>NC_073259.2:22227500-27822500 GCF_029289425.2 Pan paniscus
AACTCTGAAGCTGTGATATCAAAACCAGTCCACCACATATTGTGGAAACACAGGGGAACTAATTAGTTTAATTATCAAAACAGCTAATTAAAATTACACCGTTGCCTAATTAGTTCTTTGCATTTTTTTCTCTGGTTTAATTGACAGGATGGAGTTAAATAGGTAACTGGTCTCAAAGAGGGAAAGGGAAAAAACCAGGAATAGCTTCTGCTGAATATTTTAGCTGATGTTATCTCATTCATGTGGCAGACCAGTAACAGGAAAATAAATGACTCTCATCCTTTTGGTAAGCAACTCCAAATTTTCCAGACATAAATCTGCCCTCGGAGTAAGCTATCTGAAGAGATTTTCATGAAGTTAAAGGGCTGGGACGTCTTGATGCCTCCAAAAGGTCAGGGCGAACACATATTTTGGAGGAGGACAGCATGTGGTTTTTCTTCAGGAAGTTAATTTTTCACTTAGTTTAATTTACACTGTACTGTATGTGTGGTTCCATAATCACTGCCAAGGGACATGTAAAAATGGCTTAGATAGCAGAGTCGCTTCTGAGCCTGACAGTGCTGAAACGTAGCGTGCACTAGTGGCACTGAATCGAGATGCAAATCAGGTGCCATTCTACAAGATCTGAAGACTTTCCTAAGCTAAGTTTTTGATGCTGAGAAATGAGACTAAGAATAGTAATAAAATAATAATAATAGAAAGTCTTTTCATGGACTGTCAAAGACCTTTCCTCCACAATGCTGAAGAAATGTAGTCAAATCAGGCTTTCTCTATCATTTCAGCACTTCCGGTGCTGGTCAGCACCCACAAACCCAAAACCAGGTTAATTTTAAGCTGCTGTGGCCCTGGGACTTTCCAAATCACAGAACTTTTTTGACCAGAAGAGAGCTAAAGATACCAGAGAACTCATTCTTCCATGTATACATGAATTGTATAAAAACCTGCCCTGCTTTCTGATGGCTTCAGAAGACATAATATCAGCTACTGGCCATATATGGGAAATATTTCAAAACATAGTATCTATCTTTTAGCTTTGAACAAGAAGAAGAGATGAGAACATGAACAGTTTATTGTTCAATGACTTTTCTGAAGCTTTCATTCTTATATATATGGCTCATATTTTACAATCCTACAAATAAATCTTCCTGTTTTGTGCCCTGTGATGGCATTGCACCTAATATCAAAATTTTTTCTATGGAAGTTTGGTTTGGAAAAGTGAAGCATGATTGAGTAGGTCTTCTCACATCTGGTTCTTCTGCCTTCACTTTGATTTTTTCCTTTTGTTTTTTATTTTTTTAAATTCATTAATTGGTTGTAAAAGCTGATAACAAACTAAATGTGGACAGGTTAGCACAATTCTATACTCAATGACGATAAGTTATATATTTTTAACCTATTATGCTATACTTGCTATATGTAAAAGAGTAGGAATAACATATATATGTGATAAAGCAGAAAATAATCCCTCATTAATCCACCACAAAGCTTAAGAGCTAAATATGGCTGATAGCATTGAAGTTATCTGTACATCACTCATCCCATTGCCCTGCTTTCTACCCCAGCTCAACTAGTTAGACACTACCCTGGATTTTATATTTATCATTCTTTATCACACATGTGTGTACCACTAAAAGAGATTACTTAGTTTTGTTAACTAAATTAACATATTATAATGAATACTGGCTATATATAGTCTTTAGAAGATTGCTTTATTTCACCTAACATAACTTTTCTAAGACTCGTCTACGTTGCTGCAGATAGCATTAATGCATATACTCTCACACTGAACAACGTTCCTGTGCATGGATAAACTTCATGTATCTACTCCTTTGTTGATCACTTGGAAAGCAATTTGCATTGTCCTAAAACTGAGAATGCACACGTCTTATAACCCAGCAATTTCATTAGAAATATATAGAAATTTCTTTATAGTAGAATGTTTATAAGTGCATTATCCCTTAATTATAGTTTGTAATTAATCTTTAATAATTACATATTATTGTTACAACCAACATGATCAATAGTGTAAACAAGAGGGTTTAGAAAGGTTGTAGAGATGCCCTGCAGATTGAAAAGGATTATTAGCTCGATGTTATCTAAATTATTTAGCATTCAAAATTCAATAAATATTTTTTGAGTACTCTTCAGCTATCAAAGACTGTTCTGTTTGTAGGGAATATAGCAGTGAATAAAACAGAAGTGGCTGCTATTATGAGGCCTTCATTCTATTATAGGACATAGACATTAAATATACAAATAAGCAGCATTCTATGAGGTAGTAGTACCTACATTACCTCACTATAGATCTATAGATAAATACAAAGCAAAATAAAAGAATGGAGAATAAAGGCATTTCTAGTTAGGATGGCATAGACAGGAAAGATCTGTCTGTGGAGATGGCATTTAAATAGAAATCTCAGTGAAGGCAGGGAAGAGCTCATGTGTTTATCTCAAAGAAGAGTTCTAATCAAAGACTATAAGGTTCAAGTATATTTTTACTGATTTAGAAAAGAAATAAGGATATTATTGTAGATAAAATGGAATTAGTAAGAGAAAGAAGGATCAGATATAATGTTGGAAAGTTAGGCCAAGCCCAGATTGCAAAGGGTTTTTCTAGGCCTTTCTGGACTTTGCCATTTATTCTGGGTGTGAATGAAAGGTTACCACTTGAGGTTGTATATATTTTGTGTTTCAAAAACATATTGATTTATATGTGGAAGAAAATCTGTAGTGGGACAAGAGTGGAAGCAGCTTGGATAGGCATGACTGTCATTAGATGAGACAAGAAGGGGCTTCGGATACGTGGTTGCAGTGGAGCTGGTAAGAAATAATCAGATAAGGGATACATTTTGAAAGCAGAGCCAAAGGGTTTGTTCGTAGATTGCTTGTAAATACATTAGAGGGAGAAGTGAGGAATAACTCCACGTTTTTTAGCCTGAGCAAGTAGTTAAAGATGATATTACAAATACAGATGGAGAACAATGAAGTACGGGCAAGTTAAGGAAGAAAAATCAAGTGTTTGTTTTGGACATACATTTTAGGTATAGGTATCTATTAGACAGATGTGCAATTGGAGTGAGCTGTCAAGTAAATATTAGATAAGTTAGTCTGAAGTTGAGAGTAGAGCTCAGAGATGGAGATTTAAATTTATATTGGAAGTCAACAGTTAAGTTGACACTTAAGGGAATGGGATTAGATGAAATCACCTAAATGGTTACTATAGACAAAGAAGAAAAAGAGACACAAAGAGTGAGCCTCACTGTAACTGACTGGTTGCATTAAAGATCTCAGATCATCAACCCTTCTCCTATACACAATCTTCACCATGTATTTTGTGGGACCCTTCCATCCTAACTCTGAGCTTAGAGTTGCAACTTGCTTTGACATTGCCAAGTTACGCAAGCAGAGGGTTGTACATTTCTGCTCATGCTCCTTATACTCTACCCTTACCATGAGAAGATATGCCTGGGCTAGCCCCTCTGATCCCAGAAGGGGGAAGGTAGATACAAGGTCAACCCACAGGTGCATGAGTGAGCCCAGCTGAGTGCAGTCTTAGAGATCAACTAAACCCTACAGGTAAGTGAGATATAACTGTTTATTGATTATTGAGTCTGAGTTTTAGAACGGTATTCAATGAGCATTATTGTAGCAACATATAACTGATACATGAGGAGTACTGTAGTATTTAGAGATCTGGACAGGAAGGAAGATTCACAAAGGATACTGAAGAAACCACATTGAGGAAAGCCAAGACAAAAAGGGTTCAGAAACCCAGGAGGTGAAAATGTTTCAAGAAAAAGGAAGGGATCCACTGTGACAAATTCTACTGAGTTCATGTAAGATGAAGGCTGAGGATGGATTATTTGGCAAATGGATTTTGTTATTGCCTTCATTAAAAGTGTTGAAAGAACCTAATTCAAGTAAACTGTAGAGAAAAGCGTAGGTGAGTAAGTTAAGATAATTAAGAATAGTGATTTTTGCTCTAATGGGCAGTGGAGAAATGGGCTCATGCTTGGAAGGGAATGTGAATCCACAAAAAGATTTTTGTTTTAGATGGTTCTATTTTGTTTTAGATGGTTCTATTATTGACTGTTTATATGTAGATAGAAATCATTTAATTCAAGGAGGGAATAAAAGAGATGACACAGAAGAAAACAGAGACAATTATTATAGAATAACTGAGATTTTGAGTAGGTAAACTGGAATAAGATCCAATAAACAGGAGATGGGCTTGCCATTAGGAAGGAGAATGAGCAATTCAGCCGTAGCTACAGGTCTGAAGGCAAAGTACAGAGGGGGTTAAATGAAGGTATGTTGGTAGACTCGCTAGTAAAAATAAAGTTTCCTTCCTTTATAGTGCTTATTTTTTTAATTAAAGAATTAAGAAGTAAAATCATCAGCTAAGAGTGGGAAAGAGGTATGCGGTAGACAGAATTCTAAGATGATCCCCAGTGACGCTTAGCCTTGCATAATACTCTCCTCTTTGAGCATGGGTGGAACCAGTAATATGAGGAGATACCACTCCTGTCACTCTGTTGTTACAGGGCAAAAAGGAGATTGTCTGGAGTGGACCTTGACCTAATGTAGTTAGCTCTTTACAAGCAGAATTTTTTTTCCTCCCCATTTTGTCACAGAAGAGAAAATTAGAGTGATGTATTTTGGCTGATTTCTAAGAAAATAAACATTCATGTCATGAGCTGCCTATGGTGGCCACATGGTAAGGCACTGTGTATGGCCTCTAGGAGCTGAAAGTGGTCCCTGGCCGAGAGACAGTGCTGAAATGTGGACCTCCATCCTACATCTTCAAGGAAATGAATTCTGCCAACACCAGTGACCTTGAAAGATGCCCTCAGTTTCACATGAGAACCGCAGCCCTGGCCAACACCCTCATATCAGTTCAGTAAGATCCTGACCAGAGAATTCAGCCAGGCCATACCTGAATTTTTGACTACAAAAACTGTGAGATAACAAACATGTGTTGTTTTAAGCCTCTAGGGTTGTGGTAATTTGTTACATAACCATAGAAAAACTAATACAGGGTGTCAGAGGTGTAAATACAAAGAAAAACGCATCTCAGAGAAAGGAGAAAAAGCTGACTGAAGAACATGGAGAATACTGGGCAGGATAGGGAACTCATTCAAAGTTTGCAGTTGAAAATTTAAAGTGAGATTCGTTAGAATTGGGAGCTTAGATAAAGACACAGAATAGGTTAGGAGTTAGATTTAACTCAGCGGATTAGCCAGTTGAACACATGTAAAGAGAAGGAGGCAAGGGAGAGAAAGTTATATGCAAAATAATGATGATTATGTTAAACCAAGTTATTTAAACAGATAGCAGAAGTGAGAAGCAGACAGGGTAATATGCAGTGAAAACTTACGTTCCACCAGCTGAACATCTCAGTGAGGCTTCCTCACTTCTTAGGAAGATTCCTAAGAAGTGGTTACTCATGAGAGTAAACTGAAAAGATAGGAGGTTGCAATTAGAAATTACTTGGCCCTTAGATCTTATTTTGATAAGATCCTTTGTCCATCATGCATCACTTACATGAGTTTTGGTCTAAGTATTCACTACTTGGACTTCAGGGCTCTTGAACCTCCCCTATCTGAGTGGTGCTGCACCATTTAGGAGTCCCTTCTCCCAACTTAAGGGTACAGTCCTCTTGAATACAGAAGCCTTCTTTCAGGAAAAATTTGGCTATTAGTCACACATACCTTACTGTGAGTGTTAGCAATTCAAATATTATCCACAGTTTTGAAATAAAACTTTTGTCTTTGACAAAGAAAATGTTGATCTCAGAAATTCAGAAGAAAAAGGTATTTTTGTTTTCTAAAAACCAGAGGACTTTTGAGACACCTCTAATACAGGAGCGGGCAAACTAGGGCCTCTGGGCCAAATCTGTCCCACCGCCTGTTTTCGTAAATAAAATTTTATTGGAAAACAGCCACACCAATTTGTTTACATATTGTCCAAAGTTGCTTTTGCACTACAGTGGCAGAGTTGAGTAGTTACAATAAAGGCTATGTGACATGCAAAGACTAAGGTATTTACAAACGAGTTTTTTTCCAGAAAACGTTGCTGACCCCTGCTCTAATATCACCTCACATATCCCGGTTGAGTTTTATCCTCCTTTCTCAGCATCTGTGTTACAAATTCTTAGAAGTAGAAAAATAGAAAGTTGGGAAGATAACAACAAAAAAACGCAATGTACTATAGTACTATAGAAGTACTATGGGTTTTTGCCTGTAACTTTGGAAAAGGTGAGAGAAACTAAAGCAGTTCATGTGGGTGTCTGAACAATGATACTCTTTCCTCTATGCAGTGTTTCATGAGAAGGGAAGGAATTGAGGTTTGTGCAAGAAAGGGTAATGTAATCAGAACACTCTCGTATGTTCTGGCACGCCTTTATAATCTGGGATACTGCTCAGGTTTCTTAACCCTTTGTGTCAGTTTTTTTTTTTTAAAGACATTCATTTCTTCCTGGTGACCCAGACAGTGGCAGTATAGTTCATTTGTATTTCTACCATATAAACCTGATTATTTCCTGTATCTGTTGAACGATGGGTTGTGGATTGAGAGGTAAGGTGAACCAATATTTTGCTTCCTATGATAAGAATATAAACACTACAGAGACACTGTCCTTAACCTTGTCTGAGGACAGCCAAAACTATACAAAACAACTTCAAAGCCACATCACAAAAGAATTCCAAAGGACTTCATCTTTCTTAAAGCAAAGCATAGAGGTATATACACAATTATCGTTAATGTGAATTTTCTCCCTTTTTCTGAATCAGTTTTACTAGCATTTTAAAAAATACATATTTTACTAATATTCAAAGAATATCTTTAGTTTTAATAATTATTTTATTGGTTTTTATTTGGCTTTTTTTACTTTTTGAATTTTTTTATCTGAAATGTTATGCTCTCTTTCTTCAACGTTGAGCTTACTCTGCTCTCTCTTTGAATTCATTGTGAGTATCCTGTTGAGTTTACATAGCAGATGGCCAATTTTTATGAATGTCCTAAGTAGACTTGAAAAAAATTGTATAGTCTCTATTCATTGATTACAGTGTAAGAAAAATTAACAATTTTGATTACATATTTATCAGTTGTGGTTTGAAAGTTAATCATTATGTTTCAATTATTTTAATGCTTCTCCTTACATTTTAACATGTATATTTAAGTCCAAAATCATTCATTCCCATTCTATTCTCCCCACAAACAATGTCAAATCCTTAAATATTTAACTCCAATACCCCTCTTTCATCTTTAGTGTTTTTACGTAGCATTTCAATTTCTTCCTGTTTTCTGAACTTCACAGAACTAACTTTTGTTTCATAGTCAAAGATAGAAGCTTCTCTTTTCTTCTGTAGTCTTTTATTCTGTTGGGAATAATTGAAAGTTTTCGGAGCCTCTCTTTTCTCTTTTATTCTCATATTTAATCAATCACTCTTGATTCAATTTCTTTATATCTCTTGAATATATTTTCTTTTTCTCCACTGTCATTTTACTCTCTTTCACAGAAGTAAAGACTGCCATTATTTCTAGCCCAGAGCACAGTGGGGGCACTTAATTGCCACCAGTATGCACATTTCTAACCCACTGTACCCACACAGTAGCCAGAATGGTACTTCATAACACAAACATGACCTCTTGCCTAAAATCATTCAGAGGTGCCCATTGCTTTTAGAAAAATCTAAATTCCTTAACATGTCTTAACATGCTGTTATCTCCATTTCTACAGCCTTGTTTCCACCCACTTCTCATGTTCATTCTGTTTCCAGTTGCTCTGAGTATCTTTCAACTTCTTGAACACAGCAGGCTGTTTCATCTCTGGGCTGCTACGTGAGTATTCCCTTCTAACTGGAGCTCTCTTGTCTGCTTTGGCTTGGCTAATTTTTATTCATCTTTCAGACCTCAGCTTTGAAGTCATTTGCTTTAGGAAGACTATTCTGAAGTAACTTCTAATCTAGGTACAGTGTTCCTAGTTGTTTGGTATTATACTACCTCTTCGTAGCTCTTGGCTGACTTGACTATAATTGCTTTTAAAAATATTCTTTCTTTCCTAGTAGACGCTAAGACCTGTGATGGTAAGAATCCAGTCTGCTGGGCTTGGCATAGAAAATCACTTAATAAATATTTGGTTAATAAATGTTGAATGGATTTTCCAAAGCAGAAATTGTTAAATATAGATTTCTATCCTGGTAATATGCTTATGTGGGAAAAACTTATATTAAGAAATACACTGAAAACTACTCTAGAGGAGAAATTGGTAAGAAGTGTGTTTAATTTGTATCCTACCAATGGGGAGATATGGAAACTTCACAAATAAAGCAATAAGATGAGCAGGTGACCTTGCACCTAGATAATTACACTAAATAGAGAGCACAGCATATTCTCTATAATGATACAAATGGCAAGAGAATATTAAGAGCTATAGCAAAAGAGGGAAAATTGTAGCTGAATATTCTCTCTAGAACTCAGGGAATGTATGATCTTGAAATAAATCACTTAATCTCTTGATGTCTCATTTTAACTATTGAGTATATAATGAATGATTATTCTTAACTACTGCATGGGGTATTGTGAGACTTAATTTGCTAATGTTTATAAAGTGCTTCAGATTGTCTGATTAAAAGTATGAAGTATCATCATTATACTATAAAAGAGTATGTAAAATTTTATTTTAATTTCATAAATATGAAATTATACCTTGCTACTTTCACTTAAAATATTCTGAAATTCATACACACAGATTGGTACATGTTTGAATCTAGGTCTCCTGGCATTCACGTTAGCTGCTCTTATTTCTGTCTATAGACCTTGTCCGCATTTCTATTGTCCAGAAAGTTTACAAGACTTTGGCTGAAATAGACTTGAAAGGGTATACTCCTTTTTTGTTAAATTACAGTCCCCATAAGTTGAGAGTGCTGTATTATGATTGCTTTCTCTTTCATTTCAACCTTTCCTTCTTTGGCTAATTATTTTCTCATTTCTAAATGTGATTAATTTTCTATAGAAGACAATATTCTTCCCACCCTGCAAATATCTTCTCAGTACGATTTTGCACCTGGTTACAGAAGGTTCACAGGTTGAATTACTTTTCCTTGAGGCAGTTTCCTGGAGCTCCATGTCCGGGTTTCTCTGACCAGGTTTCTGCCCAGCCTGCTGCAGACCCTGGAAGTGTGTGCCACTCCTGAGGTGCTTCCTTGATTTTCTAAATTCATTACCTTCCTGTTTCTGGGTTTGCTACCTGTTCCTCCAGAATATTACTTAGAAATAGGTACACAAGGTGAAATTTTGGTAATACTGCCTGTGTAAAAATGTCATTATTTTATCTAAACAGTTGATTGACAGTTTGAATACACAATTCCAGCATGAAACCATATTCAATCCAAAGGTTATGCTATTTCTCCATTTTGTTCTAGTTTCAAATATTGCCACTTTTATTTCTGATCTTTCACATTTTTTCCTTCTGGAAGATTTAGGATCTTTTTATTCTCAATGTGTGAGCCTGAATGATAATGCATATGGGTGATATTTTTTCATTTATTGTGTTTGGCACTTGATCTGGCTACTTGTGTCCTTTGGTTATTTGAATCTTACGTATGGATCTTTGAATTCTTGGTCTGCATTTTCTTTCTGAAATTTTCATTACTGGATACTTGGAACCTCTGGACTTATTCTCTAATTTTCTTATCTCACCCCTCATGTATTCCATCACTTCATCTTTTCTATTTATTATGAGAAGTTTAATCATGGTTTTCAACTCTCACTTTTTAAAAATAATTTTTTTTAGTTACTTTATCTTGAATATACAAGAAATATACATATTTATCTCTGGTTGTTTCTCTATTATGATATTCTGTTTTTATTTCATGTTTGAAATAACTTTTTTAAAAATTGTAAATAGATATGTGTGTATGCATTGTATATATGTACACAAATATATACATATATTATGGGTATAGATACATATGAATGATATATACTTTATATGCTATATATCAATGGTCCTCAAATATTTTGGTCTTAAGAACCCAAATACCAAAAATTCTTAAGGATTTCAAAGAGCTTTTATTTATGTAGGTTATATATATTTATATTTAATATATTAGAAATTGAAGCTGAGCAGTATGTAAAATAGTTATTCATTTAAACATAATAACAAACTCATTACATGCTAACATAAATATTACTTCTATAATCTAACTATATTTTCTAATACAAAAAGAATATCATGAGAAGAGTAGCTTTTTGAATATATATATTTTTGCAACTCTCTTGAATATCTGGCTTAACAGAAAAGGGCCGGATTCTCATAGCTACTTCTGTATTCAATTTGTTGTGTTATCACATATTGTGTTGCCTCTGAAAAACTCCTCTGTACACCCAGGAGAGTATGAGAGTGAATAAGAAAAGAATATCTTAGTATTATTATGAAAATAGTTTTGACCTTGCAGGCTCCCTGAAAAGGCCTCAGGGACTCCCTAGGATCTCCAGACCACACAGTTTAGGATCTGAAGCTGTTTGTACGATCACATGTGCGTGGACACATGCCCTTCTAAAAAAGTTATCTAGTCTTCATTTTCTTTTGTTTTATGTTTCTCTCCACTATTTTTTTAAAGGCTTTTGTTGGTTTTGTTTTGGTCTGTCTTTTTCATTAGAGACTTCTCAAATTTGACAGCAGTTGCCTAACAGCCCACATTTTAGAATAAAATAGTAATCGAACACTGTGTTTAGAGAAAGAATTTTCAAGGAGTGAGTTCATTCTAGGGCAGTGGTTCTCAATCCCATTTAAACATAATGCTCAATTTTTTTTTAAAAAAAAGGCCAATATTTTATAAATCTGTATTTATTACCCTGAGATGTTAATCATATCATACTCTTAACATAGCAACACATATAATTTCACCAACAACAATATCATGCCACAGTTGTAATGTAAAAAGGAAATAAGCAAAAAGTGACTTATAATAAAATAATATGATTTCAATTTGTAAATCATCAGGCATAACTACTTTATGCTTTACTGTGGCTATAATGAAATAGATGCTTGCATATGCATGTAGAATCTCTGTGCAGGTGGCAGCTATAAATACAGGCTGATATAGGTGTGCTGGTGGTTAATAATGACATCTTAAATATCTTGATTAGCATTACTCTTTTTTAAAAATAAATCTTACTGTGTATATTTATGGTGTTCAATATGAGGTTATGGGATACATACAGATGGCAAAATGATTCCTATAGTGAAACAATTTAACATATCCATTATCTGGCATAGTTAGCCATTTCTTTTTTTTTTTTTTCTGGCAAAAGCAGCTAAAATCTACTCATTTAGTATGAATTCCATATACACTACAATTTTATTACCTACATTCTATCATGTTGTACATTGGATCTCTAGACTTGTTCATCCTGCATATTTGCTACTTACTTTACATCATTTGACCTACATCTTCCTATTTCCTGCCCCCTGTCTTTGACCCTACTAACCACTGTTTATTCTCTATCTCTGTATACTTGACCTTTTTTTATTTGTTTGTTTCGGTTCCACACATAAATGAGATCATGCAGTATTTTTCTTTCCAGGTCTGGTTTATTTTATTTAGCATAAATTGTCAATCTTGTTGTGATAAATGGCAGGATCACCTCCTTTTTAAAGGCTGAATAATATTTCACTATATGAATAAACACCACAGTTTCTTTATTCATTTGCCTATTGATATTCATTATGTTAAATGAAAACAACCTAGGTTGTTTTCATAGCTTGGCTATTGTGAATAATAATGCAATAAACATAGAAGCGCAAATATCTTTACAAAGTGGTGATTTCATTTCATTTGGGTATATACCGAGGAGAGGCAATGTAGCATTGTTCATGTGATGTGATTTTATGAAATGGTGAAAAACTCTTGGTTAAACTCGAAACCAAACAATATACAATCTTGCTTCAATTTAAAAATTGCAATCTTAAAAAATGTAGTCTATGTTAAGGATATGTCAAAATATATATTTTATATGTCAAAAACATGTATGTTTATATGTAAAATGCAGTTTGCTCTTAGATTCATATAACTTATTATTTTTTCTTTTTTCTATATTATTGTCTACTTTGCTATCAGAAAGTCTTTAGGGATGGAATAACTCTTCATTGTGGAAAAACTCTTCATTGTGAGGGAGTTTTGTACATGAGAGAATGTCTGGCATCAGAGACTCTTACCTATTTAATGCAGCAGTGCTCCCCCAAACATCATGGCACCCTACCATTTCCAAATCATCACTCCCTCAAGAACCCCTGCTCTGGGGTAAGCAGGTCAAGAGTCTGAATGTTGTTTGGAGAACTTCAAAGATTGATTCGCCCATCTGGTTTTTTTTTTTTGTTTCTTTGTTTTTTTATCAGCCCCCCTCACTCTGACTACTTTTTCTCTTGGCCCTGAAACTCTCTGGTTCCATGTCTGGGGAGAATGGGGGATAACGGTGGGCTGACTGTCTGGGTGGAGATTAATGCTTGGGAGACTGGATACGTGCAAAGTGATTAGGATCTACCCAAGAGTCCAACTGCTTCTTATATAAACTCTCAGCCAGTTCTCAGGCTACAAACCATTATAGCCCTTGGGTTTCGTTATACTTGATATTTTTCAACATCCTACAGGGAGAATGGGCTTGTTTCTCTCCACTCTCTTCTCTGTATACACATAGGTTTCAGCATTCTCTTATCTACTTAGCCAGTTAGCACCTTTATATTTACTTTTATGTTCCAAAAATTTGTTGACCACTCTCATTTGCTATTGTCTTTTCCCTGAGCACCTCCTTAATGTTCTTAAGATTTTTATTAGTTTAGACTTTTGGAAGGTAATAAGTTTTAAGAAACAGTGTCCAATCAACCATATTGAATTGGAAGTCCCAAGTATTAATTTTGTAATGAGAAAAATCAATATTGTTAAGTCTTAGCTGAGACAAAGCATTTATGAAAAAGGAAGCCTAAGGGAGTTATAAATTATTTCTCAGTATTTTCTATACTTTAGCATCACAAAGCTGTATGTCTGAACCACATCATCACAGTGTGTATCTAAAAGTGATAAAAGACAACAGCCCTCTGTGGAATGAATGTCTCTGCATGTCCTAAAAACTGCCCTCGTGGCACTAATTCCTTATCTTGATTACTGTTTACTTAATTTTTTTTTAACTCAGGGTCGAGAAAACTTTGTACTGGTAGGAAGAAACTTACAATTTTTCTTGTTTTACTTTTTTTTTTGGTCTGGAGAAAGAATGTTTAAAGGTTAGTTTTAAATTCAGTTTCTTTATCTTTAATAAATGTGAATATTTCAAAATCGGGGTATGCCCTTTACTTTTACCCTTTATGTTTTGTAGACTTTCATCTTTATAAAAACATTTTGGTAGGTGGTAATTCAAATAAAACAATACAAATAATATATAAGTAGAATTCTGAAATAGAATTCAATGTTAAAAGACAAGTAAACAGAATGTATTTAAAGTTAAAAATTCTTATTACAATTGCTAATTGTACATAAATGAGATACAATTAATTCTATGGATAATAGGGACATATTGCTATTTGTTGAGTGCTCTTTGTACTTTCATCTCCCTTAGCTTCTTTCATCATTTCCTGCTTTGGTTAGATGTAAAACAGCTACAATTAATTCTGGCCTCAGCAACTTCCTTCTCTTCTTTGGGTGCAGTCTTTGCTATACTCTCTCTGAATTTTGCACCCTACTTCCAGCTATCTAGATGCTTTGTGAGGTTAGTGGGAGGTATGTATGTTTTAACATTCTGCATGACTCTAATAGAAAATAGAGAAAGAAGGTGTTTTTACACATACAGTACACCATACTGGCTGAAAAATCTAGTAAAATGTAAAAAGAAAAAAATATAGTGACACAAAAACTTTGTCGATCCCAAAACAAGTAGAATCATGGAATACCATAAATGCTCTTCCACTTAATGGATGATTTTTGGCAAGAAAGATACTCACTCTTTAATTCTTTTCTAGTTAATTTAGAAAGAAACACATGTGAAATTAGACATGTCTCACACTGATATATCTTTATCTAAAATCAAGAAAAGTTGGTTCCTTTATTAGATACTTCATTACAGCAATAATGTACTTTGCTGTTTTACATACTTTTTTAAATCTACATAGTACCAATGCAATCTAGAATAACCTTTTGAATATTAGTCAATACATAATTTGGCCTATGTTATATGTCAAAAAATAAGGAATGTAATGCTTTTTTATCAAATTGTTTATCATTAGAAACAAAAGAAAACAAAAGTGCTTGAATTGAATGAATACATTTGAATTAAGAGAAAACTGTCATAAAGAGAAAACTGCTGTCAATTTCTCCCAGGGAAATCTAAACTACATCCACTTTTTACTTTTGCAAGTAGAAATCCTATCTCTATAGTGTTGTTCTTAACCTTCTGCTTCAGTCATTGAAGTTATAATAACCACATAATGTTACCTTTTAATCTTGTACCCTGCCTAAGACTTTAGGAAAAACTTTTATTTCTGGAAAAGGAAATTATGAGACTGAAAGTAATATTAAATCAGTTTTTCTTATGTTAACACTTTCCCAACTAATAAGGATCCCCTCTTGTTACACTGTGAAAGTCACTCCTGGGTATCAAAACACTTTATCAATAGCTATTTTACCCTTGAGAGATCTCTCCAGTAAATCTGAAATCACCTCAATTATTCCAACACGAGAAGTGTAACGTGATGAATGGATTTAAAAGTGAGGGAAGAGATGAAAAGCCAAATAGAAAATGGTAAGACCATCTACAGATTAGGAACAGAAGCCACCACTAAGCATTAAAGGGAAGACATGGTGTTAGAGCCTCGGGACAAGGTTCACCTGCAACAGCTTCAACAGTGGGCTTGTCTGGCAGGAGCACGAGCCACTGAGAAGATGCAGGTGCTGCTAGAGACACTTCTGGCAGAGAGAAAGGAGGAAAACCCTGACTCCTCCTTTCCTTCTACTCACCATTATTCAGCCAAGGATGCTCATTGACTGACTTTAACTAGAAGCCAGCTCATTTGGAATCATGGGAATAAAACCTATAGATGTCAGCCTTCCCATGATACAGAGTCCAGTGAGGGGAGAGTGAGAAAGATCTTCCTAGGTGTATGTCCAGGATCAGTACTAGGCATTTCTTCTACTACTCGGGATGGATTCTCACTTTTCTACCCACACTTGCATTTCATACAAACTTCATAATTTAGCGTAAATGGGTCAATTAAAAAATGACTTAGTGCTCTGTCATAAAGAGAAAACTGCTGTCAATTTCTCCCAGGGAAATCTAAACTATATCCACTCTTTGACCCTCTAATAACATTCTTGTTGGACAGCCCAAATCACTTGGCATCTCATGATTACTCTTTAAAAAGGTCCACTAGAGGCCAGAAGTTGCTTCTAAGAAGAACAGCATTAACAACAAAAGGAGGCTGTGACTTTACTCCAGAATGTTAGGAGTGTGCATTGTGATTCTCCTTTCGAGGCTTACCAGAGGATCCACATAACATCTTTATCGAATGCCAAACCTTGAGCATTACTGGTATCTGCTAGATCATAAGGTTTACATGGGAAGTCAGCTTGTATGCTTAAATTTGTTAGAGAGACTTCTCCTGCTCTGGGATCAACTTAAAATTAGCAAAAGTAGAAATATTATAGCTTATTTAATAAATGGATTAAGGAAACAGACAAAAATGTGATGTGTTTTGTCAAGAACCAGCAACACATCATACTTTATTCCCCTATGATCAAGTACATTTTATGCCCTGGTTCTTTCAGAAATTTTATTTACCAACTCTAGATACTGCATTGTGATAGATTGCTTTAGTATTCCCAATTCATCTCCCCTCTCTATAGGCTTGTCGTTTGCCAACTAGGTTTTGCAAATAAGATTGTACTTTTTTTTTTTTAATTGAGACAGATTCTTGCTCTGTCATGCAGTGTGGGGTGCAGTGGCACGATCTCAGCTCACTGCAGCCTCTGCTTCCTGGGTTCAAGCGATTCTTGTGCCTCAGCCTCCCGAGTAGCTGGAATTACAGACGCGCACCACACCTGTCTAATTTTTGTATTTTTAGTAGAGACGGGGTTTCGCCATGTTGGCCAGGCTGATCTCGAACTCCTGACCTCAAGTAATCTGCCTGCCTCGGCCCCCCAAAGTGCTGAGATTACAGACGTGAGCCACCACACCGGCCAAGAGTGTACTCCTAAAGGAAGATCCTACTACCTTTACTCTTTCAGGTGCTCCCCCAAAAAGTTCACTTTGCAAATCTTAACACAGAGTTTGTTTCTCTGGGGAGTCAATATAAGACAGTTGGCATGAAGAATTGTTTAAGGAAGAAAACCATAAAACAAGATGTTGGAGGTGGAGCACTGGGAAGAGAACACATGCTGTAGCAGTGCAGTTGCTGAAAAACAGGGATGAGAGAGCAGTGAAAGACGACTCACTGGTGAGTGAAATGTCTCCGGATTTTGAGAGAGTGAAGGGAGCGGTAATTACAAGAACAACGGAATCGGAGGCCCTTTCTGAGGGCCAGTGAGGTCACTCAAAAAAGACAGCAAAGGCTCGGTGGCTCACTCTTGTAATCCCGGCACTTTGGGAGGCCGAGGCGGGCAGATCACGAGGTCAGGAGATCGAGACCACGGTGAAACCCCGTCTCTACTAAAAATAGAAAAAATTAGCCAGGCGTGGTGGCGGGCGCCTGTAGTCCCAGCTACTCGGGAGGCTGAGGCAGGAGAATGGCGTGAACCCGGGAGGCGGAGCTTGCAGTGAGCCGAGATGGCGCCACCGCACTCCAGCCTGGGCGGCAGAGTGAGGCTCCGTCTCAAAACCAAACCAAACCAAACCAAACCAAACCAAACCAAACCAAACCAAACAAAAAGACAGCAAAGGCTGCGGGTGACCATTTAGCAATTGAAGGAGAGGTATGGAAGTCAGAAGGCCTCCTTAATGGCATATAAAGGGATTCATCTGAAACCGGAGTGGAGCAAGGTGAGGAAAAAGCCTGGGAATTAACCGTGACAGTGGCATAGCTCCAAAGAAGGTTGAATTCTCAGCTCTAGAAAGTCTGCTAACTACGGTGGGGAAAGAGTGGGGTCTTGAGAATTCAACCTTCTTTAAGAATTGGCCCTGAGAATTGTGATTACAATATCTTAGCCAATGCAATCATAAACCTTGATTTTCAAGATCTCCCCAAACCATTTGTGTTTTAAAAGTCGCTCACTAGTTCATATTAAAGGTCAACTTTCCCTTCGATTTACCTTGCTTGAGGTAGTTGCAGGGGACTCCGCTTTGCAAGAAAATCAGTGCTTCCCATCTCAGGATCTACCTGCATTCACCTCCCTCCTTGGTTACCAGACCACTAAGTAGGGTTAAAGTACTATATAATTCAGCTGAGAAAGTACTGGGCCTATTAAGGATAGAAAGTAACTCCAAAGGAGTTGTAGAACCTAATCAACATGTATTAGCAGAAGCTGGGAGAGTGTACATGGGCTGGATCCTGATGATGCAAAATTGAGGGAGCATGCGCAGAAACAGTTAAACTGTATAGCATTGACTGGGTCAGGTTGCTAGTCAGGGAGGAAACTGTTAGTGGGCCCTGGAAAAAATGAGGAAACTGGGTATAAGAGGTTAGGGCAACATCAACCCTTGAAATCTGGTTGCAAAACATTTGTCAAAGCTCTGGCCTAAGTCTAGAACGTAGAAAATATACCTGATCTGAAGTAATGCAGGGGGACAATTTATCAAAGCTAAATGTTGAAAGCATGACTCTGGTCATACTGCAATTGATTAGTTACGATAAGAAATTGATGATTCCGGAAGAGAAGGAGTTCGTTTTTAAGTATAATATACAAGTCCTATAGAAAGACCAGAAATAGGAGGTTGAAAAATGAAATTGTTAACATCAATTTAAAAGTAAGAGCACTAAAATGCAGCCTTTAGGAAAAAGCCAATCTAGTGAAGCATGGCTTCAAGACAAAGGCCAAATCATGGGTGTGGCAATGAATTGGGAGAAAAAGGAAACTAAAAGTATATTTCAGGTCAAAGAGCTGGTGTGATTAGAATGAGTGAAAACCAGAAGGACACAAGAGTTGGTTCACTCCTCATTGCCCTCATTATCAAATCCAACCTTCTTAATATCACTTACAATGCCCTTCATCAACTTGTTTAGCTTAGTTCTCTAGCTTCATCTCAGCATTTTTTGTCTTCAGACTTTATGCTCCAGATATACTGAACTACCTGAAATTTCCTGTGTCATTCTTTTTCCTTCATATGAGCGTCTGCACTGACTTTGGACCATTATTTATCTGTCTTCCCTTTGCCCCCCTAACTTTCTTTAACACCATTTTTTTCAACTTTTTGATTCATGGTTTACATGGGCAAGTTTGTTACCTGGGTATACTGTATGATGCTGAGATCTGAGGTGATGATCCCACCACTTAAGTGGTGAGCATAGTACCCAATAGTTAGTTTTTTAACTCTTGGCTTCCTCCCTACCTCCCCCACCTAGTAGCCCCCAGTTTCTATTGATGGCATTTATATGTCCATGAGTGCCCAGTGGTCTGCTCCCACTTACAAGTGAGAACATGAGGTATTTGGTTTTCTCTTTCTACGTTAATTCACTTAGGATAATGGCTTCCAGGTGCATCCATGTTGTTGCCATGGATATGATTTTGTCCTTTTTTATGGTTGCATAGTATTCCATGGTTTATGTACACCACACTTTATTTATCCAATCCACTGTTGCTAGGCACCTAGGTTGATTCCATGTCTCTGTGATTGTGAAAAGTGCCACAATGAACACGTGAGTGAATGCATGCTTCTTTTTGTTTTGCACCATTTGTTATTGTCCTACACATATCTGCTTAAAACAGAGTGATGGCAGGTGGATTTCACAATCTATGACAAGTCTAATAAACTGGCCATGGCTTCCCAAAGAACTAAGCAAAGGAGGGTAAGAACAAGTCTAGGGTCTATTGGACTATCAAAGTCCAACAGTTTGGGAGAATGGTGGTATATATACCGTGCATTGTCCAACTATTCTTGTCTACACACTACTCCTCATAATTTTCCCTGATGCTATCTTAAAAATTGTACTTTTCTTATGCGTTTGTGTACTATACTTTGCTTAGTTCTATCACACTATTTGTGTTGCATTATATTTTCTGTTACCTTGTACATTTTTCCACTAGTCAGCATTTTACTTATAAAAAGATAGCATCTTGTGTATTGGTAAATCTCTAGTGTCTGACACAGTTCTTTGCACATAGAAGCCAGTACCTGAAATGCTTGTTAACTTAAAAGTAAGTTATTGAATTTGAAGGACTTAAGAAATGATGCAGCTTGGTTGCTGGATGTGTTGTCTATATATAATAAATATCATCTAGGTCAGGGTCCCCAACCCCAAGCCATGGACCTGTACTGGTCTGTGGCCTGTTAGAAACTGGCTGCACAGCAGGAGGTGAGTGACAGGTGAGCAAGTATCATGGCCTGAGCCCCGCCTCCTGACAGATCAGCTGCAGCATTAGATTCTCATAGAAGCGGGAACCCTATTGTAAACTGTTCATGCCAGAGATCTAGGTTGCATGCTCCTTATGAGAATCTAACTAGTACCTGATGATCTGAGATGGAACAGTTTCATCCGGAAACCATGCCCCTGCCAACCCCCTCCATGGAAAAATTGTCTTCGGTGAAACCAGTCCCTGGTGCAAAAAAGGTTGGGGACCACTGACCTAGGTAATCAGAAAATTAGTTTATAGTCAACTTGTAGAGATCTAACATATGTAGAGTGTAAGCACACAGGAATCAATCATTGGGTCTTTTCATGCCTTTAAATGTATATGCCTAGTGCCTTAAGAGGAGCAAGCTTAAGTAGCTTAGAGTTGTATTTTGAGTACCATTTTCTCCAATTTATATGTAGGTAAGACCCTTAGAAGGTCAGTTCTGGTGCGGATCATATAGGTGATGCCATTCCGAGAGGGCTAAACAAAATGCAGCTTCCTAACCACATATGCTCCCTCCTTTCTTCCTCTCGGCACTTATACCATAGCCCTAAATTCAAATATTTTGAACAAGTAACTAGCAATGATGTAGAAGTCATGATGCTATTTCCATTTTTTCTTTTCTGATAAGCTGCAAAAAACCCATTAGCTTTATTAAATTAATTTAATTTAATTTATTATGAATAATTTAAACAAATTAAAAATTAAATTCACAGTAAGGACTGGATTAGCTAAAAAAATTAACCAGCTGACTTATTAATTGCCACCTTGATTTCTTTTTTTTCTGTTTCTGCAATTTAAATTAAAGCCTCTTGAATCATTCTAATAGTTCTGTCATGTTCTATATACCAAAAATGTGTTCATGTAGACATCTTTGTTTTCACTCATTCATTAATTTAATGATAATTTTTGAATGCCTATCACAATCCAACCACACTTCTAAGTTCTGGGATGCAGAGATAAAACAAAGTCTCTGCTTTCATGGAGTTACATTCTAGAGGTAAGAAATATAAAATAAATCAATAAATCTATATTACAAGTGGTGAAATGACATGAAAAATTCTGTGATCCACAGAGTGATTGCAGAAGATCTCTCAGAAGAGGTGATTTGAACATAGACATCACAAACATGAAGAAGTGAGAACCATGAAGGTAATTTAGCAAAGTAAGTTAGATTTTAACGTTTAGTATTTTAACCTGAGTAATTTGATTAACTTGGGTTCATCCTATGAGGCCAAATAATAAAATGATGTTAGCATTGTTATTACACGGTGTCTGGCATTATAACATACACCAGGAAAACCATGAGTTTGTGTAGACATTCATGTTTCTTATTAGGATGTTGATGACAAAGAAAGCCATACTTCAGTTATTAAATATTTAGTAGATATTTTTAAAATTCAATGCATATTTGTTGAATTCTTGTGTGTGGAGAAGTATAAACATTGAATTAAAAGACAAAGAGAGTAAAGAAAAGTCCCCGATGTCAAGAAAGTAACAAAATGAACAGAAAGTCTGACACATGAATACAAATAATTGTAAAAAGAATAAGAATAGATGGACAGAAAATGCTGTGTGGGTTTAAAGGAGAAAATAGGCACATAAAATAATAAAATAATAATAATAATCACAGTAATTGTGTTACTACTACTAAACTCTACTAATTATTCTATTTTTATTTGCTGTCGACAGATGAAAGAAGCATTATCGTTTGGCTAATGGACAAAAATAATCCTTGACCTGTTGAGGCAGGTTGTCCATGGGTCTCTAGTAAAATTAGTCACTGCTATTTGCCTTAAGATAGCCAAATAAAGAATCTAAAGTCTAGGGACTTTGCGACTGTCCACTTTGAAGTGGCAGAGTAAGTATACAAACTGCGTCTGAAACCAGAATAGAAACCTTATACTTCGGGAGATAATTTTTGAAAAGCTTTGTATTTGATATAATAAAGAATATGAAAGGAGAAAAACCTGGACAAAGTTTTAGAAAGAAGGAGAAAAATCAAGCAGTAAGAGATGAGAAAGCATGAGGATTGCTTACAGATCCTAAAATACCTTTGCTTGGTTTGAGTCAAGCAAGGAAGAGGTAGATGACATTGAGAAGCTTTGTAAAAATATTTTTTAAACTCAATTTAATAAGCATTAGGGCAAGTCAGTGCAAGATTTTGACGTAGAGTTTTGACAAAACAGGAACTTTCTTTTGTGAAACTGTATTGTGACTAGGATAGATTAGTTAAAAAAAAAAAAAGCAAGGTGATCAACAATAAATGCCATATTAGAGTACAGCAGTTTTTTTTTTTCTGACACAAAATTAGGGAATTTTATTTTGGGCTTTGAGGAAAAGTGGATTAGGAATGGATGACAACTCTTAAATGTAAAAACAGGTTGTCGCCCTCTCTGTGTTCATTTTGTAATTTATGATCGTATTGAAATAGCTTTTATTTTTAGTTTCATCCAAGTCTAAGAGTTAGATGGTTCCATTAGTTTAACTGCTAGGTGAAATCATTCTAAAATGTCTTTATCCAAGCCTCAAACTGTTCAATATTCCGGGTTTTTAAGATCAAGTCTATGATAACCACATTTTTATCCTCCATGATTTTCAAAATACTGCTCTATGATTGCCTTCCCCATTCTCTTCCTTTTATATTCCTTCTGCAGGCTAAGAGAATCTTGTTTGTTTTCTTTATGCCTTTTACTTTTTGATTCATTTTGTGCTTTCCAAATTTGGTTAATCAGAGCTTCATAATCCTTCACTCATTGTATTTGTCATCTTACAATTTCAACTCCATGAAAAATCCGATGCCATCTGGAAATGTGTAGATATTAATATTAGATAATGTTCTTCAATTTTAATACCAGTTTTTGAGGTTACATCAATCCATCAATTTTTTGATCAACCATATTTATTGAGAACCTATTATATTATCAACCACATTAGGGTACAAAGGTAAATAAAATGCCTACGGCAGAGAGTTATTGTGTAGAGGAGATAGACAAACATAAATTATTATAATATGCTATTGATATAAATGTTATGATTAAGAATGAACAAAATGCTGACGGCATATAGGCATGGAAATGCCAAATTCTCCCAGGAGATGCTAGCAAAGACTTTGCAAAGGAGATGGCCTGATCTTAAAATATGAGGGTAAATTCATGAAGCAGAAGGGTAGGATAGGATACATGCTGGAGAAACAATGTGTAACTGTATAAAGGTATTGGGTCATAAAAAGTAAAGGAGAATTTTGGAAATCGTAAAAATTTCAGTGTGAATGCAACATGGAAATCCTGGAAAGGATTGTCCTGAGGAGAAGCTGAAGAAGAAGATATGGCTTGGCTGAGGAGATCTTACAGTTTGCCTTGGATTTAATCCTTACTAATGCAGAATTAATAGAAATTTCAATGTAGAGTGACGTGATTATATTTTTTTAAAGGGAGATAACTTAGGAATCCATTTGGAAACTTAATTAAGTATAAGAGATTAGTGGAAGTATATCAATTAGGAAGCTATTGGAATAGACAAGGTAAAAGATCATGAGGATCTTAAGGGAGACGGTAAAAGTGTGGGAGGGGTGAGGAAAAGAAAAAATATAGACAGGGTTTCATTACCACTTGAATACAGAGAGAACAAGAGAGCAAAATTTCTAGGCTGCTTCTGGAATTTTAATGTTGAAGGAGATGGTTTAGATGTTACTGCTTTAACCAATATAAAAGAGTTAGCATAAGTGTGATATGAGTAGAAAAAGTGAACTTTCACTAGACACATTGTGTTTGAAAAGTTTGTATGAAGGAGATACATATAGGTAGTCAGAAATAAATCTCTAAGTCGGAGCTTGATAGAGATTTTAGAGCTATCAGCATCAGCATCATGGTCAAAGTAGGAAAACTTGGTTGAGAGCACTGATGGAAAGCAGTATGTATATATTGTTAGCTTATATTATTTCCTATTTCATAATTAGTACCAAACCTATGATTAAAATTCTTCCCTAATACCTAGTTGACTTTATAAAAAATTTTAACAATTAGTTATAATTTTAGTCAATAATTTTTAAGTGTAAATAAATAAATTCACTAGGTATCTTCATTTACAGATGTGTTTCTTCAATGATTTCTAAGGATTGGATGTAACTTCCTCTTTCGGAACCATTATAGCTTCTCTGAATGAAGTTACCTGCTTATGTATTCAATTACAATACCCTTGATTTCCTAACTTTCCACTTTCAACACATTTTCTAATATAAATATGAAACCTCCAGTTTGTAATTTGCAGTGTTCTCTGAAAATCTTTTTATTCATGGCTCACAAGAAATGTATGTCTTTCAAAGTGTATTTTTTTTGGTATCAGTTTTTTACATTACACTAATCCACACTTATAGTTTAACCTGGTTCCCCTTAGAGCAATGACACACACAATATAGTTGGCTTGAATTAAATGTTCTAACCCTGATACTGAACAAACTTTAACTAACAGGCTTATATGGGGATTATAAATATCGCTTTACCTTTATTTGTGTCTTTCTCCAAACAACTGATTGTCAGTATAGTCAGTAATGCACTGATTAAGTACCATAGACTTGGGATCAAATTCTGACTCGACTACTTACTACTTAGGTAATCTGGAAATGTTACTTATTCAGCCTCTCTCTGAGCATCAATTTGTTACATGCAAATATGGATATTATGTGAGACACCCATATAAAACCATATTTTATTTAGAAGTTACTTTATTTGGTTATTTAGGAGTATATGGATTTATTTCAAAGCCTTTTCTATATTTTTTCTTATGGGTTTCTACCTAAACTCCACTGTGGGCTTGCATAATGGTCCACCATATTGTCAGCTCTAGTAAATATCTCATATGTACCCGAAACGAATATGTATTCTGTCATTTGAGGGTTCAAGGTTTTTTCATTTGTCTCTTAGGTTTAATGTAATTATTTTTTTTAGCCTTCTTTATTTTTAAAATTGAGATGAAAATCTTATAGCATAAAATTAACCATTTAAAACTGTACAATGTAGTGGTATAATATTTAGTGTATTCACAATGTTGTACAGCCACCACCTCTTTCAGGTTTAGAAATCTTTTATCAGTCCAAAAAACACCCAGAACCCATTAAGTAATTATTTCCTATTCTACCTCCTTTCATTCCTGGTAATGATTAATCTGCTTTCTGTCATTATGAATTTTCCCATTCTGAATATTTCATAGGAATGGAATCCTACAAAATAGGACCTTTTTGTCTGATTTCTTTCAATTCAAAGAATGTTTTTAAGTTTCACGCAAATGGTAGCATGTATCAGCACTTCATTCATTTTTTATGACTTAATAATATTTCATTATATGTATATACCCCAGTTTTTCCTTTCATTCATTAATAGGCACTTGGTTATTATGAATATGCTGCCCAAAACATATGTGTATAGTGTTGAACAAATAACGAATGTCAATAAAGTGATAAAAATTATAAAAGGGAACCAAGTAGATATTCAGGAGATAAAAAGTACAAGGGCTAAAAAATTCACTAGAATGGTTTAATGGCATATTTGAACAGGCAGAAAAAAGAATCAGTTAATGTGAAGATAAGGCAAGTGAATTTATCCAGTTTTAAGAGTAGAAAGAAGAAATAAAAGAAAGAAAAATAAAGTCTAACTGAACTGTGGAACATCATTGAGTGTACCAACATATGTGTCATGGGAGTTCCAGAAGAAGATAGAAAGGATTAGAAAAAAGTGTTTGAAGAAATTATGGCTAAAATTTTCCCAGTTTGATGACAGATCTATCTATCCATCAATCCATCCAGGAATCTCAATAAACTCCAAGCAGGATAAATCCAAAGAGATTAACACTGAGAGACATTATAGTTAAATTGTTAAAGGCGCAAGACAAGGAGAAAATTTTGAAAGCAGCAAGAAAAAAGTAACTCATTTTTTTCCTTCCTTCCTTCCTTCCTTTCTCTCTCTCTCTCTCCTTCCTTCCTTCCTTCTTCCTTCCTTCTTTCCCTCCTTTTTTTTTTCTTTTTCTTTCTTGCTCTGTTGCTCTGTAGCTCCAGCTGGAATACAGTGGCATGATCTCAGCTCACTGCAATTTCTATCTCCCAAGTTCAAGCAATTCTCCTGCCTCAGCCTCTTGAGTAGCTGGGACCACAGGTGTGCACCACCATACCTGGCTAATTTTTGTATTTTTAGTAGAGACGGGGCTTCACCATGTTGGCCAGGCTGGCCTCAAACTCTGGACCTCAAGTGATCTGCTCACCTTGGCCTTCCAAAATGCTGGGATTACAGGCATGAGCTACTGCACCCGGCCTCAGAAGTAACTTGTTTTATACAAGGGAGAATCAATACGATTTTCATCTGATTTTTTTGTTTGTTTTTTTATCTGAAATCATGGAAGCCAGAAGGCAGTGGGAAGACATGTTGAAAATACTAAAAGAAAAAAAAATGTGTTAACCAAGAATTCTGTATCTCCAAAACTATCTTTCAAGAACGAAAGATAAATTAAGACATAACCAGATACGCAAAATCTAAAGGAGTTTGTTACAAGTAGACTTGCTCTACAAAAATTGCTAAAGATCATCCCTCAGGGTGAAATGAAGTGACAATCATTGCTTGAAGCCATGTGACAAAACAAAGAACACTGGTAAAAGTAACTACATTGGTAAACATGAAAACCAGCATTATTGTACTTTATTGTATTTTGGTTTATAACTTCTTTTTTCAATGTAATTTAAAAGTTAGATGCACAGAAAAACAATTATAAATTTATATTAATGGGCACACAATGTGTACAAATGTAATTTGTGAATATAGCAATATTAAGGGAGAGGTACCACGATGTATAAGAGCAGAGGGCTTACGTACTATTTAAACTAAACTTGCATTATTCAAAATAGATTTGTTGTAAGTTGTTATAAGATGTAATTGTAATACTCAAGGAAACCAGTAAAGTAATAACCATAAAATATGCAGAAAAAAGGAGAACAAAATGTATACTACAAAAATAAACCAGATACAAAAAGAAGACAGTAATGGAAGAATTGAGAAAAAATATAAGATATTCAGAAAACAATAGCTAAATGGCAGAAGTAAGTCCTTCTTTAGTAATTACTTTAAGTGTAAATCAACTAAACTCTTCAATTAAAAGGTAGAATGTATTACAGAAAACAAGACCCATCTATATGCTGTCTATATATACATGCTGTATATGTAGATAGAAAGACACAAAAAAAGATGCACGTAAAAGGATAGACAAAGATATTTCATGCAAATAGCAACCAAAAGGAGTATGGGTGGCTATATTATTAATGAACAAAATAGAATTTGAGTCAAAAATTTACAAGAGTTAGGGAAGGATATTATATATTGGTAAAGGTTCAGTCATCCATGAGATATAACATTACAAACGCATACTCATCTAACAACAGACCCTCAAAATACATAAAAAAAAATTTGGCAGAATTGGAAGAGGACAAAAAGAAATGGAAAGAAAACCAGTGTTCATAGATTAGAAGAATCATTATTGTTAAAATGTCCACACTACCCAAAGTAATCTACAGATTCAATGCATTTTCTATGAAAATTCCAAGGGCAATTTTTGCAGAAATAGCAAAAAAAAAAAAAAAAAAAAAAAAAAAAAAATCCTAAAATTTGTATGGAACTCCGAAAAACCCCAAATAGCCAAAGTAATCTTAAACAAGAAGAGCAAAGCTGGAGGCATCACACTTCCTATTTTCAAACGACATTATAAAACTATACTAATCAAAACAGTATGATAATGGCATAAAAACAGAAACAGACCAATGGAACATAAAACCACACATGTGACCAATTAATTTTCAAAAGCAGCACCAAGAAACACAATGGGCCAAGGATAGTCTTTTCAACAAATGGTGTTGGAAAAATTGGATATCAAAATGAAAAAAAAAAAACTCAATCCTTATCTTTTACATATACAAAAATCAATGCAACATGAATTAAAGACTTAAACATAAGACCTACAACCGTACAATTTCTAGAAGAAAATAAAGTGGCAAATTTCCATGGTGTTGGTCCTGGCAATGAGTTTTTGGATATGACACCAAAAACACAAGCAATAAAAGCAAAAATAAATAAGTGGGACTACATCAAACTAAACATCTTCTTCACAGCCAACGAAGCAATAATCAAAATAAAAAGACAAACCATGCAATGGGAGAAAATATTTGCAAACCATGTGGCTGATAAGGGAATAATATCCAAATGTATAAGGAAACCATACCACTCAGTAGTAAAAATAATAGTAATAATAATGTTAACCTTATTAATCAATGGGCCAATGACCAAAATAGATATTTTCCCAGAGACTTACCAATGTCAAACAGATATATTAAAGGCACTCAACATCAGCAATCATCAGAATAACACAAATAAAAACCACAGTGTGATAGCCACTTATAATTGTTGGGAGGGCTATTATCAAAATGTCAAAAGATAGCAAGTGTTGGCCAGGATGTGAAGAAAGGGGAATCCTTATACATTGTTGAAGGAAATGTAAATTGGTATAGTCATTATGAAAAACAGTGAGGTTTCTCAATGAATTAAAAATAGAATTATCATATGATTCAGCAATCCCACTTCTGAATATATATCTAAAATAAATAAAGTTATTATATCAAAGAGATATCTGCACTCTCATGTTCATTGTAGCACTATTCATAATAGCCAGGATTTGGAAACAATTTAAGTGTCTACCAACAGATGAATAGATAAAGAAAATATACATACATATTATATATGTAATGGACTACTATTTACTTTTTAAAAAGAAAAATTCCATCATTTGTGGCACTATGAAAGAACTTGGAAGACATCAAGCTAATTCAAATAAGCTAGAAACAGAAAGACAAATGCTGCATGATGTCGCTTATATGTGGAACCTAGAAAAGGTGAACTCATGGGAACAGAGAGAAGAAAGGTGGTTGACAGGGCAGGGAAAATGGGGAGATGTTTGTCAAAGGCAATGACAATAGGAATAAGTTCTGGAGACAGAACTTGTACCTCAATAAAGCTGAAAAAATGACAGGATTGAAAAGAGAAACATACAGTTCTATAATAATAGTTGGACACTTCAATAATTCATTTTAAATGACAAATAGAAAAACCAGACAGAACTGTAACAAAGAAATAGAAGACTTGAAAAACAGTATAAGGCAATTAGATCTAATAGACATATAAAGAACAGTCCACCCAACAACAGCGGAATATACATTCTTTTCAAGTGGATATGGAACTTTCTCTAATATCAGCCATATCTTAGTCCACAAAATATCTCCTAATCTTTTTTAAAAGTCTGAATTTAAACAAAATATAATTTACAACCACAATGGAAGAAACATATCAATAAAGAATGAGAACTGGAAAATTCACAAATATGTGGAAATTAAACAGTACACTCTTCAACTACCAGTGAATGCAAGAATAAATCACAAGGGAAATTAGAGAATTGCTTGTGACAAATGAAAATAAAAACGCAGCATAAAAAAACTTATTGAATGCAGTGAAATCAGATCTCAGAGAAAAATGTATAAACAACCTCATTAACAAAACCTCAAATCAACAACCTCACTCTATAATTTAAGGAAGCAGAAAAACCAGAGAAAATGAAATCCAAAGCTAACAGAACGAAAAAAATGATAAAGACTAGAGCATAAGTCAGTAAAATAGAAGGTTGAAAAACAATAGAGGAAATATATATAGCTAACAATTATTTAAAAAGATCAAACCTTTCACTATATTGACTTAGCAAAAGATAGAAGACTCTCATTATAAAATTGTAAGTGAAAGTGGACACATTACTACCAACTTTACAGAAATGAAAAAGGTTTATAGGAGAATACTGTGAACAACTGTATACCAACAAATTAGGTACCCTGGATGAAATGGACAAATTTCTAGAAAGACACAAACTACCAAAATGACTCCAGAAGAAATAGAAGATCTAAGAAGACCTATAACAAACAAGGAGATTGAATCAGTAATTAAAAACAATTCAACAAAGAAAGATTTATGACCAAATAGCCACATTAACTGGTGAGTCTACCGAGCATTTAAAGAATAATTATTAGTATTTTTTCTCAAACCCTTCCAACAAAACATATGAAGAAGGAATACTTGTTAATTCATTCTTTGATAACAGCATTACCCTGATACCAAAGCCAAAGACAGTTAAAAAAAAAAAAGAAAGCTATGACTCAATATCCCTTATAATTATATAAGCAAAAAATCTCAGCAAGTACTAGCAAAATACTAGCAGCAATACTGTATAATCAAAGGATTGTATACTGTCAGCAAGTAAGATTTATCCTAAAAATGTGAGGGTGTTTCAACATATTAAAAAATCAATCAATGTAATATACCACAATAGTAAAATGGAGAACCATATGAGATCCTAGGAAGTAGTCCTCACATATATGGTCAATGACTTTTCAACAAAAGGGCCGAGACCATTTAATGGAGGAAAGAACAATGTCTTCAATAAATAATGCCAGGAGAGCTGGGTATGCACATGCACAGAGTGAAGTTAGACCCCTACCTTGCATTATGTAAAAATATTAACTCAAAATTAATAAAATACTTAAACTTAAAGACTAGAACTATGTATCTCTTAGAAGAAAATACACAGGCAAATCTTTATGACCTTTGATTTTTAAATGATTTTTGAGATATGACACAAAAGCACAGATAGCAAAAGAAAAAATATGTAAATAAGATTTAATCAAAATCAAAAACTTTTATGCATCAAAAGACACTATCAAGAGAATGAAAAGACAATGTAAGAAAATATTTGCAAAACATATATCTGGATAAAGGCTTAATATCTAGAATATATGGTGAACTCCTGCAACTCCTGCAACTTCTGCAACTTTTTGTATAACGACAAAAGCCTAAAATTCCAAGTAAAAAATAGGCAAAAGACTTGAACAGATATTTCTCTAAAAAAGATATACAAATGGCCAATAAGGACAAGAAAAGATGCTAAACTCAATTATTCATTAATAAAATGCAAATCAAAATCAAAATGAGATACCACTTTGCATCTAGTACTGTGGCTATCATAACAACAGTGAAACAGAAAATGTGTTGGTATGGGTGTGGAGAAATTGGAACGCTCATGAATTGGCTGCTGGGAATATAAAATGATGCAGTTGCTGTGGGAAACATTTGGTGGTTCCTCACAAAATTAGACATAATTCTAACCTTCCACTGGAATTTCCAGAAATTCCACTCTTAAATATTATGCCCCCTCCCAAAAAAGAAGTTGACAGTAGGGTCTGGAACAGATATTTTTACACCAAAGTTCATTGCAGCATTACTCACCATAGTTAAAAGACAGAAACAATCTGTGTCCATTAGCAAGTGAATGGATAAACAAAATATGGTGCATGTATATAATAGAATATTATTGAGCCATTAAAGGGAATAAAGTTCTGATACATGTTACAACCTGGATAAAACTTGAAAACATGTTGCTAAGTAAGCCAGACACAAAAGGACAAATACTGTATGATTCCATGCATTAGTCTGTTCTCACACTGCTAATAAAGACATGACCCCAACTATGTAACTTATAAAGGAAAGAGGTTTAATAGATTCACAGTTCCACATGGCTGAGGAGACCTCACCATCATGGCAGAGGGCTGATGAGGAGCAAAGTCAAGTCTTACATAGCCGCAGGGAAGAGAACTTGTGCGGGAGAACTCATATTTATAAAACCATCAGATCTCATGAGACTTATTCACTACCACGACAACAGTATGGGGGAAACTGCCCCATGATTCAATTATCTCCACCTGTCCCTGCTCTTGACACATGGGGTTTATTAAAATTCAAAGTGAGATTTGGGCGGGGACACAGCCAAAAAAAATCATTCCACTTATATGAAATATCTAGAACAGGCAAATTTCTGAAGACTGAACATAGATTAGTGTTTACCAGAGACTGGGGAGAGGAAGGAATGGTGAGTTATTGCTTAATGGGTACTTCGTTTCTGTTTGTGATGACAAGAAACTTCTGGAAATAGAGATGATGGTTGTACAACACTATGAATGTACTTAATGCTACTGAATTGCATAAAGTTGTTGAAATTTTAATACCATAAAAAATTTAAAATATGAGATATTCTTATATTTTCTAATAATTATTCTTATATCCATGGTTATTTAAAAGTTCTTTGCTTAATTGCCTAATAGTAAGGTTTTTCTGAACATTTTTATTACTGATTTTTAATTTATTTCTGTATTGGTCAGAGTACAAACTCTGTATGATTTAAATCCTTTTATATTTATTGAGAATTATTTTATGGTCCAGTATTTGCTCCATCTTGATTAATGTTCCACGGCCACTTGAAAAGTAGATTTGATTATTGTCACCTTTAGTCTTTTGATGTCTGTTTCACACATTTTGAAGTTTCATTATGCGCACCCATTTAAGACTGTTAATTTTCTGAACTGACCCTATTTTTCTGTTTGTTTGTTTGTTTGTTTTTTGAGATGGAGTTTCCCTCAGTCGTCCAGGCTGAACTGCAGTGGCGCGATCTTGGCTCACTGCAAGCTCCGCCTCCTGGGTTCACGCCATTCTCCTGCCTCAGCCTCTCGAGTAGCTGGGACTACAGGCGCCCGCCACCACGCCTGGTTAATTTTTTTGTATTTTTAGTAGAAACGGGGTTTCACCACGTTAGCCAGGATGGTCTCGATCTCCTGACCTCATGATCCACCTGCCTCGGCCTCCCAAAGTGTTGGGATTACAGGCGTGAGCCACCATGCCCGGCCTGAATTGACCCTATTTTGATTATGACTTGACACCGTTATCTTTAGTAGTAGTACTCGTAGTTTAAAGACCACTTTATCTAATATTAATATGCACACACAGACTGTTTTAGGATTAGTATTAGTATGGCACATTTATATCCACACTTTTGCTTAAATGTTGTGTCTATATCCCAAGTGTGTTTCTTGTGAACAGCATAGTGTTGGGTCTTGTTTGTTTATTTATTTATTTAATCTCATCTGAAAATCTGTACTTCTTAAAAAAATTTATTTTATCTTATTTTACTTTAAGTTCCGGGATACATGTGCAGAACACGTAGGTTTGTTACATATGTATACATATGCCTTGGTTGTTTGCTGTACCCATGATCTAGGTTTTAAACCTCACCTGCGTTAGGTATTTGTCCTAATGCTCTCCCTCTCCTTGCTCCCCACCTCCCGACAGGCCCCAGTGTGTGTTGTACCCCTCCCTGTGTCCATGTGTTTTCATTGTTCAGCTCCCACTTATGAGTAAGAACATACGGTGTTTGGTTTTCTGTTCCTGTGTTAGTTTGCTGAGGATGATGGCTTCCAGCTTCATCGATATCCCTGCAAAGGACATGATCTCATTCTTTTTCATGGCTGCATAGTATTCCATGGTGTATATATATTTTCTTTATCCAGTCTACCATTGGTGGGCATTTGAGTTGGTTCCATGTCTCTGCTGTTGTAAATAGTGCTGCAATAAACATACATGTGCATGTGTCATTATAGTAGAATGATTTATATTCCTTTGGGTATATACCCAGTAATGAGATTGCTGGGTCAAATGGTATTTCTGGTTCTAGATCCTTGAGGAATCACCATACTATCTTCCACAATGGTTGAACTAATTTACATTTCCACCAACAGGGTAAAAGTGTTCCTATTTCTCCACAGCCTTGCCAGCACCTATTGTTTCTTGACTTTTTAATAATTGCCATTCTGACTGGTGTGAGATTGTATCTCATTGTGGTTTTGATTTGCATTTCTCTAATGGTCAGTGATGATGAGCTTTCGTTCATATATTTGTTGGCCACATAAATGTCTTCTTTTGAGAAGTGTCTGTTCATATCTTTTGCCCACTTTTTGATGGGGTTGTCTTTTTTTTCTTGTAAATTTGTTTAAGTTTCTTGTAGATTCTTAATATTAGACCTTTGTCAGATGTGTAGATTACAAAAATTTTCTCCCATTCTGTAGGTTGTCTGTTCACTTTGATGTTACTTTCTTTTGCTGTGCAGAAACTCTTCAGTTTAATTAGATCTCATTTGTGAATTTTGGCTTTTGTTGTCATTGCTTTTGGAGTTTTTGTCATGAAGTCTTTGCCCACGCATATGTCCTGGATGGTATTGCCTAGGTTTTCTTCTAGGTTTGTATGGTTTCCAGTTCTTCTATATTTTTTATGTATTAGAAACAAGATCTTGCTCTGTCACACAGTCTGGGGTGCAGTGGCATGATCATAGCTACTGGTCTTAAGGGATCCTCTCACATTGGCCTCCTGAGTAGCTGGGACTGCAGGCACATGCCACTGTGCCCAGCTAATTTTTAATTTTTAAAAAAAATATTTGCAGAGATGTGATCTCACTACCCATCTCTTGCCAAGGCTGGTCTTAAACTCCTGGTGGCAAGTCATCCTCCACCCTCATGCTCCCAGAGTGCTGGGATTACAGGTGTGAGCCACCAAGCCCAGGCCCTTTTATACTTAATGTAACTTTTTATACTTTTATACTTAATGTAGTTGTTGAGATGATTAGGTTTCAGTGTACCCTATTGCTATTTGTTTTATGTTTGTTTCTGTTTCTTTTTTTCTCTAGTTTTACTTTAGTGTGATTGTTTTTTAATATTGTGTTTTATCTCTTCTACTGGCTTTTTAACTATACCTCTTTGTTTTAATTTTTAAATTGTTAGTTGCAAGATTACAATATGTATCTTTATCACAGTATACCTTGAGTTAATGTTTTAACATTTTTGTTCAGGTAAGAACCTAAAAATGGCATAATCCCAATAATTCTCCTCTGTCTATTATGCTAGTTTTGTCACATATATTTTTTCCGGCATGTTTGTTGTAAGTAATCAGGAATTAGTGTTGAATTTTGTGAAAATTCTTTTACAAATCTTTCAAGATTATTCTAGGGATTTTCTACTTTATTTTATTTATATGATGTACTATGTTCATTGGGTTTCAGATAGTAAACCAAATTTGCATTACTAGGATTAAATCTAGAGAGTTATGATGTATTACAATTATAGATATTGTTGGATTTAATTTGCTTCCATTTTGTTAAACATTTGCATTTATAGTTATGAGAGAGATTGTTTGGCACTTTTTTCTTCTGATGTCTCCATCTTGCTTTTATACCAAGCTAATACTGGCCCTCTAAAATGATTTGGCATATGTTCTATTCTCTATTTGCTGAAAATGTTTGTGTATGACTCGTATACTTTATTCTTTAAATGTTGGATGGAATTCACAGGTTAAGCCATCTGGTACTATGCTCTTCTTCATGGGAATATATTTAATTACTAATTCCATTGTTTTTACTTTATATAGATCTACTAAGATTTCCTATTTTTAAGTCAATTTTGCTACTTAATAACTTCCTAGGAATTTGATTATTTCATTTCTGTTTTTAAACTTGTTAATGTAAGTTGTTCATTACATTACCTTGAATTCTTTTTATATTTCTGTTCAATCTGTTGTGAGGTTCTATCTTTCATTCCTAAGAGTAAAAATCTGTGTCTTCTCTTTTTCATCTTGATGATTCTAGTAAAATATTTGCAAATTTTATTGATTATTTCAAATATACAACTTTGAGTTCTATTGTTTTCTCTATTCGTTTTGTTTCCTGTTTCATTAATTATTGTTCTGATTGTTATTATTTCTTCTCTTCTATTTCCTTGCTTCCTTTTTTTAGTTTCTTAAGTTCAAAGGTAAATAATTGATTTGAGACTTTCTTTTCTAGTAAAACATTTGAATCTATAAGTTTCTCTCCAAACATTATTTTAGCTTCTTTTCATATATTTTGATTTATTCTGTTATTATTTTCCATGTACTTAAGATATTCTCTAATTTCCCTTGTGATTTGTTGTTGGAAAAATGGATGATTCAGAGCTATTTTGTTTAATATTTGTTCTGTTTAATTTTTCAACACATATATAGACATATCTATTATTTTAGACTGGGTTTTCTGATACAAATATTAGATGTTTTATTTTGAAGATGAAACAAAGGGCAGCATGGGTAAGAAAAAAGAGAACTAAGGGTGGCTAGAAAGGGAAGACAATAGTTATTACTTTATAAGAAGCCACGAAACTATAGTGAATTAGTTAGAAGGAATATCTGCTTGAAATGAAACACTTCCAGGTGAGCCAAAAATAGATACCCAGCCTCAGAGTAGATTATGGAGAGAGGAATTTATTTCTTCAGCTTCCTTCTGTCTTCTTTTCCCCCGACAAAGTATTCCCCAGAGGGCATTAACTCCCTCATACCTCCAGACTGTATCATTTTGCCCCTTTAATGGTGAGATGGAATGCCAGAGCCCCATGTCAGCTGTGGGTTCCTAGTGGAGGAAAGAGCTGGAGTCTCTGGGCAATCACTGCTGGACCTGGCTATGTATCAGAGGCTATATTCCTAAGACAGCTTACTGGTTGTCACAGCAGCAGAGCTATTTGGGCCTGAACAAGGTACCACAGGTTATGACTGGTGGCTATGGCAGAGTAGGTGGCCAAGGATACATGAGACAGGTAGCATCAAAGAAAATAGAGCTGTTGAGTGAGATCTGTGTTAGATCTACATATATACCGATTGATATATAATTATCCATTTAGAAAATTATTGAGAAAGATCCACAAAAGAAGATTAAACTTTGGGAATATTATAGCAAGAGCAGGAGAAAGGGCTTTTACTGCTTTACATGATTTTTAGTAATGATATTATGGGAAATTTAAAAAATTAGTGTATATTTTGGAGAAATTAAAAATAATTGTCACATTAAATAAATTATTGTACATCCCTATGATGAACTCTAGATACATCTTGAAAAAGTTTAATTATATAAAAAAGCATTGTGCCCATGATATATTGAGTGAAAAAAAAATTAAATAGTATACAGGCATACCTCATTTTAATGTGCTTTGTAGATGCTGAGTGTTTTACAAATCGAAGTTTTCTAGAAACTCTGCATTGAACAAGTCACTTGGCACCAACTTTTCAACAGCATGTATGCACCTGATGGCTTTGTGTCACATTTTGGTAATTCTCACAATATTTCAAATTTTTCATTATTATATTTGTTACAGTGATCTGTAATTAGTGATTTTTGATGTTATTACTGTAATTGTTTGGGGGTACCATGATCTGTGCCCATGTAAGACAGCCCATGTAAGGCTTAGTTGCTAAGTGTTGTGTGTCTTCTGCCTGCTACACTGACTAGCCATTCTTCTTGTTCATCTGTCTCCCTCCCTCAGCCTCCCTATTTCCAGACACACAACAATTTTAACCTTAGGCCAATTAATACCACTAAAATGGCCTCTAAGTATTCAAATAAAAGAAAGAGTTGCATTTCTTTCATTTTAAGTCAAAAGCTGGAAATGATTAAGCTTAGTGAGGAAGGCATGTCAAAAACTGAGACAGGCTTAAAGGTAGGCTTCTTGCACCAAACAGTTAGCTAAGCTATGAATGCAAAAGAAAAGTTCCTGAAAAAAATTGAAAGTGCTACCCCAGTGAATGAACAAATGATAAGAAAGTAAAACAGTCTTATTGCTGTTATGGAGAAAGTTTTAGTTGTCTGGATAGATCAAACAAGCCATAATACTTCCTTAAGCCAAAGCCTAATCCAGAGCAAGGCCCTAACTCTCTTCAATTCTGTAAAGGCTATGAGAGGTAAGGAAGCTACAGAAGAAAAGTTTGAAGTTAGCAGAGGTTGGTTCATGAGGTTTAAGGAAAAAGTCACCTCCATAACAAAGAAGTGCAAGGTGATGCGGAAAGAGCTGATGTAGAAGTTGCAGCAAATTATCTTGATCTAGCTAAGATCACTGAAGAAGGTGACTACACCAAATGACAGGTTTTCAATGTAGCCCAAACAGCCTTGTATTGGAATAAGATCACTCCTATGACTTTCATAGCTGAGAGGAGAAGTCAATAACTGGTTTCATAGTTTCAAAGCACAGACTGACTCTCTTGTTAGGCAGTATTGCAGTTGAAGACTTTAAGTTGAAGCCAGTACTCATTTACCATTCAGGAAAACCTATGACCCTCAAGGAATGATGTTAAATCTACTCTGCCTATGCTCTATAAACAGGACAATGAAGCCTGATGATAGCATATCCATTTACAGCATGATTTACTGAATATTTTGAGCCCACTGTTGAGATCTACCACTCAGAAAAGAAAGATTCATTTCAAAATATTACTGTTCATTGATAATGTACCTAGTTACCCAAGAGCTGTGATGGAGATGTTCAAGGAGATTAGTATTGTTTCACGCCTGCTAACACAATATCCATTCTACAGCCCATGGATCAACAAGTAAATTTGACTTTCAGGTTGTATTATTTAATAAATAAATTTCAAGTATTTGATAGCATAACACGGTGACTACACTCAATAATAACTGAATTGTACATTTTAAAATAACAGAGTATAATTGGATTGTTTGTAATACGAAGGATAAATGCTTGAGGAAATGAATACTCCATTCTTCATGATGTGATTATTACACATTGCATGCCTGTATCAAAACATCTCATGAACTCCATAAATATATACACCAACTATATACCCACAAAAATTAAAAAGAAAGAAAGAAAAGAAAGAAAGAAGAAAGAAAGAAAGAAAGAAAGAAAGAAGAGTAGGTTATAAGTCTATAGCTGCCATAGTTAGTGATTCCTCAGATAGATCTGGGCAAAGCAAATTGAAAAATTTCTAGAAAGAATTTACTGTTCTAGATGTGTTTAAGAACATTTGTGATTTGCTAGGCATCATGGCTCATGCCTGTAATCCCCTCACTTAGGGTGTCTGAGACAGAAGGATCACTTGAGCCCAGGAGTTTGAGATTAGCCCTGGCAACATAGTGAGACCCCATCTCTACAAACAACATTTGTGATACATGGAAGGAGGTCAAAATATCAACATTAATAGGAGTTTGGATGAAATTGTTTCCAACCCTCAAGGATGATTTTGAGGTATTCAAGACTGTTTTACTCTTTATTTATTTATTTATATATTTATTTAATTTTCAACTTTTAAGTTCAGGGGTACATGTACAGGATGTGCAGGTTTGTTACATAGTTAAACGTGTGCCATGGTGGTTTGCTGCATGGATCATCCCATCACCTAGGTATTAACCTCAGCATCCCTTAGCTATTCTTCCTGATGTTCTCCCTCCTCCCACCTCCCCACCCCCTGACAGGCCCCAGTGTGTATTATTCCCCCTCATGTGTCCATGTGTTTTCAACACTTAGCTCCCCCTTGCAAGTGAGAATACGCAGTATTTAGTTTTTTGTTTCTGTGTTAGTTTGCTGAGGATAATGGCTTCCAGCTTGATCCATGTCCCTACAAAGGACACAATCTCATTCCTTTTTATGGCTGCATAGTATTCCATGGTATATATGTACCACATTTTCTTTATTCAGTCTATCATTGATGGGCATTTAGCTTGATTCCATGTCTTTGCTATTGTGAATAGTGCTGCTATGAAAATAGGCATGCATGTATTTTACAACAGAATGAAATACAAATCCAAATCACAATGAGATACCATCTTACACCAGTCAGAATGGTTATTATTCAAAACTCATAAAACTACAGATGCTGGTGAGGTTGTGGAGGAAAAGGAACACTTTTACACTGTTGCTGGGAGTGTAAATTAGTTCAGCCACATAAGGACAATGTGGTGATTCCTCAAAAACCTAGAGGCAGAATTACCATTCAACCCAGCAATCCCATTACTGGGTATATACCCAAAGGGACTGAAGACTTTATTTGAAGAAAGAACTGCTGATGTGGTAGAAATGGCAAGAGAACTAGAATTAGCAGTGGAGCCTGAAGTTGTGACTGAATTGCTGCAATATCATAATAAAATTTTAATGGATAGGAGTTATTTTGTATGGATGAGCAAAGAAAGTGGTTTTTTTTTTGAGATGGAAGCTACTCTTGGTGAAGATGCTATTAACATTGTTGAGATGACAACAAAGGATTTAGAATATTACATAAATTTAGTTAATGAAGCAGTGGCAGGGTGTGATAGGATTAACCCCAACTTTGAATGAAATTCTACTGTGGGGTAAAATGCTATCAAACAGCACTGCATGCTACAGAGAAATCTTTCATTAAGAGATGTCAGTCAATGCAGCAAACTTCATTGTTGTCTTATTTTAAGAAATTGCCACAGCCACTCCAACCTTTAGCAACCACCACCCCGATTAGTAAGCAGCCATTAAAATTGAGGCAAGATCCTCCACCAACAAAAAGATTATGACTTGCTGAACGTTCAGATGATTGTTAGCATTTTTAGCAATAAAGTATGTTTAACGAAGTTATGTACATTGAATTTTAGACATAATACTATTGCACACTTAATATATTATAGTATAGTGTAAACATAATTTTTATATGTGTAGGAAACCAAAAAGCCTGTGTGACTCAATTTATTGCAATATTCACTTTACTGTGGTGGTTTGGGACTGAACCCACAATATTTCTGAAGTATGCCTGTATAAAGAAAATAATTGAGAACGTATTAGATGTTTAAAGTTTTTAAATAGAAATTTTCATAAACATCCTCTGTTAGTGTTTGACCATGTGAACAAATTGATTAGAATGTACAAAGAGAAAAAAATAGTATAAAAGGAATAAGGGAAAATACCTAATATATGTGACACCAAATGTATAGCTATCATAAGTGAAATAGATTACAGAGAAATAATGTATATGAAAAAGACTTGTGGAAGAACAGTGGTTTTGGACACTGACAAATACAAATTTTGAGTCATGCCATTGCTCTTCTGGAGTTAATCCTGCTTAGGATCTTGTTTTCTTGCCTATTAATAATAATAATAATAATAATAAAACTCAGTATATCACAGGACACCCACTATGGTGAATAAGAAGAATATATTTTAAGTGCTTTGGATAAATTGAAGGGATAAGGATGTAAAAATAAAGGAGAGAGAAAGTTTAAACAACTTTGTTTGATGGTGGAAAATGAAGGAAATTTGTTTACACTACTCTTGTCTTCTCCCATTTTAATGTCTTTATTGTTTTGGTAATTGTTTAGTTACTAGCACTCTCCAGAAACTCAAAGAAGAGTTCCAGGATTCAAAGCTAAGCCTCGATATTTACAAAGGTAATGAGTCTGTCAGCCATGGGAAGTCAAGTGCTCTTACTGTTTGGTATTGCTCACCTCAATCCTAACCTAAAGGGACGCCTTTCTTGCGGGATAACAGTTCATTTGTCTTCATGCTAACTCTATCAAGGAATTTTCCTGTGCAGAAAACAGCTAGTTTCACTAAGCTCTGTATGTGTGGTGTTTTTTATGTAGTGCACTGACAGCCAGTAACCGAACCTAATCCGTCAAACTCATTTCACCTAAGACCTCAAGTATAACTCCAATTCTGATCCTTAAGGTAAAGGTGTCACTGAAGTACTTAGTTCCTGAACTTTTTTTTTGAACACATAGTACTCTGGGGGTTGGTGTAGGAGAAGTGTTATTTCTCTTGTACTGAGAAATAAGTCATTATTTTTGGATGTTGCATTTAAAAATATTTCATTTGCCCTGTAATTTGCTTATAATAGCTGCAACCTTTTTCAAGCAGCCATTGATGGAGTTGTTCTTTTGTACCAGTAGGTTTGCAGTTTAGTAAACTGTGTGGTTTTAATTTTTTTAATTAATGCAAATGAATCTTTTGGAAATACTACATTATTCCTGGTAAGATAAAAATCAGGTATTTTAATTTTGTCTAAATTTCAGAAATTAATAAAGAATTTGGATTATAACATTGATCTTTAAAAAAAATTCAACACTTTTAATTGTGCCATGTGTTTTTAAAGCATTTTCTTGTGGAATAGATGTATTTTAATGTATCTCAAAATTATTTCTGCCAGCTATTTAATATTTCTCATGATTCAGAGGGAACTAAAACAGGCATTTCAGAGCTATTTCTGCTCCACAAAATGTCTGCCCTTTGTTTACTCATGTGTTTGTTGGACAATTTCGTGTTTTCTGGAGAACAGGGACCATTTACAGGTAAAAAAAGATAATTAGTGATATTTGCTCTGTAGATACGTACTGTGAAACAGCTAGAAAAAATGGGTAAGAAACCATCAAAACCAAAGATTATGTCTACCAGTAAGTTAGCAGAGCTTACTCTGTTGTTAACGATCCCTACTTCAGTAAGATCCTACTTCAGAGTTTTACTTAAGTAAAACTCCTGTGGTATAACTGACTACTATTTCATGTGGAGGAGTTAATAATAACTTAGAAAAGAAATTTAAGACGTTTGGTTAGTGTGTATTTTTTAAAAAAAATACATTTTATTACCATAGAATGTTTACTTCTATTAGTTTTACCTTTAATATTCAGAACTACGTGATGGATCAACTTTGACCTTCAAAAATTAGTCTAATATCACTTTGGAAAAACGAGAGCAGCAAACATTCCTGGATTCAAATAACTTTTGGAATTTTATTTAAAAAAAGACATGATTGTTAACTAGCGTAAGTCATGTTTATAAAATGCTGTCTATTTAAATTTCTTGGATCTTTAAGGGAAACAAGTTATTTTATTTAACATTTATGCAAGAAGAGAGTATTCTTATTTCCTGATAATGCTTAAATCTCTAAAAAACTGAATTTTAAATGGGTGTCAGAACTTTGGCATAATGTTTATAAGAGAAGTAATTTATAAGACAGTAATATTTGAACATAGTCATAAAATTTTTAAGCAAATTGCGTTATGATTATTACCCCATCATTACATTTCAATTAGAATCTATTTAAATATCATTGATATAATTTGGAAATAAGTATATGCAGCCAGTCAGATTTGAATTACGAACATGTAAATACATTCTGGTATTTCTAAATTTAAGTCTCTCTTTTAAAGTAGGCTTAAAGATAATAAAAGCATATATAACTTTTTTTTTCCAATTTGTGAGTCAAGTTGGAAAATGGCAGGGGTTTATTTTAAGTAAATATTCACTGTCTAATGAAACACATGAGATTAAAGCATCAAAAATCTGTGGACACAATTATTTACTTTTGGGGCTCAAAAGATCATAACATTGCAATTCAGCCTTAGCAAGGATGATGGAAAAAGTTCTTACTATGTTAAATGCCTTGGAAACTTTCCCCAAATCATAAACTCAGTACAGTATTTTTATCTTAAATACATAACATTTAAATACCATATCTACAATTATCGTTCTCTCCCATTGCCCCTGAGCAACTCCATCTTATTGCACTGATCTCTGCATTACAAGAGAATAAAAGCACCTGACTCTCTAAATAAATACACTCAGGCTTTGGTTCCTTGGTGGCTCATCAAGGGAGTTCAAAGATAAACAATTCAATCAATTGCTTGTTTTTTTCTTTATTATAAGAAAATATCAGTTTAAATGATTTTTTACATATGAACAGAATATTATTTTGATTGAACACACAAGTTATTTTGGCATCGTGTTAAACCTAGCCTCAGGGTTGCTTACTTAAAAATAAATCTGCACTTTTCAACTCTTCCTCAGGATACTAGTCTTCTAATTGGCAGATTTCAGATTGTTTTCCCTATTTTTCTTTTTCATTATAATTTTGCCTGGGTAGTTATAGTCTCAACTTTCACTTCTAATCAACCTTATTCACAAACTGACTAAATAATCTACTAAGATGTTGTGAAGACATGAGGAAAAGATACCATTGGCTCAAAGTATCTTGTTTACCCCTAGCTACAGACCTCTTGTTTCTCATTCACAAATTCCTTTTTGTGGGTCAAAGCCTCTGAGAACTATTTGTTATCAGGTACATACATGTGGGAATTTAGTTTACTTCAATAAACATGTGTTGAGAGCTGTGGGGAAGGAAAGAATGACACAGATTCTGCCCTTAAAGAGCTCACAATGTAATGAGGAAGGCAAATCTTTAAATGGAAATTTAAATATTTGCATATGTACTGAGGGAACACAGAGGAAACTCACTGTATTAGTCCGTTTTCACACTGCTTTAAATAAATACCAAAGCCTGGGTAATTTATAAAGGAAAAAGGTTTCATTGACTTACAGTTCTGCATTGCTGGGGAGGCCTCAGGAAACTTATAATCATGGCGGAAGACCAAGCAGGAAGAAAGCTTCTTCACATGGTGGCAAGAGAGAGAAGAGTGAATGAGCAAAGGGGTAAGAGCCCTTATAAAACCGTTAGATCTTGTGAGAACTCACTCACTATCATGAGAACAGCATGGGGAAAACCGCCCCCATGATCTAATCACCTTCCACCAGGTCCTGCCCTTAACAAGTGGGGATTTGAGATGAGATTTGGGTGGGAACCAAAACCATATCAACCACTCACTGTAATCTGGGGCTGGGAATAGCCCTGGGGAAGATAGTAGATGATATGACCATTATCTGGGCTCAAATCATGAGCACATGCTAGGCTGGTATCAGAGTATGTGTGTGTGTGTGTGTGTGTGTGTGTATGTGTTGTCTGTATGTGTGTGTGTATGTGTGTTTATGTGTGTGTCTGTGCACAGGCATGTGTGTGTTGGGGGCATGGAGAATGGGCCAATGGATGGTAGGGAGATGAAAGACATTTCAGCCAAGTCCATGTAACATATATTAACATGCTTTAAAAAGGCATGGAAATAATATTGTGTACAAGGGATTGAATTCAAAAGTCACTCAGGGATAAGAAGAAAGTAGTGAGAAAAGAAACTAGATAAGTAGATGTGGTCAGGGCATAACAGGCTTTATATTCCATCCTAAGGATCATGGCCTTTATTCTGTAGGTGGTAGAGTAACATTAAAGCAGAATAATGACAAGGTTAGGTCTACAGTTCAGAGTAGTCATTTTAGCAAAAGCTCAGAGGAATGGACTTCAAAGAGGGCAAGTCTGCAATGTGGCAGGTAACGGGTAGGAGGCTATGGCAACAGTGCAGCCTTGATTAAGGGCAGCGGTAAAATGTAAGGAGAGAAGATGACATATTTGAGAGCAAAAAAAGCTATCCATGCCTTTTATTCCCACCATTAACCTTTTATATTAGAGGAGCACAGGACATGGAGAAGGAGACCCATGTGCATGTGATGGAGTAGTGCTGAAGATTAAATGAGTTAATACACATGATCAGTACTATAAAAGTGTTTGCTGTTATTATTATTGGGGGCAAGGGAGAGTAAAACTCAGAATGATTTACTGACCTTAACATACAGGCATCAGTGGAAAGCTGCACTCATGGTCTAGATCCTGGGGACATGGATCTTTTAGAGAGTCATGAACAGAGAAGATAAGGCATGCAAAAGAGAGAGTCTCAGTAGCTGCTGACAAATGGAAACTATGAGAGAGTCTCAGTAGCTGCAGACAAATGGAAACTATCTTTCAAGCTGTATCAATGCATCAAGGGGACACAACGGAAGTAGGGGGTGCTCTGAGTCACTTCATGCAGGAAAATAGGGAGATGTTTGGATTAGCCACAGCTTCTGCTGTCCCTTAAATAGCAGTAGGACGCATTCAGAATCCCCTGAAAATAAGTGTCATTGCATTCTCTTTTATGCTACCATCCTCAGAAAGTACACTAGAAGATGCAAAAGCATTTGGATAGAAATCCATAGAAGTGACACATGTACATTCCATCAGCATTTTTGCTTTGCTCAAGGATTTTTGTTGGACCTAAAAAAACTCTGATCTGTTTGGAAAGAGGATTTGCATTTGCAAATAGATTTACAGGCAGATCCAACAAGCAGCACTTTGCCATTTGCAAATCCACTTGAAACATCTGGGTTCCTGTCTAGCCCTAAAATTCTTATATAAATGGACAACCCTAAGATCATAGTTTGGACACGATTTTTTAAAAATCAAGATAAATGGTAAGTAATTTGCATAATTTGTTGGTTTCGAAAGCACAACCTATTTTGTTAACAAAATAAAAGAACAAAGAGAAACTAACCTTTTTCTGTTAAAGGAGAATTAAATAAGTGAAATCAATAAACAACAATAAAAGCACTTTGACTTTGTTAACTGGAGAAAGGCTGTGTGACATTTCTGTGAAACAAGCTTGTTAATAAGGGTTTTAATTTAGACTGAAATTCTACCTATTCTCCTAATGGTAAAATACATTTTTTTAAAAAATTGTATCGATGACTTATTTATTGTGGATCTGAAAATATATCCTAATTGTGACTTTTTTATATAAAAAGGAAACTAGTGAGGTTCTTCTCTAGTATAAAAAAGTATTATAATATAGCCAATATAAGATTTAGTCAGGCTAAATTTATACTGTACCAGTAGACTATAAGAATTCCATTAATGCTCCATTGATATCATCAATGAAGAAAAAGGCAAAATGGATGCATTGCTTCTGCTCCACTGGGTCTGTAATGAAGCAGCATTATAGCAGCTGCTGTCTTTTTAAACAGCTTTGCTTTTTTTCCCAAGGCATCACTTGGTATATTGCAAGATTCTCCAGAAAAATATCTTTTGACCTTGTGGCCCTTTCTTTTTATTATTTTTTTCCCAAGAACCATGGCCTTCCATTTGCCACTGTGGTGCTATGCTGTAATTTAAAACGTACAATGGAAATTTCAAATAAAAAGGAAGAGTTTGAGATAGGTACTTCCAAAGGCATCTGTGGCAGTGAATCCTAATATTTCAGGAATCTTGGCCATTCGAAAGTCTCACAGCCTTTAGTGATATGATGGAGAACCTGCTAAAGGAATGGAAATCTCAATCATTCTTTCCTTTACTTGATTAAGAAAATATATACAAAGCTCTCTACAAAGGTACAATTAATATTTTGTCAAACTATAAAACCATAGTGCTGAGCTAGAATCCCATCCAATTAACCTGTTTGTTTCAGCTGTTGGCATGACATGACACTGGTTGTCACTGCCAAATCATTCATGCAGCAATTCACTTTCATTGCTAAGGTGGCCTAAATGAACAGCCAGGTCTATTGAAGTTAGTTCATTCTCTTTGTGTGTGTGTGTGTGTGTGTGTTTCTGTGTGTGTGCGTGTGTGTGCATATGTCTGTGTGATTTGACAGCTTCTATACACCCACCTGAAAGAATAGAATAGAAGATATTTCAAGGCTAAAACTTTTAAATGATGAAACTTAAACTTTTGAAATTATGTTGCCCTGGGCATCCGTATTAATAAGAGGGGCAATATAGGCAAAGAAGCACAAGAAAAATATAAAGAATGCACTAAATTCGCTGCAAATAAGAAATTATTGAATAATGATAATACTTGAGCTACCTTTCTAAATTCTACAAGGTGAAGTTCTGGGTTTCCTACAATCTAAAAATATCTGACACTCTGTAGATATTCAAAACACATTATCATGGTTTTCCAACCAGAATTGCCCTGAATTCCAAAATTTCCCATTAATTGCTTATGGAATATTACTCTTAGATGATCTAGCTCAGAATTAAGACATCCAATAATAGGCTGGCCATGGTGGCCCATACCTGTAATCCCAGCACTTTGGGAGGCTGAGGTAGGTGGATTGCTTGAGCTCAGGACTTTGAAACCAGCCTGGGCAACATGACGAGACCCTGTCTCTACAAATTAGCTGGACGTGGTGGTGTGCACCAGTAGTCCAGCCGCTGGGGATGCTGGGGTTGCAGTGAGCCAAGATCACACCACTGCACTCCAGTTTGGGCAAAAAGTGACCCTGTCTCAAAAAAAATCTCCAATAATAATTCTTACTCTTGCATTTACTTATGCACTAAAACTCCTGCCTCCAAACTCCTGCCTCCCTTCATCTGAACTCTGCCAACAGATATATATTTTTTCAGTGAATGGTACCACCATTTATCTACTGCTGACAATAGCCACTTGGATGCCATCCTGGATTTATTCTCCATACTCTACTGCAAATCAAGACATTTTGACCTAGTAATTTTCCATCTGATATAGCTCTCAATTCCATTCATTATTCCTCACCATCCTGGCACCCCTTAAGTTTAGACTTTCATTGTTTTTCCCTTTGGTTACTGATTATTTCATTTGATTATATTTCAAAAGTTTACCTTTTTTGGTCTTCTTCATTTCTTTCTAATTTATTCTGTATACAATTATCAATGATCTTTCCAAAATTTCACACTAGTATGTCACTCATCTATTTTAAAGGTATCAATGGTTTACCAGCTCATTAAATATAAAATCTGAACTCTTTAGCTTATGCAAGGCCCTTCCTGATCTGCCTTCTTATGCCTTTGCAGTATTACCTTTCCCTTTATCCTTATTGGATCCTTACCAAACTACTGGCAGTCCTCAAACGTTCCATACTTTTTCTTGCCTCTTTCCATTTATATGTACTATTTCCTCTACATAGAATGTTATCTTCCTTTTCCCCATGATCAATTTCAACATTTCACTTAACACAGTGAGATGAACCCTCCATAGAGGAGTGTTCCCAGATCTCCATGCTATGAATTTTGGTTTCTCTATAACAGCTAGTGTATACCTTCAGCACAGCACTCATAATATTATAATATGATGCCCATTGTACTCATTTCTTCCAGCATGATGTGAGCTTTTTGATAGTGAGGATTGTGTCTTAAATCTTTGTCTCCAACAGCAATTTTATGCTTGACTTGAATTCATTCATTCAGCAAATACTGATTAAGTAGTTATTATTTGTAAGGAATTCTTCCAGTCATTGGAATGAGCAAATCAAAGCTCCTACTTTGTAGGTTGAATTTTGTCTTCCAAAGCTCAAGTAAGCTTACCTGGTTGGCAATACCCCATACGTATTGTCAAAAATCATTTCTGGGAGAAGACAGTGTTGTTCAAGATACACTGGGAGAGGATGCTGGAAAATCTGCATGTGGAGCTCTTGAATATGCCTTATGTACCTCTTCCCTTGATTAATTTTAATCTGTACTCTTTCACCGCAATAAACTGTAACCATGAGTATAATAATTTCCATCAGTTCTGCTAGTCATTTTAGCAAATCATTGGTTTTTGGGAAACCCCGACCTTGCAGGTCTTGTCAGAGAGAGTGGGCATGGGAACTCTCTAACTTTTCAGGGGCTAAGAAATGTGGGGCAAGTAAATATTGGTGAACATTACTGTGTGTGCCACTGTCCTCCACAATCTATTTTCCAACTACCAGCTAGAGAAATTCTCTAAAAAGTACGTCATTTTACCTTTCTGCTCAAACCTCTCCAATGATTTTTCAGTTTATAGGATAAAAACCAGATTTGTTAATGTGGATTACAAAGGACATATATAATACAGTCTTTTGCAAACTGCCTGATCTCAGAGCCAACTATTTTTCCTGGCAAGATAACAGCTACAGCCCAACTGGCTTTCCTTGACCATTTTAAGCATGTATCTGTCTTAGGAATTTTGAACTTGTTATTCCCTTTGCCCTTAATATTCTTTTCACTCTTTTCCCCATGTGTCATTTACCGAATACTCTCTTCAGTACCTCCTTCTCTAATGTGCTGCTTAAATTCCCATAGTGATTTTCATAGGGCCATCCCCCACATAGGCATCCCTTTTCTAATGCCGTTTTCCATTGCCCATCTGCCTGACCATATGGCCAAACCACTGGCTACCACTCATGGGTCAGTAAAAGCCCAAACATAGTGGACTTTTATCACCATTCAATTCTTTCATCACGGCAAGGAAAACGGTATGCAAATAAACTCATCGAACTGGTTTGTTCTTACCTTCTTCAATCAGTCATTTCATATGCTGGTCTTAGTGCAGCAGTCTTCCAAATAGGATGCTGTGTTTCCACCTTGAAAATGCCATCTATAAACGAAGCATCTTTTTGTTGGTCAACAGAGAGCTGTTCATAGGGCACTGTCCATGTGACCATAGGATGTGTCCAGTTACTCATGTGGTTCCAAGTCAGACCTATGGGGAAAAAGGCTCAATAATTACCATCCTGCATTCCCTCAGTAACATGTTTCTGCACAAACCATACTTATTTTATTATGAAACTCTTCTGGACACTACCCTCTTTTTAAAAACGTTTCTTCATCATCTCCCAAGACATTGTGGGTATTTCAGATTTCAAGATTATCTTATGTCCTTCAGTCATAGGAACAGTTTCAATTAATACCCAACAGAGACCCAGGAATTTGTTCCACAAGCACCTGTATTGCATAAATATTCAATTATAAGAAAAAGGAAAATGGTTTTTGGGAAGAAAAAAAAATAAGACTGCACCCAGGCAGAGGGGTCTAAGAAGGCTTTCTTAGGAAATTTAAATCCATGCTAATGTCAGATTATTTTAGCCAAATGAAGAAGAGTGTTTCAGCCAGAAGAAATATGATGTGCAGAGGCCCTGAGTTGAGAAAAAGCCTGGCACATTTAAGGACCTAAATAAGAGCTCTAGGAGAGTGAATGTGGGCCAGAGGTTTTAAGACCTTAATTCTTATTGCTATATTTTTTAATATCAGCAACTTTGTGTATTATAATCAATTCAAAAATATATATATTGTGACAGAGAGAGAAAAATTAGACAGTAGATACCTGTGAATAGGATGAAATGTTATTTCCTAGATGTTACTTATCTTCTCCATAGCAGACATATTTCTATGTAACCCCTATCAGAGAGGTACAGAGATAAGGGAATTTTGCAAGACCAAGGTTATTTCAGGTTCTCCTGGTTGGCATGACTCAAGAAACTTTGTGGAATCTGAGAGGTGCTTTCTTTTTCAAATTTGAAGCTGAGGAGCATCTTCCAAAGGTGTTTCTTGTAGGGCAAAGAAGAACTTAAGACTGCATTGTGATACAAAATCCATCAAATGGGTTTGTTGCTTCTACTTTTAGTTTGAAATACCATGAGAATGAAGATACAAGGGAAAAAATAAGCCATAAAGGAAAAGATATTAGGTAACCTTCAACTTTGCAAATCTTGTCTTCTCTTTAGCTCCAGCTATTACAATTATCATCAATCAAAATGAGTTGTCAGTGAAAAAGAAGATTATCACCACTTAAACCAATCTGATAAACATATTATATAATAGATACTAGGTTAAGTACCATACCTGAAACAAAGAGTTCCTAAAATTATAGCCTTGAAAATGTATACTCCTGGGCATGGTTACCTCGGCAGTCCATGGGTGTTTTTCACTTATAATCTAAGAAGCCTGATTTCCCTAATCCAATTATTTAATTAATTATACATTCTTAAATTGGTTCAACCATTGTGGAAAACAATGTGGCGATTCCTCAAAGACCTAAGAACAGAACTACCATTTAATCCAGTGATCCCATTACTGTGTATACCCAAAGGAATATACTCATAGAATTAACCTAAATGCCCATCAGTGGTAGACTGGATAAAGATAATGTAGTACATATACACCATGGAAGACAGCCATAAAAAGAACAAGATCACGTCCTTGGCAGAAACATGGATAGAGCTGGAAGCCATTATCCTTAGCAGACTAATACAGAAACAGAAAACCAAATACCACATGTTCTCACTTATAAGTGGGAGAAAATGTTGAGAATACGTGGACACATAGAGGAGAACAACAGACATTGAGGCCTACTGGGTGGAGGGTGGGAGGAGGGAGGGTATCAGGAAAAATAACTAAGAGGTACTAGGTTTAATACCTGGGTGCTAAAATAATCTGTACAACAAATCCCCATGACACAAGTTTACCTATGTAACAAACCTGCGCATATGTCCCTGAACTTAAAATAAAAGTAAAATATTAATTACACATTCTTAATTATTTCCATTCTAACTAGTTAATACACGTGTGACATGTATATTATATTCTTACATCATTTCCCTTAAAAGTAGAAATAGTGCTAGAATAAAAAGAAAAAAGATGGTATTATCCACCTAAAAATAAAAAAAATACAGCAGTGTGAGGTTCGGAAAGGGAGAGAATACAAAATTGCTGTTTTTAGATGTATTATAGTAAATTGGAAAGTTATTAATATATTACTAGCCTAAATTCATTCATTAAACAAATGTTTATTTAATAGCTATTATTTGCCAGATACCAGTCTAGGCATTTGGGCTAGTGTAGAGACCAATAAACAAAGATTACTTTCTTTGTCGGGGATGCATTCTTCTGGCAAAGTCAATATATAACAGCTATATTACAAAGGTTTAAATGCTATGAGGACAAAAGGTAGAAAAGAATACAGGGATAGGCAATATCAGAGAAGGAATGCATCAGGTAGAATTTTAAATACTTAGTAAGAATACACTACATTGAGAGTATAAAAACTTGAAGAAGAAAGAAATTAGTCATGTTTACATCTTAGGGGAAGGATATTGTAAACAGAATAAATACCTCAAAGGCATTGAGAATGTACCTGGTGTGTTGAGAAAACAGGAGAGAGGAGAGTGTGACCAGGGTCGGAATAGCAGGAGATGAAAACAGGGCGTAGAGAACCAGATCATTCAAGGCCTTAGGTGCCTTTGTAAGGACCTCGGGTTTTGCTGAGAGTAGTATGAAGGGCTATTGGAAAGTTTGAAGCAGAAGAATAACACGATATGGCTTATATCTTAAAGAATCACTGTGGTCCTATGTTGAAAAATAGATTGTGGGTAATAGGACATAAGGCGAAGCAAGGAGACCAGGTAGGAGATACAATGGTTGGTTTTATGTGTAAACTTGTCTAAGCTATAGTGCCAATTTATTTATTCAATCACTAATCTAGATGTTGCCGAGAAGACATATTGTAGATGTGGTTAATACCTATAATCAGTTTACTTTAATTAATGGAGATTATCCTCAGTAATGTGGGTGGGCCTCACCTAATATGTATGTATATATACGTTTATAAATATATGATGATGTATGCACACACACGTGTATATACATGTTTATAATGTGTATATATGCACACACCCATATACACATAGCCATATACACATAGCCTATTCTGTTTCTCTGGACAATCTTGACTGATAAAGGAGGCTATTGCAACAATGTTGCAAAATAGAATGGTGGCTGGGGGGAGCAGGATGGTAATAGTGCAGGTAGTGAGAATCATTTGATTCTGGATTTATTTACTTCAGAATTTCCAGACAGGTTGGGATGAAATGTAAGAGAAAGAGAAAAATCAAGGAGGGTTCTAAGGTTTTCTGCCTGTGCCTGAGTCAACTTTATTCCTGAATCCAGGGACATCAGGAAATGATCAATTTAGGTGTGACTATCATGACTAGCATTTATTTAACTTGAAAAATACCTATTTGGGTATCATGAAGGAAGATATTCTTGTACTCAATAATAGAATGATGTAAACGTCGGCAAATTAATTAACTATAAGGCTAACTTTTCTCACCTGATGAAAAGTAGGCAAAAAAATGCCAGGCTCACTCAGATTGATGAAACTTAAAACTGATGATACTTGCAAGTTATTTTGCACAGAGCCTGACAATAAGTTCTTAATAAACCATTTAAAAAGTATTTGTATTATTCCATTACTGAATATCAAATTGTACCAAGTACACACAATACTGGGTAATTAAGAGTTAACACAAGAAATGTCCATCTAGTCACTGAATGAGGGCTGCTCCCAGGGTGTTAATCTTTGGCATATAAACTTTGGTAAGGCAGCTCCCTCTAGTTAGAGAGCAAGTCTGAAAGTGGGAGGCGCTGGTTAACAGGATGTGTCAACTTGTCTGGGCTAAGAGATTCCCAGGTAGCTTTGAATACATTATTTCTGACTGTGTCTATGAGGGTGTTTCTGGAAGAGATTAGGATTCAAATTGATAGACTGAATAAAGAAGATCTACCCTCATCAATGTAAGTGACATTATCCAACCATGGGGGTCCAAGTAGAACAAAAAGGCAGGGCCAGGTGTGGTGGCTCATGCCTGTAATCGCAGCACCTTGGAAGGCCTAAGTGAGAGGATCACTTAAGATCAGGAATTCAAGACCAACCTGGGCAACACAGCGAGACTCTGTCTCTGAACAAAAAAACAAAAAATTAGCCAGGGACAATGGTGTGCCCCTGAAGTCCAACTACTTAGGAGGCTGAGGCAGGAGGATTGCTTGAGCTCAGAAGGCTGCTATGAGCTATGATCATGCCACTGCCCTCCAGTCTGGCTGACAGAGCAAGACCCTGTCTCTTAAAAAATAATAATAAAAATAAAGAACAAAAAGGCAGAGGAAAGGGTAATTTGCTTTTCCTGTTTGAGCAAGGACATTCATCTTCGGCACCTGGACATCAGGGCTCCTGGCTTTCTGACATTTAGACTGGGCCCAGGACTTACACCATGGGCACCCCACTCTTAGTTCTCAAGCTTTTGGAATAGGGCTGAATTACACTATAGGCTTTCCTCACTCTTCAGCTTGCAGATGGCAGATCATGGGACTTCTCAGCCTCCATAATGAATCATTTGAGCCAATTACTATTATCTATCTATCTATTTATCTATCTGGCATCTATCTTTCCATCCATCCTTCCATACTATCAGTTCTGTTTCTCTGAAGAATCCTGACTCACACAGGGATACATCCATGGGATTCAGAAGTCAACACTTCCAAAATCTGGGTGGATAATTTTCTTGGATAAAGGACTTTTTGTGGGTGGCACACCACAATATCCATTATACTGTGAACCACTACACTCACTTCTATCAGGTCAGGCCCTCTTTTAAATTGGTTGCTGAAGGTGAACATTGAGAGCTTCTTATTGCTGCATTTATGCCCTGGGTAAGCAGGGAAGCAGGAAAACATTTCCATCATCTTTTTAAAGTTAATCTTGTGTTGGACATATGATTAGAGGTTAATTAGGCCAATCTTCTATGAACATGAGGAAGAAGTGGCATATCAATGTTCACAATTGGTTTTATTAAATATAAAATTTGTATTGTGTCCCATTTTCTTGGACAGATGAAGCCTTCTCAGGTGTGACTTGTGTTATTGATACATACAAAATCAATTATACATATATAGCCACTGTTCTTAAAAAGCATCCAGAATTTAGGAAAAGGCAGAATTGGTATAAATCATTAAGGCCCAAATGAAGTCCTTATTTGGATGATTAAATATCTTATTCTAAAATCCAGTTACTAAAAAGGAAGTTAACGTTTTCAAATATAGATGCTTTCCTTTATTTTTGAAGTTAAGATCTATTAAATAACACTGTGAAAGAGAGTCGTAGTTGTATTAGCAGAAATCAGAAGACAGTAAGAAATGTCCAAGGAAATTTTCTATGTATAACATTTACCAAGACATGGAACTGATATCTACAGAAAATACTCTAAGTATCATCTTCGGAAGTAATCCAACTGAAGTCTGGGACCAATTTACTATGACACAGCAATTCCACCTTTTTTTCCTGGAGGTTGAAAGTTAGACAGTCTGGGTGCTTTCCAGATTGTTATTTGAAAGGCACTCAGCTACTACACAGAATTGTTAGCTTTCCCCCAACCCCCTGCCACCGCTGTGTGAAAGCAAAGGGAGGGGGCTGAAGGTACAACCTAAGGGTGTCAACTCTTACTTATTGAACAAGAACCTGCATACACAATGCCAGTGATGTGATTAATCATTCCCTGGTCCAAAAAGAAGGTCGTTCATGTTGAAATTTTGATTTATGTGTGCTCTTGCATTATCTCCTAAACCCTAGCCACTTGCCAGCATGCAGAGTGTAATGAGTTTGGCATTTGTGTAGGACTTTAAAAACATTAAATAATGAATCCCTCTAGAACATCTCCTTGTATTACTATATCCTACTCAATTTTTAAGTAGCGAAAATAGAGATGGTGTATAATTTCACTAAATCCTCATATCAAGTTAGTAAAGTAGAGGAGTAGGAATAATTAAATGTGTTCAAACATTATAATGTGGAATCATTAAACATGCCTCATAGAGTCCAAGTAGACTCCATAGGTCTAGAAAAGTGATGATTTCGAACTTATCAAGGAAATTAGGAGGTTAGGCTGATCAAAGCGTTTTTTCTTTATATTTACTAGTGTTAATATCATCTAGTAATTCTTCTGGCTTAGTCATCTTCCTCCAGCTAGTATCATACTCACTCAAAAATTCATTACTTTTTAATGAATCATAATTTACATGTAAATTCTGACTCCATTCTTTAAAATGCTAAGGTACTAAATTTTAGAATATGTTTTTTGTTGTTTTTAAAAATGCATATTTGCTATAGAGTTAAAATTCTTTATTCTACTAGTGTGTGTAAATGCCTTGTAGCTGTTGTATTTGGCTTTGATCACCAAATACTAGTGAACATATCTGTGCATCCAAAACTTTGAAAAGTTACCTTGTAAACCAAAATGTTTTAGTAATAATCTATGTGAAGATGGCAGCTGCTGAGATAATAAAATAGATTTTCTCGAAAAAAGAAGCAAGCTCTTTCAAGCTAAGAAAGTGCCTTATACTGCAGAGAAAATAAATTTACATAGTCTTAGTCATAGCAGTTAAATACATGGGATTTTACATGGAGGAATATATGTGTGTGTGTGTGTGTATTCCTATAATCCAGGTGTATATATTCCTTATCCAGAATATAAATGCCTGGATTATAGGCTGATCTGGGCTAGCCTGGGCTTTGGTTTTGGCTACTTCTCAGGTGTCGTGGTGAGCAGAAACAAGGTGCAGTACCTTTACAAAGTAGACAGTCTAATATAAGAATTTCTCATGTTAAGGAAGGATTTCAGAGGAGGTCTTTGCAAACCAAAACAAAACCAAATATAAATGAAACAAAACACCATAACCCCTTTTGAAGATGACTGCAAGAAAGCATAAGGGTACCTTGGCACTAAACAGCCAGTGAGAAAAAAAAAAAAAACTAATGTCCTGAAGAAGTTGTGATTATGGGCTGGCCCTCACAAGGGTTTGCAGCCTTTTTCCCAACAGCGAGAGTTCACGCCTTTCCTTTGTTTGTGGGGCTCCCAGATTGGTGGTACCCCCTAGTGCCCAGCAGAAGCAAATGCAAATCCTTGAGAGTTAAGCTCAGTCTGTATTCTACTTTTGAATCTTCGAAAAACTTCATGAGGGCAGTAACAAGGCAAAGTAAAAACTAATTAAGTATCAAGAATATGGCCGGGCACGGTGGCCCACTCCTGTAATCCCAGCACTTCGGGAGGCCAAGGCGGGCAGATCATCTGAGGTCAGGAGTTCGAGACCAGCCTGGCCAACATGGTGAAACCCCATTTCTACTAAAAATACAAAAATTAGCCAGGCGTGGTGGCGGGCATCTGTAATCTCAGCTACTATGGAGGCTGAGGCAGGAGAATCACTTGAACCGGGGGCGGAGGTTGCTTTAGCGCGGGCGACAGAACGAGACTCTGTCTCAAAAAAGAAAAAAAAATCAAGAATAAAAGGCATCTGAATGAGAAACAACAGAAACAAACTTGAAAAGATATTCCACATATTGGAAGTATCAATATAAATAAACATTTCAAAAATTATATTTACAAGGTTTAAATGGCAGGGCGCAGTGGCTCACACCTGTAATCCCAGCACTCTGGGAGGCCGAGGTGGGTGGATCACCTGACATCAGGAGTTCGAGATGAGCGTGGTCAAGGTGATGAAACCCCATCTCTACTAAAAAAAATACAAAAATTAGCCGGGTTTGGTGGCGTGCACCTGTAGTCCCAGCTACTTGGGAGGCTGAGGCAGGAGAATGGCTTGAACCTGGTAGGCAGAAGTTGCAGTGAGCTGAGATTGCACCACTGCACTCCAGCCTGGGTGACAGAGCAAGACTCTGTCTCAAAAAAAAAAAAAAAAAGGTTTAAAGAATAAAAAGATAAAAAGAAAGCTTTAAAATATCACCAGGGTACATGAAAAGAAACAAAAATTACATAACAGAGTTGAAAAATATTCAAATATAATTTCCTGAGATAAAAATATAAAATAATTAAAATTTTACATTTAATACACATATTTGCACCAGATGAAGCACAGCTGAAGAGATAATTAGTGACCTGGAAGATGGGAAATAGTATACACAGTATAGAGGCAATACAGAGAAACAAACAAAATGGAATTCATCTTGAAAAAAATAGGAGACTTGGTAGATAGAATGAGAAACTTTAATATGCCTCTAACAAAGCTCTAGAAGGAGCTAAGAGACATAATGGGGTAGAAGCAACATTGGTAGAGATAAAAGCTTAGAATGTCTGGAATTAATGAAAGATGCTAATGTATCCATCCAGATTCATGAAGTCAGCAAATCTGCTCTGCAGCAGAATAAAGAGATTCATACTAGACACAGTGTAGTGGAATAGAAAATCCCAAAGTTAAAAAAATTGAAATTAAAAACACCTAGAGGAAGAGAAATGATACCTTCAAAAGACTGGAGACTAACTTCTCAATGGATAATGGAAGCCAGAAGACAGGAGAATAGTATTGTAAACAGGCTACCAAAAAAAATATGAAATGATAACATCAATTAATCTGAAAGAAGAAAAGGAAGGCAATAGAAGGAAATAGATTAAGTGAAGCATATAAATTGATACAACAGAACAAGTAGTTACATTACATTTAAAGAAACCAGTGTCTACTTTAAAAATAAAGATTACATAACTTGATTTTAAAAGATTGCATGATATTAACAAGAGTCACATCTAAAACACAGAAAGAAAGAAAAAGAATAAAGGACATATGCCATGCAAATACTAATTAAATACAATTAAAATGGTTGTGTTATATCGGAAATAAAGACTTTAATGTAAAAATTTTTGATTGACCAAGAAAATATTATCAATAGTAATTGTGAAAATATGTGAACTAAACATAATGGAAATATAAGGATAAACATAATGGGATATTTTAAAATACTTTTCCCAATAAATAGTAAGAAAGATAGTCACAAAATCATTAAAGATATAGATTTGAATAAAAAACCATATTGACTACACATCTCTATCACTGTATCCATCTATCTATATAAATAAAATACATATATGTAATATACACACAAATATGTGTATGTGTGTATATATGTATACACCCCCCAAACATACACAGATACACATACATCTATATGTATGTATGTGTGTATATATATGTCACACACAGACATATATATTATATATATATAATATATATGTAAATGCTCTCTCTGGCAACTGGATAATACACAATTTTTTTAAGCACACATGAAACAGTTGTCAAAATTGTTCTTTTTCTGGGTCATAAAATGAATATTATCTAATAGTTAAGAGTAAAAATAATGACAATTAAGCTAGAATTAAATAAAAATAGCTAGACAAATGTCTATTTATTTGAATATCAAGACTAAGTAATATTAGTGTAAAAGAAGAAAGTAGAAAAAGCTGAATGATAATGATAATGAAAATATTAGCACATAACAAAACACATGGAAGGCAGCTAAAGCCACACAGGAACACAGTTTATATACATATATATAAAGTTTTAAATATATTTATGTATAACATTTTAGACAGAGACAGAAAGTGTTGGAAATTAATGAACTAGCAATCCTGATGCATTAGAAACAGAACAGGCAAAATCAAAAATAGAGTCAGAAATTATTATTATATATCAGAAAAATATATAATAAAGAGAATCATAAAAATCAAAAATTGATTTTAAAAAGACTGTTTAAATTGATTATTCCTCAGATTAGACTAGTTATGATAAAAGAAAGAAGTCCCAAGCAAACTATATCTAGAACTAAATGGAGACATATCTCCAGATTCTAAAGATATGAAAGAGATATTAATAGGATAATATGAAGAACCTTTTAGTAATAAATTTACACATTTAGATAACATAGATAAATTTCTAGAAACATCTAATCATCCAAAAGTGACTCCAGAAGGAAGAGAATACATAAATAGTATATACATAGACATTAAGAAATTAAATCATTAATCAAAAGCCTTCCCACAAAGAAACTCCAGTCCCAGATGGCTTCATTAATAGGTTCTGCCAAATATTCAAGGAAGAAATAATTCTATCTTCTCAAACTTTCTGAAACTAGAAATAAAGAAAATACTTCCCAACTCATTTTGTGAGGTTAGTATAACCTTGAAAAAACTGAAAAGAGTATGTATTTCAAAAAACCCTAAATACATACCACTTTGACTCATGGATATAAGTGTAAAACTCCTAAGCCAAATATTTGCAAATGAAATCTAGAAAAATCTGAAGAAAAAATAATACGTCATCTCTCGTAAAAACCCAAGAACATACTGCAATTCAGTTTTGCACTAATTGCTTAGAATCAGCACAGACCCCGCAGGTTTAAAAGGCAGAGTTCCCAACAAGACTGCTCTTACTGCCGACACCAGCAACACTTTGAGGCTCCCAAGTTTCCAAACTCACACTTCTGACCAGCTGGCTATAAATTCAGTGGTTCCCCCAGGCCTTTCAGTTTTGATCACTTGCTGGAACATCTCAAAGAACCCAAGAAAGTACTATACTTAAAATCACAGGTTTTTTTTTTTGTAAGGTATACAGATTAGGAGAATCAGCCAGATATAAAGACCCATAGAGACCAAAGAGAGGTTGGTGCACTGCTAAGCCAATCAATATAATTTACCACAATAACAGACTAAAATAGACAAATCGTATAATTATCTCAACAGGTGAAGAAAAAAATGCATCTTCCAGTTGTGATAAATTCAACTTCTATTCATGATAACAGTCTTAGTAACTCACAACTGAATGAAAGCCATTCTAAATACTTCCCTGTCCCATGCTCAGTTTGTATATACAAATGGTCATTAAGAGCTATTATTTCTAAGTGCATTTTCTATTGGTTTTCTCTGTACCTGATACTGTCCTGTTTCTGGCCTCTGTTCTCTCTCATTATTTTGATTGATCTATTTTCTTTTAATGTTGCTCATTTTCAATTCATCCCCCAAACTTTCTAGTATGTAAATCTGTTTAAGCCCTTGCTCATTATTTTTCAATGAGTTTCCATGGTTTACAGCATATAATTTGATACTTTGGAGCTCCCTATACCACTGAACAAATAATCTTCCACATATTAATGGTAAGTTAGAAGTATCAAACTTCCAATTTCAAAAACTGTCATGCTTAAGCATATCTGGGGGATTTATATTAGCAAATATATAATATTAACTCTAAGACAAATAATAGTTTACATTTGTATAGTAAATAATAGTCTGTTAAGTGCTCATATTTGTATTATGACATTTTACAAGAGCAAGTATTATTATCCCTTCCTTCTTGATGAAATAAAGAGATAGAAGAAGTAAGTAATTTGTCTAACTAAATGGCAAAACTGGGAGTAGAACTCAGCTCTTGGATTATAAGTTTAATACTTTTTCTTTCTAAATATAAATAATATTTTCTGCAGGAATTTGCCTCAGAAAGTCATTCCTCAGTATCTCTTAACTACTGATATTTGGCCACTGTCTGCCATGTTTCTGTTGGTTTGTTCGTTTCACATTTGCCCTTTTCCTGGCCCTTCTGTCCTGTTTTGCCTGGCTATTGGACACTTTCTCTTGCTTATCTTTCTTGTCTATGCATGTGCCAGAAGAATAGTGGAATGGCAGGAGATAACAGTTTACTCTGCTCTTTACCCTTCTCTTCATCTGGCCCCATAACACAATATATTTTATTAGTATTCACCCTAATTATGTCTGTACAGGTATAATTATGCCAGGTACAATTATGCCTGTGGTTAATAACTAGATTAGATCATTTTTAATAATTCATATAGTCTGATTCTCTTTCTTTGTTTTTTAAAGAAGAAAATATTCTTACCAATGCATAAACTTAGTTAAGTTTAAAATAATTGGATGAAGTAATATCTCTGAAAAGCATTTATTACCTTCTATGGAATTCATACTACCTTAGGTACAGTTTGCTGTTCTTTAAATCTAAGAATAGTTTATAACATACTCATAGTAAATATACCCAAGAAAATTAAGTTCATATTTAAAGTCATTGTATGCTGAATTCACTTTTCTAAATCAGCCAGTTTCAGAACTCTGAGAAAAAAAACACAAAACAAAAGAAAAAATGAACAACAAACAAAACTGGCTTTCTTCTGCTCTTATACAACAATCAACACAGAAGATTTCTGTGACCAAATGTGGAAGGGTTTCTTCCCACTCATCAAGCAAGCAATCAATTCTGTAGTGGACACCAGTTGGGTCTCCCCCAACCTAGTTTGATTCCAAAACTACCCACATTAAGACAGCGTATGAAGATAGATCGTGCACAGGTTGAGGTCTCAGTCTCACAGGACCGCCTCCGCTTCTGATGCCAATCGCAAGCTCCAGATTGTTTTGCGTGTGCTTCTGACTGACCAGCGGTAAATTGGAGATCCCACAATTTCCTCCTGGGGTTTGATTATTTTGCTAAAGCAGCTCAGAAAACTCCTGGAAATGCATTTACCAGTTTATTATAAAGGGTGTTATAAAGGATAGAGATGAAGAGTCACGTGGGATGAGGTATGGGGGAAGGGGTGTGGAGTTTCCATGCCCTCTCTTGGTGTGCCACCCTCCAGGAACCTCCACTTGGTGAGCTATCGGGAAGCTCCCTGAACCTGTCCTTTTGGATTTTTATGGAAGCTTTATTACTTAGGTATGATTGATTAAACCATTGGCCATTGGTGATCAACTTAATCTTTAGCTCCTCTTCTCTATGATGTTGGAGTGTGGGGCTGAAAGTCCCACCCTTCTAATCCTGCCTTGGTCTTGGTAACCAGCTCGATCAGATCCAGAAGCTACCTAGGGGGCTGCCAGCCACCAGTCGACTCATTAGCATGCAAAAGACATTTATCACTTTGGAGATTCCAAGAATATAAGTAGTTGTATGTTAGCGGACAGCGACAAAACCATATATATCTTTCACAATATTAAATTGGCATACTAGCGCTCGATTGAAACTTTTTAATAATCAATTTGGCAGACTTTTCTGTATCCTTATTGAAAATTTCAAATATGTAATTAATTAATATTGGAGCTTTGATTGATTGCCTATTGCCCAATGTGTACATTTCAAAAGCCTAAGCCCTTTTAGCTACATAGATGATCGTTAGTGTTTTCAATGGTTTGTTGCTGAGTATTTATACTGGACATTGTGGTATGTTTCAAATGATAGAAAATAAGAACCGACATGAAAAGTGCAAACTTCTTGTAATTTACTTCGTTTATATAGAAGTAATACATTAAATCATCTATGAAGTACATCAAGTAAACCTGGATAGAATGGATTTTTAAATTGAAAATATGAGAATTAATATACTGAAAACCCCCATGGGAAGTAACTATATGTCACTGGTGCCAAATTAGAAATCTCCAGGTTATAAGATCATAACCCCTAGAGGAATATTTATCTGTATGTTTACTTAATATCTAACAGCATGTGAAATTTATTTATTAATATGCCTGCAGGTTTCTCTCTAATCCCACTTCTCAAAGATGCACACACATAGATATAAAGCCACGAGGGGGTGAATTGCCCTGGAACTGTTTCCATCTAAGTTGAAAAATATGGTTATAATGGGAAAAGCAAAGTTGCTCTCCTTCTGACCTTGAACATTTTTATAGACCCAAAGTAAAATATGTGGACAAATTCAAAGGCTATCTCCTCTATGACATCTTCCTTGCAATATACTTGGCCCCATCTATTGCCCCATCTAATCAGCACCGATCACACTGTCTTTGATTATAATTTGACTATAGGCCTTATTTTATCATCCCTTCAATTACAGTTTATTTATATTCCTGTTTCTTTTGAATGCTCTCAAGTGATAGAGATCTTGTGATAATTTGTTTTAATACATGGCACATAGCAAAGTGACTTTGCACATTATCATTTACTAAATATTTGTTAAATGTGTTTGGTTCTAATTGAATTGCATTTACATATGCAAAAACTTAAACATGTAAACCATTATTCAGGGTAATGATATTAAAAGAAAAGAACAAACATTTTTTAACTGGCAAAGAAATACATTTTAGAAAGTTTAGAATGTAATTTTCCGAAGTATTTTATTTTTGAAGTGAAGTTATGATTGTATATTTGAAGTGAAGTTATGATTGTATTAAAAGCACAGTTATCTGACATAATTTTTACCTATACAAAGTTTAGAATTGAAACAACTGTCTGAATAATTTAAAACAAAACACATTTGCTTCAATTTTCTATCGATTTAGGGTATAACTATTGATTTGGCTTGAAATATCCAATGATTGCCTCAGTGCTATATTTCCTTTAGCATCTATGGACTTAGCTACAATGAAACAAATCTTTTTGAAATTGTAACAGCTAGGCTGCATGCAATAGTAATATCAGACATCTGTATAGTGCCTTCTACTTACATAAAAGTGCTTTTACATAAATTATTTTATTTAGTTCTCAGGTAGGGGAAATGGAGGCAGAGAAACTGTGAGAAAGGTAGGAGAAGCACTTTATAGAGATAAAAGACAGGATTATATTTGATATATATATACATGGATTTTTTTTGCAAATACCTAAATAGCTTGCACAAAAGCCTCTTGCCTATATAAGTTTGTTCTAAAATGAAGGTAAAATTTGTAATTATGGCAAACCTATTTGTATACACATGGAACTTGTTCACTTAATGTTGCCAAGTAGTTGAAAATATGAATCAGACATTTAAAATGGTGGCTTACAGGATTAAAAGATTTAATTGCAGTAAAGATTGTGAATATATAAAATTTGAATTTAGCCAAATGGAGATGATTTTAAATCTTTCAGAGAGATCAGTTTCAGTTTCAGTCATAGGAGTAGACAAGAATGATGGCATCAAATAAAGAGACCAGTGTGGTGTATAAATATGCCCAAGTCTTGTAAAAATACCATGGGAATATATAAAAGAAAGTTACCCATTCTAACAAAGGGATTAAGGGAAGTTTGCACAAAAGAGGTGCGTCTTAAGAGTTCAATAGAGAAATGAGTAAGACCATAAATAAAAGCTCTCAAATGTAAAATTGCACATTACGGTTGACAGTCTGCTACATGGTAAGTTGCATGGAAGAAAATAAGAAAATCCAACTTAAAAAGTGGAATTGGGTTTGATTATGAATAGCTTGGAATTTCACACTAAAGATTTTGGCTGTCTTTGTAGGCAACAAAGAGTTTTTGATTAATTTTTTAAGAAAAATAAATGAAAAACTATTTATTTTAGTTAGGAAACTTTACTTTGATTGGAGATGAGAAAAGTGTTTAGAATGGAATCTTAGGGCAGTGCTTTCCAAATACCTAACAATATGTCATGAAATGTTAACTTTTGCAGGGTACACTGTGCCAAGCTGACAACACTGTTTATGGCTGTGGGTCACCAGCTCCCTGAGACCTGCTCCTCTGCACCTCCCTAAAGGCTAAGAGAATCAATATCTCTCTCACTCGAACCCATCAGCTCCACAGCAAAGTGCCTGGTATCTCTTTTGGGAAATATCCTGCCATTGGGAAAGAAAGGAGAACAGGAATTGATGAAGAAAAGGGAGAAAAGGGGACAAAAAGAAGACAAAAGAAGAATAGAAGCAGAAGAGTATGGTATTCTAAGTGAAGGAAGAACCTTTTTAAAGAGGGAGTGAACCAAAAAGACTTGACAGCTATTGAGAATTCCAATTGTGTGGGAGCTAAAGGAGAGGGCACTGGTTAGGGCAATGTCCTCCCTGGTTTTGCGTTAGACGCAGTTTGAGTAGCAGAGGGGCATAGAAGGCAGATTAGGCAGTGACAGGGAGTTATGGAAGCGGTGTGTGTGGTTTGCTGCACTTAGACAAAGCTTGTGGGGGAAGGTAGAAAAGCAATGGGCTGGAATGGGTGGCAAGGACACTTTGGGGATTTGAAGACCTGCCTGAGTTTGTATGCAGATTGAGGGGAAGACATAAGAGGAAAGAATGGAACTGAAAACATAAAAGACAAAAGGAAATAATTGACAAAGCAAAATTCAGGCGACCAGGAAAGAATGGGATCAAATGTATGTAGACAGATTAAACTTGGTTAAGAATATACTTTTCTTTGAATAGACAGAAAGGAGGAACATATTGATAAATGGCAGAGGGAGATTTTGAAGGGTGCTGAAGACCTGAGAGAGTATTCTCACTCAACAGCTTTTGTTTTCTCTGTAAAATATGATGTGAGAAGGATGGTGATCATTCAGCAATTCCTACTGGGGAAAAGGACTGACGACAACGTGGAGTGAGAGTGGGGTCAGATGACTCTATCAATCATGTGCTCAACACTGTGCTAGGTGCTGTAGCGGATATAAAATATGTATCATGTGATTCCTGCCCTCAAAGGGAAACACACACACACACACACACACACACACACACACACACACACACTCTCTCTCTCTCTCAAACCTATAAGGGTAAGGGAATCTTTTTGAGTTAAACTATGATTTGCTGAAAAGCATAATAAAAGTCCTATGTAAGAATCGGAGAGGGGGCAATAAAGACATTGAGAAAAGCTTTATGCATTATTTGGATAAACAGAGGAACAGATTGTAGGAAGCAACAGAACCCAGCATGAGCATGGCATGCACACCAGCTAGTTGGGAGATCATGAGATAGTAGAGGAAATGAGTGATGGGAAGAGGAAGGCAACATGACTGAATAGATAGGAAAGAACCAGAGTATAGAGCACTGGTAGAAAGGATGGAGGTGCATGAAGATTAATTAGGTATTTACATGCAGGATGAAGGAGAGTGTGGAGATAATAGAAATAGAAAAATAATAAGGCAGGAAACGGTTGCAGCAAACCAGATGTGAGGTTATGCAAGAGTAATGCCAGTGCCAGAGTGAAGAGAAAGGGATGAATCTGAGAGATATTCTGAAGGAAGATTTGCTAAAATAATGTGACAGATTGGATATTGATTGGGAGGAAAGAAAAGAGTAACATGTGCTTTTAGGTTTTTACTTCTGGGAGATAGAAAAATGATGCTGATGTTGAAATAAAACATCTGTGAAAGCAAGGCAGATTGGGGCTTTTTGAAGTTTGGTGGGACAGCAGTGAATATTATTGGTAGGTTTTTGGCATTTCAAGTCTATAGGGAGAAAGGATAGAGGTTTATAATTTGGATTATCACCAAAAGGTCATAAATGAAGCTTTGGGGGAAAAAAAAAAAGCTCTTTGAGAAAATGTGTGGAAGTACAGAGGATCAGAGTGAGGGTTTAAGTCTTAAGGGGCATTTCCACTTAGAAATCAGGAGGAGCCATGGAGCCTGCCTAAAAGGTAGAATAACTGGCCAAAGCATTTGGGGAACTAATGAATTGACATGCTCTGAAACAAAAAAGAGAAGAAAACTTCAAGGAGCATAAGATTTAATTGCAGTAAAAGTTTTGAATAAATAAAATATATAAAAGTCCATTGAATTTGACCAAAAGGAGATGATTTTAAACCTTTCAGAGATCAATTTCAGTGAAGTGGTAGTAGATGAGAATGAAGGCACCAGGTAGAGAGACAGTTGGTGTATAAATATGCCCACCTCTCTCTGAAGGAGAGTATATTAGAATTTCTAAGATAGCCCTGCGAAAGTACTTTAGTGATCACCACTGAAATTGATGGAGTGTTGCAGTAGACCCCGATGTCCCCAAACCCCTCAGTCATCCAGAGTAGCTCCACTTTATATTATATGTATATGTATGTGAGCAGATGCGCCTGTGTGTATGTGTGTGTTCACACATATATAGCTTTAAGAATTTCATATATTTTATTGGAAGAGGTGCTTTATGCTAAAATAAAACAAACACTTAATAATCTGCTCTAGAATTTTGGAAATCAATTAAAAAATACTAGATGAGTGCTACCAAGGATTATGGGGTAATTTTAAAACAGGATATTAATAACTCCCAATATGTTAGAAAAAATAGGCTGTGGATTCATAGATCTCTCATTTTTAACTTTGGTTCTATTGACTAGCTATGCATGTGAGTTACTTAACCTCTCTTAACCTCAGTTTTCTCCGGTCTGAAATGTACCAAGTGGTATTTGCTGCATAGTGTAATTGTTAGGATTCACCAGGAGTAGACAAGGATACTGGTTTCTTTTGTCTCAAATTTCCCTTTCAGTGAGTGTGGTCTTTACAAACCAAACACTCAGCCATACAGAAGATGAAATTGGATGTTCTATAATTAAGCTTTGTCTTCAGCTCCCATCTCTACTGATGGCAGAAAATTTACTCATTTCCAGATGAACCCAACAGTTTAGTTTTCTTAGACATTTTAGGATTAAACCCAGGTAAACTCGTGATTTACGTCTTCACACATTTTCCTCAGTGTAACTTCAAAGATCCCACAGATGTCTCTTGGCTTCTGGGTCAGGTGTTTAGTCCATGGTCAGTTTGTTCGTCATTGGCATCCATTGGGATTTGTTCTCTTGTCTGTCCCCGGAGTGCTTGCCGTCTGCCATGCGTGCACTGGCTGATGTGTAAACATGTTCTGTGGGGTAATCCAGGCTGAGTCTTCCATGGGGTGGTGGCATCTTCTTACCCTGACCAAGCCTTTCCTATCTCTTCACAAAATCTTTCTACCAGCTGAAATATATTTGCCTTCTCACGGACGTGTGAAAATGTGACTGTCTCTTGGCAACAGGCTGAGATTTGCATCTGTTTGGGAGATTACCCTGAGCTCCTTTGGACTTCATGTAGACTCATTGCTAATCTACCTCTCAGGTACCCTATTAGATACTTTTTCCCCAAACATATTGTCCTTCCAGACTACATTTTGGGAAGGTAAAACTCTGCTCTTGAATTTACAAATCTAGCTGAAATTTCTCTGCTTTTCCCCTCTGGGAAACAATAGGAAAAAGAGAGCAGCTTACAGAGAATTTGGAGTTTTTTCAGACTTACACCAATGCTCAGAATCTATTGCTCTTGCTTCTCCTCACCTTGCCCTAAATGCACCATTTTTCTTCAGGCTTTTGTATGTTTTTCTGGTGTGGGAAAACACACTGGTTGCCCCTGGTCATGGATATTTACAAAACTTTTCTGCTTCAGCCGGATCTACAGTAGGGAAAATGTCTTTGGATGTTTTGCTACCTTAGCAATCTACTTGTAACCTGGCCTTTGATTGTGCTGGACAAGTTGGTTGAACGAGGGCCTGTCAAGCTGTTCAGGAGAGGCTGGGGCCCAGTTTTATGCCAATTGATGGCTCTGTAGTGTTCCCTGAGTATTGTGCTTTCCTTTTGTTTTGTTTGTTTTTACATTAAGCTACTTACACAGGCGTGGCTCACGAAGGAAATGAATTAACTTGGATCTTGGAGGTTTGAAAGCTAATCACAGGGAAGTTTGAGGATATTGCAGCAGCCTTAGCCATTCTGCCCACCTGGTCCTGTCATGCTAGTATAATTTGGTTCTTCTGTCAACTTTTCAAGCACAGATTGCTAACTAGGTAGATTAATAATCATTCAAAATGGAATATCCCTATTGGACTGCTTTCAATTCAGTCACAGTTTCCTGGTATAGTCATCTAACACCAGAATAGCTGAGAAAACTGCCTGTAGCAGCTTCCCTCAGAAAGGGGCACAGAAACTGGTTATTATTTTGAAAGCTTCTGGACTACCCCCAGAAACTGTGATGGTGGAAAAATACAAGCTTTTTTGATCTGTGGAAACTTCTCCTCATCCTGGCATTCTCTCTCTCTCTCTAATACACACACACACACATGCACACACTCACACACACAGACACACTCCTTCCCATGTGTTTAAGCAATATAGAGTCACCACCCCTCTTGGTGCTATAGCACTGGGAGAAATTCACCCTTGAGTTTGGCCTTAATTCTAGTTATCTAAACAGTTTGCTCTGCAGGACTTTCTGTCTCTTTCAGGACCGAGTCTGGGCCTAACTCAGTAGTATTTATATTTGCCTATAACTCTGTAATTCATCCAGGGTTCATACTAAGCAACATAAAATAAGTTTATGATCCCTTATTTCTTAGAAGTCTCTTTTCATGAAAAAGGCACCTGCCTCCACCATCCAAATGGATAGTTGTTTTTGTTTCTGTTTTTCCATAACTAGTAGGGATACTGCTCTATAAAGATTTTGAGAACTCACTTTCCTTACTGTTCCAGGCTTTTGGGAAAATATATGGAATATTGACATGAACTTCCTAGATTTTTCTCTGCTAGAGAACTAGTGCATTCAAACTCATATGTTTTGATGTCTTTGGTTTAAAAAAGGTTTGTTTGTTAGATCTTTTTAAAAAGAAAAAACAAAACAAAACAGACCACAGGTTTATTTATGTTAAAACTCCAAGGGCAAGGCAAAGGGAGAAAGAAAAGTCACTGGGAATAAGCCTAGTCCTGAAAAAATTATGAAGATACACATTCTAGTCCTCAGAGAAGTAAGCTTGTTTTTATTTTTATTTTTTGAGATGGAGTCTCACTGTATCACCCAGGCTAGAGTGTAGTGGCATGATCTCGGCTCACTGCAACCTCTGCCTCCCAGATTCAAGAAATTCTCCTGCCTCAGCCTCCTGAGCAGCTGGGTCTACAGGCACCGCCACCACGCCTGGCTAATTTTTTTTATTTTTAGTAGAGATGGGGTTTCACCATCTTGGCCAGGTTGGTCTCAAACTCCTGACCTTGTGATCCACCCGCCTCGGCCTCCCAAAGTGTGGGATTACAGGCGTGAGCCACAGCGCCCAGCCGTAAGCTTGTTTTTAAAAGAAAGAATGTTTTTGTCTCTTCTATGAGTGGAAGAATGAAAGCTCAGAGAAACTGGTTATCAAGACTGAGGTAAAGCCAGAGTGTTGAGGGCTCATCCCTTGGAGAGCTTTACTCTCTTCTTCAGAAGACGCATGAGAAAGCAAGAGGAGCATGGGCTTCGGTGTTAAACTATAACATTTTATATTTTGCATGACACAAGTGAAAACTGGAACCATCATAATTTCCTGCCCCAGTGGTAAACAACCCCGGAAAAAAGAAAATTTAATTCAGTTGTGTGCTCTAGAAAATACTTGCTACTGGAAGATAAGTCTGTGACCCAGTGAAAATTGTATAATAATTTGCTCATCAAGACTCAATTTAGGTGAGAACCTCTTTTTGCTGTGCCCACAAATCCAAATCTATCATGTCATAAATTCCACCCATTCCCAACCAGTTCTCCACCTATCCATACTTGCCTTAAAGTTATCCAATGTAGATCTTAAGAAACCTATAACCATCCCTGTCCCTTAATTCCCCAAATGAAGATGCAACTGAAATTTCATAAAGTTAGCCCTTTCTGCAGTAGATCTAGGAAACTTAGCTATGCTTTATCAACAGGTACATCTGGTGGTCTTTTAGGCCATCGCTGTTTAACCCAAACTGGATTTCAATTGCTCCTTTACATAGATAATTCATTTAGCTGATTTTGCAGATAAAATGTTCATAAACCCATTTTTCCCCAATAATACATTTATATATTGATTTCATGGTAACACAAATAAAACTCACATGAAGCAGCAATGCATTAATAATGTTCAAATATTCTGAATTTCTTATAAGTCCTATTATAAGGTGTTTATTATAATCTACTTCTAAGCTTTACATATGAAACAATCTAGATGCTTGCAAGGTATCCTTAATGGGGTGTTCTCTAGTCTACACCTACTTCCTCTATAACCTTGGATAATTTGCTTACCTTCTCAGAGCTTCAATTTTCTCATTAGTGAAATGGGAGTAATTACTACATCAGAAAGATATTGAGAGGATTAAAGGAGCTCATGTAGGTAAAGATCTTAGAATAATCCCTAGCATATGGTACCAATATAATCAGTGTTGGTTTCCTTCTTTCTTTGGTATATTTCCTTCTTTAAAATAGGAGATGGGTCATGTGTGAAGAATAAGCAGATCTGGTTCTCATTTTTCTATGTTGCTGGGCAGAGAATAGAGGGAATCCCTGCCCGTGCCCAGCAAACATCCACTGTCCTTAAGTTTATTTTCACTGTGGGAGAGGAAGGTAGAAATTCAGTAGTGAATGATGGGATAGCAATAAAATATTCCATTGCCCCTTAACTACTGGGAAATGGCGCCTCTTCGTATTTTAGTTAGAAGACACAAAATTAAATTCCTTTTTTTGTAGTTGATATTTTCTATTACATGTAGTATTCTTTATAAACACTAAGAATTTGGACTACAAATGGCTATAAATATCTTTAAATATTCAAATTATGAATTTAACCTATTTCTTAATGTAAATTTTAATTATTCTTATGTCTGGCTTAACATTGGCTAATAACCATTGGGAAAATGAGATGCTGCAATATTTTTGCATTCGAGTTTTAGAATGTTTTCTTTACTAGAATTTCCCTTTCTTTCCCTCTGTTATTTTTTAATCCATCTGCCTCTTTCCCCCAAACACATATCTGTCCCTGAACACACACACACACACACACACACACACACACACACACACACACACCTGTCTTTCTTTTATTCCATTCTTTCATGTCACTGATTTTACAGAATCTATGCTTAGGCAGTCTGGACAGCCACAATCTAAAGACAGATTCCATCAAGCTCCTATCTGTTAGAACCTGCAGTGCTTGCATTTGGATTCGATATCTAACAATAATGTGGTATTTTATAAACATTAGTGAGGATGATTTTGCACTGGTCAGCAAAGGTAAAAAAATAGGTGCTTTGGGAAAACAAATAAAAAAGGAATTGGATCTGTCTCAATAAATTGCACAAATTGTAAATATCCCAAAGATGCAGCCACTAACTCTGGCATAGGAAAATAAAGCTGACAATTACACTTTGGAATGAATAGGTGAGTAATACGATGGCTAAACATTTTCTTTACAATCATTTTTTATTAAGTGCAGCACTGCATTTATTTATTAAACAAAGTTTCTGTTTCATCTGCCTGTTCAATTCCTCAGATACTATTTTAATAAGGTCAATTAAGATTTACATTCAAGTCATGATTTTTTCCCCATTCTGGTTTGAGTCTATAGATATACTTGTTCCATCAATTTAAACATAATTATAGAATAATCTTTCACAAATATTGCAGTTAATAGCATTGGGGCATTTATAAACTCTAGTCCTTAATTTATGCACATTAAAATTTCATTTGAAATGAAAGAATGTTGAATAGTCAAGTATATTTTTAAGTCATCCTATAGTGTTTCTAACACAGTTTGCACTGAAGCCCCAGAATTGGCCATGGTTGGTTGGGATTGCATGACCTGGACAAAGAAGTCGCTTGAAATGAATTATTACTGCCTTTAGCAAAGTAAAACTTAGTTTGATTATGCACTACACATTCCTCTTTGGTTTTAGAGATCAGAACCTGACATTTTACTCAGGCTAGGATCTGAACAGAGTTTTGTCTAACGGGAAAACTGACAGTCCTTTTAAGTTTTACAGGTACATGTTGTAATGCAGAAACTCTATGTACAGAAATATACCATTACAAAATTGATAATTCAGGGCATTGTTCTGACATGGATTAAATGAATTATCACATCAGAGAATTTCTGTTTTCCTCATTGAATAGAGAGACCTAAAAATCTTCTGCTTACATCAGCATATAGGGCAAATATAATTGTCTATTACTTTATTTACAGTTGTATAAGTTCCGACAAATGGGGATGGAGCAAAATAAATTTATTGCTGTATTTTGAGAGACTGTCTCTTATTTTTGAATCTTTTCCAATGTGTATTCTACATCAAACTCTTTTATTTCTTTGTGTCAGAGCTTTCCACAAATTATAGTGAAATGCAGTCTCATAAACCAAAAAGAAGAAAGGTTATTCTGTTGTAGGATGTTAGGACGGAAAGAATGTAGAACTTACAATTTGGAACAGTGTGGTTTGTTTGATTAGAATGTCTTTCGTTTGCTTTATGCCTTTAAAATAATGTTTAAAATATTAGAAAAAACTTAGAAAACTTTGCACAATATTGACTTTTAATATTAATTCGGTTACATTTTCAGTATACTATTTTTAACATTGTGGCATTTATAGAAGTAATTTGATTACATGTGTGGAACTAGATGTTTTCAAGGCTCACATATCTAGTTTCATGATTAAAATTGAAGGATAATTAAATTCAATAAACATTGTGTTAATATCTTTTTAGAAATGCATTTATTTTGGCAAAATAAAATTCAACTGTCTATCTATCTATCTATCTATCTATCTATCTATCTATCTATCTATCTATCTATCACCTATCTGTCTGTCTTTCTCTAAAAACATCCTAGAGTAGCTCTGCAACTTGGTAAAAATATTTTAACTTCATATGCTACGAATTTGATTTTCTTTGTATTAACTACACATGTAATTAGACTTTTTTCTTTCCAAATCATCTTTCCAAATTATATTATCATTTTCTTTGGGACACTGATTTTGTACTGTTAAGTGAAAGAACCAAATTACAACTCTTAACTTTATGTACTTTATGTGCTTAATTGTAATATCATTTATTGATAAGTGATCATATATCCTATGTAGTCCAGGACAGCCTTGGTTTATATTTTTTGTTCAGCCTTAATTATCAATTATTTACCTACTCCCCTATAAAAACATCCTAGTTTCAATGACAGGATCACCTATGTGGGGCCTGTTAGGAACTCATCAAAGGGGGTAAGATTTATATATTATGACAGAAGTCCTCCTTCTTTCTCCTTTTGCAATTTTTCTCAAGTTTCTTCTTCATAACTACCCTTCCTGCCTACTTCCAGCTGTGAATAAACATAGACATAGATAAACATTGTTGATGCATGACCTTTGCCCAGATGTGATGGTAGGTAGATGACATTGCATTGAGCAAATGAAGAAACTGCAGCCTGGATCAGCACTCACTTAAGAGGAAAGATCATTTCTCCTTTCTTGCTATTTAGCCAAGCATTTACTGTGGGGATTTTCAAAGACCTAGTATTAGGGTTTCTGTCAGAAAGTTGATGGTCATACACACATATCTGGAAAGCAAATAGTTTGAAGTCAAAGGGCATAACTCATTGCATTTATTCCATACATGTTGTTAATTTAAGGTGTGTTTTCCATTTCGAAAGGTCAGGGAATATCAATTTGATAGCTCATTCTTGTTATACCTAATATTTTCTTTACTCTACATGCAAACACATCCAACAGCCCAAAAGGGGCAAAGGAAAATCATGTAAATTGCCTGATCTTTGTTCAGTGCAAAAGCTGTTTAGCAGCTCTGCTCATCCAACTTCATAGGGAAATTAAACATCACAGAAAACTTTGCCCTGCTGAATGGTCTTTCTGGCCTTACTATTGGATAACAGGAGAGATAAAAATGAGCTACGAGGGCTGAGAGTGGAGATCGTATATGCTCTGGCAATACAAACCCCTTATCTTGGGGTTACCTCCAGTGATGTTCTGGTGCTGGCTCAGCCTGGCTTGGGAGAGCACATAGTGAACATCTTTTTCCAACATTTTTTCTTGAGGAGTCAGTTAACCATTTGCCAGCACAACAGTAGTTACCTCTCTGAATAATCTAAATGTACTAATTATTTTAATTCATCACATGGTATGTGTGACTGATAATTTGTATTTAATAGTGGGAGAAGATACCTATATATTGTCCAACTTTGGTTGTGTATATTTTCCTTTGCACAAATTGGATCAGTCCATTTCTGTTTTTTATTGTCTTACTTTCCTGACTTATTGATAAATCTTGGGAGATCTTCCGAAGTTAACACATTCAAATCTACTTCATTTTGTGTTAACAGCTACATTACAACCCACTGTACCAAAGTTTATTTACTCAGATCCCTTTAGATGAAAAAAGTTTCCAGTTTTTAGCTATAATAAAGAATGCTGCACTGACCATTTTTTTTACATTGCACCTTTGTATAAACCACTTTTATATACAGATAGAGGAAAATTGCTGAGTCAACCTGTAGGTGCATTTTAAGTTTGGATAGATATTCTTAATTTGCACTCATACTTTAAGGGTACAATTTGGCATCATTTGCAGTATCATTTACAATTGCAACTTTCTTTTCTTCCTTTTTCATGGCAGGCTTAATCAGATTTGAAAATGCACTGTTAGGCATGTCCTTTTTCATCCTCCTTTCAAGGAGATATTTCTAACAGAAAGATAACAAAGATTTTAAAAAGTCAGTGTTCCTTTAAATTTCAGCAAATAATTAAGAAGTGCCTGCCTATGTTCTAGAGACTCAATAGTTTAATAAGGCAGACCAGTTTCATGACTTCATGTAGCCTATGCTCTAATAGGAGAGCTGAGGCAAATGCTGTCAAGTATACCTGATAAACACTCACTCCAAGTATTTGTTAGGTAATTCCTTCCATAAGACCCTCGTCTACTTTTCTCAGTTTGTTATTCTAAACCAGTGGCATTCAGATATGATCTCACCCTTCACCAACTCGGGAATTCCTTTTTCTTCTTTTATGTATTGCGTCTCATTTCCTATTTTTTTTTTGTTTCTTTCCTCATTTTGTACATAGAGCATCCTCTAATAGCTTCTTGAGAAAAGTGCATTGAAAATATGTTTTCTGACATGGCTATATTAAAATGTCATTATTCTTCCTTCATACTTTCTATATTTCAGCTTGATTATGAATCCTGATTGGAAATACATTTCTCTTAAAATTTTAAAGGATTTTTTCTATTATCTTCTAGTTTTCATTGTTGCTATTGAGCAATCTGTTAGTATATGGGCTGCATTTTCTCTCTTAAATGTTAAGGTTTTTTTTTATCATAAGCATGCTGTAATTTCAAAATGAGATGTCTTAGAGTGGATTTTTTTTCATTCATTTTTGCAGAGCATTTGGTAAATCGTTTCAATCTGGAAACTCATATGTTTTAGTTCTAGGAGCTGGAGTACCAAGAGTGGGTCAATGGGGCCGTCTTCCTCAGTGCAGGCAATAAGGAATGGTCTAAAGAGAATTTTTAAATCATATTAAAACTTACTAAAAGATACTCTTATTTTGACTAGTGTGCCAGCAATTGTCCACCTAAATCTACTATTATTTAAAGTTCTCAACAACTGCTAGGATTACTGTTGACTTTTAATAATATATATGTGAACTTCAAACTAGCACATGCTATATTACTGATCCCATATTAAATATTGTATTATGCATAAAAATTAATGTGGAGAACTCTGAATTATAGAGTTAGCTCCCTCCCTCCTGACACAGTACACTCATTTGAGATAAGTTCATAATACTTCAGAATCATTTGAGCTGTCTTTGGGTGTAGCTTCTGTTTTCAGTCCCTATTGTACTACATATTCCTGGATTTAAATATAAGATTCAAAATAAATAATGATTGCATAGTGATTACAAAAATGAAGAAATTTAATTTTAATTACCTGAGTTCTATCATTGTATGTGACCACTGGAGTATAGCATTTTGTTCTTGTTTTATGGAAGATAGCTATCTATATATATGTTTTCCATAAAATATAATAAATATATATGCACTATCCCTGGAGCAGTATACATATATTGTATATAAATATATACAAATAACATATGTATATCTTCCATAAAACATAATATATGTATACTACTCTAGTGATAGTGCATGTGCGTGTGCGTGTGTGTGTGTGTGTGTGTATCTTGATTGTAATTCAATCATGGCTCTGCCATTCTTTCAACATATTCAAAATGTTGTTGACATCATCCTTCTGCTGAAACTTCCTTCCCCTTTCTCTGAACTTGTTTGTCTATGTATTTTTTATTCTATTACTGTCAAGATATATATGTATATATATCTTCCATAAAACATTATATATACATATATGCATACATGCAACTCTAGGGATAATAATCACAGTTTATTTTTCTTTTAAGTTTTCTTCTATTCCCTGTATAGTATCTGTTTCATTAGTAATCCTTTCAGTTTGTATATTGTTTCCCTTCTTCCTGTTTTATGTTTCTTAAATTATGTAGTGATTTTTGGTTTTTCATTCATGTTTAAGATTGGAGTGCTAAAAAGCTAATTTTAAGGTCAGCATAAATGAAGGAAACTTATTTCTTGGGGGTCTGACAGAAAGATAATTGAATAAGCACCTAGCTGTTTTGTTTGGGACTTCAAATTGTCATCTCTGTGGCCATTTCTCCTCATCTGATCAATTTCCCCAACAGGGAATCTTAATTCTTAGCTAGTAGGAGTAGAGAAACAGAGAGGTGAAATATCAGTCAGCTTTCTGAAAGCTGCCGGTATGAAAAGTGTTGGGAAATTTTTTGCCCCATGTCCCTAGAATCAAGACACTCTCTCATGCTAGAGCTCCAGAAAAGTCTGACTTCTGTCAGGCTGTGCATTTTGAGAAAGAGTAGATCTGAAGTCTGTTTATACACATTTTCAATAATCTAGCAGGTTGTAGCTCCATCTTCAACAGTAAGTTCTAAGTTCTGTGATGTAAATTGCCTTGGTTCTCATTGGCGTTCCCTCCTGTAGACGTTCAGGTCTCAGTATCCTTGGTTTTCATTCAGTCATGGCTCTTACATTCTGTCAACATCTTCAAAATTTTGTGGACATAATCCTTCTGCTGAAACTTCCTTCCTCTTTCACAGAAGTTGTTTGTCTATATATTTTTTATTCTATTACTGTCAATTTATGGGTTATGATGAAAGAAAAGATAAAGACCTCATTAAATCTGCAACATTTTACCAAAGAGCTTTCTGATAACAGACCCTGGGAGACAGAGCTCAGCTTTTGATGGACTTGGCAGCCTTTGGAAATGGGAGGGTAGGGGATGCTGTGGGAAACGTGGCTTAAAGACCAGGTACACATATTCCTTTCTGCACCCAACAGGGAAGTTCTTTCTGAACCTCTTGAAATTCCCTGCAATTAAAAATTTTCTCCATTTAACCGAAAAAAAAAATCTTCTCGTCCTTAAATTTTCAAATTTAATTTTTTTTTGTTATGAGAATTATACATGCTCACTTTAAGAAATTTGACAGTTGGAGAAAAATATAACCAAATATAGATTCTTGCACTCTTTGTTCTAAGGGTTTTTAGTTGCTGTGTTTGCATGGTATACACTTTTTCATATAATTTTCTCAGGCTCACTTTGTTTTAGTATCCTTTTTATATTGTAAAATAAATGCTAATACAAAAGAATGGATACATACAATTTAAAGACATAAATAAACATTCATGGACCCACTCTATAGCTTTTATAGCTTATGAATTAGAACATATTTGTTTTACTTTATTGGCCAGATTATAATCCCCTTGAAGCTGTATAATATTGGATATTTAAGTTTTGGCAGGTATTTTATTTACACTTACATGTACTATTTAATGTAATCTTCACAACAACTATATGAGGTAGGTACTAATATTAGCCCTATTTTGCAGGCTAGGAAACTGATGCTTAGGAAGGTTAAGAATTTTGGCTAGTCAGTAAGTGGAAATACATGATTTATTTTTTACGTCAGGGTACAATCAGGAGGCAAAACCATAGACTAGTTATTTGAACTTAGAGAAGTTAACATAAAGAGCTGTTACCTGGATAAGCTGTTTCCTAAGTAACTAACAGGGTAAAAAGAGTGTTCTAAGGTATCAGGCAAATAACACATGGAGGAAACAGGCATCACCCTTAGAACTGAGGAAACAAAGGAAAGATGTTGGAATTATTACAACCTAAAAACTTACGGAAAGGGCTCTGTGGTTCTGAAACCCAGTCCTCTGAGCAGAAGACAATGCTCAGCTGGTTTCAATGTTTTTCATCATAAAGAATGAGTTTTATTGGCCTGGGACCCAGAACTCTGAGGAGCAGATACCATCCAGGTGCTGTTTTCTCTGGAAGTACTTGTTGATGAGGCTGGTTCTGCAAGTGTTAAAAAAACTCAGGGCCACAGTGACCTGAGAAAAATTCATCAGAACATCTGATCTCCGTATAAAGTGCTCAAATAATTTTCTGGGATGACAAAAATAAGTGATAGCTGCTATTTCAAATTATCCCCTAAATTAACACATTATTAGCTAAATGTATTTTGCGCTTATTCAATTGCCCTATATTGTCATGTTTAAAGGCTGATTGATTACTGTTTAAATAATTAGATGTATGGAAGATTTTCCCTAATGCAAGTCTTTTGGGATACAATGACTTGTATCTATTAACTAACTCATACAGTGACAAAGAGCCTGAAAAAAAAATTAAAGTGGCCTCTTTTACTCTATATTTCCTCATCTAATTCATATTTTGAATCCATAATAAGTACAACCTGAGAATCTAGATGAAGAGGTTATTTTGTATATAAAGATCTTGCCTAGACTTCAATAATTGTTCTTTGTTGACTTAGAGAAGCATCACTCCTTTGACTTTCTATTTGTTCTCTTGGGACTAAGCTCTACAGGGATTACTTGAACTCTCAATTCAGAGATCAAGTGGATATTGCCTGTAAATACAGACTGACATGGAACAATGGGGTCTTCGAGTCTACCGGGAAGGGCCCTCAGCTCAGAATTATTTTATTCCCAACAAGCCCCTTGAGAGACCACCTAAGATGGCACAGTGACCCAGTGCAGTGCTCTGTAGAGCAGAGACACTGGTTCATTGCTTTAAAAGAGAGTAATTATAAAAAACTACCCAATATCACAAATCCTTTAGGAAACAGCATTTCGCTGAAGAAGAGATCTGAATACCATGTATGTTTATATTATATCAGAGTTTAAATAATACCTTTCATCCCTCAAACTAAAAATAATGCTTTTTACAAAGATCTTTTACATATATATATATATGTGTGTATACACACACACACAGTTCATATTGTTGGAAATAAAAATATCTTAATCAACATATTTTCTAGTTCAGAATTTATAATCTTATTTTCCCCTTTTTGGACCAGTACTGGATCAATGCCAGGTCCAAGGTTGGCACCTAATAAATATTTGATTGATAGGTGAATTGATTGATTCTGCCAACCAAGAAAAACAATGACTAATATGGCTTCCCTCAAATAAGACAATCCATGCCTTTAATATCAGTTTTTAGCTCCAATTAAAAAATATCAAGCTTACTGAAGTGTAAGATTATTTCTGGTTCAAAGGAAGTTATGATTTTATAAATAACACCTCATTCCAAAAATTACTCAAAGAAAAGTGGAGTGATTTGGTTTGCCCTATTCATTAAGTAACCATCAAGATGAATTTCTACATTGGCTCAATAGATAAATTGTTATTTGCTAAAAAGTTTTTTTAAAAAGAAAACTGAAGTTGAAATGAGAATTATATATAAAAATGAATCTTGCTTTATTATGGCACTTATGTATTTAGCACAAATAGCTAGTATGGCTCATAGAAATCTACATTAGGAGACTGTTTTTTCAGAGTATTCAATCAATTATCCAGAATTGGAAGTTAAAATTAAATTTTATAATTTAACAAATTGTATAAAATAAGATTGTATAACAAGCACAAGGAATGATAAAGAGAAAATGAAAGCTGTATTTTCTATGATGAAAAAATACATGCATAAATTGATTGGATTTGCTTGGTCTCTTCCAGCTGGTGCCAGCACATTTCATATTATGATGATGTGCTGTAATGAAAACTTTAGAATATTTGGGGCATTCACCTAGGGCTCTCTCCTCTCCTTCCTTTACATAATTTTGATTTTGTGTTAGTCTGCCTTTAGTCCTCTGGACTTGATTTTCATAGACGTATGGACAAGACACTCATCTTGTAGGGACAGGACAGACATTCTCTAAAAGATTTTAATCTAGGGAAAAATCAGGACAGGATTAGTATTTTGGAAAGATTTGTTTTGTTGCAATTAGGAAGTGTATCCTAGGGGTAGACTGAAGACAGGCTGACCAGTTAAAAAGTTACTGTAATGTAAGAGGTCACAGGAACTTGGGTTAAGGTGGTAGAGAAGGAATGGAAAAAATGAGATGAAGAGTTTGTAAGTTAAAGTATTTACAAAACTGGGTTACCAAATAGAAATAGGAAGTGGAAAAGAAGATTCTAAATTGACTAAGTATTCTAGGACAAATATAAGTAGGCATTTTGTTTGCTTATTTTTACCTGTTTTATATATTGATGTACCTATTCTAAGTGTTCAGAATGGTGTCTGGCCTGTAGGAAACACTCAATAAATATTTACTGAAAGAATAAATGACTGAGTAGGTGGCCTAGGTAAAACTAGCTGGATGGTGGTGCTATAAATGGAGAGGTATAAAAGCAGAAACAGGGTGAGGATGTGAGAAAAATGGAATGTGTAATTTTAGAAATCTTAAGTTTTTGGCAACTTGGAAATATTAATTTAGAAATTCTTTCTGGGCTTTTGGATAAACAGCTTTAAACTGCATGACAAATAAAAGTTTGAGCTGAAAAATTGGGGGATTGTTAGCATATAGGACGGTTAAAGTGGTGACCATGATTCAGATTATCTTGGAAAAATATGGTGACTAGGAAGAGCCAAGGGCCAAGGGTAAATCTTTAAGGAATGCTAATATTTAAGGGGTGTTTAGGGGAAAAGGAAGTTACTAATGAGAGCAAGTGTCCCAAGAAAGTAAGAACACTGGGATACATGATGTTGTAGAGATTCAAGGTAAAAGGGTTTCACAAAGGCAAAGTTGAACAATAGTGATCAATGCCCAAAATAGAAACAGCAAAATTTGCTATATATATGGCAGTTAGGAGGTTCGTTCATCTACTCTTTAATCTTGATTCATTTAATGAGTCAGCATTTTTTACTATGTACCAGGCAGGCATTTAGTTCAGCATTTTGCTAGGGAAGGGTTGGGGTGACAATATTACTATACAAGACAGACGTGCTCATGCACTCAAAGATTTTGCAGTCTAGTAAAAACAAGATAAAATAATGAGTAGTGAAAAAAATGAGTAGTGAAATGCATTAACGACAATATTTGTTTTATTTCTAAAACTTATGAAAGAATACATTTAGTAAGAAAAAGTATGAAATAATAGAGTTCTGAAGGGATAGAGAGGTCAGGTACAACAGATGGGAAGATACATAATATTTTCTTTCGGGAGGTAACTTTTAAGCTGGGTGTTGAAGCATGAGAAAGAGCCAGCCATGTGAAGATCAGGTGATAGGGCATTATGGGATGAGGGAAAGATTAGTGCAAAGGCCCTAGGAATGTACTCGGTGAGTTGGGTAGGAGCATTGTAGATTAGGGAGCAGGTGATGGGAGAGGAGGTCAGGAGTAGGTGGGGACTCCACCATGTAGAGATTTATATGTCAGGTTAAGAAATCTCAATTTATAAAACATTAAAGAGTAACCAGGAGGCAGAGTGCAAGCCTGGCCTGGGCAAGAGTTTCAAGATAGAGACCAAGGCAACACAATGGAGGCCATGGAGATGGCTGAAGAAGAGGTGAAACTGCTGCTTCTAAGAAATAGGCTAACCATCTACACATGGTGGTGGAGGGTCATCCTCATGAATGGTTGAATGGATAAATACCTCCCTGCACATCTACCCAGAATTCCAGCACAAAATAAATACTCTAATGGGCTTTCTTCAACCTCACACATGAATATTTGAGGGATGGTGGAAAACACTGTATTGCCACTTAGTACTATTATACAAATCTATGGTTTAAGACATCTATTTGACCCCATCTCTGTTCATGAGTATTTTTCTTAATCAGCTCCCTCTCTCATTTTCTTCAGACTATTCCAAAATTTCTCCTGTTTTCTTAATCTCCCTACTCAACTTTCTTTCCTCTTGCTGTTGAAGATCCACACCTGAGGTCTTCAGGTCTCATGCTGGTAAATTTCTCACCTCACTAATTATAAAATTATCTGTAGCAGACACATTATCTCATCCTTCCCTGTAGTCTGAGAGGCTAATATGTTCTTTCTCTTGTTCAAAGTAGCATCTCGATTTTGTCCTTAACTCTTCCACCTCCTGTTCTCTTTCAGATATTTTCCAACTGTCATCTCCTCTCCCTTTTATCTTTAAAGGCCAGTCTCTGCCTGCCCCTGCTCTTCAAACAATAATCATGAGAAGCCTTTCTCATCAACGGTAACAACCTCTTCCTTTAAGTCAATTAATTGTCTCAATGCTCACCTACAAATTTTGAGAGATATCTGTACTCACTTCATCCACAGCCTGCTGCACTTTTTTTCCTGCTCATAACCACAGCTAGTCTTCATACAATCAATAGGGGTTCCCAACTATCAGATGTAATATAGTAGTTTGTAGCCCTTATTCTATCTTTTCTCTTTATTCGTTGCAAATGCTTGACTCTACAGACCATCTCCCTGCAATTTGAAATTATTGCAGTCCTTGTATTCTATGCCACATTATCAAATTTTTCAGGCTTCTCTTTATGCACCTCACTTTTAGTATGTCCATCAAATGTTGATGCTCCCAAAATTAAATCATGTTTTTTTTTTATTTTTACGTATTATCTTTGGGTTACTTTGTGTAATCTCAGAGATACCCTAATTAACTCCCAAATCATATATAATCTACTCCCTTAATGTTTAGAATTTCAATGGGCCTTACTGTCTTAGTATATATTAATTTCATATTCATTATATCTGAACATAACATCTTGTATAATAAACCTACTGTATCCTATATATGGATACTATCTCAACTGATGGTCTTTCCAGTGATATTAGAGAGCAAGTCTTGATTTCTCCCTCTCCCTTTTCACTCACCGCATGCGGGAATTTCTACTACCTATGTACTGGCATTGTCGCCTTCTTCCCATCCCCACGACCACAAGTCTAGGTCAGGCCTTTATTATCTCCAGCTAGTGTAAGAGCCTCCTATGATTCTTAGGTCTAGTCTTTCTCACTTTCTTCCTTTGCCTGGATGGTCTATCACATCCCCAGCCTTCCCCACCACCCAGAGCATACCTTATCCATGGCTTACACATCAGAGCTTTTTATTTTTATTCCCCCAGGCTTACATTTTAATAGGGAAACAATAAATGAATACATAAACAAAGGAAGAAATGAACTAGAAAAAAATAGATAGTGGTAAGTGATATCAGAGAATTACATCAGAACAGGGGAGGCGGTAGTAGAATTAGTTAGGGCCTAAACAATGGCTTTAGTTTTGATGCTGAAGGATGACCTTTTTAAAAAAAATTATACTTTAAGTTCTAGGGTACATGTGCACAACATGCAGGTTTGATACATAGGTATACATGTGTCATGTTGGTTTGCTGCACCCATCAACTCATCATTTACATTAGGTATTTCTCCTAATGCTATCCCTCCCCAGGCCCCCACTCCCCAACAGGCCCCAGTGTGTGATGCTCCCACCCTGTGTCCAAGTGATCTCATTGTTCAATTCCCACCTATGAGTGAGAGCATGCTGTGTTTGGGTTTCTGTCCTTGTGATAGTTTGCTGAGAATGATGGTTTCCAGCTTCATCCATGTCCCTGCAAAGGACATGAACTCATCCTTTCTATGGCTGAAGTATTCCATGGTATATATGTGCCACATTTTCTTAATCCAGTCAATGACTGATGGACATTCGCGTTGGTTCCAAGTCTTTGCTATTGTGAATAGTGCCACAATAAACATAAGTGTGCATGTGTCTTTATAGTAGCATGATTTATAATCCTTTGGGTATATACCCACTAATGGGATTGCTGGATCAAATGGTAATTCTAGTTCTAGATCCTTGAGGAATTGCCACACCATCTTCCACAATGCTTGAACTAATTTACAGTACCACCAACAGTGTAAAAGCATTCCTATTTCTCCACATCCTCTCTAGCATCCGTTGTTTCCTGGCTTTTTAATGATCGCCATTCTAACTGGTGTGAGATGGTGTCTCATTGTGGTTTTGATTTGCATTTCTCTGATGACCAGTGATGATGAACATTTTTTCATGTGTCTGTTGGCTGCATAGATGTCTTCTTTTGAGAAGTGTCTGTTCATATCCTTTGCCCAATTTTTGATGAGTTTGTTTTTTTCTTGTAAATTTGTTTGAGTTCTGGATATTAGCCCTTCGTCAGATGGGTAGATCGCAAAAATTTTCTCCCATTCTGTAGGTTGCCTCTTCGCTCTGATGGTAGTTTCTTTGGCCGTGCAGAAGTTCTTTAGTTTAATTAGATCCCATTTGTCTATTTTGGCTTTTGTAGCCATTGCTTTTGATGTTTTAGTCATGAAGTCCTTGCCCATGCCTATGTCCTGAACGGTATTGCCTAGGTTTTCTTCTAGGGATTTTATGGTTTTAGGTGTAACATTTAAGTCTTTAATCCATCTTGAATTAATTTTTGTATAAGGTGTAACGAAGGGATCCAGTTTCAGCTTTCTATATATGGCTAGCCTGTTTTCCCAGCACCATTTATTAAATAGGGAATCATTTCCCCATCTCTTGTTTTTGTCAGGTTTGTCAAAGATCAGATGGTTGTAGATGTGTGGTGTTATTTCTGAGGCCTCTGTTCTGTTCCATTGGTCTATATATCTGTTTCGGTACCAGTACCATGCTGTTTTGGTTACTGTAGCATTGTAGTATAGTTTGAAGTCAGGTAGTGTGATGCCTCCAGCTTTTTCTTTTTGCTTAGGATTGTCTTGGCAATGCAGGCTCTTTTTTGGTTCCATATGAACTTTAAAGTGGTTTTTTCCAATTCTGTGAAGAAAGTCACTGGTAGCTTATGGGGATGGCATTGAATCTATAAATTACTTTGGGCAGTATGGCCATTTTCACAATATTGATTCTTCCTATCCATGAGCATGGAATGGATCCTCTTTTATTTCGTTGAGCAGTGGTTTGTAGTTCTCCTTGAAGAGGTCCTTCACATCCCTTGTAAGTTGGATTCCTAGGTATTTTATGCTCTTTGAAGCAATTGTGAATGGGAGTTCACTCATGATTTGGCTCTCTGTTTGTCTGTTATTGGTGTATAGGAATGCTTGTGATTTTTGCACATTGATTTTGTATCCTGAGACTTTGCTGAAGTTGCTTATCAGCTTAAGGAGATTTTGGGCTGAGACGATGGGGTTTTCTAAATACACAATCATGTCACCTGCAAACAGGGACAATTTGACTTCCTTATTTCCTAATTGAATACTATTTATTTCTTTCTCTTGCCTGATTGTCACGGCCAGAACTTCCAACACTTTGTTGAGTAGGAGTGGTGAGAGAGGGCATCCCTGTCTTGTGCCAGTTTTCAAAGGGAATGCTTCCAGGTTTTGCCCATTTAGTATGATATTGGCTGTGGTTTTGTCATATATAGCTTTTATTATTTTGAGATACATTCCATCAATACCCAGTTTATTGAGAGTTTTTAGCATGAAGGGCTGTTGAATTTTGTTGAAGGCCTTTTCTGCATCTATGGAGATAATCATGTGGTTTTTGTCGTTGGTTCTGTTTAACACATCAGAGCTTTTAAGGCTCTCTGTGGTTTGACCCAGGCCTCCGATTGTACCTTCGTATTTTGCAACTCTCTCCCTTACTCTCTATGTTGCCACAATCTCAGCTGCCTGTATTCTTCACAGAGGGTACTCTACCATTGTTGCTTATGGTTTTTCCACTCTTTAAAAATCTACTTCCTACTCTTTGTATAGGTCAGAGTTCTAATATCATTTCCAAGACAATTTTTCATCCTTTCGTATAATATTCCAGGTTTGTTAGTGCCTCTTCTCTGTATTTCCCAGAAAATAATTCTACCCTCTGGAGAATTGTATTATTCGCCATATGATAAATATGTAATACACACATTACACACACACTTGCACATACATATTTCCCCCATTAGAATGGAAGGACCTTGAGAGTAGGAGTTGTGCATTTTCCCTAGAAATTTGCATAATGCCTAGGACATGCAAGAGACTCAAAAATATTCATTCAATAGACACACCAATAAATGAATGTATATATATGGTTGCTAGGGCTCTGGGAAAACAATCTGTCAATAATACCAACAAAAACAAAAATATTTTCTATGTACTAACTGATCTTTGCCCTTTCACAATTAGAGAGTTTTTTTTTTTTTTTTAGCTTATACTCTTAATTCATGCTAAGAGCCTCATGAGTGCTATAGGTACTTACGGTCAGAAGGAAGAGAAGCTGGGGAAAGGAGGTGCCCACCTGGAAGGCTGTGGCTCTTTGGAGATATGTGCCACTCCTAAAAGCAACAGCAATGGAGGAAGAAAATATTTGTTAAGTTCCAATGTTTGTGAAAGTATGGTAGGTAGTGCATGTTTTCACTGGGTGAATTGAAAGGACTGCAAGACCCCAATCACACCTCCTCCCAGACGATTGTCTTCCTATCTATTTTATCTAGGCAACAAGTTGCAAGACTATTATTTGTTTCTTTTTGATTGTTAGCTGTTGCACATTAAATTTTAAACATCCCAAAAGGAATGCAATGCCCTACTTCTCTCTCACTTCTTATAGGGCTTTCTATAGAAGTGTGGATTCAATGACAGGTCAATAAAAAGATGTCTCACAGGCAAATGCAGACTGACTGACTGACCGTAGGATCAGATTGTGCAAGTTTGGAGGAGAGGGATAAGAGGGCCTGAGAGTTAGAAGTATATAGCAGAGCTGAGTACCTGCACATAAGAAATATATGCATACGCATCTGGGATGAAAAAGAGATCCTCAGTCTAAAACCGTTTAGTCTTAAGTGTCTACATAAATCAATAAAATATGTACAGCCTGTGCTAACTAATGTTTTCACAGAGACTGTAGTGTTCTCTCTCTTTCTGAGTCCCCAACCCTACTATCAATGGCACTAATGTCATGTATTCTGTCTATTAAATTTAGAAAAGAATTGTTCTGTTTACCTGCATGAAAAATTCATTGCTCCCTGTACTGTAAGTGGCTTTGTGTTTAACACAGGTATATCTTACTTGTCAAATTGCTTTTGGGGTTAAGAAATTTTTTTAATTCCCTGCCTTTATTTATTATCTTATTACATTTTTAACTGTTGATGTTTATTTTTTATTTGACATTCAATGAATTTTCTCTGGGTCTGCCTTTTTAGTACTGGCTGATGTTTTATAACATATTGATTCCCAATATTTTAAACTCACCCACTGTTGATATGAGGATCACACTGGGAAGTAAGATGTTTACATCTCGCTATGAATAGCAGATAAATGAAATAATAAAGGTTGTCAAAAGCTGAGGAATAAAGTAAGCCAGGTTCTTGTTTGCTGTCAAGAATATATTGCTATGGAGCTTAGAACCAGCTAACTTCGTAATGGACACAGTGAAGTGGTTCTGGGCAGAAAGCCACTCTTTTAAACATTTGAAATATCAAAGAAAAATTTTACAAAAATATTATTCAAAATAGAATGTTTTATATTTGTCCATCATGAAGTACTTTATTGAAAATAAAAACCTTATGATATCAGGCTCTAGAGACAGACTGTTTCAGTTCATATCTTCTCTCTGCTCCTTTCTAGTTCTGTGGCCTGATCTTGAACAAGTCATTTACCCTGCCAGTGCCTTGGGTTCCTCAGATATAAAATGCAAATAATAATAATGCATCTATGATTGTTATGGGGAGCAATAAAGATAATGCATGCAAGCATTTAGAACATTGCCTGGTGCATAATAAGTGTGTAATAAATGCTAGCTATTGTTTCTGCTATTATAATTAGTTACAAAGGAATTGCCTATACACAATTCTGTAAGTAGAGGCATATACATTTAGCCTTATTTCTGTATTTTTGTTTTGAAATAAGCAACACATTTAACTCATAGAATATCATTAATTGTCTACTTTCTCTGATTCAAGAAATAACTTATCTATTTCATTAAACTAGCCTCAATTTTTCCAGGCAAAGTAGAGTTCCCTCATTTGTTCTCTCAAAGGACTGAGCTCATACTATTTCATGGCACTTACTGCATTATATCCCAACTTGTCTGTCCTCATATCTATTCCCCCAAGTAGAATGTTGATCTTTTAAATGCAAGGGCAATATTTTATTCTTATTTTCACCTCCAGGACTGAGGAGAGGGCTTAGCAAAGAGTGCTTGAAATGAAATGGAATCTAGTGTTTTGCCTACTTGGACTTCCATTTTTCCTGACCTCTGTATGTATAATGAAGTATCATTTTCAAGTTCTCTATGCTCACAGAAGTCAAGTTTTTAAAATTTGATTTAATAGGATAACAAGGTTGGAAATTAAAAAATGGTTTGCATAGGTGCGTTCTGTAACTCCCTTAAAGTACACACTGAGTGCAATTCCAATCCCGGCCTGGACTGTGTAAACTTTTAACAAACATTTTGTATTCTAATTTCACAGAGAATCTATTTTTATGCCCTTCAAAATAGTTCTGAAATTCAGGTTTAAAAAAAAGAACAAATAATTGACTGTGGCTTTTACTTCTCTAAATCTGTATGCCAAGAAATACTTTTGGTCCTAAGTATTCTACTAATTTAAACATCATATGATACACACTGACTTAGATAGTGGTCAGTGAGAAATCTGCTTGGATTGCAAGTCATTCCCAAGATATCAAAGTTGGTAAGTGAGAGAACCAGATCAAGCAAGTGACCTTACTAACGCAGATAGTAATGAACGGTTTCAGCTAGAGACCACCCTATGCCACAACGAACCAGAAGAACTATGAATTTGAACATAATTTCATACAAGAATTGACTGATGTTGACCTTAAGAAATTATTACTCATATACAATGTATATTAGTTCCTATGACATTAGCTTAAAGCTCAAATATTCTCTTTCTATTTTTGGTGCCGAGCATGCTCCTATGTGGAAGGAAGAAAACATCCGTTATAGCTCTTCCTAAATTATTTCTTGGAGTTAGTTTTTGGCAAAGGCATATGTTAAAACTTATCTTACTTCAAAAGTGAAATGTTCCAACCAGCAGATATAGAATTTATCTGCATATCTGTGATGACCAGTTTTAAAGAGACTCGTCTTCAACTATAGGCAAGATATTCTACTTGTGTTTAGTAGCAGTTACTAAGCCCTAAAGTAGTAATAACTAATAGTAATTTTAAAACTTTCAGAGGTAATATAGGAAATCCATATATATACACACACACACACAATAAAAATACATCAACACTGATTGTGCCTAGCTAAAGAATATAAAGTACACAATGTGTACATATTATATACATTGAGGTTGACAGCTAGTTAAATTCACGCTTGGCTTTATTCAGTGTTTGGTTGCCAGCTGCTTTTCTTTTGTACATTGTGATTAATTTCACTGTCACTAGATTTGATGTTTCTGAAAGAGTCTTTTTCTGAACCTAGTCAGGAACCAGGAAGGGAATTAGGAATCCAAGTTGTTGGAGCAGTCTCTATTGTAGTCTGATCTACTCACTCAAATTCTATGGTCAGATAAAGACCATGAAAGAAGAATAAAAATAATGACAGCATTTTTTGCTTTTCAAATGAAACTCCTTACAATATTGCTGTAGTTTTTTGAAATATTTTATTTGTTCTGCATTAATATATATTTCTAAGCTTTTAAACTTCTGAGAAAATGAATTAAAAGGGATATGCTTTCTTGATTGGTATGTGAGAAACCCCATGGAATGTGTAATACAAAAAGCTACATAGGCAAAATGTTTTATAAGCATGTTTAAAAGGGGAATCTATCAAGCCATTTCTATATGCTCCTGATTGCTGGCTTGTGTGCTGTGAAGAACAAAACTTCAACTCAAAATGCAAATCATACAGGAATCGTAAAAAGGCACAACCCAACCCTGCTATCACAGTAATTAAGATTTTCAAAGTAAAATTATTTTCTTCCTTTTTCTCTTCTCTCTCTCTCCTTTTTTTTTTTTTTTTTTAAAAAAAAGGCAATTTAATGGGCTTAACAATTTTGGGATGCTTTTAGATAAGGATGTTACAGGTAAAATTTATGCCACATTTGTCAAAAAAAAAATCCCTTTTTGGTACGTATTAAGTCCTTCCCTTAATTAAGCCTTCTGGGGTTTCAATGTGTTGATCTCATTTTAAACCAAGCTCAGCACAATTAGACACACTGAGGAGATGGGAGATAAGTGGTGTATATAAAAACATTTCAGACACAAATATTTCATCCTACAAGGCCCCGATTTTCTCTTTCCATTTTAAAAAATCTGGGCTCAAATAAAGAAAAAAATTGATTATTTTCAGCTTGTCATACATCTCATTTGGAGTGGGTCAGACCTCCCCATTCACAATTACAACTAGTTAATCTTATCATAGAAAAATTCAATTACATTTATCAAGGTTATTCCATAGATTCAAACTATTGCTTTAAGAAAATGGATTTTAGTGCTAGGAATGTTAGCATTGTGTGTTCCCTCAATTTTAAAATAAAAATAAAAAATAAATAATTAAATCTTGCCTTTACATCTACATTATTAATGTAGAGTTGTAATAAAGTAATATTTGACAGCTTTGTAAAAAGGATTATTAATACACAGATTATGGAAGTTTAGGAGGGAGGCTCATAACTGTTAATAGACTTCAATTCTCAGCCTACACTGACATTTTAAAAAATCTAGTTTCAAATTTGATAACAGATTACCAGCTAGGCTGGAAGCCAACCACCTGATTAAGGCAATTTAAATGCTTGCAAAGTGGTGAGATTAAAATCAAATAAGTGCCGATTTTTTTTCCTGCTTCACTTATCTTTCCCTGGATTCGTTCCTTAACTACCAGGTGGTGGAGGACTCTGGGTAATTTTCCTCTGCGCCAATTACCCCAGGATGGTTTTTAGGGTGAAGCAGAATAATTACTGCACTATCAATCCAAAATGGGCTGCTTAATGTGTTTAAGAGAGATTTTGAGCCTTAGCAGGGAGGCTGCCTGAAGCGTGCTCTGCTCGCGGTGCCAAAGCCCACTCGGCCTACTCGGATAGTTAACCGTTCAGTGAGAAGGCAGCACACACCCAAGGTGAAAGCAAACAAGGAAAACTCCTGGGAAGCTGTGGGAAAGTTAATGAGCTGCTTCCAACGCGTGGCAGGCTGCAGTCGCAGGTGGCTGACAAAGCTAGGCAGGTTAAGAAAATAATATTTATCATCCAGCTGCCAGGACTGTCTTTATCAAAACTCTTTCTAAAATCCATATAAGAAGAAGAAAAACGGGCTTGAAAAAAATTTTTTTGAAGAGAAACAAAAACAAAAAGCCCCGAGCAGCTGTGATTCAAATGCTCTATTCTTGCTGATGGGTTAGAAAGAAAGCGGGAGATAGCGATTGAATCTGACAGCAATTTTTCAACATTTTCCTGCAAACAAAATGGAAAAAGAAAAAACAACTAAATCAGATTATTTATTTAAAAATTAAAATTAAGCTGCAACTTTGAAATGACACCACTAAATTCTATTTTGTAGCAACCTCAAATTAAGTAACATGTTCCATCTGTTGAGCCTGCTCTGAATTTCCTTAATTATCATTATTTGAATGTAAATTTTGAGTTTTAGCCAGTTTGTCCAAAGAAGCACAATGCTAATTTAAAATAAAAATAAATCATTATCTGTAAGGGGACTGCTGCTGTTTCCTCCATTTAGTTATTTCTTTATATTGGTATTTAAATGATCTGTGCCTTCTCTGTGTTCAGTGTGGTAAGGGTTTCTTTTTTTAATTATTTAATCAAAGACTGATTTATGATTTAGCTTAACAGATGGTTTGTGATAATGTGAGTCAAAGTGTTTTATTTCAGAGAAATGCAGCATTTGAAATTTGTGTTTTATGCGCGCGTGTGTGTGTGCATGCACACGCATGTGTGTGAAAGCGTTTCTGTTTTTGTGGATCTGCATTCTATCTGTGTACGTATCTGGAAGTCAGAGCTTCTGAGTGCTGACCCCAGTAGGGTAGTATTCCATATGAAACTGATTTATCAATGCAATCATTCCTGGCTCCTTACCTTGGTAATCAGTTTCATCTGCAAGGGGGAAAAAATATAAATGAGAATCAAGGGAAAGGCATGCTGTCCTGTGTTCTAACTACACATGTTAAACTACATGTTGGAAAGAATATCATGAACTTCATAATGGTTAGAAATGAACTCCTATCCATTCTAACAGATGCTCTGGTTTATACAGAAAAGTATTTTGTAAGGCTCACACACAATCCATTTAAGATTATCACATTAAACCATATTTACTTCAGAGGTCTGTAATAATTACATATGCACTTGAAAATCCCCAGGACTTTGGCTGCTGTGTCACAGATTTAGACTCAAACATTTTCATTTGATGTGCAAAGTGAGAAGTACTCTTTAGTGGCAAGACAATTATCTGATTCTACTAATAAATGACTGCACTAGTAGTCATTTTTAATTGAACAATTATAGGATATTGCACTGTCAGTTGATTATAGAAGTCATTTCATAAATGTCAAAAATCTCTTTAAATGAATTATGAAGCTCCAAAATAACTCCGGCAATCAGCCAGCAATAACACAATAATCTGTTTACCCTGTTGTCAGCTGAACTCTTACCATTTCGTTGAGGGGAAGAGGCTAAGAGGAAAAGCGGAGCACAGTGTAGGGAGCCCCTTTTTAAGGATTATGTTTAGCTCCAGCTCAAGCAACCACCTAAGCTTTGATTAGCACAGATTTTGAGTGTTCTCAAGAGCCTGGCTATGTATAAACTGTATTACAAAATCAAAGTCATCCTGTAACGACAAACATTACAGACGTGTATGTGTCTGCCATATGTGAAACATTTCAACATAAGTTGATCCATGAGCCCTGTGTTAGAAACTGTGGGACTGAACCAATGTTTACCAGGATTCCGCCCTTCCATTCACTGGCCCTGGTTCACTCACCACCTAAGTCCTTTCTAATTATACTCGAGTAGAATCTTCTAAATATTTCTTTAGCATCCATCAAATTTTATTTTAAAAACATACCCAGGAGAAATGTCATTCTTTATGTCATATAACAGAATGCTGCCCTGCTGTTTTTAATTTCTCATACTTTGCTTTTGGCATGGAATAAGTGTGGATGCATGTCTGGATATACTAATATTACATTTTCAGCTGGTAAAAGTGAAACCAGAAATAAATTTTCACTTAAAGAGAAGTTGCACTGATAAGAGAATCAAAGTTTCTAAGGTTGAGTGTGTGATTGTATTATAAAATATTTATATAACATGGCATATATATCCTTAAAAATACATTCTAACTTTGAAAATCAAATTTTCTTTATTTAATACATAATTTTTGGTATGCAATCTTTTTATATTTATTGCTTTCCACTTAATAGCACTCTTCAGTATATTAACTGTGCATTTATTTTTCCATGGTCTTCCAATAATGTGAGTTACAAGCAAAAATGTCAATGTTTGTTTCCGGATAAAGATATCATTTATAAATTTATTTGTGAAATAAAACTTTGTAAAGTGAGAACTAAAATCCTGATGTGCTATTTTATCAGTTTGGGATTATTTAGGTCAAGCTCTTTTGAATGGAATCCACTCACTAATCTTCCCTTAGAACCATCTGAGCAATCATAATTTTGCTGTCCCTCCCTTCATGTATATGGAAGACACAGGATAGTGCCTCATTTGTTGTTTTCCCATTGTACATTTTTCAGTGGATGATAACACAGAAGATAAATTTCTTGCTTCCTAAAATATTCTCTTGAGTTGCCTTCCTTAGCAGTTCTTTTATGGAGTGTATATTCCCAAGTCTCTAAAGGAGATCAAAAGGATCTATCAAAAAGTAAATTGTAATAGATTAAGAAAACACTAAGAACAGAGAAAGAAAAATTACTTTAAAACCTATAAAACTTGCCTACAATACCTATGCATAGGATTAGACGACATTCTTATTTCCAACCAGACTAGAAAAGCACCTGTCGTCATACAGTTCTTTCATCATGGTTACTGCTGGCAGGGTAAGCAGAGAAAACTCAAAGGAGCAAAGAAAAATCTTGGTAAAGCCTATATGGTGTCATGAGAGAGCTGAAAGAAGAAGAAAAAACAAAAATCACAATGTGTGGGTGTGTGATACTTTGAATTGACTCAGAACTGGCTGAATGGCTTTGCTGGTGACTGGGGTGATGACCTTAGATGACATGTGACTCACCTGACCTGTACCTACATTTTCATCTTATGTTAAATAAAATGACTAGTGACTCAGAAAAACTTTTTGAAATGGGTTCCTTGTATCCTTGTGTAGTTCTTGCAAGGTTTACACAAACTTAGATGAAAAACATAATGCCTAAAATACATTCCTGTTTCCCCATAATAAAAGAGGGATATTCTTTTAACTGTTACAATTCCACATTATTTTCTCTACTTTCAAAGAAATGAAATAAATTAATATAGAATTTTATTGAATCTGAAATGTTTAGAAACACTATTATATATCACTAAGAGGGAAAAAAATGCTGCCATCAACTGCAGCTCACATTCCAAATAAAAGATATTAGAATCTGAAAAAATGTAATCCTTAGCTTCCCTGAAACAAGGCAGCATAAAAATACCATATAAACTTAATGACATAAAAAGCATTGTAGTTTGCAGGAATGCAATTGAAGTCAACATTACCACCAAAAAATAAATCATTAAGCTTTATATATAAAATACATTGTGGCCTTTTATATATATATGTGTGTGTATAAATATATATGTATATACATATATACACACTCATTGTAATACTTTACAAGAAAAATACAATTATCTAAATTATGCTTCTGATCTCAAATTATAAACTATATTTTTTCTTGTTGCCATCAGATGACGTAACATTACAAACACACACAAATGTATGCATATACACTTATATATGCGTGTGTATACAATACAAATATATATGTACATGTACAAAAGTATATACTTTGTCACAGATTTTTGAAGGTAAACTTTAATGTAATAAACCAAGTGTCAGTACTTAGTTTAATACATCCATACTGATAAATAAATTGAATAAATAAAAATGTAAAATTATTGGCACATAATAACTTACCAATTAGGAGACAAAATTGAAAAATTTGAATATCTAATCTAAATACTATTTGTCTGCTTTTCATGTCCACAAGATTTCTTTCTTCTTTTCTTCTTTTTTTTTTTGTTATTTGCTCCCTCCATTCCCATCCCCTCTCCATACAGTAGTCTCAAAAAGGGGCCAAATTCATGCTTATTTCTATCAATATTATATTTCTGAATATGCCAATGAAGGAAACATTTTAAAGCATGGAGGGCAATAATGGACAATTTGTAAATGAATACAATCACATAAAGTGTTTCCTTACAGTTTGAGCATTCAAGTGTCAGTTGGTGATTCAGGAAACATCAGACTGGTGCAATCAAATGGTTACTATCTAAACATTTCCCTAATCTCTTAAGGGCTGAAGAAAATGCATACACAGAAAAAGTTATTAAGGAAAAACAACTAGGATAGATGGGATTTTAAAGTATTTGTAAGGAACTAAAATGCAATGAATTGTGTATTATAGGCAATGTTTGGAGAGCCTTCTGCATTATTTAAAACTACCATAAAACATTTTCTCCCTAAAAATCCGTTATTCAATATATTACTTATAAAACTGAAAGAATAATTAAGAGGACTGGACTGGATGGCTTTTAATTTTTGAATGTTTAGAAGCATAAGTGTATCACAGGCTGCCTAAGGCATTTTAAAAAGGAGCGATGATAAAAACAAAAAGAACACTTGATACATTCAGATAACTCTGGTCCAAACTGGGAAATGACTAGACTTGGCCTTCCTTTACTTTCCTTCTTCACTTTTTTCTGACTTTCTTCCCAGTTTGTCTGCTCCCTTCCCCTCACCCACTACCATGCTGAGCCTTTCTGTTTTGGTATGCTGTCATGTTCATCTTGCCTGGTAGTACCTCATATTTCTGACTTATTTTTTCTTTATGTACCATACTCTGTGTCCTAGATTCTGTGTTTTTAAAGCCTTCATTAAATATCTAAACTCAGCCAGTAAAAAATCCAAGATAATCTATGAGTGTGAATTAATTAATATATTACTCTTACAACAGCTTAGCATTTTGACAGTGAATCTATTAAGAATATGTGTGGTTTCTCTCAAAAAATAAATACTTAATGCTAGCGTTTCAGGAACAGGGATGAACTAGTGGTTGGATAAGTTTGTCCCCATACTGATACCAATATTCCTCAATATTCTTATTTCTACTGTTAGATCCACTCTATTATTTCCAACTGTCTCCTGGATATTTTCATGTGCTATCTCCATTGTGTTGGCATTTCAAGTTGAACATACCCCCAAACAAGCTCATTCTTTTGCCCCCAAAATCTTTTCTGCCTTGTGTGGAAGGTTAATTTCTTAATTAATAGCACTATTGCTTGCTTTTGCCAGCTGTGTCCCTTACTTACCTTTCTCTTCTGCAGCTGTCACCCACTTTCAACTAAATCTTGTAGATTCATTGCAGAATTGTATCTTGAACCTGGCTCCTTCTACCTGCTCCCGTGGACAATGACTTTATTTAGGCAAGTAACTTCTTTTAATAAATTATTGTAATAATCTTAATTTTGCCTGTGACAATTTTTTTCTTCACTGTGTGATGTGCTGTCACCCCATAATCTGTCACTATAAATCCTTATAAATGCCAATTCTGTATATAACCCCATTTGAAATCTAGCCTTCTCATTATTTATTTTTTTATTTTTATTTTTATTTATTTATTATTATTATTATTTTTTGAGACAGAGTCTCGCTCTGTCGCCCAGGCTGGAGTGCAGTGGTGCGATCTCGGCTCACTGCAAGCTCCGCCTCCCAGGTTCAAGTCATTCTCCTGCCTCAGCCTCCCGAGTAGCTGGGACTACAGGCGCCCGCCACCACGCCTGGCTAATATTTTTGTATTTTTAGTAGAGACGGGGTTTCACTGTGTTAGCCAGGATGGTCTCGATCTCCTGACCTTGTGATCTGCCCGCCTCGGCCTCCCAAAGTGCTGGGATTACAAGCATGAGCCACCGCGCCCGGCCCTCATTATTATGAGTCTAATCATTCAAGCATGGAGGTAAAAAACAAAGCAAAACAAAACCTTCAAATCCAGGCTTACATTTTCTTTCTAGCCTACCTCTTTGCAAATACCCCAACCAGCCCTTGTGCCAATTTTATAGGATGCTTGCCATTCTCCAAATATGTACAGGTCTTCCTTTCATTCTAGCCTTCATAAGGCTTCTTGATTGCCTAGAATGCATCCCATTTACTGAACTGACAATTCCTTATCTTGTAAGACTTATTTTAGATGCCATTTGCCCTGCAAAGGCTTTCCTGACTCTAACAGATGGTTGGCATCCCTAACTTAGGTGTTAATAGTATTATATTTTCACTGTAAGTATGTTCCACCACAATCAAGTTCCACTCACCAGTGCAGACAGTGAGCTTTCCTTTCTATACCATGATCACAGCTTTGTGGGAATTAGTATCTCACTCTATGATTGGGAGTTACAAAAGTCCTGAATCATTGAAACACTGTGGGTATCCACACAGAACAATTTTGATGGGGCTTAGTTCACTCGACTCTTAGATCATTATGGGGGGCAAGATAAATAACATGTCCTTTACCTGGAGAAGTGATAATTAACACACAGCCTATTTTTGATGGAAAGCCTTTGCCTACAGCCATGAGAAGTTCAGTTAAGATCCTCAATTATGACTGTGGTCATAGATATGGAGAGAAGACAAATATGAATGATATTGATCAAGGCTTGGTGATCAATGTATTGTGAGATGAAGGAAAGAGCAAAATCTAGAATGATTCCCAGGTTTCTGTTTTTGCTAAATATAGATACCTAATAAGAGAAAATAAGAGTGGAGAAAGAAAAGCAGTTTTAAAAATCTGGACTTAGCTACTTCCAGTACATCGAAATGTGTATGTCTTTTGAATAACTTGTTATATTAGCCTGAAAACTTCATCTTAAGATGGAGCTAAGATGTTGACTTTTTTTCTGTATAGTGCCAGATAATAATTATTTTCTTCAACTCTGCCTTTGTAGCAAGAAAACCACCATAAACAAATAGGCATGGCTTGTCCTAATAAATCTTTATTTACAAAAACAAGCAGCAAGTGAAATCCAACTGACAAGCCACTGTTTGCTGACCCTGATTTAGATTACTGAATTCCTCAGTACATAGGAGGATAAATGTCATTAGAGTGGATGTGATTACTCAAGGAAAACATGCAGAAGAAGATTAGTGTGCCATTGGATCAGTGTGATTTGATCATGAATGGTAGAGCTCATGGAGAGACCAGGATACAATCGTTTGAGATGCCAGAGATACTGGAAAACAAAAAAAATAAGATTTCCATGGAAATAAGGGAGTGAAAATTTTCAAGAATATTCTCTAGGTTAAATGCAATAGAAAGCATTAGTAAATGTGGACAAAAATAAATAAACATTTTTAAAAAGTTCACTGATTTAATTTTGCAGTGAGGTAGCCATTAGTGACCTTAGAACAAGAATTTTCAATAAAATGTGGAGGCAGATGTCATTATGCAGTGGATTGAGAGGTCAATGAAAATATAAAAGGGAGATCAATGAAAGTTAACTACTGTCCCAAGAAACTTGGCTCAAGTAAAAGTCTGTCAGCCTAGTTCAACCCAAAGCCTACATCTTACTGAATGAGGAAAATCCAACTTTTCATCTAAGAACTGGAATAAAACAAGAATTCCCACTCCTACTACTCTTATTCAACATGGTACTAGAAGTACTAACTGGAGTAATTAGGCAACAGTAAGAAATAAAGGGCATCCAAATTAGAAAGGAGTAAGTCAAATTGTCCCTTTTTGCAGATGATATGATTTTATATTTAAAATCCTAAGACTCTATCTAAAAACTGTTAGAACTGATAAATGAATTTATTAAAGTTCAGGATACAAAATTAACATACAAAAATTAGTAGCATTTCTATGCATGATCAATGAACTGGCTGAAAAATCAAGAAAGCAATCCTATTTACAACAGATGCACACACACACACACACACACACACACACACACAGAGAGAGAGAGAGAGAGAGAGAGAAATAAATTTAGCCAAAGAGGTAAAAGACTTTGACAAAGAAAACTACAAAATATTGATGAAAAAAATGAAAAGAAAATGAAATACGAAGACAACCAATGCTCATGGATTAGAAGAATTAATATTGTTAAGATAATATTACTCAAAGCAATCTACAGATCTGATGCAATTGCTGTCAAAATACAAATGATATTCTTCACAGAAACGAAGAAAAATCTTAAAACTTGTATGGAACTACAAAAGACCCCAAATAGCCAAAACAATCCTGAGCAAAAATAATAAAGCTGGAAGCATCACGCTATCAAGCCTCAAAATATACTACAAAACTATTGTAACCCAAACAGCATGGTACTGGCATAAAAAAGACATATAGATCAAAGGAATAGAACCGAGGATACAGAAATAAATCCATATATTTACAGCCACATGGCTTTTGACAAAGGTGCCATGAACCCTCATTGGGGAAAGGACAGTCTCTTCAGTAAATGGTGCTGGGAAATGAACATCCATATACAGAAGAATGAAACTAGACCCTGCCTCTCATTTCATACAAAAATTAAATCAAAATGAATCAACTACCTAAATGTAAGATCTGAAAAAATAAAATTACTAGAGGAAAATATGGGAAATGTTTCAACACATTGGTCTGAGAAAAAATTTTATGAATAAGACCTCAAAAGCACAGGCAACAACAACAACAACAAAGAAACAAATTGAATTATATCACAGTAAATAACTCCTGAACAGCAAAAACAGGAACAAAACAAAACAAAAGAGTGAAAAAATGCGAGAAAATATTTGAAAAGTACTCATCTGATAGGAGATTAATATCCAGAATATACAATGAACTGAAACATCTCAACAGCAAAAAATTATAAAATTTAAATTAAGAATGGGCAAATAATCTGAACAGACATTTCTCAACAGAAGACATACAAAAAGCCAACAAATATTATATGAAAAATGTTCAACATCACTGATCATCAGGGAAATGCAACTCAAAATTACAATTAAGTATCATCTCACCCGAGTTAGAATGGCTACTATCAGAAAGACAAAAAATAACATGCTGGCAAAGATGTAGAGGAAAGGGAACTCAGACACTGTTGGTGTGAATGTAAACTAATACAACCATTCTGGATAACAATATGGAAGTTCCTCAAAAAACTACAAATATAATTACCATATGATCCATCAATCTCACTACCAGGCATTTATCCACAGAGAAGGAAATCATTATATTAAAGGGACATCTGCACTCCCATATTTATTGCAGCATTATTTACAATAGGCAAGATCAACCTAGGTGTCCAGAAACAGATGAATGGATAAAGAAATATGGTATGTACACACCATGGAATACTACTCAGCCATAAAAAGAATAAAATCCTGTTATTTCTGGTAACATGGATAAAACTGGAGGACATTATGTTAAGTGAAATAAGCCAAGAACAGAAAGTTAAATGCTGCATGTTCTCACTCATATGTGGAAGCTAAAAAAGTTTATCTCATAGAAGTAAAAAGTAGAACAGACCATAACAAAGACTGGAAAAGTAGGGGGAAGAGGCGGGGAATAGGGAGAGATTTGTTAAAGCATACACAATTACAGCTGCATAGGAGGAATAAGTTCTAGTCTTCTAGCACTGTAGGATCACTATAGTTAATAACATGTAGTTTCAAATAACTAGAAGGAGGTTATTGAATGTTCCCAACACAAAGAAATGATAAATGATAAATGTTTGACATGATGAAATAGATGTGTGAATTGTCCTGATTTGATCACTACATATTATAAGTATTGAAACATATCTTATGTGCCTCATGAATATCTACAATTATTATGTCAATTAAAAATACATTTAAAAAGTAACTGAAAAAGAAAAAAATTGTATGTTAAAACCTGTTGACTGCCTAGTCTTCACTTATATTTTTTCATTGCCCTGACTCTGTCAGTCATTTTTAAGCACACCTAATACCTTTTAAAAATCTTTCTCTTTCTATTCTTCCAGAATTGACATAGCTTCTTCCTTCCATGACATCCTTTTCATGATCTGCATAATTTCTGCTAGATTTGCTTCTCTTTTCAATGTATTTTCTCTAGTTAAGTTAATGAAGATCTATATGGGTGCCATACCTGAGATGCTGGTCTTTTTAATTTTGATAGTTGAAAAAAGGACTACACTTATCTAAAAGAGTTGGACCATATACAACTAATCAATATAAATGTGAACTTTTATGTAAAATAATTCCAACATGTATTAGAATTATGTGGAGAAAGATTTAAAATGTTGTAATGATCATGTGAAAATTATTATATATTAATATGTAATCTTCAACATATACTTGCAAAATGAGTATTCACATCATTTCACCATTGTGCCTTGTCTAAATATGAATTGAGGTCCAGAGAAGATGTGAATTGGGTATAGCAGTGTAGCAGTGTAGTACCAACATTTATCTGTGACTATTTTGTAGAAATATATATATATATATGTGTGTGTAGCTCAGAATATCCTGTGAATTATGTAATATTAGACTCAAGTTACAATGAGGATACTAAGTTGCAAAAAATGCTGAAGAACTTGACTGAACTTGACTGGAGGAGCACCTCTAGCACTTGGTGCCAGTTTCAAAACTCACTCTCTCTGAACCTACATTCATCATTAGAAAAAGATGCAATTTTGACTCCAATTTAAAGGAAAGGCCAAATAATGTTTTATGGATGGGAGGAGGAAAATTGCTGCATGTAAAGGCTTAAGGTAAAAATGTGAGAAAATTACTAGAAATGGAGAATATTGACTACAATATTTCAATAGTTGAGAGCTAACCGTCGGGGCAGGATTTGGATGCTTTAGAAGCTGCATTTTTTATTTGCTATTAATATGGGAAGGTGTCGAACAATCACTCATATGATTAGAGAAAATTGTGATGAACATTTATTGAATACTTAACTCTGTGTCAGGCCCTAGTATGAGTATTTAATAGACATTAACTTGTTTAATCCTTCTAATAGACCTATAATGTAGTTACTATTATTATCCCCATTATAGAGATGAAGAAATTAAAGCTCAGAGAGGTATGACTTTGACCCAAGGTGACATGGCCAGAGTGCAATGCAACCAGGATTAGAATCCAAGAAGATGACCCTAGCCTGTTACCTCCTGACAACTAAGACGATGTGGGTAAGTGTTAACCTGAGAATAATGGAAATCAATTCCCACTAGAATATTATTGATTCATTTGAGAGAAAAAAAATAAAAGGGAATTTAATAAAAGTTACATTCCCTTTATAATAACATAAGACCGTATTCCTTACAGTAACAAAGGTCCAGACTCTTCCATTCCACTTCTGAGTCTCTAAGAATTGTTTAACGGCTGAGTCAGTATTTCTTACCACGTTGTTAAAAACTATCAAGGGCTTTCAAAGTTTTTCAATCACGCTTGATTCAGAATTCTTGGTAGAAAGTACGCATCATGCTCCAGGGCATTGTAACCCCAGTGGGAATTTTTGGCTTTTCAAACTTCAGAATAAATGGATTCCAATTCAGAAGTATAGAGAAAGGGGAAAGGAGTGACCTCACTACAGTCCCCATGGCTATAATCTTCCTTTCCTCATTCCATTCAACTATTCACTTTTCCACAAAAAGTTGTTTTTTTTAAAATTGTATCATCAGTAACCCAGAAGATTGGAAGGATATTTAAACGAACCTCCAATTAGCAGAGCTCAAGGATGTGAAAGAAGAGACAAAGTATCAAGGTGAATCAGATGAGACCAAATCAATCAAAGCGGGGGGTGAGTTGTAGAAGGATAGAGGGATGGTAGTAGAAGAAACTGGATAGTATTAAAAGGTTAGGGGGACATGTAGAGAGGACGTTTTGAGAATAGAGTGGGTGCTAGCAGAGAGGAAAGGTGTAGAAACAGGAAACTGAATCAAGAAGGGTAAATAAAGCTGTTGCCTGATGGCTAAATGTCTAGAATAACATACTGCCTGTACACACATGCATATACAGACATATTGGTATTTGGATACTTTAAAATGGCACATTTTGTTAGAATATTGAAAGCTACTAATGCAAACACTAGCTACAATATATTGGGGCAGAAAACTCAAACATGCCAAAGATTATCTGAGGTTTTAGGTTTTAAGGACACATGTGAGAATGTAATATTTGATGATCTGGAGCCTGGAGAAGACAATGCTTCGGCCCAGTGTGCATCTGACAATTTTTCTTCCAATGAAAAGATAGCTTCAAATAACAGTGAATCATTCCATGTGATAGTGATTTGAAAAACAATTTCTCTATAACGAAAGACAGACACGCGCGCGCGTGCGCGCGCGAGACACAGATTGACTGTACAAGACCAGGAGCATATGGTTAATTGACATATTTCCTGAGCAAACTTGTAAATAGTACTATTCTCACAGGAATTAAATCAGTAGCACTGTGGGTAACTTTAGAATTCAAAGGTGCCACAGTTCCTCATTCTGTGTTGATGGAACCGAACGGCATTAACCTTTTCACTTGCACTAACAAAGACAAGTGAAGACAAGATGCGCTATGTCTCCTGCACATCTATGTTTTGTTTTTTGCCCAAGGCCCTCTACAATTATCCCACACTTCAGAACTAATTTCTCTACTCGTTTACCTACATTGTTTTTGCACTACTCCTGTAACATCACAATCTCATTAACCATGATTTTTGTCAAAAGGAGGATTTATAAGGGCATAGAAGAAATAATTACTTAGTGATATAATATTGAGCAAATCTTTGTAGTTTCTGCAAATATGTTGGCCCTCTTCCAAAGTAAACATTTTTTCCTGCTTCAGTCTTATTTTATAAATAACACTCTACTGCTTAAAGCAAAGCAACGCTGACAATTGTTCATCTAGTCCTGAATTTAAAAATTAGACTTCTTATTTTTAGGTGATGGCAAGAGGGAAAGAAAAACCCACTTGAAATACAGAAATTGATTATTTTTTTCAATAATACAAATCTTATCAACTAAATGTTTATTACTTCTTTTTAAATTTAAAAATATATTTGTATATATGTATGCCCACAAAATACATGTACCTATGCATATTACATAAATATATTTTTGTTTTGTTTTACAAGCATAAAGTGGAGCAAACAACCATTTAACATCAATAATCAGCTATTTCAGATAATGGAAACAAGTGCCTATCTTTTTGTAGCTAACAAATAATTTCATCATTACAGATGGATAGAAAGTTGCATTTCTTCAAGGCCATGTAGAAAATGGAATTATTTTGGCTGTAAGGATAAACAATTACCCATGTAACTTAACTGAAAAAAAAATTAACTGTGTAAGTGTAAGTGTGGAAATTTGTTCGGCTACCGTTGTCATTTTCCTTGATCATAAGCAAGCTTGCTAGCAGCCAGCAATATACTTCTCCAAATAATAACAGAGCCCAAATAAGAATTAATATCAGTGTGCAAATTTCAGAAGGAAAAGTTGAAGAATCATGTTTTATCAAATAATACATTTTAAAAGGGGCATTGTCTGAGTCTAATGCTCACAGGAAAAGAGAGCTGAAATAAGGAAGAATTTGATAACTTCTTTACATGTGGTACATTGTCAGAATGGGGTGTGTTTATCTAGAAGAATCTAGTAGTACACATGTAAGCTATCTTCAAATATTCAAAGTGTTGTCATATAGAAGAGGGAGCAAACAGAATGAGGACAAATGAGTTATATGTGGTCCTAATAAATTATTCTATTTATGAAGAACAGATAGGATTCACACAGAATGTATTATCTTGAGATACACTTAAAAGAAAACTTGGATTATCATCTGTCAGAGGTGCTCTTGAATGATTTTTTTTGCAGGAAAATTGTGCTAGATGACCTCTAGGATCACTTCCAGCTTGAAATCTTATGAGTTCGTTTTCTATTATTCTGGCCATGAGAATTCTGCTAAAGAATCTGTAGAACTTTTTCCAAGTCATATTTTGCAAATCACTGGTTCTGGTAGATGTTAATAGGTGCTTTGATTGAAAAATATGACTCTGTAGTCAAATTAGTTTGGGGGGCATTATATATAATATGCTGTTCTTGGAGAATAAAAATGCACATTTGCATAGCAAAAGTTCTGAGCTTTGTGTAAAAAATCCTGTTTAACTTGGAATAACTCAACACTCTCTGAACCTAATTTGCTAGAGAGCCCTTTTCCAGTATACTATTTGCAACCTGAAGTGTTCCTTGGAATATTAGTTTTGGAAAATAGCAATTATTATACAATAAAAGCAACTCATTAAATCACAATGCATTTGAACACATTTATAAATGTTAAATATTCAAATATTCATGTAGAGGGAAAGATTCTTTTCCTGGAAAGTTACTTATTACAAAGACCCCCCCTCCCCCCTGCCAACACCTGTCTTGTAAATACAAATCAATCATATATTTTAAGTATTTTGTGTACATTTCACATTTTTTCCTTATTTCTCATAATTAAATATCCAATTAATGTACCTAATTTCAGAGTTTCTGAGTGTAGGTAATTGTCACATTGTTTTCTCTATTGATTTGTATCTCTTTTATTAAAGTTATCTCAATTTTATCAAAATTGTATAAGAACTACTTTTCTTTATACTTGTATCATTACTTTCACTTTTCTACTGTAAACTCATTTTTATGAAATAATAAATATAAAATGTATAAAATACTTAAATAATTACATGCGCACTGTTTAAAGATAAAAATTGTGACTCTATTGACATTGAACTGTTGTCTGGGAGACAGTGCCCCCATGTGATAGCTCAAAATTCCCATTTATTAACAATGTTAAACATTCAAATTTGTTGTATAATATGTGGATGGAGCTGTCCACACAACAAGTAAATATTAAATACATTAAGTTTTGCCAATATACCATTAGAATTATATTGAGTTATTACCTTAATTACAAACATATAAATTCAAAGCTGATTATATCAGCCACAGATAAATGTAGATTAAAATAATTTATTACTTCATTTATGATTTTTATCTTTTTTTCCCTCTGGTTGTCCTTCTCTGGATACATTCTCAGAGTTTACAAATGTGCTTAAGTCATCTCATTTTAAAAAAATTGTTTCGACAATTCTCTCATAATATCATAATTCTGTATGTATTATTTTTCATCACTCTTGAACTCTAAAGGGATATTTAAACTTATCATTATTGGAAAAGTTAATTCTTTCCTCCATTATGCCCTATAGCATTATCTATGTGCCATTATTCAACCATTTGTGCTGAATTTTAATTGTTTTTAGCCACTGGCCTTCCTTATTATGAAAATAGAAACTTCCTTATTATGAAAATAGAAACTTATTATGAAAATAGAAATTTATTATGAAAATAGGGAAGGATCATGTTTTATTTGTTTCTTGTATTTCCGGTTTAACAAGATAGTAATGTTTGTTGAACGAATGAATGTTCAACTGAAGGGAGAGTCATGTCCTCCTTTTAATTCCCAGTCTTAGCCTAGCTAAGACTCAGGTACATTGCTGAGCATTCATGTTTGTTTGATTAATTTTCACAAGGTAAGAATCCACATATGATTCATTTTTATATACTATCTTATCCCCATTACTCTAGGCACGTATAATGCATTCAGTCATATTTATTGAATAATAGAATGAAGAAATTATTAGTGTAATCTATATTTGGTGCTCCCATTTTTCATTATTTAACACATGCTGGGACCCTGAAAACTTAGTTCTCTTCACACTCTATTTAAAAATATTTCCTTTCAAAAAGTCACAGTAATCTCAGAGTTCTCGATACCAATCATTTACCATGTATAACAAAGCTAATAAACCATTCTTACAATCCTTCATGGCTTCCATGAAAATGTACTCTTCTGGTTAAATTCCTGCTACCTTCATGTACGTACATTATGCTGTTTATTTACCTGTCTTGCTTTCTATGCATTTTTGGCAATTTTTTCAACCCCTGAATTTCAATGACGGTCCACTTGGCACCATCCTTCTACATTTCATTCCCATAAAACCACCTACCTCCGTATACCTTCTATAGCAAAAGAGTGTCAGGTTAGCATAAGGTTCAGCATAAGGTTATGGGAGATGGTTTTAAAAGCATGAGACTGACTGAGATTTCCTTTTCTTCTATTGCTTCAACGCTACATCTATACAATCTTTTGTATGTTTTCATTACTTCTTCATTTTAAATGCCATTATCCTAATCCAAGATCTCACAATCTCTTTACTGAACTTGTACAAAAACTTTAGTCTTTTAGCTCTGATATCCTTCCGTCTCCAATCTATCTTACCTATCTTATATTGTCTCAGATTAATCTTTCGAAATCACAGCTCTTATGGCTCTCTATTGCACAAAATGTTCACTGGTTCCTATATTCAGAGGCACATCCAAATATCTTAATTTTCCATAACCTGTGACCAACCTATTATTTCCTGCTTTCTCCCATATACTTAGTTGACCATTAAGCAACATGGATTTAAACTGTATGGGTCTACTTATATGGGAATTTTTTTAAATAAATACATCAGAATAAATTTTGGAGATTTGTGATAATTTGAAAAAATTTGCATACAAATCTTGTAGCCCAGGCATATGGAAAAAAATTAAGAAAAGTTAGGTATGCATAACATACATGTAGATATTAGTCTATTTTTATTATTTACTGCCATAGAATACACATAAATGTATTATAAGAAGTTAAAATTTATCAAGACATATGAACACAAGATCTACATGGTGTTGTTTGCATGCCAGAGAAATATAAACAAACAAACATAAAGATGAAGTATTAAATCCTAACTGCATAAAATTAACTATATTATATACTGTACTACTGTAATAATTTTGTAAGCAATTCCTTTTGCTATTGTGGTGAGCTCAAGTGTTGTATTACACGAATCATCTCTGAGTGAGCGATTTGTCTCTCCACTAAATTGTGTATTACAGTAAATAGTGATCTTTCCCGGGTCTCATGGATTATGCTGCTTAGTGCAATACCATACACCTTGAATAACACCATAGGACCCATATACAAAGTCCTACTAGTGATGCTGGAGAGGCTCCCAAGGGGCAAAATAAGTCTTGAAAATACAAGGAAAAAAAAAATTTCTTGATATGTACCATAGATCGAAGTCTGTGTCTATGGTTGCCTGCCATTTCAGAAGGACGATTCATCTTGTAAACAAACAAAAACTTACAGTATCCATAAATACAGTATAGGACTTCAGATGCAGTTTCTCTTCCTTATAATTGTCTTAATAACATTTTCTTTTCTCTAGCTTACTTTATTGTAAGAATACATTATATACTACATGTAACATAAAAATATGTGTTAATCAGCTGTTTATGTTATCTGTAAGGCTTCTGTTCAATGATAGGCTATTAAGTAGTTAAGTTTTGGAGGAGTCAAAAGTTGCAGGTGGATTTTTGACTAAGTGTTATCGGCTTTCCTAATCCCCACGTTATTCAAGAGCGAACAGTATACATTTAATTCAAGCTAATTTGTTCATCGTTTTGTAAAACTCAGAACATCTGCCCTCAAGTACCTTATTTCTACAGATGCAAATTCTACATGTATACTCTGCTTTCCTGCAAACATCTTCTAGATAAATCTTTCCCAATATACCCATGAAATAAATGTCTCCATGTAATCTCCCAAAGTACGCTACTTACAGCAATATAAATTTTATTCTTTGTGTTATTCTTAAGTGTGCATGTATGTGTGCACCTGTGAATATTTTATCTATTTCAATACATATAATACTCCTTTATGCTTTTATATATATAATACACCTTTATTTATGCTTTACCTATTTATATCTTATACCCCTTTAAAGAGATACTAATTTGTCGAAACAAGCCCCAGAGTCTCTAGCATTGTGTCTTGCATGTAATGGGTACCCTATAAACATTTTTTGAATGAATGGAGCCTTCAGTTGATTTAGTCGTGAAAGACTTCATAAAGAAAGGGAGCTTGAATCCAGGTTTTTACTAAAATGAGGAATATCAAATAATGGAAAAAGATAAGCCAGGAATTGTAGGTGGGAAGCACTTCATGTTAAGATTAGTATTTCCATAAATACATACCTAATCTGTGAATGGTATTAGGAGGGTTTGCTTAGGCTGTATAAAGACATACGTCAGGGAGCCTGAGAAATGTGGTTAGTGGTCCACGTTTGAGCTGGCAAAAGAATAGGTCAAAATAGCTGGATTTCAGAAGGTTGATAATAGGAGCCCCTTATAGGTACCACAGAAGGAGCAGAGCCTGATGAAAGCAGAAACTGAAAAATATTATTTTAAAATTTGAATATTTTTAAATATTACCTTTACTGATGATTATCACTCATGACCTAAAAGGTCAAAATTTATTGCCTTATTTTACGCCTAAATTCTCACCAGGCACTATTGAAAACACACACATGCTTTTATATAGTAACAAATTCAACATAATATAATCTCAATAATAGATAAAATTAAAAATAATGTCATTTGCTCTTATGTGTGTATGGGTTCACATTCCCAAGACATATGACAGATGATAACAAGGGAAAAATCCATAGTTTGATTTCATGGGGAAGTTAGAGCACCAACATATTTGTTACCTTTAAGACATAAAGGCCCCCGAATATTTTATATTTTTTGAATTACTTTTTTCCACTACTAAAATACAGTCATCAACCAGAAGAAAGAGAACAGTTGGTTTGTAGAACAGAGCATCTTTATAAGGCAAGGCGTGATGAAAAACTCTATGGAAACCAAATCCTTGTGGGTGATATGGCCTCAAATAAGGACATTTTTGAAACGTAGATTTTTTTGTGCTGGATTCCTTTTCCCAGAATCATCCAGCTGAGGAACAGCATAACTCTGAAAGATTCAAAGCATGTATTTTAAGGATATTGAATAACTATTAGGGTAGCAAGCACTTCTCACTTGGATTTGCTCAACTTTTGAATTGATCTAATAGGCTATGAACATTTCTTCATAATTGTCATCTCCTTCCTTTACAGGGTCATAGGCAGGATTAATGAAATAACTTTCTAAAAGAGATTGAGCTCCTTCACAGAAAATGGCTAAATAGAGAACAGTTGTTTTTGTTATGATAGATTATGTAAGAATGAGGATGGGACAAGTTTTGCAGTTTAACCTATTTTGAAGAAAAATGACAAAGTAGAGTTGATTCTTTTTTAATAAAGATTTATGTTGGTGTGACTATCTCAAAAAGGATATTGTGCATTTAATTTTCCCATACTCTGAAATAATTTAGTTATTCACTGTATAAGTTTAAATCAAGCCATATAGTACAATGTGTTAACAGAGGTTGGCACACTGTAGTCCCTGGGCCCAATCTTGCCAGTCCTGAAAAATTTGGCGGTGAGTTTGTGTAAATAAAGTTTTATTGGAACACAGATCCATTTTTACTTATTGTTTATGGTTACTTTTGCAGTACATTGTGAGTAGTTTAATAGTTATGACAGAGACAGTATGACCTACAAAACCTGAGATACTTACTATTTGGCCCTTCAGAGAAAAATTTTGCAGAACCGTGATTTATAGCAGGGTGTTTTCACATGACAGCCAAGAATTAAGCATTCACATATTTCCTGAGTAAAAGTATGGTTTTCTGCAAATTTCTTATTATCTCTAAAACTCAATTTATTCATCTGTAATAGTATCTGTCTGGTAAGATTTTTGGTAAGGAATAAATTATAGGAGCTTATAGTAACTCTTAACACAGTGTCTAGCAAGTAATAAAAGACTGACATGAAGTAGTTGTTGTTGTTCTGTAATTCCTACTTAATAAGCAGATAGAGCACTGCCATTCCCAGGCATGTATTTTAAAATACTGTTTTGTATGCGCTCAGGTATGGTTTCTTTGAGCTCATTATTTAGTGATCCCAATATCCATGTAGGACTCTAGTTTTAATATGCAACCCTTGAAAAAGAGTCTTCTCACCCAGCCAAGCAAAGATAATTGCAGGTGAGGATTGTGAAACTTGTTAGTGACAGCGACCCTCTATTGATGGTAAGGACAGAGAGGTGTTAAATAATTGGGGTAAAACTGACCAAAACAAACAAACAAAAAACAAAGCATGGCATCAAGAAATCCTGTCTTGTCAGTGCAACTTCAAATAAATGCAAAGATAAAATATTTTGATGAAAGAGTTACTATGAAGTGGGAAGTAAATTTTGAGACATTCTGCAAACACTCATAAGTGTAAATGGATTAAGTGGTGTATATAGAATGTGTAAGAGACTAGAGTGTTAGAGGCTGAGCATTGAGGCAGTGGCCGTAGTGCATGAAATAAACTTCAAAGATACTAGGCATTTATATTTGGGATCTACCTATGAGAATTCTCGCAGTAAAAAAGCAGAGTTGGAAGTATTTCTGGATTTTTTTTAAGCATTAGAAAGAAGTGAGTTGAACTTTGAAATAACTACATACGCTATACTCTAAGGAACATATGACAGACCTTCAGTGAGTGTGCCTCGAGCATTTTGATTTGAAGAAATAGTGAACTGGGTTCATGTGGGGCTTTGGATTGTTGGCATTTTTGTCTTGCTTACAAAAGAACTAATAGTCATTGCTTAAAAAATATATAACTGGTCCTCTTTGATATATTGAATTTATACTGTTTAAAAAGGAGGAAGATGTCATCAGTTTGCTCGATTGTTTAATATAGAAATCCATCTATATTCAAATATAGAGTTTATGTCAATAGAAGCTCTCCCTGTTATATTTTCTTTCCACTGCATGAGGGAAAAGACTGCCTTTATTTCATTTATTTCTATATTCCTAGTGCCTAGCACATATGGTGCAATCAACAAATGTCTGGTGAATATGGATGAATGAATGTATGAAATCCTTGAGAACAATCAAGACTCAGAGATGATATGTTAAGAATTCTCGCCAAGAAGGAAAGCACAGCAAAGTACATCATTTGAAAAGATTTTGATGCTTCTGATAACCTTTAGGAGGAGACCTCACAATCCAAATCTATGTCCAGGTAACACACCAGACATGTTTGTTTTAGGCAGCAATTAGACAAAAGAATCCTGAATTTAGGGAGATCCATGACTCACAAGGAGAGTAAACAGAGGACTAAACCCACTATCCAACCGACCATGGATTTCCCAGAAACAAGGTATTGGGCCACTAAGACAGACTATCTAAAAATGAAAGGATTAAGTCAAGAAGATGAAATCGAATGCTTACTGACCAATTCAAGCCCACAAATACCTATTTGGCATAGAGCAATACATGATTTTTATTTCTTTTTTGTTAGGATTCAGATCCTATTATTCTCCCAGGTTGGGTTTTTATTAGTCTTATAATTGATAAGATTGAGCTTATTCTTGGCAAATTTTGGAATATTTCAAAATGCTCATTTTCCTCTCCTGCCAGAAGCATAAGGGGATTTTTCTTTAATATTTATATGAGAACCTGGTTGAGTTCCTAAACCAATAGCTCACAAAATCTCACAAAATTGTGAGGGCTCTCCATGACTGGATACCCCTGGAATTTTCGGCTCTAAGATTTGTCCACACTGAACCTCCAGTAATTCATCAGTTATAGTTCAGCTTTTCTTACCCTGGCATTGGTTCCCACAGTGTTTTCCACTTCTGAGTCTCTACTCTGGTAATTAATTGGTGGCTCCCTGTATTAACCTGTCTACTCTAGGGGTGGAGGGGTAGGCAGCAGTTTCTCCTATGTCCTCCCCCTTCTTTTGAATCCAAATAAGTTGTTGATTTTTTGTTTGTTGAGTGATTTATTTGTTAGGATGGAGTGGCAACTTCCAAACTCCTTACACGTGGAAACTTCCTGGCAGATTTTGTGTCACCACAACTAAACAGGAACAGGAACATGACACAATTAGAAACTGGGATGGTTATGTTATCCTGCATGTTTATCTCGATCAGACTTAAACCTGAATTGGTACAGTCTTTAACGAATATGCAAAAAAGATAGTCATGTTGAAACATGAAGGTAATTAGAAATATTTTTGCCATTCCTCTAAATAAGTAATTCTCCAGACTAGATTTGCTAAATAAATCCTAACTATAATCACTCATAAAAATATTTATTGATTGAGCACTTTTTTTCTGCTGGCTCCTGGGCCTATTATTAAGATGGAAAGATGAATAAGACCCAGTGATGAGGAGTGAGCTAGGATATTGATTCAACCTTCCTGCTGAGGACACCTAGACTGTCTAAATGAAACATTAAAAAAAATTCTTAATGGCAGCAAAGAGCGAATAAAACAGTTAAGAATGATGAGAACAATATTTGAGGAGAAAATAATCCAGGAAGTAAACCTGGCCTTGGACCCCTTCTTATCATAGAAGTAGTTACCAAATCTGGAAACGCTAACTGAAAGATTGAAAAGCTGACAAGAAATGTTTGATGGATGTGCCAAACAAGTAAGATTAAACACAATGTACATCAGCATTTGCAGGAAATGAAGCATACTTTGAAATGACTCGGTTTATGAAATCAGAATGAAGTTTTCCTGGATTGCTAGTTTCTGTAATTACCTGACTGCAGCAATTGTAGAGCACTCTAAAAGAAGACAACACATCAACATCATCCTAGGACTCCAAGTATTATGTGTTTGTGCATGTCAGGCGGTGTTTTACAATTCTTATATACCACATCTGACACTCAGTCAACAGTAACCAAGCAAATAAGGAGACAAGATCAGATGAATGAAAGGCAAGAAAAACATTCAACAATAGAAGAATATCTAGATAATGCATTTCAGAGACACATAATTAAAAATAAATGTTCAGGCTGGGTGCGGTGGCTCATGCCTATAATCGTATAATCCCAGAGCTTTGGAAGGCTGAGGTGGGTGGATCACTTGAGGTCAGGAGTTCAAGACCAGTGGCGGCCAACATGGCGAAACCCTATCTCTACTAAAAAACACAAAAATTAGACAGGCATGATGGTGCACGCCTGTAGTTCCAGCTACTTGGGAGGCTGAGGCAGGAGAATTGCTTGAACCTGGGAGGCAGAGGTTGCAGTGAGCAGAGATGGCATCACTGCTCTCCAGCCTGAGTGATAGAGCAAGACTCTGTCTCAAAAAAAAAAAAATGTTCAAACATGTTCAGGGAAATAAAGGATAGAAGTTTGAATTTTGGCAGAGAACGCAATATTTAAATAAGGAACTAAATTGATATTCTTGAGTGTAGACCCCTGAGATGGTGGTGTGAGGAAGTCCACAGATCCATTTTTCATTGAAGTTTTACTGGTGAAATTAAAAAAGAAACCCAACCATTTACAATTATAGAGATTATCTTGAAGGCATACAGTAAATGAAATAGTTACTTAAGAACATGTAATAAATCTCAATATGAGTATTGACAGTCTGTGACTCTTGAGCCCAACATGTTCCCTTCCCCTATCCCCAGTACAGTGTGATAGAAATTCTAATCTGGGTGGCTATAGCTAAGAATACAGGGTTATCTATTCTCTGGCTTAGTATTGTCTTACAGTATTCCCCTACAAAGTTTTCACGAAGGAATAGCTTCTCAGTATTTCTTATCCTTTCCAGCTCTGTGTTGCAGAAGCTCTATTCCAGGCAAGAGTGGCTGGGAATTGTGGAGCTTTCTTCCTCCATCTAGCACCATTAATAGGATAGAATCTCTACCTCAGGCACAGCAGGCCAAGAGTACTGGGTACTGCATTGCCCTGCCCTCCACTTGTTCTTGAAATTTAGGTTCCACACTTGAAAAAGAAAAATGAGAAGGCCAAAAGGTAATGTATTTTCAGCACCCAGCTCATTAATCAGGCATGCCTATCTGAGAGAAGTAGGCCACTGTTCATGCCCACAGCTCTGGAGAAATGGCACAGAGGTTTTTTCTAGGAAGAGAGAGCTCCATAGCTATCCTCAAGGGTATTGACTTTATTTGTAAAAGAGCATAAGTAAGTTCAAACTTAAGGGTGCTGTTGAAAACAATGGAGGTTTTCTTGTCAAGCAATTAAGAAATGTGCAGTAGCCTCATGAGAACAAGTTAGCTAACCCATAGACCAACTAGGTATTTCAAAATAAAGTTCATCAAAGGAGATGGCTAAGATGAGCCCTCATGAAGTAAGAACAAGTTCCAACTCTTGTGGCAAAGACGAACCTAAAGGGACAAAGATTAAATTGGAACAGACTCAGGAGCAATTTATGCCCCAAGGCATTGTTGAAAACAATAGAGCAATCGTCTGGTGTTTAGTGGAAGCTAACAGATTGGAATAAAACCAACAGAGACACACAGCTTAATAGAGAAATCTCATAAAGAGACAGTCCAAGAGGGCAATGATAAAAGTACTGTCATCACAGGGTGACTGTGCGCATGCTCAAGGCTGAGCCCTCTCTCTGAGGAGAGCTTTACAATTTTTATATATCACATCTGACACTCAGTCAAAAGTAACACGCAAATGAGGAGAGAAGATTACATGAATGAAAGGCAAGAAAAACATCAGAGTCTATACCTTGTAGGGCAAATAGACATCACTAAAATCATTCACTCACATCACTAAACAAAGAAACAAAAAATTTGGATGGTAGGAGAGGGGAGGATCAGTATCCAATATTGCTACAAAATATTATCTAAAATGTTCAGTTTTCAAAAAGAATTACAAGACATGCAGAAATAGTAAAGTGTAATGTTTTCACAGAAAAAAAAAGCAGGCAACAAAAATGCCTCTGAGAGAATTTAGAGAGAATAGAGATGTGAGGCAAAGACTTTAAAACAGCTACTAAAGGAAACTATACTTAAAGAAGTAAAAGTATGATGACATTATCTCATCAACTAGATTATAATAATAAAGAGGTAAAGTTTATTTGAAAAAGTAGTGAAAATTCTGAAGTTGAAAATTTAAATAAGTAAAATGAAAAATTTACTAGAAGTGCTCAACAGATTTGTGATGCTAAAGTTAGTCAACTTGAACAAAGATTGATAGAAATTAAATATTCTGAAGATCAGAAAAAGAATAAAGAAAGTAGAACACAGCCAGGAGTGGTGGCTCACATCTGTAATCCTAGCACTTTGGGAAGCTGAAGCAGGCAGACTACCTGAGCTCACGAGTTTGAGACCAGCCTGGGCAACATGGCGAAACCCCATCTCTATTAAAGATACAAAAAATCAGCCAAATGTGGTGGTGGGCGCCTGTAATCCCAGCTAGTCAGGAGGGTGAGGCACAAGAATCGCTTGAGCCCAGGAGGTGGAAGTGGCAGTGAGCCAAGATCACTCCACTGTACTCCAGCTGGGGTGACAGAGGGAGACTCTGCCTCAAGATAAAGTAAAATAAAATAAAATAAAATAAAATAAAATAAAATAAATAAATAAATAATAGAACAAAACTTTGAATAAATACGGAACATGAATAAGCATACAACCATACACATATGGCAGCACCAGAAAGAAAGAAGATAGAGAAAAAATTAGAAAATATATTAAAGAAATAACGTCTGAAAACTCCCCAAATTCAATAAAAATATTTATCTGTGCATCCAAGAAGCTTAACAAAATCCAAATAGAATAAACACAGAGACCAACACCCAGACATCTCACATACAAATGTTGAGGAATAAAGACAAAGAGGTAAATTTTAAAAGCAACCAGAGAAAAACAACTCATTATATACAAGAAAACGGCAATAAGTATAACATCAGACTTCTCATCTAAAACAATGGAAAAGAGAAGCGAGTCAGGTGGTATATTCATAGTGCTAAAAGAAAATAAATACTGTCATCAAGAATCACATATTCAGCAAAACTGCCTTTCAAAAATAAGGATAAAACTGACATTCCTAGAAAAACAAAAATGATTTTTGTTTGTTTGCCAGCAGGCCGGCCTCATAAGCAATACTAAAAAACTTTCTAGGTTGAAATAAGTAATTCTAGAAAGTAATTGAAATCCACATGAAAAAACAAAAACCATCAACAAAAGGAATTATGTACGTAATTATCTAAGACAGTTTAATTACATATTTCTTCTCTTCTATTATTTAAAAAACAATAGTATAAAACAATGTAAATACAATTGTATACTGTTTCTTTAACATACATAAATGTAATATATTTGACTATAATAGAAAAAAGGAGGCAGAAGGAGGCAAAGTTTTATTGGAGTAAGGAGATGACAGTAGATAAATCCATAGAAACAAATAAAGAAGAGGTAAATAAAAAGATTATTATAATTAACTTTATGAACATAAAGTTGCTCCCCTTTCTCCCAGCTTCTTCAAACAACATACAATTATATAAAGTAACAGTGACAACAAGCTATTTTTTGGCATAGCAAATATACAGATATAATATATATAATAATAGCAGCACAATAAAGGGGAAGAAGAGTGATATTTCCTACCTACCCCTCAGCTTAAAATATGATAAATAAGAAGTAGATCTGGTAAGTCAAGGTATATGTATTATAAGCCCTAGAGTGAACATTAAGAAAATAAGTAAAAAATATAATACAAAATTACTAAAGAAATTTAAACATTATACCAGAAAATATTCACATAATGCAAAAGAAATCAGTAATGGAAAAGATGGGGAACAAAGTAGACAGACACATCGAAACAAAACAAAATCGACATATAGACAAGTATATTAATAATAACATTAATATGAATTAAGTAATCCAATAAAAAGAGACTGTAAGATTAGATAAAAGTACAAAATCTGACTATATGTTGTCTATAGAGAAACAGGTTGATGATACAAATAGATTGAAAGTAAAAGGATCAAAAAGACTTATGCAAAAAAGCAAACATAAGAAACTAAAGTGGCTTGGATACCCCATTCTCCATTATCTGCTTACTTCATTTTGCATACCTGTATCAAAACATCTCATGTATCCCATAAATATATACACCTATTACGTACCCACATAAATTATACATATAATATAAACACATACACACAAGGAAAAGGAAGTGGCCATACTAATTAATCTCTGACAAAATAAGCTTTAAAATAAATAATACACTAGAAAAAAAGAGATAATTTGTAATGATAAAAGGATCCATCAATCAGGAAAATATGACAATTACAAACATATTTGCACCTAACAAGAGAGTTCCAAAATATATAAAACAATAACTGCAAAAATAAAGTAAGAAACCATTTAACAATAGTAATTGAGACTTCAATACCCAACTTTCTATAATGGATAGAACCACTAGGTAGAAGATAAACAAGGAAATACAAAACTTAAATATTATAAATCCACCAGGCCTAAGAGACATCTGTGGAACACTCCTTCTAACAACAGCTGCAGACACATTCTTCTCAAGGGTGAATGAAACATTCAACTCAGTAGACCATATGTTAAGTCACTAAACAAGCCTCAATAGGCCCCATGCTTGCTTAAATGCAAAGTGTATTCTCCAACCATGATGCAATACATTAAAAAATAAAAAACAAAAAGAAATTTGAGAAATTCTTAAATAAATAAAAATGAAATAACACACCTCTAAATAACCAATGCATCAAACAAAAAAAAAATAGAGAGAAAGTCAGAAAATTTCCTTTTTTATGAACAAAAGTGAGAATACAACATACCAAAACTTATGGGATGCAGCTAAAGCAAGATTTAGATGGAAATTTATTACTGTAAGTGCCTATATAAAAAAGAAAGACCTCATATCAATAGCTTAACTTTCCAAATTAAGACACTGAAAAATTAAGAGCAAATGAAACCCCAAATCAGCAGAAGAAAAATAAATAAATAAATATTAAGTGAAAATAAATAAAAAGTAAGAAAAAAACAGAAAATTAACATGATCAAAAGTTAGTTGCCTGGAAACATCAACAAACAACAAATATCTAGATAGATTGACTGGGATGAGAAAAGAGAAGACTCAAATTGCTAAAAGCAGGAATGAAAGAGGAGACATCACTACTAATATTACAGAAATAAAAAGAATTATAAGACAATACTGTGAACAAGTGTTTACCAAGAAATTAGATATGTAGGGGAAGTGGACAAATTCCTAAGCACAAACTACCAAAATTTTCTTTATAATAAACAGAAAATCTGAATAAACCTATTACAAGAGATAAGATCAGTGACCAAAAATCTCCCTAAAAGGAAAACCCTTGGTTCAAATTGCTTCATTCATGGTTTTTACCAAACATTTAAACTTGATTAATACCAATTACTCACAAACTGTTTCAAAAAAATAGAACAGAGATTTATCAATTCATTTTATGAGGCTAGTATTAATCTGGCACCAAAACCAAAGAAAGCTATCCATAAGAAAAGAAAATATCAGAACAGTTCTCCTTATTATTATAGATACAAAACTCCTCAAGGAAGCCAAATTCAGTAATACAAACAGAAATATACAGTATAATGAAGTAGGATTTACCCCAGGAAAGCAAGGTTAATTTAACATCCAAATGTCAATTAATATAAAAAACACCCTATCAATATTATAAAGGACATAAGCCACAAGATAATTTCAATAGATGTAGAAAACACATTTGAACAAATTCAACTTTTCATGATAAAAGCACTCAACAAACTAGAAAATTAAGGAAACTTCCTAAACATGTTAAAAGAATTATATGAAAAACCTACAGCCACCATCCTGCTTAATGATGAGAGACAATGCTTTACTCAAAAGATCAGAAGTAAAAAAGACAAAGATGCTTGTTGCCAATTCTATTCAACATTGTACTGGTGGTACAATCAAGGCAATTAAGAAAAATAAACAGAATGTGTTTACATCTGAATGGAAGAAATAACATTTTATTTTCAGATGACATGAACCTGGGTATAAAAAAAATTCTAAGAAATTTACAAAAGATTAGAACCAATTATTAAATTTTGAACTAATAAATTAATTGAGAAATGTTGGAATAGTCAAGGTAAACATCTAAAAATTAAGAAAATTATTTCACTTATAATAACTTCAGAAAGAATAAAATACTTAGAAATAAAATTGAGAAGTGAGTGATATGAAAACTACAATGTGTTGTTGAAAAAATTAAAAAGACATAAATAAATGGAAAGACAAACTATATTTATGGATGGGAAGGCAATATTTTTAAGATGGAGATACTCTTCAAGTTGATCTACAGATTCAACACACTATTGTATATTTCAAAGTAGCTAAAAGAGAATATTTTAAATGTTTCCAATGCAAAGTAATGATAAATAATTGAGGTGATGAATATCCAAAATACCCTCATTTGATCATTACATATTGTATGCATGCATCAAAATATTACATGTATCTATAAATGTATACATTATTATGTATTAATTTAAAATACAATAAATAAATATCAAAAATAATATAGAAAAAAGAAAGCAAAACAAAATAAATCCAGAGTTTTTTTTCAGAAATTGACAAGAGATACTATAATTAATAAGGAAATGTAAGGGGCCCGGAATGTAAAAAATGATGTCAAATATGAACAAGGTTTGAAGACTCATACTTCCTTATTTCAAAATATACTATAAAACTACAGTAATCAAAATAATATGCTAACTGTAATGATAGTGAGACACACTGATGAAACAGAATTTAAAGTACAGAAATTAATAATTATATTTACAGTTAATTGATTTTTAAAAAATTTTGTGAGTACACAGTAAGTGTATTTATTTATGTGGTACGTGAGATATTTTGATAAAGATATACAATGTGTAATAATCACATCAGGGTAAATGGGGTATGTATCACCTTGAGCATTTATCGTTTCTTCTTTTTTTCTTATCCTTCTAATCAGTGGGAGGCATTTATCATTTCTTTGTGTTACAAACATTTAAATAATACCTTTTTGGTTATTTAAAAATGTACAATTATTATTAACTTTAATCATCCTATTGTGCTATAAATTACTAGATCATATTCATTCAATCTAATGATATTTTTGTACCCTTTAACCATCCAGACTTCCTCTACCCCACTACCCTTCCCAGCCTCTGATAACCATCATTCTACCTTCTACCTCCATATGTTTGTTTTAATTTTTAGCTTCCACATGTGAGTAAGAACATGTGAAGTTTGTCTTTCTGTGTCTGACTTATTTCACTTTACATAATGTCCTCCAGTTCCAGCTATGTTGCTACAAATGACAGGATCTCATTCTTCTTTATGGCTGGATAGTACTCCATTTGTATATGTACCACATCTTTATCCATTAGTCTGTTGATGAACACTTGGTTGCTTCTGAATTTTGGCTATTGTAAACAGTACTGCAATAAACATAGGAATATAGATATCTCTTCAACATACAGATGTCCTTTCCTTTGGACATATACCTAGCAGTGGAGTTGCTGGTTCATATGGTAGTTCTATTTTTAGTTTTTTGAGGAATATCCACACTGTTTTCCATAGTGGCTGTACATTTCTACCAAGAGTGTATGAGGATTTCCCTTTCTCCATATCTTTGTCAGCATTCATTATTGCCAGTCTTTTGGATAAAAGCCATTTTAACTGGAGTAAGATGATATCTCATTGTAGTTTTGATTTGCATTTCTCTAATAATCAATGATGGTGAGCACTTTTTAATATACCCCACTTTTTAATATACCCGTTTGCCATTTGTATGTCTTTTTTAAAGAAATGTCTATTAAGATCTTTGGCACATTTGTTAATCGGTTTATTTGATTTATTTTTCTATTGAGTTGTTTGAGCTCCTTATATATTGTCAGTTACTTCCTTGTCAGATGGATAGTTTGCAAATATTTTCTCCCATTCTGTGGGTTGTCTCATCACTTCATTGATTCTTTACTTTGCTGTGCAGAAAGTTTTTAACTTGATGTGATCCCATTTGTCCATTCTTGCTTCAGTTTCCTGTGCTCTTGGGGTATTACTCAAGAAATCTTTGCTCAGATTGATTTCCTAGAGAGTTTCCCCAATGTTTTCTTTGTAGTAGTTTCATATTTTCAGGTGTAGACTTAAGTCTTAAATCTACTTTGATTTGATATTTTTATGTGAGAGATAGGGGTGTAGTTTCATTCTTCTGCATATAGATATCCAGTTTTCCCAGAAAAATTGACTGAAGAGACTTGTCCTTTACCCATTGTATATTCTTGGCAACTTTGTCAAAAATGAGTTCACTGTAGATTTATTTCTGTGTTTTCTATTCTGCTCCATTGGTCTGTGTGTCTGTTTTTATGCCAGTATCATGCTGTTTCGGTTACTACAGCTTTGTAATATAATTTGAAGTCAGATAATGTGATTCCTCCAGTTTCGTTCTTTTTTCTTGAGATGGTTTTGGCTATTCTGGGTCTTTTGTGGTTCCATATTAATGTTAGGATGATTTTTTTTCTATTTCAATGAAAAATATCATTGGTATTTTGATAGGGATTGCATTGACTCTGTAGATTGCTTTGGGTAATATGAACAATTTAACAATATTGATTTTTCTAATCATTGAACATGGGATATCCTTTCATTTTTTGTGTCCTCTGCAATTTCTTTCATCAATGATTTATAGTTTCCACTGTAGCACTCTTTCACTTCTTTGGTGAAGTTTATCTGTTGCTGATACCTTTTTCAGATTGTTCATTGTTCAAATATAGAAATGTGGCTGATTTTTGTATGTTGATTTTGTATCCTGCAAATTTACTGAATTTGCTTATTAGTTCTAACAGTTTTCTTGTGGAATCCTTAGGTTTTTTCAAATATAAGATCATATCATCTACAAACAAGATTAATTTGACTTATTTCTTTCCAATCTGGATTCCCTTTATTTCTGTGTCTTCTCTGATTGCTCTAGCTAGGACTTCCAGTACTATGTTGAATAACAGTGGTGAAAGTGGGCATCCTTGTCATATTCCAGATCCTAGAAGAAAGGCTTTTAGTTTTTCCCCTTTCAGTATGATACTAGCTGTAGGTCTGTCATATATGGCTTTTATTGTATTAAGGAATGTTTCTTCTACACCATTTTTAAGAGTTTTATCATGAAGGGATGTTGAATTTTATCGAATGCTTTTTTGGCATCAACTGAAGTAATATGGATTTTATTCTTCATTCTGTTGATATGATGTATCACATTGATTGATTTGCATATGTTGGAACATCTTTACATCCTTGGGATAAATTACAGTTGGTGATAATGAAAGATCTTTTTAATGTGTGGTTGAAATTTGTTTGCTAGTATTTTGTTGAGGATTTTTGCATCAATGTTTATCAGGGATTTTAGACTGTACTTATCCTTTTTAATGTATCTTTATCTGGTTTTGTTATCAGAGTCATACTGACCTAACATAATTAGTTTGGAAATAGTCTCTCCTCATCTGTGTTTTGGAATAGTTTGAGTAGAACTGGTATTAAGTTCTTTTTTAAATGTTTGGTAAAGTTCAGCAGTGAAATCATCAGGTCCTGGGCTTTGTTGGCCTGGAGACTTTGAATTATGGCTTCAATTGTTATTGGTCTATCCAGATTCTGTATTTCTTCCTGGTTCAATCTTGGTAGGTTGGATGTGTCAAGGAATTTAACAAATTCTTCTAGGCTTTCAAATTCATTGGCATATAGTTGCTCCTAGTAGTCTCTAATGATCCCTTGAATTTCTGTAGTATCAGTTACAATGTCTCCCTTTTCACCTTTGATTTTATTTATGAGTATTCTCTGGTTTTATCCTTGCATGGTGTATTAGTCAGGGTTCTCTAGAGGAACAAAACTAATAGTAAAGATGTATATATAAAGGGGAATTTATTAAGGAGTATTGACTCACAGAATCACATGGTAAAGTTACACAATATGCCATCTGCAAGCTGAGGAGCAAGGAAGTCAGTCCAAGTCCCAACATCTCAAAAGTAGGAAAGCTGACAGTGCAGACTTCAGACTGTGGTCAAAGGCCCGGGAGTCCCAAAGCTGAAGAACCTGGAGTCTGATGTTCAGGGGCAGGAAGCATCCAGCATGGGAGAAAGATGCAGGCAGAAGACTAAGACTAAGTTTAGTCCTTCCACATTCCTCTGCCTGCTTTTATCCTAGCTGCACTTGCAGCTGATTAGATAGTGTCCACTCATATTGAGCGTGTGTCTGCCTCTTCCAGTCCACTGACTCAGATGTTAGTCTCCTTTGGCAACACCCTCACAGACACACCCAAGACCAATACTTTGCATTCTTCAATCCCATCAAGTTGACACCCAAAATTAACCATCACATCTGGCAAGTGGTTTGTAGATTTTCTTTAACTTTTCAAAAAAACCAAGGTTTTGTTTTATTTATCTTTTTATTGTTTTGTTTCGATTTTATTTCTGTTTTCATCTTTATTATTTTTCTTCTAATAATTTTGTATGTGGTTTTCTATTGCTTTTTAAATTCTTTAAGATCCATCATTAGGTTGTTTATTTGAAGCTTTTCTACTTTTCAGATGTAGTCACTTATTAGCATAAACTTGCCTCTTAATACTGCTTTTACTGTATCCCATAGGTTCTGGTGTGTTGGGTTTTCATTTTCATTTATTTCAAGAAATTTTTAAAATTTCTTTTTTTTTCATTCACCCACTGGCCATCCAGCAGCATATTGTTTAATTTACATGTATTTGTATAATCTCTAAAATTCCTGTTATTATTGCTTTCTATTTTTACTCCATATGGTCAGAAAAGATATTTTCCATAATTTCAATTTTTATAAATTTTTTAAGACTGATGTTGTGGCCAAATATATGGTCTATCCTAGAGAATGATCCATGTGCTGAGAAGAATAGAAATCTATTAGGACCATTTGGTCTATAGTGCAGATATGTCAAATGTTTGTTTGTTGACTTTCTGTCTGGGTGATCTGTCCAGTGCTCAAGTGGGGTGTTTAAGTCTCCAGATATTATTGTATTAGGGTCTATTTTTCTGTTTAGCTCTAATAATATTTTCTTTATATGTCTGGGTCCTCGAGCATTGGGTGCACATATAATTGTTATATCCTTTTGCTGAATTGACCCATTTACTATTATATACTGATCTCCATGTTTCTTTTTACAGGTTTTAACTTGAAATCTATTTTTTCTATATAAGTGTATGTACTCTTGCTTGTTTTTTTGGTTTTGATTTGCATGGAATAACTTTTTCCATCGTTTTTGTTTTCAGTCTATGTGTGTCTTTATAGGTGAAGTGTGTTTCATATAGGCAACAGATTATTGTGTTTTGTTTTTCTATCCATTCAGCCACTCTTTGTCTTTTGATTACAGTTCAGTTCATTTAAATTTGATTTTATTATTAATCAGTAGGAACTTATTCCTGCCATTTTCTTATTTGTTTTCTGGTCCTCTCTTCCCTTCTTTATTCCTGTCTCCCTTTTTGTGAAGGTAATTTTTTTCCTGCTGGTATGTTTAAATTTCCTGCTTTTTGTATTTTATGTGTCTGTTGTAGGTTTTCTGATTTGAGGATACCATGAGGCTTGTAGATGTATTGTACGTAATTATTTTCAATTCATGACCACTTAACACTGATTGTAAAAGGAAACATACAGACTAACAAATAAGCAAAGAGAAAACCAATAAAAACTCTACACTTTAACTTCACCTCCCCGTTTTTTAACATCTTGTTGTTAATAGTCATATCTTATTATACTGTCTTAAAAAGTTGTTTTAGTTATTATTTTGATAAATTCATCTTTTAGTCTTTCTCCTCAAGATATGAGTTTAAAACCTACAATTACAATGTTATAATATTCTGTGCTTGTCTGTGTACTTACTATTACAAATGAGTTTTGTACTTTCAGGTGATTTCTTATTGCCTGTTAATGTATTTTTCTTCCAAATTGATAAACTTTCTTTAACATTTTTGTAGAACAGTGCTGGTATTGATAATATCCCTTAGCTTCTATAAATCTGGGAAAGTCTTCATTTCTCCTCCATGTCTGAAGGACATTTTCACTGGATACACTATTCAAAGATAAAAATGTCTTTTCTTCAGCATTTTAAATATATTATTCCACTCTCTCCTGGCCCATAATGTTTCCACTGAGAAGTCTGTTGCCAAACATATTGAAGTTCTTTTGTATATTGCTTGTTTTTTTCTCTTATTGATTTTAGGATCTTTCTTTTTCCTTTGACTTTTGGGAGTTTGATTATTAAATGTCTTGTAGTGGTGCTATATGCGTTAAATCTGCTTGGTGATCTATAACCTTCATATATTTGAATATTCATGTCTTTCTCTAGATTTGGAAAGTTCTCTGTTACTTTCCCTTTGAATAAAGTTTCTACCCCAATATATCTCTCTACATCCTTTTTAAGGCCAACAACTCTTAGATTTGACCATTTTGAGGTTATTTTCTACAGGTTGTAGGCATGCTTTATTCCTTTTTTTTCTTTTATCTCCTCTGTGTATTTTCAAACAGTCTGCCTTCAAGCTCACTAATTGTTTATTTTGCTTGATCAATACACTGTTGAGAGACTGATGCATTCTTCATTGTGTCAATCAATTTTTTTAGCTCTAGAATTTCTGCTACATTTTTAAAAATTATTTCAATCTCTGTTAAATTTATCTAGTAGAATTCTGAATTCCTTCTCTCTGTTGCCTTGAATATTACTGATCTTCCTGCAAGCGTGTCTTTTGAATTATCTGTTTGAAAGATCACTTATCTGTTATTCTGGGATTTATCACTGTTGCCTGAATTTGTTTATTTGGTGAGGTCATATTTTTCAGATGGTCTTGATGCTTGTGGATGTTCATTAATGTCTGGGTATTCAAGAGTAAGGTATTAATTGTAGTCTTCACAGTCTGGGATTTGCACTCATCTTTCTTGAACAAGCTTTCCATGTATTCACAGAAAATTGAGTGTTGTGATCTAAGTCCTTAGTCACTGTAGCTGTATGTGCATTAGAGGACACCCCAAGCCCAGTAAAACTATAACTCTTGAAGGCTTGTAGATGTTCCACCTTGGTGGTCTTGGGTAAGATCTGAGAGAATTCCCTAGGCTACCAGACAGAGACTCTTGTTCTCTTCCCTTACTTTACCCCAGACAAATGGAATATATGTCTCCATGCTGAGTTGCCTGAAGCTGGGAAAGGATTGACACAAGCCCACCTGTAGCCACCACAACTGGGACTTTGCTGGGTCAGAACTGAAGCCAACAGAGCAGTGAGTCTTGGCCAAGGTCTGTGGCAACCACTGCCTAACTACTACCAATTTCACTCAAGGCCCAAGGGCTCTTCAGTTAGAAGGTGGTGAATCCAGCCAGACTTGTGTCCTTCCATTCAGGGTGGTGCACTCCCCTGCAGCCCAAGGTAGGTCCAGAAATGTCATGCAGGAGCCAGGGCCTGGAGTCAGAAACCTTAGGAATCTACTTGGTGCTCTATTCTACTGTGGCTGAACTGGCCCTCAAGCCATGAGACAATGACCTTTACACTCTTCTTTCTTCTTTCCTCAAGCAGAAGGAGTCTCTCCCCATGGCCTCCCCAACCCCAGGCCCATGGCAAGTGCTACCTGGCTACCACTAATGACAATTAGAAGCCCAAGATTTCTTCAGTCTGCTTATGGTTAACACTACCAGGCCTCGAACTCTCCCTTTAGGGCAGTGATTGCCCCTCTGGCCTTGGGTAAGTCCAGAAATAACATCCAGGAACCAAGTCCTGGAATTGGGGACTCTAAGAACTCACATATTACCCTACCCCACTGTTACTGAGCTGGTACACAGGCTGCAAGATGAAGTCTCCTTTACTTTTCCCTCTTCTTTTCTCAAGCAAAAGGAGTCCACTCCCATGACTACAACAGCTGGGAATGTGTTGAGTTACACCTGCAGCCATCACAGCACTGGGTATCACCCAAGGTCCACAGCAAGTATTGCCTGGCTACCACTGCTGTTGATTCAAGGCCCAAGCTCTCTCTAATTAGCAGGTGATGAATCTTTCCAGAATTGGGTGCCGCCCTTCAAGGCACCATGTTCTCTTCAGATTCAGTTTAGAAATATCATCCAGGAGCTAGGGCCTGGAATACGAGTTTCAGGACTCTGCCTCATGCTGTATCCTACTGTGGCTTAGCTGGTGTCCAAATTGCAAGACAAAGTCCTTTTTACACTATACTTTCCTCTCCTTAAGCAGAAAGAAACAGTCTCTTCTGGAGCTGTGAGCTATGCTGCCTGGGATTGGGGGAGGGGTGACACAAGCACTCCCTTGGCTGTCCCAGGTTGTGTATCTCACTAATTTTTATGCACCCCAATTTCACTGGTCTTGAGCCCAGTAGAGCACAAAGACTTTCCCCAAAATTGCAGTCTTTGTGCCCTAGACTGCCTTTTGCATTTATTTAGAACCCCAGGGAACTTTAGCTCATAGTGCTGGAGCTAGCTGGAGCTCAAGTTCTGAACACTGGGATGGATGATTCCCCTGGAGCCAGGGCTGGTGTAAATGGTCCCTTTAGAGGGCTGGCCAAATTCTGCCCTGTGTTGCTTTCCACTGTGACAGGTAGCACTAATTTCCAAGTCACAGTCCCACAATAACTGCTGTCTGTCTCCCTGAAGCAAACAGATTCCATCTCTGTGCCACACAGCTACTGCTGGAGTAAGGGAGAAGGGTGGTGTTGGCAATTCAAGAATGTCTGTCTTACCCTCTTTGGTGCCTTTTCTTGCTTTGATGTTAAAACCAGGTACTGTGATCACTCACCTGATTTTTGGTTCTTATGAAGGTGCTTTCTTGTGTGAATAGTTGTTCAATTTGGTGTTCCTGTGGGAACAATTGCTGCAGAATTCTATTTAGCCATCCTGCTCCACCTCTGACTATTAAATGATTTTTAATAAGGTGTTAAGTCAACCTAATGGGTAAAGAATAGTCTTTTAAACAAATGATTCTGGTACAACAAATATCTTGATCAAAAAGAAAGAATTTGGAGCCTCCACCTCTTACCACACATATAAATTAACTCAAAATGAATAAATAACCTGCATGTAAAAGCTCAAATTGTAACAATCTTAGAAGAAAACATAAGCATATATCTTCTTGACCTTATATTAGTAAATGGTTTCTTATATATGACACCAAAAGCTTAAGGAAACAAAATAAAAAACAAATAAATTGGACTTCATCAAAATAAAAAAAAATCTTTTGTGCTTCAGCGTATACCATCAATAAGTTAAACAGAGTGTTCACTGATTGAGAGAAAATATTTGCAAATTATATATCTGATAAAGGACTTTTACCCAGAATGTGTGTGTGTGTGTGTTTGCATGCATGTGTGTGTGTGTTTAAAGCTCTTAAAACTCCACATTAGGAAGATGAAATTCCCAATTGAAAAATGAACACAGGATTTAAACAGACCTTTCTCCAAAAAAGATATAGAAATAGTAAGCACATGAAACTATGTTCAACATTATTATTTATTGAGAAACAAAAATAAAAATCTCAATGAGATACCACTTCACATGCCCTAGGAGGGCAATAATGAAAATATCAAATGATAGCAAGTTTTGTCAAAGATGCAAAGAAATTGGAGCCTCATATGCTGCTGGTGTAAATGTAAAATAGTGCAGCCATTTTGGAAAACAGTCTGGCAGTTTCTCCAAAATATCCAGTTACCATATGGCCAAGCAATTCTATGACTAATTATATACTCAAAGGAAATTAAGACTTATGTTCACATAAAAACTTTTGTACAAAAATGTTCATAGAAACATTATTCATAATAACCAAAAATAAAAACAACCCAAATTTACATCAACTGATGAATGAATAAGGAAATGAGATATATCCATACAATGAACTATTATAGAGCAATAAAAAACAATAAAGTACCGACGCATTTTACAACATGAATAAACCTTAAAAATATGTGAAGTGAAGAAGGCCATCACAAAAGACTACATATTGTATAATTCCCTGTGTAGAAAATATCCAGAAAAGGCAAATCTATAGAGGCATAAAATAGATTGAGTGATTACCAGGGCTGCACAAGTTAGAGGAAAATGAAGAGTGATTGCTAATGGGTACTAGATTTCTTTTTGTGGTGCTGAAAATGTCCCAAAGTTGATTGTGGTGGTGGTTGCACAATTCTAAATATACTAAAAATTAGAAAGTTCTACACTTCAGAAGGGTGAATTATATGAATTATATCTTAAATCTGTTTCTAAAAAAATAAATAAAAGTTTAGAACTAAAAACATAATAACCAAAATTAAGAATATACGTTTAGGAGTATATTAGCCATGGCTGGATAAATAATTACTGAATTAAAAGGTCACAGTCATTGAAAGATTTCAACATCATAAGTTCAATGATCACTAAACATCTTAAGCAGTAGTAATTAAATGAAATCAACACCTAGCATAACATATAAAACCATTGAAAAACCAAAGATAAAGAAAACAAAAATTGCAAGAGCTCCAGGAATGGGGGAAGGAGAAGAAGATTACTTCCAAAAGGTCAGTAATAAGAGGGACATCAGACTGCCCAACAGAAACAATGGATGCCGATGACTATGGAATGCTATTTTCAAGGAGCTAAAAGAAAATAACTACCAACCTCAAATTCTGTACTTAATAAAATCTCCCTCAAATAATTAGACTCAAACTGTCCTTTTGTTGATTTCATAGTTTAGAATAATAAACGTTTAAATACAATAGAGTCAGTTGAAGTGAATTTACCTGTAGGAGCTCTAAGAATGGAATAGTAAATTATGTATAGAAGTATAAATGACAGCCTCACAATAATAGTGGCATATAAGTAGAATAAAACAAAGGCAAGTATATTCAAAAAGGCCCCAAAATATCAGAAATATTTGTGTGGGGGTGTGTGTATATTTGTATGTGTGTGTGAGAGAGAACAGAGCATGCTTGTGCATGCATTGGTATATGAAACTGACTGAGGGAGAAGTGAAGACCATTTCCAACTAATGGAAGTATAAAACAACTTTATATATTTAGAGAAATATACATTGATGAATGAAAATAACATCAAATGTAGGAGTTGGAAGAGATGAAAATTAAAATAGTAAGCAAGGTCAAATTCTAAAGGACATCTTATAATTATTCACAGGGTGTATGTGTGTGTGTATGTGTGTGTATGTGTACGTGTGTGTGTGTGTGTGTGTATGTTGGTATATATTAGTAACAACTGGGACTTATTTTCAAAATATGTTTGTGTTCTCCACCAACATCCTCAAAGAAATGCTGATAATTTGTGGGTATATACATTTTGAAAAAAGCTTCTCAAGTAACTCTGATAATATTATTGTTAAAATGATAACTATGTATAATTAATAGAGGTTGGCATATATAATTTTTATTTCAATTAACACTGAGTATTTACTATGTGTCAGTGCAATAGATGCTGTCACGTGTTTTGTTCAGATCTCTCATTACCCAGATGCTATGAGGATTTGTTGATAATGACTCGTATTTCCTTTCTTCTCTTGAGAATTGCTCTCTGCTGATAAAAGCTTCATCACCAGTGAGGATCCCTGAGTAATGACTGACAGATATAGTGATAAGAGTTGTACCCTTTTTTCTCAAAGAGGAATAATTGTGTAATATGACTTATGCTCCAGGGTACCTTGTGAAGCAAGAAAAGATCAGACGTTATTTGATGTTACTTGAGACCTCATTCTTACTTTTTTTCTTATTTTTCACTTCTTTGCAGGTTTTCCTGAAAAGTATTTCTTCAATTCATGTGCATATAAGTCCTTGTCACATCTCTTCTTCTAGAGAATGCAGCCTTAGATATTTGGTAGCAGAAGTAATCCTAATAAGTAGACTGTAAAAATGGAATTCTGGAGTTGGAACACCCAGTAGTATGTGAGAGTTATGACTCCATTACTGGTGGAAAGTGGAGCTGTATGAATGCAATTGTAAAGGATTTCAACTGTGGTAAACTTGGGTGAGATAAAGCAGGAAATATACTGACTTGTGCAATCTTTGTGGTAGTAATAAGTATGTGAGTGATTAGAAATCCTATGAAATTGAGTTGCTTTGGGTGAGTATATTTGACGATTTGAAGAAAGAAAATAATGGGCTTAGGCTTATTAATCACAAATGTAAAGTAAAATGTCAATCAGACAGTATACTTGGCAGAATTTATGGTGACATTTATCTACTATAACTGGACAGTAGAAAGAATAAAAGTTTGACTTCAGGATTTTTTTTTTTTGGTAAGATTAGAATAAAAGGTAGAATTCTCAGCTTCAGCATGTCTACAATGACAAATTTATTCTTCTAATATAAAATGAGTTAGACCCTGGTAAAGACTACTAAAGAACCTTGAAGTGAACCAAAGCTATCCGGAACTCTTGGAGCTTGGAGAACTGGCCTATTCTCCCTTGTTGGAAGATGGACGTTCCCCTTTTTTTGAAGATTATGTAGAAGCACCATAGGGTCAGGTGCCTTAAGAAATGATGAGTTCTCTCCTCAGTATCTTCCCTTGACTCTCTGTAGTTACCAGATCCATAACAAAGGTGATTAGCATGTTTAAAATATAGAAGTGCTGGACCTAGTAAAGAAATATAAGGGGTGTATGCTAAGGAGTTATAGTAGTTGGCTAACATATAGTGTGAAATATAAGAGAAGTATTCCTGGTTGTGGATCCTGAGGGAACCAGATTCAGGAATATTGACCCTAGAGTTGGATAAGAAAAACATTGTTGATATGGGGATCATCTTTTTTGGCCACTTTTAGAAGAGTTGGTTCCAATATAAATTTTGAGACGATTTGTGGGAAACATAATATTAAATAAAATAGAAGTGCCAAAAATGTCATGTAAGACTATGAAAAAGGATCAAAAGACTCAGAGAAGTGGACATGGTCCAATGGGTCTCCTAAAGAAACCAAATGAAGCTCTCAAATGAGTATGTTTTCAGAGGTACAGAGGCCAACAGAGCCCACAGTATGTTTGGGGGCCACTAAGGAGTATGCTGTTGAGGAGAAGACCAGCATTTTTGAGAAACTTCATAATGCACATCCTCTGTGGGTTAAACAATAAAGATGATATTATAGGACTTGCCTTCCTAGTAGCAATAGGGCATGATAGGATTATAGAATAACAAGGAGGCACTTAACCATCAGAAGCAAGATGGGCATAATCACTGTAATGAGCATCAAGGTTTGAATGGCTGCTAGGCATCTTGACTTGCAGGGAGATAATATTACTAAGAGTTCCTAGGCAAGATATTCCAGCAGCTAACACGGGTGTCACAATCACTTACACACTTTCTGGATCTAGCAAGTTCTCAGACACGTTACCTATCACCTGAAGGAGAAATTATATCCCCTTAAGAAAAAAAACTTTTCTCTTAAGTAAAACAATACTAAAAAAAATGTATGCAGTAATGATCTCATCAGTGTATCCTCACAGGGATCTGTAGCCATAAACTGGGGAAAATTAAATTATCAGATGTTTTAAGGACTACTGAAGATAGAGCCTGAGTTGACACTGATAACCAGGGACTCAAATACCATAATGGTCTCTGTTAGAGGAGGGACATATTGGGGTCAGATAATAAATGATTTAACACCCAGGTTCATCTTGCACTGGGCCCTTCAAGTCCTCAAACCCATCAAATGCTGATATCCCTAGTTTCCAAATGTAAAATAGTAATGAACATATTAAGCAGTAGGAAAATCCCTCACATCTATTCCTTACTATGTGTTCTAAAAGCTATGTTAGAAAGAAAGACCAAGTGGAATCTCTTGAGATTGTTCCCTTTTGTAAAAGATACATTAAAAATGATACTGTGTTTCAAGGAAAATGGTAAAATTAGTACCACCTTCAAAGATGTAATGACATTCATTATGTATCCTCATTTAATTTAGCCATCTAGCCTATGAAAATCCTAGTTAGATTATAGAAGGTGACTTATACAACACCATAAATTTAAGTAAGTTGTAGCCCTGATAACAGTTGTTGTGCTGGATGTAACATATTTTCTTGAGCAGATCTGGCACAGCCTTCAGAAACATTATATGCGGCTTTTAATCTGATATATGTGTTCTTTTCCATACCCATCAGGAGAAAGATCAAAGCTGTTTGCATTTACATAGGATATATAAGAATATGTATCCACGGTGTTGCTCTAGGCTTTTGTTAATTTTATTGCTGTCTATCACAATAGAAAAAAAATTGAAAAAGTAGTCATCTCCATTAGGTTCTCTGTTTTGATCTTAGAGTCTAATTTTAGTCCTAGTTACAAAGTTGCTATCATACCTACACCCCCCACAATCCCCCAAAAACCAATGGAATTTCTATTGATGTGTCTACCTCATTTTTACATAAACAACAGACACACACATATATACGCACATCCACACTACACACATATACTCCCACACCACACACCCTGCCATATATTTATGTATATTTTACAGTATTTAAATTTTTAAGCAATTCCATGTATTTTCCTCCTTGTGGACAACTTTGATGATTAGATACTTTCATTCGTTGTGTATATTTAAAGAATAAGGCTTAGTAAAGTAAACTTGCTAAGGTTACATAAATATGAAACCATTACTTTTGTATAGCTACATTGATGCCGAAATCTATGCTTTTTATCATGTTAACCTAGACCCCAAGGGACCTTCAGGTGGTCACTGAATCTTGTCTTAAAGGTTCCAGATATAGAACTATGTCTGGGTAACTTTAGGCCTGTATATAGCCATAATATGAGAGCAAGATATAGATTATACTGGAAAAGTAAAATAAGGGGGAAAATCCATACTGATTCATATATCTGCAATATAAAAAAGAAATGCTATATTATTTAAAAACATAAAATAACAACAACAACAAAATGCAAACCAGAGTGATTGTATAGTCATGGGCATGAATTACAGTAGAATAAAGGAACAGCCTTGTTTGAAGAATTGGAAGCAGCAAAAGTATGAAAGGATATCAATTTGAAGTATTCTAAAACATTGTTCATTAATTTTTCTTCTCAGACCACATTTCTTCTTAATTTACATCAAGCCAAACAAATAAGTTAGGTGCTCTAAGTGAGCAGTCTCCAAGCTTTATGGCACCAGAGACCAGTTTTGTGGAAGACAATTTTTCCATGGATGGAGTGGGGTGGGAAGGTGGTGATGGTAGTGGACGGTTTTGTGGTGAAACTGTTCCACCTCAGATTATCAGGCTTTAGAGTCTAATAAGGATCATGGAACCTAGATCCCTCACATGTGCAGTTCACAATATGGTTCACGCTCTTATAAGAATCTCATGCCGCCACTGATCAGACAGGAGGTGAAGCTTTGGTGGTAATGCACTCTCACCTGATGCTCACCTCCCTCTTGTGGCCCAGTTCTTAATAGGGTGCTCAGTACTGGTCCACAGCCTAAGAGTTAGGGACCCCCAGCTCTACATACTGTCCCAGAACAAGATCAATTTCCATTTATAATTCCTGACCCCACTCCCTTCTTCCAGTCAATGAAGTTGTTACTAACACCTTTAAAAGTGTACTTCTCTAACTAAGGGATTTTGAATTGCACAGTTTTGAACTGTAATGATGGGCATTCTCAGCCAATACTGCATTTTAATGTTCAGGAAAAACAGAGAATGAGAATATTAAATCTTTCTTACTCGTATTGATCTTCCACTTTATTTCTGGTAACATTTGATTTCCCTGAACTCTTCAGTTCAGTTGTTTCCTATCAATATGCCTCTGTTTTTTTTTTTTTTTTACAATTAGAAGTAGAATATTAATTCTTCCAACTCATGAACATTGACTATCTTTCCATTTATTTCTATCATCTTCAATTTCTTCTATCAATGTTTTACAGTTTATAGCATCTTTCACATTCTTTGTTAAGTATTTTATTTTTTGATGCTATTGTAAATGGTGTTATTAACGTCTTTTGTGGATAGTTTGTTGTTAGTGTATAGAAATTGATGTTATAAAAGTGTTGGTACTATCCCAAGTAATCTACATATTCAATGCAATCCCTATCAAAATTCCTATGGCATATTTTCATTGAAATAGAAAAAATAATTTTAAAATTTGTATAGAACCACAAAAAAACTCCAAATAGCCAAATGAATCTTGAGGAAAAAAGGCTGGAGGCATCACTCTATGTGATTTCAAAATTCACAAAGCTATAGTAATCAAAACAGCATGGTGCTTGAATAAAAATAGACATGTTAAACAATGTGTTAGGATAGAAAGCCCAGAAATAAACCCACATATTTGTGGTCAATTAATTTTGTGTTATTCTTTTGTTTTGTTCTTTCTCTTTTACTGTCTGCCTTTGTAATTTAATGATTTTTTGTAGTGGTAAGCTTTGATTCCCTTCTATATTTTATGCACCTACTGCAGGTTCTTTCACTGAAGTTACTATGAGACTTACGTAAAATATGTTATATTTATAGCAGTCTATTTTAAGCTGATAGCAATTTGATTTTGATATTATTTTAGTTTTGCATACAAAAACTCTATACATTCTTCTCTTCCCATATTTTATGTTATTGATGCCACAATTTATCCATATTTTATATAGCATAGATCATTTAACAAATTATTGTAGCTTAAGTTATTTTTGATACTTTTTCTTCTACTTTTTTATTAGAGTTAAAAGTGATTTATGCATTATCAATACAGTATTTGAGTATTCTGAATTTGACTATATTCTTACTTTTATAGTGTGTTTTATACTTTTAGCATTTTTATAAAGCAGTTCTATTGATAATAAACTTCTTTGGAATTTGTTTTTGTCTGAAAAAGTCCTCGTCTCTTTTCTGAAAGACAGCCTTACTATTTATAGTGTTCTTGGTTTGCATTATTTTCCTTCAGTGTGTTAAGTATATTATACTACTATCCCTGGCCTGCAAGGTTTCTGTTGAGAAATCTACTGATAGTCTTATTAGTGTTCCCTGGTATGTGGTGAGCTGCTTTTCTCTTGCTGTTTTCAAAATTCTCTCACTGCATTTGATTTCTGAGGAATTGATTATAAAATGTCTTGGTGAAAATCTCTTTATATCCATTTTATTTGGGTTTTGGGAACTTCATGGATTTTGATGTTTATCTCCATACTTGAAGAGTTTTCTGTAATTATTTATTTAAGTAAGCTTTCTGTCTCTTTCTCTCTCTAATCCTTTATGTAATTTCCATAATGCATATATGCATTTCCTTGATGTTGCCTTGTAGGTCCTGTAAGCTTTCTTCACTCTTTTTGTTTTCTTTTTAGTTTCTGTTCCTTTAACTGTGTCATTTCAAATGTTCTGTCTCTGGATTCACTCATTCTTTCCTCTGCCTGATCAAGTCTGCTGTTCAAGCTCTCTGTGAAACTTTTTGGCTCAGCCCTCATATTCTTTAACTCCAGAATTTGTTTTATTAATTTTTATAGCTTCTATCTTTGTTAAACTTCCGTTTTTGTCAACAAATATTTTTCTTTTTGCTCTTTTTAGTTGTGTTTCTTATACCTCACTAAGTTTCTTCCAGATGACTATTTTGAATTCTTTATCTGGTGGTTCATAGATCTTCATTTCTTTAGGGTCTATTTCTGTTGCATTATATTGCTCCTTTGGTAGTGTCATGTTTCCCTTATTATTATTGATTCTTGTGGCTTTACATTGGTGTTTGAGCTTTTGAAGAAGTGGATACCTATTCTAATCTTTACAGACTGGCTTTGACGAGAAAGCTCTTCACCATGCAGCCTGTCATAGATTCTTAGTGGGCCATGTGGTGAGGTCTGAAGGCAGACCTGCTGCTGTAACATGAAAACAGGGTGTCTTGGTTTGGTTTCTGGGTCAGCGGGTAGGCAGAACTGGCACCTAGATCCAAAGGCACCAACTAGGTGCTTGGGAATGTGGAGTCAGACCTGGAACCTGGCTCCCCCAGGGCAAGCCTGGAGATTGGGTCCCCTAGGATAGGCATGAATCCTGGTCCCATATAATCTGGCCTGGTTTCATTAGGTCCTAAAGGTAGGAGCCTGTCAACTGGATCCATAAGGGCCAACCTGCAGCTGTGTTTGTTGAGACCAGATTAAAATCTGGGTCCACAGTAGCTGGCTTTCTGCTGGTGTTGGCTTTGAGCCTGAGTCTGCAAAGATCAGTCTGACTCTGGGGTGAACATGGTGTCTGCGTCCACAGGGGCATGCCTGAAATTTAAATTTAAGAAATTAAACACTTTTTAAAGTTATGGAATCTGATCAAGATATTATTAAGTGACCTACTACCCAGTGAGAGAGAGGATTAGGCATAACTTATTTGGGGTGGCAGTTATTGTTAAATAATAAAACCAATCCATATTTATTCCCTAGTGAATTTAAATTCCACAATAAACTAGTTTAAGAATTCATCACAAAGTAATTTTGTATCTTACTGAATTGATAAAAGGCTAGAGAACTACATATAGAGTTAGGACAGGAAAAAACTAGAACACCAAAACTCTTGTGCCACTATCACAAAAATAAATGTTCTCCACTTATTTTTTACTTTCATATGTGATTTAGCTCAAGATTCAATTACTGAGAGTAGTTTATTTGGCTAAAATTAGGTCACAGACCTACTCCTTGGCCATATGACTAAAAAAAGTCTGAAAGAAAGACTTTATTAGAACCTTCGAAGGCCATTTGTTTTTACAGCAGAAAAACATGGTGTTTGAATTTACTCTCCTACCAGTACTGTCCCCAGTGGCACAGGGTGAATTTTCTAAAATGAAATCTGGTTGCTGTCAGAAAGGGAAAAGTAAAAAAACAAAAAACAAAAAGCACACATATGCACAATCTTGTGTTAGAACTGGACACAAAAAAAGGACCAAGCATTAGCAATAAGTCAAAAGGCTATTTATTAGATGACTAGCTCCTCAATGTATGATGATGTTATTTTACATTAGAGAATACTGAGCCTAGTGTGTTTATAGTTCACGATGTGGTAACCTTAGGGGAGAGTAAATAGGACTAAGAGGGTGGAAAGTCAAATAGGGCATGCAAAAAGACACTGTGACCAAACTCTAGGTGGTAACTAACCTATGTTCATACTTCAGCTTATTTTCTCATATAGTCTGAACCTGCTCCCTGTCCTCAGGTTTACATTTAAATTCTTTTAACTTCATTTTCCCATAATCTTGGACAAATAAATAAGAATTGATTTTAGTATAATATCAATTGTGGGTCAAATTTCTAATGTATTCAGTTTAATGAAACTTTGTTCTCTTTGAAAGTTTTATTATGTGGATATAGCTCATGGGATTCTTTTGTAACTGAAAGACAAAAATGCTTGCTCACCTAAATATATATTTTCAGGGAATATTCATGCATAATTAAACTTTTGCCAAAAAGTAAGTGGATTAAGAAAACTCCAAGTAGTTAACTCTAAAAGACATTTGCTTCCCATATTGACCAATTAATTTTTACATTGTCAGGGACTTTCAGAATTTCCAAACCTTATGTTGCATAGACCAATTTCGAAGAGACTTTTAGTAATTTATGTTACCGTTTAGTTCGCAGGACATTTCCCGGCATTATGATGTTATGTGTATTTCATATATTGATTCTATGTGTGGCTGCCTATGGTTTGTTCTATGAATTTGCTCATGTAAATTTAGGCAGGCCGTTGGGTGATTGGAAAAGGTATTCAGTTGGCTTTGATAATAAATGACGAACTGTATTAGTCTGGGTTCTTCACAGAAAGAGAAACAATAGATCTATATCTACCTATCTATCCATCATTTATCTAATTTATTTTAAGAAGATAAAGGAACTGACTCATGCAATTGTGGAGATTAGCAAGTCCAACTTCTGCAGGATAGGCCAGCAGACGAGACCAAGGGAAGAGTTGATATTGTAGCTCAAGTCCAAAGGCAGACTGCAGGGAAAACTTCCTCTTCTTTGGGTGAGTCAGTCTTTTTTTCTTAAGGCCTTCAATTTATTGGATGAAGCCCACCAACGCTGTAGAGGGTAGGATGTTTTATTCAAAACTCCTGATTTAAATGTGAGTGTTATCTAAAACAATACATTTGTAACAGCATCGAGACTAACATGTGACCAAATATCTGGGTATTGTGGCCTAGCCAAATTGACACACAAAATTAACCATCACGGGAACTCTTATCCACCAAAGAAACTTGTCCACATAGATCTTCTCTGATACCTCTGTAGGACATTGTCATGTCAGAACTAGGAGAGGCTTCATTCAGAATTCCAGCTTTTGTATATTCTTTGATTATCTTAGTAAGTTTCTCTTCCAACTCTCTGTTTCTTCATATGTAAATTGTATGAGAATATATCCTTTTAGAAATTTTATAAAGATTATATGCAATGTATCACATATCAAAATATTTAGTGTCCACTGATTTGAACACATTGCTTTCTTCACATCCCACTCAAAATCATTTACCAAAGTAATCTGAATAACAAAAACAAAATGATCTATTCAAGAAAATTTAGTTCATATAGTCTACTCTCAACACCTTCAAAATTATCACTAAAATATTTTGAATAAAATAAACTATTTATTAAGAATATCTTACGTTGCATTTAAACTCTCCTACAGAAAGTGGGTAAGTGAAGAATTTTTTTAAAAGGCTAATAAACTATACTGTTTGCAAAACATCTTCCCTTCATTGTACTATATGGCTAAAGTAAATATTTTATAAAGTGATTACACTGATCATATGGTCTGAATTTGTTCTTTCAAAAGAGTATATTGTACTACATTTGTATGTAACCAAACATGTCAGTGATATTTAGATAACAATTTGGTTACTTCTGTAAATGCATTAAAAAGCATTTTATCCAGATAAATTATATCTCTTTTAACAAGTGCTGAAAGCCTACTATACATCTGTTATCCATGCCTTGCAATCCTGGAGTTTTATCATTTCAACACCTAGTTTCAACATTGGTCATGAGTGTGTTTTACAATCCATTCTTGTTGTCATTCATTGCTGGAATCCATGATTTTTTGACTTTGAAAATGCATGAGATAGGTGAAATTTGACTGGTGAAAGACTTGTTGCATTTGACAGAAAACTACAAATCTGCCCTGAGGGACTGCTCTAAATCTGAGGAGTAAGTTTGTGATTTCCCAAGAGGCACTTCGAGATGTTTTTTATAACCTTAGCATTACCTATTCCCAATTGAAAAACATCTTGATGAATATGAGGCTTTGTGGCATTGTAAAAGGAACACTGGTAAAAATCCAGAGTTTTGGCTTCCTGGTTAGGCTCTGTCACTCTGTGAGTTTAGGTAAGTTAATGCACACTTATAAATTTTCATTGCATAATCTGTAAAAGGAATAGGTGGAAATGGTGGTGGTGTTTGAAAGAACCATGTCTAAGTGGTCTCCCTGTTAAAGGATTGTATTACTTTCCATTATAGTATCAAGCATTTCTGGTTTTGCTTGCCATGTGAAAACTTTGACATCAGTGTCTATGTTTAGGACATCTTGCATTTATGAAATATATTTTGTTATTAGCATTTTAATACAAATGTAGCTGCATTGGTATTTTGGGAAGCTATTTTTCCCCATATGAAATTTTAGCCCTCTGTAATATTACAATACTAGAAGTTTTGGCCATAAGTGAAACACAAAAAGAGTAAATTCAATGTCTTCTATTCTACTTCTTTTGAACATACTCAGGGAACTTGCTTGAATCTGTTTGTTCTGTCAATAACATTGTTTTTCACCGAAAACCTCTCTTTAGCACTCTCTCATACACAATTTCATGTCCATTCACAAATTCTTAGTTTATATAACTCCAGTTTATGACCACCTCAAAGCTACAAATACTTATTATCTTTTTTTTTTTTTTTTTTTTGAGAAGGTGTCTTGCTGTATCACCCAGGCTACAGTACAGTGCCATGATCTCTGCTCACCGCAATCTCCACCTCCTGGGCTCAAGCCATTCTCATGCCTCCGCTTCTCGGGTATCTGGGACTACAGGTGCAAGCCACCATGCCCAGCTAATTTTTGTATTTTTAGTAGAGATGGGGTTTCGCCATGTTGGTCAGGCTGGTCTCGAACTCCTGACCTCAAGTGATCCACCCGCCTTGGCCTCCCAAAGTGCTGGAATTACAGGTGTGAGCCAGCGTGCCCGGCCACTTATAGTCTTTTAATTGTGAAACAATCAGTATTGCTCCTGCTCATTTGCATATTCTAAATTTTTATTCATTGTTACATTCATTTGTTCTCTCATTTATTAAATTATTTAACCAGGATCATATAGTTTTAGAAAGCATTATGTTAGATTTACCTTCTTGAATCACTACCACAACATTCTTAAATCATCTATCAAAGTAAATATGACCATCAATTTTAAGACTGAATCTTGAATAGGGAGAAAATTGGTTTTCCTGTACAAAATTTTAATTGTTTTTTTATGAGAGCTATCAATATAGTACAAATGTACCTACTTTATATGTTCTACTCGATAAATTTTGACAAATCAGCAAAATCATAATATACACCATTACTATATCCTCAAATGTTCACCCATGTTGCTGGGTAATCAATACCATCCTTTCAATCCTAGTGTCTCACAACCACTGATATAATTTCTGTCACTATAAGTTTTCCCTTTCTAGAACTTTATATAAATGGAATAATGATATCTATTCTTTTATATCTAGCTTTTTCTAGCTTTTTCAATTAGCATAACATATTGAGATTCATCTGTGGTTCATGGATCAGTTATTTTTAAGTAATATGGGTGCCCTAAGTTTTCACATAAATTATAGAATCAGTTTGCCAATTAAAAAAAAACATACTAAGAGTTGATTGTACTTAACTGAACTTAAATATCAAATAGGAGATAATTGACATGTTAAGATAATTGTATTCCAATGCGTGAGCATAGAATTTCTCTCCATTTATTTGGTTCCCTTAATATATATCAGCAATATATAATATTCTTCAGTATATTGGTCTTGCATATGTTTTACTAAACTTTTTCTCTAAGGATTTCATAATTTTTTAATCCCACCGAATGTGGTATATTTTTATTTATTTTTTGAAGGAATTTTTATTTTGAGGTTTAGTACAATTTTCCAGCTTTATTGAGATATAACTGATGTACAGCTAATTGTCCATAGTTAAGGTATACAATATTGTGAGTTTGGACATACGTATTCACTTGTATTACTGTCAGCACAATCCAATTAATAAACATAGACATCACCTCCAAAAGATTCCTTGTGTCCCATTGCTCCTTGTGTGTGGGGGTCGGGTTGTGGGGTAAGAACACTTTAACATGAGATCTACAATTTTGAAAAGTGTTTAAATACAAAATACTTTTTCATTCACTGTAGGCACCATGTGGTACAGCAGATCTCTGGAACTTTCTCATTTTTTGTAACTGTAACTTTATACTTATTGAGCAACATGTCCATTCCTGTTAACCACCATTTTATTGTCTACTTCTATACATATGATGATACCTTTATATTTTTGCCTCATTTAAGAGGAATCATGCACCATTCGTTCTTCTGTGACTGATTTACTTCACTTAGCATAATGTATTCCAGGTCCATCCATGTTGTTGCAAGTGATGGGATTTCCTTCATTTTTTAAGTGAGGAATAATATTCCTTTGATTACATATACCATAATTTCTTTATCCATTCAGTTGTCAATGGACATTTGTGTTGTTTACATATCTTGGCTATTGTAAATGATACTACAGTGAACATAGAAGTACAGATATCTTTTTTGAGGTGGTGATTTCAATACTTTTGGACATATACTCAGAAGTGGGATTACTGAATCATATAGTTAGTAGTTCCATTGTTAATTTCTGAGGAATTTTATCTTTTTGATAAAATGATTTCCTTTAGGTAGATACCTAGTAGTGGGATTGCTGGGTTGAATGGCAGATTTATTTTTAGTTCTTTGCGAACTCTCCATACTGTTTTCCATAGAGGATGAATTAATTTACATTCACCCCAACAGTGTATAAGTGTTCCATTTTCTCCACATCCTCACCTTGCCTCTTTATTTTTTGACTTTTTAATAATAGCCATTCTGGCTGGTGTAGGATAATATCCCATTGTGGTTTTAATTTTTATTTATCTGATGATTAGTGATGAGAAGTTTTTCATATGTTTGTTGGCCATTTATATATCATCTTTGAGAATTGTCAGTTCACGTCTTTTGCCCACTTTTTAATGGAGTTGTTTTCTCCTTGTTGGTTGTTTACCTTATAGATCCTGGATGTTAGATCTTTGTTAGATGCATAGCTTGCGAATATTTTGTCCCATTCCGTAGGCTGACTGTTTGCTTTGTTGATGGTTCCTTTTGCTGTGCAGCAGCTCTTTAGTTTAATAAGTCTCTTTTGTCTATTTTTATTTTTCTTGTATTTGCTTTTGAGATCTTAGTCATAAATTGTTTGACAAGGTCAATGTCCAGAAAAGTTTCTTCTAGGTTTTCTTGTAGAATTTTATAGTTTCAGTTCTTATGTTTAAATCTTTAATCCATCTTGAGTTAATATTTGGGTAAGTCTGTACATTAAAAGTGAGCATTATACTAAGTGAAATAAGTCAGTCACAGAAGCATAAATAGTGAATGATTCCTCTTAAATGAGGCATCTATAAATGAATAGTCATAGGTACAGAAGTAAACAATAAAGTGGTGGTTACCAGGGATGGAATGGGATATGAGGACATGTTGCTTAATGGGTATAAGGTTGTATAGTTTGAGGTCTTACATTTAAGCATTTAAACCATCTTTCATTACTTTTTGTTTATAGTGAGAAGTAGGACTCCAGTTTCACTGTTCTGATAGCCAGTTTTCCCAGCACTATTTACTGAATAGGGTGTTCTTTCCCCATTGTTTATTTTTGTCAGCTCTGACAAACACCAGTTGCTTGTAGGTGTGTGGCCTTATTCCTGGGTTCTCTTTTCTGTTCCATTGACCTATGTGTCTATTTTTGTACCAGTACCATCCTATTTTGGTTACTATAGCCTTGTAATATAGTTTAAAGTTGGGTAATGTGATGCCTCTGACTTTTTTGTTGTTGTTGTTGTTGTTGTTGTTTATTGTTTTCACTGTTTAGGCTCTTTTTTCAGTCCATATACATATAATTTTTTTCTACTTCTGTGAAAAATGACATTGATATTTTTATAGGAATTATTTTGAAGCTGTGGATTGCTTTGGGCAGTACAGTCATTTTAATGATATTAATTCTTCCTGTCCATGAGCATGGGATATTTTTGCATTTGTTTGTGTCATCTATGATATTTTCATCAGTACTTTATACTTCTCTTTGTAGAAGTCTTTCACCTCCTTGGTTAAATGTATTCCTAGATATTTTATTATTTTTGTGGCTATTTTAAGTGTGATTGAGTTCCTGATTTGATTGTCAGTTTGAGCATTGTTGGTGTAAAGAAATGCAAATGATCTTTGTGCATTAATTTTGTATCTTGAAACATTACTAAAGTCACTTATCAGGTCTAGGAGTCTTTGGAAGGAATCTTTAGGGTTTTCTTGGTATAAGATTGTGTAATCAGTGAACAGAGATAATCTGACTTCCTCTTTTCCTATTTGGATTCATTAATTTTTTTCTCTTGCCTGATTACTCTGGCTAGGACTTCTAATACTATGTTGAACAGGAGTGAGGAGCATGGATCTCCTTGTCTTATTCTAATTGTTAGAGAAAATGCTTTCGTCTTTTCCCCATATTCAGTATGATGTTGCCCATGGGTCTGTCATAGTTGGCTCTTGTTATTTTGGGGTATGTTCCTTTGATGCCTAATTTGTTGAGGGTTTTTATCATGAAGAGATGTTGGATTTTATTGAATTATTTTCTTTTATCTTTTGAGATAATCATATGGTTTTTATTTTATTTATTTATCTTTTTTTTTTTTTTTTTTTTTTTTGAGATGGAGTCTTGCTCTGTCACCAGGCTGGAGTGCAGTAGAGTGATCTTGGCTCACTGCAACCTCCACCTCCCAGGTTCAAGCGATTCTCCTGCCTCAGCTTCCTGAGTAGCTCGGATTTGTGTCACCATGCCCAGCTAAGTTTTTATATTTTTTTGTAGAGATGGAGTTTCACCATGTTGGCCAGGGCGGTCTCAGTCTTTTGACCTCGTGATTCACCCACCTCAGCCTCCCAAAATGCTGGGATTACAGGCGTGAGCCACCATGTCTGTCTGGTTTTTATTTTTAATTCTGTTTGGGTGGTGATACATTTGTTGATTTGCATATGTTGAATCATCCTTGCATCCCTGGAATAAAATGCATTTGAACATGATGAATTATCTCTTTAATGTGCTGCTAAATTTTGTTTGTTAGTATTTTATTGAAAACTTTTGCATCTATGTCCATCAGAGATATTGGCTTGTAGTATTTTTTGTTGTTATGTTCTTATCAGATTTTGGTATCAGGATGATACTGATTTCATAAAATGAATATCTGCCCTCCTTGATTTTTTGGAATTGGTTCAGTAAGATTCGTAGTATGTATGGTAGATTTGACTGTGAATCCATCTGGTCTTAGATTTTTTGGTTGATAGGTTTTTTTATTGCTGATTTAATTTCATAAATCTTAATTCAGTCCATTTCGTATTTCAGTGTACTCCTGGTTCAATAAGGAGCAATTACATGTTTCCAAGAATGTGTCTATTTCCTCTAGGTTTTCTAGCTTGTGCTCATAGAGATGTTCATAGTAGTCTCTGAAGATCTTTTGTATTTCTGTGGTATCATTTGTCACATCACCTTTATCATTTCTGATTGTGCTTATTTGAATTCTCTCTCTCTCTTTTTTTTTTTTTTTTTGAGACTTGGTCTCACTTTGTCACCCAGGCTTGAGTGCAGTGGTGTGATCTCAGGTCATTGCAGCCTTGACCTCCTGAGTTTAAGCAATCCTCCTGTCTCACCTGCCCAAGTAGCTGAGGTTACAGGCATGCACTACTGGACCTGGCTATTTTTTTTTTTTTGTATTTTTTATAGAGATGGGGTTTCAACATGTAGCCCAGGCTGGGCTCGAACTCCTGAGCTCAAATGATCTTCCTGCCTCAGTCTCCCAAAGTGCTAGGGTTACAGGAATTAGCCATCGCACCCAACCAGTCTCTTATTTTCTTGGTTCATCTAGCTAGCAGATCATCAGTTCTATTTATTCTTTCAAATAACCTGCTTTTTCTTTCATCAATCCTTTGCATGACGCTTTTGCCTCAATTTCATTTAGTTTAGCTCTGATCTTTGTTATCTCATTTCTTTTGCTAGCTTTTGGTTTGGTTTGTTCTTGTTTTCATAGTTCCTTAAAGTACAACATCAAGTTGTTAATAAGAGGCCTTTCTGATTTTGATATAGGCATTTAGCACTGTAAGCTTTCCTCTTAACACTATTTGTGCTGTATCCCAGAAGTTTTGGTGTGCTGTGCCTCTACTTTCATTTATTTCAAAATTTGTTTTTGATTTCTGCATTAATTTTGTTGTTTACCCAAAGTCATTCTGGGGCAGGTTGTTTAGTTTCCATGTATTTGTGTGGTTTTGAGAGCTCCTTTTGGGGTTTATTTCTAATTTTATTCCACTGCGGTCTGAGAAGATGCTTGATATGATTTTGATTTTGGAATTTATTGAGACTTTGTTAATGATCAAGCATATGGTCAATTTTGGAGAATGTTCCATGCACAGATGTAAAGAACATGTATTCTGCCATCATTGGGTGAAATGTGCTGTAGATGCCTAAGGTCCATTTGGTCAAAAGTCCAATTTGAACCCAAAGTTTCTTTGCTAGTTTTCTGCCTCAATCATCTGTCTAGTGTTGTCAGTAGGGTGTTGAAATCTCCCATTATTATTGTATAGCTGCCTGTCTCTTTCCGTAGGTCCAGTAGAAACTGTTTTATAAATGTGGGTGCTCTGGTGTTGAGTGTGTATGTATTTAAAATAGTTAAATCTTGTTGACTTGAAGTCTTTATCATAATATAATGCCCTTTTTGTCTTTTTTAAAACTGTTGTTGGTTTAATGTCTGTTTTATCTGATACAATAAGAGCAACCCCTGCTGTTTTTTGGTTTCCATTTGTGTGACATGTATTTCTCTGTCTCTTTAAGTATGTGAGTGTCATTACAGGTTAGGTGAGTCTCTTGAGAGCAACAGATGATTGGGTCATATATGTATATTATTATTATTATTATTATTATTATTTTTGAGATAGAGTCTCGCTCTGTCACCCAGGATGCAGTGCAGTGGCACGATCTCAGCTCACCTCAACCTCCGCCTCCCGGGTTCAAGCAATTCTCCTGCCTCAGCCTCCTGAGTAGCTGGGACTACAGACGCACTTCACCATGCCTGGCTGATTTTTGTATTTTTAGTAGAGATGGGGTTTCACCATGTTGGCCAGGCTGGTCTCGAACTCGTGATTGGGTCTTATATATTAAATCCAATTTGCCATAGTATATTCTTTAAATGAAGTATTCTGTCCATTTACATTCAAAGTTGATATTGACATGTGAGGTTTTGTTCCTGTCCTAGTGCTGTTAGCTAGTTGCTTTGTAGTTTCAATTGCATAATTGCTTTGTAGAATCTGTTAACCTTTTACTTACATGTGCTTACATATGCTTTTTATGGTAACAGAAGTATTGTGCTTTCATTTCCTTTAGGTTTGTTTTTCTGGGAAAGATTTTATTTCTCCTTTATTTATGAAGCTTAGTTTTGCAGGATGCAAAATTCTTGTCTGGCAATTTTTTTTAAAGAAGGCTAAAAATAGGCCCCCAATCTCTTCTGTCTTGAAAAAGTTTCTGCTGAGAAGTTTACTATTAGTCTGATGGGATTACCTTCCTCAGTGATTTGGTCTTTTTCCTTAGGTGCCTTTAGGATTTTTTTCTTTAGCATAGAACTTAGATAATCTGATAACTATATGCCTTGGTGATGCTAATTTTGTATAGTATCTTACAGGTGTTCTCCAAATTTCTTATATCTGAATGTCTACCTGTCTAGCAAGATTAGGGACATTTTCTAAATTATTTCCCCAAATATCTTTTCCAAGTTGCTTACATTTCCTTCTTCTTTCTCAGAAATGCCAGTGAGTTATAAGTTTGATCCATTAGCATAATCTCAAATTTTTCAAAAGCTTTGTTCATTTAAAAAATTATTTGTCTTCATTTTTGTATGACGGGGTTAACTTTAAATTCTGGGCTACAGCCTTTGAAATTCTTTCCTCTGCTTGGTCTAGTCAGTTGTTAAAGCTTTCAACTGTGTTTGAAATTTCTTCAGTGAATTTTTTATTTTTAAAAGTTCTGTTTGGTCTATTTTTTAATATAGCTATCTCATCTTTCATCTCCTGCATTACTCTTCTGATTTCTTTGTGATGATTTTCAACTTTCTCTTGGTTCTCTTTGAGCTCCTTACAATCCGTATTTTCAATTCTTTGTGTGTCATTTCAAAGTTTTCATTTTGGTTATCATCCATTAATAGAGAACTAGTGTGGTTGTTTGTGCGTGTCACAACATTTTGTTTCTTCATGGTGCTGGAATTCTTGTGCTGGTCTCTTCTCACCTGTAGAAACCGTTACTTCTTATTTTTGAATTTATTTTTGTTTGAGTGGGATTCACTTCCCCAACCCTTGAGGATGTAACTATTGTGTATGCTGCAAAGGGTCTTTTGGCTTTGCTTCTAGGAATTCCTACAGACCCTTATCCTCTAGAAGGGTCTGTTGGAATTCCTTGGTTATAGAGAGCTATAGTGTAGTGGCTTTCTTAAACGTTAATTGTTTGTGGCTGTAGTAGTGATGGGGTGCACTTGTGGTCAGGCTCACTGTCTTTTACAGGAAAAAGGTAGTGGAGGTCTCTGGAGGCTTGTGTCTTTTCCCAGTGTTTTATCTGTCAGCAAAAATTATATTTGGTTGTGCAGTACATGCTACTGGACAGTAGGTGGCAATTGTGGGTGAGAGCTGGCTGAGTGCTGTACAAATACGTCAGAAGTCGTGACAGACTCTGCAGGTTAACGTCTCAGCCAGAAGGTGGTGCTTGCAGGCAAGAGGCAATTGCAATATTGGCATTGGAATATTTACTTGGCCTTTGTTGATTACAGGAAGTACCTGGGTGTTCCTGGCAATGGGTAGGACCTGAGGATCCCAGGGTTACTGTTTCACACTCTGCCACCATGGTGACTGAATCGGGCCAAATTGGGTGGGGCTGGGTTGGACAAGCTCATGACTAGGCTCTCCAAGGCTGGTGAAAGCACTGATCTTGCTGGGAGTTTAGCGGCAGCTTTCAGGTGACTGGAACAACCCTCCTAGGAGAGGCAAAGTTGCTATTCCTTTGTCACATATCTAACTTAGTGGAGGGGTGGCAACCTGGGGATTTTTAACCTAAATGGTGACCATGAAGTGTGATAAGCTCAGTTCCTGTACCCAGGGGTCTCTCTCCAAGCCTCTGGCCCCAGCAACAGACCCAACCAGCTAGATTTGTCCCAAACTGTCTACACCCAGATCACTAAGCCACTTCAGGCATTCTGGACTATGGGACTCCCTGGGGGAGAAACAAGGACTATCAAGCTACATCGTCCCCAGTCTGATCTCACTAATGGAAGGGCGCCCAGCTCCCATACCACCACACAAACCCATGTCACACTATTCTCTGTGTCCTAACAGTGGGAACTCCTTCTTTGCTGAAGATTAGGCCATAAATCTCATCTCTATACCCCTGGATGGTGTGCTCCAGTCCTAAGGAACAGGGACTGGGCCAGCGATTTTGTCCTCTTGTCCATCGGGGTCAAGCACCAGCTTTGATAGGGGGAAGCTGCTCCCAGGCCACTCAGATGGGACAATGAAGGGAATTCGGTGCCCCCACCCCCATGGGAACAGCCAGGCAGGCAGCCTTGGTAGGGGTTGGCAGGGAAAGGTGTGCCTGGTTCATATGCACCTTGGTCCCATGGCAATGGCTATAGGTCCTTTCTGGGGCATCTGAGCATGCCTGGACCCACTCTTTTCTGGCAAGGAAAACAGCATGAGCTGCAACCACTCATTGCAGGATGTAGGGCCTTGGGGGATGAGTGCCCAGAGTCATCTTTTGTTGCAGCTGCCTCTCACAGCCAAGCCTTCTAGGCTCCACCAAGTTCAAGCAGTACCTCTGTGTGTTCTCCAGGCAGCTCCTCTTGCCAGTCCAGAGGTCTGCAGGGTTCATGGGAACTCCTGTAGCTATGATCTCAGAGGTCCACGGTGGAAATGTAGTTCCCTGGATTTTTTCATTTATCTGTACCCTGGGTCCAGTCCTGGTCTGGGGGCCAGTCTGGCACCTGAAGACTCCAAACAGGCTGCCCTTCTTCCTCCCTTTTCAACCACAGTGTCTTTCTTTCTTTCTTTCTTTTTTTTAAATACTTTAAGTTCTAGGGTACATGTGCACAACTTGCAGTTTTGTTACATATGTATACATGTACCATGTTGGTGTGCTGCACCCATTAACTCGTCATTTACATTAGGTATATCTCCAGTGTCTTTCATTACCTATCAGATTTCAATGCTTTTGCTCAAAAGATCTGTTCAAAGTGTGAGGTATACTTGATATTTTGGTTGCTCTCTCTGGAAGAGATGTATTGTGGCTACGTCTAGTCAGTCACTTCAATCAAGATATTTTACGAGCCCTATTAGTGCAGCCAGCAGCGCGTCAGTCTCATAATCTGAATCAAGATATTTTATTTCCTTCTTATAGTTTTACTTTTTTCTTCTTTTCTCTTATTTTTCTGATGAGGATTTCCACTAAAATATTTTCTAGAAGTGGGAATAATGGATATTATTGTGCTGTATTTAAGACCTTAGGGAAAAATAATTAGTTATTCACCTGTACATGTGATGAAAGTTATGGAGTGGTGCTTTATGTAGTTGGATAAGAAATGTTTTCTTTTTCAAAAATATGTGTGTTGAATTTTGATAATTGCCATTTACAAATCTATTCTGAATCTATTGTGATGCTTATATATTTTTATATTTTAGTCTCTTACTAGAGTGAATTACAATGATTGATTTATGAATGTTAAACCACTTTGTATTCCCAGGACAAATTCAACCTGGTTATGATGTGTTACCTTTTTATGTGGCTAACTTCAATAAGCTAAATTTGAGATATTATTTTTGAATCCATGTTTAGAGATATTTGTAATTTATTTGTAATTTTGTTGCAATAACCATTCTAAGCATCTTATTAATACTCCATCATACAAGGAGTGGAGATGTGTACCCTCTTGTTTTATTTTCCAGAAGAGCTTGTCTAGACTTGTATTTTTTTAAGTGTTTGCTAGAATTTACCACTACAATCTTATGGGCTTAGAGTTTCTTTGTGAAAAGTTTTGCTGTAAATGTAATTACTTTTAAATATAGGAATATTTAGTTTTTTTGTTGCTCTTTAATGAGTGAGCTTTGGTGGCTTGGTTAATTTGAGTAAATCGCTCATAATATTCTCTCACCATTTAAATATTGTGGGTTCTGCACTGTTATTTTAAAATTCTGATTGGTCATCTGTGTCTTCCCTTTATTTCTTCTCAACAGTTTAGCTGTTTCTTCATGGTGGATATTGATGGTTTGTGCAGAAAGTACTCCTGATAAGTGTGGACATTCTGGCATCAGCAAGTTTGAACAGCATGTATATGGAGGGGGCCATCCTAGTTGATATTTACCAATTTTATTGAACTTTAAAAAGAGCAATTTTGAGCTTCCTGGGCTTATTTTTCTGTTTTCTATTTGATTTATTCTCACTGTTTTAATTGTTTTTTTAATTAATTATTCTTTTTCTCTAGTCTTTTTTTTTTTTTTTTTTTTTTAATTGAGATGGAGTCTTGCTCTGTCACCCAGGCTGGAGTGCAGTAGCACAATCTCAGCTCATTACAACTTCTGCCTCCTGGGTTCAAGCAATTCTCTGCCTCAGCCTGCTGAGTAGCTGGGATTACAGGTACCCGCCACCACACCTTGCTAATTTTTGTATTTTTAGTAGAAATGGGGTTTCACCATCTTGGCCAGGCTGATCTTGAACTCTTGACCTTGTGATCCACCTGCCTCTGCCTTCCAAAGTGTTGGGATTACAGGCGTGAGCCACCGCACCCCAGCCTTTTTCTCTAGTCTTTAAAAGTCAAATCGTACACCAATAATTTGAGAACTTTCTTGCTTTGTCTGCTATAAAGTACCCTTTCGAACTGCTGTACCTTCATCTCACAATAATTAGTATGTTATGCACTCATTTATATTCAATTGTATTGTCTCATTTCCCTTGTGGTTTTGTTATTGACCTGTGGATTATTTAGAAATACATTGTTTAATTTCTAAATATTTGATTTTCAGACATTGTTTGCTATTGATTCTAGTTTAATTTTACTGGGGTCAGCTAATATATTTTGCATAGTTTTTTTTTTCTTTTAAATTTGTGGGTACTTTTATTGCTTAGACTAGGTGTATGTTGCATTTGCACTTGAATGTAATCCATACCTGCTGCTAATTGCTGTAGTGTTCCATAAATATCAATTTATTTGGTCAAGAATATTGTGTTATTGGATTCTATTATACCTTACTGATTTTCTAATTGCTGTTTGAATTGCTCAGAAAGTAGTATTGAAAATTGAATTTTAAAAATTAGCGTTATTGAAGTATAACTGACAAATTGTATGGTTTTAAGGGGAATATGATAATTTAATATATGCATATATTTTGTGAAATGATTATTACTATGAAGTTAGTTAAAATATGTCACCTCACCTAGTACCCTTTTTGTTTTGTTTTAGATTGAGAACATTTAAGCAAATTTTAACTATGCAATTTAATAGAACAGTTGATTTTTTACTGGATGAGTACAATGTGTATTTTATATTGCAGGGTGATAGATTTTGTTGTATTCCTTTAAACCTTTTTTGATTTGGTCGTGGAATGAGAAATCTAATACATTCTTTAGAGCCTTGCCCTTAAGGTTTTTTATGACAAATGCAGAGCACCCTTTAATCTAGGACTATTTTAGCCCCACTGCTTATGCATTACGTTTTAAAAATCTCTACTCCTGCTGCTTCTATTATAGGTCTTTTCTCTCTGGCTGGTGAGCAAACAAATATATAGGCTTCTGTGAACTATAATAATTGTTCAGCCCCCTTTTTCCAGTAGTTTTCTTTTGCAACTTTAGGGAAATTCATGATTTTTCTAATAAATGTCCAGGGAAGGATTAAACTGAACCTTTCTGGACATTCTCTCTTTCTCTCTCTCTCTCTCAGTACATATTCTTCATTATTGTTACAAATTACAGCCACTTTGCTCTTCCCAAATTCCATTTTATCTCAACAATGCAAAGGGTCCTGGGCTGTTTGGAATCTCCTTTCCCACCCCTTAGATTGGAAATTGCTTTCAGGCAACACACTGGCACAATAAGAAGGCTCAACTCATTTGTTTTTCTTCTCTCAATCTCATTCTCTTTATTTCCAGTATTTGAAAATTATCATTTGATATATTTTATTTTATTTTCTAGGTATTGAAGATGGGAAAATAAATTCAGTCTGTTACTCTACCATATTTAGAAGCTGAAGCCACAAATAATTTTGAACGTATTTTTTGTAATTATATTTTTCAGGTTTATTTTTCCTGTACATTATTCACAATAATAAGAATAAATGACTGTAATATTTATATTTGATGCAACATTCTTAGGTTATATTAGCACTGCCAGATTTATCTAGGGAGAGCAACACTTATGCAAATAAGTACAAATAACTTGATTTTGCAACTTACGGTCACAAGTTATTTGGATTGTCTTGTGCAGTACATTTTCTAATGATTTAAAAACCTAATTTATGTAATCAATAAATTGTGAAGAGTCTCTTAAAGTTGTAGTTTGATACTTTAAAAGTTCTCTGGTCAGTAAACATTCTCGCCCTGATTTTAAAAAGTATTAGCGTAGATATAGGGATCATCACATTAGAATTTTTAAATTATGAAATATGTAATGTTATAGGAAATAATATATTTAGCATTCAATAGTAATTCGTTTTTTCACAAAATTGTCTTTTATAAACAGATGTATTTTTATTCACATTCATTCACTTACATATTCATTTTTCCGACTACTATTTTTGTATATAGTCCTAGAGAAAAATGTAAGAACAATATAATATGAATTTAAATTATATCACATCTTTTTTTTCACTTTAAATTGGTTAGTGTCTTAAATGATCATTGTGGCCTCCATAATTTGAAAATAGTGAAAAGAATGTAAAGGTCTATTTCTCCCACTTCTATCTACATGGATAAATCTTATTTCCGCCTTCATCAGCTTCAGAGAATGTTGAAAAATTTGGGGGTGATATGGCCTTCCAGTTACCTTAATTTCCTTAAACTTCCTTATTTCTAACCATGAATTTGTAGTGGCCAGAAGTAGTGTCGAGACTGAGTTATGGTAGTAGAAATGTCAACAAGCACTGTCTATGTTACAGACTCAATGGGCTGCTTGCTCCTTTATGGTAGATACTGATGGTTTGTGCAGAGAGTACTCCTGATAAGTGTGGACATTCTGACACCAGCAGGTTTGAAGAGCACATATATGGAAGGGGCCATCTCAATTGAATTCTTTAACCACTGTTTCCTAATCCAAGGACATAGGATGTAGAAATTAATGAGCTACTTGCCTGTTGTTAGTATTTCATATCTCCTAGTGGTTCTCCAAAGTTGTTTCTTCCATCTATAAGAGGATCTTTGCTCAGCAAACAGTGCTGCCTCTGTCCTTAGAACCGTCTTTTCTAGTCTCTGTCATTCTCTCTGACCAGGACTCTTTAATTTTCCTCCCCTACTCTTTGTAAAACGATGGAGTAATCTCTTGATCTGGGTTACATCTGGGATTTTGCTGTATTTCTAAACCCTATTATATATAATTTTGTCCACCTGAGGCTTAGTTCAGCAACAGGATAATATACATTTTCATCCAGTGTATGGTAAATATATGTGCTTATTATCCACATAATTGTGTCTTTGCTTGAGTGATAATTTCCTGTTAGAATTCAGATAAGACACATATGGAATTTCTACCTAAAACCCTGACTTAACGACTATGAATTCTATACATGTAACAAAATTGCACATGTATCCTATAAATTTGTACAAACAAAAAAGTAAAAAAAAAAAGAACATACAGAATTTTAGTTTTTTAAGTACAATTTTTGTGCTGCTATTACTTAACAGTACCCAAAATTTAAATCAATAATTTAATACATTTGCTGTGTGCCTACTATATGTCAGGGATTATGCTAACTGCTGGTAATATAATAGTGAAGAAACTACACACAATTAGGCATATAGAAAAGGTTCACTTAATAGATGTTGAATGGAAAAAAGAAATAAATGAATAACTCAGTGCAGACTTTAGAATATTTGATAATGGTATTTGTGGAATAAAACAAGTTTCTGTTCTGCTCCAAATAAGCACACTTAAATAATCATACTTAAAAGAAAAACCATACAGAATATCTAAATTTGAAAATAGTGTCTCTCTAAGGAGCCTCTACAGTTTAGCTGATGTGCAGTATTTGTGAAAGTCGGAATAATTTTTCCATGTAAATCAATATACAGTTGACAAAATTTCCAAAGTAAAAAAGTGTAATATTAAACCTTTAAACAAAAGTTAAATTGGGCATAAAAAAAGATTATTTGCCTGGGCTTAGTAGGATCAATGATGTGGTTGAAGAAGTACCTTGCTGTACCTCTAGTTAAGTGCAGGGCTGTAAAGGTCCCTGGAACAAAAATTGATGTATCTGAGATGTTATCCAGGATGTACTCTCATGCTATTTTTGCAAGCTGCTTTCATCATACTCAGAAGGATTTGTCAAGATGCTTACCTGTTGTGAAATTCAGCATGATTTCTTGAGGGTGCAATCTAAAGCTGAGTTATGTCATCTCTTCTTAGCACTGCTATATCAGTGCCTATGAGATTGTAATTCTTCCTGGGCTACTCTTTATTCAGTGGTTGCTGTACAAAATGGGGGACAAAACAAATGTATGTCATGCTCTAAGACTACTATATGTCATATGTATTTACCAAGAGTTAAAAAAAGAAAATGTACAGCATGTCTCTTTACATATAAGTCCTAAATGCAATTTTCATTTTTGGCTGGTTTAAATTAAGGCAAATAAATTCACTCCTATTATGTTTTATACATACTTGTTGATTTAGCTTAAGGAATTAAAATTAATGAAGTTAATGCCTTCTTATTAACATTAAACATTTTAAAATGGAAAATCATCTCGTTTCCACAATAAATCATTTACAAATCACCTGTGTACTCTTCTTTTCTAGCATTCTTTTATATGTATGCTTTTGGCATAAAAATACATGCCAGGGAATAAATATTACAAAAAAAAACTCAGATGTAGTTAAGTCTTAACTATATACAAATTATTAGTCAGGAAAAGAGGGATTGCATTTAAAAAAGAATCTAGCCATCACAGAGGTGCTGAAATTTTGCTTATATTTTCATTTTGTGGAATAGCCACATCTTAATCAGCAAACCAACTGCAAAACTCTTATTCTAGGTTTATATAGGATTAGACTATAAGTGACTCTCCTAAATATTTGAGAATTTTGATTGCCTGTTTTCAAGGAAGTTTTGAGTTTCCAAAAGTAATTTTCCTTGAATAAAGTAGATTTTATATCTAAGAAAGTGATGAGAAAGCTGTGACATGCGAGCATTTACAAATAGTCAATGCATAAAATTTGATATCATAACTATGTGCATTTCAATTTTATTGATAAAATGTAAAGCATTTTGTTTTTCACATGTAAGCAAATACTGACTAGCATTAACACATTGATATATGATTTTCAGAGTAAAGTGTTCACATTTCTAGGTGGTAATTAGGCTAGTATTTTTTAAAAAATAAAGAGTTAGGTAATATAAAACATGTTAAATACATTATCCCCATCCCCACTCTCCTTTCTCTCAAGTGTGTTTTGCTGCTTTCATTCTCTTTATTCTTTCATTTTGCATCCCTACTGGCCCTCTTTACTTTTTTCTTCCCTTATCTCCCCCACTCTTTCCCTCTGCATTGAAGTATACTACTTTGAAACATAGCTTGTTCTTATCTTATATTTTATCTTTTCTTTCTCACAGCCCTTTTCTATTGCATTTTGACTAAGTTTCATGGGAATCTTTATTTGTTGCCGAACTCTAAATATACCTGTTTATGGTATCCAGTCTCTCCATATAAGCATATACAGAGAAGATATCAACACCCAGTCCAGGAGTGCAGAGTGGGATTGGTAAAAGTAAAGATATTGGTCAGTAGTTTTGTGAGCTAGCAGACATAAGCTTTGTTCACAAGGAGTTTTCTTCATATGGGATAAATTTATTGCAATGGTTTTCTCCTGTCTGTTGCAATCTATTTAAAACACCCACCTCAATGTGGGATGACTGTCTATTCCATTGCTTTCTTTTTCTTAAGCATGGCTACATACTTTTTTATTCATCTGTGCCTGAGGTCAATGACCCAGATATTCTTCTTCTTGCTTCTGGCTATGTGTACTTTTTCATGTATACTGTTACCAATTTTATTCTCTTATTGTTTTCCCTCTTCATTGTGACATTAGCATTTTATAAGAATGACTATATTAATCATACCACTAAAAATTTAATATCTTATACTGTGGCCCAAATATATTAATTTAGCCTCTATGTTCACCCCTGACTTCCATATCAGGCACCAACATTATGATCTAAAAGTGGAATAGAAAATGTGAAAGTACAAAACTATTAACTTTTTGATACCAACCATCTCATTATTTATTGCCATTTATTTTGCAATAATTACTTAAGAAAAAAATATCTATTATTGCTCCATACTGCTTTAACTGCAGTTGCAGATTTAAAGATGAATTCAGACTTCAGCCTTTCCCTGAGGCTGATGGACTTCTCCTTTCAAAGTAGGACACTTCTATCTGATGGCATTAACCATAAAATCCCCCATTTCAAGTCTATGATATCCTGAAGGACAACGGCTCATTTCATTTCTTATCAAGAAATCGGGCAGATCAGTCATATTTCCCGAATCAAATGACATTTCAGAAAATTCACTTGAACCAAAAATGAGGTTTCATTTCTGCAGACTCCAATTAGTTTAAAAGTGGTTTCTGATGAAAATTTTCAAAATAACTGAGCAGTTCATGAAAAACAACTTTATATTTTTATGTATTTGACTATATCAACTCATATTTCATATATACATGCCCCTATACATGCACTTACATACACACACACACACACACACACACACACAGGCTTCCAAATAGCTACAGCTAGCCACCCTGTCATGTGGTGTAAATCTTTAATTTTAGTGATCAGCGTTAATAGTAAAGTACTTAAGATCTTTCCTCTTTTCTCTCTTTTTTTTTTAAATCCTGTTACCCTAGGTATTCCAGTGGGAGTGTGCCCGCTCGTTTGCTCCCTAAGTACACAAAATTAGCTGCTTATCAGTTGATCTTCTTACATGATCCTTTAAAAACCCTTTGTGTGTGTATACAGGCACCTATGCAGCATCCAAGGCTGCTTCTGCCTTCAGAGGAAGCCTAGACAAGCTACCCCCAGCCTTTTCTTACCCACTCACATGGGGCTCAGGCCTAATTAAATTGCTCTCAAAGACAAGAAGGGATGAATTTTCTTCTTTCCATCTCCCTTGTCACCCATTTAACTCAGCTGACATTCACTGACTCCTTTTTACTTATGTTCAAAAAAAAAAAAGAAAAAAAAAAAAACCATATGCACACACACAAAAGCCCCATAAAGACAGGGTTTAGAGAGCTGGGAGAAGTAGGGAGGGACAGTGTTCGTGGATAAACTCTTAATCTGGTTACTCCGTGATTTATAATTTCAGAAACAAACAACAGAAACAAGATAGAGAGAAAGTGCCAGAGGAGAGGCTTGATTTCTCTTGCTGGCTTTGATTTTATTCCATTAAGCTAACACTGAAGAAGACCGAAACAAACACACATACACACACAAACACATACGTCAGTGCTTGTGGTCAATCTGTACCCCTCTGTTGTTTTTGGTTGTTGTTGTATTTTTCTTGGGCTCAGATTAATGAGGGAGGTTTTGTAAACTAGGATGAGCAGAGCCTATTAATGTAGCTCTGCCCAAGAGGGGCAGAGGGGAGCCGCAGCCACTTTGGCTGGCCTGCTATTGATTGGACTGGAGGTCACGGGGGAGTACTGCTGCATTTCTGAAGCTGGGGTTCAGGGAGGGGGCTGGAGAGCTTTGGCTAAACCAGACAACAGGAGCCCTGTGCAAGTCTAGCTCCAATAAGGGCCTAGGAAAAGCCAGGCAATTAGCCTTTGAAGGTCATGGTAAGTTCCCTCCTCCCTTCTCTCTTTTCACCACAGTATCCAGCCTTCCTTCCCTCCTCCTCCTTTCTTCATCACCCACACTCCAAACACATCTGAGGAATCCATTCAATTAAATCCCTCTCGGCTCCAGCTGGCTCTGGAGTGAAAGGTCAGTAGAGTCCAGGAGGGAGGAAAAGACACCAGGAGGAGCTAGAGCTTGTGGCTGCCTCCGACCCTGCCTTTCCTGTCTCCCTTCCCCCATCTCCCCACTCTCCTCTCCCCACCTCCTTTCTACCTGCCATCTTTAATGATACCTGATGGTCAATCACTCCCCAGCAGTGAGAGACATGCCCTGAAGCATCATTGCAGTAGGGAGAGACCCATCAGGTTTTTGGTTTTTTTAAAAAAAAAAAAACGATGATAATGATAACCCGTGGACATAATGTTAGTTTGTTTGCTGTGCTTCTTGGAGGCCTATCGCTGTTTCCCTGGGCCAGCCCAGCTGCTTGGAGGGTCTATGCAGTCCTTGGTATTCACCCTTCCCCCAGTTTGCATTTTGTCTTGCCTTAAAGAGACCTAATTAGACTGAGGGATAGTTTGCTGGCCTGCTTGGCTCCATAAATAGAAGAGAAAAAGTAAAGATTTCTGATCCTATTGTTGAAAGCATATGCTTCAAGTTCACCAAGAAACAGCATACTTAACTATCTGTGCTAACATAAGAAAATACGTTAAATTTTGTTTGAAGGATTCAGCTAGGGATGTCTACATTGTTTAAAAAATCATGTTATAACTATGTGGTTTCAATGATAAACACTAACAAAATAATTTAGGGATAGGATTTATTAGATGAAAGTTCAGAATCAGAAACTTTGCAGAAATTTTAGATACATGTATGCATACATATGTTTTCATACACATATGAAGGTATATTTTTCTTATTTTTTTTTTAGGAAGGCAGTGACCTTAGATTGGTTATTTCCTCTCCTTATGCACCAAATTTTTCCTTAAAATCATGTGGAAATTAATATGAACACAAAATTTCGCAAAATGATATCATAACCACCAATGTGAACAAGGTATAGTCTTCTCTTCACATGACCTAGAATATGTCACATTATACATTTTGCCATTAATACTTTATGTTTCCATTGTACTTTTTCAAAAAACTTGATGATTTCACTGTGTTCCCACACTTCTAGTCTATATTGTAATCTATATTCTCAATATATAATATATCATCTATATTCTCAAGGCCCAGTATTTTCTTTTTTTTTAGCAAGTGTGGGGATACAGATTCTAGTACAACTAATATCTTACTTGCAATCAGATTTTTTTGTTGTTACATTATTTTCTGCATCATTTGATGAACCAAACTACATTTTCCTATTCCTATTAAACTATTTGATGATGCTTTTTATTTTGTTGTATAATTGGGTGAGCAATCATGTGATAAACATAAGTTTGGTATGAAATCAAAGAAGCAATGCTAAAAACAATGAATATATTTTCAGGAAAGTTTTAAAGATGTTAAATCTTTTAGAAAAAAAGATGGTAGAAACAGTATTACTTCTTTGTGGTTTTTATGAACACAATGATAAAACTCTAAAAGACATCTAGTATAGTTAATGTATGATAGTTTTCTTTTATAACCTAACATTATGCTTTTTGAAATGTGTGTTAGAGGTAGAAGTTTGTGTGTTTGCTAAATTAAAAATGAGTGTGATCTGAATTGAGTTGTTGTTGTTTTTGTTGGGAAAGATTGTGGAAGTAAGACACATGGGAAGAAGTGACATATGTAATATCATACTTTTAAATGCTTCAAATTTAGGATTTTCTTTATAAAATTACACAAGACAATACTCAGTGCCATTTGGTATTTTATAAACCATCTGTCTAGAACTCTTCCATTTATATGTATATAAAATAGAACTCAGCATATCTGATGGCTGTAGATATTTGTGTACATGTGCATACATGCCCCCACCTATACAGAATTATCTGATCCTGACAACAAAGGAATACAATTATTTATTCTAATTGTACCTGTCCAATTTAGGTATCTCTCAGAAAATCCTTCAATAGTTGATAGTTAAAGGAATTCTTAACTTATTAATTGAACAAATATTTATAAGGCACCTATTATATGTCAGATATTATGTCACTTGCTGAGACCACAAAGATGAAAAAGAAAACACACACGTGTTTCCTGCTCTCATAGACTCAGAGTCTAATGAAAAAGAAAGCCATTGCGGCCAGGCGCGGTGTCTCATGCCTGTAATCCCAGCACTTTGGGAGGCCAAAGCGGGCAGATCACGAGGTCAGGAGGTTGAGACCATCCTGACCAACATGGCCGCGTCTCTACTAAAATACAAAAAATTAGCTGGACCTGGTGGTGCGCACCTGTAATTCCAGCTACTGGGAAGACTGAGGCAGGGGAATCGGTTGAACCCGGGAGGTGGAGGTTGCAGTGAGCTGAGATGGCGGCACTGCACTCCAGCACGGGCAACAGAGTGAGACTCCATCAAAAAAAAAAAAAAAAAAAAGGGAAGAAAAGAAAAAAGAAAGCCATTGCACAAATATTTGTGACAGTACTATCAAAAGAGAAATCTGAGGTATTATGGAATCATATAACAGGTCAACTAAATCTAGTGAAAATATCATATTTCTGTATAACCAAGCATTGACTATAGGCCCAGAATTATTCCCAGGTAACTCTAAATTTCAGGCAAAACAGCTTTAGTAGTCCAAGGACAGCTCTCTTAAAAATTGGGGTGTGGGCTATTGGACACAAAAGTACAAAGATCCTGGAAGGGGACACAAAGAAACAAAGCCAGAAACCTAATTTAAAGATCTCAGCAGAGCACTGACAATGTCTGCTACAGAGAGCAAACAGGATTTTTAGGGTTTTTTTTTATATGGATTATATAAGTGGGTGGTTATTTATCTTGCTGAATCAGGAAATAAATAGGAAAAAGGGTGTGTTGGGCAAAAATATGTGGGTGAGATAATAATTATGTCTTAGATTAAGTTTGAAGTCTTTGTGTAATACCATTCAAAACATTCAGTAAGCAGTTATATATGTAAGTCTAAATCTCAAAAGAGGAAATCTGAATGAGTAATTATAGCAAGGTTGCAGGATACAAAGTTAATATACAAAAGCCAGTTGCTTTTTGATATACCAAAAATGAACAAGAGGGATTTGAAATTAAAACTACAATACCAGCAAGTTATTTTGTAAATAGCAACAAAATGATCCTAAAGTTTGTATGGAGAAGCAAAACATACAGAATAGCCAACACGATATTGAAAAATTAGGACAAAGTTGGAGGAATGACACTACCAGATTTCGAGATTTACAGTAAAGTCATAGCAGTCAAGGTAGTGTGGTGTTAGTAAAAGAATGGAAAAATAGATAATTGGAACAAAATACAGAGCCCAGAAATAGATCCACATAAATATAATCACCTGACCTTTGACAAAGAAGCAAAGGCAATACAATGGAGAAAAGACAGATTTTTCAACAAATTGTGCTGGAACAACTGGACATCCACATTAAGAAAATGAATATAAACACAGACCTTACCTCCTTCACAAAAATTAATTCAAATTGTATTGCAGACCTAAATACGTAAATAAATAAACCTGTAAAACTCCCAGAAGATCACATAAGAGAAAAACCTGGATGATCTTGGGTTTGGTGGTGACTTTTTAGATGTGACACCAAAGGTATTGATATAAGCTTATCCAACCTGTGGCCCATGGGCCCCAGGCAGCCCAGGAGGGCTTTGAATGCAGCCCAGCACAAATTCGTAAACTTTTTAAAAACATTGATTTTTTGTGTGTGATTTTTTTTTTTTTTGGTCGTCAGCTATTGTTAGTGTATTTTATGTGTGGCCCAAGACAGTTCTTCTTCCCATGTGACCCAGGGAAGCCAAAAGATTGGACATCCTTGCATTAATCCATGATCCCAAAAAATGAGAAGTTGGACTTTATTAAAATTAAAATTTTCTACTCTGTGAAAGACACTGCCAAGATAATAAAGACAAGACACACTCTGACAGAAAATATTTACAAAAGACCTATCTGATTAAGGACTAGTATTCGAAATATAGAAAACATTCTTAAAACTCAACAGTAAGAAAAGAACTCGATTAAAATGTAGGCCAAACACCTTAATAGATACCTCACCAAAGAAGATGTAAAGATGGCAAATAGGCATATGAAAAGATACTCCAGATCATATGTCATCAGGAAAATGTAAATGAAAACAAAAACAAGATACTACCATATACTTATTAGAATGGCCCAAATCAGAACACTTACAACAGCAAATGCTAGTGAGGATGTGCAGAAACAGGTACTTTGATTCACTACTTATGGAAAAACAAAATGGTACAACCAATTTTATGTCCAACAGGACAGTTTGGCAGTTTCTTACAAAAGTAAATGTACTTTTACCGTAACATCCAGCAATGGTGCTCCTTGGTATTTACCTCCAAAAGTTGAAAACTTATGCCCACACAAAAACCTGCACACAATGTTTATAGTGTTATTTATAATTGCCAAAACATAAAAGCAACCTAGATGTTCTTCAGTAAGAGAATGCATAAATAAACTGTGGTACATGCAGACAACGGCATGTTATTCAGTGCTATAAAGAAATGATCTATCAAGGCAGGAAAACACATAAAGGAAACATAAATGCATATTACTAATTTAAAGAGGGCAAACAGTAAAGGCTACACACTACATGATTCCAACTATATGGCAACTTGGGAAAAGCAAATCTATGGAGACAGTAAAAAGATCAGTGAGTGCCAAGTGTTAGTGGGAAGTATGGGAAGGATGGATAGGTTGAGCACAGAGAAATTTTACGGCAGTGGAACTACTCTGTATGATGCTATCGTGGTGAATATATGTCATTACACGTTTGCACAAACCTATAAAATGTACAATATCAAGAGCGAGCCCTGTTGTAAACTCTGGACTCTGGATGATGATATGTCATTGTAGGTTCATGAATTGTAACAAATGTACCACTTTGTTGGAGGCTGTTAATCATTGAGGAGCTATGTATGTTTCAGAGTTGATCTATAAAGATAGTGACTGAAAACTACAGGGTGAATAAGACTGTCTAGGGAGGGTGAGTCATATGAAGAAGTGTTGAGTAATTCCAACATTAAGTGACTAGCTAAGGATAAAATAAATTACAAAAGAGACTGAAAAGGAGCACCAGAGAGTAGGAAAACCATAGGAGACTGGTCCCTGAGAAAGCAGACAGAACCTAAATGATGCAGGACTCCAAATAAAATATGGACTTAAAATTACTTATCGGATTTAGTAACAGTGTATTGTTTTGGACCATTTTGAGCACAGTTTTAGTGAGGAAGTGCTGATATATAGAAGAAAAAAAGTAGAGAAGAAAATGTCATAATCAGAGTGAGTTCAGTAGTAAATGAGAGTTAAGAAAATTTTAAAAAAAATGAAGCCCATATTCTGAAATAAATGATACCAAGTTTAAAAATATGTACTTTAAGGACAAATAGTTGCATCATATGGAATAAAATCTATAGGCCCTCTTTAATTAGGAATAACTATGAAAGAGCTCCTGAATTCATCCTGATCTAAGCCCAGATACCATCTTTCTTTTGTTATCTCATTTTCATATTACTAAACATAGTTCATGTTTCTGCAGTCCCCATTTTCTGGAATCACCAAAGGTAAGGCTAATTTAACTAGTTCTTTGCTTTTCTGATTATAGTTTTCATCACTTTACCACTAGACTTTCTACCTCTACCTCACTGCGTTGTTAGCATATACTTTTCTCTTGTTCTCATGTTTACCTAAATTCCTAAACACTAATGCACAAATCCAAGCAAGCAGGAACTGAAAATGAAATATGTTCTTTACGATATGTTTCTTTTAAGTACAAACACTCTCCCACATGGTGGAAAAGGGAAGAGGTAGATGGAGAAGGATACTATAGATTTCTGCAGACTCAGATGAGAAAAAATAATCTTCTGGTTAGAGTACAATGTAAAAAAAAAAAAACTTATTTATTCCAAAACCCAAATGCATTTATTGCATTTTGCTGAATTATATCACAAATGTTTTTTCTGAAAAGTAATAGTTTGTGCTCAAGAATGAGATTTGTCTGAAAACGTTGAATCTTTGCTTTTAAACCGTATTATGTCCATTAATGTAAATTGCATTTACAAGCTTACATTAATTTAGTGGTTTGCTAGCCATTTTGTGATTAGCATTTTCAACAAACAGGAAAAGAGACACTGCTTGCAGGTAGGCAGGTAGCAACCCTAGGATATGATGGCTCAATTTCAAACCAGTGTCATGCTTACCAAAAGTAGGGATAGAGAACCATAGTCAGAAGTAATTCCAATAATAAGATAACAAATAGAAATAAAACACAATGTTATTTCATGCAAGACTTTTTTAAACCACTATTTTATATATAGGAAATTATACTATGAGACATTCTTTAGTTATAAAAAAAATGACACTTTTAAAATCATCATAATTATGAAGGGCTTTGTACCTTTACTCCCCTAGTACAATATGTAGTTGAGCAGCCCAACCTTTCCTTCCTTCCTTTTTCACTTCCTTCATTTCTTTCTTTCCTTCATTCTTCCTGTTTCTTTTTTTCTTTTTTTTTTTTTTGAGACAGAGTCTAGCTCTGTTGCCAAGGCTGGAGTGCAGTGGCACAATCTCGGCTCACTGCAACCTCCACCTCCGGGGTTCAAGCTCTCCTGCCTCAGCCGTCTGAGTAGCTGGGACTATAGGCACGTGCCACCAGGCCAAGCTAATTTTTGTATTTTTTGAAGAGATGAGGCTTCACTACGTTGACCAGGCTGGTCTCGAACTCCTGACCTCGTGATCTGCCTGCCTCGGCTTCCTAAAGTGCTGGGATTACATACATAAGCCACCATGCCCAGCCTCCTTTTTCTTTATTTATCTGCTTCTATCTTTCCCCACTTCTCTCCTTCTCTCATATCTCCCTCCTTTTTTCTTTCTTTCCATTTTTCTTCCCCTTTCCTTCCTCTTGCCTGCCTGCCCTCCCTTCCTTCCTTCCTTCCTTGTTTCCTTTTTTCAACATTATCTTTTTTCATTATTGAAGTCTGCTAATTTCTGAATACCTACTATGGACTGGATGTTTGTATTCCCCCAAATTTTGTAGTTGAAGTCCTCATACCCAGTGTGATTTGGAAGTGAGGTCTTCGGGAGATAAATAGGATTAGATTAGATTATGAGAGTGAAGTCCTTATGATTAGATTAACGCCCTTATCAAAAGAAGAAGAAATCTGAGATCTCTCTCTTTCTATCTACATGCACCAAGGAAAGGCCATGCCCCTGAGGACACAGTAAGAAGATGGCTGGCAAGTCAGAAGGGCCTTCATTAGAACCTAAATTTTTCTAGCAACTTGATCTTGGACCTCCCAGCCTCTGGAACTGTGAGAAATACATGTCAGTAATTTACCCAGTTATTAATACCCAGTCTATGGTATTAATATTTTATTATAGCAGCACAAGCAGACAAAGACAACATTTTCATAATATTGGTTACTAAATTAAATATGTGACTAGGACAAGTATGAACCACTTCATAGATGGGTAAAGTTTTTTTTAAAAATAGAATATAGAAAATAGCAATGATAAATATAATACAAATATTATAGGGGTAATATTTTTATTATTAGCATGAGAAATTGAGATTGTTAAAATACCATTATAGGTTTAACTTTCAGACTATTGAGTAGATGTCATGTTGATGGCGATCAAAAACTTTATTGACAACTGTCTACTCCTTCAGGTAGAACAGCAAAACGGTCTCCCTTTGGTGAAATGTATTAAATATTTTGGGCCAGTAGATTGCACTGATCATTTTCTCTGTAAGTTTAAACAAGCTATATTCCCCTTTCTACAAATAATATTTGTCACATAGTAATAATACTATATATTAACATGGACATCAATTATTCATCATTTTCTATGTAACAATAATTATTCTGAGAGTTTCCATATATTCTAAAAATAAGCAGACACATCTCACAAACGTTTATGCAAAGGGTTTTTTTTTTGAAATTACAAGCATATATAGTACAATTTCTTCTAAGTGGAGAGCGAACATGTTTACAGATTTCTAGTATCTGTAATCATTACATAAGAGAAACTTAAAAGAAAATCAAATTCCCTTGATCAGGTTCAAGGTCTTATTTACTTATTTCAAAAATGTCACTATAACTCTACTCAGCTTTCACTGTGGTAGGCTCTAAAGCTAATTTAAGCATCAGATGTTTGTATAAAGTGCTCACTTATTTAATATAACAGAGTAAATAGGGTCTTTTGCTTTGGTAGCAGGGACAGATTCATGAACTCTGTTCTTGAATTGATCTCCAAAGCTCCATGTAACCCATGATACCTTGATAGAGCCATTAAAAGTTCAAAAATATTTTATCAATGAGTTTCACAGAATGCTTTTAGGAACGAACACAAAAATCAGCTAAATACTGATGTAGGTTAAGAACTCCAGCCGTGTGTTGGTTGGATAATACATAGCTGCAAAATTATTTCTATCAGGCATATGGAAGTATAATCCTAGGAAAATGGAATAAAATAAAATAAACTTCATTTTTTAGTGTTTTGGCATAAAATATTCCCATGTTTTGTTTAATAGATTGAAAATTTAGCATTTCACGTTTTCTCTTAAAAATTGAATCAATAATTTTTTTCCAAGAAACATTGCCAGTGACCACTATAGCAATAATAAAATAAAGTTTTAGAAACATAGAGTTAATTTCAAATATAACACAGGAAAGGCAGATTTTACAAACTACAGATTGAACATATTAGACTGGATGTCTAGTATTTGCTGATTTGGCTTCTGTATTCATTTCCACTAGTTCTAAAAATAGAGCAAAATTTTCTTTGGGACGTCATTCATCCTTATTCTTAGCCACGCTGTTTGGACACAATTTATTCACTCGTTTAAGAATTACTGAGCGATTTACAGGTGCCAGGCAGTGTTATACAATCAGAAGATATAGAAATGAATGGCAGATGAAGAAAAGCCCTATCTCTTTCCCCATGGGTGATAAGAGCCTGCAAGGTAAAAGGTGATGTTTGATGGAGTATATGAGTAAGAGAGGTTCTTCCACTGGATTTTAAAGTGTTGAGATGTGAAGACTGGAGCTTCATCAGCCGTCTTACAATCATGGAAGGAACTAGCCCAGTAATAAGGAAAATATGGAAGAAGACAGAGCTAAAAAATTCAGGTGAAAACAGACAAACCAAAAAAGAAAAACTTATGGCATTTTCTGATATTCTAAATTAAGCTGTGGCTAAAGCTGGAATTATTCTTGAAGATATGTGAGTCAGGAAATTTCATTTTTAGGCTATTAAAAACTAGGTTTTCTAACACTTGTAAGTGAAAGAATCTTAATTTCTGCGGAAATATTTTTTAAATTTTAAGATACAGATGAAAATGTTGATCAACATCTTGTTGATGTCTGAATTTATGAGAAAAGTTCATCTATATTATTTGTGTTAATATTTATAATAATAAAAATAACATTATTCATGGAATAAGAATATATTTAGAAATCAACTATATTTTATTTTCATTTTCACATGTGAAAATTGAGTGAAAAATATTGGAAATTTCTTTTGACTATTTATAAGCAAGAGGAACAATTCGTCAAACTAGAATTTAACCAGTCAAAATTATAATAAACTTCAGTGTTTAAATTCCTGTTGCGTTGTACAATTTCCGATTATTTATTCTAAATCTGTGGTTTGTGTTGACAAAATTAAAGCTCTTAAAAATTTAAAAGTCATCCACCTTTCCATATCTTTGCACCTAGAATAAAATAGCGAGATTCAAATTACATCTGTAAAATATTGTCGCCTAAATTAACTACTTTTAGATACATACACATTGTTAAAACTTTGATTTAATATTAAGTTCTACAATTCTCTGGCCTGTCTATAGTCTAAAGCTCACCTGTATGTTAGTGCCTCATTAAATCCCTTGCAGATCCAAACAAAAGTTGACCACATATTCAAGAATGTATTTTGTCTGCCATACCTAATACGTCTACTACGAGCTACTTAAAATTGTACACTCAGACTCTCAGAATATTTTTTACTATTTATGGCCCTCCCCCAAAATTGAATCATGTATTACTGTATATTTAAAACTCTGTTGACCTTTATATCTTGAATTGAAAATTGTAGAATTCAGAAACATTGAATTACACATAAAATGGGACCAGTGGTGAAATTGTGATTACAAAATTTTCCGACATACTGTTGTTTCCATTTACAACATAAGGTTCATTGAATAAATGTTCTGAATGCTTACCATAATATTTGCATCTTGCTTATAACAAATTGCTAACCGGTAAGTTTATGGGGTAACATATGGGTCTCAGTTCTTTAGTTGGCGGCAGTTAAACAAATCCTACATTTTTACACATAAATAAATGCTTGAGAGAGAAACTACCCATTTTATGAAATCATATGTCCAGTTGGATGTAGGTCAGGAAGGACTTGCTAGTGTGTTAGTAGCCATAAAAACCTGCCCCATGCTAATTACTATTTAGTTGCAGGGGTTGGTTCAGCTAGCTATGCATACGTTATAGCCCATATGTACAAATCTTCCCATTTGTAGGAAGGCCAGATGGCCCCTCCCTAAGCACGAACCTTTCCTGCTACGTGGATTAACTATGAAAGATTTAAATTGCTTTCTTTTCAAAAAAAAAATTGACTTTAGTGCCAATATTTTTTATAGTTATCAGAGACTTTTAATTCAGAAAGAGCAGCAAATGCTATTTGTTCATGCAGAATTTTTGCTAGTGATTCATTGTTTTCACTTTGAAATACACATGAAACCATTATTCTTACTATTCCACAGAATTTTTTTCATATATTATAGATTAACTTGTCCGAACTGGGTACTATGAATGGGGGTTATATACACTGATGATTAATGTTTACTATATTAAACAGTTTACTATATATATATATTCATGTCTCCCAAAACATAATTTGAAATTACAGTTAATTTCTGTGGAAGAGCAAAATATCAAAATTTCTTTAAAAACAGGATTTATAAAATCATTATTGTTAGAAATAATATATCTGGAAACATATTTCAGGTACAAAAGTAGATAAATAAAATACATATTATCAATTTTTGAAGCAAAAATTATACTCACTATATCATTCTATGGCAAAACCAACATGAAATAAACATATTATTGGCTTACTTCTTGCTATTAAATTTGAATATAACAAAATATTATTCATACAAAATATGAATTTTTATGAACAAAATGTTATTCACATAAAATAATCTGAATTAATGTTTTTCAAAGTCTTGTGTCAAGAGGTATTCATCTTAATTAGTATATAGTTAATTATAAATTTGATGTTTTTATGGTCAAATGACTTATTATTAACTAAGTCTGAAAGCCTATAATTAAAGTAAATCTACAAGGATGTCCTGTAATGTATAATTACTGAAATGTCAGCATCCTCAGAATCTTCCACATTGAATACTCAAATTTAATTACAAACAAAAATAATCTTTTAAAATTTCTGTGGGGAAGGAAGTCACAGAATTCAATTATCCTATCCAAAGTGGGTCACCAAGCTAAAGAAAATAAAATTCTAAAGGTAAAATTCTAGTTAAAATTTGTATGTTTATCAAAATTCTATCAATTCCATCATTAAGATTTTAAATTATTAGATATGATAGTCCACTATTACTCATTAAATATTTTTATATATAGTTCAGGAAACACATGACGAGTTGACAGGAGTAGGCTTCAGATGATTGGTAATAGTTCAGGAAATACAAACAAAAATTCTGATAGCTACAAAGAGCTTTGTTGATGGGCTTGGAATATAAAATTTATAGATTTCAAAGAGGCGTATGAAAATATGGGCATTAGAGGAATAAAAGAAGACGGAGGAAAGACAGCTCCCAAATTTACAAATAAGACACATCTAGAAACTTGTAGTAATTGTGTAATAATCTGTTATGAGAGTTTGAAGTACCTCATGAACTTTAATGAACCATTTATTTTGTGACATTATTTTCTGTCCTTTAATCAGCAAGGTTTCTATTTCTTGAGTTTCATTTTAGAGAATAGGCTAATGAAATACTACAACCTTCTATAAATGAATGATTTTGCTGTAAAAATAATACAAAAGCAACAATATGTTCTTGAATCAGGTATTGAAAATACTACGTATAAAAAAGAACACCTATATTTTTTGTAATATTATTAAAATTTATTTACTGAGAATTGTGTCCCTAAGTTAACTAAGGCAGATAATGAAGTTGTCATTGTAAATGTAAATATTTCTTTATCTTTTTGATGAAGAAAATATTGTTGTTTCATAATATATAATTATAATTTGATTAATAAATTTAATCAGTATTTGAATACCTTCTCATTAAACCTAGGAAAATAATTAACTTTTTGAAATAATTTTGTCTACTCATATATCACAGGAGGACCATTTTACACCAACAAGTTTTACATCATAATATGTCTTATGTTAGAAATAATAACAACCAGAATTTAACTTATTTTTCATCAGCAACACTATTGACATTTTGGGCGATAATTTGTTGTGAGGAGCGCTCCTGCACATTATAAAATGTTTAGCAGTATTCATAACCTCTAACCACTAGAAGCCAGTATAGCACTTTGCCAGTTGTGACAACCAAAAGTGTCTTGACATTGCCAAATGTCCCCTGAAAGACAAAATTAATCCCACTTGAGCACTGTGCTAACCATAAGTGATAAACAAAATTTTGTATATTTCATGTTAAAAGAAAGAAGCCAATAATATGATAAAATATGTAAAAACATATTATGAGGTTTTTTTTTTTCTTGTAAATTTGTTTAAGTTCCTTATAGATTCTGGATATTAGACCTTGGTCAGATGCATAGTTTGCAAAAATTGTCTCCCATCTATGGGTTGTCCATTTATTCTGTTGATAGTTTCTTTTGATGTGCAAAAACTGTTTAGTTTAATTAGATCCCACTCATCAATTTTTGCTTTTGTTTCAATTACTTTTGGTATCTTCATCATGAAATCTTTGCACATGCCTATGTCCTAAATGGTACTGCCTAGGTTGTCTTCCAGGGTTTTCATAGTTTGGGGTTTACATTTAAGTCTTTAATCCATCTTGAGTTAATTTTTGTATATAGTGTAAGGAAGGGGTCCAGTTTCAATCTTCTGCATGTGGCTAGCCAGTTATCTCAGTGCCACTTATTGAACAGGGAATCCTTTATCCATTGCTCGTTTTTGTCAGGTTTTGATCTTTGTTAAAGATCAGATAGTTGTAGGGTGTGTGGTATTATTTCTGTGTTCTCTACTCTATTCCATTGCTGTATGTGCCTATCTTTGTACTAGTACCATGTTGTTTTGGTTACTGTAGCCCTGTAGTATAGTTTGAAGTCAGGTAGCATTATGCCTCCAGCTTTGTTCTTTTGGCTTAGGATAGCCTTGGATATTCAGGCTTATTTTTGGTTCCACATAAATTTTAAAATAGTCTTTTTTTTTTAGTTCTGTGATGAAAGTCAGTGGTAGTTTAATGGGACTAGCATTGCATCTATACATTGCTTTGGGTGGTATGGCCATTTGAATGATATTCTTCCTATCCATGAGCATGAAATGTTTTTTCCATTTGTTTGTGTCATCTCTGATTTCTTTGAGCAGTTGTTTGTAGCTCTCCTTGTAGAGATCTTTTGCCTCCCCATTTAGCTGTATTCCTAGGTATTTTATTCTTTTGCAGCACTTGTGAATGGGAGTTTATTCATCATTTGGCTCTCCCCTTGCCTGTTCTTGGCACATAGGTATGCTTGTGATTTTTCCACATCGATTTTGTATCCTGAGACTTTGATGAAGTTACTTATCAGCTTAAGAAGCTCAGACAATGGGATTTTCTAGATATAACATAATGTCACCTGCAAACAGGGATAGTTTGACTTCCTTTCTTCCTATTTGTTTGCCCTTTATTTCTTTCTTTTGCCTGATTGCCCTGGCCAGAACTTCCAATACTAAAGAAACAGGAGTGATGAGAGAGGGCATCCTTGCCTTGTGCTGGTTTTCAGGGGGAATTCTTGAACAGACACTTTTCAAAAGAAGACATACATGTGGCCAACAATCATGTGAAAAAAAGCCTGACATCACTGATCACTAGAGAAATGCAAATCAAAATCACAATGAGATACTATCTAACACCAGTCAGAATGGCTACTATTAAAAAGTAAACAAATAACAATTACTGGCAAGGTTGTGGAGAAAAAAGAATGCTTTCACACTGTTGGTGGGAGGGTAAATTAGTTCAACCATTGTGGAAGACAGTGTGCCAATTCCTCAAAGACCTAAAGACAGAAATACCATTTGGTCCAGCAATCCCATTACTGGTTATGTACCCAAAGGAATATAAACCATTCTATTCTAAAGTTCCATGCACGTGCATGTTCACTGCAGCACTATTCACAATAGCAAAGGCATGGAATCCACCTAAATACCCATCAATGATAGACTGGATAAAAAAAAAAATATGGTATGTATACACCAGAGAATACTAGGCAGCCATGAAAAAACGAGATTATGTCCTTTGCAGGGACATGGATGGAGTTGGAGGCCATGATCCTTCGTAAACTAACACAGACACAGAAAAGTAAATACCACATGTTCTCACTTATAAGTGGGAGCTAAATGATGAGAAAACATGGACACATAGAGGGGAACAACACACAGTGGGGTCTTTCAGAGGGTAGAGGGTGGGAGGAGGGAGAATCAGGAAAAACACCTAATGGGTTTTTACCTATTAGGTAAATACCTATTAGTATTTTACCTACTAGGTTTAATACCTGGACAATGAAATAATCTGTACAACAAACCCCCATGACACAAGTTTACCTATGTAACAAATCTGCACTTGTACACCTAAACTTAAAATAAAAGTTAAAAAAATTAAAACTTTATAAAACAGAGAAATCTAGTATATTTCTCTTTTTATAATAAAGCAGGAAAGAAGCATTTTTGTTTGTAATATGTTCTCAGAACACAAAGTTGTTAAATCATAAAAAGGCACATTTATTACACTATATTAATTAAGACAGAAAAGAGAAATTTCAAAAATTGCTTACACACAATTTGACTACTAGTAGAAACTAAAATTGTATTTTGGTTCATGGCACTAATATTCAAGTTGTAATGTACAATGGCTCTTTTATCTTAATATTTTAGTATTTTGCATTTTAAATGTCATAAGTGTCATAAGCACACCCTATGGAATCAGTAATGGGGTACAGATAATGGAAATCAAACAAAAAAAATACCACAAAATCACCCTGCACCAGGTTGTTTTTCTTTTTTAAGATTCTTAACTCTGAGCCAGTTTTATTTAGTTGCAGAAGGTGGAAAACACAACTATCAGAGAAGTTTTCTGTATGATCTGGTGTGCATGTGTGTGCTACTTTAATGCTAATAAAATACAACTTAACTAAAATAAATTTACATAGAATATATTTCTTATTCTTTTCCACTACCAAGTGTTATTCAAATGAAATTATAGCAGTCCAATCCAGTTCTTCATCCTTATTCACTTGGGATTGTTTCTAGAAAACCCCACAGATACAAATATCTGCAAATGCTCAAGTCTCTTATATAAAATGGCACAGTAATTGCACATAACCTATGTACATCTTCCCATATGCTTTGTCATCTCTAAATTACTTATAGTACCTAATACAATGTAAATGCTATGTAAATAGTTGTTTCATTGTATTCTTTAGGGAATAATGATAAGAAAAATGTCTGCGCATGTTTAGTACAGATGCAAGCCCAAATTTAAAAAAAATTTTTCAATCTGCAGTTGGTTGAATCTGTGGGTGCAACACCCATAGATGTGGAGAGCTGAATATATTTGATTTAGGCACAGTAACATGAAATACAAAAGAGGAAGAGATATTTTCTTATTTTTTCTTTTAGATTCTCATTGTGTTGCCCAGGCTAGAGTGTAGTGGCGTGGTCTTGGCTCACTGCAACTCTCGCCTCCCGGGTTTAAGTGACTCTCCTTTCTCAGTCTCCCAAGTAGCTGGGATTATAGGTGCATGCCACCACACCAAGCTAATTTTTGTATTTTTAGTAGAGACGGAGTTTCACAGTGTTGGCCAGGCTAGTCTTGAACTCCTGACCTCAGGTGATCTATCGCCTTGGCCTCCCAAAGTGCTGGGATTACAGGCATGAGCCACTGCACCTGGCCCTATATTTTCTAAATTTTAATCTATCTTTGATCCTTCCCAATCTTTCTAATAATTAATAGAAAACTTTCTATAACAAATGTATAGTACCTTTAAGACAGACACCAGGCCGGGCCAGATGGCTCACGCCTGTAATCCCAGCACTTTGGGAGGCTGAGGCAGGTGGATCACGAGGTCAGGAGATTGAGATCATCCTGGCTAACACGGTGAAACTCCATCTCTACTAAAAATAAAAAAAATTAGCCAGGCATGGTGGCAGGTGCCTGTAGTCCCAGCTACTCAGGAGGCTGAGGCAGGAGAACGGCGTGAACCAGGAAGGCGGAGCTGCAGTGAGCTGAGATCGCACTACTGCACTCCTGCCTGGGCAACAGAGCAAGATTCTGTCTCAAAAAAATAAATAAAATAAAATAAAAAATAAATACAGGCACCAAAGATCAATAATAACCGTTATTATTTAGTATATTTGGATTAGTGACCTGAAGTTTATAATATGAAAAACATATGAATGACTTTCTATTAATATTTTTAGATTTAAAACTTTTCATATTTTTGATGTTTAGTTTTCACTATCTACAAGATTATTTTCTTTAAAAATCTCTCATAACTTTATAATTTCCATTCAATGTACAGACCTTTTAAGATTACCATCTGCAGAGAACAATCATAAAATTGAAACAGCAAAGAAAGGTAACTTTCAGAATCACCAGAAATAAATTAGAAATCAGTAACAATAATACAACCATAAATCCCAAAATATTTGAAAATTAAACATCACACTTCTAAAAATCTAGTAGCTGAAAATGGAATGATATGAAAATTTTAAAAGATGGGAACAAAATAATAATGAAGATACAGCATATAGGAATTTTTGAGACACAGCTAAAGAAGTACCTAGAGGGCAAGACATACTGTTAAATGAAATAAAATAAGAACAATTTAAAATCAATGATTGAAACTCTTCCTTAGGAAATTAGAAAAAAAATCAAAGTTTAAAGTAAGTAGAAGAAAGAAAATAATAAAGATGAGTATAATTAATGAGATTAAAAAAGTTAAAAATAAAGAAAATCAATGAACACTAAAGCAGGCTCTTAGAAAAGATTAATAAAATGTATATGCCTGTAGGTAGATTGCCAAGAATACAGGGGGAAGTATAAATTACTAATATCAGGACAAAATGAGTGGTCATATTACAGATTCTACAGACTTTAATATCAAAACAGAGACATATAAACCAACTTTATTCCAATGAATTAGATGGCAAAATTAAAATTGATAAATTCCTTGAAACACACAGATTACCAAATATGACCAATGAAAAAATTTAAAACTTGAAAAGTCCTTTCCCTATTAAGGAAATTGAAATTATAGCTTTCATAAAGAAAATGCTATATAGATTAACAGATGAATTCTATCAAACTTTTAAGAGACAGCATTACCAATACAAACACCTCTTCCCTCAAAAAAAAAAGAAACTATGATTAGGAAACATGTTTCAACTATATTTACAAGGCTGGTATTTCCTTATACTAAAATGAGGTAATTAACAAGAGAAGAGAATTATAAATCCGTCATAATCATAGATGTGAAAATCACTTTAAAATTTAAGCCAATTTAAGTCAATGATATATGTAAAAGGTAATACATAATAAACAAGTGGATTTATTCTATCAATGCAAGGCTGGTTTAAAGTCCAAGATATCAAACAATGTGATTCATCACATAATAAAATAAAAGAGAAAACAGAAAAACCCTAAGAGGACTTTAAAAGATCCAAATAAATATTTTAATAAAAGTCTCTGCCCATTCACATTTTAAAAAGGAAAGTAAGGATAATAAAATAACCTCTCAGCAAAATAGGAATATGGGGATAGAAGGAAAACATCTTAAACTGACTATGGATGTTGTTAGAAAGGAAAAATCCCACAAAACCATAGATAAAATTACACTTTTATCTTAGTGGTATACCTAAGACCAGAGAGAAAACAACAATAATGGTGTATTACCTCTCCTCAACATTATACTAGTGATCCTAGCCAGTGAAAGAAGGCAAGCAAAAGAAACAAGAGGTACAAAGTTTATAGTGCAAAGAGTATAACTGTTCATATTTTCAGGCAACATGATTATGTACATACAAACACTAAGGAATCTACATAAAATCTTCTTGGCTGAGTCAATTTAGTAAGCTCACAGAATATAAGTTCACTATGCAAAAATTAGTTCTATGTTAATATTAGTAATGAACAATTAGAAAAAGAAATTTACCAATCCCATTAAAAATGAAAATAAAATACATAGAAACAAATGTACCCAAAGTTGTGTTAAGATGTGTATATTGAAACCTATAAAACATTATAAAGTAAAATAGAAGACTAAATAGACAGATGTTTATAGCCCTTAAAACTAATTTGTGTTATGCATTTATTTTCTAGATCAATTGTTGTTTGACAATGGTATTTTTTTTTTTTTTTTTTTTTTTTTTGAGAGGGAGTCTTGCTCTGTCGCCCAGGCTGGAGTGCAGTGGCTCGATCTCAGCTCACTGCAAGCTCCGCCTCCCGGGTTCATGCCATTCTCCTGCCTGTCTCCTGAGTAGCTGAGACTACAGGCGCCCACCACCACGCCTGGCTAATTTTTTGTATTTTTAGTAGAGACGGCGTTTCACCGTGTTAGCCAGATGGTCTCCATCTCCTGACCTCGTGATCCACCTGCCTCGGCCCCCCAAAGTGCTGGGATTACAGGTGTGAGCCACTGTGCCCGGCTGACAATGGTATTTTTTTCAGAGATATCTACAATGACCTGATAGTTAAGATATTTAATGGATCCTTCACACTTCATACCATCAACATGAATCTGATATTGGGAAGCACTGAAATAACCTTCTAACCTATTAGAATAAAAAAACATCTGTCTCTACCTCCTTCAACTAACCCTGTTTGATATATCTTAGCAATGTATTTGGGTCACTTAATGTGCATGTTTCCAGAAAGGGATCATCTCCTCTCAGCTGCTTTCTGTGTTAGCATCAAGAAAAAGAGGGAAGAAAGTTGTATGTATTTATTTTTTAAATTAGTAATTTCACCCTGTTATTTTCCGGGAATGATGAATCTTTTTTCTCCTAACACTAACTCTAGGCCAGCCTAGTTGCTTACATGTTATGGGTGGAATTCCAGCAAAAAGTGGATTGGATTAAAATTTGCTCTTATTGGATTATGGTCCTACATCATAAGGATAATGACCACTTGGTTGAGAGCACTATTCTCTGAATCCTTCTACAGTGACACTTGTGTACCAAAGTTGGGGACAAAATGGAACTCTGTAAGTTACATAAAAATGCCTTTCTCCCTCTTGAATGAGAACCTTTTGGATGAAAATTCTAAGTGTATATAGGAGACGATTAGAAAAAAAGGTAAAATTATAAATATCAAAATGGAATACAGCAACTTTATATAGGTACAGGAAGAACAAAAACCTAGGTACCTGGAGAAGAGGATCTGGCATTAATAATCTTGGTCATTCAGAACCATCAGTAGCCTTTCTCATGAAGGAAAATAACCTTGTGCCACACTCCAAACTGTTACAAGCTGAAATTAACTGACACTTGGATTGGCTATCCATCTACAGAGAGATCTGTCTAAAATCTGATCCTTATTCCCCTTAAAATTACAGAGAAGTCTATTGGGAACAACACAAAATGTCCCCATTCTTACAAAACATCTTTTCTCACAAACATTTATCCCATACTTCTGGATATCTTCCTTACCTATATTCTCAATTTTTTTTGAGGAAAATGAAAGCCATCTTGCTGGTGGTGTGGACAAGCAGGACAGATTGGAGTGACTCTAGAAACTATGACTAGACAATAATTTGAACTGAACTGGCAATTTGAATACATACCAGCCATCCAGGAGGCCATGTTACAGGCAGTCATCCTATGCCCTCCAACGGATGTAAGTCCCACTTAGGAGCACTCGTCAATACTTTCTTCTGCCCCCGAGATTAAATGTCTTGCATAGAATCTAGGCATAAACTTGCATCCCTCCTGAAAACACCTTAAGAATGTTCATAAAATAGCTCTACATATTTAAGGAAACATCATGAGTGGATTATGCACTCAGATGACTGTGCAGGTATCTCCAAAATGAGGCCAGCCTTGGTTACTCAGGATAGTGCTGGAGCAAAGGAGCCTCTCAGAAGATAACACACTGCTTATTTATGCATGTCCTTTTGGGAGTTTTCCCTACTATAGGAATTATACAATTAGAAGAGATAGTATAAAATTTGTTCCTGATTTTAGTTGAAGTGATTAATGATACTACTGTAGTTACGGAGGCCATTTAAGTCACATTATCTTACTGGCAATGGTTGTTATAGATAATAGAATTTGCCCAGTCTTCCTATTTTCAGGCCAAGGCAGTGTTTCTGTAATTGTTAACACACCTTGCTATACTAGGATAAATGCCTCAAGCCAAGTGGAAAGGTTGATACAGAAACATAAGCATAAAGCCACCTGGTTTTCTAAGGTAGAGTCAAAAGTGTTATGGAATTTGGGTTGGGTCCAGAAACTTAAGATCTGCGATTGTATTACAGTCCTATAAGCTGGCCTCATCCTGTTTATGAGCCTTAAGAGGCTTGTAGTTTGCTTAAATACTGAAATAAAAATAATATAGTGATTAAGTAGCCTTGACCCAGCTGCAGTCTGTCCAGCAAAATTTTTCAGAAGCTGAAATGGTATGGAAATGATAGCTAAATATTATTAGCAGAAAATTCTTCACAGGTATCTCTTGTTTCTGCACATTTTGTGAGCAGAGGTACTGACAGATTTTGTTCTTTTAAAAAATGTGTGTATAATGAATAAGTTTGAAAGATCTAGATAGTGTCTCCTAAGCAGAGAGCAGGTTTACTTACTGATATGGTTTTGCGGTGTTCCCACCCAAATCTCATCTTGAATTGTAATCCCCATAATCCCCACATGATGACAGAGGGACCTGGTGAGAGGTGATTGAATCATGTAGGCAGTCCCCCCATGTTGTTCTCATGATAGTGAGTGAGTTCTCACGACATCTGATGGTTTATAAGTATTCGGAAGGCCCCCTCTCTCATGCTCTCTCTCACCTGCCACCATGTAAGACATGCCTGCTTCCCCTTCGGCCATGATTGTAAGTTTCCTGAGGCCTCCCCAGGCATGCAGAGCTGTGAGTCAATTAAACCTCTTTCTTCATCAGTGAAGCCATCCAGTACTGGGTTTTTCTTTGTTGGGGGACTTTTTATTATTGTTTCAATCTCAATACTCATTAGACAACTTGATTTGTGGCCTAACTCGTTTTTTGTTTTGTTTAGGTTTTCTATTTTCCTGAAATAGAAAAACAAAACAAACCAAAAATGAATTCAATCTTAGTAGGTTTTTATGTGCCCAGGAACTTACCCATTTCCTCTAGGTTTTTCAATTTGGTTGTATATAATTGTTTATAGCAGTCTCTAATAATTCTTTGTATTACTGTGGTTTCAAATGTAATGCTTCCTTCTTCATTTCTAACTTTGAGTATTTTCCTTTTCTTTCTTAGTCTAGCTAAGGTTTTTATTTTGTTTTTTCAACAAACCAACCTTTATTTCATTGATTTTTTTGTTTTTTGTATCAATTTTATTTCTGCTCTCATCAGTATTATTTCTTTTCTTCTACTAATTTTGTGTTTAATTTGTTTTTTATTTTCTAGTTTCCTTGGTGTGAATTGTTAGGTTGTTTATTTGAAGTCTTTCTACTGTTTTATGTACGCATTTATCTCTTTTAACTTCTCTCATAATACTTCTTTTGCTGTGTCTCATAGGTTTTGGTGTGCTGTGTTTCTCTTTTCAGTTTTTCAAAAAATATTTAATTTCCTTCTTGATTTCTTCTTTGACCCATTGGTCATTCAGAGTATTTGGTTTAATTTCCATGTGTTTTTAAAGTTTCCAAAGTTTCTCTTGGTTATTGATTTTTAGTCTTATTCCATTATGGTCAGAAAAAAAATACTAGATATGATTTTTAATTTTTAAAATTTGTTGAGACTTGATTTGTGGCTGAATATACGGCCTATCCTGAATAACGTTTAACTTGCTGATTAGAAGAATGTGTATTCTAGAGCAGTTGGGTGAAGTATTTTGTTAATGTTTGTTGGGTCCATTTGGTCTATATTGCAGTTTAAATATAATATTTCTTTGTTGATTTCTTGTTTGTATGATCTAGCCAATGCTGAGAGTGGGGTGTTGAAGTTCTTAGCTGTTATTGTATTGGAATCTCTTTGTTTTAATTGAATATTATTTGCTTAATATATCTGGGTGTTCCAGTGTTTGGTGTGTGTATATATATATATATATTTATAATTATTATATACTTTTACTAAATTAATCCATTTATTATTATATAATGATGCTCCTTGTTTCTTTTTACAGTTTTTAACTTGAAGTCTATTTTATCTCATGTAAATATAACTAATCCTGCTCATTTTAAATTTATGTTTGTGTGGAATAGCTTTTTCCATTTTGTCTCTTTAAATCTATGTTTATCTTTCCAGGTAAAGTGAGTTTCTTGTAGGTATACAGTTGGATCTAGTTTTTTAATTCATTCAGTAAGCCTAACTGTTAAATGAGGAAAATAATTCATGCACATTCAAGGTTATTATTAATAGGTAAGGATTTACTGCTGTAATTTTTAAAAAATGTCTTCTTGTTGTTTTTATCTTTCCTCTTTTTATTGCTTATATTTGTGGTTTGGTGGTTTTCTGTCATAATTATGTTTGCATCATTTCTCATTCTCATTTGTGTATTTGCTCTACTACTGAGTTTTATATTTTCACATGTTTAAATTGTGATAGTTATCTTTCATTTGCTTTCAGATCTAAGACTCCCTTAAGCATTTATTGTAAGATTAGTCTAGTGGTGATGAATACCCTCAGATTTTGCTTGTGTGGAAAAGACTATTTCTCCTTCATTTCTGAAGTGTAGTTTTGCTGAGACTAGTAATCTTGGTAGGCTGTTTTTTTTCTTTTTCTTTTTCTTTTTTTTTTATCCTTTCAGCTCTTTTAATATATTTTCCTTTTCTCTCCTGGACAGTAAGATTTCTGCTAAGGAATGTACCGTCAATCTAGTGGGTATTTCCTTATGTGTTACTTGATGCTTTTCTCATGCTATTTTTAGAATTCTGTCTTTTTCCTTGACTTTTGACAGTTTGACTATAGTGTGCATTGGAAACGACCTTTTTCTGTTGTTGAATCTCTTCGGGATCTTTGAGATTTCTGGATCTAGGTGTCTATATTTCTCCCAAGACTTTGGAATTTTTTTAGCTATTATCTCATTAAATACTTTTTTTATGCTTTTTCCATCTTTTCTTTTTCTGAACCTTTCATAATGCTAGTATTTGCTGGCTTAATAATGTCCCATAAGTCCTGAACACTTTTCTTTTATTCATTTTTTTTTTTTTTTTTTTTTTTTTTTTTTTGCTTTTTGGCTACTGGAGTATTTCAGAATACTTGCCTTCAAGGTCAGAAATTTTTCTTCTTGATCTAGACTATTGTTGAAGATCACTATTATATTTTAAGATTTCATTCATTGAATTATTCAGCTCCAAGATTTCTGTTTGTTTCCTTTTATATCTATCTCTGTTGAATCTCATTCAGATAATGAAATGTGTTCCCGATTTCAGTGAATTATCTATCTATACTCTCTTATATCTTGCTGAGTTTTCTTAAGATTATTATTTTGAATTTCTTTTAAGCATTTCATAATTATTTTCTTTAGGGTCTACTACTGAGGAATTATTGTGTTCTTTTGGGGTGTTGTTTCCTTGCTTTTTCATGTTTCTTGTGTCACAACATTAAAATCTGTGCCTCCAGTGAAACAGTTGCTTCTTTCAATTTTAGGAAGCAGCCTTTGTAGGGAAATACTTTTTCCTATATGTGACCTATAGTGTCAGTTGGGTGAGTTCCTTAAGATTTGATTCTATGTGGATTCAGTAGTGTAATCTTTGTGTAATTTTTTCATCTGTAATCAGTGTCATTGATATTTGCAAGTACTTTAGTGGACTAGACTGAAGGTGTTTATGGAGGCAGTGGTGTGACTTTTCTGGAGATGAAGTCACTGACAGTAGGTGCCTGACAGGCCAGTTCTTGAGCCCTAGGCAGCGTGTGCATGTTGCTAAATGGCTCCACTAGCTAATCATGTAGGTTAGCTAGTGGTGGTAGATGCCAGGAAGCCAGCTCCGAGGCCTTGGAAAGCACACATTTCAGTTTTTATGGTTTTGGAGGCAGCTCTCTGCTATGTTAGATCACCTGGTTTGGGGGACACAGCGTGTTGCACAGGCTGAGGTACAAGGAATATAGCTATACTGCTGGATCCAGCTGGAGTCATGGTGTTACAGCTTATTGTGTGCACATGGTGGGATGATGGCTGAGCCCCACAGATATAGAGATGCGGGGGCTACTAGCCCCCAGGACAGCATGCTTTTCAGCAGTGGCTCCATTCTCCAAATGATACCATGCTACAGCAGCTTGGGTCCTGGGGAGTAGGGGGAACCAGCTGTTTTCTGTCTGGAGCAATTCATCATATGGGCCCCAGGTGGCCCCCTGTATAGTAAGCTCAGGGCCCGTGAAAATTGTATGACTCTTCTGTAGTTAGAATTGCAGGCATCTGTGGTGGTATTAATAATTAGTCATGGGGACTGCTGGAGATCTCCCATTTACCTATTTACCACAATGAGGAGTCCCTAATGGCTCTGGGCCAATCCCTGCTGAGTGCTTTGCTTTCCTCTCTTTGATGCCACCCTATGTTCCCATGTTTCAGAGAGTCTTTGTCACTTCTTTGCAAAATTCCAGTGTTCTCTCTTAAACACTCCATTCAAAATGAAGTTATCTATTTGTTGTTTTGTTTTATCTTTGTGAAGAAGAGCATTGAACACTTCTAATTAGCCATCTTGATGATAACAATTCTGGTCATTGTGTTTTGAGGAATAAAGTTCTTTGTCTCTGACCCAGAGTCTCATATCTTTTGCCATCATCAATAAAATTGTAGAAGCTTAGTAGCTTTCAAGTGGAGTAAATCTTTGACCCTTCAGTTTTTGATACAATGTTGAAAAAAAAGTGCTTAAAGTAGACATTTTTCTTGTTCCTGATATTAGGGAAAACAGATTTAGTATTTTATTTTTAGTTATGATAATATCTACGGTATTTTTTCATAGATGACCTTTTTATTAAGTTGAGAAAGCTTCTTTTCATACCAGCTTTGCTGGATTTTTATGATAAATGTCTTATGGATTTTGTCAAATGCTTTTGTTATGTCTATGAAGAGGATTGTCATTTTTTAGTCTTTTAGTAGGAAGAATTTCACTGATTGATTTTTAAATGCTATCACCCATGCATTAATGAGATAATCTCCCACTTATTTATATTTTATCCTTTTTTTTTTTTTTTTTTTTTGAGAGACGGAGTTTTTCTCTTGTTGCCCAGGCTGGAGTGCAATGGCGCGATCTCAGCTCACCGCAACCTGAGCTCACCGCAACCTCCACCTCCCAGGTTCAAGCAATTCGCTTGCCTCAGCCTGCGGAGTAGCTGGAATTACAGGCATGAGCCACAATGCCTGGCTAATTTTGTATTTGTAGTAGAGACAGGGTTTCTCCATGTTGCTCAGGGTGGTCTCAAACTCCCGACCTCAGGTGATCCGCTCGCCTCGGCCTCCCAAAGTGCTGGGATTACAGGCGTGCGCCACCACGCCTGGCCTTTATCCTTTTTGTATATTATTGAGTTTAATTTGCTAAATCATTGTCAAGGTTATTTTACATCTAGGTGTATAAGGGATTTTTTTTTTTTTAATTTTAGTACTGTTGGTTTTTGGCATCAGGATAATTAGGACCTTATAGAATAATTTGGGAAATATCCCCTCCAATTTAACCTGGAAGAATTTGTGTACAATTGGTATTATTTCTTCTTTAATTGTTTGGTAGACAATTCATTAATATTTAAATTTCTTTTTTCCCATATAATCATTTATAGCCATATTTTTTTCCTAAACTTTAGGTGCATTCTTCAATTAGAGATACATTGTGTTTTCTTTATCAGTCAATACAAAGTATTTTCTTATTCTCTTGGGGCTTTCACCATGGAATATTTAGAAGACTGTTCTGTAAATCTGGGATTTTTCAAACATTTTCCCTTACTTTTTTTTTTATTTCATTATGATAAGTGAATATACTTTATATATTTTCAATTTTTCTATATTGTTTGAGACTTATGTACTGTTTTAGAATATATCTTAGTAAATGTTTCATGTAAACTTGGAAAACATGAGTATTCTCTTACTTTTGGGTATAGTATTTTGAATATGTCAATTAGATCAAGTTATATTATAATGCTATCTAGGTTTTTATAATCTTAGTAATTTTCTTTCTACTTAAAAAAAATTCCAGAGAGAAAGAGAGATGTTTCAATTCTCCAAATCTGATTGTGATTTATCTATTTCTCTTTTAATTTCTATTTATTTTTGCACTATTTTTTGAGCTCAGTTGTTTAATATATACACTTTTAGAATTATCTCTTTCAAAGCATTGACTCCTTATCATTATGAAATTTTCCTCCTTATCTTTGGTAATATCTCTTTTTCTGAAGTTTATTTAGATGTCAATATAATTATTCCACATTTCTTGTGAGCAAATATTGCATAATAAAATATTTTTATTCTTTTTCTCTTAATTTATTTTTGTCAGTAGTCAAGCCAAGTTTCTTGTAGACAGCATGTAATTGGGCCTTGCTTTCTATTCAGTTTAACAATTTATTTCTTTTAATTTTTTTGTCTGGACTCTATTTAATATAATATAAATCTGTTTTATTTAAATATCTCATCTTGCTGTTTCTCATCTGTTTTTCTCATCTGTTTTTGTAAATTTTCCCCTTTTTAAATTATTAATATTTTTATGCATTTTATTTTGTCTCCTCTATTGGCTTATTTGCTATCTCTCCTTGTTTTTATTTTCTTTGGTTGTTTTGTTTAATGGATACTGTTGGGATTATAACATATACCTTTAATTTATGAGAGTACATCTTTCAATAGCATTATACAAGTTCACATGTCACCCTACATTATACTGAAATTTCCCCATCTCATCATTTATGCTGTCATTTTAATGCCTTGTATTGTTTCATTCTTTATAAATCCTGCAAAATGTTACCACTGTGTTTTGCTTTGCACAGTTAATTATCCTTTAAATAATTAAAAAATGATTTTAAATATGACACATTAACCCCATTTTCACCATTTCCAGGACTTTTCTTTCTTTGTGTAAATTCAATTTTCCACTAGTATCACTACTTCCACTTCTTTTAGCGTGTCTTATAATGTAAGACTGCATCATTAATTATTCCAGCCTTCCTTTTAAAAAGTTTTCATTTTCCTTTATTTTTGAAAGATATTTTGGCTAGATATGCAATTGTAGATTTACAGTATTTTTTCAGCACTGTTGATATGATTTGTCTTCTTGTTTGCATAATTTCTGTTGAGAAAATTGCTGCTATTCACAAATATATATTTTCTTTGAGTGTGCTTATAATTTTTCAATTAAATATTGGTTTTCAGCAATTTCATTGTAATATATTTTGGTATTTTGTTGTTGTTTTATTCTGCTTGGGGTTTGCTGAGCTTCTTAGGAATATGGGTTTTCAAACAATTTGGCAGTTGTATCATCAAATATATGATCCTTAGTCCTTTTCTAGAATACATATTACACATTGGTGCAATTGCCTAAATTGTTCACAGATCATAGAGACTTTTTTCCTAGTCTTTGTGCTCTCTGTTCTTTATTTAGAACAGTTTCTAACATTAATTCTTTAACTTCATTCATCTTTATTTCTGCAATATCTAATCTATCCTTGTCTGTCTAGTGAACTGATCACTTCAGATTTTGTGTTTTTTAATCTCTTGAAGTTTAAATTTTTGGTCTTTAATTTTTCATCACGTATTTTGTTTTCTTTACATTATTGAGGGTCTTTAAAATTGTTATTTTAATGTTTATTATTTAGTGTTTATAATTTCATCATTTGTTATTTCTAAGCCATTATACCTTCCAATTAACAGTGCACAAGAGTTCCAATTTCTCCACATCCACACCAATATTTATTATTTTGTTTCTTTTTTTTAATACTAGCTATTCTAATAACTGTGAGATGGTATCTTGTGGTATTGATATGTATTTCTCTAATGATTAGTGATATTGAGCATATTTTCTTGTGTCAAAAAGACTATATGTATATCCCCTTTGGTGCTCGCTTCGGCAGTACATATACTAAAATTGTATATCACCTTTGGAGAAATGTCAGTCAAGTCCTTTGTTCTTTTCTTAATTGGGTTGTTTCATTTTTTGTTGTTGAATTTTAGAAATTCTCTAAATATTCTAGATATTGTTTCCTTATTGGATACATGGTTTGCAAATATTTTCTCCCATTCTCTAGGCTGCCTTTTCAGTCTGTTGATAGACATGTTCTTTGATCACAAATGTAGCTTTTTAAACTTTTTTTTTCTTTTCTTGCCTGTGCCTTGGGTGTCATAATCAAGAAATCACTGCCACATCTAATATCATGAATATTTTTTCTGTTTTTTTCTAGGATTTTTAGTTTTAGCTTTTATGTTTAAATGTTTAATACATTTCTAGTTAATTTTGTATATGGTTGCAGGTAAGGATCCAACTTTATTTTTTTGAGATAATATTCAATTTTATAGCACCATTAGCTGAAAAAAACTGGCCTTTCCCCCATTGAATGGTCTTAGCATTCTTGTTAAAAATCCTTTGACCATGTTATGTGAGGACTTATTTCTGGGCTCTTTATTCTAATCCATTAGTCCATCTGTCTGTCTGTAATGCTGGTATCACTGTTTTAATTAAGTTTTGAACTAAAGAACATTGTTGGGATATTAATAGGGATTTCATTGTATCTGTAGATAACTGGGTAGTATTGGCATCTTTAACAATATTAAGCCTTACAATGTATGAAAAAGTGCTATATTTCCAGTTTTTATTTAAAAAAATTTTTTCAACAGTGTTCTTTAGTTTTTATTATACAAGTCTTTCACGTCCTTTGTTATTCCCAAGTATTGCATTCTTTTTAAGGTGATTATGAATGAAATTGTTCTCATAATTTTCTGTTTAGATTTTTAATTGTTAGTGTGTAGAAATGCCATTGATTTGGGCTTTGTACTCTGCTACTTTGCTGAATTCATTTATTAGTTCTAACAATTTTTTGTGCAATATTTAGGGTTTCTACATATTATATTATCTGTGAATAAAAATAATTTTACTTCTTTATTTCTAATTTGTATGACTTTTATTTCTTTTCCTTGCATTATTGCTCTAGCTAGGACTGTCAGTATCTGTTAAATAGAAATGATGAAAGCAGGCATCCTTGCCTTGCTCTTGATTTTAGAGAAAATGATTTTGTCTTCAATCATTGAGTATGAGGATTACTGTGGGTTGTTTATACATGGATTTTATTATATGGATGAAATTTCCTTCTGTTCCTAGATTGTTGAGAGGTTTTATGATGAAAGCATTTTGAATTTTTTCCTGCATAAATTAAGAAAACCATGTGTTTTTCCCATTCATCCTGTTAATGTGATATATTAGAATAATTGATCTTTTGATGTTGAATCATCTGGCAGCATTCCAGGAATAAATCATACTTGGCTATAATGTATAATTGCTTTAATATGCTGCTGAATTTCATTTGCTAGTATCTTATTGAGGAATTTTGCATCAATGTTAATGTGGTATATTGGTCTGTTTTTGTGTTTGTTTCTTTCTATTCTTGCAGTGTTCTTATCTGGCTCTCATATGTAAACAGTGTGGGCCTCATGGAATGAATTACTAAGTATTTCCTTCTTTTTAATTTTTAAATATTTGATAGGATTCATGAGTGAAATTATCAGAACTGTTCATTTTTTTAAATTACAGATTCAATCTCCCTGTTAGGTATGTCTGTTTAGGTTTTCCATTTCTTCATGGTTCATTTTTTTAAATTACAGATTCAATCTCCCTGTTAGGTATGTCTATTTAGGTTTTCCATTTCTTCATGGTTCAGTTTTTGTAGGTTTCGTATGTGTAGAAGTTTGTCCAATTTGTCTAAGTTATTCAACATTTTATCATAAGTTGTTTATGGTACTCTTTCATAATACTTTTTTATTTCAGTAGAATTTGTACTGATTTTTACAATTTTAATATTTTATTTTACATACTTTTATTTCTGATTTTAGTAATTGACTGCCTTCAATTTTTTCTATCTCCTATTTAGTTTACATTTTCTCTCATCATTGTTATCTCATTTTTTTTTTTGCTAGCTTTGGATTATTTTGTTATTTTCCTAGTTCCTTAAGTTGTAACATTAGGTTGTTGGCAGCCGTTCTCTTTTTTAAATGTAAGCATGTATAGCTATAAATTTCCCCCTTAGCACTGCTTGTGTTGCATCTCATAAGTTTTGGTATGTTACGTTTTCATTATCATTCATCTAAACATTTTCTCATTTCTCTTGTTATTTATTTTATCCATTGATTTTTTAAAAATTTATGGTTTAATGTCCCCAAACGTGTAAATTTTCCATTTTTTTCTTCTATTATTCAGTTCTAATTTCATCCTATAGTTGTAAAAGTAGATAGTTCGTACAACATTAATCTTTTAAAATCTATAGAGGCCAAGTGCAGTGACTCACGCCTGTAATTCCAATCCTTTGGGAGGCTGAGGCGGGTGGATCATTTGAGATCAGGAGTTTGACACCAGCCTAGGCAATATGGCAAAACACTGTCTCTACTAAAAATACAAAAATTGGATGGATGTGGTGGCTCAAGCCTATAATCCCAACTATTACAGTGACTGAGGTGAGGATCACTACAACCATGAGGCAGAGGCTGCAGTGAGCCGAGATTGTGCCACTGCACTCCAGCCTGAGTGATAGACTCTGTCTTTTTTGAGATTCTGTCTCAAATGAATAAATAAATAAATAAAATCCATAGAGACTGAATTTGTGGTCTAATATCCAATCAGAAAATATACCTTATGCACCTGAAAAGAATGTGTTTTCTGTTGCTGTTTGGTAGAGTGTTTGTATATGTCTCTACATCTTAGGTATAGTTCATTTATTGAGTTATTCATCTGCATTATTATTCTGTCCATGATAGAGGGTGAGTATTGAAGTCTTTGACTATTATTATTAGAACTATTTATTAGAATGGTTTATTTCTCCGTTCAATTTTTTTTCAATTATTCTTCATATATTTTGATGGTCTGTTATTAGTTATATATGTGTGTATAATTTTTGTATTTTCCTGCTGTATCAAATATTTTATTAATATATAATATCCTTTTCAGTCTCTTGTAACTTTTTAAATTTAAAGCCTATTCTGTCTGATATTAGCATGACCACCTCTGTTCACCTTTAGTGCCTATTGGCATGAAATAACTTTTTACATCCTTCCACTTTAATTGTGGCCTTTGGATCTAAAATGAATCACTTATAGACACCATATACAGTAGCATCTAGTGATTACGTTTTAAAAAATCAATTCTATCAACTTTCTTTTGATTGGAGAGTTGAATCTATTTCTATTCAAAGTAATTACTGATAAGAAAGGTCTTACTGCTGTTATTGTGCTGTTTGATTCTTGCAGGCCATATAGCTTTTTGTCCTGCATCTTCTGCATTACTATCTTCTTTTCTGTTTGCTTGACTGATTTTTCATAGGAAAAGATTTTAATTTCCTTCTCATTGCCTTTTGTGTATGTTGTATAAGGATTTTTTTTTTGTGGTTGCCCTGGAGACAACATTTATTATCATAAAGTTAAAGCACTCTAATTTGAATGTATACCAATTTGACTTCAATAACATACAAATTTTGTTCTTCTTCACAGCGCTTTCCTCACTCCTTTGAGTTATTAATGTCACAATATTACATCCTCATATACTGTGTGTCCAGAAACAGAAACTGCCATTTTTAGTGCATTAGTCTCTTAAATTATGTGGAAAACAAAATGTGGTATTAAAAACCAAAGGTAAAATAATACTAGCTTTTAGACTAATAATTTTTAAAATGTATTAGTCTCCTAAATCACATACCAAAAAGATTGAGTTATAAACCATTATTAAAATAATATTAGATTTTATAGTTTCCTGGGCATTTACCTTTACTGAGATCTTTATTTCTTCACATGACTTTGAGTTACTGTTTAGCATTATTTTTATTTCAACCTTCAGTAATCCCTTTAGCATTTCTCACAGGACACATCTAGTGGTAACAAACTTCTTTAGCTAACTTCTATAGCTGTTTTCTTTAGCAAAATTTCTTAGTGTGTTTTTTTTTTTTTTTTTTGTCAATTTTGAAAGATAGTTTTTCTGGATATAAGATTCTTTGTCCACAGGGTTTTCTTTTGTTTCAGCACTTTGAAAATATTAGCCCACTCCCTTTCATCCTCCAAAACTTCTGGTGATAAATCTGCTGATGATCTCATCGAAAATCCTTTGTTTGTTATTAAGTCATTCATCTTCTTGCTTTCAAGGCTCTCTCTTTTTTTGTCTTTCAATAGTTTGATTGTAATGTTTCTCAGTGTGGTTCTCTGTATTCATTCTACCTAGAGTTCATTAAGTTTCTCGAATGTTTATATTCATGTCTTTCATCAAACTTTCAAAGTTTTTAACCATTATTTCTTTAAATAACCTCGACACTAGTTCTCTCTCTCTTTCTCTTTTCTGCAACTACTGGGTTGTGGCTGTTTGTCCATTTCATGATGTCCTCAGCTAGCTTAGGCTTTGTTCTCTTTTATTCAATTATTTTTCTTTCTGTTATCTTAAGACTATTACTTCCAATTGTCCTATCTTCAAATTCACTGATTCTTTCTTCTGTTCATATATGCCCTTAAATCCCTCTAGTGAAATTTTCATTTCAGTACTTGTATATTTTAGCTCTGAAATTTCTCTTTGATTTTTTTAAGGTTTCCAATCATTTTATTTATATTTTCATTTTGCCCATACATCATTTTCTTAACTTTCTCTACATTATCCTTTAGACCTTTGAGCATCTTTAAGACACTTATTTTAAAGTCTGTCTTGTAGTTCTGCCAGCTGGTCTTTCTAAGGTACAGTTTCTGTAGGTTTTGTATTTTTCCTTTGAATGGGCCTTAGTTTCTCATTTTTTGCATGTTCTGTAATATTTTTGATAAAAATAGTACGTTCCATCTAATAATGTAACTCTGGTAATCAGATTTTTCCCCTTTTTCATGTTTTTTGTTTGGTTTTGTTTTCATTGTATTATGTTTTTTATGGTTATCAAATGTCTTTATACTGAGGATCAATCTGAAGTGTAAACCTGAAATCTTCTGAGGTGTTTTCTGAGCCTGCACCTTTCCCTGGGCATGCATGGAGACCTTCTCATTTTCCCTACATGCTGTTTTTTTTTTTAATATCCTAGTATTAAATGACTGATTCCCAAAAGAAGAAAAAAGAAAAAAAAAACTGAAAGAAGAGTAGATAATGCATTAGCCTTTTAAATCCCTGAAAATTACTTCAGCTTAAGGAGAGAGGCTTACAAGAAGGTTACGGGGTACAAAATGTCTACCTGCCTCTGTATCTGTACCTCCACGATCAGAAACATGAGGTTAGAATACAGATATGAGGTTAGAATCACTGATAGATGGAAGGCAGAATACTTACTGCCCATGGAATTAGTCAGAATCAGTTTTATATATAATTGTATGCTGTATATATGCAATATTACATATATAATATGTAGCATATATTAAAGTAATATATTATGGTGTGTATGTATGTGTGTGTATATGTATATATATATATACACATATACACACACACACACATATATATAGTCTATCTACCTATCTACCTATCTATATAATTGGCTCACAGTTATAGAGTTTGACAAGTCCTAACATCTGAAGGGTGAGTCAGCAAGTTCAAGACCCAGGAAGGTCCAATGTTTTACTTTGAAGATGGTAAGGCAGGTATAATTCTTTCTCATTGGAGTAGCATCAGACTTTCTGTTGTACTTAAGCCCTAATCTTATTGAATAAGACTCACCTACATTAAAGAGGGAAATCTGCTTTACTTATTTTACTAGCTTAATTGTTAATCTAATTCCAAACATTCCATAGAAACACCCAGAATAATGCTAGACCAAATATCTGAACACCCCATGACCCATCCACTTGACACATAAAATTAACCATCACACCCACCTTGGTTCCTGCTAACTGTGTGAAAATTGCTCCGGAACACGTGTAGGACTGTCTGCCAAGAGGTTGGAGGGTGAGGAATGCGTAGCTGCTGCTGAGAAAGGAGCTGAATTTGACCAAAAGTAATGGCGATTTACCATTTAAGTCTTCCTCTGGAAGTTGCAAAGCTTCATGAGACTCCAGAGTCTAGTCAGACAGCTTCTGGCCATGCAGCTGTTATCTAAGTGGAGAGAGATTACTGGTATCTTTAATTCCACTATCTTCACAGAATCGTCTCTTATTTCTACTATTTTTTGACTTGATATTGTATGTAATGTGATATGGTTTGTCTGTATCCCTACCCAAATCTTATCTTGAATTATAGCTTCCATAATCCCCATGTGTTGTGGGAGGGACCCAGTGGTAAGTAATTGAATCATGGAGGAGGGTTTTTCCCGTGCTGTTCTCATGATAGTAAATAAGTCTCATGAGAGCTGATGGTTTTTTAAAGGGCAGTTCCCCTGCACACGCTCTCTTGCCCGTTGCCACATAAGATGTGCCTTTGCTCCTCCTTTGCCTTCCGCCATGATTGTGAGGCCTCCCCAACCATGTGGATCTGTGAATCCATTAAACCTCTTTTTCTTTATAAATTACCCAGTGTCAAGTATTTCTTCACATGAAAATAAAAATGGGCTAATACATAATGAATATTACATTATTATGCATTCAGATTTTGTTTTTCTTTGTATAACATTGAATTTTCTTTTTTAGAAACCAGCATGGCACATGTATACATATGTAACTAACCTGCACATTGTGCACATGTACCCTAAAACTTAAAGTATAATAATAATAAATAAAAAACAAAACAAAACAAAAAAACAAAAACAAAAAAAAAAGAAAATACTTGTTGGGCAAGTTAATCCTTTAAAATAATTTTTGGTTTTTAAGCATTTTTGGTCAAGATTGTAATAGTATTGGTTTTTAAGCATTTTTAGATCAATATTGTAATAATATTAATTCTAATTCTAGCTTAGTTATGCTACTAAGACATGGGCCACCATGATTCTCTGCAAATTTGCTTATTTATTCAGACATTTCTTCAATTGGCTTTTGGACAAGAAACCCAGAGGGCATAATTTTACCAATATATTTTCATAGGAATTACTGGAGAGAATGAGGTAAAGATACTTTTGAAATAAAGACTTCACAAAGCAGTGGAAATGCAGAACATTAAAGGGAATAACAAAATCTTAAGAGTAATTTTATGTCTTTTTTATGACTTCTTTACATATAACCTATCACTTATCATTTGATGCTGCATGGTTGATGATTTACTCAGATCTATGTTTCAAGTCACATATTTGTTTGTTTGTTTTTTATTTTGAGAACTATTATAAATTTAATTACGTGCCCTCAAAATTAATCTTGAAGCCTTACTCCTCAATATAACCGTATTCAGAGATAGGACTTGTGAGGAGGTAATTAATGTTGAATGAGGTTAGAGGGTGGGCTTCTAACTCAATAAGGCTGGTGTCCTTATAAGAAGAGGAAGAGAAACCAGAGTGCTCTCTCTCTCTCTGGACACAAACACAGAAAGGTCATGTGATGACAGATGGGAGGTGCCATTTGAAAGCTGAAAAGAGAGGCCTCACCAGAAACCAACCATGTTGGCAACATAGTCGTAGACAGGTAGCACCCATAACTGCGATAAAGTAAGTGTTTGTTGCTTAAGCTACCCATTCAGTAGTATTTTGTTATGGTAACCTGAGCAGACTAATAAACTCTGTAATTTCTATGACTATTTTTTGCTTCTTTTTAAAACCATTCTAGTCTAATTTGGCATTGTCCTGTGTTTTCTACATGATATTTTGATCCCTTTTTATTGTTATTTCTATTCTTTGGTGAAAATATTATGATTCTTTTATCATTTTACTGTCTCTCATAAGGGTTCATTTCTTCATATACTTTATTGGTATGAGTTTATCTTGTGAAGATTTTGTTTTGGTTTTGGTTTTGGTTTAGGAAACGTGCATTCCTTGGGTTAGGAAGCACTCATTCTGGGAGGCTTCACTGTCCTTCCTGCTTTCTCTCTAGGCAGTATATGTCTGTGTAAATTTGAATCCCACACAGGAAGTGGACTAACCCGAGGGTTCTATTTTATTTTTTCATTTTGCCTATTTGTATTTTCGTGGCCAAAGGAAATTGACAGATATTTTCTTTTAATTTTCCTAGTTCTCCTTTTATGAATAAGGTAGGTCTTCTTAATGATCTACTTAATGTAAATAGATTGAGTTTATAATCCTACAGGTTTATGAAATAGATTTCTGTTTTGTCAATTTATATTTGGCCAAAGGAAATTGATAGATATTTTTCTTTTAATTTTCCTAGTTGTCCTTTTATGAATAACATAGCTCTTCATAATTACCTACTGAATGTAAATAGATCGAGTTCATAATCCTACAGGTTTGTGACATAGATTTCCTCCTGATTAGAGATTTAGGATGAAACCCCTAAGGTCTACAGCTGGCTCTGACTAGATATAGAGGAACAATCTTCTAATTAAAGATTGTTTCTCATGTAATGTTTCTTAATGTCCAAAATGTGGAGAAAAATTTTAAGACACATTAAAATAGCCTTTATGTCTGTATCTCTGAACAGATATAGACCTTAGGGATTTCATCCTTAATCTCTAAAGAGGAGGAAATCTATTTCATAAACATAGAGCCATTGACTCCATTGAGCTGTTTTTGTTTCAGCATTGACTCATGGCATTAGCGAGATTCTGTTTAGTTTCTGAAAATTGTGGATTTCTAAGCATTTATTAAGGAGTAGAGTCTTCCATGTTAGTCCAATGTCCCATATAGTGTAGAAATCTATTTAATATCTTTAGGTCTCTGTTTATAGATCTGTAAAATGGAGATAAGAACCCCTAATGTACTGGATGTTCATGAAAGCAGTTTACATTAACATATATTAATGACAGCATATTTCCTGGTGAATCATAAATATTCAGTAAATATGAATCATTAATATAATTCTAAAAAACATCCGTTTAAATTATGACATATGAAGCTATCAAAACTCAGCATTTGAAGCAATTTGAAATTATTCACGTTTTATATTTTTTCTAACAAAAGATTGTTTCTCGTGTAATGTTTCTTAACATCCAAAAATGTGGAGGAAAATTCTGAGACACATTAAAATTGCCTTTATGTTATTTGCTTTTGCCTAAGTTTTCTAATATATGTTGAATTTCCTGCAAGTGGCATTATGTTTTGGGTTACTGTCTGAGCTTTGCAATTTTGTACAAAGATTTCATGCAAAAAAGACTACAGTGTTCTATTCTGCTGGAAGCATTTTTCAGTAAATGTATTTTTAATTTTTCTTATACAACATTGATGTCTAATGAATGGATTTTCAAATATTATAATTACGAGAGAGGCAGTTAGGTCTGAGGGCAAAGAATTTGTAATTCAGAACTTCTGATAGTTTTTGATAAGCCAGTTTAAAGTATCTATAAATCTGTGTATATATTATATTAATTTTATTGATTAAAATCATTATAAATTATTTGAAGGATGAATATGGAATCTTTGCTCTTAGAGGAATTAGAGAATGAAAGGAAGAAAGAAGAATGAAGAGAGAGAGAGAGAGAAAGGGAGAAAAGGTGAATCCATTGAGTTAAATTAGTAAATAATTAAGAGTGGTTAAAACAACAATGTTCACACATTTTTAATTTAAGACTGTTCGATCCTTTTAAAATTCATTTGAATCTGCAATTATTTAAGCTGTGAGCTGTGCACTGAAGAGAGAGTAAAACTATAGATTTTAAGATTGTAGCTGGAGGTAATATATAAATCCAATTGATCGGTCTGGCAGAGAATTGATGCCACAATTTGTACCCAGTGGCATTTTCTCTCTCTTACTCAACTGGCTTTAGAACATTATCAGAAAGTCAATATGATATGCCAATATAGTGATATACATTCAGTCATAAGTCCCTTGTTCAGATTAAAACTTAGGCACTCACATTGTGGATAATAATGGACAGACAGCCTGACTCCCTGTCACTCTGTGTCTCTCAGAGAGAACTTGACTTAACTTTACTGCAGGTTACCATACAGTTTTTAGTGTTCCCAAGAGACAGTCAAACCAGTAACAAGGGACGTCTGTCTCTTCAGGACAAAAAAAAATTGAGAGAAAGGATAATATATACCTAGAGCTGCAGTCTGACTGCAGAGCATTCTCTAGCAGCCTCCTGTCTCCATCGGCTTTTCCTGATGTTCTGATCAAGTTACCTTTAAAATTCACTCTTGATTTCATGTTTTGATTCTCTTTCTCTTTTAATTTATTAATGCATTTACTACCTCAGCATTATCTTTACAGCTCATTCCCTTCCAAGCTTGCTCATTCCCATAAAACTATTGAGAAAGTTTTACTGTCTTTCAATTCCTTGTATTGTAATTTAATTCTGAAGGTTATTTTAGGTCACAAAGGTTTTTATTTTCTTAATAGTGCAAAGCTCTGTGAGAGGACCCATATACCATGTATTTTATCTTCAGCAAATATATTCAACTTATTGGCATGTTTCAGGCAGAATATTTAACTAATGTTCAGTACTGTTATCAGAAGTTGTGATTTCATAAACTGTTATGCAGTACATTTGTCACAGCTCCCATGTAAGCTTGGTTAAGGCAACATTCTATAGCATGTGGTGCTTATCAGGTCTACAATGAAGATGACAATTATTTCTGCAATAAATTGTTGAGGCACAACTAGTCCAGATATTTATCAGTGATCGTTCATTTAGGATTTCTTTAATTTTGGACATCAGACAGGCAACATAATGCTTAATTATAGAATAAAAATTTTATTCAGTTTACTGTGTAGTTAAGTTTTGCATAGTTACTCATTTGTACATTTCATTTTAAAACATGTGCTGAATGCCTTTTATGTAATCAGCCTCTTGCAATGTATGCTAGAATGCAGCTGGGGAATGAAGACACATGGGATGTACACCCAAGTGTGGAAAACACTTAGTTCCCAAACGTAAATATATGAAGATGAATGTTGGACTGGGATAGGGTAAAAAACAGAGTGGTCATGAAAGACATCCCTGCAAAAGTGGTATTTGAGTGGAGACACGAAGGAAGTAAAGATGTGAACCGTGTGGACATGTGGGAAAATGGCATTCCAGACAGAAAGAAAACCATCTACAAGTCCTGGAAGTTGGGGCATGGCACAGGTTCAAGGAAGAGCAGGGAAACTCGTGCATCAGGAACAGAGGGGAAAGAGAGGTGCATCTTTAGGTGCGATTCCCCTGAGCTGTGGATTCTTGTGCAAACGATTTATTAAGAAGCTGATAAGGAGGACGGGGAAGCAGGAAAGCTAAACAAAAGTGCAAGTTCAGGCGAAATCAACACCTCACCCTAATTCTTTGGGTGTTCTGTAATATAAATTACATTGCAAATTCTGTACCGCTTTAAGGTAAGAGAGCTGAGCTTTCACACTTCTGCAGCAGTCAGGCATTGGCACTTCTGAACATAAGGTAGTGCTCTGAAGAAGGTCGTAAGTGGAAAGCACACAGAAGCTGTAAGAATGGGTACACAGAACCCGAAATAATTTCCCAGGAGATAAGAGAACATGGAATCAGAATACCAGTGCTCATTAATATTCAGCCACCCTTGCATTTAGATGTAGCCAATATATTTATGTTGTAAGTAGATTCCTTTGGTTACAATGAAAATAAAAGACCACAGGAGAATAAGTGATAAATCAACAAGACCAGTTAGGATGCTATTGCAATATTTTTGGAAAGAAAAACTAGTAAGACTAGAACAGTGAGATATGGAAACATAACTACTTTTTCCGCAACAGGTTGCTGGCAGAACACAGGTGTCTTGAAAACCCTCTAAAGATGCTGTGTCGTGCCACTGTAGTGGCTTCTTCCTCTGCCTTTCTCTTCCTCCGCTGTCGCCTCCCAACTCTAGTCAGCCTCCGGCCGGCCGTCTCCTTAACACAGAACACCATGCCTTCAATTAAGTTGCAGAGTTCTGGTGGAGAGATATTTGAAGTTGATGTGGAAATTGTCAAACAATCTGTGACTATCAAGACCATTTTGGAAGATTTGGGAATGAATGATGAAGGAGATCATGACCCAGTTCCTCTACCAAATGTTAATGCAGCAATATTAAAAAAGGTCATTCAGTGGTGCACCCACCACGAGGATGACCCACCTCCTCCCAAAGTTTATGAAAACAAAGAAAAGCGAACAGACGATATCCCTGTTTGGGACCAAGAATTTCTGAAAGTTGACCAAGGAACACTTTTTGAACTCAATCTGGCTGCAAACTACTTAGACATCAAAGGTTTGCTTGATGTTACATGCAAGACTGTTGCCAATATGGTCAACAGGAAAACTCCTGAGGAGATTCACAAGACCTTCAATTTAAAAAATGACTTTACTGGGCCGGGAGCTGTGGCTCACGCCTGTAATCCCAGCACTTTGGGAGGTCGAGGCGGGCGGATCACGAGGTCAGTAGATTGAGACTATCCTGGCTAACATGGTGAAACTCCGTCTCTACTAAAAAAATACAAAAAAATTAGCCGGGCATGGTGGCGGGTGCCTGTAGTCCCAGCTACTCGGGAAGCTGAGGCAGGAGAATGGTGTGAATCCGGGAGGCGGAGCTTGCAGTGAGCCAAGATGGCACCACTGCGCTCCGGCCTGGGCCACAGAGCGACTCTGTCTAAAATAAAAAAAATAAAAAAAAAAAATTACTTTACTGAAGAGCGGGAAGCCCAGGTACAGCAAGAGAACCAGCGGTGTGAAGAGAAGTGAAATGTTATGCCTGACACTGTAACACTGTAAGGATTGTTCCAAATACTAGTTGCACTGCTCTGTTTATAGTTGTTAGTATTAGACAAACAGTAGACAAATGCAGCAGCAAGTCAATGGTATTAGCGGAATATTGTCCTCATTGCATGTGTAGTTTGAGTACAGATTCCAAACCTATGGCTGAGTTTCTTCCAGTATGATCAAAAGTTTCTTTGAATAAAACTGAACTGTAGGTTCTCTGTAAGTGGAATTTTGGCCTTTCCCTCTTTTTTGTAAAGCAATGTCTGCCTAGTTTATTGTCCAGTTAACTTTAGTGACCTTTTAAAAGTTGGCACTGTAAATAAACCAGCTTGCAAAAAAAGTTTTCTGGACTAGAATTAACAAAATGTTATCTTTATTCATGAGTTGGAAACTGGAAAAAGGCTTCTTGAAGTAAATGTTCTGAGTGGAGTTACTAGAATGTCTTCCAACCTCCTGCAGTCAAGGAGAACTACTGTATTGATTAACCTGTATGTAGCAGGGCTCCCTCCATTGCATCTGAGGACTTGTTTTCTCTTTCTTTAATTTTATTTTTAATCCTCTTGGCTTTAAATATATTGCCTAGAGACTCAGTTACTACCCAGTTTATGTTTTTTTGGGGGAAATGTAACTGGACAGTTTGTTAGCTTTTCAATTAAAAAGACACTTCACCTAAGGAAAAAAAAAAAGAGGGAGAGAAAACTACCTCTAAAAGCCAAAATGGGAAAGGAAAAGACTAATATCAACATTGTCATCACTGGACAAGTAGGTTCAGGCAAGTCCACCACTACTGGCCATCTGATCTACAAATGCATTGACGTCGACAAAAGAACCATTCAAAAATTTGAGAAGGAGGCTGCTTAGATGGGAAAGGGCTCCTTCAAGTATGCTTGGGTCTTGGATAAACTGAAAGCTAAACATGAACCTGGTATCACCATTGATATCTCCCTGTAGAAATTTGAGACCAGTAAGTACTACGTGAGTATCATTGATGCCCCAGGACACAGAGAATTCATCAAAAACATGATTACAGGGACATCTCAGGCTGACTGTGCTGTCCTGATTGTTGCTGCTGGTGTTGGTGAATTTGAAGCTGGTATCTCCAAGAATGGACAGACCCATGAGCATGCCCTTCTGGCTTACACACTAGGTGTGAAACAACTAATTGTTGGTGTTAACAAAATGGATTCCACTGAGCAACCCTATAGCCAGAAGATATATGAGGAAATCGTTAAAGAAGTCAACACTTACATTATGAAAATTGGCTGCAACCTTGACACAGTAGCATTTGTGCTTATTTCTGGTTGAAATGGTGACAACATGCTGTAGCCAAGTGCTAACATGCCTTGGTTTAAGGGACTGAAAGTCACCTGTAAGGATGGCAATACCAGTGGAACCTCACCGCTTGAGGCTCTGGACTGCATCCTACCACCAACTCATCCAACTAACAAGCCCTTTCACCTGCTTCTCTAGGATGTCTACAAAAATTGGTGGTATTGGTACTGTTTCTGTTGGCTGAGTAGAGACTGGTGTTCTCAAACCCTGTATGGTGCTCCAGTCAATGTTACAACTGAAGTAAAGTCTGTTGAAATACACCATGAAGCTTTGAGTGAAGCTCTTCCTGGGGACAATGTGGGCTTCAATGTCAAGAACGTGTCTGTCAAGGATGTTCGTCATGGTAACAATGCTGGTGACAGCAAAAATGACCCACCAATGGAAGCAGCTGGCTTCACTCTCAGGTGATTATCCTGAACCATCCAGGCCAAATAAGTGCTGGCTTTGCCCCTGTACTGGATTGTCACACGGCTCACACTGCATGCAAGTTTGCTGAGCTGAAGGAAAAGATTGATCGCTGTTCTGGTAAAAAGCTGGAAGACAGCCCCAAATTCTTGAAGTCTGGTGATGCTGCCATCATTTATATGGTTCCTGGCAAGCCCATGTGTGTAGAGAGCTTCTCAGACTATCCACCTCTGGGTCACTTTGCTGTTGGTCATATGAGACAGACAGTTGCCATGGGTATCATCAAAGCAGAGGACAGGAAGGCTGCTGGAGTTGGCAAGGTCACTAAATCTGCCCAGAAAGCTCCAAAGCCTAGTGAATATTATCCCTTGTACCTGCCACCCCAGTCTTAATCAGTGGTGAAAGAACTGTCTCAGAACTGTTTGTTTCCATTGGCCATTTAAGTTTAATAGTAAAAGAACGGTTTAATGATTACAATGCATCGTAAAACCGTCAGAAGGAGAGGAGAATGTTTTGTGGACCATGTGTGTATGTGTTTGTGTGTGTGTGTGTGTGGCAGTTTTAAGTTATTAGTTTTTAAAATCAGTACTTTTTTTTTTTTTTGAGACAGTCTCACTCTGTTGCCCAGGCTGGAGTGTAACAGCATGATCTCAGCTCACTGCAACCTCCACCTCCGAGGTTCAAGTGATTCTCCCGCCTCAGCCTCCTGAGTAGCTGGGATTACAGGTACCGGCCATCATGCCCAGCTAATTTTTGTATTTTTGTAGAGACGGGATTTCACCATGTTGGCAAGGCTGGTCTTGAACTCCTGATCTCAGGTGATCCGCCCGCCTCGGCCTCCCAAAGTGCTGGGATTACAGGCATGAACCACCACACCCAGCCTAAAATCAGTACTTTTTTAATGGAAACAACTTGATGAAAAATCTGTCACAGAATTTTGAGACCCATTAGAACAAAGTTTAAGAGGAAAAAAAAGAAATCAGAACTAACAAGATTTGCTTATGGACTTCAAAATTAATTCCCTATTTTTAATCAGTCTATTTCTTTCTCTCTGTTTCAGCCTCTCTCTCTCTCTCTCTCTGTCTTACTTCTCTAACTCCCTCTCTCACCATATTTCTACTAATCCTTTCTTGGTATAAAGGGTAATTGTTCAAATTAGGTCAAATTTTTGCTACTATCTGTCTGTAATATCTCAACACTCATATTTTATTTGAGAAGTTATTAACTATTTGAAAGATACTGATTGCCTGTAATGCATTCAGCTATCTGCTTACCACCAAATATTATCTTTACTCTTACTTGTCCCAGTTTACTCTTGATTTCTTTCTTATCCTTCCCTTTGCTGTTAATATTTTCTACATATGCCAAGACGGTGAGATTTTTAAATGTTTCTTCTTTTTAAGGAAAATTGACTTCTGTCTTGGGTCCAAACAAACAAACAAAAAAATCTTCTTCAGCAATTAAGTGTTCACTACAGTCCAATACAAGACAGAAAACAATTACTTAGATAAACAAAGAAAGTATATGCCTACATCAACATATAAACAGAATAAATAGAAAAATAGATGGTAAATATTTATTCTGTTCATCTATATCAAGAATACATATCAAAATAATCATTATCATTATGCTTTCTGTTGAGTCTCTAATGAGGCAATGAACTGTGTCTTTCATTGCCTTAATGTAAATGTTTTAATTATCTTATTGGAATAGTAGAAGATAAATCTTCTTTAATTTGGTTTTCCATTTTTCTACTTTGATTGCTTGTTAGAAAATAAATGTGAAGGTAAAATACGTGTATACATGTGAGATCACTACCCAACAAGCCTGCACCAGATGACGTCTGACTTTTAGCCACAAATATCCTGTGCAAAATTATCAATGTTTCAAATTTCTTATGTATGGAATATCAAATATCACAGTTTACCTTTATAAATTGTCTTAAAAGAACAATTGGTAGTTGAAATGGGTTGCAAGAAACAAGAAAGAAACTTTTCCAACCCTCAAAGCACACCTGATACTACAACCATCTTCTTTCAGAAATTTGCAGCACTATTGTATAAGATTTGCTGAGTCTCTCTAAACATCACTATTTCTCTATCTCCTCACCTTTAAAGATGTTCACAGTGGCAAAAACATTAAGGAGAACTTTTATTCCTAAAAATTATCCGATACTTGTCACCGTTATAATAATACTATTTCCTCCTTTCAAAATGCATTAAAATTATTAAAAGTTACTGCGATTTAAGAAACTATCTCTCCACATCCCAAATCCAAAGTCAATTACATTTAGAGCAAGGGTGTGTATGAGATTGCTTTGAGTTACACCAACATTTAAATTTTCTTCTCAAAAATATTTTAGTCCTATTATCTTCATTTTATACTTAGAAATGTATTGTGTTGAATAAATAATATTTGGTAATAAAACACATCCGCTTTCATACATCTAAATAAACAAGCAGTTTGGCATGAGAATTAAAGAGTTTAAAATGCACATATATTTCCATGTTTGTACATAAGTACTTAATGAGGATCTTTTCTAATAATTGCTTAACAGAAACATAGTTCCTCCATACAAGGAAAACTGTTACCCTATTGGAGATGTGTATTTTTGTCTACCTCACTGCATTTAAGAATAGAACTATGTATGCTGAGTTGAGTTGATACCCCAAATGTAAACAAAATGGAAAAGAAACAGTTGTTTAGTATTGTCTAGAAATATGTAAATTTATTTTTATGAAAAAAGAACAACACAGAAACAGAAAACCAAATACCGCATTTTTTTCTTATATGTGGAAGTGAAATGATGAGAACATATGGACACATAAAGGGGAACAACACACAGTGGGGCCTTTCAGAAGGCGGAGGGTGGGAGGAGGGAGAATCAGGAAAAATAACTAATGGCTACTAGTTATTAGAATGTATCTCTCAAAAGGCAGAGAGAAAAAAGAGGTAGGGTGGCTTAACTCACAGCTCTGTTATCCTTACATGTGGTTTCATTATACATTATAGAGGCCTTAAACGTTACATTCAAATTTCCTGTTTGCTACGTGCCTCCCCTACCAAAGCATGAAGGACTTGAGATCCAAAATTTATTTTCATATGTGTTTTCCAATACATAATACAGTTACTAGTGCATAGTTGACACTCAGCTAATATTTGTTAACTGAATAATAACATTTTAAAGAAACTAGCCTAAAAGACAAAAAACTCTAGCAAATAATATATAATAATAAATTTATTATCAATATGGTAATAAATAGTTTCTTGAAAAGAAGGACATATGTGAAATAAAGCATCTCTGAGAGAGAACAGGCTTCCAGGTCACTAAAAAATGTGTTGTCAGTTTTTCTTAAGAAAAACAAAAATAGCTTACTACTGGTAAATATTTTGTAGTTTTCTACAGTTAATTTATGTTTTAGTTTTGCCACTGGGATCAATTTATTCTCCAGAGTTAATGATTAAGTAAGTTTTACAAGATTTAGAATATTTCTACAACTAGAATTTTTCCTTTATGTTTGACATAAAGAAAAGGGCATTGCCCTCAGAATGTAACTGATACTTTTGATAGTACCAATGGTCTAGTTTTATCTCCTGTTATTCTACTTCTTTATCTGCATGGTGTCATATACAAAGAAAGTTTCTAGGGCCAGGGACACAGACTTAAAAAACTTGGATGGGGAGAGTAGTCAAAAAAGTTTGAAGGATGAAGTGCGTTCCTAATAGGGCAAGTTGAGGTGGCTCCATAGTTTCATACATGGATAGATTGGGGTCAACATAATAGTAGCTGAAATCTGTGCAACTATTGAACAAAAAGAAATGACATATAGTACCAAAATAAGGACGGTTTTATTCCTCAGTGAGGGTGAGAGTGCAGAAAAAAAAATGAATTCCCTTTGGAGATAAACCTTGTGTAACAAATGCATAGATGATGGTTTGACTGTATTTTAGCTTGAGTTCCCCTGAAAGCAGAGTCTGATTTATTTCCAGATGGCATTTAGAAGGTAACACTAAAGAGCAGGAGAGTCAAAAGAGAGATGAGAATAAAGGAAGGAAGAAAAGTTCATCAAGTTGACCAGTGTGGGCAACTGGTGCTTGAGCTCACTCTAAAGAAGAGTATAGCATGCCTTTTAGAACTGTCCACCCAAAGGACAGGAGGCAGAGCTCAAGTTCACCACTGGTTGAGGGCCATCCCATCAATTCCCCCACACTTATAAGCTATTCAAGTATGTGTAAAAAGACTTCAATGCAGAAAGCTAAGATGCCAACAGTTGAGGAAAAACATTGTTAGTGAAAAGTGAGTAGAACCTGTGCAAAAGTGTCCAGGGTTGCCTGATAGTGGGCCAGAGCATCAGATACATCAGACACCAATAGTGATGCCAATGGCTCAGGGCTTATTGATGAATGGAATCCAAGATGCTTTAGTTTGTATTTCAACTTCTCAGAATCTCTGATGAATTTCTTATTACATCCCCTGAGACTGTACACACGTAGTTGTCTGGTGGCAGATGCAAGAATATGACAACCCGTTTGTTTCTGTATAGTTTCAATCAGAGGTTAAAAATAGGCAAATGGTTGCTTTGAGAAAATTACTCAGTTAATGTTTCATTCCAAGTTAATCTTAAGGGAGGTTTGTTTATTTTTGAAGTGTTTTCTTAAATACTCATATCTCAAGTTTCCTAAGTTTAAGGTTTGTGAATAAAGCTGCTGACATTTTGTGAGAGGTAAATGACTGACTCCTCAACATTTTATAAAGCAACTATTTTCACCATCTTTTTGATATATTACTATTTAACTATAAGATTGAAATCTCAGAATAATCTCACGCCTGGGAGATTCCCATAAGAAGTTATATATTCTCTGTGTCTCTAGTAGGCTACCTTGACCTTTCATGTTTTAAACTGCAGCCCTTTTCCATCATTAGATTTTAAAGTTTTCAAAAATCTAGGGAGAAAGGGTTTTCTTTCTCATCCTCCCTTACATTGCTTCTGGGCTGGGGAAGAAAGTAGGTAAAACAAAAGATTTTTGTTTGCCTTGAACCCAAAAGAAGTTCAAATGGAAGCCTCAAGTGCAATGACCTTAATGACTATTGCTCTTTTATCATAACGGTATACTTAATAGTTCATAGAATATTCAGTTCAGCAGGGCACAATTTGAAACTTCAGACAGAGGACATATCTCTGTAGGGAAACTTACCTTTCCAGTGGGGGTAATTCCTTTGTGTCTAAGGTTTCGGCAGATTGCAAGGGGGAAAAGCAATGTTTGAGGATATTTTAAAGATGACCTAATGATATACAGTGAAATAAAGTCTACGTCCTCTAATTTGTCCATATCAACCTGAATCAAACTGGGGTAACTGACAATTCAATTTTTTTCATGAATTAATTTGTCCATGTCATTGCAAACCTAGTTAGCAAATACACTGAAATACCAATAAGATAATATCAATATAACATTTTAGACAAATTGAAGCAGTAACTACTGACCATGATATTATATGAGCACAATATTGTATGTGTGTGTTTGTAGGCTCCTGCAAACATACATGAGTGTGTGTGTGTGTCTGTGTGTGTGTGTGGTGTACATACAAAGCCAATTTATACCATCTAGCAAGAACTCATTGGTAAGTATTTAGGAATTTGGCAATGTGGTTATTAAACTCAGATACAATTAAAAATGAAACCATACAAGTTTTTAATTAAATAAAGTAAAAACAAAGTAATTACAAGTACTTAAAATGTTTTACTACATTTTACGGTTATCTATGCTCTTGAGATTTTTTGGTATTTGTTTATTGCATTGTGGGAATACTATGGAATGGTAAGGCATACCTCTTTCTAACTCCATTTTCAGTATAGTTGAGTTGATAGCTTGAAACTGGACAGAATACAAATACAGCATGGAAACAGGCAAATGCTAAACTAGGGGAATAGTTTTGTTGACTGACTAAACTTAAAGTATTGGGGAAAATGTTAATAATGCAGACTAAATTTAAAAGTGTGCTGTGGATATAGCCATTCCATTGTCAACAACACAAAAAAACGGAGTAAGTATTCTTCCAGCATTTGAAACTATTATCTGATTCAGCAAAGAAATTGTTGGCATCATTGACAAAAGTGTAGTTTTGACATATGCCTTTACTGATTAGTGTTTGTCTTACTCATGAATGGAAACAATAACATTAATCAACATTTATCAGTTGTAATTATAGGCTGGTTAGGCATATGAAAGTTCAGAAAAAATGATGAAAACATTCTATGAAAATTAATTTTCTATATGGAATTTAAGGCAGCTGTATTGTGTATATATATTGCTAATTATAATTTCTTAATATTACTAACATTTATAATAAAGCATATACATAAATTATATGTGTATATTTAAGCATATATGTGTGCATAGAATGACATGTATATAAAACCTAGAGGTATTTATATAGAGATATATTTTTATAATAATAATTATAAATATAATATGATTTTTAAAAAATCTTGTCATTAAACATTTACTAGAATGGATTATACAACTAGGTAGTTTAATAACCAAAAACTTTATACAGGTTACACAATTGTTAAAATAACCAGTTTACAGGGCAGCCAAGATGGCCGAATAGGAACAGCTCTGGTCTACAGCTCCTAGCATGAGCGACGCAGAAGATGGGTGATTTCTGCATTTCCATCTGAGGTACCGGGTTCATCTCACTAGGGACTGCCAGAGAGTGGGCGCAGGACAGTGGGTGCAGTGCACCATGCGCGAGCCAAAGCAGGGCGAGGCATTGCCTTACTTGGGGAGCACAAGGGGTCAGGGAGTTTCCTTTCCCAGTCAAAGAAAGGGGTGACAGACGGCACCTGGAAAGTCGGGTCACTCCCACCCTAATACTGCGATTTTCCAACGGGCTTAAAAAACGGTGTGCCAGGAGATTATATCCCACACCTGGCTCGGAGGGTCCTACGCCCACGGAGTCTCACTGATTGCTAGCACAGCAGTCTGAGATCAAACTGCAAGGCAGCAGCGAGGCTGGGGGAGGGGCCCCGCCATTGCCCAGGCTTGCTTCGGTAAACAAAGCAGCCTGGAAGCTCGAACTGGGTGGAGCCCACCAAAGCTCATGGAGGCCTGCCAGCCTCTGTAGGCTCCACCTCTGGGGGCAGGACACAGACAAATAAAAAGACAGCAGTAACCTCTGCAGACTTAAATGTCCCTGTCTGACAGCTTTGAAGAGAGCAGTGGTTCTCCCAGCATGTAGCTGGAAATCTGAGAACGGGCAGACTGCCTCCTCAAGTGGGTCCCTGACCCCTGACCCCTGAGCAGCCTAACTGGGAGGCACCCCCCAGTGGGGGCAGACTGACACCTCACACGGCCGGGTACTCCTCTAAGACAAAACTTCCAGAGGAACGATCAGACAGCAGCATTCGCGGTTCACGAAAATCCGCTCTTCTGCAGCCACTGCTGCTGATACCCAGGCAAACAGGGTCTGGAGTGGACCTCTAGCAAACTCCAACCGACCTGCAGCCGAGGGTCCTGTCTGTTAGAAGGAAAACTAACAAACAGAAAGGACATCCACACCAAAAACCCATCTGTACATCACCATCATCAAAGACCAAAAGTAGATAAAACCACAAAGATGGGGAAAAAACAGAGCAGAAAAACTGGAAACTCTAAAAAGCAGAGTGCCTCTCCTCCTCCAAAGGAACGCAGTCTCTCACCAGCAACGGAACAAAGCTGGACGGAGAATGACTTTGACGAGTTGAGAGAAGAAGGCTTCAGACGATCAAACTACACCAAGCTACAGGAGGAAATTCAAACCAAAGGCAAAGAAGTTAAAAACTTTGAAAAAAATTTAGACGAATGTATAACTAGAATAACCAATACAAAGAAGTGCTTAAAGGAGCTGATGGAGCTGAAAGCCAAGGCTCGAGAACTACGTGAAGAATGCAGAAGCCTCAGGAGCCAATGCAATGAACTGGAAGAAAGGGTATCAGTGATGGAAGATGAAATGAATGAAATGAAGTGAGAAGGGAAGTTTAGAGAAAAAAGAATAAAAGGAAATGAACAAAGTCTCCAAGAAATATGGACTATGTGAAAAGACCAAATCTACATCTGATTGGTGTACCTGAAAGTGACGGGGAGAATGGAACCAAGTTGGAAAACACTCTGCCGGATATTATCCAGAAGAAACTCCCCAATCTAGCAAGGCAGGCCAACATTCAGATTCAGGAAATACAGAGAATGCCACAAAGATACTCCTCGAGAAGAGCAACTCCAAGACACGTAATTGTCAGATTGACCAAAGCTGAAATGAAGGAAAAAATGTTAAGGGCAGCCAGAGAGAAAGGTCGGGTTACCCACAAAGGGAAGCCCACCAGACTAACAGTGGATCTCTCGGCAGAAACTCTACAAGCCAGAAGACAGTGGGGGCCAATTTTCAACATTCTTAAAGAAAAGAATTTTCAACCCAGAATTTCATATACAGCCAAACTAAGCTTCATAAGCGAAGGAGAAATAAAATACTTTACAGACAAGCAAATGCTGAGAGATTTTGTCACCACCAGGCCTGCCCTAAAAGAGCTCCTGAAGGAAGCACTAAAAATGGAAAGGAACAACCGGTACCAGCCGCTGCAAAATCATGCCAAAATGTAAACAACATCAAGACTAGGAAGAAACTGCATCAACTAACGGGCAAAATAACCAGCTAACATCATAATGACAGGATCAAATTCACACATAACAATATTAACTTTAAATGTAAATGGACTAAATTCTCCAATTAAAAGACAGAGACTGGAAAATTGGTTAAAGAGTCAAGACCCATCAGTGTGCTGTATTCAGGAAACCCATCTCACGTGCAGAGACGCACACAGGCTTAAAATAAAAGGATGGAGGAAGATCTACCAAGCAAATGGAAAACAAAAAAAGGCAGGGGTTGCAATCCTAATCTCTGATAAAACAGACTTTAAAACAACAAAGATCAAAAGAGACAAAGAAGGCCATTACATAATGGTAAAGGGATCAATTCAACAAGAAGAGCTAACTATCCTAAATATTTATGTACCCAATACAGGAGCACCCAGATTCATAAAGCAAGTCCTGAGTGGCCTACAAAGAGACTTAGACTCCCACACATTAATAATGGGAGACTTTAACACCGCACTGTCAACATTAGACAGATCAACGAGACAGAAAGTCAACAAGGATACCCAGGAATTGAACTCAGCTCTGCACCAAGCAGACCTAATAGACATCTACAGAACTCTGCACCCCAAATCAAGAGAATATACATTTTTTTCAGCACCACACCACACCTATTCCAAAATTGACCACATACTTGGAAGTAAAGCTCTCCTCAGCAAATGTAAAACAACAGAAATTATAACAAACTGTCTCTCAGACCACAGTGTAATCAAACTAGAACTCAGGATTAAGAAACTCACTCAAAACCGCTCAACTACATGGAAACTGAACAACCTGCTCCTGAATGACTGCTGGGTACATAATGAAATGAAGGCAGAAATAAAGATGTTCTTTGAAACCAATGAGAACAAAGACACAACATACCAGAATCTCTGGGACAAATTCAAAGCAGTGTGTAGAGGGAAATTTATAGCACTAAATGCCCACAAGAGAAAGCAGGAAAGATCCAAAACTGGCACCCTAACATCACAATTAAAAGAACTAGAAAAGCAACAAGAGCAAACACATTCAACAGCTAGCAGAAGGCAAGAAATAACTAAAATCAGAGCAGAACTGAAGGAGATAGAGACGCAAAAAACCCTTCAAACAATTAATGAATCCAGGAGCTGGTTTTTTGAAAGGATCAACAAAATTGATAGACTGCTAGCAAGACTAATAAAGAAGAAAAGAGAGAAGAATCAAAGAGACGCAATAAAAAATGATAAAGGGGATATCACCACCGATCCCACAGAAATACAAACTACCATCAGAGAATACTACAAACACCTCTACGCAAATAAACTAGAAAATCTAGAAGAAATGGATAAATTCCTCGACACATACACCCTCCCAAGACTAAACCGGGAAGAGGTTGAATCTCTGAATAGACCAATAACAGGCTCTGAAATTGTGGCAATAATCAATAGCTTACCAATCAAAAACAGTCCAAGACTAGATGGATTCACAGCCGAATTCTACCAGAGGTACAAGGAGGAACTGGTACCATTCCTTCTGAAACTATTCCAAACAATAGAAAAAGAGGGAAGCCTCCCTAACTCGTTTTATGAAGCCAGCATCATCCTGATACCAAAGCAGGCAGAGACACAACCAAAAAAGAGAATTTTAGACCAATATCCTTGATGAACATTGATGCAAAAATCCTCAATAAAATACTGGCAAACTGAATCCAGCAGCACATCAAAAAGCTTATCCACCATGATCAAGTGGGCTTCATCCCTGGGATGCAAGGCTGGTGCAATATATGCAAATCAATAAATGTAATCCAGCATATAAACAGAACCAAAGACAAAAACCACATGATTATCTCAATAGATGCAGAAAAGGCCTTTGACAAAATTCAACAGCCCTTCATGCTAAAAACTCTCAATAAATTAGGTATTGATGGGATGTATCTCAAAATAATAAGAGCTCTCTATGACAAACCCACAGCCAATATCATACTGAATGGACAAAAACTGGAAGCATTCCCTTTGAAAACTGAAAGAAGACAAGGATGCCCTCTCTCACCCACCACTCCTATTCAACATAGTGTTGGAAGTTCTGGCCAGGGCAAGTAGGCAGTAGAAGGAAATAAAGGGTATTCAATTAGGAAAAGAGAAAGTCAAATTGTCCCTGTTTGCAGATGACATGATTGCATATCTAGAAAACCCCATTGTCTCAGCCCAAAATCTCCTTAAGCTGATAAGCAACTTCAGCAAAGTCTCAGGATACAAAATCAATGTACAAAAATCACAAGCATTCTTATACACCAATAACAGACAAACAGAGAGCCAAAGCATGAGTAAACTCCCATTCAAAATTGCTTCAAAGAGAATAAAATACCTAGGAATCCAACTTACAAGGGATGTGAAGGACCTCTTCAAGGAGAACTACAAACCACTGCTCAAGGAAATAAAAGAGGATACAAACAAATGGAAGAACATTCCATGCTCATAGGTAGGAAGAATCAATATCGTGAAAATGGCCATATTGCCCAAGGTAATTTATACATTCAATGCCATCCCCATCAAGCTACCAATGCCTTTCTTCACAGAATTGGAAAAAACTACTTTAAAGTTCATATGGAACCAAAAAAGAGCCCGCATCGCCAAGTCAATCCTAAGCCAAAAGAACAAAGCTGGAGGCATCACGCTACCTGACTTCAAACTATACTACAAGGCTACAGTAACCAAAACAGCATGGTACTGGTACCAAAACAGAGATATAGATCAATGGAACAGAACAGAGCCCTCAGAAATAACGCCACATATCTACATCTATCTGATCTTTGACAAACCTGAGAAAAACAAGCAATGGAGAAAGATTCCCTATTTAATAAATGGTGCTGGGAAAACTGGCTAGCCATATGTAGAAAGCTGAAACTGGATCCCTTCCTGACACCTTATACAAAAATCAATTCAAGATGGATTAAAGACTTAAACATTAGACCTAAAACCATAAAAACCCTAGAAGAAAACCTAGGCATTACCATTCAGGACATACGCACAGGCAAGGACTTCATGTCTAAAACACCAAAAGCAACAGCAACAAAAGACAAAATTGACAAATGGGATCTAATTAAACTAAAGATCTTCTGCACAGCAAAAGAAACTACCATCAGAGTGAACAGGCAACCTACAAAATGGGAGAAAATTTTCGCAACCTACTCATCTGACAAGGGGCTAATATCCAGAATCTACAATGAACTCAAACAAATTTACAAGAAAAAAACAAACAACCCCATCGAAAAGTGGACGAAGGACGTGAACAGACACTTCTCAAAAGAAGACATTTATGCAGCCAAAAAACACATGAAAAAATGCTCATCATCACTGGTCATCAGAGAAATGCAAATGAAAACCACAATGAGATACCATCTCACACCAGTTAGAATGGCAATCATTAAAAAGTCAGGAAACAACAGGTGCTGGAGAGGATGTGGAGAAATCAGAACACTTTTACACTGTTGGTGGGACTGTAAACTAGTTCAACCATTGTGGAAGTCAGTGTGGCGATTCCTCAGGGATCTAGAACTAGAAATACTATTTGACCCAGCCATCCCATTACTGGGTACATACCCAAAGGACTATAAATCATGCTGCTATAAAGACACATGCACACGTATGTTTATTGCGGCACTATTCACAATAGCAAAGACTTGGAACCAACCCAAATGTCCAACAATGATAGACTGGATTAAGAAAATGTGGCACATATACACCATGGAATACTATGCAGCCATAAAAAATGATGAGTTCATGTCCTTTGTAGGGACATGGATGAAATTGGAAATCATCATTCTCAGTAAACTATTGCAAGGACAAAAAACCAAACACCGCATGTTCTCACTCATAGGTGGGAATTGAACAATGAGAACACATGGACACAGGAAGGAGAACATCACACTCTGGGGCCTGTCATGGGGTGGGGGGAGGGGGGAGGGATAGCATTAGGAGATTTACCTAATGCTAAATGACGAGTTAATGGGTGCAGCACACCAGCATGAGCCATGTATATATATGTAACTAACCTGCACATTGTGCACATGTACCCTAAAACTTAAAGTATAATAATAATAAAATAAAATAAAGTAAAATAAATAAAATAAAATAAAAATAATAAAAAAACCCAGTTTACTCAGAGCTTTGGAAAACTTTCCTCCTTTATACATTAGAATTAAGACAAAATAAAAATATGAATCAAATTTTTAGCAAAATTGTATTGAGATAAAGTTTATAATTTAAGCCATAAACAGAATAATCTTAAGTGCAAGATTTGAAGTATTCATACCAATGTAATATAAATGATTATTTACTTGAAAACACCTGCTTTTGCAGAATCAAAAATTTCCAGATAATGTAGGAATGATTCTTATTTCAAAATATTTTAATGTTAGAAAGTATGGCAAAGTGAATAAAAAATACCACAAAAAGAATATAAAGTTTTAAATAAATAATCAAGTAGCAATAGTACCTGAGAGGTAAAGCATATTTTTGTAATGAGCTATGCCAATTACATATAATGCAAGTTCTTTACTTTGTTTCAAAATACACAGAAAAAGTGTAACAACTACTTTTAATATACTATTCACTTGGCAATAGGATTTGAGCTCTTTAAAATTTACTAGGAAAAAAATCTAAATTTATGGTAAGAAAAAAGCCTCTAACACATTTTCTAGCACATTTTATTTATAAATACCTACACATTATAATACGATTAAACCCTTTATTATAATGTGTCTCTTAATAATTCAGTTCATCCATAATCACTCTTCCAAGCTAGACATTTTGATCTCAATATTTATAGGATGAACATCTTTCTACTACCAACTTAAACTTTTTACTTCCTTAAAACCTAGAGAAAAACCTGTGATCTTCTTGCTCTTATTCCTGAATAAGCCTGGACCAGTCTACAGTCTGGGTTTATATTGTCGTTCCCAGCACATTTGTAGGTATGTTGAATATACAATCGTGTAGGGGGAAAGTGGAAGTTCCCCTTGACCCTCCAAAGTTTCATTGAAAAATCAAGTTGCAAAAGTCAGATTAATTAGAGAAAAGGCATATAAATTTATTTAATTTGCATGCACGGGAACCTTCAGAATGAAGACTTAAAGATACAGGGGAAATTGTTCATTTGTATGCTTAGGTTCAATGAATTGTGGACAGCCATATAGAAAGATGATTGGAATAAAAGGGTGTGGTCTAATGCAATAGACTGGGTGGGGAAACCCCGTGAGGTCTGTCTGTCTAGATTCCTCTTGGCCTGTCTGTGCAGCATTTCTTCCTTCTGGGTATGAGGCAGGACCCTCTCCAGAATGGAGTTTTTTGACCTACAGTCAAACAAAATTGGTCTGTTTTTAATGGCCTGTTTTTACATAGAAAGGTGGAGGAAAAAATAGAAAATAAAAATGTTACAGTTTTAGGATTAATGGCTAGCTTTGGGGAAAATGAGTTCTGGTTTCTATGACCTGTATTCGGCAAGAAAGATTCCAGCTTCTATGATTAGCCTTGAGAAGGAATGTGACAGAGACAGTGGGACAGGAGAAGGTCAGAGAAAACTTTTGCTTTTGAGTCCTTCATTTTGGTATATTGTTTTCTGAGCCCCAATACTTGTATCAGTTTATTGCATCATTGTCTTAACTACACTTTTAGTATGTGAATCCTGTGAACACAGGGCTTATGTATAAGATTTTTAAAGTAATGATATACTTCAAACATATAAAAAATATTATATGCACTCCTGTATCTATGACACAGATAATTTTCTTTTGCTTCATTCCAGTCTCTCTGCCTTCCTTCGTTTCTTCCTTCCATAACAAAGCACAATAGATGAAATTAAAACATACGTTTATTCCCCACTGTCTGATTTCCCACTGTTTCTGTTGGGCAGAAGCCATCATCTTAACTTTATTTTTTACTATCTATGCTTTAAAATTACCTAAAGAGAGCATATAATTCTGCAGTTTATTTAGCTGGGATTTTTTCAATAAGTATCTATCTTGTTGATTAATGTAAATCTACTTCATTTTTGCTGAGTGTATTGTATTCAGTTGTGTGAATACGTCATTTCCCTATAATTCTACATTAAGTCAATTCCATGATTTCACCATTAAAACCAACATTCTTGTACATAGCAAGATCTTTTCCTAGATTATATATCTAGCAATGTGCTTCCTGAGTTTTATATTTTTATACATTTTTAGCTTTAATAAATCTTGCATAATGGATCTCTATAGATTTTTAACAATTTACTTACTCAGAACATTTCCATTTTTTCATATACCTTTAGACTGTTGACATCAGGAGACTTTCAAATTTGCTAACCCAATGGGTGTTAAAAGTCTTCATTATTTTTTCAATTTGTATTTTCAAGTTCTAATAAATTTGTAATTATCTCCGTACATTTATAGACTATTCATGTTCACCTCTCATGAACTGCCAAGTCAAATCATCTCCTCATTTGGTTATTGTTTGCTTTGATTTTACTAATGGTGTATCCTGAGTACTAATCCTCTGTGGATTATATGCTCTATTAATAAACCCAGTGTATGGTAAATTTTCACATATTCTTATATGTTTGTCATTCAGAAATTTAAAATGTTATATAATCAATTTTTCCTTTATGGATTTTTTTTAAAAATGAGCAATTGTATGCCATAAAAATAATTTTCTTCTTAATTTCATTTATTCTTTTTCCTGTTCTCCACATCTAGCTTTATTTTATTTGTAATTTATTTTTAAATAGTTTTAATTAGAACTATTTGTAATAATTACTATTTGTAACTATTTGTGATAATCTAATTTATTCATTTGTTTACTTTTCATAGATATAGCAATTTATTCATAAGTCTATATTTTTCCTGAATGAGTATTTAAGGGCTTATAAAATGTCTGTTTTTCTTTCTCATTTTTTATACCACTGTATAACTTACACCAGTTTATGTAGTATTTACGTGACTCTCTTCTGGAATTTTCTATCATGTTTCATATTTTTACTTATTCTTACTATTAATCACCTCTAATTTCTTTAGAATTACAATAACTTTCAATACCTACAGAACATTTCTTCCCATTGAGAGGTGACAGCGTGCTGGCAGTCCTCACAGCCCTGGCTCGCTCTCAGCGCCTCCTCTGCCTGGGCTCCCACTTTGGCGGCACTTGAGGAGCCCTTCAGCCCACCGCTGCACTGTGGGAGCCCGTTTTTGGGCTGGCCAAGGCCGGAGCCGGCTCCCTCAGCTTGCAGGGAGGTGTGGAAGGAGGGGCGCGAGCGGGAACCGAGGCTGCGCAGGGCCCTTGAGGGCCAGCTGGACTTCCGGGTGGGCGTGGGCTTGGCGGCCCCGCACTCGGAGCAGCCAGCCGGCCCTGCCGGCCCGGAGCAATAAGGGGATTAGCACCCGGGCCAGCGGCTGCCGAGGGTGTACTCGGTCCCCTAGCAGTGCCAGCCCGCCGGCGCTGCGCTCGGTTTCTCACCGGGCCTTAGCTGCCTTCCCGCGGGGCAGGGCTCGGGACCTGCAGCCCGCCATGCCAGAGCCTCCCACCCCCTCCATGGGCTCCGGAGCGGCCGGAGCCTCCCCGATAAGCGCCGCCCCCTGCTCCATGGCGCCCAGTCCCATCGACCACCCAAGGGCTGAGGAGTGCGGGCGCAGGGCGCGGGACTGGCAGGCAGCTCCACCTGTAGCCCCGGTGCCGGATCCACTGGGTGAAGCCAGCTGGGCTCCTGAGTCTGGTGGGGACGTGGAGAACCTTTATGTCTAGCCCAGGGATTGTAAGTACACCAATTGGCACTCTGTATCTAGCTCAAGGTTTGTAAACACAACAATCAGCACCCTGTGTCTAGCACAGGGTTTGTGAATGCACCAATCGACCCTGTATCTAGCTACTCTGGTGAGGCCTTGGAGAACCTTTGTGTCCACACTCCGTATCTAGCTAATCTGGTGGGGAGGTGGAGAACCTTTGTGTCTAGCTCAGGGATTGTAAAGGCACCAGTCAGCGCCCTGTCAAAACAGACCACTGGGCTCTACCAATCAGCAGGATGTGGGTGGGGCCAGAAAAGAGAATAAAAGCAGGCTGCCGAGGCCAGCAGTGGCAATCCGCTGGGGTCTCCTTCCACAGTGTGGAAGCTATGTTCTTTAGCTCTTTGCAATAAATCTTGCTGCTGCTCACTCTTTGGGTCCACACTGCCTTTATGAGCTGTAACACTCACCACGAAGGTCTGCAGCTTCACTCCTGAAGCCAGCGAGCCAACCAGCCCACCAGAAGGAAGAAACTCTGAGCACATCTGAACATTAGATGGAACAAACTCAGGATACACCGCCTTTAAGAACTGTAACACTCGCGGTGAGGGTCCGCGGCTTCATTCTTGAAGTCAGTGAGACCAAGAACCCACCAATTCCAGACACACCATCTTATTCTTGTTTTTCAAAATATTCTTTACTATTCTTGGTCCAATGTTCAACTTGTGTGAATTTTAATCAAATTTTATGTTTTATGGAGAGCCCTGGTGGCATTTTGATGGGATTTTTACTTGTATTTACAGATTACTTTTGTGGGAATTGATATTTTCTAACGCTAAGCACTCCATATATGACTATAGTATAACTCTCCATTTATTTAGGTGTTGTTCATAATACTGAATAAAATTTTGTAGTTTTATTCATATAATTTTGAACTTTATTTTTCAGATTTATTCTTAGATAACATCATTTTCATTCTTTGGATGGTTTAAAAATAATTATTCTACTTGCTACTTTATAATTGCTTTCTGCACGGCAACATTATTGATGATATACATAACCTTGATGATCAGGCTATATGTCTCTTAGTATATTAGTGGTATTTGAAGGAAAATCAACCACTTCAGTGGGATTGCCAAGAAAAAAATGTAACAGGGAGTTACATTTTTCATTACACAGTTTCTATAATGGAACTTTGTTATGTTAATATTGCATTTGCAATCTTGCTGAACTCTCTTACTAGTTCTCATTATGTCCTTAGCTTTTCTTTAGTTTTCTGTAGAAACAACTTTATTCTCTTTGGTAAATGACTCTTTTTCTTCCTTTTTAATTCTTATGCTTTATTTTAGTTTCTTGTCTTATAGAATTGATCTTCCATTAAATATAAAAGAATGTTATATTTTTATCCTTTTATTTATCTAATTTTTGCTTTTCAGACCACTGATTACAAAATTAGCTTTTTTCAGAAATATACAAGGACTACGGTATGTCATAACAGCTTTCAAAGTAAGCAGGTGTAAAAAAAATGCTTCCTCTTTCTGTAAGCTTCCTACACACCAAAAAAAGCAGTTAGTATGTTTAACCTGATATCAGTTAAGGTTAGTCTGCTAATAATTGCCAAGTATCACTTCATTTCTTGGCTACACATTGCTCTAAATTTCCCGAAAGATTCTTTTTATTTTACTTGTTATATTTTTTTCTTGTCAATCCCACTGTGGTGGCTGACTTTCCTTCATATACCACTAATAACCTAAGAGACATACAGCCTGATCATCAAGTTTGTACTGATCTTCCAAAGGTACCTGTTAGGGAATATCACTGTTTCTGCTATCTACAATGTAAACCAGGTATTGGTGAAAGTAGCAACTATCATTTGTGCTAACTTATTTTTTTGTTATTGCATATAGTGATTGGCTTCTTTGAGCCTCGTTAGTGAGCTGTGCACCGCCCACAACATGCTGCTATTAACAAATCAGAGTTATAATGAAATAATATTTTCATTTAGCATGTTGCAGCTTAATAGGTGATTCAATTAATTCAATCAAGTCTGAGTATATCTAAATAATCTTTAGCTATTATCCACAGAATTATAGAAACAGCTCACAACTTTTTGCCATTTACTTGACACCATATTGGCTAGAGATAAAGATTACATGCTTTCATTATATTAATATAAATGAATGGGATTTGGATCATAATCTTAAAAGACACAATCCCAGACACCATAATCCTGAATGTTGAAATCTCAAAAGGTCGAAATTCCCAACAGTCAAAATCCCTAAAGTCTAAAGTTCCTAACATCTAAAATCTCAAAAATTACAATCCCAAAAGATTAAAATCCCAAATGTTGAAATCCTGAAAACTGAATTCCAGGAAAGAGGTTCGGATGGTTAAGGTTGTATTCAGGTTAGTTGCATCATGTTAGGCACAACTATTAAATTATTATTGTCTTTATTTGTTTTTGTTTTTAATGTTTCATTTTTTTATTTCAATAGCTTTTGTGGTACAAATGGTTTTTGATTACTTAAATAAATTGTATAGTGGAGAGGCCTGAGATTTCAATGCTCCCATGACCTGAGTAGTAGTGTACATTTATTCAATATGTAGTTTTTTTATCCTTTATCCTCTTCTCCCCTCCCCACCTACTGATTCTCCAGTGTCCGTTATACCACTCTGTATGCCTTTACATACCCATAGCTTAGCTCCCTCTTCTAAGTGAGAACATACAGTATTTGGTTTTCTCATCTTGAGTTATTTCACTTAGAATAATGGCCTCCAGCTCCATCCAAGTTGATGCAAATGATATTATTTCATTCTTAGTTATGGCTGATTAGTATTCCATTGTATGTGTGTGTCTGTGTGTGGGTGTCTGTGTGTGTGTGTGTATGTATAAACACATTTTCTTTATCTACCCATCAGCTTATGGGCACTTAGGTTGGTTCCATTTCTTTGCAATTGTGAATTGTGTGGCAACAAACATATGTGTGCAGGTGTCTTTTTTATATAATTTCCTTTCCTTTGAAGAGATACCACTGGGATCCACTGGGTGAATCCAGCTGGGCTCCTGAGTCTGGTGGGGACTAGGAGAACCTTTATGTCTAGCTAAGGGATTGTAAATACAGGAATCAGCACTCTGTGTCTAGCTCAGGGATTGTAAATGCACCAGTCAGCACCCTGTCAAAACGGACCAATCAGCTTTCTGTAAGACAGACCAGTCAGCTCTCTGTAAAATGGACAAATCAGCAGGATGTGGGTGGGGCCAGATAAGGGAATAAAAGCAGGCTGCCCCAGCCAGGAATGGCAACCCGCTTGGGTCCCTTTCCACACTGTGGATGGGTGGTTCTTTTGCTCTTTGCAGTAAATCTTGCTGCTGCTCACTCTTTGGGTCTGCACTGTCTTTATGAGCTGTAACACTCACCTGGAAGGTCTGCAGCTTCACTCCTGAGCCAGCAAGACTATGAACTCACAAGAAGGAAGAAACTCTGAACACATCCAAACATCAAAAGGAACAAACTCTGGACACGCCAACCTTAAGAACTGTAACACTCACTGCGGGGGTCCGCGGCTTCTTTCTTGAAGTCAGTGAGACCAAGAACCCACCAATTCCGGACACAGAACCATCCCTGCATCCCTGGGATGAAACCCACTTGATCATGGTGAGTTATCTTTTTGATAAGCTGTTGGATTCACTTTGCTAGGATTTTTGTTGAGGATTTTTGCATCTGTATTCATCAAGGATATTTGTCAGCAGTTTTCTTTTTTTTTGTTTTGTCCTTTCCTGGCTTTGGTATCAGGGTGATGCTAGCTTCATAGAATGAGAAAAATTCAATCAGTAATATAAAAAAAATTATCACCACCACCACCAACAAAAATAAAAAAGAACGGAAGATGGATTCACAGCCAAATTATACCAGTAGTTTAAAATAATCTTTTGTTCTACTAGGTCCTACCAGTAGCACAAAAGAAAAAGTACTAGTAGTTTCAAATAGAAAAAGTACTAGTAGTTTCAAAAGAAAAAGTACTAGTAGTTTCAAATAATCTTTTGCATTTCCGTGGTGTTGGGAGTAATGTTTCCATTTTTATTTCTATTTTAGTTTATTTGAATCTTCTCTCCTATTTTCTTGATTGATCTAGTGAATGTTGATCAATTTTGTTTATCTTTTCAAAGAACCAGCTTTTTGTTTTATTGATCCTTTGTATTATTTGTGTGTTTCAATTTCATTTAGTTCTGCTCTGAACTTTGTTATTTGTTTTCTTCTGCTAGCTTTGGGTTTGGTTTGTTCTTGTTTCTCTAGTTCCTTGAGGTGTGACATTAGGTTGTTTATTCGTGATCTTTCAGACTTTTTGATGCAGGTATTTTGTGCTATAAACTTTTCTCTTAACACTGCTCTTGCTCTATCTCAGGGGTTTTGACAACTTGTGTCACTATTATAATTCATTTCAAAGAATTTTAAAATTTCAATCTTGATTTTATTGTAAACTCCAAAACCACTCAGGAACAGATTGTTTAATTCGCATGTATTTGTGTAGTTTTTAAAGATCCCTTATGGAATTTATTTATAGTTTTATACTCCACTGTGGTCTGCAAAGACACTTGATATGATTTTGATTTTTAAAAAAAATTTATTGACTTGTTTTGCAGCCTATAATAGGATCTATCTTAGAGAGTGTTCCATATGCTAATGAGAAAAATGTATATTCTGCAGTTCTTGGGTCGAATATTCTGTAAATTTTGTTAGGTACATTTATTCTAGAGTGCAGTTTAAGTCCAGTGTTTCCCTGCTTACTTTCTGCCTCGATAATCTGTCTAGTGCTATCGGTGGAGGATTGAAGTTCCCTACTATGACTGTGTTGCTATTTCTTTTTTAGGTATAGTAGTAATTGTTTTATAAATTTGGGAGCTCCAGAGTTAGGTGCATATATATTTAGGATTGTAATACCTTGTTGTTGGATTGATCCTTTTATCATTATATAATGACCTTCTTTGTCTCTTTTTACTGCTGTTGCTTTAAAGTCTGTTTTATCTGATATAAGAATAGCTACTCCTGCTGGTTTTTGGTTTCCATTTTCATGAAATATCTTTTTCCACTCCTTTACCTTGAGTCTATTAAAATCATTACATGTTAGGTGACTCTTGAAGACAGTAGATATTTGGTTTGTAATTTTTTAATCCATTCTGCCAATCCCTGTCTTTTCAGTGGAGCAGTTAGACCATTTAAATTCAATGTTATTAATGAGATATGAGGTTCCAGTCATCATGTTGATTGTTACCCAGATACTTTGTTTTCTTCATTGTGTTACTGGTTTTTGTTTGTTTTTTAGAGTAAAGGGAAAGTAAGTTTATTGGGAATGTAAAGGAATAAAAGAATAACTACTCCATAGGCAGAGCAGCTGTGTTATTTTTTTATAGGGCTTGGGAATTTTATGCTTTCATGAAGTTTTATTCTGGTGCATATCAATCTTTTGTTTCAAGATTTAGGTTTTTTTTTTTTTATCATTTCCTATAGTGCTTGTTTGGTAGTGACAAATTCCCTCAGCATGTGTTCATCTGAAAGACTATTTATCTTTCATTTATGAAACTTAGTTTTGTTGGATACAGAATTCTTTGCTGATAGTTATTCTGTTTAGGGAGGCTAAAGACGTGACCCTAGTCCCTTCTGGCTTGTAAGGTTTCTACTGAGAAGACTGCTGTTAATCTGATAGGTTTTCTTTATAGGTAACCTGATGCTTTTTATCTCACTGCTCTTAAAGTTCTTCACATTGGCTTTAGATAGCTTAATGGCTGTATGCCTTGGTGATGTCCTTTTTGCAATGAATCACCCAGGATTTCTGTTGTACTTAGATGTCTACATCTCTAGCAAAGGCAGAGAAGTTTTCCTCAATTATTTCCTTAAATGAGTTTTCCACACTTTTTGATTTTTCTTCTCCCTCAGGAACAACAATGATTTATATGTCTGGCTATTTTACATAATCTCATATTTCTTGGAGACTTTATTTCTTTCAATTCTTTTTTCTTTATTTTTGCCTGATTGGGTTAATTCAAAAGTTTTGCCTTTGAACTTTAAAAAGCTTTCTTCTACTTGGTCTAATCTATTGTTAAAGCTATCCACTGCATTTTGTAATTCCCTAAATGTTATTTTTCATTTCCAGAAGTTTGTATTGATTTTCCTTGAAAATATCTATCTCTATAGAAAGTGTACATTCATATACTGATTTTTTTTCATTTCTCTATATTAGTTTTCACCTTTCTTTTGTATCTCTTTGATTGACTTAATAATCAACTTTTAAATTCTTTATCTGGTATTTCAAAGATTTAATCTTGGTTTGGATCCATTGCTAGAGAGCTATGTGTTCTTTTGAGTATTAGAGAACCCTGTTTTGTCCTACTGCCAGAATTATTTTTCTGGTTTATTCTCACTTTGGTTGACTATTTTTTAAAAACTACTTTTAAATTTATTTTTGTTCAACTGTGTTTTTAAAAAATTTATTTTCCCCCTCAAAGATGTGAATTTAATAATTATAGTTTATTGTAACCTAATTTAGCTCTGGTTGCTATTAGGGGTGAAGAGTCATTAAGAGTTCCTTGATTATGTTCTCTGTATGATGACTTTCTCAGATGCTGATTGTGGTAGCAATGTGCTTGGTGTGTGTGCAGGTTCTCTGTCTTCTGTGGAGTTGTAATGCCAGAAGTCTCTTGAAGCTTATCTTGTTCCTCATTGGTTTGCATTTTTTATTTATTTACTTTTTCCCCAGTATTTTATTTACTGGATAGAACAGTTCAGGCTTCAGGCTGTAGAGAAGGTGTCCTAGGGTAAAAACTAACTGTGGCTAAAGTAGGTGGGTGAATGCAATACCCAAGGGTGGACAGAGATCCCAGCCTTGACAGAGTAGCTGGGGGAGCTCTCGGTGAAATGCACTGAAGTCTTTTCAGAGGTAAGTGAGGGAGCCACTTCAGCTCCTCTGCCAGGCCGGGAGGAAAGGGATCGCATCTTCCAGTTACTCTCTTGACCCAGTGTTCTGGCTGTTCAGCTCAGACAGGCCCCTGTTTTTCATCTGCAGAAATGCTGATGTTCGTGTTGAGGAGTTGTGGTTCTAGCCCTTATGGAAGCCTGAACCTGGAGGCCACTCCTCCTGTGAGGATATAGTCACCCTGAAGTGCTCCACAAGGGCTGTCCATAGATGCACCCATGCCCAGGCCCCATGGGAAAATCCCCAGCTATGTCTGCAGTGGTCAGCAAATGGAAAAAGAAGTACCATCTTCCAAGATCCTTCATGAGCACCAGGGCTGCTTGACTGTTGGGGTATAGCCATGAACTTTGCTAAGCACAGTGCTGCACCTGTGCCTCTACTGAAAGAAACTTCCCACCAAGAAAGTTCTGGGGCTGAATTTTTTTATCCCAAGGGTCACTTACTCCCTTGATGTGGGTGCGCTCCTCCTTACCCTTGGAGTAGGAGTCCTTGAAGGCCAGACTCCTGTGAATCCTGCTAGTCCTTTGATCCAGCCATCCAGTGAGTGTCACTCTCCAGGCTGGTGCTGGGGAATGTCTGCGTGGGATCCAGTGATGTGACCTGTCTGCAAGTCCCCCAGCAGTGGTTAACCAGTACCAGCTCTGATGGGTGTGGCAGGGGAGTGACAGACTCTGTGAAATTCCTTGGTTATACCTAGCCTTAGTGGGTTGTCTTTCTCAAATGCCATTTGTAGTATTAATGAACTGGTCACAGGAACAGAGTCAGGACCTCCTGATTATCCAGGGTGCTATAGGCAATGGTGACAGCTGAGGTCACCCCACGAGGTTTCTCCTTCCTGGGCACTGTATTATTATATCTGCAGATGCTGTAATAGGCTGTGTCAGTTGGCCTCCAACCAGGAGGCAGCATTTGCAAAGGAGCACCAGCTGCAATGGTAGTGGTGGGATTTGTGCTTGCCTTATGTTACCCAGTGGAGGTACTCTGCTGTTTCAGGCAATGGGCAGGGCCATAAAGCTCCCAAAAGTTTCTGTTCTTTGTGTTAAGCTACCAGAGTGGTTAGAGAGGCAAAGTCAAGTGTGGGCTGGTTTAGGCCCATTTGCACTCTGGTTCTCTATTTGTGGGTGCAAGCAGTGGCCTCAGTGGTCATCAGAGGGCATTTCTCTGGTTGCTGAGGTAATGCTCCAAGGAGGAGTGCAGCTGCCTCTGATGCCCAGAAGAGTCTATACAGGAAGTAGGGATTAGCAGGCAGCACTGAGCCCCACCCAGCTCCCAGGCACTTGTAAAGGCAGGCCTCATACCCACAGTGTTCTATAGGCTGCAGCTAGCTAGGTTCCAAACAGTTTGCACTCAGAACTCAAAACTGCCCCAAGGAGACAGAAACCACAACTTTTAGGCCACACTTCTCCCAGTGTGCCTGGGGAACAATGGTGCCTACCTCTTGCACCAATGGCTATTGTGCAGTTCCTACTTACTCCTTTGTTCTGGCCAAGAGGGTTCATCCCCATGCAAGATTATATTGTGAATCTCATTTGGGAGCTTCTCTCAACCTGTGACTGCTGTCTGAGTAAGCTGGCAGACTTCCCTGAGGTCCTCTGTGAGGTAGGATCAGGAATGGCTTCTCTGCATCCCTACTGGAGGTGGGGAGGAGTGCGCGCAAAGCATATCCAGAGCTTCTCCTTCTCATATTGTCCCCTTCTCATATCCTCGCCACCGCTTACTAAATCGGCTTCAGTGCTGAGTAGGGTTAAGACCTTTCCCTGTGGATTGAATTGCCAGTTTTCCCAACGGGAGTGTATGTGCCAGAGGCAGTTATTCTCCTCTCACACTCTGGGACTTTCAGTTTTCCACCTGTATCACAGTGTAGGCTGTAGCCTGCTGCTTATTTCAAAGGGTCTGCAGTTTCTTTCAGTTTCCGTGTTAAGTTCCTGTGTTGCTTCTTGGAAAAAAGTTCACAGTGTGAATCGCTATACACTGTTTTGTCTTTCCAAGTAGGGGAACATGCTAACGGTGCTTCCAATCTACCATTTTGGGGGGAAAAGCCAAAAAACAACTATTATCTTTATTTAGAAATTGAGTATTGTTTAAGGAGATGCATTTGAGTGCCTAGTTGACAACGAGTGGACTTGTGGGCTAAATTTTAAATGAAAACTTGACTGGCTTAAGGGATGCCTAGAAAACTGATAAAGTGTCATTTTGGGTCTATGAGGGTATTTCCAGAGGAGATTAGCGTGTGAGTCTGAGTGGACTAGGAAGGAAGATGTGTCCTTATTGTTGGCTGGCACCATCCAATCGGCCACGGACATGGAGAGAACAGATGCAGAAAGATAATTTGTCTCTCTCTCAGAGCTGAGATGGACTTTTCTTCTGCTCCCTTAGACATCAGGAATTTGACTCCACAAAAGTGCATTATCACAATGTTGACTTTGTGTGTAAGCATTGTGCATGTAGGTAAAAAGCTAAAACTTCCTCAGTAAACAAAGAGATGTTCTTTTCGTACATCTACATTTGTGAAGATACGATTTCTGAAGATCTCTGCCCTTTGAGTGGTGGCATATGTGGCGGTGACTCACTGTTGGTTTTGGATCAATCTCATCAAAAGACTTAGGTTGCCTGTCATGGTGTTTCAGACGACTGCAGTTATAAAGCTGGGAGCACAAAATTACCAATCATAGTGATACATCTTTATACATTTACTTGATGACCTATTTCTTTATGAATATGATTTGTCTGTTTATAACCGTCACACCCATGAGATTGTTATTAGTATACCTAAGCATTTATATGCAAAAATATGTACATTATTATCGTCCATTTTATTGTGTAAAGTAGCCTATAAAGTGTTCTGTCATTTTTTTTTTAATGTTTGTTTTTTGAGACGGAGTCCGGAGTCGCCCTCTGTCGCCCAGGCTGGAGTGCAGTGGCACGATCTCGGCTCACTGCAAGCTCTGCCTCCCGGGTTCACGCCATTCACCTGCCTCAGCCTCCCGAGTAGCTGGGACTACAGGCGCCTGCCACCACGCCCGGCTAATTTTTTGTATTTTTAGTAGAGACGGGGTTTCACCGTGTTAGCAAGGATGGTCTCGATCTCCTGACCTTGTGATCCTCCCGCCTCGGCCTCCCAAAGTGCTGGGATTACAGGCGTGAGCCATCGCGCCGGTCCGTGTTCTGTCATTTTTATACAACTGTCAAATAAATCACCTCTTAAAAGTATCTTTGTATCTATTTTAAAGTTATTTCTTCCAGAATTACATTTTTGGGATTTTGATCTTTCAGGATTTCAACATTTATAATTATGGTAATCGAGACTGTGTCTTTCAGGATTATGATCAGCTGCTGAATTAATGATATGTGAGGTGAGTTGATTTGCAGTGAGGGTTACTTGAGAAGAAAGGAAAGCAATTATTCCATTTATTTCTCTAATGATTTAAAGGTCTCCAAAGAATGTATCTTATTGGTGATTATTTTTCATTTCTACTTCTCTCTTTTAGTTCTCTGAAAGACAGTTCTCTTTCTGATTCTCTTATGAGTTTGAATATGATAGTCAGATAAAGAGCCCGCAAAGATAAAAGTGGCTACAGTTTACAAGTCATATGTGGCCCTGCTTATTGGATAGGTACATTGTCATAGGTGAAGTATTTCCATCACTATCATTAACCACATTAAATTTTGGGCTGCTGATTAGGAGAAACTGATAGGCTGTAGTCACCTCATAGAATCTGGTTTTTATGATGGTTTTCTCATAAGTTTTTTAATGGAAATGAACATATTGCTTCTATCAGGTGAATAGTAATACTTAATACCTCTGAATCAAGGGTCCACAAACTATGAGCTACAGGCCAAATCTGGCCCAACACCTGTTTTTGTAAACGAGTTCTGTGGCAATAAAATAGGATTCTTTTATATAGCATCTATGGCTGTGTTGGAGCTACAGCACAGAATTGAGTAATCGCAACAGACATCTTATGGCCTTCAAAATCTAAAATGTATAATATCTGACTTTTTAGAGGAAAGTTTTCTGACTGCTGGTCTAAAGCAGGGATGATAAGCTATCAGCAATCAATTGAATGTCATTATTACAGTGACTAATTAATGATGTCTGTGATGGGTGAAATAATAGGCTATGGGGACATTTAGGCTAGATATTTGCCATCCTTTGTCTAAAAAAATAGTATTTCCTTAATAATTACAAACTGAGTCAAAGAAAATAGGTCCGTTAATTTCCTTTTCCTTAAATCTTTGAAAGAGCTAAGCATAGTGACACATTTTAAAATAATATGATTAGGACAAAAAAACAATCTGTTGCCTTTCTCATGATTTCTTGACTACCATGAACCATAAATGATAGATGTGTTTCCTCCTTACTCTTAAATTTGAGCAAAATGCCTTTCTAGTTACTTTTTATAAAGACATGGCTTTATGAATTAAAGAGCCAAACACTTCTTTTCCTGTCCGTCTGGTGCCACAATCTATTTTTTTTTTCTCCCACTTCTTACAGAGGTGGACATTGGAAGAAAAGTGATAACATGACAGAGTGGAATTAAGTATATATTTTAAACATCCTGTCTTTACCGTTTTAAAAGCATCCAATACATCCAGATAATCTTGTATTGAGAATGTGCAAAAATACAAAACAAAATAGAACTGCAGCATTAGACAAGAACAGAATCCTTCAACCCTCTATCACGGATCCCCTGATACTTTCTTCATTCTCTGGAACATTGCTTCTATAGGTCTTCTTCAGCATTTCTTGCTTGTTGACTTATAGGACTAAGGTGCCCTGCTTTATTTTTTTGATATTCACTTTCTGGTCCCCTAAAGGTAGGCTGCAGTTAAGAGGCATCCCTGCTCTCTTCCTAGCCCGGTAAACTGATCTGGGCGGGCTTCTACTTGATCTTCCCATGTATTAACCTCTACTAGACAGACTGGCATTCAGAAGACCTAGCTTTAAGAGCAGGCGGTACAATTAATTATTTCTGTGACTCCGACGGTTCTCTAAAATGTAGTTTTCTTATTATTACAATGAGGATGTTTGCTTAGACGATTTAATTCAAGCTTTGAATGATTCTCTTTGTATCTTTCTCTACCTTCACATCCAAGAAGTTTCTGAAAGAGATTTCAACCCATAGCAGCAGCATATGCTTTGCCAGAAGCCTGAACTTTATTGTCTTCAGGACTCACTTCCCCTCACCATTTTTAATTTTCTCTTTACTCAACCCACTTTACCCATTCTCCCTTCTTCCTCCCTGTGTCTCTCCCTCCTTCCCTCCCTCCCTTCCTTCCTTCTCCCTTCCTGCCTTTTAATGAAAGACTCTTTCATCAACTGTTATTTAAGAACTGCATCTCATTGAATATTTTATCAATCAATTTTAACTCATAAATACATCAAGCTTGCAGTTAAGGGGCTCATGTTATAACCAGTTATATTAGGACATCACTTTTGAGAATTCTTTTAAACAAACAATAGAAGTGTTTTGAAATATAAAATAATGCATTTGTTACATTGCACATTGCTAGATACATCTCTGCAAATGGAGGCAATGTATTTTTAGGAACACTTTTGTTTTTCTGTTCACTGATGGGTTATTAAAGTTAGTACATGGATTTAGATGTGATTCCACTGGTTTGCAGTCTATCAGGAAAGGCTTTGTGGTACATTAGAAGTATGTTCAAGGAATGTCATCTCACTACTTCAAGGGGCTTTTCTTTAATAAAAAGGGCAATAGAGATCAAACCAATCCACTGAATTTGCATGTTTTCTCCTCACATTGCTGAAAACATCTATTCAAACTAGCTTCAAACTAGAGCAATTAGGTGGGTAATTGCCCTAGTGTGAACTTAGCCTTAAAAGCTTATTCTATGAAACTAGAGTAATTAGACTTACTTCTTCTGTCTTTTTTTCTTCACCTCATTGTTCTCATGCATTAGGCTAATGTTGCTTTGCTTGGGTTCACTTCAATGCAAATGAATGGAGGCTGGGGATGGGGGAATAGAAAGGTGTAAATGGATAGGAAATCCAGGGGAAAAAAAAAAAAGCCAGCTTGTGACAGCAATCATGAAAAACATTTGCATTCTAATAGGGCTTGTTAAACAGCATTTTAATTAATCTGAAATTTGCAACATACCTGCTTGTCACTATCCTTTGTAATGACTAGTTTATGTTCCTAAAATAGATATACAAAATACCTCGTTTTGCCAGATAATTTAGCAATGCTTGGCTATATCAAATGAATCTTAGTTGCTAACGGGATAACAGTTTTAGTTGTTTTTTCTTTGCTTTAACATGTTATAATCATTATCCAAAGGGAACATACCAGGTCAAGTGTTAACAATATGTGCGTTGCAAAAATACAAGTTAAGATTTGCCATCTGTTCAAAAAAGACACCATTACATTAGATGTTTTTACAATTTCTTTTTAATCCTAATACTTTTTTATTATTTCACTTTTTTAAAACTATAGATATACTTTGCATACCAAAATTATAATATACAGTTAAGGAATCAGAATGGAAATGTTGTAAGGCAATACAGCATACTTTGGGGCAATATTTAAAGTAGATAAAGTATAATTTGGAGGGATATGTTCCAGGGGTGTAAATTTAGATTCGGTGACGGCATGTGCAATGTTATACGCATTAAATATTTGTTCAGTTCCATAGATTGTATGATTAAACTCACAATGTTGTTTCCATGTTTACATTTAAAATGCCAATCAGAAGTGTTATTTGGGTCCTGACTCTCAAGTTCTTACTTCATGCCCCCTATACCTTGTGCCACATTCTAGGTAATATGCAGTGACTTCTTGAGATTTTGTGATTTCTTTCATGCACGTCCGTGTTAAGAGACCACCAAACAGGCTTTGTGGGAGCAGCATGGCTGTTTATTTCACCTGGGTGCAGGCGGGCTGAGTCCGAAAAGAGAGTCAGCGAAGGGTGGTGGATTATCATTAGTTCTTATAGGTTTGGGGATAGGCGGTGAAGTTAAGAGCAATGTTTTGCGGGCAGGGGTGGATCTCACAAAGTACATTCTCAAGGGTGGGGAGAATTACAAAGTACCTTCTTAAGGGTGGGGGAGATTACAAAGCACATTGATCAGTTAGGGTGGGGCAGAAACAAATCACAATGGTGGAATGTCATCAGTTAAGGCTATTTTTACTTCTTTTGTGGATCTTCAGTTACTTCAGGCCATCTGGATGTATACATGCAAGTCACAGGGGATGCGATGGCTTGGCTTGGGCTCAGAGGCCTGACATTCCTGCCTTCTTATATTAATAAGAAAAATAAAACAAAATAGTGTTGAAGTGTTGGGGCGGCGAAAATTTTTGGGAGGTGGTATGGAGAGAGAGTGGGCGATGTTTCTCAGGGCTGCTTCAAGCGGGATTAGCGGCGGCGTGGGAACCTAGAGTGGGAGAGATTAAGCTGAAGGGAGATCTTGTGGTAAGGGGTGATATTGTGGGGATGTTAGAAGAAACATTTGTCGTATAGAATGATTGGTGATGGCCTGGATATGGCTTTGTATGAATTGAAAAACTAAATGGAATAAGAGAAGGAGAAAAACAGGTATAAAAGGTCTAAGAATTGGGAGGACCTAGGACATCTAATTAGAGGGTGCCTAAGGAGGTTCCGCATAGTCCTGCCAGCAAAGATTATTTATTTACTTCAAGAGTTTAGAGCGGCAGTTTGGGGATAGCACCAGGAGATATCAGCTGTGATGGCTTGGAGAAACAGTGTAAACCGGCAGTGTAAACAAGAGCAGGGCATGTATGAGTAGTTGAGAACGGTGAATAGGAGTATGACTAGACAGAAGATAGTAGGGATGACAAGTTTTTTGGGGGCACAGTCTAACTAAGTTGGTCTGGTGTCTGGAATGAGACTGGGGCCTAATAAAAAGGAGCGTCTATACAGGAGCTTAAATGGGCTGTACCTTGTAGCATTCTGAGGACAGGTCTGACTTCTGAGAAGGGAAAGTGGTAGAAGTATTGTTCAGTCGTTTTTAAGTTGGTGGCTGAGCTTGGTGAGGTGTGTTGTTAAAAGACCTTTAGTCCGTTCTACTTTTCTTGAAGACGGAGGACCGTAAGGGATATAAAGGTTTCACTGAGTACTAAGAGCCTGAAAAACTGCTTGGCTGATTTGACTAATAAAGGCTGGTCTGTTTTCAGACTGTATAGAGGTGGGAAGGCTAAACTGAGGAATTATGTCTGACAGAAGGGAAGAAATGACTGCGGTGGCCTTCTCAGACCCTGAAGGAAAGGCCTCTATCTAGAGAAAGTGTCTACTTAGACTAAGAGGTATTTTAGTTATCTGACTCGGGGCATGTTGAGTAAAGCTAATTTGCCAGTCCTGGGTGGGGGCAAATCTTCAAGCTTGATGTGTAGGGAAGGGAGGGGGCCTGAATAATCCCTGAGGAGTAGTAGAATAGCAGATGGAACACTGAGAAGTTACTTCCTTGAGGATAGATTTTCATGATGGAAAGGAAATGAGAGGTTCTAAGAGATGGGCTAGTGGCTTGTACTGTAGCATAGCCTGCCTTTGCTGGTAGGTGGCGATTAGGCCTGGTGGAACTGCCATCAATAAATCAAGCGTGATCAGGGTGAGGAACAGGAAAGAAGGAAATATGGGGAAATGAGGTGAATATCAGGTGGATCAGAGAGATACAGTCATGGGGGTCAGGTGTGGTATCAGGAATAATGTGGGAGGCCAGATTGAAGTCCGGGCCAGGAACAATGGTAATTGTGGGACTTAACAAAGAGTGAGTACAGCTGAAGGAGCCAGGGAGTGGAAAGTATATGCGTCAGGTATGAGGAAGAAAGTAGATTTTGGAAGTTATGAGAAATGTAGAGAGTGAGTTGAGCATTGTTTGTGATTTTTAGGGCCTCTAAAAGTATTAAAGCAGCGACAGCCGCTGCACGCGGACATGAGGGCTAGGCTAAAACAGTAAGGTCAAGTTGTTTGGACAGAAGGGCTACAGGGTGTGGTCCTGGCTCTTGTGTAAGAATTCTGACTGCACTAACCATGCCTAGGAAGGAAAGGAGTTGTTGTTTTGTAAGGGATTGAGGTTTGGGAGATTAATTGGACATGATCAGCAGGGAGAGCACGTGTGTTTTTATGAGAATTATGCCGAGATAGGTAACAGATGAGGATGAAATTTGGGCTTGACTGAAGTAATGGGGGCTGTCTGTGAAGCTTTGCGGCAGTACAGCCTAGGTAATTTGCTGAGCCTAATGGGTGTCAGGGTCAGTCCAAGTGAAAGCGAAGAGACGCTGGGATGAAGGGTGCAAAGGAATAGTAAAGAAAGCATGTTTGAGATCTAGAACAGAATAATGGGTTGTAGAGGGAGGTATTGAGGATAGGAGAGTATATGGGTTTGGCACCTCAGGGTGGATAGGCAAAACAATTTGGTTGATAAGGTGCAGATCCTGAACTAATTTGTAAGTCTTGTCTGGTTTTAGGACAGGTAAAATGGGGGAATTGTAAGGAGAGTTTATAGGCTTTAAAAGGCCATTCTGTAGCAGGTGTGTGATAACAGGCTTTGGATTGGGAAGAAGGGCAGCAATGAGATGTAGCTGTAGTCCAGGAATAGTCAGGGAAGCAGATAATTTAGTTAAAGTGTCTCAGTCTAATAAGGGAACTGGGCAGGTGGGGATAACTGAAAAAGGAGTGCTTAAAAGAGTATTGTCTAAGTTGGCACCAGAGTTGGGGAGTTTTAAGAGGTTTAGAAGCCTGGCCGTCAATACCCACAACAGTTATGGAGGCTTAGAGGCAAGGGAAACAGGCCCTTGAAAAGAAGGTACTGTGGAGTGGGTAGCCTCCATATTGATTAAGAGGATGGACTTACCTTCCACTGTGAGAGTTACCTGAAGCTCGGCATCTGTGATGGGCTACAGGGCTTCTGAGGCGATCGGGCAGCATCAGTCTTCAGCTGCTAAGCTGAGAAGGAGTCAGTCAGAGAGCCTTGGGCCGGAGTTCCAGGGGCTCTGGGAGTGGCTGCCAGGTGAGTTGAACAGTCCGATTTTCAGTGGGGTCCCACACAGTTGGGACATGGCTTAGGAGGAATCCTGGGCTGCGGGCATTCCTTGGCCCAGTGGCCAGATTTCCAGCATGTGTAGCAAGCTCCTGGGGGAGGAGGTTGTGGAGGAATGCCTGGCTGCTGTGGTTCGGGCGTTTGGAAGTTCTTGTGTGCTGGAGATGTGGCTGGGGTTTGTCTCACAGTGGAGGCAAGGAATTGCAACTTTTTTCTATTATTGTACACCTGGAAGGTGAGGTTAATTAAGTCCTGTTGTGGGGTTTGAGGGCCAGATTCCAATTTTTGGAGTTTTATTTAATGTTGGGAGCAGATTGGGTAATAAAATGTATTTTGAGAATAAGACGGCCTTTTGACCTTTTAGGGTCTAGGGCTGTAAAGCGTCTCAGGGTTGCTGCCAAAGGAGCCATGAACTGGGCTGGATTTTTATATTTGATGAAAAAGAGCCTAAACGCTATCTGATTTGGGATAAAGAAAAGGAGCATTAACCTTGAATATGCCTTTATCTGTAGCCACCTTTTGAAGAGTAAATTGCTGGGCAGGTGGGGGAGGGCTAGTCACAGAACTGTAAGCCGGACCGAGTGTGAGGAGGGGAGGTGATAAAAGGATTATAGGGTGGAGGAGTAGAGGCTGAGGAAGAATTGGGATCTAGCTCAGCCTGGCGAGGAGGGGAGAGGTCAGATGGGTCTGTAGAAAAGGAAGATTAGAAAGACTCAGCGACACTTGGGGTTGGGACTGAGGGGACAGGTGGGAGGGAAAGAAGGAAGATTTGGGATGAGTTGCATTGGGCACAGAGACTAGGAAGGGACCGACATGTAAAAGAATGCCTGGACATCAGGCACCTCAGACCATTTGCCCATTTTACGACAAGAATTATTTAGATCTTGTAGGATGGAAACATTGAAAGTGCCGTTTTCCGGCTATTTGGAACTACTGTCAAGTTTGTATTGGGGTCAAGCGGCATTGCAGAAGAAAATAAGGCATTTAGGTTTTAGGTCAGGTGTGAGTTGAAGAGGTTTTAAGTTCTTGAGAACACAGGCTAAGGGAGAAGAAGGAGGAATGGAGGGTGGAAGGTTGCCCATAGTGAAGGGGGCAAGTTTAAAGAAAAGGAAGAGTAGAGACACGGAGGGAAGTAGTTCGGGGGTTCTTACCCTCCAGAAAAGTGGGAAAGGGGTCAGGGTGTGGAAATAAGGGATTGGGGCACAGAGATAAGAGGTTGGGGTGTGGAAATAAGGGATCGGGGGTTCTTGCCCCCTAGAAAAGTGGGACTTGCCGCTAAGGGTGAAGGAGAAGGGGTTGAGGGGTACTTGCCCCTCCCCCAGAAAAGCAGGACTTGCCGCTGATGGTGAAGGAGAAGGGGTTGAGGGGTACTTGCCCCTCCCCCAGAAAAGCAGAGAGGGGGTAGAGACACGGAGAGAAGGGGTTGGGGTACTTGCCCCTCCCCCAGAAAAGCGGGACTTGCCGCTAAGGGTGAAGGACCAAAGCAGGCGTCCCTGTGTAGTCTGACACCTTTGAAATGTGAGTGAAGAATCAGAGAGGCATCCCTGCAATGATTAAACACCAAGGGAAGGCTGCCTTCCCAGTCTGTGACTGGCGCTGGAGTTTTAGGTCCACGGATAAAACGTGTCTCCTTTGTCTCTACCAGAAAATGAAAGGAACTGAAATTAAGAGAAGGGAGAGAGTGAAGTGTGGCACCAAGATTGAAAGGAGAAAGAGGTTGAGGGATAGTGAGGGAAGTTGGAGGAGAGAGTAAAAAGAGGCCACTTACCGGATTTGAAATTGGTGAGATGTTTCTTGGGCTGGTCAGTCTGAGGACCTGAGGTCATAGGTGGATCTTTCTCACAGAGCAAAGAGCAGGAGGACGGGGGATTGATCTCCCAAGGGAGGTCCCCCGATCCGAGTCACGGCACCAAATTTCATGCGCGTCCGTGTTAAGAGACCACCAAACAGGCTTTGTGTGAGCAACATGGCTGTTTATTTCACCTGGGTGCAGGCGGGCTGAGTCCGAAAAGAGAGTCAGCGAAGGGTGGTGGATTATCATTAGTTCTTATAGGTTTGGGGATAGGCGGTGAAGTTAAGAGCAATGTTTTGCGGGCAGGGGTGGATCTCACAAAGTACATTCTCAAGGGTGGGGAGAATTACAAAGTACCTTCTTAAGGGTGGGGGAGATTACAAAGTACATTGATCAGTTAGGGTGGGGCAGAAACAAATCACAATGGTGGAATGTCATCAGTTAAGGCTATTTTTACTTCTTTTGTGGATCTTCAGTTACTTCAGGCCATCTGGATGTATACATGCAAGTCACAGGGGATGCGATGGCTTGGCTTGGGCTCAGAGGCCTGACAATTTCTTCCTCCAAAGGCTCATCTTCATATATATATATATATATATATATATATATATATATATATATATATATATATATGTATGTAAATGGGCCATGTTCCTATAACCAGGCCCACTTTTTCTGCTCAGGTGTACATGTTGCCCTTTTGTTGTTGTTTAGTTGTTGTTGTTCTTTTAGAGACAGAGTCTCACTTTGTGGCTCAAGCTGGAGTGCAGTGGCATGATCCTGAATCCCTGCAGCCTTTGCCTCCTGGGCTCAAGCAATCCTCCTATCTCAGCCTCCCGAGTAGCTAGGACTATAGGGGTGCACCACCACACCCAGCTAGTTTTGTCTATTTTTCATAGAGATGGGGTCTCAATAGGTTGCCCAGGCTGGTCTTGAAAGTGATCCTCCCGCCCTGGCCTCTCAAAGTGTTGGGATTACAGGTGTTAGCCACCTTGCCTGGCCTTAGCCCAATTCTTTTGCATCGTTGCCTTTGTTTTTCACCTGAATAAATGTTCTCAGCAATAGTAGTGATGATTTATCTCAGTTTCTACACCTTCAAGAAAGAACTGTGACATCTAAATGAAAGGCTAAAAGATGTGATATTGATAGGGACAGAAGGCAGGGAAATTCTAGACATAAGAGGGCAGGTCCCTGGTGAGGGCCCCACCCTCAAGCCTAGAACCCGTGCCCAATGGGAGAACTTACATCTCTGTTTTCCTGCTCAAATGTTGCCTTTCCAAAACCACCCATGGCCCGCACCACCCCCCATCCTGTGCCCATATAAACCCCAGGCTCGGCCAGCAGAGAGAGTTGGGAAGCAGCAGGGCATCAGACAGTATGATTGGATGTCAGAGAGAAGCAGCTTGGCTTCAGAGAGATGGCTTGACGGTATAGCTTTGGAGAAGAGTCTGGCTGGTGACAGCCTGACTTCAGGGGAAGATTACCTCCCAACCACTCTGTCCCCTTTTCAGCTTCCCTTCCCTCTGAGCTCCACTTTCTTCAGCAATAAAATCTCCCACATTTACTGTCTTCAATTCATTTGTGTGACCTTGTTCCTCCCGGATACTGGACAAGAACTTGGGTGTGGGTGCAGAAGGCTGTCACACTGACCCTCCACTGAGCTGTTAACACTTAAGCCATCCACAGACAACAAAGCTAAAAGAATACTGACTGTAACACTCCCCTCTGGGACTTCTGAGGTCATAGGCAGTCCCCACTAGATGCTGCTGTGGGGCCAACACAGAGTTTTCCTCCTGCTGGCACCCAAAAGTGCTCACCCGGGCTTCTGCACCCACTCACCTGCATACTCCCCATCCTGAGAGGGGTGAAGCGCAGAGGGTCTGAGTGAGTGGAATTCGCTCCTTCCAGCGCCAGAGTGGCTGGCTAGTTCCAGTGCCCCTGCACTCCAGTTTCTGCCTGCAAAAGGGCCAGGGTAATGTCCTACTTCAATGTTAAGCCTCTATTTTCAGAGTCATCTTTTTAGCTTTTCCAAAATTGAAAAGGAAAGGTTTGAGAGGAGCACATACTCAGGTTTAGTTTATTAATTAGAGTGGAAAGAAATACCTGAGTTCCCTTTTTCTTTTAGCTCTGTGTCCTGAGCTACAGCACTGCTGTACTGTTAGGGCAGACTACTCCCACTCTTGAATGAGTGACGTTAGCTTCTCACAGCATCAACACATTCATTTTCCACAACCAAATTTTCCTATAATGCCGTGAGGTAGATACATATTAAATTCCAGTCATTCTTTATGGGAGATGGAATAGGAAGCAGAAAGAGCCTGCACCTTGAGTTCAGATGTGACTTACTGGCTGAGCACGTTTAAAAGGGTGGTGCTTACCTTCTCTGAATCTAATTTTTCTCACCTGCATAATGTAGTCAATGATATCTATTTCCTAAGTTTGTAGTGAGGGTTAAATGAGATGATATGCAAAGGCTGTAAACAATGCCTGTTATTTAGCAAAGTCATAAAGGGTAGTAATTAAATGTATAATTCTCCAAATACTAGGGCTGATCTCACTGTGAAATCCCTGAAGGCAGAGATATGGAAATTCTTAGAATCTCTGGGGCCTATCACTGTCTTGACATATGGCAAGAACTCATGCATTTTTTTCTGGAAGGGTGAATAAATGAATGAGTAGGTGAATGCAAGAATAATTACTTAGAATGCTAAAGCCTGCAGAAATACTACCATAGATCAATGAACATGTAAACAGTTTATACTCATCAATTCCTATTATCTACTTGATGTTTGATAAAACTGACACTGTCATATGGAGGAAGGAGAGAATGAGAAAGGTCTTGAAAAAGACCCAAGAAGTCTGGCTCCACCACTAACTGTCTGAGACAACTTGAAACAAACCTAAATCTGTCTAGGATTTAAATTTCTCATGTGCAAAATAAGAACTCGCATAAAATGATCTCTAGCATGTCATCTACCCCTTCCTTCTAGAGTTTCATGAAGTTCATCACTTCGAAGGGTGCCAAAGTTTACAGTGAGAGTGTACATCAGGGATTTAGGGGAAATTAGTCTTAATTCTCCTAACTCCTACTCTTAGATCTCTAGTCTCAACCTCTTCTATGAACAGATTTCAACAAATAGATTCACAAGATAAATAAACAAACATGTAGGAAGACAGAGACATTTTGCATATGGATTTAGTTTTAAAAGAAACCGGAAAAATAGAATATGTTTAATTAGCACAGATTCTGAAAAAATAAATGTGTTAATTAATCACTTGTCTTGATTACCAAAAGGTCATACCCATATATGCAACAACATGTAAACCAGAAATTCAAGATATTTTCCCACCTAGCTCCTCATTTGAAAACCTATTCCAAGCTTCTATTACAACTTTCAGAAGATGTATACATTGAGATGTCAGGGTCCTGATATTCTTTTCACATTAGCTTGAGAATTATTCCAATATTGTGGTGTTGTGAGCTTAAAAAAAAGTATGTTGACTGCATTTCATTTCTCTTGTTCAGAATATAATTACTCAATTATTCTGTCTCAATTTGCTTACTTTCCTTTATTATTGGCATATTGCTCATGTGACCATGTTACTGGGGAGTGAGAGCTTCAGCACCTTTAACGATCTCATCCAAAGTGAGATAACCTAATTTAACAGCTGTAGTAGAACAGGAAAGCAGCAGGACACCAGAAAAAAGGTTACACAGTGGGAAGTTCATGCTGGCAAATACCAATTCACACCTGTTTTAGGCCTACAGACAACATCAGGGGTGCTATTTAAATGGATTCTGTGTGCAATTTATCCATTGTTTGGAGTCATTGAAATGAACTACACTAATTCTCCTCCTTGGAAATTGTTCCAATTAAGTGGATGCACCATTTATCAGGGTGCTGATTAAGTGGGTTTAATAGCAGGCAGCAAGGAAAGACTGTAAGAAAAATCTATGAAAGTGATATTCACACTTTCTAAGGTTCTGCTCACACTCACTAATGTCTAGTGTTATATAACCATTCTACAGAAAAATGCAGCAGAAACTAGGGTTAAAGTGTTAAGGAGATAATTAAATTCTTCCTTATAAGTACATTGAGATTTCAAATGTCAACATGAGGAAAGGTAATTTTTGATTGAAACTACGTGCTGTTTTTGGTATTAGATATTTAAATCTGTAATTTTTCTAATTCTAACAAAACTTTACATCAGAGAAAAGAGTCACATTTTCTCTATACAATTGACTTTATTTGGAGACTACAATCTACCATAAGTCAATGAACGTTAAGTGTTAATGATCTAAACAGGAAAAACATAGATTCTATGCAATCTGACATTATAAATAATCTAACTTTTATTTTTCTGTTCCATGTTAATGTTAGTTTTAAAAAATTAACATTTTAATTTTTATGCTGATTTTTTAGGCCAGTTATATTTTATATTCTAAATATCCTGACTTCCCGTGATATTTCTCTTAAAAACTAAGCATCAAATGACACATTTTTAAAGAATAAGCCAATTACTTTTTAAAAACAATGACTAATAAAAAATAGTGAACTAAAATATGTAAAAATTTTACTGAATTGTAAAATATAAAATGAAGATAGCAGTTTCAAACAAGAGGTTTAATTTACTTTTATTATACTATAATATTGTTTCACAATAATTATTTTGATAGAAGTCTGAACTTTTCTAAGTCTTTCTACTGAAAAGGAGTTACACAGTCTTTGGTAGATTGGTTAAACTATGATAAATTTGGTAAAATAAAAAATTATAAGGGAAGATTTTAAGAAAGAAATTTAGACTTATGCTTAAATTTGGCCCTAAAATACTAAACCAAAGAAAGTTTGAAATGCAATAACAGCATGTTAAATAATGAATCATTTTTAAGTTACCTTCAGACAAGGTAAGGTAAAACAAGTCTAGGGCCACAAGCTCTATACAAAACAACCCTATCAAAAAATTTTAAGCTTATCTCCTCTCCAAGCTGCTTCCTCTGTCAAGGGCTTGCTATTATTTTCTAGAAGTATTTTTAGGAGCAAGTCTTCTTTTCTGTCTATAACTGTGAAAGGTCAAGGGCTTCCTCTACTTGTAAGCTAACATGTTAGCTTGCCACAGTTTCATGGATGTTGGCAAAAGACATAAGTCTCCTGGGTCAGAGACAAAGGATACATTACTACTCATAGAATAGAAATAGCCACATTATTATATTTTTGCTCTGGTTCCCTGATCCCTAATTCCTACAGAACAACATCAAGAAGGCTGTCAGGTAACAATTGCACTCACAAGTAGGGTTCACGAGAGGGCTTCTGCTTTCATGGACTCTGAATCCTTTACACTGCACCATGAATATGCCTTCTCATTGCTTTAGAGGGAATCATTGATTCTGTTTCCCAAGGCTGTAAATCTGCCCTTTGCTAAAAGGAGAGATTCTATCATAATGCTCCATGGCTGTTCACTATACAATTACCCTTTAAATGATAGTCTAGAGCAAAGAGCAGTCAGATCATCTTTCATCTGCTCACAAGATATGCAGAAACACAGGAGAATTGTCTCTCAAGATTCAGTACTGCAAATGAAAGCAAGTGACTTTGTTATAGGAATACTCTAATCTCCTCTAATTTGTTACTTAAAAAAATCATATGCACAATTCAGGATTCTCATTATCAATGCATTATATGTTGTATATGTTAGAAAGTATCATATAAAGTGTGTCAGAGCCTAATGACTGGAAATTGCCATCATGCGACATGTGCAAATTTTTATATGCAAAGTTGGCTTACATCCCTGAAGATTGAGGAAATTGTGACACATATGAGAATCCTTAAACTTGATACCATATTTAGATAGCAATCATTTCTTTTTTAACAAGAGTTGATTTAATGAGCTTTATCACACCTGCCAATCAGTTCTAAGCACTAGCCAATTAGGTATAAAGCCAGTGTATCAAGATCAAAAGAAAAAAAGTGATCAACTTGATTTAACTGATTTGATTTTTTTCTCTTCACTTTCAATGAAAATGATTTAGGCAATATAATTAGCCAAATAACCAACTTTACTATATTTCTCCCTGTGGAAATGATTAGGGCCACCATTAGAAAGGGCAAGCAGCTCAAAAAGAATGTGGATTTTTGGAGACACATAGACTTGAATTTAATTCTCAGCTTTGACAAGTAGTTTCATGGAATTAAGTAATCTATTACTGACTTTTCTGAGATTATTTTCCTCAATAATAATTCCCTGAGAGTGTTACAAAAGGATTTGATTAAATAGTTTTTGCAAAGAGCTAATAAGGTAGCTGAAAGCTAAGATCCCCTATTTTTTGCTTTTTTTTCTTTTGTATATAAGATGTTTTCCTACATCGTTACTTAACTCATGCTCTTCCTATTTTCTAATTTTATAAGCATCCAGTCTATTTGGTTTGATTTTAAACTTCCTGTACAGCTATTTTATGCTACTTTGGTAACTCATATACAAGGAATCAATTTGCTTCATAATAGTCTTGCAATTAATTTGTCACACAACAAATACGGTACTGTAAATAAATATAATTTATGGACAGAGAAACCAAGGAGAGGGAAAAAGAGACACAAAGCTTTGAGTTTAAAACATAGAATAAAATTACATAGACAGAACAGAAATAGGGCAAAAGAGAATAAAGAAGAAAAGGGCAGCAAGAGAGAAAAAGGTAGATCTCCACAAAAGAACAGTGTGTACAAGAGTGTAGAGAGAAAATGGCATGGAACTCAGATCAAGTCCCGGTTCCTGTTATTTCCTAGGTGATCTTGCAAGGAGCCTCACGGTTCAATGGCAAAAAATGAAGGTGAAATTAGAGGACATCCAAAAGTCACTTTCAGAACTAAATACTTTCAAAATTAAAATAAATAAATAAATTATATATATATATATATAACCAATTGAGTCTATAATATTTAAAAATTTTAAAATGTAGTAGAAGGAAAATGTTTACAACTTATACTTTTTAAGCTCCTGTAAACTAAATCATTGATGGGATCGGCAGCTTAATGAAGAAGTTTGTCAGTGCTGATGCTAATAAGGCTGGCATTTTTTAAAGTTTAAAGTGACACTACTCAAAGCATGTCTAATCAGGCACAATAGAATGATCAGAGAACATATTAGAACTTGGCAGGTACCTAGAGCAAACGTCACATCAAGTATTTGGTAAAATACATATTCAAAGACGATTGTAGCTATCACAGAAGTTCTTATATCAAATCATAGCTCAATTGAGAAAAAATAAAAATGATTATTCAGTAAGCTTACAAATATGACTGTATGCAAAACAAGAACTATAAACCTTTGGGAAACAAAGTAAAGAATAAAATATCAGTAAGTAAAATTACCTGGTAAAGATTATTATAGAGTGTTATTTCCTTATCTGAAAGATAAAAGTTATAAAATTAAAAGGCAAATCAGAAAAGACTACATCACTTCGGTAGATGGATATTGTCCTTTTATATTTTAACAGACTAGGACATTTACTATTCATTAAGTTAAGAGGGGCAGCCTAAAATTTTAATATTTAAAAGGTAAATCCGAGTGCTTATTGTATGTCATACATTATCACCCCTGGAATGTTGAAAAACAGATTTTTGTCTGTTTTATTTTATATTACTAGAATATACGTTTTCCTCTACCATCAGTGCCTAGAATTATGTAGTGTGTGCTACATAATCCAAGTTGGTAAATATTTGCTAAAGAAATGTCTATCTTCATGACAACCCTATAACATTTATAACTCTTTTTTACTGCAGAAGAAACTGAAAAAGACAAAGTTTAAATAATTTTTGAAGATTATAGTGTAACTAATTGTAAAGTTGGAATTTGGATTTTGCTTTCTCTTACCTCAACATATTTTTCTCTTTATACCGAGAGGTTGTCTGATTAACTCGATGTATAAAAGGACTGATAACAAAAATAAGCATCATATCATTTATGAAACAATTACCCTTTGCTGTGTAAAATGTGTTAAATGCTTTCCATAAATTATTTCATTTAAGCTTTATGATAACCCTACGAGATAGAGTTTCTTAGGTAAAAGTTTCTTATCTAAAACTAGATAGCCTGGTTTCCAATCCCGACTTTTCTACTTACTAGCCATGTGACCCCCAAGTCAATTGTTTAAATTTTTCATTTCTTTAGTTCCCTCATGGTGATGCTATGAGGGATTACATTTGCTAAAATATGTAGACCACATGATGTAGTATCTGGCAAATAGTAATAAATTTTCGTTTGCATATGAGAACATTGAGGTGAAGATAAATTAATATTCCTTAAAGTTTTGAGATGTAGCTAATAAGGAGCCAATGAATAGCATGCATTCCTCTGTCTGAATTCTGAGACAATTGAGAAATAACGTCAAGAAGTGTATAGTGATTTGGCATCTTTCACCAAATTTAAGACCCAATTAGTGTTAAGATTCATGCAATTTTTAGAGAAGTTCAAAGGTAAATAAACACAAAAATAGGGTAGCCAGCAGTGATGGTAAGATTCAATTAACTTTAGAGGTATTAAAATCTCAAAATAATATGTAGTTTAGAATAAATGAAATATGTCAAGTAGTAAATTTTAATTTTTACTTTTATTACTGGCTAAGCTAATTTTAAAGAATGCAAAATATATCTGTGAGTGAGTGAACTTAGTGAAACTCAATCCTATAATTAGACACAACATTTTAAATTCAGGCAATTACAGGCATTACTGGGCTAAATTACAGGCATTACTGGGCTACCACAGGCTGTTCCTTTAGGAATGCGATTCCTTTGCATGGCAAAGATGAGCTAACTAAGACATGTGAGAGACAGGTCATTTCCCTAGATGAAGGAGAAAGGCAGAGGCTAGGCTGTGGATCCTCGATTTCTCCTTCCACTTAATAATTGAATTACTCCTATAGAAGAGGCCAGGAGTGTGGGTTGTGCTAGCAAGCACTATTCCCTTCCGATGAAAGGATATAAGGGACCAGTAGAAGCGTGCCTTGTCGAATGGCAGAGCCAGGTATCAAGCACAGGTTTGTCTGACTCCAAAACCCACTTCTTCATCCATTGTACTCCTTCATCCATTGTGGTCCTTCATCCATTGTGCTAAGCATTTTTTTTTTTTTTTTTGAAACGGAGTCTCGCTCTGTCGGCCAGGCTGGAGTGCAGTGGTGCAATCTCGGCTCACTGTAACCTCCACCTCCTGGGTTCACGCCATTCTCCTGCCTCAGCCTCCCGAGTAGCTGGGACTACAGGCACCCGCCACCACACCCGGCTGATTTTTTGTATTTTTAGTAGAGACAGGGTTTCACCGTTTTAGCCAGGATGGTCTCGATCTCCTGACCTTGTGATCCGTCCGCCTCGGCTTCCCAAAGTGCTGGGATTACAGGCGTAAGCCACCACGCCTGGCCTGTGCTAAGCATATGTAAAAGACAGAAAGAATAGTATATATTCAATAAGACATTTAAAAAATTACTCTCAGAATGAGCTGTGACTTATGAAAAATGCTAATGATTCAGTCACGCAAGTTTAAATTTGGAGCAAAGAACTACAATTGGATGAACCAACTCTGAGAAGAAAATATTGAAATTTATACAAAGGCAACCAAATAACTAAAGTTCTAATTTATTAAGAAGGATTTGTGCTTAAATAAGCTCATGTTTTTATATCCAAATACATTATAGCTAAACTTAGGGAAATATTTGTAATATTTAGTCCAACAGTTTTCAAGATTAATATTCAAGTATTCCTAGAGAAGTATGATTTTTAGAAATGAATGAAAGATCAATATTGACTTTTCTAGAAGGTGGCAAAAAATGAAAATTGGTGAAATGGATAATATTTGTTGGCAATATGGTAAAGCATTATTAAAGTGATAACATGTGAACTATTAAGAAGAGATCACTTGCAGCCATCATGGGTTTCATTCAAATAAACTATTCAAAATCTCTGCGCTCTATATCAAATCACTGTACTTTAATCATTCTCATTACTGTCAGCACTATTATCTTCATCTACTTGGTGGTACCTTTCCTTCATTCATTGAGAACTTTGTTGATTCCCACACACCAATGTATAGTGGGACTATGGCAGTCGTGAAACTGCACCATTTAGATTTTCTAATGGGGGAAGTGGAGTTGACCGACAGCCCCAGATATCAACTCTTTCGGCCCATCATTGCCTTTATATTAAAGCTATGCTTTTCCCTGGCTACTCCTAAGCAAAAACTGAGCTATACCCATGGTAAGTGAGACTCATCTGGGAAGCTTTGGCTCAAGGACTTCCCATTGTTCCAGCCATGACTTTCTTACAGCAATGTGAGACTCTTCTGACCTAATCCTTTTTCCTTTTCCCTCTCTTGCTAGATGTGTCAGACCAGCACTGTGGTCTGAAGTTCTTCTTACCTATGCCTGCTTCTTTCCCCTTCCTCTTTCCCTTCATAGTTATTTCTTCGAATAAATTCTTAAGTGTCTAACATAGTGCATTTGATAGCCTGGGGGGGTTACTTATCTGTGATACAGTGAATCATTTTTTGGAAAATGTAAAGCTCTTTCTCTAACAAAATGCACTTTTCTTTTTGCCTTTGCAATTCCTTGCATTTAGGGTAGTGTATGTTTCTTATTTCTATTATTATTGGACTTTTTATGTGTGCATCTTGCTTTGGCCAATAGGATATGGGAAGAAATGGCAATTTGCTAGTTTGGGGCAGTGATCATGAAACACTGAGTTTTTTTCTGCTTGCCCTGTTGTGTGGTTGCCATTCTCCATGAGAATATGCCCTGGATAGCTGTTGAACCAATGAAAAGGAAAAAAGATGTGAAGATTTCTGATTCAAAACCAAAGTTTTGAGCCAATCACAACCAATCTACAACCTGAAACAGAGCCTCATAAATGACTGTAGCAATATGACAGAGAAAAACATTTACTGCTTAAGCCACTAAATTTTAGGGTGATTTATTATGGATCATTCTCTGACAAATACACCATCTAACAACTACCTAGTCAAAGATATCTCAAATAAATATAAGCATTTATTTTTGTTCAATTTTATCAATTTAGTCTCCTGGCCAAACATTGAATGCTGCTATCATATAAGTTGTACCACTTCTAACTTCTAAATTCCCATATATTAATTTTTATCACACGTTCTTATTGCTCCAACTTCTAATTTCCTCAAAATGCTTGATGTTTGACCTCATTGAGACTTCCTCCCTTCATTTTTAATCTTAGTCTGTTTTCCAATCTGACTTCAAAGCTTTCCTTTTTTTAAACCTTGATCCCAGTATGTATCATTTCAATCTCTGTCAGCACATTGACCATTCTGAACCACCTTACTTTTCATCACATCTGCTCTAAAAGCTCTCAAACGTGAATCATTCCAACTATCAGTATTCTTTCCTTCTACATATTTCAAATGCTGAATGATATTGGAAAAACAATACATAAATTTCAATGTTGGGGATATTATAAATTTGCTATGTCCAACATCAAGTAGTTATCAAGTATTGTCAGTCACTTATAGACAAACATTGAGCTCCTAGAATTCTACACCACTACTGTTATACATAAATGTACTTACTACTCTGTATTATGACAATTTGAAATGTTGGTAATTACTATTCTTCTTTGTCATTCAAAAGCGTTTGATAATTGGCTCCCAATTACCTTTGAAAAAGCTCTGCCAGTTTACTGTCAAGCACAAAGAATCCAACTTAACTCTAGGCCAGGGATTGTAAATATTGGCACTATTGACATTTTAGGTCAGCTCACTCTTTGAGGAGAATGAAGGAGCTGGAAATTGGCCTATAGATGTTTAGGAAATGTTTAGCTGTATCCTTGGTTTCTTCTCACTAGATGCTAGTAGCAACATTCTCCTCGCAAGGTGAGAAAATAAAAAATGTCTCCAGAGAGTGCCACATCTCTTCTGAATATGATGTCAAAATCACCCACAGTTGAGAGCCACTATTCTAGGCTGTAACCATTGCTGTATGTGTTTGTTAAGGTTTAGCAAAATTATATAATCAATGTTATGGTCTAGATGCTTGTGCCTCGCCATAATTTGTATGTTGAAGCCCAAACCCAAGTGCAATAGTATTAAGAGTTGGGGCCTTTAGGGGATGAAGTCTTCATGAATGGGACTAGTACCCTTATAAAAGAGGGGCTAGAGAGCTCATTCACCCTTTCTGCCATGTAAGAACACATAGAAGGAATTACCTATGAGGAACAGGCCCTCTGCAGCCCCTGAATCTTCTGGCACTTTGATCTTGGGTTTCCCAGCCTCCAGAACTGTCAGCAATAAATTCCTGTTGTTGATGAGTTACCCAGTCTAAATAATACATTATAGCAGCCCAAGTTGACTTAGAAAGTAGGCTACCAAAACTCTGTTTGCATAAGTCTGTGGAAATTCTTGGGATATTTACCTTAACTTGAGAAAGAGAAAATATGACAACAAAATGTGATTTATGATGGTCTTAATATTAAGGGTGAATAAAAGAAAAACAGTATGTTATTTCCTGGGCCTATGTCTCTGAGCATATGCCCATGGGCATTAGAGAGAAACTTATTTTCATTAAAGAGATGGCAGTGTCCATCTCTCTTGCCTTAGCGTTTCTCTACCAAAGGTTAGTAGAACTCAAAAAAAAAAAAAAAAAAAAAAAAGATGAGACAAATTATCCTTTGCTTTGTCCTGTGTCACTTTGAGAGTTCTTCTGGTGCATTAGCAGTGGTACTTAGTAGTAGCAGAAGAGCTGTCTTGGAGATATGAAGGTGCCCACCAAGAAAGGTGATATTACTGCTACAGTAGCAGTAGTAGACAAAAGTCATAGTAGTACCCAGAAGAGTGGAGGTATGTGGACAGGAGTGAGAGTAGGGAAGAGAGAAGGGAACCAAAGAGAAAACAATTTGATTATTATGGAGTAGTATTTATCAGATTAATCTTGTCAAAACTTACTATATACTTAGATTTTTTTAAATGAGGAAAATTTAAGTCATTTAGGGTTTAAAGGGCCAGCATTCTAATGAGAAGGAGAATTTATTGAGGTCAGCCATACTTTTGTACCTGCTTGCCCCTCATGATATTTGCTGATTCACAATATAAAGCACAGAGGCCTAGCAGAAATTAGTGGCCCAGAGTTTTCAGTAATCTCAGTGGTCTGGGGAGAAAAACACTGAAATTTGAGACTATTAAGGTATCTAGGATTTGAAACACCAAGGTCTCAGAAGAAACACACACACACACACACACACACACACACACACACACACACACAAATATTTGCCTACATTCTGTATGCAGTTTCTCTATAAAACATTTGCTGGCTTTTCAAATGAGCACAGATAGGGCAAAATGGATAAAAGCTAAGTGGAAAGACTCAATAAGCTTAAGGGGATAGAGAGACAAAAGTTGGAATTCAGGACTTTCCAAGGTGTCATGGCCCTGGGAAACCCTTCTAGTTAATAAAGTAGAGAGGCCATGACTAGGAAAAAAGAACACATTTGAGGTAGAGTAGCCTCAATTGTATCAATGTGCACTGTTTTTATGTAATCTGATGTCCAGAAGTAACAAATTATTTGTGGAGAAAAGAATAACATTCATAGCCTTATAATTATTTTATATAAAATTATTAACATTCACTAAAACATAAAGAGGACCAAAAGAAAACATGAGAAAAAAACAGACATTTAATACAGGCAAATCAGATTATGGCCTTTAAAATAACTGTGATTAATATGTTTAATCCTTTTCCCATCTAGAAACAAAAGTGTAACTCACTGCCAGTGCTCTTAATTTTACATTAACACTCTCTTTGAGGCTGAAGCAAATCTGACTTTCATTGTGAAAATAAAATATAAAAACTGTTCTTGGAGTTATTTCTAAACAGAAATAATATCAGAATCATCAGAATTGTCTATTTTGGAAAATTGGATTCATCAAATGAATTTTTGGCCAACAACTGTTTGAGAACGATGTTAACATCATGTGTAGGAATGCTACATTGTCTAGGATTTGACATTTTCGGTGATCAGGAATTACTATACTTTGCAAATGGAGATATGAACACTAAAAACAGAATGCTCATAAATAGAATGATGTCTTTTGTTTCCAAAGTTTATATACTGGAACGATGCAAAAAATTAATAAAAGTGAGATATTTTGTGGCAAAGTTATCTTAGCATAAATGCCACAGCTGCAAGTGCCGCCAGTGAGTATTCTTGAAACAAATGGGAAAAGGGTTAAGAATATAGAGTAAAATAAGAATTTCAACAGCATCTTGAATCTATAAAAAGTAGACAATAAAAATATAAAAATGTAAAATAAAATACTTGAATTTAAGAGTTCAGTAAACAGATTAAAAGCAGACTTGAGACACCAAAAAAAAAAAAAAAAATTTATCATCAATGGACTATGTTACGACTTGAACGTTTCTCAGAAAATCCCTGTGTTAGAAACTTAATTCCCAATGCATCAGAGTTGGGATGTGGATGCTACAGTTTGGGTGTGGTTTATCCCTGTGAAAAATCATGTCGAAATTCGATTCCCAAAATGTGGCAGTGTTTGGAGGTGGAGTCTACTGAAAGGTGTTTGGATCATGGGGTGGATCCTTAATGAATATATTACTCTCTGTGGAGGTTGGGGATGAGTGAGTTCTGGCTCTTGAGAAAATGTATTAGTTCTTGGGAAAGCAGATTATTAAAAATAGTCTGGCTTCTTTGGTTTCTCTCTATTGCTTCTTCTCTCTTCATGTGATCTCTGCACATACCAGGATTCCTTCACCTTCCTCCATGCGTGCAAGCACACGAGGACCTCACCAGATACTGAAGCCCAATCTTGAAACTTCCAGCCACCAGAATCTTGAGCCAAATAATCCTCTTTTCTTTATAAATTACCCTCAGCCTCAGGCATTCTGTTATAGCAACACAGCAACACTAAACAGGTCAAGACGTGGGGCCTTTTGTGAGATGTTTAGGTCATGAAGACTGAGTGCCCTCATGAATGGACTAATGCCATTATAAAAGGAGTTGGTGGAGGAAGCTTGGTCCTTTGTGCCCTTCTACCTTCTGCCATGTGAGGACACAGTGTTTCTCCCCTCTGAAGGACACAGCATTTAAGGTCCCATCTTGAAGGCAGAAAGCAGTCTTCACCAGATGCCCGTGCCTTGATCTTAAACTTCACAGTTTCTGGAACTGTGAGAAGATTTCTATTCTTTATAAATTACCTACTCCGTGGTACTCTCTTATAGCAGGACAAATTGAAAAAGACAAACTGGAAGATAAATCAACAAAAAATATCTTGAAAAATATTAAAAAGAAGATAAATGGCATATAGGACATTATAACATTATTAAGCATACCATGCCCTATTACTCCCTACTGTAAGAGACGTGAGAAAATGAGGAAAAAATAATATTTCAACAAAAATGGGCTAAAATATTGCTAGCTGATGAAACATATCAAACTGATCAATGCAATGAAATATACCCATAGGCACAGAGCATAGTAAACTGACTACTAAACTAAAGAAAAAAAACTCAATGAAAAACAGAGAAAGACATTATGTTTTCTAGGAGCAACAATATGATGGCATATATTTCAATAGAAAGAGAATATAATAAAATATTCACTTTAATATTCTGGGGAAAAATAACTGCTAACAAAAACCCAACCAAAATCTCCAAAAAGGAAGGTGAAAGATGCTTTTCTACAAATAAAAGGTGAAATCACTGGTTAGCATCAAGATCAAACTAAAAGAAATTCTAATGGAAGTTCTTCAGAAAGAATAAAAATTATTCCAGCTGGAAGTTTGGAAAAGCAAGAAGGAGTGAAGCCCACCAGAATCCAAAATCTTTTGAGTAAACCTAAATATATATGGAGTCCTTAAAGATCTTTTGGGTTTCAAAAATATATATAGAGAGAGAGATTTAACATACTTTAAAACAATTGCCCAAAAGGTTTTTAAGGACATTGAATTAGCCTGAATGTGATAATAATGCTAGTCCAAGGCAGAAAAGAAAGCATGTTTTTATGTAACTATTAAAAGAAAGTAATAGAAATAGTCAGACAAAATAATAAAAGATAGTAAAACTGAACAAAGAGGAAATGAGGTAAGTGAAAAACAAATAGTAAAGCAGGAGATTTAAAACCACAAATATCAGTAGATAGATAAACAAAAATAAACTTAATCCGAATAATCTCAATAATCAAAACAAGAGACAACACTTTGAGACAGGAATAAAGAACCACTGGGTTTGCTGCTTGAAATTGACAAGCTATCAATATAAGGTCACAGAAAGTTTGAAAGTAAATAATGTGATAAACATACCAGGCAAAAGCTAGTCCAAAGTATGTTCTAAGTATGTTGTTGTAGCTATACTAATATTAGAACAAATAAAAGTATTACTAAATGTAAAAGGAAATATTTTATTGTAATAAAAGGGTAAATTCAACAGAAAAATACGAGAAAGCCAAAGCATATATACAATTTACAAAATCATAGCAGGAGGACACATAACAAATGAAAAGAAACTAAAAGGACACATAACATAAAAATAACTTAAAAGAACATGTAATAAATTCATTAATTAGAGATTTCATAGAACTCTTTCAATAACTGGTTAGAACAGGTAAACCTAAATTTGGAAAATATATAGAAAATTTCAAGAGTTTATTAAAATTGAGCTAATAGGCATATACTGAAATTCAGAAAGTCCATAGAACAAGTCTAAATAAATGATAAAGAACTGTATAATTCAGAATATATTTCCTAACAACAATTGTATTAATTTGGGAACCAATAACAGAAACATATGTGGACATGTTTCAAAAATTTAAATAACAAATAGGTTATAAGAAATTTAAAAATATTTTAATTTGAATGAAAATAAAAGCACAGCATATTAGAATGTGTGAGAGAAATGTTTCTCTTGGTAAAAGGTAACGTAAAATCCATGATTCCAGTTTCCATGTTAAGAAGGTAGAAAAATAAGTATGAATTAAGCCTAAATTAAATGAAAGAAATATAATGATGAAAATGAAACAGAAATAGAAGAAACATTAATCAATACATTCAAAAGTAAGATTGATGAAAAAACTGAAAACACAAATTAGCAATAAAGGATTGAATGTGACGACATTGCTGTAGATTCTATTCATATCAAAAGGATAAGAAAATATGAACAAATTGATGCTATTATTGGTAATAAATGAGAAAAAATGGATAAATTCTGTTTAAAAAACAATTAGCTAAATTAACACAAGAAGACATTTTAAAAGTAAAATTAGCCTCATGTCTGTTAAAGAAATTGAAAGCATGTTAAGAAACAGCACTTCAAGTAATAGACCTTCAAGTCCAATTATAGCACTGGTTGGACTTTATTTTTCCATCAACAAAGAAGAAATAATACACTATAAAAACTCCCTCAGGAAAAAGAAGAAAAGGGGGCAAAAGAAGGATTATTTTTGGCAGCCAGCATAATCCTCACACTAAATTCTGTCCAAAGTATTACAAGAAAAGAGAATTTTATATTGATGTCACTCATGAACCTAAACAAAAAATTTTTTACCAAAATACAGCTTATCCTTTTTTTATGATTCAGATTCCATATTTGTGAATTTTTCTATTTGCCAAAAATTTTTTGTAATTCCAAAATCAATACTCCGGGTGCTTTCCTAGTCATTTGCAGATGGGCATAGAACAGTAAAAAATTGAATCGCCAGATGCACATGTTCCCAGCTGCGTTTGTATTTCAGGTTTCATACTCTACAACAGTGATCCCCAACCTTTTTGGCACCAGGGACCAGTTTCGTGGAAGACAGTGGCAGCGAGGGGGGCATTCAGGAGGAAACTGTTCCACCTCAGATCATAAGGAGCGCACAACCTAGATCCCTTGCATGTGCAGTTCACAATAGGGTCCGTGCTCTTACGATAATCTAATGCTGCCACTGATCTGACAGGTAACGCTCACTTGCCCATCACTCACCTCTTGCTGTGTGCCCCAGTTCCTAACAGGTCAGGGACCGCTACTAGTCCATGACCTGGTGGTTGGGGGCCCTTGCTGTAAAACAGTGTTTTTTTTCACAGTCTATTTAGTCCCACATTTTTTTACATTTTTGTGGTTTCTTTGTTAATAGTTTTGCAATTTAAAATGGCTCCTAAACATAGTGCTCAAGTGCTCCTGAGTGCAAGAAGTCTGTGATGTAACTTCAGGAAAAGATAAAGATGTTAGGTAAGCTTTGGTCAGGCGAGTTATAGTGTTGTTGGCCATGAGTTCATTGTTAATGAACCAACAAGGTATATTTTGTTCAATGTATACGTGAACAGAAATACACATGAAACAAGGTTAAATGTTGATTGCTTGATGAAAATGTAGTGACTAGCAGCTTATAGGAACCTAATTCTGTCCTCTAATAGCAGTGGTTCCATGTTCACAAATTCAATATTTGTGGCAATTTTAAGGAGCATAACTTCCACAAATATCAAGAATAAAATGTATGTATTAGCACCTTGGAGCCAACAACATAGTAAGGTAGATGAGTAATTAGCTCTGAGACTGAGAATGACTGAAGTGGTCAAGAGACTAGGTTACAGTTTAAGAATTCATCCAACTATACTTTTATACTTTATGTATTTATATATGCCATACATCAGGAATATTTACAAAAGAATAAAAAGGAGGTAGGATATCAGTAATAGTCCTCTTTTTGAGCACACAATCTTGAGACCCACATATGTTCCAATACATTCCTCTAACATCTTTCATTACCAATCCATTATCCACCATTTAAACATGTTCAGTTCGATGCACTTACTCCTTATTCTTCTTGCTTCTTTCCTTGGATCTGCTTCTTCCTACCAGCTTTATCTTTTGTATGTGGTTTTGAGATCTGCTTTTCAGATGTGACTCCTAAGACCTTCAGTGCTGTGAATTACCCAACAACACCCCTGAGCTGCAAGATCAGAGGGAAGATCCACAAAATTTGGAAAATCAGATAAGTTTTTAAAAAAATCATTTCCAGTTCTGCTGAAATTCGTTGTGTATCAAGGTGAAATCTGGAACTATCATCTCAAAGGACTGAATCACAGCCATGATTTCAGTTTTGCCAAATAATGTTTTCATGGAAAAACTTAATACCTCGGTGTTAATGTGTAAGGGTGGTTAACTGCTCTAACAGATATATGCTAACATGTATAACAGCTTAAGCACAAGGAGAAATTTATGTCATTCACATACAAATTCAAGATTGTAACACATCTGCCTTGGGAGGGTTTGTACAATCCTTCAGAGACCCAGAGTGACTGAGGTCCTGACAACTTCAATATGTGGTTGAAATCCATAGAATGAATTCTGTGAAATTTATAGAATGGAAGAGTGGATGTGGGTGGTTATATGGGTACAGTCCAGAAATGGTGACCATCATTTCTATGGACAATTATTGGCAAGAACTCAGTCACATAGCCACACTTAAGGGAAATATGGTCAAGTTTGGTTTCCAGGAACAGAGGAAAACATGGATTTTGGTAAATAGCCACTTTCACCATACCTAGCAAGTATAATGCTGTTGGAGATTTCAGATATGATTATCTGGTGTCATTTAAAAATATCTATTACTATGACCTTTATGCAGAGTGGCATAATACCTTGAACTTTTTTGGACTTGCCATTAGTCTTTCATACAAACCAAAACACTTTGCAAAGAAGAGGTCAAATGCAAGACAGATTTCAGAGATTTGATACAACCAGTGATTTATTTCAGAAAGCACCAATGTAATTTTAGCAATTGGGAGATTATTTTAGAATTGGTAAGAATCGTAGACATGGGGTTCAGTTTTTGTAAACCTGTCTGCCTGTAGAACTAGATAATGACACATGCACTATTATAAGCATGGCTGGTGCTGCCACGTGGTCAGTTTAACCTCTGGTTCTCAGCTGGATTCACTTTAAAGTTGGAGACTGCCAGTGCTTTCTGTAATGATTCTTTTCTTGTTCTTCCTCTTTCCATTTCAGCAGTTAACCATTTTTGTCCTGCTTCTCATAACTTCATACATGGATCATTTCAAGAGACTCCTATCTGTTGTCCCTCAGTTCAGTTTTATGCCCGTCCATCCTTAATAGTGCTTACAAAATCTTCCTGAAACACTGGTTCATCATCTCTCTTTTCTTTTCCAGAATAATGTGATTCCTGGTTTCTTGCTGAATCAAATACAAGGCTATCCACATTTCTCCTTTTAAATCTTGCTTTTATCAGCCTAAAGTATCTTCATGAATGCTTAAGACATGTAGTTTTATGGCTTACACGCTTTCAACATATTCACTTCCATGTCTGTGCCTTTCACTCTTTCACTCTTTCTTTTCTTTTTTTTTTTTTTTGAAATGGAGTCTCGCTCTGTCACCCAGGCTGGAGTACAGTGGCATGATCTCGGCTCACTGCAAACTCTGCCTCCTGGATTCACACCATTCTCCTGCCTCAGACTCTCGAGTAGCTGGGACTACAGGTGCCCCCTCTACGCCCAGCTAATTTTTTTTTTTTTTTTGTATTTTTAGTAGAGATGGGGTTTCATCATGTTAGCCAGGATGGTCTTGATCTCCTGACCTCATGATCCGCCCGCCTCTGCCTCCCAAAGTGCTGGGATTACAGGCGTGAGCCACCGCACCCAGCCCCACTCTTTCACTCTTTCATTCTTTCTACAGGGCTCTCCACTTCTTCAACCATGTCTCACTCTTTTTTTCAAAAAGTAATCAAATATGTATCATGTTAAAATCCTGTCTTTACTTACTTCCCATTTGACATCTTCTAATAGATACTAACTCTTAATTTAAACTTAAATCTCACTCATGATTTCATCATTGCAAATTGAACTTCACTGTTTGACATGGGGAAGGAAGACATGTATGCATGTCTTTAATTCCTGTAAACAAACAACATGTGTTCAAATTCTATTGTGTGCCTTCAGAGTTCATAATACAGTGCACTATGTGCAGAAAACATTCAGCCTAGGTTAATGCATTATATATAAATGAATATTTTAGTTTCTTTTTATTTAACCTTTTTGAAAAAGTATTTGGACTATGAAGACATATATAATGTGGTATGAGGGTGTATATTATATGCATCTGTGAAAAATATAGTCAAGAAAGAAGTTTGCCAAAAAATATGTATCACTGAAGTCCTATAGGCTTTATAAGAGTAGACCACAAATTTGGTTGTGGGCTTTCTAGCAGTCAACAAGTAGAGGAAATTCTACACAGTAGCAAACTAACTGCTCAGGAATAGCATATCTAAGTAGTATTCCTTATACTTATAGTCTAATAGCCATATTTATAAACATATAACTATTCTTAGACCAATGTTCTTAGGCTGTTTCCAGTTTTCAAATTCTGAACCATGAAAAGGAGCTCACTGGGGCAAAAAAGTTTAAAAGAATTGGAATATGTATTGGAACAGAATGCCTGAATCTTCTGGACATCTATTTTTGAAGTAAACTGACCAATTTCATGTAATCAGAGTGAATAAAATAGTCTTTCAATATTTAGTTGGCTCTAAGGAAGAATGATCCAATTAACAATTATCTTTGTAATTTTAATGGTATGAGCTATTTGTTCAAAAAGGGAACCTTATTTTTAATCTATTGCTTAATACTCATTTGACTTTTGTGATTTTTCTTATAGAGTATGAAACAGGCCCAGTATTCTTTGCTAGATATAGCAGAAACTGGTTATCTACATATTATATGCATTGCTTCTTTTTACTTACCAATAGAATCCTGATTGTGTTCAGAGAGCTAACATATCAGCTACAGATATTTGTTTCCCAGGCTCCCTTGCACTGGGATAAATACATGTCATACTTCTGTCCATAAAGGGTAAGATGAGGATTTCTGGGTAAGCCGTCACTTTAATGGTACAGGTATTGCTCCTGAGGCTGTGCTTTTTTTCTTTATGCCTGTAATGTGGCTATGCTGTCCGAAGGACAAGCAATAACTTTATAGACTTGGGGTCCCAGGCATGAAGATGAAGGCATACATCTGCATATTGGAGGGTAAAGGCAGAAAGGCCATGGTTCCTATGGCAATTGTTGAACCATCACAAGAGGCTTGGACTGCCTACTCCTGGACTTCAGTTGGTTTAATGTTTATGTTTGAGTGGTGAAAGTATCTTAGTTTTATGTGCTAGAATAGTTGAAAGTGAGCTGAGTTTCAAAACCGCTAAACTACATGGAAGCTTAACCTGCTCCTGAATGACTACCGGGTACATAACAAAATGAAGGCAGAAGTAAAGATGTTCTTTGAAACCAATGAGAGCAAATACACAACATACCAGAGTCTCTGGGACACATTTGAACCAGTGTGTAGAGGGAAATTTATAGCACTAAATGCCCACAAGAGAAAGCAGGAAAGATCTACAATTGACACCTTAACACCACAATTAAAAGAACTAGAGAAGCAAGAGCAAACACATTCAAAATCTAGCAGAAGGCAAGAAATAACTAAGATCAGAGCAAAACTGGAGATAGAGACACAAGAAACCTTTCTAAAAATCAATGAATCCAGGAGCTCCTTTTTGAAAAGATCAACAAAACTGATAGACCACTAGCAAGACTAATAAAGAAGAAAAGAGAGAAGAATCAAATAGATGGAATAAAAAATAATAAAGGGGATGTCACCACCGATCCCACAGAAATACAAACTACCATCAGAGAATACTATACACACCTCTATGCAAATAAACTAGAAAATCTAGAAGAAATGGATAAATTCCTAGACACATACACCCTCCCAAGACTAAACCAGGAGGAAGTTGAATCGCTGAATAGACCAATAACAGGCTCTGAAATTGAGGCAATAGTTAATAGTCTACCAACCAAAAAAAGTCCAGGACCAGGCAGATTCACAGCTGAATTCTACCAGAGGTACAAAGAGGAGCTGTACCATTCCTTCAGAAACTGTACCATTCCTTCAGAAACTATTCCAATCAATAGAAAAAGAGGGAATCCTCCCTAACGCATTTTATGAGGCCAGCATCATCCTGATACCAAAGCCTGGCAGAGACACAGCAAAAAAAGAGAATTTTAGACCAATATCCCTGATGAACATCGATGCAAAAATCCTCAATAAAATACTGGCAAAACAAATCCAGCAGCACACCAAAAAGCTTATCCACCATGATCAAGTGGGCTTCATCCCTGGGATGCAAGGCTGGTTCAACATACACAAATCAATAAATGTAATCCAGCATATAAACAGAACCAAAGACAAAAACCACATGATTATCTCAATAGATGCAGAAAAGGCCTTTGACAAAATTAAACAGTCATTCATGCTAAAAACTCTCAACAAATTAGGTATTGATGGGACGTATCTCAAAATAATAAGAGCTATTTATGACAAACCCACAGCCAATATCATACTGAATGGGCAAAAACTGGAAGCATTCCCTTTGAAAACTGGCACAAGACAGGGATGACTTCTCTCACCACTCCTATTCAATATATTGTTGGAATTTCCGGCCAGGGCAATCAGGCAAGAGAAAGAAATAAAGGCTATTCAATTAGGAAAAGAGGAAGTCAAATTGTCCCTGTTTGCAGATGACAAGATTGTATATTTAGAAAACCCCATTGTCTCAGCCCAAAATCTCCTTAAGCTGATAAGCAACTTCAGCAAAGTCTCAGGATACAAAACCAATGTGCAAAAATCACCAGCATTCTTATACACCAATAACAGACAAACAGAGACCCAAATCATGAGTGAACTCCCATTCACAATTGCTTCAAAGAGCATAAAATACCTAGGAATCCAACTTACAAGGGATGTGAAGGACCTCTTCAAGGAAAACTACAAACCACTGCTCAATGAACTAAAAGAGGACACAAACAAATGGAAGAACATTCCATGCTCACGGGTAGGAAGAATCAATATCGTGAAAATGGCCATACTGCCCAAGGTAATTTATAGATTCAATGCCATCCCCATCAAGCTACCAATGACTTTCTTCACAGAGTTGGAAAAAACTACTTTAAAGTTCATATGGAACCAAAAAAGAGCCCACATTGCCAGGACAATCCTAAGCCAAAAGAACAAAGCTGGAGGCATCATACTACCTGACTTCAAACTATACTACAAGGCTACAGTAACCAAAACAGTATGGTACTGGTACCAAAGAAGAGATATAGACCAAGGGAACAGAATTGAGCCCTCGGAAACAATACCACACATCTACAACCATCTGATCTTTGACAAACCTGACAAAAACAAGAAGTGAGGAAAGGATTCCCTATTTAATAAATGGTGCTGGGAAAACCGGCTAGCCATATGTAGAAAGCTGAAACTGGATCCCTTCCTTATACCTTATACAAAAATTAATTCAAGATGGATTAAAGACTTAAATGTTAGAGCTAAAACCATAAAAACCGTAGAAGAAAACCTAGGAAATACCATTCAGGACATAGGCATGGACAAGGACTTCATGACTAAAACACCAAAAGCAATGGCAACAAAAGCCAAAATTGACAAATGGGATCTCATTAAACTAAAGAGCTTCTGCACAGCAAAAGAAACTACCATCAGTGTGAACAGGCAACCTACAGAATGGGAGAAAATTTTTACAATCTACCCATCTGACAAAGGGCTAATATCCAGAATCTACAAAGAACTTAAAGAAATTTACAAGAAAAAACCCCATCAAAAAGTGGGCAAAGGATATGAACAGACACTTCTCAAAAGAAGACATTTATGGAGCCAACAGACATATGAAAAAATGCTCATCATCACTGGCCATCAGAGAAATGCAAATCAGAACCACAATGAGATACCATCTGAAACTCATTAAAAAGTCAGGAAACAGCAGGTGCTAGAGAGGATGTGGAGAAACAGGAACACTTTTACACTGTTGGTGGAACTGTAAACTAGTTCAACCATTGTGGAAGACAGTGTGGTGATTCCCCAATATCTAGAACTAGAAATACCATTTGACCCAGCCATCCCATTATTGGGTATATACCCAAAGGATTATAAATCATGCTGCTATAAAGACACATGCACATGTATGTTTATTGTGACACTATTCACAATAGCAAAGACTTGGAACCAACCCAAATGTCCATCAATGATAGACTGGATTAAAAAAATGTGGCACATATACACCATGGAATACTATGCAGCCATAAAAAAGATGAGTTCATGTCTTTTGTAGGAACATAGATGAAGCTAGAAACCATCATTCTCAGCAAACTGTCACAAGGACAGAAAACCAAACACAGCATGTTCTCACTCATAGGTGGGAATTGAACAATGAGAACACTTGGACACAGGGTGGGGCCCGTCACACACTGGGGCCTGTCATGGGGTGGGAGGAGAGGGGAGGGATAGCAATAGGAGATATACCTAATGTAAATGACGAGTTAACTGCTGCAGCACATCAACATGGCACATGTATATATATATGTAACAAACCTGCACATTGTGCACATGTACCCTAGAACTTAAAGTATAATAAAAAAGTAAAAATTAAAATTAAAAAATTAAAAAATAAACAGATAGTGAGCTGAGTTTGTGTAGAAGAATCCAGACTAAGTAGAATGGGTCTAGGGTCTTTACTTAACTATATGTCAGGCATTTGACATTTAGGCCAGTGGTCTAATATGTGGTGCCTATTGTGTAGTAGCCAATTAATATTTACTCTGAGCTGACACTGGTATTCAAGGAAGCTGCACATGGAAGATAAGACATACAAAGTTTGCATCATGATCAGGAGGGGGGTATCAATGTTTCTAACCGATTAGAATTCCACCCAGAAATTAAATAGATGTTCAGTAGAAGTTTCTATTGCGGGAGAGAATTGGTAAAGCTAGGGAACGCTCAAAGACATACCCCAGTCCCAGCCTCCACAAGGTGAGATTCGAAGCAGAACTTCCTATGGGAGAAATGAAACACTAGACAGTAATACGAAGCAAACACCCTCAATAGCATCAGTCTATACAGAGAATACTGAGAGATAAAACTAGTCAGATTTTATTTTAATTTTTAATTAAATTCTTAATTTAATGATAGAACCCACTAAATTCCTTAAGAATTAGATGTGAGATGTGAGAGAAAGGAAAACTCAGGCATGATCCTTGAATCATGCTTTAGGCTGAGCCACTGGGAGGACATCAAGTGAGCTGAAGAGACTTGGAGAACAGCTTTAGAAGGAAGATCAAGAGCTCAGATTTGGACAACACAAACAACATAATCAAACATACAAAGCCCATTTGGACATCCAATTTAAATTGTTTATCAGATATCCACATAGAGATCTTAAGTAGATAGTTGGATATATGATTGTCACATTTTGGAGACAATTCTAGGCAGGAGTAGAAATATGAGCATGACCAACAAATAATTCATATTTAAGGTCAGGAGACTAACAAGACACAGCTAACAAATGATGGAGCTGGGATTAGGATTTGGTTAAGTCTAAGCAAAGGTGTGAATGCAGTCTAGAGTGAGTGGATATGAAAAAGCAAGGCTAATGAATAATGGTAAAGCCATTTAACCTTCTTGGCTGGAAGGCTAGTCAAGGAAGGGTTATGTAGCTAAAATTGCAATGAGAAGTTCACAGCCATTAGGAAAGTAGAGTAATTTCTTACATGCAATTTCATTTTTACTGGATCAGGGAAATATTTGGAGTTAAATATGAAGTGGGACCAGCTGAAAATAGTAGGTTAGAAAATAGTACTTCAGTGGACTCCAAGCACAAAGAGGGCCAGATGTGTAAGTATTAATACAAACCTAGTGACTATCAGAGCTCTGGAGAACAATAGCATAAATGAGGAAACAGCTTAAGAAAAGGCTGTTATCATAATTTATTATATTTGAATATATAGTAATCATACTATCATTATGTACCTGTCATTTGGAGGTCTTTGAATATTTAATTATGTAATTTGTATTTCTGTAGGATTTTGCACAAAAGTACTGTGTTGACTTGTGTATGTTGTTATTTCTCAGTGTGAGCTTATGATCTCTGGAGCTTCATTTCTGAGAATTTTTTTTTTTTTTTTGAGATGGAGTCTCGCCCTGTCACGCCCAGGCTGGAGTGCAATGGTGCGATCTCGGCTCACGGCAACCTCTGCCTCCCGGGTTCAAGTGATTCGCCTGCCTCAGCCTCCCATGTAGCTGGGATTACAGGGGCACACCACCATGCCTAGCTAGTTTTTTGTATCTATTAGTAGAGACGGGGTTTCACCTTGTTGGTCAGGCTGGTCTCGAACTCCTGACATCACAATCCGCCCGCCTCAGCCTCCCAAAGTGCTGGGATTACAGGTGTGAGCCACTGTGCCTGGTTATTTCTGAGAATTTTTTACATATGAGTGAAAGTTAAGTTTTTCCCATGAAGATTTACATTTACTTCTTCTAGATCCTGGGAACACAACTGATCCTAAAACATGACCAACAAATATGAAGCTTAAGGGATTTTTGGAAATTCACAAATGAAAGTGTGAATTGGTGTTATAATCTCCTGTGATAGTCTGTGGTAATGCATTCTCAAGGGAGATTCTTCTTTTCCACCATCTAGCTCAAAATTTAGGACAAGAAAGTTTCTTTGTTTTACCCTTCTGTGGGGAAAAAATTTACCCTTTCATTCTTCATTGTACTGTTTATAGTTCTAGTGTTCTAGGACTGTTCTGGTACTAAAGGAAGTCTCCACACTTTCCTTTGCAAGCTCCACATCACTGGATTTTGACCTTTGTCCTCAGGGCAAAATTAGATTTGGTAGGGACTTATTTCTCTGAGTTCCTATTTTCCATTCAACTTTGTTTTATTCTTATATTTTTACAGACTCAATGGTGCTTTTAAATATTATTTCACTTAAAAAAATGTATGCATTATGTGTAGCTGTATTATCAAAGACTGTAGGTCAGAAGCCCTTAGACTTCATGTCAGGCCCTTTAATTGTTTTCTAAAGAATATGTTGCTAGAGTTGTTCTTAAACAAAAGTAAGCTTTTACAGCACAGACTTCAAACTAGAAATTCTGGCTTATGTAGTAGACACTAACTTAATATCAGAGAATGTGAAATTGTTTGCTTCTGGCTTATCTTTTATGTGCTGTGTTCAAAGTAACCACAGTCTTGTCTGCACTTCACTGTGTGTTGCAATCTTGAAGTTAAGAGGACAGCACTCTATCACTCATCCACATCTCAGCAAAGTACTATGGTTTTAATAAGGGCAATTTCATCATTAAATATAAAATTGGCATGAAATGGCATAGCAGTCTTTGTTAACTTGTTTCTGTGATCAAAACAGACATGCACTCCGGGACTGTCCATCTGGCACCTTCAGTGACAAATTAAAACTTGATTTTTAATTATTGCAATAGTTACCATTAACAATTTTAAAAAGAATGCAATTTTATTTCAAGTTTAGAGTCTTCTTCCTCAACTTCTGAGTAAATGTTGTTCTATCACATTCATTTCTCCTATATCTGCATATGAAAAAATATTATCTAAATATATACATATATATCTTGTGTTTTGTGTGTCTTTTTACAGATTAGTATTTGTCTTAGACTGTTTAGGCTGCCATGACAAAATACCATAGACTGGGCAGCTTATAAACAACAACAGTTTATTTTGACCAGTTCCTGGAGGATGGGAAGTCCAAGATCAAGGTGATGGCAGATTCAGTGTCCAGTGAGGGCCCATTTCCTGCTTCACAGATGACACCTTCTCACTGTGTCTTTATATGGTGGAGGAAGGCAAGGCAACTCTCTGGGGCTGCTTTTGTAAGGGCACTGATTTCATTTATGAGGGCTTCATCCTCATGACCTAATCACCTTTGAACTTCCCCCACCTAATACCATTACACTGGTGACTAGATTCAACATACGAATTTGGGGAGACATAAACATTCAGACAATATTAATATTTAAATGCCCTCAGACATTCAAAATTACCAAATGTTAGGGAAAATATTATATTGTTTTATTCCAGGTTATTTCTGTTCTCCTAGATCATTAGAATGATTGGTAGTAAAGCTGGTTGGTCAGTGTAGACAGCAGTTACCCCATTTATTTCCTCCAAAGCTGATATAAACTGCCAGTAAACCATACTCTTTTTAGCATCTTATGCCTATGCTTATGTTTACAGATAGAATTCTTCTTTGAGAAACCTGAATTATTCTTTCGGTTACAATTTCATGTTTATAGAGAATATTTTTTTCTATGCAATACTGATTATCAAAGTTTTATTTCTGTTTTCTTTTCTTTTTTTGCCATGGCTGCAGTCCACCATGCCTGAATAGACAATATTAAATATTGAACAATCATTTAAAAATATGTAAATGGTAATATAATGTATTGACCAACGTCAAGCTAAGCCAAGAGCAGTTTTTTCTTTGCATTGATCTGAGGGATTTAACATTTGGATTATGATGAAGTCTTTGACTTGACTCTTCTGTCACAGAGCAAATTCATCTTCTATTTGAGGGCATTCAAACTAGAGTTCAACCTGCTCTGTTGCTGGCAACACCAGGTGATAGATATAATATTTCTCATGTTAATTGAAAAAATTGAGACTTTTCTTTAACCATATGTTGACATCCAGTGAGTTAACAGCATTTAAATTTTGGAATGTCAGATTGTTACTTTAGTTTTTGTATGTGGACCTGAATAGAACCAGATATTTGGAATGCTCATTCGTATGCACACTTTATCTTGCCACTTCAATGCTCATATTCAAGTTTTAAAAGGGAACTTTATTTTTTTTTAACTATTCCAGCTCTTAGTTGATTGAGTTAGAGCAAAACCAAGAATGGACATGTCTAGTTTGAACACTGGGTGACCCACAACCATTTAGTGTGCAGAGGGTCTCAGATGTAGAAGAGTTCAAAAGCATTGTCCAGATAGAGAGAAAGGGTGACAAAATTTTCCATAACTTCTTTCTCCCCTCCTTAGTAGCAGCCAGTTTTCTCAAACATGAACACTGTTTCCAAGAAGCAACTTTATTGCTTTTCCTTACAATTAGGGAAAAGAAGGCAATGGTGTTCAAATGATGCCTGACAGCCTGGGTAACAAGCACCAACCATCTGTGCTATAGCAGCACTGTTTGTATTTTTAATGTTTACACATACAGCAAAGATAATTAAAAATAACTATAATTAAAAACGATTACAACAAATTACTTTTCCCTCAACGGTAATATGTGCCTGTAACTTATAAGTTACTTACTAAAGTAACCTTTATGGAGTCTAACAAGAAAACATTACAATTCCTGCCTTGTTTCTGAAAGTTTATAGATTTGGGGGAGGGGAGTTTTTCTAACTATGAAGTCATTTGGCTTTTTTGTACTTCACAAGCATTTGAAAGTATGGGCATTATCTCTGTATTAATAATATTGGTATTTTTTTTTCTCAGAAGGAAAGATTAAATGTAATTTTTTTTCCCAAAAATGGTAAAATGACTGAGGGGTTAAAAAATTTTTTTTAAAAAAAGCTAACTCGGCTCCTTGAACAGGCTTTCATTAAAATAATTGAATTTGTTCATAATGTCATATGAAATATGGGGAGACGATTCATTTCAGAACAGTAGTTTTCTGTATCCTGTTACGATCCTTGGAATATTCAAATACCCTCAAAAACCTTCTCTATAGAAGATGCTGGTTAGTAACAAGATCTGAATAGCTGGCTTCAGGTGAAGAGTAGAGAAGCTGACATGACCCTTGTGGAAGGGCTTGAGATTTAGCCAGAAGGTATAGTGTTGAGGTTCAGGGCACAGCCCTGGGAACCAGATTGTCTAGGTTCCAGTTCTGTTCTGGTAACTTCAGGGAGGGGCACGCTGAATGAAGCTGGGAGACAAATTGCATCTTCATAGAATACTTAGGAACATTTTAAACTTGAGTGTCTAATTAGGAAACTAAGGGGCCTGGAGATCTTACAAATAAGGAGACTTAAACCTCTTCACATTTTAGAAAATATTATGCCTTGTGATGATTATCCTAGCTCAGGTGACCTCTCCTCATGTAGATCACCTCTGTTTCCTTGAGTATTTCTTGGAGTTTTTAGAGAGAATTTCTTATATGCTCAGATAGAAGTCTTCTTTACAATATTCACACTGTGGTGCCTGGCATCTCTGCCATGCCCTCAGGGAACTTTTTCTTTCTCTGCTGTTGTTCCACAGTTCCCACCAGGCACAATTTGCTATTGGAAACAGATCTGACCCTTCAGGGTACCAAAGTTGTGTTGCAATTACGCTTGTACTCCAGCATAGTCAAATGACTCTTTGGTTTGTTTGTTTTCCTTATAATTCTTTCTCTCCTAGAACCCAGGCATGAATCTAGGGAGTGAGGACAGATACAGATGATAGCAACTCTATTTTTCCCAGTATCCTGATTCTTTACAACTTTGTTACATGTCTGTTCAAATTCATCGAGGCAGGTCCTTCTTCCGTAAGGATACATTCTCTTCTAAAAGACTTCCCTGCTCTTTAGCTTCCCTTGCAAATAGGCTTCTGTCAGACTACCCCACTGATGGACAATCTTGACCATATGTCTGAACCCTGGTAGAAGTCATCCTTACTTGCTCTTTCAGAGCTTCCTTAATCCCCATAAATCAGTTTCCTTTAGACTAGACACACAAGTCCGGTCAAAGTGCCCAGACATGCTACTTAAATATACTACCAGCTGAAAGAAATTTTAAAACATATTTGGGTTACTAATACTGTCTTTAAACTTTTTTGAATAATATAAACTTGGCTATTTCACAAAATGATTTCAGTTCAAGCAAAGTAAGGCAATCAATTATGTTCTTCCTTTCTTCTTTTTACCTTCTACTGAGCAGTTTTCTTCCCCTTTTTCCTTTCTCCTTTCTACATTCATTTTTGCTCTCAAGCATGGCTATGTTAATGGAACAATACATTAGGAAATTAGTCCAGATGTTTTTCCTCAGAATTACGTGAGTCGTAATAGCACTTGAAACCTCACTTCTAACAAATTTTAATGCCTCATTAAAAAATTAAGATGTGCAAATAAGTTACATGTTATTGTAGTTTATTATAATGTATATCATTTATAAAAATTATAGAGTAAATGTATTTTCATCAGATGACTTTCATGTGTTAGTGCTGAATGCCCTCCTAATTCACTTGGGTTTAATGTGAACCCAGATGCTTTCACATTTGATATCACTGGTGAAATAAAAGGAGGCAGGAAAGACAAAGGAAAATTGTGGATTAATATTTATTAGTGTGTGGTGCTATGCAGCTAACTAGTCAACAGTTTGAGCTCTTCTACTTTCTCCTATGGACTAAGTTGGGGAGGGGTGGTAGAAGGAGCCTGTTATGACCCATTCAAAGGGTAGTAATTTTCATTGTAATGGCAAATATGTTGAAACAAAGACATGAATGACCACAGGCACATGGAAAAATTATAGATGCTCATTTTGTTTTATGAGAAAATAAAAACATTTTATTAAGAATGTAAACATATATGCTAATTTAACCATATTAGTTAAGTGTTTATTAAAATGCTAATAGAGTCACATGCTACATAATCATGTTTTGATCAATAGTTGGCCACACATATGGCCATGGTTCCGTAAGATTATAATATCATATTTTTATTCTACCTTTCTATGTTTAGATATGTAGATATAAAAGTACTTACCATTGTGTTATAAGTGTCTACAGTATTCAATATAGTAACGTGCTGTACACATTTGTAGCCTAGGAGCAATAAGCTTTACCACAAAGCCTAGGTGTGTAGCAGGCTATAAAATCTAGACTTGCATAAGTGCACTCTAAGATGTTCGCACAACAACAAAATTGCCTGATGACATATTTCTCAGAACATATCCTGTTGTTAAGTTGTGTGTGCCTATAATTCAATAAGATCAAATGATGTATCTAGCTGCAACATATTATGTAGTCTTTATATTACTGGAGAGGAACTGTGAGGTTCAATGTATTGTAGAATCAACAAGTAAACAAAATTAAATGAGCACCACTGTCATGTTGTGTCATGGACACAAAACCATACCAAATGTTTATATAATAAAATTTCTATCTGTGAAGTCTAAGGCAAACCCAGTTGAGGCAAAGTTCTAAAGCAAGAAGAGGTAAATTTTGCTATGTTGTTTCTAAGGGTACTTCACTGAGGACAAATTTGAATGATAATTGACAAATTGAGGCAGAAGAAAGTCAATATTAGTACCCAAAGAGCTAGAACCATGCGTTAGAGCCAAGAGGCCTGTATTTTGATGCAGCATGAGTTGAATGAACACAAAGGAGCAATCACTGAAGTGTGCAAGGTCATGAACAAGGGTGAGATTCCTGAAACTCTTTCATTGTTGCTGGTTTTTTACCTGATGGTGCAGAAACTTGCTTCAGGGATCAACATAAGGCTGGAGAGCTCCAGATGATTAGATACTATTCTCAGGATAAAATTGTTTGACAATACGCTTTTAGTGAAGATCTATTCAACGGATTATTTATTACGCACCAAGTATATATCAAGCACTATAGATGGCATTGGGGATACAGCAGTGAATAAAGTATGGTCCTCGTTCACATATTAAAATGAGAAATTGTAATGCAACTGTTAAGTGGAAGTTAGTAGACAGTACTGTGGGAACACAAAGAGTATAACCACACTTGGTCTAAGATGGTCAGAAGAGATTTGCAGATGAATAATGCCAAGGCAGAACACCTTTAATTGCGTAAAAATTACTAGATAATGAGACAAGTTATCCTGTGTAGAGGCCCATAGCCTAGCATGCTTGGAGGATGAATCACAGGTGGCTGAGCAAGTGTGAAAAGAAATAGATGCTAGATCATGGGTCTCTTCTTCATATATTGGAGTTGGAGGGGGTGGGATATTAAGTAATTCTGTTGAGTTCATAAGACACAGGAAGTTCCTTCTATTAGCTTCGATTATTTGCTCTGCTAAACGACATTGCACGTAGCTCAGGCAGGTCTCTTTCAGGTCAGTAGACATTATGAACCCATGACTTGTAGGAACTTTGTCTGTAAGTGTCCTGTCAGGGAGTTCATCTCTTGAGATTTACTATTACAGGACTTAGCTACTTTTAGTTGAAAGTGCAAATTTTAATTTAGCAAAAAGTGTTACACATAATACCAACTTATCCACACATATTTTAAAATTTTACTTCCAGAAAGTGATTGCAAATCTATGATTGATCATTATAACACGATGTTGACTCAGGATTGACAATAATATAAAATCAAAAAAACAAATAAAAAACCTGCCAAATTTTTTTCCTTGACCAGATTTCAGTGGAATGTGTTAACAAATCATGTTAAAAAACAATAACAAACAAAATTTCTGTTTAAAGTAATTTGGGTTTAGTGAGGAAAAATGACAATTGGGTAGAATGTGAAATCTAGATTAATGAATAAATTAAAAACAAAAGAATGTAAAGAATGAAGGGAAGGGAGTAAAATTTGAGATTGGAAGGAAGTAATCCAGCTGTGTTTTTAATGTTTTAAAACATTTTCTCTTAAATTTCTTAGAAATTATAAAAATCTTTTTCACATAGAAAATCCATACCTGTTAATGAAAGCAGTCAATGTTGTTTTTGTTTTAACAAGACAATGTAGTAGTTGCAGGTTTTGATACCACCTTTCATGTGACTGGGGGAAAGTGAACTGTACAGAAAAACAGTAATTGTCTCTAAGTAGCAGAAACTGCAACTTAAAAGAGATAGGTTGTTTCAATTTATGTTCTGTGATAAGGGATCTTTGGAATAAAATGCATATCAGAATAAATGTTAATATTTGTCTATCTTTCCAATTGTGGCTTTGCTTTCAAGAGCAGTTTAATTCAGCCTGGTAAAGAACTTACCACCATATTGACAAGAAGGGAAAGAAAGAGTTCCCCGGTATCCAGGCCATAGGAATAAGTTTCCATTAAGTATCTATTCTTACATGAAGCTTAAAGATACCTTTGCTCAGGAACCTTTTAAATTTCCGTTTGGTAATTTATTTAAGTATTTATTCTGGACACAGGAGATGAAGATGTAAGGAAAAGAGTGATAGAAGAAATTGGAACTTCAAAACTAGCAAATCTTGCCATATATATATATTCTTTCAAACACAGATTTAATTTTAGGTTTATTATAAATATGTCTATTTACAAAGTAATGAAACTGATTTTTTTAAACAAACTGTAGTAGAATTATAGAATTAGATAAAGCTATGCTTCAAAGTATTCCCCTTGGAATGCATGCATTTATTCTAAATATGCTGCAATTTTTCAAGCCAAATTTATAATTCCTCTTTTGAGATTATTTTTAACAATTACTATTTTACCAGCCACACAAAAAAAATTGATCTCTTTGTGTTATAAGTAAATCACACATTTTAGATATCAACTGCCATATTATCTAGTCTTATCACTCTATCTTCAAGTCCAGTACTGATTATGAAAGATGTCTCATTGTTACTAAGAAAAAATTAAAAACACAGTCAACATATTAAAACTTATCCCTAGTAAGGATATCCTTAACAAGTGAATAAATGCATGAAATATTAAGATAAAAAATATATGTTTGCAATTCAGAATATACTGGGGTATATACTGGGCAAGGCATTTTTATTTATTTACTTTATTTATTTGTTTAGTTATAGAATCTTGCTATGTTCCCCAGGCTGGAATGCGGTGTCTATTACAAACACAATCATCGTGCACTCTGTCTGAAATTCTGGGCCTCAAAGGATTTTCTCATCTTGGCCTCCAGGGTAGCTGGGGCTACAGGTGTGCACCATTCTGCCTGACCTCAGAAGATCATTTTAACAGTTTCAAACGAATCAATCTCAGCATCAGTAGAATAAGTCTGCACGCTCTGGGTTTAGCCATCTAAGATGGGACTAGATTCATTTGCAAGAATAAGTGCTTCTATGCTTGCTCAACAAACATCACCTAGCTTTATAGGCATACTGTGTAAATAGAAAACAGTGCTGTACACATAAAAATGAGTATAATGAGCATGTCCTTTTACCAAAAGGAAGCAATTATACTCAGTAGTAAGTAATTATTTTAGGGAAAAGTACATTTGCTTTTCAATTTTGTTCCATACTAGAGTTTGAGCTGAAAGAGACCTTGGAGACCAGTTAGTCCAACCCACTTATTATTTCATAGGAGAAGAAAATGTGGCACAGAGAAACTGGAGGCTAGGTGACTAATTTGAGGTTACATAGTTAGTTGTAAGTCTTGAGCAAGAATCAGTTACTTGACCATTGATATGAGATTCTTCCCATTACCTCCTAGTGTGTCCCTGGTAGGATTTATTTCATATGAGAATTACATAATCCAAGGCAATTTTTAAATGTTAAATTATAGAATATGTTAATGTGTCTTTTGTGGACTTTAAAAAGATAAAGCAGTGCTGTTAACTTTGTTTCACATGCCAAGAACACTATACTTTTTAAAAGTCACATGTGGGTGATTCAGAAATGTGGATCGCTTAAGAAAAAGTCTAGTTTCTTTTTCGCTGGTAGAACTGTTTGTTTTATTATTTTACTCAGACTGATTTATGAAATCATAGTGTTCATTTTCAATTTTACTTACTTTTTTTTACCCTGACATTAATACCTACTGAGTGCTCTTGATGTATTGTTTCCTAGCCAATATTTTATTCTGTTTCTTTCAAGATTTCTACAAAATATTTTAGAAAATGTTTTTTCCTTTTTTGTTTTCCTGTTTCTTTCTTTTCTTTTCTTTTCTTTTCTTTTCTTTTCTTTTTTAGACGGTGTCTTGCTCTCTTGCCAGGCTGGAGAGCAGAGGCGCGATCTCGGCTCACTGCAACCCTCGTCTTCCAGGGTTCAAGCGATTCTCCTGCCTTAGCCTCCTGAGTAGCTGGGACAACAGACACAGCAGCTCACACTGTAATCCCAGCACTTTGGGAAGCCAAGAAGGGTGGATCACCTGAGGTCAGCAGTTCGAGACCAGCCTGGCCAACATGGCAAAACCCGGTCTCTACTAAAAATAGAAAAACTTTCTTCTTTGCATTTTACAAAGATGTATTTAAACACTGAAAATCATGAGTAATATCTTCAGCCATTCAGGCTGCTGTACTAAAATACTTTATATTGGATAATTTAGAAACAACATAACTTTATTTCTTGTAGTGCTGGAGGCTGGAAAGTCCAAGATCAAGGTGCCAGACAATTTGGTGTTTGGCGAGACCTTGCTCTCTGTTTTATAGAAGGCACCTCCCTACTGCTTTCTCACATGGCAAGAGGGGCAAATGACCTCCTTCAGGCCTTTTGTGTGAGGGTACCTATCCTATTCATGAAAGATCTATCCTCATGACTTAATCATCTCCCAAAAAGCCTCATCTCTTAAACTATTATGTTGGGGATTATGTTTCAACAAATGAATTTTGAGGAGAACAGACACATTCAGCCCATAGGAGGTCGGTATACATTTTTAATATGATCTTTGTCCAAAACATGTTATCAGAAGATCCTTTTGGCAATAAAGTATTCAATTATGATTCTTTTTAATTTTAGTTAATAGAGTCAGTGTGGTCCTTTTTTTCTTTCTTTTTCATCACAATCTTTTAATGTAAATTTCCAAACTCAAAGTCTTGCAAGGACATCATGGAAAAACTTTCCAGGTTGGGTGTATCTTTCTATGAAACTGGCCTTGAGGTATGGTGAGGGGAAGATTAATGGGAACACAGGTGAGTCTCTAATTAAGACAAAGCCACAGTCTTTAAAACATATATTCACACCCATGAAATAAAGGCATAATTTGAAAATTATTTTTATTCAGAAATAATAAAAAAACTTAGGACACTGTACTTTAATATTCTCAAAAAAGATGCAAAAACACATGGTCTCTGCTAAGCCAGGATAGAGAATCATAAGTTTGAGATAAAGACAAGGCAATTAACCCTGACCTGTACTAAAACACATTACACTGAGCAGTAGTTAAATATAGAATGACCAAAACAGTATCCAAATAAAATCTGTGCTGAAGGCAGAAAGAATGTATTTGACCTTTCAGAAGCCGTAAGATGAAAGTGGCTGTGTAGTTGTGTGAGGAGAGTGTTCTATACAAAGAAAACAGCTTGGGCAAAGATATGTTTTAAAAAAGAGGGTGTAGCCTGTTCAAAAACTAAAAAGCTATTGTGCATAAGATGTAGAATTCTGGGAAGAGTGGCTGGACACGGGGAGAGAGGAGTAAGCAGAACCAGTTCTTGAAGTGTCCAGGAAGCATTTTTAAAGAGTTTGTACTTTATCCTGAGGGCAATATGGAGCTGTTGAAGACATTTCTTCATCATAGGGTTGGCACAACAAGAGCTGTATATTAGAAAATCACTCTGGCTGCAATATGGAAAATAGACTGTGCCTGGAGGCATGGGATCAAGCTAAGAAGCACTTGTTTTAATTTATAGAAGAGAAGATGGTGTTTTGGACAAGGTTAATGCTGATGGAATTGGAGTAAAGTGATTGGATTCAAGAGATATTAAAGAGATAAACTGAATAAAATTCGGTGATTGAATATGGGAGAGGAGGGAGAATAATAAATCAAGGGTAACACTTAGGTTTTTAACTTAGATAACAGGGTAAATGGCACTGCCATTTACTGAGAGTCGAAAAGTAAAAGGAAGCACAGTCTTTTGGACAACATAGTGACATTAGTCTTTTATGCTGTATTTGAAGTAAAGATGCTTTTCGACTTATGATAGGGTTATGTCCTGATAAACCCATTGTAAATTGAAAATATCGTAAGTTGAAATGAACGTAATATACGTAAGGTACTGAATATTACAGCTTAGCCTAAACTGCCTTAAGTGTTCTGAGAACCCACATGAGCCTAAGTTGAGCAAAATCTTTTGACAACAAAGTGCACTGTAGAGTCTCTGTTGTTTTCCCTCGTAATCATGTGGCTGACTTGGAGTTGCTGTTCCCTACCTCTGCCTAGCATCTTGAGAGACAGTCATACTGCATAACACTAGCTTAGAAAAAAATAAAAATTTGTAGTACAAGTTCTGAATGTATATCACTTTCTCACCATCATAAAGTTGAAAAATTATAATTGGGACCATCATAAGTTGGGGACTGTCTATAAGTGTATGACAGGTGTATGCATGATTGACAAGTGAAAATATCAAACAGCAGTTCCATATATGGATCTGGAGTTCAGAAGAAATATCTGGGGGAAACAGATAGTTTTTTTTTTGTAGTTTTTTTCTTATTCAGCATTTATTGTATGATGAATTTCATGTCAATACATTATTTTTAAAATGAAGGGGCATAAATGACAAAAACAAAAGCCACTGTGAGATCAAGGAAGATATGGACTGAAAAGTTTCCATGTGCTTTAAAGAGAAGAGATCTGTTGGTGGTGTAGTAGGAAGAGGCCAGATTGCAGTGGGTTGAAGAGTGAGTAGGCTGTTGCGAAGTGGAGATATTAAGCATTGAATCTGAAGAAATTTGGCTGTAAAAACAAAGAAGAAAGGTAAATTTCTAGCTGACGATTGATGTGCCATCCAGAGAAGCTTTTTTTTGTTATTGTTTTTAAGATGAGGTGACTCTATCATTTTTAACTGTTCACAGGAGTTATGTGGTAGAAAGTGGCAGGCTGGAGTTATGCGGCTCACTTTCTAGCCAGAAGGAGGGAGACTGAATGGAGGCACATTGGTAAGTTAGGTGATGGCAGAGTGTGAGGTTTCTCATCCATGTTAGTGTATTTTAAAAATAGGATATAATGGGAGAAGTTGTTTGCTGAAAATGAGGGGAGTCTAAGGTAGAGGATGCAAAGGGGCTTGAGAGAGTCTTTGTGCTCATTAGGAGTGAAAATTGACTTGAAAAACAAGGTACGTTGAGCCCTTCAGGGATTGGAGATCAGAATTTATAGTGGCACTATGTATCTTCCAGATTGCCAGCTTTCTCCTGAAGCTCTCATCTTCTTGAATATAGGTGCATCAAATGTGGCTAATCCAACTGATTCCTTTGTAAGGACTTCCTCCTTTGTCTCCCATCTCAGTAGTAACCAGGCCTGATCACACTTAACTTCCAAGCTCAAACGATATCAGGGACATTCAGAGTGGTGATATGGTTTGGCTTTGTGTCCCCACCCAAATCCCATTTCAAATTATAATACCCACGTGTCAAGGGAGAGACCTAGTGAAAGGTGATTGGATCATGGGGGTGATTTCCCCATGCTGTTCTCATGATAGTGAGTGAGTTCTCATGAGATCTGATGGTTTTATAAGGGCCTTTTCCCCCTTTACCCCCTCTGTCTTTCCTTTTGCCTTGTGAATAAGATGCCTGCTTCCCCTTCCACCGTGATTGTACGTTTCCTGAGGCCTCCTCAGCCATGTGAAACTGTGAGTTAATTAAACCTCCTTTGTTTATATATTACCCAATCTCAGGTGGTATTCTTTATAGCAGTGTGAAAACAGACTAATATAGGTGGTATGCCCTAGACAAATTCCACCTTCATAAGGGACAGTAGACAATGTGAGTAGCTGGAGGAAACCCACCTATCCTTCTTTTTACACAATCTTTGCTTACCTTTTGATGATACAGGATTGACCGGCAATTATAGGTTGCTTTTCAGTTTACACTTTTGTTTGCATTATCTGGTTGATTGCCAATATCACAAAATGGTTTTATTGTGAATATTTTCCTTTGATAGGTGAGGAAACACAGACTCAGAGAGGTTGAAAAGTGTTAGAATCCGCATAAGCTTTCTGACTCTAGGGATGTGTTTTGGAACATGTGCTTGAGACATTAAGAAGTATAATTGATTAAGTGACCATATGTGGAACTTACCAGAATATAAGCTGGAGAGACAAAAACAACTCCTCACCTCTGCAGAAGGCTGCCTCTATTGCACACAAATGAGAAAATATAGGTTTCCATGAAATCACAAAAATAACAAGGTTAGATGCAATACATAAAATATATATTATATTTTAAAAGAAATCAATCCTTGGTTCACAGCTCAAAATAGCTTTTTTTTTTTTCTGGTGCAGCAGAGGATGCTCTAGTATTATATCAAGCAACAGTTAGTGAGCAAAAGTAACTGAATGCAATATATTTACCGACAGTAGTGCCAGGGCTTTGTAAGCCACAGTATTGATTTACTTCTTTCAAAACCAAAGTGACAGCAAAAGGGGGGGGGAAATCACATGATTCAGGGAAGATATCTGAGGATTTAAAAGTGGCAAACATAAATCCATTAGATTTAAAATGGGTCAAAAGACAAACCAGAAAAACTGTAGACTAGCAAATCAGTGAATTCAACCTTTATTGTAGAGAAAATACAAGATATTGTGTAAGGGAGAATGTGGGAGGAAAGAAGTCAGGAAAGGAGTTGGAAAAATAACAGCTTTATGAATCTACACCCAAGTGAGTATGTAGAGATTGTATTCATACCTGCAGTCACAAATTATATTTTTTTGTTGTTTTATATTCTGCAGACATGTATAATTTATGTATCAGTTATTTTTTAGAGTATTTATAAAACTGTTTCAATAATTTACTTATCATTGGTGAGTCAAGTAAATAAAACAAAATCTTGGTTAGTGATCTCTTTGCTGGAGTAGCCCAATGTGGCTCAGATAATGTATCCACCTAAACCTAGAAGAGGTAAAGCTGTATTTGCCTTGTTCCTATTGTTATCTGGAATCTCTTCTCTCAGACTTGAATTAATGGGATGATAAGCCCTAAGAAGTTGCAGCTTAGTATAGCTACCTTCAGAAGAGGTTGTGACACACAATTCACAGCACGCTTGGCCAAATTCCTAATCACTGCAACATTAGCGGGAGTGAGTACAGGATAGAAGGGTTGAGAGAATGGCCAAGCCAATCCTGCAGATGAAGGGATGACAGATTTATATCATATTCAGCCCAGTCTCCACTCAGGTGCTAAATGTAGGTTACCATGTTTGTTGTTGCATTGCCATAGCAATGCCCCCTCTCCTAAACCATAAATGATCAAGAAAATCTTGCAAAAATGATATACTTTTTGTATTAGAGTGGAGCAGAAACAGCTTTTTACTTTGTTTACTAAACTGCACCTCTTTATTTACAAAAATATATCCAAAATGCTATAGTTGGTAGAGTTCTATTCCATAATTTTTTCTCTTTGTCACATTTAAATTTTACTCTGTCTTTTTTTTCTCATTGGTTCTTTGACAAAAAGTAATTAGAGTTTCATTACCTTACGGCCCTTAAACACAGTATTTTTCAAAGTGTGCCAAGACCACCTGCTTGTTAAAATGCTCCTATCCTAGTCCCATCCTAGATTTTCTAAATCAGAAGGTCTAGAAATGTAGTACTGAAATTCGTATGCTTAACAGGACCCCTGGGTGACTTTTAAAAATGCTAAGAGAAATATCCATTAAGAAAAGTGCATCTTTCAGAACTAGACAGTTTGCTGAATTTTCACATTCTGAATACACCCGTGTAACTAGCACCTTGAACAAGTAACAGAATATGACCAGCACTTGAATAACTCTGTTACTGTCTCCACCAAGGATAGTTATGAGCCTGTTTTCTAAGAGGATAAATAAGCTCTACTTGTTTTTGTAATTTATATGAATTAAATAAAATAGAAGGCATTTGTGACTGGCTTATTTTGCCTTTTTTGCTTGATGTTATGTTTTCCTGCAGTTGTAGACTTTTTTATTGTTGAATAGTATTATTTTGTGAATATACCATGAATTATGTATTCATTCAACTGTTGACTGACAGTTGGCTAGTTTCAAGTTTGGGGTTATTTTGAAGAGTACTGCTATGAACATTCTAGTGCATGTCTTTTTGGAGTATACATGTTTGCATTTCTGTTGGGAACGTCAAGTCAAAACGTGCACCAGATAAAGTTAAACAGGTAAGGATGACTTTATTCAAGGCTATTGCAATAGGATAGAGAGAGCAGAGCACAGTCTAAACTCAATTCCAGTGTATGGATAGGAGAATTATTAAGAGCAGGTATGGGAGGATTGTGTGTTTGCCAACTGGCCATACCTAATTATCTGTCTTTACCATAGGAGATAGCTGTGTAGCATGGAAGTGGGGACCCACTGATGTTAGGCTTCTACCCTCCAATAGATACTGAGAGATAGGTCTCCCAGTTGACTAAATATGGATTACATTTCAAAGGGATGGCTTCCAGGTCCTGGAGAAAGACAGTCCTAGGTATATAACTGGCAAGAGGTTTTTTTTTAAAAGAAAATTTACATTAAAAAAATCCCCTACAAAATAATAATGAAAGAAATTTAAGAGGACCCAAACAAATGCTCATGGATTGGAAGAATCAATATTGTTAAAATGACCATACTTCCCCCAAAAATCTATAGATTCAATGCATTTCTTACCAAAATGCCAATGTCATTATTCACAGAAATAGAAAAAGCAATTCTAAAATTTGTATGGGAGCCAAACAGAGCCTGAATACCCAAAGCAATCCCAAAAACAGCAAGCTGGTGGCATCACACTACATGACCTCAAACTATATTACTAGGCTATAATAACCAAAAATAGCATGGAATTGGCATAAAAAGAGACACATAGACCAATGGAGCAGAGCAGATAATCCAGAAACAAATCTACGTATTTATAGCCAATTGATGATTTTTTTGAGAAAGACACTAAGAATATACATTAGGTAAAGGACATACTTCAATAAATGGTGCTGGGGAAACTAGATGTCCATGTGCAGAAGAATAAAACTGAACTCCTATGTCAAATCATATAAAAAATTCAACTTAAGATGAATTAATGACTTAAAATAAGACCTAAAATTATAAAAGTACTAGACGAAAACAGGAAAAATACTTAAGGACACTGGCCTATGCAAAAATTTTATGGCTAAGACCTCAAATGCACAGATAAAATGGAATTATATCAGACGAATAAGCTTCTGAACAGCAAAGGAAGCAATCAGCAAAGTGAAGCTACAATCTGTTGAATGGGAGAAAATATTTGCAAACTATTCATTTGACAAAGGCAGAGAAAGAATTTATAATTACAAGTTTTCCAAAGTAAATGCTCTAAGGAAGGTCAGCCCTCTAGAGTAAGGAAGAACTCTATCTAAAGTTTAGTCAAGCTGAGGGAAATGTTAAGTTCATCTTCGTCAATTACATTCCTAAGAGTGGAATTGGTGGTTCCATAAGTTATGCAAATCTTCAGCTTTAGCACTGTCCAACATATCATTTTCCAACAGTATAGGAAAGTTCTTGTTGCTCCACATCTTTAACAAAACTTGGCATTTTATTTTATTTTGACCATTCTGGTATGTATAAGTGGCACAGTATTTCATTGCATTCACCTATTTCTATTTTACTAAGGGATTTTTAGCAGATATGGGCTTTGAATTTTGTCTAGCACCTTTCATCCTATCTGGAGATATTCTTATGAGTTTTCTCCTTAGATATATTAACATAGTAAAATATTTTAATAAAATATCTAATACTGTACCATCCTAGCATTCTTCAATTGTTTATATTAAAATATTTTTGTTTGCCCATGCAATTATATTTGATGATATTGTATGAGGATTATTCACCAATGTTCATTGGTGATATTATTCTGTAGACTTCTTTTTAGTGCTATCTTTATCAGACTTAAAAATTGATGTTAAAAATTATATAGCAATATCACATAATTGCATGCCATCCTTGAGGAGCAGCCGAACTAATCTTCTTTGTATTGTTCCAATTTTACTATGTATACCCCTGAAGTGAACACATGTCCATTAAGTTTTAATTTCAGAGAGTAAATTCTTATTACAACTTTTCTCTTTTGTGATTCTTACCCTTCTCCTCCTCCTACTACTCCTCTTCCTCCTCCTCTTATCCTGGCTTGCTGTAGTTTCTTTCCCTTCTTTTATATCTTCATCTCATCACTCTCTATTTACCTCTGTATATGCTATGCCTTCAAAACGCTCTAGTTGATAGTGGTCATCTGATAAACATTTATCAGATGGATGAAGTGCTGGATAAATAAATTTCTTTTATCATATTCAATGTATTGATTTTAGAGGGCTTATTTCTTTCGAGGTTTGTAATTTTTTCCTGTGAGCTTGGCAGAGGTCTGTGGAAGTTCAATACAAACTGCTACGGGAAAATGTGTGCTTCAATAAGGAATTTAGGGTTTTCAATAATCCTCAAGTAGCATTAAGTTAATTTCCTAGAATGTGTCTCTACTATCACGTAGGCAATATATATGTAGACTCCATTCTCGATCATGCAATAGGCCTTGATATCCTATCTCTTATGGTGGTCTTCTTTTCTTTTTTTCCTTGATATGTAGCCAGTATTTAAAAACACTTTTCAAGGTCAGTAGTTAGGGTTTTTTGCCTAAGTTTTTTTTTTTTTTTTTTTTTAATAATGCCTAGGGCAACATTTGAAGGATCTCAGCCATACTCAGATGACTGTTTAAGCTTTCAACCTTTTAGAGATGAGAGGCCACATTTTCTTTCCATATAATGGTGTTAGATTTTAACCCTCAAGGATTATTGAAGCACTCAAGAGTCACAATTGAATTACTTTGAGATTGCTTCATCTGGTTTTGAGCTTTCTATTTGTTACTAGCACCTGACGATCCCCTTTCTTTTTTCTTTATGCTTGACTGCATATTTAACAACTTTCTAAATTATACTTTTACAGTATTTGTCTATGTGATGAAACCGGGTATCTGTTTATCATCTTGGTCTTCAATATGACTAAAAATCATTTCCGGGTGAATATCATGTTCACTTAAAAGTGATAGAGAAATTTAATGGTCTAACAAAATCAATTGAATTCTAACAACAGATATTTCTTAATGTAGAGTATTTTTATCATATTAGTATCCCATATCAGTGGAGGAGATATACAAAGAGAATACATAAATTATTAAAATGACCAAGATGTGGCCAAAAATGCATGAGAAAATCCGGTAAACAACATATTATCAGGTGCCAAAGGAAGCTAGAATTTCAGCAAGAGTAGTAAACAGAGTTAAATGCCACACAGTACTCAGGTTTTACAAGATCAGAAAATTGTGTATTTCATTTGAAATATTAAAATCATTGGCCACTGTTGACTTTCCCCATAACAGGTTTGCTGTTTTTGTGGGAGGAAAGATCATACTAATTAGGGTTATAAAGTAAAAGGGCGGTAAATGAGCAGAGGCAATGAGGAAGAATTACATTTTAGAAATACTTGGCCATTGAGGAAAGGAGAAAAATTGCAAGGTAGTTAGAATCAGTGATTGGGATGAGAAGAGATTTATTTATCTTTATAATGGGGGAGACTAGTAATTCCATGAACAAAGCGGAAGTAGAAAGGGAATACTGTTTATTAAGGAGAGAGATGGCATCACTGATGAAGTGAGTTACCTAAGGAGGCAGTGGAGATTGGAAATAACCTTAAAGTTGTCCGAGAATTATCAAGGCACATGAAGGCCATGATTTCAGAGGTGACATAGCTATGAAAGAATTCATCATCTGCTTACCCCAAAGATATTCTCCCTCTACTTACTTAATACGTAAACCTTGACTTAATTAGAATGGCAATATGCCCCACTCCAGAGGGTCAGCCTAGTCATTATTGATTTAAGTTAGCTATAGGAATATCTCTTTTTCAGGATACTTACTTTCCTAAGTTTTCTTGTAGTTTTCATCAAGAAAGCAGAAACTTAGGTCTTCTAAGGAGATTTGTGTATGCTTTTGCTTTACTGTTAAAAATAAATAACTAAAGGACCCATGATGAGTAGATGGGGCGAGAATAAAAAGACTAAAAATCAACAAAAACAGACAGAGTTGGGAGATCAATGAGCTCAGAGTCTTAGGTAATTTTTTGTAAACTCCTGCACCACATCTAAAGTCTGTGTTAGTTGTTTTCAACCAAAAGTTGTCTATAACCAAAGATAACTGATTCAAGTCATACAAAACTTTTTCTCAATATTTGTTTGCTATTTTGCACAGTATTACCCAGTTGATTTGAAAGTGTAGCATATGGTAAGTAGCATTTCTACTTTAATATATTGTAGAACTTTGAGCTTTAAAAAATGTGTCTCAAATACCCTGGGTTTCACCATTTTATATGATTTCGGTCATGCAAGAAAAGTATAGTAAAATTAGTAATTAGTAAAGGTATAGTAATTGTTTAGCTTCTCATTACCTAGCTTCTCATTTCTTACATTGCTGAGATTCACTAAATATGTTCAATAAATCAATTGAATATAACCCATTTAGTTCATTTTATGAGGCATGCTCTAAAATGCTTTACCTAATTCCTCAAGATGAATTGAGTCTTCCTGCTTGAACAACTTTTGTTAGATGTTATTTTCACCCATTTTATGAAAACTCTTTTTTTTTTGTGACATAGTTGTTAGCTATTCATGCAAATATCTCTGCTATCAGAATGTGTTATGAAACTTACTGAATCCAGTAAGTTCCAGTCAGTTGGATTTAAACAGGAATAATGTACACAACTTCCAGGTCATATCACCAAGTAGGAAATTTCATGCTCTCCACTACTACTTCTCATTTTCCTTTCTTACAGGCTGGAATAAGGATGGGATGCTGGTGAGTTAGCTTTGACAACGCCGAATAGAAAAACACTCTAAGGGTTCTGGATGCTGGATGAACTCACTGGAGCATTACTGCCTGTTTGCCCTGTTTCTTCTCACCTGTCTCTTCCAATGCTAAGCCATATGCAAGCCTCTTCTAAACTCAGGTTCCACTGGCTGAAAGATGACAAAGGGAGGATGTAGAGCAATTCTGAAAAGCTGAGTATTTTCTCCAACGAAACTACATTAACCTGGAAGAGACTAGGTTATATTGAATCTAAAATGGTGGTGTTATTCATCCACTTCGTATCAGAAATGGAGGTCCCTGATGAAATTATAGTCAGTACAAACATACAGTTAGATAGAAGGACAAGTTCTAGTATTTGATAGTTCACTAGGAAAATTATAGCTAACAACAATTTCTGTATATTTCAAAATAGCTAGAAGAGAAGAATTACAATGTTCCTAACAACAAAAAAGATAAATATTTGAGGTTATGAATATCCCAATTACTCTGATTTGATCATTACACAGTGTATACATGTATCAAAATATTACATATGCCACCAAGATATGTACAACTATTATACGACAATGAAAAATTTTTAAAAAAAGTTAGTATGGTGAGAAAGATTTTCTGAATATCTGATGTAGTTGTAGGCTCTAAACTATATTACCACAAAATAGATAATTTATTGAATTCAGAGACTACTCTTCTAGCAATGTTTTGCTTGGTTTTGAGACAAGGTCTTGCTCTGTTGCCCAGGCTGGAGTGCAGTGTGGTGCAATCATAGCTCACTTCAGTCTCAAAGTCCTGGGCTCAAGTAATCTTCCTGCCACAGCCTCCTGAGAAGGTGCACACCACACCTGGCTGGTGCTGTGTTTCAAACATGGGTATAGAAGGCAAGGAGGCAAGACCTCTGCTCCAAAGGGAATGCTAGTAATAGAGAGAATAAAGTGCAAATGGGTAATTGATATTCATTTTGGAAAATATTCACTATAAAAATGTAAATTCTTCTTATGGTTTAGGAGGGTTAGAAGGTTTAGGAGGCACACATAGGGAGAAATCGATTAAATGCAGAAGAATTAGAAATGTCTTTTGAATCTAATTACTTCAGGTACTTGCAACAATATTGCCATTAGTTGGGAAAATGATGTTTAAATCCTAGGTGCCATCCTTTTATTAGAGTGATGTTCAATGGAAGAAAGTTCAAAGACCCTCCACTTTTGGAGGCCACCTTGGAACTGCCTGGAAGAAATAATTTCTATTGTGACTTTGAGATTCACATGCATTTAATTGTGTTATGTTTGTTAGTAGCAAATAATTATGGTTTAATAAAATACATATGTAGCATGTCACATATAAATTTCCTTAGAAATGAGACTAAGCACATTTCTATAAACAAGCTGCTTTAATTCCTGTATTTGAAATCTAGCGGCAGCTGTGTTAAAATGGAGGCTTCTTTGAAGGATGATCTTGACAGAGACCAGATTCTGGAATGTTAAAACATAGCATAGCAAAAAAAAAAAAAAAAAAAAAAAAAAAAAAAAAAAGAAAGAAAGAAAAAAATAAAAAAAAATCTCCTCTGCCTATCTGTGCCTGGAACTCTGATTGAGATTTTTGAGATTTTCCTGGGCACAGTAGAGGATACATTGCTTCAATGTCACATGCCAAATTTAAACCAATAACAGCCATTCACACATTACAGTTTCTTAGCTATTGTATAATGTTTATGAAGAATCTAGAGGTGATTATACCCACTTAATTTTTCCCCTGTTTATCTTAAATAGGAGATAGATGAAGGAGGAAAGGGAATCTGAATGTTGCATAAATGTAACGATAAGGGAAATAACATGCACAGATTGTGACAATCCACTTGGAAAAAAATCCAAACTAATTTTGTTCTATTTCTTCTAAGCCATCTGAGAGCCTTTCTACATTTACCCATACAGACTAAATTACACTGTGATTGAGTTTATGGAAAGATAGCAGCACATATGTAGATGAAAGCACAGACAGATATTTATGAAAAACTGGGCTTCTGTAAAAAAAAAGGGAAAGTTGGTAGTTATTTTAGGTATATTAGTTAATGTTTAAAAATGGAAACTTTAAAGAATATGCCACTTATTCAAACATGCCACTTTTCCTCAAAAAGAGAGAAACAAGTTTGCCATTATAGGCCGTTGTTAAATGTTGGCTTTGGTTGATTCAGCCTTTTGTCTTCCCAGCTGTATGAATCACCTCTACAATATGTCCCTTTTGTTTGCATACTGGGATTCAGTGCCTGTCTGGGGGTGGGGGAAATGTGTGGAGAAAAACCTGTTACTTTGTTACCCTAGGACCAGATTGTTTCAAGTCTGTGTGTGCATATTTTATTTCAGAGTCTTTCCTTAAATCTTGGCTTTCTTTCTTTCTTTCTTGCATATTTCTGCCCATCCTAAATGAATAAACCTAGTTTTGAACCAAAAATAAGTTGCATGATATTAATAAATCAAAATTGGTAAACCCCTTCTGTTTACTCTTAAAATTGTCAGTGAAAAATAGAAAATATACTGGCCTTTTACGTTCCACTTGCAAGCATATCTAATCCTCTCTTTATAAAATGCACTTCCATTTGTTAGTGTGCAATTATAAGTCTCCATTTTTATGGGCATGCAATCTGTGTCTATATTTACATATAGACAGTTTATGTTAATTACAATTTGTACATGTATGGTATATATACATTCACTAAGATGAATGTGTTCTAGGCATTTCTGTGAGCATTATTTTTGTTAAATTCTTTTGGGGTTGGCACCGATATCACTACTTCAGATATAGAAACTGAAACTTGGAGAAGTTAAAGGGAATTTATCCTTGCAGATAGCTATGTAACATTACTGTTCATCTGCATAAAAACAACCTGGTACATAGGGAGAGGCCAGACTGGGCTCTGGTGGAAAGTGGAGCCTTATTTGAATTAAGGACGATATGAGTCAAAACCATGATCTTTAGATTAAACCAAGATGCCAACACATTTTAAGTCTGAAATGTTCTTTTTTTTTTTTTTTGCTCACCCAAAATAGAAAAGAAATGCTTTAAAACATTATTTTATAGGACTAGGTCTGTCTCATAATAGAAATTATATTTCATTAACTTTTGGGTTTTTTTGTTTTGCCAGTTAGGAATCAAGCTTTTTACCCATTTAGATGTTAGTCTACCCGTGACATATTTTTGTTGCAAATGCTGTAATTTAAAAAGTCATATGTGTTCACTATAGAAAATCTGCAAAATATCTAAATGTACAAATAGCCCTGACGTTAATATATAGCCACTGTGAAATTCTTGCCTTATGTACTTGCAATATTTTTGCAATGTATATGTGTCTGTGTGCACATTTTTTTCTTTTAAAAATTATGCTCAGGAATAGAAACAATTTGGTTATTAATGTGTGAACTTTTAAAATATTATTATTGTAAAGTAGGTTTTCTTTGCAGCTTAGTATTGCGTCATAGGATTATACCTCATTTTTTCTAGCCAACTCTTTATATTGTGAAACTATATGTTAAGTTCAATTTTTCCATTTTCTGAATTTTTCTCTGAATATTTCGCACTCTTTCCAACCCAGCAATGTTTGCAAGTGCCTGTTTGCATACTTTCAAAAGTGTTGGATGTTAATAATTACAAAGAGTTTGCAAATTAGATAAGCAAATTATAACATTTTAGTTTTAACTTGTATTTCATTACCAGTATAAATAATTTTTCATCTGATTGTTTTCATCTCTTGGTGGATTCAGTCACCTACTTTCATTCACTTGGTTATGTTCATTCATTCTTTTGAAGTATGCAGATTTAGGGTTTATTTGCAGACCAGGTTCTGTGCAGTGGGGAACATACTTTGTCCTAGCGCACACAAATCTTAAAGCCTCACAAGTTAGATAAACAATGAACATAAACACAAATGCATTCTTTTAATTGCAAATTTTTTTGAAGTACTCTTGAAGGAGTGAACAGGGTGCTGCGATGGAAAAAAAAGGCATACTTCTTAGAACAATGTTGTTTCTATTTGAATGGATAAAATATGTGCGTGCACAAGATTTAATATATAAAAGTAAATTTACCCTGTTTATTTTACCCTGTGAAAGTAACTCTCTCAACTCTTTTTCAAATCTTATTTTCAAAGGCAATCAATATTTAATTATTTTCTCTATATCTTTATAGAGATAACTATATGTGTCTGTGTGTTTCTGTGTGTGTATGTATGATTTTTAAAAATGTGAAAGTACTCACCATTCCTGATGATTTTTTACTTGGAAACCATTGTCATCAGTATTTATAGAGCTGCCTCATTCTTCTTAGTGGGTACATATATTCTATATATTTTTTACTATATGGATACAACTTAATTTAGATAATACCCAATTAAAAATATTTCCTTTTATTTGACAACTGGGTTTGAATTCTGAGTCATATCTTAAGTTATATTCTCTGTTATGTTATTTTTTTGTTATATTGTATTTCCTCTTTTTTGTTTTTGTGATAATTTATGCAGCATATATTGTTTCAGTAAATACATGTGTACATATAGGTGATTTTATATGCTTAATGTTCTATTTTTTAAATAGTATCATTATCTTACCAGTAAAGAGTAATGAAGTTAATATATTTTTACATAATTTCTTTTACAACTCAATTTTTACTGATTACACCACATAATTTCTCTCAGGGTTTTAGTCTTTATTTTTAAATTTATTTTCAAATTGACAAGTAAAAATTGTATATATTTATGATACAAAACATAATGTTTTGATATTTGTATACATTATGGAATGGCTAAATAGAGCTATTTAACATGCATTACTTCACAAACATATATGTATGTGTGTATGATGAGAAAACGTAAAATCTACTGTCCTAGCAGTTTTCAAGGATACAATGTATTAGCTGTAAGCACCATGTTGTACAATAGATGTCTTGAACTTATTTCTCCTAATTCAAATTTTGTGTTCTCTAACTAACATCTTATCAATCCCCTCACCCCAAGACTCTGGTAATCACCATTTTATTTTCTGTTTCAATAAGTTGCACTTTTTAAGATTCCATATATGAGAGATCATGTGGTACAGTCATGCGTTGCTTAACGATGGGCATATGTTCTGAGAAATGTGTTGTTAGGAAATTTCATCATTGTGCAAACACTATGGAGTGTACTTCCACAAGCTTAAATTGTATAGCCTACTGCAGAGTAAGCTATATGGTATAGCCTATTGTTCTTAGGCTACAAGCCTGTACACATGTTACTCTACAGAATACTGTAGGCAACTGTAACACAGTGGTGAATTTTCCTGTGTCTAAACATATCTACACATAAAAAAGCTACTGTAAAAATAACGTATTATAATCTTATGGGACCACCGTGGTATATTTGGTTGTCATTGACTGAAACACCATTAGGTGGTGCATGACTCTATTTGTCTTTCTGTGCCTAGCTTACTTATTTCACTTAACACAATGCCCTCCAGGTTTATCTATATTGTCACAAATGACAGTATCGCCTTCTTTATTTTTCTCTTACACTAAACAGTGTTCCATTGTGTATATATGCCACATTTCCCTCCAAATTTGGGAAGTTTTCTGCTATTATCTCTTTAACTAAACTTCCTGCCCTTTGTCTTTCTCTTCTCTTACCTGAACTGTCATTTGAATGTTTATGCTTTTGATGCTGTCCCATTAATCCCATCACTTTTCTTCATTCATTTTCATTTTCTTCTTTTTTTCTTCTACTAACTGTATAGTTTCAAATGACCTTTTACTCCACAGATTCTTCTGCTTGATTAATTTTGCTTTTGATATTTTCTATTTGATTTTGTATTTTATGTATTATATTTTTACCTCCAGAATTTCTATTTTTTTTTTTCATTTCTCTGTTACATTTTTCATTTTGGTCAGTTACTGTTTTCCGAATTTCATAGAATTTTCTTTCCATATTTGCTTGAAGGAGACTGAGCTTCCTTGAAAGAATTGCTTCAAATTCCTTGTCAGGCAATTTGTTTATCTCAACTGCTTTGACATTAGCTACTTTGAAATTATTGTGTTTTAGTAGTTTTTTTAAATTTTATTTATTTTTTTTGACAGGCTCTTGCTCTGTTGCCCAGGTTGCAGTGCAGTGACATTATCATGGCTCACTGTAGCCTTTACCTTCTGGGCCCAAGCTATCCTCCCATCTCAGCCTCTCACGTAGCTGGGACCACAGGCACTTGCTACAATACCTGGCCAGTTTTTAAATTTTTTGTAGAGACAGCGTCTGCCTATTTTATCCAGGCTATGTTTACTTGTTTTTTCATGTTTCTTATTGCCTTATGTTGATGCCTGTGCATTTGATGGAGGAGTCTTCTCCTCTAGGCTTTACAAGCTAGTTTTGCTGTAGAAATATCTCTTTTCCTGCAGGAAAGTAGGAGAGCCCTTGCTCTGTGGTATGCAGCAGTTCTGCACCAGGGATGGTGCAGCTATATAGTCTCTGTGCAGTTCTGTCAAATGAGGTCAGTGTTGCTGAGAATTGCAGGTATCCTCAGAAGACAATACTGTGGATGTCTGCAATGGTGATGAGGGTTGTTAGGATCTTTGGTGACTATGACTGCTAAAGTCCTCCCAACTGTGTTTCTCCCATCAAGAAAGTTATAACCCAGGGGATCTCTCTTGGCATTGGATTTGACCTGTCTGCCTGTTCACAGGGGCAGCAGCTTGAGTGTCTGATAAGTGACACTGTAACTGCCCAACAGGTTTACCTTACCCACTGCCTAGACAGAGCCAATTTATCAAGACAGAGAAATTGCAATAGAGAAAGAGTAATTCATGCAGAGCCGGCTGCGTGGCTAATGGGAGTTTTATTATTACTAATATCAGTCTTCCTAAAGCTTGTAGGTTTGGGGTTTTTCAAAGGCAGTTTTGGGGAAGGGTGATGGTGGCCGGGTAACAGGTGCTTGCTGCTGATTGGTTGGGGCAGAGATGAAATCATAGGGGGTCAAAGCTGTCGTCCTGTGGGCTGAATCACTTCTGGCTGGGGCCACAGGAACAGGGTTGGCAGGTCCAGGTGGAGTCATCAGGTCCAGGTGGAGCCGTGGGTGTCAAACATACAAAAAGAAAAAAGAAAAAGAAAAGAAAATACATCTCAAAAGGCCAATCTTAGGTTCTACAATAGTGATGTTATTTGCAGGAGCAATTAAGGAAGTTGTATATGGCTGACAATGGTTTATGTCTGCACCTTAACAGGGTTAGGGCTCCTCTGCTTGTTCTAGCCCGTTAGCAACCTCTCATCAGCTCTACAAAGTTGATTGAGTTTTGGGGAAAGGCTATTATCATTTAAACTATAAACTAAATGTCTCCCAAAGCTAGCCCATTAATAATCAAAAGCAGCTTGGGGGCTAAAGCCATGAGGGCAGTTGGGCTAGATCAGATCTTCCCCATTGTCATTACCTTCTGGCTGATTATAATTTTGCAAAGGCTGTTTCAGCACCTATGTAGCAGCAACTAATGGCATGGTACTGGTGGCACAGGCATCCCCACTACTGCATTTGTAACAGTATGTAACATGTGGATGCTTGTGAAGCAGCCAGGAACTGAGAGTAGGAGAACAGATACGTGCAGAGATACAGTGACTCTGGGGTTAGGGCAAAACTTAACTCTATATGGTGGCTGAGCTGGTTCACAGAGTATAGGAACATGTAGTGAGAGTTTGGCTATGGGGCTTGGAGTGCAAACTAACTCGCTATGCTGATGGCTCTGGTGTTTGAGATGTGGGTATGCCCAGTGCAGTCGCAGATCTGGCATCTTTTCTGAAGTAGTTCAGCAAGGGCTGCTTCTTGTAGCTGAGATGTACAGTCACATCTTTCTCTCTGGAGTTTCCCAGTGGGAATGGATGTTGATTACCTAAGTGGCAAAATATGCCAGTCTTTTCTGCCGAGCAAGACACTGGGGACCACTGTGGTTTCTGCCTTGTAGCCAATAACTATAGCGGTCCCTATTTCTCTTCTTTGTTCTTAAACATATACTGGCATCTCAGATATGCGATCTCACCAGTGATCCTTTTCATTTTGGATAGTTTGTTTGTTTGTTTTTACTTTTCTGTATTGCTGTAGCTTCTTAAATGGACCTGGTGGAAACATTTTCAGTGCCACAAAGAAGAATCAGCACTCCGGCAAAACGCTTTCTCAACAAGGCAAATTTACATTTTTTTATTTTTTATTTTTTTTTTTTTTTGAGATGGAGTTTCACGCTTGTTGCCCAGGCTGGAGTGCAGTGGCATGATCTCAGCTCACCGCAATCTCCGCCTCCTGGGTTCAAGTGATTCTCCTGCCTCAGCCTCTCGAATAGCTGGGATTACAGGCATACACCACCACGCCAGGCTAATTTTGTATTTTTAGTAGAGACGGGGTTTCTCCATGTTGGTCAGGCTGGTCTCAACTCCTGATCTCATGTGATCCGCCCGCCTCCGCCTCCCAAAGTTCTGGGATTACAGGCGTGAGCCACCATGCCCGGCGGCAAATTTACTTCTATAGAAGGGTGTGTCTCGCAGATGGAGCAATGGGGAGAGCACACTGGACAAGGGAGGGGAAGGGATTCTTATCCCTAAAGCAGTTAATCCCTACTGCTGTTTCTTTCCCCTATTGGCTAGGGTTGGACTGCACAGTCTAAGCTAATTCAGATTGGCTATTTCAAAGACGGCAGGGGTACGAGCCAGAGTGGCGGGATGAGTAGTTTCAGTGGGAAGGACGGTTACAGAGCAGGTGACTAAGGATGACTAAGGACAGCGCAGGTGATAGAGGCTAGCAGGGTGTTGTTTACTGAAAGTAAGGGCAAGGAGGCCTAAGAATGAGGAAGTTAAACTTTAAAATGGAGAGCAAAGAACAGGGAAGCTAAACATACTGACACATTAGTTTTCTGAAGAGGAATTCAGAACTGATTGTACTTAACGATTTTACCCCTCTTGAATGTTAAAGGAAGTTAACAGGCTAAAATCTTTGAAGAGGAATTTACTGTATCCTACAGGCCCTAGAGCTTTCTTGGGGATATTTTGGTTTTTAAACAGCTGTCTCTCTTTTTTTGTGGTGAAGACAAAGCCTGGTATCACCTACTCTGCTATCTTGATGATGCCACCATTTAATCTTTTCTTATGTAAATTTAACCATAGATTTAAATATAATCAATAACTTCTGCCAAGCTTTTGTCTTTTCTCATTTTCAGCCACAAGAACTGTAACAAGACAAGAACAACAAAAATTTTCTTGAGATTTTAATTAAGCTTACCTTGAATCTACAGATTGACTTGAGAATGAACAACTTAATGATATTGAGTCTTTCAATCCATAAACACCATAAATCTCTGCATTTATTTATATCACCCTTTCTTTCAGTATTATTTCATAATTTTTAGTGTGCTAGTCTTACACAAAAATTATTAAAATTTGTAAGCCCTTTGTGCTTTTTAATTCAAATTTAAATTATATATACAATTTTGGATTTCAATTTCTATTTGTTTTTTTGCTACAATGTAGAAATTTTATTTATTTATTTATTTATTTATTTGTTTATTTATTTATTTGAGACAGGGTCTCACTCTGTTACCAGGGGACAGCACAGTGGCACAATCACGGTTCACTGCACCCTCAACCTCCTGGGCTCATTGATTCTCCCACCTCAGCCTCAAACAAACTTCACAGTATTTTAAATAAAATCTAGCTCTATACAAAAGTACAATATATCATGAACAAGCAGGACCTAATCTAAAGAATGTAAAGCTAGTTGAACATTTCAGAATAAGTTGCAACAGTTGATTTTGGATGAAACTTGACTGAATTAAGGAATACTCAGGTAGCTGGTAAAGGGTTATTTATTCTCAATGCTTCAATAGGAACGGAACCCATTCCTCTTCTGTTGAAAGAGAATTCCAGGTGGTTTTCATTTTGATTAGAATGCTTGAGCTTCTCCAGGTGTGTCTGTGAGGGTGTTCTTGGAGAAGATGCATGTGAGTCAGTAGACCGAGTGTAACATCCCGCTGGTAGCCTGAATGGAAGAAAAAAGAGAAAGGTGAATTCTTGTTCTTTTTCTTTTTTCTGGAGCCAGGATACCCTCCTTCTTTCGTCCTTGTATGAAAGAATTCTAGGTTCTCTGACCTGTGGACTCTAGGACAACTTGCACCAGTGGCTCCCTGGACTCTCAAGCCTCCAACCTCAGCCTGAGAGTTGCACCATCAGCTTCTTTGGTTCTAAGGCATTAGACTTGGACTGAGCCAAGCTACTATCTTCCCTGATCCTCCACCTTGCAGATGGGCTATCATGGGACTACTCAGACTTCATAATTGAGTGAGACAATTCCCCTAATAAATCCATTCTCATGTGTCTCTCTAAGTACACCTTCTGTCACTTCTGTTACTCTGGAGAACACTAACTAAAACATACATCAATACAATTCGCCACATGAACATATTTTTTAAATTTACCTTGGTAGATGCAGAAATAATATTTGAAAAAATTCAATATTTGTTCATAAGAAAATCTCTCAGTGCACAAGAAAAAGAGGAAACTCCCTTATTCTGATAAAAGACATCAGGAATAAACCTACCAGTAATATATTTAATAGTAAAAGACTGAATGCATTATTCTGAATATCAGAAAGAAAGTTAAGATGTTGGCTCTCACTTCTTCTAGTCAACATTGTACTGGAGATCCTAGCCAAAATATTTAACTATGTGTTTATTTTTGAAATAGATATGGAACTATTTAGGTTTTCTAGTTCTTTCTGAGTGAGTTTAATAGGGTGTGTTTTTCAAGGAATTTTTCTATCATATCCAACTTACCAAATAAGGCAAAAAAAAAAAAAAAAAAAAACTAAAAGCATACAGATTAAAATAAAATAAATACAACTGTCTATATTTGCACACACCACAATTATCTAAATAGTTCCCAAAGATTAAAAGAAATATATGAGTACAAATAACTGTGTTTAGCAAGATCACAGGAAACAAGTCAATTTTAAAAATCAAGCCAGGCAGATGGCTCATGAGATTTTAATTAAGCTTACCTTGAATCTACAGATTAATTTGAGAATGAACAACTTAATGATATTGAATCTTTCAATCCGTAAACACCATAAATCTCTGCATTTATTTATATCACCCTTTCAGTATTATTTCATAATTTTTAGTGTGCTAGTCTCACACATATATTATTAAAATTTGTCCGTAAGCACTTTGTGCTTTTTAATTAAAATTTAAATTATATATAAAATTCTGGATTTCAATTTCTTTTTTTTTTGCTACAATGTAGATATTTTATGTATGTATGTATGTATGTATGTATGTATTTATTTGAGACAGGGTCTCACTCTGTTACCAGGGGAGAGCACAGTGGCACAATCACGGCTCACTGCACCCTCAACCTCCTGGGCTCATTGATTCTCCCACCTCAGCCTCTCAAGTAGATGGGACTACAGGCATATGCCACCACACTCAGCTAATTTTTTGTATTTTTTGCGGAGATGAGGTATTGCCATGTTGCCCAGGCTAGTCTTGAACTCCTGGAATCACGCAATCTGCCTACCTTGGCCTCCCAAAGTGCTGGGATTACAGACATGAGCCATCCCTTTTCTGAGTTTCTTAAGTTGGAAGCTTTATTGCTTTGAGACCATGCTTATTTTATTTTACTGACATAAATTCTTCTCTAAACATTAGTTTTGCTGCATATTACTTTAAATTATTAAATTTCTTTAAACATTAGTTTCACTGCATATTACAGCTTTGAATTTTAATTTAACTAATGTTATCTAATTTATTTATTATATTTTCCTTGATCATGTGTTATTTATAAGAGTATAGTTTAATTTAAAAATAGGGACTTTACATTAAAATTTTTGAAAAAGTAATTCCAAGTTTAATTTATTTAGGTTCAGGTAATACAATTATTATTATTTAATTCTTTTAAATTCTGTGTGATTTGCTTCTTAGTACAGGAATTGTCTATACTGCTGAATGTTCATGAGCACTTGGAAAGAATGTATATTTCTCTATTGCTGGTAGAATATAAATGTCAACTACAACAAGTGGATTAAAAATATCAAATTTGTTATGCACTTTCTGATTTTATTTCTATTTTTATATAAAATATTGAGAGAAGAGTGTTGAAATCTAACTTTTTTCAGTTCAAATAGTTTTGCCATTTTTATTTTAAAGCTATGATTAGATTCATACATTCATATGTTTTTGTTGTTTTGATGAAATAGCTCTTTTATCATCATGTTATGTCTTCTTTTATCACTGGTAACATGCCTCGTCTACTTTGCCTTATAAGAATATAGCCACTAGTGTTTTCATAATATAACTATTTCATTCTTTTGTTTTATTCCTATGTATGTGTTTCCACATAAGTATTTTTTTTCTGTAGGTTTTTCTTTTTTTTGTAAGCAGCAAATAGTTTGGTACTGCATTTATATTCAATCTGATTATCTCTATTGTATAATTTATATGTTTCATTCATTTACATTTAATACAGTTGTTAATATGTTGAAATATCTTGATTTTGTTATATATTTCATCTTTTCTTTGTTGGCTTTCATTTTTTTCTATTCTTCTCCCTATGTTTTAGAAAAATATTTTTTATTATTCTATTGCATCTCCACTATTGGTTCATTTGTCATACCTCATTTATATTTTTATGTGGTTGCCTTAGGATTTACAGTACACATCTTTAAATTATTATATGTTTTCAATATTATTATGCCACTTCACATATAGTATAAGAACCTTACAACCATTTTATTTAATCTTTACCATATTCAGTGTTTTTGTTATTATATATTCTACTGCTTGCTATATTTGTTATAAAACCAATCATCATTGTTAGAATTTTTGCTCTGTACAATTGTCTTTCAAACAGGGAAGAAAGACTTAACTGTGCACTTTATTCATATACCTAGGTTTTTAATACTTCTGATATTCTTCACTTTTGTGTAACCATTTGTTATTATATGCCTTCTTTCTGAAAATCTTTAGTGTTTCCTGTGGTGTAGATGTTCTGGTAATTAATTCTTTGAGATCTTGCTCTTGTCTTAGAAAAAAAAATTTTGGAATGTATCTTTGCTGGGTACAGAATTCTAGGTTGTTAGTTTGTTGTTTTTTTTTTTTTTTTTGCCAGTATTTCAAAGATTTTACTATTGTCTTCTGGGCTACATAGTTTCTGATGAGAAGTTTATTGTAATTCTTATATTTTCCTTTCTGTGTGTATTATTTCTTTTTAATTTGGAAGTGTTCAATGTCTTTCCTTGCCTGTAGTTTCAAGCAGTTTGACTAAAATGTCTCTTGATGTGTATATATATATATATATATGTGTGTGTATATATATATATGTATATATATATATATGAAGCTCAGAGAAAATTATATAAATTTAAGAAGCTCAGATAAAATTATATATACAGGTAATTTTATAAAGTTATGTATAAATAATTTTCTCTGAGCTTCTTAAATTTATGGTTTGCTGTATTTTAGTACTTATGGAAAATTCTCAACTAATGTATCTTTACCTTTGTTTTTGCTTGTTCTTTCTCCACTGCTAAGCCTCTGGTTATATGAATGTTAGACCATTTGATATGTATTTAGCTTTTGAATTTTCTTAATTTTGTTTCTTGCTATTATCTTTTATTGTTACATTTTGGTTTGTGTAGTTTTAGTGGGTCTTCAAGTTCACCATTACTTTCTTACTGGGTTCATTCTGATGATTAGCCTAATAAGACATTTACATCTCTGATATTCTGTTTTTATATTTAAAATGTTTAGTATTTTCATTTTACACTATATTATAGTTTTTATATTTCTGCTGAAATTCTTTATATGTTTGCATGTTGTTCACTTATTCCATTAGATAGTTTCAGTTATTTAAATTAAGTTTCTATGTGGTTATCTCAGCTTCTGAGCGTTCTCTGAGTTTAATTCCATTGACTGCTTTATCTCTTCACAACAGATTTGGTTTCTTTCACCTGAATTTTTGTGAGTCTTGTAACTTTTTACTAATGCTAAATGTTGCGTTAAAAAAAGAAGTAAATATAATTTATACCCAAATAATTTTATAATTTACAACCCAAATTTTTGTCAGGTTGATATTATGGGAAATTGAGTCAATGCAGCCATTAGTTAAATTAGATTTTTGTGTTCTTTAACTTTTAGTGCACTAGAGACAAAAAACTGCTCGTTTGGTGGGCTAATGTTATCTTGTGTTTAGTACGAGACCTGAAATACCTGAATTTTTTTCTTAGGGTTCCTCTTCCACCACCAGATTCTACCAGGTGATTCAAATTTGTACCCTAGAATAGAGCATTCTTCAACCTTATCTCCTCCCTCAGAGAGAGCCTATTCTTGCCTGCTATTTGGTTTGAGATTTATCATTGAGAAAGCTGTGGAAATTTTCTTGATTTTTGCTTCATCCTCTTAGGCAGGTCTTGTTTACCTGTTTTGTGGGCGCAGCCTTTTCAGTTTTTCTGCCCCGTCTCCATAAAAGCCTGATTTTTTCTCATACTATTAGGGTAAGGATATTTTAAAATAGTAAATCTCTTGTCTAACTCCCAAAATGGAGGTCATCTACTTTGTATCAGTGCAGGGTCCTTGGCTTGAGTGGTTTTCTGTCTTTCCCCTAATGTCAAATGGCTTTTGGTTTTATCCCTCCCTAGTGCAGTAGATTTTTGCCTACTACCAGGACTGGCATGGTTTTTTGCTCCTCTTTCAGTTGCTTAAGGCTTTTTTTTTTTTTTTTTTTTTTTTTTCTTGAGGGTGATCTGGGAAGTTTATAGGGTCTTATTCCTTTGTGACATAAAAAGTGTTTCTCTCAGGTCTTCTGCTCTGCCTATGTTCTCTCTTGTGACTACCAGTGGAGGCTCCAAAGAGCTGGTAAGCACATTTGGAATTTTCTTGTGATAGGGACTCCTGGAGATTCACAACTGCCACTCTAGCATCCATTAGGATTTTTTAAACTTATGAATATTTTGCAGTTCTTAAACTTGTTTTATGACAATATCTCTTCCTCCTGAGCTCTGAAAAATGTGACACTTGTCATTCTTAGGTTCTGCCTCTTCTTAGACGAACATGTTACTCTAAGTCAGTTTAGCTGGATTCATCTCTTGCCTCAACTCTAATGGAATCAAGAAAAATTATAACTTTGTCAATGATCTAGATTTTTATTATTATTAGGCCAGAATCAATGTTATTTTAGCTTTGTATATCTTTAAAAAAAGAAGAAAATATAATTTACTTAAGATTTATTTTCTAATTTTTTTCCTGAGCACTGCTAATTAAGGTTTTATCTCTTAATGCTGCTTTATTACTAGTGTCTCTGAAATATACCATGTGTTCTTGTTATATACAAACATTTGAATGCTCTAGGGATTTGCATAGCCTTCATGATAAATAGTAAAGTCTTCCCTACTGACACATTTGTTTTCTTTCATGTCCAATTTTTTGTTTTTAAATTGCATTTTTGTATAAAGACTATGTTAGTTCCTTTTTAGTAAGTATTTCTCTTATAAGGTGAAATATTCCTTGGTCATTCATGTTCTTGGGAAGAATTAGGGCCAATTAGGGCCAATCTAGGTAGAATTCTGTCCATTCTTAACAAAGTTTCTCATGATGGAAGATCGTACTTATATGAGTTACTTTATCCTTTATTTCATCCTAATCCAGCAGAGATCAGCAACTGCTAGGCTATTCACGACTTTCCAATTTTTTTTCCTTCATCTGTTATACCAAATTTAAGAAGTCAATGTGATGTATTACTTAAACTTGCTTTTCCTAATTCTCCATGGAGAAAAAAAACAGGTGCAGTGGAATTTTAAACATCAGCCTGTGCAGCCAGTTCTTACTGTACAAAACATGGGTTGTTGATTTTTTTCCAAGTGTGTATCATGTAATTCTGAGAAGAATGACTGCAAGCCTTTTCTCCTAGCCTATCTCTATGCTTTTTATTTCACTTCCACTGAATTTGAAAGTTCTTTATAATGTGTGTTCTATATAGAATATATTAGTTTTCTATTACTGTGTAACAAGGTACCACAATCTCAGCAACTTAAAAAAAAACATAAATTTATTATCTTACAGTTCTGTAGGTCAGAATCCTAGGCACATCTACAATGAGCTCTTAGCTCAGGTTATCATCAGGATGAAATCAAGGTACCAGCAGAGACTGTTATCTTGTCTAAGATTCAGGGTCCTCCCAAGCTTACTGGTTGTTGGCAGAATTGAGTTCCCTGCAATTGTAAGACAGGTCCTCATTTTGTAGGATCTATACATTATCCCTGCCATGTTTCCTTTTCCAAAACATGGTAGTTTTTTTTCATTTTGGATTCTAGGAGAAGAATGTCTCTGATGTTTTACCTTTTTATAAAAGCTCATCAAGTTGGGTCAAGCCCATTCAGGAAAATTTCCCTTTTGTTAAAGTCAACTGATTAGTAACCTAATCACGGACGTGATGCTGTATCATATTCTCATAAGAGAATTAAACAGGGTATATATACAGGCAAGAATTTTGGTGAATGTCACAAAAGTTGGCCTGAACCATAGATATTACCCTGTACTATAGAAGATAAAACTTAAGTTTTATTTTCTCATTGATCAGTTTATTTGGTATAATTTCTGAGTAAAGAAGAAGATAGCCTTTATTTTAAAACCAGAAATAATAAATACCTTTCAAACACGATGTTTATGAAGAATGTTTCTGTAAAGTTTATATATAATTGGAGAAAAAATGATAATAAACAGCCAGATTTTTGAAAAGAAATAGGTAGAAAATTTAAGGAAGATTTAGAAGAATATGCTAAAAACCTCAGATGTGAAAGAACTTGGCATATTTAAGCAGGGTCCAGAATTAAATTAGGAAGCCAGTCACTTGCCATTGTTAGGGGAGAGCTTTCCAAAGACACTAAGTAAGCCTATGATAGGAAGAAGCTTAGAAGGTTCAATGAATGCATATAAGATGGATATTATTGGATCAGAGCTTGCTAGAAGAAAGGGGAGTGGCTGGGAAAAAATTACAGTGGACTATATTGAAATAACCTCTGTATTAGGGTTCTCTAGGGAAACAGAACCAGTAGAAGATTAGATAGATGACAGGACATTTATTAAGGGAATTGGTTCATATGATTATGGAGGCTGAGAGGTCCGATGCTATGCCATCTGCAAGCTGAAGAGTGAGGGAATCTGGTGGCATGGCTCAGTCCAAGTCTGAAGGCTTGAGAAAAGAGCAGCCAATGGTGTAGCTCTCAGTCTGAGGCCAAAGGCTTGAGAACCTGGGCTGCTGGTGCAAGTCCTAAAGTCCAAAGGCAGGAAAACCTGGAGTTCTGGTGTCCAAGGGCAGGAGAAGATGGATGTCCCAGCTCCAGAAGAGATAGGCAAAGAAAGCAAGTCAGGAAGAAAGAATTTGCCTCCTCTGTTTTTTCATTTTTACATGTGCCCTCAGCTGATTGGATGGAGCCCATCTATACTGATGGGGGCAGATATTCCTTACTCATTCTATTGATTCAAATACCAATCTCTTCCATAAACAACCTCATAGACAATTCCAGAAATAATGCTTTACAAGCTATCTAGGTATCTCTTAATCCAGTCAAGTTGACACGTAAAATTAACCATCACAACTTCATGAAGGATAATGTAACTATCGATAGGAATTTTGAATTTGATCTAAAGGTAATGGTACACAATAAAAAAGTTTAAACTGGTAGAAAGATCATGATCAAATTAATGTGTTAAGATTATTTGGCTGATCCATGGAAAATGGATTGATTAGGAAAAGGCAAAGGTGAAGACTATTAGGAGACGACTACAGGAGGCTATTTCACAGTCTGAGAGAAAGAAAAATTATGATAATTAGAACTAAGGTAGAAATTGAGTGATGTAGATAAATTTGATGTATGATTAAACTCTTTAGTTTTCTCTATTTTTAAACTGAGTATTTATTTTTTAATTCTTATTTATTGATCAGCTGCTTTTGTATATTTTTATATATATATACAAAATGTTATTGTAGCTATTTTTGTCTGTTTGCTATTTGGCTTCATATTTTGTTCATGGTATTTTTTAATAATGTCAAATCAATGCTTCTTTTTTTGGTGTTAATTTTTTATTGTTTAGAAACTGTACCACCACCTGTGCAATCTGTGATGTAAATTAAGATATGTCAAAGTACTTAAAGATACTTTTATATGATTATATAATATATGACATAATTTACTCTGTATCTAAGTGAAATATAAACAAATAATTATGCTCTAGTATTCTGCTGTCATGTGGGTATTTCAGTATAAAAAAAAGAAACTTTTGTTTTTCATCCTGGGCTTTTGACTAATACAAAAATCTCACTTGACCGTTTTGGGTTTTCTTTCCTTTCCTTTTGTTCATAAGAATAAAAGTTAAAATAGGGAGGATTAATTTTACTGAACTATGTACAACATACACACAGCCTCTTTGATTTTAAAATACGTGTGTTTTGAAAACGTGAACTTTATTGATTAACACTAGATAACAAAATAAAGAAAAATCTCAGTTTATATTACATGGGTGTTTCTGGTATCTTGGGACTCACAAATTAAAGGTTACTATGATCTTCAGCATGGTGACCTTTAGAAAGAACTGAAAAGACTCATCTTTTCATTTAGGGCTTCACTTTGCAAATCCTTAAAGAATGGCCTAAGGTCAGGCTGAGAATCCTCAGCCCAGGAAGGAGGCAAATATATTTCCAATATTAACTGCAGTATTCTTTAAAAATGACAAAATAAGTCTAGGTATTATGAAAGTGACAAATGTGCCTGGATATTTTTCTCTTTTGAAAATTATTAACTTCAGATACTAACATCTGTGGCCATTATAACTAAAAAGATGCTCCTCTCTTTGAGTTCTTTCTTTGAGTTCATTGATAAGAAGACCTTAGTTCTCCTTTAATTGGAGATTATTGAAAGAAACATTTCCAATATCTCTTTCCCACCTCCACTTCAGTCGTCTTCCCAAGGAAATAGCAACTAATCTATTGATAGAAAGCTTTCCATCCTTCAGAACATTGCATGTACTAGGCATAGTTATGAGCCTGTCTTATAACTATGATCTGTATCAATAACAGGATAAAAGGAATAGTTATCTCTCACATTTATGGAGACGCTGCTTGTTGAAATGACCTCGGGAAAGATTCTGCTGTAGAGTAGAGAGAGAGAAAAGTGCTCAATAGTTTTTATTTGTCCCTCCAGGTTAATTTTTGACCCTTCCCTGTCCTGCTCACTGTCCAAATCACATCATGATTCTTATATTCTCTAATTAGCTCACTTGGGTTTGGTGATAGGATGTTAAAAGAGTGGGGAGAATGAAGTCAGAAATTTATTGTCCTAGTCCCCTCTCTACTAGGTTGTATCCCTATCCTTACACCGAAGTGTACTGTTTCTCTCAAAGTTGCTTAACTTCTGTGACTGTGTTCCTCTGGGTTTTAACAAGTTTCCCTCCTTTTGTCCCTTTGGACATGGGCTGGTAACACAAGATGCTACTGAGCCTAGGGATACTCTCTTCCTTTATATAATACCCTTCAACCTACATCTTACACATCTCTGCTAATAAGTAGTCTTTAAAAAATGAAATCTCCTTTAGTTATGTTTTGAGAATGCCACCTCACGCAGGATGGCTGTTATTCCATACAGCTTCTTAGAAGGAAAAATAGGTGTTTGAAGCAGCATTGAGATTCTCTTTAGCTTACCAACATGGGGAGTTTGGATTGTGTTTGATGACAAGAACGAGCCTATTGCTATGTTTAATTTAAGAACAATATTTGCAATGAGGCCTCACCCTCCGGAGGCTGTCATTAAGTTGTAAAGAAAGAGGGAAATGCCTTATAACTTGAGGTTCTATTTCCCACCTTTTTCCTTTGCTAATAAGCTCTGCTTATCAAAGCAGGACTAAATGGATAATTTAGGACTAAAAGCCAGAAATGTAAGATTGGATACAAGGCTATACGTGGTAAGAAAACTACTATCTCCTTAATAAAATACAATTCAGATCCTCTCTATCGGTAAAATAAGAAAACTCTCCATATTAATGAGAAAGCCTGGACCTTAATCTCCTCACTCTGTTTCCCTAATGACTGGTTTCACCTTCTCATTGCCCTGGGTTTGGGGCAAAGGATGGCTCTTCTGGTTAGATCCAAGTTCATACTCTTTCTCCCTATTGCTAACGTGCATCTGAGACTAGGCTAGTTTAATTAAGTTCTAGGCAGTTTAAATTTCTAGGAAATTAAAAATATAGCATGTAACTATGTAAATATGACACAAAACATTTATCTCATCTTAGTTTGGGGAAACTTACAGGCATATTTCTTGACTAATTATCAATATGTCTACACTTAGAAGATACTTTATTTTATGATGACTCTCAAGGATATCTAGAAATTTTAAAATTGATACACTGGAAATTTACTCTCGGAAATATTAAGGCATTTCTTATCCCTGGTTTAAGGTCTGTCTTCTGTCCAAATTAGAATCTCAAAAATAGGAACCTCTTTCCAGCTTAATTCTGAGGCCATTCCATTCATCACACTCCAAGCAAACTTTTCTGAAACACACCAAGCATTCTATCACCATGAGAACTTTATCCTTACTATTTCCTCAGCCCAGACCTTTTTGTTAGAAAAGTTGTCTTTGTGACTAACTCCACTTCAAAATATCATTGATCAACTTTTGCATAATCTAATCTAGAAAACCTCTCCTGAGAAAACCTCTCCTTCTGTAAATGAACATTCCATTTTACTTGTTCTTGCGTCCCTTCCTCCGCTATTCTTTGCTTCATATCACTTTCTCCATATTGTTGATTGGTTGATTAATTATTTGTCTTCTCCACTAAAATGTATTTCTCCACAAGACAGAGACTCATTTGTATTCTAAAACTAGAGTCTGGTACACAATATATCTTTAATACATATTTGTAAAATGTAGGAGTAATCCAAAGTTGAGATACAGGCTGTCATTAGAAAAATGGTAATTTTACAATGATATTAAAGACTGAGAAGTAGCAGGTTAGGTGTATTAATCAGAGTTCTCCAGAGAAACGGAATCAATGTTATGCATGTGTGTGTGGATGTGGATGTGTATTGGCTCACATGATTGTAGAGGCTTGGAAAGTCTAAAATCTCATGGGGTTGGGTGGCAGGCTGAAGATTCAGGGAATAGTTGCAGTTCCAGTTCAAAGACGGTCTGCTGGAAGAATTCCTTCTTACTTGGGGAAGGTCAGTCTTTGTTCTATTAAGGGCTTCAGGTGACTGGATGGGACCTCACCCACATCATGGAGGGTAATCTGTTTTACTCAAAGTCCACTGAATGAAATGTTAATCTCAGCCAAAACACACTTTAATAGGAATGTTCAGAATAATGTTTGACCAAATATCTGGGCATGGTGGCCCAGACAAGTTGTCATGTAAGATTTACCACCTCAGTAGGCTTGAGGCAATAGCCATGATTATAGCTGAGGCAGATCCAAGAATATGAAATCAAATTAGCTTTTAACACAGGCTTGGCAAAGCAAAAGTAGTAGGCAAATGTAGTCTTCATAAGCTAAGCTGTAATAACAAAGGTACTCTTAAAATATAGTGACTGAAATAAAATGAGAGTGTGTCACTCTTTCCCATAACATTTCAGAAAGGGTAAGCAGATTCTGCTCTAAAAGTTCATTCAGGAACCTAAGCTGGCAGGTTGAGTTTGGCACTACTCAAGCTCTGTTGCAATATGCAGTTTCTATTTCTGTACTTAAGGTTGCTTCTCTGATTCTACTCATCACAATGTGATATGGTTTGGCTCTGTGACCCCACCTAAATCTCATCTTGAATTATAATCCTCATGGAGGGAGGTGATTGGATCATGGGGGTGGTTTTCCTCATGCTGTTTTCTTGATGTGAGTGAGTTCTCGTGAGATCTGATGGCTTTATAACTGTTTGACAGTTCCTGCTTCACATGCTGTCTCTCCTTCCACCTTGCGATGAAGGTATTTGCCTCTCCACCTTCTGCCATGATTGTAAGTTTCCTGAGGCCTCCCCAGCCACTAGGAACTGTGAGTTAATTAAACCTCCTTTGTTTATGAATTACCCAGTCTCAAGTAGTATCTTTATAGCAGTGTGATGGCAGATTAATACACAATAATAAAAGGAAGTTCACTAATGTCATGTTAATTTTTCCAGCCCACGGGAAGGGAGTAGAAGAAAATCTAGGACAGTAAGCTTTATCTTTAAAATAAATGACCTGGAAATTGAACGCATCACTTCCTTTCATATCCTTTTTTCCTGAACTTAGTCACTTGACACCTAGCTTGATGGGAGTCTGGGAAATATAGTCTCTAGATGAGTAGATATATGCTCACCTAACACTAAGTGGGGACAAATAATTACTAAGAGGATGAGTGGGAGGAAAATGCATCCTGAAGGATGGTTGGCAGTTTCCACTTTCTGTTCCTTTTGGTCATAAAGCTGCCTTGCTCACTCTTTTCCCATGAAATCACACTCACCAAGGGAGAGAAGTACATGATAAATGCAAAAACAACTTTCCATTTGAGAAACGGAAAAATGGAAGACATGACAGTTACAAGGTGTTATCAATGATGAAATCCTTCAGAACAAGAATTACAAAAATCCACTTTTACAGTGAAATAAATTTCTTTATCAGGCACTAGTTTTGGTTTTTGGAAAGAGATGATTTTGACCATTGTTTTCTGTGACTTCTGATTCAGTCCTTTAGGAAGTTCTTCCTCATTCTGTGGCCATATTGGGCATTACAGAACTCTCCAGCTTTTGCAGCCCACTTGTTGCTGGTAGAGGCCTAAAAGTTCAAGAATAAATTTAAAGCTCAATCACATGGTTTGGAAATATTGAATGGATGTTTCTTTTATATACATACATACATACATACATATATATATATATATATATATATATGTTTCTTGCTTGCTTGCTTGCTTTTTTTTGACAGAGTCTTGCTCTGTTGCCCAGGCTGGAGTGCAATGGTACAATTTCAGCTCACTGCAACCTCTGCCTCCTGGGTTCAAACAATTTTCCTGCCTCAGCCTCCTGAGTAGCTGGGACTACAGGCACGCACCACCATGCCCAGCTAATTTCTGTATTTTTACTAGAGACCGAGTTTCACCATGTTGACCAGGCTGGTCTCAAACTCCTGACCTGAGGTGATCCTCCCACCTCGGCCTCCCAAAGTGCTGGGATAACAGATGTGAGCCACCGTGCTCAACTGACAATAAACTTTTTTAAAAAACATACTTGCCTTCATATGAATTTAGTTCCAATAATTTTCATGTGCCACTAACCTTACCGCAGTTAATATTTGGACATAATTATCTAAGCCTGTATTAAATACTGAATTCTGTTCTAGGATCCTTTTCTTTCTTCCTTGCTTTAATGGTTAAAGATCTGTGGGCTCCCAAGCATCTTCAGCAGGGAGAAACCAGCCTGGAAGGGTGGAGGGGAGTGTGGAACTGAACCTCCGTGGGAGTCTTGAGTTTTCCAGGCCCTCTCTCCGTGAAGGAGGCAATGCCTGTGGGTGTCGCCGTTGCTGTGACAGTCTCACACAGGCAGGCGTGTGGCTCTCGTTCATTTCCACGTGGAAGACCAGAGCGAGACCCCAGAGAAAAGATACATCCCCGGCCTGATCTTTACCAGTAGGCTAGCTCCCATTTCTCTGCTTGAGAAGTCATCATGAGAGATGCTGACAAATGTCTGGAGCATTATTTTCTACTGTGTGAGTTACGTAAGCAGATGACTTTCCCAAACCTGCCTACTATTACTGGACTATCCAACTGAGGCTAAAGACAGATAAAAATCTTCCTTATAGAATTCTAGTCTGTTCAATTTCTGGTATGCAAATTTGTCAGTTTTTGGCTGGGCGCTTTCTTATAACACCTTGCCAAATGCATTAAGGAAAATTCAAAACACTGCAACTTTCTGTTTTTATCTTTAAGCCCCAGAGTTACACGTGATCTACTTTCTTAGTTATTGCAGGTGACAGTTGAAAATATTTGGACATGACATCACAAGGCTCATAGCTTTCAAGTCTGCAATATCTGTTTTCTTAGTGTCCCCTGAGCTAATGCCTTATATTTTAGGTTGTTTATAATGGAAGTGTATTTTCATTTCCTACTTTGGTATTAGTTATTGGGTAGGCTAAATATTGTAGCAACATGACTCCAAAATACTATGGCTTAAATAAATCAGATATTTTATCTCTCTAAAAGTAGTCCACAGTGGGTGGATGGGATCTGGTTTAGAAGGTCATCTAGGAACCTGGTTTTTCAGGATGACTCTCTATCCTCAACATTTGATTTTCATCTCTCATTTTAAGCTCTAGTATTTCTTGTTTGCTTGGATAAGGTAATTCCCTAGAAGCTCTTCTGAATTCAACCATCCTTTAATCATTCAACAGTCCTTTAATATGCGCTGAGACTACACAAATTGATCAGAGTATAAACAGCACCTTTCTTTCAAGAGTTGACATTTCACTGAAGAAACACATCAGATTAAAAACCCATATCTTGAAAACTTAAAAACAGTTTTTCCCCAAAATAATCTTTTTCTTTCCCTTCAACATGACCAAGCACCTATCTCCTTTCTTTGTGCAATTGCCTCTCTATGTATCCTACAACCTACAAAAAATTATCAACTGAGTTAATGTGAACCTGCAAGTTACAGTTCTTTCGCTACTTTTACTTACTAATTTCCTTGTTTCATATGAGCTATTCTGATGACCTTTTCCAAAGAAAATGCTCCAAGTTGTTGTGGGATTCAGTGTGAAGACAGGAGCTCTGTCAGCGATGACACATGACAAAGGAAGCAAGCAATTTCTACTGAAAACCAAATCATGATTGAGTTTGTTTTCTGTGGCTCCCTCTCTCCCCATGGGACCAATATATCACTTAGAAAATAGTGTCAAAATTACATTCAAATTACTTTAGAGCCACAAACACACCAGAGCAGCATTTATCCTATCACGTAGACGATTTTCAGTTCCTTCTAATTTTCCATTGACCAGAATTTTCATTCTCCATCACCTTGCAAAGGAACAAATTGCTTCCTGCTATACATTTTATAGAATCTGTGATTACTGTTTATTACATGTTCTATATAATGTGAAAACTAAAGACACGTGTGTGTGTGTGTGTGTGCGTGTGTATGCCTGAGAAGGTTCACAAATGCATAGAAAGTTTGTGACGCAGGTAAAACAGTGTTTAGAGGGAAATTTATAGCACTAAATGCCCACCAGAGAAAGCAGGAAACATCTAAAATCGACACCCTAACATCACAATTAAATGGAGAAGCAAGAGCAAACAAATTCAAAAGCCAGCAGAAGGCAAGAAATAACTAAGATCAGAGCAGAACTGAAGGAGACAGAGACACAAAAACACCTTCAAAAAAATCAATGAGTCCAGGAGCTGGTTTTTTGAAAAGATTAACAAAACAGACCACTAGCCAGACTAACAAACAAGAAAAGATAGGAGAATCAAATAGACACAATAAAAAATAATAAAGGGGATATCACCGCTGATCCCACAGAAATACAAACTTCCATCAGAGAATACTATAAACACCTCTATGCAAATAAACTAGAAAATCTGGAAGAGATGGATAAATTCGTGGACACATACACCCTCCCAAGACTAAACCAGGAAGAAGTTGAATCCCTGAATAGACCAAAAACAAGTTCTGAAATTAAGGCAGTAATTAATAGCCTATCAACCAAAAAAAGTCCATGACCAGATGGATTCACACCCGAATTCTACCAGAGGTACAAAGAGGAGCTGGTACCATTCCTTCTGAAACTATTCCAAACAATAGAAAAAGAGGGAATCCTCCCTAACTCATTTTATGAGGTCAGCATCATCCTGAAACCAAAACCTGGCAGAGATACAATGAAAAAGAAAATTTCAGGCCAGTATTCCTGATGAACATCAATGTTAAAATCCTCAATAAAATACTGGCAAACCGAACCCAGCAGCACTGCCACAATCAAGTCGGCTTCATCCCTGGGGTGCAAGGCTGGTTCAGCATATACAAATCAATAAACATAATCCATCACATAAACAGAACCAATGACAAAAACCACATGGTTATTTCAATAGATGCAGAAAAGGCTTCGATAAAATTCAACACCCCTTCATGCTAAAAACTCTCAATAAACTAGGTATCGATGGGATGTATCTCAAAATAATAAGAGCTGTTTATGACAAACCCACAGCCAATATCATACTGAATGGGCAAAAACTGGAAGCATTCCCTTTGAAAACTGGGACAAGACAAGGATGGCCTCGCTCACCCCTCCTATTCAACATAGTATTGGAATTTCTGGCCAGGGCAATCAGGCAAGAGAAAGAAATAACAGATATTCAAATAGGAAGAGAGGAAGTCAAATTTTTCCTTTTTGCAGATGACATGATTGTGTATTTAGAAAACCCCATCATATCAGCCCAAAGTCTCCTTAAGCTGATAAGCAACTTCAGTAAAGTCTCGGGATACAAAATCAATGTGCAAAAATCACAAGCATTCATATACACCGGTAATAGACAAACAGAGAACCAAATCATGAGTGAACTCCCATTCACAATTGCTACAAAGAGAATAAAATACCTAGGAATACAGCTTACAAGGGATGTGAAGGACCTCTTCAAGGAGCAATACAAACCACTGCTGAAGGAAATAAGAGAGTACACAAATAAATGGAAAAACATTCCATGCTCATGGATAGGAAGAATCAATATTGTGAAAATGGCCATACCGCTCAAAGTAATTTACAGATTCAATGCTGTCCCCATCAAGCTACCATTGACTTTCTTCACAGAATTAGAAAAATACTACTTTAAATTTCATATGGAACCAAAAAGAGCCCATATAACCAAAACAATCTTAAACAAAAAGAACAAAGCTGGAGGCATCACACTACTTGACTTCAAACTCTACTACAAGGCTACAGTAACCAAACAGCATGGAACTGGTACCAAAACAGATATATAGAGCAATGGAACAGAAAAGAGGCCTCAGAAATAATGCCACACATCTACAATCATCTGATCTTTGACAAACCTTACAAAAACAAGCAATGGAGAAGGAAGTCCCTATTTAATAAATGGTGTTAGGAAAACTGGCTAGCCATATGCAGAAAACTGAAACTGGACCCCTTCCTTACACCTTATACAAAAATTAATTCAAGATGGATTAAAGACTTAAATGTAAGACCTAAAACCATATAAACCCTAGAAGAAAACATAGGTAATGCCATTCAGGACATAGGCATGGGCAAAATTTCATGACTAAAACATCAAAAGCAATGGCAAAGGAAAAAAAAAGAGCCAAAATAGACAAACAGGATCTAATTTAACTAAAGAGCTTCTGCATCCCAAAAGAAACTATCATCAGAGTGAACAGGCAACCAACAGAATGGGAGAAAATTTTTGCAATCTATCCATCTGACAAAGGGCTAATATCCAGAATCTACAAAGAACTTAAACAAATTTACAAGAAAGAAAACAGACAACCCGATCAAAAAATGGGTAAAGGATATGAACAGACACGTCTCAAAAGAAGACATTTATGCAGCCAAGAAACATATGAAAAAAGCTCATCATCACTGGTCATTAGAGAAATGCAAATCAAAACCACAATGAGATATCATCTCATGCTAGTTAGAATGGCAATCATTAAAAAGTCAAGAAACAACAGATGATGGAGAGGATGTTGAGAAATAGGAACACTTGCACTGTTGGTGGGAGTGTAAATTAGTTCAACCATTGTGGCAGATAGTGTGGCGATTCCTCAAGGATCTAGAATTTAAAATATCATTTGACCCTGCAATCCCATTACTGGATTTATACCCAAAGGATTATAAATAATTCTACTATAAGGACACATGCACATGTAAGTTTATTGCAGCACTGTTCACAATAGCAAAGACTTGGAAACAACCCAAATCAATGATAGACTAAATAAAGAAAATGTGGCACATATACACCATAGAATACAATGCAGCCCTAAAAAAGGATGAGTTCACATCCTCTGCAGGGACATGGATAAAGCTGGAAACCATCATTCTCAGCAAACTAACACAGGAACAGAAAACCAAACACTGCATGTTCTCACAATGAGAACACATGGACACAGAGAGGGGAACATCACACACTGGGGTCTGTCAGGGGGTGGGGGGATGGGGAGGGATAGCATTAGGAGAAATACCTAATGTAGATGACGGATGGATGGGTGCAGCAAACGACCATGGCACGTGTATACCTATGTAACAAACCTGAACATTCTGCACATGTATCCCAGAACTTAAAGTATAATAAAAAAAAGAAAAGAAAAACACTATAAATATTAGCATTTGAATACCCTTTTGTTCTATTTAAAATTTTAATTATGTGCCTGCTTTATAATTGTCTAAAATAAATTTAAAATAAATAAAAATAAGGTTACAATAAAATTTGTAAACAAAAATATGTGTATTTTGTCTAACAAATGAGTCTCTGTATAGAAATGTATAATAAGTAAACAACTACAATATGATAAACTACTTTAGTTCACACTATAGCATCAGATTTCCATGTTGATGCTACAACACAGCAATTTACATGACTTACAAATTTTGATAAAATAGAGCTCTTCCATGTTATTTTTATGAGAAATAGCAAATAACTAGGTATTTGGCTTATCTATCTGTCATTGTACAGAAAATAAATAGTATAGGGTTTCAAGATTTGAGAAGTATGTCAGCTTTTATGAAGTAATTGTAAGTCCATAAATTGATGTGGAATAACCAATATGTTCTAAGCATGGTAGTAGCTGCAGGGTATATACAAATGAGTTGGCATTGGAAGCATATTTGAAAACGAAGACATTTAGGTGTGTGTTCCTAACAGACCTCCTTTGGGGGGTGTTCAGCAGACAGGAATTTAGCATATGGACCTCTGGAGACTGGAGTTATGCTTGTATGTAGAGGAAATAAAGTCATAGGTGAGTTCTCCTATGGCTAGAATGTAGAACTGTAATTATTCAACACATTTTTAACACTCTATTATGTGACAGTAAGTGAAATAAGTGGTAAGGATACAGAGGTAACCAAAGCAGATATGTTCTTGCCCAAGGGGAACTTATACTACAGCAGTAGTCAAAGAATTATACCAATATTTTGATATATCAACTGTGATAAGTTTCATCTAATACATTTGGAGGCTGTGCAGCAGTGTTAAACATTGTTGGAGGTTGATGGGAAGTTAAAGGGGGCTTCTTTGAGGAAGCAGCCTTTACCCAAAGACTTGTAGGATGGGAGTGATTAACCAGGCAAAGTGTAGTTCCTCATTAACCATATGAAAATATTACGAAGTTTTTTCTCTATTTATACATTTGTTAAATATTTATTTAGTTTTTTAAATTTTATTTTTATCAGAGTTATACAGTAGAAAAAGCAAAATACCACTGAAAGACATGCATTGATTCAATTTTTAACATTGTGGATGCTTGAGTAAAAGTTTGGGCAGACAAGAGGCAAATCAAAAAGCTTAGTAGGAAAATCTAGGGAAATTAGATGTCTATAGGGGCTTTGAAAACCTCAAACATGTCCCTAGGATTCTAGAGGGTGATGCAGATATGAGCAGCTGTGTGCATGTTGAGGGTTATGTGTATGGTCAGCAAAGAACTAGGGCCCTGTTATTTAATTTCTGGGTAATCTTGCAGTTGCACCTTAAGAAGGAAATGAAGGCTAAGGCAGAGTGTAAACCGAAGGGCTTGAGGGTCAAAAATGTGCCTCAAAATGCACCCAGATTCCTGTGGCAAGGACTGGGAAACTTATTGTTTCCAGGCATTTAAGGAAAACTCTGACCAATTATTATCTGACCACTAAGCTATATAAGCAGAGACTTCAGTAACTGCATATGACAAAGGATACAAACTTACAAGAAATCATTAAACCAAGAAAGAAGTTATTTTGTTGTTGCTTTGCTTTTTTTCCTATGTAGTGCATTTTGTCAAATTTATCTAATTTCCTCTGTGTTTTCTGTGCTATTTCACATTGAAGCCTTTCTTCAAATGTCCTATGACCTTAGCTATCCATTTATATTTAAGATTAAGACACTGAAAAGCTGATTGTAAGTTGCGTGTGTGGGTGAGCAAGTCTTGCTGACTGGTTGGAAGGAGAATGCCCAACATTCAGAGAGGATAGAAAACTAGACAGCTGCGAGACTTTTTGCTAAGACCAGGAGAGAAGGGATCCTGGGAGAAAATGGTCCGGAATGGAAAATGCAGCAGGGAGTAAAATGAGAGAATCGAGAAAAGGTCATTGGATTTGACAAAGAATAGCCTATAGATGGCTGTTGAGAAAGAAATTTCAATAGAATGATAAGGATGTGAACAGAATGCCAGAGAATCAGTGAGGGAAACTGTGGGTAAAGGCAGTTTTTCAGCAGATATGATTTTAAAAGGAGAGAATGGGGATGGATCTTAGTTTGAAGGAGAGCCAGTTTTGGTGTGTTTGTTTTAGGCTGTCTCTGTTAAAATTAAGCAAACAAACCCAAATGAAATGAGGCAGTAGTCATTTTTAATTTTTCACTAACCAAAGCTCCTGCCCAGAGATATGCACAAAATGAATTTAAAGATTTTAATTTCATCTCTAACATTTTTTTCTAGTTTTTTGATTGATGTACTGATCTGTGAAGTTATCCAGAGACAGACGGCAGGAAAAAAGAGGAACATCCAAAGGCCTAAGTAATTCAGTTTGGAACATTAGTCCCTGAAAAATGGTATCCATGGTTTAAGAACTTTAAAAAGGAACATGGCTGTCTTTTCTTAGGAATGAAGTTACCTAAAATAAAGTTATACAATGTTGGGTCTACACATTTGAACGTGGTAAATATATCTTTACTCCCTCCCTCCCTCTTCTCTCCTTTCTTCCTTTCTTTTTTTCTGTTCTTCCTTTCTTATCCTTTCTCTTTCTATATCTATCTAAATATGCACCTAAATGGTGTGTGTCAGTAAATAAATGCATATATACATACATCCACATACCTATACCTATTATATATATACACACATATATGTATATGTGTGTGCAGGTATCTATATATGCTCATATATAGATATACAGATATGTGAGAGGAGGGGACAGACTTTTGTGACAATCATATTTTTAAATTTGTATCCAACTGAAGACTGACAGAATAATAGTAGAAAAGTAAAAGAAGACATATAGAAAAGTATTCTACTGAATATGTCTGCTGAAGATACCATAAAAGTGTCAATCATCCTAATGTTGCAGTTTTGCTTTTTTTATCATTACTTTAGATTGGAATGTCTATTTGAAATCTAGGATCAGAATAAAAATGGCAAATTATGAACATTTATCTGAGAGAATGCAAACTTGGTGTCACCCCTTTTTGGTGAATAGAGAAATGATTAGGCTATTTCAGGCTAATTTGTGGTTTCATAAGAGCACTTAGGGCAGTGTGGAACACAATAAATTTGACATTTATTTTACTCTCTCTAGATGGTATTTCTAGATTTATATTAAGATATAGTAGTGACCTAGTATAATACATCAGCAATAATTTATTTGCTGTCAAATCAACATCTTTGTGGAGTGTTTTATTATTTATTTTGTCAAAGAAGACCTGAAAGTTGTAAAATCTTAGAAAGTATGTCTTTTAAGGTCTTTTGTCTTATATGCCTGTTTCCTCCCAAATTGTCTAGCACGGGGCAAACTGTTTTGCCCATAAATTTGGGTAACAGAAACCTTTTTAGTGGTGAATGAATGAATGAATGAATAAATGAGTAAATGGAAACATTTTCTAATAAAGTCCCCAAGATAATATATATATACAATACACTTTAAAATCTTAAAAAATAAAGCTAACAATCAAACTTCCATAACTTCTTACATCAACTTTATTTTTGTCTCTTTAATTCACTGATTGATAGAAGATGTTATAAATTTACTAAAAATTATTTTACTGAGGGGCTAACTCATGAAACAACAAGTTAGAAAAAACATTCATTTTCATTTCTGCCCACCTATTTTCTTTGAAACAGTCATACAAGAGGCAAAGCTTTACCTGTCACCTTATCACCTGGGCGATTCTCAGAGTTCTCAAGAAAAACCTGCAATAGGTTTGGTTTCTGTATTCTAAAAGTACTTACTCCATTCAAATTTTTGAAATAGTTACTAGTTTTTCCTCAATTTACTACAAAGCTACACAAGAACAAGAAAACACCTGGTTAATTTGACATCCTTTACAGCACTTTGCATTGTTCAAAATATTTACCCACTCATCTAGTCCATTCATTTGATCTTGCAAAGCTATAGATGATTTACAATATCCTACTTTTTTTTGTTCATTTGTTTGTTTTTTTGAGATGTAGTCTTGCTCTGTCGCCCGGGCTGGAGTGCAGTGGCGCAATCTCGCCTCACTGCAAGCTCAGCCTCCTGGGTTCATGCCATTCTCCTGCCTCAGCCTCCCAAGTAGCTGGGACTACAGGCGCCCGCCACCACGCCCGGCTGATTTATATTTTGTATTTTTAGTAGAGTCAGGGTTTCACCTGACCTTGTGATCCACTTGCCTTGGTCTCCCAAAGTGCTGGGATTACAGGCGTGAGCCACTGCACGCGGCCCCTACAATATCCTACTTTTTGCAGGAAGGCTGTAAAGTAATAGGCTCCATAATACAGGCTCTTGAACTGGAAGTTTTGATACCTTACCTAGCTTGATCTCAAGACCTTCTCACCATAAAATGCAGCACAGAAGTTTCATTTTAAATAGGTCCTAAACCTTTACTTTGAGGAGTTTTTGCAAAATGTCATTCCTCCGCTTGAGATAACTGGGGATACCCTGGGGTGCCCACAAAACTAGGGTTGACATTGGCTCATGTAGGACATTTCTTTTCTAGGTTTTAGGGTTATTTTATTTTATTTTTATGGAGAAAGAGCTAGATTTGGGCAGTTATTTTCCATAGGGGTGCCACTGGAAGTTTTGTTGGAACAATTCATCATTTTGCTAGACAGCTTAAAATGCCCCTACTCACTTTCAAATGCTCCTAATGGATTGAGTTTCCTGAGGGTGGAAACTACTCAGCTAGTTTGTCTGATTATAGGGTAGTTTTGACAATGAAATGGGGATTGATGGTTTGGATATGTTTGACTGAACTACATTTTAAACAGTTGGTGAGGATTCTGGTGTTGCTTCAAATTCTCTGTTCAACTTTTGAGGTTTAAAAACGCCTTAAGGGTAAAGAGCTATAAAAGTCATAACAAAATTTTAACATATTAAAGTTATTGCTATTACAACTTTATTTCTTTCTCACAATATCAGTGTACGGTAGGGGGTTGCAAACCTGAGTCTAGGTACTGGTTTCATAGGAGATATACTCATTTAATTGATAGAAATAAATACTTTAATAATATTCAAATCCAGAGAGTATATCAGGAGAAATTCACATAACATTTTAGAGCACTTGAATGATTCTTAGAAAATGTTGAGGAACATTCAAGGTGGCCCCAAGATGTCTGATATTAAATAAAATAGATATACATACATCTTTAAAATTATGATTTTTTTCTTTATAAGCCTATTTTGGATTACAATTTTTTTTTATTAATCCAATGTACCTGTTTGAGTACTTGCATATTATGGGCTTTCTTTTCATCTGAAGTTTTCCATTTTATTTTTCCCTCAGTGAAAATGAGTCACTGTTTTCCTCGTCTTTTACCTCCTTTATCTGTGCCTGTAGACTGTGAGAGCCTGAGTTGCCTTTTCTTTCTCTCCTATGAGGACATCACAGTCAATAAATTTAATGTGAACATTTGATGCATTAATAATTCAAATATGGAATCTAAGGAATGAGATGGTGGAAAGAAATAAATAGTGTAACTGAAGCATATGGGATGTTAATGGAGCTGCAGGAGCTACTGTCTAGTTAAAGAAGAGAGCAACCCATGCTGAAAGTGTTGTTTTCCTGATAGGAATGGAAGTTTTGCAAGGACAGAGACTGTGTCCTGTAGAATATAAAGAGGAAAGTGAAGCTAATGTTTGATAAATACTCTTTTTTTTAATTTTTTTTTTTTTTTTGAGATGGAGTCTTGCTCTGTCGCCCAGGCTGGAGTGCAGGGGAGCGATCTCGGCTCACTGCAACCTCTGCCTGCTGACTTCAAGCAATTCTCCTGCCTCAGCCTCCTGAGTAGCTGGGACTACAGGCACATGCCACCATGCCAGCTAATTTTTTGTATTTTTAGTAGAGACAGGGTTTCACCATATTGGCCAGGCCGGTCTTGAACTCCTGACCTCATGATCCTCCTGCTTTGGCCTCCCAAAGTGCTGGGATTACACGTGTGAGCCACCATGCCTGGCCGATAAATACTCTTTGATTTGATAATTAGCATATTTGCTATGAAGATAAAAGTAGCTTGAAAAAGTAATTAAAAAGTAAAGAGCCATCAAAAATTTAAAAATAATTATAAAATAGAAACTAGCATAAGTGTTTTACATTTATCTTGACTGGCATTTTAAACAATATGTAGACCAAAAAAGAAAGTAGAGCTTCCAACTGTGTTGGAACAAATTTGATTCACATTTCTCCTTTAGTGAAGTACAAAATATATAAACTAATATGGGTAGACTTTCTTGGATGTAAGCCCTCTTTTACTACATTATGTGTAATGTTTTTGCACCTGTTTTTAACTGCAATTTTAGCAACACGGGGTCTAGGGAAGCACTGCTTCATACTTGGCCAACAGCCAAGCCAATAAACAAAAATGTCATTAATCACTGTCACTTGTCAATTCTCCATTTAAGAAATTGTCTTTTCTTTTTTTCATTGTTGCTACTAAAAACACAAAGGAGATTGATAAATTTTGTTTTGGAGAACTGAGGCTAAGTTTTCAAAAGAAAAATTTTTTTTTCGGAGGGCAAATGTGGTATTTAAAGGTAGATTACAGCTGCAACTGAGAGTATATCTATGAGTGCAAAACCATGCAGTAATGCATGGCCAGTCATCCAAGTGATTGTGCTGAATGGAATTCACATTTAAACAGGGTGTTACTCCACAGGCCATTTTTTTCTAGATGGTGGTTGAAAGGTCAGATGTGGTGTAGGACAGTCCTGTATGTGTCCTCCCTTCCCGTTCCACACACACTCAATGCAAATGGAACACAGGCCAAGAGCAGAATGTTCATAAGATCTTCACAGTCCCTCCCAGAGGTTAGAGCAAAGGCCCTGCCTTTCCCTAAACAGACTAGACAAATTAGCATATGGAAATCTCTTAATTTTATTTAGAAAACAAAGCAAAGATGAAGCAAGGAACATTTTCTCCACATTGTCATCTTGTTAATCTGAGAGAAACTGGGTGACTTCAGAAGATAATTAAAAATATTTGTCTATCCCACATATCTTTGTGTAGGATTCAAATAACCTCAAAATTGTTCTGAGCTGTGGTCCAATAATGATGAAAGTTAATGAAAATTGGAATGGAAATAAGCATACCATGTGCAGGCAGTATAATGAAGTGGCTGAGACCGTGGACACTAAAATCAAACCTGTTTGAGTTTGAATCTTGCTCTACCACATGAGAGCTTTGTCACCTTGGACAAGTTATTAAATCTCTGTGTCTTATCTGTTCCATAATCTCTACCTTGCAACACACACACACACACACACACACACACACACACGCACATCTCATATAGTACAATGTCTGGTCAATAGCTAATATTCTAATAATGGTACATACATAAATACTATACACACACATACACACACACAAACACATACACATTCACACACAGAACCTCTTTAAGTATAGGGACCACAAGATTGGGGTTCAAAATTTTATTCTTCCCTTTATTAGCCTCTATTAGTATCAGTTTTTGCAACTGTAAAATGATGATGCTGACACAACACAATTTAGGAACTTTTGTAATAATTAAGTTAAATAATTTACACGACAGAACTCAGCATAGTACCTGGCCCACAGATTTTGCCTGGTCACTGTTAGTTGAATTTGAATTTGAGTGAGAACATAGAAGCATCTTCACCCCATGCACAAAAAGCTGCTGAGCACTGTGGGGCACAAAGCTAACATGTTGAAAATAACTTGACCAGGGATAACTTTGTCCTAGTAATTCCTAATAGAATTTCAGTGGTTGAATACTGTCAAACACTCAGTTCATCACACTTGACATTCTTACTTCTCAGTCTGGAATCTGAAAATACTGGTGAGGGCATGACAATGTAGGAGCCAAAGGCTGAAAAGTCTCTAAAAGGTCAAGTTCAACTATTTCATTTAGTATGAGCAAAATATAGTACAGTCCTAACATAACTTTTCCAAGATGATACAGTTTTTGTACTTCTCAGGGTACTGGGAATCATATTCATCATGGATCTGGGACTTTTTTCATGGCATGCAATGAGTGACAATCGTGTAGACAGCATTTTGATAGCCAGATGAGCTAATTAAGCACAGATGGGAGAGAAGGCCCATGAGGTTTTGGCAGGGATTGGTTCAGTGAAACTAGATTTTTTATTTTTTAGTAACTACTGATTAATGGAACTATAAATTCTATATTTTAAACTGAGATCATAGTATAAATTCATAGTGAAGACAGTTGTACAAAATGCAATTGTAACATTCAGAAGCATTTTGAATATTAAATTTTACAAATTAATTTTTGCATTTTACACCCATGTTTCCTAAGACAATGCCATGTGTTCATAGTTGTGTAAAGCACCTTTATAAAATGAGGAATTTGGAATCTAGTTCAAGACAAGAAGTCAGAATTGCTAGTGGGATTTGGATTTGGATTTCTTTCTAGGAAAATTATGTACTTTAATTGTGATCATTAAGCCACCCCTAATAGCTCTTGGCTCTACTATTGCAAAATATTTTTTTCTTCTGTTTTAGCATTTAACTTATCAGCTAAGCTGTGCTGTTACCAGAGGTGGGGAGAATGAACACGTTACTGGAGTAACAAGAATAGTTTCTTTAAATATTAAACTCCTTTTTAATGAGTTGTGTACACATGACAATTTCTGCCCAAGAAACTGCAATCCACTATATTTTCATGGTATTTATCTTAGAGTGAAATGTTTTCTTTGAGTTCATTTTAATCTCTTTCCAGTATTTCTATTTTTGTGTCAGGATATTGATGTCCATTAACTAGTGAGGTGCATCAGCCGTACAAATATGATAGAGATATTCCCAAAGGCAGAACCCTGATTTTTTTTTTTTTTCGGATGTAAAGATGACAATCAGTTCTTGGGAAAAACCAGCTATTAACTACCTGCTGAGTTTATTTGCACATGTCCTTCTCTGTTACATTCAGGCATCTAAAAATTAATTTGTTGCTAGATTACTTTTGTATATATGATTATATTGAATAATGTGAAATTTTGACAAAAAAGAGGGCGCTTTTAAAGCATTATTTTAGATCACTCAGTCTCTAATCTTTTCTGGGGTTCTTTTGCATGTAAAGTGTCTTTTTATTAAGTTATGGAAATTGGAACCCATCTCCTGGTTTCTAAAAACAATTATTATTTTTGTCTGTGCACCAGAGGTGTTTATGCTTTCTCCTTTTTCTATTATAATGCCTTTTCTTATTATATTATTGAATGTTCTACTCTCTGCCTGAAAATATCTGTTTTTCAGATCTTGCTTTTGTTTTTGTATTCTTTCATTTTCTCAGGTGCTTATGCTTTAATGAGGCTCCTCTTAATTTGTGCTGCCTCAGTTAAAAGCCTTTTGCTGCTTACCTCTTTGAGAATGGCTCCTTCACTAAAGGTAATACATGGTACATTAACATATGTATTTTGACCTCATCATGAATATCTTTATCTTTCAACTTTTCAAATATGTACATCATTTACAATTTCATATTATAAAACATCTTTTAGAAAGTGCTGAAGGTTGGCATATGTATTGAATGGCAATTGAGAATTTTTTTCATCTGCCCAATCTTGTATTTGGCCAGACTAAGAGGCAAGCTCTTTTGCGTTTGACATTTCAGACTATGAAAGCCATTTTTTCTTTTTGGTGTGATAATAATAGTGCCTCTGGCAGAATTAAAGGAGGAATATGACTGAAATGTCTGCCCTTTGATTTTGTTATTTCTTGCCATTACCTTTAAATAGGCACTCACCCCTTCATTACTTAACTATTGAAACAAATTTCTCAATAATTATTCTGCTTTTTGTCTATTCAGACGCAGATGATTCCATATACTGCTATTAAGTTAATTATCTTAAAACACTCTCTTGTACAAGCTATTCCTCTGGTCGAGTTTTCATTGATTCCATATTGCTTGGGGAAAAATTATTCAAAATACTTAGCTTGGCATTCAGAAGCCTGCAAAGTTAAGCTTTAATTTACTTTTCCAACATTACTGTTTTCCCCTCCCCAAATGATATATGCGTCCACCTTCTGGATTTAGCATTGTGAAAAGCACTGGATCTAGAGAATATCTTGCTTCAAAACCTGCATAAACTTGGGCAAGTTGTTGCTCTTTCTATGTCTCAATCTCCTCAGAGCAAAACTGGAGATAAGAAGAGTATCTATCTCATAGGATTGTTGAGTATTAAATGTATTAATACATGCAAAGTTTCTAGAAGAGAAAAGGCACAAGATAGATGGCCAATATAAGTTAGCTTAACAAAAATTTTACTATTTGTTTGGCTCAAGATTTCTTCCCTGAATTATATGGCTCTCAAATCCAAATTATTGTATTTCTACCCACATCCTACCCAAATGAAAACAATGCAGTTGCATAAGATAGTAATGTTTTTCTCCTATAACTTAAAGCAGTTATATATTTGTGTTAGTTTTTTTATTTTTAATACCATACTCTCTTTAATTTCTAGTGCAATATTCAGATATGTATGTTTTGCTTCTGCAATCCTCCCTTATTATCCCACATCTACTAGGGTGCTTTCAACAAAATAGATGCTCAACAAATGCCTGCTACGGATGATAACCATTACAAAACTAGCCAAGAGCACCTACGGTAGAGTTATTATGTAGCAAAATGTAATTTGGTCCTATTACTTTTATTCTTTCCACTATCTTTCTGTATGGAGTTAAGTATCTTGAGGTTACAGAGCAATTGATAAAACATGATTCAACTTTTGCTTTAAAAGTATATGTGTGCATCTGTATACTTTTAGGTAAAGTCAGGAAAGATATATAATAATCAGAAAATAATAATTAGCCCTGAGTGGAGTGAAGTGGAAAAGCCAAGGAGTTCAGTAGGTAAAAACGCTCACTTCTTGTTTTGTAAAATTTGGGTAAAAGAGAGGTAGAATTATGTTTGAATTAAACTTTAATATTCTACATATTTTTAAAAAGTAAAAGAGCATGTATATAAATGTATATATAGGTGTTCATAGAAATAATAGCTCTCTGTTATAAAACCACAGTATTAAAAGCAACACTTAGGAATTCTTGATTCAGTTCCAATATCTAAAGAGCATGAAGCTTGGAAGTCATCATTCTTACATCCACAATAAAAAAGAAAGTAGAATAAGCTGATAACCACTGACTTTTCTTAGATTCATCAGAGAACTGAGGTCACAGGAGAAGCCACCATCCTAAAAACTAGAGATATAGACAAATATTTAGAATCACAGCCAAAATTAGCTTACTAGGAGCAGAAGTCATTGGATTCACTAACTGGTGGGAAAATACCTAAATGTTCCTATTACCAGATGCATCAGTCATCAACAGCTTTCAATAAAAAGTTATAAGGCACACTAAGAGTCCAAAAAGACAAAGCAGATTTGGATATGATAGAGGTTTTGGAATCATTTGATAGAAAATCTAAAATAACTATGATGAAGATGTTTAGGCTCTAACATACAAAGTAAATAACATGTAAGAAAAATGGATAATGTATGCAGAAAGATAAAATATCTAAAAACAAAAGGAAATGCTAGAAAAAATGTAACACAATAGAGAGTATCTTCAGTGGGCTCTTTAGTAGACTGGACATGGCCAAGGAAAGAATCACTGAACTTAAAGATATGTCAACGGAAACTTTCCGAACTGAATGTGAAGAGAAAAAATAATGAATAAAATGGAATCAAATATTCAAGAATGGTGACAAAATTACAAAAAATGTAACATGTGTAGTGGGAATACTAGAAAGAAAAAACAGAAAGGAGTAGAAGAAATATTTAAAGTCAACATTGGTGAGAATTTTCCAAAATTAATGAGAGACACCAAATCATAGATCCCAGAAGCAAACATTAAACAGGATACATACAAAAAAAATCTGAACCTAGGGACATTGTGTTTAAACTGCAGAAAACTAAAGAAAACAAATAACTTGAATAAAAAGCAACCAGAAAAAAAAAACTTACCAATAGAGGAACAAGTATAAGACTGTCATGAATCTTCTCTTTAGGAACCATATAGGAAAAAAGACAATGCATTAAATATTTAAGTATTGAAAGAAAAAAAATGCCAAGCTAGAATTTTGTAACCAGTGAAATGATCTTTCAAAAGTATCTGTTAGGATAGCTGCTATCAAAAACAAAACAAACAAAAACCACAAGATAACAAGTGTTGGTAAAAATATGGAGAAACTAAAACCCTTGACCACTGTTAGTGGAGTTGTAGAGTTTTACCACTCCTATAGAAAACAGTATGGAGCGTCCTCAAAAAATTAAAAATAGAACTACTATATGATCTAATAATCTCAATTCTAGGTATATATCCAAAAGAATTAAAAGAAGGAGCTTGGAGAGATACTTGCACATCCATGTTTATAAAAGCATTATTCACAATAAAGATGGAAGCAACTTCAATGTCGTGAAGGGGTAAATGAACAAAATATTTACATTGATTTTGTGTCTAGAAACTTTACTGAAGTTGTTTATCAGCATTGGGAGCTTCTGGGTAGACTATGGGGTATTTTAAGTATAGAATCATATGGTCTGTAAAGAGAGACAGTTTGACTTCCTCTTTTCCTGTTTGGATGCCTGTTATTTCCTTCTCTTGCCTGATTGATCTGACTAGGACTTCCAGTACTATGTTGAATAGGAGTTGTGAGACTGGGCATCCTTGTCTTGGTCTGGTTCTCAAGGTGAATGCTTCTAGTTTTTGCCCATTCAGTATGATGTTGGCTGTGGGTTTGTTATAAATGGCTCTTATTATTTTGAGGTATGTTCCTTCAATGCCTAGTTTGTTGAGGGTTTTTAACATGAAGAATGTTGGATTTTATTGGAAGTCTTTTCTGAATTCATTGAGATGATCATGTAGTTTTTGTCTTTAGTTCTGTTGAGATGAATCATATTTATTGATATGCATATCTTGAACAAACCTTGCATCCCAAGGGTAAAGTCTACCTGATTATGGTGTATTAGCTCTTTGATGTGCTTTTGAGTTTGGCTTGCTAGTATTTTGTTGAGTATTTTTGCATCTAGGTTCATCAAGGATATGGAGTTTTCTTTTTAGGTATTGTCTTTGCTAGATTTTGTTATCAGAAAGATACTGACCTCATAAAATTAGTTAGGGAGGAGTCCTTCCTCCTTGATTTTTTGGAATAATTTCAATAGGATTGTTACCAGCTTTTTTTGTATGAAATCACATCCTTTGCAGCAACATGGAAGCAGCTGGAGGCCATTTTCCTAAGTGAATTAAAGCAGGATCAGAGAACCAAACACTGAATGTTCTGACTTATAAGTGAGAGCTAGACATTGAGTACGCATGGACACAAATATAGGAGCAATAGACACTGGGGCGTACTTGAAGCAAGAGGTTGGGAGGAGGGTAAGTGTTGAAAAACAGTCTATCAGATGTTATGCTTACTACCTCACTGAAGAAATCATTTGTACACCAAACACCAACAACACACAACTTAACATATAACAAACCTACAAACATACCACCACAAACCTAAAATAAAAGTTGAGATTAGAAAAATAAAGTATGTGTCCATACTTTATTTTTTAAATTTTATATATAACACGGACACACACAATGGAATGTTATTCATTATTCAGCCTTAGAAGTAAAGGTGGGGGTTCCAAGATGGCCAAATAGGAACATCTCCAGTCTCCAGCTCCCAGCGTGAGTGACACAGAAGACTGGTGATTCCTGCATTTCCAACTGAGGTACTGGGTTCATCTCACTGGGGCTTGTCGGACAGTGAGTGCAGTCCACAGAGCCTGAGCTGAAGCGGGGCAGGGCATCGCCTCACCCGAGAAGCTCAAGGGGTTGGGGAATTCCCTTTCCTAGCCAAGGGAAGCTGTGAAAGATGGTACCTGGAAAATTGAGAAACTCCCACCCTAATACTGTGCTTTTCCAATGGTCTTAGCAAAGAGCACACCAGGAGATTATATCCCATGCTTGGCTTGGAGGGTCCCACACCCACAGAGCCTCACTCACTGCTAGCACAGCGGTCTGAGATCTAACTGCAAGGAGGCAGCGAGGCTGGGGGAGGGGTGTCCGCCATTGCTGAGGCTTGAGTAGATAAACAAAGCATCTGGGAAGCTCAAACTGGGTGGAGCCCACTGCAGCTCAAGGAGGCCTGCCTGCCTCTGTAGATTCCACCTCTGGGGTGAATCTGAAGAAAATGTTCAGGGCATAGCTGAACAAAAGGCATAGCTTATGTTCAGGGCATAGCTGAACAAAAGGCAGCAGAAACTGCTGCAGACTTAAACGTCCCTGTCTGACAGCTTTGAGGAGAGTAGTAATTCTTCCAGCCCAGAGTTTGAGATCTGAGAATGGACAGACTCCCTCATCAAGTGGGTCCCTGACCCCCAAGTAGCCTAACTGGGAGGCACCTCCCAGTAGGGGCTGACTGACATCTTACATGGCTGGGTGCCCCTCTGAGACGAAGCTTCCAGAGGAAGGATCAGGCAGCAACATTTGCCGTTCTGCAATATTTGCTGTTCTGCAGCCTCCGCTGGTGATACCCAGGCAAACAGGGTCTGGAGTGGACCTCCAGCAAACTCCAACAGACCTGCAGCCAAGGGTCCTGACTGTTAGAAGGAAAACTAACAAATGGAAAGGACATCCACACCAAAACCCCATCTCTACGTCACCATCATCAAAGACCAAAGGAAGATAAAACCACGAACATGGGGAGAAACCACAGCAGAAAAGCTGAAAATTCTATAAATCAGAGCACCTCTTCTCCTCCAAGGGAACCCAGCTCCTCACCAGCAATGGAACAAAGCTGGACAGAGAATGACTTTGACGAGTTGAGAGAAGAAGGCTTCAGATGATCGGTAATAACAAACTTCTCCAAGCTAAAGGAGGATGTTCGAACCCATCGCAAAGAAGCTAAAAACCTTGAAAAAAGATTAGACAAATGGCTAAATAGAATAAACAGCATAGAGAGGACCTTAAATGACCTGATGGACCTGAAAACCATGGCACAAGAACTACGTGATGCATGCACAAGCTTCAGTAGCTGATTTGATCTAGTGAAGAAAGGGTATCAGTAATTGAAGATCAAATGAATGAAATGAAGTGAGAAGAGAAGTTTAGAGAGAAATGAGTAAAAAGAAACAAACAAAGCCTCCAAGAAATATGGGACTATGTGAAAAGACCAAATCTACGTTTGATTGGTGTACCTGAAGGTGATGGGGAGAATGTAAACAAGTTGGAAAACACTCTTCAAGATATTATCCAGGAGAACTTCTCCAACCTAGCAAGGCAGGCCAACACTCAAATTCAGGAAATACCTAGAATGCCACAAAGATACTCCTCGAGAAGAGCAACTGCAAGACACATAATTGTCAGATTCACCAAAGTTGAAATGAAGGAAAAAATGTTAAGGCAGCCAGAGAGAAAGGTTGGGTTACCCACAAAGGGAAGCCCATTAGACTAACAGCAGATCTCTCAGCAGAAACTCTACAAGCCAGAAGAGAGTGGGGGCCAATATTCAACATTCTTAAAGAAAAGAATTTTCAACCCAGAATTTCATATCTAGCTAAACTAAGCTTCATAAGTGAAGGAGAAATAAAATCCTTTATAGACAAGCAAATGCTGAGAGATTTTGTGAGGCACCAGGCCTGCCTTACAAGAGCTCCTGAAGGAAGCACTAAACATGGAAAGGAACAACCGGTACCAGCCACTGCAAAAACATGCCAAATTGTAAAGACCATTGATGCTAGGAAGAAACTGCATCAACTAATGAGTGAAATAATCAGCTAACATCATAATGACAGGATCAAATTCACACATAACAATATTAACCTTAAATGTAAATGAGCTAAATGCTCCAATTAAAAGACACAGACTGGCAAATTGGATAAAGAGTCAAGACCCATCAGTGTGCTGTATTCAGGAGACCCATCTCACCTGCAGAGACACACATAGGCTCAAAATAAAGGGATGGAGGAAGATCTACCAAGCAAATGGAAAACAAAAAAAAGCAGGGGTTGCAATCCTACTCTCTGATAAAACAGACTTTAAACCAATAAATATCAAAAGAAACAAAGAAGGCCATTACATAATGGTAAAGGGATCAATTCAACAAGAAGAGCTAACTATCCTAAATGTATATGCACCCAACACAGGAGCACCCAGATTCATAAAGCAAGTCCTTATCTACAAAGAGACTTAGACTCCCACACAATAATCATGGGAGACTTTAACATCCCACTGTCAACATTAGACAGATCAACGAGACAGAAAGTTAACAAGGATATCCAGGAATTGAACTCAGCTCTGCACCAAGTGGACCTAATAGACATCTACAGAACTCTTCACCCAAAATCAACAGAATACACATTTTTCTCAGCACCACATCGCACTTATTCCAAAATTGACCACATAGTTGGAAGTAAAGCACTCCTCAGCAAATGTAAAAGAATAGAAATTATAACAAACTGTCTTTCAGACTACAGTGCAATCAAACTAGAACTCAGGATTAAGAAACTCACTCAAAACTGCTCAACTACATGGAAACTGAACAACCTGTTCCTGAATGACTACTGGGTACATAACAAAATGAAGGCAGAAATAAAGATGTTCTTTAAAACCAATGAGAACAAAGACACAGCATACCAGAATCTCTGGGACACGTTTAAAGCAGTGTGTAGAGGGAAATTTATAGCACTAAATGCCCACAGGAGAAAGCAGGAAAGATCTAAAATTCACACCTTAACATCACAATTAAAAGAACTAGAGAAGCAAGAGTGAACACATCGAAAAGCTAGCAGAAGGCAAGAAATAACTAAGATCAGACCAGACCTGAAGGAGATAGAGACATAAAAAACCCTTCCAAAAAATCAATGAATTCAGGAGCTGGTTTTTTGAAAAGATCAACAAAATTGATAGACCGCTAGCAAGACTGAAAAAGAAGAAAAGAGAGAAGAATCAAATAGACGCAATAAAAAATGATAAAGGAGATATCACCACCGATCCCACAGAAATACAAACTACCATCAGAGAATACTATAAACACCTCTATGCAAATAAACTAGAAAATCTAGAAGAAATGGATAAACTCCTGGACACATACACCCTCCCAAGACTAAACCAGGAAGAAGTTGAATCCCTGAATAGACCAATAACAGGCTCTGAAATTGAGGCCATAGTTAATAGCCTACCAACAAAAACAGTCCAGGACCAGACAGATTCACAGCCGAATTCTACCAGAGGTACAAAGAGGAGCTGATACAATTCCTTCTGAAACTATTCTAATCAATAGCAAAAGAGGGAATCCTCCCTAACTCATTTTATGAGGCCAGCATCATCCTGATACCAAAGCCTGGCAGAGACACAACAAAAAAAAAGAGAATTTTAGACCAATATCCCTGATGAACATTGATGCAAAAATCCTCAATAAAATACTGGCAAACCGAATCCAGCAGCACATCAAAAAGCTTATCCACCATGATCAAGTTGGCTTCATCCCAGGGATGAAAGGCTGGTTCAACACATATAAATCAATAAACATAATCCATCATATAAACAGAGCCAAAGACAAAAACCATACGATTATCTCAATAGATGCAGAAAAGACAACAAAATTCAACAGGGCTTCATGCTAAAAACTCTCAATAAACTAGGTATTGATGGGATGTATCTCAAAATAATAAGAGCTATTTATGACAAACCCACAGCCAATATCATACTGAATGGGCAAAAACTGGAAGCATTCCCTTTGAAAACTGGCACAAGACAGGGATGCCCTCTCTCACCACTCCTATTCAACATAGTGTTGGAAGTTCTGGCCAGAGCAATCAGGCAGGAGAAAGAAATAAAGGCTATTCAATTAGGAAAAGAGGAAGTCAAGTTGTCCTTTTTGCAGATGACATGATGGTATATTTAGAAAACTCCATTGTCTCAGCCCAAAATCTCCTTAAGCTGATAAGCAACTTCAGCAAAGTCTCAGGATACAAAATCAATGTGCAAAAATCACAAGCATTCCTATACACCATTAACAGACAAACAGAGAGCCAAATCATGAGTGAACTCCCACTCACAATTGCTTCAAAGAGAATAAAATACCCAGGAATCCAACTTACAAGGGATGTGAAGGACCTCTTCAAGGAGAACTACAAACCACTGCTCAATGAAATAAAAGAGGATACAGACAAATGGAAGAACATTCCATGCTCATGGATAGGAAGAATCAATATTGTGAAAATGGCCATACCTCCCAAGGTAAATTATGGATTCAATGCCATCCCCATCAAGCTACCAATGACTTTCTTCACATAATTGGAAAAAACTACTTTAAAGTTCATTCTGAGCAAACTATGGCAAGGACAGAAAAGCAAACACCGCATGTTTTCACTCATAGGTGGGAATTGAACAATGAGAACACTTGGACATAGGGTGGGGAACATCACACACCAGGGCCTATCGTGGGGTGGGGGAAGGGGGGCAGGATTATACCTAATGTAAATGACGAGTTAATGGGTGCAGCACACCAGCATGGCACATGTATACATATGTAACAAACCTGCACATTGTGCACATGTACCCTAGAACTTAAAGTATAATAATAATAAAAAAAGCAGATCATGTAATAAACCTAATTTTAAAAAATTAAAAAAAGAAATAGCTAGTTAATTTTCAGTATTTTATAGTATTCCATTAAATACACAAAAATTTTTTTAAAAAAGTAAAGGCATACTGGCATATGCTATTGTGTGAATGAATGTGGCAGATATTGTGTTAACTGAAATAAGCCAGTCACAAAAAGACAAATACTGTATTATTTCACTTTTATAAGGAATCTAAAGTAGTTAAACTCACAGAAACAGAAAGTAGAGTAGTGAATACCAAGGGCTAGGGTGGAGGGCAGTGTTTCATGAATATAGGCTTTGGTTTGCAAAATGAAAAAGCTGTGGAAATCTGCCTCACAACAATGTGAATATACTTCATATCACCAAACTGTACACTTAAAAATAGTTAAAATGGATCTTTTCCAGCTGGAACCATGGAGGATACTGAAGAGAAGATAAAGCAGGTCTCTGTTGTGGCAGAAACCCTTAAGAAGAAGTGAGGGAATTTTGCAGAGCGGAAGATCGAGTACCTGAGAAAGAAGTTTACCCATAAATGCTTTGAAAGCAAAGAAGAAAACGCATCTATGAAGAAACTAAACACTACCTTGAGGAATATGAGCAGATGTACAAAATTGAGATTTGAATGGGTAGGCTGGCAAGAAAAGCTGGCAACTTTTACATACCTGCAGAACCCAAATTGCTATTTGTCATCAGGACCAGAAGTATCAATAGTGTGAGCCCAAAGGTCCAAAAGATGTTGCAGCTTCTTTCCCTTTGTCAGATCATCAACGCAACCTTTGTTAAGCTCAACAATGCTTCAAATAACATGCTGAGGATTGTGGAACCGTATATTGCATTGGGGTACCTGAACCTGAAGTTAGTAAAAGAACTAATCAACAAATGTGGTGATGTCAAAATCAGTAAGAGGCAAATTGCCTTGACAGATAACACTTAGGTTGCTTGAAGTCTTGGTAAATATTGGCATCATCTGCATGGGATATCTGATTCGTGAGATCTATACTTTTGGAAAATGCGTCAAACAAGCAAATAACTTCATGTGGCCCTTCAAATCATCTTCTCCATGAAGTGGAATGAAAAAAGGAACACCCATTTTGTTGAAGGGGAGATTCTGGCCGCAGGGAAGACCAGATCAACAGGTTTATTAGAGGGACAAATTAAGGGGTCTACTATGATTATTCTTATAATCTCTCTCTCTTTCCCTCTCTGTCTCTCTCTATATATTTTCTTCTCTTTCTTTGTTTTTTTTTTTCTTTATGTTTGTATGCATTTTTCTTGCTTTGTTTTCTGAGAACTGAAGTATGTGGGTTGATATCTTTCAGCAGTTTTGGGAAATTCCCTACCACGTTTTTTTCAAAACTACTACTATCTCATCTTTCTATCTTCTCTTTATTGTACTTCAATTACATAAAGGCTAAATTTTGGCTTTGTTCGGATATTCCTTGAGTTATCTTCTGTTTTACCCATTATTTTTATTTTTACTGTATTTTATTTTATTATAGTAATGGAAACTATTGTTTTAATAAGAGAATTAAAATGCCACACTAGATAACATGTACACAAAAGAAGACAATAATGGAGGAACAGAAGAAAAAGAAGGATATTTGGCATATAGAAATCAATTACCTGGTAATATGGCAGATGTAAATTGTACCTTATCAGTTGACAATAATTTATTTTTGTTACTGTTTTTTAAATTTCAACTTTAGTTTTAGATACAGAGGGTACATGTACAGGTTTTTTAAGTGAGAATATTGTGTGACACTGAGGTTTTGGGTACATATCCCATCACTCAGGTAGTGAGCATAGTATCTGATAGGTAGTTTTTCCACCCATACCCCTGCCTCCCTCTCCACTTTAGTAGCATGCAGTGTCTGTTGTTGCCATGTTTATATCCATGTGAGCTCATGTTTAGTTTCCACTTATAAGTGAGAACACATGGCATTTGTTTTTCTGTTCCCGCATTCATTTGCTTAGGATTATGGTCTCCAACTGTACCTATGTTGCTGCAAAGGACATGATTTTATTTTTTTATTGCTGCATAATATTTCATGGTGTCTATGTACCACATTTAAAATCCAATCTAACATTGATAGGCTCCTTGGTTGATTCCATGTCTTTGCTATTGTGAACAGTGCAGTGATGAACACACGGGTGCATGCGTCTTTTTGGTAGAATGATTTATTTTCCTTTGAATAGATACCAGTAATGGTACTGCTAGGTCAAATTGTAGCTCTGCTTTAAGTTCTTTGAGAAATCTCCGAACTGGTTTTCACAGTGGCTGAACTAAGTTACCTTCCTATCAACAATGTCTAAGCATTCCCTTTTCTCCTGAGCCTTAATATCATCTGTTGTTTTTTGACTTTTTGATAATAGTCATTCTGACTGGTGTGAGATGGTATCTCATTGTGATTTTGATTTGCATTTCTCTAATAATTACAAATGATAAACACTTTTTCATATGTGTTTTGGCTGCGTATATCTCTTCTTTTGAGAAGTGGCTGCTCATGCCCTTTGCCCATTTTTTTAATGGAGTTGTTTTTGTATGTAGATTTATTTAAGTTATCTATGAATTCTGGATATTAGGCCTTAGACACATAGTTTGTGAATCTCTTATCCCATTCCATAGGTTTCTATTTACTGCTTCAATAGTTTCTTTGGCTGTGTGGAAGCTCTTTAGTTTAATCTTAGGCTCCACTTGTCAATTTCTGTTGTTGCAATTGCTTTTGGGAACTTAGCCAAAAAGTCTTTACAAAGGTCAGTGATAAGAAAAGTATTTCCTAGTTTGTCTTCTATGATTTTTATAGTTTGAAGTCATACATTTAAATATTTGATCCATTTTGAGTTAATTTCTGTATGTGGTGAAAGGTAGGGGTCCAGCTTCACTCGTCTGCATATTGGCTAGCCAGTTATCCCGGCATCATTTATCAAATAAGGAGTCTTTTTCCACATTGCTTGTTTTTGTTGACCTTGCTGAGAATCAGATGAGAATCAGGCTGTATTTCTGAGTTTTGTATCTTGTTCCATTGGTCTCTCTCTCTCTCTCTCTATATATATATATATGTGTGTGTGTGTATATATATATATGTGTATGTATATATATTTATGTATATATGTGTATATATATTTATGTGTGTGTATATATATATTTATGTGTATATATATATATATATATATATTTTTTTTTTTTTTTAACCAGTACTATGCTGTTAGGATTACTGTAACTTTGGTGTTTAGTTTGAAATTGGGTAGTGTGATGCCTCTGGCTTTGTTGTTTTAGCTTAGGAATGTTTTGGCTATTGTGACATCAATAGCATAGAATGTAGTGGCAGGGAAAAGTAAAAATATAGAGTTTTGTATGCAATTGATGTTGTTATCACCTTAAAATGAAATCTATAACAATAAGATATTTAATGTAAGCCCTATGGTAACCAGAAAGAAAAATAAACATTAGTAGAAACCCAAAGGATAAAGAGAAAGGAATCAAAATATGCCACTGCAAAAAAAAAAAAATCAACAAATCACAAAGAAAAACAAAAAGAAAGGAAAAAAAATGAAGGAACTATAAAACATTCAAAAAACAGTGGGCAAAATGTCAATAGTAAATTTTAGCTAATCAGTAATTATATTAAATGTATGTTTGAGTTTAATAACACTGTTCTATATTATCCAAAGTATAATTTAACCAAACTTTGAATTCTTTGACATCAGTTTGCATTTTTAAATTCTAGAATGTTCATTTGATTCTGTTTTACACATTCCAGTTCTTTGGTGACATTAATCTTTTCAAATATTTGATCCATCTATTCTTCTCTGTTTTCTGTGACATATTAATGATAATTATTTTCTGTTAAGTCAAAAATATTAAAAAACTGTGGATATCCATCTATTTTCTGTTTTTTTTACATTAATTATAAGCCATATTTTCTTGCCATGTCGACTATCTAGTAATTGTTGGCTGTGTGATGGACAGTGTTGAGATAATGTTAGTTTTCACCAAAAATATTTTTATTTCTGTTCTTTTTGAAAACTAGTAAGAGATTAATCATTCGAATCCAAACAAATGGTAGGAGCTTAGGTGTATTAAGATTCACACTTCTTTTTTTAGTCCCTGTCTAGTACATGATTCTTCACATTGTCAGTTTGAATGTATGTTAGCTCTCCATTTTCTCAGCCCCGAAACATTAGGATATCTCAACTTGGATATTCAGAAGTTTCAGCCCATTTTCTCAACTATATGAACTTAAAAATACATTAATGTTTGAAAAAAGTAATGAATTTTCAACAATTTTTTGATTGCTATAATTTATAAAACTATAGGAAATTTTACTTTGCCACTTAGAAGCTATTACTCTGACACCCTAGCCTCTGGTGGAGAACAGTGTTTAGAAAATATCTAACAGAAGAACAAGTCATTTGTTTGAATCCTCATAAGTTTCCAATGTGTCTGATCAACAACTGATGATGGGTAAAGTTCTGTTGATTACTCTTTCATCCCACAGATTTTTTCTACCTGAGCAAGTTTGATTTTTAGTTCATGACAAGAATTTGCAAATAAGCAAATAAACTGCCTCAGATTGTCAACTTACTTCAGAAAGTCCTTTTCTTCTGTAAAATTCCTGTTAATCTATTTTTTGTTGCTTCGACAGCACATGGGTATCTTAAAAATACGATTAATATTTTTAATCCAAGTTTTCCTAGTTGTTGAACTCTAAGCTTTGGCCTATCATGACTTATTTAACACCTTCTCAAAAGCAAGATCATTTTCTTAAGTTTGATGTTAGGCAAAATTCTGGATATATTTTTACAGTGCAAGTAGTGGAAAGTCTAATGATTTGTTAGTAGTGTCATTTTGCATCTCATGTTTTGTAAAATGCAATTTTCAAAATGGCTCTTGTCAAAGAGACAGGTTATATAGATGGACAGATAAATAAATAAATAATATTTTGAAAAATATCTAGATATTTTATATGTTTGTGCTACTTCATATTTTGAAAAATATCTAGATATTTTATATGTTTGTGCTACTTCATCATCGATTAAAATTTCCGGAGCCAGTGTTCGAATTTCAGTTTGGTGTGAAAATTTCCTTTAATGTCATGTTTAAATTGCTCCTATAGCCAGTGATAGTATCTTTTTTTGGAGAAATCAATAAATAATTAATTAATACATTTTATAAATATATTTTAGTAGGTAGAATCAGTTTATTGGCTCATTTAACTTATTTATAACAAATATAAATATTTCTATTACTATGCTGTGTTTTATACTAAAATGATGGATTGAGGATAAAAACTCTCAACCTTCTGTAATTTTTGTAATAATTAAAATGTATATTTTGAAACAAGTTTTTATTTGTATGTCTTGGTTTGTTGGGGCTGCTACAACAAACTAACACAGACAGGGTAGCTTATAAATAACAGAAATTTGTTTCTTACAGTTCTGTAGGCTGGAAGCCCTATTCCAGGATGTCAGCACTATTGGGTTCTGGTGAAGTCCTATTTTCTGGTCAAAGATGGTTAACTACTTCCTGTACCCTCAAGTGACAGAAGGAGTGAGGGAACTCTCCAGGGTCCATTCATGGGGGCTCCATCATCAAGATCTTATCACCTGCCAAAGACCTCACCTCCTGATACTATCATACTAAAGATTAGGATTTCAGCATATGAATTTTGGGGATACACACAGCATTCAATATATATATAACAATATACAAATGAAATTGTAAAATAATAATTTAGGGAGTAGGTTAGAATATACAGAGGACTTCCTGGAGTATGAATTCTGTCATTATGATGTTAAATAAGTATAATGGTAAATAAAAATAGATAACTTGTGTATAGCCCTTAAAATATGCCAGAAATGATACAGTGTTTTCTATGTAAATGATGACATTTAATTCTTACAACACTCAAATATGGTAGAGATAATCATTGTGATGTTTTAAATAGGAAGAAAATTTCACCTAACAGGTTTAAATAATTATTCAAAGACTAACAGCAAATGCAGGTGAGATAGTTGAAGTCTCTTGTAACTCTTATAAAATTGTTTTTGAAATATATATTTAATTTTTTTTCCTTTTTACTTTGGCACGGTTCAGTAATCTGAAGTCTCTGACTATAAGACTATGTTATTTTGATAACCGAGGCTGCATATCTCAGAATACTTTTCAACAGCATGAATTGGTCTGATTTCCCTTTTCTTTGTATATGCAGATGGAATGAAGAATTTAATGAATTTTAAAAATAGTATGAAAGATTAATAGATTAGATGTCTGGAAATATTGGGCTGGGTCAGCAACCAGAGACCATATACCATGCAGTGTGATTTGTTTTAGAAAAATGATCATGTTATATGATCATGAGCATGTTAAAAATGATCATGAGCATATTATAAATCTAGTTTGGTAGTTGAAACACAATTTTATCTTTGGTAAACTATATAAATATTATTATATGCCATTTTACATATTTGTTATATAAACATTAGCATATATGAACATATTAGCATATCTGAATATATTAGCATATTAATAAATTTAAATTCTAGCCATACATATACATTATTTATTTATACTCTTTCAAAACCAGAAGGAAGATAAGTGTTATTATCTCTATTTTACAGAGTCACAATTAACACTTGAAAAAAGCTATAAATTAACTACTTTGAGAGAAATTCTTAGGAACGTTTCTCCATATAAGTCCAAACCTTACCTCAAATTGGTTTCAAGAAACAAATCATCAAAGGGATCAAAGAAATCTTGATTAAATGGAACAGAAAAAGAAGTATGTTGGCCACATCTACTTGTTAGAACTTCAGATCCTAGTCCTTTTATCAATCTAGCAGAAGAGAGAGTTTATCCTGTGAATCTTATGTTTTAATGGCAGGCCTAAAACCTCATTCAATGTGACTAGTATTTCTTCTAATTTTGAAGGAAAAGCTAAGGAGGCAGAGAAAAAAGCAGAGATATCTTCCTACCCAGCTTTCAGTGAATCACAAAATTAGTCTGAGGTTCCCAAACGTCTTTGGAAATCAGGATCACCTCCTGAACTTAATACATGCATATATAATGCATCTGTATATAAATAAATAGCCAAGATACTTTAAAAGTAAATAAATATATGCATAAAAAATGACCAGCTGCCATCCTGAACCATAAAGTGGGGTGGAGGTTCAGAGACAGAGGAATAGATCTGGGGAATAATGTTTTAAAAGTTTTCTAGCCGATCCTTCTAACCATATAAGTTTAAGAACATTAGCTGATATTTCACAGTGCAGAAAATAAATGGCAATAATGTGTTGAGTACATAAATCATTTATATCAGAATATTATGTCCTCTTAGCTTTCATTTCAGAACTGGCTGCCTCTTTAACCCTTCTCTCTATATACCTCTGTTTCTCTTTCAATCTCTCTCTTCAAGTACTTCCCTTCCTAATGTCTGTCTATTACTTTTAGGTCTGCTACCATCAGACTAGTCACTTATGTTATGCTCACTCTTTCTATGTAAGATAGTAGTTTTCCAGTGGACTTAAGATGTTCAGAAATCATTAAAAACATTCTCTAGTCAGACACACAGATGCGATAACCAGGCAAAGCCTATACGTACAAATCAAGTGTGAGTCTCATGTTAATTAGTTCATAGTTTTTGTAGCATTGTATACGTTTTCCTTTTCTCTTACCTCAGATTTATCTTGCTCAGATATTGTCCCTCCTGACTTTCGTTATATCAGTAAACTTATTTGCAGGCTTATAAACTCAGTAAAATTCCAAGATAGTTATTTCTTTTGAGCGAAGAGAGAGACAGTGAGAGGAAAAAAAGAGACAGAGTAAGTATATGGCTAGAAAGGCATCTCTCTTATATTTTAAAGTTTTAGTGAATGATATTATTGCAGGGGCAGTAGGAATACTTTCTCTTGGTGCTGCATATATATTATTTGATCTGGTAGTAAATGTAAAATAGAGTCTTACGTAAACATACATGCAAGCTAACAGTTGAAGGTGGCAAATGAATTATAGAATACAAAACTAGTCCCTGGTAGCTTGACTGTCCTGTGTGTATAAAATTGCACACTATGTGAACAGAGCTTCTTTAAAAGACTTTTCCTGAATAATATTTCTAACAGTGTAAAGAAGCAGGACCTTGAAACGAACCTTTTCATTTTTGAAAGTGCATTTACTACTTTAAGATTCTGTCTGGAATCCTCTGTGCATTTATACGCTGCCTCCTACTTATTGCCCTGTGTACCTGAGTTCTGACACAGTGGAACATGAGAAACCAGCTTATCCTCCAAAGCTCATTTCTGGCTGCTGATAGGGTACAGGTCAGTGCTAGTGCAGACTGCTGAATATTATAACTTTGTTACCTGTGTGCTGTGTACTGAAAATTTCACTCAAGTGAAATGCAGTATTTTGGATCAATCAACCGACAAATGTTGATTAAACACTCATGATGAGTTAGCCATAGTAGGATACTAAAGTAGCAGGTAAGGGACAATGTCCTCAGGGAATTTAAAATTTAGTTAGCTGGTAAAATGTGTGAAAAATTGTACACTAATAATACTATAAATCATAGTAAAAAGTAAGCTAAAGATTAGAAGATGACAGATGCAAAATACACAGCAGACAAATGAGTACTATTTAGGATATATGACTATTGCCTACATATCAATAAGTAAAAGATAAACAATCCACGTCAAAATGCACAAAAGATATGAACGAGTAAGTTAGCCCTCAGGCAATAATTTGTAGACCTCTGAAGTAGAACACTATTGCAATAATCCTGGTAACACCAGTTATGGTGATCATAACAAAAGTTATGAGATAAGATTGGATATTTTATACATTTTGAAATCCAAGTCAAAGGAATTTGCTGACAAGTTTGATGTGGAATGAAGAGAAAGAGGTGTCAAAATGACTTAAAAAATTTAACCTAAGCAACTGAAGGTAAAGGTTGCCACTCACTGAGCTGCAGAACACAAGGGAGGATCGCATTTGAAGAAGTAAATTAGAAATTCACATTTGAAGAAGTAAATTAAAAATTCAGATTGGGATATGTTAAGCTATCTAAAATCCAAGTGAGGGAATAGTTGGGTAAGCAAATCTGGAGCTCATGCTCTTGGTCTGAGATAGAGATATACTTTTGAGAGTCATCAGTATACAGACAGTATCAAAGCCATGAGACCTGATGAGATTGCAACAGAAAGAGCATGAACAATAAAAGAGAAGAGGTCCAAGGACACATCCCTAAGGGACTCCAAGAAGATGAGGATGCAGCAGATGGGGCAGATGAAGAACAGCCTGTAAGTAGGAGTAGAACTGTGAACGAGTATATTCCAGAAGCCAAGTGAACAAATTGTTTCATGAGGTAGATGATGAACAATTGTGTTAAATCCTTTAGGTGAAGCAAGATGAGGGCTCCTAATAAACCACTGCCTGAATAATTCATGATTTATGACATTGAAACAGCAGTTTTCTAAGAAGGGATGGAAGAAGGAATGATTGGTGTTGGCTGAAGAGCAAAAAGAGGAACTTAAATAATACAGGTGTGCATTTCTGGGAGTTTTATTTTTAAGAGGGATTTTAAAAAGGAGAATAGATGAGACAATGTGATTGGGATTAAATTACCTTTTCATTATGGAAGATGCTATCACATGTTTATATGCTGTTGAAATGATCTAGTAGAAAGGAAATAATTAATATTAAAGAGGGCAAAATTTTTGAAGAAATAATTTTTAGCAAATAGGAGGAATGAGTTAAAAAATACACACATATGTAAAAGTTGATATTAAATAGCAGTGTGATGGTTCACATGTGGTTACAGGAAATAAGCTGGAGTATAGATGCAGGTAGGTTGATGGGGTATAGATGAAATTATAGATGATATCTCTTCTGATTGTGCTTATACTAGTAGTGAAATAGGAATTAAGCTTATTTTCCAAGAGTGGATTTGTTGGGACAGTTATTGGAGAAAGTATAAAATAGTTTTTAATGAGAGAGATTGAATAATGATAATAGGGACAACAAAATGTAACAGAAATGTCAAGTAACACCTATATTTAATGGCCTGAGACCAATTAATATGTTTGTGCCTTTTGGGTTATGTGCTTCTAAATCACATTTATTTGCTTAGGTGCAAAGAACAGAAAAAGAGTTGTGGTAATCCAGGGTTGGGCTTTATCCGGGAGGTATGACCAATGGAGAAAGTGCAAGAAATGTGGGGCTATGTGGATATGTTTTAGCAGTAGTTTTAATAATAGACCATAAACTACAGAGCACAACTAATGAGACATAAAGGAGGAAGGCTAGAGTAGAAAAATTATTAGATAAAATGTTCATAGTATTTAGATATAAAGAAAGTTGTTGAATTAAGGTTCTAGAGAGGATGCACTGGATAAATCAGAAATTGTCAGAGAGAAATTATTACCATTGATGTTATGTGAAGGGGTTTTAGTTGCTGGTAATAGAAGCGGTTAGCGTCTAATTATGGGAGTGTATGTTTAAAGCAGAGGTAGATCAGATCAGATGATCAAAGCAGAGAATGTTAAAAAACTAAAAGGCCGCATTTGAAGGATTGTTTATGAAATTATTAAAGTTACCAAGAATACTGACAGGAGAAATATGAGAGAGAATATGGAGATAAAACAAACGACGAATAAAAAAAGGATATATTTTATAGATAATTGCACAGAAGAAGAGTAGAGTTTGACAAAGCTACTGACATGGTTTTAAAATTGTTTTCTCCCATTTCTATTTGTAAATAGAGTAGAGATGAGAAATGGTCTGGAAGTAACAATGATAAATACTTGCTGTACTTCCAAGCTTGGTAACTTGAAAGGTATGGACAGAGAAGTAGCATGTGAGAGAATTTCCAGGAAACCAGTGTGCTTAGAAAATGGTCAAGTTTCCATTAAAACTGGGAGGTGAAGAGAATGTTCAGAAAAGATAAGAATAAAGCGATTGGTACCCCTGTTTTAGGCGGAATAGTGGAAGAGTTTTGGGAATTGGTGAAGCACAAAAGAAAAGATGACACTAGGGATGCATGAAACCTTATAAGGATGGGATTCTAGATGATGAGAGATAACAAGAGGTCTTCGCCTTCCTTTGGGGACTGAAGTAAACAGAAACAAAAGGTATAATAGAGTTAATTTAGACAGATTCCAAGCCATCTCATGGTGATGAGGCTGTGGGCCATGACGGAGGAGGGAGGAATGCGAGTCTTGCCTGATGCACAGCTTTGGCATTGCCTATATCTCCTGTGCACTGGAAGTCCTGACTGGTGCAATCAGGCAAGATTAAGAAATGAAGGACATTAAAATAGGAAGAGGACAAGTCAACCTATCCCTGTCTGCAGATGACATGATCCTATATCTAGAAAACCCCATCGTCTCAGCCCAAAAACTTCTTAAGCTAATAAACAACTTCAGCAAAGTCTCAGGATACAAAATCAGTGTGGAAAATATCACTAGCATTCCTCTACACCAACAACAGTCAAGCCAAGAGCCAAATCAGGAATGAACTTTCATTCAAAATTGCCATAAAGAGAATAAAATACCTATGAATACAACTAACTAGGGAGGTGAAAGATCCCTACAAGCAGAACTAATAAACACTGCTGAAATAAATCAGAGATGACACAAACAAATGGAAAAACATTCCATGCTTGTGGACAGGAGGAATCAACATCATTAAAATGGCCAAACTGCCCAAAGCAATTTATAAATTCAATACTCTTTCTATTAAACTGTAGTTTTCTAAAATTTAAAATAAAAAAAACCTGATAACAAATATATCAACAGATTTTATAGGACAAGAGATTATTTTTCAAACAGATGGTAGACAATACCTTCTACTTTTCTTCATAGAAGATAGAGATCTGTCTATAGGTGTGGTGTTCTGAGACAATTCCAATATGACAATGTGTTGTGGCTGAAATAATTGACAGTCATTGAAAAGAAGCCATCCCAGGCACAATCTTAAGAGAAAATGCTAGGTTATATTCTGGGTGCAATAAATGGACTAATGAGAAAAACAAATGACCATAATTGTATCAAGTGGAAGGATGGATCAAGCCAGCAGATCAAAATAAGAAGATATTATAGATGCCCAGAAAAGTGCACACTCTGCTTTGAGGAGCAAAGAACAGATGGTCAGTGGAGTAAGAGATGGTAGGAGAGCATTCTCAGAGAAATTAGTGTTCTTCATAGGGAATCAAGGTAAGGACTCAAATGCAAGATAAAAACAACAAACCAAAAATAAAACCTGATTGTGGAAAGAGAACACCAATTTAATTCAAAGAGAATGAGAGGAGTGGCTGCTTAATATTAATTTTTGAGTTCAGGCACTACCCTTAACTGGCTAACACACTCTCTTGTTGGCCTACACAACATCCAAGTCTAAATACTTTCTTCTTTGCCTCTCTCCAGCAGTTGAGAGTGTCCGTGTGACACTTCTACATAAGAACTAAGGAGAATTTGTTGGGAGCGTCAGTAGAAAATTTTACTTCATTTTCCTAATAAGAGGGACCTTTTTTTTTTTTGACTGATGTTGCCCCTTTCCCCTTCCTGCCTCAAATGCAAATACAATTCATGTCACTGTAGCAGCTCTCTTGCAACTTAAGAAGGCTGAACGTATCATAGAGAACCTAGTGCTGATGTTATTGTACAGCGTAGGCCAGAGCTATTTATTTCTTGCTATGAGAGAAAAATAAGCCCCAATTTGTTTAGCACATTATGATCAAGTTTTTGATACTTGCAACTGAAAGCATGTTTAACTGACATGCTTTTTTTTGTAGCCTTGGGAAAGTTAAGTAAATGTCCAGAATCTCAATTTCTTCCAATTTTCTTGTTGTAACATTGAATGAGATAATAATTTTTTTCTTATTAAGTCCAGTGCTTAATGTAAAAGGTTCTTACTAAGTGGCATTCCTTATTATAGTCATTGTTAAAAACAAAGCTGTTAAAAAAGAAACCACTGAGAAGGCACATTTGAGGCTGGCTGAAGAAGATACTCCCTACACTGCTTCTACTTAGGAACAGAGGCTTTCCAAAAATCAGCAGCTGGACTAAGCCTAGAGGTAGGGGTTAAGTGGCTTAGCAATCAAGATTAGATGGATATAGAAACACATAGGCTAGTTAATAATTACTCATATTTTTGGCATGTAGTCAATACTACCCTATCAGTGGTGCACATGTGTCATAATATATACTGCATAGCATGCGTTACTCTCACCTGCTCTGGATTGACCCCATACTTATACCCAGAAGTACTGACCCTTGGCCAGTACTAGGAAACCTATTAATTATGAAAATGGTGCTCTATGACCACAGGTTTCTTAGTTCCTCAATTTGCATTAGTCCATCAGCATTACTTAGTAATTTTAATTGAATTTATGGATTGCAACTTGTGTGGTAGAGCCTCTCCTGGGAAGTGGGTTGCAGAGTAGAGGGGTGTGTAGGTATGTGCTTGAGCCACCATAAGCAGGTAGATGTTGTTTTAATGGTTAAGAAATGTCACACAGTTAGAAAGTTAGAATGTGCCTACACCTGTGTGAACAGACCAGTTCACTCTAAGAGAACCCCCTGGAAGAAGAAGACATTGAACTTTCTGGTAGTGACGTAGCTACAAGGTAGCAGTTTGAGAGCTTGACACAATATGTTCTGTGCAACTTGACCAGTGGAAGTAGGAAAAAGAAGACTACACTGTAGTCATGTTGACTGCATTAAAAGTGAGGACCCATGGAATGCAGACTTTTCCTGCTCTTGCTATATCGTACCTGAGCCTGTGATAAAGCTATTTCATGAGCATAAACTATTTGAGATCTGTGAACCCTTTCAACAATTGAATACTTAGGATGATTAATAGGTAAATCACATATATACTCATTCTTAAAATCTGTTATTTGAAGAATTCAGTCGTACTTGTAGTTTAAGTTACTAAAATACAAATAAAATAATCACTCATTTAATCATACCACCAATACATTTTAAAGGTTCACCACATTCTTGCCTTTTTCAGGAGTAAAAGCTACCATGAATTTTGTAGTTTTTAAAAGCTTACTTTTCTCTACAGTTTGCTACATTTATATGCAACCTGAAAATATCATTTAGATTTGTCTCTTTTTGAACTATGGTGAATGAAATCATAAAGCATGATTTTTTTTTCTGACTTGCTGCTTTTTTTCTACTTAATACTATGTATTTGAGATCCATCCATTTTGTGTGCAGCTATCATTTATTCTTTCTAATGTTTTATAATGCATTGTAAAAATATACCACAACTTATCCATTCTCGTGTTGATTGACATTGGTTTATTTCTAATATTTTGTCATTATAAGCAGTGCCATAATTAATATTCTTGTATGCTCCTCATGGTTAGAAAGATGCAATTGTTCCTCTAAGTACATGCATAGAAGGGGGATTTCTGAGTTATAGAGTTTGCACATGTTCAACTTGAGTTTGTGCCATTAACCAAAGTTGTTGTACCAATTTGAAATCTTAGCATACAATATGATTTTTCCGTGAGGCATTTGTTGACCATTAAAATTAATATTTTAAGTTCTCAAAGAAATAAGTAACATATTTGTAGTGTAGTGCATCTTGAATGAGATATTGAGACTTCTAGGAAATCATATATTTGAGTACTTCTGGATTTTTATTTAAAATCACAAATTTATATTATATAGGAATCAGTAAAATTTTAATTTGGGATATTTTATAATAAATATGAAATTTTTACATTATAATATTCCTCTGCTTCTTGAAAATTAGAAAATCATACATTTTTGTTTTATAATGCATGATAGGAGATTGGAAACTGATGGAATCTTGTCAAAATGTCTACTTTATGCAAAGTTTGATGTTATAATAGCCATAGTAAGTGTGCTATTTGAGGGTGGCTGGTTGCTCTACATAAATGAAATTGTCTTGTATGCAACATCTTATGACTTAAATATGCATTGTTGATCTTTATTAAAATGGATACCCAAGAACCCACATAAATGTTATGTCTGAACAGTTATGATTTAATAATAAATACCAAATATACTTTCAGGAAAATAAAAGAATTAATCCTGGTAGTTCCCAAACGTAATACTGGGAACCTCATGAGACCTCTCTGACCACCAGTCTCTTCAGTAAATTGTTAATCTTTTCATTGTATTACTGCAATGATTAAGAGAAGTAATATAAAAGAAAATTCTTCAAAAACTTCAAAGCTAATACATAAAACTGTCAGATACCCAATTCACTACTTTTATTGTAAGTCGAAGGTTCATTGGTGCAAGCAACAAGGGATGATTGGGATGATTTAGCCAGAAGCAAATGGTTATTTGAAAAATAATTGGAAAACCCAGAGTAGATCTGTAAGGGGCCAAGAAGAACCAGAAGGAAAACTCAAAAGCATGGGGGAGAATCGGTTTAGTGACAGTCCCACTTCCCTTCCTGTACACTAGACGCCCACATGGCATCTGGTGTGCCGAATGAAAAGATGGGTACCAAACAGTGGACATTGTTGCCAACACCGCCTACCTCTGCCCCTGGAGAAAGAGATATAGCTGCTGCCACTTCTGTGGGGGTCCCCTAATTCTTGCATCACTAGATCCTAAATCAATATCTAGGGTAACTTTGGTGATTGACAAATTATAGTTCGAGTGTCTGCCTCATAACCACAAGGGAAGATTAAAAAAGTAAGTATAATATCGGGAACAGCAGCTTAGGATTAGTGGGAGTTACATTAGTGGCTAGGTGGCCAAAGATAATAAATGATACCCACATGTTTTCTTTAACCCCTAAGAAATGCTATTAAAGGTACAGAAAAGTTAAATGACCTACCTAAAAGTCACAGAATTACCAGAAGGTCAGACAAAAGAATTGAAAGCTGTGTGTGCCTTGACTTCAAAGAATACAACTATCAAACTATGCTAAATTGTTTCAATACAAACTAAGCCTGATACATCTAAGATTTTTTTTTTTCTTGAATACCTGGGGACCAAGGAATAAATTGGATCTTTTACAAGTTTACTGATGCCCAGGAATAGTTAATGATAAAGCTGTTAACTTAAAACAAATATGGTATTTTTTGGTTTAGTATGAGTGAAGGTCTGTACATATTAAACTGTGCACTGTGTTATAAATACCACATTCTGTCATAAATCAAAAGGGATAAAAACTGTACTATGAAGCGACTGTGCTGTTGGGATGCCAGCACAGATTTGTCCATTTAGGCAGCACTCAAATCTGTCTACATTTCATTGACCTCTTTCCAAATATAAAGTGCTGCATAAATTCTTAATGGTAACAAGTGACCTCAGTTGCTGTTGTCTAATGGCTTTCAGCTTTAAATGTTGACGATGTAAGTTCAGTTCATGAGAGACTAGTGCCTACACCATGGAAACCTCTAACACAATCAGTGCTAATTTGCAGTCTAAACAGAAAGGCCAAGGCTTGACTAAAGAGGCTAAATTTGCTTCTTCTTTCTGTGACTATTCCTGCTAGCTTGGTATTACAAGCAAATTTTTAATATAGTCACTTCATACAAATTCATATTTAAGCATGAGACAAAGCAGGACAGATCCAATTTGCATGGAGAAGGCAGTGTTACATGTTGGAATGAGTTAATGGTTAAAAGTCAGAAGACCTAGGTTTGATCAGGACTGTTGCTTTTTTAGTTTTGCAACCTTAGACAAGTCACTTAACCTTTGGGACCTTCAGTTACTTTTATCTGTAAAACATGAATAATAATACCTATTGCACAGATGTGTAATATCTCAAGAAAATGAAGGAGAAACGTGATGGCAAAGTACTATTCAGATACAGGTTATTCTCTCTTTTTTTAAAGTGTTATTGTTAACTGTTTCACCATACAATTTGGTAGTCATTACCTACAAGGATTATGAAAATTTTAGGAAGTTAGCAAAACCTGTATTGACTCAATCAACACAGAATATTGCTTTTTATTGGAGAAACTGCTGTGAGTCTTTTTCTCCATTATTTAGTGGGAACTTATTGTTAACAAACAGTAAATGATATCAGGGCTGCTACCACTGGAGGGAGGGTGCTGTCTTTATTATTAGGTAGAGTTTTCAAACTGGTTTATGGTTTCAGCATTGCCTAAAACATAGTTTTTCAATTTAGTAGCATAAGTTATCATTTTCACCTTACATTATATCTCAAATCCATTAATTTTCCCCTTGCTTCTACTCTTTCTCACTTTCAATACATTTTCTACTCATCTGCTTTTGAAGTTTTTTATAAAATAATAATACCATGTTTCTTTCCTATGTAAAATGGTTTAATGGTTTCTTTTTCTTTCTTTCTTTCTTTCTTTTTTTTTTTTTTTTTTGAGACGGAATTTTGCTCTTGTCACCCAGGCTGGAGTACATGGTGCTATCTAGCTATCTCGGCTCACTGCAACCTCTGCCTCCTGGGTTCAAGAGATTCTCCTGCCTCAGCCTCCTGAGTAGCTGGGATTACAGGCGGCTGCCACCACGTCCAGCTAATTTTTGTATTTTTAGTAGAGACGGGGGTTTCATCATGTTGGCCAGGCTGGACTCGAACTCCTGAACTCCGGAGATCCACTTGCCTCAGCCTCCCAAAGTGCTGGGATTATAGGCGCGAGCCACTGTGCCTGGCCATGGTTTCTTACTGCATTTAAAATAAAGTACAAACTCCAAATGTACATAATCTGGCATTGGCTTCCTGCCACAGTTTTATCTAATACCATTCTTTTCTCTCTGACTTCGATGATAAAGATTTTCTTCATATCTTTGATCTGGCCAGCTCTTTGCTACCTTCAAAACCTTTGTTGATACTGGCTCTACTGGAATACCCTTTGCTTTTCTTTGCTCAATGATGAGACCTCAAATTTCATCTCAAGTTGAATGTCGGGTCTTTGGGGAGACCTTTCCTGACCGTCCTATATAACTCCTTCCCCATTCTAATGTAAAGTATTTATTTTTGAACCTACTTTGTATCTGCCTTTCCCACTAGAAATATGAGTTGCATGAGGGCAGGGGCCATGTCTAATAAGATCACCAATGTATCTCATGCTCTTAGAAAAAGGCTTGGTATATATTTGCTGCTCACTATTTATTTATAAATGAGTAACAAATGGCTGCCTGACTGGCTAGCTGTCTGGGTGGATGGTTGTATTAAAACCTTGTCCCTCTCTCCACAAAATAAAAAAAAAAAAAACTACTTGTCAATTAAAATACTGATATTATTCCTGAGAATCTGCATGTAAATTGGAATTTGATTTTTAAAACTTGATTTCCCATTATAATCGCATACATTATTTATCTTTTCTTTTAACTGATTTTGTAAGTCTCTGTTTTTTGTGTCTCTAAAGTTTTATTTTATTGTTTAATTGGCAAATAATTGTATATACTTATGGGGTAAAACGTGATGTTTTGATACATCTATACATTGCATGATGATCAAATCAGGGTAATTAGCATATCCATCGCCTCAAATATTTTCATTTCTTTGTGGTGAGAACATTTAAAAATCCTCTCTTCTAGCTATTTTGAAATATGCAATATGTTATTATTAACTACAGTCACTAAAGCATCTGTTTTTTTGTGTGTGGTGGGGGAAGGCATACAAATTTATTTAACATGTATGTATACATGAGAGCATACAGAATGAAAACTCAAAAATATAAGGGAGATTTTCCATTTTTATGCTTAGGTTCAACAAAGTATGGACAGCTGTGTGGAAACACAATTGCACAAAAAAGTCTGATCTAATGCTAATAGCCTGAGTCGGGAAACCCAGCAAAGCCTGTCTGTCTAGACTCTTCTTGGCCTCTCTGAGCATCATTCCTTTCTTCTGGGTATGGGGCAGGGCCCTCTCTGGAATGGGAATCTTGTGACCTACAGTCAAACAAGCTAGGTCAGATAACTTCTTTATGGCCCGTTTTCACACAGAAAGTTGAAGGGAAAATTAGAGTAACAGTTTTAGGTTTTATGGCTGGCTTTGGGGAAAAAGCATTCTGATTTCTGTAACTTGCATTGGAGAAGAGGGATTCTAGATTCTCTTTCTAGCCTCGGATGGAGAATGGGACTGAGAGACAGGAAAGCAGAAGGTCAGAGAAAAACTTTTATTTCTGAGGCTATTTCTGAAGCCTTCATTTTGGGGTATTGTTTTCTGAGCCCCACAGAAGAAAGGTACATTTTCTTTTTTGGCCTTGGGGTTGATGTTAAAGCTGGGCCTGAGCTGCTGTAGAAAATGACCCACTGTCCCTAGGGTCCCTAGGGTGGGCCAGAGCCAGACCAGACCCAAGGATTTGGAGAGGGCACCATTTCCAAGATGTTGCTTTTATATTTCACACTACCACAGCATTTCACATTTAGCAGTGAGGGGAAGGGACAGCCGTGATTTTGATGATACTGTCAAAGCATTCAAAGGTCTCCAGAGAAAAGAAGACCAGTCGAGTGGGGGTGACAGTATGAAAGGAAGATTTTTTTTAATTCAATTGTATTTTAAGTTCCAGGATACATGTGCAGAATGTGCAGGTTTGTTACATAGGTAAATGTGTGCCATGGTGGTTTGATGCACCTATCAACCCATCATCTAGGTATTAAGCCCCACATGCATTAGCTTAGATGCTTACCAAGCATATGTTTTTTAACAGTTTAAAGTCTGTATTTCTAGACTCTTGATAAAAGAATTACTAGTGTCATGGAATCATGAGGTTTCAAGGACATTGATCTCATTGGGTATACACGTGACCTCTATCCATAGCCTAAAATTATCTCTATAATATGTGAATCATTCAATTTTGTCATGCAAATTACATTGACAAGGAATTCATTATTTCCTAAGAGCTTGCCTTCCAAAAGACGACAAGATGGCACTTAAAAGAATAAATAACTTGGTCACATTCTTTGAATCATTGGATCTGAAAGCCCTTTAATTTGCCAGATAAAGAGGGCAATATATTTGTTTTCATATTTCGGCTAGTATATGTTTGTTTGCTTTTTGTCAATTTCACAGACGTAGTCCTGACTTATGCCCACATTATATTTAGTATACATTTCAACTTTTTGGATAACATAAAATTATAAAAGACTGGAAAAACCTTCCTGCCTCATTTTGTAGACCAAAGTATGCTAAACTCAGTCAGAAATGAAGCTATTTATAGAGAAAAAATTATTTATTTATTGTTTAAATTATGTAACCAAATATTATCAAGTGCTCTCTTATACTCTGAGATTTAAATTAAAATTCAGTACCTTTTAAAACCGCTATGTATTCTCCAAGATTTTTGCCAATTCTTTATAATTTATGTTCTCAAGGTCTCTATTCTTTCTGTTAATCTTTTAGTCTCCTTTATCACACTTTACTTGACTCTTTTGTCATTCTTGCATACTCAGACTTGTAACTCTGGTTTTCTATTTTAGTTTCACTCAACCCTCTTACACAAAGTGTATATGCATATAAAGCTTTTAGTTATGTTGGGTGACAGAGAGTGACATGCATTGCACCCAAGATATTATCATTAACACTGGTCACATAACCAACCAACCAACTTTTGAAACGACTTCTTTGCCCACATGTTGCATTTTAAAAAGATGTTCAAATAATAGATATGTGGCTCTCTTTTTATTCTACACATATTCACCTGCCATTTCTCTTACCAAACTAAGAATTTGCAGGAAAATAGTTTAGGAGACAAAGTAATCTCTGCTAACCAATAAAAGGAAGCGATGTAATATCAATGCAAGTTCCCCACAAGTGGCCACATGCATAGAATTACCACTGGGCAAGCCAAATTACATCTGATGGCAAGAGGACCACATGTCTGGTCAATATTTGAGTCATGCACCAATTCTCTCATAAGCAAGGGCAGTAACGGAAAAGTGCACTGATTAAGATGTAAAGCAGAAACTTGTTTTGGGAAAGAGAGACAGTTCATCTGTGTGACAGAATAAAAATCTTGTTCGGTATTCCTAGATTCTTTATTCAAATACCAGACTGCTTTCCAATAAAAAATTTGGCCTCAATAAGTAATATAGGAAATTAAGCAAATCTCTCAATGGGCTGATTCTCAGTGTTGCCATGTCAGAACCAAAATTGAGTTCATTTTGAAACACATAGACATATGCTGCTTTAATAATGTTTTCAGGTGACCTTTGCAAATGTATACCAGCAGGATTGTTCTTGAAGTTACAAACCCACATGGGTCAGATGATAGTATTGTCAGAGATTTGTAGCAACCTTGTGCTGCCAGAGCTACTTCTGTAAGACACACTCCTTTCACCTAGAGCAGTGCATAATGCCAATACATTTCCTTTTCTGATCTTGAAGGAACAGCAAGATGGTATCTGGAAGATGTTCTGAATTTCAAGGAACATGAATCTATGCTAATCTGGGACCTCCCTGGGATTTAGTCACAAAGAATATTAAATTGTTGCCTCTGAGCTGAATTTGATTTTAATTAAAATATACATTTTTAAATTTTACAGATCAGCTTTAACTCCCCTGTAAATAGCTGCTAAACTATAAACATCACAGATCAGTGATGAGAAAATGATCTGATAGCATGTCTTTAGAAATCTCCTTCATTTGGCCAATGGAAACAGTGAAAGGAATTGCTTCAGCGTTGAACAGCATTCCATGATAATAATCATGTAAGAAGAAATTTCCTTTGAGTTTAAAACCAAACAGGTGGAAGCTGTCAGGACACACTAGCAAAGAATCTGAGAAACTAATTCTAGCTCAATCTTTTCTATTAATGCCCCTTTGCCCACACAATCTTATTTCTGCCTGATCCACTGTTGTGTAAGATACTGAACACAGCTGTGGATCAATGAAATCATTTACAGATCCACCTCGTGGGTAAGATAAATGATGGATTAATCTAAGTTCCCTGGGGTCCTTATTTTTGGAACATATCCTAATGGCAACTGAAATCCCTTACTGGAGTTTTCTCAAATTGTTGCCTTCTCTTTTTCTCCTTTCTAAATTTAATGTTTTTTTTTTTTCATGTTGCTGTTGTTAACATTCTATTATTGCTTCCAAGTTACTCCAATTCTATAAGAATTATAAACATTGGTCTCTATGCCTAGCTATGGGTCTTTCCAATCACAAAGATGAAAGGTGCAGAACTTTATTACACAGGCACTGAATGTTAAAATTATCCCACAGCAAGTAATTTATCTTTTTCAAAATTATGGGGTATGCAACTAAATTCTGGCACTTGATGTCAGTTTATATCAATGCTGAAGAACAAGAGGAAAATAAACAAAGGGCAAACAAATCTGGAAGGAAGGTAATGCTATTTTTTTTCCAGGACATCAAATTTTGAGATAGTCACAACAAAGCTGCAATTATAATAATGAAGTATGACTACCAAATGAGTTTCCTTACTTTTTCTCCATCATGATATAATCTGTGAATCATCATTTTAGTGGTGAGGATGGTGGTATTGAAGGTGGCATTAAAGGATTGTGGCATGTATGATCTTATTTAATGCTGAAGATAATTCTAGGAAATAGATAGTAGTAATGATCCCATTTTGCAGATGAAGAGCTGTGGCTAATAATAGGAATTTCTCTAAGATCACACTGCTAATAAAGAATTGAATTGAAGTTTGATTGACTATGGGAGATAACAACTGATAGACCTGGAGAAATTACACTTGAAAGACATGCAGAATCTACATTCAATCTATAGTTTTACAAAAGGTATTTTCTCGCATTTTTTCTGCATATCAGAATATAGAAATTGTTTATTATCAGAGTAAATTAAGATATCTTGTTTTGTTCCAGAGAGTCAACTCTCCACCTTCAAGTGAAGCTACTTGCTTTATTTGGGTTCTCTTTGAATATGTCAAATGACCAAAATGGCATGCTATTCTACTTTCAGTATCTGGGTCTCAAATGCATCTTAGAAGATACGTTATTTGATGTTTGCTTCTCTTACGAAGAACTAAGTCTGATAGAACAATGAAGGTAAGTCTGATAGAACTATGAAGGTAAGTGAGAGAGGTTGCTGGGTGTCATATATGATTTAAAAGGGATAACCAGAACTCAATCTTGAAAATCTGGGATGAATTTTGATAGCACTGGATATCTTGCAAAATGTTAAATACCTATTGAACTGTTCTGGTTTTTCATTTGTTGTAGAGAAGATCATTTTCCCAGAAAAGTCTTCAGAAAAAGCACCTTTCTCTCCCAACAGTCTATCTTTAGAAAATCCTTACTCCCTACTATGTGATTTCTCATGCCTTAACAGTTTAATGAATTACCAAAAGGCTGTCTCTTTGAGGTTTTCATGGAGACTGACTTAGAACATACAATGCCGTGGAATACACTGAATTACGTAAAAAAAAAAAAAGTCATCCACTTTCTTACATGTAAAGAATCTTCTTATATCTACAGCCTTTGAATTGTGAGATCATTTTCTCTGCATGCTTAATTTATTCATTAAATGAAGTATAAATTTTAGACTAAACCCACCCAAGCATATTCCCCTGTCTGTTCTGAGGGGATAAAAGCAAATGTTCACCTTGTATATCTTGTTAACTGCGAAAAAGTTGCACCTAGTGTCAGTCTCTTTTGGGATTTGATGATCTTCAATGTAGTATTCATGGGCTATGTAGCCTATGGTGACCATTTTCTGCTTTTGTTATGCTTATGAAAACACCAATTATTTAGAAAACAACCATCTTAATGATTATTCTTTATTGTCATAATTAAATAAATCAGATAACTATTTATAATTAGGTACCCGCTGAAATCTCAAGAGAAATTATATTTTCCATGAAGCATTTTTTTATATGCAAATATGTAGTTTTCCTCAGTGATGAAACAACACAGTTGAGTTCTTTGAATTGGAGATGATATCAGGCTTTTTTGTGAATTATCACTGTTGTAGTAGGGAGAATGTTTGATTTTCCAAAGTTACATTGTTGGCAGAAAAAGAAAATCATTGCAAATAAGTTTACATTTAAATATGTTTAGCATTTTATGCATTCTGACATATTTTAAAAGTCAATAAAGTACTTATGATTCACTTTATTAGCACTTACAACATATTTTCATGGCTTGTAAAGAATCTTTAAAACCTTAGAAAGACCCAAATTTATTATGATTATTATAGTTATAATCAGTTTTGAATAAGATAAGCTGACTGGATCCAAAACATGGCACTATGGCTAGGAAAATATATAGAAGTAATAAAATTTTTACAATTATGCTATAAAATACTAGCAAAATTATAAGGAAACATTAATTTTGTACTCTTCTTTGATAATAATATGCTGAATAAAATGGATAATCAAAATTTCTTTCAGATCTCTGGAAGGAAAAAAAAACTTCCATAAAAATGTGCCCCCCTTTCATATCCTACTTTAAGAAAGCAGACAAGTTTCATATTAAAAAAGACCTCAATGACATAAAAAATCCACTTCTTACATGTAAAAAATAGTGTTATGTCTAGAGCTTTTGAATTGTGAGATCATCTTCTCTTCATGCTTAATCTATTCATTAAATTAAGTGTAGTATTAAGTTTAGACTAAACCCAACCAGGCATATTGCCTTGTCTATTTTGAGGAAATAGAAGCAAGTGTTTGCCTTGGATATATGGTTAACTGAGAAAAAGTTGCACAATGAATTAGATGCTTTCCAGATTTCCCATTTTCCCTCGATTGGTAAGCCTGACTTTCAGCTATGGCACTGGGACACCTCCAGATCGATACATAGCTTGTTCAGGCACTATTTTGTCAAAGGTGCTCCTCAGTTGGTAAATTTATCCTACACAATTTAGTTCTATCTTGTTTAAGTACACCGTACTAATATTGGAAGATATTATTTTTTGAAATTTTAGAAAGAAAATAGAAATATCATTTAAAAATGGATTCATCCACTTTCAAATTTACAGCATTTTCGACTGTTCTGAATATTTTGTAGTAAAAAAAAATCTGCAGCAATCTAAAAAATTTAGTGAAGCATTGTTAGTTGTTTATGTACATCCCACACACATACACAGGAAAAGAGTATTAACTTCCAATCTTTGTTGTTAAGAAATCGGCATAAGCTTTGATTTAAAAAATGGGAAAGAGGTCATAAAGATGGTAGGATAGGCGGCCTCAGCCTTTATCCCTCACAGAAAGACTTATTTAACAACTATTCATGGGAAAAATACCTTCATGAGGTCTCTAGAATTCAGATTAGAGGTTAAAACACCCAGGTGGGGCACAGAAAGGATAAAAGATTTATTAAAAAGGGTAAGAACACCAGTTCCACTTTACCCAAACCATCTCTCCCACAAGCTGACAAAGCACAGTGCCAAGAGGGATCCCTTTGGCCCACAATTTCTTCCATGGAGAAAAAAAAAGTGCAAACTGAGGATCCAACTTACCCCAAATTTAAGAATGAGGCCCAAGGGGGCTACTTCTGGTGTGCTTCACCCAAATCACTATGGGAATTTGCATGGCTAGATTGATTGAAGGTAGGACAACTAAGAAAAGGGGAAGAGGTCTCTCAACAACCTACCTGTGTATCTCACAGCCAGCCCATAGCCCCTGGTAGAAGGCACACTTACAAACGCCAGCAGCAAGTTTGATTGCAGGTCCCAGAATCTTGATTGCCCATGGACCCAGCCAACTTATTTGCCCAGAATCTTTGGCCAGGCTGCTATTGAAGGACTTTTCCTGGCAAAGCCATCCCCTAAAGATTGAAAGAAATGATTACGTCTTTAAATGCACATATGCCAATGCAAGGATACAAAGATCATGAAGAATACAAAACTTGACACTACAAGGAAGAAAATAAAGCTCCAGTAAGTAATCCTAAAGATAGAGAAATCTACAACCTGCCTGACAAAAAATTCAAAATATTTTTTTCTAAGCTCAGGAGCTACAAGAGAACACAAGTCAACAATTAAACAAAAATAAAAAAGCAATACATGAACAAAATTTAAACCTTGCAGGCCAGAGGAAAATGAAATGATATATTCACAGGGCTGAAAGAATAAAACTGCCAAACAAAAATTTTACATTGGGCGATCCCATCTTTAAAAAATAGAGACATAAAGACCGTCCAGACAGGCAAAATTGAGAGAATTTGTCATTGATAAAACTGCCTCACAAGAGGTGCTAAACAGAGATTTAAAATTGAAGTAAATGGATTTTAAACAGCAATATGAGAGCATACAAAAGTCTAAATCTCATTGGTATAGGTGAATATATAAACAAATACATAATATTTCAATACTATCATGATGGTGCATAACCTATTTTAATCCTGTTATAAAAGTTAAAAGACAAAATATTAAAAATAACAATAAGCACCAAAGTGCATTAATGGATATACAATATAAAAAGGTATAAAGTTTGACATTAAAATAGAGCATGTGTGTGGGGGATATAAAAGTATAGTTTTTGTATGTGGTTGAAGTTAAGTTGGTATTAGCCTGAAATATATTGTCACAACTATAAAAAATTTAATGCAAACTTCATGGCAACTGCAAAGAAAAAACCTACAATAAATACAAGAAAAATAAAAGTATATCCCTACAAAAATAATCAAATCACAAAGAAAAACAGCAAGAGAGGAAGAGAGAAATAAAATAACTATTAAATAGATAAAACCACAAATAAAGTATCAATAATAAGTTCTTACCTAACAATAAGTAGTTTAAATGTAAATGGATTAATTCATCTGGGAAAAACAGCAGATAGGAGGCAGGACCAAATTGCAGCTTCCATTCAGATGGACAGAGCAGCGCATGGAGACTGACATTGTGACTTTTGCTCCAAGAACTCCCACAGGAACATACCGAGGAAGCCAAGAGAGTCCACAGACCCTTTGAAGAAAGTGGATTGCTCCTGCAGGCTCCAGGAGACAACTGAAAAACTGTGAGTTCCCAAAGTGGGAAAGGAGGATTGTCAGCCCCAAGTCACAGACTCACACTGGGGAGCCTGAAGGTCCAGGTCACAGGAGAAGAATTGACCTTACCTAGAGCTGAGACAAATTTAGTGACCCGAGTGAAATATGGGGGTAGAAGAAGCAGTGGGAAGAGCCCTGTGGGCTACTTGGTTCCCAGGAAAGCCATTTCTGACTTTGTCTCTCAGAGGTCTTTGGGGAGGGCTGCCAGAGGAAATGGAAAAGACCACAGGGAGAAGGAAACTTCCAGCTGAACTTTGTTACAATTTTGACTGAAAGTGAAGTTTCCTGGCCAGAACTCAGGGAAGGGGATGACGCGGGAGTGCAGACACAGCACAGAAGCTACAGCAGGCAGTGTAAAACCTGAAAGCCCTGCTTGCTTTCTCAGCTGGGAGGCAGGTAGCCTGGGTCAGGTTCTCAGCCCTGCTCACTCACTACCTGGAAATAAACTCAGTGCTATTGCGGGGGGCATGATGAGAGTGAGACTGCTCCTTTGGGTTGTATGGGAGCTGGGTGAGGCCCGCAACTGTTGACTTTCCCCCACTTCCCTGTGAACTGCATAATACAGCACAGTCAGCCATAATTCTCCTGGGAACATAACTCAATTGGCCTGAAAACAACACCTCCATTCCCCACAGCAGCTGCAGCAAGCTCCACCCAAGAAGAGTCTGAGCTCAGATATGCCTAACACTGCCCCCACCCAATGGCCTTTCTCTACCCTCCCTGGTAGCCAAAGACAAAGGACATAGTCTCTTAGGAGCTCTAGGAGCCTGCCCACCAGCTGATTCTCCCTATGCTCTCTTAGAAAGTGCCACCTCCTGGCTGGAGGCCAACCAACAAAAAAATAGCAATAAACAAAACTACAATTAAGAGCCCTCACAGAGTGTATTTCACTCCCCTGCCACCTCCACTGCAGCTGGTGCTGGTACCCATGGTTGAGAGACCTGAAGACAGTTCACATCACAGGACTCTGTGCAGACACCCCCCAGTACCTGCAGAAAGCCTGGTAGCTCTACTGCGTAGCTAGATCCAGAAGGCAAAAACAATCACTGCAGCTAGGTTCTTAGGAAGTCACATCCTTAGGGGAAGGGGGAGAGTGCTACATCAAGGGAGCACCCTGTGGGACAAAAGCATCTGAAAAGCAGCCTGTGAGCCCCAGATCTTCCCTCTGACATAGCCTACCCCAAAAAGAAAGAATCAGAAAAACAATTCTGGTAATATGACAAAACAAGGCTCTTTAACACCCACCAAAATCACACTAGCTCAGCAGTAATGGATCCAAACCAAGAAGTAATCCCTGAATATCTAGAAAAAGAATTCAGGTCGATTATTAAGCTAATCAGGGAGGCACCAGAGAAAGGTGAAGTTCAACTTAATGAAATTTAAAAAAAATAAGATATGAAAGGAAAAATCTACAGTGAAATAGATAGCATTAAAAAAAAATCACAACTTCTGGAAATGAAGGATAAACTTAGAGAAATGCAAGACACACTGGAAAGTCTTGGCAATAGAATCAAATAAGCAGAAGAAAAACTTCAGAGTTCGAAGACAAGGTTTGTGAATTAACCTAACCCAACAAGGACAAAGAAAAAAGAATATTTTAAAAAATGAACAAAGCCTTTAAGAAGTTTGAGATTATGTTAAATGACCAAACCTGAGAATAATTGGTATTCCTGAGGAAGAAGATAAATCTAAAAGTTTGGAAAACATATTTAAGGGAAGAATTGAGGAAAACTTCCCTGGCCTTGCTAGAGATCTAGATATCCAAATACAAGAAGCTCAAAGAACATCTGGGAAATTTATCACAGAAAGATTATCAACTAGGAACTTAGTGATCAGGTTATCTAAAGTCAAGATGAAGGAAAGAATTTTAAGATCTGTGAGGCAAAAGCATCAGGTAACCTATAAAGGAAAACCTATCAGATTAACAGCCGATTTATCAGCAGAAATCTTACAAGCTAGAAGGGATTGGGACTCTATCTTCAATCTCCTTAAAACAATTATCAGCCATGGATTTTGTATCCAGGAAAAATGAGTTTCATAAATGAAGGAAAGATATAATCTTTTTCAGACAAACAAATGCTGAGAGAATTCACCACTACCGAGCCAGCACTACAAAAACTTCTAAAAGGAGCTCTAAATCTTGAAACAAATTCTCAAAATAATAATACAGCAAAATAGAACCTCCTTAAAGCACGCAGGACTTATAAAACACAAACACAATTAAAAAACAAGGTATTCAGGCAACAGAGATTATGATGAATATGATACTACCTCACATCTCAATGTGAACATTTAATGTAAATACCTAAATGCTCTATTTAAAAGATACAGAATGGCAGAATGGATAAGAATTCACCAACCAAGTATCTGCTGTCTTCAGAAGATTCACCTGACATATAACTACTCACATAAACTTAAGGTTTAGGGGTGGAAAGAATATTTCATACAGATGGACACCAAAAGTGAGCCAGAGTAACTATTCTTATATAAGACAAAACAAACTTTAAAGCAACAGTAGTTTAAAAAGGCCAAGAGGAACATTATATAATGATAAAAGGACTTTTCCCAAAGGAAAATATCACAATTATAAATATGCACCTAACACTGCAGCCCCCAAATTTATAAAGCAATTACTTCTAGACAGAAGCAATGAGATTAGATGGCAATACAATAATAGTTGGGGACTTCAATACTTAATTGACAGCATTAGACAAGTCATCAACACAAAAAGTTAACAAAGAAACAATGAACTTAAACTATACCCTAGAACAAATGGACTTAACAGATATTTATAGGACATTCTAACCAACAACTGCAAAATATACATTCTATTCATCAGCACATGGAACATTCTCCAAGACAGACTATATAATAGGGCACAAAACAAGTCTCAGTAAATTTAAGAAAATCTAAATTATATCAAGTACTCTCTTAGACTGCAGTGGAATAAAATTGCAAATCAACTCCAAAACGAACCCTCAAAACCATGCAAATACATGGAAATTAAATAACCAGCTCCTGAATGATCATTGGGTCAATAATTAAATCCAGATAAAAATTAAAAAATTGTTTGAACTGAATGATAATGGTGACACAAGTTACCAAAACGTCTGGGATACAACAAAGGTGGTGCTAAGAGGAAAGTTCAAAGCCTTAAATGCCTACATCAAAAATTCTGAAAGAGCACAAAACATAATCTAAGGTTATACCTCAAGGTACTAGAGAAAAAGAACAAACCAAACCCAAACCCAGCAGAAGAAAAGAAATAACCAAGATCAGATTAGAACTAAATGAAATTGAAGTAAACAAACAAAAAATACAAAAGATAAATAAACAAAAGCTGATTCTTTGAAAAGATAAATAAAGCTGATAGATCATTAGTGAGATTAACCAAGAAAAGTAGAGAGAAGTTCAAATAAGCTCAATTAAAAAAGAAATGGAAAATGTATTAATCCATTTTCATGCTGCTAATAAAGGCAAACCTGAGACCAGGTAATTTATAAAGGAAAAAGATTTAATTGACTCACAGTTGCACATGGCTGGGAAGACCTCACAGTAATGGCAGAAGACAAATGAGGAGCAAAGTCACGTCTTACATGGTGGAAGGCAAGAGAGCTTGTGCAGGGGTACTCTCATTGTAATACCATCAGATCTTGTGAAACTTATTCACTACAATGAGAACAGTATGGGATAACCACCCCCATGATTTAATTATCTCCACCTAGCCCTGTCCTGGACATGTGGGGATTATTACAATTCAAGGCGAGATTTGAGTGAGGACACAGCCAAACCATATCATTTCACCCTAGCCCCTCCCAAATCTGATGTCCTCACATTTCAAAAGCAATCATGCCTTCCCAACAGTTCCCTGAAATGTTAACTCATTTCAGCATTAACTGAAAAGTCTATAGTCCAAAGTCTCCTCTGAGATAAGGCAAGTCCCTTCCACCTATGAGCCAGTAAAATCAAAAGCACATTAGTTACTCCCTACATACAATGTGTGGGCAAATACACACATTCCAAATGGGATAAATTAGCCAAAATGAAGGGGCTACAGGCCCCATGCTAGTTGAAAATTTAGCAGGGAAGCTAAATCTTAAAGCTATAAAATGATCTCGTTTGACTCCATATCTCAATATAGGTCATGCTCATGCAAGAGGTAAGCAGCTCCACCCCTGTGACTTTGCAGGGTGTAGCCTCCCTCCAAGCTGCTTTCATTGGCTGGTATTGCATGTCCATGGCTTTTCCAGGCACATGGTGCAAGCTGTCAGTTGAACTACCATCCTGGGGTCTGGAGGATGGTTGCTCTCTTCTCACAGCTCCACTAGGCAATGCCCCTGTCGGGACTCTGTGTGTGGGCTCCCACCCCACATTTCTCTTCCACACTGCCATAGCAGAGATTCTCCATGAGGGCCCCACTCCTGCAGCAAACTTCTTCCTGGACATCCAGGTATTTCTATAGAGCCTCTAAAATCTAGATGGAGCTTCCCAAACCTCCGTTCTTAACTTTTGTGCACCTGCAGGCTCAACACCACTTTGAAGCCACTTCCTGAATGTACCGTGGCTCCTTTTAGCTATGGCTGGAGTGGCTGAGAAGCAGGGCACCGAGTCCCTAGGCTACACACAGCACAGGAACCTGGGCCTGGCCCATGAAACCGTTTTTTCCTCCTAAGTCTCTGAGTCTGTGGTGGGAGGGGCTGCCGTGAAGACTTCTGACTTGCCCTGGAGACATTTTCCCCATTGTCTTGGTAATTAACATTCAGCTCCTTGTTACTTATGCAAATTTCTGCAGCTGGCTTGAATTTCTCCTCAGAAAATAGGTTTTTCTTTTCTACTGTATAATCAGACTGCAAATTTTTTGAACTTTTATGCTCTGCTTCCCTTTTAAACATAAGCTCCAATTCCAAACCGTATCTTTGTGAATACATAAAACTGAATGCTTTTAACAGCACCTAAGCCACATCGTGAATGCTTTATTGCTTATAAATTTCTTCTGCCAGATGCCTTAAATCATTTTTCTCAAGTTCAAGATTCCACAAAGCTCCAGGGCAGGGGCAAAATGCCACCAGTCTCTTTGCTAAAGCATAACAAGTCACCTTTGCTCTAGTTCCCAGCAAGTTCTCATCTCCATCTGAGACCACCTCAACCTGAGCTTAATTGTCCATATCCCTAACAGCATTTTCATCAAAACCATTCAACAAGCCTCTAGGAAGTTTCATACTTCCCGACATCTTCCTGTCTTCTTCTGATCCCTCCAAACCTTTCCAACCTTTGCCTGTTATGCAGTTCCAAAGTTGCTTCCTCATATTCACATATTTTTACAGCAGCACCCCACTCTACCAGTACCAATGTACTGTATTAGTCAGTTCTCATGCCACTAATAAAGACATACCCAAAACTGGATAATTTATGATGGAAAGAGGTTTAATTGACTCCCATTTCCACATGGCAGGGGAGCCCTCACAGTCATGGTGGAATGTGAATAAGGAGTAAAGTAACCTCTTACATGGCAGCAGGGAAAAGAGCTTGTGCAAAGAAATTCCCATTTATAAAACCATCAGATCTCATGAGACTTATTCAGTACTATGAGAATAGTATGGGGGAAACCACACCCATGTTTCAATGATCTCTACCTGGCCCTCACACTTGACATGTAAGAATTACTACAATTTGAGGTGAGATTTGGGTGGGTACACAGACAAACCATATCAGAAGATATTATAACTGATACCACAGAAATACAAAAGATCATTCAAGGCCACTATGAACACCTTTACCCATATAAACTAGAAAACCTAGAAGAGATGGATAAATTCTTGGAAATATACAACCATCCTAATTATACCAGGAAGATATAGAAACTCTGAAAAGACCAATAAATAGTAAGAAAAAAAATTGCCAACAGAAAAAAGCCCAGGACCAGATGGATTCACAGCTGAATTTGATCAGACATTCAAATAAGAATTGGTACCAATCCTATTGACACTATTTCACAACATAGAGAAAGGGGAAATCCTCCCTAAATCATTCTATGAAGACAGCAACACCCTAATACCAAAACCAGGAAAGGACATAACAAAAACAAAAAATACACACAAATATCCTTGATGAATATAGATGCAAAAATCCTTAACAAAATACTAGTTAACCAAATCCAACAGCATATCAAGAAGATAATCCAGCATAATCAAGTGGGTTTCACATCAGGGATGCAGCAACAGTTTAACATATACAAGTCAATAAATATGATATACCACATAAACAGAATTAAAAACAAAAATCACATGTTCATATCAAATGACACAGAAAAAGCATTCAACAAAATTCAGCATCTCTTTATGATTAAAACTCTCAGCAAAATTGTCATAAAAAGGACATACCTTAATGTAATAAAAGCCATCTGTGAAAAACCCACAGCCAATGTTGTACCGAATGGTGAAAAGTTTAAAGCATTTTCCCAGAGAACTGGAAGAAGACAAGGATGCTCACTCTCCTCACTGCTATTCACCATGGTACTGGAAGTCCTAGCCAGAGCAATCAGACAAGGGAAGGAAATAAAGGGCATCGAAATCAGTAAAGAGGAAGTCAACCTGTTGCTGTTTGCTGATAATATGATCATATACCTAGAAAACCCTAAAAAGTCCTCCAAAAAGCTCAAAAAACTGATAAAGAATTCATCAAAGTTTCAGGACATAAAATCAATGTACAGAAATCAGTAGCACTGCTGTACACCAACAGCAACCAAGCTGAGAATCAAATCAAGAACTCAACCCCTTTCACAATAGATGCAAGAATAATAATAAAATAAAATACTTGGAATATACTTAACCAAGGAGGTAAAAAACCTCTACAAGGAAACAAAGAAAACTATAAAACACTGCTGAAAGAAATCATAGATGACAGAAACAAATGGAAACACATTCCATGCTCATGGATGAGTAGGATCAATATCATGAAAATGACCATACTGCCAAAAGCAATCTACAAATTCAATGCAATTTCTATCAAAATACTACCATCATTCTTCACAGAACTAGAAAAAACAATCCTAAAATTCATATGGAACCGAAAAAGAGCCCACATAGCCAAATCAAGACTAAGCAAAAAGAACAAATCTGGAAACATCACATTACCCGACTTCAAACTACACTACAAGGCCATAGTCACCAAAACAGCATGGTTTTGGTATAAAAATAGGCTCATAGATCAATGGAACAGAATAGAGAACCCAAAAATAAACCCAAATACTTTCAGCCAACTGATCTTCAACAAAGCCAACAAAAGCATAAAGTGAAGAAAGGACACCCTATTTAACAAATGGTGATGGGATAATTGGCAAGCCATGTATAGAAGGATGAAACTGGATTCTCGTCTCTCACCTTACACAAAAATCAACTCAAGATGGATCAAGGATTTAAATCTAAGACCTGAAACCATAAAGATTCTAGAAGATAATATTAGAAAAACCCTTCAAGACATTGGCTGAAGCAAAGACTTCATGACCAATAACTGAAAAGCAAATGCAATAAAAACAAAGATAAATAGATGGGACTTAATTAAACTAAGAAGCTTCTGCACAACAAATAATAATAATAATAATAATAATCAGCAGAGTTAACAGACAAACCACAGAGTGGAAGAAAATCGTCACAATCTATACATCCAACAAAGAACTAATATGAAGAATCTACAAAGAACTCAAACAAATCAGCAAGAAAAAAACAATCCCTTCAAAAAGTGGGCTAAGGACATGAATAGACAGTTCTCATAAGAAGATATACAAATGGCCAACAAGCATATGAAAAAATGCTCAACATCAGTAATTATCAGGGAAATGAAAATATCAAAACCACAATGGAATACTACCTTTTTCCTGCAAGAATGGACATAATCAAAAAATCAAAAAATAATAGATGTTGGTGTGGATGTGGTTTCCAGGGATTAGGGTGAGGAGGATGAGGAGTGTTGGTCAAATAGTGCAAAGTTTTAGTTATATGAGATGAATAATTTCTAGAGATCTACTGTACATTATAATGCCTATAGTTAACAATACTGTATTGTAGACTTCAAGTTTCACAGAGGGTAATACTTGTGTTCTTATTACACATAAAATAATAATAAAGCAAAAACTGTTTGAGGTGATGGATGTGTTTATGACATTGATTGTGGTGATGGTATTATGGGTGTAATTTATTTCCCAAGTCACTAAGTTGTATATCTTAAATATGCACATAAATCATACCTGAATAAAGTAACTTAAAAGATAGATAATAGTCATGTCATGATTCTGTGAAGATCTTTATTTTCTATTCTCCTCGATTCCGTAGTAATGGCAAAAAACGCAGTTATGTTTGCAACAACCTAATACTTCTCACCCTAATGCTGATCCACACTCTGTAGGAATATAAAGAGGAGAAGTTACTCCCTATATAAGAGGTCCTATTATTAATACAGAAAATTCTCAGTATCTGCTTGATATTGATCAAAGTTGAAATTCAAATTTTTCACTATTTCAATTTATACCTCTATTACATTTGTATTTCTATTTATTACTACATAAATCCTTGAAGTTTGTGAAAGATATGTCTTCTAATGCTGTGCCTCTCAAAAACATTATGTGCCATACATCACCTGGTAATATTTTAAGAGCTTGCATTTCTTACAGGTTAAGTCCAACCCTGCTGGACCTGGTATACATTTTGAGTAGCAAGACAATATGTACACTCAACACAGCTCTCTGCTGCTGCTACTAGAGAATACCTTTCTCTGTGCTACCTGTGGTAGGTGAACAAATATGTGTATGTGTGTGCATTTGTGTATGTGTGTAAGGATGCAAGTAAGAGAAAATTATGATTTATTCCAGGTTTGGCTTCCAAGATAAGTGCTAGCATAAAACGTCTTGCTTTCATTAATCAATAATTTAGTTATCTATGAATCAAGATCCCCCGTGGCTGAAGCTGGTTGGGGTGTTACTATTCAGACATGTCTGGCTACACATATACTTTCATTTGTTTATTTACTTAATAATCATTATTATATATTATGTGCTAGAAAATATACTGGGCAGCAGTTATAGAGTGGAGCTTGAGACACAATCCCTCCATTCAAAGATCTCACACCTCAATGGAAGAGATGAACTTGCTAAGAAAAATAGTAATATTGAGTTAAATACAATGTACTACATTTGCACAGAGGAAAAGGTAAAAAATGCATTTGTGGGATTCAGGAAGATTTCACAGAAGATGTGGCACTATTCAGAGACTTGAGGAAGAATATTAAGAATATTAAGAATGAGCTCTCCTTGCAGAGGCAGTAACACTTGCACAAGCGAAGAAGCATTAAAATGCATGGCATACTCAGTGAACCACAGGTAGTTCAAGATGATTGTAGGGGAGTGGCAAAAAATAACTAGGCAAAGCATCAGATCATGAAAGGCCTTTATTCCAAGAAAGATGAATTTTTATCTTATAAGCAATGTGGAAATATTGAATGGTAGAGTATTAGAAAATAATTTCAGTAGTGGTATAAAGTGCTAAGTAATAAAAAGACAATTTTGAAGGCATCAAATTAACACAAGAGGGAAACAATGAATTCCAAACTGAGGTAGTATCGATGATAGGGGAAGATATTCTAGAGGTAGAAATGACTGGACTTTGTGGTAAATTGGACATTGGACTTGAGACCGAGGAAAGATATGTTTTTAAAATTTCAAGCCTGGTTAATAAGGTGGGGGATATAATAGCATTTGCTAAAGTTTTGCATATATTCATATGGGAACTATTTTGGAAGTAGTCATAATGAATTCAGTTTTTATCTTGTTGAGTTTGAGAGTTTTGTAGGAAAAACAGACAACTGGGCTTCAGTTGGTTGAGAATATGCAGCTTAAATAAAATACATATGAAGTATGGAAGTTGGATCTTTTTCTTGGCCTGGATTACCTCATATCTTCTCTTTGTAAAATGCTTTAGTCAAAAATGCTGCTTTGGTGAATGTCACGGTGAGTATATCTACTACGTCAATGCTCATTAATGTTCTAATTTGCTTTGGAATTTGAAGAGCCCAAAGACCATAAGATGATAATGGTTCTTTCCAGGATGCTATACAAAAGGAGGGGTGATTTGCTATTTTAGAGCAGTACTCTAATAATTTAAACTATAAACATTTTCTGATGGCTTTGATGTATGAAGGTATTTTGAATGCTACTAAGAATTAACTACTTTTTTTGTGATAAGACAACAGAACTAGGTCTGACATTTTTTAAAAGACACCGTGAAGTATATTGCTCTGATATGTAAGAGCAGATATTTCAGATCAGAGATTTACATCAGGTTGTGATATCAGAAAGTTTTTGGAGAATATTAACACATGACATAACTTGATCATACATAGAGAGAATAAGCATGATTTGATCCCAGCTGATAAATGATCAGGTAGAATGGAAGCTCCTATCAAGTCTCCCATCTGACTTTCTTCTGGCATTCAAAAAGGAAGTTGGTTTCTCAGACAGTAAATAATTGGTTTATAGGGATATACTATATACACTGCTTATAAAAAGGCTTCGGATAAACTGCGACTCTTAAGGTGATTACATTTAAAACTGAAAGAAAATTGAAAATGAGAACAGCTGCAGGTAAGATTGGACATTTTGGGACAAAACAAGTATTCATGCTGCTAGTGAGCTGGTGTCTCTTCTGCAGTCATTACATAAAGGAAAGAGCTATTATAGCTTGTGATTATTTTTATTTACATACACATCAAAATGATGAGATGAGGTTTACATTTGCTCTACTTCTCTGTTTCCATCTGAATATCATTTACTTTCAGGATTAAATAAGAAATTTATTGAGCTGTACCATCAAAAACTTGTTAGTAATTGCTATATAATTATATATATTTTTATATATTTATATATTTATACATAGCTTACCTAAATCTGCAACCAAAGCTTGTAGTAACTTTGTATAACTCTGCACCATTAATTTCTTCAGAGTGACATTCTGATGTGAGCTGAACAGATGGAATTGCAGGATTGTTCTAGCAAATTTATCATAAAAAATGCATCCGACACCTGTGTAATTTGCCTAATCATTTTCCTAATAAGCTCCCACCATTAATTATGCACGATTTCCACAATGCAATCAAGATAAAAGTAAATCTGATGACTTAATACCCTTCAAAATAATTGGTTCACCCAACACAAGGCCTCCTTTGCTTTCCATAGCCATTTTAGTTAATTAGAGAAAGGGTGCACCCTGTTGGAGTCAGCAGAACGGAGGCTGATCGCTTGGTGGGAGGTAGACCTGCTGGTGTTTGGGCAGGAGTCAAGTATATTAACTCGCGAAAGAATAGAAGATAATTTTGCCCCTTCCTCTTATTTTCTTCCCTTCACATTCCCCCTTTCAACTTCCCTGCTTCCCCCCACCCACCCCAGTAGCAAACAGATGCGATTAGTGTTCTTCAGCCATCAGAAAACTGACTGCAGGACTCTGCGGGTCTAATGAGAATCAACTTTTCCGAGGCTGCTGTCTTGCGGTGCAGTCCACCTGTCACATCATTAGGTGCAGCATGTGCCTTGAATTCACTTTGCTAAATGAGATTTACAGGCCCCACTGAAACCCATCCTGCAGCATCCCTGCTTCAATTAGCTAAAGATTAATTGTCTGAGAAAGGGAATGAAAGTTTTACTTCAACTGACCTGAAAAAAAAAAGGTAAAAAAAAAGTATGGTTCAGGTATTCCACATAGGCCCGAGGCAGTGTGGAAAAACGTGATAATTTAAAGGTGCTGCAAATTTCCTACACCTCGCCTGGATGAATGAAATTAACTAGCACTAAAAGCTGTCAAATTAAAGGTTGACTTCCAGATATTAGCACCTTAAATGTCACTGAATATTCTCTTTCTTTTTTTCTTTTCTTTTTTTTTTTTTTTTTTTTGGCAAACATTCACGTCAGCACACCTGCACGTGCACACAAACATTTTCTTACTGCTGTTCCTGCTAACTGCTTGTTCGTGCCCAGCCGGGAGTTACTTGCTATAAATCTTTGATGTAACCATGGCTACAGAACAACTGGCAATTACAAAATTTCCTCCATGTTAATGTTACACTAATTATATTTGAATATATTTTAATAGAGAAAAAGATTTGGAGGTGAGAAAAGCTTCTGGAAGAAGGGCAGAATGTGGGATCTCTGCACCCATCTGCCACACGTTTCCTTCGCTAGTCAGACACACAGAGGTCTTGAGTGGAGGTATGTCCCTAGTAGCTAGAATTTCTTAACTTCTAAATCTTAATACAAATTATAAAACTTAAAAACTTTAATGTTATGGAGAATGGCCTAATGTAAATAGACAATCGATTTTTAGCATTGTGGGATATGCAAGGATTTATTAGGAATTGGATAGGAAATAGGAAAACTTCTCTTATCAGCTCAAATTGATTTTTAACTAATTAAATAAGAAAAACATTTAGCATTCCTAATATTCAACATAAGGAATGGCACTGGAAACCACATTTGGCTAGGATGTCAGACATGGTGTAGAGTACTTGAGGGAAGAGTGGGGGTACTCCACATTTGGGGGCAGAGGTTATCAGGGGCCTTCATTCTTCAGTTCACTTTTCACATATTTCAACTAATCACAGTTTGTTTGTGCTGATTTAAATTTGTGGTTTATAGCACCTAGTTTTAATTAATAAAATTTCACAAAATACAAACATGCCTGGAGAAAATCTTTACCAAGACAATATACAAATGAGGTAATACTAAATATGTATGCAAAAGAGAATAATAAAAAAATGCAGAATGCAGAACGAACATGCCTCTACTTTGAATGTGAGTTCCCTATCTTCTACATTAAGAGATTAAAAGGAAAAACCAGAAGAAAAAAAATGATGTAATCAAAAAACTTAAATAAATTCTTTTATACATAACAGGGAGTCTATTTGAAATATGCATTTGAATCCCATATCAGTAACAGTCAACCTCACTCTAAGAACATATTTTGCTATGAGTTATCAACTAACAATACCCGTGAAGCATTAGGATTTGAAAGTCATGTAAAAATATTATTTTATTTGTTTTTTAAACAGCATTATGCTTATGTTTTATAATATGGATATTTTATTAGTACAGTTATACATATATACTACTTGCAAATATAAATATGTATATATATATCTATATACATAGCAGGCATATGCTGAATTTTTAAGTTTAAATTTAAGTCTTTTCCTAAATATGATAGTTATCTAAGAAGTTCAGAGAATTCTATTCCAAGATTCCACTCCTTATCTATAAAATTAGACAAGGGCTGGAAAAACTATATGACTACTTTGAGTTATAATTTTCTCTTCGACTTGAGTATTTCCATGCCTATGGATCTTTGATAGTCAAAGGTTCTCACTGACTTAAAGTTAATAGTTAATCAAACAGGAGGAGACAGCTAGGAAATAGTCCTCAGTGCAAAATTCTCCATATTATCTTTTCATGTTGATAGCATTATTTGTTATGTTCTTAAAAGAACTTATTGCAAAAGGATGCTATATACTGGGTGTCTTTTTTTTTTTTTTGACAGCAATTTGCATGTTCGGTTAGCCTAGCCTTTAGAATTTTGATTTAAAAGAAAGGTATCATATGCTTTGTGTCTCTTTCTCCTCACCTAAGTACCCACATTTAGGTAATGACATCCAATCTGCATCAAACATTTGCTATACTCCAGACATTTTTTTTTAATCAAATATTACCTCATTTAATCTTTACCACAATCCTATGACTTAAGATTTATTACTTTTCTGCTTTGACTGATGAGCAAAATTAAATTACAGATATTAAATAACTTTATGAAGGGCAGTCTAGTAAATACAAGGCTAGGATTCAAACCACTTTTCATATCTTATGCCACATTTTGGCGTGACAAAACTCACACTTATGGGTTATTGTTTAAAATTGATACCCTGCCTGTTTCCATGGGGATTTGAAATAGTGAAGAAGCAGATGAGTTGTTGTATAAACTTGGGTTCAATCCAATGTATGTGGGTGGGATTGGTGTTGGTGGAGGCAAAAGTGTTTATGTGTGATCTACCATATAGATAAACTGACATTTAACTAAATTCTGAGTGGCATCATTTCCATGATTAAGATGTAATATCTATAGTTATGAAATTTTATGAGTTTTACCACTGCTTATGTTTGGTTCCAGTTTATGTCTTAAAAATACAAGTCAGCATAAGATACATAGAACCAATATTGTAAGATATGATTAAAAGCAATATGAATAAAACTATATAATCTGACAAAAAGACACCAAAGAATTCCAAATATTTCAGAGGTGTCAATTATTCTTCATTGAAGAACATATTGAATACAATTCTAATTAAAACCCTAGTAGAGATTATTTGGACCTTGGCAAAATAATTCTAGAGCACATCTGGAAAATTAATGAGGCTATTAGCATTCTGGAAAGAAAGTACAAATAAAAGACATTGCCTACTAGATAGTAGATTATATAAAACTGTAGTGATAATAAGAAGGGACTATTAATAAAGAATTGACATAAAGATCAAAAGAACAAAATAAGCAGCCCAGAAGCAAGAAACCACATACATAAAACTGTCCAAATAAAAATGATATCATTAAAATCTCTTAGGGAATATACATATGTCAATACATGATGATGTAACAAATAATTAATTGCAATAATTATACATTTGTACTAGATTTTATATTTGAATAATTAAATATATTAGACATAAATAAAAGTAGAATAGATTTTGTCCTAGAGAAGAACTTTTAAGTACCGAAATAACATAAAAAAATGAGCTACATTTTCTGCATATCACCAAATATAGTAAACAAAAGTAAAATCCACAATTGGGCTAGAATTTAAAAAATTTAATCTGTATGATGGAGAAATACTACTGTCATAAATAAAATTGAAAACAAGTAACTGTGAAAGAAAAACTGTTGGGAAAGGATTGAAACAGGCAATTTAAAAAAGAACAATTTGAAAAACAGTAAAGGTATAAAAACCATGTTAAACATAAAAACTAAAATATTGAGACACTATTTTTCACTTTTGGAACTATGATTTATGAAAAATATTTATGCCAAAAGACTACCAAAGGCATATAAAATAGGTACTTTAAACAATGATCCCAGAGGTAAAACGTATACATTTCAAAAATATTTGGCAACAAAAACCGAGATTTTTTAAAATGCTCATACTCTTTTAATATAGCGAATGGCTTTGCTTCAATCATACTACCCTGATAAACTAACCAATGCCTCACTACAGTTCTCAAAAGAGGAAATAATCTCAGTGTCCTGCAAAAAGAGGAATTGTTAAAAAGTATCAATTTAAAAATGCAGTGTTGAAGGATATATAATTCAGAAGGGAATGCTCAGAATTGTTATTATAAGGAACTACATAGCTTCGAAAATAAACTGCAAGGAAGTCTGCAAATGTATGAAATAGGCAAAAATATTTTAACATCATAATATAGGGTTAAAGGCTAAGGTTTGTAAATATTCTAAGTTTGAAATCTTGTCTTACCACTTTAATTATGTAGCTTTGAAAATTTACTTACTCCATTTGTATCCCAGTTTTCTCATCTAAAAGATGATGATAATAGCCTGTACCTTACAGTTTTATGGAACATAAAATAGAATAACTATGTGAATGATATGCTTAGCACAGGACTTGGCACTAAGCAAGTGCACAATAAATGTTATTAGCTATTATTAACCCTAGATGGTGGTATGGCATTGTGAATATTTTTCTCCCTTTTAAATGTATATGATATATTTTCATAACAAAATTTTGACTAGCTCTTTTTCATAAGTTTCATCAGAAGAAAATGTGTATCTTCTTAAAAGTCAAGGTAGCAGCATAACCCAAAAAAAATGTGTATAGGTAAAAATTCTGTCTTTTGTGAGCCCCTTTTCTATTAACTACAAGTCTATTATATATGATTACCTCATTTATTCATTCCACAAAAAAGTATTTATTATACTGAATGCCAGGTAACTAAGTTCTGTAAACATATTAGTGAACAAAATTTGTCCCTTTCTTTATGGGGTTTATAATCTGTTGGAGTAGACAATAAATAAGTGCAAAATAAATTGTTATTTTGAATGTAATAGTCTGAGAAAACTTACCTGAAGAGATGGCTTTTAAAACTGAAACCTGATCAGGCATTCTGTTAACACTGAACTTGTCAAATCAAGAAAATAAGAAATGTCCAACAGTTCAAAGGTCATAATTCTATAAAAATATATTCAAAGCAGATGTAATGGTGTATTCAAAGTACACTATGAAAATTAAAAGACATCATAAAGATAGTGTATTTCTGAGTACGTCTGTAGCTTTCATAGCCTCAGATTCAACCAACTGCAAATCAAAAGTATTTAAAGAAAATTAAAAATAAGTCAATTTTAAAAGTACACACAAAAAGTACAGAATAATAACTATTTATAGCACATTTACATTATATTTGCTATTATAAATAATCAAGACATGATTTAAAGTGTAAGGGAGGATATGCATAGATTATATGGAAATAGTACTCCATTTCTTCTACTGGACTTGAGCATCCACTAATTTTGGTATCCACATGTGTCCCGCAAGCAATTCTCCATAAATAGATATCAAGGAATAACTGAAAGCAGATAAGAAATATTTTAAGTTGATTTAAATTTAATTTAAATATAGTTCTGATATATTAACGCAATCAATCTTCTTTTTAGGTAGATTAATGTATCACACACATAACAATAGCAATAGCAACAACAATAAATAATATTTATTGAACACTTAATATGAGCTGAGATATGCTAAGCAATACGGGGATAAGAGGTTGTCCCAGTATTATCCCTGTTTTACAGCAGAAGAAATCAACATAAATTTTCCTTTTCCAAAATCACCAGTTCATTTGTTATGAAATTGTGATTCAAACCAGGTCTGTCTGATATCAAAATCAGTGTGCATAATCTATAGGCTTCACTGCTTTGGTTTGGATATCTGAATGCATTTGAGAGATTTCTATTTTAACTGAATTTTCCCTAATTATTTTTTAATTAAAAAATTCACACATGAAATCAGTCATTTGAAAAGAAACTTAGTAAATTTGGCTGCAATACAATAATTAACTGGTCCATTGGTTTTAAATATGCATAAGGGTTTGAAATAATTCAACTGCTAGCTCATTCAATCTAATCCACAACTTCTAAGAATTTCTTGAGATTCTATTTTTTTAAAGGGAGAGAAAGTTGAGAATTTACATGTATTACATTAATACTTCTGTATTTTGGTGTGTCTACCAGGTCTTGGGTATTTTATAGATATTAAATAGATTATATAATAGAGGACAAATAAGCCAATTAAATGTGTATTAAATGTGTAGGTATCTCTGAATAACTATAATTATGTTATAATGACAAAGAATAAAAAATGACTTATATCAACTAAATTCTCACTGTGTGCCAGCAGCTATACTTTCCATGACTGGCAGGCATTTGTTCACTTACTCATAACTATGAAGTAGGTAGTATATACCAGTGTGCAAAATGAAATGTTAGACAAAATAAAATGCCCAACTCCTCTTAGCTGCTTGGCCTAGAATCAAATTTTTTTTTTTTTTTTTTTGGAGACAGAGTCTCGCTCTGTCGTCCAGGCTGGAGTGCAGTGGCGCGATCTCGGCTCACTGCAAGCTCCACCTCCCGGGTTCGCGCCATTCTCCTGCCTCAGCCTCCAGAGTAGCTGGGACTACAGGCACCCACCACCACGCCAGGCTAATTTTTTGTATTTTTAGTAGAGAAGGGTTTTCACTGTGTTAGCCAGGATGGTCTCGATTAGAATCAGATTTTTAACTCATATCTGCCTAGTAATACTAAAACTTCTAGAATGAAATTCACTTCTAGAGATGCAGCATCCTTATGCAAACCAATTTAGCTACTTATGTTATACTTACTTCTCTAGTACAGAGGTTTTCATCCAAAATGTCATGGGTAGCTCTGCTAATTGAAAGGAAGAAAATAACTCCTAGTACACTAGAAATTATACAAATCTCTTAATGATCTGATTTGACTTTGGGCTAAGGGTCAAAATATGAATATGTGTATGGAAGTGTGGAATGTCTGAGTTGTACCATTTAGTCATACATCTTTTACAGTAATTAATGTATAACATAACAAACTTTGGTAGTTCAAGTAACCATCTGTCACAAATGTTAGAAACCACTTACTGTTTTGTTATAAGTTACATTACAGAAGGCTAAATATCATGGTAATATTCTGCAGGAATATCTCATGTGAGTCTTGTTTGTAGATTTTTTTTTCTCATTTTGGAAAGCGGTTCAGATAATGTTATTTTCCTTCCATTGAGGTGTATAGCTTTATGCCCTCTCCACCTATCCAGTTCTAACTCCAGTCTCTGCAATAGATATAAATGTATCTGGTAAACAGATACATGATGTGTCATTTATAGGGTTTTAGGTCCTATTAACATGTTTTATTTCCAAAAAGTACCATTGATGTCTTCTCTCATGTGCCTGACTTTGCTGTCAGTCAGTTTTACCAAATGGCTAAATCTGCAAATGGAGATAGAGATGGATCGAAAAGCCATCAAAATGGGGGCATGGAAATGTAAGGAAACAAAGTACAATGTTGCCTTGATACCTGGGCTTACATCCAGTGCTTTGAATTACCAGATGCCACCTCCTCCTAGCACTAAAAACACTAAACATAAACAACAACAATAACATACATTGGTATAAAGAGTGACACTCACCTGTATAAAAAATTCTCATGAATTTACCTGTATTTACCAAAAACAATTTATCCTCCATACGTATATTGCATGTAAAAAAAACCAGATTCCATGTATCATACTAGTACTTTCTGGAATACTCTAATAGAATTTCACATTGAATAAAAGGGTATTCGAATGCTATGCACCACACAGTCTCATTTAGCAAGTTGTCAAAAGTGAAACTTAAGGGGTAGAGAGCTGAGAGATATTTAAGATACCACACATTTATAATAAAGGAATGAGAAACATATTACTTTCTGTGGTATTGAATTTTTTCTCTCTTTTTGCTTTCTTACCAGGAACATTTCACACACACACACACACACACACACATCCTACCTGTCCACTGGTGACTGTGGGATGGGAATACAATTGCAAGTTTCCTCACAGCAGTGAGTTCTCAATCCCAGCTGTGCCTTCAGCGGCATGAGCCAGCATGATTACGCTAAAACACCCCTGGACTCCTTCCTCTTTTGTTTCATTCCACCCCGGGTCTTAAAGCTTAGACATTTGACACGCTTGGGCAGTTTTCTCTCTAATTTCACCCAAGCTGACTGTGTAGTGAGTTTAGTGTGTAGGTGTAGCCTGTAGGTGCAAGTAGCTTCTTCAGTATCTTTTCCCTTTAGCTATCTGAACACTGGATGCATTCCAGGTTGGAGGAAATCTCTTATGGTAAAAAGTTAAACCATATCACAAGAGAGATAATATTACCAGACCAAACTGATTTAGATCAATATCTATCCAGGCACAGGTTGACTCTGAAACTGTGAATATAATGCTTCTGGCTTCAACAACATAAAAGATGAAGCTTCTTAGGAAGTAAAATATTCCTCGTATAGTTACACTAAGTTTAGTTCCTTTTAAAATCATGTGATGAGGCTTGTTGATATTGTGATATTCAGAGTAGCTTGCTCATATCTTAATTTCCCATGATCTAATATTAAAGAATAGATATATGTATAATACAGATACATATTACACAGATTATATATAATATACATAATGTATATAATGTATATATATAGCAAGAGGTATATATAAGGTGTGTGCACACACACACTCACACACACACATATAGCTTAAAATTTTTGTATAACAGCCGTCCTGTTCCCAGACTAGAATATGGAACATCAATTTCCAATTTTTTCACCCTGGTGCCCTGTAACTCTTTGCTACTCAGTGAAAATATCTGGAAATACATACATTGTTACTGAAGTAGCAGGTGGTTGAAGCATTCTGAATGTGTCTAGCTCATTAAAAGGCATTGAAGAATCCAAATAAACAGCATCGTATACATATCTTAGACTCACATATATGTCTGCTCTGTTCTGCAAAAGAGAGTGCATTGATTTTACCCTTCCTTATTTCTTGGTCATCTCAGTTCCTTGGTGGAGTTATTCAACATTGAGAAAAACATCTACACATTACGAGAGATAGAATTTTGAGGGGATAGAATTTCAAAGCCTATAGTGAAACATTTTGGAGATGGGGAGATGCTGATGGCAATCCATAGTTTTAGATTCTGTGATATGTGTGTGCATGTGTATGTGTGTGTAAAACTCCACAAGTAAGTAACTTGAAATAAATATATCCTGAAAGAAAGCTTGTCAGAACTTTCTTTGTGCAACAGTTCTCTATTTATTGCCAGCTGCACATGTAAGAATGACAATCACATGTGCAAACAATTCTCATGTAGTATAAATGTATAAATAATTCTCAAGTAGTTTATTTGAAAAATGTGGCAATGAAAATGTTATTAGAAACTTACTTTGGGCTGAGCGCTATGGCTCACGCCTGTAATCTCAGCAATTTGGGAGGCCAAGGTGGGCAGATTTCTTGAGCCCAGGAGTTTGAGACCTGTGTGAGCGACATGGTGAAACTGTCTTTATGAAAAATACCAAAATAATTAGCTGGACATGGCGATGTGTGTGTCTGTAGTCCCAGCTACTTGGGATCCTGAGGTGGGAGGATCGCTTAAGCCCAGGAGGTAGAGGTTGCAGTGAGCTGAATTTGCACCACTACACAGCAGCCTGGGTGATAGAGTGAGACCCTGTCTCAAACAAACAAACTAACTAAAAACAAACAAAAAGAAACTCACTTTGAATACCCTATAATGAATGACAACATGCTATGATGGTGTCACATGTCAGATAAGAATTGTTATGTTTGACCAGCAATGGGGAGAAAGTTTGGGCCACAAAGTATCATCCTCTGATACTTAAAACCTTTTGTTTTAAAAATCATGATAAAGATTGCCTTAGTTCTTATAAAACTTTTCTCAAGCATCATGAGTAGAAGTTCTGATCTTCCGTTTGGGAACACTAATAGAGTAGTGACTGTCACCTTTACATCACTTACATCCTCTGATTAACCAGTTAAGGACTGTCATTCTGTCAGAGCCTCAGCAGTCAACATTGACTAGAAAGCCGACATTCAGGCATCTAAAGTGGTGTTTTAAATGGTTATGAGAGATAAATTATTCCCTGTCACAGTGCATTTGAAGTAAACTCTCTGTACCCATCATAGCAATGAAGAATTCCCCAACTAAATTTACAGTGATTCTGATTGCAGTAATCTGGACCCAGGTAGAACTTAAATGGAGAGTAAAGAGGAATAATATTAAGTTATTTCATAAAGAAGAAAGAAAAGAGCATTAGACAAAGAAAGAAAACCCAAGTCTTGGATTGAGTTCTGCTATTAAGATGTGAGACTTTGGGCAAGGACTTAACCTCCTCCACCTTTCATTTTCTCTTTGGTAAATGAGACTGCTCGACTACAGCAGCAGATCCCAATCTACTTCAAGAAACATCTGTTCTCTAAGCATTAATACATTCTGTAAGAATAAAGATTTACTGGTGAAATATATAAATGAAATATGTTCCCTCATGAGCCCGTATCAAAGCACATTTTAACAACTTTAAGTCTATAAAGTATTTTGTCATAAAACTTTGGTTAGAGAGAGACATACACGTAGCTATTTGTTTAGTTTCCTGGAAAACCTTAGTGGAGAGATTTTGAGTTAAGGTTCTGAGTTAAAAGCAAAGGATTTTTACCATCTCAGCTATGAATGTTGTGCAAGAGTTTTGTTTTCATTTATAAAGTAATATGCTAATTATTTAAAAATAATTATTTAGAATAATTTAATTTTAGAATGTTTTAATTTTGCTAATATTAATTTTTAAAATCTATTTATTGCCTCTTCTCTTTTAATTTCAAAAAGCAGCATCCAATTTCTTATGGCTTTCAAAAATGACTTATGTCTTTATTTACAATGTGCCAAACATAAGATAAAGAAGAAGCAAGACTAAAATAAAAGATATTTAAGTTCATGATGAACTAAAAGTATGAATATGTTTAATCCAGAGCAAGAATTCTTGATATGAAATCAATACAGGGATTAATGAGTAAGTATTAAAGGTTTCATATACTGAATCAAATAGGAAAAAAATTTGGTATATGATTATGTGCATTTTTTCAGAGAAAGGGCCAAGAGATGTCATTAAATAGTCAAAAGGCCTTCAATTAAAAAAAATCCAGTAAAACCAGTAATCAAAGGGCATTCTAGAAATATACAAACATCTCTCCAAATTTTATGAAAAGTTACACTCACAAATTTTATAATTTTATTAATTGAAGTAAGAGACTAAAGAAAAAGACAAAACGCCACTTTGTGGATGTTTTATTTCATTAATAACAATCCTCTCTGTGGAGCTCTCTTTCTGTGTCTGTCTCTCTCTCCTCCCTCCCCTCAACAACAACAAAAAATATCTCTTAATAGCCTTGTTCATTTTTCCTTTCACTAACATAAGGAATTAACACCAGTTGATTTTATCATGAAAAGCAGCCACAACTCCTGAATGCAGCTATCTAATATTATCGCTGTTGAAAAAATATTTCCTTTTAAATCTACTTTTGTTTTCTGTACCATGGGTTAGCAAAACTTTTCTTTAAACAGCCAGATAATAAATATTTTAGGTATTGCAGGCCATATCACTGCTATAACTACACCGAATCTTTCCTCGTAGCACAAAAGTAGCCATACACAATACATAAATGGATGAGCATAGATGTTTTCCTAGATAACTTTATGTACGAAAACAAGTTTGCAACCCCTGCTCTAGATCATATAATGTGAAGATCTCCACTGAGTATAATTGTAAAATATTTAATTATCAATATGTGAATCAGTAAATTTATAAACTATGGTTTTCTTTTTCCCCAGTAGCCAATACTCAGACAATTCTGTCATTATCTCTCATATTTGCCATGCTGGTAGGTTTTCTTTTAAAAATCTGCATAGGTTTTATTCTTAATTCAATCTGAACTTTAAAATAAAATTTAAGTTCTAACTTCTTTGCTACGTTTTTGTATTTATACTTGTAGTTCTCTGTAGTCTTGGCTTCATTGTGGATTTTCTCCAACATCCTTTTCTAATTCATAGGTGTTATATTATTTCTTTTCTACTTGTTAATAATTTTCATTTTTATAATAAGATTTTAAATATCCTACAAAAAGTTGATTATCTCTTTTCCTTTATGATATTACTTTCTAACTCCTTAAATTGATTCTGTGTGGAAGAATATCAGCTGTCTTCAATCAGGTTTTTAAGTTTTAACTCCTTTGCTTCCTTTCAGGGGAAATATGTGCTGGTATAAATATGACAATTTATTCTCAGTTATAATTTTATTACTTAAAATAGGAGACAAAAACTAAATTTTATTTTCTGTTTTAAAAAACACTTTTAATGACAAAAGACCTTGGAAGTTCAGCAATTGTAGTTTTTACAGCTTTAAATCACCTATCATACTCAAATCTTTTTGGCCTCCAAGTATATAAAATCAACTGAGCCTTTTGCTTTGTCATATGCAAATATCCACAGTATAAATCAATGTGCTTCATGATATGTAGAAGTTACAGCTTCTGAGATATTAGAGAATCGTGCAGCAAAATAAACTCTTTAGTTCTATTGTTATTAAAATATTTAAAATGTTCATTATTTCAAACCTCAACAAATTGGATATTAAGTCAATTGCCACAAATGACTATAGAAATTATTTTGTTTTCCAACTAACTTTATTGACAGATTAGAGAGGAAATTAAATATTTAAATTGATTTCTTACTCGAGGCTAATCTTTCCAGTTGTCATATTTTTCTTTTTATTTGTAAACTTCATTGAAGTATAGTTAATATTAAATGAAACACATCAATTTTAAGAGTACATTTTGATGTCTTTATATGTCTGTCTGTAATCATCATCCCAATTAAGATATAGTACATTTCATCATGCTAAAATGTTTCCTCCTGCTCCTTTACAGTAAATTATAATTTTCATACCTGACACAGCCAACTACTGATCTATTTTTTTCTATTCCAGAATTTCATTTCAATGAAAATATACAGTATGCATTTAATAGTGCCTGAATGCTTTTATTAAAAATATATATCTGAGCCTCATGCAAGTTGTTGGATGTGTCAGTAGATTGTTCCTTTTCATTCCCAAATGTGTTTTGATATTTAAAGTATTTTTTGTGAATAGAATATAATTGGATCTTGTTTTTTTAGGCAGTCTGACAATTGCTCTCTTTTGATTTGGATGTTTAATCCATTTATATTTAATGTAATTATTGATATTGTATTGCAGTCTACATCTTAGTATTTCTTTTCTGTTTGCCCCATCTATTTTGTTCCTGTTTTTCATCTTCCCTTTTTCCTTTAAGATTACTTGAATACCTCTAGTATTCCTTTATTCCTTTTTATCTTCTCTACTGATGTTTTTGTTATATAACTTTGTTGCACCATATGTTAGTTGTTCCAGTGTTTGCAATATATATTTAGACCTTACTATAATCTATTTACAAATAATATTATGTCACTTACCTATACAACAGTGTATTTCTACACTACTTGTCTTTTGTGTTATTTCTATCATATAATGTACTTCCACAATGATATATACCACTCAAAATACTGCTTTTACAGTGGTATATATTTTTTGAGTGGTAAAAAGTACTACTTTTTATCAAAACAGACAATTGTATTTTAGAAAGTTTGGAAAACATAAAAATTGTTTATATTTGTTTATACAATGGACAAATATGATTCTGACTTATCTGCATTTGATAACATTTTCCTTTATCCCAAAGAAGTTCAAGTAGTGCAGGTTGGCTACTGCTATATATTTTTAACTTTTTTCTGTTGTAAATGGCATTATTTTGCCATACCTTTTGAAAGATATATTCACTGTGTACAGAATTCTGGCATGACTAACCAATTTCCAATAGATTAATAATTTTATTTTATTGCCTCTGGCTAAATTCTGTCTGATGAGTATTCAGTAGTCATTTAAATTTTTTCCCCTAGATGTAATGTGTCTTTTTGCTTTGGCTACTTTTACAATATTATTTTCTTTGTCAATGGTTTTCTGCAATTTGATTATCATGTCTCTTAGTGTAATGCTACTTGGGGTTCATTAAATTTCCTGGATTTCTGGATTAATTTTTAAAAATCAAATTTGAAAAATTTTCACATATTATTTTCTCAAACATTTACCTAACCCCCCATCTTTAGGATACTTGAATTACATATGTGTTATGTTACTTAATTTTGTCCAAAAATCATCAAAATTTTAAATTTTTTCAGTGTTTTATTTTTTGTTCTTATGTTTTAGTTTGGATAATTTCTAATGTCATATTTTCAAATCTACTTAAGTCTTACTTGAGAAAAACTAATTTCCTATTAAGTCCATCCGTGTCAGATATATAGTAAGGTGTATAAGTTCCATTCAGCTCTTTAACTTTCTATATTTCTCATGATCACATTATGCTTTTCTTAAGTACTTGTACGTATTTACTTAGCTCTTTTAAAGTTTTAATGTGCTAATACAATTTTCCCTGTCATTTTTTATTCTGTTTCTATTGACTAATTTTCTCCTGATTATGTGTCACATTTTTTAGCTTTTTTGCCTATTTAGTAATTATTGATTGGCTGCTGGACAGTTTGAACATCATTGGGTGTATGAATACTGTTGCCTTTCTTTAGTGTTTGGTTTTGTTCTGCAAACCATTAATTTACTTGCCAATCACCTTAATCTTTTTAAGCTTGTTTTCATACTTTGTTAGTGCCCATCCAGTGTAGTCTTTCATCTCCTCTTAGTTTAGTCTGTATTTTAAGGTATGGCATTTCTGAAGCATCCTCTGAATTTTCTGGATGTTGGATGAGATGTCTTTGAAACTGTGGGACCTCAAATATATCTCAGTGGATGTGAACTTGCAAGCTCAGGCACTAGTTTGGTTTATAGCTCCCTCATAAGTCTTTACTCCTAGAGTTATTTGCCTGGCTTCGTAGAGTGGCACACTTGGCATATTAATCTTAATATTTAGTCAGATCTTTAAGTGAGGCTGTTTTAAAATTTCTGGATATATCTTCCTCTCTGTAGCTATCTCCTCTATATTAACATGCTCTACAAATTCTAATCATCTCAGCCTTTTTAACCTCAGGAAGAGTTTCTTGTTCCGCTTGGATTTCCTTTCCCTGTGCATTGTTCTGCAAATGATTCTAGCAAGAAAGCCTGGCAATTGTAGGGTGTATTTGATATATTTTTTTCTTCTTTCAGGGATCCTAGGTCTGTTATGTCTGTTGTCCAAAATATGTGAAGAATTTCTTTTCGTATTGCTTTTCTAATTTCCTAGGGCTTTGTTGTTGTTGTTTGTTTGCTTTGTTTTGCATTAATGGCAAGAGGACTAATTTAATATCAGTTTTTCAACCTTGGCCAGCAGTTCTTATTACTTTTAAACTGTTTTATTAATGTGATATCAACTTTCTTTTCACTTTCTTTACTATGAAAATTCTTATGGTTGTTTACTTGGTATAACTGTTGATAGCTTTATATTGTGACACTTTCCAAAGAAGTATGTGACAGAGCTCCTGTATGCCTCTCTCTAGACCCAGCGTTCTTGAGAACAAAGACTGGGGACCACTGTTTCAAAAGCAAAGGTCACTGTTGTCAATTTTCATGCCTTAGGACTGATTAGAATGGATGGAAAGTCTCAAATAAAAAATCTTTTAGAAGTTAGTATCATTTAATTTCCACTTTTTTTGGAGGTTTCTATTACATATGCAATCTGTTTTCAAAAAAACAGTAAAAATAGAAGAAATTAGTATAGCAATTGCGTTAAGATATTTAAGAGTGATTAAAACCTATCGTTCTGACTGGCAAATTGGATAGAGTCAAGACCCATCGGTGTGCTGTATTCAGGAAACCCATCTCATGTGCAGAGACACACATAGGCTCAAAATAAAAGGATGGAGGAAGATCTACCAAGCAAATGGAAAACAAAAAAAGGCAGGGGTTGCAATCCTAGTCTCTGATAAAACAGACTTTAAACCAACAAAGATCAAAAGAGACAAAGAAGGCCATTACGTAATGGTAATGGGATCAATTCAACAAGAAGAGCTAACTATCCTAAATATATATGCACCCAATACAGGAGCACCCAGATTCATAAAGCAAGTCCTGAGTGGCCTACAAAGAGACTTAGACTCCCACAAGGGATGTGAAGGACCTCTTCAAGAAGAACTACAAACCACTGCCATGAACATTCCATGCTCATGGGTAGGAAGAATCAATATCGTGAAAATGGCCATACTGCCCAAGGTAATTTACAGATTCAATGCCATCCCCATCAAGCTACCAATGCCTTTCTTCACAGAATTGGAAAAAACTACTTGAAAGTTTATATGGAACCAAAAAAGAGTCCACATCGCCAAGTCAATCCTAAGCCAAAAGAACAAAGCTGGAGGCATCACACTACCTGACTTCAAACTATACTACAAGGCTACAGTAACCAAAACAGCATGGTACTGGTACCAAAACAGAGATATAGATCAATGGAACAGAACAGAGCCCTCAGAAATAATGCGGCATATCTACAACTATCTGATCTTTGACAAACCTGAGAAAAACACGAAATGGGGAAAGGATTCCCTATTTAATAAATGGTGCTGGGAAAACTGGCTAGCCATATGTAGAAAGCTGAAACTGGATCCCTTCCTTACACCTTATACAAAAATCAATTCAAGATGGATTAAAGACTTAAATGTTAGACCTAAAACCATAAAAACCCTAGAAGAAAACCTAGGCATTACCATTCAGGACATAGGCATGGGCAAGGACTTCATGTCTAAAACACCAAAAGCAATGGCAACAAAAGCCAAAATTGACAAATGGGATCTCATTAAACTAAAGAGCTTCTGCACAGCAAAAGAAACTACCATCAGAGTGAACAGGCAACCTACAAAATGGGAGAAAATTTTCGCAACCTACTCATCTGACAAAGGGCTAATATCCAGAATCTACAATGAACTCAAACAAATTTACAAGAAAAAAACAAACAACCCCATCAAAAAGTGGGCGAAGGATATGAACAGACACTTCTCAAAAGAAGACATTTATGCAGCCAAAAAACACATGAAAAAATGCTCATCATCACTGGCCATCAGAGAAATGCAAATCAAAACCACAATGAGATACCATCTCACACCAGTTAGAATGGCAATCATTAAAGTGTCAGGAAACAACAGATGCTGAAGAGGATGTGGAGAAATAGGAACACTTTTACACTGTTGGTGGGACTGTAAACCAGTTCAACCATTGTGGAAGTCAGTGTGGCGATTCCTCAGGGATCTAGAACTGGAAATACCATTTGACCCAGCCATCCCATTACTGGGTATATACCCAAAGGACTATAAATCATGCTGCTATAAAGACACATGCACACATATGTTTATTGTGGCATTATTCACAATAGCAAAGACTTGGAACCAACCCAAATGTCCAACAATGATAGACTGGATTAAGAAAATGTGGCACATATACACCATGGAATACTAGGCAGCCATAAAAAATGATGAGTTCATGTTCTTTGTAGGGACATGGATGAAATTGGAAATCATCATTCTCAGTAAACTATCGCAAGAACAAAAACCCAAACACCGCATATTCTCACTCATAGGTGGGAATTGAACAATGAGATCACATGGACACAGGAAGGGGAATATCACACTCTGGGGACTGTTGTGGGGTAGTGGGAGCGGGGAGGGATAGCACTGGAAGAAATACCTAATGCTAGATGACGAGTTAGTGGGTGCAGCGCACCAGCAAGGCACATGTATACATATGTTACTAACCTGCACAATGTGCACATGTACCCTAAAACTTAAAGTATAATAATAAAAACAAACCTGTTGTTCTACCAAGGATGTAGGATGTTAAGATGCCATTGAAATCGTATTTATTCTATTATTTTGTCCAGAGAAGCTTTTGATTCATTCGGGACAACTAACTATTATAAACTTTTATGCTTTCTCTTATATGCTTCCAATTTTCCCCTTATATTGACTTTTCTTTCCCTTAATACTGCTATCTTTCACTTCAATGTATAGGTATCCTTTAACTCCCTTTGTTATAGTCAGTTACAGAGGTTTGTGATGTTTGCCTAAAGGCTTTATCTGAATCAAAAATGCAGCATCAGTAAATACCCTGTGATCTGGTCACTAGAACCTAAGCCATTGAAGGCTAATTTCATTTGCCCCTGGAAATCTGCAATATGTGGAGAAAAACATGTAAAAGGAAGAAAGCAAAGCACAAAGCTACACAAAATCATTTAAAAAACTTTTACACTGTTATTATACTGTATTAAGATTTATACTGTGATACTGATGAATGCCTATAGTCAGAAAGAACAATTTAAAATGTCATTTATTTATATTCTTCCTGTATTTCCAAATAAATGTGTTTTAGTCATTAATCTAAGGAGAAGACAGATATAAGCTAGAAGTCAGCTCCCTGTTGTCACAGGATCTGAGAAAATTATCATGGAGTTCAAAAGTTAAATAAATATTTTACATTTAAATAAGTCATTGTGAATTGGGCTGAGCCATATGTAAGCCACAGTATTCTTTTGTCTCCCAGCCCAGCATATGTCTTAAAAATAGGCCTTCATGGATCTTTTTCATTGTCTCTCACTATGGTCTTGGTATGTATTGCCTTACTCTAAACAATAGTCAGTAAAAGAGGTTTAGTGTACATTTTTTCTTGTTCAGTACTGATTACTTTTAAAGTGCTATTCCATCCTACATGTGCATATAATCCAAGTAGTTCTGTCAATCACAGTCTCTCATCTCACTTACGGTCAATCAGCTGGGCATGTGTCCCAGTCAGAAATAATCCATAGACATCCCCCTGGCAGGTCCAAACAGAGTTTGTCCCAAGGTTGCTATATGGGCATGGGAAGAGAGAGGTCTCTTTCCCTTTATACCTGCTAGGATTGGTAAGCTGGCAGGTTGTGAATGGGGCTCACAGTGGATATCTTTCCTGCCATGTGCAGATAATTTATTTGCTGAATTAAAGCAACATGAAGAGGATAGTAGAGCCAAAAGATGGAGAAAATAAACCCCACATTTAATCTCCTGAGTACAGCCATGTCTAAGCCAAATCCAGGACTAAACTTTCTAGTATGTAAACCAATGATTTCTGTTTTATATAAGGTATTTTCAGTTAGGTATCTATGAATTGCCACATAAATTACCTACTAATAAAAGCAAAGAGAGACAAAGCTTTACATTCCACTTATGATTTAAAATTCTATAACGGGATTTATGTAGACACGTTGACATTCCTATGGTTGATATTTCATGATATATCTTATTTTTGCATCCTTTAATGTTTCATTTTGTTTTAGGTGTTTTTATTGTAAGTAACACAAAATTGATTTTTTAAAATGCAGTCTCATAATCTCTGAATTTTTAAAACTAAATTTACTTCTCTACATTTGTTTTATTTTCTGACTTATTTGGACTTAACTTTAACATCTCATTTGAGGTCTCTTGTTTATTACCAAGTAATTTGTATAACTTTTTTTACTCTTCCTTCATCTTGTTATATTGATAAAGATATTTATTTTCTATACTCCTGTTGCAAAGATTAAGAAATGGGTCCAAGTTCACACAGCCGGAAAGCAGTGAAAATGGGATTTGGACCCGTGTATACTTGAATCCAGTGTTTGTACTCCTAATGGTGAGATAATATTGCTCCTAGGGAGTAGGAGCACAGAATTTGCTTAAAACATTTGCCATGGGGGTGCAGACTCAAAGATAAACAAAAGCTACAGTATTAACTTGAATTAATTAGAGAATGATTAGTAAAGTGAAAGTATTTTTTTTTAGTTTTACTTTACTGAACATGTTAAAAGTAAAAGAGAAAAGCATGTGGGATGACTGAAATAATTCTTGTTTGGGTGACTTGAGGCTTGCTGTCCAAGTAATCAGGACAACAAACACAGAGGGAGAGAAAATATTTTGAGCTGGAGGTGCCAGTGTGCCATCCAAATGGAGAAGTTTTTTTGGAAAACTTAGAAACACAGAGGGTTTTTTAGATGTTTGTTAGAAAATATCCAGTTCAGAGACATTGTCTGGACTAGAACATAAAAATGCATTATGTCTGAATGACTAGGGAGGCCATGGATTTGAATTGGGGCATGCAAAGGAACGTTACAATAAAGTAAAGCCAAATGAGGACAAAAGTTGGAAGTGTAGGTGCACACATAGAAGACTGTGTTCTCAAGTTTAAATAAATTAATAGATGCGGAGCACTGGAAACAGCACCTGATATATAGAATATACTAAATAATGGTCAGCTGATTATGATGATATGACAGTGATAATGATGACAAATAATATAAGCTGGACTTTGTCATAGTTTTTCTAGTTTACAGACACTGCATTAGGTTCAAGTCCAAAACTAGACCTTAGAAAATTCATCCATTATCTACCACATGTGATAAATAATCTCTGACTCTTATTTTGACCTAGAAAAAAATGTTGAGCCTGATACCCCAACTATGTTTTGCTTCCAATGAAAAAGAGAATGAATACTAGTAAAGTGATGATGAGAACTATTTTCTCTCACAGTGATTTTTCAGCCTCTGCAACAACTACGCTAATTTCTAAGGCTGCTAAAATAATCTTAGATAAGTAGTTGGGAGTTTTATATAGTAGCCATATAAATTTTCTTCCGGATAAAGCAAAGTAAGATTTATCTTTTAACTTTTTTTTTTTTTTTAACGTTTCTCATCAGGTTTCACTGGTATAATTTGGTCATGTTCAACTGTATGTGAAAAACACTTTTTCCTCTTTTCCTAAAACACATCTTCACATAGTGAAGGTAAAATTTGTGCATCCCTGGGGATTTGGGGGAAAAGAGAGGCGGAAGGAGAAGTTGAAAGGCAAAAAGTAAGTTCAAATTGTCAAGCCACGTGGTCTGTCTGAATTTTACCCGGGAGATCCCTTTTTCTTACTGTCAGAGCAGAGATGTCTTGGGAAGCAAGAAAGACAATCCAAAGAGATGGGAAAATCCCAAGCAAAATGGCAAAATGAATGATAATATTTTACAAGTTGTGAAGCAGTTTTATTCCAAAGGGCTTTTTTAGAACAAGCACAGTTTCTTAGCTACATACAGTTCCTGAGTGAGATAAGCTTCATAAGTATTGAAATAACATTGGAAGGAAATGAGATTTCTGAATTAAGTTTAATTTACATTTTATTTTTAAAGAGTAATACTTACACAATAGTATTTCAAGTCTAAATGCAAATCATGCAGACGTTTCATACTCACCTAGACTCACTCCAGACACTTCCATTTTTGTTTCATGTATCGTGTTGCTCCATTCTGATATATTTTTCTCCTTCTGTTATTTTTGGAAAAATTGATGCTGGAACGAACAAATAACATTTAAGGATCATTTTCAAAGGACATCTCTCTGTTATCCTCAATCTGGTCATACATATCTGCTTTGCATGATATGTTAAATTGAAAATAATTAATGTTTTATTAATAGGTCCTTGCAAAATTACTCTACTGCCCATTTTTGCAGATTAAAAAGAAACTTGCTTAAAGTCAAAGAGTAATAAAATTAGGACTAGGATGATCTAACTTTAAAATTCAGTTTATTAGTTTGTTATACCAAATTTTTCTTGGTTTAAGGATTTTGAATGTCATGATCATAAGAAATTATTTATAACTTTATTAAATACCTCTTTGAGCATGGTGCTGTATTAGCTGTTTGACACTGGGTACTGTACAGAGAGAGCCTATTTGCTTTACGAATTCATAATATAAGAAAATGTATATGCTGGACTAGATACAATCTAGTCAGATAACTAGAAAACATTAAAATATGTTTATTAAGATTTTAACAAATAAATTATGAGTGCATTTTAGAGATAACAAATGAATACTGATTTCTTTGCATTTCATGTTTGTATCTAGTAGTTTGAGGAAAACATTAAAGCTATTTCAACAAGATCAGTCATGAAAACTTTTATGGAGTATGTTATAATTGGTATGATCTTGAACATGCTACACGCTGAGTAGTCTCATCAGGGCAGTAGAGAAGAAACAGTACATAAAGCCACATAAAAAGCAATATTTGAATCACTAGGATATATATAAATGAAACGTTCCCAGTTTCATTTGTACTGAGATGTCCTAGTAAAGTGACTTGTCTTTCTTCCTTTTATGCATCTATGTCTTTAATTCTCTCTTTCCATGTCTGGATAGTTTGAATGTTAATATTGGCAGGACTTAGAAACAGGGACATAAAAAAATTAGACACTTCTTTGAGATTGTCACCTTTGAATTGGGTCAGGTGCTTTTGACATCTGGATATTATGGGGAAAGACCTCTCATAATGGTCCTGACCCAACTTAGTCCATCTGTGTCACCATTTCCAGATAGAAATCTCCCCCTTGGCATCTTGTGGTCCTCAGATAATGCTTAAACTTTTGCCTTCATAACTTTAAACTTGATTTTCTTCACATCCTCTGGAATTATCTTTTTCTATAAATAACAAAAAAATTGGAAGGTGAGGTGGCAAAAAGTCATACTATCTTAATATAGAACAATAAATGTAACTTATTCCCATAACTGTAACCCTCATAACATTAAAGATTAGTCAAACATAAACAGTTACTTACTTCTCTCTTTCATACATAGAGTTAATTTTACAACATGAGGAAGATGAGTAAAGGTGTATGCCTGTGGGAGAGAAGAGTAGTCAAGATTGAAATAATAACGTACTTTGTGGTGTGGCTGGGCTTTGTCTCCACACTCAAATCTCATCTTGAATTGTAATCCCCAGGTGTTTAGGGAGAGACCTGATGGGACATGATTGGATTATAGGGTGTGGTTTCCCCCATGCTGTTCTCGTTATAATGAGTGAATTCTCACAAGATCTGATGGTTTTATAAATGGCAGTTTTTCCTGTGCTGACACACGCTCTCTCCTGCCACCGTCTGAAGAAGGTACTTGCTTCCCCTTTGCCTTCCGCCCTGATTGTGAGTTTCCTGAGGCCTCCCCAGCCCTGCGGAACTGTGAGTCAACTAAACCTCTTTCCTTTATAAATTACCCAGTCTCAGGTATTTCTTTCTGACACTGTGAAAATGGACTAATAGCCTCAATTTCCGTTCCCTATGCATGGACCTAAGTGTTTGCGCTATGAACTCATATGCAGTAATTTTATATACTATATCAGCAATTTATTGTTTGCTAAAAAACTTAAGATTAAAAAATTGAGATCAAAGTAGCAGCCGTAATGGTGAGAGAAGATAACTTTGGCAAATGTTGATGAGTACTGATCAGAGAACACTTGATGAAATTGATTTAAAGAATTATGAACTCACATATGGTAGGTAAAATTTTAAAGTTGATTCACTCCATAAGATTCCTGTCTCCTGATTATTCAGTGTAACTAACCCTGGTGTAGGTACTGCTGTGAAGGAATTTATAGATGAAATTAAGGTTACCAATCACCTAATTTTAAAAGAGTGAGATTGTCTTGTATTATCTGGGTGTACCCAGTGAATTCACATGAGCCCTTAGAAGCAAAAGTCGGAAGAGTCTGTCAGTCTGTAGCAGAAAAGATGAGGCAGAAGGTGGAGTCAGGGTGAATTAAATGAGAAGAACACAACTTGAAACTCCTGACTTTGAGGAAATCTACGAAGTAGGGATCAACACAACTTCTCTAGAAGCTGGGAACAAACCCAGCTGCCAGCCCACAGAAAAGGTGTTCTTAGTCCTACAACCACATGGAAATAAATTCTGCCAGCAACCTGAACGAACTTGGAAATGGATTCTTCCTTAGAGCCTCCAGATAGGAACACAGCCCTGAAACCACCTAGATTTCTGCCTTGTGAAATTCTTTGCAGGGAAAATAGTTGAGCTATGTACCTGGACTCCTAACCTACAGAACTGACAGATAATAAAGTTCTGTTATTTTAAACAGCTAAATTGGTGGCAATTTGTTATGTCAGCAACAGAAAACCTAATACACCAGATAGTCCTCTTTCTCAAAGAAAATCTGTGATAATAGAGGACAGCTGGGTGTAGAATGGGCTCAATCTATTGCAGCTGATGACCTGAAGAAGCGAAACGAGGCTGCTGTCCCACTGATGCTACAGAGAATACTAGAGGGCTCAGAAACAATCCCACAGATAATACACAACAGTTTTCTGGTAACTGTCTAGAAAGGCAACCACTATTGATATTACTGCAGAAATAGAAATGGCTAGGTTAAGCCTCATATCCAATGCAAGAATACTTTTGCCAACATTGAGAAGTTATTAGTGATCTTGCCCTGGCCCTTTGCTTCAATATATCATGCAAAATATCCATACAACAAATTTCTGTGAGGGATGGTATCAAATCAAGATAGATAATACAAAAGGCAAAGCAGTTTTTTAGTTAGTGAAAAGAGCATGTTGGATACATTAGATTTGAGTGGCAGAGATACCCATACCTCACTGAGGCGTCATGAAAATATCTGTGATAAAAAGTAAACAGCTTGAAAGAGAACCTGTTCCATTTTTATTTTAGATGAAAAAATAAGTTTAGACATCATTTGCTTTGTGTTCCTTTTTAACTTTACTGAGATGCAATTTGCATACCAGGAAATGCAGTCACTTTTTAAGGGAAAAAATGGCTTGAGTTTTGACCAGTCTATGAACCTAGGTAACCACAACTCCAATTAAGATATAGAACATTTCATAACCCCCAAACATTTCCTCATGAGTTGCAGTCAGTCCCTGCTACTTCACATCTCAGTCAACCATACTATTTCTCTCACTCTAGATTAGTTACACTTGTGAGAACTTTATATAATAGGAGTCAGACAATATTCAGTTTGAGGCCTGAATTTTTGCACTGAGCTAAATATTTTCTAGATTATCTATGTTCTTGTGTTTATCAGTTATTTCTTCCTTTTCCATTGTTCTGTTCCTTTTTATTCCTCTGTGTGACTATACTACATATTGATTAATTTTTAAACTGTTTCCAGTTTTTGGTGATTATGAATAGATCAACTATAAATATTTGCATATGAAGTCTTTTTTTATAAAGACACGTTTTCATCTTTGAGTCAAATACTAGAGGAATTGCTTAGAATTGCATAACAGCATATTTAACATTATTAGAAGCCACAAACGGTTTTCAATAATTGTTTTACCTTATTACACTCCCACCAGCTACATGTGAGAGTATCACTTGCTCTACATCCTCACCAACAACTGGTATAAATTTTTTAAAGTTCAGCCATTCTAGTATATGTGCAGTAGTACTACATTGTGGTTTTAATTTACGTTTTCCTAGCAACCTATGATATTAACCAACTTTTCACTTTCTTCTTTTATAAAGTATTTAAATGTTTTGTATATTACTTTTTATGAAGCTATTTGATTTATTATTATTGAGGTACAATTTCTGTAAGTATTACGGATGTAAATTTTTTGACAGATATGTTCATTAAGAATGTTTTCCCTTACTCGCTGCCTTGCTTTTCTATTTTCTTAATGGCGTTTTTTGACAAACAGAAGTTTGTAATATTGAAGAAATCCAATTGATTATTATTTTCTTTTTCGGTTAGTGCTTTCTCTGTTCTAGCTAGGAAATGCTTCTCTACCCCAAAGTTTCATAGATTTTTCTCTTATGGTTTTTTCTATGTTCGTCATAGCTTTAGCTCTTATATTCTGAGCAATCATCCATTTTATCAGTTAATTTTTATGAATGGTATAGTTTTACTTTTCGTCAATCAGAAATCCAGAATATCCCAGCATCATTTGTTGAAAAGATTATTATTTCTCTACTGAATTTCTGTGGTTTTTTGGTTGAAATACAAAGGCCATATCTGTGCATGATTATGTCTGGACATTTTATTTTATTCCATTTATCTCTATATATCCTATGCTAAAAGCACACTGTCTTAAGTACTGTAACTTTATATTGAGTTTTGAAATCAGAAAATGTAAGTCCTCTACATATTTTTTTCAAGATTAGTTTGGCTAGACTAGATTGTTAGCATCAACATAAAATTTAAGAATCAATTTATCAATTATTCTATAAAAGTCAAATAGAAATTTATTTGGGATTTTATTGCATCTACAGATTAACTAACAGAGAATTGATACCTTACAAATTTTGAGTCCTTCTCTGCATAAACACTGCAAATAATTTCAACTATTTAAGCTCTCTTTTATACCTTTCAGCAGTAATTTATGGTTTTATCTGTATAAACCTTGCACATATTCGCTAAATTTATACCTAAGTATTTTATGTTTCTTGATACTCTTATGATGATTTTAAATTTCTTTCATTTTCAAAATGATTTTGCTTGGAAGTAAAATTTGTTTGCATATACTGGCCTTGTGTCATTTGACCTCATTAATTTCACTTATTAATTCCTTATTTTTATTTTTTGGTAGATTTTAGGATTTTCCATGCACACAATCATATTGTCTGAAAATAAAGATTATTTTAATTTTTATACACCTGTACTGCTTTTTATTTCTTATTAATTATACTGACTAGGATGTCCAGTACAATGTTAAATATAAGTTCATTCATTCTGTAGTGCATTATACTGATGGATTTTTGAATATCAAAACAACCTTACATTTCTGGGACAAAACTTGTCCTGGATGTCTTCGTTGTATGTAATTGTAGTTAGATTTATTAATATTTTGTTAAAGCTTATCGGTATTCATGAAATATATTGGTATTTTTTTCCATGATATATTTGTCTAAATTTGGAAATATTCTCTACCCCTGAATGTTCTGAAAGGTTTATGTGAGACTTGAAATATGTCCTTATTAAATAATCAAAAACTCACTAGTAAAGGAACTTGGTCCCGGAGATTCTGTGTTTATCTATCTACCTATCTATCTATGTATCTATCTATCTATCTATCTATCTATCTATCTATCTATTCATGTGTGTGTGTGTGAGAGAGGGAAAGATAGAGACAAAACAAAATACATATAGTTTAATCCATACAGGGTAATGTAAGTTTTCTATATCTTCTTATGTCAGTTTTTTTTAGTTTATCTCAAAAATTGTAATATTTCATCTAAGTTATTGAATTAATGAACATATTTTGTTCATAAGTCCCATTATCATTTCAATATCTGTAGGTTCTTAGTGATATTCTTTTTTAATTTTGTTATTAATTTACAGTTTTTTTCTACTTTTTTGCTTCATTACTCTAGAGTTTTATGAGTTTTAGTGATCCTTTTAAAGAAAATACTTCTAGTTTCATCAGTGTTTCTGTATATTGTGCTTGTTTTCTATTTTACTGATTTCCAATGATATGTTTATTTTCTTTCCTTTTACAACTATGAGTTTAATTTATTGTTCTTATTCTAATTTCTTAAGGTGAAAATTTATGTTTTAGAACATTCTTCTTTTCTAATATAATAGTTTAAAGGTGTAAGAGTTTTCTATAAGCACAGTTCATTTGCTTCTACACATTTTAATGTCTTATATTGAATTGTAATCCCCATGTGTTGTAGGAAGGGCCCAGTGGGAGGTGATTGAATCATTGGCATGTACTTCCCTCTTGTTCTTATGATAGTGAATGAGTTATCACAATACCTAGTTGTTTAAAAGTGCATACTGCTGGCCGAGAGCGGTGGCTCATGCCTGTAATCCCAGCACTTTGGGAGGCCAAGGCAGGCAAATCACGAGGTCAGGAGATCGAGACCATCCTTGCTAGCATGGTGAAACCCTGTCTCTACTAAAAAATACAACAAAAATTAGCCGGGCGTGGTGTATACTGCTTCCCCCTTCTGTCTCTGTCTCTCTCTTGCTCCACTCTAGTAAGATATGCTTGATTTTCCTTCACCTTGTGTAAGTTCCCTGAGGACTCATAGCCATGCTTCCTTTACAGTCTGTTGAACTGTGAGTACATTAAACTTCTTTTCTTCATAAAATACCCAGTCTCAGATAGTTCTTTATACTGGTGTGAGAAAAGACTAATAAAATGAGCCTGTGTTATTAAGTGCACATACATTCAATATTGTTTTATCCTCTTAAACAACTGCCTACTTGTCATCATAAAATGACTCTAAACATCCCTGTTAAGGTCTAGAGTAGACTTACATTATAATTAGTTTAGTTGTAATTTTAATGTGTAAACCATCTGGCAACTCTACAAAATGTTTGATATGTTCCATGAGGTCTCTTCACTCTGATTTGTTAAATTCAAACTCCAACCCCATGGGAGTTCTGAAGGATTTTTATTTTATGGCTCTATGTCTATGATAGCTGTATTTTCTTTTTTTTTGAGTTGGAGTCTCACTCTGTTGCCCAGGCTGGAGTGCAGTGGCATGATCTTGCCTCACTGCAACCTCTGCCTCCCAGGGTCAAGCAATTCTTCTACCTCAGCCTCCCAAGTAGCTGGGATTACAGGCGCATGCCACAATATCCGGCTAAATTTTTTTGTATTTTTAGTAGAGATGGGTTTCACCATGCTGGCCAGACTGGTCTCAAACTTCTGACCTTGTGATCTGCCCACCTCGTCCTCCCAAAGTCCTGGGATTACAGGCATGAGCCACCATGCCCAGCCGATAGTTGTATTTTCTTAATGTTATTCTTTGCCTGGTCTTGTGCAACATATCATTCAGCCAAGCATCAAGATGGCCCTTATGCAGATCTTTAAAACTCTCTTTGAGCAGCTTTTCCTTTGTCAGTACTCTGTCTACCAAATACTGGTTCTCTAAATCTTGCTGATATCTAATTCCTGGCTGCTCAATTCAGCAATATTACAAAAACATTTTTATGTTACTTCTCCTTGGGCCAGGGCCCAGTAATTAACTCCATGCAGAAAGCCAAGGCATCCATATGACTCATCCATTGTTGTTATTTTCCCTCTATAATGGTTCACAATTCTTTGGTGTCTACTTTCCAATGAATGGAAAGAGTTGTCTCATTTTTTTTTTTCAGTTTTATAGCTGATTTCAGCTACATGGCAAGTTCAGTATTTGTTACTTCATTATGGCTGAAAGTGGAACCTTTAAATGTTTCCACTCATATTTTCTAGGTTAACATAAATTTATATTCTTATAAATTTTGCCCACTAATCTTCATTTTTCCTTTCTCACACAAAATATAAAAATTCCATACTTCTCTTATATTACCACAATTTTTGTATCTAGTAAAACACTAAAGTCTGAAATAAATAGTAGTTTTTACTTTGTTTCTGTTCATTATTTCCACCAAGTATTTAGCTTACTCTTTTGTGTTCATCGTTATGTGCTAACACAGCTCCAGTTTACCTGTGCCTTTTTTAAAAAAAAAATAGATATTCTTATTCATTTTGCTCTTACCATTTTCAGCTATATCCTCACCTATTCATAGCATTTCTTTGCCCTTTATTTCTTAAGGTTGTTAAATTATTTTATTGAACAGTAGCAGATGTCTATTAAAACATGAACAGTAAGGAAAGATACCAAAATGAAATGGACTCACACTTCAAATAATATTTCTCTGTCTTTTACATTGTCATAATTATTAGGGTTTATCCATTCACATTTTGTAATATTTCTAAAGTAGACAGTGAATCTTGCCTTCGAGAATATTTTTCTGGAGGAAATTCCTTTCTCTAATCACAGCGTTGCTATAATGAGAAACATCAATGTATAACAAAATTCCTTTTTAAAAAAATGTCGTCCAAATGCTGTTTTAAAATTGACATTCTTAAAGTAATTCTTGATGTGACCAATTATGTCAAGTGTGATTTCTTTAAGTGGTGATTTTCTTTAGGAAATTTGTAACAAGTTTGAGTATGCAAGTTCTGTCATACAGTAACTTCCTCATTCTTTGGTTATTCACTATAATTCACATCCCCAATTTTCATTGCTTAGAATATATGTTTGAAAGTATTAATATGTTTAAGTAACTTCTCTTTTTAAAAATTCCATTGATTTGCATAATGAAACAAATTATAATAATGAACATTTGTTAAGAGTTCCTTTATTTATTTTATATTAAGCACTTTACATGTACTATAAGTAACCATTCTCACTGTATATTTATTGCTTTCTTTTTCCTTTGATGAATTAAAAACCTTGCATAAGGATATTTTCTCATCCTTTCTCTAGTCATCATATTTGGAGACCAAAAAGTCTACATTATGGACACAACTAACAACTGATTTTAGCTTCTCTATCTCTTCCATCCTAATAATTACACTTTGAATATTCACCAGCAATTCAGAATTTTGGATTTCATCAACCTTAAGATCTATAAAATTTTAAAAAAATTGAAACCTGTAGTAGAATCATGTAGAGAAGCTACATGTGTAATTGTAATATGTAAATTAAAATTTCTCCTTTTCTCTCTTTCTGTTTATAAACACACACATCCCCCCACACACACATACATATAATATTGCATCTTTTAACATACCACAATAGCCAAAAGGATACATTGAAAAATGTTAAGTTTGCTTTTTAATGCATTGCTTGGTTATTAATAATGTGAATTTTGACTTGGGAATAACAGAAGGAAATTGAAAGTGTGTGTCTGGAGCATCATGAAAAGACTGAAGCTGTAAATAACCGTTTGGATTGTTCTACTTGCTGGTAAACTTTAAGCTTCTGCATTGAAAAGTTTTCCTTGTTCTTGAAGATACATTTCCTTTGCTGACACCCTAATTGTCATTTTGAGTTTCTATAATTGGCTAAGAGATATTAAAATAATGAATACCTGATGGTTGATTATATTTGGCATCATTTTGTACCAAACATTATGCTAATCATATCTGCTACTTCATTTAGTTATACATAGAATTTAGGTTTCTGTAAATCTAAAAATAAGATCACATAGAATAATTACGTTTTTAATTGATTACAGCTAAAATTTTGCATTCATTTAACTGAATGAAGTTTTATACATTTTTTTTTTTATATTTAAGTACTTTTTTTTCAAATAACAACTCCTTCATTGAGTGCAATGATTTGAATGTGATCTCTCCAAAATTCAGGGGAAGCCAATGTGATAGTATTCAGAGGTGGAGTCTTTAAGAGCTAATTAGGCCAGGAGGGCTATTCTTTCATGAATGGGATTAAGGCCTTTACAAAAAAGGTTTCATGCAGTATTCACTAGCTTGCTTTTCCAGCTTCTGCCATTTAAGGACACAGAGTTCCTCCCTTCTGGAGGATGCAGCAATAAAATGCCATCTTGGAAGCAGACAGAAACCCTCACCACACAACAAACCTTTTGGCCTCTTAATCTGTACTTTGCAGCCTTCAGAACTGTGAGATATAAATTTCTGTTCTTTGTAAATTACCCAGTCTGTAGTATTCTGTTATAGCAGCATAAATGCACTAAAGACAGTAATTGATAAATAGCGGAAGTGTTACTATAAAAAATACTTAAAAATGTGGGAGCAGCTTTGGAACTGGGTAATGGGCAGAGGCTGGAAGAGTTGGAGAGGCAGGCTAGAAAAAGCCAAGATTACTATAAATGAAGCCATTCCAGTGAGGGCTCAGAAGAGGTGAGCTGTAGAGAAAGCTACATTTTTCTTAGAAATTATATAAGTGTTCATGAACTGAATGTTGGTAGAAATATGGACAGTGAAGATCATTCTGGTGAGGTCTCAGATAGAAATGAGGAACAAGGCATTGGAAATTAGAGGAAAGGCAATCCTTGTTATAAGATGGCAAAGAACTTGGCTGAATTGTGTTCGTGTATTTAGGATTTTGTAGAAGGCAGAACTTAAAAGTGGAGAACCAGGAGATACACACACACACACACACACACACACACACACACAATTACTCTGTACCACATAGATATGCACAATTGTACATATTTTATTTTCAATATTTCAATACATATATACAATGTGTAGTAGTCAAATCAGAGTAATTAGCATATTCTTCACCTCAAACATTTATCATTTTTATTCATTGGGAACATTCAAAATCCTCTCTTCTAGCTATTTTTAAAACATGATAAATTATTGTTAAGCATATTTATGCTACAGTGCTATAGAAGACTAGAAGATACTCCTCCTATCTAGCTGCTGTTTTGTATCCATTCGCTCACCTCTGTCTATCCCGCACACCCCCTGTGCTTCCCAGCCTCTAATAACCACAATTTAACTCACTAATTCTAAAAGCTTAATTTATGTTTAAGTCTCACAAATGAGTGAGAACACATGGTACTATTTATTTTTCTGTGTCCTAGTTATTTCACTAAATATAATGTCCTTCAGGTTCATCAATGTTGCTGCAAATGACAGAACTTCATTATTTTTTAAAGGATAAATAGTATGTCATTATATATATACATATATATAAACAAATAAAAATTATATATTTGAATATAATTTATATATATATACACACCATATATTTTTTATTCAATTATTAATGGTCATTTAGGTTGACTTTGTATTTTGGCCATGGTGAATGGTGCTTCAGTAAAAATGGAGTTGCAAATATCTCCTTGGTATACTGAAATCCTTTCCTTCAGATAAATATCCAGTGTTGGAACTGCCAGATGATATGATTGAACCTGAATACTTGCCAGAATAAATCTCTAAGAAGCAAAGTGTTCAGAAGGCTGCGTGCCTTCTCTTAACTGCTTAGAGTAAAATATGAGAAGAGGAAAATGATTCAAAGGTAGAATTTTTAGTTTAAAAGTGAAGCAGAACATTACGATTTATAAATTCTCAGCCAGACCATTTAGAAAATAAAAAAGTATGTATAGGGGAGAGAACCAAGGGTGTATGTTCAAGCAACCTAACCGACTATTTGATAAGAAGATTACCATGAATACAGAGAAGTCAGGTGCTATTCACAATGGGAGAATGACTCCAAAGGGATTTTAGAGATCTCAGAGGCTACCATATCCGTCAGGCCCAGAATACCAGTGCCTCAATGGAAGGATGGTTTTGAGGGAGGGACCTAGGGTGTCTGTGAGACCATGGGACTCACTGCCTAAAACCATCTCAAGTCTGCTCCTTACATGCTGGCACAATGCTCCTTAGCGCTCTAGCTGTGGCTCAGGTGGGCCCAGGTGCTGCTTAGACTGTGATCTGGAAGGTACAGCCATAAATCCTGGTGACTCCTACATGCTACTAATTCTGTAGGTGCAGAGAGTGAAAAGTCTGTGGAGGGAGACATGTCTGTCTCTATCTAGATTTCAAGGTTGTTGCAGAGAGCTTCTGGGCCTAGGCAGAGACTTGAGATAGGGGTGAGGCTGCCACACAAAGAACCCACTAGGAAAATGTGCAGGAAAACTGGAGTTGTGGCTACCTCAAAGAGCCCCAGTTTGGACAATTCTTAGTGATGCCATTGGAGGTAGGTCTGGCCCTAAGACACCAGACTTGTAGAACCACCAGCATGCAGTGCCAGCCTGGGGGAGTCAAAGAAACCCAAGTCCAAACTCTGAGAGTTGTGGCACATGATCTGCACCCAGCAAAGCCATGAGACAGGGTCCCCTGAGGGTTTGGGGACCAAGTCCTGCTCCAGAACATCCAGAAGGTGAAATGGAGAGTCAGGGAGGATTGTTCTTAGGCCTCAAGATTTGGTGTGATTTGTCTAGTTAGGTTTTGCACTTGCTTTGGACCTATTACTCCTTTCTTCTTTCCTGTTGCTTCCTCTTGGAGTGAGAATGTCTGTCCTACTCCTGTCCCATTATTGTATTTTGGAAGCACACAACTTGTTTGATATCACAGTCTTTTAGTTGGAGGGGAATCTGCCACAGGATGATTTGTACCTTGAGTCTCACTCATATGATGCTTAGATGAGACTTTGGACTTAAACTTCAAGGTTGATGCTGAAATGAGTTAAGGCTTCTGGGGGCTACTGAGATGGAATGAATGTATTTTGTGTGTAAGAAGGACATAAATTTGAGAGGGTCAAGATCAGAGTGCTATGATTTGAATGTTTCCCCTCCCAAATTCAGGTGTTGCTGATGTGATAGTATTAAGCGATGGAATCTTTAAGAGGTGATTAGGCCAGGAGGGCTCCTTTCTCCTGAATGAGATAAAAACCCTTATAAAAGAGGTCCCACTAAGTGTTTGGCTAGCTTGCTCTTTCACCCTCCATCATGTGAAGACACACTGTTCCTTCTCTCCAAAGGATGCAGTAATAAGACACCATTTCAGTAGCAAAGGGCAGTGCTTCTTAGACACCAAAACTGCTCACACCTTGCTCATGGACACCCCAGCCTCTAAAACTGTGAGAAATTTCTGTTTTTTATAAATTGCCTCACTTGTGGTATTCTGTTATAGAAGCACAAATGGACTAAGACACTAACGTTTATATTACAAGGCTCAGTCTCCAAATTACTGTTTTTGTTTTGTTTTGTTTTGTTTTGTTTGTTTTCTGTTCCTTAAGATTATTCTTAAGGGACTTAGATTCTTTATATCAGGGATCTCCAACCTGTGGGCCATGGACTGGTCCAGGACGAGGTCAGTTGTGGGCAAGCGATTGAAGCTTCATCTGTATTTATAGCTGCTCCCCATCGCTTGCATTACCTCCTGAGGTTGGCCTCCTGTCAGATCGGTGGCTGCATTAGATCCTCATAGGAGTATGAGCCCTATGGTGAACTACACATGCGAGGGTTGTAGGTTGTGTGTTCCTTATGAGAATCTAATGCCTGATGATCTGTCACTGTCTCCCATCACAATGGGACCATCTAGTTGTAGGAAAACGAGCTCAGAGCTCCCACTGACTCTACATTATAGTGAGTTGAATAATTATTTCATTATATATTACAATGTGATAATAATAGAAATAAAATGCACAATGCATGTTATGCATTTGAATCATCCCAAAACCATCCCCGTCACCCCTGGTCCGTGGAAAAATTGTCTTCTATGAATCCAGTCCCTGGTGCCAGAAAGGTTGGGGCTCATTGCTATGTATAACTGGAGTTTAACTTTCTATGTTAATTACAAAGCTCTGATATACTTTCTGAGGTACAATCAAATGTATTATCCAAGGTAACATTTATTTCTCTACATAAACTGTTGGATTTGTATTAAAACTATGTATTTATTTATAAATACCTCTCTACAATAGGATAAAAATGAGTATGTATCTTTTACTCGAAAGACGTGGATTCCAAAAGTAATGAAATCTTACTGTACTAGACTCTCCTAAGAATGAAAAAGCCAGTAGAAAAAAAGATTTAAAGATGTTTATTTACTATTGTGGAATTAATGCGTCAGTTGCTTTCTGAATGAAACCAATATCCAACTGCAAAATAATCATAGATGCAGCACTTGCCTTTTGTGTTAATTTCATTTGTCTTACAAAAACAGTTAAATGGTGGCATTATTTTCGCCTTACATTATGGATTAGTAATCAGGACCAAGAATCCTATATAGATGAAATAGGCAATGGCGACCCCTCATTAAAGATTATGAACGACCACTTCTACCAGTGGAAATTATCTAGTTGTCTAAAGTAGAGGATGATTACCCACATCATTTGTATTTATTTATTTATTTTCCAATCAATGTGGACCAGGTTGGCCTCGAACTCGTACCCTCGCCTCCCTGAGGGCCCGAGGGCCGGCCCAACCGGCCGGAGCCACAATGGCTCCACATCATTTTTATTTCTATAAGCCCTGGGAAACATTTTGATATGAGTTAAAAATATTTTTTGTTTGACCAATCCAAGTTTCTTCTTGATCCAAATGGTTTGGTTATGGTAGATGTAGAGTAAAACTCTTTCTTAGCTCATTTATGAGTCAATATTATAGTGATCCAAAAGATTACTCCCCCATTCTTCGGTGGTACCTGCAGTTCCTTTTACCAGTAGCAAAGACCTTTTTAATTTCCAAGTTAAGCAGAAGTTTAAAGGGTCTTATCACTGACTTAAATGTACATTAAAACATACCACAATCCCCTTGATTGGTATTTATGGTGGAATTTTAGAGAGAACAAAGTCATTAAGTGAACATTGACTGTTTACAAAAGGGAGTGAGGAAAAAAACTGGGCTGAAGCAAACTATACTCAATTCAAATGTTTGCCCATAATTAGCTCTGCAAGGTATCTATACCAAACTCTTACTAATTTAAGTTCAAGTAGATCAATAAAGCAGCATTTTTCTGTCAGTTTTTTCTGTGCTGAGTTTGCATGCAGTGACACAAAAGTTAGTGGCATGGCTGGTAACTAGCCATATCTCTGGGAGTTGAGTGCAGAGAGCCAAGAGGAGACTAGACACCATGAAAGTTACTGTTTTCTTCTTTCCAGGTAAGTGTCTCTGGGAGCTCATCCCTGGGGCTTTCCTTAGACAGCTGCTCCTCTTAACTCCCTCTCATCCCTCCTCTAGCACAGGACAGCAGCCAGGCATTAATGGCTAAATGCTGGGAACACCATGGTGCCTGATGGTATTCAGAAATCCTTATCCTCACATGCTTTTGCTGTGCAGTTCATTTTTTAACAAAGGACTAGAAACGAAAATGTGGATGTGAGTGAAAGAGAAGAGCAGGGGGTGAAAACCCACTTTGTAGCAAATGAATTACATTCAAAGTCAATTTTTAACTAATTCTTCCTGTGGCTATTAAAAGAGCTAGTGTTATATGGAGTCACAAACCAGTCCCCAGAAAATGAGTATCAGTGAGAGATCCACTTCTTAGGCATAAAGCATCCTCTTTAGAGAAAATCATTCTTGAAGTCCATATATTAAGTGAATTCTCAGTATTCTAAGGTAGGTTTAAAAAATATAACAGAAAAGAAAGAAAAACTATCGGATTTATCCACCTTAAAGAGACCATAAATTGACCTCCTGCTCATGACAGAGTACTCAGTCAGGTGAAAAAAAAAGCAACAACAACAACAACAACAACAAAAACCAACAAAGAAACCCTTCACAGCCAACAATAGAGATTGCTTCAGTTCAATTTCTTCTGTTATACAGGATCTGAATTCATGTTTTAACTCCATAATACATTTATTAGAATAAAATTCAGGAACATTATCGAATAACTGGAAATAAATTCTAGCATCCATGGCCACAAAACATTTTTTATAACTTACTTGCCCTAGTGGCTATAATATAAGCTTTTCTATCTCCCTCCCTCCCTCCCTTCCTTCCTTCCTTCTTTCCTTTTTCTTTTTCTTTCTCTTTATGAAAGGCCTTCCCTCAAACTGTGGAATGTATTAGAGAAAGCTAAATATTTTTCCTTAAAGAGCTTTTTACTAATGGTTTCATTTATTAGCCTTTACCTTTAACATAAGGTCTTACACCCTTAATTGTATTGCAGTATACAGTAACAACATCTACTTTAATTGCACCAGAAAGGAAAGTCTTACAAAAGTGCCTTTATTTCCACAGTTATCTAGTCTGTGTAGTAACTGCTGTGTAGAGACTTCTTGGAGGTGACCTCGTCAAGATACGCACATCTTGTCATCACCAATCCATAGGAGAGTTTGAAATGGGCTGTGAGAACTTGCAACATTTTACTCAGTGTCTTGGGAGACACCATTTTCCTGACCACTTAAATTTACTGTCTTTATAGACAACTTGCTCTGGGAAAGGGGGACTTCAGAGTTAACTCAGCAGCTTTGGCAAATGAATGTTCCATGAGAGTATTACTGCAGACCCCAAGAGGGGACATTAGTCTAGCTCTTCATTAGCAGGGGTGAGAAAAAGCTGTCCTCTGTGTTCCTGGATAGGCAGACTTATTCTGATAGGAGTTTCTCTCTGGAATTCAATTCTCTGAAATTCTTAGTGCTCCCAAAGTCAGACTTGTCTTTAATGGAAATGGGATAAGGGGAATCTGAAAATGTCAAGAGCAGAGTTTTATTTTTCAAGGAGATCATGGGTTTACAAATTGGAAGAAAATAACAATTCCTTTAAGTAGAAATAAAGCGCAAATGTAAAAGTCCAACACATTGCAATTTGACAATGTGCGCTAACTGATAATGCCACCCACTTGACTCATTTACCAATTTAAGGTTATTTTGTAATCTCCCTGTGAGCTTCTCAACATAATAGAAGAACTCTGTAAGAAAGTGTTTGTGTGTATTGCCCTAAAACAGCAAATCACTTCCTGCAATGCTTAAGAAAATATAGCTAACAACTCCTTTCCTTACCCTTTATATAGCAGTGATGTTTGTATACCAGTAATTGTTTTTTACAAATTTGAATGTTGATGCAATGTGTGGGTGAACAAAATGCAATGGAAATTTCAAAATCATATAAATAAAGTTAAAGAAAATAATTAGGAACAAAGGAAAAATATGGATGATATTGCTGAAAGTTTTTAAATTCAAATATAGTGACTATGAAATCTGAGTAGAGAAATACTCTCAATATTTGATAATAAAAGTATTGAAAAGACACAGTCAAATTTACTTAACTGTCTATTCCTGAGTTCAAAGTTTATAGCCACTGAAGCCATTCTAAAATAATTTTGTCTTTGTCTACCACTACAAAAGTATACTGACAATAATGAATGATAAATGTAGAATGACTTTATTCATTAAACTTTCAAGCTCCTTACATTTTATAATTTTTAAAATATTTAATTTTTGGATATAGCCTTTTTTATTTCAAGTTTTATTTCAGATACGGGGGGAGATGTGCAGGTTTATTACATAGGTCTATAGCATCCAGGCAGCTGGCATATAACCTAACAGGTAGTTTTTCAACCCAGGCCGCCCACCATCCTCCATCCAATAGTCTGCCATGTCTGTTGTTCCCATGTTTATGTGCATGTGTGCTCAATGTTTAGCTCCCACTTATAAGTGAGAACATGTGATATTTGGCTTTCTCTTCTTGCCTTAGTTCACTTAGGACATATTCTAAATGCACTAACTAGAGAAAAATTTTGATGGGAACGTCTATCTATGCTTACAATGAATATTGTAATGAGTGCTAAACTTTCTCATGTCATGATGTTTTTAAAACATTCGTGAGAGCAGACTAATGAATAAACCACAGTATTTTTTAAAATGTCCAATAATGATCTCAATCAGAAAAAAACAATTGCAAAGTGCTTACTCATTACTGGGCTGTGCTTGGTGCTTTAAAAAGAGATTTATTGAACTCTAGGAACTTAAAAATCAAGTGATTAATTGTCATATTGGTTTGGTAATTTTTTATGCTGCTGATTTTTTAGAGCTTTATAGAACATATAGTTTGTGGCTTGAAAAAAATCTGTAAGAACAATGAGACGTAGCTCTCTTGGCTCTGAACAATTTTAAGAGTGGAAAATTCCTTATAACATGAGAGAAACTGATCCATTTATGAGGAGGTGTGATGGGAAGCCTCTCTTGATCTAAGCAATGGGTAGAATTTTATTTTCTAAAGCAATCACAACCACTTTACCATAACTTGTCCACTTTTACAGTGTTTGAATCCATTTGTTTAATTTATTCTCCTATATTTCCAAATCTCTCACGTATTTTAATCTATTTTTACATTGTCTCTTGTATTCTGATAGGAATTAATTATCAGAGCTTATACCCTATTAGTTTCTGTAAGTTGAAAACTTGCCATTTGATCTTTTTTCACCATGTAATCTATCCGTGCTTCCAGATATGTCCTATGCTTTTCTTTTTTGGCTCTTCTTGTGCTCTCCTCCCCTACCTCCTTAACCTCTTAAAGTTATTTGGACCTAGACATGTTTTTTCTTTTTTTTGGGGCTTGGACTTCATTGGATTGGAATCTCTATTTGTCCTTCTTCTTTCCTTCTTGGGTTCAACTTCATCTCTACACACTGTTTTTGGTTTGTCTTTCCGCAGTCTTCCACCCATTTCCATAGTCGCAGGACAGCCCCCCTCACCCAATTACATGCCAGCCTGGTTCAAGGAATCTGACTTAAGTCAGAGCTCAAACATTCTAGCTTTCTCAGAAAGACTTATGCATATTTAGTCCATGAGTCCCATATCCCAGGCGCTTCACTTTGTCCCAGTCTCTGGACCTGAATAGGTTAGTGGCCTAGGTATGCCACAGGTCTAGCAAATTCAAGAAAAGTGGAGAGGGCTTCCTGCTTAGCTGGTGTGTGTATCTCTTCTGATTTCCCATTGAGAGTCTCATTAGACTCCCACTCTGGCTTCTCACAAAAGATTTCCCATTAAAAAGGTTCAATTTTGTCTAGGTACGGTGGCTCATGCCTGTAATCCCAGCACTTTGGGAGGCTGAGGTGGGGGGATCATGAGGTCAGGAGATTGAGACCATCTGGGCCAACATGGTGAAACCCCATCTCTATTAAAAATACAAAAATTAGCTGGACATGGTGGCACGTGCCTGTAATCCCAGCTACTCAGGAGGCTGAGGCAGGAAGGAGAATCACTTGAACCCCGGAGGTGAAGGTTGCAGTGGGCGGAGATCGCACCACTGCACTCCAGCTTGGTGAAAGAGCAAGATTCCATGTTAAAAAAAAAAAAAGGTTCAATTTCAGGTTTCTGCAAAGTTCCTGTGTCAAAAAGTGCCCCTTAGAGACAGGAGAACTTATTTAGAGCAGGGTTCAAAGTGGTGAGAATGCTCAAGTCACTAGCTTCTAGACCTAGGAAAATTCACCAATGTTGATGATCTTCCTTCTCTCTTATGTGATGATATACCATGATGTAATAAATTAAGCTTCTAAGAAACCAATTTGAGCCAACTTCCTGAGTGGACAATGCCTCATCTTTAAGTAGGCCAGGCTGTTGCTTGATTATTGGAACATTCATCCTATCCACATTGAGACCTTTTCTGTGACCCTTATCGATGTGAGATGAATACACATACTATACTCAGGATATGAAAGAGGGTAGTGTTTTTTGGCCCATACAGGAACAACAATAGAATGACTGAGGTCTATATTTTTGCTTCAAGAAGTCTTCAAAGGTATCTTACATAATAAACATATGTGTCCCTGGAATTTCTGACTTTCTAAAAGCTTTTCTGAGCACATGACCTAGCCCCAAATAGAGGATGCTGACAAGCTTATACCTTTTGGGATTTATATTGATGCCTCTTACTTACATTTATTGGATGAAACATTCACTGCAATAAGGACACCTAATGGTTTCTACTCTTTTACTCACTAAATGGGACTGTGATTGGTTGGATCTTACTGTCAGATTGAGGTTATTAGAGACAGCATAATTGGTAGCTTTGAGGATCGAATCATAGTATATTGGATGCAAATACCTAATCCAAGACTGAATTCATATGGAGGAGCACTGCTAGTGGATAGTTTCAGCTGGAGGTAGGGGTTATGCTCATGGAAGTGATCCCATCCCACTGCATATGGCGGAGCAAATGAGACCCATGACATGTAATTCCTCACGGAGCGTGACCTTTCCTAACTGGAAGTACACTAATTCTGATCTCATTCCCCTCCATAGTTATCCATTCAGGCTGAAACTTTTTAGGCAGCTATAACACTGTGGGTTTATATTGAGTGTGGGGAAACTAAACCACCGAGTACTCCTAAACCTAATTTTCTGTTTCTCCATATCTTCCTACATCATGTGCTTATCCAGTAGTTTTTTCCTTTAAAGTAAAAATTTTACAATTATCACTGGTCTAAAAAGAGATAATTAGAACCAGAATTCAGTCACCTATGACCAATCCTTTTCAGCTGCCTTCTGTTAAACATTCTTGTACTATGGTCATTTCCCTTTTACATTTAATCTATACTCTTACTTACACATTTTGTTTGTATTTTACATGCTTTGAATTTGTGTCCCTGCCTAAATCTCATGTGCAACTATAATCCTCATTGTTGGAGGATGGATGTGGTAGGAGGTGATTGGATCAAGGGAATGGATTTCCCCCTTGCTGTTTTCATGATTGTGAGTGAGTTTTCACAAGATCTGGTTGTTTAAATGTTTGTGGCACCTCCACCTTCTCTCTCTTTCTCTTGATCCTGCTACATAAAATATGCCTGCTTCCCCTTCACCTTCCGCCATGACTGTGATGGAAATGGTGGACCATCAGCAGAGGATGCCATCTCACTGGCTGCAGCAGGGAGGTGTGGCTGGGACCACGTGCTCCATGGAGCTGGTGGGAGCCCTGCCCTCCCGGGCACAGTTGCTGCTGCCCAAACCATGGCTGCATACCCAAGCCTCCTGCTCCATGGAGCAGGTGGTAGCCCTGTGACCCCCATCCCCCTTGCTCTGTGCAGCTGCAACAATCCAAACCGTGGCTACAGGCCCAGGCATCCCTGCCCTCTTGGGGGCCCGGGAAGGCCCCTTGCCCTCTCAGGCTCAGAAATGCCTGCTCCCACTGCCTGGCTTCTCCTTGCTGTTGGTGTGTGCTCCAATCTTGTGGCAAAGTCGAGGCTGCACCCAGGCACTGTCATAGCCCAGCTGGGTGTGAACATGCTCAGGGCAGTGCTGACATGCAAGCCCCCTGCTGCTTTGGTCCCCTCTGGATATTGGGTTCTGACAAGCATGAGAGAGAAGCCAAGGGGTTGCTGAGAGCAGCTTGGCATCGGCCTGAGGATGCCCCTTGGCAAGAACAGCCTAGGCACCATGAAGAGAAGGCAGAGAGGCTCCTGGGTGGAAGGGAGCAGGTCTCTGGTGAGGCTCAACCTTCAGGCCAGGGAGGGCCTGAAGTCTGGGGGCTGGGCTGCCAGTCCCATGGACAGGAGTGGGAACTTGTGGTGCCTTTTCTGGGCCTGCCCATGGACAAACTGGTGTGTACTTCCTCCTCTCTGAGGCCCATAAAAGTCCTGGGCTCAGCCATAGCTGAGCAGATATTGGGATGACCAGCTACAGAGGGGCTACCTGCTCCAGGGCCTCCTCTCTGCTGAGTGCTGGGAAGATGACAAGATAACCTACTTGCTAACAGGAGCTTCCCACTCCAGGGTCTCTTCTCTGCTAGGAGCTGAACACTCACTGGGACATCCTGGCTGTGGAAAAGAGCTGCCCCCTGCAGGAGATTGAGCTGTTCTATTGCTCAATAAAGCTCCTCTTCATCTTTCTCACCCTCCACCTGTCTGTGTACCTCATTCTTCCTGGTGACAGGACAACTTGGGACCCCTCTTATGGTGGGGCTAAAGGAGCTGTAATACAAACAGGGCTGAAACATGCCCCTTGCTAGCCACGTTGCAGATGAAGGAAAGCACTGTGGCCCTTTGGGGAGCCCAGACCTGGTAGTTCCCTAAGCCAGAGCTGAGGCTCCTTCTTTGGGGTCCTGCAGTTCCTGGTGTCTCCAAGCTTCCAGGTGCCACTGCATTCCCTGTTGCCAGCTGCCGGAGCTGCATGCTGTTTACCTGGTCTAGCCACAGCCTCACAGAGAGCTGGCATCCATGCTGCCACCTGGAGCTGTCAACCCCATGGCAGCAGGTGGCATGTCTGACTGCACAGTGGTTGGACCCCACCCTCACTGTCACACCCCTTGCCACTCTACACCTGACTCCAGTCTTCCTTGGAGGCATGAGATCAGGAACGGTAGCATGAGCTGAGCACAGCCTGCCAGGCTGAGTTGGCAGAATGAGCCCAGTGGGCCTGATCAAAACTCAGGCAAAGGTGCCACTGACCACAGGTTTCCGGCAAGAAAAGCAACACCCCAAGGATCCTGCAACAATTGTAAGCTTCCTGAGGCCTCCTCAGCCATGCTTCCTGTATAGCCTGTGGAAATGTGGGCCAATTAAACCTCTTTTCTTTATAAATTACTCAGTTTCAGGTACTTCTTTATAGCAGTGTGAGAATGGACTAAGACAGGATCCATGTTTCAGACTTACATGAGTGATATTTCTTAGTAGTTGAGGTTGATTAGAGAAGAAATCCTCAATTGTTTCCCATGTCATTCAGTAGGTAAACATGAGTTTCTTGTGGCATGATGCCGTCCTATTCTAGTCAATGTGGACTTTGACGGACTTTGATGTATGGTGTTAAAACCATTTCTGCAGATTCCTGCTTTCAGATGGCCAAGGGATGAAGGAAAATGGTGTGGCAAAAGTTGCTTTACCTTACATTTCTTCAAGTACTTATTTATCTAGTACCAGCATTCCCAACAACATAACCCAGTAGTTTCATTGTGGCACCTTACAGATAGACACTTTTATCAAAGAAAATATGACTGCAATATTTTTGACTATCCATCTTGGTGAAATAAAGAGGAAAAAATTGAACAACTATGTCAGTGAGAACCACCAATAAGCAAAATTATCCCTTGAAAAGGCTATAATGCTCAGTCATGAGACTTTGAGGTCAGAGTTACATTAAACATTTGCTCAATTTGATCACTTTCCCATATGTACTCAGGCAGAATAGTTTCAGGAAATGACAATAAAGTATTTCTCCAGGGTATTTTACTTAAAATATATTCAAGATGACAAGAATTGTACAGAACTCTCACTGACAATTACTAGCATACAGATGATTCCTTATGAAAAGGTAATAGACTTTAAGTATACTATAACTACTTTTAAAACCGCTAGCACCTCATGAGAAAACTTTGAAGAGTTTATTCAGAAAATTCTGTTTGGCTTATATTCTGTTGCTCTTCTTTTTCTTTTTATTGATAGAGACAATGATGTAATTATGAATTATTCCAAAGGTTTCATACATATTTTGTAACTGTGTCTTCTTACTCTGTAACTATCAAATTTTCTCAATTCTATACAATCATAGAATTAAGTTTCTTTCCTTACCTCCTATTGCAATCACTTTCTCCATAACAATGGAAATTCAATAATATCTTGTGTTATATTTTTATAATTTCACTTACAATTATGTTCTTTTATGTGCTTTCATTATAGAATATTTTTCTTATGACTGTCAATATCTGTCCAAGCAGAAATTATATAGATCATCAATAGCTAACATAGTATCTGACACATAGTTGGTGCTTCTTAATAAATGTTTGTGGATATAATTGCTTTGGATTATATTTTGAATAGTCTTTATTTGTAACATTCTCATAATGAGATTTGTATTGACCCTTATTTCCTACTTCTCACCCTTTAAATTTTATTTTTATAGGATTTGAATATTTGGGCATTGCTATTCCATCACTGTTATGGATGATTCTTTCCCTGGATAATGTTTAAGAGCTTAGACATTGTTGTTCATTTCTCAACAAATAACATAGTGTTTCTTTGAAGGCATTGTGGCATAGGTCCTGGGCAATTTTCCAAGCCACTTGGCTAAATATTTTTAAGTTTTTCATCTATAAAAAATGTTATATAGTAAACATAATAACTAATGTTATGCAATCACTAGAATCAACTTAACCATCTTCTTAACCCCCACCATCTTTATTATGTTTCATTTTACTGAAGAAAGGAAAACAACCTTTAGCAAATATTCTCAGATTTTGGTCATAGACATAGCTTGTCATGAAAACCAAGTAAAGGGACTGATGTTTCTTCTTTACACTCTGCCTGATTTCCATTGGACCTATAACTAATTTCTTTTATAACTTGGGCATGTGGACCAGTTCTATTTTCATGGATTCATTAAGTTGTCAAAAGCTAAGCGCAATGACTTGACAAATCATCTTCAGGAGAAGGTGAGTTTAAGAAACATATTTGTTTCATAGCTTCACAGTTAAAATAAAGAAAGAGAAATGCATAGTTTATGGCCTGTTGTCGTGGTAAATGAGTTTTTGAAAGCTATTATTCAAACTGCACTTTTTTCTGTATGGCACAGATTTAAATACTGAGACCCAATTCTCTCATATTTCTAATTTCAACTCTCTGGGCATAGTAGTTGCAAGCACCATGTTCTAATATACAACTACTCACTCTACCTACACAGTGTCAAACATTTAATCTTATCTTTCGAATAAATTAGACTCTAAAATATCTGCCACCTGTCTTTTAGAGTTTCAGGTTCTTGAAGATTACACAATTACAAAATTGTTTATTTATTTGTGCAAACTTTCTTGAGCCCCTTCCATGTCTAAAGCACTTTACTCAAGGTAAGGAACATTAAAATAAAGATGCAGCTTCACCTAACAGCTCTCAAAGAACACATATCCTCATAGGAGAGCCCACTTGTGTAGTGGATACAATAATAACAAAAATTTGTACAATAGCAATTATTTTATTATATGTGTGTGTATGTCCTCATGAACTCAGCTAGAGGAACTTTAATTTTATTTGTTTAAATGTGGTTATAGTGAAACCCCATTCTGCCAACATGGTGGCAACTTTGTGGCAGTTTGGCCTGGTTTGGGCTGGGACTTCCTCCTCCTTTTCCAGAATTCAACTCTGTTCTGGCAGAGCTTGTGTAGTGGCAGAGTCATAATGATGAGGAGTGGGAGTAGGGAGGCTCTTTAATTGTCATGTATGTCTGCTTGAGAAAAGCTGCAATGTATACCTTTAAAACAACTATTCCAGCCAGCAATAATAGATCACATTTGGAAACTGCTCATAATCTTCTCATCTGAAGTAGTCACTTTCTAATTTTCCTGCTTTGAGAAAGGCATCTTCTCACCCATGAGCATGTAATACTAAGTGATGTAGATGTTACCAATTTACATTTGACTATATTATGCTCAAAACTACCTATCTATTCTGAGTTAAATACTGGAGACTTGCATCTAGAATAATCATTATTAGTAGTAATAATAGTAATAATGGAAGTCAAAGTCATGAAAAATTAGGTCATATTGTTGCATCCCATTCACTCGGTGGGTGCTTTGCCCTCATTGTCTCTATGTTAATACGTCAAGTTTCCTGTTATCTCTAGAGAGAATGTAGCCAACACTGCTGTCTAACCTTGAGGGATTAGCACATTTTGCTGCACTCCTGTCTACTCACCCCTCACGTTTTGAATTAATAATTTATTAATAAGCCTTCTTGACTTATTCAAGTCCAAAATAAGTCCCTCTATTGCTCTATATGTACTTTTACATATAGAACATGTATTTTGGATTACAATTCTCTGTCATCCCAACTAGATAGTAAATTCTTGGAAGGGACACACTTTATCGTTTGTTATGTTTTATTTATTTCTTGTTACCAAATTCTTGACACATAGCCTGGGATAATGGAAATGACAGTGTAGACATATTTTTCCACTTCCAAAGACAGGTATACCTTTTTCTATCAATTATAGGTCAAATTTTAATAAAATTTAGTTGTCATCAGTATTATATGGAGCTAATGAATGAGTCACACATAGGGTCCCTATGACCATTTGAAGGACCTAGTTCAACTGATCCACGCTATGACCTGGTCACATGTGAAAAATAGACTGCTCAAAGTAAATCTCAAAGGTTCACTTTTATCAGCTGAAAGAGAACTGATACATATGTTACTGAGCAAGAGGATTTGGAAGCTCAGCAGCAACGCAAGTGAAACTGCAGCTGCCTGCCCAAACACCATTACAAATCACACATAAGCTACCCAAGGATGTCAGCCTCCTGACTGTATCAGGTCATGAGAGCTGTCACAACAAGGGGTCCCTAAGCAAACAAGCACCAATGTACGGAGAGTAAATGCTGTGCTTAGGAGGACTGCCCATCCCCTTCCCTCAGTCATGTTAAGGTCCACCTCCTTCCCCATAGGAACATCTTCTGCAGCTGACAGTATCTGTGACTTTTTTTAAAATAAATTATATCCACATATCTTTAAAATTGGACCAACTTTTAGGTAGCGTCTGAAATATGTTAGGTCAACTCAAGGGCCTGAAAACAGGCCTTATTTTACACAATGCCACTCAAAGTTCTGAAATTTATCTTTGGCTTTACTTATTTCCTTCAGTTCCCTTCCTTTTTTTTTTTTTTTTTTTTTTTTTTTTGAGACGGAGTCTTACTCTGTCGCCCCAGGCTGGAGTGCAGTGGTGCAATCTCAGTTCACTGCAAGCTCTGCCTCCCAGGTTCAAGTCATTCTCCTGCCTCAGCCTCCTGAGTAGCTGGGACTACAGGCACCCGCCACCATGCCTGGCTAATTTTTTTTAGTAGAGACGGGGTTTCACTTTGTTAGCCAGGATGGTCTCGATCTCCTGACCTCGTGATCCGCCCACCTTGGCCTCCCAAAGTGCTGGGATTACAGGCGTGAGTCACCGTGCCCAGCCCCTTCAGTTCCCATCTGTCCACATAGTTCTATAGAGCATTCTGCGATAAAAGTGGTCATAGGCCTCAGAAGTACCTGTCTGAATTTTTCCTCCTCCTCCTTGCCCTACCTAAGTATTAGCTTTCCTCTGAAAACTATAATTTCTTTATGATCTTATATAGGGATGTTATTCATTTTTTCACATATTAGAATTAGAAGGTTAATGGACTCCAGTACAATGCAGTTTCCAGATGATTTTTCAATGTACTTCTTTTTAAAACAAAGATATACACAAAACTGGTTTGATATTTGTCTTAGTCAGCTTGGGCTATGATAATAACATACCATAGGCTGGGTAGCTTAAACAACAGACATTATTTCTCACAGTTCTGGAGGCTGGAAAGCCAAGGTCAAGGTATGGTCAGGTTCAGTTCTTCGTGAGGGTCCTGTTCCTGGCTTGCAGATGGCCAGCTTCTCCCTGTATCTTCATGTGGTAAAGAGAGGAAGCTCTGGTGTCTCTTTCTCTTGTAAGGACACTAATCCCATCATGGGGACTTTATCCTCTTGACCTAATCACTCCCCAAAACCCCATTTACTAGGGCTTCAACACACAAATTTTGGAGGGATATAGACACTCAATGCATAACAATATTCATGCTCCTTTTACTAGATCTCATGCTTGCTGGTACCTACCCACTTTCTGGATTCTCCACTTAAAGGCAGTTGGTCTACTGGAACCATCTTTCTCTTCACCTAAGGACTTTTGTCATTATCTCATATGATTCTGATATCATGATCAGAAGCCTGATATAAATGACTTGATCATAGCTGTCATTTTAAATTTCAAAACATTGAAATTTTACTGCTAGTTAGCTCTCTGAAGAAAATGGCATCTAATGATTAGCAATGTCCAGCTGTCGTATATTTTTAAATAACCTAGAAGTGAAACCATTGCTGTTCACTTAGAATCCAAAGTCCTATGGTGAAAAGTTATTCCTTTAAAGAGAATGTGTTAGCACCTGCATGATGTCAGCATTTCAAAATGGAAACGTATCTGGTTTTATTACTTTGTAGGTTAGAATATTAAGAACAACTTCCAACAAACTAAATATTTTTATGTACTTCATCTTCAGATGATCCAAGATACCTTGTTGGCAATAGGTCCATTATCACCTCCTGCTTAAAACATTTAGATTTTACCAAGGTAGGTATATATAATATATAACAAATTGATAGAAATAAATAGTAAAGAGAGAAAGGGAGATAGGACATATCAGGGGTAGGGGAAAGTTGAAGTTGTAGATAGGTTGGCCAAGAAAGGTTTCACTGAGAAGATATATTTTGGCAAAAACCTAAAGGAAATGAGAGTTCACCATGTAGATATCTGGTGGAAAAGCATTCTAGGCAAAGGCACAGCCAGAGGAAATCCCAGAGGCGTGAGGATGTCAGGATGTTGAGGAGTGTCTGGTGGGGGGCAGTGTGGGGAGTGAGATGGACTAGGAGGAGATGAGGCCAGACAATAACAGCAGGCCAGATCATATGAGGTCTTTCAGGTTATGGTTAAGAAACTGGCTTTTTATTTTCTGAAAGATAATAAGAAATTAAAGGCCACAGTGGTAGTTCACATATTTAGGGATTAGGGCCTCAACTCTAGTGACAAGAATGGAACAGAAAAGAAAGGCAGAGAGGCAAGAGTGATTAACTGAGAGTGCATATCCCTATTTCTATGCAGGTCTCCACTAAGGTTAACATGAATTTCTTATACTTTGGCCTCATGTCTTTCAATAGAATAACCAATAGTCAAGGAAGGCTTCGGTCCTACACCTCGGTCATCTTTGCTGCTGTGTGTATGCTGGACTGACGTCACACCTGACGGTGTCATGCTGTGTTGTGGTTGGAATTGCCTGTGAAGTGCTGTAATAAAATTCATTCAACGTTCTTTAAAAAATAGGCTTTCCATGTATCATGGCTAACTGAAAACTAAATGAGCAGGGCTAGTCTTTATTTATTTATTTATTTAGGCAGAGTCTCACTCTGTCTCCAGGCTGGAGTGCAGTGGTGTGATCTTGGCCCACTGCAACCTCCGACTCCCTGGTTCAAGCGATTCTCCTGCCTCAGCATCCCAAGTAGCTGGGATTACAGGCACATGCCACCATGCCCGGGTAATTTTGTATTTTTAGTAGAGACGGGGTTTCTCTATGTTGGTCAGGCTGGTCTCAAACTCCCAACCTCAGGTGATCAGCCCACCTCAGTCTCCCAAACTGCTGGGATTACAGGTGTGAGCCACAGGGCCTGGCCAGAAAAGATAATTTTTGTGTTTTTAGCAGAGACGGGATTTCACTATTTTGGCCAGGATGGTCTCCATCTCCCAATCTTGTGATCGATCCACCCAACTTGGCCTCCCAAAGTGCTAGGATTACAGGCGTGAGCCACCACACCCGGCTGAGCAGTGCTAGTCTTTAATAATCATTTATTGCAAAACAAACATGCGCGCACACACACACACACCGTTATTTAATTATTTAACCATACTAAGAACTCTATTAAAAATCTAGACCACAAATTTGTTTTCACAAATGAAAACACCTTTTTAGTCATGTCTATTTTCATGATTGATTTAACAGTTTTGGACATCAGGCAAGAGTTCTAATATTTTGTATAAAAAGATAAAATATTAAAGTTTTGAGCAAGGATATCATGTTTTAAAAGGAGTGAGGATAAACCCAAGTGTTCAGATTTATAATCTTGTCAGGAGGATCTTCAATGATCTAATCTGATTCTAAGTGTTACATATGCAAATAAAAATAAAAGAATTAATATGATAAATATTTTTCCTCTTATTGGGTGTCTTCAGTTATTCTTATTTGAATTAAGTTGTTAGTTGTGATGTCTACAGATTCCAAATTACTGTCTTACTAGGATGTATATTCTTAGGCTCTCTCTCTCTTTCTCTTTCCTTCCTTTCCTCCTTTCCTCCCCCCTCTTCCCTTTCCTCTCTCTCTCTGGATATCTGTTCGTTTTATATAAACATATTTACACATGTATATATGCACATATATGAATTTTCTATTTAAAATGTTCTTAATAATTTAGTTTGCAACATTATGTTGATACATTTTGTTTCCTCCTCTATATTTTTTTTAGTACTACGGGATCTATACTTAGATACCAAAAGTTGGAATAGCTGTCTGAGGATAAACATTATATTAAATCAGCCCTACATATTTAAATAAATATAGAATCTAAAATAAGATTTGGAAAAATAAACAAAAAACAAACACACAAAACACTAAGCACTGAAGATTTGACTTAACAAACTAGCTCAAGATAATAAAATAGTGTATTTTATTGAACACATTATCACCTCAAATTATGTAGTATTGAGCACCTCCCCCAAATTTTGGTGGTGTTAGCTTTAAACTAAATTAATCTAACCTTTAAAAATTATATAATTAGTGTTTCATTTATATTAGCTATAATGATAAATTACACATGCATGATTCCAGCTGTCTTTTGAGCTTATACTATAAAATGGGAACAATGCATTTACTATGTCATCAAATAAATGAATATAGAATTATACTTAAGGTAATTTTTGTGAGGAAATGGTGTATGATACAGTGAAAACAGAAGAAAGGGGTATATTTGAGAGGAAAACCGATGCCTCTGCTTTGCAGTCAAACACACACAGATTGTATTTGAGGTGCTTTGAGAGGATTCACACAGAATTATTTATAGTTATGCAAACACATACATATCAGAATATAAGGAGAGACTGAGAAAATATCACAGGAAATGGGTTCTATCAATGTGATCAGCCTCTTACTATGTCTGGGGATCTTGGTGTATATTGTATATCTACTTATTTATAATGTTCATAATACTCTTATATTTGTAAAATTACATACATATTTATATATTGAGTATATATGTTAGATATAATTCTATTATGATTAATAGAATTTTAAGGGAAAGACAAAATACAAAGTATATTAATATATTTAGTAAGAGAAATATACATGCTACATTCTGGTTAATTCAAACTCTCAAATGTTCAAACTCATAATAAGTTGTAAAAAAGACAACTGATATACATTATTATCAGTTTGAGAAACTAAAATATTCTCAGTCATCTTAAAATAATTATGCTAAATGATACTGTAACCTTTATGTTCAGAATCAGCGAAGTCTTCAGATAATATTTTGAAAGTTTTTTAATAGCAAGTGTTAAAACTAAACAAATTTTCTTTAAAAAATGAGATTATTGCAAATAATCTAAATGTCTAATTACCAGGCCATTCTATATATTTAAGAATTTAGTTTTCTTACTTGATTTACCTTAACTTCAAAATTGACATTAGTAATTTTCTATGTCTACATAGACCTCTTAATCTCTTTTAGTAGCCATTATGCTAGTATTTATTTATCAAGTACTTCTCTGCCCTGAAGTTTAACCATGGGATATTTTATTATAGGATAATTTTTTTTAAATTAGTTTGAATTAGTGAAATGTTTGAAACAATGCTTGTTCTTTGATTCAGGGATAAGATAATACTATATGTGGATTAATAATTTTTTGTTGTTACCTGCTACTTTAATATGCTACTTCCTTTAAATTAGAAGATAATATCTTTACTGAACAAATAATTGATGGAAAGTATTTTAGAAGAAGTATATTATTTTTGGAAGATGATATTTAAAATAAGAAAAATAACAAAACCAAGAAAACATTATCAAAATAGAGGAGAAAACATATACTAAAATAACAAAGCTAACTCTTCTTGGCAGTATTCTTATTTGAGGTATACTAAATTTGTACTTTTGACATGATTTTCACATATCCAAATTCAGCCTTGAATATTTTTCTTTAAGAATCTGATGCATTTATTTTAGCAAATTATGTGGGCTTCAAAACAAAAATTAGCATGACATAATTATTTGTATGTCTACTTATATACATTGTTTTCATCTGTTTCTAATCTCCCACTCCAAAACACACACACACACACACACACACACACACACACACACACACACACACACAGAGTAACTGAAATGTTAGGAAACTTCTATCGAACAATAGGAAAATAAAGTTATGTACCTTCTAACATATTCAGGTTAAACATATTATTTAAAATAAGAAATAAAATTGTGTTTTCCAGAAAATTTAAAAAGCATCAATGTGAAAGCTTTGCAGAAAATTCCTCATGCAAAACAATAATGAAAAAAGAGTAAGTACTTGAATGACAATATAAAAAATAATTAAAACCAGAGAATTAATCTTCGTCTTCACACACACTGGCTGATGCTAACACAATTGCAGAAACCATGTATTTAAAGCTACATTTTACAAAACCTCACTGGCAAAAATCAATAGAAAGCTTTAGTGGCTAGAATGTGTGTAATAGTAACAAGTAGAAAGGTTAGTGTAGAAGTTAATGGTTCTATCAGGAATAAAACAGAGTTAAAATGTGAAGGAAAGGTCTACCACAAGTGGTTCATTAACCTTTTAGAACCCCAGTGTATCCTCTCTGTAAAGATTACAGCAAATCTGACTCAGACTCTACCAGCATTTGCTAATGCTCCATCTCAGCACAGAACTGTTTAGATTTCTTATAATAGAATTATTTTCATTACAATTACACGTTACTGCTGAAATTAAAACAGCAGGACTAGACTCCAGAGGGTATCAGTAAGCACACACCATGGAGTTATTTTGTTTTTGTTTTTTCTTTCAAGGCCTCCTTTTATATCTGATTCAGCTTCAGACTGACCAAAAGTGCAAGGTCCAATATAGAATTATCTTGTGGTCACAGTCATGTTTTTCATGGGTAGCTGTACTTCTCTTAGAATTCTGTTAATTTTCAGCTTGCTTTTTAACATTCATTGAGTGTTGAAAAGGGTGAGGAATTTTTCCGACCCTCCCTGAATCGCTGAGAAATATAAAATAATATTATTGTCTTTGTGCATAAAAATATATTCCATGACCTCTGAATCACTTGGCAAAACTGTTTTTGGAGAAGGGTGATAATTTGACTTGCACTGTAATAATTCAAAGTTACAATTATGGTAACAAAAGCCGCAATTTGAACACATTGGCATTCACAATGATTTAATGCCTTCCGATGCGATTTATTCACAGTGTTGTCCCTTATCTTTCATAATCTCCTTTATTTTTTGACCTTAACAAAAGAATGAAAGAAAAATCGCATCCCTGCCTTCCCTTGTTACAGTATCCTTCCTGCTTCCTTCCTCCCTGCCCCTTCTTTCAAATCTTTCTTGCTTTTCTTTCAGCAAATTTCAGGGTAGAAGTTTAAATGAGCAGCTGCCACAGCAGGCACTGCCAATGTTCTCTGGCCAATCAACCAACAGGGGGTACTCTTGTACAGTATGCCTGGCTCCCCTTTGGAGACAGAACTAACCTCTGTGACAAATTCAGAGTCCACCAGCTTGGAGCCCGAAATCCCAAACCATACATTCCTTCCAAATTTTCCAGTTGGTAATCTATCCTGCTGGGCTGATTTCTTTCAAATTTCCATGTAATCCAAAAATAAAGTTATTTTTTATTTCTTCTTCTGTTTTTTTTTAAAGAGGGGCAAATTCAGTTCATAATTAGGGGAGGAGTAGTTTTTGGATTCTATCCCCTGCATGAAATCTGTTATAAATATGTCCTGCCAAAATCCTGCACTGTAATGTGCCAGTTTTGTAATAGGTTTAGTTCTCTGGTCTTTTTCTCTAAGTCCAAATTCTCTGTCATTTTAAAACATTTTGTCCTTGAAAACCTTTTTTTTTCTCACAATTTTTTAAAGATGATGTGGTATGCATGTTTTAAGCCATCCCATCTGTGACAGCTGAAGACAAAACCGTCAGCTTGAGTTTTGGCACAACTTGGGCCTCTGTCTTGTAATCTCATTTGTGCCTGTCCTAGAACTGTTCTTATTAACCAGAATTCTTATCTCATAGCCACAGCCGAGGGCAGCATTGTGGCTCTTTGAGTACAATCAATGCACTGGCTAAAATGACGTCCAGATCTTTGTTAGAGCAGACACCATCTTTGGAATCGACTGTGATGTTGAAAATTGTCGAACCCCTTAAGCGGTTTCATTTCTTTTGCTTGAATGATAGTCTGAACTGGGCAACGTCAGAGAACAATGACTCTGGCTCTTTGAAATGTTGATTTGCTTCTGTGCCATGATGTGATGAGCACATAAACTCTTTATATAGTTGGTCAATGATAATAAGGCTTTCTACAAAGAACACCATATTTACTGTTTAGTTGCCATCTCGCTTGCCAGAAAGCTTTGTCCATAAACAGAGCAGACTTCATGAAGCCCAGAGTTAAATAAGAACCTTGACATAGCTGAAGCCATATCACATTTTTGTATTCTTATTGTTCTTATTTCACGTAATTTTAAACGCAGTACTTCATCGGATGTCAAGTCACTGGCACCAGAATTTTTTAAGAGTCAAGCCCATAATCTTCTCTTTGATTTGAAACTTAGAATTTTTTGAAAGATAAACTTTTGTGTCTTCATGCTGTATATTCAATAACACAGACATCCTTTATAATACAATGATGTCCATTTATCATAATAGTTAGATTACAGGATCTACCACTCTAGACTGTTGCCTTATTTTAGCTCTGTGGCATACATAATTTATGAATTGTTGGTAACTTGAGAATGTGTTTATATCCAGAAAGAATGACTATATAAAAAATAACTCCCTAAGACATTTGCCTATTGCTATTGAGATCTTTCCTTTGTTTTTCAAATATGAAAGTATTTCTGTCTGCAAGATATAAAACCCATGTGTTAATTTATTATCATCAAAGACATCATCTCAAAATCTGAAAGTTGAATCTAGTTAACAACTCCAATATGTGAAGCCAAACAATTGACTGATTTTTTTTTTTTTTTAAGATTTGGAAATACAGGCATTACATCTGCTATTTTAGAATAGTTGAGCTTAGAAACAAATGCTTAAGGACATGAAAGCTATGATACTACCAGGCAAATAGTTTTCTTTGCACTTTCTCTAACATGAGGCTAATTTTATCAATTTTCAGTATTTATAAAACCTACATATGGGTTACACTATTACTTGGGTAGATTTAGTCGATGATCTCACCCAGAAATCTTGGCTAATACACCATATATTAGCCTGAAGCTCCCCACTTACGAACTTTATTAGCCCACTATTATACAATGAAAGGGAAACAGTGCATATATGGCAATGGAGGCATCACAGTGTAAAGTAACCCTACCATCTTGTGATCATAGACTGTTTAACAGTAAGAGAGAAGTTTTAAATTAATTAGACTCAACAATGAGAAAAGGTATTATAAAGTTCTAAAACCGAATTTTCAGATGGTGAAAATGAGAAAAACTTATAAAAAGATATAATTTCTTTCCACACAATTTGTTTGATGGCAAATGAGTAATTTAACATCCAAAATAAAACAGAAAATGTTAATAAATTTATTTGAAAATGTTTGGTTACAAATATATACTATTAATCTTCAATAATTTAAAAGGTATACATCTCTTGTTTTTTCATTAAATTAAATTAGAATCCCCCTTTCTTATTTTTTTTTACAGTTTTCATTATATTTAGTCTTTTTTCTTTTTTTTAATTTTATTATTATTATACTTTAAGTTTTAGGGTACATGTGCACAACGTGCAGGTTTGTTACATATGTATACATGTGCCATGTTGGTGTGCTGCACCCATTAACTCGTCATTTAGCATTAGGTATATCTCCTAATGCTATCCCTCCCCCCTCCCCCCACCCCACAACAGTCCCCGGTGTGTGATGTTCCCCTTCCTGTGTCCATGTGTTCTCACTGTTCAATTCCCACCTATGAGCGAGAACATGCAGTGTTTGGTTTTTTGTCCTTGCGATAGTTTGCTGAGAATGATGGTTTTGAGTTTCATCCATGTCGCTACAAAGGACATGAACTCATCCTTTTTTACGGCTGCATAGTATTCCATGGTGTATATGTGCCACATTTTCTTAATCCAGTCTATTTGTTGTTGGACATTTGGGTTGGTTCCAAGTCTTTGCTATTGTGAATAGTGCCACAGTAAACATCTGTGTGCATGTGTCTTTATAGCAGCATGATTTATAATCCTTTGAGTATATACCCAGTAATGGGATGGCTGGGTCAAATGGTATTTCTAGTTCTAGATCCCTGAGGAATCGCCACACTGACTTCCACAATGGTTGAACTAGTTTACAGTCCCACCAACAGTGTAAAAGTGTTCCTATTTCTCCACATCCTCTCCAGCACCTGTTGTTTCCTGACTTTTTAATGATCGCCATTCTAACTGGTGTGAGATGGTATATCATTGTGGTTTTGATTTGCATTTCTCTGGTGGCCAGTGATGATGAGCATTTTTTCATGTGTTTTTTGGCTGCATAAATGTCTTCTTTTGAGAAGTGTCTGTTCGTATCCTTATTTTTCTATGACTTACAAATGTATGAAAATAAGCAGTGGATCTTCAATCCTGACATGCTTAGTGATTGCTATTCATATTCAGTGTGAGCGATAATCTAAACATGAATCTATTTATCAGTCATCATGCTTTCCAGATCAGCACAGAGTTCTGACTCCACTACATACTAGCTGTGTAATGTTGGGCAATATGCTTAATTACTCTGAGCTTCAGTTTTCTAATTTATAAAATAAGGATGACAGATCAGTTTTCTACTATGTCTCTTCAGATTAAATTTTTGGCTGTTTTTATCTCTCTCTGTTTACCTCTCTTCCCTCTCTCCCCTCTTCCCCACTTCCTGCCCCACCATGAGTATCCATCCATTTATTTTTCTGTCTATCTACCAATCATCTATTTGTCTACCTATTTACCTGATGTTAACACATGGAATTGAAAACAGAGGGCAAAAATATTAAAGATATTAAAATTTAAAGGTTGTCAAAAAAGAGTCAATCAATTGTACAAAAAAAGAATGAATGTAGCCCTTCTGTTTTACTATACTTTCCAACTGCTTTTTGTCCCCTCACTTTAGAATATGGTTGTACCCATTTCTATATCATCATGAGAAGACCTGGGTTTGTTTTCACCATCTAATGTAATTGATAGGGTTGGCAGCATGGACATAATGAATGTCGTTTGATAAGAGAGCTGTAACAGTGTCTAATATGCAAAACAGTATATGGCATTTTGCAAAATGTACATTTCATTTTGCTAATGTGGAAATAACCTTAATTTTTGAATTTATTCTTTATGAAGCCATAATAAGTAAGCATACCTATAAATACTTTATTCTGATATTCTTAAAACCATTTGTCTGGATTATAATGATAACGATACAAAGTGTTTCAGCACAAATACATTGGCTCAAAAGAGTTAAAAAAATATATAACTTCAATTTTTTGGCTAGAAATGATACAGTTTCTAAAACAAATTTACAGTATTTATAAATATAAATCAGCTAGTGATTACTCTTTTATTTTAACTTATAGGAGACAAACAATTGGATTTACTATATTTCACAAGATAAAAAAGGATTTAGTAAATTCAACTAAATTTTGGATTTTTCACACATTTGAGCATATTCCCAAGGTTTTGAACTTGTGAATGAACTTGAAACTTTATTTTAAATCTTAGAAAATGTATCTAAGTTATTTAGGCATCAGGATATATTAATCAAACTCCCAATGTAGGTTCAACAGCATTAATCATTAATTCCTATTTTAGAAAGACAGCAGCAGAACATTTTTTCATGTGTTGATTAAAGACGACTTGACATTGCCTATAAAGGGATCTTGTACTTATAAGTTCCTTGGAAATAGTTAAATGCAATATACCTAAAAATCATCAACTACAGATGTCTATTAATTCTTGGCCTTGATTAACACATGAAACTTACTATAATGAGGAAACACATGCGTATTAAATGAGCTGGTATTTTTAAAGTATGGACAATGCTAATAGCTATGCCAAAATCCTTTGAAATAAATGTATTTTTATTTATAAATACATTTATAAATGTATTTCAGTAAAATACCATTAGATAGAAAATTTGATACTATATCTCAATTTAAGTCAGGATAAAATTTCAAGCAATAAAAATGTTCACCATTTACCTCAAAGATCAAGGAAAAAATATTTGGAATCTTTTGAGAATTTCAAGTCTATATTCATGATGCAAACTCCATTTCTCTGGCTCAGAAAACCAAGATGAATAAGAATCCAACTCTCTAGGTTAAAATATTTTCCTTTATTCATCCTTTATGGCCATTTATCTCTATATACCTACTTTGCAGGGATCTTATAAAGATGAGTGGAATAGTTTGCTCTAAAGTGCTTAAACTTAGAAGGAAAAGTATGCTATAAGAGCAAATTATTATTATCTTTATTACTGTAACAAACACAGGGGATAATTATTTTTGAGTCAAAAAGAACAAGGCAAAGTGTGATTCTGCATCAAAAATGACATGGTGGGTGGTAAATGGTTTTCACTTCTATAAAGAGCAATACAATAATTTTCACATTGCACTGCTTATAACATTTATTCTCTGAAGGCCTTGCTTAATGTGCTCACTTTCAAAATTTCTACGATCTTTTCTTCCCCCATAAATTTGCTAACTTTTGTCCTTTGCAACACTGATGTAGGCTTAGCAAATTTTTTTAAAGGAGTTATTTTTTCTTGCCTATAAGAGAATATAAAGAACCTGAGACTTCATGCATAAGAATTTACTATATTCTGTATTTTCTTTTACATTACAGTTTTTTTTATCAATTTTAAATTTTTACTGGCTGTTTTTCTTTGCAGTTTTTTTTGTGATTACTTTTTGTTTATTTCATTATAGCACAGACTATCCTGTTAGTTTTATAAGGACATCACCTTCCCTTTTCATACTGTTCCTGAGTTTCATTTTCTATGATGTCTGTACATACATATATATGTTTTTCTCATCTGCATTAATTTTATATATTGTGTGGAGCTGTTCGTGAGCTTTAATTGATAGCATTTCCAGTAAAAGCAGAGGAATAATTCCATTTCCTAAGCTTAGTGTTAACAGAAAAGCACAAACTAGATTTTGCAAATGACTGTAGGTGAAAACAGTAAAGGGGTTACCAGCATTTAAAGTGACAATAAGTCTAGAAGTCGGTTCTTAGTTCATCTCCTTTTTTATTCTTCTTTCTCTTGTCTTACACATAACCTTTCATTTCTCTTTCCCTTCTGATGTTTCTGCATTTGAATTTTAGCTAGACATTCACTTACATGTGCATATTTTTTTCCCACAGCTTTATTACAAATATCACATTCAGTTAAAACAGTTAAAACCCAGGGCTTAGTCAATTCCTGAGTTATTTCCTGGAAGGCACGCTCTACTCTGTCCTTTCTATAGATGGAAGTCTTGATACTAAGGAGGAAAAAAGATCAACGGGGCATCTAAAAGATTGAAACACCATAAAATACTGTTTCTGCTGTTCCCTTTGACCACTCTGGGACATATAGCAATAAATCAATAATTCGATACTATTTTCTGTTCTATGGATTCTTCTCTGTCTCTCTCTGTCTCTCTAAGTTTCATAAATAAATAACTGCATATTATTTGCATTTTAGTCATTTTTGGTGACTGTTGAGAGGGTTCACAATAAAATCACATTCTTGCAATTTCCTTACTCTGACATTATTCAAATTTAGAGTTCTCAAGAAAGGAAATTTGATTGCTCCTGTAAGTATTCTTTATCAAGTTCTCATTTTGGAGCTGATTTATGACTCACCATGTAAATTTTCTGAGCATTTGACTTAGAGAGACAGACATATGTCAATTGCTTACTGATAGCTTTAAAAAAGGTATCATAACAACCAATAATTCCAAAGTAGTAAGACCCTGTGTGACACTGGCACAGAAACTCAACTTCATGCTAATTTCTGCACGTGGGTTATAATGAGCTTTAGTGGACCAGGGTTCTGACGAGGTAATAGGTAAAAGCGTCCCATGGGAAACATTTGTTGTAAATTGCTGTAGTTTATATTCGTGAACTTAAGATGTTTACACTATAAAGTATTAAAATAAATTTGGTTTAGTTATTCTAAATCAATAATTAATTTATTCTGTGTGCTATGCACTGCTCTAGGCTTTTGGCATACACTGTTGAATATAACTGGCCAAGATCACTTACTTTGTTGGGTTTACAAGTTCATATAGAGGGACAGAGAAGGAGCCTTAAGTTTCTAAATAGGTAAGTTAGAGAGGAAATGAAAAGTTGATAGACTAAAGAAAAAGGAAAGCAGAGTATGAGGTTTGGAAAGTGCTAGGGGTGGGTGGGCAGGCTGAAATATTAAATAGGAGGCTCTCTCTTCTCATGAGAGAAGGAGGCTGAGCAAAACTGGAAAGAGTGAAGTTCTGCTTAAGTGGATGTCTAGGGCAAAACTGGCAAAGAGGAAACTAGTACAAAGACCCCAAGGCAGAAATGTGTTTGATAAGTTCTCTGAGCAGGAGCCAAAAGCGGGTGGAGTAAAGTGAACATAGTAGTTAGGGCGTGGTATCAAAGAAGTTAGGGATCACTGGGCCAATCAATTCTCTTTGTTGTTTACTTCAGAAAAATGTGCAGACATCGCACAGCTTTGAGGAGAGAAGTGTCATGCCCTGACAAATTAAAATTTTCATTTCATTAGAATAGAGTCAAAGAGTGATCAAAACGAGAAGCTATATCATACAAAAATGGTACCAGTATATCTTTATTTATTCAGTAGTATAAAAATTTTCTGTAAATCAAAATTTTTCCCACTTAAATGAACTAGAATTCACCCAAAGATTTGTCCTTTAGAGGAAACTTATAGTCAACCTGTTGTAAAGTAAAGCTTTCTTTAATTCCCTGCAAATAATCATATCATAGTTTATATAGTCAGTCCACGTACAGCACTATTTCTAATAAAATGGTAGTCAGAGTAAAAACAATCCTAGATAATCAAAGACAATCATGTCTGATTACAGATAGATTGATTAATTTTTTGTGTGTGCGGGGTGAAGTCTGAGATATTTGTGTTTTGGAAGTTCTGCAAGTCAATTTACATTTGCCATGGACTTCTAATATTCAATATTGGTCTGTGTGCACATGTGGGTTGTGTATATGTGTGTGTATTTCAGGAAGATAGAGGAAAAAGACAGAGAGGAAGAGAGAGGAAAAAGAGAGAGAGGAAGAGAGAGAGGAAAAGAGAGAGAGGCTGCTCATCTTCGCAATTAATTTATTTATCTGTCTATTCCATTCTGTCTCCCTCTCTCCCCCCACATCTCTCTCCATCTATCTATATGCAATTGTATGCTTTAAAATAGCAGTGTCTGATTTCATCCTGGAAAATCAACAAGATAAAAATTACCTGTCATTACTTTTCAGCAGCAGGAAATTAGGATACTAGCATACTACAGTCAGTGGAATGTGTTCCTTACTCCAAGCAGCAGAAAAGATAAATCATTAAGGAAAATGCAGTAAGAAAGGCTGGGCTTCTCCTACCATGCCAGTAGGTGACCCTTTTGACTCCACCTTTTGCTCATCTCCTGCTTATAACAGTGGTCATGTAAATTACCTTGTGGTCAATGTTTCTTTAGAATTGTTAATCTCAATTCATATCATTTCAATGATTCACCTTTATTCTATATAAGTTGTTACCTTGATTTTGAATTATATCAGGGCAGCAATAGGTAGGTAATCATATCGTGTAACAAGAGGATACAGAGGAAATATCTACGGATAAAGATAACTCTTAGAAAAGATGTGGCAGAGTGGAACTGACATCAAAAAAAGTATATATTTTTCTTCAGGATTAGCTGAGGTCATGCCTTTTAAATCATCCTAAATGTCAGTTTTATAACATGCGATAAGCGGTTCATTTTAGTTATTTAGATATTTCTGACAGTTCTTGTATTTTTGATTTTCTAAAGTATAGCAGTCCTAAACTTTATTACAATGTTGAAGTTTATTATTTAGCAAGAGGAAATTTGATGGGAAAAACTTAAGGAAGCTTTTAAATTATTTTAGCTAACTTTCTCTACTTTATGTATTTCAGTTTTAACACCCTTTTGGTAGCTTGTTGAAGCCAAAGAGAAAAAATACCCTACACATTTCTTTTTTAAACCTAGAAAATTCTATAGAGAATGCACTTACATTGAAAATAGTTTATATTATGTTAAGTGCATTAACCATGTGTTGCTTGTAATAAGGAGACAAGTCTAGCATATTACACACAGTTCATGAATACATGTGACCTTCCAAAAAATGACAGGCAGCTATGTTGTGAAAAGAAGATCATACATGTATTTTATCAATATGAATATTTTCTGTCAACACACTTTCACCTTGTCACGTGGGCTTTTGTAATTGCTATCCCAAGAGCTTTAATTATCTCTTAAAATCATGAATACAGTTATGTGTAGCTTAATGATGAGGACACATTCTGATAAATGCATCATTAGGTGATTTCTTCATTGTGCAAACATCATAGAGTGTACTTTGACGAACCTAGATGGTATAGCCTACTACACACCTAGGTTATATGGTATATAGCCTATTGCTCTGAGGCTACAGACCTGTATAGCATATTACTATACTGAATGCCATAGGTGACTGTAGCACAATGGCAAGTATTTGTATACCTAAACAGAGAAAAGGCACAGTAAAAATACGGTATTATAATCTTCTTGGACTGGTATTGTATATGCAGTTCATCATTGACCAAAATATTCCGATATGGCACATGACTGTATTTATATTTGCTTTGTTTCAAAACTGTTTCCTACCAATATGTTGCATTATTTTCATGTGTGGAGACAACTGGTCACTCATCATTAATAAAATGACAAGTCTCTTATCCAGGCTGTAAACGCAGTAGGTTTTAAAAACAAACTTCAAAGGATTAAAGCTCCTCTGTGATTTCCTACAGAGTGTACACATCAATAGAGTTGACTGTGTGCTGTCACTTTCTTCTATTAAGGCTAACTGAATTATCTACTACACATTATGCACTTAAACTGACAACATTCTTTTAAGAATTAGAGTTGAAAGCAAGCAAGCAGTTAGAATATTTGCCTTTCTTTTGGGAATCCAGGGTCATTTATAAAATTGAACACAGAAAAGAGAAATATACTTTCAGTTGATCTTAAATCTCATTTGTATGTAATCATGTTTTAGTTAATGGTCTTATATTATTTATTGAAGCTTAGTAATAACAGAAATCATTTCTTTTTGAAAGTGACTTGTTACCTTAACATAGCCCATGTCTTGAGTGGATTATTTTAAATAAAATGTTGTTAAAGAAAATGGCTTGAATTACATGAGTTGGTCTAAGAATTTTATGTGTAAAATAGATTTAAGGATGTGATGATATTTGAGCCATTTTTGAGAATAATAGTTTGTGAAACTAAGTCAATTTCTTGTCAAAAATTTGCGTGAAAGGTTTACAGATTTTATGTTCTATAGGTGAAAGGTGTTTTAAGACACAGCAACAACTAAAGACAGAACAATAACACCTAAAGAAATGGCTTATGAGCATTTTAGTATCTTCACCTTAAAATAGAATGTTTGTAATTTAGATCTTATTTGTAATATGAAATTACTGTATATTTAAGCAATAGAATAATTTACTGATTGATTTGACTTATAAAATCAATTAAGTATTTACTATAATCAAGGGGAAGATAAAAGGACAAAGTACAGTCATAATTTCCAAGGAATTTAAAATTAAATTAGTGATGGCAAAAAAATACTATAACAAATTCTGTAAATGTGGCAGGTAAACTAAGACAAAAACAATAGAAATAGAGACGAGAATGGTGTATTTTGGGAGATATTTTGATAGTAAGATTGACAAGATTCTGTGGCTAAATAAAGTGAGAAAAGGGGAAAATCAACTGTTACTGAAGTTTCTTGCTGTTATGATTGAGTGGATTGACTACCATAAGCCAAGATAATTAGAGCAAATATCTTAGTCCATTTGCACTGCTGTAACAGAATATCTGAGAATGGATAATTTATAAAGAACAGAAACTTATTTATCACAGTTGTGGAGCTGGGAAGTCCAAGATCAAGGTGCTGCTGGCATCTGGTGTTTAGTGAAGGCCTTCTTGCCTCATCCTTACATGGTGGAAGGAAGAAGTGCAAAAGAGACAGACTCTCTCTATTAATGTATTTTAAGGGCAGAACCCTAATGACTTAAACACCTCTGCAAAGGCCCTACCTTCTAACACTGATACATTGGAGATTAAGTTTCCAATACTTGAGTAGGGGAGAATTAGACCATAGCAATGGTGTAATTCCAAATTTCAGCAAATGTGTTCGGGTATAGTATTCGGTTTGAAGCATCTGGAATTTAAGGTTGCTGTCGTTCATTCAGGCAGAATGTCCAGTGTTCCAAACAGTCAGGAGAAATCTGCAAAAAGCAATTGGAAATGAGTTTGTTGTTCAAGAAGGATTTGGAAGTTATCAAGAAAGAAGTGGTAGTTGAGGCCATGATTGATGTGTTTTAACAAAGAAAAGAAAAATTAATCTTGACTTGAATAAATTTTAATAGAGAATATAGTCTGAGCTTTCCAACAGAAACCAATATGAATTTCAGAAGTAGAGAAAGGAGACAACCGTTCTAATCTTCAAAAATACCAAGTATAAGAGAGTGATTATAGAGTTTTTGCAATGCAAAAGAGATAACTTTCAAATATGTAAAAAATCACATGCATGTACAGACATAATCATTTATACACATACATGCATGTATGTATATAATATACTCCATTCTTGATGACTCTAAAATGTGATTTTTTAGATATAGAGATAATTTTGATGGGTCATAATGACCCATCTGTAATGAACTGCTGGTATTTTCCTTTATTTTTGCTACCCTATTTCACACTTTTTTTTTAAAAAAAAATTATCATGTAAGTTCTGGGATACATGTGCAGAATGTACAGGTTTGTTACACAGGTATACACGTGCCATGGTGGTTTGCTGCATCCATCAACCCACCAGCTACATTAGTTATTTCTCCTAAAGCTATCCCTCCTCTATCCCCCAACTCCCTGACAGGCCCGGTGTGTGATGTTTCCCTGCCTGTGTCCATGTGTTCTCACTGTTCAACTCCCACTTATGAGTGAGAACATGTGGTGTTTGGTTTTCTGTTCCTTTGTTATTTTGCTGAGAATGATGATTTCACGCTTCATCCATGTCCCTTCAAAGGACATGAACTCATCTTTTTGCATGGTTGCATAGTATTCCATGGTGTATATGTGCCACATTTTCTTTATCCAGTCTATCATTGATAGGCATTTGGGTTGGTTCCAAGTCTTTGCTATTGTGAATAGTGCTGCAATAAACATACATGTGCATATATCTTTATAGTAGAATGATTTGTAATCCTTTGTATATATATCCAGTAATGGGATTGTTGGGTCAAATGGTATTTCTAGTTCTAGGTCCTTGAAGAATCGCCACACTGTCTTCCACAATGGTTGAACTAATTTATACTCCTACCAACAGTGTAAAAGTGTTCCTATTTCTCCACATCCTCTCCAGCATCTGTTGTTTCCTGACTTTCCAATGATAGAAATTTCAAAAATGAAGTTTTATCAATAGGAAGAGGAAGTCAAATTGTCTCTGTTTGCAGATGACATGACTGTATATTTAGAAAACCCCATCGTCTCAGCCCAACATCTTTTTAAGCTGATAAGCAACTTCAGCAAAGTCTAGTAGTAGTAGTTGCTTAATAAATGAGTAGTGCATCAAATATGAACAGGGAGTCAGTACACAGTCTCAAGAAAAAGTGTGAGATATAGTCATACCTGAAGAATTAATGATATGAAGTACCTTTCTTCCGTAAGGTAAACAAAAATAACAACAAGAGCCAAAATGTAAATTTTGAGGGGAAAACCTTCACTTTCCTGAATGCAATTTTTACTTATGATGTAAAAGATTAATGCATAGCCACAAAACTCTTCATAAGCAGTATTTTCTTCCTGAAATGTAATTCTTTTTCAAAAACTTGCATGATATATGATATAGAAAAATTAAGTACTAAATGTTAATAATTTTTAAAAATAGATTCATTAACAGACATTTTAATTAACTTAAAAAAATTATGACAATTTATAAACTTAATACAATGTCACCTTTTAAAAATATATTGTCAACCTTGAAATTAAAATTGCTGGACAATGTTTGTATATGTAAATATGTGCATTATGTGTCCTTACAATTTTTAAAATCAATTTAAGTAATTTAGCATTAAGAAAATACATTGTTGGGTTGACTAGTAATTTAAGTAAATCAAATAATAACCAAATCATTCCTTTCTTGTAAATTGTGTGAAACCAGTGTAATATAACCATCAATATAAATGTGAAATTTCATTTGCTTGACAAATTATCATAATGGAAAAAACAATTTACACTATTGCATGATTTGTAGGTAAGAAAGAGATAGTAGGCAGGATAAATTTCCCTTTGTAACAACATTTAGAAGTCAATAGTTAACACTCCCAATATTGAGCAAAATTACTGTTTAAAGATTCTAAGAAAGAGGCTTAACTCTTCCATGATAGTTTTTCCAAAAGAACTCGAAAGATCACCAGTCAGGTGTTCAATTAGTAGATTGAGTGCCATCTACTAAATTTCTATGTTGAATGCAAATCTTCATCAGGGGGAATTATAAAAATGTGTATTTTGTGGTGTGACCTGTTATTAGCAAGACAGAAGTACTCACATTCCTAGAGATGCAAAATGTGATACGAATTTCCTTCTTAAAATAAGCATTGTCATAGTGAATTGTTGAACACGAGGAAGCTATTATTTGAGGCTGTTTTCTCCATCGCATATCTGTGTAGCTGTTTGACTTCTTTGAAGGAAAGAATTGATAAAAAATCTAACACAAGATACTAATAACTTTATTGACTTCTATCTCTTGAATCTTACTTTTCTTCAAAATGTCATTGAGAAGATTAAGAAAAGAAAACTTACCATTCGTAAATTTGTAATGTATTGAATGTTTGTTATTCTAACTGGCATGAGATGGTCTCTCATTGTGGTTTTGACTTGCATTTCTCTAATGACCAGTGATGATGAGTTTTTTTTTCATATGTTTGTTGGCCATATAAATGTCTTCTTTTGAGACGTGTCTGTTCATATCCTTCACCCACTTTTTGAGGGGGTTGTTTTTTTCTTGTAAATTTGTTTAAGTTCCTTGTAGATTCTGGATATTAGCCCTTTGTCAGATGGATAGATTGCAAAAATTTTCTCCCATTCTGTAGGTTGCCTGTTCACTCTGATGATAGTTTCTTTTGCTGTGCAGAGATCTTTAGTTTAATGAGATCCCATTTGTCAATTTTGTCTTTTGTTGCCATTGCTTGTGGTGTTTTAGTCATGAAGACTTTGCCCATGCCTATGTCCTAAATGATATTGTCTAGGTTTTCTTCTAGGGTTTTCATGGTTTTAGGTTTTTCATTTAAGTCTTTAATCCATCTTCAGTTAATTTTTGTATAAGGGGTAAGGAAGGCCCAGTTTCAGTTTTCTGCATATGGCTAGCCAGTTTTCCCAACACCACTTATTAAATAGGGGATCCTTTCCCCATTGCTTGTTTTTTTCAAGTTTGTCAGACATCCGATGATTGTAGATGTGTGACATTATTTCTGAGGATTCTTTTGTTCCCTTGGTCTATATATCTGTTTTGGTACCAGTACCATGCTGTTTTGGTTACTGTAGCCTTGTAGTATAGTTTGAAGTCAGGTAGTGTGATACCTCCAGCTTTGTGTTTTTTTTTTTGTTTTTGTTTTGTTTGTTTAAGATTGTCTTGGCTACATGGGCTCTTTTTGGTTCCATATGAAATTTAAAGTAACTTTTTTTCTAGTGATAAAATCTCATTTTTTTGTGATATATAGATGTCCATTTTTTATCCTTTGTCCTTTGAAGGATTTTTTTCTCTCATTGGGTGTAGAATTCTAGTTTAGCAGCTGTTTTTGTTTAGTACTTTAAATGTATTGTTTCACTGTCTTTTAATTTTCAGCATATTTGCTTAAGCATCAGTTATCAACATCTCTGTTATTCATTTGAAAGTATTTTATATTTTCTTCAGCTATTTTTAAGAGCTTTCTCTTTGTCTTTGGTTTTCAAGAGTTTAAGACATGCTGAGGTGTTGTTTTTATAACTATTAGTGTTCCCAGAACCTCTTCAATCTATGGTTTAATTCCTTTCTTAAATTTTGAATATTTTTTGGTTATTGCCACTTTAAATATTGCTTATGTTCCACTTTCCTAATTCTCTTCAGGCTCCAAGTATTACTGTTACATCTTTATATTCTGCCCTATATGCTTCCTATACTCTTTTCTATATTCGCTTTTTTTTTTTTTTTTTTTTTTTTTTTTTGAGACAGAGCCTCACTCTGTCACCAGGCTGGAATACAGTGGGATGATCTCTGCTCACTAAAACCTCTGCCTCCTGGGTTCAAGCGATTCTCCTGCCTCAGCCTCCTGATTAGCTGGGATTACAGGCATGTGCCACCATGCCCAGCTAATATTTGTCTTTTTAGTAGAGATAAGGTTTCACCATGTTAGTCAGGCTGGTCTCGAACTCCTGACCTGGTGATCCACCCACCTAAGCCTCCTAAAGTGCTGGGATTGCAGGTGTGAGCCACTGGGTCTGGCCTTATTCTCCATTTTATTTGCATTTAGTTTACATGTTTTATGCTAGACTGTCTTCAGTTCACCAATCCTTTCTTCTCTGTCTAATCTGCATTTAAGTAGATTTTTTGACTAAATATTAGTACTTTTTGTTCTTAATTTCATTTGATTTTTAAAATTTTATACCAAATCTCTGAATCATCTCTTCGTATTTTTAATCTATGCTCTTAGTAGTCTCTACTCTTTCAACATATTATTCATAGTCTCTTCAGACCTCTTCCCTCTAATTGTGAAATCTGGTTCAGGTGTTTTTATCTTTTTTTTTTGTCTTATCCTAGATTATAAATTGGTTATATATTTTTTATTTAATGCAGAACATTTTATACAAAAAGATTAAGTGTACTTCCTCCTATGAAGCCTTACCCTTTCTTCTGTTAGGCAAATTGAATTGGTACTAATCAATGTATTCCGGTAATGGACAGAATTTAGAAGGGACCAGGTTTGCTCTTGCTCCCAAAGCAGACCTTCCATTTTTTTCAGGCAGATCCTAGTGTGTTTGTGTGTTGCAGCACCTTTCCTGGGCAATTCTCTAACTCTAGTTTCTTATTTCCTTAGCAGAGACTACCATCAACTCTGCCTTCTGGTAAGCTCTTTAGGATTCTACCTAAATATCTTCTGAATTTAGTAAAATGATTTAAGGGGATAGCCAGAATTCATGAAGTTTAGTTCTCTGTCTTTCCCTGGGAGGTTTTCATCTCAAGCTTCTGATCTTGATTTTCTAATCCTATCAGCCTGGACTTTCCATCTGCTGGTAGTGGACATCTGCCCAGGCAAGATCTGAATTCTTAGGCTCATGTTTTGAATCCGGTAAAGGCAGATACATTCGGAGTAGAGTGTCTCAAACTGTCAGCTTAATTCAAATGGTGTTTCTTCTCCCCATTCTGCAATACTGGTTCCTAAAGTCTTGGTTGCCTCGGCCTGCTCTCCAAATGATTTTATGTGTGCATATATTCAGCAGTGTTTTTTGGTGTTTTATGGGGCAATTTTGTTCTTCCACAAGCTATTCCATCATATTTAGAAGATGACCCTCAAATGTTCATATGAAGTTCATTCGAGAACACCAGACAAATTACGTGCAGATGGTAAATGTTATGTTTCATAATTCCCAACTCACAAGATTGTTTGCATTTAAATGAGAAAGGTTTAGGAAATGACATAAAATTATACGTATATTTATTGTTTTCATCATTACTAAGAAATTACCAACTTCGATTTTATAATTTCTTAGTATTCTGTGTGACATTACTTGTGAAGTCATGTTAATAAATGATAGTTATTGATTATTAAAGAACAGAAAAATAAATAGGTTGCTATTTTTAAGATTAGCTTTGACCTCCTTTTCTATGGAACTTCTGAATATGATGAGCAATATAAAAAAGAAGTTAAGTGCTTTGGAAAAAATTTAGAGAATGAATGTGGTAACCTGCTAATCATGAACCCCTTGCGTAGTAACAGGTAAGAAAATGGCTCAATTGCCTTAGATACCAGCTTTCTGGAGAAAAGGATAGTTAGTATTGTAAGTGCATGTTAAATTAGTATAGTATATAATTTTACTCCACTGAAATATATATGAGAAGTTAATTTTTGACTGTAATCTGTGGGCTTCCTTTTTATTTGTAATGAAGAAATTCTGAATTACGTAGGGTATTATCAAATTTATAATTCACATTTATATGAACACCTCCATATGAACACCATTTATAAAAAGTTGTTAAAATAATTGCAAAATTAGTTATATCACTTTTAAAAAAGAAGAAAAAAATCAAGGCATGTTCTGTCTTTACCCAGAAACTAATATGCATGCCTGCATGAAATTAGATATGAATGGTGATAATATCTAGACACAAAGTCTCCAACCAAAGGGACTGCTTTGAACAAGATCGGCTATAAAATTTAACAAATGCTGCAGACATTTACAATTCTGCACACATATAATGGAACCTGTACCTAATACTTATATTAAACTGCAAATTTTATGTGGTAAAATGCTATGCCCAATGAATTAGAAATGCCTTTATCAATCTTATGGTGAAAATGAAGACAATCAACAAAAATATTCTATTTATTGTAAAGAATAAATAAAGTAAAACATTTATGCCCCACTGACAAAAGCTCATATATGACTTTAAATAATAGGATGGATGCTTCAGACCTGAAGAAGAACAGGGTTTTCCGATTTTAAAACAACCCCAAATTTCAGTAAGAACAATGGATTATGTTTAAAGTGGTATTAGATCCTAGCCTCATTCAATGGCAGTGCAATAAAAACTTTAAAAAAATTGTTGACACTAAAGGCTCATTTTTGAGGCAGATATAGTTATGGCTGTAACTCATTGATTCTGTGTGGATTTCATCATGTAGTAATTTTTCTTCCATTTTAATATAACACACCATCCGAAAATAAATAGAGTAAGTTTCATATAGCTAATTGTAAGCACTTGAATAGAGCAAAAGTGTGTTTAAACTGAGAACTGAGATAGAAAAATAATTGAGGGTAAAGCATTTAAAAATTATAGAAGTGATATGCAATCTTTGTGTGATATACAAGATCTGGATAAAAATCAGAGTCATACTACCTTAGGATGGTTATGGTTATTAGTAAGGTCTGGGTATAAATGCACTAGATCAGTGCCTCCTGGCCTTTTGACATAAAGTGTGATGAATGGACTGATTGCCTGATCCCACGTGTTATTGGTCCACATGTTTCATTAAGAACACTCTTTGTTTCCACTGACATTACATTTGTATTAAGAAGTTATTACCTTGTTGAGCACTGGCACTTGAAGTAACTGCTAAATGTTAGCAGAGTCTCTCTCTTAATTATCTATCATCTATCTGCTTATCAGCAATCTACATATATTCATAAAGGAATATAGTCTGTTATGAGAAAGATAAGATATATTGATATAATAATTTCTCCCTTTCTCCTGCCTGTAAAGCCTTTTCATCAACACCATATCACCCTCTTCTGTATGTCTCACTACTCATTTTTTGTATATATTGTACAATATATGAAAAAGAGATTTAAGTTCTAGTTAAGGCAGTGTTGAAAGAGTCACAAAGATTTCTGACAGATGGAGAAGAGAGGGAATATTTACTAGTTATAGGTAGGGCATAAGGCAGAGGTTTAGGGTTTGGCATGTGCTAGGTTTCAGAGTAGATTTGTGGTACCGGAGAATTGGGCACTGGAGATGGGCTTTTGACTGGTATCGCTATAGGATATGAATGAGATGCCATCTAATGCTTTCAGGAGATGAGAGTACAGTATTTTAATTTTTTAAACCACTATATTGTTGAAAACCTGGATCTTAATGTCACCCCTGTCTGTCAAAGAAGAACAAAATAAAGAGATGGAGAACCATTTGATGATCCAAAAAGGGCATCAGGTAAGAAGAAATACACATGTGATTAGAGAGATGGGGAAAGAGGGGAAATGATTTAATATTACTTGAACCCAAATTAAATAGCAACAGAAGAGTAGGATCTTGGAGATCACCTGGAGAAATATGAGTGTGTTGTAACTCCTGAGGAGCATCCAAATCCAACACCATCATTACCTTGCCCCTTTTTAACTGTCCACTTTTGTATCTTTCAAAAGCCATTTGAGCAACTAATTGGTATCTAAAATTTCACAGGTCTAAAATCAAATTCTTGATTTCTACTGTCACCATTTTTATTTCACATTCTCATGTTTTAACTATTTCAGTAAATAGTCATTTATTTTTATCAATCACCCAGACCAAAATATATGAAATCATCCTCGACTCTTTTTCACATGCCAGATGCAATTCATCAAAAAATCCAGTATACTCTATTTTTCTAATACACCTAGCATTTAGCCATTTCTTACTGCCTGTACACTTTCACTTCTCCCTGGAGCATTGCTGTAGTTACTCACCTAGTCCTTTAACTTCTGTGTTTGCCCTGACACAGCTGTCAGAAGGATTTGTTTAAGGTATAATCCAGTTCATATTCTACTCTGCTTAAATGCATCAATTAATTTTATTTTACTTCGAATTAAATCCAAAGTCCTATGAATAGCCTACATATCTTTCATGCGTCTACTCAGTTTTTTGATACCACCTGTTAGTTTTCACGTCTTTCTTCCCCTGCATTGCCTTTCAGTCTGTCCTCACTGTTCCCTTGCTATTTGTCAGTTACTTCAAACAAACTTCTCAAGCTTTGCAATTGCGATTTCCTTTGCTTGGAAAGATCTTCCTTAAGATATGTGCATATCTCGATCCCTCAGTTACCATAGGTGAAGTCTTAAAATTTATCCCCGTCTGACACATTATTTACCTGTCTATTTTTCCATCCCCCAACTCTATTGTAAATCTATTGATGCCAGGCATTTTATTTGACTGTTGTACCCCAAGACTCAGAATTATGTTAGACTTACAGTGGGCCCTTATTTACTGTAATATTTGTAAATGACTGAATGATTTGTTCACTAGAGCAATAATTTGTATTGCAATTTTTTGTTTGCAATACAATTTTTAAAAACCTCAAAAATTTGATTCTTAAGAATAGAGCTTGCTTTAGTTTGCGTTATCCAAGAAGTCCTAGAAGCATATGACAAGACGGAATTAAAAGTACATGAAAAGTATTTAGGGAAATGCCTGAGATGGATAAGGAGTGAACCAGAGCGGGTGCAGAAAGCCTTCAGACTGAACTGCATGTCTGATTCCTCCACAGGAGACGGGAAGGAAGTAGAATCAGGTAAGAAAAATCACAGACTGCATTGCAGTTTCAAGAAAGTGTCAACTGGGCCAATGAGGAATCTTTACGACAGTGTTGCCATTTAAAGGAGCCTAGTGTCTCACAGCAGTGGGGCTGCCTTATAAGTTCATTGTACTTAGTAATTGGTGAGAGCAGCCTGGAAAACATGGAAAACGTGACCCAGGAACAAATGTGATGGTAGATCCAGAAGGGCAGCAGCTGGGGTCATCAGTCAGTTAGCTTCCCTGCAGCAGGAGATCTTAACAGCACATTGTCATAGACGCCACAGGGCCTAGTTTCTACACCTACAGATTCTACCTCACACATGACCAAATCAGAGGGCATATGAATAATAATATTGCTACTGCCAAGGATGCTGCTCCCTGCTCTTTGCCTGTGTTCTCCTATTTTCCCAGATCAATTTCAAGTCATAGAATCAAATTCCATGAAAATTTCTGCAAGCTGACCCTGTTCGTAATAGCATCTCTTTTACTAGAAATGTTAAATATATTAGCTACATTAGCTGGTATTCATTTGGCATCAACATGAATATGAATATTTAACATATGAAGGCCTTGCTCTTCCATGAAATCGTAAGTTCTCTGAGAGACAATCTACTTGTTATACTTCTAGACTTATTAAATATATAACAATAACATATTTGTAGTAGTTGCTTAATAAATATTGCATCTAATATGAATAGGGAGTCCCTAGTCAGTACACAGTCTCAAGAAAAAGTGTGAGATATAGTTATACCTGAAGAATTAATGATATGAAGCACCTTTTTCCTGTAAGGTAAACAACAATAACAAGAGCCAAAAACATAAATTTTTGAGGGGAAAACCTCCACTTTCCTGAATGCAGTTTTCACTTATGATGTAAAAGATTAATGCATAGTAACAAAATTCTTCATAAGCAATATTTTCTTCCTGAAATGTAATTGTTTACCATATATATATATATATATTTTTTTTTTTTTTTTTTTTTTTTTTTTTTTGAGATGGAGACTTGCTTTGTTGCCCAGGCTGGAGTGCAGTCGCGCGATCTTGGCTCACTGCAAGCTCCGCCTTCCAGGTTCACGTCATTCTCCTGCCTCAGCCTCCCAAGTAGCTGGGACTACAGGCGCCCGCCACCACACCCGGCTAATTTTTTCTATTTTTTAGTAGAGACTGTGTTTCACTGTGTTAGCCAGAATGGTCTCGATCTCCTGACCTCGTGATCCACCGCCTCGGCATCCCAAAGTGCTGGGATTACAGGCATGAGCCATACCAAATATATTTTTAAAAACTTGCATGATATATGATAAAGAAAAATTAAGTACTAAATATTAATAATGCTTAAAAATAGATTCATTAATGGAGACATTTTAATTAACTTACAAAAATTATTACAATTTATAAACTTAATACAAGGCCACCTTTTAAAAATATATCATTAACCTTGAAATTAAAATTGTTGGACAATGTTTGTATGTGTAAATATGTGCATTGTGTGTCCTTAGAATTTTTTAAATCAATTTAAATAATTTAGCATTAAGAAAATACACTGTTGGGTTGACTACGTAATTTAAGTAAATCAAATAATAACCAAATCATTCCTTTCTTGTAAATTGTGTGAAACCAGTGTAATATAACCATCAATATAAATGTGAAATTTCATTTGCTTGACAAATTATCATAATGGAAAAAACAATTTACACTATTGCATGATTTGTAGGTAAGAAAGAGGTAGTAGGCAGGATAAATTTCCCTTTGTAACAACATTTAGAAGTCAATAGTTAACACTCCCAATATTGAGCAAAATTACTGTTTAAAGATTCTAAGAAAGAGGCTTAACTCTTCCATGATAGTTTTTGTAAAAGAACTTGAAAGATCACCAGTCAGGTGTTCAATTAGTAGATTGAGTGCCATCTACTAAATTTCTATGTTGAATGCAAATCTTCATCAGGAGGAATTATAAAAACGTGTATTTTGTGGTGTGACCTGTTATTAGCAAGATAGAAGTACCCACAGTCCTAGAAATGCAAAATGTGAAATGAATTTCCTTCTTAAAATAAGCATTGTCATAGTGAATTATTGAACACCAGGAATCTATTATTTGAGGCTGTTTTCTCCATTGCATATCTGTGTAGCTGTCTGACTTCTTTGAAGGAAAGAATTGTTAAAAATCTAACACAAGACACTAATAATGTTATTGACTTCTATCTCTTGAATCTTACTTTTCTTCAAAATATCATTGAGAAGATTAAGAAAAGAAAATTTACCATTCATAGATTTATAATTTCTCAAATGTTTATTCTATTTTCCTGATTTATAATAATCATCTGGTTACACTGGTCTTCAAAATCTTTTTTGACATTGTTCAACTGATCACTTATACTTTGCTTGGAAAGCCTGACTGACATGTATCAGTGTCATACATGATATCAAATAACATTTTCAGTAATTTCGTGTTTGTCTTGGATCTTCAATATAGACTAGTGTACATATACAAAGACACTCAATGTTGTAAGATATCCATAATTTAATACTATCAGTGTGCAAGCAAAATATGCTTTATTTTGTTCCTATAATTTGTCATCCTTTTTACTAAGTCTCAGTCATAATAATTACAGAATAATTTTTTTTGCTTTTGTGGCTTATTTACTTGTCATTTATTATAAAATTCAATGTAGTATTATATAGAGAAAATCATGCAATTCACTATGAAACATGTAAAGTGATCATTTACAATGACTGAAATAAATTCCAGACCTCTGAGAAAAATTTTAAAACTTCATACCTCCTTTGCCTAAGAACTGATAAAGTGGTTGAGAATTAAAGTGTAGGGTTCTGGATTATAAAATTTATATGCAAAGCATTTCTACATGAAAGGTCTTTTAATCTAAATATTTCATTTGTTTTATATTAGAAGAAATTCAAGTTGATGATTTTAAATTGTTAGTTCTGAAGTTCCTTGCTAAAAAGTTCTGTCGTACAGTTCTGAACATTTTTTTCCTGTAACAATATTAGAATCTGTGTCTTTAAATTGGTAAAATCAAGATTATAAAATATATTTTACAGTCATTTTTATATCAAAGGATAATAGGTGTGTTCCATATTCCGTTATTTCTTAAAATTTGTAGTAGATTTTTCAGTTTCCAGAGACTATTCTAACTCACATACATCATCTATATGTTCTTTCATCCTAACGATAATCCAAAGAATTAAAATTCTGACTTCTTTTTACAAATGATAGAACTGAGGTACGCAATGTGCACACAGCTGCTTTGTGAGAAATCTTCCAAATAAACCATGTAGTCTGACTGCAGGACCAACATTCAGAGGCTGCTTTTATAAGTGTTATTTGGTTAATTTTTTTATTTTTCTAACAAAGAAAATAACATGTGATCACGTTAGAGTTCAAATCTTGTTAGTTTCATGCTCCGTCAATAATCAGTCCTATTCTTTAAAAGTGATTGTCTTTTTAAAATATTCTTATTGCCATTGTCTTATGTAAACATCTTAAGCCGACATCTTTGATCTGGATTTTGTCAAAAGCCTCTTCTAATTTCTCTTCCTCCCCATTTATTGTCGCTTTCCAAATTGTCCCCATGTGATACTAGAGTAGTCTTTGTAAAATATAAAATTCATTACGTCATTCCCTGACTTAGAATACCCACTGCTTTCAATGCCAAGGTTCATTTTCTTAGACTGCTGTAGGAGACCTCACTTCGTCTTGTCCCTGACTACCTCTCATATCTCAGCCCTCCTGACTGAGTGGACCCCACATTCACTATACAGGACAATGAACAGTTCTCAGATTTACAGCAGTCTGTCTCTTTATTCCTGTGCTTTTTCACATCATTTTTATGTCATTCACTCTTTTCTTTTGCTACCTAGCACCTGCTCATCAATGATAGCACCACCATGTCACTTATGTCATCATTTTGTAATTGTTTACTAATTTATCCATCACTCTACCTATATTTGAGTTCCCCAGAATGGAATCTACCCTTCATTTCTGAAACTCTAGTAGCAAATATTTATAATAATCATGTGTTAAGCCATTTATCCATCACTCTACCATCACTAATTTATCCATCACTCCACCTATATTGTGAGTTCCCCAGAATGGAATCTACCCTTCATTTCTGAAACCCTAGTCACAAATATTTATAATAATCATGTGTTAAGCATTGTTTAAAGAAATTCTCTGGTACACATAAATAACCCTTTCAATGGGAAATCTTACTCAGGCATTTGTATGGAATAAAGCGGCCTGTAAAACACACACATAGAGATTACTATTAGAGGTAAGTAATTCCCTTGGGTCCTGGTAATCTAGAACTTGAAGCCAACAATTTTCCTCATATACCTACTCATATACCTAATTCCTGCTCACTTAACCCATTGTGGTCCTCATAATTTCAGTGTATATTATTTGCATGTAATCAGCATATAACAAGAAATGTTTCTCAAAGCATCTGTGGCTGTGAGCTAAAATAGATGGAAATCTACAGCTTATTTAAATTGCACTTACATCTAAAGCACTATGATCAATTTCAAAATTCAGTTTTCTAAATATTAGCTTAATAAGAATAGTGTTTTCTTGAAATAATTAATAGATAACACTCAAGTCATAATGAAATAATGAGGCAGAACTATGCACATTGGTTTATCGACTTTTGAACTACATTTTTCATGTATTCCTTTTTACCCTTATCATTCATGTAGTGGATTATCTGACTTCAACAGGGCTTCTTATTTCTCTCTTCCTTACCATCTTTTCTTTTCTTTTTTTGTTTTTTTGGTGCCTACCTCTGGCTTACTTTTTTCTTATGTTTATGATAACCAGATAACTTTTATTATTTTATTTTATTACATTTTACTTTATTTAGTCAATAGATTTTAGGAAACAGGTGGTTTTGGTTACATGGATACGTTCTTTAGTGGGGATTTCTGGTGCACCCATACCCCAGGCAGTGTACACTGTACCCAGTATGTAGTCTTTTATCCCTCATCCCCCCTCCCACCCTTCTCCCAGAGTCCCCAAAGTCCATTATATCATTCTTATGCCTTTGGTTCCTCATAGCTTATTTCCTACTTGTATGTGAGAACATACAATATTTGATTTTCCATTACTGAGTTACTTCACTTAGAATGATGGTCTCTAATTCCATCCAGTTTGCTGTGAATACTAGTATTTGTTTCCTTTTTATGGCTGAGTAGTGTTTCATGGTGTATATGTACCACATTTTTTAATCCCCTTTTGGTTGATGGACATGTTGATGGGCATTTAGGCTTCATTTTTGCAACTGTGAATCGTGCTGCTAAAAACATGTGTGTGTAAGTGTCTTTTTCATATAATGACTTCTTTTCCTTTGGGTAGATACCCAGTAAGTGGGATTGTTGGATGGAATAGTCGTTCTGCTTTTAGTTCTTTACAGAATCTCCATACTGTTTTCCACAGTGGTTGTACTACTTTACATTCCCACCAGCAGTGTAAAAGTGTTTGCTTTTCACCTCATGCATGGCAATATCTATTTTTCTTAATTATGGCCATTCTTGTAGAATGGCAGTAAGGTGGTACCACATTGTGGTTTTAATTTGCATTTCCCTGGTGATTAGTGATGTTGAGCATTTTTTCATATACTTGTTGGACATTTATATATCTTCTTTTGAGAATTGTATATTCATGTCCTTTGACCACTTTTTTTATCAGATTATTTGTTTTTTTCTTGCTGATTTGTTTGAGTTTCTTGTAGATTCTGGATACTAGTCCTTTGTCAGATGCATAGTTTGTGAATACTTTCTCCCTCTCTGTGGGTTGTCTGTGTTTTCTGATTATTTCTTTTGCTGTGCAGAAAGTTTTTAGTTTAATTAGAACCCATATATTTATTTTTGTTTTTGTTGCATTGGTTTTTGGGTTCTTGGTGATGAACTCTGTTTAAGCCAGTGTCTAGAAGAGTTTTTCCAATGTTATCATCTAGAATTCTCATGGTCTCAGGTCTTAGATTTAAGTCATTTTTCCATCTTGCATGGATTTTTCTATAAGAGATAGAGATCTAGTTTTATTCATCCACACGTGCTTGCCAATTATCAGCATTGTTTGTTGAATAAGGTTTCCTTTCCCCACTTTATGTTTTTGTTTGCTTTGCAGAAGATGAGTTGGCTGTAAGTATTTGACTTTATTTCTGGGTTCTGTATTTTGTTTCATTGGTCTACATGCCTATTTTTATACCAATACCATGCTGTTTTGGTAACTATAGCCTTATAGTATAGTTTATAGTTGGGTAATGTGATACCTCCAGATTTGTTCTTTTTGCTTAGTCTTACTTTGGCTATGCAGGCTCTGTTTTTGGTTCCATAGCTTGTAGTATACTTTGAAGTTGGGTAATGTGATACCTCCAGGTTTGTTCTTTTTGCTTAGTCTTGCTTTGGCTATACAGGCTCTGTTTCTGGTTCCATATGAATTTTAGGATTGTTTATTCTAGTTCTGTGAATGATGATGGTATTTTGGTGGGGATTTCATTGAATCTGTAGATGGCTTTTGGCAGCATGGTCATTTTCACAATATTAATGTTACCCATCCATGAGCATGGGATGTGTTTCCATTCGTTTGTGTCAACAATGATTTCTTTCAGCAATGTTTTATAGTTTTCCTTGTAGAGACCTTTCACCTCCTTGGTTAGGTATATTCATAAGTATTGTATTTTATTTTATTTTATTTTTGCAGCTCTTGTAAAAGGAATTGAGTTCTTTATTTGATTCTAAGTTTCATCATTGTTGGTGTGTAGCAGTGATACTGATTTGTGTACATTGATAATCTGAAACTTTACTGAATTATTTATCCAATCTAGGGGCTTCTTGGGTGAGTCTTTAGGGTTTTCTAGGTATACAATCATATCATCAGGGAACAACGACAGTTTGACTTCGTTTTTACCAATTTGGATGCCCTTGATTTCCTTCTCATTTGATTGCTCTTTCTTTCCCCCCTGTATTATACACATTATTTCTACAATCCAGGTATCCTGGTTTTATTATTTATTTATTTATTTATTTATTATTTCATTCCACAGAATAAACAATTTTAAGCCTCATTGAAAAGAAGAGATTTTTAACATTATATATAGGTTTTATTTTACTGTTTTGTGTATGTGTTAACAATTACTTTGTATCTTATTTGCATATTATTTTCTTTCTTTAAATCTCCATTTGCAAATGTTGCTGATGACCCTGCTTCATACACACACAAAAGAAGTAATTTGAAGAGGGAACTTCTACAACTCTTGTGACCACATCTGCCCACTTCCCTGCATCTTGCTAACCTGCTCTATTCTTTACTATCGGTGAGTTATCTGTGCATTCCTTATGCAGCTTCAGGGAGAACACATTCTCATATTTGTGCCTCTACCTCATTGGCTGCTCCTTTCTCCTCTCTTTTATTGATCTGCTTCATATCCAGAGTGCCTCATATCTCAGTCTTCAGATTGCCTCTATCCTTCTAATACTTACCTCCAAGGAGATTTTATCTGGACTGGTGGCTTTAAATACCACTTATAGATTGATGAATCCCAAGTTTATGTTTCTTGTATGAAACTCTCACCTCAACTTGAGATTTGTTTATCTAAAACTTAATTCATTATTTTATTCCTCAAATCTATTCCATTTGTTTATTTCTTAAATTTGGTAAATGGCAACTTTATTGTTTCAGTTGCTCAGGCCAGTATTATTGGAGTTGCTTTTCTTTCTCTCAGTCAATAACCACATGAAATCTTTCCACAAAGCCCATTGGCTCTACATTCAAAATATGTTTAAAATCAGACCACTTATTAGTACTTCTGTTCTTATCTCCCTGCCTAAACCACCATCTGCTTTTGCGTGAATTCCTAGAGTAAACCCCTGAATCACCTCCCTTCTTTTGCTCATGAGTCCTGTGTTTCCTCTGTTATAATTATCAAGTATTATGTACTATACATAATTGTATGACTGGAAATGCAGTAGGTTTGTTTACATGAGCATCACCCCAGACACTTGAGCAATGTATCGCACTAAGACTTACGACAGCTACAATGTCCGTTATGACAGGTACAATGTCACCAGGCAATAGAAATTTTTCAGCTCCATTTTAATCTTATGAGACCACTGTCATATATATGTTCCGTTGTTGAGTGAAATGTTAGTTGACACTTGACTATATAGGAATATGTAACTGTTACAGTTTTATGTCTATTGATCTATTCTTCAAAAGGAAAAATAAAAAATACAAATGTATGAATGAAATAAATGCCATATATTTTGGTACAAATTAGAAAATGTATAAAATAATTATTGTGGCCATGGATGTATTTCCCTGCCTATCCCTTTATTTTTCTTTTCTTGACAAGAGTACCTTGTCTTCAGCAATTACAGTTCGGGAGGAGACCCACTTAGAATTTTATCTTCTCCCTAATAAACAGTGTGCATGATCTACGGAGCATGTCCTTTAATTCTGGATAAGAAGAGCCCTGAAGCTGTTCTTCCTCCTGTTCTTTCCTAAGTGTGGTTTTACAGTCTACTTCAGTTTGATGAGCTAGTCCACATCAATCCAATAAATTAATTTTTTCAAAATAGTAGGCATAATTTATTTTCAAAACCTACTATCTAAAGTTTTCTAACTTATTAAACATTAGTTCATAAATAAATCACCTAGTAGAATATTGGCACCCACAGTATGCTAAAAATATGTTTTAACAGAAAGGTAAGTTTTGCTTCTGTACAGAATGTAGCAATCTTAATAAGAATGTCATTCCCAGTGAGAAAATGTGTGTAATCTATAAAATCAGTACCTTTCTTTTTTTGGAGAGTGAAGACATCAGATAGCAGTAGTCACAAGGCAAATAGGTAAACTAGATCCCAAATGGCCACAAACTCCTTAGGAAATGTAACTGGGTGAACCATTAGCTAAGCATGGGAGGAAGTGTTGGGAGCCATAAAAGCAGTTAAGAAGGACACAACTGAAATTAGAAAAAAATATTGAAAGCGAATGTGAGTTGGGTTGACGATTCAGAAGGCTTGAGAGCCCCAAACACATACACAAAATTCCCATTTATTGGTCGGCTTTTTTAGGTAGATCTTTACAAAATTCTCATGACATAGATTGGAGTCAGGTCAAAAAACTTGAGGAAGCCCTTCTCATTGCACAGAGTCCTAAGAACTCATCTACTCGTTGAACACTCATTTCATAGGGGGAAAATGCTAAATGAAAGGGTGGAATGTCCCTTGGGAAGGGGTAGAAGAAAATGTCATCTACCTATGGAAGAAGAGCAAAAATCCCCCAGTGCCAGGAATCCTGCCTTGATTCAGAACAGGGGTCTGCTACCATTGTGAAATGCATAGGAAACCTGCTCCCATCCAACACCTTCCACTGATACAAGTCTAAGTTTGCCCATGGCAAGGAGGGCCAGGAATTCTGAGAAAGATCAAATGATGAGGCTGAGGTCCAGTGGTCTTGGTTCAGATAAAGAGTGAGGCAGGCGCAATGAGAGACCCCATTTGCCCCTATCACTTGCCTTCTACCGAACAACAGGTAATAGTTCATTGATAAGGGAAAATCAGGAGTGAAGAATAAAACTCTTTGAGATACAGCCATGCCAAAAAAGCCAAAAACAACAACAACAAAGAACTTGAGAGTAGAGTAGATTAGAAAAACTCTTTGTATTGAAGAGCCAATACTGAGAACAAAATCTCAGCAGTCTGTAACAAGACAAATTTCATCCCACCACTGTGGGACACTGAGGGCAAAAATAACATCAAAGTGGGCCATTATTGACTAGGTTGATTCATCCTCACACATGATCATTCTGATAGAGAAGATGTAGGCCTATTTCTACCTCTGTTTTTACTATTCATCAGACACAATTTCTGGTTTTCGCTGATACATTTTGAAACAACAACAAAAAAGACTCTTTGTCAAGATATATATCAGTCAGCAGAACCAGATCTAGAGATGAACAAGATGTTAGAACTATCAGACAGGGTCTTTAAAATAGCTATGAATACTATGTTAAAGGATTTTGTGACAAAGGTGAAATGCCGTATAAAGCTGAAAAACATCATTAGATATACAAACTATAAACAAAAGTAAAAAAGAAAAGGTATAATAAAAGCACATCAGAAATGAAGAATACTTTGGATAGGGTTATTAGAGGACAGATCACAGCAAGGAAATAATTACTGATCTTGAAAATAGATCAAAAGAAGTAACCTAAAGTGAAACACAAAAAGAAAAAAAAAAACGTTTAGAGGGACAGAGTATTCAAGAGCTTTGTGATAATACTACAACTGTTGTAGCTAAACATGCTAATGTGCTCTACATGATCTTCAAAAAGGAGAAGGAGAGGAAAACAGAATGGAGAAGAAAAAATATTTGAGAGAGCTCGATTCCAGGGGAGGTGAGGGAGAACATATAATGAAAGAATGAGAGCAGACTTCTCATGAAAGAAACAAAGAAAAGAGAAGAGAAAAATGAAAACACCCAAAGTGTAAGATAATGGAATAATGGAACATTAAAGTACTAAAAAATATTAATACAAAATTCTATACCAAGCCAAAACATATGCAAAAATGGAGGCCAACTTATAGCTCTGGCCAAGATGGAGTAGCTCCATTTCTCCCAGTTTCTACCTCTTAAAACTATAAACCCTGGACATAACACAAAAAGAAACACAGGAAAATTTTGAAAGTTGGAAAAGAGAAGATGAAGTGTCTAGGGACTTCAAGGATTAAGGAACAACATGTTGGTTTTCTGGATTTTTTTTAATTTTAATTTTAATTTATTTATTTTTTATTACTTCCTGTATATTTTGGAGAGCAGGAGAGATGACTTCAGGAACTTTTAACCTGGAACTACCAAAACACAGACAAATTACACAATTTTAAAAAAAGAAAAAAAAACCTCCAGAAAAATTCTGTTCTGCCTAGTCAAATGACTAGGAAAAGGGCAGCCTAATAAAACAGAAAACCTCCCAGCTAATATCTGACTAATTCCAGTCAAATACCAAAAAAGAAACCACATCTCCACACCCAGATTCAGAGGGGAATAAATAGCTTATCTTTCATCCTGTCTCTTTTACCCCGCAATAGCAAAGCACTATGATTCAGTACCCTCTCCAAGTTGTGTTCGTGGGCAGGGTAGGAAACTCATCTGCTATCCTCTGTTTGGCAAAAGTAGGAGGTGCTCAAACAATGGGATGATGTTGGAGAAACACTGCAGGGAACTGAACTTCTATCCCCAACACGACAGTAGGAACACTTAACAAAGCCCACACAAGACAGGTCTAGTCAGCACTTTGGTCCCCCTCAACTTTGATGTCAACAAAACTAAAAGAGATGATGGTCCTGTGCCCCCATCTGGCATCAGTGAAACTGAGCAAGGTAATGTGAGCTGGGGCTAGTCAGTGCTCCAATTCTTTTTCCTTCCCTTTTGTGTAAGCAGGCACAATGTGGAGCTAAATTTCCACCTTAGCTGGCATCAACAAGGTGGGATGAGGTAGTGGAAGGTTGGGCTATTTCTAATTTCTTTAGAAGGCAGTTGACTAAAACAAAAAATAAAACCAATGCATTGTGGGGTTTTTAAGATACAAAGAAAAAAATCTATAAAAGTAATAACATAAAGACTGGAGAAAAGAAATTTATATTACATAGTTGTAGGGTTCCAACTATATACTATACTGTTGTATAATACATTAGAATGTTGATTCTGATAAACACAAATGTATATAATACACCCTAAATCAACCATTAAATAAAAAATGATAACACGTCAATAAGCCAATGGTAGAAAAATATAATACTGTTTAATTCTACTAATAGAAAAGTAGCAGGAAAATAAAGAAAAACAGATGGAACAAATAGAAAACAAATAGCAAGGTGGTAGATAAAAAAATCTTACTGATAATGATATGTTATATAAACTTTCCAATTAAAAGACAGACATTTTATTGATTGAATAAAATGGAAAGATCCAACTATATTCTAACTACAAACACCTGCTTTAAATGTAAGATAGAGATAGGTTAAAGTGAAAGCATAAAGAAGGTGTATAATATAAATGTAGATTTAAATAGCTTAAAAGGCTACATTAATATTGAAGGAGACATCAGAATAAGTAATATTTCCAGAGATAAAGAGGAACATTACATATGATAGATGGGTCAAATGATCAAGAAGAGATAATTATCACTTTAAACAAAGAAAAGTCCAGGACCAGCTGGAATTCTACCAACATTTAAAGAATTAATGCCAATCTTTCTCAAACTTGTCCAAACAATTGGAAACAGTACATATTCAAGAAAGAACCACAATGTTACTGTGGACTTTGGGTGATTATGATGTGTCAGTGTAATTTTACAAATTGTTACAAATGTACCACCCAGAATGCTGTTAATAATGGGAGGCTATCCATGTTTTGGGGAAGGGAGTACATAGGAAATCTCTGACCTTCCTCTCAATTGTACTGTGAATCTGAAATTGCTCTTAAAAAAAGTCTTAAAATATACACCATGACCAAGTAGGGTTTATTCCTGGAATGCAAGAATGGTTTAACAAGTGAAAATCAGTTAATATGATACATCATATTAACAGAAAAAAAAGAATAACAATCACATAACTATCTCAATAGATGCAGAAAATTTACTTCACAAAATTTAACACCCTTTCATGATAAAAACACTCAGCAAACTTGAAGTAGAAGAAAATCGTCTCAACATAATAGAGGTTATATATGAAGAATCACTGCTAACATTATACTCAACAGTGAAAAGCTGAAAGCTTTTTTTCTAAGAATGAGGTGGAAGGGAACTTTTTCAATCTGATAAAGAACAAGTACCAAAAAATTTACTTCTACTATCACACTAAAAAACATAACCAAAAATGGAGGCAGACCTCTGGCCATGATGGAGTATTTCTCCTAGTTCCTACCATTTTAAAACTATAAACCCTGGACATAGCACAATAAAATAGCATAGGAAAACTTTGAAATTGGGAATATGTATCTGCTTTTATCTAATATTTTATCTAATATTGTATTGGACGCTCTAGCCCATGCAAGAAGGTAAGAAAGTGAAAAAAGAAAAAAGAAACTCCATACAAATTAGAAAGGACAATATATTATTGCATAGAAATTACCAAATTATTTATAAAGGAGTACTAGAACTAGGTGAGTTTAGCAAAAATGAAAGCTATATCAGTGATGTGCTATACATAATTGTATATATCTAGATCTTTTATTAATATCCATACACGCACAGATGTATATATACACATAAATACATATATAATGAGACACTTGGACTTTACAGTTTTTTTAAAAAATTAAAATATCCCAAACCTTAAAACACTTAGAGATGAATTTTACAGTATTTGCCCAACTTTTAAACTGAAAACTACAAAGCATTACAAAGATGCATTAACGAAGCCTTTAATACATGGAGAAATATGCATGTTCATGGATCAGAAGACTAAATAGCAAAAACTGATAATTCTTTTCAACTCGATTTATAGGTGCAAAGTAAACCCAATAAAATTATTTAATTTTTGTAGAAATTGGCAAACTGCTAATCATGGAGCATTATGATTGGGAATGCAAAGGATCTAGAATAGTCAAAATAATTTTGAAAATAACACAGTTGGAGGATTAATGCTACATAATTTCAAAGATTTATTATAAAAGTGTTGTATTCAAGTTAGTGAGGTATTGGTGTAAAGATGCACATATAGAACTATGAAACAGAATAGAGATTCCAGGAGTAGAACCATGCAGATATGGACAATTTATTTTCAACATAGATGCCAAGAGAATGTAATTAGTAATAGATATAAAAAATTCTTTCAACCAATAGTGCTGGAAAAATTGAGCATCCATATGGTAGAAAATGAATTTAAAATGTTACCTCATTCCATATTTCAAAGTTAACTTGAAATAATCATAGAATTAGGATATCTAAAACTTTAAAAATTATAGAATAAAATATAGAAGAAAATTTTTGTAACTTGGGTTCAGTAGAACTCTTAGAACAAAGTTAATCACAAATTATAAAATAAAACAATTAATAAGTTAGAATTTATTCCAAATTAAAACTGCTGTTCTTCCAGAGATGCTCTGAAAAAAATTAAAAACATAAAGTTTTATTTTACTAGAAATATTTGCAAAATACATTTAAGGACATACCCACAATATGTAAAGAAATCGTACAATTAAATATTAATAGGACAAAGCATCCTTGAAAAATTGAATAAATGATATGGATAGCTTCTTTGCCAAGGAAGTTATATGGATGACAAAAATACATATGAAGATATGCTAAAATCATTAGCTATCAGGAAAATACAAATTAAAACCATAAGTGAGATACCACTAAACACTTACCTATCTGAAAAGTTACAATTTAAAAGACAACAACCCCAAGTGCTGGTGGGGGCATAGAACACCTGGAAATCTCACACACTGATGATAAGAATGCTAAACAGTACAGTCACTATTATGAATTGAATTGTGTGCCCTCAATTGGAAAAAGGATCATTGCAGATGTAATTAGCTAAGTTAAGATGAGGTCCTAAGGTTAGGACCTAATGCAACATGACTGGTGTCCTTATAAAAAGAAATTAGTAGACAAGTCAGGCATAGAGGAAAGATGATGTGAAGAGATATAAGGAGAACATGACCATCTACAATCCAAGTAGAGAGACTTTGTAAATTCTTCCTTCACAAGCATCAGAAATAACCAAAACTGCCAAGACACTGATTTCAAGCTTACGTCCTGAAGAACTGTAAGACAATACATTTTCTGTTTTTTAAGCAACTCAATATGTGGTACTTTGTTACAGTAGTACTACAGTAGCCACTTGGAATAAGTTTTGTGGATTTTGTAATAAAGTTAAACACATCCTTACTATACTAAAAATCTCAGTCTTAGATGGTCCCAACATAACTGATAATATACACTCACTCACTGATTCATAAGGGAATGTTCATAGCAGCTTTATTCATATTAGCCCCAAACTGGAAACAACCAGTGCATTAGCTGGTAAATATAAAAACTAATTGTAATATGTCCATACAATGGAATGCTACTCAGCAACAAAATGGAAGAAACTAGTGATACACACAAAAAGCATGGAGGGATCTCGATGATATGCTAAATGAAAGAATTATGTGATGCCATTTTATGATAGTCTGGAAAAGACAAATGTATGGGAAGAGTCAGGAAACCAATTTTTAGCAGGTTCTGGATGAGGAAAGGGATTACTATACCCAGGCAAAAAAGCTTTTCAAGGTTATGGACATATTCTATATTTTGTTGTGATGATTGTTGCATACCTGTATATCATTTTTTAAATTACATTAAATAGTATATTTAAAATGGTTAACTTTAGTTTACATACATTTTTACCTCCATAAACTTCTCCAAAAGTACTCCATAAAGGACATAGGTTGTATTTTTGTGCCTTAGTTTCTTTCTGGATCTTTGTTTTCTTTACAAGTAAAAACAAAAAACCATGTTTTTGTTTTCTGAAAGTTGAGTATATGTAGTCTTATTGGATCTGCCACACCATACATGCTGCAGTGACTTGTAAATAAAATAGATTTAATTGTTAAATTAACAAGTGCAACCAAAGCAGTAACAGAGTAAACCAGAAACGAGTGAGAAAAATCTATCAAAAATGGTAATGTTTTTGATAAGGAAAAAAGCACATATTCTTCATACTCATAATGCACATTAGGCAGAAAAAGTAAAAAACAGTTACAGAAAATATATTATGAGGCTGGAGTTACTCTGCTAGTTCTATGAACAGTTAACTGTATTTGCTTATTCAAATAATATTTTTCTGAGAGTTTAGGTTCCTCATTGGAATAACGAGAGGCTAGAGTAATAATGTCTAAATTTTTTACCAACCCTACACAGGCAGATAGACTTAGGATCTCAAAATTTAGATTGGCAGGACGTATCAGTACAACCTGAATGATAAGAGAATGACCTGTTAGGTCTTACAGTACACCTACCTACCTACCTACCTACCTACCTATTTACCGTGAGATGTGGTAGAGATACAGAATTCTTAAAACAGATTGTGAGAATTTTAAGAACAATAAACTCAACTTCGACAGCACTGCCATAAAAAAGCTTAAAGAATTGGTGAAGTGAAAAAAAATTATTAAATAAAAGCATAAATAATTGGTGAAAGCGACTTATAAACAAAAGAAATGGCTGGACGTGGTGGCTCATGCCTGTAGTCCTAGCACTTTGGGAGGCCAGGCGGGGAGATCACCTGAGGTCAGCAGTCCGAGACCAGCCTGGCAAACATGGTGAAACCCTGTCTCTATTAAAAATACAAAATTAGCCAAACATGGTGCCGCATGACTGTAATCCCAGGTACCCAGCAGGATGAGACACAAGAATCACAGGAACCCAGGAGACAGAGGCTGGAGTGAGCCGAGACCCTGCCACTGCACTCCAGCCTGGGCAACAGAGTGAGGCTTCGTCTCAATGTTTATTGCGGCTCTATTCACAATAGCAGACTTGGAACCAACCCAAATGTCCAACAATGATAGACTGGATTAAGAAAATGTGGCACATATACACCATGGAATACTATGCAGCCATAAAAATGATGAGTTCATGTCCTTTGTAGGGACATGGATGAAATTGGAAATCATCATTCTCAGTAAACTATCGCAAGAACAAAAAACCAAACACCACATATTCTCACTCATAGGTGGGAACTGAACAATGAGAACACTTGGACACAGGAAGGGGAACATCACACTCTGGGGACTGTTGTGGGGTGGGGGGAAGGGGGAGGGATAGCATTAGGAGATATACCTAATGCTAAATGACGAGTTAATGGGTGCAGCACACCAGCATGGCACACGTATACATATGTAACTAACCTGCACATTGTGCACATGTACCCTAAAACTTAAAGTACAATAAAAATAAAAGAAAAGAAAAAATGTAAAAAAAAAAAAAGAAATATAAATTCCAAACTAGGAAACAGAATACTTTAAAAGCATTCTTCCTTATACTAAAGACACCCTGCTGGAACTTTACCCTCCCTCTGAAGAATCACACCTTCCATATGCTGAAGACACACTATGGGGTGTTCAGAAGGGAATTAGTGCAATATTTATTGAAAAGATTCTAAGCTGTGACATGTAGGGAAAACCGGAAGAATGGAATCTTTCTATCCCCTAATTCCAAGGGGAGCATGCCATCTTTAAATAGTTAACAGCTTGCCATATGGAAGAGGGATTAGACTTATTTATTTAAATTGTGTGACTCAAAGTTCTAAAACTGGGGCCTATGTTTACAGACAAACACAGTTTTAGGCAAACTTTCATTTGTCAAAACTGTCTAAAAGTAAATACAGATGCTTGGAGAACTGGTTGAAAATCACATCACAGGAGTTATTCAAGCATGGGATGTATGGCTATGTTTTATGTGAATTTATAAGAATCAACTGGGTGGTTGGAAAAGATCAGATTCCAGGTTTTTTCCAATGCAAATGTTCTAAGAGTCCCTGAGAATTATTTTCTGCTACGTAAGTAAGAGCACGTACTGAAATTAGAGAGAAGGCAAATTTCTGTTCAAGATAAGTAAGAACTTGCTAAGAATTATGCCTGTACAATGATCTAATGTGTTCTCTCAGTAGTAAACCTCATTCCCTGCTAGTAGAAATGTCAAGGTATATTCACTGTTTAAGATCATTTGTAAGTCCCCTGACTGCTATTAAAATCAAAATATTCTGCCTGGTATTCAGGCCCTTTCTGGAGGGCCCTGCTCTATCAATCTGTGTTTATTTCTATTTCCCAAGTCAGTCTCTACTGTAGATAAATTTCTATTTATATGATTGCTTACATATTGTTTCCATCATTACATCTCTGATTATGATGTACTCCTAAAGAAGAATAACCTCTCTTTTTCTTCTTCTTTGCGAATCTCACAGATTTGTCAAAAAACAGTTCAACTCCAGTCTGTTTCTGGAAGCCTTCCCTGACTCATGCCATCATGCTGATTTTTCCACTGCAGAGTGCTGCCTATTTCATAAATCTGTTTCTCCAAAACAAAATCAATTGCTTTCTAATAATTTATTAGTGTATATTCTCTATTCTCAATTTAAAGTCAGGAACCAAATCATATCACTCCTGTATGATTTGACACAGAATTGGTATTTGGTAAACGCTTGCTCTTGCTTTTAACAGAATCCTGGAAATCTAATCATATCCATCCTCTGGCTAAAAATATTATAAATATCATAGTTACTTAATATGTTACAGTCATCTTGCATTATTTACCTGTTGCTGGGTAACAGAATATCCTAAAACTTTGGCGTTAAAAACATAAATATTTATTCTCTTGTACAATTTCTGAAAGTTGGGTATCTGGAAATGGCTTCGCTGGATAGTTCTGGCTCAAGGTCTCCCACAAAGTTGCAGTCAAGTATCCACTAGGGCTGAAGTTGTCTGAAGGCTTTACAGGAGCAGAAGGATTTGCTTACAATTGGCTTACAACTGTACAGTCCTGAATTTCTTGCTGGCTGTTGATGGGTCTCAGGTTTTTGTCATGTGGATCTCTCCACAGAGCAACTTGAGTATCCTCATGGCATGGGCAGCTAATTTAAACCAGAGTAAGATGTCCAAGAGAGACAAACAGGAAGTTACCTTGCCTTTTATAGCCTAGTGTCAAAAGTCACATACTTGCTAGCATACATCTCCTACTAAATGTTTGATATAATCAAACTTATGAAGTGTTTATGCACACTTCACATAATTATAAAATAATAACAGATCAAATTATTTTTGCTATTTTTTCTTTCAATTCTATGTATTTTCAATTTTCTTAGATGAATTGATTAATTTTTAAAATATTTTGACTTTTTAATGGATAATGAAAGAAACTGGAAAAATAAAGGAGGTTAAGTAAAGAAAAGGACAAAGAGCTTAATTTAGAGCTTTAAATTTGATTCTGTATTTTCATGTGAATTGTACTCTTACAGAATAAAGTGAAAATTTAAGAGCTTAAATTTAATTAAGACAGAAGAAGTGATCTTAATAGGTACTAGAGTACTTTCCTCATAATAGCTGCAAAAGTTAAATATATTTTCTAGAAACTCAAAACATATTTTTTCATATCAGTGAAAAAATAAAACATTTTTAAACAATAAATGAGAAAAAATAAATGATTGTAACTATTAGTGTTGCTTTAAAATATGCAATCAAGTTTCAAAGTTTCCTGAACTGAAAATCATTTTTTTCATGTAAATTAAAAATTAAATTATCTTAGTCTTAACAATTATTGACATTCAAGACTTTGTCCAATTTAGATCTCCTTGAATCTGAATTTCCTTTTGTTTTAAATCATCTCCTATGAATACCCAAGTATTTCCTTCTTCCTGTTAGCTGACCATTCCCTCTGAAGTTGATTACTTCATACTCCAAATTCTACTTCACTTATTGCCTGTACCACTTACATACTTTTCATTTACTAGACATTGTTCCCTTTTACATTTTTGGGTGTAACATTTCATCTTCCCAGCTAAAATGTTATTTCTAGCAGATAACAATTGTACTCCTGACACTTAAAACTGTGCTTAGTGCTCGTTAGGTTTCTGCAAATGTTTACGGAAATGAAATATCCTTGCCTTACTCCATATTTTATCCTAAATTTAGAACTCTATGTATGTCCTTTTAAACCTATATATCACATTTTCTTTGTATAAAAGGTGTGTTTACTTATATTGTTGCTATTACACAATTAATCCTTTATTAAACTTTTAAATAACTATTAGGATATTTCTACACCCATCAGCTGTCCTCTACTGTGCAATTATTTATGAAATGATATTATATATTCTAGTGGGAAGTGCTTTCTGAATTAAAAAAAAACCATAAATTAAGTTCACCTTGGCTGTAGTATTGTGTAATTGTATTTTATTATGTTTCAAATAGAAATTCTATGTATGATAATTCAGTATCCCTTTGTCCTTCTTCATGGAACCCTACCCTAGCTTTTTTGGGGGAAGGATTTCTCTTCATTTCTTAGTCCTTGTGCTTCAGAAAGTGCTTCCCTCCTGGCTAGCAGAGAATGGTTCTCAGGCCTAAACCAAGGAGATCATCATAGAGTAATCAGTTAAGTGATAGTCACCACATAATCATTGTTTCAAAACCAATGAGAATCAAGATGTGGCTAGAAAAGATATTCCTATTTTTCCCTTATGAGATTGGAAGTGGAAAGAATATGAAATAATGTATCCCAGTATCTTTACAGCCATGAGAAATGACTGTCTTAGAAACAAATCACTGTGGAAAAGAAACAATGAGGAGATAGAAAAAAACCAGTTCATTTTACGATTTGAACCACTGGTCTGTATATGACTCATACAGAAATCAAATACCAAATTTTTCTATTGTTCCAGATGCAGCTTGCTCACCATACCTGTTCAATATATTAACTAACAGTTAAATAATTTTTTTACTTTTATTTTTTGGTGTTTGGAGACATGACAAATATTTTTTTTCTCAGTGTTGTCAGTGACTTATCTTTTATGAAGTCTATTAGCTAAATAGATCAGACTTCATAACAATTAGTAATTTTTTCTATCTGCCTTATCAAGTAACTAATTACCAATATGCTCTGGCTGTGGTCACTTTTTAAACACATGTTTGTTTACAGCTTCAAAAGCTTAGCAAGCATATAGAAACATTTTCTTCCTACATAACTATCTCTAAGCAATTTGAATGAAGTCTACAAATGAAGAGGTGGCTTTATTCTGGGATATAGCTAGGGATAGCCCATGTTCAATACGGAATCAAGAAAGGTGACTTGGCTTTTGACGGAGAAGAACACTATGAACCTGGATCATTGCAGTGTATTGGAATCTATATTAAAGTCAGATACCAGCCCATGTCAATTCACTCTATAGTTATATATTCTATATATATTTATACTAATTTTGTCATATTTACCTTGGATGAGGTCATCTCACCCAAATCAAATTGGTTGAGTTGCTTCAGATAGACATTATATTAGTCAGGATTCTCCAGAGAAATAGAAACAATAGGATGCCTGTGTGTATATAAAGAAGAGAGGTTTATTTTAAGGAATGGACTCATGTAATTATGGAAGCTGACAAGTCCAAAACCTGCAGTGTGGATAGGGAAGAGCAAATGTTGTCATTCAATTCCGAAGGCCATCTGCTGGCAGAAGTCTCTCTTGCTCAAGAGAAGTCACTCTTTGTTCTAGTAAGGCTTTCGATTGATTAGATAAGGGCCACCCACATTATGGAGGATAATATGCCCATCTCAAGGTCCACTGATTTAATTGTCAATCTCATCCAAAAAATACCCTCACAGAAACAACCAAAATAATGTTTGACCAAATATCTGGATACTGTGGCCCAGCTAAGTTGACACATAAAAGTAACCATCACAGACATGATAAAATAACAAGACCATGAAACCCCTAACATGAAATGTATCTTGACATAGCTTGCTTCATATAAACTTTACCTTCCTTTTTTGTATTCTTAATATCTATTTATGTTTGCTTACATTTTCAATTATTTGCTTATTAAGTTTGCTTTTGACCCTTGACAGAAAACTGTCTTCCTGCGAAAATTGTGAAGGTCATGTTATGTTACCACTTTTATCAAATCAATTCTGGGTTTAGTAGTCAACATTTGTTTCTCTTGCCAAAGCAATTTCTCAAGAAACATCACAGAGATTGACACCAATCCACAGGAGTCTGCCCTAAAATTTCCACAAAGGGTTTGTGGTCTTAATAGGTCATTGGCTAAGACCTGACGAAATTTAAAAAGGGCAAAATCTAATGTCTAAGGAATGCCTTATCTCAGTTTTTAAAGTCTACACATCTTAAAGGATTCAAAATCATTTGAATTGTTAACTTTTTTATAAGTCTAGCTTAGCTGTATTTCAACCTACTGTAAATACCATATTAAAAATAACTAGAGTGAATTTAACATTTTCCATGTAATGATTTCCTGGGTTCATTACCTTTTACTAGAGAAGTGCTTTGATGTAATAGATAGGTGTAAACATCTAAACATCTAATATCAAGATCTCCTGGAGAAATGATTGCTTTCCTCGTGATAAACAGGTTTATCAAACTTTTATGAAAGTTCAAGATAAAGTTCAAAACCTCAAAAAAGAACTGTAACTTCCAACCTGATGGAGGTGAATTTCTTGCTCTTTAACTATCTTTTAATTTGTCTTCCTTTAATGCAATCTTTATAATATCTTGAATTGCATGATCTAGCACTATAGAACACTTTGGAAAAAAGTTTCCAGGAAATAATTCCACCTGCTTCACTGAATTACAGTACTTCCTCAGTCATATCACATCTGTGATGCCACTAACACCTGCACCACACTTACATCGGTGAATTGCTGTTGCCTGTTCTGTGACTTAATAGTACAGAATATACAGCATATGTTGGTAATTCTTTTATAATATGTTTGCAAATGTGCATACAAACGAATCCTTTTCAGGTGCAAGAGAATGAATCTATCGTGCAATTAACAGTTTGTGCTCACACCTGCTTTAAATACCACATAGGCTTGTATTTTAATTACAAAATATGCAGTGAGACCACCTAAAGCCTCTATTCCAATATGTAGTCTAAAGAACTGGGGCGGAATCCAATTCTAAGCTTTGAGCTTTGTTTTCAAGGCCCATACATTTTACATTCAAAAAAAAACAAACATTCTTCTAATATACAATTCAACAACCTAAGCATTAAAAATGAAATGGCATATATTTGAAAGAAAAATAGAGAAAAATAAAAACTATTGAATAATTGAATATCAGATAGTTAAAAATATGATAGAATTCCATAACTACATATCTATCTCACTGGGAATATAAAACTGAATCTTGTACCTGGCTTTTTTCAATTCTATCATTTATATCCATCAGCAGTATGTAAAAGCTATTATTGCTCCATATCCTTGCCAATATTAAAGTCAACAGACTTAATTTTTTCTCAGTCTCATAGATATATTATTCTGGTTTTAATATGTGTTTCTTTAATACTGATATGACTTTTATATGATGTTTGGCCATTCTTATTTCTACCTCTGTGAAATGCCTACTGCAATTTGCCCAACTGTCTTTTCACAATCTTAAATGGTGTTGTTCATCTTATGGATTTGCAAAAATAGTTTATGCTCTGTATACTATTTCCTGATTATATTACTTGCAAGTTGCTTCTCCCAGGTTGTACCTAGTCATTTAATCATCTCTGTAGAATCTTTTTCTGAATAACAAAGCTTAACTGTAATGTAGTAAATTTATGAATATTTTCCTTTGTGATTTTTTTATTTTTAGTACAAAATATTTTTAACCTAAAGTTCTAAAGTTAATATTTTATTTCCTTCCAATAGTTACAAAAATGTTTCTTCTCATCTTTCACTTCGTGATATACGTACAATTAATTTCATTGTTTGGTGTGAGGCAGTGAACCAATCTGATTTTTTCCCTCTAATGAATCATTTTCCCAGCACTATTTATTGAGTAGTTGCTCTCTTCCTGACTAAACTGAAATGTCACTTCTGTTGTACCAAGAGAGCTCATATATAGGCTGATGAGGTTTTAATCACTTTGTATTACTGAATTAATAGGGTTTAATTAAAAGTAATTTTGATATCTTGTATAGCAAGTATTTTCACCACATTATTCCTCAAGAGTTACTTGGATATTTTTGATACTGTGTTCTAAAGTAGCCATTTTACAGTCAGCTTGTCAAATTATTAAAGAGGTATATGTATGCTTTCTAAACTGAGGCTGAATTAAATCTGTGTATCAATTTGTGGATAATTGCATTTGTAAAGCAATTCGATTTGTTGTTAATATCTTTTGATGATATTTTAAATTTTTATCTGTAAAAGTCTGGAATATCTTGCATAATATTTACTACTAGGTCTCTTATTTCACAGTTGATATTTTAAATGATATAATTTGCTATCATTTTTAATTTGGCAGAAGTATTATTGTTTGAAAATGCTTGTTATGTTCCTTGAGGAAGGGTTATATTTACCTACATCTTTGAGATCAGGCTTGATCATTTGGTATATCTATATATATATAGATATATAGATATATATGTGCATGTACATATATGTATATGTACACACACGTATATACACACATATGTGTATACATGTATATATACACACATATGTACATATATACACATCACATATATACACATATGTACACATATATGCACACATATACACATATATGTACACATATACACATATGTACATATATACACATGTACACACATATGTACGTATACACATATGTACATATACACATATATGTACACATATACGCGTATATATGTACCTATATACACACATATACACATATCACATATATACACATATGTACATATATGTGCATACATATATGTGTATATACACATATGTACTTATGTGTGTATATATACATATATGTATATGTGTATATATGCACACATATGTATATATGTACATGTATATATATGTATATATGTTACTTCTGAGCAGAAATTTTTTAAGAGCCAGTACATGATGTGTTCTATTTCCTCTCCAGTGGTAAACTTTGAAATAGATGCCGCTCTAGTATTCTGAGCTCCAGCACAAACACAATGGGGAACAGTGCCACAGCTGACCTGCAAGAACATGAAGCATGAGCAAAACAGTCATATGCTGAGTTCTAAGCTACTGAGAACTCCTTAGTTACTCCATAATTTAAGCCTGTGTTTTTCCAATGTTTTTTCATTATAAGTGACTTCACTCCAAGAGCTTTTTAGACTTTTCTTTTCAAGTAGAATTGAGTTGAGTTGGAGGCCCCAGAACAATTTTAATACCTAAGAATTTCTTCAGCTCCTAGAGCCAATTTTCATCCCCTCAGAGGTGAAATCTGGTTATTTTAACCTGAAATATTTACTAACCCTTTGTCCTTTTAGGTCATTGAATTTTTTTTTTTCGTATAATGATATTATATAAAGCTGTCTTGCTTAAGTATCCAACTCTATTTTCCTTTTAAAAAATAAATAAATTTGGGCCGGGCATGGTGGCTCACGCCTGTAATCCCAGCACTTTGGGAGGCCATGGAGGGCGGATCACAAGGTCAGGAGATTGAGAGCTAACATGGTGAAACCCCGTCTCTACTAAAAATACAAAAAATAGCTGGGCCGTGGAGGGCGGATCACAAGGTCAGGAGATCGAGGGCTAACATGGTGAAACCCCGTCTCTACTAAAAATACAAAAAATAGCTGGGCGTGGTGGCTGGTGCCTGTAATCCCAGCTACTTGGGAGGCTGAGGCAGGAGAATGGCATGAACCCAGGAGGCGGAGCTTGCACTGAGCCAAGATCGTGCCACTGCACTCTAGCCTGGGCGACAGAGCAAGACTCCTTCTCAAAATAAATAAATAAGTAAGTAAATTTATGTAGACAAATAATGACAGTGTTGTTTTTTTTTCCAATATTTATATATTTAATTATTTACTTTTCTTGCTCACTGGAGTAGAATCCCTCTAAAATATTTAGCAGAAAAGATGATAGTGAGTTCAATAACTCGTCTTGATTTTAAAGGAAAATTTCTTCTATTTTTCTAATAGTACAGATATTTGCTTTATGCTTTTCCAGATACTTTATATCAAACTAATAAAATTTTCATCTGTAAGAGTTAAGTAAGTGCTAACTTTCTTTTCAATGGTGAGCTAAAATATATTGGTTTAAATAAGAGAGTTGTTTTAATCTCTCAAAGAACTATTCAATGAAAATTTGGCATCTTTAACACATCTCAGATCACTCAAATTGTTATTTCTCATTCATTTTACTTATTTTATTCTCCCCAACCATTTTGTATTTAGAAAAACATTAAATTTACACAAAAGCTGAAGAAACAGTACAATGTATACCAATATGCCCATATACTCTTCACATATGGTCAACAGATGTGAATATTTTTCTACACTGACTTGGTTTCTCTGATATCTATCTATGCATCTATCTGTATGCCATATATATATATGTACAAATATATATATAGTTATCTGCCATAACTACAGATATATATGTAGTTATAATGTATGATTACCTACTCTTATGTATATAGCCAGCTATCTATCTATCTATCTATCTATCTATCTATCTATCTATCTATCTATCGTCTATCTATCCATTTATCTATGTATATTAGTCAGGGTTCTCTAAGAGAGACAGAACTAATAGGATATATGGTTTAGCAATTTTTAAAATGGTTCAGGAAAATAATTTTAACCAATAATACTTTTAACAGTGAATCATTTTCAAATTTTGTCAAAGTATCCGTTACCATTGAAATTAAATTTTTCTTTTGATTTGATAATGTAACAAATTATATTTATAATATTTCTAATGACTTTCAGTGTGCTAACAGTTAATAACTATCACCTGGAAAAATAAACCCAGGGAAAGCATCTTTGAAGAAAGACAACAAAGTAAATATAGTTTTAGACAAGTAGTAACTACCAACACATTCTCAAAAGGAAAGGTGATTAAAAGATAAACTTCAAGAGGAAAGCATCCCAAATGAGAAAGCTTAAATGCAAGAAAGAATACTAGGCAAAAAGAATCATTTGGGTATATTTAAAAAGTGGTCTTAGGAAAATAATAGGTAATGTTTTTATGTGAAATTAAAAATTAATGACGATAGAGGTACTTTTCAGGAAAATATTATATGACTTGTCAATTTTAAAATAGAGCAAGTCTACAGATTAACTTTAGATATTTAGTTTAAGTTAAATATGTATGTGAAAATTGCTACTATAATCATAAAAAATAAAAATGCCATGCACATCTTTACATTAATAGAAGAAAAACTAGAGAGAAAAAATAATAATAAACCCCCAGAAATTACAGAAAAAATACTAGAAAAAAATGAAAAAATAAGCAAAAATGAAGATATTTATATTAGTAATAATAGTTGAAAATAAATGCATTTATTAATAGAAGTATTATTAATACAGAATATATATGGAATTATTTCATATGAATAAGAAAGCAAACTGTACAAAAATAAACAAAATCTCTAAAATTTCAAAAAAATACATTAATAGGCATTTCATAGAAGTAGTTTTAATGGTTAAACAACAAATGAAAATATATCAAATATATTATTTTAATTATAAAAATACAAAATGAGACTAACATTCATTCCATATAATATCCATCAAGCGATCCAAGATAAAGCACTGGGAAGTCCCAAGTCCTAGTGAAGATGTGGAGCAACAGAAACTTGTATGTGAACACACATAGGATAACTATCAATTGAAAAAATCACTTTTAAAAACAATTTTCCACTTTCTAGTAGATTTGAATATGTGCAGACCTAAAGACTCAGGCTCTCCACCCAAAGTAACTGTCCCTAGAGAAATACTTGCACATGTGTATAGGAGATATATTGAAGGATATTCAAAGAAGCATTGCTTTCAGAATAGCAAAAATAATTGCAAAATAAAGAAAAGCTCTAAAATCATTCAGTAGGCAAAAGGATAAAAATATAGTCGTATTAGAATATAATGAAATACCATATAACACTGAAAATGAATTAACTATAGCTGTATGCATCAACATAGATTATTTCTCTAAAATAATATGTTAAATAAGACAAAAGCATGACACCGAAGAATGTATTTATTATTCTTCCATCACATAAAACTTTCAAAAAAGTTTTTGAAAAAAAGATTGAAAAGATGGTATATACACACATGAAATACTATGGGGCCATAAAAATAATAAAATCATGTCCTTTGCAGCAACATGGGTGCAGCTGGAGACCATTATTCTAAGTGAAATTAAGGCAGAAAAAGAACCAAATACCACATATTCTCACTTGTAAGTGGGCGCTACACACTGGGTACACATGGACATAGAGATGGGAATAGACACAGGGAGTATTAGAGGGGTGAGAGAGGGAGCGGGGCAGAGGCTAAAAAAACTACCTATTGGGTACTATGCACACTACCTGGGTGATGGGATCATTCGCACCCCGAGCTACAGCATCACATAATATACCCATGTAACAAACCTGCACTTGTACTTCCAAATCTAAAATAAAAGTTGAAATTATAAAATAAATAAATAAATAAAATGACAGACACTTGAAATGCTATCCCTGCTAAAGGCAGATAATAATCGCTTATAAATGTCAACCATTCAATTAAAATTTATTTTTTACCTTTTGGACTACATGTTTTATTGAATAAATTATGACATAATTTTTAGAGGAATAAGCACATGCTAAATTGACAGAATTTTTATAATGAGGAAATACTATGCTTTAAAGTACAGCAAATTATTATTTTCTCATTACAAATATTATTTTTTCATGCAAAGTAGGATGACTATGGTTAACAATAATATATTATATAATTTCAAATAGCTAGAAGGAGGATACTGAATGTTCCCAAAGCCAAGAAATGATAAATATTTGAGATGATGGATATGCTAATTACTCTGACCTGGTTAGTATAAAGCATTACTAGGTACCCCATGAATATGCACAATTATTTGTCAAAAACATAAAATAAAATCTAAAATGCAAAATAAAAAAAAGGAGAAAAATTATTCACATGTACATAGAAAAACTCCTAAAAAGCAAAGAATGATTACAGTAAAATTCAGAATATTAATTACTTTGTAGGTAGGAAATGCAATCTGGAGCATCCTCAGAGCAGGTTTGAAAGTTTTTATCAATAGTCTACGTTTAAACTATATTTTATATATAGGTATATGTGTATACACGTATATACTATACTATATATAATATGTATAATCTCACAATGTTATAAAATGATATATAATTTCTTCTCTTTCAGTTGAAATAAATTAAAATCTTTAAGAATATAAGTGTTTAATCTGAATCAAGTAAACTATTATACTGTATAATGCAATACAGTATAATATAATATATATCATCTAAAATATAGTATAATACAATTTGGCAAATAGTAATGGCTGATATATCAGTTAAGGATAAATTTTGAGTATTTCAAGGCAATTCTGACAATAAGGAGACAACATGAAAGCTGAGAAAATCAAGAAATGATGTGGATGCAAATGCTTAGAAACAGCTTTAGCCTCTTCTCATTTTACATTCCTTGGAAGGACAACAGATGGATAGTTCTATATACAAAGTGAGAAGCGCAGGAGCTCCTGTAGGTCTGCAGGAGCCAGGGTTTGTGGTTCCACTTTAACAGTCATTTATACAATGTCACCTACCAGAATCTGGACAATATATTTTTACATTAATTACATAATTTAAGTTAAAGCATATTTGCAAGGTAAATATTATTCTCAATTTACAATCGGAAACACCAAAACTAAGAGAGATTAAGTTACCTGCTTAGTTATGTTGCAGTTAGTAAGGTCAGAACTGCAACCTCTGCTTCCCTATCTCGATCCAGTAGTCTGATATTGCTGGATTGTATTCAGGGACAGGATTGTTGAAGATGAACATCTGGAGAGAATTTCATCTTTGCTTCTTTAGTAATATCTATAATTTCTGCTTTTATAATTTTAGTATAAGTATTACTCTTTCATCCCAAAGTTCATCATAATTGGCCTTAAACTTTCCATTCCTTCAAACAATGGCCAAACTTTTAGTTTAAAATCACACAGGTTATGTAGTTAACTATCCTTAGCTAACCCCACTTTCTCATTGAAAGCTATGGAAAATCCAAAATGAGAAAAGAAAAGAAAAGAAATCCAAAATGAAAAAAAAGAAAAGAGAAAAAAAAAGACCACTTTTGGTCTTACCACCAACAGTAAGACTCACCATTAATATTTTGGAAGAATCTGAGAGAAGATTAAAAGACTGATTAACTTTGAAACTCTTTATCCCCATCTTCATATCTTCAAAATTTTAAAACAAAATGGATGTAATGAATCTTACAAGGATACATGTTTCACAGTTACATAAGATTAAAAATCTGAGAATGAATTGTGGCAAAAGGAAATAAGGGTAGGAAAATAAGATAAATCCAACAGTGAGGGTAGAAACCATAATTTACATACTTTACTGAGTCCAACAATGTTTCTCCAAAATTCATGTCCACCTGTAACCTACAAATGTGACTCTTATTTGGAAATAGGGTCTGTGCAGATAGAATCAAATTAAGGTAAGTAAGATCATACTGACTGGGAATGGGAATGTGGGTAACTCCTGTATGACTAGCACTCTTATAAGGTGAAGAAAATTTAGATACAGAGACACAAACTCAGGAGAAGACTGTGAAGACAAAGGCAGAGATTGGAGTCACACAGCCAGTCAAAGAAAACCAAAAATTGCAAGCATCTAAGCTATAAGAGGCAAAAAAGGATTCTTTCCTAGATCCTTCCACAGGAAGACCATCCTGCTGATACCTTGATTTCAAACTTCTAGCCTTCAGAACTGTGACAGAATAAATGTCTGTGTTAAGCCCTCCAGATTATGGTAATTCGTCATGGCATCCTAGAAAACTAACATATGGCATGTACAGTCATGTGCTGCGTAACATTTTTGGTCAGTGACAGACCGTACATATTATGGTGGTCATAGAAGATTAAAATATCACATTTTTACAGTACCTTTTCCAAGTTTAGATATACAAATGCCATTATGTTACAATTGCCTACAGCATTCAGTACAGTCACGTGTTATACATGTGTGTAGCCTAGGAACAGTTGGTCATATCGAGTGGCCTAGGTGTGTAGTTAGCTGCTTTTACCTCTTGGTTTGTAATATATAGTTATAGTTATACAATTTATATAACTAATATAATAACCAAATTGTGTAATGATGCCTTTCTCAGAACATATCCCCATCATCAAGCAATATACTTATATATTATATTATATGTAATATATATATTACATAATACAGTCTTATGTTTTGTATATATCTTTAAAATATATGAGAAATTTTCAAAAAATTAAAGGCAGATTAAACTGAATGGAGAAATTTATTTAGCAATACAACCTCGGCCAGGCAGGGTGGCTCACGCCTGTAATCTCAGCTCTTTGGGAGGCTGAGGTGGGTGGATCATTTGAGGTCAGGAGTTCGAGACCACACTGACCAACATGGCAAAACCTCATCTCTACTAAATACAAAAAAACAAAATAGCCGGGCATGGTGGCGCATGCCTGTAATCCCAGCTACTTAAGAGGCTGAGGCTGAGGCAAGAGAATTGTTCAAACCCAGGAGAGTTTGTGATGTAAGAGGTTGTACATGTTGAGTGATACAGTTCCAAGCAAAGTGCTCAAGGGTAGGAAAGAGAAAATAAGAGTTCTTCAAATCAGTGTGTCCTAGGAATTTTAATTTTTAATGTACTCCATCAGTTTGGTCTGTCAGAGGACCAGGAGGTTGGGTGTGATAATATTTCAATCCTGCCAACAAAGAGGCATAATGAAGAAACTGAGCAAACAGCTAGGCATGTCAATCTGACATCAGATTAAAAAATACCAAAAAAGAAATTCTACTAATACTCAAGCTTGTATTGAGTAAAGCCAAAGCAAATCCGCATGATTTGTTTGTTGGCAAAAATAGTGTCAGGACAGATTAATCTTTGTTCTGGTATGAGTAGCAAACCTTTGATAATTATTAGTATTTATAACAAAAGAACCAATTTAACAAAAAAAGAAATATTTTTTAAAAATACGTAGTTCTTAGAATCTCCAAAAGAGCCAGTCAGGTTGATGGATTTTCACCCAGGAGCCAATTCCTGCCAGATCCTTGGACTGCTCCAGTGAAGACCCCACTGAGCTGTAGCTGGCCATAAAGATTATATTTTGAATGACTGGTGCTGGGCCCCAAACTCCATGGCTGCTGCCTAGAAGCCAGACACCTCTACTGGCACTCCCACCAGAAATAGATTCCGGGTAAAGCCTATGGCCTCATTTAGCCATTAGAGATTGCATTACACACCTGTGACAAGTCTGCCAGGCAGATTGGTGTTAACGCATTTCTGGTCAATTTTTTAAAAGATAAAGCTCACTGTGGGAAATTTCTTAAACCATAGAAGCGGTTTCTTTGTGTGTGTGCTTGTGTGTGTGGTATTTTTTTTTTTTTTTTTTTTTGAGACGGAGTCTCCCTCTGTCGCCCAGGCTGGAGTGCAATGGCACAATCTCGGCTCATTGCAGGCTCCTGGGTTCACGCCATTCTCCTGCCTCAGCCTCCCGAGTAGCTGGGATTACAGGCACCTGCCACTACGCCCAGCTAATTTTTGTATTTTTAGTAGAGACAGGGTTTCACCATGTTGACCAGGCTGGTCTTGAACTCCTGACCTCAGGTGATCTGCCCGCCTCGGCCACCCAAAGTGGTGGGATTACAGGCATGAGCCACTGTACCCATATAGGTGACCAAAATCATGGCACACATACATTAGGTCTGTCAAAATGTATGTCAATAGATGAAAAGAATATTATTCCCTGAGAATTCTGAGGAAGGATCAAACAAAATCATGTATTATTTTATAAAAACTAGAAAACATTTTTAAAATTTTTAAAGAAAGATCTCAATAATATGGAAGAAAATATGGTCTCTTTGAAAGAGATTTAAGGAGCTTCAGGAAGAGAAGACATGGAGATGACAGTTGGTCTGGGATAAAGAAAAACTGCAAAAACCCTCAAACATGCAAAATCAAAATTTAAGTTACAATTAGTAGCAGTAAAAGCAGAACTGACTTTTAGAAAATTGAAAAAATAGGCCGGACACGGTGGCTCACGCCTGTAATCCCAACACTTTGGGAGGCTGAGGTGGGCGGATCACGAGTTCAGGAGTTCAAGACCAGACTGGCCAGCATGGTGAAACCCCGTCTCTACTAAAAATACAAAAATTAGCTGGGCATGGTGGCATGGGCCTGTAATCCCAGCTGTTCGGGAGGCTGAGGCAGGAGAATCGCTTGAACCTGGGAGGCAGAGGTTGCAGTGAGCTGAGATAGTGCCACACTGCACTCTAGCCTGGGCAATAGAGTGAGACTCCGTCTCAAAAAAAAAAAAAAGAAAGGAAAAGAAAATTGAAAAAATAATACCAGCGACAGTACATTCACCCAGCAGTGAATGTAATGTCTACTCAAATGGGTAATTTAGGAGAGTTTAGTGAAGCAAAACATATTCAAGTGTAAGGAAATCAACAGGACAGGGCATAGTCATATATCAGGGCCATTGACATAGACAACTAAGACACCCTGTAGTCAGAGCCAAGAAAACAGGGTGACTATTAAGAAATTAATTATGTTATATGATAGAAGTCTGAGGTTAGAGGTTATCTTTATGGTGAGAATGTTCAGAGAGGAACTGTGAGTTTTTATAGATTGATTCGGTCAATTCATAGAAACTCAAAGGGGAGAAACTTGGGGAACAAATCGCCGAAGTTCTCTTTTCTGTCTTACTCTGATCTCCTGTTAGTGCTAACTGAGCCAGAACTACAAGGCAAGGAAATTCCATGAGGCAGGTGATATGGGCCAAAATTCCCAGTTCCAGAGAAAGTTGGGCAAGGATGGAGGGTTAATCCTGGAGAAATTCAACACAGCTAAACAAAATGAAGTTTCCTTCAGAATGTTGAGGGAAAAGAACAAAAAAATGTAACAATTACTAATAGTGATTGAAGTTTCAGAATGCACCTGAATTGAGTGTTTTATATGCATCATTTCTTTTTATCAACACGGGAACCATAAGAAATGGGTAGTTATTGTCTCCATTTTATAATGATAACGTAATATTAACAATAACACTGAGATGATTTTAATAATTAGTCCAGGATTACACAGCATAGTGGATAATATTGGTTACCTCCTCAATATACCATCTCCACTCCTTTTATATCTTTCCAACAGAACTCCATTATGTGGAAAAAAAATCCATTTCTCTTCCACACCACCAGATATTTCAGAAAAAAAGATCACCATATCCCAAAGTTCCAGGAGCTGAATGTTATTTAGTCTAAAACAAGTACTTAATGGAATTCCTTTGCTGATTCATTCTGGCCCAAGTGTGGGTGTGTGCCCAAAGATGGCTTGATCAGCCTGAAGAAATAAATATTTGGGGCTAAGATTTTATTTGGTTCTCTGTTTTTCTAATCATAGTTTATAGAACACTGTGTAGTATAGTTAAAGTGAAACAAAAGTGTTAAATAGACTTGGGTTTTGATTTCTGGATCTGCCACTTGAAATTTGTTGGTAGCAGTGTTAAGCTGCAAGACATAAGCACCCCGGACCTCCCATTGACTTGATCAATAAAGAAATTAACTATCTCATATAACCAGAAGTATGGAGACCGAAAATTCTCTAGGTGCACTTAATGAATATCTCAATGGTGTCCTCGAGAAGCCAAGGTCTTCCTGTCACTTGTCTACACAGACTTCAGTGTTGGCCTGATGATAATCCTGGTTCCTTTGTGGGTATAAGAGGGCTGCCAGCCATAAGTGGAGCTCTATGTTTTCTTATCCTAAGGGACAGGCAGACTATTGGATCTTAGGGAAATCACTGAACTACTCAACAGACTGCAGGGATTTGTTAGGAAAATTTAACAGTATAGTTGAAGAGACATCAGAACCAGGGAATAGGGGCATCTCTGTGTCTGGAGATTAACCTAGCACTGGAATTCTAGTTATGTAAGATAATAGGTTTTTAAAATAATAACACTGTTTGAATCCGTAGTTTTGTTACTTGCAGCTAAAAGCATGATACAAGAACAATTAGTTTGCTACACACAACTTATAAGTGCAAACCCAGAGATCTAAGTCCAAGACTATTTGACTCTTGTGGCTCACTTTTAATCACTATGCTGTCTTGACAAATGATTAAGAATACAGAGAAGAAAGTTGTCACCTTTCTTCTTAAATTCAACCTGTGAATTTAAGATACCCTCCCCCCAAATAATCCGAAACTATCAGAATGGATGCAGCATTAATGTTTAAATAGCTTTTTCCAAAGCTTCAGAAAACCTGAAATTCAAAAGGATGCATTAATTATACTCAGAATTCATTTAAAAATTAAAGCAGGCACATAAATTGGTAATTTCTCTTCAAATTATAAGAATAACTATTAAAATATTACAATTATCCACACAAGAAAATTAGCAAATATTTATATCCAACCATGGAATAATTGGAGTGTGCTGTCATTTAAATCCAAATGAATCATGTCAATTTTTCAACATAATTTAATCATTTAATCTAATTTACTTTTTTACATCTCTTCAGGTAAAATTACCACAGTCTGTTAAATAGAAGCTTAAATAATAACAGAAGCTCCCCAAAGATGTCAAAAAGCTAATCCTTGCTAAGCATGAGAGAATCTTCTCAACTGGAACATGTAGTTGTGTGGCAACCAGCTAATGCCTAATGATGCTCAGGAAATTAGTAGATTGGCCAATATGTTTCACAACATAATTCTTTTTTTTATTTAACTGGGAGCTGATTTCCTCATTCAAGGAAATTAGTACATCAAATAGGTTTTGGGGATTTTGTTGTTTTTTGGAGGGGACCTGACAAAGTACTAGTCACTATAAGACATTAACTGTTGCTGTTATGGAGAATTCTTCTTTCCACTAAAGATATGTAACCTAATTTGTTTTTCCAGTAATTCTGGTTGTCAAGGGAGAACTTTGAGAATCATCTGATATCCCTACTCTCTCAGAGCCTGCATAATCCAAACTGTTCTTGTGCTTATTTTATTTTATTTTTTTTGGGGGGAGGAGCGGGTTCTGACTGTACTTCTCTCTCACATTTGTCTCCTTTTCTTCCTCATTGTTTGCCTGTATTTAGATTGTCATCAAATTAAATCACATCAAACTAGTCTCAAAATATCCAGATTAACATGAATTTTCCCCTTCCTCTCTCTTCTGTATTTATAAAATGAATATCAGCTGTCATCCTTCTGTTAAAATGCTTTAATAGCTTTATATTATTTAATTTCATGGAAAAAATAAATCGAGGATTCTCTTTGCTGCATTCCTCATTGAGTTGGAGACAAATCCTTTCACTGCCTCTTGCTGGGGCTATTGTTCCTTGTGGAAAATCTGATCTCTGGAAGCATCCCTATTCTGCCCACTAGTGCAAGGAGAAAAAGACTCACAGGTGGTTCACATATGACAGAGTCCTGAAGAGGATAAGTTAGATCACATTCACCTTGGGACTTAGTCTTAAGAAATTCTTAATTCTTATTCTCGTCATGTTCCTTGGTGGTGTTCTCTCTCTCTCTCTCTCTCTCTCTTTTAAACTCACTATCTTTATCACTAGCATGGAAAGATACTAATTGTGGAATTTCCAGTTAAGACTTAAGTTGAGGGCTGCCAAGGAGGCCATCAAATCAACGCTTATTATTATGGCTCTCTTGGACTGACAACTAACATAGAGCAAAAAAAGTTCTTCCAGAAGTCTAAACCAGTCAAAGAGGCTTAAGTCGGTGGCTGAGGTAAAGGTCTAATGGTAATTAAGGTGGGAATTTGCTTAGTGTGCCTGTTACATGGTAATTTTCTTCAGAGACATCCAATGAGTTGACAGTGGCAACACAGGATTCTAGGATTGAGAAATTTTTATCTCTGGCCAAGGAGTCTTATTTGCTATGCTTAATTGATTAATATTTGAAACAGGAGGGAGGGAGTCTTGGAATCTGACCATGCTTTGTCTTTCTTAAAGCCATCTCCCCATTCTCTCCACTTACCCTGGTCTTTGGTAATACCTAAATAGTTCACTCTCTCTCTTTTAGTAATATCTTTGAAAATACCATTCCCCTTTTCATATATGCTGCAAACAGCCAGAAAACTCCTAATCTTTAAAGACTGAATGTAAATATTATTTTTCTCTGTAATCCTGGGGAGACTTTATTATAAAACATCTAATAAACAATTATCATTGTTGTTTAATTCTTCAGTATGCTGCAAACTCCTGTGTGTAATTACTATGTTCTGTCTTTGTACTTCCAAAACATAAGACAGGCCCTTAAACTTAGTGCACTTATTGTGTTTAAAAACACAGGATTTGGAACCAGAAAGATGAGATTAGAATATTAGTTCTGCTATTTTTATCTTTGAAAATATTATTAAAACATTCTAAGCTGAATATTATCGTATTTTTGTTCATTAATGTATTCATTCTTTAGTCTTTTCTTTATCCAAGAAATATATTGAAAACCTACCAACATTCATTCCAATTAGATATGTGTGTGTGTGTGTGTGTATATATATATATATGAACAAGATGAAATTATGTAGCATATTATAAGGTGGTAGATTAATTAGAAAAATAAAAATCAGGAAAAGGCAGTGGAAGTCTTGATAGGTAGCAGATGGTAATTGTAAATAAAGTGGTCAGATAAGTCTCAGTGACAAGCTGACGTGTAAGCAATGATTTTTAAAAGGTAAAGGATATCTAGAGAAGTGTATTCCAGGAAGAAAGAACAACAATGAAAAGTTCCAAAGGCAGGATTTTGACCGGCACATGGGCGGTAAACCAAGGACACCAGCGTAGCTACAGCAGGGGGAGCTTGATTGTGAAGGGCCTTGAAGGCCATTGGAAAAGTTTGGTTTTTCACTCCTGTCATGATGAGAGGCCAATGCAAGGGCTAAAACAGAAGAGAGAGAGATAATTTTACATTTCAATATAATCTTTTAGTTGTTGTACAGGAGAGAGACCTGAAAGGATATGATTGCAGTGTTTCAAATAGATGATATAAATTGGATTGAGTCACGTTACAGAGGTAGCGAAAATTAATTATATCCTAAAGACTTTATGAAGGTAGTCTTAGGAGATCTTTGAATATTAAATGTGAGATACCTATGACTGGAGATACTGAGAAAGTGTCAGATTTACAAGTCTTAAGTTCAGTAGATAGACCAAGGCTAAAACAGTTCATGAAGAAGTTGTCAGAAAGTGAGTGGTAGCTAAAGCCATGAACCTTGCTGAGATTACTAAAAAAGGGAATGTCAATAGATGAGAAAAAGCTCATGGGATAATTACGGGTATATGTAAATATTCACATCCATGGATATGAGAAAGAAACAGTAACTAATGAGAAACAGTAAAGAAAATGAGAAAAAGAGATACAGGTGATAGGAGAATAACTATCAGTGTGGTGTATTAGAAGCTGAATAAAGCATTTCAAAGATCAGGTAGTCAACAGTACTCTGTGCTATCGATAAGTCACAAAAGATAAAGACTAATAATTAACCAACAGACATGGGAACGTGAAAGTTATTGTTGACTTTGATAAGAGCAAATTTTGTGAAATAGTGAAAGACAGATGCAGTGATTCTATGAAGGGTTAATCAGACATGGTTCAAAAGATAAGAAAATTAGCCTGTCTTTTGTATATGTGTATACACATACATGAGTATATACAAACACACACGTATATATGCTAAAAGTTTACATACATATAAATTCACATATAATAAGTATACATTTATTTACATATATTGCCTTTTAAAAATGTGTGCACTGTTATGAAGGGGAACAAGTAAATGGGTTTGTGGTAGAAAGGGAATATGGAATTTCAGATACACACACACATACACACACACACACACACAAAGGGTGCAATGTCCTTGAATAGCTAAAAGATATTGGTATGTAACATACTACCCTCAAGTATAGTCAGAAAAAGATTCATCCTTATTTATAAGTGAAAAGGTAGGCCAAGCATGGTGGCTCAAGCCTGTAATCTCCCCTCCTTAGGAGGCCGAGGTGGGCAGATCACTTGAAACTAGGAGTTCAAGACCAGCCTGGCCAACTGGTGACATCTTGTGTCTGCTAAAAATACAAAAATTAGCTGGGTTTGGTGGTGCGCACCTGTAATCCCAGCTACTGGGCAGGCAGAGGCAGGAGAATCACTTGAACCGGGAGGCAGGAGGTTATAGTAAGCCAAGATCGTGCCACTGCACTCCAGCCTGGGTGACAAAGACAGACTCTGTCTCAAAAGAAAAATATAATAAAATAAGTGAAAGGCAAACTATATGGCTTCAGAATCAGGTAGATGTGTATATGGTATTTAATCTTGCAGAAGTAATCATCCATATTTATTTTCTATTGTTGCATAAAAAAATTACCACAAACTTAGTTGCTTGAAAACGACACATAAATGTTCATTATCTCACACTTCCAACAAGTCAGAAATAGCTGCATCCAGTGCCTGGAGTCTCACCAGCCTGCAATCAAAGTGTCAGTCATGGCCGTATTTTTTTCTAGGTCTTGAGGTATGTGTCCCAGCTCACATGGTGGGTGGCAGAATGTATTTCCTTATGCTTGCGGAACTCCTGACAGCTTGCTTCTTCAAAGCTTACAGTGAAGAGACAGATTCTCTGCTGCTTTGAGTGTATCTTCAGAGAAGGCCTAGACCGCTTTTAAAAACATTCCCCTGATTAAATCAGACCCACCCAGGTAAGCTCCTATTAGATTAACTAAATCAAGTGTTCTCTCCACAAAAATGATAAGTATTAGATTGATGCAAAAGTAATAATTGCCGTTAAAAGTAATGGCAGAAACCGCAACTACTTTTGCACCAACCTAATATATGAAATAATGCATACGTAAATTAGCTTAATATAGCCATTCCATAATGTATGCATATTTCAAAACATGTTATACTTGATAAATACTGTATATACATTTTTATTTGTCAGGTAAGGAAAATAAATAAATTGGGGGAAAATCCAGTGATTAGAGATCTTAATGACAGCTGCAAAATCCCTTCACCTTTTCCTTATAATGTGATTGACATCCCGTTCCCTTCCCATTATTTTCCTTATTAGAAGTAGATCACAGATTCTGCCTATAGTCAAAGGAGGGGCCTATACAAGAGTGGGATTCCTTGTCGTATTAACCATGTCTTCTAATTGACTCTTTTCTAACTGACTCCTATTTCTGAGAGAAATAGGATGCAAAGTTAACAGCTATGACTGAGCATTGGAAGGGGATATTAAGGTATGAGGAAAAAGAAAAAGGTCAGAAATAGTCATATGAAGAAGGAGGAGAGAGAATGACTGATTTTGTATGTTTCCTAGGCAATGTTGGGACCCACTTGAGATTGGTCATAAATTTGATGTGAACATAGTTACCATTATTTCGTGTTTTCTCTTAGTCACGTTAGGCTTTGTAAGTTTTATAAAATGGAGTAGGCGGAGAGTTAAATGATAACTTATGAAAGTACAGAAAAGTGAGGAGTGGGGAGGTTGCTGATCATGGGGATTTAGATTGTTATCTGAAGGATAAACTAAATTGATTTTGTTTTCTCTGAATACCTAAAATTGTACTTTCACCTAGTATTCATTGAAAAAATAATTACTGAGTTTAAATTAATGAATTTGAACCAAGTACAGTACTGTAAGTCCAATGAGTATTTATTACTTATTTGATTATAATCATCAATTCCTTTACCTATTGAGAAAAATCTCAAATAGATTTGTCTAGAATGTTCATAATATGTAATAATTATCGGCATATTAAACACTCGAGTATTTAATGGCATCTTTTAATAATAAAAACAGTTTATGTCTTTCAGATCTTTTTCTTATCCCAGGGTACTTTTAAAATGCCAACATAATGAATATGAAATATAATTAAAATGTCTCAAAATATATTTAGTCACTTTTACAAACTTGGTGTTAAAAAAATCTGTATTCAAATCAGATATTGTTAACGTATATGTTTTGAATAGTTTTCTCCTCTTAGTATCTAAAACATCATTGTCTGAATGCATCTTTCGTATAGCATCTGAAGATGGCCCATGCAGAGTGCTAATGGTGATCAGCTGTGGGAGCTGGATCCCTCTAGGCAAATATTTAAAATGAATCTACTAAGCAAAGCATAGTATGTCACAATGCAGTGGGACGAGTAGTAGGAGTGTATTTATTGAGAGAACAAGGACAATCAGCTGAAAGTGCAACAGAGACGGAATATATTTAAGAGCAGAAAAGAAGCAAGCAGGTCAAAGAGGTTTTAAGGTATTCATATACCATCAATAGAGTTACTGAAGTCCAGCGCCTCATTCAATACTTATATTAATAGTTTAAACTGTTAGGTAATGTCAAAGTTTTTGCATCTAGAAAAACAACTTTCTAAATAATGCTCTAGTAACCCGAAAGACTTATATTCCACAAAGTTAATTTAATGTCACTAATGTAGTCACTAAGGTTCAACAGAATAGACTATCCTATTGAAACGGCAAAGTCTTGGCTTCACCTAGATGTAAAATACTATCCTAATCTAATGCCCACAATCTATAACAACTATTAATTTTTAGTCTAGTATATGTGAGACTATACATTGCTCCATAATAATGTGGTTGGTTCGCATAATACCTGTAATAATTGCAAACAAAATGATGAAAAAGAAATTGATAATTATTAATATTAATTTTTTTAAGTTCCTGAACAATAGTCATAAAACCAACGGAAAAAAATGGCATGGATGACGAAGAAAATACCTTATTCAAAAATCATGACACTAATGGGAGGGAAGGAAAAATTTAGAGAAAGAGAAAGCAAAACCACAGTGATTGTCTCCTAAAAAGAGCATTTAAAAAATTATAGGCAAAGAACAGATTTCTTTTCTGTTTCAAGAATTATAATTTATATAACTTGATACTGTAATTTTTTAGATCAAGCACACTTGATCATTTTCCTCATTTGTACTTTTTCTGCATGCTTGCCTGATACTTTTTATCATTTAATTACCTTATCAATCACTTTTCCTCTTTTAGTTCTTAAGTACTACTAAAAATCATCTTCACAGTGTTGGAAAGCAAAATTGATTTGCTCTTCTTCCATCTCTTTTTTTTTAACTAGCAAGGACTGAGCCCAACATAGCTTAAATTTTCTATTAGATTTTAACAGGGTGGTTAAGTGTTTATTAAACTTTCACCTTTCTAGCTTGTAGTTGTAGAAATCTAGTTGAAGAAATATAATTAAAAGAACAAAAATGAAAATGATGTATTAGAGCAATCAGAAGAAACTGAGCATGCCTCTAGTGGTTTAGTTTCTTAATTGCAGCCAACCAAGGACAAGCTAATAAAGAAACTTAAGAGAAACAGACAGAGAGACATACACATGCAGATGCAATTAATAATTTCAGGAAATTATTAATTTCTGGTTGGTTTACTATGATGATTCACAGACATATTTATAAGAAGTATAAGCAAATGAACTTCAATGCTTAATATTGCCACCCACAGATTTGTTATTTTTTTCTGTGGCTATTCAGTTTTGAGAGATAATTCATTTTGATGTTTCAGGGTCAGAAAATATGCTGAAATCATTGTTTTGTCTGTGTGGTTTATTTCAACAAATATTTAATTATTTTAAAATACCAGACACTAGGTAGGGGCTAAAGATTCCAAATAAAAAAATAGTGCACTTTGGCCAGGCCTGGTGTCTCACATCTGTAATCCCAGCACTTTGGGAAGCCAAGGCGGGAGGATCACCTGAGGTCAGGAGTTCGAGACCAGCCTGACCAACATGGTGAAATCCCATCTCTACTAAAAATACAAAAATTAGCCGAGTGTGGTGGCGCATGCCTATCATCCCAGCTACTCCAGAGGCTGAGGCAGGAGAATCGCTCAAATGCAGGAGGTGGAGGTTGCAGTGAACTGAAATCACGCCATTGCACTCCAGCCTGGTGACAGAGTGACACTCCGTCTCAAAAATAATAATAAATAATTAAATAAAACAAATAAAATTTAAAAAATTAAATTTAAAAAAAGTGCACTTTAGAAGACTTGCCTTCACAGGGTACATCAGATATCCTGGAGAGTATCTTGGAACAGAAAAACAGACAAGGGAAAACTAGTAAAATTCATATAAAATGTTATGTTTAGTTAATAGAAATATACTGATATTGGTTCTTTGGTTATAACAAATGTACCACAGTAATATAAGATATTAATTACAAGGGAGACTGGGTGAGAGATCTAGACAACTCTCTGTCTTTGTAACTTTTCTGTAAGTCTGACACTATTCTAAAACATAAAGTTTATTTATAAAAAGGTATTAAAAGGTGGAAAGAAAGCTGAGACTTTTTATATAGTGGCAGATTAGCAATACTGTCTTCTGCAATAACCTGGAAAATAGAAAGTGTACCTAATAAACTTGTGGATATGGCTGAGAAAGTTTCCACGCAGAATATAAAAAATACTACTCTTTAAGTCATCAAAGAGAATAGAAAATGTACGAAGAAAGAAATGATTTCATTCTTAAGTAGAATTTAGAAAAAATAAATAAGGCCTAACAATTTTTTTTCAGATAGCAAGATGGTTCTTGAATTAAGAAACGATCACAGGGTGAAAATCAAATCCGTGGTAATAAAATATGGTCTTAGTGGGAGTTAAAATGGATTCAAGGTGAAAATTTTAAATCCTTTGCAAATGTTGAGAAAGCTATAGTGTCCATTCATAAACCATTTTAGCCAGACAAAAATTCTGTAAAAATCTTAAAGGAAAACCTAACAGAACCTCACCACTAAGATTCTGTTAATCTGTCTAAAAATCTGTTAAGATTTTCAGAATCTTAAATCCATTTTTTAACAACAGACTCACACCAGGTTCAAGGTAGGACATAGCCCTATCTTGAAGAATTTTTTCAGGTGTGATTATGAAATGGATAAAAATTTAAAATAGAAGATGTTCACAATTCTTTTTTTTTTTTTTAATCTGGAGACAGAGTCTCTCTGTGTCACCCAGGCTTGACTGTAGTGGTGTGATCTTGGCTCACTGCAACCTCTGCCTCCTGGGGTTCAAGAGATTCTCCTGCCTCAGCCTCCCAGCTGGGATTACAGGTGCTCACCACCATGCCTAGCTAATTTTTGTATTTTTAGTAGAGATGGGGATTTGCCATGTTGGCCAGCCTGGTCTTGAACTCCTGACCTCAGGTGATCCACCCACCTTGACCTCCCAAAGTGCTGGGATTACAGGCGTGAGCTACTGTGCCCAGCCCCCCAATTTTGTTTTAATGAATTATGCATCAACTTCGAAAGGTGCAGCAGTAATGCAAATTTTAAAAAGGCCTATTGACCCTCAGTCTACCATGGGCAGAAAGCAGAATGAGAGAATTACTCAGTGTAAAGCAGATTATTTCTTATGGAAAAAGAAAGATGTTTCAGAGGGAATAATCAAGAATATGGAGGACATAGCAAAGAGATATGGTAATTTTTTTCCCAGGAGGCCTCATAAGAGATTCTAAACAAAGAATTGACATCATGGGCCCAGGTGAATTTCAGAATTGCTATGAGTCAGTGACTGCAATGAGCTTTTTCACTTTCCCTTTTTTGAATGGGAGTGTATATTAAAATTATTTTATTTCTCTCTCACCATTGTATGGTCTTAAGATTGAGAAAAACCATACCCAATGTACTTCATTAGCGTCAGGAATTTATTTAGATGACAAAATCTTGGACCATGAATCTGAATCTGATATCATAATAGAATAAGCATTCTGGCATTTTAAGAGGATGTCCATGTATTGTTCATGAGGAAAAATTGTAAATAATATGTGATTAGAGGGCAAACGCTGGCATGTTAAAATTTTTCAATTAGTCCAGCTAACTCACTTGGTAGAACATGAGACTGTAAAAAGTGTTCAGGTTTTTTAATGATTTTTTTAAATTTCCATAGGTTATTGGGGAACTGGTTGTTTGGTTACATGAATAAGTTCTTTAGTAGTGATTCGTGAGATTTGGGTGCACCCATCACTTGAGCAGTATACACTGCACCCAATTTATGGTCTTTCATCCCTCACCCCCTTCCCACCCTTTCCTCCTGAGTCCCCAAAGTCCATTGTGTGATTCCTACATCTTTGCATCCTCATAGCTTATTAGCTCCCACTTATGAGTGAGATAATATGATGTTTGTTTTTCCACTCTAAGTTACTTCACTTAGAATAATAGTCTTCAGTCTCATCCAGGTTGCTGAGAATGCCATTAATTCATTCCTTTTTATGGCCGAGTAGTATTCCATCATATGTATATATATGGATATATATATATATACACCACAGTTTCTTTATCCACTTGTTGATATATGGACATTTGGGTTGGTTCCACATTTTTTCAATTGCAAATTGTGCTGCTATACACATGTGTGTGCAAATATCTTTTTTGTGTAATGACTTATTTTCCTCTGAGTAGCCACCCAGCAGTGGGATTGCTGGATCAAATGGCAGTTCTAATTTTAGTTTTTTAAGAAATCTCCACACTGTTTGCCATAGTGGTTGTACTAGTTTACATTCCCACCAGCAGTGTAGAAGTGTTCCCTTTTCACTGCATCCATGCCAACATCTATTATTTTTTGACTTTTTGATTATGGCTAATACCAAAACCAGGAAAGAACATAACCAAAAAAGAAAACTACAGGCCAATATCCATGAAAAACATGATGCTAAAATCCTTAACAAAATACTAGCTAACCAAATCTGACAACATATCAAAAAATAATAATAATCCATCACGACCATGTGGATTTCATACCAGCGATGCAGGGATGTTTTAACATATACGAGTCAATAAATGTGATACACCACATAAACAGAATTAAAAACAAAAATCACATGATTATCATAATAAATGCAGAAAAAGAATTCAACAAAATCCAGGATCTCTTTATGGTTAAAACTCTCATCAAAATTGGCATACAAGGGACATATCTCAATGTGGTAAAAGCCATCTATGAAAAACCCACAGCCGACATAACACTGAATGGGGAAAAGTTGAAAGCATTCCCTCTGAGAATTGGAAAAAGACAAAGATTCCCACTCTCTCCACTCCTCTTTAACATCATACTGGAAGTCCTAGCCAGAGCAATCAAACAAGAGAAAGAAATAAAGGGCATTCAAGTAAGTAAAGAGGAAGTCAAACTGTTGTTGTTTGCTGATGATGTGATTGTTTACCTGGAAAACCCTAAATACTCCTCCAAAAAGCTCCTAAAACTGGTAAATGAATTCAGCAAAGTTTCAGGATACAAAATCAATGTACGAAAATCAGTAGCTCTACTATACACCAACAGTGGCCAAGCTGAGAATCAAATCAAGAACCCAACCGCTCTCACAATAGCTGTAAAAAAATAATACTAAAATACTTGGGAATATACCTAACTAAGGAGGTAAAATACCTCTACAAGAAAAACTACAAAACAATGCTAAAAGAAATCATAGGTGACACAAACAAATGGAACACATTCCATGCTTATGGATGGGTAGAATCAATATTGTGAAAATGACCATAGTGCCAAAAGCAATCTACAAATTCAATGCATTCCCATCAAAATATCACCAGCATTTTTCACAGAATTTGAAAAAACACTCCCAAAATTCATATGGAACCAAAAAAGAGCCCGCATAGTCAAAGCAAGACTAAGAAAAAAGAACAAATCTGGAGGCATCACATTACCTGATTTCAAACAATACTATAAGGCCATAGTCACCAAAACAGCATGGTGCTGGTGTAAAAGTAGGCACATAAACCAATGGAACCGTGCCGCTGAATCTGTTCTGCAGACTCTGGCCAAGCGACGGATGACAGGAGTATGCTGACACAGGTATTTTACCTGACAGCGCGGCTAGGGGACTGCTGCTTAGCACCACCAACAAGAGTGCAGCAGTAGCAGCAGCAGCCCTCATAAGCCAGAGACGCTCGCATTTATTTAGTACAGATTTAATAACAAAGGCTTGGTGCAAACACAATTTGTGGGTAATTAACACTGTCACCACCCTAGTAGAGCAGTCCTGCGGGCCAACAATCAAAGGTTGGTTTCTGGAGCATAAGTAAACAGATTTATCTAGATAAGTTCCTTTACATTTCCTTGTTATCTGCCCTTTGCTCTCAGCCCCCAGAGAAGAGAATTTGGCTGCCTTCAGCCATAATCCTTGCCGGAAGCTTTTGCAAAACCTCCCAGCCTTCCAAGAAGGTTTGCATCTTTCCCTATAACTTTTTTTCTTACAAATTTTCCCACCACTCTGACCAAACTCCTACCGAACAGCATAGAGCACCCAGAAATCAAATACTTTCAGCCAACTGATCTTCAACAAAGCAAACAAAACATAAAGTGGCGAAAGGTCACCCTATTAAACAAACGGTCCTGGGATAATTGGCAAGCCACATGTAGGAGAATGAAACTGGATTCTCGTCTCTCAACTTATAAAAAAATCAACTCAAGATGGATCCAGGATTTAAATCTAAGACCTAAAACTATGAAAATTCTGGAAGATAACATTGGAAAACCCCTTCTAGACATTGGCTTAGGCAAGGATTTCATGACCAAGAAACCAAAAGCAAATGCAACAAAAACAAAAATAAATAGCCGGGACTTAATTAAATTAAGGAGCTTTTGCATGGCAAAAGGAACAGTCAGGAGAGTAAACAGACAACCCAAGAGAGGGAGAAAATCTTCACAGTCTATACATCTGACGAAGGACTAATATCCAGAATCTACAACAAACTCAAACAAATTAGCAAGAAAAAAGCAAGCATGCTAAGGACATGAATTGACAATTCTCAGAAGAAGATATACAAATGGCCAATAAACATATGAAAAAAATGCTCAGCATCAATAATTATCAGGGAAATACAAATCAAAACCATAATGAGATTTTTTTTAGGAGTTTTCTATTGAGAAAGCTCTATTGTGTCTTCCCTTAAATATGGGTAGGATCTGTGACAATTCTGGTCAATGGAATATGGTGGAAGTTGAGGCTCTGGAGAGTTCTAGACCCAGACCTTTACAGACTGTTATTTAACACTTACCGTCTCTCAAATCACTCACTCTTTAGGAAGCAAGACACTAGATACAAAGTCCAGCCTTGTTGAGATTGCCATACTATGAAAAATTCCAAACTAGTAATGTGGAGTGACTCCCTGGAGAAAGAACAATGCTGCTCAGTCCCCAGCTATTCCACCAGTTTCATTCCAGGTGGCAGACAAGTAAGTGAAGGAGATATATGGGATATTTCAGCCTCAGGAGATGCATAGTGGAGAAAAAGACCCACAATATATGTACCTAATTGGGCTGTTGTATCCATTTTCACATCTCTGAGACACCCCAGGTGTCATGGAGCAGACATTTTGAGCCATTTCTATTGTAGCATGCTGAAATTCTGAATCATGTACATAATAAAAATGTTATCTCTTTATTCCACTGATTTGTGGAGAATTTTGTTATGCAGCAACAGATAAATGGAAGACGACTTCACACTATGTAAAGTCATTAGAAGATTGTCTGCAACATAGTAATTATTTTATAACTGTTATATAAAAATAAGAATAATTTTTGCCCTCCTCTTCAATCTATGCTTACATCCAAGGAAGGATTGAGATTTTAGATGGCTTTTGAATGTCCAAATATCTATAAATTGGACCTCCTGTAATAATTTAATTTTCAGTAGGTTGACTTAGAATTTCTTTGTTGAGCAAATTTGCAGGTGAAATTTGCACCTCTGTAATTACAGAACTAGGTGAGAAATGCAAAGAATATTCAGATAAACAAAAAGTTTATTTAGTATTTATGGTAGATAATAAAGATTATAATTTTCTAAGAGCAAACATACAATTGGATATGGAAAATCTAAACTATGTCATTCATATAACACTCCTCAACACACCCTTTTATGTCTCAGCTTTCCACTGACAGTCATATGGATATAAATATATACAAATATGTCAGGAATAAACTATAAAATTGATTGAAGAGGACTTATGATGTTATAGTAATCTTAGAAATATATAAAATACTTGTGGCAATCTCTGTTTCTGAGTTTATTTTAGTCAAGAACATTTTATTCAAGTAAAGATTTGGTATTATGCCATGAGAGAAATACATCATGTGCCAAATAAAATTGCCTATGGCTATCTTATACAAAATAACTCTATTTTCTTTCAGCAATTCTAAGATACCAAGAATCTCAACAAAAGAGATGGTTGGTCTTGAAAACCATGCCAGTGTGAACCTGGGAGGTGGAGCTTGCTGTGAGCCAAGATTATGCCACTGCACTCCAGCCTGGGCAACAGAGCGAGACTCAGTCTCAAAAAAAAAGAAAAAAGAAAAAAAAGGAAACCATGCCAGATTAATAAGATTTATTGACTCAAAGAGGGACTTGAGTTTATTCTACAATGGTTGACTAGTTTCTGACTTGAAGCAAGTTTATTTATTTATTCAATAAGTATACATTTAGCACGGTTATATGCTAGACTCTCTTCTAGACAGAAAAGACATATTAGTAAAAAAGACAACATTCTTACTCCCATGGAGCTTAAGTACCAGTGAGGAAGAAAAACAATATAACAAATAAATAAATAGGCATATAATGTAATGAAAAATACAATAGTTTCTATTATAAAAGTGAAGAAATATTAAAAGAATGAAGCAAGATAGATATTTTATGCCATTTTAGATATCATGGTCAAGAGATGTGCTGCCATTTTAGATATGATGGTCAAGTTGAAAACTTTTAGAGCAGTTGACATTGAAACAGAACCTTGTATTGGACAGCATAATATATATATTATATATATTAAGATATATATTATATATTAAGATATATATTAAGATATGTGTAATATATATTAAGATATATATTATATATTAAGATCTATATTATATATATTAAGATATATATACACATATATATCTTATCTATACATATATATATATATCTTAATATATGAAGACAAACCTTTCAGACAAAACAGAAGGACTTGCTATTCTTGGAAAACTGCAAGGGGGCCAGTGGGTCAGCAGCATAGTGATTAAAGGGAAGAGATATTATATGACAGCTAGGAGAGGTAACAAAAGCCAAGTCTTGTAAAGGCTTGAAAATAAAGGAAAGAATTTTGATTTTATTCTAAGGGAGGTTATCAATCAGTTAGACATTGCTATGTAATGTTGTAATCCAAAACCCCATGGCTTAAAGCACCAGGCATACTTAGCTCATAAACCTGCTGTTCATCTGGATAGTTTACCTCATTTTGGCTGGACTTTCTCATGTATCAGTGCTCAGCTAGTAGATCAATCTGGGTGCTGGCTTTTCTAGGGTGGCCTCACCTGAGATTACTAGGGTGCAGTCCCTATGGTCTCTCATCCTTATAAGACTAGGCCTGTTCTCATAGCAAGTAAGGTTTAATAGTAAATTCATGGATGGGCAGAATGAATATTGTTAAATGACCATACTCCCAAAGTGGTCTACAGATTTAATGCAATCTCTATTAAAATATCAATTACACTCTTCACAGAAATTAAGAGAAAAACAATCGTAATTCTTACATGGAACCACAAAAGATCCCAAATAGCCAAAAGCAATCCTGAGCAAAAGAAAACAAAGCTGGAAGCATAATAGTACCTGACTTTAAAACATACTACAAAGCTATAATAACCAAAACAGCATGGTACTTGCATAAAAATAGACACGTAGACCAATAGAACAGTAAACTCAAAAATGAACCCACATATTTACAGCCAAACAATTTTTGACAAAGATGCCAAGACATATGTTGGGGAAAGGACAGACTTTCAATAAATGGTGCTGGGAAATTGAATATTCATATGCATAAGAATGAAACTTGACTCTTCTCTTTCACCATCTATAGAAATCAACTCAAAACCGAATAAAAACTTAATGTAAGGCTGAGCATGGTGGCTCACACTTGTAATCCCAGCACTTTGGGAGGCTGAGGCAGGCAGATCACTTGAGGTGAGGAGTTCAAGACTAGCCTGGCCAACATGGTGAAATCCCATCTCTACTAAAAATACAAAAATTAGCTGGGTGTGGTTGTGCACACCTGTAATCCCAGTTACTTTGGAGGCTGAGGCAGAATTGCTTGAACCCAGGAGGTAGAGGTTGCAGTAAAATGAGATTGCACCACTGTACTGAAGCCTGGGCAACAGAGCGAGACTCCAACTTAAAACACAAACAAAAACAAACAAACAACAAAAACAAAAAAAAACTTCATGTGAGACCTGAAACCTTGAAACTACTAAAAGACAACATAGGGTAAATGCTTTAAGACATTGGTCCAAAGAAAGATTTTATAGATAAGACCTCAAAAGCAAACGTAACAGAAGCAAAAATAGACAAATGGGATTATATCAAACTAAAAAGCTTCTGCACAGCAAAGGAATCAACAGAGTGAAGAGATAATCAGCATAATGGGAGAAAATATTTGCAAGCTATTCATCTGACAGAAGAAACTCAAACAATCCATAGCAAAACAGAAGCAAAACCCAAAAATATCCAAATAATCAAATTTAAAAGAGGGACAAATAATGTGAATGAACCCTTCTCAAAAGAAGATAAACTCTAGCCAATAAATATGTAAAAATGCTCGAAAGCATCAGAGAAATGCATTTCAAAACCACAGTGAGATATCAACTCATCCTAGGTATAATGTCAATTATCAAAAAATGAAAAATTAGTAAGTGCTGGCAAGGATGCAGAGAAAAGGGGACCCTTATACACCTCTGGTAGGAATTAAAATTAGTACAGTGGTTATAGAAAATAGTATGGAGATCTCTCAATAAACTAAAAATAGAGCTACCATATAATCAGCAATCACACTACTCGGTATATATCCAAAGAAAAGGAAATCAATATGTTAAAGAGATATCCATACTCCCATGTTTATTGCAATATTATACAATAAGGTAAATATAGAATCAACATAGGTGTCCATCAACAGATGACTTGATAAAGAAAATGTGGTGTATATACCCAATAGAATACTATTTGGTCACAAAAAAGAATGAAATCCTGTCATTCATAGCAACATGGATGAACCTGGAGAACATTATATTAAGTAAAAATAAAGCCAGGAACAGAAAGATAAATACTGTATGTTCTCACTCATATGTGGGAATTAAAATTGCTCTCATAGAAATAAAGAGTAGAACTATGGGTATTGGAGGCTGGAAAGGGTCTCAGGAAGAGATGGGTAATGAAAGTTTGAGTTAGAGACGAAAATTCCAGCTAGACAGGAAGAATAAGTTCTAGTGTTTTTTAGCACGGTGAGGTGACTTTAGGCAGCAATAATTTATTGTACATTTTCAAATAGCTAGAAGAGAAGATTTTGAAGTTCCTAACACAAATAAATGAAAATGTTTGAGGTGATGGATATGCTAATTACCCTGATTTGATCATTACACATTGTGCACCTGTAAGGTAATATCACACTATACATAAATATGTACAAACAATTATTATGAGTCCTTTAAAATAATAAAAATTTTAAAAGCCTGAATGCAGAAAGCCAGAAGGCCTTGATGTTTCTTCTGATTCAAAGAATGGGAAGACAGACTCCACTTTTTGATGGCAGCAGCTGCAAAGTTACATTATACAGTGTATGGAAAAATGAAGAATTTAGATAATTTTTGTATTCTGTTGACAACAGGATGTCATAGGAAATTGAGAAAGTGGCATTGGAAGAAATGGTAAGTTTCTGATGAGTTCCATTTTAAATGTGTTGAGTTTGTAATTCCTATAGTATTTCCAAGTCATGATATCTAGGAACTGGTTAGAAATATACATCTTGATTTAGGAGGAGGGTTCTGAGCTGGATATAAATATCTTAGAGTTATAGAAATATGTTTTGTAAATAGAGCCCAAGATGTAATTGAGATCTTCCAGAGAAGGGTATATAATTAGCAAAGAAAAATGAGAGGAGACAAAAAGATTTGATGAGAGGAAAGGCCAAAGATATAATCTAGGTATATGAATAATTCTTAAACCAAACTTAAGTATATTTCTGTTTTATCATCTGCTTAGTCGGCTATAACAAAATACTGTAGGCTGAATGGATTAGACAACAGACATTGATTTCTCACACTTGTGGAGGCTGGAAAGTCCAAGATCAATGCACCAGTGTATTCTGTTCTGATGAGGGCCCTCTTTCTGCCTTACAGACAGTTGACTTCTTCCTGTATCCTCACATGGTAGAGAGAGAAGGTAGGGGCCTCTGGCCTTCTCTCCCTCTTCTTATAAGGACAATGATTAAATCACGGGGTCCTTGCTCTCCTGACATCATCTAAACCTAAATACATTCTATAAGCCCCACCTCCAAATACCATCACACTGGGAATTAGGGTTTCCACATATAAACTTGGGGTTTAAAGGATGTAACATTAAGTCTATAATAACAATATTGGAGGAAGGCAGGGAAAAATAAGCTGACAAATACTCAGTATTTATATATTGGTTGTGTCTGCTATAATAGAATAAAGTAGGCTAAGGGTAGAGTGACTAGAAAGGGGGATTCTATTTATGATAGAAGTCAGGGAAGACTTGTCAATACATTGTCATTTGTCTTCCTAAGTGATTTATTCTAGTTAATTACTATGTTTATAGATGTATAATATATGCTATATGGTATATATATATTTTTCCTGAACTACAGCAGCTAACCCTGTGTCCATTCCTATCTCACTGGCATCCATTACTCTCAAAAGATGAATCTCAAAAAATAGAAAAAAGTTTGTCATTGTCGTTTTCTGACCACACTTGTTTTTTTGTCTACTCTCTTCTGTTTTCAGGACTCTATGTTGAAGTTTTTTTTTTTCTTTAAATTTCAAGGACATTACATTTAATGTTTAGTATTCCTAAAATAAATTTTTTTTTAAATCTTTAAATTTCTACCTTCCTACAATGTAGGACTCTGTTCAAATGTCAATTTCCTGATCATCCTAGTTAAAGAAATCTCCATTTACACCACAGTTATTTCTCCACGCCATAATCCTATTTTCCTTTTATTATAGAATTTATATTTATTTGAAATTAGACTATACATTTTCTTACTTTTTTTTGGCCTGTTTCCTTCAAAATAACATACATTCCAAAGGGACACAAATTTTATCAGTATTCTCTCCTTTTTCTGATATGTTCTAGAGTTGAGAAGATATCTAGACCCTTATAGGTACTTAGTAAACATACACTTAGCAAATAAATAAATGACTGAGTCAACTGAATGATTTGGAAATGTAAGCCCTAATCTCATATTCCAGTTTAACCATGTACTTCACTGTACACTGGTGGGCTAGAAATGAAGACTACTGACCCTATCGTGTGACTGCGAGAATAACAAAACAAGCAAAAGAAGCCCTAAAAATCCAATTTAAAAGCTTCAGTCTTCTTTGGAAATTTCTCATTCACTGAAAATCTACTATGGTCATTTCAAAAACAGGATACAAGCTTATAATGCACAATTTTACAACCATTGAATGAGACAATTGATTTCAGGATTTATTTACAATATTTTATCAGCCAGTGATAGATATCATACGTCCTTACAATGTGTATAAGAGAAATGTGTGACCTTGTCAGCTCTAAAGTGATTTTTGAGGGTAGCCATTTTTCTTCCATGTGTTCTTCAATGAAAACCAAAGACTTTAATTTATTAAGCCTTCAGTGTTTCCTCCTAGTTCCAGAACAATCTTCTTGTACCATGATTACTCTGTGTTTCCACTGATTCTTTAGCTGATTTTCTTTGTTGATGTTAGAATAGAAGTTTTAGGCAAAATTATCTCCCAAATCATTTCCATCTGCAACACAGCTTAAAAATATACTTGTTGATCCACCAAAAGATGTTTAATACGTACCTACTATGTACTCAGCAAATGGAAATCGCCAAAAGAAGAATTCAAAGATGCCTTTTTTCTTTGTATTTACTACAAGTCTAATTTAGTCCCTTCAGTTTTCTTTTTTCTTTCATTTTCTTCTTTTTCTCTTCTTTTGTTTTAAATTGAGAACTGTAATGAGAACCACCATGTTCTGTTCTCTGTATTACTTTTATTTTTATTTTATAGAGTTGCTATGTTTTTCCATGTCTTTTTTCATTAGACTAAACAGACATAAATCATTTAAACTTTAACCACACCAAGACAATATTTGTAACTTCTCAACATTATTTGGCTGGCATCCTTGAGGCTTCAATAGTATGGTCTCTTCATCAAAAATATAGAATATCAATTTCAATAGATGTAGAAATCTTTATAGATAGCACATTTTTACAAATAAAAATATGTGGAGAAGGTGATATAAAATTTGCATTGCTGCATCCTGCACATTTCTCTGTGTGTGGATTGTTTTCTAAAATAAGACAATTGGAAAGTTTTCTAATGCCTGAGGAAATATAATAGATAGATACGTGTGAGGAGGTGATGATAACATCTTGTCAGCGATTTGTAACTGGCAGCTATATGTTCTTCATACTGCACTAAAAATGCCTAATATGAATGATTTTGAAGGGAAAAATCCATCATATTATCAATATAATATATTGGCTAAACATATAAGGCGATTGTAGAAATGAGAGTAACTTCTTTTTTTTTTTTTTTTTGAGACAGAGTCTTGCTCTGTCGCCCAGGTTGGAGTGCAGTGGTGTGATCTCAGCTCACTGCAAGCTCCTCCTCTCAGTTTCATGCCATTCTCCTGCCTCAGCCTCCCGAGTAGCTGGGACTACTGGTGCCTGCCACCAAGCCCAGCTAATTTTTTTTTTTTTTTTGTATTTTTTAGTAGAGATGAGGTTTCACCATGTTAGCCAGGATGGTCTCAATCTCCTGACCTCGTGATCCGCCCGCCTCGGCCTCCCAAAGTGCTGGGATTACATGTGTGAGCCACCGCGCCCAGCTGAGAGTAGCTTTTTGAGTTAAAAATGAGGCACATAAATCTACTTCCTGATATTCAGTATTTCAGTTGTCATCTATTTATATTTTTCTCTTCAGACAATTTGGAAAATGCAGGATAAATTACAGGGTGAAAACAAAAGCCACTTCAAAGAAACAATCCTATGTATTGTTTGATGTATTTATATACACATTCACACATATTTTTTTAAATTGAGATTATATTGCTCATAACATACTTATTTATTTTTTAAATTAATATCCTATCAGTAAATGCTGTTCAAAGTCAACATTGAGAAAATTATCTTTATTATTTATTATCTTACAATAGTACTAACTTTTCATGGTTAAAAATATTGCTTTTTTCAGTTTGAGACCTTTCTCTTCCTTTTTATATTTTTCTATTGAATAATCTGTAATTGATTAAGTTTGCAGTATATATTTTACCATAACCAATCCACTCAACATTATAGACTGTATTAGTTCATGCTATAAATAACTGAGTAATTTATAAAGAAAAGAAGGTTTAAATGACTCACAATTTCGCGTTGCTCAGGAGGCCTCAGAAAACTTACAATCATGGCAGAAGGTGAAGCAAACACATCCTTCTTCACATGGCAACTGGAGAGAGAAGTGCAGAGTGAAGGGGGAAAATACCCTTATAAACCCATCAGAGCTCATGAGATCTCGTTATAAAAATAGTAATAATCAATACAATATATTTTATGTAAAATGGGCTGATACAATTTCTGGTTTCCAGACTACCCATTATCCATTTTTGTTGTTTTTCCTCTTCATTCCCTCAACTTTGTACACTGGTGGTTTTAGATACTGCTGCAGAATCACTGACCAGGTTGACTGATCCCAACTTTTGTTGTTGTTTCTTTGTTTTAGATTTGCAGATACAAATGCAGGGTTGTTACATAGATACATTGCGTGAAGCTGAGGTTTGGGCTTTTATTGATCTCACTCACTATTAGGAGAACAGCATGGGGGAAACACCCCCATGATCTAATCACTTCCCGCAAGATTCCACCCTCAACACGTGGGGATTACAATTCGGATTACAATTCAAGATGAGATTTAGGGTGGGGATACAGCTGAAGCATATGATAGAACTTGCAGATCGATATATCCAGTATAATGTGATATTTTGGAAAAAAAATCTGATTATCCCAAGTGCCTTAAAGACAAATCCATCCTTCCAACTAATGAGGACAAAAATCTTGGAGCAGTCTTTTTCCATTTTTTATTCCATACCTTAGCTCAAGTCTATCTTCCAATGCTGTTAATTTTATCTTCAAAAAGTGTTCAGAATCCAACCACTTCTCACAGCCATTCCACAGCGAACTAACATTCTCAACTGATCTGCCATCATCTTTTGTCTGGTATACTCAAAAGAACCCAACCTTTTTCAGTCTATGCTTTTCACAGAAACATTGAAGTAATACTTTAAAAAACAGGGGGCACTCCTCTGCACAAAATCTTTCCATAACTTTCTATCCTTCTTAGGGTTAAATTCAACCTAAAACTTCCTTCTTAAACATTTTCCATCTTCAACTATGTATCCAATTGAATAAAAACAAATAATAATTATACTATAAATAGTAATAATCAATAAAATATTCTTCTTTAAAATAGGCTAATACAGCTTCTGGTTTCCAGGCTATTGTAATTTTTGCTGTCTATTCCCTCAACTTTGTACACTGGTGATTTTAGATACTGCCTCAGAATCACTGACTAGGTTGACTGATCCCAATTTTTTTGTTTGTTTTAGATTTGGGGGTACAAATGCAGGATTGTTACATAGATGTATTGCATGAAGTTTGGGCTTTTATTGATCCCATCACCCATATAGTGAGCATAGTATCCAGTAGGTAGTTTTTTCAGCCCTTTCCTACCTCCTTCCCTGCCCTCATTTGGAATCCCAATTGTATATTTTTCACATATTTATGTCAATGCATACCCAGTGTTTAGTCCCCACTTGTGAGTGAAAACTTGCAGTATTTGATTTTCTGTTTTTATGTTAATTCACTTAGGATAATGGCCTCCAGCTGCATCCATATTCCTGCAAAGAACATGATTCTGTTCTTTTTTTATGGCTATTTAGCATTCTAGCATTCCATAATGTATATATACCACATTCTATTTATTCTGTTCAGCATTTGTGGGCATCTAGGTAGATTCCATGTTTTTGATATTGCATGTTTTTGATATTGTGGATACTGTTCTGATAAACATATTGGTGCAGATTTCTTTCTGGTAAATCATTTGTTTTCCTTTAGGGATATACCCAGTGATGGGATTGCTGGGTCAAATGGTAGTTCTACTTTTTGTTCTTTGAGAAATCTCCAAACTTCTTTCCACAGCGGCTGAACTAATTTACAGTCCCACCAACGGTGTATGTGTTCCCTTTTCTACTCAGCTTTGCCATCATCTGTTGTTATCTGACTTCGTTTTCTTTTCTTTTTTCTCTTTTTTTTGAGACGGAGTCTCATTCTGTTGCCCAGGCTGGAGTGCAGTGGTGCAATCTCGGCTCACTGCAAGCTCCGCCTCCCACGTTTACGCCATTCTCCTGTCTCAGCCTCCTGAGTAGCTGGGACTACAGGCGCCCGCCACCACGCCCGGCTAATTTTCTTGTATTTTTAGTAGAGACGGGGTTTCACCGTGTTAGCCACGATGGTCTCGATCTCTTGACCTCGTGATCCGCCTGCCTTGGCCTCCCAAAGTGCTGGGATTACAGGCGTGAGCCACCGCGACTGGCCCTGACTTCTTAATAATAGTCATTCTGGCCCATGTGAGATAGTAGCTCATTGTGGTTTTGATATACATTTCTCTGATTATTAGAAATGGGGAGCATTTTTCCACATATTTGTTGGCCACTTGTAAGTCTTCTTTTCAGAAGTGTCCATTCATGTCCTTTGCCCTCTTTTAATGGGTCATTTGTTTTCTTCTTGTTGATTTAAGTTCCTTACAGATTTTGTATATTAGTTCTTTGTCAGGTGCATAGTTTGAAATTATTTTTTCCATTATTTAGATTGTCTGTTTACCCTGTCGATAGTTTCTTTTGCTCTGCAGAAGTTCCTTATTAGGTTTCTATTATTATCAAGTTTTGTTCTTGTTGTATTTGTTTTTGAGGACTTAGTCGTAAATTCTTTGTCTAGGCCAATGTCTGGAAGGGTATTTTCTAGGTTTTCTTCTAGGATTTTTATGGTGTGGGGTCTTATATTTGTTTAGTTCATCATGAGTTAAATTTTGTATACAGTGAGAAGTAGAAGTCCAGTTACATTCTTCTGCATATGGCTAGCCAGTTTTCCCAGCACCATTTATTGCATAGGATGTCTTTCCTCATTGTTAATTTTTGTCAACTTTGTCAAAGAATAGTTGCTTATAGATTGAGGCTTTATTTCTGGGTTCTCCAACCTGTTCCATTAGTCTAGGTGTCTATTTTTGTATCAGTATAATACTGTTTTAATTATTGTAGACTTGTGGTATAGTTTGAAGTCAGGTAATGTGATGCCTGTGACTTTGTTCTTTTTGCTTAGGACTGTTTCGGCTATTTGGGGTCTTTTTTGGTTTCATATTAATTTTAGAATTATTTTATTCTGTGAAAATGACATTGGTAATTTGATAGGAATTGCATTGAATCTGTAGATTGCTTTGAGCAGTGTAAACATTTTAATGGTATTGACTCTTCCAATCCATGAGCATGGAATGCTTTTTCATTTGTTCATGTTATCTATTATTTCCTTCATCAGTGCTGTGTAATGCTCCTTGTAGTGATCTTTCACTTCCTTTGTTAGATGTATTCCTATGTATTTTTTGTGGCTATTTTAGTGGTATTACTTTTTTTGGATCTCAGTTTAAATGTTACTGGTGTATAGAAATTCTACTGATTTATGTATGCAAATTTTGTATCATGAAATGTCACTGAAGTTGTTTATCAGGTCTAGGAGTCTTGGCAGAATCATTAGGTTTTTCTAGGAATAGAATCATATAGTCAGTGAAGAGAGATAATTTGACTCCATCTTTTCCTACTTGGATGTCTTTTATTTCTTTGTCTTTCCTATTTCCTCTGGCTATGACTTTCATTACCATGTCGACTAAGAGTGGTGAGAGTCAGGAGAGAGGCCATTTCTCTTATTGTCTCCTGTCTCTGAAGAGAAGGAGGAAGTAAAAGCTGAAAAACAACAGGAATGAAGTCAGTGGCAAGACCAACCAGCACCACTGACCAGGCCTGAGGTTAAAGATTAACCCCTGACTCTAACCACATGTGTTATCTATAGATCACAGACAATGGTATGGAGAAATACTTGCCCTGCTCACCACCACCGCTAATGTATGTGGACATAGTCACGTACCCCATGCTTGCTCAATCAATCACAACCCTTTCACATGGACCCCCTTAGAGCTGTAAGTGCTTAAAAGGGCCAGGAACTTTTTCTTCGGAGAGCTTGGTTCTTGAGACACAAGTCTGCCAATGCTCCCAGCCAGATAATGCCTCTTCCTTCTTTAACCCTGTATCTGAGGGGTTTTGTCTGCAGCCCATCCTGCTACATTTCTTGGTTCCCTGACTGGAAAGAGAGGTGATTGACTGATGATCGAGGCAGCCCCTTAGGTGGCTTAGGCCTGCCCTGCGGAGCATCCCTGCAGGGGACTCCAGCCAACTTGAGCGACGTGGATCCTGAGAGGGCTCCCAGGTAGGCATTTGCCCTGGTGGAACGCCTTGTTAGAAGGGTGCATGGCAGACACCCATGGAGGATCAGCACAGCAGGTGAACACCAGGAAGGAACCAGAGCTTGGAGTCCGGACATCTGGAATACAGTAGGACCAGTCCTGGGAACTTGCCCACTCCATTTGAGTGGAAGTGTGGCCTCATCACACACGGTGTGCCCTTATCAGCACTTTGGTCTCAGTTTTGATTTTGATTTGGCTTGACTTGTTTGCAGAAAGGAAAGTGAAAGTGAGTGAGTGCTTGTGTTTGAGATGGGCGAGGTGAGTGAGTGACCCCTTTACCCTTTCCTTCTTGCAGTGTGAGTGTCATTTTGTCTCAGGAGGAAGACGGGTGGGACGCAAAGTAAGCCCACTCCATTAGGAACTATGTTAAAGAATTTCAAGGAAGGATTTCATGGAGACTATGGAGTTACTATGACTCCAGGAAAACTTAGAACTTTGTATGAAATAGACTGGCCGGCATTCGAGGTGGGGTGGCCATCAGAGGGAAACTAGACAGGTCCCTTGTTTCCAAAGTATGGCACAAGGTATCAGACAAGCTGGGGGCACCCAGACAAGTTTCCATACATAGACACCTGGTTACAGCTGGTATTAGACCCACCACAGTGGTTAAGAGGACAGGCAGCAGCAGTACTAGTGGCAAAAGGACAGCCAGCCAGGGAAGGATCCCGCTCCACCCGCCAAGGGAAGTCAGCTCCTAAAGTTCTCTCCGACCCAGCATCAGAGGACTCATTGCAAGAAATGGCACTGGTGGTGCCCCTCCCCACCCACTGGGAAGAGAGACTCCCTGCTCCTGAGCCCACGGCACCCGAGCTTCCACGATGCCCACACACCCCTAGGCCACCCAGAGTAGGAAAGAGAGGATGGGAGGCCTTGGGAGAGACTCCTCCCTTGGCAGCTTATTTGCGACCTAAGACCAGGATACAAACGCCCCTGAGAGAGCAGCAGTATACTGGGATAGATGAGGATGGGCATATGGTGGAAAGGTGTGTTTCTGTGTACTGGCCCTTCACCTCTGCCGATCTCCTCAACTGGAAAAGCAATACCCCATCCTATACCTAAAAGCCACAAGTTCTAATTGATTTACTCCAAACTATTATCCAGACCCACAACCCTACCTGGGCTGGTTGTCACCAGTTGCTCATGTACCTCTTTAACACAGATGAAAGGAGGAGAGTGCTCCAAGCAGCAACTAAGTGGCTGGAAGAATGTGTTCTGGCTGATTACCAAAACCCCAAAGAGTATGTGAGGGCCCAACTACCAGGAACAGACCCCCAGTGGGATCCGAATGTGAGACAGGACACGCAAAGACTAAGTTGATACAGAGAAGCCCTTTTACAGGGTCTAAATAAGGGAGCTCAGAAGGCCACAAACATTAACAAGGTCTCTGAGGTCATTCAGGGAAAAGAAGAAAAGTCCAGCACGATTCTACGAGAGACTGTGTGAGGCCTATCATCTGTATACTCCCTTTGATCCTGATAGCCCTGAAAATCAGCACATGATTAACATGGCTTGAGTTATTCAAAGCGCCAAAGACATTAGAAGAAAACTGCAGAAACAGTCTGGGTTTGCAGGCATGAATACTTCACAGTTATTAGAGATAGCCAACCAGGTGTTTGTGAACAGAGACGCAGAAAGCCGTAGAGAGAACCGCAAAAAAAAAAAAAAAAAATGAGCGCCAAGCCCAGTGAAATGCCAACTTACTAGCCACAGCTACTAGAGGGGTTCCCCTGAAGGGGCAAAATAAGGGGGGCCCCAGGGAAGATATGAAGTCTGACTGTCCATGTTTGCAGCGTGACCAGTGTGCTTATTGTGAAGAAATGGGACACTGGAAGAATAAGTGCCCTCACCAAAAAGGAAAACAAGGCTTAGAGCAAGAGGCCTCAGACAAGGATGAAGGGGCCCCGCTCAATCTGGCTGAAGGTTACTGGACTGAGGGGGACTGGGCTCAAGTGTCCCCAGGGAGCCCATGGTCAGGATGACAGTTGGGGGCAAAGACATTGATTTCCTAGTCAATACTGGTGCTGAACATTTAGTGGTGACCACCCCAGTCACCCCCTTATCCAAAAAGACGATTGATATAATTAGAGCTATGGGGGTTTCAGCAAAGCAATCCTTCTGCTTGCCCTGGGCCTGTACTGTAGGGGGATATGAAGTGATTCACCAGTTCCTATACATGCCTGACTGCCCCTTGCCTTTTCTAGGAAGGGAGTTACTTAGCAAGCTGAGAGCCACCTTCTCTTTTACAAAGCACAGCTCTTTACAGCTAAAGTTACCTGGAACAAGGGTCATCATGGCCCTCATGGTTCCTCAGGAGGAGGAATGGAGACTCTTCTTAACAGAGTCAGGCCAAGAGATAGGACGAGCCCTGGCTGAGCGGTGGCCAAAGGTGTGGGCAGAAGACAACCCCCAGGGTTGACAGTCAACCAAGCCCCCGTACCCATAGTAGTTAAGCCTGGGGCCCAGCCGGTCAGGCAAAAACAGTCCCCAGTCCCCAGAGAAGCTCTTGAAGTTATCCAGCTCCATCTCATGCACCTGAGGGCCTTTGGAATTGTGGTCTCTTGTCAGTATCCCCTCCTGCCTGTTCCCAAGCCAGGGGCAAGGACACATTCCGGTACAGGATTTGCGCTTGGTCAACCAAACTACAGTGACTTTGTATGCAGCAGTACCTAACCTGTACACGTTGTTAGGATTGTTGCTAGCTGAGGATAGCTGATTCACCTGTCTGGACTTGAAAGATGCTTTCTTTAGCATCAGACTAGACCCTGAGAGCCAGAAACTGTTTGTCTTTTAGTGGGGTCAGGTGTCACCACTCAGTACACTTGGACTCGACTCCCCCAGGGGTTCAAGAACTCCCCCATCATCTTTAGGGAGGCGCTGGCTCAAGACCTGCAGAAGTTTCCCGCCAGAGACCTATGCTGCGTGTTGCTTCAGTACGTTGACGACCTCCTGCTGGGACACCCCACAGCAGTCGAGTGAGCCAAGGGAATGGATACCCTGCTCTGGCACCTGGAGGACTTTGGGTATGAGATGTCCAAGAAAAAAGCTCAGATCTGCTGACAGCAGGTACGTTACCTGGGATTTACTCTCTGATAGGGAGAGTGCAGCCTAGGATCAGAAAGAAAGCAGGTCATTTGCAATCTACCGGAGCCTAAGACCAGAAGGCAGGTGAGAGAATTCTTAGGAGCTGTGGGATTCTGCAGGTTGTGGATCCCAAACTTTGCAATACTGGCCAAGCCCCTGTATGAAGTCACAAAGTGGGGCGACAAGGAACCTTTCGAATTGGGGTCCCAACAGCAACAAGCTTTTCATGAGTTAAAAAAAGAAACTCATGTCGGCCCCAGCCCTGGAGCTGCCTGACCTGACAAAGCCATTTACACTATATGTGTCATATAGAGAAAAGATGGCAGTTGGAGTTCTAACCCAGACTGTGGGGCCTTGGCTGAGGCTGGTGGCCTACCTCTCTAAACAACAAGATGGGGTTTCTAAACATTGGCCCCCGTGTTTGAGGGCCTTGGCAGCAACTTCCCTGCTAGCACAAAAAGCGGATAAGCTGACTCTTAGGCAAAAGCTGGACATAAAGGCCCCCCCATGCTGCAGTGACTTTAATGAATACCAAAGGACATAATTGGCTAAGGAATGCTAGAGTAACTAGGTACAAAAGCTTGCTCTGTGAGAATCCCCGCATAACCATTGAAGTTTGCAATACCCTGAACGCTGCCACCTTGCTCCCGGTATCAGAGATCCCAGTTGAACATAACTGTGTAGAAGCATTAGACTCAGTTTATTCTAGCAGACCTGACCTGTGAGACCAGTCTTGGACATCGGTAGACTGGGAGCTGTACGTGGACGGGAGCAGCTTCATCAACCTACAAAGAGAGAGGTGTGTGGGATATGCAGTGGTAACCCTGGATGCTGTCATTGAAGCCAACCCGTGGCTCCAGGGTACTTCAGCCCAGAAAGCCGAACTCATTGCTCTAATTCGGGTCTTAGAGTTAAGTGAAGGTAAGACTGTAAACATTTACACTGACTCTTGGTATGCCTTTTTAACCCTCCAAGTGCATGGGGCATTATACAAGGAAAAAGGCCTGTTAAACTCTGGGGGAAAGGACATAAAACATCAGCAAGAGACCCTGCAACTATTAGAGGCAGTGTGGAAGCCCCAAAGGGTGGCAGTCATGCACTGCAGAGGACACCAGTGAGCTTCTACCTCGGTTGCTTTAGGGAACTCCCGAGCTGGCTTAGAGCCTCGAAAAGCTGCATCCACCCCCTACCGGGCATCAGTCACAGCCCCCCTTCTCCCTCAGGTACCTGACCTTGTGCCTATTTATTCTAAAGAAAAAAAGGAGTTTCTCCAGGCAGAGGGAGGACATGTGGTAGAGGAGGGATGGATCCAGTTACCAGACGGAAGAATAGCCGTGCCACAGCTGCTAGGAGCCGCAGTTGTACTGGCTATACATGAGATTACCCACCTAGGCCAAGAGTCACTTGAAAAGTTGTTAGGTTGGTACTTCTACATCTCACATCTGTCAGCCCTTGCCAAGACAGGGGTGCAGCAGTGTGTCACCTGCCAGCAGCACAATGCTAGGCAGGGTCCAACCATCCCGCCTGGCATATAAGCTTATGGAACAGTAAGATCTCCAGGTAGACTTCACCGAGATCCCCAAATGTGGAGGTGATTGATGAGGATCAAGAACTGGAACGTAGCCCCTTGCAGCCACGGTGGAAAGGCTTGACCACTCCGACAGCTGTGAAGGTAGAGAGAATCCCAGCCTGGATCCACCACAGCCACGTGAAACCTGCAGCATCTGAGACCTGGGAGGTGAGACCAGACCCAGACAACCCTTGCAAAGTGACTCTGAAGAAGACGACAAGCCCTGCTCCAGTCACACCTGGAAGCTGTCTATGCATGGCCAAAGCATGAGGAAACTCATCGTGGGACTCATTTTCCTTAAAATTTGGACTTGTACAATAAGGACTTCAACTGACCTTCCTCAGACTGAGGACTGTTCCCAATGCATACATCAAGTTACTGAGGTAGGGCAAGAGGTTAAAACAGTCTTTCTGTTTTATAGTTATTATGAATTTACTGGAACTCAAAAAGGGACTTGTTTGTATAATGCCACTCAGTACAAGGTATGTAGCCCAGGAAGTGACCAGCCTGATGTGTGCTATAAGCCATCTGAGCCCCCTATGACTACAGTTTTTGAAATAAGATTGAGGACTGGCAACTGGGGAAAAACTGATACAAGTAAAGTAATAACTAGAACAGAAGAAAAAGGAGCCCCCAAACAAATTATCTTAAAAGTTGATGCCTGTGCAGCAATCAACAGTGACCCGTATGGAAATGGAATAATATGTGGCTCTCTGGATTGGGAAAGGGGCTATATAGTAGAAAATAAGTATGTTTGTCATGAATTAGGACTGTGTCATAATGAATGTAGTTACTGGTCCTGTGTCATTTGGGCCACCTGGAAAAAGGATGCAAACAACCCTGTCCACCTTCAGAAAGGGAAGGACAATCCCTCCTGCACCACTGGTCATTGTGACCCATTAGAACTAATAATTACTAACCCTTAAGACCCTCACTAGAGAACAGGAGAATATGTAACCCTAGGAATCGATGGGGTTGGGCTCGACCCCTGAGTTAGTATTTCAGTCCAAGGGGAGGTATACAGGTGCTCTCCCAAACCAGAGTTTCAGACCTTTTATGATGAGCTGAATCTGCCAGTGCCAGAGCTTCCAAAAAAGACAAAGAGCTTGTTTCTCCAGCTAGCTGAAAATTTAGCTCATTCCCTCAATGTTACTTCCTGATATGTATGTGGAGGAACCACTATGGGAGACTGATGGCCTTGGGAAGCCGGAGAACTGGTGCCTACTGATCCAGTTCCTGACCTAACTCTATTCCAGAAGGCCCAAACTAGCAACTTCTGGGTCTTAAAGAGTTCCATTATTGGGCAATATTGCATAGCTAGAGAAGGGAAAAACTTCACCGCCCCTGTGGGAAAGCTCAGTTGCCTAGGACAAGAGCTGTATAACAGCACAGCAAAGATAGTCACCTGGTGGGGCCTAAACCATACTGAAAAGAACCCATTCAGTAAGTTTACTAAGTTGCAAACTGTTTGGGCCCATCCAGAATTTCACTGGGACTGGACGACTCCCGCTGGACTGTATTGAATGTGTGGGCATAGAGCCTACACCAAATTACCTGACCAATAGGCAGGGAATTGTGTCATTGGCACCATTAAGCCATCCTTTTTCCTGCTACCTATAAGGACAGGTGAGCTTCTAGGTTTCCCTGTCTATACCTCCCAAGAGAAAAGAAGCATAACCATAGGTAATTGGAAAGATGATGAGTGGCCCCCTGAAAGAATTATATAGTACTATAGGCCTGCCACATGGGCACCAGACAGCTTGTGGGGATACCAAACCCCCATCTACATGCTCAACTGGATCATACGGTTACAGGTTGTTTTAGAAATAATGACTAATGAAACTGGCAGAGCTTTGACTCTTTTAGCCCGGCAGGAAACCCAAATGAGAAATGCCATCTGTCAGAATAGATTGGCCCTAGACTGTTTGGTGGTAGCTGAAGGAGGAGTCTGTGGAAAATTCAAATTGACCAATTGCTGTCTGCAAATATGTGATCAAGGACAAGTAGTTGAAAATATATTCAGAGACATGACAAAGTTGGCACATGTGCTTTTGCAGGTTTGGCCTGGGTTTGATCCTGGATCCCTGTTTGGTAAATGGTTTCCAGCTATAGGAGGATTCAAAACTCCTATCATAGGTGTATTATTAGTGCTAGGAACTTGCTTGCTGCTTCCCTGCTTGCTACCCTTGCTCCTTCAAACAATGGAAGGCTTTATTACCACCTTGTTCATCAAAAGATTTTGGCACAAGTGTATTACATGAATCACTATCGATCTGTTTCACAGGAAGACCTGGGTAGTGAAGATGAGAGTAAGAACCCTCACTAGTAAGTGAGGTTCTCAAAGTGGGGAATGAGGAGCGAGACCATTTCTCTTACTGTCTCCTGTTTCTGAAGAGAAGGAGGAAGTAAAAGCTGAAAAACAACAGGAATGAATTCAGTGGCAAGACCAACCAGCACCGCTGACCAGGCCTGAGGTTAAAGATTAACCCCCATCTCTAACCACATGTGTTATCTATAGATCACAGACAATGGTATGGAGAAATACTTGCCCTGCTCACCACCACCGCTAACGTATGTGGACATAGTCACATATCCCATGCTTGCTCAATCAATCACGACCCTTTCACGTGGACCCCCTTAGAGCTGTAAACCCTTAAAAGGGCCAGGAACTTTTTCTTCAGGGAGCTTGGTTCTTGAGATGCAAGTCTGCCAATACTCCAAGCCGAATAAAGCCTCTTGCTTCTTTAACCCAGTGTCTGAGGGGTTTTGTCTGCAGCCTGTCCTGCTGCAAGAGTGTGCATCCTTGTCTTGTTCCAGTTGTTAAGGGGAATGCCTACAACTTTTCCCCATTCAGTATGATGTAGTTTTGTCATAGATGGCTCTTCTTATTTTGAGGTGTGCACCCTTAATGCCTAGGTTGTTGAGGGTCTTTATCATGAAGGGATTGTTGGATTTTCTTGAATTCCCTTTCTTTGTCTATTGAGATGATTCTGTGGTTTTTGTTTTTAATTCCACTTATGTGCTGACTCACATTTGTTGATTCACTTATGTTGAAACATCCTTGCATCCCAGGAATAAAGCCCATTTGATCATGGTGAATCATTTTTGGTTGTGGTGCTGGAGTTGGTTTGCTAGGATTTTATCGAGATTTTTTGCATCTATATTCATCAGGAATATTGACCTGTAGTGTTCTTTTACTGTCATGCCTTTGCCAGTTTTTTGGTATCAGGCAATTATTCAATTGATAGAATAAGATAAGAAGTAATCCCTTCCTTTGAATTTTTTGAATAGCTTCAATAGAATTGGTACCAGCTCTTCTTTGTATGTCTGGTAGAATTTGGCTGTGAATCCACCTGGTACAGGGCTTACAAAAATTTTTTTAATATATTTTTTTGGTTGGTAAGTTTTTTGTTTGTTTTTGTTTGTTGTTTGCTTTTTACTGATTTGATTTTGTGACCTGTTATTGGGATGTTCAGGCCTTCAATTTCTTCCTGATTCAATACTGTGAGGTTGTATCTTCTAAGAATGTATCAATTTCCTCTATATTTTCTAGTGTGTGTGCTTAGAGGCATTCACAGTAGTCTCTGACCATCTTTTGTATTCTGTGGAATCAGTTGTAATGTCATATTTGTCATTTCTGATTGTGCTTATTTTGATCTTACCTCCTTTTTTTGTTAATCTAGCTAGCAGTCCATCAATCTTGTTTATCCTTTCAAAGATCCAACTTTTTGTTTTGTAGATTCTTTGTCTAGTTTTTATAGTCTCAATTTCATTGAATTCTGCTTTGATTTTAGTTATTTTTCTTCTGCTAGTTTGAGGTTTCTTTTTGCTTTTTCTAGTTCCTTTAGGTGTGCCATTAGGTTATTGAGATCTATCTTCTTAATGTTGGTGTTTAGTACTGTAAAATTTCCTCTCAAGACTGCTTTTGCTGCATTCCAGAGGTTTTGATATGTTGTGTCACTGTTTTCATTTATTTCTGCCTTATTTTTTTTTGTTCACCCAGAAGTCTTTCAGGATTAAATTGTTTAGTTTCCAGGTATTAGGGTTCCTCTTGGTATCGATTTCTATTTTTATCCCACTGTGGTCCAAGAAATTGCTTGGTATGGTTTTGATTTTTTTAATGCATTGAGAATTGCTTTATGACTAAGTGCACACTCAATCTTAGAAAGTGTTCCATATGCAGACGGGAAGAATATTTATTCTGTAGTTGTTAGGTGGAATATTCTGTAAATGTCTCTTAGGTCCAATTGGTCAAGTCTTGAATTTATTTCCAGAATGCCTCTGTTGGTTTTCTGCCACATTGATCTGTTTCCTGCTGTCAGTGTAGTGTTCAAGTTCTCTGTTATTACTGCGTGGCCATCTAAGTCTTTTCATAGGTCTACTAGTAATGGTTTCATAAATCTGGGTACTCTAATGTTGAATGCATATATATTTTGGATAGTTAAATCTTCTTGCTAAATTGAATGTTTTATCATTATGCAACACCTTTCAGTGTCCTGTTTTACTGTTGTTGGCTTAGAGTCTTTTTTATCTGATACAAGCATAGCAACTCCTGCTCTTTTTATTTTCCACTTGCATAATAGATCTTTCTCCATACTTTTACTTTGAGCCTATGGGTGTCATGATATGCAAGATGGTTCTCTTGAAGACAACAGAAAAATGAATCTTGTTTTTTCATCTAATTTGCCACCATGTCTTTTAAGTGGAGCATTTAGGCTATTTACATTCAAGGTTAATATTGATGTGTAAGTTTTTGTTCCCATCATAGTATTTTTTGCTAGTTGCTTTGTAGTCTCAATTGTGCAGTTGCTTTACAAAAGGGTCTGTGGGCTGTGCATTTATGTAGACTTTTGGGGTAGCAAGTATTATTCTTTCATTTTCATGTTTAGAACTTTCTTAAGCATTTCTTGTAGGACCATTTGGTGGTGGTAAATTCCCTTAGTGATTGCTTGTCTGGGAAAGACTTCATTTCCCCTCCCTTTATGAAGCTTAGTTTGGTGGCATATGACATTCTTAGATGGCATTTCTTTTCTTCAAGAATACTAAAAATGGACCCTAATCTTTTCTGGCTTGTAAGGTTTGTGGTAACAAGTTGGCAGTTAGTTCAATGAGTTTCCTTTTATAGGTAATATGGCCCTTTTCTCTATATGCCTTTAAGATTTTTTCTTTTGAGTCAACACTGGATAATCTGATGCCTATGATTTGGGGATGACCAGCTTGTATAGTATATGCAGGAATTCTCTGGATTTCTTATATCTTCATGATGACTTCTCTAGCAAGATTGGGGAAATTTTCCTGAATTATATACTCAGATATATTTTCCAAATTTCTTACTTTCTCTCTTAGGCATGCCAATAAATTATAGGTTTGGTTGCTTTACATAATCATATATTTATGAAGGATTTATTCAGTTTTTTGAAACCCTTTTTTCTTTACTTTTGTCTGACTGGATTGGTTCAAAGGACCAGTCTTCAAGCTCTGAAATTCTTTCTTACGTTTTGACTAGTGTGTTATTAAGGCTCCCAGTTGCTTTTTGAAATTCTTGCAGTGAATGTTTCAATTACAGAAGTTCTGTTTGCTTATTTCTTAATACAACTATGTCCTCTTTCAAATCTTGGATCATTTTTCTTGTTTTCATCAGGTTGGGTACCAACTTTCTCTTGGATCTCATTTAGTTTCCTTGCCACCCAGATTCTGAATTCTGTATCTGTCATTTCAGAAATTTATTCTTGTCAAGATCCATTGTTAGGAAGCTAATGCAATCCTTTGAAGGTGGTAAAATACTTTTTTTTTTTTTTTGTATTGCCAGAGTTCTTGCACTGGTTTCTTCTCATCTGAAGAAGCCGATACTTCTTTTTTGAACTTGCTATTGTTTGGATGGGAATTTTAAATTTTTATTCTTTTTATTCTTGAGGTTATAATTGTAGTATATGTAGTAATTGGATTCATTTCTGGGTGCTTTCAGAGGACCAAAACTCTGTATGGTTCCCTTGTTTGCAGAGTGGAACATCTGGCGGTTTCCTCAGATGTTGCTTTTTGTAGTGATATTTTTGTTGGGTGATGTAAGTCAGTCTTTGGTCCAGTAGATAAAGCTTGAGAGTAAGAGCCAGCAGCAGGTAGGCTCTTATTCTGCATGTCGTCACCCTCAGTGGGGGTGAAGGCAACTAAAACACTTGAGAAGCACTCTATTCTAGCAGGCACTTACCTTTGGCAGGGGTGGAGCCACTGGACAAGACTGAGAAGTGGCCTCTTTCAGCCCATGCTTCCAAGGTCCCAGTGGGAAGAGCCACTGCCATGTCTGCAACATTGTGGGGAGGGCAAGGGACAAGAGATGACCCCTTCTCCACTTCTCTTCCCTGGCTTTGGTAATAGAGCAGCTGGTGTCATGCTCATGTTTCCTTTGATCCAATAAAGACTTTGGTGGACTGTGCTTTCCTCTTCCTTAGGGGCAGTGAGAGCCAAGGGTTAGTTCTCCAGGGGATAAGTTTCCACCTCCTTCCTGCTCATTGGAACTGGGGGTCACTATTCTCAAGCTGATCAAGGGGGCAGCCTGGAGCACCCAGCAATGACACATGAAGACCAGTTGCAGGTCACAAAGCTGTCCCTGTGGCAAGTCTTATTGCCCAGGAGAAACCTCTGTTTCAGCGACTCTCCTACTGTTCCACTCATGAGACAGGAGAGAGCCTAATTCCAGCATCTACTGCTGGAGTACTCTCCATACTCACCACTCAATTCTGGCTGTGGAGGCCCTTTTCCCTCTCCAGAAAGAATGCTCCAATCTCTGGCCCAAAACTAAAATGCCTGCAGGGAACGCAACTTCCAGGTTACCAAACAATGACTAACATTGTATGAACCTGGATTAAAAATGACATCCTAATTTCAGGAAGTACCCGAAGCTTCCCTCTGTCTGCCTCTCAGCCTTTCCACAAATTAGCTCCCAGCCTTAGAAGAAGCAGGGTGCTGTCCCTTGGCCTGGGTTGCACAGATCGCTATTGGAAAGGTGAGTCAGGGAGGGAAACTTCTCATGTGCTGGAGCTTCACTCATTTTTGTCACCCAATTTTTAAGGGGAAATTGGATTAAAGCTACATTATTGGGCCAGGGAGAACTTTCTATTAAATTTATAAAATTTTTCTGCCAAATGTCTTCAACTGCTATACAACAGTAAAATTAATAAAAACATTTAGCAACTAAGCAAAGTGAAGATGGAAAAGGCAAGGGAACAGTGAAGTCATAAGTATTAACTAGTCCTGAGACAAATTGTAGAGAGAAAAATAGGGACAAAGTGCTATTTTGTCCCTTGATTGTTATGTATATATTTACAAACACTGGCTAAGTTTTTTCCTTCCCTTCTCATTTCTCTATTATTTTATGTAAATGTCATTGTTGGTAACTTTTTACTTGAGTCTGTGGGTTGTAGGATATTCACGTGGTTTTGTATTCAAATAGTGATAGATAGAATCACCAGCACTGCATTGAGGATACGTTGGATATAGTTTACTCCTAGAACTTTACTTCTAACAATTTTCAAGAGAAGGTGAAGATGTCTTCATTTGCATCAAGAATTGTCATACTTTATTAGGAACAAGGATTGAGCTGTTATTGATATTCTATAGAGGTTTAATATGCATAGAAGTGTACAGATGCTGGACTGTGACAGTGATTTTTTTCTCAGCTCCATGCCTACCCTTCAATATTTGTTTGTTTTAAGCTGGAATCTCATGAGATTCTAGCAGAAGCGATCCACAGATCACTGCTCTGTTATGTAGGGACTGGAAGGGGGACACTCACTTGATATCTGGGTTATTTTTATATTTCTTTAGTAAGAAGTATTAGAGGGAGATTTGTTGGCAGGCAAAGCTGTTAAGAAACTCTCATTCTGTGTGCTGCTTCAGGAAGAGCAGATATCTGCAGTGCCAGGCTTTGGAAGGCATTACCATACGCTCTGTGTCTCCTCGGAGGTCCGAATACTAACAATCCTTGGTGAACAAGTCACCAGGAGTTCTGGAATTCTCTCAGCTGTCTAAGTACCAGTTGTGTTGTGGTGCCTTCTTTGAGCTGCTAAGTCCCAAGTCACACTTATTACCATTTTTAATTTTTATTTTTATTGATGCATAATAGCTGTACATATTTTTGTGGTACATGTAATATTTTGATACAAGCATACAATGGCTAGTGATCAAGTCATGGTAATTAGGATATCCATAACCTCAAATACTTCTTTTTTATGTTGAGTCCATTCAAATTCTTCTAGCTATTTTGAAATCTATAATAAATTACTGTTAACTGCAGTTACCCTACTGTACTATTGGACACTATGTCCTATTTCCTATATTCAACTGTATTTTTGTAGCCACTAATCAAACTCTCTTTATCCTTCCCTCTGTCTTATTTTTCCCAGCCTCTCATAACCACCAATCTATTCTCTAGCTTTATGAGATCCATTTTATTAGTTCCCATATATTAGTCAGAACATGTGATATTTGTGTTTCTGTGCCTGGCTTATTTCACTTAATATAATGACCTTAATTTTCATCTATGCTGCTGCAAATGACAGGATTGCATTCTTTTATGGCTAAATAATATTCCGTTGTGTATATATACCACATTTTCTGTATCCATTCATCATTCGTCCATTGATAGACACTTAGGTTGAGTATTATCTTTTATTTCCTTAGTCTTACAAAGGGTGCTGCTTCTATCACTCACTAGTTTCTGGCCTTCCTAATTATCCTGAAGGTTTCCAACATTTGGCTAAACAATTCCCTGTCTGTAACACCAAGTATGGCTTCTGCTTCATTGTACTAGGACTTTACTAATACAGAGGGGACAAGGTTTTCTAAAAAATTTCTCATTATATAATTTATTAAAGGTATGTGTGTGCATACCACTCAATGTAAATACACAAAACTATTCTTAAAATATTAAATCTGGATGATGAGATTCTGAGAGAATTATCATTATTTTATTTCTCAATACTTTCTGAATTTTCTACAGATGGCTACCTCACCAAATAATCAGGAAAAATGAAAATGGTGATAAGTCATATTAGGTGTTAGAAATCAAAATGTATATTCTTTCTGGAGGCCTGGACATTCGAAGTCATTATTTACAAAATATGTTCTGTGGATCACTTCTGCTAGAATCACTTGGGATGTCAGTTAAAAAAAAAAATCTTGGGTTTCTCTACAGAGCCAGTGTCTTTGGATTAATGCCAATAATCTGAATTTAACAAGTGCCCTGAGTGATTCTTACAAATAAATATTGAATTTGAAATCTACCTCCCTAGGGTTGCCCAATTCTTGCTGGTAAGCAAATACTAAGTTATACTAAGAAAACCCATCTAACTGTGGACCTGATATTTTAACCTACCTCCATTTAAGCCATCTTTTATTTTATTGGAAATTCTTTACTTTTGAAAAACCCACTGTATAATATACACATCAAATAGATTGCTGTCATATAGGACACTATTCTTTAGTAACACCCTGCATTTCCCTCCAACGTTTTTTGTTTGTTTGTTTTTGAGATGGGGTCTCTTTCCGTTACCCAGGCTGGAGTGCAGTGGCACATTCATGGCTCACTGCAGCCTCAAGAAATCTTCCCACCACAACCTTTTGAACAGCTGGCACCACAAGTGTGCACCAGCACACCTGGCTAATTTTTTATTGTCCTTTTTTGGTTTGTAGAGACAGGGTCTCACTATGTTGCCCAGGCTTGTCTGGAACTCCTGGGCTCAAGTGATCCTCCCACCTTGGCCTCCCAAAGTGCAGAGATTACAGATGTGAGCCACTGTGCGCATCCAGCTCCAGCAGTTAAATTACTTATGTATCAACATACAGTTGTGTCTATGTCCATTCGTTATTATGTCATTGTAAATACACAAGCAAGTAAAATGCAAGTGTAAATGAGTTATTTGTTGACAAAACTAAAGTTGAGTGTTTGAGGAAGTATACGTAAAGTTGATAGCCTAAGAGGCTGCTATAAAATCAAGTGGGGGAAAGACATCTAAGAAGATTTAGAGGGGTATCATAAAATCTGGAATAATAATAAAAAAATTTGCTTTACAATTCCCTTTAAATTATTACTATACATTTAGAAATCTTGGTATTTTAGAAACTATATTATGATCATTGTTTATACAAAAAAAAAAGAGAAAACAACATGATATGAAATTCAAATAGTGGATTACAATAAAATAAATGTTCTGGGTTCTTACCTCAAAATATCAGTGAACAAATGTACCTTTTTAAAGATTCTCTTTTTCAATTAATAGGCTAAATATGTACATAGACTTGAGAGCATCAGATAAGAAGTTTGGTAATATTTTTAGAGTGATTTTAGTATTGATCAGAGTCCCCTGGGCAGCTTTAGAGAATCTTTGTCTGATTTGGATATGGGATAGATTGATAAATCAATTTTGGCCTAGATTAGGCATATTGAGAGTAGTGACAGTATCATATTTTAAGAAATATTTTACTGTATTTTAGAAGTAAATTGCATGACTGTTGGGAGAACAGCAATCACTGTGAGACTTTTTCATAATTTCTCTAACCTATTCCAAGAATAGAAACCCAGCATCCTAAAAACGCAGGAGCTCTTTTTTTTTTTTTTTTTTTTTTTTGAGATGGAGTCTCACTCTGTAGCCCAGGCTGGAGTGCAGTGGTGCGATCTCGGCTCACTGCAAGCTCTGCCTCCCAGGTTCATGCCATTCAAATGCAGGAGTTCTTATAGATCAACATTCAACTCAATACAAATTGCTTCTTTTATTCCTTATGAGACAATACTGTTTAAAGATTTCATTGTCAGGCATTTCAATGCCTCATAATGCACATCATGCTAGATTTTTCAAAACATTAGAAACTGAAGGTTTAACTTTGATTTTTAATCTTTTACAAATTAGGCTCTGAATTTGAGTTAAAAGGCAAAAACATGGCCATTTAAACAATTTTCTTACTAACTCTGTCTCTTTCTCTTTATATATACTAATATTGTATAAAATATTTGTGTTTCAGAATTTAAAATGAATAGAATATTGGCGACTTTGATTAATTTGTAGAAATTGTACACTTACTAGTGGGATTTTTGTATTAGAAAGCATCTGTTCAAAAGAAAGAAATAGATAGTTTCTAATCAAGATTGACAGGATTCAATTTTTACCAATGGCAAGATGTCATTAAAACCTATATAAAGAACTATAATAAGAAGAAAATTCCAGTTGCATCAGGAATATTTTGGGAATGCAGTGAATTAGTTTTGATTTTTGTTTTGAGTGTGTTTTGCACAGTTCACCAAAATGGGACCTTCTAAATGTTTAGGCTAGAATATATGATCCTGTATGGATAGTGGCAGGAAGAATCCCAGGAACACAATGATAAGAGGGAAAAGAAAAATACATGAAAGCAAAGCCCTTATTGAAAGAAGCTGGAAAAGGAGGAGAGTGGAGAGGGATGACGATATTTTGAAGACAGAAACATTGATGAAAAAGTGCCAACTTTACAATAAATTTTTAAGCTTTGAATAAAAGCAGGTTAAAAAAAAAGAATGAAAATGGTGCTTCAATTAAACTATCTTAACATAACAACTTTACTAAGAAAGGCTACAGATGAAATAAGTCAAAAAATAGATCTTATATATATTTACATATATTATATATTTATATATGTGTTTATATGTATGTATTTCAATATATAATATGAAATATTTTTATATTTAACATATACAAGATAACTGAGAACCAAATGTAATACTTAAAAATTCTTTGTAATCTTGCTGAATATATACCTATAATTACCAGCACCACTGAGGCTTATATTTTATTTCCAAAACAGCCTTAATTTAAATTGAACATACCGTTCCTTCTTTCATATCAACTGAAAATATCTATTATGCCTTCCAGCTATGATAGGACAATGAAAATTAATGCATGCGAGAATAGCCTTGATGTCCTGTAAATTCCTATAGCATGCTTAGATTGAAAAAAATAATGGATAAATTTACATTTTGAATGTTTTGAATTGCCTTTGTGTTCAATATATTTTATTACACTCTGAGTATAAAATTGATAACCTGTGTATAATATGTACTAATTTTCTGTTGACTAAATTATATTGAGCAGAACATACGATTTCCCAAATATGCTTCTAAGCATCAGAGATTGTAGTATTTTTTTAATATCGCCTGGGTTTTGTTCTATTCAATTGTATATAAAGGAAGGGAAAAGCAATTTTTCTTTAAAATGAAAGGGTATTATAGTTCAACTGTCAACAAATATAACCAAAATTATACATTCAAATAAGTATTGTCCTCTTCAAAACTTAGTGAGGAAGGCACAAAGAATGAGGTTGGGTATTATTATTTGCAGTTATTATATTAATCTAACTAAGGCTTCAAATAGAAATATTTTTCTTCCTCTTTTTTTTTGAGGTAAAGTCTTTCTCTGTTGCACAGGCTGGAGTGCAATGATGTGATTAATGCTTACTGCAGCTTCATCCTCTCAAGTTCAAGAGATCCTACCACCTCAGCCTCCTAAGTAGCTAGGACTACAGGCATGCACCACCACGCCTGGCTAATTGTTTCTGGTAGATACGGAGTCTCACTATGTTGCCTAGGCTGTTCATGAACTCCTGGGCTTAAGCAATCCTTCTGCCTCAGTCTCCCAAAGTGCTGGGATTACAAGCATGAGCCACCATGCCTGGCCTGGAATTATTTATAAAGTTTAAATATATTTTAAGTATAAGCAATAGCAAACAATCTCTATGCCTTGGTATTGAACTTAATTTTCAAAAACTAAACATCATTATTTTCTAAACCTGATAAAAGAATGGTTACTCAAGGTGGTTTACAATTTGTCAAAATGAGGAATATTTATAAGATTATGAGATAAGAGTTTCTCATTAAGTTGTAAATTTTTCTAGAAACATAAAACTGTTTTGAGATATAGTTGCATACATTAAGATATGTTTATTAAAATCAATTTGCTATTTGATAGTCTTTATAAGGTATTAGAATGTGTTAATTGACTGATTTGTTATTAACTCAAAGGAAGATTATCTATTTAATATCTTAATTTTTTGTTTTCCTTTTTTTCTTTCACTGCCTTTGTTAATTCAAAAATATTAATTGGACACCTATGATAGTTCAGGCACTCTTCTAGTGCTCAATTAATAATAGTTAATAGAAAGATAGTGCAGGAATGAGGTGAGAAGTTGGATTTTGAATATATTTTGATGGTAGTGACAACAGGATTTACCGCCAGCTAGGATGTGGACTTAATAAAAGAAATGTTTACAATTACTGTTAGGTTATAAGTCTGAGCACCTTCAAGGAAGTTTGCAGCAGCCAAGATGGTAAAGACTGAGGAAGAGTGTGTTGTAGAGAAAGATTATAAGCTTTTTATTTTTTGTATGAATGTCAAATATATTGTTCCTTGACCCCAAGGAGGTCAATCAACTGTTATGTGATGTTTCTTATTATTCCTTTATTTCCCATTTCTAATCTTCATTCTGGTAACATTGTTTTATTGATCATTTTAGGGGTTGAATTTATTCCCAGTAGTCTAATTTTTTTTTCTACTTGATACACGACTTCTCAGATTCACTGACTAATCTCACTGCATTTCTCTTTTGCAAAATCCTATTTTTGAGTCAGTGAGTGTAAAATCTTCTATGTGCTACAATCACGTAATAATTATCTGATAAAGAATGAAACTCTATTTCTAGATGACTAGTTTGAGAGTATGAGTTCTGTTGAGATCATCTTAGTTTTTTGTTGCAGAACTCAGTCAACTCTGAATCAAAGTTGCAAAAAGGATTTGGATCCCTACAGAGAATCAAAAAGTAACAATTTTCTTGGACTCTTACCCTTAGTTGTCAGTAAAATTCTTGTAATTCTAGACTGGTGTCTGAGAATAGGAATTAATGCGTGGTTGATTTCAAACTAGGAAGCTTTATAGCTTTACTTGTAAAATGGCTATGGCCACATGGATCAAAGCTTGGTTTATGAACCTCAAGGCAAACCATATAGAGAGTCTTTCTGCTGTTATTAACACTGCCATTGAAATAAAATGATATCACCCACTTTCATGTATTAACTATAGCTACAGAAATGAGTGGAGGCATTTATTCCACTCACATATACAGGATGTGTATAGGATCTGCCTTTCACTAAATAGACTATGAAGGGTACTTTTGGTTTCATCGGCAGTGTCAACAACAACTGCAGAAACATCCAGTATTTAGTGTGTTGTAATACTGTGCTAGGTGGTACACAGAATTGCATAAGCATGGTTGTTATCCTCTCAGAGCTTAAAGCAAAATTTACTAAAATGCTCAAGAAAGTTATCTGTAACAGTGACTACGATCAAATAAAGCTATAAGGAATTTCATGAAGAATATCAAAGGTGGTATTCATTCATTATTTTTATAAAAATGCATTCATTGTGTTTATCATTACAAGAGCAAAGTGAGTCAAGCTCAGTGGATAGAACAATGAAAAACACAGACCTGTTTCATCCTGTTTTGGTAAGTCCAGATTAGTTAAGGGAAAAATAATATTGAGGAAACATTTGCAATAGAGTATATTAAGAGCCATGAGAGCAGGAAGAATGAGCATCCCCCTTATAGAACTATAGATTTTTTGAGTCCTTGAAGTTACAATGTTGCTTAGAGAAACAACACTGGAAATAATAATAAGTCAACTACTTTTATTTATTTATTTGTTGTATTTTTTAAATTTTTATTTCAATAGGTTTTTGGGGAACAGGTCATGTTTGGTTACATAAATAAGTGGTGATTTCTGAGATTTTGATGCACCCATCACCCAAGCAGTGTACACTATGTCCAATGTGTAGTCTTTTTTCCTTCACCACCCCCTCACCCTTTCCCCTAAGGCCCCAAAGTCCATTGTATCATTCTTATGCATTTGGGTTCTCATAGCTTCGCCACCAATTATACGTGAGAACATACAATGATTGTTTTTTTATTCCCGAGTTGCTTCACTTAGAATAATAGTCTCCAATTCCATCCAGGTTGCTGCAAATGCCATTATATCATTACTTTTTATGGGTGAGTAGTATTCCATGATATATGTGTGTGTGTGTGTGTGTGTACGTATATATTTATATATATATATATACGTGTGTGTGTATATATGTGTGTGTGTGTGTGTATGTGTGTATACACATATATATATGTCTCCCCTACATATTTTTATCCTCTCATTGGTTAATGAGCATTTGGGCTAGTTTCATATTTTTGCAATTGGAAATTGTGCTGCTATAAACATGCATATGGAAGTATCTTTTTCATAAAATGACTTCTTTTTCTCTGGGTAGATACTAGTAGTGAGATTGCTGGATTAAATGGTAGATCTACTTTTAGTTCTTTAAGGAATCTCCACACTGTTTTCTGTAATGGTTGTACTAGTTTACATTTCCACTGACAGTGTATAAGTATTCCCTTTTCACCACATCCATCCACATCAACATCTATTATTTTTTGATTTTTTTATTATGGCCATTCTTGCAGGAATAAGGTAGTATTCCACTGTGGTTTTGATTTGCATTTCCCTGATAATTAGTGATGTTCAGCATTGTTTTATATGCTTCTTGGCCATTTGTACATCTTCTTATGAGAATTGTCTATTCATGTCCTTAGCCCACTTTTTGATGGGATTGTTTTTTTCTTGCTGATTTGTTTGAGCTCTTTGTAGATACTTCATATTAGTTCTTTGTTGGATGTACAGATTGTGACGATTTTCTTCCACTCTATGGGTTGTCTGTTAACTCTGCTGATTATTATTATTATTATTATTATTTTTGCTGTGCAGAAGCTTTTTAGTTTAATTAAGCCCCATCTATTTATCTTTGTTTTTATTGCATTTGCTTTTCAGTTCTTGGTCATGAAGTCTTTGCCTCAGCCAATGTCTAGAAGGGTTTTTACAATGTTATCTTCTAGAATCTTTATGGTTTCAGGTCTTAGATTTAAATCCTTGATCCATCTTGAGTTGATTTTTGTATAAGGTGTTTGATTTTTGTACAAGGTGAGAGATGAGAATCCAGTTTCATCCTTCTGCACGTGGCTTGCCAATTATCCCACCACCATTGTTAAATAGGGTGTTCTTCCTTCACTTTATGCTTTTGTTGCCTTCATCGAAGATCAGTTGGCTGAAAGTATTTGGGTTTATTTTTGGATTCTCTATTCTGTTCCATTGATCTATGAGCCTATTTTTATACCAATACCATGCTGTTTTGGTGACTATGGCCTTGTAGTGTAGTTTGAAGTCAGGTAATGTGATGTTTCCAGATTCGTTCTTTTTACTTAGTCTTGCTTTGGCTATGTGGGCTCTTTTTTGGTTCCATATGAATTTTAGGATTGCTTTCTCTAGTTCTGTGAAGAATGATGGTAGTATTTTGATGGAAATTGCACTGAATTTGTAGATTGCTTTTGGCAGTATGGTCATTTTCACGATATTGGTCCTACTCATCCATGAGCATGGAATGTGTTTCCATTTGTTTCTGTCAAATACAATTTCTTTCAGCAGTGTTTTGTAGTTTTCCTTGTTTCCTTGTAGAGGTCTTTTGTCTCTTTGGTTAGGTATATTCCAAGTACTTTATTGTATTATTATTTTTACATCTATTGTGAAGGGGTTGAGTTCTTGATTTGATTCTCAGCTTGGTTACTGTTGGTGTATAGCAGAGCTACTCATTTGTGTACATTATTTTGTATCCTGAAACTTTGCTGAATTCATTTACCAGTTTTAGGAGCTTTTTGGATGAACCTGTAGAGTTTTCTAGGTATACGATCATATCAACAGGAAACAGTGACACTTTTACTTCCTCTTTACCAATTTAGATACCCTTGATTTCTTTTTCTTGTCTGATTGGTCTGGTAGGACTTCCAATACTATGTTGAATAGAAGTGGTGAAAGTGGGCATTCTTGTCTTGTTCCAGTTTTCAGGGGTAAGGCTTTCAACTTTTCCCAATTCAGTTTAATGTTGGCTGTGTGTTTATTGTAGATGGCTTTTATTACCTCAAGTTATATCTCTTCTATGCCAATTTTGCTGGGTGTTTTAACCATAAAGCAATGCTGGATTTTGTCAAGTGCTTTTCCTGCATCTATTGAGATGATCATGTGATTTTTGTTTTTAATTCTGTTATGTGGTATATTACGTTTATTGACATGCATATGTTAAACCATCCATGCATCCTTGAGTGAAACCCACTTGATCATGGTGGATTATCATTTTGAAATGCTGTTGGATTTGGTTAGCTAGAATTATGTTCAGGATTTTTGCATGTATGTTCATTAGGGATATTGGTCTGTGGTTTTCTTTTTTTGTTATGTACTTTCCTGGTTTTGGTATTAGGGTGATACTGGCTTCATAGAATGATTTAGGGAGTATTCACTCTTTTTTTATCTTTTGGAATAGTGTCAATAAGATTGGTACCAATTCTTCTTTGAATGTCTGATCTACTTCAGCTATGAATCCATCTGGTCCTGGGCTTTTTTTTGTTGTTGGCAATTTTTTTTTATTACCATTTCAATCTCACTGCTTGATATTGCTCTGTTTAGAGTTTCTATATATTCCTGGTTAAATCTAGGAGGGTTGTATATTCCCAGTAATTTATCCATCTGCCCCAGGTTTTCTAGTTTATGTGCATAAATGTGTTTAGAGTAGCCTTGAATAATCTTTTATATTTCTGTGGTATCAGTAGTAATATTTCTCATTTTGTTTCTAACTGAGCTTATTTAGATCTTCTCTCATCTTTTCTTGGTTAATCTTGCTAGTGGTCTATCAATTTTATTTATTTTTCAAAGAGTCAGCTTTTGTTTTCATTTATCTTTTTTGTTTGTTTGTTTCAATTTCAGTAAGTTCTGCTCTGATCTTCATTATATATTTTCTTCTGCTGGGTTTGGGTTTGGATTGTTTTTGTTTCTCCAGTTCCTTGAGGTGTGACCTTAGATTGTCTATTTGTGCTCTTCCAGACTTTTTGATTTAGGTATTTATGCAATGAACTTTCTTCTTAATGCCACTTTTGCAGTATCACAGAGGTTTTGATAGGTTGTGTCACTAGGATCATTCAGTTTAAAGAATTTTTAAATTTCCATCTTGATTTCATTGTTGACCCAACAATCATTCAGAAGCGAGTTATTTAGTTTCCATGTATGTGCATGGTTTTTAAGAGTTCCTTTTGGTGTTGATTTCCTCCCCTACGGTCTAAGAGTACTTGACATAGTTTAGGTTTTCTTACATTTACTGAGACTTGTTTTGTGCTCTATTATATGGTCTGTCTTGGAGAATGTTCCATGTGCTGATGAATAGAATGTATATTCTGCAGTTGTTGAAGAGAATGTTCTATAAATATCTGTTAAGTCCATTTGTTCTAGGGTATAACTTAAGTCAATTGTTTCTTTGTTGGTTTTCTGTCTTGTCAACCTGCCTAGTACTGTCAGTGGAGAATTAACATCCCCTGCAATGATTGTGTTGCCATCTATCTCATTTCTTAGGTCTTGTATTAATTGTTTTATACATTTGGGAGCTCCAGTGTTAGGTGAATACATATTTAAGATTGTGATATTGTCCTGTTGGACTAGTCCATTTATTGTTATACAGTGTTCCTCTTTGTCTTCATTAACTGCTGTTGCTTTTAAGTTTGTTTTGTCTGATATAGTAATAGCTACTCCTGCTCACTTTAGCTGTCTATTTGCATGGAATATCTTTTTCTACCCCTTTACCTTGAATGTATGTTAGTCCTCATGTTTTAGGTGAGTCTCCTGAAGACAGCAGAAACTTGGTTGGTGAATTCTTAATCAATTCTGCCATTCTGTATCTTTTAAGTGAAGCATTTAGGTCATTTACATTCAATGTTGGTATTGAGATGTGAGGTACTATTCAATTCATTGTGCTATTTGTTGCCTAAATACCTCTTTTTTAAATTGTGTTATTGTTATATAGGTCCCGTGAGATTCATGCTTTAAGGAGGTTCTATTTTGGTGTATTTCAATGATTTGTTTCAAGGTGTAGTGCTCCTTTTAGCAGTTCTTGTAGTGCTGGCTTGGTAGTGGCCAATTTTCTCAGCATTTGTTTCTCTGGAAAAGACTGTATCTTTCCTTCATTTATGATGCTTAGTTTTGCTGGATACAAAATTCTTGGCTGATAATTGTTTTCCTTAAGGAGGCTAAAAATAGGACCCCAATCCCTTCCAGCTTGTAGGGTTTCTGCTGAGATATCTGCTATTACTTTGATAGATTTTCCTTCATAGCCTACCTGATACTTTTGACTCACAGCTCTTAATATTCTTCCCTTTGTCTTGAGTTTAAATAATCTGATGACTAGGTGTTAATCTTTTTGCAATGGATTTATCATGTGCTCTTTGAGTTTCTTGTATTTGGATGTATAGATCTCTAGCAAGGCTGAGGAAATTTTCTTTGATTATCCCCTTAAATATGTTTTCCAAACTTTTAGATTTCTCTTATTTTGCAGGAACATTAATTATTGTTAGGTTTGGGCACTTATAAGAGTCCCAAACTTCTTAGAGACTTTGTTCATTTTTTAAATTCTTTTTTCTTTGTTTTTGACTGATTAAGTTAATTCAAAAGCCTTGTCTTCAAGCTCTGAAATTCTTTCTTCAGCTTGTTTGATTCTATTGCTGAGACTTTCCAGTGCATTTGGCATTGCTGTAAGTGTGTCCTTGATATCCAGAAGTTGTAATTTTTTTTTCATGCCCTCTATTTCACTGAAGAACTTTCCTTTCATATTCTGTATCATGTTTTCAATTTATTTAAGTTGGACCTCACCTGCTTCCTTGATTAGCTAATATCAACCTTCTGAATTCTTTTTCTGGCAATTCAGAGATTTCCTCTCAGTTTGGATCCATTGCTGGTAAGCTAGTGTGATCTTTCGAGGGTGTTAAAGAACTTTGTTTTGTCATGTTACCAGAATTATTTTTCTGGTTCCTTCTTATTTGGGTAGACTTGTCAGATGGAAAATCTGGGGCTCAAGGGCTGCTTTTCAGATTCTTTTGTCCCATAGGGTGCTCCCCTGATGAGATGTTTTCCTCCTTCCCATAGGAATGGGGCTTCCTCAGAGCTAAGCTGCAGTGACTGTTTTTGCTCTTCTGTGGCTAACCACCCAGTGGAGCTACTGGGCTCTGGTACTAGAGAGTATCAGCAGAGTCCTGTGATGTTATTCGTCTGCAGGTCTTTCAGCTATGGATACCAGCACTTGCTCTGGTGGAGGTAGCAGGGGAGTGAAGTGGACTGTGTTAGGGTCCTTGTTTGTATTTTTCTTTAGTGTGCTGGTTTTGTGTTGGTTGGCCTCCAGTGAGGAGGTGGTGCTTTCAAGAGTGTATCAGCTGCAGTACTGTAGGGAGGAAGCAAACTTGCCCTAGGGTTGCCTGGTGAAGTGTTCAGATTTCTCCGGTGGTGGGCAGAGCTATAGAACTCCCAAGAGATTATGTCATTTGTCTTTGGCAACCAGGGCAGGTAACAAAAGACCACCAAATTGGGAATAGGTGTGTCTGAGCTCTGACTCTCCTTGGGCAGGGCTTACTGCAGCTGCTATGGGGAGTGGGGGTGTAGGTATCAGGCCAATGGAGTAGGGGTGTAGTTCTCAGACCAATGGGGATTATAACTGCCTCTGCTGAGTCGTACAGGTCACCAGAAAGTTGGAGAAAGCTGGCAGTCACAGGCCTTATCCTGCTCCCATGCAGCCAGCAGTCCTAGAGGCTGGTCTCGCTCCCACTGTGCCCCCTGCCAACAGCACAGAGTCTATTTCCAGGCAGCCAGTGACCAGGGCTGAGGACTTGCCCCAGACCACCAGCCTCCACACTGAGAAAGCAAGCAGACTCACAGTTTTCCACTATCTCAGGGAGTCAGCAGAAAGCTGAGTCTGTGAACTCTCTCAGCTTTCTTAGTATGTTGCTGTGGTAGTTCTTGGAGCAAAAGTTCATGACGTGAGTCTCCACATGCTGCTCTGTCTGTCTGAAAGGGAGCTGCTGCTAGTCCAACCTGCTATCTGCCATCTTGCCCAAATCAACTACTTTTAAAAAATGATCTTAATTCAAATATCCTGTTCTCTTTAACTTCTATCCTACCATAGTAAGGTCATAGACAGAAAGAATGTCAGCTTATGCCCTGGCTCCACCAAGAATTTCCATTCTAATGATCGCATTATGAGAAAGTTTGGAAAGCTCAGAATCAAATTAGGGCAGTGAGGGCAGCAGCACCTGACATTCACTGGGCTTCAAGATAATGGTTTTATTTCAAAGTATGAATGTATCTCAATAATTTAACAACTAATATGACCACAACAGTGCCTACTGGCTAAATATTAGCTCCATGATGCCAAGCATCTTGCCCATTGAAACGAGGTCTTTATTCCTCTGTTAATCTTTCACTGGTTATTAGCTTTTGTAAACATCTAAAAACAATGTAGGCACAATGGCATGCGATTGCAAAGCAGAATTGCAAATCTTGTAACAAAAGTGTAGGATTTCTTAAAATTGTTGAAAATTGTGTTGAAGAGCTACATTAATCCCTGACAATAATTAAATGCATCAATCACCAGTTGCTAATAATAAATGCAGTTAAATGAAGTTAGCATATATTAATGTAATTACGTACTAAAAAATACTACTGCACTTTTCATTGGTAACTAAGTAAATAAATAAATAAGCAAGAATTAAATTTGGGTTCATCAAAGAGCTTATTTGACAAACAAAGGATAAGACAGGTGTTAGGGAAAACTGACAAGCACTTGATTTCTCTTTATGATCATGTTGTAAATATTAGAGTATCTTTGTAATTATGATATCTTTATAATTATGCTTCAAAATTATATTATCTTTATTATATTAAATATATAATTTTAGATATAAAGTCAAAGCTAATTTCCTTATTTATTTCATTGTTCATTTTAATAAAAGGATTTTAGTTACACATATAAGCTAAATTTTAAGTATCAGACAAAATAGATATACATGCATGGTTTTAAGCTTCATTTTTCAAGATAAATTTCTAGTGAAAACATTTGTCAGTATTTCCTATAATTTTAAAAATTTCAAGTACATTTAAATGGTCATAGAGTTTGTTATTAGACTCTGCAAAGGGAACCAAACCAGGCTTGGGAATGGTTGGGGAACACTTCCCAGAAGTTGTAGGGTCTGGAAGCTGAAGAATGAATTTCAGAATTAGTCACATATAAGGCAAATGCCGCATTTCTTCTTTTATTGGCTATCTTCTTTTAATATATTTGTGTATATTCTCTGCAACTCTTTGTTGGTTGTTTCCCTCCCCTATCAACTATGGACCTCACACATATTCACTGTTCAGCAGGTCTGAAACTCCAAGATTAAAACTCTCTTCTCTGTCATGGTATTACCTCTATAAGTCACTAATAGTAGGTGCTAAATTTGTGGTAGGCTGCAACTCCATTTGCATTCTTGCATTTAACTTTCTTTAAGCATACCAATGAGATCATACTGGTATATTAGTGTTACAGGAATCCACGCATGTGGTAGATGAGGACATGAGAAACACTTCCACTATCTCAGGCTACGTAGGATCTCTTCTTATAACCAGAGAGAAAGATCGGGCATGCTAATCAGTTACTGGCAGGCAAAGATGACAGTTAAATGTTAACTCATCTTAGCTGCAGTGGAATATATGACACTATTTTGAGAAACAATGTGGGGGATAATATGTTGTTTCTTTAGTACTATAGATTCAATTACACTTTTAGTCCATCTGAATTTGTGAGCTTCCAGTGTATTTTGTAGAGGCGATGAAGGTTAATAATGTTGTCTTTGGTTCCAGACTGCTTGAGTTCGAATCCTGGTTTGCCTGAAATATATCACTGTAGCTTTAAGCAATATACTTAATCTCTCTGTGCCTTTGTTTCTTCATCTTTAAAATGGGGATAATATGAGAATCTACATCATAGGACTGTTGCAGATTTTAATTATTTAACATACATTAATAGAGCTTTGAAGTATCTGTCAAATGACATGCACTCGATATAGATTAACGATTATTAGGTAAGTAAATATTTAACCTTTCTGAGACTCTGTTCTCTTACCAGCAATGTGGAAATTCTAATATCTACTTTGTTGTATTAAATTAAATACATTAATGTAGGTGAAAACACTTGGCACGTATGTGAGCTGGGCAAAGACTCATGGTTGCTTGTCTCTCTCTCGATATCCTAACATTAAGCAAACTCTCTTTTGAACCTAGTTGCCTCTTAAGGGAATAGGTGGAGAGTAACAAAAAGACAGTGTTGTTGGGGGTTAAAATTTGAAATGACTCAACACTCAAAGGGATATATAATTTGAAAAACGTATTTTTTAATTGGATATGAGATGACACCTTTAATCAGCAAATTTAGTTCCTTCTCTCTAGGCAGGCAGTTGTAAAGATGTGTAAACCAAAGATAGTAATAATCCTAAAGTTTTGTTCATCTTAATTAAACTTTGACTTCCCTTTTAAAACAATACTTACAGACCTGATAAAGTTCTAAAAGTAAACATTCCTTGTGCTTTTTATTTTTCCTTGTGCAGCATATAATACAATATTCTTTAACAATTCAACAAGCTAACTTGGTTTACATCTTTGGAAGTGTGAATTTCTGTGAGCATATTCCTTGAGAACATGAACAAAAAGATGTGTAACAGTTGTAGGCTAGTAGAATTTTGATTTGTTTTTATTCCTCTCTGTCTTCACGTTGCCATATGAGTCGCATCTACAATTATGCAGACTCTTGGTAGGGTTAAGGCTGCATGCTTGACACTTAGCAAAGTGTTTTTTCCTCCCCCAATCATTTTTGTTGTTGTTTGGTTAAATGCTCCAGGTTTACTTGTGCTTTCACATTCTGCAAGAGGCATAGTAATCTATGTGTGATAACTACCCAGCTGAAACACACAGAGAGAATTAATACAAGGATGTTATGTCATCTGTGAATTAAACCACAATTGGCCTTAACTATTACTCCTTAAAGTGTAGCATTTTGTCATTCTCTTTGATACTAAAAGATGTTCACATACTTGTAATTGGCAGATAGGCTTAATTTGTGCTGGTTATAGTGCAATGAGCGAGGCAATTAAATAGGTTCTGATTTTTTTAATTGGACAAAACACTTTGCTTAGTCACAAATATAGGGACTTTTAGAGGGTATAAAATTCCTTCTGATAGAAGATAATTATTTCTTTGATCTCAATTAAATTTCTTACAGTATTTATTGAGGAGAAATCATTCTTCATTTGAATATAGCAATCTTTCTAAACAAGTAACACATTCATTTATCTCACACTCGACAGTAAAAGTTACCAAGACTATGTTATTATAAAAAGAATCATATTTTTTTGTTTGTTTTTATTTTTCTTTCCACCAAATTTACAACTGAAATTTAGGGATTAACAACAAAGTGTAATTTCTGGAACACTGCTTTGTGTATAAACCTTAATGGGTGATTTGAAATGTATCTTTGAAAAGCAGGGGTCCTTCCTTTACTCTCATCAAGCTTGAGTGAAAAAGGTCAAGGCTCAGTAAAGTTACTAGTCTTATCCTGGGTATTAAAGTTGCTAAGGCTGTAGTTTTTAACTGCAGGAAAGAATGTAGTCTAGTGGAAAAAGCATTTGAATACTCAGAGATAAGAGGGTCCAGGTATCTCTGGGAAGACATTCCCTAGCCATGTGACGTTTGTTTAGTTAATCAAACTCAATTCCAGTTTCCTTATCTGTTAGATAACATGTTAGATAACAGGGTGGGTCCTGTCCAACTTCTAAACATCCTCTGATTCTTTAACACAATATATTAAAATAAAATCAAAATGTTACATGTTTAATTGTCTACATTCAATGATTAAAATGCAATACTTCCCATATAGGATTAGCAGTGTTCTTTTTCTGTCCAGTATTATCCCTCCCCCTTTTTTTTTTTCATTCTTGAGCTGCCAGGAGGCAGTTACAGAAGAGATCAGATTGGATAAATTCTAAAATCAAGTATTATAATTATTATATTTATAATATTTACTTTTATAATGTAAATTTATAAAATAATTTAATCAATATATTTTATAAATATAATATTTATAATTATTATAATTATAATAAAGTATAAATAATTTATACATTTAAGTAATTTCAGAAATACTCATCAAACTAAGGCCTGAAAACATATGACAACATTAAAATTCCAAAATAAATTTGATATTTCACCCGAAAGTTGGCAAAGGAGTTAGCCTTTGAGTTTGAAGACCTTCTGTGCATCACTAGATTACAAAGAAAGCATATGTTGTAACACAGTACTAAGACTATAGCAATATCTCTTATTACAAATTGATTGGAAGGTAGAAATAAATTCATAAGAAATGCCCTAAAGTACATTCCGTATGTAACTCTAGTAGACGAAGAATCACATAATGAACTGTACTGCAAAAATATGTATGTACTCCTTACATTTGTCTGGAAAGTTAAACTACTGCATACAAAATAGTCTTTAAAAATAATAATCATGATCTAAATCACCTCCTACTAAACCAGAATTCAAATAAGTAGATTTATGATAGAATATGATTACTTTAAGATTATTTCATAAAATTTATTCTCAAGAGAAAATAGCAACCTGATAGAAAGGCAGATGAATTAAAGATTCATATTTTGGTGAACTATATTTTTTATACATTTATGGAATTTGAATATGTATTTTTTGTAATGAATACTAGCACCTATCTACTTAAAATTAATGTTTAGTATTTTTTCATAAGACATTATAAAGTCTTTAACCGTCAAATTGCATTTATTGTCCTATACACATGAAGTAAGGGGAGACAAAAAATATTTCATTAAAAATTTTCAATAATGAAAATATTCTTAATAAAAACTCCAATTAACCATAACACTTAAATTCATAAGGAACTCTAATAACAAGTCAAAATAATACATGGGGGAGAAAATTTAGTTCTGGCCTTCATTGTAGAGATTTTGTGTGTCTTCTTCCTCATGCTATCCCATTTCTATCACAGTTCCTACCGTATATTATCTGTTTAATGCTGATTATGAATATTATTAATAATAATATTACTGTTATATCGATGACTTCATAAATACTTGTTGAGGGAATGAGTAAATGGAAATCAAAATTAACTTTATAAAATAAAATAAACTTAATACAATTAATTTTATATACTTTACCTATGTATAGTTCAATTTTGTTTTATAATTGCCAATATAAAACCCTGAAGTGACTCATATTTGGTATTCTCTTGTTCTTACATTTCAAGCCTTAAAGGTTCGCTTTCAAAAAGGTATATCGTTGTAACTATTGATATTTTCAGTGTATGAAGACAAATCCTTGAGTAGTTAATTATATATTATTTAAAATGCTTGCTCCTTCTTCATGTAAATTACAGTCATATTATCATCATTATTTTTAACGTTGGGTCTTTTGGTTCATCTACCAAAGTGTAATTTTTCTAGTGGAAAACAAAGTAACAGTGTGTTTGGCATCTATTTTTGTTGTAGAAGTACATGTGTATGTTTGTCCGGTCTATGTGTGTGTTTGGGTTAAAAAGTAAATCAATAAACAACACATGCTTTACAAAGCAGTCAATAAACAAAGGTTGAGCAAAGCTGTGCACATTAGTAAACTTGTTTTACTGTAATAAATCCTGATCACCAGTATACAAGAAATCATATTCTTTTAATGACTTATTTGCAAGTACAGGGCAAATTAGAAGCTTTTGAAAAATTCATTAACCGTTTAACCTATTTGATAACTTTTAGTTCACTAAAGAAATTATTACCGTAGAAGTTGAGAAGAGTTTTGTTTATATTAACACACACACACACACACACACAGAGACATACAATTTTTATATGTGTGTATGTGTATGTGTGTGTGTATATATATGTAAAATAAGGTGAAAAACAGATCTATAGAACTTATATCTTGATTGCTTTAAATAACTCAAGTAGTTTTCCTAAAAGGCAAGACTTCAGCCACATTAAGTCCACAGAAGGGAGTTGTCTCAGTTCTAATTCAGGCTCACAGTAGATTTAGAGCGTGAAGTTGACATGGAATATTCAGTCTTCTGAGAATTTCCTTCCCTTCCTTTCTTATTCTTAGAATCCCACATTATCTTCCTTGTAGCCTCCCTCAATCCTCTCAAGCAAATAATCCAATTGACATAATGCAATCAGAAAGACTTGGATTTTATTTTTTATTCTCCACTTACTAGCCATATGACTCTGTAAAATTATTCAATTTCTCTAATCTCAATTTCTTCATCAAAAAGAAGACTAATGATGTTTATCTCTAGTACAGTTAAGAAACTTAATAGTTAAACTCTATAAAGTAATGACACATAATAGATACTGCATAAATGCTGAGGACCTTGCGACCAAGCCACAACGTTTTATATTTACCTTCTTTATGGCATTTACTGTCCTGTGTTATTATATAGTTTATATAAATGTGTTCTTTGTTGGAACACTATTATTTTACTTAAAAATCTTTTTGTGTAGTCCCAAAGCCTCATAAATGCCTAGTATGACAGTCACACACATAGATGAACATGTGCTGTTCTTGTTGAAGGAGTAAGTGGCAACAATTGATTGAAAACTATAGAAATTAAGCATGTTATCGGAGCAATAAAAAACAAATAAAATAGCACACTTAATGCACCTATAACTGTGGCTGGCATTATAAGTATTCAATAAATCTTAGCTCTATTATTATTATAAAATAATCTGTGATAAATAGATATTCATAAAGTTCTAAGGGAATCTGAGGTAGGAAAGATTACTTTTGTGAATTGGAGAAGAAATGAGAAAAGGATTAAAATATAATCTGAGTCCTTAAAGATGAGTAGAACTTCACCAGGTTCTATTTCATGTAGCTGAATAGAAACATCACATTTTAAACATGAATATTGAGAAGTGACACTTGGTAGGCACCTATCTGTACACTGAAGATTCAACATATTGAAAATCACAAAATATAGATGGGAGAAAACTAACTCGGAGATAATTTACCACTAGATGATAAGCATATTTCTTATTATTGCAAGAAGGATATATTAAATTAACATGAGATAGTGAGAATTTAGTTAATAGGATGTTTTCAAAGTCAATCTTCATTTTCATTTCTTTACTCAAATCATTTCTTAATTCTGGTTTAATTTTTAAAATCATATCAAGTCACCATTCCAATTCGGTATCACTAATTTTCTTCAATATGCAAACTATCAGAACTGATGAGGTAACATAAAAAAACTATTATGATAGCAAAACACAAATGTGTACTATGTGGGATGTGAAACAAAGCCCATCTTTGTTATATCCTGAAACAGATTGGAAAAGATTCACCCTACATTCGATTAATGAGAAATGGCAAAGGTTATTAAAATGTGTGGATAAGTAAGAAATTATGCTTCATTTGTTTCTGTGAAATTGTGATAAAATAGAAAATCAACAAAGTAACTCTATCAAATGGGTTGCAATTTAATCTTTACTCATTAAAAATAGCAACAGCAACCAGCAGTCCAACAACAAGAAAAACAACAAGCAAAATGGCTCTGGCATATTCATTGGAAGATTTTTAAATGGGATATTTTATCCAAAATTTAAGTATTAAAAACTCAGAAACACTCTTCTCTAAAACCATATCCCCATACCAGAAAGAATTTTTTTTAAAGAGTTCAAAAGGCACTTTCTGAGATTCTGATACTCACTTGTAAATTCTGTGCTCAAGGAAAATGATATCTAAGGTTCCTTTAAATTAAAAAAATCTATGATATTAAGTAAAAAAAAGAAAAATGAAATGGCAGTTGGCCATGCCTTAATGATTTAACTTGGCATCTGGTCAAATGACCTGGTCAAATGTTCTTTTGAAAAATGTCATGGAATTTTTATTAATGATGAATATTTAAGGTCTCAAGCCATACTCATCTTAAAGAAGATGATACTTTATCTATCTAGGTTATGTCAAAACTGGGTTTTGAATGACTTGACCCTCATAATAATTGAACTAGTTCTGCATGTAAATGCAGTCTAAATCACCTTTCTCTCAAGCATCTAAATTCTTTTGTTGAATGTGAGCAAACTATGCTCCAAAAATTAAAGAGATCTACATTTATTGATTCGGGCAACTGGGAGTTATCATTCAGTTGCTTATTTCAATGCTGAATTTTGTGAAGTTAAATTTTGCAAACTTAGTTTTATGGACTGTGTATTTCTTAGAAATTACTAATTCCCAGTATAACCTTATTCCAAATGTCCTAATATAAAGGAAATGTGTTAATGTAAAATATTGGTAGTGAGAAAATCTAAACAGATTTTCAAGTGAATAAGCAACTTTGAGTAATGACAAAAATAAATATAGTTCTTGACATTTTAATTTTACTTATAGCTAACATGTACCATGTGACAGGTATTTTCTTAATGCTTTTTATAAATTTTCTTATCTATAGTCGCTGTGTGAAACTTCAGGATAAAGGCACAAGGTTATACAGCTAGTAAATGCTGTTACCAGAATTGAGGAGAGTGGTTTTAAAAACAAAGCTTTCAAACTTCTTATTGGAGTGCAAGTGCAAAGACGTGGGCTGAAATCCCAGTGCCACCACTTATGGGTACAGTGAAGTTTCCTACAACTTAAGTTGTTTTACTGTACCTCAATTTTCTTATGTATAAAATGGGAATAATAATCTCTGCCCCATAGAGTTCCATCAGAAATAGCTAAGAGGATACATCTGATGATCTTAGAAGACTATTTCTGGCTCATATAACAATGATGTACTGTTATTGATATTATTATTTTTGTCAAGATTTTTTCTATTTATTTCCATTTGGCAATAATTTTTTTTTTTTTTTTTTTTTTTTTTTTTTGGAGACGGAATCTCGCTCTGTCATCCATGCTGGAGTGCAGTGGCCTGATCTTGGCTCACTGCAACCTCCACTTCCAGGGTTCAAACAATTCTCCTGCCTCAGCCTCCCGAGTAGCTGGGACTACAGGCACACACTGCCAAGCTCAGCTTATTTTTTGTATTTTAGTACACCATGTTGCTCAGGCTGGCCTCGAACTCCTGAGCTCAGGTAATCCACCCGCCTCAGCCTCCCAAAGTGCTGGGATTACAGGCGTGAGCCACCGCACCTGGCACCAATATTTTTAAATTAGAGTTGTTGCATCTTATATACTACAGGGATATAATAAATAATTTGAGATTACCATAGTGTGCCATTAACTTCAGAAGACAAGATTTCTGGTATGTCAGAAATGAGGAGATTACTGTTTCAATACATTATTAGGAAATATCTTAACTAGAATATATTCCTGGCTATATTAAAACACTTAGTCTAAATAATAATAATAATAATAATATTTGTAACACAAAAGTTTACAACTTAAAAATAAAACAAATATGTGTATCCAAAAATTGAGTCCATTCTACATGTACTATAAAAAAGCAGGGGTGTCAGGGAGGGAAAGGAAAAAAGGAAAATCAAAAACTATTGAGTGCCTGTGATATGTCAGATTCTAGACTCGTTTTTTGTTTGTTTGTTTGTTTGTTTTTGAGATAGTCTTGCTCTGTCACCCAGGCTGGAGTGCAGCAGTGTGATCTCAGCTCACTGCAACCTCGGCCTCCCAGGTTCAAGCGATTCTCCTGCCTCAGCCACCCAAGTAGCTGGGATTACAGGTGCCTAACACCAAGTCACGCTGATTTTTGTATTTTCAGTAGATATGGGGTTTCACCCTGTTGGCCAGGCTGGTCTCAAGCTCCTGACCTCAGGTAATCTGCCTGCCTCAGCCTCCCAAAGTGCTGGGATTACAGGCATGAGCCACCGCACTTGGCCAAGACTAGTTTTTAAAATATACGTCCTTGAAAATTACTCCTCACTTTTTATTAACCTCATAAACCACCCATTGCCAAAGCTTGTCGATTCATTCAAAAATTCATTCATTTCTGCACATCTACCATGTTGATTTAGTCCAAACTACCATTATCTCTCACTTTCATTAACATAATTACCTTCCAACCAGTCCACCTTCATCTTCACTGAGCCACCTTCTAACTTATTCTCCATATACATAAAGAATAACTTTTTGATGAATCAATCTGATTATGTCACCATATAATCTTCCTTGATTTTTCCCACTCTTCAAACTTTTCAATAGATTTTCATTAAGACAAAAATAAATATGTGATCATACTCCGCCTACCTCCCCAGGTTCATCTGAGACAACTCCCCCTTGCGTGTTTTTTCTCTTCAACGAAGTGACTCTCTTTTAGTCACTTCCCTATACTGGCAATTGTTCCCCTGACACAGACCTTTGGACAGAATTTTCTTCCCCCAGAATGTTCTCGCAATTCTTCACCTGGTTAACTCTGACTCATTCTTCAGATCTCAAATGAATCATCAATCACTTTTCAAAAGTCTTTCTCTGACTTTTGTGACATAGTAAGATTCATACTGTAGACTCTGAAATCAACAAATGCCTCTCCTTCAAACTGATTATAACAGTTTCAACTTTATATGTTCCTATGTTTATTTGATTTGTCTGTCTCTGCTCTAGATTGGGTTAACAATAGCTAATTTGTATTAGATATTTACTAGGTTCCATGCATTGTTTTAATGTACTTTATACAGTAATTAATTATAATTCTTGTAGCAACCTAAAAAGTAAGTTCTATTATTATTAATACTACTGTATGAATGAAAAACATCTAAGGCACAGAAAAACTTAAATACATTGTTCAAGGTCGCAAAATAGCAGAGACAGAATTCAAATTCAGGCATTACATTGAGAGTACATTCTCTTAATCACTTCATTTGTTGCCTTTTAGGAGCTGCAAAAGGATAGCTATTACTTCTATTGTATCCTAAGAAATAAGCATAGTGATTGAATGTAAGTTGGTAAAAAAATCATTGAAAGATTTATTTGCATTGTATGCCTAAATGTAAAATGTACTTTTGTTTTAAACCAACAATTTATTTCTAGGGTTATCTTGCAGTTCTAATGGTACATGTGCTCAGTGTATGTAGGACATATATTGCTTTGCTGTGTATAGTAGCAATATGCCAGGAACAATGACAAACTAAGCCTGTAGAAGACTAAATAAATAAATCACACTGTATTCATATGAATGAATACTCTATGGCCATATCAAACATTAGAGCTGTATTATTTATATGAAATGATACTGAAAATATAAGGCCAAGCAAAAAAAAAAAAAAAAAAAAAAGTGAAGGAAAACACTATGTAAAGCTTATTAAAAATTTTAGATGATGTTGTAAATAAATGTATATATCCAGAATATCTAGACATGTACAAGAAATTGATAATAGTAGCTGCCTTTGAGAATGATGATAAAAGCAATAGCTATCACTATCAGAGTGACTTATTTCTTATTTCTGTTTTTGTTGTATGTTTTCTTCTTCCAATCACATGTATTGCTTTTCTAATTTTTTAAAAAACACGTTTAATTTGTGGACTAGAAAATACGATAGCTCAATGGGGATTTTTTTTTTAATTGTAAGGCAAATACAAAAGTCTCTTTTTCAAAAGTATATGTCATTCCTCCAGAAGGATTAATTAATTAGAAGTGAAGGAAAAGACATTAAAACTTTAAATTAAGGTTATCTGCCCTTATAATGGGAAAGGGGAAAAACAACTCTTTAATATATATTTAAAAAACAATTGTTAGCCACTTAGATGAGTCTTAATTCATCTTGGGAGAGAGAGTTGTTCCTTTAGCAAAGCACTTTAAAGGGCATTGAGTATATAACAATGAGCACCGCCACTCCCCACACCTTTAGCCTCAGGGCAAACATAGACAAAGTAAAGTTAGAGCTGAATTTGTATGCAGAATAAGTAAAAGAAATTATAAGTTTCTTTGGATAGCTTTGTAGCAAGGGGTTCTTTAAGTCTGAAGACTGTCCAAGGCTTAGGAGAGCCAGGGTAACGTATCAAAGACTGTGCAATGAATATCACAAGAACAGTGATAGTCAGTATTTAAGTTTTAGTCGTCTCCTTTTCTGCAGTGTGCTCCAAATCTTTAGTAAAAGATGATCGCGTGAACAGATCTCTATTAAAGATGCTATGGAGTATGACAAATAAAATGAAGTGGTGGTCAAGATGAGATGACAAATATCAACTGCAGGACCAAGAAGGGTGATCAAGAACATAGGCTGTAGGTTGGAAAAGTAGGCTGCAGGGCAGATGAAGAGAAATATAACTTTTTATTTTTCTCATACAACTACATTTTTTTAAACATATTAAAAGTCTTCTAGAATTTCCAGAGTGCACAAATAGGGCATTGAGGGGTTTTGTTGTTGTTGTTTTCTTGAGACGGAGTCTTGCTCTATCTCCTAGGCCTTGAGGTATTTTAAAATAAGAGACGTCTTATAAGGCTGAAGAATTAGGACTTTTACTTGGATATCTTGGATTTATGTGTCTTAAGGAAAAAGTGCAAACTGAATAAAATAATATCTACTTCAAATTCTATGATAAGGTTTAAAACAAAATGCCTACATTGCATTTTCTAAAATTTAGAGCTATCATAAACTCATTAAATCATGTGCAATGAATTTGATAATACTGAGATAGAAATAAAAACATTTTCAATATTTCTCTTAAGACTGTGAAATATAAATTATGGACAGACCCAGTTTACATTCAAATGTTTTCCTCAGTATTTTCCTCACTTGGCCATCCTCAAGGTGATGCGTGAGGTGATTTGAGTACCATTCTAAAGTATGGTCCAAGGCTAAGCATTCATCCAATTTTCAGTTTAATTGAAATAATAATTTTTATATCATCTACATTTTTATTCTAACCAAATTTTTATTTGCTGAATCTTTGAAATGCACTTTAGTGATGGAGCACTGTAAGAGGGTAAATTTGGATGTAATTAGACAAAAGTAAGATATTAAATGTAAACATTCTTCCTTTGTTAACATTGGAAACTTTCCAGCATAGGTAACTCTAGAGTACTATCTTGTGGACATTATTTATAGCAAAATTCATATGGAAAATAACATATGCATACACACAACATAGGAACAACTATAAAACCATGATTATTACACTATATTAAATAATATTAACTAATATGAAAACATCTTTCTCACCAATTTTTGTTAAAGAATTATCCGATTTTCTGAGTTCTTTCCCTTTTAATTACTTAGTGCTTTTTAAAATAGCCTATTTTTTTAGTTTTTGTTTTCTCTCCTCCTGTCAAATTATTGTTCTTTATGTGTTCATGAAGTTTTTATTTAAAAATATTTTCAATGCTTTTGGCATTTTGATCAAAGAATGTAAGTTTGGATAAAAGTTTATATGATTTGTGCCAGAATATTTATATATATATATACATATTTTACATGCAACCGAAAAAAGTATAGTATACCAAATTTGATATAGATGCTAGTGAATCATATTTTATGGGACTCAAATTTTTAATTTTATATTTCATAAATTTACCTTTTAAAGATAAAATTTCTCCCAACACTTTTTTGTGGTAAAGTTTGCATAATATTCACCATCTTAATCGGAAACATTTAGTGCAGACACAATATTATGCGACCATCACCGCTAAATAGGTCCAGAACATTCTCATCACCCACAAAGGAGAGTGAATATCCGTTAAGCTTGTGTTTTTGGTCTTTATGGATTGACCTGTTATATATATTTCACATTACATTACACATGTGTGACCTTTTTTTTTAACCTTCTTTCACTTAGCATAATATTTTCAGTGTTCATCCATACTGTAGCAGGGATCAGTATTTCATTTCTTTTCATGGCTGAATAGCATTACATTGTATGGATGTACCATATTCTGTTTATCTGTTCCTCAGTGATGAACCTCTTGGTTGTTTCCACTTTGTTGCTATCGTGAAAAGTGCCGTTATAAGCATTTGTGTACACATTTTTTATCTGAACAGCTGTTGTGATGGTTTATTTTCGGTGGCAACCTGACTGAGTTAAAAGATATCCAGATAGCTGGTAAAGGACTATTTCTCAATATGTCTATGGGGGTGTTTCTGGAAGAGATTGGCATTTGAATCAATGGGCTGGAAAGGAAGATCCACCCTCATCAATGGGAATGGGCATCATTTAATCCATTCAGGGAGTGTATAGAACAAAAAGGAAGAAGAAAGAGGAATGTGCTCTTTCTTCTGGAGCTTGGGCACTCGTCTTCTGTCTCAGACACTAGAACTCTAATTCTTGGACCCTTAAACTCCAGAGATGTAAACCATTGGCTTCCCTGGTTCTGAGGCCCCAATCGTATTGAATAACAACACTCACCTTCCTGGTTCTTCAGCTTGCAGACATCATAATATGAAACATCTTAGCCTCTATAATCATGTGAACCAATTACCATAATAAATTATTTTTTATATAACTCACTATATATCCTCTTGGTTCTGTTTCTCTTCAGAATTCTGACTAATACACCAGTTTTTAATTCTTTGGGTTATCTACCCAGGAGTGGAAATGCTGGGTCGCATATTGATTTGATGTTTAACTTCTTATGGAACCATGGGACTATTTTCTACGGCACCTTTACCATTTTACATTCTCACCAGCAATGCATTAGGGTTCAAATTTCTCCATGTCCTTGCCAGCCCTTGTTATTTTCCATTTTAAAAACAATATCAATATGCCATAATATTATATGACCTGTCCCAAAATATGTTTCATGTGCACTTGAGAACAATGTTTATCCTGCTGTTCTTGTGTGGAATATTGTTCAGTCTTCTATTTCCATATTGATCCCTGTCTAGTTTTTTCTAGTTATAGTTGAAAGTACAACATTGAGTCATCCAACTATTGTTATTGAACAACCTATTTCTCTCTTTAATTCCTTCAGTTTTGGCTGCATATGATTTAGGACTCTGTTGTTACATGCATATATGTTTACGGTTGTTAAGTCTTTTATATATACTGCCTCTTTTACCAACATACAATGTCCTTCTTTACTTTTTGTAAACATGTTTATTTTTTCTGACATTGTTATGGCTACCTTAGCTTACTCTTGGTTACAATGAGCATGAAATCTCTTTTTTTTTTTAAATTATTTCACTTTTAGGCTACTTTCATTGTTGGAGTTAATGTGAGTCCTATGTCGATTTACTTATAAAAAATATATATTTGGATTTTTAAAAATAAATTCTGACAGTCTGCTTTTTAATTGGTTAGTTTAATCAATTCACATTTAATTACTGATATACAAAAACTTACTATTTCTATTTTGCTACTTAAAGAAATTCTCATACCTTTTTTGTTTCTTAGTACTTTCATTACTGCCTTCTTTTATGTTTAATTGATTTTGTTTAGTATCCCATTTTTGATTCCCTTATCATTTTACATTCCAATAGTCTTATTATTTTCTTAGTTCTTATCCTGTGAATTATAATTAATATCCTAAATTTATCACAATGTAGTTTGAATTAATATAAATTCAACTTCAAAATTATAAAAAAATTCTAATTATTGCTTTATGTACTTTACTTTTAAATTATGAAGAAAAAAGCCACAAATAAAAAATACAATAGTATGTATTTTAGTTGTATTACAAAGTAAATACTTATATTTATCTATTTAGTTATCTTTAATAGTATTATTATTTCTTTGTGTAGGTAAAAGTTACTGTATAGCATCGTTTTATTTTAGCTGGAAGCCCTCATAAAGGTGAAAGTCATGTTTTCGTAGAGTGGATTTACTAGTAGTGAACTTTCTCAGCTTTTGTTTATCTGGGAACATTTAAATTTTCCCTTCATCTTTTTAAAGAAAGTTTGGCACATACAGAATTCTTGGTTGACAGGACTTTTTCTTTTAGCACTTTAAAAATATCATTCCACTTTTTCCATGGTTTCTAATGAAAAATCACAGTTAATCTTATCAAGAATGCCTTTTTTAATTGAGGTAAAGAACATATACAATTTGCTATCTTAGTCATTTTAAGTGTACAATTCAGTAGTGTTAACTATATACAAACTGTTGCACAACAGATCTCTATAATTTTTTATCTTTCAAAACTGAAACTCCATGATCGTTGAACAACAGCTCCACTCTTCCTCTCTTCTTTCCCCGGAAATGACTGTTCCTCTTTCTGATTCTAGGAGTTTGATTACTTTAGTTAACTCATGTAGTTAGAATCAAACAGTATTTCTCTTTTTTGTGACAGGCTTATTTCACTTTGCATAATGTCCTTGAGGGTTATCCATGTTGTAGCATATGACAGAATTCCATTATTTTTAAAGCTGGATAACATTCCATTGTATGTAAATATCACATTTTTGTATTCATTCATTGATTGACATTTAGGTTGCTTTCAGTTTATGGCTTTTATGAATAATGCTGCAGTGAACATTTGTATACAAATCATCCCTCAAGCTTTTTTTATCAATTCTTTTGGATACATACACAGAAATGGAATTGCAGGATTATATAATAATTTTATTTTGATTTTTTGAGGAATATCCATGTTGTTATCCATAATGGCTGTGCCATTTTACATTCTCACCAACAGTACACAAAGTTTCCAATTTCTCCATATCCTTACCATGACTTATATTTTTTAATAAAAAGATATGTGGGATCATATCTCATTATGGTTTCAATTTGCATTTTCCTGATGATTAGTGATGTTGAACATCTTTCCATAAGCTTAATGGACACTTATATATTTTCTCTGGGGAAATGACAATTCAAATCATTTGATAATTTTTTTAGATATTTGATTTTTGTTATTGTTGGGACTTGTAGGAGTTCTTTACACATTAACTCCTTATTAGGTATTTGGTTTGTAAATATTTTCTCCCATTCCATAGGTTACCTTTTAACTCCTTTGATTATTACATTTGCTATAAAAGAGTTTTTAAGTTTGATGTAGTCCCATTTGCTTATTTTTGCCTTTGTTGCCTGTGTTTTTGGTGTCATATCCAAGACATCATTGCAAAATGCAACGTCATGAAGCTTTTCTTCTATGCTTTCTCCTAGGAGATTTACAGTCTCATGTCTTACAGATATAACTTTAATCTGATAGTAAAGATGTATCAGATTTGAGATACCTTTTTGATATATTTGAGATAACTTTTGTATTAATGTATGGTGTAAGGTAAAGGTTCAACTTTACTCTTTTACATGTGGGTATGCAAAACACCATAGTGTTTTGATTATTATCACTTTATGATATGTTTTCAAATCAGAGAGTATGAGCCCTCCAGCATTGTATTAAATTGTTTTAGCTATTGGAGGCCCTTTGAGATTTCATAGGAATTTTAGAATTTTTTCTCCATTTCTCTAAAACATGCTGTTGGGATTTTGATAGGGATTGCATTGAATCTGCAGATTGCTTTGGGTACCATGAACATTTTAGCAATATTAAGTCTTGTAATCCATGAACATGAAATATCTTATAGCTTTTTTTGTATTGATTTGCAGCATTACTCTCTTCTTATTTATTTCAGCAATATTTTTTTGCTTTTAGTGTGCAAGTCTTTTGCTTCTTTGGTTAAGTTTATACCTAAGTAATTTATTATTTTTGATGCTATCGTAAATTGAATTGTTTTCTTAATTTTCTTTTCAGATTATTATTTTGCAGTGTATAGAAATGCAACCGAATTTTGTCTATTGATTTTGTATCCTGCAGCTTTGCTGAAATTGTTTATTAGTTCTAACAATATTTTTGTTGAGTCTTTAGTGTTTTCTATATATGAGATTATATCTGTAAACAAAGATAATTTTACTTCTTCCTTTTAGATGCAGGTCTTTTTTTCCCCTTTGCTTAATTGCTGAGGCTAGGACTTTCATTTCTGAGTTTAATAGAACAAAGGTGAGAGTGAATATCTTGTTTTATTCCTGATCTTAGAGAAAAAGCTTTCAGTTTTCACCATTGAGTGTGATGCTACCTATGCATTTTTCATATATGGCCTTTATTATGTTAAGGTAATTTACTCCTCATCCTAATTGGTTGAGTGTGATTTTTTTTCTCTTTTATTGTGGTAAAATATACATAACATAAAACGTATTCTTTTAACCATTTTTAAGTACAGTTCAAGAATGTTAAGTGCATTCATATTGTTGTGCCTTCATTATCAAACAGTTATCTCCAGATCTCATTTCATATTGCAAAACTGAAACTCTATAGCCCGTCAAAAATTACTCTTCATTACTCCCTTCCTATAGCCCTTGGCAACCACCATTCTACTTTCTTTCCTTATGATTTTAACTACACTAAGTACTACATACAACTAGAATCATATAGTATTTTTTTCGGGAGTGGCTTATTTTATTTAGCCTAATGTCCTCAAGATTTATCATGTTGTAGCATATGTCAAAATTTTCTTTTTTTCTAAGTCTGTCTATAAAAGATAAACTTAATTCTGTCATTTTAAAGTGTGTTTTCTCTAAGACTTATAGCTTTCTTGTCTGAATTTCCTGCAATACTCTTTTCCTTTGTTTTTATTTAATTTTTTTTGTAGTGAAACAGTCAAATTTCTTTCTCATTTTCTTTTGTGTATATTCTGTAACTATCTTTTGTGTGGTTAACATAGGAATTAGATTTTAAATTCTAAAGCTAAAACACACTAATTTGGATTTATACCTGCTTAACTTCAGTATATACAGAATCTTTGCCCCTTTACATCTCTTTCACTACTTCTTACAGTTGCTGATGTCACAAAATTACATTGTGTGTCCAAAACATAAACCAACAATTTTTAAAATGCATTAGTCTCTTAAATTATGTACAAAATAAAATGTGGAGTCATAAACCAAAGTTGCAGTAATACTGCTTTCAAGAATAATTGTTTTTCTAAAAAATGCATTAATCTCTTTAATTACGTAGAAAATATAAAATAGATTTACAAACTCTTATTGCGAAACTACTAGCTTTTATAATTTCTCATATATTTACTTTTACTGAGATCTTTGTTTCTTTATATCACTTCAAGTATTCTCTAGAGTCTTTTAATTTCAACTTGCAGGAATCCTTTCAGCATTGAATGTAAGTTTGGTTCTTCTTTTTTCCTTCCCAAGGTCGAAGTCATGTATTAGAAGTTTTCACCCAATTTTGCTGAGCTATGTCAGCTTGCAGGAGGGACAATTGTGGGTAAAATAAAATAGCTTTTCTTACTTGTTAATTTAATGTGACTATTGTTTGCTTTGTGCTTGTCTGGATATATTAGTCAGGGTTCTCTAAAGGGACAGAACTAATAGGGTAAATAAATATATGAAGAGGAGTTTATTAGGAGAATTGACTCACACAATCACAAGATGAACTCCCACAATAGGCAGTCTGCAAGCTGAGGAGCCAGGAAGCCAGTCTGAGTTCCAAAGCCTCAAAAACAGGGAAGCCAATAGTGCAGCCTTCAGTCTCTGGCCAAAGGTCTACAAGCCCCTGGCAAATCACTGGTGTAAGTCCAAGAGTTCAAAAGCTGAATAACTTGGAGTCTGATGTTCGAGGACAGGAAGCATCCAGCATGGGAGAAAGGGAAGCCAGAAGACAGCCAGTCTAGCCCTTCCACATTCTTCTGCCTGCTTTTCATTCCAGCCATGCTGGCAGCTGATTAGATTGTGCCCACCCAGACTGAGGGTGGGTCTGCCTCTCCTAGTCCATTGACTCAAATGTTAATTTCTTTTGGCAACACCCTCACAGACACACTCAGGAACATTACTTTGCATCCTTTGAATTCTTTAATCCAATCAAGTTGACACTCAGTATTAACCATTACACTGGGGTACTGCAACTTCTTAATTGGTTTCTGGAATTCTCACGAAGGCTTTGGATTGCATATTGTTTTTAAGTCATTGTCTCAGTGGAGGACACCAAGATCTGTGGCTTTCCATTCTACCTCTTGCATGAAACAGAGGATGCCTTTTATATGACTTACTTTGCTTTCTGCTCTCAAATTTCTTTCTTTGTCTTTCAATAATTTGATTGTAATGTGTTTCAGTGTGGATCCCTTTGAGTTTATTTTAGAGTTAGTGAGCCTATTTATATGTGTAGATGCATGTCTTCCATCAAATTCAGGAAGTTTTAGGTCATTAGTTCTTCAAATGTTCTTTCTGTCTTTTTCTTTCCTCTTCTCTGGGACTGCTATTATAAATTTGTTGGTATTTGTTGTTATTAGTTGGACTATTTGTATGTGTAGACATATGTCTTCCATCAAATTTGGGAAGTTTTAGGTTATTATTTCTTCAAATGTTCTTTTTGTCTTTTCCCATCTCTCCTCTTCTCTGGGACTGCTATTATAAATATGTTGGTACACTTGATGGTGTCCCACAAGTCTCGTAGGCTTTTATTTTTCTTCATTCTTCTTTTATTTTTACTCCTCAAGACAGATAATCTCAATTGGCCTATCATCATGTTCTCTGATTTTTTTTCTTATTACTGTTCAAATTTGTTGTTGATATCTGTTAGTGATTTTTTTCACATCAGTTATTATACATTCCTGCTCCAGAATTTTTGTTTCCTTTTTATAATTTCTATCTCTATTGTTTTTCTTCATTTGCTAAGACATCATTCTTCTTATTTCATTTAGTTCTTTGTTCATGGTTTCATTTAGCTCTCTAGGCTTATTTAAGAAAATTAATCTAATGGTTTTCTCTACTACATCCAATATCTGAGTTTTCTCTGAGACATTTTGTATTAATTTCCTTTTTTCCTGTGAGTAAGCCACATATTTTTATTTAATTACATGTCTCATATATTTCTTAAGTCAGACATTTGGAATATTACTATGTAATAAATCTTGAAAGAAGATTCTCCCCACCCTCAGGGTTTACTCTTGCTGCTTATTATGGTTTGTTGTTTGTTTAGCAACTTTTCTAAATTACCTTTGAGAAGACTGCATTCTTTGTGAGTGGCCACAAAGTCTCTCTTTCTTAGAGTAATGGCTCAGCTAGTGATTTGACAGAAATGCCCTTAAGTTCTTGGAGTTTTTCTTTTCTTAATCTCTCCCTGTCATTTCCGATTTTCTCCATGTTGGGACACTCCTTCAATGCTTAGCCAGGATGTTTACAACTCTAACTTAGCCATCATTTCCTGTTTACATGTAGTCTAATTGTCAACCAGTGGTAAAAATTTTTGGTCTTAGTAGGTCTTTACTGACCTTATACTGTGTGTGCACATGAATTTTTAGATTCCCTGGTACATGTGGGAGTTTTTTGTTTTTGTTTTTGTTTTTGATGGAGTCTGCACTGTCACCCAGGTTGGTGTGCAATGGTGTGAGCTTGGCTCACTGCAACCTCTACCTCCCGGGTTCACGTGATTCTCCTGCCTCAGCCTCCCAAGTAGGTGGGATTACAGGCACACAGAATCACACCTGCCTAATTTTTTGTATTTTTAGTACAGATGGGGTTTCACTATGTTGGCCAGACTGGTCTCGAACTCCTGACCTCGTGATCTGCCCACCTCGGCCTCCCAAAGTGTTTTTAGGCATGAGCTACTGCACCCGGCCTATGTGGGAGCTTTTCAAAGCCCTTATTCAGTCCTTATTCCTCCATGTATCTCCTTTCCCACCCTTTTCCTTCCCAGGCTATTCATTTTGTATACTACTTGCTCCAATGGTTATTGTTTGTCACAGGCAGCTGCACCTCATTTGTTTCTTCTTATGCCTTTGACGAATGTCACCTGAGAAGCCTGTTCATCCCTGAAAAATTCCAAGGTAGGCAAAACAAAAGCAAGCCCTTGAGCTTAGCTTTCAGGGAGCCACCAGGCATATCAAAGCACACTATTTCAACACTTTGAGGATAAGGTCCTCTATTGCTTCCTTCACTACCAACAAGTTTTATGAGAAATTTGACAGCTATGTTTGCAGCCACTGATGTGCTGGGGAATGATTTGATTCCAGAGTTTTGAAAAAGGTTATTCAGGCAGTTTTTTTTTTTTTTAAACCAATAATAGTTGTTTTAGTGGAGGGATAGAGTTTTGGAGTTCCCTACTCTGCCATTTTAAGTAACATCATATCATACCACCATCATTTTATTTTCTGATAATTTTTATAAAAATTCTAATTTTATAAATTAATAAACTTATAATTTAAAAACTTCACATGTTTAAATAAAAATCATTGAAATATACAAACATTTTTCTAGATTGCTTTGAAAATAATTTGTAAATTATCTCTGGACTCTTGAAAAAAGAGCATAGGGTTGTATTTATAAATATTCAAATTTTTTTATTTGTGATATGAACCAAATTCTCTATAGGTTTACTATTAGTTTTTGTTTATTTGTTAGTTTGGTGATGGTTGACCCTGTTGATTTTTGGAAGACTGAAAAAATTTATAAAATGTTTTAATACATTTTTGTTGTTTGTAATGTTTCCATGTATTTTTAAAATATACATTTTCTATATTTTGAAGTAATTTTATCAGACAAGCAAAAGTTAATGACTTTTATATAATTACATTTTAATTGTGACTAGAACTTTTTATAATTATTAAATTTATTCCTCTATCTTACTTAATGTATTTTTTCTTTAAATTCTACTTTGTATGATATCAATTTTGTCTGAGCACTTTATTTTTATTGTTTGCATTTGCCTAATACATTTTAACCCATCCTTTATATTTTACCATTCTAGGGTCACTTTATTTGAGATGTATTGCTGATTTAAAAAATGATATTTTAAATCAAATTAATATTTTTTGCCTTTATGTAGACTAGGTGCTTGAAGCATTGGCATTCAATTTTACAATTTATATTTTCTCTGGTATTGTAGAATAGTGCTTCCTATTTTTTTTTTTTCTACTCATCAGGAATCATAGAAAATATGATTGCCATTGGTCATGCTGTATTGAATGTGCAAGACCATTTCCAGCCAGAGTAAACTTGCTATTCTTTCCTGGCCCTACTAAGGATAGAGGGGCTCTATAAGTTAGCATAACTTAACCCATAACCCATAACCTATTAAGAATAAATTAATGAGCCAGGTGCAGTGGCTCATGCCTGTAAAACCAGCACTTTGGAAGGCCGAGGCGGGCGAATCACGAGGTCAGGAGATCGAAACCATCCTGGCTAACACGGTGAAACCCCGTCTCTACTAAAAATACAAAAAAAAAAAAAAAAAAAAGAGCCGGGCGTAGTGGCCGGTGCCTGTAATCCCAGCTACTCGGGAGGCTGAGGCAGGAGAATCGTTCGAACCCAGGAGGCAGAGGTTGCAGTGAGCCGAGATAGCGCCACTGCGCTCCAGCCTGGGCGACAGAGCGAGACTCTGTCTCAAGAAAAAATAATAATAATTAATTAATTAAAAAAATAAAATAAATTAATGTGCAAACAGTGCATTCTCAGTTTGGGAGTTCTGCTAAATTGGCCATTGTTGTTTCATTGCCCAGAATCCACTTACCATTCTTATGGCAGAAGCATCCCAATGATATTATGAGAAATACGACTTTTTTCCCACTTTCAGTAAATGTTTGAATAGGATTCTCACATTCTTCCCTGGGATTTTAACATATGACTTAGGCCAAAGCAATCAGGGTAATTATATTACTTTGGTCATAGAGGTTGTATCAGGACGAGACATTAATCCAATCAAATACAATAAAAGGCAGTGATTTAATGACTTTTGTAGTGGCCACCAAAAATATATTTTTCTTGTGGATTTCATGGGGTGAGAGTATAAGATGTGGGGCTTGTGCAGCCATCTTGCTGGCATCTTTCTGTGTGGCGTGCTTGCTGACATGCACAAGAATAATGGCTAGCATGCGGATCCTAGGGATGTTGTTTTATGTCTCAATAGAACCATTCCTCAGCCACCCAATTTTATGGGCCAGTCAGTTCCCGAGCCTATTTGTAAGATAGGCAAGCAGTTTTTAGCCTTAATAGTGGTTATTTTTTTCTTAAAAATTTTAATGTGTTCATTGTTAATATCAGAAATTAAATACTAATATACATTTTGTGTAAGAAATATCACATGATTAAATAGAAAAATGAGGCATTCTAAATTCAAAATTAGTATGTTAATCGGTCATTTTGGGGTTTTAGGATTATAATTGTTAAATATTTATATTACTTTGTAATTTCCAACTTTTCTCTAATAAACATTAAATGTTATATAATTGAAAATAGAACAACAAATGACCTATATTGTAATGCTGAGAGTGAAACAGACAATTTTAGGCTCAATTACCATACTTGATAGTATAGTTCCCCACTGCCACTCCCAGAAATCTTGCCTCCTTCATCCATGTAATCCATAATTTCCAACAGCCACATGATATGAAACCTTACCTATTCTCACTTTGTACATATCGACATTGGCCATACTTCTAGGACAAGCCACTTTCAACCAAACTACTTCTTTCATTTTTTCTCTTAGAGTTATTTTTCTTGTTTACTTGATTGAAATTCTTAAGATTTGAATTACATACCCCACTCTCTCATCACCTAATCACAATGCTCCACTCAACGTGGGAACTCCAAAATATTCTGACTTGATTAACTTCTTTGCTTCTCCACCATGACAATTCTAATTTTGAAAAAAATCATATTTATCCCGGACTACTGAAGTAGCCATAGAACTAGAAAACCTTGTCTTTCTATTACTCCACATATGTTAGAGATGCAAAAATTCCTTTAACGTATCTGGTTAAAATTATCCAATGTTTTTCTATAGCACTTGAAATAAACTCCTAATTCTAGCTTATAAAGCCCCCTATGTAATCTGCTTTTTTCCTACTCTTCATATTACCCTTGGACTACCATCCCCTTCTCTCTGGCTCTACTCTAGCCAAATTAGCCTCTTCCCTTTCTTCCTTAAGCCTTTGGACAAGTTGCATCCTTTGCCCAGAAGACTCTTCCTTCTGGTATTTAAAAAGGTTTGCTTCTTGTCAATTAGTGCACAACTCAACACTTATGTCTTCAGAGAAGCTTTCAATTGACAATTCAATATAATATATCTCTGAAACAGAAATTTATTCTCCAGAATAGCATGCTTTGTCATTGGATGGTTTCTTTTTTTTTTTTTTTTTTTTTTTTTTTTTGAGACGGAGTCTCGCTCTGTCGCCCAGGCTGGAGTGCAGTGGCGCGATCTCGGCTCACTGCAAGCTCCGCCTCCCGGGTTCACGCCATTCTCCTGCCTCAGCCTCCCGAGTAGCTGGGACTACAGGCGCCCGCCACCACGCCCGGCTAATTTTTTGTATTTTTAGTAGAGACGGGGTTTCACCGTGTTAGCCAGGATGGTCTCGATCTCCTGACCTCGTGATCTGCCCGCCTCGGCCTCCCAAAGTGCTGGGATTACAGGCGTGAGCCACCGCGCCCGGCCTGGATGGTTTCTTAGTTATTTGTTTAGTTAGCTGTTTATTGTATTATCTCTCAGACTATAATGTAAGTTCCATTATGTCTGTCATAGTCTTAAGTGTATATAGAACAGTGCCTATCTTACACTTTGTTGCATAAATGATTAATGACTGAATAAATGAACAGATCAGTATTCCATAAGAAAATGTTCATAATGTCAATGTAAGAATTAATTTTCCCATCTTTACTGCTACATGGCTTCTAAGCATTACTGTGCTATAATGAGATTTGTACATGTCTTTCCTCCCCATTATATCCCATGCAATTTGATGCAAATGAGTGCTTTATTTTCCCTTCTTTGTACTTCCCAAGGAAGTGCCTTGCACATTACCTTAGTGTCTTAGACATAATGGCCATTCATAAATGTTTGTCTAATTGAATTATGTTGCCTTTACAAAATCTTAAGAGCCTCTCATGAGCATTCCTAAGGGAAAGATTTTTCTCTTGGAACCTCTCATGAGTCCTTAGACCAAAATTAATTGCTACTTCCTCTCTGTTTTCATTGCGATTAGTATATGCTAAGTGTTTTAAACCCTATGATTTATATTGTAGAAATTCATCAACATGTCTATTTCCACAGCTAAACTGAGAGAATGTTAGCATTGTTTCTTAAATATAACAGTGCACAAAAATATCATTGATAATAAATTGAAGTAGTATTCAGTTATGTGTTCATTCTCATCAAAACATGGGAGGTCAACATGGAAGACCATTATAATATAAAGATTTTGCAGTCTTTCCAGTTAGTGATTGCTACCAAAGAACAATCGTACATAGTTCTTGAAGGATCTTGACTATTACAGAACCACCACTCAGTCAGCCAAGCAACTTGCTTGAGAAAACAAAGCTGAAGTTATTTACATGCATTTTGTCTAACCAATCTGTGAAATCTATGACAATGAAGTAGAGTCCATAGTTCAGTTTTTGTTTAGGGAAGTATGTGATACAATTCTTTTTTTTCCTTCACTTTAGTATTCTGGTAATAACAGACAATCTTCTCAGGAAAGGATAGTTTTTACAAGTATATAATAATTACATTTTCATTAATTTCTAATATGCTTTGTCTTACTCTGAAAAAAAAAAACTAGACTATATACTATCAAAACGAACACATCAAACACAAAAGGAAGTTCAGCACAAATGAAACTTCCTAAACGATATCTACACCTTGGATGATTTTTTAAAGAAACATGTTCTGGCTCAAACTACCTTCAATATATTCAGGAGGAACAGAAATTATGCCTTTGAAATATGGAGTTCCACTTTGAGGAAACCCAGTTCTCCTTAATGCCCCTGTGTGACTATGACTTCAACGTTTATTCATCATTCAATTGTTTGTTTGTTTGTTTTTTAATAGACCACTTTTTGCCAGGCACTGTTATTGAATCTGGGAATACAGTAGTGAATCGGACAGAGTTGGCCCTAGCTTACAGACATTTTTCATTCTAGTACAAAATTTGAAAGTTTATCATGTACCAGATAAGGCAGGCATTTTTCTTCAGGCACTTTATCTTTTCTATCCCTTACAAGATGAAGCCACCAAAATTGATGAATGGCATACTTGTCACTGAAACTAGAATAGTGGAAGACACCAAAGACCATTGTTCCCCTATAAATTAGCCTGGGAATTTTGTAGCCATCCGGACTTTATCTCACTGGTCTGAGAAATCCAACAAGAACAAAGCATTGCAGTAGCTCTTAGCTGAGATCCAGATTCTCCAGGTGGTAGACTGATGAACTGTAAATAATAAGCAATCATCCAGAATCCCAACAATGCAACCTGTTAGGAAGAAAGCATACAGATTCAAATTTTATTCTTTTACCTTTCATCCCATGAAGTCACTAGATAGTTCACAATACTAACTATGACCTATAGTGAGCATCTGGCAAAATGTCCTCAAATATTTGAGCAAAATTGATGTTTGTTGAGGCCAGACAATTCCTAAGAATTTAAAAATATTATTCTGTCCATGTTTGATTATAAAGCTCCCCTGGTCATCACTGTGGTAAATTTTATTTTGGATCTTTCACTTCCTATGGCTGTGGCAACACCTTAGTGGTTGTAAATACTTTTGCCAAGAAGGCAATATTAATCCATGCCAGCCATCATTATACAGTTCATGTGAAAGTCCATTGTAACAGACATTCAGGAACTAAATGACCTTTACTATTCTTCAGGTTATATTACTTTCTGGATCAAGTATTCAAACAACTCCATGTCAATCTAGCAACTATATGACAGAATAAAACAAGCCTGGTATCTATCAAACGGGTCATGAAAGAGTGCTTCCAATAGATCATTTAAACAGTTTTATAATCTTAGCATTGCAGAATTTGTCTGCCACAATTTACTACTTTTTATTTTAACCATGATCCTTAGATTCATAATTTGCTACAACCACTACTTTCCTAGTAGTACATTTGTATCTGGAAAGGCTACACAATTTTTGGCAAGCAACATCATATTGGACCAAGGGGCAGCACATTAAACAATGTGCTAGAGATTGCAGGTGATGTTTATTGTAGGGCATGAGGAGTGGTGTTTGGTTTGAGGTATATTTCAGAGAGAAATACTGCATAGCTGTCTTCCCGGTGTATATGCTATATATACCATCCGCCTTTGCCAAAATCGGGAGAAATTGTACCTCAAGTGTTTCAATGGAATGGAGATCATCCACCTTATGGCCTCATAGCTTTACCTCCAATCTACTTTATTTTATATCTCTTCTTGGTTTGCCAGAAATATTTTATACAGGAATTACTTACATGATGGCTTAAGTCTGAACATCTACAGACATTGTGGTTAATGTCAATACACATCTATGACCATATGTATTTGTTAATATAATTATTCACATATTTATCCCATTGTCTTTGTGGAGTTTGCAGCTGCTCACTCTGCATTTTTTTTTCTTCGTCATTCCTTCATTGTCTCATGTAAGAATTCCTATACTCCCAGCCGTGCTATCCTATTCATCCCATGTGAAAGGAAATGCAGAGAGGTTCAGGTAAATTATTACTGACAACTGTTTATCCTGTAACAATTATTATAGAGCAAATTAGCAATATTAGAGACATCAAAACAATTCCAAAAGAGCTGTATCTTGTACTTGGCATATACTAATTCAAGAGGTCAGTGCTTCTCTGCCAGGAGGTGGCATGTGTATGTACTCTCTTAAGAAATCTGTAAGATAAAGATCCTTAAAACTTTAATATTGATTAGAAATTTAGCCTATCCATAAAGTGTTGCTTTTTGTCTCTGTAACAAGAGTAATGATTATTACATGATATTAGTGGATGTGGGGTAAGAGATTGCCAAGTTAATAACTCTAGAAATTTATATTCTTAGACAAGAAATATAGGCACTTGTGAAAGTTTAGGAATTTTTATGGGGGGCTATGTGTCATTGCAATAGAGTATCTCACTATACTCTGTAGTGGCACTTAAAGTATCTAAGTAGGAATACTCTACCAATTTAGGGCAAATAATGATGTAAAGAATGAATTACACAATCTGTAAGCAACCACTGTGTTGAATTTCCTATGGAAAAAAGGCATGATATCACTAGTGCCTTAAGCTTAAACCATTTTGATATGTTATAAACTGGAAATGATAGTGACCTGAATGCTTAAGAAGCACTAGAAACTAGAAAATATGAAAATCTGCAGGTGGAAACCTTAAATATTGCATACTTCTTTGGCTGGTTCTTTCTTCATGTTGCAAACATCAATTATTAAATACTACCAACATTATTTAAGTAGTCACTTTTAATCATAATATTTTACATGTATATTTATACCACCATAATGAAAGGTCCCAATGTGTTTTACAGACTATACATAGCTTTATTAGTAAAATGTGGCTATCTTCACTAAAAGCACATTTTTATTCAAGATAATTGTACAATGCAATAGACATAGATTATGCTAATAGACAAGAGGAAGAACATGAATAAATAAAAGCCATAGATAATCCCCAAATCTAATTTTAACTACTATTTTAAATTTTTCTCTTCCACCAAACCTTTATAAGGGCTGCTAACAAGTAATAAAATTGACTGATTGGTATTTCATTTTCCCTTCCTTCTGTTGCTCACCTATAGGTGGAAATGCTAACAAGTATGGGAATAGGCATGAGACAGGAAGTAAAGGAAAAAGGCAATAGAAGAAGTAAGAGGTAATCCAACACCTGGGTAATCAGCTCATGAATAACAGAGAGTTGACTGAAATGATAACACTTAAATAAGTACTGTAATAAACTCTGTAATCAGTATTCTCAGTGGCCTGGTGGCAAGAAAGAGAACTACTATCTTTACAAGAAAAGGGAAGTCCATGATTTTTAAAGGATTTGTGCTACAAACAGGATATTAAGCTTCAGTGCAAAATACTCGGGGTATTTCAACTGGAGAGTTTAGATCACCTCTAAAATGCCTTTCTTATATTGTATAAAGACTCCAAGTTTATAAGCAGTCTTAAATGAACATATATATTTATATTTATATATAGTCATGATGTTATCACCACATATAAAATTCACTAATCACAAAATTCAATATTCACAAAATGTGATAAGATGAAATATTTTGGTTTTCTCCAAATTATCTTTCTCCTTAGCTGCCTGAAGTTACAGATTTTTTTTTTTTTTTGAGACACAGGAAAGTATTGTGAAAAGAATGAATACTTGGATTCAATGACTGCACTCCATCCCAATAAAAAAGCACATCTATCTATAATCATCTTGCATAGGTACACAGTTTATCAGTTATTTTACCATCACTCCTAATGGAGGATTGTGTCTTCAGTTCTTTTTCCTTGCTCTATCACTGGATTGTATAACACACACAAGTAAGGAGGAGTTGGTTGCTTACTGGCAGGAATAGAAACACTGATTATGGCTTCCTCTTAGGTCTCTTTCAATCTGTTTGTTTTCTGTAATCATTTTATACATGTCTGCCAACAAACCCTCCAATAAGAATTAAATGAAGTTCTTCCACTTATAGAAATTTTACCTTCCTGGGCCACTAGATATTTACTATATTTCTTAAATATTCTCAAGTAACATTTAAAAAAAAAATTTAAGCATTTTTTTTTTCACAAAAGCCAATCACTCTCTTGCCACTTTCAGGCAAACCCACTTTTGAATGCCCATTTTTACTTCACAAAGCAATATTTTGACTTCCAGATCTAGAGTCTTAACAATGCCAAAGCAAACCATAACTCTCCTGTTACACAATGCTGAACACTGGAAAATAAGTTAGTGACCTCACCTCTAGATATATGCTTAATATCACACATTTGTATTTTGGGTATTAAAACTCCTGTATTTGTCACTCCTAATTGGATCCTAAGCAGAAAAAAAGCAGTTCACAGCATGCCCTCTGCGAACTGTCATAAACAGAAATATGAGGCAGTGCCAAATCCCCCAAGGATTGACAGCCAATGATTAGGATGTTTTAATTTAGTGGACATACAGAACTTCTTTTGACATCTAAATGGGTGAGTGCCATAAGTAATCTATTTTTTGCACATATTCAAATTTAGAATGAACAAAAAGTAACTTAAAGTAGCATTTAAAAAAGTAGAGTTAGCAGAGAAGTTGATTTCTCCAAAAATAATGAATTACCACAACTGAAATAATTAAAATAGGTTATAGACATTTTCTTTCTAAAAAAAAAAAATCATGGTATGAAGGAAACACATGCACATGGAGAGTACTGTTTTATTTTTTTATTTTTATTTTTTGCCATGCTCTCTCTTTTGGCTCAGTTACTCACATATCTATAAAATAAATATTTTTTCTTGTTACTTGAGACAGGGTCTCACTCCTATCAGACAGGCTGGAGTGCAGTGGCACAACAATGGCTCACTGCAGCCTCCACTTCTCAGGCTCAGGTGATCCTCCCACCTCAGTCTCCCTAGTAGCTGGGACTACAGGCATACACCACCATGCCCAGCTAATTTTTTGTATTTTTAGTAAAGAAGGGGTTTCACCACATTGCCCAGGCTGGTCTATTCATCATGAATAAAAAGACATAAATGGGAAAGGTTATAGGTAACCTCTTTTGATTTAGAGAGAGACTGGATAATGGACAGTTGGAAAGGCCTACTGGAACATTGGGTTAGACTGCTAATCAGTTCTATTTTATTGTTATCATTTATTTGAATATACCTATTCTATAAAATTTAAAAAATGGTGTAAAAATTAGAAAATTTTACCACTTTTTTTCTTTAATTTAATTTTTTAGGCAGGGTCCTGCTCTGTCACCCAGGCTGGAGTGCAGTGGCATGAGCATGGCTCACTGTGGCCTTAACTTCCAGGCTCCAGCAATCCTCCTTCCTCAGCCTCCCAATTAGCTGGGACTACAGGCATGTGCCACCATGACTGACTATTTTTTATACTTTTTGTAGAGACAGGTTTTTCCATGTTGCCCAGGCAGTTCTTGAACTCCTGGGTACTGTGTCTGGCCTCACGCTATCATTTTAAATTTCCTGTAGAAGTTTCATTTACTCTCAAGTAGGTCTCCCAACTCACTCATTTGTTGCTTGCTGTGATCCAGATAAAAATTTTAATCTTTTGACTTCAAATTTTAATGATTGAATGTTAATAATGATGAAGAAAAGTTATTATCCATTTGCTACCAAACTCTTGAAGAATTCTAGTTCTACTCTTGAGCGTATATTTCGATAATGAGGAGAGAAAAAACTCTTATGGAAGCTTGACAGAAGTGGGGAAATATTACCTTTGAAGCAGAGAATGAACACCCTGTCTTGCCTACTTCACAGCTTATTTCTGGGATAACCCTGAATACAACATCTCAGAATGTAATGCTTTATTCCTGTGCCATGATTTTAAGAAAAAAAAATTGACCATTAGAAAAATAAAATGAGTCTCATCAGCATGTGAATTTGAATTTGTAAATCACCTTTTCCTTGGAAATTTTATCTTAGGAAGAAATACAGTCCATAGAATGAAGGATGTAATGGCTCCATCACTGTTAAATAAATATGATCGGGAAACAATCAGAAACATGGTATTTTATTTTTATATGAGTTATTTTGCTTCATGGGAACCAGCAATATTTCATATGTATGATCTTTCCACTTTTAATGGCATTGGTCCTAAGAGTTTGAGATAAAAGTTATTTTAATTATTATTAGGAGAAGGGGGTACTAATAATAGCTTATATCAGTTTATTTGCAATAACACGACTAGAATGAGTAAGTGGAACAGTTGACTAACCACAGTGATTTGCATGTGGGATCCTATAAAATCATCTAATGAAATTAACAATTAAATGAATTTAGTAGCTTTTTTTTTCTCGTAAAACTTTTTTGAATTTTCTGGTGTTTTCTTCTTCTACACAGGTCGTGTAATTGTTTGTATTTTGTTCTTCTTTTTGATTTTTGTTACAAGTAGAGAGGCATATAATCGACTAAGGGGAAAGAGGGGGACAGTAAAGAGTCCTTGGCATTGGCCATGAATAGCTACTTTTTGTTGGACTTTAAATGGTGCTGAGTTCTGCAAACATAGCACCAACTCTAGGGCTATGAGCTATCGGCCACTGATTAGACCAAATCTGGAAAGTCCTACTTATTTTCAGTCAAGAAAATTTAAAGGGTACAAGGAAAACTAGTGCATTTTCATGAAAAGGTTCCAGGATTTTTTGATGGAGTATGTCGTGTTATATGGAGTAATTCTAAATGTTTACCTTAATAATGATTTAGCTCAGACATTATAACTATATTCAGATATTTGGAAGCCTTCCATGTGCAGTGGATTCAACTTAATATAAACGGTACCTCCAACCTTCATATGTAACATTTTAAGATCCACAAGAGGTAACTTGATATAAGGAAGAACTTTTTATTAATTTTCTGCATAGAATACGTTGTTTGTGAGACCGTAAACTCCCTATTGTTTGGATTGTTCAAACAGAGAACGGATGGTAAAATAGCTAGACTGAATGGCTTTACAGAATATTGAATTTGGGATTGGACTTACCTTGTTTCAAATCCTGATTTCAAGACTTATGAACTGTGCAATCTTGGTATAGTTACTTAAATTTTCTAACACCCAGCTTCTTGTTTTACAACATGAGAATAATACATACCTCATCAAGTGTTTATGGGCTGTTATAAAGCATGCAAAGCAATTACTGCAGAATATGATACCTGTAGAAACTCAAAAATAGTAATTGCCATTTTACTGCAGAATTAGTTTATTCATTAAAGGTTACTGGAGTAAAATGTTTTGAAATGTCCTCAGGTCACCATGATAGGGCTCCATTTAACCATGATTTCTAGAATTTATCTAATACTCACCATTATAAAATAGATGATATAAGTGACACTCTTTATCTAATTACAATCACGGCATGGTGTAACAGTAAAAGTTTCCCATGACATGAGATTAACCGTAATTGAGTGAATATTATAGAACAGGATCTCTTATTCAATCATGATAAGTGAATAACATTGAGCTAGCTATTGTAACTAGCTATTGTAACCCACCAACTCTAATTGCATGTTACCACCTTTATATAAGTGGTCAGTAAATGGAAGCACATATTAGCTAGAGTTGGCTCGACTTGCAATGGCCCTCAAGTTTCTCATTTGTTCATTTCACTTTTAGTTTATCTTTCTAAAATTCTTAATACATGGCAGACCACGTTTCTGAAAAATATTTATATACATGTGTACATGTCTATTAGTTTCTTCATTTGAGCAATGCTTTTACTCTTCTCTCTTTTTTTTTGCATACCTAAGAGAGCTTTCTTCAGATAAAATTTCTTTTTAGCAAGTCATTCTCAAGTATTGTTCCCTAGCATATCTGTACAACTGAGTTCTAGATAATTTATGGGTTCTCACTTTGCTCAATTTTCAACCACTTTTGAAAAATGTGATAAACCAGAAACCCAAGTGAGTTAAAATCAGTGGGTGTATTTCCCCGATATAGCTGTGTCTTCTGAAATTCATATGGAAATAATGTTTATATGCTCCTGAGTGCTTCTTTTCAAATTTCTTTTATAATGTGGAGTTAAACTCTTCATTTTTTCATAGTGTATCATTGATGATGTGATCATGAATAATCCCTGAATTATACACAAATATGTGTTCATTACCAGACATACCTTTGTCAATCAAAAAAAATCAATGAAACAGTGTTTTATTCAGGATTCTTGGTTCAAAGCAACAGGGCGGTGGGGGCGGGGAACACTGAGTACTTTTAAACAGTGAGAGAATCATTGCAAGCAAATCTGGACTCAGAAAATCAGTAGAAAGCTGACATACCAAGTTTGGAAAATTGGCAGAAGCCAAAAGAGATCTGGAGCATGAACAGCAGGACCCAGAGGAAGGGCACGCATCAGGAATCCGATGGTTTGCACACCAGCTAGGCTGTTGCTTGAAACCTGACCTCCCAGTGTCCCTCTGCCACTAGAATAGGATTCAACTTTTCAGATTAGGTCACATGGCCAAATCCTGGCTGTCATCTCTAGGTGGAAAAGGGAAGAATATGTCTTACTTTTCCCAAAAGAACTAACAGCTTGAGGAAGTTTGGTGTGAGAGGTGAGCCCCAGCAATTTCCATTCAGGTAAGAGTACACAAATGATAAAATTCTTACAAAATAGATATTGGTATAGCTGGGTGCAATAGGAAAAAGTAGAGTGGACCATAAGACCAAACTTCTTTAATTGAAAGAAGCAAATTGTATATTACTCAGAAATACTCACAAAAGTATAGTTTGTAAAAATGTTATCTGCTGACTGTATTTTTTCCACATTTGTTGAAAATTACTCAAGAAAATAGATTTTTATTTAGGATAAATCTTTTTTTTAACAAAATTTTTCCTATAAAACTGTATATATCTACCTTTTATATTATGAACAAGCATCCATGACAGTGTCTTAGTTGCCACAGTAGACATATCCAGGACTAGTAGGATTATCCAAGTTGTATCATAATGACTTCAATGAAATTTACCAAAAATACGATGAAGGAATATTTATTCCTAAATATCATTAAGCTTAGGAATTTACAAAAGAGGAATAAACACTATTATTCCTTTCAAATTGATTCTTTTTTCATCCTTTTTTTCTTCCTTTTGAGATTTTATACATTGTTTCTTTAATTGTCTAAGAAACCTTTGCATCAAAATCATTTAGGGGATGGGATATGTATTCCTGAGCCCCATCCTAGAATGAATGAACCCGAATTTGGGATAGGAAAACTAAACACACTTATTTTAAAGAAATATCCCAAGTTTATTTGAACACTTAAAAACTATGCATTAGAAATTGTTCTTAGTAGCTCAATCTAAGGTTAACTTAAGTTGATCAGATTTGCTAAATAAGAAAAAAAAAATCAGAAAGATCAGGGAGAATCTGAAAAGAAAAAAACATCAGGAAATTGTTTTTGAAATCTTATTCTCTCACATCGTGTCACTTTTATGTCCCCAAAGCTAAGATATTTGTGTTGCCATACCAAAGTGTTTTAGATGCTTAATAACATATTGAAACATAAAAGTAAATTTTCACTGTGGGCCAAAGTCATCTGTTCTTCTCATACGAAACATACAAAATTTACTAGAGAGGTACATGAGAATTTTAACCCAAATTTTAAAAATATGATTTCCTTAGATGTGAATTTTTTAGGCATGGTAAAGGAAAAGTTATTTAGAATGAAAGAGAAACTGCTAACAGAAAGGGAGATTACAAGCCTGTCTTTATACAGCTTCTGGCCTTACAGTGTTCTAGCAAACTGTATTGAAATGAATGAAAGCAATTATAAAAGGAAGCTGCTGACCTTTTTGAAAAGGCTGCCAATCCATAATACCTCCTGCAATGCTCGTCCCCTTTATTCATGCTTAACAAACCTTGTCACCCTTGTCGCAGTGCCTTAGAACCCCTTGTTAACTTTTCCCCTTTTGTTGTCTTTAGGGTATCTGCAGCATGCCTGTCTGCTGAAATACCTTTCAATTGCCAATTAGAGGAAGTTTAAGAATGAGTACCTAGGGATGAATTAACCTAGCAAGTTAACCTGGGGAAGAATGTGTTAGGGATACAAACTCTCATCATCACACCTTACATATTTACTTACTCATCTGATTTACTTGAGAGTGAGGATGGATTGGTTTAGGTTATATATTTGCACAACAGTTGGAAAGCATCTCAATCCGGTTTTTCAGCAGGTAAACAATTTGAAAAACAAACACCAGAATATTAGAAATGCCTCCCCACCAATGTGTTCATTTTCTCTCAAGTGAAAAAAATGCTAATATGTAAGCACTGCTTTGCAGAAACACTTAACAGCTACCTGTAGGTAGAATAATGCAATTCCTTTAGGAGAGTCTTATCCAGAATATCTTCTTGCTTTATAAGGCCGACTTAACATATAAGCCCCTGGATCATCCCTGTTTGGATTAACAATCATTTGAATGATTATTAAGCAGAATTCTGTGGAATTGAGTAGTTCTGGCACTCAGATAAGAAAAAAAATCTCTTCTATTTAAATTATCCAATATTTGAACATCTAATCAAGATTTCTTTTTTTTTTTTTTCAGTTTGTGCTTCTGATTTTCTGCTTTCATAGTAAGTAGTTTTCTTGAAGGAATGTTGTAGACCATGAACTCTTAGTACCTACTACTGAATAATTTGTTAACGTGCTTGCAGTAGCAGAGTGAAGAAACATGAGATAATTAAAAATATGCAGTGTATTTGATCCTGAGGTACTCTTACTTTCCATAAATATCATGTATTGTTGCTAATGTATGTTGACAACATATATAACTTTCTGTACATTTATAAAGGTTGAGGCATGGAAGAGGAAAAGCATATAATGAGCCTTTACTATGTTCTGTTCTCAAAAGACCAATGAGCTTTGTGGAGGCAAAAGGAGAACTTTATTTTCTAAAAGCAATCTGCAGATTGGGGAGACATAGTGTTTAGGTGCAAAATGAAATTGTGCTTCAAGGAGGGGTCAGGGAGTAGGAAATTATAAATGTAGAAATTGCAAGGCATGGGAAAGGAGTCAAGGGAGTGAGAAATCGAGTCTTGATTGGAGGACACTTAAGCCCCAAATCACTAGTCTCTCTTAACTGCGTGGTTCCAGGCGGTCTGTTCACGGGCATGATATGGTTTGGATCTATGTCCCCACCCAAATCTCATGGGGCCTGGTGGGAGGTGATTTAATCATGGAGGCAGATTTCCCCCTTGATGCTATCATATCCATAGTGAGTTCTGAGATCTAGTTGTTTTAAAGTGTGTGGTACCTCCTCCCTCTCCTTCTTCCTCCTACTCTGACCATGTGAAGTGCCTCGTTCCTCCTTTGCCTCCCACCATGACTGAAGTTTCCCGGCTTCTGGAAGCCGAGCAGAAGTCCTCATGCTTCTCTTACAGCCTGTGGAACTGTGAGCCGATTAAACCTCTTTACTTTACATATTACTACTCTCAGGTATTTCTTTACAGCAGTACAAGAATGGACTAGTACAGGGCAGTTAGGGAATTTCCTGCTGCAGACGATTTAGACACCAACAACAGTACCAGATTTGGCTTGAATGAAGAAAGGGCAGTCTTGGGACATTCTTATAAGATACCTTTCCAAAAACATAAAGTCCTTTTTTGAACAGACACGGTGAGTGACTGCTTTCCTGTACTGGCTGCCTGGTTCGGCTTGTAAGTTTGGGTGTCTTAGATATGAAAAGTCTATTTTGCCTGCTGGGTAGGGCATACTTTAACAGTTCAATTTTTTTCACGTCTAATTTAGTATCTCAAAAAATCTATTATATCGTTATTAATCTTAGTTTTTAGAGAGGAACCTAAGATAAATACAGATGGAGTTATTTGCTGAATGCTACATAGCTAGTAAGAGGCAGCAGAGAAATTAAATTTCAAAGAGAATTTTCAAATTCAAATAGAATTTTCTATGGGTCCAGAATCAGTGTTTTGTTTTCCCCCCCATGTTATCCATACTATATATAAATAAATTCTTTACCACATCAGAAGGTAGCAAATGTAAAGTGAAAAGGGCCAATTACAAGATCAGACCTAGGTTAAGAAAATTCTAACTAGAAAATTTAAAGGAATAGTGGAGTTTATACAAAGTTAATTTGTAAAAATAAGTCTTTTCACGTTTTATTAATATCATCTGAAAAATGTTTGCTTCTTGTTTCACCCAATTTTACATTGGATTGGAAAAAAATGTATTATCTAGGTAAAGAGAAGTATGCAAGAAATGAACTGTAGGTGTCTCTAGCTATATATTAAGATTTTCAATTCTAATAATGACGTCACTGAGACAGAATACAACTTGCCCAAAGTTACGCAGCATTTATGACAAATAAAGTACAGTATTGCATGCCTTTATCTTTTAAAATATGAATAGCTATGTTAGCTTGAATTGTTTTTTCTCATAAAGTGCTTGCCAGTGTATTTAGATAAAAATCAGTATGTTTCCTTTCCCCATGTTTGCAGTAAATATCTTTTCAAAAGCCGTAATGGTATTATAATAAGACAGATCATTACAGCAGCTTCATTATACCACCCTTTCCCATATTTCCAAATTCTTAATATCTTTCTTTCTGACTAAAGGTAAGATGGCTGAATCAATTCCTATAGAATTCCTCACAGGTAATTATTTCTTACAGTGCTAGGACCTGTAGGCACATCAGAAGTCATTGGATGCTAGTCTGATTGTGTCAGTTTGCTTTGATACTTTATTTTAAAGGGAAATGGGGGCTTTTCCTTCTTTTACACAATATAATGTTCCATTTTTTACCCACTAGACAGTGTCACTTCCAGCCTCCTACAGAAACATTTCACTAGGGCGCTTCCTAAAACCCTATCAGCATGCAAGGGATTTGCATTGCAAATGCTTATAATGTATTTCTATGTTATAACATTTCAGGGTTTTTTTTTTCTTTTTTTTTTTGTTACATTCCCTGTCAAAGTTATTCATAAAGGTGGAAAAACTACTTTCATGTAAAAAATCATCCGATTGATTTTAAAATACAGTGTTTAAAACTATAGTGTTTTATTTAACTTAAAGTTAAGATAATTGTTTATTATTACTTTATTAATTAATTAGGAAGAAATTCAGTCATTTGGAAAAGTGCCTAAGGCTTAATTAACAAAAAAATGCAGTCATTTGTAAAAGTGCCTAAGGTTAGATTAGGTAGACTAGAAAAAGATATATGTGTATAGATAGATAGATAGATATTTTATTTTCCAGTTTCTTTGTGAACATTAAGCTATTTTAAATATGTAAAGCTTCAAAGGATAGTCCTCTTAAACTTTGTATAGAATAAACAATATTTCTTTTTTCTTTCTTGGTCAGCAGCCCCATTCCCATTATTGGAAAACAAGTGATTCTCAAAAGTGACTTTATCTTACACAGAACAGAATAACAAATTCCTGATTTGTCCCTGTGTCATTTCTTATGAGGTCCCTGAAGACTTAAGAGAACAATTTTGGAGCTGGGAATCATAGTTTAAATAAAACAGGTTAAGAAGAGTATGAGGTAATTCCAAAACCAAGCACTAGAAAGCTGAAATGAAGTCTTCCCTCCTTTACTTACTTTTCCCCCGTGCCTTATCTACCCTAGTAGTCAGAGAAGAATTAAGCCCATATTACATCACTGTCCTTCCCAATTTTATAACAGCTTTTTTAGAGGAAAAGATATGTTGGAACAAAAGGTGTCTTCAACCTTATTCTAATTGCTCAGCATGATTCTCAACCATCTGACTTTTTATAATTAAAAAATAGTCTGGTATAAGTTTATTCTTTGAGGCTCCTTGTGGCACTTTATTAGATTTCATATTTATGGTCTAGCCATAATTTCTTTTCCCACATCTTGTACTTTGATCTCATCCTCAGCTAGACAAGTGCCTTATGAAGAGAAAAAAAAAAGTTGGTTTACGTACTACAGTAATTAAGAACTAAAAAGATGCTTTCACAGCTGTTGCTTTTGAAGTCAAGTTTAGTTAGTGGCAAGGTGCCAATTTTCAATTAAAAATAAGATTTTTATTTAAAAAGTATAATGTGTTATATTATGTCAGTAATTCATTTTTAATGCACTGTTTTTTTTTTAAAGTTCTCTGCTAGTAACAGGGGCCCAAACTATCAATTATTTAAGGCCAAGTCCTTTGACAATGGTATATAGCATTCTGTGTTTGTTCAGCTTTTGTTTGTTCATCATTTCTTAGGCTGAAATAAAATACTTTCTCCCATTTTAAAAAAATGCTTAGAAAGAATTTTTGTTAAGGCAGTTTTTTCTATTTTTGTTTCATCTCTGAAAAAAATATTCAAAGTATACAAACACATATATGCATATATTCACCGTGCTTTAATTTTAAAATTGAAACTGAAGGGAATAGGTACTAGTGTTAATTCAAATCAACTTGGTAGTAATTGAATCCATTTTCTGTTCTTATCTTTTCTTATAATTACAGAGATGTGTTTACTTAACCTGAACAGAAAAGCCATTTTACTTAGTTATCAGAAGAATGGCATTGGAGGAAGCTCAGGTGTGACTTATTATACTAGTGCAAATTCGGCCTTGACATTGGCTCATAATAAAGCTAAAATCCTAGAAAGATGCACCAGTATCTGAATGCTATGCCCAAGGAAGGATGGGAAACAAAGGATGCATCTCTTTCCTTGTGTAAAAACGTTGTTGTTTTTCAGAGTGATGGGCCAAACTGAAGAATTCAAATTTACATGATTGTCCTTTGTGAAAAAAAAGAAAAGGAAATGTCCTTCGTTTCTTTATTTCTTTCCTTCTGTCATCTCTCTGCCCCTAGTTTGGCTTCCTTCTGGGTCAGTGGTGCTCACTGCTGATGATGCTCTACTTGGTCCAACCTCAGGTTTCTCTTGGCACTGTTGGTAGCTGTTGCTTTTTTTCTTTGTTGTTTTTGTTTTCAATTTCTCACCCTTATCATCAAGACTCACTGCCTCCCATTATCAATATTTACTGAGCATTTACAGTGTCCTAGAAACAATGGAACATACAGAAAGCATTGTCCCTGCTCTTGAGGAGGAGCTGACATCTTAAATTTTTTTTTTTTAAAAAGTCTCTTTTAAAATGTCATTTTTGTTTGGTGTTTTCTGCAAAATACTGAGGAAATATTTTACAGCGTGAGCTTTGGGTATAACTTAGCCCCATCATTGTTTAGAGGACAGAGGAAGAAAAAGAGGAAGAATTTTGAAGGCAGACAATGACAGACCGTTCAGGTAGGCATTAAAGGGAGATAAACACAATCTCATTAACTAAGGAGAGATTTGCTGCAGTAAATAGGATGAGGGAAATAGTTTATGGGATGCCAGCAAAGGAAACAGGATCCCTTAGACATTGAGTGGAGCCAGAGAGATCATGTGGCCTTGGACATGCTACCAAGTAGGAATGGTAGAAGAGAAGGCTGAAAAAGGAAGGTAAGCTTGTGCACCTGACAAATACAAAGAATCAGGGATCAAAATCAAAGGCAGGTTTTAAGAGTATCAAGAAATTCTTAAAAACCAAAAAGTGATTTGGAAGCAGAAAACTTATACTTAACGCTACTAAAGGTCATGATGGGCCAAGAACATCGTGGCTTCCTAAGTTAGAAAAGACCATATACCAAAATTTTAAATTGAATATACTACTTTTTTTTCAATCTCCCCCTCTCCCAGAAAAAAATAGGAACTCATTTTTTTTTCAGGGTGGCGGGGAGGAAAGGGGACCATGGGACATGGTTGGAAACAGAGTTATATTAGTAGTGTTTTTGTTGTTATGATAAACTTTGTGTTTAAACTCGATTGAAAACTCATTAGCTGCCAAGGGGGCATAAGGAATTAACTTTCTTTTTTATATTGTTTGCTTTTGTAGTTTTTATTTTGATACTTGCCTAATATGCATGTGCTGTAAAAATTGTTAACAGGGAAATATCTTGAGATGATGACTAGCTTTGTTTAATGTCTTATGAAAATTTCATGAACGATCCAAGGATAATTGTTAAGAACACGTGTATTAAATTCATGTAAGTGGAATAACAGTTTTATGAATGGACTTTTCAACTACTTTCTCCACAGCTTTTCATGTAAATTAGTCTTTTGGTTCTGAAACTTCTCTAAAGGAAATTGTACATTTTTTGAAGCTGTAGCTTTTGACTTGGAGGTAGTCAAAAGGCCTGGGCAGGCATATAATTCATTGCCAACTTAATTATGTGTATGTGAGCGCAAATGCTTTCATAACCAAGATTTACCAATATGCTTTTCCCCTGGTCAGATTAGTTTATTTGGCTAGTGATAATCACAATGATGGAAATTTCAATTGCATGTCCAGTTGGGGAGTTAAATGGGAAGTTAGTATCTGAGCATGAGTCTTAAGGGAAGGCTATTTGACATTTCTTCTCATAATATTTCAAGCTAGATATTAAAAGATGTCTTCAAAGAAGAGAGGTTTTCTTCTCTGATGTTGCTTTAAATAGATTCATACACTAGGCAATTAATCTACATTTTCCAACCCGAATTATTTGAAAGACATTAAACTCGGAATTCTCTACAGAATATTGGAAGTGAGGTAGAGGAAAGAGGAAAGTTGATCAGGGGGAGCAGATCTCCCAAAATGTCATTCTTGTTTGTCATACTGAGGTAGCAAAACTTTAACTTTGCTTAAGTGCAGCCTTTCTCGGCTTATTCCTCGTTTTTAGCCACCCGGCTGATCACCGCTAGAGAAGAAAACATAACTATTTTGGTTTATTCCATTTAACACTCATTACCATTAAATTTTGGCTGACGTTTGGTGTTAACTGCCATTTCTATTACATTGTATTTGTCCAGTGAATAGTCAGAAATGACACTTGTATATTCTCTTTTCTTCTCAACCCTTCAACAGCTTCTCTCCCTTATTCACTTGCACTGGTAGGCTCACTTTCTCTATGCTTCTGAGAAAATAAAAGCAATCACTAATCACAAGACGTTTTCCACAAGCTCCCACCATTGCATAGGCCCATACACTTGCATCTCTGCCCTCATGTTTGTCTTCTGTCAGTCGGGAGGAATTACTCATGCTTCAAAGGACAACATGTCCAGCTGTGTTCTAGATCCATCTTTTTCACCTATTCTAGGATAGTGCTCCAGGAATTCTATATTCATTTTCTTAAACTAGCAACTTTTTAAATTATCTATTTGATCATCCCCATTGGAAAACAAATGGGCCATAATTGTTCCCATCACATGAAAAAGAGAAAAAGACCCACTTCTTGCTATTCTACCACATTTTCATTTCTGTCTTAATAGCAAAGCTCCTTGAATATGTAGTCTAAAACTCTAATTCCTCCCTTCTAATATACTAATGAGCACAGGGGCAATTAATACTGGTCTCCATCTCTGTCTCTGTCATCAGTATGTTGTATAGCTGATCTCTACTTCTTTGAAATGCTGTCCTCACTGGTGTTCAAGTTACCACTCCACCGTTCTGGGTTTCTTCTTGCCTCAGGTATCATTCTGCCCCTTATCACCCTTTTCTCTGAGACCTCTTCACATTAGTGTGCCCCAGGGGTCAATCTTTGAACCTGTCCCCTCTCTTCACCCACACGCTGCATGGTCATATACATCCTGTTGCCTTAAATTCCAACTGTATGCTGAAAACTAAATTTATATCTTCAGCCTGGGTAATTTCCCTACATTGGATCTCTTATAGCCATTAATCTACAAAACAGTCCTACAACAATGTCTAGTAGACAGCAGAAATCCAATTACAGATCCCTACCCCTATTCCTACACACACAGACACATGCACACACATGCATTTAAGTCACAAGGACTCCACTCTTCTAGGTAGTTAAACTAACAAATCTTGGCACAAGTCTTGACTCCCTTCTTTTTCTCATGTCCATGTCTAATTCATCAGAAATTTTCCAATTCTACCTTCAAAATATATTGAGAATCTTATTTATTATTATTACTACTATTTTTTTTTTTTTACCATCTCTGCTACATCACCTCAGTCCAAACCACCATAGTTTATTTTCCTGGGTTATTTCATCAGCCTTTGAACTAGTATCTCTACTTCTGCCTTTCTCTCTTCCACACTTGAAGATCAACTAAGAATAATTTTTCAAAAAACATGAGTGAAATCATGCCATTTATCTTACCAAAAACAATAGTATAGTCGTTGTCCTTCTTCACAGTAAAAGCTGGAGTCCTCCCAAGAGTTTCCAAGACTCTAACCAAGTTAGTAATTTTCTAATTTTTTCACCTAACATCCTTTAAACCATTTTATCTTGCCTCCTTTCTGGTTGTCTAATCGCCCATCCATGCTTCCCGGTCTGGGAGTTCTCACCTGTTGTTTCCTCAGTCTTTAATTCCTCTCTCTGCTATTGAAGTGTCCAGGTGGTGGCCCAAACACCTATATGTGGTTTGTCAGGCTTACCATAAGCAAGTTCAAGACTCTATCTGGCATATCTCATGAGGGAAATATGCCCTTCCATCATCAGTCAAGGTGTACAGCAACTGCAATGCAGCCTCTAAGGAGAGCTGCATTCAAGGACTCAGGCCCCTCTGACCAGCATACTCTTATTACTTTCCTAGCCCAGGCACCTTCATTTCTAGGCCTTTTTTTTTTTTCCTTGGGTCTTTGGCTGAGGTCTTCTCCAAGTGCCTCTGCTGAGAACTCCTTGTTGGGTGCAGTGGGTGAACTTTAAAGACATTTTTTCCAACTCTGACTCTGTACTCAGTACTTTTCCACTCCAAGCCTCACCCATTCATCCTAGCTCCTAAACCCATAAGACTGCAGGAGCCCTTGGGAGGCCTGGTGCACTCTTTCAACAGTGAGAGGACTACCACGTGTGTGCTAATACGCTCTACCGTGTACCTGTGTGCCATTCCATGGGGTGAAATGGAATGGGGAAAATTAGCGCCTCCTCCAGTTTTAGCCTCTGGCTTATACTTTACAATGAATGATTAAAGGTTTGATTCTTTTTGTCTTGTTTTGTTTTGTGTTTTGATTGTTGTTTTAATCAGCTGCTCCAACAACTGGTAGTTTAGGTCTATCGAGCTCAGCTGAGCTTCTGAAACTTATTATCTGAATAATTCAAGTCTTTATTCAAATGTCCCTTCCTAATATAGTTTTCACTCACTAAAACATTTAAAATTATTATTTCCACCCAAAATTTCCTATATTTCTACCCTGCTTTGCTTTTCTCCATAACATTTGTCCCTATGGGATGCACTATATATTTTATGTACTTATTTTTTAATTCCCAATTTCCTCCCACTTAAGTATGAGATTTTAAGAGGTTAAGAGTTTTGGTTCTGGCACTCTCTTATCCCTTAAATTTGAGAACAGTACCTGGTGTATAGTAATTGTTCAATAAAATTTTGTTGAATTTTGTCTGAAAGGGGCGGAGTGAAAAGCAGTTTGCAGAGTTACAACTGTGTATCATTCTCAGCCTACCAGTAGTTGCAAAACCTGACCTTGGTTACTCTTTTCCTATCGTAAGGCCTCTTAGGGGTTCCAAACCATACTTAGAATATAAGTTAAATGACTCATTAGGTCTTTTATCTACTGACGGGAAGAAAGGGGATAGTGTGGGGGTTGAGGGGGCAAGAGGATCTGAATTGACTTAGAGTATAAGACAATCTCAGGGAATCTGTACAAGTTAAAAGTGGTTATATAAGGAAGGTACGGTTTAGTGTTGCAATATCTTCAGCTGATAAGTTGAGATCAACTGAGAATATCAAGTTTGCTTAAAGGCCATTGTTCTATCTTAAACACATTATGTTACATTTTGAGAAATGGGGATAATGATATTGTTTTGTATTCATAATCCAACTTGGCAGTAGATCATTCCTCAAGTGATAATCACCTCAAAAATAGGCATTAATAATATATATTAACTTTTGATTCTTACGTGTATTTACAAATTATAGTTTAAAAAGCTATGAGGTGATACAAGAATTTAAGATAGAGTCAATCATAGAAACTTATCTTTTAAAATTTATAAGCTTACATAGCTCTCTAAATATGCTTCTTTCATTTAATTTCTTCTATATCACATAGCTGTTTTATTCAAAAGTGTTCAACAACTTTCAAATCACACTTTCAAACAGAATATAATCATTCTAGTTTGATAAAACATTCTTCTTCAGTGCTAGGAGACTTCTGTATCTATTTTAGTTACAAGGCCATTTATGTTCTCTCCAAGTTAGAAGCAATGTAGATCTGTCTCTGTGGCAGGAATTATCTCCCTTACTTTTCCCAAAATTAATTTAATCAACTATTTAAAAATATTTATTGAATATTAGTTATATTCTGGGTGTTATCTTAGGCATCAGTGGTGAACAATACAAAACCCAAAGGGATATACAGACAAACAAGCAAATAACTCATTTAATTTCAGATATTGTGTGAATTTATAACATATATAAATAGATAAAGGGAGTGTGTGGTGTTATAGATTCTAGAGTGTATTGGTTCCTAGAGTTTTCATACTGTTGACAGGAGGATTAATATCTATTATCTAAATATGAGTATCTATATCTATATACATGTTTTGGGAGGTAGAGAGAGAGATTAGAGAAGAATAGTCAGCAAGAGCCTTTGTGTATATGTGACATTGCTGCAGGCCTATTTGAGAAACAGGAGTGAATCATAGAAAGAACGAGACATGAAAAAATCTTGCTTGGACAAGATTATTCCAAGAAGAAAGAAAAAAGAAATGAGAAGAAAAGAAAATATGAATCCCACAGGTGAAAGGAAATAGTATAGTTATTATAGTCTGAATGCTTGGGTTCCTTTAATATTCATATGTTGAGATCTAATCACAAAAATGATAATATTAGCAGGTGGGGCCTTGGAGATATGATTAGATCATGGAGACTCTGCCCTTATGAATGGGATTAGAGCCTTATAAAAGTAGCCCCAGAGAGCTGCCTAGCTTCTTTTACCATGTGAGCACACAGCTAGAAGGTCCCATCTATGAACTACAAAATGACCCTCCCCAGACACTGAATCTGCCAACACCTTGAACTTGGATTTCCCACTTTCTAGAACTGTGATAAGTAAGTTCCTATTGTTTAAAAGCTACTGAGCCCACGATATTTTCTTATAGCAGGCCAAAGAGCCAGGAAGATATTTATAACATATAGATGACTGTGATTAAAGATAGGTGAGCAAAACAAAGAATACTAGTAGTTGAAGTGGGTTCTGTTTGGAAAGATATAATTTACAAAAAAAAGGTTGAAGAAATGTTCACACACGTTATGTAGGACCTCATAATTTTAAAAATAATTTTAGTTTTGTTTTAAAGGTAATAGGAAACCATTGAAGAGTTTTATGAAAGAGGGTGATGTTATTTTATTTATCTTGATTGCTATGTGAAAACAGCTTAGAGGATGAGAATGGAAACAGGAGGAACAGTTAATATTTCTATATCCCAGAAAAGAAATGATGGGGATTAAAAAAGGGTATGCATAGTAAAGATAATGAGAAGTAGTTAGAGTTAGGGTTTGTTTTGACTATAACTGATAGGAATTGTTAATATATTTTTGGTGATAACTAAGGATAAGAAAATAAAATAAAACGATGTCTAAGTGTTTTTGGTTTCTATGGGATATGCAAATTCTGCTTGGGCTTTGTTAAGTTTGAGGTGCATATTATACATCCATCCCCTGATAAAGCAGACAAGGAGGTTGGATATGCAAATGTGGATCTCAAGGGAGGAGTGGGAACCAGAGAAATAAGTGTATGAGTTATCAGTCTTGCTTGTGACATTTAGGAGGCTATGACTAGGTAAAATCACTGGCAGAAACTGTGGAAAGAGCTCCAGGACTGAGCCTTGGGACACTCAAATATAAAGAGGAGGAAAAATTAGAAAAATCCAGGAAACAAGGCTAAAAGGATAAGCCAAAAACATGGAAGGTAATCTAGAAGTGTGATATGTAGGAGATCAAGTGTAAAACATTTCAATGAAGGAGTAGTCATTTGTACCAAAAGTAGCTGAGAAATTGAATAAGATAAGATAGAACTGAATGAATGTTAAAAAACTAGCATGCATCTGAGCAATTATTTAATCAGTTTAAAAAGGAGATTTCCTTCATTTTTCTTTATGTTTGATTGTACACTGATTTAGAATAAAATCATACACATTGTCTGGCAATAGAAATCCAGTCATTTACACACTGTGAACTTTCACCCGTCATCTTCTCTGTTAGGTACGTGCTCTGAAGGAAATTTGAATTTTAACTTATAAAATTAATACTAAAACATAATCCCAAATTAAATGATCTATACTTTTGCCTGTTTCTCAGATATTTCTTGAATCAAGATCTACAGAAGCATGATAGTATTTAAGTAAACAAAGAACAGCAATAAAATAATTACACGAAAGACTGCAAAGAAAAAAGGAGATGCGAGCAATGCAGAAAAACTCATAAATAAGCACTTGCATACAAAGGAAATTTTATATCTGCAAGAGCGTATTGTTTTACTCCAAAGTAAAGTTCATGCTATCACTCAGCATGAAGCACAGTTGTTATTATATTGAAACTGGTGGTGTGTGGTGCCAATCTTGCGGTAGTAACATTAAAATACATAGTCTAAGCAAATGAATGAGACTCAGGAAACAGCTCAAGAACATAATTGGGCATATTAGAGTATAACATTCTTCCTTCCTTCCTTCCTTCCTTCCTTCCTTCCTTCCTTCCTTCCTTCCTTCCTTCCTTCCTCCCTCCCTCCCTCCCTCTCTCTTTCTTTCCTCTCTCTCTCTTTCTCATCTCAAATGAGGTAGCAAGCTAAATCTTTGGCCTAGGTCCAGATTCGATCCTCAAATAGTTTTATATTCCTTATATCTATAGCAGCTGCTCATCCTCTCTACATTATGCTTCTTCCACTTTGCGTAGGGTGGGCTGTATCAAAGTATCCAGCTTTGTACTGAGGCTTTCTGCAGTTACAAATTAAGACAGAATGTGTCTGGAAAGTATCAGAGCACACATTCTGCTCTCAGTACTGTCTCTGCATGCTTTTAAAGTTTGCAGCATCAACTCTCAGAACTACTGACTGCATCTTGCTGAGAATTTTCTAACGCTGAAATTTATAGATGACCATGTGTGGCTCCCATTGCTAGTCAATTGCAAATTAGAACAACTAAGATATATCTCAACATTGAGTTTGTTTTGTTATTTGCTATCTGAAGTTGACCTTTACATTCCGTGAATACATTGTTTATGCATTTTATTTTCCACCTTTAAAAAACATCTGGTGAAATAATCAATTCAATAATTATTTTCTTATGGCAATAAAGCTGAATAAATATTCAGTATTTGCTAACTACAAGCATGGTTTTCTTTTACTTATTTTTTTTTTAATTCTATATCTATGTCTGGGAAGAAATATTTCCAATTTTGGGTAGAGGAGTGACTCAGGTTAATTTCATGCAAACCATTTCCTCCTTTTATCCCCATATATCAGTCCTAAATTAATACAATAGGTGCTCTGCAGCCAGCGTGGTTGCACATTGATCTTGGCCAGCTTGTTTACAGTGTTTTGGCAAGTTGCTGATGTACTTCTCCCTGGGGATAGAGCAGGGGTTAATTGCTGTTAAACTCTCAGTGCCAAGTAATGGTTCAGCCTCTCTGCTACATTAAAGATGACACTAATAAGGAAAGAGAGCAGTGGATTGCTCTATGTTGAAAATTGGACTAGTGGTGACAGAAACTTGGAGCAGAGCTGATGTAATAGGAAGACCATAATGTAATTATAACTGCTGAACATGTGTCATACCAAGTTAAATTATACATTAATGAATCAAAACAGGTGATGAAGTGTTGCTCTTACAGCGGATAGAGGTGCTTTCAAGGTTAGATTGCCATAATTTAATAATCTGTAATATGGATATTCTTCAAATCACAAATAAAATCAACCTTAATGCTTCAATACAGTATTGCTCCTTGAGTTTCAAATAGATAAGATAAAAGAAACAAAGCAAAAGTGAGCAGAGTTCAATGCAACTCATTCTGTGTTTAATTTTGTAAGAGCAGGTTTTACATCGTAAGGTGAGTGGTTGCCCAAGGCCTTCTTCTTGTCCCAGTAGACTACTTGATCATTTTAATCCACAGCTAGCCAGCCAGTAACTCGCAAGGGAGCATAGACCTTTAGAAGCAAACAATTACTTTTTTTTAAAACAAATCATTATATATTATCTATAAATAATATTTTAACAAGGTTAATTCTAAATTCACAATAGGTAGAATATAGTACTGTTCCTGAAATCTTCTAATCTGCTATCCTGTAATTTTTTTCTAAGAATTTACAAATCTTTCAAACTTATTTTCTTTCAGATTTTAAAATTAATTTTAAAATTCATAAATGATAACAGATCTATTATTCAGTGTCCATGATTTTTAATTTTTTATCTTAATTTAAAAAAATACCACTGTCATGATTGTACTGAGTTTATTTAGCATTGTTAGGAGATAAAATAATATATTTTTAGTTGTACTTGGCATTTAAGATCTCATATTAGATTTATTTTAAACAAGTATTAATCTTATCTTTATTTTTTTAAATATCCTGGAACCTAAGTATACTATTCTATTGGCACCTATGATATATTTATATATGTACACATATTTATCCATATATATACACATATATATACATATATAAGAAATATAAGCAATTTATTAACAGAAAAATTTTTATATGTTGGACCCACCCTATGTTGATTTCCATCATGTAATGTACAATTTAATGTTAATTTTGCCATACATTATACTTTCTAGTGACAAGTAGCTATTGTTGTTTCACGGTATTTTACCAAATGATTGAATCCATTTCTAAAGGTTGATTAGTTTTCACAAAGAGCTACTATTGTAAGAAACTAAAAAATAGATGGATGAATGAAAAAGTAAAATAATCATGCCATATCTACCTTGAATATATTAGGTATAAAATTTGTTTTTACACTAGACCTCCAGTTTTTATTTAATATTTGTGTATACTCTCAAGCAGATTTGGATACTATTTGTTTTACTATCATTGACATTAATAAGAACACATGCTATCACTTGTCTTTGTATGTATGTATGTATGTATGTATGTATGTATGTATTTATTTATTTATTTTTCTGAGACGGAGTCTCACTCTGTCACCCAGGCTGGAGTGGCGCGATCTCTGCTCACTGCAACCTCCACCGCCCGGGTTCACGCCATTCTCCTGCCTCAGCCTCCCGAGTAGCTGGGACTACAGGCATCGGCCACAATGCCTGGCTAATTTTTTGTATTTTTTGAGTGGAGACGGGCTTTCACCATGTTAGCCAGGATGGTCTCCATCTCCTGACCTCGTGATCTGCCCACCTCAGCCTCCCGAAGTGCTGGGATTACAGGCGTGAGCCACCGCGCCTGGCCCACTTGTCTATTATTAAGAAAAAATAATTTTGTAAGAAATAATTTTAATCATTTTAATATATAGCCAGCCAGCCTGTAACTGCCATGGGAACATACAACCTTAAAAGCAAAAACAAAACAAAACCTAGTTTCTTTAATGTTGGCATTGAATTTTATTTGCACACATCTTCCCTACTAAGGAAAGAGAGGAAAGCATAATTTGTATCTGCTGGGTTAACTTCTCAAGGTCCCATGTTTCATGTAAAAGATTATTTTCCTGTTTAATCTTAGGTGATATTGGGTGAGTATATGGAAGCTAATCTTGAACTAGAGGGAAGGGACTATGGCTGATGGTTTCTTGAGTGTCACACTCCATGACTTACTTTTTCTTGCACTCTGTTGGGAATGTGTGCATGTTGCTCTTATGGAAGCTGTACATTCATTCATAATGTCCAGCCTCAGTGAAAGCCTCCCACCCAAGCTTGACACTAAAGAAGCAGAATCAACCTCTTAAATGTTCACAGAAATTGGAAAACAAGAGCATCAGCAGTGTCCACTGTGAAATGACAGCTGGAGACCTCTACCTTGAATATTCTAGAAAGTCCATGACCCTCAAAGATCTTGCACTAACTTATGGTGGGCAAAGTCTCCCTAGAAAACATCTGAAATGAAAGTTTTTGTTAGCTGGGTAAACAGGAGCTCAGAGAAGTGTTATCTTAGCAGATATGAGTGAGACGCATTGTACACTTGCAACTGAGAGGTGAAACCCATTCCCACCGTATATTGAGTTCTAATTTTACACCAGGAATTATCCTAAGTACTGAATCTATATTATCTCATTTAATCTTTAAAGGAGAACAGCGTGTTTCCAGATTGCAGATATAAAATTGAAGTCCAGAGAGATTAAATATGTTGTCCAAATCACACAGCTAGTAAGCTGCAGAGATGAGATTTGAACCTCAGACTGTCTGACACCAGAACCTCACCATTAACCAGAACATTTAATTGCTCCCAAAGAATAAGGAGCAATGTAGAAGTGACAGTTTATTTCTCAGAGTAATTGACATAATTCAATTCTAAATTATTCCGTAGAAAACACCCCCTTATAACTTTAAATTAATGTTTTTATCATTTAGAAACTCTCATATTCTTTCTAGTTCCATTTGAGAATTAAGCATTGTAGGACTACTCTGATATTCTATAAAGACACATGTCTTTCTTTAAATGACAACAGGTATTTTTCCTGTGTGTTATTGATTATTTAGGGGTTCAGCAGCTAGGGTCATTTATTTATTTATTCCACCAGTCATTTAATAAATGCTTATTTTGTGCCAGAAGTTGTGCTTGCAGTGAACAGCCAAGATTAAAGACCCCAACTTTCAAGGAGCTAGCAGTCTCCAATGGAAAGGTAAATAAATTAATTAGAAAATACAGAATTATCTGAAAATTGAAAAAGTGGTGTTGATATACAGACAATACATGAAGTAAAAACTTATTTCAACACTCTTGAGTTTGGTTTGGCATCTGGATGAACTGAGGCAAAAAAAGAAAGAAACAGATGGAGATGACAGAGAGAGATGAATGGGGGAAGGGAGTATTTTAAGTCAATCTCAAGCTTCTTCTTAAAGACCGAGCTAAATGATAAACATCAGGAAACAACATAAAGTATGGTAATATTTGAGTAACATAAATAATACTGATAGAATTTAGAATGTTTGAGGATTAATAGAAAAAACCAAGTTTAGAGAAAAAGAGGGATAATCATTTTATCAAAGGTAGACAAAAGTCAATGAAAGATTATTTGTAAAAGAAAGCCTTACTTAAATTTGACATTTACAAATATAAATAAAGATCACTGTCACAGTAGTGTGAAAAATGGCTATAAATGAATAAGTAGGAGAGTAAGGGAAACATTAAGAGAGGGCTAGAATAATGATACAGGAATTACGAAAAATGAATGAAGGCATCACATACGGATCTTGAGAAGCAGAAGCCACCTTAGAAAATGCTAAAAATATAGAACTATAGGATGTGTATAACTAATTGTGGGAGATAAGAAAAATAAAAAATCAAGTTTGACTCTCACAGTCCTCTCACAGGCAATTTAGTGACCTTTCTTAAAGACTAGAAAATATTAAATTGGGTAGGAGCCAATTAGGGAAAGAGTATGGAAATAAAATAGAACATCCAAAATGAACTTGATGGTACCTCAAAAGTAAGGTAAATATATAAAATTTGGAGTGATCCAGGCACCCATGAGTAGGAGAATAAGACCAAAGCCTACGGTCACTACTACTCAACAGATAGGTAACCTGAAAATGTCTTACTACAAGGGAAGGAGAGTTACTTCCCAGAAGGGAGAGAAAAAGTCAATAATACCAAATGAAAGAGGAAGTAATATATTATTAGGTAATATATTACCTAAAAATTACCATTGACTTTGACCACCAGAAATTGATTACTGTCTGACAAAAGAAGGATAGTGGCAGAAGTTACTCTATAGAAAGTAGAGGAAAGAATGAGAGATAAAGATGTGTATTACACATGTGTCCACTGCTAGGAATTGTATTTTATCTATTAAGAAAAGAGGGAAATTTTTTTTTTCTTTTTTTGAGATGAGGTCTTGCTCTTGTCCCCAGGCTGGAGTGCAATGGCACGATCTTGGCTCACTGCAACCTCCAGAGGGAAAATTTTTAAATGTAAGAGTAACATAGGGTTGAGAGGTCATTTTAAGTTTAAATAAGGAAGAAACTAGACATTCTTCACATGAAAAAGAAAAAGAATCAGATAAGAGGAAGGAACAAAGTTATAGTGTAAGTGAGCTACTTATATGATGGAGTGAGGTTAAGGCAGAAATGTAAACTTTCAGACATGAGATAGTGAATTCTTTCATGAAAACTAAAAGGGATCATGGTTGTTGAATGTTTAGGGTCAACTTTTCTTCCTGTTGAACTTCATTATTTACTTGTTTGTTTGTCTGTGAAGTAGAGGATGGGATGAACACTGTTGTATACAGTGTTGAAAAATATGAAACAGAAGACTTAAGGAAATTGGTAAACTAATGAAAATAGCAGTTGGGGTTGTGTAAGAAGTGTTTAACTAAAAACATGGAGAAAACTCAGAAGACAGCACTGGGCAAGTGGCTGTATTTTAGTTTCAGAAGAGAGGTAAAAGAATCCTTCTCAGAACCAACAGGCCAACTATCTCTAAGAACCAGTGCAAATTTTTATTGGCTTCACTTTTTTTTACTTTTTAAACTCAATTTTATATTTTCTCCCATTTATTTAGTATTTTGTCAGAAAAAAATGATTCCTTGGTCCTCATACATTTTAAGAACAATAGATAAAGCTAAACATGAAGATCTGAGGTACTAAAACAAATTAAATGAGAGTATTCTTGTGCTGTTTAAGGGCTGTCTGAAGTCAACTTGGAGGGTTATATAAGCAGGCCTTAGCTTGTAAAGATTGCCCCAAATCAAACTGATAGGTACAATAATTCACTGAAAATTGCTCCTGAGTTATTGCATGCTACTGCTGACCACAAGGAAAAACAGAAAAGAAAAATTCCAAAAAGACTCAAGTCAGCAACTTGTGGTTAATGTCCCCTTGGTTTATGTTACTCCATCTATTTCATTTTCTTTTTCTAGATGGCATTCGGAGTGATATTTCGTTTTACGATTTTTTCAGATGATTCATGTGTTAAGTTTATCAAACAATTTGTTAGATTTTGATGTCATTTTTTAAGAAAGAAAATCTAAAAGATGCTTGAAAAATTCTTGGCATGTATTATGAATGAGGACAACACAATCTAAAATGAATGGTTGCCATCACTTTTTATTTATGTAACACCTTTTCCCAAGTTTTTTTAAAGTATTATTTTATTATTAATTGATAAATATTTGTGATGTTTGAAAATATATATTATACATTGTGGATGAACAAATCAGGCTAACTAACATATCCATTCCCTAAGTATTTTATTTTGATCATCATTATTGTTATTAAGGCCTTAATTGTTGTATCTGCCCTTTAATGTTTCAAGTTACATAATTGGGCTTAATTTTATGATAATATCTATGATGAGAAACATTATATGGGATATAGTATTAGCCAGTTAGACAAATATACTTGAAACCATTGACCAATTCTTGGCTTCCTTCTCCTCTCTCCCCTTCGCAACTTCCAATAACCACTATTCTGGTCTCTACTTCTACAAAATCACCTTTTTTTTGAGACGCAGTCACAGTCTTGCTCTGTCGCCCAGGCTGGAGTGCAATGGCGTGATCTCGGCTCACTGCAACCTCTGCCTGCCGGGTTCAAGTGATTCTCCTGCCACAGGCTCCCAAATAGTTGGGATTACAGGTGCCCACAACCACGCCCAGCTAATTTTTGTATTTTTCGTAAAGACAGGGTTTCGCCATGTTGGTCAGGCTGGTCTTGAACTCCTGACCTCAGGTGATCCGCCTGCCTCATCCTCTCAAAGTGCTGGGATAACAGGTGAAATAAACTTAAGATTTCACATGTGAGTGAGATCGTGAGATGTTCATCTTTCTGTGCCTGGCTTATTTCAGTTAACATAATATCCTCCAAGTTTATGCATGTTGTTGCAAATGATAGGATTTCATTTGATATTATGTCTGACTTTTCTAGTGTTTGTATTGTAAACCAAAAGTAAAATTCTAAGCCCCCAAGCAACTGAATGGATCCCCATCTCCGCCAAAGGTGTCCCCAAAGAAACCTGAAAAACTGGGCCGTGGGGAAGGAGTAGGGATTGGACATGCCTGATTATACCCTCCTTACTTTGGAGAATAGACACAATTAACCAGCATTAACATTAAAACAGATATCTTAAGACTGACCAAACAGAATATTTGTAGCAATAAGATACCAAATTCCAATCAGACTCTGGTATAGCATCACATGTCAGATAGTGAGCTCTGAAGGAAATCAGTGTATTTTACCCCCAAATATATTTCTTTGACATATTTTGAAATGCCCCTGAAAAGCTGTCTCTTGTGGCGGAAATTTACATTCTGTGGAGAATCTCCATCCCTTACCGGATCTTTTCCAGATAGTATGACACCTTTTAAGGACTAAAAAGAGACTTTCACATCCATTCTCTCTGAAGTCTGCTACCTAGAGGCTGCCTCTACATGACAAGCACTTTGGTTTCTACACCCTACCCCCGATCGCAACCTTACCTTAACTCATGCTGAATTGAACTTTTCAAGCAGTTCTTAACTCTTTCAATCAATTGCCAATCAGGAAATCTTTCAATCCACCTATGACCTGGAAGCCCCCATTTCCAGGTGTCTCGCCTTTCTAGGCCAAACAAATGTATACCTTACATGTATAGATTTATATCTTTGACTGTAGCTTCTCTTTTCCTAAAATGTATAAAATTAAGCTGTAACCCAACCATCTTGGGCACATGTTTCCAAGACCTCCTGAGGCTGTGTCACAGGCCATAGTCCTTAACCTTGGCAAAATAATCTTCAGACATTTTTTGATTTACTATATACATATGCCATTTTCTTTATCCATTCATCTGTAGACAGGCATTTAGGTTGATTCCGTATCTTGGCTGTTGTGAATAGTGCTGCAATAAACATGGGTGTGCAGATGTCTCTTTCACACACTGATTTCATTTCCTTTGGTTGTATACCCAGTAATGAGATTGCTGGATCATATGGCAGTTCTATTTTTAATTTTTTGAGGAATCTTTCTACTGTTTCTCATAATGACTGTACTAATTTACATTCCAACCAACAGTGTAAAAGAGTTCCCTTTTCTCCACATCTTCACCAGCATTTTTTATTTTTTGTCTTTTTGATTATAACCATTCCAACTGGGGTGAGGTGATATTGTGATTTTTGATTTGCATTTCTATGATGATTAGTGATGTTGAACATTTCTTTCGGGTATCTGCTGGTCATTTGCATGTCTTCCTTTGTGAAATGTCTATTCAGGTCTTCTGCCTATTTTTATAGGAAGAATACATTTTGGTGTTCTATTACACAGTAGGGTGACTATAGCTAATAACAATGTAGTGTATATTTCAAGACAGCTAGAAGAGAAGATTTTTAATATCGTCACCACTAAAAAATGATAAATCTTTAAAGTGGTGGATGTGGTAATTACCCTGATTTGATCATTTTACTATGTATACATGCACTGAAACCTCACCTGGTACCCCATAAATATGTACTATTATTATGTGTCAATTACAAATAAAAAATTAATTTAAAAGTGGTTGAATCTCTATGCCAAAGATTTACAATGACTTTATTTGAAAAACACTGATGTAATGATAGGGATTCTTCTAATAAAGTATCTCATAATTAGGGAAGTTGTAATTTTCTAACAGAGCTCACAACAGCTGCCTGTGGAATAAGACAATATGCTTTTCCTCTCCCTACTGGGCCTAATTCCCCAGTAACCTTATTGAAAATGTGCATGGGCTACAAAACTAAAGATTAACTGTCCAGGGACCTGCTTCCTGGAGCTTGTTTGAAGATTAAATCAAATGGCAGACAACATATATTTGGTAATACGGCTCTGTTGCAGTCTTTTCCCATGTAGTGCTAAGTGTAATAGAAGGAGATGACACTTTATGGCTATTAAAAAAAGATTTTTCTAAATGTGAAATAGTTTTGTTCTCATGCTGAAATAGAAATGAATAATTTATTTCTTCATAACCAAAAGCATTTTCTGCTTTTTGAACATATAATAAAGACTCTCTAATTACAAATTTTCCATAATTACAAATTGTTCAGCCTTTTAAAAGGTGATTATTATTCATTATCTATTTATTTCATAACAAATGCCACTAAAGGTGTTAAAGATAAGTTTAAAATGCCAACTAAGATATTGCAACATTTTAATTAAATGGAAAGCAGTTTATATATATATTTAAAAACATAGCTTTTGGACTACACATTAGTAAATGCATTTTTATTTAACGAATTATAGAAAGATAGATGAAGATGCTCTGCTTTTAAAAATATTATATTTGGAATGCCTGTGCAGAGACACTGAAGTGTGATTTGTCCTTATAGCAGACAGCTGAAGAACAAGTGACATTCTTACACAAAATCCATATTGGTGATGTATTTAATTACAGAGCTGATTGAAATTGACAGCTTTAGTGACCTGCGTTTGCACTTGTGGTGATTGATGCATGCTTCAACTCTGGTTACTTTTAAACCAATTCACATATTGCTCAATACTATAATATCATCCTGTCAAATTGCAAACTACATTTTTACAGGTGGGGGACTGGAGAGAGTGCATGTTTAATTAAAATGAGATAGAGATGAGTTGTTTAAAAACACCTATACAACTGTTAAACTGGGACCACTGTTATTTGAAAGTGAAGTGAAAGAAAATTCAATACACTTACTCAGGCATTTATGTTCCTAGAGTCATCTTTTCTCCTCTAAAAATATACTTGACTGCTGTTCTTGTAAGAAAGAGGTCCCAGAACCTTCTACTGCTATCTCGAAAGCCTTGCTTTCTTTGATATGATATCAGCCTTTAAAAATAAGTAAAATTCATGTCTTAGAACAAGGAGGGACCTTAATGATCTTGTAACCCAAATCTCCTGTCTGTTTTTGTCTGGTTGTGTTTCTTTGTTACTCTGGCTAGAAAGCTGCTACCCAGAGAGGTAACTTGTCTGTAGAGGTGCACAAAATTGGCTTTACTGCATAAAACTGGGGCTGGAGTTCACGTCTTTTCTGTTTCAGTTCAATGTACTTTCACACTATACAGAATTCCCTTCTGTAGATACTTTTCACTCCTTAACTCACTTTGTTGGCTATGGACGTATTAGGATTAATGCCTTTGATATCCAATGATCCACTTAACTTAGGCACTTTTAATTACATTTTAAATAACAGTAAAAAGAACCATTGATTGAATCTTGCTGTATACCACACTCTGAAATATATCCTTAACATACATTACGTCTCACAACATATATGCAAGGTATTGCTGTCCATTTATTGATGTGTGGTGAGACTAAGGGAAGTTCAGCAAACTTTACAAATGGCCTTGGGCACTAAGTAGATGAAATTTGAATCCAGTTTTGTTGAGTACAAGGCCCACAACTCTTTTTACCACATAACGCTATTTTCTCATACCAGAAAAAAAAGTCTTGAAATAGACTTCTTGACTGTCAGAATGATAAATAACTCTTGAAGGAGGTTGTCACATATCTAATTGTTAAGAATAGAGATCCACAATCTTGGGTGGTTTAGATATACATCTTTACGAAATGTAAGATTGCTCAGTAGCATAGTCTCCAAAGTCTCTTTCCCAGATTAGAAATTTATGCCAGAATTAAATTTGTCACTTCATTAAAATATACTAGTTTTGACAATGTGAGGGTCATTGGAAATTTTAAAATTATACAAACAAAATAGCTTAAATCACCATTCCAACTACTTAGGCAAGCCAGTTCCTTTCCCAATATTTCTTAGTTTCCTTAATATATGATGAACTGGAGAGGAGTAAGCATAAATGTCCCTCCTGTTTTTATTGCCTCAAAATGTTTGCTCTCTTTTTAATTTCTTATATGGCAACTCATCTCTACTTCAATTCATTCCACTCATAAACTTATGCTTTTTCTTCATTCCTTAAATTATCATGAAAAGATATGGCATAGAAAAATGGCAAAACAAGATAACTAAAATTAAATATTAGAAGTACTGCATATTTTAGCCCTTCCTGTGCCAGGTTGGACTGTTTCTACTTAGACTGTACTTGTCACCACTTCCTATATCTGTTAAGAACTCTTTTTCATGTTTCCTGCTCTTTGACTATTGAGTTTTTTAGTTTTGCTATAAGGCAATGCCATAGGAAACACAAGAACTCAGCATACAATTCATATATATAAAGCAAACTTTCTTGTTTTGGTCCTCTCCCATTAATTGTTTGATTTCTTATCAAATCAATTTATAAATAAACATTATTAAAAATTGTAGACTCGATAAAAAAGTATATTTCTAATTTTTCCTCAAACTCCCCTATTCCCCTCAGAAAATATTTACCAAATAAAAAAGGTTATAAACCAAAAGAATAGAAAAAATGGGGAGAAGTCAGGAGATAATTAATACCAGCAAATTTTTAGAAGATGGAAAGAAAAAAAAAAAAGCAAAAATAGGTAAAACCGAAGAACACACAAGAGTTAGGCACCAACAGGAGCCATGCAGATTTAAACCACTGATCTCTAAAAGAGTTTAAGAGTTGAAAACACCAGATTCTCTGGAACATAAATGAGTAAGGGGATCAAGTAGGGTTCCATTTACAGAATGAGGCATTTTAAGCAAAAAAGGATTTAATACAGGAAATTAGTTTTTTTACACTATTGAAAGAGCTGGTAGATTAGCTTCTGGACTGGCCCTCCTGAAAGATGAAAAGAGCCATACAGACCAGAAACTCTAAAGAGGTTATTTCTGAAGTGGCTGTGGAGTTATGAAATCAAGAAGGTACCCATATTGCATTTTGTAATCATGCCACAACTGCTGCTTCATACTTAGGAATCTAGAGAACAGACTCTGGAATTCCACTGTGTCTAAGTCATGTAGAGAACCCTAGCAGAAGGAGGGTATGATGAGATTAGGTGGTCAATCCACAATGTTTCCCTCAGTAGGTATGAGGAACAGGATTAAAAACATGTCCATTACAATCGTATTTTTCCCTCCTTATCCTAGGAAGCCAGGTGATTACTCACTGTGTACTCAAACAAGAGAAGAGACATTTGTTTTTCTGGATAAATTTATTATAGGATACTTGACACCAGGGGCAATGAATGACAAGAGTGAGGCATTGTACTGAAAACAGAGGAATCAAATATAGAGAATGATGAAATTTCACGCTCCTCTTACAAAGAAAAAGCAGGCCATGCATAAGAGGGTTTAAGGGGTAAGAATCTGAATTATAGCTGCTATGGTCTGAATGTGTCCTTCAAAATGTATGTGTCCTTCAAAATGTATGTGTTGGAAACTCAATCCCTAATGCAATAGTATTGGGAAGTGAGGCCTAATGGGAAGTGTTTAAGTCGTGGGGGCTCTGCCCTTGCGAATGGATTAATGATGCTATAGAAAGGGCCTAGGGGAGTAGGTTCTCACTCTTCTGCTCTTCTGTCATGTGAAGAAGAAAGTGTTTCCCATTCTAGAGGATGCATTGTTCAAGGTACCATCGTGGAAGTGGAGACTTAGATCTTACCAGACTTCAGATACTGGCACCTTGATCTTAGACTCCCCAGCCTTCTGAACTATAAGAAAGTAATTTCTGTTCTTTCTAAATTACCCAGTCTGTAGTATTCCATTATAAAAGCACGAAACAGACCAAGACAATGTCAGCTTTCTCAACTTAAACTCGTAAGCTAGATAACAAAGGAACATTGACAGTAAGAAATTTCAATATAAATTTCTATAAACAAGCTATCAAAATATGAGGTTAACATAAAAGTAGTTTCAGATATAATACCTTTTTTAAAAAGGCTATGAGTGACTCTCTTGGAATTCCTGCTAGCTTGGAAAGCAATGAGACTAGATTGAAACAGAATGATTTAATACTCCAGGTGTAAGAGAAGCATAAGGTAATAAGGTAGGATGAGGGTCAAGAAGGAAGAGAATGAAAAAAATAAAAGGAAAGTGATAGATTACCTGATATACTGGGGAATATTAAGATTCTGTAATTTGTCAGCACGTTTGAAAACATTTAATAAGAGGTATGTAGGAATGACACAGAAAAATTTGAAGTATATTTTTATCTTCAGGAAAAACTAAGTATACAAAGTGTATATTTGACAGATATTTTATGTCTGAATATAATAGTCTTAATTATGTAAATCTCAAATATTTATTGTACATAATAATGACATTTTTCATACTGAGATTTAAAGAAGTGAACTATGTACATGCTCACATAGAGAGCGTTGCTAGATTCTGTATTCATTTCAAAAATGTTACCATTGTATAATGGTGATATTTCAAAGAATCCAGAATTAAAAATTATGTATATAGTTGTGTTACTTATATATTCATAAATCAATACAAATAGTAAAGACTAAAGATTGAAGTGTATTGTGTCCTGGGAGTAGGCTGTGGTGAGGAAGTATATTAGAGGCAGTGGTGTTTTGTTGCAAATCTTTTTAAATAGATGGATTTTAAAAATACATAAAAACATTACTTAAATTATGCTTTCATTGTACAGAAAAGTACTACAAATTCATTAAAGAATAGCTGGAAAATACAGACTGTGTGTGTGAAGGAGCACGCTTTATTGGGAAGCAGAGTGCTGCACAGTGACAAACGGACAAAGGCTGCCCAATGGGCAATTACACATCATACTCCAAAAGACACACAGGATGTTTTGCTAAGAAAAATCAATGGGAACAGGGATTCCCCTGGGAAACTCCCCCAAACTCATCCCTCTCAGGGGACGGGAAATCTCCCAACTATTTTCCTGATGGCAGCTGTGGTTCACTAGAAATAGATCCCCTTCCTGTTTCTTATAAAGAACATTTTCTTTCAATTTTTTGAAGTCTTCATTTGTTACTTTTATTCTAAGTTCTCTTAAGGACTTCAGACCAGCTTTTGTACAGATTGCTTTGATGTCAGCACCAGAGAGGTCATCTTTAGCCATGATCAAGTCATGCAGGGTTACATCATCAGCCACCCTCATCCTGCTAGTGTGAATCTGAATGATGTGCTTCTCATTCTTTTCATCGGGCAGGGGGACCTCGATCTTCCTGTCAATGCAGCCTGGTCTGATAAATGCTGGATCCAAAGTTTCTATTTGGTTTGTGGCCATGATAGCTTTCACATCTCCCCTAGAATCAAATCCATCCAACTGGTTCAACAGTTTCAACATTGTTCACTGAATTTCTCTCTCACCACCAGAATTTGAGTCATATCTTTTTGAACCAATGGCATCAATTTCATCAATAAACATGATGAATGGTGCATGTTCTTCAGCAACTCAAAACAATTCCAGCATGGGTTTGAGCCCATCACCTAGGTACTTCTGAATAAGTTCAGAGCCAACCACTCTCAAGAAAGTGGCTGGGGTTTGGTTTGCTGCTGCTTTGACTAACAAGGTTTTACCTGTGCCCAGTGGACCACAGAGAACGACCCCCTTGAGGAGGCTTCATACCCATTTCTTCATAGTATTCAGAATAGGTGAGAGGAAGCTCCACAGATTCCAGATTCCTTAATTTCCCGAATTTGGTTTCCAATCCTCCAGTATTGGCATAGGTCTCCTGGGGGGCCTTTTCCACCTTCATCACTATGACCAGGGGATCCGTGTCATCCACCAGCGCCCCTATCATGGCATGCACCTTGTGGTTGAGCAGGACCAAGCCAGGTTCCAGGAGGTCCTTGTCTACAAATGAAAGAATGCTGATGTTGTGTTCTGAGCCCACAGATGTGGACACGATGGCATGGTTGTCATGGGTGATCTCTTCCAACATTCCTCTGACATCAGGGTCCCCCTCAGATCATCCACTTTTGATCTTTCTTCCTATTGCTTTTCTTCTAATGGTTTTATTTGTTGCTGATTTATAATGAATTCTTTCTCCATGAGAAGATAGTTTTTAATTCTTTCTAACTTGAATCATTTTAACCAGCACTGAGTGTGAGTTGTCACCAGTGGCAGTTTGCTGGCAGCATCTGGTCTCTGTTTTCTTCTTTTGCCCCACGCTAGTTGGTACAGGAGGTTCGTATTTATTTTTCTTGTCCTTATCATCCTTCTTGACCTCCAGGACCATAACCACCACTCTGACTTTGACCCATCTTGCCTTGGCACCAGACATTTTTAAAGGAAATAATTAAAATAGAACAGTCGATGATAATCACTAAAAGCATACTGATAGATACCCTTAAAGCTATATACACCTGTATGATACATACACATACATTTCTGCATTTCATTTATAATATCTTCACTTGGCATTTAAAAATTTTCAAAAATGTATTTTGCATCTCAAAAAGTATTGTATAAAAATATTATATTCACTCCTTTGGGGTATTTAGACTGTTTTATCTTTTAATAATCATAAGTAAGGCAGAAATCACCATCACTTTACCTGAATAATCTTCTCAAAATAATATTTAATTACATTTTCTTCATCACAGTTACAATAGCTTTTTTAAACTGTTAAATATCTAATCCTTATGGAATATATTTTCTTCTGTAATATGAGACCCTAACATCACTCATTTACAAATGATGAAGTGAAACTATATAAAGACTGTTGAATAGTTCACATTTTTGTGCTAATTTTGAATTGTTCCCTCACTTTAAAATAAATATGTATCTTTGAGTATGTTCCTCCCTATAATACAGTTTTATTTTTGTTTTCTTCTTCAATTTCTTGTATCATTTACCTATCTACTTATCTAATGGAAAAACTGGTCATTTATTATTGGCTTATAAAGTAAGACCATCAGTAAAATAGTCAAAGTGTTAATTGGCATACATAAAACTGATAATTGGAAAACAGTAAAATATTTGTTATAGAATTTTTGTAGAAATAATTGATCAGATTAATGAGGTTTTACATTATACTTACTTTGCTATAAATACTTCTTACTAATATGGCAAATTATTCTATTTTTAAACTGTTAAGCCAACCTTGCATTCCTGGAATAAATTTAACTTTGTCGCAATATATTAGCTTTTTAAAGTATGTCATTAGGTTATTATGCTAATATTGTAGTCATCAGAGAGATTCCCCTGACCATTTTCTTTTTCTTAATGTCTTTGTCAGGTTTTGGTATCAAGATTATCCTGGACTCATAAAATTAGTTTGAAAGTGTTTCTTCTTTTTATGTTTTGTATAAGAGTTTATGTTACTTTGCTATGAGTTCTTCACAAAAGTTTGGAAGAATTCACTGGTAAATCAAGTAGGTCTACAGTTTGCATCAACAGAAGATTATACGTTATTCATTCATTTTCTTTATATTTTGTTCTATAACCATTCAGATGTCTTCTTTAAATGTTTTTGCCCAGAAATTTGGATATGTTATCTAAAATTTTAAATTATCTATTTAATATCTATAAGATATATATTAATACTTCCTTTTCCATCTGAGATTGTATATATTCCTCATTCTTTTCTTGTATCTCTCTTTTCTTTCAGTTTTGATCAATCTTGAGAGGAATGTGTCAGGTTTAATAGTCTTTAAATATGCAACTCTTTATTAATTTTCTTTATTAGATTTTTCATATTTGTTAATATATTGACTTCTGTTTATTATTTCCATCCATCTTATTTCCTTTTGCTTAGAATGCAATTCTATTTCTGACTCTTAAAAGATGCTTACAAATTTAATTTTAAAGTTATTAAAACATTTTCTAATATATTGAAGGCTATAGGTTTCTTTATAAGCATATCTTCAATTGTATTTCACAAGCTCTTTTTATATACCGCATTGTTACTAAATTTAGTTCAAAATATTTTAGTTGCATTTTCACTTATTTTAGTCCATGAATTATTTAGCTTATATTCTTAATTTCCAAATATTTAAGATATTTCCATTTGTCTTTTACTTATTAATCATTAGTGTAAATTTAATGTGGCCAATGAACTTTATCTATATAATTTCAGTCCTTTAAATTTTGTTCTATATGATATAACCCAGCAAATGCTCTATTTGGTGAACACTCTTATTTTTTCTTGAAAAGATATACATTTCCCTTTTAATTTGGTTCAGTTTTCCATACATACCAATTTTTTTTTGTTGCTAACATCTTTGATATTTTTGTTGCTAACATATTTGTTGTTTTGTCTATTCTTTTTTTTAACCATTTATCAAGAAAATCATTTTCCCAAGATTCCCACTTGGGTAGCTGACTCATGATAAATTTATCATTACACAATTGCTGGTCCCAGTATTAACCCTTCCTAACAAAGGAGGCCCTCATCTTTATTCAAGGTCCCAATCATAATCCCCATCTTTTCTTAATAAAAACATAAAACTTTTACACATATATACATAACGCAAAATATATTTATGTATTATATGTTCTCTATATACATGCAAATATATTTAAATATTTTATATTATATATTGTTTTATTGCCCCACTGACAGTAAATATAGTTATTTATATGAAAAACACCCCCATTCCCTTTTATTTTTTAAGAATAAGTTTTGCTCAACATCATATTTTATTTCTTTTTTTTCTTTTTTCCATTTATTATACTTAAATATATTTTTTTTATTTATTAAGTTTTAGGGTACACATGCACAACGTGCAGGTTAGTTACATATGTATACATGTGCCATGTTGGTGTGCTGCACCCATTACCTCATCATTTAACATTAGGTAAATCTCCTAATGCTATCCCTCTCCCCTCCCCCGACCCCACAACAGGCCCCGGTGTGTGATGTCCCCTTCCTGTGTCCCTGTGTTCTCATTGTTCAATTCCCACCTATGAGTGAGAACATGCGGTGTTTGGTTTTTTGTCCTTGCAACAGTTTGCTGAGAATGATGGTTTCCAGCTTCATCCATGTCCCTACAAAGGACATGAACTCATCCTTTTTTATGGCTGCATAGTATTCCATGGTGTATATGTGCCACATTTTCTTAATCTAGTCTATCATTGTTGGACATTTGGATTGGTTCCAAGTCTTTGCTGTTGTGAATAGTGCTGCAATAAACATATGTGTGCATCAACATAATATTTTAAATTGGCTGTTCCTTTATTCAGTACCTTATACATATCTTGACAGGGTCTAATGGCTCCGTCGTTGCTGTTAAGAAATCAGGTATCAGTCCTTTACCATTTCAATGTTATCTTTTTTTTCTGGATGCATTTATATTTTTTTCTGTTTCTTTTTTTAATTTTGCTATTCAGGTATAAATTTTAAACAGTTAATACAGTGTTCTCAAAACAGTGAATTGGTGTCTTTTATTAGTTTTGGATAATTATCTATATAACATCTCTTTAGCTACTGTTTCTACACTTTTCTCTTTTTCCTATTCTTTTGAAATTTTGTCTAAATATACTGTATCTTCTATTATCTGTCACATATTCTTTCACCTTGGAGTTTCCATTTTGTCTTTTCACTTATTTGCAAACATTTTAATTCTCTCTTTACTTTGCCTAACCTTTATTTAATGCTACAATTGATTGTTAATTTTAGCTTTTATATGTTTTTTAGGTGTAGTATTTTTCCTTTTCCTAAATTAACTATGTCAATTTTATACTTTCCCATTCCCTGCTAACATTCTCAAGCTTGAATTTTGTTTTGTTGAACACAGTAAACATAGTTGATTTATAGTCTGGTGTTCTTGTAAGGCTAATTCTATTTTTATTATTTCCGGTGTATTCACTTATGTTTTCTTGTCTTCTTAAATACCTGGTTGTACAATCACTTATTTTACACCTTAGGTTGAATATCTTTTAAAAAAATGAATAACTATTTTCTCCTCTACCTTTGTCAAACCTATTTCCACAAGTCATCTTCACTTTATTACATAAATAATCCAGCTATTAGCTTGCTAAACCAAATATGTTAGATGTCTTCCTTTTCTCTCTTTTTTCTCATCCCTTCAATCTATTAAAATTAAAAATTAACTGTTTATTTTTACATCTAATAAAAGTATATAAAATATGTTCAAAACTTATCACGTACTATTATCTCTGATTTAGTCATAATTCAATCAGGAAAATAATTTAATATCAAAAATTAGGCATGCAAATAAACCTTTGAAATCAGAGAAGCAAAAATAAAAATTAGATGTATACTGAGCTAGTGTACTCCAAGATGCTGCTAAAATAGATGCCAGAGCCCAGACTGAAGAGGGATGACCATGGACTCTGAGGAGGCGACATTAATTCTGTACTACTTCTGATAAATCTTGGTCTGGGCTACCACTAATGATATCATAAAAAGGATTAACTTACTTTTCCTTATGCTGTCCTAATTTTGCATAAGTGTTTCACATTAAATAATCAAAATTAGAGCTCTCATGGAAAGCAATATATATATAAGCCTGAGTGCTAGCCTGCAGTGATGACTCATCACTGTAATTCACGCTCCCATAATATCTACAATCCACTACTTAGCTTTCAATCTTACTCTTTCTCATCTCCAAATCTATCCTCCAAACAATAGAAATCATATCCTCGATACCTTTATTGAATTATTTCAGGACCTGTCTTTAAACCCTTAGTGACTTCCCTTTATATTTAGCATATGTTCTTAATTTTGACCGTAGCCTAACAAAATGTCATTGACCACAAGCCCTGCACAATTTAGCTCTATCTCTAGATCCAGTGTTATTTCTCTGCCTATTTTTACTATGCTTCAGCCATATTAATCTCCCATTTCCTATGTTATCAAATACCGTCTTATATCAGGAAATGCATACATTGTATAAAAGTGTACATTTTATAAATGTGTACATCCCTTTGCAATGAATGTTTTTTGTCTCTAAAGTTCACATGGCATGCTACTTTTTACCTTTTAGGCTCTATACTATATGTTTCCTCTTTGGAATAATTTCTTGTCCACCCTCAGGGATTTTCCATATCCCTACCAATGTTATGCTTTTTCTCATAATTTTCTTTGTTTTCATTCCTAAATCTTACAAAAATAGGGAATCATTTTGTTTAATTTTGGTATACTAGTTTCAAATCTGTTTCCCCAAGTAGATTATAAACTCCATGAAAACAAGGAAAACATTTGTTTTTTCATCACTGAAATCCCATTACTAATCAGAAGTCCCAGCACCAAGGAAGTACTCAACAAACATTTTTGAATGCAGGAATAACTACAGAACTTTGGGGAAATTAATTATCTTCTCTAATCATCTTTAAAATGTAAACACACACAAATTCCACTCTTCGAATTATAGTGAAAATTAGATAAATACCCGGCAAATAATGTCCACATAATGTAGCTAATATCATTAACAGAAAATATTAATATATGATAGCTATATAATATAATAATATATTACAATATATGTAACATAATAATATATTATACTAATATTAATTAGAATAATCCCTGCTACTCAGGAGACTGAGGCAGGCAAATCACTTGAACCCAGGAGGAGAAGGTTGAAGTGAGCCGAGATCACACTATTGCACTCCAGCCTGGGCGACAAGAGCGAAACTCCATCTAAATACAAAAAAAAAAGAAGAGGAATCTAAATTCAGAAGTAATTGGCTATTTTTTAACAAAGATGATTTAATCTGTGCTTCAGGAACTTGAATTTGACCTTACTATAGGAATAATAGATAATACTAGAAAGTAAGCAGACTCCGTAAGAAGTTATTTTAGTAAAATATAAAAATAATACAGTTTTCAATTAAAAGTGACACTATGACTAGTACCAAGTGTATGAATATTAAATATATTATGATGATAGAATTTGCTTTACTTGACAACTAATTAGGTATAGAGAATAAGAAATAAAGATATTTGATATTTCAGATATGAAAGGCATAGAGAATGCCAGTGTCATTAAAACCAACAGAAAAATTGTATGGTAAAGTAGATTTTTTTGGAGTTGGGAGTGGGGAGAGGGCATCGGGGAGATAATTTTGAGTTCCCTTTTGACACTGATTTTCAGTGTTAAGAAATCAGAAATGTCAGTTTGGAATGCAGAAATGAAGTTTGCCTAGTTATCGAAGTGTTGGAATCAACAGAATTAAAGGAAATAATGATTGCATGTGTTTAAACAGTCTATTTGGTCATGTTTCCGAGATGTAAAAGAAAAAAATTACAGTTAAAACTGAGCAAAATAGGGACAGAGCAATGAGAAAAAGGCTATTATTATCAGAACTTTGAAGAAAGTGTTTCAAAAAGTAAGATATCAGCTGGCACAGGGAAGCAAAGAAGTTGAGTGTCATGAGAATTGAAAGCTGTCATTGTTTTTGGAAGTTGGCAATTCTTGGTGTGTGAGCACTTAAGTTGTGTTTTGATAACACAATTTTAACATTTTAAGTGCATACAGTTAACACAAAAACATCATTTTTGCTTTCTTAAGCCAAGAAAAATTATCTTCTCCATGGCTGCCATAACATAACAGCATACCACAGTGGGATTCTGTTCCCTGCAAAATTCATATATTGAAGCCTTTATCCTCATTGCCTCAGAATATAATCTTATTTGAAAATCAGGTCATTGCAGATGTAATTATTTAAGACCATCATACTGGAGTTGAGTGGGCCCTTAATGCTCTAATATCAATGTTGTCCTTACAAAAATGGGAAACTTGGACACAGACACACACACACACACACACAGGTAGACTGCCTTGTGAACATCAAGGCAAATGTCAGGCAATGTCTCGGCAAGCTGAAGAACACCAAAAAATTGTCAGCAAACCACCAGCAGTTAGGGCAGAGAACAGATTCTTACTCACAGACTTCAGAAGGAATCAACCCTGCTAACACTTTAATTTTGGATTTCTGGCCCCTAGAACTGTGAAACAAATTTCTATTGTTTAAGCCACCCAGCCCTAGCAAACTGATACAGATTTCAATGCAGAAAGAACTATGCTGACAACTGATAACCAAAAATTGAGTAGGGGCTATATTTCTTTCTTATTTTTCAAGTCTATTTCTGTCTCTTGAATCCTCTGTAATTAACCTTCAATATCTTATTGTACATTACTTAGCAAATAGTGTATTTATCACTGTAAAAAGAAAAGAGAAAGAAATAAAACTAACTTCCACAATGGCACAATCTTTCTATTTCCAAATATATACCTATACAGATTGATTTATTTTGGATGTCCCTTCCAAATCTCATGTTGAGAGGTAATCTTCAGTGCTGGAGGAGGGGCCTCATGGGAGGTGTTTGGGTCGTGGGGTGGATCCCTCATGGCTTGGCTCTCCTCAAATAAGGAGTTCTCCCAAGATCTGTTTTTTTAAGTGGTGTGGCACCTTTCCTTGCTGTCTCTTGCTCCTGCTATGGCCATGTGACCTGCTGCTCCCACTTACCCTTCTGCCACGAGTAAAACTCTGTGAGGCCTTCCAAGAAGCTGAGCAGATGCTAGCACCATGCTTCCTCTATAGCCTGCAGAACCACAATCTAACTAAAACTCTTTTCTTTGTAAATTACCCAGCCTCAGGTATTTCCTTAGAGCAATGCAAGAATGGCCTAACACATAGATTCATGTTTACTGCTTTTCTCCCAGTACATAAGTGGTTATTGAATAAAATAATAATTATGTGAATGAATGCTAGATATTTTGTTGCTGGATAGACTTAGTAAGCCTCATTCATAATATAGGTATTAGTGTGTACATAACCCTGGCCCAAACTGCAGTTTAAAGTGATATTTTAGATTCATGATTAAAGAGATTGTAGCAGTCAGCATTCCAAATCTCAGGCCTTTTTCTGTCCCCCACCCCCCTTTTTAACTGGGAAATCTGAGTTTAGCAAAAACACAAGGCATTCAAAAACCCCTTAGGGTCTTTTTCCTACGTGTTTAAAATTTTCCTGACATCAGAAAAACAACAGTTGAATGATGACCAGATGGCAGAAGAGCTGTGGTAATTTGGCTGAAAGTAAGATGAGCATTGAAGCATAATAAGCGAATTAGAGATTTAAATATTTTCTATGAACAGATCAACCTAATGGTGTGGACAAGATCACCTAATGGCTCTTTATTAAGTTTACTTATTTCTTTTAAAAAACAGTTACTGATTTATCAGTATGATGATTTTGTAGAGATATTACTGATGGATTACATGGAAATATTTTTCAGGTATTATCTTCTTAGAGCTACCCAGGATGAATCCTTCCTAATCTTAGCATATGAGGGCAGGAATGATATCATTGAGGCACATAGCTAAAACCTTGGAAACAATCTTGTACTCTCTATTCAAGAGAGTAAAAGGGGATGAAAATCCCCCAATTGTTCCTTACCTTGTCATCTTTTTAAGGATTAGGGGATCAAGGGAGTTTTCATGTCTTGAGACATAATTCTGGTCTTAAAAAATTCTGAAAAGACTCTCTGATGTTGGAGATAATTGCCACGATCAGGTTTTATAAGAATAGATGGGAAATCTGTCAACACCTGAGGCTTTTCCTGGGTTTATGGATTGGATTTAGGGTTTCTCACTTTTAATGATATTATGTTGTCCAACTGATTGACTTAATGGAGGGAGTGAACTGAAAGCAAGACCCATCGGTTTTCTTCGTGGTGTAGCATAGAAAACATATGTTGACTAGATTCAAAAACATTTTGAAAATATTAAATGCCTTTAGCTTGTGTTTCTGAATGATTGGAATAGTTTAATTGGGTATGCAGTTTACTTGTATCTTTAGCAGTTTTCTAGCCCATATGAAACTGCTGAGAAATGTGTATTGAATAAATTAATCAATATCTGAGGTATTAGAAATTGGAATTCTATTGGAATGCTATTAATATAGATAGATGGGAGGGTGTATATTTAGTGTATATTTCCTACTCTATGTAAAATGCTGGTGATGATATTTTTAAAAAATTAAGTGGAAAGGAGAAGAAATTAGACTGATGGGTCTATTTATTTAAATTTTATTTCTAAAAATATGACAATTGAGCATCTTGAAAACTAGAATGTAATTCTGCTTTATCATGTGCTATCAATAGTTGTTACTACTAAATTGGCAATAAACTCATGATAATAACAATATAATATTTCAACACAAGAAGTTGCATATGGATATACACACAATTCTGAAAACTTTAATGCCAATGCATATGGATATACATACAATTCTGAAAACTTTAATGTCAGTCTTTATATGCAGCTACTCAAATATTTTATAGCATCTTTTAAAAATGAAGTTCTCAGACATGTATAGTGATTTAAGAGAAATGGATACCTCATGTAAATATAAAATTATTAAGTTTTGTGAAATATGAATTTGGTGAGAAAAATACCACAGTAGGTTCATTTTCTTCTTGTGTCCCAGCGCCTCTTTTCATGTTGGCAAATTTCCTGTCTTTTAATTAGGTGGGTCTGTTGAAACAATTATAATGTCTACCTGGTAGAACACCAACTTGGGCCACTAAAAAAAGCATGAGACTCCAACCTGGCTGATCATCAGACATCTAACCATAGCAAAAAGTCATTAGAAATTCTTTTTGCAATTTGCTATAGTATGGCTGAGAGAAAGGTATCTTTCTCTGGGATACGAGAACCACACAGTCTGTAATTTCTGAGATTCATCTTTTTTTGTTTGTTTGTTACTCATGGGCAGAATATGTCCATGAGACAAAAACATGTCTAAAAACAAAGTGAAACAGAACTAAAGAGATAGAAAGAGAATGGCCCATTTCTAAAGAGATAGAAAGAAAGAGAACTAAAGAGATAGAAAGAAAGAGCTAGAAAGAAAGAGAATGGCTATAATTTTATCATTTGGATCTCTTGCTCAACAATTTGTAAAGCCAGTGGCATCCCTTTGACTTCCCAGTTATGTTAACCAATGCATTTAATCTTTGTGTGAGCTAATTTTGTAAGATTTCTGCCACTTTCAACCAAAAGAGATCTAACAAATACACTGACTTAATAGTAAATTGTGAAAAATAAAATGTAATTAGTTAATGAAAGCAGAAATATATACATGCTACTCTTTATCTAGATCATCATGATATAGGAAAATCATGACTTTTAATAGATATAAACCTTTTATTTAGGCTGGTCAACAGTGGGAATACATTTTCCCAAAATCTCTTGAAGAGATGGATTCAGGAGAGTTGCAGTCAGAATGTGAAAATCGCTTTGACTTGTAATATTAAAGATCTTTTACTTCCAAAGATAAGACAAAAGATAAGAAAACAGAATTCGTTATAATAGCTGTGTATTAGTCCATTTTCACACTGCTATGAAGAAATACCCCCAGACTGGGTCACTTATAAAGAAAAAGAGGTTTAATGGACCCAGAGTTCCAAATGGCTGGGAAAGCCTCACAATCATGGTGGAAAGTGAAGGTAGAGCAAAGGCACATCTTACATGGTGGCAGGCAAGACAGCGTGTGCAGGGGAACAGCCCTTTATAAAACCATCACATCTCCAGAGACTTATTCACTATCACAAGAACAGCACAAGAAAACCCACCCCCATGATTCAATTACCTCCCACTGGGTTCCTCCCGTGACATGTAGGGATTATGGGAGCTACAATTCAAGATGAGATTTGGGTGGGGACACAGCCAAACCCTATCAAGCTGAAGAATTTATTTTCCACTTCTGCTGTTGTTTTAATAAAGGGATATGTTTTAATAAAGGGGTGACACAGTAACCTAGAAAAACTTAAGAGTTTAATTCTGTGGTGGATGTTGAAAATATATTGTACTATTGCCGATGGCTCTTGGTCGTTTATGAACAACCTTTGAAACATGTTGAAATTATTGTAGTAGTGAAGATTGTGCAAGACCTTGGGTTTATCTGATGAAAGTTGGGACTAGCAGTCAGCCATCAGTATATATTTCTACTCTTTGATTTGTGAGAGGAGCGGGGATCTTTAGTTACCTATTCATTTGACAAATATTTACTGAATGCCTACTCTTTGTCAAGTACTGGGAAAAAATGAACAAGACAGACTGTTTCCTTCCTTCAAAGACCTTGCAACACGACAAAGAAGACATGTAAACTGGATAATTTAACATTGCATGCTATAAACTATGATGGGGCAGGGAAGAGTGCAAGCTATAAAACACATTTAAGTAGCATCTAATTCTGTCTTAAAGATTCATGGAAATCTTCCTGGATAAATGGCTGCCAAAACTGATTCCTGAATGACTAGTAGAACTTAGGCAGTAATAAAGTCAAGAGAATGATACAGACCAATAAAATATCCTGTACAAAGTCCAGAACAGGGGTCTCCAACCCATGTGTCATGGACTGGGTACTGGTATGTTGCCTGTTAGAAACTGGGCCACATGGCAGGATGTGAGCAGCAAGCCAGCAAAGCTTCATCTGTATTCTCAGCCATTCCCCATCACTTGCATTACCACTTGAGCTCCTCCTGTCAGATCAGCAGTGGCATTAGATTCTTGCTGGAGCATGAACCCTATTGTGAACTCTGCATGTGAGGGATCTAGGTTGCATGCTCCTTATGAGAATCTAATGCCTAATAATCTATAACTGTCTCCCATCATCCCCAGAGGAAACCGTTTAGTTGCAGGAAAACAAGCTGTGGGGTCCCACTGATTTTACATTATGGTAAGTTGTATAATTATTTCATTATATATTACAATGTAATAATAATAGAAATAAAGTGCACAATAAATGTAATGTGCTTGAATCATCCCAAAACCACCTGCCTCCCTTGGTCCATGGAAAAATTGTCTTCCAAGAAACTGGTCCCTGGTGCCAAAGTTTGGAGACTGCTGGTCTAGACGATAGTAAGGCATGACACAGTGAAAGTATTTCAGAATGGCTCAAATATACATACTAAAATTGATTAGAAGATAAGAATGGTGAGATATTCAGTAACCAGATCCAGAAGATTAGAGGAATGATGTGGAGAGATTTGGTCCCTCTGCTGAAGAAAAGGTAGCTATTGAAACAGCAGTTATAGGATCAGATTTCGTATTTGAGGTCTATAACTGGCAGAAGGCTTATGTAAGTGAATACAAGGGAGACATCATATAAATATTTAAGAGGATAATGCAACAATCTAGTGAAAACATTATGGAGTTGAAAAATTTTACTCGCACAAAACCCTGCAGATTGATGTTTATAGCATCTTTATTTTTAATTGCCCAAATTTGAAGCAATCAAGATGTCCTTTAGTAGGTGAATGGATAAATAAATGGTGGTACCTGCAGACAATGGAATATTATTCAGTGCTAAAAAGAAATGAAGTATCAATTCATGAAAAGATATAGAGGCAGTTTAACTGTACATTATTGAGTGAAAAGCCAATTTGAAAATAATAATTAATGTATGACTATCATTCCAATTATATGACATTCTAGAGAAGACAAAATTATGAATATAGTAAAAGATCAGTGGTTTCCAGGAGTGAGGAGAGAGAAAGGAATGAATAGGTAGAGCACAGATTATTTTTAGGGAATTCAACTCTTCTGTATGATACTATAATGGCAGATATGTCATTATACATTTCAAAAGACTTGTAGAATCAAGAATACATCAAGAATAGACACTAGGCCGGGTGTGTTGGCTCACTCCTATAAACCCAGCACTTTGGGAGGGCAAGGTGGGTGGATCACCTGAGGTCAGGAGTTCAAGACCAGCCTGGCCAACATAGTGAAACCCTGTCTCTACTGAAAAATACAAAAATTAGCCAGGTGTGGTTGCGTGGGCCCATAGTCCCATCTGCTCAGGAGGCTGAGGCAGGAGAATCGCTTGAACCTGGAAGGCGGAGGTTGCAGTGAACCCAGATCGTGCCGCTGCACTCTAGCCTGGGCGACAAAGCGAGACTCTGCCTCAAAAAACAAAAAAGAATGGACACTAATGTAAACTATGGACTTTGAGTGACAATGATGCATCAATATAGGTTCATTCGTTGTAAAAAAATGTACACACTGGGATGTGGGATGTCGATAGTGGGGGAGGCTGTGCATATGTGGGGATATATGGAACTCTCTGCACCTTCAACTCAATTTTGTTGTAATTGTAAAAAGCTCTAAAATAGTCTATTTAAAAGTTACTGTAGTTTGTACTAGGCAACTAATAGTTTTTATAAGGAAAATAAATACTTTCAAATACATTTAAGAGAAAATATTTGGCAATTTGTTAATTGAGCTGAATAAAGAGAGAAAAGATTGTGGAAAAACACTCCACCTCTGACTTGAACTAGGGGCTAGGGGAAAATGCTATTCATTGACAAGAGGAACATAGAAGTAAAAACACACTTCAAGTAGAGATGATGTGTTAAGCTTTGATATATGATTTCATGGTTCATGAGACATTCGATTGAAGTAGGATTTTTAGCTAGAGCTCAGACACAATTGAGCTGGAGTTATATAGAGATTGTATAATCTGTAGACAGACACACTTGAAAACTGGGGTGGAGTCAAAATAAACTAAAACAGGGTCCTTAAAATATCAAAGTTAAAGAAAATTTTACAAAAATATACAAAGTAGCCAGAAAGGTCAGAGAAAATCCATTTGTCATATACCAGGATTCAGGATAAATTCATAATATGGCATAGTATGGATCAGGGATGAAGGAAAGTAACTTAAGTTGATAGAAAAGGCAAGTTTTCTCTGACCCTCTTCTTGTCTTAAAATATGAGTTTGGCTTCATTGGAAAAAAAAACATATCTTGCTATTTTTTTAAGCAAAATGGTAAAGCAGGAATGGGTAAGTGGGTTATGCCAGGCTTTTTGACTTGGGATGCTAGCTGTTTACAGAATTTGTCCAGGAATATCAGCTCTCTCGCACCTAGAGACTTTGCGGCCAATGGGAGGCTGAAGTCTCCTTCTCCTAAGAAAGGAAGTGACTGCTCCAATGCAAAGCTGAGTGTGAAGACATTCCCTCCTGTTGCCAAAAAGAAAGCAGCCAATTCTCTATCCTCTGCCCAATTCTGCTGGCCCATTTTCTAGGAAACTCACAGTAACCACCCGAAGACATTTGCAGACAATTCTACTCTTGCACCACAAGATAGGTTCTCAAAAACAAAGGAAAGGGCATGTTAAGAAGGGGGAAGTGGTTAACATTGTTGTATGCTGCTAAAGACTGAATTAAGAAAGTACTGAAATGTGTATATTGGATGTAGCCACAGGACCTCCTTAGGGATTCTGGTGAGAATATTTTCAGTTGAATGATGGGGAAAGAAGCTAGACTGCAGTTGTTGGTGAGTATACCATTTCTCTCTTTTTGAAATAATTTCTTCACTTGTCTTCAGATATCACCTTTTATGATTTTACTCCTTCACAGCCTCCTTTTCTGGATACTCACCTTTGCAATCCATTTATTTGGAGTATCTCTGGCGCAATTCTTGAAGCTTCTGTCTATACTCACTTATTTGATTATCCAGTATTAAGGGGCAAAATACCATATATAGATGGCTCCAGCAATGACCCAACAACTATCTCTTTTATATAAATAATAACAATCTCTTTTAACGTAAATAATGAACAATTCAAATTTAATATGTCCAAAAGCAAACTCCTACCTTTTCCACCCACATCTATTCCTCCAGGACTCTTCTCAATCTCAATTAATGTCAACTTAATCTTCCTAGGCATTAAGACGAAAAATATTGAAACCATCCCTGACTATTTTATTTGTTTCATACTCACATCTAATTTAGCAAGGAATCCTGCTGGCTTTTACTTCAAAGTATTTTTACCACTAATGCCCTCCCCAGCCAGCTTAAGTTTCTTACTTTATTTCTTACTCATTTTCAACTTTTGCTTTCTTTAGTCTAGTCACACTGATGACTTCAGTGTTTCTTGAACAAATAAGGGATATTCCCAGTTTACAACTGTTGAAATAACATTTTCTTTTGTCGGGTATCATTCCAGGCAAAGTCACATGACTTGCTTCTTCATCTTATTCATCTGTTTGTTTAGATGTATATTCTTTGTAAGGGCTATCAAAACCACCCTGTTTCAAATTACATCCTCCTGCATGGACATTTTTTACTTTATGTACTCAGGTTTAATTTTTCTTTTCTTTTTTTTTTTTATTTTTTGTGTGAGATGGAGTTTTGCTCTTGTTGCCCAGGCTGGAGGGTAATGGCACGATCTCGGCTCACCACAACCTCCACCTCCCAGGTTCAAGTGATTCTCCTGTCTCAGCCTCCCGAGTAGCTGGGATTACAGGCATGCACCACCACACCCGGCTAATTTTTGTATTTTTAGTAGAGTCAGTGTTTCTCCATGTTGGTCAGGCTGGTCTCAAACTCCCAACCTCAGGTGATCCATCCGCCTCGGCCCCCAAAGTGCTGGGATTACAGGCGTGAGCCACCACACCTGGCCTAATTTCTTTCTTCTGTATTCATCAACCTCCCACCTGCTATATTATTTATTTAAATTATGATCTGGTTGTCCTTACTAAAATGTAAGCTCCATGAGGAAAGGGCTTTTAAGCCAGTTTTGCTCACTGCTGTATCAACAGTACCTAGAAGAATGCCTAGCACATGCTTGTCTTTAAATATATAATTTCTCCATAAATGAATAAAGTCATTACTGTCATACATGATCTCATTAATACTCAGAAAACTTAGAAAGTTTTATGTTACATATTATGTAACTGCAGAATTAGTGGTATCTTTTTCTAGACTGGATAAAAGTTTGGATTCATGTAGCAAGTACAGCAGGCAAAAAGTATGCATACAGATATCTTTATATATATCTATGCTATTTGTAATAATAAAAAATTAAACAGAAGTATCTAAAAATTTCATCAGTAGATGATCTGCTAAATAAGTTTAGTAGCCCAAATACTTTATATAGAAAGCAAATTAATTTTTTGCTTAATATGAACTAAACATATTATATCACTGTGTAAGAAGAATAGTTGTAACATAAAAAGTATGATTGCGGGCGTCCGGTGCCATGGGGGAGTACGCTCGGGAGCCTTGCCCATGGTGAATTGTGGATGATTGCTGTGGAGCGTTCACTATGGGTGTCATTGGTGGCGGAGTCTTCCAGGCCATCAAGAGTTTCCGCAATGACCCTGTTGGAATTCGGCACCAGTTGAGAGGTAGTGCCAACACTGTGAGGATCCGAGTTCCCCAGATTAGAGGTAGCTTCGCAGTGTTGGGGGGCCTGTTCTCCACCATCGACTGTGGCCTGGTGCGGCTTTAGGGCAAGGAGGATCCCTGGAAATCTATTACCAGTGGAGCATTGACTGGGGCTGTGCTGGTAGCCTGCAGTGGCCCACTGGCCATGGTGGGCTCAGCGATGATGGGGGGCATCCTGTTGGCCCTCATTGAGGGCGTTGGCATCCTCCTCACTCGCTACACGGCCCAGCAGTTCCAAAATGTGCCCTTGTTGCTGGAGGACCCCAGCCAGCTGCCCCCTAAGGATGGCACCCCGGCCCCAGGCTATCCCAGCTATTAGTACCACTGAGGAAGCCACTGCCACCATGGGAGCTGCTTCTGGGTTTTCTTCCCGATAATCTACCTCGAAGGAAGGGCTAGCTCCTAGTTAGCCCTGGAACCCTCCAGAGAGGGCTTCTACTCTGCTCCCTAGTCCCAGGCTGGGGGTGGGGCACTGCAGCTGCCCTGACAGATGGGTCCCCTTTTTCTCTCTCGGGGCACCCCAGCCCTACATTCCCATGTATCAAGTTCTCACCCCAGCTCCTTTGTGTGGCACTCTGATGTATATTTAAAGCCCATTTTAAATGCCAAAAAAAAATATGATCACATTTGGAAAATACATACAACTCTTTGCACACAATATGTCTATAAGTGTATGGGTGCATGTTTACATGGAAAGGTGACCAAAAATTATGTAAAATTAAGAATATTAAATATTTACCTCTAGAGTTTGAGGTCACTGTATTGAAAGGGAACTCTTCTGGCATGTTTGATTGTTTATATTTTACACTAAAAATCTTTCATGTTTTGTAATAAAAAGTAGATAAAGAATATTCGGAATGACATAAAATAAAAGTTAAGAAAAGAGATGAGCAGTATTCAAACAGCAAACAGGAACAATGAGAAAGAAAAATAAATAAAGTGAAACAAGGTAAATAAGCCAAAACTATTTGCCAAGATGTAGGTTAAGAAGTTTCTTTTTTCAAATTCAAATCAATAATTTTGAGAGGGACTATTCTACATATAGTTAATGAAATCTTTACATTACTTTATCTCAAATTTGTGTTTTCAACCCTAAGTAAAATTTTATAAATTCTAAATGGAGCTATTTAAGAAATGTTTATATAGTGATTCCTAGTAAATAAAATTTTAAATGTTTGATTTCAGAAAACAGCAAACCTTTGCCAGAATATCAAAGTAAAATGGGCAAAAAAATTAAATGTAATAGAGTCATAAATCCAAGCGAGCTAGGACAAGAGATTTTTTTTCTGTAGCTGCTTGATGCAGACATGTGTCACCATTATCACCATGTATAACTTTTTCCGCTTGACACACTTTCATGAGAGCTAGTTTGGCAAGAAAGTATGGTTCTAACTGGAGAATTAGTAAGTTTATCTCTCCACCTTAGTCTTTCAATATTCATGGTGGTCATACTACCAAGTAACTGAAGAGTTTCTGATAGAAGTCATAAAACTTTATGGTGGTTAGATAATGTGATAAATTCGCCCCGGGATGAAAATTTCTACCTTACAGTCTCATTAGGTAGAAGAAAGAAAGCCTTTGGGAAGTGTGAAAGGAAAATATCTTGGGTTTCTAAAATCACTAAGCTAAAGGGAAAATTTGAGCTGGAAACTGCTTAGGGAAAGCCTGCCTCCCATTCTGTTCAAAGTCATCCTTCTGCTCACTGAGATAAATGCATATGTGATTGCCTCCTTTGGAAAGGGTAATCAGAAACTCAAAAGAATGCAACAACTTGTCTCTCATTTACCTGTGACCTCGAAGCCCCCTCCCCACTTTGAGTTGTCCCGCTTTTGCTTGGAGTTGTCCCACTTTTTCAGACTGAACCAGTGTTCATTTTACATATGTTGATTGATGTCTCATGACTCCCTGAAATATATAAAACCGAGCTGTGCTGTGACCACCTTGGGTACATGTCATCAGGACCTCCTGAACTGTGTCACTGGTGTATGTCCTCAACCTTGGAAGAATAAACTTTCTAAATTAACTGAGACCTGTCTCAAATTTTCAGAGTTCACAGAGGACAGATGAAAGCAAAGATCAAAATTGTGAAAATAAGAAAAAAATAAATTATAAAATGTATTAAATTTTTAATTTAGGGTAATTTTTTAATGTAATATATCTCCCTTTCCATGGTCCTCATACTAAGAATAATTTTAAACAGTAAAGATTATGTACAAAACAAGTATGAAAAGACTCTGAAGGTGAAGAAAAAAATGTAATAAAGCTAAGACCTCTGGACAAGAGAAACAAGGTGATATTGAGTTGTCTGAGTATTTTTGTTTCTGTTTCATGTATCACAGCCTGAGACCTGAAGAAGATGGAAACCCAGAATGAGCACTGACTGAACAAGAAAAAAGAAAGCTTGCTCTCTAGTCAAAGTACAAGGAAAGGAGAAGCACAGCAAGAAAGAAAACTTTTTGAAAATAACCTCTCTATTCCAGCCAAACAAAACGGAAAATAAGTTGTTGCCCCACTCTCACCCATCCTATTTAAGAACTACTAGACCTAGATATCCCCTCACGAAAGAATCTAACAAGTTGCCTCCAAAATCTCATTGTGGTGGTATCAGAGAGGACTAAATAGGGAGAATGTGGTCTTCTACCCCACCAGGCAATAAGGAAGTTCACCTTTTCCTCTCAGCTTAAATGGTGTCTTAGGAGGTCTAATGCAAAGTCAGAACTTTTGCCATCACTCAGCTGTACAGAACCTGCACCCACTACGTTGTCATAGAGATCACCTGAGAAACCAATTGCCAACACTAGCCCTACAGTAAAAAGGAAGGAGCTGCCCATTCCCATCACTCAAATGTCAATAGAGGTCAAGTGAGGAATCCTGAACTTCTACCTCCAAATAGCAGTAATAAGGTGGTGCCCTCTATCCCCTACCAGAGCAGAGAAATACTGTTAAAACAGAAGTTTTAAGTAAAATCCAGAGTTTCATAGCACAATACAAAAATGTCTGAGTTTTAATAGACAATCACTTATCATGCCAAGAACCAGGAAGATGTCAAACTGAATTAAAAAAAACACTCAGTTGTGGCAGTGGGCTGAGATTGCGTTGGTGCACTCCAGCCTGGACAACAGAGCGAGACACCATCTCAAAAAACAAACAAACAAACAAACAAAAAAAACCACTCAATGGCAAATTGACAGCAATATAATGAAAATAATTATGTAACATCACTGATATTTTTTGGCTGTGTCCCCACCCAAATCTCATCTTGAATTGTAACTCCCTCAATTTCCATGTGTTGTGGGAGGAACCCAGTGGGAGGTAATTGAATCATGGGGACGGGTCTTTCCTGTGCTGTTCTCATGATAGTGAATAAGTCTCATAAGATGTGACAGTTTTAAAAATGGGAGTTTCCCTGCACAGGTTCTCCCTCTTGCCACTGCCATGTAAGAAGTGGCTTTTGCCTTCCTCCATGATGGTGAGACCTCCCCAGCCACATGGAACTGAAAGTCCATTAAACTTCTTTCATTTTTAAACTGCCCAGTCTCAGATATGTCTTTATCAGTAGTGTGAAAACAGACTAATACAGTAAATTGATATGAGTAGAGTGGGGCACTGCTGAAAAGATACCCAAAAATGTGGAAGCGACTATGGAACTGGGTAACAGGCAGAGGTTGGAACAGTTTGGAGAGCTCAGAAGAAGACAGAAAAACGTGGAAAAGTTTGGAACTCCTAGAGATTTGTTGAATGTCTTTGACCAAAATGCTGATAATAATATGGACAATGAAATCCAGGCTGAGGTGGTCTCAGATAGAGATAAGAAACTTGTTGGAAACTGAAGCAAAGTTAACTCTTTTTATGTTTTAGCAAAGAGATTGACAGCAATTTTCCCCTGTACTAGAGATTTGTGGAACTTGAGAGAGATGATTTCCAGTATTAGGTGGAAAAATGTCTAAGCAGCAAAGCATTGGGAACTGGAGTAAAGGTGACACTTGTTATGTTTAGCAAAGAGACTGATGGCAATTTTGCCCTGCTCTAAAGATTTGTGAAACTTTGAACTTGAGAGAGATGATTTAGGGTATCTAGCAGAAGAAATTTCTAAGCAGCAAAGCATTCAAGAGGTGACTTGGATGCTGTTAAAGGCATTCAGTTTTATAAGGGAAGCAGGGCATAAAAGTTCAGAAAATTTGCAGCCTGAAAAGGTGAAATAAAAGAAAATTCTATTTTCTGATGAGAAATTCAAGCAGGTTGCATAAATTTGCATAAGTAATAAGAAGCCAAATGTGAATTCCCAAGACAATGGGGAATGTATCTCCAGGGCATGTCAGAGATCTTCATGGCAGCCCCCAATCACAGCCCTGAAGGCCTAGGAGGAAAATATGGTTTTGTGGGCAGAGCCCAGGGTGCCCATGCTGTGTGCAATCTAGGGACTTGGTGCCCTGCAACCCAGCCACTCCAGCTGTGACTAAAAAGGGCCAAGGTACAGTTCAGGCCTTGGCTTCAGAGGGTGTAAGCCCCAAGCCTTGGCAGCTCCACTTGGTATTGAGCCTGTGGGTGCACAGAAGTTAAGAATTGAGGTTTGGGAGCCTCTGCTTAGATTTCAGAGGATGTATGAAAATGCCTGGATGTCCAGGCAGAAGTTTGCTATAGGGTGGAGCCCTGTTGAAGAACATCTGCTAGGGCAGTGAGGAAGGGAAATGTGGGGTTGGAGCCCCCCCACAGGGTCCCTACTGGGACACCATCTAGTGATGCTGTGAAAAGAGGGCCACCATCCTCCAGATCCCAGAATGGTAGATCCACCAACAGACAGCTTACACTGTGCATCTGGAAAAGCTGCAGACACTCAACACCAGTCCTGAAAGCTGCCAGGAGAGGGGCTATTCCCTGTAAAACCACAGGGGAGGAGCTTCCTAAGAATGTGGGGACCCACCTCTTGATCAGCATGACCTGGATGTGATACATGGAGTGAAAGGAGATTATTTTGGAGCTTTAAGATTTGACTGCCCCACTGGATTTAGGACTTGCATGGTACCTGTAGTCCCTTTGTTTTGGCCAATTCCTCCCATTTGGAATGGCTGTATTTACCCAAGGCCTGTACCCCCATTGTATCTAGGAAGTAACTAACTTGCTTGTGATTTTACAGGCTCTTAGGCAGAAGGGACTTGCCTTGCCTCAGATGAGGGTTTGGCTGTGGACTTTTGAGTTAATGCTAAAATGAGTTAAGACTTTGTGGGACTGTTGGGAAGGCATGATTTGTTTCGAAATGTGAGGACATGAGATTTGAAAGGGTCCAGGATGGAATGATATGTTTTGGCTGTGTCCCCACTCAAATCTTACCTTGAATTGTAACTCCCACAATTCTCATGTGTAATGGGAAGAACCCAGTGGGAGGTAATTGAATCATGGGCTGGGTCTTTATCGTGCTGTTCTCTTGATAGTGAATAAGTCTCATGAGATCTGATGGTTTTAAAAATGGGAGTTTCCCTGCACAAGTTCTCTTTCTTGCTGCCACCATGGAAGAAGTGCCTTTAGCCTTCCTCCATGATGGTGAGGCCTCCCCAGCCAGGTTAAACAGTAAGTCCATTAAAACTCTTTCTTTTGTAAATTGCCCAGTCTTAGATATGTCTTTAACAGCAATGTGAAAATGGACTAATACAATGACCAACTTGGCTTTATTCCAGGATGCAAGACTAGTTCAATATTCAAAAATCAATCAATGAAATTCACCATATAATCAGTTTGAAAAAGAAAGATCACAGGATCATACAAATGAAAGCCAAAAAAAATTTTAAAAAAAATCAATTAAGGAGAAAATAAAATAAATTATAGCAAACTAGGAATAGAGGAGAACTTCCTCTACTTTATAAAAAGTATCTACAAAAATACTTCAGCTAACATTATGCTTAATGGTAAAAGCCTGAATGCTCTTTCTCTAAGATTGGGAACAAAGAAAGGATGTCTGCTTTCACCATTGTTATTTTAACATAATGCTGAAAGTTTTAGCCTGTGCTGCAAGACAAGAAAAAGAATTAAAGGATTTACAGATTAGAAAGGCAGAAATAAAACTGTTCCTATTTTCGGGTGACATAATTGTATGTAGACAATTTAAAACAATCTACCAGTAAAACTTCTAGAACTAATAAGTAAGCTCAGCCAAGGTCAGAGGAAATAAGAAAGATAAATTTAATAATATTTTTATATCCTACCAATAAACACAAAAACATTAAAAATTCAGTGCCATTAAAATCACTCAAGAAATGAAACAGGTGTAAAGATAATAAAATATACAGGACATGTATTCTGAAAACTACATAATTATAATGAAGAAATCAAAGACCTATATACTTTGAGTGACATATCGTTTACATGAATAAGAATATTCAATATTGGTAAATATGTCAGTTATCCTCAAATTGATATAAAGGTTTAATTCAAATTTTGCCAAAATTGCAGTAAGAATTTTTTTGTCAAGATAGACAAGATTATTCTAAAATTTATATGGAAAGTCAAAAGGACTAGAACAGCTAAAACAATTTTTAAAAGGAAGAATATATTGGGAGAAATTAGTCTACACTATTTTTAAACACACATCTATAGTACTCAAGACTGTGTGGTATTGGCAGAAGTACATGCACATAAATAACAGGACAGAATAATGAAACCAGAAATAGACTCACACAGATATGTCCAACTGACTTTTGACAAAAGTTCAAAACAATTGAATGAAGAAATATAATTGTTCAATGAATGATGCTGGAGTTAGTGGACATCCATTGGGAAAAGTAAAAAGGTTCCTTGACCTAAACTTTATGTTTTATGAAAAATTTACCTAAAAATAGATCAGAGGCTAAGCCATAAATTATAAAATGGTAACGCTTTTAGAAATAAACACAGGAAAAATATTTCAGGATCTAGTGCTAGACAAATAATTTTTAGAATTGACAACAAAATTATGACTTATAAAAAGGAAAATGATTAATTAAATAATTAAGTTAGACTTTATCAAAATTAAAACTTCTGTGGTCCCATCCAAATTTTAGGATTGCTTTTTCTGTTTCTGTAAAAATGTCATTGGAATTTTGATAGGAATTTCATTGAATCTATAGATTTTTTTGAGTTGTATTGACATTTTCGTAATATTAATTCTTCCAATCCATGGACATGATATCTTTCAACTTATTTCTGTGTAATTTTTTTCATCAATGTTTTATAGTTTTCAGCATACATATTTTTTACTTAAATTTATTATTATTTTATTTTTTCTTTTTTTTACATATTGTTAATGGAATTATTTTCTTAAGTTTTTTTGAATAGCTAATTATTATTGTATAGAACACCGCTCATTTATGCATGTTGATTTTGTATTCTGCAACTTTACTAGATTAATTTATTAGGTCTAAAATTTTTTTTGGTAAATTCTTTAACATTTTCTACCTATAAAAATCATGCCATCTGCAAACAGAGACAACTTAACTTCTTCTTTTCCAATCTGGATGCCTTTTATATATTTCTCTTGCCTAAGAATCCCAATAGCCAAAGCAAACTTGAGCAAAATGAACAAAGCTGGAGGCATTTACACTACGTGATTTAAAAATACAAAGCTATAGCATTTACAAAGAATAATACTGTCATGAAACAGACATCAGAAAATGGAACAGAATAAAGATCACAGAAATGAAGCTATGCATTTATGGTCAATTGATTGTCAACAAAGGTGCCAAGAACACACACAGGGGAATAAAAAATATCGTTAATAAATGGTTTTGGAAAAACCAAAGTAAAATAATTAAAGTGGATCTCTATCTCACACCATCGACAAAAATAACTCAAAATAGATAAAAGGCTTAAATGTAAGACCCAAATCTATAAAACTACTAGAAGAAAACATAACAGAAATGCCAATTAAAATCAAAATGAGGTATCACCTCACCCGTTAGAATGGTTATAATCAAAAGGATGAAAGATATCAAGCGTTGGGCAGAATGTGAAAGAAAGGGAACCCTTGTACATTGTTGGTGAGAATCTAAGTTAGTACAGTAATTATGAAAAACAATATGAAGTTTCCTCAAAAAATTAAAAACAGAACTACCATATGATTCAAGATTTAATAATCCTACTACTGAGGAAATATCCAAAGCAAATGAAATAAATATTTTGAAGTGATAGCCGTACTCCCATGTTTATTGCATCATTATTACCAATGGCCAAGATATAAAATCATTTTAAGTATCCATCAAAGGATGAGTGGATAAATAAAATGTGGTATATATACACAATGTAATACTATTCATCCTTTAAAAGAAGGAAATCCTGTCATTTCAAACAATGTGGAAGAACCTGGAGGACATACATTAAGTGAAAAAAGCCAGGCACAGAAAACCACATACTGCATGGACTCCATTATGTGTTGAACCTAATAAAGTTGAACTCATAGAAGCAAAGAATGTAAAGGTGATTACCAGAAGCTGGGGGTTGGAGAGATCGGGCGGATGTCTGTGAAAAGATATAAAATGTCAGGTAAATAGGAAGAATAAATTAAATTGATCTATTATACATCATGGTGACTATAGTTAATAGTATATTGTATATTTGAAAATCACTGAGAGTTGACTTTAAGTTTTCTAACCCCACACAAAAAAGGATAAATGTGCAAGGTAATCCATATGTTAATTAGCTTGATTTAACTATTCCACAAAGTATACATACATCAGAACATCTGTAGTGCACCTTAAATATATAAAGTTTTGTCAATTAAAAATACGTAAATTCATAAGTAAATAAAATTAAAATACCCTACAGAGAGGATACAATTGCAAGCTACAGACTGGGAGAAAATAGTTGCAAAGCACGTATGTGACAAAAGACTAATATTTTTATGTGAGGAGCTCTCAAAACTAAATGATAACCAAAAAGTCTAAGAAGAAAATGGGCAAAAACATGAAGAACCATTTCATTGTAAAGAATGTAAGAATGAAAAATGAGCACATGAAACTATATACAACATTATAGCTATGAGGTAATTGCAGATTTAAACCCCAGTGAAATATCACTACACATCTATTAGAATGACAAAGATAAAAAATAGTGATACTACCTGTTCCAGGGAAGGACCATATATACAAAGCAAACCACAGAGCAGAAGGCACTGAGAAGCCAAAGTGTGAAGCAAACAAATCTAGTTTGCTAGTAAAGGATGTTTAATTGGGGTTTACAGAGAGAAGTGTGGTCTTGGTTTAATTGGTGGAATTTACACAGAGAAGTGTGGCCACTCGGGACTGATATACCATGGGGAAAGGTTGTACATGCTCTATAGAAACAATTAAAAGCAGTTCTCCAAAAAAAAATGCTAGATGTGTTATAGCCCTTATGTGTGATAAAATCAAGATTGAACGTGTTCTTACACTAAGAATAAAGTAGGAATCAGGAGGCATTCAAGGAACTGGGGATAACAATAAGTAAACATGACGGATTAACATCCAAGATGGAGTCACTTTTGTCTTCACGCTCTACCTCTCTAATCCTGGTCTTACGATCTCATGTACTCACCTCTTCTGGGATAGTCCCTGAGTCTCCGTGGGGTGGGGGTGGGGGATGCTGCAGTTATTTTGATGGTGTGGGTGACACTTTGCATCAATTCATTTTCTACTTGTGATGTACTTTAACATCATGTCCTCAGGATCTAAACCTACAGACATAAACAGAGAAGCAAGAGGAACAGAAGGCAATAGGCAGAAATAGAAGTGTTTAGGTAAGGCACTTCTTCCCGATCAAGCAGCATGACAGTGGTATCTTCATCTCTGTTGGTGAGGACGTAGGATTATGGGCTAGGGTTGCATATCAAACATGTTACTCAAGGGGCTAGGGTGCTGGTAATATCTGTAAGATTACATGGGCAGCAAAGGACCATGTCAAGTGGCCAACCAGAGTGCCCTTAAAAGGGGGCTGTATTCCAGTGTATTGGTATGTGGAGCATTTTGGCTCAGACTGAAACAGGACCAATGGATGCCATTTTAGTTGGCCATGGAATTCCTTGATCTCTGGCAAGAAATACTCTGTCCAACTTGGGGGAAGTTGGCAGTTCCACACCTATGCAAGTATCCCCTCCCCGGCTCAAGGATTTGGGGAGTCCCAAATAACATTTACCATTGTTCTTTTATCAGCTCCAGTAGGAATGTATCTGTTAAGATCTTCCTTACAACTATGGATAATAGTCCTTCCTCTGTGGTGGTCCTGAGTCCTTAATATGGTGCCAACCCCATATTAGTCTCAACTGAATTAGAGTTCTTAATGGCTTGAGGCATAAACTTCACCAATTTATGAATGGTATAGGATTGTGAAAGTGCTAGCAGTTTTGTCTTCAAAATGACATTTTTCCTTTCAATCAACTCTTCCAGTTGAGGATTATATGGCAAATGAAATCTCCAGTCTATAACATTTTCCTATGTCTAATCTTGGACATCCTGTCCAGTGAAATGTGTGCCTGGGTTGCTATCAATGCATCAAGAACATCCATACATGACACTTAAGTCCTCCAAGCTCTAACGGTGGCTGTTTTTTTTTGTTGTTTGGCAAAGCAAGGCCTGCAACAATCCTGTGGAAGTATCTACACATATTAACGCACACTTCTCTACCAAGCCTACTAGGAGGGATTGAAAAGAGTCTATCTGCCAGTCTCTTATAGGGACAACTATTTTATGAATGTGTCTTGTATAGGTAGAATGTAGCAGGGGCACAAACGAGAACAAACTAAGCGCTTTGCTACAGCTGCCACAAAATCTGCATAGCAGAGGTACAATCCTGCTGGCTTTGTTATTTGCTAGTCCACTTCTGCACTGCAATGCCTACTATGTTTATGTTCCCAATAAGCTACCTGCAAGGATTAAGAGATAGCCAGTGTTATCGTTTTTGCTGGAGTATCAGCCTCCATGTTACCAGAACGTGAACCTGACTGGTGTGCTGAAGTATGATACACAGTTAGGCTTGCAGTGGGTTCTTGTAGCCCTTCTCAAATGTCTTTTCATGTAGCAGCTCTTCATAAGGGTTTTTAAAGCACATACAAATCATCTCCGGCTCATTGAGCAAGACAAGTTGCAAAATGCTTAAATACTGCTCAACTATTTGTACAGAGACCTGTAGGCCATAGCTCATAGGTACAAACTAACTATGCAGCTCAGAGTTCTACCCATTAAGTGCTTTGTTGCATTCCCATCTCAAACCAGATATTATCTGTCTGCCATTGTATAGCTGCTCTTGTTCATACATGAGAGTTATCTCGCCTCGCCCCATCTGCGTACCAGGTGTTTTCAGAAAGTGTGGCCGTGCCTTCATGTATCACTGGAGGGATCTCCAGTGGGGACTCAACAATAGGAGCAGCCTTGTATTTTTTGTCGGTCGGTGGCTTATCTTTTGAAATGTAGAAGGGTGCACAATGCATCAAGTTGTTGCTGTAGCAAGGACAAATCTTCAGAGGTTAGCATAGTATCATCAGTATAACGCCTCTAAGTTGGGGTGTAAAGGGATGCTGTAAAAGGTGTCAGCCAAATTTAATACAGCATAAGTGCCAGTATTTTGTATTATTTATTCTATCACTAGAGATACATTAGGCAGAGCAGTGTGTATCTTGGAAACTACTTTATTTAGTTCTGAGTAGTCTACTGTCATATGCCAGGTGGCATCAGGTTTTCTTACTGGCCATACAGATCTATTAAAGGAGCTCTGGGCAGGACAAGTAATATTAACTTTAGCCAGTTCCTGTATGGTGGGGAGGGTGCAAAGAAACTGGATTACTCATATATTGCTGACTGGAATGTAAAATGGTACAGCCACACTGAAAAGAGTTTGACTGTTTCCTACTAAACTAAACAAACAACTACTACACAACCCAGAAATTACATTTCTAGACATTTATCCTGGAGAATTAAAGACTTATGTTTCCATAAAACCCTATATATAAAATGTTATAGTATCTTTATTTATAATAACCCAAAACTGAAAACAACTCAAATGTCCTTCAACAGATAAATAGTTACTGTGGTACATCCATACCACAGAATAGTACTCACTAAAAAGGAACAAATCATTAATACATGCAACAACCTGGATGAGTTTCCAGAGAATGTTTCTAAGTGGAAAAAAATAAAAAGCTCCAAAGTCACATACTGTTTGATTCCATTTATATTATATTAAATAAATTCCATTTATATTATATTAAAATGATAGAAATTGAAAATGAGGAATAGTTGTCAGAGGTGAAAAAAGAGGGTGTGGCTTTGAGGGAATTGGGGGTGGCTATTAAGTGGCAACATGAAGGATCATTATGCTTATGGGAATGTTCTTGTATCTTGACTGTATCAATGTCAATATACTGGTTATGATATTATATTATAGCTTTACAAGATGTTACCATGGGAGAAACTGGAAAAAAGTACATAGGGTTTCTCCATATTTTTTATTGTAAATGCTCATGAATTGATAATTATTTCCATTAAAAATTACTTTAAAATATCACCATGGATTGACAGATAATAATATCAACATGTTTGTTGCATGTGGAAGCTCTCTGTTCACACATATGTATGTGTACATATATATGTATATATGTATATATGTATATATATGTATATATACATATACACACACACACACACACACATATAAAGGATGGATCTGCAAGATATTTATGAATACCTGTGAACAGTTTTGATTTATTGGATTGCGGATGTTCTATAATAAAATTTTAAATACATTGAATACATTTGCATGGAAAATTAAATTTATGCTAAAATGGCCACATTTTATAAGATGTCATAAAAATCCAATTTCGTTTTGTTTTACTTTGGCTAATCAGTTACTTTTAAGTAAGAAAAAATGAAAAATCTAAAAGAATGCTATATGGTTACAAGGCATGGCATTTAGTGCAATTTGTGTCAAAAAGTGTAAGTGGAAGTCAAAAACTTCAAATTTAAATAATGAAACACAAAATGCATGTTCTAGGTTGTCAACTGACAACTTTTCAGGTAGTTGACATGTGCACTGTAGGTGTAAAATCATATTTTATTTTTAGACCATTGCAGGCTGCTTACTGATTAGAAGTTGAGAATCATTTATCTTTTATTACTTTAAACAACTTTCTATTTGTGGGCCAGGCCAAAGTAACCTAGATAAAAGAAGGCTCAAGCTAATAGTTAGAAAAAACGTAAGAAAAGAAAGAAAAACTTTCTCATGCTGTATAAAGACCTTCACTCTAATGGATATCTACTAGGTATTAAGAATGTATAGTACTTATATTGGACAGATATCGGATCAGTACCTTTTATTATTATCATTATTTTAAGATGTAAGGGTTTTGTGATGCTAGATAGGCAATATTAAGTGGGAATTGTCCTGGAACACTATCAACAAAGTGAAGAAGCAAGAGGAAAAGGTAATTTTCTGGCTTCCGATTTTTGTTTCCCAGAGGTCGCCCTAGTAGATAGCTTTGTTTGGCATAAGTTGATTTAAAAAAAAATCAACAAAAACACTTATCTTCTTATGTTCTTCTTTGGCCCAAACACACACACATACACACACACACACACACACACACACACACACATAATGCACATTTTTAAGGGTATCTTTAACTTTCGCATTGGTAAACTCAGTAAATAATGGTATATATGAATGTATTTAAATGAATTGTATATTAAATAATATATGATGCAATGTAAAATGCAAAAGCACATTTTTGGTAACTGAAGAAAATATTTCTTTGCAAATGATTATGTTGAAACCTCTAGATTCTGTTAAAAACTTTAACAATACTATGAAATTACATAGGACTTTTTTTAATGGACCAAAATTGCAGGATATTTAAGTGGGGTTTGAGAGCTGTAGAAGAAATCCCACTCAAAAAACATCCCAAGATTTATGAAATGTAAATATGTAGTTGATCCTAGCTAAGTAGTGAGTGATTATTTAGAAAAAAAAAAGATACATTAGAAAAACATGAAAGCGATCAGCTATATCAAATTCTCAGTGAATTTTGATTAAATTTTTTTTAAAAAAGAACTTGAAAAGGAAAAGCAAAGTGAAGAATCAAAAGGGGAAAAAAGTTTTGCTCCATCTAAGGAACCACTATATGAATTTTATAGCAGCTCTTAATAGAATACTAAAGGATTTCTATTTGGAAGTTCACAAGCATTCCACATGAATCCCCCAGTGACTGAATTTATAGTTCTCTGGTTTTTGAATTTGGCTTGAATTGTGCTTTCTGCTAGCTAGGTTAGTACTGCATTAAATTCTAGCTTAAAAAATCTTTTCTATTACACATTGTTCATATAAAATACATATTTTATTTTTAAATGTTACTATATGTTTTCAGATAAAATATTTATAGTGCATTTGAGAATTGTTGCCATTTTAATTCAAAATGCTTTCAAGTATTGAATGTACATAAATGAAATTATTTTTGTGACTTCTGTCAATAAGTCTGCCATTTGTGTCTGGGGATAGAATTTATTTCCAAATGATAGTTTTTTGTTGCTGTTGTGGCTGTTGCTTCATAGTCATTATTGTTTTTTGCAACTCATTCCCCCACCATTTTTATTTTTTTGTTGTCACAGATGGATATTTCTATATACTGTATGCCTTGCTAAATTCACTACTGAGTGCCACATAGATTAGGTCACCAGGATTGGACATTGTTTTAGTCCATTCAGGCTGCCATAACAAAATACCATAGACTGGTGGCTTATGAACAACAAAAATGTATCTATCACAGCTCTGGAGACTGGGAAGTCCAAGACAAAGGTACCAACAGATTAGATGTCTGATAAAGACTTATTTCCTCATAGACAGCTGGCCTCATCATAACCTCACAGGGATAATGGGCAAGGGAGCTTTCTCTGACTGCTTTTATGGGAGCACTAATCCCATTCACAAGGACTCTTCCCTAGACCTAATCATGTCCCAAATGCCCCACTTCCTAATATATCAATTTAAGGATTAGCATTTCAGCATATGAATCTTATGGGGACACAAACATTCGTATCATAGCCTTATCCCAAAGAAAATTATCAAAGTCAAGCTCCTTATATATTAAAAGGAAAAAAATCTGGACTATTCCTTAAAAGAAGAATGAACTGTTACCTGATTTACGTCCTGGCTAGTAATGAAAATCAAATCTATAATTATTTTGGAAATGTTTTACCTGTATTCACTTCATAAATTTACACTTCCTATCTCTTTTTACCCATGTTTTATACTAATGTCTTCTGAAATAAAACAATATTACATCAATAAGCAGAAAGCCATTTATGAGGTCTAGAGTTTTCACTGCATAAATATTTTTCACTGATTTTCTTTATCAAAAAAGTATCAATAGTGGCAGGAGGCAGACAGATTGCTGGGCAGATAAGGACTGGTCCCTGGTGAACCCCAACCTTCAAGCCAAAGGCAGCCTGAAGCCTGAAAACCAGGCTGCCAGTTCTTGGTAGAATTCATGAACCAGAGTGAGAACTTGATGCCTTTCAGCCAATCAAATGGTGTTTTGTTCAGGCCCACTAATGAACCAATCAGCACACACTTCCTTCATTCTGGGTCCATAGAAAAACCAGGACTCAACCACATGTCAGGACTACCTGCCTGTGGGGAGGAGCTACTCACTTTGGGTCTTCTCTCTGCAGAAAGCTGTTCTGCCACTCAATAAAACTCTTCACCTTGCTCACTCTCCAGTTGTCCACATAACCTCATTCTTCCTGGACATGGGACAAGAACTCAGGACCCACTGAACAGTGGGCATGAAAAGGGCTGTAACATTTTCCTGGCCAGCTCACCAAGCTGTGGGCAGAAACAAAAGGGGCTGTAACATTTTCCTGGCCAGCTCACCAAGCTGTGGGCAGAAACAAAAGGGGCTGTAACATGTTCCTGGCCAGCTTGCCAATCTGCAAGCAGTGACATGCTTCCATTCATTGGATTGCAGAAGTGAAGAACAACCACCCTTTTGAGGTCCTGGACCTTGGTATTCTCCAAGCCAGAGCTGTAACTCTATAGCCCTCCCATCCTCTGCTGGCATCAGGCAGCTTCCCCGCATGATGGGAAGCAGTAGCAAAGCCAAGCCAGCCAGGAGCTATGGCCAGAGCAAGGCAGCTGGACTGAATGAGATGAAACACACCCCTCCCTACTGCTCACTGAACTACCGGTGGTGGGAACAAGATAGCCGTAGTATGCCTACCCGCCGCCCCGCCCCCACTTCTTGGGGCTCTGTGGTTGCTGGTGTCTCCCAGTTTTCAGGCACCACCACGTTCAGCTTGTCCAGACACTGACTCCCACAGTGGAAGCCACTACCAGTACCCTTGGTCCAGCTGCAGACTCGCATAGAGCCGGTGCCTGTGCCAGCACCTGGAGCTGCCCGCCCCACCACAGCAGGTGGTGTGCTTGGCTGTGCCTAGTGGCCGGACCTCATGCTTACTTGTTCATACATCCGTTGTTGCTCTGCACCAGGATCGCCGTTGGGTGTGGGATCTGAGCACAGCCTGCCAGGTCAAGTGGGCAGAACGAGCCCAGCAGGCATGAACAAAACTCAGGCAGAGGTGCTGCTGGCCACAGAGGTTTCCAGCTGGAGAAGAGACACCCAAAGAATCTTGTGAGAGTATGATCTTTCTAAAAACACATGCAGGAAGGTTAAGATATAGAAATAAAAAGATATATCGGGAGGCTCCTAGTAATGAAGGATGCCAAACGTAGTAACAGTGAAGCTGTAGAAAAGTGGATTAATTTCAGAAATAGTTAAGAAATGTTCGTAGGACTTGACGTTTACTTAGATATGTTGTCTAAGTGAAGAAGGCTTAGAATTTTCCTTTTTCTACTTTTTCATTAATCACTTTTAATTTATACTTGCTACATAATAATTATAGATATTTATGGGGTACGGTGTGATGTTTCAATGCATGTATACATTGTAAAATGATTAAAACAGGGTAATTATCATATCCACTACTTTAAACATTTATTATTTCTTTGTAGTAGTGATATTTCATTGTTTTTTCTTCTAGCTATTTTGAAATATACACTACATTGTTATTTGCTGTAGACACCCTACAGGAACGTATTCTTTCTGCCTAACTGCAACTTTGTACCCGTTGACCAACTTCTGTTCCCTAGTCCCCACTACCATCCTCAACGTCTTGTAACCATTATTTTACTCCCTACTCCATGAAATCAACTTTTTTAGATTCTACATATGAATGAGATCATGTAGTTTTAGTCTTTCTTTCCCTCGCTTATTTCATTTAACATAACATCCTCCAGGTTCATCCATGTTGTCACAAATGACGGAATGTCATTCTGTTTAATGGCTGAATTGTATTCATATATATATATATATATTTAATTCATTAATCTGGAGATGTAAATTTAGATCAGTTTTATATCTTGGCTATTATGAATAGCACTGAAATAAACATGAGAGTGCAGATATCTAAAAAGACATAGTTTTCTGACCTAAGAAATATAATGATAATGTTGCTATTTATTGCCATTAAACCATAAAATACAAACAAACAAAATAATCATGAAGACAAATGAGAGGATGTTTTTCTCATCTTTCAAGCTGGAATCCAAAACTGTCCAGTTAACTGTGGGTGTAACCAGATTCATTTCATGAACCACAACAGCTAAGCATATCTGTTTTAGGCTCTGGTCAGAGCAGCGTTAGAAATGTCATCCACGGTTCTCACCATCACAGAGGAAAATAAGTGCTGCTAAGTGATGTCTCTGGAGACAACTCAGAAGAGCTGCCTGCCCCTCTACCCTCGTGATACTTATCAGTTGAGACAATAATACCTTGCCTTACTTCTGACCAAATAAACCTTTGATTCCTTTCCTGGTGACCATTGAGGCACAAGACACTTAAGGAGCCATTTGACACACACATATAAAAACTCAGAAATGCAAGACTGTAGATTCTTCAGAAACAAACTTTGACCATCTGAAAACAAAATTAAGTAGATAAATTGTTATCTTCTCCAATTTTATTTTAAAAATGCAATGTAATTGTAGTCTCTTTGAAGACATAGTGAGACCAAGAATTCAGTTTTTCATAAAGCTGTGAAAGATATCATAACTGAATACCTTCTGATAGCCCTTTATTCTTTCCAGATCATTCTTATTTCCCCACATTCCTGCTTCCCTGTGATTGACACTTGATATGCAGCCAGTGGTGCAGCAAACTTATTATTTAAAATATTCATCAATTAGAGTGATGAAATGCATTACAATTTTGAATGCCAAAGATAGCAGTAAACATTCACGTTTTACCCAAGGGCTATATTAACTCTCTTGCTCTCTGTCAAAATGTGGTCCACAGAGACCATTGATTATTTTAAATTCCACAGGATATCATGCTGGCTCACTATATTTATGACATTATGCTAATTGTATCTGATAAACAAGACATGAAACATATCTTACATGCCCTAGTGAAATAGATGTGCCAGAAGGTGAAAGATACAGTAAGATTAACAGAAGTAGACCATGATGACATTATAGTCCTGCTCAAGAGTGCTATGAGAATTTGCTTGTGAAGAGAAATTCACACAGTAGAACAAGCTATGAGTAGAACTTTTGGTCTTTTATTTAATTTGGAGGGAGAGGTGACCAGAGATAATCAGTATATATCTGGGCTGTGGTGAATGGCTGTACTGGTTAAGGTAGTCCTGAAAGAAAGGGAATCTAAGAAAATGGAACATGGAAAGACATATAATTTTGAAAAATGGCGTGGGGACATATGGGGAGATTCTGATGAAGCTATGGACCTTGAACACTTAAATTTCACCAAATCTTCTTTGCTATTAAAAGCCATCATCCTGCCCCTCCCTAAATATTTTAATCCTTCCTTACTGAATTAAATTATAATGATCTTCCTTGAAATATGTGACTTGCAATGCACTGTTGATGTAGCTCAGCATCTACCCCACATCTCCTTGCTTTTCAAACAGAAGTTGCCAAGTTTATTTTTAATGTAATTATTTATTTTAGAGTAGTTTAAGATCTACAGAAAAAAATGTGAAGATAGTACAGAGAGTTCCCATATACCCAGTATACAGTTTGCCCTATTAATAACATATTACATAAGTCATAATTAATAAAACTGTATTGAGCCATGATTATTTAGTAAAGTTCACACTTTACTTAGATTTTCTTAATTTTTATCTAATTTCTTTTTTTGGTTCAAAGACCCATTCATAATACCACACTGCATTTAGGTGTCATGTCTACTAATTCTCTGCTTGACTGGAACAGTTTCTCAGACATTTTTTGTTTTTTGCAATGTTGAAAATTTTCAGTATTGGCCAGGTATTTTGTAGACTGCTCCTTAATTGTGATTGGTGTTCTGTTTTTCTTATGATTAGACTGAGATTGAGGTTGTGAATTTTGGAGAGGACTACCATACAGTGGTAAAGTGCCATTCTCATTCTCATCACATTTTATCAACATTACATCTTGCGTGTGCGTATGTGTGCGTGTATACTTGTTATTTAAAATATTCATCAATTTAAGTGATGAAATGCATCACAATTTTGAATGCCAAAGATAGCAGTAAACATTCACATTTTACCCCAGGGCCAAATTAACTGTCTTGCTCTCTGTCAAAATGTGGTCCATGAAGACCACACACACACACACACACACACACACACACACACACCCTATCAGAATATATATGTGTATATACACACACACATACACACATATATGTGTGTGTGTATATATATGTATATATACAGTATATATATTCAGTAAATTTTCAGTTAAAAACTAATACCATTTCATTCATTGTTTGCTCAAATTTTTCCAATGTTGGCTATTGGGAGCTCTTTCCATTGGCTCCTGAAATACCCAAATCATCGTGATTTTATTTTCTCAGCATTTCTTTATTTTCTGGCACTATAAGGTGTTCTAGGCTCCATTAAATATGTTGTTACCTGTGGATTTTTCATAGATGCCCTTTATCAGGTTGAGAACCTTGCACTCTAAGTTTGTTGAATGTTTTGCTTTTGAAAGGGTGTTTGGTTATTTCAAATGCATTTATTGTATCTCTTGAGATAATTGTGGATTTTTACTGTTTACTAATAAGGCATATTACCTTACTTGATTTTTAGATGTTAACTCAACATTGCATCTCTGGAGTCAGTCCCACTTATCTATCATGTATGATTGTTTTGACATGTATTTTGCTGAAGATTTTTGCATCTATAATCATAAAAACATTATTTTGTAGTTTTCTTGTGATTTCTTTGTCTGGTTTTAGCCTCAGAATAATACTGCCTTCATAAAATAAAATAAATTGGGAAATTTTTCTCTCCTTTTCTACTTTTTGGGGCTACTATGTAAAGCATTGTAATCAATCATTTGAATGTTTGATAGAATTTGCCAATGTAGCCATCTGGACATGGACTTTTTCTTTGTGGGTAGTTTTTTGATTATTGATTCTGTTTTGTCACCTGTTATGGGTCTATTAGAGTTGTCTATTTCTTCTGTCATCAGTTTCAGTAGTTTGTAACTTTAAATCTAGAATTTTTTTCTATTCTAAGTTATCTAATTTTTGGCATATAAATTTTCATAATATTTATTTACTTTGTAATTTGGCAGAGTTAATAAGGTTATTTTATATTTAATTTCTGATTCTAGTGACTTGACTCTTCTCTCATTTGTCTTGGTTAAAGTAGCTAAAGATATTTTATTTTTTTGTTTTTATCTTTTCAAATAACCATCTTTTGGCATCACTGATTTTCTCATTTGTGTTTCTATTGTCTATTTCTTTAATTTACTCTAATGTTTATTATTTTTTCCTTCTGGTTGTTTTAGGTTTAGTTTCCTCTTATTTCATTCAAAAATGGGGGATTAGGTTAATGATTTGAGATTTTTCTTATTTCAAAATATAGATATTGACAGCTATAAATTTCTGTCTCAGCAATTTTTAGCTGCATTCTGTAAGTTTGATATGTTGTGTCTTCATTTTTATTATTTTCCAATTTCACTTTAGATTTCTTCTCTGACCCGTTGGTTATTTATGGGGTATTGTTTAATTTCCACAGATCTTGGTTAACAATAATTTATTGTATATTTCAAAATAACTGAAAGAGTGGAATTGGAATGTTCCTAACACACACAAAATAGATAATACTTGATGTGATGGATACCGCAGTTATCCTGATTTGTTTGTTACAAATTGTATGCTGCTATTAAAATATCACACTTACTTCATAAATATATAAAATTCACATATCTTCACTTCTCCTTTTGTTCCTATTATTATTTTATTTATTTATTTGAGACAGTGCTTAGACAGAGTTTGCTCTTGTCACTCAGGCTAAAGTACAATGACATGATCTTGGCTCACTACAACCTCCACCTCGCAGGTTCGAGCAATTCTCCTGCCTCAGCCTCCCGAGTAGCTGGCATTACAGGCACCCACCACCATGCTCCACTAATTTTTGCATTTTAGTAGAAATGGGATTTCACCATGTTGGCCAGACTGGTCTCAAACTCCTGACCTCAGCTAACCTGCCCACCTTGGCCTCCCAAAGTGCTGGGATTACAGGCGTGAGCCACTGCACCCCCATGTTATTGACTTATAATTCCATTCTGTTATGCTAAAAATATACATTGTATTATTTCTATCCTTTTGCATTATTAAGACTGGCTTACCACATATAATAGCATTCATTCTGGGGAAAATCCTATGTTTACTTAAGAATAATGTAGTCCATTTTTGAGTAGAGTGTTCCACAGATACTGTGTTCCATAGATGCCTGCTAGATCAAGTTGATTTATAGTGTTATTCAAGTGTTGTATTTCCTTATTGATCTTCTGTCTTGTTATTCTATCAATTATTGAAAGTACAGTATTGAAATCTCCAACTATTACTGTTGATTTGTTTACATCTCTCTTTTTTTTTTTTTTAGGTTCCTTCATGTATTTTGGTGCTTTGTTTTATATATACGATGTAGGGGGGTGATAGGTAAAGACTATGGGATTCCTTTTTAAACTGGTGAAAATTTTTAAAAATTTTAACTATATATATGTATATGTATGAATATATTTGGCATATGTACCATTTGATGAAATGTCTATCCTTTTTGTGCTACTTTGTCAATAATTGGATGACGATATTTTTGTGGGCCTCCTTTCTGGGTCTTCATTGTATTCTATTGATCTGTTTCTATTACTTCATGAATATCATGCTGTCTTGATTGTTGTAACTTTATAGTAAATCTTAAAGTTGTGTAATGTCAGTCTAGCAGCTTTATTTTTTTCTTCAGTATTGTGTGTCTGTTTTATATCTGTTTTCTTTCCATACAAACTTTAGAATCAGTTTGTTGATATATACAAAGTTTTTCTCCAGAATTTTGATTGAGATTGCATTGAATTTATAGATCAAGGTGGGGAAAATTAACATCTTATTGATATTAAGTCTTGCAATCTATGAACATGAAATATTTCTGTAGAAATCTAGATTTCTTTTGGTCTCTTTCAGAAGCGTTTTACAGATTTCTTTATACAGATAATGTACGTATTTTGTTAGGCTTTTCTATGTATTGCACATTTGATGCTGTTGTCATTTTTTTGAAACTTCAAATTCAAGTTATGCTTTTCTTATACGTAGCACAAGAAGTGAGTTTTGGATGTTGGCCTTTTATTTTGAAAACTTGCTGTCCTGAAAACTGTACTTGGTTATTAGTTTCTGAAGTTTTTTGGTACACATATTAAGATGCTTAAAAATAAACAATATTATTCTCTGTGAAAAAAATGTTATTTTTCTTTTCTAATCTTTATTGATTACTTTTCTTATTTTAATGCACTAGATAGTACTTTCATTATGATGTTGAACAGGAGTGGTGAGAGAGAGAGGACTTCCTTGCCTTGTTGATGATCTTAGGATAAGGAGACTATTGAGTATAAAGTTAGCAGTAGGTTGTTTATGGATATTCCTTTGATAGTTGAGAACATTTTATTCTGTTACTCGTTTGCTGAGATTTTTTATCTTTAAATCACTAATAGTATTAAATTATGTCAAATGTCTTTCTCTGCATCGATTAATCATATGTTTCTTCTATGGCTCTTGATATGGTAGCTTATATTGTTTGATTTCCTAAGGCTAACATGCCTTTCATATCTGTAATAAATCCCACTTGATTGTAGAGTATATTTGCATATATTGTTGGGTTCGATTTGCTATTTTGTTGAGTTTTCTTTCTTTGATGTTTATGAGAAATGCTGGTCTGTTGCTTTCCTTTCTCATCATTTTTTTTTCTGGTTTTGGTATTAGAGTAATGCTGGCCTCAGAACATGTGCTAACAGTTTCATATGCTTTTATTTCCTGGAAGATGTTGTGGAGAACTGGTATCATCACTTTTCACTAAATGTTTGGTGGAATTCATCAATGAAACCATCTTGGTCTGGTATATTCCATTTTAGAAAATTATGAATTTTTTATTTAATTTTACTAATAGGTAAAAGAGTTATTCAGATTATCTCTTTCTCCTTATGTGAGTTTTGATAGTTTATTTCATTCAAGTATTTTTTCATTTAATCTGATTTATCAAATGTATGAATATACATTTATGTGTGCGTTCTTTAATATCTACATTTAATGTGTGTGGACTCAGTGGTAACAAAACATCTTTCATTTCTGATTTTGATAATTTGTACCTTCTGTCTTTTTGTCTTTGTTAGCCTGTACAGAATGATCAATTTTTACTGATATTATAAATATATGAGTTTGGGGCTTTTTCTACTATTTTTTTTTTGCTATTTTCTATTATTATTCTGCCATTTTCTACTATTGTTTTTCTGTTTTAAATTTACTTGATTTCTGCTCTAATTTTTTACTTCTTTTATTCTGCTTTCTTTTATTCTGTTTTCTTGAGATGTAATCTTATGTAACTGATATTAGATCTTTTTTTCTAATCTATAAATCTAATTCTGTAAATTCCCCTCTCTCCACTACATCTCACAAACATTGATATGGTGTATTTGTATTGCTGTTTAACTCAAAATAATTTTTCTCTTGAGACATCTTATTATTTGAGACATCTTAGACTCATGGACTACTTCAAAGTATGCTGTTTAATTTTCAAACATGTGGAGATGTTTCCAGTTATACTTCCTTTATTTACTTCTTTTTGCTATTTTCTATACTCTTTTTACTTCCACTTACAATATTTATAATTCCATTGTGACCTGAGAACATGCTTTCTATGATTTCAATACATAAGCTTGTTAAGATGTGTTTGTTTCATGGCCGAAAATGTGATCAGTTTTGGCAAATGCTTCATGTTAGATTGAAATTAATTTGGCTTCTGCTGTTGTTGGATAGAGTATTTGCAAGCGGCAATTTCATACATTTGATTAATGGTCTTTTCAGTTCAGTCTTTTTCTGCCTGATCCATTAATTACTGAAAGAATGGTTTTAAAGTCTTAAAATATAACAGTAGATTTGTCTATTTATTCTTTCAGTTCTATCAGTTTTTTTCCTCACATACTTTGACATTTTGTCATTAGGAGCATACATTTAGAATTGTTATGTCTTCTTGGAAAATTGTCATGTTTATTGTTAAGTAACACCTCTCTTTAACCCTGATAATGTTTTTGTTTTAAAATCTGCTTTGTCTAAAATTGATATAACTATTTCAGCTTTCATTTGACTAATGTTGGTATATTATGTTTTTCTCCAGCCATTTATTTTAACCTGTGTCATTAAATGTAATGTGGTTTCTTGTTGCCAACATGCAGTGCATGTTCTTTTTATTTTTTATTTTTTGATTTTATTTATTTATTTATTTTTTGAGATGGAGTCTCCCTCTGTCGCCCAGGCTGGAGTGCAGTGGTGCAATCTCGGCTCACTGCAAGCTCCGCCTCCTGGGTTCACGCCATTCTCCTGCCTCAGCCTCCCGAGTACCTGGGACTACAGGAGCCCACCACCACGCCCGGTTAATTTTTTTGTATTTTTAGTAGAGACGGGGTTTCGCGGTATTAGCCAGGATGGTCTCGATCTCCTGACCTCGTGATCTGCCCACCTCGGCCTCCCAAAGTGCTGAGATTACAGGTGTGAGCCACCGCGCCCGGCATCTCTGTCTTTTTAACTTGTATATAGAGAGCATTCACATTTAAAGTGATTACTGATATTGTTGGATTAATATCTATCATGTTTGTAACAGTTGTATATTCTTTGCATATATTGTGTAATTATTTTCCTCTCATTTTCTGTCTCTTCTAGTAGTAATGGAACCTTTTAAATATCTTTTTATGTCCTCTCTTAGCTTATCAGTTCAGTTTTTTGTTTTGCTTAAGTGTTTGTAATACACACTTTAGCCAAAGCCCACCTTCAAATAACATTGTATCACTTCAAGTTTAGTGTATGTACCTTATTACATATTATTTCCAGTACTTTCATCCTGTTACTTCTGATATTGCTCTCATTCATTTCCCCGATTGCTCTGCTGTAATCACCCAATATATTGTTACCTTTATTTCCTTAAGCAGTTTTCTTTTAAATCCATTAAGAATAAGAAAAATTAAAGATTTATTGTACCATCCTTTATTCCTTTATCTGACATTCTTACATTCTTTATGTAGATTCAAGTTTCTGACCTATATCATTTTCATTTGGTCAGAATAATTTTTTAATTTTATTTTTTTCCAGAACAAAGGTGCTCAAGATGAATTCTGCCATTTTTTGATTTTCTGAGAAAGTACTTCTCCTTCATGTTTGAAGAATAATTTCGCTGATTATAATTTTCTTGGTCGATGGCTATTTTTCTTTCAACACTTTAAATATTTCACTCCTCTCCCTCCTTGCATGGTTTCTTATCATAAGCCCACTGTAACTTTTATCTTTGTTTTTCTTTAGGCAATACGTATTGTTTCTCCCCAGCATCTCTCAAGATTTTGTTGTGACGGTTTTATGCAATTTGAAAATGATATGTGTGGATTATTTGGTATTTTTTTTATTGTTCTCTAAGCTCCCTGGATGTGTGATTTTACATCTGTCATCAATTTTACAAAATTTTTGGGAGTTACTATTTGAAATATTTCTTCTGCTCCCTTCTTTTTCTCTCCCTGCTTGTATTCCAGTTATGCATATTAACACCTTTTGAAATTGACCCGTAGTTCTTGGATCTTCTATTTTGTTTCTGTTTCGTTTCATTCATTCATTTTTTTTTCTAGACATATCTTCCACTCCGTGATTCTTTCCTTGGTCCTGTCAAGTATATCAACAGGCCTATAAAGGACATTCTAAAATTCAATTTTAGCATTTTGATTTCTAGTGTTTCCTTTTAATTTTTTTCTCAGAGTTTCCATCTCTCTGATTACACTTCCCATGTGTTCTTGCAAGTTGTGACCTTTTTTCCATTATAACTATTTATATATTGACCACAGGAATTTTTAATACCTTGCTGGACACTTTCAACATTTGTTTTATATGTGAATCTGGTTATGATGCTTGTTTTGTCACTTCAGATAGTATTTTTTTTTATCTTATGACAGACTTGTAATATTTTTGTTGAAAGTCCGAAATGTTTGAGTAATAGGAACTGAGATAAATGGAATGTTAGCGGGAAGATTTGTTTTAAACTGGTTAGGAATTTATCTATGTTTAATATTTGCTGGCACTATATGTTCCAGAGACTTCAATTTCTCTACTTTCCTTGTTTTCTGTCACTTCTGTTGATTTGAGTTTCCATGAATCCCTTCCACAGAAAGAGTCTGTATCTTACAGGTCTTTCCACAATAGCCCACCATTATTATTCTGGAGTCCTATTTCTGTCTCATTAAAGTGTAAGGGAGGAAGAACATTCCTTAATCTTACAATTAAACCTCATTGTTTAGTAAATTTGTCTTGGGTTTGTGACCTTCCCCAGTGGTGTGGCTTTATTTCTGCCTACTTTCTATTCCCTTCCTTAGATGCAGTTTTTCCAGATTATTTCCTTGATGCCCTAATCTCTGTTGTCTACACCCTCTCACCTACACTTTTGGTGAGAAAAGAAGGCTAAAGAGGGCGAGGATGGGTGTAATCCCCTACATACAATGTGAAAAGTTCTGGCAACATATTTTCTTCTGGAGATGAAGTTTTTATTATAAAAACTTAACTGAGTGCATCTTTCATAAGGTCTACTCTTTTCCTTCCCCTGACAGAACTGTAAATTATTTTTTCTGGATTTTTACCATGAGAACCCGATGGGGTTTCTGAAGAGAAAGTCCAGGAAAGCATTGAGCCTCATAAAATTCTGACCCTTCCTTCAGGATGTTCTCACTCTTAGTTTACCCTAAAACTTCATTAATTCTTACCAATTATTATTTAAGTATTCTTACCAGTTTATGGTTCCAGTGGCTCATGCTTTAGGTAACCATATCTTGGCTATTTCTTTTAGGACATGCCTATCTCTCCTGATTTTGTAGTGTTGTTTTGTTATGCAACCACTGTTCTCTAATGTGTACAAGAAAAGTTACTGATTTTCAATTTGTCCATCTTTTTTTGTTATAAAGACTGGAAAGACAACTTCTAAGCCCTTTAAATATTCTTAAAGGGACATTTAATAACTATGTTTGTCTTGAAAGTCATATGATTTCTGCCATAATTGCTCATCTCTGTTGTTGTAGTGCAAAAGCAACCATAGATACTGTATAAACTAATGGATTTGAGTGTATTCCAATAGAAATTTATTTATAAAAACAAGTTTTCACCGCATGTACTATGTAGTTCACTGATCCTTAGTTTGCACTATACAAAGACTCAAATTTCAGCAAGTCCTAAATTGTGAAATATAAAGTGAGACCTTTGATAAGATGTGATATACACCTAAACATTTGCATGATTTAGCTAATTTATGTAGGCAGAATACTGAGGAATCTGTGGAATGGATTTTATAATTGTAGGGTTAAGGTAGAAAAATATATTAAGTTGGATGGAGCTGGATTTATTGATATTAGCCCTCTGCAGCAGAGATTCAGTGTTTCACTTGATGGGCTAGGAATGTCTCTTATAGTTTGGTTGATTAACTGAAATATGAACCAAACAATAGCCTACCCTATGTGAAGATAAAATGCTTAAACTTTCTTTTTCTACTACAAAGGAAGGTTATCAACAGATTTAGGGAGATTGGAATGCTACAGAGAATTGATCATGTAAGATTTGTTCTCTCATTTTGAGAGGGACTATTTACTATTGTTGCAGTAAATAAATGTGAGGAGAGCTCCAGTTCACAGACCCAGAACCCCTTCAATATGAGAAGTGCCATGTACCTTTGAGTAAGGCCCTTGCAGTTCTTCTAGAAACTTGTACTGTTAATTATACTCCCAACCATCTCTATAAGAAAAATAATAGTTCTCGGGGATGACTGGACATTGATTCTGTAGACCCAAAGTATCACTGTGATCTACCAGTTGGAGTAGGGGCTTTAAGAGGTTAGAGTATCAATGATTTTTTTTTCTTTTTTTTGAGACAGGGTCTCACTCTGTCACCCAGGCTGGAGTGCAGTGGGACATCTCCGCCCACGGCAGCCTTGATCTCCCAGACTCAAGCTATCCTCCCACCTCTGCCTCCAGAGTAGCTGGGACTACAGGCATGTGCGACCATGCCTGGCTAATTTTGGGGGGCTTTTTTTTGTAGAGATGGGGTTTCAGCATCCCAGGCTGGCCTTGAACTCCCTGCCTGTAGTGATCCACCCATCTCAGCCTTCCAAGTGCTGGGATTACAGGCATCAGCCACCGCTCTAGGCTTGCATTTTTTTTTTTTAATTCAGTGAAGTTTTGTTTCAGATCTGTTTCAGAGTCATCTGTTTTCCTAGAATGTATCTGTTTTAGTTTCAGATTCCTCGGTTTTCCTTGGAAGGTTGTATGGGCTGGAAAAATTTATTTTTCCCCAAAGAGCAGTGTTGCTTTCCACAGTGGGTCTGAACAGCACCATCAGATCCCTGTAGCAGAACTCTGACAGTCTGTCCTATGGGCAAAATCTTATTTTGGCAAAAATATGGAAGAATTGCTTTCCAGCATGGGCCTTATCCTTGTCTAGCCATCAGACTTTAATCACCAGCTTGCATACTTTCATTTATATGACACTGGTAAGTGGACCTACCCAATTGATAATAAACAGCACACAGAAATAATGAATTTGAGCCAGTCAAATGCAATCATACTACTCATTTCAGCCAATCTAATAGAACAATATAAATAAATTAATTTAAATTTCCACAAAAGCTATTTCATGGACTTGAAATTGAAAAGCATATACCTTTCAAATAATACAGATAGCTCAAGGCATAGCACAGGTACTTTATCTTGCTAAGAGATCAGACAAATTCATTTTGAAATGATAACCTCTATATTAATCATAGCATAATCACAAGTGTATAAATCTGTCTATACTGAGAGATATAAATATATTTGTCAGTGCTTAAAAATATTTTTAACAGCTGAATATATTATTTAATTCAAAGTTAAAGGGCTTATACTAAAGTTCAGATAATTTTAGTAGATTAAGTGTCATTATGTGAACATCTTTGTCAGCAATTACTGGGTATAAAAATATGAAAACAAGTACAATTTGTCTAAAATAGACATTTTTCCTTTGAAAGGTAATATGAATGTTTCTTTTGTTGTCCTCTTTCACGAAGAAATAGAAATAGAATCAGCCAGAAGAGTGTCAAAAATTTACCTTCGCTTTTCCAAAACTGAAGTTTAATTGAACTTTAACGTCAAATAAACAGTTTTTACCTTTAAGACTAATGGACCCAAAAGACAGTTTCTACTCATTTTGTATGATTAAAACTATGTAAGGAATGTAAATGTATTAATTTATAGATACAGATACTAATTGCTTAAATATTAAGTTCTAAACCAGGCACTAATATATGTGGAATAATTGCTTCTCGCTGTAGAAGGAAACCATAATAAAGAACTTGAAAGTGCTGTCACATTTCACATAACCAGTAAAATCTCAGCATATTTGAAAAATATTCTGAAAGAAAATGTCTTGGGGCTTTCTTAATGAGAATGAATGTGGTTTGAAAAGATCAAATAATATCTGCATATGTCAAATACAGGTTTTAATAACAGTTAGAGATAATGAATAAAATTAAAGTAGGTCAATTTAAGTCATTTATTTTCCAAAAGGAGTTACACATCAGAATCACTACTTGTTAAGATATAATTAAAAGTGAAAAATGATATTTACCAAAGAAAGCTGTTACTAAATATTAAAAAATGAATTATTTCATCATCTTTTAATTTTAATGCTCAATTTTTTACCAGCATATCAGCATTTTGTAGTTAATAACCATGTAAATATGATAATGTAATAATAATTGAGATAAACATAGATATCACAGTCATGAAAACAGAGTGCCTCTGCTTTGCCACTGATGTTTTAGGAGCCTGCTATTACTGTTATTGAAAAATAAATCAGATGTTTTCTAGTATAAATAAAGTATTCTTGGACATGCATATCTTATCTCTGGAAACAAATGACTCCAAAAATCAAAAATCATCCCAAATATAAAACATGATTTTCACGTATACAAAAATTAAATAACATAGGCTATAGTTCTGCTTTAGTAAAACTTATTCTTTCTAAGTAAGCCTCTCATACTGAAGCTTTTCAGGTCATGACTTAAGAGATTATTCTTGTTAGAGGGAACAATTAATTTAGTAAGAGTCTGTCATAATTCAAAACAAATACCTAATCTCTTTTAAAAGTCAGACTCCAATGTGCTGGGATTACAGGCATGAGCCACCGCACCTGGCCAGAACTTTGGGAGGCTGAGATGAGTGGATCATTTGAGGTCAGGAGTTCAAGACTAGCCTGGCCAACATGGTGAAATCCTGTCTCTACTAAAAATACAAAAACTAGCCTGGCGTTCCTGTAATCCTGGCTACTCAGGAGGCTGAGGCAAGAGAGTTTCTGAGCCTGGGAGGTGGAGGTTGGGGTGAGCTGAGATCATGCCATTGCGTTCCAGTCTGTGTGACAAGGTGAGAACCTGTCTCAAAAAAAAAAAAAAAAAAAAAAAAAAAAAAAATTAGACTCTAAAAATTGTGTGTTTTTTTTAAAGAAAATTTTATTAAATTTATAATCTCCAATGAGTATACTATCTGAAATAACTTTGTATAATACTAATTTTTTAAGATACCCATTTTAGAAGGGTTCGAGATAATCAACATTATATGTTATTACTATAATTTCTAAATTTTGAGTGAAATGAAAGGAATATGATTCATAATCAATAGAGGAATTTATAGTTTTAAAAAGGCAGGTATTATTATTATTCTCTCTAAGGCATTGCAGATGAGAATATTTTTTTAAAAAATTCTAAATTATTGGCAGATTTCAGGGAATAATTCATTTATCTATTATTTTTAAGTAGACATTGCCATCTTGTCATACTATGTGGCTCTGGACGACATAATGAAATTTGCTTCAAGTTTAAGACTAGAAATATCTTCACTAAATTCACTCTACTAAAACAGAATTTATCATTTATGAAGTAGATTTGATTTAGGCTATGTAAGAGCTTACTTCTTAAATTACTTAAACTGATTTTGAGTAAAACTTGGTTTTCAGAAAAAGACTTTTACACATATTTATTCAACATGAACATGAAAATAAATATTAACTTTTCCTTGGAAAGTTCTTCCAGCAAGTTTACCTGGTGAATTATCATCCATTTCTCAAATTCAAATACAGACTTACCTGTTTGAATTTGTTCCAGATATACCAAGAATTAATAACCTGCCTTTAATATCTTTTCAATACCTATATTTCATTAAGTATCACAGATTTCCCATACTTCAGGGAAAACTAAACTATTTTGGCCAGGTGCATTAGCTGCTTAGCAGGCTGATGCAGGAGGATCGCTTGAGCCAGGAGTTCAAATCCAGCTTGGGCAACATAGTGAGACCTCATCTCTACAAAAACAATACAAAACTATTTATTGAAATATATATAAAAACAAAATGTACAAATCATAAGTACAGCATAATGACTTCTCACAAAGGGAGCCTACTCAAGAAACCACCACCCAAGTAAAAAAATAGAACATTAACAGCAGCTATAATACTTTTCCTTACCCCTCCCAATCAATACACTTTCCCTTCTAGCAAAAGTCTAAGTGCCTATGTGTATTTTTTTTTTTACTTTTTATAAAACAAATATATGATATGTACTATCTGTGCCCACACTTTTTATTTTTCATTTTTTCATCAACACTACATTTGTGAGACATGTACATGGTGTTGCAGTCCTTCATTTTCATTGCTGTTTAGCATTCCATTGTATGAATAAGCCAAAACTTATTTATGCATTGAGTTGCTAATGGATATTTGAGTTGTTTTCAATTTTTGAATATTATAATTAATGCTTCTACAATTCCTTTTACATGCCTGTTGTTGCTCATGCATTCTATTAGTTATACATTGAAGAGGGAAATTTCTGAGTCATAGAATATGCATGCATTCAAATTTGGTAGACAATGTCAAAGAGTTTTCCAAGTGGACATGCCAAATTTCACTATGATATAGGCACTTTATGGGAATTCTCATTCCCTTAAACCCTTGTCAACCTTATCATTAGTGGCTATATAATGGTATCTAATGTGGTTTTAATTTGTCCTTTTCTGATTACTATGAGATTACATACATTTGTTCTTTGTTCATTGGCCTTTTAGATATCCAGTTTTGTAAATTGCTTTTCGTGTTTTGGACCTATTTTCTCTTTAGCTTTTTCTGTCTGTCCTATTAAGTTATAGAAATTTTTATAAATTCTGAACACAAAAACTTTTGTGGCTTATATATGTTGTATTACAGATATTTTCTCCCACTCTGCAGTTTGTATTTTCATTCTCTCATAGATGATATTTGCTAGGGAAAAAATTACAATTTTGATGTATTTGAAATTACTGGTATTTTTATTCCTAGTGCTATATTTTGTGCCTTATTTAAGCAATTTACTTTCATGCCAATGCTTAACATATTCTGTTATACCCTATAAAATTCCCTATTGCTTAACTTTTTACTTACATACATATATAATCCAAACGAAACTGATTTCTACATATGGAATGTGGTTGAAGTCCATTTTTCTTCTTTTCTTCCACATAGATGTCCAATTTACCTCACTCTTCTCTATTGTCACTTTTTTTTTTTTAACAAATAAACTGTCTTCGTGTATGCATGTCTGTTACTGGGCTATTTATTCCAGTCTATTAATTTATTTGTCTATCTGCATCAATATAAGAATTATCATAGTTTAATTATCATAGTTTGAGAATAAGTCACGCTATCTAGTAAAGAATTATTGTTGTTAGGATTTATGAATACAATGTAGAATAATTAAATCAAGCTAGTTAACATACCCATCACCTCAAATGCTTATTTTTTTGTGGTGAGAACATTTAAAATTCACTTTGTGAATTAGTGATTTTGAAATAAAATTCACTTTATGAATATGGTAAATATTAAGTTACTATTTACTATGTTCAACACACTGCCAGGCACAGTGTCTCATACCTGTAATCCCAGCATTTCGGGAGGCTGAGACAGGTGGATTGCTTGAAGCTAGCATTTTGAGACCAGCCTGGCCAGCATGGCAAAACCCTGTCTCTACTAAAAATACAAAAATTAATTCAGCATGGTAGTGGGTGCCTGTAGTCCCAGCCTCTTGGGAGGCTGAGGCAGGAGAATCACTTGAACCCGGGAAGTGGAGGTTACAGTGAGCTGAGATTGTGCCACTGCACTCCAGCTTTGGTGACAGAGTGAGACTCTGTCTCAACAAACAAACAAACAAAAACACACCATGCAATGTATCTCAAAGTAATTTTTAAAATATTATTTCTGTTTAATTGAGGCTTTATATCCTTTGGCCATCATTTCACTTAGCGTAATGGTCTCCAATTCCATCCATGTTGTTGCAAATGACAATTTTTTTTTAAGACTCAATAGTATTTCATTGTGTATATTTTCTGTATTCATTCATTTGATCATGGACACAAGTTTGTTTCATAACCTTGCTATTTTGAATACTGCTGCAATAAACATAAGAGTCCAGACATTTTTTCAACATACTTATATCAAATCTCATGGGTAAAAACCAAGAAGTGTGATTGCCAGATCATATGGTAATTCTATTTTTAGTTTTTTGAGGAATATCCATACAGTTTTCCTAGTGGGTGTACTAATTTGCATTCTCATCAACAGTGTACAGCATTCCTGTTTTCTCCACATCCTGGCCGACTCTTGTTATTTTTCATCGTTTTGATAATAGCCATTCTGACAAATGTGAGGTGATAGCTCATTGTGGTTTTAATTTGTATTTTCCTACCCAACTTATTTTTGCATGTTGATTTTGTGTCCTGCTGCTTTTCTGAATTTATTAATTCTAAAAATATTTTTGTGGAATCTATAAGGTTTTCTACATATAAGATCATGTCATCTGTAAACAGGAACAATTTTACATCTTTCATTCCAATTTGGATGTCTTTATTTCTTTTTCTTGCCTAATTGCTCTGGCTCAGACTTCCAGAACTATGTTGAATACAAGTGGCAAGAGTGGCTATTCTTGGTTTGCTCTTGGTCATCAAGGAAAACTTTTAGATTTTTACTGAGTATGATATTAGCTATGGGCTTTTTATATATAGCCTTTATTATATTGAGAAAATTTTTTGCTTTTCCTAGTTTGTTGAGAGTTTTATTATAAAAGGGTATTGGATTTTATCTAACTATTTTTCTCCATTTATTGAGATGATCATGTGATTTGTATCCTTCATTCTTAATGTGGTTTGTCACATTAATTGATTTCCTCTTGTTAAAACATCCTTGCATCCCAAAGATAAATACCATTTCACAAGGGTGCCAAAAATACACAATAGGGAAAGACTCTCTTCAACAAATGATGTTGAGAAAACTGAATATTCACATGTAAAAGAATGAAATTGGTTCCTTATCCTATGCCATATAAAAAATTAACTCAAAATGAGTTAGATTTAAATGTCAGCTTCAACTCTACAAATCTCCTGGACGAAAACTGTATTAGTCCTTTTTCATGCTGCAATAAGGACATACCTGAGACTGGGTAATTTATAAATTAAAGTGGTTTAATCAAATCACAGTTCCACAAGTCTGGGGAGGCCTCAGGAAACTTAAAATCATGGTGGAAGGCACCTGTTCATAGGGTGGCAGGAGAGAATGAGTGCCCAGTGAAGGGATAAACCCCTTATAAAACCATGGATCTTGTGAGAACTCACTATCATGAGAACAACATGAGGGGGAACTGCCCTCATTATTCAATTACCTCCCACCGGGACCCTCTCAACATATGAGGATTATGGGATTACGATTCAAGATGAGATTTGGGTGGGGACACGAAGCCAAACCACATAAAAAACTGAGAAAACCCCTCATGAAATTGGTCTTGGCAATCATTTAATATATGTAACACCAAAAGCATAGACTACAAAAGCAAAAATCAGCAAGTTTACTACATCAAACACAGCAAAGAAAACAATCGACAGAGTAAAAATGCAACTCATGGAATTGGAGAAAATATTTGTAAACTATATATCAAATAAAGAGCTAATTTAATTTCTAAAATATATAAGAAACTCAGAGCTCAATAGCAAAAAAAAAAAAGAAAAAAACAAAATTTAGCAACCAGTTGAAAATGAGTAAAGGACTTGAATAAATACTTTACAAAAGAAGACATACAGTGATCAGCAGGTATATAAAAATGTGTTCAACATCACTAGTAATGAAGAAATGCAAATAAAAACCTCAATAAAATAACGCTTCACACCTGTTCAAATGGCTATTCTCAAAACAAAAGAAGAAACAAGAGCTGGTAAGAATGCGGGAACACTGAAAACCTTATACACTATTAGGAAAGCAAAATGATGCTGCCACTGTGAATAACAGTACAGAAGTTCCTCAAAAACTTAAGAATAGATCACTATAAATTCAGCAATCCTACTTCTGGATATTTATCCACAAAAGCTAAAATTAGGATATTAAAGAGATATTAACACACCCACATTCATTGTAGCATTTGCAATGGGCCTGATGTAAAAGCAACCTAATTGTCCATGAATGCATGAAGGGATAAATAAAATTATAAATAATTATATGTCTTTAATTATAATTACATATTTATAATAATTATATATTTAAAATTATAAATAATTATATGTATTATATATGTCATATAATACACATAAATTATGTATTATGTAACATACACATATAAATAACATATTTTATATAGAATATATAATATGTTATGTATAATATAAATAAATAATTATATGTAATATATAATTACATGTAATATAGTATTAGTATATATAATATAGGAGTACATACAGTATATATAAAATATACTATTAAATGTAATATGTATTATATAATACTTTTTATATAAGGAAGTATATATTAGATTACATATATTTTATTTATATTATTAGTATATATAACATATATAACATATGATACACACATTTATATACTTTCATATGTAATATATATTACATGATTTTAACTCTCTCTCTCTCTCTATATATATATATAAATTTTTTATCCATTCAACTAGTAAAAAGAAGAAAAAGAAGGAAATCCTGCAATATGCAACAACATGGATAAAACTTAAGGTCATTATACTAAGTGAAATAAGCCAGTCACAGAAGAGCAAATACTGCATAATTCCACTTATATGAGGTGTCTAAAATAATCAAAGTCATAGAACCAGAGAGCAGAATAATGGTTGATGCATGGAAAAGAAGGTAATGGAGAGTTGCTAAATCAATAAGTATAAAGCTTTATATCATGCAAGATAATTAAGTTTTAGAAATCTGCTGCACAACATTGTACCTAAAGTTATCAATATTATATTGTACACTTAAAAATATATTAAAAGGCCTGGCATGGTAGCTTATGCCTGTAATCCCAGCACTTTGGAGGCTGAGGTGGGTGGATCACTTGAGGTCAGGAGTTTGAGACCAGCCTGGACAACATGGTGAAACCCCAACTCTACCAAAAAATACAAAAAAAAAAAAAAAAAAAAGTATCCGGGTATGGTGGTGCATGCCTGTAGTCCCAGCTACTTAGGAGGCTGAGGAAGGAGAATCACTTGAATCTGGGAGGTGGAGGCTGCAGTGGGCCAAGATTGCACCACTGCATTCCAGCCTGGGCAACAGAGCAAGACTCTGTCTTTAAAAAAAAAAAATCTATTAAAACGATACATTTTATGTTAAGCGGTCTTACTTCAAAAAAAAATAGAATATTAAAAACAAAACAAAACAAAACCAGAAGAATGTCATTGTTGTTTAATGTTTGATTCCTGATAGCATTCAAGTCCCACCACACCTCCTTTGTCTTCTGGCCCCCATCAAGCTGATAGGAATGTCAGTGTTCCCTCCTTTGTAGTTGATAGAAAGTTCAAGCCACACAAACCCAAACCCATGCTCGGGAAACATTATCCCAGACCTAATTTATAACCAACATAATCAATGTACCAACATATGAGCTAAGCTAGTCATCTTTCCTGGCTCTCTCAATTCATTTTTGGACCAACTGCTGTGCACTCCTATAGAACGCTTCATTATGTGAATAATAAAACTTTTCATCTCTGGATTAGTCTGTTCTTCCACTGCTATAAATGAATACTTAAGACTGGGTAATTTTTGAAGAAAAGAGGTTTAATTGGCTTATGGTTCTGTAGGCTCTACAGAAAGCATGACAGTTTCTGCTTTTGGGAAGGCCTCAGGAAAATTACAATCATGGCAGAAGGCAAAGGGGAAACAGGCACATCTTATGTGGCCAGAGCAAGAGAAAGAGAGAGGGGGGAGGTGCTACGCACTTTTAAACAACTATATATCATAATAATCATTCAGTTACTATTACGAGAACAGTGCTAGGGGGATGATGCTAAACCATTCATGAGAAACTGCCCCCACGATTTAATTCACCTCCCACCAGGCCCCATCTCCAACATGGGGATTACAATTGAACATAAAATTTGGGTGGGGGCCGGGCGCGGTGGCTCACACCTGTAATCCCAGCACTTTGGGAGGCTGAGGCAGGTGGATCACGAGGTCAGGAGATTGAGACCATCCTGGCTAACACGGTGAAACCCTGTCTCTACTAAAAATACAAAAAATTAGCCAAGCGTGGTGGGGGGTACCTGTATTCCCAGCTATTTGGGAGGCTGAGGCAGGAGAATGGCATGAAATGGCACCACTGCACTCCAGCCTGGGCGACAGAGCAAGACTCTGTCTCAAAAAAAAAAAAAAAAAAAAATTGGGTGGGGACACAGATTCAAACCATATCCTTCCACCCCAGCCCTTTCCAAATCTCATGTCCTTCTCAAACTGCAGAATACAGTCATGCCTTCCCAACAATCCCCAAAATCTTAACTCACTCCAGCATTAACTCAAATGTCCAAAATCCAAAGTCTCACTGGAGGCAATGCAGGTCTCTTCCACCTATGAGCCTGTAACATAAAAAAAAAAACAAAAAAAAACAAAAAAAAACCCAAAAAAACCAAAAACGAGTTAGTTATTCCCAAGACACAGTGGAGGTACAGGCATTGGGTAAATACGCCCATTCCAAAAGGGAGAAATTGGCCAAAAGAAGGGGGATACAGTCTCTATGCAACTCCTAAACCCAGCAGGGCACTCATTAAATCTTAAAGCTCCAAAATAATCTCCACTGATTCCATGTCTCACATAAAGGGAACACTGGTGTAAGGGATGGGCTCAGAAGGCCTTGGGCAGTTCTGCCACTGTGGCTTTCCAGGGTTCAGTCCCCAAGGCTGCTCTCCAGGAATGACTTTGAGTGCCTGCAGCTTTTCAGGTACATGGTGCAAGCTGTCCGTGCCTCTACCATTCTGAGGCCTGTAGGACAGTGGTCCTCTTCTCATAACTCCAGTAGGCAGTGCCCTAGTGGGGCCCCTGTGTGAGGGCCCCACCTCTAACATTGGGGATTAAACTTGAACAGATATTTGGGTCCAGACACAGATACAAGCTGTATCAGTCCCCACTTGGTATATCAGTGGCATCGTAAGAATCAACCTGAAAACCTAATTTTGAATGTGTGTTGGGAAGTTCTAAGTAAATTCATTCTGGTGAGTTAACATCATCCAGAGTTTGAAATTATTAATCCAGTAATATCTTTATAATGATTGATTACCTTGGTAGATCTAGTTCTGTTCTTTCTCTTCTACTTTCGGAAAGAGGTGTGGAGAATTGGTTTTATTTTTATTTAAATACTTGACATAATTGAGCTGTAAAACCATCTTGACCTGGAGTATTATGTAAAGGTTCTTGATTTTTATTTTAAAAATAGTAATAGATATATTACTATGTAGATGTTTGCTTTATTTTCTGACATATTAGGAAAAATTTTGAGGAAAAATTCTTAATTTTTTTAAGTTGTCAGATTTGTTGACAGATGTTCATTATATTCTCTTACATTTTTGATGTTGGTAAGAACTGGTATTTCATGACTGATATTGGTAGTTTGTGATCTCTTTCTGTTTAATTCGAGTTTTATCAGTTTTGTTAACCTTTTTCAAGAGTCTACTTTTGGCTTCTGTGTTTTATCTATTCTGTCAATCTCTATATTTTAATAGGAAAATTTGGTCCACTGTCATTTAATGTAAATTGCACGTGGTAGAATTTGTCTGACATTTTATTTGCTTTCTGTATGTTCCTTCTTATTTTTCCACTTGTTTATTCTTGCCTGAACTTTTTTTAAAACTTAATTTAAATGCTTCAATTGGCTTTTAAAGACTTTTTAAAGAGAAGTTGTGCTTCTCTTTAAAATTGAGAGGAAGATACAGAGATTTTCCATATACCCACTGCCCTTACACATGTATAGCCTCACCAATTATAAACATCTTCCACCAAGGTGGTATATTTCTTACAATTAATAAACATGCACTGACACAGCATTATCACCCAAAGTTCACAGTTTATATTAGGATCCATTCTTGTTGTATTTCTGTGGGTTTGAAAAATGTATAATGATATATATCCCCATTATATTGTCATATTGAGTATGTACATTGCCTACAAAATATTGTCCTCCTCCTATTTATTCATCTATTCCTCCTCCACTGATCTTTTTTCAGTCTCCATAATTTTGCCTTTTCCCAAATGTCAAGAAATTGATCCATTTTATCTAGGTTATCAAATTTGTGTGCATAGTTATCAATAGTATTCTTTCGTTATCCATTTAACATCCATAGGCTCTGTCATTTCTGTTATTAGTAATTTGTGTCTTCCTTTTAATCCTTAGCCTGATTAGAGGTTTATCAATTTTATTGATTTTTCAGAGAATCAACTATTAGTTTCATTTTTTTCTATTGATTTTCTGTTTCGCTTTTCATTAATTTCTGTTCCAACTTTTATTATTTCTTTTCTTTTGCTTATTTTAAATTTAACTTGTTCTTTTTTTAGTTTCCTGAAGTAGAATCTTATATTATTTATTTTAGACCTTTCTTCTATTCAAATATATCCATTTTGCTGGGCATGGTGGCTCACGCCTATAATCCCAGCACTTTGGGAGGCCAAGGCAGGTGGATCACCTGAGGTGAGGTGTTCGAGACCAGCTTGGCCAACATGGTGAAACCTCATCTCTACTAAAAATACAAAAAATAATCAGGCGTGGTAGTGCATTCCTGTAATCCCAGCTACTCGGGAGACTGAGGCAGGAAAATTGCTTGAACCCGGGAGGCAGAAGCTGCAGTGAGCCAAGATTGCGCCATTGCACTCCAGCCTGGGCAACAGAGCAAGAGTCTGTCTCAAAACAAAAACAAAAACAAAATACAACAACAACAACAAAAATATATATCCATTCAATCTCATAAATTTCTCTCAGCCCTGCTTTCACTGCATTCTATAAACTTTCATAAACTACATTTTTATTAAGTTTAAAATATTTTAAAATTTGATATTATTTCTTGACCCATGTTTTATCTTGAAGTATGTTATTCATTCTTCATGTATGGGGGAATTTTTCAGTTGTCTTTCTATCACTGATTTCTAATTTTAATCCATTGTGGTATGAATGCATCCATGGTAACATGGTTTGGGTTTGTCCTCACCCAAATCTCAACTTGAATTGTATCTCCTAAAATTCTCACATGTTGTGGGAGGGACCCGGGGGAGGTAATTGAATCATGGGGGCCAGTCTTTCTCATGCTATTCCTGTGATAGAGAATAAGTCTCACAAGATCTGATGGTTTTATCAGGGGTTCTCACTTTTGCTTTTTTCTCTTGCTGCCACCATGAAAGAAGTGCTTTTTGCCTCCCACCGTGATTCTAAGGCCTCCCCAGCCATGAAGAACTGTAAGTTCAACTAAATCTCTTTTTCTTCTCACTCTCAAGTATGTCTTTCTCAGCAGTGTGAAAACAGACTAATATAGTAAATTGGTACTAGGAGTGGGGTGTGGCTGAAAAGATACCTGAAAATGTGGAATCGACTTTGAAACTAGGTAACAGGCAGAGGTTGGAACAGTTTGAAGGGCTCAGAAAAAGATAGCAAAATCTGGGAAAGTTTGGAACTTCCTAGAGACTTGTTGAATGGCTTTTCTCAAAACACTGATAGTGATATGAACAATAAAATCCAGGCTGAGGTGGTCTCAGATGGAGATAAGGAAATTGTTGGGAACTGGAGTAAAGGTGACTCTTGTTATGTTTTAGCAAAGAGACTGGCAGCACTTTGCCCTGGCCTTAGAAATTTGTCGAAATTTGAACTTGAGAGAGATGATGAAAGGTTTTTGACTGAAGAAATTTCTAAGCAGGAAAGCATTCAAGAGGTGACTTGGTTGCTGCTAAAGGCATTCAGTTTTATGAGGGAAACAGAATATAAAAGTTCAGAAAATTTGCAGCCTGACAATGCAGTAGAAAAGAAAAACTCATTTTCTGGGGAAAAATTCAAGCCAGGTGCAGAAATTAGCTTAAGTACCAAGGAGAGTAACGTTAATCCCCAAGACCATGGGAAAAATGTCTCCAGGCCATGCCAGAGACCTTCACAGCAGCCCCTCCTATCATAGGCCCAGAGGCCCAGGAGGAAAAAGTAGTTTCATGGGCTGTGTCCAGGGTCCCTGTGCTGTGTGCAGCCTAGGAACTTGGTAACCTGTGTCCCAGCTGGTCTAGCCATGGCTGAAAGGGGCCAACATAGAGCTTGGGTCGTGGCCTCAGAGGGTGGAAGCTCCAAGCCTTGGCAGCTTCCATGTGGTGTTGAGCCTGCATGTACACAGAAGTCAAGAATTGAGGTTTGGGAACCTCTGCCTAGATTTCAGAAGAGGTATGGAAACAACTGGATGCCCAGGCAAAAGTTTGGTGTGGCGGGGTGGGGTGGGGGGCATAGGGGCTCATGGAGAACCTCTGCCAAGGCAGTGCAAAAGTGAAAACTGGGGTTCAAGCCACCACACAGAGTCCCAAGACCATGGAAACCCACCTCTTGCATCAGTATGACCTGGTTGTGAGACCTAGGGTTAAAGGAGATCATTTTGGAGCTTTAAAATTTGACTGCGCCACTGGATTTTGGACTTGTGTGGGCCCTGTAACCCCTTTGTTTTGATCAATTTCTCCCATTTGGAATGGCTGTATTAACCCAATACCTGTACCGCCCATTATATTTAGGAAGTAACTAGCTTGTTTTTGGTTTTACAGGCTCATAGGCAAAAGGGACTTGCCTTGTCTCAGAGAAGTCTTTGGACTGTGGACTTTCAGGTTAATGCTGAAATGAGTTAAGACTTTGGGGGACTGTTGAGAAGGCATGATTGGTTTTGAAATGTGAGGACATGAGATTTGGAGGGGCTAGGGATGGAATGATGTGGTTTGGCTGTGTCCCCACCCGAATCTCAACTTGAATTGTATCTCCCAGAATTTCCATGTATTGTGGGAGGGACCTAGGGGGAGGTAATTGAATCATGGGGGCTGGTCTTTCCCATGCTATTCTCATGATAGTGAATAAGTCTCATGAGATCTGATGGTTTTATCAAGGGTTTCTGCTTTTGCATCTTCCTCATTTTTCTCTTGCTGATGCCATGTAAGAAGTGCCTTTCACCTCTCACCATGATTCTGAAGCCTCTCCAGTCATGTGGAACTATAAGTCCAATTAAACCTCTTTTTCTTCCCAGTCTCGGGTATGTCTTATCAGCAGTGTGAAAACGGGCTAATATATATGGTATGATTTATTTTACTATTTTATTTTGAGATTGGGTATTACTCTGTCACCCTGGGTGCAGTGCAGTCGTGTAATCATAGCTCACTGAAGCCTCTAACACCTAGGCTCAAAGGATTCTCCTGCCTCAGATACCCAAGTAGCTGGGACTACAGACATCACCACCACTCGAGGCTGTGATTTCTATCCTTTTAAAATTTGTTAAGGTGTGTTTTATGTCTCAGAATGTAGTCTACCTTGGTGAATATTCCACATGAATTTGATAATGTGTATTGTGCTGTTGTTGGATGAAGTAATCTATAGTGATCAATTCTATTGAATTGATTGATGCCATTGAGTTCAACTGTGTCCTTATTAATTTTCTAACTGCTGTTCTATTTCTAAGAGAAGGATGTTGAAGTCTGTAACTATCATAGTGGATTTATTTACTTCTTGCAATTCCGTTCATTTTTTTCCTCATGTATTTTGATGCTCTATTTTCAGGCACCTATAAATTAAGTATTGTTATGCCTTTTTGGAGAATTGACCCCTTCTTCAGAATGTAATGCCCCTCTTTACCCCTGACAACTTTTCTTCCTTAATATAGCTATTTCCATGTTATTGTGATTAGTGTTAGTATGCTATTCATTTCTTCATTTACTTACTTTTACTGTATATGTCTGTTTATGTATGTTTATATATGGAGTGGGTTGTTGTAGACATCATATAGTTGGGCGTCATTTTTTATCCACTCTGAAAATCTCTTTTATTTGGTACTTAGGCAATTGAAACTAAACGTGATTATTGATAGAATTGGATTAATATCTATCATATTTGTTACTGTTTCCTATTTGCTACCATTAATGTTTGTTTCTATTTTTATGATACTTGATAAACTAGGAACTATTTTCAAATGAAACCTGCCAATTGTGAAAGTATAACTTTACAATTTGGATTTTTTTAAAATAAAAGCACACTTTACATAATACAAAACATTTAAATGCATGAGTATAGGTAGAGAAAATATAAAACATGTTTGGAAAGGATTCATACCATCTTCAGGTTGGTGTTTACTTCTGGCATTGAGGAATGGATAATTTAGTTTTTAGGGTCATAAGAAGAAATGCATCATTTATTTTAGGATATTAAAATTGGGGGAAAGACCAGGTGGGTTTATTTAAATTACAACTAATTATAAAGAAACAAGAAAGATGTAGGATATTGTTACCGTATAGTGCAGGAAACATAAATTTGAAGCAGGAAAGCTCTTCCATTCCTAAATCTAGACTCAGCAAAAGAGATAATTTTCCCCAATTTAAAAGTGGCTTTCTGTTGAAAAAAATTCATCATAAAGTGTTCACCATTAGAGTGTTAAATAATCTGAGTTTACTCTTTTCTATCCTGTAATCTCCTACTGCATTTTTCCAATGGCATCCAAACTGGAAGTCAGAAGAAGGGAACCTATTAAATCAGTACCTATAGATCAGCCTACCATGGGATAAAGCATGAAGAAATGTGTAGAAAGCAGATCTGAAGAGCAAAGAGACAATATCTCACACCATCCATTCCATTTACCCCTTAACATCCACTTTTGTACTTAATCTTACTAGAATATTATCTACTGGAAAGAGAAAATATTTAAAGTCTTATCCATCTATATTATCACAGAGTAATGACAAATGACAACAGGAAAGCAAATTGTTAGGACACTTAATATAAGGTAGGAGGGGAAAATACGATAAAATAACACAATTATATGCAATATAATATAGCACTATAGTCCCTCCCTGTGGCAAGTTTTGAGGACTAAGTTGGTAATCATGGTTCCTTCTTCAATTATACATTTGTAGTTACCTTTACCTTCTGCTAGCACCTTAGCTAGATTGGCTAGATTTTACTTAGTGGATTAAAAAGATCTTCATTCTAGCAGGATCTAAGTTCTTATTGGTGTTGTGTTTATTCAGTTGCCATAACATTCTGTTGATTAGAATTGTTGGGCAAGAAGATATAAGAGGTGCTCCAGTGGGCCGGTCATGGTGGCTCACTCCTCTAATCCCAGCACTTTGGGAAGCCAAGGCAGGCAGATCACGAGGCCAGGAGATTGAGACCCTGGCTAACAAGATAAAACCCCATTTCTACTAAAAATAAAAAAAATTAGCTGGGTGTGGTGGCATGCGCCTGTAGTCCCAGCTACTCGGGAGGCTGAGGCAGGAGAATCTTGAACCTGGGAGGCGCACGTTGCAGTGAGCCGAGATCGCACACTGCACTCCAGCCTGAGCAACAGAGCAAGACTCTGTCTCAAAAAAAAAAGGAGCCCCAGTGAACCCTGGACTCCAGATATATTTCTCCTTGTTCCTATTGTGTTGTAGCAACCCAATTTCTCCACGGTAATTTTAACAAGTCTCCTAAGCAAATATAGTAATTGTTTTTCTGCATTTTGTTTCATTGGCAAGATGAGCTTAACATGGCCATCAGTCAATCTCAGCTTCCAGTTTACAGTCAAGCATAACAATGTTTCCTGATGAAAGCATTCATCCTTGGATACTAGGGCATCTGAACGCATTGAGATAAAAATCATGAAAATGTAAATAACAAGGCTTCCTCCATCCTATTTCTTTATTCCTGGATCAGCTCACCTTGGTTATGAAAAAGTTAATAAGAAACTCAGTTCTGAATTTTTGGGTCTCATTACTGCAAGGTGGATCCCTAGAAGGATCTAGTTATTTTTTATTTGATTTTTTTTCTTGTAGGAAATTATATAAGTAGACTGGGTTTTATGTATATTGAGTTTTAAAAAGGATATCTAGATAGAAAAGTATAGCATATAGTAATATAGGTAACTGAAGCTCTCAAGACTAGACAGATTTCTAAGTACAGATTTACAATTTGTCTACAAGGATTAAAATAATCTAATCAGAGAAAATCAGATATCTCGATAAAATAAAATAAAGTAAATGAAAAGTTGACCAAAGGGACTTGTAACATAATCATGTTTAAGTTTTAGGGGAAGGGAAAAGAGCTAACAAAATAGGCAGTGGACTAATCTGAAAGATGGAAGAATCAAGAAGATGGAGTGTAAAGCCAATCAGAAAAACAGGATTATCATTGAGGATGTGATCATGTGATATACTGTAGAAAAAAAGACATGAGATATCCTTGGGCTTGTTCTTTTGGAGTTCATTCAGGATCTTGACAAGAGAGGTTTTGCTACATCACCTCAACAGAAAACCTCTAGGTTTTAATAAAAAGTGTACATGGTAAGGCATTAAGTGAAACAATGGAAGTAGTAAAAATAATATTCTTTTAAAACTTGAGTAGTTAAAAAGAGAGTTGATTGTAAGAATATTGTTTTTCTAAGCCAAATGAAGTTTTGTACCATCCAGACTGAAAAGGCCAACTGATAGCTGAGAAGAAACAATTAAAAATATTAATACAATAAATAAGTATTGATGTATTCTAATGAATTTTCAAGACATCAGTGATGAAGAGGACACGTTGGAAAACTGTCAAAACAAAACAAAGAATGTTTTGTATGATAAGCACAAGCAGCACATTAATTTCAGAGTGTAATTGGCAATAATCAATACTTGAAAATACATGTCTAAGGAAAAATAATAAATTTATGTCTAATCCATGCATAATTCAAATAAGAAAATAAAATTAATGTTTTCTAACATTCAAGGAGTGAGAAAGCTTACACATTTTTAATATTATTATTTTTGTGGTGACGCAGAATCCTTTGGGCAGCCATTTATGTTTGGAGAAAGTCTCATAAGTTCTTCTTTTCTAATGGGAAAGTTGATATTTACTCTCCACTTTTCCCTTTATTCTGGAGACTGGAAACATGTGATTTCAGAACTGCCAAGCAAATAGAGTCGGTGATATTTTAATTAAGAAATAAGCAACCTGAAAAATAAAGCACTGAAAAGTCTCAATCTTTAGATGATGTAACACTGGAGGCCTTTTAAAGGCAGCAGTTGCAAAGCTTCTGAACACGTTAATGTATTGTATTGTGTGTAAACAACAGTTGTGTGCTCACTAAATCAGCTTTTGAATTTGAACTCCTGACTGTATCACAGATTTCTGGGATATCCTTCAACAAATAATCTGTATTCTTAAACTAACCAGAGTGTGTAGTGTTGTGGCAATTATTAAAACTGATATAGTATTTGGTGCCACATTGAGGCAACAGAAAATGGAAATCTTTCAGTAAGGTTGTAGCTAATAGTACAAAAAGATGTTACTCGAGCAGCCCACCGTGTTTAGAGGCTGAATGGTAATAAAATTAGTGCATTTGATCAAGAATCATAAAACTCCCAGTGAAGGCAAAGCTTTGAGGCATCCAGTAGCCACTGGCACCAAACAGTATGATGAGCATGAAGAACTGAAAGAAGGTGGAATGGCTTGTGGCTTCTAATTACACTGTGAAGTTAAACAAAATTTCAAAATCCTTGGCTCAATATATGTTAAGAGATCTGGGAGAAAAAAAAATCTGTGATTTCTTATAGGTTAAGATAACATAAAATTTGATTCAATGGCTTTCTAATTTATGACAATTTTTGTTGGGAATTTTTTTCTAATATGAAAATTAGAACATAAGTTTGAAAATATAGAGTACTATATTGTAAGGGAAAACTATCGGATGCTTTTGATGGCTCAAAGAACCTAAAAAAAAAAAAACCTGATGTTTTATTAAACAGCTCTTGTGGTATAGTGGGAAGAGATAAAGTTGGAAACTGTATTACACTGATTTCTATGAGTAATGAAATATAAAATATTGTGATAAGAAGTGTCAAATTGAAGTCCATGAAGTCCTTTCTTTATAGAAAATCCAAAGTTTTCTCACATTCTGAGTAAATCAAAGACATTAATGCAATATTTAGGACTTGACCAATTTTGGAGACAGCCTCATGACACCCAGAGGCATCTGGGTGGCATTAAGAGCTTAGTTAAGGGAAACAGACACACTAATTCAAATTTTAAGTCTACCACTTACTATTTGCATTTTCTAGGACAATTTTTTTTTAATTTTCTATACCTGCATTTTCTTATTTGTAAATGCAAAGAAAAAGTATTGTCTACCTGCTAGAGTGATTTATTGTAAGCATTAAACGAGATAATTGCAAAGTCTTAGAACAAAGTTTGAAATAATGTGTGTGTTAAAATTAAAAGATATGTTTGGCCAGTCTGGAATTCAAATAGACTTCGAAAAATGACAATAATTTATTGCACGTGAAGTTGCTTGTTAAATTCAGCGTTTCATTTGCTGTGCCAGATTGGCCACTTTATTGGAGGAAATAAACAAGAGAAAGAAAAGCCTTTGATACCTATTATTTCATTCTTGAGCTGTCAAGGGATTTATCTCCTGTATTTCAAAAACCTGGAAAACTAAAGGAGCCATTGTCATTCACTTGGCACATGAAGCAATACACTTTCATTACCTGAACTTAGGTCGGTATCATTTTTATTTGTATTTCATAGATATTGATATCTTTTCATGTAACATGATAAAAACCCATCCATTATAATGATGCTAAGATAATAATAGTGTTTTCTTACTGCAGAATAGGTGTCCTGTATTTCTTGCAAAAATCAAATTACTGTAGGTAGGTGAGAGAGAAGTTGGTTAAAATAATACATGTTATCTTAAGTACATTATAATGTAAAAAATGCATTTTCCATTCTTGTTTTAATTATATTTTAACAGATATAAATGATTTTTTGTGCATTTATTCTGCTTTGTTAATTTAATCTATCAGATGGTCTCTGCCTTTTAATGCTATAAATTAACTCATTTATATTGTTGTTAAAATTGAAATGATTTTTATGCTTAAAATATTTGTGTATTTTATAATTTATAACTTCCTATATTTTTAAACTTTACTCCAGTTTAATTATTTTTCCTTTGTTCATCATTTGTTTTAGCCTGTGTTTTGAAAAGCACTGAGCATATTGTTCAGGTAACACATTAGTGTATTGTTGCAAAGAGCAGATCCTACACTTTCTCCTCTCTCACAATGAAGCTGACACTCTTTATTGAATACTCCTGCTAGATCTGCAACCTATTTGATGGTTCTCTGTGGAAATTGATGCTATTTCCTCACTCCTGCTACCTCCACTGGATTAAATTCTCTATGATCTCTATTGATTCAATAAAAATCTACAGGAGGTTTATATAATTAATGGAATTTACAACCATGCTTTCAGTTCAAAGGATTTGGGGTTTTTAGCATTTATGATAAGACTTCTGCCTCATAAGATGGGAGGTGCTCCAAAAGTAGGAGAGAGGTTCAGCGGTTCTGTTGCTGGATGACTAAGAAATTGGCAAATATCTTTCAGTGTCCCCTTTTTGGCTGTATATTATCATAAAAAGGGACGGGGGCCAAACCCCCTCACAACTTTATTTATGACTTATATTAAAAATATATATGTAACTATTTTCCCCAAAGAAAAACCCTATGTCTCTTCAACCTTTGCATATCAAATTCTGAGCTCTTTAAGTGATATACTTTCCTCTTGCTTTGTTTTTCATGATTTTCCATAGATATTCTGTAATCCATGGACTAAATGTTAAAGCGAACGAAAGCCAATACATTCCTATATAAAATGGTGTAGGAGAAGAAAATTAAGAAATAATAAAAATACATGATTTCCATCTCATAGCAAGTGACGACATGCCAGTTAATGATATATATCCAATTCTACAATTAATACTGATTCTATTGTTACTATTTATAAAGGATCAAAAATAATTTGTGTTAATTTCCTCAGTGGTCACAAAAGGAGATTCTAGATTCTGAAAACTAGAGAAAAATAAATTGTAATATACCTTCAGAAATTTTTGAAGTTACTACAAAAGAATAAAAATTTATTTTAAAATTTTACTTTATTACTTGAAGAAGTGGAAAAATAAAGCAAAAAAGTCAAAGAAAGGCAAGGAAATATAAAAGTCATAAGATTAAGTATATTAGTATAATAATGTAAAAGGGCTAGATTTCTGAATCATTATAAAAATTAAGGATATGCATGGTAGTTTGGAAAAGCACATAATATATATTATCCTGGGAACAGTGCATAAAATACTTTTTCAATACATCTCAAAGAAAAACAAAGATGCCTACTTATTAAAGTCATAACAATAAAATTTAATATAAAACATTTTAGATGGGGCAAAATGTTCATCTTACATTGATAAAATGTAAACCCATAAAGACATAACAAGTATAAACCTCAATATTTTTATTTTAAGCAAAATATTTGGTAATATTCCCACTGAACCATTTGTTTTCAGGGAACTTTCAGCTCCTCCTATCCCACCACTGATCTTATTTTCACTGTTAGCATTGTTTGGAAGCTCAACTCGCTGCAGAATGGTATTGGTTTAATATTCTATCAAAATTTATACTCTCTATACATATTTTATTCTTCTAGCCAGTTTATTTCAAATTTACAACTCTCTTAATGTCCTCATGTACTTTTGAGGCAGGATATTTCCCTGACCCCTTCACAGAACTCACAACGGGGTGCCTCATTTACTCAGCTCACAGTTCTCAACTCCTTGAGAGAGGGAGGGCACAGGCGAATGAGGTGGGAATTGGAGTGCAGGAGTGCTGGAAGTAGCCAGATACTTCGGCACTGCTTAGGGGCAAACTCCACTATGGGACCCACTGCATTTCACCCCTCCAGGGAGGGAGCACAGAGATGAGTTGGTGCGGAAGCTGGGGTGAGCACTTTTGGGCACCAGCAGGAGGAAACTCCATGCGGACTCTGTGGCAGCATCTTGTAGTGGATGCCCAGGACCCCTGAAGCCCTAGAGGGAGAGTTACAGTGCTCTTTTAGCTCTGCCTTCCGTGTACACCTTAAATGTTAAAAGCTCAGTGGGCCCTTTTGTCTCTGCACTCGTGGCTCCTGAGCTCTTGCCAGGCATCCATGAAAAACGAGGTCACATGAATGAACTGAAGAATGGTAAATGCGGGAGATTTTACTGCTGATGGAAGTGGCTGTCAGTGGGAAGGGGGACTAAAAAGGGGATGGGACAGGAAGGTAATCTCCCCCTGACGTCCGCCCATCTGGCCGAATTCCTCTCTGAGGTTGTTGTAAAGCTGTTACTCTGACGTCAAGCAGCTTCTCTCTGAGCTCCAGCTGTAGTCTCTGACATACAGCTGCTTCTCCTCTCTGCTGGCTGAGTCTGAGGTCTTTATATCCACAAGATGGGGCAAGGCGGGTCATGGGTAGTTTAGGTAAAGGCAGCATTTGATTGGAAAAACAGGTATAGAAATGATCAGTTTGGGCTGCGGTCTCAGGCTTTTCAGCTTGAGAGTGGCACTTTTCCAGGGACTCGCCCCCATCAGCCAATAATTTCTCTGCCCCTGTCCCTATCACTTTTATACTTTTTTCCTCATGTATTTTTAAAGTTTATATTTTTATCTCCAGTATTGTTATAAGTTTTAGGCATTAAGTAGGAATAATATGAATGCTAATAATGATAAAATTATAACCATGTAGACAATATTGATGAAGGTAGTAATGATGGCAGTATAAAGAGATAAAATCAAACAGTAAAAATGAAGGCCTGTTTTTGAAAGGAAATAAAATATTTCTGGTTCTAAGACAATATATCCCAGAAAATTTTGCTATTTTTGTTTATAGCTTATGCCCCCATTCTTTTTCTCTTCTTTGTTTTCTTTTATTACCTGCAGTTATATTTGATTAATTTAATTGTATACTGGCTTATTTTCTATTCATCTCTACTGCGATGTTTGGAATTTGAAAGTTTGAATAATTTTTAAATGAACTTCCCCTCATTCTACGTGCAAATATTTTGCAGAGTAGCTCTTGCTTTTCTTGTGCCCTAACTTCTTTGAAATAGATTCACTCACAAGAGATGAATAATAAAACCCTTCAAATAATTATTTGTAGCATTGATTATTGATGGTAAATGTTTATAACTTCAGGCTCTCTAGTGCTTCAAAGCAAAGACTGTCTTGGTTTGCTGATTGGAAGCTTATAAAATTGTTTTAGTTGGACATGGTTATGTCTTAGGTTTTCTCAGTCTCATGCAAACAGTACAAACTTTCAGTAGGCTGTACTGCTTCTGCATATTAAAGTTTTTTATTACATATTGATACTTTAGTTGCATCCTCAGAGTTTGACTTCATTGCCAAGTCCTGGAGATCAGTTCTCTAGCTTTCTATAGAAAGATTACTGAAGCCTATATCTGTATTTCTCTAAGATTGACTAGTTACTCAAGACACTTTTGGTGCTCACAATGTGTAAGCTCTCCTCCCATTAACACATCCGAGATCTTATTTAATTGCGTAGCCATAGGCATGATGAGAGAGAAACCGTCTTTGAAAAGCACATCTGCTTTTAAATAAGGAAAATATCTTATTCTTGGTGCTTTTTTCCTCGCATTTTCTATCTCTAGGGTGGAATATCACCATTTTTAGAAGAGAACTCTAAAGAGAGAGCTTGCATATGCATATGGTATTCAGTGTGACATTAGCAGGTGCAATATTGCTTTAAAGACAGCAGTTAGGCATTTTTTAAATGAATGTAAAAAGCTTAGGGAACTCCAATCCATTTGATTTAAGCTAAAGGATAGTTTCCACTTGGGTTATTCTTCCATATTCAAAACATTTTGTAACTTTATCTCTTTCTTCCTTTAATGATACAAAAATAGGCCATTAATATCATAGGCTATATAAAGACACACATCAACTTATATCACTTTAGGATGATATAAGACTGTGAGATACTTGAATGATTTTCTGGGAATCTGTTTATAGCCTACCTGCTATGGTCGGAATTTCAATCCCCTACATTCTCTTCATTAAAATGTTGGCATAACGGCTCTGAAAAAGACAGGAAATACTAGTTTTCTGTCTAAAGTTTAAAAATATAAGTTCAAGGCCCAATCTTAATTTTCTTATAGCACTAGTCCTGATTGATTCATTTATTTAGCCCATCACTTGTTATATTGGTCAGTAATGTGTGACATGCTTCATTAATATTATTTGTCTAAAATAATCCCAGAGATAAGTATTAATATCTGACATTTTCATGATTTTCCATAGATATTCTGTACTTCTTATTTTGTACATTATCATTATGAATCATTGGAAATTCCAAGATTGATCATGTATGACTCCCAGCACACTCTTGGAATGTTAAGAGGCTTAAAAATTCAAAAAGAAAACTAAATATCTTGATATATAGTTACAAATATAAAGTGGGAATCAGTGAGCATCAAAGCAGCAATATAAAGTATTATGTGAATTGAAAGGGGACATGTTTTAAAACTTTAAGATAACTATGACTGTCATACACTTGAATACAAAACAATGTATCTTTTTTCAGTAATTACATATCATGTGTGTTAGGGTTGAATTTCAACTAGAAGGCAAATGTGAGGAATTAGTGTCATGGACTGGGCCAGTAATTCTGTGTAACTCAAGTGCTTGTCTATTTACTTCTTGTTATGTTGGTCAGTAATGTGTGACGTGCTTCATTAATATTATTTGTCTAAAATAATCCCAGAGATAAGTATTAATATCTGACATTTACTCATCAGGAAGATGAGTTACAGAGAGAGAACCCTACCTCCTCAAAGTAGTACAGTTCTAGTACAGAGCTCTATGCAGGAGAGGTATATATCACATCCAAGCTTTATTACTTATTTTTGTATAATGTGTGACAAGTACCTAAACTTTCTGTAACTCAGATCTTGTATCTGTTAATGATGTATACCATTTGTACTTCTGAAAGTAAGCCCAATAACAATGTAGTATTGTTTTTATATATTGCTGTACTTTGTTAATGTTCATGAATATTATTTTTTATTTACTGTCTTCATTTCTACATCTATTTGTCTTTATTATCTGGCAGTTTCTCTGTGATGTGTCTAGGTAAAATATTCTTCCTTTTTTTCCCTTCCTTTCCTTCTTCTTCCTTGTCTCCTTCTTCCTCTCTTTCTCTCTCTGTTTCCCTCTTTTGTCTCTCTTTTCTCCTGCTTGAGTTTAATGGAGTTCTTTAGTGTGTCAATTTATGTCATTCATAAATTATGCAAGCCCATCACATGGGTGAGTATGAGTTGACTTCTAATTCACTCTAACATGAGAGTTCTATCAAGCCTCGAACTTAGGGAGAGTTTCCTGTTACTTTTTCTTAACTTTGCAGCCTTTGTACCCCTGTATGTCATCAAATTTAAGATCTTAGTATGCATTGAGAATGCTTACAAGGCAAAGTAGACTTTGGTTTTCTGCTTATCCTTTTACATTTCTTCCTTCAACTAAATGTTGATTTAATAACTCATTATTACATAGGCTTTAAAATAATTTTCTAAATTTTAAAAATGTTTATGCACCATTTTCAGTTATTTGTATAAGGAAAGCTTAATGCTACATATTACCAAAAAGGGAAGTGACATGCAAGATATTACAGTATTCTTAGTTGTGCCACACACATACATCTATTGTTCACCGAATGTATATTTCTTTATCAATTATTTTAAAACACATATTATGTGCAAGGCACTGTTTTGGTTATGTGGGTCCCATCAGTGAACAAAAGAAATATTCCTAAGCTCATAGAGTTTACATTCTACCTTATTTTCTTTTTCTTTTTAAACTAAACTCTATTAGATAATACATTTAGGTAGATAGACTTGAATCCACAGGCAAACACATTAACTATAGTAAGCATTAATTTATAAATATGAAATATGAATTTTGAAAATATGACCTATATGAAAAATGAAAAATAATTTTTCTACCTATTATTGCTTTTTAAGTTTTGTGTAAATATCAGTAGACAATCAAATGAGGATTCCAAGTTTAGCTTAGCCGTAGTATAATTAATTGATTAATTTAGCCTGCTGAATATTTTTTATTTTTAGGCCAGTAAAATAATTTGATAAAATAGTTTAGGTACACTTTCTGTTAAGATCTGATATTTTCCCAAATCCAAGCTCTTCTTAACACATACAGTATCTTATTTTTCTTTCTCTTCCCTGGAGGCCTGCCAGGATATTTGATATGGAGCTATAATTAAATCTTTTCATTGTTCATGTATTATTCTTTTTTCTATATTTCTGATTTTTAACTGTTCTTTCTCTCCCTCTTGTATTTTTTTTCTTTCCTTGACAACAACATTTTAAATAATTATTGGTTGTGGCTATTTGGCCAGGCTAGCACTTTCTATTTGTTCTTGTATCTTTTTCACTGCAATTGATTTTTAACTAGTCAAAGATAAACTGTGACTTCCAACTGTTCTGTGGCTCTAGTTGTTGTAATTCCTTTTTTGAAGTGGCTGAGTGAGCAGGAGATGACTCAAATCATGGGTAGGAAGCAAGTGATTTCTTCCCTCCTGATGCTTTGATTCAGTATTTGGCAAATTCTAGACATGTTGAGGTATTTCTAGTTGCCTCATTCTTCTACTTCCTCTAAATTGTTCTAGCACTTATGATCAATCAGAACTTCATAGAAATACTCATCTTTTTTCGCAGCTCATTGATAAGAAGCAAGTTGAAAAATCTAGCACTATAGTTGAGACACAAAGGTAGAAGACAAATGTTACTCAAGATAATTTTATCTTCTAACTTAAAGATGATCTGAGGACATATCATTTACAGCAAGCTTTTAGAAGAATTATTTATTAGATAATTAACCACTGTTTTTCATTACCTAAAGTAATATTGTACGGGGAAAACAATTTGATCCAGTGTCAGGAAGCCTGAGGCTTGTTCCAGCATTTATGATCAATCAGAACTCTAAAGGGACTCTCAGTCTTACTAATACATGATTGCATAATTTTAGGCAACTGATACATAAAATCTAGGTCTAATTTTGATCATGCATTGAATGAAGGGATCAAACTCAATGCCTTCTACGATCCTTTAGAGTATCTTTTGATTAACTAATAGTAGAATTTACTGTCTTATTTTGACATGCGGTCATATGAACTTTGTTACATGAATAGATTTGTGTACCCATCACCATAATCAGGATACAGAACAATTTTTTCAGCCGAAGAAAGTCCTCATGCTACTCTTCTATAGGCACACCATCTGCCTAGCCCCAGTCCATGGCAGTAAATGATCTGATCTCCATCTGTATAGTTCAGTCTCTTAGAAAACGTCACACATATTGAGTCACATAGCATGGAACTTTGAAGACTGGTTTTATTCACTTAACATAATGCACCTGAAATTCATCCAAATTATTGTGTGAACCATAAATTCGTTCATTTTCATTCTCTGAGTAGTATCCTATTTCCTAGATGTACCAGAATTTTTTCATTAATTCATTTGCTAAAGGGCATTTTGGTTGTTTCAGCTTAGGGAAATTATAAATAGAAATTTGATAAACACTCTTGTGCAGGTTTTTATTTAAAATCACTTTTCATTTCTCTAAGATAGAGCCCTAGTAGTGAGATTGCTGGGTAATATGATATGTGTACATTTAACTTTATAAGAAAATGCCAAATCAATTTCTACAGTGGCTGTGTCACTTTTCAGTAACACCAAAAACATGCATGATCCAGTTGCCTTTTTTTTTTTCATCCTCATCAGCTTTTGGTATTGTCAGCATTTCTAAGGCTTCCTGTTGTAATAGTCACATAGTGGTGTCTCTCATGGGTTCAGTAGAATTTTCTTAATGGTTAATGATGCTGAGTGTCTTCTCATGTGTTTGTCATCTGTATATTCTTTTTAGTGAAATATCTGTCTATGGTTTTTGCCAATTTTCTAATTGGATTTTTTTTATTACAGCTGATATGTTTTACTATAAAAAACATATTTTATATATTTACATATATAATACATCCTCTATCAGATATGCAGTTTGAACATATTTTATTCTAGAGTATTTAAAAATTTAAAAACTTTTTCAAAATTTGTTTAACAATATTTTTTTTCGGGGTAATTTTTTAAGTGTTGATGACATTTATGTGTAGACTTTCTTTTATGGATGTTTTTGATGTCATGTTTAAGTACTCTTTGTCCTTCCCAAACTCATAAGGATTTTCTCCTATGTTTTCTTCTAGAAGTTTCACAGTTTCATGAAAATATTTTACATTTAGATCTAAGACATATTTTGAGTTTGTTTTTAATTTGGCTTGTGGTTTAGGTTGAAGTTCTTTTATATTTTATTTTATTTCCATATATATGTGTAATTGCTTCAAAATAACTTGTTGAAAAGATTTTTTTTTCTCCTTTGTTTTTGTATCTTTGTTAAATATTTATTGACCACTTCATGTGGATCTATTTCTGGAATCTACATTTTGTTCTGTTAATCTATGTATGTATGCCTTTAGCAATATCACATTGCCTTCATTCTGACGGTGTTATCATAAGTTTAAAAATTGTTAGCATTATGCTCCAATTTATTTTTGTTTTTTTTACACTGGTATTAGCTATTCTAGTTCCTGTGCCTGCTTAGGTTATTAATATTGTACAAATTGTAGATTTGTTTTATTTGTTGAATCATGTTTCTACTTTGAGTATTTCTCTATTTTAGCTATATTTAAAAATGCCATTATCTTCTTGGGTGAATTTTAACTCTAAAAAATATTAGAGTTTCACTACAAAAGAGCACAAAGTAACAAATTATCACTATAGTAGGGGTCAAAATATGTATCATATACGGTTCTTTAAGTTTGCTCTAAAAGAGAATAATTTTTAGCAAATGCTACTATGCGAGCATTTAACTTTGAGTATTTGTTCAATTCTCTACCCTGGGGGAAGTATGGATGGATAAGTTTAATTTTTAGATGTAAATAAACATCTTTTTACTTCTTATTCTATTAAACTCTTCTGCAATATTGACTGTATTTTATTATTTATTCATTTATTCACATAGATTTTTAGTGTTATGTGCTATTCACTGTGATGAGTAAGAGAGCATCTCTTTTTGAAAATCATTTTATTCTTTATATTTCTTTCCCAGGTGTCACCTTGAATGAGTCAGCTTATTTTTCTCAATGTGTGCCTGAACATTCTCACCTTATCTCTCTGACCAACTCACATCTATGAGAATGACTCAAACCCAACTCTGTGATATAATATCGACCTTTCTCCTAAACTCTAGTTTCACATTTCTGACTGTCAAACTGTCATCTGTTTGGATGTTTCAGGAGCTACTCAATTCAACCTTTCCTATCTTAAAATCTTCTGTTCATTCAAATTAGTATATCACCCATTTTATCTTTTCCATGCTACCAACATTTTCAAAGTAGCTAATCCTTAGCCAATCTCTACTACACTTTTTTCCTCAGTATATTCCATAAATTGCAAGGTATAGCTGATTCAGTGTATGCAATGTCTTTATTATCTATCTCCTCCTTTTATTTCTACCACCACTGGCACCCTTTGGGTCAAGACCTGATTAAAAAATGACAAAAAAAGGATTTATAATGGAAGTATATTCTAAAAATATTGAATTTTTTCAGTATTCAGAATAAAAGTCTGTGGATATTTATAGAATATTAATTATACCATAAACTGAAATTCATTTAAGAGTATACAGAAATCCAGTGTCCATGTGAGTAATAGGGTATAGTATAGTTTATCTGAAAGAAATTTCTGGATTATTGATCACTAAAGGCAGTAAAAAAAGATATTTATGATATAGGTAAATTTAGTTGGAGTTAAATGCTGAATAAAGAAGGAATTTATAGGATTCTCAGACCTACTGAGTGTACCTTGGACAACTTAGATAATGAGGACATGAAGTTGTTGGCCGATGTGTTTCTATTAATCCAAATAAGTCTAGCAAAGCTGCATAAAACTTTTCTTTGTAGTCTATTTTACCGGTATCTGAAGTAAAATAAATGAGGTAGCTTGATCGTTAACATGTGAGCCAATAAAGTGGATGGGAAACAGATGACTGCCAAGTTAAAGCCAAGTTAGCAATCATGTATAAATTTATGTAAGCCTAAAAGATCAGTAGGAAAACCATTTATTCAATTATCTAATGTAATCTGAGTTTTCATACTGATCTTTTAGTGGTGAGATATAAAGCAGACTTTGAATGTCAGGAATTTAAAATAAATTCTGGAGTAAGTCAAATAAGGACATAATTTTGATAGAGCATAGTGCTGTGCTATATGGATTAAATAATAAAAAGGGGTTTCTAACCCAGAATACTAAAGAAAGGAAAGCCTCTGTAAAAGAAGACCATGAATCTTGGCTTGGATGAATGGTGATAGCAAAGAAAAAAAAATAGAAAAGGCATCCAAGTTAGCAAAAGATGAATATAGTTAGAGAGTACTGCATGTTTCGTCTGTAATGTGTGCCATTTGAACCCAGAACAGTTATACAGTCTTGTTTCTTTTTTGCCTCCCTTCCTATCAATCCCTTGGCTAACCCAAGAAATAATCCAGCGTGAGAAATAAACTACCCTTCTCTGATTAACAATTTGTCCTATGCAGCATAGGAATATGAGCAAGAGCTAATTATTGAATAGGAAGCAGATTTATTTTGGGGAAAACAGAATGGCAATCATAAATACCTGGAAACGGGAAAGATAGTATATTGCATCTTTTGTGAATATCAAAGAAACCCTGAAGCATAGAGTCTAAAGAAAAGAAGGAAAGCAGTACAAATGGAATAATAAGTAGTATATTCAAGTGCCTGGACAGGACACTATAAAGCTTTTGTATTGTCTTGAAGAATATGACTAGAATCATATTTTAGAGGGCAGAAAAAGAACCACATATACGATGCCAGGAGGTGAGACAGAGCATGGCACTTTCGAAGAACTACAAAAATTTTTATAGCTTGATACCCTGAGTGCCTGAGTGCTGGTAAATGAGGCTGCAGCAGAAAGTAAAGGCTACATAAAGCCTCTCTGTATGCTATGCCAATTAATTTGCAACTACTGACAATTTTCAAGCAAAGGAAAGAGGATTCTGAACATTTTGAGCCACATTTAGTATTAATTCATACCTACTTCTTTATAAGTAATGAGTTGTTCAATTATAATGGCTGCTAGAATCTGTTAGAATCTATCTGATTATGTCATTATTTTTATGAATTGTACTTATTGGAGAAATTCCCTATAAATGTATTCACTCTGTTTTCTTTTTACAGTATTATATGAGTCATAACATAGATTTGAATACAAGTTTCTTTTATACAGTCTTTACAAAAACTTTTAACTTAATATTCACAAGGAAGTTGGTAGGATGGATACTTTAATCCCATTTTACAGGTGTAAAAACTGTGACATATTTTAAATACTATGCTTACTATCACAAGGGTAGTCAGTGATACTGCCAAATCCAAATTTTGCCTTGTGGATAGTTTTCATGAGAGCCTACCATGTTTTAAAGATACTCTGGAATTTCTACTTCAGTGATTTGAGATATTAAATGAAGAATCTGGACTTAATTCTACCAAAACAAAAGATTAACTAATCTAGTGGAATCCTCAAACCTAATTGTTCTGATAATATTTTATGACTCTGAACTTTGCTCCTTGGCTATAGTTCTATTTAAAGAGAAGCAAATAGAACTTTTTACATTAACTGCAACATAATTTACTGTAGTGCTCAACAACTCTTGCACATGAAATATTTTAATTTTTATTTGTTTGTGTGTATCTACAGCTATCTATATCTATCTATCTATCTATCTATCTATCTATCTATCTATCTATCTATCTATCTATCTATCTCTCTAGTTGTATGCCCTGAAACTAAAATCTTTTCCTGGATATTAAGAAGTCTTTCATAGTACATATACACAGAAACTGTGAAAGTTGTATGTATACAAATTATGTGTGATTTTCAAATTTTGACCACTGTTGGCTTTCCTATTTAGTTTAATTCCATTACTACTTTTAAAAATATTTTAATTTCATCACTTTTCTTGCTTTTTTATTGTCTTTGAGAATGACTTTATTGCTTTTGTTGAGGGATGTTTCTTTTTCTCAGATTGATTTCAATAAGCATATTTTAAAGTTTAATATGTTTTAATGTTATATATTTTTGCTACTCATTATTGCTATCTTAGGAATTTTATTTGCTGTTTGTTACAGAATCTTATTTATCTTTCCTTCCAAAAAATGTACATGACATGGACCTCTTAAGAAGGTATGCTACCCATACAATGTGTTTATAGTGTGTATTCTTTGACTTCCATTAGCTAAGCCTTTTTGCCAGAATGTAACTGTATTATCCAATTTAAAGAACCACTTCATGCCTGCCATTTCTCCCATTATTTCTGTGTAAGTTGGCGGATGAGAATATTTTCTTTGGATATTTTATCCAGCAACTTTGGGTGCATGCAGATCTTAAATTATCATCTCTTTTATAAACAATTACCACTGAGAGAATCCAGGCAGCAGTCATTTGCACCTGACATATAATGCCATTTGTCTACTAGTTAGATTACACCTCAGTTTGGTCAAGTTTTCAATAATATTAATGTTTTTCTAATTGCTTGTATCAGTGACCTCATATGTTCTATTGATTCCAAGAAGTAATAACTTAGAGATAACTCAATGTCTTCAACTAAGCAATAAATAATATATGATGTATTGGACATATACACTATATTTCAGAGTATAAAATATGCTATCACATTAGTGATATCCTAGGCAAGACTCTAGCCTTGTTAAAAAAAAACAAATAAATAACATGAAATAGTAAGACAGAACATAATAAATAAGTTTACTGATATAGATTGATGAACTTTAATACTAAATACATTACAATATTTTACAGTACTAGTACCCAATAGTTATATTGGTAGATGAGTAGTAGTGAATTGTTTTAAATTAAAGAATCATGAGACAACAGTATACGCAGAGATAGATTGATTAGGGTAGGACTGCTCAGGTTAACAAAGCAAGGGTCAGGGTAGTGGAAATAAGTACCAGTAATAGATTAAATATTTTAAAAAGAAGAAAATAAATATATATTATCTAAAGTTAATGAGAAATGAATTTCAATATAAAAGCTGTAGGTCACTTCAAAGACTATTATATCATATAGTCTCCATTCTAGACTGAAGGTACGTAAGAGAATAAATCAAATATATAATGTAATCTGTATAAAAGTTCTTGCTAACACATCTGACTTATACTCCAGAAGCATATGAATTTTCTTTTTATCTCTTACCACCCTAAGCCCACTCTTTTTACTACAATTTTGGACATGTTTAAAAAGTCAGTGAGTCGACGTGAAGATAAAATTTCTATATAAATATCTAATGTCACCAAAGGTCTTAAATACTTTAATAATCATGTAACTAATATTTTACAATAAACCTATCTGGTCTGAATTATGTATATTAAGCTAAGTATAAAGTTTGAAACAATTTGGTGAATTTTCTGCAATAATTTTCATGCATATAATAAAAATAAGCAGTAAAATGCATAGTAAATTAAGAAACAACATGTGCTTGCTATGGTTTAAATACCCCCTTCAGAACTTACATTGAAATTTAATTGTCATTATGATGGTATTTAGAAGTGAAACTTTTAAGACATCATTAAGTCATGAATGCTCTGCCTTCAAAAATGGATTAATGCTGATATTTATGGGAGTGGGTTATTGAGGGAATGGGTTCCTGATAAAAGGAAAAAGGATAAAGTCTGCCCAATTTCCTCTTTCTGTCTCATGCATTCATTTGTCTTTCTGCTTTTCATGATGGGATGACACATTAAAAAGGCCCTCATCAGATGACGGAGCAGATGCTGGTGTCATCCCCTTCCATTTCCCAGGCTCCAGAACTGTTAGCCAAGTAAATATTTTTTTCTTTACAAATTATCTAATCTGTCATATTATGTTAGAGCAGCAGAAAATGGACTAAGACAATACTGCCTTACCATCTTTACCCCAAATTGAAACATGTTCAAAAGATTGAAATAATGAGATAAAATAGAAAGTTTGAGTTCTAGGGAAATAATATTTGATCTCTAGAAAGATCAATTTAAAAATTACATTGATATCTTTTATGTGATGTTTAAGTGACAAGTAAATTGAAGCAAAGTGAACTGACTTTTAATTAATGGGGCTTCGATAACTTGCAGGACAAGAATATAATCATGTGGCTGGGTGCGGTGGCTCACGCCCATAATCCCAGCACTTTGGGAGGCCGAGGCGGGCGGATCATGAGGACAGGAGATCAAGACCACGGTGAAACCCCGTCTCTACTAAAAATACAAAAAAAAAAAAATTAGCTGGGCGCGGTGGTGGGCGCCTATAGTCCCAGCTACTCAGGAGGCTGAGGCAGGAGAATGGTGTGAACCCGGGGGCGGAGCTTGCCCTGAGCCGAGATCACGCCACTGCACTCCAGCCTGGGCCACAGAGTGAGACTCCGTCTCAAAAAAAAAAAAAAGAATCATGTAATTCAAAATATTTTATCATATAATCAATATTTCTTGTTGATGTTAGTATATCTATTAATGTTCTTAAGCTTGGAATTTGAAAATTTACAAATGAGAAATACTAGTAAAAGAGTAAGGATATTGAAAAATTTACACCTCAGTAAAACCAGTGAGAACACTTGGTAAACTTCGTCAAAATCAGTGTTTTCAGAACTCTCAAATTAACCAAAGGATTTCCACAATTTGTGGAATTATTTTACTAAAAACAAAAACAAACAAACAAATAAAAAACCAAAAAACCTGAACCTTCCTAAAAAACTGAGTTTGGTGGCTTTTTAACTTGCCCCAATCCCATGCCCCTATCCTCAGCTTCAATTGGCATTGAAAAGCAGCAGCCTCATAAACATAGTAGTTATGAAAACTATTAATAGCAACCTAACAGTCACAGAGGAGGGGAGAAAAGTTTAGAGGTCCTCCAGAGCCCCATACACTGAGGATTGTCACTAATGGACCAGTCTCACAGTTCACTGGAAAAGCTACGCTCACAGGACTTGTCTTATTTGACCTGCTACTGAGCTCAATTATCGATAAGTCTTATCATCACCAGGGGTTTGTTTAAAACAATCAGTGGAGGTAAAGTGTACAGGTTGGGGCAAACAAAGAGTGGCCAGAAAATTAAGAGAAAAATATGGAGAGTGAGATGTCCATAGGGTGATTTGAAAAGCTCCAAAATATTCCTGAGTATCTAGAAGGCCATGCTAACAGGCAGGGCTGTGAAAGTGTCCTGGAAAATCTTGAGGAGATCCCAATCTATCATTTCTGGTTGACTTTGAGGCGCTGTACAGAAAGTAAATGAAGGCTAAGACAGAGATTTAAACTGCTAGAACATTAAAGGCTTGCCGTAGCACACACATACAAAGCCCCATAGTAACAAGTGAAAGATATATTAGTTCAAGATATTTAAGAACACTTTAGTATAATCTGTAGCTGACCACTGAGCCAACAGAGAAGACACTTCCATGGCTGGACACAACATGTAATACAGACTCTAGAGAATTAATTCTGGAAAGTGACTAATCAAACAAATAGCAACAGTGACAACAACAGCAAAAACTAGCAACACCACCAATCCTGGGTGGAAAGGAATCTCATTTCCATGGTTGTCACCTTATGTTCTTTAAAATACCCACTTCTTAAAAACAATTATGAGATACACAAAGAAACAGGAAATTATGGCCCCCACTTGAAAAAAAATAATACCTTCCTAGAGAAAACCCAGGTGTTGAACTTGTAATACAGAGGCTTTAAGTCAGTTCTTATATATATGTTCCAAGAGCTAAATAAACTATTTCCAAAGAATAATTCTGAAGTTAAAAAGTACAATGCACTGTAAAGAAAAAATGACAAGGAAGCTCAACAGCAGATTTGATCTGTCAGAGAAGGAAGCATTGAACATGAAGGTGAATCAACTGACATTATTTAATGTAACAATAGACAGAAGAAGAAAAATTAACAGAACCTCAGACATTTGGAAGACATCATCAACCATATTAACATAAATACAATAATAATCTCTGAATAAAAAGCTAGAGAAAAAAAGGTGGAAAGAAAATTTGAAAAAAATACTTCTCAAAGTTGATTTTAAACATTAATGTGTACTTCAAAGACCTAGACACATAATAGCCAAATTATTGAAAACCAAAACAAAGAGATAATTTTGAAAATAGCAAGAAAAAAATTATTATTTATGAAGGAACTTTAGTAACAATAATAGCTGACTTTTTATTATAAAAATGAAGTCCAAAGGCAATGGGATGGCATATTAAAAGTGCTAATAGAAAAAAGACTGTCAACCAAGAATCATTTTTCTAGCAAAACTATTCCTCAAAAGTTAGGGAGAAATTAATATAGTGCCAGACACACAAAAACTAAGAGAATTCGTAGCTAGCAGACCTGACCTATAAGGGATGTTGAACAGTCTTTCGACCTGAAATTATGGGCCATGGAGAGTAACTTGAATCCACATGAGAGAATAAAGATTGTTAGTAAAGGTAAATAGATAAGTAAATATAAAAAAATGCAATTAAAAAATCTATTTTATATAAAAAGACAACTGCATAAGGCAATAATTACAAAGCTGCTTCTGGGATTTACTGTGTAAAAAACGATGTCATTTTAATGACAATATTCACACAAAGGAGATGAGAGAAAATGGACTTTTTGTATAATATTGAAACTGAGTTGGTATTAATTTTAACTAGATTGTTTTATATTTAGATGTTATGTGTAGGGCAACAGTAAAAAAAAATTAAGAAAATATTAAGAAATAATTTAAAAGGTGGGTAAAGTTAACTAAATAATGTCTATTTAACACCAAAGAAAGTAGTAAGGGGGATTACAGGAACAAAAACAATGTAACGCACATAAACAAAAATAGTAAAATGGAAGATGTAAATCCTACCTCAGAAATTCAATGTAAATGAGTTAAACATTGTAATTAACAGGAAGAGTGTAAAATGGGTTAAAAATAAGATTTGACTATATGTTATCTACAAGAGAGTGACTTTAGGTTTAAAGATACATCAGTATTGTAAACATGAAAAAGATGTATCATACGAACAATGACCATTAAATAAAAAGCCTAAAACCTGGAGAAGCCTTAATTTAGGAAGTGAGCTATAGGTATGATAAAGACTGAGTGTTCAAAATGGACATTGTTGAGTGGTGGAATTATGGTTGATATTAAGGTATTCCCTCCATAGTAAACATAATTTATAACTTACAGAAAAAATAAGACCTAAGGTCTAACACCTTTCATGGTTTGAAAGAATGTTTTTGTTTCCCCCCAAATTCTTATGTTGAAATTTGAACTCCCAATGTTATAGTATTAAGAGGAAAAGCCTTCGGTGGGTGATTAAGTCGTGAAAGTAAAGCCCTCTTAATGAAATTAGTTCCCTTAAAAAAAGAGGCCACAGAGAGACCCTTGCCCTTTATTCCATTTGAAGACACAGTGGTAAGGCACTGTCTAGGAACTAGAAAGTGACCCTTACCAGACATGAAATTTGCCAGCATATTATCTTGGACTTTTCAGCCTCCAGAACTGGGAGAATTAAATTTCTGTTGTTTATAAGCTACCCAATGTATGGTATCTTGTTACAGCAACCTGAGTGCTCTAAAATGCCATGAGAATAGGTGTTTGAGGTAAAGAGCCTAACTTATTACTTGAAGCAAGGTCAAGAAAAAAGTCAGGGTGTTAGAAGATCCACTGAGTGGATATAAAAAACATCAATGGTTTTAGCAAGAGAAACTTACGAGAGACTCAATCAATGCCATAATCTTTATTGAATAAATAAGAGTTTTCAAAAAGAATGTAGATTATAACTAAAAAGAAGAAAGTAAGTGGCATACACTTAGGATATTTATATCAAAAAATTGCTGAGTTTTAGAGACAAGAGATAGTCTGTGGTTTATGAGTGACAGAGAGATACTAAGAAGACACTAACTTTCCCTTATGACTGAATAGTACATTTGATGTGGAAAATACAAGCCATATTAAAACACACACACACACACACACACACACACAAAAACTACAGGAGAAGAAATAGATTTTGGAAATCTTAGGTTTCAGTTATATCTATAAAATGAAGGAAATATGCCAGTGAACATTTGATATAGAAGAGGATTACCCTGATGATAGCTTTTGAGTTCCAAAGCTCAGAGCAGATTAGGAAGAAATGGAAAGTTCAGTTATATTTGGAGAAGTTCAGAATCATAAGGAATCGTACAGGATTCAGGTTTTGAGAGTTAGAATGAGAGGCTTTGACATCGAGGCTTTGACATCTGAGGGAAGTACCACACCTGGGTAGATTAAACAACAAAAAATTATTTTCCCACAGTTCTGGAGACTGGAAATTCACAATCAAGGTGCCAGCTGCCACAAAATCACTTTTCTGATGATGGCTCTCTCCTTGATTTTCAGATAGCCAATTTCTTGCTATGTGCTTACATGGCTTTTCTCTGTGATCACCTAGTCATTGTGTCGTCTCTTCTTCCTCAAAGGACACCAATCCTACTGGATTAGAGCTCAATCTTATGACTTCATTTAACTTTAACCACTTTCTTAATGGGTGTATTTCTAAATAGAATCACATTGGGGGTTAGGTCTTCAACATATGGATTTTGGGGGAACATCATTTAGTGACAGGGAGTGTCAGACCATAGGAAAGATAATCTGTCTTAAAGTGTTTGGAGCCTTGAAAGATGTAGTTATCTATCTATATATCATCTTTCTATGTATCTACCTGCCTGCCTATCTATCATCTATCTCTATTTCTAAATCAAGACATAAATAATAGGTAAAGATGTATTCATATCATTAACACAAAGTTCTATACACATTAAAGCAGAGTCAAAACACACACAGGCGACTGCAAATTTTCTCTTCATCTTTCATAAGTTCTCATTATCAGACTTATAATGTATTAAAACACCAGTTTTGAAAATTGCTTTCCCACAATTCCAATCCATCAGTCACTCTGGAATTATGTCATGATGGAAACATAATGGTATGCCTTTTTGTTAAGAATATTTCTGTATATACTAGTATTCTTGTTCTTATATTAAAATTATATAACTGTGTTTCAAAACACTGAGAACTCACAGAATGCCAGGGAATTTATTTGAAAATGTATTTGCAGACCTCTCTGATTAAAAAACAAGGATTAATAAATTAATAAAATCTAAAGAATATTGTTTATAAAGGCAAATTGTTTATGTAAAATGCAAACATTTACCGCATAATTACAGTACATTTAAAGAAGGTGAAAATATAAAAAATAATTTTTAATAGTTATGGTAACTACAAGCAAAATCACTAGGTTCCATTTCCAATAAACCACTGGTTTGGACATTTTTCTTCAGTGTCTGTAATGATGTCATGTCTCTTCTCCCTTCGTCCTACAGAACAACCATCATTTCTCTTTTCCCTGCCTCTGACAGAACAACCTGTATAAAATCAGTTTACCGTTTGTAACATAAGTCTTGCACATCAAACAGTATTATAACTTTTTAAAATTTTTAGAATCGACAGATAAAATTGTATTTACTATGTACAACATATTTTGAAATATATATACACATTGTGAAATTACTAAATCTAGCTAATATACACATTACCTAAGACAGTTATCATTTTTGTAGTGAGAAACTTTGTCAGGCCTCTGAGTCCAAGCCTGCACGTATGCATCCAGATGGCCTGAAGCAACTGAGGAATGGCAGGAGAGGGGAAAATAGCCAATTCCTGCCTTGACTGATGACATTCTACCATTGCGATTTGTTCCTGCCCCACCCTAACTGATCAATTGACTTTGTGAAATTCCTTCTCCTGGACAATGAGTATCAGAAGCTCCCCACCGAGCACCTTGTAACCCCCGCCCCTGCCCGCCAGAGAAAAACCCCCTTTAACTGCAATTTTCCACTACCTACCCAAATCCTATAAAACTGCCCCACCCCTATCTTCCTTTGCTAACTCCTCTTTTGGACTCAGTCCACCTGCACCCAGGTGATTAAAAAGCTTTATTGCTCACACAAAGCCTGTTTGGTGGTCTCTTCCCATGGACATGCGTGATATTTGGTGCTGAAGACCCGAGACAGGGGGCCTCCTTCGGGAGACTGGTCCCCTGTCCTCACCCTCACTCCGTGAGGAGATCCACCTACTACCTTAGGTCCTCAGACCAACCAGCCCAAGGAACATCTCACCAATTTCAAATCGAGTAAGCGGTCTTTTCACTGTCTTCTCCAGCCTCTCTCGCTGCCCTTCAGTCTCCCTGTCCTTCCAATTCCAGTTCTTTTTCCTCTTTAGTAGAGATAAAAGAGACCCATTTTATCCATGGATCCAAAACTCTGGTGCCGGTCACGGACTCGGGAAGACAGTCTTCCCTTGGTGTCTGATCATCGCGGGGACGCCTGCCCTGATCATTCACCCACATTCCATTGGTGTCTGATCATCACAGGGACGCCTGCCTTGGTCATTCACCCACATTCCCTTGGTGGCAAGTCAACTGCAGGGACGCCTGCTTTGGCTGCTCACCACCCCCTTCTCCGTGTCTACCTTTCTCTTTAAACTTACCTCCTTCACTATGGGCAAACTTCCACCCTCCATTCCCCCTTCTTCTCCCTTAGCCTGTGTTCTCAAGAACTTAAAACCTCTTCAATTCACACCTGACCTAACACCTAAATGCCTTATTTTCTTCTGCAATAGTGCTAGGCCCCAATACAAACTCGACAATGGTTCCAAGTGGCCAGAAAACGGCACTTTTGATTTCTCCATCTTACAAGACCTGGATAATTTTTGTCAAAAATGGGCAAATGGTCTGAGGTATCTGATGTCCGGGCATTCTTTACTACACATTGGTCCCTCCCTAGTCTCTGCTCCCAATGCGACTCGTCCCAAATCTTTCTTGTTTCTTTCCTGTTTGAGTCCTTTGAATCCTCCTTTTCTTCAGACCCATCTGACCTCTCCCCTCCTCCCCAGGCTGCTCCTCTCCAGGCTAAGCCAGGTCCCAATTCTTCCCCAGCCTCAGCTCCCCCACCCTATAATCCTTTTATCGCCTCCCCTCCTCACACCCGGTCTGGCTTACGGTTTCCTTCCGTGACTAGCCCTCCCCCACCTGCCCAACAATTTCATCTTAAAGAGGTGGCTGGAGCTGAAGGCATAGTCAAGGTTAATGTTCCTTTTCTTTATATGACCTCTCCCAAATCAGTTAGCGTTTAGGCTCTTTTTCATCAAATATAAAAACCCAGCCCAGTTCATGGCCCATTTGGCAACAACCCTTAGACGCTTTACTGCCGTAGGGCCAGAGGGGCCAGAAGGCTGTCTTATTCTCAATATGCATTTTATTACCCAATCCGCTCCGGACATTAGAAAAAGCCTCCAAAATTAGATTCTGGCCCTCAAACCCCACAGTAGGACTTAATTAACCTTGCCTTCAAGGTGTACAATAATAGAGAAGAGGCAGCCAAGCAGCAATGTATTTCTGAGTTGCAATTACTTGCCTCCGCTGTGAGAGAAACCCCAGCCACATCTCCAGCACACAAGAACTTCAAAACGCCTAGACCGCAGCAGCCCAGATCTTGCTTCAAGTGCCAGAAATCTGGCCACTGGGCCAAGGAATGCCAGCAGCCCAGGATTCCTCCTAAGCCATGTCCCATCTGTGTGGGACCCCACTGGAAATCAGACTGTCCAACTGGCCTGGCAGCCACTCCCAGAGCCCCTGGAACTCTGGCCCAAGGCTCTCTGACTCCTTCCCAGATCTTCTCAGCTTAGTGGCTGAAGACTGACACTGCCAATCACCTTGGAAGCCTCCTGGACCATCACAGACGCTTTGGGTAACTCGTACAGTGGAGGGTAAGTCCGTTTGCTTCTTAATCAATAGGGAGGCTACCCACTCCACATTACCTTCTTTTCAAGGGCCTGCTTCCCTTGCCTCCATAACTGTTGTAAGTATTGATGGCCAGGCTTCTAAACGGTTGGGAAAAAGCTGAGTGTTGGGAGGGAAACTGAGGCAGGGCTTGCATAATGTCTTCTGGAATGTGTCTAGACTTGCTGGCTCCTTGCTTCTAGGCTTCCTAGGCTCCTATTCCCATTATCTCAAGTAGCAGAACATGTTCCATATAAATGCTAAACCATCACAGCTGTAAATCATGTGCTTAATACAACGCATCCTTTTGACCTCCACATTCTCACCACCTGTTTCTTTGTTGGATTACCAATAACTAGCGTGGGCTCCCAGAGCTCAGGGCCTTCGCAGCCTCTGTGATGGCGATGGACCTCGGTGTCCCACCTTTCTCTCTCAAACTTTTTCTCATTCCTTTGACTCCGCCGGACTTTGTCACCCCCACGACCTGGTGTTGGGTCTGATCACCCCAACATAAACCTCTTAAAACTCCCCAACTCTGGTGCCAACTTGGACAACATTCTTTTATGCACTCCTTTTTAGTTCCCCCCTGCCCAGCTCCCTTACTAGGTCGAGATATTTTACCTAAATTATCTGCTTCCCTGACTATTCCTGGGCTACAGCCACACCTCTTTGCTGCCCTTTTCTCCAGTTCAAAGCCTCCTTCGCATCCTCCCCTTGTGTCTCCCTACCTTAATCCACAAGTATGGGATTCCTCTACTCCCTCCTTGGTGACCGATCATGCACCCCTTACCATCCCGTTAAAACCCAATCACCGTTACCCCGCTCAATGCCAGTATCCCATCCCACAACAGGCTTTGAGGGGACTAAAGCCTGTTATCACTTGCCTGTTACGGCATGGCCTTTTAAAGCCTACAGACTCTCCTTCCAACTCTCCTATCCTACCTGTCCTAAAACCGGACAAGTCTTACAGGCTGGTCCAGGATCTTCACCTTATCAACCAAACTGTCTTGCGTATCCACCCCGTGGTGCCAAACCTATATATTCTCCTATCCTCAATACCTCCCTCCACAACCCATTATTCTGTTCTGGATCTCAAAGATGCTTTCTTTACTATTCCTTTGCGCCCTGCATTCCAGCCTCTCTTCGCTTTCACTTGGGCTGACCCTGACACCCATCAGTCTCAGCAACTTACCTGGGCTGTACTGCCGCAAGGCTTCAGGGACAGCCCCAATTATTTCAGTCAAGTCCTTTCTCTTTCCGTCCATCTGCTTCTCACCTTATTCAATATTTTGACGACCTTCTACTTTATAGCCCCTCCTACGAATCCTCCCAACAGGACACACTCGTGCTCCTCCAACATCTATTCTCAAAGGATATCATGTATCCCCCTCCAAAGCCCACATTTCTTATCTGTTACCTATCTCGGCATAATTCTTCATAAAAACACATGTGCTCTCTCTGCTGATCATGTCCGGCTAATCTTCCAAACCCCAACCCCTTCTACAAAGCAATGACTCCTTTTATTCTTAGGCATTGTTGGATTTCCGACTCTGGATACCAGGCTTTGCTATCCTAACCAAACCACTTTACAAGCTCATAAAGGGTAACTTAACTGATCCCATAGACCCTAAGTCTTTTCCCCATTCTTCCTTTCACTCTCTCAAAAAGGCCCTAGAGACAGCTCCCACACTAGCACTCCCCGACTCATCCCATCCTTTTTCCTTACATGCAGCTGAAATATAAGGCTGTGGTGCTGGAGTCCCCACACAGGACCCAGGCCCACAACTGCTGCCTTTCTATCAAAACAACTTGAACTCACAGTTCTGGGCTGGCTGTCATGTCTGCGTGTGGCAGCAGCCGCCATTTTAATACTTCTAGAAGCCTTCAAAACCACAAGCTTTGCTCTACTTAACCTTTACAGTTCTCACAACCTTCAAGCATTAATATCCTCCTCACACCTTTCACGTTTATTGTCTGCCCCTTGACTCCTCCAGCTCTATTCACTCTTTTTTGAAACTCCAACAGTAACTATTACCCATAGGCCTAATTTCAACCCAGCTTCTCACTTAGCACCCAAAACAAGTCCTGAACCACATGACTGTGTTTCCCCAGTACACACAGCATTTTCCCCCTTTCCTCATATTTTTATTCTTCCAATTCCAAACCCAGACCACACTTGGTTTATCGATGGCAGTTCTTCTAAACCCAATCAACTTTCACCAGCTAAAGCTGGATATGCTGTCGTGTCCCACACCTCTATTATTGAAGCTGCTGCACTTCCTCCCTCCACCACTTCCTAACAAGCCGAACTGATTGCTTTAACTCAAGCGCTCTCTCTCTCTCGCTAAAGGAATGCACATTAACATTTATACTGACTCCAAATATGCTTTCCACATCCTCCATTACCATGCTGCCATCTGGGCTGAAAGAGGCTTCCTTACCACACAAGGCTCTTCCATTATCAATGCCTCCCTAATAAAGGCCCTCCTTAAGGCTGCTCTCCTGCCGGCCAAGGCTGGAGTCATTCATTATAAATGACACCAGAAACCTACTGATCTTATTGTAAAAGGAAATGCCTACCCATGAGCATGGAATGTTCTTCCATTTGTTTGTATCCTCTTTTATTTCCTTGAGCAGTGGTTTGTAGTTCTCCTTGAAGAGGTTCTTCACATCCCTTGTAAGTTGGATTCCTAGGTATTTGATTCTCTTTGAAGCAATTGTGAATGGGAGTTCACTCATGATTTGGCTCTCTGTTTGTCTGTTGTTGGTGTATAAGAATGCTTGTGATTTTTGTACATTGATTTTGTATCCTGAGACTTTGCTGAAGTTGCTTATCAGCTTAAGCAGATTTTGGGCTGAGGCAATGGGGTTTTCTAGATATACAATCATGTCGTCTGCAAACAGGGACAATTTGATTTCCTCTTTTCCTAATTGAATACCCTTTATTTCCTTCTTCTGCCTAATTGCCCTGGCCAGAACTTCCAACACCATGTTGAACAGGAGTGGTGAGAGAGGGCATCCCTGTCTTGTGCCAGTTTTCAAAGGGAATGCTTCCAGTTTTCGCCCATTCAGTATGATATTGGCTGTGGGTTTGTCATAGATAGCTCTTATTATTTTGAAATACGTCCCATCAATACCTAATTTATTGAGAGTTTTTAGCATGAAGGGTTGTTGAATTTTGTCGAAGGCTTTTTCTGCATCTATTGAGATAATCATGTGGTTTTTGTCTTTGGCTCTGTTGATATGCTGGATTACATTCATTGATTTGCGTATATTGAACCAGCCTTGCATCCCAGGGATGAAGCCCACTTGATCATGGTGGATAAGCTTTTTGATGTGCTGCTGGATTCGGTTTGCCAGTATTTTATTGAGGATTTTTGCATCAATGTTCATCAAGGATATTGGTCTAAAATTCTCTTTTTTGGTTGTGTCTCTGCCCGGCTTTTGTATCAGAATGATGCTGGCCTCATAAAATGAGTTAGAGAGGATTCCCTCTTTTTCTATTGATTGGAATAGTTTCAGAAGGAATGGTACCAGTTCCTCCTTGTACCTCTGGTAGAATTCGACTGTGAATCCATCTGGTCCTGGACTCTTTTTGGTTGGTAAGCTATTGATTATTGCCACAATTTCAGATCCTGTTGTTGGTCTATTCAGAGATTCAATTTCTTCCTGGTTTAGTCTTGGGAGAGTGTATGTGTCGAGGAATTTATCCATTTCTTCTAGATTTTCTAGTTTATTTGCGTAGAGGTGTTTGTAGTATTCTCTGATGGTAGTTTGTATTTCTGTGGGATCGGTGGTGATATCCCCTTTATCATTTTTTATTGCGTCTATTTGATTCTTCTCTTTTTTTCTTTATTAGTCTTGCTAGCGGTCTACCAATTTTGTTGATCCTTTCGAAAAACCAGCTCCTGGATTCACAATAGCAAAGACTTGGAACCAACCCAAATGTCCAGCAATGATAGACTGGATTAAGAAAATGTGGCACATATACACCATGGAATACTATGCAGCCGTAAAAAATGATGAGTTCGTGTCCTTTGTAGGGACATGGATGAAATTGGAAATCATCATTCTCAGTAAACTATCACAAGAACAAAAAAACCAAACACCGCATATTCTCACTCATAGGTGGGAACTGAACAATGAGATCACATGGACTCAGGAAGGGGAATATCACACTCTGGGGACTGTTCTGGGGTGGGGGGAGGGGGGAGCGATAGCATTGGGAGATATACCTAATGCTAGATGATGAGTTAGTGGGTGCAGCACACCAGCATGGCACATGTATACGTATGTAACTAAGCTGCACAATGTGCACATGTGCCCTAAAACTTAAAGTATAATAAAAAAAAAAGAAGGAAAAAAAAAAAAAAAGGAAATGCCTATGCTGACAGGACAGCCAAAGAAATAGCCAATGCCTCCACACCCACTAATATTCCAGCTCTCACTCCGACGGGCCAGTATTTTTGTCTCCTCTATCACTCCCACCTACTCTTCTGAAAACCTGCTCTACCAGTCTTTTCCAACTCGGGGCAAGTGGTTTTCTGTTTTGTTTTGTTTTGTTTTGTTTTGTTTTTGAGACGGAGTCTCGCTCTGTCGCCCAGGCTGGAGTGCAGTGGCGCGATCTCGGTTCACTGTAAGCTCCGCCTCCCGGGCTCACGCCATTCTCCTGCCTCAGCCTCCCCAGCAGCTGAGACTACAGGCGCCTGCCACCATGCCCGGCTAGTTTTTTTGTATTTTTAGTAGAGACGGGGTTTCACTGTGTTAGCCAGGATGGTCTGGGTCTCCTGACCTTGTAATTTGCCTGCCTCAGCCTCCCAAAGTGCTGGGATTACAGGTGTGAGCCACCGCGCCCAGCCGGCTCAAGTGGTTCTTAAATCATGGAAAATTCATTCTTCCTGCCTCACAAGCTCAGTCCATTCTTTCTTCCCTTCGTGACCACTTCCATGTGGGATACAAGCCTTTGGCTTACCTCCTGCAGCCTCTCATCTCCTTCCCTTCATGGAAATCCATTCTTAAGACCATCACCTCTCAATGCTCTATCTGCTATGCCACCAGGCTTTCTCAGTTCTCCTCCTTTTCCTATGCATCAGGCTCATGGATTACTCCAACACAAGATTGGCAGATTGACTTTACTCAATATGCCCCGTGTCCATAAATTTAAATATCTCCTGGTTTGGATCGACACCTTCACTGGATGTGTCGAGGCCTTTCCCAGTAGCTCCGAAAAGGCAACTGCAGTCATTTCTTCCCTTCTAACAGATGTAATTCCCCGATTTGGCCTCCCTACTTCTATTCAATCTGCAGTGGTCCAGCTTTTATTAGTTAAATCACCCAAGCCATCTCTCAGGCTCCTGGTATCCAATGGAACCTTCATACCCCTTACCGTCCTCATTCTTCAGGAAAGGTAGAACGGACTAATGGTCTTTTAAAAACACACCTCACCAAGCTCAACCTCCAACTTAAAAAGGAGGACTCTGTATATTTTAAATGAAGAGTGTTGTTTTTACCTAAATCAACCTGGCCTGGTATATAACAACATAAAAAAACTCAAGGATAGAGCCCCAAACCTCTCCAACCAAGCAGATCATTACACTGAACTCCCTTGTGCACTCTCTAATTGGATGTCCTGACTCCTCCCAATTCTTAGTCCTCTAATACTTGTTTTTCTCCTTCTCTTATTCGGACCTTGTGTCTTCCATTTAGTTTCTCAATTCATACAAAACTGCATCCAGGCCATCACCAATCATTCTATACGACAAATACTCCTTCTAACAACTCCACAATATCACCCCTTGTCCCCAATTCTTTCTTCAGTTTAATCTCTCCTACTCTAGGTTCCCATGCCGCCCCTAATCCCACTCAAAGCAGCCCTGAGAAACATCGCCCATTATCTCTCCATACCACCCCCCAAACATTTTCACTACCCCAACACCGCACCACTATTTTGTTTCGTTTTACTTATTAATAAAAGAAGACAGGAATGTCACGCCTCTGAGCCCAAGTCTGCACATATGCATCCAGATGTCCTGGAGCAACTGAGGAACCGCAGGAGAGGTGAAAATAGCCAGTTCCTGCCTTCACTGATGACATTCCACCATTGTGATTTGTTCCTGCCCCACCCTAACTGATCAATTGACCTTGTGAAATTCCTTCTCCTGGACAATGAGTATCAGAAGCTCCCCACCAAGCAACTTGTAACCCCTGCCCCTGCCCACAAGAGAAAAACCCCCTTTAACTGCAATTTTCCACTACCTACCCAAATCCTATAAAACTGCCCCACCCCTATCTTCCTTTGCTGACTCCTTTTTCGGACCCAGTCCACCAGCACCCAGGAGATTAAAAAGCTTTATTGCTCACACAAAGTCTGTTTGGTGGTCTCTTCACACTGACGTGCTTGACAAACTTTACATCCACTCTCTTAGCATTTTTCAATAATATAATATATTCACTATGTTCCCCATGTTGTATAATATATCTCTTGAGGGGTGGGGCTAAAATAGCCAACTAGAAGTAGCTGCTATTGGAGGCTTCCATCAAAAAGAACCAAAACACCTGTAATCCCAGCACTTTGGGAGGCCAAGTGGGGCAGATCATGAGGTCAGGAGATTGAGACCATCCTAGCTAACACGGTGAAACCCCGTCTCTACTAAAAATACAAAAAAATTAGCCTGGCATGGTGGCGGGTGCCTGTAGTCCCAGCTACTCTGGGAGGCTGAGGCAGGAGAATGGCGTGAACCCTGGAGGCGGGGCTTGCAGTGAGCTGAGATCATGCCACTGCACTTTAGCCTGGGTGACAGAGCGAGACTCCATCTCAAAAATAAAAATTAAAAATTAAAAAAATGAAGAGAACCAAAACAGCCTGAGAATCCTGCACTGGCAACCAGAGTATCCAGGTTCTGTCTTCAGGACTGATCAGGCAGCTGGCATGACCCACAGAGAGGAAGGAAGAGCAATGTGTTGGGCTGGCCCACCTGAGAGCCACACGGGACAGGGGAGTCCCCACCTCCCACCAAGGGAGGCAGTGAGTGAGCGCACTACCCAGTCTGGGAAACTGTGCTTTTTCCATGAAATTGTACAACCCAGGGATGGGAACATCCCACTCCTGAGCCCACACCACTGGGGCCTAGGGGCCCAACTACAGAGTCATGCAGATTCTCAACAGCCACTCAACACTGCCTAAGCCTGGTGAGTCTAAGCTGCAGCTGCCTGCGGTCTAAGCCCTCTGAGCTCCTTGGGAAGGAGCAGGAGCCAACACTGGGACTGCTAGCTGCCTAACACACTAAGCTCCCAGGATGGGGGAAGGGCAGCAGCCATCTTTATAGCTCGGGGCTACCTTTTCCCCTGCTAGAAGCGGGGAGGCTGGATGGCTTGGCACCAAGAGGTATCCCCCACAGCCCAACACACTGCTGTGGCAGACTGCTGCCAGGTTGCCTCTTCAGGTCTGACCCTGACCCATCCCTCCTCACTGGGTGGGGCCTCCTTGCAGGAACTCTAGCAACTGCAGCCAGGGGCTCAGGGACAGAACTCTGATCTCCATGGGCCTGAGCCCTTAGGGAGAGGGGTGGCTGCAGTCTCCATGGACCAGCAGACTTAGTCTTTCCTCCTGCTAGTTCTGAGGAATCCAGGCAGCCCAGATGAGAGGGTTTCCTCCCGGTGCAGCAAACCCCCTCCACCAAGGGACAGCCAAAGTGCTTCGTTAAATGGGTCCTGCTCCCAGTGCCACTTAACTGGGTGAGACCCTCCAACAGGGGTTGTCAGACACCCTATACAGTAGCATTCCTACTGGCATTAGGTTGGTGACCCTCGAGATCAGAGATCCCAGAGAAAGGAGTAGGCACCCATCTTTGCTGTTCTCCAGCATCTTCAAGGTGACATCTCCAGGCATGGGAGTGAACCAGATGAATAGGGCCTGAAGTGAACTCCCAGAAAACCACAGGCTCCCTACAGAAGAGGGACCTGATTATTGAAAGAAAAACAAACAAACAGAAAGCAACAACAGCAGCATCAACAAAAGAAGTCCCCACACAAACCCTCTTCCAAGGGTTAGCAGCCTCAAAGACCGAAACTAGATGAACTCATGATGATGAGAAAGAATCAATGAAAAAATGCTGAAAACTCAAAAGGGCAGAGTGTCTCTTCTCCTCCTAATGATCACAATGGCTCTCCAGCAAGGGCACATAACTGGACGGAGGTTGAGATGGATAAATTGACAGAAGTAGGCTTCAGAAAGTGAGTACTAACAATATATCTCTTGAACTTATTCTTTCTATTAATATCTAACTGAAATTTTGTGTTCTTCGATCAACATATCACCAACCTCTCTCCCCAATAATCCCATGCCCTGGTAACAACTATTCTACCATCTAATTCTTTGAGATCAACTTTTTTAGATTCAAAATATGTGTAATATCATGTGGCATTTATCTTTCAGTGCCTGGATTATTTCACTTAACATAGTGTCCTCCAGTCTGATCCAAGTTCCTGTGAATGACAGCATCTCATTCTTTTCTATGGCTGAATAGTATTCCATTATATACATATCACATTTCCTGTGTCCATTTATCTGTTGATGGACACTGAAGTTGTTTACGTATCTTAGCTAATGTGAATAATAGCACTGCCATAAACATGGACATGAAGATATCTCTTCAACATCCTCATTTCTTTTACCTCAAATTTATACTAAGTAGCAGGATTACTGAACCATATGGTAGTGCTATTTTTATTTCTTTTTTAGGAATCTTGATACTGTTTCCCATAATGCCTGTACTAATTTATATTTCCACCAACAATTTGTGAGGGTTCCATTTTTTTCCTATCCTTACCAATTCTTGTTTTTGTTTATTCAATTATAGCTATTCTGACAGGTGCAAGGTGAGATCTAATTGTGGTTTTAATTTGCATTGGCTGGTTGATTAGTGATGTTAAACATTTTTTATATATCTGTCTGTCATTTGCATGTCTTCTTTTGACAAATGTCTATTCAGGTCATTTGCCCATTTTTAAGTTGGGTTATTTATTGTCTTGCTATTGTTTGTATTTTATATGTATTTTGGATATTAACTACTTATCAGATATATAGTTTTCAAGTGTATTCTTATGTAGGTTTTCTCTTCACTCTGTTGATTGTTTCCTTTGATGTGCAGAAGCTTTTTAGCTTGATGCAATCCCATTTGTCTATTTTTGTTTTTGTATCCTGTGCTTTTGGAGTCATATTCAAGAAGTCATTGCCCAGACCAATGTCATAGAGCTTTTCCCCTATGTTTTCTTCAAGTAGTTTTATAGTTTTGGGTCTTATGTTTAACTTTTTAATCAATTTTGAGTTAAATTCTGCGTATGGTGTGAGGTAAGAATCCAGTTTTATTCTTCTGCATGTGGATATTCAGTTGTCTCAAGATTATCCTGTCTTCATTATGTACTTTGAGCATAAAGTCTAAACTCAGCAAAAACTCTGGCTGAGAAATTGAACGACATTCAGCCAGAGGATATAACAATTGTACATATATATGCACCTAACAATAGGTACCCAGATATATAAAGCAAATGTTATTAAATCTAAAGGGAGAGATAGATCCCAGTACAATGATTGGTGTCTTCAATACTCGAATCAGCACTGGACAGACTGTATAGACAGAAAATCAATAAATATTTTATTTAAACTTCAGCACATATCAAATTAACCTAACAGACATTTACAGAACATTTCATCCAACAAATGCACAATATACAGTCTTCTTTTCAGGACATGGAATATTATTTGGAATAGACCATATGTTAGGGCACAAAACAAATCATAACAAATTTTTGTAAAAATTTAAATCATATACAGTATGTTTTCTGACCGCAGTGGTATAAAACTAAAAGTTGATAACAATAGAAATTTTGGAAACTGTGTAAGTACATAGAAATTAAACAAAATGTTCCCAAATGACCAATACATTCATGATGAAATTAAGTAGGAAATTTAAAATATTCTTGAAACCAAAATAAAAACAGAACATAACAAAACTTATGCAGCTAAAGCAATACTAAGTGAAGTTTATATAAAAACACACATATCAAAAAATGGAAATTTTTAAATTAAAAACCTAACAATGTACCTCATGCAACTAGAAAAGCAAGAGCAAACCAAACCCAAAATTAGTAGAAGAAAATAAATTATAAAGACCAGAGCAGAAAGAAACAGAATAGCTACAAAAAACCCCCACAAAAACAGCCAAACAAAAAATTGGTTTTTGAAAAGACAAGCAAAATCTGCAAACTATTAGCTAAACTAAGTAAGATTAAAAAAAGAGATGGCTCAGGTCAATAAAATTAGAAACAAAAAAGGAGACATTACAACTGGTACCATAGAAAGAGAAGGGATCATTAGATGCCTTTATGAACAACTGTACATCAACAAATTGAACAAATCTAGAGTAAGCAGATGAAATCCTAGACACATACAAGCAAGATTGAACCAAGAAGAACTAACAAAAATGAATGGACCATAACCAGTGACAAGACTGAATCAATTAATAAAGAAGTCTCGTAACAAAGAAGAGCCCACAATTAGATGGCATTGCTCTGAATTCTAACAAAATTATGAAGAACTAACACCAATTATTTTAAAAGACTGCAAAATAATAAAGGGGAGGGAATTCTTTCATATTCATTTTACAAGGCCAGCATTACTCTGGTACTAAAACCACACAAGGACACAACAAAATTAAAAAACTACAGGCCAGCATCCCTGAGGAACATAAACACAAAAATCTTCAACTACATATTAGCAAACTGAATCCAATAGCACATTAACAAATTACACACCACGACAAAGTGAGATTTATCCCAGGATGTAAGGATGGTTCAATATATACACAAATCAACAAATGTGATACAACACATCAACAGAATGGAAGACAAAAACCATATTGTCGTCTTAATAGATGCAGAAAAAACACTTGATAAAATCCAACATGACTTTATGATAAAAATACTCAACAAATTAGTTATAGAAGGAATGTGCCTCAATACAATAAAAGTCATATATGAAAAACATATAGATACCATCATACTGAACAGAGAAAAGTTGAAAGCTTTTCTTCTAAGAAAAAGAAAAAAGACAAGGATGCCCACTTTTACCACTCATATTCAACATAATATTAGAAATTCTAGCCAGAACAATTAAGAAAGAGAAAGAAATATAGGGCATCTAAACTGTAAAGGACAAAGTCAATTTGTCACCATTTTGCACACAACATGAACTTATGTATAAAAACTGCTAAAGGCTACCCAAAAATCTCTGTTACAACTGATAAATAAATGTAGTAAAGTTGTGGGATACAAAATCAACATACAAAAATTAGTGGCATTTCTACACACCAGTATTGGATATCTAAAAAAGAAATCAACAAAGCAATTCCCTTTTCAGTAGCTAGGAAAAATAAAACACCTAGAAATAAATGTAATGGAGGTGAAAAATCCCTATGTTGAAAATTACAAAACACTGATGAAAAAAAGATGGAAAAGGACACACAAAAAATAAAGACATCTGATGTTCATGAATTGAAAGAATTAACATTGTTAAAATGACTATACTACCCAAAGTAATCCACAAATTCAATGCACTATCAATCTAATTACCAATGCCATTCTTCATGGAAATAAAAAAACCCTAAAATTTCTGTAAAACCACCAAACATCCCAAATAGCTAAAGCAATTCTGAGCAAAAAGAACAAAGCTCCATCATCACAGTATCCAACTTCAAAATATACAACAATGCTATAGTAACCAAAACAGCATGGCACTCACTGAAAAACAGACACCTAGACAAATGGAACAAAATTGAGAACCCAGAAATAAATCTACATGTTTACAACCAACTGATTTTTGACAAAGATGACAAAAAACATACATTGGGGAAAGGATTGTGTCTTCGATAAATGGTACTGATAAAACTAGATATCCCTATGTCAAAAAGTAAAACTAAGCCTATATTTCTTATCAAATACAAAAATCAATTAAAAATATGTTGAATATTTAAATGTAATACCTGAAACTACAAACCTACTCCATGAAAACAGGTGAAATGCTTAAGGACATTGGTCTGAGCAATTTTTTTTAATAAGATCTCAAAAGCACAGGCAACAAAAGCAAAAATAAACAGCATTATACCAAACTAAAAAGCTTCTGCACAGTACAGGAAAAAAAAGTTAGCAAAGTGAAGAGACACCTGCAGCATGGGAGAAAATATTTGCAATTTATTAGACACAGGATTATTATTCAGAATATATAAGGGACTCCAACAACTCAACAGCATAAATATTTTAAATTGACAATAAAGAAGTAATTTTTAAATTGACAAACTGAATAGGCATTTCTCAAAAGAGTACATGCAAATGATCAATAAGGATATAAAAATGTTTATTTTTATATGCAAATCAAAACCACAGTGAAATGTTAGAATGGCTATTATCAAAAAGATTTTAAAAATAAACACTCGCAAGGATGCAGAGCAAAATAATCCCTTATACAGTATTCGTGAGACTGTAAATTAGTACATTTATGATGGAAAACAGTACGGAGGCGTGCCATGAACTAAAAATAGGACTACTATATGATATAGCTATCTCACTGGTTGGTATATATTTAAGGGAAAGGAAATCAGTATGTTGAGGAGCTATCTGCACTCCTATGTTTATTGCAGCACTATTCGCATCATCCAAGAAATGGAATCAATCTCAGAGTCCATCAACAGATAAATAGGTAAAGAAAATGTGGTATTTCATACAAGGAATGCTATTCAGCCATAAACAAGAATGAAATTCTGTCATTCAAAGCAACATGTATGAGACTGGAGGACATTATGTTAAGTGAAATAAGACAGAAAGAGAAATACACACGTGATCATTGATATAAGTAAGCTCTTTTTCTCATAGAAGTAGGAAGAAAAATAATGGTTACTAGAGGCTAGAAAGTGTAGGGGGCAGGGAGGATAGGGAAAGGTTGATTACAAGAGACAAAAGTAGTTAGATAGGAATAAGTTTTAGTGTTTCATAGCTCTTTAGATGGACTGTAGTTGACAGTGATTTATTGTGTATTTCCAAACAGCTAGAAGAGAGGATTTTGAATGTTTTCAACACAAAAAGAAGATAAATGTTTTCGATGATGGATATGCTAATTATCTTGTTTTGATCATTACACATTGTATACATGTATCAAAATATCTGTGTACCATATAATTATGTATGATTATTATATGTCAATTAAAAAAAAAAACAAACAAAGAAACTGAGTGACAAAAATAAGTTATAATTTGGGCATCCTGATGATTCATAATGTGTTCATTTCTGACAGAGAACTTACAAACCACTGAAAATACTTTCATATATTCTCTGGACTTATATGCCTGTGAAGACGTATCTTAAAAGCTTACAATTTAAATTGGTGATCAAGTTTTCAACTATAAAAGTAATGTCTTAAGGAGACAAGGGGTCTTACAATAAAGGAAATAGTAACAAGACAAGATATAAGAAGTTGGATTACTGGATCAGAGTAAGAAAAAGGTAGCAAGTGGAAACTAGAAAAATTCTCTGAGCTCCTGGGCCTCTAGAGTACTATTAGTATTCTAGAAGGTAGGGACTTAGTAAGACCACTGTATGGGAAAGTGAAAGGAAATATCCTAGGTATTTTTGCTTTTTTTTCTTTTATCCCTTGCTTTTTAAATTTATCATAGACCTGATTACTTGTTGGAAAGGAATGGGTTTCCACAAATTAGTTTGTAAATTTTTTCACATGATTTATATTTTCATAAAAATCCACTGAGATTTTAATAATGCAAGTCTCCGTGTTTTCAAATAAAACAATCTGCAAGTTTGATTATGATAATTTTGTTTGTTGATTTTTTTGGGTAAATCAAACAGTCTACATAACATTCAGCATTCCAATTACTCTCCTTTCACATTTTATAATCATTGCGTCTTTCAGGCACATAGCCATAGCCACTGTCTCCTTTACTGGGGAAAGATCTCTGAATTCCCTGGCAGCTCTTCATTAGTGAAATTTTTAAAAGTACATGTTCTCATAACCGCTGCATTTTTCCTGTTGATTGGATTTCTTTTCCCCATTTGCCTCTGAAATACACTGGCATGATCTGTTGTCTCAAGGCATATGGATTATGTACATATATGGAATGAGTATTTGTATATCTTATTTTCTTTTTTATAAAATGATTCAGAGGCCACTTGCTTTTGTTCTTACAGAAGAACTTGGCTTTGACGGCTTATTGTCAATAGGTTAGATTTTTGGGAGAAAGTTAGAGGGTAAAAGCAGTGTCCTTGGTCTTTGGTAGGAAATTAATTCTTCAAATAAACTAATATATACATATATATGTATATATATTATTCTTCAAATAAACTAATATATACATATATACATATATTAGTTTATATATACATATATTTGAATTTCAAATATATGTATTTGAATTCAGACATATATATACACACATATGAAATAAATATATATATTTCATTCCAGAAAAATGGTGACATTTTTACTGAATCATAGTAAATCAGATAATGTAATATCTGAGTTTTGTATTTCATATTCTTCGTCAAAGATAAGAAATTCTTAAGAACAGGGATAAGAGATTTAACAAAAGATGATGGAAATGAGATACAAGATTGTTTCTCTAAAAATAACACATTATAAACTCATTAAAAATGAGAAGTTAAACTGTATAATCATAGAGGTATTGATATATTTAGTGAATATCTCTCACTTGTATGCAATGTAGCCTAGGCTATTTTTGGGGAAGAGTTTTGTCCTTCCAAATACTTGCTAAAAGAGAAATATGAAAAATGATGCAGCACTAAACATAAAGGTAACAACTTTACAAAGAAGGATGAATCATTGCACATTCAACAATGGATCTCATCGAAATTGTTCTTAGCATCACATACTTTACATTCAATGGTCAATCTATGTACAAACTAGTGACTGAGCTATGGGTTCCCCATCTCATTTATCACAGCAGAACTACATCTTTCGCATTTCAAGAAAATTACAGAAAATAAAACTGCAATAAAACCAAAAAGCTGGAAACAGAGATGACACCCATGACAACATTTAAAAAAGGATACTAAAGATGTGCAGCCATCCGCTCAACTTACAATTAATACAAGACAAGATCGATGTCTGACTTTTCCTGGTGCAATATCTGGCTGAACCTGAAAGAGGACCCAATGGGAATGCACCAAAGATGGGAACAAATGCACATTTAAATAGGTTATATTATTAATTTTAACAGATATACATCAGTATATCCATAGATTTCCCAGTGGCTCAACCTGAAATTCAGTGCAAATATGTACATATGTAACATTTGTTAATCTGAACCATTGTTAAATCTGTGCTTTTGTTCTGAGCTAATACTATGCATTTCTTTCAAGGTGCTTATTCTTGGCTATAATCACTCCTTATTTGAGATATTTCTATTATGCAGACTTGTCTTGAGTAGCTATTGGGACTAAAAACTTTAGATTACATGTTTGTGTGTGTATATGAATGGGGGAGAAAAGGGACAAATAAAAACAGGGTGAAGAAGGATGCATACCAGGATAAATTCAAATCATATAGAATGTCCTGATAATGCCCTTGAAACTAACCTGACCTCTACTCTGCAATCCTATTGGTCAGTGGTCTTCAAAATGGGGACACGTGCCCCAGGGAACATGAGAAGAAAACTTTTAAGATTTATATTTGTATTTTAGCTTGTACTTTTCCAGTTTACATTTCATACAAATGTAATACTGTAAATAGTATAATTTTAAATTTAAATTTAAAATTAATACTAATTCATATATTGATAGCACATAATCAAGTTTTTTTTTTTTTTTTTTTTAGTTTGGGGATCATTGGTAGACTTTACCAACTGGCCTGTATCTGACACTGTTCATAGCAGGAAAGTTGCAGAAAGACATAAGTTTCCTTCCAAGAAAACTTTCAGAGTTAACAAGTTGTTTTAGAAGAATGCATATGGAATCACAAATCAATGATATGCGCTTATCACTGATAAGGGCATACCAAACCTGCTTTGATTCCCTCTTGTTTATTTTTGAAGGCCTAGCTTCTAAATTTGTAGTACAGTCCTAAATTCTAACCTAAGGGATTCAAATTACATGTAACATTTTCTGTCAGAAATATTGGGATGAGTTATCAAATGATGATTAATAAAATAAAGATGAGGTTGGTGAAAACAACTTTTTGGTCTGCTTTTTCTTAGGATGTCGGCATGAAGTATTAAGAGAAAAAAAACCTGGAATGACATATCTGTTTCCTATGCATGTGAATTTGTTCTCATAAGGCATGTAACAGAAATGAACACTTTATAGCTCATTTGGAATTATATATAAAAAAAATTTATACAAAGAGAGAACAAAGCATGTTTATAAGATACACTTATGAGGCATATTAGTAAAAATTGTTAACTACAAAAAGAATGCAAACTTTCATTGGTTTTACTTTTACCTTAAACATTTAAAAGATGCTGTACATGAAAGAAGCTTACAGGAATCACTTATAGTGTAAAGAATACATAGGAAAGTTGCATTGAAATTCACAATAAAATATCAATATGTTTTTACATTTTCGCTTATTGGAAGACAAAATGTGAATGATATACTTGTACATATGCTCTGATTTGATGTCCGTGTTTGTGTGTTTTAATGGCCTTTTATTAATTAGTTTGCATATTTTTGAATTTTGCTTACCACACACCACCCACTTTGAGTGATTCTCCGGGAAAGAGGGCCATGCTTTTCTAGTCTGATTCATCTGAATTACCTCTGAGATGTTCCTCTGACACCTTCACAACCATTCATCAGCTTTGGCTTAAAATACTGGCTACAGTGAGCCATTTTTACTGATGGGCACACATTTTAGTGGGAAGAGGTCGAGAAATCCTGTGGAGCCAGCATGGCCAATTTTTATTTCAGTACATTTATTTCTATCAAACTTGGATAAGACGCTACCTCTTAACATGTCTTTAGGCAGAATTTCAAGTAAAAATCTGCTCTCCTTCTCTCAATTTTTGGTAGGATTCACACAAATATTTCCCTTTTTTAACTAAGTCAGTAATTGGCCCTACCCCTCCTCTTTGATTATCCTCTTTTATCAGTCAGGGTTCGATCAGAATACAGAAACCACACAATCCATTTGAACAGGGATCATTTAATATAAATAACTATTAACTATAATGGCAAAGTGTCTTTAAAGAAGAGAAGAAAACTCAGACGACTACCCTGGGGAGAGTACCCAAGGAAAAGTCAACTTGGAAGGATGACCCTTCCCAAACCTGGGATTTAGGCCTTGTTGGAGAAAGTATGGTTGCAGCCCACTGCACAACAGAGAAGTTTTCTATGTTGCCTGGATCCGAGCTGGTCCAAAATCACCAGGAAAGGTGGAAACACTTCTCTGGGGTGGAGGTAAGCCAAAGGCTGTCAGTCAGAGAAGTCAGCCAAGACAGGAAACACTTCTCCAGCGTGCAGGTGGACACAAAATTGCAGTTGAAATTAGCAAGTAGGAAACACCCCTGCTGGTTGGTTTAGGCTACAACGCCAACAACTAGGGTGCCTGCAAGCCTGCCTGAGAATTTGCTTGCAGTGTTCTGTGGAAACTTGATGGGAAGGCATCCACGAGTCTGATCTCCACTGGATATATCTCATATGCATTGCTGACAGCTACACAGCAGGAGCAAGTACAAGCAAACCAAAGCGTACCAGAATCAGAAGAGAAAATCGTTCTTGGTGTTTCTCTATACTCTACTAACAAAAGAAAACATAGTTTGAGCAACGAAGGAGAAATATTTAAAAGGTGCAGCTCGATTTTTGCAAAAACAGTGAATGAAGAGAGGATTTGAACCTGAGAGGCAATAAATTGACAACTTGCACATTGCTTTTAGTTTGGTTCATTACTATCAGTGTCTCCCTCCCTTCTTCTACTACCCACAATCTACGGTGAAGATTATCTTCCCTTCCCTCACCTACAGCAACTAGCACATTTTTTTTTCTATAAAGTGAGATATTATTTGTTATTAAAATAAGATTCCATACTCAACATAGCACTATTAGTGTAAAGGCTAAAAGTATGGAGTCTGCAGACCAACTATGAACATGCAAATCTTATCCCTGCCGCATTCTACTTATAGGACTGTGAGATAGTAATCTAAACTATCATTGTCTCGGTTTCCTCATTTGCATTTTGAAAACAATAATTCTACCCTTATTGTTTTGTGGTTTATATAAGTGGAAAACATTAGACTAGTGCCTACAACATAATATGTACAATAATTACCATCAGTTCATATTATTCTTCTTTCTCTTCTTCTATGATTCTCCCCCAACACCCAATAGTAAATACTGTTGAATAAATGAATAAAGATCTATAGATGCTCATACTTTTTTTTTGAATCATACATTTAAGGAATGAATGAGAGGAATGAAGGAATTATTCTGGCTTTAGAAAATCCAGTTCATTCTACTATAGCTACTTCATACTTTGTCTTCATTCTTCAGTACATTAATCCCTAAATAGTTGTGTGAACAACCCAATAGTCCCAACCTTTTTATTTGGATTGGAAGACATTGGTTAGTCTGAGATCACACATACCAACGACAACTAAACACAAGTTGGTTGTTCTTACCTTGATTCTATGATAGTGGTGATGAAGCAGGGGGTGGGGTAGGTATGAAGAAGATAAATACTTTGCAATATATCTTAGACTTCATAGTTAGAATTAGATTGCCTGTAGTTCAAAATAAGTACAAAATATTCTTTCTTGTATGAGGAGTCACTTCCTAGCTGATTCACCTTATTTCTAATTTCTCACTTCTGTAGCTCCCCTTATAGGCAGCCACTTTCATTTGGTGCATTCACTTTTAATTATAAATCACTATTCAGGTGGAAATATTTCCTCCTTACTTTTGTTAGGGAATATAATTTTTTTTTAAAAAGGGATATAAATAAAAGCAATCAGATTAATCATTTTTAAGCATTCTTTCCATTATGGCACAACCATATTTAGAGAAATATAGGAATATCTTAGTCCCCATTTTACCTTTCATCTTGTATTCATTAATAAATCTTCACTGCCCTGGTATTTTTACATATGTTCCTTCATTTTTACGTTACCCTCATCTATACTAGACTACTACACTGTTCTTTATAAAACGTTTCCATATGTAATGGGTTGAATAGTGATTTTAAAAAGTGGTTAAAATAGTGGTTAAAAAAAGTTCTAACTGCAGAGCTTTTTAATGGGACGTTCTTTGGAAAAAGGATCTTCACAGGTGTAATTAGTGATCTTGAGATGAGATCATTTAGGGTAGGACCAAAATTCAATGACAGATGTCCTCAGAGTGAAAAAGCAGAGTGAGTATTGGAGAGAGAGACAGAGGGAAAGACAATGAGAAGACAGAGGCAAAGTTTCAAATTATATGTCTATAGCCAAGACATATAATTGCCTGCACCCACCAGAAGCTAGGAGAAGGGTGTGAACAGATTTCATTCATAGTCTCCAGAATGAACTGCCAACACCTTGATTTTGGAATTTTGGCTTTTAGAACTGTGATGGAATAAATTTGTTTTCCTAAGACACCAAATTTGCATATTTTGTTACAGCAGCCCAGGGAACTTAACACCTCATTCTTCAAGAATAATTTTATATTTGTAAAAAGTAATAGCATAGAATCTGGAGCTGTACTGCTTGGATTCCATTTCTAACTTCACCACTTCCTAGATGTTTGGCTTTCTTGTACCTCAGTTTCACAGTCTGTAAAATGAGGTCTACAAGTATTAGCTACACATTAGACTATTGGGAAAATCAAATAAGTTACTATTTATAGTTGGCATATAATAAAACTATGCTTTATTTAATAAATAAATAAATAAATGGATAGCCATAAAGTTGGGCTAAACTACCTAGTCCTTAGTGGCCTCCTTGTGAATTTCTAATACCTTCTCTATCTCTTACTTACTTTACTTTTGAGTAAAGTTTAACATTAACATATAAAAGTGTTCAATTTATAAATGTCCAGCTAGATTAATTTTCACATCGGACACACAACTATGTATCCATGTAACCAGTTACTTGCTATTCACTACTCACTGAAAGAAACCAATTTTCTGACTTGTAGTACTGTAGATTAATTTTCCTATTTTCAAACCTAACATGAATAGAATCTCACAGTATGCTGGGTTTTTTTTGTCTTGCTTCTTTTGTTCAACATCATGTTTGTGAGTTTCATTCATGTTGCTCATTCTCACTGAAGTACATGATATATCACAGTTATTTAAATATATTAAAATGTTTTGGGGGAACGCTTGATTTTTTTCCAGTTTTGGCTATTACTAATGCTACTGTCATAGATATTTGTTTTCATGCACTTGGGTGAACAAATTTAATCAGTTTTGCTAGGCATACACTTAGAACTTCAATGTCACAAAACGTGGCCTATTTAGCTTTAATAAGTAATATACGTTGTCAAAGTAGTTGCAAAAATTTGTACTTCACCGGTAATTTATGAAGCTTACAATTGTTCTACATGTTCTCCAACACTTGCATTGCATCTACTTCTCATTTTATCATCTACTTTTCATTCCAATGCATGTTGAATTTATATTTTAATTTGCATTTCCCTAATGAATAACGAAGAGGTCCATATCTTCTTTGTTGACTTACATGTTGATCTTTTGACTACTTTTCTAATGAGTTATGCTGTTTTTATGCTATTGCTTCATTAGCATTGTTTATATATTCTGTATATTTTTGAGACATGAACATTGCAATATCATCTCTCAGATCGCTTTGCCTTTTCACTCATTTAATTGTGGCTTTCTGTAAACAAATGTTTCTAATTTTAATGTAGTCCAGTATCTCATTTTTTCCCTTTGGAGTAAACACTCTGTGCATTGTTAAGAAATTTTACCTGTGCAAAGATATTAAAGGTTTTCCTTTTGTGCTTTACTCCAGAAAACTTAATGTTTTATAATTCACATTTGACTGTAACATTTATCTGCAGTACTTTTTGTACATGATTTGAGGCAAGAGTCGAGTCTCATTTCTTATGAATAGACATGCAGCAAATATTTGAAAGATTATTCTTTTAAATCTGTAATTCAGTGTCAATTTAGAAAACCTCAAAACATCTTGTTTCTACAAATAGATGGTAAGCTTGAGAAGAGAATGGAAATGTTTTATTACTTTCTACTGAGTATATTATTAACACTTAATGATTGATGATTGAAACTGATCAGAGAAGGGTGATTTAGTACACACTGTTTATTATATTAGTATCCTTTTTTTTTTTTTTCTATTTTTGACACAGGGTGTCACTCTGTTGCCCAGGCTGGAGTACAGTGGCATATTCACAGCTCACTGAAGCCTCGACCTCCTAGGCTCAAGGGTCCTCCTATGTTAGCCTCTCAAGTAGCTGGGACTACAGATATGCACCACCATGCCTGTCTAATTTTTAATTTTTTGTGGAGATATAGTCTCACTATGTTGCCCAGGCTGATCTTGAACTCCTGGACTCTAGCAAGCCTTCTGCCTCGGCAGCCTAACGTGCTAGGATTACAGGCGCGAGCCACCATGGCTGGCTGTTATCTTTTTAATTGAATATTCTGCTTGGAATAAACAAACATTTCTCTAATCTGGAAACACATTTTCTTATTCCACTTGGTTAAGTTGATACTTAGAACAACTCATATAATCCTATAACTAAAAAAATGTTCTTTAACTGAATTTATTATTACTTTTATTCTTTGTTGCTGGCTATCTATTAGTCAAGCATTGATAATACTTGTATACAGAGCCTAGTATATACTAGGTACTTAAGAAAATCTTTTTAATGCATAAATAGAGGCAAACATACTGTTTTCTAGATGCTGCGCTCATAAAAAAGAAAGATAATGTGCCAAAAATCAAAACATAAGATGAGAGAAATATCTCTTAATACTCTAAGATATGTGCTAACTTATTTTATTCAACTTTGTATGTTTGTGCGTATTCAAGTATGTATGTCTTCTATATATCTACTATGCAGTCCCTACATACATATTGATTGATAGGGATGACTTAACACAAAAGTTAGCATCTCTGCAGCTTGGGGATATATTTTCACCTGTCTATGTAGTGCAATAAAAATGTCATTTATCAGCTGGGCGCAATGGCTCATGCCTGTAATCCCAGTACTTTGGGAGGCCAAGGCGGCTGGATCACTTGAGGTTAGGAGTTCAAGACCAGACTGGCCTACATGGCGAAACCCTGCCTCTACTAAAAATACAAAAATTAACCGGGCGTGGTGGCATGTGCCTGTAATCCCAGCTACTCGGGAGGCTGAGGTAGAAGATGCGCTTGAATCTGGGTGGTGGGGGTTGCAGTGAGCTGAGATCAGGCCACTGCACTCCAGCCTGGACAACAGAGCAAGATTCTGTATCATAATAAGTACATACATACATACATACATACATAAATTTTTAAAATGTCATTTATCCCGAAAGACAATCCTATAACAAGAGTGGACAACTTTAAATACTACTAAATAGCCTCCCTCTGAGATGGCTTCTACTTGTAAACTGTTACCATGATAAATTCTGATGACATTCCTGACATACAGTGAAGTTGTTTACCAAAATTTGAGGTGCTACTTTAAAAACACATTACTGAAACATTTGGTAACATATAATCTAGCAGAAATCATTCATTTCTTCACTCATTCATTCATTCATTCATTCAAGCACAGGGTTAGAAACTGAGGGTACACAATGATAAATGGCTCTGACGTGTTTCCTGCTCTCATATATCACTCTCGCACGGAAAGGAAACTCATTTTGGTTTCTAAGTGACAAGGGAGAGGTAGGCTAATTCTAAGGTCAGGGATGCTAGAGGAATACATATTTAGTTGAAGTTTACACCTTCAGGATGAAGATCCTTCCTCTCTCTCTCAAACATAATTTCTTTCCTTTAGTTCAAGTTGAGCCGACACTTACCTGTGGTGGATGCATACAAATACTAATAAAGTACAACTAGAGGTCTTTTTATTCAGCTTGTTGAATATGCATTGCCAAAACCCAAGTACCATATAGAGTAAAATATAATATCTTTGATATATAGCCCTTCATACTCAAGGTATCCCAAAGCACTTTACAGAGCAATGACTTAGATAATGTAGTGCAGTGATTGTGTTGGCAAACTTGACTGTCATTACTAACTCAGCAATAGATCACACTTTAGCCTTGAACATTATAACCTGTTTGAGTGAGAGAAGCAAGTTAGCAAAAATTTTAAGCATTATATCCTGATAGATTTTTAAGCTGATTTCCTATATCGTGATTTTTTAAGTCTGATGCTGTACTTAACAAACTATTGCTTTTGTCAAAATTGTATCTATAAGATGATCCAGGTATTAGTGAAACCATTTCATTAGATTATCTAAAAAAGGGAAAATATTATGATCTAACTGAAATTTAGAATGCAATTTAAGTTTTATAGATTTAAATACATTTTTGGAATAAAATTTTCCTGTGTTTCACAGATAAAGTGAAGGAAGTTTGTACATTTTTGGTTTCTGTTGGGGATATCAAGTGCTGAAAAGTATATGCTTATTATAATATTTTATTTTATTAATATCTGTTACACACAGTTCTAGAAATTTAATTTATTTTACTTTCAATTTTCATAATAGCCCTGTAAGGTAGATATTATTACCTTCATCATACAGGTGAAGAAACTGGTGCAGAGAGATTAGGGATCTCACTCAAGGTCACACTATTAATAAGCATAAAAGTAGGTTTTAAACCCTGCTCTGTCTTGCACCAAAAAGGAGCAAAAAAAGTATAAACCTTCCTCTCCATCAAGCCGTCTATGAAGTGTAAAGACAAGGAATGTGTTATGTTTCTCTTAAAATTGAAATTTTAAAGTAGTTTGACAGTAATGCAAATATGTCTAAGTTAAGATTATACCTCAGATATAAAACATAAAACTCTAAAGAAGACCTTGTTGCAGTAAAAAAATTTACTTTTACAAATAAAACTATTTTAAAGCTTCAAAAATAATTTCAGCTACCTCCAATGTCCAGAAGCAGTCTCTAACTACTTACCCTAAAGGCAGACTTCTTTAACTGGATGTTAATCAATGGGAGGCCAGAGGCGATGGCTAAGTGTTGTCTTGTCATTGTTATCTGACTTTATATAGTATTTGGTCATGAAAATAAGATTATAAACTTAAATATTATTCATTGCCTATTACATACAAGATTCTAAGCCATGGACTGTGGAATTACAAATGTGAACTAAATAGAGATACTGCACTCAAGAAGCTCACATTCTAGCCTATTTGTACGTACATTTCAAAATGTTGGAATTAATCAATAAGAAGAAAGAACAAAGGAAAAAGTACTGAGACTGCAAACAATGAAAGACTTCCCGGAGTGAAATCAGGGAAGACTAATAATTAGAAGGTATATTAGTTGAACGAGTGTCCGAGTACAATGTGCACTCAGAGCAAGCATTATGCCATCTTTTCTCTCAAAAATTTTGATTCTTCCTCTGTTTCATATATTAACTAAGAACATCATCATGTATTTAGATCCTTATGCAATAAATCTACACTTCACTTCTGACTTATCTTTTTCATCATATAGTCCATCCAAAATAGAATTCTGTCAATTCTAGCTGCTGAATGTATATATTTTCCCACCTGCTGTACCCTAATTTCACCATTGCTATTATAGTTCAGAATTTGTTTATCTCTCACTTAGATTGATTCAAGAGACTATCCATGTATTAACTTGCCACATGTTCTTGTTGTTATTTTTGTTTGTTTATTTGAGACAGAGCCTCACTCTGTGTCCCAGACTGGAGTGCAATGAAAGAATCAAAGCTCACTGCAACTTTGAACTCCTGGGCTAGTACCTAAGACTACAGGCATGCACCGCCATGCCAGACTAATTTTTTTTTTTAACTTTTTGTAGAGAGAGGGTCTCTATCTGTTGTCCAGTCTGGTCTTAAACTTCTGGCCTCAAGTGATCATCCCACCTGGACCTCCAAAAGTGCTGGGATTACAGGCATGAGGCACCACACTCAACTGAACTTGTTACATTTTAATCTTCTCTTTACACGCTAGCCAAAATTATCTTTCGTAATGTAAATGTCAGTATGTCTTTCCCATGCTTAAATTATCATGTTAGTCCTCTGCTTAAAGTTTGAATTTCTTATTTATTTTATTGGATCTTTATAGCAACTGCTTAGCTCTCTAGCATCATTTCACCACTTCCCATCTTACCTGGTAAGCTCCATTTATCTGAGTACTTGAAATTTTTAGAACACAGTCAGCTTCCTAGTACCAAGACTCCTACAACATGCTATTCTCATTTTTAAAATGCTCCCACGACACATACTTCTGTTTCAGATTTCAGGTGAGCTTTCGCTCCACTTAGCTCTTACATTTAGTAAGTTTTATAGGAAATCACACATAGCTTTATGTACTTTTGCTGTCTTCTTTATGTACCTTGGCTGTCTTCTACAATGGCATTTTCATACTCTGTAACCAGTCTCTGTAAACCTCAATAGACTAAGCATCACAAGAGCAGTACCTAGAATACAGTGGCTGCAAATACCTATGAGTGGGAAGAATTAACAACAAACGTATTAATTTTTCCATCTCTGCTCAATATTTTTATTTGTTTAAGTAGTTAAAACTCAGCTACATAAAGAATAATTTTCAGTATCACTTACCAACATTTTATAATGAATTGAAGAGAAGAGATTTTGTTATTTTTCACTCAATGTCCAACTTCCCTAGATCATAAGCTCACTTGCATAGTGTCGCAGACAGAACAAGGGCCTCACAAAGATGCCCATGTCCTCATCCCTAGGATCTGTGAATATTTACCTTCCATGGAAAAAGGGACTTTACAGATGTGATTAACTGAGGGGTCTTGAGATGAATGATTATCCTGGGTTATCTAGTGGCCCAATGTAATCACCCAGATTCTTATAAGTGGGAGGCAACAAAATCAAAAAGCAGTTGTAGAACATGTGATGATGAAAGCAAGAAATTGACATGATGCATGAAACAAACCACGAGCCAAGGAATGCATACTACCTCCAGAAGCTGAAAACAGGCAAGAAAGCAGATTCTCCCTTAAGAACCTCAGAAGAAGCCATCACTGCCATCTCCTTAATTTTAGTCCGGCGAGACTGATTTCAAACTTGTGAACTCCAGTACTTTATGGAAATAAATGTGTGTCATTTCAAGCTACTAAATTTGTTGTGGTAATTTCTAGAAGCCATAGAAAACTAATACACGTGCTGGCTGTCAGTTAGTAAGAAATAAATAATATTTATTGTATGAATAAAGCAAAATCCTAAAGGCATACCTGAAAAACAGAGAAATGGCAAAGTCAGTGTAAAGAGTCCATGGCCACAGATTATTTATCCACTCTTTTGGGAATGATGATTAGAAATAATTTTAGGAAAAATTGCAGATGTAAACAGAAGTACCTGGTGAGTTGAAAAGTGTAGAATAGAAGCTGTGTTTCTCACACAGCTGGTGTAATCCAGTTTAGTATGTACCAGAAACAGCTGGTGGGCTGAGCCCCACACCCACATTTTGGATGCAGGAGATCTGTGATGGAGCCTAAAAGTGCATTTCCGACAACTTCCAAAGGCAGCTACTGCTGTTGATCTGTGCTGATGGTCCACGCATTGAGTCATTTGGATCAATAAATATCTTGTACTTTTGATTATCCTTGTTTTCCTCATCAAATAATTTTAATAGCCTGTCTTTTTCATGTTTTCAAACATCTCTTATATGGCTTTTACGTTCTACTCATTTTCCAAGTCTTTCAAAATATTTTCATTTTCTTATAAATTAGTTATATTTCATATTATATGTGAAATATTTATTGACTTTTTAAATTGAAAAATTATTCAAAATTGCATTACATTTTTAAAAAGATCTGCAAGTCTTCAGTCTGACTTCATAAGTATAGATGAATGGAGACATTTGGAGGGATGATGGGCAAACTAACTTTAAAATAAAATAATGAGGAATGATAAATGTCAGGCATAAAAATATATGCTCTATGACTCTATATTACATTTAAAAAGCAGAAACAAATAATTTTTTTAAAATAGAAGCTCAGAATAATGGTTTTCTTTGGGGTTGTGGAAGGGGACAGATACTATATGGCAAGGAGGCCAGTTGTGGGGCTGTCATGTTCTGTTGACTGATTTATTTGCATGTGCATTCATCAAGCTATACACTTAAGACTTGTGTAGTTATCGGCATGTATTTTATAACTTAATTTTTAAAAAGACTTTAAAAAGTTTAAAGAACTGTTTCACATGTGTTGGCTGAAGGGTGTTGTGCTTATGATTGGATCTTTTTGTGTATATTTCCTTGAAACAATTTCTCTATTGGCAAAGTGATTTGAAATAGATACTCTGACAGAACCATATACTGAGATTTTTTTTTGGAAACAAGTAGTTTTTAAAAAGTGAAAATGTCTATTGCCTTTGGACATGTTCAACAAGAATTTTCTGTTGAGTGTTTAACATTTTCATATACATGAATCTTAAAAATCCATCACATATATGTACCTGAGAAGATAATTTATTTGAGCCCCTTTATGTTAAGGAATTAAATGACTCTGTTAATACATGCAATATAAGACAGAACGGTAAGTAAAAAAAAATTAAAGTTTCTGTTAATTAAACAATATTTTACCGTTTTATGAATAGAAAAATCATTGTGTTTATATTATTTTTTATTTCATTTCTTTGCTTTTCTTGCCTATAATCCATTCCAGAAGCATTGTTTTATAGTTAGCTGAATTATAAAGAGGTGAAGTAATTGGTTATTCAGTCAGTAATTCTACTGGATTAAAAACAGGACAGGTTGGTAATGATCCAGCCAAAGTGAATAAAAAGAGAACAGGTAAGCACATATGGTACAACATCTGCTTTCAAACTTAGAAAATATCTTCTCTAATCCCCAAAGCTTTCTTGGCTTTTCTTCTTAATTCTCTTTCTTTGCAGAAAGCACTGTGAAAACACATCCTGACTATTTTTTACATTTATTATAATTTTTCCAAATATTAAATCACTACAATTTCCATTTCACAGTTTCTGATCCTATCACAAAAGCTTCTGAATACCGAAGCAAATAGATTTAGAATAGTTAAACATAATACTGAATCTGAATCTCAAAGAGAATCTTTCTCTTCTTTAAGTGGATTCAGTCTGTTTCATTCTTTATCTTTTGTGATAGAAAGTATTTTTTATTTTTTGAAAGCCTGTCAACACATTGTAGGAATGTTATGCAAACAAGTGTATTATATATTTACTTGTATTATTCCTCATCTTCACTGAAGATAGCTGAATGCAGCCAGATGTCATTTTGAACACAGTAGTGCTTTGAAAATACAGTTGTCCCTTGGTCTCTATAGGGGGTTGGGTCCAGGACCCCCGTGGATATCAAAATTTATGGAGGCGCAATTCCTTTATATAAAATGGTGTAGTATTTGCAGATAACCTACTCGTATTCTCTTTTATGCTTTAAATCATCTCTAGATTATTTATAATTATTAACACAATGTAAATGGTATGTAAATAGTTGTTATAGTGTACTGGTTTTTAGAATTTCTATTATTTTTTGTTATTGTATTGGTATTTTTAATTGTTTTTTTCCAGATATTTTCAACCCATGGTTCATTGAATCCAGGATGTAGAACATGTACACTGTAATTGTTCCTTTCCTTGCCACAATGATTTTAAATTGCTATGCTCTTAAAAGGCTAAATAAGACAGGTTAGTTCTAAACTGCTTCGTTTGATTCCTGATATTCAAAGTTTCTGATAATTCAAAAATTCAACCTGATTTATAAAGTCTTTTTTTCTGTTGACTAAATAAATAAAACAGATCCTACTTAGAAGGAATATTTCTGTTGCACAAATATTTACTCTGTAATTATTTAAAACTTAACTATCAGTAATACTTATTTGTATAGTATACTAGCATCAACAGATGATTTTTTCACAATAATTTCAATACATTTCTGCTTAGTTATTCTACCTCTTATTGAGCACCTACCTTAACGGGAGTTTTCCTTGTCCATTTCATTGATCCTCACAACAATCCTATAAGGCCCCATTCTCACTGCCCAGACTAGAAACCAAGGCTTAGAGCTAGTAAAATGATGAGTCTGATGTCACAAAGCTGCCAAAGGTGGAAGCTGGCTCTTCTTTTCTATTTTAGTTTCATCCCATAACCTATGTACATCACAGCTTATGTTAACATATTTGCTTCATAATATTTATTAATTTTAATGTATTTTCTCTCATTTGAATTAAATAAGGGCTAATATAAAATGTCTAGATTTTATATGGAGTGAAGCATATTGCATTTATATTTAGAATGAATGTACAAACCATTCCCCCAGCAACAGCACTGGGCAAATATTGCCTATCAGAAAACTCAGAAAAACGTCATGTATGCCACTTAAGGAATTCTTTCGGGAGATTTAAAATGTTATGGTGGGTTTTCCTTATTTCTAATGATTAAGATGTATTTGTAAGATGCACTAATTATTTTCAGTCCTCAGTTTACTATTAGAAAATCATCTCTTTAGTATTCTAAATGCAGATGATGTTTGGAAAATAGTCATTTACAATTTCCTGTCTCTCTAAAACAAAACAGATATGATGTTTTAGTTTGCTTCAGTGCTGTTCTTAAGTGTTTCCATAGTTGTGCCTTCTTGTACCTTACACAAGACAGTAAATTTATAAAAATGCATTTCTGATATCTATCTTTATGTTGAATTGACTTTTGAACTTCTGAATAATTTTTTTCTACTATCAGCCATTTCTTGCTGCCTAATAGTTTTTATACTATAAAGGTATAACAACCAGCTTCCCTGTACTTGTACTTTCAACTGGTGCATTATGACCATAGGTTACACTCAACAAATGACCTTATAATTATTTAATGGTTACTCATGGTATTATTAATAAAAAACATTGTATAACGTCAGCATGTGTTTCAATAGTATCCTTGGATTATGTAATCTGACCTATTGTCTTTAGACACAGATCCTCACTAAAAGTGTAGGCACCAAGCTTTGGAATAACAGGGAAAGGAAGAGACTATTCAGAGAGAAATACAATGTAAGAGAATTTGGTATTATAGCACCAGGTGATATAGTGCTATTGTACTGTATTCCATACTCACAAAAAAATCAATGACTCCTCAAGTGCATTTATGAAAGAGAAAACAGGATGAAAAAGAGAAAGGAAAGGGATGGAAATAATCAGCTCTATTCTCCTCCTGGCAGGCAGGAGTCCAGCTAAGCAGGTTCCTTAGGGAGAGAGAATATCATTTTCCTCCCTGACCAGGACTAAAACAGCTACATGCTAGAAATCTATGGCTTTCTTAGGAACTGTCACTTTTGTGGAAGGAAAGATTTAGAGGTCGTATCCAACAGTCAGGAATGCTATATAAGCACCATTTTTATATAGCAGTAGCTCCATAGGATTCCCTTTCTGCATGGCCACAAGCTTGGCCCATGATTGCTGCACATTTATGGTAAAAATGATTCAGCAGCGTGGAGGGGAGGGGTGGCATCTCTCTTGTCGCTTAAAGTAACTCTTCGTTTTCTTTAGCATTTTTTCTTGATTTACCTTAAAACAAAAAACACCTTCCCCATTGGGAACAGAATTGATAAGTAATCCATATATAATATATCCAATAAATATTTTTCAACCACATTGACACACACACACACACACACACACACACGTTTTATGCTGATTTCATTTGAGTTAGGAATAAAATCCACTATAGAAAGTTAAAATATCTGCCTGTCTAAAGACGTAGTCCAGAAGCGGCATTTTTAATTGGATTCAGAAATTACATTACTTGAGTACAGTAGGGCCCAACGTACACAAACTAGTTTATTTCATTTTTTCTAATGATTCTTCTAATGAAAATAATCAATCTCACTATCCAATGTGAAGCTATGTCTCTAAGTCTCTAAATTTTATAAAAGCTTATAATTTGATTTTTACTTGACAATGCATTTTATTAATTATTTAAATATGAATTTATCACTGGCATAAATATACCTGATTGACAATTAAGTATGCCTTTCTTTGTGCAATAGAGTAATGCATTCCTATCCTACGTTTCAGACACTTAGGATCTTTAAATTTGCAAATGACATGAGTCTACTTCTATTGCTAGATGATGAAGGTGGGTAGGGATGGGTTAATTATCAGTGTCTAGCTTTAAAGTTCTGAATAGTACAGAAGTTCTTTTCTTTTACTTATCTGTTTATTCACTATTAAGTTTTAAGCTTGGCATGTTCTAAGATTAGAAGCACTTTTTTTTCTGCATTGTTGGTAGCTACTCATAAAAGTCCTCAGAACCATTTAATAGGTCACAAGCTGATGTGTATAATTGATAGTGGACAGTAAAGCTTTTTGTATTCAGCCTGAGATTAAGAGGTTTCAGTGTAAGATAGTTTACATTACCACTGATTCCTTATCTTTACAATGAAGATCAAAAGTGAAAAAGTATAACTAGAATAGAAAAACAAACCATTTTTTAATCTATGTTAACAATTTGTGTTAGTTAATCACTAAATCTCACACTCAGACTGCTAAAACTCTTTTTCTGTCTTGCTTTATTTTCTTCTTTTCCTTCAGGTGCACTCTACTGAATGTACTCAGATACTTCCTTTCTTCCTGCCACTTAGTAGCATCTAACAGAGTTGTCTCAGGACTTGGAGTCTCTTACTATGTAAATATCCTAGCCACTGATCACCCTTTCACTATTTAGATATTTACATGTAAGGCCTCTTGAGTTCCTATGCATATTACTATTCTTATGGAGGGATGACTGACCTTCTAATTAGTAGGGCTCCTTCCTTATGAATGGCTTTTGCTGCTAGCAGAGAGAATGACGCCCCTAATAAGTCTATTCCAGACACTTAATGCTTCATAACTACACTGTAATTAAAATTTAGTTGATCTAAGAAAAAATAATGGATTTAGTTTAAAACTAATAATAAAAGTGTGAAAAGTTTGGTTTCTAAATTTTACAGTCACTTTCTTTTTGTTATAAAATGAAATTTAAAAGAAAAAGCTTTGTAGAAAGGATGATTTGATAGCACTTTTTTTTCATTTTTTAAGAGCAACCAATTTCATGCATCTTAAAAATACATGCATTTTTTCTGGTATGAAATATAAGAGAAAAAATGAAAAAGAAAACTTACGGTAATAATATTTATTGATAAAAGCCATGCTCACCATTTTTTCTAGCATATATATAGTTAATATAGGCTAATAAATATAATAGAAGTTACTTGTTCCAAATTTGTAGCATCATTATACATTAATGTTTCACGTGTTTCTGCAATGTTATCCACTACTGGGAACACAGACAGTTTATCACTCCTTTTTGTTCATATATAATCATGTCTGGATAAGAAGTTAAGTTTTTATTTTAAATTTCCTTTCCCTATTTTGATCTGAATAATTATGATGTGAAGAGATAAATCTATTTTTAAGAAAACATATCAATATTATGTATTTATTGTTTTTCATTTATTTTCATATGGCCTGGCAAGGGCTTTTCTTAGAACAGAAGAAGACGGCTAATACCAGCGTGAAAGTACAATGATAGTGTGCCTTGTGAAAATTTTAAAAATTCAATGTAATAGATATACATTTATTATTTTTAATAGAGCTGTTTTTTTTCTATTTCCTTTCTTTCCAATAAATGAAACTTTTATCGTCCATTGGTGGGACAGAGTCGAAACTGGATCTTTGAAGACCTCTATCGTCACCTCTATCATTATTCCTGCTCCAATGACAATGGAGAGCATACTGTCAAAGTCCTCCAGGTAATACCCTTATTACATGTGTCATTAGAGGATGTTTGCCATATCTGCTTTAACACCACAGACATTTTAAGTAGGTTATTCCATCACTTTGCCATTTTGATTATGACAACAAAATGACACCATATTGAAATGGATTTTGGAAAGAAAGGCTAACTGTCCAAAGAGGTCCATGCTCACTCTAATTAAAATTGGCTTAGGTGGCACAACCTTCCTAATTCAGAGTATGACTATGAAGGATATGTATGTTGAAAACCTTCTTTGCTCATTAGTGCTATTTCTGTCAGACACCACTACCTGCTCTTTTCTTAATGAATGCTAAGCCATCTCTTTAGACGATTGTGCTGCTTCACTGAGCTGAAGGAACTGTCTTATTTCCTCCCAAGTTCGTCAGGAGTAAAATCGGGGAGTCACCTCTTTGACATTTCCCAACCTCTGTACTTATTTATCTCTTTGAGACCTTGCGCTCCAGAGATATCACTGTCTTAATTAAGAAGAAGGATGTGACGATGGTAAATTGACTGATTTCATTGATTAAGGACTAGCTGTACAAGTAACATTGATTTTAACAGTGGGTCTACATAAACGTAATTGTTCGAACATGGGGCTGCATAATTATGGTGATGTACGAGAATAGTTGGTTTGTCCTTTTCAACCTTCACTAACATTCTTTTGCATGATAATGTACCTTGTGCAATTAGCAGAAATCTTAAATGTTACAAAATGTCTTTTGTGAAGATGTGAAGTAATAATTATATTCTAATTTAATTCAACAATATCAGTTTTTCTTTTCTTTCTTCTCATTTTTCTTCTTTTTATACACATAAGATCATGTATATGGTAACATGAATACAGAATTTTACCTTCCAGCAACAACAATCAACCCACGCAAATATATAAAAACACCTATTATCCTATTATTTATTTCAAAATGAATATACTATATATGTTCTGACATTCAGCAACATTTGCTATTAAATATATTTTTAAGTGGAGTTCTCCATAGCAGGGCTTAAATCCAAAGAAAGTGCTTATTATCTTTCTACATTTTTATGAAAAAATATGTGAAGGTCACTAGTTTGTAAGAGATAAATTATTATTAAATTATTTACATGAAATCATTATTTAATAGAACAAACATAAATTAGAATATAAGACGATATAATCATTGTTATTTATGATTACTATATTTAGATAAGAAGACAAAACTAAAGTTCTATAGGATGTTACTGTAGGGGCCTCATCTCACAGAAACTAAATTTTCAAATAGATAATATTAGGTCATAGGCAGTTAAGTATTTTGATAATGAATGAAAGAAAAATATTCTAATCTTGTACATAAGTGAATTTGAAAAAAAATTAAAGAGAAAGGAGTAAGAAATTTATATAGACAAAAATCCTTGGTGAGTCCAAATCATTGGATTTTTATCATAAGCCTGCCACTAATTAGTCTTGTGACCTTTTGTAGCTGTGTATCATACATAATAAAACGTAGCTCAAAAAATAATTCAAGGGCTCATTCATCATACGGGTCTATCTTTTTTATCCACTTTTTGGCCAACTGAAAAAGGAATTCTATAAACTATTGTAGAAATACTAAGTCTCCAGGTTGACTGTGACTGCATGTGTGTTTGCTTATTTGTTGATTGCTTGTTTTTTAAGTATGCAGTGTTTGTAGCTTGAACTAAGATAGAAGGTTAATGACAAAACTGATAGCAGTGCTATTATTCCCATATGCCATTAGCATCCAAAGCCTCCCTGCATAATCACATGGTCACCTTTATATAAATTGAGCTCCACTACTTTGCATCCCTATATAATGGAGACAATATTTTTGAAATGTCATTCAATGGGTGTTCCCTTCACAGTAAGACAATTTCTCTTTTTGAATCTAGTCCTTCATTGAAGCTAAACTTAACGTTTTCATCTTCCACCTACCACTTCAGAAAGAAGATATAATCCTGCCCAATTCTACTCAATACCTACGCAAACCTACCCAATAGTTACAGGAAGTAGAACATTTATAACCCAGCGAAATATAGGAAGAATAGGGAAAACATAAGTATTTAAATCAAGCAAGCTAACATAAATGTTCTCACTCCCTTCACTGGGCCAGAATTCCTGTTTATCGTGGTGTATGTGTGCATCTATATGTTTGTGTGCATGTGTGTGTGTGTGTGTGTGTGTGTGTGTGTGTGTGTGTGTATAATTTGACAGGTGGTGATAAAAGCCAAAAGCAGAGGGTATTTATTGGAAACATCATTTGAAATGCTGAGGGAAGATTCATATGCAGATGGCCCTATTCTAACTCAGGCTAGCTGCACTTGAGTGAAAAGCGTAGCACAGAATTTTAAAAAGAACAAGCACTCTCATGCTTTTTTGGCTCCCATGAGGGTTAGAAAAGAATCCCATGTGATGTATGCAGGAGGACAAGATCTGAACGGCCTTGATCAACTCAGCTTTCTGTGCCTCCTAATCACAGTTCTCAGAACAATTTTAGAATGTTCCAAGAATGCAATATCTTGAGATAAGGAGGACCTGTCTGGAACAGTCTGGGCTTTGTCTTCGTTGCTCCTGGAACAGGATGTTCCTGCAACTCTTAAACTCAGAGAGCCAAATTGCATGTGGGGTATAAGACCTAGGATGCAACATCTAGGGGTTCTTCAGCTGCAGTGCAAAGTCGGACATGTGCAGAGGAGACTCCATTCACCCTGGGCAACTTTCCTGACCTCAGGAAATTTTCTTTCCATATTTTCAAGGGTCAGGCTTGCCATAGAACTTAGGCTTTTGCCGATTCTTCCTGCCCCTCTGTGAGTAACAAATTCGGTTTGCCTTACTTACTATGTGAGTATTCCTCTGGCTCTGGCAGCTGGATTATAAATAAAATCTCCCTGCCAGACCTAGGAATCTTTGCAATGTATTAGTGTCATAGAGGGAAACAAAAAGTAACTGAGTTGAAAGCTAGCATCCTTAATGGGGACCATTGTAGCATGAGTCAAAATGATCCTGCTGAAAAGGCCACATGTGACCATCTCAGTCACAGCCTGGATGAAGAAGGAAGCTGAGACTCAGGTCTGAAGATCTTTTTGAAGCCAAAAGGAAGCTACTTAAGCAAGGGAATTCCACTGTATACTGATTCAAGAGAACAAGCTGCACATATATTTTTAGCTTCACCTCAATGGCCCCACTGATCAGACCAGAGAGACCCTCTGCTACAGAGAAAGCAGAGCTCTAGAGGACAGTTTGGAGACAATAAGGAACTTGAGACTCACTTTCCCTTTGCCTTGAGGCCACAGAAAGTCCAAAGCATTTGGACATTTTCTTGGAGGCATTTTCCTAAAAGAGGACTATTGAAACTTTAAGAAAAATGTGAACTGAGAAGCTAAATTGAAAATACATCTTTGACTCCAACCCCTATCCCAAGTTAACCACAAGTCTAGTGAGATAAAGGATATCATTTATACAAAATACAGAAGTTATATTTTCTTTATGTGAGCAGAAATACGTTCAGTTGTACTCACTAAATATATTTTGTTTTACTACTAGGAATAGCCATTTCCTTGGTCATGACTTTATTTTATAATTATCTTTATTTAAATTCATATCAGTCTAGAGACTTTCCCATTGGACGAAGGGTTGAACAAAGAGGAAGATGCTTACTATGTTTCAAGTACTGTGCTGAGCATTTGAAACATGTAGTCTCACAGCTGATTTACACACTTACATAGCTTAATATATACAAATGATTACATATCTTAATCCAGTGTTAATGATAAGATGCATTCCAAGATTTGTTAAGAATATGGGGATAAAAGCCTACCTGATGTTTGAGTTTTTCATGCATACACACACCTATCCTTTCTCCAGTAAAAAGACAGTTCAATTATAGGGAGAAACACACTAAATATATTTTTTAAAAAATCCTTTCACATTCTAGAGACATGTAGTCACTTTCACTGAAGCTGGAGTTAGAGAAGGAGATCATTGCAAAAGTTTGTTCTTGAAATATGAATAGTTTTTCCTTGTCAGGTAGAAGAGGAGCACAGACTAGGGGAGAAGAATAAGACCTGAAAATAAAAAGGAGTTTGGAAACCCAGGAATCATGTAGAAAATCATTTTGCGCATCAATACAAAATGGCAGTGTTGAGAGATGAAGCTAGTGAGTTGTCAGAGCCAAATTATGAGTAATTCATGCTTTATTAGAAGGACTTCAGATTTCATCCCAAAGACAGTGGAAAGCCACTGGAGGTTTGAAGCAGGAGTGTGACATAATCTAAATTGCATTAAAAAGCTTCTCTGCCATCGACGTAGAGTTTGATTTTGATAGAAGACACTAAGAAACAAATATTCCAGTTCAGAAGCTTCTGCAAAAATCGCAGGGAGGAATAGTGTCTATGTGAAATAACTCAGTGACAGGTGGAAGAAGAGGTGGATGGAGCTGGAAAGATAAGAGAAATTCTTATCATCAAGTGACAACTCTACTTGCTTTTTCTACCAAACTCTACAGGAATGGGATAAGTAATTACCACATGAGCAACTATACAAACAGTTTTGGGGCCCTGATTTCCCTGATAATCCTTTGATTACTCTTGGGCTCTCCTGAGACTGTATGTCTATGAATTTTTGATAGTCTTGGAAGGTAGTTGAACAATGAATCATAGTTCACTGTGTCAAATAAAATCTCTAATTTCTTCATAAGATCATATATGTGTGATGCCATGGTCAGGAGCATTTCTTGTTTTATTTAATTATTTTTATGGGTGAAATAACAGAAGTTCAATACATGCTTCATCCCCCTGGAGCAAATATAATGTATAAATACTATTTATATATATAATATATAAACATTATATAATATATAAACACTGTGTTTTATATGTATAATATATAAACGCTATGTTTATATATTTGCCCCAGGGTGAAGAAACATGTATTGAAACTTCATTATTTTTATTAATTGTTGTTTTTATAAATCTACATATATACACAGTATGTTATATATGTAGATTTTAAAGTATATTATTAATAATTTTATAGATTATTCGATGGAAATATTTAGTTGAGTTTAGTTATTTTTTTCATAGTTTAAGTAGAATTATGTGAATATATATCTCCTTTTTGTAATTGATTTTGGACTGTTGTGTTTCATAAACAATAATAATAGGTAACATTTATTACAACTTCCTGTGTGTCAGGAATGACACTAAATGCTCCACATGAATTTTCTCATTTAATCTTCACCTACACAATGAGATAGGTGCTATTATAAAAAAACTAAGATTCACGAAGTTAACTCAAGGTCACGTAACTCAAATGTGGTAGTAGGCTCAATTCAAATCCAAACATTGGGCTCTAAGTCCTCTGGTACAGGTGGGTTTATTTTGCCTGGCAGTACCTGGGATATAGTAGTTGCTTAATAAATATCCATCAGTTTAATAAGCAAACAGACTTTGTGCATCTATACAGAAATGTTAAACTTATATACAGTGACCTAAAATTATCTTCCCTTGGAGCAATGAGTAGACATTGGGCAACATAATCTGTGGATTACATGAGGAGATTTGCCTTTTTGGAGGCAAAGTCTAGTTCAAAAAAGAAAAATACTTATGAAAAAGTACAGATTTGAGGTAGTAAATCTAGTAAAAGAGCCATTTTAGTAATTCAGTTGAGAGTTTCAAATAAAACAATGGCAGAAAAAAATGTGATACACATTATGGAAGGTGAACTAACAGAAGTTAGTGAGTAAGAGGATAGTATAAATTGGGAAGAGAAATTAGTCAGTTTTCTCCATAATACTATGCAACAGTATCTAAAATTCACAATTGCTTTCCTTTAGTTACATTTATGGGGATATGCCTCATAATTTGCATGACTCATAGAATTTGTTGCACCAATTTTGAAATTTGGTTGAGGACAGGAAACATCATATTCAGAAACTACAAAGTGAGAAAAAGAGAAAAAGCAGCAATTGGAAAAGAAAGTATAAAACTTAAGTGTGTGACATTTGAATTCTAAGATATCCTAATATTTCTCTTTTATGACCTATTTGATTTCACCCTCTATCTGTGTTCTTTTCAAGTCAAGTGAGCAAGTATCACTGGAGTCTATTATGTATATTCAGCCATTTTAGAAATTAAATACCTATAGCTGGCAGGTGCTATGCTAAACACTTCACTTATTTAATTACTTTACAGTTAAATACAAATATATGTCTTCAATTACCAATAAATTTATATAGGCAGGAAAAAATCATGCAAACTCAGGTTCTCTGTAAATTCAGAGGGTGAAATGAAACATCATGGGTTATTGTCAAAAGGAAAGGCCTCAGGAGGAAAGCAAGGTTTGGGTTGAATTTAGGAAGCTGTTGTAACTACTTATACCAGGCTTCTTCCTAATCACTCCAAAGGATTACATTTATGAGGAAAGCTGTGTCTGCTTTTATGATGCTTAGAGTCTCTTTGAGAAATGTTTAAAACTTGAATTGCCTGAAAACTGGTAGAGAGCACCTCAAAACAAAGAATGATATCTATAAAAGAATTCTCAGGAAACCAACATATTGGAGTGGAGAGCCCCTACTGGCGAGTAGTAGAAGACTATTGTGAGTAAATAAAACAAGATCGTTTATTGTGAACTCTTTAGGAACATATCAGGTTCTTGGGAAAACTCATCTTTGTATAATTGACACAACATAAGACTACCTGTTCTTTCTTTAAAATGAGTCCTTGGCACACAATCAGTCAAAGAAGTGTCAATTCAACTTCAAAAGTCTCTGAGAGTAATTTGAAGCTTACTTCAGTGTTTCTTGAAGGGACAGAAGTTTTACAGTGTATCAGATAGGAAATCTTATAATTTATCTTTAGATATCTTTTTAAATTCCCTAGGTCCCTCTCTACTCATTCACTTCAGAACTGAGGAATTTATATCCTACCCCTGATAAAAACCCATACACTGTGCGTGGGGACCTTATTAATCTTTTCTTAGACATCTTTCCCACTCCTTCTACCCCAGAATGAGCAGCCCATTTTAAGCTCTAATAAATAAAAATATTCATATTAAAACATAGTCTTCTGAGAAAAGCAAAACCATTACACAACTTAAGAGTGGAGGTAGAGAAAACATTTTTTAAAAAAGTAAAACCTAAAATTATATGCATTAATAGATGTATTGTGATGTGTGTGTATGTGTGTGTGTGTGTGTGTGTCTGTGTTTGCTTTTACTAACAACATACTTTCTTCCCATTTCACTTCTTTTCCTTCTGGATTGGGCATTTAACTTTTTTTGTTGCTCCTGATAATTTTATTGCCTTCATTAAAGAGGTAGAGTTTACTATAATTTGTTCCTAGAAGACATGGTAATTTCTCTAGAAGTAAACGCCATTTCAATGCTTTTTCAGAAGTGTGTTTTGGTCACACAATGCTCCTTCACAGTGCAATGGCAACAAATATGAGAAGGCAAAGTCCTGGACAATTCATCCCTTGATCCCTTATCAGTATGTTTGCCACTCCACGCTGAAGCAATGGTAGCTGAGCACCTGACTATCCAAGACACCGTTTTTTGTTGTTGGAGTCATTGTTGTTGTTTTCTAGACCCTCTGATGGAAGCAAATTAGAAGATGGCATTTCCACCAAGAGCTCTGGACTGGTTTAGTCTGAAGAGCCTGCTAGTCTTCGTATACTAGAACCTTGCTTTTTCTTTTTCTTTTTCTTTCTTTTTTTTTTTTTTTTCTGGCGTCTTGCTCTGTCGCCCAGGCTGGAGTGCAATAGCACGATCTCAGCTCACTGCGAGCTCCACCTCCCAGGTTCACACCATACTCCTGCCTCAGCCTCCCGAGTAGCTGGGACTACAGGTGCCCGCCACCACGCCCGGCTAATTTTTTTGTATTATTAGTAGAGATGAGGTTTCACCGTGTTTGCCAGGATGGTCTCGATCTCCTGACCTCGTGATCCGCTTGCCTCGGCCTCCCAAAGTGCTGGGATTACAGGCGTGAGCCGCCGCGCCCAGCCAGAACCTTGCTTTTTCAACATCAAATTTAATATGGGTTCGCTGCATCAATTCCATTAGCAAAGTCCCGAAAATAATAGTTGCACATTTTTAAGTGTTTGTTTAAAGGAGTAACACATAGTGATACAAATTTTACACAATATATCACACAGGAAAAAAATCTTACAAAAGATTTTCCTTATGCAATTATAATTAATAAATAAAGGACTGCAGAAAATGGAAAATCACCTTTAGAATACCACTGCACTAAATGCCTCAGGCCAGATCCACTACTGAATACTGACATTATTGGGCAAAAGTTGGAAGAGAAATGGCATATTTGTAAAGTCTCTAATTATCTCTTCCAAAATGTCTATTAATTACTCTTGTGATTTTAATATAGGCCTACATATTCTTTCATTTTTTTCCCAAGAAGTGAAGCTTAATTCCTCTTTCCTTGAATGTGGGCTGGATGTAGGAGTCATGCAATGCATATGTAATATGGAAAGGGAAAAAATTTTACTTCACAGCGGAGAAACCTGGCAGATGCCACCTTAAATGGTTAATATCAGCAGTAATGAGACATTTTGCTCTCATGTACCCCCAATTTGACACGATAAGAAAAAAAATGTCATCTCTGTGGTAGGCTTCTCCAAAATTCATAGCCTCAATTGAATCATGAGAAAACATCAAGCAAACCCATATTAAGAGATATCCTATGAAATACCTAAATAATCCTTTTCAGAAGTATGAAAGATATGAGAAACAAGTTTTCCATGAGGATCTGTCATAGAGTGGGGAAGATGAAGAAGGCACAGCATTTAAATACAATTGGTATCATAGATTGAATCCTGATGTTGGTGTAAGATTTGGGCAATCTAAACAGTGTCTGCATTTTAGGTATAGTATTGTTCCATTGTTAATTTTTTGGTTTGTATAATTCAAGATATTATAGGTTTTATTAGATATTGCAAGATATTAACAATAGATGATGCTATGTGGTGGGTATAGGGGGATTCTGTACTATACTTGCAATTTTTTCTGAAAGTCTCAAAGTATTTCCAAATAAAGTCTACAGCAAAAGTTGAATAAAAGTATATCTGAAATTATCTGTCCCCTCAAAAAAATAAATAAACTCATGGCCCAGTGGGGTGGCTCATGCCTGTAATCCCAGCACTTTGGGAGGCCGAGGCGGGTGGATCACAAGGTCAGGAGTTTGAGACCAGTCTGGCCAACATAGTGAAACCCCATCTCTACTACAAATACAAAAAATTAGCTGGACATGATAGCAGGCATCGGTAATATCAGCTACTCTAGAGGCTGAGGAAGAAAAATCGCTTGAATCTGGGTGGAAGAGGTTGCAGTGAGTCAAGATCGCACCATTGTTCTCCAGCCTAGGCAACAACAACGAGACTCTGTCTCACAAAACAAATAAATAAATATATAAATAAACTCTAAACTCTTTATCTTTCTAAAATTTTACATACATGAATTAGTTAAAAACCCCTGTTTTTTCTCTGCATGTGCTTTTCCTCATGACATGATGCTGTTTTTGATCTCCTTTCCCTGATATTTGTTGAGAACCTGTCTATTTATCCTAAGCAAATTAATGCAGGAAAAGAAAACCAAATATTGCATGTTCTGGCTTAGAAGTGTGAGCTAAATGTGGGGGTATGCATGAACATGAAAATAGAAACAATAGGCAATGAGAACTACTTGCATGTAGAGAGAAGGATGGGAGAAAGGACTGAAAAAAACAGCCTGTTGGATATTTTGCTCAATACCTGGGTGATGGGATCATTAGTACCCCAAATCTCAGTATCATGCAATATAGCTATGCAACAAACCCACATATGTACCCCCAGAAACTAAAATAAAGGCTGATGTTTTTAATGAAAATAAATGAGTGAAAGAAAAAGAATAACCCGCTACAGGTGTAACATGTCTTTCCCTATCATACAAAGAAGGCACTTGAATCTTGAGTTTTTAATTGAGTCTTGTGGGAGTAGGAGGGTGAGATTAGAATTATGTTCTCACACTAGTTTTCTCATTTTGGAGTCATCCCTGAAGGGATTTGGAACCTTTGAATCAGTTTGCAATGAATGTGGAGTCACAACAACTGGATTCTAATCCTTACTCTTTTGCTTATTCTTGCTCTGTCTCCTCAGAATAATCATTTAACCTCTTTAGCCTCACTGTCTTCAACTACAGAATTGTGATAATTGTGTTACAGAGCAGCTACTGTAATCATGTGTTTGAATATCCTTCAAATTTGTCCACTTTTCATCTCCCTCCAGCACTCACTCTATCCCAGAATAGATCGTTTCTTCTCTGAACCATTGTTAATAGCATTTAAACTGATTGACCTGTATCTATACTGCCACTTATCCCATCCATTCCTCACCCTGTGATATAAGCTATCTATCTAAAACATAAGTCTAATAATTCCATCTTTCTCATTCAAACCTTCCAAGCCCTTCCATGGCTTCTGAAATAAATACATTTCTTAAATTGCCTGAAGACCCTACAAGCTTAAATTTATTTCTCTGTTCTTCTCCAGGCCCTTTATGTACCATGCTCCTCCAAGCCACCTTAACTCCAGCCACAGCATTCTTTTTTCAGCCTTTGATGTTCACCATGCGCCCCTTCCCCTGACCCAGTGCTTCTCCACATCTCTGCTTCTGTCTGGAGTTCAATTCTCTTCCTTTAGTGAACTTCCATTTTTACTCCTTTCTCCACACTTCAACCCAGTTCACATCCTCAGGAAAGACTCTTCAAGCTTCTTTTTCAACACAATATAAACATTTACACAGCTATGTGCATCTATTCATTATCATGAAATTCAGTAGAATTTTTCAATGTATTTGTGTGATTATTTGACTGATGCCTATAACTTATTCAAGATTAAGTCTTACACCAGAGCTTGTAGAGAATAAGATCATTTATATTTTGGCTTAATACAGTGTTTAATAAAGTGCTTGGCACATGTCAGTACGTGAAAAATACTTGTTTAATATTTTGCCATTATTGGAATACTATATAAATGTATATATTGTCACTACATCACTACCTAAATTGTGTCTTTGTTCAATGCCACCATGATGTTTTCAGAGTTTAAGACTAACTTGAATTTAAAATGGACATACTCTGTCATTGTTGGAAAGAGGTTACTGTGTCTCAGGAAATTAGTAGAAAGAATTAAAAATAAATTACAGCCAACTCTTATTATTCTTGGCATTTATGCTCTGCAATCTGCCACAAACACTGATGAGCATATGTTGAACAATTGCTCCTAGGAGAAATACAGGGCTAGGTTCCTAATAGCTTTTGGTCAAATCTTTACCTCAACTGATCAGGATATAACCTTGTTTTATGCATGTTTCTCTTTTAAAAACTTTAGAATATATCGTTGATTCATTACCATTGAATTCATGGACAACAGGAATCATGTATAACAAAACGTACATAGCCTTCTTGTGTTTAGGAACATTAGACAACACTTCATCACTGTGCTTGGGGGTCTGTTATAAACGTCTAAATCACTAATAAAAGCCATAAAAGTGCAAAAATATTGACATTAAATACATTGCAAAAAAGGACACCTATTTATAGTATGATAGATAGCTGAAACAAGAAGCAAAGTGTTGTCTTGTTAGATCTCAGCTGATGATGTACAAGTCAAGTAACTCATATTTCTCACCAGTCTGCACATGCCCTTGGATGACTGTGCTGCAAATATTAATTTGAGGGTTAAAAATTAAATTTAGTAAGTAAATAAATTCACAAAAAAAGAGTCAGGAAAAAAGAAGATTGCCATGTACAGTTGGCCCTCCTTAGGCCAACTATGGGACCTGAACATTTTCTAATTTTGTGATGTAGGTAGGCGGTGTCTTGGAACCAATCCCCTGTGAATCTTGAGGAATGACTGGTATAAATTGCCTCAAGGTAATCTACGGGTGATTTCTTTTGTGTTTTCTTCTAATTCTTTTTTTTTTGAAACTGACATGTAGGCTGAAAATGCTTAAGGACTTTCTTCTTTTTCAGAAATAATCTATTCTGAAAAGATATCTTCTTTCTGAAGTATATGATTATCTCCATTGACTTTTTAACTGTTAATACACAGAACCAAACAAAAATGTTGTCTTTAGACAGCAAATATGTTATTAAAGCTATTGTATTACCACATATTCATAGAGTATACAATAATTACTTAAGTACATCATAATCATAAGCATTTTTAAAAGTGTTTTCATCGTATCTTTAGTTTGGTTCCAAACAAATAGATGTAAACTTGACACACTCCTACATACATTTGCCACCGCTAATGTTGAGGTTCTTGTCAGGAACATGGATATATTAAGGATGGTTTCAGCAAAAGTCACATTAGGGAGGAAATAAGGCAAAAGCACTGCCCTCTTTCCAAGCTGAAGTCATAGAGATATTACCTTAAAAATAGTATTTTGTACTTTTATTTGCATATATATATACTTTATATTTAATGCATATTTTATCTATTATATTACATATATGGATAGTGCATATATTGTGTAATTTAAATGCTAATTCACTTAATACCATCTTTCTATAGTTTATATTGCAAACATCAATAACATATTCATTTTTAAGACAAGTGACAACTATAACATTTCCTGATGCAATTGAAAACATGACAGTTTAGCTTTTTTTTTTAATTAGAAAATGCCTGTTTTAAGTAGAAATGTCCATGCCAAAAGTGGACATTAAAAAAAATAAAATTTTAGCCGATAAACACTCAGTACTCACATTAAGAATGCAATTTTGTGTCAAAGCTTTAAAGGACTTCAATTTTTTATTTCAGTAAACAACAAGAATGTTGTTATTATGGTATATTTTAATTAGGACATATGCATGCAGCATGTGAAATAAGAAAAAAAGCACCAGAACAAAGGTTAATGGCCACGTATTTGGTTTTAGAAGGTGCTAGCATGCCAATAATATAATTTGAAGAATAATTTTATGTTTTGTAGTGTACACCTGTTCCTATTGCACTGAATAGAATTGAGAACCTTATACAGTTGAATAGTGTCATGAGTTTGCACAGAAAGGGGTAGGAACACCTAAGCATCCAAGCCAAGGTGAAATAATGTGTACTTTTTTAACTTTTAGTCCTTATTCTATTTACACTACTTTTTCCTGAGCTATATAACACTTCTCCAGATATTAGTGACGATACAAAGGAATCGATTTTACCAGGATTTCTAATACTGGCAGTCTTCTGTTCACTTGTGTCATTTTTTTATTTCAGCTTGTTGTGGAGGGAGTGGTACATCAGAGAAGAAATGAGTTGAGAGAACCGGTAAAATTGTTTTGTATTTGTTTGTTGCTGTTGGAACGTCTGAGAATAATCTCAGTCTCCATACATTTGCACTCACTCTCTGTCACACACACTGTCTCTCTATCTATATATAGAGATACACATAGACAAATATATATAGATATATGTACATATATTTAGCAAAGAATATATATATACTTTTCATGCCATACTCTCTGCCATATAAAATGATGACCAAAAATGAGGTATTTTATAATACTAGTTTCTGCTAGAATTCTTTCGTCTTACAAACCTCGAACTGTTTGAGGCAAGTGCTAAGTACTATGTTTAGCTGATTGCATGTGCCAAGTAAATGCTAATAAGGTGAATAATAATTTGGAGATAACTAGTGGAATCTGTAACTAGGTATCTTCTCTGGCAAAGCAGACCTAGCAAGGTGACTTTTCACACGCTTGAATCGACCTGTCTCATCTGATGTTAAAGAATTGCTATCCGTCTGCTAATGTCTAAATGAGAAGCTGAGTCTGCAAGTCAAGGCACTACACTTATATTGACTTTTTGGTGTTTGTGAGTAACTCTGTTTATTTGCCTACATTGTACCACATGCAGACACACCAAAAAGATTTCAGTTTCAGTCATGCAGATCACAGCTGAATCATAGATATCTAGGCAGCCCAAAACATGAACATACTTTAAATGATGAAAATAATAGCATAAGAGTCACAGATCTGGAAAATCACAGAAGTCAAACTCAATGAAGGATATAAGTCAAAGACATGAACAAAATCACTTCTATAACAAAAAGTTTTTTAGAATGCTGTAAGATATAGATGTTGCTAAGTGATGAGAAAACCAAAGTGAATCTCAGAATTGTGCACTTTATATATTTATGCAAAAAGTCATGTAATATTTAGATTTGTTTGTGTCTGGTAAAATGACTGTAGATTAAAGGTGTTTAAGATCCCTGGCTGTAAATCAAATGTGATAAACATATGCAGGGATGGCTATGAGGACTGAGTAGATAGGACCTCATCTACTTACATGGGCAACTTTTTGTGATAAATTAAATATTTTCCTTCTATTTTGGAAGCATGATTTTATTTATCTCAAAATTAATATTATCCTAATACATATATTTATTAAAAATAAAATCTAACCCAGATATTCATATTGCCTATTTAAGGATCATGCAAAACACCATAAAAAATAAACAATAAAAAGACATTAATACAAGGCAGAAGAAAACAAAGAGACATGAGCTAGGGTTAGGTGTGTGGTATCTGTGTAAGTGATACAGAGAGATTCTCAGCTTCACAGCTCTGTGTAGTTAACACACCAAATGGACTTAGAACTACCCAAATAATTAGTTGCTTTTCTCAAAAATAACAGTGGAATGACTTTCTTTCTAATTTATTAGAAACTAGAAAGTATTATTAGAAGAAATCTAATGATTATCTCCAATTCCTCTAATATCTATATCACCATTCCACCTGAAAAGTCACCGAGTTTAGAATCAAAGGACAAACTGCTGTCTAAATCTTGAATGATTTTTTTCTTTTTTTCTAGCTGAAAGCTGTAAGTGTAAAGTATACTGGTGACTTTGTTTTATTATCAACTTCTTATTTTTGTTAGGCACTAAAATAAAAAGACTCTTTTACTTTTGACAGTGGATTCACTGCAGCACAAATCACTGAAAATTATTGCAAGTCTCTCTGTGTTAAATACTCTATGCTGAGTGTATCTCAGTATTAAGACCGTTAAAACATACATTCATAATAATATGCTTCTTTAGTCAACTCCTCCTTTCAATCGTGAGTTTCTTCAGGCCTGTGCCACTCATTCCCTATCCCTGGTTTTGATTATCACACACAGAAGGTGCTCAATAAATATTTGTGGAACGATTGAAAGTGAATAGTAAAATTTATATTTAAAGATAGTGTACATTCATTAAAATCACTGCTCATTGGTTAGTGCCTTTAATTCAGTTTAAGATTTTAAATAAAAAATAAATCTTACAATTCCTTTTTTCTAGCTATTCCGTTAATATCAGCCTCCTTTAAATGCTCTTTGTTTTTCCGTAAGCGTATGTTCTACATTTTTATGTAATTTGAAAATTTGTTATTCAGCTATGAAATCTTTTGAGTGCATTATATTATTGAAAAGGGTATCAAATATTTACTGCATATATAAATAAGAAAGTTGAATCTGCTGCATTCTTACACCAATAAAATGCAAAATCACCAAACTAACAAAAAAGCTTGAAAAATATAAGTTTAGATGTAAGGGTCTATACAATGATTATAGAATATTTATTGGAAATTAGAAAGTATTATTAGATGAAATCACAATTGTCCACATTTTATGATTTTACTGCAGCCTAGTGAGGCTTTTCTCTTATTATTCTAGAAAATATAGCAATGAGATTTGATTATAATACCTTAAATAAAGATGGTTTCAAAACCTATTTTAAAATTAATAATCTACTAGATTTTTCTAAAAGGATTCTGTGGTTCTTTGCAGGTAACTCACTAGGTTCATGATGAATGCCTGGTGCTTCACATGTGTCCCTAAAAAATGCAACATTATTAAACTCTTGCAAATAAAACTTTCAAATTTTAATGGGCTCTAAAGCAGTCTTATGTAGATTAGGAAAAGCTTGAAAATATATAATTTTTGAAGTTTTCCCACTCAGAAGCTAATACCTATCTGATTTTTTTTAAAAAGCAGTATTTAACTTAATACAATAATGACCTTTTTCTAGTAATTTGCAATATGTATTATTCCTTTAGGGGAATATCATGATGCATTCTGATAAGATGAGCTTTCCTATGTAAATGCTACCCTTTTAAGGTCAGAAGCTGTACTCAGCTAATGACGGCAAACGAGAAATGGTCAGGTGTTCAATATAAACAACATTGAAAACTCAAAGCTTTGTGATAATCCTCTAATATATTTTAAAGCACTTATAGCTATTTCAATCTATCTGCCTATGCATATGTACTTATAAACATAGCTATAGACATAGATATATGCACAAAACTAAATTAGTTTCTACAGAGTAGCACACAGTTAGGCTATCATTTTAAATATCAATTAGAGCCTTAATCTATACTAACAAAATTAGTAAGACCATTCTAAATAGCATTAGCATAATTCACCTTTCAAGGTTCACAATTAGATATTCACCTTTGGAAGAAAAAGAGATTGCATCTTTTAAATAATTCTTCCTTTGTTAATAATAAAAAAATTCAGTGCAGCCATTATTCAGAATCTTTCTCTTGACTATCTTTACCTAAGTTTGACACAGTGATGCAGTCCAAACAAACTAAATGCCAGCACATTATATTTATTCTGAGTTAAATCAGCTTTCTAAAGTGAAAAATGTTTAAGAATAAAAAACATTTACATAGTGAGAACAATAGAACTTGTGTAGACCAATTTTAAGAACAGCAGTTTCCTGTAAAGCTGTCAAATGGTATTGTTCAACATCACATGTTAATACAGCATGAAAAATAGTGGATATAAATATTCTTATTAATAAACTACATAGTAATATGACATTGTTTTTGCCACATTTTTTGAAATATCTTAATTTTGGAATTAACAGAGCCTAGAGAATTTCAGTATGTAATTATGACTGTCGATATCTTACTAGCTAGTGCTATAATTAAGATACATTTAATTTTTAATTATGCTATAGGTAGTGGGTTGATATAACACTGATAACTCTGCCCATGAACTCTGTAACATGGATATTCATTTGTCTGCTAGAAAAGCTTCTGCCTGCTTTTAGTAGAAAGACAAACTAGTGTTAAAAGGGACAATTCCTTAGCTGATAATCTACTTTAATAAGTTATTTGGTTAAAATACTTGCAATACAAATAAGTGGGATTTGTTTAGTCTTATAGTGTTGAAAATTCAGTGCTATGAAACAGTTCATTCTCTATTCTGTCTTGCTTTCCTCTTTCTCAATTCCCCACAAAATACATACACACATCTAAATAAAATACTGACAATGATGTGTGCTATTAATTTCTTTATTTTTAATTCCTTTTATAAAAGTTATCCTTCGCTACAAGATAATATTTTATAGATATGAAGAAATAGCTTCTTTATTTAGAATTCTTTCTTTCTTTCTAAATATAGAATTCTCTATTGGGAAGCACTTTGGGGACAATTTCCTCTTTCCTTTTATTGTGATTTTTTTCAGCCTGTAATACTCCACTTGATTACTTCTCCAAACATCAATATATAATTAAACTAAAATTATTAATTTAGTGTGAAATGAAAAGTGTTTCAGAATTATTCTTTGGAAAAGGACAATCACTTCAGTATGCTAAATTAACCTACAATGCCGTGATAAAGAGTTACTGAGAGCATGGGATGATAACTTCTGATTTTTATTGGTCTGACACTGCTGGGCAAAGTAATGGATTGTACTGGAAACACATAGCTAAATGAGACTTTGAGAGATTGCTAGATTGTGTAAACGTAATTCACCTAAACACTCCCAACGCATGAAAACTTACGGCACATGGGAACATTATTTTAAAAAATGAAACAGTAGTAACCAGTACACTCTTTCTTCATGGCATAAGGGGGATCACTGTTAGCTGTATTGCGTATGGGTAAGGTAGGGTTAGGCAGCAATAAAAAAGTTTTGATTTACTGATTTTAGTGAGCCTGGGATTTCTCTAACACTTCCCGCAAAATAGGGTTTACACCTGAAGGTGACTGATGCCACACCCTAATCCCCTGACAAGAACGAGCACCTTCCCAGCACTTTTTGCTGCAGCTCATAAGGAGATGCAGTGGCATGCTTGCCCACCAGCCACTGCTTGACCGAATCTTCTAGGCTTTACTATAAATATAGGATGCATTAAATGAAGACAGGGCACATCTCAAAAGAGCATCACAGTATCACAATAGAGAATTAAAAATTTGCATGCCAATTTAAACTTTCCCTTGGTCTTGTAAAGGAAAATGTGGACTTTTGCAAGGATCAGTTTCCCATGTGTATTCAATTAGAATCTGACACTTTTTTTCTCCTCTGTCTCCTCCTAACTTAGTGCAGTCTTCCTTAAGAGTATCAATCTGTAAACCACCCCAAACCCCTTAAAAATGTTCTTACCCCTCACAGTATTTTTTCCTATCTCATTTCTTCCTGGATTTGAAAATTTTGGCACTTCTTTAGGATTTAGTAAACATCTTTTAATGTTCTCCATAGGGATTCTTGCCTAAGAATGAATGTGGGCACTCTAATTCCTCTGCAGTTGTCCCCAGAAATTTGTGTTACCTGTGAACATAAACCCACCGTTCCTGTAAATAAGCATGTATTTTCTGTAGAGGAAAAAACAAAACAACTTAATGATATGGTTAGGCTTTGTGTCCCCACCTAATTTTCATCTTGAATTATAATCCCCACGTGTCAAGGGAGAGACCAGGTGGAGGTAATTGAATCATGGGGGTGGTTTCCCCGACACTGTTCTCGTGATAGTGAGTGAGTTCTCATGAGATCTAATGGTTTTATAAGGTGCTCTTTTCCCTTCACTCGGCACTTCCTCCTGCTGCCTGGTGAAGACGGTGTCTCTTCCCGTTCGCCCTCCTCCATGATTGTAAGTTTGCCAAGGCCTCCCCAGCCATGCCGAACTGTGAGTCAATTAAACCTCTTTCCTTTATGAATTACCTAGTCTCAGGTAGTTCTTTATAGCGGTATGAAAACTGACTAATACACTTAGAATCCTCCAGGTACAGTTTTTGTCCATTGTTTGTTGTGACCTGTTAACCTCCTCTCCATTATTAAGGAAAGATGAGTTTTGCTCTGTTTTACCCCTCCTGGGAGCAGTTACCTGCTCTGATTACATTTTTATGATTTCTTAAAATCTGCCTTTGAAAAGCAGAATGCCATTTCTTTTTAACTAATTCTACCATTAGCAGCTGAGTAGTAGTAAGACTACAGCTTCTGAGTCAATCTGGCTGACTTCGAACACAGTCTTACCACTTACCAACTCTGGTACCTGCAGCAATTTACCTAATCTCTCCAGGCTCAATTTCTTCTTCTGTTAAAAGATTACCAAGCATAGAAAAATTTCAGAAAATTTAATAAGTTTACATATATACTTTATATATAGTATATACATAATGTATACACATACATGTATATATGTGTGTGTATGAATATATGGATGCATTCATAAAGAGAGGGAGAGATGTTTAGAATAGTACCTGGCATATAATAATGCTGTTTTCAAAGATCTGGTTGGAGGAGGGAGTGGCTCTATAATGTAGTCCTAAATTTACATGACCCTGCTGACAAAATTTTATAACCTCCTTCAGTAAATCATTATGAGTTTTAATTACACTCATTTCTTTGAATCTTGGAAGTAATGTGAATAAGTAAATCAATTATTTTTTCTGGATCTCTCTTCTCACCAAGCATTTACTACCATTCTGATCAGTGTGAACTTTTTCCGCCAGAACCTTGCTGATAGTAATCTCTTGGACCCTAATATAGTATTGGTTCAGCCCAACTAGAAATTTCAATACGTTTGATAAGAAGTTTGTTTTTAAATATTCTTAATTATTAAAACCTTTTCACACATTGATTTAAAATGAAAATTTCAAAAATCAACCAATAATATACTATATAAATTTAAAATTGTACTGAAAGGGCAATATACACAGATATGAGTTTGTGTGTGTGTGTTGAGGGGGTAACAGTTGTCACCATTATAATGACTCAATAATTCGACACCTTTGGGGCAATGCTTAACATAAAATATTTCTAACAGTAGAATAAATTTGAAAATATATGTGCGTTATTACCAATTTAGGGTGTTTCCTCAATCGTGCAAGTGGAATTCAGTGTTAATACCCTTCAATATCACATTTACGGATGCGCATTTACCCATTGTTTAAAAGCAGCAATGTCTGTGTGACTTGCCATAAAAAGAAATTTTGTGGCACCTTTTACAAAATGTGAACGTGTATTTTGATCAGGCAAACGCTACCTAAACAATGCTGGTCACATTGGACCAAAATATGCTTCTACGTAAGCAAAATTTACTGAAGGTAAGGAGAAATGTGGCATCAGAGGACAAACTAGACAGTTTACAAAAGTGTTAAGAGAGTGAGAGGGAGAATGTCCCAGCAATACTCATGAGGTCCTGATGATATAAATATTAAGCAGGAGAGACTTTCAAAGAAGAAGCCTCATGTTGTTGCACTCACAGACCAAGCCTGCTGATATGAAGAGTTACTGCTAAGGTTTTCAGGTTATATATTTATTTGTTATTGTAATTAGCATTCTTGTTACTACTTCAGTAAACTTAAAAATATTTCTTAAATGTTTATCGCTACCACTTATATCTGGAGGTAGATTTACAATTCAAAAATTAAACATTTTTTTCTATTTTTTTTCTCAGTTTTGGAAAATATCTTACATAACGTATTTTGCAAAGGCTATTTAAGGGCTTACATAAGAGCAAGCCCTTAAAATTACAGACACATTACAAGAAAAGTCTTATGCTCCCTTTTCATTATAATGAAATTAATATAGCTCCCTTATACTTCTTGTACTTCTTAATAGTGTATATATCAATGCCATGATACCATACTTCTGCAGCAATATACTGTATTCATCATTTCTGAGTGAGCAGAGGCTCTATTTTCATGTTCTTTTCATTTTGTTCAATGTCAGCGTTTGGGTATACAGTGGCCCTTTCTCAATCTCATTGTGTATAAATTCAATGAAGTAAATCTTATTCATATGTGTGGTTAATACATATGCCATCAAGCAAACTATTCTTTACTGAACATCTAGTATAACTTAAAAATTATGTGAGATATTTAAAATTGTATTGTTTTGCCAAATATCTATTGAATTCCTCTTTGTTCCAAGCATTTTGCAAGAAATTGAGGTAATAAGGGTGAAATATGAAACTTCAAAACAGGCCACAGTTTAGCAGATAAATATTATCTGTATATATGTCTATGCATAAATATATAAGCGTGATGAATATTAAATATATGTGCATAAAATATAGGAACACAATAATAAAAACTACAATTACTGTGTATTGCGGCATACTACTTGATGTCTATTATGTCATGACATCTTCAGAATAATCGTATGAAGGGAATATATTTGCTTTAGTTTGCTTCTCTGTCCCCCAAACCTCATGTTAAAATTAAATCCTCAATATTGGAGGTGGAACCTAGTGGGGGAGTATTTGGGTCATGGGAATGGATCCCTCATAAATGGCTTGGTGTCATCCTTGAGACAGTGAGTGACTTCTCTATTATTTCCCATGAGATCTGGCTGTTAAAAAGAGCCTCCTACCTCTCTCGCCTCTCTCTTGCTACCTCTCTCACCATATGATCTCTGCACACCAGCTCCTCTTAACTTTTGCTATGAGTATAACCAGCCTGAGCACCTCAGCAGATGTAAAGCAGGTGCCAGCACCATGCTTCTGGTATAGGCTGCAGAAACATGAGCCGATTAAATCTCCTTTCTTTAAAAATTTTCCAGCTAAAGATATTCCTTTATAGCAACACAAATGAACTAATACATTGGTCTTGAGGCATGGGTGTTGCTGTAAAGATACGTGAAAATGTGCAAGTGGTTTTGGAACTGGGTAGTGGGCAGAGGTTGGAAGATTTGGGGGCCCAGAGGAAGACAGGAAGATGAGAGAAAGTTTGGAACTTCTTAGATACTGGCTAGGTGGTTGTGACCAAAATGCTGATAGAAATATACACAGTAAAGGTCAGGCTGACAAAATCTCAAATGGAAAAGAAGATGTTTTAGCAACTGGACCCAAGATCACCCATATTACCCCATAGCAAAGAATTTGACTGCATTTTGACCATTCCTTGGGCTTTTTGGATGACTGAACTTAAGAGTGAAGACCTAGGGCATCTGACAAAAGAAATTTCTAAACATCAAAGCCTTCCAGAAGTTGTGTGGCTGCTTTTAACAGCTTACAATCAGATATGGCAGCAATTAAATAGTCTAAAAGTGGAATTTATGACTAAAGAGAAGAAAAAATTAGAAAATTTGCAGTCAGGCCACAAGGTGGAGATGAAAAAAGCATTTTCGGGAGAGAAATCCCAGGGTGCTGTGATGCAACCACTTGTTAGCACAGATAAAAGAGAGCCAGATTCTAATAGTAAAGACAATGTGGAAAATGCCCCAAAGGCATTTCAGAAATCTTTGAGGCTGTCCCTCCCATCACAGGCAGAGAGGCCTAGGAGGACAGGATTCACTGTCCTTCACCACCTCAGGATGAGACTCTATTTCCCTGCACTGCCTCAGGTTGCGGCTCCCTGTATCCCATCAGCTCTGGCTTCAGCTGCAGCTCAGACAGCCCTAGGTAATGATGTGCACTCCACAGGGCACACGCCTTAAGTTTTGGTGGCTTTTACATGGTGTAAAGTCTGCAGGCACCTAGGATACAAGAGTAGTGGAGGCTTTGTGGCTTCCACCTAAATTTCAGAGGATGTATTGAAAAGCCTGGGAGTGCAGCGATGTCCCAGGAATGAGGCCACCCCAGAGAGTATCCACCAGGGCAGTGCCCAGTGGAGCTGTGGGAGCAGGGTCACTGCTCTCCAGGATCAGAATTACAGAGCCACTGGCAGAATACAACCTGGAAAAACTGCAGGTACCAGATTTTAACCTGTGAAAGCAGTCACATGGGCTGCACCCAGTAAAGCCATAGGGGCAGGGCAGCCTAAGGCCTTAGGATCCCATACTCCCACCAGTGTCACCAGGGTGTGGGACATGGAGTCAAAGATTATTTTGGAGCTTCAAGATTTAATGTCTGTCCCGCTGGGTTTCAGACTTGCATGGGACCTATTACACCTTCCTTCGGGTGTTTTCCTCCTATTTCTCCCTTTTGGAATCATAATGTTTGCCCAATGACTGGAAAACAATTGTACCTTGGAAGTAAATAATTTGGTTTTGATTTTGCAGGCTCATATCCATAACCAACTTACCTTGTGTCTCAGATGAAACTTTGGACTTTTCAGTTAACGATGAAACATTTTTTAACTTGTAGAGACTATCAGGATGGAATGATTGTATTTTGTGTGTGAGATGGTCATGAGATTTGGAGGCCCAGGATCAGAATATTATAGTTTGAATGTTTTCTTCCCAAAATCTCATGTCAAAATTTTATCTCCAGTGTTGAAATTGGAGCCTAATGGAAGGTATTTGGGTCATGAGGGTTAGGGGTGAACCCAGAGTCCCTCATGAATGATTTGGTGCCATCTTGTGACAATGAGTGAGTTTTCAAGCTGTTATTTCCCATGACAGCTGGTTGTTTAAAAGAGTCGGTCACCTCTCTCCCCTCTCTCTTGCTTCCTCTCTCACCACGTGATCTCTTTACACACCAGCTCCCCTTTGTCTTTTGCCACTAGTAAGCAGCCTGAGGACCTCACCAGAAGCCAAACAGATGCCAGCACCATACTTCTTGTAAAGTCTGAAGAACTGTGAGCCAAACAAAACTCTTCCCTTTATAAATTGCCCGGTCTCAGGTATTTCTATATAGCAATGCAAGTGGACTAAGACAGTATTTTAACCTCAATTTTGATCTTGAGAAAATGAACACACACACAGGCTGGAGACTTCCTAAAGGTCACTCAGATGTAAGTGGTACACAAAGAATTAACAAGATCTGTCTAACTGCACACACTGTACCCATAATCACTTCACCAAATCAATTCAATTTGATGTTCTCTTCTTATGTGCAGGTACGTTGTGAAAAAAGCAGGAACAGATGGGGTTGGGGAAGCAGAGGCAGGGTAAAGGTGAGGGAAAAGAAAGCGAAATAGAAATGCCTTCAACTGGAGATAATATTAGAGCTTTGGAGGTTAAAGTTTGTATATGATTTACTAAGACGAAAAGGGGGATCAAAAATGTATTTTGAACAATGATGAATGAAACTAGAACACAGCAATTACAGTGAATGGGAAGAAGTAGTGAGAGATAAAATTGGAAATTTATACTGAGGCCAGATTCTAAAGAGCTTTGAATTCATTAAGTGTTTGCTTTATGCTGTGGGCAGTGAGAAGTTCTGGAAAGTTTGTAAAATGTAGAAATAATCACCTGTGTTTTAGAAAGAGAATTCTGAATATAATATAAAGGATGAATAAGAAGTGAGCAAAAGAAGCAAGAATAGAGCAGTTTTACTAATCAAGTGAAATGTACTAAAGAGCTAAATTAAAACATTGCCAATAGGAATGGGTAAAAAGAAGTGCAAGCAACATTTCATTGATAAAACTGTTAGAACCTTGAGGTGAAATAAACATAGGAGATATTTATCAGATATACTGATAGAGACTGGCACATTAGGTTCAGACTACACAGTATGGCAATTAAGGTTGAAAATAAGGAATGGGGTAATTTATGGTAGGAAAACAAAATAGTCTACATGCGTATATGGCATAATGAAAAAAATAGAAAACAAGTAAAGACAATACATGATCTTTAGTACTTTGAGTGATCCATACAGTAAAATGGGAAAGTTGTATTAGAATGGGTGAATGAATCTCGGTGATTTCCTTTAGGAACCCTTTCAGGACTTGACTTTCGCCTTTCCTGCTGCAATAGCTGCTATTCTCTAGGTCAAGGAACCAATATGATGGATTTTGAAAACTTTTAAGCATGCTTTTCTGAATATAATTTTGGGGAATGAATTGAATGTATTGATAGGTTCAACAGATTCATTGTGAAAAAGACCTAGCCTACCACTGGACTTACTACCTGATCGTTAGGAGTCCATACCGTAATGGGGGGTGAAAGATGAAAATTCAGGTCCCAGATTTCAGCACAAACTCCATCCTTCTATCAAATAACCCTCAATAGATGTCATTTCGCTAATGTTTGGCCAACAAAGTAAATGGACTTGTGTCTCTTTAGGGAAGGCTTGGAGAAAATATTACTGTAATTATTTTTTTGTGGTGTTGCAAGATTCTTCCTCATGAAGATGTGACTTTTTAGTTAGTTAATGAGTTCTGAGTCTGAAAACAGATTCAAATCTGGAAACTGAGACTGTGACTTTTTGGGGGGTAATTAAACCCTGGACAGTCTACTCATCTATTCTTATTCTGTCTCTTTATTTTCCTCTTATGTATGTATGTATGTATATATGTATGTATGTATCTGTCTGTCTGTCTGTCTATCATCTATCTATTCAATCTTCTCCTTTGCTACCAGATAGCCCAGTTTTAGCCCAACATTACAACTTTCAGAGCTCTTAGAAATTCCCAGGAACCCTCTCTCCAGAATCTTACTTAACATCTTTGTAAACAATGTCAGGAATGAGGTGATAGCTTAGTGTGGTTTTGATTTTAATTTCTTCAATGATTAGTGATGTTGAGCACTTTTCATATACCTGTTTGCCATTTGCATGTCTTTTATAGGAAAAATGTCTATTCTGGTTCTTTGACAGTTTTTAATCAGCTTATTTGATTTTTATATTGAGTTGTGTTAGTTTCTTATAAATATTGCATATTAACTTCTTATCAGATGGTTTGCAAATGTTTGCCTTTTTGTTTTGTGGTTTCTTTTGTTGTATACAGCATTTTTAGTTTGATGTAGCCCCATTGTCTATTTTGGCTTTTGTTGCATGTGCTTTTGGTATCATAGCCAAGAAATCATTGCCCAGTTCAAAGCCAAGAAGATTTTTCTTTATATTTTCTTCTAGTAGTTGTATGGTTTCAATTCATAGACTTAAGTATTTAATCCATCTGGGGTTAATTTTTTATGTTTTGTGATATTTCCAGTTTTTCCAACACCATTTATTGACAAGACAATCCTTTTTCCATTGCATGTACTTGGCACCCTTGTCAAAGACCAGTTAATTGTGCATGCATGGATCTATTTATGGACACTCTATTCTTTTCCATTGGTCTATATTTTTATTATTATGCCAGTACCATAATATTTTAATTAAGATAGGTTTTTAGTATATTTTGAAATCGCAGAGTAGAATGCCTCCAGCTTTGCTCTTTTTGTTCAACTTTGCACAAGAAGTTGGATGCTTTTTTGAGGTCTTCACTCATTCCATATGAATTTTAGGATTTTTTTTCCATTTATGCAAAGAATGCCTTGGAATTTTCACATGCATTATCTTGAAACTTTAGATTACTTGGGTAGTAGAGACATTTTAACAATATTATTTCAATCCAATAATAAGAGATGTCTTTTCATTTATATGTGTCTTTACTTCATCAATGGCTTATAGTTTTTAGTGTGCAAGGCTTTTACCTATTTGGTTAAGCTTATTCCTAAGTATTTTATTATTTTTGTTCCTGTAATGAAGGATTTTAAAAGTGTCTTTTTTATAATGCATTGTTTGTACATAGAAACATGATTGATTTTTGTATGTTGATTCTGTATCCTGAAACTTCACTGAATTCATTTGTTCTAACAAAATTCAGTAAGCCTTTAAGACTTTTTTTTTTTTTTTTGAAACTGTGTCGAGTTCTGTCACCCACGCTGAGTGCAGTGGCACCATCTCGGTTCACTGCAACCTCTGCCTCCTGGGTTCAAGTGATTCTCCTGCCTCAGCCTCCTGAGTAGCTGGATTACAGGTGCCTACCACCATGCCCAGCTAATTTTTGTATTTTTGGTAGAGACGGGGTTTCACTGTGTTGGCCAGGCTGGTCTCGAACTCCTGACCTTGTGATCTGCCTGCCTTGGCCTCCCAAAGTGCTGGGATTACAGGCATGAGCCACTGTGCCCGGCAGCTTTTAAGGCTTTCTATGTACTGGCATACCTTGCTTTATCGTATCTCACTTAATTGTGCTTTGCTAATACTGTGTAGCTTATAACTTGCAAGTTTGTAGCAGTCACTTAATGTCTCTGTGTCACATTTTAGTAATTCTCACAATGTTTCAAAATGATTAGTTGTTACTATACCTGTTTTGGTGATCTGTAATCAGTGATCTTTGACATCCTGATTGTAATTGTTTTGGGGAGCCACAGACTATGCCCATAGAAGATGGCAAACTAATTTGATAAATTCTGTGTGTGTTTGGACTGGTCATTTGGCTAACAATTTCCCACTTTCTCTTCTCCCCAGGCCTCCCTATTCCCTGAGACAAAACAGTATTAAAATTAGGCCAATTAATAACACTGCAAGGGCTTCTAAGTATCCAAGTGAAGGAAAGAATCTGATGTTTCTCACTTTAAATCAAAAGCTGGAAATTATTTTAAGTTTAGCAAAGGAGGCATATGTTAAAGGTCGAGATAGACTGAAAGCTAGGACACTTGATCAAATAGTTAGCCAAGTTGCGAGAGCAAAGAAAAGTTCTTGAAGGAAATTTAACATCACCATTTCAGTGAACAAATGAATAAAAAAGCAAAACAGCTTTGTTGCTATGATGGAGGAAGTTTGAGTGGTCTGGATAGATCAAAACGCCCCAAGTTTCCCTTAAGCCAAAGTCTGATCCAGAGCTAGTCCCCGCTCTCTTCAATTCTATAAAAGCTGAGAGAGGAAAGGACGGTGCAGAAGAAAAATTGGAAGCTAGCAGAGGTTAGTTTATGAGGTTCAAGTAAAGAAGCCACCCCCATAACACAAAAGTGCAAAGTAAAGCAGCCAAGTGCTGATATAGGAGCTGCAACAAGTTATCCAGAAAATCTAGCTAAGATCATTAATGAAGGTGGCTACAGGAAACAACAGATTTTCAATGTAGCAAGACAGTTTTCTATTGGAAGAAGGTGGCACTTAAGACTTTTATAGCTAAAGAGAAGTCAATGCTTGACTTCAAAGCTTCAAAGGACAGGCTACTCCCTTGCTGGGGGTTAATACAGCTGGTAACTTTAAAGTGAAGCCAATGCTCATCTATTCTGAAAAGCCTAGAGCCTTTAAGAATTATGCTAAATACACTTTGACTGTGTTTTATAAATGGAACAACAATGCCTGTATGAGAGTGCATCTGTTTACACTATGGTTTAATGTATATTTAAAACCCATTATGGACACCTACTGCTCAGAAAAAAAAAGGTTCCTTCCAAAATTTTACTGCTAATTGACAATGCACTTAGCCATCCAAGAGCTCTGATAGAGACGTACAAGAGTTATAGATTAATTTGTTTTCATGCCTACTAATACAATATCCATTCTACAGCCCATGGATTGCAAAGTACTTTCTACTTTCAAGTCTAATTATTTAAGAAGAAAGTTTAATTTTGTAGGGCTGTATCTGCCATACATAGTGATTCCTCTGATGGATTTGAGCAAAGTAAGCTGAAAACTTACTGGAATTTATTCCTTCTCCCTAAGTGAGTAAGTTCGTACCCATTAACCAACCTCTCTCTAGCCGCTCTTCCCCCATACACCCTTCCCAGCCTCTGGGAACTATCGTTCAATTCTCTACATAAGATCAACTTTTTAAATTCCCATGTATGAATGAGAACATGTGATATATGTATGTGACTAGTTTATTCCACTTAGCATAATGACCTCTACTTCCATCCATGTTCCTGTAAATGACAGAATTTCATTTGTATGACTGAATCCTATTCCATTGTGTATGTATATCACATTTTATTTATCCATTAATTCATTGATGGGCACTTTGGGTGATTCCATATCTTAGTGATTGTAAATGGTACTGCAAGAAACATGGGGATGCAGTTATCTCTTTTATGTACTGATTTCCTTTGAATAAATATCCAGTAGTGGCATTTCTGAATCATATGGTAGTTTTATTTTTAATTTTTTTGAGAGAACTAAAAATACTGTTTTTCATAATGGCGGTACTAATTTATATTGCCACCAACAGTGTATAAAAGTTCCCCTTTCTCTGCATCCTTTTCAGTTTTTCTTCTTTGTAGTCTTCTCTGGTTATAGCGATTCCAAGTGGTATAAGATAATATTTCATCATGATTTTTGATTTGCATTTCCCCAATGATTAGTGGTGTTGAATTTTTCAATATAATTGTCAGACATTTTTATGTCTTCTTTTAAGGAATGTCAGTTCAGGTCCTTGCTCACTTTTTAAAGAGATTATTTGATTTTTCTTTTGCTGATGACTTGAGTTTCTAGCATATTATGGATTTTAGTCCCTTGTCAATGAATAGTTTGCAAATATTTTCTTCCATTCTATAGGTTATCTCTTCACTCTTAAAGACTTTCCTTTGCCATACAGAAGATTTTTAGTTCAATATAGTCCCATTTGTCTATTTTTGTTTTTGTTGACTGTGCCTTTAAAAGCCTTAGCCATAAAATGTTGCCTAAGCCAATGTGCAGAAGCATTTCCTCTGTTTTCTTCTAATAATGTCATAGTCATAGTTCAGTGTCTTATGTTTATGTTTTTAATCATTTTGATTTAATTTTTTTCTATATGATGAGAGATATACGTCTAGTTTCAATCTTCTGCATATGGATATCCAGTTTCCTGGAACCATTTATTTTAGAGGTTGCAATTTCTCCAATGTGTGTCCTTGGTACCTCCGTTAGAAATCATCTGGCTGTAAATATATTGATTTATTTTTGTGTTGTTCATTCTGTTCCATGGGTCCATTGTGTCTGTTTTCATGCCCACACAATGCTGTTTTGGTTACTCTAGCTCTGTTGTGTATTTGGAAGTCAGGTAGAGTTTTGCCTCCAATTTTGCTCTTTTTGCTCAGTATTGCTTTGGTTATTCTAGGTCCTTTATGGTTCCAAATAAATGTTAGTATTGTTTTTCCTTTTCCTGTGAAAAATGTCATTAGTGTTTTGATAGGGATTTCATTGAATCTGTAGATTGCTTTGGTTAGTATGGTCATTTAAAAATAGTAATTGTTCTAATTCATGAGCATGTTGTTAGTTTTCTGTCTCTCTCTTTTTGCTTGTCAGTGTTTTGTAGTTTTCTTTGTAAAAGTCTTTCACTTCTTTAGTTAAATTTAATCCTACATATTTTTTGGTAATTATTATCAATGTGATTGCTTTCTTGATTTCTTTTTCAGCTAGTTTTATTATTGGTGTACAGAAATGCTACTGATTTTTATGTTGATTTTGTATTCTGCAAGTGCACTGAATTTATTTATAAGTCTCAAGAGTTTTTTATTGGATGATTTAGGTTTTTCTATATATAAGACCATATCATCTGCAAAGGAAGACAATTTCACTTCCTTGTTTCCAATTTGGAAGCCTTTTATTTATTTCTCTTGTTGGATTACTCTGGCTAGGACTTCCTGTAGTATGTTAAATAAGAGTGGTAAAAGTGGACAAACTTGTATTGTCCCATTTCTTAGAAGAAAAACTTTCAGCTTTCTACATTTAGTGTGAGGTTAGCTGTGTCATATATGGCATTTATTATGTTGAGTTATGTTCCCTGTATGCCTAAATTGTTGAGAGCTTTTATTAAGGCGTGCTTAATTATATCAAGTAATATATTTTTTCTGTGTCTTTTGAGATGGTCATATCATTTTTGTGCTTCATTCTGTTAATGTGAAGTATCATAGTTTTTGATTTGTGTATCTTAAACCATCCTTAATATGCTGGAATAAATCTTGCTTGATCATAGAGTATTATCTTTTTGATGCATGGTTAGATTTGAGTGGCTGGTATTTTGTTGAGGATTTTTGCATCTATATTCATCAAGGTTATTGGCTGGTAGTCTCTCTCTCTCTCTCTCTCTCTCTCTCTGTGTATGTGTGTGTGTGTGTGTGTGTGTGTGAGTGTGTGTGTTCTTGTCTGGATTTGGTACCAGGGTAATGCTGTCCTCATGGAATGAGTTAGAAACAAGCTCTTCCTCTTTAATTTTGGCATAGTTTAAGAATTGGTGTGAGTTTTTCTTTAAAAGTTTGGTAGAATTCAGTAGTAAAGCCACCCAGTACTGGGCTTTTCTTTTTGGGGAGACTATTTTTTACTGATTCAACCTCTTTACTCATTTTTGGTCTGTTTATGTTTCCTGTTTCTTCCTGGTTCCATCTTGATAGACTGTGTGCGGCCAGGGATTTATTCATTTCCTGTAGGCTTTCTAATTTGTTAACATATACTTCTTTCTAATAGACTCTACTGGCTTGTATTTCTGCAGTCTCAGTTGTAATGTCTTTTTACTTCTGATTTTATTTACTTGGGTCTTCTCCCTTTTTTTTCTTAGTCTGGCTGTCAATTTGTCAATTTTATTTGTGTTCTTATAACCCAAATTTTCTTTGTTACAGGAAAGGGGTCCCAATCCAGACCCCAAGAGAGGGTTCCTGGATCTCACACAAGAATTAAGGGCAAGTCTACAGTGCAAAGTAAGAGAAAGTTTATTGAGAGTAAAGTAATGAAAGAACAGCTACCCCATAGACAGAGCAGGATGTCCCCAAAAGTAAGAGGAGGAATGTGTCTACCCTGGGTACAATGCTTGTGTATGTGTGTGTATATATGTATATGATAGTAAAAGATCTTGGGGAGATGTGGTCTGCCACAGCATTTGTGATAAAGGATTAATTTTCATAATTACTATATTTTACAAGAATCAATATTATTACCTTTAAAGCAAAATTAAGGATGCCTTTGTTCTCCAGATATCTGGATATCCAGACACTCCCAAGTCTGGGTCTGTTTAGTAAATATTATTAACTTGTTCCCTCAGCCATAAATATCTAGAGGCTAGGAATGCCTAATTTTCTGGGAATGCAGCCTAGCAAGTCCCAGCCTCATTTTCCTAGCCCTCACTCAAAATGGAGTTGCTCTAGTTTTAATGCCTCTGACATGTCTTCCCCTCTCCCCCTGCGCCTCCAACCCCCGCCGCCCCATTTACAAAAGGACCCTTAATCCTAAGGGTTGCAGAGGGATGAAGATCCATCTTGTGTAACTTCCTCAGGCTGAATAGGGGCAATGATATTCCTGCCTATTAGGGTCTCTTTATTCAGGGTAGAGAGGAGCTCAGAGAACGTTGGTATGATGAAGGTCATTCATAACTCCAAGTTCTAACAAAAAATGGTATCTGAAAGATTAATGTGTCCAATTTAAGAAAGTGTTGAGTGAGCTTATCTTGCATTCCTACACAAAGAGTACAACCACAATATATTCCATAACAGCAAAACAAAATCAGTAAAATCATTCCAAGTAAACTAAACAGGAAGGCTTTCCAAGAACTGGGCAGTTGTTGGAACCAAGCTGATATAGGGTCAACTCATAGTGCATTAATGGCAGAGAGATGAGTGTCTAAAGCTTTCATAGCCTGGGTAATATGTGAATAGTCGGGAACATACACACAACATTTGGTTTTGATCAAAGCACAAGGTGCCCCTTCGGTCACAATTAAAATGTCCACACACTCAACAGTTTGTCCGATTATGTAGACAGGCTAAAGTCTGTGCCCATTCAGTAAGTGAGTTACTCTCTGCATAAGTCCAACTAATACCCAAAAGTAGAATGCCAATCCATATGTTTATGTTACCCCTCCCTTTCATTTCTTCTGAACAGGAGTTCACTGAACAGGTCACTGATTGGCTCATAGGAATAAATGGGATCAGTCTCTTTTGTTCTGTCAGCCTGTGGGACTTCATAAGAGATAGGTTTAATTTGAGATAAGTGGACCCAGCTGTTTATTTCCAGAAGTTTAACTGCAGTTGGGGTGCTAAGTAGAACTTGATAGGGTCCCTTCCATTTTGGGGAAAGTTGAGCTGCTGGGGATCTTTCCTTCCAAGTTTTTAATAGGACCCAATCTCCCAGCTGGGTTGTAACAAGATTCTCTTCCTTAGTGGAAGAAGGGAGTCTTTGATTTCTGTATTCAAGGGGTGCATTTTGTACTTGTCCTAAGTTGATGACATAATTTTGTAGCTTGAAAGTATCTATGTCTGTTAGGAGGTCTGTTGTTAAGAAAGGCCTTCCATACATTATTTCAAAAGGACCTAGCTGCAGATTTTCCTTAGGGGCCACTCGAACCCATAATAAGGCTACAGGTAATAAAGACAGCCAGGTCTCCAGGTCTCTTGGCATAGTTTAGCAAGAATCCTTTTTAGAGTTTCATTAGCTCTTTCTACTTTCCCTGAAGACTGTAGCCTCCAGGCCGAATTCCTAGGGCTGAAGATGTGTTTTGGGTAATTGTCACTGTGAAAGATGGCCATTATCTCTCTGTAAACTCTTAGGCAGGCCAAATCTAGGGATTATTTCCTTTAGTAGTAGTTTAGAAACCTCAATTGCCTTTTCAGACAGGGTAGGAAAAGCCTCAATCCAATCGATAAAGGTGTCAACGAATACTAGTAAATATTTAAACCCTTTACATGGGAGCACCTGAGCATAATCTATTTGCCAATCTTCACCAGGCTATGTTCCCCCATGCTGAATGGCCTTACTAGAGAAGGAGGTAAAGATTGGTTATTTGGGTTATTCCGAGCATATATTACAGGCCCAAATAACCTGCTTTACTCTTTTAAGTAAGCCTTTTCCTATAAAAAGCTAAGACATTAATTGAAACAGGGAATCTGTTCCTAAATGAATAGTCATGCAAATGCTTAACTATTTTCCATTGATTAGCACCTGGTATCAAGAGTTCATCAGGAGTGTCTAGTAGCAAAGCCTGACATTTCAATAAGCATCCCCCTGTCATCCACTGGTGTTCTTTAGCTTCTAGAACTCCTTGTACTTGGTGTGAGGTCAAAACCTCCAAATGTTGTCCTAAAGCCAGTTTATTGGCTTCATCTACTAAAAGAGCAGTTGCTACCACTGCCCTGCGGCATCCAGGCATGGTAAGAAAGGTGTGTGAGAAAACCAAAGTCCCTGAAGGACAGCTTAGAGGATAGGGAAAATGGTGTCTATGCACTTGTCCATCGTTCCCAGTGACCATACAGTTTTGGGGTGACAGAGACCCATTATAGTGGGTCAAAACCGAGTAAGCAGTCCAGAAGGAAGTTAATATTCTCACCTAGCACGTCAAGGGTTACCTGAGGCTCCTCTGGAGATATGGCTAGTTGTCCAGTGGGAGCTGTGGCGGAAGATCACAGGCCCCATCACTTTTGTGCTTGCCTGGCTATTTCATTCATCATTGGCTTGGGTGCTGATGGCTTCCTTTGGAACGCTGGGCAATCCCTTTTCCAATGGCCAGTTTTCTTACAGTGTGCAAACTGATTTATGCCTAAGGCATGGTGACTCAGATGCCCAGCTTTTCAGCCTCCCTTGTTCAGGCCAAGAGCCAGGAGGGCAACCCCATGTGGGAGGTGAGCTTAAGGCTGCAACCAAGAGCTGCACCTTGTGGGAGGTCCTTCTTGCTCTTTCTGCTTCCTCTGCTTTGTCTCTGTTATTAAAAAATAAAAATGCCAAATCCAAAAGTTGTTCCATAGGAGTTTGCGGGCCCATAAGCTCTTTTTTGTGGTTTCTTACAGATATCGGGGCAGACTGGGTTATAAAATATACTCCCAAAAGGGGTTGTTTTTCCCTCAAGGCAGGATCAGTGTTAGTACATTTTGTGATTGCCTCAACTAAACGCCCTTGAAACAAAGCTAGATTCTCATCTTTGCCCTGAGCAACTTCCTTAACCTTTTCGTAGTTAGCTGTCTTTTTCAAACATTTCTTTGTACCTTCCAACAAACAAGTGACCATATGATCTTTCCTCCCAAAGTTCTCACTGCTCCTTTGATAGTTCCACTGTGGATCTTGATCTGAAACTGCTATACCTCCTGCCTGATATATATTATGGTTTGGGTTACAAGCCAATGCCTCATCTGCATGGGTTCTAGCTGTCCCCAAAATGCATTGTTTCTCTTCTACTGTACAACACAGAGACAACAAAACATGCAGATCCTGCCAAGTTAAACTATAGGTCAGAGTTAATTTCTCAAACTCATCCATGAATTTTCCTGGATCTTCAGAGAAATGACCAGATTTCTCTTTACATATAGCCAAATCAGACATAGAAAAGGGAACATGTACTCTTACAATGCCTTCTTTCCCACTTGCCACCTCTCCAAATGGACAAAGATTTCCCTTTGGAGATTGTTAGGAGACTCCACTATGAGCACTACTCACTGGATTAAGTTCCTCAGGGAGTGGAGGGTATAGAGTGAGACTAGACAGGTAAGGAGGAGGGGACAGAGGGTTCTCAATAGAACTTTCAGGTGGATTCCAGGGAGAAAGGACTGACCCATCTGAACCTTCAGAGCTTACAGAAGGAGGTTCTGCTCCACCCAAAAATGCCTGCTGAACCTGGGGTGGAAGAGGGGTTGCATTAAAGGTTCATCTACTATGTCTAGCTCTTTTTCCTCTCATGAAACATGCACACACCTGCTTCCGGGTTTTATTTTGACTAAGCAGCAAAACTGCTTGAACATATGGTATTTCATCCCATTTTCCCTCCCGCTTACAAAACAAATCGAATTGAATTATAGCATTAAAGGTCATAGTTCCAGTAGGAGGCCTTTTCTCTTGTTTTTCCACATAATATCAAGGCCAAACCATATTACACAGAAACACCAGTTTTCTCTTCTTAAACCCATTCAGTTTAAGTTGGTCCCAATTTTCAAGAATACATACATCCTAGTGGTGAGTTCTTTGGAAATGATGCCATGGTTCCCATGAAGGAGGCAGGTGATGTTGAAAGAAAAGTTCCAAACCTGCAAGATTGTATTACCACTGGCTGAGTTCCACTGAAAAGGATAAGAGGGGTTTTTAAGTCCAGCTGCATTAATAAGGGGATCCCTGCCAAAGATTGAATTATCTTCTTCACATTTTCCAAATAATATAAGTGAGCCGAGCCATGAATCTTAGATAAACCACAACATGGACTTCAACAAAAATGTTGAATAAGGCAAAAGAAGAGGATTTAGATGGGAATGACCAGAGCAAGTAGGATCTGGGTAATAGCAAACAAGCAAAGCAAGTAGGATCTGGGCAATAGCAAACAAGCAAAGCTGGTTTGCCCAGATCCAAAAAGTGTGTGTGTGTCTGTGTGTGTGTGTGTGTGTGTGTGTGTGTATGTGTGTATAAAATGAAACGAAACAGCAAGAAGTAAAGTCCCCTGATTTCCATCCTAGTGCTTCTCAATCACACCTAGTTTGCACAGTGGCAACAAAACATAACCACGTCTATTTAATCTTATTGCTTATAGCTGTTAAATACCAAATCCCAATCAGCAATTTTAGAGATGGAGTGTTCAATGCTTTTTGTTCCCAATGTTTCACAAGCAAATGGATGGAAATTGGGAGGCACACAGGAGATGAATAAGTTAAAATTCCCAAGACCATTTAAATGAAGTCTCCAGAAAATGAAGTGAAACAGAGACAGCAACCAAGAAATTGATTCATGCAGCAAAGAGGACAAGGCTGATTAGTACAAAGAGCATAGCCTGTGGTGCCAAACCCATTCTTAGCCTAGAAGGAAATTACTAAGAGGGGTCTCTAACCCACTAAATCTTAAAAGGGACTCTAACCCTCTAACCCAAGTTTAATTTCAAGAGCCTTTAACCCTCTCTGTCTTAGGAGAGACTCTAACTCCTCCAAGTTGGGCCTCTAAGCCAATCCCGTTCTTTACCCAGGTATAGGCACCACACTAACCCAAAGTCACCAGTTGGTGCACGCAGATGATTTTCCTTTGGATTGGGTTGGGGGTCTCTTCAGTATCGGCCTTTTTGTGGTTCACCAGAAATGTTACAGGACCCCAACCCTTACCCAAAAGTGGCCATTGGGTCAGAGTTTCTGCACTATAGTCCCTTCTGTGGTCATCAGAAATATGTTACAAGACCCCAAAGCTTGATCCTTTGCATGCTATTTTTTCTCCCTTCCTTCCTTCCTTCCTTCCTTCCTTCCTTCCTTCTTTTCTTCCTTCCTTCCTTTCTTCCTTCCTTCCTTTCTCTCTTTTTCTTTCTCTTTCTCTTTCACTGTCTCTCTCTTTCTCTCTCTCTCTCTTTCTCTTTCTCTCTCTCTCTTTCTCTCGCTCTTTCTTTTTCTTTTTCTTTTAGATCTGCTCTAATCTTTATTATTTTTGTCCTGTGCTAATTTTGGGTTTGGTTTGTTCTGATTATTCTAGTTCCTGGAGGTATGTTGTTAAGTTTTTTATTTGAAATCTGTCTACCTTTTTAATGGTAGGTATTTATTCTTGTAAACATCCTTCTTAGCACTGCTTTTGCTATATTACATGGGTTTTGGTTAGATGTGTTTTCATTTCCATTTGTCTTAAAATTTTCTTAAATTTCATTCTTAGTTTATTAACTCAATGATAATTCAGTAGCATGTTTTTTTTTATTTTCATGTACTTGTACATTTCCAGAGTTTCTCTTGTTACCAATCTCTAGTTTTATTCCATTGTGATTTGCTACGAATTCATTAAAAAGAAAAAACTAGTAGAAATTTATTTTGTTCTCTAACATATGGGTATCCTGGAGAATGTTTTATGTGCTGATGAGATGAACATGTATTCTACGGCTATCACATATTATGTTCGTAAATTCCTGTTAGGTTTATTTGGTCTAATCTGCAGTACAAATTGAAAGTTTCTTTGTTGATCTCTGTCTAGATAATCTGTCCAATGCTGAGTGTGAGGTGTTGAAATCTCCACTTATTACTGTACTGAAGTCTACCTCTCACTTTATATCTAATAATATTTGCTTTATACATCTGGGTATTTCAGTGTTGAATAAATATATATTTAAAATTGTTATAGCCTCTTCCTGTATTGATCTGTTTATTATTATACAATTATTTATTTGTCTTTTTATACAGTTCTAAAAAAAGTTCTCAACATCTTTTACTAAGGACAGCTATTCCTGCCACCTTTTTGCTTCTGTTTATGTGGAATATCTTTTCCCATCCCTTCCCTTTATGTCTATATGTGCTATACAGGCGATGTGAATTTCTTGTAGGAAGCATATAGTTGGATCTTAATTGTGTGTGTGTGTGTGTGTGTGTCTGTGTGTGTTTGAGATGCAGTCTTGCTCTGTTGTCCAGGCTGGATTGCAGTGGCGTGATCTTGGCTCACTGCAATCTCTGCCTCCCTGGTTCAAGTGATCCTCCTGCCTCAGCTTCCCAAGTAGCTGGATTACAGATGTGTGCCACCATGACCAGCTAATGTTTTTGTATTTTTAGTAGAGACGGGGTTTCACCGTGTTGCCCAGGCTGCTCTTGAGCTCCTGACCTCAGGTGATCCACCTGCCTCAGCCTCCCAAAGTGCTGTGATTACAGGCGTGCGCCACTGCGCCCAGCTGTCTGTGTCTTTTAAATAGAGAATTTAAATAATTTACATTCAAGGTTATTATTGATAGGTGAGAATTCATTCCTGCCTTGTCAATTGTTTTCTTGTTGTTTTGTATATCTTTCATTCTTTTCTCCCTCTTTTATTATGTTTTCATCTTGGTAAATATCATCCTTTTGCTTTCATGTGGACTCCCCTATGCATTTCTTGTAGAGCCAGTTAAGTGGTGATAAATTCCCTCAGTTTTTGCTTATCTGAAAAATCCTCTATTTTTTATTTATGAATTATAGCTTTGCTGGGTATATTATCCTTGGCTGGCAGGTTTTTTTTTTTTTCAGCACTTTGAATATATTATCCCATTCTCTTATGGCCTGTAAGTTTTCCGCTGAGAAATATGCTGTTTTTCTGATGGGCATTTCATTATATGTGACTTCACATATGGTAATGGCAAGAGGCGTGTCCTCAGACTCCCCAGTTGTGTACATGAGCACCAGTGGCAGCAAGTTGATATGCAAGCTCTCAGAAAACTTGTGTGGGCAGTAGCAGGGACAGTGTTGGCCCCTGTAGTCCTATCCTTATGCCCCCTGATAGTGCATGTGAGCACAGGCTGTTGTGGGCACAGCAGATTGATTTCCAGGCTCCCAGATGGTGTGCTGGGGCACTATCGTGGTGAGGTATGTGGGGCAAGGCTATACTTAGAAAGCCAAATGTTGTGCATTGGGACTTAAGTTGGCAGATGGAACAGATCAATCTCTAGATGGTGCACATGGGCACTGGCAATGAGTATTGTTGTCTGTTTTCTGGCCTGTGGAGGGTGGACATGTACGCTGGTGAGGTGGATCGGGTCAATTCCCCTTCCCCTGAATGGTGTGCATGGGTGCTGGTGGCAGCAGGCAATCCGGCCTGTTCTGAGGCCTCTCAATGGTATGTGCAAGCACAGGCAGGTTATGACATGTAGGGCAGATAAATCCCCACATCCCTGAATAACATGTATGGGCACCAGTGGTGGGTGGGGTGAACCTGTTGCCAGGCCTCCTGATAGTGTGTATGGGTACCACAGCAGCAGGCTAGGTGAGTTGATTCCTAGTCCCCTGGATGGTGCATGTGGAAACAGGCAGTTGTGGTGGTGGTGGCAATCTGGGTAAGCCTGTCTTCAGGCCCCTAAAGGCAAGCGTGTGCACTGGCAGTGGTGGCTGGGGAGGTCAATCCCCAGGTCCTTAGAAAATGTGAATAGGTGCTGTTAGGCTATTTGGGCCCATCCTCAGGCACGTGGATGGCATGTGCAGGTTATGACACCACTGGACAAAGTAGGTTTGTCCTTAGGGCCCTGGATGACAACTTGGATGGTAGCAGCGACAGTGGTGGGTAGTACTGGAATTTCTCAGGCCCTAGATCAGCACCCATGAAGAGTGGTCCTCAACACACCTGAAGGCATGTCCATGTGTATGACGACCCTGCTGTAGGAGACAAAGGTAAACACCTCGTAGGCTCTGGGGAGCACACACTTCGGCTGCCTTTTTTTTTTTGAAGTACAACCTTCCCGGTGTGCTTTACTGCCCTTCCACATGATATAGCCTGGACATCGGTTGTGCTGCAGTGCTGAGGACCTGAACACACAGTTGGGTCCAGCCAGTGTTGTGACACTGCAGCCTTCTGGGTGGACATAATAGGATATCAGTAGGACTTGAGGAGTGTGGAGATGTAGGAGCTGTTGGGCTTTCAGGGAAGGATGTAGTATGGTGAGGACTGGGCTCTCAAAATGGTTCTATGCTATGGCTGCTTAAATTTTGTGATATGCCTAGGACCCAGTGTGAACCTATTTTGAAGAAAAATGCCATTGTGTGGACTCCAGGTAGCTTCCTTTACTACTCTCAAAGCCCCTGGGGGCTGAGCGCTCTCCTGTAGCTAGGATTGCATGAGTGGGGATGGGGATGTGAACAGCTGTAGTTTTCTCATTGGTGTTTTCCCCACAGTGGGGAGTTGCTCCTGGCTTTTAGCCAATCCTGATGAGGCCACCTGCTTTGCTTTCTTCTCCTTCCCTTACTGAGTGGTTGCCTGTCACTTCCTTGATGAATTCTGTTGTTCTTTCTTAGATGCTTTAGTTGACATATGCTTATCTACTCATTGTTTTTAGTTTTCTTTGTACAGAAGGTGACTGACAGGTCCTTCTAGTCAGCCATTTTCAAGGCCCCTCCTGATTATTTTTCTTGTGGTTGTCTTAAGGCTCACATAAAATATTTTGTGGTTATAATCTTTTATTTTAATCTGATGACAATTTAAGCTCATATACAAAAACACTAACTATATTTTTAATCCCACCAACACAATTTGTATTTTTGTACTGTTTTTTTCAATGTATACTGTGTGTCCATTAACACTTTTTATCTTTAAAATTCTGTTTGTAATTAATTTACACACCACCATTACGGTGTTACATGAATCTGTATGTGTCTATATATTTACCTTTACCAGTGACATTTATGCTTATATATGCTTTCACATTTCTGTTTATCATGTTTTTATTTCAATTTTAAGAACTCCCTCAGCCTTTTTTGTAAGGTGGGCTTAGTGGTGACATACTTTGTCAGTTTTTGTTTATGTGAGAAATACTTTTTTCATCTTAATTTTTTAAGTTTTGATTTCACAGCCAAAACAGCAGAAAAGATTATCTATTTTATACCTGTCATACTAAGCCACAACTGAAAACATAAGTAATTCAGAGTGTCACAGGTCTAGGACAGAAGACCAAAGGGGACTCTTTTGGTATGATCAGGGTGGGTCTCTCAGTGGTGGACCTCGTGATCAGAGGGTCATGGAAGTTCTAAATTCATTGAGAGGGAAATTTGAAACAGTAGCAAACACTCCAGTAATTTGCATCTATATCCTTACATCCTTAGTCTCTACCATTTCATATTTCTGCTCTTGTGACCTTTACAAGTACACAAGCTAGTGGTTTAATTGGACCTCTGACACATCATCTTTTTTTGCACTTCACCCTGCACTTCCTTTTCCACTCCCAAGCTCACCAATAGGGATCACTCACCTTGGCTTTCATGGCACTATGGTTTCTATGAGGATGGTGCTAAGGCTGAAAGCTCTTCTTCATTAGTGAAGTATACTTTTTCTGGGCACAGAACTCTTATACAGCTTTATTTTCTTTCAGAATTTTTAATATATCACCTTACGCTCTCCTTGCCTGCCAAGATTTTGCTGAGACATTCACTGACATTTTTATGGAGGTTCCCTCATGTGTGATAAGTTATTTTCTCTGTTGTCAAAATTCTCTCTTTCTCGTAGATATTCAGCAAATTTATTATAATGTGTTTCTCTATGTTCTTATTTGGATTGATCCTCTGAGATTTTGTACCTTCATGACTGTGAATGTTACTTTTTCTCCATGAATTGGGAATTTTCAGTTATTACGTTACATAATCTCTCTGCCCCTTTTCTCTCTATCTTTTCTTTCTGAAACTCCTATAATGTATATAATAGTTCACTTGATAGTATTTCATAAATATCACAGGCTTTTTTTTTACTCTTTTTCACTTTTTCCTCTTATGAGCAAATCATTTTTAAAAACCTGTGTTTAAATTTGCAGATTTTTTGCTCTATTATTCAAGTCTGCTATTGAATGTCTCTGTTGCGTTTTTCAATTCATACATTGTATTCTTCAGCTACACAATTTCAGTTTCTTTCTTTTTTATAATTTTTATCTTTTTAAAACTTCTGGTGCTATGCTGCAGCTGTTTCATTTATGTTGTTTTCCTGAACTCATTGAGTTGTTTTCTGTGCTCTCTTCTAGTTTGCTGAGCATCCTTAAAGCAATTATTTTGAATTATTTGTCAGACAATTCATAGGTCTTAATTTCTTTGAGGTCAGTTACTGGAAAATTATTGTGTTTCTTTGGCGGTATTATGTTTTCTCAATTTATGTGTTTCTTGTAGACTTGTGCTGATATCTGTGCATTTTAGAGAGCAGTCACATTTTCCATACTCTACAAAAGGGTTTTGATGGGGAAAGATCTTCACATATGGGTGGCCATGAGGGTACTGGCTGGATTGGGGTATCAGAGTTAGTTCCATCTCTGGGAAAGGCACAGTGGGATAATCTATTTGCAGCTCTTTCACTTGAAGTCAGCATTGGTGAAGACCATGGGAGTCCTCAGCAACCAAGACTGTGGGTCTCCACAGCGGCAGCAAGGACTGTTGAAGTCTTTATTGAGACTGGGGGTACTCCCATTCTCTTTTTCCACCACAGAAGGGAGTCATGGCAGAGGGGGTTCCTGTTGCTGCTGCCTCTGGGGTGAAGGCATGTTCACAGTGGTAGTGGTTCTGATGTCTGATGCCCAGGCATATGGGAAATGATCATTGCTCTGGGGTTTGAGGCATGGACAAACCATGCTCCCACCACATGTGTCAACCATGGTTCTGTGGTCCAGTGTCAGGAGCACCTGTTACAGCAGCTATGGCACTAATGTCCAAAGTGCAGAGGTGTGGGGTAGCTGTGAAGACAGAGTCTGAATCGTAGGCACACACTAAGTGACTATGATTCTGAGGTTCAGTGTGTGCACATGGTTGGGGGTGGTGGTGGGTCTGAACCCAGAGTGGTACAGCAGATACTGTTTCTCTGGAAGCTACAGTAGCAGCTCTTTGTCTGGTGTGGGGGGCATGCAATGGTGTATACTCCAGAAAATTTTATCAACTGGGATCAGCATCAGCAGAGACTACAAGTATCCTTACTTGAAAAAGTTGAGGATTTCTGTGGTATTGGTGAGGGCTACTGAGGTCCTTTGATTGTCCTTTTTTTTCTTGGCGGGGGAAAATTTTGCCAAGGAGATCCCTCTTGAGGCAAAGTTATGCCAGAGTAGGGGATGAGGCAAGACACTTCTGTGCTTTTCTATGCAGTCATCCTCAGCTTTTGCTCATCTGGATAGCTGCAGGTTCTTTACCAAACTCTTGAGCTTTCCAAGAGTTATTTTTCATGGTATTTAGTTTTTCTTAGTTTTATCTGTGTGTATAAAGGAGGAATGGGATGAGCATTGAAACCTTCTAGTCCTCCAACTTGATATGATTCCTCTGTTGTTTCCATAGCCTGAATATTGTAATTAATGCTGCAATAAGAGAATGCAGATCCTAATTTTATTCCCTTTCGATATATATTAAGAAATGGGATTGCCAGATCAAATGATAATTCTATCCTTAACTTTTGTGGAACTTCTCTATTGTTGGTCCTAGTGCTTGCATCAATTTACATTTTCACCCAAAAATGTACAAGAGTTCCCAGTTTTCCACAATTCTGTCTACATTCATAGTCACTTTTTAAAAATAGCCATTCTTACAGGTGTGAGGTGATATATGCATTTCCCTGATGATTAGTGATTTCAAAGACCTTTTCATATATCTGTTTGCCATCTATGTCTTCTTTTGAGTGAATTTTATTTAGGTCCCTTTTCCATTTTTTCATCAAATAATAATAATGGTAGTGATATAATTATTAACTATATAATAATTATATTATTAGTTATATAATAATTATACAATATTATATAATAATTATAAAATTATACATATAATTGTATAATTATGTGTAAAATACATACAATATGTTGTATTATATTACTATAATTATTATTATATTGCTATTGACTTACTTAACATATATTGGATATTTACCCCTTATCAGATGTATGGTTTGCAAATGTTTTCTTTCATTCTGTAGGTTGCCTTTTTATTTTGTTGTTGCTTTTGCTGCACAAAAGCTTTTTAGTTTGACACAGTCCTGTTTGTCTGTTTTTGCTTTTGTTGCTTGTGTTTTTGGTGTCATATCTAAGAAATCATTGCCCAGTTCACGTCAACAAACTTTTACTCTGTTTTCTCTTAAGAGTTTTGTTGATTCAGCTGTTACGTTTGATTCCTTAGTATATTTTCAGTTGGTTTTTGTATATAGTATGAATAAGGATCCAATTTTACTCCTCTGTATGTGGCTATCCAATTTTCTCAAAACCATTTATTACAGAAAATATTCTTTCCCCATTGTATATTCTTGTCACTCTTGTCAACAATCAGTTAACCATGCATACATGTATTTATTTATGGGCTCCGTATTATGTTCCATTGGTCTACATTATTCTTTTTATGACAGTACCATGATGTTTTGATTACTGTGATTTGTAACATATTTTGAAATTAGGGAGCATGACATTTCCTGCTTTGTTTTTGTCGCTCAACATTGCTTTGGCTATTTGGAATCTTTTGTGGTTCTATATGAATTTTAAGATTTCTTTTTCTGTGTGAAAATAAATGCCATGGCAATTTTGGTAGCCATTACATGGAATGTACATAAATTGCTTTGAAAGTAATGGGCATTTTAATGGTATTCTTCAAATCCATGAACATGAGATGCCCTTTCAGTTATCTTTGTCTTTTAACATTTCTTTTGTCAATATGTAGTGTGAAATACAGAAGTCTTTCTCTTCTTTGGTTGTATTTATTCCTCAATATTTTATTATTTTTGAAAGTGTTCCAAATAGTGAAAAAGAGAGAACATTTCCATACTTATTTCCTGAGGCCGGTATCACCCTGATAGCAAAGCCAGACAAAAACATTACCATAAAAGATAGTTAAAGGCCAATATTCATTATGAAAATAGACTAAAAAATGTAACAAATTACTAGCAAACTGAACATAACAGCACATTAAAAGACTAATGCACTATGATCAAGTAGGATTTACTCCTAGCATGTGGGGATAGTTTAACCTATACAAATCAATCAACATGATACACCACATTAACTGAATGAAAGACACAAATCACATGATTATCTCAATAGATGTAGAAAAGGCATTGACAAAATCAATACCCTTTTATAATAAAAAACCTGAACAAATTAGGTATAGAAGGAAAATATTTAACATAATAATGGCCTTTAATATCAAGCCTATACCTAACATTGTACTTAATGATAAAAAGTCAAAAGCTTTTTGAGAACAAGACAAGGATGCCCATTCCTGCCTCTCTTATACAACGCAGAACTTAAAGTCCTAGCTGGAGACATTAAGCAAGAAAAAGAAATAAAAGGAATCCAAATAACAAAGAACGAAAGAAAATTATCTTTGTTTGGCAATGTCGTGATTTTTGATGTAGAAAATTAGACCTCACCAAAAAAAAACCAATTAGAACTAATAAATTCAGTGAAATCACAGGGTACGAAATCAACATAGAGAAATCAGTTGCATTTTTATACATTAAAAATGACCTATCCAAAAAGGAAATTAAGAAAACAATTCCATTTGTGATAGCATGCTCACTTTCCTGAGCCTGCTCCCACAGTTGGCCATAGTAGGTTGCATAATGTTTTTCCCAAGTTTTCAAACAGCATGTTAGAACCATATCCAATAATCCATTCCAGTGTATTAAACCTGTGTCATTGAAGATTGCTCAGTTATCCAGCTTTATATTCTGCACACAATTTTGAAAAGTATAGATTCCTAGTTTCATTGGTATACAGTTGTCAGGTCTTATAGCTTCATTGGCTTATATTTTATTTCTTAGGGGCCTAACACTTACTCAGTCTGGGTGTGATATTTGACACTGTTTGCAGTTAAAGATCTAGTGACCAAAAGAGAAAGTGATGGCGTATCCTGGGGAAGGTGAACATTTACTGATAAGGTATTTATTTCATTTGGAATCTATGAATATTCTCCCATCAAGAGAGTTGGAATCTCTCTTCTTAAAAATAGGGTTCAGGATACTTTTGCCTGCCAAGAGAGTCTCATAGAATCAAGAGATATAACATTCTCAAGTGCATCAATCCAGATGTGATAAGCCTTCCCAAGTTTCAGGTTTCCATTTCTTCTCTATTAGGACCCTGGCTGTGGTATATGAAGTGATCCTTCTATGAATCTGCTACTCTAATAATTATAGGCTTAATCATCACCTGTTTCTCTTCTGCTCTGGAAGATAAAAGTCCCTTTAAATTGTGCCGCAGAGGTGGCACTTTTATCTAAGTCGTTGATTAGTAAACAATGAGCCAGCCATTTTCTCTCTGAAGTGAATCCATGGTGCTTATGAGAGTTACCAGTTCCATGGTTCTTATAGATGCTTTATCCCTTTTATCTCTCAAATGCTCTAGACCAGAATTTGACAAAATTTGGTTCATGGATCAGATTGGAACTGCTACCAGTATTCATAAATATTGTTTTATGGTAACAAAGCCACACCTATTTATGTATTGTCTGTAGCTTCTTTTGTACTGTAATGGCAGAGTTGAGTAGTTGAGACAGACCACATTACCCACATAGATTAGAATTTTACCATTTGGCCTTTTAGAGAAAAAGTTTGCCAACTCTTACTACAGACACTGCTTTAGCTGGTGTACCATTTTTCACTTTGAGTGATACAACTGTGTCACTTACCAACTTTTAATCATGAGCATGTTTTTAAATTTTTCTGAGCTTCAGTTTGCATATCCCTATGTAATCTGAAAATAAAAAGCTGGATGACATTTTTATGGACCTTCTTAGCACTGTGAAGCATGCAAAATAACTCAAATACAACACCTAGTAAAACAAAATGGAAAGGGAATTTGTACCTCTATTGAATTCTTTCAAAGATGCACTAAGGGGGATTTTATGCATGCTACAGAACAAAAACTTTTTTTCCTTTCTTTTAATCATGCCCAATAATGCACCCTTCATCTCCTCAAAACTCTTACCTATCATTTCTTTCTCCCATGTTCACCTCAAGGTAACTTCCAACAGTGACATCATTTTCTTTTACTCACCCAATCAATGTTCCTCTTTTCTTCTAGCCTTCTCATTCTATTCTCTCTACCATAAGCAATGCTGTGTTTGTATGTTCAATAATCAACCAAACCTTTTTCTTCAATTTTTTTAGTTCCATTATTTTACCAGTGAAGCAAGTTAAACAACTCAGATGGGAGGAAGGCTCTTAATACTTATATAAAAAGTGTTTTTCTGTCACTCATTTATTCCAGTAAAATCTGCTCATTCTTCCTGTCATGAACATATTTAAATCCTAGCCAGAGTCCCTCTTCCTTTTTCTCCAGCTAACTTGATTCCTCCGAGATACCCTAGTTAATACTTTTATTTCAGCCTGTGTGCATCCAGAGACAAAGTGTCTAGCAACATTTCAAGTACTAGATAATTTGAAACTATTTTAAATTATTCTGAAAGAAGAAAAATAAATGATAGAATTCAATTCCTCAGGAGTCTGCAGGATAACAAAGGCTGTGTGTCCACAGAGTCCTTTCTGTAATGCAGCCTAACCTCAATAAAATGGAAAGACATGTAAGATACCTCTGTTGACTGCTGACTTCCCAAAAAGGTGATGGAAATAGGCTTACAATCAAGAAAACTCAATTTTTTATTGCTTTTTTTGCTTACCATAACAAAGAAGATCACAATCTTAACAAAATCTTTCAGAGACTGATTGAAGAGGTCAAAAGCAGATAAAATATTTATAAGACTCTGTGGGTGTGGTTTTCAAGCAGATCATTCCATGAGGATGTCTGATTGAAATGAGAAAAAATTTGTGATACCAAAATTTAGGATTGGGGGCATACAAGGGGAGAGTTCAAAATATAAACAGTGATTTAATAAACTGAAATGAACAATAATGAGAACAATATGAGAACAATAATGGTCTGAGAGTTGAGCTGACTAGTTTTTTTTTCAGATAAATGGATATTTGGCATGTTTCTGGGTTTGCTTTTTAAAAAAAGCTAAGTTACTTAAAGCTTGATCTTACTGGATTTGTTAGACAAAATTGTAAAGATTCCCCCCTACATATTCAACCAATCATTAATCTAAGTACTTCTGTGAAGAGGCTTTGCAGAAATAAAGTTAAGAACATTAAAATAGTGAGAATAGATTACACATGCAGCCCTGATATAATTACATAAGCCCTTAAAAACAAATACATTTGTCCAATTAGAGTCAGATAGATGTGGTGGAATGAGAGAGAGAAAACAAAGCCAAAGAGGTGGTCAGAGAAACTTAAAGCCTGAGAAATACTTGACCTGTCATTGCTGGCTTTAAAATATGGAGGAATGAGCTTATAAACTATAGATTTTTAGCATTTTTTGCAAGTCCAAGAGACAGCAGGGAAACAACAGAGACCTCCATCTCACAGATCTGTGGTACTGGGTTTTTCCAATAATCTGGAAACGCGTTCTCTCCTTTAGCTTCCAGAAAGAAATGCAACCCTCTAAATATTGTGATTTCAGCATTTTCAAGAGTAAATAAATAGGCTGGGCAGAGTGACTCATGCCTGTAATCCTAGCAATTTGGGAGACCAAGGCGGGTGTTTCACGTGGGGTCAGGAGTTTGAGACCAGCCTGGCCAACATGAAAAACCTCGCCTCTGTTAAAAATACAAAAATTAGCTGGCCGTTGTGGCATGCATCTGTGATCCCAGCTGTTCAGGAGGCTGAGGTAGGAGAATTCACTTGAACCTGGGAGGCAGAGGTTACAGTGAGCCGAGATTGTGCCACTGCACTCCAGCTTATGTGACAGAGCAAGGCTCTGTCTCTAAATAAATAAATAAATAAATAAAACAGTTCAACCATAGTATACCTAGCCTTGTGACCCATAGAACTGTGAAATTATAAATATGTGTTGTTGTTAAGCTGCTAAATTTGTGATAATTCTTTATGGCAGCAATTGAAACAACATGGCTGGGTTGGGGGGAAGATCTCAAGTATTAAACTCATGTTAATGCAGACTTCAGATTGTGAAATAATTAAGCCATGTTAATGTAAACATAGTTCAGAATCCTTTCACTGTTTGTCTGCAGGTGGTTTCATTTTAACTCTCACCCCTAAACATCAAAATCTATCCCACATATTCTGAATTATACAAGGCAATAGGAAAGCCAATTCCATACTTACCAATGAAAACTAAATAAAGGTAGGGTCTTCAATCAACACTCTGAGAGATCTCATAATTGGATGTGAGGAATTCCCTTATTTCCATGCACAAGAACCTTACCTTGCTTGTCAAAAATCTAATTTCAAAAGATGAAGAATTAATCTGTATTTCTTCCCACTCCCCATACCCACCTTTATATCTTGTCTATGTATTGTTTAATCTTAGCTTCTTTTTAACACTTTTTAACACTGTGTTTCCTAATACAGAAAATTCAGAAGGCTTTTGCGTTTGAAATGCCATTAAAGTTTTCCCTCAACTTTCGGCCTTAATTGCTACCATGCAGATCCGATTCAGAAGTAACTGAACCTCTGCTTTGTTCACCACCATTTCCCATTGAATGGCCATCTTCGGGGGTTCCCCATACCTGAACACACATGCCGATTATTTTCCTGATGGCATATTGTTGCGAATTTGACATGTATTTACTCCAATAGCTAGCTATCGATCATGTTGTATATCTAATTTACAGCTGCCGGCATTTTTTTCACAGAACAAAGATATTCAGGAAGTTTTTAAGTGTGCCATATATATATATGTGTGTGTATATATATATATATGTATATATATAGGTATATATATGTGTATATATATATGCATGTATGTGTATATGTATGTGTGTGTGAGATTTCAAAGACTGTCATTTAATTGTGCTTCCAAGATTGTCTACCTCTTGCTTTTTAGTAGACTTTTCAGTAGACTCTTTGAGTTTTCTTTCATCTCTGGTAGAGCACCCTATAAGAATTGCTCCACTTTTGTAATGGAGCATATAGCTTCTACCAACAATTTCAAAGTTGCTTGCTTTTTGTCTTATTGAGGCATCAGAATATCCAGTAGGGATGATCTTTCCCAGTAAACAAGGCAAAATTCTTGAACAAATGCACTCCTGTCTTCCACTTTTTTTCCCTTTCTAGAAATTACCAAAAATTCTTGAGAAATACAAGATAGCAAACGAATAAAACCTTGCAATTTAGTAAAGAGTCTTATTACACTTCCTCAATTTTGTGAATTCATAATACTTTGCATCAGTTACATTCAACAGTCTCTAAGATGATAATTCTACAAGAGAGCAGGGTAGACAAATTGTCTATGATTTGTAAGGATATTTTTAAAATCACTGCAACTTCTGCTTTCTAAAACCATAATTCCAAAAACTGTTTAAGGTGAAGCTGCATTTTTAAGTAATCATATATTTTTGACCAAGGAAAGTATTTGAAATAAAGATTGCTTCTCCAGTGTGACCCACATATGGCAGTTCATCTTAGCATTGTACTATATTCAAAAGAAATATCAGGCAACTATTTACCAACTCACTCACTTGCAAATAGAAATGGAAAGAAACTGAAATATATATTACATAACCTTGACCAAAAAAATAGCCTTCAAATTGTATGTGTTATTCAAGTGATGCTATTCATTCAAAATCAAAATCTCTCTCTCTCTGCCTGCCTTTTTCTTATTATCCATGCCATAACTCTGTTTCTGCTGCTTAGTCTCTCATTTACCCCACACCATTTTTTTTTTTTTTTTGACACGGAGTCTTGCTCTGTCGCCCAGGCTGGAGTGCAATGGCGTGATCTTGGCTCACTGCAACCTCCACCTCCAGGATTCAAGTGATTCTCCTACCTCAGCCTCTCGAGTAGCCGAGACTACAGGTGCCTGACACCACACCTGGCTAATTTTTGTATTTTTTGTAGAGACGGGGTTTCGCCATGTTGGCCAGGCTGGTCTCGAACTCCTGACCTTGTAATCCACCTTCCTCAGCCTCCCAAAGTGCTGGGATTACAGGCGTGAGCCACCATGCCTGGGCTTACCCCTTTTTTTCTTCTTTCCAGGAAAGAAATTATATTGTCTCAAATAAATGTGAAAAATAATATCTACCTCATAATACTGCTTTGAAGATTAAATAAAATAATGATTATAAAGCACATAGCAGTCTGCCTATTATTTAGTAAGAGTTACACAGATTTTACCTATTTATCCACCTCGTTTGTAATACATATAAACGTTTATTGTCTCATTTTTAAATATATAGTTTTATTTTATTAAATTCTAAATAAGAAAATTTATTATATAATAGTTTTAGTGAAGAAATAATATTTGAATATATCTCAGCATTTCAATTACAAAAGAGTAAAATTTATTTTTTTTCCAATCTACAATATTTGCTATATACCTATTATACACTAAGTATTATGTTGGATATCATGAACAGATAAAAATGAGAATAAATATCTGCCCACCTGGAGCTCATGGTGTATTGTATGCAATATATGATACATGTTAGCAAACAAACAAAAAAAGTAAGTGCAAAATGCTTAGAAGGCAACATAATTGGTTCTGTGATAGGGAATATGAATTTAAAATGTTCAAAGATGGCCCATTAAGGAGACAGTGTTGAAACTGGCTGCCAAAAAATGGGAAAGGCCTAGTCACACACACACACAAAATCACAATAGTATAATAGCAGATCTTAAGTTAGATTGTTACATGTTCTGTAAGTATTAATATGATTTATTATAATTAAAATTATAGTGTAAACCAATACTACTATCAGTCTAATGACACTGGACACTTTGCTTATAATAAAATTAAACTATTATTCATAACTTATTTCCACATAGCATCTTCAGTCACCAATACTTTAATATTTCCTGCTTAAAGTTACTTTTCTCTTAGAATGAATAACTTGCTGGAAGTTGTTTTATTCCTGGAAGTCACAACTTTTCTGTTCCTCTGATAGCTTCAGATCAATGAGCATTGGTTCATCAAATACATAACATCCTTAAATTTCTGTTCGAAGCATTTCCACCCATATTTTCAAGAAGCAGCAGTCAGCTATCGATTATATCTGATTGTAAAAATAAAAGTTAGACAATATAAATGTCCTGAGCAGAAGTTTCTAAATATTTTGAACATATGTACCCCAACACAAATATTGCCTTTTCTTTCAACTTCAAATAAACTTAACAACATTGATTCACATGTATATTATCTGTCAATTTCTCTAAATCTTTTAGTTCTACAGTCTTAACAATTAGGCCAATTAAGAAAGCAACAGCTTAGGAAGTATCTGAATATTTACGGTAAAATTTTTGCTTCTGTCACCCATTTCTCCAGTAAAATTCTGCTTAATTCCTCCATTAATGGACTCACCTAATTCCCAGTTAAACCTTTTATTTTTTTCCTTTTTTACAGCTAGTTTGATTAAAAAGTAACAGACACAGGTTCTTTGGCTGCCAAACATTAAAGGAAAAAAAATTTAATTTTTAAATTTATTTTACATATATGTGACTGTTTTGGGATACCAGAAATATTTGTTACCCCAATTTTCTTTTTTTTTTGAAAAACAAGATAGGATTAACCACATGTCTAAGATACAATTTCTTATATTTCTGTGAAAATGCAGCTATAGATATCATCATGAGTAGGGACTTTTATAGTGTCATAAAAATTCAGTGTCTCTATAAATTTATGCTGCTGAAAATGTCGACATTTATGGCAACTTCTACAAGGACATATTTTAGAATGATACTAAAACTTGATACAGCAACTTTTATTTATTTAAAAAGTAAAATTACAAACAAGAACATTTAATTTTTGAAATTGTCAATATGGATAATTAATTTTTAAAATTCTCAAATCACATCAAGGTTTGAGGGGTACTTAAAAATCATACCAATCAAAATTAAAAAGCATGAAAGCATGTTCATGTATTATTCAAATGTAACAATTGATGCATATAATTAATACTTATTTACAATGTTAATATAGAGTTTTAATACCTGATGGTGCTATTAACAATGCAAGCATATGATGATGCTTATTTAAGAATTATACTAATCACAGCTCTATATCAGCAAACTTAACTAATTTCATATCCTGGGGCAAAGCACAGTTATTATTTCGATGAATTTAAAAAATATATAAGGATTGTCCCACTTCACCAATTCATGCAGAAGGATGATTCTATGTTTAGCAATAAAAGTTTCTTTGCAATAAGAAGAGTAAGCTCATTGAATGGTCTATTTTTGGCAACTACAGAAGAACCAAAGGAACTTCACATTCAAACTCAATATCTAAGTGAGAAAAGCTGCTAAATAGTTATTAGATATATTTTGACATATTAGACAATATTTGACATATTTTGACAGTGCTGGTGGTAGATGGGAAATTGGCAAAGATTGGAAATTTCAAACCAGGATCCTTTTTCCCCTCTCTCCATAGCTGGGTAACCTGACACCCACCAGGAGGCTCAGCGTTATCATGGAAAAAATGCCATATTTACAATTAGAAATTCAAAGAGCTCTAGTCTACCCCTAGAAGATAGACGCATTGTAACTTGGGCTCAGACACCATCGTACAGTTCCTATGTATAAGACATTGATATATATAGACGTTTCCTGAGGTCAATGCTCATATTTAATTAAGTTATGGTACCTGGATAATCTTATTGTTCCTACATACATATTTTGAAATGTGTTGTTGTAAAATGTGAGTGATTTTTATTTTTTAGATAGGATGTCTGGGCTACAAACTAATAAAATACTATCAATATGTTACAGATATATTTTTACCTAGTTTGTTGTACATCATTGTATTTGAAGGCATTCAGGTATGATCTCTCAAGTAAGTACGTTATTTATTTGGAACAGGTAAGGAGTTGAGAAGTAACTTGTGAAAGCTCATATGGTTGCTCAGACTTCCTGCAACCAATTGATATCTCTCAATGCAATAAAAAGAAATTAGTGATTACCACTTCCAGGAATGTAGAATAGACATGTGTTTCTTTTTTTCTCTCTCTCTTTTTTTTTAATTATTACACTTTAAGTTTTAGGGTACATGAGCACAATGTGCAGGTTTGTTACATATGTATACATGTGCCATGTTGGTGTGCTGCACCCATTAACTCGTCATTTACATTAGGTATATCTCCTAATGCTATCCCTCCCCTCTCCCCTGACCCCACAACAGGCCCTGGTGTGTGATGTTCCCCTTCCTGTGTCCATGTGTTCTCATTATTCAATTCCCACCTATGAGTGAGAACATGCGGTGTTTATTTTTTGTCCTTGAGATAGTTTGCTGAGAATGATGGTTTCCAGCTCCATCCATGTCCCTACAAAGGACATGAACTCATCCTTTTTTATGGCTGCATAGTATTCCATGGTGTATATGTGCCATATTTTCTTAATCCAGTCTATCATTGTTGGACATTTGGGTTGGTTCCAAGTCTTTGCTATTGTGAATAGTGCCGCAATAAACATGTGTGCATGTGTCTTTATAGCAGCATGATTATAATCTTTTGGGTATATACCCAGTAATGGGGTGGCTGGGTCAAATGTTATTTCTAGCTCTAGATCCCTGAGGAATCGCCACACTGACTTCCACAATGGTTGAACTAGTTTACAGTCCCACCAACAGTGTAAAAGTGTTCCTATTTCTCCACATCCTCTCCAGCACCTGTTGTTTCCTGACTTTTGAATGATCACCATTCTAACTGGTGTGAGATGGTATCTCATTGTGGTTTTGATTTGCATTTCTCTGATGGCCAGCTATGATGAGCATTTTTTCATGTGTTTTTGGCTGCATAAATGTCTTGTTTTGAAAAGTGTCTGTTCATATCCTTCACCCACTTGTGGATGGGGTTGTTTTTTTCTTGTAAATTTGTTTGAGTTCATTGTAGATTCTGGATATTAGCCCTTTGTCAGATGAGTAGATTGCAAAAATGTTCTCCCATTCTGTAGGTTGCCTGTTCACTCTGATGGTAGTTTCTTTTGCTGTGCAGAAGCTCTTTAGTTTAATGAGATCACATTTGTCAATTTTGGCTTTTGTTGCCATTGCTTTTGGTGTTTTAGACAAGAAGTCCTTGCCCATGCCTATGTCCTGAATGGTATTGCCTAGGTTTTCTTCTAGGGTTTTTATGGTTTTAGGTCTAACATTTAAGTCTTCAATCCATCTTGAATTAATTTTTGTATAAGGTGTAAGGAAGGGATCCAGTTTCAGCTTTCTACATGTGGCTAGCCAGTTTTCCCAGTACCATTTATTAAATAGGGAATCCTTTCCGCATTGCTTTTGTCAGGTTTGTCAAAGATCAGACAGTTGTAGATATGTGATATTATTTCTGAGGGCTCTGTTCTGTTCCATTGCACTATATCTTTGTTTTGGTGCCAGTACCATGCTGTTTTGGTTACTGTAGCCTTGTAGTATAGTTTGAAGTCAGGTAGTGTGATGCCTCCAGCTTTGTTCTTTTGGCTTAGGATTGACTTGGCAATGTGGGCTCTTTTTTGGTTCCTTATGAACTTTAAAGTAGTTTTTTTCCAATTCTGTGAAGAAAGTCATTGGTAGCTTGATGGGGATGCCATTGAATCTATAAATTACCTTGGGCAGTATGGCCATTTTCACAATATTGATTCTTCCTACCCATGAGCATGGAATGTTCTTCCATTTGTTTGTGTCTTCTTTTATTTCATTGAGCAGTGGTTTGTAGTTCTCCCTGAAGAGGTCCTTCACATGCCTTGAAAGTTGGATACCTAGGTGTTTTATTCTCTTTAAAGCAATTGTGAATGGGAGTTCACCCATGATTTGGCTGTTTGTCTGTGATTGGTGTATAAGAATGCTTGTGATTTTTGCACATTTACTTTGTATCCTGAGACTTTGCTGAAGTTGCTTATCAGCTTAAGGAGATTTTGGGCTGAGACGATGGTGTTTTCTAGATATACAATCATGTCATCAGCAAACAGGGACAATTTGACTTCCTCTTTTCCTAATTGAATACCCTTTATTTCTTTCTCCTGCCTGATTGCCCTGGCCGGGACTTCCAACACTATGTTGAATAGGAGTGGTGAGAGAGGGCATCCCTGTCTTGTGCCAGTTTTCAAAAGGAATGCTTCCAGTTTTTGCCCATTCAGTATGATATTGGCTGTGGGTTTGTCATAGAGAGCTCTCATTATTTTGAGATACGTCCCATGGATACCTAATTTATTGCGAATTTTTAGCATGAAGGGTTGTTGAATTTTGTCAAAGGCCTTTTCTGCATCTATTGAGATAATCGTGTAGTTTTTGTCTTTGGTTCTGTTTATATGCTGGATTACTTGTATTGATCTGCATATGTTGAACCAGCCTTGCATCCCAGGGATGAAGCCCACTTGATCATGGTGGATAAGGTTTTGATGTGCTGCTGGATTCAGTTAGCCAGTATTTTAGTGAGGATTTTTGCATCAATGTTCATCAGGGATATTGGTCTAAAATTCTCTTTTTTTGTTGTGTCTCTGCCAGGCTTTGGTATCATGATGATGCTGGCCTCATAAAATGAGTTAGGGAGGATTCCCTCTTTTTCTATTGATTGGAATAGTTTCAGAAGGAATGGTAACAGCTCCTCCTTGTACCTCTGGTACAATTCGGTTGCGAATCCATCTGGTCCTGGACTTTTTTTGGTTGGTAAGCTATTAATTATTGCCACAATTTCAGAACATGTTATTGGTCTATTCAGAGATTCAACTTCCTGGTTTAGTCTTGGGAGGGTGTATGTGTTGAGGAATTTATCCATTTCTTCTAGATTTTCTAGTTTATTTGCATAGAGGTGTTTATAGTATTCTCTGATGGTAGTTTGTATTTCTGTGGGATCAGCGGTGATATCCCCTTTGTCATTTTTTATTGCGTCTATTTGATTCTTCTCTCTTTTCTTCATTATTAGACTTGCTAGCATTCTATCAATTTTGTTTATCTTTTCAAAAAACCAGGTCCTGGATTCATTGATTTTTTGAAGGGTTTTTTTGTGTCTCTATTTCGTTCAGTTCTGCTCTGATCTTAGTTATTTCTTGCCTTCTGCTAGCTTTTGAATGTGTTTGCTCTTGCTTCTCTAGTTCTTTTAATTGTGATGTAAGGGTGTCAATTTTAGATCTTTCCTGCTTTCTCTTGTGGGCATTTAGTGCTATAAATTTCCCTCTACACACTGCTTTGAATGTGTCCCAGAGATTCTGGTATGTTGTGTCTTTGTTCTCGTTGGTTTCAAAGAACATCTTTATTTCTGCCTTCATTTCGTTGTGTACCCAGTAGTCATTCAGGAGCAGGTTGTTCAGTTTCCATGTAGTTGAACAGTTTTGAGTGAGTTTCTTAATCCTGAGTTCTAGTTTGATTGCACTGTGGTCTGAGACACAGTTTGTTATAATTTCTGTTCTTTTACATTTGCTGAGGAGTGCTTTACTTCCAACTATGTGGTCAATTTTGGAAAAGGTGTGATGTGGTGCTGAAAAGAATGTATATTCTGTGGATTTGGGGTAGAAAGTTCTGTAGATCGCTTTCTGGTCCACTTGGTGCAGAGCTGAGTTCAATTCCTGGATATCCTTGTTAACTTTCTGTCTCGTTGATCTGTCTAATGTTGACAGTGGGGTGTTAAAGTCTTCCATTATAATTGTGTGGGAGTCTAATTCTCTTTGTAGGTCTCTCAGGACTTTCTTTATGAATCTGGGTGCTCCTGTATTGGGTGCATATATATTTAGGATAGTTAGCTCTTCTTGTTGAATTGATCCCTTTACCATTATGTAATGGCCTTTTTTGTCTCTTTTGAGCTTTGTTGGTTTAAAGTCTGTTTTATACAGAGACTAGGATTGCAACCCCTGCCTTTTTTTGTTTTCCATTTGCTTGGTAGATCTTCCTCCATCCCTTTATTTTGAGCCTATGTGTGTCTCTGCACGTGAGATGGGTTTCCTGAATACAGCACACTGATGGGTCTTGACTCTTTATCCAATTTGCCAGTCTGTGCCTTTTAATTGGAGCATTTAGCCCATTTACATTTAAGGTTAGTATTGTTATGTGTGAATTTGATCCTGTCATTAAGATGTTAGCTGGTTATTTTGCTTGTTAGTTGATGCAGTTTCTTCCTAGCCTTGATGGTCTTTACAATTTGGCATGATTTTGCAGTGGCTGGTACCAGTTGTTCCTTTCCATGTTTAGTGCTTCCTTCAGGAACTCTTTTAGGGCAGGCCTGGTGGTGACAAAATCTCTCAGCATTTGCTTGTCTGTAAAGTATTTTATTTCTCCTTCACTTATGAAGCTTAGTTTGGCTGGGTATGAAATTCTGGGTTGAAAATTCTTTTCTTTGAGAATGTTGAATATTGGCCCCCACTCTCTTCTAGCTTGTAAAGTTTCTGCCAAGAGATCAGCTGTTAGTCTGATGGGCTTCCCTTTGTGGGTAACCCAACCTTTCTCTCTGGCTGCCCTTAGCATTTTTTCCTTCATTTCAACTTTGGTGAATCTGACAATTATGTGTCTTGGAGTTGCTCTTCTGGAGGAATATCTTTCTGGTGTTCTCTGTATTTCCTGAATTTGAACGTTGGCCTGCCTTGCTAGATTGGGGAAGTTCTCCTGGATAATATCCTGCAGAGTGTTTTCCAACTTGGTTCCATTCTCCCCTTCAATTTCAGGTACACCAGTCAGACGCAGATTTGGTCTTTTCACATAGTCCCATATTTCTTGGAGGCTTTGTTCATTTCTTTTTATTCTTTTTTCTCTAAACTTCTCCTCTCACTTCATTTCATTCATTTGGTCTTCCATCGCTGAGACCCTTTCTTCCAGTTGATCGCATCAGCTAGTGCATTCATCACATAGTTCTCGTGCTGTGGTTTTCAGCTCCATCAGGTCCTTTAAGGACTTCTCTGCATTGTTTATTCTAGTTATCTATTCATCTAATATTTTTTCAAGGTTTTTAACTTCTTTGCCATGGGTTCGAACTTCCTCCTTTAGCTCAGAGTAGTTTGATTGTCTGAAGCCTTCTTCTCTCAACTTGTCAAAATCATTCTCCATCCAGCTTTGTTCAGTTGCTGGTGAGGAGCTGCATTCCTTTGGAGGAGGAGAGGCACTCTAATTTTTAGAGTTTCCAGTTTTTCTTCTCTGTTTTTTTTCCCCATCTTTGTGGTTTTATCTACCTTTGGTCTTTGATGGTGATGTACAGATGGGTTTTTGGTGTGGATGTCCTTTCTGTTTCTTAGTTTTCCTTGTAACAGTCAGGACCCTTAGCTGCAGGTCTGTTGGAGTCTGCTGGAGGTCCACTCCAGACCCTGTTTGCCTGGGTATCAGCAGCAGAGGCTGCAGAACAGCAGATATTGGTGAACAGCAATTGTTGCTGCCTGATCGTTCCTCTGGATGTTTTGTCTCAGAGGAGTACCCGGCCATGTGAGGTGTCAGTCTGCCCCTACTGGGGGGTGCCTCCCAGTTAGGCTACTCGGGGGTCAGGGACCCACTAGAAGAGGCAGTCTGTCCATTCTCAGATCTCCAGCTGCATGCTGGGAGAACCACTACTCTCTTCAGAGATGTCAGACAGGGACATATAAGTCTGCAGAGATTTCTCCTGCCTTTTGTTTGGCTATTCCCTGCCCCCCAGAGGTGGAGTCTACAGAGGCAGGCAGGCCTCCTTGAGCTGTGGTGGGCTCCACCCAGTTCGAGCTTCCCAGATGCTTTGTTTACCTACTCAAGCCTTGGCAATGGCGGGCGCCCCTCCAACAGCCTTGCTGCCTCCTTGCAGTTTGATCTCAGACTGCTGTGCTAGCAATGAGCAAGGCTCCGTGGGTGTAGGACCCTCTGAGCCAGGCGCGGGATCTAATGCACCACAATAAAACATCAAATAGCAAACTTAGGCTTTAATGTGGCAATAATTAAATCAAATTTAAATGGTTACATATACCAATTAATATACAGATATTAGAAAAGTTGATCAAAATGTGTAGAACAAGAATATATTGTCTGGAAGTAACCCAATTCAATTATATTTGAAAATTTATTAAAAAGTAGATTTTAAATGTTTTCACTACAAAAAAGTATGCGAGGTGTTATATTTGTTGATTAGCTCGATTTAATTACTCTGCAATGTAAACGTATATTATAAAATCACATTGTAACTGATAAATATATACAATTATTTTTCAATCAAAAATGAAATTTAAAATATAAAAATATAAGCAGTTTGAAAGTAAGAGAGTAGAACAAACATGTAATGCACACTATCTGACATTAATATAGCAAATCCTGCTTCCTTTTGATTGTCTACATTTAAGGGCAAATAAAATTACCAAAGACAAAAGGGATATTATATAATGACATCAGAACTATTTTCTGAAAATCCTATCTTTCCTCATGGAATCACCTGGTTTCTTTGCAATATCAATCATAAATGTAAGGTTTTATTTTGGGACTCTTAGTTCTGTTCCATTGACCTGCAGGCTTATCATTATCCTAGGACTTGAATGGATAGGTTACATTTTGCTTTTTCCATTCATCTTTTGATGGACATATTTTTTTATTCTTTGGCTATGACAAATAATGATGCTTTGAATATTAATGTGCAAGTATTAGTGTGAATGTATATTTTCATTTTTCTTGTGTATATAACTAGGAGTGAATTGCTGGGTCATAGGGCAACTATATTTAACTTTCTTTGAAATTTGCAGGCTGTTTTTCAAAGTGAATGCACCATTTAACATTCCATTAAGCAAAACATGAGGGTTTCCATTTCTTCATATTCTTGTCAGCACTTGTTATTATCTGTGTTTTCCTATATAGCCAATCTAGTGGGTAAGAAGTAGTACTTCACAGTAAATTTTTCTTCTCCCTAATGACTTGTTGAACATCTTTTCATGTGCTTATTAGGCATTTGTATATTTTCTTTGGTTAAGTATTTATTGAAATTATTTTTTCATTTAAAAAAGATCAGTTTGTGTTCTAAGTGTTTATTACATCTTTTAGATAGAAGTCCTTTAACAGATATGTTATTTGCAAATATATTCTCTCAGATTGTAACTTTTCATATCATTGTCTTTTGAAGCATGCAAGTTTTATATTTCAGAATTTAATTAATTATAGACCTTTTTTCTCATTTGCACATCATGCTTTTGGTGTTTTTATCTAAGAACTATGCTTCATCCAAGATTATGAAGATGTTTCTGTGAGTTTTCTTCTGACAGTGAAACAACTTTAGTTTTACATTTAGGTATATTATCTTTTATAATTCATTTTTGTAGGTGCTGTAAGTTAAGAGTTAAATTCACATTTTTGCATGTACACATTCAATATCAGCATGTCTAGAAGACTGATTTTTACTCATGATTTAGCTTGACACCTTTGTCAAATAATAACCAATCATAAATGTAAGGGTTTATTTGTGGATTCTCAATTACTTTCCATTAGTCTGTATGATTACCATTATTCTAACACAACACTGTCTTGATTACTGCAGGTCTACACAGTATTTTAAGTCAGAAAGTATAGTCTTTCAGCTTTTTTATTTTTTAAATTGTTTTGGCTATTTTAGGTCTTTTGCATTTCCAAGTAAATTTCAAGGTTATTTTGGCAATTTCTGCCAGAAAGTATACTGAGATTGTGATATAAATTGCTTTTAACCTACTATAAATCAATTTGGCGAAAATCGCCATCTTATAAATATTGAGCCCTCCTAAACAGAAAAATGTATTGTCTCTGTTTTTAAGTCTTCTTTAATATCACTTACAAATGTACTGTAGTTTTCAGTGTATAGATCTTGAGTATACTTTGTTAAATTCATTCCTAAGCATTTTATTCTATATAATGTTACACTGAATGAAGTTACTCTCAATCTCATTTTTGTAGAGTTCATTGCTACTATATAAAAGTACAATTAATTTTTGTATGGTGCTTACATCCCACTACATTGATGAAATAATTTATTATTTCTGTTATTCTATTACTATTGTTCTAGTAGTTCTTGTATACGACTTTAGATTTTCTTTGTACAGAATTATATCATTTGCAGATAAAGGCAGATGTATCTTTTCCTTTCTGATTTGAATGTCTTTTTTTTTATTGCCAAATTATACTGACTGGAAGCTATAGTAAAATGGTAAATAGATGTATAAAGGCTGGGGATCTTTGCCTTTTTCTATCCTTAGAGGGAAAAATTACCAGTAAGTATAATGCTAGTTGTACATTTTTCAAAGATGACCTTCATCAGGTGGAATAAATTTATTTCTACTCCAAGTTTATTGATAATATTTCATCATGAGTGAGTGGTGGATTTTGTCACACGATTTTTGTGCATCTAATGTAATAGAGAAAAGTTGTTCAGAAAAATGGAAACTTTTCCGCATATGAGAGAGTTCTAATTGGTAGATAACTTTTAAAATGTATCTGTAAAGAGATGAAATGCCATTGAAAGTGACAAATCCAAACCAATAATTAGAATTAAAATTAATAATATGAATGGCTGAATACGTACTTAAGCGTATTTGGTGATAGTCTGAATTAATCGTTTGTAAAGAGTAGGAACGTGGCGCGAATTTGTGTTTGAAATATTATAAAGTAGAAGAGACATGACTTTTTACTAGTCACCGTATGATAATCGCTTAACATATCAAGAACAGGCAATATGACAGACATATATGATGATAGAAAAATACTCATTATTAGACAAAGGAGGAAAGTACAGATATATCAGAAATACAAAGGGGCGAAAAACCTCAATCCCATTGGAAGATTGCAAAGGGATATCTTTCTTTCTTTTTTTTTTATTATTATACTTTAAGTTCTAGGGCACATGTGCACAACGTGCAGGTTTGTTACATATGTATACATGTGCCATGTTTGTGTGCTGCCCCCATTAACTCGTCATTTACGTTAGGTATATCTCCTAATGCTATCCCTCCCCCCTCCCCCCACCCCACGACAGGCCCCGGTGTGTGATGTTCCCCATCCTGTGTCCAAGTGTTCTCATTGTTCAATTCCCACCTATGAGTGAGAACATGCGGTGTTTGGTTTTCTGTCCTTGGGATAGTTTGCTCAGAATGATTTGGATGAAGCATAGGGATATCTTTCTAAACATTACACAGGTACACACCCACACCCACACACATCTCTAAGTAAAGTATAAAATCAAAAAACTAGAGAAATTAGGTTATAAAACTCTGAAAATATATTAATAACTTGGACAAAAATACTAAAAGCAAAAAGTGAGAATATTACATAAAGTCAAAAATAAAAAAAAGTATAAGCAGCAATATTTGATACTTTATATCTAAATTCTATGTGTTTCCCAAAATGACTTGAATGGTAAATTAAAAAGAGAATATGGAAGGAGTGGACCAATGTAAGGCACATGTGTTTTTTTAATCTTTACGCTAAGTATTAGTGGTACATACCTAGAGTGTGATTATGAGGACAGGGCTAAGCTAGCAAGGTCTTACCAGGGCAGGCTAGAGAGCCCACAGGACTGGTACTAGAGGTCCGAGCTTTCTTAGGCAGAGAAATATCATGAAGACTGCCTGGTCATCAGCTAGACTAAGTACCTCTAGCTAGTTTCTAGATGTTCTAGGGAGATTTAGTAAAGCTGGATACTTTGTTTTCAAATCAGCAACTATGAAGGCAGCACATCCTGGTAGCTCAGAAGCCAACTGTAGACCTGGAAAGAACTCAGTACTAGTATTAAGTACACTTAAATAGATATGTGACCTAGATGACTTACAGGATCACTTGTTGAGTCTTAGGTTTTCTTCAACCATAGAAGCATACGGTAGTTTTAAAAGTTGTAGGTATATTCAGAAAAGACAAACAAATATTGACAATGCAGACGACTTCTCAAACTTAACGTCACATATTGCATGATTTGGTTAGTCATTCATTCAAAGATTCTAGTCCTATCAGAGTAGGTGGGAAAATATTCTCATCATCCTTATTACATTTTTATGTGTTTAAGGATTCCTAGGGCTATTTAAAATCAAACCTAAAAGCAGCTATTTATTAATAAAGAATGTCATATTCATCTCCACTTATGCTAACAATGAGTATCAACATCCTTATTTTCTTATTTATTGATCCTAAAGAATTCCTTATTTCTCATGAACTTATCTATAGCCTGATGATTTTAAAATATTTGCTTTATATATCTTAAGTTCATTGTATTTATTCATGTGACTATGGTTTTATGGCAAGTAATGCTGGATTTCTGTGGATGAGGGTTATATGTATTTTGTTTTTAAATAAATGTAGTGTGATGAATGTAAATAAATGTAAAGAAAAATTTGGTAAAAAGTATAGCTTATAAGTAAGATGAATATGGATAGATATGGCAACATTTTTGAAGATAATATGCTGACTGACTTATGTTTGGGAAGCAATAACAATGTAAAATTAAAGAAAAGAAAAGCAGTAATAACATAAAATAATGTTGAGATAAACACAGATAAAGAAGTTTTCTGCCTTAAGTAGAAATAAGGTACATTGAAGAATATATAATGATAAAAGCTAACACACACATTCATACACATACACACATAATACTCTTTAATTAACAACATAGCTTTAATATATTTCCGGATCCAAACTTAAAAATCTGTATCTCTGTTTCCCCTCTTCAGACTTCAGGTGCAGAAAGTTGAGTTAATCATATTCCTCAGTTAATGGTGTGGTATCTTCATTGGTATGTCAAGGCATTTGCATTTTTAAAATATCTTACCCGATATTTTCAGTTTTTATTAAATCACTACCATACCCCAATAACACTCTAATATATTTTAAAATATCCCTTGGATATGTATACAGTTTATGTGAAATAAATAGCTTTATGTTCCTGTATGTGATTGTACTTATTTCTATGTAATTTACCAATGAAAATTATATTCTTAAATAATTTTGATATATACTTCGAAATCTCCAAATAGAGAAATATTTTTGAGTGTTTGTCTCCTTGCACTATATTTTTTGAAGTCAATTAGTTTATAGAAGCCACAGTCTCTTAACGCAAATTTGCTTTTAAGCGAAAATATGTACTGCACACAATCTAAAATGGTGTTTTAAAGCAGTTAAAGTGATAACATTTAAATCAGTGTAGGCTGTACATTTTAATTTTATCCTATAATTATTCTTTTTTAAAATTTATGTATGTTCAGTATGTATTACTTAACAATTTATCATAGAAAATCTCTTTGTATTTTTACAGTATAACATAAAATGTGGATATATTAACATTACTGTTTCACATAAGCAAATTATTAACTAAATTATTAAGAAATCATATTTATATTTTTCTTAGTAAGTCACTGGCTCTAGATTCTAGATTTTGAAGCATAGGTCACAAACTTTATCCTATTGCAATTTGGTCTGGTGAACTCATTTTCCTTTATCTAATGTTTAAACTGGAAAAAAACACCTAATGTCTTTCAGCATTAATTTTTCCATTTCAAAATATGGGAAAGCAATAATACTTTCCTCACAGAACTGTGAAGAGATTGTAATGATGCCTAACACATAGTAGGAGCAAAACAAGTGACAAATATGTATTATAATGTTGAAGACTACATGATCATTTGCTTGCAAATGTGCAAATGCTATGTTTATTATTTTTCTTTATATTTCTTCATTTAATGGGAGACATTATGGTCAAGGACAGATTAAAATCTTTCTCAGTTTTACTTTTTCCTCACTCACACCTAAGTTCCTATTAGAACTTTTAGTCATTTCACATTTTTAATTTTAATATATAAGAACTCTTTCCATTATTTTAAAATTATAAGGGACTTGTCCAATCACTACACAATCTCAGGGCTTATGTTAATCTGAGCCAAATGATGAAGTTAAGAAAAATTACAACTTAAAATTATTAGAGATAGAGAAATAACAATTATCCAAACATTTGTGAATTATAATTGTAACTAATGCCTCACATTGGAGCTCCTATTTTTCAATAGTTTATCTTTTATTTGTAAATTAGATGTTATTCTGATAAGAATATTATCCCATATTTTACAGGGGATAAAATTTTAATAGAAGTAAGATATGCCAAAAACAAATTACACTAATTTGTCTCCAGAATATCATGTGGATCAGGCATAAAAAAACACAACCTTTGCCGTTACTACTACACACAAGACGCTGTAACCATATGTGTAATTATGTCAGATTGTCACAGAAACATTATCTAACATTAAGAAGAGTGACAGTCTGCAACATCTTAGAGGTGTCATTCCCTGAGATGGGGTATTTTCTTCATTAGAGCCTGGTAGCTATGTATAATAGGAGTCAACAACCAGTGATTTTATATCTGTTACAATTAATCAAAAGATTGAAATAATTAAACATATATTTAAATAAAATCAGGAATGCTATGTTCTGGTTAATTTAGTTTCTGGCAAATAATTGAAAACATTAAAAAGAGATTGGAAATTTTATGAAAAATAAAATAGCTGAGATTAAGAACTCAGTAGATTAACAGTCATTAGAAATAACTAGAGAATTATTGATTAATTTATAATGTACCAATTGAAGCATGAAGGAACAAGAAAATGTATAGTACAAAAACAGTGCAAAAAACATAACATAAACTATGAAGAGATCTATAATTGCATGTAATTTATACCTCAAAAAGATATATAAGGTATATATATATACCTCAAAAAGATATAAAATGATAAAAAGTGAAAAGGTTTTTATCTAATATCAGGAACAAGACAAGGATACCCACTATCTCTACTCACCATAATAATATGTCAGAAAAAAATAAGAAGTATCCAAATTGGAAGAAAAGAAGTTAAATTGTCTCTGTTTGCAAATGCATAATCTTATATGTAAAATACCCTAAAGAATCCACCAAAAGTTGTTAAAACTGATAAATGATTCAATAGCATTGTGGGATACAAAATCAACATACAAAAATCATTAGGTTTTCTGTAGACTAAAAATTGACTACCTGTAAAAGAAGTCAAGAAAATCCTAGTAATTATTCTTAAGTATTTTGCTGATTTTGCAGGGTTTCTAAATCCTGAAAAATCAATAATATTTGAAAAATCCTACATTTTAAAAATCCTGCAAAATCAGCAAAATACATAGGAATAAATTTAACCAAGGAAGTGAAAGATCTGCACATTTAAAACATAAAACTTTGAAAGAAATTGAAGAAGATACAAATAAATAGAAATACATGCCATATTCATTCATAAACTTAAAGAACTAATATTGTCAAAATGGGCATACTACCTGAAATGATTTACAGACTTAATGCAATCCCCACCAAAAGGCAATGGCAGTCTTCTCAGAAATAGAATAAATAATCCTAAAACTTATATAGAACCACTAAAGCATCCAAATAGCCAGAGCAATCTTGAGCAAAAAGAACAAAGCTGGAGGCATAACACTACCTGACTTCAAAATACACTACAAATCTGTAGTAACCCAAATAGCATGATACTGCCACAAAAACAGACACATAGACCAATGGAACAGGATAGCAAGCCCAGAAAATATCCATGCTTTTATGGTCCCTTGATTTTTCAAGGCAGATGCCAGGAACATTCAATGAGGAAAGGATACTTATTACCTTTAATACTTGATATTGGGAAAAGGATATTTATTCTCTTTAATACTTGATATTAGGAAAGCTCGATATCCACATGCAGAAGAATGAAATTGGACCCTTATTTCACGTCATATAGAAAAATCAGCTAAGAATGAATTAAAGATTGAGGATAATATTTGAATATGTGAAACTGCTAGAAGACTACATAGGGGAAAACTCCATGATATAGGTCAGGGCAATGATTTTTAGGATATGACCCCAAAAGCACAGGTAACAAAAACAAATATGGACCAATGGTATTACATTAAATTTATTATAATTTTTTTGCCACAGGAAACACAACAGAATGAACAGGCAGCTCATGGAATGGGGGAAAATATTTGCAAACCACATATCTGATAAGGGGTTAATAGCCAAAATGTATAATAAATAACTCAGTTGCAAGAAAATAAACAGATTTTAAAAAGGGCAAAGAACCTGAATATACATTTTTTCAAAGAACACATACAAACGGCCAACAGATATATGAAAAGATGCTCAACATTACTAATCATCAGGAAAATGCAAGTTAAAATTACAGAGATATCCTCTGACACCTGAGATACCAATTCACACCTTGCTATTATCAAAATAAGAAAATATAACAAGTGTTGGCTAGGATGTGGAGAAGCAGGAATCCTTGCACATTGTTGTGGCGAGTGGAAATTAGGAGAACCATTTATGGGAAACAGTGCGAAGGGGCCTCAAAAAATTAAAACTAGAACTAATATATGATCCACAACCCTACTACTGGGTATATAACCAAAGGTAACAAAATTTGTATGTTGAAGAGACACCTGTACTCTCATGTTCACTTCAGCATTATTCACAATAGCAAAAGCTGGAGTTGAGGGATATTGGGGTGACAGAGGATACAAAATTTCAGCTAAGCAGAGGGAATAAGCTCAAGATATCTGTTATTCAACATAGTAACTATAGTTAATAACAATGTTTTGTATTATACTTGAAAATTGCTAAGAGTAGCTTTTAACTGTTTTCTCCACAAATAAATATGTGAGGTAATACATATGTTAAATAGTTTGATTTAGTAACTCTTCAATGTATACATATTTTTAAACCTTATGTTGTATACCATAATTTTATACATTTTTATTTGTTGAATCAATAAATTTAAAAAATTAGGCCAGTTGCTCACAACACAAAAACAAATCAACAAAGCAAAACAAAAAGAAAACTGAGATTATTTTCAAAGCAGCCTGGGAAAAAAGCAGTATATTACTGCTATCTTAGCAACAATAATGATAGCAGACTTCCCAAAGAAACAATCAAAACCAAAAAGTACTAAAATTATATCTGGACACTACTGGGGAAAAAAAGCCTACCGATCAATAATTATATACCCAGCAAATATGTTCTTAATAATGCTGGCAAAAATAAAACTATTTCCAGAAGAAAAAAGTGTCATAGTTGCTGCTTTCTGTCCCCAGCTTGGCTAAAATTTGCTGGATGTTAAGAATTACAGAATAAAACCAGAGCACATATTGGTAATGGCCAAAATATATGAAAATAGTAATTCATTGGCAAATTGAAATAACAAATGTTCTAACTTTCATCCTCAAAACATCATCTTAAAATGGTACTGGGGGCACATACCATGGTTGAACCTCCTTTATTTAAGCATTTGTTTGATTTTGCATTAAATATTTCCGTCTCTAACTAGCTAGGGTGTGACTGCTTCAGATTGAAACTGGCAGTAGTAAAGTGGTTATTTGTTGCTTCTCCAAATCTCTGCTTTGAGCTTCTTTCTTACAACCCTATCCCACCCCCATGCACTGCTGTGCTAGTCATCTTGGAATACCTGAAGAGTTAGAGCAAGAAAATATAAAGAAATGAGGGCAAAGGAAAATCTTTACTTGCATGGTTCCTCTGGGAGATTATTGGTATTCTCTGAAGCTGGCAAAAAGTCCTATTCTGTCTCCTCCTTCCCCAGGATTCTTTTATAGAATCTCCAGTGACTCTGTAATTCTCTCTCCCAGATATCCCTTATACAGAAGAGCTAAGAACTACTTTCTGATTTCCTAGAATTTCTCTCCCAGATTCTTCCTTCCAGGTATTTCAGTCCTCAAAGTGGCCCTTGTAGATAGAACCCTAAATGACTCCAAGCCACCACTCCTCTCATATGGCCTACATCCAGTGCATGAAAACACTTGCATTCCTCATTCCAACAAATTCAGAGTGGAGTCCTATAGTACTGAAATGGGAGTCTCCTGACCCTACCACTATAAGGGTTAATATTTTATTTCTAGATTTCTTAGGCATGAGTCATACCTTGGTTTATGTCCCCAAAATGTAGAATAGAAAACTTCCTGGAAGCAACACATCTTATGCCTGGCTAAAGGTTTCTCACAAACCACTTTTCATAAAGTATATTTTCCTCACAAACATATTTGCTTTCCTCTGTTACGACCTGTTTTTAGTCCTTAACATTGCCATTGTTTTCAAGAGTTCTGAAATGTCCTGTGAAAATTGCTATATGAATATTTCTTTTCTATTTATTTTGAAAGTTAACTCTATTGTGTCTTGGCACCTATCAATTTTGATGCTTATTTCCATTGGTTCTCTCGCTATATTTGTGAATGACTGGATGACTATTTTCATTTTGGTGCAAGGATTTCTAACATTTACTTTCTATGTAAAATATAAATTATTTGTATTTTTAACTTCTGATAGCATGCAATATAATCCAGTACAAATCAAGTATGAAAAGATTATTATTTTAAGACTCAGAAAACAAAGTTATGACTTCTAATTTTACTTACATCCAAAATAAATATTCCCTCTTAAGAATCAGAGTCAAGGAATAGTGAGAAAGTCTGGGGGGAAAAATAAAAATCCAGGTCCTATCAATAATAATGGATTTTTTTTCAGAGAATCTTTACTTGGAAGACAAAGGATAAAGGAGTTTGACAAAGTTGGATAGTTTAGACATGTATCCTAACTTCTGATGCTTATCCAAAGTTAGGCTATTTTGAGTTTTGTCTATCATTATAGTCAAGTAATTGTGACATAGTCTTGCCAGTAAAGAGCAGCTTTCAGTACAGTAAACCTATTTTACACATCAGCGCATTAAAGAACTTACCTCTATAAAATATGATTGTCATGGTTGTCATCCTATCAGTGAAAAAAGGTGGAGAATGCCATAAAAGAAAGTTTACTGAGCATATCACAAGGAGTGGGGGAAAGGGAAGATACTGCTTACAACTGAAGACATTCCCTACAGCTAGGTATTCAGCCCTTATCTTGTGATCATTTCCTAAACTTGCCTTACACAATTGTGTTTACACCAACCAATTTAGAGGAAAACAGAAAAAATACATATTGCTATAGATTTTCATTTGGGAAACAAATGAACCTCACAAGAAGTTCCTGCAATTCTGTTGTGTCTATATTGACATTCATAACGCCAAGAGGGCTTTGTAATCTGGGGATTCCTGAGTGGATGATGAAATAATGATTTATACATTTAATGCTGCTCTTAAAAGCTAGAAATTGAATGTCTCTACAGTATATAGTCACGGAAGTTTGTATTTTTAGATTATAATTCTCTTCTCTTCTGAATCCCTCAACCCCAGCCCAACATTTCTCTGAAGGAATGAGAGGTATATGAAACATTTAACGTTCAGAAGATTCTCTTGTAATTTTCAGGTTACCTGCATTGTCTTCTGTATGTATTATGAATTTATTTCAAATGGGAAAGGAGACCTTGCATAATGAGGCAAAGCTTTTAAACAAGGTCGTCTTCTGTTATAAGGCATGGTTCTCTTTTTTATTTTTTATTTTGGAAGCTTAGCTCTGTCTTAGTTACACAAAAAAGGAAGATTTAGAAGCATGTAAACCAATAATAATTATTCAATCTAAGCTGTGAGAGTAACTTACTATGGGCACTGGAGGCTGAGATGGGATATTGTATTTGCATATATACAGTATATGGAAACTATCCTACCATTTTATAGAGCAACAATCATATTTAGTTTAATGTCTTTTAAGTCCCATAAAATGATATTAGAAAATTTTGCTATTTGGATGGTGAGCAATCAAAGCTGTGGTGTTAACTCATCATAACACTACTAGTTTGACTCTTCAGGCTTCATTAAATTGGGGACATAAATATGCCAGATCAACCAAATGAAATTGGAATGCTCCTATTTCGGGGTTTAGAGTAGGCTGAATGAGTTTGCTACCTTTTTTACATTTCTAGTTAGGTACTGTACTTGCCTACCTTGTGATTGCATGGCCATTTCAGCAAGGATTAAGATTAATGGATATCGTTAATTCTCAACTTTATGCCATGACTCTCCTGAGGCTCCTATAAAATAGACATGCTCCAAAGAATCTTCTTCACCTATTCCTGATACTTTTTTTTACTTGTACACCTAATGCAAGCCCAAAATGTGTCTCGTGGCTGTTCCAACGTACAGCACTTCAGAGCTAAACTGTGGTAACACTGTGGGTGTATTAGAACACGACCTGAGACTGGGTAATTAGAAAGCAAAGAGGTTTAATTGGCTCACAGTTCTTCAGGCTTCACAGGAAGCATAGCTAGGAGGCCTCAGGAAACTTAACAGTCATGGCCGAAGGCAAAGGGGAAGCAAGCACGTTTTATGTGGTGGCAGGAGAAAGGGAGAGAGAGCAGGGGAAATCTCAGATGCTTATCAATTAGATCTCGTGAGAACTTACCATCACAATAACAGCATGGGGGAAACCACCCCACGATACAATCACCTCCCACCAGGTCTGTCTCTCCACATGTGGGGATTACAATTCGAGGGGATATTTGGGTGGGGCACGGAGCAAAACCATATCAGTGGCTAATTTCAGAACAGCATAGGAGTCAAAATATGTTAAATCATCTAATTTATATAAACTGTCTTTTGCTAACTGAGTATTTGAAGTTTAGAGGTTCTGTCTCTGCCACCTCCCTTGGAACTCACTAATTGATTGTCAAAATGAGGAAGAGTGATCTACGATGAAGTTAAAAATATTTAAATCATTTAAACACAGATACCAGGAACAAAGTGAATTGTATTTTATGATTTTTAGCAAATTATTAAAAATATTTAAATGTTGAGACCAATGTTGTAAAAATATAGGCCATATTTATACTGCTTCTTGTGGTCCATATTTAATTTTTAATAAATGATCTATATCTATCCATAACAAGAAGAAAGTCATTTTGAAATATAATTCTTCCTTATTTCTTTCTGAAAAAATTCTGTATATCTAGTGAATTGAGATTGGTACTATTTGTTCTTATAGAGCTGTCCCTTGGGGGCAACCCCATGATTTACACAGGATGCTTATGTATTTAAAACTATGGGCATTAAGACCCTCTTCTTACTGCCATAGGCATCAGTGAGATGATCTGAAGGAGAGAGCCGAAAGTGAAAAGCAAATCTTTATTCATTTCTGATAATGTTGAATGGCATAGAAATAATCCCAAAATCCAAAATTGAAACCTAGACAACATTAAAAAAATAACTACTACTAAACTTATAGTTGTAATACCATATGTTGTCTCACGGTAACATTTATCACTCTACTCTTTATAGCAAATGTAAACTTGCTCAGTTTGTTAAAAGATATTTAGGCACTCTAGCCTAGAAATGTAACAAATACTTATTACATTATTTAATAAAAACATATTCTGAGTTCTAAATAAACTCATAAATGCCTATTTATAGATGGGTGATCTAGAATCTATTAAACAAATAGGTATTGTATTCCTATCTGGATAAATTGCTTTTATATCCTTAAAACATTCTAATTATCTCTTTCTCCATTACCAAGCCACATGCAAAGGATAACATCCAATATCATTGAATAATAGTTATTTGGCAATTTTTAAAAATATTTCTTGTTGCTTAAAAGTATTTTGAGCTTGTTTCAAGGTAACTATACTGAAGAAAAACACATATTATATGAAAAGAAAGCTGTTACTGGTTTTGTAGAAAACCAGAAATAGTTAAAATTTATGAACAAAAAAGATTAATTAGTGAACATTTTAATAATTACTGGATTATTTTGAATTATCCAAATTTATCAGAATACAAAGTTCCTCTTTCAACTTGCATGATTCATGTCAGTATTAGCTGTCATATTGCTGCATTATTTTTAATCTAAAATTTCTTTCAATATAAATGGTTCAAAGTTACAGGCAATTACTGAGAAATAAAAATAGACAATTATACTACTTTAATATTAGGGTAGTCTTTTTACCAAAGTATTTATTTTACCACTAAATATTATATATCATAAAGAATATGTTCCCCTCATACTTCAGGGTACAGGGAGTTCAAAAACATACATTGGTAGAAAACGTATCTCACCCTTATTTGCTTACAAGGCACATTGTCAGAAGACTCTTTTCACAGCTCAGAGCCATTATATCCCGAATGTCAATTGAAAGTTGTTTGCTTGGTTTCCAGTAGAGAGTTAGTTATTGTCTATCTGTCTGCACTATTCTCATTGTGAGTGACAATCATAGACTATTCTGCTGAATACCACCCCTGTCATTGTTGGTTGGCGTTTGCTACTTGACAATTTTGTCTTTTTTCACCTCACTCCTTACAAGTGGATAGAAAAATCGGGTAAATTCATCAGAAGAAATACAAAGTCAACTCAGCTTTCAAAACCCTGCCTGCTGTCATTTTCTATAGTTAAGATTTTTACCTGAAGCATTGAATGTCTCACCCTGGCATCAGACTGCAGTAATTAATCATTAAATAGTGATTGAAGCAGTGGACCCCAGAAAATATCTCCATACACTACCATATGCTGGAGCCAGCTGCAAGCTAGTACTTAGAGAGAAGCAGCACAGAGGAGAACCGTGCCTGACAGTTCCCTGCTGTGAAGTCCAAGTACAGTGTGCTTCTAACTAAGGGCCAGAAGCAGAACGCTTGCTTGTGTTGACCTTCATTACCTGACACTGTTTAAAAGACAAAATGTCAGTGTTAATGTACTGGAAGTTTAAACATTTAATCACATTTTAATGAGGACACCAGCACTTTTTTTTTCACACTTTACATTATTATTTTTCTTCTTTTTTCCCTTAACAAATCACTGTAGCAATATATATCTGTTCACAACAAAAATTAAAATTGACTACACACTAAAAAATAAAAAAGTAATGTATTTTAAAATCTTTTAAAACGTGAAGGAATAGCTAGAGAGATGGATGTTGTCTTCAAATATTTAAAGGACTACTATTGTAGAGAAAATAAAGTAAATCTGTTGTCTGTTTCTCCACAGGGAATTAACAGATCTCATGAGTGTAAATTATTGAAACATATATTTGAATTCAACTTAAGATAGAATGTATCAGCCATTAGAATTGTCTAATAATGCAACAGCCTCTGTCTTAAGAAAATGAGCTTCCCACTACATACATGTACTTAAATGCACTGAGGTTGTAGTAGGAATTCCTTGAGAGAGTAAGGTGTTAGAACACATGATTCTATGAAGAGTTTTAAATTCAAGTTTACAAGCAATATTGACCAACTAATATATGCTTAACATTGCATTAGATATTTTATTTATTTATTAGATTTAAAAATATGTCAACCTTTATTGTTTACTGACTATAGAAGGTAACTCTTGTTTACAATAGGGATTTATTTGTGCTGACATAAAAATTAAAAGTTTGCTTGGTTTGCATTAGATATATTTTATACATCATCTCTATTATCCAAACATACATACATAACTGACATTCATGGATTTTCTTTTTGAACACAACCCTTCAGAGTTGATTGCCAAATTTACAACTGGAGAATGCATTCTAGTCATATTTTTTGTTGCAACTTTGGGTAATGTGTTTAAAACAGAATTATTAATCTTATACTAAGAAGATCTACAAAAAATTCTATGATTCACAACTGCCATCTCTAGGTATTGTTATTTTATTCCCATTAAATAGATGAAGCAACCTAATTCAGAAGGGGTAAATAACAGTACCCAAGGCAGTAAATAGAATATCTGCACACAAAGTTGAAGTATTTGAACATGAAAAATTTCCAAGGAACTTCAGTTAATTTCCTGCGAACTACTTTAGCTGTTGTAATATAAAGGTAAAGCTTTGTTCTTCCCAGGTGAGAACACATGAATAGATCAGGGATAAGAAGAGTATTTGCAAGACAGATGAAAGAAAGGGAAAGAAAAAGAAAGAAAGAGAAAGAGGGAAAGAAAAGGAAGGAAGGAGGGAGGAAGGGAGGGAAGGAAGGAGAGAGGGAGGAAGAGAAAGAACTTTTTATTTGTTAAATCATAGACATTCTAAGTTTACACTTTTTTATTTTATCTAGAAACTGTTATTTTTGTTCCTTTGTTTTCTTGATGCTAATATCAGAAATGTTTATAAAATGACAAAAATATAAATGAGAATATTTACAACTCTGTGTATTTGAGTGGCAGTGTTTCCCTCATAGATGATACTGCATGGCATTTAGTGGTACTTATATTAGTGTGTGTATATGTGCTTTTGGGTGTACAATTCCTTCAAGCAACAATTGAAGGATGGAGGTGAAGGAGATATTTGAGGTTATCTTCTGATTTGCTGAAATGTGGTAGTTTTCCTTTTTGTTATAACTTTGTTATAATGAAATGAGAATTAGAATCAAGAATGGCTCACAAATGGAAATCATCTGATAAGATGTGTGAATACAAGCTTTTTGCCAATTAAAGGTTCTAGTCACGATGACCTTTAATATATTTTTTTCTCTTTCTTTAGGATTAAAGTATGTTAATTCCTTATGCATAATTTTAAATCTCAATTCTATTTGAGATCGTAGTGCTCTGTATCTCTACTTCTGCTTTTTAAAATAACAGCTGCTTACTTGAAGACTGCAGTTAGTTGAAAATATATCTATCTTTAGTTTATAGCTTTTGTGCTTTTCTTGGTGGACAGATGTCTTCAGTTTTCTCGTGATTTCCCTCCAAAATTCTATATTAGTGCTCAAGACAAAAAAAGAGAATAAAGGGATATTTCCCAAAGCTAGATACCAAGTTTATATTAGTCTTTAAATTTGTCTCAAATTGATTTAGACTTATATTTTATTTATAGGCATCTAATTTCTTTGTCATACACCCTTAAAATATAAGTGTTTCCTGACTTATATTGAAAATATCTTCTAAATAAATTCTAAGCATTAATCTATAATTTTTGAAAAAATAACGCTCTTTCAAGATTAAAGGTAGTACAGTTATCTAATTTAGGACTGAAACATCCATTTTGCTTTCCCATTGTAAACAAAATTTCCTTGAAGTTAAATTTGTCAGTAGCAGCAATTCTTTTTTAAAAATTGTTTTTGTTGCTAATTTGTATCATACAGCTAAGAGTATTCATGGATATATAGTTAAAAAACAAAACCTCAAAAGATCTCTATTTTTAGAAAATTCAGTTTAAATAATGTTGGGCAAATTTGGAGGATCATATATTACTGTTATGAATGAAGCAATATGAAAGGTAAAAACAAAGTTGGCACCTTGTTTCTGAGTCCATTTATTAGGCAAACCCTTGAAATATGTACTGTTTTGTAAAAAATGTACATTTTACTACATCGACTAACACATGTGGGCTAAAGTGGAATTAACATGCCACTGATGTACACGCAAATTCAAGCCCTCTGTGTGACATAAATTCAAATAAATACCAATTAATGAAATTTTTAAAATTCAAAGAAAAATAAATGAAGCTACTTGAGAGGTAGTGTACATCTATCTAAGTTAGTTTCATGTGAAGAAGAGTTTCTTGGAAAACATTGTACATCTTTTGCAGTATAAACGTAAAGCAAACAAAATCATTTTTAATTAAAGCTCTTTTTCAGTTCACTAAGGAATACGGAGAGAATGCCAAACTATATTAATGTACTCCATTATGACTTTGACTATATTTTACAACTTGAAAAATTTTCATTTTTATGGTGCCATCAGCCTGCTACTTAATAGAAAATGTTTTATTGACATTTATGTTCTTTACCTAATGATGTGTATTTAAATGATGGCTGTCATCTTCATTAGAACTGACTGTTGAAAGAGTAATAAGAATGAGAATACGAAACCTGGTCTCATTTTAATTGTACAAACTGAGAACATAACCTTGGGCTGAACATTTCACCAATTTGACTACAACATTTAATTTAAAAATAATATATATCTCCAATATTGTATGATCATTATTATTGTGATTTATTATGCTTACTGACACATGAAATATATGTATATTTATATGTGTTGTTTTCTATTTGTTCTTAAAAATAAATGTGCTGGCCGGGCGGGGTGGCTCACGCCTGTAATCCCAGCACTTTGGGAGGCTGAGGCAGGCGGATCACAAAGTCAGGAGATCGAGACCATCCTGGCTAACACGGTGAAACCCCGTGTCTACTAAAAATACAAAAAATTAGACGGGCGTGGTGGCGGGCGCCTGTAGTCCCAGCTACTGGGGAGGCTGAGGCAGGAGAATGGCGTGAACTCGGGAGGTGGAGCTTGCAGTGAGCCGAGATCGCGCCACTGCACTCCAGGCTGGGAGACAGAGCAAGACTCCGTCTCAAAAAAAAAAAAAAAAAAAAAAAGTGCGTATTAATTATTTTAAACCTTTTCATCTGAATGTATTAATTGCATCAATGATTATCAGAAAAATATTAGGCTTGGTATAGAAGTTATTCCAAAGACACAATCTGCTAATATGCCCAGTATTGATTAATATGTATCAATAGAAGTCATTTAGATGTATAATGGATGATCACAAAAATCCTGTTCCTTCAAACAAGTGTTGAATTGTAAGCTATATTCAGCTTTTATTTAGTTAATTTTTATTAATATTAAACAAGGCAGTAAGAAAATGATTCATTACAGTCACCATTCTATTTCTTGTCAAATTATAATTTGTGGTTTTTTGCTCTTAAAGATATGTTCAGCACTATGTTCTTAAATAAAAAAAAAAAGCTCTCAATAAAGTTTTTGTGATCTAGAATAAAGAATCTAAAAAAATTATACTAAAGAAATTGTATTCAACCTTTACTTTTATAACTAGCAATACAGTATAGTTTAACTTATTTTTGTAGTGAAGTATTGAATAGAAAACAAATAATATTTACTTCTAAAATGTAACATGCATATACTCTATTTCAACTTGAGGACATTTATATTTTTCCAGTATAATACCTAATTAGAATTTCTATCATGTCTTCATATTCAGTTATGACTTTATTATTCTGTCCTATGTATTTACCTTACATATAATGCCATTGTTGCATTGATGCACTGTTTTGTAATTATTTGCTTTTGATCCTGTAGTAGAGAGCGTTCAAAATGGCTCCCAATGGTTCCTGTCTCCTGTATAGCCTACTCACATATTGAATCATGGTTGTTCCTGTTTGACAAAATGAATACAAAGTAAATGATAATGTTTCACTTCTTAGGCTAGGTCATAAAATCCAATGTCATTTCTGTTTTGATTTCTTGACTTATCTGCTCTGGGAAAAACCAACTGCCATGTCATGAGGAAGGTCAAGTAGCCCAGTAGAGAGGCCTAGGAGGAAAGAAGCAAAGAACTCCATAAACACCATCATTAACATTTTAGCCATTTACATGGACACTGTCAGACACTTTAGCCTAATCTGACTGTGACTTCATGAGAGACTCCAAGTCCGGTCTACTCAGTGTAGCCACTCTTGATTTTCTGACACACAGAAACTATGAGATACAGTAAATTAATATTGTCATTTTAAGTCATTTTATTTTTGGAGTGAGTTGTTAAACAGCCATGAGTAACTAATAAAATGTTTTAATTTCTATAAGTTTTTTGGACATATGGATTGTAATTATTTTCTTTTCTGTATTGCAGATACTTAACACAATGCTAGCCACAAAGTGGAAGCTCACTTAATGTTGGCTGAATTTAAATAAATAAATGTAAATATAATCTCCTTGTTGGTGCTATAGGTTTAGAAGGGGGCTTAAAAAAGCAGTAAACATCTATTATTCAAAATTGGCAGAAAAAATTGTCCAACATCAGCTTGGCCAAAAAACTTAAGATTTTAGGCAACAAGGCAATTGAACTAGTTATTCTGATTTAAAAAAATTAACTATCTTAGTAAGCCTAGTCACAAAACGTTCTACTCAAAATTAAATATTTCCTAAGAACTATCTAAAATCTTTAAATGGTCAAGAAAGTTAATTTGTAATGCCTACACTTGATTTTTATCCCCAATTTTGTTTTGTTTTGTTTTGTTTTTTCTGATTCTATGGCAGAAATTATTTTTTTGGATCTCAGCTCTTCAGGCATATTAACCAGAAACAAGTAAAAAATAAAAACTATACAAGTAAGGCTTAAATTAATTCTGACAAGCTGTAAATGCTTTTTCTGAATAGATTTTGAGAAAACTGGATTAATTCTACTTAAAAGTAATGACTCTTCATTAATAAAGTTTTAGAATTATTTTTCTTTTATTGAGATGTTCTAAGAATTATTCATATGTAGAATGTTTCTGTATTATAAACATTTTATTAGATACCAATATTAGATATTATATATTATTACAATTGATTCTAGAAATAGACAATTCTTTTGGATGAAAGAGAAAAACTAAATAATTTTACCAGTTTAAGGTAGAAACAAGATACAAAAAAGATGTGAACTGGGAACAAGAATAAACCTATTATCTAAACACAGGTATAATAATTTTATTGTAAGTTTCTGTCAATCAACTGATGACAAATGATTGGGATTTGATACTAGAATGCCTAATATATCACATACATTTTATCAATTATTTAAATCAAAAAAGGGTTTATCTCTAATATTGTTTGCCTTTCAATGAGTCATTTTTATTGTCATTCTAAATTCTCATGTTACAAAACGACTTCGAGTATCTTTAAAAAGAGATTCCTAAGCTTCAGTGAACTCTGGTAGCGTTTGTTACTGTCCTACAAGAATGAGCCCAGATTGGACGAAGACTTGCATAATTAATTCTCTAACATGGAAGCACCGTTTTGAGTCAACTTTGCATAAATATACCATTGATTTGCAGATTTACTAATTACAGCTTCTTATTGTGAATATGTCAGGCCTTTTAAAAAAATTAAATTTTGTCCATTTGATACTATAATTTGATTATTTCATAATCAATATAAATAAGACTAAGAAAATAAAGTAATGGTTTCTGTGAAAGAGTAATTTGTTTAATGCCTGAACAGAGGAAAAGACCACAAAGCCAATGATATAAAAACAAAACAACTCACCAATTCATTTTATTGGCTATTAGTAGATGTGGTCATGTTAAGGTGGAGAATGAAACTAGAAGTGAAGATAATATTATGGTGAACAACAAAGTAAATTGGAGATAAAAATGTAGAGAGATTTAAACATGATCAATATTATATATTCCTTAACTGTCCCCCAAACCAACTTTAACTTTCAGACTTTAAAGATACCATTTTCTTCCTTCCCTTTTTTCTTTCCTTTTTTTTTTTCTCTTTTTTTCTTTTTTTTTTTTTTTTTTTTTTTTTTTTTTGAGCTCTGCTGCCCAGGCTGGAGTGCAGTGGCGCGATCTTGGCTCACTGTAAGCTCCACCTCCTGGGTTCATGCCATTCTCCTGCCTCAGCCTCCCGAGTAGCTGGGACTACAGGTGCCCGCCACCATGCCCGGCTAATTTTTGTATTTTTAATAGCGATTGGGTTTCACCGTGTTAGCCAGGATGGTCTTGATCTCCTGACCTCATGATCCACTCGCCTCGGCCTCCCAAAGTGCTGGTATTACAGGCGTGAGCCACCTCGCCCGGCCTCTTCCTTCCCTTTTTTCTACCATCAAAAATAATAAATTGTCTAAAATATTTTCTTGGCAGCTAAATATGAATGAAATCCCTCATTTTTGTCTTTTTATTGTTCAGGTGACAATATACAAACTCATCAGTTGCAAGTAAGCTAATTAAATATTAATAATACATATTGATTATTAATGTATATCTCTGAAACTTTTTTCTTAATCTAGTTTAGTCTATTAAAAAAGAATCTTTTCTCTTTGTACTTATTTGTACCTTGGGATAGTTAAATACACTCCTACAGCCACGTTCCCTAATGTGCTTCTTTAATTTTCAAAAGATTCGGCTTCTTATATTCTTGGTAGAGAATATAGCTCAACCCACTATTTAATATATTTTATGATCTTTATGTGAAAGCTACTGCTAGTTAGCTTTAATTAGCTTTGCCAGCCACTTTACACTTCAATGTTATATTTGTTTTATAATTATTGTGTTAATTTGTTTATTATTTAGTGTCTATCCATTATAGTATCAGGCATATGAGGTAAGAAGCTTTGTCCCAAAACTTACCACAGTGACCGACTTGCACTACGTGCTTAATAGACATTTGTTGAATAAATAAAATGATCAGTACACTGTGAACATAATAAAACCAACTCAACACATTTAGAAGTACAGTGATTAATTAATGTTAAAATATTGGCAGTATAGAATATCTTTATAATGGCTGACATGGGGGGGTGTCATGTACAATGTGTGACATTTATATCCCTGCAAAACTGTTGATCAGAAACTCAACTTATATTAAAATCACAGAAGTGATTTCCAGACATTGAGTCCAATCCTGGGTAGCCTCAGCCTGGAGGCATATCCTGCTGATCTTTTTATCTAACTTAACTCCTCTTGGAAAAGGGAGTACAAATAAAATATCAACAAAATGGTTAAGTGATACCTTTTTTTCTTTGTCAAAGTTAAGGGTTGAAAGGTGTATCAAAATTATCCTCTAACTGTATTTTTAAAATGGAGAACTGGGGCCATGAAATCCTCAGAATGTTATGTGGAAGAGCTGGGGGTTGAAGCTTTTTTGTGCAAATGCTACTAGCACAATTAAACAATGTGTTTCTGCTTGAACATGGATGATAATAACGATGTTTTAGAAACAATGGGAAGTGCATAGTTTACATCTTTACTTCCATACAAAAACATATATCTTTGAAAATAATACCTACTAATGAGACATCGGAATGAAGATAAAATTAGTGACACAAAGCATTTTCACACATTTGAGAGAAAAACAGGAAGCAGAAAACACAAATCACATAATAAAATGCAGTACATTATTTTAATATAATGAAACATAATGAAATTCTGGAGTAAAATAATATTAAAAAGTACATACATTAGATATTTTATTTGAACTTTTGACATTAAGGAAATATGCACCTATATATGACTTAATATGCCCCCATGGTTCCTCTTTAATATAACACATAAAGTATGAACATTTTCCCACTGTCTACATACTTTTGCAAAATTAAGTCACATTAGAGTAGGTAAAGAATATAATTTCTCTCGATTTTAACTCCTAAGTTCCTGTGTTCTGGTATTTTGAAGATAATGTTATAATTAATATATTTCAATGTATAAAAGATTTTAAAATATTTATAAATATGTAATATACTTAATACATAAAGCCTCTCTATTCAACATCTTCCCAAGTGATTCAGGAACGGCAACTTTATTTTGCAATTTTGAAAGTAGAATACTTTTAAAGTATTTAAACTATATTTCATTATATACAATTTATATGCATGTGATCTCAAAATAATCTAAAATATCTAAAACCCTTGAGGAGAGAGGCCTTCTCATTGTAAGCTTTAGAGAAACTGGCAGATGTCAGGGAAGATACATTGAGGCAGTGAGTTGCTTTCTATTACATTCGATTCAAAATAGAACAAAAAGTCACAGTTTTGTTGTTGTTTTGTTTTCTACAAGACAAAAATCAAATAAAGAACTCCTCTCAGACTCAAAAACACATATTGGAGCTACAAACTAATACACATCGCAGCAAATTAATAATGGAACATGCCTACCAGCAGAAATTTGACATTTGCTACTTCATTCAGCAAACATTTGAGTCACTGAGGTTTCAGAAACACAATCCCAATTTAAAAGAACATATAATGATGAGAAAGACACACAGACATTTGATGGGGCAAACATTATTTACATATGGGGATCTGAAGAGAGGATTCTTACCATTCAGGCTTAACTTTAATCCTTTCTTCTCCCTTTCCATCCTCTACTCACTTCTTACACTTATTGAGACAAGAAGACAAATCGCTGAAGTCAGATACTGCAACAAAATGACAATGGGCATTAGAAGAAGCAAAATGCTCCCTCATCACGATGGAGCAAGTGTTGCATAGTGACTAGTTGGAGCCTCCTGGAGGACAAGGCATGTAGAGCAGGAAATAAGCACAATACGGGTAAAATGAGACAATGTCAGAATAAGACACCTTGGTTGAAAGAAAATGTATTTGTGGAAGAAAAAAGAACCTTCTGGGAGATTCTGAAGTCTAGTGGTTGGGTGACAAGGCTGAGGCTTGAGAATGGCTTGAACCTGGGAGGCAGAGCTTGCAGTGAGGTGAGATCGCGCCAATGCACTCCAGTGATTAAATATCTATTTTATTTAACAATGTACTTGTAGCACCTGATATATTTGAAAGAGCTTAAAGATTAAAATAGTTTAATTTCTGTTTATTTTGGGCTGCATTGAAGATAACATTGTTCTAAGACTGGACTGGGTTACTGATTTTTAAGCAATAAACAAATGGCAAAATTACCAAAGTTACTTAGATAAGAAATACTGAGAGAAGGCCCGTTTTGGAAAGAAAGATGATGAATTTAGTCTAGATATTTGAAGTTGAGATACATTTGAAATGCCAACAATGAGATAGAATACATACTGAATGTAAGGCCTGAAGCTCAGCCGAGAGTTCTAGAGAGATGGACCAACAACAGGTCAATAAACGAAACTTAGGGCCAAGAGAAGAATCCAGTATTTCCACCTCATGGCAGGAATTACATAGTCCTTACCAAATTGATATGTAACACAGAGAAAATTTAATTGGTTTCTAGACTGTGCTTATGCTATAGTGATTCTTAATAATTATACCCAAACTTCTGTTAAAGCCTTGAAAAAACCTTTAGAAAATGAAGGAGAAATAACAAATTCCATAAGTAAAGAGACAAAAAAAAAAAAAAAAAAAAAAAGAAAGGAAAGTGGTTAGGATCCATAGGATTCAACACAAAAATATATACTGAAAATTCAGAGGTAAAAGGAATTGTAGTGAGATGTAACCATGGAAATTTAAGATTCTAGTTACCCTTAAAAATCTTTTGAGAGAAGGTGGACAATGAATTTCATGTAAGTTACAGGATTAAATACTGAAGCTGTTTTATTTTAAAATTAAAGAAAATTATGAACCAATAAAGATAGAGAATTGGGGACATTTTATTTACATATTTTAAAAGGAAAAAAAGGCAATCTAGATGTAAGGGAAACAGAGAAAGTCACAAAAAACTTGAAGCATATACCATGAGAAGGTCTCCAAAATAATCACATATGGTGAAAGCCTAGGTTTTAAGGTGAAAGCACAGTACTAGGGTGACAAAAATTTGCCAATTAAGTAATTAAAAATATTATTTTACTAACAGCAAATGTCACTTGCTACTCTTTAAGCTCCAAGAGAGATTTTGTCTGAAAGATCCTCAGTTCTTAGAAGGATGATTGGTTTAAGTAGGTGGTACTCATTAAATGCTTCTTGAATTAATATGGGTATATGGATGAAAACACACAAACACACACATACAGGAATATATAAAGAGAGAGAATTACACTCCTTTGTTCTTGCTATAGATTATAAAAGCTGCTGTTAGGCCCATACTGGAAAGAGGACAGGAGAAGAAGAAACCCTGTAGGAGTAGTGAAAACCATACAAGTAGCACATTGTCTTGAACCAGACAGTCATCTAAGGATTGTATTAGTTAACAATTCACTGGCAGTTTTAAGATATTTGTGCACTGAAAGCTACAACTAAACTAGTAAGCACTGACAATGCCGTGAGGGTGATGGAATAAGACCCATCTTCTAAAATGGCTGGTGTTGATTTGGGAATTTAGCGGCTATGTTCAAGCAGAGTTGATTTTTCTCTTATCATGTCTGCCCTCTGCTGAAGACATAGGGTGCCAATGGAGAATTAATCATATATTCTGATACATAACATTGAAACTTTTATTTTTAATTAAAATTCAAGTAGCTAAAAGTGGATACAGTAGACAGTTGGACAGACTATTTGGCAGAAGCTGTGTTCTAGAAAAAAAAAAAGATAGAGAAACAATTTCTCTACATGACTGCTTTGGAGCTCTCTTCTCTCAGCCATTCTTGGTGCGTAAAGTGAAACTTTACCCCAAATGCATACTATTTGAAAACAGAAAAAGCTTTTTTTGTTGAAGGATACAATGGAAAATGCATAAATCAACCTTCTCTATTTGGATGACTTTGGTAATTAGCATTCATCTGTTTAAAGAGAGTTGTCTTTGGAGACTTCTTATTTTTACATAAAAATTACACTCAGCATCTCCCAGCTTCTTTTGTTCACTAAAATTAGATTTGCTCACTTATGCAATTCACAGGACCTAATTTGTTCAGAGGGAAGTCACATGCTATTTACAGCATGTCCTTTCTCACTTACCTTCCTCAAAAAAAAATTAATAATATGGCAGTTCCCCTTCCATGGCACAGTGCAAGTGCTGGTGATTCATGGGGTGCGCTCCTGTGGGCAAAAGGCCACCTCTCTATTACAAAACAGAAATGAAAAATTGGCAAAAAAATAAGATTTGCAAGTATCATGGGATTTTGTGAGAGTAATTACACTGGCTTTCAATATTAATGAACTTTTAGAGGAGCATCCATGAAGCAGTCCATTGAATCTTCAGCTTCAACCATTCTAGTCCTGTGTCTTTGCTGATAATGGAGTCCTAACTGTATCCCGACGCTGAAAAACTCAAAGACTGCTCTCGTTATCATGACTGTAGTGCAGTATTCTATCCGCTGAATGTGTAACCACACTCTAATTTGGAAAAGTATTAGCAGGGCATTTGCAGAGGGAAGTGTGTTTGCTATGCTATATGAGACTCTCATATATTGATATACATGAGAATATATCGAGATGATCAGAAATGAACAGCATATGAACAGTAAATACATATTTTTAAGATGGTGTATATAATCCCTCTACTGTGCTTTATAAGCCTTTAAAACATATCACCTGCTAAAATAAAACAGGCTATTTTTATATATGCCTGTTTTTGTCGTTTGCGTGGTGTGTAAACTTGAGAAAATTATAATAGATATTTCTAAGCTTCAGTTTTCTAACCATAGAAGATGGATAATAGAATATGCTACAGAGCATTTGTGAGGGCACCAGTGACAAACCATCAGAGCCAGCTTCGTGGACATGGGAACTGCGTACACACACAGCACAGCACCCTGTGCTTAGAGGAGCCCTGCAGTTAGTTTAATGCTCTCCTGTTGCTCTATGGAAATTCTTAATAATGTTTGAATAGGGCCCCCCAATTTTCCTTTTCCACTGGGCACATAAATTACATAGTTCTTTCTGCAGTTAATAAGTCATCTGGCCCAGTGATCGCCATATGTTAAGTGTTCAATATTTATTAGTGTCTTATTTGTCCTCCTCCTAAATGTGCAGGGTCAAAGTCAATCAAAGGGTCTACTGCTTTATACTGGTTTCTCACACTCTTAGGCTCTGGAAATCAGTTTGTTTCATTTCCTCTTCTTGGCCGCCTTTTCCCACATTACGTTTGAGGTCACGTTTCAGTACTGGCTGCACATTATCTAACAATTTACTAGGCCCACATGACCTCTTTCCTGGGCCTATAAAGAACCTCATTTAAAGCCTTTGGGAAATAATCACTTGATCACTTTTCACAGTGAGGAACTTGCCCTTAGGGCTAGACTGAAACAGAAAGTTAAGAAAACGGCTAATGGTGCATTGGGATGTAGTTTTAGTTTGGGTGTTCAGCTCAAATCTAGGTTTTTTTTTTTTTATTTTTATTTATTTTTTATTGCTTTGGCTCTGGTGTCAGGTCTAGGCTTTGGAAAACCAAATCACAGAATATCTAGTTTATGTCCGTTCTAGCCCCTATGAACTATATTTCATCATTGATGGTACAATCACGTAGGTACTTTTATAGCCAATTAGTGTACTAGTGTCAACAATAAAAGCAAGTGTGACATTTTATATATAGTTAATATCTGGATATGCATATTCAAATATAGGCAAGTATTCCAGATCAAATTGAAAGTAAAACTAGTTCTAAGGTACTTTTTGCATTGACATTCTACTAGTTATTGGTTATATATGTTTACTTTTACTTATAATAGAAAATGCTACAATAATTCACAGTGGTGAAGTTGTTAATTGTATGTTCAAAAACAATTAAGGACTTTGAAATAGATAAATAGTGAAATGAGAGTTAATATGAATACTAAGAAAGTGAATTATATAAAAATCTTTAGAAAGATTATATACTTTTGAGCCAACAAATGTTTATATAATTTAGATAATACTAGAAAAAAATAATAAAAATTAGATTATCTCATGATTTTTATTGTTATGTAACTAGGTGTAATAACATTATTAACTTTAAACAACATATAAACTCTACACATTTTAGCTAGTTATTTATACTTAGAGTATGAATCTTTCTAGAAAACAGTTATAACTGATAGTTTTTAAAAATATCTTATGAGGATAAAAAGCAAAGAACCAACTTTCAGTCTCAAAATTTCATTGAGAAGAAAATCCTAAATCATTTAAAAGCAACATTCATGACAAATCATCTTTGAGTCAGATATAATGAACAGCATAGAGAGAATGAAGAAAAATGAAAGTGGCATAGAAAAATTAGATACCTCAAGCAGATACCAGCTCTCACTAATAACCTTCAAAAGAGTCTATTTAATAGAAATGCATCATCATGTTACTCATCATCATTTTAGAAGTAGAATAAAATTGCTAAATTAATAGAAGACTGAAATGATCTTAAAGTTCTCTTAGTTTAGTTTTGTTGTTGTTGTTTGTATTCAATGCCTTTATTGCAAAATAATGTTGCACAATAGTGGATGCTGACAGAGCAAGCCAAAAAAATACTTTTCTTCTCTACCAAATTCATTTGCAAATGAGCATTTATTTAGAATGGCAAATGTTGCAGCACATTGATCTAAGGAGTAATCTCAGCTAATGGTACAAATAAATATTTGCTCCTCTACTTCATTCAAATACTGACATTTTAATATTCTTTGTGGTTAAAATTGTATTAAAATTAATAATATTTGTGAATACCAACAATTTATTTTATTATGATAATATTAATTTTAACAGTGGGTCTTTTGGCATTTGGCCAAAATATATATTCTGGATACAAATACCCTGCAAAATAAGAAACGTTAAAAAGTTACAAAGATGGCAACGTTGATAGCATATTTCCTTGATTATAATTCTCTGTTAGACCTGTTACATGGAAACCCCTGTTGGACCTTTGTTTTTGAATTATATCCGAGAGTAAAGCTCCCACTCAGTCATTTCCTCAGTCATTTATAATGTTAATTTAATTATATTTTATTTTAGACCTTATATTATGTATTTAAACCTTTTTAAGATTGGATACATTTTTCCTTACTATAATAACAATTGCCTGAGATTGGAAAACATTATAATATTAATAGCATTTTACAATAATATCACAAAATAGTATTAATTTTTTGTAATAAAATATTAAACCTTCATATTTTTGTATAAATTTGAAAAAATAATTTTCATCAACAAATTAAAATTTTAAATTTATGTAGATATAGCTTAAAAAATCCTTTGTTATTTTGAAAATTTGAAATTTTCAAAAAACACGTAACAGCAAATGCATTTGTTTTTAATAACTGAAAGCATTCATCTCTTTTTTCTCTTATTTTTTTTCTCTCCCACCCCAACGTTAAAACAAATGGACTCATATTCATCATATACCTTATTTGAGAGAGATAATTTATATATAAATTTATATAAGCACACACATGTATATTTAATATATGTTGTAAATTAACATGTTTATTAGGTGCATTAAATTTCTCATTTTACATATAAATTCAAAAAGAAAATTCTTATTATTTTTAAAAAATACAAATTATTGATACACCCCAAATTTGGAGGTCAATGCTAGAAAACGAAAATGGCTCCCTATTCTTTACTTATTGTTAGATGAGTATAAAAGATAAACACAGTAGTTTTTCTGAGTATTTAACCAGATTATAGAGCTATTAATCCATTAATTCAATTGTAGAAGAAAATGACACTAAATGTGTGCTATTCTTCCCAAGCATTTGTATACAAATGAAGTCAGCTGAAACCTATTCATTTATTTTTTGATTCATTAATTCATGCCAGCTGTCTATAAGCATTATTCTAGAAGACTGGAGATACAGTCATAACAAAGAGAGGCAAAATGCTTGATTTTATGGAGCTTACATCATGATATACTGAATGCCATAGACAATAAATCAAGAAGCGGATGAAGCAGTTGGGAAGGGCTTTCTGATTTGAGGTCCGAGTAAAGGCTCATTAGTAACTTTTAAAAAGGGGAAAATGAAAATGACTTGAGAAGGGTAAAAATTTTTAGCATAGCAGATTGTAGGGAAATTGTAGAAAGATGCTGGGTTAGAGAACATCTTTTGTTCTGCTTTAGTAATGATTGGAGACAGGGAGTTATGGCTTGGTTATGCACATCTAAGCCTGAAGTATTATCTCAGCAATAGTAAGACAATGACATTGAGAGATGCCATCCGGAGTGACACAGAAAATGGGCCTGCCATGATTACCCCACATCTAGGAATATGTATTAGTACCCTAACTCCTAGTTTTTAATTGATTCCAAGACAAAAGATATAATGTTTGTCTTTATTCTATAATAGAAACTAAAATTATATCTCCATTTCTTTCTCATGTCCTTTAAAAAATTATTGAGATATAATTCACATACCACACAAATAATCTATTGAAAGCATATGATTCAATGATTTTCATATATTCATTCATTGTACAACTATCACTACGTTGAATTCCAGAACATCTTTATCATCCCTAAGAAACCATGTACCATTAACAGTCACTTCCATTCCCACCATCCCCAACCTAATTTTTGTCTCTATAGATTTGGTTATTCTGGACATTTTATGTAAATGGAATCATGTCATATGTCATCTTTTGTGATTGGCTTCTTCCATTTAGCATAAGTGTTTGCAGGGCTTATTCATATAACATGCATCCGTCCTTCATTTCTTCTTCTTCTTCTTTTTTTTTTTTTTTGCAGAATAACACTATTGTATGGAAATACCACATTCTATTTGCCCTCTCATCAATTGATGAGCATTTGGATTCATTTCACTTTTGACTATAATAAATAATGCTCTTATGAATATTCCTAAACACGTTTTTCTATGGGCAGTTTTAAAATTTCTCTTGAGGATACACCTAGCAGTGCAATTGTTGGGTTTAACATTCTCAGAAGGTACTATTTTATATTTCCGCCAATACTGTATGAGAATTCTCATTTCTGTTCCTTAGCAAATTAGCACAGTAACAGAAAACTAAATACCACATGTTTTCACTTATTAATGGGAGCTAAATTATGAGAACACAAGCACACACAGAGGGGAACAACACACACTGGGGCCTATTACAGGGTAAAGGTTTGGAGGAGGAAGAGGATCAGGAAAAACAACTAGTGGGTACTAGGCTTCATACCTGGGTGATGAAATAATCTCTACCAGGTGAAAAAAAAAAAAGAGTTCTCATTTCTTCATACCACCACCAAGATGTATTTTTATCTATCTTTTTTACTATAGCCATTCTAGTGAGTGTGAAGTGGCGTATTATTTTAGTTTTGATTTGCATTTTACTAATGGCTGACAATGTTCAGCTTCTTTCCATGTGCTTTGTGCTTATTGGACATTTACATAGATTTTCTGGAAAAAAAGTCTAATCAATTATTTGTCTATTTTAATCCTTTGTTGGTCTTTTATTATGGAGTTGTGTGTTTTTTATGTATTCTGAATGCAAGTGACATAACAAGTACCTGTTTTGCAAATAATTTCTTCTATTCTGTGGTTTACATTTTCACTTTGTGTTTTTTGATGTATAAATAATCTTAATTTTTATGAAGCCCAGTTTATTTTTATTTCACTGCTTGAGCTTTTGGTGTCATGTCTAAGAAATCACTGCCTAATTCTAATTCTATGTTTTTTCCCTAAAGTTCCTTATAAAAGTTTTATAGTTTTAGATTTTTGATCTTTTTGAAGTTAACTTTTATATATGATGTGATGTAGGTCTAACTTCTTACATGTAGGCTCAGTTTTAATTGCAGAAAACACTATTACTTCCCCATTGAATTGCCATGACACCTGTCTTGAAAATCAATACTGTAAGTGTTCAGATTTACCTCTGGACTCTCAATTATATAACATCGATATATATGTCGGTATATATGTCACTATGACAGTATATATGTCACTACAACACCGTATTGTGTCTTACTGACGCAAGTACTGTCTCACTGTAGCTTTGAAGTTTGTTTGGAAATCAAGAAGTACTTAGGGGTTAAATTATAGTTGGAAAAAAAATTAAGAAGAAGCGAGGAGAAGGAGGAAGAGAAGAAAAAAGAAAGAGGAGGAAGAGAAGACACTCAAATTGTTAATTTAATTTTCCACCTTACACTAGAAGAAAAAAGAGCAAACTGAAGGCAAGGACAGGAAACAATAAAGATTTGAGTGAAAAATAATGAAATAGTAAATGGAAAATAATAAAATTACTTATCAAATTTAATCAAAATTGGTCCTTTGAAAAGAATGACAAATTTGAAAAATCTTTAGCTAGATTGACCAAAAATGTAATCAAGTTTCTAAAATCAGGAATAAAGGAAGTGATATTGCTACCAACCTTACAGAAATACAATAGATGATAATATAATGTGTGTAGTTTTTATGCTGACAGATTTCTTAGATGACATGAACAAATTCCTAGAAATACACAAATTATCTGAACTGATGCAAGAAAAGCAGAGTAATCAAAAAGACTCATAACAAGAGCTGAAATCAGTAATAAAAAAATTTCCACATAAAAATTTTTCAAGCTCAGATGGCTTCATTGATGACTTCTACCAAATACTTAAAGAAGATTTAATAGCAAGTCTTCACAAGCTTTCAAGAAATAAGAGGGGAACACTTCCCAACTTATATACATTGTTATCTCTACTAAAAATACAAAAAATTAGCCAGGCGTGGTGGCAGGTGCCTGTAATCCCAGCTACTCAGGAGGCTGAGGGAGGAGAATTGCTTGAACCCAGGAGGCAGAGGCATAGTAAGCCGAGATTGGGCCACTGCACTCCAGCCTGGGCAACAACAATGAAACTCCATCTCAAAAGAAAAAGTTACTATGCAAAATTATATATACTTATATAGTTATAAAAGACAGCATAAATGCATATTTTACTTCTTCTCTTAAATGATTTTTAACAACTATATAAACAACATGGGTATAACTGTTGTTGAGACTATAACATATAAAATGTAGCATATTTAGAAATAAAAACATAAAGGAGAGGGTTGGAACAAAGCTGTACAAGTAAATAAAAATAAATGGCAAATAAGGTTAATAAACTATGTATATATATGTACATATATGTATGTGAATATATATACACACACACACACACACACACACACACACTTGTTTTCCAGTCTTCAGTCAGCATCCTTGAAATACATAAATTTATACAGAGTATAATTATTACTATATTTTTGGTCTGTAAATATGTATAGCAAAAAACACATACAGGAAAATAAACTAGAGGTATATAGGAGTAACATTTCTATCACTGAAATTAAGTTAGAGAAATTTGAAATAGATTCCAATAACAAAAGAATTATACGATAAAACGTATAAAACCCACAAAGACAATAACAAAAATACAGTGAAAAATCAATAAAATAATTTAAAACATTACACTAGAAAATGTTCATTTACTGGGAAAAAAAAGCAGTAAACAAGAACTAAAGGAACCAAAAATGCATGACACATATAGAAAACCATAAAATAGTAAAGATAATCCAACTATATCAATAACAACATTAAATGTGAATAGATTTGATAATCCAATTAAAAGACAGGATTCTAGGGATGGATTGTTAAAAGTATGATTCAAATATGTGCTGTCTACAGAAAACAGACTTTAAAACTCTTTTTGACAGCAAGTAAAAAGTTGGAAAAAGTTATTTTATGCCAAAAAATAACATGAGAGGCTGGGTGCTGTGGCTCATGCCTGTAATCCCAGCACTTTGGGAGGCCGAGGTGGGTGGATCACGAGGTCAAGAGATCGAGACCATCCTGGCCAACATGGTGAAACCTCATCTCTACTAAAAAGTACAAAAAAAAAAAAAAAAATTAGCTGGCGTGGTGGCACGTGCCTGTAGTCCCAGCTACTTGGGAGGCTGAGGCAGGAGAATTGCTTGAACCTGGGAGGCAGAGGTTGCAGTGAGCCGAGATCGCGCCACTGCACTCCAGCCTGGAGAGAGAGGGAGACTCTGTCTCAAAACAAAACAAAACAAAAAACATGAGAATCCTGAAGTTGCTCTACAAACATTGGACTAAATATACTTTAAGCCAAGAAATGTTACTAGAGATAAAAATAAGCACAACTTACCAGGAAGATATAACAATTATATACTCACCTGACATCAGAGCTCTAAAATACATGAAGCAAAAGCTAACAGGTTTTAAGGAAGACACACACACACACACACACATATATATATATACATATATATATACACACATATATATACACATATATGTATATTATATATGTATATATATGTATATGTATACACATATACGTGTGTGTGTGTGTGTGTGTGATCAACAATACTTGGAAATCAATATCACACGTTCGGTAAAGGATAAAACAACTAGGCAGAAGATCAACAAGTCATGTGCCACCTACTGTCTTCTATCCTCTTTGTCTATGAAGAGAAGCCAGCTGTTAATCTTCTTAGGATTCCTTTTTATATCATGAGTCATTTTTCTTTTGCTGCTTTCAAAATGTTCTCAATTTTGACTTGCTGCATGTTTACTACAGTGTATTTGGTTTTCTATACCTTTGTATGTATGTATGTATGTATGTATGTATGCATTTAGAGACAGGGTCTTGCTCTGTTGCCCAGGCTGAAATGCAGTGGCATGATCTCGGCTCACTAAACCTTCACCTCCTGGGTTCAAGTGATTCTTGTGCCTCAGCCTCCTGAGTACCTGGGATTACAGGCACCTGCCACAACCTCCAGCTAATTTTTGTATTTTTAGTAGAGACTCGATTTTGCCATGTTGGCCAGGCTGGCCTCGAACTCCTGACCTCAAGTGATATGCCCACCTTGCCCTCCCAAAGTGCTGGGATTACAGGCATGACCTTAAAAAAAATTACAGCATGCAAAATAAATTACGTGCCCAGCCATATTTATTTTACTTAGAATTCTTTGAGCTTCTTGATGTAGATTAAGGGTTTCTATCAACTTCGGAAGGTTGGCAACCATTAATTCTTTGAATATCTGTGTTTTATGTCTCTGTCTAATAGTCCTATTTTACCGCACTTAGTAGTGTCCCACATTTTTCTGAGGTTCTGTTTATTTTCCTTCTTAACTTTTCTTTCTGTTATTCACATTGCATAATTTCTATCAATCTGTCTTAAATTGGCTGATTGTTTCTTTGACTCAAATCTACTGTTAAGCCACTCCTGTAAATGTTTTTTATTTCAGTGAGTTTTCTTTCTATACATTGGAATTTCCATTTGTTTCCTTTTTAACTAATTTTTATTTTTTATTGATATTCTCTATTAGATATTATTATCTTTTTTACATCTTTAAGCATGATTTTCTTAGATATTTAAAAATATTAAAAAATTTATAATGTCTACTTTGAAATATTTTTCTGTTAAATTCAACAGTGGAACTCTCTCACAGCCATTATTATTACCTCTCCCCATGTCACCTACATTCTGATTGCAGGTTACATTTCTTTTATTGCGTTTCTTGTAATTTTTTATTGAAATCCGAACAATTTAGGTACATACTGTAACAGTTCTGGACACTACTCTTTCTCCTGTATCCAGGGTTACTTCTTGTTGTCATTATTGTCGTCGTGGTTTTCTTGTTTATTTCTTTAGTGATTTCTTTGGACTATTTTAGTGAAATCCATTTCCTCCTCAAGGTCATGCTACTGATAGTGCTTCTCAGAGGATGTAGTGCTGGGCATATGTACAGTCACCCTAAGATTACAGTAGTTTTAGAACCTTTGGCTCTTTCCCTGACCTCTCTGCCTTTTCTGGTACCATACTCAGCTTTTAGGTTCCTTGAATTTGCTGAAGACTGCTTTACTGTTTCAACAATATCCTGGGGGTATACGTTTCTCCATGGCCTGATTCAATTAAACATGAGCCTCTTTGTAGGAATAGTGTTTGAGGCCTGTTCAGACTACAAGAGAACATTTATTACTTGTCTCTTTCCATGGTTCTCTCTGGCAAACTAGCTTGCCTAGTTTATCTTATTTCTCCAATCGAGATACCAGATTCCTCTTAATGTTAATTAACAAAATGTCCATTATTTTTTTCTTTTAGAACAACCACTGATTTGATCTTTCCTATTCTGTGTTTCAAATAAAGTAAGTTCCCTTGGGGATATATTTGAAGTTCTCTGTTCCTGTGGACTGTCCCTCCTTCTGGGTAAAATCTCTGAGCTATTGCTCCAAACGTGGGGATAGGAATAATAATCTGCTTCTCAAGGAGCAGGGTGCTCAGTGGGGACAATAGCTTCTGGTTTTCTAATTTGCTTCTCTTGGAGTGCAACCTCTGCCCAGTGAGTAAGCTCAGGAAAGGGCTATCCAGATCCCTATATCTTTGCCTACTATCTCTAGGGTCCAGAATCTGTCCTGTGAGTGGGGCCTGGGTGCAGGAAATGAGCCCCAAATTACTTGCCATGCCAGAATGCACATGCCAGGAATATAGCCTTTGGAACTTGTACCTGGGATGAAAACAAATGCTGGCAACTTGCTTGTTCCAATAAAAATCATATCCCATGACTAGGGGCTGAAGGATGAAGGAACCCTGTTTTCTAGGGCACACTCTACCAGCTTCGAGCATCCAGGCACTGAAAGGACAGAAAGAGTTGTGATTCAAATGTCATAGATTCTTGCTATTCTTATCAAGATTAAGTAGTTTTTCTCGTTTCTTCATTTGCTGTATGCCATTTGAGCACTTCCAGAGGTATTCAATGGTTGGGTTTAAAAATAATTTTCAAAAATTATAGTTGTTTCCTGGATGGGGATATGTTCATAGAGGCCCTCGTAATGACATTCTAAAAGTCTTTTTTAAAAATTTTAACTTGTATTTAGGCAGGTTTAGGAAGAAGCTTACATTGTCTTCTTCCGCTTTTGAAATTGCTATTAAAACCAAGATTCCAGGCTTTTAATTATAAAATATTTATTCTAGGACGGTGGACCATTCAGAGAGAAACTAGTAAAGAAGAACTATCATGTCTATCCTAGTTGTACCTACATAGGTTGAGACAATTCAAATTGTGCCTATTTTACTTGATGACATTGCGTAATTATGATAAAAATAATTTTAAAAATAATAAAATTGATTTTAGAGACCACTTTAGATTGACAAGAAAAAAGTGTGGAAAAGGAATTTAGAAATGAAAGAGAAATAAATATTTTATACCAAGCATTATTATCAGATGGACTTTAGCATTAAGTAGCAAAGAAATAGTGTACTTTCTTACTAGTAAATTTGTTTTATAAGTTAACCTTCTAGTATTCCAAACTATGAAATTCGAAATAATAGTGTTATAGGTTACAGGATTTTTCTCCAGATGATGTACTATTGCTAATTTCCTCTGTCACACCACTCCTCAGAGTCAATCTTTGATCTTCTGCTAGAAAGTTGGGCCTCACTTTCACTGTTTTCTCTTGTCTGTCTCTGTCTCTTTCTTTCCTCCCTTAACACTTTTTTTCCCCTATTTATTCTGTTGTCATTTGTTTTTCTCTCTCTCTTTTTTTTTAACTCTACACGTTGGCTGTTTTTAATTTTCTTGGTTTTAAGATCACATTTCAGATTTTTGCCTCTTAAGTTTCTTTGTCTTTTACAGACACTTGAAGAATGTATGTTGGGTTGATATTGATATAAAATACACTTATACCTTTAAGGCCACCCATATTTGTATACTCTGGTTCATCAAATTGGCATTGTTTAACTTCCTTCACCATTAAAAAGAATGTTAACCGAGTTCATTTATTTAATCATGTATTCATATTTACTCTTTGCTTTTGCAAACTCTTATTTCTAAAAGAGATAGGTCTCAATTTATAAATCTGTTTTTAGTATAATTTTCTGTTAGACTTTTTTTTAATATAACATATATTGTCTTCCATGTCACCCTATTTGGTTAACCCAACTATCTTTGACCTGAAAAGTGGTCATTTATGTTCTATATACTCCAAAAGTTGAACAACTAATGGTCAAGAACATTTTGTCAGGCCTCTGAGCCCAAGCTAAGCTATCATATTCCCTGTGACCTGCACGTATACATCCAGATGGCCTGAAGTAACTGAAGAATGACAAAAGAAGTGAAAATGGCCTGTTTCTGCCTTACTTGATGACATTACCTTGTGAAATTCCCTTTCTGGGCTCATCCTGGCTCAAAAGCTCCCCGACTGAGCACCTTGTGACCCCCATCCCTGCCCGCCAGAGAACAACCCCCTTTGATTGTAATTTTCCACTACCTACCCACATCCTATAAAAATGGCCCCACCCCTATCTCCCTTCACTGACTCTCTTTTCAGACTCAGCCCACCTGCACCCAGGTGAAATAAACAGCCTTGTTGCTCACACAAAGCCTGTTTGGTGGTCTCTTCTCACAGACACGAGTGAAAGTTTTTATAACTCAATGCTCAAATAGAATATTTTGCAAATGAGAAATAAAATGTCCTAGGTCAGATTATATTTTTAAAAAGAATGGCTTATTATTTGCTACTGTTTGTAATATTTTACCAAATCTTATATAAAAAATTAGGCCCAGCAAACTGCTTTTATCCTAGGCTATAAAAGAGTTGCAGTGAGAAGAGTAGGTCAAAATACAAATCCTACAACAAATGTACATCTATTACTGCCTACAGACTGTGATTCTTTTTCAATAAGGAATGTTTGAACAACTTTCACTGGTGACATGCTATTCCTCTCTGCTCAAGAATTAATTAGAACATGTTCCAATAAAAACCTCTAGCATGAATACATGGAACCAGAGCATGTTCTGTGTGCTGTGTCATCTTGTGTGATAAGCCACACTATCCTTCAATAGACGCACATTGCTTACATTTTTAGAACTATTAGCTGGAATAATTATGAGACATTCTAGGCAATGTTCAATAGCCCATGCAGATGCCTGACAGGGCATGTTGTCTCTTAATTAGAAATTTGAATGCCTAATGCTTGTATATTAGCTGAAATAATTGGATAGATGTTTTACATTTCTTTCACTGTTACTGACAGCGAAGCCAGATTAGCTAGAATCACGTCTTTAAAAAACATATATATGTATATGTGAAAGTTGTTCAAACATTCCATATATATGTATGCTACACAGAAATTAAGTATTCTGAATATTTAAATTAATACTTAAATATAAATGTATGAATATATGGAATATCTATACATGTTACATCGAAATTAAATATGTAGCTGATTATTATATTTAGTAGACATTGTTTCAATAATTCTTTTGGGCTTTTAGTCCAGTATTATTATGGTATTATACACATTTTGGTACACCCCGAGTCACCTCCTATTACTACCAGATATCTAAGTTAAATGCTTTACTTGTTTTTGGTAAATATCTGCTCTAATTAGGTTGCATGCACACTGTGTGTTTCTGTTAGAAATGTGTCATCAGGATAGTACAAACATATGTATTGCTTATATTTAAAATGCTTGATAACTTAGTGTTTATTCACAACTGTTAATACAAAATCTGTTTTTAAACATAACAAATTGCTGTCTATTAGGAATACACATAATGGCCTATTTCCATAAACATTTTTAGTAAAAGATATCTTGATGTGCAAAACCCTGCAGACATTTTATGGAAGTTAGACAATATTTTGCAGAAGTACATCAGAGCCATATTGTTTTTGCCTAATATTCTGAGAAGTGGATTATGATTGCCTGATAATGTGATGTGAAATAAAGGGTCCTATACAGAGGTGAATATGAAGCTTTATATATTTAAATATATGTCTCTCTTTGTTTTGCTTATGTACCTTATTTATGAGCAAGATTTGTATACATAAAACAAGACATTATTTGAGAACTGCATGCTGTGTATGCTCTCACATGTAAAATCAGATTAATGTTGGTTATATACAAAAAGAAGGATTGCTGTCGTGGGCTCAAAGACTCTTAAGAGATCTAAGTTTTGATGAAAAAAGGTATTTAACAATTAAAACAGCTCTATTTTTCTGAGGAAAAATATGGAGTTTGTCTTACACCAGAGAGTTGTGGGATTCAGAAATGTTGAATGTCAAACAAAGATATGCATATCAGCTTTTCTGTAAACAATACAAATTATTCCACATTAGATTAATGTGATAGCCTTGCAAAGCATAAGGAGTAGGTGCTATGTGGAAAAACAAAGCTATAATTCAGAAGAAGATGAACTCTCCTTGCAAGGAAAGAGTTGAAATCATAAAGTATTCTTCTAATTTTGTGTTATAATTCAGAAATGCAGACACTCTTCCCATTTTTAAACAGCCATTCACCATATAATATTTTTCACATTTTATTTTTATATGAAAATTAAATAACTCATATTAATATGTTAAATTGATTTAAATGATATGCCAACTCTTCTCGTGTCATTTCTGTTAGAACATATTTGATAAATAATGCATATATTGGCCCATACTTGATAGAATAACTATACATCATGTTGAGAAAAATTACTAGTAGAACAGGAAATGTTCAATGCCCAAGAGTCATTCCCTCTAAACAACAACAACAACAAAAATTGAGTCATATTAACGTAGTCAGCAGTGTCTTGATGACACATCAGTTGCCACCTGTCATTACATGCTTATTATGTACTAAAATAGAATTATAAGGTTTTGCTGACAATTACTGCAGGACATAGTACACCACATTTTTATTTGCTTGTTTTTGAAGGGGGTTTGTATTTTATTTTCACTTAGTCTACAGACAAGCTAAAGCAAAAAAAAATGTGTCATATTGAGATAGAATTAAAAAAATCACATTCTGTGACTTAAATGCACCTAAGAAATGGAAACATTCTGTTCCTTGATCCCTTGTTCTTCCTTTTACTATCTTCTTTTTGATAAATATAATTTTATTTACATAAATTTAGGAAAATATATTTTAATTCAAAATATCCTTTGTTACCAAGCAATAAATCCTTTTGGAATGGAAATTTACAGAAAGAATTATTTACAGGAATCAACTATAATTACATGTAATTCATGCTGCAGCTGCTTATAATTGTAGTTTTCCCTAGGACCTTCTCTACTTATAATCACCCGAGAATTGCTTCTTTGAAAATGGTTAATCGGAATAATAATTTTTTTCTATAACTAAATGCAGTGGCATTAAATGATTAGTGAGAAGCATTTCTTTAATAATCAGATAAAAAGATAAACTTGGTTTGACAGCAAAAAAATGGATAAATACCGAGCATGTGTCAAAAATTGAACAAGGTGATGCAAGTTAGAGTGCAGGACAAATGGAAATAATAGTGTCTCCCTTAAAAGAGTTTAAAATCTAGCTGGAGGAATAAAAACATACCCCATACCTAAAAAAACAATCAGAAAACATTTGTAAGGGTTAACCTGACCCAGTACAAAATATAGAATTAATATGTTCTTGCTTTCCTAAGTACAAGACCCATTTACTTCACAGAAAGATAAAAGTTAAAAATTTCTTCACATAAACTGAGCCATGGGACAAATGTAACATTGGATCTTCTGTGTGTATTTATGTTACTGGGCCTCCAAAAGACCATGTGAAGCAGGAAAATGCAATTAGAACTAGGTTCAATATCTAGCGCTAACATTTTGTGGACACATTGTTAAACTTATTTGGATAAAATTATTTGACCTTTCTGAGGCTTTTCCCAGTTAAAAATAATGACCTATCCATGATCCTTGTAAAAAGTCATTCATATCATGTATATGAAACCCCAACTTATACCCTACCCAGGAAAAAATAAGCTATTATAATAGGTGGCAGAATTTCATAAGTGACACTGCTTTTACAATGTGGTTGTCAACTTCTGGGCACTAGAATATTTTATTGTAACAATAATTATAGGGTTAATATCTATCTATATGCAATTCCTAGAGCTTGCCTGAATTTAATAATTTAGGAAGAAAACAAAAGTATTTATGAAGTGATTGAACCATATCATATAACTAAATCCATGCACATTCAAATATGTGTATATGTAATGTATATATTATATGCACATATATATTTGTATTTATATATGTACATATTTGGTTTTATATAACATATGTAGCTATATGTGTTTTATACATATATATTTGGTTTTATATAATAAACATAAATATATGTAAAAGATTCTGCAGGAGAGGCACAATTTTCTGTCCCTTGGAAAATGGTGGTATCTTTTAGAACCTATTTAGACTAGGCCATCTTCTGTGTGCCTAGTTAGAGTTCTTATGTTTTGTGAATATATTCAAAGTACAGAATATGTCTACTGAGTCTCCCAATGAACTATGCCTTTGGATGTACACATCCTTATTTAATCCTGCCCCCTCGAATACAGGCTAGTCTGATGACATTTTGAGCAGTAGAATGTGATGAAGTGACTCCATGGAACTTCCAAGGTTAGGTCGGAAGATGCCTTACCTTCCGCTTCTGGGTCTCTAGAAAACCTTCCTCAGTAGATAGTCAGACACCTCATAAGGGGTCCAATTATCTTGATACAAATGAGGACACCCTAGATGTGGCACTGATTTTCCTGGAGAGACTTCCATGCCTTCATGGTGACTGGACTTGGTTTGTGAAAGTTCTAGCTTTTCTAGTGGGTTCCTAGAAGGCACTGACACACATTTCCTAGGTGCAGCAAAGTTAAAGCCCCGTAAGTCACATGTTGACCAGTAAAACACAAGAGACAGTAAGGAACCAGCAGATAAAGATTTGGATCTTCCTTCCTTTAGAAGGGATGTTTCAAAATGCTGTAGCTTTACAGTGCCTCATAGACGTACCCCAAGAGATAACAACTCGCTGTGCTTTTCTAGAATCTATGGTTGACACGGTCCTAAACCTTACTATGTCACCTTTCACACCTACCACTGTTTTCTCACTGTTTTTTTCTCACTGCTATTTCTCTGATGTGTCCCCTCCAATATAATGCCAGTTTGCAAGTTCTTGCCACAGGCTCTGCTTTTTAGAGAATCCAGTTGAGATGACCAGGAAAGGGACATTATAAAATACTTTACACTGGTATATGTAAGCACAGCTTTTAGTGAGATAGACTAAAATCTCAGGCATTAGGTGACTTAAAAATTTCTTAGGGAAATTGTATATTTTCCAGAATAGTTTAGGAGTCTCAGGTTTAGCAAGTTTAAATGGCTTAGCTTGATTATGTAGCAGACACCACGTCTCCATTTTGACTCCTGAATATTACCTTGTGTACTCTGGGTTTGATTTATGATACAATAAGCAAAAATACTGTTTGTGTAAGTATGCTAAATTTAGACCCTGATTTTATTTTCAAGATGATTTTAAATTAAGATGCTGGTTGTATTAAAGCAATCCAAGTTCTTATATAAAAATGACTTGCTGTAAATAACTATAATGAGCTCTTACTACACTTATTAATGGGAATGCCACATTGCATAAGACAGGTCACTTTTCTCCAGTAAATGTAAACATTTTATGAGGCAGAGAAAGTGTCGGTACAGAGTTTGTACCTCAGCATCTCTAAGGCCAGGGCTGGAAGTCAGGAGAATTAGCTGCAGGTGCTTAGGGTTTAGAAAGTGCTGAAGGGACGAAAGGCCAATGTATTGGCTCCAGGTTAGTTCTTATGATCAACTATTCTTTTTATCTTCCCATAAGACCACCTCTCTTGTTTGTTGCTGAGGATGGGGGGATAAGAGGAGGGGGCCAAGAAGGAGTAAGGATGTTTCATTTCAAATAGGAAACAGAATTCCTCAGACGATGGCCCAGTAGCAATGAGAAAAAGCACATTAGCTTAAGCAGACTGAGGAGGGCACCAGGGGTGGGGAATGCGAATTATTCTCATAATTTAAAGCATTAACAGTAAATCAAGACAATGGCCTGTTCAGTGTTTAGACCTGTGCAATTTCTGGCCCTTTTCCACACATTTTTCTTTTGTTTATCTCCTGAGAGATGCCCACATGTGTACAATACAAAGAACTGAGTCATAAAAGCAGAGGCCTGTTAGCCTCCCTGAGGACCAATTAATGGTGCTCCAAATCTTGTGGGCAGGCAGATAAAAAGGATAGAGAGAGTGAAGGGGAAGAGGATGAATACTCAACTAGAGTAGGGCAGGATTTTTTTTTTTTTTTTCAGATGTTAGAAGGGACTTCTTTAGCTATTCTTGTATACTTCTTTGGGGTGTGTGGGTGTTTTTTTCTTTCTTGTTTTTTCTCCCTCAGCTGCCTCTGTAGTCCCCCTAGTTCTAATGGGAACAGAGAGAAAAGTAGTACTTCAAAATATCAATTAGGCTTTCATCCGAACTGATGACAGCACGCAGCTGGTTGGGGAAAAAAAAAGAATTTAAAAGGCCATTTAGAATGTTTCTGTCCCTCCTTTCATATATTGGCAGTTTTATTGATAGGTGCTTGAGTTTGTATTACCATTTGTATCTCCAAGCTGGAAATGACTGTGAGTGCAAGGAGCTTTGTAGTTCAACCTTTAACTCCAATCTCACCCCCTATGAGTCCACAGGCCTTTGAACAGCAACGAAGTGGCACTTTGAAATCAGGAGTTGAAAGTGTTTGACATGGAAAGGGGAGCTTGAAAGTCTTGCTCTTTGAACCTTTTCTTTTCAAAGTCCCACAGAAAGTACAGGCAGGACAATAATGGGCAGGCTGGGGGCTCTGTGGGTGAAGAGAGGATATGTGATAATGAGGTTTTAAGTGTTTCTTTAGCTCCATTCTACTCTGTTTCCTCTGAGAGAATTAAAGCTGCCTTAAGATAATACCGTCACTTTATGGTGGTAGTAGTGGAATTTTTCCTTTTTGCATGTTAATTCATTGCTTAAGGACATTATCAGGAAAAATCTATCCAGCCATTGAAAATGAGAGAGTGGACGTCAGAATTCTCTCTTCCCCAGGGATGTTGGAGAAATGTGTCCTGTGTTCCAAAACTTTCCACAGACTAGGCAGTGGTGATTCCTGAAGCAAATCTGCTGAAGGGAGGATGTGCTGCTTAGCATTACTTGGAGAGGAACTTGGTCATTACTGTGGCATTTCCTCTGCTTGACCAAAGACTGGATTAAATTCTAAATCCCCAATTTGTTTCAAAACCTGATTCAGACCATGGATGAGTATGGTAAAATATAACTTTGGGAAAATTTAGCTCTGTCAACAAAATGAAAACATAAAATTGCAAGGAAAACAGCTCCATATGTATCCTCTATTAATCGTTATTTGGGTGTGAAGATGCCTCTGACCCACTACCAGCACAGTAATTTTTAAATGTTTTCTAGGAGTGATGCAACCAGTCTTTCATGAAATCCTTCTCTTGACCACTGCATGCTCCCTTGATACAAAGTTCATGTTATGGTGATGAGAGGTAGTGAAGCAAGATAGATCACAAAGCAAAGAAATAGGTGACATTGTATTTGATGCTTTGAAAATAATAATTTACAATTATCTTTGTTCTGGTGTCTTAAAAAATCAATCATATAAAGTGCACACATTGAAACAAGTTATTACCTTTTTTGGCTTAACATCATATATCTGTTAAATTTGATAAAGAAAACAGAAACCAGTATGTTTATTAAGCACCTATTATGTGACAGACACAGTACTTTACAAGTTGCTTTGCAGATTTTTTTCTATTGATCTTTTCTGTAACTCAGAGATAAAAATGGTTATCCCTGTATTTCAGATGATCAATCTTGAAGTTTAGAGAGGTTAAGTAGCTAAAGCATGATCACGATTCTTAAAAGCAGGGAAATTAGAATAGATATTCAATCATTCTGACTCATGGTTTTTGAACTGTATGGCAAGTGAATATTAGTAATTTATTAATAAGAAATATTTAATGTAAAGTCAATGATCAGCATGTATCTAGATCATTTTCTGTAACAATGACAGTTAATGCCATTATGATGATAACAGTGAATTGCCTTCTTGAAAGAGAAATTAAAAGACATTTAGTATAGTTTTAAAGATTTGTGGAATTAAGGATATATCCCAATTCTTAAGTGCCCACCCTTTTAAACATTCTCACCCACCAACAATAACATGTAATTTAGTTCCTGACAAAGATTGAAATTCACTGGATCTGGAAATAGTTGCTTGGATTTCTTATATATCTTTAAACCATAATTTATCTCTGTAACCTTATATACCTTTTAAGAATAATTTATCTCTTTATTATAAATATAAAACAAATTTTTCTCAAAACATGACATCCTGTTGTTCTCGAATACTAATTTTGCTTCATTTTTGTGGCCATTTCCTGAAGAATGAAAAAAAAAATTGGACTGGGGTATCAGAACTCTCTAGGTTACTACAGTTTATTGATTGGATAAAGGGTATATTTTTCCTTGAGCTTTGAAATTCTAAAACACACATTTATTTCCTATCATGAAATGGTGTTTTGTTTGCATAACTAACACTTACTATATTGTGACTACATAATGCTGGGTTAAAAATAATGACGGTTACTCTAATAAGCATAGATCCTTGTGAAATCCCTTCTGGCAGTAGAATGCTTCATTCTCTCTGCAGGTTTCTTGGATAACTAATTCGTGGTTCAGTGTTTTCTATTTTCTGACCTGTTTGAAATGAAAATACTTTGTTATAGTAAAAATAGTTTTATTATATAGTTTCAGCACAAATATTTACAAACATGTATAACAAATATATCACACAATACTTATATATACATACCTTTGCCAGTATATTAAATTAGGAAGAGTCTGGACACAGACTGCTTTGGCATTGAGTCCTGGCTCACCCACTTCATAACTATGCAACTTTAGGCAAGTTATTTAATCTCTCTGTGCCTCCCTTTACTCATCTGCAAAATGGAGATAATTTGTTTAACAAATTCACAGAGAAGTTGTGAGGATTAAATGAGAAAACAAAGAATAGTACCCAGTACAAAGTAAGCAATCAATATGTTAGCTACTATTGTTATCAAAGGTACCATGTCTTATTAAGTGCTTTAGTGACCCAGTAACCATAGATACCAAAAGTTTGAATGCCATAAATAACATGATTGTCTTAAATCTGAAATATATTTTTATCTTAGAAACACTGAATAATTTTAGTTATGCTGTTTTTTAATCCGTTATTGTTATTATCATTGTTACTATCTGTAAATAAAGTAAACAGTTTACTCAGGCCAAGAGCAATTCTGTAAGTAGAATATTGTTAGACACATATATTCTGACTGTATTTTATCTTACTATAACAGTGATGAAAAAAAAGCAAATAATAATTTGGCCGATTCCTGGATGAGTACGTAATATTCCAAGAAGCTCCTTGATTAGAATTGCTTTGTGACATAAATTAAATACATATGTATATATATATACACACACACACACACACAAACACACAAATATATATTGTCTAAAGATATATATTTATATATACACACAATGTATTATATATACATATTCAATATGATCAAGTTCAGATGAGCAATATTGAAGCCTATCTATGAAAAAAATCAATTTTTTATTTTCTTCTCAAATGGTAAAGTTTGAACAATAATATATTAAAGCAGAGGGACAAGTTTGTGAAACAAAACAATGAAAACTGAAGTAAAAGGTCTTTGTGGGTGAAACATAACAAAATATCTCTTTTGAGAAATGATAAAGCTGAGATGATGGACATGCTAACTATCCTTATTTGGTCATTAGGCACTGTAAACATGTATTGAAACATCATACCATGATTCATAAACATGCACAATTATGATGTGTCAATCATAAACAAAAATTTAAAAATTCATTGGGAAACATTCTGAAAATTAACTAAAAGTGAATATATGAGTCTCCCTATAATAAAGTTATTTTAGTTTCTTCAGAGTCCTAATAGATAACTAATGATAATGCACTAACTTTAAAAATTTGTCATGAAATTTTAACAATCTGAAACTGTGTTTATAGGCAGCAGCAATTCTTTACACATCATTTCCTTGTCTACATTCTAGATACAAAATGCTTTAAATAGTCACTGCTCAATCAAAATTTCCTCCTAAGTACTTCTCGTTAGTTTTATACAAATTTAAATCACTTATTTTATAAGATATTCAATTCTGAAACAAATTGGAATTTTATGACACTTTAAAATATTTTATTTAATTAGGAAATACAAAATTTTCTTCTGTTACAATTTTCATTTACCATTTTTCTATTACTGAAGGATTTAATATTTCTCTTAACTTAGAAACAAATCATTCAACCTCATATTTTTTTTGCATAGAGAAATATATATGGGTATAGATATGGATATAAATATTAACATAGGTATTAATATAGAATGTTATGAAAGTATTTTGACTTTGAAATATTTCTTTTTCTGATTGACTTTGTAAGATACTTAATTTATAAATATGTTTTTTCTTTGTTTTATTTTAATATTGTAGTTTTAAAACAAACAACAATTTTTTCTTATAAACAAATCAGCCATTATTTATAGCTAAACTCAAGAAATGGACTTTTTATCAATGAAAAAGATAAAATGTTATTAAGAAAACAGCACAGAAAATTCTTACCATAGGCAAGTTCCTTTCTACATATTTATTTTTATGACCACCTGTAGGAAAAATCTAAGTAACTAATGCATTGATTGAATACCATCTACCTGGCAATCTTTACAGAAAAAGTTTGAGATTAAGTTTGCATTTCACTCTCACTGGATCTCAATTTTTCGATAGGTCAGGTAAAGTTTCCTAAAATTATGTTTTGTAAAGTAGTTTTGATATTTATAAAACAAAGTAGTCATGGATTTTTCAATACAATTTTTCTATTTTTGAAATGATATTCCTCAGACCAACTCTTAAACATTATAGGGCATAAATGAAATTTTGTACCCATTGAACTTATGTATGTACAATGTAGTGCCTATTGTTAACAATACTGTGTTGTGGAGTTAAAAAAATTATTAAGGGGGTGGATCTAATCTTAAATGTTCTTACTACAAAACAAACAAACAAACAAATGAAACGTAGGGGCACAAGAATGCTTTTGGAGGTGATAGATATGTTTATTACCTTGGCTGTGGTAATGGTTCTGCAGATATATACTTATGTCCAAACTTAACAAATTGTGTGCTTTAAATGGATGAAGGTTTTTGCATATCAATGATTGTTCAATAAAACTGCTTAATTTTTTTAATGGAAGAAAGAAAATTATAACTTAAAAAGTAAAGTAAAATTTGGTTTAATAAAATGTGAAAAAAATTTTTAAATACTAGGCATTACCCATAGACCTTGAAACAAATTGAAATTTCATGATATATTCATATAGTTTGTGATTCTTTAGGTCTTGGATATAGACAAGAAATTGTATAGTTAACCATCTAACTAAGTGATTTTAATGTGTTCCTTAGTTTAAGAAACACATGTCTAAAAGCCATTTTTCTTCTAAAACATTAACGTGTCTCTATTATAAATTATTTTTAAATGACAAACAATAGAGAATTTAATTAAGTTTTCATTGAGGCTCCCCCACTTTTCTACCTCCCGGCTTTACATTTCTGATTATTAGGCTGAAAAATAGAATGAGAGTGATGGCAACTCAAACTGGGTAACTTAAAAAAACTCATTTTTAGTGTAAACTGAAATAAATAACCTTATGAGAAAGAGCTGAAAGACCCTCCAGGAGCTCTCAGGTTTCACAAATAAAATGAAATTGATGAGCTACTAAATGAATATTTTAAATAAATTGATGAATTTATCCATCAATGTATTTTCTTTTATTTCATAGTTATTGTTATTGCTGTCATAACGATGAGCACTTCACAACAGCTGTCACCACCAGATTCAGCAGCAGTTGCATGGAATCATAACTTAAAAAATTATCAACCAGATTTTTGAAGTTAGAGTTCTTAGTTTCAAATCTTGTCTGCATCATAATTGCTCTGTGACTTTGGGAAAGTTTAACCACTGATTTCTACCTTGAAGAAAAAAATGAGTATAATAATATCTATCTCGTAAAATGGTGGTGAAGATCACATGGGATAATGCAAATGAAGTTGTATCTTATTGCCTGATACATAAAGTATATTCAATAAATATTTGCCATTATGATTACCATTATAATTATACAATTTAGAAAACTCAAAACAAATCCCACTGCTGAATAACTGAAACAGTCATTATTTCATGTAAAAATTATTGGCCACAGAAGGTCCTACCTCATTGTCCAAAGAATATATTACATTAAATATGGCTTTCATTGTAATTATTAAAAATAGTTTATATTTATTCATATTTAGGTTTTCATCAAAGTTATGCATACTACTGAATACTACACTGAAAGAACCACTACTACAAGACTTATTACATAGAACAGGAGTCATCTATCCACTTTTCCTCCTAATTTCACAATCTCTAGAGGGAACAATTTTCAACTACACACAGTCCTCACATAGTGTGACAGTGCCTGACCATAAGAGTGACTGTGAAATGGGACATTGTATAAGCTATCTTAATAACCAATAGAAAATGATGATGGTTCTGTGACCTTTAAAAATGTTTGTCAAAACATTAAAGACTTTTATCATCAGTGATAAATATATAAGAAAATTAGAAAAGAAAAATAGTGAAGCTAATATTTTATTACATATTGTAATTTAACATTTATTTCTTCATAAAAACTCAAGAGTAGTTGGACAGATGATAAGGAGTGAGCATTTTCTATGCCTTTATAAATTGTCATAATCCTTTCTCAAACTGGGTGAGCTTCAAATATTTCACCTTTTGCATTTTCAGTATCATGAACTATCTCAAAAGGATCCATCAATGTAAAGTTTTTATTGGCATCACTTCCTTTGGGAGTCTTCATCCTTTTGTCATAAGTGCTTTTCTCATATATGTCAATAAAATTCTCCACTAAATTTTTCTGGCTGCATATCTAGTATATTATTCTGTTCTCATGCTGCTAATAAAGTCATACTGGAGACTGGGTAATTTATAAAGGAAAGAGGTTTCACTGGCCCACAGTTCAGCATAGCTGGGAAGCCCTCAGGAAACTTATAATCAAGGCAGAAGGGGAAGCAAACAAATCCTTCTTCACATGGTAGCAGGAGAGAGAAGTGCCAAGCAAAGGGGGAAAAGCCCCTTATAAAACCATCAGATCTCATGAGAACTCATTCACTATCATGAGATCAGCAGCATGAGGGTAACCACCCCATAATTCAATTACCTCCCACTGAGTACCTCCCATGACATGTGGGGATTATGGGAACTACAATTCAAGATGAGATTTGGGTGGGGACACAGCCAAACCATATCATTCTGCCCCTGCCCCCTCCCAAATCTCATGTCCTCACATTTCAAAACACAATCATGCCTTTCCAACAGTCCCCCAAAGTCTTAGCTCATTCTAGCATTAACCCAAAGTTCAAGTCAAAAGTCTCATCTGAGACAAGGGAAGTCCCTTCCACCTATAAGCCTGTAAAATCAAAATCAAGTTAGTTACTTCGTAGATACAATAGGGGTGTAGGCATTGGTAAATAAACCTGTTCCAAATTGGAGAAATTGGCTAAAACAAAGGGGCTACAGGACCCATGAAAGTCCAAACTCCAATAGGCAGTCATTCAACCTTAAAGTTCCAAAATGATTTCCTTTGACTTCATGTATCACATCTAGTTATGCTGATGCAATAGGTGGGCTCCCACAGCCTTGGGCATCTCTGCCCCTGTGACTTTGCAGGGTACAGACTCCTGCCCCAGCTGCATTCACAACTGGCATTGAGTCTCTGAAGCTTTTCCAGGTGCATGGTGCAAGCTGTTGGTGGATCTAACATTCTGGGGTCTGGAGGGCAGTGGCCCTCTTCTCACAGCTCCACTAGGCAGTGCCCTAGTGAGGACTATGTGAGGGGAGCTCTGACCCCACATTTCATTTTCCTTCTGCACTGCCCTAGCATAGGTTCTCCATGGAGGCTCTGCCCCTATAGCAGAGTTCTACCTGGACATCCAGGCATTTCCATACATTGTCTGAAATCTAGGCAGAGATTCCCAAACCTTGAGTCTTGCCTTCTGTGCACCCATAGGGCCAATACCATGTGGAAGTTGCTAAGGCTTGGGGATTTCACCCTTTGAAGCAACAGCTTGAGCTGTCCCTTGGCCCGTTTTAGCCAAGGCTGGAGTGGCTGGGATGCAGGGCACCATTTCCCAAGGAGGAATGCAGCAAGGGTCCCTGGACCTGGCCCAGGGAACCATTTTTCCCTCCTAGGCCTCTGGGCCTGTGATGGGAGGGGCTGCTGCAAAGGTCTCTGCCATGCCCTGGAAACATTTTTCCCATTGTCTTAATGATTAACATTCAGCTCCTTGTTACTTATGCAATATTTCTGCAGCTGGCTTGAATTTCTCCCCAGAAAATGGGTTTTTCTTTTCTATTGCATTGTCAGGCTGTAAATTTTCCAAATTTTTATGCTCTGCTTCCTCTTGAATGCTTTGCCACTTGGAAATTTATTCTGCCAAATATCCTAAATCATTGCTTTCAAGTTCAAAGTTTTACAGATCTCTAGGGTGAGGGCTAAGTGCTGCCAGTCTCTTTGCATAGCAAGTGTAACTTTTGCTCCAGTTGCCAACAAGTTCCTCATCTCCATCTGAGAGCACCTCAGCCTGGACTTCAATGTCCATATCACTATCACCATTTTGGTCAAAGCCATTCAACATGTCTCTAGGAAGTTCCAAACTTTCCCACATCTTCCTGTCTTCTGAGCCCTCCAAATCTCTAGGAAGTTCCAAATATTCCCACATTTTCTTGTCTTCATCTGAGCACTCCAAACTATTCCAACCTCTGCCTGTTACACAGTTCTAAAGTTGTTTCCACATTTTTGGGTATCCTTATAGTGGCACCCCACTCTCTCCTGGTACCAATTCACTGTATTAGTCTGTTCTCACGCTGCTGAGAAAGACATACCTGAAACTGGGCAATTTATAAAGGAAAGAGGTTTAATTGACTTACAGTTTAGCATGGCTGGGGAGGCCTCAGGAAACTTACAATCATGGTAGAAGAGGAAGCAAATGCGTCCTTCCTCACATGGTGGCAGGAGAGAGAAGTGTCAAGTAAAGGCACGGGAGCCCCTTATAAAACCATCAGATCTTGTGAAAACTCACTATCATGAGAACAGCAGCATGGGAGTAACCACCCCCATGATTCAATTACCTCCCACCAGGTACCTCCCATGACATGTGGGGATTAAGGAAACTATAATTCAAGATGAAATTTGGGTGGGGACATAGCCAAACCATATCATTTAGAGTCTCTCCAATAGCAACCGTGTTCAACAGAACACAGCGTTCAGTGAGTGTCAACAATCTTATAGTCAGCTATTTATTTCTATAATTCATTTGTGTTTTATTCAGATTTCACTTCCAGTTTTATCACTTTCCATTTACTTGTGAACTTTCGTCTTTGTCAGCCAACTACCTGCTTTTATCATTCATTCTTGTAAAACCTCATATGGGTTTATCATTGGAAGACAAGACAATTGTGCGTCAGCTAAATAACAAGTATGCAGTGACCAATCAACAGATTTTGAAAGTAGCGATACAATTGGTCACTAATCATGATGCACATCTCTGATGTAGTTAATGACTTGTGGGCTGATAAGCTAGCAGTAGAGTTTTTACAGTTTGTAGTTACAGCATTTCCATGGCAAAAATCTGAACCATGTTTTGGGGAACTGGTGCTATTTAAACAGCAGTTACTGAAATTTGCACCTGCTGAAAACCTGCAACGCAAGGACTGCAATCATTTTGGCTAGACTTTTGGTAGTTACTTCCATGAGTACAAACACAATGGCTCTATTTGTACATTTTTATGTTTCAGTTTTAGCCGTTTTCTTTTGGCCCTCTACTGTAGAAGAGGATAACTTTCTTTTACCACCATTTCACTGTTGCCATTACCTGGCCATACATATATGTGTGCACTGAGAACTCAAAATCCTAAGGCCCCCAATGAACTGAACATATCCCCTCTTGGTCAATGGTAATCCAGGGTAACCTTAAAAACTGAATTCTTCGTTTTGATGAAACAGGAGGTTGAGAACGCCTCGTTACACCTCCTACCTTTTATGGTTCAGACACAACAGTGGACCAATATTGATGTTAAAATGGTGATTATAAGACTGACGAAAAGGATTCTTTGTGGTGATAGATATCACATTATAAACAAGACCTAAGGCCATGCCAGGCAAGGGGTAAGTCACACACTCCTACATTTGGAGAATAAATTACATTCTAACTGCCACAAGGTTTTTTCTTTTTCTCTAGCAGCTAAACAGCACTAATCTCCAGATAAGCAATATTGAAACAATCGCAGCTCATCCACCACCAGACACTAATTAACCCCTTTGCTTCACAAGCCATAACTACAACTTTTGACAAGAGACTGAGTTAGTAACCTCTTCCTGGTAAGAAACCACAGACCATGGGCTGCTTCTAGTCCATTTACAGAGGCTACTGAATGCCTCTACATCCCTGCTTCATCTTTTGACATATAGGACCTAATTGTAATACATTTAAATGTTAAGTCTCTGGCCCCAAATGAACATGCAACACATGTAACATGCATGTTTGCTTATCACCCATGTGTGCATCACCCCTTAGTAAATATTAATAGCTTCTCCTATAACCTGTTGAAAATGTTTATCAGCCAACACCTTCAGCATAAATTCTTGATTTTCACCTTGTCTACCTCTAAGTGCCTGCTAAAAGTTTCTGCCAGAGGCAATGCTTCCCCATTGTTAGGAATGGCCAGCCAGCAGGCTGTAACCCTTTGTAAGAAATAATGCCTCTTCTCCAAATTAATCAACCTTGTGATTCTCCAGTTGACAGGACATACACACAGACACACATTTTCTATCCCCACATCTTCCCATTAAAATATATTATAGTTTGGATTTTACAAATTGATTTAGGCTAGATTTTGCTGCAGTAACAACTCCAACATTTTCATGGCTTAAAACTGAAAGATTTCACTTTTTGCTCAAGCAAAGCCCAGTACAGGTCCAGGAACCTCTCCAGGTGTCTCAACAGTTAAGACTGACGGAAGCTCCATAACTCAATATTTGCGTCCTCTGTGTCCTTTTCAGTCAATTCTGCAGGGAAAAAGAATGCTGAAGGGGCTCACACAGACAATTAATGTCCTCAACTCAGAAATGACATGACTACCTTGTATCCACAATCCACCTGCTAGAACTCATCATCAGCCCTTGCCCAACTACAAGGAACCAGGAAATGTGATTTTCCTTTGAGGTTAGAAAGCACGTACTGATTACCACTGAGTAACAGAAACCTTTGCTAGGTAGTTCAGTAGCCAATGTTTATGTTATTTTATGTTATTTGAACTATAGCAATACTGTTCTTGTCACAGAAAAGTACTATGTTATATTTGTTCCAGAATAGTTTTTTATTTTTTTCCTTAGGAATTGAAATTGTCTTTCTCCTTTTTTTCATTATTTTGTAGGTATTTTCATTAATTTAATGCTAAACTCTTTAAATTGTCTAAATCCCAATGCTTTCATATTCAACAGTTATCCTTAAAACTTTACCTCATTTGTGAAATCTCTCTCAGAGATGTCTGAACAGTTCTAATCTCTATCCTGCTTTATACCTGTTTTACAGTTGCCCATTATGAAATCTCCCTCGTTCATCTTCCACATTTTTCTTTGAGTTTCTCTGTAGTTGTGTCTATGTTTTCTACATCCTGTGTACTTCCTATTTTTTATTTATTTTCTCACTTATGTGACGTACATTTTTTACTTGCTCTCAGAGAAAACGTTGGAAATAATTTTTTAGAGAACTGGAATGTTTGAAATGTTTTAATTTTACCACATATCTGATTAAGATTTTTACTTTACAAATTTTAAGAGTACAAACCATATTCACACACACTTTTGAAGTCATTGCCCCAATTATGTTATTTTCATTGGTGCTGTTATGTAATCATTAGGCTTTGATGGGAGATTTTTTTTCAGCCACATCTCTCTAGTGGCTTACAGCATCTCTTTGTTGTTCTCAGTGTATGAAACTCTGCATTAATATTTTCCTTGGTGTTGGCCAATTTTCAACCATTGTTCTGTGCCCTTAATTGGCCCTTATTATTTATAAACTTTAGTTTTTTGATTCTACTAAAACACTTAAAAGTTTCTCATTATTTTCCTCCCACCCAACTTTTTGTTTTTTGTTTTTTTTTTGGTCTGGAACTGTAATTAATGAAATATTAGACGCCTTTAATAGTTTTCTATTTTTCCTTTCTCTGATTCAGCTCTAAGGTCTGGGGACGTTTATTCAACATCGGCCAAATTTCCTATTTATTATATCTGCTGTCATGTTTTTAATTTTCAAGAGTGCTTTTTATCCTAATATTTATTTTAAATACATGTATTATATTTTAGGTATCTGATGATATTAATGTTTTCTAGTTGAACTGCTTTATTAATGAAATATACATTTTATTCCTGTTTAGTAACTGTTGTCTTCATTGTTATTTCTATTTCTTAGAAACTTTCTCAGGTATTTTGTGATCCTGGGTCCCTATAAAGATGATCGGAAGCACTGAGCATGTGCTGTAAGGTTGTGGAGTTTTTGTTTGATAACCAGCTGTACTATATATTGGTGTTAATGTTGTTAGGCCTTTTCTCTTACCTGGTAATATTCTACAAGGAAAATTCCTCACATCTCTTTTATTCTAGAGATACAATTTTATGGAATAATTAGAATAATCTGAGTAAGAAATCAGCATTTTCTCTTCCCCCAATATTCTTGGTTGGAGAGACGTTCTTAACCATTAAAAAACTATAAAAATACACTGAAAAAGAGATTTACTTTATTGGAAATACTATATTGTCCCCATTCTCACTATATATATATAATTTTTCCATTAATACTTCATTTATCTAATTTGATCTTTTGTATTTAAGGGAGAAAAATATCTGCCTGTAACAAATATACAAAATTTTCCTCCCTGTAGATATGAATTCTAATAAAGAAAAGAGGTAGGGCATAAAATCATGAATTGTTTAAATATATGGGATCATCATGACAATATGGCTTTTCAGTTCACATATTAGGAAATTGAGATCTAGAGAAGTAAAACATGACAATAAGTCATACATCAAACAGTAGGGCATCTGCTTCCCAATATACTCTTTTTTAAAAAAATTTTATTATACTTTAAGTTTTAGGGTACATGTGCACAGTGTGCAGGTTTGTTACATATGTATACATGTGCCATGTTGGTGTGCTGCACCCATTAACTCGTCATTTAGCATTAGGTATATCTCCTAATGCTATCCCTCCCCCTTCCCCCCACCCCACAACAGGCCCAAGTGTGTGATGTTCCCCTTCCTGTGTCCATGTGTTCTGATTGTTCAATTCCCACCTATGAGTGAGAACATGTGGTGTTTGGTTTTTTGTCCTTGCAATAGTTTGGGGAGAATGATGGTTTCCAGTTTCAACCATGTCCCTACAAAGGACATGAACTCATCATTTTTTACGGCTGCAGAGTATTCCACGGTGTATATGTGCCATATTTTCTTAATCCAGTCTATCATTGATGGACATTTGGGTTCATTCCAAGTCTTTGCTATTGTGAACAGTGCTGCAATCAACATACGTGTGCATGTGTCTTTATAGCAGCATGATTTATAATCCTTTGGCTATATACCCAGTAATGGGATGGCTGGGTCAAATGGTATTTCTAGTTCTAGATCCCTGAGGAATCGCCACACTGACTTCCACAATGGTTGAACTAGTTTACAGTCCCACCAACAGTGTAAAAATGTTCCTATTTCTCCACATCCTCTCCAGCACTTGTTGTTTCCTGACTTTTTAATGATCGCCATTCTAACTGGTGTGAGATGGTATCTCATTGTGGTTTTGATTTGCAATTCTCTGATGGCCAGTGATGATGAGCATTTTTTCATGTGTTTCTTGGCTGCATAAGTGTCTTGTTTTGAGATGTGTCTGTTCATATCCTTCGCCCACTTGTGGATGGGGTTGTTTGTTTTTTTCTTTTAAATTTGTTTGAGTTCATTGTAGATTCTGAATATTAGCCCTTTGTCAGATGAGTAGGTTGCAAAAATTTTCTCCCGTTCTGTCAGTTGTCTGTTCACTCTGATGGTAGTTTGTTTTGCTGTGCAGAAGCTCTTTAGTTTAATTAGATCCCATTTGTCAATTTTGGCTTTTGTTGCCCATGCCTATGTCCTGAATGGCATTGCCTAGGTTTTCTTCTAGGGTTTTTATGGTTTTGGTCTAATATGTAAGTCTTTAATCCATCTTGAATTATTTTTTGTATAAGGCGTAAGGAAGGGATCCAGTTTCAGCTTTCTACATATGGCTAGCCAGTTTTCCCAGCACCATTTATTAAATAGGGAATCCTTTCCCCATTGCTTGTTTTTGTCAGGTTTGTGAAAGATCAGATAGTTGTAGACATGCAGCGTTATTTCTGAGGGCTCTGTTCTGTTCCATTGGTCTATATCTCTGTTTTGGTACCAGTACCATGCTGTTTTGGTTACTGTAGCCTTGTAGTATAGTTTGAAGTCAGGTAGCATGATGTCTCCAGCTTTGTTCTTTTGGCTTAGGATTGACTTGGCAATGTGGGCTCTTTTTTGGTTCCATATGAACTTTAAAGTAGTTTTTTCCAATTCTGTGAAGAAAGTCAGTGGTAGCATGATGGCGATGGCATTGAATCTACAAATTAACTTGGGCAATATGGCCATTTTCATGATATTGATTTTTCCTACCCATGAGCATGGAATGTTCTTCCATTTGTTTGTATCCTCTTTTATTTTATTGAGCAGTGGTTTGTAGTTGTCCTCGAAGAGGTCTTTCACATCCCTTGTAAGTTGGATTCCTAGGTATTTTATTCTCTTTGAAGCAATTGTGAATGGGAGTTCACTCATGATTTGGCTCTCTGTTTGTCTGTGATCGGTATATAAGAATGCTTGTGATTTTTGCACATTTATTTTGTATCCTGAGACTTTGCTGAAGTTGCTTATCAGCTTAAGGAGATTTTGGGCTGAGACAATGGGGTTTTCTAGATATATAATCATGTCATCTGCAAACAGGGACAATTTGACTTCCTCTTTTCCTAATTGAATGCCCTTTATTTCCTTCTCCTGCCTGATTGCCCTGGTCAGAACTTCCAACACTATGTTGAATAGGAGTGGTGAGAGAGGGCATCCCTGTCTTGTGCCAGTTTTCAAAGGGAATGCTTCCCGTTTTTGTCTATTCAGTATGATATTGGCTGTGGGTTTGTCATAGAGAGCTCTGATTATTTTAAGATACGTCCCATCAATACCTAATTTATTGAGAGTTTTTAGGATGAAGGTTATTGAATTTTGTCAAAGGCCTTTTCTGCATCTATTGAGATAATCATGTGTTTTTTGTCTTTGGTTCTGTTTATATGCTGGATTACGTTTATTGATTTTCGTATGTTGAACCAGCCTTGCATCCCAGGGATGAAGCCCACTTGATCATGGTGGATAAGCTTTTTCATGTGCTGCTGAATTCTGTTTGCCACCATTTTATTGAGGATTTTTGCATCAATGTTCATCAAGGATATTGGTCTAAAATTCTCTTTTTTTGTTGTGTCTCTGTCAGGCTTTGGTATCAGGATGAGGCTGGCCTCATAAAATGAGTTAGGGAGGATTCCCTCTTTTTCGATCGACTGGAATAGTTTCAGAAGTAATGGTACCAGCTCCTCCTTGTATCTCTGATAGAATTTGGCTGTGAATCCATATGGTCCTGGACTTTTTTTGGTTGGTAAGCTCTTGATTATTGCCTCAATTTCAGAGCCCGTTATTGGTCTATTCAGCGATTCAAATTCTTCCTGGTTTAGCCTTGGGAGGGTGTATGTGTTGAGGAATTTATCCATTTCTTCTAGATTTTCTAGTTTACTTGCTTAGAGGTGTTTATAGTATTCTCTGATGGTAGTTTGTATTTCTGTGGGATCGGTGGTGACATCCCCTTTATCATTTTTTATTATGTCTATTTGATTCTTCTCTGTTTTCTTCTTTATTAGTCTTGCTAGCAGTCTATCAATTTTGTTGATCTTTTCAAAAAACCAGCTCCTGGATTGATTGATTTTTTCAAGGGTTTTTTATGTCTCTATTTCCTTCAGTTCTGCTCTGATCTTAGTTACTTCTTGCCTTCTGCTAGCTTTTGAATGTGTTTGCTCTTGCTTCTCTAGTTCTTTTAATTGTAATGTTAGGGTGTCTATTTTAAATCCTTCCTGCTTTCTCTTGTGGGCATTTAGTGCTATAAATTTCCCTCTACACACTGCTTTGAATGTGTCCCAGAGATTCTGGTATGTTGTGTCTTTGTTCTCGTTGGTTTCAAAGAACATCTTTATTTCTGCCTTCATTTCGTTGTGTACCCAGTAGTCATTCAGGAGCAGGTTGTTCAGTTTCCATGTAGTTGAGAGGTTTTGAGTGAGTTTCTTAATCCTGAGTTCTAGTTTGATTGCACTGTGGTCTGAGAGACAGTTTGTTATAATTTCTGTTCTTTTACATTTGCTGAGGAGTGCTTTACTTCCAACTATGTGGTCAATTTTGGGATAGGTGTGATGTGGTGCTGAAAAGAATGTATATTCTGTTGATTTAGGGTGGAGAGTTCTGTAGATATCTATTAGGTCCACTTGGTGCAGAGCTGAGTTCAATTCCTGGATATCCTTGTTAACTTTCTGTCTCGTTGATCTGTCTAATGTTGATAGTGGGGTGTTAAAGTCTCCCATTATTATTGTGTGGGAGTCTAAGGCTCTTTGTAGGTCACTAAGGACTTTCTTTATGAACCTGGGTGCTCCTGTATTGGGTGCATATATATTTACGATAGTTAGCTCTTCTTGTTGAATTGATCCCTTTACCATTATGTAATGGCCTTGTCTCTTTTGATCTTTGTTGGTTTAAACTCTGTTTTATCTGAGACTAGGTTTGCAACCCTTGTCTTTTTTTGTTGTCCATTTGCTTGGTAGATCTTCCTCTATTCCTTTATTTTGGGCCTATGCTTGTCTCTGCATGTGAGATGGGTTTCCTAAATACAGCACACTGATGGGTCTTGACTCTTTATCCAACTTGCCAGTCTGTGTCTTTTAATTGGAGCATTTAGCCCATTTACATTTAAGGTTAGTATTGTTATGTGTGAATTTGATCCTGTCATTATGATGTTAGCTGGTTATTTTGCTCGTTAGTTGATGCAGTTTCTTCCTAGCCTTGAGGGTCTTTACAATTTGGCATGTTTTTGCAGTGGCTGGTACCAGTTGTTCCTTTCCATGTTTAGTGCTTCCTTCAGGAGCTCTTTCAGGGCAGGCCTGGCAGTGACAAAATCTCTCAGCATTTGCTTGTCTATAAAGTATTTTATTTCTCCTTCACTTATGAAGCTTAGTTTGGCTGGATATGAAATTCTGGGTTGAATATTCTTTTCTTTAAGAATGTTGAATATTGGTCCCCACTCTCTTCTAGCTTGTAGAGTTTCTGCCAAGAGATCAGCTGTTAGTCTGATGGGCTTCCCTTTGTGGGTAACCTAACCTTTCTCTCTGGCTGCCCTTAACATTTTTTCCTTCATTTCAACTTTGGTGAATCTGATAATTCTGTGTCTTGGAGTTGCTCTTCTCGAGGAGTATCTTTGTGGTGTTCTCTGTATTTCCTGAATTTGAATGTTGGCCTGCCTTGCTAGATTGGGGAAGTTCTCCTGGATAATATCCTGCAGAGTGTTTTCCAACTTGGTTCCTTTCTCCCCGTCACTTTCAGGTACACCAATCAGACTTAGATTTGGTCTTTTCACATAGTCCCATATTTCCTGGAGGCTTTGTTCATTTCTTTTTATTCTTTTTTCTCTAAACTTCTCTTCTCACTTCATTTCATTCATTTCATCTTCCATCACTGATACCCTTTCTTCCAGTTGATCGCATCGGCTACTGAGGCTTGTCCATTCATCACATAGTTCTTGTGCCATGATTTTCAGCTCCATCAGGTCCTTTAATGACTTCTCTGCATTGGTTATTCTAGCAGCCATTTGTCTAATTTTTTTTTCAAGGTTTTTAACTTCTTTGCCATGGGTTCGAACTTCCTCCTTTAGCTCGGAGTAGTTTGATCGTCTGTAGCCTTCTCTCAACTTGTCAAAGTCATTCTCCATCCAGCTTTGTTCCGTTGCTGGTGAGAAGTTGCGTTCCTTTGGAGGAGGAGAGGTGCTTTGATTTTTAGAGTTTCCAGTTTTTCTTCTCTGTTTTTTCCCCATCTTTGTGGTTTTATCTACCTTTGGTCTTTGATGATGGTGACGTACAGATGGGTTTTTGGTGTGGATGTCCTTTCTGTTTGTTAGTTTTCCTGCTAACAGTCAGGACCCTCAGCTGCAGGTCTGTTGGAGTTTGCTGGAAGTCCACTCCAGACCCTTTTTGCCTGGGTATCAGCAGTGGTGGCTGCAGAACAGCGGATATTTGTGAACCGCAAATGCTGCTGCCTGATTGTTCCTCTGGAAGTTTTGTCACAGAGGAGTACCCAGCCATGTGAGGTGTCATTCCAACCCTTCTGGGGGTTGTCTCCCAGTTAGGCTACTCGGGGGTCAGGGACCCACTTGAGGAGGCAGTCTACCCATTCTCAGATCTCAAGATGCATGCTGGGAGAACCACTATTCTCTTCAAAGCTGTCAGACAGGGGCATATAAGTCTGCAGAAGTTATTGCTGTCTTTTGTTTGTCTGTGCCCTGCCCCCAGAGGTGGAGCCTACAGAGGCAGGTAGGCCTTCTTGAGCTGTGGTGGGCTCCACCCAGTTCGAGCTTCCTGGCTGCTTTGTTTACCTACTCAAGCCTCGGCAATTGCGGGCGCCCCTCCCCAGCCTTGCTGCCTCCTTGCAGTTTGATCTCAGACTGCTGTGCTAGCAATGAGCAATGCTCCGTGGGCATACGACCCTCCAAGCCATGTGCGGGATATAATCTCCTGGTGTGCCATTTGTTAAGCCCATTGGAAATGTGCAGTATTAGGGTGGGAGTGACCCGATTTTCCAGGTGCCATCTGTCACCCCTTTCTTTGACTAGGAAAGGGAATTCCCTGACCCCTTGTGCTTGCCTGTGAGGTGATGCCTCGCCCTGCTTCAGCTCACACAGGATGCACTGCACCCACTGTCCTGCACCCACTGTCCGGCACTTCCCAGTGAGATGATCCGGCATTTCCCAGTGAGATGAACCCGGTACCTCTGTTGGAAATGCAGAAATCTCCCATCTTCTGTGTCGCTCATGCTGGGAGCTGTAGACTGGAGCTGTTCCTATTCAGCCATCTTGGCTGCACCCCCTCCAATATACTCTTCCATCCAATATACTACAGTGTCTCTAAAATATTATTTTTATATCCAATTGTTGCTTATTAGGGAAGTCCCTATATTATTTATATGTATGATTATTTGTAGGGCCTTATATAGGCCTTTAAAAAGTTATTATTATCCTTTGTCTCTTTACAAATATTTATTCATGTGTTTGCACTGTGCTAGGTATATCAATCAATAGGCAAAAAAAGTCAATCGTAACTCTTCACCAATGTTTGAATTGATTTTTAATAAAAAAGAAGAAGGTGTTCTCCTAAGAATCTTGAAAAATCGAATTTCTATCTCTACCTTCTTCTTCTATATTAAAGCATCCAAGCTACCTAGCTTACTGGACTGATGAGAAATTTATTACCACACAGCCCAGTCAGAGGAATGTAAATGCTATAATCAACCACATGTTCCATAAGAAATTCATTAATCAGTATAGGTTAAATAATAAAAGTTTTAATATTTAATATGTTTTCCTAGAACAATGGAAAGGTTCAGCAACAAGATTGCAATGTAGGTGACATAAGGGAAACAGAGCAACATCGTTTGCCCCCCTAGGAAGGACCCTGCAGCAGACCTGACTTTGTTCATCACAGGCACTACAGAGAATACTAAAATCAAATACCAAATATAAAACTCAGGTAGAGTTTTAAAGGGCCACAAAAATGTCAGTGCAGCAGGTGTTTAGATGATCTTTATGGAAAGCACATATTAACAACAACCCCAGTACAAATTAACACTTGAAATATTCATCATTACATAGTGAGATTTGTATTATGTAGTGAAGAAAGAGGAGAATGACTCAAATAACTAAATTTTAAATTTGAAAGAGCTTTTCAACTGTTTGATGAAAACAGCTCTAAATATATTTTTACTTATCTATCATTAGCTTCTTGGAATTTTTATTCAGAACACTAAAATATCTGAAAACTGGGCTCACTTTTGAAGATCAGACTTTATTTAGGATTCACTTTACAAATGCAAATTTTAAACAAGAACATAGAAGTTCAGTTTTTTTTTTTTAAAGAGATAACATTCTTTTCATTGATTCCCCTACTTTACGTGAACATTCTGTTAGATACTGTCTGGAAAAAATAAGTAAGAAATAATCTGTGCAACATAAAGGTGATTATATTCCATTAGGGAAATAAACACATAATATATTTTGGTATTATATAGCAAGTAGAATATTATACATAAATGTAAGAGGAAAAAAGGGGAAAGAACACCTACACCAGTCTATTTGTTTAAGAAAAAGCTCCTTGGAGGAGGTACCCTCTAAGTTGAGTCTTCAAGAGTAAGATTAAAGTAAAGAAAGGCAGATAGAACAGTTCAAGCCACGGCAGTATGTTACAGTGTGTTATGCAGGAGAAAAACTTCCAAGCATATTGGCAATTCAACTCTAAAGTGAAAGGCAGCTTTATTCTAACTAGTAAAAGATCAGTAAATAAAAGGTGCACCTATATGTCATGTAGGACTTAGTCAAATATAATTAAATATAATCCACTGAAAAAATAAAACTGAAGATAATTTTTAATTATTCTTAGGGTTGTATTACATATCTTTCAGATCAGAATGTCTGGTTAGATTGTTTACATGAAAGAGGAAAAATATTGTGTTTAGCAGATTCTTTAGAAATAGAAAATAGTTTAGTATTTTAAAAACTTGCCTCTTTTATTCTTTTCTATATTTTACTATGTTTCAAAATTGAATACTGTTTGAGAATTAATGTATATTTTTGCATTTATTCCAGATTCCTAGGCTAACTCTTAATTTAGCATATAGAGCATATCTCAAATATTCAAAATACAGAACACATCTTGATACTTTTTCACTAAGATAACTTTAGTATAAATTAAGCAAATTAATGAGACTTCTTTTACCTTGCCATCATACTATTTTTCACAAAGCAGCAGAGAGCTATTCCTTTAGCAATACTAAATACAGCTAATCTACAGTGAGGCCCTCTAATAATCATGTTACTTATAATAACCCATGCCATGCTAACCACAACTCCAGTAAGAGCTGTTATTATTGCCTTCATTTTAAAAGTAAAGAAGAGTCCACTCTAAAATTTGGATTTTAAATACGGAGTTATGCTGCCTTTGAGCACTCAATTTAACTTTATAATGAGAAAAAAATGATGGCAGAATAAAAAGGGAGTTATATAAACATATCTTAATTAATTTTTAACATTTTAAATTAAACTTAATACATTTGGCATATTTTTTCAACCTCATTGAAAAACTACAAAGCTTTCTAAAGACTAGTTACTGTTTATGCAGAAAATAACACCAGTTCACATTGTATTCAATGACCAAACAACAGGATAATTCTCTGTGTTTCTCACATGTTTAGAAGAGTTGAAGGCAAGCAGAATTGCTGCAATGGCATGCATGGGAAGGACACATTTTTATTTCAGTTATCCTCCCCTAAATATGAGATTTGCATTCATGGGATACTAGCTAGCCCATGAATTTAGCCAAGGATGTAACAGTAGTTCATTTCTATAACAGAGGAGAAAACATAAGTCAGTATAGCTAAAAGGATCAGCATTTTAAAAGAATGATGGTAGTTGATGAATCAATTTCACCTATTACCATGTTACAGTAATAAGAGAGAAAAAAGGATACTTAGAAATGAAGGGTAGTAAATATGGAGCAAATAAACTAAAATGATATAACAGAGTATACAATCAACATATGGAATATACTACTACAGAATGTAATCTCATTGAATAATGTGAATAGATTCTTCAAACATCCAGGGGATTTTATGACCATAGACCACATTTATCTTCATATAAGTTAAAAAGATGGTAATCAAATCTCATGCTTCTGGAAGGAAAGTGATTGCCTATTATACATTATTTTGGATAATGTTTTATTTGGTTTCCTCTGAATTATCGGCTGGCTTAGGAAGAATACTAATAAATTGTCTTTTATTCTTTGGGATTTTTTGTTTGACTCACTTTGTGGCTCTGGTCTCCCATCGTTTTGTATTGCAGTTAATCGTGCACATATCCAAGCATTTTCCATCCTCAAATTATTAACTCCATACTAAGGAGAACTAAGTTGATCAAACGTGTATTTTCCAAATAACTATTAAAGTAAGTTACATATGATAAGGGATCAATAAGTAATGTGCTATGCATTCTTCTCTCTTAGGGAAAAAGTGAGCTACTGAAAAGATTCAAGTAATATTCTTCTGAAATGGTGCTTAGAGAAAAAGAGTATTTTTTTCATCTATATTTAGTTATAGGTAACATGATTGATTAGCTGTATTATGCAGTTTTATTTTTTCCAAGATTTTATCATGTTGTTGTTTTTCTGAGACATAGAAAAGATATTATTATTATTATTATTATTAGTTTCACTCTTGTTGCCGAGGCTGGAGTGCAATTGCACAATCTTGGCTCACCACAACCTCCGTCTCTGGGTTCAAGTGATTCTCCTGCCTCAGCCTCCCAAGTACCTGAGATGACAGGTGCATGCCACCACACCTGGATAATTTTTTGTATTTTTAATAGAGCTGGGTTTTCGCCATGTTGGCCAGTCTGGTCTCTAACTTCTGCGCTCAGGCAATCCACCCACCTTGGCCTCTCAAAGTGCTGGGATTACAGGCATGAGCCATGGCACCTGGCCCCATTTAGCTTCTCTTTCAAAATTAGCCTGGAATCTCACCTCACCACCTGCACTTGGATAAGTCGCCAACACAGCCCAAAGCCAATCATTGACCACGTGGCTCATTGTAATAGCCTTCTAACTGGTCTCCCTGCCTCCACTGTTCTGATTAATTTCATCGTGGCAACCAGAATTATCCGTTTATAGTAACAGACACATCATGTTATCTTCCTGATCTAAACCTTCCCTTGGCTTGCCATCTTTTGTAAAATAAAATCCAAAGATTTTTGTCTTTTTCAGGACCCTACATGACCTGGATTATGATTGTATTTTCAGCTTCATTTCCTCTCACATGTTTTCTATGTTGCTTTGACCCAGTCCTATTCTCGCCCTGCTATTCTGCAAGCGCATGCCTACAGTACCCACTTTTACCATTGTTCTCCTGGATACTTAAAGGGCTGTGTATTTCATTCTGATTAGTCACCTCCTCAAAGAAGTCTTGTATGGTGATTCCTATCTAAAATAGGAACCCCAGCCATAGTGATACCAATTATTACTACCTGACATTATGTTTTATTTTATATTTTATTTGCTCCTTGTCTGAATTCCTCACTAGAATGTCATGTTCATGAGCACGGGAACTTCATCCACTGCAATATTCCTAGTACTAAGAGTAACACCTATCACCTAGTAGGTACTCTGTAAATACTGGATGGATTAATGGATATTACATTTATTTATATTTATGTAAAATATGTTTAAAGACTACATATATTGCTTGCTAAATGGAGTCCAATCAATTTGAATGCATGTGCATACATACAGGTGCTCCTAATTTGTTAGACTTGTAATTAGATAAGTGGCAATTTAATTGGGAGGGAAGAGCAATATAACCTGGTAAAAATAAAATGGAGAGATGTGAATAAATGAGAGAAGAGAAACTCAAGGAAAGATGAAACGGAAACACATGAAAATATGGAGAATCAGTAGACTAACACTCGAAAGAAAAAGAAGCAGTGTATGTGGGGACAATGAGTAAAGCAAAAGAGTAATTTGTAAAGAAAACACATAGCTCTACTTCATAAGGTGTGGATATTGGGTTATAGCAATGGGTGAAACAGAGTAGACAGTCAGCCTGGAGACTGAAGGATGCTAGTTAAGATGTGTTCCTTAAAGTGCTTTGCTTCTGGGCCGCCTGCCTCACCAAGATATTCTTCCTCTAACAAATGAGAGCAGGATTGCTAGCAAGTTCAATGACTCTGGCTCCTTTTTTTTTTTTTTTTTTTCCCCCAGATTCTTAACAGTGAAAGTTGTTCAGGCCTGTAAGTCAAATCATGACATCTCTTTAAACTCATACATATTATTTCCCTGGTGCCAGAAGTTGATGTGTCATGGAAAGATGGCCTACAGCTATGCCTTATAAAGCTGAAAAAATAAAGCACACGATGTTCCTCCTGTTGTCAGGCATTCTCCTTATAACTAAACCATGCTGTCCCCCTTCATTCTGTTTGTTCTGACAAGTCTGCATGTCAGGCCGTCTATTCCCTTTTACAGAGCTATGTTGATAAAGTGCTTGGTCATACTAAAAGTCCTGGAGATCTCATCAGTGCAAGATTTTCATTGAACCAGCTGCTTATAAAATTTTTCATGGCAAGTCAGCAAAGCTTAAGTGTGTAGCCATCGTCAGAGTACGGCTTAAATGAACTGGCCAGGCAGTTGCTCTGTGGGTTATTTGTAACATGCACGACATCTATACTCAATGTTTTGACACGCTTGTTAATTTATCACTTGAATCCTAGAATAAACTCAGAAATTGTTTTTCTCTTTGTTTTTTCTATTTAGAAAGTGGTCACAATTACAATTAAATTCATTTTTTTTGAACTTCATTAGACTCTTGATGTTATCAAGGGATATCTCCAGAAATATGTTAATTAGATTAACACATCTAATCCCCATATGTGTTAATATCACTCAAATACTTTCCATGCAATATAAGAAAAAGACTTTTAAAAACTCCAGTTGGCTAAAGGTGTTGTGTGGTTGGCTGTACTCATTTCTGAAACATCAGCCCTCAGTGCTCATTATTCACCTGCCTCAGGAAAATTACTATTTATTTTAGGCTGTGGACCCCTGATCTCTTGCAAATACTCAAATCTGAGTATGAGAGTCCTTGGATATTAAGATTCCACTATATGGCAAACTTATGTATATCTCAATTCTTCATATTCCCTTGAATAGTGTGGACTGCCTAAGCTAAACCAAGAAAAGTGGAAACCAATTATCAATAAGATAGTGAAAAGAAAAGCATTTTATTCTAGGTTAATAAACACAAAATCAAATAAAGACTTGGAAAGGTATTTAGGAAGGAAATTATTAGAATAACTATTGAATTTTACTACTGTAATTGACATAGGAGACAAAGGGAATTAATTTGGTTAACCATCTTAATCTGTATTTAATTTATCCAATTTTATGAATGGCTGAAATTAAATTTTTGGTTAAAATTATGTAAATATTTTTTTTTCAGAAACTAGTCTAAAATGTCCGTATTTGTATACTAAACAAATTCTTAAGATAATTTCTAGATTAAAACTCACTAAGAGTCATATGGTCATATGCTTTAAACATCTAAAGTTATAAAGATTAATAATTGAAAATGTAGACATTTTCCAGAAAATTTTAAGAACATAATTAAATAATCCAATAAGAGCTATCTTCCATTTAAAAAGAGATATTAACCTTAATTTTTTCATGCAAATAATTATTTTAAAACACAGAGAATATCTAGATCAGTCATTTATATAATCCGAATTTATCAATTAAAAACCATTCTTCGCTCCACTTTTGTTTATTCATGGCCACCCTTTGAGGAAGTAGAAAAATATACATATTTCCTAAAATTGCTAGAAGTAATACAAAATGGTCAGTAGAGTTTTAGACATTTAAAAACATCACCTCAATGTTTTATCTTCTAACTGGTAACTTTATGAAAATCACAGGGGTTACTGATTTATTATCTGTACATTTAGCAATATACAGTTAATAGATACCAGAGGCTATACAGTCTTGACATTCGGTATTAAAGATTTCTTGTGTATTATTTCTTTGTAATAAGACAGATCACTGTGCATGTCTAAAATTAGATGGTCATTTGATAACAGTAATACATAAGCCAGTACTACACTTCCAAGGAAAGCATTCAATTTATTAACACACAGTGCAACTGAAGAAAGGTATCAAATCTAATTTCCTATGAGATCTTGACCAATTTAGTAATGTCATTAAGAAAATTCCATTCATTGATTCATTAATTTATCAATTTGTTCTATAAATATTGCTACTGACAGATAGCCTAGATTTCAATCCTTACTTTACCCCATAGCAATTGTATGCCTTTGAAGGAGTCACTTTATATCTCTGAGCCTTTATTTTCTTATCAGTAAAGTGGGCATAATAACAGTAATAATTTTATAGGATTGTTTTTAGGATTAAATGAGTTGATTCATATAAAGCTTTTAGCAGAGCTCATGACACTCTGAAAACATTTGAGTTCTTACTAACATTTTTACATTTTTATGTGCCTGAAGCTATGAGACATTAAAGCTATAAAAGCAAGTAATAAAGATATAGTTTCTACCTACATTGAAAACCAAATAAAAACTAGTAGTTAAGAGAGATGATCGCTGAATAAACATGCACCATGTAAGATTGTGAGTGTGACAAGTGACATAAGAGGTACAATCTTCTATGGAAGCTATAATAGGAGAATTTGACGTAGTAAGAGTGACTAGAAGTTGTTTTTGCTTTTGTTTTTAATGGCAAAGATAAGAGCATAGATTAAGTACTTTCCACAGAAGAAGCATATTTAGCGCAAGAAGGTCTTACAGTAGTTTCCATTATGCAAAATAAATAAATAAGGACCTACAAGTGCAGAAATCCTCCCTTTTTCTTCTCAGTGAGAGAGATTTTTGAACTACACCTAATAGAACATTAAAACACCCCCTTCTGTCATGAAGAAATGCTCAGTATACCAGGTGAATGTAGTGACAGGCACTCACCACCTGAATAAGAGACTCAGGAAGCTGCAGCAGATGCAGAATTTCCCATAAAATTTTAAGCTTTATTGAGGTATAATTGATGTACAAATATTTTGCACAAACCTAACGTATACATTTTGATGAATTTGAACATACATATACTGACATGTTACCACCACCAGAATCAAGATTCCAAATATATCTGTCACCTCCAAAAATGTCCTTGTGTTATTTTGTGGGGTGTGTGTGTATGTGTGTGTGTGTGTAGAATGCATAACATGAAATCTATTAACACATTTTGAAGTACAAAATACTGTATTGTTAACTATAGGTATTATGTTGTTCAGCAGATCTCTAGAATTTATTCATTTCGTATAAGTGAAACTTCATTCCCACTGAGCAACAATTTCCCATTTCCTCCCTCCCTGTCCGTCCCTGCAACCCATTCTATTCCCTGTTTCTATTAGTTGGACTATTTCAGATATCTCATCTAAATGGAATTATGCAGTAGTTGTGGTTTTTTTTCTGTGACTGGCCCATTTTACTTAGCATCATGTCTTAGGTTTATCCACATTGTTGCAAATTATAGTATTTCCTTTTTTAAAGGTGAATAGTATTTCATTTTATGTAACTGTCACATTTTATTTATCCATTTTTCTGTCAATGGGCTTTGAGTTGTTTTCATATCTTGGCTATTGTGAATAATGCTGCTAGGAAATTAGGGTGCAAATGTCTTTTCAAGATCGCGATTTTAATTCTTTTGAATATATACCCAGAAGAAGAATTTCTGGATCATATGATAGCCCTATTTTTAAAATTTTGTTGAGGAACCTCTATACTGTTTTTCATACTGTCTGCACTTTCCACATTCCCACCAACAATCTATAGGGGAAAGTACAATTTTCCATGGAAGCCAAATCATCCTTTCTGAGCACAAATCTAGGTTGAGCATTGTGCGTTGTACAATAGGCTTGGAATAGCATAAAGGGATTGGTTCGTGAAGTCTAAAATCCACAGGATTTATAGATTTATAATGTCCATCTTTCTCTTTATTCTTTGGAATGTTGAGGTTGGGTAAGATTTGCTGGGCTCCCTGTGTCCTGCAAAGTAATAGCAGGGTATAGGATCTTACCAGTTTTGCACACAATATTGACTCTTAACAAATTGGGAAGAAGGTTGCACGTTGAATAACCAAAATGAGGCATTTAACTACTAGAAACTGGGTGGGAGAAAAACAAAGTAGAGTATAGGAGAAGGCAATAGACTATTTCAGAACTGTTCCCTTAGTCAGTATTTTCTTTTCTTTTCTTTTCTTTTTCAGATAGGTAATTCAATTTTTTTAAATGAGATCTCACTCTGTCTCCCAAGCTGGAGTGCAATGGTGCTATCACGGCTCACTGCAGCATTGACCTACAGGAATTAAGTGATCCTCCCACCTCAGCCTCCTGAGTAGCTGGAACTACAGGTGCACGCCACCACATCTGGCTAATTTTTGTACTTTTTGTAGAGATGGGGTTTCACCGTGTTTCCCAGGCTGATCTCAAACTCCTGGGCTCAAGTGATCCACCTGTCTCAGCCTTCCAAACTGCTGGGATTACAGGCATAAGCCACTGCTCTCAGCCTTTAGTCAGTATTTTACAAACTCCTTTGAATATAAATACCTCCTAATTCACTTGTTAAATATATGGTTTCCCTAACACCTAGCTTGATGGGAACTAATATTTTGCATTTTAAATAATACCCCAATTGAATTTTTCTCATAAGAGGATATTAGAAAAAACTGCATTTAACAACACTGGCAATGGCTGTTGAAAAGAAAATAGAAATTGGTATTTAAACACAGGGAATATCATTTGTAGTTTGTGTAATAAATACATGTGAGATTAAATGCATAAAGTTCTTGTTATATAGTATGGATTTTATCTTCGTCAAAAAATTATCTTGTTATATTGACGAAGTTGCAAGTTCAAGAACTCTAGGATATTCTTGCGGCAAGGTCAGAACTGGTTAGATTTATCATATAGATTGTGGTGCCTAAGATTTACATCATTGTTTATATATTTCTATCTAAAAAATTGTCCTCGGTTTCTTAATTCAATAAGCCTATACACTGAACAGGTATAGATGCTTTTTACTTATACCAAACACGTACACACAAAATATATGTCAGTGAATAAATAGATTTGTATTTACTTATTTTTTAAAACTTTTATTGTAGGTTCGGAGGCACATGTGAAGGTTTGTTTTATTACGTAGGTAAACTTGTGTTATGGGGGTTTGTTGTACAGATTATTTCACCACCCAGGTATTAAGCCCAATACCCAATACTTATATTTTCTGCTCTTCTCCTTCCTCCCACTCTTCTCCCTCAGGTAGACTTCAGTGTCTGCTGTTTACAGTCTTCATATTTGTTCTGTATTTTGCTTTGTGGTAGCAATCCTTGTTACAGTTTTTCAGGCCTAAAGCTTTGAGCTGGTTCACCTATCTGACATCTTTCCTTCACACCTACAACCAGAGAATCCTAGAGACTGCTCAGTGTGGCTGAACATAGATGAGCTATACACTTGCAACTCAGAGCTGAAAACCTTAATCCCTGAAGTAATCTCCTACAGCCTTCAGGTCTTTGGATAATTAACACTTTTATTGAAAATCTTGAAAATCTACTGGAGAATATTTCTAGAGTTTTACAAGATTTTGAAGGTGTGATTCTCTTTCAATACAGTGAGTTATGCCATTAAATTCCCCCAAATACCTGAAAAGCCCATATGTTTAACGTGCGTGCTCTTCCACTGTAGGTTGAAAGCTAAGTGCAAAGGTGTAGTATCTAGGGTTCTTCTGTGTCCGTTAGACCAAACCACATCCTATGATGTTTTTGTTACTCTTAAGATACTGTTATTTTTCAATCTTTGCTATTTTTAAAATCTATGTAGGAAAAGGAGATGTAAAAGAAGCAAGAACAAAAAGCCCACCTTTCTCACAATGATTTTGCATTCTCATTTCCATATCTCTTCAAAGGGTTTGGCCTAATTTGGGGTAGGTTTGCATCTCACTAAGTCAGTCCACCCATGCTAATTCAACGTTGCCTTAAGTAGCATAGATATCAAAAGTATATCCTGCTGCTTAAGTATACTGCACTCTTCATTAAGGATTGAAGGATATATGTACAAGGTAATGAGTACCCATGTGAGTTTTATAACCATCATGAAAATTGGTTGCTTTTCCATGGCTGTTTCTTGTATCTCGATTTCAAAGCCCCTTCCAATGCCCCTCTCCCTCTTTCTCTTTCTCTGTCTCAATACTCTTAATGGAAACTTCACTGATAATACAGTGGCAATGCATTTAAATGTTAAGTACTGCAAGGAATATTTTTATATTAAATACATTTCTAATAAATTTAGGTTGGAAAATGTTTGCTATCCAATTGGTAACCTATTTGCTCATAAAAGTTATAGAATAAAAGCAACCACTCCTTTCCTAATCTAAGCAGTTGTGTCCCATGGATTTATGCAAATATATAGGAACTTGAGAGTTTTCTAAACCATCCTCATGTAGCAAATATTTGGAAATTTGAAAAATAAATGAAATGACAGCTTTGGCGATGTTGGCTTTCTAGTTGGTATAATACGCCTCTAAATGAAGTTAAAATCTGATATTTGTTAATTATACTTTCATCTCTAAAAAGTACCTCTTCTATTGTTCTTCAGCGACTTCTCATATCTGTTACCCCCTTAGAAGATGAAAATAATGGAGCATCCCAGCCATGCAGAAGGATTATTTATACTGATAAAGGACCCACTGGGATCCACCATAATTCAATAGAGCATCATGTTGACAATGGGCCAGTAGCCAGTATTTTACCTTTATTCTCCTAAAGAATGAAGCATTCTTAGCCTGACTCACCTGCACAGTTTCAGGATAGATGCATCAGATTTGCTGTGCTGAAAGGCACTGGAGTAGAGGTGCCCAATCTGGCCTATTTGCAGATCCACATAGATATCTTGTTAAAAATAAGAATATAGAGCTTCACCTCAGACAGAATGAATCTTAAAATTTTCACTTGGGTTTCATGAAACTATACTTACCACAAAGTACTAACTTTCAGAAAAAGAAACTACGAACAGAAGTTATTTAATGGTTTGTGCAGGAACTCACATTTTCAGTGTCCCCATCTATTCTCACAGTTACAGCATGCTGATGAATATATTCTAAGAAACACAATGGGAATAAAACATCTCATCAAACCATGAACTCTTTATAACAAAGTCTTTGCTAACTTGTGGCATAATCAGTATTTCCACTGCACATCTTGTGCCTAACCCTATGTAGAAATTGGGAGAAAGAAGTTTAGCCCTCTTGAAACACTACACCAGGAAGCATTTGTGTATGTGTTGCCAATATTCAATCAGATTTAAGACAAAAAATTTTAAACAAATTACATACTACTTTACTTTGGAAAAATAAAACATATATTACATAAAATAAACTGTTTCTTTGTTTGGAAATTATATTTTGATACTGAAAAAAAGTCATTGGGTATTAATAGTGTGATTTGGTTTAACTAAATTCATTGTCATGGTTTTTACCCTTTATAATATTTTTATATTGTATATATATATACGTATATATATATGTATGTATATATATGTGTGTATATATACATATAGTGTAGGTCTTATTTACAAAATATATGCATTAGCTTAAGAGAAAAAATAACAAATTATAGTAAATGTGATAACCTGTTGTCTTTTTAAAATTTCACTTTACATAGGTATGTCATATGTCCTATTTCATTAAAATAAACTTTTTTAGTATTACTGTGCTGTTGAATGGTTCTAGCTTTGTAATGGTTCTTTTTTTTGAATTTATAATATTACCAAAAACATGCTTTCATTTAATTACAGGAAATTATCTAGATTTGATTATATTTTATTTATTTTTTTAATTATACTTTAAGTTTTAGGGTACATGTGCACAACGTGCAGGTTAGTTACATATGTATACATGTGCCATGTAATGGTTCTTAAAATAGTTTAGGAGTATTCTGAATATTGTGGAAGATGCTGGACTCTATGTGGTGGCTCTAACAACATACAACTTTCTGTCCCCCAAAAGGGGGTTGATTTGCTTTGCTAGTTTCCCCATTATATAAGAGTCCAAGTGTTAAATACTAAGTTAAAATTGGTCTAGATGATAAATACCTGAGAGGATGTTTGGTTTATTCTTGCACCTTCACGTCTGGAAGCATCAGGCACCTGTGAGAGTCCCTGATTTAAGCTCTGCTCACTTTCACTTTTGCATAAAAAACAGAACACATTCAACTGTTATTTTTAATCGTTCTTTTCATAAGTAATACAAGTTTTCTTGTGTGTTGCGTGTGTGTGTGTGTGTGTGTGTGTGTTTTCTAAAGAAGCAAAACAAAAATGATCAAGCAAAAAAAACAATCTCTACAACTTCGTAATTTGCCAGTTACAGCCGGTGGTGCTTTTACATTGCTGCTGCCACCTAGTGGCTACCTTGTAGAAATCTATCCGCTGGTTCTCGGGAAAGAAACTGCAGAGGGCTCCTCAAACAACGTAGCAAGCAGTCAAAATTGATTTTCCTATTGTGTTAGTCCTCATTGCAACATAAACATGTCCTAACAGAAGGAAAATATTGCTTATTGAAAAACGTCCTTAATCAACAAGGAACAGAGTAGATGATAAAACTCAATGAATGCTTTGGAGAAATAGAACTTATTTAACTTGTATATGCAAATCTACGATAGCATCTCTTCTGTGATTTCAGACTTTCTGTTGTTATTTCATACAGTAGATTCACTGGTTTCCACAGAGTAAAAAGGAAAAAAAAAGAAGTAGAGATGGTTAGAAAGATAGATGAGAAGAAACCTGAGATAAGCTCTGTGTTTTGTCCGCTAATTTGTTGCTTTCTGGGTCCTAAATGTGATGATTGTGGTAATTGTTTGTGTTTTGGGCTTTTCCCCCAATTTTTCTTTATACTTTGCATTGTACAGAAAAGAATGAGCCACCCAGAGATTATGGTTGACTGTTCATCAAGTAGGGCAAATGAGCCAATGTCCTTGGAAATGTTTAGACAAAAAAAGAGCATCCCTTCTGGTTTCCTGAGGCAATTTCAAGGGAGAATTAATTTATTTACTAATTTTCTGAAGAAATAGGTGACCACTGACTTGAAGTAGGATTGGTGTTTAGAGCACAGAAATAAAGATTAGAAGTGCGCAAGCTTGTGGCAATACAAAGCAAATATATATATTAGTATGTTATATATTATATACTAATATAATAAAAGATTGGAAATGTTATCAGAATATCAGAAATGTCAGAAATATTTTTACCACTTCAGCCTCACATCACAAAAATTGGCAGTATCGTCAGCTATTCCTGTTGCATATCTCAAAACATCATTCTACACAGTGAATTTATATTGCATGCAGTACGGTGCAGAAATCCTGTTATAAAGAAAAATGGACAATATACATTTTAAAGAAGTAATGGAAAAGTATAACAGAGTTATCCAATGGTAATTCAGACAATACTTGGGTGATACATCAACCAAGGTACAATAGGAAATAGCAGCTTGGAGTGATTTATCTACGTTCTTAAAGAGAAGGAATTTCATACAGGAGATTAGGATACAAGTCATGAAATGCATGAGAAACCCTAACTCAAAAGTTGGGAAGTACAAGAAGCTGCTACCACTCCTCTACTTGATCATCAAAGGACAGAACTGACAGTACACACAGGAAGAGACCAAGGCCACCCAAAAGAAGCCTATACATGGTAGACCAGTCTAGGTGAAGGGGAAGCTTTGAAGCAGATACCACTATTGCTAAAGAAGCAAGGAGAAAAGCTCTGACACTTTCTTTACCCTTACCATACAGTCATATGAGCAGGTCTTTAATTGGCTGAAAATAGTAGGAAGCCTGATGAAAAGTGATCCTAAATATGTAGCGTGCAAAAGTGATGATCTCCCAACATAGAATAGAGATAAGAAAGGGAGATGAATGAATTTAAGATCAAAACAAGCCAAAGACAGGCATCAGTAAGGACAGTAAGAAGCACAAAAACCAAGAGGACTGACAGGGGAACAGAACATGACCTGAAGGATGAAGGAAGTATGAAATATAATGAAGGAGAAAGGAAGGAGAAGAATATATCAGGGCAGCAAAAATAATAAGGCAGGATTCCAAGGAAAGACTGTGAATGGTGTTATCAGGAACAGGAAGGAGAAGACTAGACAATTTGAAAAAGAGCATGTGGCATCTAGACAAGTTTGGAGAGTCAAGAAGACTTGAATGCTAGAATAAGAAACTGGAAATCAATTCTATAGACTATCCATTTCCAGAAGCTTATCATACAGGATGATAGTTCTGGAAGATGCTACAGCAGCTTGCTTGTTAAAAGGATGTTCATTGTCAAAGAGTTGGGGAGATGTTAGTTTTTAGAATCTTTTATATGCTACTGTGCTCTCTGGATCCATGAGATGTATATCATAACGTAATATAAAGTTTCATAAATGTGTTTATTATCATAATGTAACAAAGTTTCATAAATTTATTTATTTGTATATTTATAATACATCTTATTGGTCTAGTGGTTTATCACAAGGCACTCTGGAAAAACTGCTAAATAATTTTGAAATCCTGCCATTTGCCAGCAAACTGAATGAAGAGTGAGATGTTCATAAGGCAACTAATTCCCAAAGATTGAAATAAGTAAAAAAATACTATTATAAGAAACTTGAATTGATTCAAATATCCACTAATTCATAGTTTATGATCCATTCCCTGGAATTATACTATTAATTGAAAATATGTTTTAAAAAACCAAGTGTTTTAATGGGTTTTAATGTAAAAGATTTGATCTGAAAAAGACAGCTAATATTCATAATTACAAATAATTCTCATGTATTCACTGAAGTAAAATGACGGGGCTTTTCATTCAGTCAGGAGTTTTAGTTGCTCAAATATTTTTATGAAACAGTTTAAGGTTATTCTGATTGAAACTATTATCTAATCTGAAATTGTTCCAGGCCGTCTATTTAGAAGGTCAAAGTGGCTCTAGACAGAAATGTTTAAAACTACTGAAACAAACCTCATTGTTCATGGGTATCCAGTAATAAGAAGGAAAGAATTAACAGCAGTCCTGTAGCACACTCCTTCCATACAGGGACACTGGAGTGGTGGGTGGAGTCTGACTTTGGACAGACCTCTTTGCAAATATTAATAGAGTGCATTGATGGAAACATGCTAGGAGTCTTTATCTAGAAAATATTTTAGGTGGATATACCTGACCAGTCTAGACTGCTTATTGTAGATAAATCTGGGATTTATGGTTTGTGGAACTTGAATGTCTGGGAAATGAAGAGAAGTTACATAAGCTGTCAAATGAGTGGAATACAAAGCAGGGACATTTCAAAATTGAAATGGCTCATTTTTGAGTTTAATACTTTTGCATATATTGCTAATAAACCTCATAGTTAATCCTACACCAAAATGCCAACCAGGTTGGAACAGAATTGATATTTTAGAGAGCTGAATTTGAAAATTTCGAGTTCCTCCAGGGAATATCTTGATGTTTGCTTGTATCATTTGAGTCCTGAGCAGATCTGGTTCCTGGTTAAGATCCTCAGTCTGATTTAATATTTCAACCCTTTTTGACAACACAGATTGGTAGAGTAGGCATGATTAACTTTTAGACCTGTAAATTATGATCACTCAAACACTTTTTAACAAGAAATGAGGGTTTCATAATGAGGATGTAACATAATGAGGGTTTGTTGCCGGAATAGTGTATTCTTGTTATGAAGTAGCAAAAACCTTGACTCCAGCTACGGAGGGAAAGATTTAACAATGGAATTTATGGGAAATAGGTTTAGATCTAGGGAGATTAGCTAAGTGAATACACAAATAATGTAAGTTTAAAGAAGGTTATAAAACCATGCTATTCCCTAGCTGGTGATAGCAGTCGTCATCAAACACAGAAAAAAAGACAGACTTTTAAATCTTTTTAAACGTCAAACATCAAACACAGAAAAAAAAGAAAGACTTTTTTTTAATTGATTACTGAACAAAGACATTGTATTCCATCATAACCCAGGTGACCTCAGATTCCAGAGGTTACTCTGGTTAGAGCTGGGGTTCTTTATGAAGACATCAAAGAACGAGTCTGATGAATTCCTGTTAGCATGAATTATCAGAAAAAAGAAGTGATTTGGGAGCATGTCACTAATTTTATATACATTTGAATGAAAGGGGTTATGTCTCAATTCCAGATGGCGCAAAACTATTGTGAGAAGCGGCTTTCAGATGGTTTAATATATACCTTGTAACAATGGGTAATGATAAGGTTTCTGAAGGCTTATACCGAGTGAGGTAACCTCCCTACACTCTCCTTTACCAACAGATGCAATGACTTTCTTTCTTTCTTTTTTTTTTTTTTAGATGGAGTCTCACTCTGCCACCCAGGCTGGAGTACAGTGGCAGGATTTTGGCTCACTGCAACCTCCACCTCCTGGGTTCAAGCGATTCTCCTGCCTCTCAGCCTCCCGAGTAGCTGGGATTACAGGCATGGACCACCATGCCCAGCTGATTTTTGTATTTTTGGTAGAGATGGGGTTTTATCATGTTGGCCAGGCTGGTCTCAAACTCCTGACCTCAGGCAATCTGCCCGCATTGGCTTCCCAAAGTGCTGAGATTACAGGCTTGAGCCACCGTGCCTGGCCACAATACTACTTTCAAAAGAGTACATAGGTGCAAGCAATCCAGATTGGCTATACCTGATCAGATTGACACACTTAAATTCATGCTATTTGCACAAACCCTGGTAGATGCAAAAATATATCAACTATGCTCCAGGGATTTGGGGTCATTGAGGAGGAGAGGAGAGGAGGGAGTAAAATAATATTCCAAAAACAGCAATTGGTCTGCTAGCTAAGTGATCATGCGTGGCGCTGAATGATGAAGAAAACATTTATGCTATCCAAAAAGATGTTACTATGGGGGATGGGTGGAAGGAAAGAAAGAAAAGAAAAGCAGGGAGAGGGCCTGATAACCGACTTAGCTGAGTGAAGTTTTTCAGGTGGCTATTGAAAAATAGGAAAAAATGAGGAAACTGACGGGGCTGCCATCATTAAGCTGGTGGGATGTTATAGATGCTTGAGGGGATAAAACATCTACTTTAGCACCTCCCTAACCTCTTAAAGTGCTCCCTCAATTTAGTCAATATATCCTCTCCTGGACAAATTCAAATCCAATCATGAAGGATTTAGAATGAAGAATGCTTAAACAAAGAGCCGAATTTACACTATCAGTTAAAGCTATAGATTTGAAAAAATATAAACTACTAGGTTGATATCTATTCATCTTACCCATAGTGGGGCATTAAAGGCCTTTTGATTTTAAATATTCCAGTAATTTTATGCAAAACTATCGCTGGATACAATTTCTCATTGTATAGGTATTCCCAAGGGGGATAGAAAGAAATGGTCAAAGGTAAACCAGGATTATATAGAGATGTCCTGATAGGAGAGTTATGCTACAAATTAGAAAATGTGACTAGAAGAAATATTAAATATTCTGGGTGATACGATTTGGCTCTGTGCCCCCACCCAAATCTCATGTCAAATTGTAATCCCCAGTGTTGAAGGAGGGCCCTGGTGGGAGGTGACTGAATCGGGGGGCGGACTTCCCCTTTGCTGTTCTCATGATAGTAAGTTCTCACGAGATCTGGTTGTTTAAAAGTGTGTCCACTTCCCACCCCCTCCTGCTCCACCATGTGAAGATGTGCCTGCTTCCCCTTCGCCTTCCACCATGATGATAAGTTTCCTGAGGCCTCCCCAGAAGCAGAAGCCAGAAGCCAATTAAACCTCTTTTCTTTGTAAACTACCCAGGCTCAGGTAGTTCTTTAGAGCAGTGTGAGAATGGACTAATACACTGGGGTTGTGTTGTTGTTATTGACATGCACAATTGGAATGAATATTGAGTGTCAATGAGAGATTCTGCCTTTACTACACTTGCATGAGTTAGCCCTTCCCTTGGTTTCAAATGGACATGATAAAGGAGAACCTTTATAATTGCCCAAGCCCTTATTGGATGTAATAAATAAGAAAATGGTAGTAGAGGAAGTACAGTGAGTGTTTTTAACCTCTTTTTTTCAACAGCCTGTCTGGCCCGCACATGAGGCAAACTGATTATGGAAATTAAGAGTGCATTGCTAGGGATCAAAGGAAGTGCTCCCCACTATTTCTTTAGCTACACCCAAGAGAGTAAAGACTATGCAAGAAGTACCTGAAGTGTGCAACAGGTTACAAGTGATTGAAAAAACATGAAAGACTTGGCTAAGGACTTTTTTCCATACCCATTTTGAGGTCCAGCCAGGCGCAATTTGCGTTTTTATGGAATAACGTTCCATATACATGTATTTTTTTTCACGTGGATACTTGAATTTACAGCCATACTGTCATAATTCAATGTGATAAGCCTTGAACCTGATGACCATTAAGAATACTTTATGGCCAGGTGTGGTGGCTCATGTCTGTAATCCCAGCACACTATGGGAGGCTGAGGCAGGTGGATCGCTTGAGTCCAGGAGTTCAAGGGTAGCCTGGGCAACATGGTGAAACCCTGTCTCTACAAGAAAAAAAAGGAAAAAATTAGCTGGGCATGGTGGTGGGCACCTGTAGTGCCAGATACTCAGGCAATCTGCCTGGAGGCTGAGGTGAGAATTACCTGAGCCTGGGAAGTTGAGGCTACAGTGAGCCCTGATTGTCCCACTGTGCCCTAGCCTGGGTGACAGAGTGAGCCATTGTCTCAAAAAAATAATAAAACTTTACTGAACTACATTCATAATATCATGATAATTTTCTCCCAGAGAAAGCAGTGCAAAGAGTTAAGGGCTGTGGTGCTTTATAGCCTGTTGAGACTGACTGATTAAAATACAAGTCCTGGCCCATTCTGTGAAATTTTGCTAAGTTATGTGGGACAGAGAACAGAGACATCCTTTGAACTTTGAGAAGTAAATTATTATCTCTTACTTACCTCTCCGATAAAGAATAAGCTTGGAGATTGGTGGGACTGTTTGTGGAGATCACATCAACCCACCTAGGAATGCTGCTGAACTCTATGACTAAGAAGCCCAAAGCTCTTAAAAGTTCTAGATTGTTGTTAGAAAAGCCAGACTAAGTGTTTGGGTATGTTTAAAATAGACATTTTTGCTGAGACAGAAAGTAGATTGATTGTGGACGAAGATACTGAAAAATAGTAAATATATACCACTCAGAAGAGCAAGGAAAAGCTAACTTCTTTTAAGCACTGTGGTTTATGAATTGGCTCTATCACCAAGCAAGTGCAGGCTGGCACTGAGGGAAATCAGGTAAAATGGAACTACAGAATAGTGGAAGAGCCACAGATTTGTACCACTGGCTCTACTTATCTGTGCTCTGTCATTCTACCACCCATGGCCAACTCCACATAGGTAAATTAGACCTCTATAAGAAGAGAGATTCTTAGCTTGTAAATAATATCCATGAGAACATCCTACTTACTCTGCCCAGAGTTGTTCTCTGCAGTACTCATTGGTAGAATTGGGTTCAACGTACAGAATATTTAGACTATGCCATTAGCTCAGAGGATGGTGGCATTGAGGTTCCCATGGAGAGTCTTACAACATTCTTACAGGTAGTGCAGTCTGAAACAAAACTCTGGGATAGATTAGCCATGCTTCTGACATATTGTGACATTTCCTGTATAAAACGATACATAATCTGTATAATGTTTTAAGAAAAAAACTACGAATTCCTGATTCTACAAACACGTACTGGAGTGAGAAAATAAAATATATAAAAGATCAAAAGCCATTGTTACTTAAATGTGAGACTGAAGAGAACAGCAATATATAGAGATTGCAGGCCCAATGTGTGATTACACTCCCCATGCATTTTAAGGGCTGTGAAAGAATATCTGATTTTTTTTCCAAAGTCATATAGTAAATAGATAGCACTAACAAAGTCAAATATTAATAACCAAGAACTACAGATCCTCAAATCCCCTTTCCCCCAACCAGCAAAACCCATAGAAATTTACACTGACCAAAGTAAATAGAAAATAAAAGTCAAACCACTTAAACGGTTGACATTTAGGGATAGAGCCAGGCACTTGCTTTATCTTTCAGAATTACCAGGGTTATAACATTAACAGAAAATAAGTGATATTATAGACATGGAGTAAAAGTTGGAGTTAAGGTCCAATGAGCAATAGTTTAATTAATAACTGCTGGTGATTAACATAATTTTAAATTTTACCTTGGCAATAGAGAACCACTTAACTTTGCACATCATAACTGCCTTTTCTTTTGATTTTCTAAATAGGAAAGAACTAGTTTAAAGAAAAATAGCATATAGTCATGGCTATGTAGATTATACCCCAAATTAATTTTGAACTGATTAGTTGTAACGAACAGAGTTGACTTAGAATATAGAGTATCTCATTGACAAATTTTTTTTCTCTGTTTCTCTGTTATGCTGTCCTTTTGGAATATAAATTTACAAATGCATTCTTTTGATGAATTACTTGACTGACCCAGAACAAGAATAGGGTTTACCTTATTAAATTGTTATAGTATAGTCCAAAGGTTGTTCTTTTTGGTGAATGTTCATGATAGGTGACCATGGCCAAGTATATAATGACTATTGTCTTTAAATGTTGGTTTCAGGTTCTGACTTTCACTTTGTGGTATACACTGTGAGAATGCTTAATAGAAAGAAAAAGAAAAAATCATAGTCTCTTCTCTAGCCAGACAGTACTAGGCATGATGATGTTTGTGGTAGTGTGGGTACTGAAAACTATCAGAAAATAAAGGTAAAATAATAGGAAACAACAATTAACCAGTCAGAAATGTCTTCTGTAGAAAAGGAGAGGGCTCAGTCCTTCATCACTTGAAGCCATTTCAGCACCGAGTAATCATAACTTCAAAAATGTCTGGGTATAACTTTTATTTTGGATACAACTTGCTGCTCTACCCAATATCTTTTGCTGTGGAATCTTTTATTCACTATTAGTCCTCCTGAGAAAGAGTGATTTTTTAAAAGAAACTTTTCACAGGAGTTTTACAGAAAACATATTACCTGGCCGTCTGAGATTCAGGGAAATCTGAATGACTTTTCCTCTCTCAATGCAAAAGAAAATGTGGCAGAAACCAGGAACTGTGAATTCACTGGCTACAGGTTTTAAAAATCCTGACATGTAAAAGAAATATTAAATTTAAAAAGATTATACGTGGTTTATTAGAATTTCTAAAATTTGACTTTCTTATGATATTGCTAAAGATGTTAGGCAATGCACGTGACTTTTTAATTCTTTGTGATGTCTGTATCAAAATACACAAAGCACTATACAAGTTATGTAATCTGTGGACCCTAGATGATTTTCATTGTCATGATCAGAGGAGGAAGAGGAAGGAGAAGGAGAGCCACAACAATGATGCATCAGTTACAACAACATGAATGAGAAACAAAAACAGTGAGGATAATTGAAAACCTATTACATGTTTGACACTAGGCACTTAGCATGCATTTTTTGTTACTGTTTTGGTTATTCCAGTAATGCTATAAATAACTGTTATCTTTATTTTATAAAGAAAGGAAATGAGGCCTAGAGAAGTGAGGAAACTTGCTGAAGTTCATTAATAATATGAGCATTTGGCTTTCAAGTTCAGTCCAACTGCTCCTATTTGTCTCAGAGTTTACCGAGGAACTCGTATAGAAAGTGTCCCTTGGCTCAGATTCAGAAACAAGAATTCTATTATACGTTGCGCTAAAATCTTTCTATCAGAAAAGAAATAAGAAGACTCAAGCAGAGACACATCTCACATCATATCCTGACACAATTTAAAATAAGCTTTTTCCCCCTTTATGCTGCCAAATACTAAGGTAAGTTAAAAGCCACAGAGAAAAACAAAATACTCCATAAGTATTTGGGGCAACTTCCATGGGGTGGTTTTCCAGCAAACTTGCAGAATGAGAATGCCCTCCTTCCTCCCAAATATTCCCATATCACCCAAAATCTAACCTGAGACAATCCTAGAAATGCTAACAATTTGAAAATGAAAGCTTTCATGGAGAGGATTTTCTATCCTTTCTCTTATACACAATAATGAAACAACTGACGATGATAATGAGCGTTTGTCTTTCGTGAATATGGGAAATGTCAGAAAGTGGCCGCAATTTTACTCATAATATATCTAAATTTAAAAGAAAAGATTTGCATATAAGTAAATATTATTAAATAAAGTTGCCATATTTCTTCAGAAGCATTTTATTCCTAGTTCCTTCAATAAGCCTTTGACCAAAGTCTGCCCTTGAAAACACACAGAAGACTTCCACTAAAGTCACACATTATGCATACACATTTCTAGGACCAAATTTGGCCTGATGCTTAATTAGTGTCTGGCTGTGATTACATCTGTGGTGTTGAATCTTCAAATCTAAATTTTCAGTGTTGCAACAAAACTTTGTCAAATTTCTTTAATTTCTGCAGGGGAAAACAACATCAAGAGTAGTTTGATATTTTAGACTGAAAAAAATGTTTTTCCTTAATTTGCAACAAATATCTCTCAAGTTCAAAAAAGAAGACAAGTCATTTAAATAGTGAAATTCTGTAAATAAATAAGCATTGGCCTCTTGAGTTTGACTTTTGGATGCTGAGAAACTTTCAAATAATATTGTTCTGGGCAATGGGTACTGCTGTTTTTTCTCTCTCTTATCTGAGGAATGAAGGGCATTTTCCCCTTTTTTTCTTCTCCTTTTTGTTTCTCTCTGTGTTTTTTCCTTCTATTTCATTAATCATTCACAAGTAGCTAGCTAGTAAGTATGATTCAACTCTTGTGAGACAAATAAACCATACTTCCCTGTGCCTTACTGCCCCAATTTTCCACTGTTTATCTCACACATCAGTTACTAAGCTGGGTAGAAAATTGTCTCTCTTAGGAGGGGTGTTCATTACTATTAAAGAGCGTTTATTTATATGTATTTCACTAGGGTTTGTCATTTCTTTTTGTATCTTCAGTTGCAAAAACTTACTTCATACTGAGTTTCAACTTGAGGAAAAGTTAAAAATCTATGCTGTGAAACTTTTTTGAGTATTGCTTTCAGCTTTACAGCCGTATTCTCCAAGGATCAATGTAGTCACTATTTGCAAGATCAAATGGCTTGACTATAATGTACATCACATATAAAATACTTTATCTGAAGTGCCCCAACTGATGGAGGCTGGCACTTTCATATAAATGGCCTTTGAAAATAAAAATTTGGAACTAGCATGTATTCTGTTAGTCTAACCTCAAATTCGTTTTTCAGTCGACAACAGCTGGGCACAATTTAAGTTGATTATGGTTAGCTATCATATATTTTATATTTTTAAGCATCAATTCTAGTTAGTTGGCATGAAGTGTTTCAATGATATTTGATGTTCAAATAGTGTTCTTAAAAATTCTCATCACCTCAAGGCTACCTGCATAGCCCAAGGCAGTATCCTCACAATGCTACAGAAGCTGACAGGAAAGTGAAAAATTCTTTCAACCGGTTGTTACTGATCTCAAAGTAAGGCTATGTTCTTCAGCACTCCTGTATCCATTTTATTTCTTACAACATTTTTTGGTCAATTACATATTTCTTAGGAACTGGAGTTAAATCCTTTTACATACAAGTATCTATAGGGTCTGGGTAGCTTGATATCAACCATGGGCATTTAGGAGACTGTCCTTTTTGTTGGGCGAATCTTAGACTTTACTAAGAGTCCAACTAAAAAGCAGCCCCATAAAGTTAAGAAAATGGAAAAAAATACTGTATTCAGTTACCTGTTCTGAATAATCCAAGGTCATAAGACATTTCTAATTTCCTGGGGTCCCAGGTCACATTAAGTAGTTAAAATATTATGTGGTTAAAATGAATTACTATGTAGATAAAATGTATTATTTGTAAATATTGTAACTTACTGCCAATGAAGATATATTTTTTCTGTAATGTAATATTGACTTTTATAACAGCAAGCAAATCTTTCCAATAGTCTATAATTGATGATGTAGACTTCATGTGACATGACCAAGAGTTATAACTTAACATATATTATTTCTAAGTTAATATGATTGATAATCAGTATGTCTGAATTCTGTTATACAGAAGAACCAGGAAAAAATAATTACTTCCATTAGAAGCCTCCAAAATCTTCTTATAGACTATAATCAGTGATATGATTTACTCTTGAAGTGCTACCCTGAGACAAGGAACTTTGATACAAATTCTATTCTTCATTGCAATGGATGATGCTACTGACCCATCGCCAATAACTGCTTTCTATTATCTTATTCGCTGAATTATCCACACTCTGTCTCTTACTTTCACTATGAACAAAGCACTTGCTTTGCAAATAAGGAAAGTGATATGCACACACGTGTGCACACACATGCACACACACACGCGTAAATGTGTTTCAAATATCTTGTGCAGTTAATATATTTCAAGTTTTTAAAATCGAGGAAAGCAAGGAAACATGATTCTTAATGAAATAAGAATAGAAATATTAAAATATTACAGCAGACATTTAGAAATGCTTCTATTTGTAACTGAATCAAATCTAGATGTTCATTTAGAGGCATTTAGAAATATTAAGATTATATGACACCTGACAAGTCAAAATCAGTATTTTCTTGACTTTCTTCATTCTTTCAAAGTAAATTTAGAACCTGGATATATCTCCAGGAATGAGATTCATTGTTTAACTTATTTCTTTAAGATGTAGTTATCTTCACACATATAGTTTTTAAAAGTCTTAATATCTCTTTTGAAATCTGAAAAAAAATCTTAATATTGGGGAGCAGGTTGTGTGCATTTAAGGCAAATTCAGTTCAGTTACAGATGGGCTGTCCATTTTTTAGAAGTGCTAATTTCTGCTTCTAGATCTTGAAAATTCATGTAACATCAATAAGAATTTATCAAGTGCATATTATGTGCCATGCACCTGTAAAGAAGGGGCTTCAATGTTTTAAAAATATTTATCCTCTTTTAGGAGCTCATAATGCATTAAACATAGATGAATCCGGGCATGGTGGCTCACACCTGTAATCCCAGCACTTTGGGAGGCCGAGACAGGTGGGTCACCTGAGGTCAGGAGTTCGAGACTAGCCTGGCCAACATGGTGAAACCCCGTCTCTACTAAAAATACAAAAATTAGTCGAGCATGGTGGCGCATGCCTGTAATCCCAGCTACTGAAGGAGGAGGAGAATCGCTTGAACCCGGGAGGCAGAGGTTGCGGTGAGCCAAGATCGTGCCATTGCACTCCAGCCTGGGCAACAAGAGTAAAACTGTCTCAAAAAAATAATAATAATAAATAGATGAATAGGCAAATTATTACTGTATAATGTGTGAAGTAGAATTATCATAAAATTACAGGCTTCAGTGGAAGCATATGGATGGGTTTGGAAGATATGGGAAATCATTATGCTTGAAGATAACAGTACTAGTTGTGACACTACATATATATATATATATACACACCCACATATATATGTATATATATACATATATACACATATACGTATATATACATATATATACACATATACGTATATATATACATATATACACATATACGTATATATATACATATATACACATACACGTATATATATACGTATATACACATATACGTATATATACGTATATACACATATACGTATATATACATATATACACACATATACGTATATATATACATATTATATATATATATATGAGAGACTAAACAGAATATGTGTTTGAAATTCTTCTTGCTTTATGGCCTACCTGAAGGATGTACTTAGAGACATCCAACTTATACCGGATTGTCAAATTTTTAACTAGTTTACAATGCACAACTAATCCATATAAAACAATATTGTTTGAAGGTAGAATTAAATTTATCTTTAAGACATTTGTTCCTCTCATACTGTTCTATTACATATTGCTGTTCCTAAGCTATACTAGTGTTATTATTTCTCCAAATGTATCCAGTCTAACAGACTTATACAGGAATTAATGCTACTTGGTTTATCCAAATCATTGCAGGCAGTCTTTGAGTGAGTAAATATAGTTATATGGTAGAATTGCATGCATAATAGAAAAAGTAGCTTTTACCCCCCAAAAAAATCCAAAAGAAGGTGAATACGTTTTGTTATCTGTGGAAAAGGTATCCCCAATTTTGACTTTATAGCTCTTTCCTGATTTTAAAATATATTAACAGCAGGAAAAGACCTTGAAATAATAATATACTTAGATAAAACAAAATAAACCAGAAAGCTACTTAATACGTCACTTGCTTCTTTTTATTAGTATATCAGCACAATATTTTTCTTTTAAGTTTTATTTAGGTATACTTTACATAAAAGAATTTACCCATTTTAAGTGTACAATTTTTAGTAAACTTACAGGAATTGTGCAACCAGCATCATAATCCAATTTTAGACCATTTTCATTACCCCAGAAAATATCCCTGATGCTGATTTGCAGCCATATCCTGTTCTCATTTGGCATTACTTTTTATCCTAAAAAATAATAAAATATTGTAGGCAATATCCAACTTACTGACGTTGTTCTAAAATTCAATTTGTACTCACATATTTGAAACTTGACATGCCGAAAAGAACTCATATATTTTTGGGGGAATGGTGTTATTTAGAGTACAGTCCAAACACCTGTAACAAAATGATTCAAAGGAAAATGTCTTAATTAAGATAAAAATTTTATTTCTCTCTAGTGTAAGAGGTAAGGAGTCTGTTCTGCTGGGGAGTTCTGCTATCTTCCACACATGGTTTCCATCTTCTAATTTAAAGGCAAAGCTCCAGTTTCTTCATTTGCTGGCCAAAGAGGAGTGGGGAGGAGAGTCAGAGGATTGAAAGCTCATCTCCTAAGGGACAGGACTTGCACACATCATTTCTCCTAAGGGAATGTGGCAGAAATGGTGGTGTCCAACTAAAAGTAGAAGGTTCCGTTATGAGAGATGAGAAAATAGACAATAATGAACAAATTGTTTCTTCCACAGGTACCTGGGTTACATAAACTTTACAAATTTTATTTTAAGGATTGATTTTCTAAATTAATCTTTGCCTTCTCCAGTGTCCCTCTCAGGCACTTAATAAAAATCATTTTAATTACATTTAAAAGTAAAAGCAGACTAAAAAAAAGATATTTATGTGCATGTTATTTATTTAAGATATGAAAAAAGCAGCCGGCATGTCTCAATGCTTTTATTGGGGTTTTTAAATTTAACTATGAGTAGGAAAAACAAAAAAGTTTGATAAAGGCAACCACTGAGGGTCACACAAAGAGGTAAAATGGAAGATAAGTTGAATCCCCAAAATCTCCATGTTAAATACTAGATAGGGTTACCTGTTCATGAAATTGGGGACTTTTGCAAGTGGCTTTAAGATGAGCAGAGATGTTGGCAATTAAAAACATAGATTCACATTTGTATATAAAGCATCGTTTCAAATCAGATATATAATTTGTTATAATACACAGCCTGTGCTGATAAAGATGGTTAGCTCCAAGCATTTTGGGGAAAAAATTACTCTAATTTTCAGATGAAAGTTGAGAAATTTTATGTGTATATATTATATATATTTCATATCTATACATTTTAATGTGATATATATATAATGTGATATATAATATATAATGTGATATATAATATATAATGTGATATATAATATATAATGTGATATATAATATATAATGTGATATATATAATATAATATATAATGTGATATATATTTTAATGTGATATATATCACCTTATATACTATATATCACATCTATATAATGTGATATATATCACATCTATATGATGTGATATATAATATATATCACATCATATGTTATATATAATATATATCACATCATATGTTATATATTATATATCACATCATATGTTATATATAATATATATCACATTATATGTTATATATAATATATATATCACATTATATGTTATATATAATATATATATCACATTATATGTTATATATAATATATATGTCACATATGTTATATATAATATATATGTCACATGTGTTATATAATATATGTCACATGTGTTATATATTATATATCATTTTATGCTATATATAATATATATATCATATGTTATATATAATATATATCATTTTATGTTATATATAATATATATATCATATGTTATATATAATATATATATCATATGTTATATATAATATATATCACATTATATGTTATATATAATATATATCACATTATATGTTATATATAATATATATCACATTATATGTTATATATAATATATATCACATTATGTGTTATATATAATATATATCACATGTGTTATATTATATATATATCACATATGTTATATAATATATATCACATTATATGTTATATATAATATACATCATTTTATGTTATATATTATATATATCATATGTTATATATTATATATATCATTTTATGTTATATATAATATATATCATATGTTATATAATATATATATCATATGTTATATATAATATATCACATTATATGTTATATATAATATATCACATTATATGTTATATATAATATATCACATTATATGTTATATATAATACATATCACATTATATGTTATATATAATACATATCACATTATATGTTATATATAATACATATATCACATTATATGTTATTTATAATACATATATCACATTATATGTTATTTATAATACATATATCACATTATATGTTATTTATAATACATATATCACATTATATGTTATTTATAATACATATATCACATTATATGTTATTTATAATACATATATCACATTATATGTTACATATAATATATATATAATATAGCTTAAACTCATTTTAAAAATCAACCTTTACTAAAATATAAATCATGACTGTCCCAAAGATATAATTTTTTTAGTTATCTGGTACTTAATAAACTTTTACTACGGAAAAAACACTATTCTATATCTGGATTGTAGAGCATTGAATAAAATAAATTCCCTAATCTCAGGTATATCTATTTAAAAGGGAATAGGCAGAAAAGAAAAGCAAACAACAATTCAGAGGAGAGTCATGAAAGTATGTCCAACATACCACATTATTTAGAGATAGGCAGGGAATTAAGATTCAGTGGTGTGATAGTGGGCTACCTTAGATTGGGTAGTCAAAGAGCTCCTCTCTGAGGAGATGATATTTAGTCTAAGATAAAGTTATGTGAAATTCAGGCAGAAGATTATTACAGGCAGAAGAAAGACTAATGAAAAGGTCCTGAGGGCAGAACAAGCCTAATATACTCAAAGAGGAAGAAGACCAGTCTGCCTAAAGTATAGTTTTAGGAGGAAAAATGTCTCAAGATGATACAAGATCTGGGTGTGGTATAGCTTTGTAAGGCAAGGATATTGTTAATTGTAAGGCAAGGTTTACTGTACACACAGAAGCTAATACGTTGAGTGGTACTGAGCAAGACAATGAAATGTCTTATTTTGTGTAAGATTGTTTTACCTTCTGTGTTAAATACCTGGGGGGAATGGGGTTTGGTAGCAAAGGGAAATCAAGGCTAATGATGCAGTCCTAGATGAGAAGTAACATTGACTTGGACAAGGGCGGTACTTTGGGAGAAGAAAAAAACAATTGTGTCATCAGGCATGAAATATATTTTGGAGAGTTAAGTGAACAAACCTTGAAGATGGGATGGAGATTTGAGGGAGAGAAAATGAAGGAAAGAGAGGGATGAAGAATGATTGTACATGGTATTTTCATTATACAATTGTGAAAAACACAAGGAACCAGTTTGCAAGTCAAGAATTAAAAGTTAATGGGAGCCAAGTAAAATTTGAGATAAATTTTAGTAGATATCTACATAAAAGTATTAGAGCAGACCTTGATGTACAAGTCTGCTGTTCTAATGAGCAGTCAAGTCAAAAGGTATAGATTTGGAAGTCATTGGCCCGCAGATGCCACCACAGCCATGGAACTTTAGGTTCTCGGAGAGTACGTATATAGAGAGAAAAGGGTCCAATTCAGACAAAGCTTTTCGGGTTCCAACAGTTAGAAGACAACCAGAGGAAGAGGATTTTACAAAGATTACGTTAAAGCCTCCTATGCAGGTAGGAGGAAAGTTAAGAGGCTGCAGTTCCTGTCTGTGTTAAATGCTGCCAGAAAGGAAACACTGAATTTGACAACATGGAAGGAAGCCCGAAGACTTCAGGGAAAGATTCTTGGAGGCAGCATTTGGATGGAAGCCTAACTGCAATGGGTTAAGGGCCATTTTTCATGTAAAAACACATAAGCATTTCTTTTCCAGAATTGTTTTCTAGTAGATGCAGTTGAAAGCTGAAATGGCAGCTATACTACCATGTTATGTTGGAGGAAGTGGCAAGAGAGTGACAACATCTGGTTGAAGAACCAGAATTCCAATTTATTCACTGATTTTCTTACCTCCCAATCCTTGGATTTATAGGTAAAGGAAATAATGCTTATGGACATTTCTCAAGATATGTTGGCATAAAGTTGTCACTACATAATTGAGAAAAAAAAGGTATATAAGAAATGAATTTCTAATGAAAGTATGTAATTATCATCATTTTTAAACCAGAATACAGAATGCCTATTATATATGATATATAATTTTTGAAAGTGAAAGTTTTACATAAATGGAGTCTCAATATAACAAGCAAAATAATCTTAACTTTTCTTAATTTAATTCAGTTCAGCAAACAATTTTTAAATATCTGCCGTGTTATGAAAATCAAATTGGTGGTGTGATAGAGAAGGTAAAAACAAAACAACAACAGCAAAACAAAACCAAACAAGCTAAGTCTACTTAAAAACTTTTTGTAGAGAAAGATAAATGCAAAAATGTGATGATGTTTAAGAGTAAAAAGAGATTTGAAAATATAAATTATATGGGGGATGAAGGTATCAGAATATCTTCAAAAAGCTGAGTTTTGGAAATAAAATATGTCTCCATGAAGATCTGGAGAAAGACCCAGAAGTAGGTCACATACATAGATATGGATGTAAAAAGCATATGGTACTCTTGAGAAACTGTAAGCAGCTTGATATCGCATGCATATTGAAGTGTGAGTTCAAGTTCAAATACAGTTAGGAGCCAGTATCCCATATCTGAGCATTAACCAAAGAAAAGAAAGAAAAAGCTAAATATCTCGAAGCTTTCCAAATTTTGTCCAAACAAATTTTAGAATACAAATATTAATAGAAGTCATATTATAATCCTTAGAGAATTAATCAGGTCAAGAATGACACAGACCCTTCCAGTGTTTTCCTGTCTCCTGTTCTGAAGTCACCAACCACAAGATATTCAGCCAGCCAGCCAGCCATGCTACAAACATTAAAAAGTTTATTCTTATGATACTCCAGGACAAAGTGCAATCTGTTTTCAGACAAATTCAATTTTAATGTTATTGATTATTGTTTCATAAATGTTTTTGCTCAGTTTCTCCGCCTCTTAAAGGAGAATCACCCATTATGTGACAGAATTCCCTAAACATTGGCCATTAAAGTATTTATTAAAAAATCACATTTGCTCTTCTTCATAGTCAACAGGAAGTTCCTTGAGAGAAAACCGTAACTTCGATTTTGAGTATTTAAGCCATCCTTACTCCCAGGCCCATGTGTAGCAAACACAAAATAAATAGTCTTTTTCAAATAACACTAGGACATATCATGTTACAATGGTTATCTGAGCCACAAAATGATACTTTAATAATAATAATTACAATATATTATACATAATGTATATACATACACAGAGTAAATTAAGTTATACATAATTCTTATGATATACATGTATGCATATATATAATCTCAAAAAGTACCTGTTAATCCCTCTGCTGTCAGGGTGGCTAGACACCTGATCTTTATTGCTTCAAATTTCTTAAGTGTGAGTCAGACACTGTCCACTGTGCCTATCAAGCTACAGGAGACTCGCTAAGCTAAGTAGTCTTCTTAAAGTTTCAATGCAACTGTAGAGTAAGAAGCACCATCCTCCGTCTCACAGACAGCATTCTCTAAAGAAATCCCTGTCTAATCAAAACCCTGCCAGTTTTATGCCCTTATTGTGAGCAAGGAGCTAAGAGTTAGAAATCCATTTCTCTAAACTGCCTTTTGCATGATTGTCTCTCACCTCACTTTAGAATGTTGACATCAATCATCTTGTGGCCTCAGCAGAAACTGAGGCTAAGATAAATTTATTTTAACATATGGTGACTCATATTTTATTCTTTATCTTCATTTTTTTCTTCATTCAACTGAAGTTTAGATGATTACTTTGATCAGATTCTGTTTGAAACCCTAAAGGAAATTTTATGAACTTTGCATTTTCTTTTTAAAATTATTGATAAGAAGGTTTTAAAAAAACTACTTTGTGCTTTACAGTAAGATAAATTAAAAACAGTTTTAAATTTCACCTCACTCTTTTGACTTGCAGGCCTCAAAACAATGTGAATTAATTGAGGTTTTATTATGCCTAATAGTAGAGATAAATGGCACAATGAGCTTTCCTTTTAAATGCAAATCAAATAATCGTAGTTTAAGAATTTTATATCCATAAAAGATCATAGAGCCTACATTAACCACTTAACTTTAAGAAAAAAACCTTACGATCTTTAAATTACTTGTTAAACATTATGAAACTGATTAATATTAAAATCTGTTTACTTACAAAACTCTCTCCATTCCATCATGGTATTCAATATTTGTACAAAACTACAAATGAATCTCAGTAATCATTAAAAAGTGCCAAATGTTTGCATTAACATGCCTGCTTTTCTAGATGGACCATTTAAGAACAAGTAATATTCAAGTACCTCAAAAATATCAGTAATTATACTTCATGACAAACAATTGTAATCTCAATTTACAGATGTTTGCTGAGGTAGGTTATCCATTACTTAATTAATGCCCTTCCTATTTTTGGATATGCATACTACATTATTTGTCTCTGTAGGATAAAATTCCCTCTCACTTTCCCAAATTGTTTCTTTTCTACTAGTAGAGTGAATAGATGTCATTATTAGTGTTGATGAATTTCGAACAGTGTCTCGATGGGAATTTCCACCATGATTTGCCTGGCCTCTCTGACTCCCTTAGACCCATGCATTCACTCCAGGGCAAGAGAGGAGAAATGAGAAAACACAGGATCAGGTCTGCCACTGTGTTTCCATTAACCTGAGTGGTCCCTTCACAACCTCGGAAGTGCAGAGACTGAATAATGGCCCAAGTGGGGCACGACAGATCGATTTCATAATTTTTACACCCTGTTTCTCCTCAGTTCTAACTGGCTATTGATTGGATGAGCTGGAGATGGGTAGTGCCTCCGGGACCTTAGAAGTACTCAAAGGAAATTCTCTCCCTCCTCTCAGCAACAACTCCAGGCTCTTGTAGCCATTCACTTTACAGAGGAAAGTAAGAAAAAACTCAACAATGAAGTCATCTCAAAAGAAACTAATTTCTTCCTGCAATGTGAAAGTGAACTCACTTTAATACATTACTATTTAGCTTTCAGATGATTCCAATCATATATTTAAACTAAAGAAAGCAAGCAGTATTCACATAGGTGAATAATGTTTTAAAGTGAGTAGGGCTTTCATAATATCATTTGATCTAATCTCTTTACCTAATAGATGTGAAAATTGAATCCCAGAGTTTTTAATTCATTTACCCCAAGAGTTGGGGTAACTTGGAATAAACTTGGTTTCCTAATCTTCTTTCTACTGGCCTCTATTCTCAGAAATGTTTTCTTATTTCTAACAGAGAACCACAGAGAGACAGTCTCTATTCTTGCTTTGGATCTGTGAATGTCATAACACCTAAAATTAATGTAGGCACCAATTCCCAGTGACATCTTATGAATGTCAGACTGGAAAAATGAAAAGAATGCAGGGCTTTTGACACTACAGAACCAACGTACCAATATGGAAACTTGCCCTACATCTGGAATTTCTGCTTTCAAAGATCAGAAACTTCTATAAGGTTTAAGAGAGTTGAAGTCAAGATTTCTTTTCTTTTCAGCTTAAATAAGACTCACTAAAAAGTTCTTCTTCTCAATCTTATCCCTTCCTGATTTCTTCCAATGCAGGAGACATCTAGGCTTCTGCAAGGAATGGAAACCGCTGTGTGTTTCTCGAGGGCATAAAAAAAAAAAAAAAAAAAAAAAAATACATGGACTATACTAGTTCAAGAAATTAAAACCAGTTGTGAAGATAGCATGTTCACCTAGTATCTACTGCTGAAGTAGAGGGGAAGAGATCCGGAAAAAATAGCACAAGAAATTCTTCAGGGATGAGATTCTTCTAGGATGAAAGCCCTGGAGACATTCATTCCGTGGGATTACCAGTTTACAACACAAAGTCATATGAGGGCCATTAGACTTCTAATAAGTTCTTCTAGGTCACTAGTTCTCAACAAGAGATAATTTTATTGCCTGGAAATTTGCCCTGCCAGGGGACAATATTTAGATATGTTTTTAATTGACCCAACTTGAGTGAGGTGCTACTGACAACTAATGGGTAGAGGACAGGGATGCTATAAACACAAGAATGCCCCCACAACAAAGAAATTACACAGCCAGACATACTAATAATTCTCAGAATAAGAAATGCCATCTTAAGTTGCTTCCTACTTACATGAATTTTAGCAACCCTATTATTTTCAAATAATATCTTGTATTATGCCCAACAAATTTTTAATTCAGATAAAAAATGGTTTGAGCAAAGGGTTTTGTTTTTTAATATTACATGAAAGTGCCAGATTTTTAACTTTTAATTTTCTGACATCACAGAGTAGATCATAAGACTGTCAGAAGCCTTCGGAAAAGGTCCCTGAGGGACTGAAGGCCACCATTAGAACTTGGAACATATGCCTATAGTCCAAGCTACTTAGAAGTCTGAGATACGAGGAACACTTGAGTCCAGGAGTTCAAGATTGCAGTAGGCTGCGATCACACCACCACTGTACTCCAGCCTGGGCAACCAAGCAAGACTCTATCTCTGAAAAACAAAACAACAATAACAACAAAAAAACTTCGGGGCAGTGGTTTGCCTCTTTGGTATTTAATTATTTTTTAATAATGCAGTTTTTTGGTAAATGAGAATATTATAATTCCTTGCTTTCTTGGCAAATTGATGGACCATGTGACTAGTTCTTTCCAGTTGGCTATGGACAGATGGGGTGTAGCATTAAATTGCTGGTTGGAGGCTTCTCAACTTTCTCTTTGTCCTGATGCCCTGACTGGCAACCTTCCGTATATCAGCGTTTTTAATTCCATACTGACTGTGACTTAAGCAAGTTTGTTTGTTATAATGATTCGAGCAACTAAAACATGAGTTGTGTGTTATTTCAGCCTAATCTAGATTTTTATAACAAGTATGTTTATTAAAGCTTTAAAATGGGTCATTTTAAGTAAAAATTGCAACTCAGTTAAAAAGTGGGCAAGTTCATGTAAGTTAAAATCTAAAAAACAAAAAAACAAAACAAGAATAAGAAAAACTATGTGTATTTCATTCCCTCTGGATATCAGGTAATTTGCCTGTTTTCATAGCACAGATTATTATTCATTATTAATTATGCAACCAACCAAATGCTAGGCACTGGTGCAGTAGCATACTTCTAGGTGCGATAACTTTGATAAGCATTGCTTGCTAAAGCTCAAAGCTTTAAGTTCCACTGGATGAGACATTTTATCTGCTGTGTTCACTGTGATTAGCCTAGTATCTGCTAGCAGTGGTCAGCACACAGTAGGCTTTAATAAATCTTTGTTGACTGTAATAATCAATAAAGATTTCAACAATCTACCGTCAAGGAACCGTGAGCTGCTGGGGCTGAGAGAACGATTTTAGGCCAATCAGTATGTCACTATCAACTGGATAAGAGAAAGCAATATGCATTTGGGGGGGTAGAGTAGTGTTAATAAATAAAGACTACTTCTTGAGTACATTTTCTTCTGAGAGTATGAAAAAAGCCTCAAGAGAATCACTCCTAAAACTGGGGATGTCTCTCGATAATTTGGGAATATTCACCATCTTATATCTGAAAATTTCTGAGCTACTGAGTAAACAAGTACTTAATACTGCTGAGGCTGAGACAGGTATAGGAGGGAGAGAGTAGGCTTAAGCGAGGTATTTCAGGGCTGCAGCTCACTGTTGGAGCTATCATGGCAAGCCGATGCTTCAAAAGCTAGCTACCTACAACCCAAACATCACCATGTCACTCAATCACCAAACATTGATGCGGAATTTTTTGGGGTGTCGCTTTGCCAGCCAGAAACCTCTTAATGGCAGCTCCTTTTGCCTGAGTACTGCTCATGCCCTCTAGGCTCATTCTGTTTACTCAGCCAGGCAGGCTGCACTTGCCCTGTGCTACTGGCCTGGATCTCATACCTGCCTAGCCTGAGCCAGGTGCAGAGTATCCAGGGGTGTGTGAGCCAGCGAGTGCGGGGTCTGGCCGCTGCACACAGCCAGGCACATCACCTTCCGCAGCAGGGTGCTCAGCTCCAGGCACTGGTATAGGTATAGGTGCAGGCTGTGTTTGAGGCTGTAGCTGGACGAGACATACCACAAGTGGCTTCCACTGTGGGCACCGGCATCTGGACAGGGGGAACAGGGCAGCACTCGAAAGCTCAGAGACACCAGAAACTTCAGAGCCCCAAAGAGGGTGTTACGGCCCTGGCTCAGGGAGCCCCTAGGGCTGCAACTCTTCTCTTCTTCTCATTGCGTGCAGCATGGCGAGGGTTGGGGGTCATGTTTCAGCCCTGATTATGTTACTGCTCTTTGACTCCCGCCATTCAGCAGGTTGGAGTGCCAAGTTCTTGTCCAGCGTCTAGGAAGAATGAGGTATGCAGACAACTGGAGGGTAAGCAAGGTGGAGAGGAGCTTCACTGAGCAACAAAACAGCTCTCAGGAGACTGGAAGTGGGTAGCTCCTTTCTGCAGGCAGGTCCACCCAACATCTGTCTGAGTCTGACTGAGTCCGGAAAATTTTATGGGCTCAGAAGAGTGAAAGTCAGTGCTAATTTGTCCATGAGTGGCCACGAGTGGGCCTGGAAAACACACTACCCAGTTGGCTGAATGGTCTTCAGTGAAGTTCTCACTATCGGCATCAGACTGCCTGGAACTGCCAGCCCAGTCCCCAGGCTTCAGGCGTTCCCTGGCTTGAAGGTGGGACTTTACCAGGGACCTGCCCGGTTCCACCCAGGAACATGTCTGCCTCCTGCTGTCAATATGCCATCCGTGGTGCCCAGGCTATTCGTGCTGAGGAGCGTCTGCCGGCCTGTGCAGAGCCACCCTCAGCCTCCCCCCGCCCCCTACCAGCCTCCCTCCAGCACTCATCAGCAGTCTGGAGGGGACCAAAGTGGCAGAGGGCTAGTGTGTCAGGCTGCCCTGAATCTGTGCACACCTGGCTGGGATGCAATAGTGCCAAGCCTCTGCCACAACTTTGTTCTACCCAGGAGCAAGCTGTGGAAGCAGGAAGAGACCAGGCAGTGGGAGCAGGCACTTTCAAACCCAAGGAGCAAGGAGCTCCCTGGGCCCCTGAGAGTGCAGGAATGTCTGGGTCCAAAGCCCTGGCTGGGCGGCTGCAGCTGCACCCGCAGGTGCAGGGCTCCTGCCCTGCTGACTTAGTAGATGACGGGGCTCCCATCTGTTCCTGGCCCCTGCTGACTCCATGGAGCAAGCAGCCCTGAATGCACCTCCACTGCTGTAGCCAGCATCTTCACAGTGGCTGCTCCAGACAAGCCTCCACTGCCATCAACATTATTTACTAAACTTGGAAAAACTAACATTGGTAGCAATGAGTATGTGTGTATACATATGTCGGGGCACAGATTAAAACCCATCTGATCTCCCTTGACAGGGAATTAGATGGATGCATTCTATTGCATTTACATCTCTTTTATTATTATTATTATTTTTGAGACAGAGTCTCATACTTTCTCCCAGGCTGGAGTACAGTGGTGTGATCTCGGCTTAATGCAACCTCCGCCTCCTGGGTTCAAGCGATCCTTCTGCCTCAGCCTCCCAGGTAGCTGGGATTACAGGCATGAGCCACTGCACCTGGCCTACCTCTCTCTTAAGTGGCATCGAATGTGCCCCATGTGGATATTTGCAACACAGAGGATGGCTATAAATAGTCAATGTTACGAAGAGAAGCAATGACAGTGTTGGCAGAGAAGAGGAAGTGTTTCTAAAAAGAGTGTTTAATTAGATATTAAAGTAAATGTTAAAACAGATATATCTGGGTCTTAGGAAGTAGGCTCTCATAATGGCTAAAATTATTGACAAGTTACAGAAGTGAACAGAGTTGTCATTACAGAGAATGCACGACCAAGCGAGAAAGTGGGAGGTGTTGACTCAGTTGGTGTCAGCTATCGGAAAAATAAAATGGCTTGCTGTCTCACTTCAGCAAATTGAGAATCTTAAATAAATTAATTCCAAAATAAAAAATAGGGCCCTTCCTTATGAGATGCTTACATCTGGTAGGGTAAGAAAGACAAACATTTAAACATGATGTAAGAGTGAGGCTGTGGGGATGCACTAGCTGCAGGGGAGCACAGAGTATTTATACTTAGACTGGGAGGATACAGGAAAATTTCCTGAGAAGACAGCATGGCAGGAGCTAAAGTTTTAAGGATGAATAAGAGTTAGCCAGGCAAAGAATGTGGGAAGTGCATTCAGGGCAGTTAAGCAGTGTGAGTTAAAGCACAGAGCTGTGAAGCAGTACGGTGCATGAGGAAAACAGCAAGTCACTTGATTTCAAGTGCATGAAGTAAGAGGCAGGGTATGGCAGGAGTTAAGGTAAGAGATACATAGGACAGGGAGGGCTGTACAGTAGATAATATCAAGGATTTTGCAGACAACAGGGTTCCACTGAAGGGTTCTAAAGCAGGCAGGTGACACGATCAGATCTTATTTTTAATTTTATTATTTATTTATTGATTTCGAGACAGGGTCTTGCTCTTGTCACCTAGGCTGGCATGCTGTGGCAGGATCTCAGTTCACTGCAGCCTTGGACTCCTGGACTAAAGTGATCCTCCCATCTCAGCCTCTGGAGTAGCTGGGACAATAGGTGTGCACCACTACACCCGGCTAATTTTTTTTTTTTTTGAGACCGAGTTTCTCTCTAGTTGCCCAGGCTGGAGTTCAGTGGTGCGATCTCGGCTCACTGCACCCTCCACCTCCCGGGTTCAAGCGATTGTCCTGCCTCAGCCTCCTGAGTAGCTGGGATTACAGGCATGCGCCACCATGCCCAGCTAATTTTGTAGTTTTATTTTTTTTTTTTTATTATACTTTAGGTTCTAGGGTACATGTGCACAACCTGCAGGTTTGTTACATATGTATACATGTGCCATGTTGGTGTACTGCACCCATTAACTCGTTATTTACATTAGAGGTGGGGTTTCTCCATGTTGGTCAGGCTGGTCTCCAACTCCCGACCTCAGGTGATCTGCCTGCCTCGGCATCCCAAAGTGCTGGGATTACAGGTGTGAGCCACCACGCTTGGACCAATTTTTGTATTTTTTGAGATGGGGTTTTACCATGTTGCTCAGGCTGGTCTCAAACTCCTGGACTCAAGCAATCCTCCAGCCTCAGCCTTCCAAAATGCTGGGATTACAGGTACGAGCCACCACACCCATCCAGATCTTATTTTATATGGGATATTAATGGTAACTTTGTAAAATTGGAGGAAGAAATACCACAGGCAAAGACTACAACTAGCACCCATTAGTTAAATTGGGAATGAGGAGGATCTAAACTAGGAGAATGACAGCATGGTTTGAGGAAAGGTTATATATGTATAAACAACTTAGTGATAAATTTAGTAGGCGATTACCTGGAAGTTGGAGTAAGGAAAAGAAAATGTGATATTTACAGCCCATATTTATATCTGGACAATGGTTTTATGAGAGGCAAGTATTACACGGGCAGGAACAATTAATGGGGAAAAGCAAACTTATGACAATTTTGAGACAGTTTTGAAAATATTTAGCAGGCAGTTGGATATAGATATCTGAACTTCATTGCAGATATTGGCACTAGAAATACACAAAGGGGAGTCATAAACATTAGTTTGCAGCTGAAACTAGAAAATTGGAAAAGGGATCTCCATGGAGTGTGTGTGGAGTGAGAATAACCAGAGATCAATGTTGAGGAACATTTAAGGAGTGGGCAGAAGGGCAGAACTCACTGGAGATTGAGGGAAAAAAAAAGTCAAAAAATCTTGTTTCTTGATTACAAAAACAAAAAACAAAAACAGACTGATACTGTCACTGTTATAGTAGGTTAATATTTTTTCTTTTAAATTCCAGTGGGTAATTAGGAAATCATTGGCTACTCTGATAAAATAGTTTCAGGGAAATGATAGAGACAGTGAAAAAAGTTACAGGCTATTAAAAAATGAATGGGAAGAAAGGAAAAAGTATCTTATTTCAAGAAAAGTGCAGGTAAAGGGAAGAGAGAAATCAACACAAATAAAACAGTTTAACTTTCAAGTAAATGTATTTCTAATTCTATTCTTTCCTGGGATAAGGGATTGCTTAGAAAGATTATATGTGTTTGAAAGCAAGGGTAAAGCCAAGATAAAGGAAAAACCATGGTAAGGGAAGAAAAAATTGCAACGGATGAAACAAAGCTCTGAAGGACATTTAGAAAATAAAGAACAGATGTCTGCTTGATGGTTGGTCATAAAGAAGAGAAGTATATAATCCTCTCAGAAGGTAAGGGTGGGTATAGAAAATCAGAAGGTGAGGGGGACAGAAGAGCCAGTAATTCATGTTTTATGAAATCAGATTCCCTAATAATACAGAAGTTTGTTTATTAAGAGTAAGGATGAGAGAGTGGAGAAGCCTTGAGAATAAAGGTAGAACAATTGCTGAAAGAAGTGGAAGGAACAACTGATCGAGAAGGCCAAAGACCTGAGAAATTGACTAGGATCGAATGTACAAATTTGTGGACATATGAATGTTTAAATGATGGCATTTCTCTAGCAGTGTCAAGCCTCTGCATTAGAGTAGAGAAAGTGGATAATGGAATTAACTCAAGATTGACATTTTATCTGTCAGATGTCTGTAAAGGTAAGGATGTAAGGCATTGAGGTTATTCACAAAATAGTTCAGATAATCAGCAACAACAGGACCCAGGCTGAGGAGCGAAGACATCAAGCCTGGAAATGTCTAGCTCAGCTGAAAGAAGGAGGTGGGGTGGAATCCAGAACTGGTTGTTTCTGTAAAGCTGTTTATGGCCAGAGTAGTGAAAGTGATCAAGACAAGAGGTTGTGCTTAAAACCTGAGACATCAGTGCTTAAAGCGTGCGACATCAGCACTTAAGGTTCAGATATAGATAGATTTCAGTTCAACTTCAACGTATGGCTGTCGGCTGTGATGAGTTAGGTATTTTTGTGTCCATTTTATGACAAAGCAAGTGATTTGGAGAGGTTACATAATTTATATTTAAAACACTAGTGGGTATGAGAGCTGGGATTTGACCACAGGTTTTCTGACTTCAGAGCTTCTGTACTTTTATTAGTCCATATCATCCTGCACAATTTGGCTTCTCAAGTAATGAAATAGGGATGCATTTTTGCTTTATTCAAGTTTATACTGTTTTAATTTATAAGAGAATCAACATAATTTTGATAATCATTTGTTCTGTTTACTTTGTTTTGTTTATAACTGAATATTCCTGATTGGTTGTTTTGGACCTAAGTGTTTGATTTGGGAACATCTTCAAAGATGTTAGTGTCCTTTTCATTTTGAAGATATTTGGCCTAATAACATTTTGTTCATAAAACTGTGTTCAGCCCACCAATGAGTTTAAATTGGTTTCAGAATTACATATAGTTAAGTAAGATGTCAGAAGCAAGTAATTTGAGTTCAAATTATGTAATAGCATAGATATGTTTATTTATATTTTTTCCAAAAGCCTTGTTTAACTGAGTTACTCAAAGCTTTTCTTGTAGAGTGCCTACTGGTGCTTTATAAAATCACAGGCATCAAATTAATGAGTCCATCCAACTTTCTAGATAATTAGAATGCCCCTCAGCTTAACAGCACAGGGCTGAATCAGAACTATTTTACTGAAGAAGGTGTGAAACTTGTTTTCCTAAGTGGCAAAATAAAAAGTTATTAATAGCAATGCTAACATTCACATTCAGTTTAACTGATTTTTTAAAGTCACTTTTTAGTCTAATCTCCAATGACTTTGAACATAGTTTCCCAAATGTTCTGTTCTTGCATTGTGCCCTTGCATTAAGTTCAGGATTAGTTTTTCTTGTGATCACCATACTTCAAAAACAGAGATCTTAAATACATATCAAATTTGGTCTTGTTTGTGACATTCTAATATTAACTGATGATTTTTATAGCATTGATTTCATATGGCAATGTTTGTTTTTAATTGATTTAGGTGCTGTGTTCTCAGTAAAACTAACTCATTAGAAAAATGTTCTGAAACCTAGTTGATATCTATTTATTCACTTTTGCAGAGGGTTTTTAGCCAAGACACATTCTCCAATTTAAATAAACTTCTTTATATTATAGATTACATCATGTATAAAGAGAAAATGCAGAAACATGGTTAACTTTTACATATAAGGTCATTAAAAATCCATTCTTGCCTTCCTGCCCATTACTACATCTCTTTTTCAGACCTGTCACCCATTTCATTTAAGCACTTAGCTCTCTTCTAATGAATGAATTGGCATTTCATATTACCTTATTATCCTATAAAACAAAATGCGTACTCAATAACATTAATGGTAATTTCTCATAAAGACACATTATCGATCCGGGAGCTACCTGTAAGCATTGAAAATTGCAGCCTGCACACAGAGCCTTTCACATCTGGGTCTGAAGAATTAAAGAAAAATTAAATTTGACAGCAGTAAATTCACAGGCACAATCTAGGCTCCAATTTATATGCAAAATGAAATGCTTTATGAAAATTTCTTCTATTTTCTCATGGAGATTTGGGAAAAAGATTTCACTAGATGCTTCTTTCTTTAATATCCCTCTACTTAAATATTATACTGCAGTCACTGCAGACTCTCTTTGATGTATAAATAATCAAGTTAAATTATGTGCAGCAAGGAGACTAGTGCTCTGCCATTCTTATTTTACAAAGTAATTTCTACCCTAGAGGGTCAAATTTCCCTGACAAATTCTTAATTACTATGTTGCAACAGAAGCAGAATCTATTTGTGCATAAATCCTGGGCATTCCCATGTGGCAAGTAACTAATATTACCAACCATTTCACTTGGCCTGTTCACTGAACTCCATAATTAGATAATACTTTTGATGATGGTACATTTGAAGTCTTAATCCATTTAATTTTTTATGAGTTTTTTTATTTTAATAGGGATATGTTAGTGACCACTGCCTATTTAAAAATCATTAAAATTCTGTCCACAGCAGTAATAAAGATTAAAGATCACTAATATGGCATTCATAACCTTGCTGGTTTTCCAGAAATCCAGGGCTTAAGGTAAATGTTAAAGGTCATTTAATATGTTAGTCACTAATTATAATCCTGGGTAATAGGTTCCTTTTCTAATTATCATGGTATAAAAGTTCTATTGTTTGGGTCTGTGCTTCTGATTTTTGTATTTAGCTTTTTTTGGAATAAGTAATCCTGGAATTAAGCTCCTGAACATTGATGAAAGTAGGTAATGCTTGATGATTAACTGGATAAAAGCTTATATTTGAATGCTGTATGATATCTTGCCTTGAAGTTACTTACAAAAGATGCAGCATCTTTTTTTCTAGGAATAAGTTCAGGGAAAAGGTCATTGTAAGGTTAATGCACCCATATTTTAATATCAAACTATGACAAATTTGACTACAGCCTTTCCGTATCCCTGCCAAAACATTAAGAAGAAAGCTTAAACAACATGAAACGAGAGGAGGTGTTTCTAAAAAGTAGACTAGATTTGGCCTCTTAACCTAATAACAAAAGTGCAAAATTATCCATTTCACTTTGCAATAAATTGCTCACTCCTTGTTTAAACACACATACATACACAGGCATACACATACATCTCGTAAGTTAGAGTAGCTTCCTGAAGAAATCACAAGCTGCCTTCTCAGCTAATATCCTAGGATCATGACAAGCCAAAGCCATGATGGACCAATTGTAACCCATCAGTATTTTGGCCCGTATTTTTCACCAAATTCAGACTATGTTGTTGTTTTCCACTTAGCTTTATATTGGTCTTGAAAGTATTACATATCATCTGCTTATAAAATGTCTACACTTTGAATTATTTTATTAACATGTATTTTTTCATATTTCAAACATTATTTGCATTTTCTACCTCTTCAGTCATTCATATATACTTCAATCTTTGCATTTGTCCTTGCAAGGAATCTTTAACAAGTCACTAATATAATGTCAATTGTGTCTTAGATTGTTAGAACTTGTAAAAAGCTTTAAGAATATTTTATAAGAGCCCTATCAATAGTTATACCTTGATTAATTAATTCATAATTATTTATTGAGTATTTGCTGTGCTCCGGACATGTAAAGATTCTTGCTATCATGAAACTTTTATTCCACTGACAGGAGAGACATACAATAGACAGAATAAATAAGTTTACCTCTATTCCAATGTCTCTCTCTATAGTATATATAGATACTATATATAAGTAACTATAGATACTAATGATAGAAACTTTAAAATACTACAAGCAAGAGGAAAACTCAGGAGTAATATGGGAATTGATGATTAGGAATCAGAAAAAGGGTTACTATCTTAATTTGAGTGATCTTAGAAGGACTCTTTGAGAAAGTGACATTTGACCAAAGATTGGCAAGCATTACTCAAGGGTATCAGGTATCCCAGGAAGAGCAGGCAAGTACAAAGACTCTGAGGCAAGAGCATGCTTGGCTTGTTTGAGGAGCAATGTGAAAGTGAGTGGTTGGAAAGAAGGAAAGAAAGTTAGAGTATTTGCATATTTGTTCAAAAAAGTATTGGGCTCCAGGTTACATGTTACCTTTAGGCTCTTGCAGAAACTTTCACCTTTTTTAATTTGTGAGATGAAGGCCATATGAATATTTCAAAAAAGAAGGGACATAAGTCTACTTAGGTTTAAAAATTATAACTCTGACGTCTGGACTTAAAATCTGCTAATGGGGTTAAAGAGATGAAGCAGAGAGACTAGTTAAGGAGCTTTAAAGATCATCCCATCAAAAGATGAGAGTGGATTGAATCAGGGGATCATTTTGGATATTGAAAGCCAAATTTGATATGTTTTGAAATTAAAGTAAAATAATTTGATAGCTGATCAGATACATGTTATGAGAGAAAGAAAAGTGTCAATAATGAAACTAGAATTTGGTTTTTAGCAACGTGGGTCTCATTTGTGAACTCAATAAATACATTTGCAGCATATTGTGGAGTCAAATGCCTGAAAGAAGGTGATTGAAAGAAAAAATGGGAGGAGGGGAGTTTTTCTGTTAAAGGTAAGGAAAAACAATGGAGTAACAGCTAGAGGAAAATATAGATGTAGAAAGTTTTCTTTTCAATGTGGAAGAAATTACAGTATATATGTACAAAATATGTTTAGAAGATAATCCGGTAGAGAGGGAAAGTCAACAGTCACTTGAAACTAATGTTTATGACTTTAAACTGAGACAGTGAGCCATGTCCAGGTTCAGAGTACCAGAGAATACAACTAAACTTGATGAGAGTTTTGCAAGGAGAGGATAATAAAGTGAAAGAAGGGCACAATTATTGGCAATGTTTGCACAAAATGGTATGTAAGAATGTAGAATTTAGACTGTGTAAGGAGGGTGGTGAGGGTAGGACAGTGCACACACATAAGTGCCGTAAATAACTATGATAGATATCCCTTTATACTTGGGGGAATGGAATACATGAATGATAAGTCAATCATCTCTTCCACTTGGAGGGCTTTCTTAGACAGGGGCTAGTAATAAGACTGGGGAAATTACAAGAACTCATAAAATCGAGTGTGGAAGCGCAACATTAAACACCAAGAAAAGAGAAAAGTGGAAAAGCAACTGTACGCATAAGAGTGCTCCAACAGACTCCCCAAAAATGAATACTATGAATTATGCTTCCCCAACTGAGATCACAAAATTAACGAAAAGACAAGGGATAGCTGTTGCTGGAGGTTGGGTTTATCTAGGGCTGGCTCCATGTTTGTGACCTGTATAGGTACACAGGATCCCACGCTAAGAATGGCCTTGCATTTGGTTCAATCCTCTGCTGCTGCAGTCTTGAGACTTTTAATATTTTGGAACAAGGGTGTTTTGGTAGCGTCCTGCAAAAGGCAGGATAAGTTTAGATGTTGACACACACACAGACAGAGTATGAGAAGGTATTACTCTCATTATGGGGGTTTCTGGGGACAGCAGGGTAGACTCCCAAGCAGGTTCAAAATGGCTTGAGTGAATGAGGGGAATATGGCTTTGGTTTCTGTTGTGATTCAGACATGTTGGGAGGAGAGCCTCTGCATAGGAGCTGGATTAGCCTGGTTTGATCATTCTCATCTGGTGACAAAGAAGGGAGTGACAGCTTTCTTATGGGCTTGTCCCACTATGGGGCTTGAAAGCTGTGAGTAATTAAACATAAAAACATGCAGTCAGATGCTTTATTAAAAGGGGTCCCTGGGATTCCTCCTTGCACTGGCCCCACAGATGATGTAGTTGGTCCTGATGTTATGGAAGCAGATTCTGAGACACAGTTTGGGATGCTAGATGTATATTAGGGAGTAACTACTGTGAAGGGAAGAGAGGAATTCAAAATGGAAGGAGGAAAACGTCCAACTGCTATACATTCATTCACCCATTATCAACATTCCCTACATGGGGACATATGGCCACACATGTATATGGCCATGTGCTTGTCAGATACAGAACTGCGCAGATTTTCAAGATGGGGAGCAAATTATTTTCTCAAGAAGGACCTTAGCAGACTCATCTCTACATCTCCCAGAGTTGGGTATATTCAGTGTCTTGAAATTTGTCATAGGTTTTAGATGCAAATTAAAATAGTTTGAGTTTTTAGGGGGTAAATTAATAATAAATAGGTCTGAAATAAAGGCTTTAGAGGCATCCAAATTAATTGGGCACCAGACAGGTCACAGGATTTATTGTCAAAGAAGTGGCATTCAGATTTCTCTCCATCAACTATCAGATATGTGACTTACTAGATATAAAAAGTTTAGTCTCTTTGAATGTGAGTTTTTAAAATAAAGATAATACTGTTACAAATTGATATTTTTTGAGGAATAACATTTGAAATAACTGTTGAAAAGTTTCATACAAATATTAGTCATTTTTCATATTAAAAGCACTAAACTATAAACGTTGTAACATATAGTTAGGGTGACCAAAAGTCTATGTTTTTTTTTTTCCAGTGGAAGAGAGTTTTCTAATTTGAGTTGATTATGTCTTAGTGTGTTTTGCCCTTCCTGTTAGGAACCTTCTCTTTAATAGCAAACTTTTAGTCATGCCAAAAGTAGCATACCCATCAATAATTACTAACTAGTGTATCTGTTTTATTTAACAAATTTAACCAAGTTATCTGATGATCATCAATAGAAAAAAAATAAAGTTTTAAATTGGTCAGTGCATATTTCTTACTCATTTTAGTGTTTTAACAAGGAGTTACAGGTATCTTATATAAGATATGAACATTTTATTTTTCTCAAATTATGTTAAGGAGGATGCTTTAGGTTTAACTGCTTCTTGTTTTTATAATGTCATCTAAGAATTTTACGGAGCTTCTTGAGGTTAAATCCATGTGTATTCAATATTTTCTACAGCTCAGCATTTTTATATTTATGTTAAAAATAAAAACATGAAGAAAGTTTGAATCCTCACTCGGGTCACCAGTGGTAAAATAGGGTCACAATTTAGTTAGTACATATAGCACTCCAGTACCTCAAGTACATACAGCACAGGCCTTTAGTTCAGGCTAAAAACTCTTCTTTCAGTAAGTAGAAAATGAAATAAACAAACCTCAGTTTTGAATGTTTAAAGTCTGAAGCTTGCTCCAAATTCTTTTATAAATCAGGCTGTGTAATCTCATGATGTTTCTGGAAGTAGAAAAGAAAGATTTATTTCAACAAAATAGTGTATATATTTCTTTCAGTTTCCCATTCTTAAATTGAAGTCTTAGATAGGGCTGGAAGTTTAAAATTAAAATGGTTTCATCACTTCAAATTCTGCAGCTGTTCTTTTTTTTTTTTTTCTTAAAAAAAAAAAAAACTATTTAATGTCACACAGACAAACCCTGCCCCAATTACACAGGAACAGATTTGAAACAGCTTGGAGTATAATTAGAGATAGAAGGTGTGTATATTTGTATTTATGTGGGATTGGAAATGCTAAATAAAACTGTATATATACACTTGATGGGGATCTTTAATAAGAAAATGACTACTTTAGAACCTTGTCCTGGACTAGTTTTTCTGTTTACATTTTGGTTATTTCAAAACTCAGGAAAACAAAGGAAACATTTAGCTCAGCAATATTTTGAAGTAAGCTAAGATCTTATTTGAGTATCCAACACCACAGTGCAGATATATTTGAAAATGTCAAGAGAAAAATAACATCAGCAACAAAAATTTACTGTTTTTCTCAATCCCTCCTTTTTTTTGCCCTCTGTTACTACTGTGATAGACATCCTATTTCATCAATACTGAGAAATGTAAAATGTCAGTGTCTTAGTCTTCTTTGTGTTGCTATAATAGAGTGCCATGGACTGGATAATTTACAAAGAAAAGAAACGTATTTTTTACAGTTCTGGATGTTGAGAAGTTCAAGGTTAAGGGACCCACATCTGGTGAGAGCCTTCTTGCTGCGTTATCCTGCAGCAGAAGGCGAAGTGCAAGAGAGTTTGGGACAGTAAGAGAACCAGAGGAGGCCAAACTGGCTTATCAGAATCTACTCTTGAGATATGACATCAATCTCTTTATGAAGGCAGAGACCTTATGACCTAATCACTTCCTATGATGCTACACCTCCCAACACTTGCACTGGGGATTAAGTTTCCAAAAGATGAATTTTGGGAGACACATTTAAACCATAGCAATATTATTAAATTAAAATGGTAAAAATTATTTCTAGACACTTTCTAGAGTGTCTTTCCCATTGAAAATCTTGCACAAATTACTAATTTTACAAATGAAAAAATATTTTTATATTTATATGTGACCTTGATAAGGTCTAAAAATGTACACCTTGATGAGAAAGAGACCCAGAAAGAGAGAGAGAGAGATAAAATCATTAAAAATACAGGCAGAGGCTGGGCTCAGTGGCTTATGCCTGCAGTCCCAGAACTTTGGGAAGCTAAAGTGGGTGAATTGCTTGAGTCCAAGTATTGGAGACCAGCCTGGGCAACAAGACAAAACCCTGTCTCTATAGAAAATACAAAAATTAGCCAGGCATGGTGGCATATGCCTGTAGTTCCAGCTACTCAGGAGGCAAATGTGGAGGATCACTTGAGCCTGGGGAGGTCGAGTCTGCAGTGAGCCATGATCATGCCTCATGCCACTGCACTCTAGTCTCGGCTACAGAGTGAGACCCTATCGGAAAGAAAGAAAGAAAGAGAGAGAGAGAGAGAGAGGAAGGGGAAGTGGAAGCGGAAGGGGAAGAAGGAAGGAAGGAAGGAAAAAGAAAAGAAATGAAAAGAGAAGGAGGGAGGGAGGGAGGAAGGAGGGAAGGAAGGAAGGAAGGAAGGAAGAAAGGAAAGAAAGTTCAAAAGAATTAACTTAAAATTGTATTTCATTCACTTTGATGCTCAAAGAAAAGCTGGCCCTATTATCAGTTATCTCAACTTAAAACTTACTGTGAAACATACACTCTATCCCTTCATAGCTGTTAAAAAGATTTAAAGTCATAATCACAGCACTTGAAAAGAACAATGCAAGTTCATTTTTGCTAATCTGATATCTTAAAATAGACTATCATAAAAATCACTGCAGAAAGATGAGAATCTATTTTTAAATTCTTCCTGGAATAAAATGGTCTATCTTCCTCAGTTTATCAGTCCTGACCAAGAAGAAAAAGACTCTCTAATACTAAATCAAATTTTTAATTCTGCTATTTAATCACATACTTTTAAGATGTCTCTTAGTGAGAATGGGAACTCAATTCCCTCAAATCCTAGAAGTTTTCTTTCAACTTTCCATTCTCTTTCTCTAAGGCATTTACTCAAAGCGTGGTCCTTGGACAAGTTGCATCAAAACTATCTTTGGGAGGCTGAGGCGGGAGGATTATCTGAGGTCAGGAGTTGGACACCAGCTTGACCAATACGGTGAAACCCCGTCTCTACTAAAAATACAAAAATTAGCCGAGCGTGGTGGCAGGCACCTGTAGTCCCAGCTACTTCGGAGGCTGAGACGGGAGAATTGCTTGAATTGCTTGAACACATGAGGTGGAGGTTGCAGTCAGCCGAGATCATGTCACTGCACTTCAGCCTCGGTGACAGAGTGAGACTCCATCTCAAAAAAAAAAAAAAAACAAAAAACGCAGATACCTGTAGATCAGTATATCTAGAGGAGATGACAGAAAAACTATGATTTTATTTTATTTTCAAGTAGCTAAGTAAGAGTTTTTAATGTTGAAAACTACTTTGTTCTTCTTATTTATGAATTTGACCTAATTCTTTCATAATAACTATAATTTTAGCTTGAATTCTCATCAGAAAATTCACCTCTATAAACAATGCTTCATACTCTCATCGAACCCACACAGACTAATTTCATCATGATTGTTTAAAATTGTCATTCACCATATGGATCTATAGTCATTCAACAAGTCCAACACATATCTATTGAGAGATTTTACCTACTGTTATAAAAAGAAATTAAACAGTAAAACAAAGAAACAAAAAATAATAAGATTTCTCATGCCTATTTAATAATAAGGGGGAGTACAGACAATAAATTAAACAATAGCCAAACTATATGTGAAAGTAATAGGAATAAAGGATAGTAGGAGTCTGGGAAAAGGTTGCAATGTAAAATAGAACAGTTAGGGAGCAAACATCTTTTTTTGAATTTTTGAATAAAAATTTGAAAGAGATGGGAAAAGAGCATCTGCAAGAGAAAGAACAGCCATTACAAAGGCCCTCGGTGGGAAGTCGGCCTGATGTGCTTGAGAAATAAAAACAGTGGAGAGAGTGGAAGGAGCAAAGCCATAGAGAAATAGGGGATGCAGTTAGAGAGGTAGTGAGAGGCCAGATTGTGTGGGGCCTTGAAGGAGATGCAGAGCAACTGGAAGGTGTTAAGCAAAAGAATGACCTGGTTTCAAGGCTCATAGCTTTAAAAGCAACCTCTCCTCTATCAGTGCCCAAATTTATAAATTCAACTGTATCTATTTTCCCAATCTTCAGATTTTTATCCAGAGGTTCATTGACGTCTCCACTTGGATGCTTATTATGCTTCTAAAGGTTAAAGTGTCCAAAACTGAACTTCTCCTGCCCATCTTCTTCCTCCTCAAATTTTCTTCTCCTCATCTTTCCTTCTCAGTTAGAGACAACTCTATTCTATTTGCTCAAGCCACTCATTCTTTTTGTTGACACCTCTTACACATGACAACATTCACCAGATACTCCAGCAGATCCTGTTGGCTCTACCTTAACATTATAGACCAAAATCAATAACGGAAACATTTTTCAACACTTATGCTACTGCCACTCACACACACACAAAATGAACTGGTTTCACTAAGTTTGAATGACTTTGTGTCACTGTTCTGCAGTGAACAGATTTTAGAAGGAGCAAGGATGAAAGCAGGAAGACAGATAAAGTTATTGCAATAATACTTGGGAAAAAGGATGGTGGCTATGACCAGGGTGGTAAGTAGTCATATTCTGGATATATTTTAAAGGTGGATTCAATAGTAGTTTTTGACTAGTTTCATGTGATATATGAGGAAGAAGAGTTACTATTTCTTCAAGGCATTTTGGCCTTAATAACTGGAACCAGTCTTTGCATTGAGACAAGAAACACTATAGATGGAGCAAGTTTGTGAATATAGATCAAATTTCAACATGCAAAGTTTGGGAATTCTATGACACATTCAATGGAAATATCAAGTAGTCAGGTAGACATAGGGGTCTTCAATTCAATGGAGGTGTTCAAGTTACACCACATGGGTGGCATTTAAATATTTCAGACTGGGTGAAGTTAAGAAAGAAAATTAACCTAAGGAAATGCTCTGAAAAATTATAATTGAAGAGTTTGGTGCTAAAGCAGGGGGTGGAAACTCTGATCTCCTAGTTCAAATGCTGTTTGTAGAATAAGTTAAGATATGGACTGAGAATTCACAATTGGATTTATGAATGTGGAAGAAGAATCAGTGACTTTGATGCAAGTAGCTTCAATAAATTGAGAAATAAAAGTGATAACCTTATTAGAGAGAATTTAAGAAGAAATGGGGAAAAAAAACCCTGTCTTTCAAACATATCCACTTGCCTTGCTCAATTTTGCCCTTTTCATGTCATTTAATTAACAGCTTATGCATTTGCAAATTTTTCTTCTATTCATGTAGGTCACTTTTACTTGAAATGTTAAATATAAATATACACTTTACATGCTTATTTATTGAAGCAATTAACAGTCCATATTATTAGCAACATTGTTGCTATTGGGGACTTTGATAAACTCTGTCAAATTTTTCCTAACAAGAAAGGATTTTTTTTTTAATAAATTTTACTCAGGTAGTCTGATGCACTCTTATTTGCAAATAACATTTTTGAAAAATCAGCATGACATGTCAGCAGACTAGGATAACTTATATGTTACTTTGTTTCATTTAATGCTTTTTAATTTTATAATCCTTACAATAACCAAATGCAACATGTACAAAACTAAGCACATTTTCTGCCACAAACTGCCTTCCCCTGATGGATCTTATACTACTAATGGAAGTATTGTAACACCTCAAAATGTACAAGTGTCTAGAAACTTTTTAAGTTGGATAAAAGAATCCAAGTGCCTTTTGGGATCCTAAAAATACATATGGATATCAACATATAACAATAACGTGTTTAAAATAATGTCTTTGTGTCATCAATGCAATATATCAATTCCATTAAAAATGTAGTAATTGATCATCTTTAAAATTATTCTATTCTAAGTAATTAAAATGCATTTTAAAGAGCAAAATTATAAACTCTTAGGTATCTAGAATTCTCAGTTCTAAGAATAAAACACTTCCAAGCATTATCTTGCCTGAGCCTACAGATTAAATTTGCTAGTAACTTAAATAATAAAATTCTATTCAAATATTCAGAGACATGTCCACATTTATTATTTCAACTGTTTAATTTTCCTCTGGGTACATGTATTAATTAATTAATGTGCTGCCCTTCTTATGTGATGATTTGCTTAGAAAGGTAAAATTATTAATAAAAAATATTTCCCTTGCTTTAGCATATTTAGGGCAAAGACCAAATGCTTGAGATATTTAAACTTACTTGTTTATGGCAAGCCTAAAAGAGCAGAAAATGTGACCCAGATGCACTGTGTAAGGTAAAACTTGAGAAAGCAGTGACGTAATACTTGGGCAAGAAAGAAATGCACACATACACACACATAATTTTTAAAAGTCCTGTTCCTTTTAACAATGAGATAACTAAAGAGAAAAATATAATAAAATATGAACAACAGCAATAATAATAAGTTGAGTAAAATCAGGGTTTCCAAATGAATATAAATGTCACAAACCATCTAAGGAAAGAAAACGTGCTGGCTTAATCTAAAACACCGTTACTGGTGTTCAAAAGAATTGCATCCCTCATTGAAAAAAAAAAAAAAAAAAAAAAAAAACTACATTAGTAAAAGTTTGGGGGCCAGGGGATATGCTTTAGTAATCTGTAATGAGTTATTGATTCTATAGACCATCATCATGAATTGAAATAATTCTCATTTGAAAAACTCTAGAACCTGTGGTTTGGGGTAAGCTGTATCTTCTATTGTTCATCATCTTAACACTGTAGGATCATTCTTTACAGAGATACAAACACGGTTGATTTACCTATTAGGCATTGTAGGTACTGTAGATCATCAAAGAAAATGTTATGATGTAACATTAATATATTATTATTGCAACTGTATGGTAAAATATAATTTCGAACATGCTTTTAATAGAAGAAGGGGCATACAAAGTCAAAAGTGGGTAGGGCTCACAGAAGTGCTAATGCAGCCCTAGACGGTGAATCAAATGACATAAACCAACCCCTATATTTATTTTATTTTCAGAAGATGGTGAAAGTGTCTCCCTCCTTTGCTAGAAGTAAAGTTAAGCCCCTTTGCCTTGAATTCCCAAGGAAACCAAAAGGTGAAAGTAGATTTTGTGATCATATTACTGAATTCCTCTCATTTGGAAAGTTTTCATATGTGTTTTTGAAAGGCTAGTAGGCCAATAGCCACAGGGACTTTACCTTGAAAATTGTAGCTACAGAGAAAGAAATTTATTCTCTCCATGCCAGAGAGTAAACAATGTGAAATATGGAAAGATCACATGTTTTGGACTCATATGAGATGATGTCTCAGCTGTAGTGCTTTTAGATGTAAACATTTTGGTGAATTTCACAATGTCTCTCAGCCACCTTTCCTCTGTATGTAAGAAAAATGGGTGCTATGATGTGTAACTAACAGAATTGTTGTGATATTTAATTGGCAACCCCCACATTCAAACAGGATTTTTCTTCAATGTCTCCATAGCAGAAAATGCTACCATTATTACACCAGTGTGCACTGAACAAAAATCATTGGCTTGTCCCCTGAGCCCTGTCTCATATTCCATAGGTCTTTCATCTCCCACCAGTTCTACTTATCAAGACCACCAGTGTTTCTCTTCTGAGCTCTTTTATTAGCTTTCAAATAGTTCCTTGTTTGCCGACTTCCAGTTTCTTCATCCAGTAATCTGTATGCCACATAAGATCCTGTGTTGTCTTTTTAAAATGGAAATAAAATCATAATATCACCAAGGCTTCTGATCAACAGAGAACACAATATCTCTGTGATAACATGGCCTTCATGATACTCCATGATATGGCCATTTTCTAATCTCTTTAAATTCCCTTCCTGCATGTCTAGCTACCATGGTTTTTTTTTAAACTTTTATTTAAATTATAATTTTATGCTAGAATGGTTTTAGATTGACAGAAACATCGTGAAAATACAGCAGACAGTTTTCATATACTCCACACTCAGTCCCCTACATTACTGACATTTTACCTTTCTATGGAATATTTGTCCCAATTAATAAACCAATATTGAAACATTGCTATAAAATAAAGTTTATAATTTATTAAGATGTCTTTAATTTTTACAGATTGTTCCCTTTTCTCCTCCAGAATATTATCCAGGATACATTACATTTAATTGTTACTTCCCCTTAAGCACCTTCTGCTGTGAGTTTCTCAGATTTAACTTGTTTTAATGACTTTGATGGTTTTGAGGATTATCGGTCAGGTACCTTGTAGAATGTCCCTCAATTGGTATTTATATGATTCTTTTATCATGACTAGACTGGATTTATAGATTTTAAGAGAAAAACCACAGCGGTAATATATCATTCTCATCATATCACCTCACATCACATCAGGGGTACATTATAGCAACACAATCTACCATTGTTGGTGTTACCCTTAATCATCTTTATAAGGTCAAATTTTTCTGTTTTCTCCACTGTGACATATTATACTCCCTCTCCTTGTTTTTAATGTATTCTTCAGTAGTAATAATGTGCAGCCTATACTTAAAGACGGGGAATTTATGCTCATTCTCTGTGAGAGTGGATTATCAACATAAAGTTTTTGCAATTCATCTTGATGGGTTGTCTGTTATCCATTTATTTATCCATTTATTTATTTGTATCAGTATGGATTTATAGATATTTTATATTTTGTGTGGTAATTCAGTGGCATTGCATTTGTTGCTCATATGGTTCCATCTTTGGCTATTGGGGATTCTTTAAGTTGAGTCTTGTGTCCTTTTGACATATTCCCATTGGTGTTTGTTTGTTGTCTTTTTATAGCACATACTTCCTTGCTTTCTGGCACTATAAGACATTCTAGGCTCATCTTGTATATTACTTGCTCCTATCCTAGAACCTTGCCACTTCTCTAAAGAGCCCTTTTTGGCCAGGCGCCATGGCTCATACCTGTAATCCCAGCTACACGGGAGGCTGAGGCAGGAGAATTGCTTGAACCTGGGAGGTGGAGGTTGCAGTGAGCCGAGATGGCACCATTGCACTCCAGCCTGGGGGACAAGAGCAGGACTTCATCCAAAAAAAAAAAAAAAAAGCCCTTCTTATTTTTATTGGAGAATGGTATTAGAATCTCAAACCTGGGAACTAGATGTACTCATTGCTGCCATGGTGTCGTTGCTACTATGCTTCTCCACTGACAGAAGAGTGTAATATATGTGTGTATATTAACCCATGTTTACATTTTCATAAATATCAGTAAATGTGTTCTGCTTATTTACGTACACTCATTAAGATAAATATGACTTTATATTGATGTCTCCAACTCTAGTCAACAGGTTCTTGTCAGTAACCTACCACTATAACAGTGATAAGCTGGGTTCCATTATTTACCATTTATTACATTGTGTTATATGTGTTGATGTATGTTTTAGAATTGTTATCCTATACTCCTGTGGGAAGCAACTTTATCAGCTACAGTAAAGTGCTTATGTCCAGTTTCTTTTGCCTTTAGTTTTAGACTCCACTCATTTCCAAGATTACTTTCACCCAACTCTTTTCACTGATGGTGTTTCATGCACTTGTTAGATTAGATTCTTTTATCACAGCCTGCATTCTATCCTGGTATCCCTGAACTTCTAGGTGAGTTTTTAAAATTTGCATACAGTAAGGCTCACATTTTGTTCTGTGAAGGTGTAGGTTTTGACAAGTACATTGTGTTATGTCTATACCATTACAGTCACATACAAATAGTTTCAATGACATAAAAATTTTCTGTGCTTCACCTATTTAACTCTCTCCAAATTTCTGGCAACCATTAATCTGTTTACTTTCTCTATATTTTTGCCTTTGCCAAAATTTCATCCTTGTTTTTGCTTTGCTTGATAGTCCATTTTGTATTATTGCTAAATAGTATTCCAGTGTATGTATATTCCACAGTTTACCTATTCATTTATTTATCCATTCACCTATTGAAAGACATCTTGGTCACTTCCAGTGTGAGTCCATTATGAATCCATTATGAATAATGGTGCTATAAACATTAATATGTAGATCTGGAACACACATAAGTTTTCAACTCAGTTGAGTAAATACCTAGGAGCATGAGTACTGGATCATAAGATAAGACATGGTTTAATATTATAAGATGCTACCAAATTGTCTTCAAAATAGCTGTACCATTTTTCATTCCCAGCAGCAATAAAATTCCCACCAGAAATGAAAGTTCCAGTTGTTCCACATCTTGTCAGCATTTTGCTTTGTCAGTTTTAGATTTTAGCCATTCTATTAGATGTGCCGTAACATCTAATTTTGTATTTTAATTTACACCTTTTCCCAATGACAAATGATTTTGATCATCTTGTCTAATGCTTATTTGCCATCTGCATATCTTGTTTGATGAGGCAGATGTTTAGATCTTTTGGCCATTTTTAACTGTACTTTTGTTTTCTTAATGTTGAATTTTGAAACTACTTTATATATTCTGGAAATAAGTACTTTATCAGATTTGTGTTTTACAGAGATTTTTCTCTCAGTCTGTGGCTGGTCTTTTAATTCTTTTCACAACACCTTTAATACAACAAAAAATTTTAATTTTAAAATTCAATTTGCAAATGTTTTTTTCATGAAACATGCTTTTTATATTGTATCAAAAACTTAGCAGCAAACCCACTGTCTCCTAAATGCTCTCCTATGTTTTCTTCTAGAAATTTTATAATTTTGCATTTTATATATGTGTCTATGATCTGTTGTTTTTAAATTTGTGTAAGATGTAAGGTCTCTATCGAGGTTCTGAGTTTTTTTTCTTATTGTTGCATATTGACATCCAATTTTTCCAGCACTATCTTTTGAAAAGACTAGCTATTCTCCATGTAATTGCCTTAGTAACTTTACTAAAAGTTAGTTCATTATATTTGTGTGAGTTTATGCTCTCAATTCTATTTCATTAATCTATGTATTTATTCTTTTGCTAGTACACAATCTCTTATTTACCATAGTTTTATGGTAAATATTAAAAATAGGTAATGTGAGTTCTCTAACTCTGTTATTCATCTTCAGTATTGTGTTGGCTACCCCAGGTTCTTTGCCTTTCCATATACATTTTTAAATTAGTGTTTTGATATCTTAAAAATATCTTACTGGGGTTTTTATTGGGAGTGCATTACGTTCATAGATCCAGATGGAAGGAATTGACATCTTAATGGAATATCTCTCCAATTATTTAGATCTTCTTGGATTTTCTTATATTGTTTTGTACTTTCAACACACTGTTTCTATCCACATTTTGTCAGATTTACACCCCCATGTACTTATTTTGTGGGACTGGGGTGGGGGAAGGTTGTTACTATAAATGGTGGGTTTTTTTAAAATTTCAAATTCAAGTTGTTCATTGATGTTACATAGGAAAGTAATTTAGTATATTGCTCTTGCATTATTTATTGACCTTGCTTTATAATTTATCTTTTCCAGAAGCTTATTTATTTCATATTCTTTCAGCTTTTAAATAAATATAGTGTTATAAATTCTCTTTAAGTCTGCTTTTGCTGTATCCCTAATGTTTTGAGAAATGGTCTTTTCATTTTAATGCAATTCACAAATATTTATCAAAATTTCTTTTCAGGTTTCTTTGTCCTGTGAATTATTTGGCAGTATATTGCTTAATTTCTAAATATTTGGAGATTGTTCTGCTTTTTTTAGTTAATTGAATTATAGTTTAATTCTGTTGTGTTTTCAAAATATATTTTGTATGATATTTTTAAAAATTTGTAAAAGTGTGCTTTATGCCCCAGAATGGGATCTATCTTAATTAATGTTCCATGTGAACCTGAGAAGATCGTGTTTTGGGCTCTCGTTAAATGTGATATTCTATAAATGTTAATTAGGTCAAGGTGATTGATAAGGCTGTTAAGGTAATCTGTATTCTTACTGATTTCTGCCTGTCTGATCTATCAGTTACTGACAGAGAGGTGTTAAGTCCCCAGCAATGATAATGTATTTGATTATTTATTCTTTCAGTTCTATCAGTGTTGCCTCTTTTGCTTCGGTGCAGTGATGATTAATTTTAGGTGTCAATTTGACTGGATTAAGGGTTACCTTGAGAACTCATGTCATAAAACATTATTTCTGAGTATGTCTGGGTGTTTGTAGAAGAGATTTTTTTTGAATCAATAGACTGAACAATGAAGATCTGCCCTCACGCAATGTGAGTGAACACTATGAAGCCACTGAGCACATAGAATGAAAAGGCAAAGGAAGGGCAAATTTACTCTTTTTTTCTGGACCTGAAATACCCTTCTTTTCCTGTCCTTGGACATCAGAACTCCAGGTTTTCCTGCCTTTGGACTCTAGGACTTGCACTAGTGAAGCTCCAGGTTCTCAGGCCTTTGGCCTCAAACTGAGAGTTACTACAATCAGCTTCCCTCCTTCTGGAATCTTTGGACTTGGATGAGCCACACGCTGCTGGTTTTTCTGTTTGTCCAGCTTACAGATGGCATGTCATGGGGCTTCTCAGCCTCCATAATCCTATGAACAAATCCTCATAGTAAATCCCCTCCTGTCTGCCTATCTGCCTGCCTGCCTGCCTGCCTGCCTATCTATCTATCTATCTATCTATCTATCTATCTATCTATCTATCTATCTATCTATCTATCTATCATCTATCTAATCTATCTATCTATCTATCTATCTATCTATCTATCTATCTATCTATCTATCTGTCATCTATCTATTGTATTGGTTCTATTCTATTTCTCTGAAGAACCCTCCAGTAGGTGTATACACATTTAGGTTGTGATGTCTTGGAAAATTAGTCTCTTAATGATTAAGTAATGACCCTCTTTGTCCCCAGTAATCTTTCTTATTCTAAAGTCAGCTTTGTCTGAAATCAATGTGGCCAAACTTGCTTTCTTTTGATTAGAATTAACATGGTATATATTTCTCCTTTCTTTTTCTTTTAACTTATGTGTGGTTACATTTAAAGCAGGTTTTTTCTTTTGTTTTGTTCTATTTTTTGAGATGGAATCTCGCTGTTGTCAGCCCGGGCTGGAGTGCAATGGCATGATCTCAGCTCACTGCAACCTCCACCTCCCAAGTTCCAGCAATTCTCCTGTCTCAGCCTCCCAAGTAGCTGAGATTACAGGCACCCGCCACCACACCTGTCTAATTTTTGTATTTTTAGTAGAGATGGGGTTTCACCATGTTGGCCAGGTTGGTCTTGAACTCCTGACCTCAGGTGATCCACCCACCTCTGCCTTCCATAATGCTGAGATTACAGGCGTGAGCCTCTGTGCCCGGCCTAAAGTAGGTTTTTACACACAGTGTATAGTTGGGTCTTCTTTTATCCAGTCTCACAATATCTTTTCTTCCTTGCTGTTTTTAGACCATTCACATTAGTAATAGTTATTGATATATTTAAGCTTATATATGACATGTTCTTAACTGTTTTCTATGATGTTTGTTCTTTTGTCCTTGTTTTCTACTCATTTTCTGTCTTTTGTGGTTTTAATTGAACATTGTATATAATTTCATTTCATCTGTTCTATTAACATGGCATTTATACATCCTTACAAAATTATTTTATAATTTATAATATATATGCGTTTTATAATATATAAATATATGTGTTATATTATGTATATAATTTGCTAATCTTAGTCCACTTTCAAATAACACTATATCACTTCACATGTAGTCATGTAGTGTAAGCATCTCAGAGTATTCTCCATTCTTCCATCATTTATGACACTGCTGTCATTCATTTCACATAACTTATTCTATAACCACCCAATACTTTACTATTATTACTTCAAAATGCTATTATTTAGATTAGTCAATGATAAGAAAAGTATATATAAATATATGATTTACCTCCACATAAGTCCTCTTAAAAGCTGTTTCTTTATGCAGAGTCATGTCTCTATCCTATGTCATTTTCCTTCAGCCTGCAGAACTTTTTAAAAAATTTCTCTGCAAGGCACATCAGCTGACAGCAAATTCTCTTAGTTTTTGTTTGCCTAAGTATTTATTTCTCCTACATTTTGCACAATAGTTTTTCTTGGTATAGAATTCTAAATTAATAATTTAAAAATTTTTAAAAAATATTTTGCTCCATTTTATTTTTGATTGCGTGCTTTATAATAAAGAGACCATTACAGTTATCTTTGCTCTTTGATAGTTAAAGTGGTTTTATTCCCATTCTGTCTTCCATCAACATTTCCTCTTTGTGTTTTTCATTCTACAGTATGAATATGATATGCCTAAGCATGTCGGTATTTTGTTTGCTTTGGGTATTTTGGTACTTACCTTGAGTGGTGTTCTTTGAGCTTCCTGGATCTTTGGTTTACTGGGGATGATTAATTTTGAATAAACTTAGCCATTATTACTTCAAATATTCATTCTGCCCTGTTGTCTTTTTCTTTGTCTTCTGGTATTCCAATAACATATAGTTATACCTTTTCATGTTTTTCTACAGTTCTTGTATGTTCTGTTCTCATATTTCATCCTTTTAACTCTCATTTAAGATTAGAAAGTGTCTATTTACTTATTTTTCAGTTCAATGATTCTTCTCCCCTTCTTTTCTCAGTTGTGTTAAGCCTACTGATGAACATACAAAAAACATTCATTTCTGTTACTGTATTTTTGATTAGTATATATTTTTGATTCTTAAAATTTTATCTCTCTGCTTGCATTATGCAATGCAATGGTTTATTTTTGTATTATCACTCTTAACATATAGTTATTTTAAATTTCCTACCTGATAATTTCAACATATGTATCACATTTGAGTCTTCTTATGATGATGACACTGTCTTAAAAGTGTTTTTTCTTGCCTTTTGGCATGCTTTGTAACTTTTTGTAGAAAGTCAAATGTTGTAATGAGTGAAAGGAACTGAGGTAAAAAAAGGCCTTTGGTGTGAGAATTTGTATTAATCTGGCTAAGGAGAGGGCTATCTTTAATGATTGTTGTAACTATAGGTACAGCTTCCAATTCTTCTAGTACCCTTGTGTTTTTCTCAATGCTTGATATTTAGCCTTTTGGATCCATCAGGAAGTGTAGCTTTTCTAAATGTAACGTGTTGCTATTATACTGGAGCCCTGTTGATGTTGGTGGTAGGGTGCAGGGTGAGGGAACATTCTATAGTCAAATGATAGAATCTCAGCCTTTTGATAGGTCTGTGTCTCTGGCTTGAGATGGTCACAGCTCTTTCTCCAGCGGCATGGCCTTCTCCTTTCCCCAGCAACGCCCCACTTTCCACCCATTCTCTCCTTTCTTCTTTTGCTGCAGAGTTTGCAATGTATTCATGGGAATTTCAAAATCTTGTTGACTATGTTATTTTCCCCCCTTAGAAGAGACAAGAAGTGAACAATGGGAACACTAGGACACAGGAAGGGGAACATCACACACCGGGGCCTGTCGTGTGGTAGGGGGAGGAGGGAGGGATAGAATTAGGAGATATACCTAATGTAAATGACGAGTTAATGGGTGCTGCACAACAACATGGCACATGCATACATATGTAACAAACCTGCACGTTGTGCACATGTACCCTAGAACTTAAAGTATAATTAAAATAAAAAAGAAGAAGAGACAAGAAAGCTGAAGAGGGCTTGAGTGGGAGGGAATTTATTTTGCTAGAAAAAGGCTTGAGAATTGAACTTTGGCAAAGTACATTTCTCTGGAGGGTAGCCCTTTTTTTTTTTCTTTTTAAATGGAGAAGGGGGTCTGGGAGAGTTTGTCAGTAGTTACTTTCTTGTCCCCCTGTCAGAGCCAAGTGGGGTCCCTGAAAGGAAAACCCATGTAAGTAAGGGGTCTGTCTAAGATTGCATCCCCAAGGAGCTTCTCATTTTCATGCTACTCCACAGCTTCCAGCAATTCCTCCCAGTCTGAAGTGCCATATTAGTTCATTGAAGTGCCCTCATTAATTTATCATTCAGTGGCTTTTCCTCCAAGTTAGTAGATATCAATTGTTACATTTCTGTAGATGCATCTGTCTCTCCAGATTTCAGGGTGTTATTTTGCCCTGCAATTTCATTTCTCCGGTAGGTCAAATAAAAGTTATTGGGTTTGAGTTCATGCAGCTTTTTCTTATTATAAGAGAATGTAAACTTCTAAGTTCTTCACATGTTGGAGTTAAATAAATATACAAAGAAAAATTAATATAGCAATTACAGGTAATACTTGGATTATATTGGCAACTCTGAAAGGGCACATTTAATCGTAAAATAATATATCAATTAAGTCTAGTATTTAATAATTGAGCAAATCTTATTTTTATCTTCCAATTAAAAATAATGATAAATACTTATTTCACAATATTGCTGTAAGACCTAAATGACACAATAGCTACAAAACGTCTCATGCAATATCTGGCAAACAGAGTCAGTTATTTCCCATTGCCTCCTATATCTCGTAAGAAGTGGAGCTGGACTGATTTTACAATATAAAGCTTAGAAATTTCTGTGGATTAATATGCTTCCAATGTTAGTAATGTCTGTCCTGAGTATTCCAACAAAAATCAGTTGGTATTTATCATTATTATTATTATTTTAATTATAAGGTTACTGTGTTAGGTGCTTTGTAGTATAAGTAGAAATATGATAACATCAAACACAAAGGAAATTATATCTGTGAAGGCACAAGGGATCACTCTGTCATAAGCAATCACAGGATGTTTATATTTTGTATTTATAAAAATTTTCAATATGTTGAACGTGAATAATTTACTTAAATAGTTTGTATAAATATAATTTCTTATCCAATTGAAATCTAATTACTTGAATAGTATACTGGTAGATTTAAAACATCAAGACATCCTTGAATTAGCAAATCTTATGTTCTTTTTTTCTTTATGCTGCAACCTAACTGATATAAAGTCATAGATTCCAAAGAGATAATTTTGCAGGACTAGTCCAATTAAGTCAGAAATTTGGCAACCTGGAAAAAGACAATAAACTCATGATTTGATGCCAAGTTATGTAATAAATGTAGTTTGGGGAGTATGGGAAGTGTTTTCTCCTCATTGTCCCCCTAACCTTTGCCTACCCCCAACCCCAATAAAAACTTATTTTAACCCTGAACAGCTACAGTTTTGCTTACTGTGCTTAGCGGCTCATGCCTGTAATCACAGCACTTTGGGAGGCCAAAGCAGGAGGATGATTTGGACCTAGGAGTTTCAGACTATCTTGGACAACGTAGGGAGAACCTGTCTTTAAAAACATTTTAAAAAAATTAGCCAGGCATGGTGACATGTGTCTGTAGTCCCAGATACTCAGGAGGTTGAGGTGGGAGGATCATTTGAGCCTGGGATGTCAAGGCTGCAGTGATCAGTGATTGTGCTACTGCACTCCAGCCTGGGCAACACAGCAAGACCCATTCTCAAAAAATGAAAATATTAAATAATAAAATTTCCTCATAAAAACATTAAAAGTAATTAGAAGAAATCAGAAAATATTGAATGTAAAAAATGGAAAGTACCCTTATAAAATGAGTATGCATATACATGTATTTTTATTTATTGATTTGTCCATATATATACATGATGCATACATATATATAGACATACCTATGCATGTATATTTCCTGATATATTCAGGTACACATGTGTACATTAATATACTAATATATATGTACATATATTTTATTTATGTCTTTAATATATACTATGAAATACATATAATAAGAAGGTAAGCATATTGCTTTTCACACTGTTCACTTCACTGACAAATACATGGATCTTTTTCTATGACTATGACTAAATGCCCTGAATCATTATTTCTAAGGGCTGAATAATATTTCGCTAAGTGTACATACTTACCATTTTTAATATGTAGTCTCCTATGGTTGGGTATTTAGTTTTTACACTATTGTTTCCTACTAAAATGAATTCTTTGGTGGATATTTTAGTAATTGCATATTCTATAGCTATAGAAATATTCCCTTAGGGTAAACCTTTAATAGAATTCCTAAACTTCATGCTATCTTCATTTATAATGCTTAAAAATCATACCAATGTTACTCAAACAAAGGTGGAGATTGTTCAACTTTAATTAGGATCTTCATTTTATGCAAACATATTTACTGAAATTTTTGAACTTTAAAATGTTTCAGTGTGAATGTCATTGAACATAATTTGAACATAAATGCTAATTTTGTAAAAAGTAGTAAACTGTAGAATCTTGATATACATATACTTGATATACTTTTATATATAAATTTCTGAAATCTTAAATTACATTTATAATATATTATACCTTATATTAAGTATAAATAGCAATATCCTATAGGACTTCTCACATACTCATTGCATATACAACAACAGTGGCACTTTATGTTGTGGCTGCTGAGTAGTCAGCTAGGTTCACCCTCCAGCTCTGGGATTTTTCATCTCACAGTTTGAACAGTAAAGCATTTCTGTCCTGGGTATAAATAAAATTATAGATTGCTAATTCTCACGGATATTTAGGGTTACTCTAAAATCCATAAATATTAAGTCTAGGAATGCTACAATCCACAGAATTTGCAAATATTTTCTCCTTATGTAACTTATTATCAAAATAGAAAAATATATTATCTGGTCAAACTATCATTTAAATACCTTTAAAATGACTATTTTCAGTTTTGAAGATTTTTATGTAGAGATAAATATGGGGATTTTCAAATTACTAAACAAAAATGTTTGAGATGTAGGCTCGAAGAATACTGCAATATCCAAAATTATAGAGTACTAAAAACATTTAATTATAATAAAAACTTTCCTGACTTCATAGACTTTTAATAAGAAACATCATGTTTTCTAATTTAATTCTGTTGCAAAAACCTCAGCATCCTGAATCATAAAAAGAGAACTATATTTCATAAAGGTTACATTTGTTTTCACTTCTGGAAAAGAATTAAATCAATAAGTTATATTTGGAAGAACAAAACTTGGATCATATATTCCACTGGGTGAAGAAAAAGAAGATACCGCAAGGTAAAACTAGATGTTAACAGACTAATGATCATTTTTTAATAACAGAAGGACCTTTCTGTGAAAAAATACCAACATATATTTTTTTCATTGCTGTCTTCTCTTTCAGCTAACCTTTGAATGAGAGAAACTTCTGCTGATGTCAAATGACCACAAGGATATTAACAACTGGACTTGGAGCCTGTCGGCCGCTGTTGGATATATCTCCTTTACCAAGGCGGCTTTCTTCACTACTGCCACTGACCTTGCAAACAGCTCTGACAAAGGTCGGAATGGATTCATTGATCAGCTAGACCAAGCATATGACAGTCTGTGCCTTAATTGAATCCCAAAAGGGGGCAGACTGGGTTTTTATTACAGAGGCCAGCCGATAGCACTCATTAAAAGCTCCACAGACTGTGTGGTTTACTAATTAGTTTATTATACAGACACCTTGACGATGGGCAAAGTTGTCATTTTGCCCTTTATCGCACAGGGGATGTTGTTAAAAGTTTAATCAGCTAACACTGACCAAGTTAGCTTGGCAGGCTGTGGATGGTCATTACTGAGGTCACCCCTGCTGTAGAAATTCTGACAGGGTCACAGCATGAACTTACAATAAAGAGAGTGTTACATAAGGTAAGAGCGCACCTGAAAGGGACCCCAGAAAAGAGTTGTGCTCTGCGGGGAGTATGAAACAGATGGGCTCTTAGGACAAGTGAATCCTTTTCAAGTTTATCTTCGCCTGCACTATTTAACATATGCTTTCTTAAAAAGATGAGGCATACAACAATCGTTTTGATATGTTCATCAGAAATAAGATTGGGAACAGGTTTTTCATTTTGGCCAAATATAGGGCCACCTGATAAAAATGACTCTCCTGTGTTTTATTTAAACCTTACGTAGTTCCAGAGAAGCAGAGGAGATTATGTTGGCCTGTTTAAACTTGCTCTAGATAGAGCAAAGAAACAGTTACGGGCTATTCTTCTTATTATTATTTCTACTCAGAAAATGATTTTGAGCACTAGCCAAACCAATAAAAAATTATCTAGTTTACCAACGTTGTCCCATTTATTCCAGGGATTCTTTTTTCCTAATGGGCTACTTTTTAGAATATATAGTATCTAAGAAAGATTTTCTTCGTGTGTCTAAGGTTATGCAGTGAGTGAAGTACAGGTAATTTCACTTTATGTATTTGAAAAAGCATCAGTAGATGAATGTAATACTATAGTTAAAATTTTTTGAGAAATTCAAAATATAATCTGTATATAAATAAAATATTCATCTCTTTGTGTCAGTGTTTTGACTGCCATAAAGATTCTATTCTGTGATCTCAATAGATTTAGTCATACAGTCAATCAATTAAATTGTTAAGCTAGCCCAAATAACATTTTTCAATCCACGATTTCAATTTTCTGGACAGAATCTTAGTAGAATTGTACTTTACAACATAGCCATTTATGCATTTTAATATTGAATTTTTGCTCTAATGGGTGATCTACTAAGGTCAGTTTACAAATTTAGAAAGAGGTATCTGCAATCTCTCTCTGTGTTGCCCTAGAATATTCAACTCTCTGTAAATCTGCTTAAATCTAAAGTTTAGACTGAGGTTATGCAATATAGAAATTGTGCTAATCCAGACCTGATCATTTGAAATTGATGCTTTTACTAGCGTGTGTGTATATATATATACACACACGCACACACATCTATCTGTCTATCAATCTATCTACCTACCTACATCAGTTATCATATCTAAAATAGTACCTAAAGGCTTTTTGACAGTAAATACATACAGGGTAAATGAAATAAGAATGTGCTCAAACTATGTATTTATTTTTGAAACAACAAAGTTTTATTTTGACTATGTCATGAAAAAGAATATGCAACCCTGAACATCATCATTTACCCTGGAGATTAAAATATATTTTAATATATTTGAGATCATATTGAAGGTTTTATGAAAAGTGAAGAAATACTCTGCACTGCATTCAAACTGCAGCAGAAATTTTAGTAAGCATTGTGTATTTTCCAGATTGGAACTGATCCAGGAATCCAAACCTAATATTGAGGCTAACTGTAGGGTTTGTAAAAAGGAGGCATCCTCAGGGGTTCACATTGGTGGTTCTGAGGAAGCTTCCTGTGAAGACAGATTGTGCCCTCAAGTCCACACAGGCAAATGCTTCATCATTAACTCACTTTGGAAAAATAAATAAACTATTTTAACAGTGAGATTTAAAAGGTACAGCTATTGCGTATATTTTCTCCCATATATCATCAAGAAAATTGTGAAAAAAAAATTTAGTAAGTTACCTAAAATCTCACTTTTTCAAAAGCATCTTGACAGTCAATGCTATTTCAAACACTTCACTGACTTTATGTGATACAAAGGACTGACAAATTTAACTATTAAACATAAAAGCTTTCGTACCTCATAAAACAATTTAAAAGAAGTGAAAAGTAAAATTATAGACTGTGAAAAGATGTTGGCAATATACAAATCTTACAAAGGCTCAATATCAAGAATGCAAAAGCAATGCCTATAAATTATTAAGATAAGAGAAAAATACTAATGAAATAATGCACAGAGGACAATTGAAATACATTTACTAGAAACAAAAATACATGGAACCAAAAATATAGGTATATTAAACATGTTCAAACTTATTTGTGATCAGGAAAATGCAAACCAAGACCATAGATTTTGATTGGCAAAACATTTAAATTCTGAAAATCCCAAAGATAAAAGACAATGTGGACACAAAGAAGCTCATATTTTAACAATACTTTTGAAAAAGGTTTGGTATTACATGTAATTGAACATTTACGTAGCCTTAACCCAGCAATCATTCTCTCAGGTACATAGCCCATAGAGCTTTTTAACATGTGTGCATCAGGAGACATGCACAAGGTTGACAGGGTGAATCCATGGTTGCTTCTTTTTTAGCCATAATAAAATAAGCCAACCAACAAATGGATACACAAATAAAAGCAGGCTGTATATATCCAATTATTTAAATATAAAAAGAAATATTTTGCTTAATTTAATTTGTGTATGTTTTAAGAAAACAAGATAGAATAAAACAAAATGCACAAGCTACAATGAAGGAGATACTAAAAACCAGAGTACTAACTAACGCTAGAGCTTCCTGGGTCGGGATGAAGAATTTTGATCTTAGTAATCTGGGCATTTGGTTTTAATGTCCATGCAGAGACAGATGAGCCAAGAAGTTAGAATGGATAAGGCTGCATAAATCTATTACCTTCAACGTGTTATGGCTTCAGTTAAAAAATGAACCAATATCTCAGGTAGATGTTAAAGAGAAATGTGAAAGTTCTGGATGAAGAAAAGATTTTCCTTCTTCTCCGGTGAGGCTTAACCACTATCCCGATTCTCAAGACAGTCTGAGGTCTTCATTATCTGTATTTGAATTAGGAATTCTGGAAATTTCTAAGCCAAAAATTAACATTATAAAAGGATTAGGTCAGCAGTAGTTCTATTAGGTTGGCATAAAAGTAATTTTGGGTTTGCCATTAAAAGTAGTGATAAAAATATCAACTACTTTTGCACCAAGACAACAGAAGCAAATTCTATACTTATTTGGAGAATACTCCTCAAAAAACCTAAGAGTTTTTTTCTTCCCCAAATAAAAAGATCAAGCCTCATGAAAATAAATTTATTGTTGTATAATTACAAACACACATACATAAACATACACATTTCACTAGGATTGAGGAACTTTTGACATGGAACAAAATAGAAAAAGATTAAAACCACAATTTGATGTTGTTATAAAATGAGGATAATTAAAAATACACCGTAGTCATTTTAATGATATAAAAGGTAGTCTTTTTTTATTTGAAAATAATTTTAATTAACGTATTCATAAGTGACAAAATGGGAAATTTAACAACTGGAAAATTTTTAAATTCACAATTATTAAACATACGAGTGAAATAACTGAAATTAAGATCTCAGTGGTTGAGGTCTTTTTTTAAAAATTATTATTATACTTTAAGTTTTAGGGTACATGTGCACAATGTGCAGGTTTGTTACATATGTATACATGTGCCATGTTGGTGTTCTACACTCATTAACTCCTCATTTAGCATTAGGTATATCTCCTAATTCTATCCCTCCCCCCTGCCCCCACCCCACAACAGTCCCCAGTGTGTGATGTTCCCCTTCCTGTGTCCATGTGTTCTCATTGTTCAATTCCCACCTATGAGTGAGAACATGCGGTGTTTGGTTTTTTGTCTTTGCGATAGTTTGCTGAGAATGATGGTTTCCAGCTTCATTCATGTCCCTACAGAGGAGATGAACTCATCATTTTTTATGGCTGCATAGTATTCCATGGTGTATATGTGCCACACTTTCTTAATCCAGTCTATCCTTGTTGGACATACGGGTTGTGGACAAATAGTCTTTGCTATTGTGAATAGTGCTGCAATAAACATACGTGTGCACGTGTCTTTATAGCAGCATGATTTGTAATCCTTTGGGTATATACCCAGTAATGGGATGGCTGGGTCAAATGGTATTTCTAGTTCTAGATCCCTAAGGAATCGCCACACTGACTTCCACAATGGTTAAACTAGTTTACAGTCCCACCAACAGTGTAAGTGTTCCTATTTCTCCACATCCTCTCCAGCACCTGTTGTTTCCTGACTTTTTAATGATTGCCATTCTAACTGGTGTGAAATGGTATCTCATTGTGGATTTGATTTGCAATTCTCTGATGGCCAGTGATGATGAGCATTTTTTCATGTGTTTTTTGGCTGCATAAATGTCTTCTTTTGAGAAGTGTCTGTTCATATCCTTCGCCCACTTGTTGATGGGATTGTTTGTTTTTTTCTTGTAAATTTGTTTGAGTTCATTGTAGATTCTGGATATTAGCCCTTTGTCAGATGAGTAGATTGCAAAAATTTTCTCCCATTTTGTAGGTTGCCTGTTCATTCTGATGGTAGTTTCTTTTGCTGTGCAGAAGCTCTTTAGTTTAATGAGATCCCATTTGTCAATTTTGGCTTTTGTTGCCATTGCTTTTGGTGTTTTAGACATGAAGTCCTTGCCCATGCCTATGTCCTGAATGGTAATGCCTAGGTTTTCTTCTAGGGTTTTTATGGTTTTAGGTCTAACATTTAAGTCTTTAATCCATCTTGAATTAATTTTTGTCTAAGGTGTAAGGAAAGGATCCATTTTCAGCTTTCTATATATGGCTAGCCAGTTTTCCCAGCACCATTTTATTAAATAGGGAATCCTTTCCCCTTTGCTTGTTTTTGTCAGGTTTGTCAAAGATCAGATAGTTGTAGATAAGAGGCATTATTTCTGAGGGCTCTGTTCTGTTCCATTGCACTATATCTCTGTTTTGGTACCAGTACCATGATGTTTTGGTTACTGTAGCCTTGTAGTATAGTTTGAAGTCAGGTAGCATGATGCCTCCAGCTTTGTTCTTTTGGCTTAGGATTGACTTGGCAATGGGGCTCTTTTTTGGTTCCATATGAACTTTAAAGTAGTTTTTTCCAATTCTGTGAAGAAAGTCATTGGTGGCTTGATGGGGATGGCATTGAATCTATAAATTACCTTGGGCAGTATGGCCATTTTCACGCTATTGATTCTTCTTACTCATGAGCATGGAATGTTATTCCATTTGTTTGTGTCTTCTTTTATTTCATTGAGCAGTGGTTTGTAGTTCTCCTTAAAGAGGTCCTTCACGTCCCTTGTAAGTTGGATTCCTAGGTATTTTATTCTCTTTGAAGCAATTATGAATGGGAGTTCACTCATGATTTGGCTCTCTGTTTGTCTGTTATTGGTGTATAAGAATGCTTGTGATTTTTGCACATTGATTTTGTATCCTGAGACTTTGCTGAAGTTGTCTATCAGCTTAAGGAGATTTTGGGCTGAGACAATGGGGTTTTCTAGATATACAATCATGTCATCTGCAAACAGGGACAATTTGACTTCCTCTTTTCCTAATTGAATACCCTTTATTTCCTCCTCCTGCCTGATTGCCCTGGCCAGAACTTCCAACACTATGTTGAATAAGAGTGGTGAGAGAGGGCATCCCTGTCTTGTGCCAGTTTTCAAAGGCAATGCTTCCAGTTTTTGTCCATTCAGTATGATATTGGCTGTGGGTTGGTCATAGAGAGCTCTGATTATTTTGAGATACATCCCATCAATACCTAATTTATTGAGAGTTTTTAGCATGAAGGGCTGTTGAATTTTGTCAAAGGCCTTTTCTGCATCTATTGAAATAATCATATGGTTTTTGTCTTTGATTCTGTTTATATGCTGGATTACGTCTGTTGATTTGTGTATGTTGAACCAGCCTTGCATCCCAGGGATGAAGCCCACTTGATCATGGTGGATAAGCTTTTTAATGTGCTGCTGGATTCAGTTTGCCAGTATTTTATTGAGGATTTTTGCATCAATGTTCATCAAGGATATTGGTCTAAAATTCTCTTTTTTTGTTGTGTCTCTGTCAGGCTTTGGTATCAGGATGAGGCTGGCCTCATAAAATGAGTTAGGGAGGATTCCCTCTTTTTCTACTGATTGGAATAGTTTCAGATGGAATCGTACCAGCTCCTCCTCGTACTTCTGGTAGAATTCGGCTGTGAATCCATCTGGTCATGGACTTTTTTTGGTTGGTAAGCTATTAATTATTGCCTCAATTTCAGAGCCTGGTATTAGTCTATTCAGAGATTCAACTTCTTCCTGGTTTAGTCTTGGGAGGGTATATGTGTCCAGGAATTTATCCATTTCTTCTAGATTTTCTAGTTTATTTGCATAGAGGTGTGTATAGTACACTCTGATGGTAGTTTGTATTTCTGTGGGAAGGGGTGGTGATACCCCTTCATCATTTTTTATTGCATCTATTTGATTCTTCTCTCTTTTCTTCTTTGTTAGTTTTGCTAGCGGTCTATCAGTTTTGTTGATCTTTTCAAAAAACCAGGTCCTGGATTCATTGATTTTTTGAAGGGTTTTTTGTGTCTCTATCTCATTCAGTTCTGCTCTGATCTCAGTTACTTCTTGCCTTCTGCTAGCTTTTGAATGTGTTTGCTCTTTCTTCTCTAGTTCTTTTAATTGTGATGTTAGGGTGTCCATTTTAGATCTTTCCTGCTTTCTCTTGTGGGCATTTAGTGTTATAAATTTCCCTCTACACACTGCTTTGAATGTGTCCCAGAGATTCTGGTATGTTGTGTCTTTGTTCTCATTGTTTTCAAAGAACATCTTTATTTCTGCCTTCATTTCTTTATGTACCCAGTAGTCATTTAGGAGCAGGTTGTTCAGTTTCCATGTAGTTGAGCGGTTTTGAATGAGTTTCTTAATCCTGAGTTCTAGTTGATTGCACTGTGGTCTGAGAGACAGTTTGTTATAATTTCTGTTCTTTTACATTTGCTGAGGAGTGCTTTACTTCCAACTATGTGGTCAATTTTGGGATAGGTGTGGTGTGGTGCTGAAAAGAATGTATATTCTGTTGATTTAGGATGGAGAGTTCTGTAGATGTCTACTAGGTATGCTTGGTGCAGAGCTGAGTTTAATTTCTGGATATTGTTGTTAACTTTCTGTCTCATTGATCTGTCTAATGTTGACAGTGTGGTGTTAAAGTCTCCCATTATTATTATGTGGGAGTCTAAGTCTCTTTGTAGGTCACTCAGGACTTTCTTTATGAACCTGGGTGCTCCTGTATTGGGTGCATATATATTTAGGATAGTTAGCTCTTCTTGTTGAATTGATCCCTTTACCATTATGTAATGGCCTTCTTTGTCTCTTTTGATCTTTGTTGGTTTAAAGTCTGTTTTATTAGAAACTAGGATTGCAACCCCTGCCTTTTTTTGTTTTCCATTTGCTTGGTAGATCTTCCTCCATCCCTTTATTTTGAGCCTATGTGTGTCTCTGCACATGAGATGGGTTTCCTGAATACAGCACACTGATGGGTCTTGACTCTTTATCCAATTTGCCAGTCTGTGTCTTTTAATTGGAGCATTTAGTCCATTTACATTTAAGGTTAGTATTGTTATGTGTGAATTTGATCCTGTCATTATGATGTTAGCTGGTTATTTTGCTTGTTAGTTGATGCAGTTTCTTCCTAGTCTCGATGGTCTTTACAATTTGGCATGTTTTTGCAGTGGCTGGTAGCGATTATTCCTTTCCATGTTTAGTGCTTCCTTCAGGAGCTCTTTTAGGGCAGGCCTGGTGGTGACAAAGTCTCTCAGCATTTGCTTGTCTGTAAAGTATTTTATTTCTCCTTACTTATGAAGCTTAGTTTGGCTGGATATGAAACTCTGGGTTGAAAATTCTTTTAAGAATGTTGAATATTGGCCCCCACTCTCTTCTGGCTTGTAGAGTTTCTGCCGAGAGATCAGCTGTTAGTGTGATGGGCTTCCCTTTGTGGGTAACCCAACCTTTCTCTCTGGCTGCCCTTAACATGTTTTCCTTCATTTCAACTTTGGTGAATCTGACAGTTATGTGTCTTGGAGTTGCTCTTCTCGAGGAGTATCTTCGTGGCATTCTCTGTATTTCCTGAATTTGAATGTTGGCCTGCCTTGCTAGATTGGGGAAGTTCTCCTGGATAATATCCTGCAGAGTGTTTTCCAACTTGGTTCCATTCTCCCCGTCACTTTCAGGTACACCAATCAGACGTAGATTTGGTCTTTTCACATAGTCCCATATTTCTTGGAGGCTTTGTTCATTTCTTTTTGTTCTTTTTTCTCTAAATTTCTCTTCTCACTTCATTTCATTCATTTCATCTTCCATCACTGATACCCTTTCTTCCAGTTGATCACATCGGCTACTGAGGCTGTTGCATTTGTCACGTAGTTCTCGTGCCTTGGTTTTCAGCTCCATCAGGTCCTTTAAGGACTTCTCTAAATTGGTTATTCTAGTTAGCCATTCATCTAATTTTTTTTCAAGGTTTTTAACTTCTTTGCCATTGGCTCGAACTTCCTCCTTTAGCTGAGAGTAGTTTGATCTTCTGAAGCCTTCTTCTCTCAACTCGTCAAAGTCATTTTCCATCCAGCTTTGTTCCGTTGCTCGTGAGGAGCTGCATTGCTTTGGAGGAGGAGAGGTGCTCTAATTTTTAGAGTTTCCAGTTTTTCTGCTCTGTTTTTTCCCCATCTTTGTGGTATTATCTACCTTTGGTCTTTGATGATAGTGATGTACAGATGGGTTATTTTGTGTGGATATCCTTTCTGTTTGTTAGTTTTCCTTGTAACAGTCAGGACCCTCAGCTGCAGGTCTGTTGGAGTTTGCTGGAGGTCCACTCCAGACCCTGTTTGCCTGGTATCAGCAGCAGTGACTGCAGAACAGCGGATATTGGTGAACTGCAAATGCTGCTGCCTGATTGTTCATCTGAAAGTTTTGTCTCAGAGGAGTACCTTTCTGTGTGAAGTGTCAGTCCACCCCTACTGGGGGGGTGCCTCCCAGTTAGGCTACTCAGGGGTCTGGGACCCCCTTGAGTAGGCAGTCTGCCCATTCTCAGATCTCAAGCTGCATGGTGGGAGAACCACTGCTCTCTTCAAAGCTCTCAGACAGGGACATTTAAGTCTGCAGAGGTTACTGCTGCCTTTTGTTTGTCTGTGCCCTGCCCCCAGAGATGGAGTCTACAGAGGCAGGCAGGCAGGCAGGCCTCCTTGAGCTGTGGTTGGCTCCACCCAGTTCGAGCTTCCCAGCTGCTTTGTTTACCTACTCAAGCCTTGGCAATGGCGGGTGCCCCACCCCCAGCCTTGCTGTCTCCTTGCAGTTTGATCTCAGACTGCTGTTCTAGCAATGAGTGAGGCTCTGTGGGCGTAGGACCCTCCGAGCCGGGTGCAGGATGTAATCTCCTGGTGTGCCGTTTGTTAAGTCCACTAGAAAAGCGCAGTATTAGGGTGGGAGTGACCTGATTTTCCAGGTGCCATCTGTCACCCCTTTCTTTGACTAGGAAAGGGAATTCCCTGACCCCTTGCACTTCCCAGGTGAGGCGATGCCTCGCCCTGCTTCGGCTCACGCATGGTGTGCTGCACCCACTGTCCTGCACCCACTGTCCGGCACCCCCCAGTGAGATGAACCTGGTACCTCAGTTGGAAATGCAAAAATCACCCATCTTATGCGTCGCTGATGCTGGGAGCTGTAGACTGGAGCCGTTCCTATTCGGCCATCTTGGCTCAACCCCTGCCAAAATGTAGTCATTTTAATTATAATTAAAATGAATGAAACTATTAAAGAAAAATACAATTTGAGTAAAGTACATAAAATGAAATTAATAATGGAGAGAGAATAGCAAAAACTATAGAAATAAAGAATATATTTAAGCTTTTAAATTATCAGCTTAAATTAAAATGCAATTAAACAGGTGACCTTACACAGCTAAAGAAGGTTGGTGAACTAGAAGTACCTTAAATAGACTACAGCTCAGAAACTACATAAATAAAGTAATAGAAAATATATCAAGGAATCTGAGCACCAGAAGAAAGAGGCCCAGCAGATACTTAATTGTAATTCAAATAAAAGAGAAAATAAGATAGTGAATTATTTGAAGTAATAATGGATGTCAAAGACATAACTATAAGACTGAATATAAAACGAGATTACCCAAAAGGAAAGAAGAGACAAAAATTTTTACTCAGATTGTTTTCAAAATTTTTAAATACTTATGCCAACAAAACACATTTTTGAATACAAAAGGTTTGATATTCCAGATGCAGTCAAGCAAACCCAATGTAATACAGTTTATTTCTTTATTTGTTTAATATTTATCTCCCACAAAGAATGCAAGCAGTGTAAGGGCAGAATTTTTTGTTTCTGTTCACTTCTGTCCATTGTTTACATAAAAGATTATAAAACAAAACAGAAAACAAATTTTTTAATTAAAAAACTCATTATTGAAGAAAAATATATTGAAGAAAATATAATAGCCAAATCTATATAATTCTATGCCTATTATCATATTAATGAAAGCAAAATAAATATATTCTGAGACAAGTAGACTGAATTTTACTCACATTATTATTTCTAGATAATTCTTATGAATATATTTTAGGAAGAAATAAATTATGTAATGGAAACAATATGAACAAGTCAGTTAATTTAGAAAATATTTGGGTAAATGTAAATTATAAATTTTACAAGCTAATATTAATACTTGGTTTATAACGCAAGGTAAATTGAAATAGTAGCACAAATATTATATATCAAGTAATTATGGGGGGGTCAAAAAAGTCTAAGTGTCTTGCCTCATTAAAGAAGATTTTAAAGGGATTGTTTCACTTTAGACTAAAATACATAACTTCCATATCACTAGAGGGATGAAAGGAATGTGGTGGTGGTGGTAAGAAGAACTTAATCACTCCCATGAAAACAAAAGCGACTACATGCCTGTAATCCCTGCACTTTGGGAGGCTGAGATGGGTGGATCACGAGGTCAGGAGATCGAGACCACGGTGAACCCCTGTCTCTTTAAAACTACAAAAAATTAGCCAGGCGTGGTGGTGTGCGCCTGTAGTCCCAGCTACTTGGGAGGCTGAGGCAGGAGAATGGCGTGAACCCGGGAGGCAGAGCTTGCAGTGAGCCGAGATCGCGCCACTGCACTCCAGCCTGGGAGATATAGAACGAGACTCCATTTCAAAAAAAAAAAAAAAAAAAAAAAAACCAAGAGCAAATTAAAGTTTTAAAAATTCAAAACAGCACCCAAAATATTAGAAATAAATTCACATAAACCAGTCACTGCTCTAAATAAAAGTGAACTAAATTTATCATTTCAAAATGAAAGACAACACAAGCAAAATGGCAGATTAGGAAGATCCAAGCCTCAGTTTTCCCATGGAAATACCAAACACTACTAGAAACTAGGAGAAAATAACCTTATAGGAATCTGAGAGGGAGCCAAAAGTCTGCAGCAGCTACGGGAATGCCCGATTAAGAAAAGGCCATATTCTAAGTGGGAGGAAATCTCATGGTGTTTTTTACCAGCCTTGTCTCACTCGCTCTCCAGAGGGGTTAAAGCTGTAGAGAAGTGGAGTTGTGTTTTGTTTTCGTTTTGTTTTTTTTTTCTGTGTGTGTGTGTATGTAATTCAGCCCATCCATTTTACAGTAATTACTAAAAAAAGTTCTTCAGTTGTAGAACAAAAGATATTGGATGAAAATTTGAGCCCACACACACAAAAATTTAAAATGCCAATAATATTTAATATTGAATAAATATAAAATGTAAGAAATAATTTCCTCTTAGAATCGGGTAGTGAAGTCTAAGAAGAGTGATGAAGTTGTCTGATTTCAAGAACTAATTATTGGTGAGGTTGTTACTGCCTGGTGGGTTTAGAGGGACATTCACACAAGTGGGTGACCTAGCATGGGCTCCAGAACATGACAAATGTGAGAATGTTGTCATTGGATGTGTGTCAATGCAGTTGTGTCAATGAATCTTAGCACAGGATGCCAGAGTCTGAGTCAGGTGAGAATGGCATCCACACTTATGGGAAGCAGCCTGGCATGGGGTTTTGAAGCCCTAGTTGGGTGAAGGAGAGGAGGACAATTTCTCTGTGTGGAAAATCCAAGCCCAGGATGAGAAAGCACCTCCCTTGCATAGGGATGCTGTCTGTCATGGGTTGTAAGAGCCTGATTAGGGTGAGAAGGGTGTCCACACTGGGAAGGGGCTGATATGATGTGGAGTGTCAGGTGGAATGAGGAGAGTGCCACTGTAGAGTCCAAGCCTGAAATAGGGTATTAGAGCTCAATCAAGGTGATGGCCTGGTGGAGAGCCTAAAAGGAAAGCCCAACCTGATTGAATTGGAGGGAGCATACACGAGGGATGACAGCCTAGCACAGGATGTTAGACCACCAGCAGGGTTAGTAGGGCCTCCACGTGTGACTGTTGTACAGTGGAGAGTGTTGGACCAGACTGGGGTGAGGAGAGCACCACACAGGGCACCACACTATGTGTAAGAGTCCACAGGGGAGAACAGGGTATCCACACTGGGACAGTGATGAGTTCATACAGGCAGTTGACTCACATACGTAAATACATTAAAGATGGTTAAAGTCAGGTTTCTCACCGGGAAGAGAGTTACAAATAAGAAAAGGGAGAAAATGAAAATAAACACTATAGAATTGGATTGGAATGGTAACGAAAATAAACACTATAGAATTGGATTGGAATGGTAATGTAAGTGTGAAATTATGGTTTTCAGTATATATGGATATAAAAATGATATAGATGTAAAGATGTGTGTGTACAAATATGAATATGTATTTTCTAACTCTGTCCACAGAGAGTGACTAGAGCAGGAATACCTCTATAACAATGAGTGTAGGCAATACCAGATCTTGTTTTTCAAGTACAATTCTCCATTTTCCGCTTAAAGGAACCAGACCTCCTTGGATCAATTGCAAATTGCAGGCCTAGGAAACAGAAAGTTAAAGGTGAACCAGGATCACTTTACCGTGTCAGAAAGTAAGAAAGTGGTAAAAAATTATGGGAAAATATTAAAAGGACACAGGGGCTAGCCTGAAAGAGCTCTCCTTGCCAAAAATTAGGGCAATTTGAGGATTAGTATAAATAATGACAGCATGGAATTATAACCCATCAAATAACCATTAGTCTGTGCTGATACAATACATTGATGAAAAGGTGAGACTTTGAAGCATCAATCCAAGAGTCAAACAGAACCCTGTCACATATTAACAGATAATATTAATTTGGCCGTGGTTGCTGTATTCCAAATAGACAGGGGTAGTTCAAAATTTAAAATAGATTAATGCCATTTACCACATATATAGATCAATATAGAAAACAATATAAATGTTGTGGCTGTTAAAAGCAGATTTGATAAAATGCAAGGTTTACTTTTTTAATTAAAAATAACTCTCAATATAAAAGTGTAAATAGTTATCTCATATAAACCAAAGTGAGACGAGCCTCCTAACTGGTCTCTTCCATCTAGCCTTGAATGCCCAACCTGCCTCTGCTGGCAATTTCTATTTTTCACATAAGCTAATATTATTTATTTAAAATGTAAATCAAATCAGTTTTTCATTTTCTTAACCTCTTGCAGATGTCCACGAACTATATGTGAAAACGAAACTATAAAACACAAAACTGTCAAACATTTGGCAGAAAACAAGAGGTTATCTTCAACGACATTTGAGTAAGGAAGGATTTCCTGAACATGACCAACAACTCACTAAGCAATGTTTGATTGATCACAAGGATTCAGCCTCTGAAACTAGGCAAGGGAGCCTCCTGATGGTCCTGGACACTGTTCACAGTGGTCTCCACAATCACCAAGTGGAGATCAGAGTTTCAAGCCATACCTCGGAGTTTCCTGATATGTGGTATTTATATTTTTCCTGAATTTTTCCTGGAGAATGAATTTTAATAGCATGTTTTTCACCATCTTGCTACTCGGGAGTTTCCCTCTCTCTTGTTTCTCAGCAGAATGCAAGCATGGCTGTTAATAACTTTGTAGAAAATGTCTCTTTCTCAATTAAAACAACAATGATTCTCTTAGATCACCTGTCCTTTGCTTGTGTAAAGCCTTCAAAGGTTTGTATCCCTGGGTGATTAATGAGGGGGAAGAAAAGAATAAAAAAAAATAAAGCTATTCATTCCTGTTAAAGTCAACGTTGGAGTTTAAAATACAGTAAGTAAAGCTTAAACTCTTTCAGTTATGTGGATAATATCACAGAAGCAAAAATAAAGGTAATGGAAAGGAAGGGCATAATGTAAAATATATGGGCAGAAAAAGAGACACTTACAGAGTAAAATAGCCACGTGGGTCACTTAATAGGTTATTAGGCTGAAAACAAAATCATGTAGCATTTTTGCAACTTTAAATGAAAATTAATTTGCTTGATAAAGTAGATAGAATTCAGTGAATTCTTATCCCTGAACTTTTATTTCACATAAAGTTGCAAAGTGGCATTATTTTAATTGATATTCAGAATATTATAAACCTAAATATTCAGTTGTTTAAAGTAAGAAAACATTATTTTCTGTATAATTTGCAAAGGGATTTCACTGGCATCTCATTAAATCCTCCTAACAACCTAAGGTAGGCAGAAATTTTAATCATCATTCTGAGATATGAAAATTTAGTTTCAGCAACTCAACTTGGATTACTATCCTTATAATAATCCTTACGTCTATATTATCATTATTTAACCTGTTGGCAATTGTCTTTCTTTTATATGACTTCATAGTGTTTGTTACACGGAAGGGTCTTAATACAAAAATTGACATGCACCCCGATGAATCAGATTAATTCAGTCTAATACACCTTGACCATAAAATAAGCCCATCTTATCATGACATAGTTTTCCTTCCTGGTATTAAGCTACAAGTCTAATTATATCTGTCTTAAAGTACTTGGATCCATTTATTTTAAATGAATCATCTGACAAAAAAAGTACTTAGAGAAAGACTAGGAAGATGAAACAATAATTTGGAATTAGAAATAAATATAAGTGAATAAAGAGGATGCTCTAATTTCTTAGAGGAAATCTGAAAGAAAGTTGTAAAAAGAAATGAAAAGAGAATAGAGTATCAAAAAGAAGAAAAAAAAGAGTAAATAGGCTGGTCCGAACATACTGAGTTACCTCAAATGACTATTCAAAAACATTAACAGACAGAATTTCTTGTCATACTCTTTCCTCCCTTCTCACTACTGTACTTGACTAGTCTTAAAAAAAAAAAAGGAATACTCAGTAGCATTAAATGCTGTAAAGAAAAAAAGTCAAAAGAAGAGGAAAGCTGGAACATGTATATTATTTAAGATCATGTGAAGAAGATCGGCAAGGGCCAAACAGCAAATGTTCACACAAGACACATTAAAGATTTTGGTTTGTAGCCACTTTTTTGAGGCATACAATATGTTCCGTTACCTGCACCCATTTAAATTATACATTTCAGAGTTTTGACAAGCGTATATAAACCTGAACATTACAGATATTGAAATTAAATCAAAAGAATAATGAGAAACTATCAGATTTAGCAAGTAAAGGTTAGTGGAGGCCTGTGAGAAATAAATTAGTGAGATTTGAAAATAAGTAGGTTATAATCACCACGAATGTCTTCAAGAAACTTTCTTTAGAGTGCTTAATCATGAAGTATGGCCTGATAGAACAAATATTTGAAATGATAGCTGGCAATTTTTTCCAAGAGTTCTTTCTTTGTTGTTATTAAAAGCTATTTTTTGCATTAGTTTTTATTATGATGGGTTTACATATAGTTGTTTAAAAGGTAAATCTAAGCATACTTCTTATTTATTTATTTTTAAATTTTTTGTGGTACGTAACAGTTGTACATTAGTTATGCAGTATGTGAAGTAGTTCGATGCAAGTATACTATGTGTAATAATAAAATCCGAGCGATTAGAATATCCATCACCTCAAACACTGAGAATTCTTGTGTTGGGAACATTCCAAATCCACTCTTCTAACTCCTTTAAAATGTACAATCATTGTTAACTATAGTCGCCCCATTGTGCTTCCACACACTAGATCTTATTCCTACTGTCTAACTACTTTTGTACTCATTAGCCAATCTCTATTTATATGCCCCTCCCACTACCCTTCTGAGTCTCTCTAACCATCATTCTACTGTCTAATTCCATGAGACCAATTTTTTCAGCTCCCAAATATGAGTGAATACATGTGATATTTGTCCTTCTGTGCCTGACTTATTTCACTTAACATAATGTTCTCCTGTTCCATTCACGTTGTTGCAAATGACAAGATTTCATTTTTCAATATGATTCTGTGAATGTACCACATTTTCTTTATCCATTTATTCAGTTGATTCATATCTTGGCTATTGTATATAGCGCTGCAATGAACATAGAAGTGCAGATATCTCATTGATATACTCATTTCCTTCCTTTTTAATATATACCCAATACTGGGATTGTGGGATAACACGGTATTTATATTTTTAGCTCTTTGAGGAACCTCCATACTGCATAATATTTACGTTAGTGTCTGTACTAACTTACATTTTCACCAACAGGGTAAGAGCGTTCATCTTTCTCTGCCTCCTCACCAGCATCTCTGTTTTTTTTTCTTTTTTTTTTGATAAAAGACATTTTTAACTGCATTGAGATAATATTTCATTGTGATTTTGATTTCTATTTCTTTGTTAATCAGTGATGAGCACATTTTCATATACCTGTTCCATATACCTGTTTCGTGTACTTTTTCACTGTGTCTTCTTTTGAAAAATGTCTATTCAGATCTTTTGCCTATTTTTTAAACTGGTTTATTAGATTTTTTCCTTTTCTTTGAGCTCCTTATATTTTCTGGTTATTAATCCCTTGACAGATGGGTATTTTGCAAGTATTTTCTCCTATTCTGTGGGTTCTCTCTTTACTTTGTTGATTGTTTCCTTTGCTGTGCAGAAGCTTTTTAACTTGTAATCTGGTTTGTCTATTATGTTTCTGTTGCCTGTGCTTTTGGGATATTACTGATGAAATATTTGCCCAGATCAGTTACCTGGAGAGTTTCCCCAATGTTTTCTTTTGGTATTTTGATAGTTTGAGGTCTTAGATTTAAATCTTTAATCCGTTTTGTTTTTTTTTATATATGGCAAGAGATGAGTGTCTAATTTCATTCCTTTGCTTATGGATATCCAGTGTTCCCAGCACCATTTATTAAGGAGACTGTCCTTTCACCAATGTGTGTTCTTGGAACCTGCATCAAAAATGAGTTCACTGTAAAAACATGAATTTATTTACGTGTTCTCTATTCTGTCCCATTGGTTTATGTGTCCATTTCTATGCCAGTACCACGCTGTTTTGGTTACAATAGCTCTATAACTTGAAGTCATGAAATGTGATTTCTCCAGTTTTGCTCTTTTTGCTCAAGATGGCTTTGGCTATGTTGAGTCTTCTGTGACTCCATATAAATTTTAGAATTATTTTTTCTATTTTTTTAAAAAAATGTCATTGGTATTTTGAGAGATTGCATTGAATATGTAGATTGCTTTGGGTGGTATGTGCATTTTAACAATATTGATTATTCTAATACATTAACACACTTTCCATTTCTTGTGACCTCTTCAATTTCTTTCATCAGTGTTTTATTGTTTTCGTTGTAGAGATATTTCACTTCTTAGGTTGACATTATTCCTAGGTATTTTATTTCTAGCTATTTTAAATAAAATTACTTTCTTGATTTGTTTTTCAGATTGCTCGCTGTTGGCTTATAGAAATGTTATTTATTATTGTAAGTTGATTTCATATCCTGCAACATTACTGAATTTGTTTAACAGTTCTAATTGTTTTTCAGTGAAATATTTAGCTTTTTTCAAATATAAGATCATATCATGTACAAACAAGGATAATTTGACTTCTTCCTTTCCAATTTGGATGCCCTTTATTTATTTCTCTTCTGTAATTGTTTTAGCAAGGAATTCCAGTACTATGTTAAATAACAGTGGTGAAAGTGGATATTCTTCCCTAGTTCCATATCTTAAAGGAAACACTTCCAGTTTTTCCTCGTTCAGTATTATACTAGCTGTGAGTCTATCATATATAGTTTTTATTGCGTTGAGGTATGTTCCTTGTTTGGCAGATTTTTATCATGAATGGCTGCTGAATTTTATCAAGTGCTTTTTCAGCATCAATTGAAAGGATCATATAGTTTTGTTCTTCATTCTGCTGATATGATATATGACACTCATTGATTTGCATGTGCTGAACCCTCCTTGAATTCCTGGGATAAGTCCTACTAGGTCATGATGAGTGATCCTCTTAAGGTGTTGAATTCAGTTTGCTGAGAATTTTTACATCAATTTTTATCAGATGAAACACTATATTGCCTATAGTTTTATTTTTGTGATGTGTCTTTGTCTGGTTTTGGTATCAGGGTAATACTGGCCTCAGAGTGTTCTTGGAAGTATCTCTTTTCTAATATTGTTTTGTAATAGGTTAAGTAGGATTGGTGTTAGTTTTTATTTAAATAATTGGTAAAATTCAGCAGTGAAGTTACTGGGTCCAGGGCTTATTTATGCTGAAAAATGTTTTTTATTACAGCTTCTGTCTCATTATTGTTACTGATATGTTCAGGTTTAGGATGTCTTTGATTCAATTTTGGTAGGTTGAATATGTCTGGGAATTTATTCATTTCTCCTCGGTATTCCAATTTATTGGCAGACAGTTGCTCATGGTAGTCTCTAATTATCCTTTGAATTTCTGCTATATCACTTGTAATGTCTTCTTTTTCATCTCTGATTTTATTGATCTAGGTATTCTCTCCTTTTTTCTTAATTAACCTTGCTAAAGGTTTGTTGATCATGTTTATCTTTTTTTAAAAAATCAACTTTTCATTTCATTGACCTTTTGTATTTTTCAATTTCAATTTATTTCTACTCTGATTTGTATTACTTATTTTCTTCTACAAAGTTTAGGTTCAATTTGCTTTTGCTTTTCTAGTTTTTAAAGATAAATCATTAAGTTGTTTATTTGAAGTTTTTCTAATTTTTTAATGTAGGTGTTTATTGTTATAAATTTCCCTCTTAGTACCACTTTCACGATATCCTATAGGTTTTAGTATGTTGTGTTTTCCTTTTGTTTCAAGACATTTTTAATTTTCTTTCTTAATTTCTTCATTGACCCGCTGGTCATTCAGGAGCATACGAATTACTTTTCAGGTGTCTGTATAGTTTCCATAGCTCCTCTTATTATTGATTTCTAGTTTTATTCCATTGTAGTCAGAGAAGATGCTGGATATTATTTCAATTCTTTTGAATTTTTTAAGACTTGTTTTGGGACCTAACATATGGTCTATTCTTAGATATGATCCATGTGCTGAGGAGAAGAGTAAGTATTCTGCAGTTGTTGAGTAAAATGTGCCGGAAATATCTATTAGGTCCATTTGGTCTGTAGTGAAAATTAAGTCCGATGTTTCTTTGTTGATCTTCTGTGTGGATGATCTGTTCAATGCTGAAGATGAGGTGTTGAAGTCTCCAACTGTTATTGTATTGGGATCTACCCCTCTCTTTAGTTTTAATTTTTTTGCTTTATGTATCTGTGTGTTCCAGTGTTGCATGCATATATATTTATAATTGTTACATCCTCTTGCTGAATCGATCCCTTTATCATTATGTAATGACTTTCTTTGTCTCTTTTCATAGTTTTTGTTTTTATATCTATTTTATCCAAATAGATGATATGATAGTTTATGCCTATTTTATTCCTGCTTTGTTTTGGTTTATACAGATAGATATTCCTGCTCTGTTTTGGTTTTTATAATAGATAGTTTATATCTATTTTATTCCTGTTCTGTTTTGGTTTGCATTTGCATGGGATATCCTTTTCTATTCTTTTGTTTTCAGTTTATATGTGTCTTTACAGGTGAAGTATGTTTCTTGTAGGCACCAGATCGTTGGGTCTTATATTTTGATCCATTCAGTCACCCTATGTCTTTTGATTGGAGAGTTTAGTTCATTCATATTCAATGTTATTAATGAAAAGTAAGAGTGTATTACTTCCATTTTGTTACTTGTTTTCCAGTTGTTTTACCATGCTCCCTCCCTCCCATCCTTCCTTCCTTCCTGCCTTCCTGTCTTTCTACCTTCCTACCTATCTTCCTTCTTCCTTTTTCTGAAAGTGATTTTCTCTGATGGTGTTATTTATTTTTTCTTTTTATGAGACACAGTCTTGTTCTGTCACACAGACTGGAGTGCAGTGGTGTGATCTCAGCCCACTGCAACCTCTGCCTCCCAGGTTCAAGTGATTCTTCTGCTTCAGCCTCCCAAGTAGCTGGTACTACAGGTGTGTGCCACCACACCTGGCTAATTTTTTGCATTTTTAGTAGAGACAAGGTTTCACCATGTTGGCCAGGCTGGTCTTGAACTCTTGACCTCAAGTGAACCACTCACCTTGGCCTCCCAAAGTGCTGGGATTACAGGAATGAGCTACTGGGCCTGGCCTGGTGATGTGTTTTAATTTCTTGCTTTGTATTTCCTATGTGTCTGTTGTAGCTTTTTTGATTTGAGGTTACCACTAAGCTTGCAAATAACACCTTTTAATCCATTATTTTTAAATGATGAAAACATAACTCTGATTGCAAAAACAAGCAAAGAGAAAACTAACAAAAACTCTGTACTTTAACATCACCCCCATTTTAAACATTTTGTTGTTTCTATTTATATCTTATACTATGTCATAAAATAATGTTGTAGTTATTATTTTTTATAGGTTCATTTTTTTAATCTTCCCACTCAAGATATGAATAATTTACACACCACTATTACAGTGTTATAATATTTTGTATTTGTCTGTGTACCCACTGTTACCAGTGAATTTTGTACCTTCACATGACTTCTTATTGTTTATGTCATTTTCTTTAAAATTGAAGCACTTTCTTCATCATTTCTTGTAGAACAGGTCTGATGTTTGCAAAATCCCCTCCTTTTTTTTTAATCTGGGAAAGTCTTCATTTATCCCTCATATTTGAAGAATATTTTTGTTGGATATAATATTCTAGAATAAAAGAGATTTGTCCCACTTTCATTGCCTTAAATATATCATGCCACTCTCCCCTGGCCTGGAAGGTTTCCACTGAGAAAGCTACTGCCAGATGTATTGGAGCTCCTCTATATGCTATTTTTTCCTTTTCCCTTTTTACTTTTTAGGTCCTTTCTTTATCTTTAAGCTTTGGGAATTTAATTATTACATATCTTGAGGTTATTTGGGTTAAATCTGCTTGATGTTCTATAACCTTCTTGTACCTGAGTATTGATAGATTTCTCTTAGCTTGCATAGTATTTATTATCTGTTTGAATAAACTTTCTATGCCAATCTCTCTATCTACCTCCTCTTTAAGGCCAGTGACTCTTAAATTTGCCCTTTTAAGGTTATTTTCTAGATCCTATAGGTGTGCTTCATTATTTTTTGTTCTTTTGTCTTTTAACTCCTCCTGCTGTGTATTTTCAAATAGACTGTCTTCAACCTCACTAATTCTTTCCTCTGCTTGATCAGTTCTGCTAGTGAGAGACTTTAATGAATTCTCTATTATGTCATTGCATTTTTCAGCTCTAGTGTCTCTGCTTCATTCTTTTTAATTGATTTAATCTCTTCCTTCAATTTCTCTTATAGGATTCTGAATTCCTTCTTTGTGTTATCTACAATTTGATTGAGCTTCCTCAAAACAGCTATTTTAATTCTCTATCTGAAAGGTCACATATCTCTGCAAATCTGGAATTAGTCACTGGTGGTTTATTTAGTTCATTTAGTGAGGTTATGTTTTCCTGGATGGTATTGATGCTTATGGATGTTCATCAATGTCTGGTCATTGAAGACTTAGATATGTATCGTAGTCTTCTCAGTCTGGGCTTGTTTGCACCTGTCTTTCTTGGGAAGCCTTTACAAGTAGTCAAAGGGAATTGAGTGTTGTGATCTAAGTCTTTGGTCACTACAGCTCTATATGCACTGGGGACACCGCAAGCCCAGTAACGCTTTGACTCTTGCAGACTTGTAGCAGTATGACTTTGGTGTTCTTGCATAAGAGCTGGGAGAATTCCCTGGATTACCAGGAGGAGTCTCTTGTTCTCTTCCCTTACATTTCCCCAAACGAATTCTCTTTCCTTGCTGAGCTGCCAGGACTTGGAGGGAGAGTGACATAAACACTCCCGTGACCACCACTGCTGGGACACTGGGTCACACCTGAAGCCAGCATGATACTCACACAAGGCATGTGATGACTATTTCCTAGATACTGCTGATGTTTATTCAAGGCCCAAGGGCTCTTTAGTCAGCAAGCTGTGAATCCTGCCAGGCCTGAGTCTCTGTTCAGGTAAGTAGGTCCTTCTGGACCAGGAAGGATCTAGAAATTCCCCATAGAACCCTGGAACCAGAGACCTTGGGAATCTGTTTGATGTTATATTTTATTGTGGCTAAGCTGGTACCTAAGTTGCCAGAAAAAGTCCCTTTTGCTTCTCCTTCTCCTTTCCTCAAAGAGAAGGAATTTTTCCCTGTAACCATCACAGCTGGGGATGTGCTGTATCATACCTGAAGCTAGCATGGTACTGGGTCTTGCCCAAGGCCCATGGTTACTACTGCCTGGCTACCACTAGTTTATTCAAGGCCCAAGGGATTTTTGGTCAGCATGTGGTGAATTCTGCCAGAAGTGGGTCCTTCCCTTCAGGGCAGTAGGTTCTCTCTGGCCCAGGGTGAGTCTAGAAATGTGTCACAGGAACAATGGCCCAGAATAGGAGCTTCAGGCCTCTGCTTGGTGCTTTATCTTATTGTGGCTGAGCTGGTATCCAAGTTGCAGCAGCAAGTCTTCTTTACTCTTCCTTCTTTTCCCATAGCTGCCAGATGTACTGCCTGGAGTTGGAGGAAGGATGATACAAGCACTGCTCCCTTGGCCACTCCAGCTAGTATCTCACTGGGTTGTGTGCACCACAAGTCTACTGGCTTGGAGCCCAGCACAGCACCGAGTCTTGCCCAGTAGTTGCAGCCATCTGGCTTAAAGTGCCCTGGGGTCCTATTTGGAGGTTTAAATAAACTAAATAGGACTCCAGGGCACTTTAGGCTATGGTGGTGAGGTTAGCTGGAACTTAGTTTTTGATTGCTGGGATGGATGATTCCCCTCGCTAAGGCCAGTTTAAATGTTCCCTCAATGGGCCCCAGCTGAATCTTCCCTGTGTTGCTTTCCACTGTGACAGGGAAGCACTGAGTTCCAATGTAAAGTTCCACAGTCACTGGGCTCTCTCTCTCTCCCAAGCATAGGGATACTTTCTCTGCACCACACCGCCCTGCCAGAGGTGGGAGGAGAGGTGTTGTACACAATTTAAGATGATCTTTCCTACCCTATTCAGTGTCTTTTTCCTTGATATAATGTTAAAACCAGATACTGTGATTGCTCACCTGATTTTGGTTATTATAAAGGTGCATCCTTGTGTGGATAGTTTTTCAGTTTGATGTTCCTGTGCAGGGAATGTTCTCTGGGGGGCTCTAATTAGCCATCTTGCTCCAACTACTCTTTGCCAATATTTTTTAAAAGCTTTATAAGTGGGTGGAGTGTTTGACTTACAAATTCTTCATTATCTTAAAGGATCAATCAGACAAATGCACAAATATTTATATAAAATACATTATTCACAGTGTTATACAAGAATAAGGAACTATCTTTTTTTTTTTTTTTGAGACAGATTCTCACTCTGTCACCCAGACTGGAGTGCAGTGGCACCATCTCTGCTCACTGAAAGCTCTGCCTCCCAGGTTCACGCCATTCTCCTGCCTCAGCCTCCTGAGTAGCTGGGACTACAGGTGCCCGCCACCACATCCGGCTAATTTTTTTGTATTTTTATTGGAGACAGGGTTTCACCATGTTAGCCAGGATGGTCTCGATCTCCTGACCTCATGATCTGCCTGCCTTGGCCTCCCAAAGTGCTGGGATTACAGGCGTGAGCCATCGTGCTGGGCCAGAAACTATCTTAATATTTAGCTAGAATTAACTAAAATGCCCAAAGATATTTATTATTTAAATACCCTCTGGTATATCTGTAATGTGGAGTACTATGCAGGCACTAAAAAAATAAATACAATAACTTAAATGTTTGTATATAATATTAGGCTTAAAAGATGTAATCAAACAGTATGAATTGTATTAATTTTCTAAAAGCCATGGAATTTATTTTAAATCTTTCTCAGAAGCATTTTCTTTAATGTATAAATGAAAAACAAACACATTAAACTGCAAACTTGTGTGGATGTGAGAAAATGATGCTACCACTGAGTGGTTTCAGACCACATTTTGATAATTAATTACTTCACATTTGCAGCAAATTTTTATAAGGGAAGTATATTCCATTAAAGTTAAAGATCCATGAACACTTTGAAAGCCCCCCCTTTCATGCGCATCCATGTGAAGAGACCACCAAACAGGCTTTGTGTGAGCAATAAAGCTTTTAATCACCTGGGTGCAGGCAGGCTGAGTCTGAAAAGAGAGTCAGTGAAGGGAGATAAGGGTGGGGCCATTTTATAGGATTTGGGTAGATAAAGGAAAATTACAGTCAAAGGGGATTTGTTCTCTGGTGGGCAGGACTGGGGATCGCAAGGTGCTTTTTGAGCTTTTTGAGCCAGGATGACCCAGGAAAAGGACTTTCACAAGGTAATGTCATCACTTAAGGCAAGGACCGGCCATTTTAACTACTTTTGTGGTGGAATGTCATCAGTTAAGGCAGGAACTGGCCATCTGGATGTGTAGGTGCAGGTCACAGGGGATATGATGGCTTAGCTTGGGCTCAGAGTTCTGACATTCCTGTCTTCTTATATTAATAAGAAAAATAAAACAAAATAGTGGTAAAGTGTTGGGATGGTGAAAATTATTTGGGGGGTGGTATGGAGAGATAATGGGTGATGTTTCTCAGGGCTGCTTTGAGCAGGATTAAGGGCGGCATGGGAACCTACAGTGGGAGAGATTAGGCTGAAGGAAGATTTTGTGGTAAGGGGTGATACTGTAGGACTGTTAGAAGAAACATTTGTCATGTAGAATTATTGGTGATGGCTTGGATACAGTCTTGTATGAATTGAAAAACCAAATGGAATAAGAGAAAGAGAAAAACAGGTATTAAAGGTCTAAGAATTGGGAGGACCCAGGACATCTAATTAGAGGGTGCCTAAGGAGATTCAGCATAGTCCTGTCAGCAAAGATTATTTATTTACTTTAAGAGTTAAGAGTGGTGGTTTGGGGATAGCACCAGGAGATATCAGCTGTGATGGCTTGGAGAAACACTGTAAACCGGCAGTATAAACAAGAGCAGGGCATGTATGAGTAGTTGAAAACGGTGAATAGGAGTAGGACTAGACAGAAAATAGTAGGGATGACAAATTTTTTGGGGTACAGTCCAAGTTGGTCTGGTGAGACTGGGGCTTAATAAAAAGGAGCATCCATACAGGAACTCAAATGGGCTGTACCCTGTAGCATTCCAAGGACAGGCCTGAATTCTGAGAAGGGAAAGTGGTAAAAGTATTGTCCAGTCCTTTTTAAGTTGGTGGCTGAGCTTGGTGAGGTGTGTTTTTAAAAGACCATTAGTCTGTTCTACCTTTCCTGAAGACTGAGGACTGTAAGGTATATAAAGCTTTCCTGAATACCAAGAGCCTGAAAAAACGCTTGGCTGATTTGACTAATAAAGGCCGGTCTGCTATTGGACTGTATAGAGGTGGGAAGGCTAAACTGAGGAATTATATCTGACAGAAGGGAAGAAATGACTGCGGTGGCCTTCTCAGACCCTGTAGGAAAGGCCTCTACCTATCCAGTGAAAGTGTCTACCTAGACTAAGAGGTATTTTAGTTTTCTGACTCGGGGCACATGAGTAAAGTCAATTTGCCAGTCCTGGGAGGGGGCAAATCCTCGAGCTTGATGTGTAGGGAAGGGAGGGACCCTGAATAATCCCTAAGGAGTAGTAGAACAGCAGGTGGTACACTGAGAAGTTACTTCCTTGAGGATAGATTTCCACGATGGAAAAGAAATGAGAGGTTCTAAGAGGCGGGCTAGTGGCTTGTACTATAGCATAGCCTGCCTTTGCTGGTGTGTGGCAATTAGGCCTGGTGGAACTGCTATCAATAAACCAAGTGTGATCAGGGTGAGGAACAGGAAAGAAGGAAATATGGGGAAATGAGGTGAACGTCAGGTGGATCAGAGAGATACAGTCATGGGAGTCAGGTGTGGTATCAGGAATAATGTGGGAGGCGGGATTGAAGTCCAGGCCAGGAACAATGGCAATTGTGGGAGACTCAACAAAGAGTGAGTACAGCTGAAGGAGCCGGGAGCAGAAAGTATATGTGTCAGATGTGAGGAAGTAAATAGATTTTGCAAGTTATGAGAACTGTAGAGAGTGAGCTGAGCATAGTTCGTGATTTTAAGGGCCTCTAAAAGTATTAGGGCAGCAGCGGCTGCCGTACACAGACTTGAGGGCTAGGCCAAACAGTAAGGTCAAGTTTTTTGGATAAAAAGGCTACAGGGTGTGGTCCTGGCTCTTGTGTAAGACTTCTGACTGCACTAACCATGCCTAGGAAGGAAACAAATTGTTTTGTAGAAGGTGCTGGGGTTTGAGAGATCAGTCGGACACGATCGGCAGAGAGAGCACATGTGTTTTTATGAGAATTATGCTGAGATAGGTAACAGATGAGGATGCAATTTGGGCTTGACTGAAGTAATGGGGGCTGTCTGTGAAGACTTGTGGCAGTACAGCCCAGGTAATTTGCGAGCCTAATGGCTGTCAGGGTCAGTCCAAGTGAAAGCGAAGAGAGGCTGGGATGAAGGGTGCAAAGGAATAGTAAAGAAATAATAAAGGAATAGTAAAGAATAGTAAAGAAATAGTAAAGAAATAGCAAAGGAATAGTAAAGAAAGCATGTTTGAGATCCAGAACAGAATAATGGGTTGTAGAGGGAGGTATTGAGGATAGGAGAGTATATGGGTTTGGCAGCACAGGGTGGATAGGCAAAACAATTTGGTTGATAAGGTGCAGATCCTGAGCTAACCTGTAAGTCTTGTCTGGTTTTAGGACAGGTAAAATGGGGGAATTGTAAGGAGAGTTTATAGGCTTTAAAAGGCCATGCTGTAACAGGTGAGTGATAACAGACTTTAATCCTTTTAAAGTGTGCTGTGGGATGGGATATTGGCATTGAACAGGGTGAGGGTGATTAGGTTTTAATGGGATGGTAAGGGGTGCATGATCGGTCACTAAGGAGGGAGTAGGGGTGTCTTATACTTGTGGGTTAAGGTGGGGAGATACAAGGGGAGGATGTGAAGGAGGCTTTGAACTGGGCGAAAAGATGGCAATGAGATGTAGCTGTAGCCCAGGAATAGTCAGGGAAGCAGATAATTTAGTTAAAGTGTCTCAGCCTAATAAGGGAACTGGGCAGGTGTGGATAACTAAAAGGAGTGCTTAAAAGAGTATTGTCTAAGTTGGCACCAGAATTGGGGAGTTTTAAGAAGTTTAGAAGCCTGGCCGTCAATACCCGCAACAGTTATGGAGGCAAGGGAAACAGGCCCTTGAAAAGAAGGTAATGTGGAGTGGGTAGTCTCCGTATTGATTAAGAAGGGGATGGACTTACCCTCCACTGTGAGAGTTACCTGGAGCTCGGCGTCCGTGATGGTCTTGGGGGCTTCCGAGGTGATCGGGCAGCATCAGTCTTCAGCCACTAAGCTGAGAAGATCTGGAAAGGAGTCAGTTAGAGAGCCTTGGGCCAGAGTTCCAGGGGCTCTGGGAGTGGCTGCCAGGTGAGTTGAACAGTCCGATTTTCAGTGGGGTCCCACACAGATGGGACGCGGCTTAGGAGGAATCCTGGGCTGCAGGCATTCCTTGGCCTGGTCGTGGCCAGATTTCTGGCACTTGTAGCAAGCTCCTGGGGGAGGCGGGCCTGGAGGAATGCCTGGCCACTGCGGTTTCGGCATTTGGAAGTTCTTGTGTGCTAGAGATGTGGCTGGGGTTTGTCTCACAGTGGAGGCAAGGAATTGCAACTCAGAAATATGTTGCTACTTGGCTGCCTCTATTATTGTACACCTTGAAGGTGAGGTTAATTAAGTCTTGTTGTGGGCTTTGAGGGCCGGAATTTAATTTTTGGAGTTTTACATAATGTCGGGAGCAGATTGGGTAATAAAATGTATATTGACAATAAGACGGCCTTTTGACCTTTTAGGGTCTAGGGCTGTAAAGCTTCTCAGGGTTGCTGACAAATGCGCCATGAACTGGGCTGGGTTTTTATATTTGATGAAAAAGAGCCTAAACGCTATCTGATTTGGGATAAAGAAAAAGGAGCATTAACTTTGACTGTGCCTTTAGCTCCAGCCATCTTTTTAAGAGTAAATTGCTGGGCAGGTGGGGGAGGGCTAGTCATGGAACAAAACTGTAAGCTGGACTGGGTGTGAGGAAGGGAGTTGATAAAAGGATTATAGGGTGGAGGAGCAGAGGCTGAGGAAGAATTGGGACCTAGCTCAGCCTGGCAAGGAAGGGAGAGATCAGATGGGTCTGTAGAAAAGGAAGATTAGAAAGACTCAGCGATGCTTGGGGTTGGGACTGAGGGGACAGGCAGGAGGGAAAGAAGGAAGATTTGGGACGAGTTGCATTGGGAACAGAGACTAGGGAGGGACCCATGTGTGAAAGAATGCCTGGATATCAGGCATCTCAGACCTTTTGCCCATTTTATGACAAGAATTATTTAGATCTTGTAGGATGGAAAAATTGAAAGTGCCATTTTCTGGCTATTTGGAACCACTGTCGAGTTTGTATTGGGGTCAAATGGCATTGCAGAAGAAAATAAGGCATTTAGGTTTTAGGTCAGGCGTGAGTTAAAGAGGTTTTAGGTTTTTAAGAACACAGGCTAAGGGAGAAGAAGGGGGAATGGAGGGTGGAAGGTTGCCCATAGTGAAGGAGGCAAGTTTAAAGAGAAGGGCAGAGACACGGAGGGAAGGGGTTCGGGGGTTCTTACCCTCCAGAAAAGAGGGAAACGGGTTGGGGTGTGGAAATAAGGGATCGGGGCACAGAGATAAGAGGTCGGGGCACGGAAATAAGGGATCAGGGGGTTAGAAATAAAACCAGGCTCTAAATTGGCCTTTGGAAACATAAACTCTAGCTAACTATAATTCTATAGTTGTAAAAGAAATATTAATGATACATCTTTTTCTATTGCTCATGTTTACAAAGAATTTAAAACCTCAAGAATCATATGAAGCTGAAATACAGTAGTCTAGAAAAAAGTAAACTAGTGTACTTCCTTTTAAATTATTTAATATATGTTTAATGATTATAGTAGCATATTTCTAAATCCAGGCATTCATTATTTCAAGATCAGCTAAGAGTCCTACTTAAATCTGATATTAATAATTTATTTCTTCTATAAAAATGATGTCTTTTTCTGTGCTTTCACTGTGTCTTTCATGATGCTATTTGTCACATTGGCATACTGGGTACTCCCCATGTACTGGAGTACACAGGTGTTTACTGATTTTTGTTCTACGCTAGAGATTAACCTCTTTGAGTGTACGTACTATTGCCCTCACAGGTCTGACACTTAGTAACAGTCAGCAGATGTCTCCCAATTGATGGTTTTCATTGTATATATGTGGAATAAAAATCACTTAGTCACAGATATAAAAACCAAGAGTTATAAAAAGCAACTAGTATATTAATGAATATAAAAACAAGAGGATTAATCATAATTAAATTCTTGCTTTTTCAAGGATATCATTCTTTAATGGCATTTCATATATTACCATTTGGAAGAAAAGAGCCCCAATTATTTGGGAATTATATTCAAATAATATAAAACCAAAGAGGTTAAAGTTCTTTATATGTGGATTCATTTTTAGTGATCATTGAAAAATGGCAGAAGAATGTAGTTCTACCTCACCAGAATAAAACTATAAAATTGAAATGAATCCAAGAATGAACAAATTTTTTTAAGATTGTTGATTTCTTTATGATTTAATTTAAAAATAAAGAGTAACTGAAACTCCATAGAAATTATAAAGAACACCCGTACATACCCAATTCTGTTGCTAAATTTTTGAAATTACTAGAACTTAGTGTTTGTATATCTGAAGTTATGACCTGTGTGGTTAAAAAGTGTTGTTAAAAGTCAGATATTTTAGTTCACACTTTAACCACGATATGAAGAAATTTGGTAGAAAACAATCATCTCAGATTTTACTTTATGATATTTATATTTTAAGATCATTCTGATTTTACAAAAAAAATGTGATAAAGACTCATGTTAAAATTCCAACTAAGGTTTTTTTTTGACCTTCTTTGTCTATGTTTGTATGAGTTTTGCCATCTGCAGAATGAGTACAATAATAGCAAAAGTCATAGGATTATTTTGATAATTAATCAAACAATAGTTGAAATACGGCTAGCAAAATACTTACGAAAAGCCCAACAGCTTCCCTCTCTTTGAAACATCACTTTTAGGGGAAAAATAACAAGTAATAGCAAAAAATCTGAATATTATAAGAGCTGACTACTTCAGTTCTTATAAATATATAATGTAAATAAATATACTGAATGTTTACATTATTTTAAGGTTATAGTTGCTCATAAAATAACAATGTAACTATGTGGTTACATTGCCTATTAGTATTTATCTATTTAACAGAAATCAAGTATTTGAAAATAAGTTTTGTTTGAAAAAAATGCAAATACTAACAGAGAGGTCAGAGTGTTTAGTTACAATAGAATTATTATGAACTGATGGGAAGGAGCCTAAAATAAATGGATAGAGACCAACAAGTGAAATATTTGCTAAATCCTTACTTATGACTAAGGCTGGCTCTGCAATAATTTTTAACACTTCTCTCTCTCTCTTTTTTTTTTCTTCTAAAGTGCTTTCAGAGAAAATATGGCAATTCAACTGGAGGTATTAAAGTAGTATAAAACCTATTGGTTGGAAAATAAAATTTAAAAACAATGAAGAGGATTTTACATACATAAAGTAAAAAATATATGTGGATAGAGTCATTTGCACACACTCCTGGAAAGATCACTGTGCAACGATCAAATTGTAAATGTATATAACAAACCATCATTTCTTAATTTCTGAAACACAGCAAACATAGAGAAAATAGCTTCATAATTTCAAATATACCCTTCGATTAATTTTGACATTTATCCACTTTTGTCTGAACCCTTCCCAACAAATTTCCTTCTGCTTAATTATTCCAAATAAAAACTTCTAAAAAGTTATCTTACTCATAAATAATTCTGTATGTATCTCAAAAATATGAAGACATGACACAAATTTAGACAGATTAATTAAATGAAACACCAAAAGAAAAATATCTATAATTTGTACTTTACTGGATTTTAAAAATATTAATAATTAAAAAAATTAAAAATTAAAGAAAAAATAAATTTAAAATAGCAAAAAAAAAAAAAAACCCCTAAAAAATCTCTGTAAAGAGAATGCTAACACAACCCACAGACTGGGGGAGAAGATATTTGCAAGTCACATATCTTACAAAAAACTTACATCAAAAATTTATAAATATCCAGCTTCCTTAGTACCATTTATTAAAGACACAGTTTCTTCCTAATTGTACGTACTTGTCATCTTTGTGGAAAATCAGCTAACTGTAGATGTGTAGATTTGTTTCTGGGGTTTCTATTCTTTTCCATTGCTCCTTTCATCTGTTTTTAAATTTCTTATTATTATATTTTTGTCAGTACCATGCAGCTTGGCTTCTATAGATTTATTCCATGTTTTGAAGTAAGGTAGTCTGATGCCTCTGACTTTCTTATTTTGTTCAAGATTGCTTTGGCTATTCAGGCTCTTTTGTAGTTCCATGCAAATTTTAGATTTTTTTTTTCTATTTCCATGAAGAATGTTACCAGCATTGTGATAGACTTTGGATAGTATAGACATTTTAACAATATTCTTCCAAACTATTAATACAAGATATCTTTCCTTAAGTTTGCATCATCTTCAATTTCTTTCATGAATGGTTTATAGTTTTCATTGTAGAGATATTTTACCTCCTTGGTTGAATTTATTTCTAGACTTTTCATTTGATGTCTTTTTGTTTAATTTGTTAATATGTTGATTCTTCCAGTCCATGAGCATGGAATGTTTTATTTAAAATTTGTTTGTGTCATTTATGATTTCTTTTAACAGTGTTCTTTTTGTTGTTGTTGTTCTCCTTGTAGAGATATTTTACCTCCTTGGTTAGAGGTATTCCTAGGTATTTAATCTTTTTTGTGGCTATTGTGAATGGAATTGCATTCTTGATTTGGCACTCAGCATAATCATTGTTGGTGCACAGAAATGCTACTAACCATTGATTTTGTATCCTGAAACTTTACTAAAGTTGTTTATCAGTTTCTAGGAGCCTATTGGCAAAGTGTTTAGTGCTTTCTAGATATAGAATTGTATTGTCAGCAAAGAGAGATAGTTTGACTTCTTCTTTTCCTATTTGGATGCCTTTTATTTCTTTCTCTTGCCTGATTATTTTGCTAGGACTTCCAACTTTACTCTTAAATAATTGTATTAGTTGGTTTTAGCCCTTCTAGACCTACCTGAATAACTGACACAAGGTGCTTGTCCTAGTCTCGCCTAACGTGTAATTCATTCGGGATAGATAAGCAGTGGGTATTTGTCCAAAACACTATAAGGCAAACAACCCACAGCTACCATGGAAAAAGATTAAAATTGAGATATAGAATAAAGCAAAAAATCTGTGGAGAAAAAGCTGAAAAAAGAGTTGCTTGGAGGAAATTAGAGCATTTAAACTAACCATGTATAATGAAGAATATACAATCCCACAGTCAGGCCCAGGGCAGGATGTATGTTCTGTAACAGTCTTCAAAAACCCTAAACTTTTACCTGTTTCTAATCTCTAGGCACACTAGAAGCAGAAAATAAAAGGTAAGGCAGAGTTATAAATGACCTAAGTGTGGAAGGTATGTCAGCAGGGAGCCATCAGCAAAAAGTGGGAGAGGTTTTATTTATTTATTTTTTCATTTTCTTCTTTTTTGTTTTTTCTCTCTCTCTTTTATTTTCCTTTCTCCTTTCTTCTTTCCCCCCCACCTCTTTATCTGGCTTCTGAAATTCAAGGAAATAAAGAACACTAGCTTATAGCAAGCAATCAAACAACTCCTGAGGAGGGGAAGACCCTAATTTCCAAATTACCACACTATCATATTTAAAACGTTGATTTTACTTAATTACAAAGGATGAAACAAGAAATACGGCTCATTTATAGAAAAAATGTAAAATACTGTTTCTGAAGAAATATAGACTTTGAACAATGAGATCACATGGACACAGGAAGGGGAATATCACACTCTGGGGACTGTGGTGGGGAGGGGGGAGGGATAGCATTGGGAGATATACCTAATGCTAGATGACGAGTTAGTGGGTGCAGCGCACCAGCATGGCACATGTATACATATGTAACTAACCTGCACAATGTGCACATGTACCCTAAAACTTAAAGTATAATTAAAAATATATAGAGAGAGACTTTGGACTCACTAAACAATGACTTTAAATCAAGTGTCTTAAATATGTTCAAAGACCTATAAAAAAACAAAAATAATGTATAAACAAGTAGAGAATATCAATAAAGAAATAATTATAGTACGTGATATACTAATAGATAATGAAATCAAATAGAAATTCTAAAGCAGAAAAATTCAAGAGGGACATGAAAAACTTATTAGAGGATTTCAATGGCAGCTTTGAGAAGACAGAAAAAAATACTGACTATTTCTCAACAAGAATACTTTTCATCAAGAAAAATTCATAATCAAATGTTTTCATTGATGAAATTTACCAGATATTCAAGAAGGGAAGTAACACCCATTCTTCTCAAGGTCTTAGAAAACAGAAGAGAATGGAACACTTTCCAACTCATTTTGCAAGGCCATCATTACCCTAATATCAAAGCCAGACAAAGACAACGCACACAAAAATAAATCTATATACCAATATCTGCAATGCATATAGATGTCAAAATTCTCAACAGAATAAATTCAGCAGTATATTAAAAGGGTTATGCATCATGCCTAACTGGGATATATTCCAAGAATGAAAGGGTAGTGCAATATAAGATAATCAGTGCAATGCATGCCATTAACACAATGAAGAAAAAAATATGTGATAATCTCAATTGATGCAAAGAAGGTATTTGGAAAAACCTCTTTCATGATAAAAATTTCCAGGAAACTAAGAATAGAGAAAAAATTCCTCGACACAATAAAGGGTATTCCTCAAGAAACCTATACTCAACATCATACTCGATGGTGAAAGACAGAAAGCTTTCATTTTTTTTATTATACTTTAAGTTTTAGGGTACATGTGCACAACGTGGAGGTTTGTTACATATATATACATGCGCCATGTTGGTGTGCTGCACCCATTAATTTTAAGATCAAGAACAAAACAAAGATTAACAAACAAGACATTTATGGCTAAATGATAGAGAACAAACAAGACATTTATGGCTAAATGATTTTCAGCATGAGTGCCAAGATTATTCAATGGGCAAAGAATTGTCTTTTCAACAAATTATACTAGACAACAAGGTATCCACATGCAAAAAAAAAAAAAAAAATTAGGGCATCTATCTTAAACCATATCAAAAAAACTCAAAATGAATTAACAATCTAAACATAATAACTAAAACCATAAGACTCTTAGAAAAAAAAACATAAGGGTAAATCTTTGTGACAGTGGATTTGGCCATGTATTCTTAGATTTGACACCAAAAGGATGAATAGCAAAAAAATCAGATAAGTTGGATTCATCAAAATCAAAAATTTTGTTCATTAAAGGATATTATAAAGAAAGTAAAAAGAAACTTATATAATGGGAGAACATAGTTGCAAATTATATATATGATCAGAATTGAATGTCCAGAAAATATCTTACAACTCAACAACCAAAATGCAAAAAGTAAATTAAAAAATAAAACAAGGTCTTTAACAGACTTTTGTCATGAAGATATACAAATAAACAATAAGCACATGAAATGATGCTCAATGTTATTATTCATTAGGGGAAAATGTAGATAAAAACCCATAGTGAGTATCACTGCACACCTACCAGGTGATGATAATAAAAAAACACAAAAGCAAACCAAATGAAAAAGCCACCCAGGAAATAAGAATTGTTGACAAAGACATAGAAAATTGGAAACCTTGTACATTGGCAATGGCAATATAAAATGGTTCCACTGCTAAGAAAAACAGTTTGTCAGCTCCTCATAGAATTACCATATGGCCTAGATAGCCAAATCCTAGATATATATGTAAAATAATTGAAAACAGATACTCAAATACACTTACATGTATGTTCATACTAGCACCATTCATAATAACCAAAAGTTGAAAAAAGCCCAAATTTTAGTCAACTGATGGCCAGACAATCTCACTGTGGTATTTCCATATGATGGAATATTATTTAGTCATTAAAAGGAGTGAAGTACTGATATAGCTGCCACATGGGTGAACTTCAATATGCTAAGTGAAAGTACTCAGACATAAAAGTCATCTATCATATTATTCTATTGCATGAATTATCCAGAATAGGCAAATCCATAGAGACAGAATACATATTGGTAGTTGCCAGTGTTTACATGGAGGGGAGAATTGAGAGCAACAGTCTAATGGATAAAGAATTTCCTTCTGATGGAGGTGATGGGTTGACAACATTGTGAATATGCTGTCCTATAAATGCCACTAAACTGTTCACTTCAAAACAATTTTTTTTGTGTGTTTTGTCAGTTTTACCTCAATAAAATAAAGTTGAAGTATTTTAAAAAATAATTGTCTTCTTATCAACGCCAACATTGTCAGTCCAGATTAAGCCATCATTCTGTCTTGATTGTGCTATGTTAGCACAAGATCCTTCAAGCTGTTCTTTTGCTTTCACTCTTGCCTAACTATAGTGTATCTACGAGCTAGAAGTTACCCCCATTAAATTATATACCTGATGTTGGCATTCTAGCAGGTCTACAACATATTCTCATCATACACACTGTAAGACCTGAAGTCCTAGCCATGACCTCTAAGATCAGGTATTATCCATTATCTGTCTTTCTCACTTTCTCCCTTGATCCATCTACTTCAGGTATACTGACCACTTTGTATTTCTTTGAACATACCAAGGCAACACCTGCCTCAGGAACTGCATCTTGATGTCCTCTTTCCCTGATAACTTCTTCCCAGAGACACTTGTGTGGCTTACAATCTCAGTTTTTCTGGTCTTTGTTCAGTTGTCCCCCTCAGGAAGGGGTGTTAATTAGCATCCCTCATCACTGTCTAATATTTACCTTAATTTATTGTTTTTGTCGTTGTACTTACCTCATCTGTCATTCTATGGTATATTCATTTATTCATTTATTTTCTATCTCCTGCTCTGTATGTTTTACATTTGTATCCTCCTTGCATAGGAGAAGGCCTAATACATAGAAGGTATTAAATAAATAAATATTTTTAAGTCAATACATGTATAATATCTATGTTTTAAATAATTACAATATGTTTATAAGCAAGAACATTAGAAGTTGTGAGAGCAATCCTAGACTAGAGATGCACTTCTTATGGTTATTCTACAAATCTTTCTGAACTTCAAATTCTTAATATTGGGCATATATTTTCCTTTTCAATTCTAATACAGGTAGATGTTTCCTTGTAAGATTTAACACTTTTTGTAATATATTCATAGTTATTCCTTTTTAGAGTAAAAAAACAGATTATATGACTCAGCAAGGTTATTTGGATTTATGCATTATTGTTGCTGTGTTTTTATTTCCTCCTTTTACTTTTTTTTAAAAGCTTACATTTATATGAGGTACAAAAGAAGTTGATGCAAGTATAAAATAGTGATATCTTGAATTTTTATCTTTGATACCTTTAGAAAAATTTCAACTATACCTTATAAAAAGGAAAAAAAATGAACAAAAAACAAAAATAAATACAATTAATAAGAGCTACTCTTCCTCACTGTTGTTGGAAACTTTCATCTAATGGCAAATATTTAGGACCACCTACTTTGATCATGGAGATGCTGACTCCACCCCCTAACAGTTCTGTTGGTGGAGTAAAATAACTAAGGAGGTTATCAGGGCCATAGAAACCTTTATGATCTACCAATTCTTGCATGCCTATGGAGACTCATTCAGTTCAGCTACTCCTCAACACTGTAAAAGAAAAAGAACTCATCTGAGGATCTTACAGATGAAGAAATCTTTTGTGGAATTTTCTGCAATTCCTCATTTCACACCAGACCATGGTGAGTGGAGCTGGATGGACTGTATAATAAGGTGCACTGCTCTCTGATAGGAACTTTCATAAAGAAGAAAAGTTACTGATGAAAGCCAGTGGATTGCGTGTGTGTGCACTAGTGAGCAGTTGAGATTTCATCTCATTTTCAGTGCCTGCAGAATGAAGGACAACAGGGGAGCAGGCCACAAACCTGAACTCCCTCTGCTCCTTCCCTGAAAGTGAGGAAAGAGCATCAAAGGGAATGAAAGTGACTGAATATCCAACAGGAAAGTATTGTATGTTCTTGCTTTGGGTCACAGTCGTGGTTTGCATTATAAAGTAAGAGCTTCCTAATATAACATTTATGAACTCCTTAGTCCTTGGGTATACATTGAGAAGTTGTGAAGAATATTTATATGTGTTGAGAGTGCTTATTAGCTGCGGATCATTTAGTGTTATCCTTTGTAATCTGAGGGGTGAGGATTACATTTTAAACTGTAATTTTTGCATTAATTATTTTTCCCTTTAACTATATTTGAAAGTCTTTTCCCTTCATGATTAAACCTAGAAAAGGTATCTGTGACTGTCTATGACTCAAAGCAGTTACTTGCATTACCTGAAGAAAGCAGTGCCAGGGAATTGTTTATTTAAAGAACACTATATTATTATTTGTAAGTTAATAGTTCTAATCTTTCATGGTTTTTATTAAGTAAACATAATCAAATAATGAATTGTATTAATGTACTAAAGCATGGGATTAACATAAACTAGCTCAGAATTTTAAATATCCTATTTGATAAAATATGATGAAATATTTCTTTTCAAATTGCTCACAAGATAGCTCCTTGGATTTCACTGAGGTTATGTCTATGACACCATTAGTTTGAGTTATTACTTAAAATTATTTTTCTAGCTTAAATTCACACAGTATAAATGAAATGCCTCCAAAGTATTTCGGCTAGTTTAGCACAGTCAATGTTTCTATTTTTTATAAAAATGGAATTATTGGAAACGCTTCGTATTTTGGACATCTGATTTCTCCACCTTGACCCCTCCTCTTCTCTGCCACCACTGGTTTTCACTTCTAAAATATTTTGCATTTGTCATCTAAACAGCTGTAATAGGTCAGCTGTTTGAGGCTCAGTGTTCCAAATTCAGGTTTTAATCTTTACATTTTCTTGGGCAAGTGTCAGGGAAACTCCAGCAGAACTCAAGAGGAATCTGTCTGGAATTCTCCTGTGACTGTGTTATGGGTTAAAAAAATTATTTCAATTTCTTAGCTCTGATAATTACAAAAGGGAAGACAAAATATGATAATTTGCCAAAATACCAAATCTATGCCTTTGGTTTTTTTTAGTGTCAAAAGTGAGTTAAGATTGATAGAGATTTAACGGTTTAATTAATAAAGGTTTTAGTATAATTACTTCAATTATGTTAGCTTATGTAAATATTTCAAACAGAAAACATTTACATAGCAACAAAATCCTGGTTTGCTAATTAGTAAGACAATTCAGAGGAAACATATTTTCAATTAGGTATAAAGCTAAATTGGATTATTCTGACTGAATTGGACATGTTCAGATTTTATTCAGATGACCCAGTACAAGTAAAATAGAAGTATTCCATGTATTTTCAAGTATTACTTGAAACGCTGCATTCAGGCTGCTTCTGGCTAGCTAGTTGAGGCTGGAATCATTTAATCTAGAAGTATCATTTTCTCTTACAGTTCAAATTGCACTATATACACAGATGTTTACTCTAGTTTTCTAGCTAAACCAGAGAATAGGAAGGGAGTGCAAATGAGCTTGCATTTGTAATTGCATTCTCTCCTGTGATCATTAAATTGTGCTTTATCTTTAGCATCCTAAAATGCTAAGGTATCACAAGGGAGTACTAACTCCAGATTTAACCTGCTAAATTTGAGAAAGCCTACAGATTTGCACTTTAAGGCTTCCTGCAAGAGTCTGTTTTCAATATTATTTTCCAACAGTTATTGGAAAGTTTTATCAGCAGAAATCCAGATACATTATTTCACCTTTTACATAAGCTATGGCCCATGTTGTGTATTTAGAAATTTTGACTGTCATTATCAAATAAAATATACAGTATAAACATGTTTTCTTTACATCTAATTTTAAGTTCCAAAACTCAAGTGAGACATGGAAAACATTGATGGTTCATTAAAAAGAAAGAAAGAATAAAAATTGAGAATAGAAAATATGTCTGGTGATGAATAGTTTTGAGAGAAATTTAAACCCTCTCCTGTATTTCATGAACATGGTCTGGGTAGTAATGATCAGCTGTTTGACTTTTATACAGAGTGTAAGAATTAAAGTCAGAGTTTAGGTCCATGAAAGACACAATCAATTTATAGAATGCTTAAACTAATCTAGATGCCTAAATTAACCAACAATACATTTCTTGAAGAGAGGAGCTATATTTAAATTTTTAGTGCATAGCAAAATGACTATAGTGTCATCAATATTTAAATATCTGTTAACTACAGGAATAAGAAAAATAAACACTTATTAATACTCCAATTACTTCCCAGATTAAGAGATTTGTTTCTCTACAACAAATATTTGTACCTACCTTGCTCTGAGAAACAGCCTGCACTGTGAACTCATTTTATCAACAACAAGACTGCTTAAGAGCAGGAAGAAAAAGCCATAAAAAATTATGAGTTCATGTCCTTTGTAGGGACATGGATGAAATTGGAAATCATCATTCTCAGTAAACTATCGCAAGAACAAAAAACCAAACACCGCATATTCTCACTCATAGGTGGGAATTGAACAATGAGAACACATGGACACACGAAGGGGAACATCACACTCTGGGGACTGCTGTGGGGTGGGGGGAGGGATAGCACTGGGAGATATACCTAATGCTAGATGACGAGTTAGTGGGTGCAGCGCACCAGCATGGCACATGTATACATATGTAACTAACCTGCACATTGTGCACATGTACCCTAAAACTTAAAGTATAATAATAATAAATTAAAAAAAAGAAAAAGCAATCATTCTAGCCGGGCTGATTACAGAAACCACTTAATTTCTTGGGATCCTGAAAAGCTGTGTCTGGTTGTCTAGTTTTCTACTCTGTGTTTCCTTTCCTACTACTGCCTTTTTAGTTTGTTTGTTTATTTGGGCGGTTGGTTGGTTTTGTGCTTAGCTTCCTCTAAATAAAAAAGTCTATCTGAGCTTGTGTAAGAGTGCTGCACTTCTGCCTGTGTTCTCCGGCTTAGATATCTACAACCTGACATTGGTCCATTTACCCTACCCTGAGCACATAACTTTTGACATATATTTAGCATCCAATTGGCTTGAGCCTTCTCCTGCACAAATTGTACCTTTGAAGTGAATGATGACAGTGTCCATTCAACTGGGTCCTGAATCCTCTCCATAGGTTGCAGGTTGGTTTCATGGCCTATGTTCTAAGCTAACCCATCTCAGTATAAAATAGCTACACAGGCCGGGCGTGATGGTTCACACCTGTAACCCCAGCACTTTGGGAGGCCCAGGCGGGCGGATTACCTGAGGTAGGGAGTTTGAGACGAGCCTGGCCAACATGGAGAAACCCAATCTCTACTAAAAATACAAAATTAGCTGGGTGTGGTGGCGCAGGCCTGTAATCCCAGCTATTTGGGAGGCTGAGGCAGAAGAATCACTTGAACCTGGGAGCCGAAATCACGCGGTGAGCTTCCAGTGAGCCGAGATCACGCCATTACACTCCAGCCTGGGCAATAAGAGGAAACTCCATCTCAAAAAAAAAAAATCTGTACATTTCCTAATCTATAGGAACCAAATAGGACCCTTAACTTGATCCTATCTCCAAATTATTCAGCTGCCTCAGCTGAGCTTTCTCTACCAATGGTTCCTTGCTTATCACACTGTACTCTTTCCATAATTGATTCTGATAATGATTTTGAGAGTAGCCCTTATGTTCTTAATGAAAAGTTATTCAGAAGCAGTTTTATAAAATACATATGTATGAATCATTCCACATAAATTGTTTTAAAGTATTGCTTTTAAAAAATAAATCCATTTTATTGAGGATTTTTGCATCAGTGTTCATCAAGGATACTGGTCTAAAATTCTATTTTTTGGTTGTGTCGGGCTTCATCCCTGGGATGCAAGGCTGTTTCAATATACACAAATCAATAAATGTAATCCAGCATATAAACAGAACCAAAGACAAAAACCACATGATTATCTTAATAGATGCAGAAAAGGCCTTTGACAAAATTCAACAACCCTTCATGCTAAAAACTCTTAATAAATTAGGTATTCATGGGACGTATCTCAAAATAATAAGAGCTATCTATGACAAACCCACAGCCAATATCATACTGAATGGACAAAAACTGGAAGCATTGCCTTTGAAAACTGGCACAAGACAGGGATGCCCTCTCTCACCACTCCTATTCAACATAGTGTTGGAAGTTCTGGCCAGGGCAATCAGGCAGGAGAAGGAAATAAAGGGTATTCAATTAGGAAAAGAGGAAGTCAAATTGTCCCTGTTTGCAGATGACATGATTGTATTTCTAGAAAACCCCATTGTCTCAGCCCAAAATCTCCTTAAGCTGATAGACAACTTCAGCAAAGTCTCAGGATACAAAATCAATGTATAAAAATCACAAGCATTCCTACACACCGATAACAGACAAACAGAGAGCCAAATCATGAGTGAACTCCCATTCACAATTGCTTCAAAGAGAATAAAATACCTAGGAATCCAACTTATAAGGGATGTGAAGGACCTCTTCAAGGAGAACTACAAAGCACTGCTCAAGGAAATAAAAGAGGATACAAACAAATGGAAGAACATTCCATGCTCATGGGTAGGAAGAATCAATATAGTGAAAATGGCCATACTGCCCAAGGTAATTTATAGATTCAATGCCATCCCCATCAAGCTACCAATGACTTTCTTCACAGAATTGGAAAAAACTACTTTGAAGTTCATATGGAACCAAAAAAGAGCTCGCATCTCCAAGTTAATCCTAAGCCAAAAGTACAAAGCTGGAGGCATCACGCTACCTGACTTCAAACTATACTACAAGACTAGTAACCAAATCAGCATGGTACTGGTACCAAAACAGAGATATAGATCAATGGAACAGAACAGAGCCCTCAGAAATAATGCTGCATATCTACAACTATCTGATCTTTGACAAACCTGAGAAAAACAAGCAATGGGGAAAAGATTCCCTATTTAATAAATGGTGCTGGGAAAACTGGCTAGCCATATGTAGAAAGCTGAAACTGGATCCCTTCCTTACACCTTATACAAAAATTAATTCAAGATGGATTAAAGACTTAAACGTTAGACCCAAAACCATAAGAACCCTAGAAGAAAACCTAGGCATTACCATTCAGGACATAGGCATGGGCAAGGACTTTATGTCTAACACACAAAAAGCAATGGCAACAAAAGACAAAATTGACAAATGGGATCTAATTAAACTAAAGAGCTTCTGCACAGCAAAAGAAACTACCATCAGAGTGAACAGGCAACCTACAGAATGGGAGAAAATTTTTGCAACCTACTCATCTGACAAAGGGCTAATATCCAGAATCTACAATGAACTCAAACAAATTTACAAGAAAAAAACAAACAACCCCATCAACAAGTGGGCGAAGGATATGAACAGACACTTCTCAAAAGAAGACATTTATGCAGCCAAAAAAACACATGAAAAAATGCTCACCATCACTGGCCATCAGAGAAATGCAAATCAAAACTACAATGAGATACCATCTCACACCAGTTAGAATGGCACTCATTAAAAAGTCAGGAAACAACAGGTGCTGGAGAGGATGTGGAGAAATAGGAACACTTTTACACTGTTGGTGGGACTGTAAACTAGTTCAACCATTGTGGAAGTCAGTGTGGCGATTCCTCAGGGATCTAGAACTAGAAATACCATTTGACCCAGCCATCCCATTACTGGGTATATACCCAAAGGACTATAAATCATGCTGCTATAAAGACACGTGCACACATATGTTTATTGCAGCACTATTCACAATAGCAAAGACTTGGAACCAACCCAAATGTCCAACAATGATAGACTGGATTAAGAAAATGTGGCACATATACACCATGGAATACTATGCAGCCATAAAAAATGATGAGTTCATGTCCTTTGTAGGGACATGGATGATATTGGAAATCATCATTCTCAGTAAACTATCTCAAGAACAAAAAACCAAACACCACATATTCTCACTCATAGGTGGAAATTGAACAATGAGAACACATGGACACAGGAAGGGGAACATCACACTCTGGGGACTGTTGTGGGGTCGGGGGAGGGGGGAGGGATAGCTTTAGGTGATATACTTAATGCTAAATGACGAGTTAATGGGTGCAGCACACCAGTATGGCACATGTATACATACGTAACTAATCTGCACATTGTGCACATGTACCCTAAAACTTAAAGTATAATAATAATAAAAAATAAATAAAATCAGATTTATTACTAAAGTTTTACAGTGATATAATTGAGTGGATAAAAAGGGGGTTGGTCCCAGTAGGGTTTATGCATAGCCTACTGTTCATACACAGAAAGACCTGGCACTTCTTTCACAGTGCACAGATGTTGTGAGCTGATATTCTAAGAATTAAAAGTATTAGATGTGTGGGTTATTTGCCTGTCGGTTCTCATATACTATACCTTTACTTGCTCTTTGCATTAGTTTTCTATTGTCACTATAACAGATTACCACAAATTTAGTGGCTTAAAATACAAATAAATTTGTTATCTTGCAATTTTGGAGTTTACTGTTCTAAAATGGTCATCACACTGGGCTAAAATCAACGTGTTTGTAGGGCTACGCTCCCTCTGCAGACTCTAGGAGAGATTATGTTTCCTTGACTTTTCCAGCTTCTAGAGGCTGTCTGTATCCCTAGCCCTGGTGGGCCTCCTTCCATCTTCAAAGCCAGCAACAATGAGTTGAACCTCTACTTGCTCAATTCAAACTTGTTTCTTTCCTTGTATCTTCTCTGTCTCTAACTCTTCTGCATGACTCTTCCACATCTGAAGAAATCTGGTGATTATATTGAGGCCTACATATGATCCAAGATACTTTTCTTATTTTAAAGACAGCTGATTACAAATGTTAATTTCATCTGCAATCTTAATTCTCCTTTGCTATTAAACATAACATATTCACAAGTTCTGGAGTTTAGTATGTGAACCTCTTTGGGGTATGGTAGGAATACTATTCTATCTGCCATATTCCACTTTGCATTGCAATCAAGCATATTTCTGTTCCCTTGCAAAGTATTTCAAGCTAGTTTCAGCCACTAGCTGGCATGAAGAGGAGGTTGGAGATCGAGAAGAAGGAAGCTATTGATTATTCCTTTGCTCGGCCAATGTATCAAGCTACAGTTACATCTCCTCTCATTCCACATTAGTGTTCTCAGCAATTGTATTAACTTTGTTAAAAATATCCCTTTCATTGACTTGCATCTATTTAAAATTTGACCTACAAGTCAATTGACAATGAAGACAAGATTAATGGGATGTTGTACCATCTTACTGGGAAAAGTTTACCAAAAGTATATTATGAGCACAGGGGCATAAACTTCTCTTTCAAGGAAAGAATAGAGAACCACAGTGCCTATATCTTTTAAAAAATCTCTAATTTTTTTCTTTTTAGAAATATCTGATCATGCATTGCTGAAGAACAAAACAAAAATTAAGCTAATGGGTAGTGTGAGCAACTTGCAAGTCAAATTCACAGTCTGACCAAATGTTAAGATTAGGGCATTAATTGGAAAGGAGAGGGAACCTAAGATTTGAGCTGGCAAACTTAGGCCAGATATGGAGAAATCTGAGAACATTGAATCCTCAAACCTTCAATGCAGGAATTGCCTAGCAAGGAGATGCATCTTCTCAGGATCCATTCCCAATATTCCTTGTTGCTTCTAGATTCATTGAGTGAGATAGTCTCATGTCTAGGAGATCTTTAAGATGTCTTAGATGTCAAAAATGTTGTAAAATCTTGCTAACGTTCATAAGCAGGAATACAAGAAGTGTAAAGGCTGATGTAAGAATTGTCAGGCTTAATATGTTCATAAAAATGCACTTACCAGAGTTTTGCTTTTAATGTGCTTGCTCAGATAATGGAAAGTGGCTCTAACCATCTGAATAAAAATGTAGATTCAATGGTAGCCTATAGTCAATTAGATCAAAATGCCAGAACTTCTCTGCCATTATGAAAAAAAAAATCCAAAGACTAAGACAATAGGAATGCTATTTAGAGTTATTAAGTTGTACCCATTCATTCTCTCCCACTACCACTTTCCGCTAACTTTGCTAACCAGAGGGCCCAGAGGACTCTTCCTTACAAATACATTGAGAAACACACTAATCTGGGAGTACCATCAACTTAAGAAATTACTTATCTATATTACAGGAAAATTTTTGAGTCTGGTTAGCAAAAATCCCACTGGGGTAACTACAATTGGAAGTAATTATCTGTCACTCATTTTCCAGGTCTAAACCAATTCATACATTGGTTCAACACAATACAATTCAACACATACTGTGTTGAAATACAGTTCTCCATGGGGTCCCTCATTTTTTGGCAAGTCTTTTGAGCAGAGACATAGACAACTTTTGTTTTGGATCTTTATTAAGATGTTTATAAGACAAGCAACTCTGAAAGATAAGTAATATCTCCTCTAGGACAGATGGAGATATTTTTCGCCATAATAAAGATAATGTCTTTTTCTGGGGCAAAGCTTGGGCAGGTTTGCTTGCAACCCATTGTGAAAGATTGGGGTATTTTAAGTTTGGTGTTTTTTGGTTGAGATGCAAACCCACTGCAGGCAAAGCATCTATGTTGGTGGCTCTGCAATGCTCTGTGGGAACTGTGGGCAAGGGAAATCAATGCAAATATTAAGCTTATATTTTCTGCCTGTCTTTGAGTAATAAAATTATTTGTCCCTGATTCAGGAGTCTCTTGTCTTTTGCCAACATCCATGAAACTTTAGCAATTTAAATTATGAGCTTGCAAACAGGATACAAACTTTGATTCCTCACATTGCTTGGCAACCTGAGATTTCTGTGATTGAAATGAGCACTCAGTTCTCTTGAAAAAAGGGTATATAGGTTATATGCTGCAAGTCTTCCTTTGATTATTTATAGGTTACCAGAGGGCTTATGGTGATGAGGTGATAAGTAGAATTTTGGCCCAGGTGAATCTTGGAGTAGGCCCAGTAAATTCTCAAACCACCATATATATATATTATATATATATATTTTTATATATATATTATATATATTATATATATAATATATATTTTATATATATTTTATATATTTTTTATATATTACATATATTTTATATATATAATATATATTATATATATATATTTTATATATATTATATATTATATATATTTTATATATATATTATATATATTATATATATATATTATATATATATATATTTTTTGCAGTTCATTAATGCCTCATTGACATTGTTATTTGGAAACCTGCAGAATCCTCATATTGGTCCCCCGACCTGACAGGGCTATAGATGGCAAGAAAAACTAAGGGTAAATTCTTATCACAGCATCTTATTATCAAATAGCAAACCGTATGTGTCACATTCTTGAGATAATTGCACCAATTTGTACCATTAAAAAAGACTTGAAAGATGCAGGAATATGGATTCAAATAATATTATAATATAAGCTGTTGTTCAGAGTTGCAAAACCAAATAGATCTTTAACAATGAAGATCAACATAAACTGAAATCTGGAGGTCATTGATATATTGGAGCAAATTCATTTCTCTATCTATGTTAAGCAAATTTTTAAAAACCAATTGTTAAGTAGGGTAATTAATATTATTCCTTCAATGACATACATTCATGCTTTATCAGAATTCGTGCTTTCTGACAATATTAACTAGATATATCTGAATATACATCTATTATGGGTTGAATTATGTCTTGGAAAAATATATGTTGAAGTCCCAGTTCTCAGTTCAACAGAATGTGATATTTGGAAATAAGATCATTGCAGGTTAATTAGTTATATTAATTAGTTAATTAGTTATATTAATATAGTTAATTAGTTAATGAGGTTATACCGAAGTCAAGTTGTCCTCTTGGCCAATATGACTGGTGTCCCTGTAAGAAGACAGCCATGTGAAGACAGAGTAACAGGCAGAACTTGATGTGAAGATGGAGGCAGAGATGTGATGCATTTACAAGCCCAGAAATCCCAAGGAGTGCCAGCTAATACCAGAAGCTAGAAAAAAAAGGCATGGTCCAGATTTTCCCTTGGTGCCCTTGTAAGGAACCAATCCTACCCTCTACCAACATCGTGACTTCTAGCTTTGAAACGTGTGAGGCAATAAATTTCCATTGTTTTAAGCCACTATTTTGTGGTACTTTGTTATCTCAGCTCGAGGATACTAATGCACAACCTCACAGAATTTCAAGCTGATTTACTCTTTTAAGGAGCTCATGCTACTCAGACTTGTTGAGCAGGAAGCAGCACATACCCTAAGATGCTTTAATAAGACGCTTATATGGCAATAAAATCCAAAAACATCAAGAGATAGGCACATTGATGTAGTTTTTGGTGAAACAGTTTGATTAAGGTGAAGCATGGAAGCTGACAAGTATTGGAAATACTGTAATTTATATTATAAATTTATATAAGAATTTATACAAGAATTTTATAAGAATTTATATTCTTACATAAAAGAAGAAAATTGATCTTATTTTTTACAACAGTGTATTCTTTTTAGAATACAGTTTTTTCATACATTAGTTCTATTTCTTGTGTTTCTATTACTTTTTTAATACTTACTATTTTACTTTATTTTTGAGACGTACATATACATATTTTTAAAGGCACTGACCTAATTGACACGGCAACGAGACTGTCAAAGAATATTTAAAAAAAAACACTGGCCGGGTGCTGTGGGTCACACCTGCAATCCCACCACCCTGGGAGGCAGAGGCGGGTGGATCACCTGAGGCCAGGAGTTCGACCAGCCTGGCCAACAGAGCAAAACACTGCCTCCACTAAAAATACAAAAATTAGCCAGGTCTGGTGCATACCTATAGTCCCACCTACTTGGGAGGCTGAAGCAGGAGAATCACTTGAGCCTATTTCTATACTAGACTAAGAGATTGTAATATTCTAAAATATTAACCATACTTTCCTATTAAGTAATAAACAATACTTAATATATGCTTGGTGTTTAACTTTTTAGATTCAACAAGTATTTTAATGTTTCAAAGATTTCTATTATGTATACAAGTAATTAATACTTGTTGATGAGTTGTTTCTACTTTCAAGTTTTAAAGGTATTAAGGTTGAAATATTATAAAAGGATTGCAAAATTTATGCAATAAAGCAGACATTTTTATAAAAGAAAGGATGGAAGATTTAAGTAAGATATTGAAAGGCACATTTACAAATGTAAACAGTTGTATCTGAGAAGAGTTTGTAGGTATGTGACTGTCTGAGAGTGTTGGGTCCAAACCTAAGCAAAGTATTTATCCTGGCAGAATCTCTTTGCCTCTTATTATGGCCTGAAAGCAGCACTTTAAATTCCTCTGTAGGTTTGTAAGAGGTCACTCTCTCCTCGACTTTCAAGTAGGACAAGAGAAAGCAAGTTCTAAAGAACAGGTTGACCCCTGACCCTGAAAACATCACTGTACTGATTAGGAACAGAAGTTGTTTCTTTTCGGGGAAGAAAATACTTCTTTTGGTATCCTCATTTTATTTTTCCTGGAGGCAAACCTAGATCAAATTTTGAGAAATCTATAACTCTGTAATTCTATTATTTAAATTCCAATTATAAAGGTAGAATAGATTAGGTAGAGAAATGTCATTCCTTGCTCAGGGCTACATTAGAAATCCCTGTCACAGGTAGAATTGGAACACAAGCCTCTCCCACAGTATTAACAGTCACATTTCTATCTATCACATTCTTTTACTTACCTAAAACAGCTTTTTTGCATTTTTAAATAATACATATATTTTAAAGGGTAAAACCTACCAATGTATAATTTCATTTTCCATGTCTTATAAGCCAGACTGCTCTCCACAGTCTCATAAATGGTGAGAAAAATTCTTCAAATCATGATACCATGAATTTATTGTCCTTAAAAGAAGGATTCCTCATGCTAAAAGCAAGTGCCCCGGTGTGAATATGTGGCTGTCCCATATTGAGGAGCCATATATTTCACAGTTAGGCTCTACACAGAGAAATAAACAGCCATATGGCAAACAAACTTACTTTTTACTGCTTCATTTTATTTGTTTCAAAATAGTGCAGTGCCACAAATCCAGAATATTAACAACGCTCCATCTGGAGAAATGTAAGTTTTGGAGCCCTGAACCAGCACGTTAGCATTCCCACAAAACTTCCGATCTTCAATCCACTGCAAACTTGGAACCAGCTTTATGTCAACCCAGCATGTCTTTCTAATGCAATGCTAGTGGCTCAATTAAAATGTTTATAAAATGAAAAAAAAAAAAAACCTTAATTCTGGAAAGATTTTAAAAGTCGGCCTGCTTGCATACACGTCTAATAGACTGCGTTACAATGTTTATTAATAAATATCTTTGTAAATGTAGTTAGCTTTATCTCTATTTTGCAAATGAGAAAAAGGAACATAGAACTGCCTGGATACAAATGTCTGATCTGCATTTAGAAACCTAGCTTTTTAGATTAGAAATAAATGACTGATGCTTGCTTCACTAGTTCAACAAAAATTTATTTATGTTTTCTAGGCAGACTACAGGATAACAAAATGAACAAAAGGTGGCTTACCATCTCAGGAAATTTTACTTAACATAAATATTTATAATAGATTGCAGAGGATCCAATTTCTGTCCGATACATGCTTTATTCGATGATAAGTTAAAGGCACTAATTGGTGCTATGTAGTTCTTTTTTTGTTTGTTTTCTTTTTTTTAATTGCTTTTTTTTTTTTTTTTTTTTTTTTTGAGACGGAGTCTCACTCTGCCGCAAAGGCTGGAGTGCAGTGGTGCCATCTCGGCTCACTGCAAGCTCCACCTCCCGGGTTCACGCCATTCTCCTGCCTCAGCCTCCCGAGTAGCTGGGACTACAGGCTTCGGCCACCAAGCCTGGCGAATTTTTTTGTATTTTTAGTAGAGACGAGGTTTCACCGTGTTAGCCAGGATGGTCTCGATCTCCTGACCTCGTGATCCACCCGCGTCTGCCTCCCAAAGTGCTGGGATTACAGGCGTGAGCCACGGCTATGTATTTCTTTACTTGCCTATTGGAAAGAAGAATGTGGAAGTTACAGAATTAGGGCAGGAAAATAAATAACAATCAAATAAAATTCAGGTTTATTATTTAGGAAAAGCCCTAGCGCATATTGTCATATTGTTGTTAAATATGCTAACATATATAGTAGTATATATGTGTATATATATATATACACACACACATATATGTTAGTATATATATATATATGTTAGTATGTATGCTAGCTAGTATATATATATATAGCCTAGGTATGTTTTATATATATGTATATATATAATATATATATATGTTTTTGTTTTGGTTTGAAATATTTTAAAGATATTAATTGTAAAGAATTACCAACAATGCATAAAATATACACATAATTTGATAGATGATTGAAAATGAATGTGCATGTAACAATCTGTTCATGTGCTTGTACCTGTAACATAGGTTCAGAAATAGAACATTGGCAGCAATGCAGAGCCGCTGTGTGTCCCCTTTTTTTCTTTGAGACAGAGTCTCACTCTGTCTTCCAGGCTGGAGTGAAGTGGCGCAATCTTGGCTCACCGCAACATCCGCCTCCCTGGTGCAAGCGATTCTCATGCTTCAGCCACCATGTAGCTGGGATTACGGGTGTGCGCCACCACGTCCTGCTAATTTTTGTATTTTTAGTAGAGACGGGGTTTCACCATGTTGGCCAGGGTAGTGTGGAAGTCCTGGCCTAAAGTGATCTGCCCACCTCAGACTCCCAAAATGCTGTGACTACAGGCGTGAGCCACTGAGCCCAGCCTGTCTATGTGTCCTTTTGTGATCCCAACCTTTTTTTACAAAATGCCGGAAGGAAAAATTAAACTTATCATTATTTCCATGTTGTTTTATCTTATGTATCAGTACTTACATTTTCATTCCTAAATGATAGTTTAGTTCCCAGAATGACATTTTCCATAAATGTCAGATAGTAAATATTTTAGTCATTGCAGGTCATAGGTCTCTGTAACAGCTACTAGGCACTGCCATTGCAGTACAAAAATAGCCATGGAATGATAGGCAAAAGTATGAATGTATCTGTACACCATACAACAACTTACAGAAACAGATGTAAGGCCAGATTTGATTCAGGGCCCATAGTTTCTGACTCCTACTTTGGTTTTCTCTGCTTTTCAGTTTTATATAAACATAATTAAATCTTACTATTTTTGGTTTTTAGCTTTTGTTTGTCTCACTTTTGTTTGTAAAATATGATCATTTAACTTGCAGTTTGTTCATTTTAATTGTCTTAATATTTCATTATATGAATATTCCATAATTTGTTTTTCTCATTGTACTGTTGATGAATGTTTGAGTTGTTTAAAGCTTCTGGTTATTTTATTGCTGCTGTAAATTTTCTCATATAGGCATCCAAATCCATATGTGAGTGAATTTTAAAAGCATATATACTTATTAATATTATGAATATAATTATTGGGCCATAGGGTATGTGCAACTTCAAATATACTTGATAATGCCATTCTATTTTCCAAAGTGGCAAAATTGACTGGCACTATTCACCAAAATGGTATATGGGTTCCATTTATTCCCTATCCTTATATATGTATTCAATTTGGGGTAGATTTTCTGTGAGTGCTTGAAAATACAGTTTGCATAATATATCATTTTCAATCCCATTACTTTTACTCATTTTGTATTTTGTATTTTATATTTGTCTCTTGTAAGTAACATGTTGTTGGTATTTTTTTTTCCAATATAAGCATGTGTATCACTAAATGGAACATTTAGTACGTTCATCTGTAGTGCCATAGGTTCTTTGTTTATTTTATTTCACCTGTTTTGCTCAGCTTCTAGTAATTTTAAGTTTGGGAGAATAAGAGTATCTAATTCTTGCTCATGTTTAAAAAAGAGTGGTCACTTTATTTCTAGGTTATTGTCAAGAGGGCTTCCTAAGATGCTGAATTTTTGTCTCACTTTGAATCTTGATGTAAACTATGGGTAAATGCCCTCAAGACAAAAGATACTTTATTTCTTTGATTTAATACTTATCTCTCTAGGTAAGTTTATCCTCTTGTTTTGGCCTAGACTCTTTCTATCATCAGTTTAACTATGCAATGCTGTTTAGAACTGTTTTTAATATTTTATCTAGAATTTTTCTTTTTTTTTATTGGCAGTTTGATTCAAATAATCCTGTCAATTATCACTGGAAAAAAAAAAAACAAAGTCCAGAGAAAAACCTTATATGTAAATTTTAGTAGGTATATGGTAACCATGGGAAAAATTAGAAAAAAAATTATACAATTTATGATATAAACTATAAAAGGAGTTCAATATATTCTTCATTTATCAAAATGAAATAATGAGAAAATTTTCCATAGGTTACTAATAAGCCCAAGGAGATTACAAAATTAAAAACTCAAGAAAAACAAAATAAGTGTTGTTGGAAAGTTGTGGAGTACAATAAAATTGCTACTTGTTTACTTACAAGAAAAAAATTATTAAAAATAAGGCCAGCTTTGAGTTCCCCTGAACGTGCCTAAACGTGTTAGAAAGAAGTACCCAGATCTAGTCTCAACTTTCCTCAGAATTTCTTTTCGTTGGAAAAAACTAAGAGAAAATTTCCCAGTGAGAACTTTGTATTGATCTTTGGCAAGTACACGAGGTAAAATCCATATGGAGCAAGAAATAGGTGAGCTTTGTAAAAATATTTAAGGCAAAATATGGAATATTATCCATACTAATACCAAACATATAAATAATTAAAATATTTACTAATCAAGATACTAACACCAAGCATATAAATAATTGAAATATATTTATCACATAAATATTAACATTATTTTCAACAAATAGGGAAAGAGAACCTGACAAATCCATGGTCCTCAAGGCAATTTAATTTGGATGTTCCATGATGTGTGAGGAAGGGAGTGGTAGTAAAAGAGCCCGGGCAATTAGGTGAAGGCAGATACAATTAGAAGGTCATTTAGAAAGTTTAGTTTTGGTAGTTAGAGGTCTGTCTGAGACTGAAGGAATGAAAGCTAGTTAAATGTCATTGTTCCAGAGAGTTAAGGAGAGCTGCACTGGAATGAAGCTGAAAGAACCTGTTTCTTCACAAAGCAGATAAAATCAAGTTTAGTTTCCTCAAAAACCTACAGAGGAGAAAGAGAAAATAGACAATCAACTCCCATGGCTGAAATTATCTAGAGATACCACTCTGTTCTTAAAGCACCTGTGAATCTTCCTCTTTTGGCTTAAGCAGAGTTACTTGGAGAAGAGGCTATATCGATCATTGGTCCCCAAGACGAATGAAGACAAATTCAACAGCAGTGTAAAACTAGAAACGAATACTATGATTACTTAAGAACAACAGAAAAAAAAATGGACCACTTTTGTTAGTTAAGATAAACCTAAGTCGAAGAATTACAGAATAGTTTACGGAATCACCAAGCTGAAAAGAGGACAGGATTGTGCTAAACCTCAGGAACACATGGACTAGAGGTGCAAACTCTATTAAGACCCACATTCTCTAGACTTTGCTTTTTCTCTGCATGATGGTTACCTTTTCCATTCTAGACATGGTTAAAAAACCAGGCCTTTAAAGTCTTCCCATCTTTACATCTTACAACTTTGATATCTGGGAAAAGGATTGTCTCACCTCATTCGGCCCCACTCTTAAAATCCAGGGAAAGGAACTGGCATGTGGGAGCATAGAAAAACATTTTCTATATGGATAAAGAAATTGTATTTAAGAAGAATGTGGGAGAAGTGGGTGCAGTGACAGACACACAGGCCTGTAAATATTTACCACACAAAAATCCCTCATAATTAGCGTGCTAACTCATGAGGTTGGGTTTGTAATACTCTAACTAAAGGTCAAACAATAAACAACTGATATTATTTAACAGCTTACTATGTGCCACATTTTCTGAGAGTTTCAGATTTTTCATCTCATTTACTCTTAATAGAAATCCTAGGCAATAGAAACGTTTCGTATCACACTTTGAAAATGAAAACAAACAAAGACACTGAGAGGTTAAATAACTTGTCAAAGGTCACATAACTGTGAGGCTAACATTTTAACTCAGGTAGTAAAAAGTGTGAATTAAAAGGAAAGATACAAGCATTTTGTCAGTCTAAGAAGGATATTTTTGTCAGATGATTCTCTGCAATGTTTGGCCATAGGTACAAAACTATTGGATAATCTTATGCAGGTATTAAACAATTGAAATGAGGAAATTTTTGAAACCTTTCTGTTATTTAGCTCTGGGTTTTTGAAACACTAAAACATAAGACTAGAATTAGAGTAAAACTAACACATTTTTAAAGTAACAGATATAAGTTTAATAGATGTAATTTACTAAGTAAAAGAGTAAAAATTCCATTATCACAAAAATGAACAACGATTTCCTGAAATAAAAGCTGATGAGAGACACTCATTTGATGTCCAGTACTTTGCCCATTGTTCCTCCCATTGTAAACGCAGGCATACACAATTATGAAGGAAATAAGCGGAGACATTTACAAGTACAGGAAATTTGCATCCACCATATATATTAAGGAAATAAACTATTAAAAACCTATAATCTAAAGGAATTTTAGACAAATGCACTACATTTGTCTGGATTAAAGAGGAACATCCATGATAGGTACACAAATCATCTCCCTCTTTTCAAAAATTCAAATATACTTAAGCCTCACTAATTCCTTGGGTGTGAAAAGTTGGTGAACTATGGAGAGGTGTGTCAGAAATAGATAGTATATGCCAATACCTTCTTGGTAAGAATGAAAGCAGAAAAAATTAAAGGTAAAGTATTATAAATAATCAAATAAATGAAGATATCTACTAAAGCATTCAAAGTACACATTACAAAATCAGTCTTGTGGTGTGAATGATGAAGAAAAAATTCATGACTGAATAAATTTGAATGGAAGGATGAATTAACATTTGGATATATATACTTTATCATTTTAATAAGCTAAATAAATAATCCATATCTGATTATTTTTATATATACCAAAAGTTGTTTCATAAAATGTTTTCTTCCCGTAATGCGGAGAGGGGAATAGAGAGGGGTTAGTTAACGAGTACAAAAATGTGGTTAGAAGAAATAAGATATAGTGTTAAATAGGACAACAGGGCAACTAGAGTTAACAATATTGTGTATTTCAAAATAATTAAAAGAGTTAAATTGAAATGCTGCTAATACAAAGATATGACAAACATTTAAGACGATCACTATCCCAATTACCTTATCATTACGCATTGTATGCTTGTATCAAAATGTCACATATAACCCATAAATATGAAAAATGTTATTTATTAAATATAAAATAAATTATTCCCAAGAAAAATGTTTATAAGGTAAGGTAGATACAAAAAGTTATTAAATATACACATACACACAAACACATGCACACAGGTACTGAATATGTACACTGGGCAGTTTCAAGGCAAGATGTGGGATCTTATTTTCTGTCAATTAGCTCTTAGTAGAAGTTTATACATTACAAAATAAGCAATAAATAAGCAAAAACATAACATGTATGGAAAAATTATAAATTGAATTAAAATGTCATCAATATTGAAGATTTAGAAATTAAGAAATTAAGCAAGCCTTGGAAAATTGTCTACTAAATACTTTAGACAGAAACATTGGAAAAGTTTACACTTATCATTAGAAGAAAGCAAAATAACCTGGCCTCTATCAAATAGGATTGGGAACACAGTAAAATATAACAGAATGAGCTGAAAACAAACACAAAATTTAGGTCAGGAATATTAAAAACATATTTATTGGGTTTTTAAATTTTTTATACATAAAGGTGCATAATAGTTGTTTATACTTATGGGATCCATGTGGTATTTAGAGACAAGCATAAAAGGTATAATGGTCAAGTCAGAGTAATTGAGATAGTCATCACCTTACATTTTTGGAATTTATTTGTGTGAGACACATTCTAAATTCACTCCTCTAGCTATTTTGAAATGGACAATTGATTAGTTTCAATTTTTCATCTACCTACTCATCTATCAAACTATACACTAATTGTGTATTTTTGTACCCATTAATCAAACCCTCTTTATCCCTTCCTCCCCATTATCCTTCTGTGCTTCTGTTAACCACCATTCTACCATGTACTATCATGAGATCAATTTTTTACCTACCACACATGAATGAGAACATATGATACTTGTTTTTCTATGCTTGGCTTACTTTATTTAAGGTAATGTCTCCCAGTTCCATCCATGTTGTTGCAAATGATATAATTTCATTCTAATAAAATCATGAATATTCTATTGTTTATATGTACCATATTTTCTTTATTCAGTCATCATTGATGGACACATACTTTTATTTCATATCTTAGCTATTATGAATATTGCTGTAATAAACATGGGAATACAGATATCTCATCAATATACTGATTTAGTACCTTTCAGAAATATACCCAGCAGTGAGATTGCTGAATCATATGTTACTTCTATTTTTAGTTTTTTGCGCAACATCATTCTGTTCTTCATAGTAGCTGTACTAATATACGTTCCTACCAAGAGTGTACAAGGCTTCCCTTTTCTCTGCATCCTCACCAGCATCAGTTTTTTTGTGTGTCTTTATAATAAAAGCCATTTTAGCTCTGGGGAAATGATTTATCATTGTGATTTTAATTTGCATTTCTCTGATTATTAGTGATGAGCAATTTTTAAAAAATATACCTGTTGGCCATTTGTATGTCTTCTTTTGAGAATTGTCTATTAAAATGTTTTATCCATTTTTTAAATCAGAGTAATTTTTGCTATTGAGTTGTATGAGTTTTCCATGCAGAAGCTTTTTAGCTTTATGTGATCCCATTCGTCTGTTTTTGCTTTGATTGACTATGCTTAGTCAAGGAATCTTTGTCCATGCTAAGATCCTGAAGCCTTTTCCCAATGTTTGCTTCTAGGAATTTTATAGTTTCTTGTGTCACATTTCAGTTTTAAATTCATTTTGATTTGATTTTTTAAAATGGTGAGAGATGGTGGTCTACTTTCATTCTTCTGAATATAAACATCTTGTTTTACCAAAACCATTTGTTGAATAGAGTGTCCTTACCCTCGTTGTATGTTCTTGGCACCTTTGTTGAAAATGATGTAACTGTGAATATATGGATTTATTTCGGATTCTCTCTTCAATTCTATTGCTCTGTGTGTCTGTTTTTGTGCCAGTAACAACAGCTTCAGTTACTATAGCTTTGCATTATAATATAAAGTCATGTAATATCAAGACTCCAGGTTCATTATTTTGCTCAGGATGGCTTTGGTTATTCCGGATCTTTTTGGTTTCATATAAATTTTAGGAATTTTTTTATATTTCTGTGTAGAACACCTTTGGTACATCAGCAGCAATTGCATTGAATATGTATATTGTTTTGGGTAGTATAGACATTTTTAAAATATTGATTCTTCCACTTCATGAACATGAGATATATTTTCATTTTTTATGTCCTCTTCAATTTATATCATCTATGTTTTATGGTTTTTTTGTAGAGATCTTTAACTTCTGGAGTTAAGGTTATTCCTACATATTCTTAGTAGGTATTGTAAATGGAATTATATAAAAGCTAAAAGATTTCTTTTTCAGATTGTTTGCTCTTGGCATATAGAAATGCTACTGATTTTTCCTCTCTTCCTATTTGAATACTCTTTATTTCTTTCTCTTGCCTGATTTCTCCAGCCAGAACTTCCAATAGTATGTTGAATAGGAGTGGGGAGAGAGGGCACCCTTGTCTTGTGCCAGTTTTCAAAGGGAATGCTTCCAGCTTTTGCCCTTTCAGTATGATATTGCCTATGGGTTTGTCATAAACAGCTCCTACTATTTTGAGATATGTTCCATCAATACAAGTTTATTGAGAGTTTTTAGCATGAAGAGGTGTTTAATTTTATCATAGGGTTTTTCTGCATCTATTGAGATAATCATGTGGTTTTTGTCATTGGTTCTGTTTATATGATGGATTATGTTTATCGATTTGCATATGTTGAACCAGCCTTGTATCCCAGAGATGAAGCCGACTTGATCATGTTGGATAAGCTTTTTGATGTGCTCCTGGATTCAGTTTGCTAGTATTTTATTGAGGATTTTTGCATCGATGTTCATCAGCAACATTAGCCAGAAATTTTCTTTTTTTGATGTGTCTCTGCCAGGTTTTGGAATCGGGATGATGCTGGCCTCATAAAACAAGTTAGAGAGGAGTCACTGTTTTTCTGTTGTTTGGAATAGTTTCAGAAGGAATGGTACCAGCTCTTCTTTGTACGGATTCAGTTGTGAATTTGTCTGGTCCTGGGCTTTTTGGTTCATAGCCTATTAATTACTGCCTCAATTTCAGAACTTGTTATTGGTCTATTCAGGGATTTGACTTCTTCTTCTTCCTGATTTAGTCTTGGGGGGGTGTATGTGTCCAGAAATGTATCCATTTCTTCTAGATTTTCTAGTTTATTTGCGTAGAGGTGTTTACAGTATTCTCTGATGGTAGTTTGTATTTCTGTGGGATCGGTGGTGATATACCCTTTATCATTTTTTATTGTATCTATTTGATTCTTCTTTCTTTTCTTCTTTATTAGTCTGGCTAGCAGTGTATCTATTTTGTTAATCTTTTAAAAAACCGAGCTCCTGGATTCACTGATTTTTTTGAAGGGTTTTTCGTGTCTCCATCTCTTTCAGTTCTGCTCTGATCTTAGCAGAACTGTCTAAATAAGAACTTATTTCTTGTCTTCTGCTAGCTTTTGAATTTCTTTGCTTTTGCTTCTCTAGTTCTTTTAATTGTAATGTTAGGGTGTCGATTTTAGAACTTTCCTGCTTTCTGATGTGGGCATTTGGTGCTATAAATTTCCCTCTAGACGATGCTTAACTGTGTACCAGAGATTCTGGTACGTTGTCACTTCATTCTCATTGGTTTCGAAGAATTTTGTTATTTCTGCCTTAATTTTGCTATTTACCAAGTAGTCATTCAGGAGCAGACTGCTCAGTTTCCATGTAGATGTGAGGTTTTGAGTGAGTTTCTTAATCCTGAGTTCAGATTTGATTGCAATGTGGTCTGAGAGGCTGTTTGTTATGATCTCTGTTCTTTTGCATTTGCTGAGGAGTGTTTTACTTCCAATTATGTGGTCAATTTTAGGATAAGTGCAATGTGGTGCTGAGAAGAATGTATATTCTGTTGATTTGAGGTGGAAAGTTCTGTAGATAGCTATTAGATACACCTGGTCCACAGCTGAGTTTAAGTCCTGTTTGCAGACAACATGATTGTGTATTTAGAAAACCTCATCATCTCAGCACAAAAACTCCTTAAGCTGATAAACAACTTCAGCAAAGTCTCAGGATACACAATCAATGTGCAAAAATCACAAGCATTTCTATACAACAATAATAGACAATCATTCTACTATAAAGACACATGCACACGTATGTTTGTTGCAGCACTATTTACAATAGCAAAGACTTGGAACCAAACCAAATGCTCCTCAATGACAGACAGACAGAAAGAAAATGTGGCACATATACACCATGGAATACTGTGCAGTCATTAAAAAGAATGAGTTCATGTAGTTTACAGGAACATGGATGAAGCTGGAAGCCATCATCCTCAGCAAACTAACACAGGAACAGAAAACCAAACGCTGCATGTTCACACTCATAAGCGGGAGCTGAACAATGAGAACACAGGGAGGGGAACATTACACACTGGGGCCTGTCAAGGGGTTGGGAAAAGGTTAGGGAGAGCATTAGAACAAATACCTAATGCATGTGGAGCTTAAAACCTAGATAATGGGTTGATAGGTGAAGCAAACCAACATGGCACATGTATACATATGTAACAAACCTGCACATTCAGCACACGTATCCCAGAACTTCAAGTAAAATTTTAAAAAAGAAAGAAATGCTACTGATTTTTATATGTTGATTTTCTATCCCCGACCTTACTGAATTTGCTTATCAGTTCTAATAATTTTTGAAATAATCGTTTGTTTTTTCTAGTTATAACATCATATCATCCACAAACAAGGATAATTTGACTCCTCTCCTTCCAATTTCGATATTGTTTATTTCTTTCTCTTGTCTAATTGCTCTGGCTAGTACTTCTAGCACTATGTTGAATAAAGTGGTGAAAGTGAGCATCCTTGTCCTCTTCCTGATCTAAGAGAAAAGGCTTTCAGTTTTCCCTTGTTCAGAATAATACTAGCTTGGGTTTCTTTCGTATGACCTCTATTGTGTTAAGGTATGTTCCTTCTATTCCCAGTTTGTTGATAGTTTTTATAATGAAGAAATCAAATTTTACTAATTTTTTATGTTTATTAAAATTATCATATGGTTTTTGTCCATTGTGCTGAAGTGATGTATCACACTTATTGATTTGTGTATTTTGAACCATCCTTGCATCCCAGGGATAAATCTTACTTGGTTATGATAAATGATCTTTTAAATATTTCATTGAATTTAGTTTGCCAGTCTGCTTGGCTTTTTAAAAGAATTTTTGAAACAATATTCATCAGAGATTTTACCCTGTTGTTTTTGTTATTGTTGTTGTTGTCTTTGTCTGGTTTTGGTATTAGGGTAATGCTGGCATCCTAGAATGAGGTGTTTTGTTCTGTTTTTGAGAGACAGTCTTGCTCTGTCACCCAGGCTGGAGGGCAGTGTCGTGATCTTGGCTCACTGCAACCTCCGCCTCCCAGGTTCAAGCCGTTCTTCTGCCTCAGCCTCTCGAGTAGCTGGGACTACAGGTGCACACCACAACGCCGGGCTAATTTTTGTATTTTTAGTAGAGATGGGGTTTCACCATATTGGTCAGGCTTGTCTTGAACTTCTGACCTCATGATCTGCACACTGTGGCCTCCCAAAGTGTTTGGATTACAGGCGTGAGCCACCACGCTCGGCCCCTAGAATGAGTTTTTAATTCTCTCCTCTTCAATTTATTGGAATAGTTTCATTAAGATTGGTATTAATTTTTCCTTAAATGTTTGGTAGAATTCAGTGATGAAGCCATCAGTGCTTGCCTGGATTTTTCTTTGATGAGAAGCTTTCTTTTATTGTTTCTATCTTTTTTTTCTTTTGGAGATGGAGTCTCGCTCTGTCACCCAGGCTGGAGTGCACTGTTGCCATCTCGGCTCAGTGCCAGCTCCACCTCCCAGGTTCACGCCATTCTCCTGCCTCAGTCTCCCGAGTAGCTGGGACTACAGGCACCTGCCACAACGCCTGGCTAATTTTTTGTATTTTTAGTAGAGACAGGGTTTCACCATGTTAGCCAGGATGGTCTTGATCTCCTGACCTCATGATCCACCTGCCTCGGCCTCCCAAAGTGCTGGGATTACAGGCGTGAGCCATCACGTCCGGCCTGTTGTATTACTTATAAATGTTTCTCTTACTTCCTCTGATTTTATTTATTTGCATTTTTTCTCTTTTTTTCTTAGTCTGGCTAAAATTTATCAATTGTATCTTTTCACTATTGATTTTATCTTTCCTATGTTTTTGTCTCAATTTTACTTTGTTCCCTTTTGTGTTTATTATTTATTTCCTTCTACTAACTATGGGTATACTTTTCTCTTGCTTTTCTGGTTCTTTAAAATGAATCATAAAGTTGTTTATTTGAAATTTTTCTACTATTTTGATCTAGGCATTTATTGCTATGAATTTCCCTTTTAGTATTACTTCTGATGTATCCTAGAGGTCTTAGTATGTTGTATTTCTCTTTTCGTTTGTTTAAAATAAACTTTTAAAATTTCTCAATTTCTTTATTGATCCAATGGTCATTTAGGAGCATGTTTCTTAATAGCCATGTATTTTTACAGTTTCTAAAGTAGCTTTTCTTGTTGATTAATAGTTTCATCTCATTTTGGTTGGAAAAGATGCTTAATTTCCATTAAAAATTCGACCTGTTTGTAGCATAGCATATAGTTTATCCATATATATATACATATATGTGTGTGTGTGTGTGTGTGTGTGTGTGTGTGTGTGTGTGATGTCTTCTGGTAGTAGGGTTTAATTTTTTGCTTTTTATTTTCCGTGTATCTCTTATAGGTTTTTCCTTGTGGTTACCATGAGGCTTCCAAAAAACATTTTATAACCAATTATTTAAACTAATTACAACTTTTAAATTTCCTTCTTTTTCCTTGACCTTTGAGAGTTTGATTATTATATGCCTTGAGGTAGGCTTATTTGGGTAAAATCTGCTTGGTATTCTTTGACCGTATTGTATCTGGATATTCATATGTTTCTCTGGGTTTGGAAAGTTATCTGTCATTATTTCTTTGAATAAACTTTCTACAAATCACAAATAAGAATAAAAAAACAAGCAAAACTAAAACTACAAAACTTGACACTTTTACTCCAACCCCTCCATCCCCTAATTACTTGCTGTTTTCTGTATATCTTTCATACAGGCCCACAGTCTCTGAGACCAGTGCTGTGTCAATGCTTGCCAAAGGACAGAATTAATTATGGCCTGACTGGCACTCAAATTTATTTGGGGCCCCAGGTCACCATAGTCCACTGGTGATGAAGTGTGCTGGGACTAGGCTTCCTCATACTGGACAGAGGATTCCGCTCTAGACTAGTGCTAGTCTAAATGCTCCTTCTATGAGCACTGACAGAATTCTGACCAGTGTCTTATTTCATTTTGACAGGGCAGTAGTGAATTCTATTGAAAAGTTCCACACACTTTTCTCTCCCTTCCTGTATTAGTTCGTTTTCAGGCAACTGATAAAGACATAACCAAGACTGGGAAGAAAAAGAGGTTTAATTGGACTTACAGTTCCACATGGCTGGGAGGGCCTTAAATCATGGTGGGAGGCAAAAGGCAGTGGCAAGAGAAAATGAGGAAGAAGCAAAAGTGGAAACTCTTGACCAACCCATCAGATCTTGTGAGACTTATTCACTATCATGACAATGGCACAGGAAAGATTCAATTACCTCCCCTTGGGTCCCTCCCACAAAACGTGGGGATCCTGGGAGATAGATAGAATTCAAGTTGAGATTTGGGTGGGGACACAGCCAAACCATATCATTCCAACTCTGGCCCCTCTAAATCTCATGTCCTCACATTTCAAAACAATTGTGCCTTCCCAACAGTCCCCCAAAGTCTTAACTCATTTCAGCATTAGCCCAAAAGTCCACAGTCCAAAGACTCATCTGAGACAAGGCAAATCCCTTCTACCAATCAGCCTGTAAAATCAAAAGCAAGCTAGTTACTTCCTAGATACAATGGAGGTACAGGCATTGGGTAAACACACCTGTTTTAAATGGGAGAAATTGGCCAAAACAAAGAGTTACAGCACCCATGCAAGTCTGAAATACAGCAGGGCAGTCAAATTTTAAAGCTCCAAAATTATGTCCTTTGACTCCAGATCTCACGTCCAGGTCACACTGATGCAAAAGGTAGATTCCCATGGTCTTGGGCAGTAACACCCCTGTGGCTTCGCAGGGTACAGCCTCCTTCTCTACTGCTTTCACAGTCTGGCGTTGAGTGTCTGTCTGTGGCTTTTCCAGACACACGGTGCAAGCTGTCAGTGGGTCTACCATTCTGGAGTCTGGAGGACAGGGTCCATCTTCTCACAGCTCCACTAGGCAGTGCCCCAGTAGGGAATCTGTGTTGGGACTCCAACCCCACATTTTCCTTCCACACTGCCTTAGCAGAAATTCTCCATGAGGGACCCACCCCTGCTGCAAACTTCTACCTGGGCATCCAGGCATTTCCATGTATCTTCTGAAATCTAGGCAGAGGCTCCCAAACCTCAATTCTTGACTTCTGTGCACCTGCAGACTCAAGACCACATGGTAGCTGCCAAAGTTTGGGGCTTGCACCCTCTGAAGCCACAGACTGAGCTGTACATTAGCCCCTTTCAGCCACAGATGGAGCAGCTGGGACACAGGACACCAAGTCCCTGTGGTGCACGCAGGATGGGGACCCTGGACCTGGCCCATGAAACAACTTTTTTCTCCCGGGCCTCCAGGCCTGTAATGGGAGGGGCTGTCGTGAAGGTCTCTGACACGGCCTGGAGACGTTTTCCTCATGGTCGTGGGTATTAACGTTAGGCTTCTTGCTATTTATGCTAATTTCTGCAGCCAGCTTGAATTTCTCCCCCGAAAATTGGTTTTCTCAAGTCTCTACTAAAAATTTTGCATAGTCAGGCTGCAAATTTTCCAAACTTTTTTGCTCTGCTTCTTTTATAAAACTGAATGCCTTTATCAGCACCCAAGTCATCTCAAGTCATCTCTTGAATGTTTTGCTGCTTGGAAATTTTTTCCAACAAATACCGTAAATCATCTCTCTCAAGATCAAATTCCACAAATATCTAGGGCAGGGGAAAAATGCTGCCAGTCTCTTTGCTAAAACATAACAAGAGTCACCTTTGCTCCAGTTCCCAACAAGTTCCCCATCTCTATCTGAGACCACTTCAGCCTGGACCTTATTGTCCGTATCACTATCAGCATTTTGGGAAAAGCCATTCAACAAGACTCTAGGAAGTTCCAAACTTTCCCACATTTTCCTGTCTTCTTCTGAGCCCTTCAAACTCTTCCAATCTCTGCCCATTACCAGTTCCAAAGTCACTTTGACATTTTCAAGGATTGTTTCAGCAATGCCCCACTCTACTGGTACCAATTTACTGTATTAGTCCGTTTTCGCACAGCTGATAAAGACATACCCGAGACTGAGAAGAAAAAGAGGTTTAATGGGATTTACAATTCCATATGGGTGGGGAGGCCTCAGAATCATGAAGGGAGGCAAAAAGCACTTCCCACATGGTGGTGGCAAGAGAAAATGAGGAAAAAATATAAGCAGAAATCCCTGATAAACCCATCAGATCTCATGACACTTATTCACTATCAGGAAAATAGCAGGGGAAAGACTGGCCCCCATGACTCAATTACCTCACCCTGGGTCCCGCTCACAACATGTGGGAATTCTGGGAGATACAATTCAAGTAGAGATTTGGGTGAGGACACAGTTAAACCGTATCACTTCCCCAAGTGCACAGATGATCTCTTTGAGCTGCACTGCCTTGGGATGGGGGAGAGGTGGCATAGAGAATACAAGATTTTTCTTTGTACCTTCTTCGATGTGTCTTTTGTTATTATGTTTAAAAAACAGATATTTTCATTGCTCACTTGATACTGGGGTGCGGGGGGGGTGGGGGGGAGGATTTCAAAGGTGCCTTCCTGCACAGATAGTTGTTCAATTTGGTATTCTTTTGTGGGGATCATCACTGGATGATTCTATTCAGCCCTCTTGCTATGATTCTTTCTAGTATTTTAAATGAAGAGACACTTAAATATTGCTGCTGTTATATTTGTTCTGGCCTCTTAGGGACATCAATTATCACATATAGTCACCATATTCTCTTTTGTTATGAATAATACTTTTCCTCTCATTGTTTCTTTTTATTCTTTCAGTCATTTTCATATGCAACTCCTAATGTAGTAGCAAAATTTTAATTTTAATTTTGCTATTGTGTCTTTATTTTTTTAAATATCTTTATCTATGCAAATTCCATTTCATCTCATCCATTCTCTATTTGATCTTCATAAACTTTGTTGCCATAAAAAAATCTATAGTTATATTTTATGCATTACACACTTTAAGGATTTCAAACATTCTTATACAATTATCTTCTAGATAATGCATTAGACATTTTTCAAAAGAATTTTCTTCCTCTCATTACTCTGGATGTTTATAACTGTGACAAAGCTTCACTGAGCCTGTATTTTTGTTTGTTGCTGGGCAAGTTTCTTTATTGGCCAGCATCACTCAACATTCATGATATATGATTTTCCTTGTTGGCTGTTATTTTTTTGTGCAGATCCAATTCCCTTCTCAAATCATCCTGTGGAGAGAAGGTTGATGACACAGATTTCAGATCACTTCTGGTCTGGTAGAAGACTTTCACATAGAACACCTCTGGTACAATGTGAGTCATCTTTTTGCTGTCCCTTGTGTCTGTTTCTGTTCTAATCTGATTTGACAGAAAACTTAAAAAGCTAAAACTCCCTCTAGAAATATTTGTTTTTCACTCTGCTTCACTTGACCTACAACTTCCAGAATCTATTATGGTACAATAATATTTCTTTCAAATAATGTTTTTACAATTTGCCATCTCTGCCAGAATACAGAATTTTGTGACATAGATCAGCATTCTGACTACCCTTTACTTTCTTTTTTGAAGTAAGAAGTACAAATCCTAAACAAAATGTAAAAGTGTTTTTTATTTCCTGCTGTTTTAAACAGATAAAGCAGATTTAAACTAGATATACATAGAATAATTCCTACTGATGTTGATTTGTTTTTATTTTCACTTCAAATTATATGCATAAGCCAATTCCAGATATATTAATTGAAACTTTCAAGGGAAGAGCAGAAAAGTATATTTTTAATTACCATTCTCAAAGATATTGATTCCAACTTTTGGTAAAGAACTATATAATAGAGAGGTATCTCATTTTTTAGTTGGTATAAGAACCCCATCCTCTAAATCATTAGTGAAGAAATGAGAACTGTACACACTTTTTTTCATATGATTTTGTTTTATGAGAAGAATCCAGAAAATAACCTGTCAAAGTCAAAGCTAAATTTTCTTTATCTGGCTGCACTTTTCTTAGTTAGAGGTTCCTAACTACATTTTGGTGATATATTGTCTTAGTATTAGATATAACTGTGAGCTTCTGTTCTTCTCCCTTTTGCATCATAATAGTTTTAGCCAAAGTTTAGAATACTATCTCAGTGGATTCCAGCTGTATGACATTTTACCCTAGGATTTCTAAAAATTATTTTAATGGCACGTAAAAGTATGGCACAGTTGTTTGGAAAATTTGCTTGGAATAACATAAACCTTGATTTAAATAAGAAAATTAATGTATGTCCTTTTAGATATTATTTCACATTCTCCCCAATTCTACATTTATATGAGCCTAATTATTTTTTGAATTATTCTGATAATCATCTGTACACATAATTTTCACACAAGGGCATACTTCTGGCTTTAGTGTTAAAGACATTACAAGGAATAATTTCAGATTCATTCTTTTCTTATTTTTAATTAAAGAATTTAAAATTATTGGCTATATTGCAAAGTATTTGATCCTCCAACCTACACCTGCGGGTGTCCTACTTTATATTTTGAGGTAAGAAGCACAAATGCTAACCAAAATGCAAAATTTCTTTAATTTCCTGCCAAAGTTTAGATTCTATTTTTGCCAAAGCAGAAGAAAAGCACATTATACAGAATATGCCTCTCTGGTTGTCAGTTCTCCTGCCAGCTTTACTTTAGCACCATCGAGCTGCGACAGCAGATGGACTCCCCAAGTTAGCACTTGGAATGGAAAGGTGTTTAGAGGACCGTGGTGGTAAGTGCAATTCCTTAATGAGAAATTATGAAGAGGGGAGAAAGGAAAGTAACCTATTAAATTATGCAACTAAACAGTAAATTTCAACCATTCAGCACGTATTTTAAATGCATTTTTCAGATCCCGGGTTTGGGATAAAAAGATTTCTATTAGTTTGCTTCTCAAATCCAACAGTCAATTCTCAGACCTCATCCTACTTGTCAGCATTTGCACATTTGATTATTCTTTTTGAAAAAAAATTTATTCACATTTACATGGACTACACGCAAAGATTATTTTCTTCCAACCTCACTGGTTGATACTCTGCCCTATCCTTTCTAGAACTATCTCTTCGTCATCAGTGGTAAATTTTGGAATTCCTCAAAGCTCAATCTTCATATCTCTTTGCTTTCCAAAAATGATCTCATTTAGACCCATGGCTTTAAAGGCCATTGACCCATTTATGCCAGAGGTTGCAATTTTTTGAATTTTTGCATGAGTGAAAAATCAGACCTTAGTGATGACCTTGAGCAGTAGGATATAAATAATTCCCACATGCTTAGTGTTCCAATAATGGAACACTAGCCATAAGGGATTGTATGTTGATGGGTCCAAATTTTTCATATTTACTTCAAACTTCTTATATGAACTATAGATCTGAAATTTTAAAAACAGTTTAAAGTGCTCACTTGAGAGTCTGTACAGTATTTCAAAAGTATGAGTCCAAACGTTCTACTTTCTATAACCTGATCTACTCTTACTGTTCTTTATGGTAATACATGGCACCATCGTTTCACTTCCACCCATCCTGTGGGATTTATCCTCCTATAATATACAACTAGAAAACTTGACAAATTATATGAGGCAGCTGTTTTTAGACATTGAACTGAGACAGAGTAGTGGTATGTGGAAGCTATCATCAAAACTGGCCCCCAATGATCCCTTCCTTCTTGTACTCATACCCTGATGTGTTTACCTCTCACATTGAATAGGACTGACCTATGCAGCCATTGTAGTATGGTTAAAATTATTATGTGTGACTTCCAAGGCTATTTCCTTAAAAAATTGTGATTTCTACCTTTCGCTCTTTTGAAAATCTTTAACGGGAGAAGCCAGATAAAAGAAATGAAGATAGCCTGTGGAGAGATCTGTGTGAAGAGGATACAAAACCTCTTGCTCATAGCCACACGAGTGATCCAAGTTTGAATTGGATACTCCAAGCTCAGTTGAGCTACCAGATAAGCTCAACTTAAATCAATATATTTACTACAATCTATGAGAAACCTTGAGCTAAAACCACCCAGAAAAGTTATTACAAGATTCCTGATCCACCCAGAAATATGTAAAATAATAAATTTATATTGTTATAGGCTGTGACATTTTAAGATAATAAAGTACTCAGCAATACATAACTAATACAGATCTAGGAAATCTGAAAGTGGAGAGCTGCTACTAAACTAAAATGTGGGAGAGGATTTTAGAATTAGACAATGATCAGAAGCTACAAGGACTCTTATGAGAGAGCCAGTGAAATACTAATGTTTTGAATAGAAAGCTGATGGACTTTGAAGAGGCTGTCAGTGAGGGCTTAAAGGAAAGTGAGGAAATTGTTATTAGGAACTAGAAGAATGGGAATACTGATTATTTAGTGGCAGAAACTTCAGCAACACAGTTGACTGCAGTAATGTGGAAAATAGAAAATGTATCCAGTGAACTGGATGATGAAGCTAAGAACATTTCCAGGAAGTATTAATGGTGCCACCAAGTTTATTTTTGCTGCTTATGGTAAAATGTGAAGTTTGATTTACATAGTTCCAAAACCACTTACATATATATACATATATATATATATATATGAACTTGATCTATTGTAGTTCTGCAGATCTGTGTTCTTGCAACTCATTGTTTAGTTCTCTGCTATTTTTCAAATATTTAACATACTCAACACCAAAATCTCCACACTCCACTCTATGTACTATATATATTGCCACTGTGTCTCAACCAGTCTTCTGATTATTTTATAAGTTATTTCTGAACATTTGAGAACACTGTGCAGCTCAATCAGCCTTTACTTGTGCAATTAGAATTTGTCTTCAGAATTTGGTAGTTTATGACTCTCTGAGAAAGAGAGATTGACAAGCAAATAAGTAAATTTTAGTCTTGTTGCCTGAAAAACTAGTAAAAGTAGAGTAAAATTTGATCTTTTTTATATTCAAGAGCTTAAATTTCTGAAACTATGAGTGAAGAAAAGGGGGCAGAGCATGAAAAATCTAAGGGTTTATATTTTCCATCTTTTTGAACTGGACTTGGATTTAGCATCTCTAGAAAATAAGCTACAGGAAATTCAAATAGTTATGTTGTATGTGGAAATGTTGAAGAAACCACAAGTGTTTAGCCTACAGATAAGAAGACTTAGGGCAGAGAGGGGAAACTATGACAATTATCTCCAAACATCTTAAGAGAGATCATTTGCTAGTAAAGCATATTTTTTGCCTGTTTTACTATAAAACACAAAACAAGCGTCCGTCTTGAACAGTGTAAAGGAGCTATCCTCTACTTAAATATAGAACCGTATGATAGAGTGTGTCACTTATGGAATGATCAGCCTACTAAAGTCATGAGCTCTTCATCACTGTTGTAGAACAGATTCATGGACTTAAAAGGGATTTTGACCAAATTCTCTATAATTCCTCTCTAATCCTTAGATTCTGTGTTGTGTTCTTTTTAATATTTTGCTGTTTATTGGGACAAATGGCAAATTTTCAAAACACACTTACTCTATTATTCTTAACACAGTTCGCATTAAAGGCAATGGAATACTTGGATTCTTTTTTCTGTGTAAATTGAGTCAAGGCAAATAATGTTGAATATTCTATTTATTTAATATCATTTTTATTTTATATTCTGGAAAAGGTAAAACTATGAGACTCTTAGTAGTCTAGCTCCTAAGAGTTTACATTCACCATTTACATAAAAATACACGTACTAGTGGTTAACACGGGTACCAAAATATCGAAACGGAACAGTAAGTCATTGATTCAGTTGCACCAGTACCTACCTCAAAATTAGATGTGTGTATATTCATTTATTTATCCGCTGGAAAATGATCTGTTAGATATTGAAGTTACAAATTATAAATGTAATCTTATTTTTATAATCTCATAGTCTAGAAGATACACACTTCTAAAATAGTAAATTCAAAAACATTATTTAGTAAAACAAAATCAAGAGAAAGAATAATACGGTGTTTTAGGGATGAACACTTATTTCCCACTACTTGCCAGAGGGAAGTCTATGATTTACTTTTTTTTGCAGTCTCATTTAGTCTATCCTTGGACAAAAGAAAAATCTTACTTGATTGGTGAGATTAGCATGAAGCACTGGGGATGTGTAGCTCTGCCCTTTCTTCTGGAATCCAAGCTCTCTATAGATAATATGGGTTCTTCTCCACTATCTTACAGAGATCTATGGGGATCCTACATAAGCTGTGAAAGGTTTCAGTATCAAGAAGTCCACTTACTGGCAGAAAAATGCATAGTGCCCAATAATGCCTTTATCTGTTCAAAAAATTGTTTTCTACTTAAATTAGAATAAAGTTTCCTTTGATCACAGTAAAATGGTAATTATGATCTCAGTTATTCCACAATCAACAGAAAAGTAAGTTTCTCACTTTTTTTTGTTTTCAAGTAAGGTAACATTTGGTACAATAAAATTGACCATTTTTGGTTTACAGTTCTTAAAGTTTTGACAAATACATTCTGGTCTTGCAACTACCAACTTATGTAATTAAGATATAAAAGAGTTATATCAATCACCTGTCAAAATTCATCCATGCCCTTTTGAATATCTAAGTGATATTTTTCACTAATTTTGGAAGAAAATTATCCATTATCTCTTAAATATTTTTTGTGTCCTATTCTCTCTTTTCTGTCTTTCTGGTAATTAAATTATATGAATATTAGATGTTTGATACTGCCCTACAGGTTTCAAGACAGTCTTTCTCTTTTTTCATTATTTTTCTCATTAGTGCTGATTTCCATTGATCAGGCCTCAAATTTACTAAAACTTTCTTCTGCTGTGTTTGGTCTATTACTAAGAACATTGAATAAAATTTTTCAGTGTGGCTACTATTATTATTATCTGGAATTCAGATTTGTTCCTTTTATCAGTATTCATTTTCCTGTTGAAATTTTATATTTCTTTATCCATTTTGTTCATATCATGTAATTTAACATAGCTTTCTATATAAAATAATTATTTTAAAGTCCTACTAATTCTAACATTAGAATCATGTGACAGTATGCTTTTATCATATTTTCTGTTTCCATGACCACTCCTTTGCATGTCTTGTAATTTGTTTATATTCTAAGCATCATGGGTAATACATTTTTGAGACTCTGGATGATATTTTCTTTTAAATAGCTTTGAGTTTTGATCTGACAGGCAGTCCATTTACGGAAAGTTAGCATTTATCTTACCAGACTTTATTTTAAAAATGTTATGGTGATGCCTATCTCAGTTTTTCTCTTTGTCATACAGCATACACGTTATCCCTAATGCATAAGCCTGGGCTTTTCTGGCATCTCACTGAATATTTTTCTTGACGTTCAATCTATCTTGGATAGGGTGGAACTCCATGGTTTCCCTTGGAATTCTCTGTTCAACTTTCAGATCGCCACAAAATGCTCATGATATCTCTCAAAGAATGATTTCCTGGATTTGTTCAGTTTGGAATTTAGCCAAGGACTGGGTAAACTCCTATGCAGTTGTATGGGGATTTAGCCATCCTAGCAGCCTCAATCTTCATTTTCTCTCTTTTCCATCCAGAGACACTGCTTTTCCCCGAGCTCCGTTTCCCTTCTTTGCTGTTTTAAAAGTGGTCTAAGAGATTTACTCATACAAAATGAGATCTGACCCTGGGCAATATACTTACTCTATAAAACCCCACTTTCATCATTGATTTAATTGTATATTTTGACATAAAATTTGTACAATTTCCTATTAGCTTTAAAATAGTTTTAACTGTGAGCACAAGTGTCTCCCTTTCTTCAAAAATGCTCGCAAATGGTTTTGACCCACATCTTTGGGTCACTATGTTCATAATTTGATCAAATGCCAAATGAAAAATAACTCAATTATAAATTACTTTATGCTCTGAAATATAGAGGACCTTTTAAGGAATTAATCTTTCTCCCAAAATTAATGTCTTTCTTAGTAAATGATATGTATTTTTATAATTTAAAATAGATACTATGTTAAGAAATAGATATTTAATCATTGTTGATAATATAGTCTTATTTTTATTTAAATCTTAAAATTCAAATGAACAATAAAAATAAGTGTTCAACACAATAATGGAGGCTTTCATTGCTCCAGTTCATGTTCACTTAGCACTTTGCTCGTTGATCGTTATTTCAAAAAAATAAATAAATGTTCAGGTTGCTTGATTTAAAAAGATGTAAATAAAAGGAGATAAATATTATAAATTATTGACATTAGAAATAAACTTAGGTATCATCTAACCTACCCTCTTTATTACAACATCCATTATGTTACAGAATAGAAACCAAAAATCCAAAAAGTTAAGCAATTTGCCTAATACCTTATAGGTAAATAACAACCAAATTGAGATTCAGACAAGTCCTCCTTAACCCACACCACAATCATTTCCTTTACACTACAAATAATATATAATACCTATCTTGACAGAAATGTGATATATGGATTAATAATGGCTGTCTTCAGAAAAGGCAATTGAATTTTTTAAATTTATCAAATCAATAAAGTTGTTTTTCAATATGACTATAGAATAAAATGCTTAAATTTAAATGGAAATTTTCTATATCATCTTAGTCCACTTGGGCTACTAGAAGAATAATACCATAAAGTAGACAGGTTATAAACAACACCTATACGTCACAGTTTTGGAGGCTGGAAAGTTCCAGTTTAAGGTGCTGACAGATTTAGTGTCTGGTAAGGGCCTGCTTTCTCATAGACTGCACCATCTTCCTATGTCCTCAAATGGTGAATTAGGATAGCATGTTTCCTCAGACCTCTTTATAAAGGCACTAATCCCATTCATAATGGCTCTACTTTTATCATTGAATCAGCTCCCAAAAGGCCCACGTCCTAATGCCATCACCTTGAGGGTTAGTATTTCAACATGTGAATTTTGAGAAAATAAAACATTCAGGCTATTGCACATATTATCTGACCACAGTAGAATTTAGCAATATTTTGATTTCTAGGAAGCTGAGCATGCTATTGGTTGGTAAGGACTATGTAGGCAATTGAAACCACTGTACTTATTTTGGTGTCCTGCTGCCATATATTTGAAAAGTTGATAAACTCTGAGTTCAAGTCTATATGTTGTTCACTAGTTGAATTTATCCTAGTTTTTGAACATGTATCTAACATGCTATGTAAGCGTCCTGAAACAAGAATATGCCTTTTAGCATAATGTTACTTCTAACTTTTCTATTTTTAGATATTGATCTATCATTCTTTCCATATTTTATAGAATTTCAAAGGGCAGTTATTTCCTTTCAAAATGTGTTATAGAAATGTCCGGTTTCCTCTTTGACAGCTAGAGAGCTTGGAAGTCATCACTCTCAACCCACAACAAGAAAAAAGCTGAAAAAATTCAACATCAGCAATTCTTAGATACATTAAATCATCAAAGTTTGGGCAAACCAATTCTGAAAAACTGCAGATAGGCAAAAAAGAGAATTACAAATTAGCAAGATCAGAAGCTGCTAGAGACAGTAACTACAGGCACACCTCATTTTATTGCACTTCACATTATTGTGTGTTGCAGATACTGTGCTTTTTACAAATTAAAAGTCTGTGGGGCGGGGCGCAGTGGCTCATGCCTGTTATCTCAGCACTTTGGGAGGCCAAGGCGGGAGGATCACAGGGTCAGGAGATCGAGACTATCCTGGCTAACACCGTGAAACCCCGTCTCTACTAAAAATACAAAAAATTAGCCGGGCAAGGTGCGCACCCCTGTAGTCCCAGCTATTCGGGAGGCTGAGGCAGGAGAATGGTATGAACCTGGGAGGCGGAGCTTGCAGTGAGCCGAGATCGCACCACTGCACTCCAGCCTGGGCAGCAGAGCGAGACTCTGTCTCAAAAACAAAAAAGCCTGGGCAGCAGAGCGAGACTCTGTCTCAAAAAAAAAAAAAAAAGTTCGTGGGTATTCTGCCTGAGTCAAGCAAGTCTATTGGTGCAATTTTTCCAACATGTGCTCACTGTGTCTTTTTGTCATATTTTGGTAATTCTCACATTATTTCAAACTATTATTATTATTATCTGTTGTGATCTGTAATCAGTGATTTTTGATGTTAATATTTCAACTGTAATCACCAAGTAAGACAAATACTTTAATTGATAAATATTTTTGTGTTCTGATTGCTTCACCAATTGGTCATTCCCTTGTCTCTCTGCTTCTCATTGGGCATCCCTATTCCCTGAGACACAACAATATTAAAATAAGTCAACTGACTTTTATCCAAAAGACAGACAACAAGAAATACTAGTGAGTATGTGGAGGAAAGGGAACCCTCATATACTGTTGGTGGAAATGTAAATTAGTACAACCACTATGGGAAGAGTTTGGAGATTTCTCAAAAAAACTAAAAATAGAGCTATCATGGGACCCAGGAATCACACTGCTGAGTATATACCCAAAAGAACAGAAATCAGTATATCAAAGAGATACGTACACTCCCATGTTTACTGCAGCACTATTCACAGTAGTGAAGATTTGGAAGCAACCTAAGTGTCAATGAACAAATGAATGTCCATGAACAGGAGAATTTAGTACCTATATACAATTAAGTACTATTTAGCCATAAAAAAGTATGAGATCCTGTTATTTGCAACAATGTGGATGGAGTTGGAGATCATTATGTTTAGTGAAATAAACCAGGCACAGAAAGACAAACTTCGCAAGTTCTTACTTATTTGTAGAAGCTAAAATAAAACAATGGAACTCATGGAAATAGAGAGTAGAAGGAAGGCTACCATAGGCTGAGAAGGGTAGTTGAGGGGAGCAGTGGAAGAAAAGTGGGGATAGTTAATGGGTACAAAAATACTTAGAAAGAAAGAATAAGAACTATTATTTGATAGCACAGCAGGGCGACTATAGTCAATAACAATTTAATTATACATTTTAAAATAACTAAACGAATGTAATAGGATTATTTGTAACATAAAGGATAAAAGCTTGACATGATGGATACCCCATTTACCCTAATATGATTATTACATATTGCATGCTTGTATCAAAATATCTCATGTACCCTATAAATATATACACTACTATGCACCCACAAAAGTTAAAAATTAACATTTAAAAATGGCCAGTTGATAACTCTTCAATGATTTTTTGGTGTTCAAGTAAAAAAAAGAAAGAGTCACAGATCTCAGTTTAACTCAAAAGCTAGAAATTATTAAGCTTGTTGAGGAAGACATGTTGAAAGCCAAGACAGGCCAAAAGTTAGGGCTCTTGTGCAAAATGGTTAGCCAAGCTGGAAATGCAAAGGAAAAGTTCTTCAAGGAAATTAAAAGTGAGATTCCAGTGAACACACACAAATGACAAGAAAGCAAACAGTCCTATTGTGGAAATGGAGAAAAAAGAAAAGTGGGTTGGTGAGATAGAAGCTACTGCTGATGAAGATGCTGTGAAAACTGTTGAAATGACAAGAAATAGTTAAGAATGTTACATAAACTTGATTGATAAAGTAGCAGCGGGATTGAAGAAAATCGACTCCCATTTGGAAAGCAGTCCTACTGTGAGTAAAATCCAGTCCTACTGGATAGAAGATCAAACCAACCACCACATTCCTTTAAACCAAAGCCTAATCCGGAGAAATGCCCTAACTCTCTTTAATTCTAGAAGCCCGAGAGAGGTGAGGCATCAGCAGAAGGAAAGTTGGTAGCTAGCTGAGGTTGGTTCATGATGTTTAAAGAAAGAAGCTGATGTAGGATTTCTGCTCCTTAGCTCAGCTAGGTCTGGGTTCTTGTCTCATGACCAGGAAAAATTAGGCACATGGACACCAGAGGGTGAGTGGAGTATAATTTATTAAGCAAAAGGAAGCTCTCAAGCAAAGAGAGGGTCTTGAAAGTAGGTTTCTGGTTGCCCCCCTTCACAGTTGAATGCTAGGGTTTAAGGCACAAATTCCTAGTGGCTCCACCCCATCCTTCCAGTGTGCATGTGGGCCCTTAGACTGAGCTGCTCCACGCTGATTTATTTCCTTTACTCTGTATGTGTAAAGAAACAAAATGTTTCACTATGGGCATTTTTAGGCAAGGCTCCTGTGCAAGTTCCCTTACCTGTACAAAATATCTGCTATAAGCACTTGTCTGGTGGGTCAGAGGTTCTCAGGGACCTTTCCCTTACTGTAGGCCTAAAGCAAGCTAACTAACTCCTTTAAAGCCATCTCTATAACATAAAAGTACAAAGTGAAGCAGCAGATGCTGATGTAGAAGATACAGCAGGTTATCCAGAATATCTAGGTAAGGTTATTGATAAAGATGGCTATACTAAATAAAAGATATTAAATGTAAAGGAAGTAGCCTAATATTGGAAAAAGATGCATTCTAGGACTTTTAGAGCTGAGGATGAGAAATCAATGCTAGCTTCAAAGCTTTAAAAATCAAGCTGAATCTCTTGTTAGTGACTAATATAGCTGTGACTTAAGTTGAAACCAATGACCCTTTGCCATTCCAAAAATCCTAGGCCCCTTAAGAATTATGTTATGCTATTTTTTGTTTGTGCTCTATAAATGAATGGAACAAGAAAGCATGGATATGAGCATATTTATATGTTTAGCATGGTTAACTGAATGTTTTAAACTCATCATTGAGACATACTGCTCATAAAAATATTCCTTTCAAAATATTACTGTTCATTGACAAAGCACATAATCACTAAAGAGCTCTGATGGAACTGTACCACAATATCTATGTTATTTTTATGCCTGCTAACACAACGTCTATTTGGTAGCCCATGGCTCAAGAAATAATTTTGACCAGGTGCAGTGGCTCACAGCACTTTGGGAGGCCGAGGTGGGTGGATCACCTGAGGTCAGGAGTTCAAGACCAGCCTGGCCATTATGGTGAAACCCCATCTCTACTAAAAATACAAAAATTAGCTGGGCGTAGTGTCAGCCGCCTGTAATACCAGATGCTCAGGAGGTTGAGGCAGAAGAGTCACTTAAACCTGGGAGGCAGAGGTTGCAGTGAGCCAAGATCACACCATTGCACTCCAGCCTGGGCATCAGAGTAAGACTCTGTCTCAAAAATAAATAATTTTGACTTTCAGGTCTTATTATTTAAGAAATATGTTTGTAAGGCTATAGCTGCCATAAATAGTGATTCCTCTAATGGATCTAGACAAAGTAAACATAAAGCCTTCTGGAAAGGATGCATCAGCCTAGATGGCATTAAGAGGATCTGTGATTCATGAAATGAGGTAGAAATATCAATGTTAACAGGAGGTTGGAAGAAGCTGAATCCAACCTCCTGGAATGATTGTGATGGTTGCGATTCTTCAGTGGATTAAGGAACTACAGATGCAATAAGAATAGCAAGAGAACTACAATAAAAATTGGAGCCTGAAGATGTTTGCTAAATTGCTGAGATCACATAAGAAAGTGTTAATGGATGAGCAACTGCTTCTTAAAGATGAGCAAAGAAAAGTGGGTTGTTGAGATAGAAGCTACTGCTGATGAAGATGCTGTGAAAACTGTTGAAATGACAAGAAATAGTTAAGAATGTTACATAAACTTGATTGATCAAGTAGCAGCAGGATTGAAGATAATCGACTCCCATTTGGAAAGCAGTCCTACTGTGAGTAAAAGACTACCAAACACCATTGCATGCTACAGAGAAATAAAAAAAGAGACAATCAATACAGCAAACTTCATTGTTGTCTCATTTTAAGAAATTGCCACAGCTACCCAAAGGTTCAGCAACCACCACCACTCTGTTCAGTCAGCAGCCATCAACATCAAAATAAAACTATCTGCTACCAAATATATATATATTTATATATATTTATATACATATTTACATATATTTATATACATATTTATATCTATTTATATACATTTATATATCTATTTATATACATTTATATATATTTATATTTATATATATTTATATATATGATTTGCTGGAGGCTCTGATGATTCTTAGCATTTTTAGCAATTAAGTATTTTTTTAACCAATGAATATACATTATGTTTTAGACATTATGTTATCGCAAACTTAATAGACAGTAGTATAAACATTTATATACATTGGGAAACCAAAAAGTTTGTGTGGCTACTTTTTTGAAATATTCGATTTATTGTGGTGGTCTAGAACTCAACTCACAATATCTGTGTGGTATGCTTCTACTAGCAAAACTAGTAGAAATACTTAAATGTCATTGAAAAATTGGTGGAAGTGAGTGTGAGGTGTTGGAGAGTTAAAAATTCCATAGTTCTGCAACTTAGGTAAGTACTCATATTCTCATGAGTTTTATCTCCAGAGGCTCTACCAAGTTTTCAAAGTGAAGAACACACAGAAAACAATAAAGTTGGTTTTCAGGCTAAGGGAGGAAAAAAAAACTGTTTTGAAATACACCAGGAGAAAAGCAACTATTTTGAAATATGCCCAAATATTGTGTTTGTCATAACAGAGTTCTGCCCTCCAAGAAAACGACTTTTCTAGAGCCTTAGTATACATACAGGAAGGACAATTAGACAATGCTACTCCTCTAGCCTTCTGTTTTCTCATAAGGGAAGAAAATAAGAAGGCTAAGAATTTTTTTTTGGAAGCTTACTGCCCAGGGACTCTAACATACCAAAAAAGGGAGATTAAATCATAAGATTGTAGAACATGTCTCCTTCCCAATTTACTACCACATAAATTGGGCATCAATAAAGTAACACTGGGTTACAACTGAGAGAGCTGCAAGACATAGACTGTATTTAAGGAGTTTCTAGGGAAACTTAGAGAAAACAGAGAAGACAAAACAAGGATGCTAGAGGAATTTTAAGCCTATGACATATATAGCAATAGTAAACATTAAAAACAGCCTAATTTCTAGATAAATACACATAAAATCTCACCCCAAATGCCTAATTCAGTTCATATTATCTGATACATGTCTGACTTTAATTTTAAAAAATGCAAAACTTGCTCAAAGTCAAGAAAAAGCACAGTATGAAGAAACAAATTAAACTCAGATATGGTAGAAATTTTGGAATTATCAGAGAAACTAAACTATAATTGATATATTAAAAGCACTAGTAGAAAAAGAAGTAGTCAACATTCAGGACCAGATGGGTAATTAGAGCAAAGAGATGGAAACAAAAAGTAAGAATCAAATAGAAGCACTAGAAATAAAAAACATGGTAATAAAATGAAAAATGCTTTTCATGGGCTTATAAATTTACTGAATACAGTAAAGTAAAGAATCAGTGCCATAGAAAATATGTCAATAGAAACTTCAAAAACTGAAATGCAAAGGAAAAAAGAAAAACTAAGATCATTTAAGAACTGTGTGCCAATTGCAAAATGTGTAACATATGTATAATGGGAATAACAGAAGGAGAAAGAGCAAAGAGAGAGAAGAAATATTGTCTGAGAATTTTCACAATTAATGTAGGAAACCAAACAATACATTCAGGAAGCTCAGGTGATACAATACAGAATAAATTTTTAAAAACTTCATATGCATATCATATCCAAACTGCAAAAAAAGGACAAAAACACAATTTTGAAGGAAGCAAGAGGGAAATAAAAAACCTACCTACAGAAGAACAAGGAAAATAATTACATAAGACTTCTCTTCCGAAATCATACAAACAAGAAGATAGAGTGAAATATTTAAAGTGTTGGGGAAAAAAATCCCTCCTACCTAGAAATCTCCAGTCAATAAAATTATCCTTCATAGATGAAAATAAAATAGAGATTTTCCAAACCAAAACTAGGGAAAATTGTTGCCAAGAGACTTTCCTTGAAGAAACACTAAAAGAAGTTCTTCTGAGAGAATAAAAATGATATTAGACAGAAATTGAATCTACACAAAGAAATAATAAAAGAAAATATCTTTATATTTTTAATTGATCTAATAGCAGTTTGAAGTAATATGAACACTGTATTCAGTAATGAAAATTTACAGATAAGTGAAATTAAATACAGCAATGTCATAAGGGATGGGAGGATTAATAATATTCTGTTGTGAGGTAATTTTATTAGTTATAAATATGTATTGCAAATCTTATGCACAAACTAAATTTTAAAAAGTATTTATAAAATTGATATGCTAAAAGAGGAGAGGAAATGGAATCATATAAAATGCCCAATTAAAACCACAAAGGGCAAAATAACAGGAAAGATTTAAGAAAAAACAAAGAACTAGGTCAACAAGTAGAAAACAATATCAAACATAGTAGATATTAATCTAACTGTATCAATAGTCACTTTAAGTAAGAATGGTATAAATATACCAATTAAAAGACATAGACTGAGAGAATAAATAAAAAACAAGACCCAACCATATGTTGTCTGTAAGAAACTCACTTTAATACAAAAACAAGGATAGATTAAGTGTGAAAGAATGGAGAAAGGTAGATAACGTTAACAGTAACCCAAAGAAAGCCAGAATAGCTACGCTAATTTCAGAAAAAGTAGACATAAAAATAAGAAACTTATCAGAAACAAAGCAGGACATTATGTAATGATAAAGAGATTTATTCTCCAAGAAGACATAACAATTATTAAAGTGTATGTACCTAGCAAGAGAGCATCAAAATATGTGAACCCAAAACTGATTGATAGAACTGCAAAGAGAAATAGACAAATTATTATTATAGTTGGAAAATAAAACACACCTCTGTCAATAATGGACAGGATCAGCAGGAAAAACTCAGTAAGGATACAGAATCATGCGCTGATAATGATGTTTCGGTCAATGATGATCTGCATATACTATGGTTGCCCTAAATGTTATAATAAAATATTTTTATTGTACCTTTTCAATGTTTAGATGTGTTTAGGTACATATGTACAATTGTGTTACAATTGCCTAGAGTATTCAGCATACAAACAAGCTGTACAAGTTTGTAGCCTAGGCACAAAAGGCTATATTATATACCCTAGGTATGTACTTGGCTTTATACCATTTAGGTTTGTACACTCTATGATGTTTGCAGTACAATGAAATCACCTAATGATGCATTTCTCAGAACGTATCCTCATTGTTAAGTTACACATGACTATAGTTGAACTGAGCAGCAGGACCAATCAATTGCATATCATTGACATTTACAAAATCATTCAACAGTAGTAGAACACACATTCTTCTCAATACCACAAGGAATATTCATCAAGATAGGCTGCATTCTGGGCCATAAAGGCACTTTTACAAAATTAAAAGAATAAAAGTCATACAAACTATGGTCCTAGACTACAGTGCAAATAAACTAGAAATCAATAACAGAGTGATAGCTGGAAAAACCTCAAATACATAGAGATTAAATAACATACTTTGAAATAACACATGGGTCAAAGAAGTCCCCAAATAAATTTTAAAATATTTTGAGCTAAAAGAAAATTAAAATATAACTTATCAAAATTTGTGGAATGCAGCAAAAGCAGTGCTTAAAGGAAAATTTAATCATTAAATACATGTACTAAGGGAAAAAAAAGAAGATCTAAAATCAATTATCTAAGCTTCCATTTTACCATACGAGAGAAAGAGCAGTATTACACTCAAGAAAGGAGAAAGGAATTAGAAATAACATGACAAAAATCTATCAAAGGGAAATCAGAAAATCAATAGAAACATGTAATAAAATCATATAATTTGAAATCAGAAAGTGTGATGTCTCCAGCTTTGTTCTTCCTTCTCCAATAGCCAAAGCTATTTGGAGTCTTGTTGTTTCATATAAATTTCAGGATTTTTTTTTCCTTTTTCTGTGGAAAACATCATTAGAATTTTGTTAGTTATTATGTTGAATCTTTAGATCACTTTGGGATATATATATATAATATTGATAATATATTACATATATGTATATATAATATACAATATCCCATGCTCATGAATTGGAAGAATTAATATATACTTTGTACTGACTGGATCTTATAGGAAAAGCTTTCAGTTTTTCATCATTGATTATGATGTTGTCTGTGAGCTTTTTATAAATGGCCTTTACTCTTCTGAGGTAATTTTCTTCTATATCTATTTTGTTGAGAGTTTTTATCACTAGTGAATGTTAAATTTGTTCAGGATTTTTCTGCATCTATTAAGAAGAAAATATGTTTTTCAATTTTTCATTTTGTTAATGTGGTATATCACCTTTACTGATTTACATGTGTTGAACCAGCTTTATATCTCACTTATAAATCCCACTTGACCACGGTGTATATTCTTTTTTTATGTGTGTTGAATTCAGTATTCTAGTATTTTGTTGAGTAATTTTGCATCATTGTTTACCAGAGGCATTATTCTGTAGTTGCTTTTCTGGTGATGTATTTTTCCAGCTTTAGAAACAGAGTGGTGCTGGTCACATCAAATGGGTTTGGAAACGCTCTCCCTTCTTTTCTGTTTTGGAAGAATTGAGTAATCATTGGTATTAATTCCTTTTTAATGTTTGGTAAAATTCACCAGATAAAGCCAACTGATCTTAGGCTTTAATTTTTGGGAACTTTTTGATTACTAATACAATACCCTTATTTGTTATTTATAGGTTATATAGTTCTAAGAATTTATTCATTTCTTCTGGGTTATCCAATTTGTTAGTGTATAGTTGTTCATAAAAGTTTCTTATGATTTTTTTTATATCGGAGGCATTGTCACAATGTCTTCTTATTTATTTCTTATTTTGTTATTTTAGTCCTCTATTTTCTTAGTCTAGTTTAGGATTTGTCAATTCTGGTTTTTTTTTTTTCAAAAAAATTCAACTTAGTTTTGTTGATTTTTTTCATTGTTTCTCTATACTCTATGTGATTTATTTCTGTCCTAATATTTTCTATTTTCTTCTGTCTGATACCTCTGGGCTTAGTTTGTTCTTTTTCTAACTTCTTGAAGTGTAAATTCAGGTTGAGATTTTTTAATTTAAACGAAGGTATTTATTGCTATAAAATTTCCTCTTAATGTTGCTACTAATACGTCATTTAAATATTGATATGTTGTATCTTAGTTTTTATTTTTCTCTAAATATTTTTAAAATTTCCTCTTGATTTCCTCTTTGATCCAGTGGTTATTTAGGAAAGTATTATTCAGTTTCCATGTACTGGTGAATTGTTCCATTTTCTAGCTATTATTGATTTGTCATTTCATTCATTAAGATTTGAAAAGATACTTGAAATAATTGTAATCTTTTAAAATTATTTGTTAAGATTTGTTTCATGATCCAACATGTGATCTACCCTAGAGAATGTTATGTGCACATTTGAGAAGAAATCTATTCTTCTACTCATGGTTGAGAATTTCTAAATATTTCTGTTAGGGTCATTTTATCTACCGCATTGCTAAAACCCAGTTTCCACACTGATTTTCTATATAGATGTTCTATACACTTTCTATGTCTATTTTAGAGTGTTTATGTCTTTCTATTTGTTATATCTTCCTCATGAATTGACATTTTTGTTATTATATAATGACTTCATTTCTAAATGTAGATTTTTTTAACTCAAAGTCTATTTTGTTTGATATAAGTTTACCCAACTCTGCTTTCTTTTGAGTACCATTTAAATAAAATATCTTTCTCCGTATCTTTACTTTCAGTTTATATGTGCTTAAATTTTAAGTACTTCATTTGTAGGCAGCAAATTACTAGTTCTTATTGGTTTTTGTTTTTTGCTTTATTTTGTTTTGTTTATTTCTCTGTGTGTATTTACTCCATCAGCCACTCTAAGTTTTTTGATTGGGGAATAATCCATTTACAAAGCTAGGTTTTTGAAGAGATCAAGAAAATTAACCTCTAGTCTAGCTAAGCAAGAAAACAAGAGACAAAAACATATTCTTAATATCGTAAAATAAAGTGAGGCTATCAGTACTGATTCTATGAGCATTAAAAGTGTGATAAGAGACTATTATGAAAAAATGTATTCTTAAAAATTGGATAACTTACATAAAATGCACCGATGTCTTAAAAGCCGTACTCCACTGAAAATCATACTAGGAGAAATGATCATATACATAGGCTTGTTTCTAAAATAAATTGGCCAATATGAAGATGCAAAACTATAAAAAAAATTGAAATGATCAGTTGTTGGCAGGTGTTTGAGGAAGTGGGAAGTAGAGGAAAGGATAAATAGGTAAAGCACAGGGAATTTTACAGAGGTGAAACTATTCTCTATGATACTGTAGTGATGGATGCAGGACATTATGCATTTGCAAAACCCACAGAACTGAATAACACAAAAAGTCAACCCTAATGTAAGCAATAGACTTGTTATTGGCAATGTACCAATGTTAGCTCACACATGCGAAAAATGTACCACACTAATTTGAGATGTTAGTAATGGGGGAAACTTTAAGCAGGGAAGATGTATATCAGAACTATTTGTATCATCTGCTCAACTTTTCTGTAACTCTAAAAATACTCTGAAAATTGTTCTATTAATATTTTTTAAATGTATTATAATATGCCTCCTGTCTATAAAAAGTTTGTAATTTGCTTAAGAAAATATCTCAGGGACTATGCTAACATAAGGCTGTGGAGACAGAAGAAATGTATGCACAATAATAGAGATTCACTTATAGAAATTCAGTACTTTAACCTGCTTGATCAAGTAATTTTTTCTGCAAAAATGCAATACAGTTAAAACATTTAAGATGCCAATTTGATTTATGAAAATCTTCCCAATTAGAGGCAAGAGAAAGAAACCCTGTCAAATAGCCATTACTGTGAGAAGCTGGCTACTCCCATTTTCTCCCTAACTCCCTTCAAATATTTGGTGAAGTGGGAGTTATTTAATCTTCTATTTAGTAAAATAGAAGATTAAAAATTTTCTGTTGAAAAGTAAAGGGAAATAAAATCCATATTAACGTTTTGGCACTAATGAAAGCTATAATTTTTAATTCACTATTAAAAGCTTAAAAATTAAAAATACTTTTCTCTCATTTTTATTGAATTAAATATTGTTTCAATGATGAAGCAAAGGGATTTTAACACGTACATTCATGTCATTGATATTTTCTCAATGTCATAATAGTCACATAATATGATTATTATGACATTTTATTTTGATTAGATAAAAACATCAATCAACTTTTTAATGAGTTGTTTCTCAATTGCTTATATAATCTGGTTATCCTTTACAGCAGGGGTCCCCAACCCTTGAGCCACACACCAGTATCAATCTGTGGCCTGTTAGCAACCAGGTCGCACAGCAGGAGGTGAGTGGTGGGTGAGTGAGCATTACCACCTGAGCTCTGCCTCCTGTCAGATCAACTTGGCCTCAGAATCTCATAGGAGCACGGACCCTATTGTGAACTCTGCATGTGAGGGATGTAGGTGGTGCTCTCTGAGAATCTAACTAATGCCTAATAATCTGAGATGGAACAGTTTCATCCTGAAACCATCATCCCCAGCAGCCTCCACCACCACTGCCCCACATATGGAAAAATTGTCTTCCACGAAATTGATCCCTGGTGCCAAAAAGGTTGGGGACCACCGCCGCTTAACAGACTATACAGTAAATATTAAATATGACAACAAATTCATGATAAAGTGGTTATTAGGCACAGTCCTCAATATCACATGTATTTGCAAGATGTGAGAATGAATTAAAGAAACAGTTTTATATTCTGAATATGACTGTGTGTTTAGTTGCTTCCTAGTGAGAATTCCAACAGAAGATATAATTCAACCTAGAAAAGATTGAGTTACTGAATGCCAAAGAAACAAATTAAACTTCTTCCAGACATTGATGGGTTGTGAATTTGTTTTAATTTCTAAGAAATGCTGGTGTCATTGTGAACAGCTCAATAAAGATGTCAACTTAATATTTAACAATAGCTAAACAAGATGTTTATTTGAATTTTGAAAGGCAGAAAGTATATGACACATAAGAACATACAATTATATAAAGAGAATAGCCAATGGTAATGTTTTAGTGATTGTGTTTATTATTACATATTTTCTTCATCAGAATTTCATCAATTTTACATTCATTAGATGTACACTGAAAACTTACTTATAAAACTAGAAAAACTAGTCAGAAATAGTTCATACAAGAGATAGTTTTTGAGCCTTAATACTGTAGCAGCAGATGACAGTCAATTGTATTAAAAACATTTAAGGAAAAAAGAGCAGCACCAGCAAAATCTTAGGTATTTAAAAGACTGTCATATTTGGAAGATAACAAGTTGCTTCATAGAGTTTCATAGAGTTTCTCTTTGTGTTACCCCAAAATAGACACAGTCAAATCACAGACTTCTCAAATTCCACGAAAGTGTTTTAAATTACATAAATACACAAATAAAAATAATGTATTTTAAGAGTTCATTGGACTGTAGGTATTGTGCTAAGCACATGGCATACCCCTAAGATAACTATATGAAGTAGATATTGTCTCTTTATTTAATGCGAAAACTAAGAAATAAAAATCGTAATTTTCACAAAACCAAAAAGAGTTGATAATTATTAGCATGGCAGGAATTAAATCCAGTGTTTAACTCTAAAGGATTATATATAATGTGCCTAGAAGTTGAAAAGATGCCAACAAGGCCACTTGTCTCATGCACTTAGCAAGATCTCATTGTGCATTATCTATGAACAAAGCTCTGCTTTACTAGTATTAAGGAAAATATCTATGACTCAGTAGTAGATTCTTTCCCCAGGAAGCATATTTGCTCTTCACTTTGTATATTTATATTTTAATTTTTCGTTCCCTTATATTTCTGGAATAACGTCATATTCTCTAACTTCTTGAGACTTGTCATTAATATACATTTTTTTCTAATTTTTACATTTTAGGTTATATATTCCCTTTTAAGCCCTATTTTAGCCATATCCCACAAGGTTTTTTTTTAATCATTCAGTTCAAAATAACTATCATTATTACTTGTATTTTTTAATCAATGGCTTATATGGCAAAGTATCTCATAATTGCCAATGACATATGGGCTTTTTTAAGTTATTTTTTTTTTAAACTTATTTCTAGTTGCATTTTACTGTGGTCAGAAATGATACATTGCATAATATATGTCTTTGAAATTCATTGATATTTGACTTATGTATGAATATAACTTATTTTAAAATAGTTTATATGAATAAACTCTATAGTTTGGCTGCTAATATTCTAAATATGAAAATTATCTCAGGTTTGCTAATTTTTTTTTTCAAATCTTCCATACGCTTACTGATTTTTTTATTTGCTGGATCAATCAATTACTGATAAAGTTATGTTGAACTTTCTCACTATAATTCTAGATGTTTTTATCAGTCAATTAAAAGTAAATTATTAGGAAATATCCCTGCTCAATTCTGGTAAAGCCTTTTAATATAAACTTTATTTTCTTTCACTTTGACACAATGTATTGGTGTTTGCATAATACGCATTATTTCTTTTGTTACTTTCAGCCTTCTGAATCCTTATGTTTTACATGTATGAAGTCTGTTTTAAAGAACATGGTAGGCTATCTAACAGAAACTCACTTTATCTATAACAACACACATAGACTTACAGTGTAGGGATGAAAAAAGAAATTCCATGCAATGTAAACAAACAAGAGCAAGAATAGCTATACTGATATCAGATAAAACAGATTTCAACTCAAAAACTTAAAAAAAACAAATTAAGTTATTATGATAAAGAGGTCAGTTCAGCAAAAGAATACACCAATTACAAATATATATTCACTCAACACTGGAACACCCAAATATATGTAGCACATTTTAATGAGTCTAAAGCGAGAGATAAACTACAATACTGTCATAGTAAGAAACTTCAATGTCCCACTTTCAGCAATGGACAGATCATTTAGGTAGCAAATCCATCAAGAAACATCAGAGTTAAACTACACTCTGGATCAAATAGACCTAACTGACATTTACAGAACATTTCACCCAACTACTGCAAAATGCACATTATTTTCATCAGCACATAGAACATTCTCCTGGGTAGACTATATGTTAGGTCATAAAACAAGCCTCAAAAAACCCAAAATTTGATTTCTATCAAGATTCAACCATGAATAAATAGAAAACCTGAACAGACCAATATTGAGTTAAAAGACCATTGCAGTTATTAAATGGTCTCCCATTAAAAAAAAAAAGTTGAGAACCTGATGGCTTTATTGCTGAATTCTGCCAAACATTTAAAGAACTAGTACCATTTCTACTCAAACTATTTCAAAAAATTGAAGAGGAGAAAATGCCTCCAACTCACTCTATGAGACCAGTATTATTCTGACAGCCAAATCATACAAGAGAACAACAACAACAACAAAAGAAAGATGCATGCCAATAGAAGAGATCACTCACCATGACCAAGTGATATTCATTCCAGGAAGGCAGGGATGCAAGGATGGTTCAAAATACACACATTAATAACCATGATACATTACATTAATGGAATCGAGGACAAAACCATAGAATTATTTTTATGTCATTGATAAAATTAAACATCCCTTCATGATAAAAACTATCAATAAAATGGTTTTATAAGGAATATACTTTTTAAAAAATAAAGGTCATATATATCACAAACCCACAGCCAATATAATATGGAACAGGAAAATATTGAAAGCCTCCCCTCTAGGATTGGGAATAAGATAAGGATTTTACCACTTTTACCATTTTTATTCAACATAAAACTGAAAGTTCTAGCCAGATAAATTAAGCAAAAGACAGAAATAAAGGCCATCTAAATTGTAAAATAAGAAGTCAAACTGCCCTTGCTTATAGAAAATATGATCTTATACAGAAAACTTAAAGAATTCACCAAAAAATGGTAGAACTGATAAATAAATTTAGTCAGCATAAAAAAACTAATAGCATTTCTATATGCCAACAGCAAACAATCTTAAATGTAAATCAAGGCAGCAATCCCATTTACAATAGCTACAAAAAATAAAATACCTATAAATATATCCAAGGAGGTGAAAGATCGCTACAATGAAAGTTATAAAAATACTGATAAAAACAACTGAAGAGGAATGAAAAAAGAAAGATAACCCATGTTTATGAATTGGAATAATCAATACTGTAAAATGTCATAATGTCCAAAGCAATTTACATGTGCACTGCAATTCCTATCAAAATACTAATAGCATTCTTCACAGAAATATAAAAAAAATCCTCAAATCTGTATGTTATCACAGAAGATCTTGAATACCAAAGCAATCCTGAGCAAAAAGAACAGAATTGGAGGCATTACACTATCTGACTTCAAAATACAGAACAAAGCCATAGTAGCCATACTATAATAGCGTGGTTCTGGAATAAAAACAGATACACAGATCAATGGAACAGAATAGGGAACACAAAAATAACTCCACATATTGAGAGCCAACTCATTTTTAACAAAGGTACCAAGAGCACACATTGGGGAAAGTAGAGTTTTTTTTATAAATGGTGCTGGGAAAACTAGATATTAATATGTAGAACAATAAAACTAGACTCCTGTCTCTTATCATATACAAAAATCAGCTCAAAGTTGATTAAAGACATTTAAAACCTGAAACTATGAAACCACTAAAAGAATCCATTAGAGAAGTGTTTCAGGTCATTGGCCTGGGCAAAATTTTTTTTGGCCAGGTAACTGGTCAAGTAGAAGCACAAGTAACTGAAGCAAGAATAGACAAAGAGAATTATATTAAACTAAAAAGCTTCTGGACCATAGAGGAAATAATCAACAGAGTGAAGAGACACTCTACACAATGGGAGGAATTGTTTGCAAACTATCCATTTGATAAGAGACTAGAAACCAGAATATAAAAGGAACTCAAGCAACTCAACAGCAAAAAACAAATACTGTGATTTTTTTTTAAATGACAAATCATCAGAATAGGCATTATCTAACAAAGACATACAAATGACCAACAGGTATATTAAAAAATGCTAATTATTAATTATCAGGATAATGCAAATCAAAGCCACGATGAGACTGCACCTCACCCCAATCAGAATGACAAGTATCAAAAAGACAAAAAGTAACAAATGCTGGCAAGGATGCAGAGAAAGGGAAATTCTTATAAACATTGTGGAAAACAATATGGAGGTTCTTGAAAAAACTAAAAATGGAGCTACCATATGATCCAGTAATCTCATTACTGGGTATATAACCAGAAGAAAGGAAATCTGTATGTCCAAGAGACTTGTCTTTAGGTGTGACATATCTAGAAATATTTATACCCAGAGACTACAAATACATATAATATGCTGGAAAAAATTAAGCACATAATACCAGACAACGCAATATGAAAAGGAAGGCAGTAAGTAAAACCTAAGTTGAGGAGACTGGGCTGTACCTGATGTATGATAAATTGATAGAATACTTCCCTCTACAGAAAAAAAAAATCTGTGAAATACTATGAGTGATGTAAACACTATTTAATGATTTTGGACTTGTAGACTCAATTTTTTAAAAGTGCATGTTTTCTTATATTTATGAAACGCTTGTAAGTATTATCAACCTTGACGACATTAAAGTAAAACCAGAGGTGACAGGAGTTGAGAAGATAAAGTGGGAAGTCAAAAGACGATGTGTTTGATTAAGGACAATATTTAGGGCAGTATTTTGAAACATCTTTACATTACAAAATAAAAAAATGTATCTATTCCATTAACACTGGATTAATGGATGAGGCTGCTATTCACTGCTGGAGGCACTCTCTCTGTGGACCCTGGCTACCCAAGGCCTGACCTGGCAGAAAGCCTACACACCATTCATGGCACACTGGCTGTTAAGTTCTGCTTAATTTATGGATGTAATAGAGGCTTTCAAAATGGTTATATACAAGAGAATGGAAGAGTTGAGTGATGTTAACCTTCATCTATCAGATTATTTTAACCCTCCCCTATCAGAACAGGAAACCAGAACTTGTCATCAAATAGTTTAAGCATATTATTTAAACTCAAAATATGGACATAAAAATTGAAAACAATATCAAAAGGACTCAAAAATAAAAATAGCGAGATGTTTTTGCTTTTGAGAAGTAGTAATGAAGATGAAGAGGCCTATAATTTTCATTAAAAGCTCTTCTATGCTCCTTATGATTTTTTAATCCTGTATACATATAACTTTCTGACTAAACAATTACCTGTTAGATAAAAGAACATTTTTAGGTATGTACAATATTAGCTAAAAAATAATAATTCTAAAAAGGGTATAAATAAAATGTGGAAAAACACAGTAATTACTATGTTGCCAAAACAAACTCTTTAAAGTAAAAATGTAAAATCTCAGGAACATATATTAATTCAGGCTTTTCTGGGAACTGGGACAAAATGCTGTAGAAAGTACATAGAATGTGTAACTGATATTCCTTGGACCAGAACAAAACCCCTGACTTTCAGATGTTGCGAGAGAAGTAAATAACAATTTTCCCTATTCAGCTTCAAAGCCTTCCATGGAAACACTGAAAAGAAAAAAAAGAAAAGAAACAAACAAAACTCCTGGGTCCTCATCTTTCATCTTCCATCTCCCCAGCAAAAAAAAAAAAAAAAAAAAAGTATCTCAAAAGGCAGATAATCACAGTTCTTACCATCTTACTAACACGTTAGTGATGATGTAAGAAAACCTTTTTCTATCTCTTTCTTGTAGGAGGGATTTATCTTCAAAAGAAGATAGAAAACAATAGTTGTAAATAAACAGCAAAATATTTAATTTCCTAAAAATAGGAGTGTTTAGGAAAAATAGAGTGCATATTTTCTACTCTATTGTTTAGACAATAAAGTACAAATCATGGTATTTTACTTGCATTCAGATTAATTCTTCCACTGTCTTTGAACAGACTAATGCTTCAATTATTGGTACATTTTCAGTTAGATATAATTTTTCTTCATTAGAAGCATGAATCATCACCCAAATTTTTAAAAATATCATTTTCTCAAATAAAAATCATAGACTTAAATGCTAGGAAAAATGATAGATGAGAAGTCACCATGAATTCATTAGCATTAGATATTTAAGAAAAAGAATGAATGTTAGGTAGACTCCAGGGGAAGATAGAAGTTTCCTAACCAAATGGAAAGAGATTATTGAAAATTTCCTTGTTGTCTAATACAGTCTTTATTCACCCAATTATTTTTTAAAACTTTTTGTAGTTCTTCCATATATTCCACATGTAGAGACTTCCACACATTTTAAAAATAACACCAGGGAAATAGAATGTAGTAAACTAAGACATAACTAAACTTTTCTGTTTTAGTCAGGGACAAAAATAGAGGACGTGATATTATTCTTATTTAAATTACAGCCCAAGAGGTGTTTATTTAGTCTTTCCTTTTTTTTTTCCTCTCCCTTTTTTTTTATTATACTTTAAGTTTTAGGGTACATGTGCACAACGTGCAGGTTCGTTACATATGTATACATGTGGCATGTTGGTGTGCTGCACCCATTAACTCGTCATTTAGCATTAAGTATATCTCCTAATGCTATCCCTCCCCCCTCCCCCCACTCCCCAGCAAGCCCTGGTGTGTGATGTTCCCCTTCCTATGTCCATGTGTTCTCATTGTTCAATTCCCACCTATGAGTGAGAACATGTGGTGTTTGGTTTTTTGTCCTTGCGATAGTTTGCTGAGAATGATGGTTTCCAGTTTCATCCATGTCCCTACAAAGGACGTGAACTCATCATTTTTTATGGCTGCATAGTATTCCATGGTGCATGTGTGCCACATTTTCTTAATCCAGTCTATCATTGTTGGACATTTGGGCTGGTTCCAAGTCTTTGCTATTGTGAATAGTGCTGCTATAAACATCTGTGTGCATGTGTCTTTATAGCAGCATGATTTATAATCCTTTGGGTATATACCCAGTAATGGGATGGCTGGGTCAAATGGTATTTCTAGTTCAAGATCCCTAAGGAATCACCACACTGACTTCCACAATGGTTGAACTGGTTTACAGTCCCACCAACAGTGTAAAAGTGTTCCTATTTCTCCACATCCTCTCCAGCACCTGTTGTTTCCTGCCTTTTTAATGATTGCCATTCTAACTGGTGTGAGATGGTATCTCACTGTGGTTTTGATTTGCATTTCTCTGATGGCCAGTGATGGTGAGCATTTTTTCATGTGTTTTTTGGCTGCATAAATGTCTTCTTTTGAGAAGTGTCTGTTCATATCCTTTGCCCACTTGTTGAGGGGGTTGTTTGTTTTTTTCTTGTAAATTTGTTTGAGTTCATTGCAGATTCTAGATATTAGCCCTTTGTCAGATGAGTAGGTTGCAAAAATTTTCTCCCATTCTGTAGGTTGCCTGTTCACTCTGATGGTAGTTTCTTTTGCTGTGCAGAAGCTCTTTAGTTTAATGAGATCCCATTTGTCAATTTTGGCTTTTGTTGCCATTGCTTTTGGTGTTTTAGACATGAAATCATTGCCCATGCCTATGTCCTGAATGGTATTGCCTAGGTTTTCTTCTAGGATTTTTATGGTTTTAGGTCTAACATTTAAATCTTTAATCCATCTTGAATTAATTTTTGTATAAGGTGTAAGGAAGGGATCCAGTTTCAGCTTTCTATATGTGGCTAGCCAGTTTTCCCAGCACCATTTATTAAACAGGGAATCCTTTAGTTTCTAAGTAACTACCAATTGTCTTCCAAAGTGGCTGTACCATTTGCATTGCCACTAGCAATAAATGACAGTTTCTTTTTTTTTTATTTTTTTTATTTTTTTTTATTTTTTATTTTTTATTTTTTATTATACTTTAAGTTTTAGGGTACATGTGCACATTGTGCAGGTTAGTTACATATGTATACATGTGCCATGCTGGTGCACTGCACCCACTAACTCGTCATCTAGCATTAGGTATATCTCCCAATGCTATCCCTCCCCCCTCCCCCCTCCCCACCACAGTCCCCAGAGTATGATATTCCCCTTCCTGTGTCCATGTGATCTCATTGTTCAATTCCCACCTATGAGTGAGAATATGCGGTGTTTGGTTTTTTGTTCTTGCGATAGTTTACTGAGAATGATGGTTTCCAATTTCATCCATGTCCCTACAAAGGATATGAACTCATCATTTTTTATGGCTGCATAGTATTCCATGGTGTATATGTGCCACATTTTCTTAATCCAGTCTATCATTGTTGGACATTTGGGTTGGTTCCAAGTCTTTGCTATTGTGAATAATGCCGCAATAAACATACGTGTGCATGTGTCTTTATAGCAGCATGATTTACAGTCATTTGGGTATATACCCAGTAATGGGATGGCTGGGTCAAATGGTATTTCTAGTTCTAGATCCCTGAGGAATCGCCACACTGACTTCCACAATGGTTGAACTAGTTTACAGTCCCACCAACAGTGTAAAAGTGTTCCTATTTCTCCACATCCTCTCCAGCACCTGTTGTTTCCTGACTTTTTAATGATTGCCATTCTAACTGGTGTGAGATGATATCTCATAGTGGTTTTGATTTGCATTTCTCTGATGGCCAGTGATGGTGAGCATTTTTTCATGTGTTTTTTTGGCTGCATAAATGTCTTCTTTTGAGAAGTGCCTGTTAATGTCCTTCGCCCACTTTTTGATGGGGTTGTTTGTTTTTTTCTTGTAAATTTGTTTGAGTTCACTGTAGATTCTGGATATTAGCCCTTTGTCAGATGAGTAGGTTGCGAAAATTTTCTCCCATGTTGTAGGTTGCCTATTCACTCTGATGGTAGTTTCTTTTGCTGTGCAGAAGCTCTTTAGTTTAATTAGATCCCATTTGTCAATTTTGGCTTTTGTTGCCATTGCTTTTGGTGTTTTGGACATGAAGTCCTTGCCCACGCCTATGTCCTTGCTCTGCATTCTCAAAAGCATTTGACACTGTCAGTGTTTTAGATTTTAGCCATTGTAGAAGATGTGTAGTAGTACCTCATTTTTAAAATTTGTGAGGATTTAATGACATATAATGCAGAACATCTTTCCATATGCTTATTTGTCATCTATATATCTTCTTTAGAGACATTTTTCACAATTTTAAATGAGTTTTTTATTTTATGTTAAGAATTTGTGTATATTTTGGATACCAGTCCTTTAATAAATATGTGCTTTGAATAGATTTATCCAATCTATGGTTTGTCTTTTCATTCTCTTACCAGTGTCTTTCACAGAGAAAAAAAAATATATATCTTAATGGAGTCTAACTTGTAGTTGTTTTCTGGCATCATGTTTTGTTGTCGTATCTAAATATCAGTTGCTAATTGCAATAACACCAGGTATTCTTCTATATTATCTTCCGGGAGGCTTATAATATTGTGTTTTACATTAGCTCTATGATCCATTTTGAGTTAATTTTTGTGAAAGGTTAAGGCCTATGTCTAAATTTGTTTCATTTGGATGCAATTGTTTCTGTTGAAAGGGCAGCACTGAATTCCCTTTCCTCCCTTTTTAAAGATCAGTTGACTATATTTTGTGCTCTCTATTATATATCATTGATCTAGTTTTCTCTTCTTCTGCCAAAACCACAGTTTGTTGTTTATTGTAAACCAAATCTTATAAAATTATTACATTAATTTTAGGAGCCAGATTGTGTCAGTCCTCTAATTTGTTCCCCTTCAATATTGTGTTAGCTATTTTGCATCATTAGCCTTCTCATATTAACTTTGAAGTCTGTTGATATTCACAAAATCACTTGCTTCATATACATGCATATGAAATATCTTTCCATTGACTTAGATCTTTAATTTCTTTCATCAGACTTGTAGTTTTCCTCATATAGCTTTTACAGATATTTTATTATATTTAAACCTAAGTATAGTATGAGGTTTTATGTTTATCTGTCTAATAGACTGTTAACGTTTACTGTAACTGTAGGTCTCATAGATTAAAGTTTTCTCTAGTAAGTTGATTTATTTTCCCATATTGTCTTTGGATGTCCTTAAAGATTATTTCTTAAATAAGATTTGAGATAAATATCTTTTTCAGTTGTAATCCCTTATTATACAGGGGCTCCATTAAGGTTGTGGTAAAAATGTGGAGAGTGAAAAATTTCTGTAGCTTATGTTGAGTTCCCAGTTTTTTGATGAGCCAGTGCTCCTTGCATGTTAACTTCATAAGTGTTCTTATTTTTCACTCTATAGGTAAGACTAAGAAAGACAGGAGTTGAAAATTTCTCTTTGCCCAAATAGAAGATTAGAGGAGACTAATCCTCTGATCTTCATTGGGCACTTCCCTTACCCCATGCTAGAACATGCTAGCATTGAATACTTCCCTTTCTGAGGACTAGGGAGGCTGTGGTAAAACTATAGTTGTTTATATTTTGCTAAAATAGTTTCCCTTGAGAAAAGATCTTGATGAGGAGAACAGATTGCTCTGAGTGTATATTGAAAAGGCTACTTCACTGTGAGAGTCTAGTAGGATTCTTGGAGGTAAAGTTCCCAAAGTTGTTGATTTTCATAGTAGTTGCGGCGGGGGCGTCCCCTCTGGAGATTTTTAACTTTTGCTAAACTTATCCACACGGAGTCTCTAGCAATTCATAAATTATAGTTTAAGTTTTCCCATCCCTGTACAGGCTCCAGAGGTAGCTTCTGCTTCTAGGCTTTTGTTTCCATAAATTGTGATGATCTGTAATAATCTCAAATTTTGGGGATAGTGGTTTGTCCCATGACCTCAATTCTCTGACGTATCTAAGAAGAGTTACTAGTTTTATTCTGGAAAGAGTTATCTCTGTCTTTGGTATTCCAGAAAGAAAAGATAAAGAATAAAAGATCACAAATGAGGAAAAAGATATTGATTGATTTTTAACAAAAGCTGATATGACATGCATTCTCAACTATATGAATTATAAACCATATAAAGCAGAATACATTTAAAAAAATCCATGCCTGAATCATTTTAGTGAAACTGCAAATATGAAAAGCAACAAGAAAATGTTAAAAGTAGCCAGGAAGAAGAGAAAGAACACCCAGGAGAGACATAATTAGATCCAGTTAGGTCTCTCAACAAAAACAATGAATGCCAGAAACAAGTGGAATAACATTTTTAAACTGCAGAGAAAAAATTACAGTGAACTACTCTTGTGTACCCAGCACAAAAGATAGAGAGAGAGAGGGAGAGAGACGAAGAAGGAGAGAAAGAGAAGGGAGGATGAAGAGAAAGGGCAGAGAAAGAAGGGATGGAAGGATAAAGTTGGGAGAGTACAGGAAAAAAAGACAATATAGAAATACATTCTTGGGAGAATAAAAGGTGAATAATAATGGAGGTGGTTGTCAAAGGTGCCAATATTTCCTTCTGTAATGTTTGAGTTCTCTAAAATAAATATGGTTATATGATATAAAATTGAGATTAAGTTAAAAACAGAAAAATCTCTCTCTCTCTCTCTCTCTCTCTCTCATATTTAAAACACAAGAAATTATACTAACAGTACTTAGACAAAGCTCCCTGGCAATGTGAAATATGTTTTGAAGATGAAATTCTTTTGATGTTTCTGTCTTTCTAAAGAATTTGGTGGAGAAATAGAATTTTTATCTTTATCTTAATTTTGCTTGTTAGCACAGTTAAGATTATCAAGATAATTAGTACATTCCCCTTGATTTTTCTAGTTGTCATTTTGATTCTTAGCAATATGTAAACAACTTTTTGTTCACAAATAGAATTGTTTTACTTTAACTTTCTTTTCTTGAAAGTGGAAGATTTTGTACTAATAATGATACTTATGTCACTGCAAATTTGGCTTACCTCTTAAAATATTAGTCATAGTATTGACTGAAAGAATAGTTATATATTTTAATTTTCTAATTAAATTCTTCTAATTAAATTTTGCAGCATATTTTTTACCTTTGTCTAAATTTTATATATATGATCTGTATCCAACTTTTATCTTATTTTTCTTAACATTATTTTTCATCCTTTAAGTATGTAGTTAAATGATATTATATAATTACAATAATTTATTCTAGACCTTAGACAGTTTTATATTGTATTTCAAAGTAAATAATATTTTGAGCTCAGAATGCAAATAAACAGTGGCAATTCAAGATTATAGTGTCAGAGCCACTACATAATTTTACTCTTTAGCGTAGCTAAAATAAGTGCTTTCCATCCACATTATATTCTTCAGATATAAGTTAGAGTCCTTTATTTACTTTAGATCTGAGCAATTATATTAGGCAGAGTTCTCCAGAGACACAGAAGCAATAGGTTATACACATGTATAGGACAAGGCTTATTATAAGATATTGGCTCAGATGATTATGAAGACTAGCAAATTTGACTATGTAGTATGGGCCAGCAGGCTTGAGATGCAGGAGAGTCAATGGTGCACATGAACTGCAAAGGCAGTCTGCTGGAGAATTCCCTCTTGCTGGAGAGGTCAGTCTTTTTGCTTTAGGGAGACCTTCATTTGACTGGAAGAGGCCTACCCACACTATATAGGACAATTTGCTTACTCAAAGTCCATCCATCAATTTAAATGTTAGTCTCACCCCAAACCCTCTCCAAGTTGACATGCAAAATTAACCGTCATAGTAATGTACTGCAGTCAAGATTTTGCGTCAGCATTTGAACATTTTATAATTCACAAAATTGTAAAATATTCTATTTAATGATATTTTTATTTATTTCATACATTATTTTCAACAATTACACCACCACATACAATTATCCTTAAACAATATCTTAATCTCTTCTATGGCATTAAGCTTTTATTTTATATATTTTTTATCTTTCTTTTTACTTGTATTTTCCAAGAATTATGTGTTCTAATATTTCTGGTCAAAATTTATTCATCAGTTTTCTCCTTTAGCCTATCTTTTGAGAGGTTTTATTATTATTGATAATTTAAAATTTTTATTTCTAAAATCTCTAATAAATTATTTCTTCATGATCAGAAAACTTTTATCGCTGAAAATATTTTAGATTATTCCTTTGGTTATGTGATTAGCTCTTTTTAATGAAGTACAAATCTTTCTGGGTATGTCTTCTCTTTCATTGTTGGGTACTCTTAAGAATGCCATAACACTTGATTGGGAAACTGAGCTTACTCACAAAGTTTTCAGTAGTTTCGGCTTCCATAGCCTACAAGGCTTGAGCTCAACCCTGCATTCAGTTAAAATGATGATGGACAGGATTTTCCACATAGGGGATATTTTTCATCACTTTCGATCTCAAATAAAACATTTATTAATGTTAAGTTTCTGGTAAAACTGTGTATATTACACTATTTCATATTCTTCTGTTTCCTCTGGTTGTTCCTTCTGCCCAAATTACTTCTTTAATAAAGTAATACCTATTAAATACCTAATATATTTGAACGATAATATATTAGGTATATGAATAAGAAATAATAAAAAGTCTTAATTGTATTAAATTTAGTATTCGTCACTCTTCAAGATTTGAGTGGGTGTCATCTCCTCTAGAAATCTTCATTTGAATTATTATGTCGAAAGTATTTGCTTATAAGTCTCTTGCTTCCATTTCACTATAGTTCTAATTCAAGTACCATGGTTTAATAGTCAGGTCTCTACACTTGTCGGAATTAAGTAAATACTTATAAAGTTCAATTGAAGGTAACTGTAACAGGTGAAGTTACAGTAACTTCTTTGGCTAACTAATATTTAAGTTGTGCTAAACTAAAATTTCAACTACTTTTTTTTACTCCAACTCAGAGAATACGACTTTACCAAATTTTATATAAAGTTTTAATTAAATCTTTACATGTGACTTAATTCACTCATGACTAGACTGATGAGTGTGTTGAATGGAATAATATGTAATGACTTTTGTAGGACTGACATAAATTAAAAGCTAAAATGGAAACGCAGAGTTAATGTACAAAAATAAGAAGGTAGTTTCACTAACCTCCTAGTTACTTGTCAGAAAGGTAAAGAACCTCCACTGTTGCCCAGTTCATATGAAAATTTTATAGTACATTTCGTAGACACCCATTTGAGAGAAGATTTTAATTTAGTAATATTTTCCATGAAAAATATTTTTACCAAACAAACAACTAAATCATTGTTGATCTGGCAATAACAAATCATACATCACAGAAGAGATATCCTGGAAGTGATATGGATATTATAGTTTTCTTGAATGTGTACAGAAATTATGATCACTGGCCAGTCGTGGTGGTTCACGCCTGTAATCCCAGCACTTTGGGAGGCCGAGGCGGGCAGATCATGAAGTCAGGAGTTCAAGACAAGCTGACCAACATGGTGAAACCCTGTCTCTAATAAAAGTACAAAAATTAGTCAGGTGTGGTGGCACGGGTCTGTAATCCCAGCTACTCAGGAGGCTGAGACAGGAGAATTGCGTGGGCCTGGGAGGCGGAGGTTGCAGTGAGCCAAGATTGTGCTACTGCACTCCAGCCTGGGCAACAGTGAGACTCTGTCTCAATAAAAGAAAAAAAAAAGGATTCATTGATCACTTCCTCTATTGAATATAATCAACTTTATTTAGTTTTCAGGGTATTTTCTTAGAGAAAATTTTCGATGGCCATGTTTTCAGCATTGAAAAAATAAAAAGTCATTTTTTTCAGGTATTTTCAATGCCAGCATTTTTCTAAATGAAATCAAAACACATAAACCTAGAAAAATAAATATGCACATATAAAAAACACTAGAACTTGAACCTACTGCCTCTGATTTTTATATCTTTCAATTACATCCCAATGAAATCTGCAAATATTTTATTAAAATTTTAACTCTCATTTGTATCAAAGTTGACACACAAAAAAGATAGCTACTGCTTTCGAAGTTATTGATAAAGTTAAAAAATTAAGAAATTGGCCTGTAATACCAAGATAAATTAATTCTTTCCTTATAATACTAATAACAATTAAAATGAGCTGAGTTACATATTAGCTTATGTAAAAAATTTTCTGCTTTAGTATTACGTAAGTCAAATTAATTTGAATACTCTTGTAGTATATTTTGGAGATTGTAGATTAAATTTAAAATAAGTTTCTAAAGAAATTTTCTAACAAAATTACAGTTAATTTCTATCTACCTAATTTAATATATGCTTTCACAAGACAAACATCATGTAATAACTTCCTAAGTCCTTAGCCTGACATATGTCTGATTTTGTTCCTATGGTTTTACTTACCTCTGCAACTGATTAGAATTATACTTTTTAATGTTTTACAGCTACTATGCAATTAGAGTAACCAAATTAGCTTTTTACTTACAATGCTTTTTCTCCCTTTGCACTTCAACTATCTTCACTTTTTCCAGTTTATTGTAAGGTGACATAGTACATTCAATTCCTGGAATAATTTATACTGGACATACAAATCAACTTGATTTAGTTCATATAAAACATACTAAGATTACCTATCTCCAGACTATGTTTTAATGAAGGTTCCACTATCAGAAAAAAAAAATAATAGAATAGAGAACATTAAAATCCTACAGAGTGGCAGGGCAGGGAGGGGTCACCCAAAATGCACGGATCAGGATATAAAATAACTTTGATTCCACTAATAACGAAATGCTCTATTCTTCATTAATGAACTGTTTCAGATAACCCTAAGTTACTTGTTGGGTACCTGCTTTTCTTTTTTTTATTATACTTTAAGTTTTAGGGTACATGTGCACAACGTGCAGGTTAGTTACATACATATACATGTGCCATGTTGGTGTGCTGCACCCATCAACTCGTCATTTAACACTAGTATATCTCCTAATGCTGTCCCTCCCACCTCTCCCCAACCCACAACAGGCCCTGGTGAGTGATGTTCCCCTTCCTGTGTCCATGTGTTCTCATTGTTCAATTCCCACCTATGAGTGAGAACATGTGGTGTTTAGTTTTTTGTCCTTGCGATAGTTTGCTGAGAAAGATGGTTTCCAGCTTCATCCATGTCCCTACAAAGGACATGAACTCATCATTTTTTATGGCTGCATAGTATTCCATGGTGTATATATGCCACATTTTCTTAATCCAGTCTATCATTGTTGGACATTTGGCTTGGTTCCAAGTCTTTGCTATTGTGAATAGTGCTGCAATAAACATATGTGTGCATGTGTCTTTATAGCAGCATGATTTATAATCCTTTCGATATATATCCAGTAATGGGATTGCTGGGTCAAATGGTATTTCTAGTTCAAGATCCCTGAGGAATCGCCACACTGACCTCCACAATGGTTGAACTAGTTTACATTCCCACCAACAGTGTAAAAGTGTTCCTATTTCTCCACATCCTCTCCAGCACCTATTGTTTCCTGACTTTTTAATGATCGCCATTCTAACTGGTGTGAGATGGTATCTCATTGTGGTTTTGATTTGCATTTCTCTGATGGCCAGTGATGATGAGCATTTTTACATGTGTCTTTTGGCTACATAAATGTTTTCTTTTGAGAAGTGTCTGTTCATATCCTTTGCCCACTTTTTGATGGGGTTGTTTGTTTTTTTCTTGTAGATTCGTTTGAGTTCATTGTAGATTCTGGATATTAGCCCTTTGTCAGATGAGTAGGTTGCGAAAATTTTCTCCCATTTTGTAGTTTGCCTGTTCACTCTGATGGTAGTTTCTTTTGCTGTGCAGAAGCTCTTTAGTTCAATTAGATCCCATTTGTCAATTTTGGCTTTTGTTGCCATTGCTTTTGGTGTTTCAGACATGAAGTCCTTGCCCATGCCTATGTCCTGAATGGTATTACCTAGGTTTTCTTCTAGAGTTTTTACAGTTTTACGTCTAACATTTAAGTCTTCAATCCGTCTTGAATTAATTTTTGTATAAGGTGTAAGGAAGGGATCCAGTTTCAGCTTTCTACATATGGCTAGCCAGTTTTCCCAGCACCATTTATTAAATAGGGAATCCTTTCCCCATTGCTTGTTTTATTCAGGTTTATCAAAGATCAGATAGTTATAGATATGCAGCATTAGTTCTGAGGGCTCTGTTCTGTTCCAGTGATCTATATCTCTGTTTTGGTACCAGTACCATGCTGTTTTGGTTACTGCAGGCTTGAAGTATAGTTTGAAGTCAGGTAGCATGATGCCTCCAGCTTTGTTCTTTTGGCTTAGGACTGACTTGGCAATGCGGGCTCTTTTTTGGTTCCATATGAACTTTAAAGTAGTTTTTTCCAATTCTGTGAAGAAAATCATTGGTAGCTTGATGGGGATGGCATGGAATCTATAAATTACTTTGGGCAGTATGGCCATTTTCACGATATTGATTCTTCCTACCTACGAGCATGGAATGTTCTTCCATTTGTTTGTATCCTCTTTTATTTCATTGAGCAGTGGTTTGTAGTTCTCCTTGAAGAGGTCCTTCACGTCCCTTGTAAGTTGGATTCCTAGGTATTTTATTCTCTTTGAAGCATTTGTGAATGGGAATTCACTCATGATTTGGCTCTCTGTTTGTCTGTTATTCGTGTATAAGAATGCTTGTGATATTTGCACATTGATTTTATATCCTGAGACTTTGCTGAAGTTGCCTATCAGCTTAAGGAGGTTTGGGCTGAGATGATGGGGTTTTCTAGATACACAATCATGTCATCTGCAAACAGGGACAATCTGACTTCCTCTTTTCCTAATTGAATACCCTTTATTTCCTTCTCCTACCTGATTGCCCTGGCCAGCACTTCCAACACTATGTTGAATAGGAGTGGTGAGAGAGGGCATTCCTGTCTTGTGCCAGTTTTCAAAGGGAATGCTTGCAGTTTTTGCCCATTCAGTATGATATTGGCTGTGGGTTTGTCATAGATAGCTCTGATTATTTTGAGATAATTTTTGATAATTTTGATAATTTTGAGATAATATTTTAGCATGAAGTGTTGCTGAATTTTTTCAAAGGCCTTTTCTGCATCTATTGAGACAATCATATGTTTTTTGTCTTTGGTTCTGTTTATATGCTGGATTACGTCTATTGATTTGCGTATGTTGAACCAGCCCTGCATCCCAGGGTGAAGCCCACTTGATCATGGTGGATAAGCTTCTTGATGTGCTGCTGGATTCAGTTTGCCAGCATTTTATTGAGGATTATTGCATCGATGTTCATCAGGGATATTGTTCTAAAATTCTCTTTTTTTGTTGTGTCTCTGCCAGGCTTTGGTATCAGGATGATGCTGGCCTCGTAAAATGAGTTAGGGAGGATTCCCTGTTTTTTTATTGATTGGAATAGTTTCAGAAGGAATGGTACCAGCTCCTCCTTGTACCTCTGGTAGAATTGGGCTGTGAATCCATCTGGTCCTGGACTTTTTTTGGTTGGTAGGCTATTAATTATTGCCTCAATTTCAGAGCCTGTTATTGGTCTATTCAAAGATTCAACTTCTTCCTGTTTTAGTCTTGGGAGAGTGTATGTGTTGAGGAATTTATCCATTTCTTCTCGATTTTCTAGTTTATTTGCGTAGAGGTGTTTATAGTATTCTCTGATGGTAGTTTGTATTTCTGTGGGATCGGTGGTGATATCCCCTTTATCATTTTTGTTGTGTCTATTTGATTGCTCTCTCTTTTCTTCTTTGTTAGTCTTGCTAGTGATCTATCAATTTTGTTGATCTTTTGAAAAAACCATCTCCTGGATTCATTGATTTTTTGAAGGGTTTTTTGTGTCTCTATTTCCTTCAGTTCTGCTCTGATCTTAGTTATTTCTTGCCTTCTGCTAGCTTTTGAATGTGTTTGCTCTTGCTTCTGTAGTTCTTTTAATTATGATGTTAGGGTGTCAATTTTAGACCTTTCTCGCTTTCTCTTGGGGGAATTTAGTGCTATAAATTTCCCTCTACACACTGCTTTGAATGTGTCCCAGAGATTCTGGTATGTTGTGTCTTTGTTCTTGTTGGTTTCAAAGAACATGTTTATTTCTGCCTTCATTTCGTTATGTACCCAGTAGTCATTTAGGAGTAGGTTGTTCAGTTTCCATGTAGTTGAGCGGTTTTGACTGAGTTTCTTAATCCTGAGTTCTAATTTGATTGCACTGTGGTCTGAGAGACAGTTTGTTATAATTTCTTTTCTTTTACATTTGCTGAGGAGTGCTTTACTTCCAACTAAGTGGTCAGTTTTGGAATAAGTTTGGTGTGGTGCTGAGAACAATGTATATTCTGTTGATTTGGGGTGGAGAGTTCTGTAGATGTCTATTAGGTATGCTTGGTGCAGAGCTGAGTTCAATTCCTGGATATCCTTGTTAACTTTCTGTCTCGTTGATCTGTCTAATGCTGACGGTGGGGTGTTAAAGTCTCCCATTATTATTGTATGGGTGTCTAAGTCTCTTTGTAGGTCACTAAGGACTTATTTTATGAATCTGGGTGCCCCTTTATTGGGTGCATATATATTTAGGATATTTAGCTCTTCTTGTTGAATTGATCCCTTTATCATTATGTAACGGCCTTCTTTGTCTCTTTTGATCTTTGTTGGTTTAAAGTCTGTTTTATCAGAGACTAGGATTGCAACCCCTGCCTTTGTTTTGTTTTCCATTTGCTTGGTAGATACTCCTCCATCCCTTTATTTTGAGCCTATGTGTGTCTCTGCACGTGAGATGCGCTTCCTGAATATAGCACACTGATGGGTCTTGATTCTTTATCCAGTTTATCAGTCTGTGCCTTTTAATTGGAGCATTTAGCCCATTTACATTTAAGGTTAATATTTTTATGTGTGAATTTGGTCCTGTCATTATGATATTAGCTGGTTATTTTGCTCGTTAGTTGATGCAGTTTCTTCCTAGCCTTGATGGTCTTTACAATTTGGCATGTTTTTACAGTGGCTGGTACCGGTTGTTCATGTCCATGTTTAGTGCTTCCTTCAGGAGCTCTTTAGGTACCTGCTTTTCTAATCAATGTGATGCACTGTATAACAGAGCTCTTGTACATCAATATTTAAATTGGAAAAATAATGTATTTAGATTTTGATCAAAATAATAATTTGTATTACTATAACTGGCTTTAAGGTGTTATTTAACTCTTTCATGTCTTGGCAGAAAAGGAGCATGTTTTATAACTATTTAAAATAAATGATGTGTCAGTCCATTCTCACACTGCTAATAAAGACGCATCCAAGACTGGTTAATTTATAAAGGAAAGAGGTTTAATTAACTCACAGTTCCACATGGCTAGAGGAGCCTCACAATCATCGTGGAAGATGAAGGAGGAGCAAAGTCACGTCTTACAGGAAAAGACAGTGTGGGAAGTAACACCCCTTTATAAAACCATCATATCTTGTGAGACTTATTCACTATCATGAGAACAGCATGGGAAAGACTCACCCCCATGATTCAATTACCTTCTACCGGGTCCCTCCTATGACACATGGCAATTATGGGAGCTATAATTCAAGATGAGATTTAGGTGGGAACACAGCCAAACCATATTAAATTAAGATGTCAATTTTAATTAAACAAAATTAAAAAAACAATAGAAAACAATATTAAAAAGAAAACAGTTCACTCCACATAGCATTCACCTTTTGATAGGCTATTTAAATTCTCCATATCCTAAGTGAAAATGCATATAGTTTTACTTATGAGCTATTGCAATATATTGCTAAAATTACTGTAATATTTTAATAAATCTACTGAATTTATTTGAATATATCTCTCTGTATCAGAGATAGATATTGAATTACATTGGCCTTACAAAAAGGTGCAGTAGGGGTTTGTAATTCTTCATTTTTATTTTCCTAGGACAAGAAGGGGTGGGGTTTTTTTTGCCATTTATTTATATTTATAGGTCTACTGTATTTAAATTTTATATTAGTCTGTCTTGTAGATGGTCTCTCAGGACATTACATTTCTTCCAAGTAATTTATGTAATAGTTGAATTTATTTTTTAAAAGTAGTTCCAAATTATTTTTCTAATATTTTTAGCATCTAATTTTTATTGTCTAATTAATATTCTCTAATTATGAGTTTTCTCCAAATATAAGATTCACCTTTCACCTGGTATACAAAGGACCAGATCAGCTCAGTCAGTGGAGAATTATACAGAGAATAATTATCCCACTGAGACTGCAATGAATACTCAAGTGAAATCCCAGGCCAATTTTGGTAAAAAGAATTTTAGAACACATCCTCACGAAACTCGTCAATGTCTACTTTTCAACTTTCTGAAATTCCCCAAGAGATCTTTTGTTACACTTCTGCTACTAGCAGTGTTAGTCAGAGCAAATAGGGTACAATATGTTTTTCATTATTTTAACCTATGGAGAGAATGTTGTTTAAGTCCTCAAGGACAAGCATGTAAAAAGTAGACATGATATTATTTTGGTTAAAGCTATGTTTTAAGAGAAGACTCTTGGGGAGATAAAAAAAAAAAAGCTTGTCTATGTTAATAGTAGAGTCAAATTATGAGAGGACAACTTCATGACAAATAATCCTTAAAAGATACTAGGGAAACCAGGGAATAAAAAATGTTTGAATAACTGTTAGTCTCCACCTACAAAAGATGTACACAGCTATAAAATTTACTTGAAAATATCCAGTATGCTATAAAAACAATAATTTATTTATATAGATTTATTATACTTTGAGTCAAAATTCCAATAGGATTTTTTTAATGTAAGTTAACAAAAAGATTTAATCAGAGAACAAAGAAGAGAAACCAGGAGTATATCCATAAATCCATAAAAATCTTATTTATGAAAGAGCTTTCATTATATTTCCATTTGGCAAATTAAAAAATACCAGTATCTATCTGGTGCTGGCAAAATTATTGTCAAGATGAAAAAAAATAAAATATTTTTCCCATTTTATGCCAAAAACTAAAAGCAATGCACATAGAAAAAAAAATAAGCCCATGTGGCTTAAAACACAAAAGATAAAACATTTAGAAGACAACATAAAAATCCTTCTAACATTATTAAACCATAAATACAGTGATTTTTAAATTAAGCTTTTTCTTAATTAGAATATACTAAAAGGAAAGTAAAAAACACAGATTGAAAGTTATTAATTACATATATACCTTAAAATGAATTGATTCCAGGATATAAAAATAATTTGTTCAATAATAAGCAAATAGACCAATTGGAAAAAAATCTAAAATGCAAAAATAGATTGTTTATAAGAAAAAAAAAACACAAGTAACGATAGCCATCATTTATTATGAAAATTGAAATTAAAATTTCAATGAAGGTTGGGCACGGTGGCTCCCGCTTGTAATCCTAGCACTTTGGGAGGCCAAGGTGGATCACCTGAGGTCAGGAGTTCGAGACCAGTCTGGCCAACATGGCGAAACCCCATCTCTACTAAAAAAAAAACAAAATTAGCCAGGCGTGGTGGCAGGCACCTATAATCCTGGCTGCTAAGGAGGCTGAGGTAGCAGAATCGCTTGAACCCAGTGGGTGGAGGTTGCAGTGAGCCAAAATTCTACCACTTCACTCCAGCCTAGGCAAAAGAGTGAAACTCCGTCTCAAAAAAAAAAAAAAAAAATTCAATGAAATACCATTTTTGCAGCAATTTAATTGACAATTTTTAAATATTTGGCAATACTATCTATCGGTAAAATATGAAGCAATAGAAGATTCATATGGTACTAGTGGAAGTGCATATCATATTGATAAACAGTTTGCCTTTTTGAAAACATGCATATGTTACAACCCAGAATACTTCCATACTCCAGAAAAATGCTTACATTTGTATCAGAAATGTATACAAGCAGCATTGCTTATGATAGAAAAAAATAGTAACCTAAGTGTTCATCAACAGGAGAATGAATAAATACATTATGAAATAGTCATATTATGAACTACTATGGCTGTAAAGTTGAATGAATTATAGTTATCCATATTGTTAGGGTCCAATCAGGAAAGAGAATTTACACAGAATTTGGACAGTGAAGGTAAATAGAAAACATTATTAACTGTAACAGGGTTTAAGAAAGAAAACATTGGGTAGGAAGAAGCAAATAAAACTCTAAACGTTATAGGAATAGCAGCTATAAAGAGCAGCCTATATCACTCAGGCTGAGATTGAGGATGCAAGGAGACCGCTACACACATATGTGTGTGCATGTGCACACAAACGCACACACACGACATCCTAAAGTGAAATTGCGAACCTAGTGGACAGGGCACAACCATGTCCTGCTAAACGGAAGAGGAGAGGGGTGGTGCCACTGTTGTAGAGCTGTCAGATATCTATCCTAAAGGGTGCCTGACAAACTTATTCATGAGGATGAGCTTCATCATAGGTTCTCTGCTATAAAATCACCTGAGTAGTGAGCTTGGGGAAGCCTCTGACTTCCGGTTGCTGCTGGCTGTGTATACTATAGGAGTTTTGCACTGGAGAGGCTGTCTGCCCTGCAGGAACCTGCTTAGCCAGCTGGTAAGAAGGACCGGTTAGTCTTGTGATGACTCCCCAGTGCTCTTTACTGACAGAGCTTAACATGACAAAGGGACAGTTGGCATAGAAAAAATATTCAAAGGACTCATCCATTTTTGTTACCTTCTATAACGACAACAACAAAAAAGGTAAGGTAAAGGAGAATCCTAGTTAAGTAAGACTTCTTGGTCATTGTTAATATTATTACTTTTTAGTTGAGAGCTGGATACATAAAAGATTGTATTTTTTTTACTCTATATACCCTTCTTGTTTATACTAATATTTTGTGCTTCTATCCAGCATTAAATAAAATCAGATTAATGGAACAAATCCAAGATATATTTATAGAAAAACACACTCTAAACAGTGAAGTATATGCATTCCATATCTCACTCAAATACTTAAGTGCATAGTAAAATATACATATTGAGCAACTCATTTTATAAACTTAGTATAAACATGATAAGAAAATCTGAACAACTTGTACATAAAAAGCCAATAAAGTTACCCAAACCCTTGTGTAAATATAGTTGGCTACATCCTAAACTAAATATTTACAAAATATTCTGGCAGTATGTTCCATTAATGTAATCCCACCACTTTTGGGAGAGGAATGCTTGAGGGCCAGGAGTTCAAGACCAGCCTGGGCAACATAGCAACACCTTGTCTTTACTAAAAAATAAAAAAAAAAAACCTAAATATGATGCCCTGCACTTGTAGTCCTAGTTACTCGAGAGGCTGAGGCAGAAGAATCATTTGATCCCAGGAGTTTGAGGATGTAGTGAGCCTGTATTCACTCCAGCCTGGGTGACAGTTTGAAACTATGTCACTATGATACTAATAATAATATAAACAAGTAAAATTTATTTAAAGATGCTAGATAATGTGTCAAATTGGGAAATTCAGCAACAAATTAAAGTCGAAAATATATAAGTATTTAGATATGCTTTACAATTTTTTGTTACTAAAATGCTACATAAAATTGTGTAAAATATTCTAAATATTTTCTGGATAAATATACCCCAAACCAAATAAAACATTATAGCTAATAAAAATAGTAAAAATATTTTAATTACATTCAAATAAAAAAATTAAAGGATGCTTAAAAACAATTAATTCTCAACACTGTTCTTAATGTTATAGCTAATTGCAATATAGGATAAATGTGATTATAAATAGTGAGGAAAAAAAGATTAATAATCATGATTAGTGGCATATTGATATTTTATAATTTAAAATGTTAACAATATCATCATAAATAAAAATCTAGTAAGGGTACCTAGATAAAATATAGTATGCAAAATTAAATAATTTTTTAAACCAAGAAAAATTTTAAATCATAGTAAAAAATGATCTCATTGGCATTAGAAAGAATTATGGAGTAATAAGGAGTTAATTAAAAGTAACACGTAAAGCATTGTGTACAGGCAAATTGATAGCACTAAATGCCCACAAGAGAAAGCAGGAAGGATTTAAAATTGACGCCCAAACATCACAATTAATAAACTAGGAAGCAAAAGCAAACACATTCAAAAGCTAGCAGAAAGCAAAAAATAACTAAGATCAGAGCAGAACTGAAGGAGATAGAGACACAAAAATATCCCTCAAAGAATCAATGAATCCAGGAGCTGGTTTTTTGAAAAGATCAACAAAATTGATAGACCCCTAGCAAGACTAATAAAGAAGAAAAGAGAGAAGAATCAAGTAGACGCAACAAAAATGATAAAGGGGATATCGCCACCGATCCCACAGAAATACAAACTACCATCAAAGAATACTATAAACACCTCTACGCAAACAAACTAGAAAATCTAGAAGAAATGGATGAATTCCTGGACACATACACCCTCCCAAGACTAAACCAGGAAGAAGTTGAATCCCTGAATAGACCCATAACAGGCTCTGAAATTGAGGCAATAATTAATAGCCTACCAACCAAAAAAAGTCCAGGATCAGAAGGATTCACAGCCCAGTTCTACCAGAGGTACAAAGAGGAGCTGGTACAATTCCTTCTGAAACTATTCCAATCAACAGAAAAAGAGGGAATCCTCCCTAACTCATTTTACGAGGCCAGCATCATCCTGATACCAAAGCCTGGCAGAGACACAACAAAAAAAAGAGAATTTTAGAACAATATCCCTAATGAACATCGATGTGAAAATCCTCAATGAAATACTGGCAAAACGAATCCAGCAGCACATCAAAAAGCATATCCACCACAATCAAGTTGGCTTTATCCCTGAGATGCAAGGCTGGTTCAACATACTCAAATCAATAAACAAAATCCATCACATAAACAGAACCAACAACAGAAACCACATGATAATCTCAATAGATGCAGAAAAGGCCTTCAACAAAATTCAACAGCGCTTCATGCTAAAAACTCTCAATAAAGTAGGTATTGATGGAACGTATCTCAAAATAATAAGAAGCTATTTATGACAAACCCACAGCCAATATCATACTGAATGGGCAAAAACTGGAGGCATTCCCTTTGAAAACTGGCACAAGACAGGAATGCCCTCTCTCACCACTCCTATTCAACACAGTGTTGGAAGTTCTGGCCAGGGCAATCAGGCAAGAGAAAGAAATAAAGGGTATTCAACTAGGAAAACAGGAAGTAAAACTGTCCCTGTTTGCAGATGACATGATTGTATATCTAGAAAACCCCAACATCTCAGTCCAAAATCTCCTTAAGCTGATAGGCAACTTCAGCAAAGTCTCAGGATGCAAAATCAATGTGCAAAAATCACAAGCATTCTTATACACAAATAACAGACAAACAGAGAGCCAAATCATGAGTGAACTCCCACTCACAATTGCTTCAAAGAGAATAAAAGACCTAAAAATCCAAGCAATGTGAAGGACCTCTTCAAGGAGAACTACAAATCACTGCTCAACAAATCAAAGAGGATACAAAGAAATGGAAGAACATTTCATGCTCATGGATGGAAAGAATCAATATCATGAAAATGGCCATACTGCCCAAGGTAATTTATAGATTCAATGCCATCCCCATCAAACTACCAATGATTTTCTTCACAGAACTGGAAAAAACTACTTTAAAGTTCATATGGAACCAAAAAAGAGCCTGCATTGCCAAGACAATCCTAAGCAAATAGAACAAAGCAGGAGGCATCACACTACCTGACTTCAAAGTATACTACAAGGCTACAGTAACCAAAACAGCATGGAACTGATACAAAAACAGATATATAGACCAATGGAACAGAACGGAGGCCTCAGAAATAACATCACACATCTACAACCATCTGATCTTTGACAAACCTGACAAAAACAAGAAATGGGGAAAGGATTCCCTATTTTATAAATGGTGCTGCAAAAACTGGCTAGCCATATGTAGAAAGTTGAAACTGGATCCCTTCCTTACACCTTATACAAAAATTAATTCAAGAGGCATTAAATACATAAATGTTAGACCTAAAACCATAAAATCCCTAGAAGAAAACCTAGTCAATACCATTCAGTACATAGGCATGGGCAAGGACTTCATGACTAAAACACCAAAAGCAATGGCAACAAAAGCCAAAGTAGACAAACGGGATCTAATTAGACTAAGGAGCTTCTGCACAGCAAAAGAAACTATCATCAGAGTGAACAGGCAACCTGCAGGATGGGAGAAAATTTTTGCACTCTACCCATCTGATAAAGGGCTAATATCCAGAATCTACAAAGAACTTAAACAAATTTACAAGAAAAAAAAACCATCAAAAAGTGGGCAAAGGATATGAACAGACACTTCTCAAAAGAAGACATTTATACAGCCAATAGACATATGAAAAAATGCTCATTATTACTGGTCATCAGAGAAATGCAAATCAAAACCACAATGAGATACCATCTCATGCCAGTTAGAATGGCGATCATTCAAAAGTCAGGAAACAACAGATGCTGGAGAGGATATGGAGAAATAGGAACATTTATACACTGCTGGTAGGAATGTAAATTAGTTCAACCATTGTGGAAGACAGTGTAGAGATTCCTCAAGGATCTAGAAATAGAAATACCATTTGACCCAGCAATCCCATTACTGGGTATATACCCAAAGGATTATAAATCATGCTACTATAAAGACACATGCACACGTATGTTTATTGCGGCACTATTTACAATAGCAAAGACTTGGAACCAACCCAAATGTCCATCAGTGATAGACTGGATTAAGAAAATGTGGTACATATATACCATGGAATACTATGCAGCCATAAAAAGGATGAGTTCATGTCCTTTGCAGGGACATGGATGAATCTGGAAACCATCATCTCAGCAAACTATCACAAGGACAGAAAACGAAACATTGCATGTTCTCACTCATAGGTGGGAACTGAACAGTGATATCACGCGGACACAGGGAGGGGAACATCACACACTGGGGCCTGTCAGGGAGTGGAGGGCCGGGGGGAGGGATAGCATTAGGAGAAATACCTAATGTAAATGACAAGTTGATGGGTGCAGCAAACCAACAGGACACATGTATACCTATGTATCAAACCTGCATGTTGTGCACATGTACCTTAGAACTTAAAGTATAATTTAAAAGAAAGTAACATAAAATAAATATAACGGGAGACATTAGCAAGATGGCAGAATAGGAGGTATCCAAATTTGGTTTCTTCCAAGAGAAACAATAATTGAGCAAGTATCCATGAATTTGGATGCCTATGTGGGAATTCTAAAAACCAGGAGAAAGGTTGGTACACAACTATGGAGGAAAAAAGGGATAAAAACACATTTAAAAGAATCAGATGAACACTCCCACTTTATCCATATCACCCCTACTCTAAGTTGTCAAAGTGCAGTGCCAAGAAGGATCCTCTTGACCTGTAATTTCTGCCATAAGGTACAGAGAGACCAAGGTGGATGTCCAATTTCCTTGACATCTCAGAGCATAGCCCGAAAGGCCCATTTCTGTCTCAACTCATCCAAAGCACTGAAGGAACTGATATGTCTAGATCACCTGGGAACAGTAAGGAACAGTAATAGGAGAGATCTTTCAGCCACTGGCACATATGAATTTCAGTGGAAAGCACTTGATCACGCCCAGCATTCTGTTAGTCTTCCTAACTACAGAGCCTGGCAAAAGCCTTGCTTCACTGTGGAGTTCCCTGAGCTTTTCCGCCTAATTAAGGAACCCTGTCAGAAGCTTCACTCCATCATGGAGTCACTCTTAGCAGATTAGCTGGAACACAGAGCACCATCTACCCACCCATTTCAATTACAGTGACCCTGCTGGTTCCGCAAACACAGACGAGTAGCAGCAGATGCCATCTAAACCCAGAGCTCTGTGTCACTGCAAATCTCTGCCAACTGGCTTTGCCTCAGTGTGGAGGTCTGGCCAAATCACAGATGATGCAACTGGCCCTCCCAGAATTCTTTGCCTGGCTGGCTGGTGCAGCCTTTTCCCTGCCAAAGCCAATCTATAAAAACTAGAGGAGGTGACTGAGTTCTCAAATGTGTGAACACCAGTAGAAGAATACAAGGCTCACAAAGAATCAGGAGAAAATGACATCATCAAAGGAAAATATCAAAGCTCCAGAAACCATGCCTAAAGAAATGGAGATCTACAAGTTGCCTGAGAAAGAATTCAAAATAATCATCTTTAAGAAGGGAAAATGACACGATCAAAGGAGAATATCAAAGCTCCAGTAACCAACCCTAAAGAAATGGGGATCTACAAGTTGCTGACAAGAATTCAAAATAATCATCTTTAAGAAGCTCAGTGTGCTACAAGAGAACACAGACAACTAAACTATATCAGGAAAACAATACATAGACAAAATGAGAAATTCAACAATGAAATTAAAACTATACAAAAATATTTACAAAAATCCTAAAGTTAAAGAATACAATGACTGCACTGAAAAACTCAATAGGGAGGTAGAAAAGAAACTACTGGGGCAGTCCTAGAGCCTGGATCTACAGGGACCAGCTTGGAGCCCATGTTAATAGGGGCAACCCTAAAGCCTGTGTTCACAGAGCTGGACCTGGATCCTGGAGCCATGGTTGCAGCAGGCTTAGAGCCAGAATCTAACATGGTGGGCTTGGAGACTTGGTTCATGGGGTTCAGCCTGTCACTGGGGCAGGCCCAGAGCCTAGGTTTGCAAGGGCCAGTTTGGTAACAGGGTCTACTGGGGCAACCCTGAAAGGTAGGTCTGTAGATTCTGGCTTGGACTCTGCATCTACCTAGGACAGTCTAGCCTTGGGGTTCACTAGGGTGGGACTGGTGCTGCTGTCTGGGAAAAATTCCGGGGCTCACCAAAATCTCCTTCCCATACACAGAGGATATCCCTCTCAGCACTGCATGGGCTTGAGGGAGGGGTGAGTGAGTAATGTAATACTGTTATTCTTATACTCTCTGATATATATTTCTCTTTTCTGTGCTCTGCCCATGTGTTGTAATTTCTAATCTGAAACAGTGTTCCATGAAAAGATGTATGCAAAGCAACCCCCAAATGCCAAAGGGGCCAAGAAACAATAATAATAATAATAATAATAATAATAATAATACAAAAAAAGAAGCCAGACAAATTGAGGAAAGTTACAGATAGAAGCATGGTTTTAGGTGGCTGCAAGACAGGTAGATTTCCACAATATTACTCACCAGACCCAAGGCTTACATGCCATAGGGAGAGGGTAGACATGCCCTAGCAAGACAATGAAAGGCAACCCTCCAGAACAGTCAAGAATACTATGTGCATCATAGCCCATAATTTGTGTGATAACATCACGATTTCTTTGTTCTTATGCTAGGTACAGTGAATAAAGTAGAAACCAGGAAAAACTCATGAACCTGGGGCTAATCAGAAGTCAACATGTCAGATTAGCATCCAAGATGGAGAGATGGAGTCACTTTTTTCTCCACACTCCATCCATCTAATCCAGCTCTTACAATCTCACATGTCCACCTCTTCCACAGTGGTCCCTGAGACTCTAGAGAGGGAGGGATGCTGCAGTCTTTTCCATGGTTTGAGTGACATATTGTATCAATTTGTTTCCTACTTGTCAGCAAAGGCTGCAGCAACAATACAAACAAAAGACAATGGTATCTATACCAAGTATAAGACACAAAATTAATAATGTCTTTTTCTGTCATGTTCCTCAGAATCCAAATCAAGAGGAGTAAAGCAGAGCAGCAATAGAAACAGGAGACTATGGACAGAAATACAAGTGTTTCAGCTGATACTTGCCAAGCCAGTCTTTTCCATCAAGCAAAATGACTGTGGTAGCTTCATTTGTTGGTTAGGACATTGGCAGTCCAAGGATTATGGGCTAAGGATGTATACTAAGCATGCTGCCTGACAAACAAGGCGCTAGTAATATCTGTCAAGTCACAATGACAGCAAAAGACTATGTTAAACGGACGATGAAATTGCCCTTTAAAAAGAGCCATGTTCCAGTGTATTAGCATGTGGAGCTTCTTGGTCCAGACTCCAACACGATCAACAGAGACCACTTTAGTTGGCCAGAGAATTCCTCACTCTCTGGCAAAAAAAAAAAAAAAAAAAAAATACGCTGTCTAACCTTGGGAAAGCTGCTAGTCCAACCCCAATACAAGAGCCCCCTTTCCTGGCTCAAGGTCTTGGGGAATCCCCAAATAACATTTTTCAGTGGTCTTTTATCAGCTCCAGTAAGCATGCATCTGGTTGAACCTTTTTTTACAACTATGTCAATAGATCTTCCATTGTGGTGTTCTCAAGTCACTGGGTATGGTTCCAGCCCTGTATTTGTTTCAGCCCAATTAAGGTTTCTAATGGCCTGGGGCAGAACTTTCACCTTTCCATGTGCAGGTATTGGGTTGTAGAAGTGTTTGCAGTTGTGCTTTCAAAATACCATTTTTCCTTCCAAGTAACCCTACTCCATGGGGATTACGTGGCAAGTGAAATCTCCGATTTATGTCATTTTCATGAGCCCAGTCTTGGACATCATGCCTAGTGAAATGTGTGCCTCGATTGCTATCGATGCATCAAAGATATCCACACATGACGTGAAGTTGTTCCAAGTCCTTAATGGTGGCTGTTGGTTTGCCCTTTTACAAGGCAAAGCCTGTAATAAACCTGTGGTCGTGTCTTCCCAAGCTTACTGGCTGGTGTCTGATGTAGTCTATCCATCAGTCTCTCACACGGACAGCTGTCTTAAGTATGTGTCCTGGTGCATGTAGAATGAGGCAGGGGTGCAGGCAGAAGCAAACTAAGCAGTTTGTTACTGCTGCTGCTAAATCTGGATAGCGCAGGGGCAATGCTACTCCCTTTGCTATCTGCCAGCCCACTTGTGCACTAGGATGCTCACTGTGTTTGGGTGTCTAATCAGCTAGCTCAGATGGTTGAGAGGGAGCCAGTGTTCTCATTCTTGCTAGGGTATCAGATTCCATGTTACCATCGGATTAATCTGACCTGTGTTGTGAAACATGATACATAATTGGCTTGCAATTGGTCCTTGTAGCTTTTCCCAGATGTCTTTCCAAATGGCAGCTCCCCACAGGGGGTTTTGTTAGTACATTCCAGTCATCCGGGGCCCACTCTGCAAGCCAAGTTGCAAGAATACTGCCCAACTATCTATTCAAGAACTATAGGCCATGGCTCATGGATACAAACTAACCATGCATCCTGGAGTTCTGTCCATTGCTATTTTGCTGTCTTCCAATCTCAAACCATATGGTACCTGTCTGCAGTTGTATCGCTACTGCCATTTATACACAAAGGCTACCTCAGCAAAACCCATCCGAGTGCCCAGTATTTTCAGGAATGAGAGCTGTGCCTTCATGTATCCTCAGAGGCATGCCCTTTGGGGGCTGCACAATAGGGGCCACACTGGTCTCATAGTGTACTGGTACTAAGAGAGCATGCAGTTCCTCTCCCAAGGGACTCATGGAGAGGCTGCTACATTGTTGCAGGTTTGCATGCCAGTTTTGTAAAGTGGAGGCATGGGCAATAATTGAGGCAAGCCTGGCAAACAACCCTTCTCTCCAGTCCTTGATATGAAGACCTGTGTTCACAGTTACTGTAAAGCAGCAGTTATGAATTCAACGTGCTGCAGGCCCTTCTATACCCCTAGGACCTGTTGTTCAGTTGGGGAATAACAGGTTTCAGTGCTCTTCCATAGTTGTAACTAGAATCCTGCTTTCCCATGCTGGACTTTCTTATGCTGGCCCAGCTGGTCCCATCAGTGCTTAAGCAGGGTGAAACTTAAGGCTTGTACCTGAGCCTCTAATAGTTTAGTCTTCTCAAATGCTTCCTCTTGTTCTTTATCCCAGCATCACCTAAATCCCTTCTTTATTAGTTTATTCAGGGGACTCAAACATTGCACTAACTGTGGAAAAAAGCCACTTACTATCCCAAAAAGACCTAAGAAACTTTGTAACTGTTAAAATGGTGCTAGACATGGAAAATTGCACCCCTGATATAAGACATATTTTACTTAGCCTAGTAACCTTTAGGAACTTTGCAGCTGGTCCTGGGCCTTGTATTTTTTGTGGGCTGGTGGCCTATCCTCTGGATTGAAGAAGCATATGCACAAGGCATCAAGGCATTGCTATTGCAATAACAAGTCTTCAGAGGTTAGCATAATATCATTAATGTAATGAAACTGTTTAACAGCAAGTAGGAGTGGACATAAAATTAAATCTCTACCAATTATTCCAGGACAAAGAATGGGGCTGTGTAGATTCCCTGGTACAACTCTTGAAATGCCCCCTGTTGGCCATTCTGAGTAAAAGCAAATTGGTCCTATTAATCAGGGTGCAAAGCAATGCCAATGAAGTAATTAACTAAATCTAGCACAGCATGGTAAGTGTCTATATTTTGTATTTATTTGCTGTATCATTTGGGTGATACTGGCCATAGCAAGCATGTATCTCAGGAACCATATTATTTAGTTCCTGGTGGTTTACTGTCATGTGCCAGATGCCACCTGGTTTTCTTACTGGCTATAAGGGACTGCTGAAGAGACTCTGTGCTGGCTGGATAATATTAAGTTTGGTCAGTTCATGTATAGTGGCTGGGATTTCTTATGTCCCACCAGAAAGATAGTGTTGTTTCACATGAGCGATATGTCATGGGGAAGGAAGGTGTACAAGTTCCCCTCTTAAAATAGTCTTTACCCTCCTGAACCCATAGGAAAAATTCCCCAACACGTGTTTGTAATACGAATTCTAACAGGACATCCATCCCCAAGATATTTTCTGAAATAGGTGAGCTAAAGACAGTATAGTAAGCAGGGGGACTCCACCCAATACCAGGAAGGAGAGGAGTTTGTTTCACTTGGATAGTCTCTCTGGGTTTCCATAAATTAAGGTGCATTCTGCATCCATACGCACTAAAGCTAAGGTTCTCTGCTTGTTGTTTGGATTCCAATATATAGTAAGCTCCACACGAGGCCTCTGGTAACCTCCTATTACTTTCACATGGAAGAAACCTTGGCCCTATCCCTAGTCTCTAGGGTGGGGAGGAGTCCACCCCTGGAACACAGAGATTGTGGTTATTTTACATGGAGTTTCTTCTGCTCCTGCTTGCTTTTCTGCTGGGGCACTGAGAACTGGTCTAAACTCTTGATCAAGAGTCAGGTTTCCCATTCAGTATGATATTGGCTGTGGGTTTGTGATAGACAGCTCTTATTATTTTGAGATACATCCCATCAATACCTAATTTATTGAGAGTTTTTAGCATGAAGCATTGTTGAATTTTGTCAAAGGCCTTTTCTGCATCTATTGAGATAATCATGTGGTTTTTGTCTTTGGTTCTGTTTATATGCTGGATTACATTTATTGATTTGCATATATTGAACCAGCCTTGCATCCCAGGGATGAAACCCACTTGATCATGGTGGATAAGCTTTTTGATGTGCTGCTGGATTTGGTTTGCCAGTATTTCATTGAGGATTTTTGCATCAATGTTCATCAAGGATAATGGTCTAAAATTCTCTTTCTTGGTTGTGTCTCTGCCCGGCTTTGGTATCAGGATGATGCTGGACTCATAAAATGAGTTAGGGAGGATTCCCTCTTTTTCTATTGATTGGAATAGTTTCAGAAGGAATGGTACCAGTTCCTCCTTGTACCTCTGGTAGAATTCGGCTGTGAATCCATCTGGTCCTGGACTCTTTTTGGTTGGTAAGCTATTGATTCTTGCCACAATTTCAGAGCCTGTTATTGGTCTATTCAGAGATTCAACTTCTTCCTGGTTTAGTCTTGGGAGGGTGTATGTGTTGAGGAATTTATCCATTTCTTCTAGATTTTCTAGTTTATTTGCATAGAGGTGTTTGTAGTATTCTCTGATGGTAGTTTGTATTTCTGTGGGATCGGTGGTGGTATCCCCTTTATCATTTTTTATTGCATCTATTTGATTCTTTTCTCTTTTCTTCTTTATTAGTCTTGCTAGCAGTCTATCAATTTTGTTGATCCTTTCAAAAAACCAGTTCCTGGATTCACTAATTTTTGAAGGGGTTTTTTTTTTTGTCTCTATTTCCTTCAGTTCTGCTCTGATTTTAGTTATTTCTTGCCTTCTGCTAGCTTTTGAATGTGTTTGCTCTTGCTTCTCTAGTTCTTTTAACTGTGATGTTAGGGTGTCAATTTTGGATCTTTCCTGCTTTCTCTTGTAGGCATTTAGTGCTATAAATTTCCCACTACACACTGCTTTGAATGTGTCCCAGAGATTCTGGTATGTTGTGTCTTTGTTCTCATTGGTTTCAAGGAACATATTTATTTCTGCCTTCATTTCGTTTTGTACCCAGTAGTCATTTAGGAGCAGGTTGTTCAGTTTCCATGTAGCTTAACGGTTTTGAGTGAGTTTCTTAATCCTGAGTTCTAGTTTGATTGCACTGTGGTCTGAGAGACAGTTTGTTATAATTTCTGTTCTTTTACATTTGCTGAGGAGAGCTTTACTTCCAACTATGTGGTCAATTTTGGAATAGGTGTGGTGTGGTGCTGAAAAAAATGTATATTCTGTTGATTTGGGGTGGAGAGTTCTGGAGATGTCTATTAGGTCCACTTGGTGCAGAGCTGAGTTCAATTCCTGGGTATCCTTGTTAACATTCTGTCTCGTTGATCTGTCTAATGTTGATAGTGGGGTGTTAAATTCTCCCATTATTATTGTGTGGGAGTCTAAGTCTCTTTGTAGGTCACTAAGGACTTGCTTTATGAATCTGGGTGCTCCTGTGTTGGGTGCATATATATTTAGGATAGTTAGCTCTTCTTGTTGAATTGATCCCTTTACCATTATGTAATAGCCTTCTTTGTCTCTTTTGATCTTTGTTGGTTTAAAGTCTGTTTTATCAGAGACTAGGATTGCAACCCCTGCCTTTTTTTGTTTTCCATTTGCTTGGTAGATCTTCCTTCATCCCTTTATTTTGAGCCTATGTGTGTCTCCACACATGAGATGGGTTTCCTGAATACAGCACACTGATGGGTCTTGACTCTTTATCCAATTTGCCAGTCTGTGTCTTTTAATTAGTGCATTTAGTCAATTGACATTTAAAGTTAATATTGTTATGTGTGAATTTGATCCTGTCATTATGATGTTAGCTGGTTATTTTGCTCATTAGTTGATGCAGTTTCTTCCTAGCCTTGACGGTCTTTACAATTTGGCATGATTTTGCAGTGGCTGGTACCGGTTGTTCCTTTCCATGTTTAGTGCTTCCTTCAGGACCTTTTTAGGGCAGGCCTGGTGGTGGCAAAATCTCTCAGCATTTGCTTGTCTGTAAAGTATTTTATTTCTCCTTCACTTCTGAAGCTTAGTTTGGCTGGATATGAAATTCTGGGTTGAAAATTCTTTTCTTTAAGAATGTTGAATATTGGCCCCCACTCTCTTCTGGCTTGTAGAGTTTCTGCCGAGAGATCCGCTGTTAGTCTGATGGGCTTCCCTTTGTGGGTAACCCGACCTGGCTGCCCTTAACATTTCTCTCTGGCTGCCCTTAACATTTTTTCCTTCATTTCAACTTTGGTGAATCTGACAATTATGTGTCTTGGAGTTGCTCTTCTCGAGGAGTATCTTCGTGGCATTCTCTGTATTTCCTGAATCTGAATGTTGGCCTGCCTTGCTAGATTGGGGAAGTTCTCCTGGATAATATCCGGCAGAGTGTTTTCCAACTTGGTTCCATTCTCCCCATCATTTTCAGGTACACCAATCAGACGTAGATTTGGTCTTTTCACATAGTCCCATATTTCTTGGAGGATTTGTTTGTTTCTTTTTATTCTTTTTTCTCTAAACTTCCCTTCTCGCTTCATTTCATTCATTTCATCTTCCATCACTGATACCCTTTCTTCCATGGGCAAAAACTGGAAGCATTCCGTTTGAAAACTGGCACAAGACGGGGATGCCCTCTCTCACCACTCCTATTCAACATAGTGTTGGAAGTCCTGGCCAAGGCAATTAGGCAGGAGAGGGAAATAAAAGGTATTCAATTAGGAAAAGAGGAAGTCAAATTGTCCCTGTTTGTAGATGACATGATCGTATATCTGGAAAACCCCATTGTCTCAGCCCAAAATCTCCTTAAGCTGATAAGCAACTTCAGCAAAGTCTCAGGATACAAAATCAATGTACAAAAATCACAAGCATTCTTATACACCAATAACAGACAAACAGAGAGCCAAATCATGAGTGAACTCCCATTCACAAACGCTTCAAAGAGAATAAAATACCTAGGAATCCACCTTACAAGGGACGTGAAGGACCTCTTCAAGGAGAACTACAAACCACTGCTCACTGAAATAAAAGAGGATACAAAGAAATGGAAGAACATTCCATGCTCATGGGTAGGAAGAATCAATATCATGAAAATGGCCATACTGCCCAAGGTAATTCATAGATTCAATGTCATCCCCATCAAGCTACCAATGACTTTCTTCACAGAATTGGAAAAAACTACTTTAAAGTTCATATGGAACCAAAAAAGAGCCCACATGGCCAAGTCATTCCTAAGCCAAAAAAACAAAGCTGGAGGCATCATGCTACCTGACTTCAAACTATACTACAAGGCTACAGTAACCAAAACAGCATGGTACTGGTACCAAAACAGAGATGTAGATCAATGGAACAGAACAGAGCCCTCAGAAATAATGCCTCTTATCTACAACTATCTGATCTTTGACAAATGTAAGAAAAACAAGCAATGGGGAAAGGATTCCCTATTTAATAAATGGTGCTGGGAAAACTGGCTAGCCATATGTAGAAAGCTGAAACTGGATCCCTTCCTTACACCTTATACAAAAATTAATTCAAGATGGATTAAAGGCTTAAAGACCTAAAACCATAAAATCCCTAGAAGAATACCTAAGCATTACCATTCAGGACATAGGCATGGGCAAGGACTTCATGTCTAAAACACCAAAAGCAATGGCAACAAAAGCCAAAATTGACAAATGGGATCTCATTAAACAAAAGAGCTTCTGCACAGCAAAAGAAACTACCAACAGAGTGAACAGGCAACCTACAAAATGGGAGAAAATTTTCACAACCTACTCATCTGACAAAGGGCTAATATCCAGAATCGACAATGAACTCAAACAAATCTACAAGAAAAAATCAAACAACCCCATCAAAAAGTGGGCAAAGGACATGAGCAGACACTTCTCAAAAGAAGACATTTATGCAGCCAAAAAACACATGAAAAAATGCTCACCATCACTGGCCATCAGAGAAATGCAAATCAAAACCACAATGAGATACCATCTCACACCAGTTAGAATGGGAATCATTCAAAAGTCAGGAAACAACAGGTGCTGGAGAGGATGTGGAGAAATAGGAACACTTTTACACTGTTGGTGGGGCTGTAAACTAGTTCAACCATTGTGGAAGTCAGTGAGGCGATTCCTCAGGGATCTAGAACTAGAAATACCATTTGACCCAGCCATCCCATTACTGGGTATATATCCAAAGGACTATAAATCATGCTGCTATAAAGACACATGCACACGTATGTTTATTGCGGCACTATTTACAATAGCAAAGACTTGGAACCAAGCCAAATGTCCAACAATGATAGACTGGATTAAGAAAATGTGGCACATATACACCATGGAATCTATGCAGCCATAAAAAAGGATGAGTTCATGTCCTTTGTAGGGACATGGATGAAGCTGGAAATCATCATTCTCAGTAAACTATCACCAGGACAAAAAACCAAACACCACATGTTCTCACTCATAGGTGGGAACTGAACAATGAGAACACATGGACACAGGAAGGGGAACATCACACTCTGGGGACTGTTGTGGGGTGGGGGGAGGGTGAAGAGATAGCATTAGGAGATATACCTAATGCTAAATGACGAGTTAATGGGTACAGCACACCAACATGGCACATGTATACATATGTAACTAACCTGCATTGTGCACATGTACCCTAAAACTTAAAGTATAATAATAATTTTTTTTTAAAAAAGTCAGTTTTCCAAAGGCCTGCTTACATGACATTTGGTTGCCGGGCTATTTTCTCTATGTCTCTTCTGGCTGGAATCAGATCATAGCACATTTGTTTCCCAGAAATCCTAACTGGGCCTTTTTGCTCCCTTTTTCAGTCCAGTAGGCTGTCTCTTATTTTTGATTTTCCTGTAGCGGCCATTTGAACATCATCGCTTCCCTTTTTAGTTTCTCCAAAATCAGAAATGGCTTCACCATCTCATACGCATTTTGTCCCCCAAGGGGGCCCACTACTCTTGGTGGTGGGGTTGTGGGGGTGGGGGTGGGGATGGGAACTTGGTCATTTTTCAGCTCCATTCTTTGCTAGGGAGATGCCATCCTCACCTGTGTCCCAGGGCACACCATTCACGTGGCTAAGCTTTCTTTCGGCAGCTGTTTAAATGTTTTTGCTATGTACCATAATCCTGCCGAGGGCTGCACGTGTTGGGCTTTTGCTTTCTGCTGCATAAGCAATTTTGCTTTCAAAAGGGAAGAATAATTTCCCCCTCCTCTGAATGAACTTCTATGTCATCATCTGATTCAGTAGTTGGTTCGCAAGAATTCCAGGTATTTGCATCCCCGTCTGGTTTGACGAGAACAGCCAGCACTTGCAGCCTGCACAGCTTCCTCCCTCCCAGCTGTATAAAGTGGCAAGCAAAGGTTTGCAGCTATGCCTCCTGAGTTTCCAGCTAGTCAACCAAAGCAGGCGCTAAGATAGATGTGGAAGTTCTCATAACGCTTTTTAACTGCAATTCTTCCTCCGACTTTCCTACACTTACCTCAGCTATTACCTGCACTTCTGTGGCCACTCACACAGACCATAACGGCAGCATACTTGCTGTTGTCACAGCTCTATGACCTTTCTCACCAGTGAATCATGTGGCTTTTTACTAACAAGCTTTCTAGACCCTCCGGCAGGCATTTCAGGGTGTAGCTGTACTCAAGTGGTAGTCCACAGGCATCTGCCAAATGGACACCACCACCCCCACATAGATGAGGAGGGTCACCATGGAATTCCCTCTGCGAATGCTTCTTCTCCCTTGTCCATACTTTGATTTCTTGGCTTCTCCTGGCCAGCTCACCATTTGATCCGTGAAAGGCCTATGTATGCAAAGTGCCTCCCAGATGCCGAAGGAGTTGAGAAAAAGAAAAAGGCAGACAAGTCCAGTTTGTCAGTAATGGTGGTTGTATTGAGGGAACTTAAAGAAACAAGTGTGGTCTTAGGCAGCTGCAAGACAGGTAGATCTCCTCGCTGTTACTCCTTGGACCCAAGGCTTATATACCTTAGGGAAAGGGTACATATGTTGTAGCAAGACAATAAAAGGCAACCCTCCAAAACAGGCAGAAATGCTATGCGCATCAGAGCCTGTAATTTGTGCACTAGCATCAAGGTTGTCTTGTTTTTACACTAGGCACATTAAATAAAGTAGAAACCAAGAGGCATTCACTGAATTGGGGCTAATTAGAAGTCAACATGGCAGATTAGCATCCAAGATGGAGTCTCTTTTGTCTCCGCAAATCCAGATTCCTCATGTACGTATTTTCATGTGTGAAAAGTTGTTTATATCGAAGTGTCTGTGAGAAAACGAGGACGGGAAATGCTATTCCATCATCATGCTGATGTCATCTCTTTCAGTGGATTTTTAAAGGTCTTTGTTATATTTAAGATCAGTAATCTGCAAATGAAGTTATATTCTTCCTTTTAAGTTTGTCTACTTTTTATTTAATTTTATTGACAAATGCTTTGAATAGAGCCTCTAGTATAATATTGAATGTAATTGTCAAGAGCACCCAATTCCTGACTTGTTCCTGATCTGGGGGAGAAAGCATTCACCCTATTTTTAAACCTTCAAGTGTGATGTTGAATATGGAATTTTCAAAGATGTATTTTATCAGGCTGATAAAGAAATATAAGAAAATATTTATCAGAATTATAAAGGAATACCAGCTTCCCATCTATTCGTAGATTATTGAGTGTTTTATCATGGAAGTGTATTGGAATTTGTAGATATTTTTTCACCTTTACTGAGATGACCATGTGCTTCTTCTCCTTTGTTCTGCTGAAATAGTATGCTACATCTATTGTCATTTTTATTTTGTTTAAATGTTTATATTTTTATGGGATACAAGTGCAGTTGTATGACACAGATATATTGTGTAGTGGTGAAGTCTGGGCTTTTAGTGTACACATCACCCAAATCGTGTACATTCTACCCAGTAGGTAGTATTTCATCACTCACTCGCATCCCACCATCCCATCTTTTGGAGTCTCTGATGTTTATCATTCCACTCTTTATGTCCATGTGCACTCATTTTTTAGCTCCCATTTACAAGTGAAAAACATAGTTTTTTACTATTTGTTTCTGAGTCATTTTACTGAGGATAATCACTTCCAATTTCATCCAGGTTGCTGGAAAGATTTGATTTCATTCTTTTCTATGGCTGAATAGTTTTCTATGTGAATGTGTGTGTCTGTGTGTATTATATTTTCTTTAATCTTTTATTGATGGACACTTAGGTTGATTCTATGACTATGCTATTGTGAATAGTGTCACAATAAGCATACAAGTGGAGGAGTTGTTTTGATAATTTTTTTTTTCTTTTTGGAAAAGAAAAAATATTAGTGAGATTGCTGGATTAAAGTGTAGTTCTACTTTTAGTTATTGGACAAACCTCCATACTATTTCCACAGATGTCGTACTAATGTACATTCTCATCAACAGCATCAACAGTGTATAAGCATTAACTTTTCTCTGCATCTTCACCATCATCTTTTATATGTTGACTTTTTAATATAGCCATTCTGACTAGTATGAGATGGTATCCCATTATGGTTTTAATTTACATTTCTCTGATCATTATTAATGTTGAGCATTTTTCCAGATGTTTGTTGATCATTTGTATGTCTTCCTTTGAAAAATGTCTGTTCTTGTCCTTTGCCCACTTTTTAATGGAGTTATTTGCTTCTTTCTTATTGAATTGTTTGTGTTCCTTATAGACTCTGGATGTTAGCCCTCTGTTGCATGTATTGTTTCCAAATATTTTCTCCCATTCTCTAGGTTGTCTGTTAAATTTGTTTATTTCTTTTGTGGTACAGACCTTTTTAGTTTGAGTCTAATTTGTCTGTTTTAGTTTTGTTGCATTTCCTTTTCAAGACTTAGTCATAAAGTCGTTGCCTTGACCAATGTCCCGAAGAATTTTTTTGTTTTTTTTTTCCCTCAGGATTTTTGTAGTTTCAGATCTTAGATTTGGTTCTCAGCTTGGACATTATTTGTATATAGAAATGTTACTGATTTTTGTCTTATAGTAATTCATTTTTTTAGTTGTCTTTCTTTTCCAACTTTTATTTTAGATTCGGGGGTACATATGCAGGTTTGTGACATGGGTAAATTGCCTGTCACTGTGGTGTGGTATACAAAAACTTTTGTCACACAGATAATCAGCACAGTATCTGATAGGTAGGTTTTAGGGTTTTCTGTTTGTCTGTTTTCTGTTTGCTTTTTTTCTTTAAGACAATTTCTGACTGTTGTCTAGGCTGGGGTGCAGTGGGACAATCACAGCTCACTGTAGCCTCCACCTCCTTGTGATCCCTCCACCTCAGCCTCCTGGGTAAGGTAGTTTTTTATTCTTTATCTTCTTCCTACCCTCCACTCTCAAGCAGGGCCCAGGGGCCATTGTTCCCTTATTTGTGTCCATGTGTGCTCAATGTTTAGCTCCCACTTGTAAGTGAGAACATGTGATGTTCATTTTCTCTTTCTCTGCTAATTTGCCTAGGATAATGGCCTCCAGTTCCACTCATATTGCTGCAAAGGACATAATTTTTATTTTTTTATGGCTGCATAGTATTTCATGGTGTTACTGATTTTTGTATGTTGATTTTTGTATCCTAAAACTTTATTAAAGTTGTTCATCAAGCCTAGGAGTTTTTTGAAGTCTTTAGGGTTTTCTAGGTATAAGATCATGTCACCAGCAAAGAGAGATAATCTGACTTCCTGTCTTCCAATCTGAATACTTTTTATTTGTTTATCTTGCCTGAGTGCTCTAGCTAACATGTCTAGTATCATGGTGGATAGAACTGGTCAAAGTGGGCATTCTTCTCACATTCCAGTTCTTAGAAGGAATGTGTTCAACTTTTCCCTATTCAGTATGATGTTGGCTGTGGGATTGTCATTTATTAATTTCATTATTTTGAGGTATATTCCATCTATACTTAGTTTGGTAAAGATTTTTATTATGAAGACATGCTGGATTTTATCAACTGCTTTTTCTGCATCTACTGATATGATTGTTTTAAATTCTGTTTATGCAGTGAATCACATTTATTAATTTGCATATGTTGAACAAACCTTGCATCCCTGGAATAAATCCCACCTGATCCACAGTGTATTATCTGATGTACTGTTGGATTCAATTTTCTAGTATTTTGCTGAGGAGTTTTGCATCTATGTTCTCCAGGGATAATAGTCTGTAGTTTTTTTTGTTGTTGTTTGTTTGTTGTTGTTGTTGTTGCTGCTGTGTCCTTGCCTGGCTTTGGTATCAGGGTGAAACTGCTTTGTGGAATGTGTTAGAGAGTATTCCCTCCTTCTTGATTTTTTAGAATAGTTTTCAGTAGAATTGGTAATAGTTCTTCCCTGTACATCTGGTAGAATTCAGCTGTTCATCCATCCTGTCCTGGGCTTTTTTGTTCTTGGAGATTTTTTATTACTGTTTCAATTTCACTACTGTTGTTCATCTGTTCAGTGTATCTATTTCTTCCTGGCTTAATCTTGAGTTAAAGTCTTTCATCATACTAGTGTCTGATGATTTTTTTGTTTCTATCTCATCATTTGAAATGACATCTTGATCATTGCTGGTTGTGCTTATTTGAATATTCTTTTTTTTTATAATCTCTCAATTTTGTTTATCATCTCAAAGAAACAACTTTTTATTTCATTGATCCTTTGTATTGTTTTTACCTTCAATTTTACTTAGTTCTGCTCTGATCTTTGTTGTTTTTTGTGTGTTTTTTTTTTTGTTTTTTGTTTTTTCCTAGTTTTGGGTGTGATTTGTTCTTCTTTTTCTGGCTCCTTGAGATTCAATGTTAGGTTGTTAATTTGAGACCTTTCTATCTTTTTTAACATAGGTATTTAACACTATAAACTTGTCTGTTAGCACTGCTTTTGCTGTAACCTAGAGGTTTTGGTATGCTGTGTCTCCAATTTCATTTTTCTCAAAGAATTTTTAAATTTCTGTCCTAATTTTATCATTGACCCAACAATCATTCAGAAGCAGATTATTTAATTTCCATGTAATTTGTATAGTTTTGAAGATTCTTTTTGGTGTTGATTTCTAGGTTTATTACACCATGGTATGAGAAGATATTTGGTATTTATTTAATATTTTTAAATTTATTGAGACCTGCCTTGTGACCTAGCATAAGGTCAACTCTTGAGAATGTTCTATGCACTGATAAGAAAAATGTATATTTTGTGGTTATAGAATGGAATATTCTATAAATATCTGTTAGTTCCATTTGGTCTAGAGTCTAATTTAAATCAAGAGTTTCTTTGTTGATTTTCTGCCTCAATGACCTGTCTAGTGTTGTCAGTGAGATTTTGAAATCCTCCACTATTATTGTACTATTATTGTACTGCTGTCTATCTCTTTTCTTAGGTCTAGTAGTATTTGTTTTATTAATCTGGGTTCCTGGCGTTGAGTGCATATATAATTAGAATTGTATTATCTACTTGTTGAATTGATCCTTTTAATATTATATAATGATCTTTATTTTCTTTTTTTAATGTTGTTGATTTAAAGTCTGTTTTAACTGATATAAGTATAGCTACTCCTGCTCTCTTTTGGTTTTAATTTTCATGGATTATCTTTTACCACTACTTTACTTTGAGCCTGCAAATATCTTTACCACTTAGATGAGTTTCTGGTATGCAGCATATCGCTGATTCTTGTTTTGTTTGTTTGTTTATTCATTCCAATAGTCTAAATCTTTTAAGTGGTGCATGCAGTCAATTTGTGTTTAAGGTTACCATTGGTATATGAGGGTTTGTTCTTGTTATAATGTTTATTATCACCTAATTGCATTGCAGTCTTAATTATATAATTCTTTTACAAGACTTGTGAGTTTTATACTTTCATGTGTTTTTGTGATTATGTGTATCGCCCTTTTGTTTCCATGTTTAGAACTCTTTTGAGCATTTCTTACAGGACTGGTCTAGTGTTTTTTTCTTTTTTTAGCATTTGCTTGTCTATGAAAGACTTCATATCTCCTTTATTTATTGAACTTAGTTGAGCAGTATGCAACATTTTCAGCTGGTATATTTTTCCTTAAAGAAGACTGAAAATAGGACCCTAATTTCTTTTGGGTTGTAAGGTTTTGGAAGAGAAGTCCACTGTAAATCTGATGAGACTTCCTTTATAGGTGATTAGATACTTCTCTCTTGTTGCTTTTAGAATTTTTTCTTCAAGTTGACTTTGAATATTCTGGTGACTATATGCCTAATGAGGTTCTTCTTGCAATGTGTCTCCCAGGAGTTCTCCAAGTTTTCTTTAACTGAATGTCTAGCTCTCTAGAAAGACCAGGAAAGATTTCATGAATTATTTCCTCAAATAGGTTTTTCATACTTTTTATTTTTTTCTTTTTCTTCTGGAATTCCCGTAATGCCTAGGTTTGGACACTTTACATAATATTTCTCAAGGCTTTGTTCATGTTTTAAATCAACCTTGCAGTCCTGGCATAAATCTTACTTGGTCCTGGTGTATAATCATTTGTATGTGCTTATATGTTCCCAGATTTGGTTTACTCTTGTTCAATTAAACATTTCATACCTGTATTTATAAGAATTATTAGTCTGTATTTTTTGCACTTGAAATATTTTTAGATAGTTTTTGTGTCAGAAAAATTCTGTCTCATTGAAAGAGACAAAGTATTTAATTTTCTTCTATTTTCGGAGGAGTTTGTGAACTCTTGGTGTGAATTTAATTAAACATTTTTTGAATTTTTAATTTTCATGGGTACATAGTACCCGTGAAAATCCATTACTTCAAGTTTTCATCATTTTTCTGTGTTACAGGCATTCCAATAATATGTTTATAGTTATTTTTAAATGTATAATAAATTGTTGACTGTAGTCTCCCTGTTGTGCTATCAAATACTAGATCCTTTTCATTTTGACTATATTTATTTTTCTGCCCAATATTATGTTTACATTTTTGGTAGAATTACATAAAGCCATTTTGGCTTGGACTTTTTTGTGTAAAGTTTTAAAAATACTAATTCTTTTTCTTTTCTTATTATAGTTCTATGAACAATTTCTATTTTTTCTTCACTATGGTTAGGTAGGAATTTTTTTCTGTCTTTTTCTCTAGGCATTTATCTAAATGAAATCTAAACTATTTTTTTGACCAATACTTGTTCATGAACTACATTAGAATCACTCTATTATTTCTGTAAGGTTAGTAATAATGTCTTTGCTTCATTTATGATTTTAGTAATTTAAGTTCTCTGTTCTTTGTTTCTTGCTTAATTTACCTGAAAATTTATTAATTTTGCTAGACTTTTCATAGAGTTAAGTTTTGCTTCCATTGATTTTCCTAGTGACTTTTCTATTTTCCATTTTACTAAATTCTACTTCAATTTTTATTACTTCCTTCTGCTTTAGGTTTGTTTGTTCCTCTTCTTCTCAGTGTATTGAGAAAGAAAGTTAAATAATTGATATAAGATCTTTCTTCTTTTTAATACAGACATATACAACTATATATTTTTTTCTCTTAGCACTGTTCTTATTTTCATTCCACAAGTTTTGGAGTGTTATATCTTAAGTTTATTTATAATACAATATTTTCCATTTTTATGATTTATTTTTTAACCTATTGGCTATTTAGGAATCTATTGTTTATTTTCCACAAATTTATACATTTTTCAAATTTATTTCTGTTATTGATTTCTTTCACAGGCATGAGAAAACAAACTTTAATTTCAACCTTTTCATATTTATTTAGGTTTACTTTATGACCTAGTATTTGATCAATCTTGGAGAATTTTCTATGTTCACTTGAGGGTAATGGGTATGCTGTTTTTGTCATGTTAGTGTTTTATGGATGTCTGTTAGGTCTAGTTGATTTATGGCATAGTTAAATATTCTATTTTGTCATGCATTTGCCTAGTTCTCTCCATTACTAAAGGTGAGAAATTAAAATTTCCAAACTTTATTGTATTATTATTTATTTATTTATTTTTGAGACAGAGTCTCACTCTGTCGCCCAGGCTTGAGTGCAGTGGTGCTGATCTCGGCTCACTACAACCTCTGCCTTCTGGGTTCAAGTGATTCTTGTGCCTCAGCCTCCCGAGTAGCTGGGATTACAAGGTGCCACACCACACCTGGCTAATTGGTGCACTTTTAGTAGAGAGAGGGTTTTGCCATGTTGGCCAGGCTGGTCTTAAATTCCTGACCTCATGTGATGTGCCTGCCTCAGCCTTCCAAAGTGCTGGGATTAAAGGCATGAGCCACCGTATCCAGCCTCCAACCTTTGTTTTTAAACCTTCTATTTGTCTCTTCAATTTTGTCAAATTTTCCATCTTTCATTTGGGTATTTTGTTGCTAGATGTATATACATTTATCATTGTTAATCTTCCTGAAAGATCAACTGTTTTATTGTTTTAAAATGCCCTTCTTCGTCTCTCTCAGCATTTTTTTTTTTTTGAGACGGAGTCTCGCTGTGTTGCCCAGGCTGGAGTGCAGTGGCATGATCTCGGCTCACTGCAATCTCCGCCTCCCGGGTTCTGGCCATTCTTCTGCCTCAGCCTCCCAAGTAGCTGGGACTACAGGCGCCCGCCATCATGCCCAGCTAATTTTTTGTATTTTTTAGTAGAGATGGGGTTTCACCATGTTGGCCAGGCTGGTCTCGAACTCTTGACCTCAGGTGACCTGCCTGCCTTGGCCTCCAAAAGTGCTCGGATTACACAGGCGTGAGCCACCATGCCTGGCCGAGACATACTTTTTTTTAAGGAATCGTCAATTTCCAGGTGGATTATTGTGCTTTTTGTGAACTTTATTTCTAATTTCTGTCAGACAAATATCCTAAGATACAGGTTTTCAGGGACAGCAACTCAGTGCCTGGCGTATACAACAGAATATCTCTTTTCTGGCTGGTTCAACCTATGTCTTTCAGTGTATTGTCCCAAAGAACACTTTTCTGCATGTCTTACAAAGTCCTTCCCTGTGAGTGCTTTGCTCAGTATTCTACTAAAAACCAAAAGGTCCTATGCCAAGTCCTATAATTTTTCTTATGTATTCAGTTATTTCCAGTACCCTACCCCTTAAACTCCAGCTGCCTCTGCATTCACAAAATATTATCTCTGCCTCCTAAGACTACAGTTGACTTTAGAACAACATGAGTTTGAGTTATGCACATCCACTTAGATGCAGATTTTCTTCTGCCTCTGACACCTCTGAGACAGCAAGACTAACCCTTTTTCTTCCTTCTCAGCAGCCAACTTAATGTGAAGACAGTGAGGATGAAGACACTTATGATGATTCACTTCATAATGAACAGTCAATATATTTTCTCTTCTTCATAATTTTTCTCAACAGTTTCTTTTCTCCAGCTTCCTTTATTGTAACAATACAGTATAAAATAGATGTCACATATAAAACATCTGTTAGTCAACTGCTCGTGTTATGAGTAAGGCTTCCTGTCAACAGTAGGCTATTTAAAGTTAAGTTTTTTACAGTTAAGTTTTCGGTGAGTCAAAAGTTATAGACAGATTTTCAACTGTTCAGGGAGTCAGTGCCTCTAACCCCTACACTGTTCAAGGGTCAATTATACGGCGTTCTTGAGCTGTAACTCAGTGTGCTGTGATCTAAAAAGTGCCACTAAGCAGAGATCCTGGCCAATCGTTGTGCTGACCTCATTTGTTTCCCTTGTCTCAAGAATCACAATGCTATGCTGCTTGTTATCTAAACTCTGACAGTAGTTGCATATGTTTTGTCTAGTTGTGTAATTGTTAAGAGTCAGATAAAGATTACAATTCCAATTACTGTCTTATGACCAAGAACAGAAGTCAAACTATGTTTTATTATTGTGAGATATATATTATTTTTGAAAATAAATATATTATGGTTTATAAATCAGCCACCTCATCTCAGCTCATCGGAACACATTCTATTTTATAAAACGAAGTGTTTCCCAATTCTAGAGTCACAAATGAAGTCAATTAAGATCTTTAAACATACACACAAAAAATCAAACAAATATTTTTCAAAAAAGATGACTTTCCTAAACTTCATATAGGCATTTTTTCACATTTAACTTCTCTCTAATATCTTCCCCTTCCCAAATTATAACATCTAAATTCATTTTTTAACCTTTTTTCTTTATGCATTTAGAAATGTATAAAATATAATAATAGGATACTGATTTAAGTATTCTTTATCATTTATATCTGGTTTTACTTTTTTTTTTCCTTTTGTGCATTATGTATAATGGGTTTTTCAGGGATGATGATTTTCAGGTATTAGGCCATTTTCTTGAGATTAATTCATTATTTCTGCAGTTACAAATCAAATTTGATGGCTTGCCAATTGAAATTAATACTACAGGGAACAAGCTGTAATATTCTTAAAGTCACTTTAATACCTATAATAAAAGACTTTTAAGTATTCTATTAACCTGGGGGTTGGTGTGGAAGAAACACATGTAACAACAGTATCAATTTAGTCTAAAATAATTAAGACAAAAGCGGTTGTCAGTTTTACATAGAGACAAAGGCAGTGCCATGGATTTATTTTGATGCAAATTATTTGATTAAAAACTAAACAATTCTATTACTAGAGAAAAATATAAAGAATCCTTAGATATAAAATAATCTGCATTTTAAAGTCATTTTGATAACAATTTTTCAGTTTACCCCTTGAGAAGTCACAAAGTGGAGGAAGCAATTAATATCACAACTTCAAACTACCAATGGAAAAATACCTTATTATTTTATTCTTCATCTTGTTTTTGCTTCACAAAGAGTGGTGTGTGAATAATGGGGAATGTTTGTTATATATGTTAAAATATTCATGGATGCCACCTAATGCTATTTTCTCCTTTGGATACTAGCTAGATTGTAGTCTCTTATAATTACTTGTACTGGATGCCAAAAGAACCAAGGTATAATTTCTTGTAGAGCCCAAATAAAATAAAATTATTTCCTGAAACTATCTTGCTCTATTTACTTGGCCCTGATTCTCTCTAACAATTGCTTCCAACATTAGATAATGTATTTTTAGTTTTTTCTTTCCTGCCAGCATTCGGTATCTATGCATTTGTACATTTTCATAAGTCCCTTCTTTTTTCAAATGGCATTATGTGTTTGCACATAAATTCTTCTCTTTTCCCTTGTCACGTCTGCTAATCTTTTTGCTGTTGTTGCTGCATTTGGCACTGCAAGTTCAATTTAACTTATGAAAATCAGGCTGTCTATTCTGCTTCATTCATCATCATCAACTAAAATCATTCTGGAATCAAAACTTGTTTTCTATTATCTTGTTATTTTTGGTGATGATATATGGAAGGGAAAGTAGACAGTATCAGGGTATAGAATTTAACTGTAGTTTATAACAAACATCTGCCTCGTATAGCAACCTTGTGGGATTTGTGCAGACTCTAATCTACAAAAATCAAAATTCAGACAGAAGCTTTTTATGCCAAATATTCTTTACATGCAGAACTCAGTATGTGGATCATCAAAAGAAAATTCAAGTGTCAAATATACATAGATTACCTGTATTATATAATTACAAGAAAAAACGTAAATACCCAGCATCTCCTATGTATAATACATAATTTAAGTTGAATATAGAAACTTTTGTCTTTATAACTTGAAGCAAAACATACAATTTAATAGATCAAAACACATTTTGGAGAAATGTTTTTAGGAAAAATTGAACAAAGAGTGGTTCCATTTTGTCAGTAACTTGGGAGAGGTGTAAACTCAGCTACCTCTTCTAGTACAAAAAAGTGGGAAAACATTCTTAACATTTTAAGGTTCAATAATGAATGCATAGTATCATATAGTTTTCTCTGAGCTCATGAAAGGAAAGGGATGGGTCTTACACATCCCTGTGTAAGACAGGGATGCTTGTCTTACACAGACTTAGAAGGTTGTAAAGGAAATCACTCAGAATCTTTATCCCTTTACTATGCAATTCTAAATGTAATAATTAAATTATAGATTAAAATGTTATCACTTTTTTCTATTATACATTATGTCACTCATATAAATGCTAGACCTTAAAGCAAACACATAATGTCTAAGTATTATAATTCATTCATTATTTGAGCAGACTTAGGAAAAGTTATTTAATTTGGCCATTCATTTATTTAGATTCTTTGGTCTTTAAAGTTCTGTAAAATCATCTGATAAAGCTAAAAATACCTAAATTTTAAAGCGATATATTAAATTATCTCTATTGTGAGCAAAAAATTTATGATGGATTACAAGAAATGAAGTAATAGCTCAAAAATGTGTCATAATTTTAATTTTAATGATATTTTATTGTTATTTTGACCAACATGTTTTTCTGAACCTTAACATTTTAGTTTTACTCTATGTACTATGTGTGTAGATTGCCTCCAATTTACGATTTTCTAATTGTACTATTTGGTTGATGTCTTAGTTTAGCTAAATCCTTTTTTTTTTTTTCCCAAAACACTTGATGTTGGAGGGCTCTTTAAAGGTCCTATAGTCCAACCTCTGACCATGTGCTGAAAACTCCCAAAAACAACCCAGAGATGTGGCCAGTGTGGAAACGCTCACAGAGAAAAACACAACTTTCTCCTAAGCAATGTCTTCCAGTTGGGAAGTTCTTACTCATATTAAATCAAAATTTTACCATCTATATTTCTTTTTAGAGGTTTTTCTTTTAGAGATCAACTCACAAAATGTACTGTTACAACTATATCAAAACTCCTCACATATTTATTAATATTTGTCATGTTGCAGAACATTCAGTGTATTAGATAAAATAATTATATTTCCTTTAACTGCTCTTCTAGTGACATGGATTTCAGGCCCTCATATATCATTCTCTCTCCTTTCCTAACTTACCAGATTTATTTTTCTTAATATCGCTATTAAATTGTCATTTCTAGATGTATGTACAGTTTTCTTAACATGATTAGACTTATACTAAAATTTATCATTTAAAAATTTTTCAAATATCACATTTACTTTAAGACTGAAATATTTTTGCTAACTATACTGCTGGCTCATGTTGAACACATAATTATTAAAGACACTGTTATTTTATTCATTTGATAAATATTTAAAAGTACATGCTACTACTAATACTACTACTACTTGTGGTTAAAAGCTGTGTTAGGTGGTTGGAAGATACAGATTTTGAAAAATAGGAATATCAATATAGTTAGTAAAACAAATTAATATAAATATATAAAATAAAACAGTATGCAACTGGATCACAGAAGATTATTTTATACATACTAAGAATCATAAAAGGTTCCTGGGAGTTGCTATATATGGTACATCCTGAAGAATGAATAGGAGATAACTGGAACAGAAAACACAAACATGTGAAATAACATGATGATTCTTTGGAAAACTGAAGGCCTTATGAAGATATGTACTAGGACATTAAGCTAACTAAAATAAAAGACAATATTTAGATCATAAATTCTCCAAGGTTCTAGGTTAAGGGGTTTCTTGTATTACATTTATTTTTGTTAAAAAAAATTTAACTCTTTCCACCTACTTTTGGGAAAACAAAAGTATAATGAAGAATTTCTAATATAGAGTGACAACATATGCACATCTCCTATCCTTCCAGGAAAACTATTGTAATAAAAGTAAAATATACAAGAAGCTCATTAATCAAAATCAATGAAAAACATAACAGTGACAGTGTAGGTAAGTGTCTCAGAGATTTCCATATACCTATGGAGGATGCAAAGTGGAGAGATAAATGATAGTTTAAATGCCTGGGTAAAAAAACTATACAGCCTAGAAGAGATTACTAAAAAGAAAGAAGAAGGTAACCAAGTTGCCCCTGCACACTCAAAAGAGAAAAACTTCAAAGATGTTAGATACTTGGTATGAGAAAGGCCAGAAAAAAAAACCTGGAAACAGTAGAATTGAAATCAAGTCTGTATATTGAAGATACAACAATATTTTTTCACCCACTGCAAGGTTATACCTCCTCAGGTAGAAGTTCTGAAGTTTCCGTTCCAGATAAAAGAGTAAAAGAAAATACTTCACTATATTCAGAAATCCTCCAAAGAAATATCCAAGACCCTACCCATAGATATTAAAGCAGATCCCTCTAGCTAACATGGCACACCCATACACAGAGTATACCCAAACAATCTTTGGTTCATACATTAAAACATAACTGAAGAATATCTGACATGTAAGAAAAGACTTCAATTTAAGGTAGAGATGCCACAGAAAATATAATTATATAGAAGGAAGAAACTATGAAGAGCGCTAAATTGCAAAAATGTTATCTTTGGTTGTGATAGGAGAAAATATTTCATCCAGAATACAACAATCATAGAACACAAACTAGCTTTTAAAAATGTGTGATTGCTGAAATGAAAAAAAAAGTAATTTGATAGCACAACAGGGTGACTATAGTCAATAATAACTTAATTGTACATTTTTAAATAACTAAAGAGTGTAATTGGATTGTTTGTAACTCAAAGGATAAATGTTTGAGGGGATGGATACCCCATCCTCTATAATGTGATTATTTCACATTGCATGCCTGTATCAAAACATAACATATACCTCATAAATATATATACCCACTGTATTATTCCATTTTCATGCTGCTGATAAAGACATATCTGAGACTGGCAAGAAAAAGAGGTTTAATTGGACTCACAGTTCCACATAGCTGGGGAGGCCTCCAAGTCATGGAAGTAGGCAAAAGACACTTCACAGATGGCGGCGGCAAGAGAACAAGAGGAAGATACAAAAGTGGAAGCCCCTGATAAAACCATCAGATCTCGTGAGGCTTATTTACTACCACGAGAACAGTATAGGGGAAGCAGCCCCCATGATTCAAATTATCTTCCACTGAGTCCCTCCCACAACATGTAGGAGTTATGAGAGTACAATTTAAGGTGAGACTTGCATGGGGACACAGAGCCAAACCATACCACCTACTATGTACTCATGAAAATTGAAAATAAAATATTTTTAAAATAAAACAATTGGAATTATTTTAATGAAATAGGAAGCCAATTAAATCCCTTAGAAATTAGACTAAAAAAGAGAAGGTACTGAAAGTATCAAAGACAAGACACAGGAATAGGACATCAATCTCAGAACATTGGGAACTCCAGGAAGTGAAAACAGACAAGATTAAAGAAAGAAAATTATCGAAGAAATAATACAAACTGAGGCCCCATATCTGAAGTACACATATCTTCAGAGGAAAAGATATCAAAATGTGTTCAGGAAAATAAATTAAAAAAAACAAAAACAAAAACAAACCAAAAAAACCTCAAACACAGAACATCATTGTGAAATTTCAGAACAAAGACAAGAAAAATATTTAAAATTTTTATAAATGTCACCTAAAGAGCAGTAAAAATCATACTAACTTTGAGCTTCTGAATGTAGATTGTCAGTATCAAATTCCATGCTCAGGCAAACTGGCAATCAATTATATAAGACAGGATATAGACATCACTAGTCATGTAAGAACTCAGAACATTGAACTCATACTCATTTTTTTCTTAATGAGCCATCTGAGAATGTGCTTTTGTAAAGTAAAAAGATAGGAAAATGTATTAAATACAGATATAGATATAGAAAAAGCCAATAAACCTAAAATATCAACAAAAATATGGTCTGAGATAAAAGCAGTGATTGATCAGGCCTGGAGAAAAGTAAATACAATGTAGACTAAATGAACATTGGAGCTTTAGATGGTGAATTTGGGATTACGAAAATGAAATAGACAGTATAAGTGGACAGTTAGGAAAGGTTTATGATGAGAAATTAGACCATTAACTCAGGAAGAACAGAAAGACAATCCTGGTCTTAAGGAGAATTATAATTATGTTACACCTTCTCTCTAAGTGACATTATTTAAATGGTCACTGATTAGAGATTTAACTAATATCAAATATGTGTATCAAAGTTTATGAAAGATGAGGGAAAAAAGGGGGTTACGTAAGGGAATACAATTGTCTCTTATTACTAGAAGTCAAAAATAATACCCAAAATTGACAGATCAAGATTTAATGAGTACATATATATATATAGTTTTCTGGACAAGAATAAGAACAGAACAAAAGTATATATATATATGTGTTTGTGTGTGGGTGGGTGGGTTGACATGTGGGGGGGTTGCATTTTAATTTCTGATAGTAACTCTTAGAAGTATCCGATAAAGGAGTTGAAATTATGATTTTTGAAGGAGTGGGACGTAATAGTCAGGAATGACTCACTAAAGCTTTCTTCTCTCATCTCAACTGGGTTTCAGCCTTACCTCCTCCATTACCTGCAACTCAACAGCCATTCTTCTTTTGCTATTCTTATTCATGTCCAGAAAAGTAGTGGTACAAGGAGGAGAACTCAGGTTAAGAAAAATATAGACAGGAAAATTCCAAAACTCCCCAGTGTATCAACAGAAAGGTAGCTTCCCACCTGTAATAAATTTTAATTTGGCTAATCTGGACTTGAATTCAGCTGCATATTTGCTTCTACACTTTTGGCATTCTAGCATATCGTTGTGAATATTATGTCAATTATGACGCACCAGAGACTGTCATTTTCCATTAAGTCAGAAGAAAGAGCATACACCTTCCCTATTATTCCTGAAATGAAATTATTTTACAACCAGCTCGTTTCAGAAACAAAACATGATTTTGCACATTTGTGGATTTTGTTGTTATTCTCATTTTGTTGGATGTCTAGAAGCTTTCTTTTTTACCAGTGTAGAAAGAAATTACCATATATTTAGAAATATATTTTATTTTGCTTTACTTACTCCTCAGATTGGTTTAAATCTAAACATACATACTACTTTCACAATGGTTTCTATTGACTTCAATGGATCACACTCTGTACTGATGACCTCTGTGAGACAGAAAAGAAAGAAGCTTGTTCATAGATTCCCTGTAGCACATCACCACCATTGATTCATGGCTTTAAGGACTTTAGTCACTAATTTCCTCCCACCAATGGGGAGACCCATTGCTCAATGTGTTTGGACTCTTACGGCTGCCCACTGTGACTTCAGTTCTTAATCTGCCTGAAAGTGTCAAAAGTCACGCTGCTGTTAGGAGGGAGAGTTATCTTTTTTAAAAGAAAAAAAAAACCCTGCTACTGGGAGTGATGATTTTTAGTCCTAAGATGCCCATGATAATGGAGAGAGCGCTGAAATACATGTATTCTGTTCACTCTTGAATGAATAACCACCACAGTTCATCTATGTATGTCAGAGAATATTTTAACAATGAATTTTCACTTAGGGACCTCCAGCATGGGTAGTATGCTTAAAATTTTGCATGTTAGTTCCCTGTCATCAATGTCTAAATGGAAAAAAATCTTGTTATTAACAAAAGAAATAAGCTTGATATATTTGGTGTCCATGCCTTAAAGTTCTATGTAACTATTAACTTGTGTTTACACAAAGTGAATATATGAGTGGTTTTTCTCATTAAGGATGTATTTGATTTTTATACAAATAGGTCAAATGTATTAAACAGCATAACATATATAAAGATGCTTAACCTCACTGGTAATCAAGTAAACACAAATTGAAATATCAGTGAGTTATTTTTCACTTTCTAAATTAGAAATATTGATAAAGTAAGACTACTTGATGTTGAAAATAGTTCTTGCTGGAAAATAAATCAGTTCTTTCATTTTAGAAAGCAATCTGTCAATAGGAATTTAAAACCATAAATATGTTTATCCCCTTGACACATTAATCCAACATTTGAGAATCTATCTTATGATATTAACCTGGAAATAGCAATATAAGCAAGTGTCTAATTCAACATGACTTGTAATTTGTACAAGTTGTCCCACAATATGGAGAAGATTAATTAAACTATGATACAACATTACAGTCATTCATTTATTTTAAGAAGAAATAAAATACTTCTAAGGCTTATACCAAAAATCTTATCCTGAACATAATTGATACCAAACTTACAAGCTAAGAAAGATTGAACTTGTTTGACATTTGAGAAAAAAAAGCAGAATGCATATTTACATATATGGTATTTTTATTGATCTGGACTCTTTTGGATGCAAGTGATAGACTAAAATTAACTCACTTATTATAGGACTGGTAGACAGTAGAGTTGTTCACAGAAGTAAAGAAAACACTAAAATTCAAACTCTTTTTAAATTATAGTTTAAGTTCTAGGGTACATGTGCACAATGTGCAGGTTTGCTACATATGTATACATGTGCCATGTTGGTGTGCTGCACCCATTAACTCATCATTTACATTAGGTATATCTACTAATGCTATTGCTGCCCCCACTACACCCCACGACAGACCCCAGTGTGTGATGTTCCCCACCCTGTGTCCAAGTGTTCTCATTGTTCAATTCCCACCTATGAGTGAGAACATGCGGTGTTTGGTTTTCTGTCCTTGGGATAGTTTGCTGAGAATGATGGTTTCCAGCTTCATCCATGTCCCTACAAAGGACATGAACTCATCCTTTTTTATGGCTGCATAGTATTCCATGGTGTATATGTGCCATATTTTCTAAATCCAGTCTATCACTGATGGACAATTGGGTTGGTTCCAAGTCTTTCCTATTGTGAATAGTGCTGCAATAAACATACCTGTGCATGTGTCTTTATAGCAGCATGATTTTATAATCCTTTGGGTATATGTCCAGTATTGGGATGACTGGGTCAAATGGTATTTCTAGTTCTAGATCCTTGAGGGATCACCACACTGTCTTCCACAATGTTGAACTAGTTTACAGTCCCACCAACAGTGTAAAAGTGTTCCTATTTTCCACATTCTCTCCAGCATCTGTTGTTTCTTGACTTTCTAATGATCACCATTCTAACTGGTGTGAGATGGTATCTCATTGTGGTTTTGATTTGCATTTTTCTGATGGCCAGTGATGATAAGCATTTTTTCATGTGTCTGTTGGCTGCATAAATGTCTTCTTTTGAGAAGTGTCTGTTCATATCCTTCGCCCACTTTTTGATGGGGTTGTTTGATTTTTTCTTTTAAATTTGTTTAAATTATTTGTAGATTCTGGATACTAGCCCTTTGTCAGATGGGTAGATTGTAAACTTTTTCTCCCATTCTGTAGGTTGCTTCTTCACTCTGATGGTAGTTTCTTTTGCTGTGCAGAAGCTCTTTAGTTTAATTAGATCCCATTTGTCAATTTTGGTTTTTGTTGCCATTGCTTTTGGTGTTTTAGTCGTGAAGTCCTTGCCCATGCCTGTGGCCTGAATGGTATTGCCTAGGTTTTCTTTTAGGGTTTTTATGGTTTTAGGTCTAACATTTAAGTCTTTAATCCACTTTGAATTAATTTTTGTATAAGGTGTAAGGAAGGGATCCAGTTTCAGCTTTCTACATATGGCTAGCCAGTTTTCCCAGCACCATTTATTAAATAGGGAATCCTTTCCCCATTGCTTGATTTTCTCAGGTTTGTCAAAGATCAGATGATTGTAGATGTGTGGTACTATTTCTGAGGGCTCTATTCTGTTCCATTGGACTATATCTCTGTTTTGGTATGAGTACAATGCTGTTTTGGTTACTGTAGCCTTGTAGTATAGTTTGAAGTCAGGTAGCATGATGCCTCCAGCTTTGTTCTTTTGGCTTAGGATTGTCTTGGCAATGCGGGCTCTTTTTTGGTTCCATATGAACTTTAAAGTAGTTTTTTTCCAATTCTGTGAAGAAAGTTATCGGTAGCTTGATGCGGTTGGCATTGAATCTATAAATTACCTTGGGCAGTATGGCCATTTTGATGATATTGATTCTTCCTATCCATGAGCATGGAATGTCCTTCCATTTGTTTGTGTCCTCTTTTATTTCGTTGAGCAGTGGTTTGTAGTTCCCCTTGAAAAGGTCTTTCACATGCTTTGTAAGTTGGATTCTTAGGTATTTTATTCTCTAACGTCATAATGACAGGATCAAATTCACACATAACAATATTAACCTTAAATGTAAATGGGCTAAATGCTCCAATTAAAAGACACAGACTGCCAAATTGGATAAAGAGTCAAGACCCATCAGTGTGCTGTATTCAGGAGACACATCTCACGTGCAGAGACACACATAGGCTCAAAATAAAGGGATGGAGGAAGATCTACCAAGCAAATGGAAAACAAAAAAAAGCAGGGGTTGCAATCCTAGTCTCTGATAAAACAGACTTTAAGCCAACAAAGATCAAAACAAAGAAGGCCATTACATAATGGTAAAAGGATCAATTCAACAAGAAGAGCTAACTATCCTAAATATATATGGACCCAATACAGAAGCATCCAGATTCACAAAGTAAGTCCTGAGAGACCTACAAAGAGACTTAGACTCCCACACAATAATAATGGGAGACTTTAACATCCCAGAGTCAACAATAGACAGATCAACAAGACAGAAAGTTAACAAGGATATCCAGGAATTGAATTCAGCTCTGCACCAAGTAGACCTAATAGACATCTACAGAACTCTCCACCCCAAATCAACAGAATATACATTCTTCTCAGCACCACACCACACTTATTCCAAAACTGACCACTTAGTTGGAAGTAAAGCACTCCTCAGCAAATGTAAAAGAACAGAAATTATAACAGTCTCTCAGACCACAGTGCAATCAAACTAGAAATCAGGATTAAGAAACTCATTCAAAACCGCTCAACTACATGGAAACTGAACAACCTGCTCCTGAATGACTACTGGGTACATAACGAAATGAAAGCAGAAATAAAGATGTTCTTTGAAACCAATGAGAACAAAGACACAACATACCAGAATCTCTGGGACACATTTAAAGCAGTGTGTAGAGGGAAATTTACAGCACTAAATGCCCACAAGAGAAAGCAGGAAAGATCTAAAATGGACACCCTAACATCACATTAAAAGAACTAGAGAAGCAAAAGCAAACACATTCAAAAGCTAGCAGAAGGCAAGAAATAAGTAAGATCAGAGCAGAACTGAAGGAGATAATGAAACAAAAAACTCTTCAAAAAATCAATGAATCCAGGAGCTGGTTTTTTGAAAAGATCAACAAAATTCATGGTCCACTAGCAAGACTAATAAAGAAAAGAGAGAAGAATCAAATAGACGCAATAAAAAATGACAAAGGGGATATCACCACTGATCCCACAGAAATACAAACTACCATCAAAGAATACTATAAACACCTCTACACAAATAAACTAGAAAATCTAGAAGAAATGGACCCTCCCAAGACTCAACCAGGAAGAAGTTGAATCCCTGAATAGACCAATAACAGGCTCTGAAATTGAGGCAATAATTAATAGCCTACCAACCAAAAAAAGTCCAGGACCAGAAGGATTCACAGCTGAATTCTACCATAGGTACAGAGAGGAGCTGGTACCATTCCTTCTGAAACTATTCCGGTCAATAGAAAAAGAGGGAATCCTCCCTAAATCATTTTATGAGGCCAGCATCATCCTGATACCAAAGCCTGGCAGAGACACAACAAAAAAATTGAATTTTAGAACAATATCCCTAATGAATATCGATGCGAAAATCCTCAGTGAAATACTGGCAAACTGAATCCAGCAGCACATCAAAAAGCTTATCCATCAAGATCAAGTTGGCTTCATCCCTCGGATGCAAGACTGGTTCAACATATGCAAATCAATAAACACAATCCATCATATAAACAGAACCGAAGACAAAAACCACATGATGATCTCAATAGGTGCAGAAAAGGCCTTCAACAAAATTCAACAGCCCTTCATGCTAAAAACTCTCAATAAACTAGGTATTGATGGGACGGATCTCAAAATAATAAGAGCTATTTATGACTAACCCACAGCCAATATCATACTGAATGGGCAAAAACTGGAAACATTCCCTTTGAAAACGGGCACAAGACAGGGATGCCCTCTGTCAGCACTCCTATTCAACATAGTGTTGGAAATTCTGGCCAAGGCAATCAGGCAGGAGAGAGAAATAAAGGGTATTCAATTAGGAAAAGAGGAAGTAAAATTGTCCCTGTTTGCTGATGACATGATTGTATATTTAGAAAACTCCATTGTCTCAGCCCTAAATCTCCTTAAGCTGATAAGCAACTTCAGTAAAATTCAAACCTCTTAAGGAGGGTGAAATCAAGTCAGCCTGAAGCAATACAAAGCTAATAACCAAGGACCCCAGAGCCTCCAGTCTTTCTATTTCTTGGCTTGTCTCTCTCTCTTTTATTTTGAATGTTGGCTTCATTTTCGTCTTTTATAAGCATGGTGCTATACACAGAAGGAAGCATGACCCCTATCACATTGGTGTTAGTTTATGAAAACATCTGCATCTACAAAGGAAAAGGGTCTCCTTAGAAAAGTTTCTTACTGGCTTAATTTATGTCATGTCATTTTAGTGAGTATATATACAGTGGAACAATGCTAACCCCTTGCCTTTGCAAAGTAGAAGGAAGCAGACACATGCTCATTGAGGGAATCATTGTATCACAGATACAACCTCAGCATGTGCCTTCTAGAAAAAAATTAACATGAGGAAAGAACATAAATAAGGAAAAGAACTGAAAAAGAATATACCAAAAATTTCACGTGACTTTTATTAGAGGTGGGCGTGTCTCTTAAAAAAATAAAGACAAAACCAACAAAATAAATAAGAACCCTCCCTAATTGGCTATTTTCTATGTTTTCTACAATGCACATATATTTTGTACTATTCTTTTTAGTTGTACAATATCTCACAAATACTTAAAACAAATGCACGATAATATAAAAATATCAATGCATCATAGATATGGCAACATAAAGATGGGTACTAAGATAGGAGTTGCTTAGTGGCGTGTGAGCATTTTTAGGTACTTCTATGCCAAACCACTTTTTGTCCAACAGAATAATGATGCAGCTGGGTAGGAAGGTAGGCAGAAATACATGACATATGACATATGACATAAATTTAACAGAAACACAAACCCCTCATCTCCACTATTTGACAAATGTAGAAAAATAATACATGTGCAATTATTTCCCAGCTAATACAGGTATAAACTTCTTTGGAGGTGGGAAATTAAAATAAAATGGGGTGACACATAATTCAGACGTACCATTCAAATTTACATAGACTAAATTAGCATCCTTAAAAATTATCTTTCTCCATAACATGATTATGATGACTCAGTTTTTGGACTTCATTAGTCAAATCCAGATTATTACAGTACCAGCAGCAGGAGATTCCACGTAGTCTATCCTGTATAGTGAAGTGAATAACAACTTTTTTTTTTCAGATTTTGGAGACTATCAGAACATGTCAATTATCTTGAAACATGCCCATCCAGCACATCAAAGGTTAAAATTTTGATGAGTTGGCTTTTCTGATGGATTCTTAGAGTTTATGTCTATAAATATACATTATAGATCACTTACCTCCTCATATTAAAATAATAAGACCTTTTACCTAAATGTCAGGAAAAATCAATGATAATGATGAGTTGGCACACTTTTTCTCAGTGAGTTTTAGAGCCTCAGTTAAGCTCTCTAAATAATATGAAAAGTAATTTTGTGATAATTTGTTCAGCTCTGGCATTACACACTAAATTCCTATGAAATGCAAATATACTTTTTGACACTTCCTTATTAAGGTATATGCTGTTTACTTGGAAAGAGGAACGTTTGTGGTGATATACTCATTTATTTATTTCTTATACACTAGGGTTGGTGGCAGGTCAAGGGTGACCTTCCTTAACTACTGAAAATAAGAGAATCACTCCTTAATGAGATATTTGAGAGTCCATGAGATTGAGAAAAATGTTTTACCTTACAAGAAGAATTGTTCCCTTATAACTTATACATTAGAACAATCTTGTCTTGCTAGATAGTGAAACATAGAAATATTTAGTAGAAAATCCACCCTTATCTCTACCCTGTTATTAGTGGCAAGTAGAGAATATAGCCACTGTGGAGTTATTCTAATGGGCAAACAGAGAAGAAATGGAACTAGAAGCTAACTTTGAGAATGTACCTAAAGCCCAGGAGCCTTAATGTTCAGATGACTTAATCCCAGGAATCTTGTATTCCTGATTCTACAGTTTTCTCCATGGATAAGGTATAAGCAGAAAAAGAACAAAACAGTATCTGAATAATCCTGCCCAGATACCCTCAGCCCCTATTTAGGATCTATCACCTGCTTCCAGAGACTCAGGAGCCAGAAATCAGTATCTTAGAATCAAATCTTTAAAAATTTAAGATAGATTAATTGTTCAAAATTTCCCAATGGCATCTCTTCTTTTTAAGAGCAAGTAAGAATCCTGTAGTGACATAAAAGACCCAATACAATCTCTCTCGACCCTGCCAATGTCTCACCTCCTTCTATTTTATCTCTTATTACTCTCACTTTCTCTTATGCTTTCTGCTTTCAGAGTCTTTCACTACCTTATTCTTTCCAAAACATGCCAATAATGTTACAATCTCATGATTTTTGCTACCTCTTCTGCCTAGTGTATTCTTCCTGCAGACACTGTCAGATTCCGTCACCTTTTTCACATCATTGCTTAAAGATCAACTTCTTAATCAGGCTTTCCCTAAGAAAACAATTTAAAATTGCAATACCCCACAATGTCTCCAACACTTGTTATCCAATCCTGCTGTTTATTTATTAAAGCTTATCTGACATACGATAGGTCTTGGATGAGATTTTGCCAATAGCAGACATGGAGACAAAAGTTTGAGTGCAAATAATTTATGAGAAAAGTGATCCCAGAAATCACTAGTAGAGGAAAAGAGAAGTGAAACAGAGAAAGAAAGGATATTAATACAGGATGCATTAAAGAGCAGGTTACTGCTGTGACCAACTGGGGCTCAAATGTCATGAAAACATCTGGGGAACCTGAGAGAAAATACCTGAGTTGTCCCATACAAGCCCTGAGAAAACTGTAGTATTTAACTGTCAATTTATTAATGGTGTTTTCAATAAAAAACTATCAGATTTGGACACACAGGAAAAGCACAGGCTACTAACCTTATCTGCTACAGAGCACGCTTTGCATGACTAAGAGCTACTCATTGCCCACATTAAGTTCATTTAATTTAACTGCTACTGATTCTTTAAGATGATGGTGAGTCATATATCTAAATAAATCAATCAAATGCTAAAAATAAAGCAAAAGTGTTACAGGGAAAAGCTACAGATCCCCACTATTGCAACTGGTTGCTTGACAAGTGGGGTAAGCTAGAGCATTCTGGGAGGGACTGGGCTCCTCTTGCCATGTCCTATCTGGCTTCAGATGCTTCAATCAACCTTTCAAGGCTATCACCAAAGCAAAAACACCAAGAGTCATCACAGAAAAATCACTGAATTCATACAACCTCTTCCTTGCACCAGTAAGCAGCAACAATCTTAGACTCTAATGATAATAAAGATCAATTACCCTGCTGGTGTACCTACTTCCCTTCTTTCCCTAATAGCCCAAGAGAACCTCAAACAGCCGCCACAGCATTAGTTTGCCTTCTATTGTTACAGAAGTTTTTCCTATCACCTCAAGAACCAAAATATTTAATCGCATCACTTCTGAAGATATAGGGGTGGGAAGCACATATTCTGTAATATGTAATATGTGAAGAGTTGTGAGAGTGGTCATCCCTGCCTCCTGCATTTGGTATCTGGACCATTTTAATCTAGCTATAAGGGACACAGAATCATGTCATAGGCTTTCTAAAAATATATGTGCTGCATATTGATGAATAGCAGGATGTAATCCTTAAGACAGTGTCCTAGCTGTGCCTTGAAAAGGTCATTCCAGAGTTTTATCAGATTGCCAATTTGTGATTTTGTATACTCAATGACACTAGTATTTTCTGAATTATTTCATGTGTAAATGTGGTTTAGTAATATTAACGTGATGGAGTCTTGCTTTCCATAAATTAAATATCTTCTATCTGGGCCTCGTTTTCCCTACTATATAAAGGAAGAAGATTGACCTAGGTGATTTATAAAAACCTTTTTAGTTCTCATTTATTTTCTTTTTTATCCAGATAAGCAGAAAGCTATTTCTGCATCATTTTGATATTTGTACTATAAAGAAAATGCATATTCAATGAACTTGAGCTGGTGATGTCCACTATGTGGTAATGGTATGAACCCAGATGGTACTTTCTCATAAGAAATACCTTATACATTTATATCTACTTGAACTGGTTTGGTGTGCATTTCTAAGACAAATCCTTAAAATTATAGGAGTATTAGATTCCAGAAAGAAACTGTTAAAGTTAATGAAATATAATAATGATGGTAAGTTAATTCTGTAAATAATTCAACATATCAACAACTGGTAATGGCCATATTTATCATTTTATTATTATTCTCTATATTTTCTCTAAAAGGTATTGACTTGTGAAAAAAACACTAAAGTATATGATTCATAACACTATATAAAAGTTGAATTAGATAATTTTCTGAACATTTATGAAACCTAAAACATCTTAGAGTATTTTTGTAATTTCAGTCTTGATTAAAGAGCTGGAAAACCTATTTTCTAAATAAATTTTGCTCTGCTATTCCAAGTTATCTCATTGCACGTCTGAAGTAGTAAATACCACCAAGGACAGACACATCCTTATACTTATAGACAGATGAAATATCCTTACGTGTGAACATAGAAACCCAATATGAATAATTTATTGTCAGAATTAGTGGCAGATCTAACTTATCGCAATAGGTGAGTCGAGCCTTGAACTACTAATTAGTGATAAGAATTATAAGGTTAATGATCTTGGAACTTTGCAATAATCTTTTTAGCCTAAAAATAAAACGATTGTTACCAAAAGCTTCAAGGAACATTCACACGATGGAATTAAGAGTTAGGTTACAGAAAGTAAACTGAGTAGTAGAAATAAAATGGATTAGAATTAAGCATAGAGTGCCGAGATTATTATTAAGATTTTTTGACTGATGTTCTAGCTTCATGTATTCATTCAACAATTATGTATTAAGTTTCTGATATGTGCCTAGCATCCTTCTAGATATTGGGGATATGACAGTAATAAAAACAATAATCTTTGTCACCCATGGGTCTTATAGACTGAAAGGGTCAGACAGGTAGAAACAGATATATTTTATATTTAATATATTTTTAAGTACATATTAGCAAAATACATAGTATGGAATGTGATATGATAAAGACTATAAAAAATAGCTGTTTATTCTGTTGATAATTTATCTTGCTGTGTAGAAGCTCTTTAGTTTAATTAGGTTCCACTTGTCAAGTTCTGTTTTTGTTGCAACTGATTTTGAGGACTTAGCCATGAATTCTTTGCCAAGGCTGATATTGAGAAGCATATTTCCTAGGTTGTCTTCTAGGATTTTTATAGTTGAAGTTTTACATTTAAGGCTTCAATCCATCTTGAGTTAATTTTTATATATGGTGATAGGTAGGAGTACAGATTCATTCTTCTGCATATGGATAGCCAGTTATCCCAGCACCATTTATTGAGTTGGATAATTGGAGAAAATATTCACAAACCATGTATCCAACAAAGGTCTAATATTCAGAATCTATAAGGAACTTAACAAAATAACAAGCAAAAAACCTCAACCCTATTAAAAAGGAGGCAAAGACATGAACAGACACTTCTCAAAAGAAGACATACAAGTGCCAACAAACATATGAAAACATGCTCCTCATTATTAATTATCAGAGAAATGCAAATCAAAATGACAATGAGATATCATCTCATGCCAGTCAGTGTGGCTTTTGTTAAAAAGTAAAAAAATAACCAATGTTGGCAAGGCTATGGAGAAAAGAGAACACCTATACGCTGCTGGTGGGAATGTAAATTAATTCAGCAACTGTGGAGAACAGTTTGGTGATTTCTCAAAAAACTAAGAGTTGAACTACCATTCAACCCAGAAATCTCATAACTAGGTACATATCAATGAATGAATCAGTCTACCAAAAAGACACGTGTACCTGTATCATTCCACCAAAAAGAAACATGCACATTGCATACAGTGAATGTTGCACTATTCACAATAGCAAAGACGTGGAATCAACCCAGATGCCCATCAATACTGTGTTGAATAAAGAAAATGCAGTACAACATACACCATGGGATTCTATGCAGCCATAAAAAGAATGAAATTGTATTCTTTGCAGCAATATGGATGCAACTGGAAACCATTATCCTACTCACTAATGCAGAAACAGAAAACCAAATGCTCCATGTTCTCACTTATAAGTGGGAGATAAATATTAGGTAAAAGTGGAGATAAAGATGGGAACAGTAGACACTGAGGAATGTAAGAGAGAGGAGAGAGTAAGGAGGACAAAGTTAGAAAAACTACCTATTGGATGATGGATTTAGTCATACTCTAAACCTCAGCATTATGCAATATGTCTATTTAAATACTTCTGCACATGTACCCCATGATTCTAAAATAAAAGTTATAAAAAGGATGAAAAATAAACATGAAACAGGAATAAATGCAGTAAATGGAGAGTGTTTGGGATTTTGTTAAAGTAGTCAATAAAGACCACATTGAAGTGATGTGAATAAAGGTCTCAAGAGGCAAAGCAACAAGTCGTGAAGCTGTGCAGATACACAGAAAAAAAGTGATCCTGGCCATAAGAAGATGATGTGCAAAGGATCTACAAAGGAAGCATTCTTGGTATCTTCCAGGACATCAAGAAAGACAAGCATAGTGCGAGTGAATGAGCAAGGAGAAGAATCATGGGAGCCAAGGTTAGTCAGGAAGCTAACAAGAGAACAGATCAAAGGAGACCTTCAAGTTCATCCTCTACTCAGAGTAAGGCAGGAAGCCACTGGAAGGTTTTGAGTAAAGAAAATCAGCACGATCTGATCCAAATGTTAACATGATGATTCTCATTGTTGTGTTAAGGATAGACAGAAAAAGACTTAGGCAGTAATAGAACAGGTTAGGAGGCTATAGCCATAATCAAGTCATTAGAGACTGGTCCAAGTGAGTGTTACAATGATAGCGATGAGAATTGGTTTTATTAATTAGGCATTTTGAAAATAGAGAAAAAATTGATTTTTGGGGGGAGAGATGGAGATGTCATTTAATTATATTAGAAAAAACGCTGCTCTCGAGGAGCCAAGATGGCCAAATAGGAACAGCTCTGGTATACAGCTCCCAGAGTGAGCGACGCAGAAGACGGGTGATTTCTGCATTTCCATCTGAGGTACCGGGTTCATCTCACTAGGGAGTGCCAGACAGTGGGCGCAGGTCAGTGGGTGCGCGCACCGTGCGCGAGGTGAAGCAGGGCGAGGCATTGCCTCACTTGGGAAGTGCAAGGGTCAGGGAGTTCCCTTTCCGAGTCAAAGAAAGGGGTGATGGACGCACCTGGAAAATCGGGTCACTCCCACCCGAATATTGCGATTTTCGGACCGGCTTAAAAAACGGCGCACCACGAGATTATATCCTGCACCCGGCTCCGAGGGTCCTATGCCCACGGAGTCTCGCTGACTGCTAGCACAGCAGTCTGAGATCAAACTGCAAGGGGCAGCGATCTGGGGAAGGGGCAACCGCCATTGCCCAGGCTTGCTTAGGTAAACAAAGCAGCAGGGAAGCTCGAACTGGGTGGAGCCCACCACAGCTCAAGGAGGCCTGCCTGCCTCTGTAGGCTCCACCTCTGGGGGCAGGGCACAGACAAACAAAAAGACAGCAGTAACCTCTGCAGACTTAAATGTCCCTGTCTGACAGCTTTGAAGAGAGCAGTGGTTCTCCCAGCACGCAGCTGGAGATCTGAGAACGGGCAGACTGCCTCCTCAAGTGGGTCACTGAACCCTGACCCCCTAGCAGCCTAACTGGGAGGCACCCCCCACCAGGGGCACACTAACACCTCACACGGCAGGGTATTCCAACAGACCTGCAGCTGAGGGTCCTGTCTGTTAGAAGGAAAACTAACAAACAGAAAGGACATCCACACCAAAAACCCATCTGTACATCACCATCATCCAAGACCAAAAGTAGATAAAACCACAAAGATGGGGAAAAAACACAACAGAAAAACTGGAAACTCTAAAACGCAGAGCGCCTCTCCTCCTCCAAAGGAACGCACTTCCTCACCAGCAACAGAACAAAGCTGGATGGAGAATGACTTTGACGAGCTGAGAGAAGAAGGCTTCAGACAATCAAATTACTCTGAGCTATGGGAGGACATACAAACCAAAGGCAAAGAAGTTGAAAACTTTGAAAAAAATTTAGAAGAATGTATAACTAGAGTAACCAATACAGAGAAGTGCTTAAAGGAGCTGATGGAGCTGAAAACCAAGGCTCGAGAACTACGTGAAGAATGCAGAAGCCTCAGGAGCTGATGCAATCACCTGGAAGAAAGGGTATCAGCAATGGAAGATGAAATGAATGAAATGAAGCAAGAAGGGAAGTTTAGAGAAAAAAGAATAAAAAGAAATGAGCAAAGCCTCCAAGAAATATGGGACTATGTGAAAAGACCAAATCTACATCTGATTGGTGTACCTGAAAGTGATGGGGAGAATGGAACCAAGTTCGAAAACACTCTGCAGGATATTATCCAGGAGAACTTCCCCAATCTAGCAAGGCAGGCCAACGTTCAGATTCAGGAAATACAGAGAACGCCACAAAGATACTCCTCGAGAAGAGCAACTCCAAGACACATAATTGTCAGATTCACCAAAGTTGAAATGAAGGAAAAAATGTTAAGGGCAGCCAGAGAGAAAGGTTAGGTTACCCACAAAGGGAAGCCCATCAGACTAACAGCAGATCTCTCGGCAGAAACCCTACAAGCCAGAAGAGAGTGGGGGCCAATATTCAACATTCTTAAAGAAAAGAATTTTCAACCCAGAATTTCATATCCAGCCAAACTAAGCTTCATAAGTGAAGGAGAAATAAAATACTTTACAGACAAGCAAATGCTGAGAGATTTTGTCACCACCAGGCCTGCCCTAAAAGAGCTCCTGAAGGAAGCACTAAACATGGAAAGGAACAACTGGTACCAGCCGCTGCAAAATCATACCAAAATGTAAAGACCATCAAGACTAGGAAGAAACTGCATCAACTAATGAGCAAAATAACCAGCTAACATCATAATGACAGGATCAAATTCACACATAACAATATTAACTTTAAATGTAAATGGACTAAATGCTCCAATTAAAAGACACAGACTGGCAAATTGGATAAAGAGTCAAGACCCAACAGTGTGCTGTATTCAGGAAACCCATCTCACGTGCAGAGACACACATAGGCTCAAAATAAAAGGAAGACCTACCAAGCAAATGGAAAACAAAAAGAGGCATGGGTTGCAATCCTAGTCTCTGATAAAACAGACTTTAAACCAACAAAGATCAAAAGAGACAAAGAAGGCCATTACATAATGGTAAAGGGATCAATTCAAAAAGAAGAGCTAACTATCCTAAATATATATGGACCCAATACAGGAGCACCCAGATTTGTAAAGCAAGTCCTGAGTGACCTACAAAGAGACTTAGACTCCCACACATTAATAATGGGAGACTTTAACACCCCACTGTCAACATTAGACAGATCAACGAGACAGAAAGATAACAAGGATACCCAGGAATTGAACTCAGCTCTGCACCAAGCGGACCTAATAGACATCTACAGAACTCTCCACCCTAAATCAACAGAATATACATTTTTTTCAGCACCACACCACACCTATTCCAAAATTGACCACACACTTGGAAGTAAAGCACTCCTCAGCAAATGTAAAAGAACAGAGATTATAACAAACTATCTCTCAGACCACAGTGCAATCAAACTAGAACTCAGGATTAAGAATCTCACTCAAAACCGCTCAACTACATGGAAGCTGAACAACCTGTTCCTGAATGACTACTGGATACATAACGAAATGAAGGCAAAAATAAAGATGTTCTTTGAAACCAAGGAGAACAAAGACACAACATACCAGAATCTCTGGGACACATTCAAAGCAGTGTGTAGAGGGAAATTTATAGCACTAAATGCCCACAAGAGAAAGCAGGAAAGATCCAAAATTGATACCCTAACATCACAATTAAAAGAACTAGAAAAGCAAGAGCAAACACATTCAAAAGCTAGCAGAAGGCAAGAAATAACTAAAATCAGAGCAGAACTGAAGGAAATAGAGACACAAAAAACCCTTCAAAAAATCAATGAATCCAGGAGCTGGTTTTTTGAAAGGATCAACAAAATTGATAGACCACTAGCAAGACTAGTAAAGAAAAAAAGAGAGAAGAATCAAATAGACACAATAAAAAATGATAAAGGGGATATCATCACCAATCCCACAGAAATACAAACTACCATCAGAGAATACTACAAACACCTCTACGCAAATAAACTAGAAAATCTAGAAGAAATGGATGAATTCCTCGACACATATACTCTCCCAAGACTAAACCAGGAAGAAGTTGAATCTCTGAATAGATCAATAACAGGAGCTGAAATTGTGGCAATAATCAATAGGTTACCAACCAAAAAGAGTCCAGGACCAGATGGATTCACAGCCGAATTCTACCAGAGGTACAAGGAGGAACTGGTACCATTCCTTCTGAAACTATTCCAATCAATAGAAAAAGAGGGAATCCTCCCTAACTCATTTTATGAGGCCAGCATCATCCAGATACCAAAGCCGGGCAGAGACACAACCAAAAAAGAGAATTTTAGACCAATATCCTTCATGAACATTGATACAAAAATCCTCAATAAAATACTGGCAAAACGAATCCAGCAGCACATCACAAAGCTTATCCAACATGATCAAGTGGGCTTCATCCCTGGGATGCAAGGCTGGTTCAATATATGCAAATCAATAAATGTAATCCACCATATAAACAGAGCCAAAGACAAAAACATGATTATCTCAATAGATGCAGAAAAAGCCTTTGACAAAATTCAACAACCCTTCATGCTAAAAACTCTCAATAAATTAGGTATTGATGGGACGTATTTCAAAATAATAAGAGCTATCTATGACAAACCCACAGCCAATATCATACTGAATGGGCAAAAACTGGAAGCATTCCCTTTAAAACTGGCACAAGACAGGGATGCCCTCTCTCACCACTCCTATTCAACATAGTGTTGGAAGTTCTGGCCAGGGCAATTAGGCAGGAGAACGAAATAAAGGGTATTCAATTAGGAAAAGAGAAAGTCAAATTGTCCCTGTTTGCAGACGACATGATTGTATATCTAGAAAACCCCATTGTCTCAGCCCAAAATCTCCTTAAGCTGATAAGCAACTTCAGCAAAGTCTCAGGATACAAAATCAATGTACAAAAATCACAAGCATTCTTATACACCAACAACAGACAAACAGAGAGCCAAATCATGAGTGAACTCCCATTCACAATTGCTTCAAAGAGAATAAAATACCTAGGAATCCAACTTACAAGGGATGTGAAGGACCTCTTCAAGGAGAACTACAAACCACTGCTCAAGGAAATAAAAGAGGATACAAACAAATGGAAGAACATTCCATGCTCATGGGTAGGAAGAATCAATATCGTGAAAATGGCCATACCTCCCAAGATAATTTACAGATTCAATGCCATCCCCATAAAGCTACCAATGACTTTCTTCACAGAATTTGAAAAAACAACTTTAAAGTTCATATGGAACCAAAAAAGAGCCCGCATCGCCAAGGCAATCCTAAGCCAAAAGAACAAAGCTGGAGGCATCACACTACCTGACTTCAAACTATACTACAAGGCTACAGTAACCAAAACAGCATGGTACTGGTACCAAAACAGAGATATAGATCAATGGAACAGAACAGAGCCCTCAGAAATAACGCCACATATCTACAACTATCTGATCCTTGACAAACCTGAGAAAAGCAAGCAATGGGGAAAAGATTCCCTATTTAATAAATGGTGCTGGGAAAACTGGCTAGCCATATGTAGAAAGCTGAAACTGGATCCCTTCCTTACACCTTATACAAAAATCAATTCAAGATGGATTAAAGACTTAAACGTTAGACCTAAAACCATAAAAACCCTAGAAGAAAACCTAGGCATTACCATTCAGGACATAGGCATGGGCAAGGACTTCATGTCTAAAACACCAAAAGCAATGGCAACAAAAGCCAAAATTGACAAATGGGATCTCATTACACTAAAGAGCTTCCGCACAGCAAAAGAAACTACCATCAGAGTGAACAGGCAACCTACAAAATGGGAGAAAATTTTCACAACTTACTCATCTGACAAAGGGCTAATATCCAGAATCTACAATGAACTCAAACAAATTTACAAGAAAAAAACAAACAACCCCATCAACAAGTGGGCGAAGGACATGAACAGACACTTCTCAAAAGAAGACATTTATGCAGCCAAAAAACACATGAAAAAATGCTCATCATCACTGGCCATCAGAGAAATGCAAATCAAAACCACAATGAGATACCATCTCACACCAGTTAGAATGGCAATCATTAAAAAGTCATGAAACAACAGGTGCTGGAGAGGATGTGGAGAAATAGGAACACTTTTACACTGTTGGTGGGGCTGTAAACTAGTTCAACCATTGTGGAAGTCAGTGTGGCGATTCCTCAGGGATCTGGAATTAGAAATACCATTTGACCCAGCCATCCCATTACTGGGTATATACCCAAAGGACTATAAATCATGCTGCTATAAAGACACATGCACACGTATGTTTATTGCGGCATTAGTCACAATAGCAAAGACTTGGAACCAACCCAAATGTCCAACAATGATAGACTGGATTAAGAAAATGTGGCACATATACACCATGGAATACTATGCAGCCATAAAAAATGATGAGTTCATGTCCTTTGTAGGGACATGGATGAAATTGGAAATCATCATTCTCAGTAAACTATCTCAAGAACAAAAAACCAAACACCACATATTCTCACTCATAGGTGGGAATTGAACAATGAGATCACATGGACACAGGAAGGGGAATATCACACTCTGGGGACTGTGGTGGGGTGGGGGGAGGGGGGAGGGATAGCATCGGGAGATATACCTAATGCTAGATGACGAGTTAGTGGGTGCAGCGCACCAGCCTGGCACATGTATACATATGTAACTAACCTGCACAATGTGGACATGTACCCTAAAACATAAAGTATAATTAAAAAAAAGAAAAAGAAAGAAAAAACATGTTTGAAGGTAACAAAAGAGTTTAAGTGTGATATTCTAAATCTTGGGTGCTTACTTGTCAATCAGTTGGAAATAAGGATCAAGTAGTTGTCTAAATTGATCTGGATTACACAAGAGTGCATAAGAGCGTGGATATAGAATTTAAAGCATTAAAGTGTGAAATAACCAAAGGAATAGATACAGACAGAGGGGAAAAAAAGGCTGCAGTAACATTAGAGTTTGAAAGATATCATGAAATAGCCCTTTTCTTTTTAAATTTTAGTCTTTACATTAAAAACATCACTTGATCTCACAGTCGATAGCTGAGCCAATAAAGTAGCTATTCATCTTCTAGTTTTTAGTTAATAATTTAGTCATGTTCAGCTATCACAATAATTCAACTATCATTTAATAATTCAGTAAAATTTCAAAATGGGTTTTTTTAATGCTCTCAGTTCACCCTTAGGGTAAATAATCTATACAGCATGCATAGCATAATCAGGAAGGAGCAAACATACTTTGAATCTCGAATGAAAGCCACCAAGAATATATGCTCCAAATAACCTTCCATCATTGGATTCAGGAATCATTATGTGCAATGTTAATGTGTGAGAATATGCAAATTCATGACTTCTACTACATTTTTTCCTATATTTAACTCACAGGTGTAACAGGCAGAAAAACAATATTTAGTATTTTTCTAGGAATAAGAGTGACAAGTTTTAAATTTTGCAGGTTTTAAAAAATTATTATGGTCATACAGGAAAAAGTCAGTTTGCCAGAAAGAAATAGATGGCATACTCAAAGTGCGTAATTTGAGGCAGAGTTTAATAAAGAAGCAAAAGTGACAGCTAAGATTCAGAGTGGAAACTTCGTAAAGTCATAAAACTGGTAACGTGTGTAGTGATCAATAACTTTTAACTCTTTCTGAACATGAAGTTCACAGATTTAACATAGTATCACACTTTCACATATACCCTCACTGTTTGAACAATTCAATTGAATTTTCCAAATTTTTCAATTTTTTTTCCAATTGAACAATTTGGGAAAACAAAGTCCAAATCTCAAAACATTTCAGCAGACCAATTTATGTACATAAAACTTTGGAGGTTAATGTTTCAGAGTAAAAATCTGTTGCTCTATTAGAAAAGAACAATAAAGGTAAGGGTCTGCATAGTATTTAATACAGTTATAATTACTTATGAGAACAGTGTCTAAAATATTTAATTTTTTTACATTTATGGGAAATAGAAACTTTCTTACCAAATATGTTGGCAGTTAATGAAGGAGACTGATAGTTAATTATAACAACTGAGATATTTCAAAAGTGTAAGGGCATGTTCTAAATAATGATGCTAGGAACTTGCACCATGAGTGCTTGTGGTCGCTGTGCTTGATGTACTTCCTCAGGGCTTCATGTCTTTGACATCTCCTTTCTCTTTCCAATATCCTAATTCAGTCTTATTTCAGAGTCAGAGTCAGTCACCTCTCAGAGCTGGGCCACGAATCAGACATGTACGTACAATGTCCTCAGCATCCATAGATGAAGGAACTCTTACATACAAGGATATTGCAGGGGTTCATTATTTCTCTAATCTTGTCCGAGTATACTCACCATGCCTCATATCCTCATTATCAGTCTTACTACAAATTTCTTACTACCGTTTCTCGTAACTGAAAAAATTCTAGAAGAATCTAAATGTGTGTATCTCCTCCAGTAGTTAGCAGTGAAATTACTTTAAGATGGTCAGTAGTACAATGCTTGAATTAGTGCAAGCTCATAGGCCTAATTTTGTAAAATATAGATTTGAATTTTAAGCATGTTGGGTTGGTGAGGCAGACTTAGAGATAAGTACTTAGAATCACAGGGAAACCCAGTTAGTGTCACAAAAGTGAAATACAGCACTTCCTCTTGGGGGCAACCAGATGAGGTAGAAACTCATTGCTCATGCTGCAATTGTCAAGACTTGCTAGCAGAAACACCGTCTCGCCGTTCTTCCAGGCATCTTAGACAATTCAAGTATACTGAGGTGAGGTTTTAAATGCTACCCTTTGGCTTCCTTATTGCATACTAAGCACCAATGGATAGATTAGAGTGGGAAGGGTGCTCTCTACCTAAATGCCAAGAGCTTTCTTTGTCTTATTGGCAAAGGCAAGGTGGGCGTAGTACATGACAGTGTAAGTATTTTTGAGGAAACAATGATCAAACTGTAATTTAGATTTGTCCAAAGACTTATACTAAATAGGTTTTCCTACCACTTCTGCTTCTTCACTAAATGTCTCACTGACATCCTTACTGCTGCTGGAAACTAGCTCTTCCCTTAAGACTGCACTCCCATTGAGGCCCAGTGAATGAAAACTGTCCAATTTGTCCTTAGTCCACTTATGTTACTATAGCAGAATTACACATATTTGCTAATTGATAACAGAAATTTATTTCTCACGGTTCTGGAGGCTGAGAACGGCATGTCATGGTACTGGCAGGTTTGATGTCTGCTCCCAGTTTCCTTTTCCAAGATTATACCATGATTGCTCCACCCTCCAGAGGGGAGAAATGCTGTTCCTCATGTGGCAGAGTAACAGAAGAGAGAGAAGCCCCTCCTGCAATCCTTTTTTATAGCAGCACGAATGCATTCATGAGGGTAGAGCGCTCATAATCTAAACATCTCCAATTAGGCCCACCGCCCAACTCTGTTGCACTGGGAATTAAGCTTCTAATGTAGGGATTTGAAAGGGACAAGATCATTTGAACATAGCAGAAATGGTCTTTGGACAGCTAACTCTAAATCACAACATTTTTTTTCATGATACCTTCAGAAATATTCATCTTAAATGAGTATTTCCAGCCACCTCAGCTTCTTCCTTAAATGTCCTATTTACATTTCCACTACAACTGGAAACTAGGTCTTCCTTTAGACTGCAGTCCCATTGATGTCACATCTAGTGAAAGCTATTTAATCTCTCATTCACCATATTCTATAACACATGGTTTGCGACTGGAGGTTGGCACACTCTTCCCTCCCCGGGTTAATTTTGGACTATTACTTGGCCACTCAAATACAAAACTGTGCTCCTTTTAAAGTTAATGTAATATGGCTGTGTCAATCACCTCTTTTTATGGGTGTTATCTTCTGAACTCTACGTGACAATTTATTATCCATTGAATGTTTTCGTATTTGGGTCATTATTTTACTCTTCTTCCAATATCTTCTAATATCGATAGAAGATAGGAAAATTCTATGGATTTATTTCTCAGTTCTTTGTCCTTTTATGTCTAATGCTCTTATTTGCGTCTACATCTGCCAGCCATTTTGTTATGTCCTCAAAATTCATTCACCACTGACACAGAGATTCTAGACAACCAATTACCACTACTTTTCATTCTTCCTTTTTACGTCATTACCACTTTACACGTGGTCTTCCAAGCATTGAGTCCTTTCTTATATTACCTAACAGTGTTTCTCTACCCTCCTCAATCTTTTTTGTTTGTTTCCATGAACTGTTACCTAAAAACATTTAATAATTAGCTAAACCGGTTATAACACACATCTCTTATTAGATGTTATCAGAGGTTGGGGTACTCTAGATACAGAGATATGGCCTCTCATAAATTGATTTATTGGGAAGTACTCAGAGGAACAACATCTTTAGAGGAGTGCGGGGAAAAAAAAGGAATGGGTCAAATAAAGATCAATTGTAGTGTTGTTGCAATGAAGTACTAGTTGCTCATCCCGTGAACTTTGAAGTTTAGATGACCCTGTAGAGCTCAAATTGAGATAATAGGTCTTGGCCTCTATATATCCACCATCTTCATCATCAGCCAGACTCAAGTTTGAACATGTTTAAGAGTTTTAGTAGCCATACACATATTCTTCTTGCTGAAGTAATAAACTTTGTCTAATTTCTATTGTTATTTTTTCTCGTTAAATCATTTTAATGTACTTCTATGTGATATAAATATTTTCAATCTATCACTAGTATTTCACAATTTTTCAATCTATCACTAGTATTTCACAATTTTTTCTGTTATTTTTCGAGTTTGTTTATGATATATTTGGAAAAATTAAATATAAAAATAAATATATTTATGTAGTCATATATTTCCAGCTTTACGAAATTATAAATTGGTGTTTTCAGTCTTACGGCAAAAGATTTTTCCAAGCACTGGGTAATTAATAGATATTTTCTAAAATTTGAGTTTTGGTATTTTAGCCCTCATTAAAACACAAACCTACTTTTATCTGTGGTAAAATGATTGTACCCTTAATTTTATTCTTGGTACCTGGGCAAATATTCATGCACAGTAATTAACAAATATTTTATAATCCTGATATATGCTAAATAATAGGACTCTCTTCTTTACAGATAAAATTGTCTTTCAAGGCTGGGCATGGTGGCTTACGCCTGTAATCTCAGCACTTTGGGAAGCTGAGGTGAAAGAATTGCTTGAGCCCAGGAGTTCAAGACCAGCCTGGGCAACATAGTGAGACCCCAACTCTTAAAAAAATTGTCTTTCAAAATAAGGATTATTTTTTTTACAGGATCTTCATAGTTATTGGTGTTTTGTAAGGTTCAAGTTTATTCCTCTAAATAAACCCTGCATAAAAGTTTTAAATGCCTACATTATTAAATAACTAAAAGCTTAAAGTAAACCTCTTTTTTTTTTTAGAGACGGAGTCTCACACTGTTGCCCAGGCTGGAGTGCAGTGGCGCGATCTAGTCTCACTGCAAGCTCCGCCTCCCAGGTTCACGCCATTCTCCCGCCTCAGCCTCCCGAGTAGCTGGGACTACAGGCTGCCACTATGCCCAGCTAATTTTTTGTATTTTTAGTAGAGATGGGGTTTCACCATGTTAGCCAGGATGGTCTCGATCTCCTGAGCTCGTGATCCACCGGCCTCGGCCTCCCAAAGTGCTGGGATTGCAGGCGTGAGCCACCATGCCCGGCCGTAAACCTCTTATGTTTTAAAAAACTATTAAAATAACAAAAACATAAGCAAAAAAAGTAGAAAATGGGAATTAAAAAATTTTAAAGCTAAAATCAATGAAACAAAAATTTAAAAAGATAAGACAACCTTTTTTCTTACAGAATTTTTTTTCAAAATAGAAAATGAATAAATAACAACTACCTATGAGAAGAACTTAAAAAAATTATAAAAGAACATCAAGTGCAATGTTATTTTAAAAAGAAAAAAGGAATTACAATGCTAGAAAAGATTATCGAGGTGTAAGTAATCAAATCTAAATAAACAAGAACTAGAAAATTAGAATCACTGAATTATCTGAAAATAGGGAAAGGTGACAGCTTGTTTTGAAAGTCATCCATCCAAAGTATTTATTTTAGTTATATTTCACCTTTAAATAACATTGTCTCTTAACAATGACGTCACACCATGAAAAAGAAAGGTAAAGTTCTCCCCCAAAATTTTTCAAGAAATTTTTTTATATTTAAAATAATGAATGTCTAAAAAAATTACATCAAATTCAGCATCCATAACCCCTAAAATCCATATACATTAAAACAAAGCAAATTTTATTTCAATGGGAAAATATTTTTAAAGCTATATCTATTAAAATTTAGAACAAGATAAGGTTACCTACTGTCACTATTATTACTGAACATTGTTTTTGAAGCTCTAGCAAATCAGGTAAAAACATAAAATTTAAAAAAGGTGCAGATATTAGTATAGAAACACTTTTTCTTCTTCAAATAATTTATCTCAGAAAACCAAGCTCTAGTTTTACTTGAGATTTGAATTTACTTAACAGTGAAATTTGTCAACCTTGCTATGTATAAAAAAAAATTTAAAGCCAATGATTTTTCAATATTAGCAATAACAAAATTAGGAATGTAGAAATGTTTATCTACAAAGTTTTTAAAATAAAACTGAATTACTCAGAAATAAATAAAGAATAACAGTGCAAGAGCCATATTTCAAAAGTAAAACTTCTTAATAAAGGATGTAAATAAAAAGGAAAAAATTGAAAGGCATACCATGTTTTTGGGCAGAAATACTTAATATCACAAAATGCTAATTATACTGAGATGCATATATATAATGAAAATATGATTACCAATTTATTTGGAGTTCTAACTGGAATATCTCTAATTTTAAGTCTTTATACAAAAGGACAGATGACAGAGAAGATTCAAAACGATGACAATAACAGAAAACGAATAGTGAATGTAAGAATAGACTTATTAATTATTAAATAAATTATAAATCCACTTACCTAAATTCAGTATTGACAAAAGACTAGACCAATAAATTATTTGAATCAAATAATCAATCCAGATCCCATTTTGTCTAGGAAAAAAATTAAATTGCAGCACATATAAATATGCTTATGTATATATACATACTGTATACATGTACACAGGTATAATCTGTATACATGTATGTTTGCTACATGTATGTTTGCACATATATATAAGTATAAATATACTTCATTTTATGTATAGCCCGTGATCTTTCAGAATATATATGTGTATATATACAAAAATATGGAGATCTGGCAAGATGGCCAAATAGGAAGAGCTCTGGTCTGCAGCTCCCAGCGAGACCAATGCAGAAGTTGGGGGATTTCTATATTTCCAACTGAGATACGCAGTTCATCTCACTGGGACTGGTTAGGCCGTGATTACAGCCCGTGGAGGGCAAGCAGAAGCAGGGTAGGGTGTAGAATCACCCAGGAAGTGCAAGGAGCTGGGGATCTCCTCCCTAAGCCAAGGGAAGCCATGAGGGACTGTGCTATCCAGGCCAGATACTATACTTTTCCCACGGTTTTCGCCATCCTCACAACAGGAGATTCCATTATGTGCTGACACCACCAGACTCTGGGTTTCAAGCACAAAACTGGGCAGCTGTTTGGGCAGACACCAAGCTAGCTGCAGGAGGTTTTTTTGTTTGTTTTCATACCCAGTGGTGCCTGGAACTCCAGCAAGACAGAACAGTTCACTCCCCTCAAAAGGGGGCTGAAGCCAGAGAGCCAAGTGGTCTCACTCAGCGGGTCCCACTCCCATAGAGCCCAGCAAGCTAAGGATCACTGGCTTGAAATTCTCACTGCCAGCTCAGCCGTTTGAAGTCTAGCTGGGACAATCGAGCTTGGTGGGGAGAAAGGCGTCCACCATTATTGAGGCTTGAGTAGGCGGTTTTCCCATGACAGTGTTAAAGAGGCTGGGAAGTCTGGACTGGGGTAGAACTTACCACAGTGCAGCAAAGCGGCTGTGGCCAGACTGCCTCTCTAGATTCCTCCTCACTGGACAGGGCATCTCTGAAAAAAGGCAGCAGCCCCAGTCAGGGGCTAATAGATGAAACTCCCATCTCCCTGTGACAGAGCACCTGGGGGAAGGGGAGGCTGTGGGCGCAGCTTCAGCGGACTTAAACGTTCCTGTTTGCCGGCTCTGGAGAGAGAAGCGGATCCTGATAAGGAGAATCCTCTCAGCACAGTGCCCAAGCTCTGCCAAGAGACAGACTGCCTCCTCAAGTGCCTCCTGACTGGGAGACACTTCCCAGCAGGGGTCGACGACACCTAATACAGGAGAGCTCCAGCTGACATCAGGTTGGTGCCCCTCTGGAACGAAGCTTCCAGAGGAAGTAGTAGGTAGCAATATTTGTTCTTCTGCAGCCTCCACTGGCGATACCCAGTCTGAAGTGGATTTCCAGCAAACTACAACAGACCTGCAGAAGTGGGGCCTGACTGTTCGAAGAGAAACTAACGAAGAGAAAGCAATAACAACAACAGCAACAAAACGGACCCCTACACAAAAACCCCATCCAAAGGTCATCAGCCTCAAGGATCAAAGGTAGATAAATCCATGAAGATGATAAAAAAAACAGCAAAAAGAAAATGCTGAAAATTCCAAAAACCATAATGTCTCTTCTCCTCCAAATGATTGCACCTCCTCTCCAGCAAGGGCACAAAACTGCATGGAGAATGAACTTGATGAATTGACAGAAGTAGGCTTCAGAAGATGGGTAATAACAAACTCCTCTGAGCTAAAGGAGCATGTTTTAACTCAATGCAAGGAAGCTAAAGCCCTTGATAAAAGGTTACAGGAACTGCTAACCAGAATAACCAGTTAAGAGAAGAATATAAATGACCTGACGGAGCTGAAAAACACAGTACGAGAACTTCATGAAACATGCACAAATACCAGTAGCTAAGTAGATCAAATGGAAGAAAGGATATCAGAGATTGAAGATCAACTTACTGAAATAAGGCATGAAGACAAAATAAAAGAAAGAAGAATGAAAAGTATTGAACAAAGCCATCAAGAAATATGGGACTATGTGAAAAGACCAAACCTACGATTGATTGGCATATCTGAAAGTGGTGGGGAGAATGGGACCAAGTTGGAAAACACACTTCAGGATATTACCCAGGAGAACTGCCCCAACCTAGCAAGGCAGGCCAACATTCCAATTCAGGAAATACAGAAAACACCACTAAGGTACTCCTCAAGAAAAGCAACTCCAAGACACATAATTGTCAGATTCTCCAAATTGAAATGAAGGAAAAAATGTTAAGAGCTGCAGAGAAAAAGGTCAGGTTACCTACAAAGAGAAGCCCAGCAGACTAACAGTGGATCTCTCTGCAGAAACCCTACAATTCAGAAGAGAGTGGGGGCCAATACTCAACATACTTAAAGAAAAGAATTTTCAACCCAGAATTTCATGTCCAGCCAAACTAAGCTTCATAAGTGAAAGAGAAATAAAATCGTTTATAGACAAGCAAGTGCTGAGGGATTTTGTCACCATGCACCCATTACAGGAGCACCCAGATTTATAAAGCAAGTTCTTAGAGATGCACAAAGAGACTTAGACTCCCACACAATAATAGTAGGAAACTTTAACACCCACCAGTCAGTATTAGAAAGATCAATGAGACAGAAAATTAACAAGGATTTTCAGGACTTGAACTCAGCTCTGGACCAAGCAGACCTAATAGGCATCTACAGAACTCTCCAACCCAAATCAACGGAATATACAGAATATATTCTTCTCAGTACCACATCACACTTCTTCTAAAATCAACCCCATTATTGGAAGTAAAACACCCTTCAGCAAATTCAAAAGAATGGAAATCATAACAAACAGTCTCCCGGACCACAATGCAATCAAATTAGAACTCAGGATTAAGAAACTCACTCAAAACTGCACAACTACATGAAAACTGAACAACCTGCTCCTGAATGACTATTGCGTAAATAGTGAAATTAAGGCAGAAGTTCTTTGAAACCAATGAGAACAAAGAGACAATGCACTAGAATCTCTGGGACACAGCTAAAGTAGTGTTAAGAGGAAAATTTATAGCACTAAATGCCCACAACAGAAAGCTGGAAAGATCTAAAATTGACGCCCTAACATCACTATTTAAAGAACTAGAGAAGCAAGAGCAAAGAAATTCAAAAGCTAGCAGAAGACAAAAAATAACTAAGATCAGAGCAGAACTGAAGAAGACAGAGACAGGAAAAACCCTTCAAAAAATAAATGAATCCAGAAGCTGGCTTTTTTGAAAAAATTAACAAAACAGATAGACCTCTAGATAGAATGATAAAGAAGGAAATAGAGAAGAATCAAATAGACACAATAAAAAATGATAAAGAGGATATCACCACTAATCCCACAGATATACAAACAACCATCAGAGAATACTATAGACACCTCTATGCAAATAAACTAGAAAATCTAGAAGAAATAGATAAATTCCTGGACACATACACCCTCACAAGATTAATCAGGGAGAAGTCAAATCCCTGAATAGACCAATAATAAGTTTTGAAATTGAGACAGTTATTAATAGCCTACCAATCAAAAACAGCCCAAGACCAGATGGATTCACAGCCAAATTCTACCAGAGGTACATAGAAGAGCTAGTACCATTCCTTCTGAAACTATTCCAAACAATAGAAAAAGAGGAATTGCTCCCGAACTCATTTTTTGAGGCCAGCATCATCCCGATACCAAAACCTGGCAGAGGCACAACACACAAAAAATTTCAGGCCAATAACCCTGATGAACACTGATGTGAAAATCCCCAATAAAATACTGGCAAACCAAATCCAGCAGCATATCAAAAAGCTTATCCATCACAATCAAGTCGGTTTCATCCCTGGGATGCAAGGCTAGTTCAACATATGCAAATCAATAAACATAATCCATCACATAAACAGAAGCAATGAGAAAAGCCCCACGATTATCCCAATAAATGCAGAAAAGGCCTTTGATAAAAGTCAACACCCTTTCTTGCTAAAAACTCTCAATAAACAAGGTACTGATGGAACGTATCTCAAAATAATAAGAGCTATTTGTAACAAATCCATAGTCAATATCATATTGAATGGGCAAAAGCTGGAAGCATTCCCTTTGAAAACTGGCACAAGACAAGGATGTCCTCTATCACCACTCCTATTCCACATAGTATTGGAAGTTCTGGCCAGGGCAATCAGGCAAAAGAAACTATCATCAGAGTGAACAGGCAACTTACAGAATAGGAGAAAATTTTTGCAATCTATCCGTCGGACAAAGGGCTAATATCCAGCATCTACAAGGAACTTAAACAAATTTACAAGAAAAAAACAAACAACCCTACCTTTTTCCACTTTTTCTCTGAGAGCCCAGACTGGAAAACTTTAGCTAACCTTATATTAAAATGCAAATAGAACATAGATATCATTTTTTATTTAAAAAACTGAAGAATATTACAAAAGCTAAATTTGTAGCTATGTGTCAGCAACAGAGGATAAATAAGTTAATGCAGAACACATTTAAGACTGACAGTGCAGAAGTTGAGTGTTTCTTTGTCCCTGTGAGGAACTGTATGTTTAATAGAGATGTCTATAAATAACACAATGTAATGAAAGACCTAGAAAATCTAATTATAATAGCAGAAATCAAAGAAGTCAAAGAGCACTTGAAGGTAATATTGACATTGGCTAGAATCCCTTTTACTTAGAATCTTTAAAATGGAAGATTATATTTCATGACCACACAGTCTAAATTGGTTTATTTACCTGAAAATTAAGAGATCATATTTTCAGAAGGGAATGTTACCTAGGTGGGCATTTGACGACAAATAACAGAATTGCTATTATCAATAAGGTAATTCAGCTAGTGCTTCTAGACATTTTTGAATAGTAGCACACCAGATTGCATAACAGATTATGTAACAGTTAAATATAGTTTCTTATTTTCTTTTTTTTCCCGATAATCAGAGTAGATATATGGATTGGCTTGTATTTTAATTTTCAGTTTGTCCTTGAATTTCTATTCAGATGATTATACATTTTCTCATGGAGTTTTCATCAATTCCCTCATTTCAATCAATATTTTTTTCTTGCTTAAAGATTAGTGTGCATGTGTTTTTTGTGTGTGTGTGTGTGTGTATGTGCTTATCACAGATATAAAGGGCCTTTGTTTCTGTAAATGTATTTATGATCTTCTAAGTGTTTACTACAATTGCTTGATGAATTGCTTATATTTTATTCTCCAGTGGATTTTTCAAACTGGTCTTTAATTTGGGAGTACATAAATGCATATTATGCTAAAATCTTTTACAAAATCTGTTCCTTTTAGGGTGCTTAGTTACTAGACAAGCCCTTTCGTATCCCTGTACCTCAGTTTTCATCATTTATGACGTGAGATAATTGTGTCTATCTTTAAGTTTGCTGTGAGTATCGATTTATTCGTATACATGAAGTGTGCCCGACTTACGATAAACAAGCTAAGTGTTAGCTACTATTTTCCTTTGGGTAACTCACATCTTAGTATCCACTGGAAACACATGAAAACCCAGTATTTAATAAATAAAATTAAAACATTGATTTCTGAAGTGGTTATCGTTGTAAAATCATTCTTTTTAAATTCTTTTGAACATGCATAATGAAATTTGGATGAATAATTTTATACTCTACCAACATATCATAAAGTTGCTTAGTATTTCATTACATTCTTTAGTCATGAGATTTGCTATGTTCTTTTGTTTTTCATTGTAACCAGTGTTTTGTTTTTTTTTTTGTTTTGTTTTGTTTTGTTTTGAGACGGGGTCTCGCTGTGTCACCCAGGCCAGAGTGCAATGGCACAATCTCAGCTCATTGCAAGCTCTGCTTCCTGGGTTCATGCCCTTCTCCCGCCTCAGCCTCCCGAGTAGCTGGGACTACAGGTGCCCGCCACTACGCCTGGCTAATTTTGTTTTTGTATTTTTAGTAGAGATGGGGTTTCACCGTGTTAGCGAGGATGGTCTCGATTTCCTGACCTCGTCATCCGCCTGCCTCGGCCTCCTAAAGTGCTGGGATTACAGGCGTGAGCCACTGCGCCCAGCCCATCATGACTAGTTTTAATTACTCACATATATTAAAAAATTAAGCTGACACTTATGACAACCTCAAAGGCTTTCCAATCCAGATCCTAACATTCAAGGTATTCCATAATTATAACTCTAAGTAATTTTTCCATTCAGTTTTCTAAGAAGGCAAATTGAACTTCTTGCTTCTCTCCATTCAAACATCAATTTATGTGATTCTTACCACTTCAAATAAACACTCCTTATTTTTCAGATTGATAGGCTTAAAGTCTCATGAAAATGCTTAGTGACATGCAATTAAGTTTTGATATAAACTGTGCTCAATATTTTATCACTAATAAGCATACACACATAGGAGATAAATCGGTTATTTTTTCCTGCTCTTGGCTTACTACATCTGTATAGGCTTAGCTAAAATGGCTTCAACTAGCACATGTAGTGGGGAGAGGTTTATGATTATAGAGTTTTTACACAGGCCTTGTTCCAGTGCAACCTTAGAAATATCTTTTCTTGGGTGAGAAAATGAGGTGGTAATGATGAAAGCTCCTGTATGGTAAGAAACTAAAACAAATATGAGCTTGCTCACAGCCAGAATATGAGTGACTCAAAAATGAGGAATGGAAGGATCATCACTAGATATTATGAGAAATAATTTTTATCAGTAATATATAAATAAGCATTTAATATTACATCTGGAATTTGAATCTTGGAAAATTTTTTATACCAAATTTTCACAATGTCATCAAGGGTTGCAGTTCCAGGGAAGGTGGAGTAAGCAAATGCTTTCCTTTTACTCCCAAATAATACAACTCTAAAGCTCATATAGAATTCATAGCCCAACTATTTGAGAATACTAAAAATAAACTATCAACAGGCAGCTTAGAGAAGAACATCAGAATTCAACACACCAACAAATCTGTAATAAGTTTACTATATGTTTCTTCCTTTGGTATCTTCCTTTTGGAAGTTAACCCAACTAAGAATCCAGAAAGAAATAAGCAATATTGGGCAGACAGAGAAAAACAGAAATAATCTGAGAAGTAAAGGGAATTCCTATAACTGAGAGAGAGTAAGAAAAGAGTCTTATTTGGTTTATCATTTCTTCCCATTCTTCTGTACATAGCTACCAAACAATCCCACAATGACAACAGGGGCCTGTAGAGGGCAACATTCTAAGGAGTGGAAAACTTCCTCTCCATGCAGTAAGCCTAGGTTTCTATAAGACCAGAGAAAAACCCTACTGCTTTTCTTTATTTTGTTTCTCTATCTCCTACTCTTGCTGTAGGTCTCTGTCTCTGCCACATGTCTATCAGTACAGTGTGGTCACAGAAATGAGCAGTGTCTCCTGGCACACCAAATAAAGGAACCCTTGGGAAACAAAGAACTTGGGAGATAGCAGAGGGAAAGTGATTTCATAAAGTTAATCAGAAACTCCAGCACTCACCTCCAAACTGCAGACCTGTGAATCTGATACAAATTAGCATATCAAAGATTTTGAGAATGGAATTAAAGAGCATATGTCCACCTAGGTCCCAGACTCACCACCAGGTGACTCAAAAATGGGACAGGTGAGTAACAATGAAAGGCTTTGAAAACTGTAGTGATATTAGATCATCACCTGAAATAATGTTGGGTGGAATTTTTAGCTTAAGCTTAACAAGGTCAGCAGCTCTCTACAACAAAAATATCAACATTCTCCATAATATCTAAGCAATGCCTACCTTCTCATAATGCAATATTCAAAATACACAGGAAACAATAGAAAATTACTCAGGTTATAAAATATTTTGAAGCTGATAAGTCACATGGAAATATCAACTGAGTCCAATGACAAGATTACATATATGTTGAAATTATCAGAAAAAGACCGAAAAGTAGGTACTATAAAATTCCTTGAATGAGTAATTGTGAATACTCTTGGAACAAATAAGAAAAAACAGAAAGTATTAGCAAATAGAGCCATAACGAAACACCAAATGGAAATTATAGAGCTAAAATACACAACAATTAAAATGAAAATAATCACAAAACTGAATCAATGGCAAAATGAAAATGACAGAGAAAATAATTAGTAAACTTGCAGATAAAGCAGTAGAAATCAACAACTATAAATGAGAAGAAGAAAATGATGAAAAAATATGAAAACAAGACCTCAAAGACCTGGGAAACAACACCAAAAAAATCTAACATCAGTGTTAGATATTTAGCGTTAGAGTAGTGTGATAGCAGTCCCAGAAAAAGAGTATAACTGTAGCAGAAGAAAAATAATATTTGAATAATGACACAAAACTTTCCTAGTTCAGAAAAATACATAAACCTACAGATGCAAGAATATGAGTAAACCCTAAATAGAATGAATGTAAGAAAACCCATGCCTAGATATATTAAAATCAAATCACTGAAAACTAAAGACATGGAAAAAAAAAAACCTTAAAAGTAGCAAGAGAAGAAAAACACACTGCTTATAGAAAAATAATTCAAATAACTGTAGGATTTTCATCAGAAACAAACACTAAAGCCCAGAAAAGTTAGCATACATTTTTAAAATGTTTAAACAAAATAGCTGTCAAACCCAAAATAGTATTTAGTGAAAATATTCAAGAATAGAGTACATTGAAACATTTTCAGAGGAAGAAAACTAAGAAAGCTCATAGCCAAAAAACAAGCAAACAAACAAACAAAAAACTTGTTTTAAAAAATGCTACAGGAACTTCAAATAAAAGGAAATAATACCAGAGAAAACATGAAACATGGAAATCAGAAAGAACAAAAGAAATAATAAATATCTGAGTAAATATAACATACTTGCTTCTCACATTTGATTGTTTTAAATTTTATGTAGTGATTGAAAGTAAAAAGTACACTGTCACATTGTCTTTTCAATATTTGTAGACATATAAGAAAACCATTGTGTTAATGAGACAGAACAAAGGAACCTATGTGGTTGTAAGATTTTCACATTAAAATTGAAGTGGCAAAGTATCATTTTCATATAGCCTTTGAAAAGAGAACTATGTCTTTTGCAATCTTTTCAGCAACCACTAAAACAATTAGAGAAAGAGATTTTGTCAAAATCAAAGTGAAAAATTCAAAATAATTTGCTAGAATGTTGAAATAACCTCCTACATAAAAGAAAGGGAAAACTAAGGAATAAAATCAGAGAAAGAAAGAGAAAACAAATAATAACATGGCATGACTAATTCCAAAAGTATCAATAATATAAAGTATAAATGGTCTAAAAACAGAGATTGTCAGATTGGATTAAAAAATAACCTAAATATATCAACTGATCTTCTAAAGCCTGTCAAGAATATACAATGAATAAAGAATAGTCTTTTTGAATAGGATCTTTTTGAATAGTTGGGAATACTGGAAATTCATAAGCAAAAGAATAAAATGAAACCACTGTCTTACACCATATATGAAAAGTAATTCAAAATAGATTAAAGACCTCAGTGTAAGACCTGAAACCTTAAAACTCTTGGGAAAAATAAAATAAAATAAACAGAAAAAAAATCCTTGATTTTTGTTTTGACAGTTTTTTGTGGGGAGGGATATCACACCAAAAGCTCAGGCAACAAAAGCAGAAATTAGTAAGTGGAATTATGCCAGACTAAAAAATTTCTGCACAGCAAAGCAAGCAGGCAACAGACTAAATAGACAACCTATGGAATGAAAGAAGATATTTGCAAACCATATATCTTGTATTCGTTCTTTCTCTCACTGATATAAAGAAATACCTAAAGCTGGGTAATTTATAAAGAAAAGAGGTTTAATTGGCTCATAATGCTGCATGCCGTACAGGAGGCATGGCTTGGGAGGTCTCGCTAAACTGTCAATCATAGTGGAAGGTGAAGGGGAAGCAGACACATCTTACGTGGCTGGAGCAGGAAAAAGTGAAAGTGAAGTGGGAGGTGCTACACACTTTTAAACAACAGATCTCATGAGAACTCACTCACTAGCATGAGAAAAGCAAGGGAGAAATCTGCCTCCATAATCCAATCACCTCCCAACAGGTCCCTGCTTCAAAATTGGGATTACTATCTAACATGAGATTGGGGTAGAGGACAGAAGTACAAACCATATTATTGCATCCCTGGTGCCTCCCAAATCTCATGTCCTTCTCACATTGCAAATACAATTATCCCTTCTCAACAGTCCCCCAAGTCTTAACTTATTTCAGTATTAACTCAAAAGTCCATGTTCAGAGTCTCATTTGAGACAAAGCAAGTCCCTTCTGCCTATGAGCCTGTAAAATAAAAAACAACTTAGTTACTTCCAAGATACAATGGGGCTACAGGCACTGGGTAAATACACCCATTCCAAAATGGAGAAATCAGCCAAAAGAGAGGGGCTACAGACCCCTTGCAAGTCTGAAACCCAGCAGGGAAGTCATTAAATCTTAAAGTTCCAAAATCATCTCCTTTGACTCCATTGACTCCATGTCTCACATCCAGAGCACGCTGATGTAAGGGCTGGGCTCCAAGGCCTTGCACATCTTTGCCCTTGTGGCTGTGTAGGACTCATCTCTCATGGCTGCTCTCAAGGGTTGGCATTGAATGCCTGCAGTTTTTCTGCACACACAGTGCAAGCTGTCAGTGGATCTACCATTCTAGTGTCTGGAAAAGGGTGGCCCTATTCTCACAGCTCCACTAGGGAGTGCCCAAGTGAGGACTCTGTGTAGGGGCTCCAACCCCACAGTTCCCCTCTGCATTTCCCTAGTAGAGGTTCACCATGAAGGCTTCACCCATGTAACAGACTTCTGCCTGGACATCCAGACATTTTCATACACCCTCTGAAATCTAGGTGGAGGCTCCCAAACTTCAACTCTTGCCCTTCATTCACCCACAGGCTTAAGCCATGTGGAAACCATCAAGGATTATAGTTTTCACTCTCTGAAGCAGTGGCTTGAGCTGTAGCTTGGTCCCTCTTAGCCATGGCTGGAGCTGGAGAGTCCAGGATGCAGGCACCATGTCCCAAGACTACACAGAGCAGCATGGCCCTGGGCCTGGTCCACAATAGCATTCTTCCCTCTAGGCCTCTGGGCCTGTGATGGGAGGGGCTGCTGCAGAGTTCCAGGAAATGACTCCAAGGCCTTTTTCCCATTGCCTTGACAATTAGCAATTTACTCCTCTTATGCAAACTTCTGCAGCTGGCTTGAATTCCTCCCCAGAAAATGAGTTTTTCTTTTCTATCACATGGTCAGGCTGAAACTTTTCCAGTCTTTTATGCTCTGCTCCCCCTTTTAATATAAGTTCCAGTTTCAGATCATCTCTTAGCTCATGCATATGAGAATATGCTCTTAAAAGCAGCCAGATGACATCTTGAATGCTTTGCTGCTTAGAAATTTCTTCCACCCCATATCCTAAGTCATCTTTCTTGGTTCAAAGTTCCACAGATCCCTAGAGCAGGGGCACAATGCTGCCAATCTCTTTGCTAAAGCACAGTAAGAGTGATTTTATTTCAATTCCCAATAAAGTTTTTTATCTCCATCTGAGACCTCCTCAGCCCCAACTTCACTGTTCATATCACCGTAAGAATTTTGGTTACAAGCATTCAACAAGTCTCTAGGAAGTTCGAAACTTTCCCTCAACTTCCTGTATTCTTCTGAGCCCCCAAAACTATTCCAACTTCTTATTACCCAGTTCCAAAATCACTTCCACATTTTTAAGTATCTTTATAGCAATGTTCCCACTTCTCTGGTACCAATTTTCTATATTAGTTCATTCTCACACTGCTATAAAGACATATCTAAGACTTTGAAATTTATTAAATAAAAGGATTAATTGACTCATAGCTCTGTAAGCTGTACAGGAGGGATAGCTGGGGAGGCCTCAGGAAACTTTCAATCATGGAAGAAAGTGAAGGGGAGGCAGACATGTCTTACATGGCTGGAGCAAAAGAAAGTGACAGTGAAGGGGGAGGTGCTATACACTTTTAAACAACCAGATCTCATGAGAACTCACTCACTATCACAAGAACAGCAAGGGAGAAATCTACTTCCATGATCTAATCACCTCCCAGCAGGCCCCTCCTCCAACACTGGGATTACAATTTGACATGAGATTGTGTTGGGAATACACATCCAAACCATATCAGTTCTGTTAAGAAGTTAATCTCCAAAATATGTAAGAAATATATAAAGTCAATAACAACAATTTAAAAAACTAATAACCTAATTTTAAAAGTGGGCTAATGTCTTGAAGACACATTTATTCAAAGAAGACCTCAAATGCCAATAGGTGTGTAAGAAATGCTGAAGATCACACTATCCAAGAAATGTAAATCAAAACTACAATATCATCTCAAATCTATCTATGTCTACTATTACAAAAAGACGACAAATGTTGTTAAGCATGTGAAAAAAATGAAACTCTTGCACACTGTTGGTAGAAATGGAAAATGGTGCAAACAATATTAAAAAAGTATGGAGGTTGCTGAAAAAAATTAATATAATCCAACACATTGTCTTTTCTGTTTAGTGTTGCTATAAAGGAATCCCTGAAGCTGTGTCATTCATAAAGAATAAAAGGTTTTGCTCATGCTTATGAATGGCCTGAAAATTCAAGATTGGGCATGTGCTTCTGTTGACATCCTCACACTGCTTCAACTTATAGTGGAAGGTGAAGGAGAGATGGCATGCACAGGGATCACATGGCAAGAGCAGAAGCAAGAGAGAGCAGGTAGGTGCTGGCCTCTTTTTAACAACCAGGTCTTGCAGGAACTAATAGAGTGAGAACTGAGAGAGAGCGTTAATATATTCATGAGAGATTTGCCCCCATGACCTGAGTATCTCCCACTAGGCCCTACCTCCCAATATTGCCAAACTAGGAATTCCATTTCAATATGAAATTTGGTAGGACCAAATCATATCCAAACCATAGCACATATTATCCAGGATTCTTACTTCTGATTATTTATTCAAAAGAAGTGAAATTAGAATATGAAAAAGATATTAGCACTTCTATTTTCATTGCAGTACTATTTATAATAGCATGATGTGGAAACAACCCAACTGTCCATCCTCACATTAATGGAAAAAATATGGTATATACATAACAACAAAATGCTATGAAACCTTAAATAATTTCTGCAATATGTGACAATGTGGATGAACCTTGAAGACATCATGCGAATATGCCAGTCACTGAAAGATGAATGCTGCACAATTTCATTTATATGAGGTATGTGAAATAGTCAAATTCATAGAATTAAACTACAGAATGGTGTTTTTCAGGGGCTGGTGGGGAGACAGAAGTGATGAGTTACTAATCAAAAGACAACATTTAAGTTAAGCAAGACTAATGAGCTCTGGATCTACTCTAAAACATTGTACAAATAATATATTGTACACTTAAAAATTTGTTGGGAAAGTGTATCTCATACTAAGTGTCTTTATGACAAAAATAATTTTAAAAAATAAAATGATAGAAAAGGATATACCCTGCAAACACTAATCAAAGGAAAGCTGGAATGTCTGTATCATTATCAAAGTAGATTTCAGGGCAAAGAAATTTACCAAGGTTAGAGAGAGCCATAGAGATACTGCATATTAAATGAAGTGTCAATTCACTAAAAAGACATAAAAATATTAAAAGTGTATTTACCTAAAAACAGAGTTTCAAAATACATGAAACAAAAGCTGACAGAACTGAAAAATCTTGGATACCTTAAAACTTTTCTCTCAGTAATAGAAGTAGTAGAGAGAAAAATCAACAAGTTTATAGAACTGAACAACCTCATCAACTGATTGAATCTAACTGACATAGAACACTCAACAGTATCTCATTTCACATTCTTTTCAACTGGACATGGTAAATTCTACCTGCTAGATTATACCTTGGTCATAAAACAAGACAACACAATTAAAAGACTTAAAATACAAAGTATGTGTTTTGAGCATATTTGAATTTAACCAGAAATCAATAACGAAATTGGCAAAATTGCTAATCATTTGGAAATTCAACAACAGAGTCCTAAAAATTCCATGGGTAAAAGAGGAAGTCTCTGAGCAGATTAGAAAATAATTTAATTTAATAAAAATACAACATATTAAAATGTGTGTGATGCAACTGCAGCAATACTCAGAGAGAATTTATAGCTTTGAATGCTTATACTATTAATATAACAATCATTTCAAATTAATAACCTAAGGCTACATCTTAAGACAAATTAATAAATAATTTTAAGCATTAAAATTGAAAATAAAAACAAAAGACAAGCAATAATTTAAAAAAAAAGGTTTGTTCTTTAAGAAGAGCAGTGAAATTGATAAACCTCTAGCAATATTAACAAAAAAGGTGAGAAAACAAAAAACAAATTATATCAGAAATGAAAGAATGTCATTATAGACTCTTAGGTGAAGTTATTAAAAAGAAAATAAGAACATTACTACAGATCCTACAGTAATATTATTGAAAATAGACTACTACAAACAACTCCATGTACATAAATTTACCAAGTTAGATAAAATAGACTAATTCCTGAAACACTATAAACTATTAAAACTCATTCAAGATAAAATATATGATTTGAATGGTGTTATAACTATTAAAGAAATTGAATTTGTAGTTAAAGTCATCCATAAAGGATTCTCCATGCATACATGATCTCACTGGTGAATTCTACCAAACATTTAGGAAATGTTTATAGCATTTCTTCCAGTAGCAGATGATGAAGAAAAGGAAATACTTCCTACTCATTTTACAAAACTAAGATTACCCTGATACCTAAATCACACAAAGACAGTGCAAAAACAAAGAAACAAACAAAAAATTAGGGGATAACTTCTCCAGTAAACATGGAAGCAAAATCCTTAATAAAATATTATCCAATGAAATTCATCATTATATCAAAAGAATATCATGCATGCCCAAGTGGAGTTTACCCAAAAAATGCAAAGCTGACTCAATATTTAAAAAAACAATCAATATAATCCACCATATTAGAAGTCTAAAGAAAGAAGAAACGCATGATTATCTTAACAGATGGAGGAAAGCAACGACAAAATACAATTTTCATTCTCGATAGTTATTTTCAGCAAATTAGCAATAGAAGGGTATTCCCTCAACCTCAACCTGATAAAAGGCATCTATACAATACATCCAATATCATATTAGGTGGTGAAAGACTGAATGCTTTGCTCCTAAGATCTGGAACAGGGCAAGGATATCCACTCTCACCAAATTCAGTCAACATTCAACATTCACCACTCTTATGATACAGTGTTCAGTAAATTCCTTTATAATGGAATTTCCCCAAAACTAAATCAATCCTCATTTCCTCACAATTGAATTGAGGGCTAAGAGATTAATAAAGGTGATTGGAACCCTGTCAGGAAGACAACAAATTGGAGCCTAACATATCACCACCTGACCACTCGATAGGTGAATTCTACTTATCCGTCAAAGCTGTCCCAGTGCTACCTCTATCATTACCGTTTATGCTGAAGATGTTTTCACTACCATAAAAACCACACCACAATGGTTTTTGTATTTCTTATTTTATGAAATTAATTTTCCTTATTAACATGGTTGGGGACATTCACATTCTATCCATGTCTTAGTATGTTAAGTATTTCAAGAGCTAAGTCTATGCCAATCATCTGGACTGCCTAAAATATAGATAGGACTTAAAAATTAGCAGATTCTCAAAGTTTATTTAATGATGAACAAATAAATGTACACTTAAGACCTCTAACTCACTACCACAAGTTTACAGAATTTGATCTCTTGTATTTTCCCACCAATATACTTACCATCATGACTTTCACCCAGCATTCTCATGCAAAGATGCATTTCAGACAATTAAGATAATTGGTTGAATCGGGTTATCTCTTCTTTGATGCAGCTACATATTTGTATTATAATTGGGACTTTAATTGTTAATAAAATAAGTTTTTTTTCCATGTCTATCTTTCTCCCCTACTTCAGCATAAACTCCTTGAAAACAAAGAGACCGTGGCGTTGTGTTTCTCTCTCTCTCTCTCGTATGTGTCTGTGTGTGTCCTTACAGAGAAGTTGACAGCAAACGTGTTGGATACCTGCCTGATTATTTTTAAAAATTATATCCTTAAATCAGGCCTATTTGGTATTAAAAAAGAGTATTTTTAAACTTCTCCCTCTTGTTCTATTTAGATTTAGCCATTGAACCTGAGAGGCCATCTAGTTGTTAGATCAGATATTGCCAGAGGATAAATTTTTCATTTTTAGAGATCTTTCTATTCTTTGTTTCTCAAATATGGTTTTTGTTCTAAGCATATTCTAATATTGGCACAGAAAAGACCAAATAACCTTTTCTCTTACACTTTCTAAAATCCCTCTTCCAAATATGATACCATCTGTGCCAAGAATGTGAAAAAGTAAAACTGTAATTCATCTCAAAAATGTATCTTGATGAAATAATTATTAAAAGTTTATCTAAGTCTTTTCTTCTGCTGCCTTATGGTGGAGACAAATTCCTATCAATAATGCATATAATTGTTAGTGTCTTTGTTCCTTTATTCTGACTTAAGCCAAATTAGACTATTCTTACATTTAAAATAAATGCATTAAGAACACACTGTGAGGTTATTTGTTATGCATCAAAATAATCATTCTTTCTTGGTTAATGGAAATTCTATGGATATTATTTGTAAAACTTTCCTAAAATTTCTATTAATAATAAATAATCCTGATGTTTCTTTCTATAATATATAACCTGAAATTTAAAAATTATGCTGACTTTATTAAAGACTTTTTTTTTCAAATAAGAACTTAAATCAGATTCAATAGGCTTAAACTCTAAGTGGAGTCCCTAAGACTATTCAAAATTCAAAGTTGCATTCTGAACAGATTGCACAAGCTAGTTGATGAAACTTGAGCTAATTACACTAATGTTGACAAATGCACTGGCACAAAAACAAATGTCACATTTTTCAAAAAATTACACCTCTTCAAAAGATGCTAAATAGATTCAGTGATTTGTGGGTGTAACTGAGCTATTTGTGCAAAAACAGTTTTGAAAATTCTGATTTAAAATACAAAAAGTACAAGTGCAGTATGAGCACTTATATGCAATTTTCAAATGTATTTTAATGAAATACTTGAAGTTTTGAAACAATAAAGAAATTGCTATATTTGGCACTGGAAGATTATCTCTAAGTTGTTTATTTTAAATTATGTATCATATACAAAAATAAAGTCTTTCTATCTTGAAGAATGCCTTTATATATTTTTAAATGAGTTATTATGGATATCTCAACTCAAAATGCATTTCTAAAAGAGATTTTAATCTGTACACTCTCAGGAACAGTATTTCTCATACGTTCAGCCACAAATATACTTACATTTTCTATTACTTGGCAAAAGAGCTAGTATGTTCTGAAAGTTTTGTGCTAGACATTCCGCTAAAAGTTTTAAGTAAATGATCTAATTTGATTCTTCTGGTAGGCCTGTAAGGGAGAAATCATAATCTCCTTTTTAAAGATGGGATATCTGAGAATCAATGAGATCAAATAACTCACCCTAGTTAGTGAAGCTGGAATTTGATTCAAGGTATCCCTGACTCTCAAGCTTCTACACTTCATGCTATCCCCACCACGGATCTCAAATGGAAAGTGTTTGACTATTATGTATTTAAAATTATCAGCTTCCTTCTATATTACATTCAAGGGAAAGTTACAGTGATGTTTCCAGAATATATCAATGATGCCTTTCGAGTTGGGATTTGTCTTTTCTTTGTTGTTTTAAACTACCCCCAAATCACTGTTGTGCTACCTTATAAGAGGCCAATCTAGGCCTCATATCCACTATAGCTTAAGTAATTAGTCTTGTCTGACACTTTAGAATTCTTAATTAAAAAAATAAAGTGGATTAGAAATATTGATGTCAGAAATCAAGTTTGCAATTAAAAACTAAAAAGTAAATTCAAATATCAGAAGTTGTGTTTGTCGTCTACTAAAATCCTGGGTAGATGAAGAATCTTACTGAAAAAAACCTGCTCCTACCCAGCAACAGAAGAATAAGATTCATTTGGCCAATATATTATTTGCCCTTATCATTAGGGTTTAAAATGGTCATTTGGTTTGAAGCAACAAAAGTAACAAATATGTCACACAGGAGTCATTGAAGTATATTATTTTTGGCCTATAAATTTCATCTACAAACCAATACTGAAATTATAAAGAAAATACTAACCTTTAAGTTTGACGTAAACAGAGTAGCAATATTTTTTATTTTTCTATCTCCTATTATGAGCCAATTCAAAGTATTCTATATTTATTAAATTTTACCTTCACTAGAATTTTCTCTTGTCTCTGGTTTACTTGGATAGTTTGAACTGAGGATGCCTTATTTCTTACTACCTGACTCTTTGTACTAGTCTCTTCTTACATACTATAAAGAATTACCTGAGACTAGCCAATTTATGAAGAAAAGAGGTTTTAATTGACTCACAGTTCCATAGGCTTAACAGGAAGCATCACTGGGAGGTCTCAGGAAACTTTCATCATGGTAGAAGGTGAAGGGGAAGCAAGGACCTTCTTCACAGTGGTGGCAGGAGAGAGAAAGAGCAAAGCGGAAGTGCCACACACACTTCTAAATCATCAGATCTCACTCACTATCCTGAGAACAGCAAGGGGGAAATTCACCTCATGATCCAATCACCTCCCACCATGCCTCTCCTCCAATTCCACATGAGATTTGGGCGGGGACACAAATCCAAACCATATCACTCTTTGACCCATAATTTAATATGAGATTGGTTTCTCGTATTCCTATCTACATATATTTTTGTCCTCCAGACTTCTGTCCCTTTGTGACTTCTGGCTTTATTGTTTTGGGGAGTTTCTCAAATATTATTCAGTGTTCTTACCTTCCAGAGGCATCTTCACATCTTAGCCCTTTACCAACTAGTTGTTTTAAGTTGAAACATCTTTCTGTTTTACAGGCATATAAGCCATAATCTGTATCTAAGGTAATAGCTTTGGGACCAGAGAATTCTAGTCTGAATTCTTAAGATAAGTAAAAAATATTTTGATTTATTGAAGATCCAGATAAACAGTTTAAAAGAAATATTAGACTTGGTTCTTCAAAATCTTCACTTGGGGCTTTTAAAAGTAATTAAGTAAAAAAATTCAAAAAGGTTTTAAATTTAACTAAGTAGATTATTTCTACCTTTTCTATGATATAAACTTATTTAAAGATCACAAATTTACAGTTATTTAGCATACCTATAACGTGTTTATTCATTTTACAAGAGTACAAGTATCCACACTCTATGAAGCAGCTGGAAAGTATTTTTTCCTATGTTATTTTATATTCATATACGGTAATAATAATAAAAATATTTTCTTCATTTATTGAGGACATGTTTTAAATTCTAAGTTATATTACCATTCTAATTAAACAAATTCTGCTATTTTTCATAATGTTAGTATTCAGTTTTTAATGGTCCAATATTCAGCTATTTTTAAGGTCACTTAATATAGTGCAGAGAATAAAGACCTGGGAAAAAGAATAATTGAATTCAAATTTAAGAAATGTGTGACCCACTTGGTACTAGATATCCAGTTGGTTACTTGCCCTTCTTTGAGTACTAGTTTACTTGTCTAAAAACAGAATAGTGTTCCCTGCCTAAATTTCAATTACACAAAATCTTCTCAAATTATAACATGCAGCATATCAGGAACCAACATTCTTAATTAACAGTATACAAGTTCGATGGAATGCTAATGGAAAAACTACTAAAGTAAGAAATTTTGTTTTTACATAACCAAACTATAGAAGAAAAAACATATGATTGATATGGATTCAGGTGTATCTCTATGGGATATCTCACATTTCACAGCTGTTTCATCAGTTTAGCATCAATCATATTCTTTGTCTTTGTTCTTTGTTATTTGTCTGAGTTGTGTGTAGATATTTTGAGTAAAGTTGAATTTTCATGTTTAGTTCATGTGGAAATGAATATGGAGATATCAGAAGGTTATTTTCTAATTGGTTACTTTAAAAGCTAAGAAAAAGTCAAAAGCATACTGAACAAATCACTGTGGAGCAGAGAGAATGACTTTCTGTAAAAATAAATAATGCTTTCAAGGTCATTTAGGATGTTCCACTATCTAGTGAATGTATTTCAGAATTTATTCCATTATAGACAGATTAACATACATATCTGTGATTTCACTTGTATGTGAAAAGTGAAAGATCTAGTCATCCAAATGTTTTCAAATATTTGTTATCATGTAAGGAAAGCATCTGGATGAAGATGAGTTAGTATTTTTTTTCTGGTTGTTGCTGTTGTTTTTATTTTCCCTGTAAATATTTAGGCATTTTATAGAAATAACCTAGATGTCTATCAAAATAGCCATAGTACAGTGATAATTGTTATTTTTACTAGATAATAAAAATCTCTAGCTTATTAATTTGTGCAGATATAGATCCAGAATGGATATTTAGAGAACCAGACTGATAAAAACATATGTATTGCTATCACTTTGTGAAATTTCATTATATAAAACATGGGTATTTAAAAAAACTTTAAAAGTATGAATATATTTCCAGAGGCTTATCAGAATGGGATCTGCTGTACTTCGGAGCTGGCTGTAGGTTATTCATATTATTAACTGGAAGAGTGCTTTGATCTTTAAATTTGAATGTTGATGATACACATGGCTAAACGTACACATTATTTTTACAATAACACTAGAAATAACATTTCTATTTTGTCTTCAATAACTCAGAACAGAGACAAGATATCTCTGCCTCTGCATTGTTCCCCACCCCCTTCCAATTTTATTTCTCACTGTATTTGGTTTTATTATAGAGAATAATAGAGTTGGGTTTGCTTTTTGTGTTTTATTTTAAAAACAGAACTGTCACTTCTGTTGCTCCATCGATTGCTCTTCAAGTAGTTTAAAATCAGAATAGCAGAGACTGTAATAAGGTACCCTAGCCTTTCTTCTGACATTTATTAACCTTACTAGTGTTTAGTGAGCTCATATACTGACTGATAGAAACAGTAATTTTTTGTTCCCATAGACATGGATATCAGTTGCCTTGGAATAAGACCAGATCTTGCTCAAGAAGTATCTTTACAATTTTTAGGATATGGGCATCTTTTTTTTTTCTTTTTACATTGATACTTAATTGACCAAACTTTAATTTGGGTAAAATACCTGATGTAAAAATTACGCCTTCTGAAGTGTTCATCCTAAAAATAAACTCACTAAGAAGGCCATGTTTCATAGTCTAAACATTGTTTGGAGTGAGACTGTAGTCATGGCCAAAATAATAAAGTCAACCTTTAAACAGGTAAATTTTTGGCAGCATCTGGTCATAGCATACAGGTGATTCACTAATGGTTTCTGTACCTGTTTATTTTACATATTTGAAAAATAATAAATACTACCTGACTTTTAAAGTTAACACTGAGAAATCAAGGCATATTTATTCAAATAGAATACGGATTTACCCAAAGAAATATTACTGGTCTCAATCTTTATGCCCCTAAAGATCTAAAGTAAAACATTGATTAACAGAAAGTTCAGTTAAGACCCTGACCCTGTTAAGATAGTCAGATTGGTCAACATTTTTCAGTTTCTTATCCTTAATTAGCAGAGCTGTCCAAAGCATTTTGATATAAATCTCTAGAGAAAAATAGAACGTAAACTCTTTCCCCTGTTATTAATGCTTGTTTTGTAGATGATGAAGTATAAAATGATTGATCATGTACTATAATGATGGATAAGGACAATTTCTGGAAAGGTCAAACCTATTAAATAAATCTTAGAATATATTTAAAAATATCTTATCTGCCTCATTGGAGCATGGTAACTGTTTTCAATGACAGGTGGCCTTCGCATGAGAGGAATAACAGCAGTGGCAAACAATAGGCATTCATACTTCAATAAAAGTGTGGTGGAGAAAGGAATGAGAATTGTGAAATTATCAGCACTAAAGTAAGAGGTTAACTTGAATAGGACAAAATAAGTAAAAACCTTGACTACAACCACATAATCCTGAAACATTCTAATGAAAAGTAATGCAAAGCAAATAAAACAAAACAAAATAAAAAATAAGCAAACAACAGCAACAACAAATAACCCTTTTAAACAAGCAATTTGTTTACACGGTAACATACAAATATTTGAACAACTTCTTATTTTTAATGCCATGCAAAAAATATACTAATAATAGGTTCTTTACAAATAAACTACACTCTTTCTATCAAACACACATTTTTTATGATGTATTCAAAAGCTTTATTTCTACCAACTTAGGAACTTAGGATAAAGTTCACTTAGATTTAACAGAATTATATAAGTATAGAACTAAAGGAACATTGGTGCTCATCTTGTAAACACAATGCATATTTTTAAAATCTGGGTTTCACGTCATAAAACAAACTAGTCATTTCTTCCACCTTCATTTATAACTCAATAGGAATGATTTCCTTATATTTAGAATTATTTGTGAAAGATAATATGTGAGTAGTATATCATTGCATGCATTTATCAGCATTAATCAGCAGTCCTTTCAGATCACTCTTTATTCCCCAAATTTCCATTTATTTTTGTAGTTGCTTAAACAAGCTAAAATATTCAGGTCACCATATTTTGCATTAGCACTTCTTCTGCCTATGAATTCCTATTTAGACTTACTTGCCCTGGCAATTTTCTTCTGATTCTTTATCACTTAACCCACGTATCATGAAATCTTTCTAACCTTTTCCAGAGAGGTTTAGGTTCTCTCCTAGGTTCCCACAAAGTTCTTTTGTTTAAGTTTCTTTTATGAAATTTAACACATGATCATAATTATATCTTAAATATCTGTCGCCTCTACCAGACTCCTAGCTCCTCAAGGTCTCATATTATGGAATGATAATTTGTACATCTGTGAAACCTAAAATAGCAAACGATATTTAATATGGATCTAGTTTATAAATGAATGTATGAATAAGAGAAACTTCATAGGAACTTTCACAGAGAATGTTGTCACATGAAGCTATCACAACTAGACACTCAAATGTCTTGCATACTATATTAGTTTCCTATAGAAGATGCCACAAACTACCACATACTTAGTAGGCTAACGACACAAACTTATTCTCTCACAGTTCTGAAAGGCATAAATCTGAAATCAGTGTCAATGGGCTTAAATCAAGATATTTGGAGAGTTGGTTCCTTCTGGAGAATGAAGCAAAAATCCATTTCCTGACCTTTCCAGCATCTATTGGTCACCTGTATTCCTTGGCTTGTGGCCCCTTTTAAGAAGTTCAAAGTGCATCAATCCACCCTGATTCCCTTATCAAATCTCATTATCCTCCTCCTCTGACTACTCCTGTGTCTGCCTTTAAATGATTACTATGATTACACAGTACTCACCTGAATAATCTCCCCATCTCAAGATTATCAATTTAATCACAACTACGAGGTCTACCTTTCCATATAAGGTAACAGTGATAGGTATTGAGAATTAGGACATGGAGGTATTTGGGGGCCGTTTTTCAACCTACAGCCAATACTCTGTTGCATTCTGACAGAGAATTATGTGAACACAGTTTAACCTTTTCTTAATGACATAACATCATCATTACATAAGTCAACGACTTCAGTAGGATGTAATAGAGTAATATCCATTGCAGAAAAGAGATGCCTTTCTCTACCACAGAGCTTTTCAGGTTTATTTGTTTTGTTTTGTTTGTTTGTTTGTTTTGAATGGAATTACTATGTGAGCTGGCAGGGAGGGGAACAGAGAAAAGAAACCTTTTCTCAAAAGAGGATTTTGGGAAAAGCTTCTGCGTATTAAACATTTAAAAACAAGCTACTTAAATGGAAGCTGAGTGGTTGGTCCAGAGTTCTGTTGTTTTGTTTCCCCTCTACCCTTAAAGACCCTTTAGGTGCATTCATAGAAGCCAGATAGAGATAGGGGGAACATAGTTACAAGAATGCTAACCCTCTCTTCCATGTTTAAAAATTATTTTTACATCTTTATTTGCTATATATCATATTTCATTGTAATACAAATAATATCTGTCTCAAGCAGTCGATCCTCATTTTTTTACTATTTTAACCTAATATGGGCTAGAAAACTTGTTAGAAAATAAAGTTATTAAGCTTCTTTGACTTTTTCAAAATAGCAGAAAGACATCATTAAATCAACCATGAGTATACTTTGTTTTACTACATGTAATCTTTTTAACATGTTTTGGTCTATTGTGTCTATTACAAACAGACTTGTATAAACTAAGACTTAAGAACCTCTTACCACAGTGTAGTGACTCCAGAGATGAGTATTAGATACTAATCTCATGGTATTTTTTCAAATATAAAAACTGCCTTGGTGAGTTGAAGTACTATTTAAATACGCATAGCATCCTAATTAGTGATTTCAGAAAAGAAATGAATTTAATAGCAGTCTTTCTTAAAACAAGCAGTTTTCTGATATTTATATGGATTTGAGATTGTTGAAGTTACAGATATGAGATCTCTACATAGCATACTTGTATTTTAAAGTTGTCTGCATTCTTAAATCTCTTTTGGCCTTCAAAACAATTCTGTCAAGTATGCAGGGCAAGTGCGATTATCCCATTTGCAGATATAAAAATCTCATTTCCAAGAAGTGAAATGTTTTCTCACTAAGCAATTATGATTAATTCCTTCATGTTTATCATAATGCTATACTAAAAAAAACTCTCACTATTAAGAGGCACTGAAACAATTCTGTCTGAAGAAACAGTACAGAATCAATCTTTTCAGTAACTTTTACCAATTTAACTAACTATATGGTTCACATAGCTAAATATCCATAGTTTTATTGTATTTATTATATATTATATCGATATCATATGTTGATGTCAAAACCCATTATTTAGAAAATATGTAATATCTCTGATTAAAAATAATTGTTTTAATATCAGGAATTAGTTTTAACATAAAGGAGTAGACATAGTTAGCCACTGCGTTATGACAAATAATTACTACAGTCAAAGAACAAATTTGATGTTTTAAAAGAATTTTTAAACAAAGTGAATGAAAAGGAGAAAATAAAAGTTTAATGAGTGAAAAGATAGCAGTTATATCTTTAAACTGGTTTGTAAGGAGTGATTTTGATAATTTTGGATCAGATCAATGACATAGCAAGTATTTTGTGTTGGCGATATTAATTTTATCAAATGTATTGGAAAGAAACAATAAACTAATTAGAGGGACATGGCAGTTGTCCACTGGAGAGGAAGCAATGGTCTCAACTGCAGTAGAGTTAGAGTCAAAATATGCAAAGGAAAAGCGACAGATGCGAGTTACTAGAAGTAAAATCTAACAACATTTGTCTAATTGAATATGATAAATTAACAAAGAAGAAATGACGAAAGCTATTTAGAAGATGAGAAATTGGAAGAATGATGGCACCATTAAAATAATATAGGCAACCAGAAAAACGGGTAGATGTAGAATGAAAGACTAGCAAGTTCAGTTAGAATATGCCAAGTTTCAGAGATGAGGTAGAAATATCTTACAAATTATTGAGATGAGGTTAGATTTTTTAAAAAAGTGTTCATTGGAGGTATAGGCTGGAAATAACTGCACTGACATAATAGAAGCAGTGTTAATTACAAATAAATTTGATAATGAAGACATTGTAAAACGGAGGAGAATGCCCCAAGGAGAAAGAGTAAAATGCCTACATTTTACTACATTTCAAAGTTAGATATCTTGCTTAATTCTCTCTCTCTCTCCCTCTCTCTTATTCTCTACCCTGCCCTCCTCTCTGCCCGTGTGTGTGTGTGTGTGTGTGTGTGTGTAAGTCTTGTTTTTTTTCTGTTTTTGTTGTTGTTGTTTGTTTGTTTGTTTTGAGACAGAGACAGAGTTTCACTCTTGTTGCCCAGGCTGGAGTGCAATGGTGCAATCTCGGCTCACTGCAAGCTCCAACTCCCAGGTTCAAGCAATTCTCCTGCCTCAGCCTCCTAAGTAGCTGGGATTACAGGCACCCGCTACCACACCCAGCTAATTTTTATATTTTTAGTTGAGACAGGGTTTCACCATGTTGGCCAGGCTGGTCTTGAACTCCTGACCTCAGGTGATCCACCCGCCTTGGCCTCCCAAAGTGCTGGGAGTACAGGTGTGAGCCACTGTGCCCAGCCATTGTTTATGTTCTCTAAATATTTCTCCATATCCCATATACTTTTAAGAAATTAGTTTTACTCTAGACCTTATGATTTATCACCTAAAACACTGCAATTACTTTCTAATTCATCTCCTTGCATTTATTCTTGCAATCTATTTTCTCCAATTTGGTTAAATGCCCTTTCTTGAAATAAAATGACTTTATCATGTCCTCTTAAAACCACTGAATGCTTTCCCGTCATTTCTATGAAAAAGTCTAAATATCTCAACTTGGTATAAAAGATGTTGCATCACCTAAGGTGCCCTAAATCACCACCTTCCAATTTACGTCTCTTCCATACCAATCTTCCTTCAAATTTACAAATGTACAATGTCTTAACGCCCAGCTCTTTTCATGACTTTTCTTCCTACATGGAATATTCTTCTCTTTAACTTTTTTTCTGAAAAACACATTTTTGCTCTTTCATTTTAGGTATTGATGTAACTGTTACCTCCTAAATGAATTATTCCTTTTTGTTTCCACACCTCTGATGTACTCTCTAACATTTCTTGTGCTTCACTATTTCTGGGAGTGAAGCAGATTGCTTCCCAAATTTCTGGGACCACTCCTCGTATCAATTACAACATCAACTAGGTATTGGTATTGTAGAGATTCAGAGAGAAACATTAATGAATGTCTTTCAAATAGAATGTGTGCACAGTTAACTAAACAGAGGATGTTGAGATGTTGAGATGCTCAGAGACTAGTAACATTACAAAATGGTCACCTTTTAGTGACTGCATCACTGTAACTTATAACTGCATCACTAGAGGTTTTTTGTTTCTGTGTGTGTTGTGGCTTCCAGTTGCACTCTTCTAATGGGAGACACACACAGATCAGTGGGCAGAAGTAAAGAGACATCAAGGTCAAGGTAGTTCTTTTCTTCCCCCTTCTTTGACACTACTCTCTGGCAGTAGTTACATCTTTCTGTAATAACAATTTCCATCAAGTGGCCAAGTTCTGTGACTCCAATAAGACTATGTTCTCTCCTCTTTTCTTTTAGTCTTAGGAAAGGTGACCATTTTGTAATGTTACTCGTCTCTGAGCATCTCAACATCTCAACATCCTCTGTTTAGTTAACTGGGCACACATTCTATTTGAAATACATTCATTAATGTTTCTCTCTGAGTGAATCTCTACAATACCAATACCTAGTTGATGTTGTAATTGATACGAGGAGTGGTCCCAGAAATTTGGGGACTACCATAAGATTCTGGATCTGTGTTGCTCACATATTTGATGAGCATATGATCTCCAGTCAGGGAAAAAGGTAATAATCCTAATTTGCAGCATGCATCGCACCACAATTATCCAGGTTACCATTGGTTGTAGTTCAGGATAGATTAGCAATAGACCATAAATACTTGGGTGATCACGTGGCTCATGTTATTCATTGTTATGGCAACAGAGATGAATAGAAAGAATGTAGGCTGATATCATCAGACAGTACTGGAAAACATAAAACATTATCTTAAGGAACTCATACACCCAATTCAAGAGTAAAGAAGTGAACCTTAAAAAAAAAAAGACTTCTATGGGGCCTTAAAAAAATTCTATTTATTCCAATAGCTACAGGCTGAGAGGGCTAAGCATCTGTCCCTGAAACTGACTATCTGTATTTCACAGTTACTATGCCAATGCATAAACTCATCAAGTCTTTTCTTATGCTATGGATAGGAAAGTGATTAGAAGAAGTAGATCCCTAATGAGTTGAGGTAGAGACATTTGAGCACACATTAATGGTTTGAATGGACAAGTCAAATCTTTCTTTGTTTAAATATCTTGCAATGACTTTGGCTGGAGTAGGTATCTCTCAAGGAAATACCACTTTTCCAAAAGACACAAACTCTACACCCCTCACTGCCTGCTGAGTTAAATACTAGCATTTCACAGAGGACAAATTGCAAGATCTTTTCCAAGAGTACGAAGAGTACATACAAACATATCTGCAAGATCTTTCCCTGAAGACTATGTGTTAGAATTGACTCTGTTGTTATTAGATCAAACAAAACAAAATCTGATGTTACATAATAACAGATGTTTCAATGTTGGGAAATTTACTTGGAATTTGTTTGTTTACCTGAAACACTTGCAATGCTCTATGAGCTCTCTTGGTTGGTTACTTGAAGCCTGAATTCAATAGTGGCTTCCCATCAATGAGATAAAGATTCCAGAAATTGTCTTTAATACTGTGAAGGATATGATAATATCAGAGCAGATCTATTGTATGCAACTTTCCCTGACACACAGAGCAGGGAAGGATCTAGAAGATATTCCTACCCAAAGGCAACTAAAAAAAGTTTCTGGCGGAGCACCAGCATTTTCTCTAAAATTCTTTGATGTTACCCCACTGTAACCTGAAAATGCTAATGTGCCATTTAACTGCACTCTTCATCAATGTGAACAATTGGACCAAAAATTATAGAAGCTGGATGTTGGCGTCTACTAATGATCAGAGACAAGATAGCCACAAAAGACTGGAGGGCCAAAGTTGCATTCAAAATATTTTAACCATAGGATCTGTGGCAGTAGTTAATTGATTATTAAATCCCTGTGAATGAAAGAGATGGGTAGTCATTATGGTGTTGGTTCATCTATGTACTCAGAGAAAACCATGTTTTCGGAACTTGTGTAGTTTTACTGAGTTCCATATCTGAGCCATTTCATGTACCTAGAACCCCTTACTTATAGAGCAAGGCTAGTTCATCATGGATAACACTCTGCAGTGGAGGGTCAAATGCATATTTTAAATCTTCCTCCAAGCCATTACCAGAGGAACCTGTGGACACATACAATAATGTTTGTACATGGCTATGATAGAAATACATAGAACATTCTGGGAGTTATTGAATGGTCAGTCCAAAGTAACATTTGTTCCTATAAAACAGAAACACTACCATGATTCAGTCATCAGTATGGTTAATTACAGAGGTTACATGACAGATGAAATTGTACCCAGAATCCAGTTCTCAGTGGATCCAATGGTTATTTCTCTAGTGTCTGAAAGTATAGTTAAAAATATTTGATGAGCAGTAGAAAACATATCTGTTCCTTTACCTGTGTAATATAGCTATATCAGTGGGAAGAAGCAAGCTAAATGAAGAATAATCCCCTGAAAGTTGACAATCTTCTACCACTACAATAATAATCTAAACATGTTCCAAATTGGCATGGTCTCTGACACCCAATGTGCATCTATTGTCTCAGCAAATTTCTCTTAAAAATTTTCCAATTAGTTACAACAACCAGAAATTTGTCTTACTTAGCAGGGACAGCCATATGTCTTTACAGTCTTAAATCAAGGTCAGAACAAATCTACTGCATTCTGTCATATATGACCTATGAGAACATTTTAGTGTCCCAGAAAATATCATAATTGAACATTACATTGATGACATTATTTTACTTTGTGAGCTAAAAGTAGCAAGTATCCTATATGGCATAGTAGTGTGACACATTTTAGAGGATGAGAGAAAAACCCCAAAACAAATTTAGAGGTCTATCACATTAGTGAAGTTTTAGGGTTCCAATGCTCTTGGAATGTCAAGATGTTTCTCTGAAATGAGTGATAATTTGCAACATCTTGCACTGCTACAACATATGGTGAGCCTATTTATGTTTGATGTCTGCTATTCTGTCTACTTATTTGGTAAGCAACAAGTCTGTCAGTTTTAACTGGGCCCAGTGTAAAATGCATCTCTGTGGCAGTTGTGGGTCTTATGTCCACCACTAGGATAAGTGTATGCTATGGTTAGCTGCTATCTACAGAAGGAGATACATGTAGAGGACACCTGAATACAACATAAATACTGAAAATTCACCAGTGAGAAGCCACATTTGTTGTAATCTAAGGAGGTGTTGGGATTTTCTATCACATGTGCTTATCGAAAAAATAGCAGAATAATACAACAGGTTTGGAGGTCTTACTTAAAAGGGAGAAACACTTTTGCCAGGGAGCACATTCATGGGTGCTGAGCATGTTTACAGGCCTTTTGGCTTTTACATCTTCTAGAATCAACAGGCATCAAGATTATTTTACTGGTTGTGGAAATTATTCCCCATTAACAAGGGAAAATTGGGTCATGGCTACACACTGGAAAGTAGGAATGTTGTACCTGGAACCTAGGAAATTCACTTGTGTGCCTTCTAGAGCTTCTAAGTTCATTAATAATAGTAAATGGAAAAATGGGACAATCCAATAAAGACAGAATGACTTGCTACCCAGACTACGTTAGAGTAATAAATTAGGTCACCTATCTCATGAGGAAACTCTACAAAGTGATAGAGGAAAAGAAGGATACAAAATAAATGATAGTAAAATTAAAGTTATGAATCTTAATATTGACCCCATAACCAGCAAGCATCAGGGTCTATAGAAATTATACTTATCATTTCTGATTGTTTGCCTCATTTTTCAGGCCAACCAACATGAAGAATAATGGTGATATGTATTATTATCTTTGGGTTCTGCATGAAAATAAAGCAATCCAACATCATCCCTCATTATTTAGTCTGATGGCAGTTATGCCTCACCTGAGTTGTCAATGAGAATTCCTTCATTTGGTTAAATGGCAAGAATAAATGCTGAGTAGCAAGAGAAGTAATCTATACTGGTTGTATTTCATCCTCTCCCACCCTAACCCATTCATTCTCTGTTTTGTTCTGTACTCCAAGCGGTTGATATCATAATATGTATCACGTGTGCTCTCTCTAGTTCAGTTTGGTCAATGACAAGCATGGGCAAGAGACTGAAAAGTGGGGAAACAAGAGTTCTAGGTATTTTTCCTCTCAGTACTGCAGCTGTGACCCTTATGACCGTAGCTCCCAAAGGGCTGAAATTTCATTGCCCCAGTTCCTTCTGGACTTTAGTAGCACTATTTCTTTCTTTTCTCCTTCAACCTTGGGGATAATAATGACTTGTTTCTGTTGTTAGCCTCTAGATGTCTCTAAAATCGAACTTATCTCTGGAAGCAGTCACCTCACTAACACTCTTTAAGCTATCTGAGGGGATTTTATCTTATGGCCATGCCGCAAATCATAGACTTTTCTTTGATCACTTCCATCCCTCTAGTATGGGATATGTATTTTTTTATATACTCGCATGGGCCTCTGGGAAATTCCTGTTATAACCCTATCACATGTTTTGGCATTCTCTGTTAAATTGTTTATGTCCAATATAAGACAAACCTGAAAGAAGTATAGAACTTTTATCTCCTGTTCACACTTCTGTCTCCAGGCTAGGAAAGTATGTGACATATAGCAAGTATTTAGAAGATTATTTTTAAATGAACGAATTAATGAATAAAGAGTCAGAGTTTATTTTTTTAGTTTAGATTCAGGGGTTACAAGTGCATGTTTGCTATATGGGTAATTATGGAGAATGGGCATCTAGTGTGCCCATCACCCAAATATTGAACATTGTATCTAATAGGTAAAGTTTTAACCCTCAAACCCCTCTTTCTCTCCCTCATTTTGGAAACTTCAGTTTCTGTTATTTCCATCTTTATGTCTATGTGTATCCATTGTTTAGTTCACATTTATAAGTGAGAACATGCAATATTTGATTTTCAGTTTGTGAGTTAGGTCACTTAGGATAATGGCTTTTAGTTTCATCCATGTTGCTGCAGAGGACATGATTTCATTCTTTTTTATAGCTGCATTGTATTCTATGGTGTATATAAACCATATTTTCTTTGTCCATTAACCACTGATGAACACTTAGTTGGTTCCATAACTGCTGTTGTGAATAGTGCTGTAATAAACACACAAGGGCAGGTGTCTTTTTCACGTAACGATTTGTTTTCCTCTTTTTTATTGTACTTTAAGTTCTGGGATACATGTGCAGAACGTGCAGGTTTGTTACATAGGTATACACGTACCATGATGGTTTGCTGCACCCATCAACCCGTCTCCTATATTAGGTATTTCTCCTAATGCTATCCCTCTCCTAGCCCCCCACCCCACAACAGGCCCCGGTGTGTGATGTTCCCCTCTCTGTGTCCATGTGTTCTCATTGTTCAACTCCCACTTATGAGTGAGAACATGCGGTGTTTGCTTTTCTGTTCCTGTGTTGGTTTGCTGAGAATGATGGTTTACAGCTACATCCATGTCCCTGGAAAGGACATGAACTCATCCTTTTTAAGGCTGCATAGTATTCCACGGTGTATATGTGCCATCATTAATGGGCTTTTGGTTTGGTTCCAAGTCTTTGCTATTGTAAATAGTGCTGCAATAAAGATATGTGTGCAAGTGTGCATGTGTCTTTATAGTAGAATAATTTATAACCCTTTGGATATATACCCAGTAATGGGATGGCTGGGTCAAATGGTTTTCTGGTGCTAGATCCTGAAGAAATTGCCACACTGTCTTCCACAATGGTTGAACAAATTTACACTCCTATCAACAGTGTAAAAGTGTTCCTATTTCTCCACATCCTCTCCAGCATCTGTTATTTCCTTTTTTTTTTTTTTTTTTTTTTTTTTTTTTTTTTTTGGTGGGGGCGAATGGAGTCTCGCTCTTTCACCCAGGCTGGAGTGCAGTGGCGCGATCTCGGCTCACTGCAACTTCCGCCTCTCAGGTTCAAGCGATTCTCCTGCTTCAGTCTCCCAAGTAGCTGGGACTACAGGCGCACGCCGCAACGCCCGGCTAATTTTTTGTATTTTTAGTAGAGACAGGGTTTCACCGTATTGCCCAGGCTGGTCTCGAACTCCTGAGCTCAGGCAATCCGCCTGCCTCGGCCTCCCAAAGTGCTAGGATTACAGACGTGAGCCACCGCGCCTGGCCTTCCTGACTTTTTAATGATCGCCATTCTAACTGGTGTGAGATGGAATCTCATTGTGATTTTCATTTGTATTTCTGTAATGACCAGTGATGATGAGCTTTTCTTCATATGTTTGTTGGCCACAAAAATGTCTTTTTTTGAGAAGCATCCATTCATATACTCCACCTACTTTTTGATGGGGTTGTTTTTTTCTTTTAAATGTGTTTAAGTTCCTTGTAGATTCTGAATATTAGCCGTTTGTCAGATGGATAGATTGCAAAAATTTTCTCCCATTCTGTAGGTTGCCTGTTCACGCTGATGATACTTCCTTTTGCTGTGCAGAAGCTCCTTAGGTAATTAGATCCCATTTTGTCAATTTTGGCTTTTGTGGCCAATGCTTTTGGTGTTTTAGTCATGAAGTCTCTGCCCATGCCTACGTCCTGAATGGTATTGCCCAAGATTTTTTTTCTAGGGTTTCTATGGTTTGAGGTCTTATGTTTAAGTCTTTAGTCCATCTTGAGTTAATTTTCATATAAGGTGTAAGGAAGGGGTTCAGTTTCAGTATTCTGCATATGGCCAGCCAGTTTTCCCAACACAATTTATTAAAAAGGGAATCCTTTCCCCATTGCTTGTTTTCATCAGGTTCATCAAAGAGCAGATGGTTGTAGATGTGTAGCATTATTTCTGAGGCCTCTGCTCTGTTCCATTGGTCTATATATCCATTTTGGTACTAGTACCATGCTGTTTTGGTTACTCTAGCCTTGTAGTATAGTTTGAAGTCAGGTAGCGTGATGCCTCCGGCTTTGCTCTTTTTGCTTAGGATTTTCTTGGCAATGCGCGCTCTTTTTTGGTTCCATATGAAAGTTAAAGTAGTTTTTTCTAATCCTGTAAAGAAAGTCAATGGTAGCTTGATGGGGATAGCATTAAATCTATAAATTACTTTGAGCAGTATGGCCATTTTCAAAATAATGATTCCTTCCATGCGTAAGCATGGAATGTTTTTCCATTTGTTTGTGTCCTCTCTTATTTCCTTGAGCAGTGGTTTGTAGTTCTCCTTGAAGAGGTCCTTCACATCCTTTGTAAGTTGTATTCTTAGGTATTGTGAATGGGAGTTCGCTCATCATTTGGCTCTCTGTTTCTCTATTATTGGTGTATAGGAATGCTTGTGATTTTTGCACATTGATTTTGTATCCTGAGACTTTGCTGAAGTTGTTTAATCAGCTTAAGGAGATTTTGGGCTGAGATGATGGGGTTTTCTAAATATACAATCATGTCAACTGCAAATAGAGACAATTTGACATTCTCTCTTCCTATTTGACTATGCTTTATTTCTTTCTATTGTCTGATTGCCCTGGCCAGAAATTCCAATAGTATGTTGAATAGGAGTGGTGAGAAAGGGCAGCCTTGTCTTGTGCTGGTTTTCAAATGGAATGCTTCCAGCTTTTGCCCATTCAGTATGATATTGGCTGTGGGTTTGTCATTAATAGCTCTTATTATTTTCAGATATGTTCCATCAATACCTAGTTTATTCAGAGTTTCTAGCATGAAGGGGTGTTGAATTTTATCGAATAGCTTTTCTGCATTCATTGAGATAATCATGTGGTTTTGTCATTGGTTCTGTTTGTGTGAGGGATTATATTTATTGATTTGCATATGTTGAACCAGCCTTGCATCCCATGGATGAAGCCAACTTGCTCGTGATGGATAAGCTTTTTGATGTGCTGCTGGATTCTGTTTGCCACTATTTTATTGAGGATTTTTCATCAATGTTTATCATGGATATTGGCCTGACATTTTCTTTTTTTGTTGTGTCTCTGCCAGGTTTTGGCATCAGGATGATGCTGGCCTCAAAAAAATGAGTTAGGGAGGAGTCCCTCTTTTTCTATTGATTGGAATAGTTTCAGAAGGAATGGTACCAGCCCCTCTGTGAACCTCTGGAAAAATTCAGATTTGAATCCATCTGGTCCTGAGCTTTTTTTTGTTGGTAGGCTATTAATTACTGCCTCAATTTCAGAACTTGTTATTCATCTATTCAGGGATTCGTCTTCTTCCTGGTTTAGTCTTGGGAGGGTGTATGTGCTCAGGAATTTGTCCATTTCTTCTAGATTTTTCTAGCTTATTTGCATAGAGGTGTTTATAGTATTCTCTGATGATAGTTTGTATTTCTGTGCGATGAGTGGTGATATCCCCTTTATCATTTTTTATTGTGTCTATTTGATTCTTTTCTCTTTTCTTCTCTATTAGTCTGGCTACTGTTCTATTTTGTTAATGTTTTCAAAAAAAACTCCTGGATTCATTGATTTTTTGAAGGGATTTTTGTGTCTCTATCTCTTTCAGTTCTGCTCTGATCTTAATTATTTTCTGTCTTCTGCTAGCTATTGAATTTGTTTGCTCTTGCTTCTCTAATTCTTTTAATTGTAATGTCAGGGTGTCGATTTTGGATATTTCCCACTTTTTCCTGTGGACATTTAGTGCTATAAATTTCCCTCTAACCACTGCTTTAGCTGTGTCCCAGATGTTCTAGTGCATTGTGTCTTTGTTCTCCCTAGTTTCAAAGAATTTATTTTATTTCTGCCTTAATTTTGTTATTTACTCAGTAGTAATTCAGGAGCCAGTTATTCAGTTTCCATGTAATTGTGCAGTTTTGAGTGAGTTTCTTAATACTGAGTTCTAACTTGATTGCACTGTGGTCTGAGAGACTGTTTGTTATGATTTCCATTCTTTTGCATTTGCTAAGGATTGTTTTACTTCCAATATGTGGTCAATTTTAGAATATGTGTAATGTGGTGCTGAGAAGAATGTATATTCTGTTGATTTGGGGTGGAGAGTTCTGTAGATGTCTATTAGGTCCACTTCACCCAGAGCTGAGTTCAAGTCCTGAATATCTTTCTTAATTTTCTATCTCATTTATCTGTCTAATATTGACAGTGGGGTGTTAAAGTCTCCCATTATTATTGTGTGGGAGTCTAGGTCTCATTGTAGGTCTTTAAGAACTTGCTTTATGAATCTGGGTGCTCCTGTATTGGGTGCATGTATATTTAGGATAGTTAGCTCTCCTTGGTGCATTGATCCCTTTGCCACTATGTAATGCCTTTCTTTGTCTTTTTTGATCTTTGTTGGTTTAAAGTCTTTTTTATCAGAGACTAGGATTGCAACCCCTGCTTTTTTATTTTTGCCTTCCATTTGCTTGGTAAGTGTTCCTCCATTCCTTTATTTTGAGCCTATGTGTGTCTTCGCACGTGAGATATGTCTCCTGAATACAGTACACCAATGGATCTTGACTCTTTATCCAATTTGCCAGTCTGTGTCTTTTAATTGGGGCATTTAGCCCATTTACATTTGAGGTTAATATTGTTATGTGTGAATTTGATCCTGTTATGATGATGTTAGCTGGTTATTTTGCCCATTAGTTTTTGCAGTTTCTTTGTAGTGTCATGGTCTTTACTATTTGGTATGTTTTCGCAGTGGCTGGTACTGGTTTTTGCTTTCCATATTTAATGCTTCTTTCAGGAGCTCTTATAAGGCAGGCCTGGTGGTGACAAAATCTCTCAGCATTTGCTTCTCTGTAAAGGATTTTATTTCTCCTTTGCTTATGAAGCACGGTTTGGCTAGATATGAAATTCTGGGTTGAAAATTCTTTTCTTTAAGAATGTTGAATATTGGCCCCCACTCTCTTCTGGCTTGTAGGGTTTCTGCAGAGAGATTCACTGTTAGTCTGATGGGCTTCCCTTTGTGAGTAACCCAATATTTCTTTCTGGTTGCCCTTAACATTTTTTCCTTTGTTTCAACATTGGTGAATTTGATGATTATGTGTCTTGGGGTTGATCTTCTCAAGGAGTAACTTTGTGTTGTTCTCTGTATTTCCTGAATTTGAATTTTGGCCCGTCTTGCTAGGCTGGGGAAGTTCTCCTGGATAATATCCTGAAGAGTGTTTTCCAACTAGGTTGCATTCTCTCCGTCACTTTCAGGTACACCAATCAAACACACATTTGGTCTTTGCACATAGTCCCATATTTTTTGGAGGCTTGTTCATTTATTTTCATTCTTTTTTCTCTAATCTTGTCTTCACGGTTTATTTTACTGAGTTTATCTTCAACCTCTGATATCCTTTCTTTCACTTGATCGATTCAGCTATTGGTACTTGCATATGCTTCATGAAGTTCTTATGCTGTTTTTTCAGCTCCATCAGGTCATTTATGTTCTTCTCTAAACTGGTTATTCTAGTTAGCAATTCCTCTAATCTTTTCTCAGGTTCTTAGCTTCCTTGCATTGGGTTGGAACATGCTCCTTTAGCTCGGAGGAGTTTGCTATTACTCACCTTCTGAAGCCTGCTTCTGTCAATTCATCAAACTCATTCTCCCTCCAGTTTTGTTCCCTTGCTGGCGAGGAGTTGTGATCCTTCGGAGGAGAAGAGGCATTCTGGTTTTTGGAATTTTCAGCCTTTTTGCGCTAGTTTTTCCTCATCTTCATGGATTTATCTACCTTTGGTCTTTGATGTCGGTGACCTTCAGGTGGGGTTTTTGAGTGGATGTCCCTTTTGTTGATGTTGATGCTATTCCTCTTTGTTTGTTAGTTTTCCTTCTAATAGCCCCTCTGCTGCAGGTCTGCTGGAGTTTGCTGGAGGTCCACTCCAGACCCTATTTGCCTAGGTATCACCAGCGGAGACTGCAAAACAGCAAAGATTGCTACCTGTTCCTTCTTCTAGTAGCTTTATCCCAAAAGGGCACCCACTAGATGCCAGCCAGAGCTCTCCTGTATGAGGTGTCTATTGACCCCTACTGGGCAGTGTCTCTGAGTCAGGAGGGGTCAGGGACCCACTTGAAGAGGCAGTCTGTCCCTTAGCAGAGCTCAAAGGCTGTGCTGAGAGATCTGCTGCTCTCTTCAGAGCCGGCAAGCAGGAACATTTAAGTTTGCCGAAGCTGTACCCACAGTCACCCCTTCCCCCAGGTGCTCTGTCCCCAGGAGATGGGAGTTTTAACTCTAAGCCCCTGACTGGGGCTGCTGCCCTGCCCAGAGAGGAGGAATCTAGAGAGGCAGTCTGGCTACAATGGCTGTGCAGTGCTGAGGTGGGCTCCACCCAGTTTGAACTTCCCAGTGGCTTTGTTTACACTGTGAGGGGAAAACCACATACTCAAGCCTCAGTAATGGCAGACGCCCTTCTCCCCACCAAGCTTCAGTGTCCCAGGTCGACCACAGACTGCTGTGCTGGCAGTGAGAATTTTAAGCCAGTGGATCTTAGCTTGCTGGGCTTCATGGGGGTGGGATCTGCTGAGCAAGATCACTTGGTTCCCTGGCTTCAGCCCCCTTTCCAGGGGAGTGAATGGTTCTGTCTCACTGGTATTCCAGGCACCACTGGGGTATGGAAAAAAACTCCTGCAGCTAGCTCGGTGTCTGCCCAAATGGCCACACAGTTTTGTGCTTGGAACCCAGGGCCCTGGTGGTATAGGCACCCGAGGGAATCTCCTGGTCTGTGGGTTGTGAAGACCATGGGAAAAGCATAGTATCTGGGCTGGAATGCACTTTTCCTCATGGCAAAGTCTCTCACAGCTTCCCTTGACTGTGGACATTTAGTGCTATAAATTTCCCTCTAACCACTGCTTGTGGTTACTGACCACTGACTAGGGGAAGGAGTTCCCCAAACACTTACACTTCCTGGGTGAGGCAAGGACACCACCCTGCTTTGGCTCACCCACTGAGGGCTGCACCCACTGTCTAACCAGTCCTTATGAGATGAGCTGGGTACCTCAGTTGGAAATGCAGAAATCACCCACTTTCTGCGTTGATCTCGTTGGGAGCTGCAGACCGGAGCTGTTCCTATTCGGCCATCTTGCCATCCACCCTACTTATTTTCCTTTCAATTGACACCCAGCAGTGATATTTCTGGCTTAAATTGTAGTTCTATTTTCAGCAGTTTGAAATATCTCCATACTGTTTTCACAAGAGGTTGAACTAATTTACATTCCCACCAACAGTGTATAAGCATTCTTTTTTCTCCACATTCATGCCAACATCTGTTGTTTTTTGACTTTTTAATAATGGCCACTCTGACTGCTATAAAATGATATCTCAGTGTGACTTAAATTTGCATTTGTCTCATGATTACTGATGATGAGCATTTTTTTCATATGTGTGTTAGTCGTCTTCTGAGAAGTAACTTGTCATGTCCTTTGCCCAATTTTTAATGAAGTTATTTGTTTTTTTCCTGGTGAGTTGTTTGAGTTTCTTGTAGATTCTAAATATTAGTCCTTTGCCAAGAGGCCTAATTTGGAAATATTTTTTTCAGTCTGTAGGTTGTCTTTTTTCACTTTTGATTATTTCTTTTGCTGTGGAGAAGCTCTTTTGTTTAATTGAGTCCCATTTGCCTATTTTTTATGGTTTTTAATTTGCTTTTGGTGTCTTTGTCATAAATTATTTGCCCAAGACAATGTATGGAAGAGTTTTTTCTAGGTTTTCTTCTAGAATTTTATAGTTTCAGTTCTTACATTTAGTTCTTTAATCAATCTTGAGGTAATTTTTGTATATGATGAGAGATACAGGTCAAGTTTCATTCTTCTGCATATGATTATCCAATTTTCCCATTATAATTTGTCAGATAGGGTGTCCTTTCCTCATTGTTAATTTTTGTTGACTTTGTTGAAGATCAGTTTGTTATAGGTACGTGGTCTTATTTCTGGGTTCTCTACTCTGTTCCATTGATCCATGTTTCTATTTTTATACCAGTTACCATGCTGTTTTAGTTAATATAACCTCATAGTATAATTTGAAGTAAGGCAGTGTGATACCTCCAGATTTGTTCTTTTTGCATAGGATTGCTTTGACTAGTCAGGCTTTTTTTGTGGCAAATGAACTTTAGGATTATTTTTTCCAATTATGTGAAAAATGACATTGGTAATTTAATAGGATTTGTGTTAAATCTGTAGCTTGTTTTGAGCAATATGGTTATTTTAACAGTACTGATTCTTCCAATCCATTAGCATGTGATGTTTTTTCATTTGTTTGTGTCATCTCTGATTTCTTTCATCAGTGTTTCATAGTTCTCCTCATAGAGATCTTTTATCTCCTTGATTAAATGTATTCCTTGGTATTTTATTTTCACTGTGGCTACTGTAAATGGGATAAAGTTCTTTATTTGGTGTATAGTAATGATACTGATTTTGTACATTGATTTTGTATCCTGAAACTTTACTGAAGTTGTTTATAAAGTGGAGGAGTCTTTTGGAGGAGTGTTTAGGGTTTCTAGGTATATAATAATGTTATCAGCAAACAGACATCATTTGACTTCCTCTTTTCCAAGTTGAATGTCTTTAATTTCTTTCTCTTGCCTAGTTGTTCTGGTGAGTACTTATAGTACTACGCAGAATAGGAGTGATGAGAATGGACACTATTATCTTGTTCCAGTTCACAGGAGGAAGGCTTTCAGTTTTTGCTCATTCAGTATGATATTGACTATGGGTTTGTCAGTCATGGCTCTTATTATTTTGAAGGATATTCCATTGATGCATAGTTTGTTGAGGGCTTTTATAATGAAGAAATATTGAATTTTATTGAATGCTTCTTCTGCATCTATTGAGATGATCATATGGTTTTTGTTCTTAGTTCTGTTTACATGGTGAATCCTGTTTATTGATTCATTTATGTTGAAATATCCTTGCATCTCCACACTAAAGAAAACCCACTTGATCATGATGAATTATCTTTTTGATGTGCTATTGGATTTGATTTGCTAATATTTTGTTGAGCAACTTTGTATCTATGATCATTGGGATATTGACTGCTTATTTTCTCCTTTTTTAATGTTTTTGAATGATTTTCATATCAGAGTGATATAAGATTCATAGAATGAGTTAAGGAGGAATGCCTGGTCATCAATTTTTTGGAATAATCTTAGTACATGGATACCAGCTTGTTGTTGTACATCTGGTGGAATTTGGCTGTGAATCTGTCTGGTTCCGAAATTTCTTTGTTGTTGCTGGAAGCTTTTTTACTACTAATTTGATTTGATTACACATTATTGGTCTATTCAGAATTTCTATTTCTTTCTGGTTCAATCTTGGGAGGTTGTATATATCCAGAATTTTATTAATTTTCTCTAGGTTTTCTAGTTTGTACATATAGAGGTGTTCATAGTAGACTGTGATGATACTATAAATTACTGTAGTGTCAGCTGTTATGTCACCTTCATCATTTCTGATTGTACTTATTTGAATTGTCTTTTTCTTTTGATTAATCTTGCTGGTGGTCTGTCAACTGTGTTTATCCTTTTTGGAGAAACAACTTTTTGTTTTATTGATCCTTTGTGGCTTTTCATCTCAATCTCCTTTAGTTCTGCTATATTTGTTATCTCTTTTCTTTTGCTAGCTTTGGACTTGGTTTGTTTTTGTATGTCTTTGAGACGTGACATTAGATGGTTAACTTGAGACTTTTATATCTTTTTTATGTAGACATTTAATGCTATAAACTTCTCTTAGCATTGTTTTTGCTGTATTCCAGTGGTTTGGTATACTGTGTCTCTACTTTCATTAGTTTTAAATAATTTTTTAATTTTTTTTCTCATATTACTTGGGTTGGTGAAAAAATAGTATTTTAAATCCTGCCTTAATTTTATTATTTAATTAACAGTCATTCTGGAGCAAGTTGTTTAGTTTCCATGTATTAGTGTAGTTTTTAGAGTTCCTCTTGGTATTGATTTCTAATTTTATTCCATTGTGGTCCAAGAAGATACTTAATATGATTTTTATCTTTTAAAATGTATTCAGACTTGCTTTATAGCTACATATATGGTCAAATTTGAAGAATATTCAATCAACATATGAGAAGAATCTATATTTTGCAATTGTTGAGTAGAAAGTTCTGTAAATGTCTATGAGCTCCATTTGGTCTAAATTCCAATTTATGTCAAGGTTTTTTGTTTGTTTATTCTCTGCCTCAGTCATCTTTGTAGTAATATTAGTGGAATATTAAAGTTCCCTACTATTATTGTATTTCCATCAGTCTGTTTTCTAGGTCTAGCAGTAATTTTTTTTTATGAATCTGGGTGCTTCAGTGATGAGTGCATATATATTTATGATAGTTAAATCTTCTTCTTGTATTAAGAGGCTTATTATTATATATTGTTCTTTTTCTGTTCTTACTGTTGTTTAAGGTTTGTTTATATGATAATGGCTACCTCTCTTCTCTTCTGTTTTTCAATTGTGTATCATTTTGGACTCTTTTGAGTGTGAGGTGTTATTAGCCAATAGATGTGTCTCTAGCCAATAGATGTGTCTCTGTAGGCAACTGGTGGTTGGGTATTATTTGAATCAAATTTTCCACTGTGTATCTTTCAAGTGGATCATTTAGGCCAGGGATGCCCAATTATTTGGCTTCCCTTGGCCAAAATGGAAGAAAAATAGTTGTCTTAGTCCACAAATAAAATATACTAACACTAATGATAGCTGATGACCTAAAAAAATTGCAAAAAAAAAAAATCTCGTGTTTTAAAAAAGCTTACAAATTTGTGTTAGGCTTCAGGTTAAACAAGCTTGATTTGGGCCATCTCTATTCAAAGTTAATATTGTTATGTGGGGTTTAGTTCCTGTTACATTGTTGTTAGCTAGGTGTTTTGGAGTGCTAATTGTGTAATTGCTTTACAAGATCTAAGAGCTTTGTACTTAATGTGTCCTTTTATGATGATGAGCATCATCCTTCAATTTCCATTATTGAACTTCTTTAATCATTTCTTGTAGGTTCAGTCTATTGGTGACAAATTCCGTCAGAATTTACTTGTCTGGAAAATATTTCTCCTTCATTTATGAAGCTTATTTTGGCATGATATGAACTTCTTGGCCAGCATCTTTTTTTCTTAACGGAGGCTAAAAATAGGCCCTCAATCTTTCCTGGCTTGTATACTTTTCTGCTGAAAAGTTTGTTGTTTGATGAGTTTTTTTCTTTAGTGATTTAACCCTTTTCTTCAGCTGCCTTTCAGATTTTTATTTTTATTTGTTTTGCATTTACCTTGGATGGTCTGGTGACTGTATACTTTGATGATGTTCATCTTGTATAGTGTGAAATTATAGTTAATTATTCTCTCAAATATATTTTCCAGGTTGCTTGTTTTTTCTTCTTCTTTCTCTGGAATGCCTGTAAGTTGTAGGTTTTGTCATTTTACATAGTAAATCTCATACTTTTCAAAGGCTTTGTGCATTTTTTAAAAAATTCTTTTTTCTTTATTTTTGTCTGACTCGATTAATTCAAAAGACCAGCTTTCAAGCTCTGAAATTCTTTCTCTTTTTTTTGGTCCAGTCTATTATGCTGTATTTTGAAATTCCTTAAGTAATTATTTATTTCCGAAAGTCTTTTTTTCCCCTAAGATACATACCTCTTCCCTCTTCATTTCCTGGGTTGCTTTTGTGTTGATTTTCAACCTTCCCTTGGATCTCATTGAGCTTCATTGCAATCCATACTTTTAATTCTTCATTTGCTATTTCTGAGTTCTCATTTTGGTACTTTGCTAAAGAGCTAGTGTGATCCTTTGGTGATTTCACAACATTCAGATTTGTCAAGGTACCTGCATTTTTATGTTTCATGAACATCTGGAGAAACTGACCCTTCTTATTTTGAATTTATTTTCATTCTTATGGGATTTTCTTTTCTCTGTTATTTCCCACCTTGAGACTGTGACTGTAGACTATGTTGGGTAGGGTCTTTTGGTTTTGCTTCTATAGCCCTGTACACTTTTGTTGGGAGGTTTTATATTGGTCAGTGCAGTTTAATCTGAAGGCCAGTGTGTAGAGCTTATGGATACGAGCCAGCTGTGGCACAAGCAGATGGGTGTGTACTTGATCTTTGTTTACTGTGAGGCATTCTCTGTTTCATATGATGGGCTGGACAATGGAGTGCTTGTTGACCTGAGCTTCCTATTCAGCAAAGAAGTATGGGAGACAGCTGGGCAGTGCTGGACCCCGTGACTTCCCAATTAATACCCCAGTGACGAGCACAGACACCAACGCTGATGGGGGTGACTAGGGGATCTCCTAATGAAATGCACCACATTCTCTGAGGGAGTGAGGGGGCTGAACCAGCTCCATGTCCTAGATAGTCAGGAACACAATTTATTTCTCTATCACATCTCTGTTCTGGGGCTCATGACTCTCAGTCCATGTGCAATTATTTTCTGTCTCTAGGCCATAGTGTAGCTGAGAGCCATGGAAAACGCCTGTCCCATGGCTTTCCATAGGACTGATTCTGAGGAAGAACCCCTTTACTCAGGGCAACACATACAACTTTATGGCTCACCTATTTTCTAATGTAGTAATGCTACTGCTTTGTTTAGAGAGGGGAAGGGCTCTGCTGTTTGGCTCATGCAGGTGTGTGTCAGATGTCATGGTGTTAGCTGGTGAAGTTGGCCTGATCTCAGTACTCAGGGGAGCAGTCTGGTGCCGCAGAAGTGGTGCTTGATTTCACTGTTGGGGACACATAAAAGTGTCTAGCCTTCCTGCTCCTTCCTTGACCTGGGGCTAGCAGGGGGGAAGGCAGCAGTGGTGATGACAACTAATACAGCAGGTAGAGCAGAAACACTTATTGGTGGTCTCTAAAGGTTGGGCTCTTAGAGGTACTCTGTGTTCAGGCAGGGGTAGGGAGGCTGCAAGGTGCCTGTCATTGATGCAAGCAAGTCCATTTGGTGGGGAGCAGTGGAGGCAAGGAGTCATGTGGTATGCAGTTTGCCTGCTCCTCTATTTGGAGGCTGTGGTATCTCTCTTGGAGGGGGTGTATGAAAGTGCCCAGCCTCTCTGCTCCCTACCTGGGCCACGGACAGCAGGAGTGGGTGCGCAGCAACTGTTGTGAGAGTGGAAAGACTCTAAGGCTCTTAGGTAACCTCTGGGAGTTGGTACCATAGATAAATGCTGAACTGAAACTATAGTAGAACCACAGAATTCAAAGGATTCCTCCAGGCTTTCAGGGGTAAATTACAATTTGGTCTCCTAAGGACTCAAAGCAAGAAAAGTAAATGAAAATAAATGAAAAAGAGAATAAAACAATGACTTAAGATTATGTATACGTCTCAGCTAAAAAGAGATAAATAGAATAAGTGAATGAACAAGGGAGGTCACCTCTTTAAACAAGCTTATTTCAACATATTTTATTCTTTTGGTTTCTGTTGGGATTAGAATTCTTTTATGATTCCTCTTCAGGTAGTTCATTGCTTGTGTATAGAAAGAAGACTGAGTTCTGTACTCCGCAAATTTATTGAATTTATTTGTTCTAACAGTTTTTTTGTTTAGTCTTCAGGGTTTTCTACATATAAGATCACGTCATTTGCATACAGAGAAAATTTTTGCCTCTTCTCTTCTGATTTGGAAGCCTTTGGTTTCTATTTTTTGTCTAATTGCTCTGAATATGACTTCTAGTATTATGTTGAAGGCAAGTGGCAAGGGTGGTCATCCTTACCTTGTACCAGATTGTAAAGAAAAAGCTTTTTGTTTTTCCTCATTGATTGTAATGTAAGTTGTAGGCTGTCCATAGATGGCCTTTTTTATATTGAAGTAACTAACTTCAATGCCTATCTTGCTGATACTTTTTATTATAAATGAATGCAGAATTATCTCAACTGTTTTTCTTCATCAATTAAGTGCACTGAAAATTATAAACCATTGATGAGAGAAATTAAAGAAGAATCAGATGAATAAAAATATATCCATGTTCCTGAATGGAAAGACTTAATACTGTTGAAATGTCCAGAATACTCAAAGTGATCCACAGTTTTAATACAGTCCCTATAAAAATCCCTGTGGCATTCTTTACAAAAAGTAGGGAAAAAATTCTAAAAGTAATATGGATCTAAAAAAGACCCTGAATAGCCAAATCAATTTTGAGCAAGAAGAACAAAGCTGAAGGCATCACCTTTCCTGATTTCAAAACATATTACAAAGCTACGATAATAAAATTAATATGGTACTGGTATGAAAACAAATATAGATAAATAGAAACAAAATAGAGAGCCTAGAAATAAATCCACATGTCTATAGTCAACCGATCTTTGACAAAGGTGCAACCTGCCCTAACAGGAAATGAAAGGGAGTTGAACATGGGTGTTTACATTGTGACTTTCACAGGTTACTTCTTTTACCTGGAAGACAGTCTAATGTCTAGTTGTCCAACCCAAAACCAGGGGTACCCTCACATGGAAAACTTGTTTATGCTGGCAGATGCACTCGTAGCTCTTGTCTGACCCATGGCCCACTGGACTATTGCTCTGGTTATGGGAACCTGGCCTTATGTTTTCCTGGTGTCCTGAAGAAACCACCCTATAGCAGCCTCTCATTCTTCAGATGGAAGCCACACATTCAATACACCACCACAACAGAAAACAAGTTCAAAGATTTTTGCCTACAGAAAATGAGCAAGGAGTGTATAATGAGTAGGGAGGTCATACAAAACAGCAACAAAGAATCAGGAAGACAGAGAGAGAAAGGGAGAGAGAGAACATGGCAACTAACAGTATATATAAGGGAGTAAGATGTGGGCCAGTTTAAGTTCACAGGCAAATATCTGAATTGTTCCTCTAAAAAAGCTGCAGGAAAGCAGGGAGTTCAGTCTTGGTGGAAGAGCTACCTCTAAATTATTATCTCTGGACACCAGCTTGAATCATTTAGGTGTGGTATAAAATGGTAAACTGTGTCAAGGATGACTAAATCTTACTTCGGGTATGAGAAAGTTAAACTTGTATTCAAAATGGATACCAAAGCAACACGAAATTATGAGAATGTACTACAGAGGCTTACAGGTGAAAATTTTCAAGGAGAGATAGAATTGTTTTGATAAATGGTTGAAGTAGAATAAAGATTGAAATACTTGAAGTTATGAAGTGTTTAAGATACAAACAATTAGGCCAAGGTATCAAAAAAGTATCAACTTTGCTATAGGGGTTTTGCAAGGAATAATAAGACTAATAAGTCCATTTATTAAATACCTACTCTCCATGCCAGCCTTTAGACCACGTGCTTTGGGTAACTCCTGTAATCTTTTTAAGTTCACTATAAATAGTTAACTACTTGTTGGAAAGAACAGCAAAGTCACATTGCAAAGAACATCAACATAAAGGCAATTGATCACAGCCATCAATGCAAATAATCGATCATAGTATATTAGGTAATTATCACAGTTAAAATTCAATCCTGATCGGCCTGGCCTTAATACCAATTTGCATTCTCTCTCATTATTGGTAATGAATGAGTGAAGAGGATGACTGTTACTCAAGATTTGAATCACCAACAATAGGATAGTAGCCTATCTGTTGATGAACCACAGCAATGGTTATTGGGGAAGGGTAGTATAAGCAGATGACGTGGACTTCAGTAGAGAATATAAAACACTGACTCTTATATTTCCCAGTAACAAGAAATATATGACAAAAAAGCCACACTTACTGGGAATTGGTGCCTCCAAAGTGGACAACAAGGTCAAGGAAAAGACGAGTTTAAGTGAAAGAATGGAAATGTAAGGTAAATGCTGAGAATTTGGTCGTGAAATTTTGTTCTCAGTCTGAGAATCATAGAACTCATGGAGGGATGAGCAAAGGAAATGGACTGACATTAATGAAGAATGGAAATAGTATAAGCATTCTATTCAAACAATATATAGATGATAAAATTGTGTTCAAATGGACCATCCAAATATAAACACATAAAATGTCATTAAATGGGGGCTTCCGTCAATTAAACAGATGCATGTATCATTTTCCTACCAAAGAGCCCAGTTAAAATAGTGGTTAAAATATGGAAAGGGACATAGGAACTAAAGGGTGAATGAATGGAAGAGGAAATATGAGTAACAAAATCTTGGACAAATAGTAATTGAACAGTCAAAGAAATCAAAGAAACAATTTGATCTATTTGTTGAACACCAGAAATGTAATTGTGTAGAGTTACAAATAGTTCAATATAAAACAACAACAACAAACCAGCAGTGAGGGGAGAATCAGAAGAATACTTAAGTTCTTGAACTCTACTTGAAGTGGTACAATATTATTGAAGATAGATTGTGATACCTTAAAGATGTATACTGGAAACTCAGAATAAATCAATAATAAAATAAGAATTATAGCTAATAAACCAACAAAGAAATAAAATGGAATTCTAAAAAATATTTAGTTAATGGAAAATACAGAAAAAGAAAAAAAAAGAAACAAAAAGGAAAAGGGATATATTAAAAACTAATGGAAGATGATAGATACAAATCCAACCATCTGTAAAAGATTAAATACAAATAAAATGCAGATATGAACTAAAAGGCAAAGATTGTCAGATTAGGTTTTTAAGAAACAAGCCTGAAATAAAATCTCATTACTAAAATCACATAATAAATGTAAACGCATGAGTAGGTTAAAACAGAGGGGGAAAAGTTATATTATATTAACACTAATGAAAGAAGAATGGACAGGACATATGAATATTGAACCAGTAGATTTTAAAGCACAAGATATTACCAGAATTTTTGAAACGTTGTTTCATAATATTGAGGTCAGTTAAAAATAACAATCCTAGATATGAATGCACTAATAACACAGCTCAACATACATGAAATGAAAACTGAGAGAAACAGAAGGGGAAATAGACAAATCCACAATTATTCCCACAGATTTTCCATCAATAATTGATATAAAAGAAGATATAAAATCAAAACATATAGAAAATATGAGCATCACTAATTACCAACTTAATCTACTCGACATTTATAAAATACTGCAACCAACTGAAGCAAAAAAAATGACAAAAATATTTGCCAAGACAGACCATATTTTGGATCACCAAATTAGTATCTACAAGTTTGAATAGTTTCAAATCATGCACTGTATGTTCTCTGACCACAATGGAATTAAATTATAAATCAACAGCTGAAAGATATCTAAAGCTCCTCTCTCCAAAGAAATTAAATAACACATTTCTAAATAGTCTATAGGTCAAAAAATAAGCAAAAGCAATACATGTATTTGAACAGAGTAAAAATGAAAACACAGCATATGAAAATTTGTGGGAAGCAGCTAAAATAGTATTTAGAGGAAATTTATAGCAATATACACTACATTTGAGAAAAATAAAGTCATCAAGTCAATAATATTATGTTTCTCACTAAAAAACTAGAAAAACAAAACAAACAAATTAAACACGAAGGAATCAGGAAAATAAATCACAACTGTAAGTGAAGAAATCAATAGAAACAGAAAATCAATAGGGAAAACCACTGAAAACAAATGCTGATTATTTTATATCAAGAAAGTTGATAAATCTTTAACCCAACTAAGAAGAAAAAACATGATAAAATACACAACTTACCAATATTAGTAATGAGATATTTCTATGTCACATTCTGCAGATAAAGACTTGTGAAGAAATATTGTTATAAAATTATTTTAAGAAATTCAGCCTACATGAATTGGAAGAATTTCTTGAAAGACACAAACTACCAAAACAATGATGAAATATAGAAAAAAATCTATTTTTTAAATTGTATTTGTACTTAGAAACCTCCCTTCATCAAGAATAGTAACAAAAACATGTACTTAGAAACCTCCCTTCATCAAGAATAGTAACAAAAACAAAAAGGTGCCAAGATGAATTCATTCTTGATTCTAACATTTAAGGAAGAAGTAAAAATAACTTTATACAACTACTTCCAGAGCATTAAAGTGGGATTGTACTTTCTAGCTCATTATATGATGTTGACACTATCCTTATTCCAAAAACAGATACAGAAATTAAAAGAAAACTATATGTCATTATTCTCCATGAACATAGATAAAAATATTCTTTAAAATACTAATAATTAAGCAATATATGAAAATGATAATACATCCCTAGTGAGGTTTCTTGCAGAAATATAAATGTGCTTAAACATTCAAAAATTAATATAATCATATTCATAGACTAAAAAAGATAAAACACATTATCATCTCAATAGATACAAAAAGCATTTGAGAAAATACAGCGTTGATTCTTATAAAAACTCCCAGCACATTATGAAGAGAAGGGAACTACCTTAACCTTATGAAAGCATCCACAAAAAATTTCCACTGTGAACATTACACTAAAATGTTGAAAGACTGCTTTCAGTCTGACACCAGGAACCAGGCAAGTATGTCTACCTTCACTACTTCTATGCAGCATTGTGTGAGAGATCCTAGCCACTCCAGTAAGACAAGAAATAAAAGACATATAGATTTGAAAGAAAATATAAAATTAACTTTATTTGCAGATAATATGATTCACTAGGTAGTCACTCTGAAGGAATTTATTGGAAAAGCCACAAATAACCTTATGAGTAAGTTTTGCAAATATGAGAAAAATTTAAAAATCAATTTAATTTCTATATAGCAACAAAAGTTGAAAATTGAAATAATACCATATGGCATTTCATCGTAGGAAATATTCAGGCATGGACTTGAAAAAATGTATAAGAGATAAATAGAGCTGAGTGAGAACTTATAAAATATGCTGAGAAATTTAAAAAGGCACAAATAAATATTATAATAAATACTGTTTTGGGGAGGTTAGGAAACTCAGAATTGCTAAGACGTCAATATTCACAAATATTCTCCATAGACTTAATGAAATTCCAGTCAAAACCCTCGGTCTTTTTCTACATATTTTCTATATATGGACAAGCTAGTTCTAAAGTTTCTATGCAAATGTAAAGGATTTGGAATAAACAAAATAAATTTGAAAAACAAGAACAAAGCTTGATTATATATACTACTTAATTTCATGCCCTACCTATTAAAGTCTTTAGTAATCAAGACAATTGTATTAGTCTGTTTTCAAACTGCTGATAAAGACATACCTGAAACTGGGTAATTTGTAAAGAAAAAGAGGACAATGGACTCACAGTTCCACGTGGCTGGGGAGGCCTCAAAATCATGGTGGAAGGTGAAAGGCATGTCTCACATCGCAGCAGTCAAGAGAGAGAATGAGAACCTAGAAAAAAGGGTTTTCCCTTGTAAAACCATCAGATCTCAGGAGACTTATTCACCACCATGAGAACAATATAGGGGAAACCACCTCCATGAATTAATTATCTCCAACCTGGTCCTTCCCACAACACGTGGGGATTATGGGAGCTACAATTCAAGGTAAATTTTGGATGGAGACACAGTCAAACCATATCAATGACGTAGTACAGAATGGGTATGCATAAATGGTCAGGCAAATAATTTCTGACAAGATGTCAAGGCAATTTTATGGAGAAAAGGATGATTACTTCAACAAATGCGGCTAGAACAACTGAATAAGCAAATGCAAAAAAAAAAAAAGTTCAAGCATTACCTCACACTATATACAAAAGTAAACACAAATAGTTATAAACATATGTGTGCAGACTAAAATTATAGAGCTTCTAGAAGTAAATCATAGAAACCATAGGTTTTGCAAAAATGTCTTAAATATAATGAAAATCACGTACTAAAATAATCAATATACTGAGTCTCCCAGTATAAATTAAAAACTCTTCCACTTCAAAAGATGCTTCTAATTAATGAAAAAACAAGCCATAATACAAGGAGAAAATATATGCAAAACTTTATTTCATAAAGAACACTTCACCAATGAAGACATACAGATGTCAAATATCCATAGGAAATGATGCTCAAAATAATTGGCTATTAGACAAAGGCAAAAGAAAGCTATAATAATATACCATTATATATCCGCTGGAATAACTCAAGTGTTAAAACTTGGAAGGCAGTTTGTCAATTTCTTAAATAGTCACATATACACTTACTATATGACCTTGCCTTTTCACTCTTATATGTTTTCCCAAGAGAAATAAAAACATATCTATACACTGGTATAAAAATATTCATAACAGCTTTATAATAACTAAAAACATAAAACAACTAATGTGTACATAAAAGTGTATGGGTAACAAGTAGTGGCATTCACACACAATGGAATACTACTCAGCAATGCCAAGAGATAAAATATGATAAACACACAACATGAATGAATCTGAAAATAAATATATTTTAACTTAAAGAAATTCAGACTGAAAAGAATACATACCATATGATGACATTTATATAAAGTTCTATGAAATGCAAACTAATTTGTTTCAGAAGTAGATCAATGATTTCATTGGTGAGGTGGAGAGAGTGGGGCACCAACAGGATATGAAAGTTTTGGGATAGAGGAATCAAGATGACTGACTAGATACAGGTAGTATGTGCCTCTTCTACGAAGAGGAACCAGAAAAGTAAATAGATACTTACATTCTAAACATAAATTAGGAGATAACACTAGGCCTCATTAGAGAAGAGACAGAAAACTCTAGAAGGAAGTAAGGAGAGTGTTTAAGGCAGCTTGGCCAGCTGGAGACTAACTGAGGGCTGAGACAGACTCCTAGACACAGGGAAAGAGTAATACAGAAATCCCTAGGACTTCAAAATGGGCTTTTATAATTTTGGCTATGGGAGAAACCCTTGACCCACTAAGGTCTTGGGCCTAATATGTGGAGCTGCCTACAGATTGCAGACAGGCGTTGCTCCAAAAAAGGAACTCACATGGAATCCCACAGGCATCTGAAACCACAGCAGCCTCAACTGAGAGCCCTTTTAAAAGACCCAATATCAAGGATCTACAGACAGGGATGCTGCTGCTGTACTGTTCCAAGGAGAGAGATGGGAGACCAGGCACTCCCACACACTTCCAGGAAGTTCCCTACCACTCTGCTACAGGCAGCTTTTGAGACAGAGAAATGAGTGGACCTCTCTCCCCACAGCTTCTTGCCCATATTGCTTGCGTGGGAAGGACACTGCCCTCTCTGGTACCAGGCCCAAGATCCTATTTTGACAGTTTAATGTTAGTTTGTGCTTCACTTTCAGACTGAGTTCAGGCTGACATTGGCACAGATGCTGCCTGGCCAAGGGGAGTCAGGGAAACGAGGCCCTCTTATGCACATCTAGGATAATATTCATTGGACTACATCAGGCTTCTGTTAAATGCAAAGGCAGGCAGGCCACACTCCCCACAGCTTCTTGCCCATGCTGCTAGCCTGGAAGGTGCTCCACCCTCTTTGGTCACAAGCCCACAGCTGGAACAATTTTGAGAGTTCAATGTTGGGCTATGCCTCATCCTTGGGCAGAGTCCAAGTTGACATGACTGCAGCCCCCACATAGCTGATGAGGGACAAAAAATCCAGGGACACTTATGTATACCCAGAACAATACCCACCATCCCGCTCCAGGTTGCTGTGAGATTGAGACTCAAGTAGACTACACTCCTCATAGCTTGTTGCTCATGCTGCTCATCTGAGAGGTGTCCCACCCTGTCTAGTCATAAGCCTACAGCTGATACCATTTTGAGAGTTTAACACTGGGTTTTGCCCCACCCAGTTGAAGGTGACATGGCTGCAGCCAACACCCAGCTGTAGTAGGGGCAGAGGGGACCAAGCTCTTTTAAGCACATTTAGGAAAATACCCACTACCCTGTTGTGGTACTGAGGACTAGTCTGCCCAACCTGTAGAAACTACCAGGAACATCAGCAAGAATTGCTTGGGTCTCAATGGTTTGCTCCATCATGGATACTGTCATCGCCTACAACACACCAGATGCTCAGGGGCCTGAAAACCCACCCACAAACTGTACTCTTTGCTCTCACAATTAGCTTCTAAACAAGCCACCTGGAACTTCAAGACGCAGCCCCTAAGAACCTAGTAACATTGGAATCAGAGTAAGCTGCTCTGGGGCCTAAAAACTGTCACATTTACTCTATAGCTACCAACACAAGGGCCCGAAGACTGGCTCAGTTGGTGTCAAAGTCCCCAGCAATATTTCATCACAACCTCAACTAATAACTGTACCCTAAATCACAGAGGAAATCACAGATACTACTGATTCTATATGCTGCCGAAGGAGTGATACAATTGCACTACCACAGGCACCCTAAAACAAAACCAAGATGTCCTTCACAACCAATAATATATATACATCTTCAGGAAAAAATTCTCCCTTACCAAAGCAATTTCAAAAATTTGGAACAAGCGACTATGATACCACATATGTAGATATCAAAGGAAGGACACAGGAAACATGAAAAAGCTAGGAAATATGACACCATCAAGGGACCACAACAATCATCCAGCAAAAGATCTCAATCAAAAGCATTCTTTAAAACTCCAAATAAAAAAAAATTAAAATAAAAAAGCGGAAGTTCTGCAAATAAAAAGTTCATTGACATAAATACAAAATACAAAAGTTTCAATAATAGACTAGACCAAGCAGAAGAAAGAATCTCAGGTCTTTTGAAATAGTCAAACAAAAATATATATTAAAACAAAAAACAAACAAACAACAACAACAACAACAACAAAAAACACAGCCTTTGAGAGATGTATGAGACTACTTGAAACAAGAGACCTTACAGATTATTGGTATTCCTGGGGGTGAACAGGGATCAAAAACTTTTAAAAACTTATTTAAGAAAATAATCAATGAAAGTCCTAAGACCAGCAAAAAAGTCAGACATTCAGATATAGGAGGCCCAGATACCATCACTGAAATACATTGTAAAAATGACTTCACCATAGCATATTATATTAGAAATGTCAAAAGTCAAAGTAAAAGAAATAATTTTAAAGTTAGCAAGTGTCTCGCCATCTATAAAGGAAACTCCATCAGACTAACAGCAGACTTTTCAATAGAAATCCTTATAGGTCAGAAGAGAATAGGATGGCATTTTCAAAGTGCTGAAGAAAAACAAAATCTGTCAGCCAAGAATTTTAGAGTAAATAAACTCTTTTCCAGGTAAACAAACACTTGAAGAATTTGTCTTCACTAGACCAGCCTAACAGGAAATGCTCAAAGGTGAAAATGAAACATGGAAACAAAAGTTTGATATTTACCATCACACAAATATACAAAAAGATAAAACTCACAGTTCTTATAAGACAATCACATGAAGAGAAAGGACTCAAATGGCCAAACGACAGAATTTCGTCAAGCCACAAAGATAAAAGCACAGTGAAAAAGAAACAAAAAATTTATTAAAAAAACAACTTGCAGCTGGGCACGGTGTCTCATGCCTGCAATCTCAGCACTTTGGGAGGCCTAGGCGGGCAGGACACGAGGTCAGGAGATCGAGACCATCCTGGCTAACACTGTGAAGCCCCATCTCTACTAAAAACACACAAAAAAATTCGCTGGGCTTGGTGGCAGGTGCCTGTAGTCCCAGCTACTCAGCAGGCTGAGGCAGGAGAATGGCGTGAACCCATGAGGCAGAGCTTGCAGCGAGCCGAGATAGTGTCACTGTACTCCAGCCTGGGTGACAGAGCGAGACTCCATCAAAAAAAAAAAAAAAAAAAAAAAGGAAAAAAAAAAACAGAAACTTGCAAACAAAGAACAATAAAATAGGAACAAAGCCTTACATATTAATATTAACCTTGAATGTAAATGAATTAAATGTTCCACTTAAAACATACAGATTAATAGAATAAATTAAAAAGAAATAAAATATGATCAAATTATATACTTTCTACAAGAACCTCACCTTACCCAAAAAAAACATGTAAACTGAAAATAAAAGGTTGGATAAAGGTATTCCATGCAAACAGATAGCAAAAATGAGTAGGATATACTTATATAAGATTAAATAAACTTTAAATCAGAAACAGTAATAAAAGAGACTGCCATTATATAATGACAAAGAAATGAATTCAATAAGATAATGTAATAATCCTAAATATGTATGCACCCAATATCAAGGCACCCAGATTGACAAAATAAATATTACTATACCTAAAAAAAACAGAGAGATAGCAATAACATAAAAATGGAGGATGCCAACATCCTCCATTAGAGCACTAGAAAGATCATTACGGCAGAAAATTAACAAAGTAAGATTGGACTTAAATTGAACTTTAGACCAAGTGAACTTAACAGACATTTACAGAACATTCTACTCAACAATTAGAGAATATACAGTCCTAAACATAGACCATTCTTCAAGATAGGCAACATATTATACAATAAAATTCTTAACAATTTTTTAAAAATCTAAATCATATCAAGTATCATCTTAGATCACAGTGGACTAAAGGTAGATATCAATACCAAGAGGAATTTCAGAAACTATACAAATACATGAAAATGAGACAGTATGCTCTGGAAGGATTACTGGGTCAATGAAGAAATTAGGATAACATTTAAAACATTTTTTAAACCAATTAAAATGAAAATACAACAATTCAAACCTTTAAGAGGCAACAAAAGTAGTGCAAAGATGGAGGTCTATAGCATAAAATCCCTACATCAAAAAAGTAGTAATAGCTCAAATTAACAATCTAATGTCACATCTCCAAAAACTAGGAACACAAGAACAAATTAAACCCTGGGAAACAGAAGAAAAAAAACAAATCAGAGAAAAGTAAATGAGATCAGTATTAGAAAAACAATACAAAGGATTAATGAAATAAAAAGTTGGTACTTCAAAAAGATAAATGAAGTTGATAAACCACCAGTGAGACTACCAAAGGAAAGAATAGAGAAGATCCAAATAAACAGAAATGGAAAAGGAAACAATAAAACTGATACTACAGACAGAAAAAAAAATCATAGACTATTCTGAGCCACTATACTTTCACAAGCAATTACACTTTCACAAACTAGAAAAGCTAGAGGAAATGGATAAATTCCTGGATACATATGATCTCCCAAAGATTTAACCAGGAAGAAATATAAATATTGAACAGATCAATAAGGAGTAGCAAGATTGAAGCAGTAATGAAAAAAATCCAAATTAAAAAAAATGCCTGGGACCAGATGAATTCTCACCTAAACTGTAGCAAACATACAAAGAAGAGTTAATTTCAGTCCCTCTGAAAATATTTCAAAAAATTGAGGAGGAACAAATTCCCCTTAACTCATTCTACAAGACCAATATCACCCCGATACCAAAACTAGACAAAGACACCATAACAACAAATAAAACTGCACACCGATATTCATAATAAACATAGATGCAATAAATCATTAACACAATGTCAGCAAATTGACTGCAACAGGACATCAAAATGATAATACACCATCATCAGATAGGATTTATCCCAGGAATGCAAGTATGGTTCAACATATGCAAATCAGTAAATATGATATATGACATAAATAGAATTAAGGACAAAAATCATCTTCTCAATAGATGCAGAAAAAGCATTCAATAAAACTCAGCATCTCTTAACAATAAAAAATCTTCAACAAACTAGGCATAGAAGAAACATACTTCAATAAAATAAAGGCAATATAAGACAAACCCACAGCCAGCAGCATGTTTAATGGGGGAAAGCTGAAAGCATTTTCTGTAAGAACCAGAACAAGACAAGTATGCCCATTTTCACTACTTCTATTCAACATAGCACTTGAAGCCCTTGCCAGAGCAATCAGGCAACAGAAAGAGATAAAAAACATTCAAATTGGAAAAGAGGAAGTCAAAATAAACCTGTTCGCTAGGGATATAATCTTTCATCTAGAAAACCTTAAAGAATCCAATAAAAAACTCTTAGAATTAATAAATAAATTCACTAAAAATTCAAGATATAAAATTAATGTACAGAAATCAGTGTTTCTATACACCAAGAGTGATCTAGCCTGGGACTCTATCGAAAAAGCAATTCTATTTACGATAGCCATAAAAAAATTAAAATGCCTAGGAATATATTTAACTGAAGAGGTAAAAACCTCCATAAGGAAAACCACAAAACACTGATGAAAGAAATTATAGATGACACAAGCGAATGGAAAAACATTCCATGTTCATGAATTGGATACTGCCCAAAGAAATCTACAGATACAATGCAATTTCTATCAAATTACCAAGATCACTTTTCACAGAATTTGAAAAAAAAAATTATAAAATTCATGTGGAATCAGAAAAGAGCCCAGATAGCCCAAGAAATCCTAAGCAAAACAAAAAGAACAAAACTGGAGGATCACATTATATTGCAAGGCTATAGTAATCAAAACAGCATGGAACTTGTATAAGTGTAGACAGTAGTATCAATGAAATAGAATAGAGAGCCGTATGCAAAAGAATGAAATTGGACCCATACCTCTCACCACATACAAAAAGTAACTTATGTTGGATTAAAGACCTAAACATAGACTTGAAACTAAAAACATCATAGAAGAAAACCTAGAGAAAAACTCTTCAGGACATTGGCCTAGGAAAATTATTTATGACCAAATTCTAAACCAAACACAACAAAACCAAAAATAGACAAATAGAGATTATTGAAATGAAAAGGCTTGTGCACAGCAAAAGAAGCATTCAATAGAGTAAACTGATAACTTACAAAATGGGAAAAGTATTTGCAAATTATGCCTCCAACAAAAGACTAATATCCAGAATCTACAAGGAACTCAACAAGGGAAGAAAGCAGGTAACCGCATTAAAAAGTGGGCTAAGGACATGATCAGGTATTTTTAAAAGACATAAAAGCAGCCAACTAACATTAAAAAAATCACTAATCATCAGAGAAATGCAAATTAAAACCACAACGAAATATCATCTTAGATATTTAAAATGGCTATTAATAAAAAGTTAAAAAATAACAGGTGTTGGCAAGGATGCAGAGAAAAGAGAATGCTTACACACTGTTGATGGGAATGTAAATTAGTAAAACCTTTCTGGAAAACAGTATGGATATTTCTCAAAGAAGTAAAGATAGAACTACCAGTTCATCCAGTAGTCTCACTACTGGGTATGTACCCAAAGGGAATAAAAACAAACGACAACAACAAAAATTACATCACAAAGACATTGCACTTGTAATTTTATCACAGCATTATTCACGATAGCAAAGATATGGAATCAACCTAAATGGTCATCAGTAGATGATTGGATAAAAATATGCATTACACACACACACACACACACACACACACACACACACACACCATAGACTACTAAGCCATGAAAAGAATGAAATCATGTCTTTTGCAGCAACATAGGTGGAACTGGAGGCCATCATCTTAAGTGAAATAACTCATAAACGGGAAGTCAAATACTGCATGTTTTACTTATAAGTGGTAACTCAGTAATGAGTACACATAAACATACAGAGTAGAATAATAGACATTGAACACTCCAAAAGATGAGAGGGTGGGAGGTAGGTGAGGTTTGAAAAATTATGTTATGTACAATGTTCAACTATTAAAGGCTTCACCACAAATACAGTATACGCATGTAAAAAATTTACACTTCTAACTCCTAAGTAGATTGCTAGTTAAAAAAAAACAAAAACAAAAACAGAAACAAAAACATTTGGGGCTGTGGATATTTTCATGGTCTTTACTGTGGTTATGGTTGATTCCATTGTGTACATACACGAAAATTTATCAAATTGTGCACTTTGAGTATGCACAGCTTATTGTATGTTAATTATACCTCTGTAAGAAATTAAAGTAAAATGTTAAAAGAAAGCATATACAAGCAACAGTTCGACCTTTAGATACATTCTGATGACACATATTAGAATAACTACCTTGCCATAATAGAAGCAGAAAATGGTGATTTAATCTATAGAGAATTTTAAATGAAATTTGAACTCAAAATTGTCAGGTATATCTGAGATTAGAGAGTAGAAAAATGAATTTCTACTTTGAAAGAGTTCAAAGAGACAAGTAAGATTATTAACAAAAGCAGACATACATTGAGTTTCAACACCATAAAATTTCAAAATAACATGAATTACAAAAAATAAAATTTTAAAATTTCCAGAAAATAAAACATGTTATCTAAAAAGTATTTAAAAGATGAGTATTAATTTTATCAATAGAAGCACTAATTTCCTAAAGACAATAGAGAAATACCTCAAAATCTGAGAGAGAAATGTATTAATCAATTTTAGGTTAAAATAAAGGCAGCGTGAGATAATCATGTCAGTTTACTTTACATGGACTTTTCATAAGAAACTGGAAAACTGAGCAAGCAAGACAGGGAAAATGAGTATCCAAACCAAAAAATCAACACTGGATAAAGGTAAATAATGACAGAAAGAAAACATTTTAGGAAGAAAGGCATGTAGTATTCCTCAGCAGCAAGGAAGAATAGAGGATTCCGGGAATAATGCTTCCTAGAAAAACTAGTTGATTAACCAGAGTATGTATTTAAATGTGTTGAGAAATTAACACTTCAGTAGAGATTGGAGATAGATTATAAATTACCTATAGTAACAAATACTCAGTATTAAGAAAACACTATAGACTATAATCTCCTAGAAAACACAAAACTGTACAGAAATCAGGAGTAATCAAAGTACACTGTATATATAGTTCAATTGTGAATAGTGTTCACATAATCATAATAAAAACACTAATTATTAATTTAAATAAAAAGTATGGCACAACTCTCTTGTGTATGAAGTAGAGTAAATAGAAAACTCTTCTGCATTAGAAAGTCAATAGATACATCTAACACTAGCAAATCAAGAAATAATAGAATAATCATGTTTTTTTGACATATAGCATAATACGATACAGAAAGAAAACTTTTCTTAATGATGTCATCTCAGGAGTGAAGATTTGGAATTCTCTAAGTGTGAGGGAATTTTTTTCTTAATTTTTCCCTATTATAAGCCATGTAGAATTATTTCACTTTGAAAACAATGACTATGCAGATGTGATAAAGCATAACAATTAAAATTAATAAAACAGGAAAAGTCTGGCTTTGAATAATATACTGACAGCAATGAATAGTATTATGGTTTAGTCATAATGATACCGAGTTTATAGTTTTGAAATAACAATTTTGAGGTTTATTCTGGTATTACAAAATTACTAAATTTGTAAAATGAGAATATAATACTTGACTCATTAGACCAGCCTCATAAGGTGACTGATTTCTTCAAAGACTCATTCTCTCTCTCCTTAATCTGTAACTTCTTTACAAGGAGTATCTAAACTGAATTCTCAGAACACAAAAAGAGACTATAAATCTCTTTGCTACTATACAACTGTCAGATTTCACTAAATCCAATTATCATTGGGTACCACCCTAAGTTAATTTGCCACTGATTTGTATCACTGCATGTTTAGATTTGTTTTACTTGCTCTTATGACAGATGTATTTCCGCCATTTTAGCAGTGGAATTAAACGGTGAAAGCCTATTGATTATTGAGGAATGATAACTCAGCTACACAGCAGCACCATCTTTTGGCCTTTGAAGGAAAATGATCCAAACTTATGAATTATGAGGTCTGTATTTCTGGCATGCGATGTATGCTTACTTTGTGAATCACCTTTGCAATGCAATTAAAGTAAGGAAATGGCTTCAAAAGGACTGGAATCAACATTTCACATGAGATCAGATATCCACAAAAACAAATCAACTGAAAAAGATCTATATTTTATTCATTCAACAAAAACTAAAGTATTATTTTAGAAAGTGTTTACCTTTAGAATTGGAATTCCTTTCTTTTTAACTTATGAATTGCTTGTACATTTATTTTGTATGGTTATTTAGTATTATCATTTAAGTTTATTCAACATTTCTGACTTATGAAAGGACTTTCTGTAATTTATTTATTTTTTGGAAAGCTGACTCCAAAGTACGCTTTTTTTCCATTTATCTTTAGAGTAGTAGTAATATATTTATTACCAAATAGTTATGATTCTAATATATTTATCAAATGTTTTTATCTTTTCGGATACTATTATCAAGTGCTGTCTGCAGACAATTTGCAAGAAGTGCAAATTTTATGAAAACTAGATTTTGTTAGTTTGGTGTGATGAATAAGACAAATACTTTGTTTTAGAATATCATTTACTTTATTGCTACAGATGTATTTGCAGAAATTATATATAAAAAATAAACAGAATGCAGCATCAGAACATGTGGTTTAACTCTGACCCTAACAATGAATAGCTCTATATACTACAGCAGTAATTCAATCTTTATTTCATACATATGGAAATATTTGCTAAAATTAATCTAAAAGATTGCCTTATCTAACTCATATAGATGCTTCCAGGTATATATATTTTTACTTTAATAGAGTTTATTTAGGGCAGTCTTAGGTTCACAGCAAAAATGAGCTGAAGACACAAAAATTTCTCATGTGCTTCTTATCCCACACATGAATAGCCTCTCCCATTGTCAACATTCCCTATCAGCACAGAACATTTGTTACAACTGATAAACCTACATTGACACATATGCATTCACCCCAAGCCTGTAATTTACATTTATCAGGGTTCACTCTTGGTGTTTTACATTCTATAGGCTTGGACAAATGTATGATATATATTCACCATTAGGGTATCATACAGAATATTTTCATTGTCTTAAAAACTCTGTGCCTGAGTTTTTATAAATTGTTAATTTTTGAATTGTGTTTTCTTTAGTTTTTACCAAATAAAACACTATAGTATTTTCATATTTTATCATTACCTTTTTCCCCCTATGATATCCTATTTTTTCATAATTCTGTGGTACCAACATATAGAAAGCTTTTTAAAAATGTGTATTTCCACAGTCCTAAAAAAAAATTTTTTCTCCAAAAAAGCTTTCTCATTAAAGTCAATCTTAGAGTATAAACAAAATATTTATTTATAATTCCTCTACACCACGCTGAAGCCCAGAGTGTCATTTAGGTCACTGAGTTGAATAATATTCAGAAATATAAATATGAAATAATTAAGTGTATTTTTCAACATAGTTAGATTTAAATCTAGATCTGTCCTGCCTAGTATCATAGCCACTAATACTTGAGAGGCTGAGGCAGAAAAATCGCTTGAACCCTGGAGGCGGAGGTTGCAGTGAGCCGAGATTGCACCATTGCACTCCAGCCTGGGTGACAAGAGCGAAACTCTGTCTCAAAATAAATAAATAAATAAATGAAATTTAAAATTCAGTGATTCAGTCAATCTAGCCACATTTCAAGAGTGCAGTAGCTACAAGTGGCTAATAGCTTGGGTACTGCAGATATGACCATTTCTGAAGTACTAGCCTTCCGTGAAGACAATCATGGAAGAACTATTGGACAGTACAGATTATCATACACAAATTGAAATATTATTACCTAAAAAGTTAATAGAAATCAAATGATATACCAAAATGTCAACAGCAAGTTAAAGTAAATAAGACCTATAAGGCTTTAAAAAGTTATTTTTTTAAATATTGGTAAGCACACATTAAACGTTTTGAAATTAGTGCTTTTAGCAATTGAAGAATTGAAGGCACAAATTCTATGTTACTTTTCCCGATCACAGCTTCTGCTTTAAAAAAAAAAGAAAATCGATATGTCTGATAAAAATACACATTACATTTTGTTAATGACAAATGCTTGGTTTAAACCTTCGTGGTTCAAGTTAGTTAAAAGAATTTCAAGTCAAATATACAGTCTCCCAGATAAATTCTCTTTTTTTTTTGGATCTGAAAAAGAAAATATATATCTTTATATTTATTTTTACAAAACATCTCACTTACACCTTAGTCATAGGGTGTGAAAAACAAAGAAATAGTGAAACACTAGTAATTATATTGACTAGAGAGAAGGAAATCTAAGAATCTTGTTGATTCAATGTGTTTTCTTTTTTAATTTGATAATAATTCTTTTCAATGCGCTACATACTATTGCATGCACTTTACATGCATGAATTATTTCAATCCTCACATCTGATTTAGGAAATAATTATTTTCATTTGTAAATGAAGAAATTGTGGCAACAAGAGTTTAAATGAACATCCCAAGGTCAGACACCTTGTTTATAGATGAGCCAGTTTTTGAATATATGCAGTTTGAAGTTTGAATCTCGATCCCACAGTCTATGATTAAACTCTTAAGAAAACCAATTCAACTTGTAGAATTTAAAAGGTCACATATGCATGACAGGTATTAAACCATAAACTTATTTTAGCCACTTATGTGATGAAGAGGGAGTGCCAGCTCAGAAATAATCAGTATGGTTGGGAAAGTTTGATGCCTATAACAGGCTAAAAATTTATCCCCAAGATATCCACATCCCAATTCCTAGCATCTCTGAATGTTACTTTTTATGGTAAAAGAGACTTTGTAAATGTGATAAAGTTACAAATGATGAAATGGAGAAATTATTCTACATTACTTAGGTAGGCTCCAAATGCCATCACAAATGTCTTTAGATAAAGGGAGGCAGAGAGAGAATTCACACAAAGGAAGAAAGTGCAATGTGACCATAGATACAGAGATCGAAGTAATACAGCCAAAAGCCAATGAATGATGGCAGCCACCAGAAGCCACCAGATAAGAGGAGGCAGGAAATGGATTCCCCCAAGAATCTCTGGAGAGAGTGTGGCCCTGCTGAGACCTTGAGTGTAAGCTAGTGAAATTCATTTTGTACTTCTGACTCTCATGCCTTGCTTGAGATCTTTATTTCCTCCCACATCTTCCAGTTACTGTCTAGTGTCCTTCCATTTTACCCTGTAAGATTCCCTTTAGCCTTTCTTTCAGGGTAAACCTCCGTCCGCTTTTGTTTATTGGGAACATATTATTTCTCCTTCACTTTTGAAAAACAGTTTTGCTGGATATTGGATTTTGGATTGCAATATTTTTTGTTGTTTGTTTTTTCTTTAGCACTTGGAATATATTGGCCTACTGCCTGTTAGCCTTCAAAATTCTGATGAGAAATCTGATTATAAGTGTATTTATAATCTTTTGTGTACGATGAGTTGTTTCTTTCTTGCTGCTTTCAATGTTCTATTTGTGTCTTTAGCTTTTGAAAGTTTGATTAGGTTTCTCTGCCATCTTGAATGTGTCTTTGTGGGTCTCTTTGAGTTTATCTTGGAATATGTTGAGCTTCTTAGATGTTTAAATTCACATCTTTTATTAAATTTGGGAAGTTTTCAGCCATTATTTCTTCAAATATTTTCTCTGTCCTTTTATTTAAAATATTTTTTGAAACTCCTACAGTGTATGTGTTGGTCTTAATTTTTTCTCCAGTTACACAGATACCTTCAGTTTTGTTTATGTTTTCTGTTTTTTTCTTTCTGTTCCTGAGACCTGATAATATCCATTGTCCTGTGAAGTTCCCTGACTCTTTTTTTATCCTGCATAAATCTGCCTCTGAGTCTCTCTAATAATCTTTTTTATTTCAATTGTTGTACTTTTCAGGTAATATATCTCTTTTGGGTTCTTTTTAGGAGGTTTTCTATCTCATTATTAATATATTTATTTTCTTCCAACATTGTTTTATTAACATTGTCCGCATCTTTCTTTAGTTCTTTGAGCTAGACATCTTTAAGACAGTTGTTTTAAATATTTGTCTAGTAGATCTGTCATCAGGTCTTTTTCAGGGATAATTTCTGATTATTTTGCATTTGAAAGGACAATACTTTTCTGTATGCTTTATATTTTTTTTGGCTAAAAGATAGACATTTAAATCTAGGGCCAGGCACAATGGCTCATGCCTCTAATTCCAGCAATTTGGGAGGCCAAGGTGGGCAGATCACTTGAGGCCAGATGTTCAAGACCAGCCTGGCCAACATGGTGAAACCTCATCTCTACTAAAAATACAAAAATTAGCCAGTCATGGTGGTGTGTGCCTGTAATCCCAGCTACTCGGCAGGCTAAGGCAGGAGAATCACTTGAACCCAGGAGGCAGAGGTTGCGGTGAGCCAAGATCATGCCACTGTACTCCAGCCTAGGGAAGAGAGCAATAATGTCTCAAAAAAATAACAAAATAAAATAAAATAAGATAAGATAAAATAAAATAAAATAAAATAAAATAAAAGCATGCTAACTTTGAAAATCAAATTCACATCCTTCCATAGAATTTGTTGCTTTCTGTTATTGTTTTTTCTCTTGTTTGTTGTTTTTTATTGTTTTAGAATGTCTCTGTGCCAAGGATTAGCATGAAATATAAATTAAGGCCTTCTTAGGTGTTTTCTGAGCTTTTACCTTTCCCTGGGAATGTTGACTCACTTTCTCATTTTCCCCATATATGCAGTTTTTTTTTAATGTCATAAATTTTGATATGTGGCTACCAAAATAAAAAAATAAAAATAAAGTAGGGAAGAAATCTGTCTCTTTAAATCCCCTGGAAGTCACTTCAGCTGCAGCAGGAGGGGCTACAACAATTGGAGAAATTCAACAGCAATGGCTGTGACACTACAATTCCTCCATCAAAGGGAGAATTTCTTTCTTCACCTCTTAAAATTCAGTTGGTCCTGTAATGTACTCTGGCCAATAGATTGTGAAAGAAATGATAACTTGCCAGTTCTGAACCCATGTCTCAATAGCCCTTGTGTGTTTTCTACTACTTTTCTTGAGATCTTTTTCTCCATAACGGACCATCCTGCTGGACAATAAAAGAGTGTGGAGCCTAGGTGAATAAGCTCAGTTACCCCAGTGGAGTCCTCCAACGGTGAAGAGAGCCCAGCTAAGATTAGCAAAGCTGGTTCTCAGTTGATAGTAGATGTATGAAGGATCCCAACCTAGACTAAATTGCTGACCTGTAGAATATTGAGATAAATAAAGTCATTGATTTAAACCACTAAGCTTTGAGGTCATTCTTTATGCAGCATTAGCTATGTAATTTTTTTCTCCTACTTAAACTCCTTTAATAGCTTTCCATTATTCTTAACAGAAAGTCTATTTCCTTAAAATATCCTAACTGATAGTAGAGACTGAACAAATACATTTGGGATAAATGATTAAATAATCACTTTAATAACAGCTGCTTTTGTTATTTTAAAAATATAGTGTAAGAAATTCTGAAAAATGAAACTGGGAATAAAAAGAGGAGCTATTTCTCTGAAGTAAATAGATAATTCTACAGCAAAATAGAATATAAGGTTGTCAACCAAACAAAAACAAGTTTTCTTCTTTCTATTCAGTGTCTGGAGATAACATAGCTTACCCTAAGTAATGCCATGCTGCCTACAATTCTATCTTATTACTATCCAGAGTTTGCCATTAGCAAAAAGAATAACCTCACTGTTGTAAATGGCAGCTGAACCTTCAGTCAGACATACGTTCACTTACGTATAAATTGTGCCTGTGACTTTTTGAATTTTCACAAAATTACTGGCTCCAATGTTTGGGCTAAAAACATTTTCAATTTCTATAAACCAGCCATTACAAAAAATGTTCCTGGAGGTAAATCAGCACTTTTATGGTGAAACCTGAACCAAAGAGTGTTGATGAATCTGCTTTGTGCACTTATAGGTAGGTAGTATTAAATATAAAATCCAGGTAAATAAGTAATTGAAACGTGTTACTATTTTTATATAAGAAACAAAGTGGCAGATATAAATTCTATTCTCTTTCTAACAAAGTAAAGTAGACATTTGGTAATTGGGCTAGTGTGTATAATCTAGTCAAAGAATCAATTTGGATATTTATGGCAACAATATAATACAATGCCAATAAAGTTAAATTTTTTTAAAAACTGATTAAAACTAAACTCTGCATTTTTTCTTTGTATGCTACCTTTAGTTAATAGCTTTATCATATTAGAAATTTAGTTACCTTTCTAAATTCCTTATTTCCATTAATTTACTGTTTACAATAACCAGATAATATTATGTCAAACTTAGAGATTGTATATCTCTAAAATCTACTCTTCCATCACTACCGTCATCATCATTTTTCTAAATTGAGCCACAACCTTCTACTTAAATGTTGAAATCTCACTTTAAGTTTCAACCACTAATATCAAGCTTCTGTCAGTTACATTTCCCATGTCTATTCCTACTCCTACTCTCAGAGATGCTTCTTTTATACCTCTTCCTCTCTCCAATAATAATTCCATTCTCCATATTTACTTCTAATTTATGATGTTCACTTTTTCTTGAGAAAATAAAATAATTAGAAGAGAAATTCTCCAGGCTTCTTTCATTTCATCATCCCACCTACAAACTCTGGCCAATATTTTAATTTCTCTCCAAATTACTGGGTGTTATTAATTTGCTAAGGCTGCTGTAACAAAGTAGCACAAACTGGACATCTAAAAAAAAAAAAGACAATTTTATTGTCTCTCAGTTCAGAAGGATAGAAGCCCAAGATCAACGTGTCTGGTTCCTTGGTCTGGTTCCTCCTATGAAGGAGAATTTTTTTTCCATGTCTATCTCCTAGCTTGTGATGTTTTTACTGGCAATCTTTGACATTCTTTGGCTTGCAGATGCATTGCCTCAATTTCCACCTTAGCATTTGTGGATTCCCCTGTGTACATGTCTTTGTGTATAAATTTACTTTTTTATGAGACACAGTCAAATTTGATTAAGGCCCACCCTAAGGACTTCACTTTACGTTGATCATTTGCAGAGAACCTATTTGAAAAAAATCAGGTTGCAGTTGCAGGTGTTTGGGATTAGGACTATGACATCTTCTTGGAAGATACAATTCAACCAATTGGACTGCACACATATTAACTCTATTTCTACCAAGGTAAACTCTCTGCATATGACTTGATCCTAATCCTTCTCAACCTACTCAAGGACCTCATTTTCTTCTGCAAATTTTTCTGCCTTGCATGTTCGCCTTTTTCTTCTCTAATAGAATCCAATAATCATGTAAACATGGTATAACATTTGATACTTTTAAAAATCACTTTTAGACTTCAGATTTAGCCTTACATGTAAAGAGTTTGGACACTGTCACTTCTGTCCTGACAAGAAGAAAAAATGGTGGACAAGATGAAAATCAGTGACTAGAAATGTAATGGTAATTTTGATGAATTGCTAGATACTAAGGCTAGACAAGCCTAAGACTCAGAAATTCCTGGCGACTACATTCTTAGGGAGTCCCCAGACCTTCATGAGCTTTCCATCAAGGAAACCCACCAGGTTATCACGGTAAAGCTCTCACAAATGTTTCTTCATGGGTGTTTCAGGGAAGAAGGAGGAGTAATCCTTGTGAAATGTGCCCAGTAGTTTCCCCACAACAAAGGCCTACTCTCCCAAGGGGTGTGGATACAGAAGGAGCAAAGTATTGAGGCCATTCTTATAAGCAACATACCATAGACAATGATGTGATAAGACTCATATTTTAGATGAAATGCACTGACTGTAGTGAGAACAGCAGATTGAAGGAGAAGATCTTATCATATTATCTCAAATATCAGTATATTCAAGAGCCTCATATTTCTTTTTAAAAGTCCTTTAATATGTAGAACTAGTTGGATATTCTAGTGGGGAGCTCGGGGGTTTGAACTAAAAATAAATGCATCCTTAAAAACATACTAGCAAACTGACTTCAACTGCATAGTTTTTTTTAATATTTATAAATATATACACGTTAGAAGGAGAACACTTTCTAAGTCATGCCAAAAGGTAAATATCACCCAAATATTAGAACCATATAAAGATGTTACTGGAGAGGAAAACTATAGACCAAGGTGATGAAAAACAGAAAAGTCTGAGAAACCGTTACAGCCAAGAGGAGTCTAGGGAGACATGCTAAGTATGTAACAGGTTGTTTGAATGGGACTCTGAAATGGGCATCAGGTAAAATCCCAGGGACCTAACTAGCATATAGACTTTACTTAATAATGTATCAATATTGGTTCACTGATTGTAACAAATGTGCCATATTAACACAAAATATTAATAGGAGAAACTGGGTGTGCGGTACATGGGGATTCTCTGTACTAAAAATGTAACACTATTCTAAATTATAAAATGCAGTTTTAAAACCATTCTTCAGATCCACTTTCTCCTCTTGTATATACACCACTTTATAGACAAAACTCCACATGAGGGTAATCTATGCTCAGTTTCTAATTACTCCTATTCTTTCTCTGTTACATCTTGTCTAATCATGTTTTCATACATTCTTTGATAAAAATTATTCTTCAAGGGCACTGATGATCTTTTCATTGCAAAATTCAGTGGTCAAGTCTCATAGTCATGCTTGGCTAGTCATCAGCATTTGATCCCAAATTTAACTCTGTGTTTTTTGAAAATTTATCTACTTGATTCTTGGGTCAGCACACTCACCTGATTTTTATCTGACTCCAATGATAGCTATTCCTTGATCTCCGTTGACAGTTTCTTATCACTCTGACTTGTTAACCTTAGAGTCATTCAGGCCTCTATCTTTGGACATCATTCTTAACTACACTCAGCCCTCAATGATCTTATCAGATCTCATGACACATTTCAAATTTAACAAGTTACAAAAAGGAATCCTGATTTCTCTTTTTCAAATAATTTTTCTCTCTCATACTGTTTGTTTGTTTGTTTGTTTGTTTTTTGAGACAGAGTCTCACTCAGACGCCCAGGCTGGAGTGCAGTGGCTTGATCTCCGCTCACTGCAAGCTCCACCTCCCGGGTTCACGCCATTCTCCTGCCTCAGCCTCCGGAGCAGCTGGGACTACAGGCGCCCGCCACCACACCAAGCTAATTTTTTTGCATTTTTTAGTAGAGACAGGGTTTCACCATGTTACCCAGGATGGCTGCGATCTCCTGACCTCGTGATCCACCTGCATCAGTCTCCCAAAGTGCTGGGATTACAGGCGTGAGCCGCCGCGCCCGGCCATCTCATACTGTTTCTTTGGTGTACTTTGTTCAGTTAGTAGCAATCCTCCTTTCTAGTTGCTCAAACCAAAACTCTTTGTAGATAAATTATATCAATTAATCAATCTACCATCACCATCTTCACAATACCTTTCTTGTTGGAGCCACCACTATCTTTCATCTAGATTTTGCAACGGACTTCAATAGTCTCCTTTTCATTCCTGTTCTCTCAGTTACTCATTCGCTTCTTAGCATAGTAACTAGAGACCACAAATTCTCCTTTTCAGACTCTCAAATGTCTCCCCATCCCTCTCAGAGTAAACACACAGTCCTATAAGATTATATAATGTGTTTACTGCCTTGTCCTCACAGCATGAGTTTGATAAGTACCTACTCAATTAATGAGGGGTGACCTGAATGATCTTTAGGATTCATTCAAATCCATCCTATAATTCCGATCTTACTGTTGTCCATAAAAAAGTCTTCAGTATGTTTTCTTTGCTTTTCAGATTATATAATTTTATACTCCATATCATAATCTTCTACCCTCTCTGCAGCCTTATCTCTTCCAGTCACTCAATTCACATTTTATGTCCTCACTATACTTAATTATTTAAGTTCCTTCAACTCAACACCTTTCGCATCTCTAGATCTTTCCACTTGCTGCCATCCACATGTGAAATAATCCCTATAAGCCCCCAGTCCCCTTTACCTATGTTAAATCCAAACTGGATTTAAATAGTATGTGTGTGCCCCACAGCACTGTGATTTAGAGAATAATGCTATGATGAATTGCTTATAAGTCATGCACATATCGCAAAAATTAGCTCAGTAATGCAAGGATCACATTCATAGTTAGACTTAGTATAGTGCCTAAAATATAATACTATTAATACTTTTTAGGAAGCAAGTGTATAAACTAGGCATTTAAAGCTCATTATATTTTCTATTTTGTTGTTTTCTATTTTGTTATTTTTATAATTGTCTTGAATTTTATAATATTTATAGATGTTTGCGTCACCAGTAAAATGCATGGTTAATACATACTTGTTAAACAAATCAAATATTATACCTAGATAAAGCCTGTGTATAAACTTTCTTCAATATAGATTCTTAAACACTGAATTTCTCCCTTTTCCCTATAATTTAAATGACATTGAATTCCACCTGAATGCTAAGCTATTTAATCAATAGACTGATGTAGGTACAATCACAGAAAACATTGCTTCACTCAGTTTTATCACTAACTTACTAACTTCCTTGTTGGTTTTGAGAAGTATTCCTTTTATAGCTTAGTTTCCTTGCCAAAGTTTTATTTCTATGATGCTGCTCTTGACACTGCTTTAAGTGAAAATGTTGCTATACTACTTCATAGATATTCAGAACCTTTCAGATTTTGGATGAAGAGGTCTGATTGAAAATCAGATACAGACACATATGGAGAATTCTAAGTTCCCAGTTGCCTTCAAGTTAAGTGGAGTGGGCACTTGATTATTATGAAGGCTAGAATTGGATTGAAGAATCATACTTAAAGGTGTAATGGAGCTCAGAAAGTGCCAGACCTTAGAAGTACCTGGCCCTTGATTGTAGCAGCTGGAAGTGATTTAACAAGCACTTGAGGTGACAGAAGCAAATGCTTTATATGATGAATGGGCTGTTTCAATATAGTAAATTATTTTGCAATTTAAAAATCAGAATTAAATAGTTTATGTTTCATGAAAAAAGAAGAAGCCCTGATACAAGGACATACATTCAGCGACATAACAAATGAGAGCTCAGATCAATAACATATTAACATATTTTTTGGCCCACTACAGATATTGTTATGCATGAAGATCCTGTATGTTTTTGTATTAATTACAGAAATTTATATCTTGGTGATTATCTTATTGTAGCATTCATTAAGGCTCTGTCCTTTAAGAAAATAATATTCAATGACTGCTGTCCTAAGCAAATTGATAGTCCTTAGAAACTTGCAGATATGTTAAACGATATGTTATTCTTATTTGATGTATTAATGTATTAAACTCTTCCATTATTTTCTCTAATCCCAAGACTAAATAGGGTTATTTATTTATTTGCATATTTCATTCATTCATCCTTATGTTTATTGAGCACAAGCCATTTTCAAGGCACTTATAACGAGGTCTTAGGAATATAATAGTGAGTATGAAAGTCTTTGTTCTTAAATGATCATATATGTTATCAATAATTTAAATAAGAATCTTCCTATTATTAAAAAAGCTGTCTTTCTGAATAAGACCTGCTGCCAAAATTGCCTTTTGTACTTGAAATTTTACTAAACTTCGAACATTATTATTTCTTAATCTGTTAGTCTTATGCCATCTGAATCCCTGTTCTAAAATAATGAAATAAAAAGTATTAGAAGCCCCAATCAACTTCTCCGTGTGTGTGTGTGTGTGTGTGTGTGTGTGTCTATGTGTGTGTATGAAGGTGTATGTAATAAATATGGTCATATAAATGGTAAGTTGAAAAAATATGTGATTCAAGTAGATAAAAGTGGCTTTTATCTTTAGTGAGATAAAATATCCTGCCTTAACAGCATTTCTTGGCTCTTACTTTCAAAAACCACCAAAAACAAACAAATAAAACAACTAAGAAACACAAATTTTAGAAAATTAGTTATTAAGCATGTTAATTGAATAGTAATATTAGTGAAGAAGTATAAAGGATACATTTGAAATAATAACATTAAATCGCCCAAATAAGCCACGCACGGTGGCTCACACCTGTAATCCCAGCACTTTGGCAGGCTGAGGCAGGCAGATCACTTGAGGTCAGGAGTTCCAGACCAGCATGGCCTACATGGTGAAACCCCATCTCTACCAAAAATGCAACAGGTTAGCTGGGCATGGTGGCAGATACCTGTAGTCCCAGCTACTCAGGAGGCTGAGGCAGGAGAATGGCTTGAATCAGTAGGCAGAGGTTGCAGTGAGCCGAGATGGTGCCACTGCACTCCAGCCTGGGCGACAGAGAAAGGCTCTGTCTCAAAAAATAAATCAATAAATAAAATAATAAAATAAAATAAAATGCCCAAATAATTAATTTTAACCTGAAGCTATAAAATTAAAAATTGAAGTAACTATCCAGGAAATTTGGGTGATCTAAAACAAAACAAAAGGAACAAAATTCAGCAACAATCACATTTTTTAAAAGACAACACACAATGGGAGGGCAGAGATTCTTGTTGAGCTATCCCATTGCACAATTTACCCATATTAAATTAATTGAATTTACATTTACATTTGTCCTAAAAAAGTTACAATTTTAGTCTTCATTTGGAGTTTCAATTCTGCTATGTACAAGTTTCTCTAACTTTCCATTTTTATTTTTTAATTTCTTAATTTGGGAGGAACAATTACAGAATAAATTGTGAATTTGCTTTTACTTGCATTAATTTATTTTGTAGCACATAACATACAACTTCAAACTTAGTATATATACAGTAGTTTTTCATTCAGTAAATGAAATCAACATCTGTTCTAAGAATAACATCTATTCATGGAATCTAGAGAAAACTATTAGAACCCCCAAATGATCAACTTCTAAATAAACTTAGCTATTGATTACTTATCCTCCACCACATATATTATATCACTCAGATAACTCTACATTAATCTCTGTAGTTATTTGCATATATGCCTTTCTCATCAATTTTAAACTGGCTTAGGGAAATTTCAGATTTCATGTACCTCCTTATTCTCATCACTTCAACTGAATTGATTGCACAAAGTAAATAGTCAAAATATATCTGTTGAATTAAGTAATAGAATATAGAAATTTAAAAATATAATACAGATACGTATTTATTAAATACCATAATATTCTAGGAGCAAAACAATCTTTCAAAAAATAATTTTAGAATAAAGTTATGTTAATGAAGTTTTATCAATAAACTTCATTTATAGCATCAAAAACTTAAGCACACTGAAATGTTTTTCCCACAACTTCTGTTTATATATGGTAATTGTATGATACTAAATTCAAACTATGAATTTCTGAGTACAAACTTTAAATTTTATAGTCAAGTGTAACATTATACTGTTGTCCTCATTTTTAATATTTTTCATAACTATAAAATATTTATAAACTGATTTGTGATGCTTTGTCACATTACATTGTCTTATTCATTAGGTCTAATTTCATGGCAATTTATTATAATTATAGATTCCACCAATCTATGTTTTCATACAATCCATTATACAAGAATACAAGATCCTAGGTGGCTACAGCCAATTCTCCGACTCTTTTCACAATCATTTTAGATGTTTTTAATTTCATACTTAAACTTTCAATAAATTTTGTGCATGTTGAAATGGTGTTACATTTCAACACAATTTCAATTATGGTATAATTCTGAAAGCACCAACATTTTTATCAATATCCAGCCCCCTAGCCTAGGAACTACAAAGTCTATCTCCAATTTCCTAGACTTCTCATATAACTTTAAATAAAGTGCCTGCCTTTGTTGAGTTTTCATTCAGCCTTGTTAATAAGTTATTTCTTATTTTGCTACTCAGCTTACATATTTATTGCAGAGTTTTCCCCATTATACCTTCTCTCTGGTTATTTTGATATACAGAAAAACGGCGAAACTTTTGTGTTTACATTTACTCCCATTAGTATATTTCACTTGATTCTCTTAAGTCTTCCAGACAATCATATATATGCTAATGAAAAGTTTGTCCCTTCTCCTCCCAGCAGCCATAGCTATTATTCTTCTTTTAAGTATTTGACTGGTTAGGAGAATGGTAAAGTAACTATTTTAATCACTAAAAAAGTCTCCTTTGAACCCTTTTTAAATACCTTAAAGTAAAATTGTAAGACTGATGTACATATCCCAAATGTTATGATATTTATTGGATTATACCATAAACCAAATCATGAGGTATAGTTTTCTGCTTCCATAGATTTAACTGTGTTATTTATTTGGGCCCTGTCAATTATTTTTACTAAATATATCAATCTTTGCAATAACTTCATGAACAGCATTAGACAATCAAAAATTTAAAAGACAAAGGAGATGATGCCAATGCCTGCCTGATATCTATCCTCTCTTTGTTTCTTGCTAGCAGAATCCCAATGAGGGAGGAAGGTAGCAATACATCTGATTATAGGCATCTTGTCTCCCCAGACACACTTACAGTTACGAAAATCTACTGCTTTATATCCTGCTAAAAAGTTAAGAGATTTGGCTGACACTTATTTTACCCTTTGTTCAAGAATACTGCTCTGTTTTTTTTTCTAATAAAACATGTATATACTGCCAAGAGCTTCAGTAGATATTTTGCAATACGCATGAGGAAGGTATCCATGTATTAAAGCCAGCAGACAAGAAAGGTAGAATGCCTAGTTTTTTCCAGCACTGGAAGCCTGGTATCAGCTGATTTCAGGAAATTCTTATTACCGTCAAATTGTATACTTGTTTAAGTCACTCTAGTCAGGTTCCTGTCACACAGACGTGGATGCAATTCTGAACATGTTTTTAAAACTTTTAAAAGAACTGACTGACTAAAATAAAATTAGGCAGCATTCAAAGTGTCTTTTATAAGTTTGTTCTTTTCATTTAGTTTGTAGTTGATAAGGTTTTTTGTTGTTGTTGTTTGTTTGTTTTAGCAGTTGATCCTCTACTATTGGGCTCGTTGACATCAAAGCACTATAGTCTCCACAATAGGTATTTTTGATGGTGACAAAAGAAAAAAATGATTAAATATAACCTCATAACTCTCTCACATGCAGGCCTTCTTCTATAGAAAAGAAGAGGGTTCTTTATTGTGTTTTTTTCCTGAGTGTACAAACATCTTCATTTTTCTTTCGTTCTTTCAAAACTTTTTCAGAAGGAAGGAATTATCTGTCCCCTGATTAGAAGCCTAAATGAGCTTTTTCTCCTCTTTCTACATAAAGTTTATGACTCTACACACAGAAATATACTGCCACATTAACTCAGTGTATCCAAAACACCTTAATAACTCCAGCTATGGCCCAAGCTAGTTACTTCAGTGAAAACCACCCTGGGTGAGAGGATCTATGTCTTCTTACACAGGGCCTAGTATGTGAAAGCAGATTATTGTTGATTTCCTCAAATCACATCCCTTGGCCTTTTATCTCTCCAACTGAAATGGGTATCTCAGAAAAATTGACCTTTAAATGATTTGGCTTCTGTCTGAAACATGGGTTTAAAGATGTTAATAAAAGCGAAATGTCTTATGACCTATAAGAAATAAACTCTTTTGAACTTAAGGTGACGCTTGTTTTATTGTTATTTTATTTAAACGAAGATATTAGGTTAGAAAAGTATTTTAAAATCTATAGTCCAAAAGAGTAAAATTTAGACAAATATCATTTTGCAATACACTAAAATTAAAGAATATTTTAAAAGTATCAAGTAAAAGATTTAAAATCTAATCAGTGTAATAAAAAGTGGAGTTAATTAATTTATATTGCTGAACATCTGTTTCTAGTTATAATAAAGTTGGAGTGGTTGCAGAGTGTATTTTCGCTTTTAGATCATCTAAAATCAGATGCTTTGAAAAATTTCAAGCATAGCGAATTTGATGATGGATACAACAGTCTCAAGAAAAAATAGCATTTTGTATTATTTGTACTGTTCAAAAATAGATGTTCTTTAAAGATGAAATCAGTTTTTACTAAAACTGAAATAAAGTTGGCAGATACTAAGACATATGACAATAAGGTCCATGAAATATTTTACAATATCATATCTATTTGTATATAAGCTTTCAAATGTCGCAAGTTTTATTTTCTGCATGCCATATATGAGCAGAGTTTGGCACTTGAGGACTGTGCAGAACCCTCCAAGATACTGTGGGTGTCTACGTTTTTCTTTTTTTCAATCTGTTAAACCACATCTAAAATACTTCTGTATTTAAATAAATTATTTAAATCACATTAAAAACATTCACTCACACAACAGAGGTTTATTGAATGCCAGCGTGCTGACCACTGTTCTACATGCTGCGGATGTAGCAGTGAACAAAATATTCCTTATACTAATATGTATTCTAATATGAAAATTGTACTCTAGTATAAATAAAAGAGCCAAACAACAGATTTGCTTTTTAGCAAATTATTCCCAGCTGTACATATCTCTTGCCTTTGCTAATCCTGTTTTCCTCCTTAGATTTATCTTTTTTGTTCTCCCTGTTCTGTCTACTAGAACCTACCCAACCTTAAAATCCTAGTTCCAATTTCCCTTCTTTGAAACATTATTTTATACCACATTTATTACTTTATCTCTACCTAAAACCAATTACTTCTTTTTCTGAGTTCTTATAATAGTAATTGCACTTATATACATTTACTATATTGATTTATTAGTAATCATATATTTGTGTGATTTTTTAACATAAGGACATATGTACCTAATTTGTTTTCATAGCTTCTACTCCTAATACAAGGCTAGATATACACAGCCATTAAAAATGAATCATATAAAAATAAATGAACTAATGAACAATTTTAGGATGTGTTCATAGATGGCATATCAACAGGATAAAGTGATTCCAATGAGGAATTAATATTTTATTAGCTTTCTATTGCTGCTGTAACAAATTGTCACAAAATTAGTGACTTAAAACAATACAAATGATTTTTCAGCTCTGTAAGTTAGAAGTCTGACATGAATATCACTGAGCTAAAATCAAGGCATTACAGGGCTGCATTCTTTACTGGAAGCTCTAGGAAAGAATCTGTTCTCTTGCCTTTTCTATCTTGTAGAAGCTGCCTGCATTCGTTGGTTTGTGGTACCCTTCCTCCATCTTCAAAGCCAGAAGTGTTTAATCTCTCTAACGTTCTTTCTCTGAAAACAGCCAGGAAATGTTTCTGCTTTTAAGAACTCGTGTGATTAGATGGTGCAAAATGATATAATTCATGATAATCTCCCCATCTCAAAGTCATTAACCTTGATTATATCTGCAAAGTCTCTTTTGCTATATAAGAAACATATTTACAGGTTCCTAGGATTAGGTTGTGGACATATTGGTGTGGGGAAACCATTATCCTGCCTTCCACAATAATTCTTATGGTTGGTAAATATGTTTAATGACTGCTAGTCACATGTAAAAATAAAATGGCAAGTAGTGTAACATGTTGCAGCAGTCAAGTTAATACATTGCCAGAATGTATCTGGGAAGACATTTTCTTCATCGTTAATAAAGAATTGAGTAAGTAATTAATTCAGTAAATGGAGTCTTGAAAAGTTACATAATTAAGTCAGCAATCAAAAGTTTTGCCAGACTACATGTAAGAGTGAAAAGCATCAAAAGCAACACCAAGATTTTTCCTAGAAAATTAGTTTCAGAATTGTGACTCTGTTTCAGTTGAGAAGCAGTGAATATGAAAAGGGATTCATAAGTCTGTTTTCACCACCCAACTTCACTTGCCAGATGCAAGTTTTGAACGTACTAGAAAAAACATAGATCTTTTACAATTTCCCCAAAGAGGTTAAAGCACTGTTAAGGTATTTGTCCTGATATCCAGGCTGCAATTTCATTGGCTCAGTTTCATACCATCACTCCTACTGTCATTCCCATGAGCCATCCACAATGATACCCACAATCTTGATAAACACATCTGTCAACTACTACTACTTGTCAATGACATCAATTTAATTTTATTGGAGATAGGGTCAGAAGCAAATATCTAATAGAATACTATCCTCTAAATCACATCTAAAAATACTCACATTTGTTGTTGTCACAATTTATTTGAAGACGAAGGGAAAAAAAAGAAAATTTACCCTTGTAAATGTCAACAAAGAACAAAAGAATGGATAAAAGGAGAGTGGTAAACGTTCAATGAATGCTTGATTTAAATATATATATATATATATATATAAACAAAATTGAATTTCTAGTCTTTTTAAAGTTGAAAGATGTACTTATGATTTTGGTTTTGAGAATATTAACCCAACTTTTCAACATCTTATGAAATTGCCATTCAGACTACATGTTTACCTCCATAAATCAAATAATAGCCCATTTGTTTAAAACAGTTACAAACCTGAGTTTTTCTTTATGAGCAAAGTTGTCTTATTCCCTTCAAGTTATCTTAAACTATAATCAGAAAATTTCAAGGTGATATTGTGTTTTAGTAATTATCTCATATAAGTACACACTTTAAAGATGAGGTAAATGGAGGGATTTAATGATTTATCCAAAGATACATAGCTAGCTAGTGGCAAAACAGGAAGTTAAACTCAGTTTAAATGTTAATATTCTTTTTCACCACCAGCCTTACCTTCAGAATTACATCCCTCTTTTCCCAGTATCAACATTTGCATTCATGGTGTTCTATAGTGTACAGGTATTCTCCCTCCTAATTAATGGGAACCGGCTAGAATGTTATTCTTAGATAATATATATCATGATGATACTTGCATTTTTAAAAGATCACTCTAACTTTGGAGTGACGGTGAGGAGTAGAAGAGGGAAAACAGTACCCGTAGTGTGAACTCTTAAGAATATACTTGTATATGAAAAATGACGGGATTTTTTTTTCTATAGAGGTAGAAAAGATGGTTTCAAATTAGTTAAAATTAATAGGATATTGTGATGGAATAGGTATGGAGAAAGAGGGCCAAGAACATAATAAAGATGATTCCCAGATTTTTGGATTACACATTAGAAATACAATGGTATTATATATTGAAATACAAACTATTAGAGAAAGACCAAAGTGTTCACCATCTTTTTCTAGTTTATAACGCAGTAACAAACAATTCTCCAATTGAAGCAACTTTTATGAGAACAAAGTTTAGTTTTTTTCTTCATCGTTAAAAAAACAGATTCTGGAGACAAGCTGATTATGAATCCCTGCTACTACACTTTACTAAATGAACATCCATGGAAAAATGACATCACTCTTGGTATCAGTCTGCCAATTGAGGATTGTCAAATGAATGCAATAGTTGTAGGATTTCCCAGTATGCTGTAAGAATTAGATAACTTACTGTGTGTGTGTGTGTGTGTGTGTGTGTCTGTGTGTATACATATATATATAATGTATATATATATAAAACTTCAAACATGACCTGACACATCATAAGATCCCTTTAAATATTAGCTATTATTATTATTATCCCTATTCCAATGAATAGGAAATTGAAGCATAAGAAGCCCAAATGAATTGCATAAGATCACACAGATAGTTAATGATAGAGGCAGAATTTAAAGCCAATCTTACTAGCTTCAGATCCAATGCTCTTAATGATTGTATTAACAATTCTCTACTTTCCTTGCACTTAATCCATGAAAGTACACCATGGTTTCCTCAAATACTGGCATTCTATAACCAGCCAATTGCTGAAGCTAAGCATGGATGTCCTGTTTATTCCATTAATTCTGAAGTAAACCAAGGGTATATAGACATTTGATATATAACAGATCAACATTGGTTATCTGTGGGGAAAGAATAGATATTTCAGTGAAGGGTCTGGGCAATTACAGTTCACAGAAAAAAATAAAATTAAATTGGACAGCTAGCTCCTACCAAACACAAAAATCTGTTTCAAATCATGCAGTGTCTTCATGAACTCAGTTTAGGGAAGAATTCTTAAATACGATACAAACTAAATAATGGAAGAATTGGTACGTAAACTAGAATAAAAACTACTCATTAAAAGACCGAATTAATGCAGTTAAAAAGCAAGATAAAGAATTTTTTAAAATATTTATAACACAAGTAACTGGCATAATAATGATTTGTATAAAAAATACGTAGTGGGAGAAGTTACATTACCCAGATACCTTACTAGATGCCCCTAGCTGTTTTCCCCACTCAACACAAAGACATCCAAAAAAATGAACAAACAACTACATTTTGATGAACATAATTAAAGAAGGATATCAAAATGCATCAAAGAAGTAGTGAAAATTCTGTGCAACATAGAAAGCCAGAATGGCCACATAGAGAATGGAAGAAAACACTTTGCCTCGGCCACCCTGTCTCCTGGCGAGGATCGCCTCAGAACCAGGAAGTACTTCTCCCTGCAGTGAAAAGGGAACCAAAAGAAGCCTTGCATCCCCCATCACCACCCCAGACATCTACAGACTTCACCACTGGGCACTACTGCAGTCCTCACAAGTGCTAAGCCCAGCTGAGGGAACTTACTGGATTTCCCAAAGCTGCGCTCCCACCAGAGACAGAGCCAGCACTGTGCTCCATCCCTCATGGCTGGTATGGTCTGTTCTGGGGGCAATTAACCATGGTGCCCTTTCATCTCTGAGGTTTTGTTGCTGCTGAACCACCCCTGCCTGGGAGCCTGCCATCTCTGAGTTGAGCTGCTGCTACACCCCACCCCATGGGACCAAGCTGTTACAGAGCCACTGCATCTGCATTTCCCAATTGCTGCTGTGTCTTGCCCCTGGGGCCTGAGCTGAAGCAGCGCACCGTCTCTCCAGGAAATGTTGCCTTGGCCTCCCAGAGCAGTCACAACCCCTGGTTCCTGGGCTGAAGTGGCACCCTGCCTCCTCAGGAAATGATGTCTTTCCCACTCAAAGTAGTCACACCCCCTGTGCTTGAGCTGAAGTGTTGCCCTCTCTCCAGAGCAGCCATGCCCACTAGGCTTAAGCTGAAGCAGCACATCACCTGCTAGGAAATCAGTACCTTGGCTGGGCTAAGCAAACATACATCCCAGGGCTAAGCCAAAGTGGCTCCTCATGTCCAAGGGAAACAGAGAGTTGTCTGAGCTCGGACACCATGTCCTACAGGCCACATAACTAGTATTCTGCCTCTCTGGAACTGGCATCATTGTGTTGCTCCCTGCTCCCCTGGCTCCAAGCAATAGCTGTGTTCCACTATTCTGTTTTCCTTGCTGCCACTGCACCTGGCCTTAAAGAGTCTGGGATACCATCATGTCCCATAATCCCAGGGTCCAGAGTCACCACTACATAAGGCTACATACCCTGAGGCCTGAGTTGCCACTGTGCCATATTAGCTAACATTTCTGAATTGCATCTGCTCCCTGGGCCAAAACCTAGAGAGCATTCCTTCTTCTTCCTTGTACCAAGACAATTTTGTGCTCTGTCTCCTAGGGTCAGAATCACAGTGACAATCCAGCCTCCTGGGCCTGAGCTGCTTGGAGGTGGTTCAGAGTCACAGACCCTGCTTTTGTGAGCATTCTGAATCCAACCCTGCTTCAGAGAGTAAACCTGAACCCCAAAACTCAGGTGCGATGCTGAGCCCAAAATCCCTGCTCCGTAACTACTCTGAGCATCCACATCCTAAAACCCCATGGTGTAACAGCTGCTTGTGAGCTGTATCAGACCTAACACTAAGAAGGATCCTTTCAATTAAGACTCCATATGTGGGGAAAATGAGGACAGGAGAATCCCAAGAGCACTTGCCACCAAGGACCCTAACAATCTACACTGTCACCACCACTGCTACAAACTCCTACATCTTAGGCCACTAAGGCACCCATAGTCATTGCTGACATTGATTATGACTAAAGAATCTGCACAGAGGCTACACTACTGCATCCATTCAGAACCAGAGCCACCACACACTTCCCAACCAGCACAGTAAGACCCATCTGCAGATGAACCTCTTTCCCTCTGAAGGTCACTCTGTAAAGTTTCAAAGAGGTGATTATTCCACCAGAGGCATGGACATTAATGCAGGGACAAGTGAAACATGACAAAACAAGGAAAAATGACATCACCAAAACAACACGATTATTCTCTAGTAACTGACCCAAAGGAAAAAAAATGAATTGCCTGAAAGGGAATTGAAAATAATAATGTTAAAAAAAACTCAGTGAGATACAAGAGAATACAGATAGACAATTCAACAAAATCAGAAAAAAAATCATGATCTGAATGAAAAATTCAATGAAGAGAGAGGTTTTTTTTAAAAGGAGTAAAACAGAAATCATGAAGCTAAAGAATTCAATGAATCAAATCAAAAATATTATGGAGAGTTTGAATAGCAGACTAGATCAAGCAGAAGAAATAAACTCTAAACTTGAAGATGGGTCTTTTGAAATTACCCAGTCAGAGACAAAAAGAGAAAAAAATTAATGAAAAAGAGTGAAGACAGTCTTCAGGACTCATGGGACATTATTCAATGAACAAACTTTTCCATTATGGGAGTTTTGGAAAGAGAGGAGATTAAGATAGAAACAGAAAGATTTTTTAATACAATAATTTCTCAAAACTTCCCAAGTCTTAGAAGAGATGTGAACATCTAGATCCATGCAACTCAAATATCACTAAACAGACTCAACCCAAACAAGCCCCTTCCAAAGCACACTATAATTAAACTGTCAAAAGTCAAAGATGAGGAGAGAATTTTAAAAGGAACAAGAGAAAAAGGTTAAGTCACATGTAAGTGAATCCCCATTAGAATATCAGCAGAAACTTTGTAGGCCAGGAGAGAACAGGATGGTATATTTATGTGCTAAAAGAAAAAAAAAAAAAAAAACTTTCTGACATGAACACTATACCCAAAGCTGGCCTTCAGAAATGAAGGAGAAAGTTTTTCCAAGACAAGCAAAAGTTGAGGGAGTTCACCACTTGACCTGCTTTACAAGAAATGCTTGAAAAAGTTTTTCAAGTGAAAACAAAAGAACAGTAATTACTAACTGAAAAACATAAAAGTATAAAACTTACAGATAAAGGTAAATATATAGTCAAATTCAGAATGCTCTGATACTGTTATGGTGGTCTATAAATCATATATAGTGTGGCTAAGTGGATGAAAAATAGAATCTAACCATATACTATCTACAAGAGACCTACTTTAGCCTTCATGACACACATAGGCTGAAAGTGAACAGTTAGATGATATTCCACGTAAATCGCAAACAAAAGAGAGCACAAATGGCTAGATTTATGTGAGATAAAATATGCTTCAAGTCAAAATTGTAATATGAGACAGTGGGGGTCATTTAATGACAAAGGGGTTAATTCATCAAGAGGTCATAACAATTTAAAATATATAATTATATATTCTCCAATACATTACATTTATTACATATATAACATGTTTTAATGTTATAATATGTTAAAATATAACATATTATAAAATTATATTATGTTATATTACATTATAACATTATATATTATGTTGTATTACATTGTATGTTATATATTATATATAACAATATATATTATGTTATGTTATATTATATTATAACATATGTTAAAAATTATATATTATTATATATTATGTTATATTACATTATAACATGTTATATATTATATATAATCTATATTATATTACATTATGACATAATATGTTATCTATTATAACATATTATAACAATATTATAACATGTTATCTATTATAACATATTATATAATTATATATCATATATTTATATATTATATATATTTATATATTATATATTTATATATAATATATATTTATATATATTATATTTATATATATTATATTTATATATAATATATATTTATATGTTATATATAATTATATATTATATATTTATATATAATATATTATATATTATATATTTATATATAATATATTATATATTATATATTTATATATAATATATTATATATTATATATTTATATATAATATATTATATATTATATATTTATATATAATATATTATATATTATATATTTATATATAATATATTATATATTATATATTTATATATAATATATTATATATTATATATAAATATATTATTAACATATTATTAATATATAATTATATATATTAATATTATATATAATATTATATAATAGGTAATTATATATTATATAATACATATGATATGTTATATATAATATATAACATGTTATATTATATAACATTATAACATATTATATAACATATATTATAACAATTATAAATATATAATTGTTATAAACATATAATTGTTTACAATTATAAATATATAAGTAGTAAACATTGATTCACCCAAATATGTAAAGCAAGTGTGAATGGGCATGAAAGAAATAGATAGAAATATAGGAATAGTAGGGGATTTCAATATCCCACTTTCAACAATGAACAGAGAAACAAGATTAAAAATAAATTTATTGACAAAAATAAATGCTGCTGTTACACGAAAATAAATTTTTTTTGAGACAGAATCTCGCTTTTCCACCCAGACTAGAGTGCAGTGGCTCACCACAACCTCCACCTCCCAGGTTCAAGCGATTCCCCTGCCTCAGCCTTCCAAGTAGCTGGGATTACAGGTGTGTGCCACCACACCCTGCTAATTTTCTGTATGTTTAGTAGAGACAGAGTTTCACCATGTTGGCCAGTCTATTCTTGAACTCCTGACCTCAAGTGATCTGCCCATCTCAGCCTCCCAAAGTGCTGGGATTACAGGCATGAGCCATTGCGCCCAGCCCATGGAAATGAATTTCTAAGGAATTCTTTAGAAATTTATTTCCATATAACAGCGGCATTTATCTTTGTCAATAAATTTTATGCTTTCATCTGTTTTTCTGTTAGTAATTAGTGTTCTTTTTTTTCACTTGGAAAACTTTTTAAAGTATTTCTTATTAAGCAGGACTAGTGATGATGAACTGCCTCAACATTTGCTCACCTGGGATAGAATTTTTTCTCCTTCATTTCTGAAGGCCAGCTTTGTTGGAATATAGTGTTATTGTCTGAAAGATTTCTTTTCTCTTTCAGCACTTAAATGTATTATCCTATTTTTTCTCTCCTGGACTACAAGGTGTCTGCTGATATTCTAATGGGGATTCATTTACATATGACTTAACCTTTTTCTCTTGCTGCTTTTAAAATTCTCTCTTCATCTTTGACTTCTGCCAGTTTAGAATGCTGGAAATGCATTTTAGACAAAATGGACCTAACAGATATGTACAGAATTGTCCAGGTAACAGCAGCAGAATGCACATTCTTTTTTAGTGTTCATGGAATATTCTCCAAAACAGATTATCTGGTAGGCCATAAAACATGTCTTAGCCAAGTTAAGATAATCAAAATATCAAGTACTATTTCTAACCACAATGGCATGAAACTAAAAATTAATAATAGAAGATATTTTTAAATATGTGGAAATGAAACAACATGCACCTGAACAGTGAAAGAAGAAATCAAAAGAGATATTTAAAAATATCTTGAGTCACATAACAAAGGAAACACAACATACCAAAACCTATGGGATGCAGTAAAAGCAGTTTTAAGAAGGAAATATATACCAATAAGTGCCTACATTAAAAATAAAAGTAAGATTCCAAATACATAGGCTGAAATTATGCCAGAAGAAACTAGAAAATGGACAAACTAAACACACAGCAGAAGTAAGAAAAGAATAAATAACAGGACAGAAATAATAAAATAGAGAATAGAAAAATCACAGGAAAAAAGTCAATAAAACTAAAAGGTTTTTTTTTTTTTGAAAAACAAAATCAAGAAACATTTAGCTACACTAAGAAAAAAGAGAGAAGACTCAAATATATAAAATCAAATATGAAAGTATAATCATTATAGCAGGTGCTTCAGGAAAAAAAGATTATAAAAGATGATTATGAACAGTTATATGCCAACAACTTTGGAACCTAGAGCACATGGATACATTCCTAGAAGAATACAACATACCAAGGTTGAATAAGAAGGCAAAGAAAGACTTAACATACTAATAAAAAACAAAAAGTTTAAAGTAGTGATTAAAATCTCTCAAGAAAATAAGCTCAGGACCAGATGGCTTTCTCGTGGCTTTTTGCCCCCACAGTTCAGTTAGTGGAAACGAGTGGCATCTAGTGGCTTCACTTCTTCACTCCTGTTGCTCAGCAGGAGAGAGTGGTGCCCAGTGGCTTCTCTCCTGTTTTTCAATGTGTGGGAAACAGTGTTACTACAGCTTTTTTAGTCCCCCTGCCCACAGCTAGGGGAGCAGGGGTGTTACAGGGGGCATTACAGCTCTTTTTGCTCCCACAGTTCAGCAAGTTTCAGGTTCTTGTCCTGTGATCGAAAGGAATAAGGTATGCCAACATCAGAGAGTGAGTAAGGCAGAATATAATTTTATTACGTGAAAGAAAAGCTCTTGGCAGCAAGAGGGGGCCCAAAAGTGGATAGTCTGTGAGGCTGAGTCTGGGTTTTTTATGGGGTTGGGATGAGGAAGTGTGGGCTGTAGGTAGTCTTGGAAAAAGCAACATGTGATTGATTAAAAAGCATTATTCAGAAAAAAAACAATAGGGAAAGAGTAGGCAAAGAGTTATGGAAGTTCTCACTCCAGTGCATGGACTCCATTCAGAGCTAGTAGTTTGGTTTTCAGGCTTCATACTGTCCTTGGCTTGAAGGTCAAGTTTAACCAGGGATCTGTCTCTGTCTGCCTGGGAATTTGTCTGTCTCCTGTCACTATCAACTTTACACTGAATTCTGCAAAATTTTCAAATAAGAATTAATACCAATATTTTCTTACATTCTTCCAAAAAATAGACCTGGAAAGAATACTTCCTAACACATTGTACATGGCCAACATCACCTTGATACATGAGGTATATAAAAACAACACAAGAAAAGAAAAAATATATAAGCCAATATTTCTGAGTCACAATGAAGCAAAAATCTTTAATAAAATATTAGCAAACTGTATCCAACAACACATTTAAAATATTATACAACATGATCAAATGAAATTTATCCCTCACAACGCAAGGTTTAACATATGTAAATCAATCAATGTGATGTATTACATTAACAGACTGAAAAAAAATATGATCTTACCTATTTATGCAGAAAGAGCATTTGAGAAATTTCAACATCTGTTCTTGATAAAATAACTTAACAATTTAAGTATAAAATAAAAGTATTCTCAATGTAATAAAGTCATTCATGAAAAACCCAGAGCTAACATCATAATCAGTGAGGGAAAACTGTTTTCCCTCTAAGATCTGGTACAAGGCAAAGATGCCCACTCTCACCACTTTTATTCAACATAGTACTAGAAGAACTACCAAGAGCAAGTAGACAAGAGAAAGAAACAAAAAATATCCTTATTGGAAAGGAAGATGTAAAATTAGTTCTATTTGAGGATGACATAAATCCTGTATGTAGAAAACCCCGAAGATTTCGCCAAAAAACCTGTTAGATATAATAAGTGAATTCAGTAAATTTGCAGAATACAAAATCAACAAACAAAAATTAGTAGAATTTCTATAAACAAATAATGACCTGTCCAAAAAAAAAAAAAACAAGAAAACAACTCCATTTAAGATAGCATCAAAAATAAAATAAAATACTTAGAAATAAATTTCACCAGTGAGTTTGAAAACCCATACATTAAAAACTATAAAACATGGATGACAGAAATCAAAGCAGACATAAATGAAAGGAAAGGTATTTCATGCTAACGGGTTGGAAGAATGTCCATACTACATAGAGCAATATATATTGATTCAAAGCAATTCCTACCCAAATCCAAATGGCATTCTTCACAGAAATAGATAAAACAATTGTAAAATATGTATGAAACCACAAAAGACTTCAAATAGCCATGGCAATTGTGAAGGAAAAAAAGCAGATTTAGAAGAATCATACTTCTTGATTTAAAATTATATTCCAAAGCTATGGTAATCAAAAAGTATAATACTGCTATAAAAATAGACACACAGACCAGGGGAACAGAATAGAAATCCTAGAAATAAATCTAAACATATATATGCTCAACTAATTTTTGACAAGAGCACCAAAAACACACAATGAGGAAATAATAGTCTCCTCAATAAATGTTAATGGGAAAACTGAATTTTCACATGCTAAAGAATAAAATTGGACCTTTATGTTATGCCATACACCAAAATAAACTCAAAATGGATAAAAGACCTGAACATAAGACTTGAAACCATAAAACTGTTAGAAGAAAACACAGGGGAAAAACTCCTGACATTCGTCTTGGCAATGATTTCTTAGAAATCACACCAGAAGTTCAGACTAGAAAAGCCAAAATAAATAAATGGTACTGCATCAACCTAAAAAGCTTCTGCACAGGGAAGGAAACAATTAACAAAATGAAAGGCAACATACAGATTGAGGAAAAAGTATTTGAAAGCCATATATCTGCATAAGCAATTAATATCCAAGGTTTTTAAAGGGTGCTTACAACTCAATAGCAAGAAAATGCATAACCTGATTTTAAAATGAACCAAAACTTGAATAGACATTGATTCAAAGATGACATTAAAATCTCCAACAGATATGTAAAAATGTGCTCAGCATCACTAATCATCAGATAAATGCAAATCGAAGCCACTATAAGATACCATCTCACACCTCTTAGCATAGCTGTTGCCAAAAATCAAGACATAACAAGTATTGGTGATGATATGGAGAAAAAGGAACTCTTATACACTGTTGCTGGGAATGTAGATTGGTGCAGCCACTATAGAAAGCAGTATGTAAGTTGCTAAAAAATTAAAAATAGAACTGCCATAAGACCTGGAAATCCTCTTCTGGGTACATACTCAAAGAAAATGAAATCAACACCTTGTAAGTATTTGCACTCTCATGTTCATTGCAACCTTATTCACAATAACCAAAATATGGAAACAATGTAGATTTCTACCAGTGGATAAATGGATAAGGAAATGGAGATATATACTGCATATGCAATGGAATATTTTCCAGCCTTATTAAAAAAGAGAAAATCCTACTATTTGTCACAACATGAATAGACCAGAAGGACATCAGGCTAAGTGAAATAAGCCAGATATAGAAAGAAAAATGAAACATGATCTCATATGTTGAATCTAAACATATTGACATTTTTAAAAGGTCAATTACATAGAGAAAAAAATCAGTTGTTATTAGGGTCAGAGTAGAGGGGAGAAAATGGGTGAAAGTAGGTCAAAGGATTCAAGGTAGCAAATACGTGGGATGAACAAGTCAAACGCCTAATCCATAACATGAAGACTATTGTTATTAATACCTGATCCTTTGACCTACATTCTCCCATTTTCTCCCTCCACTCTGACCCTAATAACAACTACTTTGTTATCTATCTCCATGTACTTGACCCTTTAAAAATGTTTATATTCATCATATGAGATCATGCAATATACATACACATACACAAATATGAATATTTTAACATGTTGTATATCTTAAATATGCAAAATAAAATGTATTAAGAAAATAAAATAGAATATGTAAGAACTCCTACAAATCAATTTATGAAAGTACATGAAATTATGAATAAAATAAATTTTTTAATAAATATTTTACTCACTAAATTATTTTATGAGTAAAATAATTTCAAAGAAACTTCACAAATAAGGCTGACCAAAAAGCCAAAATAAGGCATGAAAAGTTGCTTGACTTGATAACCCTCATTAGTTATCAGGAAAATGCAAATTTATATGGTGAATATATACTATTATACACCAACAAAATTGGTAAATTTTATAAAGTTTAACAGTACCAAGTAATGGCAAAAATATGGCATAATTGGAACTTTTATATATTTTGATAGTGCTAAACTTAATTACATTATGATTTTGTAAAACAATAATATTAATCAATTTTAAGGCACACGTTTAATGACCCTGCATTTTCACTGCTAGGGCTATGCGCTGGATAAAATTTATCATGTGTGCATTAGAACCAATATACATAACATGTACATAACATTAGAATGAATGTCTATAACATCATTCTTTTTAAAAGGCCAAAATTGCCTTGATATTGTCAATTGAATGAATGAATAAATCTATCATGATATATTCTTACCTGCATTTGCACAATGCTATGAAACTATAATATTTAACTAAAAACTTTTACATAAACTTGACAATCAAATGGAGATATGTAAAGATGATAAACTGCCACAATGTCAAATATGTGAATACAAACATTTGGTATTTCTGTTCATACTTTTAAAACATTTATTGTTAAAATAAATTCTAATCATAGTACCCTAAAAAAATCTTCTTAGCATGGTTCTTAGATTCTCATAGATTTCCTACTAAACTTCAAGGATATTTTTATTTCTAAATGTCCATTGAACTATTCCCATGATTCTCTTACTGATCATGTGAAACACACTGTCAAAAAAGACAGATAATGACTCTTGCTGGAGCAAATGGGATTTTATGACATCACACTAGAGATCCAACAAATCTGTAATTTTATCTACTTTGACAGTTATAAAGGGCATTTCAAAAACTGATTGTATCTGCTATGATTTTAAGAGGGTTAGCATACAACTAGGGAAAAAAAAATCTTAAAACCTTGTCTCCAGGGAAGGCACTGTAAAAGATTTTTATTCTTAATACAAAAATACTGTTACCCTTTCCTTTAGATGCAATAGAGATTATTATGAAATATGCCATTGTCTACCACTCTAAGATGAAAGACCTTATGTTATACATCTAGGTTCATCTGGTTTTCACTATATTATATGAAGTAAACATAGATTCTAGTTTCTTCAGTTTTAATATTTTTGTTTCTATTCTGCTATAAAAATAAGTATTGCTGGTTTTCATGGTTTTTAGTTACAAATAATGTTAGGGTATAGGATTACAATGAGAATGCAATCTTATTGATATTTCAAGGTTAAGTGAATTGACTTCTCTTTATGTAGAAAGTATATTTACCAGAGCCACATATTCCTTTATTTTGTTTATTCTGAGTTATGTATTATAGCCCAACTCTCAAAAACTCATATTATGTAATAAGAAGTGTATTTTGGAACCTGAAAATGAATGTTTCACTATTGGTATCCCTGTTTTTAGTACTAATGGCAATATCTTTAGCAAATAGAATTAAGGTATTGGTGACTTCGGTGTCCAGTGGAAAACAAATATCACCTCTCATGTTTGCTGAGTATAACATTTACCAGCAGGACAGAAATCTTAATAATTATGTTTTGAAAAAATATTTGTTTTCTGCAGTTAAAGATTCATAGAATATTGGCTAACTTGTGGTAATGTCCTCTTTTATGAATTTCCCTTATGTCTTTATTGAGCATCATTAAATCTTAGGGATGAGGGTGATTAATCTTTCTAGACTTACTTTCCTGAATTATGGTGTAAACTTTGTGGCTGTCAGACTGCTGAAGCCATGAAGCAGAACAGGATGTAACCTCATTGATTAGGCCACAGAAGTGTTGGAGAATTACATCACTAAAATTGAGTAAAAAATAATATTCTTTATGCATGCACAATATAAGTAACTACAGCTTGCTCGTGGTTTGGGGGACCTAATCTTTTATTCCTTTAAATTTTGTATTACTCACTTTAGAATATTAGATTTACAGAAAAGTTGTGAAAATTGTAGTGTCTGTGTATCTCACACTGAGTTTCCCCTATTTTTAACATCTTACATTGATATAATCTGTCTTAATCGATGACCAATATATTGTTACTAAATAAAACATGTACTTTATTCAGATTTATTTTTATATATTTTTAATTGAAGTATCTTATCCAGGATATTACATCACATTAAGTCATCATGTCTCCTTAAGCTCCTATTGAGTCTGATAATTTCTTAGGTTGTCTTTGTTTTTGATGACTGTTTGGGGCAGTACTTTTCAGACATTTTTTAAAGTATCTAGTAATTGGGACCTATCAAATGTTTCTATTGTGATTATTATAGGATTAGGAGTTTTGGGAAGAATAGCGCAGAGCTAATCCCCTATTCTCATTACCTCATATCAAGAGTACATTCTATCAACATGACTTAGGACTGTCTACATAAACATTGAGAACCTTGAAGAAGTCGTGTTTGTCAGGTTTTACTTAACTCTTTCTTTTCCCTCTCTCCATACTATGATTTTTTTTTTTTTTTTGAGAGAGTCTTGCTCTGTCGCCCAGGCTGGAGTGCAGTGGTGTGATCTCTGCTCACTGCAACCTCCGCCTGCAGGGTTCAAGCGATTCTCCTGCCTCAGCCTCCTGAGCAGCTGGGACTACAGGGGCACGCGGCCACGCCCAGCTTTTTTTTTTTTTTTTTTTTTTTGTATTTTTAGTAGAGATGGGGTTTCACCATGTTGGCCAGGCTGGTCTTGATATCCTGACCTGGTGATGCGCCCACCTCCGCCTCCCAAAGTGCTGGGATTACAGGCGTGAGCCACCGCACCCGGCCCATACTATGCTCTTTGGAAGGAAGTCATTCCACTTTGCCCACACTTTGGAAGTACAAATTCAGTATGCTGCTTCTCCTTGAGGCTATCTACATAAGTTATCCGAAATTCCTTGAAATTCTTTGGCATGTGAGACTTATTTCTTCTGCATTGTTTTATTTATTTATATTAACTCATGGATATGTATTTATAGTTCAAGCTATAGTTCAATGCTATTTTATGAATTTTTTTGGTCAAATAGTTTTACTTTTGGACATTGAGAACTCTTTCAGTTACTTTCTGCGTGTTTGACGTACTCCCACCAGTGTGTGTGTGTGTGTATGTTAAGTTTTGGGATACATGTGCAGGTTTGTTACATAGGTAAACATATGCCATGGTGGTTTGCTGAACCTATCAACCCATCACCTTGGTATCAAACCCCACATGCATTAGCTATTTAGCTATTTATCCTGATGCTCTCTCTCCCACCACCCCACTGACAGGCACCAGTGTGTATTGTTCCCCTCCCTGTGTCTATGTGTTCTCATTGTTTCACTTCCACTTATAAGTGAGGATGTGCAGTGTTGGGTTTTCTGTTCCTGTGTTAGTTTGCTGAAAGTAATGGCTGCCAAATACATCCATGTCCCTAAAAAGGACATGATCTCATTTCTTTTTATGGCTGCATAGTATTGCATGGTGTATATGTACCATATTTTCTTTAACCAGTTTAACACTGGTGGGCATTTGGGTTGATTCTATGTCTTTGCTATTTTGAATAGTGCTGCAATGAACATATGTGTGCATGTATTTTTAGCATAGAAAGAATTGTATTCCTTTGAGTATACACCCAGTAATGGGATTGCTGGGTGAAATGGTATTTCTGGTTCTAGGCCTTTGAGAAATCACCATGCTGTCTTCCAAAAGGTTGAACTAATTTATACTCTCACCAACAGTGTAAAAGCATTCCTATTTCTCCACAACCTTGTCACCATCTGTTATTTCTTGACTTTTTAATAATTGCCATTTTGACTGGTGTGAGATGGTATCTCATTGTGGTTTTGATTTGCATTTCTCTAAGGTTCAGTGATGTTGAGCTTTTTTTCATATGTTTGTTGTCCGCATAAATGTCTCCTCTTAGAAGTGTCTGTTCATGTCCTTTGACCACTTTTTAATGAGGTTGTTTGTTTTCCTGTAAATTTAAGTTCCTTGTAGTTTCTAGATATTAGACCTTTGTCAGACGGATAGATTGCAAAAATTTTCTTCCATTCTGTAGGTTGTCTGTAGGTTGTCTGTTCACTATGATAGTTTTTTGTGCTGTGCAGAAGCTCTTTAATTAGATTCATTTGTCAAATTTTGCTTTTGTTGCAGTTGCTTTTGATGTTTTTGTCATGAAATCTTCACCCATGCATATGTCCTGAATGGTATTGCCTAGTTTTTCTTATAGGGTTTTTATAGTTGTGGGGATTAGATTTAAGTCTTTAATCCATCTTGAGTTGAGTTAATTTTTGTATAAGGTGTAAGGAAGGGATCCAGTTTCAATTTTCTCTATATGGCTTGCCACTTTTCCCAACACCATTTATTAAATAGAGAATCCTTTCCCCATTGCTTGTTTTTGTCAGGTTTGTCAAAGATCAGATGGTTGTTGATGTGTGGTCTTTTTTCTGAGATCTCTATTCTGTTCCATTGGTCTATGTGTCTGGTTTTATAACAGTACCATGCTGTTTTAGTTACTGTTGCCTTGTAGTATAGTTTGAAGTCAGGTAGCATGATGCCTCCAGGTTTGTTCTTGTTGCTTAGGATTCCCTTGATAATACAGACTCATTTTTTATTCCATATTAATTTTAATGTAGTTTTTTCTAATTCTATGAAAAATGTCAATGGTAGTGTAATGGGAATAGCATTGAATCTATAAATTACTTTGGGCAGTACAGCCATTTTCACAATATTTCTTCTTTCTATCCATGAGCATGGAATTGTTTTACGTTTGTTTGTGTCTTCTCTTATTTCTTTGAGTGGTGGTTTGTAGTTCTCCTTGAAGAACTCCCTCACTTCCCTTGTTAGCTGTATTCCTGAGTATCTTATGCTCTTTGTAGCAATTGTGAATGGGATTTCCTCCATGATTTGGCTCTCTGCATGTTTATTATTGGTGTGTAGAAAAGCTTGTGATTGTTGCACATTGATTTTGTATGCTGAGACTTTCCTGAAGTGATTTATGGGCTTAAGAAGCTTTGGGGCTGAGACAACTGGGTTTTCTAGATATGGCCATGTCATCTGCAAACAGAGATAGTATAGCTTCCTCTCCTCCTATTTGGATACACTTTATTTTTTTTTTCTCTTGCCTGATTACCCTGGTCAGAACTTCCAGTACTATGTTGAATAGGAGTGGTAAGAGAGCATGCTTGTCTTGTGCTGGTTTTCAAAAGAATGCTTCCAGTTTTTGCCCATTGAGTATGATATTGGCTGTGGGTTTGTCATAAAAGACTCATTATTTTGAGGTATGTTTTCCATCAATACTTAGTTTATTGAGATTTTTTGACATGAAGGAATGTTGAATTTTTTGAAGGCCTTTTCTGCATCTTTTGAGATAATCATGTGGTTTTTGTCTTTGGTTCTGTTTATGTGATGAATTAAGTTTATTGATTTGCGTGTGTTGAACCAGCCTTACATCCTGGAGATGAAGCCAACTTGATCATGGTGGATACTCTTTTTGATGTGCTGCTGGATTCGGTTTGCCAGTATTTTATTGAGGATTTTTGCATCTATGTTTATCAGGGATATTAGCAGGAAGTTTTGTTTTTTGTTATATCTCTCCCAAGTTTTGGTACCAAGATGATGCTGGCCCCATAAAATGAGTTAGGGAGAAGCCCCTCCTTCTCAGTTGCTTGGAATAGTCTCAGAAGAACTGGTAACAGCTCCTCTTTGTATCTCTTGTAGAATTCAACTGTAAATCCATCTGGTCCTGGGCTTTTTTCATTGGTAGGCTATTTATTACTGCCTCAACTTCAGAATTTGTTATTGGTCTATTCATGGATTCAACTAATTCCTGGTTCAGACTTGGAAGGGTGTATGTTTCCAGGAATTTAGCCATTCCTTCTAGATTTTCTAGTTTATTTGCATAGAGATGGTTACAGTATTCTCTGATGGTTGTTTATATTTCTGTGAGGTCAGTGGTGATATCCCCTTTATCATTTTTATCATGTCTATTTGATTCTTCTCTCTTTTCTTCTTTATTAGTCTAGCTGGTGGTCTACTTTACTAATTTTTTTCATAAAACCAGCCTCTGGATTGATTTTTGAAGGGATTTTTCGTGTCTCTCTCTCCTTCAGTATCACTCTGATCTTAGTTATGTCTTATCTTCTGCTTGCTTTGGGGTTTGTTTACTCTTGATTCTCTAGTTCTTTTAGTTGTGATGCTCGGCTGTTGATTTGAGATCTTTCTAGCTTTTTGATGTGGGCATTTAGTGCTATAAATTTCCCTCTTCACATGCCTTTAGCTGGGTCCCAGAGATTCTGGTATGTTGTCTCTTTGTTCTCATTGATTTCAAAGAACTTCTTTATTTCTGCCTTAATTTTATTATTTACCAAGGAGTCATTCAGGAACAGGTTGCTCAATTTCCATGCAGTTGTGTGGTTTTGAGTGAGTTTCTTAATCTAGAGTTCTAATTTGATTGTGCTGTGGTCTGAGAGACCACTTGTTATGATTTCCATTCTTTGGCATTTACTGAGTAGTGTTTTACTTCTAATTTTGTGATCGATTTTACAATAAGTGCCATGTGGTGCCAAGAAGAATGTAAATTCTGTTGTTTTGGGGTGGAGAGTTCTGTAGATATCTATCAGGTCCACTTGATCCAGAGCTGAGTTCAAGACCAGAATATCCTTGTGAATTTTCTGTCTTGATGATCTGTTTAATATTGAGAGTGGAGTGTTAAAGTCTCTCACTATTATTGCGTAGGAGTTTAAGTCTCTTTGTAGGTCTCTAAGAACTTGTTTTATGAATCTGGGTGCTCCTGTATTGGGTGCATATATATTTAGGATACTTAGCTCTTCTTGTTGAATCGATCCCTTTACCATTATGTAATGTCCTTCTTTGTCTTCTATGATCTTTGTTGATTTAAAATCTTTTTTGTCAGAAACTAGGATTGCAAACCCCTGATTTTTTCTGCTTTCCATTTGCTTGGTTAATTTTCCTCCATAATTTTATTTTGAGCCTATATGTGTCTTTGCATGTAAGACTGGTCTCTTGAATACAGCACACTAATGGTTCTTGACTCTATCTAGTGGGCATTGTGTGTCTTTTAATAGGGGCACTTAGCTCATTTACGTTTAAGGTTAATATTGTTATGTGTGAATATGATCCTGACATCATGATGCTAGCTGGTTATTTTTCAGACTTGTTGATGTAGTTGCTTTATAGTATCATTAGCTTTTGTATTTGTATTTCAGTGTGTTTTTGCAGTGGCTGAAAACAGTTTTTCCTTTCCGTATTTACTACTTCCTTCAGTAGCTATTGCAAGGCAGGCCTTGTGGTGATGAATTCCCTCAGCTTTCGCTTGTCTGAAAAGGATTTTATTTCTCCTTCGTTTACAAAGCTTAGTTTGGCTGGATATGAAATTCTGGGTTGAAATTTGTTTTATTTAATAATGTTGAATATTGGCCCTCAATCTCTTCTGGCTTGTAGGGTTTCCGCTGAGAGGTCCACTGTTAGTCTGATGGGTTTCCCTTTGTAGGTGACCTGGCCTTTCTTTCCGGTGGCCCTTAACATTTTTTCTTTCACTGCGACCTTGGAGAATCTAATGATTATATGTCTTTGGGTTGATCTTCTCATGGAGTATCTTATTGGGTTTCTCTAGATTTCCTGAATTTGAATGTTGGCTTGTCTTGTTAGGTAAGGGAAGTTCTCCTGGATAATATCCTGAAGTATGTTTTCCAACTTGGTTCCATTCTACCCATCTTTTTCAGGTACCCAAATAGTCATAAGTTTGATCTTTTTACATAATTCCATAGTTCTTGGATGTGTTATTTCTTTTCATTCTACTTTCTCTAACATTGTCTCCCTGTCTCATTTCAGCAAGATAGTCTTCAAGTTCTGAAATTCTTTTCTCTGCTTATTCTATTCAGTTATCAATACTTGTGAATGCATTGTGACATTCTCATGTTGTGTTTTGCAGCTCCATCAGGTCGTTTATGTTCCTCCCTGTACTGGTTATTCTGGTTAACAGCTCCTGTAATGCTTTGTCATGGTTCTTAGCTTCTTTGCTTTGGGTTAGAACATGTTCCTTTAGCTCAGTGAATTTCATTATTACCCACCTTCTGAAGCCTACTCTGTCAATTCATCCATCTCAGCCTCCACTCAGTTCTGTGCCCTTGTCAGAGAGGTATTGTGATCATTTGGAGGAGAAGAGGGGGCACTCTGGCTTTTTGAGTTTTCAGCATTTTTTTCATTGATTCTTTCTCATCTTCATGAATTTATGTAGCTTCAATCTTGGAGGCTGCTGACTTTTGGATGGGGTGTCTGTGGGGACAATTTTTTGTTGATTCTCATTGTTGTTGTTGTTGCTTTCTGTTAGTTTTTCTTTTACCAGTCAGGTCTCTCTTCCATGGGGCTGTTGGGGTTTGCTGTAGGTCCACTCCAGACCCTATTTGCCTGGATCCATCTTGCACCTGGAGGTGTCACCAGTGGAGGCTGCAAAACAGCAAAGATGGCTGCCTGTTCTTTCCTCTGGGATTCCTGTCAGAGGACCACAACCTGACGCCAGTGGAAACACTCCTGTATAAGGTGTTTTGCGACCCCTGTTGGTGGGGGTCTCATCCAGTCAGGAGGCACAGGATCCAGGACCCCCTTAATGAAGCACTCTGACTGCCCCTTGGCAGAGGGGTGGCACTGTGCTGGGAAAAAACCCACTCATCCAGACTACCTGGATTCCTCAGAGCCAGCAGTAGGGGGAATACTAAGTCTGCTGATCCACAGAGACTGTGGCCACCCCTTCCCACAGAGGCTCAGTCTCAGGGAGATCAGAGTTGTATCCTTAAAACTTTGGCTGGAGTTGCTGAAATTCCTGCAGCGAGACCCTGCCCAATGAGGAGGGATGGGTCAGGGTCTGGCCTAAAGAGGCAGTCTGGCCACGATCTGCCACAGCCACTGTGTTGTGCTATGGGGAATTCCTCCTGGGTCCAAACTATCCAGTTTCCCCAGCACTGGCAGGGGAAAAATGGCAGACTAGAGCTGCAGTGATGCGGCCACCCCACTAGCTGGAAGCTCTGTTGCCTTAGGCAGCAGGCAGCCACAGTGATGATAGGTGTCCCTCCCGCCAGGAGCTCAGTAGTCTCAAGCAGTCTCCCGCCAAGTGGCCACTGAGAATCTGCTCAGTTCTGTGCCTGCGACCCAAGGCCCTAGTGGTGTGGGCTCATGAAGGGGATCTCATGATCTGCAGGTTGCACAGATCCATAGGAAAAGTGTGGTTTCCCAGGCAGGGTAACATGATCACTCACCACCTCCTTTGGCTGGGAGTGGGAGCTTCCCTTTCTCCATGTGGCTCCCAGGTGGGTTGTTGCACACCCTGCTTTTTCTCACTCTCCATGAGTCATGCCAACTGCCTAATCAGTCCCAATGAGAGAAGCTGGACATATCAGTTGCTGATGCAGTATTCATTCATTGTTTTTGTTCTTCTCAGTGGAAGCCTCCGACCCGACCGCAGCTGTTTCTAGTCAGCCATCTTGGCCCTTCATTGTGCGTTTTGTGAACTTCCTTATTTTCTGGCACTGTAAGATATTCCAGGTTCGTCTTGTGTATTTCTTGCCCCAGTCTTAGAATCAGCCATTTCTCCAGGAGTCATGGTTTCTTTAATAGAAAAATTGTTTTAGAAGTCAAGATGTGGTGTTAGGTGTGCTCATTGCTACTAGAGCATCATTGCTTCCAGACCTTCTAAGCTGACAGAGCAAGGAAACGTGTTTATATGACTATTGTGTATGTATGTGTATATGTATATTTCTAGATGTAACCATCTGTATCTATATTAAACTCTACATAACTTGATAATGTCAACTCTAATTCATTATCCAAAGATCATTCTAGCCTTATCCCTTGCTTGTCTGTAACCTCCCACTCCAAAAGAAACCTGGTACCTACCATCCTGTCATTAATGAACTGAATTGTTCAGTTCCAGTGTACATATATAGTAGTGTAGAACTTTTAACACATACCCCTGTGGGAAACAACTTTATTAACTAGAACATGGTGTTTATGTACATTTTTTTCCTTTAGTCTTACAGACTCCACTCATTTCCAAAGCAAATCAGGTCAGCATTCCCTTATGTGAAGTTATAGCATATATCTAAAATAGTGTTACATTCTTTTGTCCCAGCTAACATTCTAAATCAGGGCTCCCCACCCTCTGGGCCATGGACAGCTACGGCCATGGCCTGTTAGGAACTGGGCCATACAGCAAAAGGTGGACAGCAGGTGAGTGAGCATTACTGCCTGAACACTGCCTCCTGTTAGATCAGCAGCGGCGTTAGATTCTCACAGAAGCCCGACCCCTATCGTGAACAGTGCATGTGAGAGATCTAGATTGTGCTCTCCGTATGAGAATCTAACTAATGCCTGATGATCTGAGGTGGGACAGTTTCATCCCCAAAACCCCCAATCCTTCCTGTCTGTAGAAAAAATTTTCTTGCAAGAAAACTGGCCCCTGCTGCCAAAAGGGTTGGGAACAGCTGTTCTAAATGATATTTTTTTTTGTAACTTTGAGATATCAAATTCACTCTTTCTGCTACAAAGTTTTACACATTTTGACAAATGCACAGTGTCATGGTGTATACCATTAGAGTATCATACAGAATTGTTTCACTGTCATTAAAAAAAAAAGCCTCCTATGCTTTACTTATTCAATTTTCCCCCATTGCTGAACTCCTGGAAAAAACTTTTCTATTACTATCTCTACAGTTCTTCCTTTCCCATAATGTTACATAAATATAATTATACATTATGAAGCCATTTCAGACTAGCTTTCTTCATCTAGAAGAAAGAATTTAAAATTAATCTTCATTTTTACCTGATTTAATAGGTCATTCATTCATTCCCAATGCTGAATACTATTACACTATATGGATTTACCACTGTGTTCACTCACCTATTGAAAGATATATTGGTTGTTTCCATCCTTAGGAATTATAAGTACAACTTCTATATATATTTGAATGTAGGTTCATGTGGACATAAGTTTTCAAAAATGTTGACAGTGAAATTGCTGGATCATATGATAAACTTGCTTCTTCTAAAGTGGCTGTACCATTTTGTGTTTTTACCAGCAATGAATGAGAATTCTTCTTGCTCTGCATTTTAACCAGAAATTAGCAATGTTTATTTTTTAATTTTGGCCATTCTAATAGATACAGTGGCATCTCTTTGTTGTTTTAATGGGTATTTTAATAATAAAAAATGACATTCACTGGACAACATGGTGAAACCCTCTCTACCAAAACAAACAAACAAACAAAAAAACTAGCCAAGTGTGGTGTACACCTGTGTTCCCAAATACTTGTGAAGCTGAAATGGGAGAATCTCTTGAACCCAGGAGGTCAAGACTGCAGTGAGCTGTGATTGCACCACTGCACTCCAGCCTGGGTGATAGATTGAGATGCTGTCTCAAAAAAAAAAAAAAACTGAGCACATTTTATATTTTTCTTTTGGTATTTATGTGCAATTAGTGAGATATCTTTAATTTTTCATACATTTTAATTGGGTTGTTCATTTTCTTATTGCTGAGTTTTACTTTTTCTGTATTCTGGATTCAAATTCTTTACCAGATATACTTGTTTCTAATAATATCTTTCAATCTGTGGCTTAAGTTTTTAGTTTCTTAAGAGTGTATTTTGCAGAGAAAAATCTCTTGGCTTTAATAAAGTGAAATCTATCTACTTTTTCTTTCATGGATCATACTTTTGGTATTGAATCTAAAAATATTTTGCTGACTCTAAGGTCACATAAATTTCCTCCTATGTTTGATTCTAGAAGTTTTGTTGTTTTTAAGGTTACATTTAGAAATATGATCATTTCCAATTAATTTTTTGAAATGTATTGCCTGTGTCTAGGTTCAACAGTTAGCATATGGATGTCCAATTTTTTCAGCAGCCTTTGTTGAAAAAAAAAAAACTATCCTTTCTCCATTGAATTGCCTTTGACTTTTGTCAAAAATAACTTTAGAATATTTGCATGACTCTACTTCTGGGCTCTCCTGTATGTTTCTTTGATACATAAATCTATTCTTTCACCAACAGTATGCTATCTTTATTACTGTCAATTTATAGTAAGTCTGGAAATCAGTTAATGTCAGTCCTCCAACTTTGTCCATCCTTGTCAGTATTGTGTGGTGCAATTAATGGTCTTTTGACTACTTATATAAATTTTAGTGTCATTTTTATCAGTATCTAGCAAATAGCTTCCTGGAATTTAGATTGGCATTCTATTGAACATATACATCAAGTTTGGAAGAATTGACAGCAATATTGTACCTTCCAATCAATGAACATAAAATATCTTTTTCTTCATGTATATCTTTTCTTTCATCAGTATTTTGTAGTGTCTGCCTACAAACCTTATACATATTTTTATTTATTTAATCTTAAGTATTTTGTTGTATTATAAGTGGTATTTTATTAAATCCTCAATTCCATTTGTTCATTTATGTTCTATAGGAAGGGAATTGATTTGTGTATAATGACCTTGTATCTTGCCACCTTGCTATGTTTATTTATTTGTTCTGGAAGTTTTTTGTAGATTTCTTCGGGTTTTTTACATCATGTCATCTCTGAATGCAGACATTTTAATATTTTTCCTTTCCATTCTGTAAATCTTTTTCAAAATTTTATTGCAATAGTTAGAACTTCTACTATGATGTTAATATTGATTTTTCTCTATAATTTCTCTATTTCTTTGGTTTATGATTTTATTTTTATTATTTTCTTCCTCTGCTTATTTGGTATTTATTTCTTTTTTCTTTTTTACTTTCTTAAGGTGCAGGTTTAGAACATGGATTTTAGATTTTTTTTTTTCTTTTTTTCTTTTTTTTAGACAGAGTCTCACTTTGTCACCAGGCTGGAGTGCAGTGGTGCAATCTCGGCTCACTACAACCTCTGCCTCCTGAGTTCAAGTGATTCTCCTGCCTCAGCCTCCTGAGTAGCTGGGACTACAGGCGCATGCCACCATGCCCAGCTAATTTTTGTATTTTTAGTAGAGACAGGGTTTCATCATGTTGGCCAGGATGGTCTCAATCTCTTGACCTTGTGATTGGCCTGCCTCAGCCTCTCAAAGTGCTGGGATTACAGGTGTGAGCCACCGTTCCTGGCCCTGTTTTTTTCTTTTTCAATATAAACATTTAATGCTGTATATCTCTCTAGGTACTATGTTAGCTGCCATACACAAACATTGATATATTGTATTTTTCTTTTTCATTTAGTTCAAAATGTTTTCTAATGTTCCTGTAATTTTTTAACACATTGATTATTTTATAGCATGTTATAAAATTTCTAATATTTGATTATTGTTCACAGTATCTTTTAAAAATGGATTTCTGGTCTAATTTTGTTACGGCCAGAGAATTTTGATAATTTGAATCTTTAAAAATCTATTGAGATTTGCCTTATCACTCATTGTATCTTGCTAAATGATTAATGTATACCCAAAAAGAATGCTTATTCCATTGGTGCAGCACAGTGATTAACAGTAAAGTTTCTGGAACTAAATGTTTGGCTTTGCGTCTCTCCCACTTTCTACTCTGTAGTCATGGAAAATTATTAAACACACTGTGACTCATCTTTTCTATTTGTGAAGTGGGAATAAAATGAAGATGACTACCTCATATGTAGTAATAAAGACTGAATTTGTTAACTCATATAAACACTTTGATTTTTTTATAAAAAGTAAACATTTCATATATATTAACTGTCCTTATTTATATTATAATTTTTATGATACTTGCCTTTGTCATCATCATCCATAGCAATAGCAGTTGTATCAAATAAACTTAAAAAACAGACTAAGGGGCAGTAGCCTGAAATGTGATAGAAAATCAGAAAAATATAATGTCATAAAAAAAGGGAAAGGAGTGATTCAAGAAGGCAGTAGAAGATCATCCTAAAGTCATCTGCTTTCTCACCCTATAATTTTTCTCATTTACATAGAACTTCATGTACAATATATGCATTTACTTATTCTTCCCAGATTTATAATTTTGAGCCACACTTTTCTGAACTGCAGCTATTTCAAGTCACTGTTTACACCACAGTATTACTTAGATTTCTCAAGGGTTTTTCAGGAATGATATGCCTGGGTTTACTTCATAAATTTTTTCTCGAATATTGTTATATTCCAGAGTTTCTTACAGTATTGAGCTATTCATCTTCTTCTACAGGTCAATTCCTACTATTTAATATCTATCAGGAAGTCCCATTAATTTTTCCTTCTAAATATCGTTAAACGTGAAGATTACATTCTTTCCTTAATATCATCATTTTGGATCAATAAATCATATCTCATCTAGACTATAATGGCTTCTTTATCAATGTCATCCATTCTCAACGCCTTGACTTCCATATCTACATTTTAGCCAAACTGGCCATGGTAAAATCCAAACCTGTTGGTCTTACCCCAACCCACTCCTCTCCATTACTTATGTTTGGCTTTCAGTTCTTTGAAAGATCTTAGCCTATTTCTCCACCTGTATTTGTTATCAAGCATCCCCTTTTCCTTCACATTCCACTCACACAGGCATTCTGGCACTTACTCAAAAGTTTTCTACTCTTTTCTGCTAAGGTGTCCTTACACATATTTTTCTATGCCTAGACTCTTCTTCCCTTCAAGTTAGTAAATTAGACTCATCGTATAGCCTTCATTCCAAGTGGTGCTTTCTCAGAGAGTTACCTGAAACCTGTGACTAGATCTTATTTCTCAGTTTATGCTCCCAGTGCTTCTAGGAGCACATTCATAGACACATTGAAGTGTTTGGATTTTTTAAATTTTTATTTATTTATTTAATTACTTTTCTTCTTCTTTTTTTTTTTTTTCTTTTTTTTTTTTTAAGACAGAGTCTCGCTCTGTCACCCAGGCTGGAGTGCAGTGTCGTGATCTCGGCTCACTGCAAGCTCCGCCTCCCGGGTTCACGCCACTCTCCTGCCTCAGCCTCCCGAGTAGCTGGGACTGCAGGCGCCCGCCACCACGCCCGGCTAAGCTTTTGTATTTTAGTAGAGACGGGGTTTCACCGTGTTAGCCAGGATGGTCTGGATCTCCTGACCTCGTGATCCGCCCGCCTCAGCCTCCCGAAGTGCTGGGATTGAAGGCGTGAGCCACCACGCCTGGCTGGATTTTTTTTTTATTAATATCTGTCTCCCCACTGTACTTTAAAATGGGCAGGGATAGTGTTCCTTTTGGTTCACTACCTTATCACCAGTACCCTCAAGTACCTAGGCATCATAACTGTAAGGAAAAATAAGTAAAGGAGTAAAGTTCCATTTTAAAGTGGGATAACCTATCAAAGATAATGCAAAAGGAAAATTAGCAAAAATTTTAACACAAGAATATTAATGAGTGAGGTCCTTGTCATATAATTTTATCTTTAGATTGATATATTTTAGTGTGAATACAAATTACTTTTCTTTTGCTTAATGCCCCCCAAAGAGGAAGCCATTGTATTATGGTAAAAAGAGCCCTATACTCCCCCAAAAATAAGAAGACTGGGTTCTGCTCCTGACTTCTACCAAAGGAATCACATGTAAACTCACCCAAAACTACAAAGAAGTTTTTCTGTAATATAACTGTTGTCTCAAGACCACTTTCCCATTAACCTGTAACAAATTACCTTCAATAATTAAGTGTATATTTGTAGTTTTTGTTACACTAGCAGCCAACCTAAAAACAATAATAAGTTTCATTAGGAGATAAAATCAGGGAACACCTGTAAAAAATAAGGAAGTAAGATTGGAGAAATTTGGGAGTCAGCAAAGATTGTACTGCACAATTTTTTCTCCCACAGAATGAGGGACCTGGGATATTTGTGCACCAGTTCCCTTTAGTCATTGCCTGAGGGTTACCCCTGTGCTGGATGTTAATTTTCAGCACTTTTGTCCTTCCCAGCATGTAGACATAATGGGTCTAATTGCAGGGAAACTGAGCCAGTTGGAAGATGGGCTAGTGTGTATAATTTGGTAAAGCCCAAATAGATATGGGAAGGAGATCATAATTGTCTTCTGTAGTTTATTCCTTGCACTGAACAGATTTGCTTATGCTGCATAAAAACATACTTATCACTGCCATACGACTCATTCAAAATGTTGCTTATCCTTTACGAGCATTTCCGTTCTCCTAAATTGATTGCTCGGCGGAGTAACCCGGATCTTAATTTCCAAAGGAGGCTGACCCTTTGTTATCATGCTCTTTTCAAGCATTGTTGCTTTAGTCACATTATAATTATACTAACTGGGCATGGAAAAGGAGGACCATAGTGAACACCCTGTTTTCTACATATACACTTACTTGTCCCCAGGATGTAACAGAAACCACGTCTCATATAAGTGATTTTCCCTACAAGTATAATATACCAGAATCATATTACTTTCTTTGCCTCGTAGTCTCCTGTGAAACAGTGCCTGTATCCCTTAATAGATGCATATGTACATATTTATATAAGGTCTCTATAAGGGACGCGTTGCATACCAGAAGTTGGCATTTGAATGAGGGGAATAGTTATCTGCAACAGAGGGCATGGCCTTGGACCAGCAACCTGGGGACACTACATTCTTAGAATTTTCCTTGGTAATTGCCAGAAATGTCATGTGGTACTCTCGTTTTACCACAGATACTCTTTGTTCTAAAACCTGAATTTGTTCTAAAAGCTGAATTGATGTCTTCAAACTCCTCAGAGTCCCGCTATTCACTATGTATCTTTCTTAGAGATGGGAGTTACCGGGAGTAATAACTGTCCTTTACCTTGGATGGGACATGCTAGAACATTGTGCTTCTACAGTATTCACTGATAAGCTAGTCCCCTGCATTTCTGTAGGATTTATTTTGTACCATATAATGCTCATGTGTCTTATTTACCTGAGTTATTTCAATTTCCTGGTTTTGATGTGTAAAGAAGATGATGTCATCAATGTGAGAGAACAATTTGAGGTTTGACTGAATATGCAGATGATCGGAAGTTTTTTTGGACTGTATTGTGACAAAGAGCAAGAATATAATTCTAGTGATGATGCAAAATAATGAAAGTATATTGCTGTCCATTCCATAGGAATGCAATGTTCTACTTTTCTTTCACCACAGTGATGAAAAAATACATTCAAGGAATCAATAGTTGCATGTAAGTCCCAGAGATTTTGTCGATTTGTTCTAGTATCAAATTTATATCAACTGTGGCTGTGATGCCAGTATCAGCTATGATTGAAACTAACAGTTACGTTAAAAAGGGATTTCTGTCATTTGCTGAAGCAGAGGTCATATTGGTGAATTAAATTGTGATATGAGACTACCACATCTAATTTCTTTAAATCTTTGAGAAAAACATTAATCACTGCCATTCAACTTGAAATAGTATATTGCCTCTGACTTTTTATTTGGGCCAAGAATGTGAGTACAATTTTACAGGCTTCTGCTTGGCCTTCCCTACAGTGAAGTGAAGCTCTTACATTATACAGAGCCAGTGGGAGGATCTGCCAGCTTTTAACTATATTTATTCTTATTACAAACCCATGACCAGAGAAATGACCACAGAATGGTGCTCACATCCATTAGACTTTCTATGAGGCAAACTTCAGGCAGGGTCCATTTATCACCTGCCCTCTGTGTTCCTTCTCTCTAATGGAGGGCCATCATCACTTTTCTTTTACCATTGGTAGTACTTAGGTTTCTGACTTATATCCAACAGCCTTTGGAAGATCTGTTGCAACATCAGGAGAGCGGATCATGATTTTCCACTATGGTGACTGACATCAGCCTTCTGCTCACCTGCTGTTGATCATTTCTGATGTTTAATCAAGTAACACTCTCCTTGACTACCCATCTCTCTCACCTCTAATAACAAAATGATTTACTAGCCCTCCCCACATATTCTTGTGTGTTACTGCCGCCTCCTGGCCATTCTATGCTTGCCGCTCATTGCCAGTGTTGCATTCACCCACTGCCATGATTATGCACTGCATCTGGCCTCTGCTATTCTTGAATCCTATAATCCCCATTGACTCGACAGCTAAAATTGTCATCTCTGCCTGAAATGACATCTTTTGACGTCCTGTATTTTCCTCCCCAAAACCCATCCTAAACACTTATTATTCTAGACCCATCTTAAATTCACTTCATGGTCATAAAGCTTTCTCAGATCCCTGGCCAAAATCAATCTTTTTCTGTGGCTTCCTTATTTTTAGTTTGTACTAGATTATCACATCTTCTCAGCATCTGTATCAGATGTGATTGTGTTTTTCACCATAATGTAGCATCATTGAGTGTAGAAGCTCTGTACAGTTTATCATTGTTATCTCCTAAGACACATTTCTTAACACACACACCCCTTTATTTGGACTAGAGGATATCATCTGAATAAAAGTAATGTACAATTCGAGAAAACATGAAGTGTATAGTACAAAGATTCTGGATGATTATATATTTCAATACTTAATATTTAGTTAATTTTAAAATAGTGGAAATTGAGAAATAAGAACAATTCAAAGTTGTGATTCTCTATATCTATGTAAGGCAGGTGCTAAGGTATATTCTATAAAAGTATATTTATTTATATGAGAATCTTGTCCCTAAAGAGTGGCAGGTAAAAAGGAAGTTTATTCGTTTTAATGGAGCAATTTATATGTATTACACCAAAATCCTTCTATATCTACTATATTACATTTTCAGTGACTGATTTAAATAAAGTAGCATTAATGAAGTACTTGCAATGATCCATTTACATATACCTTGAAATTAGTAGAGGAAGGAATATAACAATGATGATTTCTTTATGTTAGCAATTCTGGGCTAGTTTACTTTATCTAAAGATCTCTAAGGCTTTACAAACATTAACATCTCCTTCTTATCCAGTGAGATAAGTATCATTATCCAAGTTTTATAGTGAAGTGATGGAGGCACAAAGAGATTAAATGATTTCCTCAAGGTTACTGTCAGTTGTGACAAAGAAAAAAAAAGTTAGATTTATGAATCTCAGTCTTAACCATCCTTAGGCTCTGTGTAGTTGTCACCCAAAAAATCCAGATAAAAAATTGAGGATACAGTAAACAAATAACACGTAGGTAAAAAAACAAATATTTCAGTATTTGACATCATATTGATTAAATAGGTAGAAGCATTCAGCACAAATCTGGAAACCTAGTATATTGAAAAGGAGATGGTCCAGAGTTTTTAATTAAATGAGGATGGAAAGGATTGTTTTACCTTAGCTGCCAATCAATTTGTATATACTAAGCATATGACTGCTTTGAGAAAATTCTAAACTTATGTATCAAAGAAAATAGCTACATCATTTGAAATTTATTAACATGGCCTATGATAACTTATATACCTAAAATAAAACACTTTATATTACAACACAACAGAAAACTTTCATTGGGTAATATATTTTCTTTGTTCTTTGTTTTAACAATCCATTCTGTCAGATTATAAAGCTTAAAATCCCTTTTCTAAGTGACCTCTATGTAAAGCAAAAATTCTATTGTGAAAGCAAAACAAAATGTATTATTTTATTCTGTGAAATCAGGTAAAAGAATAATCTTTCTGCATATTATCTAAGTAATCATAAATCAGCAATATAATTAGTATTTATTTATTGAATGGCTGCTTTTAAGAAATAAAATTGGTCCCAGGCAACTACTAAAAGTTCTGGGAATTATTTTTGTTTAAATAGGATACTTCTATATCTCAGGTAGACAATTTGCTAATGACAAAAAAAAAAAAAAAGGAAGTTAAATCATTTGAAGTTTCTTCACTATGAGCCAATCTTCCATTTTCACAAACAAAAGATATCCGCAGGTCCCCTGATATCTGCAATAGGAGTTCCTCCATGTCCCCAGATTGGTTGTCTTAGTATAGCACTAATATACTAAGTCACCATGGCCCATGGATACCATACCCAATCTCTCTTATAGACTGCTGTTTTCCTTCAATTCTGTTTACCTATATCCCTTTATAATAAATAAAACATACATAAGCTGCACATATTTAAGGTGTATGTTTTGAAAAGTTTTGTCTCATATATGCCCTTTAAAACCATTACTACTGTTAAGATGATGAAACTGTCCATCATTTTCCAATTTGACCCTTTGGACTTCTATCTTCCCACTCCTTCCTACCCTTACTCTCCCACCCCTCAAGCAACAAGGGATCTGCTTTCTATCACTACAGTCTAGTTGTCATTTTGTAGACCTTTGTATAAATCAAATCATTTAGCATATTCTTTTTCCTGACTTATTGTACTCTACATAATTATTTTACTATTTACCCATGTTATAGTGTATATAAATAGTTCATTCATTTTATTGCTTGGTAGTATTATACGGATATATCCCAATTTTTAAAAATGTAAATTTTTAATGAAGAGTGTGAGCTCTTCATTTGGTTTGTTTTCAATTTATGACTATTACAAATAAAGCAACTATGAACATTTGCATAAAAGTATTTCAGTGTACGTACACTTTCATATCTCTTAGGTGAACATCTAGGAATGAAAACACATCTTATGGTAGGTGTGTGTTTGACTTTCTTTTGAGACAGCCATCTCAGTCTGTCATCCAGGCTGGAGTGCAGTGGCACAATCTCGACTCACTGCAACCACTGCCTCCCGGGCTCAAGCAATTCTTGTGCCTCAGCCTCCCGAATAGCTGGGACTACAGCTAGGATTACAGGCGTGCACCCCGGAGCCCAGCTAATTTTTGTATTTTTAGTAGAGACGGGGTTTCGCCATGTTCCTCAGGCTGGTCTCAAACACCTGGCCTCAAGTAATCCACCCACCTCCGCCTCCCAAAGTGCTGAGATTACAGGTGTAAGCCACCACACCCAGCCTTCACGTTTTTTTCGTTTGTTTGTTTTTTTGAGACGGAGTCTTGCTCTATCGCCCAGGCTGGAGTGCAGTGGCACGATCTTGGCTCACTGCAACCTCCGCCTCCCGGGTTCACGCCGTTCTCCTGCCTCAGCCTCCCGAGTAGCTGGGACTACAGGCGCCCACCACCACGCCCGGCTAATTTTTTGTATTTTTAGTAGAGACGGGGTTTCACCGTGTTAGCCAGGATGGTCTCAATCTCCTGACTTCGTGATCCGCCCGCCTCGACCTCCCAAAGTGCTGGGATTACAGGCTTGAGCCACCGCGCCTGGCCTCACGTTTTAATAGACTACTAAATTTTCCAAAGTGGTGGTACAAGTTTACATTTCCGTAAACTACATAGAAGAGTTCTGGTTCTTCTACATCTTTACCGCTTCTTGGTATGGTAAAATCTTTTTAATTTTAGACATTATAATAAATATGTAGTGATAATTAGTTGGGGTTTTAATTTGTATTCTCCTAGTGACTAATGATGTTTACCATCTTTTCATGCGCTTTTTGCCATCCATATGTCTTCTTTGGTAAAATGTCTGGTCAAATATTTTCTTCATTTTTGACTTTTTAAATGAAGATTCATACTGAGCAAATATAAAACATCACAACTTTAATCTGCTTGAATAGAGAGTGTGAATCAGATCTTTAAAACATGATATGCTTATACTATCTAATCAGTTTATAATCATGGAAAAAAACAGATTGGTAATAGTATAAACGAATAAATGATTTTACATTTTTATGGAAACCAGTGCATTAGCTAGTTAACTTAATCTTGTAGACAGATATACTAAGATTTCTACCTTGTTTGTTCCTTCAATGCAGCGACCAGCAATCCTGTATACTTATTTTACTAGTAACCAACAGAAGAACTAGCACAATTTTTTAGATAAGCAAGTAGCTTCCTTTTATGTAATTAATAAGGTAATTAAATAATTTTTAAACTTTATTTTTGAATCAACTACTATTGACAAAATATTGCTTCTGCTTTGATAAAGTGTAGAAATAAGAACATATTATATGGATACTGACCCAACTCATAAAAGCTAGGTTACCAAAATACTTAGGCATTAAAACTCTTTTCTACTAACTTTTTCATAATGTTTATAAAATGTCATGTTTGTGCCAATTCATGTCAAAAGTTCAGTGCATTATTTTTTGATAGACATTTTGTGTGTATTTTCTATTTCAGGGATGTGCATGTCACAAATGTCAAGGATTTTAAAATGTAGGCGAATTTCTTTCTTTGAACACATTTTAAATTCAGACTGTCTTTCTTATTGCATGATTTTTTTCTGAAAATTTCTACTAAGTTGACGAAATTAAATTGATTTGTATTTATTTACAGTGTATAAATTCTACAATTTTAATAGAAATAGTAATACATAGATGCATAGCAATTAATATCTGCGTTTCAGAGTGCTAGTGTTGTGTAATTTGTACTGATCCAAAAAATATCACAACACAGGGAAAAAGCAATGTTTCATATATCAGATACCTAAACACATAATATGTACAATTCTATATGCACAATACTAGTTTTAAGACATGTGAATAATTACATGCAGACCAAACTTCCAAGTTTGACAAGCCAAGTATGGTTTTAAAATGCAAGAATCTGAGTATGTATGTGTTTCTCTGTGTACACATGCTCATGATGGATACAAACAGACATATGGGAAAAATATTCTTAGCCACTCCCTGCAACTCCTCTCTTTTTACTTTTTTCTTAAGAGATGAAACGTAGTACAGCTGAAATTCAAAATTTCCAGCAAGTTTGTTTTGTGAATCAATAATTCCTCCCATTTAAATTTTTGACTTTTTTTTTTTCCATCAAATTGCTCTTGCGGGAGGAGAGGGCATAACTACGCAACAATCTTCAGAAAAACTTCGCATTGAATAAATCTTTATACTATAATCCCATTGATGACCAGTGTTGATTCTGATGGTTTGGTTGAGTAAATGGGGGCCCTCTTCATCCCTTGATTAAAGGAAACATAGATTGATGACTTCCTCTCTTTGGTGGTCCTACTGAACTCTTGTTCAAACTCAAGGTGAGGTACAGATTTTATCTATTTTCTTAAAGCTTCCCTAGTTGCTTTAAGAATATGCTCTCTCTTAATACAAACTGCAATATTATCTTTATAATTATTACTAGTAACTACATCGTTAATCTAACTTTGCAGAAATGAAAAGTAAAAACAAAGCTTTTTCTCTTAGGGAGATGGAAAGTTCAAAGTCTAGTAGAAAGAAAAAAGTTCAAGAGTCTACCAGACAGAAAAAAAATCACTAAACAGCAACATAATAAGCACTGGGAGATTTAGAACTTGAATGCAAATTTTGAGATTGGGATCAGGAAAGCTGAAACTGAAGTAGGAAACAGATAACATACCATAAAAAAAATCTTATCCAGGGCAACCATATAGTTTATTTGACCTGATGTATTCCTGTTGGTAGTGACAAAACTATCAATAGCATCCCCTTTCACTCATAAAAGTGCCTAAGTTGTACAATAAATTGTAAAGTCACTGTTATTTAAGACTATCTTCTGATTTCTCTCTTTTTCCGGCAAGTAATAAGGAGCATTTGAAATATGTTTAAAAGATACTGATAAGGTCAAATAACCACTTAGAAAAGCTAACCTGGCAATTGTTTGGAAGATGACTTTCAAAGAGGTAAGACTGAGGTCAAGAAAACCAGTAAGGAGGGGCTAGGCATGGTGGCTTACGCCTGTAAATCCAGCACTTTGGGAGGACAAGGTGGGTGGATCACCTGAGGTCGGGAGTTCGAGATCAGCCTGGCCAACACTGTGAAACCTCATCTCTACTAAAAATATACACACACACGCACTAAGCCAGGCATAGTGGTGCACACTTGTAATCCCAGCTACTAAGGAGGCTGAGGCAGGTGAATTGCTTGAGCCCTGGAAGTGCAGTGAGCTGAGATCGCGCCATTGCACTCCAGCTTGGGTGACAGAGCAAGGCTGTCTCAAAAAAAAAAAAAAAAAAAAAAAGTATTTAGGAATTAAGTAACCATAGATTGAAAATGATGGAGAAAAAGAGGGAAGAAACAACTAGACACTAACTAAATGTTAAGCAGAAGAATAAACATGAGTATCTGAAAGTTTAGAAACAGAGAAAACTATAGGATATGTTCTCTAATGATGGAATGGCATAAATTAGATAAAGCATGAAATGTGTGTGGAACTTATTGTAATACACCTCTAGTAGAGTATTTTGGATATAAGTACACGATGACTTTAATGTTAGCATTAGGAAGCTTTAGCCTAGAGAGCAGAAGAAAGGCCTCGGATAATCAGGAGATTGCCTGGACAGGACACCTGGTGGGGCACTGGGGGCAGACTGCCAGGTTCTGCAATCCAGGTATGAGCTGCCCAGTGAGTCAGGTTTCAGAGCCAGTTAAGTCAGAGCTGGAGCCTGGTAAACAATTCATTGTTGGGGCTAAAGTTTGAGAACAAGTTTAATATGCTGAGGGTACAATAGGTAACTGGGTTGAAGCTCAGGTCAGAGCAAAATCAAGGATTCCTCACTGGGGCAGGAAACCAAGGCTTGCAAAACTGAAAAGAAGAGATGCTTATTTATGGATAAAGCTGACAAATGGGTGGTTGAAAAACTGCTTCCTGACCAGAGAAGCTGAAAAAAAATGGCAAGGCAGAAGCAGGCAGAGGTCAGATAAAAACAGAAGAATGTTTACTCAGTGAAGTTAAATTTCACCCCTCAAAAAGTAAGCTGTTGAATGCTACTGATTAACACTATTTTGGGTTACACAACCAACTGTATCCAAACTCAGTCTATTCAAGGGGAGTGGGCTTTACCAGGACCATGATAATTTCATTTTTTTTTTACCTGCAAAACGTATAATTGAAAAACATGATGACAAAAATGAGATGATAAAATGTGTTGGCAGATATATGATAAAGTCTATGTGCTTTCATAGAATGTCAGAATAGTCTAACTCTTATTGCAATTAGTTTTTATTTTACATAGGTATGTGCAAAAAGTTAAACAGCTCTACTTGTCATATAATGTTACTATTTAGTGAAATAATTTATAACTTACTAAACATTTCTCTTGTGAAAGAATGTTGTATCTTGTAACCATCCTTATTGATTTTTTTCTTTAACAGCTCTTATATTTTTCAAAAATTTAATATTTTGTTCCCCCCCTTAAAATTTTATCTTTAAAATGGTGTGTTCTATTGAGTTACAGTCACAGTTAATCAAAAAGAAGAAAATTGGGTGCTAAAAGTTATCAAGACAGTAAGGTTTGGGAAATTAATAAATAGCAACATGGAATTTAAAGTTAAAAATGATTTTCAGTGTTATCTTTCAGAATCAAGCTAATTTGTCTAATTTTAGATATTTCCTTAAAACTAGGAAGTCCCATCATTATTTTTTAACTTATTTATGTACTTAAATATTTGCTGCATATTTAATGTCGTACCTAAATGTATACCAACAAAATAGAGCCTACCATCTTATTAAACTATACTATGAGAAAACAAACAAAACAAAATGAAATATCACCCTCTGTACCACATTTGATGTAATCTGGAGATCATGTGTTTTAGAAATAACTATCTGCAGATTATGGTTCGGGAAGATTACACATAAGGAATTGATATTTGAAAGAAAAATAAAGACAATAAATATGAATATAATTTGTAAAGAGTTAATACAATTAGTATTTGCAAAAAAGCAAATAAAGTTACTATATAATTCTGAGTTTTCATAAGTAACATAATTAACATGTCATTAAAGCTCATTGTTGGCTTCCATAGAAAATTATCTTGACATTGCATCTGTCCAGGCTAAATACAATTCATTTTACTATTTCCCATAACTTAGCTCTTACGGTTTTATGAAAGCATATGTAGTAGTTTCACCCCTGGCTCTACCCTGTGTTATATACATCACAAACTCATTTAAATGGTGATATTAATGATTTGGGAAATCACTACAAATGGTTGGCAGCATCGTTGTCGTTAATGTCTCAAGGGAGCGATACAAGGGAGTTTTATCAGCTTGAGGCTGAGGTATTTGATGAAGTAATAACAAACTAGCTCTGAATTGTCTTTCATTACCCTTTATCTCTCCTAGAGAGAATATAATCTTATTCAAATTATAATAGCCTCTGTTATCAACGAGCTTTACTATTTATTTACCTGCATCCAGACATGCAAATGCACACGCATTCTGCTTTTTCAACCTACCTTTAATGAAATTTCTTCACTATCAGAAACATGCACAATCACAAATTATAAACTAGTTACTAGTATAATTTGCTGAGCATTAAAAAAACTCTATTCATGCATTTAATATACTACCTTGATTAAAGGAGCAAAATCCTACCATTAGCGTTGAAATACAGTATATGCTAAACAACTTTTAAAATAGGATCACTACTTCAATTAGGAAGTAGTTGTGGCATATTTTGTTATTGTTTTGTCTTGTTTTTTTTCCTCCAGCAAAATACTAAGTTAAATTCCATTGAGACTAACATAGGTTAGATGAAGAATTGTTAAATGAGATGGTACTTCTGCTCAAAGAGAGCACTTGATGTCTAGATATCTTTTTTTGCTTATTTATCTTTTTCATAACAATATTCTTTATATTTGCATAAGTTGGGTAATTTCAAAGAGCTTCCATACTCTTTACTAATTTTATCCTTTTATCCAATGTGTAAAGTAGGAAAAACAAGTATAATTATGAAGACCCAATGAATGGAAGAACTAAAAGTTGAAGAAGTGTTTTAATGTTGTGTAAAGAACATCAACAGTAGAGTCTCTGTCCCCAAGGCAGTCTTCTTTCCTCTTTGAAAAGTCTGCTTTAGACATTGAGTGTAACTGTCTTTCTTGTCTCTTTTAACATATGTTGACTAACAATGAAAAAAAAAAAGATTCTTATAATGAAGTTAATGGTGGTTTGGAAAAGTTAATGGTGGTTTGGAAACTAAGTCTTTTTTTTTCCAGTGGCTCATTTATACAACAAATATTTATTGACTATTTGCTTTGTGGCAGGTACTGTTCTAGATACAGGGGATAAGGCAGTGGATGTATACACCAGAAACTCTACCTTTATTCAGTTATAAAGGAGGTTATAAATGGGTAAGTACTATGGAAAAAATAACATGTAAAATCATATAGGGTAGATGGGGACTGACAAGTGTGGTTTTTAATATCAAAAAGTATTTTGAGGTAGGCCTCAATGAAATAGTAATAGACTAGAAGGAGATGAGGCAGTAAATCACCTTATAGAAACAAATCAGATATTCATAAGAATTACTTCCAATAATTTGTCATTTTCGACTTTGCAAAATATTCCTGATATAGCATTAGATTTTATTCTCCAAATAACCTTATGAAATAGACAGAATAATTGTGACTATTTCCGTCTTATAGATGAGAAAACACATTTGAAGATGCTGAGTGTTATAAACAGCACCAGTATTAATTTTTCTCTTCCAGGCAATAACTTAACTGGTTTAATATTCTGCAGGCCAATGTACTAGCTTCATTTAAGATTCTTTCAAATTAATGAGACTTCCTAAAATTAAGATGTTAATATTATACTAGTCGATGACATCCACAAAGGTAGGATCATGTCTGTTTTATTCACTAATGATTTTTTCTAATTAAGCTCACTAATGTCCAGCCATGCTAACCATTTTTCTGGTTCTCAAATGCACTCATTTCTTTTACTCTCTTCTGCTTTCTCTGACTGGTAAATACTTAAATACTTACTTGCACACTCTCTTTTTACATATTTGTATTCTCACAGCAGAACTTTATTTATAATTGCTGTTTACTCAGTTTCTCATATAGTAGGCATGCTATCATATGAGGCTCAATTCTCTTATCACGTATTGTTTATGTACTGTCTACCTTCTTCTCACTAGAGTAGGAGCTTCCTGAGAGCAGGAACACTGTCATTATCATCACAGTGGTGTTTTCAACTCTCAGAACTATCCAAAGCACGCTGTAAGCCCATGTATTGGTTGAGCTAATGAATGAATTATAGCTACCAACTCATCTTATGACTCCAAAATATGTTCTAAGCATTAATAATGACAGAAAGCATTTAGAATTAACACAAGTAACATTTGTTATATCAGGTACTTTAATTAGCATTACATTATGTAAATAACATTACTGTTACCATTTTTCAGATCGGAAAAGTGAGGCACAGAGAGAGTGCCTCTACAGTCAGTAACTTGCAGTACCGATATTTGAGTACATGATCTTAACCATTTCACTCTATAAATTTCCTCTTTTATACATTATCTAAAAATATTATGAATATTTTCTTTCAGATTTTTCAACACATTGCACAAGTCTAGGGAGTATCATTTGTATAAATATTACATGAATATTGATAAGGTGAATAAATGCCCTTGGGTCAGGCAACATGAAGGTCATCGTTTTAGTCAGAATATCTTGAACAACTTATTGGTTTCCTCTAATTTTACTCTCTTCTGCTCTTTCTGACTAGTGAGTAGTTAAATATGTGCCCAAATACTCTTTCCCATCAAAATCATAACACAAACATTGGTAATTGCTGCTAAGAAAACTAAAAAGTTTTCTAAGGTGTACATTTGTCTATGTTTTAAACTTAATAATTAGCAACTTTAATTTCAAAAGCATAAATATTCATTATCACAGATATTGGATGTGGGAGTGGGGAGGAGGACTTATATAAGACTTTTCTCATACTATAAAAGATGAGCTCTTTCTCATTTGCCAGAATTTGGATAGAAGAAAGCATGTCATTGTCATGTAAGCTTCATGAGGATATATGCAATGGCATGCAACTCTGGGTCCTGCACCCTTATCCAGCGTTTGGGAAGCAGTGGAAGTGAGCAGTGCTTCTTAAGTCATCTATATCAGAGCTATTCAAAGTGGATTCTGCAGAGTATATAAGCAGGATGTTAAGAAGCATTATATAAAACAAAATTTCCATGCCAGACAAATTTAGAAAATGCACAAATACAGTTAATAAAGTATTATTTCTGAAAAATTCCTCAGATCTTGTAACATAACAACATGAGATGTAAGTACTCAAGAGGGGGTTATAGGTTGCAATGTTGCCCAAGTTAAACTGAAGTTAATATTGTCATTGATCATAAAAAAGGCATTATATGCCTTGGAGTTTATTTGGAATTGCTAATTATTCTGATTAGTAATGATTGGAAAATCATTTGCTTGTCTCATTCATTGGATGTAAAAAGTGTACCTAGTATGGTTTTGATGGATAGAAGATAAATGGAGAAAACTGACCTGAAAGGATTTTGATATAAGGTTGTTGACTGTTCCTAAGGTAAGATTCTCTATATTCAAATACAAGTGATATTAAATTGATATCATCTTAGAAAAAATGCAAAATGGATTAAGCTGTAGTTGAGAATTTTAAGACTGTTTCTAAAAATGTATTTAAAAGGTCTTAATTGTACCTAGATACAAGTATTTATTTTACTAAATTTAAAAGATTTATAAAAACTCAGTATCAATTATAAAAAAGAATATGTATTCTTATAGACTCTATTTTCAGCTAAATGAAAAATTTAGCTTGTTTAGACTTGCATCATTCTAAGGACAAATACCATGACTCAAATTTACATGTTGGTTCCTAGAAAGAAGTAGCATCAGAAATCCCAATCTTGCATAGTCAGCCTACAAAGTAGTAGAAAATGTCAGGATAAAATTTACTAGGTAAGTTTCTTCTTAAATCCGAGGTATGTGACAAAAAAAAAATCTGAACACAGAAGTATAAAATCAATTTTATAGAATTTTTAAGCCTTGGAAATGATGGGGATGATGCCAAATAAATGAAAGATCAAATGCCAAATGAATAAAAGATCAAATAAATGAAAAATCAATTCAGAATACTGCTACCTCCCACATTCTACCTGGCCTATAAGCAGGCCCATAGGCTTCCTTTAACAAATGCCCAGATCCAATGTCTTAAGGGACTTCTTTTCGTAGAATAGTAGGTGTGACCTCAAAAGTAATTAAACATAAATGATCCTTCCAGGAAGAATATTAAAGGGATTTAAGGTAGAAAGAAAAACATAGTGAAAGAAAGGGGAAACCACAGAGCTTGACCAAGTAGTTAATATAAATGTAGTGTTGAGGATAATGTTTGGAGCATCTAAATAAAAATAACTTTCTTATTTAGGAATTTGAAAAATAAATCTCACTGAAGTACAACACAAACAAATAAAAAATGTATAAATCATTAACGCACAGTGAAATAAATCATCATTAAAAAGAACAAAGCCATTTAGCAAAAAACAGGTAAAGATTAAAACATTACTGATGCCACGGAAGCCCTCTTAAGCCCCTGCCAAATATGACCAGCCACCTTCATTTCAAAAGAAACATTGTAGATTTGTTTTGAAATTTACATAAATAAAATTATATACTATGTTTCTCTGTTTTCACTCAACATTATGAGATTCACCCACATTAGGCTATCATGCAATTATTTTATTGATTGAAATTTTTTAAAAATAATTACAACCAGTTATGGCAAATCACAGAAAATAATTCTATAGGTTTCCACAAATTTAAGTCATGTCTATATTTGAGTAAATCAATGACTGTTATAATTTCAAATCTGGCTCTACTGAGTAGCAACTAAATAAATGCAAATATTTGGCCTTCTAACTTAAACTGGACAGAGAATAGAAATAAAATACTTGTGCCGTAAGGTTATTGTGAAAATCCAATGATTATGAATGCTTTATACAAAATTATAATAAAAATTAAATGCAATACCATATGAACATAGAAATTTTCACTTGTACGTAGGAAGTATGACTATAATGCAGAGAATAGGATTTTTATGCATGGTCTCCAGAATCCCGTTTGGTTCTCAGTCTTCTTCTGACCATGAGACCTTTTGAGTGTCTAGAGATCACCTACATTAGGATATTACCTACCCACTTGAAAATTTTTCATATTTACATATGCAACATATTGCCTTTAATTTCAGATTGTCAGAGACCACGTGAGGGAATTCCCAAATCTGTGATCCTAAGATTTAAAAAACCATAACTTTAGACTAATGCTTTTGCAGATTTATCTCAACAAAAAAGTACTGATTAGAAAAATACTCATTCTTTTGTGGAGATAAATATTATAGGGTCTTTTTTTACTTTCAAAAACAGGTGATAAGTAGGCAGAGAGTTTGCTTTCCTAGATAACTGAAATTAGACTGCAGAGACTAAATAATGCTTGACTTTGAGCAGATTCAGATTTACCTCCTAAATCCTTTCAAATTCCTCACTCTGTTCTAGTCCCCAGATGTAGTATTTTTCTTGGGATGAAGTGATCTATGTATCCTCTCTGTCTCTCTCTCTCTCTCTTTCTCTCACTCTCTATCAACTTTAACTGATACTCTATTCTGACATGTAATTTGTGCAAAAGACTTCAGAAATTCTTTCCAGAATTTTTCTCATTTTATCACTTAACCTTTTTGTTGTGAAAGTGCCAATACCAACTGGGGTTTGTTTGCAGCTAACAGAACCTGATTTATTTGATGCAGAAAGTTATTTGATAGAAGAAATGAAGTGCTAACAAGATCATTGGAAGTTCCGGAAAAGGAGGCTGTTGATTGGGCCTACTTGAATAATTTCAAAATCACATCACAGAATTGACCACTACTCTGCCTGACAAAATCAGGAAACTAAAGCAGGATGCTGCTCTCCCACATTCTGACTTTATGATCATGCAAACTCAGCTGGAATCTGGAGATCAGAAAACCACCACTACGGTTGCCAGTATGGAGAAGACACTGTGGGCTGTGATCCAAAAATAAAGACGCTCCACCAGAATAAATAGTTCCAGAGCTACACTTCACTAGCCAAACTGACGTTAGGCACCATTCTCTACTTAGGTTAGTTCTGAATTCAAGTCTTATATGAGTATACCTGATTAACAGGACCAAAACACATCCAGAACTCTTGCTGCAAGGCAGTCCTGGAAATGCAGTCTGTAGCTTTTTATCTGTATAGTACATAAGGCAGAACACTAGGAAGTGGAACAGATGCTGAGCAAGATAATCTACCTAATATGCCAAAGGCATCTAGCCACAGTCAATCATGGCTTTGTGATTATTGAGATGTGATTATCACAGGAACATCAATACATCTCCAAATTAAAAAGAAAATAAGGTTATACTATATTTAAGCATCAGCACTATTATACAACAGCAAATGAAGAAAGGATATAGAGCTGAAGTTACGCTTATTGACCCTTATACAGTGAATAATATAGATTGTTTGCAAAATCTTGCTGTACTGAAATTATTTTTACATTAAATATTTTTTGAAATAAGGAAGCTCGAAATCAGCTGGCGTTTATCTTTTGCTTTCTTTGTTTTAAAAAATGTGTATGTGTGCATTCTGATAGCAGATAATACACTTCCTTAGCATTTTTTGTAACAGAATTTGATCTGCAACATTCCACATGTCTAGAAAGACAATAAGAAAATAGCAAAAACATTCTTTATCTATTAATTCTTATTTAATTATTACTTATTTAATTAAACTTTTCTCTTACACAGTTAAGAAGAGTATTGTATTGGAAATGCTACATACTTTTTAAACCTTTGTCTCTATAATACTCTATAATAGTGGTATCACAAATGCATTCTCTGGAAGCAGGTGTTCTCTTTTTAACATACAAGATATCAGGTTTTTTTTTAAATTTCTTTAACTTTCAGGTGGCTGTCACGTTACTCTGAAGTCTAAAGAAACTACACTCAAATTAGTTTTTTAAAATTAATTTATGCCTAATGAAAATAATTCCAGTTATAATCAGTAACTAGAAAACTTTCTGTAATCTAACGTGGCACAACCTAGGGAAAAATAAGTTAGCTATTGTCAAATGTAAGATGTCAGATATATCCTTATCTCTTTCCTACATGAAGACTGAAAGAAAACCTGGTATTCTAATAGAGAAAATGTTTAGAACATTTCCCTAGCAAATTGACCTTTATCCATCAAGCTTTGTTACAAGGTGACAATAATTTGATATACCACCTCATTTAACGTTGAATTTCACCCAACATAACTTGAAAAAGATAACATTTTAAACAACTTAAAACTACACATTTATAGACATTGTTAAAGCAAGATTATAACAAAACAACAAACATTAAAAATATATAAGGTGTAATGGAAGCTAAATTTATCCAAATCCTCAACTGTCAGAAATATCTCTGCTTCTCTCACAATTGCAGAAAATTGAGCATGTCTTCTCACCTCTGCTCCTGTCTGCTCTGACTTTCAATGTTGACCCCATTTCTATCAGGGGATCACTCACAATGGAAGACTCTGGCCAGTGGCTTGCAGGTTACTACTCCTGATCCCACCTCTAGTGATTTCCTCCCTGCCCATTTCTGGTGGGTCTCACTCACACAGAGAATCACTGGTCTTAGTGTGGGCGTGTGCAAGTACATGTGTGTGCAGATGTTTACATGCGTGTGTTGGGGAGGAGGTGTCAGAAAACAATGGAAATAACAAGAACTCTTTTTTTCCCCCACTGTTGTCATCATTTTTTTCAATTTCTCCCTGCTATTATCAGAAAATACCAGCATCTCTGGCTAGGGAGTAAGAATATATGCCTGGATTGGAATTTAAGCTCCAGCATTTGCTAACTCTTTCTGCTGCACTAATCACAACATTCTGGAGCATCATAAAAGCTAGTTAGCCTTAAATAGGGTAAATGACTCCTACCCTCAAAGCTATTGTAAGAATTTCATAATTATTAATAACATATGTAAAAATGTCAAACCTCAAGGACCACAGAAAGTAGACTCAATAACATGTTAGTTCCCTTTCTCCAGCTATCACAGAACTGTATTTGCTCTCCCCCTAGTGGCCGACCTCCATATTCCTCATTTTTTGCATAAATTACCCATTTCAAACACTGTTTTTACTTGCAATCCATCCCAAAAGGTCAAAAGATAAGACAATCTTGTGTAGAAATTAAATATTGTGGAAACCGAATGCAAACCTGATAGTAATGAAAAGAATACAAACGCTATATGAAACATTTGCTTTAGTGGGAAAAAAATATAAAAATGAGAAAATAAACAGCATCATTACAGAGACGGAAGAGCACGTGCTGCTTGCCCAGCCTGGATATAATTTTTGGTTCTGATTGTCACAATTACAAGTTAAGTTAGCATTATGTTTTTCATGCTTAATTTACTTCTGAGATGTTTAAAAGGACTAGCTCTTCGTGTGTTTGTTTTGCTTAGACACATCTGTTGACACTGCCTTCATCTTATAGTCAAACGGCAGGAGTTGGCGATTATTACAGATTCAATCCTCTGATTAGAAACGAGACTGATTTTTATGAAACATTTGTTTCTGTATTTTAAAAAAAAGCTTCTTTAATTTCAAACATTGCAAACCACTTTGTTTATTAGAGCTAGATTTATTTCTTTTAGTGTACTTTTTTGGTCGGGTTTTGAGGGTTAGACAGAAAGTGGCTCCATTTCAATTATTGCATGTATGATTAGCAGTGTTATCTAGTTATTCCTCTAAGCTTTTTATTTTTATTTTTCCCCGTCTTTGACGAACACACCAAAAACAAAACTTGAAAAATGTTCAAGTGGGTACAAATGGGTTAAAATTTCCATTTACTTGCGACTTAAAAATTGGGTTCAATTAAGGAGACTAAATATTTTACCAGAATATGTTTTTGAGAGATACAAGAGACAACTGTAGCACATTTCTTATCTGTATTCAAATATCTCTTGAACACTCTGAAATATTCCTATTGATTCATTGAACTAATGTTTGTTAAATAAAAGTTTCTTGAAAAAAATCTAGGGGAGTAATTAATATTAAACTTATAAAACTAGCTATTTGGTGGTGACATTTTCTCCATTTTCTTCCTTTTAAACTTGGCTTATCTTCATTTGTTGTCTATTGCAGATAAGAAACATTCAGGTCAGCAACATCAATAGGTTTTATTACAGAAAAACAGATGTTATCATCACCTACTCTGTCGGTTTAATTAGAAATATTGAAATGTTCTATATCCCCGTTGAGCCTAAAACTGTGGGAAATGGCTTGTTTTCCAAGTTCTTTGAATTCTTAAAGAGCTCCTGCTTCAAAAACTATATTATTTTCTTACATTTTAATGCAATCAGAGAAGAAAAATTTTGGTATTTTTCTAAGCAAATAATCTACAATGTTTTAATAAGATATGACCACATTTGACATTGATTTTAATCCCATAGATCATGGTACTATATTAGAGGCAAAAGCCCCATTTTTTGCCAAAAAAAAATAGGACAATGGGTCCTCAATATGTTACAATATCAAATGGACTGCAAAATAACAGGTGGTTAAATACCAAACAGTTTTGTTTTTTATTAAATAACACTTTAGATTAATGATGTCCTTTACATAGTCCTTTGGGAAGCCAGGCTAACACCTTTTTATCTTCAACATGCAACTTCCAAGGTTCCCAAACATCACTCATTCCAATCAACCAGAGAAACGAAAATGGCCTGCAAGTGTTATAGCATTTCTGCTAGAACTGAGCCAAAATTCAGTCCCATGACCACAAGCAGGGTAGAGATAGGACCATGGAGGAAAAAAAATATGGTGACAGCTAACATTCTCTGCCTTAGTTTGCCTACTGGTAATCAAATATCTATTTGCACATTTCTTGCCATGCGTAGAATATGCTGACACTCTTTTGTAAGGAGAAAACCTGAAGTCCTATCCAGCTCAAAGTCCAGAATCACTTGGTTTTGTGTAGATTTCTCCATGATGTTCAGAAGCAAGTCCAATGGCAAACACATTAAAAAGACAAATTGTCTCTCCTTCTCCAATCTCCAACATACAAAAACCAGGCCTTCTTCCCTTAGATTGGAGAAAGTTGTTTTATTAGACCTGAGTTTGATCTCTGGTAAACAATTCCAGAGCCTCCTGCTCCTCCAGCTAATGATTCTCTGTTGTCTTTTTCTTCTCAGCCACATCTGAAGGGTCTGTTGAAGAGTATGCTAAGCTTTTGTGGTTGCTCAGACTTTTCAGCCTGATTCTCATTTATGTAAGTTTGGAGCTTGAATTAGTTTTTAGGCTTAAACAATTTGAAGCTATTTTAGAGCACAACAGCGGTTTCTTTGGCTTAACTAGTGGTTATCTCTAATATTGATCATACTTTTTATCTATTTGTGTCTGTCCCTCTTATGTCCACAAATCACAAAAAGAGAAATTCTTACCAGTTTCTAACTCTGCTCGTTTTCTGCCCTCTATTTAATATACAATATACCTATTGTTCAAATTAAAGGCAGCTACCCACTCACAGTAAGGTCAGCTAAAGAATAGGATTGGTGGGAAAGACAATAGCACACTCTTCTGTTCACTACTTGTTAAATATATTTGAAATATTTCATTATTGAATTTCTTTTTCTCACTTATATTTCAAATTAGTGAAGTTGTTAAACAGAAGAAAAAGAGTTGATTTAAGTGTTGCATAAAAGCATAGTTGAAATAGCCAGAGAATCATGTATTTGTATATATAGAATAACTATTTTATTCCATTATATAAGTGTGTATACACAACAATTTTAGGACATGTCATTACTATTCTCCCTGATTAAAGTTGAATATTGCTTTCTGAGTTATAAACACTATTATTAGATGGCATGTGACGGCAAGAATGTTTGTTGAAATGTGATCAGGGATTTAGATGGCTGAACCTTACCCAGAAACCAGAACAGTACAGCAGAATAATAAAGGAATGTATATCCTTCTTGTTGAGAGCAAACCACATTAGTCAAAGATTACACATTCACGTTTGTGGCTACCGTATTTACCTTTGCCAGATAGATGGATAGATACATTCTTTTTTTTTTTTTTTTTTTTTTGAGACGAAGTCTCACTATGTTGCCCAGGCTGGTGTGCAATGGTGCGATCTCAGCTCACTGCAACCTCCACCTCCCGGGTTCAAGCAATTATCCTGCCTCAGCCTCCTGAGTATCTGGGATTACAGGTGCCCACCACCATGCCCAGCTAGTTTTTTGTATTTTTAGTAGACATGGGGTTTCACTATGTTGGCCAGGCTGGTCATGAGATAGATGCATTCTTAGTGGTGGACTATTTTAATATTATACATTTTGATGATAGTAACACTTGAAGATTACTCTCCTAGAGGAGCATGATTGGAGGGAAAAAAAGGTCAGAAAACCAAAGATTTGACTATGTCTTGACTCTAACCTCACTTTAATTAAGGTGCTTCATCTCTGGTGTTCAGTTTCCCCCTCCAACAATAAGAATTAGTGATATGTTTTCTTAGGCTGAAAGTCTCCTCTCATCAGAGACTGGACAAGCTAGTTGGTTTACTTAGAAGTTGACAGTAGTGGGTTGAGAGTTCCAAAGAATTAGATTAAGAGAAATGTATTATGGAAAAAGTTAAGTGAGATCTTGAAATCAGATGCTGAAGCATCAAGATGTGAAGTCAAATTTGAGATAATCATAAATAAACAGTATTCAATAAATAAACAGAATAAATAAACAGTATTCTCATCTGAATGAGAAGAGCAACAGTTGGGAAATGAATAGGATTGAATGAAGGAAAAGAGAAGACAATTCAATCGTGAGGATAATTAATAAATTTCTGGAAAACCAGTGGGCATAAGTATACTAGTGTCCCCTAGGTGAGTCTATATCCAGGATGGAGGAGACTAGTGCATTCCATCTCAAATATTCTCTAATTCAGTGGTGTTGTCTTAAATTGGAAAACAAATAATTTAATAGAATGAGGTTCCTGAAACTACAAGAGTAATAGGGAGCCAATGGGTAAATAAAGAATAGATTACCAGATAAGGCCAGAATATGTCTGACAGACTTGATTTTCAAGGTTTAAGTAGAAAATCAAGGTTTGACATAATCAGAAATACAGTATTTAAGAAACAATAAAATCTTATCATATGCAAAATTAGCATAAAAATATGTAAAACATATTTATATCTTATAGAAAATATGTTCAAATGTGTCCCCTAACTTCTCAAGAAGAATATTAGCCTTTCTTACAGAATGTGATAATGAAACGATAAACTGCCCAAGGACAGCAATTCAGGTTCAGAGAATGTCATAGCCATATTCTCATCCCTCATGAATGCAGGTATTGCATTAAAATGTCAGGTGGGAACTGCAGCTAGAAACCAGGAATTCATTTATACAGCTTCAAATACAAGTTATTAAAAATAATTTCTAATTATAATTAGGAAAGTCCTGCATTGTTTTCTAGTGACTGACGTCTGCCATATAATTTAACCCATTGAAGGATGGTAATAACTAGTTAAGACACATGCCCTACAATAATATCTTTAAAACTCGTTTCTAATTTGTTCTATTATCATACTAAAGACACCCTGACAAAAGAGTTGATGATGAGAGTATCTCAATAGCCAGCACAATCTGGAAGCTTTCGGAGCCAAAGGTAAAGAAATACTTTCCCAAATGTTAGTCTAGAGGCTCAAGTGAGAAAAAGATAAACAAAAATGGCTTACTAGAATTTCCAGTAATAAAGCAGCATTGATGGAACATGATAAAAGGACACAGCCAATAGTCCAAAATTCTTCTGAAACCGGCAACAAGAAGATACATAAATCATAAAGTCTTCAGTTCTGATTGCTGCTTCACTTCTTGAAAGTTAAGTTAAACATAATAGTAGAATCATTTTTTCTTTTCTTATTGCAGGAGTCTAATTCTGACCCTCACTATCTTGACCAATAAAATGAAAATAATGACACTAAAACATGTTTAGTATTTATTATTTAGCACAAAAATGGGAACAAAGAACAAGGGAAACAAATAGAAAATGGTAACAAATATTGGTCGGGCGCAGTGGCTCACGCCTGTAATCCCAGCACTTTGGGAGGCCAAGGCGGGCAGATCATGAGGTCAGGAGATCGACGCCATCCTGGCTAACACGGTGAAACCCCGTCTCTACTAAAATACAAAAAATTAGCCGGGTGTAGTGGCGGGCGCCTGTAGTCCCAGCTACTAGGGAGGCTGAGGCAGGAGAATGGCGTGAACCCGGGAGGCGGAGCTTGAAGTGAGCCAAGCTCGTGCCACTGCATTCCAGCCTGGGTGACAGAGCGAGACTCCGTCTCAAAAAAAAAAAAAAAAGAAAAAGAAAAAAGAAAATGGTAACAAATATTGTAAATATTAATCCAAATATATCAATAATCACTTTAAAATAAATGGCATAAATACATGAATTAAAAGACATAGCTTGTCAGAGTGAATCAAAACACAAGACCAAAATATACGTTGTCTATAAGAGTTCCTCATTAAATATAAACACATATAGATTAAAGATAAAAAGATGAAGAAATATATACAACAATAACACTAATTAAAAGACATCAGGGGAACTTCAGTAACATGGCATCATAGGACTTTCCAGCATTTGTTCCCTTGAAGAAACAGCAGTTTGAATGACTATTTAAATATCTTCACAAGAACTAAGGAAACCAGATGAGTGATTACAGCACAGAGGTGCAGCACAGAAATAAAAGTCAATGAAGATGGTAGGAAGGGCACTTTCATGTTATCCATGTCAAAAGCCCTGGTAGCCCACAACGGAGAGATACTCACTGCACTTAACTTTGTTATGGAACCCAGTACCAATCCCACCATAGTGAAACCCAGTGCTAGGCAGGCCCCCATACTCCAAAGTCTAGGTGAGCCTCAGTCTAAGTTTTTAGGCCCAACCCAGTACCAGGCCAGCTCCCTCCACCCCAGACTCCAGGATAACACCCACAAACCTAGCTTCTAGGCTTGCCCCAGGTGTCAGAGGGGCACCTGTAGCCCCAGGATCCAGGTCTGCCCCATAGACTCACCTTCTGGGCATGCTTCAGCTTCAGGTTGGCCCAAGGAGTAGCAGGCACCAGGCCAGCACCAGTGCCAGGCTAGAACCTAATTACTCAGTCTCCAAGCTTGTCCCAGCTCCAGGCCAGGCTCAGGTTCAAGCTTGGTCCCCGAAAGCTTGTTGGTCCAGGTTGGGTCCAAGCCCATTCCATTGGACCTAGGGTTCAGGTTAATGCTGAAATAACATGAAATGGCTTCCATGAACCCACACTGTAGGACTGCCCCTGTGGATTCAGGGTACAGGCCAGACCCTATGACTATAAATTAAGACCTTCCCCTGTAAACTTAGACTCCATACCCACCTCAGTGCCAGGTCAGCTCCCAAGGACTGAGACTCCAAGCTTGTCCTCATGAACTCAATGCTGGGCTAGCATCTATAGAATCAAGTTGGCTAAAGACCCACTTTAGCACCAGGCTGGCCCCAGTGGACCCAGGCTTCAGGCTGACCTCTGTGACACAGGCTGCAGGCCCAGCACTGTAAGCCCAGGATCCAGAACCACCTCATGGACTCATTCAGCAGATCCACACCCATAGACATTGGCACAAGGCCAGCCCCTGTGGACCCAAAATTCAGGTTTCATCCTGTGGAAACAGACCCGAGGTCCACCCAACTGCAGACCAAACCATCAGTTCTCTCTGCCAAGGACTCCAGCTGCAAGCCAACCTACTAACCCACCAAATAGCACACACAGAAATTATGGATAGGCGAACTGGTGAAGGGCTTTTCTCAGCAAACCCAGTCTTTAAAGGCGGGAGAGGTGCCTACTTCTTAAAATGCACAGTCAATAACCTATAGCCACAAGAATCATGAATAATGGAAACCTGACACCACCAAAAAAAAAAAAAAACACTAGTAATTGACCCTAAAGAAAAGAGATTTATGAACTGCCTGACAAAGAATTCAAACTACTCACCCTAAGGAAACTCAGTGAGCTATAAGATAACACAAATATACAATTAAATGAAATTAAGAAAATGGTACATAAACATCAACAAAGAGAAACCACAAACCAATCAGAAATTCTGGAGCTAAAGAATACAATGAATGAACTAAAAAATCTCATAGAGAGCTTTTCAGCAGGGGAATCAGTGCATTCCAAGGCAGGTTATTTGAGATTACCCAGTTAGAAAGACAAAAAGTATGAAAAAGATTGGAAATAGGAATATTTCCTATAGGAAATAGGTGACCCCATGAAACAAACCAATTTATGCATTACAGAAATTCTAGAAGAAGAGACGAAAAAAAGGAGCAGAAAACTTGCTTTATAAAAAAAATAATGACAGCTGCTCAAATATGGAGAGGAAATGGACATCTTGATTCATGAATTCCAAAGAAACACAAATAGATTAAACATAAAGAATTTGTTGCTGAGACACATTATAATCAAATTCTCCAAATCAAAGATGAAGAGAGAATTTTGAAAGCAATTAAGAGCAACTTGTCACATACAAGGGAGGTCCTCATAAGACTGTAAGCAGATTTCTCAGCAGTAACCTTACAGACCAGGAGAAAGTAGGATGATATGAAAGAAAAATAAACTTGACAACCAAGAATACTACAATCTGGCTATATTTCATATGTGAAAGAAAGATAAGGAATTTCCTAAAAAATCAAGTGTTGTGGCAGTTCATCAGTGCAAAGGAGGTTTACCAATTACCAGTCTCAAGGGAGAATTAACACTGCATGGAGGAAAGCAAAGATCATCACTGTGCCAATCACTAGAAATAGAAGTTGGAATATTTCTGCTGATTTCATCACAGGTTTCAGTTTTACTAACTGCCTGAGTCCAGTTAGACAGAACACAGTCACATGCAACAAGTTATATTAAGTGGATTTGTTATTTACATATAGGCAGCAATGTTTCAAGAGAAGGCTATGAGTTATTGCAAGCCAGTCTACAAGACTGAGAAAAGCTTCCTGGGGTGGAAGGAGTTTTGACTTCATGTGGCACACTTGTGCCAAGGCTGAGGGACTTTGAAAGCAGCCCACTACAGGTTATATACCTCAGGCTGCATGATGCCCTGATCTACAGTGTTAAAGGACATTTGTTTCTAGGGGAGAGAAGAACAGAGTCTGGGCTCTCCTTGCCACAGGGTGTCTCAGGAAATTCTTCTCTACCTCATGATGTTACAATTTTCTACAAGGAACAGCAACAAAGCCTGGGCTGTTTGGACACTTTCTATCTCAGCGTGTTGTATTCTCAGTGCAGTCTACAGTTATTCCGAGAACTACAAGCAAGAAGAGGTGGGGGAGAAACTGATCCAGCAAAGCTATTTGGGGACTTCCCAGAAATCAGCACTAGACCTACCTTATAAGAAATGCCAAAGGAAATGTTTTCAAGTTGAAATGAAAGGATTCTAACTAACACAAGAAAATATGAAAGTATAAAACTCGATGGAAGGTATACGGTCAAATTCAGAATAATCTAATACTGTAAGGTGCTATATAAATCCCTTTAAACATGAGTATAAAAGTTATGAGACAAAAGTATTAACTGAAAATAAATGTGTTAATGAATACAATAAAAAATGAAGTAAATTTTGACATCAAAACTTATAATGTGAGGGAGGATGTAAAAATGTAGAGTTATATGCAATTGAAGATAAATTTCTATCAAGTTAAAATAGATTGTCATGTTTTATCTGATAGTAACAACAAAGCAAAATCTATAGTAGATACACAAAAGACAAAAAGTAAGGAATCAAAGCTACTACAATACAAAATTATGAAATCACAAGGAAACAGCAAAAGAGCAATAAAAGAACAAAGGAGCTACAAAAGAGTCAGGATACAACAAAATGAAAGTCTTAAGTCCTAATGTATTAATAATTAGTTTAAATGTGAATGATTAGATTCTCCAACTGAAAAAACATAGATTGGCTAAATGGATTGAAAAAAAACAAAACAACCAACTATATACTGCTCAGAAGAAGCTCACTTTAAGAACACAAATCGACTAAAAGTGTTCTTTTAGTCTATTTGACTAAAATAGTTAAATAAAGAAAAAACAGATTCCGTGAAAATGGTAATCAACCCAAAAAACAGTTGAGTAGTTATAATAATAGTAGACAAAATAGATTTTAAGTCAAATTGTCCCAAGAGAAAATTAGGATTTTTATGTAATGATAGAGGGGTAAATTGATATAAAAATTATAAATATGTACTTAACATAGGAATGACTAAATACATAAAGAAAACATTAACGGAATGGAAATGAGAAATAAATACAAAGAAGACACAAATAAATGGAAAGGTATTCTCTGTTCATGAATGGAAGAAAATGCCCATACTACTTAAATCAATCTAAAAATTCAATGCAATCCCTATCAAAATTCTAATGGCATTTCCCACAGATATAGAAAAAATGAAAATAGTTTACAAATTCATATGAAACCACAAAGTTACTTAAATATATAAGGCAATCTTGAACAAAAGAACAAAGCTAGAGGCATCATACTATCTCATTTCAAATTATATTGCAAACCTGTAGTCATCAAAACAATATGGTCCTGGTATGAAAACAGACATATAGACCATTGGAACAGAATGGAAGGACAAGAAATAAATACACACCTTTGCAGTCAATTACTCTTTGACAAAAGTGTCAAGAACACACAATAAAGAAAGAAGTCTCCTCAATAAACGGTGTTAGGAAAACGGCATACTCACATGCTGAAGGATAAAATTGAAACCTTAACTCACATCATTTACAAAAGCAAACTCAAAATGGATTAAATACTTAAACATAAGACCTGAAGCGTAAGATTTATGAAAGAAAAAATAACACAGGGAAGCTTCATGACATTGGTCTGGGCAATAAATTATTAGATAATACCCCAAAAGCACAGGAAACAAAAGCAAAAATAGGCAAATAGGATTGCAACACATGAAGAAGCTTATTCAAGCAAGTGAAACAATCAACAGAGAAAAGTGACAACTTATGGAATAGAAGAAAATATTTTTGAAACATACACCTGATAAGGGTCTAAATTCCAAAATATATAGAAAACACAAAGATTCAATTAACAACAATAAAAAAAACAAATGTACTCAACATTAGCAATCTTGAGGGAAATCCCAATTAAAACCACAATAAGGTATCACCTCATACCTGCTAGAATGCCTGTTATAAAAAAGACAGAACATAGCAAGTGTTGACAAAGATGCAGAGAAAAGGGAGCCCTTATACATTCTTTGTTGAAATGTAGATTAGTAGAAGCATTATGAAAAACTGTGTAGAAGATCCTCAAAAAACTAAAAATATCATATAATCCTGTACACCACTTCTGGGTACATATCCAAAGAAAATGAAATCAGTATGTCAGAGAGTTATCTGTGATCCCATTTCATTGCAGCATTATTTAAAATAGCCAAGATATGAGATCAAGCTAAATGTCCATCAACAGATTAGTGAATAAAGAAGATAATATATATGTGTGTTTGTGCATGTGTATCATATATATGATGGATTGCTATTTAGCCTTAAAAATAAAGATACCCTATAATTTGCAACAACGTGTATAAACTAGGAGGATAAATGCTGAAGGAAATAAAGCAGGCACAGAAGGACAAATACTACATGATCTCATTTATATATGGAATCAATAAAAAGCTGAATTTATAGAAGAGAGTAGTATGCTGGTAGTCAGAAGTAGAAAGAAGGATGACAAGATGTTGGTTAAGGGGTACAAAGTTTCCTTTACATGGGCTGAATAAATTCTGGAGATTTATTGCATAGCATGTTAACTATCATTAATAACAATGTATTGTTACTTGAAAATTGCTGATAATATATCTCTAATTTTCTCATTATTTAAAAATATGTATTTAAAGTAATGGCTATATTGATTAGCTTGATTTAATAATTTCACAATATATACATATATCATAACATCACATTGCACACTGTAAATATATACAATGTTTATTTGTCAATTATGCCTTAATAAAGTGGGGGTTGGGTAGGGGAAGAAAGTGGGAGTGGTAATGTTAATTTCGATCAGAGCAAATGTTAGAGCAAAGCAAGGTTTCAGGAATAAAAAGCAGCATTACATAATAATAAAGAGGTCAATACTTTAAGAAGGCATAACAATCCTTAATGTGTATCCATCTAACAAAAGATGTCACAGTATGTAAGGCAAAAATTGATAGAACTGGGAGGAAAACTAGATAAATCTACTATTGTAGTTGAAGGTGTTAACACCTCTCCATCAGAAATGGGCATGTCCAGTAAGCAGAAAATCAATAAGGATATAGCTGACTGCAACACCATCAATCAACTGGATATAACTGACATTTATAGACTATTCAAAATCAGCAGATGATTACACATTCTTCTCAAACTCACATGGAACGTTCACCAAGATAGACCACATCCTGGGCCATTAAACATAATCTTAACAAATTTCTAAAAAGAGAAATCATACAATGTCTGCTCTCAGATCACAGTGAAATTACACCAAGAATCAACAGGAGAAAGGTAGCTGGAAAACCCCAAAATACTTGAAGATTAAATACACTAATAATTAAAACATGGGTCAAAAAAGAAATCTCAAAACTTCTGAAGTAAATGAGAATTAAATAGAACTCATCAAAATTTGTAGTTTGTAGTAAAAGCCATGCTTCGAGGAAGATTTATAGCATTGAATGGATATTTGAAAATAAAATAAGATGTGAAATAAAAAATCTAAATTCCATCTTAGGAAGCTAGAAAAAGAAGAGAAAATTAAATCCAAGATAAGCAGAAGAAAAGAACTAATAAAGATTGAAACAAAAGTAAATGAAATTGAAAACAGTAAATCAATACTGAAACCTACTAAAGCAAAAGCTAGTACTTTGAAAATATTAATAAAATTGATGACCCTCTAGCTAAAGAATAAAAGAAAGAAAACCTAAATTACTAATATGACATAAGAAAGATAGGGCATCACTACAGATCCCACGAATGGTAAAACAATAATAAATGAATATTACGAACTACCCTATACTCACAAATTTGATAACCTGGACAAAATGCATCAATTCCTTGAAAGAAACAACCTGTCACTCACACAAGAAGAAGTATACAATCTTATACTAATAGGCTTATATCTATTAGGAAATTGAATCAATAATTAATTAATTTTCAAAATAAAAAACTCAGCTCAGATGGGTTTACCAGTGAATTTTACCAAACTTTTAACAAATAAATTATAATAATTATCTCTGATCTCCTTCAGAAGATAGAAGAAAAGTGAACTTTTCCTATGCATTCTATGAGGCCAACATTACTCTAATAACATAACTGCCCAAAGACATAACTAGAAAACTGCAGTTCAATATCTCTCATGAACGTAGATGCACAAAAACATTAATATATTAGCAAATTGAATCCAACAAGGTATAAAAAGTATCACAAACCATGATCAAGTAAAACTCATTCCAGGTATGGAAGGCTAGCTCCCAATTAGAAAATTAATTAATATAACAAATAACATCAATAGGCTAAAGACAAAACACAATCACATCAATAGATGTAGAAAAAATATTTGACAAAATTTAACAGCCATTCATGGTGAAAACTCTTAGTAAACCAGGAATAGAGGAAAATTTCCTCAACTTGATAAAGAATATCTATAGAAAAACCTACAGCTAATATCATACTTAATGATGAAACACTCGAAGCTTTCCCACTAATATCAAGAACAAGGCAAGGATATCCTCCCTCGCCACTGCTTTTCAAGTCATACTGGAAGTCCTAGCTAATGCAAAGAGATATTAAACTAAAATAAAAGGTATATAAATTCAGAAGGAATAAATAAAACTCTCTTTGTACACAGGTAACATGATTGTCTATGTAGAAAATCCAAAGTTATCAACAAAAAAGCTCTTGGAAATTATAAGCAATGATAGCAAAGTTGCAAGATGCAGAGTTGACACACAAAAGTAAGCCACTTTCTTATATACCTGCAATAAACAAGTGAATTTTGAAATTAAAACACATTATGGTTTACATCAGCAACCAAAAATGAAATATTTAGATATAAATCTAATGAAATTTGTACAAGATCTATATAAGGAAAACTACAACACTGATGAAAGATTTCAAACAAAAACTAGATGAATGAAGAGATACTTCATGTTCATGGATATAAAGGTTCAATATTGTCAAGATGTCAGTTCTTCCCAGCTTGATATATAGATTCAACAGGATGCCAATCAATATCCCAGCAAATTATTTTTTGGGTATCAACAAAGTGAGCCTAAAGTCTATATAGAGAGGCAAAACCCCCAAAATAGCTAACTCAATACCAAAGAAGATAAAAGTTCAAAGACAGACACTACCTGACTTGAAAACTTTTTATAAAGCTACAGTAATAAAGACAGTGTATTAGCAAGGGAACAGATAAATAAAGCAATGCAACAGAATAAAGAGCATGAAAATAGATCCACATAAATATAGTCAACTGATCTTTGACAAGGGAACAGCTGCAATACTGCCCAGTGGAGTGAAAATAGTATTTTCAACAAAAAGTGCTGGAACAACTGAACATCTGCTTGCAAAACAGTGAATCCAGACACAGAACACCTTATGCCCTTCCCTTCACAAAAATTAACTCAAAATAGATCACAGAACTAAATATAAAATGTAAAATTATAAGACTCCTACAAGGTAACATTGAAGAAAACCTAGATTACTTTGGGTATGATGATGGCTTTTTAGATACATCCCCAAAGGTCTGAAATAAAAAAAAAATCAATAACCTGGACTTTATTAAAATAAACTTCTGCTCTGCCAAAGACAGTGTCAGAATCGTTGTCTTCAGAGAATCATAAAGCAAGCTGCAGATGAGGAAAAACATATTTGCATAAGACACATCTAATAAAGGACTCATACAAAGTACACAAAAATTTTTAAAACTTAAAAACAAGAAAACAACCAGTCCAAATAAAAAATGGGCAAAAGACCTGAACAGGCACCTTGTCAAAAAAGATGTACAGGCCAGGCATGGTGGCTCACGCCTGTAATCCCAGGCTCACTATGGGAGGCCAAGGCGGGTGGATCATAAGGTCAAGAAATCGAGACCATCCTGGTCAACATGGTGAAACCCCATCTCTACTAAAAATACAAAAATTAGCTGGGCGTGGTGGCACGTGCCTGTAGTCCCAGCTACTCGGGAGGCTGAGGCAGGAGAATCACTTGAACTAAGGAGGCGGAGGTTGCAGTGAGCAGAGATCACGCCACCGCACTCTAGCCTGGAGACAGAGTGAGACTCTGTCTCAAAAAAACAAACAAACAACAACAACAACAAAAAAAAACAGATGTACAGATTGCAAGTAAACATATACAAATATTTTAAACAACATATCTCGTTAGAAAATTTCAAATTAAAACAACAAGGACATACCACCACATACAAATTTAAATGGCCCAAATCGAAAACACTGACAACACCAAATGCCACAAGGATGTCAGGAAACAGGATCCTTCATTCACTGCTGGTGGATATGCATAATGGTACAGCCTCTTTGGAAGACAGTGCAGCAGTTTCTTACAAAATTAAACATATTCTTACTATAAGATCAAGCAACTGTGCTCCTTGGTATGTACTCAAATGAAGAGAAAACTTATTTCCACAAACAAAAAAGCTGCCTGCAGATGTTTTTGACAGATTTATTCATGATTGTCAAAACATGGAAGTAACCAAGATGTCCTTTTCAGTAGGTAAATAGATAAACTGTGATTTATGCAAGGCAATAAAATATTATTCAGTGCTAAAATGAAATGAGCTATCAAGCCAGCTAACAACATAAAGGAAATTTAAATGCATATCACTAAGTGAAAGAAGTAAATCTAAAACAATGTATAGGCCAGGTGCGGTGGCTCACACCTCTAATCCCAGCACTTTGGAAGGCTGAGGCGGGCAGATCACCTGACGTCAGGAGTTCCAGACCAGCATGGTCAACATGGTGAAACCCCGTCTTTACCAAAAATACAAAAATTAGCTGGGCATGGTGGTAACCACCTGTAGCTTCAGCTACTCGAGACGCTGAGGCAGGAGAATCACTTGAACCTGGGAGGCAGAGGTTGCAGTGTGCCGAGATCATGCCACTACACTCCAGCCTGGGCAACAGAGGGAGACTCCATTTCAGAATAAAACAATGTATAACTACATACGTTATGACTATAGAATGGATGACTCAAATTACAGAACATTCTAGAAAAGGCAAAATTATGGCGGAAGTAAAAACATTTGTGAATCCCATGGATTGGAGGGGAGAGAGGGATGAAAAGGCAAAGTACAAAGGATGTTTAAGACAGTAAAACTACTATGTGATGCTACAATGTTGGATAAATGTCATTATGTATTTATCCAAACACAAAGAATGTATAATAATAAGAATGAACTGATTGTAAACTGTGGACTTTGGGATAATAAAGTGTAAAATCTAGGTTCATCAACTGTAAAATATATACCACTGTGCTGTGTGATGCCAATAGTGTGGGAGGTTTTGCATATGTGGTGACGGGGTATATAGGAACCCTAGGTACATTCCTCTCAATTTTGCTGTGAAACTAAAATTGCTCTAAAAAGTGAATGTATTACTTTTAAAATATCAATAAAATGTGTAAACTGCCCCAGTGTGTGTGTGGTGGGGGGATAGAGATAGGTTCCTTAATGAGCATGGAGTTTTCTTTTGGGGTGATTAAACTATTTTGAAACTAGACAGAGGTGGTGATTGTACAACATTCTGAATGCAGTAAATATCACTGAATTGCATCAATTTTACCTTGATAAATAAATAAATGCAAAAAGGTTACTATGAAGTATATACAAAGCAATAGCAAAGTTTATACAAAATAGTAGCAAATTTTACACAGATTTAGGGCTTGATCCAGCTAAAATTTAACTGCTTTACACATACTAAATCTATTAATCAGAACATGCCTATAAAGTAGGGACTATCTTTTTCTGTGTTTTGATGAAAAAGAAGATGAAATAATTTCCCAAGACCACAAAGCTAGTAAAGTCACTGAGCTGAGGACTGGTGCTGATCTACCTTCATCAGTATGGTGTAATACCACTTCTCGAGAAAGAAACAGACTGAAGTTGATTTCCAAAGATGTTTTATACTGAAAGAATTCCTATTTCAGGTTCAGTCTATGTGATTCCTAATTATAAGTCATGTTTATTAAGGCAGCTTAACTTAGTTTCTGTTGCTTGCAGCCAAATGACCCTACTTATAGTACAAATGGCCAGTATAGAGAGAAGACTCTGGAACTAAGTAGTAGCCTAATGCTCAGAACAGAAGCCTGAGCAGGGTCAGATTATCAGGAAAGAAAAGCTGATGCTGAGTATAAATATGAGAGGCTAGAGAGACATGGAATCTGGGCACAGCCAGTTGGTCAGAGTCAATTATTTCTGTTATGAAAAGGAAAAATTAGTAGTGGCTTGAAATCAAATTCAACCTGATAGTGGAATTAAAATCTCAAAATTCTAGATGGAATTCTTGCCAGCTAAATAGCCACTGAAAACTAGATTAAATGAACTTTGCCTTCAATTTAATGAGCAAAAGTAATCATATTGTTGACACTGGAATTTTACTGCTTTGGCTATGCTATTTTTTGTAGTATTATTAGTTACAGGTTCATGATCTGTCAACATTTTAAAAATGTAAAGTTTTGGAGTTAAAATAGTTTGAGTCCCAATTTGTCAGTAGCTGAACCATTTGGACATGTCACTGAGCAGCAGTTTCTTCATATATGGAGAGAAAAATACTTTCCTTGACACATGTAGAGAATAACAAAATGAATAATGTGTAAATTAACTACTCCAATACCTCATTGGTGATTCTAAGTGGTTTATTATCATGTTATTATAATATTTATGATTATCATTTCATATGTAAAGTATCCAAGCATACAGAAAAATTTCTGAAATATAACAGTAAAATCAAGTTCCAATTTTTTCATATATAATTATTTTATATAAGGTTGCTTCCTCATGGAAACCTTCACAATGGTAGAGTTTACAGGATCTCTGAATTTTAGCAATAAGGTGCTTCTCTACATTCTCAAATTTAATTTAAATATTCAAAGTTTATTGAGGCCTAGACTTATCTCTTTATTAATATCTAAAACATAATCCTGTTAATCATATACAAACTCAAAAGTTTGTATCATAATCATATACAAACTCAAAAGTTTGTATCATAATCACATACAAACTCAAAAGTTTGTATCATAATCATATACAAACTCAAAAGTTTGTATCATAATCATATACAAACTCAAAAGAAGTTTTCTGGCTCAAGAAGCAAAGCAAAAACATACAAAATATGGTTTTCAAACCTCTTTTGTCACTAGTTATAAAAGTCTGTCTCTGTATCTGTGTGTCTGGGTGTGCTATGTTGTGTGTATTATATGTGTATGAATGTGCTCTAAATGGTACTTCTGTGATATTAACATATAATCTAAACATCTTTTAATTAATGTAGATATTCTGTGTCATTTCCATCTGTTCACTTTTAAACCTATGTATGTTTTGTTGAATTATGTTTTACATGGCATATATCTGTTTTACTTTTTTATTTAATCTGACCATCATGACCTTTTAACTGTAGTGAGTGTTTAGATAATTTAAGATGTAATGTAATTATTCATATGGTTAAGTATATAGCACCTTATTCTTCACTGTCTATTTTTCTTATCTCTTATTTGTTCCCCTTTTCTTATTTTTCTGCCTTTGGATGAATTTGTACTTTTTATAATGCCAGTTTAGTTCCTTTGCTGTTTCGCTGTCTAACCAGTTAGTTTTGGAATTATAGGGCATACCTTTAACACAGTCTACCTTGAGGTGCTATAGTACTAAAAACATAGTTTAAGAACCTTACATCAGTGGACTGCCATTTATCTTCTCCTGACCTTTATGACACTGTTGTTATGTATTTTAGTTTTGCATGTGTTATTAACCCAACAATACATTTCTATTATTTTTATTTAGGCCATCACTTTCCTTTTAAAGAAACTTAAATGATTAAACAGTCACGTATTTAGCCATATAGGTATTTCCAAAGCTCTTTACTCTTTTGTAGACGTCCAGATTTCCAGCTGGTACCATTTTCTCTGATTGAGAGCTTTTCTTTAACATTTATCAGAGTACAGGTCTATTAGTGATGAAATCTCTCAGCTCTTTTATGTCTGAGAAAGGCTTTATTGTACCACTTTGTAAAATTTATATTTCCTGTATATAGAGTTCTAGGTTGGTAGAAGTTTTTTTTCTTTCAGTAATTTAATGATGTTAGTACACCCCCTCTTCTTGCTTATACTGTTTTCAACAAGAAATCTTCTGTCATCTTTATCTTTGTTTGCTATATATAACATGATTTTTTTCATCAGGCTGTTTTTCAGATTTTCTTTTTATCACTCATTTTGAGTAACTTGATTATATTCCTTGATGTAGTTTCCTTCATATTTCTTTTGCGTAGAGCTTATTGAAATTTCTGAAAAATCTGAATTTACATATTTTATAAAATGTGGAATTCTGCAACTATTATTTCTCAATTTTTTTTTTGCTTTTCCTGTTTTTGCCTCTCCTTTATGGATCTTCATTACACAGACATTAGGCTGCATGAAGTTGTATACAGTTCATTTATGGTTTTGTATTTTTTTCCATTATTTTTCTCTAAGTGTTTTATTTTTGGAAATTTTATTGCTATGTCTTCAATTTCAATAAATTTTTCCTTTTCAATGTCAAATCTGCTGTTAATTTCATTCAAGTTATTTGTCATCTTAAAATTTTTATTTGTTTCTCTTTTGTATGTCTTCTATATCTCTTCATAAACATTTTGACATAATTATTTTTATCCTTTTCTACTAAATCTAACATCTAGATCAGTCCTCAGTTTTGACTAATTGATTTTTTCCTCATTATGAGTTATTATTGTCCTGAATCTTTGCATGACTGATCATCTTTAATCAGATGTCAAACATTACAGATTTTCACCTTGCTAGGTACTGAATACTATTTTTTTCTATAAATATTATTGAGCATTATCCTGAGATGCACGTAAGTTACTTTGAAACAGTTTGATCATTTTGTGCCTTGCTTTTCTTTTTTGTCTGTGATTTTCTATTTATTAGAATCTCACTAAAAGGTACTGAAGTGAATTTTACAAAAATAAAAATTCAAATATATTTTATCTTCCCATTCCGGTAAAATGTTTTATCTCGAAGCTAGTTATCTCTAAAATGTTATGTATTTCTATTACATCTGGAATTAACATAAGTAGTTAAATGCAAAAGTAGAAAAAATGAAAAACATTAATTTTTTTCTTCTGCAAAAACGTAACATGAATGATGATTGCTCTAGCTACCTCAAGTTTTATAATAATCCAAATATTTCTATATTGCACATCACAAATACTACCATCATTTGAAATATTTTGTAATACATGTAATCTCTTTGCCAAAAGGTTAAGAAAATCACCTCACACATAATTATCAGGACCTATTTACGGCCAACTGAACATAATTATTGAAATCACAAGAACACAGATTTGAGAGGAACCCCAACAGGTTATCTAGTTCATAGTCTAATTTCTTCAAGGCCATACTTTATTTATTGATTGATTTATTTTTAGATTTACTTCTTTCCAATATGTATGCCTTTAATTTGTTGTTCTGATTTCATTGGCTAGAGCTTCCAGCATAATATGGACCAAAAGGGGAAAGTGCGGGCCATCCTTGCCTTCTTCTTTTAAATATATATTTTTTGTATTTCAATAGCTTTTGGGGAACTAGCGGTTTTTGGTTACCTGGATAAACTGTGTAGTGGTGATTCTGAGATTTGAGTTTACCCATCACCCAAGTGTCATGTGTTGTTCCAAATAGGTTTTTTTTTCTCTCTCTCTCACCTGCTTTCCACCCTCTCCAGTTCTGCATCTTCAATGTCTATTATAGCACTTTGAATGCCTCTGCATATCCATAGCTTAGCTCTCACATATAAGTGAGAACATATAATATTTTGTTTTCTATTCCTGAGTTATCTCACTTAGATAATGTGTGCCTTGCTTTTCTAAGGTTTGCTTGAACAAACCTTAAACACTGACAGAGCAGAGTTTAGCTTAAGGTGAACTATTTACCACGATGAAGGCAAGCCTTATCTCAGCACTCTGCTTAAAGCCCTGTGAATTATGAGATTTTCTAGTCTGGCTAGTGGGAACATGCACTATTCCTGGCCCCATAAAAGCATCGTGTATTCTCTCTCTAGTACTTTCATGTTTCTGTCCCTGCCTGTGCATAGTTTTCTCACATACATGCATTGATCTCTGTTGAATACCCCTGAAGATCTCTAAGAATATTTTGTGCAGCTCCAGCCTCTACTGTTCTTTGTCTTGTGAACTCTGGATGCTTTCATGTCCTGGGACTTTAACCCCATTGCCTCAATGCTGGGAGCCACATTAGGCTCTGTCTTCATTCACACTTTCCATGTACTGTGGCCTGGAATCTGTCTCTCTCAAGGCATTCAGTTGGGGAAATTGTGAGGTTCTTCTCACTTATTTCCCATTTCCCAGTAAGCATTGTCCTTCATTGTTATTTTGTGTTTCAGACAAGGTAGTAAATCTGGTCCCTGACACTCTATTTTGGGTAGAAGTGGAAGTCTTGTACATATATCAGTGAGTTTTTTTTTTCAATCTTTATTTTGAAATAATACATTCGCAGGAAGTTGCAAATAAATGTACAGGGACATTCAGTGTACCCTTCACCCAGCTTTCCACAGTGTTAACATCCTGCATAACTGTACAATACAAAACAAAAAAATTAGCAAGGATGCAATCCACAGAGTTTATTCACATTTCACCAGTTATATATGTATTCCTGTGTGTGTGTGTGTGTGTGTGTGTGTAGCTCTATGCAATTTTATCACATGTGTATCTTGAAATAAGCACCATATGGCCAGGCGCGGTGGCTCACGCCTATAATCCCAGCACTTTGGGCGGCAGAGACGGGTGCATCATCTGAGGTCAGGAGTTCAAGACCAACCTGGCCAACATAGTGAAATCCCGTCTCTAGTAAAAACACAAAAATTATCTGGGTGTGGTGGTGCACGTCTATAGTCCAGCTACTCAGGAGGCTGAGGCTGAAGAATCGTTTGAACCCAGGAGGTGGAGGTTGCAGTGAGCCAAGATCTCACCACTGCACTCCAGCCTGGGCAACGGAGTGAGACTCCGTGTCAAAAAATAAAAAATAAAAAATAAAGCACCATCACAGTCAAGATATTTTACTGTACTATCACCAGAAGACTCCACCATGCTTTTTTAGTTGAAACCACCCCTCCTCCATCCTTAACCCTTCAAATGCTCAATCTATACTCGATCTTTACAGGTATGTTATTTTGCAAATGTTACATAAATGTAATATGGGTATATGTCTATGTCCATTGAGATTGGCTTTTTCATACAGCATAATTTTCTTGAGATTCATCCAAGTTGTGACTATTAATCGTTTGTTCCTTTTTATTATTGAAAGGTATTTTACAGTATGGATGTACTACATTTTACTTAACCGTTCACCCAGCGAAGAATGTTTAGCAGTTATCTGGTTTGAGTTATCATACTAAAGCTATAATGAATATTCACATACAAGTTTCTGCATGAAAATAAGTCTTTATTTCTCTAGAATAAATGTGCAAATGGGAAACTGCTGGATCACATGGTAAATACATTTTTAGTTTCAAAAGGAACTGCCAAAGTATTTTCTAGAGTTCTTCTAAAATTTTTTATTCCCATAAGCAATGTGTGAGTGATTCCATTTCTCTGCATTCTTGTCAGCATTTGGTCTTATCACCATTTTTTATTTTAGTCATCTGGTACGTATGTAGTAATTTCTCATTGTGATTTTAATTTTGCTTTGACAAATGGCAAATGAAGAACATATCTTCAAATATTTATTTTCCACCTGAATAACCTCTTCAATGTAATATCTATGTATGTCTTTTGCCCATTGTCAAATTAAAATATTAGGATTTTTTAATGTTGACTTTTGAAAATTCTTTACATATTATAGATAAAAGTTGTTTGTCAGATATATGATTTGAAAATATTTTCTTCCCATGTGTAATTTGCTTTTATCCTTTTAACAGGATCTTTTGCAAAGTAAAAGTTTTTAATTTTGTTGAGGTCTAACATCAATATTTCCTTTTATGAATTGTGCTTTTGGTGTCATCTAGGAATTCTATGACCAGTCACAGGTCTCAAAGATTTTCTCTTTCTTCTGCTGCAAATTTTATATTTGTTCTTTTTACATTTAATTCCATGATTCATTTTGAATTAATTCTTATATGAGGTGTGAGGCTTACATTGAGATTCATTTGTGTTTGTTTCGTTTTTACTATACATGCCCACTTATTCCAGCACAATTTATTGAAAAGTCTCTTTTCTTTTATTGAATTGTTTATGCACCTTCGTAAAAAATCACTTGACTGTATATTTGTGGTTACCTTCTGTGTTTTCTGTTAGATTCTATTGATGTATGTGTCTCTCCCTCTGCCAATATCACATTATCTTGATTACCATACCTACGTAGTAAACCTTAACTTCAGAGAGTGATTCTTCCCACTTTATTCTTCTTTTAAAAATTGTTTTAGCCATTCTAGAGCCTCTCTTTTAATATAAATGTATAATAAACTTGTCTATTTCTCCGAGATAACTTGCTAAGATTTTGATAGAAACTGCATTGAGCCTATAGAACAATATAGGAAAATTAACATCTTTACTATGTTCAGTCTTCCAATCTCTAAATATATCAATTATCATTCCAAGCACCTTTTTCCAAAGGCAGAAATTTATTTTATACTATAAAAATAAAACAAATTTCAGAGATCTAGTTAATACTCATAAGAGCATTTATATTTGTTCTCTTAAAGAGATTAAAATTCTAAACATGCTAGGCTATTTCTGTATAAATAAATATATTCACTTTTAGCTCAATGGCTTTATAATTTTGTGTCTTTTTTTACCTTAGTAATAAATAGTGTTCAAACTGAAATTTTCTTTGAAGGTAATTTTTAGGGTTTTTTTTTTTAATAGCAATTTGCTATGAGCAAGGTACTGCGGGAAGTTATACAGAATATCTCTTCATAATATGTCATCATATTATTATACCTAGCTCTGTCTTGATTGCTCTACTAAAATTTAGATATATCTTCAGTATAATGTAATTACACAGTTAATATAAATAGAACTGCTAATCTTAACATACTATAGCAGACATGGTAATGTTTCACATTGTTCAAATACATTTTTAAAAGCTCTTTTATAAAACATGAACAAAGCACTTTAGAAAGGAAATGTGGCATATTTCTGAATATGTCTTAAATTGCCTAAGTGAAAATTAGCAGGTATTGTATATTTTCTTGAAATACATAGAGAAATTTAATGGAATGTGAAAAAAGGCAAGCAGAAATTGAATAAGATCAGTAAAATAGATGGATCATATGGTTAGCTCTTAATATTCTTAAGGAGAAGGTTTGGATAACAACTATGTCATTGTCACTAAACTTTTTCTTACACAGGCTTATAATATTAAGTATATTGAAATTTAATGTGATAAATGAACAACCTGTCCAAATGTTTTTGACTAAAAAATGTAATATTATTCATCATACTTTTTGAAAGCCCAATATTTTTAATATAATTCCAAGAAAATAATGTGAACCTTTCCCTGTGAGCTACATTTAACATCTATCACTTTTTATTTTAAAGTTAAATTATTTACAACTAAAATACAGACAAAAATATTGTTCCTTTCGTTATCCTAGGCTGTTATTTTTTTCTCTAAAAAATGGGAAAATAATCTATGGGGCTAGAAAATAGCTATATTTATAGAGATAGGTATAAATATATTTCTAATTCAAAGGAGCAGCTTCTATTTATGTAGAATAATTACACAAAATAAGTGTGTTGATTATCTCTCTTCTTGGGCTTTTATAATTAAAAATGAGCTTACAAATCTGATATACTTGATACATCAAAAATCTGATGTATTTGGTACTATAATAAGGGACTCTTTTTCTATTCCCTCAATGGTTACCCTAGGATCTCTATGTTATGTTATTTTTTGTAAATCTTATTTAAATAAACATTCATACTGAACGTATGCTGGACCCTGCCATCTCACCGTCACTGGTGTACAAGCATGTAAACCAATCCTGCTGCTTTGTTGACAGTGTGCATGTGTAAGTGTGGATCTCACAGCCACTGCACTGATGAAGCACTATTGCTGGAATCCATCATTAGAGTATTGTTGCTAGCAGACTAGGAACACTTTGCTACCTCATGGATAGCAGGTGTATACATTTGAGGAGTCAGAGAACAAAGTAATGGGCCTATGGGCCTAGTCCCAGTCCTGCAGAGTAAGAGGATGCAGCCCAGGAGTGCTGAGCTGAGCCTTGCCCCCTTGAAATTATCCAGAAACAAAACCAGTTAACTAAAGTCAACTTATACCACAGTTAAACTGTTGGAGGCATCAAAGAATTAAGAACAACAAATCCCATCCAAAGAACAGCACCTTCAAAAATTGAAGGAACATTAGCCCACACAGATGAGAAAGGGCGAGTGCAAGAACTCTGGCAACTCCGAAAGCCAGAGTTCTTATCTCCAAACAACCACAAAGCACTCCAGCAATGGTTCTTAACCCAGCTGAAATGGCAGACACAGAATTCAGAATTTGGATGGCAACAAAGATAATCAAGATTCAGAACAAAGTTGAAACCCAATCCTAAGACTCTAAGGGATCCAATAAAATGACACAAAAACTGAAAGGCAAAATCACCAATTTAAGAAAGAACCAAACTGATCTTCTAGAGCTGAACAATTCACTACATAAACTTCATAATAAAATCAGAAGTATTAACAGCAGAATACACCAACCTGAGGAAAGAATCTCAGAGCTCAAAGACTGGTTTCTTGAATCAACTTAGACAAAAATACAGAATAAAAAAGAATGAACAAAATCCCTGAGAAATGTGGGATTATATACAGAAACCATAACTATGACTCATTGGTATTTCTGAAAGAGAGAGAGAAAGATCAAACAAAGTGGAAAACATATTCAAGAATATTGTTCAAGAAAATTTTCCCAACCTTAATAGAGAGGTCAACATTCAAATTCAGGAAATTCAGACAACCCCTTTGAGATACAATATAAGATGACTATCTCCAAGACATAAAGTCATCAGTGTCTCAAAGGTCAACATGAAAGAAAAAATATTAAAGGCAGCTAGACAGAAGAGGCAGATGACTTGCAAAGGGAACCCTATCAAGCTTATGGAGGACCTTTCAGCTGAAACCCTACAACAAGAAGATAATGGAGGCCTATATTCAGCATTCTTACAGAAAACAAATTTCAACCAAGAAGTTCATATTCAGCAAAACTAAGCTATACAGGTGGAGAAGAAATAAAATATTTTTCAGAAAAGCAAATGTAAAGGGAATTTGTTACCACCAGACCTCCTTATAAGAGAACCTTAAGGGAATACTAGACATGGAAATGAAAGACTGTTACCAGCCACCACAAAAACGCAATTAGGTATGAAGACCATTGACACTATAAAACAACTATATGATCAAGTTTATATAACAACAAGCTAACAGTATGATGACAGGATCAAATCTAGATGTTTCAATATCAACCTTGAATTAAAATGGTCTAAATACCCTGCTTAAAATGCATGGAGTGGCAAGTTGAATAAAGAAGTATGGCAGGGCACAATGGCTCATGCCTGTAATCCCAGCACTTAGGGAGGCCAACATGGTTGGATCACCTGAGCTCAGGAGTTTGAGACCAGCCTGGCCATGATGGTGAAACCCTGTCTCTATGAAAAATACAAAAATTAACCAGGCATGGTGGTGCACACCTGTAGTCCCAGCTACTCAGGGGGCTGAGGCATGAGAATCGCTTGAACGTGGGAGGTGGAGGTTGCAGTGAACTAAGATAGTGACACTTCATCCAGGCTGGATGAAAGAGTGAAACTCTGTCTCCAAAAAAAATTTAAAAATTAAAAATAAAATAAATAAATAAAATAAAAAAGAAGGGAGACCCAACTGTGTGCTGTCTTTAAGAGACCCACCTCACATGAAATGGCATCCATAGGCTCAAAGTAAAGATATAGAGAAAAGTCTACCAAGACAAAGGAAAGCAAAATAGACCTGGTGTTGCTACTCTTATTGCAGACAATACAGACTTTACACCAGCTACGATAAAAAAAGAACATTACATAATGAAAAGGATTCGTTCAACAAGAAGAATTAACTGTCCTAAATATATATGCACCCAATGCTAGAGCACTCAAATTCATAAAACAAGCTCTTGCAGACCTATGAAGAGACTTATATAATCACCCAATAATAATGGGAGACTTCACACCCCACTGAGAGTATGAGACAGACTATTGAGGCAAAAAACTAACAAAGATATTCAGGACCTAAAACTTGATGCTTGACCAAATGAAACTAACAGACATCTACAGAACACTCCATACAACAGGATATACATTCTTCTCATCTGTGCAAGGCACATAATCTAACATTGACCACATGCTCAGCCATAAAATAATTCACAACAAATTTTAAAAACTAAAATCATACCAACTATTCTCTAGGACCACAGCACAATAAAAACAGAAATCAATAGTAAGAAGAGTTCTCAAAACCATATAATTACATGGAAATTAAACAACTGACTCCAGAATAACTTTTGGGTAAACAATAAAATTAAGGCAGAAATAAAGAAATTTTTTGAAACGAATGAAAACTAATGAATAGATAAAACATCAAAATCTCTGGGACACAGCTAATGCAATGTTAATAGGAAAGTTTATAGCACTAAACACCCACATCAAAAAGTTAGAAAGAACTCAAATTAATAACATAACATTATACCTAGAGGAACTAGACAATAAGATCCAACCAACCCAAAAGCTAGTAGAATAAAAGGAATAACCAAAATCAGAGCTGAACTGAACTGAAAACGAGAGAAAATCCAAATAAACAGAATCAGAAATGACAAAATGAAGATAAACAATGACCCCAGAGAAATACAAAAATCCCTTAGAGACTTTTACCTTGATGCACCCCTCTATGCATAGAAACTAGAAAATCTAGAAAAAAAATGGATAAATTCCTATAAACATCAACTTCCCTGGATTGAACCAGGAAGAAATTAAAACACTGAACAGACCAATAGTGAGTTCCAAAACTGAATAAGTAATAAAATTCTACTAACCAGAAAAAGTCCTGGACCAGATGGATTAACAGACAATTGCTATCAGACAAATGAAGAAGAGCTAGGACCAGTCCCATTGAGATTACTTCAAACAACTGAAAAAGAGAGATTCCTTCCTAATTCTATATATGAGATCAGCATCATCCTGAAACCCATACCTGGCATAAAAACAATGAAAAGAAAATAAAACCTCAGGCCAATATTCCTGCTGAACGCAGATGCAAAAATCTTCAACAAAATACTAACAAACCAAATCCAGAGGCACATCAAAGAGCTATTACATCAAGGTCAAGTAGACTTTATTCCTGGAATGCAAGATTGGCCCAACATACTTAAATCAATAATGTAATTCATTACATAAACAGAACTAAAACAAAATTACCTTATCATTTCAATAGATTCAGAAAAGGCTTTCAATGAAATTTAACATACTTTCATGGTAAAAATCCTCAAAAATATAGGCATCAGAGAAACATACCTCAAAATAATAAGAGCCATCTGTGACAAACTTACAGCCAACAGCATACTGAATGAGCAAAAGCTGGAAGCATTTCCCCTGAGAACCAGAATAAAACATGAATGCTCACTATCATTACTCCTATTTAACATAGTACTGGAAGTCCTAGCTAGAGTAATTAGATAAGATAAAGAAATAAAAGGCATTCAAATAGAAAGAGATGAAGTCAAACTGTCTCACTTGACAGATGATATAATACCATATCTAGAAAACCACAAAATCTCAGCCCAAAAGCTCCTAGAACAGATAAACAACTTCAATAAAGAGTCAGGACACAAAACCAAAGTACAAAATTAACATTTCTATACACCGATATTATCCAGGCTGAGAGCCAAATAAAAAAATGCAATCCCATTCAGAATAGCCACAAAAAGAATAAAATACCTAGGAATACAGCTAAGCAGGGATATGAAAGATATCTACAATGATAATTTAAAAACACCGCTGAAAGAAGTCAGAGATGATACAAAGAAATGGAAAAACATTTGATGTTCATGGATAGGAAAAATCAGTATTGTTAAAATTTCCATACAGCCCAAAGAAATTTACACATTCAATGTCATTCCTATCAACCACCAATAACATTTTTCACAGAATTAGAAAAAGAACTATTCTAAAATTCAAATGGAACCAAAAAAGAGCACACATAGCCAAAAAAATCCTAAGCCAAAAAATTAAAAAATAAAATAAAATAAAATAATAAAAAACAAAGCTGAAGGTATCACACTACCTGACTTCAAACTATACTATTAGGCTACAATATCCAAAACAGCATGGTACAGGTATAAAAACAGATCTGTAGACCAATGGAACAGACTAGATAACCCAGAAATAAATCCACACACCCACAACCATTTGATATTTGAGAAAGTCCACAAAAATAAGCGATGGAGAAAGAATCCACTATTCAATAAATAGCGCTGAGATAACTGGCTAACCACATGCAGAAGACTGAAACTGAACTCATTCCTTTCATCATATACAAAACTAACTCAAGATAAAGTCTTAAATATAAAATCTGGAAGTATAAAAACCACAGAAGAAAACCTAGGAAGTATGATTCTAAATATAGGCCCTGGAAAGATTTCATGATGAAGACACTGAAATCCACTACAACAAAAACAAAAATTGACAAGTGGGACCTAATTAAACTAAAGAGCTTCTACACAGCAAAATAAGCCATCAACAGACTAAACAGCCTACAGAATGGGAGAAAATATTTGCAAAGGATGTATCTGACAATGATCTAACTTCCAGAATCAATAAGGAACTTAAACAAATCAACGAGCAAAAAAAAAAAAACTTCATTAAAAAATGGTCAAAGACATTAACAGACAATTCTCAAAAGAAGACATACATGTGACCAACAAGCATATGACAACATGCTCAACATCACTAATCATTAGAGAAATGCAAACAAAAATCACAATGAGATACCATCTCACACCAGTCAGATTGCTATCATTAAAAAGTAAAAAAAAACAGATGATGGCAAGGTTGTGAATAAGGAAGAGAATGCTTATACACTGCTGGTGAAAGTGTAGAATAGTTTAGTAACTGTGGAAAGCAGTTTAGAGGTTTCTCCAAGATCTAAAACAGAAATACCACTCAACTGAATAATTCCATTACTGGATATATATCCAAAGGAATATAAATCGTTCTGCTATAAAGACACATGCACACATACATTCATTGCAGCACTATTAACAACAGCAAAAATATGAACAACATGGACACTCATCAATAGTGGACTGGATGCAGAAAATGTGAGACATACAGACCATGGAATACTACGCAGACATAAAAAATAATGACATCATGTTCTTTGCAGCAACATGATAGAGGCAGAGACCATTATCTTAAGTGAATTAATGTGGAAAAGAAAGCCAAATACCACATGTTCTCACTTATAAGTGGGAGCTAATCATTGATTACATGTGGACAAAAAGAAGGGAACAATAGATACTGGGGCCTACTTGAGGGTGCAGGGTGGGAGGAACATGATAATTAGAAAACTACCTATCAAGTACTATGCTCATTGCCTTGGTGATGAAATAATCTGCACAACAAATGCCCACAGTGCACAATTTACCCATGTAACTGACCTGCACATTCACCCACTGAACCTAAAATAAAAGTTGGAAAGAAGAAAATAAAGTAAAATAAAAATTTAAAACAATCACTAGAAATCAGTGATATCAGCAAAACATATAACAGGCAACTTACACATGGACCCATGGTAGAAGCAGTATTTGGACTTTTTTACATAATATTTTAAATCGAATTATTTAAAAAATAGAAAAAAGGTGTAGGTATGAGTGTTCCCCTAGATGAATTATCAGTAATGAAATTATAATGATCACCCAAACAAAAAACAAATATTATAAAACCTCAGAGACTTCTCTTTCTGCTTTCCATCTTGCAGCCCGAGTATAAGTACTCTCCTCACAATGGCCTATAATGCATGTAATACATGTGCCCTTTTTGTGTCAGGTTTCACTTAATATTATGTTTGTCAAATTCATTCAAGTCATTGTGCCTTAACATGGTTTATTTTTACTATGGTAACAATAATAATATTCATTTCATTAAATGAATAGATCTCAATTTATTTTCACATTCTAGTATATTTGAGCATTGAAATTATTTCCTGGTTTCTACTATTAAAATAACACTACTATGAGAAATCTTGTGAAAGATTTTTTTGCATATAGAGATTGTTCAAATCATATTAAATACAATAACAGGTATCCTTCCTTTCAATTAGGCATCATGAAGTATATCCATGGCACTCTATGGGGAAAAAAGTGTCAAAGCTAGGGAAAACAAAGCTAGTAGAGAGAATGTAATGAAAGTTAGAAGAGTACACAGTTGAAAATGTCATTGTTCTTGTAGAAAATACTGTGAAAGCCATAAAGCCTAAAGCAATACATTTCTGATGGAGAAAACTATGTCTAGATGTTGTGAATGATGACACAGGATACATGACAGAGCCAGTCAAGCAAATCATACAAATAATTGTGAATGTGGCAGAAAGTTAGGGGGTGAAGGATTTCAAAATATGGATCTAAGAGAAATTCAAGAACTAATAGATGCCACACCAGAGGAAGTAACAAAAGATGATTTGATGAAGATGTATGCTTCCAAACAGGTGCCAGACTATGAGGAAGAAGATGCAGAAAGAGCAGTGCCAGAAACCAAATAGACATTAACCAATCTGACAGAAGGCTTTCAATTTTTCAAGATTGCTTTTGACATTTTTATGACCAGCATTATTCTATATGAGCATTGAAACTAAAGCAAACAATGGGAAAAGGATTGGTACCATATAGAAACCCTTTTAGAGAGATGAAAAAGCAAAAAATTCAGACAGAAATTATGATGTGTTTCCCTAAAGTTATACCAAGTGTGCCTGCCTTTTCTGCCACTCCTGACACAGCAAGGTCAATCCCCTTTGACTTTCAACTCCCTCTGAATTTCCTTCTTCTCAGGTTATTTAATGTAAAGATGAAGATGAAGAACTTTATGATCACCCACTTCTACTTAATGAATAATAAATATATTTTATCTTCAATATGATTTCCTGAACAACATTCCCTTTTCTGTAACTTGCCTTATGGTAAAAATACAGCATACAGGCCGGGTACAGTAGCTCACACCTGTAATCCCAGCACTTCGGGAAGCCAAGACAAGCAGACAACCTGAGGTCAGGAGTTTGAGACCATCCTGGCCAACATGATGAAACCCCATCTCTACTAAAAATACAAAAAAAAAAAAAAAAATTAGCGAGGGTTGGAGCCAAGACAGCTGAATAGGAACAGATCCAGTCTACAGCTCCCAGCATGAGCGATGCAGAAGATGGGTGATTTCTGCATTTCCAACTGAGGTACCAGGTTCATCTCACTGGGGAGTGACAGACAGTGGGTGCAGGACAGTGGGTGCAGCGCACCAAGCATGAGCAGAAGCAGGGTGAGGCATCGCCTCACCTGGGAAGTGCAAGGGGTCAAGGAATTCTCTTTCTTAGTCAAAGAAAGGGGTGACAGACAGCACCTGGAAAATCAGGTCACTCCCACCCTAATACTGCATTTTTCCAATGGTCTTAGCCAACAGCGCACCAGGAGATTATATCCCGTGCATGGCTCAGAGGGTCCTATGTCCACAGAGCCTCACTCATTGCTAGCACAGCAGTCTGAGATCAATCTGAAAGGCAGCAGCGAGGCTGGGGGAGGGGCACCCACCATTGCCCCACGGCTTGAGTAGGTAAACAAAGCAGCCAGGAAGCTCGAACTGGGTGGAGCCCACCACAGCTCAAGGAGGCCTGCCTGCCTCTGTAGACTCCATCTCTGGGGGCAGGGCATAGACAAACAAAGGGCAGGAGAATCCTCTGCAGACTTAAATGTTCCTGTCTGACAGCTTTGAAGAGAGTAGTGGCTCTCCCAGCACGCAGCTGGAGATCTGACAACAGACAGACTGCCTCCTCAAGTGGGTTCCTGACCCCCGAGTAGCCTAACTGGGAGGCACCCTCCAGTAGGGGAAGACTGACACCTCACATATCTGGGTACTCCTCTGAGACAGAACTTCCAGAGGAACGATCAGGCAGCAACATCTGCTGTTCTGCAGCCACTGCTGCTGATACCCAGGCAAACAGGGTCTGGAGTGGACCTCCAGCAAACTCCAACAGACCTGCAGCTGAGGGTCCTGATTGTTAGAAGGAAAACTAACAAATAGAAAGGACATCCACACCAAAACCCCATCTGTACGTCACCATCATCAAAGACCAAAGGTAGATAAAACCACAAAGATGTGGGAAAAACAGAGCAGAAAAACTGGAAACTCTAAAATTCAGAGCACCTCTCCTCCTCCAAAGGAAAGCAGCTCCCCACCAGCAACGGAACAAAGCTGGATGGAGAATGACTTTGACGAGATGAGAGAAGAAGGTTTCAGATGATCAAACTTCTAAGAGCTAAAGGAGGAAGTTCGAACCCATGGCAAAGAAGTTAAAAACCATGAAAAAAAAATTAGATGAATGGCTAACTAGAATAACCAATGCAGAGAAGTCCTTAAAGGACCTGATGGAGCTGAAAACCAAGGCATGAGAACTGCGAGACAAATGCATAAGCCTCAGTAGCCGATTCAATCAACTGAAAGAAAGGGTATCAGTGATGGAAGATGAAATGAATGAAATGAAGTGAGAAGAGAAGTTTACAGAAAAAAGAATAAAAGGAAATGAATAAAGCCTCCAAGAAATATGGGACTATGTGAAAAGACCAAATCTACGTCTGATTGGTGTACCTGAAAGTGACAGGGAGAATGGAGCAAAGTTGGAAAACACTCTGCAGGATATTATCCAGGAGAACTTCCCCAATCTAGCAAGGCAGGCCAACATTCAAATTCAGGAAATACAGAGAATGTCACAAAGATACTCCTCGAGAAGAGAAACTCCAAGACACATAATTGTCAGATTCACCAAAGCTGAAATGAAGGAAAAAATGTTAAGGGCAGTCAGAGAGAAAGTTCAGGTTACCCACAAAGGGAAGCCCATCAGAATAACAGCTGATTTCTAGGCAGAAACTCTACAAGCCAGAAGGGAGTGAGGGCCAATATTCAACATTCTTAAAGAAATGAGTTTTCAACCCGGAATTTCATATCCAGCCAAACTAAGCTTCATAAGTGAAGGAGAAATAAAATCCTTTACAGACAAGCAAATGCTGAGAGATTTTGTCACCAGCAGGCCTGCCCTAAAAGAGCTCCTGAAGGAAGCGCTAAACATGGAAAGGAACAACCATTACCAGCCACTGCAAAAACATACCAAATTGCAAAGACCTCGAGGCTAGGAAGAAACTGCATCAACTAATGAGCAAAATAACCAGCTAACATCATAATGACAGGATCAAATTCACATATAACAATATTAACTTTAAATGTAAATGGGCTAAATGCTCCAATTAAAAGACACAGACTGGCAAATTGAATAAAGAGTCAAGACCCATCAGTGTGCTGTATTCAGGAAACCCATCTCATGTGCAGAGACACACATAGGCTCAAAATAAAGGGATGGAGGAAGATCTACCAAGCAAATGGAAAACAAAAAAAGGCAGGGGTTGCAATCCTAGTCTCTGATAAAACAGACTTTAAACCAACAAAGATCAAAAGAGACAAAGAAGGCCATTACAGAATGGTAAAGGGATCAATTCAACAAGAAGAGCTAACTATCCTAAATATATATGCACCCAAAACACGAGCACTCAGATTCATAAAGCAAGTCCTTAGATACCTACAAAGAGACTTATGCTCCCAAACAATAATAATGGGAGACTTTAACACCCCACTGTCAACATTAGACAGATCAACGAGACAGAAAGTTAACAAGGATATCCAGGAATTGAACTCAGCTCTGCACCAAGTGGACTTAATAGACATCTACAGAACTCTCCACCCCAAATCAACAGAATATACATTCTTTTCAGCACCACACCACACCTATTCCAAAACTGACCACATAGTTGGAAGTAAAGCACTCCTCAGCAAATGTAAAAGAACAGAAATTATAACAAACTATCTCTCAGACCACAGTGCAATCAAACTAGAACTCAGGATTAAGAAACTCATTCAAAACAGCTCAAATACATGGAAATTTAACAACCTGCTCCTGAATGACTACTGGGTACATAACGAAATGAAAGCAGAAATAAAGATGTTCTTTGAAACCAATGAGAACAAAGACACAACATACCAGAATCTCTGGGACACATTCAAAGCAGTATGTAGAGGGAAATTTATAGCACTAAATGCCCACAAGGGAAAGCAGGAGAGATCTAAAATTGACACCATAACATCACAATTAAAAGAACTAGAGAAGCAAGAGCAAACACATTCAAAACCTAGCAGAAGGCAAGAAAGAACTAAGATCAGAGCAGAACTGAAGGAAATAGAGACACAAAAAACCCTTCAAAAAATCAATGAATCCAGGACCTGGTTTTTTGAAAAGATCAACAAAATTGATAGACTGCTAGCAAGACTAATAAAGAATAAAAAAAGAGAGGAGAATCAAATAGATGCAATAAAAAATGATAAAGGGGATATCACCACCAATCCCACAGAAATACAAACTACCATCAGAGAATACTACAAACACCTCTACACAAATAAACTGGAAGAAATGGGTAAATTGCTCAACACATACACCCTCCCAAGACTAAACCAGGAAGAAGTTGCATCTCTGAATAGACCAGTAACAGGCTCTGAAATTGAGGCAATAATTAATAGCTTACCAACCCAAAAAAGCCCAGGACCAGATGGATTCACAGCCGAATTCCATCAGAGGTACAAGGAGGAGCTGGTACCATTCCTTCTGAAACTATTCCAATCAATAGAAAAAGAGGGATTCCTCTCTAACTCATTTTATGAGGCCAGCGTCATCCTGATACCAAAGCCTGGCAGAGACACACACACAAAAAAAGAATTTTAGACCAATATCCCTAATGAACATCGATGCAAAAATCTCCAATAAAATACTGGCAAACCGATTCCAGCAGCACATCAAAAAACTTATCCACCATGATCAAGTGGGCTTCATCCCTGGGATGCAAGGCTGGTTCAACATATGCAAATCAATAAATGTAATCCAGCATATAAACAGAACCAAAGACAAAAACCACATGATTATCTCAATAGATCCAGAAAAGTCCTTTGAAAAAATTCAACAATGCTTCATGCTAAAAATTCTCAATAAATTAGGTATTATGGGACGTATCTCAAAATAATAAGAGCTATCTATGACAAACCCACAGCCAATATCATACTGAATGGGCAAAAACTGGAAGCATTCCCTTTGAAAACTGGCACAACACAGGGATGCCCTCTCTCACCACTCCTATTCAACATAGTGTTGGAAGTTCTGGCCAGGCAATCAGGCAAGAGAAGGAAATAAAGGGTATTCAGTTAGGAAAAGAGGAAGTCAAATTGTCCCTGTTTGCAGATGACATGATTGTATATCTAGAAAACCCCATCATCTCAGCCCAAAATCTCCTTAAGCTGATAGGCAACTTCAGGAAAGTCTCACGATACAAAATCAATGTGCAAAAATCACAAGCATTCTTATACACCAATAACAGACAAACAGAGAGCCAAATCATGAGTGAACTCCCATTCACAATTGCTTCAAAGAGAATAAAACACCTAGGAATCCAACTTACAAGGGATGTGAAGGACCTCTTCAAGGAGAACTACAAACCACTGCTCAATGAAATAAAAGAAGATACAAACAAATGGAAGAACATTCCATGCTCATGGGTAGGAAGAATCAATATCATGAAAATGGCCATACTGCCCAAGGTAATTTATAGATTCAATGTCATCCCCATCAAGCTACCAATGATTTTCTTCCCAGAATTGGAAAAACTACTCTAAAGTTCATACGGAACCAAAAAAGAGCCCGCATTGCCAAGTCAATCCTAAGCCAAAAGAACAAAGCTGGAGGCATCACGCTACCTGACTTCAAACTATACTACAAGGCTACAGTAACCAAAACAGCATGGTACTGGTACCAAAAGAGAAATATACACCAATGGAACAGAACAGAGGCCTCAGAAATAATGTCACATATCTACAACCATCTGATCTTTGACAAACCTGACAAAAACAAGAAATGGGGAAAGGATTCCATATTTAATAAATGGTGCTGGGAAAACTGGCTAGCCATATGTAGAAAGCTGAAACTGGATCCCTTCCTTACACCTTATACAAAAATTAATTCAAGATGGATTAAAGACGTAAATGTTAGACCTAAAACCGTAAAAACCCTAGAAGAAAACCTAGGCAATACCATTCAGGACATAGGCATGGGCAAGGACTTCATGTCTAAAACACCAAAAGCAATGGCAACAAAAGCCAAAATTGACAAATGGGATCCAATTAAACTAAAGAGCTTCTGCACAGCAAAAGAAACTACCATCAGAGTGAACAGGCAACCTACAGAATGGGAAAAAGTTTTTGCAATCTACTCATCTGACAAAGGGCTAATATCCAGAATCTACAATGAACTCAAACAAATTTACAAGAAAAAAACAAACAACCCCATCAAAAAGTGGGCGAGGGACATGAACAGACACTTCTCAAGAGAAGACACTTATGCAGCCAAAAAACACATGAAAAAATGCTCATCATCACTGGCCATCAGAGAAATGCAAATCAAATCCACAATGGGATACCATCTCACACCAGTTAGAATGGCGATCATTAAAAAGTCAGGAAACAACAGGTGCTGGAGAGGATGTGGAGAAATAGGAACACTTTTACACTGTTGGTGGGACTGTAAACTAGTTCAACTATTGTGGAAGTCAGTGTGGCTATTCCTCAGGGATCTAGAACTAGAAATACCATTTGACCCAGCCATCCCATTACTGGGTATATACCCAAAGGATTATAAATCATGCTGCTATAAACACACATGCACACATATGTTCTTTGCTGCACTATTCACAATAGCAAAGACTTGGAACCAAGCCAAATGTCCAAAAATGATAGACTGGATTAAGAAAATGTGGCACATATACACCATGGAATCCTATGCAGCCATAAAAAAGGATGATTTCATGTCCTTTGTAGGACATGGATGAAGCTGGAAACCATCATTCTCAGCAAGCTATCGCAAGGACAAAAAACCAAACACTGCATGTTCTCACTCATAGTTGGGAATTGAACAGCGAGAGCACATGAACACAGAAAGGAGAACATCTCACACCAGGGCCTGTTGTGGGGTGGGGGGAGGGGGGAGGGATAGCATTAGGAGATATACCTAATGGTAAATGAGGAGTTGATGGGTGCAGCACACCAACATGGCACATGAATACATATGTAATTAACCTGCATGTTGTGCACATGTACCCTAAAACTTAAAATATAATTTTAAAATAATTAGCCAAGTGTGGTGGTGCATGTCTCTAATCCCAACTACTCAGGAGGCTGAGGCAGGAGAATTGCTTGAATCCAGGAGGCAGAGTTTGCAGTGAGGCAAGATCACACCACTGCACTCCAGCCTGGGCAGCAGAGCAAGCCTCTGTCTCAAAAAAAAAAAAAAAAAAAAAAAAAAATATATATATATATATATATATATATATACTATATATATATACACACACTATATATATATATACACACTATATATATATATACACACACTATATATATATACACACTATATATATACACTATATATATAGTGTATAATACATATAATATACAAAACATGTGTTAATGATACAGTGTATAACACATATATAGAACATGTTAATTGACTATGTTATTAGTAAGGCTTTCAGTTAACGGTATTCTATTAATACTTAAGTTTTTGTGGAGTCAAAAGTTATATGCAGATTTTCAACTGTGAGGGGGTCAGCAGTTCTAACCACCTCATTATGTTATTCAGACGTCAACTCTGTGTGTGTGTGTGTGTGTGTGTGTGTGTGTGTGTGTGTGTGTGTGTGTGTGTGTGTTCAATTGTCCTTTGGCTTTTATCACACCTGTGGAAATGTCATTTGTCAGTTTTCAGTTTTATTGTTGCTGCTTTGAAGTAAATGTTACCTTTTTTCTTTGTCTACTTTTACTTATTTTTTGTCTTTAATTTTTGGTGGCTTTAGCAAAATATACCGAGATGTAGTTTTTATTTGTATCGAGTCTTTCAATACTGTTTGAATATGTTTTAACTAATTTTTCCATGTGTCCCAATACTAACTGATTCGGTAACAATTTTGTCCCCACTTTTTATGTCCTCTACTTTGTGGCTCCATTAACATTAAGTCTCTTTCTGAGTCAGATTATTTTTTCTAACACTTTTCAATTTTTTTCTATGTTCCTAATTCTTTTTCCTAGGCATATGCTCAAATATTTTCCATTATCATATCATTTAGTTTGGTAAGTCTATCTTCTACTCTAATCTGATTTTAAAGTCTTTTAGTAAGATACATATATTTTTAAGACATAGATATATCTCCTATTATTTGGATTTGATTATTTGTGTAGGCTTCAGTTATCTGGTGAACTTATTTTTTCATTTATTGCTGCAACTCTCTTGAACCAATTTACCATCATTATTGTAATTTTTTTTTTACATAACACAAATATTTGTGCTATGTAGAGATATATTTATATTTTTTGTTTTCCTCTTGGTTTTTGTCCCAATTGTCCTCTTTTTGCCATGCATTTTAATTTCTTATTGAGTTATTGACATTGTGTTTCTAAAATATTGTAGAGAATCATATGATATTTTCACATATGATTTTCTGTCTGGAGAATAATCATTCTTAATTTCACTGTACATAAAGAGTGGTGGTTGATCATTTTAATCCAATCAGAGATTGTAATAAATCAAAGCTCTACTGTAATTCTATTAAGGTCAATATACCATATTTGTAGTGCTTTTAAGCTTTTCATTTTGTTTTTGTTATTTTTATTTAATATGGGAACATATAGTTTTCATATTTATGTGGCACATGTGAAATTTTGATACAAACATCAATGTGTACTAAACAATTCAGGGTAAAAGTGAAACAAGCCAGGCACATAAAGACAAATATCACATATTTTCACTCACGTAGGAATGAAATTTTTTTACAGTTCTTTGATTTTCTCTCTCTTTTCTCAGTAACCTTTTCTGGTCTTTGTAATAGAGTTTTAGCCTTCTCCATATGCCTATGTTTAGCAAATGCCCCCAAGTTATAAATGGTATGGAAACCATTTTTTGTCTATGATATTTTATGATTTTTTATATTATTTTACTCCAGTACCTCTCTACTTCCTTCAGTTTGTCCCTATATTTTTTCTATATTTTATGTATTTTATTGTATTGTATGCATTTTATGTTTTATACCAGATGGGAACGCTGGTTTGCTGCTAACTACCATATCCCAATCATGACTTAAAGTCTTCATTATAGAAATTATAAACACACATATAAGTTCAGAGTATACAAACTGAATTATTTTCTTTAATTGTCTTTAGAAAAAGGCATATTCTTTCCTAGCATTTTAGTTTGGTCCTGAATTTTTACCTCTTCATTTAAAACAATATTGTTATTGTTTTATACTGCCACTATTTGTCTAGATTCAACCATATTCACAGCACTTTTGATACATTACTATTGCATCTTGGACTTTTCTTCTGGGATCATGTTTATTTTCCTTATATGTATATTCTTTGGACAATAAACATTAATCAGAGTTAATCAAGTAAGTCTCTTGTAATTGCCTTAGTTTCCAGGTGCTACTCCGTTTCCATTTTGAAATCTAAATGAAAAATAATTCTTAAAAATAGTAATGAATGTAAGGTCCCAAAGATAGTTTTAGAACAAAGAAAAACTCATATTCAAAATTACATATAGCACTATTTGTTTACGCCCTTTGTCTGAAAGCTTTGGTATTATTTTGCAACACTGAGACTCAAATAAGTTAAAAGTCTGGTTTCTTTTCATCTTTTTGTAAAACAAAGGCTAATGATTCTGTTCATTAAAGTGCTGCCTAATCTATATTATTAAAGTGTAGATTACTATGGAACCTATAATAAACATAAAGAAATTGATAGTGACTTGAATCACTGGCTTGTTAATTGTAAAGCTTTTACCATGAAAAGCAATAATTTTACAAACACATTTCACTAGTTATGAAGTTTTATAAAAAGTAGTTGAATGGTTCCTATGCTATCTAGTGCCAGATGTAAAACATCATTGTTCTTACGGTGAAACTGTGATATTCAGATGTTGATAACTTGTAACCAGGTAATATTTGAAACTCACAATGTTTAACTTTTTCTTTCACGTTTTATATATTTCAATATTCTATTAACCAACAAGAATATATGAAAGAAGCTTTGTGATTAATAGAAACAAGTATTCAAATACTATCATCTCCTACAGAAAAAATTTACTTAAAAATTATAGATCAATTCTCCTGGCTTAAACATTTGAGAATCCCCTTTAATATAGAATAAATTTGATATTTTACTATTTTATATGAAGCTCCAATTTTAAATGCTCTCAGGATAAGAAATTCATTGACAAAACTTATTCCTTTAGTGTGAACTTTTTTAGGCATTTTCAGGAAAATACGTTCTAAAGAAAAGTAATTGAGCAGGTAAAGGACATTTATTGACTCGTTTTTGTTTTCTAGACAGTACACTTAGTGCTTTTTATATGCTATCTGATTTAATGTCTCTAATTCTATAAGATATACATTGTTCTTTTCATCTTCAGATGTAACAACTGCAAAAAAACAAAAGGTTAGTAACTAGCCACAAATCTCACAGCTAGTAGGTGCTGAAGCTTTAATTTGAAAAACAGGTGTCTCCAAATATTTTTCTCCTGAGTAGACATCATAAGTAAAGGTAACAGGGAAAAATGGGAGATAGAATATTTGGAAGTACAAAAGAATGAGTGCCTAAAAACACCCTCATTATCTTCATAAACTTCTGGGAGGCAGCCTTATAGATCCCAGAAATCCAATTAGCCTTTATTTTTTCACATGTTTTGCTTCTGCTTTATGTATGGTTCACTTTACTGCTGGGAAATACATATTAAGAGAAAGTGAGAGGTGACAGCATGTAGGGGTAGGGGAATTTGGCCCAACTTGGATACATGTCCCCTTCTCCCTCTCTGATTTAAAGCAAATCAAGGCAGACCTGGGGAAGTTTTCAGATGATCCTGATAGGTACATAGATGTCCTACAGGGTCTAGGGCAAACCTTTGACCTCGCTTGGAGAGATGTCATGCTACTGTTAGATCAAACCCTCGCCTTTAAAGAAAAGAATGTGGCTTTAGCTGCAGCCTGAGAGTTTGGCAATACCTGGTATCTTAGTCAAGTAAATGATAGAATGACAGCCAAAGAAAGGGACAAATTCCCTACTGGTCAGCAAGCCATCCCCAGTATGGATCCCCACTGGGACCTTGACTCAGATCATGGGGACTGGAGTCATAAACATCTGTTAACCTGTGCTCTAGAAGGACTAAGGAGAATTAGAAAAAAGCCCATGAATTATTCAATGATGTCCACCATAACTAAGGGAAAGGAAGAAAATCCTTCTGCCTTCCTCGACTGGCTATGGGAGGCCTTAAGAAAATATACTCCCTTGTCACCTGAATCACTCGAGGGTCAATTGATTCTAAAAGATAAGTTTATTACCCAATCAGCTGCAGATATCAGGAGAAAGCTCCAAAAGCAAGCCCTGGGCCCTGAACAAAATCTAGAGGCATTATTAAACCTGGCAACCTTGGTGTTCTATAACAGGGACCAAGAGGAACAGGACCAAAAGGAAAAGCAAGATCAGAGAAAGGCTGCAGCCTTAGTCATGGCCCTCAGACAATCAAACCTCAGTGGTTCAGAGAGGACAGAAAATGGAGCAGGCCAATCACCTGGTAGGGCTTGTTATCAGTGTGGTTTACTAGGACACTTTAAAAAAGATTGTCCAATGAGAAACAAGCTGCCCCCTCGTCCATGTCCACTATGCTGAGGCAATCACTGGAAGATGCACTGCCCCAGAAGATGAAGTTTCCCTGGGTCAGAAGCCCCGAACCAGATGATCCAACAACAAGACTGAGGGTGCCCAGGGCAAGTGCCAGCTCATGTAATCACCCTCACTGAGCCCCAGGTATGTTTATTGAGGGCCAGGAAATTGACTTCCTCCTGGATGCTGGTGTGGCCTTCTCAGTGTTAATCTCCTGTCCTGGACAACTGTCCTCAAGGTCCATTACCATCCGAGGAATCCTGGGACAGCCTGTAACCAGGTATTTCTCCTACCTCCTCAGTTGTAATTGGGAGACTTTGCTCTTTTCACGTGCCTTTCTTGTTATGCCTGAAAGTCCCACACCCTTATTAGGGAGGGATATATTAGCCAAGGCTGGAGCTACTATCTACATGAATATGGGGAACAAGTTACCCATTTGTTGTCCCCTACTTGAGGAGGGAACCAACCCTGAAGTCTAGGAATTGGAAGGACAATTTGGAAGGGCAAAAAATGCCCACCCATTCCAAATCAGGTTAAAAGATCCCACCACTTTTCCTTATCAAAGGCAATATCCCTTAAGCCCTGAAGCTCACAAAGGATTACAGAATATTGTTAAACATTTAACAGCTCAAGGCTTAGTAAGGAAATGCAGCAGTCCCTACAATACCCCAATTCTAGGAGTACAAAAACCAAACGGTCAGTGGAGACTAGTGCAATATCTTAGACTAATCAGCGAGGCAGTAATTCCTCTATATCCAGTTGTACCCAACCCCTATACCCTGCTCTCTCATATACCAGAGGAAGCAGAATGGTTCATGGTTCTGGACCTCAAGGATGCCTTCTTCTGTATTCCCCTGCACTCTGGCTCCCAGTTCCTCTTTGCCTTTGAGGATCCCACAGACCTCACATCCCAACTTACGTGGATGGTCTTGCCCCAAGGGTTTAGGTATAGCCCTCATCTATTTGGTCAGGCACTGGCCCAAGATCTAGGCCACTTCTCAAGTCCGGGCACTCTGGTCCTTCAATATGTGGATGATTTACTTTTGGCTACCAGTTCGGAAGCCTCATGCCAGCAGGCTACTCTAGATCTCTTGAACTTTCTAGCTAATCAAGGGTACAAGGTGTATAGGTTGAAGGCCCAGCTTTGCCTACAGCAGGTCAAATATCTAGGCCTAATCTTAGCCAGAGGGACCAGGGCCCTCAGCAAGGAATGAATACAGCCTATACTGGCTTATCTTCACCCTAAGACATTAAAACAGTTGAGGGGGTTCCTTGGAATTGCCGGCTTTTGCCAACTATGGATCCCCGGATACAGCAAGATACCCAGGCCCCTCTAAACTCTAATTAAGGAAATCCAGAAGGCAAATACTCATCTAGTAGAATGGGAACCAGAGGCAGAAACAGCCTTCAAAACCTTAAAGCAGGCCCTAGTACATCCTCCAGCTTTAAGTCTTCCCACAGGACAAAACTTCTGTTTATACATGAGAGAGAGAGCCGGGATAGCTCTTGGAGTCCTTACTTAGATTCGTGGGACAACCCCACAACCAGTGGCATACCTAAGTAAGGAAACTGATGTAATAGCAAAAGGCTGGCCTCACTGTTTAAGGGTAGTTGCAGCAGTGGCCATCTTAGTGTCAGAGGCTATCAAAATAATACAAGGAAAGGATGTCACTGACTGGACTACTCATGATGTAAATGGCATACTAGGTGCCAAAGGAAGTTTATGGCTGTCAGACAACTGCCTACTTAGATACCAGGCACTACTCCTTAAGGGACTGGTGCTTCAAATATGCACATGCATGTCCCTTAAACCTGTCAATTTTTTCCCAGAGGATGTGGAACCAATCGAGCATGACTGCCAACAAATTATAGTCCAGACTTATGCCACCCGAGATGATCCCTTAGAAGCCCCTTAACTAATCCTGACCTTAACCTATATACCAATGGAAGTTCATTTGTGGAGAATGGGATACGAAGGGCAGGTTATGCCATAGTTAGTGATATAACCATACTTCAAAGTAAGCCTCTTCCCCCAGGGACCAGTGCCCAGTTAGCAGAACTAGTGGCACTTACCTGAGCCTTAGAACTGGGAAAGTGAAAAAGAATAAATGGGTATACAGATAGCAAGTATGCTTATCTAATCCTACATGCCCATGCTGCAATATGGAAAGAGAGGGAGTTCCTAACCTCTAGAAGAACCCCTATTAAATACCACAAGGAAATTATAGAGTTATTGCACGCAGTGCAAAAACCCAAGGAAGTGGCAGTCTTACACAGCCAAAGCCATCAGAAAGCTGAAGAGAGAAGGCAGAAGGAAACCGTCAGGCAGATGCTGAGGCCAAGGTTGCTGCCAGGTGGAACACCCTGTTAGAAATACCTACAGAAGGACTCTTGGTATGGAACAACCCCCTCCAAGAGATTAAGACCCAGTATTCCCTGACTGAAACAGAATGGGGACTTTCACGGGGGCATAGTTTTCTCCCTTAGGGATGGTTGGTGACAGAAGAAGGAAAGGTACTTATACCCGAAGCCAGCCAGTGGAAAATACTTAAAACCCTCCACCAAACTTTTCATATGGGTATTGAAAACACTAATCAAATGGCCAAATCCCTATTTATGGGGCCAAATCTCCTCTGGACCATCCGACAGGTAGTCAAAGCCTGTGAGGTGTGCCAAAAGAATAATCCCTTGATTCATCATAAGGCCCCTTTGGGGGAACAAAGAATAGGTCACTATCCCGGAGAGGACTCGCAGTTAGACTACATCCATATGCCTAAGTCAAAGGGATTTCAATACTTGTTGTCTGTGTTGATACGTTTACAAATCGGATAGAAGCTTTTCCCTGCAAGACAGAGAAGGCTCAGGAAGTGATTAAAGTCCTAATTCATGAAATAATTCCTAGATTTGGGCTTCCCCAAAGCTTACAGAGTGATAGTGGTCCGGCTTTTAAAGCCACGATAACTCTGGGAATCTCCAGGGCCCTAGGGATACAATATCACCTTCACTGCTCCTGGAGGCCACAATCCTCAGGGAAGGTCGAGAAGGCAAATGAAACACTCAAGAGGCACTTAAGGAAACTAACACAAGAAACTCACCGCCCATGGCCTACTCTTTTGCCCATGGCCCTGTTGAGAATCCGAAATTCTCCCCACAAAATAGGGCTCAGTCCATATGAAATGCTGTATGGACGACCTTTTCTCACAAATGACCTCCTACTTGATCAGGAAATGGCCAACTTGGTCAAAGATATAACATCTTTGGCAAAATATCAACAAAACCTTAAAAACCTACCTGAAGGATATCACAGAGGAAAGGGAACAGAGTTGTTTCAACCAGGAGATCTAGTGTGGTCAAATGTCTCCCCTCTACCTCCCCATCTATGGACTCTTTGTGGGAAGGACCATACTCGGTAATCCTCTCTACTCCCACTGCAGTTAAGCTGGCAAGAGTGGAATCTTGGATTCACCACACCAGAGTTAAACTTTGGACATCCCCTGAGGAACCTGCGGGATCATCAGCCCAGGAGTCCCAAGATCAGCCAGACCAGCCTCAATACACCTGCAAACCATTGGAGGACTTGCACCTCCTATTTTGGAAGGAAACATTCCAGACTAAAAAGGCTCCTACCACTGATCCTGAGGAAAGACCCCTTCCTCCTTAAAAAAGATAAATGAACACAGCATACTAACCATACTCTTTGTGATAGGACTATATACTCTAGCTCCTGCCAGAACGATAATCCTAATCACATCAACCTTCTATCTTCCTTCCTTTTGACAGTAATTTACTCCTACCTCTAACTCAGACTAGATAAAATAATCTCGTTTTCCAGAGCACCCTCTTTACCTTCCTATTTGGTCTTTGCCTCTGTATCCCTCCTGCTTTCTTGGATACCTCATACCATCACCCCTCCCCTTTCACTAGCTCCTAATTACCTCTACAAGACTCTCAACTTAACTCACACTCTGTTAAACCAGTCCAATCCTTCCCTGGCAAATGACTGTTGGCTGTGTATCTCTCTATCAACCTCTGCCTAAGTTGCCACTCCCATTCCCGCAAAAAACTGGGTCTTTACCAACTTGACCTACCACCCTCATTATGAAGGAAAAGACCCTTTCCAACTTCTAAATATACAGTCATTAGCCGACTTCCCCATATCTGATAGGACCAAGAACATCCTAACAGGACGTGCAACCCAACTTTTACGTTCTTACATTTCCAACCTCACCTATTACACAAGCAATGAAAAGCCCATACACAGCCCTGTAACCACGAATACTATCTTAACTTTCCAAGCCCCTTTATGCATCCAATGCAACCTGTTATCAGGCCTGTCTCTGGGGCACCTACCACCGCATCAGTGTAATTACACCCTACAACTTCAAGCCCCAACTGATCATAGTAACTTTTGAGTCACCCGAACAGCTCCATTCAGATGGCTTGTCCGCTTCTCAGGGCCCCCCAGAATCATCACCTCCTCCCTGCTTAACAAACAGTCCAGGTTTTGTAATGGCAAACATACACCCTGCATGACCATTCGCCCCTGGACTCCCTGCAGTGGCGCCCCCACCACTAGTGAATGCCTTCTCATCCTCTCTTTTAATCACTCTCTCGAATGATTCCTAGTGGATACAAAACGTTTTTTTCTCCAATGGGAAAATAGAACACAGGAAGCCACTCAGTTTGCTCCCAACACTCCTTTCCAGCCGCTCACTGGAGCTACCTTGGCAAGTACTCTAGGAGTATGGGAAAATGAAAACAAAAACTCACACACTTTTTTAACATACTTAACCAGTTCTGTCTACCCAGCCAAGGCATATTCTTCTTATGTGGAATGTCGACCTATATCTGCCTCCCCACTAACTGGACAGACACCTGCACCTTAGTCTTTCTAAGTCCCAACATTAACATTGCCCCAGGAAATCAGACCTTATCAGTACCCCTCAAAGCTCAATTCCATCAGCGCAGAGCCATACAACTAATACCCCTACTTATAGGGTTAGGAATGGCTACTGCTACAGGAACCGGAATAGCCGGTTTATCTACTTCATTATCCTACTACCACACATTCTCAAAGGATTTCTTAGACAGTTTGCAAGAAATAATGAAATCTATTCTTACTTCATAATCCCAAATAGATTCTTTGGCAGCAGTGACTCTCCAAAACCGCCAAAGCCTAGACCTCCTCACTGCTGAGAAAGGAGGACTCTGCACCTTCTTAGGGGAGGAGTGTTGTTTTTACACTAACCAGTTGGGGATAGTACGAGATGCCACCCGGCATTTACAGGAAAAAGCTTCTGAAATCAGACAATGCCTTTCAAATTCTTATACCAACCTCTGGAGTTGGGCAACATGGCTTCTCCCCTTCCTAGGTCCCATGGCAGCCAGCTGCTACTCACTTTTGGGCCCCTTATTTTTATCCTTCTTGTCAAATTTGTTTCCTCTAGAATCGAGGCCATCAAGCTACAGATGGTCTTACAAATGGAACCCCAAATGAGTTCAACTAACAACTTCTACCGAGGACCCCTGGACGAACCCACTGGCACTTCCCCTGGCCTAAAGAGTTCCCCTCCGGAGAACACTACAACCACAGGGCCCCTTCTTTGCCCCTATCCAGCAGGAAGTAGCTAGAGCAGTCATCAGCCAAATTCCCAACAGCAGTTGGGGTGTCCTGTTTAGAGGGGGGATTGAGAGGTGACAGCATGCTGGCAGCCCTCACAGCCCTCACTCGCTCTTGGCACCTCCTCAGCCTTAGCGCCCACTCTGACCGCAATTGAGGAGCCCTTCAGCCTGCTGCTGCACTGTGGGAGCCCCTTTCTGGGCTGGCCAAGGCTGAAGCCGGCTCCCTCAGCTTGCGGGGAGGTGTGGAGGGAGAGGTGCGGGCGGGAACTGGGGCTGCACATGGCACTTGCAGGCCAGCATGAGTTCCGGGTGGGTGTGGGCTTGGCAGGCCTCGCACTCGGAGTGGCCAGTTGGCCCCGCCGGCCCCAGGCAGTGAGGGGCTTAGCACATGGGCCAGCAGCTGCTGTGCTCAATTTCTCACCGGGCCTTAGCTGCCTTCCCACAGGGCAGGGCTCGGGACCTGCAGCCCACCATGCCTGAGCCTCCCCCGCCCCTGTGGGCTCCTATGTGGCCTGAGCCTCCCCAACGAGCGCCGCCCCCTGCTCCATGGCGCCCAGTCCCATCGACCACCCAAGGGCTGAGGAGTGCAGGCACACAGCGTGGAACTGGCAGGCAGCTCCACCTGCGGCCCTGGTGCAGGATCCACCAGGTGAAGCCAGCTGGGCTCCTGAGTCTGGTGGGGACTTGGAGAACCTTTATGTCTAGCTAAGGGATTGTAAATACACCAATCGGCACTCTGTATCTAGCTCAAGGTTGGTAAACACACCAATCAGCACCCTGTGTCTAGCTCAGGGTTTGTGAATGCACCAATCGACACTCTGTATCTAGCTACTCTGGTGGGGACTTGGAGAACCGTTGTGTCGACACTCTGTATCTAGCTAATCTAGTTGGGACGTGGAGAACTTTTGTGTCTAGCTCAGGGATTGTAAACGCACCAATCAGCACCCTGTCAAAACAGACCAATCAGCTCTCTGTAAAATGGACCAATCGGCTCTCTGTAAAATGGAATCAGCAGGATGTGGCTCTGGCCAGATAAGAGAATAAAAGCAGGCTGCCCGAGCCAGCAGTGGCAACCCTCTTGGGTACCCTTCCATGCTGTGGAAGCTTTGTTCTTTTGCTCTTTGCAATAAATCTTGCTGCTGCTCACTCTTTTGGTCCACACTACCTTTATGAGCTGTAACACTCACTGCGAAGGTCTACAGCTTCACTCCTGAAGCCAGCAAGACCACGAACCCACCAGGAGGAAAAAACTCCAGACGCACCGCCTCAAGAGCTGTAACACTCACTGCCAAAGTCCGCAGCTTCACTCCTGAGCCAGCGAGACCACGAACCCACCAGAAGGAAGAAACTCCGAACACATCCAAACATCAGAAGGAACAAACTCCAGACACGCCGCCTTTAAGAACTGTAACACTCACCGTGAGGGTTCGCAGCTTCATTCTTGAAGTCAGTGAGACCAAGAACCCACCAATTCTGGACACAAAAGGGGTGGAGAGAGAGCTAGAGAGAGAAAGAATGAGAGTGAGGAAGACCACTTTGGGTATAACTGGTGAAGTTCCAGTGACTACAATATACACCACCACTCCAGTTAACAGCAAGAGTTAACTTCAGTCATTTTAGATGATTTGGAATTCTGTCACTAGCTAAGGTCCAATAGGCCATTTAATAAACATTTCAGGCCATGGTAAGGATTATTGACTTTAGGTGTAGAGAAACTGCTGGAGGAATGGCCAGTTTACATTTCACTTCTGTGAAATCTTCCCTGACCTACACAAGGAAAAAAAAAACATAGAGGACAGACCAAAGAAAAGAGAAAAAGGGGATCTAAGTATATAAAAAGGGAAACAAAAGATGAGAAAAGAAAAAAGAGAAGAAAAGCTTTCCCCTAGAGTCACAAGCCTGTATACTTTTATAACACTAATGTGACATGGACCAATACTTAGAAAACTTCTTTTTTTCCTCTCTGCTTTGTAAGGAGGTTTCCACCTAAAACTGCTGAGTTATTTGTGATAACGGTGACGAGCTTGCTTAGTTAGGGAGCAATTAAATTGGTCTACAAAATTATACAAACAGAGAGGAGATAACATTAGCAAGTTGTAATTAGTGTTTAAAAGGAAAAAAACATATTTTTAAATGGAATCAGATAGATCAGTAGACTGGGGGCTTCTGTAATATTTAGGACTTCAGGGGCTCTAGCAAAGGTAAGTGGATTTTAGGGTATTTGGTCCTGAGATGTGTGATGCAATTTATTTTGATACATATTTGAGAAATTTTAGTAAAGATATAAATTGCTTTTCAATGTTCTATAGACTTTAAACTGATGATGCTTGAATGTAACTTGGTGCTGACGCATGTCTCATGACAGCTCATCTGCTATAACAACAGTATAGATGCTGCGTCGGAATGAATTGAAGTGGGTCCACTGATGATGAATCTCTTGAGAACAGATGTCAGATGCAGTGTCACCTATTTTCTCAATTCTTCCTCCCCTATATTATAGGTGCCTCAGTTCCCTCTTGCAGGCTCTGGTATATTCATAGGTATAGCCCCAACTATGACTTCTTTCAACAGGAATTTAAGAGACTCCCAAGGAATTCTTTATACTACGTGAGAGAGCTGCATACCAGCATATAATCTGTTCTCTATCTAGAATTTGCAGTTGCTTATGTAACTCATTACATCTTCCTCCTTGTGCACCTAATGACCTTTATGTCAAAGTATTCTTCTAAGGAACTAGTGAAACTGTTAGTTCCTAGTATGTATGAAACCATAAACTAGAATGCATACAAACAATAGCTGCCACAAAAGTCCTTTTTGCAAGTAGTATATAAGATTTTAATTAAAATATAGTGAATGTATGCATTAAGTGAGTTCTGGGCTCTGTGTTCTATTCTTTAACTTCAAGTTCTCAATTCTTAAAGAAATATACATTGCATTAATAATGAAGCCACTCTCATTTCAAGACAGCAGTTAAATTATTGGCTGATATAGTTTATTTTTTTGGCAACCACACTAGTTGTTCATCTCTTTTATAGTTGTGTTCTGTGGGTAGTTTTATAAAAGCATTTCACTTCACCTGAGTCTTGTAACTTTAATTTTAGCATATAAGTATGAGGTCCAACTTTCAGTTTGAAAGTTGGAAGAAGATTATTCCATAACTAGGAGAAAGAAAAAAAGCTTCACTCTAAATACTTAAGAGAATTATTCTTCACAAGTTGAGACAGCCACACGTATCCAGAGTCTGTTATCTTCATTTGCGACAATGGTGACTACTCTCTCCCATGCACTTCCCAATCTTCTTTCAAGGCACATATATCTTAGAGGGATGGTTCTAGTAGCAGCAGCTAACACATCTGGCATGAGTTCCAGTGACCCAACAGCAGCAAAGAAGAAATCTAGAATGGTTCCTTCTGCCTCATGTATAAATATATCTAAAAGGAAACTATCTTTTTAAAGAGTGTCCCTGAAAATACTCTCATCTCTGTCTACCCACAGGGTGACCCTCTGCTTCACCAGCATAGCAGTTTTACTACCAGGATAAGGAAGAAAGTCTTTCATCAATGTTTAATAATGTACTGTTAAATAGCTTATTCTCGTGCACCAACAGAGCGCCGAGAATTTGACAACCAGAATACCAGCATCCCTCTCTCTTGTATAACTTGTTATGCCATTCAAAACGTACTTTCATTGATTCTCACCTTATGGCCCATAACTCTCTTGAGGTATAAGAAAAAAATTATAAAAATGAGTGGATTACCAAAGGTCAAAAAGTTCTAGAGATCTGCTGTACAAAATTGTGCTTCTAGTTAACAATATTGTATCATACACTTAAAATTTGTTAATATAGATTGCATGTTATGTAGTTTTTAAAATCACAATAAACAAAAATGAGTGGCTTGTACAAAATAATATAATTAGTGACAGTAAAAAAAAATAGAATGGACTACCCTGTTTCCTGGAAATACTTTACTTTTTAATTTATTACTAAAATTATTATATTTTGACTTTTTAGGTTTGGGGTACATGTGAAGGTTTATTACATAGGTAAACGTGTGTTACGGGTTTTGTTGTACATATTATTTCATCACCTAGGTATTAAGCCTAGTACCCAATAGTTATCTTTTCTGCTCCTCTTTTTTTCCTTCATTTATTTTTCCTTCCTTTCTCTTCTCTCACTCTAACTCTCCCTTCCTTCTTTCTTACTTTTTTTTCTGCCTTTCTTACTTCTGTATTTTATTCCTTCCTCTGACTTGAAGTATGGCAGGTATTACTGTACCTTTATTTTTTTCCTCTCTGCTTTGTAAGGAGGTTTCCAGCTAAAAATTAAAGGCATTACTGTACCTGCCATACTTCAAGTCATTAATATATTTTCTCTTTATTCCAAACATTATATTTTAGAAAAAGGAAAACAAGCTACCATTCTACTTTGTCTTTATTCTGCCCTATTTCTTTTTTTATTTTAACATTTTTCTTTCTAAATGTCAATGTTTATCAGTGGAAGAGTCATTACAAAGACCTATTTCTTTGAAGAAAATAACAACAATAAGATTATATAATATTGTATTTAATGCAATATTTAATATCAGATTTTTTAAATATTAATATCACTTTTTAGATATTTTTCTTTTCCTATCAGTTTTATGGAACTAGGAACTACTGTCATTTACATTCTACAGATAAGGGAGCTTAGGCACTAAGATGTTTAGTAACCAGCCCAACATCACAAATTGATACAATTAGGAGTAGCCTAACTTCAGAGTTTGAACTTATTATAACTACTACTTTATGTATAAAATCTATTATTATTATAATTACATTAATAATACATTCACTCCATAAGAAAAAAAAATAAAAATAAAATAAAATACTGATATTTTTTCCCCATTCCAGACCTCTATTTCATTTTCACAGGTAACTATTCTGAGCTTTCTTGTGTGTTCTTCCAAATATTTATCAGGTATACATGTACATTCAAATAAATACACTAACATATGACATTTTAGAAAAAGTTCTATGTTCGGTGTAGCTCTACCTTGTTTTTGTACACATACAAGCATGCTGACTCTGATATCTTTCATTTTTAATTCAATTTATTATTGAGAGCGCTCTATATTAGCATCCGTTTTAAAAGCTTCAAACTATTACTTTATTTCCTAATGTATATTTACATTGTATAAGAAATTTTGGTATAACTTGAAATGTATGTATTTGTGTATATTTTAAAGTTATTGCAGAATAATTACTAAAGGTTATATTATCGGATGAAAGAGTATGTGTGTAAATTTACATGCCCATTAGTACATTTATAATCATTTTTCTGTTTTCTGGCTAACACTGTGTGATATTAAGATTCTTCACACAAAACAAATGCTTAAAATATTTTATGCAATATTTTGGTGCTTAAATGCATCAAAATATTTAAAATGTACCGCTCCAAAAGTAAGAAAGTGTCATGTGGAAAATTACCTTGACACAAAAGTAGCCTCCAAGTAAACTAGCGTGCAAGCTATGCCAACAATTGGGGAGCAAAAAGGTTCACAGATCAAATTGAATGACTTGAATCAATTTAAAGCAGACAGTGTAAAGCAAAGTGAAACAGATAAAATGAATTCAGACTTAGGATATGACGTAATTAGTTGAAAAGACAACACTACACTACTTGATCCCTGGAGTATATAATGTTCATGTTCTCTCTCTGCTATGTAGGCCTCCCCCACTACAGTATGGATACAAGGACAAAAGCTTACATTTGAGTGTATTTTGGGCAGAGGACTCATGGGGCCACAACGGGTGTCACCAAATGTTGACTGAATTAAGACTACATGAATATTGAGTGTCTCATGTATATTTAGTATGTCATGCATATTTAATGCCCCAGGTGTCTCATGTATATTTAGTGCCTCATGAATACTGGGGAGGTATCACTGCATTCTTGCGTCCCTTTCTATATGCACAAATATCTACTTTATCTTTCTAACAAGCACCACAGTATACTCACTTACCTCTGCTTAGCACGTGAGTTATCCTATTCATTTTCCTTTTCCAGGACAGAACTGGATATTCTCAAATATAGAGAATGCACTTGACAGCAAAAAATCCCGTGGCGACTAAATGCAAAAGATGCTGAAAATTGAAGGAAATAATAAATAAGCAAAGGTCCAAGGTACTTTTATACACTGCTGGAGATCATATACACGGAAACACTTTCTTAGAAAGTAACTTGGAAATGGCCGGGAGCGGTGGCTCATGCCTGTAATCCCAGCACTTTGGGAGGCCGAGGCAGGTGGATCACGAGGTCAGGAGATCTAGACGCTAATGCGGTGAAACCCCGTCTCTACTAAAAATACAAAAAAATAGCCGGGCGTGGTGGCGGGGGCCTGTAGTCCCAGCTACTCCGGAAGCTGAGGCAGGAGAATGGCGTGAACCCGGGAGGTGGAGATTGCAGTGAGACAAGATCACGCCACTGCACTCCAGCCCGGGTGAAAGAGAGAGACTCCATCTCAAAAAAAAAAAAAAAGAAAAAAGAAAGTAACTTGGAAATATGTATCAAAGTATTGAAACAATGCATATCATTTGAGATAAAAATTTTTATTCTAGAATTTTAGCTTATATGTAATATTATAAGAAAAAGATGAATAATAACACAAATATATCATTTCTAATAAAACTGAAAAAACAATGTGTGAGTACAGAATGGTAATTCTGTATTAAATATTGAATGTGTTACATTCACTAAAATGAGGCAATTTAAAAGGATTATATTAAAAATATTGATATATTAGCATCAAATTATAATTCTAACTTTAAAATTACGTAAATATAATTTTATAATTTTATTTTGGAAAGAATTTTTCAAAGGATAAAAATGAAAGAGTAATTATATTCATGCTAAATACTAAACATTATAAAAATCAGCAATATATATTAAATAGATAATTAGATAAAAACCTTAAAATTTCTTACTGTCCTCATTCAATAAAAACAACAATTTGTAAACTTACATGAAGATATTAAATGCTTCATGGCAAAAGGATGCAACAATTTCACAAGACTGAGGGGTGGGGGGGTGGGGGGGTGTGTCTTGAAGGAATAATTCAAAAGAGGAATAATTGTCCTATGTATTATTTCTACCTTTTCTTTCAAATTCATTACAAATTGAAAACTTCTAAGTTGCACACTTAAGCTTCTTAAAATATTCCAATGAAATCATAAAAAAATACTCTAGGGAGTGTAAGATTTCTTACCAAAAGTCAACTTGGACTAGACATTAAAGCAAATGTGAACTTTATATTCTTAAAAATTAGAAACACAATGATTGAAACTTTGCTAATAATTCTGATTCAATTTAGTATGCTGTCAAAACAATAGGTCTCATAGGAAAAAAATCAAATAACTTTATGTGCTTAAACATATCTTCACTTAAAACCAATCCATTCAAGCTTCTAAAGCAAATTATTTGCATAAATTTACTTGTAATCAACTGGAATATATGCATAATAGTACAAAAATATCAGTGTTTCTCTTTTTGTACAAAAATGTAACTGAAATTATTTTAATATTACTTTAAAAACTGTAGGAATTTAAACTAACTTACATTTTGATATAATTTTGACTGCTGTAAATTTGAAACATTACAAAAAATCATATATTCTACATTTGTGGAGCTGAGCAAAGATGTGGAAAAAAGACATAATTTTCCTGTAGTTTCTCTAAATTTAGTAATAATTAAATAATTATGTCAGAAAAAATAAACGATGCAATAATCTAAAATGTTATTTTGTGTTATTTTATTTTATTTATTTATTTATTTGAGGCAGGCTCTAGCTCTGTCACTCAGGCTGGAGTACAGTGATGTAATCTTGGTTTTTTGCAGCCTCTGCCTCCCGAGCTCAAGGGATCCTCCCAACTCAGCCTCTTGAGTAGCTGGGACTACAAGCATGGGCCACTGTGCCCTGCTGAATTTTGTATTTTTTTGGGAGATAAAGTCTCACCATGTTGCCCAGGCTGGTCTCAGTCTCCCAGGCTCAAGGGATCCCCCCGTGTAGGCCTCTCAAAGTTCTGGGATTACAAGAGTGAACCACCACACCTGGTCATGTTTTTAATTATTTTAGTTTTTTTAATAAAACATACTAAGTCTATATAGTGTCATGTAAATGGATACAGAAAAACATATTTTTGTAACAGGACTTTGATAGATATTGACAAATTGTTTTAATGTAAAGTTATACGAATATGTACACTCCCAGCAGAATATGAGGATGTCAACCTCACTATCCTGGGGTTTGCACTGAACATTAGCCACCCCTAGAACCTTCTTGATGTTTTTAGAAAATCAATTTAGTTAGGAGAGGATCTGAACAATATTTCTATGTTCATTTTTTTTTGTATTTTCTCATTTTGTCATTTAGTCATTTTCATATAGAGTTGCTGTTTTCATTTTCCTTTATGATTTATGAGACAATTTAAATGTTAGGGATATCATATTTGAACACTTTATATAAAAGAAATATGCTCTGGAACTTCACACATTTTATTTATTTTATGTCAAAAATCAACTATTTAAATTTTTACATTTCTACTCATCTTTATATTACTTTTAATACTTTATACTTTTCCATTTTGTTATTAATACACACAATTACAAAAAAGTAATTTTTTATTATCTCCTGTGCAAAGGTAAACCTGTTATAGTGTATTTTTGAATATTTTGAAATATTTCTAAGGATATAATAAACTGTAAATTAGAAGAATTTCTTACAGGTACATTGTGAGGTGTTTCGATAATTAAAATATATTACACAGTAATTTTCAAATGCTTCTGTAAATACAGTGCCACATTATCCCTTTAGTAAGATACATTCAATTATTAAATATGTCACAGTCAATTTTTAAAAGTCCCCCCAAAATAACATTAACAAATGCTGAGAAAAGCATAGGGCATTTTAATATAAGGACTGTCTTACAAAATGGGCATTTTCTATCACAATGCTAGGGGCTTTCAGGGCCAAATTACAATTTCTGAATCTACTTTATACAAGGTACTATTCTCTACTTGAATTAATTTAAAAATGTATTCCTTTCAATAAATGTTTTTGAGTACTCACTGTGTCCTTACACTGTGCATGTTGATGCGTCCTGCACCATAATTGATTTTAAGATATCATGGAAAAAAACACGTGTCAAAGATTTACTTTTGCACATATTATTTATAGAATTATTGTAAAGCCTAAATCTACAATAGGACAAAACAATTATGAACTGGAGAAATATCTCATGAGTTAAGGGACAGTTATAAAATAGCCTAATGTCATTAACTACTAATAACACAGACAATCAGAAAGGAGAAAGGAGGCTGTATGGCTGGAGTCCACTACAAATGTTTAGGGAAGAATGGGAAAGTAAGTGGAGTTACTAAGCACTGGAGTTACTCTATGAATGAAAGGGATTATTGGTCATGAGAATATTAAAACACCTATATTTTTAAAAATTATATGAGCAGGTTCATTGCAGGGTGCCAAACTGAAATAACGTTTAACCCAAAATTTGAAATAAAGATAATTTAAAAAGTCACTGTCTGAAATATTCACAAAATAAATGACAGTTGGTTACATTAATCATCTGTATAAATCTTCTCAGGCATGTATACTTAAGAGATAATAACTGGCCGGGCACGGTGGCTCACGTCTGTAATCCCAGCACTTTGAGAAGCCTAGGCAGGTGGATCATGTGAGGTCAGGAGTTCGAGACCATCCTGGCCAGCACGGTGAAACCCCATCTCTACTAAAAATACCAAAAAAATTAGCCGGGTGTGGTGGCACCTGCCTGTAGTGCCAGCTACCTTGGAGGCTAAGGCAGGAGAATTTCTTGAACCCGGGATGCAGAGGTTACAGTGTGCCGAGATCATGCTGCTGTACTCCAGCCTGGGCAACAGAGCAAGACTCCATCTCAAAAAATAATAATAATAACTAAGTAGCAGAGGATAATGGGGCTACCTAATCTTCATCACAATTTCTTAGTGCTTCTCTTAAAATTAAGATATTATAATGTCTTCAAGAGTAAATACTTAAAGTTTTCATAACAAGAATATTAAAGAAATTTCTGCTAAAATAACCATTTAACTCCATTTAAAAGCTGTATCCTTGTCTTTGTCTACTTTCTATTGCTTATAATGGAATACCTGAAACTGTGTAATTTATAAAGAAAGGAAAATTGGGGTAATTCTGTGGGTTGATAGTAATGTCCTCTTTGACTTGATCGTGTAGTTGCTTTATAATATCACTGGTTTACGTACTTAAGTTGTTTTTGTAGTGGCTGGTAACAGTCTTTTGTTTCCATGATTAGCACTTCCTTAAAGACCTCTTGTAAGTCAGGTCTGGTACGGAAAACTCCTAGCATTTGCTTATCTGAAAAGGATTTGATTTCTCCTTTGCTTATGCAGCTTAGTTTGGCTGGATATGAAATTCTTAGTTGAAATTTTTTTTCCTTAATAATGCTGGATATAAGTCTCCATTCTCTTCTGGCTTGTAGAGTTTCTCCTGCAAGATCTGCTGTTAGCTTTATAGAGTTCCCTTCATACGTCACCTGCCTCTTCTTTCTAGCTGCTTTTAATATTTTTAAATTTTGTACTGATTTTTTAATTTTGTACATATCATGGGGATGGTAGTCCTGTATAGAATGTCATAGAGATTCTCTGAATTTCCTGAATTTGAATGTCATCCTCTTTAGTGAGGTTGGGGGAATTATTGCGGACAATATAATCAAATATAGTTTCCAAGTTGCTTGCCCTCTCTCCTTCTCAGGGAGGCCAATGAGTCATAGGTTTGGTCTCTTTACATAATCCCATATTTCTCAGAGGTTTTGTTCATTTTTTAAGTTTTTTCTTCCTTATTGTCTGACTGTGTTGATTTGAACAACCAGCCTTTGAGCTCTGGGATTCATTCCTCTGCTTTCTCTATTCTGCTGTTAACACTTCTGATGGTATTTTGTAGTTCTTGTAGTGAGTTGTTCAGTTCTATCAGATCAGTTTGATTCTTTCTTAAAATGGCTATTTTGTCTTTCATATATCATTTTACTGGATTGTTTAGATTGAGTTTCAATTTTCTCCTAAAACTTTATGAACATCATTGCTATTCAGATTCTGAATTTAATGTCATTTCAGCCATTTCTGACTGGTTAAGAACCATTGCTGGGTGGCTAGTGTGATCATTTGGAAGAAAGAAGACACTCAGGATTTTTGAATTGCAGGAATTCTTGCACTGGTTCTTTCTCATTTATGTAGGCTAATATTTCTTTAATCTTTTGAAGTTTCTGTATTTTTGATGGGGCTTTTTACTTTTACAGTCTTTGATGCCCTTGAGGGTATCAAAGTTACCCTCAATAGTATAAGATAGGTTCAGTCAACTGGCTTTGTTTCTGGCACTTTCAGGGGGCCAAGGCTCAGCTCCCCACTCCTAGGCTGTGTGCTATAACCCTGGGGGACTGGGACAAGGCCCATGGCTTTTTCTCTTGCCCCTCAAGATTAAGCACCTGCTGCACTGGAGGGGCCAAGGTATTCCCAGTCCACTGGCAACAACCCTTTGATGGGGAGTGCTAGTAAAAGCCTTTTGTTGGAGTCATGGCAGCAGGATCCATGCTTACCTGCATGTGCCAGCTACACCAGGATATGTGCACACTGGTGGTGGTGACATGGTATAGTGCACATGCTTGCATGTGCTGGCATCTGTAGGGCAGAGACTTTGCCTGGTCCACAGGCATGCATGTGCAAGCATATTCAAATGTTTTGAGGACAGTATGTCAAAGAGATATCTATACTCCCATTTTCATGAAGATTTATTCACCAATTTCTGGAATTAGCTTACCCAGCTCTGAATGGATAAAGAAAATGTGCTATATAAAAACAATGGAATACTACTATTCAGCCTTTAAAAAAAAAAAAAGAAATTTTGTCACTTGTGAATACAGGCATGAACCTGGAGGACATTATGTTAAGTGAAATAAGCCAGGCGTAGAAAAACAAATACTACATGATCTCACTCATATGTGAAATGTAAAAAAAGTCAACCTCATAAACATACAGAGCAGAATATTGTTTCCCAAAGGGTGGTAGGCGGGTGAGGGGAAGATATTGGTCAAAGGACACAGCGCTTTTAACAGAAGGAATAAGGTTGAGATCTAACACACAGCATGTTGAGTATAGTTAAAAACAGTATATTGTATATTTCAAAATTGCTAAGATAGTAAATTTCAAATGTTTGTTATCATCACAAAAATAAGTGTTCATAGTATTAGGTAAGTTAATTAGCTTGATTTAATAATTCCACTTTGTATTCATCTGTCATAACAGCATGTTGTATGCACAAAATATATACAATTATAATTTGACAGTTTACAGCTAATAAAAACGTATTGGGAATGGATAGTAATGTTTCATATTAATGTCTCAACCATAATGAGAAGAAAAAGAAGGAACAGCAGAGAAACCTGAAGAGCACTAAGAGGCAGAAAATGAAAATAATTAAGAGATATTGTCACTACAAATATGTATATGTGTGTGTGTATGTATATATATGTGTATATGTATATATGTATATATGTATATATATGTGTATATGTGTATATATGTATACATATATACATATATACACATATACACACACACACACACATATATATTTTCCAAACAGAGTCACTCTGAGAGTAAAAGGAAAAACTGAGTAACTACAGCAAGGTCATGGGCATAAATGGGTTTTATCCCAGTCTAGTCAGCAGTACATAAGGCTACTATTCTCTGAAGACACTAAGAAATTAAAATTAAAAAGGCAAAGAGAAAACCAACAGAAAATTTTAACATGCAATTTAGTAGCATCTGTAATATTATTGTAATATTGTAACAGGCGTGTGTATGTGTGCGTGCGTGTGTGTAACACGGAACAACCAGCAAGATCTGCGAGTTGCTTGCCATTAGTTCTACCTGTTTTCTTTGTTTCTACCTCACCCTGAATAGTCCAGCCATGCTATTAATTCCAGCGTTTCCCATGAGGTGAGACTAGAGTAGGCTTTCTGGGAAGCACCTTGGAATGCTAGAGAAGTCGGACATCTACCTCCAGTTCTCTTTTCCTACTCTAGAGTGGGCAGAGAATCTACTCTGTCTGTTGCTTTGCCAAATTGAGGGAGGAGCGACATGGTGTAAATGAGGCCGTTCCTCTTACCCTTCTAATGCAGTTTCTATTCGCCTCTGTGTTCCACATGTTGTCTCAGGCTCAGTCCTAATTTTGTGGGTTTTCAAAAAGACATTCTTGCCTGTAGATACTTCCTAGTTGAATTTTCTGTGGGGGAGGGAGGACAGCCTGGGACCTCCTATTTCACCATGTTGCAGATGTCATCCCCAATCCCGAGACTTTGACTTTCATCTATGAGCATCTGTCTCCCTAAATTATTATCTTGTTCAGAGGTGTACCCTGAACTCTGTAATGTTATATTCATCTGCCTACTGGATGTAGCTACATGAAGGTTCCACAGAGGCCTCTTGAACTCAATTTCTCCAACTGAATATAAGATTTTCTTTCCTTCCTAAGCCAATCCTCATATTATATTCATTTATGTCAGTGAAAAGCATGATAATGCACCTTGAATTTCAGGCATCATCTTGGTCCTCCCTATCTCTTTTGCCATGTAATCAATCATAAGTCCTGTCAATTCTACCTTCTATGTAGCTTCCTAGTTTGCTGCTTTATTTATTTATTCATATTGGTCAAAGTAACTCACCAGGCAACACTATAAGCAGCTGAGTCAGAGATGTGGAATTGAATCCCTGTTTTACTGTTTACTAATTATATGAAGCACCTAATTACTCTGAGGTTCAGGTTTTCTGTTTTGTTCATACAGGATAGCAATAGTTCATACCTCACTCATGGGTGAGGTATGATCTGTTACTATACAAAGTGCTTGTAAAGCACTCCTCTTGGCATATGCTTATTCAGCAAATGTTAACTATTCCTTTTACTATTGTTAAGTATTACTAATGCAAACCACTATCATCTTATGACTAAATCACTGCCACCATCTTTTAATAATGATTTTCCTAATTCCATTATTTTATTCACGTAGCCATTCTTTAGATTACAGAAAAAATAATATTTTAAAGACACAAATGTGAGCACATCAGTTCGCTGCCCAATGGCTACTCGAGCATAACTTTCAAATCTCTTCTCACTATGCCTAAGCACTTCTTAATACGTCTCCTGTTTATCATAGTAGCTTTTTCTCGATTCTTTCTTTACCAAAAAGTTGAACTTGAATATACCTAAGAATTGCTAAAAGTATATTAAAACTGATCCGAGAATGCACCCACATATCTTAATTTAATAAACCTAGGTTGGCGATCGGAACTTTATATTTTAAGTTAATTCCAATCTCTCCATAGCCAACACCCAGAAGATTCTGCATAGGGAACATAACTTCAAAACCTTGATTTATGTTGCATTAAATTCACATTTTTTGGCCTCATGTTAATAGTCACTGTTTTTCCAAACCAAAAAAAAGCAGTGGCCTGTTAACTTTCTTTTATCATTATCCAATGCAGAAAAGCAAACTTCAGATATTTATTTGGTCTTTTACATAGGTGTTACTACTGAGGAGATAATTCACTAAGAAGTTGAAAGTTACTTACATTCCTCACTCTGTATTAATACATCACCGCACTAGCATATCAGTTTCTTATTAATTTGATTAGCATGAGTAAAACTTCCCTGAAATATGACTACTACCAGATGTAGTAATAAAACTGAGATAATTAGTATTTACAAATGAAGAGTAGATTCTGAAATAGAATATATCTCATGAAGTATAGCCCAAAAAGAGAACAAAACAAGTCTCTGGCAAGCTGGGCTTATTTTCAGCAACATCTTACATAAAATATAACCATTTCCTCTCCACATCCAGTGGTTTTCTAACTTTTATAATAAAAATGACATTTCTTTTTACTACAATACTCAACCATTTAAGACATAAAGTTAAGAGAATTAATCTTGTTATTTTTATTCCTTTTACAAGAGTAATTCCTTGTGTGCTCTTGAGTTTATTTCTTTTTTTTTTTAATGTTTGTGTTCATTATCCCTCACGTCATAAGTAACTTGATAGCCAGGGGTGTGTATGTGTCTGTATTTATGTATGAGAGAGACAGAGAGAGAGAGAGGGAAAATGTGTGTGTGATTAAAAAAAAAAAACTCTTCTCAGTAAAATCAGTATGATTTTGCTTTTTCCCCCTATATTTGACAGGTATAAACAAGAAGATAAGAATCATGATAGGCTATTGAATAGTTTATCTGTTTGTAGTTTCGCTTCAAATATATGACTCTAAATTCAGAATAGATACATCACTTGGTGTAGTTCAGATAATTGATTCATAAGCCAGCTACATCAGGCAGGTTTTGATGGTATCTTTATAAATAGGCCAGAGCTTTCAAATGCCTGATGGTATCTCTCATGCTGACATGAAAGGCATTTAGAGGTTGGAATATGCTACCAGTACAACTTGTATTCTAGATACAGTGCATGAGACCTATTAACTTTCTATAGTACAAGTAACAAAATATCACTGAAATAAATTGAATGGTATATAAGAAATGATTTGGCCGGGCTTGGTGGCTCACACTTGTAATCTCAGCACTTTGGGAGACCGAGGTGGGCGGCTCACGAGGCCAGGAGATGGAGACCATCCTGGCCAACATGGTGAAACCTCGTCTCTACCAAAAATACAAAAATTAGCTGGGTGTGGTGGCGCGTGCCTGTAATCTCAGCTACTCGAGAGGCTGAGGCACAGGAATCACTTGAACCCAGTAGGCGGAAGCTGCAGTGAGCCGAGGTCTCACCACTGCACTCCAGCCTGGTGACAGAGTGAGGCTTTGTCTCAAAAAAAAAAAAAATGCTTTTATAATTGTATTTTAAAGAAAGAATATGGGGTACTGACTTTTATGTTAGGTGTTTAGAAATGAAGAGACAAGCAATTTTCAGATGCTTAAAACAAAAATGGAATAATAATAAAAAGGAGGATTAGAAAGTCCAGACACATATCCACTGGTATGTATTGCTGAAGATCATTTCTCATCCAAGATAAGATGCAGATCTTATACTGCTAAAGGTGGTTTTCAATTGAGCCTCCCTTTGCAAAGCACATTCACTCAGTCTATGTTCATAATTCCAGATGTGCATGCACACACATCTTTTATTTGTAAAATTAGGTAAAGGATTAGGAACTTACATAGAGAGATATTTATTAAGCAGCTGTGATATACAAGATTCTGGGACAGAAGTAGTATATTAAACAAATTCATTTGGTAATTCTTACTAGGTCCTCTGAATCATTTGACTGTGAATGTTTTTATATTGTTTACAACTACTGAGGCACAGGCACTTTCTAATACACACTATGCCACCATCTTCCCCATCACCTGTTGTCATATACATAAAGAACGTTTTAGCTCGCCTTGAAATATTTCTTTCTAGGTGTTTATCCCTAACTCCACTCTCTACAACAAAAGCATACGCATAATCTCTATATCCTAGAAGATACCTATATCTATTTATTTATTAACTTCTCAGCAAATATTTATTGAGCACCTACTCTATGCTGAGTACTGAGGACATAGTGATGAGCAAGACAGACAATCTCATCCCAAGGCCTTCTAGTTTCTAGTGAAAATGACTGACATACTGCTACAGTTAAGAAATATGATGCTAGGGTGATGTCAGCAAGATGGCAGAATAAAAGGTCCTTATTGTCCCCCGCCCCCAGCCCTCACGGAATGCCAATTTAACAACTATATACAGACCAGAATACTTCTGTGAGAACCACAGAATACAATTAAGAAGTTGCAGCAGCCCAAGAAATCATTGAACAGAGAATGCCTATGTTGAGATGAATAGGAGTAGTAGTTTGATTTTGTCTATGATGCCTCCTCCCCCGAGTCAGCATAGCTCAGTACCAAGAGAGATGCTGTTGTTTCTTCATTTCCTCTCTGAAGAAAGGAGAGCACAAGGAGTATAGCCAATGTCATCAGCCTTTTGGGACACTTCCAGAGAGACCTGTTCTTGTCTTGTCTACCCCAGAATACTGAGGAATTTGTCATAGTTGGAACACCCAAGGGCACCTAAGATGAAGAGGAGGAACAGGTGACTCTCAGCACGCTCTTTGTCTCCAGGAGTTGGCAAAGTCCCCGGCATCTACCCAGCTTCTAGCAGCTGCAGGATTTTCAGCAATCATTAAGATCACCAGCAATTCTCATGGCCTCCAACAGTCAAATGGCTCCCAAGAGCTGGCATGGATTGCAGCTGCTCTGTGCAGATTGCAGCTTTCCACACAGATCACAACTGATAAAAGGCCTGCAGCAAAAGGTGCAGCACCCAGAACCCAGAACAGATTATTGTTGTCTGTGTGGATCACAACAGCTGTGTGGCCCCAGAAACCAGGATGGCACCAGGCACTCTTTGCTGAATAAAGTAGAAGGCATAATTCCTAGGAGAAGGTACAAATCTTGGCAGATGGCACCAATCTTGGCAGATAGTGCAGGTCTGAAAAGCCAGGATGGCTCTGTGGGATTGGGACAAAGAAAACAATTCTGGTACTTTTATTTCACTGTGGAAAGAAAATAGTGGAGCTTGTGCCTAATGTCCCAGCATTCCAACGCACAGTCCTTGGGAAAATGCAAGAGTGGCCCTCAATAACTAGCATGGCTCTGTGGGATGGGTAGAAGGTGCAAAATTTTAAGATTTTTTTCCACAAGAGAAGGAAATGAGTGTAACATACACACATATAAAAAAAACTGAGGCATTCCCAGAATCTGTAGTAAGGCTAATTAGTGAAGGTCTTTCCCTGCCAAAGCCAGCCTGCAAAGACCAGAAGAGGTGGCTGCTTTTTCACATGAGGAGGCATGTAAAGCTACAAGAAACAAGAAAAAACAAGGAAATATAATGCTACCAAATGAACAAAATAAATCTGTAGTAACCCTAAAGAAATGGAAAAATCCAAATTACCTGGAAAAAAATATCAGAATAATTGTCATAATATGTCCAGTGAGCTAAAGAAGAAGACAGACAACTGAACAAAAATCAAGAAAAATATATAAAGGAAAAATTAGAATATCAGCAAAGAGATAGGAACCATAAAAGAGAACCAATAGAAATTCTGAAGCTGAAAATACAATACAAGAACTGCAAAGTCCAATAGAGGCCTTCAAGAGCAGACTCAATGAAGAAAAAAAAAATCAGCAAAATCAAAGACAGGTTATTCAAAATTATCCAGTCAGTGGAACAAATTGAGTGAAGAAAGCCTATGGGACTTATGGCACATCATCAAGTGAACCAATATATTCATTATGGAAGTCTAAGAAGGAGAATAGAAAGCAAAAAGGACAAAGAGCTTATTTCCAGATATATGACTGACATCTTCATAATTCTGGAAAAGGGACATTCAGATTCATAAGCCTCCAAAATTCAAATAAGATAAATTAATGAAGTCTATACTGGGTCATAAGATAACTAAATTGTCAAAAGTCAGAGTCTAAGAGAAAATTTTTAAAGAGCAAGATAAAAACACTTTGTCTGGTGCAAGAGAGTCCACCATAAGACTATCAGGGATTTCTCAAGGAAAAACCTTACAGGATGGAATGGAGCAGGAAAACATTTAGGAAACTGAAAGAAAAAAAAATTGCTAACCCAGAATTCTGTAACTAGAAAAATTGTATTTTAAAAATGAAAGAGAAGTAAAAATCGTTCCTGGTAAATAAAAACTAAAAGAGTTGGTCACGATCAGACCTGCGTTATAAGAAATGATAGTGAATTTTTCGACTTGAAATGAAAGGACCCACTATTAATTTTAGTGTAAAAGTAAAAAAGACATTAAGGATAACCATAACTACAAAAAGTGTTAATGTATGCATAATATAAATAGATTTAAATTGTGACATTGACAACAAGAAGTGTGGGGAGAGGAAATATAAAAATGAAAGGTTTTGTATGTGATTGAAATTATTATCAGTTTAAGATAGACTATTATAACCAAGGGATGTTTTTTGTAAGTCTCACAGTAATAAAACAACAACAACAAAATAGAAGATATAAAGGTCAAAAAGAGAAAAAAATCAAAGAAATGTCTCTACAAAAAAATAATGAAATACAAAGGAAAGAGAGGAAAAAAGGAATAAAAAAACTACACAACAAAATAAAACACCGCTCCAGAGCAACCAGTGAATTGATGAATAAATCAAAATAGAAATCAAATAATATATTGAGAGAAGTGAAAATAAAAACATGACATACTAAAACTTATATAATACAGCAAAACCAGTTATAAGAGGGAAGTTTATTATTATCTACATTAAAAAAGAAGAAATAAAATAAACAACCTAGCTCTAGACATCAAGGAACTAGAAAACAAAGAACAAATTATACTCAACATTAGTGGAAGGATGGAAATAATAAAGGTAAGAGTAGAAGTAAATGAAATAGAGACTATAAAAACAAAATAAAAAATCAACAAAAGTGAAGGCTAATTTTTGAAAAAGATTAAATTAACAAATCTTTAGCTAAGCTAAGAAAAAAAGAGAGAAGACTCAAATAAAATCAGAAATAAAAGAGGAGACATTACACCTGATGCCAAAGAAATAAAAAATCAATCAGAGATTGCTAAGAACAAATATATGCCAACAAATTTGGTAACCTAAATGAAATGGATAAACTCATAGCTACCTACAATTTACTTAAACAAAGCTATGAAGAAATAGAAAATCTGAACAGACCAATAAGAAGTAAGGAGATTGCATTAGTAATTAACAAAATTACAACAAAGAAAAGCCCAGGACCTGTGGCCTCACTGCTGAATTTCCCCAAATATTTGAAGAATAATTAAAAAGAATTATCTTCAAACTCATTCAAAAAATTAAAGTGGTGGGAGCACTTTAAAACTTCACTTTTATTAGGGCAATGTTATCCTGATACCAAAGCCAAACAAGTTCACTTATAAAAAAGTAAAATTACAGTTCAATATTTCTGATGAACATAGGTACCTAAGTCTTTAAAATACTTCTACATCAAATTCAACAGCACTTTAAAAAGATCATATCACAATCAAATGAGATTTATGCCTGGGATGCAAGGATGGTTCAGCTTATGCAAATCAATAAATGTGATACATCACATTAATAGAATGAAGGATAAACATATCATCATCTCAATAGAGGCAGAAAAAGCACTTGACATAATTTAACAATCTTTCATGTTAAATAAATTAGACTCTGAAAGGAATGTACCTGAACACTAAGAAGTCCACTTTTGAAAATCTCACAGCTAATATTATACTCAATGGTGAAAAGTCAAAAGCTTTTTCTGTAAGATAAGAAACAAGACAAGGATGCTCTCTCTCACCAATTATATTCATCATAGTAGTGGAAGTCCTAGTCAGAGCAATTTGGAACAAAGAAAAAAGAAATAAAAGGCATCTAAATTCAAATTAGAAAGAAATAAAATTATTAATGACATGATTGTATACATAAGAATGAGATGATTGTATACATAGGAAAGATGACATGATCGTATACATAGAAAGATATATGATTATAGATGACATGATAGCATACATAAGAAACCCTAAAGACTACACCCACACCAAGACACACAGACACACACACACAAACTGCAAGAACTACTAAATTCAGTAAAGTTGCAAGATACAAAATCAACAGACAAAAGTCAGTACTGTTTCTGTATACTAACAATGAACTACCTGAAACAGAATTTAAGAAACAATTCTATTTGCAATAGCATGAAAAATAACAAAATATTAATAAACTTAACCAAGGAGGTGAAAGTCTTATGCACTAAAAACTACAATACATTGATGGAAGAAATTACAAACACACACAAATAAGTGAAAAGTCTTCCAGTGTTTACTGACTGGAGAATTTAATCTTGTTTAAAAACATCCATACCACTGAAAGTGTTCTGCAGATTGAAGGTTGTTCCCAAAAAAATTCCAATGGCATTTCTTACAGATATAGGAAAAAAAAAATTCTAGGCTGGGTGTGGTGCCTCATGCCTGTAATCCCAGCACTTTAGGGGGCTGAGACAGGCAGATCACTTGAGGTCAGGAGTTCAAGACCAGTCTGGCCAACATGGTGAAACCTCTGTCTCTACTAAAAATACAAAACAGCTGGGTATGATGGAGGGTGCCTGTAATCCCAACTACTTAGGAAGCTGAGACAGGAAAATCGCTTGAGCCTGGGAGGCAGATGTTGCAGTGAGCTGAGATGGTGCCAATGCATTCCAGTCCAGGCCACAGATAGAGATGCTGAATAAAAAGGGGAAAGAGAGAGAGAGAAAAAAAAAAGAAAGAAAGAATTCTAAAATTCATATGGAACAACAAGAGACCCAGAATCACAAAGTGATCATGAGGGAAAAGAACAAAGCTACAGACATCACATTTCCTGATTTCACAATATATTACAAAGCTACACTAATTAAAACAGTGTGGTACTGAAATAAAAGCAGGGATATAGAATAAAAGCAGTGGAAGATAATAGACAGGAGAGAAATAAAACCAGGTATTATACGGTCAACTTCAACAAGGGCACCAAGAATAGACAATAGGGAAAATACAGTTTCTTCAATAAACGGTCATGGAAAAACTGGATATCCACATTAAAATTCACAAAACTGAAGCCCTGTCTTACATTATACACAAAAATTAACTTAAAGTGAATTAATGACAAATGTAAGAATTTATGTAAAATTCCTAGAAGAGGGCATAGGTGATATGATATGCTTTCATTATATTGGTCTTACTAATGGTTTCATGGATATGACATCAAAATCACCAGCAACAAAATAAAAATTGACAAGTAGGACTATATCAATCTAAGAAGTTTCTACACAGCAAAGAAAACATTCAACAGAATGAGAAGGCAACCCACAGAAAAGAAGAAAATATTTGCCAATTATTTATCTGATATGGAGTTAATTTACAAAATACATAAGGAACTCCTACAATTCAATAGCAAATCAAACAAGGAAATAACTTTCTTTAAAATGGACAAAAGACTTGAAAAGATGTGTTTTCAAAGAAGATATTCAAATGACCAACAACTACATGAAAAGGTACTCAACACCATCAATCATCAGGGACATGAAAACCAAACTACATTGAGATATCACCTCCTGCCTGTTAGGAGAGCTATTATTTTTTAAAAGACAACTCTTGGTGAGAATTTGGGCAAAATGAAATGCTTGTACACTCTTGGCTTGAATGTAAAATGGTTCAGTCCCTATGAAGTTTCCTCAAAAATTAAGAATAGAATCACCATATTGTCATGCCACACCACTTCTGGGTATATATCCAAAAAAATTGAAATGTGAATCTCAAAGAGATATCTGCACTCCCATATCAGGGGGACCCACCCCAAGTAATTCAACATGAGTCCTTTTCTATTTTCCCTAAGTGTCCCAGCCAGTCTGAGAAATAAAGGGAAACAGTAAAAAGAAATTTTTAAAGCTGGGTTTCCGGGGGAGACATCACAAGTCAGCAGGTTCCGTGATGCCCCGCAAGCCGCAAAACCAGCAAGTTTTTATTAGTGATTTTCAAAAGGGGAGGGAGTGTACAAATAGGGTGTGGGTCACAGAGATCACATGCTTCACATGGTAATAAAATATTACAAGGCAAATGGAGGCAAGGCGAGATCACAGGTCCGGGGCAAAATTAAAATTGCTAATGAAGTTTCAGGCATGCATTGTCATTGATAACATCTTATCAGGAGACAGGGTTTGAGAGCAGACAACCGGTCTGACCAAAATTTATTAGGCAGGAATTTCCTCGTCCTAATAGGCCTGGGAGCACTACAGAAGACCAGGGCTTATTTCATCCCTTATCTACAACCATAAAAGACAGACGTCCCCAGAGCAGCCATTTTAGGGGTCTCCCCCTAGGAACACATTCTCTTTCTCAGGGATGTTCCTTGCTGAGAAAAAGAATTCAGTGATATTTCTCCTATTTGCTTTTGAAAGAAGAGAAATATGGCTCTGTTCCACGTGGCTCTTAGGCAGTCAGACCTAATGGTTATCTCCCTTGTTCCCTGAACATCACTGTTATCCTGTTCTTTTTTCAAGGTGCACAGATTTCATATTGTTTAAACAATTTGTGCAGTTAACGTAATCATCACAGGGTCCTGAGGTGACATACACCCTCAGCTTATGAAGATGACAGGATTAAGAGATTAAAGACAGGCATAAGAAATCACAAGAATACTGACTGGGGAAGTGATAAGTGTCCGTGAAATCTTCTCAGTTTATGTTGGAGATTGCAGTAAAGACAGGCGTAAGAAATTATTAAAGTATTGATTTGGGGAACTAATAAATGTCCATGAAATCTTCACAATTTATGTTCTTCTGCCATGGCTTCAGCCAGTCCCTCCATTCGGGGTCCCTGACTTCCCACAACACTCCCATATTCATTGGAGCACTATTCAAAATAGCCAAGATACAGAAACAAACCAATCCATCAGCAGACAAATGAGTAAAGAAAATATGGTATGTATACACATTTTAAGACTGAATATCATTCAGTCTTAAAAAAAGAAAATGTTTTTTATTTGTGACAACATGGATGGATCTTGAAGACATTATGCTATGTAAGATAAGTCAGTCACAGAAGGAAAAATATGGCATAATTTCACTTATATGAGGTATCTAAACTAGCCAAACTTATAGAAGGAGAAAAAGGAATGGTGTGACCAGGGGATGGGAGGAGAGGGAAATGGGTTCAGTGGACATCAAGTTACAGTTTAATGAGATGAAAAATCTCTACCATAAAACAAAGTACCTAGAGTTAACAATAAAGTGTGATGTACTTAAAAACATATTAAGAGGGTAGTTCTCATGTTAAGTCTATTTGCATTTTCATTTAAGCTGTTATTTTATGTGCTGATAATTAATTGAAAAACTCTACTACTTTTCTTCTTTTCATGTCATTATCAGTGTGCCCCACTGGGCATGTTTCTATTTCTTCTTCAAAGTTTTCCTTTACAAAGTTTTAATCACTCAAGAAAATTATTTTTTCTGATCTCCTGCAATTTAATCCAACTTTAAGAACCCATCTTAAATTACATATGAAATAATTATATACATATTTCACTAAATTATTTAATGGTAAATTCAATTTCCTAAGATAATTGTAGAAGATAAAATATTGCAAACTGTTTTCAACTGTTTCAATTTTTCTACAATGGAAAGACCAGACCACACAGAAAATAGATACTTTGATAAATATTTATTTATTCACTCTTCTCGCAACAAATGGTTTAAGTACTTTTGTGTGCCAAAAACTATTCTAGAAAAAGAAATATATAGTTAGATAATAATTTTAAAAACCTCTTTCATCATAGATTTTATATCTTTGTGGGGAGAGACAAACAAGAGATCCATAAATATTTTAATAAATAAACTAGATGTCAGGTAGTGATAAGCAAGACATACAACAAATAATGATGAACAGTGATTCTTGAGAAAAGAACAAATGAGCTAAGCCATAAGCATAGCCCAGTTTACTGTCTATAGAAAATCTCCAGACTTTGGCACATGGAGGGGAAATCCAGACACAATTTGGAAGTCTCCCTGAATGAAGGAGATGGAGCTGAGACATGGCTGGTGTTTGTAGAGTAGCGGTGTAAAGAAGAGATAACTGTAATGAAAGAGAATTCTAGAGAACTTCACAGAGTAATCTCAGAGTCCAGTTGAGTACTAATCGGGGCATGGATATGAAGAAACTCTCAGAAGCCAGAAAAAGAGCAACCCGAAAGGATTAGGCAGACCAGTTCTACAGGTTTGGGAATAGTGCCTTTCCCAATAGGAAGAATAGAAAACCTCCTAATTCATTGGGCATCAACTAATGTCATCCCTCAGTAGTGCAGAAAATTAACTCTTAACTAAATGCTATTCTGGACTTGCCTGACAAAGTTAAAAGCAAGAACCAAAATGATCAAACTGATTCTATGTACATAGTTGCTTATTGTTCTGTGGATTTTTTTTTTCAAATATCTTGAACACTTCGCTCCTGACTTCCTTCACATCTTTGCTCACAAGTTATCATGTCAAAAGGCCCTACCTAACTTGTGTTTAAAGCAGCCATACCTCTCTCTCCCACTCCTGCCATGCCTATCCTTCTTGCATGATTAATTTTCCTCTATAATCCCTAGACACTCATCATTTTCTAACATCCTGTGTAATTCACATGTTTTGTTTATCATTGTGTCTTTCCACTAAAATATAAACTTTATGCCAGTATGGAGTTTTACATGTTGTTTACTTCTCTCTCCTCGAATTTTAGAATAAAGCCCTGATCTATAATAGACTGTCAATAAACATTATTGCTTGATTTGATTTTGAAGTATGTGTTCTATGTTTACAAGAGGAAAGATAAAAATGAAAAGAACACACCACACTAATAATATTGAATACCCTGGGAGAGATCATTTGAAGATGATATAAGTTCTGTATTTTTGTCCTTTATAACTTTTATATTATTTTCCAACACTTATTAACAGCATGTATCTCTGTGATAACATTATAATAAAACTATTTATTAAAGATAATAATACAGTGTCTGTGGTATAATATACACTTTCATGTTATTCAATAAGTATACTACTGGCTCCAACCATGTGCCAGACACTGTGCTAAGGTCCCTGAGAGATAGCATTGAACAAAAATCAAAGATACACAGGTTTTTTGGAGGCTGGAGTAATGTAATATGGATATACTCACCGAATAATAATTGCAATATTTTTTATTGTTTATACCCAATACTTTAAATGTTACATTTGTGTTTATTAAAGAAAATGTCAAACTGACTTTCAAATTACCTGGAAGGGGCACAAAGAAGTTTCTGGGATGTTAGAAATGTTCTATTTCATGATTTGTTGACTGTTTTATAGGTTTAGACATTTGTTAAAACTTACAAAAGAATACACTTAAAATATACATATTGTCGTATGTAAGTGATCTTAATGAAAAACACAAAGCTATATATTCTTTCCTCAATTATAACACATGCTATTCTAGAAAATTTAAATGAGGAAATCCATTTTTTAAATAAATAATTAACAAAGCCTGTTAATGAAATTTGGGATTTGATTTAGATTGGAAGATAAAGATTTAAAAGATCTTAATAAATATAAGTTTGGAAGTAATTTTTATAATTCATGTAAGATTCTTGAGCATACAATTCAGCATAATAAACACATTTATAAATAGGAAATAATTGTTAATTATCCTTTGATTACAAAAATATTTCATGATCATGTACAGAAAATTTTGGAAAGCACAGAAAGAAAATCATCTAAAGGCTAATAATCTTTTGGCATATTCCTTTGCAAAGATTTTTCTAGATACATTTATGCATAAATGAAATCACATGGCCTATATTTTTGTATCATGTTTTCATGTTTATAATTATAAATAAAACAGGCATATTCCCATGTTGGAAAAAGCTGAGTGTTGGGAGAGAAACTGAGGCAAGCCTTCCATAATGTCCTCTGGAATGTGTCTAGACTTGCTGGCTCCTTGCTTCTAGCCCTCCTAGGCTCCTATTTCCATTACCTCAAGTAGCAAAACATGTTCCATATAAATGCTAAACCGTCACAGCTGTAAATCATGTGCTTAATGCAACCTGCCCTTTTGACCTCCACATTCTCACCACCTGTTTCTTTGTTGGATTACCAATAGAGCATGGGCTCCCAGAGCTCAGGGCCTTCGCAGCCTCTGTACAATAGTGATGGCCCCCTAATGTCCCACCTTTTTTCTCTCTTTTTCTCAATCCTTTGACTCTGCCCGACTTTGTCACCCCCACGACGTGGTGTTGGGTCTCATCACCCCAACATTCCTGGCTGCCCAATGTGGGGCGACAAAGACCCCAGTGAAGGAACACTAGAGCATGTGAAAGCAGAGGACGCATCGTCAAATGAGATAAGTCAGTCACATAGAGGAAAAATATGACACAATTTCACTTATATGAGGTATCTAAAATAGACAAACTTGGAGAAAAAGGAACCATATTGTCGTGCCACACCACTCCTGGGTATATACCCAAAAAAACTGAAACATGAATCTTGGAAATATCTGCACTCCTAAAAGAAGCTCAGCAGGAAAGCTAAGCACTGGAAGAACCAGGGTAACAATGGGACAAAGTGAAAGCAAACATTCTACTTAACTTAAATTTAAGGCATTTATTATGAAGAGGGGGAGTGAAAGTACTCAAAATTTATCACTCTTTAGTGCAGTAAAGCAGTTTTGTCCATGGTTCCCAGAACAAGGGACTATGGAGTTGGATGAATGGGAGAGAATTGGCAGACATTTTTTTAAAAAGCATATAAAGATGGAGCAAAAATTCCAGTCTGGGTTTGGTCAATGTGGGTGCTAATAAAAGCAGCTCTTGAGCCATTTCCAACAGATGATGAGGCAGATTCAGATGAGGAAGAGGACCAGTGTAAAAAACTACAGATTCTGAATGTGACGAACAGGAAACTCAAAGAAAGGGAAACAAAGTATGTTTTAACTAGCCTGTCGGCTCCACCTGCTGAATTAAGTGAAACCCCACCTCCTCTCTCTCCCCTTAATGGGCAAGAAGATGAATTAGCTACAAAACATACTGCTCCCGTAGTTACGACATTAAAACCTGGAGCAATTGGTGGTGCTATACAAAATTCTATTCAAAAGGCTAGAGCGAAGGAAGACTTTGAAGCATGGCAATTTCCCCTAACTATAATCCAACAGGGAGGACAGCAAACGTCCTTCCGCTGTCTTTCCAAAATCCATCTATAAAGGAGAAAGCGATATACAAGTCGTTGAAGAAAAAAGTTTACCCTATTCCTTTAAAAGCCAGGGTAAATTTCAAGCCTATAATTGATAATTGAAGGTCTTCTCCATGACCCTATAAACACTCCAATACTACCTTGTTAGTGTAAACAATGGCGTAGCCTGAAAGCACTGAGAACACTGACAACCAGTAGCCTTCCTATCAAAAATCCTTAACCCCGTAACCTGCGGATGGCCCAAATGCATTCATCTGTAGCAGCAACTGCTTTGATAATAGAAGTAGAAAAATAACTTTTAGAAGAAACCTCACTGTGAGCACACCTCACTAGTTCAGAGCTATCCTAAGTAAAAAAGCAAAAAGTTAGCTTACTAACTCAAAGTATGAGGCTATTCTGTTAGGAAAAGGTGATTTAACATTAACCACTGAAAATTCCCTTAACCCAGCAGGTTTCCTAATGAGGGATTTAAATCGTAATTACCATGCAAATGTCCACCAGACCTAGGAGGAACTCCCTTCAGGACAGGACAGATGGTTCCTCCCAAGTGATTGAGGGGAAAAACAGAATGGGTATTCAGTAATTGATAGAGAGACTTGTAGAAGCAGAGTTAGAAAAATTGCTTAATAATTGGTCTGCTCAAAAGTGCGAGCTGTTTGCACTCAGCCTAAGCCTTAAAGTACTTACAGAATCAAAAAACTCTATCTCAATCCTGACTCAAATGTTACCTACACCCTCTCTGAAACGTATTTGCATAAGAACTGTTTACGGGAATGCATCTTGATAGGGCAGCTGGGTTGTTATGAAATACTTAGGAACCCAGCGCAGCTCTAGAACTCACCCCTGAGCGCAAAGGCAATGGTAAAGGACACGCTGGTAAAGGACCACTAGAATCCAGCAGCCCAGACCCCTTTCTTTGTGGTCCAGAAATGCAGGAAAACGGGTGCAGGACTGCTACAGCGGTGAGCATAACTAATCCGATAAGCAGAGGTCCATGGGTGGTTACGCACCCTGGAAAGGAATAAGCATTAGGACCCTCGAGGACGCTCTAGGACTAATGCTCATCGGAAAATGACTAGGGGTGCTGGCATCCCTATGTTATTTTCAGATTGGAAACATTCCCCCCAAGGCAAAAACGCCCCTAAGATGTATTCTGGAGAATTCAGCCCTGTCAGAGTGTATGTACCTTTCTCCCTCTCAGACTTGAAGCAAATTAAAATAGACCCAGGCAAATTCTCAGATAACCCTGATGGATATATTGATGTTTTATAAGGGTTAGGACAATCTTTTGATCTGACATGGAGACATATAATGTTACTGCTAGATCAGACACTCCAAATGAAAGAAGTGCCGCCATAACTGCAGCCCAAGAGTTTGGTGATCTCTGGTTTCTCAGTCAGGTCAACGATAGGATGACAACAGAGGAAAGAACAATTCCCCACAGGCCAGCAAGCAATTCCCAGTGTAGACACTCATTGGGATGCGGAATCAGAACCGGGAGATTGGTGCTGCAGACATTTGCTAACTTGCGTGCTAGAAGGACTAAGGAAAACTAGAAAGAAGCCTATAAATTATTCAGTGATGTCCACTATAACACAGGAAAGGAAGAAAATCCTACTGTCTTTCTGGAGAGACAAAGGGAGGCATTGAGGAAGCATACCTCTGTCACTTGCCTCTATTGAAGGCCAACTAATCTTAAAGCTTATCACTGGGTCAGTTGCAGACATTAGAAAAAGCTTCAAAAGTCCACCTTAGGCCCAGAGCAAAACTTAGAAACCCTATTGAACTTGGCAACCTCAGTTTTTTACAATAGAGATCAGGAGGAACAGGCAAAATGGGACAAACAGGGGAAAGAAAAGCCACCGCTTTAGTCATGAACCTCAGGCAAGTGGACTTGGGAGGCTCTGGAAAAGGGAAAGGCTGGGAAAATCGAATACCTAATAGGGCTTAGCTTCCAGTGCGGTCTGCAAGGACAATTTAAAAAAGATTTTCTTAATAGAAATAAGCCACCCCCTTGTCCATGCCCTTCATGTCAAGGGAATCACTGGAAGGCCCACTGCCGCAGGGGGGCAAAGGTCCTCTAAGTCAGAAACCACTAACCAGATGACCCAGCAGCAGGACTGAGGGTGCCCAGGGCAAGTGCCAGCCCATGCCGTCACCCTCCCAGAGCCCCGGGTATGCTTGACCATTGAGGCCAGGAGGTTAACTGTCTCCTGGACACTGGTGCGGGCTCTCAGTCTTACTCTCCTGTCCCGGATAACTGTCCTCCAGATCTGTCACTATCTGAGGGTTCCTGGGACAGGCAGTCACTAGATACTTCTCCCAGCCACTAAGTTGTGACTGGGGAACTTTAGTCTTTTCACATGCCTTTCTAATTATGCCTGAAAGCCCCACTCCTTGGTTAGGGAGAGACATCCTAGCAAAAGCAGGGGCCATTATACACTAGAATTAGGAGAAGGAAAAAGGGTAAATATATATACAGACTCTAAGTATGCTTACCTAGTCCTCCATGCCCACGCAGCAATATGGAGAGAAAGGGAATTCCTAACTTCCGAGGGAACACCTATCAAACATCAGGAAATTCTCCTTACCTCTGAGTCTACTTCCTCCAATTGCTGCCTAAAGCTAATTTTATCGGGAAGAGGATTTGCTTGTGTCTTTTCAGGTGACAATCAGGTGCCTGTGTGGGCGCCCACCACATCTGAAGATCATGAGCCACAGCATCTAGTGGACCCACCTGTACAGTGTGAATTGAAGGTTTGAAAAGCCTCAATTTGCTTTCTCTGTGCCTTCTGTTAATCAGAAAAGGCCGGTTTCTCATTATCAGTGACCTCTCAGCTACAACCACAAAAGTTTTTGCTTCTGTTTCAGTAGTAGATTTACAAACGTGGGGGTGTGAGGGTACGCTTTTGTTTTTGCAGGAGATGAACAAACTGTATGAATGCCCTCAAGATGTGTATCAACCATGGAACGGGAGACTGGAGGGACCCATGGATCCCAACCATGGACCGGGTTCCCCCAGTACGAGCCGTGAGCCAGCTGAATCTGAGTGCGAAGATGGAACGAGGACCGACTGGAGTCACGATGCTTAACAGACCAGTGCTTTCTGACTCAGCTCCTCTCTAACCTGAATAAAGAGACCCTAATAGTTAGGCAGGAATATCATTGCCCCTATTCAGCATGAAGAAGTTACAGAAGATGGACCTTCATCCTTCTGCAACCCCTAGGATTAAGGGTTCTCTTGTAAAGGGAAAGGGGAGGTATGTGGGAAGCATTCAAACCAGAGCGACTCCTGTTTGAATAAGGGCTAAGAAAAATGAAGCTGGGTCACCAACCGGCAATTAAGGGCTGCACAGCCTGCAATCGCCTTGCTAATGATAGCTAGTAATGATAGTAATAATGATAACTTCTCTTTTACAAAAAGAAGGCAGGGGCATGTTGGGAAAAAGCTGAGTGTTGGGAGGGAAACTGAGGCAGCACTTGCATAATGTCCTCGGGAAATGTGTCTAGACTTGCTCCTTGCTTCTAGCCCTCCTAGGCTCCTAGGCTCCTATTTCCATTATCTCAAGTAGCAGAACATGTTACACATAAATGCTAAACCATCACAGCTGTAAATCATGTGCTTAATGCAACCTCCCCTTTTGACCTCCACATTCTCACCACCTGTTTCTTTGTTGCATTACCAATAAATAGTGTGGGCTCCCAGAGCTCGGGGACTTCGCAGCCCTACGTACGCTAGTAATGGCCCCTGGTGTCCCACCTTTTTCTTTCTCTCAATCCAATCCTTTTACTCCACCGGACTTTGTCACCCCCATGACCTGGTGCTGGGTCTGATCACCTCAACACCATAAAATCTCCAAAAACACCTGTAGAAGTGATTTTAATTTTGTATATACTTTTCAGTAGCATTGAAGTATGATGTGGGGACAGCCATTTAGAGCCTGTTATATTTATGACTCTCAGCTAAGAGTCTGAGTCTGTATTCTGGAGAATTCGGCCCTGTCAATAACTGACCTTTGACCTAGATTAACCCTTTCATCTATATTGAGATATGTAAATGATTAAACTATGTAAAATAACACAGCAATATCACCTTTGCAGGGTACTTGTGTGTATTTATATAAAATATATTTAAGTCAGTGCTTTTCTGATTAGCCATAACCTAGATTTCTAGAAGTGTCAGGATCACTGCTGATAGTATCACACATATTATTCTATACATACAACTGAAACAGGAAAAGTGCCCTTGTCCCTCTCACAGGGCGTGAGATAAGGGGAGTGGCTTGCTTCTTCAGTGCCATGCTGCTCAAACCTCTAGGGGGACCCTACAGACAGGCAGGTTGTGGGGCTCCGACACCAGGGCAGCATCTAGGGGAGAATGTTTACGGCTCCTGAAGCCCCAGCAGGCGTGTGTTACCATGTGATCTTTTAGTTTTGCCATCTGTAGGTGGCTTGTGTTAACCAGCTCAACTAGACCCTCTGCCTTATCGCAAGGACAAAGGGCTTTCCATATCCCAGGGTTCTTGCCTTGGTGTGCCTGAAGAATTGGATGACACGTGGGCTTGGAGAATGAGTGCAAAGTTTTTTATTGAATGGTGGAAGTAGCAAATGGATGGGGAGCCAGAAGGGGAGTGGAAGGATATCCCCTGGAATTGGGCCACTCAGCAGCCAGACTCTCCTTGGACCACCCCCATCAAACTTCATGTGGTTTCTCTGGTGGATGGCTTGCTGGGGTCAGCTGGTGCCTGTCAGTGTGCTCTTATGCTAGTGCGTTCCTCTACACGTCCAGTCACTTGCATCTTCTTCCGCTGCTGTGTCCCTCTCAGCGTCCAGCCGCTTGTGTGGTTTTTATAGGTGCAGGATGGGGGTGTGGTAGGCCAGAGTGATCTTGGGAAATGCAACATTTGGGCATGAGGGCAAGTCCCTGTCCTCACCTAAGTCCGTGTGCACAGGCCCGGGGTAGAGCCCTCTCTAGGGACCCGCGCTTCTCCTCACAGCACTTCCCTGACCTGCTTCCGTACCTCAACCAAGCTTATCACTATTTCTTTTACATTATAGCCTTCTAGTTTCTAAACGATTAATTTATTTTGGGGTTTGGATCTTTAAAAACCTTAGCAAAAGTAATTGAGTATATTTTTTTCAGAGCTCTTGGACATCTACACGTATTTTCTTCATTTTTCAAACAGAATTTATCTGTCTTTATAACTAGAGTTTTACAAAAATTTCCCTTGAAACTCTTTAGACTTTTCTTAACTTCTTATATAGTTTGCCAAGAAAATAAAGCCATTTTTGAATTATTTCCATTGTTTTTTAACCTACTTCTTCCGAGAGAATATTATTTTTTGTGTGTGAAACACATTGAATTGTATTTAAGATGTAGAAGTTTGTCTTCCTTCCTCCCAGAATAGAAATTGTTTCTGCTGTGGATTTTTGAGTTCTATATTCCAGAAACATGAAGTATTATAGATTAGATTCTAATATTTACACCTATAATATTTATGTATATCCATGGTATGCTTTTTGTACATGTTTTTCATTAATTTGTCCTTTGTGTTCTTAAAAATCTTCTCAGGTTTTACATCTATATCTTTTACCAATTGGCAGTGTCAGTTCAATTCTTCACTGCCTAAAATGCAAATTTTAAAGTCTGATCTGGACTTTCTATTATATCTTCTATTTTAAAAATTAGGTATGTAATTTCTCATTTTATATTAATATTTATGTTCTTTTTCCTGAGGAATATTTTTGAACCCATTCCTATTTATGCATGTGTGTGTAAAGGATTTGTTTATGTTTCTTGATCTTCTTTAAAGGAAAGATATTCTATGGTCTGGTTTGCTGTCACATGGTACACCTATTTTATCTGTATCTTCATTATTCTTTGAATCATTATTTTTGGAAGGGGATAATGTAGCTCTGTCCAATCTCATACTACAAATCTGTTTGCTGTACCTGTTTCAGCATAATCTCTATGTGTAACCAGAATTGAATTACTTTGTTAGTGTTTTATTGAGGTGGAAGGTGGTTCCCAAATTGACCGTCCTCTCATTAGTGGAAAGAAAAGACACAGATTGTGGGTTTCTTTTTCTTTTTTTACTCAAGTGCTTTACATGCGTGATTATAACAAAAGCTGTTTGAGATCCTGCCCCAACATTTCCAACAACTGAATCTACATTTCCTGTGTTTGCCTTTAGTCATGAGCACTACACAGGCTAAGATAATTTGCCACTCCCACTTCTTGTATTCCTTTAGCCATGAATGTTTGAAGAAAGATAGAGTTGCTAGTGGTGGGTCCTGAGTGATAGAAGAGTTTTAAAAACTATACTCATGTAGGGGAAGGACATCTGGCCAGTTTTCTGGTTGTGCAAAGCTTGTGTGCAAGCTGGGACTTAAGAATAAGTTAAAATATTGTAGCTACCTGTTACCAGATGAATTATGCATTTTCAGTTTGAAGGTGGCACAAACATAGGCTATGATTTTATTTATCATTTTAATTCTCAACAGTAAAACATTGAATTTCTGTTAACATGATTTCTGTTACATGAACTTTCATTCCAATTGTAAATTGTCATTATTCAAATTAAAAACTAGAATTTTAACAGAAAATTATAAAATGGTGGATTCCATTCTCATAACTAGTCACTGTCTCAATTAAGCCCCTGTGATTAAAAAAATACTACTATGTATACAATATTGATTTTTAGTGGATATCAGTTACTAGTGGATGTGTAAATATAAAATAAATTTATTGAAGCCATTTTTATGCTTTCCTTACAGAAGAAATTCTATTTATTTGAAGATATTCAATGAGAGCATCATTGATCAAAGATCACTACTATTTTTTTAAATCATTTTTTGTCAACACAGTTTTGTGAAGGTTCTCTAGTAGGGGACTGACACAGAAGTGTTACTCAAAGAAAAATAATAATAAAGTAATATACACAATTACGGCTCTATACCTGACAGTTTACAATATTGAATAACACAAACTATTGTATTTATGTTTTAAAATGAAAAATGTAGAAGTTATTTTTTCAAAAATAATTTTCTCATTTTTAGTAGTTTCTTAGTTACATGCTATTCACTGTTATAAGATGCCCAAAGAGTTGAAAATACCCTTGAGTTATTTTCTTTCCCATCTCCACATCTCCACATGCATTCACACAGCTATCAGAAAAGGAAGCCCACAGTCATCTTAAATTCCACCTCACTGCACTATAGTCCTCACTTTCAGGAATATTTTTCTTAAAATAATCTGAATTTCACAAGTCACAATTTAAGCCCATTTTATGCAGTCTATAGTGAATATACATCTATTTTTGAAGATGGTTTTATCAAATTGTTTTTCCTTTTGACACAAAATCCTCCATTTATAAACCTTTATTCACGTTTACTTTTCTAACATTTCATACATGACTACTAATTCTTCTCGCAATTCTGATGTTTGCTGAGAACAATAGGAAAATTACCTCATGATATTTCAATTATATTCCTCTTTCTTCTAAACTATTCACTCACGTTTCCGTCATGCCCACTCAAGTAATTATCATGCTAAATTACTGAGCTCCTACTCATTTTTTTGTAATTTCAAATCAATTGCTATAATATTTGTATATATCCACTTATTCCTCATTTTATAATTGCACTTTTTTCTTTCTGTCCTAAAGGAACCCATCTGGGAATTTACCTTTTTCCAAGTTTATGATTTTGAATGTAACATTTCTCACATCTGATCATCCTTCTTTCTTCTATTTTCCTATCTCTGTTCTTTCTCTGCCTTTAATTCACTTCATATTTTGTATTCTTTCTGAGAGATTAAGTTCATATAAAGAACCACTATTTTACCTAAGAATATGTGTACACACGTTTCTGTCTTAGTCTGCAAACAAATGTGTTTAACTGTAGTAATGTTTATTTAAAAATTACTTCATTAATAATGATCTAATTCCATAATGCTATACTATTTTTAAGCAGGTTAATGAGCTATTTATTGTGGAAAACAAACTTTGCATGACATACAGACTTATTTCACTGAAGGCCTCAAAATCTTCTGATCAAATCAAACAACTGGTTTTTCATTACAGTTATAGTTACTGTTTGAGTTAATTAAACATACTACCCATGACTCAATCAAAAAAAGTTAACCTTCAAACATGTTTTTATATAGAAATACCTCTAAGTTTTATGAACTTAAATATTATATTACCTTGAAATTTACAGTTGAAAAAGCATGTATCAGCTTGATTTTACATATGTGTTTTTACAAGTTTTCATGTGTCTAGTTGTTAAATGCTCATGTTGAGTCCCATAAAACAGTCTAAAAATCATACAGGCAACTCATGGTTATACTTTCTTTCATGTAATGTCAAGTGATTCCATCACTCACATTTTTCTTAATTCATTATGCCTTAGCTGCTCCAGGACCACTAAAATGTTGGTCAAGTTTTACATTGACACTGATACTTTATAGTCTGCAAATTTCCTTCTTAATTTATATTTCCATTATTAAACATAAACTTGTGTTACATCTATATCCAAAAGGAAGAAAAATAATGTTTGGTGGTTTATATATTTGAAAATTATGATGAAGTTTTTTCTTTTCTTATGAAATAATATCTTGTCACTATAGACTATATTTCAAATTTATGGTGTGCCTTTATTTCTTTGGGAATTTAAAATACTTTAAATAATTTTTGGGCTTTGCCTGATTCCCCAGAATTGTAGAGTATGACTGATAACTGCCTTTAGAATCCTTAATAGCTAAATTACAATTATTATGCAAAGCCCTACAATAGACAGTTATATGGATTGTTAAATGACTTTGCCTTTTTTGCAAACTATAATCATTTTCCTTTATTAGCTGAAGGATTTTATAATTTAAGGAAGATGAGAAACCTATAAGTCACGCTTTCAAATAAGGAACATGGATATTGCAAACATTAAATTCCCCCATAAAAATGTTAAGGCATCATTAAACTAGGTTCAGATTAATACAATTCAGTCAACTCTAGACAGATATCTCCCATAATAAGCTGAAACAATACCTAGTGATCTAAGATGTAAAACATTTTACTACAGCCAATTTATAAACCTATAAAACATACAGGTATCATTCAACCTCTTTATTAATAGTGCATGCCTTGTATTAAATCAAAACCATTTTAAAGACCCCTCCCCTTTGGCATTCCCTTCCTCAGCTGTTGCCCCTCATTATATGTCATCTCACTGAAGCTTATCCAAAATGAATGACAGCATCTTTCTTACTAGAAGCAGCATAGGCAATTCCCAGCCTAGTGATACAGCTTGGCTAGCTCTGAGATTTACAGACACACTTGCTGTCCTCAAACTACAACATTCTATTGCTTAGTGTTGATGTATTTGTTTCTCTGTAGGTATATGTGGTTTTTGCTCACTTTAGAAAAATGCAACTTATTATTTTTAAGGTTTTTCAAGTTGTTTTACAAGTGAATTATATTCACAAGAAAACTGATATTGGGACAATATCATGTTCTAAACAATTTTGAATCTGGTTGGAGAATTCCTTTTAACACCTCGTTTTTCCCTAGTAAGAAAGCCAAATATTTCATATTGGCTGAGTTGCTGAGGGTTTTAATGAATTATTTTTTCTGGTTATCTATTGCCATGCGACAATTCCAAAATAAAAACAATATTTACTATGCTCACAAATCTGTAGTTGGGGTAGAGTTCTGTGGAAGTCACCTATCTCTGTTTCACTTGCCATCAGCTGGAGTAGCCCAAAGGTTGTAGGCTGGCATCACCCAAAGATTTGCTTGTATATCTATCTGGTGCTTGTGTGGTCATTAACTCTATGTGCTGTCTCCAGCCTGGCACCTTCCAGGTAGCTGGATTCATACATGTTGACTCATAGCTTCCAAAGCAGAGTCACATGGGAGAGAGAAACAGACGGGAGCTATCTCCTTTTCTAACCTGGCTTCATAAGTCATACACGTTACTTCTGCCTCAATCTGTTTGTTAAGACGAGTCCGTAAAACTGATCCACATCAAGAGCAAGGGAATTGGAACAATTTTTTGATGGGAGAAGTATCAAAAAATGTGTTTATGTGTTTTTAAATTGTCACATTATCAAAGGTGGAATTAATCTAATAATTTCAAATATCACTCTGAAAAAATAATTAGCTGTTCGTTTCTAAAATTACTGCATCAAAAAAATCTTAATATAAATTCTTGTTCTTGTTACTACATTCCATATATTCCTTATGACAAGGTGTGTCATCCAAGGTCAATTTTCTAAAACATCAGTGTCTAATTAAAAATTTTAAACATATGGAAATATAAGTGGTATCTTTGACAGAAAAATTTTGATCTCTGACTTATCACAGGTACATATGCCTGAATTAAACTATTAAAAATTACCATTTAACATTAGAGTTCTTACATTTAACATAGATAAATATGTTATTTTTAAGGCTAAATTGTCCCCAAATCTTTCTTTAACTGGAAAAATGATTCTAAGGAATGAAAACCAAATCTCTAAAAATGAGATGATCCAGAAGAAAAACAAAACAAACAAAAACCATATTCAAGTATAACTACTTATACTTATAAATAGATATGTATATATAGCCAATATTAAAACTATCAAAGATTAATACAATTTTTATAAACAGTTGACAGTAAGAGTGTATCATTAAATTTGCTAAGATAACTTTGTACAATAGAAGTTTATTTTTCACTCACATAGCTATCTAATATAAATGTTCCTAGTTGATGGGAAGCTGTCCTCACTTAAACATGATATATTAGTGCCAGCCAGAAGAAGACTGTGTGTCATTACAGTCTTACAGAGATGACCATGAAGTTTATTAACAGAAAGAAATTATCTCAGTTGGCAGAATTTCAGGAAGTACACTTTGTTGTCTACAAAAGACTAGGAAAGCAAAATATATCACTATTTCATTAAATTATATATGATATTTGTGGCTCACCATTGAAAACATTTGTATGTATCCTTCCTCATTTACCCTTTTCAATAATTTAATAAACTAGACTAAAAAAGACCTTAGTAACATTTTTAAAAGTTCACCACTTTAAAAATGTAGGGTAAGAAAAGTAGCATGTAATACACTATTTCTAGGCAGTGATTAATAGTTTTTCCAGTTGGTCAGAAGTATGTAAAAGGTTAAGCTGGAATACCCATGACAATAAGTTTTAAAGGAAAAGTATGTGAAAGGATAACTCTCAGAGGAATCATAAAATACACAGATCTTTGTGTATCATGTTAATGCCCAGCAGAGATATAACTTTACAACCAGCTAGACAGGATGACTTGGCCACCAGATATCCACCTGACTCTTTTTACTGGCCATCTCTCCTTATGTAACTGACCCACGATAACAGTGGCCATGGTGGCAGAGATGGTAGCAATGCATGGGTCTACAATATGGACTTTTCCTCAATGTGGCTGATTGAGGACATCACTTCTAAGTATCCAACCAGTCAGTTTCCGAAGTAAAACCTCCACCCTGGGCGTGGCACCATTTCTTAGGTTGCTGGGAGAGTAGATAACAAGCTGCAGGTTAAATGCTAGCATCCAGATTTTGCTGTTCCAGGATCCTATGATCTGCATTGATATGGGGCAGCACGGTTCAGTGGTAGCACCCACTGATGTAAAACAACGGAGTGGATCTACTGTTAACTCTGACCCATAGAGCAGAGTCACCACTAAGCTTCTCAGAGCTGTCTGTGCCTACTCATCAGTGCATCCCTACTTCCTGAGTAAAGGAAGTTCCCCTGAATTCTCCCAGGGATCATAGTCAAACACTGGGTTCTTGGGACTAGTTAAATATATTAACCCTAAACTCCTCCTTCACGTCCTTATAAACATTCTAAACCAATTTTGTACACTACCACATTAATTTCTGTTTTCCCACTACTTTTACGTTAGTTATATTCTCAAGGTCAGACTTCTAGGGAACAGCAAATCTATTTAGACCAGCTGTAGGTGTCACTCTTACAATGTTGCATTGTGACTCATGGTGAATGATCTCATGTCAGTAAATTTTCTCCTATCGAGCTTAATATTCTGTTTCACCCCTCTCCAAGGCCACTCTAACACTCTCTATTAAAGATCTTCATCACATTGGTCCCCAGGGTCTTGACAATACTTATTAACCAAGTGTGTACATGTGGCATTGCTTGTTGTTGTAATTTCCTGTGCCTGAGACCTAACTTTGTCAGCAATTTGGCCAAAATTAAGCCTTGGGTCTCAACTTGAAACACATCTTGCGTCAAAGGTCCACAGGGGCTGTGGGAGTGTACGAGGTCTACAAGGTGGATGCTTGTCTTTGGAAAGAAACAGTAATTAGAGTAACCTGAGAAGAACCAAAATGTTTGTACCTAATCCACAAATACTTATTTCAGGGCAACAAAGCCTTTAAGGTTATAAATTCCCCGATAAGTTTTTACTTCTTTCCATCCTATGATGTATGAGTTTCTAAATCTTTTGATCTAAAAAGGACCTTAGCTCTATAAAATATCTGTGATAATGATCCTTGCTAACATAGCGTGATACATGGAAATGGGGAAGAGTAGACTTTTTCATCATCAGATCAACTACAGAATATATATACTCTTGGGGAAGGAATTTGCTTAGGGGCCTAAGTTATATGCATAATATTATGTAAGCTACTGAATTATTGTAAAGACATGATTAAAATAAATGCATGCAATTCTATTAAATAAATCAAGAACTTTCATAGATTGATAAACTAAGCTCTGTGACCTATTAACTGTATGAATATAAATACCCATTTCATTCCAAATAACTATATAAAATAAAGGTAAACCACAAACTATGGCATGGTCATTTAATAAATTCACATAAACAGAGTTTATTTGGCAAGGCAAACTGGGATCGCTGTCCGCCAGCAGGTTAGGGTGAGTGCAATGTTGTACAATAAATGAAAGGTTCTGTGTGAAGGAGAGTGAGCAGGATACAACAACCAAAAAGGCAAACTACATATTTGAAAACACAGCTGTGGTTCATACTCAATCATTTCATATCTCCAAGAGAATTCTTTTAACCAAAAAAAAAATTGCATACAAAGGTTAGTTTAATTATAATGTGAATGTTTGAAACTCTCTGATATAACCAATCTCCCAGGATTACCTGTCTACTAAACGGATTTCCTTCTCTTTCCAAATACATTATTGATCAATTTGGCCATTGATTTAGATCCACTAGGACGTCTCTTTTCTTTGAGTTTGAAGTTTATCAGGATGTCCTTGATAATTCTGATAAACATCATTTCCACCTCCAGAGACTGCTCTGCTGCAGACAGTTCACAGAATTGGCATCGGTTTTCCAGTGCCAGCTTTTGCCCTTCTTCCCAGCCAACCTCTCGCACATGACAAAGATCTCGTTTGTTGCCAACCAAAAACACTGCTGATTCCACAGCTCTGAAATAGAGATACACAGTTTTTAGCAAGATTGTTTTAACAACTCTTTTTTTAAAAAAAAAAAAAACAGATTTATAACCAAAGGATTATAAATCAAAAAAGAAAAAATATTGTGTGTATGTTACTTATGGTCATGTGTGTATACAGTTACACATAGCCCCAATTACTTAAAATCATTTTAGATAAAATGTAGTAAATGGCACAGAAGCAACAAGGCTCTTAAAGCACAGGAACTGAAGTAACATGGACCTATTATTGAATTCTGGTGCTGTCTACTAACCAAGTATGATTGTTATCTTTTCCACTTTCAGTTTCTTTTAATGTAAAAATGAGGTACATATTCATCACGGAATACTATGTAGCCATAAAAAAAGAATGAGAGTGGCTGGGTGCGGTGGCTCACGCCTGTAATCTCAGCACTTTGAGAGGCCAAGGCGGGCAGATCATGAGGTCAGGAGATCGAGACCATCCTGGCTGACACGGTGAAACTTCATCTCTACTAAAAGTACAAAAAAATAGCCTGGCGTGGTTGCACGCACTTGTAGTCCCAGCTACTCAGGAGGCTGAGGCAGGAGAATCACTTGAATCCAGGAGTCAGAGGTTGCAGTGAGCCGAGATTGTGCCACTGCACTCCAGCCTGGGTAACAGAGCAAGACTTTGTCTCAACCAAAAAAAAAAAAAAAGAATGAGAGCATGCCCTTTGCGGGGACATGGATGGAGCTGGAGGCCATTATCTTTAGTAAACTGACGCAAGAACAGAAAACCAAATACTGCATGTTCTCACTCTTAAGTGAGACCTAAATGATGAGAACATATGGACACATAGAGGGGAACAACACACAATGGTGCCTATTGGAAGGTCGAGGGTGGGAGGAGGAAAAGGATCAGGAAAAATTAACTAACGGGTTCTAGGCTTCATACCTGGGTGATGAAATAATCTGTACAACAAACCTCCATGACACAAGTTTACTTGTGTAAAAAACCTGCACATCTACCCCGAACCTAAATTCAAAGTTTTAAAAATGGTAAAATAATCCTCCTCACACAGAATTCTCACAGAGGTTAAAGCTCATGGAGATTGTATACATTAAATGATGTATATAAAAATACCTAACACAGGCCCAGGCAATGAAAGATGCTTACTAAGTATTGTTTTTCATGTTCCTTATCAATTGCAAGGGAAGAGCTAGTAAATGTCTCTTTACTTATACAGTTACTATAATTGAACAGTCAATTTAGATAACATTTTCATAAGCAAAAATATTATTCAATATTTATTGCTGTTTTTGCTCTGCTAATATCCATTATAGCATGCTCTAGAGAAAACTGTATAATCTCATGGACTTGTCCAAGTCTCCTGTTTAAGAAATATGTCTTTGTTAAGATAAAATGTCTCTGAAAATATCAATATGTCTTCCTTGGTTATAAAGAAACAATACAAAAATAGAGTTTGAGTTGAAGAATATATTAAAATCACTAGGCTTTAAATGGCATAGAACACTGCAAAGATATCTACTATAAGGAAAAAAATGGGTGCACACAGTCAGTCTTCAACTCTTATTGGCCCTGATTCCACTAAAAGTTGGTTTCATTCAAATGACAATGTGTGGTGAACTTTTAAAAATGTTACTAAGGTCTTTTTTTAGTCTAGTTTATAAAATTATTGAAAAGGGTAAATGAGGAAGGATATATACATGTGTTTTCAAGGGTGGGACACAAATATCAGTATAATTTAATGAAATAGTGATATATTTTGCTTTCCTAGTCTTTTTACAGATTGAGAGCTGAGAATATTCAAAGAATTATCTAGTCAATAAACTAGAAATATTTCCTGAAAAATGTCCAATACAAATGTTTATACTTTCAATATGTTTTTAAGTGTTCTTGAGTGATTACTCTGATTTGAAGAAATGTCAGAATTTTTTAGTCCTGTCCCTTACCTACACCATGATGCTTAAATATAAGATATTTAATGATTGAAACAATGGAGTTCTAAAATATCAGTAATATTATAGGAAGTAAGAGCTATGAGGCACCTTAGTAAAATCACATCTGTTTCTCCTATCCTGCTTCCACCAGTTAAATAATTAGAAAAATGAGCTCTAGAGATTAAAGTGGCTTACTTAAGGCAAATCAAAGGAAAGCAAGAATGTACATCATCTAACTCCAGGGAAATACACTTTATCAATTATTATCCATGATTTCTTTATAGTGGGCATTGAAAATAGTTATTAAAAGTACACATACCAATTCTCAGTAATAATATTGTGCTTTTTTTACTTACCAGATTAGAATACTATTTAGATTCTAAGGGCAAAACTGGTTAAAAGCACAAAGACTCTTTTACAATCAGCACGTTGAGCAAAAATAAATACTTTCAATGGAAAAGGCCAAAATAACAGAAAAATAGGGAAAACTAAAATGGAAAACTCAGATGCTTAAACTTTGATCTACTAATGAAACAGTAGCTTAAGGTACAATCATGTCTTCCTTCATAGTTCCTTGTGTCAAGACAATTAAGAAAAAGGAATTGTTGATCAGCCCTTTAGGAGGTAAAATGGAGAAAAATGTATTCTCATATTTAGAATTTGTAAACAGTTTGATTACTCAGTCTATTTTACTTTGATAGATTGAACAACTCAGTGACTAGGAATTGGATTTCATGGGGTGCCAAACATAATAAATCTGAATTTATTTAGTATCCTTAACATTTTTGTGAGAATGGAAAGAAAAGGTTGGAAAGATAACTATCTTACATACAAAGGACCATTATTTTGCAAGTGAGTGTCATGTTAACAATAGAAGCTGTCTTGTAAAATAGCCATTTACTCAGGGCAAGTAACTGTTTATGTCAGCCAGGATATAAAGCACTCTCATCTTATTCTTTTTACTACGTGTGTAACTCCTGTGGAATAGGAAGGTGAATTGTTCAGGGCTGTTAAATTTTGTAATTGGAAGGCTGTATTAAACTCTTCCTAATGATGCTTACAGCTATATGATGATTTACTAAAAAGAAAGGAGAAAGGAATGAAAAATACCTTACCTTTTACAATGACTAGTTTGTGGCTCCCGGATTCTGTAGATCAGTGCTTTTGCAAAAGCAAATGAAGACCTATCACTGATGTCATACACAATAACAAACCCATCTGCCCAGTGAAGCTCACTTGTGAGGGAGAATTTTGCTTTCTGTGTCTGAAAATAAACCAAGTGCATTAAAAGTGGTGGGATCTAATACCTGTGTTTTTACACTTTAAACAGTTAACTAATGGAGACCCACTTCAGCTGGAAGATACATCAATATGTTAAATATTGATATTTTCTAAAATATAGTTCTGTTTCTCTCTTACTGCTTTGTCCTTAATTAAAAGTGATTAAATGTAAAACAGAACTATAATAAAGTTATATCTATCTAATTTTATAACTTTTCTGGAAGAAAACATCTCCACTTTTTCAGAAAATTTGATGAGCTACAATAATTGTCTTTTGAATAATATCTACATATTTGTTGTGAAAATATATCATTTATTTATCTGTTAGTAAATGGAACATCTATTGATTTTTGGTGCTAGATTTAAATCAATAAAAATCAAAAATATTATAAAGGTTTAGCTAAAATATTTAAGATACATTTTGATTTACCTAAAATGATCTGTCTCATACAGTTGTTTTGAAACCCTGAATAAATGGCCACTTTTCTCTTATGTGTATAATCCCATTTTAACTGTTTTCCCATATGAATAGACAAGGAGGTTTGTACTTAAAATCTATTTTATTTATTATGTTCTGTTGACAACTGGTTAGTTATAAGTGCAATTAGTGAAAATAAAAAGTGAATTGATAAGTCACTTATTAACTTCTGACAGTGACACTGTAACCTGATAGAAATATAGAAACAGCCTAATGTTGCAATTTTAAAGATATTTGTGATATGATAATTTTTGACATGAACTTACACACGTGCTAGATGATGGAACGGACAACACTAGAAAATAATCTCTTAAATTTTTGATAATTAAAATGAGAAGAAACCTCGGTTTTAACACCGCAACTTTTCACTTTTTTCACTTACCCCCATATAATCTTCAAATCATGATTGTTAAAAAATCAATCAATCAATAAATCAATAAAAAAGGTGTTTTGTTTTACTTACTTGAGAACAAGGGTCATATATTTCTAGATTTAGTTGTTTCCTTTCCAAACACAAGTGCTTCTTATAGATAGATTCTGCAAAAATATGCATATCCACTGTCAGTATGAAAATACTCCAAACGTGAACTGATAAATTCAACGACTCACATTTTAGTGGAATCGTATTGTGCTCTTTTTATATTGCTGGTGACTGAAAGCATGTATTTGTTGTATTTACTCAGATATGTTCCTTTTTTTTTTTTTTTTTTGAGACACAGTCTGTCTCTGTCACCTGGGCTGGAGTGCAGTGGCGCGATCTCGGCTCACTGCGAGCTCCGCCTCCTGGGTTCACGCCGTTCTCCTGCCTCAGCCTCCCGAGCAGCTGGGACTACAGGGGCTCGCCACCAGGCCTGGCCAATTTTTTTTGTTTTTTGTATTTTTAGTAGGGACGGGATTTCACCGTGTTAGCCAGGATGGTCTCAATCTCCTGACCTCGTAATCCACCTGCCTCGGCCTCCCAAAGTGCTGGGACTACAGGCGTGAGCCACAGCGCCCAGCCAATATGTTTCTTACAAATGAATCTCACCACTATCTATATTCACCTACATACCTTTTTGCTCATATACTTATATTCCATCCTATTACTGTGGATGGAACATCTGTGTTTCCATCTAAAGTAAATCCATTCACTCTCAGCTAGTGATGATTTCCCCTCACCCACTGAAAGACATGGCTTCAGCAATTCTACTTCCCTCTTATATATCATAATTTTTTCCTCTTTACCATACAATTAGCAACATCTTACAAACATGAAAAATTTCTTCTAACTTAAATGTATTATGACTTAATGGTTAATTCTGTATCTTGATTTTATTCGCCTTATTGGTAGCATTAATGTAGTTGATCATTCCTGCCTCCTTAAAGTATTTCCTTTACGTGACCTTCAAGGCAACACTGTCTCCAGTTTTTGTTTTTGTTTTTTAATTCCTTGTTGTTCCGTCTTAATCTTTTTTTGTTCACCTCTCCCCGCCCCCACTGACTTCTCACATTTCAAACATGGATCAAGTTCATAGGTTTCTTCCCTTCTTACATTCCTTTTCAGATCTCTTCTAGTCCCAAGCCTTTACATGCCAATTATTTCTGATGAACCCAACTTATGTCTGAAGCCCAGACCTCATCCCTGAACTCCGGACACAAATAACTTACTAATGAACATCTCCATTTAGATACTTGATAGCTATCTCAACCTTAACACACTTCAAGCTGAACCCCTGATATCCCTGCAAAGGCTGCACCTTCTACAATTTTCCATTTTGTTAAATGGCATATCCATAACTCCAGCTTCTCAGGCAAAAAACCCTAGGATTATCCTTGATTATTTATTTGTCTTATGTCACATATTTATTCTAAAATTCCTTTTTAGTCTACCTTCAAAATATATTTTGAATTTGTCTGTATCTCACCATCTCCATTGCTAACACTCTAGTCTCGACCACCATCATTACTTGCCTAATTTATCACAAAGCCTCCTAAGTCATCTTTCTGTTTCCATCCTTCCTCTAACACCCTTCCTGTTTCTGGTGTATTCTCAACACAGAAGTAAAAGTGAACCTGGTGGCCAGATCACATCACTTATCTGATCAAATTTCTTCAATGACTCCTCATCTCTCAGAGGATTAGGGTTGGCTTCTTAACTCCTACCAGGTTATATTTAATGAAATTTGTTACAGTTTCCTGAAACCTTAAATTATGTTTTCAGCCAGTTTCTTCTAAACTTTATAGGTTTATCCTTGACTCCAAACCACACTATTTCCTTCTAGCCAATTAAAACTATCCACTCTCAAATCTCAAAAACTGCCAGCAAGTGTCATCAATTCTCACATTTTTAGAATTGTATTATTTCCCCTTCTAGTTTTAATATACAAAGTGGAGTCATTTTTGCTAGTTTGCCCTCATAGAGTTAATGAGCTTTTGATCATTTGATTAGCTTTTCAAAAATGCCTCTAGGTCTTTTATTTTTCATCGAGAGGTAACAGCCAGAAATATGTAAACATTTCATTAATTTATACAACTATATTATATCAAAGTTTAAGTTGAGGGCTTTTGTTGTTATTTGGATGGCATATCGTTCTGTGTTTGTTTTATTTTTTAGTTCTGGGACATTTTCTCATGCCCGAGTCCTAACTTGTATGTTATGTTGACCTTTTTGACTGATGTCGTTGCCTTCACAAATGAAACAACAGGAATTTTTCTTTTTATGTTTTCAACTTTCTATAATCAGTTTTCAAGCTCTTGCCCTAAAATGTTCATAATGTCATAGGGACTGAAATACTATGTTGAATTCATGTAGGGAAAAACACAATGTAATATATTAAAGCTATTTTCTGAGATACTCCAATTATGCTACTTCATGATTGAATGCTAAAGATTTTTGTTTCTCATGGAAAAATACACTTGCAATCATAAATTCCTCTTAGTCTAAATAAGTAATAATCAACAAAAACATTCTCCTTTCTCTCAGTTTTTATATTTTCTGTAATCTGCCATTCTTATTTTTTTAAAAAGAAAAAAATTCATCTCCTCATTTCATTTCTTCAATCGGGTAAGATATTAGCACCATTATATTGTTTAATTGGTGAGCCAAAAATATGCTCAAAATTATGGCAAAATTTCTCACTTTTTGTGTTGTACTATTTCCCATATATTATGCTAATTCTAGTCAAAAAACAGAAATTTATAGAAGAGTTCGTGAAATAATCTTAAAATTATATCAAAATGCCCTGGCATGTGTTTTAGAATTTTTCTACATTTATATAAATGACTTAGATAATGATGGGATATTTAATCAAGGCATAATTTTCCTATTATTTTCTTATGGTTTTACAATAAAAATAAACTTTACTCCTTTGTTAGTTGTGGTTTTAGTATTAATTTTCTCTTATTTTTTAAAGAATGTTGAATTTCAAAGTTATTTTATACCTTACAAGAAATATTCAGTTACATCTTCTACAATATTTTGAAGAGAGGATCTTAGTTTTAATGTTTTTCCAGTTCCAGACTTTGAAACCAACTGTCTTACTTAACATCAAATTGGGTGAATTTTGCCATAAAAGAACATTTAATTCAAGTACCTATTTTGGCAGTTCTAATCAGAATATGTGAATAAATAAATTGTTTCATATGCAAAAAAATGGTATAGTCTATCAAAATGCATCTCTGCACTTAAGTGGGATTTAATTACGATGTTAAAAGTTTTAAGGTAAAAATGTCTAGAGTAGTGACTTACCAAAATTAGAAGCATATTCTCCAATGAATCGCTTAGTAAGAAACCTCACTGTAAGGGCTGCAAAGCAAACAATCTAGATTTAGGGCTGTTATATTTTAGGAAACAGCTAATTTGGTTATGTGCATAAGGCTTTAGTTCTTAAATCAAAAATATTCAAGAATTAATAAAGACTTTAAAATTTGACCAAATTCTGTTCTAAATAGTAGTTAACAATATTTCCATGGTACAAACAAATGATTAGAAAGTTAGAAAGGAAGTGATCTTAAAGTGCTTCACATCTAAATCACTATGCAGTTAATTCATTACCACAAAAACATAAGGCCACTTACCTTTTGTAACAGAAACAGATTTCTCATTATATTTGAGATGCAAGAAGTTTGACATCTGTTTATTTTCTCTGTCAAACTCAGTCTGGCTTCAAGGTACTATGTGTAATAGCCACAAAGACACTACCAAGTATTTGCAGTTATTTAAGGATGTAGGGACCTACAAATCCAGGAAATAGAAAAAGAACCTCTGGTATCCATTCATCATGTCACAGCTCCTGGGTTTGGCCAGTTAAGATGCTATGATTCTTTAGGCTCAAGTGGCCCTATTGGTAGCATGTCACCATTATAATGTGACCGAAACCAAAGTAAAACACAGCAAAACAAAAGCATGACTTCCAAAGTTAGAGCACATTATTGTTCAGTTCCAGAACATCCACCAAGCCATGCCCCCACAAAGTTCTTTCATCTTAGTAATGCTACATTTAAAATACAATCCACAAATCTCCACACATCTCCCTACCCCAGTTTCAGAGCAGATGAGTTCTATCAAGGCCATTGTTTGGGAACTAGTGGGTATAAGGCAAGTGTGTTGAAGTGAGAAGTAGGTGGGATAGTGATGTAGAAATTTCCTGTTATTCCTATGAATTGTAAACATCAGTAGAACAATATACAAATTAACATTTCAGATATTTATCTTGCTATGCCTGCCTATATATTCTATAAACATACAGTTACTTACCTATAAAAATGAAAACTCCTAATGAAAGATAATGTGCCTATCATCCCAGTGAGATAATGTTATTATAGATATATTTTCATATATATGATATATATATATCATATATATAAAATACGTGGTTAATGGTTAACATGTCAATGTTTCTCACTCTTTCTACACTCTATGATAACAGAGAAGATGTCACCACTCACCAGATTTGCCTGTTCCTTCACCACCCAAGACAGCAAGCTTCACATCATTCATCTTGCTTTTCTGCTTCTTGGTCAGTCCTATTTTCTGGAACTACACTGCCCTGTGACAAGCTTTTATTTAACTTCCTTTTTATTGCTGCTCTCATTTCTCAACTCCGCCCCATATTCCTGCCAGCCAACAATAACTTTAAAAATGTTTTCCTAGAGTAGTTTTCAACTCAGTTTTCATATAACATTTAAAAAAAAACTGGAGTTACTGTTTAGACACAAAGGCTTATGAAGAAAATATGTATATATTTATAACAGAACCTTAGCTTACAAGTCTCTATTTTTGTGTACCTGGAATCTACCTTCTCTTGGACCTAAAAAAAAGTATAATCTCTTTTCATTTAGAAAATTTTTAGAGGATGAGTAAATATCTCTGTAAATTTACTTTGATTGGATTGGTTTCTTTGTTTTATTAGTATCTGAGCCTATATCTGCTAGGGTTTCTTCTGTGAAAAAAAAGGGAAATCCATTCATTCAATCATAAAAAGAGCACAACTATCTAGGATTTAGAAGTTTAGGTTGGATACCAATGCAAATAAATATCTAGACCATGTTTGTGAATCATATGAGATTCTCAAGAAGCAAAAATGGGCACTACAGAGTTTTAACTTATCCAATGTCTTATTTAATAAGCAATTTCTCCTTTAAAAATGTTTTGTCAATAGAAAACAGCAATATTTCTGGAGAAAAATAAAGCAATCAATGTCATTTGTTAGAAAAATAAATATAAACCTGTCATATTTCCTTCTGTAGTACATTGAAATTAGAAAAGAGAAATGATAAAGGAAAGAAAATTTGGAAGGGGTATTCTGGCATGATTCATTCCTGCTTTATAATAAAGAGATAAATTTAATATGCAAAATGATGAGTTTTTCAAATTTCTTTTTGTCAAATTTCCCTACTACCCCATTACTGTCTTCCTCTTTTATCTCCCAATTTAGATATGTAAAAATTCTACAACAAATACAATAAGTCTACATGTGTGTACTAAATTTTGAGGCCCAAGTGAAAAAGTTTCATTTCCAGACTAAGTTGATCACAGGAGTAATCATTTACATTTTTTTTCTTTTTTATTTTACTTTAAGTTTTAGGGTACATGTGCACAACGTGCAGGTTAGTTACATATGTGTACATGTGCCATGTTGGTGTGCTGCACTCATTAACTCGTCATTTAACATTAGGTATATCTCCTAATGCTAGCCCTCCCCCTCCCCCCACCCCACAACAGGCCCTGGTGTGTGATGTTCCCCTTCCCATGTCCATGTGTTCTCATTGTTCAATTCCCACCTATGAGTGAGAACATGCAGTGTTTGGTTTTTTGTCCTTGCGATAGTTTGCTGAGAATGATGGTTTCCAGCTTCAACCATGTCCCTACAAAGGACATGAACTCATCATTTTTTATGGCTGCATAGTATTCCATGGTATATATGTGCCACATTTTCTTAATCCAGTCTATTGTTGTTGGACATTTGGGCTGGTTCCAAGTCTTTGCTATTGTGAATAGTGCCGCAATACACATACATGTGCATGTGTCTTTATAGCAGCATGATTTATAATCCTTTGGGTATATACCTAGTAATGGGATGGCTGGGTCAAATGGTATTTCTATTTCTAGATCCCTGAGGAATCGCCACACTGACTTCCACAATGGTTGAAGTAGCTTACAGTCCCACCAACAGTCTAAAAGTGTTCCTATTTCTCCACATCCTCTCCAGCACCTGTTGTTTCCTGACTTTTTAATGATCGCCATTCTAACTGGTTTGAGATGGTATCTCATTGTGGATTTGATTTGCATTTCTCTGATGGCCAGTGATGATGAGCATTTTTTCATGTGTGTTCCAGCTGCATAAATGCCTTCTTTTGAGAAGTGTCTGTTCATATCCCTCGCCCACTTTTTGATGGGGTTGTTTGTTTTTTTCTTGTAAATTTGTTTAAGTTCTTTGTAGATTCTGGATATTAGCCCTTTGTCAGATGAGTAGATTGCAAAAATTTTTTCCCACTCTGTAGGTTGCCTGTTCACTCTGATGGTAGTTTCTTTTGCTGTGCAGAAGCTCTTTAGTTTAATTAGATCCCATTTGTCAATTTTGGCTTTTGTTGCCATTGCTTTTGGTGTTTTAGACATGAAGCCCTTGCCCATGCTTATGTCCTGAATGGTATTGCTTAGGTTTCCTTCTAGGGTTTTTATGGTTTTAGGTCTAACATTTAAGTCTTTAATCCATCTTGAATTAATTTTTGTATAAGGTGTAAGGAAGGGATCCAGTTTCAGCTTTCTACATATGGCTAGCCAGTTTTCCCAGCACCATTTATTAAATAGGGAATCCTTTCTCCATTTCTTGTTTTTGTCACATATCCAGCCAAACTAAGCTTCATAAGTGAAGGAGAAATAAAATACTTTACGGATAAGCAAATGCTGAGAGATTTTGTCACCACTAGGCCTGCCCTAAAAGAGCTCCTGAAGGAAGCACTCAACATGGGAAAGAACAACTGGTACCAGCCATTGCAAAAACATACCAAATTGTAAAGACCATTGAGGCTAGGAAGAAACTGCATCAACTAATGAGCAAAATAACCAGCTAACATCATAATGACAGGATCAAATTCACATATAACCATATTAACCTTAAATGTAAATGGACTAAATGCTCCAATTAAAAAGACACAGACTGGCAAATTGGATAAAGAGTCAAGACCCATCAGTGTGCTGTATTCAGGAAACCCACCTCACATGCAGAGACACACATAGGCTCAAAATAAAGGGATGGAGGAAGATCTACCAAGCAAATGGAAAACAAAAAAAGGCAGGGGCTGCAATCCTAGTCTCTGATAAAACAGACTTTAAACCAACAAAGATCAAAAGAGATAAAGAAGGGCATTACATAATGGTAAATGGATCAATTCAACAAGAAGAACTAACTATCCTAAATATATATGCACCCAATACAGGAGCACCCAGATTCATAAAGCAAGTCCTTAGAGACCTACAGAGAGACTTAGACTCCCAAACAATAATAATGGGAGGCTTTAATATCCCACTGTCAACATTAGACAGATCAACGAGACAGAAAGTTAACAAGAATATCCAGGAGTTGAACTCAGCTCTGCACCAAGCAGAACTAATAGACATCTACAGAACCCTGCACCCCAAATCAACAGAATATACATTCTTCTCAGCACCACACCACACCTATTCCAAAATTGACCACATAGTTGGAAGTAAAGCACTCCTCAGCAAATGTAAAAGGACAGAAGTTATAACAAACTGTCTCTCTGACCACAGTGCAATCAAACTAGAACTCAGGATTAAGAAACTCACTCAAAACCGCTCAACTACATGGAACCTGAACAACCTGCTCCTGAATGACTACTGGGTACATAATGAAATGAAGGCAGAAATAAAGATGTTCTTTGAAACCAACGAGAACAAAGACACAACATACCAGAATCTCTGGGACACATTCAAAGCAGTGTGGAGAGGGAAATTTATAGCACTAAATGCTCACAAGAGAAAGCAGGAAAGATCTAAAATGGACACCCTAACATCACAATTAAAAGAACTAGAGAAGCAAGAGCAAACACATTCAAAACCTAGCAGAAGGCAAGAAATAACTAAGATCAGGGCAGAACTGAAGGAGATAGAGACACAAAAAACCCTTCAAAAAATCAATGAATCCAGGAACTGGCTTTTTGAAAAGATCAACAAAATTGATAGACTGCTAGCAAGACCAATAAAGAAGAAAAGAGAGAAGAATCAAATAGATGCAATAAAAAATGATAAAGGGGATATCACCACCGATCCCACAGAAATAGAAACAACCATCAGAGAATACTGTAAACACCTCTATGCAAATAAACTAGAAAATCTAGAAGAAATGGATAAATTCCTCGACACATACACCCTTCCAAGACTAAACCAGGAAGAAGTTGAATCTCTGTATAGACCAATAACAGGCTCTGAAATTGAGGCAATAATTAATAGCCTACCAACCAAAAAAAGTCCAGGACCAAATGGATTCACAGCTGAATTCTACCAGAGGTACAAGGAGGAGCTGGTACCATTCCTTCTGAAACTGTTCCAATCAATAGAAAAAGAGGGAATCCTCCCTAACTCATTTTATGAAGCCAGCATCATCCTGATACCAAAGCCTGGCAAAGACACAACAAAAAAAGAGAATTTTAGACCATTTACTTTTTTAAAAGTGCATTTATTTAACCAACATTTTATAGCAAGTATATTTTAAAACTATGTTAGGTTTAATGACTCACTATTGTTAAATCATGAATTTCCTGCCCTGATAAAGTCTACACTCTACTAAGAGAAAATGGAAACAATTGAAATTACAGTAAATAGAGTTGTTGCTAAAATAGGACCGGGGAAAGCAGAACATGTGGATATAAAGGTCTTCAAAAAGTAGATAAGTCTTTAAACATAGAGAGAAGGAGGAAAAAGTGACTAGTGATTAAGGAGATGTGTCTATTCCAAAAGAAGAAACTGACTCCATAAAGGAAAAGGGACAAGAGAGAGTATGACAGTTTGTGAGATCAGCAAGGTAACTGCTGAACCAAATTGCATTTTTTCTTTATTACAAATTTGAAAGAAATAGATATGATCTCTTTAATTTCTGCAACTGTATAAATAGTAACAAGAATGAATTTTTTAAAAGGAAATTTGCCAGCCGACTTATTATACCATGGAATTAGATGTTTTTTCTCTATTTGGAGAAATGCTATTTTTGTCTTCTTAAGAAACTTCTGCTGTTTTTAGAGGTTGAGTTCCTCACCCTTGCCTTAGGTTTAGAGCCAGTTAAAATTAGGTTGAGCTCCTCTCAACCTAAGGCAAGATTTAACTTCATAACATAGAGGATATTGAAAACAACATATAAATTTTTGTTATGTCCTCTTCCTCCGTACTTTCACTTGGATTCCAAAAGAGGCTCTAACAAGAAAGCAGCCTGGCATTGAAATAGAGTGAAGTTGTAAACCTGAACTGAAAGAAAAAAAGCATGTACAAATTTTCTTAAGAACCAGAAGCGCCATTTTTTTTTTGCTTCAGATGATGGGTGTTAAATATTAATATTCTATTAGCCACATTATTATACTACTTAAATTTTTCTTACAGCTCTCTAAGGAAATATTCATTCACATCCAAAATCAAATCATTTTATTTCTTTATTTATGAGGTAGGTCCCGTTACTAACTTATAATATGATAGAAATGTAGGCCTTTTCAGGAAAAGAGAAACAACGAAAAAGAAAGCAAGCAAGCAAGCAAGAGAGAGAGATAAAGAAAAGGAAGGAAGGAAGGAAAGAAGGAAGGAAGGAAGATGGGGGAGCGAGGGAGATAAGAATGCAAAGAATATAACTGAAATCGAATGTACGGTTAATTTTTAATATAAAGGATTCTCTAATGCCTACTGCTGATTATAAAATAAATATTGAAGTCTGAGTTTTTAGTGTATTACTGAATCGTAATACATTGTACCCAATAGGTAATTTTTCATCCCTCACCCCTCTCCTGCCCTCCATCATTTGGGGATCCTGATATCCTCTATTTCACTCTGTATTTCCATGTGTACACATTATTTAGCTCCCACTTATAAGTGAGAACATGCAGTATTTGACTTACTGTTTCTAAATTATTTCACTTAAGATAATGGCCTACAGCTACATGCATGTTACTGCAAAAGACATGATTTCATTCCTTTTTATGGCTTAGTATTCGATGGTGTGTGTGTGTGTGTGTATATATGTGTGTGTGTGTGTATAGTATAGTACTATATACACTATACTCTACATAGTATATATACATTATATATACCATATATGCATAGTATATGTATAGTATACTATATATGGTATACTATATATATACTATACTATACCATATATACTATATATACATATATTTTGTGTATATATATACTATATATACACACTATATACTACATAGTATACCATATACACTATATATACTATATATGATATATATATTATATATACTATATACTGTACATACTATATACTATATACACTATATACTACACATAGTATATATACCATATATGTAGTATATATACACTATATATAGTATATGTTATAAACAGTATATAATATGTGTAGCATATATGTATATATGTAGTAAATATGTACATATATGTAGTATATACGTATACACACATATACATATACGTATATACATGTATACATATACGTATATATACCTATATACATGCATACATATACGTATATATACGTATATACATGTATATACACATGTATACATGTATGCATACATGCGTGTATGCATGTGTGTATACATGTGTGTATGTATCAATGTGTGTTCATGTATGTATACGTGTGTGTATATGTGTGTATGCATACGTGTGTATGCATGTGTGTATGCATACGTGTGTATGCATGTGTGTATGTATACGTGTGTATGCATACGTGTGTATGCATGTGTGTATGCATACCTGTGTGTATGCATGTGTATGTACACGTGTGTATGCATGTGTATGTACACATGTGTGTATGCATGCGTATGTACATATGTGTGTATACATGTATATGTACACGTGTGTATCCATGCATGAGTGCCTGTGTGCATGCATGTATGCACGTATGTATGCACTTATGTACGTATCTATGCACATATGCGTGCATGTATGCACGTATGTATGCATGTATGTGGGCATGTATGTATACATGTATGTGTGTATACATGCATGTATGTATGCATGTGTGTATGTATGCGTGTATGTATACATGTACGTATGCGTGTATGTATGCCTCTATGTATGCATGTGTGTATACATGTATGTATGTATGCATGTGTATGCATGTGTGTATGCATGTGCATGCATGTATGTATGTAGGTGTGTATCCATGTGTTTATACTTGTATGTATGCCTGTATGAATGTATACGTGTATGTATGCATGTATGCATGTATACGTGTATGTATACATGTCTGTATGTATACATGTACGTATACGTGTGCATGCCTGTGTACATGTATGTATACATGTGTGCATGCATGCATGCGTGTGTGCATGCATGTGTGTATGCCTGCATGCATGTATACATGTATGTGTGTGCATGCATGTGTATAGGTGTGTGTATACATGTGTGTATACGTGTGTGTATACATGTGTGCATACGTGTCTGTGTACAGGTATGTATGTGTGCACGTGTGTATGTATACATGTGTGTATATGTGTGTATTTATACGTGTATAAACACATATATACATAGATATATACATATATGTATATGTGCACATATATACATATATGTATATACATAGTATATATACCATATACTATGTATACTATATACCATATACTACATACACTACATATACTATATACTACATATACTATATATCCTATATAGTATATACTATACTATATATCCTATATAGTATATACTATACTATATATCCTATATAGTATATACTATACTATATATCCTATATAGTATATACTATACTATATATCCTATATAGTATATACTATACTATATATCCTATATAGTATATACTATACTATATATCCTATATAGTATATACTATACTATATATCCTATATAGTATATACTATACTATACTACACTGTATACTATATACTATACTATGTATACTATATACTATAAACTATATATACTATATATAGTATACTATATATATACGATATATACTATATACTATATATACTATATACTATATATACTATAATACGTATGTACTACATATACTTTATATGTGTATACTTTATATATACTGTGTACAGTATGTGTATACTTTATATATACTGTGTACAGTATGTGTATACTTTATATATACTGTGTACAGTATGTGTATACTTTATATATACGGTGTACAGTATGTGTATACTATATACTATATATACGGTGTACAGTATGTGTATACTATATACTATATATACTGTGTACAGTATGTGTATACTATATACTATATATGCTGTGTACAGTATGTGTATACTATATACTATATATACTGTGTATAGTATATGTATAATTTATATATACTATGTATAGTATATGTATACTATATACTATATATACTATGTATAGTATATGTATACTGTATACTATATACACTATGTATAGTATATGTATACTGTATACTATATACACTATGTATAGTATATGTATACTGTATACTATATACACTGTGTATAGTATATGTATACTGTATACTATGTACACTGCATAGTATATGTATACTGTATACTATATACACTGTGTATAGTATATGTATACTGTATACTATATACACTGTGTATAGTATATGTATACTGTATACTATATATACTGTGTATAGTATATGTATGCTATATACTATATACACTGTGTATAGTATGTGTATACTATATACTATATATACTGTGTATAGTATATGTATACTACATACACTATGTATAGTATATGTATACGACATACACTATGTATAGTATATGTATACGACATACACTATGTATAGTATATGTATACGACATACACTATGTATAGTATATGTATACGACATACACTATGTATAGTATATGTCGACATACACTATGTATAGTATATGTATACGACATACACTATGTATAGTATATGTATACGACATACACTATGTATAGTATATGTATACGACATACACTATGTATAGTATATGTATACTACATACTATATATACTATGTATAGTATATGTATACATATACTATATACACTATGTATAGTATTTATACTATATACTATATATACTATACTATTTATATGTACACTATATAAAAAGTGTATATATACCATATATAGTGTATATATAGTATATAGAATATATACAGTATAGTATATATAGTATAGTATATATAGCATATATATGATATATAGCATATAGTATATATACTATGTATAGCACATAGTGTATATATATACCATATATAAGGTATATATAGCATATATACCATATATAATTACATATATATGTATATATGTGTACATATATATGTACACATATATGTGTACATATATGTAAATATATATACATATATGGTATATATATGTGGTATTATGGTATATATATGATATATATATGGCATATATATGGGGTATATATGGGGTATATATGGTATGTAGAGATATATGGTATATGTATACCATATATATGTGTGTGTATATATACACACACATATATATACCATAATACATATATATACCCACACATGCAATGTGTATATATAAAATATATGTATATATAAAAATATGTGTATATATAAAATTTTCTATATATAAAATATAGAAAATATGGTGTGTGTGTATATATATGGTGTGTATATAATAATATGTGTGTATATGTACATATACAGCATATTTTCTTTACCCAGTAATCATAATTAAACTGCATTGGTTATGTTAGTCTCATGGGAGTAGTTATCAAAGTATATTTATTTGCATGTTTATTCACAACAAAATGAAAACTTATACACAAATAGATTATTATAAATCTGAATTATTTGTTTCACCTCTAATTATAGTCCAAGTTACTAAAGGAATTCAGCTAGAGGTATCACAAATCCTCCAATATCTCTTCCAGATAAATTATTCACATCTGGACATTTACCTAACCAAATGATGAAGCTATTATAATAATGGCTACTAAAATACAAAAGGTTCTCTTAACCCACAACCCAATATTATTTTGGCGACAATATGTGTTTCATAAAACTAATAATTGCTTATTTCAACAATGTCCTAACAGTTCAACATCAGTTTAAACTATACATGCAACATCAGATTGCCCATGTAGAATACTTTTTTATGTGATTAGTTTTGATGGATTGTTTTTTCATCTGAACATGTGAAACTGATCATTTTGGAACAAGTGTACTTCCCACATTATTTGTTCTGGGAAGAATGTTTTTAGGGTCTATCCTATTCGTGGTATTAGATTTGGCTTACAGCTACTTGGAAGTCCTACTTCAAATGTGATCAATCATATCTGAATACTGAACACCACTCTACTATGAAAACTGCTACTGATCTTTCTTTTCTTTTCTCTCTCCTCCCCTCCCCATCACCCTCTTTTCCTTCCTTCCCCTTTCCTTCTTTCTGTGACTATTTCTATCTCTGTGTCTTTACTCCTCTCTCTCTGTCTCTTCTTTCTTTATCTCTCTCTGTCTTTTTTCTCCTTATCTTCTTTCCCTTTTCCTTTCGTCATTTTATTCTGGGTTCTTTTAGGAGTTTTTCTGTATCAGTGGTATTCTAAAATTTCACAATGTTATTCCGTGTCGCAAGTCGCTTTTTTCATTAATTGTGCCAGTGTTCACTTCGCCTCTTAAATGTGGAGATTCCTGTTTTTCAGTTCTGGGAAATTTTATTGTATTATCCCCTTAATTTATCCAAATCTATCTTCTGTGTTCTGCCTGTCCAAAACTCTTACATCAGTTGAACCTACAAGATTGATTCCCAATGACTCTGACTCTTTCTCTCCTACTGCCCTACTCTATATCTTTAACTTCACCTTTGTGGGATATATATATGTATGGGATATATATATATATATGTATGGGATATATATATATATGTATGGGATATATATATATATAAAATACATGCATATATTTTAATGTATTTTTTATATTTTAATATTTTATATTATACAATATACAAATACAAAATATAAAGTATTTCATACAAATATATAAAAATACATGTATATATCACATATATACATGTATATGTATCAAGTATATATCACATATATACATGTATATGTATCAAGTATATATCACTATATATGTGATATATACTTGTATTTTTACATGTTTTTATATATGTGTATAGCTGTATATACTATATAAGTATATGTGTGTGACATATAGAGATTATGACACATATAACGTATGTGTGATACATATGTATGTATATACTATATATACTATATATGTGATATGTGTATATACATATGTTATATATGTGATGTATGTGTTACGTTTATAATACATATCAATTTAAGAATGTTTTCTTGTGTGCTGCTATTGTATTGAAATACTGTATACGTTAATTTGTTTCGAGAGAAAGTTAATTAATAACATCTGCAGTAAAATTTTGAACTGTACATAATTCCCATCATATTTAAATTCACTTTCACAAACCAGAATTGTTCTGTGTTACACTTCAATATACCATGTATGATTTTTGTGATATAATACATATCTGTGTCTGTGTGTAAATTTCAAGTGAAGAGGATAGAGATGTTTCTATCATTCCCAAGCAACTTAAAAACTGTCATCATTAATAGAATTAACCTACAGAAGTATGTCTTCATAACTCTAAATACTTTTAGAACATGCTTTGAAAGATAATCTTTCATTTAGGTATCATATTCAAAGAAATATCATTTTTGATATGTAATGTTAGTAATTAACTAAAGTACACGGGCCTATTTTTTTGAAAAATAAAATGATGAATACCTCAGCAGGTAATGATTTGGTATTTACTTTACTCTTTTAAATTATTCTTGAGGTGTTTATTGTTCCTTAAGGTTTTCGTTTTCCAATATTTTATAATACCTTTAAAATTATCACTAACAGTAATTACGACTCAGCTATTCATCCTTTTTGCCTTCTGTAAAAATTATGTTAGTCTTTCTGTAGACACTAAGTGATTTTCTTCTAAGCTAATATAGTTTTTCTCAAAAATAGGCTACTATTCTAGTTAGCTCCTTCTTAATCACTTGTGGTTGGTCAATACTACAGAAGTTACTGTGATCTTTAAAAACGCTCTTCCTTCTGTAGTGCAGCTGCTGGAACAGGAAGTTTGAGGGAGCAACACTTCAGTGAGTGCAAGTTCTGCGGAAACATGATTTTTAAAAGGCTGAGCAATGCAAATGTGGTAAGGATATGTTACTCTTATTTTTCTGCTCATTTTATTACTCTAGAAATAAATATTTCAAGATAAACTCGGTATTCAAGCTTATTTCTACAATTACATAGGATAGAATGTATAAAGAAGTTTGATTTTTTGGAAGCCTTTTAAATAGACCTTAATGTATGCAATGGTTCATAAAGAAGATAGGCATATTTCTTGCTCACATAAAATTTTATATAGATGTTTCTGATAAGTGGACATCTCTCTCAAAGTCTTCAGTGTCTGGCTTCTGAACACTATTCATCACAGTGGTAGAAGGGGAAGAGCATGACAAACCATGTGCAGGAGGTTTGGTGGGCTAGCCTGGAAGAGGTTTATTTTGTTCACAAGCTGTTGGTTAGAACTTAACCTTATGGCAATACTAAATGGTAGGGAGGATGAAAAGCGAGGACTGGTTTTATTGGACACGTGGCATTCATTCTTTGTGACAAGAGATAAATGCTCGGTCTTTAAAGCGCATTTAAAGGTTAAAGGTTGCTTGTCTCAAAACCTGTCCACTTCAACTTGACTTGGCCACAGAGCACCCAGATACTTGATCAATCATTATTCTGGGTGGGCCTATGAGGGTGTTTTTGGATAATATAAATGTTTTCATTGTTAGACCTAGTAAAGCATATGGTCCTTCCTCATGTGAGTGGGCCTCATCAAATCAGTTGAAGGGACTGAACTGAACAAAAGGCTGACCACCTCCTGCAAGTAACAGAGAATTTCCTTCTGTGTGGCTTCATTAAGCTGGATCATCAGTCTTTTCATGCCTTCAGACTTGAACTGAAACATTGCCTCTTCTGGTGTCTCAAGCCTGCTGTATTAGTCCACTTTCACATCCTATAAAGAACTACCTAAGACTGGGTAATTTTTAAAAAAAAGACGTTTAATTGACTCAGAGTTCTGCATGGCTGGGGGGGCCTCAGGAAACTTACAATCATGGTGGAAGGAGAAGGGAAAACAAGCATGTCTTATATGGCATTGGAAGAGACAGAGAGAGCAAGGTGAGGGAACCACCACATACTTTTAAATCATTAGAGATTGTGAGAACTCACTCACCCTCACGAGAACAGCATAGGGAAAATCACTCCCATGATCCAATCACCTCTCACCAGGTCTCTCCCTCAATGTATAAGGATTACAATTACAGATGAGATTTGGGTGGGGACACAGAGTCCAACCATAACATTTTGCCACAGCCCCAACAAAATACCACATCCTCCACACATTTAAAAACCAAACATGCCTTAACAACAGTCCCTCAAAGTCTTAACTCAATCGAGCATTAACACAAAATTCCAAGTACAAAATCTCATCTGAGACATGGCAAATCCCTTCTGCCTCTGAGCCTGTAAAATCTAAAGCAAGTTAATTACTTCCACAATACAGTGGGGTACAGGCATTGGGTAAATGCTCTCATTCCACATGGGAGAAATTGGCCAACACAAAAGGGCTACAGGCCCCATGCAAGTCCAAAACCCAGCAGGGTAGTCATTAAATCTTAAAGCTGCAAAATAATGTCTTTTGACACAATGTCTCACATACAGAGCATGCTGATGCAAGAGGTGGGCTCCCAAAGCCTTCAGCAGCTCCATCCCTATGGCTCTGCAGGGTAGAGCCCCTGCAACTGCTTTCACAGGCTGACATTGAGTGCCTGCACCTTTTCCAAGCACGTGATACAAGCTGTTGGTGGATCTTCCATTCTGGGGTCTGGAGGACAGTGGCCCTCTTCTTACAGTGATACTAGGCAGTGCCCCAGTAGAGACTGTGTGGGGGCTCCAACCCCACATTTCTCCTCTGCTTGCTTTAGTACAGGTTTTCCATGAGGGATTTGCCCCTGCAGCAAACTTCTGCCTCGACATCCAGGCATTTCCATATATCCTTTGAAATCTAGGCAGAGGTTCCCAAACCTCAACTATTGTCTTCTGCATATCTGCAGGCCCAACACTATGTGGAATCTCCCAAGGGACTTGCATCCTCTGAAGCCATGGTCCTGAACTGTGCCTTGGCCCCTTTTAATTATGGTGGGAGCTGGGGCAACTGGGACACAGGGCACTATGTCCTGAGGCTGCACAGAGCAGCTGGGTGCTGGGCCTGGCCCAGGAAACTATTTTTTCCCCCTGAGCCTCCAGGCCCGTGATGGGAGGGGCTGCTGTGAAATCTCTAAATGCCCTGGAGACATGTACCTCATTGTCTTGGCCATTAACACTGGGCTCCTCATTACTTATGCAAATGTCTGCAATGGCTTGGGCTTCAATTTCTCCCCAGAAAATGAGTTTTTCTTTTCTACCACATGGACAGGCTGCAAATTTTCCAAATGTTTCTGCTCTGCTTCCCTTTTAAACATAAGTTGCAATTGCAGATCATCTCTTTGTGAACACATATGACTGTACGGTTTCAGAAAAAGCCAGGTCATATCTTGAATGCTTTGCTGCTTAGAAATTTCTTCTGCCAGGCACTCTAAATCAACTTCTCTCAAGTTTGGAATCTCTCTCAAGTCCAAAGTTCCACAGATTTCTAGGACAGGGGCAAAATGCTGCCAGTCTCTTTGCTAAAGCATAGCAAGAGTAACCTTTGCTCCAGTTCCCAATAAGCTCCTCATCTCCATTTGAGACCACCTTAGTCTGAACTTAATTGTCCATATCACTATTAGCATTTTGGTGATTCAACAGATATCTAGGAAGTTCCAAACTTCTCCACATCTTCCTGTCATCTGCTGAGCCCTCCAAACTGTTCCAACCTCTGTCCATTACCCAGTTCCAAAGTCGCTTCCACATTTTAAAGTATTTTTATAGCAGTGCCCTAAACTTCCAGCACCAATTTTCTGTATTAGTCCATTTCCACACTGCTGTAAAGAACTACCTGAGACTGCGTAATTTATAAATAAAAGAGGTTCAATAGACTTACAGTTCCACACGGCTGGGGAGGCCCCAGGAAACTCACAATTATGATGGAAGGAGAAGGGGAAGCAAGGTACGTCTAACATGGTGGTGAGAGAGAGAGAGAGGAGAGAACCACCACATGCTTTTAAACCATTAGAGCTCATAAGAATTCACTCACTCTCATGAGAAGAACATGGAAGAAACCACCCCCATGATCCAATCACCTCCCACCAGGTCCCTTTCTCAACATGTGGGGATTACAATTCCAGATGAGAATTAGGTGGGGACACAGAGCAAAACCACATCACCTGCCCACCTTCATATTGAAACTATACCATTAGCTTTGGTTCTCAGGCCTTCAGAATTGAACTGGAACTACACCATTGGCTTTTCTGGATCTCCAGCTTGCCAACTTCAAACCTTGGGAGTTCCCAGCCTCTATAACTGCATAATCCAACTTCCCATTACAAATCTCTGTAGATACATGGGTAAATAAATGGATATACATACATATATATGTCTCTAGAGTTTACTGGAGAACACTGAGAAATAAAATTTCTAAAGAGATTTCTTTATCACTAATCAAATATTTCAAAATGCAATTTCCTCAAGATTACTCAAATAGTAAATCTAGAAGCCAAATTAATACAAGCCCAGTCTTTCCACTATAACACACTGCCAGCCACCATTTTTGGCTTATCATTTTTATATAAAACATTGATTTTTCCTTCTTTGACATTTTTTATAAAATTATAATCACCTGTGCTTTAGCCGCAAAGACATTATTCTAAAAGGTTTGCAGTATATATTTATATTTGTTTTATTTCTTACCATCTTCTTGACTATTTTTCCAAAAATTGAGCCCTTTAGGGAGCTCTCTATTTATATTCATAAGCATAAAGCTGTGTTTTTTTAGGTTTCCTTCTATTTTTTCTTATTGGAAGTAAAAGCAATTGAATTGTTGGTTTTGCTTTATATGAAGCATTTTCTTCTATAATTTTTACTACTCTAATTTTCTGCAGTAACTCCCTTACATTTCTACCAAATCTACATCACAGACTGTTGTGTCCTGGATTAGTTTGTTATTGCTGCATAATCCCTTAACACAACTGAGTGACTTAAAGTAACACACATTATTATCTCACACTTTCTACAGGCCAAAAGTCCAGGGAGCATAGCTAAAGAGGGTTTTGTGATTCTGAGTTGCAGCCTGGAAGAGCCTTACCAGGCTGCAACCCAAGGGTGAGGTGGGCCTATGATCTTCTCTGAGGACCAACTGGTAAAACAGCCACTTCCCCTCCTTTTGTGATTGTAGGATTCTGACTACTGTTTTCTTGCTGGCTGTTGGCCCGCAGCCTGGTTCAGCTCCTGGAGGATTCCTACAGCTCCTTGCCGCTTGGCCTTGTTCATATGCCCTTGCACAGTGTGACAGCTTACTACTTCAAAGCCAGTAACGAAGGGGAATCTCTCTCATGCATGTTAGCAAGCACAAGAAAGATAGGATGGATAGATGGATGGATAGATAGATAGATAGAGAGATAATTTATATATATAATACATTGAATGTATACATAAATAAAATCTGCCATATACATATGTAAAACACTGTAAACATGCATGTATTGAATATAAATATGGTTGTGTTTGTGTGTATGTGTATTTCACAAAAGTCACATTCCATCACTTTTGCCATATGCCATACTCTAGTGGTTAGAAGCAAGTCATTGGTCCTGTCAGCAGTCCAGGGTTGGAGACTATACAACAGTGTGGCTCACTTGGTGCTATGGTTTGAATGTTTGTTCCCCCTTTAAAACTGATGTTGGAATTTAATTACCAATCTAATAGCATTGGGATGTTGGGACCTTAAGAGGTGATTGGCCGTAAGAGCTCTACCCTCATAAATGGATTATGTCATTATATAAAGGGCTTTTAGGAGTAGGCTCTTAGTCTTGGCCCTTCTGCCTTCCACCATGTGAAGATCTAGTGCTCCATCCCCAAAAGGATGCAGTGTGCAAGGGTTCATTTTGGAAGAAGATAATGGCTTCATCAAACACCAAACTTCGTGGCACCTTAACCTTCGACTTCCCAGCCTGTGAGTTAATAGACTTCTGTTCTTTATAAATTATCCTGGCTCAGGTGTTCTGCTGTTTATGGCAGCACAAAATAAACTAAGATTCTTGGGATCGCTTAAAGGTGTGTATGTTACATGCCTTAACTTTTTATTTGACACTTCTTCTGAACAAGATATATCTTTATTTTGTTCCATTCACAAAAAAAAGTATTATTGATGGTAAAATGATCACATTTTACATTAATAGATAATCATCTGTGGCCATAATTAGTGTTCAATGTGATAGTCTGAGTCAGAAATCTCCCTATAATCTCATTGGCCATTATGTCATAAAATTTTTGCCCTAAAAAAGTGAATTAACAAACCAGCATTTGAAAAAATGAAGTATTTCTATTTGTATTACAGGCATACTTCTGCGATATTGTGGGTTTGGTTCTGGACCATGGCAACAGAGCAAGGCATACCAATTTTTTGGTTTGTCAGTGCATATAAAAGTTACATTTTTACTTTAATTGATTAAGTGTGTCATACAATGACATACAAAAAATATCAATGTGCATACCTTAATTTACAAGTGTTTCATTGCCCAAAAATGCTGACACAAAGATACAAAGTGAGCACCTGCTGTTGGAAAAAAAATGGTGTCAATAGACTTGCTTGATGCCGAGTTCCCACAAACCTTCAATTTGTGAAGAATGCAGTATCTGTGAAGCACAATAAAATAAACACAGTGAAGTAAGGAAAACCTGTATTTCACTGGATAGGGTCAGGAAGCAAGCCACATTGCCCATGAGGTGCTCCAGAGAGTGAGACAACCATATCTTACCTTTCTTGTTCATTCCCACTGGCTAAGTCATTTATTTTGAAACATTAAAATCAGAGATGTCATCATTTCAAAAGTTCAATAAATACATGCTGAACACCTACTATGTGCCAGACACCATCCCAGGGTATTGACAGTAACAAAGGAAAAATGAATAAAATGTACATCCTCTGCCCTTGAGAAGTGTTCATTCTAGGTAGAAAGATTTAATATTTATGTAATAAGTGTAAATTCAGAGGTAAGCATAGGGTGCCAAGGGTTATCAATAAGAGAAACCTTGCTAAATTCTAAAAGAAAACAGCGGTAGGCTAAATAATGGCCTCCAAAGATACCTAACTTGGCACCTATAAATATTGCTTTATATAGATAAAGGCTATTTTTAAATGTCACTAAGTTAAAAGTCTTGAGATGGGAACATCATGGGCTGAATGTTCAAGTCCTCCAAAAATTCATGTGTCAAAGTCCAGACTCCCAATGTGATGATATTTAGAGGTGGAGCTTTTGATAGGTAATTAGGATTAGATTAGCTCACAAGGTGGGACCTTCACATTGGAATCAGTGCCCTGGTAAGTAGAGGAAGACAGATCTGTCTCTCTATGCCATCTTGAGCTCTCACTAAGGAAAGTCCATGTGTGCAGACAGCAAGAAGGTGGCTTTCTACAAGCCAGGAAGAGCACCCTAACAAATCACTGAGTCTGCTGGCACCTTGATGTTGGATTTCCCAGCCTCCAGACTGAGAGAAATAAGTGTCTGCTATTTAAGCCATCCAGTTTATGGTATTTTGTTGTAACAGCCTGAGCTGAGTAAAACAGGAAGATTATATTAGATTGCCAGTGTGAGCCCTAGGTGCAATGAAAAGTGTCCTTACAAAAAAGAGATAGAAGGAGATTTGACACAGAAGAAAAGGCAATATGACCACAGAGGCAGAGATTGAAATTATGTGGCCACATGCCAAGGGACACTGGAGCCACCAGAAGCTGAAAAAGGCAAGAAAAAAATTCTCCCCTGGTGTTGCTGAGGGTGAGACCCCACTGATGCCTTGATTTCAACATAGTAAAACTGAACTCTCATCTCCAGAACTCTAAAAGAATAGATGGGTGTGGTTTTAAGCTGCAAAGTTTGCAGCAACTTGTCACAGGACATAGAAAACTAATACTGAAGGTATTGCAGAGAGAGAGAACAGCTTGGGCAAAATCATGAAGGTAGAAAGCAGTATGGTAAATCCTGGGCACTAAAATGCCTCTGCATTGATTGAGAGCCAAGAATTAGGTAGGAAATCATGGGAATTGGGGCGCATTTACAAGACTAAGGGAAATCATGGTGACCTCATATGGCACGCTATGGACATTATCCTAAAGGACACAATGAGATATCAAGAAATTTTAAGTATGAGAGCAAAAGTTTTTGATTAGATGTTCTACTCTGAAAGTGACATGGAACATGGTTTGGAGGTAGAAAGAGAGGAGACAAAAAGAGGATGAAGAAGGAGAAGCAGGGATACCTCTTAGAAGACTAAGTACCCTCAGAAAGGGTCTTGACAAGCATAACAATGAGAAAAAGGAAAAATTTTGAAGAAATAGCCAATGAAAGTCTGAAAATCTGCAAGATTTGGTGATCGTTTTATGGTAGGCCAATGCTTGCTGACAGTCACACACACAGGCCTCCATAGCACTCCCGTTATACAGGCAAACTTCCATGGCATCTGCCTTAACACTAAGTTAATAATTAAACCTAGGGAAATCAATGCCCAGACACCAAAGACAACAATGAAACACATCTTCGGTAAGACCTTTCCCTGGGCTTCTGCTGAAGCCCAGGGCAAGTCAAGATAAAGGAAAACCTTCGTAAATTCCTTGTCTTGACGAGGTCCTGTCTTGGGTCCACAAAACCTGGGGTGAGTCAAGACAGCCCTTCATTCCTTGTACCAACACCCGTCTTGGATTCAATACATTTGTTGGGGGTCTGAAGCAACTCTCTAGACCCAAACCATAGGTAACATAAGGTAGAATTAATCAACCTGGTATCAGGGGCCTAATAGATTAAGTAGATTTAGGGGACATTTCTTTATCATCCCGATACCAGAGACCTCACGCATTAAGTAGATTTAGAGGACATTTCTGGCCTCTGACATTTCAGTTAAAACAAAATTCATCACCTATAGACATAGGCAAATATGACACCACACATAGGCATATAGTTCAAAACATATAAAAGGACTGGAAAAACTTTAGAATCCTGAGTTGGTCTGATGAATTCTCTCTGACCTTCTCCCTGTACCTGGTTACTGAAATAAACTCTCTTCTTTCCCAGTTGGTCTGTATCTCGTTATTGGGCTACGAGAACATGAAACAGGACCTGATTCAGTCTGGGAAGAGCTTAATTAAATTCTGACTTAAATAATTACGTTGATAGTGATGTCATTAACTGCATTAATTTTTGTTACTTATTTTTACTTCAAGAAATAGTTCAAAGGAAGAGATGTTTCCAGTTTTAGACATGTTAAATTTAAGTTACTGTTGGGGCTGTGAACTTAATCTGTCCAGTAGTGAGTTGGCTGTCCAAGTCTAAAGCTAGCAAGAGAAAAAGCAGAGGTGATGAGGCATACAGTTTGTCTTATCAAAACAAGTTTTGATAAGAGTTAAGTTTGCTTTTATAACAGGGTTATAAATTGATAGTGAAAGAGTTTCTGAAAAACATTTGTTTTGATCTCTGGAAAAAAGGAGAATGCTGTTTATATAGACTTTTCCACATTTGTTTTAAAAACAGTTTCTTAAGTCAAAGCACCTTACATATTTTGTAAACTTTAAAAAATATATCAAATAAAATACTTTTGCTTATTTTAACAACCCTGTAAATAAGAATTATAAATAATATTATTCCTAGTTTATTGGCATGCACACTGAGGCCCAGAGGGCATTTTAAGTAGATAGCCAAGAGAAATATTCTTAGGAAATAGAAGCTAGAATTCCAGCTACAATTTCTCCGACATGTAATCCTACCATGCTGTCCCTTGACATTGAGATATCTTTTCCCAAAGCTAAATGATTCTTGTTCGTAGCATTTGTTCATATTGATTTTTAAAAATCAGCTTATAGTGTTATATAACAAAACTGAAGATGTTACAGAAATCAAATTTTAAAACAAATTACATTCCTATAATACATAGCAGAGAATTTAACATATAGTAGATATTCCATTTGTCATTTATTGATTGTTGGCTATCTTTGAATGCATACAATCAACTTAAGATTAATTCCTGAATTTTAATTTAATAGATGTAAATAGTCACATTGTTATTATAACTTCTATTATAGAGAAATCATTTATCTCTGATAGAATTTAGTTATTTATCTAAGCAAAGACTAGTTCTCTTTCACTTTAATAATTAAATTCTTCCCAAAGGAACTCCTGCTGAGAACAGAAACCTTCCCATGTGAATCCGAAACAGAATTTCCTTTTGCAAATCTGTGCAATCTCATGGTCTTTATTCTTAGACTTGTTTTCATCAATTCGATGAAATCAGAATTTAGCTGTGTTCTTCCATACATGTTGCAAATGAAATTGTATTTTGTTATTGGAATCTTTAAAATAATATTCACCCAAAGTATATTTGATAAAAAAAACTGTTGGCAATTTTCTTCCCAAGGAACAAAGGCTTTTTCCACATTACCAATGCTTGATTGGTTTTCTTCCCTATATGGAAACATTTTTAAAGCCATTTTGCTACTAGGCCTGTTCCTAAGAACTTGGATTCATTCCCACTGTTCCCTGTACACCAGATTGAAAACTGTAATAACGACCATTTGGGGAATTAAATTTGAGCAGTATTTCTCCACTGGATCCTACGCCTGGAAAGTCCAGCTCCTCTGCAAAGACCCATCTTTATACTCAACTCCATCTCAAGCAAGCATATCCTTCAGCCTGGGGTGCCCTATTCCTCTGTAATCATTGATACCAAGTCAGCTTTTATAATACTATAAAATCTGAGTCAGAACAAAATTAATATAGAGAAACAAAATATGTTCAAAGATGTTCAGGAAAAGCATGGATAGAAATAACTCAGTGGGTGATTGGTGGTAATGAAGATGAACAAGCAATTCAGAGAAACATTCATGGAAACTTGTTTGTAGAAATGGAATGAGTTAAAGTATGATGGAAAGTTTTCAGGTCTGGAATAGTAGGACACTAACTGCCTTAGTAACAGGAGCAGGAAAACTGGGAAGGAAAGATAATTTGGGCTTCAATATTATTATATTTGAGAGTAAGATGAGGGCCAGACATCATTAACACAGAGAAGTCAAGCATACAATGAGAAATAATTAATTATTTAATTAATTGAAATGAAGCAAGCAACTCAGCATATTACATTTATCTATAGTTGGTGAATGGAAAGCATTATATGAGATAGCTATTACAGAAAAATGTTGACCTTTCGATTAAACAAACTGCTTTGTACATAAGCCTACATGAAACATTTTAGATTTCATGTCTTTGAAACAGGTTATTGACAGTTAGGTTGTATTACCATATCCAGAGAAACAGAGAATATCATATATTTCCTGTATCCATTCCTGTGGCCCATGTAGTGACCAAAACTCCTCACCTCCAAGGTTAATTAGTAAGGACAGCAATCGATACTAACTGAGGGGTTACAAAGGCACCACGCATTTGGGCTTTGGCTTTTAGGAAAAGAAAGAAACTACCTGAAAAGCACTTGAACCAGGATAGCCTCTATGGAAAGCTATTTTCAAGATCCTAGGTGAATTTGCTTTTGTTAGGGAAAAAAATATATTATGTTGAAACATTGTGTATATAATGAAATAGTCATTGGCTGGAATCTTACTGATATTATTCTTAGTTTCAGGAAAGAGAAAACAAGATCGCCTGTATGTGAATATGAACTAGTCTTTCCTAGATAGTCTCTATAGAGAGATGGACTGTCTTTCATTTTTAGGGGGAAAATGTTTATAACAGAGATCTATCTATAAAGTAAGCTGAAACGAGCAGGGCAAGGATAATTAAATTTATTTTGTAGATGGGAAGCAGAGACAGAGATTAAATAACTGTCTCATCAAAAAATTATACATCAAAAATTGGCAAATCTATGCTTTAAACAAGTCTTGATATTAAAATTACTTTGGGCTTTCCTAGAAAAGTGCAAGCATATTTGGGAAATTTCCAACATTTTAAAATCTGGCATACACCTATTTCAGGTAGTTGCCATATTGTAAATCACTAATCAACAACTCAGACGCATTCAAGTAACAAGCAAATAACATACATGGGTGAAATGGCCAACAATAAGACAAAAGGTGTTCCTGTACGTGGTGGTTAACTGAAGAAGGGATTCCCACCCCACTTAAAGGTAATCAAATACAAAGTTAGAACAGAAGAAATAAGCTAAAACTAACTGAACTTGTGCCCTGCAACAACAATTTTAAAAGCCCTTTATATAAGTGATTACATTTTAGATTTGTGGGAATTTCACAATTTTAACATGGCATAAAACATAACTTAGTTATGTTTTTTAAAAAATTTTAAATGTGCCCAGACATAAAAAATCAAGATTCATGTCATCAAACTACTTGTTGGTTCAAATCCAGGACTGAAAAATCTCACAGAGAAAAACCAAAACAAGAAACCGAATACATTACCAAAAATAAAGTTGAAAATAAATTTAAAAATAAACTAAAAATAAAACAAATGGGAACAAAACAAATATACTTATCCTGAAAGGAACCTGATTGTAGAGCCGTAGCCCTGTGTAATACTTTGTTAGGTAAAAATATGCATGAACTTCTGCAAATGCCATATAATTTAAAACTCAATAATGCTGACAGTAAATTGCTTTTCTAAATTTTCAAAATCAGACATTACCATTATTCATTTTCACAGTCCAACTGACTTGTTTTAAATTTGATCTTATAATACAAATGATTACCATTGCCTCTTACATTTCAGACCTTCCATACAGAATAATTTTCTTCTCCCAAAATCATATACTTTATAAATGCCTGGTGACAATCTGTTGGAAGTAAGCTCTATGCTTATTTTGTCTGGAAGTGTCCTTATTTCTCTCTTGTTCTTGAAAGATTATGTCTTTGGATATATATTGGTTGGCTCATATTTAATCTTTGTCCTCTGAAATGATTATCCCATTTTATTCTGCCTTTCATTATTGCTATTCAGAATCAACTATCAGTCTTTGAAGGTAATCCATGTCTTCTCTCTGGCTTTTCTCCCCTAACATCTATCTTTTAAAATAGATACATAATATTTGTACATATTTGTATGGTACATGTGATATTTTGTCATATGCACAGAATTGTAATGATCAAGTCATGCATTTAGGGGATCCATCACCTTGAGTATTTATCAATTCTATGTGTTGTGAACATTTCAACTCCTCTCTTCTAGCTATTTTGAAATATACCATACATTGTTGTTTATTGTAGTCACCTGACTCTGCTAATGAACATTAAAACTTATTCCTTATATCCAACTGTATGTCTGTATCCATTAACAAACCTCTCTTCATCCTTCCAACCCACCCACAAATCCCTAACAGCCCTTGATATCTATCATCCTACTCTCTATCTCCATGAAACCAATTTTCTAAGTTTCCATATAGGAGTGAAAATTTGCTATCTGTCTCTCTGTGCCTGGCTTATTTCACTTCACGTAATGTCCAGTTCCATCTATGTTGTTGCAAATGATACGATTTCATTCTTTTTACAGCTGAATAATATTCCATTGTGTGTATGTACCACTTTTTTTTTTAGTCATTAATCTGCTGGTGTGGACACAAGTTGATTCCAAATCTTGGCTATTGTTAGAAGTGCTGTAATAATGGTGGGGATGCAGATATCTCTTCGATGTACTGATTTCCCTTCTTTAGATATATAGCCATCAGTGGGATTGCTAGATCATATGGTAGTTCTATTATTATTTTGAGGAACCAGCATATTGTTCTCCATAGTGGCTCTATGAATTTACATTCCCACGGGGTGTTCCGCTTGCTCCATATCCTCACCAGCATTTGATATTGCCTGTCTTTTGGATAAAATTCTGATATAGTCTCATGTTTTCACTCACAACTTATGTCAAGGGGTTCATTAAAGAACTCAGCCTCAAGTAGAAATCATATTTATCCACAAAGGCATTCAGTTTTGGAGTCAATTTGGCAACGTTTCTTTTGCAAAGAAATAAAATTCTAATAGTCACTTGTGTCATTTTTAGTTTTATTTGCTCTTCATCAAAAATATTGCTCTAAAAATCTCTGTATGTGACTGAATTTAAAGTTAAGCAAAGCATTTCCACACTTTAGTGTAGAAAATAATATTGAATAATGTTAGATAAAAAATGTAGAATAATTAATTTTATTTTCTGACTTCTAGTTTGTGGCTATACATTAGTTTAGAAGTGTAATCTTTAAACAGCCTCATTGAAGCTTCATGAAGTCGAAAATCTGGACTCATGAAATTAATTGCTGTTTCCTCCTTCCCTTGTTCATTTTAGCTATGATCCAAATAAACAATTTAAAGCTATCTGTGAAAGGATAATTATGCCAATTAGATTCAGTTGATTGTGTTCTTAAAAAATTAGAGCCCAGAAAATTGTCTTTATATGTTACAATTCCAATCTTTATAATTCAAAACTATAGTAAAAATTTTACTCAAAATGACCTTCAGAATAATTCAGTTTATTTCAAAATATCCTTGTATATAGCAAAAGAAAATTGAGGCTGTAGCAGTGTGTCTTACATGTGTTCCATAATTTTCAGAGTTTGATTTCTGTTCAGTTATCTTGAGTATTTTAACCTCATCTTTATAGGAATAGTGGACTAAAAGTCTACACTTTTTATTAGGAGGCGATCCCTTTAATTCCCCAACCCAGCCTGTTGGGAGAGCCAACAAGCATGGATAAATTCCAGAATGCTTGTTTCAAAGACCCGTTAAAAACACTATTCTTATCCACAACTTACCCTTTCTCTGTCTATTTCAGACAACGACTTGTACTCGCTCCTTCCAGTATCCTGCTCACTTTTAAAAATATACTTTTGCTTCTGACCTTGGCTCTGGTATATATAACTTCTGACCCAATTTTCATCTCCTGGCTCATAGATTGTCTCCATTCAAAGTGTGTTTATATTTGAACTAAATTCCCAGGTCATTCACCTGTCAGCTTTGGCCTTTGGCAAGTAGTTTATGATCTCCCCGATGAGACTTTTGTCAATTCAGACCACCGTGATTAGAACTAAATTATCTCTCAGCTTTAATCTTTAACATTATTTTTAAGACCTCTATTTCATAGATCAATAAGACTTGCAAACCGAATCAAAAATGTTAATGTCATTTCAAGTCAGCAACTTGCCTGTTTTAGAGAAATTATCTGCTCTGTGGAAGGAAAATGTTCTGTCAAATGAGTTTACATAGAATATGATAATAAAGTTGACTTTGTAAATAACAGGTGCAGTCTCTATAGCGCCCTGCATTTGATAAAATGACCACTGAGGTAATAGAAAATTCTACAGTAAATTGTAGTGGTTAACAGATTGAGCTCTGAATTCTCAGTATCCATCAATCGTTACTATATAATTTTGGATAATTGGCTTCACCTTTTTGCATTTCAGTTTTTTATCTATAAAATGGGTATGATAATTGTGACTCTGTCAAGGATCTTATGGAAAAATTATTAACTTATTGTAAAAAGTAAGCACTTAAGTGTCATCTCATTATTATCTCACAATTGCTTTTGAAATTAGAGACTTGATGTTTCTTTAGGCCTCTAGTGTCTTAGGATAAGCTGAGGAGATTATTCCTGCTCTCTTATTCTAGCAAAGGGAAAAAAAAGTGTTGTGTCAAAATATACAGTTACAAACAAACAAATATTCACTTTAGTTTCTAAAACCTAGAATAGGAGAGCAGGAATAGTCTCTTTGCAATAGAGTTACAATCTTGAGCTAACAGTATACCCAGGATAGTTTCCTCTTAGGAGTTCTAATACTTTAGAGCATCTAAATTCCTAGAGAATTTGTCAAAATGAAGGTTTTGGGGCAACACACAAACCCACCAAATAAGAATTTTTGTGGAGGTCTACCCCAAGAAAATGCATTTCAATAAATAACCTAGATAATCTTGAACTAGATGGTGAATGGTTACAACATAACTGGAAAACAAGCTCAAGGTGCTAAAATCAAAGTTCCCAAGTAGAAGAGATGTCTAGGGAGGCCTAATGGGGCTATTCACCTAATCAGCCCAGCATCATCAGAGGTCACTCAACCATTCATACATACTTGCCAGTTTCCAAACAAATGCCTGCCAAAGTATATTTTATGGTCATTGTCCCAGATTTGATGCATTTGATTGATGGAATGGGGTGTTCCTATATTGTACTTTACATGGTGATCATGCCAGTGATAGAAGCATAAACCATGTCCTGCAAAATGGTGAACAATTTTGTATGTTTGGCATGTTTGAGGAACTGAAAATGTATACTATTTACTGTAGTAAATTAAGGAGGATAAGTTGTATGAAATGATGTAAAAATAGACAAGGGGCAGATTATAAAATAACTTATAGGGTAAAACAATCATTTTGAATTTTCTTTTTAGAGCTAAACAAAGCCTTTACAGGTGACTGCCTCTACCACTTAACCAGCAGCATCGACATTATCTGGAAGTATATTAGAATATAGAATTACAGGCCCTATTCCCGACTTAGGGAATCAGTAATTATCTTTAAACAAAATCCCTAGGTTATTCTTATGCACATTAAAGTACAAGATAGGCCCGACGCCAGGTGGCTCACACCTATAATCCCAGCACTTTGGGAGGCCGAGGTTGGCAGATCACCTGAAATCAGGAGTTCAAGACCAGCCTGGCTAACATGGCAAAACCCCATCTCTACTAAAAATACAAAAATTAGTTGGGCGTGGTGGTGCATGCCCGCAGTCCCAGCTACTCAGGAGGCTGAGGCAGGAGAATTGCTTGAACCTGGGAGGCAGAGGTTTCAGTGAGCAGATATCGCGCTGTTGCACTCCAGCCTAGATGACAAGAGCAAAACTCCGTCTCCAAAAAAAAAAAAAAAAAAAGTACAAGATAGTACTACTTTAGTTTATGGAATAGTAGGGAAGAGGCAGAAGAGTTAAGCAAAGACAGTACTAGTTTATACATGAGAAACTAGGGCCACTGACTTGGTCTTCAGTGTTTTAGAGAAACCCTTCTCAAAATTTAATAGGGATCTGTGTGCTACTGCTACTAGTATTGTCCAAAAGGATTCATCACCCTATGCAATAAAAGAGGTGGATAGTTTTCACTAAGACCAAGAATAATATCTCTTGCATCTATGTATTCTCAGTACCTATCCAGGATTTACATGTGAATGTCAATGACTAATATTTTGAGAGAGAAGTAAAGGAAGCGAAGGCAAGTCACTAATTTCAAAGCAACTTTTCATGATAGATCTACAGGATGTGTAACAAAGTGGGATCTCAGAGATTGTCTATTTCAGCCCTTTTAACTAAGAGGTATTTTAAAGGATTCCTCCTGGCAGAGCTTTCCCAATTTATTGTTTTGATCTTAGAAACTTGTCAAACTTTAATCTGGGATATTCTTCTTTTTCCTAAATTACCACTTTGAAATTTTATGTCTTATTAAGTCAATATGTTTTATGGCTGTTGTATTATTTTATCTGAACTACTTTGATTATTGCTCTTTAATATTATAGCACAATATGTACTTTAAGAAATTGTAGGCCAGGCGCAGTGGCTCACACCTGCAATCCCAGCACTTTGGGAGGCCAAGGTGGGTGGATCATGAGGTCAGAAGATTGAGACCATCCTGGCCAACATAGTGAAACCCCGTCTCTACTAAAATTACGAAATTAGCCAGGCATGGTGGCAGGTGCCTGTAATCCCAGCTACTTGGGAGGCTAAGGCAGGAAATCACTTGAACCCGGGAGGCAGAGGGTGCAGTGAGCCGAGATGGCGCCACTGCACTCCAGCCTGGAGACAGAGTGAGACTCCATCTCAAAAAAAAAAAAAAAAAAAAAAAAAAAAATTGGTGTGCCAGTTGGGCACAGTGTCTCACACCTCTAACCCAAGCACTTTGGAAGGCCAAGACAGGAAGATCACTTGAGCCCAGGAGCTCAAGGCTGCAGTGAGCTATGATCATGCCACTGTACTGCTGCTTGGGTGACAGAGAGAGACCCTGTCTATAAGAAATATATATAAAAATAAATAAATAATTTTTAAAATTGTGTTCTATTTTAATAAAAAACTATTCTCCTTTAAATAAAAGCTAATCTTTAACACTGAATAGCTATTATGTATGTGCATATATATGAATAATATATATACACAATTAGTATAAGGAATAGTTAAAAATATCAAAATTTATATATGTAATTAGTAAATAGTTATGTAATTAGTTACAGACTAAGTTAAATAATGATTATAGATTTCATGAAAGTTTTTATTCATAAATAAGTGTTGTAGTCACCCCCACAGGCACGGGATGTACCCTACTCAAATTTTGATTTGGATATTGAAAAGGGTAACCCACACCAATAGGTGATGGAAAGGTTTATTACTCAAATAATGAGGCTTTCTGGGAAGAACAGTGCAGCCTCCTAAGGAGGCCCAAATGCCTTAGATAAGTAGGGAATTGTCACTATCTTAGCTTTTAGTGGGATTAGGGATGGGGCTGGCATGAGGGGTCCAGTGCCCATGTGCCAGGGCCTGTGGGCTTTGAACTTCATGCAGGCACCAGGAAGCACTCTGGCTTTCTCATCAGCTTGCCCAGATGTGAGGTAGAAGGGAAAGAGAGAGGAGTGCAGTTTCAAAGTTATCAGCTGTGATTTTATCTTAAATATGTAGGTGCATTGGCGAAACCTAAGAAAAAAATAATTTGAAGAAATCTGAAAAATATGCATCACATAATTTCAAATAATTAAGCTAACTGCAATAAATGGATAATAAGGCATTTCAATAAATTTTCAATATAGAGGAAGGTATAATCATTTCTTTGTTAGTCCGGATTGTTCATCATTCTTTTTAAATATTGTACACAGTTCAAAATATTTCTTACAGTTACAAGGTTCATAATATAAAACTTTCCAAAAGGCATGTAAATGTTTTATATTAGTGTAAAAAGTGTAATTTATATTTGATTTTCTTAAATTACTTTATATATTTCCACCTTTTAAAAAGCTGCAGCCTTTTAACTAACCTTCTTATTTATAAATTTAACATTTTTACTAAAGCCAAATGATCATGAATCCACAAAAGACTGTATTCTAAATTTCATGAGATTTTATTATCATTAAGAAACAGGTGATTTGACTTTCTAATATTGACGCTGATCTTCTGACATAAAGAAGCTCTAACTGTATTTGCAGAAGTTTATTCTAAAACATCAGCATTTCCACCATAACAAGAGAACAGAGGTTGAAAAGTTCTGAACCTACTCATGACTTTAATGTTTCTACTTTTAGACCAGGACTGACCTTTCTCAGGCACAGGTTTTGAAGGGAACATTCACATGACTTTTGGGACTTTAAAATATTAGAAACTTTCACCCTCAAGTTTATATGATTGATGGCCATACATTTCTTATTTTATAGCCAGGGTGGGATGAAAAGCAATGTTATTTTGACAATTTGGTGGCAAAAACTCTAAAGAATGTTCTTTTCTTAAAATAGTACAGAAGATCTATTATGGGAATATGAGATTGGTTAGTCAAATCCTGGCAACTCGAAATTATTATTTCTATTATATAGTCATTGTGGTGTGTCCTTGCCTGCTAAGACTGTTGAAATTTAAAAATATATTGTTGAAAGAATATTGTGAAGCTGGAGTATGCACGTCCTCTTTAGGTAAAGAGCAAGAATATTTCTGCTGTTGAAATTCAAGTACTCATCAAGCCCAGTTCAAAATTTACTCTGTCCTTCAAATTTACCCAGGTATATCTGATATATTTGATCCCCCATGTATTTAATGATCTCATTGTGTACTATACCAGAATAGCATTTATCACATTATGCCTTGGTTACTGTTTTGAATTTATATAACTTTCTTGACGTTTTTCCTATAATGATTCAGTCTTGGATTGATATGCCCTTTAAAGTAATATACGGCTGGGCACAGTTGTTCCTGCCTGTAATCCCAGCACTTTGGGAGGCCGAGGTGGGTGCATTACTTGAGGTCAGGAGTTCAAGACCCGCCTGACCAACATGGTGAAACTCCGTCTCTACTAAAAATACAAAAATTAACCGGGCATGGTGGCAGGCGTCTGTAATCTCACCTACTCAGGAGGCTGAGGCAGGAGAATTGCTTGAGCCCGGGAGGTGGAAATTGCAGTGAGCCGAGGTTGCAGTGAGCTGAGATCACGCCATCACACTCCAGCCTGAGCAACAGAGCTAGACTCCGTCTCAAAAAACAAAAATAAAATATAAAAATTAAAGTAATATACATTAAAATGAAGTCAGTTTTTATAATATTAAAAGATAGCTGAGAAAGTAATCTCAGGCAGAAGTACATATCTCTGGAAATAAGCATATTTTTTATGAAATCTGTGTTCTATAACATGCTGACTAGAAAGGATCCATGAAGAGGGAACTCTTCATAATGAAGTGAGTAAGACAACCCATCCTGGGAGAGCCTGTCAGACATGATCATATGTGTTCACAGAGTTCATGGCAGCAAGAAGAAAGGCTGTGCATGGTCTCAAAATACTGAACATGTCTCACCAAGGCTGATCTTCCCACTACCATTAAGGTCCCAATTGCAATGACAAGTTATGAGCCCCTAATCTGGCACAATTTCCTGGCAGTACCAGCCATGGTGGCAGGTTGTTTCCATTACCTCCTTGCATTATTACAGAAGCAATCATTTATACTCAGAACAGATTCATATCTCAGTTACAGATTTGCTTTTCCTGTCTGAAACACTTCTGTCAGCACCACCATTCATGACTGACATTCCACACATCATCAGGGAACTCATTTCATGGCAAAGGGATGGTGGGGTCACCTACTGAAGGCTCAGTTATAACATCATCTGGGATGCAACAGCTGTACACTCAGAGCACTCTCTTATAATACGTGATATATGCCTCAAATCAGAGGCCACATGTGTTGTCATCTACTCTAGAGCCATCTAGCCTAGTAACAAACGAAAAGAAAACAGCCTCTCTCATTGATAACAAGTAAACCACTTACACATATCTGGGAACTCAGTCAGTGGATCAGAAGGTTTTAGTTCATAAAAGCTTAATGTTTCCGGTAGGGTACACATGATCCTATTAAATTGAAAGCTGAGACTACTCCTGGCTATTCCGGGCTCCCCGTGCTCCTGATTCTGCAGGCAAAGTGAGAGATCACTGTATTGGCTGGTATGACAGATTCTAATTTCTCAGGGGAAATGGAGTCAGAGTTACTCAATGAAGATAAGGAGAATATACCTGAAACTGAGAAGTCATCACTGACACACCCCGTAGTATACCTCTTCTGAGAGTGCTAGTACACCAGAAATTTGAAAGCGCCAACCTAATAAAGTCAAGACCAGCAAGGATTCAACCTATGTAAATACACAGGTTTCAGTTCACTCATCAGAAAAGGAATCTCATCTAGCTGAGATATTTATAGATGGTAGTTCTCAATCACAAGCACTAAGTACAATTATTTTATTTTTACTCAGTACAAACTTCATTGGCAAAAATGGTAATTTATTGTCAATGGTTTTTAATAGTTTTATTTTATGTATCTTAATGGATATAAGATATTTTACCATCAGATTAAACATAATTACTTATCTAGCCATCTGATTATTTTATTTTTATCTTTATCTCCTTAATTCATTTGAAATTTATTGATACATAGTTTGAGGTATTTCCTATGTATGTATGTATTTATTTATTTTTGAGATGAAGTCTCGCTCTGTTACCCAGGCTGGGGTGCAGTGGCACGATCTCGGCTCACTGCAACCTCCGCCTGCCAGGTTCAAGCAATTCTCCTGCCTCAGCCTCCCGAGTAGCTGGGAGTACAGGCACATGCCACCATATCCATCTAATTTTTGTATTTTTAGTAGAGACGGGGTTTTACCATGCTGGCCAGGCTGGTCTCGATCTCCTGACCTTGTGATCTGCCCTCCTCGGCCTACTAAAGTGCTGGGATTACAGGTGTGAGCCACCGCGCTGGGCCTAGTTGGAGGTATTTCTATAAATTTCTGTCAAAATAATTAATAATCCTACAACTACTGTTGAATGATTTGAATTTTATTTATTTTAATTATATACAATTAATGCTTTCTCAAAGGCTTGAAATATAATTGTTATTATTACCCAACTTTTTTGTGTTTTCAAATTTTCATTGTTTATTTTAGATACAGGGTGTCTTATTTGTTTTACATGTGATAAAAATTATATATATTATTTCAATTACTGGTGATAAAATTTAATATAGAACTCTCTTTTATGAAAAACATATTTTGTCAATTGTTAGGGATGAAAGATGATTTTTTGAGACCATGTGGCAGGAGGTTTATGCTCTGAAGAAATAAGAAAAAAAAAATTAAGGAGAGGGAATTCCTAAAGAAGAGAGTAGTAAAAGAAGGAGAGAGGAAAATGTCAAGTAATAGAGGAAGTCTCACATGAAGGAGAATAACTTGCTTGGTGGCTGAAGGACATTTACGTGGAGTTTTCTTCCTTTTTTAACTCCACAAACATTTACTAAATGTTTATGGCAAAGACATTATTCTGGCTATTGAGTCATAAATCCCTCAAAAGCTTATATTTTAGATGAGAGAAAAATAATAAATACAAAATCAAGTGAATCAATAAGAATTTCAGACACCAATATTTAAAACATAAGACAGAGAATGGATATGGTTGTTGCAAAAAGTGAGGTGAGGTGGGTAATTAAGAAAGACAGTCTAAAATGTTTCCATTGCTGCCCTGTTAAAGCACTCTCTCATTCCCCAACTTTTATATTCTGCTACAAATTCTAATATTTCAAGCAACAGGGATGAGTTACCTGGTTAGGCCCATATTCTTGGGCCTTTTGTCTTACAAAAGAAAAACAAGGACAGGAATTGAGGCTGAAGTAATTATGAGACACAAGTCCTGAAACTGAAAGAAACACAATAAACTGCCAACTAGATAGTAGTAAATAGAAGGATGACCTCAGTTGGCATGATACATACATACACACACATGCACACACTTTGCGTTATTTTAGCTATTCTTATATAAAGATCACACTCTTCATTTAACTAGAATTATGACAGTGATAATAGTTTCCAATTATCTGACATCTTTTGAAGCATTTTTTATTTTTTTCATATTTACCTAATTTGTCATATTTTTAAAAAAACTCTAGGTTTTATTGGAATTTTCTTATACTTTTAGTTACAAAATATTTTGACTGGTTTAGTCAGGACCTACATGTAACTCAAGTAGCCTTGAGTTACTCAGTTGTCTTTAGAGTGACATGTGAAGATTTAGATTTTTATCTTGAAAAGGTAAATAGAGGTTGAGGGGAGCAAGGTTTACACAAAGGAAAAATATGAAGAGCAGGGACTCTATCTACTCATTGATGACCAAGATCTGATGGAAACAGGTCATGAGATAATTAGAGAGACCCAAGCAATGGTCAGAGTTGCTCTGTCATCTCGAAGGGATCACTTGTAGACCATTGCTGTGAAAAAAGCCCACACCATGATCACTGTGAACATCTTACTCCTCTTTGATGATCTAAATAGCTGCAGTTTATAATCACGCAGGGACAGCAACCTTGTCACTACTGTTGGTATTCTCATACAGGAGCTGACAGCTGTAAAAGAAATGATACTCTTAAGTGTCTTTGTAGCATTCAAGAGGCAGAAGTGGATTTGGAAAGGAAAGATGGTTCCTGGAAGATACTGCAAAGTGGCTGTAAACAGAGCAATGTTCTGTGGGTATAGGTGAGGCACTCCTTTGGAAACTCCCAGAAATAATAGGAGGACTCTTAAATATGATCTCATTGTCTGGTAGGCAGTGCTCATTTTGGATGATAATGAGGGACTCTAAGAATGACCATGCCAGCTGGAACAATACAGGCAATCTTAATAATCAATAAGAAAATTGTGATTTTTCCCCCAAGACTATTAAGTTTTTCACAAAACATTAAAAACTTTCTTATTAACAGTTATAAGATTATAAGAAAATAAAAAAATGTTAAACAAATTTTTTTTAGTATACTCTAAAGTAAAACTTTAGAAACATTAGTGTTTGATTTCTTTGTAAAAAAAATACATGTCAAGAGTACTTTGAATAAAGATGGCTTCTTTTGTCACATAAATTACAATACAAGCAAGCATCCTTTCTATGCCTTAGTAAATAGAATTACTCCTTTTAAAATTTGAATCAGCTTCCAACATTTTATTCTGTAGCTTTTATTATCATGAAATATCTCTGAGAGTCCCTCTAATGTAAATTTTTTATCAACAGCAGTTCCTTTGAGACATCTTGCCTCATTCTGTTGGTAAATTTGCCTTTGCTACAAGCGTCTGCCTGCATATCTACACTAACAACAGTATTTTCAACATTCTTGAAAGCAGCCATTTTTTTCTATAACTTCATTTGCATCCTATTTTAGTTTTATTTCCTGCCTTGTCACTTTTCATTTATTTGCTGCACTTTTATCTTTTTGGCCAGTGGCCATTTTCTAGTTACCCACTTTTGTAAATGTCACATAGATTTTTCACTGGGAAATAAGGAGGCAACACAACTGCATACTTTGCTGTCTCAGGGTGAACTGAGTAACAGATACACAGAGACTCATCACTGATAGACTGTCAAAGAAGTGACAACTGGTCAGAGATTGTAATGTGCATCTGTTTTTTAGTAATGTGTGGACCATAAGACTAATAGCAAAGTTTGTGCTTTATGTAATTACCTACAGGTAAGAGAAAATAGTAAGTAAAATATGAATTGTGCTGGGGGATTGGTATTTAACTAAACTGCAGTAACTAAAATGAATGCATATTAGAACCAAGCAAAGCCAGAACTGCCTGCCTATGAGTGTGTTTCTGGGAACATATTTATTTATTTTTATTTTATAGTTTAAATAATTGACCTTTATTTCCCAAACAAAATATTGGTTTTTATGCTCCCTTATTTTCTTCTGCTTTTTGGGAATTTTCCTCAGTTTTCTCTATTTTATGATGAGAATTTTATTTAGAGAATTACATTTTTTGAAAATGTATAAGGTAGACTTTTTTATAATTTCAACTTTTAGATTCAGGGGATGCATGTGCAGATTTGTCCCATTGCTATATTGCATGGTGCTGATATAATTAAATATTGAATCATTCCTTATAGGAAACTTGCAAGTTACTTCATTTATTTAAAATTATAAAAAGCATTTCACTATTAAATTAAAAAGGTATTGTGTTTTTAAAATGAATTCCTAGATAGTTTATAACATGCCGTTACTTTGTGGTGACATATTTCTCTTTCAGCTTTTCTAACTAGTTATTTCTGATATCGGTAAGGATAATATTTTTGTCAATGTACTGAACACAGTACAGTAGAATTAATAGATTTTTTTAAACTTTGTTTTTTTTCTTTTTTTTTTTTTGAGACAGAGTTTTGCCCTTGTTACCCAGGCTGGAGTACAACAGCGTGATCTCGGATCACTGCAACCTCCGCCTCTGGGTTCAAGCAATTCTCCTGTCTCAGCCTCCTGAGTAGCTGGGATTACAGGCATGTGCCACCACGCCTGGCTAATTGTGTATTTTTAGTAGAGACAGGGTTTCTCCATGTTGGTCAGTCTGGTCTCGAACTCCCAACCTCAGGTGATCTGCCTGCCTCAGCCTCCCAAAGTGCTGGGATTACAGGTATGAGCCACCATGCCCAGCCTGTTTCTTATTTATCTCAAAATAAAAAAAATACAAAAATATGTTTTTTCTTTTATTTTTCTATAATTATAACTCATAAGTTATAAAATTATTCAAAATTTATAAATGCATATTTTTTCCTATTTTATTGCATTGGCTATGATCTCTAGAATGATATTTTCATGTTCCAAAATTAACTATAAAATTTAATATTTTATGATTAAGTTGTTAAGTCATGATTTCTAGTTGTGGTAAGAAAAGTTAGTTTTATTATTAATTTTTAAATAATACTATAAAATTAGATAATACAGTATATCAAATGTAGAAACTTTTATCCTTTGACTCATTAATATTATATAATTGTTCGTGTGGATTTTCTAATATGACTTTCTAAGGATACTGCCTTCCCACTCAGGAGAAAGAGTTGCAAGTTGGCTCAAGATGCTTCTATTTGATACGCTCCGTCCCATGTCTATTACAATGGTTTCAGCATGTAGTTGATAGAATTCCTTAATTTATATCACAGATTCAGGATTTCCTTTTTTTCTTTTTTTTGAGACAGAGCCTCTCTCTTGTCACTAGGCTGGAGTGCAGTGGTGCAATCTTGGCCCACTGCAACCTCTGACTCCCTGGTTCAAGCGATTTTCCTGCCTCAGCCTCCCAAGTAGCTGGGATTACAGGCACACATCACCATGCGCAGCTCATTTTTGTATTTTTAGTAGAGATGGGGTTTCACCATGTTGGCCAGGATGGTCTCGATCTCCTGACTTTGTGATCCACCCACCTCAGCCTCCCAAAGTGCTGGGATTACAGGTGTGAGCCACCACACCCAGCCGCTTGTGATTTCCTTTGTGCGTTCAGAATGTAGTCATCAGAATGGAGGAATAGAAGTAAGAAAACTTTTTTTTTCCGTAAGACGGTCACAACATCAGAGATTGGAAGAAAATAATACTAGAAAAAGATAAGAAATGGTCAATACAATTGTTATGGTTTGGCTCTGCGTCCCCACCCAAATCTTATCTTGTAGCTCCCATAATTCCACCTGCTATGAGGAACCCAGTGAGAGATTGTTGAATCATGGGAGCGGGTCTTTCCCATGCTGTTCTAGTGACAGTGAATGGGTCTCATGAGATCTGATGGTTTTAAAAATGGAAGTTTCTCTACACAAGTTCTCTCTCTTTGCTTGCTGCCATCCATGTAAAATGTGACTTGCTCCTCCTTTTCTTCTGCCATGATTGTGGGACTTCCCCAGCCATGTGGAACTGTAAGTCCATTAAACCTCCTTCTTTTGTAAATTGCCCAGTCTTGGGTACATCTTTATTAGCAGTGTGAAAACAGACTAATACAGTAAATTGGTACCAGTAGAGTGGGGTGCTGCTGAAAAGATATCCCAAAATCTGGAGGTGACTTTGGAACTGGGTAACAGGCAAAGATTGGAACAGTTTGGAGAGCTCAGAAAAAGACAGAAAAATGTGGTAAAGTTTGGAACTCCCTGGAGACTTGTTGAATGGCTGTGATCAAAATGCTTATAATGATATGGACAATGAAATCCAGGGTGAAGTGGTCTCGATGGAGATGAGGGACTTGTTGGGAACTGGAGCAAAGGTGACTCTTACTATGTTTTAGCAAAGACAATGGTGGCATTTTGCCCCACCCTAAAGATTTTTGGAACTTTGAACTTGAGAGAGATGATTTAGGGTATCTAGTGGAAGAAATCTGTAAGCAGCAATGCACTGAAGACTTGACTTGGGTGCTGTTAAAGGCATTCAGTTTCAAAAGGGAAACAGAGCATAAAAATTTGGAAAATTTGCAGCCTGACAATGCAATAGAAAAGAAAAACCCATTTTCTAAGGAGAAATTCAGGCCTGCTGCAGATATTTGCATAATTTACAATGAGCCGAAAGTTAATCACCAAGACAATGGGGAAAATGTCTCCAAGGCATGTCAGAGACCTTTGCAGCAGCCCCTCCCATCACAGGCCCTGAGGCCTAGGAGGAAAAAGTGGTTTCATGGGCCAGGCCCAGGGTCCTCCTGCTGTGTGCATCCCAGGGACTTGGTGCCCTGCATCCCAGACACTTCAGCTATGGCTGAAAGGGGCCAACATAGAACTTGGGTTGTGGCTTCAGAGGTGCAAGCCTCAAGCCTTGCCAGCTTCCATGTGGTGTTGAGCCTGTGAATGCATAGAAGTCAATAATTGAGGTTTGGAAACCTCCACCTAGATTTCAGAAAATGTGTAGAAATTCCTGGATGCCCAGGCAGAAGTTTGCTGTAGGGGCAGGGTCCTCATGGAGAACCTCTGCTAGGGCAGTGCAGAAGGGAAGTGTGGGGTCAGAGCCCCAACAAAGAGTCCCTACTGGGGCACTGCCCAGTGGAGCTATGAGAAGCAGTCCACCATCCTCCAGACCACAGTACGGTACATCCACTGACAGCTTGCGCCACGTGCTGCAGACACCTAGCACTAGCACATGAAGGCAGCCAAGAGGGAGGCTGCAACCTGCAAAGCCACAGCAGCAGACCTGCCCAAGACCATGGGAACCCACATCTTGCATCAGTGTGACCTGGATGTGAGACCTGGAGTCAAAGGAGATCATTTTGGAGCTTTAAGATTTGACTGCCCTGCTGCATTTCGGAATTGCCTGGAGCCTGTAGCCTCTTCATTTTGGCCAATTTCTCCCATTTGGAATGACTGCATTTGCCCAATACCTGTAGTCCCAATGTATCTAGGGAGTAACTAACTTGCATTTGATTTTACAAGTTTATAGTCAGAAGGGACTTGACTTGTCTCAGATCAGACTTTGGACTATGGACTTTTAAGTTAATGCTGAAATGAGTTCAGACTTTGGGGGACTGTTGGGATGGCATGATTGGTTTTGAAATGTGAAGATATGAGATTTGGGAGGGGCCAGTGGCAGAATTATATGATTTGGCTCTGTGTCCTCACCCAAATATCACCCTATAGCTCCCATAATTCCCACATCTTGTGAGAGGGACCTGGTGGGAGATGACTGAATCACGGGGGTGGGTCTTGCCTGTGTTGTTCTCGTGTTAGTGAATGGGTCTCATGAGAACTGATGATTTTAAAGATGGGAGTTTCTCTGCACATGTTCTCTCTTTGCCTGCTGCCATCCACATAAGATGGGACTTGCTCCTCCTTGCCTTCTCCCATGATTTTGAGGCCTCTCCAGCCATGTGGAACTATAAGTCCAATCCACCTCTTTTTCTATGTAATTTACCCAGTCCTGGGTATGTCTTAATCAGCAGTGTGAAATGGACTAATACAACAATTATTACCATATGTATTGAAAAAAGTGAACTATCTAGAAATAAGAAACATTGGAATCTAGAAATTTTTGTGATTTATCTTCCTTTCAGCACCTTAAAGTCACACTCATGGACATTTTCAAACTGTCTCTATCAGTAAGTTTCATAGTACATTTTACTTATATGACCAAAATACTTTTACAATCATCATAGAAAGTACATGGAGTATTCTTTTAGATTTCTTTTCTTACAATTTTGGTCACTTTTTCAACTGTTTTACGTGTATATAATTGTAGAATACAAATATTAAGGAAAAAATAAAAAGAGTGAATGCTTGTGTGGCTTTGTGTTTCAAGAGACCAATTACATTTTAAGAACAATAAACACTATTATACATTCTTGTTTTCTATACACTTCCTTCCTCCTTTCATTTGCAGGTTATATCTGAACCAGTTATATGAAAATTTGGTTCCTTTTAAGAAGTTCCATAACCGTAACTACACTATTCTACTAAGAATTTCATTTTAACTACTGACATCACTGAATTAACATGAATTTGGTTTTAAGGAAAACATTTATTTTTTTTTAAATTGGGTCTCTTTAATCACCCATAGCTTCCTCAGTTGGGCTAGTGACTATTATTCTTAATATATTTGCATATTTACATATATTTTGAGGAAATGTTGAAAACAAGTATGCTATGTAAAACAAGTATGCTATGTTGAAAACAAGTATGCATAGGGTCATATGACAGCTTTAAAATGTCATGTCTTAGATATTGCTATTAAAATTCAATTTAAGTCTTCAAGAGAGTTGACTAAATAAAATGAATTAAACCTAATATGGTTTACAGATGGCTTGGCATATAGTAAATGCTCAGTAAGTGGCAGCAATGATAAATAATTTAGAGTGGGAAATAATACTGTAATTCCCCCAGATATATGAGTTCCTGTAATCAGATGCAGTTTACAATTGTGTTCTTGTATTCTAAAAATGTTTGAGACTATTCAAAATGTAAAATCTCTTAGTAGACTTGATAGATGTTAAAAGTCACTATAGAAAGTTAAAAAGTAAAATAAATCATATTCTTAATAATACTGAGAAAACTTTGTGGTATTATCGATTATTCTTTTTCTCTTTCTTGGCTTTCAATGTACTTCTACTCAGGTAAATGTATCCCATCCATCCATTCATTCACCCAACTTTTATTAAGTGATGACAATATGATAGCACTTGGTCTAAATGATATGGGCAGACCTGCCTGAACTTGCCTTTTTTCGGTCAGGAGTGTCCTTCAAAATAATTCAATTCTCTCTTACTCTTCATCCATGCCTCTTCCTTCATTCCTTCTGTACTGCAAAAACTTCGCTAGTGAAGAATAAATATTGATAACCTTATGTATGCCTTCTTTCAGAATATGATCTATAAACTCTGAATTTGCCCAGAGTGGCTAAACTATAAATTGAGATTATATATTTCATAAGTTAATTAAATGATGTTGAAATCTTTCTGATTAAAAGTCAGTACAGGTGAACGTTTTATTTCAACCCAGTACAAACATTTCTCACTTTCTTTTTCCCTTCCTCCAGCTGTACATGTCCCCTGCAAATGTGCCGTTTCTCTTGTTCATTCTATTCATCTTTTATGCCGTTCATTAAAATGTTACATTTTATACCCCGTATTGTTCACACTCTACAAGGTTTTTATCACTTAGATAAAAGCAATCTACTTGATGCACAGCTGGTTTTCAGTATGATCTAATTGCTTTTGTGATATGACTAAGACACCTAATGCCACACAGAGCACTGCGGAGCTTTTTCACATATGTAAATTAAATTACTTTTAGATGAACTTGTTTTATAACATGTGTCTGAAAAGAGTTTCAGTTCATTTAGCCAGATACCTAACATCAAATCCTACTGAGAATGTGACTGCAATGACTACATATTTTTCATTTTATATCTCATATTCCTGATTTATTTGAATTTCTTATCACATATCTCTAATCCATAATATTTTAAAGAATACAAATGTTTTAAATGTTCATACCAAATTTCATACCTTTATCTTTGTGGTTTCTATTTTCCATTCCAATGTACTAATCAAAATTTGTAATCAAAGGAGTTTAAATGAGCTATACTTTTATTTGGCTTGCATAGCTATTTTATCATTATTAATGTACGACATATCATGTAAAGTCCATGAACGTATAATTCTGAAAACTAGCTGTTTGGTTTTAATTTTACATCCCTGCACCATTTTCAAGACATCACATGCTGTCATCTTGCTCTAGATCATGTCTATTTTCACTTTTAAATTTAAAATTTTCAAGTTATACATTTTTATTAAATGCCTGCATGGTTTTTTACATAAGTGAAAATTGTTCAGCTTAACCTAACGAGGTATTTTGGGGTTAAAAAGAGGCACATGGAGTAGCAATAAAATAAAATAATGGCTCTACTAAAATTTTCACATAATTTCCTTCATCTTTCATTTTAGAAATTGAGGTTTTAGTGAAAAAATAAGCATGTTTATTACATCCATGACTTTGTATTATATCTGTCTAATGAAATATCAAGCAGAAACACGGGTTGGATGGGAACTAGTGGGAAAGAGGCATTTTACAGACAAAACGAAATAAAACTACTGAAAAAGCACTTATTTCTAATATTCAAAATTAAGAACCTGGCATTGTTAGTGGAAAAAAAAAACACATTTATAGAAGTGTAAAAACCTTTCTATATAAAACTAGCTTATTTTACCCAAATTTAAATGGACATACAATTCCATCCTATCAGTGCAAGCATATGACATATTTGCTTGTAATTTACAAAAAAGGAGGTAACTATTTATAAGAACTGATTATTGAGGAGCCAAGATGGCCGAATAGGAACAGCTCTGGTATACAGCTCCCAGCGTGAGCGACGCAGAAGATGGGTGATTTCTGCATTTCCATCTGAGGTACCGGGTTCATCTCACTAGGGAGGGCCAGACAGTGGGCGCAGGTCAGTGGGTGCGTGCACCGTGCACGAGCCGAAGCAGGGCGAGGCATTGCCTCACTTGGGAAGCCCAAGGGTCAGGGAGTTCCCTTTCCCAGTCAAAGAAAGGGGTGACGGACACACCTGGAAAATCGGGTCACTCCCACCCGAATATTGCGCTTTTTGGACCAGCTTAAAAAACGGCGCACCATGAGATTATATCCTGCACCTGGCTCCGAGGGGCCTACACCCACGGAGTCTCACTGATTGCTAGCACAGCAGTCTGAGATCAAACTGCAAGGTGGCAGCGAGGCTGGGGGAGGGGCGCCCGCCATTGCCCAGGCTTGCTTAGGTAAACAAAGCAGCAGGGAAGCTCGAACTGGGTGGAGCCCACCACAGCTCAAGGAGGCCTGCCTGCCTCTGTAGGCTCCATCTCTGGGGGCAGGGCACAGACAAACAAAAAGACAGCAGTAACCTCTGCAGACTTAAATGTCCTTGTCTGACAGCTTTGAAGAGAGCAGTGATTCTCCCAGCACGCAGCTGGACATCTGAGAACGGGCAGACTGCCTCCTAAAGTGGGTCCCTGACCCCTGACCCCTGAGCAGCCTAACTGGGAGGCACCCCCCAGCAGGGGCACACTGACACCTCACACAGCAGGGTATTCCAACAGACCTGCAGCTGAGTGTCCTGTCTGTTAGAAGGAAAACTAACAAACAGAAAGGACATCCACACCAAAAACCCATCTGTACATCACCATCATCGAAGACCAAAAGTAGATAAAACCACAAAGATGGGGAAAAAACACAACAGAAAAACTGGAAACTCTAAAACGCAGAGCGCCGCTCCTCCTCCAAAGGAACACAGTTCCTCACCACCAACGGAACAAAGCTGGATGGAGAATGACTTTGATGAGCTGAGAGAAGAAGGCTTCAGACGATCAAATTACTCTGAGCTATGGGAGGACATTCAAACCAAAGGCAAAGAAGTTGAAAACTTTGAAAAAAATTTAGAAGAATGTATAACTAGAATAACTAATACAGAGAAGTGCTTAAAGGAGCTGATGGAGCTGAAAACCAAGGCTCGAGAACTACATGAAGAATGCAGGAGCCTCAGGAGCCGATGCGATCAACTGGAAGAAATGGTATCAGCAATGGAAGATGAAATGAATGAAATGAAGCGAGAAGGGAAGTTTAGAGAAAAAAGAATAAAAAGAAATGAGCAAAGCCTCCAAGAAATATGGGACTATGTGAAAAGACCAAATCTACGTCTGATTGGTGTACCTGAAAGTGATGGGGAGAATGGAACCAAGTTGGAAAACACTCTGCAGGATATTATCCAGGAGAACTTCCCCAATCTAGCAAGGCAGGCCAACGTTCAGATTCAGGAAATACAGAGAACGCCACAAAGATACTCCTCGAGAAGAGCAACTCCAAGACACATAATTGTCAGATTCACCAAAGTTGAAATGAAGGAAAAAATGTTAAGGGCAGCCAGAGAGAAAGGTCGGGTTACCCTCAAAGGGAAGCCCATCAGACTAACAGCGGATCTCTCGGCAGAAACCCTACAAGCCAGAAAAGCGTGGGGGCCAATATTCAACATTCTTAAAGAAAAGAATTTTCAACCCAGAATTTCATATCCAGCCAAACTAAGCTTCATAAGTGAAGGAGAAATAAAATACTTTACAAACAAGCAAATGCTGAGAGATTTTGTCACCAACAGGCCTGCCCTAAAAGAGCTCCTGAAGGAAGCGCTAAACATGGAAAGGAACAACCGGTACCAGCCGCTGCAAAATCATGCCAAAATGTAAAGACCATCGAGACTAGGAAGAAACTGCATCAACTAATGAGCAAAATAACCAGCTAACATCATAATGACAGGATCAAATTCACACATAACAATATTAACTTTAAATAGAAATGGACTAAATGCTCCAATTAAAAGACACAGACTGGCAAATTGGATAAAGAGTCAAGACCCATCAGTGTGCTGTATTCAGGAAACCCATCTCACGTGCAGAGACACACATAGGCTCAAAATAAAAGGATGGAGGAAGATCTACCAAGCAAATGGAAAACAAAAAAAGGCAGGGGTTGCAATCCTAGTCTCTGATAAAACAGACTTTAAACCAATAAAGATCAAAAGAGACAAAGAAGGCCATTACAGAATGGTAAAGGGATCAATTCAACAAGAAGAACTAACTATCCTAAATATATATGCACCCAATACAGGAGCACCCAGATTCATAAAGCAAGTCCTGAGTGACCTACAAAGAGACTTAGACTCCCACACATTAATAATGGGAGACTTTAACACGCACTGTCAACATTAGACAGATCAATGAGACAGAAAGTCAACAAGGATACCCAGGAATTGAACTCAGCTCTGCACCAAGCGGACCTAACAGACGTCTAAAGAACTCTCCACCCCAAATCAACAGAATATACATTTTTTTCAGCACCACACCACACCTATTCCAAAACTGACCACATACTTGGAAGTAAAGCACTCCTCAGCAAATGTAAAAGAACAGAGATTATAACAAACTATCTCTCAGACCACAGTGCAATCAAACTAGAACTCAGGATTAAGAATCTCACTCAAAACTGCTCAACTACATGGAAACTGAACAACCTGCTCCTGAATGACTACTGGATACATAACGAAATGAAGGCAGAAATAAAGATGTTCTTTGAAACCAACAAGAACAAAGACACAACATACCAGAATCTCTGGGACGCATTCAAAGCAGTGTGTAGAGGGAAATTTATAGCACTAAATGCCCACAAGAGAAAGCAGGAAAGATCCAAAATTGACACCCTAACATCACAATTAAAGGAACTAGAAAAGCAAGAACAAACACATTCAAAAGCTAGCAGAAGGCAAGTAATAACTAAAATCAGAGCAGAACTGAAGGAAATAGAGACACAAAAAACCCTTCAAAAAATTAATGAATCCAGGAGCTGGCTTTTTGAAAGGATCAACAAAATTGATAGACCGCTAGCAAGACTAATAAAGAAAAAAAGAGAGAAGAATCAAATAGACACAATAAAAAATGATAAAAGGGATATCACCACCGATCCCACAGAAATACAAACTACCATCAGAGAATACTACAAACACCTCTACGTAAATAAACTAGAAAATCTAGAAGAAATGGATAAATTCCTCGACACATACACTCTCCCAAGACTAAACCAGGAAGAAGTTGAATCTCTGAATAGACCAATAACAGGAGCTGAAACTGTGGCAATAATCAATAGTTTACCAACCAAAAAGAGTCCAGGACGAGATGGATTCACAGCTGAATTCTACCAGAGGTACAAGGAGGAACTGGTACCATTCCTTCTGAAACTATTCCAATCAATAGGAAAAGAGGGAATCCTCCCTAACTCATTTTATGAGGCCAGCATCATTCTGATACCAAAGCCGGGCAGAGACACGCCAAAAAAGCGAATTTTAGACCAATATCCTTGATGAACATTGATGCAAAAATCCTCAATAAAATATTGGCAAAACGAATCCAGCAGCACATCCAAAAGCTTATCCACCATGATCAAGTAGGCTTCATCCCTGGGATGTAAGGCTGGTTCAATATACACAAATCAATAAATGTAATCCAGCATATAAACAGAGCCAAAGACAAAAACCACATGATTATCTCAATAGATGCAGAAAAAGCCTTTGACAAAATTCAACAACCCTTCATGCTAAAAACTCTCAATAAATTAGGTATTGATGGGATGTATTTCAAAATAATAAGAGCTATCTATGACAAACCCACAGCCAATATCATACTGAATGGGCAAAAACTGGAAGCATTCCCTTTGAAAACGGGCACAAGACAGGGATGCCCTCTCTCACCACTCCTATTCAACATAGTGTTGGAAGTTCTGGCCAGGGCAATTAGGCAGGAGAACGAAATAAAGGGTATTCAATTAGAAAAAGAGGAAGTCAAATTGTCCCTGTTTGCAGATGACATGATTGTATATTTAGAAAACCCCATTGTCTCAGCCCAAAATCTCCTTAAGCTGATAAGCAACTTCAGCAAAGTCTCAGGATACAAAATCAATGTACAAAAATCACAAGCATTCTTATACACCAACAACAGACAAACAGAGAGCCAAATCATGAGTGAACTCCCATTCACAATTGCTTCAAAGAGAATAAAATACCTAGGAATCCAACTTACAAGGGATGTGAAGGACCTCTTCAAGGAGAACTACAAACCACTGCTCAAGGAAATAAAAGAGGATACAAACAAATGGAAGAACATTCCATGTTCACGGGCAGGAAGAATCAATATCGTGAAAATGGCCATACTGCCCAAGGTAATTTGCAGATTCAATGCCATCCCCATCAAGCTACCAATGACTTTCTTCACAGAATTGGAAAAAACTACTTTAAAGTTCATATGGAACGAAAAAAGAGCCCGCATCGCCAAGGCAATCCTAAGCCAAAAGAACAAAGCTGGAGGCATCACACTACCTGACTTCAAACTATACTACAAGGCTACAGTAACCAAAACAGCATGGTACTGGTACCAAAACAGAGATATAGATCAATGGAACAGAACAGAGCCCTCAGAAATAACGCCGCATATCTACAACTATCTGATCCTTGACAAACCTGAGAAAAACAAGCAAGGGGGAAAGGATTCCCTATTTAATAAATGGTGCTGGGAAAACTGGCTAGCCATATGTAGAAAGCTGAAACTGGATCCCTTCCTTACACCTTATACAAAAATCAATTCAAGATGGATTAAAGACTTAAACATTAGACCTAAAACCATAAAAACCCTAGAAGAAAACCTAGGCATTACCATTCAGGACATAGGCATGGGCAAGGACTTCATGTCCAAAACACCAAAAGCAATGGCAACAAAAGACAAAATTGACAAATGGGATCTAATTAAACTAAAAAGCTTCTGCACAGCAAAAGAAACTACCATCAGAGTGAACAGGTAACCTACAAAATGGGAAAAAATTTTCACAACCTACTCATCTGACAAAGGGCTAATATCCAGAATCTACAATGAACTCAAACAAATTTACAAGAAAAAAACAACCCCATCAAAAAGTGGGCAAAGGACATGAACAGACAGTTCTCAAAAGAAGACATTTATGCAGCCAAAAAACACATGAAAAAATGCTCATCATCACTGGCCATCAGAGAAATGCAAATCAAAACCACAATGAGATACCATCTCATACCACTTAGAATGGCAATCATTAAAAAGTCAGGAAACAACAGGTGCTGGAGAGGATGTGGAGAAATAGGAACACTTTTACACTGTTGGTGGGACTGTAAACTAGTTCAACCATTGTGGAAGTCAGTGTGGCGATTCCTCAGGGATCTAGAAGTAGAAATACCATTTGACCCAGCCATCCCATTACTGGGTATATACCCAAAGGACTATAAATCATGCTGCTATAAAGACACATGCACACGTATGTTTATTGCGGCATTATTCACAATAGCAAAGACTTGGAACCAACCCAAATGTCCAACAATGATAGACTGGATTAAGAAAATGTGGCACATATACACCATGGAATACTATGCAGCCATAAAAAATGATGAGTTCACGTCCTTTGTAGGGACATGGATGAAATTGGAAATCATCATTCTCAGTAAACTATCGCAAGAACAAAAAACCAAACACCGCATATTCTCACTCATAGGTGGGAATTGAACAATGAGATCACATGGACACAGGAAGGGGAATATCACACTCTGGGGACTGTGGTGGGGCGGGGGGATGGGGGAGGGATAGCATTGGGAGATATACCTAATGCTAGATGGCGAGTTAGTGGGTGCAGCGCACCAGCATGGCACATGTATACATATGTAACTAACCTGCACAATGTGCACATGTACCCTAAAACATAAAGTATAATAAAAAAATAAAATAAAATAAAATAAGAAGAACTGATTATTTTAGCATAAAATCACTTAATAGAAATTTTCAAGTTTTAAAAAGTGTAAAAATGTCTGAACTATGTGTAACAATAGAATTAATTAGATACTAATGAGTATTGGAAGCGATCAGATAGTCTAAGCAACTAAAATGGAACCATAATGACAAAGATGGATCAAGAATATTGGTGAGAAAGATGCACAATCAGAAATTAGATAAGAGCAAACTACCATAGGATTCATGAAGTAGAAGTACCAGATGAAAAAGTTAAATAGGGTATAATCACCATGAAAGAACATAGGATAAATATGTTACATTTATGCATTCTGAATGTAAAGCTATTGGGGCAAAGTTTGGAAATATTTAATAAATATGCAAAATGCAGTCATGATTGAAATAATTCAGTCAACCCATATTCCAAAATATTTGCTTTATTTTAAAAATTATTTGCTGGGCACGGTGGCTGATGCCTTTAATCCCAGCACCTTGGGAGGCCAAGGCGGGCGGATCACCTGAGGTCGGGAGTTCAAGACCAGCCTGACCAACATGGAGAAACCCCATCTCTACTAAAAATACAAAATTAGCGAGGTGTGGTGGTGCCTGCCTGTATTCCCAGCTATTTAGGAAGCTGAGGCAGGAGAATCGCTTGAACGTGGGAGGCAGAGCTTGCGGTAAGCCGAGATCACCCCATTGCACTCCAGCCTGGGCAACAAGAGCAAAACTCCACCTCAAATAAATAAAGAAAGAAAAAAAGAAAAATTATGCACAAGAGATACATGGGAACCAAAAATTATAGAGAACATACATGAGAATAACAATGTTTAAAATAATTCATATAGATATTGATATTAAACCATGTTCTAAAAGTAACCCTTTCTGTGTTGAATACAACATGAGATAACTAAAGTAGTTTAAATTTGCGAGAGTGGCATAAATTTCCCAATGTATATCTAGTGATAATCTATGAAAACAGAGAATATGGGTTAAACAAGATAAAGGTAAGTTCCGTGTAATCATAAAGCAATTAAATTATTCATCTATGTAGATACTCTCACCTCTTCTAAAGTCTCCTTTAGGACCATAAATATAAACATTAGACAGGTAATATTTCTTTTTAAATTATATTTGTACGTGGTAAATATTTTACAAAATATTTTAATCAGACAGCCGAATGTTTAATTGTCCTCTAGATTAGTCCAGCATTGAACATAAAAAGAATTGATGATGATTATGCTGTGCTATATTTCTCAGTTTAGTATTGATATGGTTTGGCTGTGTCCCCACCCAAATCTCACCTTGAATTGTAATAATCCCCATGTGTCAAGGGTGGGGCCGCATGGAAACAACTGAATCACGGGAGAGTTGGTGTTCTCCGATACTATTCTTCTAGTGAATGAGTCTCATGAGATCTGATGGTTTTATAAATGGGCCTTCCCCTGCACAAGCTCTCTTGCCTGCTACCATGTAAGATGTGCCTTTCTTCTCCTTTGCCTTCACCCATGATTGAGGCCTCTCCAGCCATGTGGAACTGTGAGTCCATTAAACTCTTTTTCTTTATAAATGACACAGTCTTGGGTATGTCTTCATTAGCAGTGTGAGAACTGACTAATACATCTATTCCATTAAAAAATAATAATTTTCATGTTTAATATACATAGATATGAGTGGTTTATTTGTCAGTATAAGCAAGAGAATTTTAAAAGATAAGACCAATGACTGAATTATTATCAGACAATATTGCTTCAATTCTGGTATTTAAAGGCAAATAGTATTTTGGTTTATGTATAATACAGTTGTAAGTAAATCCAAAAAGCACTGAATGATGCCCCACTATAAGCACAGAATCTTCTAATATGTAGCAGACTATAAAAGAAACATCTTAGAATTTTAAGGTGTATAAAATCTAGTTGAAGAAGGAACATATGCTATAAAAGAGACCAGAAACTCCATGGCACCATGGCACAGGATCTATAATTGTATTGAGTATGATGATAGAGATGTGTGTATGGGTGTGTGTGTGTGTGTGTGTGTGTGTGTTGGAAAGGTGTCAAGAAACGCTTCCTAGAATTAGTACTTGAAAGGAGTAGCTTTATCAACTGAAGCAGACAGTGAAAACTGTAAAGTTCTCCTGGAAAATGAGGCAACAAAAGTAAGGCATTGGGCTATGAAGTAGCTTGGGATGTCTAGGTTAAAAGCAATTTTGTGCTGTTGAAAAAGAAGAAAAGAGAGTCGGTCAAAATGAATTTGAGAAGGCCGGAAGGATCCAATTCTTTTCAAGTGTGGCAGTGTATGCCATTTGAGGAGTTTAGAATTTAGGAAATGGGAAGGTTATGATAAAGTTCAAACAGAGGATAACATGCTTGCATTTAATTTTTAGCATCACAATTCTGGAATGAGTATGGAAAAGTGGACTTAGCACTTCATTTCCAGTATCTGGCAGACTAAGAATTATCCAAACAACTCTCTCCATTGAAGAAACTATAGTGCCAAATAAAATATAATAAAAAGATAACATTGTTAACAAACAAAAGCAATAATTTTGAAAGAGAAAAATGAGGATATCCTAGAGATAAGCAAATGTTAGTGCCAACTTAAACACTAAGTATACTGTAGTTGCCAAAAAAAATAGAGTCTTGAGTTGTTACCTTGGTAATACCAAAGGACAGATAACAGGATATAAGTGTTTAGCTTTCACTTTTGTATATGATGGAGTAGTTTGAATCTAACTGATTTTCAATTTAATAACAATTACAGAAGCAGAGGGGGGCACATAACTACTTGATGACACTGGGGAGCAATTAGGAAATGGAGTCAGGAAAGAGAGTGACTGTAATGCTTGAAACAAAAGAAACATACAATAGGCTCCACATTGATCCACATTTGTCCTTGAGGCGACCTTCCAGTTTGTTCCATTCTAGTGGCACAAACAGAGATGAGTGGTCTTATTGGTCTGAGGAGACAACAGGTTGGAATTCACAGGTGCCAGAGGACTTGGAAATTAGGGAGAAAAATCCTGAGACAACGGGACCAGAAGCTTGACGTTTGGAGAATACATTAAATATTTGTATTTAACTCATGCCTGAGAATTAGAGGAAAGTTTTCTCTGGAGTCAACAGAGTGATTAAACGTAGTTACAATGGAATCCAGCTGTGCTGTCCAACATCTGCATGTCAGAGGTATTGTTTCCTGTAGTGGACTTTATGGGAGGTTGTCTGGAGGTCATTTAGGAGGTTTTTCTTCCAGAGGAAGTGTCCTCAGCCTACAGAAGAGAATCACTGGAAGTAAGATAGGAAAAGAGCATTCCAGAGGCTATGCATTGCCCTTTAAAACTATAAGAATGTTTCTGACACTAGAGAACCTCCAAAAATCTGAAAATATCTCCACACACAAAAAAGACAGCTTTAAATACCCGTTAAGCCTGGAGAACTCCAATATCCAGTCACAAGGCGATAGAGGCACTTTTTGTTCCGAACTTTTCCACTCTCGCTACAATTCCCTCTCACTCTGCTTGGACTCTGCCATGTAAGAAGTCTCACTATCCTGTGGCCTCTATGCTGGAAAGGAAGCTCCTCAGTTAACTGCCCAAATTTTTAGCCAACAGCCAAGATTAATGGCCAGTCATACAAATGAGTCATCTTGGATATGTATCCAGCATAGTGGGCTCTAAAATACTGCAGCCTCAGCTACCATCTGACTACAGCGACTCAGATACCAAAAACATGAACACTGCAGGCAAGGCTTTTCCAAATGTGTGACCTCTAAAATCATGCACAAAACAAAATAGTTTTTTAATCACTAATTTTTCGAGGAATTTTGTATATATCAATAGTAATTAGAACAAGAAATCTCTGATCATCCGGATTATTCAGGAAATATTTGCTGCCCATTGATGTTAAAGTTAGTCATAAGATTTGCTTTGGCCAAAGAAAAGACGTGAAATGAGCTTGTACGTTGGATTTTACTCTCTTGCATCTCTGACTTTGTAATGAGAAAATAGTTGTGCCCCTTTAGATTGGACCATAGAATTAACACATTAGTAGCAGTAAGGACCCAATTCCAAGCAGACATACAGCCTGAGAAACAGCTACCTACTAGTTGTAAGTCTGCAGACATTAATGATAATTCCTTACTGTTTTATTTCAATGAGATTCTGTGACTGTTAGGCAGGATTTTTGCAACAATAGTTGCCTGGTAACAGAACTTAATCTGAAAACAATATACATGTATTATTTGGAGTGGAGTTGAAAATCAGATGGGGGGAAACTACGGGTCAGTTAAAGTAATGAAGCAGTGATGACATAAAGCTTGTGATCGAGGAAGGTTCCTATAAGAATTGTAGCTACCTGTAAAAACTTACAATTTCTTCTTCGAAACAAAGGAAAGAAAGCAGTGATTCCAGAAAGTGAGACAGCTATGAAAGAGGGCTGGGTTTCTAGGATAAAGGTTATAGACTGTGCATGATCGCAGGAAACTATTGTCACACATTTTAAACTCACCCACAGAAGATTTTACAATTTATGGCAAGTAAAATATACCGGGGACTACAGCTAGTGACCTCATCTACATTCCTCTAGCTATTACATTTTTCTATTGGAAAGGTACATATTGTTGTAGCTCACAGACATGAAGCGTGATCTCATGTGGACTCTCCAACCTCCATTTTATCTTAATTAAGGCAAGAAACTCTATGCTTTCCCTACTTTTGTAAGGTCAGAATATAGGCTGCATAACCATATTCTGTAACAAGCAATTGAACACATTTGTGTTATAATTGTCCAGCACTAGTTTTTAACCTGACCATTAAACAGTCATAACTGTATTATGGGAGGTCTTTGCTACCATTAACAGATTATAATTTTGTTCTTTGAAAGGGTAGCTTGATTTTAAGAGTAGTTGTCCTAAGAGAACTAATTTTTTTTACTTCTTAAACAAGTCTTGGGATTTTCCTATGCTAAGAAATAACAGATCCTCTCTTAAATATGAAAGATGACTTGAACGACCCATTTGTAAATGTTAGTGTTCAACTATAAAATACTTTCATTTGCAAGAGCTCAGACAGCTGCCCCCTGACTAATCAAAACTTAGTTGTAGTACAACTGAATATGCTAATTTTTTATTTTTGCATGTTGATTTTCATAGTAACACTCCATAAATACCGTGTTTTTACTTTAGGGCCTTTTACACTAACAGGGACTACGAGAGGGTTAATTTGGTTTTGTTAAAATAAGTAGACCTTACCTAATAGGACTTACTCCAGTCTAAAATTTTCTATTACCTAATTTCCTTTTAACCTCATTTATAGGCCTAATTATCAGAAAAAATATACACATAAAAAAATTTAGTGCAGCCTAAATTTAGTGCAGCTGCCTTAAATTATATTTGGATCAATATGAAAAAGCCACAAGAGAAAAAAAAAGATGGCCCTATGATGACAATAAAGATGGTTTCAGTGTTTGTTCATATTTATTATTTTGAAAACTTGGGGTCATTTAATTAAGTCACCTTATCTTTTGCCTTAAATTCTTAAAAAGACAGCCATATTAATTCAGCCAAAGAATTACTTTGGAATTTTAAAAGTCTATTGATTTGTTTTCTTCTAAAATCTCTTCAATGAAATCTATCCTTGGAGAATTCTATAAAAAGAGCAAAAGATGTCTTTGCAGTCTTGGCTCTTTCAGACACTTGACAGTTTAATGACTCATTGTACTTATAAATGTCTCTGATTAAGCCCTTTTATTTTTATTCTGTAATTTAATTTATAACAGTACATTTCACACAAAATTTTCTCATCCCTGCTACCTGATTTACCACTAAGTGTCCACTTATGCAGCGGACAGTCTCAAAAACATCAGATATGTTTTCTCTACTTGACCTCTGATAATCTTGCATAATACATCTGTTCTTTCAAATGAACAGTGACGTGATTTTTTTGCATATGATATATTTAATATGGTGTATGAAATCATTTAAGTAAAAATCAAACTTCAGTTGCAGATACAGTGATATTGATAAATATTACTAAAGAATGAAAGTAAATATTAATGGTATCCCTTAAACACAATTTTATTTGGATCTTGTAGAGTGACGTAACATTGACATGGCTGGTTTGTTTACTGGGGCATTAAAGTTTCCCAAAGCTTAGTTTGTTATAGCAGATCAGAAAATGTTCAAATATGATTTTATATAGTATTCTTTTTTTTTTTTTTTTTTTTTTTTTTTTTGAGACGGAGTCTCGCTCTGTCGCCCAGGCTGGAGTGCAGTGGCGCGATCTCGGCTCACTGCAAGCTCCGCCTCCCGGGTTCACGCCATTCTCCTGCCTCAGCCTCCCGAGTAGCTGGGACTACAGGCGCCCGCTACCACGCCCGGCTAATTTTTTGTATTTTTAGTAGAGACGGGGTTTCACCGTGTTAGCCAGGATGGTCTCGATCTCCTGACCTCGTGATCCGCCCGCCTCGGCCTCCCAAAGTGCTGGGATTACAGGCGTGAGCCACCGCGCCCGGCCTATAGTATTCTTTTTACTGAGTGTTCAAATATGACTTTACACTAAAGCACAAGTTGCAATAGATATGAAATTATGACACAAATTGCCAGACCAAAATATAATTTTCCAAAGAATAGCTATGACACTTGGTTCGAAGACCAGTCTGTTCACCTATAGGTGAACCCCCTCACCTATTCTGAGAAAATAAAATAAGCAAAGCAATTTCACAAAGAAGTTTTCTTTGGTGAGGGCTTTTGCTTCACCTTTGAATTGGGTGTATGACTCCTACCTGGAAAATCTAGAGAACAAGGAATGTTTCAGTGGCAGATCCAAGGAATACCATTGCCATGGGATAGTTCTGCACTCTAGGAGTTTTCAGACGTGTCACATAAATGTTTCCCAGGGATGACAGTCTTGCATACTGGGGAGCAGAAGGAAGCTGGAGCTGTGACTCTTGATACCTGGGGGCTGAGGAATGGGTCACAAATCATCAGCCACATCAGGAAACTTCAGGGGAGAGGGACCCAGCAGATGTCCCTCCTGAAGGCCTGGAAGAGTTCTCTTTATATCTGCCAGACCCCAGAAGCTAGAAAGAATCTACAAATGAAGATTACCCCATTACTTTCCCTCTCCTCCCTCCCTCTATGCTGAATGTGATGGAAGACAGAATTGAAGCTAGCTGTGGAGAATCCACCTGAAACAACATATATTATAAGATTCCCACAATTATCATATTAGTACAAATTCATTTTAATCAATGTTAGGGCTCGGACTTAACTGGAGCTTCAAATCAAATGAATAGTAATTTGCTTTTCATAAGATTTTTGATTCAACAGCCATTGACTATTAGCTTTTGAAAAGGAACACTATGTCTCACATGTTTGTTCTTTCCCTGATTATGCCTAACATGAAATTGATTCATCTTTAAATGTTTGGTAACTGATCCACTTGTGGAGGCAAAATGTGGTTTAGAATAATTAAACATTCAAAATGGTAAAAAGTTAACATTTCTAGTTTATATACATGCTACGAGGGAGGTTATTATTTTCTCCAGTATCAGAAAAGGAAATCAATGCTGAGAAACTTTCATTTCCCCAAAACACATTTCTGGCAGAGCTAGAAGTGAACGTTAGCTTGACTGACTTCAAAGGCTACCCCTTTTCCACCACATTGCATCAGCCATAGTGAGCCAAATTAATTAAATTACAACCCTACATATGCACTAATGTAGCGAATTAGAACAAAATCAAGCTGATCATATAACATCCAGCTAGGTCCCCTTACAGTATCTTTGATAAAACACAAAACCAAACACCAGTATCTCTCGGAGCTTACCCATTTGATTGGTTTAAACGAAACTGCGTTTTAATTTGTATGGTTTGTTACAAAACCAAGAAAATTCTGGAACTAATTTGTCTTAAAATATTTATAACAGATAGAATCCATTCATTCACATCTGTATTCACTGATTCATTAAGTATTTGTTAGGTCAGCTATGTGCCTGGCACTGTTCTTTTCTCTAGAATTCAGCTGTGAACAAGATAAAAATTCCTCTTTTCATGTAACTTACATTTTTATGGGAGAGGCAGACAATAATCATAAATAAATGAACAAGCAAATAAGATTTGTAAGTGGAATTCAACTTACTAAATAAAAGCCTTCCATTTAATAGATATTTTCAAAAACAGAATATCATATTTAAATAAGTTTTAAAGCAGCTGTTCATTATATAAGTGTTAAAAGTGTTGATTCATTGGTTTTATATATATTTGATCTTACTGAGAGAAAAGTACTAAAAGATAGTGCCTTTATATTATTCATGGATACTAACTCAATATTCTTAGCAGCAATATCTTCAAAGACCACAAGATGGTGACATTACTCTATACATACAAATCTTTAACTCCAATGTTAAAAACCTTCAGTTTTTCCAAAGCAAAACCTAAAGTTTTTACTATTCTGAAAACAAACATAGGATTTCAAAAGCAACTGTTGCAATCATGTTAAATAGTGATTTTCCTATTTATATTTTTTAAAATCTATGAGCTATTTTAAAACAGCACTATGACTAAGTCAATCAACCAGAGATTTGGCAAGCATTAAGGTTTCACTCTTAAAATTTGCTACCCAAATCATGGTGGCTTGTCTGTTACATTCACACACAAAATTTTTTCTCATCGTGTATTTGCCTCTTTTTTGGACTTCCTTTGGTTGTCCTTGATAACAAATTGTAGAGTGGTTGAGTATATATGAAAATAACAAAATATTTTCACATCAAAAGAGATTATTACATTGATGGTTTCTGTTTATATTAAATAAATTACTTGTTTCAGGACGATATTTATAATTGTCAACAGCTAAGAATTCCAGCTAGCAAAACATTCCAAAATAATTAAATATGTCTCCTCATTACATCGGAAGTGTTCTTTTGTCTATTGACTTGTCTGCATCAACTCCGCGTCCGACTTCACTCCTTACCTTCACCTCTGAATCACAGAAGAATCCTTTTCCAAGATGGTCCTAGGTCAAAATCTGACAATGGGAGGCTCTCAGTTGAGATCTGAGAAGAAAAGACGGAAGGCTTTTTTTCTGATGACAGTTGCAAACAAGGGATATGGCTAAGTAGCAAATGGGAGGTTTGCAGCAATATCCAAAACAATTTCTGTAAATCATGCATCTCAGTGCTTACGGGCACCTGGGATCTGCAGGTTTTCCCAAGATTGTTCAAGGTAATAACATTTTGTATGGGGGTTCTGCAAATTTCACATTTGAGGGTTGTAGGCAGCTGAAAACATGGCCTGCAGTGTAATTTTTATAACCTCTAGCAGCAATTTTTCTGACCTTTACTCCCCAGTCCAGTTCAATGGATGCATAAACCTCTAATTTCCTGTGTTACAGCCAATACTTCTTGGAATACATAAAGTGCATCTGCTTTCTGCATTTAACTCAGACTAATATACCACCATAAATTCCAAAGAAGTAAAATGAGAACAGACCATGTGAAACTGTTCCCATGTTTAAATTACCAAACTTAAGTGCATACGATGACATAACAATTTCAGAAGTATAGTTCTAATAATAATCACAACCAACCCTTCTGTCAAAAACAAGCAAGGGACACAGATCCATAGTGACTGTGAATTCCTGCTGGCAATTCTGCAAGAGAGCTTTTCTTGATGATAAGGAGTGTTCCTTAGACTCTTATGCTTGTTTCCTGGGAGTCGCCTCCCAGTCCTTATTCTTTTGATTTTATTCTCTGGGTATTGTGGTTTTTTTGTTTTGTTTTGTTTTGTTTTTTTCTCCTCAGCTACATCTGAAGAGCAATGCCTCTTGTGAGCAGACATGTAGGAAACTTAGGACATTATACATCTTGAAGAGACACTCTTAATTCGGGCTGGTTGTGCTTGGCAGTATAATCCTCTCAAACATTATTGAACTTTTGTCCATTTTATTCGTCTAAGTGTTGGAAATGTGCCAAGAGAAACACCCACAATTATTTTCATGACAAGGCTCTGTCTAAAGTCATCAGGCTTTCTTGGGTGAGCCAAACTCTTAGTCATTTTGCTTTGAGCTATTTTCCTCAACTGACACATTTACTAGGATCACGTTGATCCATTTAGTGTTTTTAATAAAGGGCATTATGAACACACCTTGAATTGAATTTTGTTTGTAGATTGAAATTTAATCAGCCTTTGTTGCTCAGAGTATTTTTAAATGAATCTTTAACTGATTAGGTATGCAGAGTTGTATCTTTCAATATTGCAAGATTATCTCTAATAAATTGCATTTTCCAATTATTCAATGCTAAAGTATGAAAATACAGCAAACTTTTATATTGTCTGGTATCCATAAACTTTGATATACTGTCTTTCAATTATAATTATCACCTTTAGAGTCTACATACAAAGGTATATTGTTTTTATTATTAAATATATTATTTTGTTTAATACTTACAACTCTGTATTTTTTATTTACTTTTTTGTCTTATTTTACTGGCCAGGACACTCAGTACAATGATGAATGAAAATCATGTAGTCTTCATTTATTCAATATGTTACAGACAAAACTATCAATGTGTCAACATTAGATATGAGACTGGCAATAGGTTTTCACATAAACATTTTATAAAGAAAGTTTCTCTCCACTCATAGTTAAAACAAAAAAAAATTTGATTGCCCAATATAAACCCAACTTTCTCATTTATATATTATGCTTTTAAACATAGTATGATGAGAGTTTTTAAAAATATTTTGTGTAGAATATTTGCATTTCTGTTTTAAAGAAAATGAGCCTATGATGTTTACTTCTTGAAAAGTCATTGTCAGGATATTGTATTAAGGTTTTGCTGCTCTCATTAATGAGTTTAAAAGCTGTCCCTCTTTTTCTACTCTATGAAAGTCTTTAAGTTTGATACATTTTTTTCCTTAAATATTCAGTGCAATTCACTGGAAATGTCTTGAAATTTTTGAATTTGAAGATCTCACATTATGGTTTCATTCTGTAACAGTTTTTAAATCAAGATTTTCCCACCTCTTTTTATTTCTGTTTTGGTTAAGTTCTATATTTAAATAAATGTGCATATTTTATCTAAATTTCCAAATTTATTAACCTATACTTGTTCATACAATTCTCTTTATAAATGAATACTATTTGGTGATGTCTCCTTTTATGCTCTTGATGTTAATTTAAAAATGTTTTCTTTTCTCTCTTTTTCCAGATCTAGTGATCTAGAGGCTTATTAAGTTTTAGTGCTTTTTTCTGAACCAAACTTTGCCTTATTTAATGTTTACTAGTTTGTGTTGTCTATTTCATTAATTTAATTCATTAATAATTTTCTCAATTTATTCACTTACTTCCACTAATTTATTCTCTTACCTTTATTATTTTTCTTCTTTTGTTTTCTTTGATTATATTTTGCTGTTAATTTAGATTACTGATCTTCAGGTTTTCCTCTTTTCAAATATTTCTATTTTAGCTATATATTTCTAAAAGAAAGGAGTCAGAGAAAAAAGAGCTGTCAAAAATTAAGAGTGATGAACTACGTAATAATGCTAAAGAGGTCAAGTAAAATAGTAAGAACTATTCAATGCACTTGATATTAAAAATTAAATTGCTGTGTATTCAGAAATATTTTAATGAGATAACTGATAATTCTATTATTGCTTCATCCATGATTAAATTCATTCCTTTTCTAGCAATCAAACCTTGGCCCTAGATGGAAAATTCCATAAGGTTATCAGTGGCCTCATTCAAAGCAAACCCTTGTCTCGTTAATGTTTGTTATCACCATATTTCTACTTTGTTTGCACTAAATTGTTTCTTCATAGAATTTTGTGGTATAGAAAAGTAAATCAATATAATTTTCTGAGCATGTTGGGAATATTCTCAATAAAGTAACTCTAAATATATTCAGACTTTTTAAGTAAAAAATTTTATTTCTATGAATTAAAAATTCAAAATTATCTGTAATAGTTTATGCATGGGAATATTTATTCACTATGTTAAATCAAATTTCTAAACATATTAGAGCTTAAAAGGCAATAATGTCATATTAACAATTAAAATCTAGATGAATATTCAGGTGATATGTAAAAATTTTATAATGACCTATTGCTATGATCTGAATGTGTCCGCTAAAATTCATATGTTGAAATTTGATTGCCAACGTAATGGCAAATAAGTGAGGCCTTTAGGAGGTAGTTAAATCATGAGGAAAGTGTAATCATAGACGGAATTAAGGATCTTATTTAAAAATGTGAGGAAGTGGGTTTGCTCTCTTTTGCTCTTCTGCCATGCAGTGACAGAATGTTCATCCACTTTTGCCCTTTCCAGCCCTTTCAAACTGTATTTCTTACAGTTTGATATTAAGGGGGAAAAATCTTCATTTTCTTATGTCTTGCACATGTTCACAAGACATGTATAAACATATTTATCCCTTCCTTGTTGATAATAAATGTGAGAAAGCAAGAAAAAAACACCAAAATTCTCACAAATAGAACAAAAAAATGCTAAAACTTACATACTAAAATATTTTACAGCTGCAAAAGAATTTTATGCAAACATTTAACAAGTATTTATTGATGTGCTATTGTGTGCTAGGTATTCTAAGTGCTGAGGACAATTAACAAAACATACACAATTTCTGGATTCTTATAATCTGTGATAGTAAGGGAATATACACTATATGAATAAAATAATTGATCTGTTTATTTTTAAATGATACACAATGTAGAGAAACAAAAAAGAATGAAAAGAAGTACAGACTATTCTTACAATCTATGTTATAGTAAGGGAATATAGACTATATGAAAAAAAGAATAATCTATCTTTTTTTTCTTAATGACACACAAGGTAGAGAAACAGTAAAGAATGAAAGAGGTACAGAGTCGTGGGGCAGAGGTAGTGGAGGTGGCTAAATTAGAGTCCCGTATTAAACCTTCACTTCAATATTGGATCACAGAAACAAATTACATAAAGTTAAATAGTCTAATAATATTTATATAAAAATTTTAGCTTGCAATATTACACATATTTATAGAACATCTATGCAAAGGAAACAGAAATATATCGTAAAAATTTGAAAGCATTTATCAGGTTAGTAAGCACTGGATTCATGAGAGTGGTTACATCTCAGAATAGCAAACTATAGGACTGGGTTTAGTCAAGGAAGCCTTTGACTCTATCTGGGGGTGTTTAACCTCTCCTCAAACAATATTTAAAGAAATGACATAATTATTAGACACTGCTGAGTGAAAGATATTAATATATGAGTGCTTATTACATTGTCCTCTTTTGTTTCAATATTTTGGTTTTATTTTGTTATAAAATCTTTATTACCACCATGATCTAACTAACTGAACTAACCAATCAAGCTTATTTTGTAATATAAACTTTAAAAGAACTAAATTTATGTATTCAGGTTTCTGGATAGGAGTGTGATTAGAAGTTTCTACTTGTTATTATACATTTTAAAGTTTATACAAAAATGTGATTCATTATTTCATTTGCAATCTCAAATTGATTGAACTAATGAGCTTCGAGGGGAGGTAGAGGGAGAACAGATAGTCCCATATGAACAAATCAGAACATTATAAGCATAGTAGCACTAAACACTTGTATAATGCATACCCTGTATGGTGTACTCTTTTCATTTTACTTTTGTTAACCAGTTTAAGTGCCACTATAGCCTGTGAGGTAAATGCTACTCATGTCCCAATTTTACAGGTGAGGTCATCTAGGTAGTAAATGGCAGAGCTGTATATGTAAAGCACTTACTAAAATCCTTGGGAAACATTAATTGCTAAAGAAATGGTCATATTTATTATTGATATTGTCATTGCTGCTGGTACCCAGGTCATGTTTTCTTATCACTGATCTTTTGGTGTTGAGGCCCATTAAGGAAAACAAAGAATAGTCAGGCTTGACAGAATTGTAAAGGAAATATCTTTTTTCTTCACCATAAATTCCTGATAGCTCATAAAATATGTAATTTCATTTGTTTTGATACGTGAAAAGAAAAAAACGTGATCTTCTCTTGATTCTCACTAGTACCTTTCCATATGTCTCAGCTCCTGAACTACTACAGCCCAGCTCTTTTCCAATCCATTTTCCACATTGCCATCAAGTAGCTTTCTATCCCGCAAATTTCATTAAGAGTCCTCTTTTTAAAGCCTTGCAATCGCCTACTGGATAAATGTCAAGCACTTTTTCACAGCACACAAAGGTCTCCATGAATTTATCTCAGACTTTCTCTTCAACTTTATTGTTCATGGATACCCTTTGAAAACTTCTACATCTGACTTATCAAAGTCAGAAGTACATTGCTCAAATTTGAAATGCTATTTCATAACTTCCTGCCTTGGCAAATTTTGTTCTCTCTGCCTGTATGTTATAAACGCATCTTTCTAAACTTAGTTCAAGAGTCTCCCCTGGAAAAATCTCAAAAATAGTTAATTAACTTTCTCCATTGTCACATGCTATATTTTGCATAGAAAAATATTTAGCACTTACAATACTTTTTACTCAAAATTATCGTCTATCTAAAACAATAATTCATAGTCTCCATGTTATGAGAGACTATCACTATCTTTAGGAAAGAGAAAATTTATTCCCATAGGTTTAAAAAATGAAATATTTACTTTTCAAGTAAAAGAATGTCAACTTCTGCCTATATTAGGAGAAACAAAAGAGAACGTTGCAAATAAAAAAAAAATTATTGCTTCATTGGCTCAACACCAGCTATGCACTGGTGATACAAAGATAAATAAGGAAGTCCCTTCCAATATTACACAATACGTAGAATGGCATTGAATTGTAATTGCATGTAACTCATGAAAACGCATGCTGTTTTTTAGGACCTAACATCCATGTAAATTATGACTCCACTATATCTTCAAACAACAATGAAACATTAGGCAGCATGCACTTTCAGTCAAGTTAACTGTATATTATACTCCAAGACACTATCATACATGTAACAGTAATGGATAAATTATAAAAAGTTAAAAATTATAAAGATATCATGTAGTCAAAAAACAAAAGAAGTGCAAGACAAGGGTGGGAACTGAGCTCATTATTTCAAGCCATGCAATTCCTTAAATTATTTCTTATGAAATGAAGCCAGATAAAATTGCCATGTTCTGCTGCTACTGAAAATTATATGAAGATGCAAAGTTTTCTAGTATCACTGTTGGACAGGAAATCAGAATTGTTAATCTAAGATTTCATTCTGCACTAGAATTCCTAAACAACTGAGTGCAGTCAACCAAAAAGCTAAAAGATATGCAGAGTTTACAGAAAGTGAAAAGTCCTACTCCACTGAGCCTGAAATTAAAAATTCCAAAATAAATAATCAAATCTAACAATGAGAATAATGATCCAAAATACTAACACTTGAAAGTTGCTTTCACGCCAGATAAAATGAAAACAACCAAAATGTTTTAAAAGATAAAAACAGGAACAACTATGTTCAGTCTGTAGAAAGCTAAATAAAAGAATCATTAATGAATCAACTCCAAAAGTGAAAAAAGGACAATTAAAAATGATATAAAAAGTGAATAGAGAGAATATCTAAAAAATCAACACATTATCTCTAGAAGAAAAACATTCAATAGAAGAGATGTGAACAAAGTCAAATAATTAATAGAAGACAATGAGGAATTTTCTTGGTGTGCAGTAATGAGAGACAAGTAAATTTTTAAAATATAAAGGAGCAGCTAAGAGACATAAAGAATAAATTGAGAGTCTTCAACTCTAACAGGAATCCAAGAAGCGTGGCCGAATGGTAGGAAATCATTTAAGGAAACAAAAGCTCAGTGAAATACTTGAGTCTTGACAGAAAACTTACATTCATCAGAAATTAAAGATAATCAATTATAAATGTAGATAGAGAAGAAAGTCAGATCGCCGAAAAGAAATTAGAGACAATTAGACTTTCAATATACTTATCAGCAATAAAAAATACTGGAAGACAAAAGTATGATGTTCTTAATGTGCCAAAGAAAAATAACTTTCCACTGAAATTTCTATTTTTGGCCACACTAACATTCAAGAAGACTGATAAAGATATCTTCAGGTATTAAAAAATGAGAAAATTCATAGTCCCCAAATTCACACTGAAAGGCTTATTAAAATATATGCTTGGCCCGGCACGGTGCTTCATGCCTTTAATCCCTGCACTTTGGGAGGCCAAGGCGGGCAGATCACGAGGTCGGGAAATCGAGACCATCCTGGCTAACACAGTGAAGCCTCATCTCTACGAAAAATACAGAAAATCAGCCGGGCATGATGGCACGCACTTGTAGTCCCAGCTACTCAGGAGGCTGATGCAGGAGAATCGCTTGAACCCAGGAGGTGGAGGTTGCAGTGAGCCGAGATCACGCCACTGCACTCTAGCCTGGGTGACAGAGCAAGACTCCAACTCAAAAAAAAAAAAAAAAAAAAAAAAAATATATATATATATATATATATATATATATACTTATACAAGAAGAAAACAGCCAAGATAGATAGAAGGAGTAGTCATATGGATATTATGATGTAAAATGGCAAATTGAATTAGTTATTGATTTATGAAACATAGCATAGCTAATTGGAAACTAAAAAATATAAATGATAAAACTAAGATTGTAATTAGTACTACTGGGAGGGGAATAGTTCAGAGTTAAAGGACTGATGTTTCTTGTCTTTTAAAGATGGGAGAGAATAATGTTGCAAGATTTTAAGTTGTGTTAAAGAACTTAGTTATATATGTATGTTCCCTACTTAAAGCTAAGTATTGTAATAGATAAATACTCTGTCACTTCTAAAACAACAGAAGCATGAGAAAGAGAGTGAGAATACATATTCTGTCCAAACACATTTATAAAACAAAAGAAAGTGAGGAATTTAAACAATAGAACTGGGAAATAAAAAACACAACATAAGTATGTGTGTGTTTGTGTGCATACACACACAACAAATATAAACAAGTGGTATTTATCAATTTAAATAAGAAAATTAAAATAAAACTTCAGACCTAATCTGAATCAAGACAAATGATAAATCTACCTAATCAAGACATATGGTAAATCTACATCTCACTGAAAAAACTGAAAAATAAAATATTCAGCAAAAAATCCAGAAAAATAATTTTTAAAAGAGTCTATGTAATAACATATAACATAGATCAATTTAGAAAACTGACATATTAACTTTAAAATGAGGGCAAATTTAAATTTAATATAAAAATCAGAGAAGTGAATAGACACAGCACATAACAATAAAAAGCATAATTCAAACATTGTAGTGGGCTCACTGGTGCTCACAGGTAGCTGGTGATCCTGTCTTTCTGGACATTGAAATTTGTACTTCTCCCCTCTGCAGTGAGTCACTCCTCTGTGATTAATTCTAATCAATGAAATGTGAGCATGAGAGATATGTGTTCCTTCTGAGCAGAGGCAATGGAAAGCCCATGCATGGTTCTTTAGTCTGGCTCTTTGCCTGCTCTCATAGCTTTAAAAAAAATGAGTCTGGTGTGGTGGCTTATGACTGTAATGCCAGCAATTTAGGAGCCGAAGGCAGGAGGATTACTTGAACCCAGGGGTTCCAGACCAGCCTAGGTAATAGTGAGACTCTGTCTCAACAAAAAATACAAAAATGAGCCAGGAATGGTGGCATGCACCTGTTGTCCTAGCTACTCAGGAGGCTGAGTTGGGAGGATTGCTTTAGTCTGGGAGTTCCAGGCTGCAGTGAGCAGTAATCACACCACTGCACTCCAGCCCGGGTGAAAGAGCAAGATCCTGTCTCAAAAAAAAAAGATAATGTTTACCCAAAATCTTCAAAAGTGAAGACAATAGAAGCATTGCATAGCAATAGATGTGGAATGCAGCTAAATAATTTTTGGTGAAAATTGTAAAATTGCAAATGTGTTTATTAATAAAACAAGACACCCTGAAAAATTATTAAGTAGTCAACACAAGAAGCTTGGAAAAAGAACAAGAGTAAATCTAAACTTAAAAATGAAAGAAAAATATTTAAAGCAAATAGCATAAATTAATTTAAAAGAACAACAGGAAAATTAAAAAAAAATTAAAACCTGATTTTAAACCTTTGGTAAAATAAAGAAAAAAAGATTTATGATATGAATAAGTTACATTACAAACAGAAAAGAAAAAATGTACACATAGTACATATAGAAAGGGGAAAAATTAAGAAAATTTCAAGTAGCAGGGAATTTTAAGTGCTCTCTCCTTTCTTGCTGGACTTGCTTTAGCAGTAAACGGCAGAAATAAATAGAAGAGTGATAAAGAGATATTTTATTAGTTCCTTGTGTGAAATGTGTCTAGGAGTATGCAGTATGACTATTATTGCAATCAGTGTAGCCCTGATTGTTCAGTGTGGATAAGTTCATTCTCATATATGAGTGCATAAAACTATGATGTTTATATACTTATGCGTAAACATTTCTCTCTTATTTGTCTATATATTTGAGAGAATTTTTTATTTCACTTTTTTTATTTTTCTGTATTTTTTGGAGGATGCGTTTTAATTTTATAACACATAAAATAAAATCAAATGGTACATACAAAGAATTTTTATTGAAAATATTTGTATAGGGCCCGGCAGGGTGGCTCATGCCTGTAATCCCAGCACTTTGGAAGGCCAAGGCAGGTACATCACAAGGTCAAGAGATCGAGACCATCCTGGCCAACATGGTGAAACCCCGTCTCTACTAAAAATACAAAAATTAGCCCAGCGTGGTGGCACGTACCTGTAGTCCCAGCTACTCAGGAGGCTGAGGCAGGAGAATTGCTTGAGCCCGGGAGGCAGAGCTTGCAGTGAGCCAAGATTGAACCACTGCACTCCACTCTGGCGACAGAGTGAGACTCCGTCTTAAAACAAACAAACAAAAAAATTGAATACTGCCTCCTACATATCTCACAATATTTAAAGCATGGCCAGATACAAAATACATGGTTTACATAAGTGAAAGTTGATTTCGTTCTAAGATGTATCACAGTTACACTGAATTAAAGATTGAGGGGACATGTGGAGAATCCCTTTTGTCAAAAATTGTATGTTAATGTTAGCATGCTAAGAGATGAGTAGTAAAAGTAGAGTCTAAACTTTAAAACATTCATTTTTCAAAGCTAAATTGGCGCTAAATTCAAAACAGTTTAATATATCATATCTTTCTGCTAACATATGAAAAAACACGCTACTCTGTGGGCAAGCTAGCACTATATAAAGCTTTTCCTCTGTAGTGTTCTACAAGCCCTCTAGTAAACAATAAGCTTAAGAAAGTTCCAGCTTCATGGTAGATGAGTACTATGCAAGCCCCATAATATGCTATAAACTGAATTCGCATCAGAGTTTAAGTAGTTTAACAGCTAGGCTAGATATTTAAGGCACAACATGATGCAATGACAAGTTTCTAGCTTTAGTTATTTATCTGTAACAAGACTGATAACAAGATGATTCAGCCAAGCAAAAGACAATGCAGAAAAAAATGGAACAAAAGAAGGTCAGGATTTCAAACATCAGATATATATACTTATGAATGAACCAATATACTCACATTCAAGTACGTAATGTAGAGGAAAAAAAGGTAGCTATCTAAACATGGGGAGAGTAAACCATGATGACAAAGATGCATAATATCTTTTAATCAATATATAAAATGTTACAGTTGTAAATGTCTTAGTTATTTTCAACTAAATTTAACAAACATTTATTAATAAGGCATTATCTGCCAGGCATTGTGAAAGGTACTGGAGACACATAGATATGGAATTAGACTGAGGGGAGCAGAAAGCTCCTAGTCAAGTAAGGAACATAGGTAAGTGAACAAATAAAATCTGAGGGCATGATAATATCGCAGCTGAAATATGTGCACAGAATTATGCAGAATAAAAACAGATTTACTTTACCTAGGACTCAGGAAGACTTCCTAAATAGATGGTATCTGATCTGTGTTCTGAAGACAGAGGGAAAAGTTTTTGCAAAGACACAGGCAGGTCACAAAGCATGGTGGGGTTAGTGACCTCAGGCAGAGAGGCATTCCACCTGGTAGGTCACAATTGTTCAAGACTCTGTATTAATGTTTTGACCATAACCTTGGGTAAGATATCACCTTATCTGAGGTTTGACCATCTTATCTGTTAAGACAGGATTGCCATGCTTTTAGGATAGTTCTAAGGTTTAGAAATCATGCATGTAAAAGCACATCATAAAACAATAATTAATTTATTAATTATTATAACCATAATTCATTAAGTGATTAATATTTTAAAAACTAAAATTAACACTTTTTAAATTGAATCATATATAATTCCAGTTACAACCCTGTGATTCATATTATTATCCCCATTACAGAGGTGTAAACTGAGTGTGACTGTAGTGTGATTTGCATATAAAACTCTTGAAATTTCTTTGCTCTTAAAAGAAAATCCCAACCCATAATCCAGCCTGCAAAGCCCTCCATGAACTGCTCTGCCTATCTTCCCAGCCCCCTCATTTTTGACACTTCAGCCTTACCTGTGAGTGGCCTTTACACATGAGCTTCTCAGTGTACCAAGCTCTTTCATGTCAGATCATCTCACCTACTGTTTCCTCTGCTTGGAATGGTTGCCTCCTCCTCTTCACTTAGCTAGTCACTTTTACTCTTAATTCCAACTTCATACACACTTTCCTTCACCTTGCAGACCACAACAGATTTATCTATTAAAATAATCTGGGATAAGGTTGGGCGTGGTGGTTCACGCCTGTAATCCCAGCACTTTGGGAGGCCAAGGCAGGTGGATCACCTGAGGTTGGGAGTTCGAGACCAGCCTGACCAATATGGAGAAATCCCATCTCTACTAAAAATATAAAAATTAGCTGAGTATGGTGGCACACGCCTGTAATCACAGCTACTTCGGAGGCTAAGGCAGGAGAATCACTTGACTCTAGGAGATGGAGGTTGCAGTGAGCCAAGGTCAGGCCACTGCACTCCAGCCTGGACAACAAGAGCAAGACTCCATCTCAAAAAAAAAAAAAGAAAAGAAAACAATTTGGGTAATTAATTGTCAAACATTAGCACGATCAGAATCACCTCTGCCATAATTCGATTGGGGTGGAAAATTTTAATCCTATTTTTCACTGTATCTGCAGCATCTAGCACTGTCCTTTGTTCATAGTAGAAGCTCAACAAATATTTGTTAAATAAATGAATAAATGTTTGGAAAGAACACAGCCAGGTCTAACTCCAAAAGCTGCACTCTTAAACCACAAATAATTGATTGCCCAATGCTAGTACTTGGAAGTCATTATTACTGCAATGTTTAAAATTTGCTTATTGGAAATTTAAAATACTTTCTAGAATATCTGATAGATGAAGTTTTTATTGGCAAAAGCGGACAAGAGAAGGAAAAAATGAAGTGAAATAAGGAGAGATCAAGCAATAGAAAAGGTAACTTCATTTAAATCTGATGACAGCAGAAATGATCATTTAAAACAGTGCTACCTAGCAGCAGTTGAGGCTTTCAGAGGAAAAATATGGTTCAGCAATAAATAAGCAAAAGTTAGAAACATTGGCACGTAGAAGCAGGGCAAGTGGCCTCTAAGATAATCAGGGTTCCACAATAAAGACAAATCAATAACAAGAGATACCTGTAATATTTAGTATGTGGAGTGGGAGAAAAAGATGAAGAGGTGGCAGAAATAAGCAACTCAGAGTTTCTTGAGGGAGAGGATATATTATTAGAAAATGAAACTACATCAGGATCTTTTTCAATAAATTAAGTTACAGAGCCTTCTCTGTGCCCATTTATCTCTCTGTACCTAAAGCTATAAATATACAAAAAGTTTGATATTATATCTTAGCCATTCAGAAAATGAACATGGATGTGTGTGTGTGTAAATGTGTGTGTGTGTATACCTGAATTTTTGAAGCACATGTTAAATTATACTATTATATGTTGAACAGGTCAAGAAGCCTGAGGCACGTATTACATATTTTAGAAAAATTTATATTTAAAATTCAAATAAAAACACCCTCAGAAATTTCAATTGGTATTCAAAAGCTCTTGTCATGTATGTGTAAAACTCAGCTCAGCCTACTGTTAAGAGAGGTGATTGTTAATGTTAAGTATCAACTTGAGTGAGACATGGGCTGCCAAGATAATTGGTTAAATGTTCTTGTTGCTGTGTTTGTAAAGGTGTTTCTGGATGAGATTAACATTTGAATAAGCAGACTGAGAAAAGTAAATTACCCTCCCCAGTGTGGGTGGACCTCATTCAATCCATTGGAAGCCTAAATGGAACAAAAGCCATGGTACAGGGGAATTCCCTCTCTGCCTGATTGGTTTTGAAGTGGGGCATGTCTTCTACACTTGGACTGGAATTATACCGTCAACTCTCGTGGGTCTCTAGCTTGCAGACAGCAGATTGTGGGACTTCTCTGCCTTCATGACTGTGTGAGCCAAATCCTAAAATAAATAAAATAAATCTCTTTGTCTAGCTAGCTAGCTAATCCTATTAGCTCTGTTTCTCTGCAGAACCCTGGCAAATAGAGGAGACTCATACTTAATAGCTGTGACTCTCCTGAATTCCAGGTGATCTAGAGAGGGCAAAACCACTCTGTCCTAAGGATATCTAGGGATACTTGAACTTCCAATGCTTACCAACAACTTGGGCCAAGTGAATAAACTTATACTCAAGGTAATGCAAGATACACTCATCCCATTTTTGAAGTCCTCTCCAGTTCGGTCTCCAGATCCTTGTTTCCATTACAGCCAGCATCCTCTAATAAGTTGTGCTATTTTATCAGAAATGGTAGAAAAGCATTGTTTTGATTTTCCCCTCATTATCTATAGAGGCCTTGTCCAGTGATCTTTCAAATGTTACAAAATTTTTAATGTAATAATCTGTAGATTAAGCATTTGCAAATATTTGCGTTATTAGAGTACTCTCCTGCAAGACAAGGGAAGAGAAAGATAGGTCAACCTGGCTAACCATAGACATCTACCTGTCATTCTGGTGAGAAAATTCACCTTACATTCAAATCCAAACTCAAATCCAAATCCAAAGGTCTTTTGTGTAATCCTGGATTTGATATACTGATATTTCGTTATAGATTTCTGTCCCTATGTTTTTAAGGAATATCGGTCTTCAGTATTCTTTTCTCATAATGAAACTACCTTTGCAAAAAATATAACTGAGGAAATTATAACAGTGAAAGAGATCAGACCTAACCGACTCCATCTTTCTTCTAACCTTTAAGCTGTCATTGTTCTTTCCTAGCCATAGGCCAAATTAACCTAGGGAAGGAATTTAGTTTATAGTTTGAGTCTGAAATAAAATTGGTAATAGCGCTTTCCCGAAAAGACCCCCTTCTTGCCTTAGGACCAGTCTGCCTTCTTAAAACTAACAAATTAGCTACAAGATTAGAAATTATGGTTTAGGAATCATACAGCCTCTGGCTGCAAGAGTCTGAACCTCCCCAAATTGCTCCTGGGGATAACATCACTATTGTAAAACCTAAGATCAGTGCTTGAGATATTTTGCAGACCCTGCACTCAGTTGATCAGCTGACATCACTCAGACCAGTAAAACGACTCAACCGTTCTATGATCCCACCCAGAAAGAGAAGACAGCAAGAAAACCTCACTTCAACCCCACTATGATTCTGTCTCCAATCTGACCAATCAGAACTCCCCACTTCCCAAACCCCTACTCACCAAATTATCTTTAAAAATTCCAATCCCCAAATGTTCTGGGAGACTGATTTGTGTAGTAATAAAACTCCGGTCTCCTGCACAGCTGGCTCTATGTGAATTACTGTTTCTCTACTGCAATTCCCTGTCTCGATAAATTGGCTCTGTCTAGGCAGTGGGCAAGGTGAACCCATTGGGTGGTTACAACAATGTTCTTATCTAGTTTTGGTAATTAGGTAAACCTGGCCTTATACAATGAGTTAGAAAGATTCTAATTATCTTCAGTTTATTTAACTCTTTTAAAGAATTCATCAGTGAGACTATCCATGAACGGAGTTTCCTTTGTTCAGTTTTAAACTCAAATTCAATTTCTTTAATCAGTGTAGCATTATTCATTGTATGTTTCTTCTTAAGTGAATTTTAACAGTTTGTGTCTTTTCAAGGAATTGATTTAGTTTAAGCTTTTGAAATTATTGGTATAAAGTTGTTTATAATATTTTCTTATCAATTTGAATGACTGTAATGATTCTTTGTCTTCATTCCTAATAAAATATCTATTTATATGGCTATTTCTGTCAATCTGGCTACAGATTTACCAATTTTATTAATCTTTTTAAAGATGTGGTCAGGCACAGTGGTTCACGCCTGATATCCCAGCACTTTGGGAGGCTGAGGCAGGTGGATCACCTGAGGTCAGGAGTTCGAGACCAGCCTGGCCAACATGGTGAAACCCCGTCTCCACTAAAAATACAAAAATTAGCTGGGTGTGGTGGCACACACCTGTAATCCCAGCTACTCAAGAGGCTAAGGCAGGAGTATCACTTGAACCTAGGAGATGGAGGTTGCAGTGAGCCAAGATCATGCCACTGCACTCCAGCCTAGGTGACACAGCGAGACTCCATCTCAAAAAAAAAAAGGTTTTCTTGCTTCTGCTTACTTCAACTTCAACTTCATTTGCTTTTCTTATTCCAATATCTTAAGATAAAAGTTAGATCATCGATTTGAGTCCTTTCTTCTTTTCTACTAGAAGTATTTTTTGCTATAAATTTTCCCCAAATCACTGCTTTAACAGAATACTATACATTTGTATATTGTATTTTCACTTCAGTTAAAAAATGTGTAATTTCCCTTGTGATATTCTAACAAAGGAGAAAGTTTGTTGACTATTTCCTAAATATAGACAGTTTTCAAGATTTTTTTGTTACTGATTTCCAGTTTAATTTTATCATCGTTCAGGCTCACACTTTGTATAATTTTCATTATTTTAAAATTACTAAGGATTTTTGTAGCTCATTAAATGGTTTAGTTGGAAGTTGAATGTGTATCTGAAAGGAAAGTATATTCTGCTCTTGTTGGGTGGAGTGTCATTTAAATATCAGCTATGCCACCAGTCAGTCCCATGAACCAGACCTGTTCTCACTTCAAAGCTACAAGAGAATAAAGGGAAACAAAAGAAAATTCACTTCTATTTGGGTTACTGCTGAAGATGTTAATACTTCTCCATTTTCGGTCAACTTTTATTTCCCTTCAGAGTTCTTAGGCAGTTATTTTTCTTTTGCTGGTATCGCAACATTCTTTTAAACTGGAAAAAAAATTGAATGAAAGAAAACTAATAGCAGTTTAACAATATTTTGTGAATACTAGTTACAAATCAAGCCCTAATGCAGATTACCTCATTTACTCCACATAAAAAATGGGCAGTTATTCATTTTTATTTATCCCCATTTTACAGATAATGTGGGTTTTAAACAATTAAATAACTTGACCAAACTCCTTCAGTTAACAATAAAAAGAATTCAGGATTGAGCATAGGTTGCTGTCCAGCAATGTGTCTATATTCTTATTGTTAAAGCAAACTGAAATCTGGCCTGAGAAATCCTCTGTATTTCCATGCATGAGTTCCTATAAACAAGCCATAACACATCTTAGTAGACAGGCAGACTGAAACCCTAATGAAGGAGTATGCTTTGGTAACAGCAACTTAGTATCAGCCAACCCTAGCAGACATACTTCAACCATTCACAGGTAGCCGACTGTTTAAATCATTTTCAAATAAGGCAAATGCCAAACTGTAACAAATCCAGCAGTTTCTTTACCTCACGTCTGTTTTCTATGCATTATTATCCTTTTTCTGTCCATAAATTTGCTTCAACTATGCAACATCTATGGAGTCTCTCTCAATCTGCTGTGATTCTGGGGACTGCCCAATTCACAAATTATTTCCTTTTTCTCATTCAGTTAAACTCTGTTGCATTTGATTTCTCTAAACTTTTTCTTCGAACAGATCTGGTGTCACAAGTGGGATCTGAGGCAAAATTCCAGCAACCTCCAGGAATACTAGGTGACCAGAAGAGGTGCCCACAGCACTAGTTGTGCTCACTGCTCCCTCGATTGTAACTGGAGGTCATAGATGAGATTTCTCTAGGATTCTGAACTTCGTTAATTTGTGATCTGAGCGCTGAATTTATCTGAGCAATATTTAGACTGAACTGGGTACAGAATCAAATTACACTTGATAATTAACTGGATGGGATTTAGTTTGAAGCCTTAGGTAGATGCTCTTATTTTTGGTAGTGAATTTGTCTCAATCCAATGAGTCTGGGACCCCAACTTCTGGGACTCCAGCTAATTTTATATATAAAAATTATGGGCCCAGAATGTGTGCATCATTAGGAAAATGGGTTAATCTTATTAGAGAAAACTTAGAATCAAGATAGCCACAATGGAGAACTTTTAATTTGGATAAAATTATTTATTTTGAGGCATATTAAGAAAAGGAGATCAAAAACCCCCACAAAAACTTTGCAATGTGTTCTTTCATTGGTATGCAGAGGCTTCTAAGAGACTAAATGAATCAAAATGTTCTCCTTCAAAAATTCTTTGCAAAAAGCAAATGAACTAACCCCAACTGTTCCTTCTCTTTATCCATCTCTGCCTGCATACTCTGACACCACTAACCTTTTTGCTAAATTACCTTTTCACTCGGAAGATGATGAAAAAAGACAAATTAGAGACCTAACAAAGTAAGGCCTTCTGATCAGCCAGGCCTGTCTGCTGCAACCACTCTCACTCCATGGTCTAAAACTGAGCTTAGAGCCATTGGAAAGTACTTCCCTGATCCAAGAGGAACTTCTCAAAAAATTACTGAGAAATTTAGGATCCTCATAGAAGGTTATAATCCAGGACTCCCTGACCTTTATCAATTTAGTCACTTGATATTGAAGCCTGATAAAGCTTGCAAATGTATTACAGCAGCAAAATGGGACAAACCTGAGGAGGATGTTAAAGACCCATCCAAAACCTTTTTATGAGAAGGAACAAAAAGAGTTAGAAAAAATGCTGAAAACCTCTTAAATTCAATTTCTAAATTTTCCACAAAAAGTTGATCAGTACATCATGAAAACAAAAACAGGATGAGGGACCAGTTTCAGATTACAAATTCTGTAGAAACACTGTTAGAAACACTTGTTTGTGAAACATTCTGGGCTCAAAGCTCAGCAAGGAGTATTTCCTGCAGGAATGGAAATGGCATTAACTGGTCTATTTATAAGTAGATTCCATTTTGAACTTAATAATTTAATTAAAAACCATAAACTGGGATGGGAAGTTATAGATATGACTAAATTAGTGACCTTAACTGAACATTTTGAGAGGACTCTAGAGCCAGAAAAAAAAAAACCCAAAAGGTTAACAAACTTAAATCTCTTTAATTACAACAGTCACAGGGGCCGGGACCAAACAGACCTTCCCATTCTCCTTTTAAATCACAGCCAAGAGGTCCTAGAACAAGAAATTCTTTACTCTAAGATGTCTGCTTTATTTGCAAACAACTAGGACAGCGGAAAAGAGATTGTCCCCCTTTAGTAACCGTCCACCCATAAGCCTCTCTTTAGGCCAAACTGTTTTGCTACTGGAGGGAGCCAAAGAGACCTTTGTTCTGATAACATTGATGCGGCTCCAAGGGATTCTGTGATAAATTGCTCCCCATTACACCCTTAAATAAACATGGAGAAACAGAGGTTAAAATAAATGGGGAGTCATGTAAAGTCATGATGGATACTAGAGCTATTCTATCTACAATAAATCCCACTTTAATAAGCCAACAAATTCCTTGGGGTAGAAAGGTAGATTCCAATATCTGAACTTGGGTCTCTTTTCAGAAAAACACTTCTTTTCACTATGTGAAACCACTCCAGTAAATTTGCTAGGGCAAGACTTACTTTCAAAGCTAAAAGGGCACATAAAATTTTTCTCAGAGGGAGAAAAAATCTTAGAGTTTCCTGAGTCTCCTGAACCAGAATTGTTATGCTGTCTACAGGCAGAAATTGATAAGAACAAAACTTAGGCTTGCAATACCCCTGATCATTCAAAAATACCTGAATCTTCATGGGCCTTTTCTTCAATTGATGTAGGAAGAATTAAAGTGTGGAACCTATAAAAGTCCAAATAGACCATTCTACACTTTTGCTTAAATTTTCACAATATCCACTAAATCCTGAAGCAATTTCAGGGCTCTCACCAATTATAGAAGATTTAATTAAACAAGGACTTATAATTTCATGCACCAGCCCTGGTAACACTCGAATCCTACCAGTTAAAAAGCCAAATGGATGAGGTTGGAGATTTGCTCAGAATTTACGGACAAGCAATAAAATTGTAATACCAAGTTTTTCAGTAGTCCAAAATCCTAATACTCTATCATTTAATGTACCCACTGATTCCAAGTGGCTCACGGCAATAGATCTCTGCTTAGTCTTCTTTAGACTGCTCATTCATAAAGAGCATCACCACTTCTTTGCCTATTAGAAAACATCAGCTGTACCCGTGGACTATAGTGCCACTGGGGTTTACCAAAGCCCCTTCCTATTTTTCGTAGGCATTGCATCAGGACTTAATTATACTACAGTTTCCTCAAAATCCTACTCTCATTCAGGAGGTAGGTGATTTCTTGTTATACTCCCCCAGTAAAGAGCAGAGTGCTCTGAAATTGACTGTTTGCCTTTCATAGCAACTCTCGCATAAAAGTCACAAGGCTTTTATGGAAAAACTTCAGTTTTCAGAGAAAGATCCCACTATTTGGGACAAGACTTGACTGCTAAAGGGATTTCCCTCTCACCTAAGAGGGTAAAAACTATTCAGTTTTCGTCAACCTGCAACCAAAAGACAATTGAGAGGTTTTCTTGGACTTGCAGGATGTTACAGATTCTGAGTTCCAAATTTTTTCTTAATGGTCTCATCATTGTATGAGTCCACTAAAAATGCTGTACCAGAGACTTTATCTTGGGAAGATAGTCATGAGCAGTCTTTTAGCCAAGTGAAATTGACTTTACAACCGCCTTCAGCTTTAGAAATTCCAAATTACACTAAACCTGTTACCTTGCTCATTCATGAACATAACTGTCAGGCATTAGGAGTTCTTAGTGAAGAATATGGGGGAAAACATAGGCCAATTGCATATTATATCCCAGAATTAGATCCAGTGGCTAAGGCATATCCTAGTTGTTTAAAAGCAGTAGCAACAGCAGCCAAGCTGTAAAAGCTTCATCTGATCTGGTTTTAGGAAATGAACATAATTTGCAAAACCTACATGTTGTGGCAAGTCTACTAAATTCCAACAAAGCCCAGCATTTTTCAGTAAGTAGACTAACGTCTTATAAAATACTTCTCCAGTTTCCTAATCTTTGTCTAAAATGCTCAGTACACTTAACCCTCCTACTCTATTACCTCTGCCTAACAATGATGAAGACCACAATTGTGTAATGGTAGTGTCAGAAATAGTTACCTCTCATGTTGACTTATGAGATGCTCCATGGGGTAATATTGAATTAAAATTAAAATATTGGCATGTGTTCTATGCCAAAAACTCAGAAGGAAAATATCAGGCAGGGTGTGTTGTTGCCACTTATAATAAATGAATAGGGAATGGAATTCTTCCTCAATTTAAGTCAACTCAAACTGCAGAGCGTTTTGCCCTCACCCAAGCTTGTCATGTAAGTAAATACAAGTGAGTAAATCTTTATATGGATGGCAGATATGCTTTTGGAGTAATTCACAATTTAGACATAATATGAAAACTATGAGAGTTTCTCACTTTTAGCAGGACTCCCATCACAAATGGACTCCAAGAAGATAAACTCATTTTTGCTATCTTGTTACCATAATAGATCACTGTTACTAACATTGAAGCTGATACCTATAGATCTGAACCTATTTTGGTTCAGGGAATGATTTATCACATTTTTATGCTAAATCTGCTAGTGCTTAAACTGTTTGGATATGCAATCTAAATAAACTCCATAAGATTAATCCAAGCCAACTCCCTTGCGGTGACCTATTTAATAAGCAGTGCAATGTACCTGATTTGAAGAAACAAAATTTGTATCTTAAAAAATGTAAATTTAATGTTAAATGCAGGCTCACAGAGGGCCCAGACAGCCACCTGGTTCTTCCTGAGTTTTTGAAGCTTCTGTTCTTAAAAGTTCTGCATTCCACAACTTATCATTAAACAGACAAAATAATCTAAATTATGAAATAAGTACAGTTGAGGTGATTGTTCCAAAATTGCTAAAATGGTCTATAACAATGTTTGGCTTGTCAAACTCATAATCCTGGAAAAATAATTAAAATTTTAGGTGGTGTATTTCCACTACCTGATGGAACAAAGCACATTTACAGATGGACTTCATTCAGCTGCCACCCTTAGTGAGGTATCAGTAAGTTCTTGTAATCATTTGCATGTTTTCTGATTGAGTAGAGGTCTTCCTGGGTAGGAAAGCCGATGCTATGACAGTAGCTAAGAAATTATTAGAAAATATGTTTCCTTTATGGAGCATCCCTGGAAAAATCTCCAGTGATAGGGAAACTTATTTTACTGGGTAAGTTATAAATCAGTTAAATAAGGTGTTAGTCACTGTCAGTTTTCTGGAAAGGGTTGAAATTAAAAAAAAAATGGCATATTAAAACTGAAATTGGCAAAGTTAATGGAATCAATTGGGTCGCCTTGGTCAAAGTAATACCTTTGGCTTTAATGGCAATCATATCCACTCTCACTGGAAAACATAAATTACCCCTTATGAAATAGACACTGGAAGATGTATACCCCTAATAATAGAACTTCATGCATGTCCTGCTCCCCTAAACTCTGCTGTGACTAAATACTGTAAGGCTTTAACGCATTACGCCGAAGTGTACTTTCACCAGGTAAAGAAGGTATTTGAGATCCACGAACTGAGGGCAATCAAACCTTCCACAGTCTAGAACCTGGAGAATGGGTCTTCTGGAAATGCCATCACAGGAAGGCTGCTCTTGAACCTTGTTGGAAGGGGCCATACCAAGTTCTTCTCACAACCCACACTGCAGTGAAGCTTCAGGACCTTAAATGTTGGATCCACATCTCACACCTCAAAAGCGCCCCTTCAGACTCCTGGAACTGTACGCCTGTTGGAGATTTTAAGGTAAAGCTGACCAGGGAAATCTCTCCATACAAGCAGACAGAATCCAAATCATGAGCTTCTTTCTCAAGATCACAGATCAAAACTTCACTGCAAACATGAAAACTTTATGTGCTTTTTTTTTTTTCTTATTTCTTACTTTCCGTTGCTTTAATCCTTTCCTTTTCCTGCAGAAAAATCCATGGGACCATACGCAATGGATGGCTTTAGCTCAAGATTATGCTCTAATACAAAACCACTAATTGTTGGGTTAGTTAGTTAATGCCAAAAAATCAAGAAACAATTACACTGATGCCAATGCCTCTCAACATTTGCAATGACAATCACCTTGAAACTCCAAAGGAAGAATAAAAAGCTATCCTTGATATTCTAAACATTGCTGCTACTTGCTTTCCTGCATTCACTAAAAATAGCACTCTTATTTTTTAATAAATAATATAGAAAACAAATCCAAATGATGCCTGCAAAAGGTATGTTGTGCTTCCTGGCATTACACACTCAAGATTTGGGAATCATCTATGCGGTTACAATTATTTGCTGGGATTAAATCCAGTTGGGTCTCTTTTTACTAAATGTGGAGATATATACACACACACACACACACACACACACGCACACTAAATGTGGAGATATATATCTCCACATATACATATATATATACACACACACATATGTATATGGTCTCCACATTTATGTGTGTGTTTATATATATTACATATATAGATTCCTCTCTCTATATATACACACACATAAATGTGGAGACATACATGTATAGAGGAATATATATGTATATATAGAGGAATATATAAATGTGTGTGTGTGTGTATATATATATATATATATATATATATATATAATCTCTACATTTAGTGTGCATATACATATGCCCTTACACCCTAACACTTACAGGGTGCCATAGAAAAGCGAATTTCCTACTGGCCCTTGTTCAAGAACTATGCAGATTTATGGGCAAACAAATCTAACTGACTCCTGCTCAAATGCAACTAGGTGACCCTCTTTTCCAGTCTCTGAGGGCCTATATTGGATCTGCAGAAAATCTGCATATTTCATTTTTTACTTCCTCTTTGGTTTGGATCTTACTATTTGACTTGGCTCACTCCTGCTTTCGAATAGCTTTCCCTGAAAATTCTCATAACAGCAAGTCTTATGATCAGAGGCCAAAGCGGCCAATAACCAAAATTATCAGTAGCATGGAAATAGACAAAGATAAGCTAGTTTCCACTGAGGAAAGATTCTAGGGAGGTTTCTGGGGGCTCGCTCTTAGAGTAGTGGGGTACCAGTTGTATGAAATTTAAAGCTAATCCATAAATTGGGAAAAATTGGATTTTCAGTATATTAGTCTGTTCTCATGATGCTAATAAGGACACACCTGTGACTGGGTAATTTATAAAGGAAAGAGGTTTAAAGGGCTCTCAGTTTCACACAGCTGCGGAGGCCTCACAACTGTGGTGGAAGGCAAATGAGGAGCAAAGTCACATCTTAAATGGCAGCAGGCAAGAGTGCATGTGCAGGGAAACTTCTCTTTATAAACCCATCACATTTTATAGTGAGACTTATTCACTGTCACAAGAACGGTTAATAGTGAATGGTAAGGCTTATTCACTGTCACGAGAACAGCATGGGAAAAGTCCGTGATTCAATTACCTCTCACTGATCCCTTCCATGACACATGGGACTTATGGGAGCTACAATTCAAGATGACATTTGGGTGGGGACACAGCCAAACCATATCATTCAGCCACTCAAACCTCCCATAGCTTCAGGTGGGTAGAAGCCATTTTCTGAAAGATATAAAGTAACATATGTGTTCAACAGAAACACTTAAATATCATGCAGCTTTAGATCTTTTTACTCAAGGTAGCAGCCTATGTTTGGCATTTAACAAAACTCAATGTTATACTTCTCTCTCCCCTGATTTTGTTACGACAGAAAACTTAATTATTAATAAAAATGTGGCTGGTACTGCTGTTTCCTTAGACACTGCCAACAAATACATTAAAGAAACCTCCCAAGACAAAAGAACACATGATGTGTTTACAGGAGCAATTAGCATTTGGTTTGCAAACATCCTAAATAATGGATGGCAAGCTTGGGATTTCCAAAGGTTTCTAATCTTTTTATTTTTTCTAGTTAGGTCTCCAGGTTATTATGACTTGTGTTACCAGGGTAACAATGAAAATGGATACCTCTTTAAATCAGACCACGTTACAACCATGGTTCTTAATCTCTATCATACTCCAAATAATGACTGTGACCAATTAGACACTAATGCTGTTGAACTGCCTACATTGCCTGAGCTTTGGTTTGTTTAACATGGTTTGGCTCATTTCATAAGAACTCTTGTTAAGAAATACACCTTTGTATTTTGATGTTATCTTTTTGATAGTCATGATAATTGTCCCTCTTGTGTTCTACAGCCTCTCACGTCTTAAATGTTTTCTGTGCAGCCATCCGTTGAGAGTTAGTTTCACTTTGACTAGGTCAGCAAGAACAGAATGAATCATTCAGCTGATGTGAAGCTGTGACTTGTGAACTCCATGCTGACACCAAAGAAGACTTGTGAACTTCATATTAAGACTACAGAACACTTGTGAATTTCATATTGAGACAAAATAAGTCATTTACAGAGGTGATAGGGAGTAAAGTTATTGCCTAAAGTTTGGCCATTCTCTCTAAATTGAGAGGCTGAGCAAAAGGAGTGGATTGTTAAATGAAACTAAAATCTGGCCTGAGAAAGTATTCTTATTCTTGAGTCCTTATGGATGAACTCTAACCTAATTTAGTAGATAGGCATACTCCTAACTGAGGAGTATGCTTCTATCCCAGCAGCCATACTTTAACCATTCACAGACAGCCAACTGTTCAAACCGTGTTCAAATAAGGCAAATGGTGAGCTATACCCAATCTGGCTGTTTCTGTATATCACTTCCATTTTCAGTACAACACTATTATTTTTCTGTTCATAAATTTGCTCTGACCATGTGGCATCCTTGGAGTCTCTCTGAATCTGCTGTGATTCCGGGGGGCTACCTGATTCTCAAATCTTATTATTATTAGTAGTAGTATTTTGCTTAATTAAGCTGTATTAAATTTAAATTTTAAACTACATTTAACATTGCCAAATTCACAGCCTTTGGAAGGTTACCAGAAATCTTTCACATAACTACTCCTTAACCACTTTCACCTTCATCAGAATATAATTTTAAACAAGCAGATATTCTTGAGCAGATATATTTGAGAACAGCTAAAAAGTTTCCAAAATTATTTCTAAAAACCAGTTTCTTCTTGAAAATAAGTAGCATATTCCAAGTAAAATCTAATCTATCAATAGCAGTTTTAATATCATGTTCCTTCAAAGATACCTCATTAACTTTTTTAATAATTAAATGAGGAAACAGTATGGCAACAGTGAAATTTGTATAACTTTAATGACTCATTAATACAGGCATATACTATCTCTCTAATATGTACTATTTGAATGTAAATACCAATTATATGAATTTGATGTAAATACCAAATTCATATAAATAAAAATCACTGTCATCATTTAAATGTTCTATAAGCATAATTTTATAAAGGAGTTCTCTCTTTATGTAATAGACATGCAGTACCTCAATTCATGTCCCCTACTCTTTATATAGCGATTTTAGTGTTATATTTAAAATAATAGTTTGCACTTATATTGCATCCTAAGGTGCCATATTTTCTTACTGAATAATATATGTTTAAAAGCTTTAATATTTTTCCCAGTCGAGTATTTTCCTAGTTAGTATTATTTTCTAAAACACTGTTTCTCTATGATAAACGCATTATGCCATAATTGAAGAAATCCACTATCAACATACCTCAACTTCTAAAATATGACTCCCACTGTAAAGATGAAACTCCTTTTGTAAAGTAAGCAATAACCTTTTTATATACTTGCGTTGAAAGTTTGAATTTTCTAAGATTTTCCTTATTTCAAGAAAAATATTCTCTTTTTTGTACTCAAATTACTAAAAACATATATTTTAGGCTTTGATTCATATGGGTATCACACTAGATAGTTACTTCTAGCATCTGTTTGTTGTAAAGCTTGGTGTACCCTTAAGGCATACCCTTCATAAACATTGAACATAAAAAACACTGTTATTAAATTGTGCATGGCTGAGAGCAGTGGCTCATGCCTGTAATCCCAGCACTTTGGGAGACCGAGGTGGGTGGATCACCTGAGGTCAGGAGTTCCAGACCAGCCTGGCCAAAGTGGAGAAACCCCATCTCTACTAAAAATACAAAAATTAGCCAGGCATGGTGGCAAGCACCTGTAATCTCAGATACTCGGGAGGCTGAGGCAGGAGAAATGCGTGAACCTGGGAGGCAGAGGTTGCAGTAAGCTGAGATTGTTCCATCCCACTTCAGCCTGGGCAACAGAGTGAGACCCTATCTCAAAAAAAATAAAATAAAATAAAGGGCTGCATGAATAATACAGAAGTCATGAATTTTAATTATTACTGATATCCAGAAAAAACAGGAATATCTCAGCCTTTAAACAAGAACTCCACTTTATTTCTAGAAAATGAAATTGTTAAGTTGTAAATCAGAGCCGTGCCAGGGCACCAAGCAATTCTTGATCTTCAAACAATGCTACGATATTTCAGAAATACTGATTTACATTATATCTCCCCTCCAGAGAATCTTAAGTTTACTTCTGCAAGGCAATGAAAACCTTTTAAATGATATGTTTGGCATTTTCTTATTTTATAAACAGGCAGAATAAGATATGTAGCAGGTCCTGAAATATGCACCTGACCTAGAATATGTGAGTAGATGGATTCATGAACTACCATCAAGCACTATAATTTCACATAGCTTCAGGGCAAAGTATGCTTTTTTAATGATGTTTCCTAATTTAAACAATTTTTTTTTTCTCAAACTGCAAATGTTCCTACTATGCTATTTCAGAACTGGAATCGTACCAGATTCTGTAGGCTGCATGTCTAAAAACGTCACTGAGGTGTGGAAAATATGACTTGTTACAATCATTTTTTATATTGTTAACCTTGCCTGTAATGCTATCTTTCTTCCTATTTCTATCAAAATTGAACTAATTGTTCAATGGTTCAGTTCACTGTGAGAATATAAAGCATATGGGGGGTTCCTAGGGTCAGAATAACCTGAGTTTTGATTACCTTTTGTCTATATGCTTGCAATGGGGAGAGTACAAACTTTGGCATCTTATTTTGCCTCTCAGAGCCTCAGTTTTCTGAGTTGGAGAGTTAAGCCCCTACTCACCATCATGAATATGTGTCTGAAGTCTGCAAAACTCAAAATCTGATTTGCTCAAACTCACACAGCCCCAAATATCTGAATCTACTTTTCCTTTATATTTTCACCTCTTTATCATTGATTTGATACAGGAAAGAAGGGGTCCCTTATAACTTCTCAGAGCAGAGCCAATCAAGAAACAAACTTTTATTTGCTTAATCCATGAATATTTAGGGCCTCTATGTTGCAGTGACTGAAATTAGATTCTTACCAGTATGCTTATATATTACATAAAAATTATACAGCTGAAACAAACCATGAAATAAGCAAGAGGGAAGCTCACCAAATCAGGTTCCTGCATGTATTCTCCCATTTCTCTGTCTCTTCCCTTTACCTGTTCTTATTCTGGCTTGCTACAACCTGACTTATCCCATGTGGCTGGAAACAGTCATGGATGATGCCAGAGTTCCATCCTCAGAGTTTCTTACTCTCTAAACCTCAGGTGACTTTCTGTTAATTGGAGTTAATAAGAATAATAATATTTATTTCACGAAAAGAAGCAGTATGTAGAGTATCTTACTTCTTTGGCCTGGAGAAGCTTTTTTTCTAGCAAAACTGTCACATTAAGATAAATTGAAAAATTTACTATTGACGAAAAAATAATTTTTGTTCTTTGTCATATTCTTTCTCAAAAATAAAATCTGGACATTTTTCTTTGAGATTTTAATAACATTGAGTTAAATTAAATGCTGATCTTTTAAGATGTTACTCTTATAATTGTCATTACTATGTCCTACATTAATACATTAATATTCAATTCACCCTAAAAATTTTGTGTACTTAAGTAGAGGAAAACTAAAATATCTACTACCGGAGAACAGAAAAGGTATGGGTTACTGCTGCAGAAATCACAGTGAGATGTGAAAAGACCTCAACATCTTTGCATACGAAAGCACAGACAACAATATATGTTCATTTTGTCACCAAATTATTTGATGTAATACTAAATTATCAACTTTGGTATTGTCCTTTTGTTCAGGACTAGAATGTATTCATTAGCTTCACTCACATTATAGAAAGACTGAATTACATATTTTAGTGAAATAAAAAATTTCCTTCTATCTGAGTGCTTCAATTCACCATGGCTCTACATAGCTCTGAATACCTACTGAGAAAGTTGAGCTCAAAAGCACAGTCACTTGAAGAAAAGATTTATTCTAAGTGCTAGTAAATATTCAAGAGAGTCTCCTAAATGACTTAGGTGGAACGGAATAGAAAAATGAGAAACTGTAAAAGCCTCTTCAGGCAACCTTGAATACATTAATTTTATGGGTGGAGAATTAGGCTTACAACATATACATATAGATATGGATGTATTTAGATAAGCCATATTCAGAGTTTCTTAATTCAATTCTGTAAACCTCATTTGGCTTCCTATTCCTATAGGTTGGTGCAAGAGTATTTGCAGTTTTGGACCATGAATTTGAAATCATTATATAATAACTAGATTCGAACACATCTTTACTAATCAAAATAGGAACCATTACAGTCAACACATTTTTGCCAACAAGAAATAAGCTTGTTTACTCCTGTAGCATAAAAATCCATGCTTTGGGATTTGATGAACTCTTGAAAAGCATTTTCTGCATCTTGCTGGTTGTGGAAGCATTTTCCCTGCAAAAACCTGTCGAGATGCTTGAAGAAGTGGTAGTCAGTTGGCAAGAGTTCAGTTGAATATAATGGACGAGGCAAAATTTTGTAGCCCAATTCGTTCAACTTTTGAGGCATTGGTTGTGCAATGTGTAGTTGGGTATTGTGGAGAAGAATTGGGCCCTTTCTGTTGACCAATGCTGGCTGCAGTCATTGCAGTTTTTGGTGCATCTCATCAATTTACTGAGCATACGTCCCAGGTGTAATGGTTTCACCTGGATTCAGAAAGCTGTAGTGGATCAGACCAGCAGCAGACCACTGAACAGTGACCATGACCTTTTTTTGGTGCAATTTTGGCTTTGGGGAGTACTTTGTAACTTCTTCTCAGTTCAACCTGAGCTGGTTGTCACTGGTTGTCGTATAAAATTTACTTTTCATTGCACGTCACAATTCAATCGAGAAATAGTTCATTGTTGTTGCAGAGAATAAGAGATGACACTTCAAAACTGCAATTTTTTTATTTTTATTTTTGCTCAGCTCATGAGGCACCCACTTATCGAGATTTTTACATATCCAATTTGCTTCAAATGCTAAAAGACCATAGAATGGTCGATATTGATTTCTTCGGCAACTTCTTCTGTAGTTGTAAGAGGATCAGCTTTGATGAGGAGGAGTGTAGTGGCCAGCCATCAGAAGTTGACTATGACTAATTGAGAGCAATCATCAAAGCTGATCCTCTTACAACTACAGGAGAAGTTACCGAAGAACTCAATGTCTACCATTGTATGGTCTTTTAAATTAAAATCTTAAAGTTATTTTTTATGCTCATTTACTATCTGGGTCATTTCCAATTAAGAAAGGATTGTGGAATTTTTCTTATCCATAAATGCCCATATCTGACAGTTCAAGATTTCTTGCTTTTTAGGGTTTTACAAAAGTTTTAGGTTACTAAGGATGAGAATTTTAGTTGAAATGTAATTCTGTATATAAAATATGCCAGAAAGGGTAATGTTATTAGTGAAAAGAAAAATAATTTTGTCTAATTCAGAAATTATCCAAAAGATAGTTCAAATTACAGATAAAAGGTTATTTATGAAAGAATGTAGTAAGGAACCATTCAGGAGAGAAAGATGTGGAAAAAGTTTACATAATAAAATATTTTTTAAAACCTGATACAGAATTATAGACATTTGGCTAATTAACATTTTCATAGTTAAAGCTCTTAGTTTTAATTAAAGTAAAATAAGAAGTATTGTAAAAAAAATGCATTGGCAATTTGGCAATTTTTAAAAAAATATAGTTAAGGCTCTTATTTGGTTCTGTGAATATTTTTTTTGTTCCCTATGCATTTCTAGCAAGCCATCATTTGTTTCATTTATCTGGAATTCCTAAGCTACCTTTCTGAAGCCCACAGGAATTAATGGAGCACACTAGCCTTTAAACCTTAAACTAACTTTTTGGATTTTAAGCTTCTTGATACTTTAAGTGTGTCAAGTATGCTCTCACAACAGAATTTGAGTCATATTTCTCTCTCTCTCTCTCTCTGCCTACTTTCTCCAACATTTGTAAACTATGGTACATACATTGGTTAATAATCTGTCAGAAACAAAACATTGATTCATTCCTTTTAACCCACATCATGGGATAAAGAGAACATTGCCAGGAGGCCTTCAGTCTTCTAGAATGGCATCATTTGTTAGGTCATTTTTCGATGGTTTAGAGTAAAAGAAGCAATGAATACAAATGTATCCTCCATGATAGTCTCTATAGCAAATTCTACTGTAAAGGCTACAGTTACACAACAAACTTTGAATTCTCTTGTGAAAGTTATGATAGAATTGGCTGAACAGAAGAGTGTCTGTGCAGCTGCTGGCACTTATGGCCTATGGAGAAATACATCAAATGAAGATTATAGAAATTCAGTGGTAGGGGATTAACAAAAAGACTGCTTACTTAAGCGAGTAAACTCTATCTAGCTCATTCTTTGATCTATTTGATTTTAGAAGGTTTGGTTTATGGGGATCTTGGGTAAGGAGCCTACCCTGAACTCTTGCTATTATCCTCCCAACAGTCATAATAATAGTCTCCCTGGTGCTCTATATTCTCTCAAGGCTTTAAATGCTTGCATGCAGCCATCTCTAGAAAGTCAAATGGTCTCTCTTCAAATGGAATGGCAAGAGCTGAAAGAAATGTGTAACCATGAGGACACCATAACCTATAATAAAATGCCAAGACTGGAAACCCAAAATGATGGTAACTGAGAGTGGTGCTAAGGCCCTACGTTTTGGTCACACTCTCACCTACGGAAGAACCTGACCAAAAAGGGGGAATTTTTTTAAAGAAAATCCTGGGAGACCATGGTTTTGGACTAAGCTCATGCCATAGGCCCCAACAGACCAGACCAAACCAAAGCAAACCAAAAATGGAGTTGCTTCTGCTAAGACTTTAAGGAAACACATAAATTCTATAACAGACCAGGTTTTGTTTTTTTCTCCTGCAAATCTTTATAACAAACATTCCTGACAACACAGTGTTAGATATGAGCTCTAAATTTCCCTTCAAAGAATCAATGTGACTATGTTCAATTCTTTGCCTTCTACTTTTAAACTTAACTTCCTGGTAAAGCAACCTTTTTTGATCACCTGCTCCACCCTGACTGATTCTGATTACTGGCTCCACCCTGACTCATTCTGAGCACCTGCTCCACCCTTACCTGCTCCACTCTGACTCCCGCCAAGCCACTCACCCCGTCACTGTCTTTAAATTAGCCAATCAGAATTAGCCTGTGCAGTCTAATCCTAGCCACTAGGGGAATGACATAGCAGCAGGGGCCACATTCCTCAGGGATAAGACCCCTTTCCCCTCCCTTGTCCAAGTGTGCTCACCATTGCTCCACCCGTAAGGGTGTACCTTTCTATAGAAGTACACTGCCTCGCTGAGAATTAAAAAGAAAATTTTATATTTGAGTGCTATTTCTTTTGCAGCATCAAAACTTTCTTTGTAAGAAATTGGGGGCTTGTCCAGGATCACATTCCCTTCTGGGGGTGGTCTCTGGTTCTCTCTTGAGGAGGCATGCCCCACCTCCTTATGGTGGCCTCAGGGGTGAGAAATCAGGACCTACCCAGTGTGAGGAATAACCTGAGCTCTCAGCAACATGAAAAGAAACTGGCCAGCAACCTAGGGTAAAGGATCCTCACATACTGCAGCGATGACTCTGTGCACAGACCAAGGAAAGAGAAGCCACAGGAGCCGGTAAAGTACTTCCTTGGTGGTCAAATTCTGGAGGCCTGAATGTGTGTGTGTGTGAATGATCACAAACAACCCTGCTTGCGGTGTTGTTCGTGTGGACGGTGACAAGTCCTACTGCTGGATGGAGTGAAGGGGTTCTCCCTGTGAGTGGGAAGTGTGCAAAGGACCTTAAGAGACAGAAAGCGGGGAGACAGGGCAACCTTCCAGGACAGGCATGGCAAGACACCCCTGGTTTGAGGGGTTGAGGCTTCCAGGGCAGGTAAGGCAAGACACCCCTGGTTTGAGGGGTTGAGGTTTCCAGGGCAGGTAAGGCAAGACACCCCTGGTTTGAGGGATTGAGACTTCCAGGGAAGGCAAGGCAAGACATCCCTGGTTTGAGGGGTTGAGCCTTCCACTAACTTCAAGGGTTGAACCTCACACAACCCCCTGTTTTCTTTCTTCTCTGGGGAAGAAAGAGTATCTCCACTCCCGCTGGTCCCTCCTCTAGGGGAAGGGGGAGGGGAAGGGGAGGGCAGAACAGCAGCATAAGCAGCTGGCAGAGGCAGGTAAAGATAAGCAGAGAGGAAAGAGAGAGAGAGAAAGAGACAGAGGGACAAAAAGGGAGTCAAGGAGAGAGAGAGAAAGAGAGACGCAGAGAGAGAGGAAGAGACAGAGAGACAAAGAGGGAGTCAAAGAGAAAGAGAGAGACAGAAAGTCAAACAGAGAAAGAGATAGAAGTAGTAAAGAGAAAACAGTGTACCCTATTCCTCTAAAAGCCAGAGTAAATTTAAAACCTATAATTGATAATTGAAGGTCTTCTCCATGACCCTATAACACTCCAATACCACCTTGTTGTCGGTGTAAACAAGGGCATAGCCCCAGAGCACTGAGGCCACTGACAACCCGTAGCCTTCCTAATCAAAAATCCTTAACCCAGTAACCCGCAGATGGCCTGAATACATTCAATCTGTAGCAACGACTGCTTTGCTAACACAAGAAAGTATAAGGCTATTCTGTTAAAAAAAAAAAAAAAAAAAAAAAGATGATCAACATTAACTACTAAAAATTCCCTTAACCCAGCAAGTTTCCTAACAGGGGATCTAAATCTTAATTAACTACTATACAAAGGTCCGGCCAGACATAGGAGGAGCTCCCTTCAGGACAGGACGATAGATGATTCCTCCTGGGTGATTGAGGGAAAAAGACACAATGGGTATTCAGTAATTGATAGGGAAACTCTTCTAGAGGCAGAGTTAGGAAAATTGCCTAATAATTGTTCTGCTGAAACATGCGAGCTGCTTGCACTCAGCCAAGCCTTAAAGTACTTACAGAACCAAGAAGGAACCATCTATACTAATTCTGAGTTAATTTGGACTAAACAAGGTCTTATTAATAGCAAAAGATAATTGAAATCCCAAACTTACAAGGTTTTCAACAAAAGTAAAGTTTGCTAAAAGTTAACAGTGTAACATGTATTACCCTAACTTCTAATCTTGTGGCCTTAGGCAGTCTAGTCCACAGACATGAAGGAAGTTCACTTTGGAGAAGAATGGGGAAGAAGGGGGAGAGGGGAATAATTTATATAAAAGGAATGTTATATGGTAAATTCTTGTCCTAAAATAAATTAACTGGTTGTTTAAAGAAAGGGATGTTTGCAACAAGTCAGAAGGTTGAGGCATGTCGAAGATTGTGAAAGTTGTGAAAAAAAAAGAGTTATAAAAGGGAATTTATGCAAGAAATGTTGTATAATTTAAAAGTAATTTGGCCTCCTGATGGTAAAACTATTGAAGAAACAGTTTATGTGCAAGGTGTGCAAGGAAAGTAAAATATGCTTTTGGAAAAAGGATTATAAGGAGGCATAAGATTGTGGATTTTTACCCACATTAAAACGTTAAAAAATTTTGTTTTAAAGGTTTAAGCAAGCTTTAAAATGTTAATTGTAAAGGAAATTCTGTGTGTAAACATTGGCTAAAGTTAGAGGGGTGTCATCTAGTCTTTCTGTGAACTGGACATTAAAATAAAAGCACAACAGGTTTTTCTTAAAGCACTAACCTGCTCTTTAACAAAAATTATAAAAGATTAAAGAGTCTATAAAAATCTTACCTTATGGTCAGACGTTAAAATTGGATAAATATGTCTACAAGGTTTTATTAAAATTGAATTTAGCATTAGTAACACACTAATAGAAAGGTGAAATTTAGCTTATTTGGTATAAAAATCATACAGGAAGCATTGTCAAATATAAAATGGTGTTTGGCTTTCTTTGCTCTAAAAACTAACAAAAATAAGTGCTAAAGAAAATTTCTCAGTAAGAAGGCACCAAGGACATAAAGTCCACTGCTGATGTCCCCACGTTTAAAACAAAAGATCAATTTCTTAGAAATTACATACTTGGTTTATCTTACACTTTCCTTTCCCTCAAAACTGAAATCCTTTAGCATAGGTACCACCCCTAGAATTTCCGGTAAACCAGCACCAGTCTGAGGATCACGTTCTCATCAAAGGGTGGAAAGAAGGAAAATTCGAGCCAGCCTAGGAAGGACCCTACCTTGTGCTGCTAACCACAGAGACTGCTGTTCGTACAGCAGAAAGGGGATGGACTCATCACACCCGAGTCAAGAAAGTGCTGCCCCTTTCAGATTTGTGGGCCATATTCCCAGGGGAAAACCCTACCAAACTAAAGCTAAGAAAAATTTAACTCTCTTTCATCTATTCTATTACTCTTTCTTCTTTCCTCAGTCTATTGCTGACCATCTAGTTATTAACATAACCAAGTCAATTTTGCCTCAAACTATTGCATTTGATGCTTGCTTTGTTATACCCTGTCGGGACTTGCCAAGTCAAAGACAGCTCTCTACTTCAGAAAAGTACCTCTGTCCCCCTTGACTCTCCTAAGACTGGGCATTAGTGAATTGGGACCATTTAATCTGGGAAGATTTCAATAAAGACCCCAGCATCAACCAGGAGTCTTGCCCCCACCCCAATGTAGAGCTTTTATGCCATAGTTGTTCCAACATTCTATGGACCACTAAAGAGCAAGGATGGACTGCCCCAACCGGTTTTTGTAATTTCCTAAAACCATACATTCATTTTACTAGAGAGACAGCACCACTCCCTCCAACTGTCAGCTAAACCAGTGCAATCCTATACAAGTTATTATCTTGAACCCTCAAAGTTCTTCCCCTTTTCTAGGCCACTTCCCTTCTTTAAGCCGGTTTTATGGTATGGGGGCTGAGGTTTCAGGGACAGACCCTATTGGATTCTTTGAAATGTGTTTATTCGATCCCCCACTGTCTGCACCTTCCTCTAAGCATTCTTCCAAAACCTCTCACAATGGAACAATTGCTCCTCCTCCATCTAATGACAAGACCAAGATAGCTACAGTAGAAGTTAAAGACTTAAAACAAACTTTGACAATTAATACAGGTACCAAGATGCAAATGCCTGGTTGGAATGGATCAAATATTCCGCCTGCAGGTTAAACAAAAGCAATTGTTATGCTTGTGTGCACGGCAGGCCAGAGGCCCAGATTGTCTCCTTTCCACTAGGGTGGTCCTCCGGTCGACCGGGCATGGGCTTCATGGTAGCTCTTTTCCGGGATTCTACAGCCTGGAGTAACAAGTCGTACCAAGCTCTCTCTCTGCTATATCCCAAAGTCTGGCACCCTGCGGGTCAACCCCCAAGGGCCATCCAGCTTCCATCTCCCAACACTAAGTTCAGTTCGTGTCTCTCACAACAGGCAGGAAACTTAGTGTTCCTTGGAGACCTGAAGGGATGCAGTGAGCTTAAGAATTTTAAGAGCTTATCAATCAGTCAGCCCTTGTTCATCCCCGAGTGGATGTGTGGTGGTATTGTGGTGGACCTTTACTGCACACTCTGCCAAATAACTGGAGTGGCCCTTGTGCTTTAGTCCAGTTGGCTATCCCTTTCACCCTGGCATTTCATCAACCAGAGGAAGGAAAAATAAGACATCATAAAGTGAGAGGAGCCCCTTATGGGTCTTTCAACTCTCACGTCTATTTAAACGCAATTGGAGTCCCACAGAGAATACCAGATCAATTTAAAGCCTGAAATCAAATAGCTGCAGAATTTGAGTCAATATTTTGGTGGGTGACAATTAATAAAAATGTAAATTGGATAAACTACATCTACTACAACCAACAGTGATTTATTAACTAAACGAGAGATGCTGTTAAAGGAATAGCTGAGCAATTAGGGGCTACTAGCCAGGTGGTTCATGAAAATAGGATAGCCTTAGACATGTTATTAGCAGAAAGAGGGGCAGTTTGCATCACGATTAAAACTCAATGTTGTACCTTGATCCCAAACAACACCACCCCTGATGGAAGTATAACAAAGGCATTGCAAGGTCTGACTGCTCTGTCCGATGAGTTAGCCAACAACTCAGGGGTAAATGACCCCTTTACAGGATGGCTAGAAAAGTGGTTCGGTAAATGGAAAGGAATAATAGCCTCAATTCTTACTACTCTCACAGCCGTAATGAGTGTACTTATTATTGTCAGGTGCTGTGTCATACCATGCATCCATGGGTTGGTGCAGAGGCTCATAGAAATGGCGCTTATTAAAACCTCCCTCAACTATCCTCCACCTTATCCAGAAAAGCTTCTTCTTTTGGAAAATCAAGCAGAACAACTAAGCCAGGACATGTTAAAGAAGTTTGAAAAGAAAGAGCTGTAAGGAAAATGCAAGAGGAGGGAATTATTAGATATAAGTTCTAAATTCCTCTTCAAAGAATCAACAGGTCAGTATGTTCAATTCTTTGCCTCCCACTTTTAAACTTAACTTCCTTGTAAAGCAATCTTTTTTGATCACCTGCTCCACCCTGACTCATTCTGATTACCGGCTCCGCCCTGACTCATTCTGATCACCTGCTCCACCCTTACCTGCTCCACCCTTAGCTGCTCCACCCTGACTCCCGCCAAACCACTCACCCTGCCACTCTCTTTAAATTAGCCTATTGGAATTAGTTTAGCCTGTGCTGTCTAACCCTAGCCAATAGGGTAACACACAGCAGCAGGGGCCACGTTCATCAGCGATAAGAACCCCTTCCCCTTCCTTGTCCAAGTGTGCACCCACCATTGCTCCATCTGTAAGGGTGCACCCTTCTATAGAAGTACATTGCCTTGCTGAGAATTAAAAAGAAAATTTTATATTCGAGTGCTATTTCTTTTGTGGCACCGAAACTTTATTTATAACAATAGGTATGCATCCCCTGAAGTTTCCATTAAATCTTTTAACCAAATTCATTTCCTCTCTCCTAGAGACCATGAAGCTTCAGATGATCATGCAACAAAGGTTCCAGCTAGTTCCAAGTGAAAGCACCACCCCTGGCCTTCAAGAAGCTACCTTGCCTCCACTAAACAGAGCAGGGTGAGAGTTCTGTGATGCCCAATAGGTTAGCCAGCATGAAGCAGTTACAGAAGAAAGGCCATCAGTCCCACTACCTCCCGTAAAGATTTATAGGGATTACCTCTCTCAGGGGGGAAATTAGAAAGGAAAATAGGGTCTGGAGGCAGGGAATGTAAGGCAGATTCACTCTTTAGCTATGACAGGAAATATCCTCTCCATAGGGCGTACACTAACTAAATGACTTTGTAACTTTACTTAATCCTCTTCATTTACATAGAGTGTACACCAAGTAACCAATGGAATCCTCTAGAGGGTATTTCTGTAATGGAGCCCTTGAACCCCTATGGTTAGACCTGCTCACACACTGTGGAGTGTATTTTCATTTTCAATAACTTCCAGCTTTTGTTGTTTCATTCTTTCTCTGCTTTGTGCATTTTGTCCAATTCTTTGTTCAAGATGCCAAGAACCTAGACACCCTCCACCAGTAACAGTATAACATAACCACATTTATTTAAGAATGTATTTCAATATCAAATGGCAAATTTCATCAACGCAAAAACTGCAATAACTTGCACCAACTCTTAATTGGAGTTAATAGGAAGATATATATGTATCTCTATAGACCAAGGAAACACAAAAGCTACAAGCACTTGATTTTATGCCAGATGATCCAACCTACAATAAAGAAAGATAGTAAAATGAGAAGAAGTAAGATGCATTATAGGAAAAGATGTCTTCGATTTGCACAAGAAGATTTGACTTTTTAAGCCCACCAATGACATTTTATAACTGTAACTGTGGTGCAAGACTCTAAATTAATGTCTTTTATCTGAGTCTTTGATTGCACTTGGATTTTCAGTTTCATCTCCGATATAGAAGAATGGAAGTTGTAACTGATGTCCTTTAAAAAAAGAAGAAAGAAGAAGGAAGAAGGAGGAATGAGGAGGAGGAGGAGAAGAAAGAAGAAGAAGAAAAGAAGAAGAAAGAAGAAAGAAGAAGAAGAAGAAGAGAGAAGAAAGCAGGAAGCCAAGGAAGCTGAAAATCCATTACTTGGATAAAATAGTAAGTTGAGGTTGCAGGGAAAACTTTCACACTAAAATATGGAAGGACAGGTAAATCTAAAGAGACACAGACAAGATCTATGTACATGGAACAGAAGCTGGGATCATACATTGGTAAAATACTTTCATGGTAATTTTTACAAATTGCTAGACACTGAATGTAGAGTGGAAAAACTTCTGGGAGCTACAGTCTTGGGAGACCTACAAACTTGAGTTTCTCACTGTGAAGATCAAAAGAAGGTTTCTGAGCTGGTTCTGTTTGGTGGTGGAGGTGGGGAGGGAGAGGGGCAGGCAATGGGGCGCGGGGGAAGAGAAACCACTGTGAAACATGTCTAGAGCCGTCTCCATATCAAAGGCTTACTCTACAGGAAAAAGACTTGGCCAGAGCCTTACTGCAGAAGGCAGAAAAGCATTCCTCTCACCACTCCTTCCTCTAGCCCTCCTATTTCACCTAAGTTACAGGGAGGTTGGGGGTGGGGGTGTGGAGGGATTAACAGGGGTCAGGGCTTGAAGGGTATACATTGAAAATACTACACATAGGGAAGCAAGTAGGAACAAGGGAAAAGAAAATAGTACCATTGGAAGAATACTTAGAAGGTCACAGCCCAGATACACAGACTCACTAAAACACAGATATATAGCCTGAAGATTATAAAATGCAAAGGGAAAAAAGAATGAACAAAACAGAACATACAAGAAATGTGGGGTGGGACACAATTGCTCATGCCTGTAATCCCAGCACTTTGAGAGGCTGAGAGAGGAGGATCACTTGAGGCCAGGAGTTCAGTAATAGCCTAGACAACATAGCAAGACCACATCTCTACAAAAAATATAAATAAATAAAAAATAAATTAGCTTAGCATGGTGGTGCATGCCTGTAGTCTTAGCTACTCTTGAGGCTGAGGAGGGAGGATCTCTTGAGCTCAAGAGTCCAAGGCTGCAGTAAGCTATGATTGTGCCACTGCACTCCAGCCTGGGTGACAGGGCAAGATCCTGTCCCAAGAAAAACAAAACAAACAAACAAAAAAAACAAGGAAAGAAATGCGGAACTATATAAAAAGTTATAAAATACATCTAATTTAAATACCAGAGGAGAAGAGAAAAAGCCAAAGAAGCCTAGAAAATACTTGAATTCTTATAGTAACAACGGTCAAAAATTTTCAAAAATTTCTGACAGACATTAAACACAAATCCACAAAACTCAGAAAACACAAAACAGGATAAATACTGAACCTAGCCATATCATATTCAAATTGTGTAAAACCAGAGAAAAGGAAAAAATCTTGACAGAATCCAGTGTGCAGGGGGGAGATGAGACAAGTTTCAGATGAGAACTCTTCTGTAATTGTTATAGTTCCTATAAAAGAACCTTATATTGTGCCTCTATAGGCCTCTCATCTGAAACCAGGCAAGTAAGAAGATAATAACATGAAGTATTTAAAATATTGAAAAAAATCTAGAATTCAATAAGCAGTAAAATTACCTTTTAAAATGAAAGAAAAAATAAAGATTTTTTGAAAACAAAATTTGAGGTATTTATCACTAGCAGATGTGCCTTGCAAGAAATGTTCAAAGAAGTTCCTGAGGGAGAAGAAAATAATATAGGTCTGAAATTTGAATCCTCATAAAGAAAGGAAGAGTGTTGGACAAGGAATAAATGAAGACAATATAAAACCTCTTATTTTTCATATTCTTTATTGACCTAAAATATAACCATTTGCTTCAATAGTAGTAATGATGAATTGTATGATTATAAAAATATCACAAAGAGTGGAATGGTGGAATTGGTAATACTCTGGTATAAGGTAGACATGTGAGGCAATATAGTGTTATTTAAAGGTGGACTTATGATAATTTAAAAAGTGTATTGTAAACTCTAGGGAAACCAAGAAAAAATCTTAAGTATAACTGATAGAACTAAAAGGAGAAACAGACAAATTTATTATAGTTGGAGACTTCAAAGTCCCTTTTGTCAGTAATAAGCAGATCAAACAGACAGAAAATCAGTAGATAGATGGAGACAGAGAGAAGGGGGGAGAGAGACAGTGATAATATGCTATAGTGGCTGTACCACTTACTAGCTTTGCTGTAATAGTTATGTGATTTTCTATTGTCTAAAGTTCAGTCTTGCTTTCATAAAATAGGAATCATAGCAGTACCTAATGATGTGTAGGGTCATTTGAGGGTTAAATAAGATATTCTGGGTAAACTACTTACCAAAGTGCTTGACACATAGTAAATTCTCAATGAAATATAACATCAGTATTTATATAAAAGCATTTTATAAATTTAATCATACAAATAAATGTCATTAATAATTGCTAACCTAAAAGCAATTATAACATTTTTCTTCTCTCTTTTCAGCTTTATGACATTAGACTATTGAAGTTGCTCTGCTAGGGCCTTTCCCAAGAAGAATTAAAACACCTGAGAATAAAATAAATAAATCAGACAAAATAGAAATAACTAATACCTAAAATAGCTATTTGTCTTTAAGAACATGAAAGAAAAAATTATTTTGAAATAGATTGGTTTGCTTTAGAGTAATAATATTAGAACATTTCCAAACATAACCTTAAAATGTATATGAATTGCATCTTATCAGGATAATAAATATTATTTAGAATTTAAAGGAAGTATTTTTCACAATAATTTAAAGAGGAATTTCTGTAGGATTTATTCCTTAAACCCAAAATTTAACTGAAGTGTTTTTGAAAAATTTCTTAACACCATAAATTTTAGCCTAATTAAACCTCTCAAGGGGAGGTTTTTCCTCTCAAGGGGAAATACAAATAACACTTCAAGGAAAATGGTATCTCTTCTTAGCTTGGATAGTTATTTTCAGAAGTTTGCTTACCGTATGAAAAGGTAAAACAATGTTATGTGTCAAGCAAATGAACACATTACTCACAGTTAAAACACAATATGTATTATTTAAGCAATTGTAAACTTGTTTCTGTAAAATTTAATGAAGTTTTATTTTAAGATGCCAAAAATATTTAAACTGAATGTTTTTTAATTCTCTGCCTGAAAGTCAGACATACAATAGAAATAATGTAATAAGAGGAAATAAATATCACACTTGAATATTCACTTTGGATTAGTATCTTTCATAAATCTATTTTTAAACTCATAATTAATGAAACTTTCAAAATAAATTTATTCCTTATTTTTGTACTAAGTTGAATAATGTACTCTCACAACATAATATTAACTAAGTAAGTATATTTTGATAAAGACTATAATAATCAAAAAATATATTTTAGTAATGTCTGCAGTGCCTAAAGGTGGTATAAAAAACATTGGTTATTACTGCATCAATATAAGAATTGATAAGTTATATCTATGATCCAGCTGTTAGAAATATATTGATTTAGGTCTTTTTCTCATAAATTCCTAGTAAACGTTCTTAAAAATAGCAAATTCCTTTTAGTCTCTCTAAAATTTGACACTTCAAATTATACATTTGCCTTTCATTTGCTGGCATCATGGTGTATAATTTCTTTTCACTTTCATTTAAAATCCTGACAGCCTCACCAGGATTCTTGCTCAAGATCAGAAATAAAAGGCTTAGAAAATCATTATATTGTCAGAGCCCACACAAAAGGTAAAATGCAGTGAACTTGTTGTGAATGATGGAAATACCAGTGGGATATTTGTCTATGAACCAGAATTCTGAAAATGTATCAAATATGATTTGTCCTTCGAAACCATTTTCTCTTTTGAGAGAAAAACAAACCAAATAAAGAGTTAGATAAGTTTGATCTTCACTAGTAAGTTAAAAGAAACGATTTTTATTATCTTCTATTTGAAGAACTATAATAATACTATTGAATAGTTCTATTTCTGAATAGACTGAAGGCCATGCTTGAAATACATGTTACTTTCCAATGACCAATGCTTTGTTTGCTGGGTGAATGTCCTGATACAAAGTCAAAATAAAATAGAACTTTTAAAACAAATAGAATTTTTAGAGTTCTATATTGGACACACAAAACCATACATATTAACAAGAACATACATACATATTAACAAGAACATAACAAAATAGATAGTAATTTTTTTAGCTTCAAGTGGAATTTTTGAGTAAAAAAGTGCATTTTTAAAATTTACTAGATATTATCAAATTATTTACCAAATTGTACCAGTTATACTATTATCATGGTTTAGAAATACGTTTCTCCATTATTCTACCAAAGCTCAGTGTTAGCAAATATTTTCACGTTTGCCTTTCTAATGAGTGCAAAATAGTATCATTGTTTTATTTTGCATTTTTCAAACGTTCTAAGTAATGATTGAACATTTATTCATAAAAAGTCACTCAGATTTTCTGTTAAATATTTTGCTCGTTTTTCTATTCTGTTGTTGAGTTTCTCATATTAATTATGAAATATTGTGTACTCGTCCTTTGTCAAATATAGTGTTGTAATTATTTTCTCCTACTCTGCAGTTTTTCTATTAAGTTTTATTGTATTCGTCAGGAAAACATTTGTTAATATAGCCAAATTATTACAAATATTATTTTAGGGTTTGAGACTTTAGTCTTACTTAAGGAATGCTTCACTGCCATAGTTATATATTTTCTTTTAAAAATTTTAAACTTTGTTTTTCTCATATCTCTTTTATTCATCAGAAATTACTTTCAATATGTTCTGTATGAGGTAGAATTTTAATATGGTTTTTCCACATGTGAGAGCATTATTTCCTGCACCATTGAATAATACATTCTTTGTTCACTGATTTGCAATGATTCCTAATTCATGGGATTGAAGTTCCATTTGTCCATGAGTCTGTTTCTGTAATTTTCGTGAATTAAATTGTTCCAGTTAACCTTTCCCTGTGCCAGTACCAACCTATGTGAATTGATATAGCTTTGTAGTAGATCTTGATATCAAGAAGCAAATTCCTCCTCGAATTCTGGATATATTTTATTTGCCTCATTCAGTACCATGTTCCAGCTTTCTCCATCGTATTCTATGCTTTTTATACAAGCTAGTATTGGAATCTTACTTGGTAGACTTCATTTTAGAATAGTTTTGAATTTACAGAAAAATTGAGCAGATAGTATACAGTTCCCATGTACCTTTTTCCCTGCTCAGAGTTTCACACATAATTAACATCCTACATTAGTGTGATACGTGTGTTACAATGAATGAATCAATATCAATACATCATTAACTAAATTCATAGTTTACATTAATTTTTTGTTCAGTAAAGCTCTATGGGTCTTGACCAATGCGTAAAGGCATGAGTTCACATTACATTACCATACAGAATAGTTTCAATGTCCTAAAATCCTCTGCTTCATCTATTTATTCCTCCCTATACCTCTATACCACTAGCAACCATTGATCCTTTACTTCTGTATAGTCTTGCCTTTTTCAGAATATCATGTAGCTGGAATCATACAGTAGCCTTTACAGATAGGCTTCTATCATTTAGTAATGTACATTTAAGTTTCATACATTTTTGGTGGCTTGATAATTTCTTTATATAGCTAAAAAAAAATCCATTGTTTTGATGTACCACAGTCTGTTTATCTATTGAAAGTTATTTTGTTTGTTTTAAGTTTGGGACAATTATTAACAAAGGTATTATAAAGACTGTTATGCAAGCTTTGATGTGGATATGTTTTCAACTCAGGTAAATACCTAACAGAATGATTGATGGATCATATGTAAGACTATATTTAGCTTTGTAAGAAACTGCCAAACTCTTTTCTAAAGTGGCTGTATAATTTTGCATTTCCATTGGCAATGAATGAGAATTCTTTTTGCTCAACATTTTTTGCCAGCATTGTATATTTTCAGTCTTGCTTTTTAAATAGATTTTAGCCATTCTAAGGGGTGTTTAGTATTATGGTGTCTCATTGTTATTTTAAATTGCAATTCTCTAATGGCATATGATACTTATGTGCCGTCTCTGTCTGTTAGATATTTTGTCCATTTTCAATTAAGTGGGGTCTTTTATTGTTGAGTTTTAGGAGTTCTTTGTATATTTTGAATATCACTCACTTATCAGCTATGTGTTTGGCAAATATTTTCTTCCAGTCTCTGGTTTATATTTTTATTCTCCTAACAGTGTCTCATGGAGCAGAATTTTTAAATTTTAATAAAGTTCAACTTACCAAATTTTTCTTCTATAGATAATGCTTCTGGTGTTGTATCTAAAAAGTGATTACCAAATTCAAGGTCAATGAATACTGGTCACCAAATTCAACCTAAATTTTTCCCATATTATCCTCTAGAAGTTATATGATGTTGTATTTCACATTTAAGTCTATGATCCATTTTCAGGTAAATTTTGTGAAATGTGTAACATCTGGTCTATTTTCACCATTTTACATCTATTCTAGCACCATTTGGTGAAGAGACAGTCTTTCTTCCCTTGACTTGCCTGTACTCCATCAATGATGAGTTTGCTATATATGTGTACTTTTCTTCCTGGGCTCATAATTCTATTCCATTATCTACCTGTATAGTCTTTCATCAATATCACATTGTACTGATTCCTACTGATAGCTTTATCCTAAATCTTGGGGTAATATTAGTTTTACCACTTTTTTATTGTATTAGCTTTTCTGGATCTATAACATTTTCATATAAACTTTAGAGTCAGTTTGTCAATATCTACACAATAACTTTTTTATATTTTATTGAAAGTATAATGACTCTATAAAATAATGTTGGAAATAACAGGTACTTTAACAATATTGTCTACCTACCCAAAATATGGAATACAGTTCCATTTGTTTTGTTCTTTATAAATTTATTTTGTTAGATTTTTGTTGTTTTTCTCATATATGTCATGCATATCTGGTTAGAATTACACCTAAGTATTTTAATTTTTTGGTGCTAATATAAAGGATATTGTGTTTTTAGTGTCAAATTCTTTTGTTCCCTGCTGGTATATAGGAAAACAATTGACTTTTGTATATTAACCTTGTATCCTATAACCTTGCTATAGTCACTTACTAGTTCCATGAGGTTTGTTGTTGTTGATTCTTTGGCATTTTCTACATAGTATCTGAGAATATAGAAGTTTTATTTCTTCCTTTTCAATTGGTATACATTTTATTTTCTTGTTTTACTGGATTATCTACAATGTTGACTAAGACTGCAGAGAGGGGGTGTCTTGCCTTATTCTAAAGGTGGAAATATTCTTTCCTGCCATTAAGTATGATGTTAACTGTAGACTTTTGTAAATTCTTTTAAAAATCATGGTTATGAAGTTTCTCTCTATTCCTAGTTTACTCAGAATTTTTATCATAAATATGTGTTGGAGTTTATCAAATTCTTTTTCTGCATCTGTTGACATATACGATTTTTCTTCTTTAGCCTGTCGACACGATAAATTCCATTAGTTGATTTTTGAATGTTGAATCTTTTAATACTCATAATACATGCTGCCTTGTCATGTATAATTATTTTTGTACATGTTGGATTTGATCTGCTAATATTTTGTTGAAGATATTTGCACATATGTTCATAAGAGACTGGTCTGTTGTTTTACGTTCTTGTAAAGACACTCTTATTTGGTTTCAGAATTAGGATAATGCTTGCCTCAGAATAATTTAAAAATTATTCCATCTGCTTCTACTTTCTAGAAGAGTTGCCATGAATGGGTATAATTTCTTCTTTAAATGTTTGGTAGAATTCATCAGTGAAAACTTCTGGGCCTGATGCTTTTATATTTATTGAATTTTATTAAAAGTATTCTGCTATAATTTTTGAGATGGCTATATAACTTTTCACATATAGTTTCATATTGACAGATTATCAGGTATTTACCTATTCTTGCATGCCTAATTAAACTCTACATGATTATAACACGTCACACTATTTGCTAGTATTTTTTCATCTAAGTAAGTTAACCTTGTTCTATAGTTATTTTATTAGCTTGCTATCTAGTTCTGATGTTAGTATTACAGAGCTTCATAAAGTTTGCACTCTACCTTTTCAAATTTTTGAAAGTTTATATAGAATAGATCTTATCAGTGCTTTGAAATTTTAGACATTTCACAAGTAAGTAAGACTGTCTGGCTACAGTAACCAAAACAGCATGGTACTGGTAACAAAACAGATATATAGACCAAAGGAACAGAACAGAGACCTCAGAAATAACACCACACATCTACAACCATATGATCTTCGACAAGCCTGACAAAAACAAGCAATGGGGAAAGGATTCCCTATTTAATAAATGGTGCTGGGAAAACTGACTAACCATATGCAGAAAACTGAAACTGGGCTCCTTCCTTACACCTTATATAAAAATTAACTCAAGATGGATTAAAGACTTAAAGGTAAAACCTAGAACCATAAAATCCCTAGAAGAAAACCCAGGCGACACCATTCAGGACATAAGCATGGGCAAAGTCTTAATGATGAAAACACCAAAAGCAATTGCAACAAAAGCCAAAATTGACAAATGTGATCTAATTCAACTAAAGAACTTCCACACAGCAAAAGAAACTATCATCAGAGTGAACAGGCAACCTACAGAATGGGAGAAAGTTTTTGCAATCTATCCATCTGACAAAGGTCTAATATCCAGGATCCACAAGGAACTTAAACAAATTTACAAGAAAAAAACAAACCCATTGAAAAGTGGGCAAAGAATGTGAACAGACACATCTTAAAAGAAGACATTTATGTGGCCAACAAACATAAGAAAAAAGCTCATCATCACTGCTTATTAGAGAAATGCAACTCAAAACCACAATGAGATGCCATCTCATGCCAGTTAGAATGCTGATTATTAAACAGTCAAGAAACAACAGCTGGTGAGGCCGTGGAGAAATAGGAACACTTTTACACTGTTGGGAGTGTAAATTAGTTCAACCATTGTGGAAGACAGTGTGGTGATACCTCCAGGATCTAGAACTAGAAATAACATTTGGCCCAGCAATCCCATTACTGGGTATATACCCAAAGGATTATAAATCATTCTACTATAAACACACATGCACACGTATGTTTATTGCAGCACTATTTACAACAGCAAAGACTTGGAACCAACCCAAATGCCCATCAACAATAGACTGGATAAAGAAAATGTGGCACATATACATCATGAAATACTATGCAGCCATTAAAAAGGAGGAGTTCATGTCATTTGCAGGGACATGGATGAAGCTGGAAACCACCATTCTCTGCTAACTAACACAGCAACAGAAAACCAAATGCTACATGTTCTCACTCATAAGTGGGAGATGAACAATGAGAACACATAGACACAGAGAGGGGAGCCTCACACACCAGGGCCAGTCATGGGGTGGAGGGTAAGGAGAGGGAGAGCATCAGGACAAATACCTAATGCATGCGGGGCTTAAAACCTAGATGATGGGTTGAAAGGTGCAGCAAACCACCTTGGAACATGTATACCTATGTAACAAACCTGCTGGTTCTTCACATGTAACCCAGAACTTAAAGTAAAATAATTCTTTAAAAAGTTAAAAGTTTTAGTGCATTGTGAATTTTAAATCTATTTTTTGAAATAATATTTTATTTTTATATTACTATATGAAATTCTTTGCATAGAATTTCTCAAATTTATTGACATAAACTTTTTCATCATACATAGACACACACACACTCTCTCTCTCTATTGTGTCTTCAATTATTTCTCCTTTTTTGATGTTGATCCACATATTAATGGATCATCCTATAATTTATTGGCCTTTGGGCTAAGATCAAGTATAGCATCTGTTCTCATCAGTTTAATAAATTATTTTTTGTTATTACTTTATTTTCCTAGTCAGCCTTGCTAAAGACTGTTTTATTATACTATCCTTTCTAGAGAATTTATCCTTGGTTTGGATGACACTCAGGTATGGATCGTATATTTGTTTTATTATATTGCATTTTATTAATCTCTGCTCTTATACTTATTATGCCCATTCTTCTATTTTCTTTGGCTAATTTTTGTTCTTTTAAGTTGCCTACATTAGATTCTTAGTTCATGAAATTTTAATTTGTTCTTGTTGAAAACACAAATGTAATTATGGTTAGAAATGTTCCAAAGTTTTGTTATGTGAAATTAATGCACTCATTATCATTTAATTCTTTTGTGTGAGTGTGTGTGTGTGTGTGTGTGTGTGTGTGTGTGTGTGTGTGTGACAGAGTTTCACTCTTGTTGTCCAGGCTGGAGTGCAATGGCAGAATCTCGGCTCACTGCAACATACCCTCCTGGGTTCAAGTGATTCTCCTCCCTCAGCCTCCCGAGTATCTAGGACTACAGGCATCCACCACCACATCCGGCTAATTTTTTATATTTTTAGTACAGTTGGGGTTTCGCCATGTTGGCCAGGCTGGTCTTGAACTCCTGACCTCAAGTGATCTACCCGCAACAGCCTCCCAAACAGCTGGTATTACAGGAATGAACCACCACACCCGGCTCATTTAGTTCTATTTTTCAAAGTATATTTACCTTTTTCCCTCAAAAGCCTGGCCTTTCTTTTTTAGATAATTGTAAAGTTTACAACATATAGTGTTTTCTGGCTATATTTGTTATTGGTTCATGTCTCATTTAGCTGCATTATCTCAAGTAACACTGTCTGTAAAATATTTATTTTTGAAATGTCTAGAAACATCATTGTGAAGTACAAGTTCTTTATTTGTAAATGTGTTATTTGTATATAATATGATATGTTTTCTATATTAGGCTTCAGATATTTACACATTTCTATTATATGAGCATTGCTCAAATCTTTATTTGTATTCTTGTTTTCTTTATCTCTTGTTTTTGTTTTGTTTTGTTTGTTTTTTGAGATGGAGTTTCACTCTTGTTGCCCAAGCTGGAGTGCAATGGTGCCATCTCGTCTCACTGCAACCTCCGTCTCCTGGGTTCAAGCCATTCTTCTGCCTCAGCCTCCTGAGTGGCTGGAATTACAGGTGCCTGACACCATGCCCAACTAATTTTTTGTATTTTTAGTAGAGAAGGGGATTTACCATGTTGGCCAGGCTGGTCTCAAACTCCCAACCTCAGGTGATTCGCCCACCTCGCCCTCCCAAAGTGTTGGGATTACAGGCGTGAGCCACCGCGCCTGGCCTATCTCTTGATTTTTATTAAAAATTTATTAAAATCTCTCCCATGACTCTGAAATTAACAATTTATTAATTTTTTCAGATTTGACTTTTAAATATCAAAAGCATGTAATTAGATATAGTCAAGTTCACAAATGATATATCTTTTTTGTAGATTCTTCATTTGACTACTATGTTGTAATCTTTATCACCAATTTTGTCTTATATTAATATTGCAACATTGGAATTTTTGGCTAATGCTTCCCCATCCTCCCACTACACAGACTCTTTGGATTTTTCTTATCAATTATCTTCTTAAACAGTTTTTTTCTGTAAGAGTCTAAAAGTCAAAATTCACTTAGTGTTTTATTACTCAAAATACATCTTTGTTGTTTCCACTCATGGATGACAGCTTAACTATCATAAAATACTTGGCTGTCTGTTTCCCCAAATGTAGACAATATCGTGTTAAGAGTATTCTGCCATTCACTGTTAATGAGAAGAAAGTTTTCAATCTAATTATCAGTTTTTAATAGATAATGTCATTTCTCTCTGATACATTTTAACATTTTTATTTCACTTTTAGTTTACTATTATACTCTCATTTTTTAAGTATGGTTTCATATTTAATTGATTGGCTTGGTACACAAAGTTTACATTTGATTTGGGGACTTACAATTCCTTCAATTATACAAGATTCTAAATTATCATCCATTTATGTATTCCTTTTTCTTCTTTTGCTCCTTTTTCTTCTTCTGTAATTTCTTATGAAATTACATAATTTTCTTCACTTTACTTTAATTACTTATGTAATTACTTCTTATGTATGGTGTATTTTTACTCAATCCATGTGACTTGCTTTGTTCAATGAAATTTGAGTAAGATTGACAAGTGCCACATTCTAACCAGAAGTATTAAAAGTGATAACATGGTTTTATCGTACTTTTTATAGACATAAGATCAATAGTGTCTTACATATGAGTTAGTCTATCAACTTGGATTGTTGAGGAAGGAAAACACGGACAAACTGACTCTCAATGCACATGTTCTGTGAATGAGAACTCAATGTTTATTATTTTTATTGTGAATATTTCAGTCAGTTTTACTTAGGTGTAAATTAGTTAAATCTGAGTTGTAAACACCAATGAGACAAATATTAAAATTTCTCAATCCATCCTCTTTTAAATCTTCCTCTCTGTATATTTTTATCTTTTTTTCTTTAGAAGAGTTCCTCATTAACTACTAATCTAATTTTTCAGTGAAAGTCTATATAACAAAGTGATGACATACTTCAAAGTATTTAATTAAAGATATTTAATGGGTCAGGCATTTATAGAAACAAGGAAATGTCTAAGGAAATTATTAAGATATGGTGAAACACCCAGTGAAAAGTAATAGCAGGGAGGTCTTACTATCTTAGGCCTGAAGAGACAAGGGAAGGCAATGGTTTATTGGAATCAGCAAGTACTAAAGCTGTGAAAGAAAGAGAAGCCCATCAAAGCTATAAGCCTAGTCACAGAGGAATGCAAGCATTGCCAGACTGTTAGGAGAGAGTGGAAGTACAGACAAAAATGCCCACTCTTTCTGTCCTAATGGCTTTCAATCTACCCCCTAACTTTCCCTGTGTCTGAACCCAAATCCAAGTGAAACTAAAACTCCAGATTATATAATCCACAGAATTAAGCCCTAAAAGCATAGGATATGAAAAAAATGGCAGATAATTGATCTAGATTTGGGAGCATAGGGAAATAAATAGTCAGCACATTTTCCATTTTCTCTTATTGACCAAGTCCAATAAAGAAATTATTACATCTATTAACATTTTCATGTAATTTTCTTTTTTATTAGGTGACATTTTAGGTTATAAGGAACAGAAGCTGAATGTGTGGGATTAGATCATTGTTAAAAGGACAGTGGGTAGATGTCCAATTTTGCTATTACAAAATAATTCATGCTTAAATAACGTTTCTGCCAAAACAATTATAAAAGCAATGCAAAATACATAAAAAACCCGTTCAAATGCATTGTAGATCAGCCAACACAGGCATAATATGCTCCATAATCACTTTTGATTAGAAATTAAGAGTATTTGCCAATTTTAAGTCTAGGACAACAGAAAATGAACATAAAGCCCCGATCCACCTGTGTTGAGGAAACAGAGGTTTGCAATCTAGTATTTCCAAGGGGCTAGAAATGGAGGGAAGGAAACTGCTGAAAACTGAACCCAAAATTTTGCATGAAACTTTTCTTCAGAAAGTTTGAATGCTGAAGATGCCCATAGGAAAGACACACTTCAAAAAAAAAAAAAAAAAAAAAAACAACTATACAAACGAGAAACACCAGAAAGCAGCAGCTGGGATGCCAAAGAGCTGAGCAGAAGTTTTTCTTTACAGCTGTAGAGCTCTGAGAAGACAGAAGTTTGTGTTCATGACCTACCAAGAGACTCTGGTAAAAGCCTAGGCTTTCAGCTGAGGTCTTTGAAGGTTTATATCCTAGAAGCAAAGAAAAGCTGAAGTACACTAGCCGTAACGTAGGCTAAAACCTAATCTTCACAGTAATAATGTCATACTTCAATAACAACTGCATGCTCTTAAAATGTTTTCTTATAAACTGTTGCTTGCAAGGAAGAATAAAGTCAGTAATATCACTGTGGAAAAATCAGACAACACCTTAAGAGAATGATCTAAACTAATTCAGCAGTGAGAGACAGATGGAAAATATGTGCCTCCAGATGTGATATGCTGGGAAAGACATAACATCATCTATGCAGTTTTTCAAGCAAGAACGCATCAAGAAAAAAACAAATCAGGAACTTTTATTAATAAAGGTTGAAAGAGCTGTATTCTTCAACAATATTGTCACAAAAGGCAAAGTAAAATTGTAGAAATGTTCCATAATTTTAAAAGTTCAAATGGCATGAACACTAACTGGTTTCTCACCCTAGACTGCCACTTGTACTAGAGGGAAGACATGACATTATAGAGTGAGCTGACAAAATTAGAGTAGAAAGAGTAGATTAAATACAAGTATTATAAATAATGATAATGTACTGCATTTGGTACCTGAACTTTTAATAGGTAATATAATATCTCTATTCATAGGAAATAGACCCTGGCGTATTTAGGGACAAAGGGCTATAATATACCTCAACTACCTTAAATGGTTCAAAAAATATGTATATATTATAGAGACAGTGTACATGCTTTAAATAATAAAATGAAATAAAATATTAAGTTATACCAAATAGAATACGCAAGTGTTCTTTGAAGCATTTTAATTCTTAAACGTTCTTGTAAGTTTGAAATCACTTCCAAAAGTATTAAAAAAACAAATGATCTAATCTATGACAGCATTAAGAGGAGAGAATCCATAAGATTGATTAGGTGTCAAAAGGCTTTAGATAAAACTCAGCACCCATTCAAGATAAAAAGTGTCGGCATTCTGGGAGTAGAAGGGATATTGCTTGATCTGAAAAACTGTATTTACCAATCTCTGCAGCTTACGTCATATTCACAGGTGAACATACACTTCTCCTCTTAGATTAGGAAAACGACAAGGATGACCACTGCCTCTACTTCTATTGAACTTTTGTTTGTTTGTTTGTTTTTTTTTTGAGACAGAGTTTCGCTCTTGTTGCCCAGGCTGGAATGCAATGGCGCAATCTCAGCTCAACGCAACGTCCCTCCCCAAGGTTCAAGTGATTCTCCTGCCTCAGATTCCCGAGTAGCTGGGATTGCAGGCATGCACCACCATGCCTGGCTAATTTTGTATTTTTATTAGAGATGGGTTTTCTCCGTGTTGGTCAGGCTGGTCTCGGACTCCTGACCTCAGGTGATCTGCACACCTTGACCTCTCAAAGTGCTGGGATTACAGGCATGAGACACCACACCCAGCCTATTTAACATTTTACAACAAATACTAGTTAACAAAAATAAGAAGAATAGCAATTATACATAAAGGTTGGTTAAAAAACCAAACCAAACAACAACAACAACAACAAAAAACGGACCTAGTGCCCAGATCTTGCCTTCAAAGGCAGGGTTCTTTGAAGAAATAATTGATTCTAGATCTGTGGAAGAGAAAAGTGAGGCTGGAACATCTTTTTGCCCAAAAAGGAAGTGCTCAAAGACTAATAGTGTCATGATACACGGAAATAGAAACTGGCTTGAAGTAAATTCCACTCACCAAATTTGGGTAAATTTCAGAACCAAAATGGAAAATGAAATCAATGGATAATAACACAATGAATCAAAACAAATACACATGGATTGACAGTGATACTGAAAAGAAGTGTTGTAACCAAGTGAGTTGAGCGAGTTATAGAGAAATGCCACACTCTGAGATGAATTCAGGAGTCCTGTATTAGCTGGTGACCGAGAGATGGCTAGCGCTCAAAATTCTCTCGGCCCCGAAGAAGGGGCTAGATTTTCTTTTATATTTTGGTTTAGAAAGGGTTGGGGGGTGGGGTCTAGTTAAAACAATCTTACAGAAGCAAAGTAGGCAAAAAGTTAAAAGGATAAGTGGTTACAAGCAAGCAAACAGTTCCAGGTGCAGGGGCTTTGAATCTATCACAAGGTGACAGATGCGGGGCTTTGGGCGTTATCAGCCAGACACAAACGCGGGGGCTTTGGGTGCTATTAATGGGGCAAATTCCTGGGAACTGCGGATATAGCTTGCCACAGAATCTTATCAGTTCATTGCATTCTTGGATGTGCTGGGAGTCAGCTTCCACAAGTGAAGTCCTTGAGGAAGGGGGTGGGTAAGGGGCTGCAAGTGAAGGAGCCAAGATGGAGTCTGTCTGGCTCTCTTAGCTAAAGGAGAGTCAATTCTGTCAGGCCTCTGAGCCCAAGCCAAACCATTGCATCCCCTGTGACTTGCACGAATTCACCCAGATGGCCTGAAATAACTGAAGAATCACAAAAGAAGTGAAAATGCCCTGCCCCACCTTAACTGATCACATTCTACCACAAAAGAAGTGTAAATGGCGGTCCTTGCCTTAACTGATGACATTCCACCATAAAAGAAGTGAAAATGGCCAGTCCTTGCCTTAAGTGATGACATTACCTTGTGAAAGTCCTTTTCTTGCCTCATCCTGGCTCAAAAATCCCCCACACTGAGCACTTTGTGACCCCCACTTCTGCCAGCCACAGAACAAACCCCCTTTGACTGTAATTTTCCTTTACCTACCCAAATCTTATAAAATGGCCCCACCCCTATCTTCCTTGGCTGACTCTCTTTTCGGACCCAGCCTGCCTGCACCCAGATGATTAAAAGCTTTATTGCTCACACAAAGCCTGTTTGGTGGTCTCTTTATACGGACACGCATGAAATTTGATGCCGTGACTCAGATTGGGGGACCTCCCTTGGGAGATCAATCCCCTGTCCTCCTGCTCTTTGCTCCATGAGAAAGGTTCACCTACGACCTCAGGTCCTCAGACTGACCAGCCCAAAAAACATCTCACCAATTTCAAATATGGTAAGCGGCCTTTTTACTCTCTTCTCCAACCTCCCTCAGTATCCCTCAACCTCTTTCTCCATTCAATCTTGGCACCACACTTCAATCTCCCCCTTCACTTAATTTCAATTCCTTTCATTTTCTGGTAGAGAAAAAGGAGACACATTTTATCCATGGACCCAAAACTCCGGCGCCGGCCACGGGCTATGGAAGGCAGCCTTCCCTTGGTGTTTAATCATTGCAGGGACACCTCTCTGATTATTCACCCAGGTTTCAGAGGTATCTTTCTAATCTTCCTTTTCTACAGACCCATCTGACCTCTCCCCTCCTCGCAAGGCTGAGCTAGGTCCCATTTCTTCCTCAGCCTCCCCTCCTCCACCCTATAATCCTTTTATCACCTCCCCTCCTCACACCTGGTCTGACTTACAGTTTCATTCTGTGACTAGCCCTCCCCCACCTGCCTAGCAATTTACTCTTAAAAAGGTGGTTGGAGCTAAAGGCATAGTCAAGGTTAATGCTCCTTTTTCTTTATCCCAAATCAGATAGCATTTAGGCTCTTTTTCATCAAGTATAAAAATCCAGCCCAGTTCATGGCTCGTTTGGCAGCAACCCTGAGACGCTTTACAGCTCTAGACCCTATAAACTCAAAAGGCCATCTTATTCTCAATATACATTTTATTACCCAATCTGCTCCCTACATTAAATAAAACTCCAAAAATTAAATTCCGGCCCTCAAACCCCAAAACAGGACTTAATTAACCTCGCCTTCAAGGTGTACAATAATAGAGGCAGCCAAGTAGCAACATATTTCTGAGTTGCAATTCCTTGCCTCCACTGTGAGACAAACCCCAGCCACATCTCCAGCACACAAGAACTTCCAAACGCCCAAACCGCAGGGGCCACCTTCCCCAGGAGCTTGCTACAAGTGCCAGAAATCTGGCCACCAGGCCCAGGAATTCCCGCAGCCCGGGATTCCTCCTAAGCCATGTCCCATCTGTGTGGGACCCCACTGGAAATCGGACTGTTCAACTCACTTGGCAGCCACTCCCAGAGCCCCTGAAACTCTGGCCCAAGGCTCTCTGACTGACTCCTTCCCAGATCTTCTTGGCTTAGCAGCTGAACACTGATGCTGCCCAATTGCCTCAGAAGCTCGGTAGACCATCAAGGACGCCGAGCTTTACGTAACTCTCACAGTGGAGGGTAAGTCCGTCCTCTCCTTAATCAATACAGAGGCTACCCCCTCCACATTACCTTCTTTTCAAGGGCCTGTTTCCCTTGCCTCCATAACTGTTGTGGGTATTGACAGCTAGGCTTCTAAACCTCTTAAAACTCCCCAACTCTGGTGCCAACTTAGACAATACTCTTTTAAGCACTCCTTTTAGTTATCCCCACCTGCTCAGTTCCCTTATTAGGCCAAGACACTTTAACTAAATTATCTGCTTCCCTGACTATACCTGGATTACAGCTACATCTCATTGCCTCCCTTCATCCCAATCCAAAGCCTCCTTCGCGTCTTCCTCTCATATCCCCCCACCTTAACCCACAAGTATGGGACATCTCTACTCCTTCCCTGGCAACTGATCACATGCCCATTACCATCCCATTAAAACCTAATCACCCTTACCCCACTCAATGCCAATATCCCATTCCACAGCACGCTTTAAAAGGATTAAAGCCTGTTATTACTCGCCTGCTACAGCATGGGCTTCTAAAACCTATAAACTCTCCTTACAATTCCCCCATTTTACCTGTCCAAAAACCAGACAAGTCTTACAGATTAGTTCAGGATCTGCGCCTTATCAACAAAATTGTTTTGCCTATCCACCCTGTGGTGCCCAACCTGTAAACTCTTTTGTCCTCAATACCTTCCTCCATAACTCACTATTGCATTCTTGATCTTAAAGATGCTTTTTTCACTATTCCACTGCACTCTTAGTCCCAGCCTCTCTTTGCTTTCACCTGGACTGACCCTGACACCCATCAGTCCCAGCAGCTTACCTGGGCTGTACTGCCGCAAGGTTTCAGGGACAACCCTCATTACTTCAGCCAAGCTCTTTCTCATGATTTACTTTCTTTCCACTCCTCTGCTTCTCACCTTATTCAATATATTGATGACCTTCTTCTTTGTAGCCCCTCCTTTGAATCTTCTCAAGGAGACACACTTCTGCTCCTTCAGCATTAATTCTCCAAAGGATATCGGGTATCCCCCTCCAAAGCTCAAATTTCTTCTCCATCCGTTACCTACCTCAGCATAATTCTTCATAAAAACACACGTGCTCTCCCTGCCGATCGCGTCCGACTAATCTCTCAAACCTCAACCCCTTCTACAAAACAACAACTCCTTTCCTTCCTGGGCATGGTTGGATACTTTTGCCTTTGGATACCTGGTTTTGCCATCCTAACAAAACCACTATGTAAACTCACAAAAGGAAACCTAGCTGACCCCATAGATCCTAAATCCTTTCCCCACTCCTCCTTCCATTCCTTGAAGACAGCTTTAGAGACTGCCCCCACTCTAGCTCTCCCTGACTCATTCCAACCCTTTTCATTACACACAGCTGAAGTGCAGGGCTGTGCAGTCGGAATTCTTACACAAGGACCGGGATAGCGTCCTGTAGCCTTTTTGTCCAAACAACTTGACCTTAATGTTTTAGGCTGGCCATCATGTCTCTGTGCAGCAGCTGCTGCTGCCCTAATACTTTTAGAGGCCCTCAAAATCACCAACTATGCTCAACTCACTCTCTACAGCTCTCATAATTTCCAAAATCTATTTTCTTCCTCACACCTGACGCATATACTTTCTGCTCCCTGGCTCCTTCAGCTGTACTCACTCATTGTTGAGTCTCCCACAATTACCATTGTTCCTGGCCCAGACTTCAATCCGGCCTCCCACATTATTCCTGATACCACACCTGTCCCCCATGACTGCATCTCTCTGATCCACCTGACGTTCATCCCATTTCCCCACATTTCCTTCTTCCCTGTTTCTCACCCTGATCACACTTGGTTTATTGATGGCAGTTCCACCAGGCCTAATCGCCACTCACCAGCAAAGGCAGGCTATGCTATAATATCTTCCACATCTATCATTGAGGCTACCACTCTGCCCCCCTCCACTACCTCTCAACAAGCCAAACTAGTTGCCTTAACTCAAGCCCTCACTCTTGTAAAAGGACTACGCATCAATATCTATACTGATTCTAAATATGCCTTTCATATTCTGCACCACCATGTGGTCACATGGGCTGAAAGAGGTTTCCTCACTACACAAGCATCCTCCGTCATTAATGCCTCTTTAATAAAAACTCTACTCAAGGCCGCTTTACTTCCAAAGGAAGCTGGTGTCATTCACTGCAAGGGGCATCAAAAGGCATCAGATCCCATTGCTCTAGGCAACGTTTATGCTGATAAGGTGGCTAGACAAGCAGCTAGCTTTCCAATTTCTGTCTCTCACAGCAACACTTATGCTGATAAGGTGGCTAGACAAGCAGCTAGCTCTCCAACTTCTGTCCCTCATGGCCAGTTTTTCTCCTTCACATTGGTCACTCCCACCTACTCCCCCGCTGAAACTTACACCTATCAATCTCTTCCCACACAAGGCAAATGGTTCTTAGACCAAGGAAAATATCTCCTTCCAGCCTCACAGGCCCATTCTATTCTGTCGTCATTTCATAACCTCTTCCATGTAGGTTACAAGTCGCTAGCCCGTCTCTTAGAACCTCTCATTTCCTTTCCATCTTGGAAATCTATCCTCAAGGAGATCACTTCAGGAGATCACTTCTCAGTGTTCCATCTGCTATTCTACTACCCCTCAGGGATTGTTCAGGCCTCCTCCCTTTCCTACACATCAAGCTCGGGGATTTGCCCCTGCCCAGGACTGGCAAATTGACTTTACTCACATGCCTCGAGTCAGAAAACTAAAATATCTCTTAGTCTGGGTAGACACTTTCACTGGATGGGTAGAGGCCTTCCCCACAGGGTCTGAGAAGGCCACCCCAGTCATTTCTTCCCTTCTGTCAGACGTAATTCCTCATTTTGGCCTTCCCACCTCTATACAGTCTGATAACGGACAAGTCTTTACTAGTCAAATCACCGAAGCAGTTTCTCAGGCTCTTGGTATTCAGTGGAACCTTCATATCCCTTACCATTCTCAATCTTCAGGAAAGGTAGAACGGACTAATGGTCTTCTAAAGACACACCTCACCAAGCTCAGCCTCCAACTTAAAAAGGACTGGACAGTACTTTTACCTCTTGCCCTTCTCAGAATTAGAGCCTGTCCTCGAGATGCTACAGGGTACAGTCCATTTGAACATTTATATGGATGCATTTTCTTGCTTGGCCCCAACCTCATCCCAGACACCAGCCCTCTAGGTGACTATCTTCCAGTCCTCCAACAGGCTAGACAGGAAATCCGCCAGGCTGCTAATCTTCTCTTGCCTACTCCAGATCCCCAGCCATATGAAGACACCCTAGCTGGACGATCAGTTCTTGTTAAGAATCTGACCCCTCAAACTCTACAACCTCAATGGACCGGACCCTACTTAGTCATCTATAGTACCCCGACTGCTGTCCGCCTGCAGGATCCTCCCCACTGGGTTCACCGTTGAGAATAAAGCTGTGTCCATTGGACAGCCAGCCTCATCCCTCTTCTTCCTCCTGGAAGTCGCAAGTCCTCTCCCCTACTTCCCTTAAACTCACTCATATTTATGAAGAACAGTAATAACCCTTATGAGCCTAATATATCCCTTCATTCTATTAGGTCTATTCGTCCTTACCCTACTTTTTGCAACAGGGCTTTACGAAGTCACCCCCACCATTTAGGCCGAGCCCCAAAAACTTGTCATCCCTACTATTTTCTCTCTAGTCATACTCCTATTCTCCGTTCTCAACTACTTATAAATGCCCTACTCTTGTTTACACTGCTGGTTTACACTGTTTCTTCAAGCCATCGCAGCTGATATCTCTTGGTGCTATCCCCAAACCACCACTCTTAATTCCCTCTTAGAGTGGGTAGATGATCTTTGCTGGCAGGGCACCCTCCAATACTTCCACCCTGATGAAGTTCTATTCTTTACTTTTATACTCACTCTTATTCTCATTCCCATTCTTATGCCACCCTTTACCTCTCCCCAGCTATCTCCACCACACTATCAACCTTACCCATTCTCTCCTAGCTGCTTCTAATCTCTCCTTAGCAAACAACTTCTGGCTTTGCATTTCCCTTTCTTCCAGCGCCTACACAGCTGTTCCCATCTTACAGGCACTCTGGGCAACATTTCCTGTCTCCTTACACCTCCAAACTTCCTTTAACAGCCCTCACCTTTACCCTCCTGAAGAACTCATTTACTTTCTAGACAGGTCCAGCAAGACTTCCCCAGACATTTCACATCAGCAAGCTGCCGCCCTCCTCCACACTTATTTAAAAAACCTTTCTCCTTATGTTAACTCTACTCTCCCCATATTTGGACCTCTCACAACACAAACTACTATTCCTGTAGCCGCTCCTTTATGTATCTCTCGGAAAAGACCCACTGGAATTCCCCTAGGTAATCTTTCACCTTCTCGATGTTCCTTTACTCTTCATCTCCGAAGCCCAACTACACATATCACTGAAACAATGGGAGCCTTCCAGCTCCATATTACAGACAAGCCCTCTATCAATACTGACAAAATCAAAAACATTAGCAGTAATTATTGCTTAGGAAGACACTTACCCTGTATTTCACTCCATCCTTGGCTACTTTCCCCTTGCTCGTCAGACTCTCCTCCCAGGCCCTCTTCTTGTTTACTTATACCCAGCCCCGAAAATAACAGTGAAAGGTTGTTCGTAGATGCTCAACGTTTTCTCATACATCATGAAAATCAAACCTCCTCCTCTACGCAGTTACCCATCAGTCCCCATTACAACCTCTGATGGCTGCCGCCCTAGCTGGATCCCTAGGAGTCTGGCTACAAGACACCCCTTTTCAGCACTCCTTCTCACCTTTTTTACTTTGCATCTCCAGTTTTGCCTCGCACAAGTTCTCTTCTTCCTCTGTGGATCCTCTACTTACATGTGTCTACCTGGTAATTGGACAGGCACATGCACACTAGTTTTCCTTACCCCCATAATTCAATTTGCAAATGGGACTGAAGAGCTCGCTGTTCCCCTCATGACACCGACACAACAAAAAAGAGTTATTCCACTAATTCACTTGCTGGTCGGTTTAGGACTTTCTGCCTCCACTATTGCTCTCCGTACTGGAATAGCAGGCATTTCAACCTCTGTCACGACCTTCCATAGCCTGTCTAATGACTTCTCTGCTAGCATCACAGACATCCCACAAACTTTATCAGTCCTCCAGGCCCAAGTTGACTGTTTAGCTGCAGTTGTCCTCCAAAACCGCCAAGGCCTTGTCTTACTCACTGCTGAAAAAGGAGGACTCTGTATTTTCTTAAATGAAGAGCGTTGTTTTTACCTAAATCAATCTGGCCTGGTGTATGACAACATAAAAAAACTCAAGGATAGAGCCCCAAAACTTGCCAACCAAGCAAGTAATTACGCTGAACCCCCTTGGGCACTCTCTAATTGGATGTCGTGGGTCCTCCCACTTCTTAGTCTTTTAATACCTATTTTTCTCCTTCTTTTATTTGGATCTTGTATCTTTCGTTTAGTTTCTCATTCATCCAAAACCGTATCCAGGCCATCACCAATCATTCTATACGACAAATGTTTCTTCTAACATCCCCACAATATCACCCCTTACCACAAGATCTCCCTTCAGCTTAATCTCTCCCACTCTAGGTTCCCACGCTGCCCCTAATCCTGCTTGAAGCAGCGCTGAGAAACATCGCCCATTCTCTCTCTCCATACCACCCCCCCAAAAATTTTCACCACCCCAACACTTCAACACTATTTTGTTTCATTTTTCTTATTAATATAAGAAGACAGAAATGTCAGGCCTCTGAGCCCAAGCCAAGCCATCGCATCCCCTGTGACTTGCACCTATACGCCCAGATGGCCTGAAGTAACTGAAGAATCACAAAAGAAGTGAAAATGCCCTGCCCTGCCTTAACTGATGACATTCCACCACAAAAGAAGTGTAAATGGCCGGTCCTTGCCTTAAGTGATGCCATTACCTTGTGAAAGTCCTTTTCCTGGCTCATCCTGGCTCAAAAATCTCCCCCACTGAGCACTTTGCGACCCCCACTCCTGCCTACCAGAGAACAAACCCTCTTTGACTGTAATTTTCCTTTACCTACCCAATCTTATAAAATGACCCCATCCCTATCTCCCTTCGCTCTCTTTTCGGACTCAGCCCGCCTGCACCCAGGTGATTAAAAGCTTTATTGTTCACACAAAGCCTGTTTGGTGGTCTCTTCACACAGACGCGCATGAAAAATTCAGGTTACAACAAGGTAGGGTATCACAGAAGGAGGAAAGGAAAAAAAATTTATGAGGTTGGAGGAAGCATATCCTAAGGAATGATAAAATTAGAAAGTCATTATTTGGCTGGGTGCCGTGGCTCACACCTGTAATCCCAGCACTTTGGGAGGCCGAGGCAGGTGGATCACGAGGTCAGAAGATCGAGACAATCCTGGCTAACACGGTGATACCCGTCTCTACTAAAAATACAGAAAATTAGCCGGGCGTCTGCAGCCCCAGCTTCTCGGGAGGCTGAGGCAGGAGAATGCCGTGAACCTGGGAGGCGGAGCTTGCAGTGAGCCAAGATCGCGCCACTGCACTCCAGCCTGGGCAACAGAGCAAGACTCTGTCTCAAAACAAACAAACGAAAGTCATTATTTTATATCTGCTAATACAGTTTTAATGATTCACACAGGGTAATCAATAGAACTTAAAACCATTGCTGGCGTGTTGGATAAAAAGATATTTACAAGATCTCAGAGTATCACTCACATGTTACTTATTAACTACCAAGGAGACAATGTCCCTATACAATGAAGAGATCTGGGTGTGACTCCTTATCTTGAAAGATACATGCTGAAGTAATTAGAAGTAAAATGTGTTGATGTCTGCAGCATTTATTTGGAGAAAGTGGGAAATGTAGAGCCGGTTGATAGGACATTACTGATTAATAAATGTCTATGATGAGTATTCAGGTGCTCATTTTCCTGTTCATTCAACGTTTTGAGCACCCAAAATTTTTCAAAATAAAAGCCAAATGTTTACAAATTTAAAAAGCAGACCTCTAAAATGATGTATGTTTTTTCTTTGAAAGCTGATTTCTCACTTAAATAAATTTGGGGTGGTCCAAACTAATTATCAAAGCATGAATCTTTTTAAGGATATTATTAATTGAAATTAAAAGCTGTGACAGTAACTGTTGAAAATGAAGTGGCTAGATTATGAGCAAGTTTCTTTTTTCGCAGGGTCTGATCCATATTATTTCAAGTGTTCTGCTCTTTTGATTAGAAACACCAAGGTTTTATTTAATTGTATAAATTATGCCCCTGGCTTTAGAAACTAACAAAATAAATGGGAAAAAATTAATTACAAAATTGTTGGAATCAACCATTGAACAGCAGGATACAAGCATCATAAAATTAGCATTTTCATGTAATCATTTTAGAGACACCTGCTAAGTTCAAATAGATTCTATACACAGATAATACTTTCAAAGTATTTTTACACAAATTCTTAAATTTATATTGAGCCTTGTAACAACATATGGAATCAGTAAAGATTCTAAGAGAGACAATTCTTACCTCTCAACAAGAAATGAGGAGAGCTATGGCTTATTTACTCTGAATCCATATTCACAAAGAAGGTGGTGGATACTTTGAAAAACAGATGTTATTTGCCTTATTTCTCACGTCTGGGAATGCTTCCAAAGCCTAAGTTATCTTAATTTGCTAAAAAAGAACTCATTTAGTGAAGTCTTGTAAGAATATATTTTTTCCTTCTTATCATTCCATTCTCACAAGCATGAAATAAAAGTGCTTTTGTTATACTAAGAAATGTGTGCAGTTTTCTAAATGTATTGTGAGGGTAGGGGTTGAATATTCCTGACAATCTCTCAAATATTCCTCTCCCTATTATGTAACCTACAAAAAGAGATTTATCACTTTTTTGTATTCACAATATCTGGCATTGTATGAGGTTCTTAGTAAACGTGTTATTAAAAATGAATTCTATTCATGAAATACTTTTTCTAATAGACTGTATCTCCTTTCAAGGTCCTTATGAGCAACATTTCTCTCTGATTGAGTCATGATTACTTCAATTTCTCATTCAACAAATATATATTGAAAGTCTATTGCTTTCTTACATTAGCCTGTCAGATCCTACATTACCTTATGGATTTACAAAAATTATTAAGACATGGCCCCTGCCCTGTAGGGGATCTTAAATCTAAAAAGTGGAGAAACATGAAAACAGATCTTGGAAACACAATCTAGGGCAATGGAGGAAATATCAGCAAAGAACCATGGGGCCAAAATAATTGGTAAGAATATGTTTGTCCTCATTTCAAATGTCAAGTTTCTTTTCCTTTGTATAAGAATTTTTTAAGATAAGAGCAGGCAGTCACCTTAAACTTAAACACCTTAAAAGTCACCTTTAAAAAGTCTTAATATTTAGAGATAAACCTATATATATTATCAAAGATAAGAAGTAAAGACTGAGGAAAGTTAATGACAAAATAAGAATCTAGAAAAATGATTACTGCAATTCACCGTTTAATAATCTGTACTTATTTCAATATCCCAAATTTTTTTTGTTTCTGTCAAATATAATCTCTTCATAGGAATTTCTGGTAAAAAGTGTATTTGACACTTTTGAGTTCCTTGAATTCTTGTATTTGCTTGAAACTAAATGTTTATTTATTGCATTGTATCCAGTTATCAAATACTAGTGAGGTCAAGTGTATAGCAGAGGAAAGATGTCTTATCATAAATGCTGTTTAGGACCTCTGAAAATATCAAGTATTTTACTGATCATACAGACCTACCTCTGATATAAGAGGAAGTGTGAATTTCACTTTGACACTTTTTTTTTGAGATGGAGTCTCAGTCTGTTGCCAGGCTAGAGTGCAGTGACGCATCTCGGCTCACTGCAGTCTCTGCATTCCGGGTTCAAGCGATTCTCCTGCCTTAGCCTCCCGAATAGCTGGGACTACAGGCACGTGCCACTACACCTGGCTAATTTTTATATTTTTTTTAGCAGAGACGGGGTTTCACCTTGCTGGCCAGGATGGTCTCGATCTCCTGAACTCGTGATTAGCACACATCGGCCTCCCAAAGTGCTGGGATTACAGGCGTGAGCCACTGTGCCTGGCCTCACTTTGACATTAACAAGGTACTCAGAAAAGTACATTTAAATGCTTGGGTGATAAAGAAATTCTTTGTGGTGAAATCCTGGGTTGCAAGAGAAAGTCTTGTCATTACAAAACATCAAGACTTTAAGAAAAGAAAATCAATCTCTAGGTGTGCTTTTTTTTTTTTTTTGCCTTTCTTTTCTTGTCTTAAGGAATGAGGTATCCATAGCTTGCCTGAGGATAATCCTTCACCTGTGTTTGAGATTCACAACCTGCTATCTCAGGGGTTTTATTCTAATAGTTTCAACTAACAGCCAAATACCAATCATTGCCAAACCTACATCTCTAGCTCTGAATTTTTTTCTGGCACCAAGATCCATGCATTCATGTGTCCTATTTGATATTTCTAATTGTATATTCTAAAGTCACCTAAATTCAACATATTAGTCTGAGGAAGAATTTTTAGTTGCAAGCAACACCGCTGACTCTAGACAATTTAAATGTTCAATAAAATTTTTGAAATGGCTAGGACACCTAAATTGAACCAAAATAGTTAAGAATAGTTACCAAAACTGTGATGTAAAATTATTTCAGTGAAGGAACCTCTACCATCAAAACTGAACAACGCTATTGCAGTAGGAAAATGATTTTGCAGTTTCTACCACTATGACTATTATTATTGTTACTGTTACTATTAATACTACCACTTCTGCTGCTGCTATTCCTACTACTCTTAATAGTAATACTTCTACTACTTGAGAGAAGAAAGAAAAAGAAAGGGATCAATTTCACTGCTGGTTGCTTGAATTTCCAGCTGTAGAATCGAAGTTCCTTGCCAGAAATTATTGGAGCCAACATCACTTCTCTGTTTCCTGAACCATTTGAAAAAAATGGAAAATGTCAATTCCAACACCCACAGTTGAATTCATTATCTTTCCTGCTCTTTTCACTCCATTTCCTATTTTTCTAAATACCATCACCTCCCAGCCACTCAAGCTACAAACTTGAAAACCATCTTTGACTCCTCCCTTTTCCAATCAGTACTAGTTTTATATCTTAACCTTTTTAAGAAAAACATTGTCTAACTTCTTTTTTTAATAAGAAAACCCTGTTACTATTTGAATGTTTCATTTCTGTTATTGTCACAATTTATTAGCTTTCTTCCTGACTCTAGTTATTTTCCAGCAATCCATTCCTTACATGAATAGAATACTCTTTTAAAAATAAAAATATTTCCGGCTGGATGTGGTGGCTCACGCCTGTAATCCCAGCACTTTGGGAGGCCGAGGTGGGCAGATCACAAAGTCAGGAGTTCGAGACCAGCCTGGCCAATATGGTGAAACCTTGTCTCTACTAAAAAAAATACAAAAATTAGCCAGGCATGGTGGCGCACGCGTGTAGTCCCAGCTTCTCAGGAGGCTGAGGCAGGAGAATCACTTGAACTCGGGAGGCGGAGGTTGCAGTGAGCTAAGACCACACCATTGCACTCCAGCCTGGGTGACAAGAGCGAAACTCTGTCTCAAAAAACATAAATTAATTAAATAAGTAAATAAATAAATATATTTCCTAGTCTGTGACAGGCTATAATCCTTAATTATCTCTACTAGCCTTACAGAGAGTAAAATAACTAGGAAGTCTCCATTCAAAACCATTGTCATCTAGCTTCTACTTGTCTCTCAATCCTGTCACTAACCTAGCTCATGCAAATCACCACCAACAACATTATCACTGTCATTATGATCATCATTACCATTATGGCTTATATTAATTCAAAGCATATTGGAGTTCATACAGTTCTATAATCAACATGTTTTTGCACATGCTCTTCCACTGTTCCTTAATGAGTTTTATTCATCTTTCAAGTCTCATTTTAGATTTCTCTTTCTCCAGAAGCCATATGTTAAAGCCAGTTTCCAATCACAAAACTGACTGCATTAGATATCTTTTATTTCCAGAGCAGCAAGCACTTATTTTTATTTTCCTTTCCATCAGTTTCATGTATACAACCCTATGCCACGAGACTGTTAGCTTCTTGAAAGCTTAAACTGTGTCTTGATGACCAAGACTTGTGGCTTAAGTCTAACATTATTTCTTAATGTTAGACTTAATTATATATTTTACTTAATCTAATAAATATTCCCTTGAAATCAAAACATTAAAGATTTCTGTGATCCTCTGGAACATGACAGGAAATAAATCACTGTAAAAGTGATTTGTAAAAAGCTACAGATTTTAAGATAATCACTGAATAAGTTCATTTATGTCCTACAATTCTTATAGTTCTTCCACTTGCCCAGGAAGATTATCAGAGCAAACAATAATGGAGGCTACCCAAAGAACTCAGGTGTGCAACTTGACCTAGGTTTCAGACATGCATAATACTACAACCTTGTTAATTTAAGAAAAATCAACATGTTTCCAATATACTGCTGGGTTTACAGAGACAAGATTTTTACAAACTATTCGATGAGGCCAGGCATGGTGGCTCACGCCTGTAATCCCAGCACTTTGGGAGGCTGAGTCGGGCAGATCACGAGGTCAGGCGATCGAGACCATCCTGGCTAACACGGTGAAACCCTGTCTCTACTAAAAATGCAAAAAATTAGGTGGGCGTGGTGGCAGGCGCCTGTAGTCCCAGCTACTCGGGAGGCTGAGACAGGAGAATGGCGTGAACCCCAGAGGCGGAGCTTGCAGTGAGCCGAGATCGCGCCACAGCACTCCAGCCTGAGTGACAGAGCAAGACTCCATCTCAAAACAACAACAACAAACAACTATTATATGAGCTATAGAATATTAAGATTTTTTAAACATTAAATGAATTATAGAATATCAGTGTTAATCATATTCTGAAATGAGTAGAATTAAGTAAATTCTCTTCCATTATAGTTTAACCAAAATATTATAGAAGTTATGTCGTACAATTTTTGTCTATTTTGTTAAGTTAGTATATTACTAAAAAAACACTCTATTTCAAATCCCTTGGACCCTTTTCTTCTCATCAAATTACTGCAAATACACTCTGAGCTTTATTTCATTTACTAGAGACTTAATAACATTGCTTTACTTCATAATTTTTTAAAATTGTCACAGAAATATTTTACAAATAAATACATTCAACAGATATTTGAATTATCCCTCAAATGTATTTGAACTTTAAACAGTGCAATAAAATAATTCTGAATTAAGACGTAGATAGGTAGTCTGTATTTCATTTGCAACTAGGATAATAATATATTCCTTGTGAAACATAGATAAGATTACCTATGATTTCCTTTCTTGTACAAATTAATTTTGTAGAGTTAATAACTGATTCATTTTTCTCTTGCTCAATTTTCTATAAACCTATCCCTAAATTCTCTAGCTGCCCTATCATATTCAGCATAGACCTATCAAATTTATTTCCCCTGAATATTTAAACTCATTTTGAATAATTATTACTTTTCTTTTCTCCTATTTAAACCTGGAAAAATTACTCGCAACACCTGCTGCATGTTTATAATCCTGAGATTTCTCTTTATGGTTCTCTTGTGTTGAACTGCCTGTTCACTATTTCTTATTTTCTTCTTTCTTTGCTTACTTCTTTACTTATGTATAGTACCCTTGTAAGTATTTGCGTAGGTAGAAGAAAAGTACATATCAAAGTCCTTGAATGTCCACAACTTTATTTTACCACCACATTTGAGTAATCCCTTGTTTGGATCTAGTATTGTAGGTTGATATAAAGAATTTTGAAAACTTTGTCCATCATCTTTTAGTACGTAAATGTTACTTTTTAAAATATACTTACCATTTTAATACTTTCTTAATATAAATTCGTTATATTTTTTAAAGCTTTTATCATGTCCACCATAATCCCTAGTGTTCTAAATATTTATAATTTTTGGGATTAATGTAGGTTTTTCTCTAATTCAGATATTTGCTCACATAAAAAAACATTTAAAACCAGAATCTCAAAGAGCGATGTAAGCAAGATGGTGGAATTGGAGTTTTCTACCATCATCCTCCCACAGCACAGTGATTTTAACAGACACTCACAGATGAGAGTACTTTTGAGGGAGTCCAAGAGTCCAGCAGAGAAGTTCCACCACACCATGGGAGCAAAAATAACCAAGAAGAGACACACTGGGGAGGATAAGAAAAATAATTCACTTTACCCATGTCACCTCACCCCAAGGCATCACAGCTCACTACTGGAGAGAGCACCTCTGTCCAGGATTTTTCTTATAAGAGAAAATGAGAACATAGAGAGTGATTGTCCAGCTGTTCCAGCTGTGTGAAGTACTGCCCAAGAGGCCCACCTCTTTCTAATCACATCCAGAATAGTGAGGGGATCAGCATAGCTGAATGGCTAGGAGAAGCTGGAAGCAAAGAAAAGAGGCAGAGACTAACAATAATAATGGCTTAAAACTCAACAAAGAGCCATGTAGCCTGTTAAATTCTTTGTGGACTCTATCAGGAGTCCTTTCTATGAGTTGCTTGGAACACTTCTCCTGCAGACTCTCCCCACAAGCTGGCCCACAGGTGCCCTTTACACCTTGTGGGCTTCACCCACTCCTTTGAAGTTAAGTTAATATCAGCTTAAAATAGACTGTTATGACTGTAAGATTTCTTATGTAAGCCCCATGGCAATAACAAAACAAAAACTATATTAGATATGCAAAGATAAATGGTAGTGGATCAAAGCATACCATAATAGAAAATCATAAAATCACAAGACAGCATAAGAGGGAAAAAGTAACAAAAGAACAACAAAAGAGACAGAAAACAATTTTAAAATGCCAATGTTAAATGCTTACTTATCAATAATTATTTTAAATGTAAATGAACTAAATTCTCTGATTAAAAGACATAGAGTGGCTGAGTGAAGAAAAAACAAGATCCAAAATATGTTGTTTACAAGAGACTAACTTTAGATTTAAGGACACATATGGGGTTATGTGAGATATGAAAAAAATAACCCTTGTAAATCAAAACCAAAAGAGAGCAAGTTTGGCTACACTTACCTCAAACAAAATAGACTGTAAGTCAAAAACTATAAAAAAAGACAAATAAGGTCATTATATAGTGATAAGATCAATTCATCAAGAGGATATAATAATTGTGAAGATATATATGTGCACCCAACACCATAACACCTAGATATATAAAATAAATATTAACAAATCAGAGGGGGGAATAAATAGCAATATAATGATAGCAGGGGAACTTCAATACCCCCACGTTCAACAATGAAAAGATAACGCCAATAGAAAATCAACAAGGAAATACTGAATTTGAATACATTTTAGACCAAATGGACCTAACAGACATATACAGAACATTCCATCCAACAGAAGCAGAATACATATTCTTATCAAACTTATGCAACATTCTTCCGGATAGATATGTTAGGCCACAAAAAAGTCATAAAACTTAAGAAGTTTGAATATATATCAAATAGCTTTTCTGATCACAATGGTATGAAAATAGAAATCAATAACAGGGAAAATAATTTTTAAAATTCACAAATACGTGGAAATTAAACAACACACTCCTGAATAACCAATGTGTCAGAGAAGTCAAAAGAGGAATCAGAAAATATTTTGAGACAAATGAAAATGAAAATATAACATAGCAAAACTTATGGGATATAGCAAAAGCTATTCTAAAGGGAAAGTATGTAGTGACAAATGTCTATATGCAGAAAAATGAAAAAGCTCTAATAAACTACCTAACTCTATATCTCATAGAACTAGAAAAAGAAAAGCAAAATAGTCCAGGTTAGCAGAAGAAAGAAAATAACAAACATTAGAGCAGGAATAAATGAAAGAGAGGAGACAAGAAAAACAATAGAAAAGACCAAAAAAAAAAAAAAAGTGTTGGATTTTTGAAAAGATAAACAAAATTGATAAATCTTTAACTACACTAAGAAAAAAGTGAGATAACTCTAATAAAATCAAAAATAAGAGAAATTACAACTGATATCACAGAAATGCAAAGGATCATGAGACTACTATTAATAATTAGATACAAAAAATTAGATATGATAGAAAATATGGATAAATCCCTAGACACATACAACCTACCAAGATTTAATCCTGAAGAAGTAGAAAATCTGAATAGACTATTAACAAGTTAAGAGCTTAAATCACTAGTCAACAATCTCCTAAAAAAGAAAAGCCCAGGACAAGATGGTTTCACTCACAAATTCTACTAAATGTTTAAAAAAGAATTAAGACCTGTCCTTCTCAAAATGCTTTCAAAAAATTGGAAGAGGAGGGGACATTTTGAAAACAATTTTAGTAATCCAACGTTACCCTTGTAACAAAGCCAAGAAGGATACTGCAATATAAGAAAATTACAGTCCAATATCCCTAATGAACATAGATGCAAAAACCCTCAACAAAATATTAGCAAATTGAATTCAAAAGCACATCAAAAAGGTCATACATCATGAACAAGTGGGATTCATTCCCGGGATTTAAGGATAGTTCAACATTTGCAAATCGACAAATGTGATACACAGCATTAAGAAAATGAAAGATAAAAACTATAATTCTCTCAAAAGATGAATAAAAAGCATTTCACAAAATTCAACATGATTTCATGATCAAAACTTAACAAATTACAAATTAAAGATATGTATGCTTCAGTGTAATAAAGGCTATATATGACAAGCTCACAGCCAACATTCTACTCAGCAGTGAAAAGCTAAAATCTTTTCCTCTAAGATCCTGAATGTGAAAAGGATGCCTACTCTTTCCACTTCCATTCAACCTAATACTGGAAGTCCTAGATAGAGCAATTAGGCAAAAATAAGAAGTGAAATAAAAGACATCCAAATCAGAAAGAAATAATGTAAGTGGTCCCTGTTTGCAGACATCATTATCTTATATATAGAAAACCATACAGACTCTACCACAAAAACTATTGGAACTAATGAAGAAATTTAGTAAAGTTATATTATAGTATACTAAATCAATGTACAAAATTTAGTTGTGTTTCTATGTAGTAACAACTATACAAAAATAAAATTAAGAAAATGTTATTTACAATAGCACCAACAAGAATGAAGTGCTTATGAATAAGTTTAAACATGGAGGTGAAAGAGTTGTACATTAAAAATTAAAGACATTGATGAAGGAAATTGAAGAAAACACATATAAATAGAAAGATTTCCTATGTTCATGAATTGGAAGAATTAACACTGTTAAAATGCTCATACTGCCCAAAGTTCTTTACAGATTCAGTGTAATTGTATTAAAATTTCAATGGCATTTTTCAAAGAAATAGAAAAAAAATCTAACGTTTGTATGGAACCACCAAAGACCCTGAACAGCTAAGGCAATTCTGACAAATAAGAGCAAAGCTGGATCTTCACATTCCCCAATTTCAAATAATATTACAAAGCTATAGTAATCAACAAAGTATGGTACTGGCATAAAAACAGGCATATAGACCAATGGAACAGATTACAATGCTCAGAAATAAACTCACACATAAGTAGGTAACTATCTTCGATAAAGGCACCAAGAATACCAAATGAGGAATGGATAGTCTCTTTGATAAATAATGTTGGAAAACTATGTCCACAAACAGTTTTGGATCCTTATTTTACATTATACACAGAAAGCAACTCAAATGCAGTAGTTAAGTCTTCCAGAAGACCTAAACATGTGAATTAATACCATAAAACTCCTAGAAGAAAATGTAGTGGAAAATCCATGAAATCGGTCATGGCAATAAATTTTTTGAATATGCCATCAAAAACAAGTCAACAAAAGCAAAAATAAACAAGTGACCTATATCAAGTTACTATTTCATGAAAACAGCAAAGAAAACAAACAACGAAATGCAAAAGTAACTGATGGAATGCAAAAAAATTATAAGCCATATGTCTGATAAGGGATTACATTTCAAATATGTAAAGATTTCATACAACTCAATGACAAAAAAAGCACAATTTAAAAAATGGACAAAAAACCTGAATAGACATTTTTCTAAAGAAGACATATAAATGTCTAACAGGTATATGAAAATGTGCTCAGCATAACCAATCAGAGAAATGCAAATCAAAACCAAAAGTAAAAAAAGTAAAAGATAAATGTTAGCAAGGATGTAAAGAAAAGGGATCACTGTACACTATTGATGAAAAGTAAACTAATATAGTCATTATGGAAAACATTATGGAGGTCTCTTGAAAAAATTAAACATAAAACTACATTATGATACAGCAATCTCACTACTGAGTATATATCCAATGGAACTAAAATCAGGATTTTTCAGAGATATCTGAACTCCCCATGTTCACTGCATCATTATGCACAATAGTCAAGATACGGAAACAACCTAACTGCCCACTGATATGTAAAGCATAAAGAAAATGTGATATATGGACACAATGGAATGCCATTCAGCCCTAAAACAGAAGGAAATCATGCAATTTGCTACAAAATGAATGAACCTGGAGGATGTCGTGTCAGACATATAAAAACAAACATTGCATAATCTCACTTATACCTTAAGTAAAAAAAGAATGTAGAATGCTGATTACCAGGGGCTGGGGTTGGGGAAAATAGAAAGATCTTAGTCAAAGGGTACAAATTTTCAGTTATGTGATTAATAAGTTCGTCACATATGAACTTATATGTATATAAGCATAGTTCATCATGAAATATAATGTGTAACATGTTGACAATGGTTAATAATAATATATCGTATACTTAAAATCTGCTAAGAGAATAAATTTAAGTGTTCTCACCACAAAATGTGGGAGTTGACTATGTAATGTGATAGATATGTTAATTAGCTTGATTGTGGTAATCATTTCACAATTCATACAAAATCATCAAGTTGTACACATAAATAAATACAATTTGTATTTGTCAATTATACCTAAAGCTGGAAGAATTTTTTAAAAAAATATACATACATACCTACATACGTATGTAATTAAATGAATAATAATAAACCAGAAATTCATGTTCCTCTTTTTAGGAATTTGTTCATTATTTTAATTCCTGGATAACATTTTCTTTTCACTGTTTTTGTTATCTTTTTCTAAAGTTGTTAAAACAAGAAATTGATCCTCTATCTTATATTCTCCTCTCTCTGTCTCCCTCTCTCTCCCGTGTGTGTGTGCACGCGCACGCACACGTGCGCACATGTCTCTGTCTCTTTGTCTCTTTTGGTTTTTTTTGTTCTACTTTCTTGGAAGTTATCATTGACATTACCCTTTCAGCTTTCTATTAAATGTTGCATTTCTACTATCACATTTTTATTTTCAAAGCTTTTATTTGATCTTTTCTTTAATCATTTCTTGCCAATATTACTCTGCTTTTCTTTGGGTGATGCAATATGTTCTCTTATTCATCTGATAGTATCAATTGGAGACCTTTTGTCTTTGAAGTTCTTCTACTTTACGTATGTCTCTTCAAAATTTTTTCTTTTCTGAATGTTTGCATTCCAATCTTATGTTTTTGCTTCTTTTCGTGACATTAATGAATTTCCTTCTGAAACTTGTCTGTTTTCATCTTTAAGAGGGATGAAAAGATTGATTGGAGTGTATAAGGAAGTGACATTCCCATCATTGGCCTAATTTAGGATTGGCAGATGGTGAGAGGAATTTTATGGGCCACTCTTCCAAGGCAGGTTGAGGATAGATTGTTTTTCAGGACTAGTCCATTTTTTCAGAGAAGGACACCTCCATTTGCTGTCTAGGAGAGGACAGATAGAAAGGGGTTGACATGCATCCAACTGCCTCTTCTCTGGCAGCAGAAATGTGATTACGGTGTATCCGAGTGCTTGGTGTCTGAGGGTCCAGGAGTATATTCCATTCAATTTCTCCAAAGAAGAAATTTTGTGTCTCTGTGAATTGGGTGAAAGAGGAGCGAAGGGGAGCAAGAGAATGACTGTTGCACAGGACATAAGTGTCCTGGCCCATCTAGGAGAAGTATTCATCAGCTCTGCTCTCATCTTCTATATAGAATTATAATTCTCTGTCAATCTGCTATCACACAAATAACACCTGCTGTTGTAATTATCCCCTCTCTGCTTATACCACATACTTCTTCTCAAAACAATTTCAGAAAAAAAATATTATTCTGAATTCTTCTTTCAACATTTTATCTTTACTTCCTTCACTGATATGCCTTTTCAATAGTCTCCTCTTCTTTTCTATCTAGGTGCAAATAGGTTTCATGACAAATGCCACTCGCAATGGATTGTAATGGCTGTTTGAAGGGCTAGGTAGAGAGGGGTCGTAAGGCCAATTCCAATTTAGTAGAAAACAGTTCTGGGGTTGGTTAGTGATGTTCTCAGAGGTCGAGGGAATGACATGTCTCTCACAAATACCGTGTGTTTGCTGATATTGATCTAAACTGTTCACTCCAGACCACAAACTCTTCTCAATTTAAATTTTTCCTCATTTTTATAGCCCATTTCTGATGTCGATTTAACTAACAACTTTCTTTATTAAAACATGTAAAGACATGACATTGCCTTATCTATAAGATACAATTACATTATCTGTAAAATGTGGGAAAATACCTCCCCTACCTATTCCGTAAGTTATTTGTGAAAATCAAATGAGATAATATGTTAAAAAGAGGCATCTAAATTTCCACCATCATAAATTATTAATACTTTTTGAAGGCAAAGGAAGATAATCATCTTTACTTTTCACAAGGCAGTATCTAGGACAAAGATTTTCATAGAATGGATATACAATAAATGTTTATTGAATGGAATTGTTTTTTATAACTTGCTCTATAAAACCTTCTCTAATATTTTGACCTGGAGTGGGGGAGTGGAGGAAGAGAAAGAGAGAGTATGTTGGAGTGAATATGACTTCACTAGGCTCTAATCAATTAATTATTATTTTGAAAAGTCACACATAATTGATAATGGTTTTTGGAATTTATCTTCTGCATATAATCTCCTATTTCCTTGTTGGAAACGAATTGTGTCTGTCCCTATCTAACAAATTACAGAATAAAATGTGCTACACTGTGGACCTGTGATAAATAATAATTAATATTGATGAATTAACCTGATAAATTATTCCCTAAGTAGCATCCCATAGGACTATGAAATATGACTTGTTCTGAAGTCAAAAGTAAAGGCTGCTAGTCCATTAATCCCTCCTGCAACACATTCACATACAGACACGATTTTTACCCATGTTGGGGTAAAATGATTTTCAGAACCATTAACCTATTTGGCAGCGTTCCACTATGCCATTTGCCAGCATGTATACCTGATTTGTTTTCAAGGTAGGCTTATTCTACCAAGTTTGTAGCATTTCTACCAGCATGCTTACCTTAGGGACTTAACATATAATATTAAAAATGATAAAAACCATTTTCCAACTCAGTGTTTCATTGTAGAGCAGAAAGTCACATGTATATTCAAACTAAATACGACTATATTCCCTGATTCTCTCCAGGTCAATTCTGCTCCACTTTCTGCATTTTCAAGTCACTCATAATGAATCACACTTTATTCATCCATTCATGCAAGAAAGCTCCTAATCATTCTCACATTTTGCTTCTTCTTGACTACCATATTTAGTCAGGTACTGAGCATACTCATTTTTACCTCCCATATGTATTTGGCTCTATTCTCCTCAACCCCACTGTTGCTGACTTCCTTCAGGTCATTATGAATTTTTACAAGACAATAGCCATAAACTCTCAACTGCTCTTTTTCTCCATTTCTTCTCTTCAAATTATTGTTAATGCTGCACCAAATTCATCTTTGAAAAACATAGGTAAAATAGGGTGATGCTCCTACTTAAAAGCCCCTGACAAATGATCACTGCTCAGCATAAAAATGACACATACTTCATAATCTGGCCCTAATCTATTTTAACAACACCCGTATCTCTTTTCCCCTTTCATAAAAACCAATATTCCTGCCATATTAAATATTTCAGCACCTGGGTCTTTTACCCTGTCATTCCTTGGCATGGAGAACTGTCTTCTCTATGTTCACTGTGGAACACATTCTATTAATCCCTCAGAAGCTTCCAACTGGTAGCTGTTGAGCAGACACAGTCTGCAGATGTGACTTGTTTTTTCCAAAAGTACAATCAAAACTAAAATTTTAATGCCTTTAGACACGCTTTTATTCTTCAGTGTCCTTAAATCTTACTATTCCCGAGTACCTATTCTGTCCTGATTCTCACATTCATATTCCCTTTCAAGCTTCAACATGCCTCTGTTTCTTCAATTATATAAAGAGGATAGTGAACAACCACATAATTTGCCTTAGAACAATGTCTGGCACACAGTAAGGCCAGTGGACGTTAGAAATAATGATGGTATAATTGTTGTTACGATTAAACACTTGCCCCCAAATGTATCTTCTTATTGAATAATTTCACATTTTAGGTTGATCAACCTTCTCAGTTTTCTCAGCACTGTCCTAATTATAGCACTGAAAGTCCAGCATGCAGAGATATCCCTCAGTCCCTGGCAAACCAAGAAAGTTGTTCACCCTACTAATATCCTAAACAAGATCAATTATTTTCAGCCTTGGACTCCTTTTGTGCAGTATTCATCCTTCTTTTAATAGATCTTTATACATTTTTTGTATTGCTTATCATTTGCCTGTTTGTTCCAAGATCTAATTATTGACTCTGCGTGTGTGTGTGTGCATCCTCGATTCACAAAGTAACAACTTGTTTTTAGAAAAAAATATAACTAAATGAACTTCGGAAAAGAATTCAAATGTCAAATCATGAGTTGCTGGTCTGGAAAAATACAGATTTATTGAAGGCATATTTACTTTTAATGGGAGGGCTTTGGTCAATAATTTGTTGATAGAATGGAGGAAGCAGAAATTTATCTGGGTATATGTTCCTGCTGTTGATATGGATAAGTAAACCTGGATAGATCTAAGAGCAGCGTAGCTGTTGCTTGAAATTTAGATTCTAGTTCCTAATATCTTCAATTCTCCCTATATATATGAGCCCTACAGAAATTCTTGTTCCCTCTGTATTATATATTAATTTATTTTCTTTACTCTGAAGAAACTGTTTATTTTAACTTTTCAAATGATCTATTCAAATTGTCAGATAATTTTCCATTGCTAATTAAGAAGTGCATTAGTTGTGTGGTTAAAAAGATTACCTGGGAAAATATGTATCTGTATATATTTATAGCTTATAACTGTTAGGGATATGTATTAGTAAATAATAGACTAATCTATAAAACTCAATCTGCCAAAATTTGTAATATTAATGAAATAAAATTATTCTGAAGCTGAGAGACACAATAGTCATCTTTTTCTGCCACACTAGTCGAGGGAGGAAAAAACTTTTCTGTAAGACACAAGCCATAACTTTTTCTGAGGTCAAGAAAACACAGTCAGTAGAGTGAGTTCTAGAGATTGACAATTGGGATATAAATCTGAATTCCAACTTACTAGCTATATAAACTTAAAAAATTTACCTCTCATCTCGGTAGCTCAGTTTACACAGCTGTGAAATAGAAATAATAATATCTACCTATCTAGATTTCTGTGAATTAAATAAAATCTTTTTTTTTTTTTTTTTTTTTTTTGAGACCAAGTCTTGCTCTGTTACCCAGGCTAGAGTGCAGTGGCACAATCTTGGCTCATTGCAACTTCCACCTCTCAGGTTCAAGCAATTCTCCTGCCTCAGCCTCCCGAGTAGCTGGGACTATGCGCCACCACACCCGGCTAATTTTTGTATTTTTAATAGAGATGGGGATTCACCATGTTGGCCAGTCTGGTCTCTAACTCCTGACCTTGTGATCTGCCTGTCTCGGCCTCCCAAAGTGCTGGGATTACAGAAGTGAGCCACCGCACCCGGGCTAAATAAAATATTTCTCATTAAGCATTTAGTACCATAAATATCATGCAGCACCATCTTGATGAGTTACAGTAGTTATTACATTTATTTATTTTGAGTTTGTATTTCCAATGGCTGCAGAGGTGTTTACATCCAAAATGTCACAAAACGTGCAGTGTTTCTTTCCCTCTATCTGTTTCAAACATCTATCATTACATTTATGACTTACATATTTTCAGATCTAACATGAATAACCACTTTAAATTTTAATTAAACTGTTAGCTTTTTCAAATTTTATTAAGTAGAATGAATTAGATACTAAGGAATAGTGGGGATTGAGAACATTGAGGAATACAAGCATGTCTAAGGACATTCAAACTTAGTTTTGATTTTGGTTTTGAACTTGTTCCATCCAAAACAAGATAGACATTTCAAATTTTACTTATTGAAATGGATGGAAATAATAATGGTAATTTTAGTAACATCATTTTTCAGATTAAAATTTATATTTATATTTATAAATGTTGTGGCTTTAGGGTTTTAATAAATTCCGTCTTTAGTTTCTCCCCTACATTTACAACTGACCAGAAGATGTACGCATGACGGAGACAAATGAAGATCAAGATACAGCTTTCTAGACTGATGCATATAGTTTCCATGTATAGCTACAGTGTGCTTAATAATCTCTCATTCCAGAATTAACTTACTCTCCCAAACTGTAGTCCTCATCCTTATACAGACAAAGCCTATCCAAGTCTGGTTATCATATGACAAGAAAAGCAGATCACATTGTCTGTGCAATACCCACAGGACACTGAGTTAATAACTCACTTCTATTCCCTTGGCATGAGAGAGTGAGAAAGTGTAAAAATATGAAGGTGTCCCATCCAGGCTTTTCCCTTTAGAAAGCAGCATGGAAATTCTCTCACTTTTATGCATATATTAGTGGGGGAAAAGCGCCCGTCCCTCATAACCTCTGTGGTATTATTTGAACATCAGATGATTCAAAAAGGATTTGTGCTTTTTTAGTAATACCACTAATGTAAGATTAAAGGAAATTACTAACCCAATCAAATAGCAATATGATCAATTACTAACATTAATTGTTATACTATCCTAATTATGAAACAAAAGACAAGAGGAAGTTAACATAAATGATTTGAGGTTAATATAAATAGTATAAATACTCTGCGCTTTCTATAACCTTAAAGAAAGTTCACACATCTTTTAGATTGTTCAAAAAATAATAGCAGTTAATAGCCCATAATCATATCTTACTATCAGACAAAAATATATAAATTCAAAGCTTGCTCTTTGGGGGGATCTGAAAATGCAGTCTGAAAACTTCTATCATCCCGTCAAAGGGGAAATAGGAAATCAGGGGAAATGGGAGAGAAGAGGGGCTGGTTGTTCTTAAAGACGAATAATGAACACCTGCCTTGTGTGTAGTGTGGGTTTCTCATAAGTGCTGACATAGGAAAACACTCCAGGGATTTGGGGAAATTGGTGATCTAGTAAAATATGGTCTTTAGCTAAAGGTCAGATGAAATTGTACTGGAAACCTTGGGGATACTTTAAAATGGGAGCTAAAGACAGGGGGCTGCTCATTAGAGCTTGTGCTTAAGTACCGGTTTCACTTTATCAGGGAAATTGTTCATTTGTCTGAAAATGTGACCTCTGTCAGTTTGCCAAGCAGGCTAGGCCCGGGGGTGATCTTAGGCTCACGTGAGCTTGCAGAAGTTAACACTACCTAGGGACTACTTTCAAAGGACACTGCCAAGGTTAGCAGACTCAAAATCTGACCTTCCTCCTCTTCCTTTCCATTTATATCTGTTTGTAAAGTTCAAATCGTTCTTTTTATTTCCCCAAAAAAGAAAGCGCTTCAAATGCAATAAAATGATAAAAAGATTCCAAAGGGATGCAGCTATAAAAAGAGAAGGTGAAATAAAAATGTTTCATCTAGGAAAGCTGGTTATTTAGGGAAATATAATTCAGATAGCTAGGTAACAATTACCATATTTCTTAACCTAGATTACATTTAGCCTTAAAATTTTATGGCTACTACCTTTTAAACAGAAGCAAGTATTACTGCTAACGGATTAATGAAGGAGGAGAGAAGCTTTTCAATAGAATGCTTGTTATCCAGAGAAGCTAATAATTAGAAATTCTTCAAACTGCCCAAATATTTGGACCCTCTTATCACATATCACTAAGCTGCAACAGAAAAAAGAATTATGGGCTAGATTAAATGGCATGGATATATAATTATGAAAAAGGCTGAATTTTAAAAATCTGCGTTGAGCACCTATTGCATGCTAAGATTTCTGTTTTTTATTTGATGTCACTATATAAAATTATGCTTTTGAATCTATCTACTTGCTTATTATCAGTTCTTTCCTATTAGTGTGTATGCTTCCAGAGGGAATGGACTTTGTCTTATTAACTGCTGTCTTACTGACATCTAGAGCAGCACCTAGTATGGTACCTGTTTGTACTATTTCTACATAGTACCTATTTATACTAGTTTACTCTTTCTTTAATGAATAAACACACATGACACACATACTAACATATATTATCTCATTCAAGCATGTTAACAACCATGTGAACTAGCTGTTTGAAAAGTAAAAATGTTGATTTTTATACTCATAGTTAATGAATGATAAAAAATGTAACTGTGACTTCTAATTCTATGGCCTTCTCACTATAAATAGAAAACATTTTTATTTGTAATAGAAAAAGCATTTTTATTTATACTGCTAGCATAGAGCCCTCAACAATTTTCTTAGCATAATTAAAATTACTGTGTGTCAAGCACTTTACTGGGAATTTTGCACACATTCGTTTATACATATGTGGGAAAAGTAAGCTTGAACCATTAGAAATGTTTAGTATTCCACTACTTTAAACTTGCATACATAGCAATTTCACATGGTTCCATATAATATTAACTCCATTTTACAGGGGAGTTATTGAATGTTAGAGAAATTAAAGAAATTATACAAGGTCCAATATCAGTGAGCAATAAACTTAAGATCGAAACCAGCACTTAATTGCAAATACCATGTTCTTTCATTTGTTTCTCAAATATGATTTTGGCTGTGAAACCCTAGGGGTGCTACAGTCAGCGCTAAACATGGCATAGTATTTTGGATATTCTCTTTCTTTTAAAATGAGCATGGATTTATATAAAGTAACATGCGAAATGATATGACTACATGTCTATTTAAGACAACAGAAGGCTTCAGAGACATTTCACAACGTATGGGATCACTCTATCAGGAATGCTCTATCAGGAAACTGTAAGAAGCAGAGTACACTCACTCCTGGAGCTTCCTTCCCTACCACCATTTTAGAGCAAATGCCCATGATGAGTTAGCCATTAAGCAACACAATTGTATAACCTACTGGGAACAAGGAAAAAAAAGTTATTTTCTTTGGGAAAAGAAAAAACTACTTGTTATAAATGTCAATATGCAGTGATTTTCTTCAGATAGGGCAGCCAATGTGAAAGTAAACATTAAAATGTTTTCTAATTGTTGAGAAATGGATATAGATGGATGTGGTATATACTTAGGTAATATGTACTATTTTGGGAGATTAAGAAAGATATTTTTTCTGTTTTTAATTGCATTCTATGTGCATTTTTTTCTTTCCCTTTCAAATTGTTTTTAAATGCTAAAAAATATATTTGCTGCATTTCTACTATGTTACACATCATTAAAATGAAAGAGTACTTCTGGAGAACTTTTAGTAATCTAAGAGGTAGTTTTTAATATCTGGTTGTCATTTAGGAATTTATGAAATCTCCAAATACCTTTTGATTTTTCATTTAAACAGTAAATGAAAAAGATTCAGAGATACAAAGTATACAGAAGATACCGAAGAAGACACTGCTACAGAGAAATAGTGCACTGACGCAGGTGTTATTTGTATATGTAATTATCTCAATCGATTTTCAATGAAAAGCGTTTCTTTTCAATTAGAATTCTGAATGACATTGACTCTTTGACCTCTGGGGTTTTTTGTGTTGTTTTGGGTTTTGTTTGTTGTCTTAAATTCTCATTTAATAAGCAAAAGATTATGCTGAAGAAAATTAATTTAGATATAATTATATGTTTAACTGATTCCTCTACTGCTACTCAAATTTCTATTTGCCTCTTTTTTAAGCAGTAAGAAAATGTCTATGCAGAAGTAACTATTCATGCTAGCACTTCATTGGAGTTGTATTAAGAAGTAATAAGGAGGGCAGCAATAGTGTTTGTTTTTAAGTGGATTATAATGTTATATAATGTGAGTGAGGATAACTTCTATAATTCTTAATAGGGATAGGCTGATGAGTTTATTTTTTCTCTTAAGAAGAAAAAAAATTAAAGTCATGATTAGACTAAGATTTGAAAGGAGATAAACAGTACTAAGACCCAGTGCCTTTCACTACCTTGCCATCTGGAGCTAATTGTATTAATTATGGTAATAGTGCCCTCCAGAGGAATTTTGCAGGAATTTGAAAGGCTAAGAAGAAACAGGGAACTAGAAGGCTCTGGATGTGATGAATTTAAATATTAGCTTTAAAAGTAAATTAACATTTTAATCTTATGTAGATATTAATGTATCCTTTTCTTTAAATGTGATGCTAAAAGCTGACACTATATCCATGACTACAAATATCAACAAACACACTTTTTAATATTTTAGGCCACCTGTTAATATTTACATATTATATTCTTAATATAATCTGCAATATCTTATCCATTTAAAAGGATATTTAGCTCGAGAAAACAGTAAAGGACTGAGATTCAAGAATTCAAAACCATGATCTTCTTAATTTTCCTTCTTGGTATTCATTTGGCAAGTTCTTCAGAGTTTAGTGTAAGTAAATTGTAATTTTATATTAGTATCCCAGAAATAAGGTAAAATTGTAAATTGCCATCATCAATTATTAGAAGTAAATTGAAATGGGAAAACCCAAAGCACTAATTATGGATGGCAAGGCAAAATTATTATAGCACCACAAAGCATCAACACGTTAAAAATAGATAATTAGTACAGAAAAAGGAAAATATGAGGCCTCCTTATCTTTGTCATTTTAAATATTTAAACTTTTTTAATTTTAGAGAATGCATAATGACTGTTTCACATGATAATTTATTATTATTATCATCAAAATTGCTTTTGCTATTTTATCATTCTAGGCACTGAGGCAAATTCCGGGAAAAGGGAATTCATATTTAATGATTTGATGGCTTTTTACCACACATGCCAGCATGATTTTCTGCATTTGAAGTCTTGGAGGATAAAGCAGATTAGCAGAAAGCATTTGCCCTCAAGAATTTACTAAAACAACTGTAAAGAGCTGAAATTTTTATCTTCAAATATGATACCAAAGTTTTTCTTAAAGAAGAACCATGTTGGCATGGAAAAATATTTCATTCAGCTGCTTGGTGTAGAGGTGATGGCAAACATGAAAACTGATCATATTTAAGAAGCTCTACATGAAAAAAGGGAGAATTTTTCTATTTCTTGCTCCTTAGAAAGGGAAGAGAGGCTGGGCGCGGTGGCTCACGCCTGTAATCCCAGCACTTTGGGAGGCCGAGGCGGGTGGATTGCTTGAGCTTGGGAGTTCAAAACCAGTCTGGGCAGCATGGTGAAACCCCGTCTCTACTAAAAATACAAAGAAATTAGCCGAGCGTAGTGCCGCGCGCCTGTATTCCCAGCTACTCGGGAGACTGAGGCAGGAGAATCGCTTGAACCTGGGAAGCGGAGGTTGCAGTGGGCCGAGATGGCGCCACTGAACTCCAGCCTGGGGGACAGAGCGAGACTCTGTCTCAAAAAAGGGAAGGGAAAAAAGATATTGGAAACAAAAGGAACAGAAAAGTGGATTATCACTGGTACTACATCAGATGGGGGAGCAGCAGAAATTATCAATGCTGAGGAAGTGCCAAAGAGCCCCCAGAGGTTGCAGCAATGTGAATCCTTCTCCTTCTGATACGAAAATATTATTAAGTAAAGAAATTATTTCTTTAATATTTCAGCGTGCAGATAATATGTAATTTATATAGCAGACACCAGTGGGCACGCTACCCAAGAATAACAAACATTACCATATTTGCCATATTTATTTCATATGTCTCTTTTATGTAAAAAAATATATTTTATATGTCTCTTTTATGTAAAAAAACAAAGAAATATAGTTAGGCTGGCACTTTAGGAGGTCTAGGTGGGAGAACTACTTGAGCCCAGGAGTTCAAGACCAGCCTGGGCAACAAAGCAAGACCCCATCTCTACAAAACACTTGTAAAACTTAGCCGGATGTGGTGGTGCACACATGTAGTCCCAGCAACTCAGGAGGCTGAATGAGGAGGATCACTTAAGCCCGGAAAATTGAGGCTGCAATGAGCTATGATTGTGCCACCACACTCGTTTGGGTGGCAGAGCAAGACCCTATTTCTATTATTATTATTATTATTATTATTATTATTATTATTAGACGGAGTCTTGCTCTGTCACCCAGGCTGGAGTGCAGTGGCGCAATCTCGGCTCACTGCAAGCTCCACCTCCCGGGTTCAAGTCATTCTCCTGCCTCAGTCTCCCTAGTAGCTGGGACTACAGGCGCCCGCCACCAAGCCCGGCCAATTTTTTGTATTTTTAGTGGAGATAGGGTTTCACCGTGTTAGGCAGGATGGTCTCGATCTCCTGACCTCGTGATCCGCCCGCCTCGGCCTCCCAAAGTGCTAGGATTACAGGCGTGAGCCACCGTGCCCAGCCTTGCAAGACCCTATTTCTAAATAAATAATTAAATAAAGTTAAAGCATATTCTCATATTCTTCCCTCATCCTGCTTCCTGAACTCAGTGTGTATATCCCTGTAAATATTTTTTACACTTTGAACATGATTATATCCGTACGTACATATGTGTATGTATATGTAACTCAAATTATTGTGCTTAATGATCAGAATTCATATACTTGTTATACTATGAAGATATTTTACTTTTCACTCAATATTATTTTCTTATTTTTGTATTTTTATATGTAAAGGTCTAGTTCATTAATTTGCAGTTGCTCTTTAGTGCCCAATCTTATGAGTAAGCCGTGATATATTTATCCCTGATATTGGTATACTGTTAGCCATTTATTGCTTTTTAATGTTACAAACAAATTTCAATGAATCCCTCAATATAACCTCAAACATCTTTGAGAAAGTTGCCAAGGCAGTTATCTAAAACATAATTATTTTACTTTTAGATAACTACCTTGGCAATTTTCTTTTCCATATTAATTATCACATCATCAAAGTATAATGACAACTATTCTTTCCAATTATTATCATTTACTTTTTCTCTCGTCATGTTTTATTGGCTGGTACCTTCAGTGCAATGTTGAATAGACATAGTGTTAGTAGTTCTCCTCTTTAATTCATTATGACTGTAATTGTTTTAAATATCTTTGACCAAGAATCATATTTGTTAGGTATTTCTGTTTATATTTTATTGATATTTCTTTCTTTCTAGTTATGTTGGATAATTTTTATTAGGATGGGAATGTTCTCATCCATTCCAAGTTTACTAAGACTTTTTATCTTGAATTAGTGTAAAATTTTAACTTTATAAATATTTACGTATACTGAGATGGTCATACGCTTTTTTTCTTCGAGTGTTAAAATGTAAATAAATCTTAATATGTTTCCAATGGTAAAACATTCTTAGGTTAAAATCAACCTGCTTATGAGACACTACCTGTTTTCTCTTTAAAATACTATATTTAGGATTTTTGTTTTTATGTTCAAAAATAAACTTAAACTATAATTTTCCTTTGTCTTTGTTTGTTTGTTTTGGCAAATCAAGTTATAATAACCTCACAAAATAGTTGGTCAGTTTCCACCATTTTCCACTCTGCATAAGTTTATACGCGATAAAGTATTTGTTCCTTCAATGTTTTGTATAGCTCATAAATGAATTTTTTTAAAAAAACTTCTACTCCATGTTGGAAGTCTTTGATCATGATTTTGTTGATTAAATATTCTATATCCTAATCTTTGTTTTCTTTAGCAGTTTTTAAAGGATTGGGTTAAAAACTTCAAAATTTCAAAATATTATTGAGTATTTTTAAGTGTCTCATTTTAATTACTTTAACTTTTATTCAGTAAATTTTAAGGTTATATTACCAGGTTCATTCAGATTTAGGATAGATATTCCCCTTCTGTCGAAAATTTGCTGTATCTCTAGAATATCTCTATTTGCTAATAATGTTCTTTTTGCTTTCAGTTTATTTTTCTGTCATGTTAATATTAATATCTCAATTTTCTTTTGATAAGTATCACCTGACATACATTTTTATATAAATTCTAAAACATCTGTTTTAGATATGTTCAATATTTAATATTGTTTACATAGCATATAGTATATTTCATTACTGTTTATTTTGTCTCCCATTCTGGAAATTGAGTTTCCTGGGGAAAGAAATTTTTATTTGATTCATTGTTTTACTAAAAGTATCTAGAACAATGCTTGGCATATACTAGGTTCTCAAAAGATACCATGAATAAATTTTTCATAATGTATTTCACAAATTGCATTTAACCAGACACCTTTATATTTTAATTCAAACTCAGGGTCATTTTCTTTTAATTTGGAAGATATTTTATTTGTTATTTATTATCATTACCAAAAATGTGGACTTATTTCTACATGTTATATGTGCAATATTTGCCATAATTTTAACACACTTGGTTATCCATTCTTTGTCTTTCCTCTCCCATTTTACCTGATTTTTCTTTATTTCCTTTCTTCTTTTTTTATTAATATGTAATAATTTACATATTTATGGGGTACATGTGAACATTTGTTACTTGCAAAGAATATATAATGACCAAGTCGGGGCATAGGTATATCCATCACCTTGGGTGTTTATCAGTTTTATGCATTGGTATTTTTTCAACACCTCCCTTCTAGTTACTTTGAAATATGCATAATATTATTGCTAAGGATAGTCACCCTAGTCTGCTATCAAACATTTGAACTCATTTCTTCTATCTAACCATATGTTTGTAACCATAGCCAACCCCACTTCATCCCGCACACACCCCCCAAACTTGACACTTCTGTAATCTATTGTTCTATTCTCTGTCTCCATGAGATCAAGTTCTTTAGCTCCCACGTCAGTGAGAATATGCAGTATATGTCTTTCTGTGCCTGGTTTATTTCTTTTAACATAATGACCTCCACTTCCATACATACTGCTTCAAGTGACATGATTTATTTTTTCTGGCTGTGTAGTATTCCATGGTGTATATCTACCACATTTTCTTTATGGATTCACTGTGGAATCCATGAAGTGATGGAATCAACATACTCATTGATGGACACTTAGAATGACGTCCAAATATTTGCTATCATGAATAGTGATGTAATAAACATGCAAGTGTAGGTATCTCTTTGATATACTTATTTCTTTTCCTTTAGATAGATACCTGGTAGTGGAATTCTTGGGTCATATGGTAGTTCTATTTTAAGTTTTTTGAGAAATTGTCAACTGTTCTCCACAGTGGTTATACTGATTTACATTCCCACCATCAATATATAAGGGTTCCCTTTTTTCTACACCCTTGCCACTATCTGTTGTTTTTGTCTTTTTAATAGTAACCATTCTAACTGAGATGATACCTCGTTGTGGTTTTGATTCACACTATTTTGATGTTAGTGATGTTAAGAATTTTTTTATATACCTGTTGGCCATTGTATGTCTCCTTCTGAGAAACACCTATTCATGTGCTTTGCCACCTTGTTAATGTGATTATTTGTGTTTTTACTGTTGAGATGTTTGAGTTCCTTATATATTCTGGATATTAGTCCCCTGGTGGATGAGTAATTTGAAATTATTTTCTCTCATTTTGTAGGTTGTCTCCTCACTCTGTTGATTGTTCATTTGTTGTGCAGAAAATGTTTCATTTGAGATAGTCTCATTTGTCTATTTTTGTTATTATTGCCTGTACTTTTGAGGTATTAGCCGACCTTATTGGTTGTCTAGACTCATCTCCTAAAGCAATTCACCTATGTTTTATCCTAGTAGTTTTATAGTTTCTGGTCTTACATTTAAGTTTTTTATTCCATCTTGAGTTGACTGTTTATATAATGAGAGATAGGGGTCAATTTTTATTCTTCTCTGTATATGATTATCCAGTTTTTCCAACACCATTTATTGAAGAGACTGACCTTTCCCCAATGTATCTTCTCAGTGGCTTTGTGTAGATAAATTGTTTGTAAAAACATGGAATTATTTCTGGTTTCTCTATTCTGTTCCACTGGTCTATATGTCTGTTTTTACATCAAGACCATGCTGTTTCCCATTACTACAGCTTTATAGCATATTTTGAAGTCAGGTAGCATGATGTCACAACCTTTCTTCTTTTTGCTCAGGATTGCTTTGGCTATTCAGGATCATTTTTAGTTTCATACAAATTTTAAGATAGTCTTTCTGTTTCAGTGAACAGTGACATTGGAATTTTGATAGACATTGCATTGAATCTGCAAATCGCTTTGAGCAGTCATTTTAACAATATTAATTCTGATCCATGAACATGAGGTGAATTTCCATTTGTTTGCGTCCTCTTCAATTTCTTTTATCAGTGTTTTGTAGTTTTCCTTGCACAGATCTTATACCACCGTGGTTAAATTTATTCCTAGGTTTTCTTTTTTCTTTTTTGTAGCTATTGTAAATGGGATTGGCTTCTTGATTTCTTCTGCTGCTAGTTTGTCACTGGTGTATAGAAATGCTACTAATTTTTATATGTTGATTTTGTATCCTGAAACTTTACTGAATCTGTTTATCAGTTCTAACAATTTTCAAGTGAGAATTTCTGTTTTTTTCTAGATATAAGATTATATCATCTGTAAAGAGGGACTGTTTGACTTCCAATTTGGATGCCTTTTCTTTTCTTGCCTAATTGCTCTGGCTTGGACTGATAGTATTATGTTGAATAAGAGCAGTGAGAGCAGGTACTCTTGCCTTGTTCCAATTCTTAGAGAAAAGACTTTCAACTTTCCCTCATTCAGTATGATCTTGCCTGTGGGTTTGTCATCTATGGCCATTATTATTTTAAAGTATGGTTCTTTTATGCCTAGTTTGTTGAGAATTTTTGCTACAACGAGGTATTGAATTTTGTCAGATGCCTTTTTGCGTGTCCATTGAGATAATCATATGCTAATATTATGTATCACATTGATTTATTTTTGTGTGTTGAATGAACCTTTTATCCCTGGGATAAATCTCACTTGATTATGATGTATTATCTTTTGATGTATTATCTTTTGATGTACTGTTGGAATGGTTCTCTAGTATTTTCTTGAGAACGTTTACATCTACGTTTATCGGAAATATTGGCCTATATTTTTCTTTTTTTGCTGTGTTCCTGCCTGGTTTTGTTATCAGGGTAATGCTGGCCTCATGAAATGGGTTGTTTTATAAACTGAATCTGTTTATCAGTTATAAGAATTTTCAAGTGAAAATTTCTGGTTTTTCTAGATATAAGATTTTATTACCTGTAAACAGGGACTATTTGACTTCCAATTTGGATGCCTTTTCTTTTCTTGCCTAAATGCTCTGGCTTGGACTTACAGTACTATGTTGAATAAGAGTGGTCAGAGTGGATACTCTTGTCTTGTTCCATTTCTTAGAGAAAAGGCTTTCAACTTTCCCTCATTCAGTATGAGTATGAGGGTAATGCTGGCCTCATGGAATGAGTTATGGAGAGTTTCTTCCTCTTAAATTTTTTGAAGTAATTAGAGGTAGGTTGGTTTTAGTTCTTCTTTATACATTTGGTGGAATTCCACAGTGAATCCATTCAGTACTTGGCTTTTCTTTCTTGGGAGTCTTTTCATTACTGATTCAATCTAGCCACTTATTATGGGTCTGTTCAGGTGTTCTACTTCTTCCTGATTCAATCTTGTTAAGTTGTACGTGTTCAGAAAATTATTCATTTCCTCTATGCTATCTAGTTTGTTAGCATATAGTTACTCATATAGCTTCTGATGATCTTTTGTATTTCTGTGGTATCAATTATAATGTCTCCTTTTACATTTCTGGTTTTGTTTATTTGGGTCTTCCCTTTTCTTGGTTAATCTAGTTAGTAGTTTATCAATTTTATTTGTTTTTTCAAAGAAACAACTTATTATTTTATTAATCTTTGTATTTTTTAAAGTTTTAATTTTATTTATTTATGCTTATTTATTATTTCTTTCCTTCTGCTAATTTGGGGTTTGGTTTGTTCTTGCTTTTCTAGTTCCTTGAGGTGCCTTGTTAGATTGTTTATTTAAAATCTTTTTTAAATATAGGTATTTATTGCTATAGACTTCCCTCTTAGCCTGCTTTTGCTGGGTCCCACAAGTTATGGTATGTTGTTTTTTCCAGTTTCATTTGCTTCAAAAAAAAAAAATGTTCTCAATGGTCACTTAGGAACATGTCATTTAATTTCTACATATTTGTACAGTTTCCAAAGTACTTCTTGGGACGAATTTCTAGTTTTATACCATTGTAGTCTGAGAAATTACTTGATATAATTTTGATTTTTTAAAACTATGTTGAGGCTTCTTTGTGGCTAAAAAGATGGTCAATCCTGGAGAATGTCCCATGTGTGGATGAGAAGAATGTGTATTTTGCAGCTGTTAGATAAAATGTTCTGTAAATTTCTGTTAGGTCTATTTGGTAAAAGTCCAGTTTAAGTCTAAATGACTCTTTGTTGATTTTCTATCTCTGTCTAATGCTAATAGTGGGTTACAAAGTTCCCCATTTCTATTGTATTGTAGTCTCTTTCTTTACATCTACTATTTACTTTATGATATGGTTTTGCTGTGTCCCCACCCAAATTTCATCTTGAATTGTAGTTCTCATAATCCCCATGTGTCATGAGAGGGACCTGGTGGGAGATAATAGAATCATGGGGGTGGTTTCTTCCATCCTGTTCTTGTGATAGTGAGTTAGTTCTCACAAAAATCTGACAGTTTTATAAGGTGCTTTTCCCCCTTTTGCTCAGCACTTCTCCTTACTGCCGCCATATGAAGAAGGATGTGTTTCTTCCCCATCTGCCGTGATTGTAAGCTTCCTGAGTTCTCCCCAGCCATGCTGAACTGTGAGTCAACCTCTTACCTTTATAAATCACCCAGTCTTGAGTATGTCTTTATTAGAAGTATGAGAATGGACTAATATACTTTATGAGTCTGGATGCTCCAGTATTGGGTGCATATATATTTAGAATTGTTATATTATCTTCCTGGATTGATGTCTTTATCATTATATAATGATATCCTTTGTCTTTTTAGTGATTTTTGCTTTAAAGTCTGTTTTAGCTGATACAAGTTTTATCGCTTTTGGTTTCTGTGTGCATGGGTTATCTTTTTCTACCCCTTAAATTTTGTCTATATGTATCTACAGGTAAAGTACATTCAGGTAGGTAGCATTTAGTTGTTTCAGGTTTTTTAATCCATTCAGCCAGTGTATATCTCTTAAGTTAATAATTTTATTTATTTATGTTGGGGGTTATTATTGATATGTGAGGTTTTATTTCTGTGATGTTATTAATTGTTTTCTGGTTGCTTTGTATCTTATCTATTCATTTCTTTTTATCTTATTGATTGTCCTTATGGTTTGTTGATTTTCTATGGTGGTACCATTTAAGCCTTTTCTCTTCCTCATTTATGTGCTTGCTTTACCAGTAGTTTCATATTTTCATGTGTTTTCATGATGGTAATGGTTGTTCTTTCACTTCCAGATTTAGAACTCCCTTGTAATTCATATCTAGTGGTGGTAAATTTCCTTATCATTTGTTTATTTGGGAAACACTTTATTTCCCCTCATTTATGAAGGATAATTTTGCTGGATACAAAATCCTTGGGTGGCAATTAGCAGGGTTTTCTTCTTCTTCTTATACTTTGAATATATCCTCCCATTCTCTTCTGTCCTATAAGGTTTCTGCTAAGAAGCCTATCGTTAGTCTAATGAGATCTTCTTTATAGATAACTAGATGCTTTTCTTTTGCTGCTTTTAGAATTTTCTATTTGTTGTTAACTTTAGATAGTTTGACTATAATGTGCCATGGAGAAGACTTTCCACACTGTATCTGATTTGGGATGACTGGACCTCCTGTATCTGGATGTCTAAATTTTTTGCTAGACTTGAGAAGTTTTCTTCTATTTTTTAAAAAAGGTTTTCAAACTCGTTTATTCTGTTATCACCTTTGGAAATAGCAATAATTTGTATATTTGGTCACGTTATGGTATCCCATATATCAGAAAGACTGTTCATTCTTCTTATTTTTTCTTTATTTTTGCCTTACTGGGCTATTTCTTTTTCTTTCTTTTTTTTTTTAATTATACTTTAAGTTCTGGGATACATGTGCAGAAGGTGCAGGTTTGTTACATAGGTAAACATGTGCCATGGTGGTTTGCTGCACCCATCAACCCATCATCCACATTAGGTATTTCTCCTAAGGCTATCCCTCCCCTTGCCCCCAAACTCCTAACAGGCCCAGGTGTGTGATGTTCCCCTCCCTGTGTCCATGTGTTCTCATTGTTCAACTCCCACTTATGAGTGAGAACATGAGGTGTTTGGTTTTCTGTTCTGGTGTTAGTTTGCTGAGAATGATGGTTTACAGCTTCATCCATGTCCCTGCAAAGAACATGAACTCATTCTTTTTTATGGCTGCATAGTATTCCACAGTGTATATGTGCTACATTTTCTTTATCTAGTCTATCATTGATGGGCATTTACGTTGGTTCCAAGTCTTTGCTATTGTAAATAGTGCTGAAATAAACATATGTGTGCATGTGTCTTTATAGTAGAATAATTTATAATCTATAATTTGGTTATATACCCAGTAATGGGATTCCTGGGTCAAATGGTATTTCTGTTTCTAGATCCTTGAGGTATCACCACACTGTCTTCCACAATGGTTGAACTAATTTACACTCCCACCAACAGTGTAAAAGCATTCCTATTGCTTCACATTCCCTCCAGCATCTGTTGTTTCCTGACTTTTTAATGATCGCCATTCTAACTGGCGTGAGATGGTATCTCATCATGGTTTTGATTTGAATTTTTCTAATGACCAATGATGATAAGGCTGTTTTTCATATGTTTGTTGGCCACATAAATGTATTCATTTGAGAAGTGTCTGTTCATATCCTTCACCCACTTTTTGATGGGGTCGTTTGTTTTTTTCTTGTAAATTTGTTTAAGATTCCTGTAGATTCTGGATATTAGCCCTTTGTCAGATGGATAGATTGCAAAAATTTACTTCCATTCTGTAGGCTGCCTGTTCATTCTGATGATAGTTTCTTTTGCTGTGCAGAAGCTCTTCAGTTTAATTAGATCTCATTTGTCAATTTTAGTTTTTGTTGCAATTGCTTTTTTTTTTTTTTTGTAATGAAATCTTTGCCCATGCCGTTGTCCTGAATGGTAATGTCTAGGTTTTCTTCTAGGGTTTCTATGGTTTTACGTCATATGTTTAAGTCTTTAATCCATCTTGAGTTAATTTTTGTATATATAGTGTAAGGAAAGGGTCCAGTTTCAGTTGTCTGCCTGTGGCTATCCAGTTTTCTGAACACCATTTATTAAATAGGGAATCCTTTCCCCATTGCTTGTTTTTGTCAGGCTTGTCAAAGATCAGATGGTTGTAGATTTGTGATGTTATTTTGAAGGCCTCTGTTCTGTTCTGTTGGTCTATATATCTGTTTTAGTACCAGTACCATGCTGTTTTGGTTATTGTAGTTTTGTAGTATAGTTTGAAGTCAGGTAGCATGATGGCTCCAGCTTTTTTCTTTTTGCTTAGGATTGTCTTGGCTATATAGGCTCTTTTTTTGTTCCATATGAAATTTAAAGTAGTTTTTTCTAATTCTGTGAAGAAAGTCAATGGTAACTTGATGGGAATAGCATTGAATCTCTAAATTACTTTGGGCAGTATGGCCATTTTCATGATATTGATTGATTCTTCCTATCCATGAGCATGAAATGTTTTTCCTTTTGTTGTGTCCTCTCTTATTTCCTTGAGCAGTAATTTGTAGTTCTCCATGAAGAAGTCCTTCACATCCCTTGTAAGTTGTAGTCCTAGGTATTTTATTCTCTTTGTAGCCATTGTGAATGGGAGTTCACTCATGATTTGACTCTGTGTTTGTCTATTACTGATGTATAGGAATGCTTGTGATTTTTGCACATTGATTTTGTATCCTGAGACTTTGCTGAAGTTGCTTATCAGCTTAAGGAGATTTTGGACTGAGACAATGGGGTTTTCTAAATATACAATCATGTCATCTGCAAGCAGAGACAATATGTCTTCCTCTCTTCCTATTTGAATACCCTTTATTTCTTTCTCTCACCTGATTGCCCTGGCCAGGACTTCCAATACTATGTTAAATAGGAATGGTGAGAGAGGGCATTTTTGTCTTGTGCTGGTTTTCAAAGGGAATGCTTCCAGCTTTTGCACATTCGGTATGATATTGGCTGTGGGTTTGTCATAAATAGCTTTTATTATTTTGAGATACGTTCCATCGATACCTAGTTTATTGAGTGTTTTTAGCATGACGGGGTGTTGAATTTTATCAAAGGCCTTTTCTGCACCTATTGAGATAATCATATGGTTTTTGTCATTGGTTCTGTTTATGTGATGGATTATGTTGATTGATGTGTGTATGTTGAACCAGCCTTGCATTCCAGGGATGAAGCTAACTTGATCATGGTGGATAAGCTTTTTGATGTGCTGCTGGATTTGGTTTGCCAGTATTGTATTGAGGGTTTTTGCATCAATGTTCATCAGGGATATTGGCCTGAAATTTTCTTTTTTTGTTTTGTCTCTGCCAGGTTTTGGTATCAAAATGATGCTGGCCTCATAAAATGAGTCCCTCCTTTTCTATTGATGGGAATAGTTTCAGAAGGAATGGTACCAGCTCCTCTTTGTACCACTGGAAGAATTCGGCAGTGAATCCATCTGGTCCTGGTCTTTTATTTCTTGGTAGGCTATTAATTACTGCCTCAATTTCAGAACTTGTTATTGGTCTATTCAGGGATTCAACTTCTTCTTGGTTTAGTATTGGGAGGGTGTATGTGTCCCGGAATTTATCCATTTCTTTTAGATTTTCTAGTTTATTTGCATAAATGTGCAGTGGTGTAGTTTCTTTATGATTTCTTTAGCTGTAGACAACATCAGTGGGACCTGTGATTTCCTTGGTGGCTTAGGGGAAGCTATGGTGAAGTTTTTCTAGAGACAGAGATGCAAGCTGGGCCAGTCTTCAGACTCTGGTGGAGGTAGTGATGGGCTAGAGCATGCCTCATCTTAGGCCTCAAGGCAGCATATGGCTCACACTGGTGTTAGTGGGACCAGCAGGCTGATTCTTGAGCCTCCAGGTGGTTTGCTCTGATGCCAGTGGTGAGCCAGGTTGGCGAGCAGACTATTGGATGTCTAGGTTGCCAGCATGGTGTGATGGCAGTAGCAGTGGTGAGATAACTCTCTGTGTCCTGGGTGATGCATACTGTTGCTGGCAATGACTGTGGTGCGGGGTCTCCATCCATAGCCCCAGACACTCTCCCACATTCTGCAGCAGTGCTACAGTGCTACCCAGATGTGGGGAGAGACCTCATGCTTCACACATAACTCCGGACATGGAGATCATTCCACCCGTGGGGATGCAGTCACCACTCACAGCCCCAGACAGTCAGTCCTTGGTTTGCCTGCCCCAGTGTCTGATGGCAGCAGAAGCAGCTATGTCTGCAGTGGTGTGTGGAGGGATAAAAGAGGTCCTAATTTCCATGCATGAGCCTGAATGCACAAGTCATTCTGTCTGTGAGAGGGGATCTCATTATTTGCTTGCAAGGCTAAGCACAGAATTTTTGCCACTGGTAGGGTGGAGTAACTTCTTACAACCTCAAATAGGGTGCCCTCAAGCTCTGGAAACATACACTTTGGTTTCCTTTGTCCCAGGGTCTGCCTTTTTGTGTGCACTGCACTGTCCTTTCACCTGGGAGTAGTACTCCCTGTGGGCTAGAGTAATGGGAACCACATAGCATCTTAGGGTCCTGCCAATGCTCTGCTGCTGCAGCCTTCTGGGTGGACACTGGGGTGTGTCAGTGGGAGCTCTCAGGATGCAGAGATATAGGGGCTATGGTTCCCAGGGTAGGAAGCAGTCCTGTGACGACTGTGCTCTCACAATGGAGCCATTTTTTTTAAGTTAAATTATGTTTTTGAAAATTTTCCGAGAACTTCTCTGTTCTCTCCTTGGAAAGTCTTATGAGAAAGATTCTATTTTTAGGTCTCTTAACTGTCCCAGATTTTTTATTCTATTTTTTTTTTTTTTAATAATTCTGTGCTGCCACTCTGGGCAATTCCCTTACAACTACCTTCCAGACTACTAATTCTAGCCTTAGCTGAGTCTAATCTGCTATTTAATCCATTCATTGAGTGCTTATATTTTGTTTCAATTATATTTTTAAATATCAAATATAGCTAATTTTGTTCTTTTTTCAATCTGCTTTTTTCAAATATTTGTATTTCTGCCTCATTTCTGTTTTAAAGCATTTTGTTCTATCTTACATTTTGTCCTTTTGTGGTAATTTTTATGCCTTCCTTTACAGTTTTACAGGTTTTATACACACTAGATTTGTTTTATAGTCTTGACCTAGCTCTATTATGCCAAGTTTTGCTTCTCTTTGTTATAACTGATGATTCATACATGGTACATTTTTCATTGATTTCTGTTATGATCTATTTGTAATTGCAAGTTCCTTTTTAGCAAAATAAAGCTTGTATTTTTTTTCCTATACCAAATATAATACAGCCTGGATTTTAAGAAGGTGGTTCTAGAGTAGTATTACTTATTTCCAAGAGTATCTCTGGATGAGGACAACTTTTTTTTTTTTTTTTTTTTTTAACCTCTGGGACTGGGTGTTTTTGCAGGACAGAGAGAGGTATAGTTACATATAATATCACCTGAGGCACAGGCTTAAGGTCTTGATTTCTCAAAGGGAGACATTTTTTCCTCACCTAAATTTACATCAGGATAAAATTTTTATTTTATTTTCTGCTGCAGCTGGAGGTCACGGTATGTCCAATATTCCTTTATATTTTGAGAAGCCCTTTGTAGCTTCAAGATTTATTGTAGCAGTCTGTTTTAACTCACACCCCTAAAGTGAACACAGAATCAGCTTTTGCTCCTAACCCCAGCTTTTGTCCCCTTTCTGTTTGTGCCACAGGAGGTTTTCTTATCTTTCATAAGAACACAGATGATTCATCCATATTATTCAGTGCTTCCACTTGTTTGTAGGGATAAAAGAAAGGTTTTTGCATCACTTTAAATGGCAATTTTATAGAAAGAGGTTTTGTTTTTAGTTTACTATACTAACAATGCTAGATATAAGTGAATTTTAATGGAAAATGGGGAATGTGCTCAAACACATATGTGGGTGGACATGGTGCAAAATAGTGAAAGCATGGCCAACATCAGGATTTTGAAAGTGGAAATGAACAAGAATATCACCAATATTTACAGACATATTGTAGAATTTTGTATATCCCCATAAGGCATATGATTGAGAGCTCAAGTCAATCTTCATTGCCAAGACTAAGTATAACTCTCTAAAGTAATTAAAAAATGACTCCAAATGATGGTGCTGAATTACTGTGTTATAATAACCTACAAAAGGGAAAATAATGATTCTTATATTGATCTGTGAATGAGAAAAACAAAAGTGCAGAAGTTTAGGAATTCTTTTAAATTATAATCCATAGTTAGCAACAGAATACAGTTAACTTGCAAGTGCTAGTACTACTTTGTAAAGCAATATTTCAATATATTTTAAAAATAGTTAAATTGAATTTTCAGTTAAAGATTGAAAAGCATAGCACTCTAATATAATGTAATCCAATTTCTAATTACTATATTGATATAATATGAGTTACCATATAAATGTGACAAACTCACACTGCACTAACTTTCATGCAACTTCATGCATTTTAAAAAATTATCAGTAATACCCACCATCACATTTTAACAAAAAATATGAGATTCATTAATTAAGCTTAGGTAATGTTACCAGACTGTATTCCTGTGTGGGCTATAGGGTAAATCAATCATTTCATTAGTTCTAATGAGGTGCATGTTTATGCAAACACACACATTAATCTTATAATTTTTGTGGACTTTGTAGATGAGTAAACTGAGATTAAGAGGTTAAAATTTTAAAACACTTACCAAATTACAAAATAATTCTAGCAAAGCCGAGCTACCTAAGTAGGCCTCCTAACTCTAGATAGAAGTTATTTTTACTAGACCAGTAATTCTCAGTGTCCCTATAACTCTAGGGGTCTCAGACATCCTTTGAGAAGGTCCCTGAGGTCAAAACCACTTTCATAAAAATACAAAATGTTATTTGCCTTTTTCAATTTGTTGATATTTGTGCTCATAGTACAAGTGCCATTGTGGGTAAAGCAGCTAGCACCAATCAAGGAAGTGGCTCCAGATTTTTCTAGTAGTTACTGTTTTCCTCAGTGGCGTACAGGAATTTTTTTCTTAAGTCAGTTTCATTAAGAATGAAAGCAGTAAAAATACTTTTTATATGAAACAGTATAATCGTTATCTTTAATAAAATCTCAACCTTTGAATGCATCTTGTTTTAACACACTGTGTAATTACATGGGACTTATACATAAAGTACTTTTGTTACATATCAAAGGATAATGATTGTGTCTAGAAAAAGCTAAGGTTCATTTATTTTAATTGAAAACTGAACTAACTCCCTTTCTCGGTAATGCTGTCCTCTTGAAGAAATGACTAGCAGATACCATGGCTATTGAGACTTGGGTATGAGGTATTTGGTATTCTCAAAAATGAAAGAAAGTAACTTTGTAACTCAAGGAAAACAATTTACTATAATTATTGCCAATAGCAAAATCAAATCCTTGAAGTAAAAATTTGAATTTTGTGAAGCCTGTACCCACCACTCTGAGCTTTATATGTTCCTAATACTTAAAGATTTAGGTCAGCAGTTACATTAACAAATGCGATTTGCTTTTTGATATTGTATAATAAAATGTGTCAACATTTGGAACATTGCATAACTTAGTAAATCAGTATTTTCCAAATAAAATATGCTTGATGTTACAAAATTACAAAATGCATGAGTAAAACATCCATTGCAAGATGAATTTTAATGTAATAGTTTAGGAAAACTTTATCAGTACAGTTAGAGCTTCCATATTGCAACTATCATTTGAAAAACTATCACCTAATGAATTTTGGTGAAATACCAAATAACAATATCCACAATTATCTAAAAATACTTTCTCTTTTCAACTACATGTCTGAGTGATCCTGGATTCAAAACAGTATGTTGCAGCAGACTGAATTCAGAAGCAGATGTCAGAATCCATTTGTCTATTAAGCCAAACACAAACAAGTTTTGCAAAAATGTGAAAAAACTCTTCTCATTATTATTTTTTTAATAACTATTTGTAAAATTAAATATATGATTTATTTTGCCAAGCAATAGTTTATTATTGTTGTTTTAAAATAAAATGTTAAATACGTATTTTAAATATTTCTGAATTTTAATTCCTAATGTGGCAAATCTTAAGTCTTTTCAGAGGTTTTTATCTTTTAGATTATAAAAGATGCCCAAGGCCAAAAAGTTTTGGGAAGGGCTGTATAGACTGAACTCCATGCCTTAAGAGGAAAATGAAGCCAATATATTCTTACAAGAGAAGAGATACACGACAAAGCAACAACATACACCTTTCATTCCAACTCTGCTGAGTCATCGATGGTACTTTTAGATCTTAGGCGGGTAACAGCAACATAAGGTGAGAATTTCAAATAATCAACTTTCTAAGATAAATTTATAAAAGCCCTTTTATAGCATTGATCCCCTATCTTAGTTCTTGGAAGTTAATGAAAGAGGGAAGTTTAAACAACTAAATTAATACTAGTAACAGTTAAGTTGTATGAATTAAGTGTGTCAATAGTAAGTGTTAACGGAAGAGATTGGAAAAACTGATTTTCCCAGTCACTCAAGGTGCTCAAACCGATCATGGGAACATGTAGTTTTATTTGTGTAGCAACTGATAAGATAAAATCAACAGAGACCAAAACTCCTTTCACAGTGTTATAGTGAATCATTAAACACGAAACGAGCCTCTGACCTTGCCCTGTTGGCATTTCTACTGGCCAGAGAAATACAACTTAAAGAAGAACATATAAGGTAAGTAATGTAAATGTTCACTGTACTATGAAATGTATCCTGAAATGAAGTTTCCAACATCAAGATTATTTGATTTATGTAATCAGAAATGCCTGAATAATTATAAAATTATTAATTCATAAAGTTTAAATCCTATAAAGTCTTTCTGTGTGTGTGTGTGTGTGTGTGTGTGTGTATTTTAATTTCAATGATAGTTTTCCTAGATAACAAATTGTTGACAGAATAGAGTAAAGCAAGAATAATTACTACATTTGCAGGTGTTGGGTAAAAATTTTTTCAGATAAAAAAATTTTTAAAGAATAATTACTACAGTAATTAAATTGTTGGTGATCTTGGTTGAAAACTCTTCTGTTAGAGATGGCACCATCCCAGAAAGGTTAAATCATATGTTAAAGGTCAGTATGTGACTTCTACCTGGCCCAAAGTACAATTCAAATTCAAAGAAAACAAGGGGGTAAATTAAAATTAAAAACCCAGATAATTAAAAACATTTTAATCACAATTATCAAGTGCAGTTGAAAAATTATAATTAGTGAGAGTAGACACTAAGCCCTGAAGAAACAAGTGGTAAGAAACTAAAGTGCTTGTTATGGAGCCATCAATTTAGATTTCTTTTTGTCTATTAGTTTATGAAACTGGCTTTCATTTTTAATGCGTACTCCCATTTCCTATAATTCCTCCATTTTCAAATAGAATTTCAAATTCAGAAACTCTAAATGTGACACCCGGCTTCACACTGGATTTGCTACTTTAATAATGTAAATTAGGTTTCTAGAAAATACAACAGAAAAAAAACAGAAAACTTTTTAAAATATTTCAAAGGCACTTATAAACTCTAATGTATTGAACATCCTGAGGATGTTTATGTGCTAGGTATTATAACAGACAAAAGAATACCAAGAAAATTAAGACTGAGTCCCTGCCTTCCAGAGCTTATATTCAGTAAGAGAAGAAGGGAGAATTAAGCACAAGGTACAGTGTGGTAATAACTATGAGAACAGAGGGTATATTACATGAGTATAGCATAAAATAGTGATTAAAAATACATTAGTTGTCAAAATGATCTTGGTAAATTCAAAATGCCGAATCAAGCAAAATAGTTTTATTCACTAAAGAAAATGTCTAGAAGAAAAATATATTTTACCCCAAATTCTATAATCTGTAACAGGATAGAAATCTAACTGCCAGTCAGTAAAGGTAATCAAACAACCATCAGCTAATAGCAGAGCCTAAAATAAAAATAAAAGAATACTAAGATAATTCCAGTATAGTGAGCTCTATTCAAACCATTAGTAGAAAATAAATTATAGAATCTAGTATGTTAGATGGTTTAATAAAGTGGAATACTGGGGGTTCTTGATAAGTTGCTTAAAAGGTATAATAAAACAGCAAATTTAGTAAACAAGAACTTTTTCCGTACTTCTGGTAGAATTCTGAGCTTGTCTCATACCTGCTTTCTGGGTCTCAAAACTACATTTATCCAGGAGATCCAGAAATCCAATCGTTTTCTCTGCATTTTACACTATCTCTAAAAGTGATTTACAAGTAAATTAAAGTGTTAATCAAATCAGGAAAATACTACAATTTCCAGCCATTATTTAATCACGTATGTCTTAGGCACTGCCGCAGTGCTATCAAGCTGCTTCCAAATGTGAAGAGTAACTAAAGGGAAGATCCAGTCTTGTCCTGGGGACACTTATAATATTTTTCTAACAATGAACATTAATTTCAGAAGTAATTCAGAAGCAATGTATGGCAATATGGAGTTAGCATAGATTATACATAATATTGGTGGCATCTTAAAAAGACGAAGGCACAATTTTTGAAAACAAGCTTATTATAAAATATTATTTGTGAAGTCAAAGATCGAGGTTATATTTTCAGCTTTATAATTCTTTTGGGTGGCTCCAAGCAAGTTCTCTGTTCCCTCTTAGTCTCAATGTTTCAACTGTAAAGATGTATTTTTATTCACCCAATCTGTTTCACAGAATTTTTGTGAAGATCAAATGATAAAGCATGTGAACTGAAAAATACTTCAAGAGATTACGTGGGCATCTGTATCTTAGAAGCCTCAATTGGGGAATTATTGTGAGTCAGAAAAAATAGGAAAACTCGTAATAAAAAAATAAACAAGGCATAGTCTATTTTATATAATTCATGTTTGGGAGCATCTCTTACTCAGAAACAACGTTCGATCCTTCATGTTTTAGAACCTCTCATTTCCAGTGAATTCCAATTTTAACTCAGTCAGTGCTGCATTTTACACATTTTGATGTCAGTGTGATATAATTAAACACTGGGAAAAAACCTACTCCGTAGTGAAAGATTTACTTACATCTCAATATTTTATCATAAAATTGTTAGATTTCCTTTGAATATTTTTACAGCATTCTGTTACTTCATTTAAAAAATCTGTATTAAAAATTACCCAAGAGTGATTTGGGAGGGAAAAAAAATCTACTGTATCCTCACAAGCAGAAATAATGTCTTCCATTTTTCAAAGTTCCCATCTAAATTTTTTTAAATTACACATTTTATTAATTATCATTATAATGTACAATTGGATGCACTGCATATTTAACTTACAATTTTTAAGGTTGCTAGTCGTTATACATTCAAATTTAGTGATAACAGAATTTTCCCTTTATCTAATACAGCATTATTTGCTTAACCATCTCTTTGTGGTTTGGTAATAAGATTGCTCAAAAATTTTCACTGTTACAAATCACTCTCATGCTAAAATATTTATTGTAAGTTTTTCCATTTCATTACCATATTTTTTTATTTATAAATTCGCAACTTGAGTTTCTAGAATTAGAGCACCTAAATATTTTATGGACTACCTAGAGCAATGTTACCATTGCCACTAGTCTAATATTGCACAATTTTTTGCAAAACCTCATTAGTATTGGCTTTCATGATTTTAAAATTTTTGGTAGCTTATCAAGAATAAAATATATTGCCCTTTAAAAGAAGTTAAGGTTTTAGCTGAGAAATAAATTTTAATTGCAAAGCTTTAGAAGTATCTTTATCTCAATTTGAGCCCTCCATAAGATTCATTGAGCTTCTCAGAACAGTACCTTGATCATCTTTTGCAAAATCAAACCACAATGGGCAAAACTGAAGGCCAGAGAAAATCCTTAAAAGGACAGTTGGGTGCTTCCAAAACATGATAGCTGGCTGGCCTCTAGGTGGCTTCCCAATGAAGCATAGCTGGTTAAATATACCAAATTTCGGGATCAAAACTTAACTACATTGCAGACTTAGAAAGCTGATATTTTCAGCCCATCACAAGTGAATCCATTTCTCATAAGAAAACACACAGTACTTCTGGCTGCGAATCTGATGTATTATACTGAGTCCAATTTATATATTATAGATTATAATATTGGTGGTGTTTTAAAAGGTAGAAAGCACAATTTTCAAAAACAAGCTTATTATAAAATATTATTTTGCAGTCAAAGATCTGGGTTAGATTCCCGGATTTATAATTCTTTATTGGTGGCTCCAAGCAAGTTCCATTTTCCCCTCTGACTCTCAATTTTTCAGCTGTAAAGAAGATGTATTTTCATTCACCCAATCTGTTCACAGAATTTTTGTGAGGATGAAATGATAAAGCATGTGAACTGAAAAGTACTTTAAGAGATTATGGGGGCATCTGTGTTTCAGAAGCCTCAAATGAGGAAGTATTGTAATTTACCATCAGCAATACGGCAGTCATTCAGACTGGAATTGTCTTGTGGACAGTTCTAGGACAACCTCTCCTCACCAGTAGACTTAGCTGGAGACTCATACTATAACCAAATGTTTGCTTGGCAGATTCTGGTGTATAAGAAGACGAATACTATCATTTAAATATTTAATGGCAAGAGGCTATTATAACAAGAAAAATTTTTGTTTACATTTGAGATAGTCTTATAATTTCCCAAACTATATCTCAATGGTCTCATGAAGGAAAATCATATGTTATATAAAACATAATACGTACTCAAATTCTATAAATTTTTCTCACTGCAAGACTTCTCCCAGATTTTAATATGCCAGTGTTCATTATTGATGTCTAAGAGGAAAGTCTCCTAAGTCCCATTTCCTAAATAGAATTTTTGGAGAAATAGGCAGAACATCTATTAATATCTCTCAGAAATAGAGAACCAGGTTTGGATTATGGAATTATAATACTTAAAATACTCCAGTTTTTTCTCCCAAGATAGATGTGTGGACATCTCTACTTTGACACACCCAACATCTATAGGAAGAGAAAAACAGGACAATTAGAGTCACTGATGAAACAGCTAACGTTATCTGGGGTATGTGCCCTGGTGTTTGTTGTCGCGTGCCAGAGACATTTAGGACACAGACACACACCAAGAGTTTAGGAGTGGAGGTTTAATCTGCAGAAGAGAAAAGAAAGAGAAAGAGAAACAGCTGTCTCTATAGAGAGAGGTGTTTCCTAGCGAAGTGACCCACTGGTGGCCAATGCATAGGATTTTATGGTCTGAGGTTTGAGGAGGTGGTGTCTGATTTACATAGATAGGGCTCACAGATTTGTTCCATCAGGTATGACGTTTACATAGGGCAGGCAAGGGGAAGGCTGGTCACTCCACCCTAATCTTATAATGCAAATGGACTTTCCAGTTGATCAGCACCATCTTGTCTGCTTCTTATTGTACATATGCCTGACAAAAGGAAGGGAAGATGGAGCCGCCATCTTGAACATGTCTAGTCCTTAGTTCCTGCCACATTCACACGTGCAAGCTCCCAGCTTGCTTCTCTGTGTCTGCCCCTCAACTTTACAGGCTGCTCTTTGTTAGAAAATGATTTGAGATTGCTTTTCATTAAAAAGGAAAGCCTTACCGAGGACTCCCATACCCTTACTCTATGCCTAAGTAATTTATTCTTAACTCCTGTACCAGTGAGACTCAAATTATTGAGAATTGTTGAGAAGCAGAAACTAACTACCTGGATTGTAAACCAAGGAAATGGTACCTGAAAACTGCCAACGGTACCTGAGAATGGAGCTGACACAGAGAAAAGCACAGGTGAGACAGGGAGAAAGAAAAACCAATTTCTGGTGATGGTATTAAATTCTGAGCTCAAGCAGTGTCTCAAGTCAACTATACCCTTGAATTTTAAATTTCTATAAACCTAGAAATATGTAAATTCTCTCCCTCTCTTCTCCTTAAACCAATTTGCAACTAAAATATGTTTTACCTATTAACGTGGGCAGTATTTGGATAGAATTCTTCCGGGCGGGCGCGGTGGCTCACGCCTGTAATCCCAGCACTTTGGGAGGCCGAGGCGGGCAGATCACGAGGTCAGGAGATCGAGACCATCCTGGCTAACACGGTGAAACCCCGTCTCTACTAAAAAAAATACAAAAAATTAGCCGAGCGAGGTGGCGGGCGCTGTAGTCCCAGCTACTCGGGAGGCTGAGGCAGGAGAATGGTGTGAACCCGGGGCGGAGCCTGCAGTGAGCCGAGATCGCGCCACTGCACTCCAGCCTGGGTGACACAGCGAGACTCCATCTCAAACAAAACAAAACAAAACAACAACAACAACAATTCTTCAACTTCGTGGCTGATTTTTATACGTTTCTATTACTAACCAATGCTCCTTAAGATCATCATATTTCTTATGTATGTAAAGTCATTTATATATGAACAACACTTTTGGGTATGCCATGCTCTTGTCTTATATGTCTTTGGGGCGATTTATTTTCTCTCTGTTTTTAAATGTATTACTCAACATAAATGTGTTTTATTGGCAATACATAAAACACATAAATGTGTTTTATTTGTAGGTTGTTTTACCCTCTGTACTACTTCCAGGCATGATAACGAATTAAATGAAAAGTTTCCAAACATCTCCATTTATGCATATTTCTCTGACCCAGTAAGGTGCTTTTTTTTGTTATTAGGACTCTAGCGCATATTCTCTTTATCCTAAACACATAAAACAGTATCTGGCACCTAATTGGCTTGAAAGTTGTTGGATTTCTTCTTAGACAATATCATCAATCTGTTATTTTTCTCTTCCTATGGCATTTGCTCTTTTTGGACTGTACGCTGTGCTAGAATATCTGTTATACTTCATTCCCTGCCACCACCCTTACTCAAGAAAAGATGTTTCTAAGGTGACTGATATTTTAAGAAATAAAGTTAATAGAACTGTTAGTGACTAGGATAGCATTATGTTTTTGACCTTTCAAAGGTATTTACCGTTGAATAAAAATGATTACTTTCAGAAGAATGAATATCTAATGGTGGAATTTAATTGAAGATAGTTTGAGACTATAAACTCTATTTCCAACATAAATTATATTGATAAAGTAACTACGTTTTCACTTTTTCTTTAAAATTGGTATTACTTGCTTCTCTTTCTCCCTGACTTCCACTACAAGTATTTTCCTTTTCATCCTACTCATGGTCCTCCTAGGCCCTGGTTAATCCATAAACCATGTTTCATAAATTAAATTGAATAGCACTTTAAAGCAAAATAAACAGCTTCCTGGCTAAGTAAGAAATAGAGCCAAGATCAATTAGTAATATCTATCATGGGCAGGAGCGACTGTTCACTACTAAATAAATTTGCTTCTCCAGATTTAGCCAAACAGTTGTATGATACCATTAATATTATTTGAACAGTATATATCTACATAGTCATTTAGCAACCAGGATTATAAATTAAACAGAAATTAGAAATTGAAAATCTTCTGCTAACTTTTTTCATTAAAAAAGTGAAAACTCAGAAATATATTTCACAAAGCTAAAATTTCAGAAATAAAACTGTCCTTTTTAAACTTTTCTTTACAAACCCATCTTAACTCGAATAAGCTTCCAACTAATAAATACTAATAGTTCCTTTAAAAAAAAAAGCCTTTTAATAATATCACAGTGAAAATAATATTTCCTTGAAGGAGGTAAATGGGGGATGCCCTGTACACAGATCTTAACTCTAACTAATTGTAAGTTTAGCTCACTCAATGTAACCAGAATTAGTCAGAAAAATCTGATTTTCTCCTGTCTCAAGCAAACAAAATGTTAAGTTCACTAGTTTAGAAAATATCGACTGGAACTGCTAACAATTAGCTTGTTCTTATTATGGTGAAAATAGATTTATACATTTTATGTACTATATCTAGGTAATATAAAATGGCACATATTATGGAAGCAGGACAATTTTATTATTTAATTGTACCAACAGAAAAAAAAGTGAAATTGACAGAATTTTATTCCCAGTATAGCGGTCGAAAAACATTTTGTTATTATGAATTTGCCATACATTATTGTCCTTTTTCATACTCCCAAAGGGAAAAAACATATTTGATTGAAAAATAATATATAGTTCTCATAAGGCATGATTTTTCTCATGTCCTAGTTTTTAGCCACAATCACGAGGAGCTTCCTGACATTTAGAGAAGCATTTCATTGCCAGAAGGTGGCGCTGTAGAATAGTTAAAAACGCAGGTTTGCTTTCCCTCAGAAACAAAGCAGATATTCCCTTCATTAACATCCAAGTTAACTGCAATTCTAAGAGTATTCAAATTAAATAAATGCCCTACTGCCCTTTCCTTGCTAACATTTTAAAATCACCATTTTCCTATGTCTGTGACCTAATTGTCTAGGCAAACTAGCAGTACAACAATTTAGAAAGTGCAATATTAAAAACAAAATAAGCAAAAATATTAAGGGATATGTTAGAAAAGTAGGCCAGGGTTACATCAGAAATACCAACTTCTGCTTTAACATTTAATAAAATTTATCTATAAATGCATTTGAATAGCATTTCATGCCATATAATTGTATTATACTCAAAATATACATAAAATCAGAGAATTCATGTGCAAAATCAGATAATTAACTATAGAAATTCATGGATCTTCTAGTGATTATTTAAAATATTTCTGGCATTATTAAAACCTTAGGATTTAATAAGTGTATGGGGAAATTGAAGAAAGAGCAAAGAAATCAGAAAAGAGAGTAGAATTCCTTAATTCTTGAATTTTCTAGAGTTTTTAGAAATCTTTGCCTAGTAAAACATATGTAGCATTATATGTAATAAATTTCGACTACAGTAAATTGATCTGTTTTCTATGCAAAGACAGATGGAGAACATCTGTGATGTTGCCTGAGATTGTGAGTATTTATAGCACATTATTTATGTAAGCAACAAGAACCTATTCAGTGGTCAAATGAAAACTGTTATATTTAGAATGGAAAAGTCCACTTAAAACTGTCAACTTATAGTTTTTGGAAGAATTGGAAATTTTAGTCATAGTCATTTATATACTGGGAGCTTTTTTTTGTCTATTTGAGTCTTGTTGTTTACCAGTTGTTATATCACACAAACTACAAATGCATCTCTAGTAAAACTCTAAGCATGTGATAACAGTAGACAATGACTAGAAATATACTTGAAATTCATCATGTGCAATGTATTTAGTGTAGCCTATAGTATCACAAATACATCAATGTGTCCCACTCTTACTTTTATGAAATTATCTTCACGATGCACCATGGTTTAAAATATCTGTTGAAATGGAAGGCATAGATCCATCACTTAAAATTTGAAGAGTCATACTATTATACTTAATCTGTTTTTCTTGAAATACGTAGCACAAATATTTGGATTCTTAAAAATTAATAATAACCATAGCTTGAGTTTTGTTAAATTAAGGCTTTTCTATCATCTCAATTTACAATGCATTATAGAAATATGCATACCACTGTCATTTTCAGGATTTGGGAGGATGTCTGCAAATTAAGCTAGTAATTTATCTTAAGAAGAAAGGAATGAAGATACCAAAATTACACGTGACACTTTGTAATATTCATGTTTCTACTAACACACCATCTCTGAATGCAATAGACTCTACTCAAGTATTTTTAAATGTGTAAATGACATTTATTCTGTAAATACTTAAATTAGTTTTTTCCAGAAAAGACATATTCAGAAAAGGAACATTCAGTTAAAAAACTACAGGACATAAATTTTTCAAATATTAATGTTAGAAATTAAGCAGATCAAATATTCCGAGTCATATCAATATTTTTACTTCTCAGGCAAATATAGAAAAAGGTTATTACAATTCTCTGAGTATAACAACTTATGTACAGGATATAACCGAAACTATAGAACTAATACGGTGCAAATCCTTGACACAATTTTGCTCAGTAAGCAAGGTTAGTCTCTCACCCTACTGTAATCAAGCCCAATATTATCAAATTGACGCAACAGTATATTCTCTGTCAGACAAATTACTCTTCACCCAAGACCGCATAATCCAACAAATCTATAAAGATGGAAATAATATATGACAATAATGTGGAGGAGAAAAACTAATATCTTTTCCTCACCTATCACAAGGCTCATAGCTAAGTCACCTGTAATAAAAGATTAACAAAATGCATATAAATGTATTGAATAAAAGTTTTGTGTGGTGTTGGAGCCTTCAGAAATGAAAACCCAAAGAAATAGACACTTGTATATTTTTATGCTAAATTCAATGAAGAAGTGGCTAGTCGTGCAGGAATGTAGTTGAAGGACAAAAGGATATGTATAATCTAATGGTAATAAACTTGGGGGAACCAGCAAGGCCTGTTTGTTCAAATTCGACTCTGTGTCCCTGTGTCTTCAGAAACATACACATTTCTTTTCTCTATGTATGAGGAGGGTACCTCTCCAAAGAAAAGTCTTATGACCTAGTTTGAAAGAAAGGCAGAGAATTCTTTTACAACCTGCTTCAGGGGAGAAGGGAAGGAGAAGGTCAGAGAGTAAGTTTCCTGTTTCTGCTCTTTCCTTAAATGCCAAAATGCCATATTTTGGGGTAGCATGCCCTGAAGTCCATTAATATAAATTTGGACAGTGACTGTCTCTGGGAGGAAAGGTAGCACTTGTTTTGGAGACGTATGGGGAAACTTTCCCTGAGATGATGGAAATGTTCCATATCCTGACAAGATTAGACAGGTCTATGCACTTTTCAAAACTCATCAAGCTGTGCTCTTAGATCTATGCGTCTCACTGTGTATAAATTATATCTCAAGAAAAATGATCATATTCAAAGAATAGATTTTTTAAAGAGAACATTTTTAAAAGCTGTGCTACAAAATGTTATGGGAAAGAAGGAAAATTTATCTCCTTGTTGCATCAGCTTTGTCTCCAGTTGGCAAGAAAATGAATAAAGAAATAAATAAGTCGATAAATTAAAAAAACTTATTTGTAACACATATAGTCATGGTAGAAGTAATACAAAACAGATGTGGAAACACAAAAGGCACAGAAGCAGGATCAAGACCTATAGACAGTTGTTAAAAAAAATTGGTGCTTATTATAATCAAGAAGCAAAGGTATGTGAATAAAACACCGATTCCATATTATAGTAGGAGAGTAAAACGTGTGTGTGTATATGTATATATATGCACAGATATTATCATACGAGTCAGAAAGATATAAATACCTCAAGATTTGTTTAAAGACCAATGCAATTGTTAAAGACCAATGCAATTTCAGAAGTACAGGAGAAGCTATTAAAAAGGTCTTATCTAAATAACTGAAACCTTAAAAGGTAAAAATAGGCATAAAGGAAACCAGCACAGTGACCGCCACACTCTGGAGTTGTAGCGCAATGAAATTCTTGAAGGACTATAACTATTTATGTGTTTCCCAAATGTCCACAAAGTAATTCCAGCTTGATCATCACTATCTCTTATGTTCTATATTCTAATTATCTGGCCATTATGGTAACACAAAATGATTAGTGATAAAACTAGCCAATAACCCATCTGGTGGCTTCAACTATTTTTTTTTTTTCATTTTAAGACAGCAATTAGCCAAACCTTATCTTCTGCATCTCATTCCTCAGATTGCATGTTTCAGTTTTTCTCTCACTCCAGCAACCCTAGAAGCCATAAAGCAGTGAGCATTTTCTGAGGCTGCTCCAAAGAGACAAACCTGAGTAAGAAAAAAAAAATGCATCCTAAGAGCCTAGTGCTTAAAGTGGAGAAACATGAGCAGTTTACTTTAATCAACAGATTTGAGAATAGAAGAATATATGTTTTTCTTATTTTATTTTTAAAGAGTTAGAGGAATTTAAAAACCAACCCTCTATTTTTGTGTACTTTGTATTAGTTGTTGAATATTAACTTTACACTCACTTAATGATCTAAGGTAGACTGCTTTCCATTCTTACTGTTTTGTTTTTCTTTTCAGAATGGAACCCTAGACTTTATGAAATCACATTTCCAGTAGTCCATCTATGAGCACTGTTTCTTGGCTCTTTACCAAACCATGTGGAGAGCTGTAGGAATCTCGAAGATGTGAATCTGTTTATTTAAATTAATCTAATGATTAGTAGCATTAATATTCAATAGATGACTTGTTTATTTTCATATTCTCTGCGGACAGTTATTTATAAACATATATTTTATTATAATTTTTTAATATCAAGTTTTTGTAATATTTGTAATATTCTCATTTTGGACCTGCACCTAAAAATAGTCAGTTTGGGCTGGGCGCGGTAGCTCACACCTGTAATCCCAGCACTTTGGGAGGCCAAGGCAGGTGGATCATGAGGTCAAGAGATTGAGACTATCTTGGCAAACATGGTGAAACCCAGTCTGTACTAAAAGTGCAAAAATTAGCTGGGCATGGTGGCATGCGCCTGTAGTTCCAGCTACTCCAGCTACTCGGGAGGCCGAGGCAAGAGAATTGCTTGAACCCGGGAGGCAGAGGTTGGAGTGAGCCAAGATTGCACCATTGAACTCCAGCCTAGGTGACAGGGTGAGACTCTGTCTCAAAATAATAATAATAATAATAATTTCTTAATTTAAAAAATTTAAATTTTCACTTAAAAATTTAAAAAAAGAAAGAGGGCTGGGCTCAGTGGCTCAGGCCGGGTGCAGTGGCTCACCCCTGTAATCCCAGCACTTTGGGAGGCTGAGACGGGCAGATCACCTGAGGCTGGGAGTTTGAGACCAGCCTGACCAACATGGTGAAACCCCGTCTGTACTAAAAGTACAAAATTAGTCGGGCACATGCCTGACCAGCTACTTGGGAGGCTGAAGCAGGAGAATCACTTGAACTCAGGAAGTGCAGATTGCGGTGAGCTGAGATCGCACCGTTGCACTCCAGCCTGGGCAATGAGTGAAACTCCGTCTCAAAAATAAATAAATAAATAAATAAACAAATAAATGGAAGGAAAAAAAAAAGAAATAGTCAGTTTGAGTCTATTCTGATTCTATTTTCTATAAGTAAATTTTTGAGAACAATAATTACTTGAATTGATGGCTACTGTAGGAGTTAATACAGTTTTGATCTAATTCTATAACAAAAGTACCCAAAATGCAGCCATGTAAACAAGACAAAATTTCTCTCACTTGTGTTTTTACTTTCTTTCTTTTATATCTAAGATGACAGTGAGAACCTATAATACAGCTTTGCCATGTTCAGCGCAAGGTTTCCTCACTATCTCCCAACTGGTTGATGGTGTGTGTGTTGAGGGCGAGGGAGCAGACAGGAGAGCGCAAAGATAATTCTTTTAAGAACACAACTAGAATAATCAGGCATCGTTCCTCTCCATATTTCATTGACTGCAACCAGTAAGGTGCCCACATCTAGTTGAAAGAAAGGCTTGAAAAGATGGCCTTTGGCTAGTTAGCCATCATCAGGAAAGAAGACGGTAAAGAATAGTGGGGAACAACTTGCAGTCAATTACCCAAATATCCAGGTATACAAGAAGAGGAAAGCATAGCTGTCATTTTTCAAGGCAATGATCAAATACCACTGGACAAGATTTTTGACCTCTTCTGCTATGGCAGTGAAATAATTTCCATGATTATCGAGGAAGAATTATGTTATCTTGGAGGAATTTATTGTCCCTTATTATGGTTCCTATTTTCACTTCTCTATGAGATTATTTGTCCATTACTGCTATAGTAACCAAAACATTGTTTTGGTGTAATGTAAGTATTCAATAAATGAATTATCTATTCTAAATATGTATCCATTTTATTCTCAGAAGTATTTAATTACCCTGTAATTATTTTGTAAGAAAGAATTAGAAAATATTCTCTCTTTGGAGCTGCGCATATTTTGTGATGTATATGCTGCAAAACCAGTAGTGGGGCATGGGAGATACTTTAAGTCAAACACAGACTGGCTTCTGCAGGTCAATGCAATTCTCTGAAAACCTTAGTCTGCTTTTGATCTAGTTGCTTCCAGTCAGATCCATGGGTAAATTATCATACCCAAAGACCTAACCCAGGCAGTGTTGCTATGCATGCAGACTATCTTCTTTTATTTACTGTTTTCTTTGCTTAGCACATTCTGCTCTCCTTCAGTTTATGGGTGTCTACTTTGAAGCTACCTGAAAATATTAGTTTAGGCAGGAAAGCATCACTCTCAGCCTAACCTTCAAAACTATAAAGAACTTCAATTAACTGAGAGGTTTTAATGTGGGCACTTGAAAAAGTCACAGGCCTATTTACTGCCGGCCCTCCTTTTTTAGAGTCACCTCTAGCCCGAGTACGTATTGTCACAGAACTTTGCACAAGAATCTTCCTCGGCAGTTCACAGAGGTTACGTGTTCTTCTGGCAAGTAATCTCCCTTTTTAAGGACTGCAAATGACAGTTTTATGAAATGCTTTATCATAAAGTAATGAGAATTACTAACTTTCTAGCCTGCAATATCTGTGTTCTCCCCTACTCTCAATCCTTAGACCAAAGCTTCATTTTTTTTATTATGCTAGAGTACACTTCTAGTAACCAAGTCATGTTTCATTTAAGATTAGATGTCATTAAAACATAGAAAGAGACCCTAAAACACAGCATTTTATACTAGATAAAAATTTATGTCTCACTAAATATCAAGTGGTAGGTTGCTTGTTGTTGGCAGGACAACTCCTCCGTTCTCAATATGTCACTTCTGTCTCTGGATTCAGGGAAACAGCTTTTGCCATGCATGACACAACTATCAGAAAGAGGGAAAGGTTCCAGAATATTGCATGCTTTAATCTTTAAGGACAAAGCCTTAAGTACCAAATATGTTCTGTTTAAATTCCATGGTCTAGAGCTTAGACACATGGTCCTACCTCTCAAAAGGGAGGTTGAAAAAGGAAGTCTTAAGTTGGATGGGCATGTGACCAGTTGAAACTCTATTGTGGAAACAGGTTAAGAAAAGATACGGGGTGACAATTCTCGGTTTGATGCAATACTGTTATTCAGAAACAAATCTAAATATTTAAAGCAGGAAAGATTCATTTAACACAGAGAATAAACTACTTTTTGCAATAATGATAGGAAGAGCCACAGTTGTGGGCTCTAGGCTGGAACACAGCACAGGAGAACTGAAACACCCAGGGGCTGAGATCACCACTGGAACTACTGCAGATGAACAATCCACTATAAAAGCAATCTCAAAATTAGAAAGCTGGGAATCAGCTGTCACCACTACTTTTGCCACAGCTGCCTCTCAACACCAAGGGAAGTGAAGAATAGATACTGCAGTATTGCTTTGAAAAACAAGATCTTCCTTGTCAGTACATGAGAGGGAAAGAAAAAAAGAAAAGAAAAGAAAGAAGGAAAGAAAGAGAGAAAGAAAGAAGAAAAAAAGAAAGAAGAGAAAGGAGAGAGGAAGGTGGAAGGAAGGAAGGAGGGAGGGAAGGAAGGAAGAAGGAGGGAGGAAAAAAAGAAGAAAAAGAAAGAAAGAGAAAGAAAGAAAAGAAAGAAGGAGAAAGAAAGAGAAAGGAAAAGAAAGAGAAAGAAAGAAGATAGAAAAAGAAAGAAAGAAAAGAAACAGAAAGAGATAAAGAAATATACTCCTTGCTTGTACCTTTTACCTTGTACAAATACAACTTCTTGGTAGAACCAACTCTCATCCTGACTCTCGGCTGCAAAGGCGTATGGGAAGTGTCATTTTTAGATTTTCAGAATCTAGAGTAAGGCATGTCCACTTGGCAGAGGGTCAAAACATCCACCTCTGCTCCTGCTGAACAATGGGCACCAGAGAAGAGCATATATTATTAAAGCATTATTTTTTCCAAATTAATAATGAAAACGGCAGATGATTGTTCAATCTACTCTTTTATATTGTATATATTTATGGTGTACAACATGATATTTTGACATATACATTGTGGAGTGGCTAAATAAAGCTAATTACTATATACGTTACTTCCCATACCATTTTTTTTGTAGTGAAAACACTTAAAATCTGTCTTACAAATTTTCAAGTATACAATACATTGCTTTAACCATAATAACTATGTTGCACAATGGACCTCTTGAACTTAGTTCTCCTGTCTACCTGAAATTTTGGTATCCTTTCACCAACATCTCCCCAGTCTCCCTCCCACAGCTTCTGGTGACCACCATTTTACTCTCTGCTCCTATTAATTTAACTTTTTTAGATTTCACACATAAGTAAGATTACGTAGTATTTCTTTTTCTATATCTAGCTTATTTTACTCAAGATAATGCCCTCCGGATCATCCATGTTGTTGCAAATGTCAGGATTTCCTTTTTTTTTTTAAGGGCGGGAGAGGATTCTATTATATATATGTACTCATTCTACTTATATAGCAGTAGATGAATCTTTCGTCTATGTTGATTCTTTGATAATGAATATCTCTTAAAATTATTGGTTCAAGTTTAGTACAAAATGTTGAGGCTCAGGTTGTATAAGGCTTAGAAAAATCAATATAAATATTTTGTTTATGCTAGATATTAAATAGTATTTTGGAATGTCTAAAAGCTCTATCTTTATAAAGAATTTCATATTCTATTGATTCATTTTTTTCCCTCTTAAAGTGAATGAATAAGCAATTTACTTTTTAATGGAGCAGCAATGCAGCTAGCACTTAATTTCTAGATAACTTGATCAAAACATTTTCCTTTCTCTGGCAGTTTCCTATATTTGAAATAGAAATATTCAAGTAGCTGCATTATTACCTGTATCTGCCTTCATTTGTTTTTCACCCAGGTAGTAACTAGGTTCGGGTCACTCTATTAAGCAACAGGGTGGGAAGTTGCTCTTGTAATCTTCATGATAGCAGAAACCTTGTCGGTCTTTTTCACCACATTATAACCAGTACTAGGTAGCTGCTAAGTACCCAGTAGATACTCTATCAGAACTTTTGACTTAAAAAGTGAGATCCTGCTTTAAAATGGGTATATACAAATAACATTAAAAAGAGAATGAGATGGAAAATGTGGAGCACGTATGAAATATGCAGGTAGCCAGCTTCGGGGTCTGGGTCACAACTCTTTATATTAAACTTTAAAGACAACTCTGCTAAGTTCTACCTACTGGTAGAGCGAGTGTTGAAAAATCTTTCCCAGGTTTCGAGGAAGACTACAGGCAGATGAGTAAGGACACTTGTGGAACTCATCTTGTAGTGTGTGTTCTGAAAATTGAGGAATTTTGAACAAAGAAATTACATTTGCTTTAGAGTGGGGGGAAATAAGCCTATTTAGAAAAAAATAGAAGGTTATATATAATTTGACATTGATTTCTTAATGTAACAAGCAGGAAAGTTTTAGAAGGCTGTTCACCATGACACTTAAAATTTTGAATCTTACAATAAAATGCATAAACAGAATAACCTAATTAATATTAACACAATAGATAGGAAATCAAATAAACTTGCACTGTAAACATTGATTTTTAAATAAAATTTGCATTTCATTGTTGAAGCTTGATCATTATGTCTTAAATACTTTGCCTAAAAAATGGAGTAGACTACTACCAGGTAAGACAGAAGGCTTTGTGTGTTTAAATTTTAGACATAGGACATAGCCATGAAAAAAGTAAATTTTAGAAGAAGCTTAATTGTTCTCTGGATTTTACTTTTAATTAAAAGTGCTACTAAAATAGGTAAGCGTACATGTTAAGCAAGGAAAGATAAAATATTGAAGAACATATTTTCAAAGGAAACAAAGTACAAGGTACATTTTTGTACCCTTTCTTGTTAATGAATAATGACTATCAAACTGTTCTAACCTTAATCTTTCAGTTTTATCAAGATTAGATTGTTCCTTTTCAACCCTGTCCAGCTCTCATAAGTCCTCCTGAAAAATGTATGAGCCTACTTTAATGTGTGGTAAGAGATTTGTAGATCCAAAATGTTTCAATTTTTGAAGGGACTACTTTTCTTAAATAGTGGCTCATTTTAGGAATTAATTTAAAGAGATTTTTAAGGGTTTAGCATAAATGTATTTGGAAAAAATCACTACATGTAAAGTTATTTTTAAAGTCATCTATCTCCCCAGAGTTCCAAAGCTAAGAATTGCAGCTCAGGTTATTATTAAAATATAAAGGTATGATTGTTTTCCTGTGTGACATCACCCTTCACTTCTAGGTCAAGCTCCCATTTTTCTGTGACCTCTCACACCTTTGTAGCTTTAGAACAGAAGGGGTACAAGGGTCAGGGGATGGTGTTGTACAATTGTGAACCTTCAATACTATAAATATCTTTCCATGAGTAGCCCTGAAAGTGATATAATTCTCAACTTTCTCTTCTCTACCCTTCCATGTAAGAAATCATTCTTACAGAAAACTAATATAAATCTAAAAAGAAGAAAAAAGAAGAGAAAAAAACAGCAACAACAAAAGGATCCTATGACATATTTTGGAAACAAGAATAATCCAATTTATTTTTATTTCCTAAAACTTTCTCCCAGTAAAGCAGGCCTACTTCTGGCAGATCCTATTTTACCTGGATTTAATTATATAATTTCTTGTGTTGTCTCAGAGTCTCCACACATTGTTCAATTTCAAGAGCAGTATACCAAAACAATAAACTACCCACATCTACTTGCTAATCTTATAAATATTGTTTTATTTTGCTGTTTCTTTTCAGATGTTATTAAAAATATTTAAATTGAAATTTACTATGCATCCTAAGGTTAAACTAAAAATTAATATCTTTCTAAATTAGAAAAAAAGAACTTATTAAATTCTAATTAAATAAAGAAAATACCTCGATAGGTGAAACTCACAGAATGGCTAGAATACCTTTTTCAAGGGCTCACCTCTGCTCCTGCAAATTGAGACCACTGGTTTCACCACATCCAACCACCTCCATGTTTAAATGCATAATAACCTTAGCTGTAATTTGAGGGGAAATATGCTCACCTGACACATTTTTTAAAAATATATTTTCGTTTGTATATTGCTGATCAGTATCTTTGGCCCGAATTCTGTTTAGCACAGAGAAGCTAATTTATGGTTGGGTTTTTGGCTTAAATCCTCTATTCATTATGTCAATGCAAACCTTTTTTCTTTTTTTTTTTTCCATATAACCCTTCAGGGTCTGATGAAAAATAGATTTCCAAACATGCCCAACCTGCCAAACAGGAATAAAAGCTTCCAGTGGAAGCATCACGTTCCCTTGAAATAGAAGTGTTTTAGCTTGTGTGAGCGTATTTGACTCTTGAAAAGAAATGAGATCGTGCTTCATTTCAGGAAGATATATGCGTCAGGTAAGAAACTAAAACAAATAAACTTCCTATACTTAACTACATAGCATGATATTTCGATTCAAATATATTATTGAGGCAAAATAGCTCTTTAATTATACTGTGATACAAAAATGGTAGATGAATTTAAAATCAGAGTGAGTTTGTGCCATATTTTGAAACAGAGATATCCAGCGTGTAAATATTCCCCAAAATCTACAACCAGAAGATAGATCTTTCCTGAATAAACTTATTCTTTCTCTCTTTCCCCCCTCCCTCTGCCTCTTTCTTTCTCTCTCTCTCCAGCTAGCTGACACCACAGATTGCATTTGATAACATACCATTTCATCAGAGCCTTGAGCTAATTATTTCATTCATGTCTACTGGTAGATTTTTCTTAGTGTACACTTTTAGTGTCTTGAATCTCGTGCCACTAGCCTGTAGACGGCATCCCCATGTTGGCTCCCAGAGGAAATTCTTGTTAAATGGAAGGTGGAATTTCTTAACATATGGGATCCAAACTAGAAGCAACTCCTGCTAGGGAGAAGCTCTGTTCTATTTCCATTTCCTCCCTCTGTGCTGCGGTCCGTCTCTGCTGTTTGCCTGCCTCTTTATTCGTAGCTCACTGAGGCCAATGTGAACCTATTGTGTGTCCCAGTTGCCCCCTTATGTTCTTGTCTGATGAACAATTCTATTTCTGAAGCTTAGGATTAAAGTTAGAGATAAGATATACCCCATTCTTTCAAACTAATCATAATATATAACTTGTACATAGTGATCACCTTTTTAAATGCATTAGCTAATGTAATTATTGCATCTTAGGAAACAGACTCAGAGAGCGAGGTTAAAGAACACATACCCCTCATGTCATTAATAATGTTATTAAGAGCTTGGATTTTAATCAAGGTTTTCTTATTCCAACTCAAGGGCTCTTTCCATGACATGTTATTTATTCTCCACGCATGTCTATCTGCCATCTGAACCAGATAAAAAGCAAGTTTGTGAATTGAGCATAAGAAAATAGTGAGCATAAGAAAATAGCTAACCATGAGTGAGCTGGCAAAAAAAAAAAAAAAAAAAAAAAAGGACAACTTCTACCTCCTATAGAAAAGGTTCATAGTAGGTGAGTCTTCACTGATTCATTAAATAAGCAAGATCCTGTGATGCCATTGTGAACCCCAAGGCTATGATTTCACTTTTTCTTCTGCCTGAGCTGGAATCACTTTGGTCGTGAGGAAGCCCTCTTCAAGTAAGCAAAACATGGTACAATTCTCTCAGAGCTTAGGAAGAAAACGTGATGAAGTAATCATTTCCAATCTAGAAAAGCATTGTATTGTATTTCTAACTAAATTCTTGCTATTTTCCAAATGTATGATCTGATGAAATGGTATACAGATAATCATAGCAAAATATGATTAAATCGTTTAGGCATAAATCCATTTTAACTGTTATCAGTTCTTAGCAATAGACCTTTTATGACAAAACTCTTGCATTTTAAATTATTATGATTTATTTTTCTGTTGGCTGAAATATTTTCAAGAGTTTTTCAGCTATAAAATAAGAGTGATGTGTATCTTTGAATTTCTTATGCAAAAATATGTATTTTGCTTGGCAACCTTATTTTTTATCTCAAAGTTTTTCTAATTTTATTGTGGTTTTTCACTGTGCAAGTTATTTAAAAATATTTTTTAAGTTTAAAAACATGAGTTCTGTAAGTTATCTTATTTTTACTGATTTTGACTACGTTGGGGACAGAGAAAACAGTCTGTACAATACTGACTTTGAATTATATTAAAATTAGCCAAATATATGATCAATTCTCATAAGCCATCTTGTCCTTATAAAGGTATAAATTCCAATACTGGATACAGTATCTTATATATGTTCATTGAATTAAGCTTGTTAATTGTATATTTTTGACTGATCACTCTACAAATGATGTGAGATTACTATTACTTCCATTATAAATGTGGCTATATCAGTTTCTCCTTGTAGCAGTATAAACTGTTGCCATTTAAATTTCAAATGAATTATTTTTAAGTATAAATCTGTGATACGTGCCTGGTGAATTGGCTCTTTACCTTATAAAGTGTTATTCTTTACCTCCTGAATTACTTTTTCCAATAGGCCTGTTTTGTCTTTTTAATGTAATGACATCAGTTTTTTGTTGTTGTCGATATTATTACAAATTGCCTGTGATACCTTTTTCGTCTTTTAAATTTTAAGCAATACTTATCCTTTAAATTCTGGTATATCTGTAACAAATCTCATTTAGCTTTTTTTCTTAATAAAATGTAACAATCTAGAGATTTTATATGACATAACCAGACAATTCACATTTATGTGTTTCTGATATATACCTTTTCATTTCTTCATCTTAGAGAACATTTATATTTGTGCTTCAGCTGAAGATAGGACAAGGCAATTGTTTGTCTCCAGCTGATTGAAATCAGTGCCACCCTTTTCTCATCTTCTCACTTACGGAACTTCTCCCAACTTGATTGATGTTTGTTGTTTTTGTTGTTGTTTTCATTCTTTGCTTTCTACCGGTAGAAAATACACCCTCTATTATCTGAATATACATTTATTATCTAAAAATTTAACATGCATTCTTCAAAAATCAAAATTTATATCTGTACTTTCTCAATAGAAAATGTTTTTTAAGTTGGATTGCTCAACCCCAACTTATATAGTATTATAGTCTAGTATTTAATTATATCTTACTTATTCTGCTTTCCAGATTAGAAATTGTTATTATTGTTTATATAGTCAACGTTAGTTCAGAATTATCCACATATTTACTATCATGTTCACTCACCTCCCCTTCTGGTATTTTTCAGACCTTCCCTGGGATAATTTTCCTTCTACTCTTAAGCACATTTTTTAAAAATTTCCATTAATGGTAATGTTCTAGAGATAAACAGGTTCTGAGAACACATTTTTATTTTGTTCTGCTTTTCAAAATGCTGTTTTGTTGAGTATTGGCTTATATTCTTCATATTTCCACCCCCCGCCGAGATCACGTTGGCTTCCTCCTTTGTTGTGATATTTTTTGCTTAGGTTCCATTATGATTACTTTCTTGGTATTGTGCATCTTTGAATAGGAGTAATTTTTTTTTTCTGGAGACAGCTACTTTTTGGAATATTGTATGTGAGAACAAAAGAAGAAAATCAGCTGTGTGAGCAGACAGGCTGAATTCTGATCTATTGTTTCTGAATACTTTCTCATCAACACTCAACCTTTTGAGAAAACTCTCTCTGGGCGTGGGGAGAAAAACCATCTACCTGGCTCACAGTGCATAGTGTCTTCTGTAGATTGAGATCAGCATCACCACTCTTTTCTCCTCTGTCTTACCAGACTAATAACCCGCTGTAAAAGCCTGCATGGGGCATCTGAACACTTGCTCACTCAGCAAGCCTTTTCCTCAATGATTTTGAGAATTCTCTTTCTTAGAGTCTTCATGATAACATTCTCCTCTCATAGTACTGAAATAATTTTATAAGCATCAGCTTGATTATTTCATGGTTGTGTGTGTTTCTGTATTTTTGTGTATACATGTGCGTGGCTATTTATTCAAACTCCAAGGAGAAAAACCTTCTCCAGAATAATTAGTGGCAAATTTTTCTTTAATCTGTACTTCTGCCACTTGGGCTCTGGTTAAATCCCCTTCTCAGATATGTCTTTGATACTTGGTTTCTGATGTGAGAAAATTATTTTTCACATTTTAGGTATGTTCATTTATGCTTCATCATTTAAGGAATCATGAATAAATACAAAATTAAATGCAAAACAAATGTTTTTGTATGATTTATTGATAAACAAAAGGATTTAATCTTTAGCAGATGGAAAAGCTAAATATATATGGTATAAATGTAAAGTTAATATTAGTTAATAAATTGAGCTGGTTATAAAATTCCAGAAGTCTCCATTAATTCATCTTAAAACACACACTTTTACCTGATTCATAAATGCCTATATCTATTATAACTTATGTAAAAATTTCAATAAAATGGTCTTGATGCTTTTAGCCTACAGTTTCCTGTTACTAATATTGCCTCTCTTGCTTCATTTTGCATGTCTCTGTGTGTGTGTCTGTGTAGGTGTGTATGTTTGAGTAATATATTTGGTAATACTTTTAACTTTGCTTTAATTTTTTTATGTGTTTCTGTTACAAAAACTATGCAATAGGCTGGGTGTGGTGGCTCAAGCCTGTAATCCCAGCACTTTGGGAGGCTGAGGTGGGCAGATCACCTGAGGTCAGGAGTTTGAGACCAGCCTGGCCAACATGATGAAACCTCATCTCTACTAAAAATATAAAAATTAGGCAGGCATGGTGGCAGGCGCCTGTAATCCCAGCTACTCAGGAGGCTGAGGCAGAAGAATCGCTTGAACCCGGGAGGCAGAGGTTGCAGTGAGCCGAGATCGTGCCATTGCACTCCAGCCTGGGGAACAAGAGCGAGACTTCATCTAAAAAAAAAAAAAAAACAACAACACTACGCAATAGAAAATTTATATTTGCATAATGTTCTTAATCCTATTAACTGCTTATATTTATCATCATTAGATGTCAGTGATCCTACAGGGCCCATTCTGTTTGCTATTCTTAAAACATACTTTTAATTTCCTATATTCCTGCTGAATATAATGTAAATGTTATCACATTTTGATTCCTCTAGTGTTTTGGAAAATACGGATGGTATTTTTCTCCAACTAATAGTTCTATAATACTTAATAACTCTATATATACAAACAAATACATATGAATTTTTAAAAAAGCATTGATAGAAACAAAACAGCATATTTTATCCCCTTTCCTCTTGTAAGACAGAACATTTAACATGCCTTTCAGTTTTAGTTGAAATATAATCTAAGACTCTTCACCTTGCTCATTAATACAGAGTAAATTTTGAAATTATTAAATTATATTTGCAATCATTATTTAGACCTAGTCAATGTTAACTGGTTTTTAAAGAGTTACTATTAGTTCCCTATTACTGAGTTCTTATTTTGATTAAAATTTTGTGGCCTGATGCATGTTACTCATTAGAAGTGCACAAAGGTTTGTGAGCACTTACATATGTTCAAATATGTTTTAGCTGCTCTCACATACAAAAGACAAACTGAATGTTTGGTATAGAACATGTTTACCTTAGAACTATGTAGACATAGTTCCATTATCTTAAGGCAGTTTGTCTTTACAAGTAAACTGTATGTCCAGATAGATTTTTCTTTCTTCTCCTCCTTTTTCTTCCTCCTCTCGCCCTCTCTCCCTCCCTCCCTTCTTCCTCCTCCTCCTCATTCTCTTCTTTTTCTTCATTTTTTTCATGTTGGGTAAATGCTTCATTTTTAAAATATCACAATACACATATATTTTCTGGTTATGTATATATGTACCATATACATATGCAGATGTAATATGCATATTCAGGGTTTTCTTTTTTTGCCATCTTCAATGTTGGTTGTTTCTACTTTTTCTGATTTATTTTTAGGATTTCCATAATACAGTGATAGTTCTCCTTTCTATGAATGTTACAATTGTAGTATCACATCTTATACTTTCTCTCACTTGTTCCTCTTATTCTGTATTCATAGTATTTCTCAATTTTTAATTCAAAATTTAGTTTTCTGATGTATCAATTCTGCTTTAAGGAATATTTTAAATATGTGACTGAATTTTCAGTTTCTTCACATCTCAGTATCTCATTAAGCTCCATTTTATTGGCATCTCTCTCACCCAATTTTTTCTTTTTTTCATTTTGTTTTGCTACTTTTTAATTGTATAGATTATTTAATAGAACACATGATTTCTTAATTTTATAGATCACATATAACTACTGTTTTTATAATAATTACTTCGTTATACATAGCATATATTTTTCAGAAGTAAGATCTTCTTTTATGTCTTGATAAGCATTCACTTTATTTCTTGCAGAATATTTGCACATCTGTATTAACACATTTTTCCCAATTACTCGTCCTTTGAATTCTCTCTGTTGATGACTCATAAATAATGTCTGCAGCTTATCTTGCCTGGTTCCTCTCATTATTGACCTGTTAGAGCATGTTTCTCATATTTTCAACTAAAGGGATGGTAAATATGAACAGACTTCATCTGATTTCTGGTCACTAGCAGTCACTTAATTTCCCTAAATTCTGGACTTCATCTATATTGCTTTCATGTCCAATTGACTATTTTGAGAAGGTATACGTATCTAGGTAATTCTAGCCAATATACAGTTTTTCTTTTGCCAGAAGTGGACTGTTTTTGTACTTTCTCATGGTATTCTTTGTACCCCAAACATTCATCCCCCGTTCCTACATGAGGCAAAACAAATGCACAGTCACCATAGATGCAACATTTTGCATTAACGCAAATTTTAGTCTTAGAAAGCATGTAGAAAGCTAAGTGGCCATGTGGCCCTCGTTGCTACTGAAAGGTGTTGCTGTGCAACAGATCAACCTTTTTAGGGCGGTGGAGGGAAATGATCCGACCCTATATCTCCCAATTCAGCAGTAGCAGGAAAATGAACCATTTCTTTACCATTTTTTCAGGCTGGGATATTTATTCTCCTCCAGATACAAATCAAGTGCCAGCCAGTACGTGTGGATTTTTTCCTTCCATTTCTGTTTAATCTGTTTTGACTTACATATGATAAAAATTTAGTTGACTGAATGGATGTGAGTCTTTGTGGCTGGTAATGCTATACTAAATGAATTTTTTTGTTTGCTTATTCAATTCATAAAATATTTGCTTAATTTTTTGAGTTATGTTACCAGCCAGATATCATTCTACAGCAAGTCAACTGTATTGATGCTAAGAACCTTGATTTTTATTGTTATTATTATTATTATTCTAAGATTAGAGATATCATTAAGGATATTATTTCCCGAAACCACAGTCTATTTGACCAGCTTTTAATTTCATAATTTGTAACCTTTTTCAAGTTTTTACAAAGTTTTCTGAATTTTTCTACCTATCTGTTCTTCCATTCAGCCTTCCCATACTAATTCATTTAACTCTTAGACTACATTGATTTTTAGATGAATTCCCACTGTTGTGCTTCCTATGCAGTGAATCATATGACATAATTCAGATACTTGTTTTAAATAGTGAAAATAAAATGTGACTATTCAAACAGTGCATATTAGCCATATTTTAAAAAATAATTTTATGTGGTATTTATCATTGTGTGTGCTGTTTTCTCAGAAGCATTAAAATTACCAGTGTATTCAACTTACCATTGGTTTTACCTACATTTGCCTTTCAAAAAATTTCTAGATCTTTCTTTAAATAATATTCTTATCAAATATCTCATTCACCATAACAATAACTTTGTCAAAGATTCAGTCAAAACTTAGATTGCTTTCTTTTTTTTTTTAAACGAGTCTCACTCTGTCACTCAGGCTGGAGTGCAGTGGTGCATATCAGTGCTCCAACCTCCACCTCCCGGGTCAAACAATTCTCATGCCTCAGCCTCCCAAGTAGCTGGGATTACAGCCGTGCACCAACACACCTGGCAAATTTTTTTATTTTTAGTAGAGATGGGATTTTGTCGTGTTGGCCAGGCTGATCTTGAACTCCTGGCCTCAAGTCTATCCTCCTGCCTCGGCCTCCCAAAGTGCTGGTATTATAGGCATGAGCCACTGTGCCAGCTGAAACTTAGATTTCTTAAGAAGCTATATCCTCATGCTAACGATTACGTTAATATTAAACATCATTAAGTAGGTATCTGTTCATATTTTTTATATTTTGCATAATTAATTCACCTATATATATATATATATTTTTTTTTTTTGGTGAAGAACATCCACATGTTTCTAGCCACTAGAACAGCAATAGATACATTGGGGTATATGTAGTTTTTCTCCCCTCTCCTGCATCTGGGCAGAGGGCAGTAATGAAACATTATCTCCCCTAGGTTTTCCTCACCCATACAAGTCTTCTCAAACCATGTCCTGTAAAGTGACTACCATGTAAGGAGATTTCATTTAAGAGCTAAAACTATTTACCACTTTGGTTTCAGAACAATATTAGAGTTTTCCAAAGAAGAAACTGTTATGGAATTATTTTTTTCTGCTACTTACTTCCATTCACAGTCAAATACTCATAAAAACAAGGGTAATCTTTTGCATGAGTGGAAAATTTTGCCGCATTACATTGGTAACTAACAATAATGCTTACACAAAATGGAAATAAAGATGACAATACACATTATTTTATTATTATCAGTTAAAATACATAGAATCAGTTAAATAAAATAGACAAAAATTAATGGATTACGGGATACATCCAAATAGTAATTATAAAATGATGTGGCTACTATTTGTCAGACACTGACAATTTACCCTTTTTCTTTTTTTTTTTTCTTTCTTTTTTTTTTTTTTTTTGAGATGGCATCTCTCTCCGTTACCCAGGCTGGAGTGCAGTGGTGAGATCTTAGCTCACTGCAACCTCCATCTCCCGGGTTCAAGCAATTCTCCTGCCTCAGCCTCCCATGTAGCTGGGATTATAGGCGTGAGCCACCACGCCCGGCTAATTTTTGTATTTTTAGTAAAGACAGGGTTTCACCACGTTTGTCAGGCTAGTCTTGAACTCCCGACCTCAGGTGATCCACCCACCTCAGCCTCCCAAAGTGCTGGGATTACAGGTGTGAGCCACTGCGCACAGCCCGACAAGTTTTTCTTATATAATACTTATTAACACTATGGAAGGCAGTTATTAATATCTTTATTTTTATTAATAACAAATTTGAGATGTTAGAAATGTTTACTAATTTACTCAGAGTCATGCAGCTATTAATGAAGAGTGAAGATAAAACTCTCTTGAGCCCATCTTTTTTTTTTTCTCTCATTAACCCCTGTTACCTTTGACTAAATGGTGCTGAAATTCTCCTTTAGTTTTGTAGAGTTATGCTGAACTTAGGGAATAACATTAAATGTGGCCCAAGGACTACTACTGTTTTCCAGGAAAATATGCAGTGTCTTAGTTCCCAAGTGAGGTAAAACTTATCACTTAAACCAGTCCCAATGTTTATTGGACCAGTATTCTATAAAATGTAGGCTAGCTATACAATGATCTATAGTTTTACTCTAATTCTAGACAACTTAAAATAACAGAAAACAGTCTATTGTGGGTACTTTATGGTTAAAAGATATAATGCTTTATAAATATAAATCCTCTTAAGGAATAGTTTCATATTCTAAAAATGTAACTTTGACATGCCTGAAGTTGTTTACTAACATACCAACTCCTTCTATTATTAAAATATATAAATTTTAAAAGGTATTTAAATTAAAACTATAATTTTACGAACTACATCTGAATTGATTAATATTTTTTCTCATAAAAGCAAGAAGAGTGACAGTATCTCAATTTGTAAAATATACAGTGGGACACATTCTTTCACTTGAGATTTAATCTATGCAAGATGTTTTGCTGATTTTTTTAGGCTTCCTTTACCCTCTTTTTGTAAGGAAGACTTGGCTCTCCCTTAGGACTCTGTTCTTTTGTGACATCTAGTGGAAGCTGTTCATAGTCCCATGCCCCACATACCAAGGAACAGGAGACAGGCCCACATTCTTCTATATGGCTGTTGACTACCAGGTCACTCCTTTTCAACACAGTATAAAATTCCACTCCTTAGAGTCCCCAGACATCCTTCGCTACTGCCCCATGTCTCTTCTACTTGCTGACCTCCTCTGACCTTGTTCCTCCACATCTGTTAGAGACTTGCCTGCTAGTTACACTTGGCTCAGCATTTTCATTTCACACTCTAACTCCAGGCTTCCCAGAGAACTTCAAAGCCATTCAATCATGATTTTTCTAAATAAGGTCATTTATTCCTTTTAGTAATAAAATACTCATGTTTTTCCCTAGGCCCATGGCAAACAAAATAAGAGACTACATTTCCAGCCTTCCTGTTGTTATACATTCAGGGCAATGAGATGTGAGCAGAAGTGATATATGCAGTTCTCATCAGGTCCTTAAAAGGAAGCAGCTTGCTTTTCACTTATTTTCCTCTTACCAGGACCGCAAGTGGACAAAGTGAGATGGCAGTGGCTTATTATTTTTCTCCTACCTCTCAGACTATTCTGTACTTTTCTTTTTGGGGTCAATCCATTATATACTGATTGTCTCTTATACTGAGATTTTATTCTCATATTGATATCTCTTCTTAATCTCTTAACCATCTTTAAACAAGACTTATGGAATAAACCATAAGATATGTCACCTCAATTCAAGACCCACATGTAATAACTGCTTATTCGGCATCTTCACGTAGATTTTGTACAAGTCCTTCAGTTTCATACATCCAATGAATCATGCTACCTAATACTCTTTAAATTGATGATATTAGCAACTACACAAAATAAAGGTACAGCTTAATGTGCTATTAGAAATTGAACAAACTTGTAATCACCTCCCATGTCTAGAAATTTCCTAACATCCAGAAAGCCCTGCTTACTCTCCCAAACACAATGCCCTTTGTCTCCCCATGAGTAAACACTCTTCTGATATCACTTCTGTACTTTTCTATATAATTTCTTCAAGCAAGTGTTTATTCCTAAATTGCATGGCTTTATTTTCCCTTATTTTGGGGAGTAGTATTTTTAAGTATTTTTTAATTAATGTATTTCTGCTCCGTTTATTTTTTTCTGGAAATTTACTTGTTAAAGAAACCATATTATTTTTTCTGTACAGATTTCCACCTGATTTAGTTTAACATGTACCTCTGTCCTCTATATTTCCTGGGCCTTGGTAATTAAATCAAGAGGCTTAATCAAATATATTCAAGTCAGAATTTTTGGCAAGACTTCTTCATGGTAGTTTTGAATTCTTTATCAGGAAGCACAAAACACCTGGCTGCCTCTCTTCTTGTGATATTAGCAGTCACCAATGCTTGATGCCTAGTTTTTATAATTCATTAGTTTCTGTAAAATATTGATAATGCAATTTCATCACTTTCTTCATTTATTTATTTCTCTTCTACAAAGAGAAACTTTGCCTCATCTATTACTTAGTTATCCAGTGACAGCTTTATTTTAACAATGACAAAATAAATGCTTGATTGTACACTTTATTAGCCCTGCATTGTACAAAGACAATTAATTCATTGTGCATGAATGTGTGTCATGTGAATTCATGGATATAAACATATTTCATATTAGCTAGTAAGAGCCTCTTTGAGTTAGCTCACAGGTTCTATTGATGTACCCTCATATTCTTTGATATCTTTCTTGTGAACTAGAGTCACAGGACATCCCAGCTCATCGTATACATTATCTGCCCAAACCTGAAATCAACTGGTCCACCAAGCAACCCTGCTTTCTTTTACTAGGTAATGATGTTCCAGTACCACAATCTGAATGTGAGGAATGCTCATTGTACTGAAATGAACATTACTTCTAGGCCTTCCAAGGAATGAAGTTATAAGAAATGACACTCACACACACACACACACACCCATCCATAGACACACACAAACACACACACAGAGATAGAGAGAGAGTGAGAAAGAGAGAGATGCTGGGGATGCTAGAATTACTCATTTTTTAAAATCCAGCATTACACACAAAATATTATGAGGATGAAAATTCTAATACAGTCACTTATATGATTAACAAAAAGAGTTTTCTTAAAAATGCATACATTATTTTCCAGCACCATGTATTAAATAGGGAATCCTTTCCCCATTGCTTGATTTTGTCAGGTTTGTCAACGATCACATAGTTGTAGATATACGGCATTATTTCTGAGGGCTCTGTTCTGTTCCATTGGTCTATATCTCTGTTTTGGTACCAGTACCATGCTGTTTTGGTTACTGTAGTCTTGTAGTATAGTTTGAAGTCAGGTAGCGTGATGCCCCCAGCTTTGTTCTTTTGGCTTAGGATTGACTTGGCAATGCAGGCTCTTTTTTGGTTCCATATGAACTTTAAAGTAGTTTTTTCCAATTCTGTGAAGAAAGTCATTGGTAGCTTGATGGGGATGGCATTGAATCTATAAATTACCTAGGGCAGTTTAATAAATGGTGCTGGGAAAACTGGCTAGCCATATGTAGAAAGCTGAAACTGGATCCCTTCTTTACATCTTATACAAAAATTAATTCAAGATGGATTAAAGACTTACATGTTAGACCTAAAACCATAAAAACCCTAGAAGGAAACCTAGGCAATACCATTCAGGACATAGCTATGGGCAAGGACTCCATGTCTAAAACACCAAAAGCAATGGCAACAAAAGCCAAAATTGAAAAATGGGATCTAATTAAACTAAAGAGCTTCTGCACAGCAAAAGAAACTACCATCAGAGTGAACAGGCAACCTACAGAATGGGAGAAAATTTTTGCAACCTACTCATCTGACAAAGGGCTAATATCCAGAATCTACAATGAACTCAAACAAATTTACAAGAAAAAAAAAACCCCATCAAAAAGTGGGTGAAGGATATGAACAGACACTTCTTGAAAGAAGACACTTACGCAGCCAAAAAACACATGAAAAAAATGCTCATCATCACTGGCCATCAGAGAAATGCAAATCAAAACCACAATGAGATACCACCTCACACCAGTTAGAATGGTGATCATTAAAAAGTCAGGAAACAACAGGAGCTGGAGAGGATGTGGAGAAATAGGAACACTTTTACACTGTTGGTGGGACTGTAAACTAGTTCAACCATTGTGGAAGTCAGTGTGGCGATTCCTCAGGGATCTAGAACTAGAAATACCATTTGACCCAGCCATCCCATTACTGGGTATATACCCAAAGGATTATAAATCATGCTGCTATAAAGACACATGCACATGTATGTTTATTGCGGCACTATTCCCAATAGCAAAGACTTGGAACCAACCCAAATGTCCAACAATGATAGACTGGATTAAGAAAATGTGGCACATATACACCATGGAATACTATGCAACCATAAAAATTGATGAGTTCAGATCCTTTGTAGGGACATGGATGAAGCTGGAAACCATAAATCTCAGCAAACTATTGCAAGGACAAAAAACCAAACACCGCATGTTCTCACTCATAGGTGGGAATTGAACAATGAGAACACATGGACACAGGAAGGGGAACATCACACCCCGGGGACTGTTGTGGGGTGGGGGCAGGGGGGAGGGATAGCATTAGGAGACGCACCTAATGCTAAATGACGAGTTAATGGGTGCAGCACACCAACATGGCACATGTATCCATATGTAACAAACCTGCACTTTGTGCACATGTACCCTAAAACTTAAAGTATAATAATAATAATAAAAAGCCTACGTTATTTTCATGTCCTCCACCTTTTATTAAAGTTGAACTACGTATATGTTGTCAGATCAGATAGCCATATTAAACTGTCTTCAATATGTCCCTCATCTGTCTGAGGTCTCTAAGAAAACATGTTATATATTTAATTCTCACCAACAGGCTTTGTGTTGATATATCTCTGTCATTTTGATTGTCTGAAGCTTATTCTCCAGTATTTATTTTTAAAAGTCCATAAGAACAATATTTTCTGAGTTCCTGAATATTTCCTGAGTTCCGGGGTCATGACAGTTTGAGAAGCTTTAATTTTGAAGTCAGTTTATGTCCTTGGTTTAATTCTCTTTTCTTGAATATCTAAAATATATCACATTATTTGCTTCTGTCACAAGGTGTTGCTGCCAAAAAGTCTGTTGACAATTTTCCTTCCCATAAGGTTGTAAGACTATGTTGGTCTTTTTCACTGCTGTGACTCATGACCTAGTACTTTGTAACAAAGTGCCTTCTCATGTCTTCACCTTTCTTCATTCACTTCATCTTTCTCCTTTTATATTCCACATCTTTTTTATCCTCTTAATTTATTTATTTTTTTTGAGATGGAGTTTCGCTCTTGTTGCCCAGGCCGGAGTGCGGTGACATGATCTCGACTCAGTGCAACCTCTGCCTTCTGGTTTCAAGCAATTCTCCTGTCTCAGCTTCCCACATAGCTGGGATTACAGGCGTCCGCCACCACGCCTGCCTAATTTTTTGTAGTTTTAGTAGAGACAGGGTTTCACCATGTTGGCCAGGCTGGCCTCAAACTCCTGAGCTCGTGATCCACCCGCCTCGGCCTCCCAAAGTGCTGGGATTACAGTCGTGGGCCACCATGCCTGGCCTATCTTCTATTTTTCTTACTCCTGTTTTTCTTCCTTCTTATTTTTGGCCTTGACTTTGCCAAATTGATATCCTCTGTATGGAAATCAATTTAAAGATCTCCTCTTCCTCTTCTCAAATCTGTCAGAAAAACTGTTAACTTCCTTCAAGTTAGCTTAGGAATCTTCTATTCTTGCAATCTTACCCACTCACTTTGACACACTGAAATCTTCTTTTCCTAATGACATTGCTCACAGTTGTAATGTAAAAAAATTTATCTGAGCAGCAAATAAATTATTGAAAATAATTTTCCAGTCCTCTAATTCATTACTAAGAGAACACTCAGTAAAACAATATTTAAACAGAGGAAGGGGATCTGCATATTTGTTGCAGTAGACAAAGAAAACAGCAGCTACATCTTCTGATCAGTAAGTGTTCTCGTTGTCCTGGAATTCTCTTCAGGTTAGATTTGTCTGATAATAATTGAATCATTATTGTTTCTTCCTCAAATGCCACTAGGTTGTACTCATGCAGCCCCCAGCAAGTGTCATATTTCAAAGACTATCAGGATTCAGTCTGTGGGTTTCCTTCACTCTCCACGTCTTTCCCTGAAGCAAGCTTTATTCCCACAAATCATTTACCCCAAAGTTGTTATGTGAAAATAGGAGGCTAACTTTTTATTGTCTTATTTACTCCTGAGACACACTCAGAGGCATTGAATGAATTACTGATTCAACTGCTTTATTATATTTAAGGTTGAAAATTTAACAATGCTTAGGAATCAAAACATTCTTGAAACCAGGTCTCAAGGTCCTGCACAAAATTATCTTTGACATATTGCACATTCTAAACAAAAACATACCCAATATATAAACCTCAAATATGTTCTTCATGAATTTTACTTTTGCTTTTTCCAAGGCAAAATAAGCTTAATAATATTCTATATAAAATCCTATAAATAAAATGGAGCCTGTGTGTATTAAAGTTATTCCTACATTGTACTGTAATATAAATTTTTGTCTATGACCTACTTGAAGGCCAGAGCTGTATTTTATAGTTTTTGTATTCATTTTTGTATTACAAGTGTTTTGTACAGTGCTTGACATATATACTTAAAAACAGCTACTGAATAAACAAATGCGCAAATGAGTAATAGGTGTGTGAATAAATAAATGTATTTATTAAAGTCAATATCTCTCAAAAATGAGAATAAATGATGGCTTTGAATTTTCCATATGCAAGAATCTTTAGGCAGTTTAATGGGAAGTGAAACTTCTATAAGATTAGACGTGAATAAGAAAACATCAATTGTTCGCATAAAAGGGCAGCTAATCAAGACTGTGTAAAGATTAATGTTTTCCCCAAGCACCTCTTGTCTTCACTTAAATAAAAATAGTATCAGAGCTTATGTAAATAGTAAAATGTTTACCTTATCACTCGATTCCAAATTAGAAATGAAAAAAGTGAGATAATGTAAATAATAAAAGATAAATCTATCTATCTATCTATCTATCTAGTTATTATCTTCTCTGAATTTATACACCAAATTGAACTGAGGAAGGTCAGATTTGTGTCTTGCTAAAATATGATTTTCTGTGTGTCTGTCTATGTAATACATACACTTGGCTCAGCAAGTGAGGAGATACTTGGGAATTGGTTGAGCAGATGAAGAGAGACTTGGGAATTTCAGAATATCCTTCCAACTCAGAGCCCTCTCAGTAACCAGGTCAGCCGCCATAGTTACAGACTTCCTTTCCACCTCACTAAAAATACAGATGGTTTAGCTCATTAGACATTGACACATCCTGTCTTGGCACAGTCTCTATCTCCCATGACATTTATATAAATTAAAACACTGGTAAATTGTATATTCCTAAAATTTGTTATCTGAAATAAAGATCATTTTTATTGAGTCCCATAATTTATTTCTTCCACACTCCTCTCATCTTCCTCCTGTAGATATTCTTAGTAATGTGGCCAGGACTTTTTGGATCAAGAACAAACATTCTCAGAAAGGTTCCTTTTTTGTTGTTCTTTTGTAAAATAAACATTTTTGTTCCTATTCTGAACATTGGAGTTGTTTGAATGATATTTACACCTTTATAGATTTAAAAAATAGAAGCAGCTGGCAGGGGCTGTCCTTTTTCTGATAGGTGTCGAAATTTTGTCTGTACTTTCTCTTTGAAGCCAGATAAGTAATTAATCCTCAACAGAAACTGACCTCTTGCAAGTTTAACTGAATACCAGGTTATGAGCAACTGTGGTACACTAAGGAGTTGTCATTAATAATACCAGCTTTCAAATATCACTGTTTGAATTGAGCTGAACTTTCCAACCAATAATAGAGAGCTTTTTTGTGTGCGTGGTCTTCTATACTTATTCTAGTCTCTGATTTTCCAGTTAATTTAGGAAATACCTTTCAGTTCATATATTGTATTTATTTTCTATTGCTGCTGTAACAAATTATCACAAACTTTGTTGCTTAAAGCAATACATTTATTACGTTTCAGTTCTGTAAGTCAGAAGTCCAACATGGGTCCCACTGTACTAAGATCAAGATTTCATCAGGGCTTTATTCCTTTCTGGAGGCTCCAAGGTAGAGATCCCTTGACCATTCCAGCTTCTAGAGACGTCTTATGTTCCTAGCCATGTGGCCCCTTTCTTCATCTTAAAAGCCAGCAAAGTGGATTTAATCCACATATCACAGCAGTCTGATCTCTTCTGCCTCCTTCTCCCATTTTAAGGATCCTTGTGATTACCCTGGGTCCAATCAGATAATCTTTCTATTTTAAGGTCAGCTAATTAGGAAACTTAATTTCATCTGCAGCCTTAAATCCTCTTTGCCAGGTAACTTACTGTGGTCACAGGTTCCAGGGATCAAAACATGGGAATATTTGAGGGGACACAGTTTTGTCTACAAAATACATTTTCTATAGTTCTGCAGTCTTACTTAAATCAGGGACTTTTAGACATGCCTTCTCAAATATGTCACAATTGCTCTTAAACTACATGTGTAGTTCTGTTTCAAAGTCGAAGTGTATGACTTTTAATTATTTTATACACTACTTCATAATGCAAAATGCAAACGTTTATTGGCTGGAACTAAATAATATTTTTATTTGTTTATAAACTAAGAAATATTGTAGCTTCTAGAATATGATGGTAAAAAGAAGATTGAAAATTACTAGAAATTTCTTAAAACAACCAAATTTAATATTAAGAAATGGATCTGGAAGAGGTTGTGTTTTTATTACATTTTCAATATGAAAAGATATTTCTCATTCTCCTTTATCTCATGATAATGAAATTTTTTCAGACAGGCTTCTAACCCATTTCAAGCTTGCTGTGAGAAGTACTTGAAAAATATTGTTATTAATAAAAATTAAAAAGCTTTTAACCCTTTTTAGTGGAGATAGTTCATTTGAGCGAATACTCTGTTCAGGGCCAAAATCCAGGCATGCTGTACATGTTACACTAGTATGTCATGTTCACCCATGGGCCTCCTTTAATCCCTGCTTATAATAAATCTGTGAACGTAAACTCAAACCTTAGATAAGTGAATATATTTTTTTGTTCCTCAGGTCTTTATTTGCTCAGTGGTAGTAATAATATTATATATCTGACAGGTTGAAGTGAGAAATAAACATGTTAAAACATGTAAATATCTACATATCTAAAGCATTAGCACAGAGTAGGTGCTCAAAAAAATGTTAGGTATCATTAACAATAACAAGATCGTCCAGCCTAAAGAAATCTTTAATTGCATTATCAGACCACTGGATACCTTATTTAAAGACCTTCCTGTGGCTCCATAAAATTAAAAAAACTCAAGGTTTTGAAAACATCAAAAATTGTAAAAATCACTTTAATGTAGCTACATTTGCCATAATAAACCACAAGGAGCAAGTCAAGCTAAGAAAGAGTGGAACAGAATATTAAGTTTTGTTGTCAAAATTAAAGTCACACCTGCTGACAAATTCGGAGTTCCATGATAGACAGTTGAAGGAGTACAATTTGCTCCAATGAAACATAGCTTATTCTACAAACATAAAGAGAAAAATTACCATTCCTGAAAAGGGCATTTCAGGTAGATAATGATATAGCTATATGACTCATGAATTCTTATAATATCTTTAAATAATATTTTGAGATTCATTTTCTGGTTAACACTTTATAAACCATTTACATACATCTCTTGAAAATCTTTCCCAAATTTATCAGTTAGTTCAGTTACTTTACTGAATATATAAAGTATAATAAATCTAATTCATTTATTCCTTAGGTGATTATGATTTTCAAAAAAATTTAAATGCCAACATAATAAAAATCAAATTGCATTGCAAAAAAAGATTGATAGAGAAATGTTTGATAGTCATTACCAGAATTATCCTTTAAAAATTGTTTTTGTCTTTACCACATGCACACATAATTGTTAAGAGAATTAATAAATCCATCAAAGTGAAGCAAATACTTCACAATTTCATTTTTCTCCTAACTTAAGTGTGGTTTTAAAAAGTTTATTAAATAATACGGTCAACAAATGAGCATCTACTATGAGTGAAGCAATGGACTAGGCACTGAATTTTAAGTAAGAAAAACCAATAACAAATATGGTCTGATGATCTAATGGAAAAGGGAAATAGTACATATGTAATTACAGGTGTAATTATTAGTCCCAATAAGAAGTGTAAACAGTAGAAAATATACAGTAGTTTTACCTTTCCCGGGCATTCAGAAGGTTTCTTTGAAGAAATAATATTTCAATTAAATCCTGAATGATGAAAAAGAATTAGCAAGGCAAGAAGTAGGATGAGTGTCCAGGATAACACCCTGGGAAAATGTCAGTTATCAAAAATCAAGTCCTTTTGAGGAGCCAGAAGGCCAAGATGATGAAAAGGGAGAGAATGAAACTGAGTAGCATAAGTTGAACCTAGAGAGTGTGCAGTGTCATGGGTCGTTAAGGAACTTCCAAGGCAACTGAGGAATTATAAACGTTATCCTGAGATAATGGGGAACCACTGAAAAACTATAACCAGTGGAGATATTTGGTTAGTGTCTTAAATAAAACATACATAATTGGATTACTGTATAAGGCACAAAAATGAATTGCAGAAAATGGAAAAGGAGTCCCAGAGTCAATACAATATTTCAAGTGAAAATATGAAAGTTTTAAATGAGAATTATGGTAGTGATAGACAGAGAGGGGAAGACAGATTTAAGATATATTTATGTAGTACATCCTACAAGGACTGGTGGATTATTGGATATAGAAGAAGAAAAATGAGGAAGGATTCAAAGGTGAAACTCTGGTTTCTGGTTTGAGCACCTGCGTGAATAATTGGGTCATTTTTTTGCCCCATAGAACACTGGAATAAGAGCAGATTCTTGGGTGAATTATGATTAGTTTTGGACTTTCACTTGGAGACTTAAAAAATATCCAAATGGAGCTATTGAATAAGTAATAAGAAGAGTGGCCAAGGTTAAAATCATTGACAAATGGATGGGTTGGTAATTTAAACCACAGGAGGTATGAAATAATTTACAATAAAAGAATAACAGGGAAGAAAAAAAGCCCTGACAAGGATAAGATGGAAAATGCATAATAGGCAGAAAAAAAAAAAGCCAGTGTTTGAGAAAGAGCAAACACAGAAAGACTCAGAAATTCCAGTGTCATGGAAAGCCAAAGTGAGAAAGCAAGAAATTTTAAGTATGGTGAACGGTATCAAATCCTGTGAAGAGATAAATTCAAAAAGGATGGAAAACTGTCTTTTGAATTTACTAACATAAAGGCAATTGATGAATTTAATGTTAGTAGTTTTAGGGAAGTATAAAAGGCTTTGCAATTATTTCGAGTTTTTTGGGAAAAAAGAAAAAGTTTAGCTAACCATATTAAGGTGATTAGTTGTGGTGGGTAGAAAAGAGTTAAAACTATGTCTATGGATGGGGTAATTGCTGGTCAAGAAGAGACTGTTTAGCTAATAAGAAAGAGACTTTAGCATGCCAACGTGCTTATAGATTTCCCTCTGTACTCAAATGATAAGTGGATATTCAATAGAAAAAGAGAATATTGACTTTGAATAGATTCATGAAACTTTCATTATAATTGACGTGACCTTATTTTTCTATCACAGGAGTTTTGTCAGTCTATCCAAAGTCAATACTCTCCTTTCAGACTTATAATGTTGTAAGCCCTGATAGAGTTTTATAGTACTTAAGGAATTATTTCACTTGCTAAGAAAGCCCACAAAACAGTTAGTTATAGTTATTTATCCTATATCTGTCTTACAAGCTCTTTTCTTTCAAATTAAATATTTTTTCTTTCATTTTATGCTTTTTCTAGGAAAATTTCTATCTTCTTTTGTATTATCAAGGAGATATTTGGAGCAGAGTCAACCCTCTCAGTTACATAAAATAAAAAATGGCATATTCTTGGCAAACGGATCCAAATCCTAATGAATCACATGAAAAGCAGTATGAACACCAAGAATTTCTCGTTGTAAATCAACCCCATTCTTCTAGCCAAGTCAGTCTGGGTTTTGATCAGATAGTAGATGAGATCAGTGGCAAAATTCCACACTACGAGAGTGAAATTGATGAAAACAACTTTTTTGTGCCCACTGCACCAAAATGGGACTCAACAGGGCATTCATTAAATGAAGCACACCAAATATCCTTGAATGAATTCACTTCTAAAAGCCGTGAACTCTCCTGGCATCAAGTTAGGAAAGCACCAGCAATTGGTTTTAGTCCTTCTGTGTTACCAAAACCTCAAAATATGAATAAAGAATGCTCCTGGGGAAGCCCCATAGGAAAACATCATGGTGCTGATGATTCCAGATTCAGTATTTTAGCTCCATCATTCACAAGTTTGGATAAAATTAATCTAGAGAAAGAATTAGAAAATGAAAATTATAACTACCATATAGGATTTGAAAGTAGCATTCCTCCAACAAATTCATCCTTCTCAAGTGACTTCATGCCGAAAGAAGAGAATAAAAGGAGTGGACATGTGAACATTGTGGAACCATCTTTGATGCTTTTGAAAGGCTCTCTTCAACCCGGAATGTGGGAAAGTACATGGCAGAAGAATATAGAGGTAAGTATAATACATGTCAATGTAAAAATATGAATCTGAAAGAATCATTCAATAATGTATTGGGTTAATTTGGTAATGAAGATAACTAACCTTAAATAGGGAAATCTATTCAACTTACTTTTGAAAAAAAATTTTCACAAATGATGTGTTCTTGTATTAATGATTTTTTTTCTGAGAAAAAGGGAAATTTAAAAAAAATATCATCTATAAAGTTCCAGTTCCAGTTTCATCAAAACTATTATAAAATTTTACTTGGTTTTAGTTACGGTACCTTCATTTCATTGATAAAAATAGCAGAGTTGAAGGTTTAACAGATAATATTTTCTGTTTTTTGTTTAATGCACATACACAAACACAAATACGTTTCATTACATTATATTTTGAGTCACATTGTAATGATTTGAAACTTTATATCATTATTGGTAGGAAAAAATGCCCCTTTACCCAAAGTCTCCTAATTTATACGATTGGCAGGCAACTTCTATTGAGATCATTCCAAAGGAAGGAAATTAAGTATTCATTGTGTGACTCATCTTAATGCTTTTATTACTAGCTTTAAAATCATTTTAGTAACCAGAGTTTTTTTCTGTATTTGAAGATTTCTCTACTTATTTCTCTGCTTGAGTCTAGACACAAGTAAAATCAGAAGTAAATAATATTTATTTCTGATTTAAAAAAGAAGAAACATTATTGCAGCTGCAGTTTCCTGGGTGAGGCAGAAGGGTTCTTTATTTATTCAACAACTATTTATCAAATCCTTAAAACATATTGTGATATGCTATCCAGAATGAATGCAAAGAAGAAAAGATATGATACTCGAATTCAGGAATAGCATATTGCTCATGTTTACTTGCAAACAAATAATGGCAACATAGTAAAATAACAGGTGGAGTAAGTGCATAGGAAAAGAAACATCTAATTCTACTTCATTTGAATTCACTTGCAAAAGAGGTAGCACCTCAAAAGATCTAAATTAAAATTCAGTAAATCTTAGGGCTGTCTAGTTCTGATCACAATAGTGTAATAACTACTAAACTTTCCCTACTCCTCAAAACAACTATACAGTTAGATGAAATAAGTGAATCAGGAGATTGAAGGTGTTGAATAGGCAGTATAGAACATAAATCCTTGAGAAAAGCAAGCCCTGTGATCATCTCAGTCTGTGCCTGAGGGTAATTTCATGCTGCTATGCAGGCTGGTGGAGCCCAATTTGAGCAGCAGTATCACTGACTGCGAAGGCAGTGCCTGCAGTTCCAAGTTGCAGAAGCAGCTGTGATTTGACAAGCAGAGTGCTAAAGAAGAGGTAGCTATGAAATGGGTATGGGTCAGAAGTAGAGAGAGGACTTACTGCTTGGCCAAGTATTGGGATGTGCTTGCAAGCCTTAGTAGATAATGTCAGCGTTTGGCTGAGAATTGGAAAGGATTGTGTTAATTACACAGAATTGAAGTTACAACGCAGAAATTTGGGCCAAATTAGAGAAGAGACTGAGCTGAGCGCTTCAGGCATTCAAATGAAGCTACAAAGCCATGTCTTAAGAGTAAAACTCATGCTCTAAAATCAATGCTACATCAACCAAAATAGATGTGGCCTAACAACAACAAAAATTCAGAATAATAAGGCAAATAAGACAAGGATTTTAACTGCCTGCCAATGAAAAAAAAACTTAACGATTCATAGTGTGCCATCTACAAAATTCAACATAAAATAAAAATGCATAGATATGTAAAGAAGCAGGGAATTTTGGCTCTTGCTCAGGAAAATAACTCTACCAGTCAAAAGAGCCTCTGAGATAATCCAGATGTTGGAATTAACAGATGGGGACTTTAAATTGGTTATTAAAAGTATGTTCAAGTAGATAAAGTTAAAGAAGTTCATAATAGCTAGCCCAATGATGATCTCAGCAGGAAATTAGAAACATCAAGAAACAAAGAAACAAAAACAAAGGCCAAGTCCAGTGCTGGAAACAAAATATAGGCAATAAAAAAGTTACTGGATGTGCTTAACAACAGATAGGAAAGAACAGGGGAAAAAATGATAATTTGAAAGCAAAACTGTTGAAATTAGCCAAACTGAAGTACAGAAAACACACGGATCACATAAACATGAGCAGGGATTCAGAGACTTATGAGACAAGAAACATAATATGTGGACAACTGAAATGCTAACAGGAGGAAAGAAAAATAGGGAGCAAAATTAATTTGAAGAAATAATGGTCAGGAAATTATTCAAATTTGATAGAAAATGTCAAATTACAGATCTAACAAGCTCACCACAACCCAAATAGAATAAATGCAAAGACAGCCACATATAGACATTTTATACTCAAACATCTGAAAATTAAAAGAGAAAATTATGGAAGGGGGCAAAAATGTAAGAAAAGATTTCACACAGTGGAACAACAATCTGAATGAAAGAAAACTTGTCACTCAAAACAATGGAAGCCAGAGACAATAGAATGACATTTTTAAATTCTTTAAAAGAAAATAAAACATGCTTCTATATCCACTGAGTATAAGTTTCAAAACCAAAAACAAAATAAAGACATTACCATAAACAAATGCTGAAAGAAATTAGCCAGCTAGCAGGCCATGAGAAATGCCAAATTAAATACTTCCGGTACAAGGAAAATGACACCGGATGGAATCTAGGAAAGAGTAAAGAGTGATAGAAATAGTAAATATGTTGAATAATACAAATGACTACTTTAAATTTTTTGAAAGACAATGTACCAAACAATATAATAGCATGTTATTGTAGGATTTATTGTGTATGTGGATAAAAACTATTTGACAATAATAACATAATGGGTGGAAGGGGATAAATGTTATTTTGCTATTGTAAATTCTTACATGTTAAATGCAATGGTACAGTAGTAGTTCTAAGTAAACTGAGATATATTAAGGGTGTATATTGCAATTCCTAGAGCTAGTACCATGAATTATAAAAAAAAAAATAGAAGAAAATCTAAAAATGCAGCAAAGGCATAAAATAAAATAAACATGTCAGGAGAAACAGAAGAACAGAATAAAATAGAAAAGACAAATAGAAACAAATATAAATAAGACAGTCTTAAATCTAACAATTTCCATAAATATACTAAATGTAAATAGAATAAACATTCCAAACAAAAGGCAGGAATTGACAAATGAGATAAAAAAGGAAGGACTCAATTGCTGTCTACAAGGGACACAAGAAACAAAGGCAGAGATAGATTGAAAGTAAAATAAACAAAAAGACAACATTCAATCAGAAAAAAATGCTTGTATGATGATTAATATCAGAAAAAGTATATTTCAGGGCTGAGTACTATTAGAGAAAAAAGGGATCATTTCGTAATGCTAAAATGGTCAATCAGGAAGAGATAACAAATTTAAATGTGTATGTACCTAATAACAGTTTTAAAAAGCATAAGGCAAAAATGGTTTCTTTAATCCTACATGCACTCACTGACCAAGCTATTCATTCATATATTCCCAAGCTATTCATGCATATATTCCCAATAAATGAAGCATGCATTCACATAATTACTTGTATATGAGCATTAATAGTTTTCTTTACAATACCAAAAAGCTAAAAACAACTCAGAGGTTCATTAATAGGAAGATGACTAAACGAACTGTGGAACAGTTACACAATGGAATACTACTAATCAGCAATAACAATGATAAACCTTTGATATGTGTGATAGCAGAAATAATTTTAAAACATGTGTATCATTACATAGAAGCCACAAACAAAAGAATGCATATACATTATTTATGGTGATATAAATCTAAATAACAGTAGTTACCAAATAGATATGCAGATGGATATAAAAAAGAAATGGGGACATTTTCTAAAATGAAAGAAATGTTCTATCTTGTCATTGGGGTACTGATAGTAGAGTTTTATGCCTTCCACAGAACTCAAATTATATACTTAAGATCTGTGCATTTTTCTATGTGTAAATATTACTTCAATTTTTAAAAATCTAAAAAAAATTAAAAATGAAATCTGAATGAAACTTCAAAACAGGATAAAATTGTAGAATTATTTAATAGTTTCTCTTCTCCAAATTATATTAATTTAGTAGATTTTATTTTAAGTCAATAGGTTGTTCCATTCAGCTAGTGGAAGTACCTCAAAGCAGCAATACGAGTCTGGCCTCTTTTTGCAACAAAGTAAAAAAGTGAGTATTGGTATTTCATTAAACTTTGAAATTTTTGTGCCTGAATACATTTGTGTATTTTGACATCACTGAACTGATTAATTTTGCATATAAAAGTCAAAGTCCTGTAATTTCTGAACACACTAAAAAATAAAATTTTTTGACAAATTAGTTCAACAATCAACTTCTGTTAATGTTTTTGTTGTTTATAGTCAAATAGATGTTTTTCTCTTAAAAATTTGGTTAAAGTTAAATGTTTTATAAATTTGGACATGCACTTGTTTGTTGGCGGTTTGGTTTGCAGTGAATTTTTTTGTTTGTTTAATGACGTAAGTGACTACCTCCTCTGGCTAACCCCCAAATTAACACAAACTTATCCTCCCTACCTGGGACAGTCTCTTTAGAATCATCATAGTTCAATCTTATCTTGAGTGGATTGGCAGAATATTGAATAAATACATGTGTATTAATGCATTGAGAAATGAATTTGATCACTAGCAGATATTCCAAAAAAATCACTGACATTTTGTTAATCTAAAAATGAATTTATGATATAAACATAGATGCCTTCTTTAAGGCAAATTTCTTATTAGCAATTAAAATTTATATAGTTCTACCTCTTCTGTTGCTAGGGTTTCTGAAAGTTTTGAAAAACTAATGCATTCGGTTGGGCGCGGTAGCTCACGCCTGTAATCCCAGCACTTTGGGAGGCCAAGACAGGTAGATCACTGGAGGCCAGGAGTTTGAGACCAGCCTGGCCAAAGTGGTGAGACCCTGTCTCTACTAAAAATATAAAAGAAAAAAAAATTGCTGGGTGTGGTGGCGTGCACCTGTAACACCAGATACTTGGGAGGCTGAGGCAGGACAACTGCTTGAACCCGGGATGCAGAGCTTGCAGTGAGCTGTCACATCATTGTACTCCAGCCTGGGTGACAGAATGAGACTCTGTCTCAAAAAAGAAAAAAAAATAGGCTGGGCATGGTGGCTCACGCCTGTAATCCCAGCACTTTGGGAGGCCGAGGTGGGTGGATCACTTGAGGCCAGGAGTTCGAGACCAGCCTGGCCAACGTGGTGAAACCTCGTCTCTACTAAACATACAAAAATTAGCCAGGCATGTTGGCAGGCGCCTGTAATCCCAGCTACTCGGGAGGCTGAGGCAGGAGTATCACTTGGACCTGGGAGGTGGAGATTGCAGTGAGCTGAGGTCGCGCCACTGCACTCTAGCCTGGGTGACAAGAGGGAAACTCCATCTCAAAAAAAAGAGAAGAAGAAAAACTAATGCATTCATATTTTAATTCTTTAGTTTTAACTCAGTTTTGGCTATTGTTTGAAATATAATAACTATACATTTTTATAAGCTTTCACTTTCTACCAAATGATTATTTGAAATAAAATGTTTGAATCATTTATTTAATCATTCATTTAAAGTCTGTTTCATTGTCTAATAACTAGCTCATGCATGAGAGATACTCAAATTTAAAATAAACAAGTAAACAAAGAAGCAAGGTCCCTGCCTCATAAAACCTATAACCATAAGAAGGATCGAAAGGCTTACACACAAAGATACAAAACAAATCACCTCAAGTTCACGAAAATGTTCAATCTTTAATTAATTTCTGGCTCTAGTTTATGGGGAAAATATTCTAAATAGTACTTAGGATTCCTAAATTAGGGTCTTTAATGTCATCAACATTTATTCTTTCAGGAATAAGCTACTCACTGTGACAATATGATAAGCATAGCTAGAAACTTGCTACTTTAAGTCTAAAATATGGTTAATTTTTATTTTACCTTCTAAGCATGGCAAAGAACTCTCTTCATACTTTAAGATATCACTCTTCTGAATAACTCTACTCACAGACCACATTATTAGCTCCTCCAGCAATTCTCTTTTTTAAAACACAATTTCTTATTCTTAGATGAAATATTTTTGTGGATGCAGTAGTGACATCGAAATACTTTATGTGATGATTTTCCAGTGACTTATAGTGCATTTTCCAAGCTCTTTAATATAATTTTTCTAAATAGTTTATTTCATAATAGTCATGAAAACTAAAACATACACCAAACAATAACTTTAGAGTAGTAAAAAGAAGCCATAAGTTATATTCACACACTCTTTGTTTTCAATAATTTGTTTGTTGGCAAATATTTATAAAGTGATTAAATGTATACATGCATAATTATTTTGTACACAACAGGATATTTACTCAAAAATAAGTATGTTTGAGGACCTACTATGTGGCAAGCACCCTTAATTCAAAAGAAGATCAAATGGAATTTGAGAGCTATTTCAAAAGAGGTTCTCCAAAACTTTGATTTCTCATTGTAACATACTTTAAAGCCACATCTTTCAAAAAAATATGCCATATTCTTGTAACAAATATGGTAACATGCCATAACATATGAAAGAAGTTTCTGGCCCATGGTAGATGCTCAGCAAAGGTTTAGGAGAGAATGAATCATGAATTTGTATTTTAAATTTAATTTCTTAAAATGGTAGAAGCTGAAATCATGGACGCATTGAGGAGTGTCTTATTATATGATAAATGCTAATTAATAAGGCTCCTCAATCCCTAACTGGACTCTAGACCTTTATGGTAGAGTATAACAATGAAGAGTGGCCCATGTCCTTATTCTGAGCAGTGGCTCTCAAACTGCAGTTCCAGAGCAGCAACAGCAGCAGCTTACTTGGGAAATTGTTAGTAGGACAAGTTTGGGGAACCCTCCACAGATCTACTGAATCAGAAACTAAGGGGATGGGATCCAGAACACGAGTGGATACAGATGCATGCCATGCCATTGGGTGAATGTGTATTTACTTACCCATTTGCCAGGCCCCTGATGGAGGAGATGTTTCCATGGAATAAAGCTTTGGTGCTACAAAAATAGCTATTAGGTTTGTTTAACATTAACTGCAGTTTCTGCAAGTTAGGTACAGAACCATGAGGTTTAGATGTCAGCATAGTTAACATTAAAAAAAAAGATTTCATATTCACCCTCAGAAACATTTTAAATATCTACTTGAAAATATCTTCATGTTATATTCTACATGTGGGCATAAAACATTGATCACAGGGAATCAAGCTATGGTAACATATAATGACAATTATACTTTACATGTGTATATTGCTTTATAATCTGTAAATCTTTTACATGTCTTTTCTATTGTAATAGAAAACCTTTGAGGTAGATATTAATATCCACCTCAGTAAACCTTTGAGGTAGCTATTAATATCTTTACTTGTTCAAAAAAACTGGTCAAATAACTTGCCTCTGGCCATAACATTACTAAATGAAAGTGCCAGAATTCAAAGTCAAGGCTTCTGGCTCCAAGGATAAACTGTTTTTGCAATTCTTTGACTCATTTATGTGTAAGTAATTGTTCAGAATATAAGAATTACTTTTAGGCTCCAATATTTGTGTAAAATTCAAGTAGTTGTGTAGTATCCAAAAATTTTAAAGAAAATGGAGAGACAAAAATAGTGTTTACAAACTTGACAAGAACAAGAGAATTTATTTGCCAAAATTTCTAAATCAAAATGAATGACTTGCAGCTTGACAAAATTAAGCATGAAAGAAATCCAAGAGGAAGAACTCTGACATCAAAAGCAATGTAAATGAAGCAAGTAATAATATTCAGCGTGAATCCTCACGTTTCATGTTATGACAATGAATTCTTAATTATTTCAAATGAGATGCTCCTGGGAAAGCCTAAGGAACAGTCCTTTACACTTGTGTTTGGTATAATTGCAATCTCTACCAATCTGGACTAGCTAAATGCACTGCATCACAAATCAATTACTGATTGCTTTCATCTTTTAAGTCTTTTATAGCAAAACACTACATGAAGTTTCTTAAAATTACATTGTGGGCAATATGTTTTAAACTGTGTCTTGCAGGTCTTGTCCTAAGTATTTTTCTTAACATATGTTTTTCAGAATCAGAGAAAGATATCATGCAGCTGATGTTAATTTCAATTCTGGGAAGATCTGGAGCACTACTACAGCATTTCCGTATCAGCTCTTTTCTAAGACCAAGTTTAATATACATATTTTTATTGATAACTCAACACAACCTCTTCATTTTATGCCATGTGGTAAGCAACCTTGCAAATAAGTCTACAAATCCATACAAAGCTGGTATTGGCGACGTAGCCTTGAATTCAAAGTCTGAAGTTATTAAAATATAATATTAGCTACTGTTTTTCTCTGAAGTGAAATAAGAAGAAAACATCAGGGATCCATTTGTTAATACTTAAGGGAGGAAAGCAAAACTATTTTCTTCAAGAAGTATCTTCACATAGCTCACCCGACAATATTTTATCTTCCTGCTATAAAATGCTTAATAGCAAGTATAGCAAGTTTTTAATATATTAAAAAATGAATTTCAAAAGATTCTAGATAAAGATGGTATTAAAGTAAAAATGGCTGCTTCTATCTATTAGGAACAAGTATTTCCTTGAAATATAAATAAATTGTGAGGTAGAATAGGCATTGTTACACAGAATCTCTATTTCCTTAATGAGGAATCTAGTAGCATGGTATAACGTACCTCCATCAGAATTAGCAAACCTACTGATTCAGTCTCTGGGGATGACACCCAGGAATTTATATTTTATCAAATTCGCCTGAGGATTTTTACTTTTCTGAAGTTTTAGAATATCTGTAAAGTTATTTAGTATCTTACTTCATTGTTATAGTCCACTATTTTGCAAAACGGTATTAGCTCTTTAAACATTTAGATTGCTATTAAGTGAGTTTCTACATATAAATAGGAAACTATTTCCTGGCACATAATGATCCATTAAATATTTTCTTTTATTTATTAATTATTGTTATTATTGTGCTTCTTTCTTACTCTATTCAAGGTTCTCAGCTAATGCAGATGACTCCAATCATAGCAGTGTTATATTGGTATATTAGTTAAGACCCTCTTGGTTGGAAATGAAAAGAAACCAATTCCTGCTAGCTTAAGCAAAAAAAAAAATTGTTTTAAAGAATATAGGGGCTGGGCACAGTGGTTCATGCCTGTAATCCCAGCACTTTGGGAGGGCGAGGCAGGCAGATCACCTGAGGTGGGGAGTTCGAGATCAGCCTGACCAACATGGAGAAACCCCGTCTCTACTAAAAATACAAAAAATTAGCCTGGCATGATGGCGCATGCCTGTAATCCCAGCTACTCAGGAGGCTGAGGCAGGAGAATCGCTTGAACCAGGGAGGTGGAGGTTGCAGTGAGCCAAGATCGCACCATTGCACTCCAGCCTGGGCAACAAGAGCAAAACTCCACCTCAAAAAAAAAAAAAAAATATATATATATATATATGGATTTATTATAGAATTCAAGTATATGAATTTCAGCAAACAATTAGGAATATATGAAAAACACAAATAATCAAGCAGCCCAGAATTCCTGTATGCATCTCATTTCATTTCATATAATTGCTTCTCATATTCCTCTCACTCTCTGGTCACTCATTTCCTTTGCTTATCTAAAACAAGTGGGAAGCCAAGCTACTAGTCTAGCTATCTACAGACAGTTCACTATCTCTATGGGATCCAACTCCCAGTTCCTAAAAGCCAGATTCTGATTATTCGGCCAAGATCAATGATGCTGCACCTTGATCCAATCAGAAAGACCACAGGTTGGGTCATGTTGTCTTCAGTTGCTGGCCACTATTAAATAGCATGTTCATGTAAGAGCTTAAAAGGGAGGATTATGATATGTGAATATGAGAAGACAAATGACTTTACCCTATAGCATGTCTACATTTTGAGTTCCAAAGGAAAAGGTGGAGAGAGAGAGTAGATATTCATTAAAGTTTCTATAATATAGCTGTTCAAGCTAGAACCTTGAGTAATTACTACATGGGAAAGGAAGAAGAACCAACGGTGGATTTGGAGTCTGACAGATCTTGTTTAGAGTCTAGAGAACAACCAACTGTGGAGACTTACAGTCATTAAGGGCACAGGCCTTGGAGTAAACAGATATTGTTTAAGTGTGACACTTAACACTAACTGTGTAATCTCTACAAAATTGCATAGCTTCCCTGAAAATCAGTCCATTCATCTTTGAAACTTGGGATATAATACCTATATAATAGGTACAATAATCAAGAAATGACATGTAAAGCACTTAATAGAGTAACTGCTCCGTAAAATACAGCTATTATTAATATTAATACTAACATTATATCCCAGAGTGAATATAACCTGTATAACACTTTTAAATTTACTGGCCACGTTTGTCTATTTTTTTATGATAGCTTCGCACCAGATTCTTGAAGAAAATAAACTGTGCTATTATAAATCCTATTTAACAGATGAAGAAACTAGGTCAAAAAGGTGAAATAACTTGTTTACATAATCAACTAAAAAATGAAAAATCTATATTATTTCCATGTCTCAGTGACAGAACATTGATAAGAACATCTTAATGATCACAGAATTGTCTTAATGTCATGGCATGAATATGAATATTAACTAGTGTAAATGCCCTGAAAATATTTATTGCAGTTAATTCAGAACCTTTTATCTTGCTGATACCCTTAGAAGGAGCAATATGTCTCACTTTGGTTGAAAATGGAAAGAATCAAACACCCCCTGGAACTTTTGCCTGGCTATACCCAAGTTCCTGAGTGTATTTCCCAAGTCCCTAAGAGAAACTGCAGTAGATTTTTATGCAGAACTGCAGTGTACCAAGGGCTTTAACATGAGAAACACAATACCTAGCTTTGTTATATCACATGAAAGCAGAACTGATCAAAGGAATTGCAAACAACATTTTCCCCAAATATCTTTAAATCTAACCAGCCTGATAAGTCAGATGAATCTCAATTTAATTCCCCTTGATGAAGCTAGACAGTTACAATCCTTCATAATGTGTTGGTCATATTTTGTGCTCAAAAACTTTTCCTAGTCAGTATATGATACACTTTTATTGACTTTTATTATTCCTCTTTTTCTTTAGCTAATGATCTTGTCAAAGATCTAATTGCAGAAATTCTGCATTTTTGCACAAATGACCAGCTACTCCCCAAAGATCATATTCTAAGTGTATGTGGCTCTGAAGAATTTTTACAAAAGTAAGTATTTTATGAAATTTTGGTTGTATTATAATCTGTAAATATTAAGTTACCACTTGTTTACGGTTTTGTTTTAAACAGACTTTACACAAACATTATAGTCTTATATAATTAAATCAATTTTACCCCCTTTGCAGTGAATTTGAAATTTTCTAAATCATATTAACAATCTTATTCTTGATTTTATATTATGACTACTTATGAAAACAAATATTTAAATGACCTGTGACTAGGGTGACCAACCATCTCAGTTTGCTTGGAGGTAGCCCTCAGGATGTAGGAATTTCAGTTTTAAAACCAGTAAAGTCTCAAACTAGGACAAGTTGCTCATCCTACCTGTGATAAAGCTTATTAGAACTGATCACAGCTAAGTAAATAAATTCTTTGGTGATAAGTAATTTTTTGGTTAGAATAATACTTGCATGTTGATTAAATACTGATTTTTTTTTAAATCACAGGGGCCTTAAGTATAAGCATTATAACTTACTTTTTATGGAAGAGTAAGTTCTAAACCACCATTTCTTTATTGAGGCAGCTCATTAAAAACAATTGGAAAAGCCTGTCCTCAGTATATCAACTTCAAATACTTATTTGATTAAAAAAAATCATCTTTTAGTTTACCAAAATAACCATTTGCCTGAAATTCCTACAGACCAGTCTTGAACAAATAATACAGCTTTAAGAAAATAAATATTTCTCTGCTGGTATTGCATAGTTATTCTAAACAGTAAAGTATTAAAGACTAAAACATTTAATACAGTAGATTCCTATTTATATATCCCCTTTGCATCTCTACAAGTATCTAAAGATTGAAAACATCTCATGGAAGCAAAAATGTATTTCCTTTGAAATTCTCATTGTCACTGTCATTATTATTCCATCATGAATGTGCTTGAAATTATCTTTTGGGAAGTTTGATAAATTTGATGATATTCTTATTAGTAAATCCAGTTCTTTACTGTGCAGTGTTAACAGTGAATGGCCTTTAAGACTAATTATTTTCCTTTTTGTGGGAAAAATAATATTTCATTATTATTTATTATTTTAATAACAAAATATATTGTATTAAAATAATATTTCAATAACATTTTTATAATTACTATTTTGTAATAAATATACATAATAAACACAATAATAAATATTTATATGAAATTACATATGTTTTGTTGCACTAAGCTCACAGATATTCCCTTTTCCCTTTTTATTTGGACTTATTAACACACTCATTTACTAGTCTGCTACCTTTTCCCAACATACAATTTTGACAGTAAGTCCAATGAGCACAGGAAAGTATTTTAGTAAATTTAACCTTATATTGAATACTCATTAAAACTCATCTTTTGAATGTGTAGTTTTCCAAATGTACATCTGGACTTTTCTTGATGCCAAAACATTAGATCCAAAGAGCAAAACATTGTCAAATATTTGCATTAAGTTTTAGCAGTAGAAAATATCATCCAGAAAGCAATTGTATTAAAGAGACAGAAATTTGGAAAAGTATAATGTGGAGAAAATTTACACACCTTGATTTAATCACTGTTTTAAATAGGTAAATTATTCATAAGTAGATGGCTCAATATTTAACTAATAAATGTACATGTTAATGTTTTCATAGTCATTTAATCATATTAAAATTTATTTAATTGGGTTTTATTAAGATAGGAAAGTTGCCAAATATTAATATATGTTAAATATAGTCATTTATTCCCTAATGGACATTGAAACATTTGTGTATGTCAAGGATTTGCATATTATTTAAGAGTAATAGCCTACTTGTATTGACAGAACTTATTTTAATGTGCAGAATATTTATTACTGTTCTAGCATCTAAAGGAATATATATTAGTCATTCAAATATTACTTTTAGTGTATTCCTGTGTAATTTGTCTAAAAAATATGTCCTTAAAGACTTGGAAATCTGTTCATAAAGTTCTTCTTTATACAGAGAACACAGGTAGCATGTAATAAGTTAACAGTGCAATAAGTAAAAATTTAGACTCTAAAACTTATAGAAGTACACTTCATTTGTAGTATTCGGCTGGGGAAAATGCTAATTTTCTGATAATACTTCAAAATAATGGTCAAATAGATCATGAAACATATGACTACAAACATAGCAGTGTTATAGTGCTATATTAGTTAAGACCCTATATTTCTCGGGGTTAGTGAAGTATTACATAAAATCCTGAAAAAGGGGAAATGTAAATAAATATGACTATGAACCCATATAATGCATATAGAAATTTCAAAATTATTCTGATATTAACACCGTGTTCTCAAACTTTAAAGTGTCACCTGAGGATGTTGTTAGAAAAAGAATTCTGATTTCAGTTCGTATGGGTGAGGCCTGAGGCTGTCCATTTCTAACAAGCATCTGGTGATGCCTATGCTGCCGGTCTACAGTCCACATTTCAAGTAGTGAGATATTAGAAGCCAAGAATGGTAATGACTTAAGAACTTAGACTCTCCAAAAATTATCCTCTTTTCCAGAACAGTTCATGGTATAAAAACTAGATCTAATCAACAAAGTAATAAAGACATTTATACCTTGTACTATTGCAAAATTAAAAAGATGATTTTCCTAGCAAATCAAAATTTCCCTTTTCATATATCAACTATACTATTTTTGCAAGTTATTTAACATTCATTTTAATTTAGTATCAGAAAAGCTTTTCTCTCAATTAAAATATCCCGACTCACTCATTCTTATTCTCACTTTCATTTTCTCTCTCTCTCACTTTCTTACTCTCACTCTCCCTGTCTGATTTTAAATAATACAATATATAATGAACCCAGAGCAAATTAAAGAATCAGAACATGAACTATCAATTTTGTCATACGTTCATGGAAGCTTGATGCAAAATTGTCAGCAATATGAGAAATAATAGAAGAAAAGAAATCATCTGCTTCATTCAAAAAATATTAAAATCTTTCATCATGTTCCTGTTCTTCAACTCCCGGTTTAATTACCATGGAGCAAGGAGTCCTTGATAATCCCATTTTCCATGCTCTTGTCCAATAGCTTGATCCCAGTCAGCTTTTCCAGTGAGCTCAAGGACAAGAATTATATATTTTCTTTCCTATTGAATGTAGCACAGATATGAGATCCTGGAAAATGAAACTATTTCCTAGACCGTCCCTGCATCTCTCTTTTTGACAGGGAGTAACAATTGTACCTTCACCTATACTTGTAACCGTCTCACATGAGTATTTTTCTTCATAAATATATTGATAATATATGAAGTATAATGCTTCTTCATAATTTTTTCTCTTATTACTCTCTAGCCAAATATTTACTAGGAGCGCAGGTTTTTCTGTTTCTCAATCCTAACCAAAAAACCACTCCAGTGATTTTTTTTCTCTACAGCTGTGGTTTCTTTGTGTGATATATTTTCTTATTGATACATTGTAAATATTCATGAGGTACATGTGATATTTGGATATCTACATTGAATGTATAATTATCAAGTCAGGATATTTAGAATATCCACCACCTAGAACATTTGTCATTTCTTTGTAGTAGGGACATTTCAAATCTTCTCTTATAGCTTTTTTGAATATACAATAAATTGTTGTTAACTGTAGTCAAACTACTGTGCTCCCAAACACTGGAACTGATTCATTCTATCTAACTATATGTTTATATGTATTAACCCACCTCTCTTCATCCTCTCCCCATCCCATACCCTTCCCAGGCTCTTATAACTATCATTCTACACTCTAACTCCGTGAGATAACCATTTTTAGTTCCCACATATGAGTAAGAATATAGAATATTTTGGCTTGTTTTACTTAACATAATGGCCTCTAGTTCCATCCATGTTGCTGCAAATGACAGCATTTCATTCTTTTTTAAATAATTGAACAGTATTCCATTGTGTATGTGTACCACATTTTCTTTCTTTCTTCATTCATTGATGAATACTTAGGTTGATTCCGTATCTTGGCTAATGTGAACAGTATTTCAATAAACATGGAGGTGCAGGTATCCCTTTGTTATACTAATTTCCTTTCTTTTCGATAAACACCCATAAGTAGGATTCCTGAATTGCATGGTAGTTCTATTTTTAGTCTTTTGCAAAATCTCCATACTGTTTTCCATAATGGTTATAGTAATTTACCTTCTCACCAACAGTGTATAAGAGCTCCCTTTTCTCTGCATCCTTGCCAGCATTTGTTATTTATTTACTTATTTTTATAACAGCCATTCTAACAAGGGGAAAACAATATCTCATTGTTGTTTTGATTTGCATTGCTCTGATGACTAGTGATTTGAACATTTTTTATATACTTCTTGGCCATTTCTATGTCTTCTTTTGAGAAAGGTCTATTCAGATTGCTTGCCCACTTTTTAATGGGATTATTTGTTTATTTTTAGTTTGTGTGTTTTTTCTTTTTATTTTTTTTGCTGTTGAGTTTCTTTTATATTCTGCATAATAGTCCTTGTTAGATTAACAGTTTGCAAATATTTTCTTCCATTCAACAGATTGTCTCTGTTGATTGTTTTGTTTGCTATGCAGGAGCTTTTTAGTTTAATATAGTCCTATTTGTGTATTTTTGTTTTTGTTGCCTGTGCTTTTGAGGTATTAGCCATAAAAAACTTGCCTACACCAATGTTCTGGAACTTTTATCTTATGCTTTCTTCTAGAAGTTCTATAATTTCCGGATTTAGGTTTAAGTCCTTAATGTACTTTGAGTTGATTTTTATATACAGTGAGAGATAGGAGTCTAGTTTCATTCTTCTGCATATGAATACTTGGATTTATCAGCACCATTTATTGGAGAGGGTGTCTTTCCCCCAAGGTTTGCCCTCAACATCTTTGTCAAAAATCAGTAGGCTATAAATAAATGAATTTATTTTAGGGTTTTTTTTATTCTGTTCCATTAGCCTATGTGTTTGTTTTCATATCAATATCATTTTTCTTTGGTTACGATAACTTTGTAATGTATTTTGAAGGCAAGTACTGTGATGCCTGCAGCTCTGTTCTTTTTGCTCAAGATTGCATTCACTATTTGGGCTTTTTTTTACTTCCATACAAATTTTTGGATTTTTTTTCTATTTCTGTGAAGAATATTATTGGTAATTTGATAAGAATTGCTTTGAATCTGTAGATTGGGTAGTATGGTCAAAACAATGTTAATTCTTCTGATACACGAGCATGGGATGTCTTCCCATTTATTTGTGTCCTATTCAATTTCTTTCACCAGAGATTTGTAGTTTTCCTTGCAGAGGTCTTTTACCCCTTTGGTTAAGTTTACTCCTAGGGTTTTTCAGTGTGTGTGGCAGCTGTTGTAAATGGGATTTCCTTCTTAATTTTTTTCCAGTTAGTTTGTTATGGGTTCATAAAAATGTTATTAATTTTTGTGTGTTGATTTGATATCTTGCAACTTTATTTAATTTGTTTATCAGTTTACAGAGTTTTTTGGTGGAATCTTCAGGTTTTTCTGAATATGAGATCCTGTCATCTGCAAAGAGGGACAACTTGACTTTCTCTTTTCCAATCTGGCTGCTTTTTATTTATATATTTTGCCCAATTGTTGTGTGTAGGACTTCCATTATTATGCTGAATAAGAGTGCTAAAGGTAGGCAACCTTGTCTTGTTCTAGTTCTTAAAGAAAAGACTTTCAGCTTTTCTTCATTCCATTTGATGTTAATGGTGGGTTTGTCATATTATTATGTTGAGGTATGTTATATTTATACCTAGTTTGTTGAGCGTTTTTATTATCAAGAATGTTTAGTTTTATCAGATACATTTTCTGTACCTATTGAGATGAGCATTTGGTTTTTATTCTTCATTCTGTGGTCATGATGTATCATGCATATTGATGTGCATATGTTGGACCATCTTTGCATCCCTACGCTCTTACTTGATCATGGTGTATTACCTTTTTAATGTATAATTGGATTCAGTTTGCCAATATTTTCTTCAGGATGTTTGTGTTGATGTTCATTATCAGGACATTAATCTGTAGTGTTATTTTTTGTGGTGGTTTTGTCTGGTTTTAGTATCAGGGTAATGCTGGTTTTGTAGAATGAATTAGGAAAATAATCCTCCCTCTTCAAATTTTGTGACTAGTTTGAAAATCATTTGTGTTAGTTCTTCTTTATAAGTTTGGTAGAATTCAGCAATAAAGCCATCTCATCCTGAGTTTTTCCTTGCTGACAGACTTTTTATTACTGATTCAGTCTTATTTATTACTCATTATTGGTCTGTTCGGGTTTTCTGTTACAGCCTGAATCAATCTTGATAAGTTGTATGTGTTTATTGGATACATATAAATATGTATGTACTATTTCACATATAAAGAGAATAGTTATATGCTCTTGCTGAATTGATCCCACTGTTATTGGAGACAAACCTTAGTTGTCTCTTTTGTATTGTTTTTCACTTAAGTCTATTTTATCTGATTTAGGTATAGCTACTTCTGCTTACTTTTGGTTTCTGTTTATGCAGAATATCTTTACATCCCTTCACTTTCAGTCTATATATGTCTTTATAGGTGACGTTTCTTGTAGACAGCATATAATTGGGTCATTTTTAAAAATCCATTCAACCAATCTGTATCTTTTAAGTGGGTAATTTAATTTCTTTATATTCAAGGTTATAATTGATAGGTGAGGACTTATTCCTGTCATTTTCTTAATTGTTTTCTAGTTATGTATATTTTTTGTTCCTTTCTTTCTCTCTCATTATTTAGCACTGCCACTTGGTGGTTTTCTGCAGGCGTAATATTTTAGTTCTTTTTCTTTCTCATTTTTGTGACTGCTCTAACAGTAAGTTTTATACTTTCATGTGCTTTCATGATGATAGATATTGTTTTTTCACTTCCAGATGTAGGCTTTCCTTAAGCATTTCTTGTAAGTCTGGTTTAGTGGTGATGAATTCTCTCAGTTTTTGATTTCCAAGGAACAACTTTATATCTCCTTCATTTGGCAAGTATAACTTAGCTGTGTAGAGTATTCTTGGTTGAGAGTGGTTTCTTTTTTTCTTTCTTTGAGCATTTTGAATATATCATCTCATTCTTACATGGCCTGTAAAGTTTCTGCTGATAAATTTGCTGTTAGGCTGATGGTGATTTCCTTCCATGTGACTCAATGCTTTTCCCTTGCTCTTTTTATAATACTCTTTGTCTTTGGCTTTTGACAGTTTGGCTACAATGTGCAATGGAAAAGACCTTTTTGGGTTGAATCTATTTGGGGATTTTTGAACTTCCTATATATAGATTTCTAAATCCCTAGCAAAACTTGGGAAGTTTTTAGCTATTGTTTTATTATATAGGTCTGCTATGCCTTTGCCCATCTCCACTCTTTATGGAACACCCAAAATGTGAATATTTGGTTGCTTTATGGTGTCCCATATGTCACATAGGCTTTCTTTATTTTAAAAATATTGTTTTACTTTTTTTTTTGTCTGACTGGGTTATTTCAAAAGACCTATTATGAAGTTCTGAAATTCTCTCTGCTTGATCTAGTCTATTGTTAAAGCTCTTTGTTATATTTCTTATTTCATTCATTGAATTCTTTTGTTCCAGAATTTTTGTTTGTTCCTTTTTTATTATTTGTGTCTCTTTTTTTACTCTCTTATTTAGATCCTGAATTGTTTTTATGATTTTTTGTGCTGTTTGCTTGTGTTCTCTTGTATCTCACTGAGTTTTTTTCATATCATTATTTTAAAAAGTTATCTCATATATTTTCTTTTCTTTGGAATGAAATTGGTGGCTGGAGAGTTTTGTGTTCTCTTGAAGATGTCATATTTCTTTGCTTTTTATATTTCTTTTGTCTTTACACAAAATATATATGCTATTAGTGTAATAGTCACTTCTTCCAATTTTTTTGGATAGGCTTTCATAGAGGAAGACTTTTTCCTACAGATACATCTATAGTGTGGGTGGGTACAGAACTTCAGCATTCTTTCTAGGCGAATACAGCAGTGATTTCTTGTGATTCCTTTAGCTGTAATCAGCATCAATGATTTCTGTAATTTCCTCAGTGGCTTAAACTACAGTTGTTAGTTCAGGCTGTGGTGAGGCTTTGCTAGGGACAAGGATACTGGGTGAATTAAACCTCAGCTTCCAGTGTGGTAGTGGTGGACAAACCATGGCTGTCTTTGGGCTCCTGGGTAGCCTATGTGGGCACTGGATTTAGCAGGTTCAGGTGAACTGATGCTTGGGCTCCCAGGTGACTTCCTTGGGTGCCAGCAGTGGCAGCAGAGGGCCGAGTGGATAGGCAGGTTTTGGAGCCCCTGGCAGTGCGCCTACAATCAACGATGAAAGTGGCAGAGAAGAAGCAACACTCAGGCTCCCAGGAGGCTCACACTGGTGCTAGCAGTGGCAGTGACAAGGTGGGCAAGCCAATCCCTAAGTCCCCCAGTGGCTTGTGTGAATGGGTTCCAGCAGTGGTGGTGGTGCCATGCAATTCAGGCTTGTCCTCAGGCTCTATGATGGTGTTCACAGGAGTAGAATGTTATGGGTGGGCAGGGCGATCCTCAGGACTCTGGATAAGGTGCTTGGGCACTGATGACAGGCATTTTGGGCCTCTTTTGCAGCTCCCTGATGGTGTTCATGTGCACCAGTAGCAGTAGGCAGAGCAGCTCAGTCCCCAGGTCCCCACCTGGCATGCTTGGGTCCTGGTGGGTCTTTTTTCAGGCCATCTGATGTTTTGCTGGTGTGGTTCAGGCATAGACAGGGTGGCATGATTCCCAGGGACCTGGGCAGTGTAGTTGGGCACTAGAGGTGTAGCACTAGATAGAGCAGAACTGTCCTCAGGGTCCCCAGTGGTACTTAGGAGTACAAGCTGTGATGGGCAGGATGCAGTGATTCCCAGCCCCACGGATATGTTTGAGTGCTATGTGGCAGGCAGGCTAAGTCTTTTGTCAGGCTTCCTGTTGGTGCACATGCATGGCTGGGTGGCAGACGAGGCAGGGTGATTCCCAGCGTCACAGACATTAGGCTTGGGCACGGGGTGGAGGGGTAGTGCAAACCAAAGCAGGGCTGTCCTCAGACCCCCCAGTGGTACACACAGATGCAGTAGGCTGTGGTAGATGGGCCTAACCTATGTGATTTAAGTAATTTCTTTCTTTCTTTCTTTCTTTTTCTTTCCTTCTTTCTTTTCTTTCCTTCTTTCTCTCTCTTTCTTCTTTTTCTTTCTCTTTTCTTTCCTTCTTTCTCTCTTTCTCTCTCCTTCCTTCCTCCTGCCTTCCTTCCCTCCCTCCCTCCTTTCTTTCTTTCTCTTTCCTTTCTTTCCTTTCTCTCTTTCTCTCTCTCTCTCTCTTTCTTTCTTTCTTTCTTTCTGATACAGTCTCACTCTGTCACCTAGGCTGAAGTGCAGTGGCATGATCTGCACCGCAACCTCAGCCTCCCAAGTTATAACCAATTCTCCTGTCTCAGCCTCCAGAGTAGCTGGGATTACAGGCACGCACCACCACGCCTATCTAATTTCGAATTTTTAGTGGAGACAGGTCTTCACCATGTTGGTCAGGTTCACTCCTCATCTCCAGTGATCAACCCACCTTGGCCTCTCAAAGTGCTGGGATTACAGGCATGAGCTGCCACGCCCAGCCTAAGTAATTTCTTATCTCAAAAATCTTACTCTAAGTCTTTCTGTCTAATTTAACTTAAAAATAATTCTTATTAGCTTCTATGTAAAACAATAAAATTTACTGTACTTAAAAGCTTTTGCTGAATAATCATTGCATTGTCAGTAGTAAACCAGAAATGCCTCCTGAGTAAATACTAGTCTTTTTTAAAAATTCTGTTTGGGCCAATTGCTTACAGGATGGTCAAATTTTATATGTTTGATTTAAATGAAACAATTTTTTTATTATTTAATTGACGGTTGTCAAGGAATGTTAGAATTGAGTGCTGAAAACATATTCTTAAAAAAAAGAAATTCTACAGTAATTAAAAATTTTACTTGGAAGTAGTTATATATTTTAAAATCAAATTAAGAAGGTGGTATTTACCTCTTTTTTCATCACCCACATTGATTAGAATGATCTTCCTATCTACTTGAGAGTCTTGTTTTTCTCTCTGGGACTCTCCTAGTAGAGACGATGCATTCCTTTTATTAGAGTACAAAAATAGTTTTACAAAATTAAATCCTTTTAATTAAAATTCTAAAATAATCCTTTTCAAAAAACTTCTATTTTTTAAAAAAGTTCTAACTAATCTCATGACAATTTATATTAATTTGTTCTTTTTTTTTGAGATGGAGTCTTCACTCTGTCACCCAGGCTGGAGTGCAGTGGCACAATCTCGTCTCACTGCAACCTCTGCCTCCTGGATTCAAGCAATTCTCCTGCCTCAGCCTCCTGATTAGCTGGGACAACATGTGTATGCCGCCATGCCCAGCTAATTTTTGTATTTTTAGTAGAGATGAGGTTTCACCATGTTGGCCAGGCTGGTCTCAAATGCCTGACCTCTAGTGATCCACCCGCCCCAGCCTCCCAAAATGCTGGGATTACAGGTGTGAGCTACCTCGCCCGGCCCAATTTATATTAATTTGTTCATTAAACATTTGATTGTAAATTGAAATAGTCTTGTACTCAGAGTAAAAATAAAACTATTAATTACCAGTGAGAAAAAGGCTAAGTCATAATATATACAGTTTTAAGTAATAGATTACATTCATTAGCAGTAAAACTGCATTGTATATATTGCTGGGGAAGAAGAGTCTTTTTTCTTCTCAGTGAAGTTAAGGATTTCACTTAGCAAACCTGAACGAATTGATTACTTCCAGCAAATTTGTTACAGCCTAAGACTTCAAATATTAAAATTCCTTCCAACTTTTAAGACTTACTTTGAGCAAAGAAATAGATAAAGTGCATTTCTCTTTTACATAACTCTACTCCTCCACTTATAAAACCACAGAACTATGTGGGAGGATAGAAAGGAACATATCATAACTTTGAGCTATCTCACACACAGTAAAAAAGTGTGTTCTGTTAATAAATCATTCAATTAGAGTTTCTTGAATGACTTTAATTTCCTTTTTAATCTCCTTCATAGTGCTTCACCTAATATTCTATAATTAACTTTGGTTTACATCTTCAGTAAATAGCTAATGACCACAAAAATAGCACACCATACAACCCTGCATTTGGTCTTAATTCAATAATTCTGTGCTAGAACAAATGTCCTCATATGTAGATCCTCTGTATATACCTTCACTTGAGAGTGAAATCCCAAAGAAAGACCTTGTGCTAAATAAAGTTTGTTTATTATGATTAAAAGCTACTTGTAAAAATGACAGCATATTCCAGCCCCAAGTTTTTTAAAAAGCTGAATTGCACAAGCATCATTAACTAATAAACTTGGTCAAAGGAATCTCGAAGCTGTTGCATGAGTGTTCCAAGAAGACATGGCAAATTACATGTGAAAGTAGGTACATAATTTAATATTATTGTAGATGTATAATACCAAAATGCAGCTGTCACATTATTTTTGTTACCCAAAAGCAGTATTTTTTGAAGCTAAGAATTATTAAATCTTCCCAATTTTGAATTAATAAAAGTTTAAATGACCCAATGCTCTGTTTTTCTTAAAGTGATTAATTAGAGAATTTTTGAATTACATATTACTTCAAATTAGCTGAAATCACCTTAATAAGACAAAACATTACTCATTTATTTTTTATTTGTAAAGTCTGTAGTAGGATGTTTCTCCTCTGGAGATTTTGTGGGAAAAAAACAATAATAAAACCTTAGGATAGAATGAAGTCTGCATATTTGATCTCCTGGTATAATTACTAAATTTTATAAATTTCGCATACCATACCCCCCACAAAAAGAGCTCCTTGGGGCTCAGTATATATTTTTTGTGAAAGAAAGAAAATTACAGTTTCACCATTGTTATCTTTTTTTTTTTTACTGACTTTCTTAGTTACTTCATTTATATAGTTATGTTATTACTTGTCTTTTGTGACTGTGTAACTTAGTAGGGAGAGCATTGCAAACTTGAGAGTTGTTATAAAACTTTTTTCCAGATTAAAAAAAAACTTCTTTGCAGAATGTTCCATTTTTTGAATTTTAGGAAATGCATATGTACTATATGTATGAAGAAAAATAACCATATTTGAGTGAGGAGGCATTAGGGATAGTTGCCTTTTTATAGGCTTGTGGGAAGTCTTAAGAAAAATAGGGCGTTTGAATAGAAAGTTTCAGATCTCCTTGGTCCAAATCCCTCTTGAGTATTAGCTGTTGGTATCAATTTATGTCCCATACAGGATTTTTGTTCAAAAGCTTGACCCTCCTCTACTAACCACCTCATGCCTAAAAGCCCTAGTTTTAGGATTGAACCTATTCTTGTCTCTTCAAGAGTCATAAAGTTTGACTTTTCCTATTCATAGCTCACTTGAAGACAAAATAACAATAACTCAAGAAGCACTGGTTTAGTGAAACAACGTATCACTGATCTTTATCTATGCTGAGTTAGCTCCAAATACCACTTTGAGCACAAAATCCAAGGCTATTTTATTAGTTGAAAGACCAGTTTACTCAAATTAAGGATATGGCAGATTTAACATTGTAGAAATTTTGAAGGGGCACATACCAAATGTGTGTACATGTGCCAAGTGTGCACATACACATAACTATCTGAAAAATACTCTGAACAGTACTATAGTACTAATATTATTTTAATATTTTGTTATATTCACCTTACATTTCTGACTTAGTTATCCCAAAGATTTTAAGTCCAGCTTAGTTACTGAATTTTCTTAAAGAAATACCTTCAGAAGCTGTCAGCAATCCTGGTTTTCAATATTTACAAAATCAAATAGAAATCGTTTATTTTCTATACATGAGTTTAATATTTCACAATACACCTCTGTGACTACGTCTTACATGTAAGAATAAAGAACATTTTAGCTTAATTCAAATTATATAAAACAAGCGTAAGTATTTTTCCAATGAAAGAGCATCGCTTTTAAATGTGGGTTTACAAGGAGCGGCTAGGGCAATGAGAATCAATATTCATAGTTTGAATGTTATTTAGGATGCTTACTTGCTCATAAGACAAATTTGAGTACTTATCACTTTTTGGTGTTAAGGTCATTAATCTCTCTTTATATAAACATATTGCCTCAGAAATACTTTAAAATAACATGAGCTATTTAGGAATAGGAAATAAGGGTAATTATGTGCTAGAATTCAGCCTCTTAGTGTTCATCTTAAATGACAAGTATACTCATAATAGTTCCTAAGATAGTAACTAGCAGATAGATAGAATCAAATATGTGTAGAGAGAATAAATAATTAATATACAGAAAGTTTGATTTCCTAGGATATGGGAAGAAAAAGCCTAAACTTTTTACTGTATCACAGACATTCAGTTCATTTAACAGCTGAAGTTTTATAGATGATTATTAAATAAAACATAGGTAGTGCTCATATCTGGAATGTTACCAGACTGAGAAAAACACCTGGTGTGTACAACTTTAAATGGATCATTCCTGTGCTCATGTTATAAGCATTGTAATTCCCAGTGTGGCCTTTTCTTAGAGCATAACCCTTCTCTCCACACTACCCACCTTATGGTCCGTGCCTTTCATTTCTCTTTCTCTTGGTATGGTAACCTTTCTTCTTACCCTTTTTGATATCTAGAACTCTCAAATAAAAATTCATTTTTTATTGCACTTCCTTATTAAATTCCCACCCTTCTTTCTATTATTTAATGCTTTTTCTCTCTTTTCTTTTTCATTTTCTCTAGATAGCACCATTTAACAAATTTATCATGTAGGCCACATAAGAGTTTTAAATTTTCTACTAGCCACACTAAGAAAATATGCGAAGAAACAGATGGAAATAAATTTTAATACTACAGTTTCTTTAACTCAATATACCTCAAATATTATCATTTTAACGTGTAATCAAAATAAAGAAAATCATTGAGATGTTTCACATTATTTAATATGACAAGTCTTGAAAATCTAGTGTGTATTTTACATTTATAGCATATCTTAATTAAAAGTAGCCTCATTGCAAGTGATTAGTAGCTGCTTGTATTCACTAACCACTATACTAGACAGCATAGCTCTATATCATTAAACACAAACTGATCAAAATTGTGGTCTTGCCACCTATAGTGGTAAAAGGAGTATTTCACAGCTCTTAGAAAGTGTGATGGTTATTAGAAACTCTAATGTCCTTTAAAAACCAGCAGAGATTTAATCTTAACTGACAATTCTAGTACAATATTATATTATGAAAATAATTTGACCTAGAATTCTGGAACTAACAATAAGCCAGCATTCAAGGACAATGTAAAAATAGACATTCTCAGAAACAAAAACATTTTATGTCCATAAATTATCTCTCTAAAAAATTATTTGAAGATGTACTTCAACAAAATAAACAATGAAGCCCTATGGAACATAGATCAATGGTTAACATAATTACTTAAAAAGCTCTAAAATATAGTAAAAAAAAAAAAAAGAAAATAAATTAGTAGAGGCTCCTTTATCTATCTCTGCTTGCTTGACTTGCTGTATTAACACTCTTTATTTCCTTTACAAAACAGAATGATTAAGGCCCAGAATTCATTGTTTGTTCTAGAAGAGTAGTTATCAAACATTTTGGTCTCAGAACCCTTTAAACTCACAAATTGTTGAGTACCCCAAAAAGAATTTGTGTGGACTTTGTCTATCAATATTTACCATGTTGGAAATTATAATTGAGAAATTTTTTTAATATGCATTTATTATTTGAATTAAAAATGATAAACTTATTACATGTAAATACACATAAAATATTTTTATTATAAATACTATATATTGCAAAACAAAAATAATTTGTGAGGAATGTAGCATTGTTATGTGTTTAGAAATCTTTTAAATGTCTGGTTTAATTAAGACCATTGACTGCTCTTCCATTCAGTCTGTTGCACTATGATGATTGAGTGGAAGTATATAAAGAAAATTTGGCCTCACACAAATATGGTTTGCGGAAAAGATGAATATCTTAGTAGTCTTTTCAGATAATTGTGAACATCTTTCTTTGATACTACACCAAAATCAACAAGTAATAGTCTTTTAAAATTTAGATACAATGTGGAATATAAAAATAATCAATAATTTTCACACTAGGCTACTTAGAGTCCATTGGTCTGTCTTGCCCTATTGATAAACCTTTTTTTACCCATGCAAGATTTGAAGCATCATGGATTGTCATTTAGACAAATATGTTCATTGGATTCTGCAGATCTTCCAAATGTTGCCATACTTTACCATAAAATATCAAAAAGTTCATTTTTTAATATTAACATTTTTCTCACCAGAAAAGTCTGTAAGTATTGGTTAGCCAGCAAGCTCATAGTGGAAAATATAAATTTTACAAAATTCTTATTTCTGAAGTTGTTTTCCTTAAAGTGACAAGCTTAGCTTGTTCATTTTTGACTGCCAAACACCTGTCTGAATAACCAGTTTGCCTGTAATTCTCTCATGTAATAAAATTGTTTCATGAAAAAAGTTACTTCTTTATCTTGCCACTCAAGCAATTACAAGAGGGCTTTTCCTGAAGACAACTTCTATATTATAGTATGCAGAAGTGCTTTAACTGTTTTTCCTATATGTTCATATAGAAAATTAAAGACACATGTATTTAAGGATTTAGATTTAACAAAATTAATAATTTTTACCATTTTATCAAGGATGTTTTTAAGTGACACTGATTTTTATTTCCTACAAGTGCGTGTACACCCTGGAAGTGTCTCTTGTAGCTCCAGGGTTTTGTAGAAAACATTTTGATAACACTTCTCTAGCATAATAGTTTACTATAAAGTATATTATGCCCGTGCACTTTTGCTTCTGTAAGTTGAGTTGTAAATGTACCTCGAGTCAGTTGTGTTTATTCCTGAACCTTTTTATGCCAGTTCTATTGTTATTTTATTTAGGTAAGTAAATGAAGTATTTACAGAGTGATGAAGTATGAGTGAAGAAAGAAAGTCAGTGTTTCTATGAAAATGAAGTTAAAATTTTTAGAAGATAATTAATAAAGGAGAGCCGCTAAAATCTATTGTTGCTGAATTCAATGTAGAGGAAACAAGTTAGACTAGAAAAATAATTATAAAAATCTAAAATGATTTTCCATTCAAGTTGTTCTTTGACTCTAAGAATTTGCTCCACATTTAAGAAAGTACAATAGGCAATTAAAGATAATTACTTATAGATTTGTTTTATATCAGAAAGATGACACAAAATTGTTATCAACTGACCCTTCATCCAATAGCAAAGACTTGATGCTAATATCAGAACTTTGGCTAGTGAGAGGCTACGTAGTTACGTTTAGTTTAAAAATAAACTATTTTTAAGATATCTGTCTTCTTTATAATTCCCAACTTTAACTTTTTTAATCAACTAATCTACTACTTTTTATATTTCATCAAGTAAGTGATAAAAGAATCTGGAGCTAATATTTGAAGTGATCTCTACTTGAGCAGTTGTAAGGTTCTAAGAGAGAACTGAATTGAAGTCATATAAAGCTCTAAATTTTATTTCAGAGTGTCTGTCACATAGTAATTAAATTGAGATTGCAATAGAAAAGCTTTATGTTTCCTTTTCTTTAAAAAAGGTGACCACCAGAAAGTAAAAATATGTTTATGAATGTCAAGCCTCTAAAGATAAATAGAGAAAGAAGAGACTCAAAAATGGCTCAAATAAACTCAACAAATGAAAGGAAATAATTCTAAAAGAAACAATATAGTTAATATAAACCAAAAATAATATAGCAGAAGGCATTACTATAACTTGGATAGCTGAGACTTCTCTGATTAAAAGTCAAAGACTCAAAAATGAATTAAAAGGAATTTATAGGCTAGAGACATGACTAAAATAAGATTGTCTCATTCATAACAGAAATACGTGTGTTACCTATTTATTTCAGCCCTCAAAGAAAGTATAATAAGCTCTTGGTAATTGTTTTTCCAGAAAAAGGGAAAGGGAAGAATTTTTCTTATCTCTTTTATTTTGTAGAGTTGAGTAAAATTTGGGTGTATCCCATGAGAATATATTCCTATAATGTAATTTGAAAAAAATCATAGAGGAAAAAGACTCTTTCAACATCTGTTATTACCCCAAATCTGATAATTATGGTGCCAGATTCCACCATATACACACACATACAGACACACACACACACACGAGGACATACACAATGAAGCAAAGGTAAGGAAAGAACTAAGACCTAGTTTTTGAAAGCAGTAAAATTGGCAGATGTAGCAAATAAAAATATAGAATATCCAGTTTTATTTCAAAGTCATAAATATTTTTAGTATATGTTTCATGTAGTATTTTATATGTAGTTATATGAAAGGTGTATATATATATATATATATATATATACACACACACACTCATATACACACACACCTAAACAGTATTAAGGTATTACATCTATGTATCTAACTATATCTATATATCTCTATCTATATAGATAGAGAGACACACACATATATACACCTATATTGTATAAAGGGGTGTGTGTGTGTGTGTGTGTGTGTGCATGAAAATACACAAAGAAACAGGTGAAAATAAATTTTAATACTACAGTATATGTGTACATACATGTATACACACACCTTCAGTGTAAATATGTATCAAATACTACATGAAATATATACTAAAAATATTCACTCGTTGTTTCTCTGTAATTTATAGATACTAGATGTATTAGTCAGGGTTCTCTAGAGAGACAGAACTAATAGGACAGATGTGTATATATAAAGGGGAGTTTATTAAAGAGTATTGACTTACACTGTCACAAGGTGAGATCTCACAATAGGCCATCTGCAAGCTAAAGAGCAAGAAAGCCAGTCCGAGTCCCAAAAACCTCAAAAGTAGGGAAGCCGACAATGTAGCCTTCAGTCTGTGGATGAAAGTCCAAGAGTCCCAAAGCTGAAGAACTTGGAATCTGATGTTTGAGAGCAGGAAGCATCCAGCATGGGAGAAAGATGTAGGCTGCGAGGCTAAGCCAGTCTAGTCCTTCCACGTTTCTCTGCCTGCTTTTATCCTAGCCATGCTGGCAGCTGTTTAGACTGTGCCCATCCAGATTAAGGATGAGTCTGCCTTGCCCAATCCACAGACTCAAATGTTAATCTCATTTGGCAACACACTCACAAACACACCCAGGAACAATGCTTTGCATCCTCCGATCCAATCAAGTTGACACTCAATATTAACCAACACACTAGACATCAAGTATATTAGCTGGCAATTCTAGGAAGAAGTATACACACAGGTGGATAAAATAAAGAAAGTCAGTTTAAGTAAGCACGCAGTAGCCATGCGTGAGGCTGAAGTCATTGCACTGGTGTCCAGAGTGCAGTATCAAGACTTCAACATACAGAGAAAAGGAATCTTTGAAAGCAAGATGGGTCACTATTCTTAAGTCACCTCCCATAGCAGGAACAGGAAAACAGAGCTCTTAGCATGGAAAAAAGAGTTGAGTAGAGGGAGATGAAAGGACAGGAACTTGATTACATGTGATAGATTGTGAGGCTGGCCCTTGAAGCAAACCTTTGGGAAGGAGGAAGGAGAAATCAGTAGTTCCAAGAACAAGTGAAGAAAAGCAGTGGCCATGACTTTTGTCTAGATTGGCTGTGAAAACAACTCAGCGAACAGTGTAAGAGCCCTATGGGTACCCCAGGGACAAGAATCTAGATTAGACTAACAGTTGGGATAGGAATAGGCATTGAACATATGTCATGAACATACTAACATTCACCATTTTGGCTAGCAGATAGGTACTAAGTTTTTTAAGTATTAAAAACAACGTTAAAATAGAAACATTTAAAAAGAATTTACTATATAGTATAGTAAGTTCTATATAATTATTCTACATAATTCTATACATTTTTGTTAATTCATTTTACAGATTAATGGTCTATTTGTCTGGCATTGTTGGCAACAAGCTATGCCAACTATTTACTGAATTTTCCATATAAATAAAATTATCATCTTAAGGATTACAAGTATCTAATATACTTTTTTCCTCCTGAAATCCTTCATGTTTAAGGTCCTTTAAACAATGTGCATTAACATAACTCATCCTTTTCTCAATGACTAAAAGTCACCAGAGATACCAAAATTTAAAGCTGTAAAGGGACTTATATAGTAGAAGCCCTTCATTTCACAGAAGAATCAAATTGTATTTATAAGAAAAATGTTGCAAAATAGTAATTCATTGTGCTCTTCAGTTAATTTGTGCTTGATAAATATTTATAGGCAAAAAAAGAAAGAGAAAGGAAGGAAGACAAAGAAATATAACAGTGCCAGTAGAAATTTCTGAAATAGGTATAAATTTTTTGTTTATTCTGCTTGCTAACCCTTTGATGTAGACATTACTATTCCAACTCTAAAAGAGAAAATATTGGGTTTCAGATAGTTTTAGTTTAATTGGCCTTCCTAAGGTCATCGAGCTAGTAAATCTGTCTCTAAAGCTCATGACATTTTCACCACATCCCAATGCTTTCTTGAGACAAGGTCTCCACACAGACATAATGGCATCAGTTAGACCACCCAGAAGCATGCTGTCATCAGCTTTGAACCCTGAGATGGCTGGGTAAAACTAACTTAGAATATGCAAAGTCTTATTTGTTAAAATTTATTGTGATAATTCTAAAGGTGTCTAATCATTTAATCATTTTCTAACTTATTAATGCACATAAAAATAATTTCATGTTTCATCATTTATATCTATATATCTATATTTCCTGTCATATTATTCATTTATACACAAAAATATATAATGCATATATATTCACACACACACGCGCGTGCACACACGCACACACTCAGCTTTTACCAAACTAAGTTCCAAAAATAAAATGAAGTCAGAGAGGAAAACATGTATTTGGGAATATTTTGGGAGGATATGATTGTGTTCATTTTTTCCTCCTTCAGCGACCACTGTTTGGGGAGCCACAAAATGTTTCAAAAAGATAAATCCGTTATTCAGCTCCACCTGCAGAAAAGTAGGGAAGCTCCAGGAAAGCTATCTCGAAAGGTAAGACTTTCTTAGCATTGGTTTCAATTAGCAAACTGACAGTTTTAAGGACAATATTTCTAATTTTTGAACTATTGCCAACTTGGAATTATATAGCTTAATTAATACATGTTTATTTAAATCTATTCATTGAAACATGATGAAATATCTTATCTAAATATAAATACCTGTTAATGATTTGAACTGATGCAATAACATGAACACATTACTGCAATCTTAGTGTTATGGACTGAATGTTTGTGTCCCTCCCAAAATTCATAAGTTGAGGCCCTGGGTGATAGTATTAGGAAGTGAGGTCTTTGGGAGGTATTTAGGTTTAGATTAAGTCATAAAAGCAGAGCCCTTATGATAAGGTGGTAAGTGCCCTTATAAAAAGGGTTTAGAGCGTTCTCTCTGTCTTTCTCTTTCTCCTTCCCTCTCCCTCTCTTTCTATCACTCTCTCTTTCACTTTCCTCTCACTAGGACACAGCAAGAAGGAAGCTGTCTGCACACAGGAAAAGGGCTCTGACCCTGATTATAAACTTTGCAGCCTATAGAACGAAGAGAAATAAATGTATGTTGTTTAAGCCACCCAGTCTCTGGTATTTTGTTATAGCAGCCCAGGCTGACTAATACACTGAGTATAACAAATCTGTTGGTTTCTTTCAAAAATCATCTGTGAGACACTTATTAAGGTTATCGTATTTATACTTTTCACATATCTTCTTAGAAGTAAATGAAATAGAAAATGTAAAGGAGAATCACTGAAGGCAGAAAAATAACTTGTTTTCTGTGAAGACTGTTTATGTCAACAGAGCTTAAATTAGGACAGATAAACTTTCATAATATATATAATAAAGCTACCTAGAAAAGGATGACTGTGCTTTGACGATACAGTTTCATGCTGTTAGATGCGAATTTTATTCCCTGTGTCATGTTGTGAGTTACTTCCAATTCAAACTGCACAGTATGCAGTGAACTTTGATATTATGGCAGTTTTTATCTGTAGAATCTTCAAATTACTTGCTTTAAGCAAAAGTCCTCTCACCCTGTCATTTATATTAAGTAACAGATTTCCAGTGGATGATTTCTTTTTTTTCTAGTATGAAGTGTTTCATCATAAGAAAATTTCAGGTAGTACATTAGGTTGCAACATATCAATGTGGAACATAACATAATGAGGCCAAAAGACAGTTGTTTAGAAATATCTTTTGGATCTTGTGCTCAACTTAGCTGCTGTTGACAGCTCCAAGGCTATACATCTGAAATCTCCAGGAAAAAAAATGTTATAAAGTGCAACTGACCCTGTCAATATTAAACTTAAGATTCTTCAAATTGCCCTCAATGTTGAGAAAAAAAAGCTGAAATCATCATATTTCATTGGAGCATGGGGGAAGAAGATAAAATGTATGATTCTAATTTGGATGCTGCTAAAATAATAACTTATTGGTAGTAATTAACAAATCACTAACATTTCAGACTCATGTAAATTAAGGTCTGTTTAAAAACTCTTGTAACTCTATTATTCTGATATAGGGCATACATACATATCTGAGACTTTAACATTTCTATCACATTTAATCTTTTCAATAATTCTATAAGGTAAACACTATTAAAAATAAGGAAACTGAATCACAGGGAGGTATCAAGACTTTCCCAAGATTAAAATCATGAAACTGACGAGCAGAGAAGTACAGATTTGAGCACCGTCAGTGGGTCTTCAGAGCCCATGCATTCCTACCAACTTATATGGGAAATATACTCAGAATTTGCAGTATATTCTCAAAGGTTTTGGATGTGTGTTTCAAGGTAATTGGTCAAAAATTCTAGCTTCATGCATCCACGTGTGTGTGTGTGTGTGTGTGTGTGTGTGTGTGTTTGTGTGTAATTTTTTTCCCCAGCAGTATCCATGTAGCTCAAAGTCTGGGGCATGATAGGTGATTAATAACTAACCATATTATATATGGTTATATATTATATTATGATGGTATATATTAGGTGCCAAGTGATGTTCTTAGTGCTTTAAATGAATTAATTGACAGTAGCCCAAGAGCAAAGAAGTAATAAATACAACTATTTTTCTATCTTATAAAAATAAAAGAACTGAAAAGTTAAGAGATTATTTAAATCATCCAAAGTTGCACAGCTAGTAAATAAGGGTGATGAGATCAGAGCAAAACTATGTGGCTACAGATCACACTATATGGTAATGTCAGCAAGCACAGTCACATAGTGCAGCTGACTCCGTCAATATTAAACTTAAGATTCTTCAAATTACCCTCAGTGTTGAGAAAAAAAGGTGAGATAATCATATTGCTGTCATCACCGTTGTTGTCATGTCCAGGGACAAGCATATTGTTATCTCTGGGTGTATAATGTGTAGTTCTCGTCAGAAATGCCTGTTTTTCAATATGTCATTTGAATCACAGTGGGAATTAAGTTACATAGTTCTTTTTGATGCTTCATGGTTCAACTTACAAGCTTATCCATCCTACAGTAAATATCACCAATTCTTGGATAATTCAGCAACTCATAGGCAAAGAGTATAAATGCCTTTTCTCATCCACAACTTTTGCTAATATTGATGCTGTTGTTTAAAATGGATAATACTTGACCCCGAGAGGTGGCGGTTGCAGTGAGCCGAGATCGCGCCACTGCACTCCAGCCTGGGTGACAGAGCGAGACTCTGTCTCAAAATAATAATAATAATAATAAAATAATGGATAATACGCCTGATGGCAAATGTATTTGTATATTTGTATATCCTCCATTTATGCAATAAGTATTTGCTATGTAGCTGCTGTGTATTAGGCCCTACGCTAATGCGTAGAGTAGTGAGCAATAGCAATAAGATCTCAGCCCTCAGGGGTTCAGGGGATGCAACTGACACTGATTTCCAATTAAAAAGCAGGGGTAACTTCCATGCAGAATATGAAAAAGGCATTCCGTATCCCCATCTCTCTAAGTCTTGATTCTTTTTTTTTTTTTTTTTTTTTTTGAGACGGCGTCTCGCTCTGTTGCCCAGGCTGGAGTGCAGTGGCGTGATCTTGGCTCACTGCAACCTCCGCCTCCCGGGTTCAAGTGATTCTCCTGCCTCAGCCTCCTGAGTAGCTGGGATTGCAGGCACGTGACACCATGCCTGGCTAATTTTTGTATTTTTAGTAGAGACGGGTTTCACCATGTTGGTTAGGCTGGTCTCAAACTCCTGACCTCGTGATCCACCTGCCTCAGCCCCACAAAGTGCTGGGATTACAGGCATGAGCCACCGTGCCTCGTCCAAGTCTTGATAGTTTCAGGATTTTTTTTTTCGCATTACATTTCAAAGGGGAAGATATTACATTTTATTAAAACTTTAAGGATTTACTTCCAGGAACTGGGATAAGTACTTTATACAGTATATACAATCTAGTAACAATTGATTAATTTAACAAATAAAACTTGTTACATGCCATTCATAGTACTTGCCTTTTCTAAAATGTAGAGTTCACATCCTAGTTGAGAGACAGGCAATAAACAAATATATATAATTAAGTCTTATGGAGATATGTACTCTGAAAGAAAATATGGCCAGCTCTAAAAGTTGAGAGAACCACCTAATGCAGATGGGTAAGAGGGGCTAGTGATAGTGCTTGTTTTTCTGTCTAAATCCTGGAGCACATAGACCTAGCTCTGATCGTTAGAAACGAGGAATATTAAATTTGTTCATTTGGCCTTCTATAAAAAAGCAAAAATTCTGGTTTCATATTGCTGTATTTCAAATGTTCACTTTTAGGCAAATTGTTAAATTCTCTGTTTAATTTCTTCATCAAAAAATGTGAATAATAACAGTTCTTACTTAATGTGGTTATTATGAGAACTCAACTGAGAAATATAAATGAAGAGCTTAAGTCAGTGCCTGCACTTAGTATGACTACCTAAGCATTAGCTATTGACGTCATAAAATCGGATGTTTCACTGTGTGCTATTTTGGTCCTTTACAATTAAAAATTCTAAAACATTATTAACATTAATTTGCATTAAAACATTTAGAAATTTACTCACTGTGTTGGAAATATTGAGAGAGATGGACATTTGTGTGTTATGTCAAAACAGTATATACACTGCAGTATCATGACTTTTGTTGATATATCAACAATTTTAATATATCACAATTTTTCTTGTAAGCTTTCATACTCATAGAGCAGGATAAATTTTAGTCTTAATTGAAATTTCTATATGTAACAAGAAAGTAAAAATAAACTGGTTTGGTTTTGAGGTAAGCTTTATAAAATTTCCTTTCTAAGATGTATATGATTTATTGATTAACTTAATATAACTGAAACAGTTTATCAACTTGTGTCTCATCTTCATTATCTGAATTGCCCTATTTTACATAAGTAACCCTTGATTTGTATATTTAATTTTATATATACATCATAAGAAGATAGCAAATGTTCTCTCAGTTTTATTTTTTATAATGGTGTCAAAATTCTCTGTGATTTTCAGGATTTCAGCTGTAAGTAAAACATTTATGAACAATTATAATCTTTCTAATAAAACTGTAAAATTGTCTTGATAGTATTCTTTTTTCACATAATACTAGGAATATGACTATCATCATTATATTAAATTTATTGATACCATTGCCTCGCAGTAGATACTTTAGAGCTTTCTAATTGTGCAAAGCTCAATTCATCTTAGATAATATTTTTATTTTAAACGATAATATTACACTGAAATAGTATAATTTAATCCTCATTTCAAGAGAACAAGAAAGTTGTTCTAAAAAAAAAAAAAAAAGCAGGCCAGGAGCAGTGGCTTAGGCCTCTAATCCCAGCACTTTGGGAGGCCGAGGTGGGCAGATCACCTGAGGTCAGAAGTTTGAGACCAGCCTGGACAACATAGTGAAACCCCATCTATACAAAAATAGCCAAACCAGGTGTTGTGTACCTATAATCCCAGCTACTCAGGATGCTGAGGCACAAGAATCGCTTGAACCCGGGAGGTGGAGGTTGTAGTGAGCCGAGATCACACCATGGCACTCCAGCCTGAGCGACAGAGCAAGACTCTGTCTCAAAAATAAATAAATAAATAATAAAAAGCAGGTTGATGATCTTTAGAAATCATCCAAGGTTTCAAAATTTTAAAGCTGCTACCTTGATTAGCTATGAATAACTTAATATTTTTAAATTTGTTTCCCATTTTGTCTATCTCAAATTTGGTCAAAAGTATGCCAACGTTGTAGAATCATAAAATCAAGATTTTCTTATAGCTCAGGGGAACATTCACGAACATTTACAGCAATAGATTTTTGTATGAGAAAAAAAATTTTTAACTTTTTCCTTTTTCCTTAAGGCCAAGGTATGGCCTCAGCTTTAAGGAAAAGTTAAGTGCACACTATCTTTCATGGGCAATTACAGGAATTTTCCTCCAGCTTTTGTTTTTTTCAAGATCTGTTAATAATTGTGACAAAAAAATGTTTCCAATACATGTATCTTACAAAGTTATTTTTCCTCCAGCCTATGAAGGTATTTAAATTAAAAAATTTTTCTAGCAAAAGGTACTATGACTAATACCGAAAATATTTCTGGAAACCAAATAAATTGGTTTTTAAATGAATATGATTGTGCTTCATAGAAAGATGTAACTAAGTATATTCTTTATATTCTTGCTTTGGTTTTAACTTCTGAAAGAAGACAAGTGCCAAATATTACAGTTCAAATCTTACTTTTTTATTTTTACTGTTTTTCACTTTCCTATTTTCCCTCTTCTTTTACTGTACTTTTCATGACTACAGTTTAGCTTTCTCTGTCGCAGAAAAAAATTGTCTTGTCACCATCACACTTTTTATTTTAGCTGTCCCAGTGACTCTATATGTAAATTTCTAGAAAGTAAGACTCACATCTTCGTTTCTCAGTCATTCTACATAGTGTTTCTTTTTCACAGCATGTAGTCAAAATATTGTTTTATAACAGTGACCTTATTCTTTCCACCTAACTTAGCTTCCTTCTTCCTCTTCACAAAACAAACCAATATAAAAATTAATTTACCTTTGACATTGGGCCATATAAAGGTTTTCCTTCTGATGTTTTCTGTCCGAATTTCTAACAGTCAGTTTTAAAAATAGATTGTGTGTGTATTGACACACAAGATTACATACACCCTAGGCATTAAGGGACCCACTCAGATCTCAACCTTAATGCCACCGTGTGGTGAAATAGTGCAATTATGTTGAGACATACTGAATTCTCTGCATACTTGCAAAGGGTTTTCATGAATGCCCTGTTGCAGGAGAGCTGGTCAAGAAGTTAAGGTATGCGTGTGTGTGTGCGTGTGTGTGTCAGCACACACATATGGGCCATAGGCATGATATTTTAAGATAAGTAGTTCATGCTTATGTAGGAAGAAAACAAAATGCCAACTCCTAACATTTATACCTACCAGTAATTGTCATTAATTAGCATAATTTAGTGCTCATGAAATGGAAAACTCTCTTACACTGACATTTTGGCGGCAAGATGTGGTGAAGCTGAAAAATGAAGGAGTTGATTATGTGTCTGCCCGCCCATCTGGCAAAATTTCAGGCCTTACACTGCCATGGCACTCATGGCCTAAACGTGAAAACAAAATGTGCATGTATGTGGGAGAACTGGTGGCAAAAAATTGCCTTCATACTTAGTAGCAGAATTTAATGTTTGACCTTGCTGATGCCACGATGTTTTTCAACTATCTTTCAGGTTTATTCTCAACCAAAGCCAATCTTTCTGTTTTACTTTTGAAAAGGCTTATATAGTTAAGGAGAGCCTTGTAAGGTCTTTCAGACAGAATATAAAAGTGATGAATGAGGGTTATCAAAATAGGTGAATAAAATGGCAGCAGGAAGTTACGGACCTATTTTTATCTGGTACTCATTCCTATTCACTCAATAAATATTAATATATTCTGCTGTCTACAGCATGAAGAGGACCACAGTCAGTTTTATCTGAACCAACTTCTAGAATTTATGCATATTTGGAAAGTATCCAGGTAAGACATTTTATTTTTGTTCCAAGACTACTTTCTGATTGAGTTCTCAAATGTCAAATCTCAGTATTTTTCAGTTGATTGTAAAAACTGTCCATTCACTGGGACTGTGGAAGCTATTGTACTTTTAATAGGCAAATTCTGTTAATAATTATCCATTCTTCAAAGTTATTCAGACATATTTGAAGAGCTGCTAACACTTTCCAGAACATTCTAACATTCATTTAAAAAAATCTCTGCTGCTGTTTATTACATTTTCAAGGACTTGTTTTCCCGATTCATTTTGTGAATTTGGGTTTGCAAATGTCACTTAAGCTCTTTGTAAAACAATTTTAATACTTCGAAGGTAACCATCTCCTACTTGTTTCTGAAACTCCCTGAAAATAAATGGTATATCATAAAGACAGGAGTGTAAATTCAAATTGGAAAACTTGATTGACAACAAATGAACATATCCTACTTCATTCTTATATCTAAATTTATGCATGTATTATTTGGAAGAATAGACTTATTGGGTAGCTAAACTGGGAGTTTGGGTATATCTGCAGTTAAGGTTGTTGTGAGCTGAACCAGCAGAAAATGTAGTGTGGGAGGTACGGGTCATAAATCTCTAAAGTAAAGGCTGATATAACATACCAGCTAAATTTACGATAGCAAAGACATGGGATCAACCCATATGCCCATCAGTGATTGACTGGATAAATAAATGGCACATATACACCATGCAGCCATATAAAGGAATGAGATCATGTCTCTTGCGGGACAGAGATGGAGCTAGAAGCCATTATCCTCAACAAACTAACATAGAAACAGAAAACAAAATACCACACATTCTCACTTATAAGTGGGAGCTGAACAATGAGAACACATGGACACAGGGAGGGGAACAACACACACTGGGGCCCATCAGAGTTGGGGAGGGAGAGCATCAGGATAAATAGCTAATGCATACAGGGCTTAATACCTAGGTGATGGGTTGATAGGTGCAGCAAACCACCATTGTGCACGTTTACCTATGTAACAAACCTGCACATCCTGCACACGTTTCCCAGAACTTAAAATAAAATAAAATTGGCCAGGTGCGGTGGCTCACGCTTGTAATCCCAGCACTTTAGGAGGCCTAGGCGGGCGGATCACAAGGTCAGGAGTTCAAGACCAGCCTGGCCAACACAGTGAAACCCATCTCTATTAAAAATACAAAAATTAGCCGGGCATGGTGGCATGTGCCTGTAGTCTCAGCTACTTGGGAGGCTGAGGCAGGAGAATCACTTGAACCCAGGAGGTGGAGGTTGCAGTAAGCTGAGATCATGCCACTGTACTCCAGCTTGGGTAACAGAGTGAGACCTCATCTCAAAAAATATATATATAATTAATTAATTTAAAAATAATAATAAAATAAAATTAAGTTTAAAAAATAAATAAAAATACGAGCTAAAATTGTTTTTAGTGACTATGTTGGGTAATGATTTTGTGAAGTTATTATATATTTACAACATATATTATCTCATCTAATTCTTTCTAAAACTCTGTGATAGTGTATATTATCCTGTTTCAAAACTAAAGAAACTGAAGTTCTGAGAGGCTAAATAATCCACCTAAGGCCATTCTGGTCATCAGCGGCAGGACTAAAATCAGGTCTGCCTGAAATTTACAAAGGACATTTTCTTTCATTAACTATTGTGTTTCTCCATTGCCCTTCTCTGCCACCCTTCCCCCTAAAAATATCCATCTTCACTCCATAAAATCATAGAATGGCTAGGACTAGAAAGGATTTTAGACATAATCTAATACAAATTTTCGTTTTATAGGTAATTACATGATTCCACTATAGATTTATGTTGTATAACATACAAACAAGGTCTGTAGTTTCCTTTCTCCAAAATAAATCTACCCAGGGGTGGGGGGAACAGAGAGAAAGGGAGAGAAACGCACATACACCTCAAATATGGGAAGTTTTTCAAAAAGCAGGATATCCTTGGGACACAAAGAACTTTGCTGGGTTGGTGGGGGGTTGTTCCACCTTTTAAGTCACTACTACCTGGGGCACAGAGAGGCAAGCCAAGGCTGTGAGAAGAGAGTGAGAGAAGGAGGCTTTCATTCTGTTCTTCTCTTACCCCTGCCATTGCCTGCCCCCTAGCAGACATTTGATGGCCAGTGTGCAGTTGCAGGGGTCCAGAGGGTTAATTCAGGGCAAAGCAAAAGTTCTGCTGTAGCAAGGAGTAGAGGAAACATGTCTGGGACAGCCTAGCTTCAGACTTTACTCCTCCACCCCTCCCTCCAATCCCAGGGCAGTGGATTACAGTCTGGGGTGATGCCATCTCCCAGTGCTATTTTGTCTGTGGTAAGGAAACTAAAAACAGAAGTTCAAACACTTGGCAACCATCACACAAATATTTAATCCCATAGCCATGACTAAAACCAAGTATCTAACTCTGAATCAGTGCTTATTACACTTCCATTATGTTCTGACCCTTCACCCCTTATTTTTCTCAAAGGGTATCTAACACAGAGACATTCTCAGCCTCATAAAGGCCACTGTAGAACTTTACTTTTGGGGATACAATGCTTCCCTGCTTGCCCTCCTCAGAACACCGTATTGGATCACAGAGACATTCTCAGCCTCATAAAGGCCACTGTAGAACTTTACTTTTGGGGATACAATGCTTCCCTGCCTGCCCTCCTCAGAACACCGTATTGGATCATCAAAAAAATCAAGCACTGGATGGCAAGGGCTCTGATTTCAGCCCTTCTCTTTTATGACTCAACTTCCTCTTAGAAGTTGAGCAAATCACTCACCTTCACTACTTCCCAGTGTTTTTTTCTATAAAATAGATACAATATCCAAAAACAAAGTGCTGAAGTGGGTGCATTCTTGGTGGTACTAATAGTTTCAGGTTTTATATAAAACAATGCCACTGGCCGGGCGCGGTGGCTCACGCCTGTAATCCCAGCACTTTGGGAGGCCGAGGTGGGCGGATCACGAGGTCAGGAGATCCAGACCATCCTGGCTAACACGGTGAAACCCCGTCTCTACTAAAAATACAAAACATTAGCCGGGCGTGGTGGCGGGCGCCTGTAGTCCCAGCTACTCGGGAGGCTGAGGCAGGAGAATGACGTGAACCCCGGGGGGCGGAGCCTGCAGTGAGCGGAGATCGCGCCACTGCACTCCAGCCTGGGCGACAGCGACACTCCGTCTCAAAAAAAAAAACAAAAAACAAAAAAAAAAAACACTGCCATTGCCCAAATCTTCAAATCTTTAGTTATTATTTTCCTCCCCTATCACTGACTTTTACATATTCTATGCATTTTGTCTTTGAACTGACAGAGGGACTCCAACTAAAGTGATAATGTAGAAAAATGAGAATGCAGCTACTGTAAAAATAATGGTGTGTTTTTTAATGTTGCGTTTCCGAGTTGTGTGACTTATGTTCAATTTAAGTCAGGAGTTTTCAAGACAAATAAGAAGGTAAAGTCAATAATGTTTGGGAAAATAATTTTTGAACAGCGAAGCTCAGAAGAATTTCTGCTCAAATTGCATGTCTTCTCCCTAAGCATAGATAAAGCTGGAGCAGTAAGAGAAGCTTAGGAAAGAAAAATGCAGAGGTTTGGTGTCAGAGACAACCCCATCTATTATAAATATAAGCCATTAATTCCAAATGCAATTCTCTACAAGATATGCCATACTTAATATTTCTTGATGTTAATATATGCCATTATCTGCTTATGAATCCCTTTGCAACTTACGGTTTGAATTAAGAGTAGTTTTATATAATGATCAGCCTTTGAGAGGTTTGGTTAATTTATCATAAATTCTTTGGAGTTCTAAGACTTTCAAATATGTTTGTAGTCTATCAAGTTATACAAACTTTATAAGGCACCCTTCTGAGATGTTTTTAAAATTATGTCAACAATAATCCTTTTTATACCATGCCTACGATAGTATCATGGGCAAAACAGAATTTGTGATAAATGTTTGTGCTAAAGGTAATATAAGTTTTCCCACCCAATTTTAAACAAAGCTTCTATTTTTTATTTTCCAGACAATGTCTCTTAACACTCATCAGAAAATATGACTTCCACCTGAAATACCTATTGAAAACCCAGGTATTGACTTTTGTTACTTTATCCATCAATTCAGTAAGCGTTTTTAAAGCATCTACTATTTTTCTAAAACTGCAAATTTTGAAGATGACAAAAATGAATAAAACAGAGGATCTACACTTGAAAGGCTTTCATTTCAACCTGGAAAAATAGACAACTAGAAAGGCATATGCAGTAAAGTGCTACAGCTGCTGAGGAAAGACTGTATGTACACAAGATGCATAAGAAAGAATGGTCAGTTTTATCCATTTGAGCTGAATGTTGACAAATGTTCACTGTATGTGTCTCCCAGCCAGAGATGGGCATTGTGAAGTAAGGTGGGGAGTAGAGATAACTTTCGGCAAAGAACCACATGAACAGAGGCACTTTGGGAGGCCGAGGCGTGCAGATCACGAGGTCAAGAGATCGAGACCATCCTGGCCAACATGGTGAAACCCCGTCTCTACTAAAAATACAAAAATTAGCCGGGCGTGGTAGTGGGTGCCTGTAATCCCAGCTACTTGGGAGGCTGAGGCAGGAGAATCGCTTGAACCCGGGAGGTGGAGGTTGCAGTGAGCCAAGATCGGGCCACTGTACTCCAGCCTGGCGACAGAGCAAGACTCAGTCTCAAAAAAAAAAAAAAAAAAAAATAGAGAGAGAGAGAAAAGAGTCAGGAACCAGACTGCTGTGATTAGGAAACTGACATTTGAAATGGCCGCAGTTAGTGTTCAAAGTTAGAGGCTGGAAAAAAAATCCGATGAAAGAAGCAGACAGGGGCCAAATTATGTAGGATCTTATGGACCTTTTATGGCCAATTTTATGATGTTCTACTTTGTCAGCTGATGACATGGAGCCATTAGGCAGAGTAGTAGAATGACTGATGGATGATTAGAAGGACATTTCATTAGCCCAAAGAGATGATGAGGGCATGGACAAACACTCTACTATAGGGATGATATGAGGGGACAGATTCATAAGAAGTGAAAATGTGCAATTTACATGATTTGGTGAAATTCTATGTGCCTAGAATAACTCAAAATTCTGGACTGCTGACTGACTCTGTGGAGACATCAATTCACTATAATAGTGAAGAGAGAAGGTAGCATGGCAGAGGGAATGATGGGTTCATTATAAGGCCACTGAAATTTGGTCACCTATTGGGCACTGAAGTTGCGATCTCCATTAGGCAGATTATTTCTTACAGTTTCTTCTTCCAGGGAAGGTTTAGCCTTCCACAGATAACACATCATATTATTACAGAATATTGTGAGTCAGGGAACATTTTTTAAACAAGTGACTTCTTTCTTTCTGTTAAATAATTGATTCCTGATATAAATAAAAGGGTACATAACTCAGATAATAACTATTTGTAATGTCAATAAACACTAAATATATCTGAAAATAATAAATTCTACTTATTGATGTAGATACTGAAATCATACGTGACTTCCACATAAATATGTAAAGACATGGAGACTACAAATACAAGACTTACGTTTCTCCCTAAAGTGTAATCCTCTCACCCTAATTCTATTTTTTCTGCTCCAGCCTGGTCTGAGTCTGGAAGTTTAAAATGTGGAATGTGAAAAGAATCCACAATTAGCTTGTTTTAAGTCTCATTAAAGTGTTTTGGTTAGTACCTCTAATCAGCCTTGTGAGAGTCATTCCTTCTCATGTAGAATGTGAAACTTACCAGGTTACCAGGATATATTAAGACTTAATTCCTAGAGTATTTTTGTCTCTTTACTATGTGTAGAAATACTTTTGAGGTTATGGTAACCTACTTATGAATGAATTTTAGTTATCTAAATGTCTCAGCGCTGCTCACATATCACAGACATCTTTTTTCACACACAAATTATTAATAATTTATAACAGTTCTTAATTTCCAAATTCAGAAGTTTGATCTTATTACTTATGTATGAAGCCTCCTATATTTCTAGTTTGAAAGAAATGATTGACTATTGTAAATTTTTCTAATATGACTTAAAAGTTGGCAAAATACCAAAGAAATACTGTCTTTCCATTATCACTGGCAAACAGCAATCATCACTCGCAGCTAAATTATTTTATAAATAGGTCACAGTGTATGTGATTTTCCAGATGAACTCAATCCAAAACAATGAGTTCTTTAATGAGATTGTTGCCTATGAAACATCAATAGTAAATATCTTAGAAATGAGGACAGACTATGATATTATCAGTTCACAATTTTGTGCTTTCTATTCATTTGACAAGTACATTAAGTAGCATTTCATCATGTCCAAAACAGTGTCAATTGGAAAAATAATGTTTTTTTCATATTTCCCAAACTTGGATTATTACACATGATTTGAAAAAAAAACAAGCATGCAGCTGAATAAGTCAGACATGAATATTATTGAATAATATGAATATTTTAAAGTACCAAATATTTTCTTTCTTGACAATTATTATTTCAATATATTTTAGATGATAACCATTTTAGGCCAGGCATTCTGGCTATTATGTCAAATGGCTAGTTTTGTATGTAATTTACAAAGAGCTTTTTCACTGGACATTTTTTCCTCTCTTCTATTCCATTAAAACCCTGAACTATAGAGAATATTTTTGAATTCATTCTGTATTCTTAATTTCATAGAAATTGAATAATATGAATTCAATAGGAATTTCAGAAATATTAAGAATGGAAAAAAGAGAATCCTCCCCCCCCCAAGGTATTACTGAATGCTTACTTCATGCAAATTATGAAACTGTTTACTCACTGAAACCAAGAGAAATGGGAGTTCAAACCATACTCTGAAGTTGTCGATGATCTAGTTGGAGAGACAGCATATCCATATAAATAATATACACAATGGTGTCTATACAGAGCAAAGCAGTATAAAACTAAATCGTAGCCTTGGAGAAAGAATCAACTTCTGATTTAAAATCACTTCTTCCTAGTAGTCTCTAATATGTTGTCTCCAAAATTCTTTATCAAAATGCCAGTCAGTATCATGGTAGGAAATCCCTACCATGAATGACAAATTTACACTAGAATCTAGTAATTGTTGAATTTATTGTAAATTAGATGAACCAGGGTTGAGGAAAAATCAATTCATACTTCAAAATGTGGTTTAGCTTCATGAAACATCGATCTGGTCAGAAAATAACTGAGAACCCCTAAGTCCTTCTACCATCTAGCCCATGACTCAGAGGCTATAACAAGTAGATAACCAGGAGAATATGACATCTCTAGTGTTCGGGTTTAAGTAATTCAGTGAGGAGGGCAAAAGAATCTTATTTAACACTTGCTCAAGACCAAAATCTAACTGTATTCATCTAGAGAGAGAAAGAAAATTCCATATATGAGTAGAAAGAAAGAGGACACATAGGGATTTTATATTTAGCTTCTTTTAAACTGAAGCTTTCTTGGTTACAAGCAAATCTATTGTTAGATTTTCAGAAGTTCCAATTTCAAACATAATTTAAGCCTAATGGTAGTCTAAGACAAAATTTAGGAGCAGAGATTCCAAAGTCAGATAAATGTATAAGTCAACCCTCCACCACTATGGAAGTTTTGTATTTGACCTTCCTCAGATTTATATGATTCATCACTAGAGTGAGGATAATAAATATAATATAATGATATTTTAAATAATTAATGAAACAATGGATATAATGGGCTTAGTATAATATAGTGATGGAAGATAAAACATTTTTAAGAAAAGGCGAGTACCCGTGTTACTTTATTGCTATTACTGCTACCGTTTCTATCACTATTATTCAAGTTGAGGATTGTATAGGATCCAGAAGAAAATTTTCACAAAATTGATTTGCATTCAGAATAGAACATAAGAAAAGGTGGGAAATTAGCAAAAAAAGTGTAAGAAAATTGGATAAAATTAAGAGGTAACAAGGAGCAGTTGCAAGGTTGCAAAAGAAGTCAAGGAAATAAAGGCAATAATTATTTATTATTATACAGCACAGGAAAATGAAGCACAATTGCAGAATTGAAACCGACCTTAAAAGAAATAAAGGGCTGATTGTACTAAAAGTCAAAGCTATCATGTATAGAACACTCTCAGACTTGAAGAAGTATAAAAAAATTAAAAGTAGATTATCAAAATAGAAGATAATCACTAGCCAACATAATCTGTGTTGCTAATGAGATGGAGAAAACTAAAGGGTTTTGTGCGAAGGAATAACATGATCTGACATTCTACTAGTGATTTATGTACTAAATTATATAATACATGAAGAACACACAATTAAAGAATAATAATAGAAAAGCCACTCTTATTAATAAATTAAGGAACAAAATATTTTTGGTATCACACACCTGTTTGCCACTTCATGTCTCCTCTCCTCTATGTAAAGGTCCTATTTGATGAAAAGGATTTTGTAGCTTTTCTTTATCATTTCATCATCAAAGTTTGCATCTACTAGCAATATAAGGTGTTGATTTTCTTTCTAAGGTCTCCATGAATGGAATCAAACTATATGCACTTTTTGAGCCCTGTATCTTTCACTCAGTATTATTTGTGAGATTTATCCACCTTTTTCCACGTGGTTGTTATTAGTTCATTTTCATTGTTGTGTAATAATTCCATTAAAAGACTGGACTTCAATTTATCTATCCCACTTGTTGGTGTATATTTGAAATAATATCACGAGGTTTTCTAGAGCACATAGCTAGGGACATAGATTTACAAGGCAACACCAAACACTTTTCTAATGATGTTTTACCCTTTCACAATATATGAGAGCTCCTATTGCTGCATTTTCCCACCAACTTATAGTACAGTCCAAATTATAAGCGTTTGCCAACATTAGGTATATGTAATGCTATCTTTGTATCAACTTTAATTTTTCTGACTCACAAATTCATACTAAACTCATAAATTCGTCTTTACCTTTTTTAAAAATGTAGTATTCAACTGCCCTCTTTTATAACTTACCTGTTCAAACTTTTGCGGATATTTCCACATTTCTGTAGATTTTTCAAATAGATTTATGGGAGTTCTTTATATATTTACCCTTCCTTCAGTTATGTGTATTGTAAATGTCTTCTGCCATTTAGGGGCTTTTCGCTTTAATTATAATGTCTTATTTATTAAGTCACTTTTCCTAAAGTTTAATTTATATAAAATAAAATGCACCCATGTTAAGTGGGTAGTTTGACTAGTTTTCAAAATGTATATAATTAGGTAACAACAACTGGAATGAAGATACAAGATATTTGCATTTCAAGAGAAAATGCCCAACTGCCTCTTTACAGTAAATCTCTCTCATCCCAGATTTCATACACCAAAAATTTATTTGCTCTCAATTTGGTTTTATTTTGCCTTTACTTGACTTTTATATAAATGGAATCTCATATACAATATAAGAGTTCTTGTGGTTCTACATCCTCACCAACACCTGTTATTGTCAGTGTTTTAATTTTAGCCATTCTAGTGACTATGTGGCAATATTTCCTTCAGTTTTTAATTTGTATTTCCTCAATGGCTGATGATGCCGAATTACTTTTCATGGAATTACTGCTCATTTATATATTTTCTGCTGTCAGGTGCCTGTTCAAATCTTTTGTCTATTTTTAAAGTTGAACTATATATCCTCTTGTTATCAAATTGTGAGGGTCCAGAACCTTACCTGGGTATCAATGAAAGGCCAGGGATGAGGAGCAGTAAACTCCCTCCTGCACACGACTAACTGCAATTGTAATCATTCTAATATGTTCCAGAAGAAAGTTCACTGTGAGGTGTAGGACATATGTATTGAAAACTTTGTCTCCCTGTCTGTGACTGGTTGTTGGTTCGTTCGCTTGCTTTTTTATTTCACTTACGTGCCATTCAAAAAGCAGAAGCTTTTAATCTTTGTGAAGTCCAGGTTTATTTTTACTTTACTGTTTATGCTTTCTTATCATATTTAATAAAGATTTGCCTACAGAAGTTTGCATACTATATTTTTCAATACTATTTTTAGTTTTAGCTGTTCTTTAGTTCTATGATCCATTTCAAGTTATAGTTGTAGTTCTAGACTCCCTGTTCTGTTTCATAAATCTATGTCTATCCTAATATCAGTCAACATTACCTTAATTACCATACGTTCATGGAAAGTCTTGGTATCAGGCAACATAAGTTATCCAAAATCATTCTTGTTTAAAAAAATATTTGGCTATTCTAAGTACTTTGCTACAATTGCATTGAATATATAGATTGATGTAAGGAAACTTGGTATTTTAAAAAATTGTATTTTCTAATCCATGAGAGATCAATTTAATCTGATCTATTTCTTCATCTACACAGGTTTCTTAAATCACTCAGCAATGCTTTATAATTTAGCATAGAGATTATGCATAGTTTATTAAAGTTATTAGTTTGTGTTTTTGTCTAATATTTTAAATAATATTTTTATATTATTTTCCAGTTGTTTATTACTAATATGTGGGAGTGGAACTCACTTTCATAGATTGACCTTCTATACTATGTCTTCTTGAAATCACTTTTTATATCTAAGAGTTATTTTTTGGATTCCTTAGGATTTCTACACATACAATCATGTCATCTCTGAAATAATTTTATGTTTTCCTCTTTAGTCTATAGCCCTCTTATTTTTTTACTTGCCTTATAATTTAACACTTACTGAGTCTCTAATAGGATTTTACAAGTAGTCATAAGAACAGAAACCCCACCTTGCTATTTTGAGGGAGAACTTTACAGTCTTTTATCATTAAGTGTAAAGTTATTTGGAGGTTGTGTTATAATATAAAAAGTTAGTTATATTTTACTGGGTTGAAAAAGCTTCCTTCTATAGTTTACTAAGAGCTTATTTCTTGAATGGATTATGAGTTTTGTCAAATGCTTTTTGTGCATATGTACAAATGCACGTATGGTTTTTCTCTTTTATTCTTTTCAAATTTTAAAAATCTTTTTATTACTGGTATAATTACACTTACTAAGAATTTATAATCTGTTTCATGTATTTCTAACTTCAATTAACTAATATTTTGTTAAGGATATTTGCATCTATATTTATGAGGGACATCAGTTTGTGTTTTTATTTTCTTATAATATTGTTAGATTTTGGTATAAGAGTAATGCTGGCCTCATAAAATATTAGATAAGCTATTATTGTCTGAGCTTACAGTGGAGCCTGTGGTACCATGACATTTCCCTCCCTGTGGGATCCTGCTTCATCCTCAGCTTTGACAGCTCCTGCTTGTCTGTGCCAAAGAGACAGTCTCTCTAAACACTGTTGTCACTCTCCCAGTGGTACTCCACCCTTGCTTATTTATTACTCAATGCTAGACCTATTTTGGCAGTGGGGACAAGGAGAGTTCTGTGTTGTAATGAACCAGTCACAGCCTTAGGCAGACTCTGTGTACTTGAGTCTCAGGACTAGGACTCTTGGAGCATTCCTGCCCCTCCTCCACATGGCGGCCAAACTCTGCCTTATATCTGCGTCGTTCACAGTAAACGAGAGTTTATTGCTCCTTGTCCCTGACCTCTAATTGGTATCCAGGTAAGATCTTGGACCCAAGACAACTTTCCTGGCCTTTCCCCAGAAGCAAAGGCCTTTTGCTTCTACCCTTTCTTCAACAGCAAAGGAGCTTCTCATCTATGTCCTACTTCTCCCCCAGAGACAAGACTATTGTGCTTTTTACTTCTCCAGAAGCAAGGGGTTTTTGCCTGGGCTCAGGGAAATGCAGGGTTTGCTGCTCCTCCTCCTGCAGCTTAGTTTTGCTTCTTATGCAAAAAGGATCCACAAAAGTGGACAGAGCGCCGTAACTGTCTCCCAGAAACAGCTGATTACCTACACACCTGAGCCATCGAATATGACTTCAGTTTCCTGCACAGCCTTCAGTATTTTCCCCGAAAAACTGGTAGGCATCCATGGAAAACAGCTTGCAGGAGATTGTAAACTCCCCATGTGTCTTGGGCTTCCTGATATTCCAAACTGACATGCTAGCTCACACCTGGCCTTTAAAAAATCTGTTAAATTTTAGCTAATTTCTTAATATCTTCTTACTCATGGATATGGTGACCACCTCTTTCTCCTGTGCTCTGCCAAAGTTTGAACATTTTGTGTGCCCCATCTCTCTTTGGAGCAGTTTTCACTGTGTAGTTTGGTTTACTTGGTCACTTTGTGACCCTAGATCTCAGCGGGGTTCAGAAAAAGTTATAATTTTGTATATTATCTGGATTTTTCATTCTTGCAGAGAGATCGATGTTCTATATTTTCATTTGTTTGTTTGTTTGTTTGTTTATTATACTTTAAGTTCTGGGATACATGTGCAGAACGTGCAGGTTTGTTACATAGGTATACACGTGCCATGGTGGTTTGCTGCACCCATCAACCCGTCATCTACATTAAGTATTTCTCCTATTTCTCTCCCTCCTCTAACCCCCCACCCACCGACAGGCCCGGTGTGTGATGTTCCCCTGCCTGTGCCCCTGTGTTCCCATTGTTCAACTCCCACTTATGAGTGAGAACATGCGGTGTTAGGTTTTCTGTTCCTGTGTTAGTTTGCTAACTAAGAATGATGGTTTCCAGCTTCATCCATGTCCCTGCAAAGGACATGAACTCATCCTTTTTTATATTTTAAGCCAAGCTGCATTTCAAAGCTGTTTTTAATCTTTAAGGAAAAAATACTTCATATTGGCACTAACTACTGAACCTGGAATGAAAGGCATTCTAAATTCTCCATTTGTCTCCAAACTCATTAATTGAATTTGATAATTTTCACTGTATCTAATATAAATAGAAACTCATGAAAGTTTATATAAAATCTGGAAGATGGTAAGCTGTTACGTGGCTGTTTAAATGCATACTGCTTTGGTCTCCATCACAGCTAAATAGAAGAGGAGAATAATCAACCACTTATGCCGTTTTGTTTGGTTTTCCAGAAAGATGCAGGGGAGACAAGGCTGTTACCCATCTTTTCAAATGTTCAAAACATTTTTCAAGTATGGTTAATTAATTCTAAAGTATTAGCATATGGCTCCTTCAAAGTCCGGGACACATCCAATATTTCCAACGATAAGCTTAGAATATACTACATAAAATAACATCATAGTGCTGTTTTCAGTTTTCATTAATCCAAAGAAATTAGAAAGAATTTAGAAGCAGTTTAGTCTAAACTCCTATGCAATGCAAAAATCTTCTCTAAATATCCCTGATTGATCATATACCTGAATCTGGAGCACCTTTCTACTCAAAAGGCAGCCTACGCAGTTTTTGGACAAATAATTTTAAGAAAAATTTTTCTTATATTGAGTCAAAAGAACCTTTCTAGGTGTGCAACCATTTGTTCTCATTTATCATCTTAGAGCTACTTACAATAAATCTAATCCTCTTTTTACCTGAAAGACCATCAAATACTTGAAATGGTTATAATGTTTTATTTTTCTTCTTTTTTGCCAAGCTAAAATTTTGTAATACCATCAACTACCTTCACGTTGATGTCTATTAAGCTGTAGTCTTCTGGCTTATGTCTCCACACTATGTGCTCCGTCTGTGACCCAAACTTTCTCCTCCGTCATTAAAATATTAAGTGTTCTGAAATATTATGCACCCAGTGTTCAACTTTTTTTCTCTATCTACATTCTCTCTCGGGACAATCATATTCAAATTTTAGTCTATGTATCACCTCTATGAAAATGTTGCCCAAGTCTACCTTTGTTATTTCTTGAAATAGGGTGCTCACCCTACTGCATTTTGTGTCTGCAGGGGATCTCACCTTGCGAATCAGCCATCATAGGGTTTGTAAATTTTAAACTGATATTCCCCTTGTACTCTGGTGTGTGAGTGCATGTGTGTTTGCATGCATTTGTATATGTATGTGTATTTGGGGAGAAACTCTGTAGGTCAGTATAGAAAAGTGTTTCTATACAACGATTGTGCATTTACTTCTGCCTGGGTCCAAAAAAGTCACAATAGCCTAGTGCAATTTTTAACATAAATTCCTACTATGAGTAGTATAAATTAATACCCCAGAGACACACAGAGCACAGACTAGGGTTCAGTTCCTCAGATAATCATTTTTCTTACTCAAGGGCTGAGTAGAGAGAGGCTTCATCAAAAGTGTTTCTGATCAGTAGGCATAGTTTTTCTTCTCCCACTTTTTACAGGTGGCTGCTATCCAATGTCTGAGGACTATTCGAGGATCTTAGCTCCAGTTCTGCCCCTTCCCCCTACCTTCACCAAGTGATTTAGTCCTAAGTTCAGCACTTGTCCCACTGTTAGCAATAAACACCAATCCTACAGCTGAGGATCTACATCTAGTCTGATATTTCCTCCAGGCCATTACAGCATCACTGTTGGAGCTACTGTTCAAGCTTGAAATTCCCTCTAAATGTCTGCAACCCTGAGATTTATCTTGCCTTTCTTAAAATTTGTTTAATGTTTATATGAACACGTGGGGAGTGTGTGTGTGTGTGTATGTGTGTGTGGTGTAGTGTGTCTATATTTTCTCAGTCCAACAGTTGCTAGAGATAGAACTCCCTTGCATTTCCTCTGGGAAGCTCAAAGGCTATGTATCAAAAAATACTCAACGTCACGATTCTACCAGAAATATTTGTCTGTGTTTCTGCCATAATGAATAGCACCCCATATTCTTAGTTTCCAAAATTTGGAAATGAAACTTTGGAATCATCTTAAATCCAAACTTTCTGTTGGTTCTCATATCCAGTTAATCACCAACTCAATTTTACAATTGCAATCTTTTACTTCACATATTCTAGCAATCTCAGTTATGCATGAATATAATGATTATCTTCAGAATGTCAGAATGTGAAGATTAAATGAGATAAGTAGATCACATAAGAAGTACTGCAAGACTGGAGTAATAGATTGAATAAATCAGCTACTAGCTACCTAGTGACCCAAGTCAACCCAGTATTAGTATTTCAATTAGTGATGTTTATGAATTTTCACAAACCCATGTATCACACATATTTACTTAGAACAGATGAATGAAAAAAAAACATAGAACCTAATATGACTTTTCAGTTTTTTATGATTTTCTAATTTTTATTCTATTAGTTATCTCTGCATATACAGTGTTTCATTTCTCTTATAAACTGAAAGATTGGTGTAAATGAATAAAATTAATTAGTTAAACATTAAAATTTAGCCCTCATTATCTGCCAGGCACCATATTTCATATTTTATCTAATTTAATCTTTACAGAAACTTATTTATTGTTCTCACTTCACAGAAGAGGGAGTCTAGGGACATGAAAGTTAAATACTCTGATGATGGCCACAGGTAGAAAGGGGCAGAACCAGGGTGTAAACAAACAGATCTTGACTTCAGAGCTGACAATATTGTCTATGATGTTCTTCTGAATGAATACTGTATTAACAGTATATTAATAGCGAGATTGTTGTCTTTTGGTAATTTCCAATTTGTTTAGTGCTTTCTCAAATCTAGTACCCAAACTAAACTCCAGTTTGGATAATATACATCGAAAATGTGGTGGAACTAACTTTCTAGTTATGGAGAGCATGTGTCTTTTGATTCTATTTAATAGTGAACTGGATCTGGTAGCCACATCACAATATTGACTTACATTGAGTTCACACATAAGTGAAATAAATGATTTTTTTTCCATTTGGATGACTCATAAATTTTTCTTCTCCATGTTATTATTGAGCGGATGTATTTTTTAATCCATGAAAGACTTAAAATAGATCTCAACTAAATTGCATCTTTTTACTTTTAGCTCATTAATAAAATCTGTGGACAATTTTTGGAATCCTCACTTTGTCTTTTATAGTATTAATTAGTTATTCTTCAGGTTTTTGTCACTGGTTTCGGATTTGTAAAATTACATATCAGAGATACTGGCTATTTTTCCACAAAAGAAGCAAAGTATTATCCCATTATATAAAACTTGCATTGTGTCTTTGTACTGACACTTTGTTAAGAAAATACCCTAGAATAAGGAGAATTAAAAATTTTTTATGCTGTGAACACATATCTTTGTGTGAAAATAAAAGGAAAAACTCTGTTCCATCTCTTCTTGAAATAAACTATTGTAATTCTCCATTGGAAGGACGGTGGTGCTGGTGACAAAACTGATGTTTTCTGAAAAACCACAATTGTTAACGATAAAGACAAAGAATATAAAAACATTGTAGAGTGAAACATGCTTCACACAGAATCAATGAAAAGAGAGATTTCTCACTATAGTTAATGGAAAAACATGGAAAAGAATAAGGTCAAAACAGAGAAGATTTTTTAAAATAAATGCTTATTTAAGAACGTGTAAATCTGAGATACAGAACGGCTAATGAAAAGTTCTTAGAATGGTGACCATAAAATCGCTATCTAGCTTAAGGCCAGCCTGCATTGTTGATTTTAAGAATTTGTCATTGCTGTAGGTGTATTGGGCCATTTTTGTGTTGCTATAAAGAAATACCTGAGTCTGAGTAATTTATAAAGAAAAGAGGTTGAATTGGCTCATGGTTCTGCAGACAATACAAGAAGTGTGGTGCCAGCATCTGCTTCTGGTGAGGGCCTCAAGAAGCTTGCAATCATAGCAGAAGGTGAAGGGAAATCAGGTGTCTCACACGGCGAGAGCTGGAGCAGAGGGAGGCGGGATGTGCTGCACAATTTTAAACAACCACATTTTGTGAGAACTCACTGACTACTGCAAGGACAGCACCAAGCCATTCAAGAGGGATCCGCCCCTGTGACCCAACGCCTCCCACCAGGCTTCACTTCCAACATTGGGGCTTATATTTCAACATGAGATTTGGAGAGGACAAACATCCAAACTATATCAGTAGATTACATTTGTCATCAGCGATTTTTTTGAAAAATCAGTCACTTCAAGGATAGTGCAATCAGATGATTATCAAACACCTTAACACCACAACTGGCTGTCCAGAGTTTGTTCCGATTTTCTAGTAAGTTTGCCCAACTATACACTGATTCCAAACAATAGGTGTATTTTGAAACTCTCCTGGGGTCGGCCATCATAACTTTTTTTTCATAGTGTTTTGTGGAAACCACAGACTTTGTCTAAGGCTGAGTTTCCCTGCTTTCCCCACACTTCTTCCTCCCTCTCTTTCTCTCCTTTCCTCTCCCTCTTCCTTACCACTTCCTCTCCTTATACCTCTCGCTCCCATTTCGTTTCAAGTAATGTGAAATTAGAGCTAAGTTAGTAAGTTAGTGTTAAGTCAGTTCTAATTTTGAACACTTGCTCAATGAAAATTAAAGCCCCAGTCACAGGATAACCAGAATCTTGAGAACTTTCTTTTTGTGTGAAAGCAAACAAGCGTATTTTATTCCACTTGCTCCTCATGGTAAAAGAAGAAGTTTGAGGATAAACTAACGTCCCCTCATTTATTTCAACAGATTGTAAGATGTGAATCTTGTTATCTACAGGAAAACGTGGATAATATTATTGAAGAAGTTAAAAAAATATGCAGTGTTCTAGGGTGTGTGGAAACCAAACAAATTACAGATGCAGTAAATGAACTAAGTCTAATTCTTCAGAGAAAAGCAGAGGTAAGTATATTCATTTATTACACAGTAGTTTTAAACCTGAGTTCAATACTTAATTAAGGAGAGTGGAAGACTTTTTACTAACAACTATATTTCTGTGTGTATGTTTGTGTGTATCTGTGTGTGTGTGTGTGTGTGCGCGCGCGTGCGCGCGCATGCAGCCAAACAGTCTATTTCAATTGTTTGGGAGTATTGGCAGCTTGAGTCTATTATGCCAAATAGATCTGATTAAACTATAAGGACATTGATTACACCTTTGAAGTTTGTAACCACCTTATAACTTCAGGTGATACTGAAATCAATCCTACAATCCTATCTAAATGAACGTAATTATATAATATTCACATGTAAGTGTTTGTATAGATTGTTAATGGTTCTCACGTATACGAGTGTATACAGGCATAAGTGTCATGTTTGTATGGATAAGCATATTTATAAAAAAGAAAAAATCAATTTTTGTGGTATTTTTTGCGAATTTTGCAGTGCACACTGCCTCCATGATTTCTGTGTGACTTTCTATGGATCCCACATCATGATTTGGTGGGCTTAAAAAATAGGCATTATGTGATTTTCTTTTGAATTCTCAGAAATCTGATGTACACCTGTAAGTGATTATTTTCCAAGAAAAATATTACGACATCTGGTTACAATAAATTCATTTATCTTATTATTAGTTTAGCAGATGATAAAGCAGAAAGATATGATGATAATAACTAGTATTTGCTAGTCCATTGTAATGTATAAAATAGTTTGACATATGCATCACCTCACTGAATTTAATTTTTATTTTATCTCAATAGATGCTCACAGCAATGTCATAAAGTTGGTATTTTAATGTTCATTTCACTATGAAAACTCAACACTTACAGTGTGTGTGTGTAGAGAGAATTAATAAGTGGCAAAATACAGATTTGAACCTAGGACTCTACACACATTACAGTGTATGTGAAACTTTCTAAGATAGAGTGAATACATAAATTTTCTATCTGCATGGTAAAGAAGAGAGATTCTACTACTTTTGAATATGCCAATCTTGAAATTTTCAAAAGATTGATTTACAATGTAGATAATCATATTACCAAACAGAAATAGTCATGCTTACTGCTTATTGTTTCAAATAGATAAGTGGGTATGAAAATTCAGTAGTTTCTTAATGTTGGGCTTTCTAGGTCATATTTAATCCAAAGTTTTGTGTGATTAGACAGTAAAAAAATGAATATAGAAATTTAAATACGTTCTTTACATGAACAATGACAATGAAGATTTTGATGAGTCACGGAGGTATGCCACAAAAATATTTTAAAGATAAACATTGCTGAAAAGCTAAAATGCAAAGCACTAAAGAAATCAAAATTTAAATAATGTAAACAATAAATCCAGAAATTAAATATCGAAGATAGATTTGTGTTTATTTCCCTAAATTTTTCTTAATAAGGAAACACCTTCTCTTTTACTTTCCAATTATAGAAGGAAATGGAATAACTATGTAGTCTCCAAAACTGTTTTTGTATGTAGCTATTAAGACCTAGTGCCTTTACAAATAACAACAAGGTAAAACAATCTGATTTGATCACATATAATATAATCATATTTTTCTATTCTGCTTCAGAGTGAAAAAAATATACTACAGCAGGGTGTTCAATCTTTTGGCTTCCCTGGGCCATGTTGGAAGAATTGTCTTGGGCCACACATAAAATACACTAACGCTAACAATAGCTGATAGGCTAAAAAAAAAAAAATCTCATAATGTTTTAAGGAAGTTTACATATTTGTGATATTTGTGTTGGGCCACATTCAATGTCATCCTGGGCCACATGTGGTCCACAGGCCGCAGGTGGGACAAGCTTGTATCAGAGTCTTAAAAAGCATTTCATCAGTATGTTTTGAAAACAACTATTTTGATGAGCTTATAAACTTGGCAATTATATGATGCTGAAAAAGGGCTTTCTAATTGGTGATGTTAAGTCAGTATAACAAGGTAGTGAGAATTAACTTTGAACAAGCAGTTATTACTCTTAAATTGTCACATTTTAGAAACATTACAAGCTCCAAGAGCTGATAAAATACATGAGATAAGATAATGCAGATACTAAGATCTACCAGTTTCTATCTAAACATCCTGTGGAAAACTAATTCACTTTTTGGAGTTTTAATTTTCCTCATGTTTAAAACAGAAAAATAAAATAATTTCCTGAGTTCTTGTATGGGAAACAATGTTAATAAAGGGCCCTGATGACAGTGTAGCTTAAATGAGATCATTGCTGTTAATGGAGGTATTAAGGATGGTGCTGGTGCTAGTTCTGGAGAATCTTTCCCACAAGGCCAATATGAAGGCTTTAATTCACACAAGCACCAGGAAGGTTGGCCCTTGTCATCTCATGGCCATCGATTACAGCCAGCCTCCTGACAAATATGAACCATTGCCAGAGGAGGAAACCAGATGTGTGGATGTCGACATGTCTTCCCATCTGTTAAGACTATTTGATTATTCTTCGACTTTTATGTCCAGCTCTTAACGAATTGGCAAACAACTGACCAAACAACGAGGAAAATATAATTTTAGGATGAAGCATTTCAAAGGATGTTAAAGTATTGCTGGTTATAAAAAGTTTTATCTTCAAAACACTCATTTTCTGAAACTCCTTAAGAGAATAAAAATGACAATTTTCAGAAATATCAAACTTACAATATATGAAGCTAAAAGAATTCTTCACAAAGGAATTGGGTATTTCATAGGAAAGCCATAAACAATTATAATACTCAAGAAAAACTCATCTTCACATTTCACTTTCCTTATGTACTAGTATAAACACAAAATTTTGTGTGATATTTCTTTGAAACTTTTAAACTCGTAATGTCTAAATATTTATCCTATATTTTGATAAGACTAAAATGATTTTCATGCATAGAAATTAAAAAAGGAGTTGAAAATAAGGAGTTTTATTTAATATATGTCAATAGACAAAATAGTTCAATATTCCGTAAAAACTGGGTCCTACTTATTTTGAGCAGACTGCTGAAAGCTCATTTATTCTACATCAGTTGCATTTATACTTTTGTTCATCTCTTTTTCCATCCCATTTTAAATGTGAGCCCACCTATGTAAGAATACTGGCACACATAGTAAGTACATTTTACGGAATTTGTGCAGTAACCAGCTACAGTTAACAATGCCAAAGCAGTCTATCCACCCACCATGAACTTAAGATTGAAGAAATGACAAATTCAGGTCTTCTGCCAACAAACTGTGAAATTTAAGAAGCTTTTCTTTTTCTTGGCTGCATTTTTGGTCAACATGCAAAGAACTATTTCCTGCCATACAGGGAAGTCATTAGGTGTTTATTAAATGTAAGTTTTGGCAAGATGAAGAATTATATGACAAACATACTTGTACTCTATTTTATTCTCTGACCCAGCACTGGAAACAATTTGCATCCTTCAAATTATATTCCAGAACTCACATAATTTAATTTCCATTAAATGCTTACATAATAGGCGAACCACGAAGTGAAAATATGGTCTTGCACATCATGGTGTAGGTGGATGTCATGGTGATTTTCTAATACAAGTCTATATTTCTAAATAAATTGAATTTTAGTTAAATCAGGCTAACATTTTTAATCGTCTCACCCACATGGATAGAGTGGGGATCTTATATGTAGTTGTTAAGAGTAGCGACTGATACTATACTCTAATGAAATATTTTGCCTAATAGAAATGCTTCTGAAAAGGTTCATGCAAATGATGCTTTTAATTAAAAAGTTGCATATAAATGTAATGACATTTTAAACATGATCAAAATGTTCTCTCTCTAAAGGAATACTGTAACAATTTTTTTGTTATGGAAAAACAATTATTCTCTAATTTGTTTGTTTGAGAAACCTGGCTTTTAACTAATTGTATTTCCTTAAATGCAAGACTTGAAATTTTATGTTTTTATTTTTACTTTTTTAAATTTTGAGTTTATAAATTTAAAAAATTTTAATGTTAATTAAAATGGATCTTATTAAAAATTGTATTTCCTTTTGGGCTGAAACCATTTTTTAGGATGTCTATAAATCACCTTATACAGTTTTCATGATAGTTTAGTTACAACCAGCAAATCCTAAGCCACCAAAGTAATTCTAGGCTTCTAACAAGGATAAAAATAAATAAATAAGGAAGGCCACCACACTAATGGGCATGAATTTAAAGAATAATGAAAATGAAAACCAAAAAAATAGAATTTCAGATTGTATTTTTTATTTAAGATATGACTCAAGATATTTTATTTTTTCAAGTGTTAGACTATCAGATTTTTAAAAATTCCCTAAGAAGAAAAAAAGAAAGAAAACTATTTAGTGAATCTGTACTGATTTTGTCCACTTCAATTCAGTCTTGTTTTTGGTGCTGTCCAAAGCTTGCTGAATAACTGCTAGGAATAAGAGCTGGACACGGCATACAGAGAGAATTAGAAATGCACTTTTATCAAAAAATCAGTCACTGTTATGTAAGGAGGATTGAGCTTAGACAATCTATTGTGGTAATTTCTTTTTAAAAAAATACATAACCTACGTTGCTTATTACAATATTTAGAAAGTTTTTATTTCATCATACAATTTAAATTCATCCTGTTTAATAAGCAAATTGATATATGATGCCAAGAAATATTTTGTTGTTTTACCATGACAAAGAAATTATAATGTTTAGATTTTGGACATTACTATTTGATTATTTTGTGAATTTGTTGTGCGAATAACAAGTATAATTTTACATTTTTTTCCAGAATTTTTATCAAAGTTCAGAGACTTCAGCAAAAGGTAAAACATACATGTACTCAAGTATTTTGGAATAAAGAAAAAAATAAGTTACAGAATCCAAAATACTTTTTTCAACTTTTTTATGCAAATACTGTGGTAACACACAACACACACACACACACACACGAGCTTTTTGAGGAGAAAGATGCTTTTCTAAAATTCCTTTTATTAATGGAAGTGATTATTCTGCAAGGGAATAAAAATCTGCACTCTCTAAACTTTTAGCCTGATATTTTAAAAATAATGAGAAAAATAAAAAGATCTATAAAAATTATAATACTGAAAATATCTTATAACCACTCCAAGACATTGAAAATTTTACCATTTACTTAATTATATTTTGATGTAAGAAAAATTAGAAAAGTAGTAGATGTCTGTCTGCAAGGTCATCCACTTCAAATTTGAATTCCAGCTCTATTTGAAAGACCAAGCTAATATAACAGGTAGGAGGATTTGGTTCTGGAATAATTAGTGTTTACAGAGGCTTCGAGTCTATAAAATTGCAAGCCACGGGAGGACTTTGCCTCTATAGAAAACAGTAGGTGTGAGATTGCGTGGGACGGAGTAGAGTCTGACTTTTGGAATCAGGCAGAACTGGTTTTGAATTTCAACTCTCCCAACTCAAATCTCAACTGGTTTTGAATCAAAGACTCTGCTTTCAGAGTCTGTGATTCTAGATTAAACTCTTTGATCCTGTTATCCTAATATGCATAAATAATATAATAGGATTTAATGTGCAGGATCTGGTCAGGATCGTTCTTGGTTGTAGATGGTACTTGGCACAGGAATACTCTGAGTATCTGCAAGAAAACTGTCTGCCCCTCGGATGTTCAAATAACCCCTGGATTCAGAAAAATCCACTGGAAAGCAAATGAAAACCTAACCTGCCCTCCACACCCTTAACTGTTTCAGTAAAGAGTCACGTACAAAGGTATATCCTCTCAACTCTAATTCCCACCACTCAAAAGAAGACACTCAATTAAGTTTGAGGAACACCCCCGTCTCACATCAAAAAGGAAAATAGGGTGGCGGAGGGTATAAAGAAACTTGTGCAAGTACAAAAACCCTATTCTAGGTGTTCATAAAACTCCAGAACACCATAGAGGGAGGGAAGGAATGGACACTTCCTGACAGTATTGCTAACAGAATCTAAGTGTGCTAACAGAATCTAAGAATCGTATGTGGAGTGAGCGAGCTGCAGGCGTGTCTGTATGAAAATGATTCTCCCTTTCTATCAGGAATGTTGTAATGAGGTCTCCTCCCCCATATTCCTCAGGGGACTGGAATATGAGATCCCACAAAACTGTACAGAAATGTTCCTGGAGACTTATATTCTATAATAAATCGTGATAGATTTTAATTGAGTCTAAATTGCACATAGATTGTCCTTGCCTCTTTATTTCATGGCACTATAACTCTTTTCCAGAGTAAAATTAGGTGCAATAAACACTTTTCCCACCATATTTCACCACCAAGCCCTGTGTCTTGGGTTCTTAATATGTTTTGATGATGTTATTTGAAATGTAGTCTGCATCCAGAGTTCAGGAAGTAAAACATAATGCATAAGCATACATCTCTATGCAAACTCAAAGTAGCAAATTTTATCCGAGAACCATGTTTCTGCATGAAAAGCAAAAAGTAGAGTTTAAGTAATTAACCAAATGACTAAGTTTCCCCCAAAATATACGCTAAAGCTTAAATTAATAAATCAAATTTATGATTTATTTTAGATGTGTGTTCACTTGCACAATGTTGGGAATTCTTGAAAAGGAGTTTGTGCTTCCTGCTTCAGTATACCAAAAGTACAATTTGGAGATAAAGAAACAAGATGTTTCCATAAATTTATAATGCTCTGCCTCCTGCTGTTCAGCAGAATCTCTGTTGGTTGGCCTCCAGAGTTTGATGAGGCCTCTTTTAAGACTATTTTTACACTGCTTTACTCTTCTGCTTCATTAATTGCTACTGCTGACTTCTCAGAGAATTTTAATTACAGGTTTTTTTTTTTCCTCTGCTTGTCCCCCCCAGACTGTTTCAACAGAGGGCACAATTTAAGAAATATAACAAATAATGAAAATTAATCTACCTTATGTATTTTGTATAAATTTATGAATAACTAAGTGAAAAATAGCATGTGTTAAACAACAAAAATGTTTAATTATAGACAGACGTACTGAGGCACAGACAGGATGTGGGAGGAAGCTCCATGTCAAGCTGGCCCCTTTCCTGAAGCATCCAACTGCCTGTGTGCTGAAATACTGTAGATTATCAAAGGAAATATCTAGCTCTTTGCACTATTTTCATTTCCAAACAACTAGAAACAAAAGGCAATTCATGCTTTTTCAACTTATAAGTTGTTTATTTCTAGAATTTTCTTTTAATTTTTTTTTACTTAAGTTTACTTAAGGTAACTGAAACTGTGGAAAGCGAAAGTACTGTTAAGACTGAACTACTATATAGGGAATTGCATGTTTTAAAAACAACTTATAAAGAATTGCATGTGTTTGAATAAACAACTGTATCGACTAACTTAGCACATGGAATCATCACAGCAGATCTTAAGAACACAATTTCTGATGATGTGCTTACTTGCTCTCGATTTCTACTTAGCTGCCAGAGGAAAACTATTAGCCCCTATACCTAGTAATTTTTCATTTTTCTTCTTTCATGACAAGTCACTTTTAGGAATAACCAGTAGACTCCTTCTAAATAACTAATGGCAAAACTCAAGAAAGTCTTTAATCTTGAAGAGATACAGTAAACATCATAAATCTTTCATTTCAAGCTGGTTTTAAATCCTAGCCTTGTACTATTTTCATTCTCTTTTTAATATCAACACATTGTATATGATTAGTGTTCAGTTAATAGTAAACATGATAGCATCATCAAATTTATTATGATTAATTCTTTAGATGGAATTTGTTTGATGTACTTATAAGCCATCTATATTCCTTGTCTGAAAATTAATTTTAAACAATCACAAATCAGAACAAAAATTATTGCAAATTACAGTTGATCAGAATGTCAAATTAATAATTTTTTAAATTCCAAATTGTGATGAAAAGGCCATGCTTCCAAGATTTCTGCAGCTGAAGATCAGAAAGCTTATTGATATCTAATCTAGCAGCAACTAAACCAGGTTGCATTCAGAGGTACAGATAGTTAATTATCTTCAATTGGTAAAGGGTCACTTTAATTAAAATTATTTAAATTTTATTATATGATATTTCAAAGCTGTAATTGATGGCCTATGATAAATATGGCCCTTCTTAGTGACTTGATCTCTATCTCTTCCTTTCTAGGCTTGATAGAGAAGGTAACAACTGAACTATCCACATCCATCTACCAGCTAATCAATGTCTATTGTAACAGCTTTTATGCAGATTTTCAGCCTGTAAATGTACCTAGATGCATTTCCTATCTAAATCCCGGGCTTCCTTCCCACCTCAGCTTCACAGTGTATGCAGCACACAACATTCCAGAAACCTGGGTGCACAGGTGAGTGGTGGTGAGTTTTTCACAAAAGCGTTCATTTTTACATAGCTTCTAAGTAGAATGCAATTTGTCATGTTCTTATATGCAGGAGCAAAGATTTCATAAAATTTTGGAATTAATCAGCATAGTTTTATCCATATGCTTAAAATCACATTTTAAATGTTTAGATTCAAAATGGATATTTAATTTTCTTTCTTCTTCCATTTCCCATATTTAAATAATTGTCATTGCCAATATATCGTTATGGAAATAGAAAATACTAATTCCATTTAGTGGCTCCTCTAAAATTTTCTTTTTCATGTTTGGGTTTAAATGGCTAATGCTAGTTAAGAAAACATAGTAAGACAAAAACATATGCACATGCAGAGAGATAGAGAGTCTTTAAAAATAGAAAAAAAAAATCACTCTGATCCCCACCAGGTTTCAGTGGTATTTTGCAAGAATTGTACCTTGATAAAATGAGAATTAGCCAAGAATTATTTGCGTTTCAATAGAAATGAATGACAATTATGCATGGAATATCATCAGATTTTAAGCTGACTCTACTATGTAGTATTTTCTTCAATAACATAATTACAGTAATATAGAGATAATTAAAGTTGATAAGATAGTAATTTGGTAATGGATTTATTATACTTACTGCATTTAGCATCTCAAGGAAAAACTGAAACAAATAATTTCAGTAAACATTCAACTTTTGGCCGGGCACAGTGGCTCATGCCTGTAATCCTAGCACTTTGGGAGGCCTAGGCGGGCAAATCACTTCAGGTCAGAGGTTCAAAACCAGCCTGGACAAAATGGTGAAACCCCGTCTCTACTAAAATACAAAAAATTAGCAGGGCATGGTGGTGTGCGCCTGTAATCCCAGCTACTCTGGAGGCTGAGGCAGTAGAATCGCTTGAAACCAGGAAGCAGAGGTTGCAGTGTGCAGTGAACTGAGATCGTGCCACTGCACTCCAGCCTGGGGGACAGAGTGAGACTCTGTCTCAAAAAAAAAGAAAAAAAATCAATTTTTATCTTGATCTGTATTTTTTTAAAAATAAACTGTATAAATATTCAGAGTAAATTAAAGAGGAAATTTTACCTATGTATATAAAAAACACTATCTACACACATATTTGTTTAGAATCCATAAAATAATATTTTTATTTTTTCCTTTTATAATTTTATGAAAAATTTTAAAGGCCTGATGTATAGTAAAATAAATTATTACTCTAATTAATGTTTTCTTTTAATTTTCTAACCATCACTAAATACTCCTTAGTTTGAATTCCCATGGAAAATCCCTATAGCCAGATAAATACAGATAAAGCTATATGTATAGGGCATGCATTTATATATGTGTGTCTATATGTAGAGAGACAAGGATAAATATATATATAAATATATACATATGTTTGTAAATGCAAAATGCAAAATATATACATATGTGTGTAAATATACATATGCATACAAATGTAAAATGCATATGAATATAAAAAAGTGTGCATTTACACGTGTGTGTGTGCGCGTATGAATGATCTAACCAACTCTCCTTTTTCTGTCTCTACATTGTACCTACATGCAGAGTAAAAATAGAGCACTTTCTAATATTGTTATATACAGGTAGATGTGTACATATGTACATATAATTATAAATATAAAATAATGCTTTTCTGCAAACGTTCCTATAATCAATAAATAAATTAGGGCTTTGATGAAGGAAACAAAATCATCCCAGCCATTCATTACTGGAACAAACTATAAAGGGCTGGACACAGGGGAAAACATGAAGCTATTCCTGTCTTAAGGAATCCATGGACCAGTCAAAATTCTTTGGGAAGAGGCTCCAGCAAGATGTCTTACCTCACGACAAATTACATCTTTATTGTAGATTTTCCTAGGGACCAAGTATATAAGTTATCTATTAATACATAACCAATTACCCCAAAACTTAGCAGTTTAGCACAACAAACTTTGATGAGTTCACATTCTGAGGCTCAAGAATCTGGGAAGCAGTTTTGCTGGGTGGATCTGGCTTAAGGCTTCCCATGAGTTGCAGTCAAACTGTTGACTGAGACCACGGTCATCTCAAGCTCACTGGGGCTGAAGAATCCACTTCTAAGGTGGTATTGATGTGGTTATTGAAAGACCTCAGTTCCCCATGGTGTATAGGTGTGGGAGCCTCAATTCCTTGCCACAAAGTTTTCAACAAATGTCCTCAGGCCATAGAGTTGGCTTTTCCCAGAGCAGATGATCCAAGGAATGAGAGAGAGTCCATGAGCAAGGGAACACCAGAGACAGAAGAGACAATCTTTGTAATCTACTCTTGGAAGTGGTATACCACTACTTCTGCCATATTGTACCCTGTGGGAAAGCATGATACAAGGGTTCACATACCAGGAGACAGAATCATTGGGGGCTATCTTGGAGGCAAGACACCTGGGAAGAAACCAGGCCAGAGGTATCTCCAGAAGCATAGGTACTGACAAATTGAGGGGGTAAAATAACAAAGTGACAACTTTCTAGATGGCTTTAGTCAAAAGGACCATAATTAATGTCAGCAAGTGAAACTAATTTGTTAAGGTACAGGACTCTACAATAAAAAATAGTGAAACATTCACTATCAAATCTGAGGATCTGAAACTGAATTATCATCTACTCCACAGATGCCTTCAGGGAATACCCCACTCAAGCTATCAAAGACAAATGAGAATGTATCTTACTTAGAATAATTTGATTAAACAAATTCTTTCCTTGATTCATTACACTGATTAAGAACTCATTCATATTTATCCTAAATTTCTCATTATATAGAATAAAAATTTAATTACTTAACTTTATCCTCTCTATAGATTGCAAGTGCCTTTATGTCACTCAAAGATGAGATAAATTTATCGTTTTGTGTATGTATTTCATGATGCTCATTATCTTAATAATAGCATATTATTAGTTCTCCCCCAAGTCCTCTTACAATGTCCATGTGACCATGCACATTTGTATGTAGGACTATAGTTTTTAAAAACCTCTAGTACCCAAAACATGTCCTGGCATGCAATAGGCACTCGATAAAGATTTGTTAAAAATGTTTGAACAAAATCCCTTGAATAGAGAAATGTGTCATACTTGGTTTGTGAAATTGTTACATGGGTCTCAACAGCAGGAATATGTAGTCCATGTCATGGTTATTACTGAGGGCAAAAATGTAAGCTGAGCTAAAAACTATAAAGAAGCATGACCGTACAGGAAGGTAGACCAGGAGATATTCCAAGGAAGCCAAGAAAATATTACAATAGAGGTGCAAAGCTAAGTGCCTGAGGTCAAGAGGGCCAGCATCAGTGAAAGTGAGTCCAGAGCAATTAGTGGCAGTATAAGAGTGGTTGACTAGACAATTGTTAAAATGATTGTTAGTAATAATTAGTAAGAGTTCAGCAGAATCATACTGTTATATGAGATTATAAAAAAGTCAGTAAACATTATTTTTAAAAAATCCCTTAAGTCACTCATAAAGTATGGTATCATTGTTTGATAAATAGAATGCAAAAATAATTACGCAAAAATGCATAATATGTACAGTAATCCATATTATGTAATAAAGCATATCTATGCAAAAAATGATTTGACAGTACTTTCAATTATGGGATACTGTGTGCACAGGGGCAAGTTGAAATTCTTTCTCATCAAGACGATGCCCTTTTTATGGGGAAGATTCAAATGGCATATAGAGGTTTCTTGTCCCATAACCTTTGCCATTAAAAGGTACATGTGTGCAGTTTATGTCTTCCATTCATGTCACTAAAGTCTAATTTATAAACTTGGCTCATCGTATTAGCACATTAAGGAATGTGTGGGAAACAGGCACAATCTCTCAGTATAAATACTGATGCATATACCAACCAAATATTGGCATAAAGACCAACATAATGGACTCTGAATCAAGAGCATCATTAAATATAAAGTCCTGACATGGTATTGAAATATTCAATTCACCAGAAAGATGCAACAAAGTAATAACATTGACAGAAATCCAAAGAGTTTGATGGGGCCAATATGATAGTGGGGGATACCAGCATTCCTCTCTCAGGAATTAATACATTAATGAGAAATTAGGAAGAATATAGGAGTGAGCATATAATTAATGAGCTTGATCCAATAAATATATATTGTACTTACAGAAGATAATTTGGAAATACAAATTCTTCTCAAGCACATATAGAATATTTATTTTAAGTGACCAAATATTAAATAGTAGGTAAATTTCCAATAACCTATATAATAAAGATCTCATCCACTTTCTGAGATGCAACTTAGAAAACAGTAATAAAAAATAAATGTATTCATAAATTTAAGTATATACTTTTAATTGTATTAATCAAGGAGTTAGAAAACATTATAACTTAAAGGTAATAAAAATATATAATAAACATATGGAATATGGTCAAAGCTATTCTTAAAGTGAAAAATATAGCCTCACATTATAAATAAGACATAAAAGACTAAAAATTAATATAGCAATCATGTCACCATTTCCTCTATGCCATTTTGCTTTGTTTTGTCCAGCTTATAAAAATCAAGGATAATAAAGAGGAAGAAAAATCTTCTACCAGCATTCTGGCAGAAGAACAACAAACAAGTCCTATATCCTCTGATTTATCCTCATCATAGTACTATTAACTGAGCATATTCTATGAGTTTTGCACTGGGAAAAATACTTTACCTGCATTACAGTTGTCCCTTGTTATCTGCAAGGGATTGGTGCCAGGACCCCTGGAGATAACAAATGTCACAGATGCTGAAGCTCCTTACATAAAACGGCATAGTATTTGTACATAGCATATGCACGTCATCCTGTATACTGTAAATCTTCTATAGATTACTTATAATACTTAGTGCAATGTAAACTATGTAAATACACTCATGCATAGCTTATGACTTGGGGAATTATGTTCTGAGAAATGTGTTGTGAGGCATTATTGACAACCACCTACAGTCTTCAAGACAGTAACATACTGTACAGGTTTGTAGCCTTTGAGCAATAGGCTATCCCGTATACCCTAGATGTGTAGTGGGCTTTGCCATCTAGGTTTGTGCAAGTACACTCTGGGATGTTCGCATAACAATAAAATCACCTAATGATGCAATTCTCACAATATATCCCTTTGTTTTATTTTTATTGTCATTTCAAAAATATTTCTGATATGTGGTTGGTTGAATCTGTGGATGCATAACCTAGGGATACAGAGGACCAACTCTGTTTTATTTAATCCTCACACCAGTGACACAAGAGCACTATCATACCCATTTTGCAGATGAAGAAATTACAGTTCTAGAACTAATCTATGACAACTCCAGATGTTGTCTTTCTAAAGTCCCTTCTGTTTACCACAGCAGAAGTGAGTATACTTCAGTGTACTTCATCCTTAACTGGTTACTAGAGTTGATTCTGAAACAGGACAGTTCCCGTGACCCTTCTGCAGGACTCATGAAGGGGTTGGCTTGTTTAGTCAGCCTACAGCTCTCAACCCCTCATGGGAGGGGAGGATATGCAGGTGAGTGGGTGCAGGGGCCAGGACAAGTGCTTCTGGGTGCTGGCAGGAGTAGAACTCTGTGTAGCCCCATGGCAGTGTCTTGGAGGGGTACTCAAAATCCCTGGATCCCCAGAAGGCATCTGTTACAGTGCTCTCTTTGCCATCCGCAGATGACTTAAGTGTTTAACAGCTCAGTGTGACAGTCCTCTGCATCGCGAGCTGTTGTTCGGCATCCAGGAAGAATCAGGTCACATGAACAAATTGAAGATGGTAAATGCGGGAGATTTTATTGCTGATGAAGGTGGCTCTCAGCAGGATGGAGAGCTAGAAAGGGGATGGAGTGGGGAGGTAGTCTTCTTCTGGAGTTCAGCCATTCCTGGCCAAACTCTTCTTTGAGATCCCGCTGTCAAGCCACCCCTCTGAAGTCAAGCTGCATCTTGCCGATGTCAGACTGCTGCTTCTCTTCTTTCCTTCTCTGCCACTCTGCTGCTCTGCCAGTCTGCCACTCCACCACTCAGCTGCTCTGCCACCCCTCTGCCAGTGGACCCTGGGGTTTTTATGGGTATAGGATGGTGGGTGGGACAGGCTAAAAAGCAACATTCAAGTAGGAAAACAGGAATGCATGTTCTCACTTTGGGCCACAGGTCCAAGCTTGAGGGTGGGGCTTCACCAGGCACCCTACCCTTTTCAGCCTGGTATTTTCCTGCCTCCTGTCCATATCACTTCCCCGCTCTGAAGAGGCACATCTTACTGCCATTAAAATATGGAAGATGACCAATCTTAGCTACTTCCTGCTGACAGGGGGCATTGTTTCGGGGAAAACGGCAGTCAGATTCCTCCCTAAAGTCTACCTAAGCGTCCCTAGCAAAAGGGAGCCATTGTCCAAGGCTCCAATTGCCTAACTGTTCAGAGTTTGATGGCCTCTAGGCACATGAGTAAAAAAAAGAGCCCAAGTTTTACAAGGTTAAGTATGCATGGGTCAAACATGTGTATTATACAAGGAAAGAATCTAGTGCCAAAGATTACAGAAATAAGAAATGAAATATGCTAACAACATTGTACCCCAAGCCGTTTCACTTTGGTGAAAGAAATTAAACCTTGTGTAGGAGCCGTTAAACTTCATAAGAGAGATAGCTATTCTTGCCATATCTGTAGCAGTCAACAGGTGCACCTTGAGAATTCTGGGATTTGTAGGCTTGCATGGTGGCCATTAAAGCTTCTGCCTCTTTCTTGTGTCCCCCCATCTCTATTGTAAAAACCGAGTTGGCCACTTTCAGGAGGTCCTGTAAAGTAGTATCTGTTCCCAGGGCCTGTTTCTGCAGCTTCCTCCTTATATCAGGGGCTGCCTGAGTAATAAATTTATCCTTTATGTTTAGTTATCCCTCACCAGAATCAGAAGATAGAGATGTGTGCTTTGCCAAGGCCTCTCAGCCTTTCCGGAAAGGCAGTGGGATTCTCATCAAATCCCTGGTCTTTCATGAATAGCTCAGTATAGTTGAGAGGCTTGGTCCAAGTCCTATATAAATCCTCCATTATGCACACCCGTAAGTGTCTCTTCTTCCGTTCTCCCATCTCATCATTGAGATCCATTCCAGGGTCATCCATTGATACTGCATCTTTCATTTGGATAAAGTTCAGCACCTTCCCTGATGCTATATGTGATACAAAGCTCATAACCAAATCACTCTATCACTTGCAGAGCAGTCTGCTTCTCAGTGTTAGTCAGGGTTTGCTTTAAAAGTAACATAACGTCTTTCTAGGAGAGTTCAAATACTTGGGTTAAATTCTGGAAAGCCTCTCTATATCTGTCAGGGTCATCTGAAAACTTGCCAAGATCTCCCTTAATTTGCCTCAAGTCCTGTAGGTAGAAGGGGACCTGGACCTTACTGGGGCCAAATTCAACAGGCATCTGTTGGAGGGGCAAGAGTGATACTGGGGCTTGTCTAGGGTATTTCTAGGAGGCGGCAAGCTGGAGAGAGGATGGGGAGAACCCGGAGGAGCAGGGCTGAAGGGAGCTGGCTCCCCTGTGGGAGGTGTCTCTGGGGTTTGTTTCTTTAATTCCCTGAGACTGCCCCTTGCAGCCTCTCCTGAGATGGCCAATAGGAGGGATGGATCAATCCTACACTGTTGGCAAAGGTCTGGATTGCCCTGCAAGGTAAAGAAAGCCTGCACATATGGGGTCTCAGACAATTTGTCCTTGCATTTACAGAAAAGTTCCAACTGCCAGATGATATCAAAATGAATGGTTCCCTCCTGAGGCCAAGCCAGTCCTCATAATTTGGCCAAACCTTTGTGCAAAGGGCTAATAGGCATTTTTCCTCCAGATTTGGAGGGTCAAAGCAGTCGCAGTCATTCAGGATGCACTCCAGAAGAGTATAAACTGGTGATGGTGGAGACAGTTGGTTGCCCATTCTGAAAGACAAGGAAATAGGCATCCCTCATTTCCCTTCCTTCTTTCAGCAAAAACTCAGATGTGAGGGAGGGGAAGCAGGCATCGCCCCTTTCTCTTCTGTCTTCTTATTCTCAAGTCCTGGTGACCTTACACAGATGCCACCCACAGGTGCCATTGCAGCCTGCACCCATGAAGCAGGGAGGTCTTAGAGAATAGGAATTGTCCACATTCACTTATGCCATGCCTTCATTCCCCCTACTGTCAGCAACCTTTGAGTTTCCCAGGCCTTATCTGTGCCATGGAGCATGGCCTCCTTCCATGACGTGGAGGCTTAATTAGCAGAAATTGGTCCTGCCCATTTACATTGTGCCTGTTTCCTTGCTTGGATCCCTCAGATCTGGTTTTCCTTCCTAAGGCCTTAACCTGAAGCTTGGAATCAGGTTGGGAACAAAAGGTATTTCAGGGTCCTTTTAAATTAAATCCCAAATGGGCCCTGCCAAATTTGCAGTTATCAGCCAGCAGGGCTCACTCTTCTGTTGCCTCCCTATCGTAAGCAGAGTGCTGAGGTAAGAAAAGAAACCTCTCACTTAGAAAAGAAAAAAGAACAAAAACAGTTTAAAGGGCAAATGGGGGTGGTCCAGGGAAAGAACCTCTTGCTTTCTACGAATAGGTTACTTTAATCATTGTATCTCTCCCCTAGTTCCAACCAGGCTGAACTCCTTGCCAGGGAAGGAGAGTCTATGGGCTTGTGGCAGGAGGGGACGGCATGCAGAGAGCACCGGCCAGCCGGCTGCACGGGGTCCCTGGCCCCAAAGACTACCCTGGGGCCTGGGCAGCATGCACCGCTAACTCCCACCACCCCACTTAGCTGTTGGGCACAGCACATGCATGCTACGGACATGCCCAGGCACCCAAGCCTGGAGGGGAGGGGATGAGAAGGGAACCACCATTCACCTGCCCATCCCATTCACACACCTGTGGCCATTGGGGTTTGGGGTCATACCTCTAAGAACATATGGAAATTGTATTATTCTGAGTTGCATATCTGATGGCTGGACCAAACATACATTCTGCCTAGTATCATTGCTGCTGTTTGTAGTAGAACCCTTAACATTATAAAAGAAGAGCCAGGAGCCATTTCAAACCATGAAAGAAGGAAGGAAAGATATCAAAGGAAAAGTCTGGGGATCTTGGCTGACACCTTGATAGACACTTGGGGAACAGGTCCAGCCTTCCGGCAATACTGAGGAGTGGCCTTGGCAAGAGGCCTTCAGTTTCCCCAGGACTTTATTCCAGTCCCACATGACAACTAAACCTCCAGGAAGGGAAACAGAGCCAACATTCCTTTTACCCAAAAGAAAGAGAGAGATGGCAGGTTGCATCCTATCCCCTGCAAATGGCATAGCTCAGAGGAAAGTCTGAGGACAAGGAGAGATAAATCCACATTTTGCTTACCCTTCTGAAGTATCCTGGGCAAGCCCCCTGATGAAACGGGATAGTTCCCTTGACCCCTTCACAGGATTCATGAAGGGGTTGGCTCATTTACTCAATCCATAGCTCTCAGCCCCTCACAGGAGGGGGAGCACGCTGGTGACTGGGTGTATGGGCCAGGACAAGTGCTTCTGGGTGCTGATAGGAGTAGAACTCCATGTGGCCCCGTGGCAGCATCTGGGGGGTACCTACAATCCCTGGCACCCCAGAGGACATGTGTTACAGTACACTTTTAGCTTTGCCATCCACAGACAGCTTAAGTGTCTAACAGCTCAGTGTGACAGCCCTCTGTATCCTGAGCTCTTGTTTGATGTCCAGGAAGAATTAGGTCACATGAACAAATTGAAGATGGTAAATGTGGGGGATTTCACTGCCAATGAAAGTTGCTCTCAGTGGGATGGAGAGCTGGAAAGGAGACGGAGTGGGAAGGTGGTCTTTTCCTGGAGTTTGGCCGTCCCTGGCCAAAATCTTCTGAAAGGTCCCGCTGTCAAGCCGCCCCTCTGAAGTCAAGCTGCTTCTTGCTGACCTCAAGCTGCTTTTTCTCTTCTTTCTTTCTCTGCTGCCCATCTGTCACTGGAGCCTGGGGTTTTTATGGTTATAGGATGGGGCGGGGGGTGGGCCAAAAAGCAACATTCAAGCGGGAAAACAGGAAGACACGTCCTCACTTTGGGCTTCAGATCCAGGCTTGAGGGTGAGGCTTTGCCAGGCACCCCACCCTTTTCTGTCTAGTATTTCCCTGCCTCCTGTCTGTATCAATACCAAACTCTTTCATTCTAATTATCACATTAAATTGTTAGGCAACAGTACATATAAAAGATCAAGAGATGACAGCTATAAAAACTAAAAAAAGATATCTCACAATGTTAAGAACATTTTATTTTAAAAGACCTGTTTCCTGTTTAGATATGTGGGAAAATTTGCTACTTGCAGAGAATTTCTATTATATACATATATCATAGTTTAAATTAATATTGCTTTTACTTATTAAGATTTTTTACAAGATTTTATAGTTTTGTCAGGAGGTGTGTGTGTGTGTGTGTGTGTGTGTTTAATGTTGGAAAGCTCATCAGATATTGTGTACAAACATGTTTTACATTTAAGTTAAAAATATTCAAACACAGTATGTACTTTCCAGAACTGCTGCGAAATATTAGCACTATTGTTAGTTATCCTATGAGTTCATTAAATGTTTAAAAATCTAATGCACACAAATTCTCATTCAATTTTAAATTGCAAAGTGAATAAGTATTGTTAGAAACTTTGGCTCCAATGCTGAATTTCACATTAGAGGTTTATACAAAAATCTAGTGCTAAATAATTTATGTTTACCAGAACATTAGCATATTGTTTCTTCTTTTTCAATCTTTTAAAAATTGTGGTAAAAATACAGAAAATGAAATCTACCCTACTAAAAAAGTTTAATTGTAAAGTACAGTAATGTTAACTACATGTGCATTGTTGTATGGGAGATCTGTAGACCTTTTTCATCTGGCATGGCTAAAATTCTTCCTCTTCCTTTTCTATCTCCAAGTGCCCGGTAACCAACATTCTAATTTTTGCTTTCAAGAAGTGGTATATTTAGTATTTGTGTTTCTGTGATTGGCTTATTTAATTTAGCATAATGTCCTTAATATTTATCCATGTTGTAGTATGACAGGATTTTCTTCCTTGTCAAGGTTGAATAATATATCATTGTATGTATATACCATGTTTTCTTCATCTATTCACCCACTGGTGAACATTTAGATTCTTTCTACATCATGGCTACTGTGAACAATGTTGAAATAAACATGGGAGTTCAGATAGCGCTTCAAGATCTTAATTCAATTCTTTTGGATAAATACCCAGAAGTAGGATTGCTGGATTATATGGTAGTTCTATTTTTAATATTCTGTATTCCACTTTTTTCTGCTCTCATATTTATTATTTCTTTTCTTCTGCTAACTTTAGGCTGAGTTTATTTACCAAACTAACATTTGCCAGTTCTGCTTACCGGAAGTAGTCCACTAGGCACTTGCATCCCACACTTGGCTTTATGCCAGCAAGCTGGGATGCTTACCCATTTAAAATGTAAGGATAGTTTGAGATCATTTCAACCCCAAGATGTCTAATACTTTATGATCATCACATTGGATCGGGCACCTTAACTCAGCATTTGGTTCATCTCACAGCAGCAGTGCTGACCATCAAAGTATCAAGGAAAACAGGTTAGAAATTTGACTCTCAGGACCCACTTAATTAGAAAGAGACCAAATTCTGAAATGGTGTCATACCTTTCTGTCACTGAAGCAGTGAGGCAAAAAGACAGGAAAAGAACTTAACCCAGTTAAGAAGAATGCCAGGACAAAAGTTAACCAAAAAAAATTCCTATCCTCAGCTGGTCAGCGTCATCAAAATCATCCTGTCCCACAAAATCCTCATCTCTTCCAGGAACCAAAGAAAGAGCTTCAGCCTTGATTCTCATGACTTTATTATAAATTGGTAATGTTTGCAACCACATTGTAAAATGGGGGCTTTGGAAAATTAGACTCATCTGTGTAGTCAAATATACCATACTCTCTGCAGAGTTGATGCTATAAGGTGGAGGAACCTCACCTGAAGCCTTCTCAGGTTCCTCAGGCTCTTCCTCATTCTATAAATGTTGGTACTTGCTGCTGCAGACCAGCTTAACTGCCACTGGTGCCACTAATGCCAACTCCATGGTGCAGCAGGCTACAGGGAAGGGAGGGCGAGTGAGCAAGCTGAACAGGTGAGGAGCTGCAGCCTGGGAGTGCTGAAGGGCTGAAGGCAAAAGGCTGAAGGCAAAGGGCCTCAGGGGGATCTCAATGGCAGCCACTGCACCTGGGCAAGATGCTCTCCTCAAGCTGTACGCACTGCCAATTCTGAGATGTTTTGTAATTGCCCTTTTGATTTCTTCTTTGAACTGTTGGTTTTGCCAGAGTGTGTTGTTTAATTTCCACCTATTTGTGAATTTTCCAGATTTCTTTCTGCTATTGACTTTGAATTTCATTCTCCTGTGGTCAGAAAAGCTACTTGATATTATTTGAGTTTTCTTAAATTTCTTGAGATTTGTTTTGTGACCTAACATGTCATCTAGCCTGGAGGGTGTTTCCTGTTTGCTTCAGAAGAATATGTATTCTGCTCCTGCTGAGTGGAATGTTCTGTATATATCTGTTAGGTCCATTTGGTCTATAGTGTTGTTCTAATCCTCTGTTTACTTACCTTCTGTCTGGTTGTTCTACTTATTAAAAGTGGGTTATTGATGTCTAGTATTATTGTATTGCTGTCTATTTATTCCTTCAGCTCTGTCAATGTTTGCATTATATGTTGGGTGTTCTGATATTGCTTTATATATTGGGTGTTCTGATGTTGGGTAAGGATATATTTAAAATTCTTATATCTTCCTGGTCAATTTACCTTTTTGTCATTATATAATCTCCTTCTCTTTTTCTTGTTATAGTTTTTTACTTAAACTTGATTTTCATGGTGTAAGAATGGCCACCCCTGCTCCCCTTGGTTACTATTTGCATAGAATAGCCATTTTATCCTTTCATTTTTGGCCTATTTGTGTCCTTAAATCTACATTGAGTCTTTTGTAAGTAGCATCTAGTTGGATCTTATATACTTTTTGTCCATTTAGCCATGCTGTTGGTTAAATGGATAATGTCTTTTGATTGGGGAATTTAATCTGTTTACTTTTAAAGTAAATGATAGTAAAGGACTTACTATTGCCATTTTGTCCATTGTTTTCTGTCTTCTATCTTCTTTGTCTTTTCCTCTCTGGCTGTGTATTTTTAGTGTTCGCTGTTATTTTTGTGGGGGAGGTAGTGACTTGCTTTGATTTTTTTCGTAATGATATGTTTTGATTTTTTTTCTTGTTTTTTGTGTTTTTTGTGTATCTTCCATAAGTTTCATTTTGTGTTTACCATGAGTCTTATACAAAATATCTTATATTTATAACAACCTTCTTTAACCTGTTAACTAAAATTCAATCACATACGAAAACTCTGTACTTCTATTTCTCCTCCCACCACACTTTATGTTATTGATGTTACAAATTACATCTTTTTATATTACATATCAATTTATTGTTGTAGCTATTTTTGTACTTTTATCTTTTAAATGCTACACCAGAGTTAAAAGTAATTTATTTAGCACCATTATGGTATTCTGTATTTGTCTATATATTTACCTTTACCGGTGAGTTTTATAGTTTTACATGCTTTTGTGTTTCTCTATAACATTGTTTCATTTCAATTTGAAGGATAGTGTTTAGCATTTCTTACAAAGCAGGTCTTGTAGTGAGGAACTCCCTCAGTTTTTATTCACCTCATAAAGTATTTCTCTTTCATCATTTTTGAAGGATGATTTTATCAAATATGGTATTCTTTAGTGACAGTTTTGTTTTTCTTTCAGCGTATTGAATATATTATTTCTCTCCCTTCTGGCTTACAAAGTTTCTGCTGAAAAATACACTAATAATCTTACGAATTTTCTCTTGTACATGATTAGTCACTTTTTGTAGCTGCTTGTGAAATGGTCTTTTCATCTTTGACCTTTTGTGACTTGATTCTAATATGTCCCTGTGGGGTCTTCTTGGGCTTCTTCATAGTTGGCATCCAGTGGGTTTCCTGAATCTGGATGTTCATTTTCTTCCCCAAATTTAGGAAGTTTTTCACCATTACTTTTTCAAATGAGCTTTCCTCTTTTTTTCTTTTTCTTTTTTTCTCTTTCTGAAAATCCCATAACGATACATTGATATATTGGCCTGCTTGATGGTGCCCATTATTCTCTTTGGCTTTCTTCAGTTCATTGTGGGGTTTTTGTTATTGTTGTTGTTGTTGTTGTTGTTTTCATTTTTGGCTTCTCTGGCTGGATAATTTCAAATAACCTGTCTTCAAGTTCACTGATTATCTCCTCTGCTTTATCAATTCTGCTTCAGAATCTCTGTAGTAAATTTCTCAACTCAGTTATTGTATCCTTTAGCTCTAAAATTTCTATTTGGTTATTTTTATAATATTTTGTATATCTTTGTTGATATTCTCATTTTATTCATCCATAATATTTCATTGAGTATCTTTATGATGGGTATTTTGAATTATTTGTCATGTAATTTATACATCTTTATTTTCTTAGACTTGATTTGTTTTGTTCCTTTGTTTCTTTGGCTAGGTCATGATCCCCTCTTTCTTTGTGTGCCTTATTACCTTGTGTTGAGATATGTGCATTTGCAAAAACAGCTAACTCTCTCAGTCCTTATGATCTGTCTGGCTTCCCACTGAAAAAAAAAAAAAGCTTCAAAAATAAGCCTGGCTAGAGATTCTGGGTGCCTTCCAAACCTTTCATATGAGCACATCTTCACTCTGCTTGTACTTGTAAATTCCCAGTTAGAGGGATTTTGCTGGTTTCTGTCTTGTGGAGCTCATGTTTTCTTGCTTTTTCTGGTGTCTGTCTGTGGTACTGCAGGTTCTCTGGAATTTCTGTGAGGTGATCAGATCTTTTTGTTTTCAGTAGTGTGGATCTAAAGTATGCTGCCTGCCATCAGTGCTTCTAGTTGGATAACACATAAACCAGTCCCTCAGGCAATCTCTTTAAAAGCTGAAGTGTTGGACATATGCTCCTTTCTTCCCCATCACTTTCCCTGACCAGGGAGTGGCTGACAAGGTATATAGGCTTTGTCCACTGTACCATAGGACCTCTGGAACAATAAGAAGCCACCCAACTTTTTTTTTGTTCTCAACAGTCTCCAGGCATCTAGGGTATGCAGGGTCCTGTCAGTGCTCCAAGACAGACAAGACAGAAACTAGTCCTTCTGATAGTAGCCCCAAAACTGGAATGTTGGACACACGAATCAACTCTTTTCCTACCCAAGGAGAAGCCATAAATTGGGTTTTTTTAAAAAAAATCATTCTTTGCTGAGTTGTGGAGAGAAGCAATAGCAAGTACGTGCTAGTAAAAACCATCATCTTTGTTTTCAGTGGCCCCTAAACTGGTGACATTTCCTCTCAGCATTTATATCCAGGAAAGACAAAAGCTAGTTCCTTGGGTAGCCTCAAAGGTGCTAAGTCTAAGTGTTAGATGTACGTCCCCGTGTTCTCTTTCCCTCCTTGGTGGGAAGCCAGAAGTTGAGAGTTTCTTTCTGATCATGCCACACTGTGCCAGGGAAGAGGCTCTGGTAAGTGAGTGCCACAAATTTTTCTACCAACTTTGACATGGCTGGTTTTGAATTCACCTGGGATACAGGAGCCTCTTAACTGGTTTCTGGTTTTCTTTCAAAAGGAATCGGTCAGCATATTTTTCTCTCCATGAATAAAGGAAGGTCTTAGGGCCTCCTATTCCACTGTCTTTTTGACATACTCAGCCTAAATTCTTAAAGCAATTTTTAAAGCATGCTTTATGCAAGCAGTCATCACTTTATCATTTGACTTTTGACTACAAAAATAATTGACCCATATAGAAAGCTAGTTTCTTTAAAGCGCTAAGCATATTGAATTGATGTTGTTTCATTTTAGCTACAAAGCATTTTCTTTTACCTGTTGGCTTACATATGCTGGAAAGAAGCTGTGCCAAGTGAGAAACTACAGAAATATTCCAGTCAAGAAATTATTTTTTTTCTTGGTCAACTGGAATGAAACGTAAGTTTAATCTTTACTGTATCTGGATCATTTATCTAATAAATGTCAGCTTTTTCCCCCTTTTTTAAAAAAGCAAAGGATGTAATTTAAAAAAAATATGCTGCCAGTTGATTTGATTCAGTGGTATGATAAATACGCTAGGGCTAATAGATAACTGACTGTTCAATTCAACAGATTAAAAGTCCATTTAGAAACCTAGACAAGTGTCCAATTCACATTATTGAACTGAGAAAAAGGGAAATTGAAAAAAGAAGAAGACTTATTAATCATTCACACACTGTGCATATCAGGAATATGCTCTCTTTGAGGCAGGAGTGGAGGGAGTCCGGGTATAACAAAGAAAAGACAACCCTCCTGATAACGTGGGTAATCTCCATTTTCTCAATTTTCTCACATAAGCTGAAGTACAAATTTATTTAAACAATCAAGTTTTTTAGACAATAAACATCTATAGATGTGTAAGCTTAATTTGGGGTGACTGGCTCCCACTTCCTTCTTCTGTAAAGATTTGTTAAGTCAAGAAGATAAAGTAACTTCCTAACATTATCACTGTCTTTCTCCACTTTTTTGCTCCCCGCACCCAACTTAAGCCCTCTCTTTACTCAGAACCCCAGGGGGCTCATCAGCCTCATTCACAGCTTTTCCATGGTTACTGCTGCATTTCCTAACTGCTCTGCCAGCTTGCTCTCAGTCATTTCCCTGCAGTCTCTATTGCTTCACTCAGATCAATATTCTTCCCACCTCAAGCAGAAGAAAATTCCCCAGCCTACTTCCCCTCAGCTCTTTCAGATGATCTGGCTTTCTTAGAAGACAGTTTGACTCCAGGTATGATGCTTTTCCATTAATAAATACGTGTCAGAATTTGTAGAAGAGGATGATGTTAGAGAGCACCATCTATTCTACTCTTACCACAATCAATGGAGACTGTGTCCTGAAACATGGCATGTGACCTTCAATTCTTGCATACCTCATGGCCCCTCCCATTCCAAACTAAATCTGCCTTCTTATAGGAGCATGACAATCTCTATCTCCCCTTCTTTGGGTAAGGTTCTTTATTCCTTTGACCAAAGACTTGACATTCAATAATAATATCCCTTTTTCTTTCATAGAATCAACTCTGCTTGTAAAATTTTTCAGTAGCTCTCCAATTCTTATAAGGCAAAGTACAAATCATTTAGCAAAGCACACAAGGCCTTTTGTGGTGTGGCCCCTACCTATCTCTGCATCTTTACCTCTAGAATTAACCCCATTCCCCGTTCTTGCTATCCACCAGTCATTTGCATCTTATCTACTTACCCTAACTATCCCTTGACTGTCCACCAGTCATTCTTTGCATCTGATCTATTTACCCTAACTATGAACTGAGAAGTCAGGCCTCTGCCAGGGATCCTCCATGTGTCAGGAACACAGTATTCCACTCGCCCATCTGGGAAACACATAATTATCTTTCACGATGCATCTTTTACCTCCTGTATAAACCCTTCCTGAATCATTGGGCAAAATTGTCCATCTTTTCTTCCCTTGCTTGGTCTAACCTGTAAATTTCTCTTATAGTACCTACTGTTTGTTTAGATTTCTGTATGCTCCTACCGAATAATACAAAGATTTTTTTTTTAAAAAAAATTTTATTTAGTCGACAGCAGGTAAAGCAGCACCAGACAAAGAGTCCGGTAAGTGTTATTGGGAAAATTAATAAATTTTGTGTAACAAATGACTCCTTTAAAAAGTTATTAACCAAACCAGGTGGCTCACACCTATAATCCCAACACTTCAGGAGGCTAAGGCAGATGGATCACTTGAGGTCAGAAGTTTGAGACCAGCCTGGCCAACATGGTGAAACTTCGTCTCTACTAAAAATATAAAAATTAGCTGGGCATGGTGGCTCACACTTGTAATCCCAGCCACACGGGAGGCTAAGGTAGGAGATTTGCTCGAACCCAGGAGACAGAGGTTGCAGTGAGCCAACATCACTCTACCTTGGGCTACAGAGCAAGTCTAAAACAAACAAACAAACAAACAAACAAACAAAAACATTAATCAGTTCAATCCCTAAAATTTTTCTTCTGATTTAATTAAAAGTAATTTCTGGTTGTTTTAAAACATCAGATTTATTTTCAACTCACACACTTATGCCATCATATAGATAATTCAAGATAAAAATCTAATTCTAAACTCAATTTTAAAGAAAAAATTCTGAATGCTAGTTCTGATACTTACTGATTAACTTGGCCCAGTTCCCACAACCAGAAGGTGTCAAAGCTAGCATTTAGACCCACTGTGACTCCTAAGCTGATGGTTTTACTGTGACTTACATACTTTTCCATACAACATATAAAATCTTGACAAGAGTATTTACATCCCATGAATAGTATTCAAGTTTTAAGTTAAGAAATAAAATAACAACCTCTATTCTACTCCATCCTCCTGCCAGCAGCTACCCCATTTCTTTTCTCTGCTTTGTAGTGAAACCTTCCAAATAACTGTCTATATTCACTTTATTCAGTTTTTTTTTTCTCTGCTCTGTAACATACTCCAATCAGGCTTTCATCACCTCTGCTCCACTGAAATTGTCACCAGTAACCTTCATGGCTGAATCCAATGTTTGTTTCTCAATACTCATCTTACATGACCTATCAGAAGCTTTTGGCACTGTTGATCTCACCCTCCATCTTGAAATTTGCTTTCCATATGGCTGACTCTTACCTCACTGGCCATTTGTTCTCCATGTCCTTCTCTTCTCCCAGACTGATTATGATCTTAGCCCTTAACCCTCTTCTCTGTTGTATATGTCATTATTCCCTCACTTTTATAGTTATATACCTTTAAATACAATTTAAATGCCAACAGCTCCCAAATTTATATCACTAACACAGGCATCAGTCACAAACTCCACACTTAGAGAATCAATATACCCTAAACTAAATTTCTGATCTTACATTTCAAACCACTCCGCCTATGGATGGCCATTCTGGATAATCAATTCTAATTCTGGTTGTTCAGATCAAAATCCTCAGCCTGAATCTCATTTCAGACCCTATGTTCAGAAAATCTTAATGGCTCTCTTTTCAAAACATATCCAGAATATGTTCTCATCACCTTCAATGGTCTAAAAAACCATCATCTCTCCTCTCTATACCACAATAGCTTTATAATGGTCTCCCTACTTCTCTTACACCTTTGTAGTTCTTCTTGCACAACAGCTAAAGTTGTCTCTTTAAAATATCAGTCAAGGCATGTCATTCTTCTGTCTAAAAATCCTGAACTAGCTCCCCATTTCACTCAGTGAAAAGATAAAATACTTGCAATGGTCTATTGTTTAGTGTCTTCATTTTGTTTCAGTATTAATAGGAGAGTTCTAAACAATGTACTTTCAGCCAGGTGCAGTGGCTCACTCCTGTGATCCCAGCACTTTGGGAGGTGGATCATTTGAGGTCAGGAGTTCAAGACCAGCCTGGCCAACATGGCAAAACCCCATCTCTACTAAAAATACAAAAATTTGCCAGGCGTGGTGGCCTGTACCTGTAATCCCAGCTACTCGGGAGGTCAGGGCAGGAGAATTGCTTGAACACTGGAGGAGGTTGCAATGAGCCGAGATTGCACCACTGCACTCCAGCCTGGGCAACAGAGTGAGATTCTGTCTCAAAAAAAATAAATAAATAAAAAATTAAAAGTGTAGCTTTCAAAATCTCTCATTTTTCACTCTCAGAAGCTTACTCTGGTTTTAGCAAAACTATTTCATATACAATAAAACAATTTTAAGAAAAATTGTAGTGATTATTCATTCTTAAATAGTATAGTGAGGCAAACATGTGGTTAAAACTTGAGATCTATACTATACCTGTTCCTTGGTTTAAAAAAAAAAAAAGCAATCTGTTTCCGCTTACTGATGTGTCTCTTATTTTTTTTTCCTTTTTTGTCTGAAAGTTCATTCCTTTGACTTTTAAGTAGCTATACAAAAGTTAAAAAAATTTTCAGTGAAGTTGAGATTATTCTGGCTTTAAAAATTCATAGGTATTAAAGAATGGATAAATAACTCCTTGGGAAGCACTTATTCTTATCCTAAAGGAATTTATTTTTCTTAATAAAAATGACAGAATGGAGATTGGCAGTAACTATCCACTGTAACTTATATAATTTCTTTCATTCTTGTTATAAAAAAAGCTCACTAACAAGTGAAGTTATACATGAAGAAGCCAGACTTAATGGGAAAAAAAAGAACATTCTAGATCATGTGAGAAATAAAGTGAAATTACAGTTTTCATCCTAGCAAAGAAATATGAAAGCTGAATAGAAAGTCAATTATAAGTAAAAGAAAGAACATTAAAGAAATTGCTGTGCATTCCACAGGATCATCAGCATTTTATGTCAAGTTTCAGAGCTTCTTTTAAGCTGAGAAATATGTCCATACTACCTTAAATGAATACGACAAGTGTGAAAGAATTTGAAAGAAAACAAAGAGAGGACGTTTAGTTTTGGATACCAAAATATTTAGGTATCCAATTTAATATTTTAATCTAAAATTTGACAGTCTTTAACAATAGAAGATTCTTCTCACTCTAGTATTTTCTTTATTTTTCTCCATTAAGTCTAGCTAGACTTATGTATTTGTCAGTTCTCACAGTGTCATAAAGATACTATAAGAGACTGGGTAATTTTTTATTTTTATTTTTATTTATTTATTTTTTCTGAGATGGAGTTTCACTCTTGTTGCCCAGGCTAGAGTGCAATGGTGTGATCTCGGCACACTGCAACCTCCACCTCCCGGGTTCAAGCAGTTCTCCTGCCTCAGCCTCCCAAGTAGCTGGGATTACAGGCATGCATGTGCCACCACACCTGGCTAATTTTGTATTTTTAGTAGAGACAGGGTTTCTCCATGTTGGTCAGGCTGGCCTCGAACTCCTGACCTCAGGTGATCTGCCCATCTTGGTGGAAGTGCTGGGATTACAGGCATGAGCCACCACCCCTGGCTGAGACTGGATAATTTATAAAGGAAAGATGTTTACTTGACTCACAGTTACACATGGCTGGGGAGGCCTCAGGAAACTTAAAATCATGGCAGAAGGGATAGGAGAAGCAAGTACCTTCTTCACCAGGTGGCAGGAAAAGAGAGAGAGCAGGAGAAGCTGCCACTTAGAAAACCATCAGATCTCTAAGAACTCACTCACTATCATGAGAACAACATGGGGGAAACCGCTCCTGTGATCCAGTCACCTCCTCCCAGGTGCCTCTCTCAACACCTGGGGATTACAATTCGAGATGAGATTTGGGTGGGGACACCAAGCCAAATCATATCAACTTACATTTCATCTGTCTACAAGGAATGTGTTTTTTACAAACCTGTGTATTAAATGCACAATGGCTGATACAAATTATTGTAATAATAATTGAATAAATGAATATAATGCTGGTATACAACCTACAATTTGCCATATATTGTGTTGTAGAATAGCAGTTCCATTTTGTGAAAAAGGAAAAGTAAGACTTAGAAAGGTTAAATGCATTACTTAGAAAGGTTAAATGCGTCTTAGTCAATAAGGTCATTTTTTGAGCATAGATAGATCCAAATCCAAACTTGGACCCATCCTCTCCGCAGACAGTTTATATATTGGCATCTCACAATTATCATTAACTCAATAACATCATACCCTAAACTATACTAATTATTCCCATCCCAATTTCCTCTTTCTTCTTTATTCCCTATCAGTTAAAAATATCTGTTGTAATCTAGAAACTAGAATTCATCTTTAATTCTTTATTGTCTTATTCCACTGGTATGCCATCAGTCAGGTATTAGTTATGCCTTTTACTTCTAAAATAGCTCTTCTATCTTTCATCCTGTTAGCTGCTCTATAACCACGCTGGATCTGGATTTGATTATCTCAGTGGACACCATGAGTAGGAGAGACAGATGTACTTCCTCAAATTCAATTATGGTCATTGAATTAAATTAACTTCTCCTTATCCCCAAGGCTGGATGCTGTACAGGCACTGAAAAAAAGAAGTCACCAATGTTTGATTTGAAACCCTGGGTAAAAACTGCTCCCTAGGCTCCAGATTAGAAAGCCAACTCCTAGTGTGAGAAGATGCTTCATATTACCTGAGGCCTCAGCTGGGTGAACCTCAGTCCGCACCTTTCAGTTGGACAATAGGCTTTTGTCATCTTCAGTACTCTAATAATCAAACAATTTAACATCAAAGTTCAACTGGGAATGACAAGGCCAGTAGATTCTATGTATTTCCCTCACATCTCATGGCCATCAGGTATCATCCCATAAAGATGCTCAGTCACTCTTCAAGTCTCTTTGCTCTTTATCCTTCCCATTCATCGGTGATTTATCTCCCATGACTCTGGCCCTGTCTGCCAAACTTTGTTCCAGTTTTCTCATTCCTCTTTAGCATTCTTACCTGCTGTAAACATATCTCCCCATCTCAACTCCTAGAAAAAAAATTTCTTTCATCTCCTTGTCTCATAAATAGTTCTTTCCTAAACACCAGGCTTCTCTGAGGCATTATCATACAATGATCATATAATTGACATATGATCATACAATGATCATATAATTGACATATGATCATACAATGATCATATATGAGAACCTGATCATATAATTCTATACAATTGAGATGACTCCAGAAAAGAATGAAAGGTAGATGTCTCCCTGCCCCTATTAGGGATGCCAGATCACAATCTCAACTTTCTGTCAAAAGCCCCTTCTCAAACAATCATGCCACCTACGTATACCCCATCCAGTCTTACAGTAGTATTTATGACCTTCTGGACACTTCCTCACATATATTGATGATTTCAACCCAAACTCGAGTTTTTCTCATCATTAAAAATCCTGTGTCTATCCTTAGCCAATTTTATTTGCTAGTATCTATAATCCATCCAGGATCTGAGCTCGGAGAGTCTTGACCTTATCATATCCAGAGATTGTATATGTGTTACATTTCAGTGACCATCCTCCAAATTCCTAGGACCTCATCATGATCCAGAATGGTCCACATTTAAAATGGCAAAAAACTCTCTACACTTTGGCTGTATCTTTCAAATATTTCTTTTTGACTTTAGGGAAAAGTTCAAATTCTTTTGACTGGCGTGTAGAGCTCTTAAGCATTCTGGCAACCACCTATCTTTCTAATTACATCCTCCACAATTTCCCCTATCAACTTGACTTCATCTTCTGTTCTAGCCACAATGAACCGTTCACCATTTATCAGACACACCTAGTCGTTCATCCATATATGCCCTTGTCTGTGCTTTTTCCTCTTTCTGGAATATTCTTTTCCAAATCTCCATCTCATTATAGCTAACTTAATCTTTCAGAATCATTTTGAGTTATTTCCTGCCTCCTCCAACTCCCTAACACAGTGTCTTTCTAAGTCTGTTTTTCATCTGTGCTTGCAACAGCTTAAGAATAAATGTTCAAGTTATTGTAACTTTTAAAAATATACCTACATGTCAACATTATCAGGAATAATTTTCATCGATTAACAAAATCTCACTATTCTACATATTTCTGTTAAATTTTCATTTTTACAAGATTAAACAAAAAATTTCAAGAGGCAGCCTCAATTCAAATAGTTAAATATCTTTGTCCCAGACCAGTACATTATAAGAACATTTTCATTAAAATATCAGTAAAATTGGGTAGGTAATGCTTCTTCTTTCTTTTATTCTTAGGATCAATTTTCCCCTTGAAATAAAGTCACTTCCAAGGGAATCCATGCTCACTGTAAAACTGTTTGGGATTGCCTGTGCAACCAACAATGCAAATTTACTGGCGTGGACTTGTCTTCCACTGTTTCCAAAAGAGTAAGTGTATCAATTGTGAGTAATAAGCCTATCATTTCAATAAAACATTCCTAGAAGTAAATATTTTGGAGTATATGGCATAATGAGGAAATCAAGACATTTTATTCTAAAATTGACATAGTTCAATACAAATCGTGACTGCTGAAATCAGAACTGAAAAGTGAAATTGTAGTAATGGCTTTCAAAACGGGACTCATGCTGAACTTGTCAGCTGGATCATTTATAATGAAAAGGTATTGGCATGACCAATGTCAATTACTTTTTCTTTTCTGACCAGCTGATTTCTTTGGAATTAGTAATTCAAAATGATTTGGATTAATATTGTCATTTAGAAAGAATGTAAGTCATGGAATTCTGGCTAAAGTAAAATTATACAAGGTAACTGGCTTACTGACCTTTTCTTGTGAAGAAGAAATATTTAGTAATTTTAAGGTGATATTTTCCAGAAAACTAGGTCAATTATAAGTTCAGATATTCTCTCAGAACTAATGACCGTTGCAAAATGAAGTGTTGATTCAACCATAAATCTCGGAAAATATTAATATTCAGAATACTTGATAAAATCAATTACATGATGTTCTATGGTATTCAGGAAAAATATTTTTTAAAAATCAACCATTTTTCACATGGCTAGTCTTGCTTCAGAATCAAATGATAAAATTCAGGACTTTCAAAAAATCAGAACATATATTGTAATGTTAATATTTTTATAAAGCATATTTTTCCCTCTGCTGTTTTAGAAAGATATGGTGATACAAAAATATTTTTTTAATTTATTAATTTTTATTTCCCAGACCTAATCAATATAAAAAATTATTATCAACAACCATAATAGATATTTCAAATCTTCTCTGTTGGATTAATTCTGATGTAAGCTGTGTGTATGTGTGTGTGTGTGTGGGCACGTGTGTGTGTGTGTTGTTCTGTTATTTGTTTTCATGCTTTAGCCCATTTCTATACCATTGTTTCTTGAGGACAGGGAATGTATTTATCTTTATCATATCTATCATCTAATGTAGCACCTCATATAAATAGGCAATCAATACAAGTTTGTTTACTAAATTGAATTGAGGAAAAAAAACAGTCCCTATATAGGAGATAAAGAATGAAATAGGATTTCAAGGTCTATAAGAAACAGTTTATCCCTAAAAGCAATACCTACTGCTGTTAGCAGACATTTCAAAGATATGATTTGTATGCTAAGAACTTTATTTTCTTTCTCACTAGGAGCAGCTATACAAGTGTCTTTCCTTCTCATGAGTGAGTTTCCTTAAAGTTTTACCTGCAGTATTTGTAAGATCTACCATTTTTTGTAGAATATTTCTAGCTAGTCACTGAAAATAAAAAAAGGTTAAGTCCATTTTACTCTCCCATCATGTAACACACTACTTGCACATAACAATCAATAAACACTAAACATATAAGAATTCAGGCATATTTTTGTCTTTAAAACTAATCTTCAAGGCATTTTTCCAGATGGTTACGATAGTAAAAATACCACCTCCATGTTGTTTTGTCATATGTCACTTACCACTGGTAAGCATGTTACAGGCGAGTGGTCACAGAAGATGAGCATTTGTGAGAGATGGCATCTGGGACTGATCCTAGGTGTTATTTTTTAAGGGGATGCGTCAAAATTGTAGACAATGAGACATCAAAAAACACAACTCACTTCAACAATTACACAATAAGGATTTCTAAACATTTTTCAAAAAAACCTGTTTCTCTTGAAAATCAGAAAATCTGCTTTTCTCCTGTGCTAGACAATTTAAGGAAATAAAGATATTTTTAAGAAACCAGAAATATGTCAAATGGGGCAATTGGGAGGCTGCAAAGACTCCACTTTGTTCATTGCTTCAAGTTAGAAAGATTCTAACCCAGTTTATTTGATGCAGATATTTCCAGATCACAGCAAATTGGTGACTGAATTTCATTTCCTTTCAGGGGGTAATCCCTGCTCATAAACATTTGGTATTGAATCTGTCTTTTATTACAGTTCAAATTGCCCATAGCTAGCCACGTGGAACTATAATGAGCGCTTATGTCATTATTTTTTCCAACACATATATCAACTGAAAATATGCAGAATTAAAGGTTTCCTATCGCTTTGTGGTTTCCAGAAGTGGATTTCAGAAGAACCAATGGTGATTAAACTCAGATAAATCAGATAGGGCTGCATCAACAAAGTCTGAAAATAAAAATAAACTTCTACATTTTCAAGCATGCAAACTTGTCTTCAGTTCTATTTTTAAAAGTCTTGGCCGGGCACGGTGGCTCACGCCTGTAATCCCAGCACTTTGGGAGGCCGAGGCGGGCGGATCACAAAGTCAGGAGATTGAGGCCATCCTGGCTAACATGGTGAAACCCCGTCTCTACTAAAAAAAATACAAAAAAATTAGCCGGCCGTGGTGGCAGGTACCTGTAGTCCCAGCTACTCGGGAGGCTGAGGCAGGAGAATGGCGTGAACCCGGGAGGCGGAGCTTGCAGTGAGCCGAAGTGGTGCCACTGCACTCCAGCCTGGGCGACAGAGCGAGACTCCGTCTCAAAAAAAAAAAAAAAAAAAAAAAAAAAAAAAAAAAAAAAAAACCTTGCAAAATCAGGATGTTTTTCATAATTTCAAAAAAGGCCTAAAATAAACCTTAATCTCAAAACAATTAGATTCCTTAGACAATTGCCTGAGTAGCCAATCCTGACTCCACTGTGTCAAGTCATTTCAGATGTACCTTCAAAATCATAACCAAAAAAAAACTGGATGAGAATTTCTTATTGTTTTTCTCTCCTATCCAAAAGACCCTCAGTTAGTCCAAATATGTCATTTACAGATGAAGAACTCTATGATGAAGGAAGATTGAAAAACCGGCAGTTGGTTACCAGGCTACTTAGAATAGAACAAGAACTAGAATGCAGGTCTGAGCTTTAACTACCTTACGCCACCTCCCTTCCTGCTCTTAGGTGCCATGCCTTACTCCATGCACACTCTGTAAACACTTCACTACCCTACAAGAGGGATACAATTTAGATATTGTCTGCTGTAAATCTCATATTGAATTATGGTCCTCAGTGTTGGAGGTGGGACCTGGTGGTAGGTGTTTGGGGTCATGGGAGCAGATCTCATGACTTGGTCCTGTCCTCGAGATAGTGACTAGGTAATCACAAGGTCTGGTTGTTTGGAAGTGTGTGGCACCTCCTCCCACCTGTTATCACCATGTGAGACACCTGCTCCTCCTTTGCCTTCTGCCATGATTGTAAGCTTCTTGAGGCCTCCCCAGAAGCCCGGCAGATGCCAGCACCATGCTTCCTGTAAAGCCTGGAAAACTGTGAGCCAATTAAACTCTTCTCTTTTAAATTGCCCAGTCTCAGGTATTTCCTTACAGCAATGCAAGAATGGCCTAACCCAGAAAGTCGGTACCAGGAGTAGGGTATTGCTATGAAGATATCTGTGGATGTGGCATTAGAACTGGGTAACAGGCAGAGGTTGAAAGTTTGGAGCACTCAGAAGAAGACATGAAAATGAGAGAAAGTTTGGGATTTCTGAGAGACTAGTTAAATAGTTGTGGCCAAAATGCTGATAGTGATATAGACTCTGTAAAGGCTGACAAGGTCTCAGTTGGCAATAAGGAATTTATTGGGAGCCAAAGCAAAGGTCACTCTTGTTATGCCTTAGCAAAGAATTTGGTTGCATTGTGTTCATGCCTTAAGAATCTGTGGAAGTTTGAACTTAAGAATGATGACTTAAGGTATCTGACAAGAGAAATTTCTAAGCAGCAAAGCATCCCAAGAGGTGGCCTGGCTGCTGCTAACAGCCTCATCTCAGATTCAGGAGTGAAGAAATGACTTAAAATTGGAATTTGTACTTAAAAGGGAAGCAGAGTGTAAAAGTTTGGAAAATTTGCTGCCTGGCCATGTGGCAGAGAAAGAAAAAGCATTATCAGGAGAGAAGTTGAAATGGACTTGGAGCAACCACTTCTTAGACATATCTGCATGACTGAAAAAAAGCCAGGTGCTAATAGCCGAGAAAATGTGAAAAAGGTCTCAAAGGCATTTCAGAGAGATTCCAGGCAGCACCTCCCATCACAGGACCTGAGGCCTAGGAGGAAAGAATGGTTTCTGGGGCCAGGCCCAGGGGCTTGCTGTCCTGTGCAGCATCAGGACACTGCTCCCCACATCCAGGTGGCTCTGGCTCCAGCTTCAGACCAAAGGGGCCCAGGTACCACTTGGGCCACCACTTTGTAAGGTGCAAGCTACAATCCTTGGCAGCTTCCACAAGGTGTTAAGCCTGCAAGCACACAGAGTCCAAGAGTGAAGGAAGCTTGTTAACCTCCACCTAGATTTCAGAGAATATTTTGGAAAGCCCGGGTGCCCAGCCATAAGCCTGCTACAGGGGCAGATCCCTCACAGAGAACCTCTAATAGAAAAGTGCAGAGGATAAATATGGGGTTGGATTCCTCACAGAGTCCTTACTGGGGCACTGCATAGTGGAGATGTGGGAAGTGGGCCACCACCCTCTAGATTCTGGAATGGTAGAGCCACCAGCAGCTTACAATCTCAGCATAGAAAAGCCACAAGGGCATAGCTGAGCAAGGTCTTGGGAGCCCACCATTGTATCAGTGTGCTTGGAATGTGGGATTTGGAGTCAAGGGTTATTTTGGAGCATTAAGATTTGATGACTGCCCCGCTGGGTTTCAGACTTCCATGGGACCTGTAACTCCTTTCTTTTGGCCAAATTCTCCCTTTTGGAATAAGAATGTTTACCCAATTTCTGTACCCTCATTTTATCTTGGAAGTAAGTAACTTGTTTTGATTTTATGGGCTCATAGGTGGAAAGAACTGATCCCCAGATGAGACTTTGGACTTGGACTTCAGACATTTTAGTTAATGCTAAAATGAGTTAAGACTTTGGCTGACTATTGAGAAGGCATGATTGTATTTTGCAGTGTGAGAAGGACATGAGATTTGAGGAGCCAGGGGCAGAGTAATATAGTTTGGATGTTGTTTCCTCCAAATCTTGTGCTGAATTGTAGTTTCCAGTGTTGGAGGTAGGACATGGTGGGAGATGTTTGGATCATGGACATGGGTCCTTCTTGGCTTGTGGCTGTCCTTGAGATAGTGAGTGGGTACTTGCAAGATCTGGTTGGTTGGCAGTGTGTGGCACATCTTCAAAGCTTGCTCCTGCTCTCACCATGTGAGACACCTGCTCACCCTTTGCCTTCCACCATGATTGGAAGCTTCCTAAGGCCTCCCAAAAAGCTGAGCAGATGCCAGCACCATGCTTTCTATAAAGCCTGCAGAATAATGAGCCAAGTAAACTTCTTTTCTTAATAAATTATTCAATCTCAGGAATTTCTTTTTAGTGACACAAGAATAGCCTACACAACAGGGTTCCAGCTCAGCCTTGCCCGGGCTCTACTCTTGCACATGAAACCTATTAGACATAATAAAGTCAGCAGCCCAAAGAATTTTATAACATCAGATCCTTTGGTCCTGCCAGCTACAGATTCTTTGGCTCCAGGATGCCAGCAATGGGCACATAGAATATTATGGCTAAAATTGATAATTGCTTTATTTAAACACCTTATCTTGTTGTTTGAGGAAATGGGGCCCAAAGAGGGTAAACCAGCCCATCTGTTCTCCTGGTGTCACAAATTTTGTGTTGGCTTTTCTAGTCAATGAATTTATATGATATATTCAAATTAAAAATATTCTTAAGGATACTCCAGAACAAGTATTTTGAAATACTATGTTTAGCAGCATAGTCCTTCTTCTAATGGCATCATATTAAAAAGTCTCAAAGTGTAAGAATGATTCCATGGATGTGTTGTGTTACGAGAATTTACAAACCCATAGCTCAGCCTAATTGACATCTTCCCATCTTTCTGAAGTTCACCCTCAACTACCAGCAGAACCTCAAAGCTATATGTAAACTCTGAAGACCATTGATTTTGTCCAAAAAGCTCAAAAAAGTTAAGTTAATAAAGGGAAGGTAATAAAGGCAGGCTCCAGATGTCCTGACACAAACTCTGGTGTTCTTTCCATTATATGAAACTCTTTTTTTGTGTCTCCTGCCTTCAAAATGTTTAATTTTAACTAACATAATAAATGTTTTCACAGGAGTAATACTTTAAAAAATGACCAGTGGTCCCCATTTGCCTGGTCTTATATATGGCTTTAAGTTATAAATATTATATATATATATGGCTTTAAGTTAAATATTATATTAGCCATTTTGAGATGGAGTTTCACTCTCGTTGCCCAGGCTGGAGTGCAATGGTGTGATCTCGGCTTACCGCAACCTCCACCTCCCGGGTTTAAGTGATTCTCCTGCCTCAGCCTCCCGAGTAGCTGGGATAACAGGCATGCATCACCATTTGTTGATACATTGCCCCATACACACATCTATGTCAGATGACTTCACTCTGCCACATGTGCCTCAGGGTTAAAGCCATGGTGACTGTTAATACATCCAAGACTCCATCCAAGGACAGTAATTACCATCAAATTCTTGAGTCCCCTCATCCTCTGTCAAGACCAGCTTAGACCACTCAGATTTCTGGAGTAAAGCATAGCCAAGACATAAAAATATGGTAAGGACACAAATATAACACATTCCACAACTTAGGTGTGAATAAATAATGCAACTCATATATCACACTCTTCCTCATGAGTTCCCCCCTGTAACTAATGAGAAGAAATAAAGTTTCATCTATGATAAAGTATTAGTTCAGTAACTTTAAATAGTCCTTTTAGAAATATGCAGTCTCTTTTGGATAAAAAACCTAAGCAATACCATTCAGGACATAGGCATGGGCAAGGACTTCATGTCTAAAACACCAAAAGCAATGGCAACAAAAGCCAAAATTGACAAATGGGATCTAATTAAACTAAAGAGCTTCTGCACAGCAAAAGAAACTACCATCAGAGTGAACAGGCAACCTACAGAATGGGAGAAAATTTTTGCAATCTACTCATCTGACAAAGGGCTAATATCCAGAATCTACAAAGAACTCAAATTTACAAGAAAAAAACAAACAACCCCATCAAAAAGTGGGCAAAGGATATGAACAGACACTTCTCAAAAGGAGGCATTTATGCAGCCAAAACACACATGAAAAAATGCTCATCATTGCTGGCCATCACAGAAATGCAAATCAAAACCACAATGAGACACCATCTCACACCAGTTAGAGTGGCGATCATTAAAAAGGCAGGAAACAACAGGTGCTGGAGAGGATGTGGAGAAATAGGAACACTTTTACACTGTTGGTGGGACTGTAAACTGGTTCAACCATTGTGGAAGACAGTATGGCGATTCCTCAACGATCTAGAACTAGAAATACCATTTGACCCAGCCATCCCATTACTGGGTATATACCCAAAGGATTATAAATCATGATGCTATAAAGACACATGCACACGTATGATTATTGCGGCACTATTCAGAATAGCAAAGACTTGGAACCAACCCAAATGTCCATCAATGATAGACTGGATTAAGAAAATGTGGCACATATACACCATGGAATACTATGCAGCCATAAAAAAGGATGAGTTCATGTCCTTTGTAGGGACATGGATGAAGCTGGAAACCATCATTCTCAGCAAACTATCACAGGCACAAAAAACCAAACACCACATGTTCTCACTCATAGGTGGGAATTGAACAATGAGAACACTTGGACACAGGAAGGGGAACATCACACACTGGGGCCTGTCATGGGGTGGGGGGAGGGGGGAGGGATAGCATTAGCAGATATACCTAATGTAAATGACAAGTTAATGGGTGCAGCACACCAACATGGCACATGTATACATAAGTAACAAGCCTGCACGTTGTGCACAGGTACCTTAGAACTTAAAGTATAATTTTAAAAAATGCTGGGTCACTCAGATAAATTTCTTACACCCTGGCTCTCTTCCTAAGAGGGGGAAAGGATATATAAGAAAAGGAGAAAACAAAATCATAAAAGCAGATCCTTTGCCCTGGTGACTTCTGATATCCAGATGAAAGCCCCTTTTTAAGCTGACGGATGCTTGTTACAGCTGAAGTCTGTAGCTCATGACTGGGGCTCCCCCAGCTTGGCCAGGGTTTCCTGGCAAGCCCTGGGTGACTCAGGCTCTCACAGGCACCATAGACCCTCTTGAGGTTTGCCAACGACTCCCAGTTGGCCCCAGGTTGGATGGTCCTATCACATGCCCTTGTTACAGAAGCCCTTATCCCCACCAGGGAAACTCTGGAAACTCTCCCTCTAGAAAATCTTTAGATATTTCCAGATCCCATCTCACCTACAGAGAAACCAAAGAAGGCCCACAAAAGCTAAACTCACGAGTTCCTCCTGCCTGTTAATCACATGACACCAAGTTTAATGGCCATGCCACAAGCAGTGCAGAACCTCTCAAGAGGTGATTTCCTTCCAGGATCTGAAACAGGGAGTGAGAAGAGGAGCGCCTCTGCCTTCAGCATTATGTTTTGCTCACTGAGCTCACACTTCTCCCCATCTGCTTGCCAAAGCAGAGGAGAGGCAAACTGGGACGCCTATGTCCGCCGTGCTTACTCAGGTCCTTCTTTCTCTGCCTTCTACTTCTCACCCTCCCAAATTCCCAGGAAGTGATGGGCTTTTCTGTCGTCATGTTCTCCTATCCAATATGGCACATCCTCCTCCCTCCTCACCTCTGTTGACTCTGTCCCATGCACAGAAACATTTTCTCTAAATGCTGTGGAGAACAATATGACCTCCAAGTTTGGCGTTGGACATGTTTCTTCCTCCTCTTGCATTCTGCCTAACACTAATCCAAAACTTTTCTCAGGCAGATGGGGATTTGGCCATTTGGGGTGAAGCTCCTATGCTCTGAAAGGCAAAGGGGAAAATTACAATAATAATTTTCTAATCTTTACCTCTATTAAACTAATTCATACCTTATTAATACTGGACCCCTGATATTGTTATACCAAGACAGATTTTCTCTAGGTAAGGGAGGGATGGAACAAAGAAACAAAGAAGACCCAAAATTCATCCTGCTACAAGAATATTCTTGAGTCATATAAAACATCTGCCTATATTTTAATAAAGCACACTATACTCCTCTAGGCAGATATGTGCTGACAATATCTTTAAATAGAGAAAATGATAAAAGAGGCAGTCTTCAGAAAGCTAAAGGTCTAAAGAAAGCTTTATTTGTTGAATTTTTTCCTCATGCTTTGCATAAGATCTGTTAAATGGCAAGATGGAACTGTATATCGCTTTTAGAAAAGCTCACTGGATGCATTAAAGTTCTTTATAAACTTAACTTTAATTTTGTTGACTTTCAGTTTTGCACTTTCAAGTTGGCATATTAAAATCCAACACTGTTTTCTATGATTACTGGAACATTTTACTGATATTCTGACTCATATACCTAGCCAGGTACAACTTCTTTTTTAATTCACATAAGGATCTATGGATTTGGATGTTACTGAAGCTGTTAAAACCATCCACAAACTCTTCCCTGTTTAAAGCCTTTCCTGTATGCACTCTCATTTACTATGGTAATTTACCACCGATTTTTAAACATTTAGAATATGAATAATCTTTCTATTTATGCATAAGGAAGCGTTTCCTCCGTGAAGCCCCACAACTATTTTTATTCTGCAGATCATATGCTATGCTAATTTAAATCTTTTTTTTTTAAATAAATTTAGAACTTGTATCTTTAAAGTTTCCCAGGGGATTTAGTCACTCCATGGAGCAAAATATGTTCTGAATAGTTGACATCTTTATTGATTTAAGGCAGTTGTAACTCCAATAATACAAATCTGAAATTCTTAGTCCCACTTTATAATCACCATTGATGGCAATTAAAAATAAATGCTACCCATTAGAAACCACTGTGGGCAAATAATTTTCTCATGTGCAAAATAAATGTAGGCATTTATGAAAATAGCCAAGCATGTGGTATATTAGAAACGAACTGTTAATCAGTGTCTAGGCTGGTGGACTATCTCATTTCTTTTCTAGCAACTGAATAAAGCCCCTACAAGAGCGGATTATGTTTATATTCCAAAAGAAAACATTTACAGATAATTATAACTTCCCTCATGAAGTGACTCCTGTCTGTGTGTGTGTGTGTTGTCTTTTGCAGGAAATCCATTCTCGGGTCTATGCTGTTCAGCATGACATTACAGAGTGAGCCTCCCATAGAAATGATAGCTCCAGGAGTGTGGGATGTAAGTCAGCCATCCCCGGTGACCCTGCAGGTAAGTGCCAGGCTACAAGATTAAAGTACACATGGCAAGTATTGGTTGATAACTAGTTTGTTGTCAATTATAGAAACAATTTCTTCCAGGATCACACATTTTAATAGTCTTCTCTGCCTCCAGCCTTCTGGGATTTGTGAAACCTCTACTGCTTTTATGTACAGTACTCTCAAAGAACTTTTCTCCCAGCTTATATAATGGCAATTTCAAACCATTCTCCATCCTACAAGGTCATGTTGGAGAACTATGGAGTGTTGCCATTAGTATACTCATTATGGGCATTCATTTTCTTTCTATTGTCTAAAAACAGTCATTGGTATGTATTATTAACTTGGTATCCTACTCACACCTGCCTCTGCTTTGTGTCATATTTCTTTAAAATCTCTTCTGTTATACGTTTCTTAAAATGACTAGCAATTAACTGAGTAGTAGAAAAAAAAACTGCAAAGTAATTATCCTTTTTTTCTTAAAGTCTCTCTACTCTGTGTGATTAGTGATCATAAAAGAAAGGTGGTAAATGACTTCAGCCTTTGGTCCTTACTGCTGACAGCTCCTTATGGGTTCCTGATTGTAGTCTGTCAGGTTGGTTGGAAACGTGAGGCATGCACAGTCTCATACACGGAAATGCATGGAATATGAACTTTTCATCTCTATAGGAAAAATTAGAAAATGCTCTCTGGGCAGCACCCTCTAGAACTGAGTTTTTCAGCTTTACCAGTATTGACATTTTGGACAAGAAAATTCTTTGTTGTGGGGGCTGTTCTGTGTATTTCAGGATGTTTAGCATCATCCCCGGCTTCTTTCCACTAGATGCCTGAGGCACTTTCTCATTCTGAAAATCAAAGAATGTCTCCAGATATTGTCAAATGTGATTTGAGAAAAGGATTTCCTCAGCTGACATCACTGCTCTAGAAGAAGTTAGTAGAGTCTCCAGGCTCTTAAGTTTCCAGGCTTGTGGTGAGGGGTTTGGGACATAGAGTTGAGAAAGATGCGCAGAAAAATATTTAACATGGAAAGGAAAAATTAATGCTACTAAAATATGGCATCACACTCTTGCAGAGGAAGATTCGACCAGATGACACCTAAGGATCCACTTCTAATCTGTGGGCATGTTAAAAAAGAATGCTTATTCAAATTAGATCTTGGCACAATATCATAGACACTCCACACACGATATCTTATCAATTAGCACTTGTTCTGTTTTAAAAGAACAAAAAGATAAATATATCCATGAATAAAGAGGAGAGACTCATCACAAACCCGGTAAACATATTCTACTAATGAAGAAAAACAGCAAAATGCTAGAGGTTCAATTCAATCACATTTGATTCATGTTTTACATATGACTACTATGCTCCAAACATTATGGTAAACACTCTTACAGAAATGAGCGAATATGTAATACTAAGCCAGGAATTCAAGGAATGCAAAATCCAGCTGGAGAGACAGACTTTCGCAACTCACTCTGATGTAATGTGACAGATACTATAGCCATTGTAGGGACACTAACACAGCGAGAATAGCAATGAATATTTCTGAGGGAAAGTAAAGAAATGTAAAAAGTCTGGGGACAGACACCCAGAGGACATGACATTTGAATGCCCTTTCTAGAATGAGTAAATTCTCACTAACGAGTTTAAGTGGGAAGGATTATCCAGTCATAAAGGAATGCACAATGCAAACACACAGATTCAGAAAAGAGTTGGCAGTTTCAAAATATGGCAAGTTAGTTAAGATTAAAGAATAAATTATGTGAGGAACAGTGGTAAAAAGTGGAAAATCATTAGGGCACTAGATTGTGTACCAGGTTTGGACATGATTATCTGGGCAGTAAGTCATAAAAAGTAGTTCCAGCAATGTTGTAGAAAATGCCTTAAAAAAAACAGGAAGATCGGATATGTGAACACTTGTTTTGGTTTGGGTTTGGGTGTTTTTTTTTGAGACAGAGGCTCACTCTGTCACCGAGGCTGGAGTGTAGTGGAATAAACATAGCTCACTGCAGCCTCCACCTTCTGGGATCCAATGATCCTGTCATCTTAGCCTCCCAAGTAGCTGGAACCACAAGTGCATGCCACCTTGCCGTTATTTTTATTATTATTATTTTTTTTTTGTAGAGATGGGAGTCTCACTATGTTGCTCATGCTGGTCTTGAACTCCTGACCTCAAGCAATCCTCCTGCCCCAGCATCCCAACGTGCTGGGATTACAGGCGTGAGCCACTGCACCCAGCCTGGACATTTATTAGAAGAATATTTTAGTGATCTAAGTTAAGGATCATAGGGCCAAAAACTAAGAAAAAACAATTAAGTGGTAGATTTTAGAAACTTTTTTTAAACAGAAAGGGGTGCAACTATATGAAGGAAATATATAGGGAAACAGAGACAGAAACTTGAGTTCCTGAGTTTATAGCAATATCTTCAGTTTTAAAAATGAACACAGAGAAAGGATAGACAGTCTTCAACAGAGTAATATGAAGAACTCAGTTTGAGATACCTTGCATTTTATATAGGCCTGTGGGGTGTGTAAGTGTAGATATAAGTGATCTTTCTTTAAGAAGACAAATGTATTTTCTATCAAACTATTTCCTGACAGGTCCAAACCACCTTAGCTTAATGAAAATTTTCAAGTATGACCATTGTCAGAGTTTTGTGGATATAAATTCATGATTTTAAGGTTCTATGGGGCAGAGAAGAGTGATGGTGGTAGAAGAAGGAGAAGAAAGTCTATCAGATGAGACTATCCTTGATTCTTCTCAGATGAGGTGAATAGTTCCTTTATCAACATAGATTTTAGCAAGTGGAATCTGAAGGAAAACTTCAAATATTCAATAGTGGCACCGATTTCCACGTAAAGATCTGGATCCATAATAGAATTCATCTTAAAAATAAGTGGAAGAGGGGCATATAAATCATTCCACAGTATGCAAAAGTTAAACCATCCCATTTTTACAAAATAATTTCAAATTGTATAGACACATGAAAAGCCTCTCAGCATGATTTTAATTGGTGATGCAATATATAAAATAAGAGTTATTAAGGTAGTAAAGACAAAACCTTTAATAGTATCAGTTTAATTAAATAGTCAGCTAAATTTAGAGCAGAATCTTTCAACCTAAAGATTATGAGATGGTGAAATTACAACCAAGTTCTGCATCCAGTGTTTCGTTAGGGAGTTAGTATGAGTCTCGGGGAAAGACATCTGGCTGAGTTAGAAAATCTGGATTCTAGTCTTCCTTTTACAGAAAACTTTATGACCTTGAACAAGTCACCTAACCTATGTTATCCTCTGCATAATGAAAAGATTATACTAAGCCTACCTGACTTCACTTTTCCGATTGTCCTCATTAGATGGTGGTTACTGCCACACTGCAGCCACTCCAGTATGACAAGGGATGTAATATGACACAGATGTGATCACTTCCAGGCAATACTTTTTTCAGGTCCTATGGTTGATTGATGTGCCGACGGAAGCAGTGGACAGAGTGAAATAGATTTTAGTTCAGAAGTGGAGGCAGATAATACATAAGTTACTGCTTGACTCACTTAGCCTGGGTCTCCCTCAACTTCCTGCCTCTCCCCGAATGCAATCTAGTGGAACAGCTCTGTCACATATTTAAGCACGAAATGCAGAGCTGTTTCATAGAATTAATGCGGTTCTTGTTCTAGTCTATGTTTCTTTATTATTATTATTATTTGGAGATGAATTCTCACTCTGTCGCCCAGGCTGGAGTGCAGTGGCGCGATCTTGGCTCACTGCAACCTCCTCCTCCCAGGCTCAAGCAATTCTCCTGCCTCAGCCTCCCAAGTAGCTGGGATTACAGGTGTGCGCCACCATGCCTAGCTAATTTTTGTATCTTAGTAGATACGGTTTCACCATGATGGCCAGGTTGGTTTCGAACTCCTGATCTCAGGTAATCCACCTATCTCGGACCCCCAAAGTGCTGGGATCTATGTTTCTCTACTTCCTCACCTCCCCGTTTGTATCTACAATCACTGTATTCTGGCTTGCCACCACTCTTAACTGTGGTTAGGTACCTGCTAGTTCCTAGGTGCCAAACCCAGTGATGGTTTTCAGTCCTCATCAGGCTAGCCCTCCCTCTGCTCTTCTTGGCACTGTCTGTCTCTTCCCCATAACTGAACTCCCTCCTCTTCTTCAAAGAGACTGAACTTTCTCCCTCCTCCTTCCACAGAACCAAACCCCCTCCTCCTCTGGCTTTGGTGTTACTGCCCTCGGTTATCTCCTTCCACTGCTCTCTGATCATCCTTTGTCTCCTTCCCAGGCTCTCACCAAAGACAATTCTCAAAGGTTCCAGTCTGCAGCCCGCTGCCGTGCACAGTGGACATATTCTCCCTGGATGCTCTCATTCATTTATTTTCTTTTAAAAAAACAGCTTTCTTGAGATGTAATTCACATACCATACTATCCTCCCATTTAAAGTGTGCGATTCAGTAGTTTTTAGTATTTTCACAGATATGTGCGACTATCACCGCAGTCAATTTCAGATCATTTCCATCACATCAAAAAAGAAATCCCATACCCCTTAGCTCTCACCTCCTATTCCCCCAATCCTAAGCAACCACTAATCTTCTTTCTATCTCTATCAATTTGACTGTTTGGGGCATTTCATTTAAATGGAATCATATAATGTGTGATCTTATTTGTGGCCAGCTTGTGTCACTTAGCATAATATTTTCAAAGTGCATCCAGGTGGTAGCCCCGATTGGGATTCATTCCTTTTTCTATATTACAGATACATTTTTATACAATAATATTACATTATTGTAATATGTACATATGAATATACCATATTTTATTTATTAATTTATCAGTCAATGTACATTTGAATTCTTTCCACTATTTAGCTATTAAGAATATTGCTGTTATGAACATGTATGGACATGTTTTTCTGTGAACATATGTTTTCATCTTTCTTGAATATATACTTAGCCATGGAATTACTGGGTCTCATACATTTCTAAGGTTCTTGTCTCAGTATCTATGTAAGTGCACTTCGGAGTCTGTATCTCTAGTTCAGACTTCTTCACACATCAAGCTTCAGACAAATATAGCCACATACTTGCTGAAACCCCCACCTGGATATTCTATTGGCAGCTTCAAACGAAACATGCCCCAAACGGAGCCTACTTCCTCTCCAAAATTACTTTCACCCTCTGAATTCTTTATGTCTGTTCATGCCCCACATACACCTACCTGATTTTCTTGTCTCCTTCCTTCTTTCTCTCTACTCATATCCGGTCCATACTATATCCTGCCAATTTTTCTTCTATATTTTTATTGTCTATCCTCTCAATTCCTCACCTCATCTGCTGGTTTCCTTGGCTTTAGTTTTGTCATTCTCTAATCCAAAATGTATGCAGTCACAAGCGTGATTCTTCTAAAACTTAAATCTGAACCTGCCAGTTCCCTGCTTAGACTCTTCAATAACTCAGCGCTACCCAGAGGATTAAGGCCAACCTCTGTAGCATGACCCCTGTCCCATCGCTTCTCTTGCCAGTCCCTGTTTGACACTTCAAGCTTCAACAGCTTTGAAAATATTGTCGTTTCTGACATGCACTGTCTTGCTTTCACCTTATGTGAATTTATAAATACTGTTCCCTGTCTATAATGTGCCCTCGCCCCTTCACCCTCCACTGTCCACCCCTCCTCTGACTCTGTGTAAATGAGATTCATCTTTTTCCACCCACGGACCCTCTAGAAATCTCTCCCTTACCCCCTGCACTCTTCTCACGCCAAGCAAAGTTAAGTGCCATTCTTCTATGTTCACGTAATACCCAACAGCATTTTTATCAACACATTTATCACTTCATATTCCTTCCCACTGACTGAGTGATCTCTGATGGCATTGAAGGTATTATATCACAAACATCTAGCACAGTAGTTGGAATAATGTATTTGTTAAATTAATGATATGTATCCATATTTCTGATGACTACAAAAACACTGCCCACACGTATGTCTCAATTAAGCCCTTTGGTCCACTTATCTGAACCTGAATACCAAAATGTTTGGCTCTTCCTTTTATCTAAGCAAGACATCTCCTTAAACCACAGACCTTACTCACTCATTCGAAGTATTTTACTTTTTCTAACATTTTAGTACATGCTTATATTCCATTATCCTCAGCGTTAGGAAGAAGCACCAGTCTTATCATTGATACAAAGTTTTTAGAACACATTGTATTTTTATTTCTAATGTAACGGAGATCCTTTTTTTTTCTCACTCCAAAACCACCATATGGATCCCTCTTTTACAACTCCTTTTTTCCGACTCACCGCAATTGCCACCCAGTTACCAGTTATCTTTCCTTCCTCTGAACTGCAATAGAACTCCTGGTCTAACATACGTATGTCTTTTCTTTTCTTTTCTTTTTTATGAGACAGTGTCTCACTCCATCACCCCAGCTGGAGGGCAGTGGCGTGACCTCAGCTCACTGCAACCTCCACCTCCATGGTTCAAGCGATTCTCTCTTGTGCCTCAGCCTCCCAAGTAGCTGGAATTACAGGTGCATGCCACCATGCCCAGCTTATTTTTGTATTTTTAGTAGACACACGGTTTCACCATGTTGGCCAGGCTGGTCTTGAACTCCTAACCTCAAGTGATCTGTCTGCTTCAGTCTCCCAAAGTCCTGAGATTACAGGCATGAGACACCATGCCCAGCACGTGTGTCTTATAATACCAACCTACACACAGTCCAAGTGGAAGTTCTTTGAATAATCTGACAGAATCATGGGAACCCAAAATTGGCCCAGGGGCACCTTATGGGTATGGTTGTGGGGCATGGACGCTAGGGACATTCACAACAGCTCCCATGAGCAGTGCCAAGTAATGAAGCCATAGTAGAAATCATGGTGGCCAACTGTGAATGACAAAGGATGAGCAGAAGAAGTGAAGCAAGATGGATAAATGGAACACAAGAAGTTGATATCCAAATGTGTAAGGAGCTGTGAATTAGAAGGGAGGATAACCAGGTTTGAATATGTTCCTCTATCCCCCCAAAAAAAACATATTTTTGTTGCTGTTGTTGTTGTTTTTGCTGTTATTAAAATAAGGAGTGTATCCTCAAGGCTTAGCCAGGAATGTGAGAAATAGATGTCATGGCGCATGCAATGTTGACATTTGAATAGATCTCCTGAAGCGTTCCTTTCAAAAGAAATTTGAAGCCGGGTGCGGTGGCTCACGCCTGTAATCCAAGCACTTTGGGAGGCCGAGGCGGGTGGATCACAAGGTCAGGAGATCGAGTCCATCCTGGCTAACATGGTGAAACCCCGTCTCTACTAAAAATACAAAAAAATTAGCTGGGTGTGGTGGTAGGCACCTGTAGTCCCAGCTACTGGGGAGGCTGAGGCAGGAGAATGGCGTGAACCCGGCAGGTGGAGCTTGCAGTGAGCCGAAATGGTGCCACTGCACTCCAGCCTGGGCAACAGAGTGAGACTCCATCTCAAAAAAAAAAAAAAAAAAAAAAGAAATTTGAGACCAAAGCCAGGCTTGGTCAGCCACAGCCATAGAAGGAGAAAGAACAGAGCTGAGTGTTTGTCAGTACTGAAAGCACAACAATGAAGCGCAGCTTTGGGGTGCTATGTATTTATTATTCCCTATTTTAATTGTTAATGTGTGCACCTTTTCTCCTCAATTAAACTTTAAGTTATCAGAAATAATAGATATTACTTATATCTTTCATTATGTATGGTGCTTAAAAGTGTTCTAAAGCAAATGCATTAAAGCATAGTTTTGGGGAAGTTTTCTCTTATAAAAAGTAGAAAAGGCAACTAGGAAAAATTCCAATATTTTCTATAGTAACTCAAGAATCAGTAGCTATTTAGCCTCATAATTCATGAAAAAATGCAATTTGATAAAAGATCTCACGTATCAGAAATAAAAATTGTTTCCTAAGTGAAATATACACAAATAATTTATTATAGGTTTGTACACAGTTCTTTTGTATGCTCATCTACCTTTCTCAGTTTTCTCATCCACCATGCCATTTACTTAGTATCAACATAAAATTATACTAACTCATTAAGAGCTATTTAAAAATATTTGTCCATATAAAGAGTAGCATGTAACTTGCTCGTACTGGATGCCCTTCCCCTCTAAGGTACCAAAGTTCATCTTTCAAGATTAATCTTTGTCAAGAGGCAAACTTTGTTGTAATGTTTCAGTTAAGCTGATCTCGTACTTGTTTATTTTATCATGTTGGAGTAGTAATTGATACATTGTAACACAGACTATATCAAAAACAAAACTTATAACAAACGTTAGAGGTTATAGAATGAAATTACTAAAACTTTTTCAAATAAATAAGCGCTCAAATATATTAAACTGTATTTCAAACTGAAACTCACACCATCTACTTTGTAAGGTTCCTCAATTTTTTCTGAGATTCCAACCTAACATAACTCAGCAGAGAAAAATAATGTCTGTGGGATTTCTAATATTAAAATGAAAAAAACCCAGTATGTGTGATAACCTTAAGCAAACCTATGGAGCCCTAGAATATCCAGCTTATTTACATAGCCTGGAACTGTCTTTTTGTTAACTGTAATTTTATTTACTAATCAGATTCTGAATCACTGAAACATGGTTTAACAGAAAGTAGACTGAGCCAGAAAAAAAAGGAGGCTGGATTCTAGAACTGTCTATAAATCTGAACTACAGAACCAAAGCAGAAATATTCTATTTGATTTTTTACTAACACAACAGTTCTTTACCAAAGAAGAGCTCACTCATGTGTACATAATGATTCTCAGACTTGCAAATTTCATGAACTAGAGATCAATATAGATTAACTCTATTTTTTCAGGCGGGTTACATGAAAAAAGCATAATTACCAATGTTAAATTTCATCATTTCATAAGGAGACATTTTAACACCGAAATGTAAAAAGGATATAATGTCAGCACTAACCAAAAATGTAACATATTAATCTTTATGGAGAGACCATATATTATTATTTCTCTCATTTTCCCTCAGACAACATTACCGGTGACCCATCTATACCATTTGTATACATAATTGGCTAAATAACTTGTATATTTAAGTCCTAAGTCCAACCTCTAATAATTATTTTAGAAATTATTTTAAAATTATAAATAGCACAGAAAAAATAGAATTTATTCTGTTCTTTAGTTTCTATAAATCTAAGATAGGAATATTAAATCAATAATGTATTTTGAGACACCTTCAACACATGGCAAATCATTTTTTTTCTTTCAGATTGATTTTCCAGCTACTGGGTGGGAGTATATGAAACCTGATTCTGAAGAGAATAGAAGTAATCTTGAAGAGCCACTAAAGGAGTGTATAAAACATATTGCCAGACTTTCACAGAAACAGACGCCCCTACTGTAAGTGACCTAGGTCTTGTGAATGAATTTGCCTGCTGTTTATGATTTCCTCAATCATTCTTGAAGCATGATAGCTTCAAAGAGTGAGTGTTCCTTCCTACATAACTCGTTTCATTTCCTGATGTCATGCTTCTTGGATGGTTAATTAATGTTTAGGATGTAAATAAGTAATTTTGTCTGCTTTTAACGATTTATTTCCTGTGGTCTTAAGGAAAAGTAAAAAGTTTGGAAGTTATTCAGTTCAAAATAACAAAGCAGAGAGTGATCATATATACATCAGCACATAGCAGTGATAAACCATCTCTCAACCTTCCTTCCAGGAGGTAGAAAGTTGTTTTAGTCAACAGGGAAAAGCAACATTTAATTAAGGCAGATTTTTAAAAAGAGCAGAAAAGAAATAAGTCTTGTTTTAACAGCACAAATTAGTGACTAAGGAGTACTTTGTAAAATAATAATTCTTTGAATAGAACCAAAATCCCAGGAAGAACTATTAGGGAATTAGTGGCATTTGTAGTTGATACTTGGCAAAATGCATTTCGCAGCTGATCATGCTCATTAATAACAAGCCAAAGGCATCAAACTGAGAAAGTGTCTCTCTCTCTATCTCTATCTCTTTGTGCGTGTATGTGTGTGTGTGTGTGTGAGAGAGAGAGAGAGAGATTAAGATATGTAACATGATAACAGACTTTACTCCAAGAGTGAAAATTAATGTAAAGGTTTTAAACAAGGGAATCATGTGACCAGAAAAATCTTGAGTGATACCTTTGACGACAAGTTGAAGAATGGATTGGAGTGGACGTGACAGTAGAAGCAAGCAGTGCAGCAAGGAGGTGAATGTAACAGTTTAGGCAAGAGGCCATGATGGCTAGAACTAAGACGATAGCAGTGGATATTCATAGAAGTGGCTAGATTTGGGAGACATATTTTGGCAGTTGAGAAGACATAACTTGATGATTAATTAGAATTTTGGAGTAAGTCCCTTAAGAAATTAAAGAATCAAGGTTAAGTCAATAGAGAGTCCAAATCAACTGGGCAGATGGTAGTCATTTTCTGGAGGAGGAATTAGTTTGGGCCCTCCCATACTAGGGCACTGAGTGCGATCAGGAGTTTTCTTTTGAGTAATCTTGCTACTTTCCTACTCTCTAATTTCAATATGTATTACTGTTTTTCTCATTCACTTCAAGCCAGTAACATCAAACTCCTTTTTAAACTTCAAATGTGCTAGTCCTGCTCCCATCTCAAGGCCTTTTTATTTGATATTCCCTCTGACTGAAAAACTGTTTCCTAAGTTCTTCACATTACTAAATTATCTCATCCTTTAGGCTTTCACTTAAATGTCACCTCAAAAAGTCCTTCTTTGGCCACTCTATGTGATGAAGCCTTTTTTCCCTCACTCTCTATCATATTACCTTTTATGTTATCCCACTTAACACAAGCTATTATCCTGCCCACTCATGTGTTTAGCTCTTGTCCCCCTCATTAATTTGCAAGAACTGGAAAAAGCAAGGAACCTATCTTTCTTGTTTATCACTATATTTCTAATGCTATACACTGATAACAATGTGTGTGAATAAATAGATTATAAGGACTGAATTGACCTTGCATAGTTTCTGGTATAAAAAGTTGCCTTAAGAACTGAAGATGACAGAAGATTCTCATAGTCTTCATGACACATATATTGACAATCCATTGTCATACTAGACTATTGTCATCTTAACTAGATGAAGCATCTTTTTCTGTCTTACTTGAAAATGTAAAACCGTGTGTTCAACAAGTGTGCCACAAATAAGAGGCTAGCATATTTACACTTAGAGGTTTTAATATGAAAAAGATGCCTTGAAATTTTAAATATATTCAAGCAAAAAGAGGTCAAAACCAACAAATAATAATCATGGTAACTCCCTTTACATATCAGAAGTTTGTGTTTTTAAATTAACCCTGGTGATTTCTAATTGTTTTATATTTCAGTTTCTATTTAAGCTAATAACACTCATAAAATAAGCAACATTTTCCTCTGTTTCACCCACTCAAATACAATTATTAATGATCAGTATGGTGCAGTTTTATTCTGGACTGTGAAAATAGATGGAGAACAGCCTTCAATGTGGTGAAACTTGTGTTAGAATCAGATTAACCTCAGTTTCCCAGTACCACATTTATCATTTAGTTGGTGACTTAATTATTCCTTCTTTCAAACTGACCAAAAGTAATCAGAGTGAGGAAGTTCAGACTCAATGAAACTCAGTGAAAATATGCCTGTGATATTTGTAAAAAATAAAAATTGATAAAACAATCTTCTTGATGTCAACCAAAAAAATGCTTCCAAATCTAAAGACCCCAGAATGAAATATATAACAATATATGTTCTAAAATAGATTAGTACTTCTACTTCTACCATGAAGAATACCTAGTGCAAGACTAACCCCCATGACTCACAGAATTATGACAAGAGAAAAATAGATATGAAGCAACTGTTTTCATAAATTAAACAGACAGGACTTGAGGTAGCATTGGGATTAAAGTGGCTTTCAGCCTGGAGTCACTTTCTATACCTGGGTCCTCCCACATGACTTGCGAAGGTAGAATACAAGAAGAGAATGCAGCTCCTGCTGAGATATTTTTAAAAAGGCAGAATTTAGAGTTCAGTGATGCTAAGGCAGCTGGCATCTTCAGAGCATCATACTGGAGAGCAGGATGAGAGCTACAGAAATCTGTATTGGAGTCTTCTTAAATATTTGGTTGAGTGCTAAACTACTCAACTTTCCAGGTGGAAACTTTCCAGGGCCTACAAGAGAACTGCTTCAGGGAGATGTAAAATAAATGTGATTTGAGAAGCCACACAATGCTGGGAGACATAGAAATTCTGACCAATAAGAATGGAGAAAGCTCACAGGCTGTCCCTTACATTTAATAAAGAAACCAAAAAGATGCACATTAGGATTAAGTCCACTCTAGCCCTAGATTAAAGACTGTAGTAGACTCAACCTAACAAATCATAAAAACCAGTCTCAAAAAAATTAGGCTGATCTTACAGTAATTGAACTGTCTACTAAAAAAAATGAGATCCGACACCTGAAAAATAGCAGAATGCTGACTCTCAATAATGTACTTTTCTAAATGTCTAGCATATGATCAATAATTGAGAAAACTATTGGAAAATGTCTAGCATACAATCAGTAACTGGGAAAATAATTGGAAAGAATCAGGAAAATATAAACATAGCCTGGGGAGAGGAAGTGGTTAATAGAAACAGATCCAAAGAGTTTTAAATTAGCAAATAATTATTCCAATACAGCTATTATAAAGATATTTATTGATTTTTTAAAAAGATGTATATAAATGAACAAATGAAGAATCTTATTAAAAATGGAAATTTAAGAACTGAAAACACAATACCTAAAATATTTCTTTAAAAAATCAGCAAATGGGCTTAATAGATTGTGAAATGCAAGAAAAAAAGAACGGTGAGCTTGAAGACAGGGCAATAGGAATTATCCCCCATGTTGAGGTACAAAAAGAAAATAAACCTTGAAAATAATGAGAGCGCCTTGTAACCTGAGGGACAATATCAAACAATATGTGTGTATTGGACACACCAAAAAGGAGAAAGATAGTGAGGCAAAAAATAATTAAGGAGATGGCCAAATTTTACAAATTTGATTTAAAAAAATTAACCTACAAATATAAGAAGTAAAAGGCTTAGTAATCCCTAAGCAAATACATACTTTCTCTTTCTTTCTTTTCTTTCTCTTTCTTTCTTCTTTTTCTTTCTTTCTTTCATTTTCTCTTTCCTTCCTTCTTTCCCTCCCTCTTTCATTCCTTCTTTCTTTCTTTCTTTCATTCTTTCTCTCTTTCCCTTCTTTCTTTCTCTCTCTCTCTCACACACACGCACACACAACAAACACCCCCAGGTACCTTATAGAGAAATTGCTGAAAAATAAGATAAATTTAAAAATTTTGAAACATCAGATAAAATAAACAAATTCCATATAGAGAAACAACTATAATATTAATATTATGATGTTCTATATAAAACACTAAATACAGGCCTCTCATCAAAAAAAAAATCAAGACAAAAGGAGGTTGAATACTATGTTTGTGTTAAAGATGAAAACAACTTTTTCAAATTAGAACTCTATACACAGTAAAATTATGTTGCAAAAATTAAGGCCAAATGAAGATATTTTCAACCAAATCCAGCTGAGTTAGTTTAGTATCAGTTCATCCGTACTATACAAAATAGTAAAAGAAGTACATCAAGCTGGAAGAAAATTATACTAGATGGAAACTCAAATTGGTAAGAAGAAATGAAAAATACCCCAAAATATGTAAATAAATAAAAACAGTTTCATTTACACATTTATTAATTTATTTAAAATGTGATTAAAGAAAAATGAATCACAATGTACTCTGGTTTATAATATATAAAAAATAAAATTTATAATAACTTCAATAAGAATGAAAATGGAAAATGGAAGTAAACTGTTCCAAGTTTTTCATATTATATGTAAGGATGCATAATGTTAATTCATGGTTGGCTGTAATATGCTTAAACAAAGGATATTTTTAATCTCTAGGAAAACCACACCCCTTAAATTTTAAGAGTATATTTAAAAACCAAGGAGAAGATAAAAATGAAATGTAACAGGAAAAAAAATCTGAAAGGAAACATAAAAAAGAAAAAAGGGGACCAAGAAATGGTTTGGACAAACAAAGAAAAAAACACCCCATAGAAACTAATAGCAGTACAGTGAGCCTTTGGTATGGTTAGGTAATTATATCAAGAAGACATTAAATGTAAATGCACTAAGAACTCAAATTAAAAAGCAGAAATTGTCAGCCTACATCAAAAAAAGCAATATATAATTTTATTCTGTTTACAGGAACATGTATATAAGCAATTAGATTTTATATATAAGCATTTATATATAAGCAATTAGATTAAACATTTTATATATAAGCAATTAGATTAAAAGTAAAAGAATAATATTTTCCAGGAAAATCATATCACCTTGCTAGATCTAGGAAAAAAAGTGGTAAAGTTCAGCACCCATTCATGATAAAAACTCACAAAACTAGACATAGAATGAAACTTTCTCAACCTTGAAAAGTGATCTATGAAAAGTTTATAGTTAGTATCATGTTAAATCATGCAAGAATGAATGCTTTCTCCTAAGGTTAGAAACAAAGCCACGATGTCTGCTTCAAACATTTCTTTAATGTTGTATTGGAAATCCTAGCCAGCACACAATGTGAAAAAAAATTAAGGTAAAAATTAAAAAGAAAGAAATAAAACTGACTATTTTCACATAGCATGATTATGTAAAGGTCACAGCATTTGAGATCAATGTACAAGATCTAATTGTGTTCCAGTAAAAATATATATAAAATAAATTCTGTTTTGAAATGTTACTTACTGTATCAAAATTTTATTTACTAAAATTTAGTAAATTATTTACTAAAATTTTATTTACAGAAAAGTGCAAAACTTTCCTAAGGAAAATTAAAGAAAATCTAAATAAATGAAAAAATATACTGCATTTATTGATTGAAAGATTCCTATGGTTAAGATGATAATTCTCCCCAAACTCATCTATAAATAAAATATAATCCCCATGAAAATCCCAGCAGGTTTTTGTAGAAATTAAAAAGCTGACTCCAATATTTACGTGGAATGCAAAAGAACCTAGAATAGTCAAAGCAATCATGAAAAAAGAACAAAGTCTCACTTCATAACTTGTATGGATTCACGTACTATAAATTTACAGCAATTAAGATAATGTGATATTGCTTAAGGACAGGCAAATAGATCAATGGAATACAATTCAATGTAGATAGAATAGAGAGCCAGAGACCTATTTGTATGTTCAATTTATTTTTGACAAGGCCACCCATGCAATAAATGAAAAAAGTACTTTCAGCAAGTAAAATACTGCTTTCAGAATACTTCAGAAAAAATCACAAGGATCAACGTTAAGATAGGCAATGTTTTCTTAAACAAATAAAGAAAGTAATAACTATTTAAAAGTTTCTGAATTGGACATTATGAAAATTTAAAACTATTCATGAAAAGACCCCATTAAAGAAATCTATAGGCAAGCCACATTCTGAGAAAAATATGTGCAAAACATTTATATGGCAAAATTTTTGTATCCAGAGTATATAAAGAAATCATGCAAATGAATCTAAACAAACAAAAAAATTGGGAAAATACATGAGCAGAGAGTTCAAACAAAAGATATAAGAAGATAGTATATGAAGAATTGCCTAGACCCCAAGTAAATATAAATTAGAAGCACAATGAGATACCACTATACACCCATTGGAATGGATAACATTGTAAAGACAGACAAAATCAAGAGTTGGCAAGAATGTGGTACAAATGGAACTATCATACTCTGCAGGCAATAGTGTAAAATTTTACAATTACTTCAGAAAACAGTTTCACAATTTCTTGTAAAGATAAATACCTAACATATAACCACGTCCTTCCTCTCATAGATATTTCCTAGGAGAAATGAAAATACATTCATATAAAAACTTGTGCACAAATGATCACAGCACCTTTATTCATAATACCCCCCCAAAAGGAAGCAACCCAAATGTCCATCAAATAGGAGAGTGAATAAGTAAATTATGGCATCGTTATACAAAGGAATAATATTCATTAATTAAAAGGAATTAACTATTGACAAACTCAACCAATATGGATAATTTCAAAAACATTATATGATGGAGTGAAAGAAGCCATAAATAAAAACATATTTACTCTATGATTCCATTTATATGAGGTTCTGAAAGGTTAATATTTATCAAGAGAGAAAAAAATGATACCAGTGCTTGCCTCTGATGACATCAACAAAACTATTTTATATCTTGATAGGAGTGTGGTTGTTATCTGGTATATGCATTTGTAAAAATTTATTGAACTGAAGCTGTGGAATGTCCTTGAATGTGAATTTGCTTTAACAAAAAGAGCTAAAAAAAAGAAAGAAAGCATTGTTCAGTATTGGGGAAAAAAATTTAATCTGAGCAAATATGTTTTAGTAATTTTACTATGGATTTTTTTTCTTCTGTGGGCTTTTCAGAGGAAAAGGTGGTAGCAAAATATAAAAAAAGGAACCTAACCACACCTTCAAAATCACCTATAATCCAGTCTTTTCTTTTTACAGATGAGGAAAACTTTAAAATGAATTATAGAGAAAGATAGACCTTTAAAAGATTTTTTTATGTTTCATTAGCTTTCTTGGGAGTTTCAGCAGATTCAAGCTCAGTGTCACTTTGGAGGAGAGAGTGCGCAAAAGCCATTGTCGTGTGAGGGAAGCTGTCCTCCAATTGAACTGTGGTTCTGAATACTTCTACTGGAGTGTGAGCAAAACATGATAAATTGTCAGCAAGTCAAGGCCCTAGTCCTAGATTTAGATCTTTTATTTCAGACTACTCTCCAGGGGCAAATACTTGAGCATCTAAGAAACTAGCATCACTGACATTTTCAAGCCAAACTTCCCATGAACTCCGAAAATTTAAAGACATAATCCAGGGATGAATTGAGATCTTTGTTTTTGAAGTTAACAACAGCAAAGATTTCTTAACTCTGATAAAACTTGCTTTGAGATGAAGAAATATCATTACTAAAATATGCCATTTTTTCACAGGCCCACTTGGATCTCAGTTAATTTATAAAAAATAAAAAAAATAAGAAAGTAAATGGTTGATTACCTCTGTTCTAAATAGGATGTGTCGCAGGATTCAGAAAAACTTGGTTTTCCCTAGAGGAGAGAGATTTTGCCAACCAAAATGACATATTAAAAAAAAAAACACGAATAAGAGTGAACAAAAATAAATGTGAGTTATCTGAATTGATGTTATTTTTTTCAAAATAATAATACAAAAGAATAAAGTTAGTGGAAAATAAACTGATGAAATAACCTATGAAACTATCCGAAGAAGGTAAAAGACGTTTTTGAAAGTAAACTAAAATAAAATTCAAAGAACTACAGTAAGGTTTTCTACTGCATATTTATAGCAACATTTGTTAGTGCAGCAAACTCCAGTAAATTACAGTTTCCAATCTGGTTTTTCAGACTCTCTGAAGAAAAGAAAAGATATTTATGGTTTTATCGCTTCTACTGCAATAATGAAAACTGCTCCCTTCCTTTAGTCCTGGGTAGTGCCCCTGGATGGGATGAAAGGACTGTTTCAGAAATGCATACCATTTTGAGAAGATGGACATTTTCTCAACCTTTAGAGGCTCTTGGGCTTTTGACTTCCAGGTAAGAATTGCATAACAAGCATGATATTACTGACTGAGAAGAACTTGCTTGAAGAGAACTATAGAACCATATAATTAATTCAATAGCTATTCTGTTTGTTCTCAATTTTGATAGTTATGGATATTAATTTTAGATAAATGTAAGCTATGAATATAAATTTTAAACAAATCTAAGCTATAATCATGTCTGCTGCCCTAAGCTTGTAGTATAATAAATTGTAGAAGTTTCTTAAATGAGGATTCTAGTTCTTACAGAAATAATTTAATTAAGCAGGGAAAAATAAAAATCCCTACTTCTTCTCTCAAACTAAAAATGTCTTTAAAAATTAGGATCACTTTTGTACTATTAAAATATGCAAAGTTTAGCAAAATGCCCTGTGTAAAGTAGTTGTACAATTAATATGATAATGATGATGATAGGAATAAAAGAAAAAAATCTATTCCTTGCATGTCCTTGAGATCTTCACTCAGAATCACATACATGGAGCACCAGGAAAGGGCTAATGATGTCTTCTTGCTAAGGAGAAGCTTGTAGGAACAACTGTGGTAGCTGGCTCTGGTCCAGGAGAAACAAGTCTTCCTTGGCTTTCCTTTTATATTCAAAGCCAAGAAAAGATATTTTAAGTTTGTCCTGATAGCATCAGCTCACTGATGCCATGAAGAAAGTCTGCAATCTCTTGAGCCAGGCAAAAAATTGTGAAACCCCGCTCTATTCTGAATCCATTCTCAAGAACCCAAGAGGAGAAGAAAGGTGGGAAAGGGAGTTACATGAAGAACTTTCTTCATGTAACCTAAACTTACTTTTAAAGATTTATTTACCAATGAGTGTCCTTCAGAAAACTTCTGGGGTGGGTAAAGGGGAGAGTGGGTTTTTCCTATTATTTGTAAGAGTTACTAGCTTCTCAGTCACCCAAGCTCGAAATTTACATACTATTTTTGTACTCCTCACTTTGAAGATTTTATTAGTTTTATGGCTTCTTCCATTAACTGATGTGTGCTCGGATGCCTACCTCTTTCTTTGTATATATAATGGAATATATATATTTATATTTGTTTCTATTTGAGCTTGCAACTTTTTTCTTTTGTAAGCCTTCTTGTGTGGGGTCTTCTCTGACCTTGCCATGTAGAATTGATCACTCCTGGACTAGTACAGTGCTCTGTCACTTTACAGATTGCATTTTATGGTAATGTGTTTATATGCAACAGGTAAAATGTGTATATTTTCACTCACATCTGACTTAGAGCTACTCAAGGCAAAACAGATCATCTCAATGTTTCTGTTTCCTGAAGGCTTAGTATTACCTAGGACGTAGTAATTCCTCAGTATTGAACCAATCACTTTCTAAGATGCATTATTATTATTTTTACAGTAGTTTAACTTTAAATTATAAGCAATTTGAGGATATTATTATTATTATTTATATCCTACTTGACTTTGTACAGTTGCATTAGTTAATAAAATAGTTATGTGGTAATTAACAATTGATTGGTTTCATTGGGATATTCACAATTCATCATGCTAGTGTTTAAAGACCCTTTTGGAAAAAAGGTCTCATTTCCAACATGATCCTACCCCTTTTTCTGGTTTAGATGTAAGAACAGCTAAAATCTGTAAAACTGTTATGCTAAATTCTAGCTGGTTTTTGCTGAAGTTAGACTTGGGCTATTAGCACAATTATTATTTTGTCATTCTTGAGTTGATTAACTAATAGAGAGTTCATTCAAAATGTGACAGTCACAACTGACAGAATAAGAGAAAATAAATATCTGACAAGGAAATTTTATTCAAAACATGTAAAGACTCTTAAAACTCAACAACAGAAAGATAAATAACCCAAGTGTAAAATGGACAAAGGCTCTGCATGGGCATTTCTCCAAAGAAAATACACAAATGCCAAACATTTACATGAAAATATGCTCAATATCATTAGCCATTAAGGAAATAAAAATGAAAATCACCTAACACCTAAGATACCATACTCACTAGGTCTGGCTATAATCAAAAAATACAAAAAGGACAAAAAATAAAAAGTGTTGATGAGGACATGGAGAAATTGGAAACCTCATTTATCTCTGGTGGGAATGCAAAATTGTGTAGCCAATTGGAAAAGAGTGTGACAGTTTCTTAAGTGTCAAACCCAGAGTTACTATATGACCCAACAATCTTACTATGAAGTATATACCCAAGATAAATTTAAAAATATGCCCACTCAAAAACTCATGCACGCATGTTTGTAACAACATTATTCACAATAGCCAAAAAGTAGAAACAATCCAAATATCCACCAACTAATCAATAGATATGTAAAATGTGATCTATCCATACAACATAATATTATTTGATAATAAAAAGGAATGAATACTGATACATGCTACAACATGGACGGACCTTGACAGCATTATGCTAAGTGAAAGAAGCCAGTTACAGAAGACCACATATGGTATGATTCCACTTGTATGAAATGTGCAGAATAGGCAAAGCTCTACAGACAGAAAGTAAATTAGCAGTAACCCAGAGCGAGGGCAAGTTGGGAGAAAATGGAGATTGACTGGTAATGGGTATGAGGTTTCCTTTTGTGGTTATAATTGATATAATTGTTGCACAAATCTGGAAACATGCTAAAAACATTGAATTGTGCACTTTAAATGGGGTGGATTGTATGGTATTTTAGTATCTTGGTAAAGGTGTTTAAAATTTTTGAGAAAATAATTGTGAAGGTAATATCTATGAATCTCTCTAATATCTTTAAACAATAATTTTCTAACAAGATAACTTTCCAAAGTTTAAAGTTCATGGAATATTTTTTAGAAAAATCTTTAATAGAATGAGATTGTAATACTGCTCTGTTTACTCACTTATTAAATAAGAGGATTAGCTGGATGAACTTCAATATCCTCTGATCCCTGATAACTAAGCAGAATTATGCTTCGTGAGTCTTCTTTATCTAAACAGATCTTCAAAATCTGTTTGGCTCATTCAATGTTTTATGTGTCCAGATAAAATTTTTACTTAGTGCCCCTTAGTACTATCTCATATTAACATCCATAACAACCTTATGATGGAAATACTATTATTATTCCTATTTTACATATGAGGAAACTGAGGCCCATAGAGGTTATGTTGCCCCAAGTGCCCTGTAAGTTGAAAACCTGGGAGTCAAATCCAGGCATTCATGAGAGCTTATAATCTGAACCATTCTGTTTAAAGCCTTCCTGCATAAACATGCTAGGCTATTTACATATGAAATATCTTGGCTATCCTAAACAGTTTTTTAAAATTGTAAATAGCAGCACTTAGCTATCTCAGTCATGCTCAGATGTTTCTACTTCACTGTGTAATTTCTTTTTTTCTGAATAATCAGATTTTTAGAGGTTATGGGGACTGATTTTAAAGTAGAAGGTGTTTATTAAACTTCATTCAGGGAACTTAGTAGAATCCTGATTTATTTACACACTGGAAAGTTTCTTATCATGCACCAAATAAGGTCACTGCAAATGTTGGAGTATTTCCATTGTACTCATCCTCTGACTCCCACTCTCAGTTTTACTGAACTATTAAAAAACTTGAGGACAAGCTGTTTCCAGAAATGAACCTTTCAACTCCTCTAAATTAAAAAGCTGACTTTTCTGAGAACAAACAGTATGTGCTTATTAAGTGAGTTGTCAGAGTGAGTACTTGAGAGATCTATATTTTTCCTCCTTTGAACAATCTATTTTTTAAATGGTTTAACCTCTTGACAACTGGTGTGCTCCATTTCCAGCTTGGAGAGTTTTTAATATTGCTATTTACTTAATCTGTCCAAAGGTTCACCATCTCCTTTTAGTTTAATTTTAGCAAGAGACATGATGAAATTTAATTTACCTAGGATGGGCCATATGGTGTTAATATTTCTACTACTGAGTGCCAGCAGAGAGCTCCCTGGGTACTGATAACTTCCATTAGAGAAGGCAGTGCTGTCAGGAAAACAGAGACCAAGGGCTAAGGTCTGTGGTTCCTGGCAGATGGTTGCTATTTTCCTGAACCCTCATTCCCAGGCACAACTATTCAACTGCTAATAACAAGCAAAAATTACCCAAGGAATTAAAAGTCAGTTCAAGGAAAGTATTCATTTAAAAATAGCAACTTTGAATTGGCATCAGAGGATTACATCAGAAGCTTAAATAAAAATTTGACAAGGTATGAGAACTTGCCATCCCACATGATGTAAAATGATTGTTTTGCAAGAAGAAAAGCAATATTTAACAGACAGTGCCTTAGCTTCCAAAATTAGGTTCCTTGGAAAAATATTTCCAAAATATTTTTTTTCTCCAAACCATTGTATTCTTTATTGTATATTTAATTTATACTGATGCCATTGTTTACTAACATTGAAAATAGAAAGAATGGAATATGGCATAGGGAGGCAGTTAAAACTCTCACATTTGACTGAATAATTAAATTATGAATGATGGTGTATCTTTTCCATTTATTTATTGAACAAAAATATGTGTACAGACAAATTGGTAGGCACTGAATCAAAGAGGTAGACGAATAAGCCATAGTGACTGTCTCTAAACAAGGTACAATTTATAGGGAGAGACTCAAGCTAGAGGTTACCAGTCAATGTGCTCTGTACCATCACCAAAATAAGTATTAAGTACTCTACGAGCCCAAAGGAGAGAGAGGAAAATTCTTTCAAGGAAAGTAAGGAAAAGTTCACAAAGAAATTGGATTCTGACTTGAAATATTCATAGGAATTTTCTGAGTGGAGAAGCGGGGAAATGACATTCCAAGAAGGAAGACTAGTGTGTGCATGGTTATACAGGTTCAGAAAATAGTGAGTCATTTTATATAACATTAGAAGAGAATTGTATCAGGAAACAAACTTGAAAATGGTGGTTCAATTTAGATTGTTTTGGGCCTGCTGAGCCAGGTAGGTACTATGAAGTTGTTATGACATACCATGGAATTTTGTTAAGAACAGGAGTCATAAAATCAGATTTGTGTTATATGTGCATAAATCTGGCATCAGTATAAAGAACAGATTGAAAAAAGAAGAAAATGAGAGAAAGAATATTAGATAGATAATAGATACTGAAATAATCCATTTGAAAAATGATCTGGGACTAAACTAAGAAGTCTAAGCAGTAGGAATGCACAAAGCAGATTTGAGAGAAGTTTCAGAGGAAAGTAAAAAAGAGAGAAGAAATAAGGAAGACTTTAAGCTTTCAGACCTGGGAAACTTGATAGATAATTGCATCATTCACCAAGATAAGAGTTTTAGATGAAAGAGCAAATTTACGTAGTGAACGTTGAGAAGTTCTATTCTGGATATGTCACATTTTTAAAAACCCATGAGACACATAGAAGAAGATGCCTGGTATGCAGTTGTGTATACAGGTCTGAATTTTAGCAGAGAAATCAAAACTTGAAAAACAATGTGGGAGTTGTTGGCTTTCAGGCAGTAGTTGAAGCCACGGAAGTAGAGGATGTGTGACAAGTACTGTGTGTAGCTATAGAGAGGAAGTATAGAAAGAGGGCAGAGATGGAACTCTGGAGAACAGCAACATTTTTGTTGTTGTTGTTGTTGTTGTTGTTGTTGTTGAGATGGAGTCTTGCTCTGTCTCCCAGGTTAGAGTGCAGTGGTGCGATCTCGGCTCACAGCAACCTCCGCCTCCCCGGGAGAACAGCAACATTTTAAGGACAGTGCAAAGCAAGAAAAACCAGGAAAATAAACTGAAAAAAAAGTGACCAAAAGGTTGCAGGAGATCCAGAAAAGGGTGGTATCTTAGAACTCTTGAAAAAGATTTTCAAAGGCTTTAAAGAAGTATTAAATAGAATTAGGTCTAAAAACAGATCAATGAATTTGGAAATCAGGTAGTCACTGATGATATCAATGACAGCAGTTTTTTAAACTTAGTTTTAATTGACATAATAATTGTATATATTTATGTGGTACAATATAATCTTTTGATCTATATATACATTGTAGAAAGATTAAATAAAGCTAATTAACAAAGTCATCATCTCACAAACTTATTTTTGTGTTTAGAATGTTAAAAATTTATTTTTAGCAATTTCAAAATATATGATACATTGTTATTAACTCTGGTCTCCATGCAGTGCAATAGATCACAGAAACTTACTCCTCCAAGCTACTGAAACGTTGTACCCTTTGACAACAATCTCCTCTTTTTCCATTTCTCCTCTCCCCAAAGCCTCTGGTAACCACCTTTCCATTCCGTTTTTATGACACTGACTTTTTCAGATTCCACATTTAAGTGAGATTATTAAAATATTTGTGTTTCTGTGCCTGGCTTATTATACTTAGCATAATGTCCTCCAGGTTCATTCGTGCTATCATAAATAACAGAACTTCCTTCTTTTTAAGGATGAACAGTATTACATTGTGTGTACATACCACAGAGTCGTTATCCATTCATCCTTTAATGGACACTAAGGTTGCTTCTATATCTTGGCTATTGTAAATAATGCTTTAATGAACATGGGGGTACAGATATCTCTTTGACATACTAATTTTAATTCATTTGGATATATATCCAGAAATGAGATTACTGGGTCGTATTTTAATAGTGAAGTTAGATTCCATACTTCAAGTTCCTAAAAAGGAATAGGGAGATATAAATGGTGCCTCTTGGAAAAGAATTGATGACAAAGGCAAAAAGATAGCTAAAGTTGGAAGTGGTCAGAAAAAGATGTTTGATGTTTGGGGTTTGTATCCCTTTTTAAATAAAAGAGCTTCCAGCGTGCTTACAAGGTGAAAGGAAGGATATTTGAAGGGAAGATCAGAAAAGAGATGGATAGGTGAAGTAGCAAAGTGGGATGGTACTAACAGCCAACAGCCTGGAACAGAAGTGCAAGCAAGCATTTTATCCAGGGAAAAGAGTGTAACTTCTTCCTCTCAGGTGAGAGGAAGGAAAAATATGAATACAATTATAGATAAGTGTGGATACAGAAGAGAAAAATGTGGAAATTTCAGTATTCCCTATCAAGGAAGAGTGAAGGTGAGAATGAAGAAGGTGGAGTTATATAAACACAAAGATACATATTTTGTCCTTGTACGCTTTTGGAGTTTCTTGAGTTATTTCCAGATTTCACAGTTGATAACATAAGCTTTGAAATCAGACTTATCTGGTTCTACCAGTTATTCCTTGAATGACCTTGGACAAGTTTCTTTAACTTTAAAACAAAGAGTAATATTATATACCTCCTAGGGTTCTTGTCTGGAACAAATAAGGTAAGGTACATATGAGAGCATTCAATAAATGCTACCAAACATTCTTATCATCAATCCTTCAATATAATTACATTTTAAAGAGAATTTTCAGCTTCCAGATTCTTTCATTGCCAAATGTTAAATATAAATAAATTCATGAGAAATATTTAATTTCTATTAAACATAAATGACTTAAACACACTTGTCAAAACTTACATGATAAAGAGTTAGCATCTTAATAATATTTTATAATTGAGGGACATAATTTACAAAGCATTTCACAATATATGACTTGAAATACAGAAAAACCTCCTTAATATTAGTCCCAACATCTATTTCCTCCATTTTACTGATCTCCATTTTACAGATGAAGACATTGAAACCCATTTGTTTATTCATTTATTCAATACGTGTATATTGATGGCCTACTCACCTTAGACACTTTGCTAGGCCCTGAAACTAGCAAAAAGAAACCTGATCTTTATTCATGGTCTTGCAATTTTCTGGAGGTAGATAACAGGCCATTACCAAATTATGAGTGTAAAACAACAGTTGTTATCACAACTCTGAATAAAAGCTACATAATCCTATGATAACACACAACAAAAGAACCAAACCTTTCTTCAAAGGAGAAAAGTCTTCCCTAAGGAAGTTATATTCGAGCTCAAATCTAAAGGATAATTGGGAATGAATTGACAAAAGGGAAAGATTAAGAGAAGGATTTTCCGGGAAGAAAGAACTTAAATATGACTAAGTCTTGAGACAGGAACTGCACATAGGAAACTGGAAGAGAGACAGTGTAGCTGAAGTCCAGGGGAGGAGTATATGATTTAAGATGAACTGACATTTGAAGGTCAAACTAGAAGACCATGTTGAGGACTTCCAAAGCAGGACCAAGTTAGGCAAATTGGCCTTTATGCTAGTAGCAACAGTAAGGCATAAATGATTCTAAGTAACAGAATATTTTGAACAGATTTGCATCTCTTAAGGATCACTCTGGTTTCTGAGTGAAGCATAGATTTGGTGAGGAAAGCAAAAATAAATGAGCTTCCATGAAGTCTTTGCCCATGACTATGTTCTGAATGGTACTGCCTAGGTTTTCTTCTAGGGTTTTTATGGTTTTAGGTCTTATGTTTAAGTCTTTAATCTATGTTGAGTTAATTTTTGTATAAGGTGTAAAGAAGGGATCCAGTTTTAGCTTTCTGGATATGGCTAACCAGTTTTCCCAACACCATTTGTTAAATAGGGAATCCTTTCCCATTGCTTGTTTGTGTCAGGTTTGTCAAAGATCAGATGGTTGTAGATGTCTGGCATTATTTCTGAGGCCTCTGTTCTGTTCCATTGGTCTTTATATCTGTTTTGGTACCAGTACCATGCTGTTTTTATTATGGTAGCCTTGTAGTATAGTTTGAAGTCAGGTAGCATGATGCTTCCAGCTTTGTTCTTTTTGCTTAGGATTGTCTTTAACAAAAGCCAAAACAGACAAATGGGATCTAATTAAACTAAAGAGCTTCTGCACAGCAAAAGAAACTATCATCAGAGTGAACAAGCAACCTACAGAATGGGAGAAAATTTTTGTAATCTATCCATCTGACAAAGGGCTAATATTCAGAATCTACAAAGAACTTAAACAAATTTAAAGAAAAAAGCAAACAACCCCATCAAAAAGTAGGTGAAGGACTTCTCAAAAGAAGACATTTATTCAGCCAACAAACATATGAAAAAAAGCTTATCATCACTTGTCGTTAGAGAAATGCAAATAAAAACCATAATGAGATACCATCTCAGGACTGTTAGAATGGCAATCATTAAAAAGTCAGGAAACAACAGATGCTGGAGAGGATGTGGGGAAATAGGAATGCTTTTATACTGTTGGTGGGAGTGTAAATTAGTTCAACCTTTGTGGAAGACAATGTGGCAATTCCTCAAGGATCTAGAACTAGAAATACCATTTGACCCAGCAGTCATTTACTGGGTATATACCCAAAGGATTATAAAATCATTCTACTATAAAGACACATGCACATGTCTGTTTATTGCAGCACTGTTCACAATAGTAAAGACTTGGAACCAACCCAAAGGCCCATCAATGATAGATTAGATAAAGAAAATGAGGCACATATACACCATGGAATACTATGCAGCCATAAAAAAGGATGAGTTCATGTCCTTTGCAGGGACATGGATGAAGCTGGAAACCATCATTCTCAGCAAACTAACATGAGAACAGAAAACCAAACCCCAACTGTTCTCGCTTGTAAGTGGGGGTTGAATAATGAGAACACATGGACACAGGGAGGGGAACATCACACACCAGGACCTGTTGGGGAGTGTGGGGCTAGGGGAGGGATAGCATTAGGAGAAATACCTAATGTAGATGATGGGTTGATGGACGCAGCAAACCACCATGGCATGTGTATACCTATGTAACAAACCTGCCTGTTCTGAACATGTACCCCAGAACTTAAAGTATAATTTAAAAAATAAAAAATAAAAATAAGCTTCCTGTTAGGAAGCAATGGAAGTAGTTTAGGTGTCAGAGAATGGCAGTCATCCTAGGAAGATGGCAGCAATGATGTAATTAAATGAACAGAATGAGAAAATGGGAGTGAAAATGGCAGAAGTGAATGGAGAGGGTCTGTGAAAAAGAGATGTGTCAAGGATGTATTAGTCTGTTCTCACATTGCTATAAAGAAATGCCTGAGACTGAGTAATCTATAAAGAAAAGGGGTTTGTCTCATGGTTTTGTAGGCTATACAGGAAGCATGGTTGGGGAGGCCTCAGGAAACTTACAACCATGGTGGAAGACAAAGGGGAAGCAGGCACACCTTCACATGGCTGGGCAGGAGGAAGAGATGGGGAGAGGTACCACACACTTTAAACAACTGGATATCATTAGAACTCTATCACTAGAACAGCACTAAAGGGGGAAATCTGCCCCCATGAGTGAATCGCCTCCCACAAGGCCCTACCTCCAGCACACTGGGGATTACAATTCAACATGAGATTTGGGTGGGGACACAAATCCAAACCATATCAAGGCTCAGTTCTATGTTTCTGTCTTATGTAAGTAGGTCATAATAGAAACATTCACTAACATGGGGCACACTAGCTGACTAGCAAATTTTAGAAGAGCCTTATTGTTCAGGCCAGGCATAGTGGCTCACGCCTGTAATCCCAACACTTTGGGAGGCCAAGGTGAGGTTGGCAGATCATCTGAGGTCAGGAGTTTGAGACCAGCCTGGCCAACATGGTGAAACCCTGTTTCTACTGAAAATACAAAAATTAGCCAGGCATGGTGGCACAGGCCTGTAGTCCCAGCTACTCAAGAGGCTGAGGCAGGAGAATCACTTGGACCCAGGAGGTGGAGGTTGCAGTGAGCCAAGATTGCGCTACTGCACTCCAGCATGGGCAACAGAGTGAGACTCCATCTCAGAAAAAAAAAAAAAAAAGATTATTTTTCAGATTAGGATCCGTTGGCTTTGAGGTGTTATGAAATAGTTGCATTTACAGATTTGGTTGTTCAAAAAGTCTAAGCTAGAGACTCCAATTTGTTTTGTAATCATCCACAGAAGGATGTGAATTAAGTGAAAGATATAGATGAATTTGCTCAGAGAGAGGGAACATAAGGTAATAAAAGAACAGTCTCGATGTTTAAACTCAAAATTTCTATCCTTTTCAGTGCATCACGTTACTTTTACATATAATGTGTATGTTTAGTGCATCCAAACATAATATCTACATGGTGCTTTCAGTACACTACTGGCTTTATGACAGTGACTTTTTAAGATTAGCTACATGTAAAATCAACTTGTAATTATATAAGAGGAGCGAAATCAAGAACTGCTTTTTAATTGTAAATAGCAATTTTAATTCACTAATACAATGACCATCTAGTTAATTCCCAATTTCTATATGCAAGTCCATATACTATCCATCAGGAAATATCTCTGTATGGCTTCCATGTCTCCTTGGGTCTGAGATTCATTATTATTCCTGTTATATCATGACTGGGCCAATGTCCCAGTCCAATTAGACAGATTACATTGCTTACTATTAAATATCTTTATTGATCCATTTAGAATGCAATAAAATAAATAATATACCCAAGATAATCTTGTGATTTTTATATAAGCATATATAAAAATATCCAGTCAAAAAAATGAAAAGTCGTTGCTAGGGGTGCTGTAGAAAGCTTAATGGCCTAGTGTTTTGGATATTTGGATGATAGTTTCAGTGACACAAACAAATGGTGTTGGGAAAACTGCTTATACACCGAGTTTGAGTTTTTTCATCTGTATAAGGAGATTAAACTAGGTCTCAAGTTTCTTTGGGTTCTAATATTCTGTAACCATATAAAACTCCTTGAAAGAACATGAATTATTCAGTAGATAGACATTTACAATCATCTTTAAAAATCCTATTCACCACTTTGCTAGAAAAAAAAATTCTTGTCACATCTGATCATTTTTAGTACTAGAAAAATAGCAAAGATATTCATATTGACATTTTTCTTCCAAGCTGATGCTGAGTGTGTCATCAGACTCAAAATCTGTTGGAGAAACAGTTCTGCACTTCTGATGATTTTCTAATTCTAACCTGACATTGGGGCTTTTAGCTGTGAATAGCCTCATGGCATATTCTGCATGAATTCTTGCTGTGTATTCTGAAGTCTGACATTTCCATTACACTTAAATTTGATCTCAGATTTCTTTGCTTTTCAGTTTACTCAAAGTTGCTTTTTTAAAAGGTTGACATTTGTTACATCGCATTTGGCTTTCACCCATCACTTCAAAAGTTCTTTGAGTAAGATATTTTCCCTATATCCTTTTCAAACTAGAAAAGAGGAACAAGTGAAAAAAACAATAAGGGGAGAAAATCTAAAAAAGGAATAGAAGTGGTTTTTTTACTGTCAAATGGAAGAACTTGAAAAATATATTTTTCTGTTGAAATTTTATTTCATGACTCCACCGGCCCTACTGACATTTGCCTAAATCCTCTGGATATTCCTACAGTGCTCTGAGATGAGAGGGACTGTAAATGTTTGAGAAAAGAGAAGAGTAATGACGATTCCCAAGTCTGAATGTTGGTCAGATGACTTCACAGATAATTTCAGCCCAGAGAAAACACAGGCTGAGAAACAGACCACAAGTGCTAATTCCTTAACTTATGGCCACATAACAATGATCCATGCCAAACTGTGCTGTGTACATCAGAGGTTCTAAAAGTGAGGTCTGAAATCCCCCAAATGCTTATAGGGGTGTTACAAGGCTAAAATTATTTCCATAATAATTCTAAGATGCCATTTGCCTTTGTCACACTCATTTGCTCATGACTGTAGAGTGGAGTTTTCCAGGGGCCACATGATTTAAAATAAGGCAACAGATTTAACGTGGAAGCAGTAAGAGAATCCAGCTCTCTTTCATTAAGCCACATGTTAAAGAGACTCGCAAAAATGTAAAACAATATTACTAATCTCACCAAATAGTCTTTGTTTTGGAAATATTCTTTTCAGAAATATATTATTTATGTTAACATAAAATGGGTTTATTAATGTGATTGCAAATGAATTGATAAATATTTCTTAAATGTCCTGAATTTATTTCTAATATAATTATTGATAGATATCATTCACATAAACCAAAACTCTTTGAAGTCTTCAATAATTTTTAAGAATATAAAAATGTCCTGATACCCAGCATTAGAAAAGGCCACTGTTGTACAACAAATCCTAACCATTGGTCACTTATTACCTCCACCTTGAGCTGGAGAGTTACCTAAACACTTGGTGCTCTTTCTTCCCTGCAGGTGTAAGCATTACCATTTCAACTTAATCCTTTGCTTGGCCCTCCATTTTGTGTTTTGCCCTACATTGTTGGCAAGATATAGAGTTGCTATTTCACTGAAGTTCCTTTGAAAATAATCATGAAGTTGCTTTAATTATACCTTTTCCACCTTCTGAGTTTTTAGCCACGTGTCTTTGATTCTTCTTATTAACCCTTACAATCTTAGCCTTCATAGAGTATTTTTTTCTTTGTCTCTCAGTGTCTTCATTGGACAATGGCCCATGTTCAAGTGTAGATAATTTCTTAATGGTTAATGTACAGAGTTATATTTATCTTAGCGATGAGATCTTGTCCTTTAACAGATTCCAGAGACTCAATTGTTAGCTCAACTTGGAGGCCAATTAAATCCTGAAACAGAGAGACAGAGTGATTTGTGTTTCCTCCCTGTTAAGACACACTTGGGAAAATAAATTAAGTAACATAAAGTGCTTAGGTGAACACTTAGAGAATAATGAACTACCTTAAAGAATTGATTATTGTACATGAATTCTTGTCAAGCCTAATTTTAAGAAATATTTTTTTCATAATAAATGGAAATTTCTTTTGCTTTACATGATCTGCTTCCCAAGAAATAATGAAATTTTACTGACCTTTATCTTTTTTATATCTCAAGCCAGATGTCCATTTGTTACATTGTAATAATCCATTTTATGATTGATTATAAGGAAGTTTCTTATAAATGTAATTAAGGTCCTAGTTGACATCAGCCTCATGAATCTCCTAGCAGTACTTTGTTTCTGTCCCATACTCAAAGTGTAATATTCACTTCAATAGTAATTAGTAGTTCCAAGGTTAGCAGAATTGCTAAAGAGTGTCTCCTGGTATGATATGCAGGAATTATCTGTGCATTTTTCAAGCAAATCAAATAAAGCAGGATAACCTGGCTTGTGGAAAATTCAAAATAGGTTGTAGTTTTTCTGTTACATATGACATTTCAGTCTGTAAATATCACACCAAAGTCAGAGAAATAATGGGTAGCCCTCACCTCATTGAGGATCAAGTTACTGAGCATGAAATGCCAACAACTATATCCCAAAAGAGTGTTTAAATAATTTCAGATAATATCACTGAAAAGAAATGCCAGGATTTGTGGAACATATTTGTCCATCGATCTATACCTGAGTTCAGGAGCCCTTTTTGAAAAGGTATCAAGTTAAGCATAAATTCTCCAGAGGTATTCTATGTTAGAAGAAAATTCTAAGTCAACTAAAAAGTAGAATGCTTGCTCTTTCACGCAACAATGTATACTCTTAAAAGGGCATATGATTTGAAGCTTTTTTCTAGTGTTAGTCATGAGTTCGTAATTATTCACATATATTCATTAACTAGTTGGACAAGCTTTACTTTTAAAAAGTATTATTCGTTTTCTTAGCAATTAATAAAACTTTCGTATAGAAAATTTGAAAAACTTTTTAAAACTTAGCTTAAAAAAGAAAATTAAAGTAATCTATGACACCTCCATTCAGATATTTGGTATTAATGTTTTCATCCTTCTCATCTTTTGTTAATCATATTGAGAAACATATACATATTTTAAAAATGGTATTATACTACAAAAAATGGCTCTTAGTATTTTTATTTCATTAAACTTTTTTACTATTTTTAAGGAATGCATATATTCCATCACATAGTTATATCATATTTAATTTAACTATTAATTTTTAGACATTTATATTATTCCCAATTTTGTTTGCATACACATACATATCTTCACACACGTCACTCATCATATTCTTAAAATAAATTCCCAAAAGGTAAATAGATAGATCAAAAAAATAAGCACACTTAAATTTTGTTTTTGTTTTTGTTTTAATACATGTTGACCTATATTGCCAACAAGTATGAAAGAGCCCATGTTGCAGGAACTTCAGCAGTACTGCTGGCATCATTTTTAATGCGGCCAACACTTCCTAAAATAGTCAAATGCAAGCTATGTTCGGACATGCTTTAATGTCAAGTTAGGCCTTAGTCACATCTCAGAATGTCATGTGGTTAGTTTTATAGCTATTTCTCTTTCAGCTTCTTCTTGAACTTCAAGCAATAGTAATAAATAAACAGAGACATCCCTTTCCATTAAAGTGCAAAAAATTATTCCCAGCATTTGCATATATTGATACAAATACACAATTTTCCTTTTTGACTATATAGGTACTGTATTACTAATTTTTTGTTCTCCTGTTTTTGAAAGAAAAATGCAGGCATACCTTACTTTATTGTGCTCTACTTTACTGTAATTCACAGATAGTGTGTTTTTACAACTGAAGATTTGTGGCTTCCCTGAGTCAAGAAAATCTATCGGTGAGGTTTTTCCAGCAGCATGTGCTTACTTTGTGTAACTATGTCCCATTTGGAAATTCTCATAATATTTCAAGTATCATTGTTATTATTATATCTGTTATGGTGATCTGTGATCAGCGATTGCTGATGTTACTATTGCAATTGTTTTGAGGCACCACAAGGTGCACCCACAGTACAGAGTGAACTTAATCCATTAATGTTGTGTGTGTTCTGACTCTTCCACCTGCTGGCTGCTCCCTGTCTCTCTCCCTTTCCTTAGGCCTCCCTGTTCCCCGAGACCCTACAATATTGAAACTAGGCCAGTTAATAACCCTACAATGGCCTCTAAGTAGTCAAGTGAAAGGAAGAGTTATATGTCTTCCACTTTAAATCAAAAGCCTAAAACGATTAAGCATAGTGTGAAAGGCATGTTGAAAGCTGAGATAGGCTAAAAGCTAGGCTTCTTGTGCCAAACAGTTAACCAAATTGTGAATGCAAAGGAAAAGTTCTTGGAGGAAATTAGAAGTGCTATTCCAGTGAAGACAGACTGATAAGAAAGTGAAACAGTCTTATTGCTTCAAGGGACAAAGTCGGAGTGATTTGGATATAAGATCAAATCTCACAACATTCTCTGAAGCCAAAGCCTAATCCAGAGCAAGGCCCTAACTCTCTTCAATTTCATGAAAGTTAAGAGAGATGAGGAAACTGCAGAAGAAAAGTTTGAAGCTAGCAGAGTTGGTTCATAAGGTTTAAGAAAAAAGCTGGGTGGGCGCAGTGGCTCATGCCTGTAATCCTAGCACTTTAGGAGGCCGAGGTGGGTGGATCATGACGTCAGGAGTTCAAGACCAGATGGCCAAGATGGTGAAACCCCGTCTCTACTGAAAATACAAAAATTAGCTGGGTGTGGTGGCGGGCGCCTAAAATCCCAGCTACTCAGGAGGCTGAGGCAGGAGAATCACTTGAATCTGGGTAGCAGAGGTTGCAGTGGGTTGAGATTGCGCCACTGCACTCTAGCCCAGGCAATGGAGCAAGACTCCATCTCAAAAAGAAAAAAGAAAAGAAAAGAAAGAAAGGAAGGAAGGAAAGGAAGGAAGGAAGGAAGGAAGGAAGGAAAGAAAGAAAGAAAGAAAGAAAGAAAGAAAGAAAGAAAGAAAGAAAGAAAGAAAGAAAGCTGTATTTGTAACCTTAAGGTGAACCAGAAAGTGCTGATGTAGAAGCTGCAGCAAGTTATCCATAAGATCCAGCTAAGGTCATTGAAGACTGTGGCTACACTAAGCAACAGATTTTCAATATAGATGAAACAACCTTCTATTGGAAAAAGATGCTATCTAGGATTTTCATAGCTAGGGAAGATAAGTCAATGCTGGGCTTCAAGGCTTCAGAAGACAAGCTGACTCTCTTGTTAGGACTATGCAGCTGGCGATTTTAAATTGAAGCCAATGCTCATTTACTATTTCGAAAATCCTGGGGTGCTTCAGAATTCTGCTAAAACGACTCTGCCTATACTCTATAAATAGAATAACAAAGCCTGGATGACAGCACATCTGTTTACAGCATGGTTTACTGAATATGTTAAGCCCACTGTTGAAACTTACTGCTCAGAAAAAAAGATTCTTTTCAAAATATTACTACTCACTGACAATGCACCCAGTCACTCAAGAGCTCTGATGGCGATGTATAGGGAGGTTAATGTTGTTTTCATGCCTGCTAACAAAACATCCATTCTGAAGCCTTGGATCAAGGAGTCATTTTGACTTTTAAGTCTTATTATTTAAGAAATATGTTTCATAAGGCTACAGCTGCCATAGACAGTGATTCCTTGGATGGATCTGGGTAAATTGGAAACCTTCTGGAAAGGATTCACCACTCTAGATATAATTAAGAACATTGGTGATTCATGGGAAGAGGTCAAAACATCAACATTAACAGGAGTTTCAAGAAGTAGATCCTAATCCTCATAGATGACAGTAAGGGGTTCAGGTCTTCAGTGGAGGAAGGAACTGTAGATGTGGTAGAACTTATAAGTGAACTAGAATTAGAAGTGGTGCCTGAAGATGTGACAGAATTGCTGCAATCTCATGACAAATTTGAAGGGATGAGGAGTTGCTTCTTACGGATGAGCAAAAAAGAGTGGTTTCTTGGGATAGAATTTACTCCTGGTGAAGATGCTGCGAACATTGTTGACATGATAACAAAGGATTTAGAATCCTATATAAACATGATTGAGAAAGCAGTGGCAGGGCTTGAAAGAACTGACTTCAATTTTGAAAGAAGTTCTACTGTTAATAAAATGCTATCAAACAGCATCACATACTACAGAAAAATCTTTCATGAAAAAGAGTCAATCGATTCAAGCTTCATTGTTGCCTTTATTTTAAGAAATTACCACAACCACCCCAACCTTCAGCAACCACCATCCTGATCAGTCCACAGGCATCAACATGGACCGAACACCCTCCACCAGCAAAAAGATTAGAACTTGCTGAAGGCTTAGTTTATTGTTAGCATTTCTTAGCAACAAAGTATTTTTAATAAAAGTTTTTAATTTAATGATTTGTTTGACATAATGCTATTACACATTTAGTAGACTACAGTATGGTATAAGCAGAACTTTTACATACATTAAAAAAAAACAAAAAAAATGTGCGACTGGCTTTATTGTGATATTTACTTTATTGTGGTGGTCTGGAACCAAACCTGCAATATCTCTGAGGTATGCCTGTACATCCCTCTCTTTCACTGCCTTCAGACTTGTTTTTCTCCTATGCTTTTGACGGAGAGAAAAAAAGATCTGGAATTTATATGAGTGGTATTTATAAAATTAAACCTATTGCAACCAGTGGAAACTATCTCAAAACACAGAAGGAAATAAAATTGACTTTATAGTAGTATTTTTGTAATTATTATCGTCATGATCAATGCATTTTTATTCATTGCAACCATATATGAAGTTGCTAAATCCTAGCAATAAAAAAGAAAACATTGAACAATCCTCATCTTCAGTTGAATTAGTCAGTAGTTGAGGAATAAGGACACATATGTAAAAAGATAAATTCTAATACACACTGTCATATCTTAAGTGGGAGTCAACCAGTCAATATCCTTGGCATTCAGAGAAGTGATTACTAAGGACTAACAGAGGCACCTTCAAGGGAATTTGATCTACATTTTGAAGGAGGACTAGAACTTAAAGAACTAAGGGAGGGTTTTCCAGCAGATGTTACAGTGTGCACAAAGGTGAAAATGCACATGCATTTTCAGAGTAGAATATATCAATGAGCCAGACTGGTTCAGTGAATATTAATGGTAGAAGAACAATCTAGAGTGTTTTGCTAGCCTTGAATATTTAGATCGCAGTGTGTACTAAAGGGAGGTTTATTAGATATAGAAAACCATTTAATGTTTTATGACAAATAAAATAGTTTAAGGGATTTGATAAGGTATTACTATTAAAAATGTTAGTACTAGCATGAGGTAATTATGGCCTAGACTAGACAGCAGCAGAAGAAATTAAAAGCAAGCATTAAAGGCTAGAGCCATTAGGATAGAAAAATCAACAGAACTCGGCAACTGATTAGATGTAAAGATAAGAGAATACTAGGAATTCCACAAACTTATTCAACTGCGCTTGGGCTAGGGAATCATAAATAAATGAGCCTGCCCTCAATGATGTATATAATATAGAATTTTATAGAGAAGGGAGTTATCAACTCCACAGGGTGTTAAAATATTGCTGGAACAGCTTCACAGGTAAATTGATGCTTGAGCTTGGAGTTCATGGGTGAATAGAATTCCATCAGATGGGAAAGGTGAAAAAAGTAATAAAGAGGGGCAAAATATTACCTTTAACATTTTAAGTCTATGTAATTGGAGAAAGGTGATAACACAGACTACAGTGAGGAAGGCTGGTAGTAAAGATGTTTAGGTGTAACGACAATGAGTTCAGGTTCAACAGTCTTCTAAGAAATATGTAGAGAGTGCCTACAAATCTGAAGGCATTGGGGACACATCTATGAACAAAACAGACAAAAATTTACTGCTTTTCTGGAGTTTGCATTCTAGTGGAAATAAACACATAGTTAAAGATATAGCATTCACCAAAGAGCATTGTTTTGTTGTGATGTTCCTTTTATACTCCTTTTTTGTCATTTCTATCAATAAGGTAAAATAGTCACACAGGGAAGCATGGGCGACTGATAGCTAACTTAACAAGTCATCACTTAGGCAACAAAACTTACCTAGTAACTATTCCCTCCAAGACTTCAAACTGTCCTCACACTGACCTTGATGTCTACAAGTTTCAGACAAATGGTTTAGTAATTGAGAGCAATAAATTAGAGTCAATCACATTTAGTTAGGAGAATCTAAAGTCTTAATGTACTAAAACAAGCTGAACTGCTTCTAGCTTTGCATTTTAATTGCACTCTTTCTGCCCTCCACCTGTGCATGACGTTATGCTGAGATCTTCCGACCTTTGCAATACTTCACCAAATGTGTCTGGACCGCAGTTCTCAGTAGGTCTCGTTGCTAGAATGTTCAACAGGAGAAAAATACTGGAAATGTACTTGCAGGTCAGAAATAAGAGTTTTGACTGACTAACCTTATAGGTAAAATTCTTGTTGCAATTAAAATGCTCAGTTTAATGAAGAAAAAATATGTAACTTGCTTAGCATTCCATTTGAAGCTGCCATCAAGGACAGTTGAGTTATCTGATACCATTGTTTACTTGACTCATGGCGGCATAGTTCCCATTTAACCCTTCAGTAACCTGATATGCTGAGAAAACACTGACCATTAAAGACTTTACAGTTTTCTAACCTCCTACTGGAAGCCAATCTTTAGAGCCCTCACCTGACTGGTTGAAAAGCATTCAGTTAGTTGTCTACAAAAGTAATTTCTGGTTTGTTTTTATTTGTAAATAAATTACTATAAGCAGTTCCTTCATGTTTTAAATTATGCTTGTTAATTTTTTTCTAAAAAATTGTTTCTTTAAAATTAATTCTTCTTACCAAAGCCCTAGTAATATCTAATCAATATCAAAGCAATATGGAGCCAAAATTATCTCCAAGCACTTCCCAGGAACTTTGAGATAATTGAATCTATTTCTTCGATGGAGCAAGATGACAATTTGAGGAATCCGTTTCAGGATAAATTGTCTTTGGAACAGGACTTCAAATGCTAAATACCTTCACAAATTTATTTAAATAAAAAACATTTATGAAGTGCCTAATGGGTGCTAAATCTTATAACAGGCAAATGCCATCCAAAAATGAATAAGGCACAGTTTCTTTCAATAACTTCACGGTCTAGTAAGATTTAGCTGTATTAAATTATTTTTGTTTATTTATTCTAAAGAACTTTAGATTTCTGGTTTGTGGTAAGATCTGGCTAAGACTGGTTAAAAATATTAGATCCCATTTTTAATCATATAATCAGATTTCCAGTTGGTAATAACTTATTTATCAAATGCTTGGCTAAACAAGAAGCAAAGATTTTCATACTACTTTAGAAAAGATTTTAGATTATCCAAAATCCACATTTTATAGATAAGAAAGCTGGCAGGAATCAGACTTAAAACTACATTTCCAAAGTCTAGTTGAAAGGATTTTCTACTGCAGTCCACACGAGAGTATAGAATATGGAAAAATAAGAATTATTTGGTGCTATTATTACCTTAATCGATTGTGGGATAATTGTTTTACCTTATGCACTGGGGGTAGAATTCATTCTCTGTTCTCCCTGACATGTCTTATGCATTATTCCTTACCATTAACAGCTTAATGGATATATTTACTGTGTATTAGTTTTCCAGATCAAGAAATTCGTAAAGTGGCAGTTCAACAATTAGACAACCTCTTGAATGATGAACTACTGGAATATCTCCCACAGCTAGTTCAGGTAAGAACAGTAGAGTTGCTAAGGAAACCCAGGGTTTTAACTAATTATCTCTAAAAGGTTCCTAATGAATCAACAATAGTCTATCTAGAAGTGACATTGCAATTTGGCCACCCAAGGGACTAAATGATGTCAACATGGGTAATGAAGACATTCTCTAGCTGAAATTGTTACAATTTCAAAATACATTAGTTCCAAAAAGGAAAATTTTTTTAAAATGATTTCATTTATTAATTAGAATATGAAAAAATAGACATGCTCATGATACAAATTTATAAATATGTATATATAAAATGATAAAAATTATGAAATAAATGTTATGTAGAAAATAATCATTTGCTAGGCAGGTTTTCATAATTTATGAGTTTCTTGCACTTCTTTAGAGGCTTATAATATTGATAATAAATTTTATCACAGTAATTTCTAATAGCCAAATTTTGCCACCAAATAGTATATTTTAGTATCATCAAATATCACAATGTTGGAGTAATTTTAGAAAATAATATAAAGTTATCTAGAAATGTAAGCAAAAACTGATTTAGTCTGAATACGATGAAATATAAATAAGTAAATTAAACATGCCACACATGACCATGTAAATAACAGAGTATCTAATAGATATAGAATAGAAGGTAAGTTGTTTTTGATTTTTCCAGGATGACTGTATGCTGACAGCTAAATTGATCTAAACTTGTGGTTTTTATGATTTGTTTTGTTTTTAATCCAGCTTTTTTTTTTTTATCTGAAAGGTCAGGTTGTTACAGCTAGTTTGAATGTCAGTTGCCTCAGGTTTTGAAAAGTGACTGGAAACTGGTAGAAGGAGCCTATATTAATAAACTTTAGTAGAGTATGACTGCACAGAGATTATGAATTTCTCTGAAGTTCTCCTTAAAAAAGAGAGCTGGTTTAGAAATAGCTGTACCAGAGAGTACAATCCAGTCTTTCTTGAAAATAAGGGTTAATCTAACTTACAAGTTTACCGTTCATCTCATGACTCATGGGTAATGGCAACATGCTATTTCGAGCCCAATTCAGGAGAATACGTTTTCACAAAAGTCTGTAGACATTAAACTCATTTGAAAGTCTCTATCTGAGTAAGTACACTTGGCATCAGAAACGTCATTGAGATCCATATTGCCGCAAATCCAAATGTATAAGACGGTGTGCACACAATCTAGAACACAGCAAATACACAGAAGGCAAAATTAAAGTTTCAACTATGTTATGATTAAAAAGGAAAGTTATAAAATGTCCTGAGATGGAAAGAAATAGACAATGTGACTAGAAAATTTAAAAAAAAAACACTGGAAGAATTTCAAAACACTCATTGTCCTTAGACTTCTATACTCTACCTTGAATTTCAAACTTTCCAACACATAAAAAAATCCTAACCTGTTGGTTGTTCTCTGGAATCATGCTATTTTGTTACGTATTATCATGTTAGAATTATGCAGTCTATATTAAAGCTGTAAGAAAGGACCCTAAGGCTGTAACAAAACAGAAGATACAGTTCATAGCTAAGAGTCAAATAAGACCCACACCCAGGGGTTACTGCAAACCACTTCAGATAATATGGTATTCACCAGAAAAATTGTCTACATTCTAGATGGTCAGGCGGGATTTAGGGGGAAATTGTATCAGTGGACAGAGTAAAGCAGGAAGCTTGGAAGCGAGGGGTAACAAACAGATACTGGGTTCAAGAAGAAATAATGGGCAGACATCCAAAAAGGCAAGCATGTAGGTAATTCTGAAACATACCTCCTGCTCATATAATATGCTCACTATTAGGGCATAAATAAAACCCATGACCTAGTCAGTCCAGCAGTAGCAAGTAAATGAGAGGGTGCCATGGCTACAGTTTAAGACAGCACACATTATTGTCCTTCTACAGTCAGACAGCATCAGGAGTTTATGCAAATTTGCTGAACTCATCTTCAACACCCTCACATCTTAGGAATTTATAAACTTTCCCATTCTTGAGGATGGCTAGCATATTGAGGTGTTTCTTCAAGTGTATGTATGACTGGATATTGTACTCATTTTTTCCTGCTGTCTGTACTGTGGTATAAAGCCTGGCTTAGACTCTGAAGCTTTTAGAGAGAGAGAGAGAGAGAGAGAGAGAGAGAGAGTGTGTGTGTGTGTAAGAGAGAGAGACTTAAATGGTTTATCAAACAACTAAAGATATAAGCTTTGTCTCTCAAGCAGGAATGAGCATTTTTATGAGAACCTGGTTTTCATTTTCATATATTCAGATTCCTGGGATGATGATAGCAGCTCAGCTACAGAGTGCTGTCAGTGAAGTCCCTGCAGAGAACAGATGAAGCCCTAAATTAGGTCCCTAAGGATAGTGGGGGCTGCCACTGTTATCTCTGTTTTCTACCCAGTTGAGTATCCTAAAAAACTTAAGAGTTGTTCACAGTGGAGATGAAAGAAAGGATTTGGGACTGAGTTATGGTAGTAACAGTCAGTTTTGAAATTTTAAGCAAAACCTCAAGGCCTGGAGGTTAATAATGATACACCAGTTGATGATTTCTGTTAAGGCTTTGAATGTGCATTAATTTCATCTCCAAATAGGAAAAAATATCTGTGGCTTAATAATATTGTATTTAATAATCCAGAATTTTTTGTGTCAGTATTCTCCCCTGGTACATGGTTGAACTCCACCAACCACCTGCCCTTATTTCTTATCCATATACAAGGAAAGGAAGCAAGACTATACAAATCCAAATGGTGTAATGTATATGTGTTTTGTTATTAGTCATATACCGACTCATAAAATCATCGAATGTGTTATTAGCATTTTGTTAAAATATGCATGCTGTTTTCTCTAGTCTTTTCTCAAGCCTCTGAAGTCCCTCTGTATTCTGCTATAATTTTGTTACTGAGAAGTAAAGTAATTGTGTCTCTTACTTCAGGCTGTCAAGTTTGAATGGAACCTTGAGAGTCCTTTAGTGCAACTTCTACTCCACCGCTCCTTGCAGAGCATCCAGGTTGCCCATCGTCTTTACTGGTAAGATTAACTAAAACAGGCAAGGATGCCTTTTTAATTGCCAACTTCTCTACGGGGCAGCTTTAGAGGAAGCAGAAGATTTCTTTACCTTATAATTGATACAGACCATAAAATTCAGGCAGTTTTGAGTCTTTGTCAATGTCATTTTTATTTAAGAGGATAATTTGTCATCATTTTCAAAATCTACCAGTTGGACAGTTGCTACTGTTAATCAGGAAGTTAAATCCAAACAGAATTTCAAATATGAATGATGCCTTTCTTGTAGCTTTAAATGACAAGTGCAATTTGTATATCTACTCCCTGAAGATTTTAATGTAAAATCTAGTTATGAGACTGAATGTTTTTGGAAGAACATGTGGTATAAAAATACTTTCTGTGCAATATTAGTTATAAACCATAAGATCCAAAGGCTAATGTATACCCATTCTGTTGAAAATTTCTAGAGCACTAAACTTTTCCCAAAGCATAAATTTGAAATATTATTAGAAGAAATAAGACTGACTGATAAGATGCCAGAATTTCTATAGCAACACCTGAGGATATTAGCATTTCAGTTTCCCCATCGTTTCTGCCAGAACTTAGCTTCTGTACATCCACCCCACTATTTCTTCACATACCGAATTAAGATTGTCAAAAGATGCTATTCCTGAGAAGGCTTGTCAGTTGGACGGTTGCTAGTGGAGACTAACGAATGCTAAAGGTGAAGTAGAAGAAGTTCAAGGACCTGGATTAGCTTGTGAATTTCCAGTCATCAGCCCAGGTTGGGTATATGACTAGAGCAGCTGTACCACATTCTCTACAACACCACGATGTATGGAAGGGTATTATACCTACCATTTCCTTTACTTTAAATATCTTTAATGTTGCCATTCTCCAATTCCATATGGCATGTCCAACGTTCAGGGTGTCTATAGTGTGATTGGAAATGGGTCCTGATGAATATGAAGAGATGGAAGAGAAAGATGAGGGGGAGGAGAAAAAATGATAATGATGATGCTGATGATGATTCAGCAGATATGGATGAATCAGAAGAAGATGAGGAGAAAGAGAGAGTAGAGTCTTTGATGTTCCCATTCGTAGATGCCACTGCTCGTGCCTTTTTTAGCAAGCCTTCTGCTGATGGAAGCATTGGGATGATTCTAGTCTGCTAAATAGATTTCTCAATAATGTAAATAACTAAATTATTCTCAGCATATAGCAGGAAAACCAGAATGAAATATTGTTCCAGGCCCTGTGTTCTGTATGACATTACATTAGGAATTGGATTGTTTTGGTTTGTTTTGTGTTTTTGAAGTAAAGAAGGAAATGGGTTGCTTTTTTCCTCTAGCTAAAGGACAGACATTTCTTTTTTTTTTTTTTTTTGAGTCAGAGTCTCACTTTGTCACCAGGCTGGAGTGCAGTGGTGCAATCTCGGCTCACTGCAACCTCCAACTCCCTGGTTCAAGCAATTCTTCTGCCTCAGCCTCCCGAGTAGCTGGGACTACAGGCACACACCACCACGCCTGGCTAATTTTTGTATTTTTGGTAGAGACAGGGTTTCACCATGTTGGCCAGGATTGTCTTCATCTCTTGACCTCATGATCTGCCTGCCTTGGCCTCCCAAAGTGCTGGGATTACAGGTGTGAGACACCAAGCCCAGCTGACATTTCTTCCTTTTAAAATATTTTATACTTAAAAACATAGAGAAATGGAGAGAGAATTGTTTTGAATAAGGATTTAAAGTGTAGCAGAAATACCTACACAAGGGTAGATAGATACCATGTGACTGAATGATTCTGTGAAAAGATTTCCTGAAGTTAAGAGTTATTTATAAATGAAACAAAATTTGTAATTAGGCCAATCTATTTAGTGATTTCTTATATTTTGTACTCACAGAGAACTAATTGGATAAATAACTTGAATGCTAGTGGTTTGTCCTTTCTTACACAATATATCCTTGGATTTAAAGTCTTTATCATCAAGACCTTGACTTTGAATTTTTCATCACTACAACCTTGAATTTAATTTCAAGTCTTCAACATGATGACCTTGAATTTAAAGTCTTCAACACTATGACCTTTATCATATTATTCATAGATGCATCATATTTGAAATGTAGTATGTAAAAGTATTTATGGGTTGTTTATTAACAAAAAAATTCTTTGCAATGTCTCATGTGGTTTAAAATTACTATTTCTGTTTTGTTTCTCCTTTATACACTTGACTATCTAACTTTGTGATAAGTGACATGAATTTTATGTTAGGATTAAGTGTGTTTTCCTGAAACATTGATTTTTTTGTGTGATTATATAATTGAGAGTTAAGAATAAAATCCTTCTAATGTTAAAAACTCACTTATTAAAAACAAATTTTGGTTCCAATCCTGTTTTCAAAAAACGATTTATCCTATTATCACCTACACTTGATTCTATTGAACATAATATTCTTTGCATACTGTTCTTCCTACTTTTCTTTGTATTATTAACCTTGTTGATTCAATTTTAATTTCATAGGACAAAGTTTTAACAATTATAAGTTTCAATGACCTAAGGATAAAATTAGATCTATGTTTTACTCTCCTGAATGTATGACAGGCATCATTTAGTTGCTTTGATTGATAGTTAAGACCACTAAATAACAGGAAAACAGCAAGTCAATATCATTTTGGAGTGTCATATTTTTCTGCTTCAAGAAATGTTACTCATAATGAGATCACTCTTCTCATGAAAATCACTCAAGAAGATGTAGCAAAGAAGATACACAGGAACTTGGTCGGAGACTGTTTGATTTGATGCTTATTTTCATTTTAAATGCCTAATTTAAAAAGCAGAACAATTCCTTTAGCATGTTACTATAATAAAACATAAGATACATTGACTGGCATGAGGCCCTTCCATGAATAGACTCTTATTAAAGCTCTGAATGAAGTCTTATTTTCTTCAGTTTTTCAGAAAGCTACTTTGGGGCAAAGGAAAGTTAAGGGGATACACTTTGTGGTGTTCTGCTCTCATATTAAATGTAGGACTCCATTAAACTCAATGTTTAATTCCCTTAAAACTTTACTGTTTTTTGCATGCATTATTAAAATGCACGCATATTTAAAAAGTAACATAGCCAGATAACAATTTTTATTTTAATATTTGAACAAAAATATAAAAATATATAAAGTATAAAATATATAAAAGACAATGTTTTAGGTGGGCGTGGTGGCTCACGTCTGTAATCCCAGCACTTTGGGAGGCCAAGGCGGGTGGATCACCTGAGGTCAGGAGTCCGAGATCAGCCAGGCCAACACGGTGAAACCCCCATTTCTACTAAAAATACAAAAACTAGCCGGGCCTGGTGGCGGGCGCCTGTAATCTCAGCTACTCAGGAGGCTGAGGCAGGAGAATTGCTGGAACCCGGGACGTTGCAGTGAGCCGAGATCGCGCCATTGCACTCCAGCCTGGGCTGACAACAGCGAGACTCCGTTAAAAAAAAAAAAAGTTTTAAAAATATATTAAAAATATAATAAAATATTAAAGACTTGTTCTAATTGACTAACGATTGTTAAAATACTTGGACCACCTCAGTAAGTTCTTCATTTGCTAAAGTTGTATGAAAAGTGGAGTCATTTGAAAGGCAACAATGGGTGCACACAAAGTGGTAAATCAATGTCATACTTGCAAATTCATGTAAACACAATTACGTCACTGTTTCCAAAAAGGTTGGAAGGGAAGCTTTTTTGTGTATAATTCTCATCCTTTCGGAAAAAAAAATCAAGCCCATTTTTCCTTTCAGTGATTCAAGGAGAAACTAAGAAGGAATAGAAAAGAATATAAATTATAAATGGACTGTTTGTTTTGAGAGCTTTGTTTGTAAGAATATGAAAAAAGAGAAATAAAAACAGGAAGGAGTTTTCTTTAACTTTTAAGTCCAGGGGCACATGTGTAGGTTTGTTACATAGGTAAACGTGTGTCATGGGGATTTATTGTGCAGATTATTTCATCACCCAGGTATTAAGCCTATGACCTATTAGTTATTGTTCCTGATCCTCTAATGGGGGAGATTCAAAAATGCCTACATCCCCTTAAAACAAATAAAAATTAAGAATCAGGCAACATGCACTAAGCATAAAATAATATTAATTATATTTAAAATATATCAGAGTTAAAAAAATAGCTCAAGCCTAGCATCATATTTAGGGAGTGACTGCTTCTGTGCAAAATGTTTGTGTTAAAACTTTAAAGATGCAGCTCGCATCTCACGATTCATGAAAAAAAAATACTCAAAATATCTTTCCTTAAAAAAAAAGTCTTATTTAAAAAAAAAAAACTAGAAACCCATCAGTCATGAGTTTATGAGATTTTTTTTCACGTGGATGAATTACTGCTTCCTCAGATTCACCATATTCAACACTGAACTAAATATCCTGTCTTGCTCACACAGGTCTTGAGGTCTTCCTTGTTTCTCACTAATATGACCAATGATTCACCAAGCCCTATAACTCTATATATCCTCAACAGCGGTCCCTGCTCCACAACTTCCACCTGTCACTATCAGTGATCAGAAAGTTGCCTCACCAGATACTGAGCTATGAATAAGTAAGATTGGAATGAAAACCATCTTGACTACTTGGCATCACTGTGGGTAGCCTTTCTGAGAGGTGAAATTGACTTAGGCTCACGAGAGTCTCTTCCACTGGAAGAGTGAATGTAGGATGAATAGCCCCTATTTTCCAAGGCAAGTGAGTTAACTAGAAGCTTTGTGTTTGAATTTAAAAGCTTTACCTCACAGTTTGCATCCTAAAAGGTGGCTATAAATGGGAACCATAACATTTGGAGCTTATGCCCAGGAGGCCCCTCCCCCATTATGTAACAATTAACTACAAAAGCTTAAATGTAGTGCCCCTTTCCATTTGGAATAGGAAACACTTTAACCACTAGTCAAGTATTGAGTTGAATGGTGGCCCCAAAGAAGATATGTCCACAGCCTAACCTCAGAAACCTGTGATTTGTGAATGTAACCTTATGGAGAAAAAGGATCTTTGACGATAGAATTTAATTAAAGATCTTGAGATTAGTTCCCCCTGGATTATCAGGGTGAGCCCTGAATCCAATGCCAAGTGACCTAAAGAGAGGCAGAAGAGGAGAAGACACACACAGAGAGAAGGTCATGAAAAGTGAGGCATTGATTGCAGCCCCAAGCCAAGGAATGCCTAGAGCTACCATAAGCTGGAAGAGGCAAGGAAGGTTCTCCCCGGAGCCTTGGGAGAGAGCACAGCCCTGCTTACACCCTGATTTTGGACTTCTGGCCTCCAGAACTGTGAGAATACATTTCTGTTATCACTAGTTTGTGTTAACTTGTTACGGCAGCCACAGGAAAATAATATAACAGACTTTATGAAGGCTCTGAGTCGATTGCCTAGGATGTCACATCATCAGGAAGCTTTCCCTGACCCTCTCCCAGCCACCATCTGGGATTAAGTATTGCTTCCACATCATGTCAAACAGCATACTGTTCATGACTCTGCCAGACATCATATCACACTCCCTTGACACCACTGCTGCCCTGTCCCTTCCCCCTCTTAGTCCACAGAGTAGCTCAAGACAGCAATCATGTCACACTCTTCCATGTACCAATCGAGCACAGTATCTGAAACTCAGTAGATACTCAAAAAATGTTTTAAAAATTATGAATCCACAGAAATGTCTGTAAGGCCATCAATATTTTCACACACAGTACTGGAAATTCCATGGTACTCAGGGAATATGAAGTTGGGCACTGTCAAAGGCACTGCTGTGCGCCTCTACCTGGCTGCTGCACCCACTCCCATCTGCTGCAGTGACTGCTAACAAAATACGGCCCCTTCTCTGGAGAATTAGCCTCTGATTCCATAGCCCCCTGGCCTACGAAGTGGGAAAATCTCTAAGATATAATTTACATTCCAGAGCCTCCCCATAAATCAGATCAAGGTTAGACTTGACCCGAGATCTCATCCTTGTTAATTCCTTTCCCTTCCCTATAATTCTGCTCTTACTCCCTCACAAGATTTTTCCTGAAGAGCACTTCTTCAGTAAATCACAAACAGTGAAATTCTGCCTCACGCCCTGTTCTAGAGAACCTGACCTACAATAAGTATTTCTTATGGAAGATAAAAATTTAAATATGTGTTTTTAGAAACTGGAGCATCAGTATGCTATGGGATACATCGTAGGTAGAACAACAGTATTGCAGTCTTTCCCACTCCTCCTACCAAGTCTGATTGAACAAACTCCAAGAGAGAACCAATTGGAATGAAAAACTGTCTGGTAGGAAACCATATTATAACACAGCTCCTTTTATAAGGTGTCACTTAAGGCACCTAATGCAAAAATCTCTTCAAAGTGTTCCTTTCAAAGTATGGGGATAACCTGAGGTGAGGCTCCCATTTGCAAGCTCTATCAATGTAAGGATCTTTTTTCTGCTTTATTCACTGATATATCACAAGTACCTAGAACAGTACTTGGCACTTTATAGACATTCAATAATTTACTATTCAATGTATGAATAGGATTGTTTCCTGGACTCAGCTGTGCATGTGCAGACTTATGTCGATAGGGGGTGGAGGAGAGCTGCTTCAGAGGTCAACTAAGAGCTGGCCTGGCTAAAGCAATTCCAGGAGATTGACCTGATCAGAAACGAGGCAATGGATATCACTAGTGAAACCAAAACTGGAGAAGAGGGAGAATGTGAGCAGAAGTCCAGGACAAACCAAGACAGGAGTTAGGGCCTAAGAACAAGTCGATGGAGCAGCATCTTCTGTACCAGTTGAGAAAACCACGAAATGAATTAAGCCAATGTTGTCTCTGGTACAGGGTATTAAATGACCATATCCTGTGACTTTAATATGCTATCCATAAAACTGAGATCATCCAAAAATATGTCCATTTTTTAAAAAATAATCCTCCCTAAACTCTTTTATCTAAAATTTTGGGGGCAAGTTCTCAAGTCACAGATGACTTTAAATAAAGCAAAAAGATGTGGAAATTTGGCATCATGCGATTCAAAGTCACAGTTTTCTCTCTCACCCGCCTCTCCACAATACGTATCCCCTAATGCCTGAAATTCTCTCATTTGCAAGTCACTCCTTGAGGTTAAGTATTGCTCTCTTCCAGCAGTTCTCTTCTAATATGAAAATATGTATATTCTGAACCTAATGATTATGGGAATTAGTTTATCATTTTTTCATTAATGTGACAAACATAGAGATGATGGACACTGTTGAACGATTAACGATAAAACAAAGGATGATCCTTGCCTTAAAGAAGCTCAAGGGCTAACATTAGCATCCAGGCAGGAGGAAAGAGCCCACTGGCCACGTGGCAGGGACAGAGTAGAGAGAGGGAACTCAACAAATTTTGTCCACTTTACAGTTTTGCCTATGACCTTTTCCAAATAAAAGCAGAGAGGCAAGGCCAGACATCCAGTGAATAAAAAAGTCTGTGTGCTCCCATTCTGTCAGTTTTAAATACTGATAAAGGCTTACAAATGAATACACAAAGGAGGTAAATGCTCTCTCTTTCTGCTTTGATGTCTGGAACACTCCCTGAAGCAAGGGGAAAGAGCTGTACTTCAGGGAGGTCTTGCAGAGCAATAGAGCACACATGATACAGAATCCATAGGGGGCTTTAAAGCCTCAGCCCTTTACCTTTGAGAATCATTATTTTGCAACTAATTTATTTTTTTACCTTTACAATGTAATAAATGATGAATTATTGCTTCATCTTTTGTTAGGGAAAGATATGTCTCACTGACTTTTAATATTGATCTGCTGTAATCATCTTTCCACTTTGTTGTCCTCAGAAATGTATACACAGGATAGAATCCCTACCTTCAACAACTTGCTTAAACCAAAAGTAACTGTTCTCTATCCCAACCAACCTGAAGAAAAAGAGGCAGATAGCGGTAACAAGGTTTCCTTTGTACACAATAATCTGTAAAATCCATTAGCATAGTTTTCCAGTGAAGGCATAATACAGGAACAGTTGTTTTTGTCTGTTTTGTTTCTATTTTATGCAATAGAGATTTTATGTAGTTCCTTTAATAAAAAGATTTTTAAAATACCATACAATCTTTAAATTAATTTGGTGTCATTTAAGCCTTATTACTGCTAATAAATACCTATGAAAATAGAATCTTATACAAACTTCTACCACAAATCAAGTCAAAAGCCAAGAAAAGAGCTCCAGCATCAATGTTTCACTGGTTTAAATCATTTTTCCCTCAAAATCTCCTATTTTGTTAAGAAAAAGTGAAGAGTTATGGAAATGAACATTATGTATATACATAATGAACTCAAATGTTGAAACTTGGACCCACCCAGGCCTTTGGGAACTGAGCTTCCTAATCCACTGTCCAGCAATTTTTCATTATAATGACCACATCCAATTACATCACTGCTTCCTTAGATAGTAATCTGGTTTCCCTATAATAATGTTAGTTCCCCACTGTCATAGTTTATACTAGGGATTTGGGTTAAGTCCCTGAAAAGCAGTATTATAGTGTTTAATTATTTATTGTTTCTCAATCAGACTGACTTTGCTCTAGCCAACAAAAAATATGGTTGGCAAAAAGGCATTCTGTTTAGAAATTATTCTCATCTTCTAATAATATTTGAATTTGGCATCCAAAAGGAATACACTAACAGATATTCATAGAGTTACAGTATTTTGAAGTCAAATGGGACTTGAAGGATCATCTGCTATCCCAGAAGGGATCTCAACATGTTAAGTGATTTTTCCAATGACAATTACCTAAGCTGATTGAAGAATTGAAATTAAAATACGTTTATGATATCTCATGCCCAATTCAGATTTCTTTCTAATTCAACATCTACTTTCAAAAGAGGGTAATTTGAAGAATTCAGGAAATGTTTGTTTTTTCTATCAACAATTAGGAACTCATTCAAGTACTGAAGATGTGACTTTTTTTTTTTAACTTAAGAGCAAAACTGAAATGAAAACCATATTGCAAATTGAGATATTTAAAAGCTCAAAATTGTTGCCCCTAGTTGTTGGCATGACTCACAAGTGCTGTCAGTTGTAAATGTTAATGAGTAGGTATATACAATAAGCCCATTAAAATTGTATCCTTGAAGGAGCTTTGAAGTAGATAGCAGATTGTTTCCAGAATCTTTCTTTATAGTGTCTAATTGATATTTAAAACATTAAATGTGCCCTGGAGTGGTGGCTCATGCCTATGATCCCAGTACTTTGGGAGGCCGAGGAGGGTAGGTCATGAGGTCAGGAGTTTCAGATCAGCCTGCCCAACATGGTGAAACCCCGTTTCTACTAAAAATACAAAAATTAGCTGGGCGTGGTGTCAGGTGCCTGTAATCCTAGCTACTTGGGAGGCTGAGGCAGGAGGCTGAGGCAGGAGAATCACTTGAACCCAGGAGGCGGAGGTTACAGTGAGCCGAGATCACACCATTGCACTCCAGCCTGGGTGAAAGAGCTAGACTCCATCTCAAAATAAATAAATAAATAAAAATAAAACATTAAGTGTGCTCTTTTAGTTTTACTATTAAACCATGAGTGATGATAACAATAACTGAGTAATCTACTTAGTAGACTCACTTTGTACTTATTTTTCAGCACCTATTTCATAAAACCAAGACTTTCTCAGTTTTCTCAAAAACACTGTTCAATTAAGCAACTACCAATTATGCTAATACAATTAAGTCACCCATTTCATCAAGTTAAATGAGTTAGAAAATAAATCCCTCTAGGATGGGAAAGAACATGACAATAATAAAATGTAGGCAAATAAGTGTTTGGTTTCCTTCCAACTAAAAATACACAGTAAGCAGTAGGGTACAGGCCTGAAGGACAGGGAAAAGATCTGGGATGGTGACAGAAAATTGAATGTCATCAGCTCATTGATGGGACTTACCCAGAATCCTTTCATCTTATGGCTCAGTCATTCCCTATCCTCATCCATTGGTGCTGCAGTAACAGAATGTCTGAGAAATAAACAACAGAAATTATTTCTCTAAGTTCTGGAAGCTGAAAAATCCAAGATCAAGATGCTAGCAGGTTTGGTGTCTGGTAAGGGCCCAGTCTCTGCTTCCGAGATTGCACCTTGAACACTGCATCTTCCAGAGGAAAGGACTGTTGTTCCTCATGTTGTAGAAGAGTGAAGAAAAGCAAACTGACTTTTGGGAGACGTTTTTATAAGGGCATGAACCCATTCATGAGTGAATAGATCCTGAACATCTTCCATTAGACCCCCACCTGTCAATACTGTTGCATTGGGGATTAAGTTTCCAGCTTATGAATTTTTAAAGGGAACACATTGAAACCATTACATCCCCTAAATTTGGAACTCTCAAATGTATTCCCTGAACCTGGACCCAAATAAGATAGAATCATAGCATATAATCATAGAATCATAGAAAGAGAATCAAAGCATATAATCATAGAATCATAGCAAGAGAATCATAGCATGATGTTGGAGATGCTTTTAGATGCTAATAGCAGACATCACTTTTGTCTATATTCCGTAGGCCAGAAGTCAGTAATAATGCCCCCACCTAAGTGCAAGGTGGCAAAGGAAAGTGGTCCATGTATGTATATATACAGAAGCAAAATGCAGTTTAATTTGGTAAACCTGTAGCAGTTTCTGCCATACAAGTACAACAGCATAGATTATTCAAGAAACCTCTCCATAAAGTGGTAGAGGAAGAGGGCATGAAAGAAAAGCCAATATCCACCTTTCCACATATTAATTGGCTTTCTTTTCAAAAACCAAAATTAGTCTTAACAGACAAAAAAAGATTACTAGCTAACTACTCCAGTAAGAATCATCATTTTAATAGACATCCTCTAAAAATGTCTTTGACTTTTGTCCAAAAATTTTACAAATGATTCCAAGAGATTTAACCTATGGGTACATTTTGTAACCAGGTTTTTTTTTTCTGGAGGGCTCATTATTAAGATATTTATGTAGCCATGGTATATGACTGGCATCTCAGCTCAAGAAATTCAAAACTGAATTCAATATTCCTACCCTCTACCATTTCAATTCTTTCACCCACCATTCCCAAACTTTTAAAAATACACAATGCCCTAGTTTACAGCCATTACTAAGATATCCAACACAGAAAATCTAGAAGACATTATTCTTACCCAATAATCTTTATTTACTTATTTCTTAAGTCTTGATTCCCTTTTCTCATAAATTTGTCTTTAAGTTGTCCTTTCCTTTCTACTTTATAGCTAGCACCTTTGGTATCATCTACTTGGACTATCACTACCGCTTCCAGGCTGTTTTCCTTCACTTTCATTCTTACCTATCCCCAGTCCATCCATCCTCCACACTGCTCTCAGAATAATCTACACATGTAACAACTTGATCCCAAACTCATAAAGTCAGCTCCAGGTCATGGGTAACCTCCAGCTGGTTAGCATAATTTCTTAATTCCAGTTTCCTCTTTTCTTATGACAGAGTTTAGAATTAGGGTATGAGATCCATGTTAAGAGAGAAAATCCATTCTCTCTTAACATGACTTGGCAATGGAGCTTCACAGTTTCCACTCTGCCTATCTCCCACCTCATCTTGTAAGCCTTTCTACATCCAAATATAATCTTTTTATTATTCTCAAGTAGTTACTCAAATTCTCAAATCTTTCATGCCCTGATGACTTTGCACACAGTTTTCCAACTTCTTGAAATGCAGTTGTTCCCTTGTCTGTCTATATAGAATCCTTTAGGACTCAGCTCAAGATTGTATCCTCTTTGAAGATGTCTCTGACCTTGGCTCCCTTGTACACATCTACAATACAGTTCTTAACATATTTCATACTTTACTTCACCATTTCCCTTCCTTCACTTGAAGATACTTCTTCACTTCAAGATACTTAGAGCTACAAGTAACAAAAAAAATCCCTGATTCAACTGGTTTACAATTATATGAAGAATTAATTATTTTATCTCACATAACAAGAAGCTCTTCAGTAGTGTGGTTCCAAAGTTTATTATTGCAGCAGCTCACTGATGATGTCATAACCTAATTTCTTTCCACCTTTCTGCTGTGCCATCCTCACCATGTTGACTTGTCCTTAGTCTACTTCCACATCATTGTTACAAGAAGATTGACACAATGGGTCTCACATCCATACATGATTCCATGCAGCAAGAGTAAAGGGAATGTCTCTTCCTCAGTTAGAAAATTTTTCCATAAACCCCAAAGCTGAGTTAACTTCTCATATTATTTGCCAGAATTGGGTCCCTTATCATAAACCCATCATATGACCAGATGGCAATCTGATGACTCAGCTTACATGATTGGTTTAGCATATTCAGAATTTATCTCTAAACTGGTCATCTTCCTTTAAGGTTTTTGATATCTGAATAAAAGCAGATTCTTTTTGCAGACATGAAGGGGAGAGTAGATTTGGTATAGACAAACCCTATGTTTCTCTTCTGCACTGTGAGGACAAAACTTAACCATCCATCCTTAACATAGAACATTGCACACAGTACACAATTCATTCAATACCTATTGAATGAATAAAAATAATCACACCACATACATGTGTATTGCCTACAGGTTAATTTACCTTGACTACTATCCTTAGAACAGCAGGTAATCAGAACAAGTCATATTACAAAAGATGTATTTTTCTCTTTTAAAAAAAATGGACTCTCTAGCTCTCTGGAATTGGGTGAAGTTGAGTTAAATGACTTACAGAATAATCTGACGTTCTGAATAAGGGTTTTTGAAACAGTATCAAGTGTTACATTGATCCCGTTCACAGTGTGAGTTGTTTTGTACTGATTTAAAAACGATGTTTATTTTAACCCTGATTGAAAATGTAAGGCTGCATCTAGTAATCTGGCAAAAAAGTGTTTTCTGGGGAAGCCTTGTTAAGCAACCACTTACCATCTTTTAAAATACAATTTTCTGCATTGAGATTCTCTATGAGCATTGGGGAATTACTAAACAGTTTCTGATTTTTTCTGGCTTCTCTATTCTCCACTTCTATTTTGTTTCCCAGGGCTGTGAAGACTCAGAGTTCTCTGTATTTTGTATTAGTTAATGGATAAGGCTTTTATTTTCAGGCTCCATCTTAATTTTTTGTATCTCTGTTCATGAAAAGATTGCTCCTTGAAAATGTTGAATGGGGATTTTTCTTGCTTTTCTTCTAATTCAATTTTATACTTCATTTGTATACAATTAATATTTATAAGAAAACAACAGTTACTTTCTTGTTTCTTGTCTAAAGAACTTCATATGTGTTGCTTTTATTGTAACAAAACCAAGACTTGGATATTTCAATCAAACACTTGTTACATTTAATAACTTAGAATTCTTGTACTTGCTTTGGTATGTATGATTTATTTTGACCAATGAAAAATGAACAGCTTCCACAAATAGTGACTCTTCAGACTTGACAGTCTACCTGATACACTAACCACTCTTGACAGAATGTCAGATAATTGGGTTATCTTGCTTGGGTTTAGTTATCTGAAGTTGTTAAAGGGAAGAACCCTAATGTTTGTGTCACTTTCCTTTTTAAATTGGGCACTAGGCCCATATGTTCCTGAGAGTTCTGTAAATGTCATTAATTTACCAAAATGGTGGAACTTCTGTTTTCTTCCAACTAAAATTTATGATTATTTTTAAAGAGGCTGCTGCTCAATAAAATGTTGACATAAATTGATTGATGATGCTGAAAATTACACAAGACAGTCTAGATAATCAATTACTAGATATTATAGGGACAGCTGCATAAGTAGACTGGTAGACTTCAGTGAACAGAAGCAAGAAACTGCCTAGGAAGCGTATTGAGGAAAGAGAGTTTTATGTTAGTCATTCATTCTTTAATTCAAATATCTATTCTCCCAGTTTTTGTTGACTGCCTGCTATGCACATAATAGATAACGCTTGCGGAGGAAATAGAAAATATAAACAAGTTATAATAAACATGGATTAAGCAATATGTGTTTTTTTAAAGTATTCTAGCTATTTCAGGCAGCTACCAGAAACACTAGAGTCATTTTTCCAACCCTTTTGTCTCAATAAATTAATTTTAAACATTTTATTTAGTGATTTTCAAGTCTTCCTTGACTGGATTGTAAACCTGAATTCAATGTATTTATTAACAATTATTTATTCTTAGACATAATTGTGTCAAGTGTCTACAGACCCCTTTCCAGGATCAAGAAATTTCAAGAACTGAATTGGTGATCAGACGGTGACTTGGATAATCTTCTGGAAAATTTTGCTGTTCTTTCTCTGCTATAAAGAAAGGAATACTAAGGTTTAAGGTTAAACAGTAGACTCCAGTGTGGCTCTGACTGAGAGAGTGTTGCTAAGAATTCGAATCATCTAACTTTTCTGCTTTGACTACTCCTTCTTGTCTTGACAAGATTGTCTTATGGTACACATAGTATAGTTAATGCTAGACACTATGGTAGTCATTTCAAATATTACTTCATTAACTGACAACAATTCTTTAGTCTCCATTTCTCTGAAAAATATTAATACTCAGAGATGCTAGGTATACAGAGCTATAAAGAAGAAGAGCCAACATTTGATCCTGTGCCTCATACATTAGTACCCATCAATCTACTTACATATTATGAAAGCTATAAAAATAACAATAAAAGATAGAATAATGTAATAGAGGGAGAAAAAGATTTGGAGAAAAACATACTTGAAGAAAAATTTCAACTCAGGCCTCTCCTAAGCTGGGTAGCCCTTGAAAAATTATTCGACCTCCCTGATCATCAATTTTATTACCTATACAAGAAATACAGTTGGGCTTAACACAGTTTTTATTAAACATATATATTGCATAATATATATAATACGTATTTATACCTTCAAGAATATGTTTTTGGAGTCATTTAGAAAGGATAAGAAGTATCGCCAAAGTTTCAATTCCCAAGGTTATATCACAGATTACTAATGACATGGAATTTGGATCTCAGATTCCTGACATTTGACTCCTGACTCCTACCATTGCATTGCTCTTCTTGTCTTATCCTAATTGCAAATTTAAAATTTAAGTTTAATAACAGAGTTTGAAATGAGTAAAAGGAGTAGTAGAAAAATCACTGTATAAACAAACCAGTTTATGGACCTGTTGAGAAAAGTTTCTGAAACATGCTAAGTGTCAGAACAAGTTGGAAATATGTGTGTCATTTAGTGTCAGAGAAATTTAACATACAGAGAAATCTAGCAAAAGTCACAGATCGCCAGTTGATACATGTTATTGCATTTCAATAGCCAACACATATTTCACTCACATCCCTCATCTGCCTGCTAGTATAATACAGATCAAGAAAGTACAAGTAAAATTCTTCATCAATTTCTTAGTTCTTTTAAAGCGTTATTTAATGTATTAACCTTATTACATTGACTTTACTATTCACACTGAAATAGAGTTGAGTGTTAGAAACTCCACCTCTGACTTCTTCAAGTTCATCAGACCACTCCATAATTCGACTTGCTTTCCCACCAACTTTCTGAGCCACTCATGTATGTATCTGGGGTAATTTCTTTTAGCACTCTGTGTATATAACAAGTCAGTTGCGAAATGTCTCATGAATCAATACCCTTTCTTTATCTCCACTAAACCTTTAACTCAGTATGACATCATTTCCTTACTGCTAGTGCTATGTTTTTTTACTCTGTCTGCCTCATTCAAGTCTCTATCCATACCACATCATTCTCCATATTGCTTTAAAACTAAACAATGATTTTGCAATGTCTATAGTATAAAGATCAAATTTATTAATCACACACCATGTATAATGAATCACGGGATACGTTTGTAAAATACGTTTATTTTATTATCAACTGGTTCCAAAGCAACCAGTTTGTGTTTCACATATGAAAATATTGTTATCCTCTTTAATTCATAAAGTAGTAGTTAATAGTTTAGGATCTACCTCACTGTACCTGGATGCAAACCTGTTTCTACTATTTATTAGGGGTCTCACTTTAAGCAAGATACTTAATTTTTACAGGACTCATTTTTCTCAGGCACTAAAAATTAGAATAATAATATTTACTTTCAGAAGGTTGTAGTAAGAATTAATGCAGTATGGGGCCACGGTGTTGGATAGCCGTGTGAATTCAACCAGGAGTCATGCAGGCTTATATCTGTAAGAGTTATAAGAGTTATCATCCTGTCCCATAGGAAGAGCTTGTTCACCAAAAAAAAATATTTATTGAGCACCTTCCATGAGTTAAGCCACAATGTAGTCTTCAGGGATATAGCAATGAATAAAAGAGACAAAAAACCCAGTCCTTCCTTATGTAGCTTTTAAGAGAAATAAAATCCATACTTGTAAGGCATTGATAAGTACTAGGCAGAAAAATAAAATAAGTAGGAAACATAAAAAGTACAAGGGTCAGGTAGTTGCAATTTTAAGCTGGGGAAGCAAGAAAAGGCCTTAAAAAGGTGACATTTGAAAAAGACCTCAGTGAAGTAAGAGAGTGAACCGCCTATGTATCTGAAGGAAGAGGATGCCAGGAAGAAGTAATAGCGTGTGCAAAGGCATTAAGGTGTCTATTTGGGGTGTTGGGAGGACAACGATGGGGCTAAGGTGGCTGGGTTAACTTGAATGAGGGGAAGACTAGTAGTAGATGAGGTTACAGGGGGAAAGAGTAGGGGTAAGGGCAGGTTATATAAAAATTCCTAGGCATTATTAGAATATTAGCTTTAATCCAAATGATTAGAGGGCTCTGAGAAGATGAAAGGCACAATTTGGCTTATATTATCAAGAGATCAATTTTGATCTATTAAAGTGTGAAGTAACTATTGAACATTTTCATCTGGGCTAGAACTAAAAATGAGAAAATTATCAACATATACGTAAGGTTTAAAGCCACATTAACAGAGAAGGTCATAGGAGAATGAGTACAAATAGAAAGGAAAAGAAGTCCAAATATTTAGTGGTAACGCCAACATTTTAAAAATCAAAGAGATAAAGTAGAACCAAAAAAGAAAACTGAAGAGAAGCAGTCAGAGATATAAAAGATAAACCAAGTGAGCATGGGATTCTGTAACACTATATAAAGCATCAAAAGAGAGATGTGATCACCTGTGTCAAATGCCACTGGTAGGTCAAGTAAAATTGAGATCTGATTAGCACCATAGAGGTCATTGGAGGTCATCAAAAAAGCCTTTCAATCGAGTAGAGGTAAAACCTGATGGGAATATATTCAAGAGTGAAAAGGAGAGCTATTAAAAACAATTATTTTAGGAGTTTTGCTAGGAAAGGGAAGAGAGAAATGTGGTAATGGTTGAAGAGGGACATGGTCTATGAAAAGAGTTTTGCTTCTTTCCTTTTACAATAGGAAAAATTGCTTTTTAAATATACTGTGGGAAAAATCAAATAGAGAGGGCAACATTGATGAGACGGAAGAAATAATTTCTGGTGCAAAATCCTTGAGTAATGATAGGGTGTGATATCTGTAGCACAGGAAGATTGGTACACGAAGTCCATACATAGTAAGAGGAGAAAATGAAGAGTGGACTGGAACAGGCAGGTGGGTGCATGTGGTGGTAGTTGCCTGTACAGTGAAGGAAGCAAAGTCATCTTCTCATGACTGTGTCTGGGCCTCTTTGTTTTCTGTATGCAACAAACTCAAAATCACTTACAGTAATAGAGAAGTCTAAGATTTCCCAATGAGACAACAAAGGACAAACCAGCAAAGCAGATGATAAAAACAAGATAAAAGTAGGGGTACGATGTGCTATAGACAGAAGTGCATCCTGGAGACTCAAGTGTCAAATGCAGCATTGTGAATCATTCTATTTAAACTTCTGATTTAACTGTTCTTGAAGCTTTGTTTTAATTTCCTACGTCTATCTGTGTATTTTCCTTATTCAAATGAAGATATAAAAATATGAAACTTTAAAAATAAAAGTTTAATTCAGTAGTGAGGCTGAATACTAATTTCTATTAAGGGGATGAAAACATTGACCAATATTAGCAGCATTTATGATCTGTACCATAGTAATATAGGAATATGCAATTAGAATTTAATATACAATATGTTTTTGCATCAATGATATTTAAATGAAAGATATATTGATATGAATAATCACTATAGCTTTTCTCTAACTGACAGTATTAACCCCAAAACTATGAGAAATAACTCTATTAACCTCACCCAGACAATGAATGTACTCACTGAGTGTGGAATACTGTAAAATATGCACTGGACCAATTTCACAAACATGAATATTATTGTCTGTCCTCAAAAAGTTTACATCTTTCTTAGAAGAATAAGAAAAATATAAATAAGCAATCAAATCTGAAAAGAACATTTATAAAGTAATATTGCAATAATGGCATGATAATTACAATAGCCCTCAAGGAAAGAAAAATAAAAATATCTTTCGATTTGGATGAGATTAGTTGAGGTGAATTCTTAGAAGAGGGGTTTTGAAACAGTATTTTGAGGAGATGATAGATAAGAGTAAACTGAAAAGATTCCAAGAACAATCTCATACAAATATAGAGAGGCTAAAAGGAGAGAGGAGTAGCCATATTATGTTTCTAAAACAGGACTCATTGTAAGGATGAATGTGAAAAAGTTCCAAGTTATAACATTATAATTCTTCAGATATTAACAACATTTATAATTGATTAAAATATTTAAGAGTATACTTTTTAAAATGATTAGAAAATCATGCATCTTTTTGTGCATACATTTTTATATAGACTTGAGTTAGATCTGAATCATTCGGTCTACAAGTTCCTCTGTATGGTCAATATCCTACTTTTTTTTTTTTTTTTGAGACAGATTCTCACTCTTGTGGTCCAGGCTGGAGCGCAATGGCGCAATCTCGGCTCACTGCAAACTCCACCTCCCGGGTTCAAGAGATTCTCCTGCCTCAGCCTCCCACGTAGCTGGGATTACAGGCACCCGCCACCATGCCCAGCTAATTTTTTGTATTTTTTAGTAGAGACAGTTTCCCCATTTTGGCCAGTTTGGTCTCGAACTCCTGACCTCAGGTGATCCACCTGCCTTGGCCTCCCAAAGAGCTGGGATTACAGGCATGAGCCAACATGCCCAGCCTAATATCCTACTTTTTACTCCAGAATGATTACCTGGAACCTAAACTGATCTTATAAATTAAGAAATAGAATTAGCATTCAGAAAGCATAAGAGTACCTAATCTGTACATGGTGCTGTCTGTCTGTGTGTGTTTGTGAGTGTATGTATGTGTGTATGTTTATGTATATATAATTTTTCATAAGTAATAAAAAATCAGTATATTTATGTAATTTGAGACTTTCACTCAATGTGATGTGAATGTATTGTACTTTTATTTCATAGGCTATTATGGCTTTAAAGTTTTTTTTCATTTTACAGCACATAGGAAATGAAAAACCACTTCTTTTGTTACATCTTTGTTTACAGGAATTTCTGAAAAGTAAAATGTGTACCCTTTTATTTCTGTAATCACTGAAAAAATCCTTCTATATGTATCAGAAGAAATGTTATTAAAAAGTTAAAATTTTGGTTAAAAAAACAAAGAGAACAACTGAATGGGACCGAATGAACAGAAAATTCTTTCACAGAAAAGTGATACCATGATAATAAGAAAATGGACAATTGCTAAATCAAAATGAGTAACTACTAAAGTCTATCTCTGATCTGTTACCATTCACTAACTTTAATAGTTGTTGTATATGCCATCTCTAATCATTTAGATATTAGAAAGATTCTCTAAAAATTGGATTGCCAAAATATTTATAGAAAGTATCTTAGAGTGTAACGACCCTTCTCCTTGACGCCCAAGAATTATTCACACAGTTGCCACTTCAACATTCCCAATTCATAAAGCATTATATAACTATGCAAATACTCCAGGCCTGACTCATGCTCTCATGTGTATTGAGTGTATTTCATCTGGCAAGAAACAAATATTGGCTTTCTTCTTGTCAATCAGAGAGTGCCAAGGCACTATTCTATTACAAAATAAATATGTAAACAAATCAATGAATATTAAAGTTTCCATTCCAGTAAAATCTATACACCTATTCTCCTCCAAACACACTATAAGCCATCTTCCCTCTATAATGTTATGTTTGGCATTCAGTGCCCTTTCCTGGAATGGCCACCCCTGTCTTTACCTCCTGGGCCTTTAGTAGTCTTATCAGTAGTATGAAGTCTCACTTGAACAACTCCAATCTTGAGAATTTCCAACTCTGCTGAAATCCTGTATCATATTTTGTCTTTATCGATTGTTTGGTATTTATGTTTTTAGTCTCACATGTATGTCTGCATCTTACAAATTCTCACACTTAGCCTAATATATTTAGTAAATACTTACCAGTATTTTTATTGAATTGGAGCTGCAAAATCAGGCAGACCACAAACTTAATGGTGGTTTTGACCTTTCCTTGCTGAATAATCTTAAATTCCCTGAAGTTCAGTTTCCATACTGTAGAATGCGGATAATAGTAATTATATCCTGAATATAACAATTAGTCAATAAATAGTGGTGGTGCTGTTGCTGCTGCTGATGATGACAAATAACAACAATATCAACAATGACTATTTTTTTCTTTCATTCTTTTCCTTCAGTGTGTTTGAACTGATTTGACGTTTTATCTAACATAAACTGGATACTTTTAATTATTCTTTGTATTAAAAATATTTCTGAGTCCCTTTGTTTCAGCCAAACCCAAAGAATCCATTCAGGTTATGTCCTAAGTTTGATATGTTCGTACACATTCTCTATCACAGTGGATGCTTTTGTATAATTTTAGTACAATTATGTTCAATTTTTGTCCTTACCCATAATTAAAACTATATGATACTTGCCAAAAGAGAACACTGCCAAATAATATCAATGAAGCAGAAAAGACCAGAAATATACTTGATTATCTTCAAGAATTTATGGTTTTTCAAAAAATTTTAAATCAGTGGAGGAAAGATCGATTATTTAATGAATGGTGTTTGGATGGCCAGCTGAGGGGAAAAAAATGGATCCAAAGCTAGTACAAGCCAGATATTTAAAAAATTAGAAGAGAGAAACAATGAAAATACCAAAAGAAAAATTCAGAGACTTTTTTATATTAGGAAAATACTTTTTAATAAATAGGTGTTGTATATCATCTTTTCAGTGGTGAAGAATTAATTTCTTTAATTAACACAGAACCCCTACAAACCCATAAAAATGGTTGAAGAATATAAGCAAGTAATTCCATTAAAAATATATACTGTGTATGGTTCTTAAACACAAGAATTGGTATTCAACTTGAATTATAAAATATAATCATATACTGCTTTCACCTATCAGATTGGCAAAAATTAAAAAAAAAAAATTGGTGGCAGCCTACTAGTGAAAATGTGGGGAAACAGAATCGCAAATTGAAGATGGAAGTTCAATTGTTAAAATGTTGTGGAGGTTTGTTTATCAGTTATCTTTTACGTTTTAAAATACATGTATTTTCACAAAGCAATTTTTAAAACTTTAAAAAAATTTTTTTAAACAATTTAAAATTGCTTAAAATTTTAAACAATTTTTTTAAAACAATTTTTAAAACAATTGTTTTTTAAAACAATTTTTAAAACAATTGTTTTTTAAAACAATTTTTAAAACAATTGTTTTTTAAAACAATTTTTAAAACAATTGTTTCTTTAAAACAATTTTTAAAACAATTGTTTTTTAAAACAATTAAAAAAAATTTTTAAATTAGCTTTTAAAAACTAATTACAGATCTACTAAGATATGTGCAAAATGATGCATGTATGATAATATTCATGGTAGTTTGGGTTGTAAAAAAAATGAAAACAAATACTCATCAATGTAGAATTGGTAAAAGGATTTTGTTATACTCATCCAAATAAAATCTTATTTACTTTAGAAAGCACTCTACATGCTAACTGTAAACCATCCCAAGATGTATTATTACATTTCAAAAGCAATATGCAGTCTGTGTGTATAATATTCTACTATTCACGTAAAAGAAATATTTATTTACTTACCTTGAGTGCAATTGCATAGAACATCTCTGAATGGATACAAAAGAAACTAGGTGCAATCTTTTTAACGAGGGGAAAATGGGCACAGAGAGAGGAGGACGGGAGACTTAATTTTCATTGTAGTCTCATTTGCATCTTTCGGATTTTGTAACCTAGATACATTGCCTATTTAAAAGAGTAAGAAAAGTAGATAATTTTTGAAAACCCTATAATTAGCCATGTTTTGAGAGCAACAGCAACAGACTGTATAATCTCCCCATATCTTTTTATATAAACACAGAATTTAGACCCTGCCAATCTGCCACTTAATTATTTTAATCATATGGAAGGGAATGACCTTGAAGATGATCTTGCCAGATGTCTTCTGTTTGCCTCTTAAGACCCACTCCACCATTTCCCTGCCCCTGCCCTGGAGGTTCACCTCCATGGACAACATTCAGAGTCTCTCTTGCCCCTGGCTTTTGGTTGGATAAGCCAATTGGCAGTCTCAGCAGGAGATTACAGGGAAAAAAAGAGAGTTCATGGTATGTATTCTCTGCCTCCCTAACTGTGGGACTCTCCTTCATTTGGCTGTGTCTTCACTGTTCCCTTCATGGCCGCTGACTCATTGCTGAAGTCCCACACCTCAGGCCTCAGTGCTAACAGTATCACTGTCACTGGCCCCAATGTACCACCCATACCGTGTGATTTTTCTCCCTGCAACCTTTTTTAACAGTCCCATTAAACCTTCCTCAAGTTGTTTGAATGGTGCATTTTCTGTTCAGATCCTGTTACAGTGGAGGAAGTAGCTATTGTTGTTGTTGTTTTGCTATAATTAATATAGGAATGATTAAAAGTGAATATTTAATCATTGGCATGAACCATACACAAAAGCATAGTTAGGAGTTTTATATTAACTTCAAGAGAATATGTATGTCAAAATAGAGTCTTTATTCAAAATGAAGGGCACTCTGTTTTGTCTACTTCTGTATATATACAGTCTACTGGTTTCAAAGGCCTTTTTCCTTCACTTTTTTCTTCTTTTAAATTTGATTGCCAGGCATCTCACTATTTAATGCCACACATGCTATAAAATAGAGAGTAGAAAGAGTCCGAAGAAATTCTTTTATTTAGAAGAGATGAAATATATTGATATTTTCTTATAGGTGGTGATCTTATACTTCTGTTTCTTCCCACTGTTCCATGCTACTTCACCTTTGTTCAAAGGTTGAATACAGATATTGAACTAAATATTGTAGTAACTTCCTCATTATTAATATAAGAATAGTCATGTTACCCCTATTTGGTTCGTGTGTTAGATGATCACTTTTTACTCAGGGCCACGTGATATTATGAACCACGAGTGGCAGTTCCACAATATGCAGCAATTGACAGTGGCCCTTTTTGCTTGTGCCCAGTTAGGTAGATTTGTGTTATTCTGAATGGCAGAAACACTACAAGACTTTTTAATAAATAGAAAGTAACCATGACAGATTTTTGTCCAGACAGATGTTCAGTGGTTATCTTGTGACAGAACACTCAAACAAGTTGTCAAACTTAAGAATGATTTTTGCATTTTCTTTTTAAAATAAAAGTTTCAAATTTGCAGCCTTTCTTGTGATGTCTAGTGGGTTGCCACTTGGCATATATCCTATTAACACACAGATACACGCACTTCATGTCAGGTGCCCCTTCAAGATAAAGGTAATTTTTCACGGTAAGGGAAAAGCAAATATTATTTGTTTCGAATATGTTACGAGGGAGTATTCTGAAAATGTTACGTTTGTTTGGATATGTTTTCATAACTACCTGGATTTGTTAATAAAAAATATGTAAAAACATTACCTGAAAAAAATCTTTTATCGTGTACTTTTAAAACTTGGAGACAAAATTTTCTATTCTGTCGTAGAATCTTTCAAATAATGAATTTAAAAGTATAAAGGTGCAACAGCTTCCACTAGTATGAAAGAACAACTGATAGCTATCGAGTAATATTGAAAATGTTAAGCAAAATTGTTAAAAATGTTTGCTTAACTGTTGGATGGTATTATTTACAAGTATTATCATTGAGAATACATCAATAACATTAATGCAGATTATGGGGGATTTCCTCCACTTGGGTCTCTGCATCTTTGTCATGGATTCTTCCCGGCAATGAAGCTAAGGAAATCAAATATTGGAATGAGACCTCAGTAGTGTAAAATGTAAACTAAGGTCCTAAAATGTAACGAAGAATATTCAATAACATAACTCTCACTAAGTAGTATTAATTAATAATAATTGTTAGAGCAAAAAGTGCTTTTTTGATTAAAACATACGATAAAATTATTTTTGAATAGTATTTCCTCTGTCTTATTCTTTTTAATTTGATTTCAGTTTGTGTATGTTTTGTAATGGAATATATTAGTATGAAAGAATATACCTATAATTCATTTCTGTTTGTTTTTATTTTATATGTTTAATATACACACAATGATGTTTTGATGTACATAGTTTAATGGTTACTACTGCCAAGCAAATTAACATATTAATCATCTCACATAGTTACGGTCCATTTTGGGATAAGAACACTTAAAATCTACGTGTTTAAAATGATCAATATACAATACAGTGTTATTAACTATAGTCCTCATGTTGTATGTTAGATCTCTAGACTTATGCATCATATACAACTGCATCTCTGTTCCCTTTACCTACATTGCCCATTTCCTCTCCCTGTCCACATCCCGCAACCACCATGCTATGTATTGGACTTTCTTTTAGATCCCACATAAAAGTAAAATTGTGCAGTATTTTTCTTTCTGTGTCTGGCTTATTTCATGTAATGTCCTTTAAGTTTATCCATGTTGTAGAAAATGGCAAGATTTCCTTTTTTAAGGCTGAATAATATTTTGTATCATTATATATATATAATGAAATATTGTTACAAATTGAAAACATCTTATATTGAAACAAATCATATGTATATATTATACACACACATATATATATAATTGTGGTGGAGATATATCTCCACCACAATTAATTTATCCATCCTCCCCAACCACTGATGGACACTTAAGTTGTTTTTATTTCTTGGCTATTATGAATAAGGCTACAATGAATGTGAGACTGCAGATATCTCTACGAGGGGTTGACTTTATTTATTTCTGGGTTCATACCTAGAAGAGGGATTGCTGGATCATATGGTAGTTCTATTTTTAATTTTTTGAGAAACTTCCATACTGTTTTCCATAATAGTTGTACCAATTTACATTTGCACCAACAGTGTATTGAGTCCTCTTGGTGCCATTGTTTAAAGTTGGTTTGACCATATATGCTTGCATTTATCTCTAGGCTCACTATTCTGTTCCATTGGTCTATGTCTCTGCTTTCATGCCAGTACCATACTGCTTTGATCATTATAGCTTTGTTTGCATATAACTCTTTTTTATTTTTATTATTTATTATTTTTTTTATTTTACTTTAAGTTCTGGGATACATGTGCTGAACATGCAGGTTTGTTACGTAGGTATACATGTGCCATGGTAGTTTGCTGCACCTATCAACACGTCATCTAGGTTTTAAGCTCCACATGCATTAGGTATTTGTCCTAATGCTCTCCCTCCCCTTGCCTTGCACCCCACAACAGGCCCCAATGTGTGATGTTCCCCTCCCTGTGTCCATGTGTTCTCATTGTTCAACTCCCACTTATGAGTGAAGACGTGGTATTTGGTCTTCTGTTCCTGTGTTAGTTTGCTGAGAATGATGGTTTCCAGCTTCGTCCATGTCCCTGCAAAGGACATGAACTCATTCTTTTTTATGGCTGCATAGTATTCTATCGTGTGTATGTATGCCACATTGTCTTTATCCAGTCTATCATTGATGGGCATTTGGGTTGGTTCCAAGTTTTTGCTATTATAAATAGTGCTGCAATAAACATACATGTGCATGTGTCTTTATAGCAGAATGATTTGTATTCCTTTGGGTATATACCCACTAATGGTATTTCTGGTCCTATATCCTTGAGGAATTGCCACACTGTCTTCCATAATGGTTGAACTAATTTACACTCCACCAACAGTGTAAAAGCATTCCTATTTCTCCACATCCTCGACAGCATCTGCTGTTTTCTGACTTTTTAATGATCGCCATTCTGACTGGCATGAGATGGTTTCTCATATGGTTTTGATTTGCATTTCTCTAATAACCAGTGATGAGCTTTTTTTCACGTTTGTTGGCCGCATAAGTGTCTTCTGTTGAGAAGTGTCTGTTCATATCCTTTGCTCACTTTTTGATAGGGTTGTTTTTTATTTTTATTTTTGAGATGGAGTTTTGCTATTATTGCCCGGACTGCAGTGCAATGGCACAATCTCAGCTCACTGCAACCTCCACCTCCTGGGTTCAGGTGATTCTCCTGCCTCAGCATCCCAAGTAGCTGGGATTACAGGCATGTGCCACCACGCCTGGCTAATTTTGTATTTTTAGTAGAGATGAGGTTTCACAATGTTGGCCAGGCTGGTCTCGAACTCCCAACCTCAGGTGATCCACCCGCCTCAGCCTCCCAAAGGGCTGGGATCACAGGTGTGAGCCACCAGTCCTGCCTGTTGTTTGCTTTTTTCTTGTAAATTTGTTTAAGTTCCTTGTAGATTCTGGAATATTAGACCTTCATCAGATGGGTAGATTGCAAAAATGTTCTCTCCTTCTGTACATTTCCTGTTCACTCTGATGATAGTTTCTTTTGCTGTGCAGAATCTTTAGTTTAATTGGATCCAATTTGTCAATGTTGGCTTTTGTTGCAATTGCTTTTGGTGTTTTAGTCATGAAGTCTTTGCTCGTGCCTATGTTCCTGAGTGGTATTGCTTAGGTTTTCTTCTAGGGTTTTTATGGTTTTAGATTTTAAGTCTTTAATCCATCTTGAGTTAATTTTTGTATAAGGTGTAAGGAAGGGGTCCCAGTTTCAGTTTTCTGCATATGGTTAGCCAGTTTTCCCAACACCATTTATTAAATAGGGAATCCTTTCACCATTGCTTGTTTTTGTCAGGTTTGTCAAAGATCAGATGGTTGTAGACGTGTGGTGTTATTTCTGAGGCCACTGTTCTGTTCCATTGGTCTATATATCTGTTTTGATACCAGTACCATGCTCTTTTGGTTACCGTAGCCTTGTAGTATAGTTTGAAGTCAGGTAGCACGATGCCTCCAGCTTTGTTCTTTTTGCTTAGGATTGTCTTGGTTATGCAGGCTCTTTTTTGGTTCCATATGAAATTTAAAATAGTTTTTCTAATTCTGTTAAGAAAGTCAATGGTAGCTTGATGGGAATAACATTGAATCTACAAATTACTTTGTGCAGTATGGCCATTTTCACGATATTGATTTTTCCTATCCATGAGCATGGAATTTCATTCCATTTGTTTGTGTCCTCTCTTATTTCCCTGAGCGGTGGTTTGTAGTTCTCCTTGAAGAGGTCCTTCACATCCCTTGTAAGTTATATTCCTAGGTATTTTATTTTCTTTGTAGCAATTGCGAGTGGGAGTTCACTCATGATTTGGCTCTATGCTTGTCTATTATTGCTGTGTAGGAGTGCTTGCGATTTTTGCAAATTCATTTTGAATCCTGAGACTTTGCTGAAGTTGCTTATCAGCTTAAGAAGTTTTTGGGCTCACACAATGGGGTTTTCTAAATATAATCATGTCATCTGCAAACAGAGACAATTTGACTCCCTCTCTTCCTATTTGAATATTGTTTATTTCTTTCTCTTGCCTGATTGCCCTAGCCAGAACTTCCAATACTATGTTGAATAGGAGTGGTGAGAGAGGGCATCCTTATCTTGTGCTGGTTTTCAAAGGAAATACTTCCAGCTTTTGCCCATTCAGTATGATATTGGCTATGGGTTTGTCATAAATAGCTCTTATTAGTTTATGTTTCATCAATACCTAGTTTATTGAGAGTTTTTAGCATGAAGGGGTGTTGAATTTTATCGAAGGCCTTTTCTGCACCTATTGAGATAATCATGTGGTTTTTTGTCACTGGCTCTGTTTATGTGATGGATTATGTTGATTGATTTGCGAATGTTGAACCAGCCTTGCATCCCAGGGATGAAGCCCACTTGATCGTAGTGGATAAGCTTTTTGATGTGCTGGTTTGCCAGTATTCTACTGAGGATTTTCACATTGACGTTCATCAGGGATATTGGCCTGAAATTTTCTTTTTTTGTTGTGTCTCTGCCAGGTTTTGGTATCAGCATGATGCTGGCCTCATAAAATGAGTTAGGGAGGAGTCCCTCTTTTTCTATTGTTTGGAATAGTTTCAGAAGGAATGGTACCAGCTCCTCTTTGTACCTCTGGTAGAATTCGGCTGTGAATCTGTCTGGTCCTGGGCTTTTTCTGGTTGGTAGGCTATTAATTACTGCCTCAGTTTTAAATTTGTTATTGGTCTATTCAGAAATTCTGCTTCTTCCTGGTTTAGTCTTGGGAGGGTGTATATGTCCAGGAATTTATCCATTTCTTCTAGATTTTCTAGTTTATTTGCATAGAGGTGTTTACAATATTCTCTGGTGGTAGTTTATACTTCTGTGGGATCAGTGGTGATATCCCCTTTATCATTTTTTATTGTGCCTATTTGATTCTTCTATCTTCTTTATTAATCTGGCTAGCTGTCTATTTTATTAATCTTTTTTAAAAAAAAAAAACAGCTTCTAGATTCATTGATTTTTTTGGAGGGTTTCTTGTGTCTCTATCTCCTTCAGTTCTGATCTAATCTTAGTTAATTCTTGTCTTCTGCTAGCTTTTGAATTTGTTTGCTCTTGCTTCTCTAGTTCCTTTGATTTGATATTAAGGTGTCGATTTTAGATCTTTCCCACTTTCTGATGTGGGCATTCAGTGCTACAAATTTCCCTCTAAACACTGCTTTAGCTGTGTCTCAGAGATTCTGGTACATTGTGCCTTTTTCTCATTGGTTTCAAAGAACTTTGTTATTTCTACTTTAATTTCGTTATTTACCCAGGAGTCATTCAGGAGCAGGTTGTTCAGTTTCCATGTAGTTGTCCAGTTTTGATTGAATTTCTTAATCCTGAATTCTATTTTGGTTGCACTGTGGTCCGAGAGACTGTTTGTTATGATTTCCATTATTTTGCATTTGCTGAGGAGTGTTTTACTTCCAATTATGTGGTCTATTTTACAATAAGTCCTATGTGGTGCTCAGAAGAATGTACATTCTGTTCATTTGAGTTGGAGAGTTCTGTAGATGTCTATTAGGTTTGCTTGGTCCAGAGCTGAGCTCAAATCCTGAATATTCTTATTAATTTTCTGTCTCATTTATCTAATATTGACAGTGGGGTGTTAAAGTCTCCCACTATTAGAGTCTAAGAAGTCTCTTTGTAGATCTCTAACAACTTGTTTTATTATTCTGGGTGCTCCTGTATTTGCATATATATTTAGGATAGTTAGCTCTTCTTATTGCATTATTTCCTTTACCATTATGTAATGCTCTTCTTTGTCGTTTTTGACCTTTGTTGGTTTAAAGTCTGTTTATCAGAGACTAGGATTGCAACTCCTGCTTTTTTTTGCTTTTCATTTCCTTGGTAAATATTCCTCCCTCCCTTTATTTTGTATGCATACAACTCTTGAATGAATATAAATATCTGAGAGGTGTTCAACAATTTTTCCTCTTAGGAGTATGTGATGAAAAGTTTTGGTGACCTGTGCTTTTAATAATTGACTTGTAGATCTTGAGGGGAGGGGTTAGGCTTCAGGTTCAACATACAAGTTAAATGGAACACTCATATCTTGAGGTTACTGCCAATACTAAACACATTGTAAAGCACCTCAGGAATTCTTTCACAGGTGTTCTGAATAGTAATTTTTAAACAACAAAAAGAGACCCTCTGTCAGTTTTGTTTTATTCTTTTCAATTAAAAGAGAGAGAGAAAGTAATTTGCTATCAAAAAAAAATGTATGCAAGTGAACACAGCTCAATTAGCTTTTAAACGTGAATTTTAATTAGTGTTCTGACTCACTGCCTAATTTGAATGTTGTCAGTTATCTATGGTTTAGACTATTCCATGCCAAAATTTACTCATTTGTTAGGAAGAGCCAAAAGTTGGCTTAATTCCACCCCTCTGCTTAGCATTTTATTAATGTAAAGCTTCTTGTACTTTTAAGTGCCACATAAATGCCTTTGTACACCTATCTGATACACGTCTTCTTTTCAAAACAGAGTTTTTCTACTAGTTTTTTTTACCAAGTAGAAACTACTCATATTCATTCATCTGCTTCTTTAGTTAATTCAGCAGTTATTTAACGAATGCCTACTATATGTTAAGCTTTGTCCCATGCATTGGAGATACAACAGTAAACAAAATAAAAATCTCAACACCCTGATGGAGTTTACATCCTAGTGGAGGAAACAAATAATAAGCAAGATAAATAAATAAGGGGCATAAAATATTCTCTCATGAGAAATCAAAACAAGGACCTATGTTGGGAGGAGGCAGTGCAATTTTAGATAAAGCACCTGGGGAGGAACTATTTGAAAAGCACTGGAGTAAAGATGTTTGAGGGAATCAGCCATGAAGATATTGGGTGAGGTGCTTTCTCTGCTCAGAAAACAGTGAGTTCAAAGGTATTAGAGTGTGCTTAGCAATGTAGGGAAGTGTGAAAAGCCAGTGTAGTCATGTGAGGTATACACAAGGAAAGGAAACAGATCATGCAGGGTCTTGTGGTCTTTGTAAGGTGGCTGAGTATCTGAATGAGAATGGAATCCATTAGCAGGATCACTTTGCCTGCTGTTTTGAGAATAGAATTAAGGAGACAAGGGCAAAAGCAGAAAAGTCACACATTCCTAAGAGTTATTGCAATAATCAGCTGAGAAATTTTATTGCATTAGCTGAAGGTGGTACCAGATGTAGTCGGATTCTATTCTACTTCTGAATTTTAGAATTCAGAAAATTTTAGAAATTTCTCTTCTTAATTTGAAGATAGAACTGACAGAATTTACTGATGAATTGGATGTGAGATATATTCATCATCTAGTGCTGCATAACTAAGTTTTATTCACTTAAGAAACACATATTTGTTACCTCACTATTTCTGTAGGTCAGGAATTCAGGTACCCCTTAGCTGGGTTCTCTCCTTCAGGGTTTTTCTCTCAAGAGGCTGTTAATCAAGGTGTCAACCTGGGATCTACCCTCATCTCAAGATTCAACTGGAGAAAGATTTGCTTCCAAGCTCACTCAAGTGATTGCTGGCAGCATTTAATTCCTTGCCAGGAGGCCCACTTCATCAAAGCAAACATACAAGAATAGCTAAAGAATATACCAGCAAGACCAAAGTCAGAGCCTTTTACAACCTAATCACAGAAGATCACTATATCAGCTTTGTCATAATCTACTGGCTAGGAAGAAATCGCTAGGTCCAGCCTACGCTTAGGCAAGAGTTTTACACAAAGACATGAACACCAGTAGGTGGGATCATTGGGAGCTACATCAGAAGATGCCTCCCACCTAAGGTATGCCAGGGGGTTGGGAAGGGGAGGGGGGTGGCGGTTGGTGGAGAAGAGTCAAGAATGACTCTCATGTAAATAACATACATAGGATTATTTTACTTGGTAAAGCCTCTTTTGGTGTTTAAAATTTTATTTTCTCCCTTGAATTGCAGAATTTTAATGCTATAAATTTTAAGTTCAAAATCTTTGTCTTAGATCATTTGAGCTGCTATAACAAAAATACCATAAACCAAGTGGCTTATAAATGATTGGAATTTATTTCTATCAGTTCTGAAGGCTACAGAGTCCAAGATCAAGGTACCAGCAGATTCAGTGTCTGGTGAGGACTTGCTTCCTGCTTCACGGACAGCTGTCTTCTCACTGTTTTCTCACATGGCCAAAGGGATACAGGAGCTCTCTGGGATCTCTTTTATAAGGGCACAAATCCCATTCATGAGATCTCCACCTTCATGACCTAATCACATCCCAAAGGCTTCACCGCTTAATATCATCACATTAGTGGTTAGGATTTCAGCATACGAATTTTGGAGGAACACAAACATTCAGTTGATAGCATTCACGCATTCATTATATCCTTTAAAGAAACAAATAGACTGTCTGCCTCCACTCATAATCTGTCAATGACATTTGCCTTATGCCAGTTCTACTTGTTTTCTTTACCATTCTGGAGTTCCCAGAAGTTATTCAGTCCCAGCAATGTTTATTAAGCATTCAAATGTGCCCCTTGTTGCCTTACAGAACAAAGACACAAGTCCTTGTTCTCAAGAAGAGCTCAGCAAAGGCAATTGTTTATCTGTTAGTTTACTGACCTATTTAAAGTTTAGGAATAAATAAAGTTTTTAAAATGTTAAATATTTTGGACAAATGTCCAAGGTCATGAAGCAACATCATTTGTCTGGGGTAAATACCTGAGGTTTGCTGTCTCATGACAAGGAAACTAAGGATGCGGACACACAAGGGAGTTTAAGAGGGGAGGTTTAATAGGTGAGAGAAAAGAGAAAAGCTGTCTTTCCTGGAGTTTAAGAGTGGAGGCTTATTAGTCAAGAGAAAGAGAAAAGCTCTCTCTCCTGCAGAAAGAGAGGGGCTCCCATGTGGGTCTTCCAGTTTCGTGGTGAAATGCAACAGGGGGTTTTATAGATGAGCTTGAGGAGGCGGTGTCTAATTTACATAGGGCACAAGAGATTGGTTGGACCAGGTGTGTCGTTTACATAGTTCAAAAAAGCTAGCTGCCCCAACCTAATCTTTTATTATGCAGATGGGTCCCCTACCTGGCCAGCACTGTGTTACCTGTTCCTTTACTGTACACTTGGTTGACAAAGAAAAGGGAAGATGGAGCCTCTAGGTTGAACATACCTGGCCCCCAGGTAACCTTTTCCTATTGGCACAGTTGTCGGCATTCACCTGTGCAAGCTTCCAGCTTGCTTATCTATGTCTGCAGCTTGATTTTACAAGCTGCTCTTTGTTAGAAAAGAAATAATTTGGGGGCTGCTTTTTGTTAAAAGAGAAGCCTTACCAAGGACTCTCTTACTCTCACCAATGGCTGAAATAATTTCTTTTTAGCTCCTGTATCATTTATACTACTAGTAAATGGCAGAGCTGGATTGACAGTCCATTCTTTTTATATAAAAGTTTTCCATTTTTGAGAACTTTGTAATCTTGAGGGACAAAACCAATGATCTTGAAACCATCAGAAAAAATGGTGACTTTCAAAGCATTGTAATGTGAAATACAAGTACAATGGAAACATAGAAAAAGGAACAATAAGGGTAGACTGGGATAGAGAAACTGGCTGGGAGGAGACAAAACCAAACTGGAGCCATGGATAATGGATAGAAGGAAGATACACAGATTATACTGTATTGTGTAGTTTGTGCATAGGAAATTACTGAATACATATAAATATAAAATTGATGTTCGCAGAGAATAGTTAAGTGCTTTACTTTGATTCTGCAAAGTCATATATTACCCCTCTCTTTCTTTCTGAATTTCCTTTTGGATGGCAATTGAGGAAGTAAGAAATAAATACACATCCAGTGTACTAATAATTTAACAATCACTCTTTAGTATCTTTTGGCCATCAGAAAATTATATTGTCTTGTAAACAACCAAAAATATAGCCCATTCTTAGTGCCACCTGCACTGGCCTCAGTTCCGTGTGAGCCCTTTTCTGCCTGTCCTAACCACATCATTGATTTTGGAATATGTGTGTATGTTCATACCACTCCAAAAATTTCCCTTGGGCTTTGTGTTGCAATTTTCCAGCAAGTACACACTCCCCACTCTCTCTGTCTGTAATCATCTGTGCTGATTCTGAAACTCTTCAATCTCTATAAAATAAGAATGAGGTGCACTGATTTTTTTTTAATGAAAGGCCACATCTTTTATTCTAGACTCTCTTTCAATCAGAATGAATCCAGTGATAGCCATAGTAGAGTAAGCTGCCTATTCTTAGACTTTTTAAAGTCAATGTGAACAAAGATAATATGGACTGTGCATGAATCTAGAGTGGGGGTAATCATTTATAATAACCAAAACCTAATCAGACACTTGGTATTATTTAATTAGAATCTAAATACGTAAATAGGTGACAATAGTTTTTTTTAAGTCAAGATATAGAAAATTCTACATTATCTACTTCTTTTATAACCTTCTTTCTTTAATTAACATTAAAGAAACTAATTAACATTAAAGAAACTAATTAACATTAATTTATTAATGTTAACAATTTATTTTACATCAATGTTCAAAAATGAAATTTAAACTTCTTAAGTTTTATGGACTAATCCTTCCTTTCTTATTTACTACCTTCATCTTATCCACCATAAGCTAGGTTAGTTTTATAGACAGAAAGGAATGAAGAAATGATAGGGATAGGCCAGTTAGGTCTTCCAATTGCTTTTCATTTCCAAAAGTGGATTAAACATTTTAATATATTATGCATTCTAAGGGAAGAAAGAAATGTTAGTGTGAAGCAAGAATTTTCTGGGCATACTGTGTTATTTAGAGCAAAAGATATTCCCATATCCCAAAGAACTTGCTTATATGACAAGTCATGGATTAAAACATGAAGAAAAAGTAGATGGCATGGTTAGTCTTGCTTAGCACCATGCCTAGTAACTTGTAGATGCTCGTTGTATATATCATATGAATGTTGGATGAAGTTTTCAAATAATTCAGTGGCCTAAATGCTAAGTAGAGGTAGTGGGAAGAATTCTAAGATGGCCTCTAGTGACTCTCCTCCTAGCCAGATCCCCTGCCCTACAATGTGGCAAGAAGCTGAATATGATGAGTATCACTCTTGTGATTGTGTTACATCATATGGCAAAGGACAGATATACAGAGTGGGCCCAACTAATCACTAGAGCCCTTGAGCCCTTATAAGCAAAGACTTGCCTCCAGCTGGCAGAAAACAAAGTGAGAGATTCAAAGTGCAAGCAGAATTTAATGCAAGGGGATGCTCTGTGGCTGACTTTGAAGATGGTAAGGGTCATGCAGCAAGCATGACGATAGCTTCTAGTTGCTGAAAGTGGCCCCTGGCTGATAGCCAGTTTAAAAAAAAAAAAAAAAAGGAAGTGGGGAGGGGCTGGACTCTCCTTACAACCACCAGGAACTGAATTCTCCCAACCATCTCAACAAGCGTAGAAGTTGAGTATTTTCCCAGAGCCTTCAGATAAATATAAGTCTGGACAATACTTGGATTTTAGCCTTATGATACCCTGAGCAGAGCACCAGCCACACCATTCCTGGACTTGTGACTTACAGAACTGTGAGCCAATAAGTAGCCATGGTTTTAAGCCACTAATGAAGACTGTCAGCACTCACTCTTATTAAAATCTAAAAGAAGCCCGAGGAAAGAGAGATTTAAGAAGTTTATCACTGGAAATCATAAGTGAAAATTTTTTAAGTGTGTAACTGTTCCTCAGACAACCCCCAAATATTATAATTTACAAATTCATAAATAATTGCATATAGAAGAGCAAGCATTTGGCACAAGTCAGTCCACTCCAAGTTGTTTTAGCCATTTAACCTAAGTCTAAGGCATTTAGAAAAAGTAAAAGAGACTAACCTACATGAAAAACCAGTTAATAAACTAGCCTATGTTAGGAAGCAATTAATTATTTTGGTTGTAAACTTCCCTCACTACAACAGATTTCTCAAATAAATGTTCATGGGAAAGGGTGAAAGATTCTTTCTACTGCTTATACATCAATCCCTGGGAATGTGTAGACAACTTTATATTATGTAGTTGGCATCTTTCCTGTTAGGAACAATTAAATTCAAATTCCACTATTTGGATTATATATTGGAAATACACTAGTTACAGTGAAATTTATATTGAATCTGTTGCATGCTTAACCTATGCCTAAATTGAATGGACACTTTAATGAAACAGACTCAAGATTAACCAAGTCTGTGATGTACAGAGAATCACTGTTATTATACTACATCAAATGCTATACTAAAGCTCTCTGAAACTAAGACTAGAGTCTAGCTCTGTCGTCCAAACTGGAGTGCAGTGGCCCAATCTCGGCTCACTGCAACCTCTGCCTCACGGGGTTCAAGTGATTCTCCTGCCTCAGCCTCCCAAGTAGCTGAGACTACAGGCACCTGCCACCATGTCTGTCTAATTTTTGTATTTTTAGTAGAGACGGGGTTTCACTATGTTGACCAGGCTGGTCTCAAACTCCTGACCTCAAGTAAGATGCCCGCCTCGGCCTCCCAAAGTGCTGGGATTACAGGCGTGAGCCATCGCACCCAGCCCTTCTTTTTTCTTAATTACTTTTTTCTACATGTTATACTTATTAAGGCAGAGTGACATCGTGTTTAAGAATAATGACCCCGGACTGAGGTAAATACAAATTTGAATCTGACACTTAATAACTGTATGATTATGAAAATGTTTCTAAACCTCTCTGAGACTCAGTTACTTAATATGCAAAAAAGTATGTTTAAAAACATTGTTTTGTAGGTTTTAATTAAGACTAATTGTCCAGGTGCGGTGGCTCACTCCTGTAATCTCAGTACTTTGGAAGGCCAAGGAGGACAGATCACGAGGTCAGGAGTTTGAGAACAGCCTGGCCAATATGGTGAAACACAAGCTCTACTAAAAATACAAAAAAATTAGCCAGGTGTGGTGGCACGCGCCTGTAATCCCAGCTACTCAGGAGGCTGAGACAGGAGAGTCGCTTAAACCCGGGAGGCAGAGGTTGCAGTGAGCTGAGATGGCGCCACTGCACTCCAGCCTGGGTGACAGAGCAAGACTCCATCTCAAAGAATAAATAAATAAATAAATAAATATAAATAAAAAGATTAATTGAGATCATATACATATATATATATATATAGCGCTTAGCACACTGCCTAGAATAATTAAATCACTCAGTACATCTTAGCTATTTTTTATTGTTGCTATATGAAAATTAGAAAACGCAGATTAGCATACATATCAAATAAAATATTTGATAGGCCCTGTTGAGAGAGGCAGTAGTATTGCCTAGGGATTAGGCATGCAGATCCTGGACACTGTATTAGGGTAAAATCCCAGATCTCTCACTCATTATTTACATCACCTTACACTTTCTGGGGTCTGCTTTCCTCAGCTGTAAAATGAATGCTAATATTAATACTTACTTTTCTAGTTTACTGTAAGGATCAAATGAGTTAATACATGTAAAATGCTCAAAACAAATTCCGGAACCTAGTTGTGATACAGAAGTGTTAGCCTTTAGTGTACCTCAGTGGTAAATATTCTTCAAAACTGTATGTTTATGTGTATCTATGTATATAATCTGCGTGGTATTTTATATATATAGTGAAAAAGGTGCATTATAGATATTGTGCTATACCTCACTTTATTTAAAAAATACAACCTACCTTCAGCATCTTTCTAAAAAGTAAGTAGCATATTTTCATAATGTCATTTTCGCAACTTACCAGTATTATACAGTTAGTTAACATCATTTATTGACTTATTACATTATAATTTATTATGTTATAGTTAACCAAACCCCTGTTGTTGGATATTCAAACAAAAGTTGGACAAAAATATTGTTTCCAGTATTTTCCTGTGACTGTATATTCCCATTGAGATGAACTTCTTTGTAGTTAAACACTTGCATATGTCCTTAGTTATTTCTTTGGACTATTTACATGGGGTGGAATTGATAGAACAGAGAATACACATGAGAATATTCTACTTACTTTGATCTACATTGCCAAATTGCCTTTTATTAAGGTTGTAAGGATTTACACTTCCGTTAGCAATAAATAAGACCAGCTGTTTCCTGTATCTCCAACAATATCTGTATTCTAACTTGGTTTGTTAATAGTGTCTAATTGTTGAGATAATTGAAATTGGTTGCTCTTTAAAAGAAGCTCCAGAAAGCTAAATAGCCCTTTCCACTATGTGAGGCCACAGCTAAAAGATGCCATCTGTGAACCAGAAGCAGGCCAGACACAGAATCTGCTGGCACCTTGTCCTTGGACTCCACAGACTCCAGAACTGTGAAAAACAAATTTCTGTTGTTTATAAGCTACCCAGTGCATGGTATTTTGTTATAGCAGACTGAGTGAACTAAGGCACTTGCCTCTTCCAGCTTCAAGAGACTGCCCACATTCCTTGGCTCATGTCCTTCCAGCAATGGCATCACTCTGACCTCTGCTTCTGTTGTCACATCTCCTTCTCTTCCCTCTGACCCATCTGCCTCCCTCTTATAAGGATGCTTGTGATGACATTGGGCCCACCCAGGAAAATCTCCCCATCTCAAAATCCTTACTTAGTCACATCTACAAGTCTCCTTTATCGTGTAAGTAACATCGGACAGGTCCAAGAATTAGAATGCAGACATTGTGAGTGGAGGAGTGGGTGCATTATTCAGTTTACCATAGCAAGTTACTTTCATTTCTTCCTTGTGTAGCCTTTACTTTAATCCACAGTATGTTAGCTAATCCTTACAAACAGCTGAAGAAATTTAATTCCAATATTAAAGTACAAAGGGTCTACAAAATATTGGCTATTCACAGATACTACGCAGAATAAAAAACAACCCTTTTATAAAAGATATAGCTAATGCACTTCAGAGCACCATACAAAAAAAAATGTGGTTTTCCCTTAAGGGTATTACATGCACATTATATCTGACATTATGATAAACCAGAGTGAAATCAAGTAAGCAGTCCATTTCTCTCTTATTCCCTTCTGTTTGCATTATCTCGACTATCTTAGTTCAGGCCCTTTTTTGTAGACTATTGACAGAAGGTAACTCAAAAAGCATGGATGACTCCGAAATCTGGGCCAGTGCCCATGGGAAAGCTAAATGAAACAACTGCATTTTTGTTGTTGTTGTTAGGCTGCAAGAGAATCTAAAAGTTAGGGCCAAGTTTAAAAGAGAGGAAGTTTTAAATGTGGACTCGCTGGTTTTATTCCAAGTAATGTCAGTTTTTTGGCAAGTTGAGTTTCTGACTCAGGAATTTCTGCTCGCTGATTAAATTGGCCTCATTTCAACACATAATATTGGCTGCTTCTTAAAGATTAACTTGCTTACCAACAATATAATCTACTCTCTTTATTACTAGTAAAATTACATTATCCAGCATTGCATTCTTTTCAATGGTTTGCAAACAAACATTTTTAAAAAAATAAGTGCTATAATTTATAAAATGCTCTTTTCACATAGCATCATTCTTTGAAAAGAATACTATAGCCTTTATTGGATATACTTAAAAATAGAGTTTTTCTATAAATCATGGGATAATTCAGTAATTAATAAGGATATATTTGATTTTATCTCCATTGTTAATAGTCACTAACATCAGCATTAATTACTGTGATCTGATTCTGACTTCTGTTATTGTTTCAGAGTCATCAGATTTGCTTTAGTTATTCATTGTCATGGTATATCCTACATACCAAAATTTTATAACATATAGAATGGGCTATTTCACTATTTGATTTTCATGCATACTTATAGTAGAGCTTACCAATTTTAGTAACATATCTAATGGAAATTATATAAGGCAGCCAGAAACTAAAGCATTACCTCCCTTTGACAATGAGTAGCTCAGCAGCTGAATAAAATTCTGAAAATATAAATTGTTAGACTCCTCTCTGCCATAAAGAAATCTTTCACCTTTAATGCCTCAATCCAGGTTTTCCCTCCCATAGATAAACACAGCATAAGCAACATGAGGATTCCTGTTAAACATTTACACAAGAGGAATAATACTTCCTAATTAATCACCAGTGGACTGCATCAGCGATTATATGATGGTCATGTTTCTAATGCAGGTGTTCATAATTTGAATGGAATTTAATGAGCACGGGTAGTTTATCTGCATTTATTCTCTGGTGCAAACCAAGGCAATTAAGACAGCTTTGTGTTCATGTAATCACACAGCATAGAATGTAAGAAATGGGAGAGACATCATATGTCTTCATGACCTAGACTCACATTTTACAAATGAGGAAACTGGAGGCCAGAGAGGCTTGAAGAGTCCCTCCTCCAAATCCCTTTGTATTATCCATAAATGAGTTTGTTGATGGCCTTAGAGCTGGTAATAGCCAGATCTATGAAGATCAAACAGGCCCTTCACTCCTCCACTCTGCTCTTTACTTGGTCTCACTTCCTCCCAGATATTCAGTGTCCTTTCCTCTTCTTCACATCCCAGCCTATCAAAGCCCTGATCTCAGATCATTACACTTTGCTGTGTACTAAATTCTATTATTACCTTCCCCAGAATGATTTGTACTAACAAATCATAAATTGTGGATTTGTGGAGTGAAAAATTGTCTGACTTTAGTGAATGAAAGAGATTTGAAAAGGGGCTGCCTCAAGTGTAAAGCTGGCCTCATATGCCTTAAAGTACTGTTATTTTAAAAGTCCAAGATCAACGCTAGCAGATTTAGTGTCTGGTGAGCACCTTTTCCTCATAGATGGTACCTTGTATGTGTCCTCATGTGGTGGAAAGAGAAAACAGGCTCCCTCAAATCTCTTTTATAAGGGCATGAATCCCATTCATGAGTTAGGAGGCCTCATGACCTAATCACTTTCCAAAGTCCCTACTCTTAACACAATTGCATTAAACATTAGGTTTCAGCATATGCATTTGGGGGAAATACAATATTCAGACTGTAGCAATAGGTCTAAATTGTAAATGACAATACAACAAACTGCCATGAATTCACTACCAAGTTTAAGAGACATCAAAATATGAACTTTGACAACTCCTATATGACCTATGTCAATCATATTCATTTAATCTTTCTTGTCAGAAGCAGAAATGACTTTTAATTATTCCAATTCACTTTTTTTGTATGACCTTATCACTAATGCTTACACCCTTACAAAAATATATTATTTAGTTTTATGTGTTTTTAACCCTGCATAAATAGAATTGTATGTGTCTTCTGCAAATTTTGTGTGGGAAAATTATCTTGACATTCACGCATGTTTTTATTTGTAAATTCTAGTTTGTTAGTTTTCACTAGTTTATTGTACTCTGTAGTATAAATGCATCACAATTTATCTCTTCTACTTTGGATGCCATGAATATTTATTGTGAGTACTGATATTTTTGGATTTATTTCTATCATTGTATTTTGTCTTTTCTAATTGCCTTCATTTTCTGTTTCTTTACCCTTTCCTTTGTTATCTTATTTTAAAGGATTTTTTGTTCCATTTCCCCCTTGACTAGTTTGACATTTGTAAACTCTCTAATCTACTAAAGCTGTATTAGAAATTGTAACATCTACACTTAATTTATCAGAATCTAATACTGAAAAATAAGAAACTTTCTTCACCTAGTCATTCATTCAAAGAATTGTTACAGCCCTTTGAATACCTCTGTCAAGAAACATACAAAAACCTTTTGGAAGTTCTTATTGGAACTACACTCTGTGAAAACTTCCTTCTTAATGAATTTAGCGTACTTTATGTGTGTTTCCATCTTAGTGACATTTAGTACAATCCAAACAACTTGTCTCCTACTTTATATGTTATTGGTGTTAGGTATTAGAGTTCTATTTTATTGTATATTTAGCTTTACAATATGTCATTAGTAGCTGTTTATTTAGTAAATATTTATAGGTTTTTGCTTTCTTTGTCCATCATTTCTTCTTGCATTTTAGTCTTTTCATCTAGAATCACTTTCTTTCTACCTGAAAAGGCTTCTTAGTGGAAGGGTGTTGTTGCAAACTCTGGCCCTTTTTATTTTCTAAAACAACTTTAGTTCATATCCATTTTTGAAAGATATGTTTAGTGAATATACAACTCTAGTTGGCTGTTGTTTCCTTTCAGTAATTTGGAGATATTCTATGATCTTTTGACTTCAACTGTTGCTGTTGAGAAATCATTCATCATTCTACTTGTTTCTTTTTAGATATTCTTTTCTTCTGGCCATTTTTAAGACCTCTTTGTGTCTAGATGTGTTTGAATGTCAACTTGTTTTTATTTATTCTGCATGGAAGTTGGGCTTTTGGACTTTGAAGATAAGTGTTTTTCATTAACATTCTAAAGTTCTGAAAATTTCTCAACTTTTATTGCTTGGGATACTGTCTCTTTCATTATTTCCCTTTTCTGCTTCTGGAATCCCATATATTAGATCTACTCGCTCTATTTTACCTGTCTTTTTTATTGTTATTCTACATACTTCTTTTTTTATCTTCCTACACTAGATTCTAGATAATTTTTTAAAAATTTTATTCCTGTTCTCTCCTCAGCTATTTTTAATATTCTACTGTGTGTATATGTGTATTTATGTGCGTGTGTATATTTGCATGTGTGTATATATTATACATAGAACAAGAGATAGTTTTAAATTTATTTTAATTATGTATTTTTATTACTGAAAGTTATTTTTATTATTTGTTATTATAGTGTCTTGCTCTTATTCATCTTTTTTATTCCCCCTTAGTTCTTTAAAAAGTTATTTAAATGTATTAGGTATCACTATTTTCTGTGTATGTCTGATAATTCCAACTGCTCAAGTTTTTATGGATCTAATTCTTTCTTATTTTGTTGCTACCGACTCTGATTTATAGAGCAAACTGGAATAATGTTCTCAACATTATCACATTCTATATTGAAATACTCAAATTTCTGCTTTCAACTCAGAACATCTTCAGACTTTGTATTAAAGTATTGATTTTCAAACTTCCTTATTTGTAGAACCCTTTTTAAAAGGAAGTTTTACACCACACAATAATATATACATTTTAAAGTTAATTTTATTCATATAATTGCTTTACATAAGTTTAAAACATTTGTTACACATTTAATCAGATAAGTCTATTCTAAAGAATATTTTTAGTGAGTGCCTTCAAAAAGCTTAAACATTTGTCAGATGGCATGATGACTAGTTGGATGGATGATTTATTTAGAGAAGCTTGAAAGGTTCAATAAATAGCACATAGGGAAAAAGTCAATAGCAAACCACTTTACTTTAGCACAAACAGGAGAAAGTCCTCTTAAGATGACTCTAAGGTCAGATAATCACCATTACCCTTCTCTAACCTTCATCTGTTGCTAATAACTAATTCAATCACACACAAACAAAGTAATAACATTTGACACAAACAGAATTAATAACTTCTTTTTTCACTTGGAATGTTTCTAATTTAGTAGAACTAATATGAAAATGCAATAGTGCATTTCTTAAAAACAAAACATAATCAACAGGACTCTTAATTTTCAGCTTTAATTGTTATTTTTATTGAGCTCACTTTTGGAATTTACCATTTTTTAGAAGAATAAATTCTAAATAACTTTACTATTGTCATTCATAGTGTATTAGGCTTGAAACGCTCAATGATAGGAAGCCATGCACAAATAATTTGATACTGTTAATGGAACAGCCTCATTAATTCAATCAAACAAGTTAGAACTATCTCAGTTTGCTCAAAGCTGACAAATCAATATTAAATATACAGACACAGCTTCAGAGAATTGATTCTACTCCTCCTACTCTTAGAATCATTCCAGGTATAGGTGTATTATTCTGGAAAGAAACCCAACACACAAAATGTTAACCTCCAAAACCACAAAGCAAGCATGCAAAGGGTAATATTTCTCTTTTCAAATTTTTATCTACAATTGGTTTCCTTGTTGGTACTTGGAATGCTCTCCTCAGCCAGAACATTTAAAAGAGTTTGTTTTACAAAATTTTATTTACAGGTTTTTTTTTTCAGACACTTTTCAACTATGTAAAGCAAAGTAGACCTGAATCAAGAACCAATGTAAGACAAGATTTACCTGACAAGGATCTTGATTAACATTTCACTTTTGATAAATTTGGTCCTTCCCTGGGAATCCACAGAAATATGCTCCTCATGTTAGGTCGTGAGATAGACATTAGCAGCTGGGAAGGGGTAAGAGAAGAGAGCAGAAAAGCCATCTCTAAAACTGCATCTGGCCCACCTAAGTTCAGCTCTGGAACCACCCTAACTCCACCCTAACAGATGGAGTTTTTCGTGGAGTCTGTATCCAGCACATCTTATAGAAAGAGAAACTAGAGCACAAGTGGAAATCCCCCAAAGTAGCACATGCCCAATAACCTAAAGCTCTATCTTGGAATTGACCCTAGGCTCATGATACCATTATTATAATAAAATTTACATGTGGTTTTTGCTCCCCTGAGTGGGCATTTTTTAAAAACAAATTAAAGGTAAAAATATGCACAGTTTAATTTTAGCTACATAACCATAAACTGCCAATCAAATGACATCATCCTGTCACTCAAACACAGCCCAAACCTCAACTGCTCCCCAGAAACCCATAAAAGCACCTCGAGTTTTGTAAAGAGGTGCTGATCTCACTTCACAAAAATAAGTCCGCTCTCCCTCTGAGAGTATATCTCTATGCTTCAATTAACTTTGCTTTAAGCTTGCATTCTGGAGTCAGTCTGCAATTTTTTTGTTTACTCTGGCAAGAACTGAGATTGCTGGTCCAGAGCTCCAACTCTGTTCATCTCCTTGGTTAAAGAATCCATTCCAATGCAGAATTCCCACTGACACAGCACAGGATCAAATGTTCTGGTGGCCACCCTCTTGCAAGGACTTTTCTTTTAACTACTCCTGACATACTCTACTCACCACCTCACAACTGCTAAGTATTCTTCCTTCTTGCCTTCAGCATTCTTGCCTTCGGAATCATCTTCAAATTCATGGACAGATACTTTAAATGCTTAAGAGGATATTCTTGAATATCCTTATATTCTATTATTCAGTTGATCTGACTGACACAGTTTCTTAAACTCAGTTTAAGATCATTATTTATAAAGCTACAGGGAATAACTAGTTACTGTGACTTCTCCCTTTATTGACTCTAAATACCACATTGTGATTCATTGTTGTAGCTCATGATTTTTAAGCAGTAATATTCTGTGATTAAAAAATAATTTCCAGCCATTTATGATTCAAAATTGGTTGCTCAAGGAATGAATTTCATAAAAAATAATGACTGTAAGTGCTTCTGTGAATTACTTTTTTAAAAAAATATTTTAATCCTATCCTTATTGCTGTGAAGAAGAGACTACAGGAAGAAGCATGTGCTTAATGACCAGAAAATGAGTCAAACCATTGATGTGAAACTGAGCAGCTTAATTTTGTTGGTTAATGGTGAGTAACGCACAAAACAAGCCAATGACTAAAATATATCTTAGGGAGAAGAAAAAGACCAACATGATTTTATTCCTCTGAAATTATAACATCATAATCCATCTTCGCAGCAAAATGGTCTCTAGAAATTATTACACACATTCCTTGATCATATACCCAGATTGCTTCAATCAGCTAATTAGACAAAGCCATTGTATAGTATTTTCAATCTTTATTTCCAAATCAGAGTTAAATTTGCTTCCTACGTCAGTGTGACTGGCAGCTCCTCTGTCACCCTCAATCTCTAAACTATTGCTTCTAATTTGGAGTTGCCCGAGAGACCCATTTCTGAAAAGGAGGCTTTTACCTACAAAGCAGTTTATAGCTTCTTTGATTTCAGTGCAACAAAGCTTTCGACTCTGCTTAAAATGGAAATGATTATTTCTTACAGGAAAGAAAGGAGTGAACCCCTGCTGGGGGGAAAATGTTTTCTTGGAAATACTTTTATAAACTTGGTAATTAATGGCAGTAAAATTGCTTATTTAAAACTATGACCTTTTCAAAGACATACTGAATATGCTCAAATTATCCTATACTTGTAATCATTTTTCAAATTGTAGTTGAGGTTTATTTAAACTATTAAATATATTACTCTGACTTTTGTCCTATGGATGCTTATCTTAGCCCCTCTGAATATTTTCTTATAACTAATTTCCCCAAATTTCTTCCACTCCTCAAATTATTCTTTCTCTCTCCCCTCCACTTCTCTTCCCTCCACATTTGGTTTCTCATATTATCTTTTGATATTACATTTTATTTTTCTCCACAAAAGATGAATGTATGCTTAATTCACCTGTGAAGTCTCTCTTTAAAAAAAAAAAAGGCTTATTACACACACTGGTTACTATAATACCAGATATCAGCACCCTCTTATTACCTAGCTATCTTCACTAGTTGTTTAAAGCTTGTCAAGTGTGGTAAAACAAAATGCAGCCACCTGCTACTCTTTTTTTTTTTTTTTTCATTTGGGTTTTATGGCTTTCTGAGACATGGTATTACCAACTTTGTCATAGGCTTTAGAGTCATATCTAAAGTTTACCTGAGAGTTAAAGTTCAGTATACTTTATTTCTTTATCACATTTTGCTATTATATCTCCTCTTTTACTCCACACATCCTTCTGCTTCTGACCACAGTGGGTGGTAGACTGCCAATTTAAGGCATAATATAGTAAACAATTTGGGAGATATTATTTATAATAATAGTATCATGAGTGAAGGTATGTGGCTGGCAAAGAAGCAGTTAAGATTATAACTGATCTAGATCTAGACTAGCATTTGGGTTGAGTTAGTCAAGGCCAACCAGAATATTTTTCAAGGCTGCCCGTTAGCAGAAAAAGTGTTCAAGCCAGGATACCAGTTCAAGGTAGGAAGACGCAGGGTCCAGGGTCTCTAATACTTGGTCAGAGAGCTTTCAAGTAGAGACTTGCTAATAACTTAGAGATGCATATCCCCAACATTTCTTCCATGAAACCACAGCCCCATGCAGTTAGGGCTTAGTGGTCAAATAAATCTGCAAAGGGCTGAATGCTTTGTTCCAACCATAGAAAGTTATGTACTTTAAAATGTGAAGATGCTGAAAACTCCTGTGCTTTAGAACAATTCAATTTTTGTAGCTTTTCTCAAACCTATTTGACCTATTGACTGTCTTTGAAGGAATACTCTTTGGAAACTAGAGCCTAGGATGTATCCTTGCCACCTCGTCTCTCAGCTTCATAACTGGTCCCCAAGTTCTGTAAGCCATACGGTTCATTCCTCAAAAAATCCCTTGCAACTGTTCCTTCCTTCCAGCCATCACCCATGTTCATGTCGGTGGTTCTCAATGTCAACAGAAGGGAGGAAAGATGGAGATAGTTCACATCAACAGGAGAATGTGTAGTTTCAAAAATCAAAATTAAATATTATAATGTTTTATTATAATGTTTTATTTATCATCAAACTAATTTACTTTATTTCAAAGTTACCAAAAGAATTAAAGGGAATGAGATTAATTTTATATATCCAAAGACAGATTCGATTTTAAAAAGTTAAGAAACGTTAACTTAGACCTTTATGATGCCCTAAGCATTGAATCAGACTTACTCTAAACTATTTTTCTTCCCTCCAATGTACCAGAGTCACCCTCAGCAATGCAATTATCTGAAAAGAAACAAATGAAAAAACTTGTACTCATTTTGACAGACTTTCTGGTATGCCATAAAGATGCCAGGGGAAGCAAAGCGATGCTCCAGAAGGACCAATTGCCTTACCTCAGACAAGACAATTACTGCTATGGACCTTAGTCTTCTCATGTACAAAATGGGCACTCGGGATTAGAGGAATCTCAACCTACATGAATTCAACATCTCCTCTCTACTCAAAAAATCTTGAATGTATATATACTGCTCTCCCCGGTGCTACCTATAGAACAAATCTGCCTTTTGGCTTAGGTATTTAAGACCTTCCAAATCTATTACAAATCTATCTTTGTAACCTTTTCACTAATCCTCACCATTAACTTTCTGCTCTTGTCCAATTTTTCAGGCAACTGTTGCCTGAATAATTCTTGCTTGTTCTCATCACAAAGCCTTGGCTTATGACAGTCTTATCTCTGGAAACTTCCTTACTACTTATTTCTTTTCCAACACCTACCCATCCATATCTTATTTTTTTAGGATTCAATTCACAGAGCACATTCCCCTGTGAACTTTCTACAATTATTCTGAACAATGGTAATTTCTTCCTAATTGATTTTCTGTACCAAAAAAATTTATACTATTATTTGATCCTTATAATGTAAGATCTTGTGTATTTAAGTATATTTTATTTCTTCCAATTAAGTTGTGTGAGTGCCTCTGGGGCTAGAAATTTTTATGCTTCAATGGCTTTCTCATAATGCTTAGTAACATGTTACCCATAGTCAATAATCAATATTTATTAAACTTTGGATATTAATTAATAATGAAAGATCTGTAGATTCATAATAGATTCCATTTATATCAAATTAGATACTTAGTAGGCTGTGAGAAATTTGGTTCTATTATTTTAAACTACTACACTGAACTTTCTCAGTCACCTAACTTATCCAAAATGGAAACTAAATTCAATTTCTTTGTATCTTCAAATTTGAAAGGACTTTCTACTTTTCTTGATTCAAAAATATGTTCAAATGTATAAAAACAGGAAAAGAAGAAACAGATTAAGCAGAAATTCAATTAATTCAAGAAGTGATCATAATGATACATTTATAATTCTTTCACTTTTGCTTAACATATCTTTATGTTAAAATCATCACATCTTACAAAGAAAACATCTATAAATATTTTATTAGTATTTTTTGGACTCTGGATTTGTGTCCAAAGACGTTCTTTAACTAGCTGTACTTATCAGCTACCTAAAAGTCCTGTCCCAATCATGTTATATCACATTTTTAACTTGTCTGCTTATTCATTTTTGTATGTTTACTGTCTCCCACTCCCTACTCCCAACTATAATGTAAGCTCTGTGACCACATGAACTCTGGTCATCACGATCACCCTCATGATCAGTAAAGTCTTAGTCACTTCGCTGTATTGTCAGGGTTTGTGTAGGCATTTAGTATTATATACATTCATTGAATAAATAAAATACTTGCCTGAACTAGAGCAAATAATTTTTTCTCTCTTGGCTTCAATTGTTGCCCCTCTAAAAATCGAAAAGTTTATCTATTCCAATATTTTTATTATTATTATTATTATTATTTGGAGACAAAGTCTCACTCTGTCACCCAGGCTGGAGTACAGTGGTGTGATCTTGGCTCACCGCAACTTCCACCTCCTGGGTTCAAGCAATTCTCCCACCTAAGCTTCCCGAGTAGCTGGGATGACAGGCACCCGCCACCACGCCCAGCTAATTTTTGTATTTTTAGTAGAGAGGCGGTTTCACCATGTTGGCCAGGCTGGTCACAAACTCCTGACCTCTGGTAATCCACCCACCTCACCTTCCAAAAGTACTAGGATTACAGGCGTGAGCCGTCGCGCACGGCCTATTTTGATGTTTTTTAAAAATGTGTTTCTCCAAATCACAAGGTTCATTAGAGCTCTCTCAGAGTGTGAAAGGGGAAACCAAAACAAGCAGTGGTCTAGGCTGCCTACTGCCCTTTCAGTAGGGCAAATCGTTTTTTATCCTGGGGGTGCATGTTGAGGAAGGAAGATGGTTCTAAGTAAGATTTTGCTTTTACAATGTTTTAAAGAAACTTCTAAACTAGATTTTTTCCATAGACCTTTCCAGAGTCCAGGTCTGATTTACAGATTATGTTTGTAGGTTTGTTTTTGTTATTGTTGTTGTTTAATTTCACATGCTTGGAAAAACACTGAAAAATAATTATCCTCTCTGATACTGTGCAAACTTTAACCTAGAAGTGATAGCACATGTGTCTTATCAAAAGACAAAATGCCCTGTGTATCTGGACCAGTCTGTAGACCTTTTTATATGGTACTGAAGTCCCCAGTATTGATTTCCAGCTGGTGCTCATGTCTGCTACTTCTTTGCCTGCTTGCTCAGTTCAGATCAAATATTGAAACAACCATCCCAGTGATAAGGATCAAGTAGAAATAATGTATCTAGAGCAGCCATTCAGTACTTGTTGAGAAACTAAGAAAAATGCTCAGCTATCTTTGATGTTAGTAAGAGTAACATTGCAGTAGAGTGCCTGCTGAATTGATTCTATTACTGTTCTTACAGCGGTGACTTGACTTCAATTACTGCTATTGTTGTTATGATTATTATATATTTATTCTAATTTTTATTACAGTAGTTGTTTCACTGATGCTTTTGACAATGACATGAAACTAACTGAAGGTACAGAACTTGAATATCCTTGAAACCAGTTTTGTCTTAAACAGTTGAGAAAGCACTCTGCCATTTTTCTTAATTGTTTTTGGCAAACAGAGCATGTGGGCTAAACAGTATAAAATAAGTAATACTTTTAATTTAGCAGCTATTTTGATGGAGGAAAGTTTAAGTTTTTCATTGGGTCATATTTGGCAAAACATTTTTGGTAAAATGAGCCACACAGCAAAAATATTTATGAAATCTGGAACAATCTGAGCTAGTATTCAAACTGCCTATTTTTGTGAATACCAAGAACAACAACTACTATTATTATTGAGCAGATATTAATATCACATATTCACTAGGTACTGTTCTAAATTATATCATTTAATTATCACAGCAACCTTGTCAATTGAGTATCATTAGGTACTATTGAGATTCAGAGAAGTTAAGTCAGGGGCCAAAAGTCACACAGCCTTTAAATGGTCCAACCATGTTTCCAACTCAGATATAGCCAACTCCTTAGCCTGTTCTTTGCCTATATTTCAAGGCCTTAAAACTGATACTAGAATTTTTTAATTGACACAGGCATTACCAGTACAGAAACAGAACTGGTAATGAGACGTCCTGAAGCAGAATTTACCATGTAAAAACAGGAGACTTTCTCTTGCTGAATTCCCTATTTATACCTTTCCAGAATTCTTGGGAAAGAAAACAAGTGAAATTCATCAAAAATTTACCATCTCATTACTCTATTTTCCCAATTTGTGAAAATAAAAAATCATTACAAAGTAATTAGAAAAGCACTACAATAAGCCAGTTAATTTCTTCTGTTGCTAATTGAAATCAAGAAAACAAGAAAAAAAGTTAAAGCATAAAAATAAGAAGAGTTAAGCATTATTGAGTTTGTCTAACATAAAATACTAACATAGAGGAAAATACTATTTTAGGAACAGTATTATAGAATCCTTCTAAAGATAGAGCATGTAAATATTTGATTCATAATTCAAATAAATGATTTTCAAATTCTGGTTGAGTTAATGCCATTTTCTAAGAAATGTGAACAGTAAATATTTGTCCTTTTTTCCGATCAGAAAAAAAGAAAATTGCTAACCAATTAATTCCAAAGCAATTTCAGTTATCTGCCTTTTAAGCACTATCATCCAACCTCTACTGATGATTTCAGAGACAGAGAAGAGTCTCATTAAGGCAAGGCTCTTAAAACTTTTCTTAAAGTATAATTATGATGGGAGAATCTCATAAGAACACAAGAACCTAATGGTCCGGTGTGAAAAGACTTTTCTAAAGAGGAACAAAAATGAAAATAACAATAAGAATAAAAGCCACCGATAGATTATTACAGGCGAATTTAACTTTGGTAGATATTGCCACCTTTTTTCGTTATTGCTATAATTGCTTATATCTTAAATAAGACTGGGTTTTAGAGTCTGACTTTTTTTGCACCAACATTGTTAGTAGCAGCCAATCTAAACTTCTTACAACAGGCTTTTGAAAATTCTTTAGAGATAAATGCTTGGATTACTTAACTAAATAGAATCTCTCTCTCAATCTCACCCACCACCCCAACACACACACACACACACACACACACACCATTTTTTCTTACATTTGTAATTTTTCCCCCGAGATGAAAAATGTCCAATTCTAAAATGACATGGCTTATCTGATAGAAAAGTACTTTGTGGGATGATTCTTAGCTAAAGTAACTTTACCAACGATGGGGGTTCAACAACTAAGTTCATTTAGTTATGTAATTATTTTTAAACAGTAATAATTCCACCAAATTTTTCCCCATGATCTGAATCCTCAAATCACAATATGATAGAGAAACTCTGGTATTCTCTTGGAGTCTTTCAAAATTCTCAAATATAAATTAAGTTTAATCAGTTTGTAATTAATGTCTACATTAATAAACATATTTTAAGTATATGCATGTATATGTATAATATGCAAACTCTTAGGCAATTAAAGGAAATACCATGTGAAAATGTAATTACTTAGGATTCTATAATTCCCAAGCTATTACTAGGTTAGTTTGGGCTCATATTCCAAAATTTTAATCAATAAGTAAAAGAAATTTTAGGAAGATGGGATTTATTTATTTAGTAGTATTTAATTCATTTATTCAGGAAATATTAACTGCCTACTCTGTCACAAGGAGAAACTGTTGAGCCACAGGGTGTAAAGTTACAGTTCTGTCCCGAAAGAATTTAAAATCTAGTAGGAGAAAGACGTTTGAAAAAAACTAAAACACGATTTTTAAAAAGCAAAAAATAACTGTCAATAAGAACAACGAATAGAGGAAAGTACTTCATCCTTACACGGGTGGATAATGCATACCTGCCCAAGCCTGAAATCCAAGGAAGCTTTTTTTAGAAAATGTGCTAAGTTAAACATTAAAAGATACACAGATGTTGTATAGAAGCATCATTTCAGATACAGAGGACAGGGCAAGGCAAAAGCATTACAGCTTGAGAAAGCTGAAAAGATTCAAGTTACCAAGGGTAGTACTTTATGTTTGGGGTGGAAGAACATGATTGGAAATATGAGATAAGACTTAAAGACCCGAGAGAAACAAATCATGAAGTGCTCTGTTTGTTATACTAAGGATTTTCTATTTTATCCCGGGGAAGGCTAGGTGATTTTAATCCCTAGAATTAGATTTCATTAGACTAAGTAAAAAAGGAAGAGAGGGCGGGAAAAAATTCACAGGTAATGGGAAAACTGAGTACCAGAAATGAAGGCCCCAGTTAAACTCTGTCAGCAATGACAGAAAGAAGAAACTAGATTTGAGAGCTATTTTGAAGGTAAACCTAATAGGACATGGTAGAAAACTTCATGTTGGGGATGAAGGTGAGAGAAGGGCCAAGGATAACAGCCTCATTTTTAGTTAGGGTGATGGAAGTCTAGCCATCCTATTCATGGAGATAAATAATTCAGGTGAAGAAGCAGGTATTGGGGAGAACGATGATGCAATCAGACATGTTAAGGTTAAAATGCCTTAGGAAAATTTAAGTGTGCTATCTTATAAATAGATGAACATGGTCTGGATTGAAAAAAAAAAAGAGTTCTAAGTTGGAAACTGTATCAGTCTGCTAGGGCTTCCTAGAATACCACAGATTGGGTGACTTAAACAACAGAAATTTATTTTCTCACAGTTCTGGAAGCTGGAATTTCAAGATCGAGGTGCCAGCAAGCTTGCTTTCTGGTGAGGCCTCTCTTCCTGGCTTGCAGACAGACACCTTCTCCCTGCGTCCTCACATGGCCTTTCTCTGTGTGCGTGTGCTCTCCTGCTCTCTGCCACTGCTCATAAGGACACCAGCCCTATGGGATTAAGTCCCCAGTCTTATGACTTCATTTAACCTTAATTACCTTCTTAAAGGCCCTGTCTCTACATTCAGTCACCTTGGGAGTTAGGGCTTTGGCATATGAGTTTTGGGAGAGGACATAATTCAAAACAAAAACATAGATGAAATGACAGGACAGACATGATTATCATCATTTTACAAATGGGAAGGCTGAGGTTGGAACTGTTAAATTGCTTGTACAGTTACACAGAGAGCATTTGAAACGAACTGATAGAGTGAACAGGACAATTATACCTGCCTATAAGGTACAACCTGAACAACAATAGCAACAACAGCATAACATAAGTCAACAGAAAATTAGCACAAGGATAGGTAATTACATAACATAAGTCAACAGGAAATTAGCCAGGTAGGTTGTGGAGGCCTCATAGAACAACACCAGTTTCTTACTGAGTTTCCAAAATGAATGGGATTAAATGGTCCCAGCCAACTTTAGGGGACAAGTTCTTTCATGACAATGAACGAGAATGTTGCAGAAATTTTCTCAGGACATCAAACACAACTCCAAATCTTATGGATAATGTCCCAGAGAACCTTTAATACCTTTACAGAATGAACCTCACTGTTTGTGACTCCGAAGAATGAAGGGAGAAGCACCTGCCCCAGCTGTGATTTGAAGCTGAGGTTCCAGGGAAACTAGGTATTTCAAAGCCAGCTTTGCCTTGCACCTATAAACTTGCCTCTCCAGCTGTGTTCAAACACATGAATTGTTCACTGCGCAATATGATGATTATCCAGCTTTCACCAGAGGGCTGTGCAAGAACAAAAGGCTGAGGGGTAAAGGGGAATTTTATTATTAGTTTGCTATTCTTATGAAACATTCATATAGCAAAGGAATTGCCTTGCTGTTAAAAGAAATTTTGTTAAGGAAACTTTATGAAAAAGATGCTTACATTGCCTTTAAAGTAGCTATATGGGTATTTAGAAGAAAAAAGAGAATTTTTTTAAAAAAAGGACTGAGCTGGGCACTCAGTTCAGAACCACATTTTCAAAGAGTAAGGGAAACTGTAGACACCTATTGAACTAACTTAAAATTCCATGAGCATGGATTCCAGCATTAATTATATGTCAAGCAAAATTTATTTTATTACAGCACATGTGCTGATGTTAGAGACTTCCCATTTCTTTTCTGCTACATTTTGAGTTATTTTGAACCCCAGGCCCAGTTAAAATGGGTAGTTCAAGCACATCTGTTGCATGTGCACAGTTCATCAAGATTCTTAGGTTCGCAAATGCAATCAGTGTGTTGCTTTCAATGAGGCCTCTTCTCCCATCTACTCCCCCAATGCCACCCACTGCCATTTGTCTAAATAAACCAAGGAGGCCAGACCCTTTGAAACTGTGATGTTGGTCCCACTTTCTCAAGTGAAGAAGGGGTGGAGGAGAAGTGAGGCAGGTGTATGATTTGCATCATCAGAAGAGATTCCACAATTCTATTATTTTAGTGGGCTGTGTAAGGGAGAGAAAAATATCCCTGTTTATCAATATTTCACACAAAGTTATATTTAAGGCTGGGCATGGTGGCTCATGCCTGTAATCCCAACACTTTGGGAGGCCAAAGCCAGATCGCTTGAGCCCAAGAGTTCCAGACCAGCCTGGGCAACACAAGGAGACCCCACCTCTACAAAAAATTTAAAAATTAGCCAGACGTGGTGGTGCAAGCCTGTGGTCCCAGTTAACTCAGGAGGGTGAGGTGGGAGGTTCAGTGGAGCCTGTGAAGTAAAGGCTACAGTTAGCCATGATCACACCACTGCACTCCAGTCTGGGTAACAGAGTGAGATCCTGTCTCAAAAAAAAAAAAAATATATATATATATATATGTATATATATATATTTTATATATACACACATACATATATACATATACATATATAAAATATATCTATGTGTGTATAAAATACACACACATATATGTATACACACATACATACATATAAAGTACATATACATACATACATATACACACACATACATACATATAAAGTTGGAAGCCTTTGGAAAGAAAGAAGGCAACCTGGAGAACATGAGACTTCAGACTGTTAGGAACCAGGAAGCAAGAGAAAACAATTAAAGGAAAACAGGGCAGGAAGGTGGCAGAAGATAATTCCTAGATTGCATAAGAGTCTCGGGCTAACCCCTCTCGGGCTAAGGGGTTAAGGGCTAACTAACCCCTTAACATGATGTCCATGTTAAGACATCAGGAGGTGGCACAGCATAAGGCTAAAGAGCAAGGGCTGGGGAGTCAGACACACTTGGATCTAAATCCCCAGTCCACTGGGTGGATGACTTTGGGCAATTTACTCCACCTCCATGAATCACAATATCCTCATCTGTGAGAAGGAAGAAATCATATGACCTGGAGCTGAGGTAAGGATTGCCTAACACAGCTATGCAAAATGCTCAGAAACACCTGGCACAGAGTAAATGCTTGATAATTTCATAAAAGAATAAAATTATAGAGCCCCAGAACTGGAAGGCAGCTTACTAAACCTCACCAATGCCAACATTTGACAGAGAAGGAAAGTGAAGAACCAAAGCATGCAGGTTCTTGCCAGAGTTGGTGAAAGTAGAAAACAGTCTTTCAAATCACGTTTCAGTGGATTTTAGAACACAGAACATGGTGCTTTGCAAGGAGCCCTGAGTTGTTGTCCAGAAAGCTGGGCTCTTGTCACAGGTCTTTGGCCAAATTTCTCGATCACTCAGTGTCCTCACCTAACAAATGTAAGGGTGGGAGAAATTTCCTCAAAGTATTGTTCAGCTCCATGCTCTTGTAATATTATCCCACTGAGAATATGAGTATAATTATACTCAGGGAATGTGTTCAGCTGGAGTGGGAAGGACAAGGACTATTTGGAAGCCCAGGACACCACAGAAGAGAGCAGAACAAGGTGGAGTTTTTGACAAAGTAGAAGTGGCTGGAGCCAAGGCTTTCTTGGGGATCAGGAAAGGAGAAAACCAGAATGAGCGAAAAGGGAGGTGGGATACAGGAGGGCCTCATAGATACCTGTGTCTTCCAAAGTGTGCACAGGGCTAAAATTCCACCTGTTTCTTTTGTTTATATAATTAACAAGCATATACGGAGTGTAGTGAGGGAGGGAGAGAGGGGTCACTATAAGCTATTCACAGCAGAGTGCTTAATTTAGAAAAATGATAAATAAAATAACTTACACTAAAGCAGTAAGTGTGTTTTGTAATGTAAACAGGACAGTCCCTTCTCTTAAACCCCATTATTTGATAAATTTAACATGTGAACACGTTACATGTTAACGTGTGAGTAGGCTGGAACATGTGAACATATGTTACATGTTAACATATGAGTAGGCTGGAAGGAGTTTTATGTATTTACATGTAGCCTTGAGGTAGGAGGCAAGACTTAACTCCAGATGTGGGGCTCAGACATTGGACCAAATTGAGGACTAGTTAAAACAAGAATGGGGCAGAAGAAGCTTTCTGTAAGTGTGTGTGCCAAGTCAGTTTGCCATTGCCATGACAACACCCAAATGCTACTGCTCCTTTCCATGGCAGCAACCGAATGACCTGAAAGTGACCATACCATTTCTAAAAATGTCTGCATAATTCACCCCTGAATTTGCGTATAATTAAAAGTGGATATAAATATGACTGCAAAACTGCCTCTGAGCTGCTAGTCTGGGCACACTGCCTATGGGTAGCCCTGCTCTGCAAGGAGAAATACCTCTGCTGCTGCTCTACATTGCTGCTTCAATAAAAGTTGCTAACACCTCTGGTTCACCCTTGAGTTTTTTATTTTTTTATTTTTTTATTTTTTTATTTTTTGAGACAGAGTCTCACTCTGTCTCCAGGCTGGAGTGCAGTGGCGCAATCTCGGCTCACTGCAACCTCTGCTTCCCAGGCTCAAGCAATTCTCCTGCCTCAGCCTCCTGAGTAGCTTGGACTACAGGCACATGCCACCACATCCAGCTAATTTTTTTGTATTTTTAGTAGAGACAGGGTTTCACCATGTTGGCCAGGATGGTCTCGATGTCTTGACCTCGTGATCAGCCCACCTCGGCCTCCCAAAGTGCTAGGATTACAGGCATGAGCCACTGCACCTGGCCTGAATTCTTCCCTGGGTGAAGATCCCTCCCAGATTAATCACCAATTTGGGGGCTCACCTATCCTGCATCAGGCTCCCGGGTTGACCATGTTTTTCTGTGAGATGAATGCAAGGAGCTCTGATTTCTTATTACAGATGCAGGAAACTTCAGGGAAACTTATCTGCTCAACATAGTTTTTTCCCTCCATAGCTACCAGCTGACCCTGAGTGCAACACTGTTGTGTAATAGAACTCTTCATTGTAGGTTGTTTACGCAAACAGATACCATCTATAGCTAATTTTAAGCTTATCATTAAATATGTGACTGACCATAATTGTTAAGGATTTTACTTAAATATCATGACAACTAATTGTGATAGTAAATATATACCTATATACTCATATATATGCAGTGTTAATAACCTATTGCAAAAGAAACAAGTTTTTTTTTTTAATACAATTCATTGCTTAGCCATGCTCATCCACAAATGAAATCAAACAAAATAAGCCCAGATCTGGAAGATTAAGTGGTGGAGAGGGAATAAAGAGAGGCAAAGAGAATGATTTCAGCCTAACTCTCAAGAGTTTTGGGTCAAGGTTCCCCAAAATTCTACTGCCCCAGAATAAGATCCCCCTTATTCTGCATCTTAGGGCTTTTCTCGCCTGCAATGCAATCAGGACATTTCCTGAAGCTGCACATTTCTTTCTGACTCTTAGATTTTTAACTGTCTTGGCTAGTTTTTGTTAAACTGATTGAGCATAGTAGGTCTCAAAACTTTTAACGATTTAAAAAATACTACCTTTTCCCTTTCACATTCCCTAATTAAAACCAGGCTAGATTCTATAGTTTCCTCATATATACTTTTAGACAAGAAAAAACTTCAACCCATCTTGTCCAATTTAAAACTTCATTTTCTTCTCTAATTTGACAGATACCTCACCCACCCCATCCACCCGCCCCCCGCCACCCTCGCACCCCTAGACTCCAATACTAGCCAAGATCTAGCTTAGGAATAGAAGATATGATCTGTTATTTCACTCTTCTTCTCTTTCTCTTTTGGCTGTAACTTTTCTTAGCTAAGAGTGGGAGGAAAAGAGAAAGAGAAAAGTGACCCTCACACTTGATAGGGCAGGAATTGCAATCCCCTCTCTGTGAGCGCAGATTCTCCACCAAGGCCCACTGTGGGTTCACGGTCAAAGCTGGCTACCTTGGGGTTACCATGGGTGAGTTCTTTGGGAAGCCTTGGAGAACCTCCCCATCAGGAGATTTGGCTCTGGCTCAACCTCTACCTATAAAAAGAGTGGAGCACATATAATTACCTTTTATGAGTTTATTTAAACCTTGAGTAACATCCACCCTACAAACCCTTGTTTTGTCAAACTGCAGGGGTGCAAGAATGCAGGTTGCTTCTTTGCCCCCCCTTTTCTCCATCCTGGCCTTGCTTTTTCTTCATGTTCACAGAAGCCTAGGGAAAATCAACATACTCTCTTTCAGAGCAGAAGTCTAAACTGGGGTAACAGTCTCTTATTGCATACACTCAAATCACTATAAATGACTCAGATTGAGTTTCCTTCCCCACTGGACTTTGAAAGGATAAGTGGACATCGTGGACTCACTCTGTTCCTCATTGGGCTAATGACTCATGACTCTCAAACACCCCCACCTGCAAATATGTAGAGGAGATAATGCACATAGCCATTTTATCCATTTCCTAATAACCCTTGAAGAGTTATCTGACCCCCAGTTGGTTTTTCGTTTACTTGTTGTTGTCTTCTTGTTGTCAATTTTTGCAACACTCTTGAAATATAGGATAACTATTATCTCTTTTCTTCAGTCTTAGGTCTTGGTAGCCAACTCCAGAGCAACAAGGGAAAATAACACTCAATATGCTAATACAGATGCTTCCTCATCCAAAGCCATTGGCCCCTTTTCAGCCACTTCAGTCCTCAAATATTACCATTAGGGTAGAGCTGAAGTTTTTAGTTCCTAAGAACAGCCACATGTACCATCTCCTTCACTGCCCTCAGCCATCAGACCCTTTGTTTAGCCCTGTGTTATGTAAACCCTAAAAAAGTTTGCCTTTGCCCTGTTGCACTTAGTACTGTAACATTTTTACTCAGAGAGCGTCTCCTATCAGATACTCAGACACTTGGCTAGACAAAGCAACAGATAGTACATAGGCCTATTCACACTTTTAAGTGAGTCAAGAAGTATGTTAGTAGTAATAAAATAACAATAGAATTTTAGCAGTGGCACAGAATATACATGTCCAAATAAGCTGGATCAAATCATTTTTGGAATACCTTTTGGGACTTTTTATGATCCACGAAAAAAGACATGTTAATTACTTTTATAGTTTTTTTTTATCTGAAATATTATACTCAAATTGACTATTCATCTAATTCACCAGACTTGGCTCCAGATGACTTTGGTTTATTTTCAGTAATTAGATTTGCCCCAAAATATCCTCAGGGATACCCCCCGAGAATGTTTAAAAAAATGTGCTTTCCATTCTAAAGGCAACTCAAACAAACAAGTGGAAAAAGAAAAGAAAAACAAAGAAAGTTGGCATATTCATTAGTTTTTACCATAGCAACAAATAGCCCCACAGTTTCAGTAGCTTATGGCAACAAAGATTTATTTCTCATTCATGTAGGACTCAGGCTGCAGACTTGCTGTCGTCCTGCTTGGTTCCACCTGACTGTGCATCAATGCTCAGCTTGGCTCCACATTGTCTTCTCATTCCAGGACTAAAGGAACAGCCTCCTACTGGGACATGCTGTTCTCCAGGAAGAAAGGAGAGGCAAAATTAAACCAAACCGGAGGCCAAACCAAATCACAATAGCCCATTTAAAGCGTCTCCATGGACATGAGTATAGGTTTCATCCAGTCACATTCTGTTGACCAAAGCAAATCACATGACCAATCTGACAAGGGATAAAGAAGTAAATTCTACCTACAGGAAGGTACTGGAAGTCACATGACAAAGAGTCTAGAGGTATAATCTTCTACAAAGGAGAAAACATGGAGCTGGGAACAATAATGAAATCTACCACACAGTGTGGGAACAGTGGGAATATCATGAATATATAACATTCCAAAGAGATTACTTTGGAAATTATCAGAATGATTAGCCTCATAAATTATGGTAGGGGTATAAACCAAGTCAGTTTCATGCCTTATGGGCTCCTCTCATATATTTAAGTGTTCTAAAAATATATACAACATCTAGGGTATGGATTTAATCATTTTCTGAACTTGTTTCCTTTGTGAATAGTTTTATACTTGAGTTGTTATGAAGTAATTTATTGATAAACACATATTGCAGAATACTGATTGGAATTTGCATTATCTGCAGACTTGCCCCATATAATGCTCTTTATATGCAAAATTCAACAGTTAGTGCTGCTATTTCTGAAAGAGCAAATCAATATTCTAAAAACGGGCTAGTCAGAAAAAACAATTATCTTTGCAAGGATTGTATAACGTATCAAGTTCCTCAGTTGAGGAAAATACTAAATAAATCTCCTAGCCACTTAGAGGTAAAATAAAGTTGCTAACGCTAAATAGGCATGCTTTTGATTTCCTAGCCACACTACTAAAATCTTAAAATTAACAATTATATTTTAGTTATTGAATTGTATTCTTTATTTGTCCCAGAGTTCTAAATACACTTGAAAAAGTCATATTCTGGAATCCACCTGTGCTCACTAAAAATTGGTCTCCTGATCCACGTACCTCAGCCCAAACAAAGTAGCAAAATATACAAGATGAAATGGGAAGGGGAAGCCCTGGAGTGATCTGAAATCACTCATCTCTATTGTGTAGCTCAATTCTTTTCTGTTACTGGATGTTGTTTCCTCTCTTGACCCACAGAAAATACACATGTGAGTAAAATTCTAGGACAGTCCCTGAGATGTGCAATATCCTGCTGTTGAAAACTAAAATTAAGGCCTGGATTGAATGAGTTTATGAGGCAAAGAGGGCTGGGATGATGTGATTACTCTGTTCTGTCCTGCTGGTAGACTGATGGAATATGAACTATCTGTACTTTTCCTGTGGCTCTAGCAAGTCCCTCATCATGTGACCAGAAGCAGCGACATGCATGAAGAAATGTAGAAAAGTTCTAATTTTCAAGAAAAATCTCCATTCTATGCTAGCTGAGGTTGGTGACTATCTCTGTATCTCTGAGTCCACTGTAATTCACTTAACTTAAATACCTCCATGACATCCTATAAAAAATTTGCTCAGTCACCTGGATTATGTTTCTTTCCCTCTTCCTTACCGCCTACCAAACTTAATACTGTCAAAATCTTCTTTAATCATCTAGATTTTATGCATTCATCCTCATTTTAATGTTGTCATAACTTACACTTTATAAAGCATTAAGGCATGTGTACAAAATAATACCAAATTGAATCACAGCTGGATATTGCAGACATTAGGGTAAACAGGTCTCTGGCATTTTAAGATTTACCTCACAGTTTGTGCAAAATCACATTGCCTGCATCTTAAAAGCCCAGTCTTTTAATAGCAAGTCTTACTTGATACTTCTCAGTCCCTTGACCTTAAACTTTTTATTTTTAAACATTTTTGCCATAAGCAATATTGCCTCTCCCAGGTTACGGCATCTTTTGAAAAGGATTTCTGTAAACCTTAAAAGAGAGTGGCCAGCTATCTTCTACAATCTTATAGACAGAGGCAATGGATAAAAACTACAATATTTAGGATTTACTGCTTCCTTATAGAGAAGGTCACTGACACACAACTGAGTAACCTTCCACCCAAAACTTTGTAGTTCAGCCTTTTCCGTAGTTGTTTAAAGTTAAGGGGCATGTTAATTTCTCTTGTCATTTAAAGTGTCTGTGCCTGAAAATACAGGAATAGAATAATTGACCTCTCGTGTTCATCTCCAGCACTCTATGATTTCAATTCTGCAGTGTACAAAAACAAACTCTCTACACATCGAGTAAAAAGCCATGGATCTTGAACCACATCTCACCAGGAGAACATGTAATCTTGGCAGGGATGCAGGGTTTGAATGAGGTATATTCTCCAAGGAAAATAATCACAACAGAATACACTGAGTTTTCTTAGCTTTTATGTTTTTTAGGATATAGTCACATGTTATCTCTGTGACTCTCCCCTGCTCAGTTTTATTTTGAGCAAGGAATCAAACTGAGGTTTTCCTCCTTGAACCAGAGAGAAGCAAATACATTGCTCATGAGTGAACAAGTTCATTTCAATAGAATAAGGAATAAGAGTATTATACGTACAAATTAACTGAACAATTCTGACAGTCCCTATAACCCCAACCCTAAAATATATTATTTCTTTAATTATTTTGGTAAAAAATTGTTGATTTTGTCTGTGTAAATTAACTTTTCTTTCTATCACGTATGTAGCAGTTGGGTAGTCATAGAGTTATATTTATGTACTAGATCAGGTTAAAAATACTTAAAAAAAAACAAGTAGCCCAATATTCAAAGTGTATGAAAGTGCTGACAAACATTGATATTCAATATAGAAATACTCCATCGATCCACTCCCTATTCCGATGAATCCCATGTAGACTATAAAATGGTACATTACCACTGTGCTCAAAGCACTGTGAGAATCTGAGCAGTACACAATTCTGCAAAAAACATCTTCAAGTTTTACAAGTGCATGCCTGCATCTGCAGCTTTGCATTCACATGCATGCAACATGCATTTGCTTAGAGCTTCCAGTTAATTAATTATGTGGTCCATTTATTACTTGTTTGACATTTCAAAATCTCATCATAGGGATGAGTAGGAAAATTTTTCACTGCTACTCTTCTTAAAATGAAAAGAACCAAGTATCAATAGAGGATATTTTACCAGTGATACATCTTTAGTCCCTTGAGGTATTGTGTGTGTGTGTGTGTGTGTGTGTGTGTGTGTGTGTGTGTGTGTGTGTGTTTAAATGCTTTCCAGAAGTAAATAAGAGCTATTATTTCACACAAAATTTGTATTTCCTTTGAGAAAATAAAAGAGGTACTAGAAGACAAGTTGGCTTCTAATAATGACAAAGGAACAGGCCCTTACCTTAAAAAACTGCAAACTCATTCAACTAATTTTTAACTTTAATGTGTAGCAACAGAAAACATTGAATAAAAATAATTTGTTTGTTAGAGTATCTCTAACATAATACACATTGGACAGAGATGCAAAATTAGGCATGCAGAATAAAACACATCTATATATTTAAAAATCCTTTTTTTTAAGTATTTAGTTCTCAGAATTATCTTTTAGTTCCTTGAATGCTAATCATTTTTCAGAGAAGGCAAAAACTAAAGACCAGTTAAGATTAAAAGAATCAATTAGAGAGAAGTTAAGGTGCAAATAAATTAGTCTTTTTAAATTCCATTTCAGTGTTTTAAGGGTATAATAGAAAGTAAAATTGTCAAACATTAGTTGTTGCTCCATTATCTTGCAATGTTTTCTCACTTCGTCGTGATTTATGCTTCCCATGTTCATGATAGGAGCAGACTTCCAGGCAGAGACAGAAGCTGACTTGGGAAGGCTATGAGATGTGGATGAACTAATATTTTTGTGCTAAGCACTTACAAATGCATTGCCTCATTCTGTGTTCTATACAGCTCTATAGCTTTATAGAATTACCTTATTTTAAGATAAATAAATAAAAACTCAGCCTAATTAAGTAATTTGTAAGTTTGAGAGCTGGGATTTGAGTCCAGATATGCCTGAAAACAAAAAACCATGCTCTTGCCTTGACAATACCTTCCTCCAGGTAGTCCAGGGGAGGTGCTCGGAAAAAGACAGCACCTTTTGTGGTTTGTGACAGTGCGGGGATATTATCATTTGAAGGAAACAAGAAAAAGTTAGGCTTGATGTTTGAGTCTCCATATAGTACAGTCACTTATAAAAACTATTTCTAAAGGTATTTCAAAAGCATGTTCTTGAGAAAAGTGTGTGTTACAGAATTAAGAGGACTGAAAGGAGAAAAGATGTGTTATGAATTGAAATGAAGAAAGGCAGATCTCTTATTGATTCTTCACTCTTGGAATCTCATTAACTATCAGATGGAACTTGATGACTGTCAACGAATAAACAACATTTTTCCCATTCTAGGCTGTTAAACTGCCCAAAGCCACCAAATACAGATTAGTTTGAAATGCACTTATTGTTCCGGCTGGACGTGGTTTAAAAAATTAGCTTTACATACAAGAATTTTTTTCTCTCTCTTTCCTTCAGGCTGCTAAAAAATGCAGAAAATGAAGCTTATTTTAAAAGCTGGTATCAGAAGCTACTAGCTGCTCTCCAATTCTGTGCAGGTAAAGCCTTGAATGATGAGTTTTCCAAGGAGCAGAAACTTATCAAAATTCTGGGAGATATTGGGGAAAAAGTCAAGTCTGCCAGTGACCATCAAAGACAGGTTTGTTGAAATATTAATATTCAGGTAGTAATGTTTTTAACTTTGGCTTAAATTAAGTTTTAATTTCATTGTTTGCAAAGCAAATTCCTTGATTACACTTAAACAGAAGATACTTAAATCAATTACTTTAGTCAAGTTTTTTTCCCCACCTACTGTTCTTAAGTTAATGATAATGTCTATCAACCAGGACATGGTTTTTTGACCTAAATAGCCATGTGACACACAGAGAGAACCTGAAAAGAAAAGACCAACCTATAGGCAGTTGGACTAAACAAGCCTGATAAACTAATCGCGTCAATATGGCGGCACAATTCAGACTCATGGAGACGTTTTAGGACACGTTTTTGTTGTTGCTCAGCAAAGGACATTTTTCACGCAACAAATAAGATGAATTAAACGAAATAAATCAATGGCCTTAAGAACAGTAATACTTTTTATACTAAGATCTATGGATACTAGTCAAAATATGTGCCTCTTTCTCAGTGTTTATAATAATGGACCTGGCTATTATTTTTCTTGGAAGAATATTTGCTCTTTTTAATTATCTGCATCACTAGTTCCCTATACTGATATACACCATTAAGTAGTTTCTCTCAAGTTCAACACTCTAGATGCAGGGAGAGAGGGGACATTCTTTCATTGTATTAAGAATATTATTCAATAATAATTAACTACCTACTATAGACTAGGGGTTAAGGATAGAAAGATGACCAAAACATGAGTTTTGTCCTCAAGGGAACTCAGTTTCTCTCCACTTATAATCTAAAATCAACAAGAATTTTCAACAAAATGATATAAAAATAGTAGTAGGCAAAGTGTCCCAGAATTCTTTCTCAGCCCAGGATTTTTCTTGCTGGAACTCACTTCATTTAGTAGAAGTGCCAGAAACTATGCTACTTCACCTTCCTGGGAGAAAATGGAAAATAAAAAAGCAAAAGTTTGGAATTAATTTTTAAATGGGAGATATATAGACTCCAGTACACAGAGGATCCTTAAGGCATATAATAGGATAAGCAATGCCAAAAAAAGTTCTATGATTTTTTAAATGTTACTACAAGTCCATTAATTATTTTGTAATGGTAGACAAAAAGTTGATGGCAAGTTAAATAAATTGATTTAAAATTTACAGAAGTTTGTGTGACAGTTTGGTCTTTATCTCCTATGTTTTAAAATCCCTCACATGTTTAAGATGTACATTATACTTAAATAATTCTGGTGATTTTTTTGATCATTCACTTCAAGTACCAGAGTGATATTGACATTATTCACTCAGGTAAATATATTTATCTTGCCTTGACTGGCTGCTTTTGTGATAACATCTCTTCACATAGGAAAATAGGAAGAGGAAAAGGAAGAGGTGGAAGAGGCATTTATAATTTCTCACAATTTAAGAAATAATAATTTCTCACAATTTAAGTTCCTAATGGCTACTTTTCTACTTAAAAAAAGCACTAATTAAGCATAACTATATAAACTGGGAAGAGACTTTACTTAAATGAAGGGAGCAGAGATTCCTCTCCATGATATCTGCCAGGCAAACCCAAGTATAGATGAGGCAAAGGAGAACAACACACACAGAGGGCTGTAATGCAACTTTTCTCTCTACACCTTGCTCTTCTGGATTCTGGGAGCTGTGGATTCTATTATTTGCCAATAAGCCAGGAGTAAAAGCTAAGAAACTCTTGAGAGCTGAGTGAACATTATTAATATGATATCCTTGTCTTCTGCATTGGGCTCAAAAAGTTTTTTAATTTTCAATTTTAAAATGCACACAAAAAAAATTTCTACCATAGTTACCTCGTGCTAGCAAATAGTAAGTCTTTCTAATTTACTCTAACACTTTTTTGTATCCATTAACTATTCCCCCTGCCCGCTGCTGCACTGACGACCCTTCTCAGCCTCTAGTAACCATCCTCCTACTCTCGGTCTCCATTAGTTCAATTGTTTTAAATTTTAACTGTCACAGATAAGTGAGAACATGTGATATTTGTCTTCCTGTGTCTGGCTTATTTCACGTAACATAATGACCTCCAGTTCCATCCATGTTGTTGCAAATGACAGGATCTCATTCCTTTTTATGGTTGGATAGTACTCCATCGTGCATACGTGAAAGTGGACTAAAAGAAGCTTTGTTTGTTTTGTGATTAATTGTAATTATTTCCTATCTCTTTTGTCATAGGATGCACAATTTAAAGGTGTGGTTTGTGATATCTGAGCTACTATGAGTATAGTGGAGTGTAGGAAAGAGTAAATATCAGAAATATACTCATTGAATGTCCAGTAAACTATTTGTTCCTACATATTATCATTTCTGACAGCATTATGCAATTGGATTTTTGTCGTTGTTGTTACTACTGTACGTAATTTTTTTTTGTAACATGCACTATACTATTGAGTGTAATTTTGAGAGTCACAAACTCAGATTTCAGAAAATTATCAGAAAAGGATCATGTTAATAATTACATAAAGCAGGGTTTGCAAATTGGCGGCCACGCATGTCAAGTCCAACCCTTTTATGTTTTGTTTGAACAGTACAGTGCTTTGTTTGGTTTTTATTTTTAGTTGAATTTGAGGTCCTTTAGAAAGGGCATGCATGCTTTAGTTTCCCATTTCTCCAACATGCCCTATTGTCTTTAGCCCACTGTCTTCTCACGCCTGAATACCTCACCTGCCTGACCCCAAAGTCATCCAAGTGTGTAACCCTGAATTCAAGAATTCATTTAATCAATAGAAGAAAATTATAACCTGAAGGAAAAGTCAAGTTCTTTACATTTTCTTAAATCCTTTTTCTAATGATTTTTCACAGGAGGCACTGAAGAAAGAAATTAGCAGACTAGAAGAGTTCTTTCAAGATGTAAATACTTGTCATCTTCCTCTGAACCCTGCCCTATGTATAAAAGGGATTGATCACGATGTAAGTCAACTTATTCCTCAGATTAATGGAATATTTCTGTTTTGTATAGTTTAGTTCATTGTATATGTTTGAAATGGCAAAAAGAATTCTTAAGTTGACATTGCAATTATTTTAATGAAAAAGTAACTGAATCCATTTACATTGTGTTTTCCCTTTGATACACTAAGACCAGTTGGGATCACATTGGCCTTATCATATGATTTGTTTATTTGGAAACAAACTATCCATCAGTTCAGTGAAAAAAAAAAATAGAGGAACATATTGCTGGGTTAATTTCTTGACTCATTAAAAATGATTGATTTGGTGACCCCATGCCAGGCTGGGTATAATTTCATGGTTTATTTAGACTATGTGCATAACCATACCTAGTACATGAACATTAGTCATTAGCTACAACATTTCTATTTTGATTCGATTTAAAATTTATTGATTCTAATATGTCAGTGTGTCATATAGTTTGTGATTTTACTCACGCCTGGAAAGCCCATCTTGGCATTGTCAGACTCACAACTTCCTAAGCCTTCTCTTCCTAATCCTCTGTTATATGGTACCTCTTCAGTCACACTTCTCTGACTTAGAATCATTCTTTCTCCCTTGTTCCTGATAAGCTTTATTATCTTCCTTCTCAAAAGCCCAAGAGTACAAAGACACTAACAGAGAAAATTATAGATATGTTAGATTTAAAAGTGAAGAGGTTAAGCTATCATGCATGGACTATAAATGTTACCTAACTGAAGTCATAAGACAGTCAAGAAAACAAACCCAATAATTAGGTGAAAAATTAGACCATTATTACTGTGAATGTAAAATGTTTTGCTAAAAACTTGATACCATCATCTTTATCACTTTGCCACAAGTAAGACTCCCTGCAAATTTTTTGATATGCTTCATAAATATATTTTGAAACATAACAAAATAAGGCTTCAAATTCCTTAAACTGAGATATGTCTGTCTGGGCTGAAATCCAAATCATTACTAATTTTCAAAAAATTGCCCAACTTTTTCACCATCAGCAGTATTCTTGTCTAATGCTGCGCATATGTAGGAACTCAGCATTTCAAAGACACTGTACCTTAATGTAGAAAGAACAACAGGGATCACTGAGTCCATGTATTTTTTGTTTGTTTGTTTTTGCTTTTGCTTTATTGGCTGCTTGTTTTAAAGGAGAAGAGTGTTTTTTTTTTTTTTTTTTTCACTTAAAATTACATATAAGTTTGGCATGTGCAGGTGCACCGGCTGGGCCAGGGGTCAGCTGCCCAGGAGTCACCACCCCTAGTGCTGCAGGTGGGACCACACTCCTTCCCTATATAGCACCCTACGGTTAGCAGTACTTTTCCTGCAGAAGCTGTCCCAAGTAGAACCACTGTCTGGTTCCATTTGCTCTGACTAGCTATGCCTGGCACAGGGTTGGGCACCTATGGGTACAACAATGAACAGGACAGACATGGCCAGGTGACACCATCTTGGGAAACATTTGAATCTATCCTCCAGTCCCATTGAACAAAGAAGTGAGAAAGCTTACAGTTGAAATGAGTATGGAAAAGCTCTCTGTTTCAACAGAAACCTTATCAACTACTGGAGAATCCACACTGGGGAGAATCCTTATAAGCATGATGAATGTGGCAAGGCCTTCATTCAAACTAAATGTCTTATTTGACATCAGAGCCTACACACTGAGGGTCATATAAAAAACTTATTTAAATGGAAGCAGTTTGGAGAAACCATCTATGAGAGCTCTTAACTTGTTGACTATGAGAAAATTCATACCTTTTGAATGCAGTGTGACAAGGCATTTGGTCTGAGTAAATGTCTTATTCTGTGTCAGAGAGTTCATACCTGCCAAAAGCCTTATAAATATGATAAGCATGGAAATGTGTAGTCAAAACTCATGCCTCATTATACACCAGAGAATTCACACTGTTAAGAAACCCTACAAATATAATGGGTATGGGAAGATATTCAGTTATAGTGCCAGTCTTGTGGTACATCAGACAACCCATTGTGGGGAGAAATCTTATAAATGCAATGATAGTGTGAAAGCTGTTATATGATTGTATGAGCCATTATAGTTCACAAGTGATTGTGCACCAGAGAGTTCACACTGGAAAGGAGCCCTGTGAATGCAGTGAGCATGGGAAAGCCTTTAATCAGCATTCTATCACTATCGTCAACTATACGGGGGAGAAGCACTCAGGTATGGCTCAATTCATTTCTTAAAGCGTGGCTCTCAAAGGCAAAGAGCAAGGGGCTCAGGTCTGAGCTAAACTGTCTTTATAAGACAAATTCTCAACCTTTGCCTCCCACCCCTACCCGCAAACCATTAATCACAATGAACCATTCCCTATTTCCTTTTAAATCACTAAAGGATGGACCAAGTGGGAGAGTGGGAGGAACTGAATGCAATTCTTCCCCACTACTTAGGGAAAACAAGGACCAGGTATTTCATTTACTTACTGGTTTCTTTTTCAACTAATTTTTAGATCTCTGTCATTAATGTGTGCTTCTCAAGGAGAGAGAGCCTATCTTCCTTTCTTCCAGCTTTTCTATCTTATTATACCATCTCCATAAAATCCTCCTCTAAGACTCTGATTAATTCTTCCATCCATGGGCATTCCAATCTACTTTATAACTATCACTCTAATCTAATATCTTATCATTTGCCTCTTTCTATCTAGAAAACCCTTGCTTCTGTCTATTTGCTAATCTATGTCCCTCAAAATCTTCAAGATCTAGTTAAACTCTGAAAATTTTTTTCTTAAAATGTGGCTTCATTCAATGATGATAAACTATCTTGTGAATTATTTTCAACTTAATATGTGTGTGTGTGGGGGTGTGGGTGTGTGTGTACAACCAAATTTAATAGGCTTTGTGAGGGTAGATGTAGTGTTTCTTTTTTTAGCATATAATGTGCATACTAGTTGTTGAATACATATTTTTGACAATCACTCAAATATATACCTCACATGAAAACCAAGATGTGAAACAATAAAAGCAGAATGTCTCTGGGTGGTAGTTAAAAAGATAGGCTAAGCCTTGCCTTCAGCCTCCCTGAACTTGGGATAACTCAAAGAGATTCCCCACATATTCAATGAGCAGAATTTAAAAACCACTGATCTACACTCATTTCTTGCCTCATACAGAATTTGCTAATTCAATACCATGATATATGGTCATCTGATCCCTAATTAGCTGATTTTGCAACAGAATTTCATTGCTTAACAAGCATCCTCACCCGTAAAACTATAAAATATCTATTTTTGTTTCTAGATAAAACATCTACATTTATCTATAAAATATCTATTTCTTAACTGACCTATCAACACAAATCTAACCCAATTTCTAACTAAACAATCCCTTGCTTACTGAATCAATTCGATTTTTCAAATTGAAAATAGAAAATATCTATTTTCCATCTCTTAAACTTTTGCTTATGATTCAGTAAGCAAGGGTTTGTGTTTAGTTAAGATATTGGGTTAGATTTGTGTTGATAGGTCAGTTAAGAAATAGATATTTTCTCTCAACTTCTAATTTCAGACTTCTTGTAGATAACGTTGTTCAAGCTGATCTTTCAACATGCATTGATGTCATATTTTACTAAGTTGATAAATTGAAAGCATAGAGTCTTTTTCCTTTCTTTATATTGAGTGAAGTCTTCAATGCCATCATGAACTCTCTAATAGCCTAAAGACATACAGCTTTTCAATGCTTAATTGTAAGAAAATAAGAGGAAAACAGGCAACTAGGAAAGTAGAGTGAAAAGTAGTCAACATCACAAAGCTGAAAATGCAAATGGAAGGTGTAATTACTGGAAATGAGAAGACAAAATACGTTGTACTGCTATTTATAAAAACAAGAAAATGTTCATTAACTAAAAGATAATGAAAAATGTAAGGATTTTTCAAGGTACCTGATTAGTGTCAGGCACTGTAAAAGGTATTTTATATCCATTAGTTCCTGAATCTATCACAGAGATGTATGAGGGAGAGGTTACTTTCTCCATTTTACAGCAAATTAGTTATAAAGCTTAGATTTGAACTCAAGTCTTTCTTAACTTTCTATCTATTTTTCCTTAAAGTATTCTGCAAGGTAGAAATAATGGAAAGGAAATAAAGTTTTTAAAATAAAATTTTAACTTTTATCTACTAACCAGCTAGCATAAGACAATATTCATACACTGCTTAGTTCATTTAAACCTTAAACATATCACTACTGTTCACTGAGGAAAAAACATGGTTGAAGATCTGTAATCTGTCAAAAAGCTGGCTTCTTGGTTTCAAAGTAAAGGCTCCAGTTGATAGACTAAATTTTTTAAAATTTGTATGTTTCTGTGTTCCAAAGTATAAAAATTATTCATATGTGTTACATTTGTTCATACAACAAAGTCTGCAAGGGGCTATGATTTTGGGGAAAAGTTTTGCTTTTTGGGGGTTGGGGGTTGATTTATTTTGCTCACTAGTTTTCCCTTTTTCTTTTCCTATAGGCATGTTCATATTTTACATCTAATGCTTTGCCATTGAAGATTACTTTCATCAATGCTAATCCGATGGGCAAAAACATCAGCATTATTTTTAAGGTATGGTAGCGCTCTTAAAACATAAATTGATTCCATACACAGAACTATCGATTTATTACTCACAAAAAGAAATTGTTGTGGCTATTTTCCTCCAGCAACAACACATAGGTTTTTCAGTTATTTTAGAGTCTGCCTTTTTACAGGATTATATATAGTATGTGCCAAACTCCAATTGGCAATAAATCAAACATTACTGGCTCAAAGCCAGGGAGCCTTCAGTGCAAAACCTAAGAGAATATAATTCAGTAAATGAAGTGATATGATTGCTTTTAAGTGGCAGATAAAGTTGAATGTGAGGAAAGTTTTATTTTGGTCTAGATACTAAATTGGGATCAAAATTAACTGGAACTGAAATGACATAAGTTAATTTAACATTAAATTCTTGCCTGCTAGCACTTGTTCATTTTAGTAATTTGAGTTTTTTTTTAAATAAAAAAGTAAATATGGGTCATTTCAGTCTTCATCATTAATCCCATTGGAAAAACAGAGAAAAGGTAGTAACAGGTTTATAAGCACGTAGGAAACAGGGAACAGAGAGGGAGATAAGGGTAAAAAGTAAAAATATGCCCGTCTTCCAGTTTATTTGGCCAATTATTCAGCCAAGCCCATGCAAGAAGATCTCAGAGTGAATCTTTGGTGAATTCTCGCTGTCTATTTTGGAGGATAATGAGTAGTGTGCCCACACTTTTGCTTTGTCATGTCACCTCAAGAGTTAGTGGTCCCACAATGCTGTACTTTTCATGAAGGGGAAAAAAGAAAACACAAAATCTTATCTTGGCAGGATTTTCCATGTATAATTTAGAAAGTGTTTTCAAAACGAAAATTCTTATTTGTTTAAAAGGATAGAACTATCCTTCCCCTTTGGACATATGCAATCTCCTTAACCAATACATGACTATCACCACTTTATCATTTCTTATTATTATCAAAAATCATTTTCTCTGAAAACCTTTTAACTATCTTCAAAATAATTTGAGAAATCACTGATTTAAAGTCTAATCAATCATATGGATGCTATTTATACTCCTAGTCAAGAAGCTCTTGGTATTCTAACTGCATATCGGTGCATAAATTTATGACATACCAAATAATGTTTCACTTAGAAAGAGATCTCTCTTGGCTAAGTTTGAAATTTGAATAAACATTCATCCAGCCTGTCTTTGCCAGACTTTGAATCTGAGAAATCACACGTGGATAATAAATTGAAAATTATTATCAAGGAACAACATTCCAAGCAGCACCTCTAATTTGATGGTTGAAGCTTCTGTAATTATTTAAAGGGAAGTTCTCATTTAAAAATTTTTTTTATCAGAAACACAAGGTAATTTTAGTGCTAACAAAACCATTAAAACCACTCTAAGTCAGGCTAGAAATGTATCCAAGGAGAAAAGTGACATGTACTGTATTTGACTGCTTTTAATGAAATTCAAGGAAAAACCCAGGGTCTATAATTTTGTTTTTAACAGGCTGGAGATGATCTTCGTCAGGATATGCTTGTTCTGCAGATTATTCAAGTGATGGACAATATTTGGCTGCAGGAAGGCTTGGATATGCAAATGATCATTTATAGATGTCTATCCACAGGAAAAGACCAAGGTCAGTATAGATTAGAAAGTGCGCTGGCTCTCATTATTTATTTCACACATTCACTAGTAATAGGCTACGAAACTTTCTCCAGCTTTCGTTTTAAACTACAAGTTTGAAAATCCAAAGAACTATACACATTCTTCTTTTTTTAAAAGAATTATTTTCAAAAATGATAAGCCAACAGAATTTATATAAAGCATAATATGCTTTTAGGTATTAATTAGGACCTTCACATTACAAATGTTAACTGTGATTTTATTTTATGTGTCTTTAAGAGTGAGTTTCATTAATAACTTACTGTTATTTTTCTCATTTTCTAATATAAAGCCTACTCATTTTTAAAAGAATACAATTGTTACTTATTAACACAAAATCTACACATTTTCAAGTGCTGAAAGGAGTTCTGGAAATTCTAAACACATTATAAACCTTAATTTAATTTCTAAAAGACTTTTGAGTAGATAAAATATCAACAGTCAATGTTGGCCACACATGTAAATATTGAACATATGTCAGCATTTCTTTTCCTTTATAAAAGCCAAGAAATCAATATGAAAACATAATTACACTTATGCACATTTTCAGTGAAAGTAATGTCAATAGACCACCCAAATTATTACTAAAACATCAGAGGTAGAATTGCAGTTAATTACAATAATGCCAAATTAAAGAGACAACAGTATCTAAGATATCTTATAAATTTTTTTTACATATAACCATTGCCACTTAGAATTTTATTAAATTAATTGGTATGAATTATAGCAGATACATATGCATAAACAAAGGGATGAAATCATAGAACTGGAGAGGGGATCTAGACCACGTAGTCATTTTTTTTTTTTTTTTAATTTAAGCAGAGCTACAATTTAAACCTGTCATCACAAAAGAACTGTCATGCCATGGATCCTCACTGCCTGAGGTCCCACCAGCAGGCTCAATACCCCAGTCAACACTTGAGATTTTAGATGCTAAGTATGAAAACACCTCCAAATTTACTCGCCACTTAATACCTTACAATGACTGCATTACAGTCATACTAGCCAATTGATTTGATTCTGATAACAGGGCTCCTACTTCCATGCCAAGTGTCCCACTCTAAATACTTTCTAAATCTCTAGTTCCTACAACAGTCATTTATCCTTGCTACCATGAGATTGTTATTCCTTGCATCTTACCCTACTTTTCCTCACGTAAGTGACCTAATGCTTTCCTATCCTAAAATGCTGAAATAGAATAATGCTACATAATCCAAGCTGAGATCTTTGATGTTACATGAATCACCTTTTCTCCAGATATTGAATAAATTACTGATCCCAGTGGAATTTTTAAATTTTATCTCATTTCTATTTATAATCATAGAATGTAACCAAGGCTGAATCTTTTAGTTAATAAAATAATTCAGCAGAAATAACTATAGACTTATCCAAAGTTGCAGATGTCGCAAGACAAAAGTTATTTTTCTTCTCTACCAACAACAACCTTCAATAGCTGTAAGATTTCAGAGGGCATTATACTGACAAAATAATTCTTCAAGAAAAATAGAGATCATTAAAACAAATATCATTTTTAGAAGATTAGGTTGCATTTTTAATCAGGTTCCAAGGCTTACTGAATACCTACTTTTCTCAAGAAATGTCACAACGTGAGATGGGAAATGCATGCTAAAATGAGCTAAACAGAGTTGTGCCCTTGAGGAGAGTAAACTCCAGTTTCCATGAAGTTTCCATGACTTTATCAACATTATTGCTGAGTATCATTCTCATGGTCACTTTGTATGTAATGTCCTAGGAGTTCTGAGAGAAATTTTCAGGGCAAATAAAAATTCTTCAGGATTTATTTTATCATTGGTCCTCCAACTTTGATGAACATAAAAATTACATAGGGGGATGGAAAGAATAGATACAACCTACCCCCAACCCAAGCGCACTAAATCAGACTTCCCCGGAGGTGGAGGAGAGGCTCAAAGGTTGATTGCAAAAAGCTGCTCAGGTGTTTCTTATGCACCCTTGTCTGAAAGACACCGCCTCATACAACACCACCTTGGGTAATTTTATCCCTAAGAGCCTTGCTACTTAAAGTGTGAACCGCAGACCCACAGCACTGACATCACCTGGGAACTTGTTAGAAATGCAGAATCTCAGGCCGCACCCCTGCCATACTCAATTAGAACATTTTAACAAAATCTCCAAACATATTAGTGCGTTTTCACACTGCTATAAATACCTGTGAGAGGTGACAGCGTGCTGGCAGTCCTCACAGCCCTCGCTCGCTCTCGGCGCCTCCTCTGCCTGGGCTCCCACTTTGGCGGCACTTGAGGAGCCCTTCAGCCTGCCGCTGCTGTGTGGGAGCCCCTTTCTGGGCTGGCCAAGGCCGGAGCCGGCTCCCTCAGCTTGGGGGGAGTTATGGAGGGAGAGGCGCGGGCGGGAACCGGGCTGCGCCCAGTGCTTGCCGGCCGGCTGGAGTTCCAGGTGGGCGTGGGCTTGGCGGGCCCCGCACTCGGAGCGGCCGGCCGGCCCTGCCGGCCCGGGCAATGAGGAGCTTAGCACCTTGGCCAGCGGCGGCGGAGGGTGTGCTGGGTCCCCCAGCAGTGCCGGCCCACCAGCGCTGCGCTGGATTTCTCGCCGGGCCTTAGCTGCCTTCCCGCGGGGCAAGGCTCGGGACCTGCAGCCCGCCATGCCAGAGCCTCCCCCCCGCCTCCGTGTGCTCCTGTGCAGCCGGAGCCTCCCCTACGAGCGCGGCCCCCTGCTCCACGGCGCCCAGTCCCATAGACCACCCAACGGCTGAGGAGTGTGGGCGCACGGCGCAGGACTGGCAGGCAGCTCCACCTGCAGCCCCAGTGCGAGATCCACTGGGTGACGCCAGCTGGGCTCCTGAGTCTGGTAGGGACGCGGAGAACCTTTACCTCTACCTCAGGGATTGTAAATGCACCAATCAGCTCCCTGTCAAAACAGACCACTGGGCTCTACCAATCAGCAGGATGTGGGTGGAGCCAGATAAGAGAATAAAAGCAGACTGCTCAAGCCAGCAGTGGCAACCCACTCAGGTCCCCTTCCACACTGTGGAAGCTTTGTTCTCTCACTCTTTGCAATAAATCCTGCTGCTGCTCACTCTTTGGGTCCACACTGCCTTTATGAGCTGTAACACTCACCGCGAAGATCTGTAGCTTCACTCCTGAAACCAGCGGGACCACGAACCCACCGGGAGGAACGAACAACTCCAGACACACCGCCTTAAGAGCTGTAACACTCACCGCGTAGGTCCGCAGCTTCACTCCTGAGCCAGCGAGACCATGAACCCACCAGAAGGAAGAAACTCCGAACACATCCGAACATCAGAAAGAACAAACTCCAGACGCGCCACCTTACGAGCTGTAACACTCACCGCGAGGGTCCGCGGCTTCATTCTTGAAGTCAGTGAGACCAGGAACCCAGCAATTCCGGACACACCTGGACTGGGTAATTAATAAAGGAAAGAGGTTAAATGGCTCACAGTTCCACATGGCTGGGGAGGCCTCAGGAAACTTATATTCATGGCGGAAGGTGAAGCGGAAGCAAGGGCCTTTTTCACAAGGTGGCAGGAAAAAAAGGGGGAGAATGGGGACCTGCTAAACATTAATAAAACCATCAAATCTTGTGAGAACTCACTCACTATCTTGAGAACAGCATTGGGGAAAACTGTCCACATGATCTGATCACCTCCCACCAGGTCCCTCCTTCCACACGTAGGGATTATGGGGATTATAATTTGAGATGAGATTTGACTGGGGACACAGCTAAACCATACAACAGAGTTATTTGTTGCATTAACATTTGAGAAATATTACATTAAAGGACTATAAGAGTGAAACCACACATATTACTCTATGTATACAGAATTATGTTCGAAGAATTTAAATAGTGTATGATATATACTAGCTTAAAATGTATAAAATGTAATTTATGATTTCAATTAATGAGCAGAATTTAGCCACCATGATTACTATAAATTAGGTACAAGGTTTTCTGGATAGTCAGCAATTCAAGGCTTGTGATCAGTGTCTTGGGATTTAGAAAACATTAACTCCCTAGATCAACGTAGTTGGAAAAGCAATTGACATTGCTGCAGCAAAGTATCCAAAAAGGTGGAATCATCTAAGTCCTAATTTTTGGCATGGTCAAAGGTAAGATGGCATTGAAACACTCAGCAACCATGTAGAAAGTGACTTTCTTCAGGAAGTATTAAATAGAGGAACTGGAAAAATGAGGAGGGAAATTTTCAGGATTAAAAAGCATCACCTACTGACATTAAATGTTTTAAATCTGCTATCTCCCTTAACACACATGAGAAAACCTGGGCAACAGCCAAATACTATTAGGAGAGAAGGGAGAAGTGTCATGATACTATGGATATTCCCAGGACCTGTCTCTGGGATGTGAAATTTCCTTCTGATCCACAAATGTAGATGCCCAATGATCACAACAGGACTATCAGATGTTAAGAGAAATTAAGGCTGCAAACTAGCTGTAACTGACCAAATTCAGCACAGATAAGTCTTTTGTTTATCACCACCATAATCTACTTTAATGTTGTTTAATTTGAATGCTTTTTAGGTAGATCATTAAATGGTCAATTTAAAAAACTCAACCATCTCTCTGTTCATATAGTTATATTTGTGTCCCTGGTCTCTCTGGGAATTTGAGTTTGCAGCTCCTGCAATTGTCGAGACTATGGAAATCAGAAACTCTAGACTTTAATTTATTTTAATGACTTTATTTATAATACTGTACTTTGCAGGTTGTTTTGTAGACATTATCCCTGAGAGAGCTTTAGGTACTGGATCTAAATTGCTGTTCTGTACAGTATAAAAATCAGAAGGTTTGCAAATATTTACATTCCAATAACCTTACGAGCACAATAAAAAAAAGCCTTGATGGATATATGGCCAGCAGAGCAAAGTTCCTATTTAAGTTCAATCAATATATGCTCCCTTTAAAAAAATTACTATTGTAGTTTCTCTTTAATGTTGACTGAGAAGGAAGGAGCAGGTGGCTCTCTAGATGTTCACTGCTGAGTTATTCTGTTCACTCCCGGAAATGTAACATTTAACTGTGAAGCTTTTTTTAACCCGAACATTGATTTTTATAATATATGTGCAATGTTTGTTATGGAGAGTGTATTTGGCTCCCTTAAATTGTAAATATATTTGTTATCCAAGCTTAAATGTCCTCCCTTAAACTGTAAATGAGTGCACCAGCCATGTGATAATTAATTCACTACTCAGTGGGGTCTCTGTTCATCATCAAGATTGGCTTGCTACTATAGCTCTAGAAAAAATATTAAAGCTGCTTCTGATTAATCCGATCCAAACACAAGTAGCCTCATTGTTCTCCAGGATTTGGGGAAGAATTAGAAAGAGATGCATCTAGATAAGCCTCCTCCAGAAAAGAAGATTTGAAAAGGAAAGGGGTAATCCAGTAGCGCTGGAAGCTATTGTTGTTATATTTCCTAAGGCTCTCTCATCCTGTGATGAAGGAATTGTCTCTGTAATCTTTTTTTTCTCTACCAGGATTGGTGCAGATGGTACCTGATGCTGTGACCCTAGCAAAGATTCATCGCCATTCTGGACTGATAGGACCATTGAAAGAAAATACAATTAAAAAGTGGTTCAGTCAGCACAACCACTTAAAGGCAAATTATGAAAAGGTTTGTCCTGCTGCAGATCATTTTAAATAATGTACTTAAATAAGAATATGCTCTGGTTCATTAGATGTTCTGAATTGTAGAAAAGTAAATTAAGTGCACTTTGAGTTCTAATTCAATCAGCCCAGTAATAATGACCCAGTTTAAATGATATATTAACTACATAAAAGTTTCTGTATTTTATTTAGTTTCTGGGTGAAATTCCTGGTTATCAATAAAGATTTTTTTTTTTTGCTCAGCTGCCATCCTGACATCAATCTTACACCAGAAACAATAACCCTTGAAATTACCTCATTTAAGTAATCTCCAACTTCTATAAATATCCCTTCTTTTCTTTGCAATACATTTCTTCTGCCATTCCCCACTTTTTCGTCTCCCATTTTCTTAATGGTTTGCAAAATGTAAAATAGAGTTTATGTATGTCATAATTTTACCAAATGTACTGTTTTATTTGACTGCAAACACTTTTTCTCAACGTTTACTTCATTCTGGTATCTGGCTTGCAGTGTACAGTTGTGCAGGTTCTGCCCTGTATTAGGGATCTTGGCTAAGGAGATGAGTGTGGCTAGAACCAGTCCTTGGTCCACTTGCCAAGCTATGATCTAGTACAGCTGGGTCCACCCAGAGGAAGGAGCACCTAAATGCTAATTCATGCAAAAATGCACCATTAGATTTGCTTGGTACTATCCTGTGCACTGAAATCCCCTTATTTTGAGAAATTCCTCAAACCTGGGTAAACTGGGATGATTGGTCACCCTACCTATGATAAAAAGGCCATGATAAAAAAGACCCCAGAGTTCATCTATTCCACACTTCCATAACATTGTGTTGGAGCAAAATACAAGCTTTACAGGCCAAATAATAAATAATTAGATAAAATTACCTTCAAGTCTACTTTTTAGCTGTTCCCAAAATTGTAACTTCAGTTTTGCATTAATCCTGTGGTTACGTTGTTTCCAAATACATCACTATTCACAACCACCATATGAAGGACATATTTTATTATTTTCACTTTCTAAGTGAAGAACATTTGGATTGACAAATTAAGTGACTTGCTTAGGCATGTGGGAAACCTAGAACTAAGGCACCCTAGCATGTAGCCTGGTGACCTAGCCTTCACTACATCAAGGCAGCCCCTCCATGCTAGGAGACCCATAACCTTGTCCCAACCAGTCATTCCTGGTTACACCACCAAGTTGATGAAATGATGTATACCCAGGAGATCATTTTGGACGCAAAGTGTATTTTTGGAAAGAAACATCTGCTCATTAGAGAAACATAAACACAAATTGACTTAATGATAATCTGCTTCCACCCACACAGGCATTCACTGATATATATGTACTATACCAAACAGCTTCACACATCAACTACATTGATGACCTATTTGTAAAAATACACATAAAATGTTACAGATTTCTCAGTATAGCTTTCTCTGTATTCCAAAATTTCAAATATTCAACCATTGATATTTTCAAATTCCTCTGGGGATAGGCAATATTGGGCCGTATTGTTCCTTTTACTTTGAAAAAAAATCATTCAATATTGTATATTTGAGGTATCAAAAAATGACACTAGGAAACCTCTCTAGTGAACCAATGAAAATTAGCTCCATCTGAATGAAGGAGATATTTTCTGCAGTTTCAGTGAAAACATTCATCTATTAGGCTAAAGAACAATTGTTTCATATTCTTCTGTAGCAGATCAAGAATCAGCTGCTTAACTGTACCCTCCTGTCCACTGAGATGTAGAAATTTTTCCTGATTATGTAATTTTGCTTCTTATCATTTACTTTTTATGATTACTTCTGATGCTAATGCATTTGCTCATTTTTTGTTGTTATTTTTGCATGATTGTTTTTCAATGAATTAGGCCTTGAGGAACTTTTTCTACTCCTGTGCTGGCTGGTGTGTGGTAACATTCATCCTGGGAGTATGTGACCGTCACAATGATAATATCATGCTGACAAAGTCGGGCCACATGTTTCATATTGACTTTGGAAAATTCTTAGGTCATGCACAAACATTTGGAGGGATAAAAAGGTCAGTGCACAAATGTTTATTACAGTAATTAAGCAGTGTCCTAAGCAATATGTATAACATGTAATTGCACAGAAACCCTGCTGATGACTTGCTCCCATCTTTCAAATCCCCCAAGGTAATATAAACATGATAATATATCTAATAAGATTGAAGAAAAGTTTTAAAGTAGATTTTTAATGCAACAAATTTGATTTCCTCAAATTGGTAGTAGACTAAACTGGTCTTCCCCCATGAGAAGCAGCTAATCCTGTTTTAGTCTGTCATTTGAAGTAATATTGTTTGTTTCCTTATGAACCTTGAATGGACAATGAGGTATGAATTGACGATCTCGAAACATCTGCTATATTGCTCATAGCAAATCATCACTGGTCTACACATATTAATACTAGCTTACTTCCCACACTGAACTAGCCTTACATCATTCCACAGATATTTAGGGAATACCTACTTTTCAAGGATATAACAGTAAACAAGACAGACACAAACCCTGATCTCTTTCTAGTAGGGGTGGCAGACATTAAACAAGTTTACAAGCTAAGAAATGACTTGAGAAAATGAGAAGTTATTTTAGAAAACTAAGGCAGAGAAATGGAATAGAAAGTAACTGGAGTGGGGATACTATTTTAAAGAGGCATCTCGGAAGACATGACAAAGAGCTGTGTCCGTATGACCACCTCATGGAGATCCATGAGAAGAGAATTCCAGGAAGAAAGAACAGCACATACAATAGCAGTGAGCACAGAAATGAGCATGGCATGTTCCAGTGACAAGAAGACCTGGAGTCTGGAGATGGGATGGAGAGGGGCGGGCAGTAGGAGGTAAGGGTGAAGAGTTTGGTGGAGGCCCAATCAGGTAGGGCACAGAGGGCATAGAGAGTGTGGCTTTTATTTTTTAAGTTCAGAAGAAACTTTTCGATTTTAGTGGTTTTCAAAAGCTTTCTTTGATACCTTGTGTAATGGAGACCAGTGAGGAGACTACTGCAATAAAGTGAGACCAGTAAAGGTAGAAGTAGTAAAAACCGACAGATTCAGAATATATTTTGAAGACAGAGCCACAGGATCTGCTAATTGATTGGACGTTGGCTGTGATTAATGAACTGGAGGAGGGGCACAGAAGGTCAGAGAAGAAAAGAAAACATTCAAGGATGATGCCTAGATTGTTTTATCTTAGCAAATGGCTGAATAATTATATTATTTACTGAAATAAGGAATACCGATAGATGAATAGGTTTTGTTTCATTTTCTTTAAGCCGCAAGTAAGGAAATCAGAAGTTGAACACTAAAAATCTTTAAAAATATATTTTATATGAAGGTAGAAATAGGATCAAACCATTCCAAAGACTAATTAGTCACTTTCGCCTGAGAACAGCCTCTCAATATAAGAAATAATAATATTTCTTACAAGATAATGTGATCGAATTTATACCAGATGGCCATAACCTGGCATTAAAATGCCAACATAAACTACATGATATATACAAATGGATTATTTTACTTTTTGTTACTTTCAATACATTGCTTTCTTTAATAAACAGCCTCGAAAAATTTACCACATATTCATTCACTTCTTTTTCTTTTACTTTTTTTTTTTTTTGAGATGGAGTCTCATTCTGTCGCCCAGGCTAGAGTGCAGTGGCATGATCTTGGCTGACTGCAACCTCTACCTCCTGGGTTCAAGCGATTCTCCTGCCTCAGCCTCCCGAGTAGCTGGGACTACAGCAGTGTGCCACCATGCCTGGCTAATATTTGTATTTTTAGTAGAGATGGGGTTTCGCCATGTTGGCCAGGCTGGTCTCGAACTCCTGGCCTCAGGTGATCTCCTGCCTCGGCCTCCCAAAGTGCGGGGATTAGAGGTGTGAGCCACCGTGCCTGGCCTTCATTCGCTTCTTAAATGTTCACTGGGAATGGTCTGTGTGCCAAGGACTGTGATAAACATTGGAGATACAAAGATAATTAATATGCATTTATCATGAAAGTTAGGGATACTCTTTCAAGTACTGTGAATACAGACACATAAATGATTATTATAAAATGTTATAAGGGCAGAGATAGAGAAATGTACAGACCATGAGAATGTCATAGAGGAGGGATACCTAGCTTATGAGGGACAAATGTCAATTAACATACTTGAGTGTATATAAAATTTATTCATGTAACACTTTTTTCCTGAGCTCTACCTTTTTCTAAAAATTCAAAGATTCAGTTTGGACATCTTTTTTTAAAATTTTGATGTTTTGTACACTGGCAATTTGGAGTACCCTTATTCATTTATTCCACTGGCTTCTGTATTGTTCATGTGAGTGGTTTAAAATGAAAAAAGATATTTCAGCTCTACAGAAAAAGTTCCAGTTGGCAGACATAAAAAAGTAAAGAAAAGATTATTAAAACAGTATGGTAAGTTCATATACCACGGTCTGTAGAGAAGATCAAGCTCCAGTTTAGTTGCTTGTTGATGCTACAGCAGCTACTGCTACTTCTAGAGTTTGGCAGTTTTAAACCTTTCTTAAGCAGCATCATAGGTCAATTAAAAATGTGCCCAGCATACAGCCACACTCATAATCGGTTCTTAATATTTTCTGCTGAATTAAGCAGCCAATAAACCAATCATCAACCATTCAATAATTATTGATAGGATGAATGAAAATGAAGTTGCCACTGTCTTCCTTTGAGAATATTAGTTATTAACCACCAGCTAAGGAGGCCAACTGCAGCTCCATGAGCCATATGGATTATTGTTTCTAAGATTTTACGTCCGCTGGTGGCTCCCATAAGGCTCATCGGCAGTGTCTCCTTGGATTACTTCCTCAATGCTGACACATTTGCCCTAAGTTTGTTTAATGGTAAAACTGAACTATACCTATTACACTATCTTTTGAATTGTAGGAAGCATCTAATATTTCTCCTCCTAAGCTCTTTCAGTTTCTGGAATTCACAGAACGTTGTTTTGTAGGACAGCTAACTTCTTCCATACTAGGTTCATTGTTTGTTCTTATTGTTTTTTAGGTACACAAAAGTCCTTTTACAAGTCTTATAGGTCCTGTAAGTAGGACCTTTGTATTCCCCTAGGATAAATGAACATGCTTATTTGTCCCACATTTATTATGTTATGGACCCCATTTTTAGAGAGAAACCTAGCCCACACCTAGTTTCTGTACACATACTCAGATGTATTAACCCACTTATGCCGGAGGTTGCAAATTTTTTTTGTGAAAAATCAGACCTTAGCGATGACCTTGAGCAGTAGGATATAAATAACTCACACAAGCTTAGCGTTCCAGTAATGGAACACTAGGCATAAATGAGTTTAATAACACCCCCCATAATATACAAAACCAGATTTATAAATCATGCCCTAGGACTGTCATAACATCCCATAGTCTGACAAGATCATAAAATGCTCCAATACCAAAAAACAATAACCCTAGGTCATAGTCTTTAATTAAAATGCTGCACCCACTGGAAGCATAGAGTTTATATGTACAGATACACGTGTTTCTTCTATTGTCTATTTCTTAAAAACATGGAAGGGAAAAGCATTTGTATAACTTTTTATGGTTTACACAATATTATTATTATTATTATTGCTTTTTTATTTTTATTTATTTATTTTTTGAGATGGAGTCTCGCTCTGTCACCGAGGCTGGAGTGCAGTGGCACAATCTCAGCTCACTGAAATCTCCACCTCCCTGGTTCAAGCAATTCCCCTGCCTCAGCCTCCTGAGTAGCTGTAATTACATGCCACCATGCCTGGCTAATTTTTTTGTATTTTAGTAGAGACAGGGTTTCACTCTGTTGGCCAGACTGGTCTCGAACTCCCGACCTCAGGCAATTTGCCTGCCTCGGCCTCTCAAAGTGCTGAGATTACAGGCGTGAGCCACCGCACCCAGTTACAAAATATTGTTAACATATATTAACTAATTCATTGTGTATTAACTAACACAGCAAAGAGGTGATATAAGAAGGATGTTGAGAAAAAACATTTCTCACTGGGCTGCTGCCCTTTATACTCATGCTTACATCACCATTCCAGAGCATCTCACACTAAGCATCTGTGTTACTCTCTTTAGGATATGTTACAGACATTGAGCTCTCCTGGCTCTTAAATTAAATTGAGTCAGCGAAGCCACTCTCTCATTTGGAATCTATGCTCAGGTGTCCCTGAACAATTCCTCTGAATTCAGTTCTCCAGGAATCTGGAAATTCTATTTCGACACTCAGACCAACTCTGAGGCTCCCATAAACTTTCAAACTTCTAAGAGAGAAAAAATAAATCTTAGTTATGATTATGAAGGATTTCACATCCTGCATGTAAACAAATGATCCCTTCTTATTGGCTTTAGCTGTGAGACTAGATAAAGAGAATTTATACCATCAGATTAAATCAAAGAACAACTGAGGTATTACTTAATGATTCTGGGGAAAATTTGGCTTATCTTTATAATGGAAACAATAAGGAATTTCTCCAGCTCTCTGAAACCAGTTGGTTTTTCTTTTGAACTATTGCCTAATTATTATCTTCTTTTTTGGGGGACAGGGTCTCACTCTGTCGCCAAGGCTGGAGTGCAGTGGCACAATCATGGCTCACTGCAGCCTTTACCTCCCTGGACTCAGGCGATCCTCCCACCTCAGCCTCCCAAGTAGCTGGGACCAGAGGCATGCACCACCATACCGAGCTAACTTTTTTATTGTTTTGTAGAGATAGGGTCTCACCATGTTGCCCAGGCTGGTCTTCAACTCCTAGGCTCAAACAATTTGGACCTCGGCCCAAAATGCTGGAATTATAGGCATGTGCCACAGTGCCCGACCTATCTTCATTTTTTAATTTTCTTTCACCGAGATACAAATTAAAGTGGCCAAAAATTGTGCATCCACAATTTTGCACTCAATTCCACTGTAACAATGATTTCTACAGAGTGATTTTTCATTACATAAAAGATTTCACTGTAGTAATAAACTCAAAATTTCAACTGAATAATTTCTTGATAATTACATGCTCTCATAAAGCAGGAGAAATTGAGAAAAACGTTTATTACTGATGTTTGTTGCTCTCCTAGCTTTTTATTTCATACTTTTATTTTTTAGACTAGACTGTGTTTTCATATTCTATATGGCCTTTCGCTTTGCTGATGCTAGCCTTGCATTAAGTGTTTTTTGTAGCTTTCTTTCTAGATAATTTTAAAGGGCAATATGACCAGTGTTTAAGGTCAGGTACACTGGAGACAGACTATGTGTTTTTGTTTTGTTTTTATTTATTTTTATTTTGAAAAAGTTATTATTTATGTTATTTATTATTGACAGATCATAGTTGTTTGCATTTATGGGATACAATGTGATGAAATCAAACTCATTAACACAGCCACCACCTTGTTTACCTATCACTTTTTTATGGTGAGACATTTGAAATTTACTCTATTATTTTTACATTTATAATACATTACTATTGACTGTAGTCAACTGATGGACAATAGATCTAAAAGTCTATTCCTACTGTCTATCTGAAACTTTATACTCTTTGATCAACAGCTCCCATTCCCCCCAACTCCTCACTCCCTAAGACTCTGATAATCACCATTCTACTCCTACAAATTAAACTTTATTAGATTTCACATGTATGTGAGATCATGTGATTTTTTCTGTGGTTGGCTTATTTCACTTAGCATAATGCTCCCTGGATTCATTCATGTTGTCGTAAATGACAGAATTTCCCCTCTTTTAAAACTAAATAGTATTTCATTGTGTGTACATACTACATTTTCTTTATCTCTTCATCCATTGATGGACATTTATTTGTTTCCATATCTTGGCTATTGTGAACAATACTGCAAAGAATATGAGAGTGAAGACATTCTTGCAACATATTGATTTCCATTCTTTTGAAGAAATACCCAGAAGCGAGATTATTCGGTCATACGGTAGTTCTATTTTTAGTTTCTAGAGGAAACTAGATGCTGTTTTCCATAATTGCTGTACTAATTTATGTTCCCACAAACATTGCATAATTTCCCTTTTTTTAAACCCTTAACTTAATCCCCAACACTTAATCTTTCATGTTTTTGATAAATCCATTCTAACAGATGTGAGGTGGTTTCTCAGTGTGGCTTTAATAGCATTTCCTTGATAATTAGTAATGCCTAACAGTTTATGTACTTATTGGCCATTTATATGTCTTCTTTTGAGAAATGTCTATTTAGGTTCTTTGCTTATTTTTTAATCAGTTTATTTGTTTTCTTGCTGTTAAGTTATTTGAGTTTCTTATATATTTTGGATACTAACCCATTATCAGACAAATGGTTTGCAAACATTTTCTCAGATTCTATGGGCCATCTCTTCAGTTTGCTAATTGTTTCCTTTACTGAGTAGAAGTGTTTTAGTTTGATGCCTTCCATTTGTCTATTTTTGCTTTTGTTGCATGTGCTTTTGGGGTCTTATCCAAAAAAAAATTGCTGAGACCAATGTCATGGAGATTTCCCCTTATGTCTTCTTCTAGCAGTTTTATAGTTTCAAGTCTTATATTTAAGTATTTTCTCCATTTTGAGCTATTTTTTGTGGGTGATGTAAGCTAAGTTCTTAATTTTATTCTTCATGTGAATATCCAGTTTATCAAACACAATTTATTGAAAGACTGTCTTCTTTCCATCATGTGTTCTTGGCACCTTTGTCAAAAACAAGTTGACCATAAATGCATGGGTTTATTTCTGGGTTTTCTATCTTGTTCCCGTTTGTTCAATGTATCTATTTTTATGCCAGGACCATGCTGTTTTGATTACAATCACTTTATAATATGTCTTGAAGTTGGGTAGTGTGATTCCTCTGGCTTTGTTCTTTTTGCTCAAGATTGTTTTGGCTGCTTGGGATCTTTTGTGGTTCCGTGATAAGGATTGTTTGACCATTTGTGTGAAAAAAAAATGACATCTGGTTTTTATAGGAATTGCACTGAATCTGTAGATTGCTTTGGGTAATATGGACATTTTAAGAATATTAATTCTTCCAATCCATGAACACAGAAAATCTTTTAAGTTTTTTCAGTTTCTTTCATCCGTGTTTTACAGTGTTCACTATACAAGTCCTTTACTTCCTTGGTTAAATTTGCACCTAAGTATTTGATTTTTTGTTGCCCCCATAAATGGGATTTTCTTAATTTTTTTTCCAGATAGTTCATTATTAGTATATAGAAATGCTACTGATTTTTGTATGTTTGTTTTGTGTCTTGCAACTTTAGTGAATTCCTTTATCAGTTCTAACAGTTCTTTAGTGGAGTCTTCAGGATTTTCTGTATATATCATGTCATCAGCAAATAGAAACAATTTCACTTCTTCCTTTCCTATTAGGATGCCTTCAATTTTCTTTTTGTCTTGCCTAACTGCTCTGGCAACTTCCAGTACTATGCTGAAAAGAAGTGGTAAGAATGGGCATCCTTGTCCTGTCTCTGATCTTAGAGGAAAAGCTTTCAACTTTTCACCATTGAGAATAAAGTTAGCTATGAGTTTGTCATATATGGCCTTTATTGTCCTGAGGTACATATCCTTTATACTTAATCTGTGGAGAGTTTTTATCATGAAGGTATGTTACATTTTGTCACATGATTTTTCTGCATCCAGTGAGATGATGATGTTATTTTTATCCTTCAGTTTGTAAATTTAGTGTATCACATTTATTAATCTGGGTATGTTGAACTATCCTTGGATCCCAGGGTAAATCCCTCTGGACCATGGTGAATGATTCTTTTAATGTGTTCTGGAACTCAGCTTTCTAATAATATTTTCTTGAGTATTTTTCCATCTACGTTAATTAGAAATATTGGCCTGTAATTTTCTTTTCTTGTAGTGTGCTTTTGTGGGTTTGATATCAAGATAATGCTAGTCTTGTAAAATGAGTTTGAAAGAATTTCTTCTATTTCAATTTTGTGGAAGAGTTTGAAAAGAATTGGTATTCTTTTTTTTTTTTTATGTTTGATAGAATTCAGGAGTAAAGCTGTCCAGTTGTGGGCTTTTCTTTGATGAGAGAGTTTTTATTACTGATCCAATCTCCTTACTCATTATTGGGCTATTCAGATTTTCTGCTGCTTTCTGATTCAGTCTTGGTAGATTGTATGTGTCTAGGAATTTATCCAATTCTTCAAGGTTATCCAATTTTTTGGCATATAATTGCTCATCCCATTTTTTAATGATCCTTTCTATTACAGTGGCATCAGTTATAATGTCTCCTCTTTCACTTTTGATTCGTTTATTTGAATAGTCTTTCTTTTTTTCCTAGTTAGTCTAGTAAGCAGTTTGTATCACCATCTTGTAAACAGTTTCTTACAAAATGCAAACCATCTAGTAAACGGTTTGTATTTTGTATTTTGTTTATCTTTTCAAAAAACAACTGTGTGATTTTTTTTCTGTTGTTTTTTAGTACTTATTTCATTAATTTCTGCTCTGGTCTTTGTTATTTCCTTTCATTTGCCAGCTTTGAACTAAGGTAGTTCTTCTGTCTCTAGACTTTTGAGGCGTTATGTTACATTGCTTATTTGTGATTTTTCTTCTGCTTTGACATAGACATTTATTGCTATGAATTTCCCACTTGGAACTGCTTTTGCTGCATGCAATATGCTTTAGTCTGTTTTGTTTTTATTTTTGTCTCCATGTACTTTTTATATTTTCTGTGACCCATTGGTTGTTGATGAGCATGTTGTTTAATTTCCACATATTTGAGTATTTTCCAAATTTCTCCTGTAGTTGATTTCTAGTTTTACAGCATTGTGATCCAAAAATATACTTAATATAATTTCAATCACCTTGAATTTGTTGTTTTCTTTTGTGACCTTACACGATCTATCCTGGAGAATGTTTCATGTGCACCTGAGAAGAATGGGTATCCTACTGCTATTGGATGGAATGTTTTGTATTTGGTCTAAAGTATAATCTATGTCCAATATTTCTTTATTGATTTTATTTCAATCCCTGAACACAGGGTCTTTCTATTGTTTTCTTTGAATTCTTTCTTTAATGCATAATAGCTTTTATCGCAGAGATCTTTTACCTCCTTGGTTAAATTTATTTCTATTTTACTTTTTTGTGACCATTGTAAAAGGAAGTGCCTTTTTGATGTCTTTTTCAGGTAGTTCTCTACTGGCATATAGAATTGCTACTGATCTTGTGTATTGATTTTGTATCCTGCAACTTTATTGAATTTGTTTATTTGTTATGGCAAATTTTTTGTGAAGTCTTTAGTATTTCTATGTAAATGATCATGTCATCTGCAAACACAGATAAATTTGACTTCCTGCTTTCCTATTTGAATGTTCTTTTTTTCTTTCTCTTGCCAAATTGCTCTGAGTAGGACTTCCAACACTATGTTGAATAAAAGTGGTTAAAGTGGGCATCCTTGTCTTCTTGTTCTGGATCTTAGAGGAACAATTTTAACTTTTCCTCATTTTGTATGATGTTAGCTGTGGGTTTGTCATATATTGACTTTATAATGAGTATTTTCCTTTTATACCTAATTTGTTGAGAGTTTTTATCATGAAGGATGTTAAATTTTATAAAATACTTTTTCTATAACTCTTGAAGCAATTATATGATTTGTGTCCTTGATTCTATTATTGTGATGTATCACACCTGTTTATTTGTAGCTGAATCATCCTTGCACCTCTGATATAAATCCCACTTGATCATGGTGACTGGTCTTTTTAATGTGTTGTTGAATTGGTTTGCTAGTAATTTGTTGGGGATTTTTGCATCTATGCTCATCAGACCTGTGGTTTTCTTTTTTTGTTGTGTGCTTCTCTGGTATTGGAACTAGTGTAATGCTGGCCTCATAAGATGAGTTTGGAATGATTCTCCGCTTTTTTCTATTTTTGGAAGAGTTTGGTAAGAATTTGTATTAGTTCTTTTTCAAATAGAATTCAGCAGTAAAACCATCAGACTCTGGGCTTTTCTTTGATGAGAGAGTCTTTATTACTACTTCTGTCTTGTTACGCATGATTAGTTTGTTCAGGTTTTCTATTTCTTCATGATTTAATCTTGGTATATTGTATGTATCCAGTAATTTACCTATTTCTGCTAGATTTTCCAGTTTGTTGGCATATAATTGCCCATAATAGTCTCTTCTGAGCCTTTGTATTTCTATCATATCAGTCGTAATGTCCCTTTTAAAAATCTTTGATTTTACTTGTCTTTGCTCTTTTTTTCTTAGTCTAGCTAAATGTTTGTGAATTTTATTTATTTATTTTTAAAGAACCAACTATCTTCGTCATTGATCTTGTGTATTTGTTTTAATCTCCCATTTATTTCTGTTCTGATCTTTGTTGTTTCTTTCCTTCCACTAATTTGGGGCTTAGTTTGTTCCTGTTTTTCTAGTTCCACGAGGTATAACATTAGGTTGTTTTTTAAACATCTTTCTATTTTGTTGATGTATGCATTTATTGATATAAATTTCCCTCATAGAACTGCTTTTGCTGTATCCCACAGATTCTAGTATGTTGCGTTTCCATTTGAACTTGCCTCAAGGAATTTTTTTAAATTTTCTATTTAAATTTTTCCTTAAAAATTATTTAGTCTTTATACTAAATATATAAATGGCTTGCACATCATAATTATAGTATTACGTTATTCTGACTTTGTCTGTGTACTCACTTTTACCAGTGATTTTAATACATTCAGGTGTTTTCTTATTACATGTTAGCATTCTTTTCATTGAGAATAAAAAAACTCCTTTTAGCATTTCATGTAAGACAGATCCGGTGTAAATGAATTCCCTCAGTTTTTATTTTTCTAGAAAAGTCTTTGTCTCTCCATGATGTTTTAAGAATAGCTTTGCTGAGTACTGTATTATTGACTGATGGTTTGTTTTTTTTTTTCATTCAGCATTTTGAATATGTTATCCTGCTTTCTCCTGCCCTGCAGGGTTTCTGCCGTGAAACCCACTGAAAGCTGGATTGAGTCTCGGCTAAAAATACGTTTCTGTTCTCTCGCTGCTTTCAGCATTCTTTCTTTGTCTTTAATTTTTGATAATTTGATCATAATGTGTCTTGGGGAATTTCTCCTTAGTTTAAAATTTGATTGGTGACCTCTGGGCTTCCTCTACCTGAACAATGTCATAGATTTGGAAAATTTTCAGACATTATATCCTTAAATATGCTTCCAAGGCCTTTTTCTCTCTCCTCCTTTTTGGGAATTATTATTATGTGGCACTTAGTTTGCTTGATGGTGGCCCATAATTCCCATAGGTCTTTTTCACTCTATTTTCTTTTTTCCTTCTCTGATTGGGTAATTTCATATATCTGGTCTTGAAGCTCACTGACTTTTGTGTGAACAAGTCTGTTGTTTATGTTTTCTGATGAGTTTTTCAGTACGGTTATTGTGGTTTTTTTCTTTCTAGGATTCCTATTTGGTTTTTTATTAAATTGTTCCTCTGTCTTTGTCAAATTTTTAATTTTATTTCTGGATGGTTTTCCAAATTTTATTTATATTTTTTAAACATTTTCTTTGTTATTCACTGAATTCCTTTAAGAAGATTATTCTGAACTCTTTATCTGACATTTTATAGAACTGCAATTTTTCTGTGTCCATTACTGGAACTTTGTTGATGTTGTTTTTCTTTTTTCTTTGCTTTGCTTTTCCTTTTTTTTTTTTTTTTTTGACAGTGTCAACTATCCCTAAGTTTTCACAATCCTTGCATATTTTCATTGATGCTCACACATTTGAGAAGTTGGCCATGTCTTCCAGCTTTTGCAGGTGATCTTTGGTGGTTTGGTACTTAACTTTAGAACATAATCATTTGTCTGCTGTTACTTTCCATTCTGGGGAAGACTTATCGTGAGTACCAGAACTAAAATACTGCACAAGACCTAACTTGCTGCCCCGCCATTGTTTCTCAGTCTGGGGAACACTTACAAAGAGCACAAAAACTTAAGCCACAGCAGAAATGAATACAATATTGATTCTTCCTATCCATGAGGATGGGATGTTTTTCCATTTGTTTGTGTCTTCTTTTATTTCCTTGAGCAGTAGTTTGTAGTTTTCCTTGAAGAGGTCCTTCACATCCCTTGTTAACTGTATTCCTAGGTATTTTATTCTCTTTGTAGCAATTGTGAATGGGAGTTCATTCATGATTTGAGTCTTTGTTTGTCTATTGTTGAAGTATAGGAGTGCTTGTGATTTTTGCACATTGATTTTGTATCCTGAGACTTTGCTTAAGTTGCTTATCAGCTTAAGGAGTTTTGGGGCTGAGATGATGGGGTTTTCTAAATATAGAATCATGTTGCCTGCAAACAGAGACAATTTGACTTCCTCTCTTCCTTTTTGAACACCCTCTATTTCTTTTCTTGCCTGATTGCCTGGCCAGAACTTCCAATACTATGTTGAATAGGAGTGGTGAAAGAGGGCTTCCTTATCTTGTGCTGGTTTTCAAAGGGAATGCTTCCAGCTTTTGCCCATTCAGTATGATATTGGGTGTGGGTCTGTCATAAATAGCTCTTATTATTTTGAGATATGTTCCATCAGTACCAAGTTTACTGAGAGTTTTTAACATGAAGGGATGTTGAATTTTATCAAAGGCCTTTTGTGCATCTATTGAGATAACCATGTGGTTTTTGTCATTGATTCTGTTTATGTGACGATGGATTACATTTATTGATTTGCATATATTGAACCAGCCTTGCACCCCGGGGATGAAGCTGACTTGATTGTGGTGGATAAGCTTTTTGATATGCTGCTGGATTCGGTTTGCCAATATTTTATTGAGGATTTTCGCATTGATGTTCATCAGGGATGTTGGCCTGAAGTTTTCTTTTTTTTGTTGTACCTCTGCCAGGTTTTGGCATCAGGATGATGCTGACCTCAGAAAATGAGTTAGGGAGAAGTCCCACCTTCTAAATTGTTTGGAATAGTTTCAGAAGGAATGGTATCAGCTCCTCTTTGTACCACTGTAGAATTCGGCTATGAATCTGTCTGGTCCTGGACTATTTTTGGTTAGTAGGCTATTAATTACTGCCTCAATTTCTGAGCTTGTTCTTGGTATATTCAGGGATTTGACTTCCTCTTGGTTTAATATTGGGAGGGCGTATGTGTCCAGGAATTTATGTGTTTCTTCTAGATTTTCTAGTTTATTTGCGTAGAGGTGTTTATAGTATTCTCTGATGGTAGTTTGTATTTCTGTGGGGTCAGTGTTGATACCCCCTTTATCACTTTTTATTATGTCTATTTGATCCTTCTCTCTTTTCTTCTTTATTATTCTAGATAGATATCTATTTTGTTAATTTTTTCAAAAAACAAGCTTCTGGATTCATTGATGTTTTTGGAGGTTTTTTGTATCTCTATCACCTTCAATTCTGCTTTAATCTTAGTTAATTCTTGTCTTCTAGTTTTTGATTAGTTTGCTCTTGCTTCTCTAGCACTTTTAATTTAATTGTGATGTTAGAGTGCTGATGTGAGATATTTCCAGCTTTCTGATGTGGATATTTAGTGCTATAAATTTCCCTGTTAACACTGCTTTAGCTGTATCCCAGAGATTCTGACACGTTGTCTCTTTGTTCTCATTGGTTTCAAAGAACTTCTTGATTTCTGCCTTAATTTCACTATTTACCCAGGAGTCATTCAGGAGCTGGTTGTTCAATTTCTATGTAATTGTGTGGTTTTGAGTGAGTTTCTTAATACTGAGTTCTAATTTGATTGCACTGTGGTCTGAGAGATTGTGTTATGATTTCAATTCTTTTGCATTTGCTGAGGAGCGTTTTACTTCCAATTATATGGTCAATTTTAGAAGTAAGTGCCATGTGGCACTGAAAATGTATATCCTGTTGATCTGGGGTGGAGAGTTCTGTAGATGTCTGTTAGGTCCACTTGATCCAGAGCTGAGTTCAAGTCCTTAATATCCTTGTTAATTTTCTGTCTCGTTGTATTGACAGTGGGATGTTAAAGTATCCCACTATTATTGTGTGGGAGTCTCAGTCTCTTTGTTGGTCTCTAAGAACTTGTTTTATGAATCTGGGTGCTCCTGTACTGGGTGCATATATAAGAATAGTTAGCTCTTCTTGTTGAATTGATCCGTTTACCATTATGTAATGCCCTTCTTTGTCTTTTTTGATCTTTGTTGGTTTAAAGTCCGTTTTGCCAGAGACTAGGATTGCAACCCCTGCTTTCTTTTGCTTTCCATTTACTTGGGAAGTTTACCTCCAGGCCTTTATTTTGAGCCCATATGTGTCTTTGTATGTGAGATGAGTCTCCTGAATTCAGCACACCGATTGGTCTTGACTCTTTATCCAGTTTGTCAGTGTGTGTCTTTTAGTTGGGACATTTAGCCCATTTACATTTAAGATTAATATTGTTATGTATGAATTTAATCCTGTCATCATGATGCTATCTGGTTATTTTGCACACTAGTTGCTGCAGTTTCTTCACAGTGTCATTAGTCTTTATATTTTGGTGTGTTTTTGCAGTGTCTGGTACCGGTTTTTCCTTTCCATATTTAATGCTTCCTTCAGGAGCTCCTCCAAGGCAGGCCTGGTGGTGATGAAATCCCTCACCTTCTCTCCACTATTATCCTATGACCCTGCCACATCCCCCCCTCCAAGAAACACCCAAGAATGATCAATAAATACTAAAAAAAAAAAAAAAAAAAAAAAAAGAATGTTGAATATTGGCCACCCCTCTCTTGTCTGGAAAGGATATTATTTCTCCTTCACTTATGAAGCTTAGTTTGGCTGCATATGAAATTCTGGGTTGAACATTCTTTTCTTTAAGAATGTTGAATGAAAAAGGGGGAAATGTGGGGAAAAGAAAGAGAGATAAGATTGTTACTGTGTCTGTGTAGAAAGAAGTAAACATAGGAGACTCCATTTTGTTCTGTACTAAGAAAAATTCTTCTGCCTTGGGATGCTGTTAATCTATAACCTTACCCCCAACCCCGTGCTCTCTGTAACATGTGCTGTGTCAACTCAGGGTTAAATGGATTAAGGGTGGTGCAAGATGTGCTTTGTTAAACAGATGCTTGAAGGCAGCGTGCTCCTTAAGAGTCATCACCACTCCCTAATCTCAAGTACCCAAGGACACAAACACTGCGGAAGGCCGCAGGGACCTCTGCCTAGGAAAACCAGGGACCTTTATTCACGTGTTTATCTGCTGACCTTCTCTCCACTATTATCCTGTGACCCTGCCACATCCCCCTCTCCAAGAAACACCCCAGAATGATCAATAAATACTTAAAAAAAAAAAAAAAAAAAGAATGTTGAATATCGGCCACCCCTCTCTTCTGTCTTGTAGGGTTTCTGCTGAGAGGTCTGCTGGTAGTCTGATGGGCTTACCTTTGTAGGTGGCCTGGCATTTCTTTCTGGTTGCCCTTAATATTTTTTCCTTCATTTCAACCGTGGAGAATCTGATGATTATGTGTCTTGGGATTGATCTTCTCAGAGATTGTCTTAGTGGTGTCCTCTGAATTTCCTGAATTTGAATATTGGCCTGTCTTACTAGGTTGGGAAAGTTCTCCAGGATAATATCCTGAAGTGTGTTTTCCAACTTAGTTCCATTCTCTGATTCTCTTTCAGGTACTCCAATCAGTCATAGCTTTGGTCTTTTTACATAGTCCCATATTTCTTGGAGGTTTTGTTCATCCCTTTTCATTCTTTTTCTCTAATCTTGTCTGCCTTCCTTTCAGCAAGATAGTCTTCAAACTCTGATATCCTTTCTTCCATTTGGTCAGCTGAGCTATTGATACTTGTTTATGCTTCACGAAGTTCTTGTGCTGTATTTTTCAGCTCCATTAGGTCATTTATGTTCCTCTCTAAACTGGTTATTCTAGTTAGCACCTCCTGTAACCTTTTATCAAGGTTCTTAGCTTCTTTGCATTGGGTTAGAATATGCTCCTCTAGTTCAGCGTAGCTTGCTATTACCCCCCTTCTGAAGCCTACTTCTGTCAATTTTTCCATCTCATCCTCTGTCCAGTTCTGCACCCTTGCTGGACAGGTGTTGCAGTCAGTTGTAGGAGATGAGGCACTCTGGCCTTTTGGATTTTCAGCGTTTGTTTGCTGATTCTTTCTCATCTTCATGAGACAAACTCACAAATTCTTCGTGAGTTTGTCTAGTTTTGATCTTTGAGTCTGCTGACCCTTGGATGGGGTTTTTGTGGGGACCTTTTTTGTTGATGCTGTTGTTGTTGCATTCTGTTTGTTTGTTTGTTTTTCTTTTAATGGTCAGGTCCCTCTTCTGTAGGGCTGCTGCAGTTTGCTGGGGGTTCACCTCAGGCTCTATTCATCTGGTAACCCCCATGTGTGGAGATGTCACTCGAGAAGGCTGGAGAACAGCAAAGGTGGGTGCCTGTGCCTTCTCCTGGGATTTCTGACCTTGAGGGGCACTGACCTGATGCCATTAGGAATGCTCCTGTATTGGGTGTCTGACAACCTCTGTTGGAGGGTCTCACCCAGTTGGGTGGCGTGGGGAGCAGGACCCGTTTAACGAAGCACTTTGACTGTCCTGTGGTAGAAGGGTTGTGCTTCACTGTGGGGAAAACCCACTCATCTGGGCTGCCCAATTCTTCAGAACTAGCAGGATGAAAGACAAAGTCTGCTGGCCTGCCGAATCTGTGGCTACCCCTCCTCTTAGGGGCTCAGGCCCAGGGAGATCAGAGTTCTGTCCCCGAGCCCCTGGCTGGAGTTGTTGGAGTTCCTGCAGGGAAGCCCTGCCCAGTGAGTAGGAGTGGGTCAGGGTCAGGCATGAAGAGGCACTCTGGCAACAGTCTGCCATAGCTTGTGTGTTGGGCTGTGGGGGATACCTCTTGAGACCAAGCTTTCCAGCCTCCTTGGCTCCAGCCAGGAGGGGTAGGGGGTTAGGAAGGGGAAGTGCAGCCTGCCGCTATAGAGATGGCTGCCACCCATCCCCCGCCCTGGGATCTTAGTTTGTTAGGTAGCTCTGTCCCAGTGTCGACTGCCGCCTCTCCCACAAGGACCTCACGGGGCTTAGACAGCAGGCAACTGCAGCTGTGGTGCTGGCCACCTGTCCTCCCAGGAGCTCAGCAGGCTTAAGCAGATTTTAGCTGAGTGGCTGTTGAGAATCTGTGTGGCTCCATGGTTGGGACCCTAGGCCCCGGTGGTGTGGGATCTTCCAATTCATGGGTTGCACATTTCCATGGAAAAAGCATGGTTTCCCATGCAGGGTAGCATGCTCACTTACTGCCTCCCTTGGCTGTAGGATGGGGGCTGCCCTGCCCTATGTGGCTCTCAGGTGGCCCACTGCACCATACTGCTCTTCCTTCCTCTCTGTGGGTAACGCCAGCTGCCTAGTCAGTTCTAATGACAGAACCTGGATACCTTAATTGCCAGTGCAGGATTCGCACACTGTTATGGTTCTTTTCAATGGAAGCCTCTGATAGCCGCTGCTTCTAGTTGGCCATCTTGGCCCTGACCCTAATTTGTATCTCTTAACAATTTACTTCAGCAGTTGTTTTTAATAGCTTTTTCTTCTAACTCTCTAAAACTGCTTTACACACCACCCTTAGAGTGTTAGAGAATTCTGAGTATGGATATGCATCACTTATACCATTGAGCCTTTTTTTCTCTCTTTCATTTGTTTTTTGTTATTAATTAGCAGACTTTTATTTTAGCTTAAGTAACTCCCATTAGCAATTCCTGTAAAACAGGGCTAGTGGTGATGAACTCCATTAGTTTTTATTTTTTCCCTCATTTCTGAAGGACAACTTTGCCAGGTAAAGTATTCTTGTTGGCAGGTTTTTTTTTTCTTCAGCAATTTGAATATATCATCCTATTATCTCCTGGCTTGCAGGGTCTCTGCTGCAAAACCTGTTTAAAGTCATATTTGTAGTCCATTGAATGTGATGTCTTCTTTATATGTTGTTGCTTTTAGTATTCTTTCCTTACCTTTGATTTTTGATAATTGGAGTGTGATGTTTTGGGGATTTCCTCTTTGAGTTGAATTTAATTGATGACTTCTGAATTTTCTATATCTGAATGTTGTCATCTTTCCTCAGATTTGAGAAATTTTTCATCATTATTTTATTAAATATGCTTTCTAGGCCCTTTTCTCTCTCCTCTCCTTTAGGAACTCCTACTATTTGAAGGTTAGTTCACTTGACAGTGTCTCTTATTTCTCATAAACTTTCTTCATTCTTTTTCATTATGTTTTTCTTTTTGTTTCTCTGATTGATTGGATAATTTCAGATGTCCTGTCTTTGTGCTCACTGTTTTTTTCTTCTGCTTGATCATGTCTACTGTTGAAGGTTTCTAATAACTTTTTCAGTTCAGTTTTTGTATTCTTTATCTCTAGAATTTTTACTTGGGTTTTTGATATTTTTTATATTTCTTTGTAAGATGTATTCTTTTGTTTTCCATATTTCATTTAATTTTCTATCTGAATTTTCTTTTAGTACCTTGAACTGCTTTAAGAGGAGTATTCTGAATATTTTATCAGACATTTCATAGTACTCCATTTCTTCGTGGTCTGTTACTGGCATTTTATTAGTTTCCTTTGGCAGTGTCATATTTCCATGATTTTTTATAATCCTTGTGTCCTTATATTGGTGCCTGCATATGTGAGGACATCATCACTTCTTCCAGTCGTTGTTTGTGTTTTTTGATGGTGATAGAGCTGTACTATTTAGTATAACCTAGAATTCTGGTTGGGCCAGCTGGTAGCAACATTGGTAGGATCACTGCTCTGCAGCTAAAGTTGTGCAGGGCCAAATACTTCATTTATAGGTAATTACTGATCTGTAGGTGCCTCCTAGCATGGGGAAGACAACAAGAGCATTGGGCTCAGTTGGATTACCTGTTCATTTCTAGGATTGGGTAGGGCCAAATGCTCCCTTCATGGGTAACTGCTAATCTGCAGTTGCCTTCAAGTCTGGGAAAGACTTAATGCAAGCAATGAAATTAGTTGAATCACCTCTTCATGGCCAGAGTTGGGCAGGGCCAGATACTCTGTGGATAATCACTGATCTGCAGTTCCTCCCCAGTATGGGGAAAACTTAAATTTGAGTACCAAAACTTAGGGGATTACCTCTCCACTGGTAGGACTGAGCAAGTTCGGATACTCTCTCCATGGGCAATCACTGATCTACAGTTGCCTGTCAACCCTGGGAAGACTTATGAGAGCATCTGGGCTGTGTGGGGAAGCTGCCTAAGGATTGGACCATGAAATATCCATGAACTATGTTTTCTCCATTATAATGTTGTTGCTAGTCTCTCTGGTATGGCACCTCCACTGGTCAGATGAAGAGCAACCCCCACAATCTGTGTGCTGGTGGCTGAGAGCCCCACTCCTATTCTTTTTTTCTAAATGAGCCCAGGTGGTTTAACCCTGTTGGTACTCCCAGCATTTCCTTTGAGACAAGACAGGAGTGAGCCTCCTGCAAAGGGTCCCAGAAAAGTGGGAAGACTGAATGTGTGCCTCCAACTCACATTTGTCTCTGTAGAAACTGCGGGTCCAGGGAAATTATCTGTGGATGATGCTGTGCTAGCTTGAAGGAGGGGTGACACAATCAAAGAGAACCATTTCTTTTACTGTGTAATCATAGCCCTTCTAGATTCTGCAGTCCAAAGGGTGTCTCAGCTTCACTCTCAAGTTTTAAGATATTCAGGGTGGTATTCTTGCCTGTGGATAGTAGCTAATTGAATTTCCGGGTATGGGGTTAGTGAGGCCACAGAAATCTTTGTCACTTTGATGTCACTCTTCCAATGTGTTATTTTAATCCTGTATTAGTATATGTTAATGGTGTGACCTTAAACTAGTGGCTTCTTTGTGCCTGAGTTTTCTTTTTTTTTTTTTCCTTTTGAGCCGGAGTTCCAACCTTGTTGCCCAGGCTGAAGTGCAACATCGCAATCTTGGCTCACTGCAACCTCCGCCTCCTAGGTTCAAATGATTCTCCTGCCTCAGCCTCCCGAGTAGCTGAGATTACAGGTGCCCACCACCACGCCTGGCTAATTTTTTTGTATTTTTAGTAGAGATAGGATTTTGCCATGTTGGCCAGGCTGGTCTCAAACTCCTGATCTCAGGTGATCCACCTGCCTTGGCCTCCCAAAGTGCTAGGATTATAGGCATGAGCCACCCACCCGGCCTGTGCCTCAGTTTTCTTGTTTAAAAAACAGATTTTTTTTGAAGATTAAATGAATGGATATCAGTAAACTTCTTAGAAGAGTGTCCAGCACTAAGTGAGGGCTTTGTAAAAGTTTGTTGCAATTAATGTAAGTGTTCCAAATGAAGTGATGAGAAATTAGTTACATCTCTGGGTAATTGTTTTTTCTTTTATTTAAAATTATCTAAGTTTATTTTTGCTATTTTTAAAAAATCTGTATATTGGGCCAGACCTGATGGCTCATGCCTATAATCCCAGCACTTTGGGAGGCCAAGGCAGGTGGATCACCTGAGGTCAGAAGTTTGAGACCAGCTGGGCCAACATGATAAAACCCCGTCCCTACTAAAAATACAAAAAATTAGCTGGGCATAGTGGCTGGCAACTGTAATCACAGCTACTCGAGAGGCTGAGGCAGGAGAATCGCTTGAACCCGGGAGGCAGAGTTTGCAGTGAACCAAGATTGCACCACTGTTACTCCAACCTGGGCAACAAGAGCGAAACCGCATCTCAAAAAAAAAAAAAAAATCTGTATATTGAAGTTCATAAATTGAACTATTAGTCCTTTTAGTTCTCTGAGTTTGAGGCTTGTTGACTGACAGACTGGATCACACTTTTTGTCAGGTTTAGATTGGGAGGTATTTCATCAAGTCATCCCTAACTTCTAATACAATTTCAGATACAAGCAGAGGTATGCTGAACCTGGCCCATACTGTCTTGCAAGAGCCAATTGTGTGTACTTCTTCTCAATTCTGTATTTAATGACATCACATTGATACCCTAAAATCAGCCATAATGGGACTATTTACACCACATAAAATTGGCAAATGCCACAAATCAGAGCTTTTTTCCTAAGGAAACAAAGTAAGCCAGCTATTAAATATTCATCACTGCATAACAGGACATAAATCCACTTTAAAGACATAGAAAATGATTCCAGAACTCAGCAAAATAAAAATCAACCTCTGTTCTTTTCCTATTGAAATATTTACACCCAGATGATCAAAATATCATATATCAGTCTTATCACAACGTTATTTAAACACTCTATAAGTTTCATCCCAATAGACAACAAATTACCTACTATAATTAATCTCAGCATTTTCATCCCAATACTATTCACAAAAATTCCCTGTGTTTATAATAATTTTGATATTATTTTCAATAGTTAATTACCACTGATTTTTTAAAAGTTAATTTAATTTCTAATTTGAGTATTACAGTATTTATATTCTAAATCTTCCCAATTTAAAACTATCTTTTAACAAAAAAACTCCCTTAACAGATTAAAGGAGTAATTGTGTCTTACTCCAATCATTCTCCTTCAGTACAATATTCACAGTGATCCAAATGATAGGTAATAATAATCTCCTGCATGCTTTAATTACTACCTTAGTTTTCTTTGAAATTAGGTGATTCTCATTGGTCTGTTATTCACAATTGCTTCCTCAGAAACATGGTGGTTTCTTTTTACTCACAGCAGGCCTTTGTATCATCTGAGTTTTCTAGAAAGGAAACATACTTTCCAATATCTCTCCAACTGTGAGTGTTTTAAGGATATCTTTGTAGCCTAAGCACCAAGCGTAGAGCAGAGGTTCAATTTCAGTTGATTGTAGGATCATTCCAAAATGTCATCACATTTACTTTCCTTGACCCGAGAACCTGAGAGGGTACGATTTTTCTAAATATAAATTTATTAAGAACGTGCTATATTCTGTAACCCTAGCTGGAAATTTACCAAGGGTTTTTGTTTGTTGTTTGTTTGTTTTGGTTTTGTTTTGTTTTTTAACCTGATGGTTACTCTTCATGTGAGGATGAAGTCTTCTGCCAGTCACAAAGCCATTCCTAGGCAAACTACACCTCACATTTAAATAGTGCTTTGGATGTTACAAAGCGCTCTCACTTACTCACACGGACCATTTTAAGAAACAAAGTTTGTTTTATCGATCTCATCTTCTCACTATTACTTCTCCCTCTTTGACTTTACCTCATCGTTCTACTGTTTTATTGCATGATTTCTTTTGAATAGCTCCCTTATATCAACCCCTGATTATAAGTAAAAACAGTTTCTCTGATAAGACAAATAAATTTTCTCCAAAGAGAGACTTTGTGGGTTTTCAGATGAAAAGAGTAAAGGATGACTGAGAAGGGAAAAATGTTTGTGAGAGAGATGAAATAAAAGAACAAAGGAAGGATCCACTTACATGGTGTAAGGATTCTGCCCTCTCACACTCAGTAAGCCAATGCCCCATTGTGAACAAAGCAAGCACAAGATGGAAGGCATGAACGCTGATTCCTCAGCTGGTCTAAGGTACAATGTGCTTGCCAATATAAGGATCTCATAGCGTTGACTCTAAATTCAGTTTTAGACTAAATTTGTAAAATAATACAATTGTCTCCTAAACATAAGCTTAGTATAAGAACTTTATGTAGTATCCAACTAAAGAAATAGTGCCCCGCTTCTGTTGCTGGGGGAAACAACTATGGGGTTCAATTTATTAAGAGATAATATGCACATTCAATTCCTCATACATACATTTTGATTATGCACATGGTAACTTTATGGGTTGTTTAAATGTTTTTACAGCTAACTTAGGCTGTTCTTGATTTTCACCTTCAACCTGATTTTAGAAACTAATGTGTATTTAAAATTCAATTTCACCCAAGAGTTATAGCATTGTTAATGTTTTCCTCATATCCAGACTAGACTACTTCTGTTTCAAATAGAAACTGGAATTCCATGCGAAACATAGCTGTGCTCTTTCCTCAGAGCTCTTTCCTCAAAGTGCTCTTTCCTCTAAACTCAACTTCAAAGAAAAAAAAAAGTGGGCAGTTGAAGGATCTAATCAGCCTCTTTTTGTCTCATGAAATTCTGATCTACTATGAATTCAGACACAATATATTATACTTAGGAAAGGAGACTTGATAATTTTGAAGAAATAGTTGTTTTAATCACCCTTAGCAAATAAGAGAGATGCTGTATTTGAGCCTGAGAGGAAGCAGAGTTAGTAACTAAAGTTATTAATCTATTGATGATCAGGGACTTCCAGGGGTCTAATTTAGGACATACATTACATTTACAAGAGACTGAACCAGGACAAAAAATTGTTTTACACTTAAAAGACTAACTAAGGCTGTCCTTAGTTAATAATTGCAGAGAGCTTGGAGATCTCACAGGGTGTTAAATGTTCTTTCTATAATAGTACATGCACTCTCATGTTCTCATCATATTGTACATGTGAGGTTTTCTGTGTTGCTTAATTATCTAATGTTCTATCCTATCCAATGGAGATTCCAAATTTGCCTTCTCAATTAACTCATGGATATTAGACAAGAGACTTGTATTCTTTCTGCTGAACAGCAAAATGTGCTCTCTGAAATGTAGGTCATTTGTGATATCAAGAACAGTATAAGCTTAAACATTCCCCAATGTGCTTTGTAGTCATTATTTCTATTCCCATTCACTATTATGGGAGTCTACAACTTTTAGAAATCTTTAAACAATATACATTAATGTTATTATTATATTTCCTAGGAATAAAAATAGTTGAAATTCAAAGAATTAATACAAATAATGTTAATAATAAAAACAAAATGTGCCTTATTACTAAGTCCCACTAAGTTTTAGTTTGGGGTACAAATGTATTATTCAAACACTCAAGTCTTTCAGTATGGGATTTAAGCTTGCATACTTTTATTTACTGACTTTATCAGTTGCTCAAATAAAATACTGGATAAACTAAACTATAAGAGGAAGAAATATCTATGTTCACAGAGTCCAGCAGACTAATTCTACTATCACGAATTATTGATAAGAGTTCTATCTTTTCATTCCACTTTCCATATCTCCATATCCCCTGCCTCTATCATGAATATCAAACATGTAGCTCTTCTCAAGTTGCTCTGGATTTGGTGCAGCTTGTCACTGGCCTGGCACAATCAAGTGCCCTGTAGCATGGTGCTGCATCATCAAGTGAAGAAGATCAGATTATAAAGGAAATGGTCAAAAATACCCTTTAAAGTCTCATATGTACTTGCTATGCACTAGCTGCATTAATTCTTACAGAAACTCTTTGAGGTAGATACTGTTATTTTCTCTATTTCACAAATGAAGAACTGAGACAGAGAGAAGTCTTAGTTGTTAAAATTTGTTCAAAGTTGTAGGTAGTAAGTAGATGGTAGAATCTTTGGAAGATGCCGTGATATTCCCATTTCTCGATAATCCCAACACAGCCTGTGCTTTTTCCAGCATTGGGATAGATGACTGTTTCTTTAGTTAGCATCTTGCATTTATGACCCTGATGTATATTAAATTCATACCTTTAAAAACTACAATTAAATGTCATGAAAGGTGGTTGCACTGCAAGAGGCATGCAAAAACTAAGTCCAAGTGTGAAAGTATCAGGATCACTTTCTCATCATTGGGCATTTTCTCTTTGAGTGAAAAGGCAGGCAGAATTGCTTACTCTGTTTTAAGTTTTTCTTACTTTTTTAAAAAAAATCTAATACGTACAGTTAAGCTCATGTAAGTTAAACATTTATGATATTTTATTCTAATTTCAGAGCCTACCAGAGTCTATCCTATTGAGATTAGTATGTCCAAAGACCACCCTGAACTGTTGGGAAGCAACCCAGTGGTATTATCTAGATGCATAATTCACATTTGAGGAAACTGCCTCTGTGAATTATTTTGTTTTTAAATAGCTTATGTAGGTAACACTTGAAAATCAAACATCATTCATTTTTTGAGTATGTATGTATTTGTTTAAAGAATAATTCAATAAATAAGAGGCTGATAATTTTAAGGATACAGCTCCTCAGCTATTTCGGAGTTCATTTATTACAATTAGCATCCTTGTCCATTTCTTTAATATTGTGCTTTAAAATATGGCCATTTCCACTGTGAGGGCTGGTGCTATTGGAAAGATTTCAAGAGGAAGTGCAATATGAACAGGATTTTAAAGAAAGGATTGGACTTGAATTTGTGGGAAAGGTGGGGGAAAGACAGCCTAGAGCAGAACATATTATGAACAGAAATGTGGAAGCAGAAGATAACCAAGTGCCACAACCCACCCATCTGTTGTCTCTGTTCTATGCACAGCAGCCAAGGGCTCTAAGACCACATGCCAGAGCAAACATGTCACTAGTTTAAAATGAGGCACCCTCATGTCCCAGCAATGGTACATGTCTGTGGCCATCCCACTATTTCACTCTCTACAACAATTGGCACCCTAACCTCTCAAGCATAAACCTCAGATCACTCCTACCAACTCCCTGCTTTAAGCAGATGACCATACTTACTTTCTTGAGAAAAATAAAATCATCAGAACAGAGTCTACGTTTCTACCCAATAAAAATCTCACACACTCTTCTTCCTTTCTCTTATAATAGAAGACCTGTTTTTCCCTTCTAAAGTCAGTCCTTCCATCTGTGCTTTGAAGCCATTCTCCTCCTACCTTCTGATGAACATTATACTATCAATAATTCATTTTCCTTGAATATTTATCCTTTCCCTCTCAAATAATATTTTTAAATAAGCTTGTCTCTCCAAAGTTTAAATAACCTTGCCTCAAAATCTCCAGGCTTCATGCCATTTTGCTCGCCTTCACAAATTTCCTGGAGGAGTTGTCTATAAACTCTTGATCTCCATTCCTTACCTCTTGTTCAATCCATAACCACATGATCTGGTTTTATTCTTCATTACTTGATAAGATCAACAATGACCTGATATGGCTTGGCTCTGCGTGCCCACCCAAATCTCACGTTGAATTGTAATCCCCACTGTTACGGGAGGGACCTGGAGAGAGGTGATTAGGTCATGGGGGTGGATTTAACCCTTGCTGTTCTTGTGATAGGCAGTGAATTCTCATGAGAACTGGTTGTTTAAAAATGTGTAGCACTTCCCCCTCACCTGCTCCACCACGTGAAGATGGTGCCTGCTTCCCCTCACCTTATGCCATGATTGTAGTTTCTTGAGGCCTCCCCATCCATGCCTCCTGTACAGCTTGTGGAACTGTGAGTCAATTAAACCTCTTTTCTCCATAAATTTCCCAGTCTCAGGTATTTCTTTATAGCAGTGTGAGAATGGAATAATACACCTTTGGGATACTAGACCTAAAAATACTTATTCATCATTTTATTTGATTTACCTGCAAATTTCAACAATGTTAACTATTCCTTCCTCAAAGTATCTTCTTCACATGCCTTATGTAATGTATCATCACCCTCTAGTTTTTCTCCCTTTCTTGATATCTAATTCAAAATTATTTCCTTCTACCAAGTTACCAAAAGATTGATTTCCCAAGATTTGTCTTAGTGCTTTTCTCATCTCACTCTACAGTTTCCATCAAACTGTTATCATCTATATATATTATCTATGTCAAGGTTTCTATCAATATCTATATCCAGATAACTCACAATAAAAAAATATTTTAAATAATACTTTTTATTTTGAGATAATTGAAGATTCACGTGCAGTTGTAATAAATAATACAAAGAGGTTCCATAAATCCTTTACTAGTTTCCTCCAATGGTAACATCTTACAGAATTACAGTACAGTTCCTGCAACCAGGATACTGATATCAATACATTCAAAATACAGAACAATTTCATCCTCCAGGATTCTTCAGGTTGCCCTTTTGTAGCCACATTCACTTCCCTCTCACCTTCTTCCCCACTTCATTCTTTTCCCCTGACAACCACTAATCTGTTCTCAATTCTTATGTTTTTGTCATTTCAAGTATGTTATATAAATAGAACCATGCAGTATGCAATTTTTATTGATTGGCTCTTTTCACACAAAATAATTCTCTGAAGATTAATTCAAGCTGTTGTGTTTTCAAAATTATGTTATTTTATTGACAAATAACATTTCTTAATATGTATGTACCATGTATTGTTTAACCATTCACCCATTGAAGGACATCTTAGTTGTTTGCATTTTCTGGCTATTAAGAATAAAGCTATTGCAAACAATTCATTTGTAAGTCTCTGTGAACATGTATTTCTCTGAGGTAAATGTCCAAAAGTATAATTGCTGGGTTGTATGGTAGTTGTATGTTGTTGTTGTTTTTAAGAAAATGCCAAGTGATTTTCCAGAGTGACTATATCACTTTACATTTTCACCAGCAATGTGTGAGTAATCCAGTTTCTCCACATCTTTGCCAGCGTTTGGTATTGTTTTATTATTTTTTATCTAGCCATTTTGATAGGTGGGTAGTGACATCTCATTGTGGGTTTAAGTTGCATTTTCCTAGTGGTTAATAATGTTGAACATCTTTTTATATGTTTATTTACAATCTGCAAGTCATCTTCTATGAAACATCTCTTTATCTCTTTTGCTCATTTTCTAATTATATTGTTTGATTTTTATGGTTAAATTTTGAGAATTTTTAAAATAGACACTCCAGATACTGGCACTTTGCTGGCTATGTGGTTGGCAAATATTACCTTCTAGTCTATAGTTTGTCTTTTCATCTCCTTATTATTTTTCACAAGACAGACATGTTGAAATTTTAAAATTCTTTGCATAGCCCTAAATATCAAAGATTTTCTCCTTTTTTTCCCCAAAAGTTGTATAACTTTACATTTTATATTTAAGTCTGTGAACCATTGTAAGTTAATTTTTGTATTAGGTATGAGGTTTGGGTCAAGGTTTATATTTTTACATATGGGTGTCTAATTGTTCCAGTATCATCGGTTCAAAAGGCTAACCTGTCTTCACTGAATTACTTTTACAACTTTGTACAAAATCAGTTGGGCATGTATTTGTGTGGGTCTGTTTCTATATTATTTATTCTGGTCCATTAGCCTATGTGTATTCTGCCACCAATACCAATTTTCTTACTGAACTGTCTCTGACAGTACCCTGTGGGGGATTGAAGTGCCACATCACAGTCTGGTAGGAGTGGGAGTCTTGGCTGCCTACCTTGCCCTTGGCTGGTGTAGGGGAGAAGTGGTGTCACAGTGTCTTCCCTGATATTTAACTGGAGTAGAGTGGTTACAATCTAAAAGTTTGCTGGTTTTTTTTTTTTTTTTCAGCTGCCCCTTTAAAGCAGGCTTTTCTTTGGGGCTTTTTGGATTGCCTGCTTTAGCAGCATGTATTTCATGCCTAGAATATATGAGGCAAAAAAGAAAACCCAGAAAACTCACCTCCATGTTGTTACTTGAGTCCTGACATCCCTAGGTAGTCTGTCTTCTTTATGCCTGTCAGAGTCACCTTATGTTTGCTTTGTATATAATTTCCAGAGTTCTTAATATACTCAGTGGGAGGAACACGGAAAAATATGCCTACTTCATCTTCCCAGAATCAGAAGTTTCACTCATAAAATTTTACCTCCAACCTAAATCTTTTCTCCATGGTCCAGAAATGAGTACCCTCATTTTAATCTGCATTTGTATGTCTCAAAGCCACCTCAAATATAACTTAAGCTCACAGCTGAGCTACCTCCAAATGTTGCACTGCAGTCTTCCTGCTACACAAGGGAAAAAGTTAAAGTTCTTCTTGGCACCTCTTCTCCCTCTCATTCTAATTATCATGAAATCCTATTGATTTTTTTTTTCTCTGAAATATGCTTTAAGTCTTCCCACTTCTCTGTTATCTGTATGCCACAACTCTAATCTAAGCTACTATCATATCTGGTCAAAATGTTTTGCAAAAGTCTCTTGTCTGATCTGCTCATGTATACCCTTCCTGCTCCAAACCCTTCTCTGTATTGTTAGTGGAGTAATCTTTTCAAAACACTATTGTTCTTATTTAATAAATTTATATTGCTTTTAGAACATTGATTTTTAAAAATCTTTCACCTCACAAGCCTTGCACAAATCTATTATAGAAGCCCAGTATTTGTCGATAAATAACTACAGTGTATATCTCCCTGATTAGATTCAATTCACCTAACAGAAAGAAATATACCCTAAAACTCTACATATCTTCAGTTCAGTGGTGATCTGCAAATGCTTAATGATAATGATCTTGGTATTCTAATGACTATACAAGGAGATTATATATACAGTATGGCTAGAAGGAAAACATGTGAAAGTAATAAACAGCAAACTATTAATTGTCCTGCTATTTCTTTTTTTTTTTTTTTTCTGAGACAGAGCCTTGCTCTGTCTCCCAGGCTGGAGTGCAGTGGCACAATCTTGGCTCACTGCAACCTCCCCCTCCAGGTTCAAACAATTTTTATGCCTCAGCCTCCCGAGTAGCTGGGATTACAGGTGTGTGCCACTGTGCCTGGATAACTTTTGTATTTTTTGTAGAGATAGGGTTTCACCATGTTGCTCAGACTGGCCTCAAGCTCCTGGCCTCCGATAATCCACCCCGCTCAGCCTCCCAAAGTGCTGGGATTACAGGTGTGAGCCACCATGCCCAGCCTCTTGCTATTTCTTACATCAAGTGAATTTATTTGTTTGCTTAATAATTATTATCCATAATATAAGTGTTCTTACATTTCTAAGTATATATACATTTTTAAACCACCAACTCACTTCTCACCCCTATTGGAAATCTGTAAAATAATCACTCTCTGCATTTAAAACTAATAATAACTTCAGGGAAAAATGGTCATAAGTTAATGAAAATATTAATTTTGATAACAAAAATGACAGAATTGTTACAAATATGTTTGTACTTATGGCCTTCCCAAATAAATGTCAAATTGTTACAAGCTCTTCACTATATGGGCTATGTTTATTTATTGTTGCATTCATCGCATGTAAGAGAATAACATCAAAATATTGTTTCTGATGTTAAGACTATATAAAAGGAAGGTGGACTACTTCCTCTGCTCTTGAAAATCATACGGGTCATTTGGATTAAAAAAAAAAAAGGCTTCTGATTCTGACAAGGTTTGGGTTAATTGGAGAAGACTAATAAGACAAGATTTTTGGTCCTGATATCTAAATCAGTTTTAGAACATCAGGTGAGAAAGAGAGAGATGAAAAAAAAAAACCAGTAGTTACAATATGAGTACAAGGTACAGAAGCAAGAACAGGTGGGACTTTGGTAAGCAAAGGTAAAACCACTAATCTAGAAAAAAAAAGCTAGGATTGTCACAGCAAGAAATATCTATAGTTTATTTATATAGCTATAAATAAGATTTTCAATATATAATTCAAAATATAATCACAGTATAGACCATGAGAGATCAAATTTAGAATATTCCCTTTTGTCACAACCAATTTATACCTCAGATTTATAAGTAATGCTTAAATTTCAGAGATAAACTCCAACACATTAATTCTATAACGTAGGAATAGGTTTACATTTCAGTGGACTGATAAATTTTATCCTAACTGAAATTTCTACATCTTACAAGAATAGATGGGATTTTGTTTCACATGTGAAGTTTCTTTTCATTTATAGACAAGTTTAGGGTAATTCTGAGATTTAAAAAAATTGCTCAGAAGTGAGCCATGAAAATCATATAGAAAAGATACAGAATTTTATTTTGTTGGATCTACTGAAAATTTAGACCATGATAATGTTTAAGCACAACTAAAATTTGTTTCTTTAATATTACTTTATATTTTATTTAATTTTTATATGTTTCTTTTGTGTATTTAACTTTCTGTTATGGTGTTTCTGCATCTGATTTCTAATAGTGGTGACTATGGACAAAAGAAATGTGTTATCTCATGAACTTGAGCATAACTACAGAAACCTTCCAAGAGAAATTAATTTGATCCATCATAATTCTCCTTATTGAAAAGAGAAAAGTATATTCATCATATTAGGAGAAAAAGTTTCAGGAAGTTGTAAAAATTAATACTCTTCTAAAATTATTTCCGAAGTTCTACTTGATATAGTAAACACAGCATAGAGAGTAGGGTGGAAAAACTATTAGAAAACTGTTACATATAAAATTAAGATATTTTTCTGATTATGAAAATCTATGATATTGCTAAAACTCTACAAAATGTTGGCAATAGTGATGAGTGAGTGAGCAATATATAAAAAATGCTATCAACTATCGCAAGGACAAAAAACCAAACACCGCATGTTCTCACTCACAGGTGGGAATTGAACAGTGAGATCACATGGACACAGGAAGGGGAACATCACACACCAGGGCCTGCTGTGGGGTGGGGGAAGGGGGTAGGGATAGCATTAGGAGATATACCTAATGTTAAATGACAAGTTAATGGGTGCAGCACACCAACATGGCACATGTATATATATGTAACAAACCTGCATGTTGTGCACATGTACCCTAAAACTTAAAGTATAATAAAAAAAATGCTATCAAATTCAAAGATCCACTTACGGGTTTATGCAGCAAGAGAGGTTACATGGAGTAACAGAGTAAATTAAATCTTGGAATAAGGATGAGATTTTACTGATAGATTTTTGAAGAGACAAGGAAATTTGGTGATAACAAGGTTCAGCTATGAGAACACTTGGCTGTTTGCAGACAATACTATTTAAAATTTGGTGAGTGCTTACTGCATGCTAGGCTATATTGTAAGCACTTGCACATGCTATGACCCATTTGATTCTCTCAACCATAACAAGAGTCAAGTCCTCTCATCTCCATTTTACAAAGAAGGAGATTAGAGAACGGAGAGAATAAGTCACCCAGAGTCATAGAACTACTATAGTTAAGTGGTGAAGCCATGATTTTAAACCTGGTTAACAGGCCCACACTTTGTGCCTCTGCAAAAGCCTCTCTCTAATGTGAGCAGTTCACAAATGTGCCACCCTCCCTATGTGTCAGGCATTTATGTACATGTACATTTCCTAAGTTAATCCTCACAGCAATTCTAAGAGTTAGGTGGTTTAGAGATGAAGGATTGAGACATAGCAGGTCCAGAATTAGAACCTATGCTATATCTCATGTTTTCAACATCTCTTCTCCCAGCTTGGCTAAAGTCAAGAACTTGTAAAATAATTCATAGAATATAGGTTGGATAAGTCAATGAAGGCCAAATAAAAAAAGATTTTGAACCAAAATTTTAAAATTTAGACCTGATACTTTAGACATAGTCCTCAGTGTATGTATGTGCTCAATAAATTTTGTTGAAGAAATGAATGAATATAAACAGAAGTGAAGGTACTGGTATTCCAGCCTTTCCTCCAGGCATTGTGGTAGCATGGATTACAAAATAAAATTTCTAAATAAAATAATCATAGCCAAAAAACTCGAGTGTTTGTTTTATTTTAAACATTTTGCCTGCAATTAGACCCCCCTGTCCCAAACCTGCCACAAATTGATGAAGTTGTAGCTTTCTGATATAAATATCCACACTACTGAAAGGTCTCATTAACTGTCAGATCAGTGAAATTTTTCACTCCATTGTATTTTTACTAAAATAGCTAAGCATAGCAACAAAAAGAAAACAATTATGTTTTATTATTTAAAACAAAAATAAGAGTTTCCCTCAATAATCCATGACTTTTTAAATTGCTACTTGGTCTAACCTTTCACCAAATTGGTGTCAAATTGGCCTAAGGTATCAAAACTCTGTTCTTATTCAATGAGTGGTAATTCCTCCAACAGGGATGTTTCCAATCCTCTCTCTGCTATTCTCTGTTAGAATTGCTAATACTTCATCTCAGTCCTATCCATATCTTAAATGACATGATAAAAAAACTGAGAAAGGTGGGGGACGTGGGACCATCTTCTCTCTGGTCTTTTGTTTTCTTATTTTTCCATCCTTAGACTACAGTGGTCAGTATTACTTACATAATGATATGGTCTACTCATATCTTCCTTTCTGATCAGCGTTTTTACTGGATCCAGTGTGAAATAAAATATAGCTACCTTTTTTCTCCTTCACTAAGCATATGCCAGTGAATTGGTAACATCTGCTTGCTTCTTAGCTTTTACCAGAAACTTTTTTCCTAAAGGGTCATCATACAAGGAAATTTTTTTTAATGCTATAAGGTCAAACACATCTGTTCAATCATATCAAAATTTAGCAGAAAATGTACTTTTTATAAAGACTCTATAAATATCACCTTCACTATGAATTGGCCTTTATGTTACTTTTAATGAATAATATTCCCCTCCAAATGTAATTTAGAATTAAACATTTCAGACAATATAGTTGACATTGTAAAATATCTTATCCTTTTCTCTCTATTGCAGCATGGTTATTCAAAGCCTACAATTATGCAGTTTCTCAAGCTGCCTCACAATGAAGGAAATTTATCTATTACAGTAGAGTAAAAAAAACAAGAAAATTCAAATGAAAATAAGTCGTTATAAGTGCTGATTTAACCTGACAAACCATTTCTCTTCCTTCGAATGATTGCTACTGTTTTTGGTTTACAGGGACCGAGCTCCTTTCATTTTTACTTCAGAGATGGACTACTTTATTACAGAGGGTGGGAAAAACCCACAGCATTTTCAAGATTTTGTGGAACTTTGCTGTCGTGCTTATAATATTATCAGAAAGCACAGCCAACTGCTCTTGAACCTGCTAGAAATGGTAAGTCCCTTGGGAAAAAAAACAAAAATAATAAGCTTCATTTATGCCTCTGCTTCAGTAGTCTATTTTTACTAATGGCTTGGAGTTCCCCAAGGAGCTATTCAGAAGAGAAAGGAATGAGCAAACTAAGAGTACCATTGTACAGCTTATAAACATATTTCTTAATAATTTAATATGTTCGTTCATAGTTATTGTCTCAAACATTCCTATTCGTATCAATATTGATGCATGTAAGGGTTATCCCACTATATTTTGACTAATGTTCAAGGACAGTAATTTTAAACATAATGCCTTCAGTCATACTAGGCATTAGGATCTTTCAAAAATGCCTTATATATACTATCTCATTTATATATCATGACAACCTAATAATGTAGACCAGACAAGAATTTTCCCTGGCTCTCCATTCCAAACTCCACCTTTGATCACTTGCCAATTTCCCACATTAAGAAACTGAGAGTCAAAAGTGGAAAGTGAGTTGCTAGCAACTCAGCTTTTCGTGGTATGCATTAGGTGTACTGAGTCATGGTCCTGCACACTCTCTTGTGACCAACAGGGGAAAATTTAAGGTTTTATTCCACTGTTCACTTTAAAGAGATGGAGACCAGATATGTACCATGAGGGAAGAAAAATCTGATAGAAATATCTTCTAGGAGAGGGATATAGTGATTCCTCTAGGCACATACGTACACACTAGTGATTGCAGCAAACTATACATGGGAAACATACATTTGGTCTACCAGCATGGGATTTGGAGTCCATGAAAAATAACTGATTTAGAGCTTCCAGATGACAATAATTCTACCAGATGTTGTTAAGGGTACAAACATGGCAGGCAGACCTTTCTGGGTTTCAATCCTAGTTTGGCATTTCACTGGCTACATTCTTCAGGACACGTTAACCCCCAAAAGACTATTTCCTTATCTGTTAAATGAAGATAACAACATCTACCTTGTAGAGTTAATGAATAAATGACCTAATAGTGAATTCTTTGCATGGCCCAGGCATTGTGCTAAGTGCTTTGTGTGTATTAATTGATTTAAAATTCATAACAACCCTAACAGATCATTAACATAAAGCACTTAGCACAGCACTTGCCATTTAGTAGACTTCAATTCATTTATGTTATTATACTAGATCCTTGTTAATTTATAAGGCCACTGTCCAATGTAATATCCTCTAGTCACATGTTTGTTTATATTTAAATTTTTATTAAACAAAATTTAAAATTCCAGTCTTCAATTTCACTGATCACATTTCAAGTACTCAGTAGCCACGATTGGCTAGTGGCATCATATTGGTCAGCACAGATAGGAAACTTCCATCACCACAGAAAAGTTCCATTGGTTAATACAGAACAAATGTTGACTTTGTTGCAAGGAAGATTTGATTTGGATTCTTGTTTTAACTTTCAAACAACATATTCACCTTACTTCTCTCCACTTTGCCTTGAAAGATAAGTATCTCTAAAAATATTATAAACATGTCTTTCATATGCAAAGATATTGGTTTCTTCTTGTGTAAAGTGGCTATATAAAGTTCTACCCATCTCCGAAATCTTCAAGATTACTTTTCAGTAATAGCCAAGGATTCTTATTGGTAAATTTGCATTCTATCTCCCAATTCTATTAGGCCATTTTGCAAGTATGAGATGACTACGGTTTATAATGTGTCTGTACCACAAACACACAAACAAAAAAACCCTACAAGGATTAAGTCTGTGATTCTGACCCCATTTAAATAATAAATATCCAGGTAGTATCAAGTCTATGTCTCCTTGGACTCTAGCAAGCTCTAGCTCATGAATTCATGAGCTCTTTAGTGTTTACCACAGGCTAGAAATTGTAAGGATACATTAACATAAGAGACCCAGAGTCTTAAAATTTTCAAGTTAATGAGGAAGATAAAATTTATTTACATAAAAGACCGAGGTATCCAGCATTTCTAAATGCCTATAATGATATAAATAACTACACATGAGGAATAGTACCCAATTTTAACAATTGCTTTAACCTGCTCCAGATATTTCAAAAATAAACCCAAAACAGAAAAGCACAAATATAAGTTACGCTGTTTCTCAGGTGACACTAAAATTATGCTGATGAAAACTGAGCATGTTAAAATAATGTGAAAGAACAGTTCTTTCAGAAAGTTATCAGTGGGCTTTTTTTCTCTTGTTTAATAAACTTTTCTACATACCTTAACAAAGCATTCAGCATAAGAGTCATGATATGTTAAACAATCACCAAAGAGAATGTATAGTGGTATTTTATTTAAAAGAAGTAACTGTGGTATTTTATTCATAAGTATTAAAATAATTTATCATTAATCACTTGTTGAAAATTTCTGGAATATAGTATATCCAAAAAAACTTCTATGCTCTAATTATTCAGCTCTTTTAGGCTAAGGAAGAAAATTTGGCAGTGGAAGGCACTAATCGAGAGTAAACATATAATCTTAGATTTAGGCTCTCACAGAAATTGAAATAGAGATCAGAAGCAATGTGGACCAATTAAACTAATGAATAAATACATGTAAAACAGCACTGTGTTATTACCTCAGTTTCTGTTCATTTACCTCTCAACTCTCTTCTTCTCAATTGTGTTATCTTATGGGACTGTAGATCATCAAAGCATTTAGTGAAAGTTTCAGGACCACACTTTCTTTGGTATAGCTTCTTATAAAATAAAACCAAGTTTAAATTTGTGAAAGACTATTTTCTACTTATGTACGTAATCTATTCATTAATTCTGTCTCAACCCGACTCTTTTATGTTAAATTCTTTAAAAAGAATTCAGTCTACTTACCATGACCCAGTTACAACTTGAGAAATACTTGACATGGGTCATAAATTCTATCTTGTGCAAATGATCAGTCCCCAGGATTATGGGCCACAAACATTTGGTGGGTCCACTACAGAGTTAATGGCTCATCCTTAGTAAAGAGCAGCATGTCTCCAGATATCCATATTGCTTTTTATTTACTCCTGAGAAAAGCGGGGAAAAAAGTAATCCATGAAATTCCCATCTTGCTTAAAAGTAACATCTGTAGGAGACCCAAGAGTGTTGCCAGCTGAGTTCACGAAAATAAAAGCCTGTGTTTCATCAGCTTTTCTCTCATTAAAAAATCAATATCAGCTATTATGGAAGGCTCCCAGAGAACACAGAGACCATTTGCCCAGTTTAAAATGTTTATCACACACATTATTATATTAGATATTTCCCATCAGAAATCTTCCTAACTTCTCTATGTGATGGGGAAGAGTGTTTGCTTTTCTGAGCATAACTGTTAAAATAGATTTGGACTTAAGAGAACAGAAATAAAGACTTCAAAAATGTTCCTGACTTTTAAAAAGGGATGTGTCTATTCATTACCTGTATCTGTTCACTTCCTGTTCTAGCTTCCCTTTCCCTTGGTATTGCCCCAATTAAAGTTATTACCCATGCAGTCTAGAGTGGGGGGCACCAGAACCGTGTGGCTAGGGGTCAGAGAAGAGACATAGCTAAGTGCACCCGGCTAAGAGGCCATCCTTACTCTGTGATTTGCAGAGTCAACACTCAAAGTCTCCTCTCCAAGGAATAGAACACATTAATAAGGGCAAACTTGGCACATGTTACCTTTAGTCAGATACATGGTGGGGAGAGAACTATTATAGGTTCATCTGCTATGAAGCAGTCTGTACTTGGCAGCTAGTGTGTGACATGTGTGGGTTATGCGTGTGGGTGTTGGCAAGGGAACGAGTAAGTATAGGGTCCACTTTCCAGAGAAATGTTTGATAGAGTTCTAACCAAGCAGGTGTGAATTCAGGGTATCCAGAGAAACTGGAACGCAATTCAGACCTTACGGAAGAAGCCTGTCCTTAGAAAATGGATAGTTATGGTGTGATAAAGAAGAAATCTGCCTCAATGAGCACACAGAAGTCTCCAAACCTCTTAGTACAGAACTAGTAAGATAAAACCTAATCTAGATTCTAGTGGCTATTGGGAATGTGTCTTCCTATGGTTGATTTTGTTAAGTTTACTAGTCAGCATTAAATTTGCTAATTGTAGGTTTTCATTGCCTAATAGCATCAAGTATTTTTTTCTCTCTTATTTTAAACTTTTAATTTAGATTCAGGGGTACATGTGAAGGTTGGTTACATAGGTAAACTTCTGTCACAGGGATTTGATGAACAGATTATTTCATCACCCAGGTATTAAGCCCAGTACCCAATAGTTATCTTTTCTGCTCCTCACCCTCCTCCTACCCTCGCCCCTCAAGTAGATCCCAGTGCCTGTTGTTTCTGTCTTTGTGTTCATGAGTTCTCACCATTTAGCTCCCTCTTATAAGTGAGAATATGCAGTGTATGGTTTTCTGTTCCTGCATTAGTTTGCTAAGGATAATAGCCTCCAGCTCCACCCATGTTCCAGTAAAAGACATGATCTCATTTTTTTGTAAGGCTTCATAGTATTCTATGGTGTATATGTGCCACATTTTCTTAATCCAATCTGTCATTGATGGGCATTTAGGTTGATTCCATGTCTTTGCTATTGTAAATAGTGCTGCAGTGAACATTTGTGTTCATGTGTCTTTACGGTAGAATGATATACCCACAATGAGATTGCTGTGTCCAATGGTAGTTCTGCTTTTAGCTCTTTGAGGAATCACCACACTGCTTTTCACAATGGTTGAACTAATTTATACTCCAACCAACAGTGTGTAAGTGTTCCCTTTTCTCTGCAACCTTGCCAGCATCTGTTATTTTCCGACTTTTTAGTAATAGCCATTCTGACTGGTGTGAGATGGTATCTCATTGTGGTTTTGATTTGCATTTCTCTAGTAATCAGTGACATTGAGCTTTTTTTCATATGCTTGTTGGACACATGTATGCCTTCTTTTGAGAAGTATCTGTTCATGTCCTTTGCCCACTTTTTAATGGGTTTTTTTGTTTTTCCTTGTAAATTTGTTTAAGTTTCTTATAGACGCTGGGTATTAGACCTTTGTCAGATACATAGTTTGCAAATATTTTATCTCGTTCTGTAGGTTGCCCATTTACTCCGTTGATAGTTTCTTTTGCTGTGCAGAAGCTCTTAAGTTTAATTAGATCCCACCTGCCAATTTTTGCTCTCATTGCGATTGCTTTTGGTGTCTTCATCATGAAATCTTTGCCCATTCCTATGTCAAGGATGGTGTTGCCTAGGTTGTCTTCCAGATTTTTATAGCTTTGGGTTTTATATTTAAATCTTTAATCCATCTTGAGTTGATTTTTATATATGGTGTAAGGAAGGAGTCCAGCTTCAATCTTCTGCATATGGCTAGCCAGTTATCCCAACAGCATTTGTTGAATAGGGAGTCCTTTCCACACTGCTTGTTTTTGTCAGCTTAGTAAAAGATCAGATGATCGTAATTGTGCGGCCTTATTTCTGGCCTCTCTATTTTGTTCCATTGGCCTGTGTGCCTATTTTTGTACCACTACCATGCTGTTTTGGTTACCTTAGCCTGAATCATGTATTTTTTTACTCATGCATTCATTATCCCAGACATTTATTAAAATCTAGCTATTTACAAAGCGCCGTGCTGAGCAATGTACACAATTCAACATTAAATACAAATCCAGTTCCTGTTCTCAAAGAACTTAAGATCTAATATGACAAACATACATATGAACAAAACACAGTAAAAGCTAGGAAGCAATAAGTACTATGAAAGAAGTAGAACCAAAATATGATTGTACAAAGAAAGCAGTCATTAAATCTCATGAAGAGGATCAGTGATGCTTCAAGGAGGAAGCTGAGCCTTGAAAAAGAATTTCAGTAGACAAGGAAAGAGAGAAAAGGCAATTCCAGCTGAGAGAAAAATGTATGTGTGGAGGTTTAATGAGCATGGGCATGATGTGTAGTAAATGAAGGTAACCAAGTGTGCCCAGTCTGTGCTATAGATGGAAATCTCTGTAGAAGATGAGGCTGGAGTGATAGGTTACAGTGTGATTATAAAAGACATTTGTGACCAGAATGAGGATTTTAGACTTTAGTACCTAGACACTTGACAAACTAGAAGTTTATATGCTTATAATGAAGAAGTACCATTATCTAGCTGGGATCTTAGGCAGATAACAGAGTTTATGTAATTAAAGAGATAAGGATTGGAGAACAAGATAAAAGTTATTCAAGATATCTAGGCAAATGAAGATGAGGGGCTGAATTAGGACAATGATAATTACAATGAAAAGGGGGATGAATACAAGAGACTGCTGAGGAGTGTTTTTAATAGAATGAAGTAATTGATTATAGGAACCAGGAAAAAGAGAGAATCAAAGAAGATATGAATTTCTTGTTAGTTGGGCAGTGGTGGCAGTGTAAATGAAACAGAAAAAAAAGAAGGAAAAGTTTATGTGAGAAGAGAATTTGCTGTAATTTAGATGTCATGAGTTTAAGATGCTAATAGATCATCCAGGAGGAGAGAGAGTTGACAACTCTCCAGGACTCCCTCATCCATCTCCTTGGTTTCAATTATCATTTATATGCTAATGACAGTCAAATCTGTATTATAGCATGTGCTTTGGACCCTCTCAATATGTCCAATCTATCTCCCAGTTTTCTCAATTCTACTTCCTACATTTATTTAAAATCCAATGACTGATCTTCATTCCTAACCAGTCTCCTAATCTAGCCTCTAAACGGGCCTCATTTTAGTCCATTTTCCATACGTAACCACAATGATCTTTGAAGACACAATTAAATCTCTTACTCTCATGTTAAAACACTTAAAGAGCTTTCTTGGTTTTTTTGTACTTTAGGATAGAGTACAAAATCCTTAATGTTGCCAGAATGTCTTATCCTACTTGCCTTTCATCCCCATCTCTTGCTGCTCACCCATGTAATACTCGGTTCCAGAAAGCCGGCCTGGGTTTCTTTCTGCAGACACATTAAAGACATCTTGCTTTCCTTTGTATGTATTGCTTTCCTATACATGCTGCTTCCTCAGCCTGGGTGGGGATGGTGGGAAAAAAGAATAGTTTTTATACCATTCTTTTTCTCATTTGAACTTCAGCAAGTTAATCACAATTTCACCCATCTTCCAAAACCATATTCTCACTTTACCCTTTGTTTTAAGGATCGATAGTATCATTCTTAACTTCTTATTGTAAGAGGGCCTTTATTCCAGAGCAGCAAATAATTTATCATCTTAGTCATAGAAGTGCTGATAACAGTCTTCATTTTTTTTTTGCAAAGTTCAAATTTAGTTTAGAAAGTTCTATTATTTTCTTAAAAATAAAGTAGTCTAAAGAGATTATAATTCCTTCAGTCTACACTGTAATATAAACAAAATATCTTCCTGATAATTGGCAGGAAAATACCTTATACAATTTATCCTTAATTATTTATTGCCTTAGTAAATACAGTCACCATTTAAGTAGGGAAAATTGTATTCTTATAGTGAGAATCATGGAGTCATAAAAGAACATAGGATTAAGAACCAGAGCAGTGAGTTTTATACTCTATGTTTGCACATCATTTGACCTGGACATATCACTTACAGTTTTGTGGAGATTAAGCTTTTCTTCTCTAAAATGCATATTATTATATAATTTTTGTGTAATATTTTATAATGTATAAACCTCTTTCTTATTTTGTATCTAAAATGAGAAAATGAAGACTCAGAGGTTAAGGAACTTTCTGAAAATCACATAGATTTTAAATGATGGGTCCACAAATTCTCACATGGGGATAATATCATGCTTATTTCACTGGTTTATGATGAGAATAAAACTGAATTATTAATCTACAAGAATTTTCCAATTATAGTGGTTCTTTTGTTATAGTTGTTATTGCTGTTGTCTCTACTACTTAATAGAAGAGATTAAAAACGCATGAACTTATATGCATTCATGTATATAAACTGAAAGACATTGCCATGCATACTTGGGTCTAGATGTCACTGGGTAGAATTAATCAAGTAAGCTTGATTGTATCTGCATTTATTCTGTCTTCTTTTTGCTTTGCTTGTTCTTGTTGTGGTTAAGATGCTATATGCAGGACTGCCTGAGCTAAGTGGAATTCAAGACCTGAAATATGTGTATAATAATCTTCGTCCACAAGACACAGACCTGGAAGCAACAAGTCATTTTACCAAGTAAGATCACCTATGAATGTGTGAGCATGCATGCATGAATGTACGCAGACACATGTTCCACAGTGGAGATGATTTCAGGTTGACCAGTCATTGGTATGAAGCTCTTGTTTCTAGAACAAGCTTGTGTTCCCTTTCCCAAAGAGCAGAAAGGAAGCAATGTGAATGTCTAGCAGAAGGCCTTAGTCAGTGTTTCTGCAGCATGTCATTGTTTGCTAACCAGCCTCTTCATCTAACAGATTGCTCAATAAGAGGTCATTGAAAAGAGCAAGAGCTGACATAAATAAATTGGTTGTTCTACTTGAACTATGTCCAGAAAAACAATTTGGAAAAAGAGATTTATGATGAGATATGTACTCACTACTTTCATATGTAAGACAATACAAATATTGGGATATTTGGTCAAAGACCTGTGACTCTCTTCTACTTTTAATCTATTTTTTATTAAACAAGTCCAGCAAAACACTGATGTATATCAAGGTAAGAATCTGGGCAGAATATGATGAATATCAGACCCCAAATCTGGTCAAAAGGACAGTACATTTTATAAGATCTTTTTGAATTTTTCTTTTTAAATGGATATATAATTCCTGGCAAATTTTAGGTGCTCAATAAATGTTAGCAGTAATTATTTTCCTACAAACAGGAGAGAAAAACTGCATTCTTTCTTTCCTGTAACCCTTAATTGTGGTCTTGAGTCTAATTTTTAATTGTTCTAATATTTTCCACTGAAAATTTATAAACAGAGATTATATTCTTTTAAGTGGAATGTATGCTTTAAAGAAAATCATGATTATAATAAAACCTCTTCCAGGTTTTACTTTTTCTTTCACCCTTCCAGAATATACAGCAAGAAATTGCTTCCCACTCCAATGGTGGCAGTGCGGCTTCATGGGGATGTCGTACACTTGGGGAATTTCACTTGGCTCAGGGATTTCTGTTTCATGAACTTGAATGGGTGTGCTGCCCTTGTTGTTGAAAAGAGGCAATGTGACAGAATCACAAAATATTACAGCTGGAAGAGCCTTTATAGTTTATTTATTCTGACAATAGACATTCAAGTGAGAAAACTGAGATACAGAGAATTGTCTTGCCCACAATTAGTAGAAGTAGCAAGAAACAGTGTCTGGTCCCTCTAGTCCTGGGTTTTTCCAGTACTCAATATTGGAAATTATATGATATGATTATGGAACTCCAGGAAGAGTTGTTGCAAAACAAAACAAAACAAAACAAAACAAACAAACAAAAACCCTGCCTTCTTGCTATCTAGTTCATTAGAGATCCCTTAAGGGAGTCCAGCAGGTTGTCTTAGTCTTGAAAAATGCCCTTTAATAGTACAATGACCTCTGAAAGAAGCATTTGTTTACATCTACTAACAAAATCCCAAGTAATTGATGTTCGACTGTGGCCAAAGACATTAGCTTGAAGACTTGGGGAGGTATTTTAGACCCTTTATTTCAAGGATCAGGAACTCTACAGTTATCTCAACTAATGGGGATGGGTGCCTTGCATGAGAAAACCCAGGGAAAGCCTCAGGAAGAACAGAAGGGCAGCGTCACAGAGTCTGGAAGGTCCTTCAGAACTGAAGGCAGCTCCAGGGACCACATCAGCGGGAACTTACTCCTTCCCCTCTGACTGGTTAACCCGAGTACAAAACTCCATCCCATGCAGGTGGGTTTACATGGTACCAAAAATAGCCTCTTCAGGGTATCCCTTTAGGAGAGGATCTGAGTAGGATTCTTTTCTTTAAAATGGCTGCAGCATGGCAGACACAATGATTGACATGTCAGTGGGGCTGGGTGGGAAGACAAAGGAGGAGCGTGGAGAAAGCTAGGGAAGGTAGAGAAAAGGAATGCAAAGTTGGACTGCAAGGCCTGTGTTCAAGATGTGTCATTGTGTGGGCAGAACAATTATAGTGCTGTAGCTTACTATTAGTCCCTCCTGAAAAAGGAAATGCCATATATGTATTTGGATGAAAAAAGTTCTTTCAGGCCCTGGCCAAAAGAGAAATGTAAATAGGCTTTATTCATCTGCCAGAATTCCATCTCTCCCTATCCCTCTACTTCATGGAACACACTGAGATCTGTAAAGAGCATAATCTTGGATATCAGTGATCTTGCCTACGGTGACCTATCTCCCCTTCCCATTCAAGAGGACATGAACTAATGTGGAAGTAGATCTGAAGCTAGAACCTCATGGCAGTGAGGCGGACCTTGTGATCCTGCCTACATACCTCTGCCAGGCCAATCTTCCCACTTACCAATGTTATGTGGTATGTTCTGTTAATTAAACTTCTTTCTATGACTTTGGAATAAAGAACTTGTTCTCCATTGAAGCCTTAAAAGGCATCAAATTATGGAAACTAGGACACATCATTTCTCAGTTCAATAATTTTCCTTGGTGTGCCATCTCCTGTCTCTCACTTCCTAGGACCTTATAATCTGATTGTCTTTGTCAAGATTTATCCAACTACCTGCCCCCTGTCTCCATTATTCCACATGAATCCTTTTCTGGATAGGCCATTCTCTCCATGTACATTCATTCCTGCATTGTCTGTTTAACTCGCATTGCTAGCCTCACTAGAAACGCTCCAATGGAATCATAAAATTTCTGGAATACAGGAAGATTCTGATCTAACTTTTAATCCCACCCATCCCTTGATATTCTGGACAGCTAGTACCTCATCCATGAAACCTTATCTGATCATTCCAGTACTTCCCAATCTTTTCTTCTATAATTCTCTCGAACATGCCATCTTTTGTGCTGTCCTTAATTTATTATTGAATTACATACTGTCTTGTATATCAGTTTAATTAATATATTGATGAGTTACATCAATTTCTCCCAAGTAAAGCAGGCAATGTATTCCCAATTCTAAGAATATCTGAATATGAAACAAGCCCTATTTAACAGAAAATGCAATTTAAACATCAAATATCAAGTATATAAAAAGCATATAATAATAACTACAACTTAATGCAGTGCTTCTTGTGTGTCAAGCCCTGTTCTAAGTGCTTTTCTTACAGTAATGTATTTAATTGTCATAACAATCCTATGAGGTATTAATATCTTTATCTACATTTTTATACTAGTGAATTGAGACCCCAAGGAAGTTAAATAATTTACCAGAGAACGTTCTCTATGCTCAAAATCACCTCTTCCATATGTGGGCTCTCAGGAATGTGCTGCTTTGTAATTCAGACCACAGTCTTCTCAAGGTTTTTCAGAGCCTGCGTTGGCTGAAGTTGAACAAAGATATATTCTCCAGCCTTTCTCAGGCACTAATCCTTTTATCCGGAATACCTCAAGCATCAGCAGAGAACAGAAGTTCCTTCCTGGAACTGCTATCTCTATGCTACCACCAGGAGTCCCCTGGATATTTGGTTCCAGATCTGCTTTGCTGCCCTGAGAGACCCCTAAAGGGTAACTTGGCAGCTGACTTCCTGGAAGTCACCTTCCTTCCTTTTCCTTTTGTGGCCCATTCCACAATGCCATGAGCCTCTCTCTACTTTTTTTTCTTCTCAGAGAAATATCCCATGAGGCTCACTATCCCCTAACTTCCAAGAGCCCATCTCAGTCATATTTTTTAATCTTAAAGTCTCAATTACATACCTTTATTTTTAGACATGATTTAATGTGCAAGTAGCATATCTGTTCAATTTCTCTGTGTTTCTTGCTCAGCATATATACATCAAGCACTGAGGATCTTTTCTATCACACATCCCATCTAGCACTATGAACAGTCTCTTACAGAGGGGCCAGCAGCCTCCATTAATTGTAACTGTAACTACCATTTAGAAATATTTCCTGAGATCTATCATTTGTATATTATAAATTTCTGAAACAAATTATGTATTATGTTGTTTGGAAATCCTTAAACAATGAATAGAGTGAATTTATGAAAGCAGCCTGGGATAATTAAAAACAACTTTAATGGAACTCTAAATAACAGGATACCCATGACTCAAATAACTGTTAAAAATAATGTAGACTTGTTTACTTTGTGTAAATAATATTGCTATTTTGTGCTGTGTTCTCTGATATCACATGGATTTTAAAACTTAGGGAGACTAAATGCAGACCTCGTTGCACATAATTCACCAAAAAAAAAATGGTTTGTCATAGATCCATCATTGGTGTCTTCGTGCTTCAATGAGTGGCATTAATTCATAGATAGATAATTGATAAAAGTATATTATATACATATAATATGAGCCCCTCTATATTTAAACTCCTTGTTCTTTTTATTTCTTTGTTCTGATAGGCTAGAAGTATTTTATGCCACTGTTTATTGTGATACAACTACTAAGTTACAGACAAAAGTAAGACAAGAAAACCCCTTCTCCCTTCTCCACCAGGCTCACAGATTGGGATCCTGAGCCAAGACCAGGCCATCTGAGACATAACATACGTGGCTACTTTAAGTGCCCTGGTCCTAACTACAATATTAGCACTAAGAGGCTGCCCCTCTTGACCCTATTTGAGACTTGAAGGAAATAAACAGCTTTTTCCTGCCTCTTGGAGAATGTACTCTATTTATGAACAACCCAAGATTTTTCCTCACTCTTGGACATATCCATTCTAGGTCAAGAGCTGATCCTAAGAGTTTCAGGCGATGCTGCATACTGTGTGGAATTAAAAATCCTGTACAATTAATGGTATTTAGAGGGAAAATGGGGAGTAAAATTGGTTTGCTGGCCACAAATGCTTTTCACATCATCATCAACTACTCTCTGTTTCCCTCACTCTCTTCCACTCCCCTTACAGCTGAGTGCTGTTGAATAGAATCAAGAAAGTATCATGACACAGTCCACTGCAAATTGATACTCTCATGTAATATCTCTGCAGAGACCACTGCTAGGCAATAAAGGCAGCCATCCATTAAAATGTTGTCCAAAAGGGTTATTTCAGAAATTTCAATCACTCTCAAACCTCGGGTTAGCTGTCCTCATCAAGAGCTAACCTATTTCACAGACCCGACTGGGATCATTAAGCATAAACTTCCCTGCCTACCTCCCCTCCCACATACAGATAGTGCTTTTCATTCTATCCATTTTCTCCTCCAAGAGAGTGAGAGGACATTTTTCATGTATGCTCAGATATTCCACTTGGCCTGCCATATAGGTTCTCATTTAGTAAGTATATGATCTGCTCGTCAGCTAAAACTGAAGCCAGCTTCAAGCAAAACACAACCCCACACTTCAAAAAACAAAGCCCAAAACAAAACAACAAGACAAATTGTTTGCAATCATGAGCTATTTTGACAGCAAAAGAACCCCGTCTGGTAGCCTTAGATTAAAGGCTCTACATGGAGTCAAACTGTAAGCTAACAAATCCCAGAAACCAATAGGGCTTGGCTAGTTTCTAGTGGAAACACACAGGCCTTCTACGCTGTTTACCTCTGCTTAGCATATTCTATTGTTCCCTGCTCATTGCCCAATATTCCCCAGTGTAAATTCCAGAGAGAGGCAAACTCTTTGACTTAACTAGTTGCCTTTGTCCTTATTGGACAAGTTCCTTCATGTGAAGCCACAGTGGATTTCATTGCCCAGCCGTATTCTTATCATAGGCCACCCTTTCACAGAAAAATAGCCTAGAGCTTCTTCTGTGAACTTTGAGCTGTAAGGGAAGTCTTAGGAGGGGCCATTAGGCAGAATAGGCACAGTGACCATCCAACAGGTACAACTTTGAAGCCGTTGGAAATGTGGATGGCATCCAGAGAGTGCACCTGGCCTCCACATCATAGACACAGGAGCCAGAGTCCCTGCACCACTGAGCATTTGCAGACTCAATTTCAGAAAATCTTTGTTCCCCTCATTCCTCATTTATTTCTCACGGCTAGGGTGTGAGACAAGACTCTTTATGCTCAAATGTCTTAAAACATAGTTCAATGATTTTATATCTTATTTCTCTTCAAAACTGAGAAATAGCACATGAGATGGAAATGCAAATCCTTGTATACTTTTATCATTAAATTTTCTTATTTTTTTTACTGTGATGCAAACTGTGGTTATAATTCCACAAATAAGAGCCAATGTTTTCCTTTCTCTTAGCTTAACAATTGATACCTACAGAAATACACACTACCAAGGGGAGATGGGGACACAGAACCAAGAGAAAATAACAGTCGAGAAGTCCAGCTTTTCCTAAATAAGAAAGCAGATTCAAAGGAAAATGTGAATTAAAACAAGTAGAAATTTCTCCTCTCATTGTGAAAGTCTCCCATTATTTTTAGTTATAATAACAAACCTGCACTAAATTAGCTTTATAAACTATTTTTAACCGCAGATATAACCACTTATAATATCTGTACTTCCTAAGTTGCACGGCCCAGTCACATTCATTATGATGTTTGATAGTGTGCTTGCTGTTCTAAATTTCTGCAGTAGGGGAAATACTGTTTTTGAATTATATGAATTAAACTGAGAATTTGCCTAAATTGCCTAAATTCCAAGTCAGGATACACCTTAGCTATTAAGCTTTGAAAAAAGATATTGTAAACTCTTCAGGAGACTATCAGTCTAAAGGTTAAAAGCATTTGAAAAGTTTAATGTACCCACCAAGAGTACCAAAAATCATTACTGAAAAAAGATGAATAGTCCAGATGGCGCTGTTTCCCAACAGCTGTTTTATGCACAACAGCACTGTGTACCTGTTAATCCCCATTGGTATTTCTGACCCTACGCATTGCATACAATTACTATATACCAGTGATTTAACAAGCAATTAGGCTACAATCGTTTACTATTTTAAAACGTATTTTTCACATTTTAAAGATTTTTATTAGCACCATTTATCACTATTGATTTTTCTTTACTGTTGCATGTTAAGATTTATTTTTTTTGCTTTGCATACAACTTCCTTTTAATATCATTAATAAAATAAAATGGCTTTGGGAGTGGGAAATGAAAACCGGGATATCATTTCACTGGCATATCACTTTATTCATAGTAAGACTAGCCCATCAACCCTTCCCTGGTTCCTTGATTCAGTTTGTTCTGATTTGGTCAATTTCATAAGGCATCTATCTAAAAAGGTAAAATAATGATCCACTCCCAGCCAAGTCCACAGAGCCTAAAACTCTTGTTTGAATGCAGTTTGGTGCCTGTGATGACATTTACGTAAGACTAGCTGAACTTGTAGCATGAATTCTGAAGGCTTGAAACCTCAACTTGGAAAACAACAAAGACCTTTAAGTTTGTTAGTCTTTAAGCCATATCTAAACTGTAAAGCAGGAAAAGGGGATGGGGAGAAGAAAGAAAATAAACACTAAAGATGCTGCTTGGTCTTATCCTTACCTAATATCTCTCTTGTAGGAGTTCAAGAGAGCACCACAAGTCAGTTTCCTTTGAACAATAAATTTATACATTCATTTTCTCTTGTATCCCTCTTTGTATAGTTTGCTACCTTTTAGACTCATATGCATTTATTTCTTTACTCATTGGTAGTACATTTTCTGAAATAATATTTGCTTAATACTATTTAATTTCCAAAGACTTTTCCTACTTTATCTAATTTCATCCTATCAATGATCCTGGGAAATGACATGGCTTAGCAATCAGTTATGTTTTATAAATACAGCAATTGAGTCTCCTGAAGTCATTCAACAATAACTTTCTTGAGATCACTGGCATGAGTCACCAACTACATTTTATAGATGCAACAGTTGAATATCCTAAAATTGTTCAACAATGACTTTCTTGAGATCATGGGTAGACCTAGTGAGTACAGATTAGAACAAGGTTTATTCCTTGCATAATGAGTGCTCTTTCCAGGACACAACTATGCCAAATCATATGGAAAAAAGTTCTGCATATGGAACTCTTAATGTCCTGACTGTCAGATAAATATAAATGTTCTTTAACTTTAGTGTCTTCAGATTAGTTGAAAGACCATCATAAGAAAAACATCTACATGCTTATAGCTATGTTTCTCAAATTGGCATACCATGCTATCAAAGCCCCAAGGATTAATATGACATATCCTTTTTAGTATCTTATGTTGTTTAAAGGATTAGAATATAAACTTTAAAGTTTGGAGTCAAATGTGTACCTACACATTACATACATGTGCAACCAAAATCATCATGTGCTTTTTCCATGTGTGCAATTTTGAATTTTTAAGAATAAAAGTGCATAGAAATGAATTGTTTTATCATGTACCCAGAATACATTAGCAATGATTGTCACTGAGCTCATTTAGGAATAGTAAATTTTTTTGCTTAAACAATATGTGTTTGAATACTTAAGTGCAGTATGAATTTGTAGTAAAATAGGAATTATCCGAAAGCACACTCATAAGCTTAAGTAAAAGAAAGCACTAGTCATATATTTCAGAGATTACAAATTCAATGCCGAACTACTGATTTTCTTTATGCAATAAAAGAAACTATGACAAAGTTTTATTAATTCATTGTTCCCCTTGAGTGATTCAGAGTGACTTGTAAAGCTGGACACTCAGTCAGTAACTTCAATACAAAAAGCAAAGTAATGTGTTTCTTGCACATGCCAGAATACTGCAATGAAATGAAGTTTGAGATTTAGATGAAGAAATTTGTTCATGGGGAGTCAGTCACTTGCAACTCTTCCTGTATTTATATATTATGAACTTACAGTATCAGTGGTAAAATAAAGAATGTTCTCATGCAAATTCCTTCACAGAAGCCTTATGAGAAATATTTTCCTGTGACTATTAAAGAGACGGACCATTGAAACAGTTATTCTATCCAACTGCCAAATATATGAACAATTTAAACTGTAAATTGAAATACGCTGTCATAGAAATCTCCATCAGGTGTTGCCTAAGAACCTTTGTTCAACTGCCAATGGCATCGTAGTCATCTCTCCTCAATGCTTAGTCTGATGTAGCTCATAAAGCAGCGAAAAATGTTTGCCATTTGTAGTCACATATCAACATAAATGTGAATTTATATTTAATTTGAGAAAAAATAATCTGCCTAGATGCTGAACCTGACACAGAAGATCAGAGCTCTGGATTCAACTCAGTTTTCTGAGACTGATAGACTCAATTGCCCATTCACACACACAGTGCTAAGAAACCTGTTAGAAGCAATTGTTTCTGATGATAAGCAATTAAAATATTTATTTTGTATAAAAATTGCATATATTATGAAGTAGAATACAATGTATACACATTTTTTAAGATAGGACCTAAGGCTTAAGAAATTTTATGCTTATTATAAGTCCCTTTAGACTATATTCCTTGGCAGCTAGAGATATGTTACATTTTTTTTACCTAAGGGTTATTTCTATGTAAAAATCAAAGGTTCATTGTCTTAGTACCTTTGATCCACCTGAGAATTCCACAAGTTATTGGCTTATTTTTCTCTGAAAGACAAAATTGAATTATTGTTTGCTTTTTAAAATCCACAGTGAGAGCAAAGACTAAGGAATCATATAAACATGAGTAGAATTCTTCAGCTACTACTTCTTAGTTGATGTCACCTTTGGTATGCATTTAACTTCTCCTGGTCATTTTCTTATCTATTGCTGAAATAATTGGACTGCTCTTCTCTAAGATGAAAAGATTAACATGAAGCATTTAGTGTACTACCTGCCAAGGGATATATACTTCCTCAGGGCAGAAATTTGGTTTCTCTTCTTTACCTCCCAGCACATAGAATAGTGCCTAGCAAGGGAGAGTTAAAAGTGTTTATCAAGACTGCTTGGAGACGTCCCTTAGGAAACTTAAGAGCTAAAATCCTCCCAGCTGCTGCTTTATTCCTGTAATATAAGGATAATCCAAAGCATAATCCTGCTAATGCTGCCATTAAACAAAATAAATCAGGGAGCTATTACTTGGATAAATCAGATCCTCACAAAGGCCTGAAACCGACTACACTCAGAGCCCCAGTCCCAAGTCCAATTACAGTTAACAGCACTGTTTTGTCTGACCCGTTAAGTCTGACACCTGAGAGATAGGAGATGGATTTGAGTGAAAGTCTGCCCCCAAACCATGGGCTGACCATAAAGTCTCACCCTTCATCTTCAGACTTCTTACATCCTAACTGTTGGGCAATGTAAGAATAAGGTATGGGCATAGTTGAGATTTTTGTGAGGGTGAGTTCATCAAAACTTAAAATTTATGATTCACAAAACTTAAAACTGATATCTTCATGAGAAGTGAGTACATGCTGTCACCCTAAAGCTTTTCACTCCAGCAAATAAAATGTGTTCAGTAAATGTTTGTTGGATCAATGTTCAATGAATGAATGGTAGAGTCTCCATAAATCATGATTAATATTATACTCCTACTATTATCCTCATGTCTTTAAAGTGCTGATGAAGAAATAATGTTTTGTACTGCACTGTGCACCTATAAATTCATAAGTGCAAACAACATCTTTAGAAATGGTGAACACTGGGATGAATAATGGGATCAGAGTCATATTTTAACTTTCTTAGCAAGTTTTGGCCTAAATTGATGTATAATAGTGGAAAAATTTGGAATTTATTCAAAAAAGTTTAAGACCAGAACAAGATAAATGGCCTTGAATCTTTATGAAATTGAAGGGAAAATTATTAAACATAATTGAAGTACATTTTTAACATTGAGGACATGGCAGATTAGTTGTAAAGAAGGCATTGCATGATCACTTTGATAGATGCCAACCCAGAAAAGTCATACTGGATTACATTCAACATCCATTCCTCCTGGAAAGTTTTAGTACACTCAGAACAGATCCAAGCTTAGATAAGCATCATACTTTCAAAAGTTAAAAATGATAAGCATTCTTATTAATGGTGGGGAAAAGATAGTATCTTCTATATTGATAATAAAACTCTCTAATTAAACTTTGTTATGAAGGTTTTTTTCAAGTGAATAATACAATAATTAATACAATCCCAGAGAATTAACACACACACACACAAACAAATCAAAATAACAAGAATTTAGTAAAATAAGTGGTTACAAAGTAAACATTTAAGACTCAGTACTTTAAAAACTAAAAAGAAAATATATGATCACCTAAATAGATACAGAAAATGTAGTTAATAAAATGTAGAACCATTCATTTAGGAAAAAAATAGAAATAGAAAAGAATGTCATTAACGTATAGCTAAAAACCTACAGAAAACATTACGCTTAACAGTAAACAATGAAAGTTTTTCCTTTGTAATCAGGAACACACCAAAAATGGTTGCTATCACCACTTCCATTTAATATTGAAGTGGAAATTTCTTAGCAGTGCAGAGTGACAAAAACAGCCACTACCATTATTTGCAGGTTACATGACTGTGTACATACAAATTTTAAAAGAATATGCATATGTTGTTAGAATTAATAAGAGTTAAAGATCTACTCATATATTATCAAATATGAATTAAAAGTTAGTACAAGATAGCATTTATGCCATACAAAATATGCCAAACCAAAGAATAACTCCAACAAAAAATATGCAAGACCAAACTAAATAGAACAATATACCACATTCGTGAACTGAATGTCTTAATACTACAGAGATGTTAATATTCTCCAAATTGATTTCTAATTTACATACAGTACATTCAAAATCCTTACCTATTGGTTTTGTGTGTGGGTGAACTTGATAAGCTAATTCTAAAATATATTTAGGAGGCCAAAGGGCCTAGAATAGTGAAGAGCCCCCTAAAGAAAATGAGGTAAAATAATCGTTCTTCTGGATTTCAAGATGTACTATAAAGTTCCAGCTATTTAGGATAGTGTAATACTGACACACAGATAGACAAAGAGATAAATGCAACAAAATGAGGAGGCCAGAAACAGGCTTGTGTATATACAGACCCTTGGTTTTGGACAAAGTTAAACAGTAAAGAAAAAAATGTCTTTGCAATTTAAAAAATTGTTACATTAAACATTGTTTATCCCTATTTGGAGAAACCATATAGCCATTTAAAAATATGATTTAATGCTATGTTCTGAATTAGAAAGATTGTTCAGTCATTCAACAAATATTTTTGGATCACTTACTATGTACCAGTTACTATTAATTTTTCCCTGTAAAATATATTATTAAGTTAACAAAAACAGATTGCAACATTACATACGATTGTGATTCTTCTCTAACTCTCATCTCAAACAAAGTCAAAGTTCTTATGTAATTGTGCCCTTTAGGTCTTTGATTCCCTTCTTTCTCTACTGACTTTGTGTCAGCCACACTGCTGTCCTCTTGCTGCTCATTAAACACTCTAGTCATTCATCTACCTCTGAGCTTGTGGACTAGCTGTTGCTTCTGCCTATAATGCATTTCATCAGAATTCCCATGGCCTACTTTCATGGCAAGTTAAGGTCTTTGTCAAATCATTCAGCTCATCTTTCAGTGAGATGAGCACTTTTCAGTGGGCATCCTATTTAAAATTGTAAAACTATTATCTACCCCCATACTTCCTCTCCTTATTTCCTATTTTCTTTTATAGTACATATTACTTTATCAAATTCTATATTTTTACTTGATTAATTACCATCAGAATTTTAGATTATACAAACTCTAAAAGGGCGAAAAACTTCCATCTCTTCTGTTCATTGCTAAATCCCATCACCAGAATAGTACCTGGCATACAATAGGAATAAGGACAATGTGTGTGTCTATGTGTCTGCATGTCTGTATGTTTGCATGTCTCTGTGTTTGCACAAATATATAGAGAAAGTTCAAAAAAGAATGATGTCAAACTGCTTACAGTGGTTATTTCTGGGGAGGAGCACTGGCCTCCTGTGGAGAAAAGAAAAAGGGAACCTTTCACATTTTACTTTATATTTTCCTGTGTTGCTTGAATTATATATGCTAAAATGCCAAGTTTTTAAATGTCCCTAAATCTCTTACATCCAACAGGCAAATCAACCAGGATAGCAAAATCCAAAAGCTTGGACAACATTTATGACAAAACTAGGCAACAAGGTATACCCTAAGAACCATACAATAAAAGCAGGTGGAGGCAAACCATTAAATTACAAGATTTGTGTCATACAAGCATTTGGATAGAAGGAAGCTAAGGGAAACCACAGGTACTCTGGCTGACCTGAGAGCAGTACTCCAAAAGAGTCAACAGTTATTTGTTGGAAGCTGAGCAGGCTAATTTGAGAAAAGCAGTTGAAACTGGAAGTACTTTTTGCATACTCTTATTTCACAGGCAAGGGTGAGGGTTCTGTGGCAAATATAAAAAGATTAGGCAATCTATGAATTCTCAACTTTAACTGGGGCTTTCTTCCAAAAAAAAGGTCTCTCTCACACTGAAGAGAAACTGTTGGACATATAATCCAAATTGCGTGGACAAGAGATAATATTAGCAAAGGGAAAATCAAAGTCCAGAAAAAGTTGGAGGGAGGAGATCAAAGGAGAAATATCTCAGAATGTATTGTATGAAATTATATATATATATATATAGAGAGAGAGAGAGAGAGAGAGAGAGGGAGAGAGAGAGACAAAGTTTTGCTCTTGTTGCCTAGGCTGGAATGCAGTGGCCTAGTCTCGGCTCACTGCAACCTCCACCTCCCAGATCCAAGCAATTCTCCTGCCTCAGCCTCACAAGTAGCTGGGATTACAGGCATCTGCCACCATGCCCGGCTAATTTTTTGTATTTTTAGTAGAGATGGGGTTTCACTGGTCTCAAACTCCTGACCTCAGGTGATCCACCAGCCTCGGCCTCCCAAAGTGCTGGGATTACAGGCATGAGCCACCGCACCTGGCCAAAATAATTTTTTTTTAATCACTATGTGACAGCAACAGATAGGAAAGCCCCAGACCGTAAAAAATCCTCTACTCCTTCCTGAAAGTTCAGGAATACTCATTTTATATAAAAATGAACAAGAAAAGTGACCATGGTTGAAAGTCATATAGAATTATAACAAGAAAAAGAGAAATAGGAAGCAAAATAATATCCTTTTAAAAAGTGGGCCAGAAAGACATGCCCACCAAAAAGATAAACTGTATCCTTATATTTAATTGAGATGAAAGAAATTAAGAAAATGATAAATATATGAAGGAACAACATAGACCACAATTAGGAAACCTCAGAAAGGAAGTGATTGAACCCAAGAAAGAATTAGAAATAAAAGAAAACATGATTTTACAAACAATAAGCTAGAAGAGACATGGGAATAAACAAACACAACAAAACACACAATGCCTCAAGAGAGAAGGTAAAAACAGAGAGGACTTTTAAAATAAAAAAGAAATAAAGGCACTGAAGATCCAATGTACATATAATAGTAGTCCCTGAGAAAACGAAAATGAAATAATATATAAAACTATATCAAAACTAAATAGCATATTTAGTATTTTAACAAATACTAAGACTATAAGAAAAAAATTTCAAAAGTGAAAGGATTTGAAATTACATATTGAAAGGGCACTATTCAAAAAAATGACCCAGAAAAATCAATACAGAAGCATGTTTTAGAAAAACTACTGAACTTTGCAGAAAGAGAAACTTCCTTTAAGCATGTAGGCAGGAAGACTAACTCACTTATATGGTAAACAATTTACTATGTCATCAGAGTTTTGAACAGTAATCCTTTATTCCAGAAGAAAATAGCTTTATGGCACTCAAAAAGAAAATGTGAGCTAATTATATTATATCAAGGCAAACTAACTTTCAAGTATAAAGGCCACAGACCAACTGTTGTCAGCTTACAAGAATTCAGAAACTTATTTCCTTGAGCACTTCTTAAAGAATTTACTGGAACATGAGTTTCAGATAATCAAAGTGACTGTAGAGATGTGGGCACAAAGACTGGTAGAGAGTTTAAAATTAAGTGAAGGTTATAAGAGAAACTGAAAAGTGTGTTTAGTATACATACTACATGATAGAGTTCAATTGTACTATACGGTACAGTTCAATTGTACTATACAATTGTAGGTCAATAAAAAATGGAGGTGGGTTTAGACAGGCATACTGGCACATGCCTCTAACCCTAGCTACTCAGGAAGCTGAGGAGGGAGGATCCTTTGAGCCTAGGATTCAGAGGCTGTAGTGAGCTACTATCTCACCACTGTATTCCAGCCTGGGTGACAGAGTAAGACCCTATCTCTGAAAATAAAAAAAGGAAGTAGGGGCTAGGAAGCACAAATTAAAAGTAGAATAAGCATACTGTTTGCTTTATGGTATTAACTGAGATTAAAAGGGTAATATCACAAGTCAGATACTGGAGAAAAGGGAACGAACAGTATTAAAAAAGAAGCTATTAGCTGATTTCAGTATTGCTCTCAATAGAGAATGAATTAAAAATAAAAAAAGAAGAGGTAAAGGAAAATATAGAAATAAATTATTACACCATTAGAATGCAAACTTTCTTAAATACAAAAAAAAAACCTTTAAAAAGGAGAGACAACAAAAATAAAAACACCAAAAACAAAGGAAAACAAATCAAAGAATGAAAAATATTTTATATAAAATACGTGTCTGTTAAATATAGTAAAGTATGCTACCTTTTTTAAAGATAGAAAAACATAAAAATATACAAAAATAAAATTTAAATTAAAAATTAAACAATGAAAGTTGAGCCATAAGTGTTAAAACTGTTTACATATAAGGAAAGGGAAAGAATAGGGTAGAAAGTATGGGAATAGCTACTAGGCTTCTTGGAATTTGTGTTACTTCTGGAATTTTGTAAATATTTTTAATAATTATAAGCTGGAATTAATTTTTTTAAAAATTTCCCCAAATAAACAACAAAATCTTTTTTTGTTGTTGTTGTTTTTGAGACGGAGTCTCGCTCTGTCACCAGGCTGGAGTGCAGCCGCAGGATCTCGGCTCATTGCAAGCTCCGCCTCCTGGGTTCAAGCCATTCTCCTGCCTCAGGCTCCCGAGTAGCTGGGGCTACAGGCACCCGCCACCACGCCCGGCTAATTTTTTTGTATTTTTAGTAGAGACAGGGTTTCACCGTGTTAGCCAGGCTGGTCTCGATCTCCTGACCTCGTGATCCGCCCGCCTCGGCCTTCCAAAGTGCTGGGATTACAGGCGTGAGCCACCGCGGCGGGCCACAACAAAATCTTTTTAAAATGTAGTCATACAATATAGCAACTACAGTTTTATATTTCATCACAAAAGTTTCTTGTATGTTTATTTGCTAACAACTCCAGATGCGAACTTGAAGTTTATACAAATAACGTTTAATTGTTGGGCTCCAAATAAACATACATGTTTCTTGGCTTTTTCCCCTCATACTGACAAACACAAGGAAACAGATCATAAATGAAATGAGTAGATGCAGAGGAGTGTTACTCACTATCTTTTCTTTTACATTTCTCTAGGAAAATAAAGGAAAGTCTGGAGTGTTTCCCTGTTAAATTGAATAACTTGATCCACACACTTGCACAAATGTCAGCCATAAGCCCTGCCAAATCTACTTCACAGACTTTTCCTCAGGAATCCTGTTTGCTGAGTACAACTAGGTCGATTGAAAGAGCAACAATTTTAGGGTTCAGCAAGAAATCCAGTAATGTAAGTTTAAAGTCCGTCATCGTGACTTACGTATCACTTGACTTTATCTCAGACTTCTCTTCACTATGCTACACAGCCTTTCTTATAGCATAATTTTTTACTAAGCAAATGAAAAATAATTTACAATTTAAGCAGAAGTGTCATTAAGAGGATGTTCCAAGGAAAAATCATAACAACAAGAGCTATGAGTAGAGAACCATCAAAGAGAACAATTCCTGCCCTGTGGTAGAGTATAAATCAAGAACTAATTAAAATGTCCACAAGAACAACAAAAATTAGGCAATCTGTTCCTAGCACATACAATTATGATACTCTTAGATATTATTTATAGGTAATTTTGCCTTTACAAAATGCATCTCCTAGCTTTTATGATAATGTTTTGCAGAAAGGTACTTCCTTTGTTTGGTTTACATAAAATCGGGTTTTAGAATGTATCACAGGCTGATATTGCCATCTTTTGATTTCTATCTATTTACTTTCTGCAGCTGTATCTGATCCAGGTGACACACAGCAACAACGAAACAAGCCTGACAGAAAAATCATTTGAGCAGTTTTCAAAACTTCACAGCCAACTTCAGAAGCAGTTTGCATCACTGACTCTCCCAGAGTAAGGCACTGTCCTTTTACATTGTTTTGCCTTCAGTACTTGTCCTTGAGCAAAAAGAAAAATTATGGTTATGGGATTTTCTATTTGTGAGAAACACAGTATTCTGACTCCAATGCCATTGAATCTATCCCAGCAGAGAGTCTGAATTGCTCTCAGAGTGAAGAATCTTTTGTCTCATAAAACAGAACAAGATTTGCAATTTTCTTTTTACTTCCAGTCATTGATTTTGTAGACAGACAATTTCAAAAGCTACTTCGTTTTTCTTCGATTATTGGGAAAATAGTCTCATTTGCCTGTTTTTAATTTAATCCTCTTAGTTATTTTTTATAAAAATACAATTGAAATTGAAATTGCAGAAGAAAATTGGATATGTTTACTTTTTCAACAAATAACTGTAATATAAAGCCTATATATACACATAGGCTTATTAATATACATATTTAATTATATATAATTATATATGCTTATTATATATTTAATTTCAGTACCAGAAAAAATGTAAATGTATTTATATCAATTCATATATTACTAACTCATTTTGTTGCCGTTAATTTTTAACTTTTAAATTAGTAACTTGCATTATCTAAATTGAATTTGTTATTTTGTTCATTTTGAAGCCATCTTGAAAATCATTATTTTCATTTATGTCATAATGGAAAAATGTTAAACATAAGCAAACTAAAAATATCATTAAAATAACTGCTGTTCAAATAACCCTTCAAAAATTCATCACTTAGAAGCAGTCAAATTTTGATCATAGACTTCAGTCTATAAAAAAGGTGTATCTTGATTTTAAAAATGTGAGCTTTCCAGAAATCATGATATTGCATTTAGGTTAATCAGATGTTTTATCTACAGTGAGATTTTTGTTAGGTAAAGTAAATGGTCCTTTTATGATGTAATTGTTTATACTTTACCTGGCATACTTGATACATGTGGATTTTTACTTGGCTTTCAGGATTTAGTTACCTTCCAAAATATAAATATAAGCAAAGTTAGTGCGTAGGGAGATATTGCACAATATTAAAAATTGAGTAGTTCACATTCATGAAAAAAAAACTGTACTGGCATATGTAACAGGGATTTTTGAAATTCAGATGCTTTGAGCATCAGGAAGTCCAGAAATCAAGAGCATACTCAAGAGACTGAGAGGGAGGCAAAGTCATTCTGGAAACTTTTAGAAGTAACATCAAGTTTTAGAATTATCAAAAAATCTGATAGAATAACTGAAAAAAAGAGACACAGGCAAAAAAAAAGCTCAACGTTTGGCTGCAAATACCACATTCAACATCAATGTTTGCCATGATACCCTACTAATTAATAATTGAGAAGAATATGTTAATCTTTGTTTAATGGCTATCCTTTTTCGGTTTCAAAAATGTCTCTGTTCTACGCTGTACCTCACCAATACATATCAGTATAACTTGTAAAACTTTAAAAATTCTAATAATCTATCTCAATTGGCCTCTTTTCAGTTTTCAGCTTTTGTTAGGATTCTGCTTTGCTCATTACTGCTGCCTGGAGGTTCTTACATTGATTTTCAAACTGTGTAAGCAACCTGTGGAGGCAAGGAACATTTTGTCCTATGTTCCCTGAACACTGTTTGCATGCTGACACTCACAAAGGGGCCCAGGCTTACAGTGATGCACATAAATGAAAGATGAAGATTCCCTATGACTTCTAAATTTACTGAGAGAAGCCCTATGAGAGTTATGTAAATGTCATCTGGAAGGCATGATCAGAAAGTCAGAGTCATGAAGAACGAAATTCTAATCAGTTCATACCATCTAACAGTGGACTTCAAATCAGCTATTTGTGTTTCTGGGTAACTTCCAGGGGTACACGACATGAAAATATTCCTTAAAATTAATAATCTTTTTTAGAAAAGTAATATGCTTGGCGAGAGTTGACTTTCTTCTCCCAACCATCCAAAATTTTATTTTGGTACACTGATCAGGCTATAGAAACTTCTGAGGACAAGACAAAAGGGCAAATCAAAATATTGGTGTTGGTATTAAGAAAATGAATTACTCTAATAAGGAAATATCAAATCAAATCTTTGTCAGATGTTTTCTAATCTTTGTTGTGAATGAAATTGAGGGAGGATATGATGATACTGTCAGACAAAAGATCATAAAAAGTAATTTTCAATAACTGCTGTATTTGACATACAACTCAAAGAAGTTTCAATTAAATGACAGTATTATAGAACCATTCCTCAACTTTCATGTACTTATTTATACATAAGATGTTTTAGTGCATATATCTATAAAAATATTAACAAAGTAGCAGAATTGATGTAGACTTCTGTTTTGTTCTATCAACAAGGAAAATTCACACAGACATGTGAATTAATACTTAAAACCAGCCTAATCTCTCATTTATCAAATTCATTTCTCCCAAAAAAACTATGCATATATAGATATATAGAATATAGATCTATCTCTCTACTTACCTATCTATCTATCTTCTATGCTATATGCTCAATCGATTGTATACTGGTACTAATTTTCATGATTAAATTTAGATAAAAATTTTAAAGACTTTTAAGTCTTAGAGTCTGCAAGAGACTTTAAAAAACAAAATGTTCATTGTTAAAATATACAAGCATAGAGTTTTGGACTTTCCTGACATTTCCAACAGTAATCAGTGGGGTGGCATGAAATTATCACATACATCTTTATCTTTGCTGACTGTCCTTTACTATCCTCCATGTTCATTTCCCCTCCAAGCATGGTAGCCAAGCCGTGGTTCATACCAAAGAAGCAGAAGTGTGGATGAGGCAGCAGGATGATTGGAGTCAGAGGAGGCTGCTAGGTAGTTCCTAAAAGGGTATACGTAGACAGCAAGATATGTTACCAAATGCTACCCATTACCAGTCATCCCACCTAATAACTGGTCTTAATGAAGTTCAACCCATCAAGATGAATCATCAGATTGTGCAAAGGAAATTCTGCAAATAGTCAGACTCTTGGGGAAAGTGTTACTATTTTCTAGAAGGCTAAGAGCAGATGGACGCATATGTCACTTGCTAAAATGCTTAATTTAGTTAGTGTAATGGTGTCTCTAGTGAACCCAGAAGACACAATAGAATCTGAACCTTTTGAAAAATTTTGAACCATTAACTTCAGACAGTCTTTTTTTAAGACCCCACATATATTTAAAAGACAAAATGTGTGTTCTGCCATAGATATAGTAAGAAGGGACATATAAATGAATTTAATATGTCAAATTAAATTAAGTTAGTATTAATATTAATGACCATTAATATGGCATGAATGACCACAGCCATATTAATAAAATTCTGAGGATTAATCACGTAGACTATGACTTTTTCAAATGTTTTCATTGGCCCTTCCATCTGATACAGCTGTAACTACATGAACAATCTTAAGATGAAAAGGCCAGTTTTCAAACTAATGAAGATAACCTTTTTTCTCTTAAAACAGGTTTCCTCATTGGTGGCACCTACCTTTTACAAATTCAGATCACAGAAGATTCAGAGATCTAAATCATTACATGGAACAGATATTAAATGGATCACATGAAGTTACAAACGTATGTTATAATTAATTTTTCTATTTTTACATAAAACATCAACTATTTTATATTTTATTCGTGAGTGTGGTGGTTTATGTCTGTAATGCCAGTACTTTGGGAGGTCAAGGTGGGAAGATTGCTTAAAGCCAGGAGTTTAAGTCAATCCTGGGCCACAAAACGAGACCTCATCTCTACAAAAAATTTTTCAAATTATCAAGGCATAGTGACACATGCCTGTAGTCCCAGCTATTCAGGAGGCTGAGGCAGAAGAATCATTTGAGCCCAGGAGTTGGAAGCTGCAGTGAGCTATGATAGTGCCACTGCACTCTAGCCTGGGTGACAGACCCAGATTCTGTCTCTAATAATAATAATATTTTATGATAACATTCTTTGGGTTCATTCATTCAATGAATATGTATGCCTAATTTGTATAAAATACATGAACTGAGAACTGTGGAGCAGCAAAACAAGTATAGAACCTTGACTTCAAATAACTTCAATGAAATAATATGTGATAAATGGACTATCAGTGCCGTGAAGTGCTCTAGAGTTTTAGAGGAGTAAGAATCATTCCCGATGCAATAATAAAGTTTCAAGGAGAAGAGGGCATCTGAGCCGAGCCTTTAACACTGAGTAGGATTAAACAGAGGTGGTCTGGGGAAGTGTCTCAACAATATAAGAAAAATTATGAGTGAGAAAAACCAAAAAGAAATAGTATTCTTAAAATTTAAATATGTTGCTGCTGTGACAAGTTACCACACACCTGGTGGCTTTAAACAGTACATATCAATTTTCTTTCAGTTCTGGAATTTAGAAGTCTGAAAAACAGGTTTTATGGAATTAAAATGAAAATGTTAGTGGGCTGGTTCTGGAATCTTTTCAATTTCTAGAGGCTGCTTGTGTTCCTTGGCTTGTGGCTCTCTTCCAGCGACACAGTGGCACACTTTGACCTCTGAGTGTGTCATCACATCTTCTTTGGCTCAAATTCTGACCCTCCTGCCTCCCTCTCAGAAGGGCTCTTGTGATTACATTGTGTCCATCTGGGCAATTTAGGATAATCTCACCGTCTCAGGATTCCTAATGTAATTTTATCTGCAAAGTCTCTTTTGCCATGTAAGGTAACATATTCAGTTTCCAGGGATTAGGACATGAACATCTTTTGGTAGGGGGTATTATTCTGCCTATCACGGGGATCTAAGAAAATGTGCAAGGACACAGCTCTGATGGATCTCAGCATTCTTGTGAGGTAAGAGTTTGGACGCCAAGCCCAAGTTGTTAGAAGCTAAAACTAAGCCTTAGAGAGCTTGTTAGTCAGGGTTCTCTAGAGAAACTGAACCAACAAAATTGTGTGTGTGTGTGTGTGTCTGTGTGTGTGTGTGTCTGTGTGTGTGTGAGAGAGAAAGAGAGAGAGAAAAGAAGAAATTTGTTTAATTGGCTCACATGATTGTGGAGGTGCAAATCCAAAATCTGTAGGGTGGGCTGGCAGGCCGGAGACCAGAGGATATTATTTACCATCTGAGTCCCAAGACATTCTGCCCAGAGGTCAGTCTTTGTTCTGTTCAGGTATTCAATTGATTGGATGAGGCCTACCCATATTATGAAGAGTAATATGCTTTACTCAAACTCTGCCAATTTCAATATGAATCTCATCCAAAAAAACACTTTCACAGAAACATCCACAATAATGTTTGACCAAATATAGGGGCACTGTGACCCAGCCAAGTTGACAGACAAAATTAACCATCACAAGAGTCGTGAGGAACTAAAAACACTGTGAAGTACAATGCCCCTCACCACTTTGGTAGATCTTGGCCCTCCTTACTAGACTAGCACATTGTTCTTCTTACTATTTTTTTTCACTTTGAAATTGTAAAATGTAAACACACTCAGAAATATCCACAAAAGAAAACTGAACAGTTCAAGGGTAAATTATAAGAACACCCATGTAACCACACAGTAGTTTCAAAACATGTCTGAAAATGCTTTGCCACCCTCCCATCAAGAGGAGGCAGCTTGTGTCCCAACGTCTTGATCCCAAGAGGGCTTCTGTCATTTGCTCATCAAATAGAATATGGTGGAAGTGACCCTTTATGACTTCCAAGATAGGTTAGAAAATGCCACGCACCTTCTAACAATTTCTTTTGGAATGGTCACTGCGGGAGCCTTCAGTTGCCATCTTTCAAGCTGACCTACCCTGAGTCTGCCCGGCAGAGAAACCAAAAAGATCAAATCCGTAGAGAGATATCTAAGGAACAGCAACTGTTCCAGTCCCCAGCTGGGACTCCATCCCCAACCACCAAATGATCACAGTTTCATCAGAGATCCCAAGCAGAACACCCAGCTGAGCCCTCTCAAACACCTGAACTAAGAGATAATAATAGAATGACTGGTTTTAGGCCAACAATGCAGTGATAGCCCATTTCTAAGGTTCATGGATTTTTATTGTTGTATAATATTTTATTATACAAATATATTAGAATTTATCTGTAGATACTTCTCTACATAGACTTTTGGAATGTTTCCAGTTTGGGGCTATTACAAACCATACTGTTATGAACATTCTTTCACATGCATGACTCAGTATCCCCATGTTGTTCCTACACCCAGGAATAGAATTTCCAGATTGTAGGATATACTTATTTCAACCTTATAATGACCAGTTTATTCTCTCATTTGCAATAAATACATTTTCCAATTTTCTATACTTGGTCTTTCTAATCTTTTAAATTTGGGCCATTCTGGTTGGTGTGCGTCTCACTGAACGCTTAGCTTGCATTTTCCTGTTGCTAATGAGCTTGAACACTTTTTGATATGTTTTTTGGTCATTCGGATATCTTCTTTCATGAAGTGCCAGTTCATGTCTCTTTACCATTTTTCTATTGAATTATTTAATATTCATTTATTGATTCATTTCTTGGTTGAAATTGTTAGAAGGTGTATTTCTTCATATATTCTACTCTGTACCTTGTACCTTTGCTCTATCATGTCTTCTGATGAATAGAAATGCTTAATTTTAATGAAGTGAAATGTATCAATATTTTCTTAGTAAAAACATACCCTACCTCAATGTCATAAATGTGTGAATCTTTTGGGGTGATCCATGATCAACGGCTCTTCTCCTTTATTCAGGTTTACAATGTGCCTTTCATGTAATACTTCTTTATCCATAAATAAAATGCACACTTTTCTTTTTTTTTTTGAGACGGAGTTTTGCTCGTCACCCACGCTGGAGTGCAATGGTCTGATCTCGGCTCACCGCAACCTCTGCCTCCCAGGTTCAAGTAATTCTCCCGCCTCAGCCTCCCGAGTAGCTGGGATTACAGGTGCCCACCACCACACCCAGCCTATTTTTGTATTTTTAGTAGAGACGGGGTTTTGCCATGTTAGCCAGGCTGGTCTTGAACTCCTGACCTCAGGTGATCCGCCTGCCTCGGCCTCCCAAAGTGCTGGGATTACAGGCGTGATCCCACTGTGCCCAGCCTGAGATGCACACTTTATTAATACACACACTCAAGCAGCAAGTAGAGAACAAGAGAGAGAGGGCAAGGGACCTGTGGACCAAAGCCTTTATTGCAGTATAGGGCATTATCCAAGCAGGTTTCCCACAGGGAGTTCTAATTAGAGGATTTAGAGTAAGCAGGCGCAGGTTCTATAGAGTTGAATGGTGACTGAAGTTAGTCATTGTAGCATATCTATGCAATGCAAGCAGTGTGTGGGTATGAGTAGAGTGAGTCAAGAAGGTTATATCTATCTGACCCATAGAGAGATGGTCACCAGGAGGTAGTTGTATAAGAAATATCTGGATTGACCACATCAAGGATCTCGAAGGCAGAGAACCGAAAACTGTCAAAGATGACTAAGAGTTTCTTCTAGTATTTGAAAGTGCAACTTATATTCAAAATAAATGCCACGGCAAAGGAAAATTATAGAGATTCACTACAGATGGCCGCTTAACTTTACTTTCAACCTATCTAACTTACACATTTAAAATTCGAATCCCTTCTAGTAAAGGTTTGATTGCACCCCACAAATCTCTCTATACAATATTGTATATACAAAATTGATATACAATACCATATTTTCTTTCTTATTCTTTCAAAATATTTATAAACTTTTCATTGTGATTTCTCTTGTGGCCATGGATTTTTAGGAAATACTTTTTAATTTTTTCAAATATATTTAGCCTCTTTTTCGTTATCTCTAGCTTAAGTATGTCAGAGAACACACCTATAGTTTCAATTTTTTCTAAATTTTGCAATGTTTTATGGTCCTAAATATGGTCAATTTCAGTAAAAATTCCATGCATGCTTTAGAAGAATGCACCCTGTAGTTGTGAGATGCAGTGTTCTACACATGTATATTAGTGCAAATTGTCATCTTGACTGGTTTTTGTTTGTTTGTACCAGTAGACGTTTATAGAAATATTCCACTATATTTATACATCTAACTACTTCTCATTATCTTCCTGTTAATTTTTGCTTTATATATTTTGTGGCTGTTATTAGGATCACTTACATGGAGAATTGTTATATTTTTCCCATTATATTGAAATTTTCACTAAGGGTCACGTGTCTCTCCTATCTCTAACGATGCCTTTTGTCTGAAAAATCTTTCTTCTGTATTACTAATATAGCCAAGCCAGCTTTATTTTGGCTAGTGTCTGCATGATACAACTTTTTCCATTGCTTTACTTTCATCATTTCATATTTTTCCATTTCAATGATCACTCTTATAAGCAACACACAGATGGGTTTTTTTCTAAATCCAGTAACATAATTTTCATCTTTTACTTGTACTGCTTAATTATTTACATTTGCTACTGTCATTGATAAATACATGTGTGCATGTGTCTATGTGTATATGTTATACTCAAGTCTATCACCTAATGCTTTTTCTCTTTTCTTCCATTCTTTTTTTAAATTTAGTATTTATTTTTCCATTTTGTCCTATGTAACCTCAGGAGTTATAAACTCTTTTCCTGTTGGGAATTACCATAGACATTAAACTATGTGTCTTTGACTTATTTAAGTCTAATATAAATTAGAATTTTTATGAATTTCCCAATGATACAAGGTCTTTAGAGCCCTATGCCTATTTAACCCACTTGTGTCTTATATTATTTACAAATAATGTACATCTATATCTGTATCTATAAACTGAAGAAGTAGTTATTATTTTTAATTCATATAATCAACATTTGTTTAGTCTTATTCTTGAGGGATATTTTTGCTGACAATACTATTTTAATAGCAATTATATAAAAAATGTATATTTATATATAAAGTTATATATCATATGGCTTATTGTAATTATATAAAATATATATAAAGTGATATATATAAAGCTATATATAATATATAATAAAGCTTTATATTATTAAATATAAAATTTATATAATAAAGCTTTATATAGGTAGCTATATCCATATATCTGCTGATATATATAAATATAATCTGCTGATATAATAAATATAATCTGCCTATACATATCTGGTTTTTTCTTTTTTGCACTTTTATTATAATCTGCTCAGATGTAATGTTGTTACTTTTATCATGCTTGAGCTTCAGAGGTTCTTGAATTTGTGCTATGATGCCTTTCATCAGTTTTGGAAAGTTTTCAGACATTGTGACTTCAAATATTGCTTGTACCATTTCTTCTCTTTTTCTAGGACTGTAATAACATATATGTTAAACCTTTTCACTATATCCTTTATGCCTCCTACTCCTTACTCTTACTCCTGTATTTTTTAATTATTTTGTTTCTTCATGCCTCATTCTGAGTAGCTTCTTCTGACATAACTTCTGGGTTATTAATTCTCTTTTATCTGTGTTTAATATGTTATTAAACTCATTCTTTGAGTTCTTAATTTCAAACATTATGTTTTTCAGTTTTATGATTTCCATTTTTATGTGAGTTCCCCATTTTTACTGAAAATCTCAGCCTTTTTTATTATATCTGCAAATAGTAAGCGTAGTTATTTTTAAATCTTTCTTAAAACTCCACTATTGAGAATCACTGCATGTATGATTCTAATGTGTAATGTTTCTACTGATTTTCAATCGTGTAGTCTTGTTCACTTGTGAGTTTAGTTCTTTTCTTTTTTATTGTGGCCAGATATTATACTGCAATATCCTTTGTAGAAATAATTTACCACCTAGGTTACTATTATCTTAGTGTGGAAAAGAATTAAATATAGGGACATTAGCAATCTGAGATTGCCAAAATTCAATTGCAGCAATTCAGATTATTCGAAACTGAACTATAGCCTTTGTGAGGGCCTCTTTCTGGTTCATCCTTATTCCTCAGATACAGCCATCTGGGGTCCAGACCCAAGGAGAGGCAGATTCACCAGGAGCCTACCTGGCAGTCCTGGCTTCAATTTCCTTTTCTCCTGTGTCTGCAAAGTGGTCAAAAGTGCTGCTTAACTTCTCAGCCTCTCAACTGCTCCCACTTGTGTGAGTAAACACCCACAACAGAGAAGCAGTGCCAAATCCTGGACCCACATTCCTGAATTTGTGTCTTCCTTCCAGATCCTACCCTGGTAATTATTCACTATCTTGTTGGCTGTCTAACACTTCCCAGCAAAGTTTAAAAAGCAAATGTCTAGCTGTTTCAATTATTCTCATTAGGATATTTGGACAAAATGGCCTAACCTACTATCACCAGAAAATGGAGTCTAAAACTGCAGCCATCACCCAAGCTACCCCTGGTTTTAAGAGATAGCTGCCATTTTGCTTCTCCGTCTCTTTCTTGTGCTCTACTACAGCCATTCTCTCATAGGTTGCTATTGTAGGGTCTCAATCTGTGGTCACTTTCCAGCCCAAAAAGTATTAAAGGATTTCTTATTGGGCTGTTTGCTGCTACCCACCAGTGGCTCTGAGAATAGCCTAGAAAATTGAAGGGAAATGCCAAACCCTAATTCTGTCCCATCTCACATGTGGATCAAAAAAGGCTTTTAAGATCACACAAACACACACACATACTCTATATATGCACAGAACATACAACTTCTGAATGCTAAAAGGAGTTCTAATTTTCTTTACTGTTAGGTTCTCATATCATCATCCTGATATTTCATAGGGAGGCACCAAACTAACAGAATATTCTAGAGTTCTTGGATAGACACAGGATCTTTTAGTGATTTATATGAAACATTATCCTTAAAAGTAAAGAGTACAAGGTCTCTTGGATTTTTTGCGTTTTGATGTAAGAGTGAAGAACAGTTAGAGAATATTTTTAGCTAGTCCTCAGATCTTGATAACTTTAATGTCACCCATGAGAACTCATTTCTAATATTAACGTGACTAGTCAATAAGCCACCATTTTTATAAAGAAAAACTTATCTGTAACATTCAGTTTGCTAGTTACTAAAATGCCTATTATCAAGTTCTGAGTGAATAACAGAAGCACATGTACTGACTGCATCTAGAATGGGCTTCTTGATTAGAATACTAAAAACCCCCTCCTTTTTCCCTCCCCATACCACTGCCCCAATTGTGCATCTTTGATTAGGGCATTAACAGGTCATTCCTAGACTCGACTCTGCAGTCTTGATTAAATGCCAGCAGCACTTGGGTTACACCTTAAGAGACATATATATAATATCATGTTGCACATGCAGACATATTTCAAAGTAAATTACAGGCATTGTAACAGTAGGAAAACAGCTAACCCCGTAACTAGAACTTACTAAAGGGCAAAAGAGCTTTATTTTTTTCTCAGCTGTCAGTTCAACAACATTTCTTTTCCACTGGATCTTGGGAAAGCCTTTAGATGAAATTACATCTCAAGTCATGGTTTAAATTTCTTTTGTTACATGCTATATAATAGATTGAATCAGTACATATAAAAAAAACTTACTGAAATTTAAAAATATATCAATGCATATATACAAAATAGCCTCCTAATTGTAAAATAGACTCACTGATTCAGTATGTTGGCTTATTGCTGTGCCTCCTAGTTCAGTAATATTGTGGTTTAATGATAAATAGATGTACTTAAAGAAGAAAATCCTAGGTCATAGGGGTCCTAAGCACTGTTAGAGAAAACCTGAGCTGTCAATCAGGACTGCAATAGATTGCATATAGTCAGGAGCAAGAAGAGGTGAAACTTTTAGATCCGTTTCAGCAGTTACTAAGAAAACAAGTGGTTCTCAAATTATAGTTCCTATATGGTGCTGGGAACCTCACCTTGAAACTGATATAAGAATGTTAAATATTGGCCCTATCTAGATCTACTAAATCAGAAACTTAAGGGGTGGGACCCAGCAATCTTTGTTTTTAACAAGTCCTCCAGAAGATCTCAATACATGGTAGTATTTGAGAACCATTGTCTCAGACAATAAATATCTTCCCATTTATTTTTCAGTTTAAATATGGTCAGTCATTTGGCCTCCAATATAGCAGGTACTCAAGTATTCTATTATATTATTGAATCTTAGCAAATTTTGATACAAGAACATTGTGCTGCAATATTATTTCAAGGCCGGTAGACTCTCAGCTGGAGATGCTATGTTGTGTCAAGGGCAACTGCCTGAGCACCTAAGGAGGTGTACTCAACTAATTCCAAGTGAGGGAGAGAAGCCATCCCAGATGGTATGGCATTTAAGATGATATTAAAGGGCAAGTAGCAGTTGGTAACTGGAAATCGGGAAAAGTCATGCTAGGCAAAGAGAACTGCAAAAACAAAACATTATGGTTACACGCTTTCTCCTGTTTAGAAACTTAAAGAACAAAATGACTATATTTATCTCTATTTTTACCCCATGTCTAGCACTAATACTCTTACCAATGTTTATTAGTGTTTTTGAATGAGTAAATGAATAACAAAATCATTAGCACATACTAGCCTATAAAACTTCTGCTGCTATTGAAAACCTAAGGGACTGAAAGATTGCATCTGAGAAGTGATTAGCCATGGTCTCTAAACTTGTTTATTCTTATATCTTATCAAGTTTTTATTTAAATAATTGCTCATGGTTCCAAAACATATAACTCATTTAAATATATTTTATACACAAACTACTATACAAATAGTGACACACATTTTAAAACTTGTAGAAAATGAAAAATTTAGAAAAAGAAGCTTGAATGTTATTACAAAATAAACATTCATAGTACTTTTAATATTTTCCTTCACTTCAGCGCATAATCCCACATGAAGGTCATGACAGAGACCTCTGGCGTTGTAGAGAATGATCTTGGGAATCCTCTTCACTGCCAGCTCTGGGGTAGGCTGCACTGGTTGCCTAGTGCCATGCCCAGAAACATTGCCTGGCCATAGGCAGAAAGGATGAATGGTAATAGCACACCAAATCATGACTGTGCCCTCCAGAAAGATCACTCAGATTATGCAAATCACATTTGTAATGTATCTGTTATGAGCAAAGGGAAAGAAATGAACAGTATGTGCTCACTCACTATGAAGATAGAATAGTGTAATAGGGAAACAGAGTATAATAATATTAGTAGTAGGAGGAAACAAAGAAGTAAAATAATTGTTGAAAACATTGTTAACAAAACAATAGGAAAGCAAGATATTGTATACGCATTCTCAATATAAAATTATATAACATGTCTTAATCTATTTGCCTTTCTGTCTCAGTCAATGGAGAATGAATTATGACTAAGGCTTCTGCCCTAGAGAATCAAGGAAACTTAATTCATCACATTGGGTTCCAAGTGATTTTTGCATGTTAAAGAAGCACATAGAATGTTGACATCTTAATGTCCCTCACTGATGCTGACATTCTCTGAAGGTCACGTCTGTTCATTTATACTGTAGTCAAGGGCTGTGGATATGGCAGTAGCTGTAAAGGAAAGTGCTAAGGGAATGGTGGATGGATTATTATCTTTGCATGCTGAGGGCTGTCTTACTGATTATAATAAAGCAGTTTGGAGACAATACCTGTCCAACAACTGCTGAAATTGTCAGGTTTGGGCTATGTAAGCTGAGGCCAATAAGTGCAAAGTAAAAAGGCATCTGATTTCTGGGACTGGTGTGAAGAAGGTGAATATTGGAAGCAGCAGACTCTCAATAGGAAACTCCTAAATGTATCTGCTATGAAATCTCACAGGATGGGTTAAGATAGAAGTATTAGCAGAGGGCTGTCATGAGAGCAGAAGGCAAAGAAGCCAGGCATGCACAGGCAGAGAAGGTTTTTTGTAAAGGTGTACACAGCACAGCACGGCAAGGCTTAATGAATATTGTTGCCCATCATACTCATTGCTGCATGGGGACATAAGACCAAAACCACCAAACATAGCTTTTGCAGTTTTCGTCACATCCACATTTACAAATGTGCTAATTAAAGTACTACCCTAGAGGCCCTGAGGAGAGATGTTTTCGTCTTGTTTTGTGTCTCTTTTAATCTCCATTGGTCAGTATTTACGGAAAGCAAGGCTAAAGAAATTCCAGGCACTACATTGTTTTTATATTGAATTGAATTAAAATCTAATGGGAGAAGGCATTTATATCATCAAACATGAAGTACTGTTGTGAAATCACATAGCCTAAAAATACTCCAAGTGAGAATATTTCAGCCATCTTCTAACACTGGAGTTTCAAGGAGGGGAATCCTGTCTTGTTCCATAACAGTCTCATACTAAAAGAAGCTAAAATTATAGCTATAACAGCTTCTCCCAAGGTATCATCCTGGTAATTAATGTAGTTTATTTTGCATAATGAATATTTAGGGTACCATACCTTCCTGAGATGTACAATCTACATCTCAGTTATTATTTGCCCTTTCTGGACTACAAAATAAACAAAGTAGTGCTATGTTGATAGATGCCAAATCATCAAAAATTAAATGTGGACAGTGAGGAGCCTCGGCATATTAGCTGCCACATTGAAAATCACTGTCTTAGTCATTCAACAAATGTTTATTGATTGCCTACATTTTATACTCTCTGGCCAGGGGTGCCAAAATAGTACCTGGTAACCAATTGTTTTAGAATAAACTGGGAAGGTTTTAAAGGGATTGTTCAGAGCCCCATCCTTAAACATGCTGGTTCTAAAGGTAGAAGGTGATATATTAGGTATCTGTCTTGTATTTCAATAATTCTAGTGATTCAGATGCACGACCAGGTCTGGGAAACTCTACCCCAGAAAGTAGGAAGCTGAATCAGACACAATGCTGCCATAAGAAGCTTACAGTCTGTATCTATATTCTGTCTATGTTGATATGCACCAGTGGCTTCATAAAGTCTTTTATAACTTCATACATTGGGTTTTTTTTTCTCCTATATTCCAAAGGAATTTTATGGGACTTGGGATAATATTCATTATATGAGTTATATTGTGATAGAACAGTAATGATGTCATCAGATGTTGCTCAGCATTAATAAGCAGTGTGATCTGACTAATCACTCATGCTCTCTGTGATGCATAATGTAGTCAGATTTTAATTATCTGCAAGTAAGTTAGTCCTCATGAAAGCATTATGCATCTCCATATGTTTATGGACACTTGCCTAAGTCAGTTTGTTTATATTCAAGAAATAAAAACATAATTTTAAGATTAAATGAAACATTATTGGCCTAAAGATCACATAAATAATTCCAAACCAAATCATGTTATTTTCAGATTTTTAAAATCTTGTATTACCGATACAGCTCCCTTTCTTCATATATATTAACATAGTTATATCTACATAAACATTAGAATTTATGTAGTCTATGTGCCATAAATATTTTTACTATTTTAAGTGATATGAACTTCTTAGATGTTTTCATGCATTCACAAATTCTCTTTTCTCTTGTTAATAAAACAAGAGATTTAACTTGAATCTATACTATTTATGCTGAATACTTCTGTAATAGAATAATCTGCATCTCTGATTCTAGAAAAATTCTCCTAAAATGTTTTTCACATTTTATAGTTGCTAGTCTTATGACAACATAGGAAAAGTAAAGATAATCCTATACGCTTCTACACTAAAACACACCCCAATTTTAGTTATATGATATATTTATTTATAACAATTATAAAATTATTTTATATCATTACATAACTTGTAAAGACTTTAAATTTTTACTGACACTATGTGTAACACTCTTGATTAAGAGCTTTAAGTTGGTTGCACACAAGAAATTAGAGAGATTAAAAATAATGCAACATATATTTTACTCTCATTGAGTTTACAATACTGTAATAAATACAGACATGAATATAAATAATATATGACAGTGAGTGGAAAAATGGAAGAAAAGTAGAAAATGTAGCTTTAACATGAAATCGTACAACCTTAACTTGCTAATATGAAATATTATTATGTGCCCTTCTAGTATAATTCTTAATTATAAGCAGTCTTACTTTTGCCAAGGGAATGAGATAAAGAGACTGCTTTAAAGGCCAGAATTGGTTAAGTTAGATGGGCAAGAGGTCTCTGGGGATTTGTTCTAAAGATACAAGAGCAGCCCAGGTGGAGGGATGCCTATAAATCTCTGAGATCTCTCTGTCTGTTTCTCTGTCTCTCTCTCTCTCTCTCTCTCTCTCCCTCACACATGCACACAACTGACAAAAGAAAATGGACTATCCTAATACCTCTTCTGATGGAGTTGATCAGTTTAGACATCCTCGTTCCATATCCACCTGGCTTGTCTTTTAGCTTCACTCTTTTCCTCAAAATGGATTTAAGCTTTTTTTCTTTCAGTGTTTGTAGTTCATTTAAGTTCATTCTTGTAGTGCTAACAAGAATTCCTTTCCTTCTTAAAATTTTGCTCTGTTTTGGTGGAATTGTGTTGTGGACTAAATAAGATCTTTATAAAGAATAATAGAAACTGCTGGGCGTGGTGGCTTACGCCTGTAATCCCAGCACTTTGGGAGGCCGAGGTGGGTGGATCACGAGGTCAAGAGATCAAGAACATCCTGGCCAACATGGTGAAACCCTGTGTCTACTAAAAATACAAAAATTAGCCAGGCTTGGTGGCACGCGCACCTGTAGTCCCAGCTACTTGGGAGGCTGAGGCAGGAGAATTGCTTGAACCCATGAGGTGGAGGTTGCAGTGAGCCGAGTTCGCGCCACTACACTCCAGCCTGGCAATAGAGCGAGACTCTGTCTCAAAAAAAAAAAAAAAAAAGAGAGAGAGAGAGTAATAGAAACATGTAATAAAAGTAATAGCAAATGATAGCAGTACCTAAATAAATGTGTACCCATATTTGAGGTTAGCTGAGATATTCAAACAGCTGTTGTTTTTAAAAATTTTAAAGCCATATTCACTGTGAGCTTTAGCTCTTCTCAGTACTGTTGTTCATTACCAGAAGTTCCCTAAAATAAGAAATTGATATTACTTAAGGTTTAAGCAGTGTTATTTTTTTAAAGCAGAAATCAAATGTCAAAATAAATCCAAATGGATAAATCCTATCTTAATCGTGAGCATATGTTTCTTGTTCCCTGCTTGCTAAACCCAGATGTTAATTACTACATTTGTGACGACATTGCTCTTTTCTTATTTGGAGCTAGCTGAGATTATGTTGCACGCAGGATAAATGTCATATGTGTACCATCAGTAAAGCCAAGATTACTTTACACAGTCTACTAAAATGTTGATGACATTTTAAACTAGAATTGTAAAGGATTCTTTAAAAGTTCACTATTCTTCATAGTGTCATTCTTCCATGTAACTCTAATATGAATATAGTGGGTTGAACTACATTAAAGACTGGACATTCTGACACACTGCTTTATAAAAAAGGCAATAAAATAAAATTACTGTTCAACTTTGATTTAAAACTCTTATGGAAATTCATTTTTAAATTCACATTTTTAGAGCACTTCATCGTGTTTGAGAGAGATAGATTTAGCTTATTGCTTTAACTCACTAAAGCTAAATCTTGCAGCCAATTCTAGATGTTGGCTGGCCAGTTAATAAATGGGAATGCTTAATGTGCTATTTTTAGAGAATGAAAAAATTGATCTTGCTGTTATATTACATTACCTCTGGCCTTTGCAAGTACTTTAACTCTGTAGTCTTTGATAACAAGAATATGTTCAGATGACATAGGAAAAGCACTTAGGTTTTAAGTAACTTTGAATTGATTAACTCTCTGAAAAAATCAATCATATTAAATTGTAAATGACTTAACATAATTGGCAAACAAAGTATCTGAACTTAAACTATAAACTGATGAAGATTTTAATTTAAAATTATTCAATTGGGTTTCAAATTTGTTCTTTATTGATTGCACTGTTAAATTTAAAAGCACATTATTAGACATTGAAAATCCTATATTAGATAAACATATCTACTCTGACAGTGAAAAAAATACATATATATATATATATACATAAAACCTCATAGAGCATTTCATTTAGCTTAACACATTTAGCTGAGTCACTGATATCAAAGGACAGTAACTTTAGATCCCCTAAGAAAAATCCCAAACGTTTATTTATTTATTCACCAAATATGTAACGCTCTACATAGGAGAAGTGTTCCAAATATCTAACAACTCTTAGTGCACAAGCACTGACCTAGTCAGGATGATTGCCAACCACTAATGTGCCTTTATGGCCTGACAAGCTTGCACTGGCTGAACATTTACTGTGAGGGCAAAAACTTGGGAATGGAGAGTGGGGCAAGAAGGAGTTTGAATCTAAACCCACTACATTTGAGTTGCCCATAAGGCTTCCAGAGATGTCAAGTAGGAAGGTGGATTCATGTATCTCGAGTTTAGGGGGGAAGTTAGGCTGGAAATACTGATAATGCAGTTGTCAGCAAATAATTGATTATCAAAGGCATGAGACAGGATAAGATTACTTAGGGTGAGAGTGTAAATATGAAAAAGAAGCAGTCTGAGGACTAGACTGTGCAGAACCCCAATTTTAAAGCTTGAAGAGATACAGGAGAATCAACAAAGGAGGCTGAGCAGGAGCAACCAGTTGGACACCAGAAGACTGTGGTGCCTGGAATTTCAGAGAAAAGCATATTTCAAAGAAGAAGGGATAATAAGCTGTGTCAAATGCTACTGATGGTCAAAAATTGAGAATTGACCACTGGATTAAGCAAAAATGGATATGATTAGTGAAATGAAGAAAAACAGTTTCAAAGCAGGCTGGACAGGATGGCCAGCTAGAAGCAGCTAGTGTGCACAGCTCTCATGGAGAGAAATAGAAGGGGCAAGGAAATACAGCACCTGCAACTGAAGCATCCGGGCTCACACATTGGGATTCATCAAGAAAACAAGTCAACCCACAGAGAATGGAGAAAAGCAACAACTGCCCACTCAGAAGTGACACAGAAACAGGGGAATCTCCCCAGCCCAGGGAAATGGTAAGTGAGTGAGCAAACCCCAGGAACCACAGTTTTCCCATGGATCTTTGCAACCCTTGGGTCAGGAGATCACCTTGTGAACCCACTCCACCAGGGCCTTCAGTCTGACAGACTGAGCTACGCAGAATCTCGGCAGAGCGGCCACTAAGACACACGTGAAGCACCAGGAGCTTTAGATACCGGGCTTCCCAGCAAAAGTGGCTGCAACTCTGCCAAAGCGAAAGGTTAGACTCCTATACATACACCTAAGAAAGGGGCTGAATCCAGGGGGCTGAGCAGCAATGGTGTGCAGGCTCTGCTTCCACAGAACCTGGCAGGATGAGACCCACTGGCTGAGAATTTCAGTCAGGCAGCATTACACCTCCCTGAGACAGAGCTCCCAAAGGGAGGGGTGGGCTGCCATCTTTGCTGTTTTGCAGCCTTAGCAGTTACTGCCTTCAGTGCAGCCACCCTAAGAAAAAGCAGTCAGACTGCTTTTCTTTTTTATGTGGGACCCTGACCCCTCTTCTCCTCACTGGGCAAGGACCTCCCAGCTGGTATCACCAGCCACTCTCACCAGTGTTTTCTAATTGGCAGTGGTTCCAAGCCTCTCTGGGATGAAGCTCCCACAGAGAGGGACAGGCTGCCATCTTTGCTCTTTCACAGCTTTAGCTGTTGTTGTTTTCAGGCACTAGAGAGTCTGGGGTGACTTTAGGCTGGAGCAGTCCCATGGCACAGCACAGCAGCTCTGTGGAGAAGCAGCCAGACTGCTTTTTTATATGGATTCTGAATCCTATTTCTCTTCACTGGGCAGAATCTCCTGACTGAGGTCTACAACCACCCCTGTCAGTGTGTTCAGGCCAGCAACAAGTCCATACCTCCCTTGGATAGAGACAGAGCTCCCAGAGAGAGGGGCAAGCCACTATATTTGCTGTTTCAAAGCCTTTGCTGTTGCTACCTTCACTGTAGGTGCTGAAAAATCCAAGGTGACTGGGGACTAGAGCAGACCCCCAGCATACTGCAGCCCTACAGAAAAGTGGCCAGACTGTTTGTTACATGGGTCCCCAGCACTGTATCTCCTCAATGAGTGGGTCCTCCTGGCCTGAGTCTCCAGCATCCCTGGTTAGGAATATCGAGACAGTAACAGCTCTGCAAATCCCTGAGACAGAGCTCCCAGTGGGAGGGGTGGGTTGCCACCTCTGCTGTTTTACAGCCCTTTTCCTGCTGTCTCCAGGCTCTAGAGAGTCTGTGGAGATCAGGGGCTGGTCCAGACCCCCAGCACAGAGCACCCACCACACAGAAAAGTGGACATACTGTTTGCCACACAGGTCCTGGTCATCACTTCTTACTAGGCAGGGCTTCCCAACCTGGGACTGCAGCACAACTACCCTTCCCCTGCCTAACCACTTTAATCAGAGGCAGCCCACCAGTTAAAGGAACACCCACATTCAAAGATAAGAAAAAACAAATGCAGGCACTCCAGCAACTCAAATGGCCAGTTATGTCCTCCAAATGACTGCACTAGTTCTCCAACAAGGGTTCTTAACTAGGCTGAGTTGGCTGGAATGACAGAAATAGAATTAAGGATATGGATAGGAACAAAGATCATTGATGCTCAGGAGAACAGCAAAACCAAACCCATAAGAATCACAATAAAATAATACAGGAGCTGACAGATAAAATAGACAGTTTTTTAAATAGACAGTTTTTTTGTTTTTTTGGTTTTTTTTTGAGACAGAGTCTCGCTCTGTCGCCCAGGCTGGAGTTCAGTGGCGTGATCTCGGCTCACCGCAAGGTCCACCTCCCAGGTTCACGCCATTCTCCTGCCCCAGCCTCCTGAATAGCTGGGACTACAGGCACCCGCCGCTGTGCCCAGCTAATTTTTTTTTTGTATTTTTGGTAGAGACAGGGTTTCATTGTGGTCTCGATCTCCTGACCTCATGATCCGCCTGCCTTGGCCTTCCAAAGTGCTGGGATTACAGGCATGAGGCACCATGCCTGGCTAAATAGACAGTATTTTTAAAAACCCTAATAGATCTGATAAAGCAGAAAAACATGCTAAAAGTATTTTACGATACAATTACAAATATTAACAGCAGATTAGACCAAGCTGGGGAAAGAATTTTGGAACTTGAAGACTGGCTCTCTGAAATAAGACAGTCAGACAAAAGTAAAGAGAAAAAGAATGAAAAGAAATGAACAAAACCTCTGAGACATATGGAATCAAGTAAAGAAGCCAAATCTATGAATTATTGACATCTCTGAAGGAATGGGGAGAAAGCAAACAACTTGGAAATATATTTCTGAATATAATCAATTGAAAACTTCCCCAACATTGCTAGAGAGGAAAACAGTAAAACTCAGTAAATATAGAGGACCCCTGCAAGATTCTACAGAAGATAATCATCCCAAGACACATAACTATCAGATTTTCCAAGATTGAAATGAAAGAAAAAATATTAAAAGGAGCTAGAGAGAAAGGGAAGGTCACCTACAAAGGGAACACCATCAGGCTAACAGTGGACCTCTCAGCAGGAAATCTATAAGCCAGAAGAGGCTGGGGGCCTGTATTCAACATACTTAAAGAAAAAAAATCTTCAACCAAGAATTTTATATGAACCAAATTAAGTTTTCTCAGCGAAGGAGAAATAAGATCCTTTTCAAATAAGCAAATGCTGATGGAGTCCGCTACCACCAGACCTGCCTTACAAGAGATCTTGAAAGGAGCACTAAATATAGAAAGGAAGCATTATTATCAGATGATACAGAAACACACTTAAGTACACAGACCAGTGACACTCTAAAGCAAACACACAAACAAGCTGGCATGATAACCAGCTAACAATACAATGACAGGATCAAATCCACATGTAACAAAACTAAACTTGAATGTAAATGGGCTAAATACCATATTTAAAAAGAGTGGTCAACTGGATAGAAAAGCAAGACCCAATGGTATGCTATCTTTAAGAGTCCCATCTCACACACAGTGACACAAATAGACTCAAAATAAAGGGATGGAAGAAAATCTACCAAGCAAATGGAAATCAGAAAAAAAAAAGCAAGAGTTGTAATTCTAATTTCCAACAAAACAGAGTTTAAACCAACAAAGATAAGAAAAGAAAAAAAAAGAGAAGGGCATTACATAATGGTAAAGCATTGACTTCAACAAGAAGACCTAACTATCCTAGACTGTGGTGGGGTGGGGGGAGGAGGGAGGGATAGCATTGGGAGATATACCTAATGCTAGATGACGAGTTAGTGGGTGCAGCGCACCAGCATGGCACATGTATACATATGTAACTAACCTGCACAATGTGCACATGTACCCTAAAACTTAAAGTATAATTAAAAAAAAAAAAAAGAAAAAAAAAAAAAAAAAAAAAGAAGACCTAACTATCCTAAACATATATGCAGCCAACACAGGAACACCCAGATTCATAAAGCAAGTTCTTAGAGACCTACACAGAGATTAGACTCCCGCACAATAATAGTGTGCGACTTCAACACTCCACTGACAGTACTAGACAGATCATTGAGGCAGAAAATTAACAAAGATGTTGAGGACCTGAACTCAACATTGGACCAAATGGATCTAACAGACGTCTTTGGAATTCTCCACCCAAAAACAACAGAACATACATTTTTCTTATTGCCACATGGCACATACTCTAAAATCAATCACACAATTGGACAAATAACAATGCTCAGCAAATTCAAAATAACCAGAATTATACCAAACACTTTCTCAGACCACAGCAAAATAAAAATAGAAATCAAGACTAAAAATATTGCTCAAAACTATGCAATTACATGGAAGTTAAACAACTTACTCCTGAGTGGCTTTGGGGTATACAATGAAATTAAGGCAGAAATCAAGAAGTTCTTTGAAACTAATAAGAACAAAGTTACAACACACCAAAATTTCTGGGACACAGCTAAAGCAGTGTTAAGAGGGACATTTATAGCTCTAAACACCCACATCAAAAAGTTAGAAACATCTCAAATTAACAACCTAACATCACAACTAAAAGAACTAGGGCATCAAGAGCAAACCAACCCCAAAGCTAGCAGAAGAGTAACCAGATAAGAAATGACCAAATAATATGAAATAACCAAAATCAGAGCTTAACTGAAGGAGATCAAGACACAAAAAACCTCAAACAATCAATCAATCTAGGAGTTAATTTTTTGAAAAAATTAGTAAGATAGGCCATTAGCTAGACTAACAAAGAAGAAAAGAGAGAAGATCCAAATAAACACAATTAGAAATGACAAAGGGGACATTACTATTGACCTCACAAAAATACAGACAACCATCAGAGACTTACTTATGAGCACCTCTATGCACACAAACTAGAAAACCTGAAAGGGATGGATAAATTCCTGGACACCATCCCAAGACTGAACCAGGAAGAAATTAATTCCCTAAACAGGCCAATAATGAGCTCTGAAATTGAATCAGTAATAAATAGCCTAGTAACCAAAAAAAGCCCAGGATCAGAAAGATTCATAGCTGAATTCTACCAGATGTTTAAAGAAGAGCTGTAAAATTATTACTGAAACTGTTCCAAAAAATTGAGAAGAGACTTTTCCCCAGTTCATTCCATGAGGCCAGCATCATCCTGATACCAAAGCCTGGCAGAGACACAACAAATAAAGAAAACTTCAGGCCAATATAACATTGATTCAAAGATTCTCAACTAAATATTTGCAAACCAAATCAGAAGCACATAAAAAAGCTAATTCACCACAATGAAGTAGGCTTCATCCCTGGGATGAAAGGTTGGGTCAACATATGCAAATTAATAAATGTAATTCATCACATAAATAGAACTAAACACAAAAACCACATGACTATCCCAATAGATGCAGAAAAGGCATTTGATAAAATTCAACATCCCTTCATTTAAAAAAATCTCAATAAACTAGATACCAAAGGAACCTATCTCAAAATAATAGATGCCATCTATAACAAACCCACAGCCAACATCATACTGAATGGGCAAAAGCTGGAAGCATTCCCCTTGAAAATCCACACAAGATAAGGATGTCTTCCCTCATCACTCCTATTCAACATGGTATTGGAAGTCCTGGCCAGAGCAATCAGGCAAGAGAAATAAATAAAGGGCATCCAAATAGGAAGATAGGAAGTCAAGCCATCTCTGTTTGCAAATGACATGATACTATATCTCAAAAACCCCATTGTCTCAGCCCAAAAGCTCCTTAAGCTAACAGACAACTTCAGCAAAGTTTTGGGATGCAAATCAGCATACAGAAAGGAGTAGCATTCCTATATACCAACAAAGTCAAGCCAACAGCCAAATAAAGAATGAAATCCCTTTCATAATTGCCATAAAAAGAATAAAATACCTAGGAACACAACTAACCAGAGAGGTGAATGATCTCTACGATGAGAATTACGAAACACTGCTCAAAGAAATCAAAGATGACACACAAATGGAAAAACATTCCATGCTCATGGAAAGATTAATATCATTAAAATGGCCATATTGCTCAAAACAATTTACAGAGTCGATGCTATTCCTGTCAAGCTACCAATGACATTCTTCACAGAACTGGAAAATACTATTTTAAAATTCATATGAAACCAAAAACCAACAACAACCACCACCACCAAACAAAAAACAAAACAAAACAAAACAAACACCTGAACAGCCAACCCAATCCTAAGCAAAAAACAAAACTGGAGGCATCATGTTACCCAACTTCAGAACTATACTACAGGGAGACAGTAACTAAAACAGCATGGTACTGATTAAAAAAAAAAAAAGACATATATATCAATAGAACAGAATAACGAGCCCAGAAATAAGGCTGCACACTTATAGCCAACCGTTTTTTGACAAACCTGACAAAAGCAATGGGGAAAGCACTCCCTATTCAATACATGCTGCTGAGATAACTGGCTCACCATATGCAGAAGATTGAAACTGGACCCCTCCTTTATGCCATATACAAAATCCACTCAAGATGGTATAAAGACTTACATATAAAACCCAAAACTATAAAAGCCCTAGAAGACAACCTAAACAATACCACTATGAACACAGGAACAGGCAAAGATTTCATGATGAAGACACCAAAATCAATCACACCAAAAGGAAAAATTGAGAAATGGGACCTGATTAAACTTAAGAGCTTCTGCACAGCAAAAGAAATAATTAACAGAGTAAGCAGAAAACCTACTGAATGAGAGAAAATACTTGCAAACTATGCATCTTACAAAGGTCTAATATGCACATCTATAAGAAACTTAAATTTACAGGAAAAAAAACAACCCCATTAAAATGTGGACAAAGGACATGAACAGACACTTTTCAAAAGAAGACATACATGTAGCCAAGAAGCATAGGAAAAATTACTCATATCACTGATCATTACAGAAATGCAAATCAAAACCAATGAGGTACCATCTTACACCAGTCAGAATAGCTATTATTAAAAAGTCAAAAAATAACAGGTGCTGGAGAGGTTATGGAGAAAAAGGAATGCTTATACACTGTTGGTGGGAGTGTAAATTAGTCCAGCCATTGTGGAAAGCAGTATGGTGATTCCTCAAGAAGCTAGAAAGAGAACTACCACTTGACCTAGCAACCCCATTACTGGATATCTACCCAAAGAAATATAAGTCATTCTATCATAGAGACACATACACGTGTAGGCTTATTGCAACACTATTTACAATAGCAAAGAAATGGAATCAACCTAAATGCCCTCAATGGCAGATTGGATAAAGAAAATATGGTACATATACACCTTGAAATGCTATGCAGTCATAAAAAAGAGCAAGATCATGTCCTCTGCAGGAACATGGATGGAGCTGGAGGCCACTATTCTTAGCAAACTAATGCAGGAACAGAAAACCAAATACCAAATGTTCTCATTTATAAGTGGGAGCTAAATTATGAGAACACATGAACACAAAGACAGGAACAACAGATACTGGAGTCTGCTTGAGGGTGGAGGTTAGGAGGAGAGAGAGGATCAGAAAAAATAACTACAGGGAACCCATATAACAAACCTGCACATGTACCTCTGAGCTTAAAAGTTTTTTTAAAAAAGAAAGAAGATTAAAGTTTTAATCAGGAGATCTATTTATGGATCTATTAATAAATTAGATATGATTTTAAAATTAAAAAAAGGAAAAGAAAAACAGTGTGATGGGAATGTTAGAAACAAAAACTTGATTGGAATTGCTTAAGGGAGAATGTAAAGAAAGGAATTTCCGATAGAAAGCAGAAAGCAATCCTTGCAGGAGCTTTGCTCTAAAGATGAAAGAGTGTGCAGAGAAATGTAGGTCAAGATTTTTCTTTATTAAAATAAATTATAGCATCTTTATGAATTCCAGTGACCTAAGACCAGTAGGCAAGTGTGTTAACAAGAGGTAGAGGGCAGTATAGTCAGTAGACATGCTATTCAAATCAGGGCATTTTTATGAAGGAAGAAAAAATAGAGGTTAGAGGAGCAAGTTAATACAAAGAGGATGCCTACCCCACCTTCTTCTGGGACAACGATTATTAAGAAAATGAGAGGGAACACAGATACCATTTCAGAGACTTAAAGGGGAAGAAGAATGGAGCACTCAGAGAATACAATTTGTTTAGCACATAAGGAATTTTGCCCATGGCATTCTCCAAGGCTAATTGCTGTCTTTTCTTTTTTCCACAATGCTCCATTTTCATCTTTCTTAAAACAAACAGGATTGTAATGCTTTTCTTCTTTACATTGATAAATAGGTCAAACTAGCCTTAAGCTAGAAGAGGAATGTGCTCTAGGTTCCCTATGAAGTTCTCTCTTGTTCTCTCTTGCTCTCTCCTGCCTGTACCCCATCAGCACTCTTCACTTCTATAGTCCGTTTTCAGTGGTTACATAAGTGAGCCTGGACTTGGTAACCACACAGTCCCAGTTTTGTTTGTACTGATTCCAAACAATCATTTATTCTCTCTGGTATACAACTTTCTCATTTATAGTATACAGTAGTTAAATTCAGAGGTTTTTTTTTTTCACCTGGGAAACTACAACCACTTGAGGAATTAAGCAGAAAAGAAACATTCTTCATAATGTGAGAATCTTCTAGATATTTCAGGACACTTAGGATAAGTGACGTTGCCCATTAATTTCTAGTTGTATCCTCCAGTCCTTGACACAACCAAAAGTATGGCCACATACTTTCCAAACACCTCATATTCCAGGGTTGATAGATATAATATGGGTTACCCAGGTAAATTTGAATTTTCCATAAACCATAAAGTTTTTAGTAAAAGTATGTCCAAAATATTGTATGAGTACCCTCTGTTTTTATTACTGTAGCTGGTAACCCTACATATGGGGAACCCTCCTGCATACATCATAGACTATGTGAAAATGGCCCCTTAGAGTTGTGCAGTATCCAACCTACACTACTAAATGTGGCAACACTGCTTAGAGGTCAATACCAGTGGAGAACACCGGCATAGGTTATTAATGAGAGCAAATGTAGCACTGATAATTCTATAAATATTCAGACTATCTATTGGTGCAATGTGCTAAAAAGCTGTGGGATGCATACATATAAGCAAAGTCAAGTCTGAGAAAATTTAAAAGTTGATCATTTTGAGATCCAATAATATTACTTTTTGTACCTTCTTCATCTCTTTTATTGATTTATCCCTCTCTTGACTCTGGATCTTGTTTGTTTATTCCCAGGAGAGAAAATAACCTTGTTACAATAAGAAGTTAGTATTTAGTCATCCACACCCAGAATTATAAATGAGGACTTGAAGGATATGACAGTGTAAACACAAGGGAATAATTAGCTAGTAGTGACATTTCAGACACCAATTGGAAAGATTTCTTTCCTACTATTGAAGTTTAATAACCATTGGATGGTGAGGTCAAAATGTCACCAAAGAAAAGTAATTGACTAGTTGTCAAAAGGCCAAAGAAGGTCAAATTTCCTTAAACAGATTCTGCAGTCTGAGGTTTGATTTTACGCTTTCAAAATAAAAAATCTTGACTCTGTCATCTCCTTGAATATGAGTCCATTTCTTAAAAGTAGACTTCTATTAAACAAGTTCACAAGAGATCAATTCACAGATGAAAATTGGCAACTGACTAATTTACAATGATACATAGAAGAAAACTGGTGACTAATTTACAATGATGCATAAACTGCTATGCAGATAAGAATATCTGCATTTGAAACTGATGTATTCTACATTTGAAGACAGACATCAGTTTGTTTCTGTTAACTAGTATTTATTGAAAGAAACACTGTTTTATTGAAGAGGAGCATAAGGGAATAAGTCACAATCTATGTACTTGTATTTTACTAATATTAACAAGAGTGAAGAAAAGAGAACATGACAAACCCTGGACAAATGGGTGGATAAGGGCAGAAAAGAAAGAGAAAGGAAAATATAGGAAGACAAGGAAGTGGGAGACCATGACACATTTGAGAAAGTAAATATAATTCAGCAAAGGTAAGCATTAAGCACCAGATGAGAAAGGGTGAGAGAAGAACATAGGGAAATGAGCAAGATCCCAGTCAAGACCAGTCTTACAAGCTTTGTTCAGCAGTTGGTCTGTTTCTTAAGAGTAATGCAGAATCACTACAGGTTTTAAGCAGTTAATTATTAGATTTTCATTTTGAAAGATCTGTTGAGCAATTGTATAGAGAATGGATTGGATTAAAGGGTAGCAAGATAAGTATAAAGGGCCCAAGATAAGCATTAAGGCTATAACATAGATGAGAATTGTTGATGTTGGAACTAGATGATATTAGTATACCTGGAAGGAGAAGATGAATAGGTGAGCTATTTAGCAGGTACAATTGACAGGATTTAGCAATTAATTTTATGTATGGGGTGAGGAGAACAGAGAGTCCAAGTAGGTACACTCTATTGTGAGCATGGACATAGGAGAAGCAGCAAATTGAGGTGAAGGAAAGGAAAAACTATTTAGTGGTACACTTTTGTGGTTTGATTTGTGCTTAGAAGAGTCAAGTGAACCAGTAAAAAGATATTTTGAGATAGAAGGCTTAGGTTTAGGAGACAAATCTGGAATAAATGTTTAGATTTATGCATCATTATAGATGTCACCAAAGATCATAATATCACCCAGAAAGGATACATTAGAGTAATAAGAGAGATGGGCCTAGAAGTGAGAAACACTTAAACTTAAATCATAAGCAAAAGGAAAAGGAGTCCACAAAAAAGTCTCAGAAGTGATGGCAAGAGAAAGGGAAGACAGTCACTTGGGACAACATGTAATATAAAAGCAAAGACAAGACAGAATTCACTAAAAATGGAATAGCTATATCATGACAAAGGAAATTCCCATTGGTTTTGAAATATATATGTATGTAGTTTTTAAGAGAGGGCTTGTTAGAGAAGATAATTAGAGCATTTTTCAGAGGACATTTAGTGGCAGAAACCTGAATGTAGTTGATCATAAAGTGAGTAGAAATTGAAGAAGTGGAATCAGTGTGAGTGCAGACAATTCTTCCCATAGGTTTGTTTGCATCAGGGAAGAGAAAAATAACACACAATTTGCAAGGGGCATTAATGACAAAATTCGATTTATGTGTGAGTATATTTTGGGTGGTTTGACTCACCTGTTTGTTAGTTTTTAAAATTGACAGAATTGACCATATTTTATGTTGATGAGGAAAAAAGGAAGAAGAGTGAAGTGGCTAAAATATAGATGGGAATCTTCTACAAGGCTCCTGAGGAGGAACTAATAGAATCCAGGACACAGATAAAGGGTTCAGCATTAGATGGTTTGCCAGGGCTGCCATAACAAACTACTATAAATTGGGTGACTTAAACAACAGAATGTTATTGTTTCACAGTTCTGGAAGCTACAAGTCTGAAATAAAGATGTCTGTAGGGTTGGTTCCTTCTGATGGCTATGAGGAAAGAATCTATTCCAGGTCTTTCTCCTTGGCTTGTAGATGGTCATCTTTTTCCTATGTCTCTTCACCTTGTCTTCCTTCTATGAGTGTGTCCACATTTCCTCTTTATATAAAGACACCAGTCAGTTGGATTAGGGGCCCACTCTACTCAAGTATTACCCCATCCGAACTTAGCTAATTACATCAGCAATGACCTTATTTCCAAATAATATCATGTCCTGGAGTACTGGTTATTAGAACTTTAAGATACGAATTTGGGAGGGGGAAATAATTCAACTATAACAGATGGAAAGACACATTTTTTTTTTCCATTGTAAGAGGATGGAAAGCTGTGTGTCTGTAGATTTTATGGCAGGAAGTTTAGGAATTTCCATCTGCCTTTTATTTTCTTGGAAGTAGAGATAGTCATTAGCAGAGAAGGAGTCAGAGTTGGAAGTTAAAGTCTCCTGGGGAAGAGTAGAAACAGCCATTGGACAGAGTGAGAGAAAAGAACAGGGAGGCTGTCAGGCACCTTTGACAGCTACTATGGCATCAGCCTGTGAAAGGCAGTCCAGGGAAATAACCAATTATTCTTTGGTGCCATTTAGATAATAATGTAAGATCTCATGGAAAAGGCTACTTTGGTCATATAGTAGCTTCCAACAAAATGTATGCCAGTTTTACCAAGGAAAAGCTATTCTCAGACTTCCCAGTTAGCTATTCATTTGGAGATCAGGTTAAATGTCAATTTGTGATTATCACTATTTAAAAGAGAAGCATGCATCTCTGTACATAGTAAAATTATTTATAACTGGAATTTTTATTAAAGTAATATAATCTGTTTTCTCCACTTAACTGTGTTCTAAAGAGAGAGAATACCTTATGCATCTTTCTGTCTTGAAATATCTGCTGATTCTCTCTTTAGAACACAATTAAGTGGAGAAAACAGATTATATTACTTTAATAAAAATTCTAGTTATAAATAATTTTACTATGTACAGAGAAGCATGCTTCTCTTTTAAATTCCTCAGTGCTCTGAGTATAATCAGTACTCAGCGAGTATTCCTAGAATTGAATCTTGAGTAGTAGTGGTTACTCACTAACTGAGCCTCTGTGTCCCAGTCACAGTAATTTTTCTCAGAAAGGCCATCCAAGGATACACCTTGTTTTTGAAAACTGAGATGTGAAATGCATGCATATTTGTAAAATTCAAGAATGTGGACATTTATGATGAGGTCCAAGAGCAGAGCACACTTGAACCTCTTGAAGAAATGGAAAGTAATCTGACCTCCAGTCACACAAAAGTTTAGTTTAACTTAATGGTAAGATGATAGCACTGACTTAATTAACTTTTCTAATATACTTTCTCTCTATTTGTAGAATCTATAACAGGTATCTATTTTAAAACGATATATATGGCAATTTTATGTAATAATGAATAGGAGTAACAAATATAAGAAATAAAGAAATATTATGTTTCATTTTGTTTTTCAGAGTGATTGTGTACTTAGCTTTTTCCTCTCTGAGGCTGTGCAACAAACAGTTGAAGAATCATCACTTGTGTACCTAGGTAAGTAAATGTGTCATTATATTATGTACAGTGATTTTCAAAATAATTGGACAAAAAGATATCACAACTAACTTTTTTCAATTTTTCAATTAAAATCTCTTTTTAAGAGTAAGACTTTAATACTCTTTTCTAACCATTTCCATAGCATAAACTTGAATAATCCAGATTTTGAAAAAATAAAACATGAGGTTGTAGAATTCTAGAGATGTGGGGCTTTGATGAAAGGTTGACTCTATTTTGTCACTAGTCTCTCAAGAAAATTGTTTCTCTGTGTTTCAAGAAATTAAATTGCAGACCACTGTCAAATCTTTTTTATTTTGATTATAATATTATTTCTTTGAAAGGTGTTTTGAAATACATTTGCACACATTAAAAATTTAGGATTATTATTGCAAAAACTAAAATGCTTGAGAACTTTTTTTGTATTTCTTACATCATAGAATATTCAAGATTTGTTTCAGCAGTGATGAGTGACAAAAGATTTGATTCTCAATACATTTAGATTATCGGCTACATATTAAATATAATCTATTATCTTAAAACAACAGAACACATATTTCCTAGCACAATATGCAAATTATTACGACAAGCAAGGATTAGCAGGAAGTTATTTCTTCTTGTGCTAATCAAATTATTTTCTTTTTCATGTTTTTGAATTCTTAATTCTTTTGTCACAGAACATTAGCTGGTTGTAAGCAAGAAGCACAATATTTATTTTAAGCACTATTCCTGGCTGTTAGTTGAAAATAGGTGTATGTTGTTAAATGATTACAGGGTGAAATCATTCGAGTGTATTAAAATGTTGGTTAACCTAGGAAAACATTAAGCAAAAAACTCAGATTTCACCATTTTACTACCTCTGCAAGTTAATTAAGAGGGCAGATTCCAGATGCCTGTGTATCTAGGCACATGACTTAGAAAAATAATAGCAATATTTAACTCTAAATCTGGGAGATACTAATACTCTTTGCCTTTACTCACTAACTAAACATGCCTTGGGAGAACAATTGAGGAATTTAAGGAATTTATCTTTTTCAAATGCCAATTCAATCATCTCTCTTCTCTACTTAAACTTTCTCTTTGGCTTCTGATTGCCCTTAGGCAGGGCCAGCTGTATCCACTTGTGACCTGCACAGTCACACAGGGCAGGGTGCTTAAAAAGTTCTTGCACTTGATTTAATACTCTGCTGCCACTGTCTTGAAATTCTTAATAAATTTTGAAAAAGCATCCCCACATTTTTATTTTGCACTGAGCCCCACCAATTACGTAGCTGGTCTTGCCCTTTGGATAAACATCAAAACTCTCATCATGGGATTCCAGCAGAATTTGGTCTTTGCTATACACTCCTAGAATGTTATTTCTTCAAAACACTCATTGCCATGATAATTCTTGCTTGTGTGTTTATCTGTAGACTAGAAATCCATTGGGGATAATCCATGTCCATATGGCTCACCATTGTATCCCTGGGGTCATGCACAGTGTCTGGCCTACTATAGTTGTTCAATAAATAATTACTGAATAAATGATTGATGACAGAACAACTATGAAGGACACCTTGATATTCTCTATCAAGGTAGCATGGCATTTGTAAAATAATTTTTGATTTTGGTTTTTTCTCTCTTGTCCTTATTAAAATCGTGCTATTCCTCCCAAACTGATTACTTCATGTGTAAATGTCCTGGCACAAGAAATTCAAGGTCTCCCAACCGCTAAAATTATCTTAAAGTTATCACTTGGAATAAAAAAACTACAAATTATTACACTAAATATTATGGATACCAGACTCAACAAAGCAGTAACCAAAAAAGTTGCTGGATTTTATTTTAAGTGTATATTCTTTAACTCTCTAATGACATGATCCTATATATTCTCCCAAAATTAATATAGCCCACATACCAAATAATACCTCCACAAAAAAATAAAATAAAATTATCTACTCACAACTACTACATATCTTTGACACCCAGAAGATAGTTATTTGTCAAGGTACAGAAATAATAATATAGGTAATGGAGTAGAACAGGATCAAACACAGCAATTGTCAGGGTTAAGAGGATGAGTTAATGAGCATGATTAAGCACCATTAATAATTACAAATGATTGCAAACACAAGCTTTCAATCACTGCCTCGTATCACTACCTCCCATTTGAGATGTTAATTTGAAAGAGAACTTGAGGCCATGCCATCTACATGTCAGGGTCTCACTAGTTAATGGTCTAGCTACTTGCTCTGGCAGAGCCCAGATCAATTATCCATGGGTTGAAGTATGGTACTTAGGTTTTCCATTAAAATGTTAATGATGTGAAAGGCCAAGCAGTGTAAGAATAGAACTATTTAAAAATAAATACTTGTGTTAAGTTGTTTCTGAAACATTCAGTTGAAAGCTTTAACATAGTAGCCATTTTGCTATGTTGTATGACCTCATGTTTTTAATTAGAAAAATATTTTAGACTTTTACTTTGATCTGGGAAGAAAAAGATTAAAAAATGATGAGTTAGAGGGCTTTCTCTAATTACCTCATCTCTAACATCTGAGTGTGAAGGATATAACTAAAATCTAAGAAATCAAGCAATAAAAAAATCTATATCTGTGTTAGGGAAACACCAAAACACCGAGAAAAATCGCAACATAGAATATAATTGGGTGGTAGATGAAATACAGTTAGAAAGATTGTGCACACTAATTTCACCTTTATCTTTATTCACTTACGAAACAAGTATTGTCAAAAGAAATAAAAAGTCTAAGGCCATTAAATAAAGGCAGCTGCTAAAACAAAAGTAACAACTTTCTTAGGTATCACAAATACATGAAACTAAAAGCAAATTACTTAGCAAAAGACTTTCTTTAAAAATCATAAAAATAATAATATAAAGCATTAAAACAGACCTAAGAGAAAACTAATCTATTATATTAATAAGTATAAATGGGCTTAACTCATCTATTAAGGAAGTTCTTTTTCAAATTGGAACAAAAATGCAAATCATAACTCTATGTGAAAACACACCTATATTTTATTGAGGATTTTTGCATCAATCACCACTCCTATTCAACATAGTGTTGGAAGTTCTGGCCAGGGCAATTAGGCAGGAGAAGGAAATAAAGGGTATTCATTTAGGAAAAGAGGAAGTCAAATTGTCCCTGTTTGCAGACGACATGATTGTATATCTAGAAAACCCCATTGTCTCAGCCCAAAATCTCCTTAAGCTGATAAGCAACTTCAGCAAAGTCTCAGGATACAAAATCAATGTACAAAAATCACAAGCATTCTTATACACCAACAACAGACAAACAGAGAGCCAAATCATGAGTGAATTCCCATTCACAATTGCTTCAAAGAGAATAAAATACCTAGGAATCCAACTTACAAGGGATGTGAAGGACCTCTTCAAGGAGAACTACAAACCACTGCTCAAGGAAATAAAAGAGGATACAAACAAATGGAAGAACATTCCATGCTCATGGGTAGGAAGAATCAATATCGTGAAAATGGCCATACTGCCCAAGGTAATTTACAGATTCAATGCCATCCCCATCAAGCTACCAATGACTTTCTTCACAGAGTTGGAAAAAAACTACTTTAAAGTTCATATGGAACCAAAAAAGAGCCCGCATTGCCAAGTCAATCCTAAGCCAAAAGAACAAAGCTGGAGGCATCACACTACCTGACTTCAAACTATACTACAAGGCTACAGTAACCAAAACAGCATGGTACTGGTACCAAAACAGAGATATAGATCAATGGAACAGAACAGAGCCCTCAGAAATAACGCCACATATCTACAACTATCTGATCTTTGGCAAACCTGAGAAAAACAAGCAATGGGGAAAGGATTCCCTATTTAATAAATGGTGCTGGGAAAACTGGCTAGCCATATGTAGACAGCTGAAACTGGATCCCTTCCTTACACCTTATACAAAAATCAATTCAAGATGGATTAAAGGCTTAAACATTAGAACTAAAACCATAAAACCCTAGAAGAAAACCTCGGCATTACCATTCAGGACATAGGCATGGGCAAGGACTTCATGTCTAAAACACCAAAAGCAATGGCAACAAAAGCCAAAATTGACAAATGGGATCTAATTAAACTAAAGAGCTTCTGCACAGCAAAAGAAACTACCATCAGAGTGAGCAGGCAACCTACAAAATGGGAGAAAATTTTCGCAACCTACTCATCTGACAAAGGGCTAATATCCAGAATCTACAAAGAACTCAAACAAATTTACAAGAAAAAAACAAACAACCCCATCAAAAAGTGGCAAAGGACATGAACAGACACTCCTCAAAAGAAGACATTTATGCAGCCAAAAAACACATGAGAAAATGCTCACCATCACTGGCCATCAGAGAAATGCAAATCAAAACCACAGTGAGATACCATCTCACACCAGTTAGAATGGCAATCATTAAAAAGTCAGGAAACAACAGGTGCTGGAGAGGATGTGGAGAAATAGGAACACTTTTACACTGTTGGTGGGACTGTAAACTAGTTCAACCACTGTGGAAGTCAGTGTGGCGATTCCTCAGGGATCTAGAACTAGAAATACCATTTGACCCAGCCATCCCATTACTGGGTATATACCCAAAGGACTACAAATCATGCTGCTGTAAAGACACATGCACACGTATGTTTATTGTGGCATTATTCACAATAGCAAAGACTTGGAACCAACCCAAATGTCCAACAATGATAGACTGGATTAAGAAAATGTGGCACATATACACCATGGAATACTATGCAGCCATAAAAAATGAAGAATTCATGTCCTTTGTAGGGACATGGATGAAATTGGAAATCATCATTCTCAGTAAACTATCGCAAGAACAAAAAACCAAACACCACATATTCTCACTCATAGGTGGGAATTGAACAATGAGAACACATGGACACAGGAAGGGGAACATCACACTCTGGGGACTGTTGTGGGGTAGGGGGAGGGAGGAGGGATAGCATTGGGAGATATACCTAATGCTAGATGACGAGTTAGTGGGTGCAGCACACCAGCATGGCACATGTATACATATGCAACTAACCTGCACATTGTGTACATGTACCCTAAAACTTAAAGTATAATAATAATAAATAAATAAATAAATAAATAATAAAAATAAATAAAAATAAAAGAAAACACACCTAAAACAAAGTGATTGTGAAAGGTTGAAAATTAAAATATAGCCATAGGTATATTAGGCAAAGCAAGAAAATTCAATCAGAGGTCACAATCTTGATGAAGAAAAAGAGGAATTTAGACTAAAAAGCATTGAATTAAATAAGAGAATTTTAAAATGAGTACAGTTCTCAATAAAGATAGGCGCAGTTATGACTTCATATCAAATAACATGACAGCAACATATATAAAGAAGAAATTATTGAACACACAAGAAGAAACACATGAAAACACGCTAGTAGTAGGATACTCTAATTCACATCTTGATTTATGAAAGACCAAATGGAAAAACCTAAGTAGATTTATAGGAAAATAAAGTAGTCAATAAGTCAAAACTTTATCCTGAAAAAAAATATATCTTCTCTTCAAATGCCTATGAAAGTTTATAAAATAGATGATATATTTGACTACAGAAAAGTTCAATAAAGTCCAAAAAGTAAAAATAATGTAGTTGAAATTCTTTAATCATTTAATCACTTTAACAAAGTGAAAATTTAATGGAAATTTTCAGAAAACTAGAAGACACTTATGTTTAGGAATTTTAAAAAAATCTTTTGAACAACTGTTGGATCAAATGGATTACAGAAAAATTTGCAAAATTTCTAAAGACTAGCAATAGTGAAATACTACATCTCACAAACCGTGAAAGACAAAACTATGCTCAGAGGAATATTGGAATAAAAGTTACAAACCAAACCAAACAAACAAAAAAAGGATAAAGATAAAAGTAGATTTCAAATAGTTAGAACAAAGAAAACACTGGAACAAATCAGAAGTAAAAAGTAAACAATAAAATAAATGAGTCACTATCTAACCTAATAAAAAATGGGGAGTAATGCAAGTACGCAAATATTAATACAAAAGGAAATGCAAGAATTAACCATAGAAAGATGAAATTAAAGAATAGTAACAGACTACCTGTTCAACTCCATGAAAATAAATTTGTAAATCTGTCTGAAATTGATAATTTTCTAGGAAAAAAAAATTTACTTGGCCCAGAGAAGATGATTCTAAGAAGATTAAGTTTGATCAAATAAATACAATATAATGCTTCAAAATGCAAGCAAAACTTTTACATTTTTCAAAAATACCAAGTTCAGATGATTTCCAGAGGAATTCTACCAAACTCCTTAAAAGCAGACAATTTCATGTTACTTAAACACTTCCAGAGCAGAGAAAAAGAAAGAAAATTTTCCATATGACTTTTATGATGCACATAAAGTATTTACACCAATAGTTTCAAGGATTACAAGGGTGGCAAATAAGAAATCACAGACCAATCTCACTTAAGAATATCAAGGAAAAATTCTAAATAAAATATTAGCCAAAATGATCCATCAGCACACTAAAGGAATATAATTCACCATGACAGAAATGCAAGAACAGTTCAATATTAGTACTATACATAATATATAATACATATTATCATATTGATAGATTTAAGGATAAAAATCACATGGTCACCTCTATACACCCTGAAAAGGCATTTGATAAAATTGAATGACCTTTCTTAACAAAACAACCAATAAAATAAAAATTTTAAAAAAATCCTGTCATTTGTGGTAACTTGGATGGAACTGGAGGACATTATGTTAAGTGAAATAAGCCAGGAACAGCAAGTTCAACACTATATATTTTCACTCATATGTGGAAACTTAAAAACGCTGATCGCAAATAAGTAAAAAGTAGAACAGAGGATACTAGAGGATGAGAAAGGTGGGGGTAAAGGAGAGATGGAGAGAGATTTTTTTAAAGAATACAAAATTACAGCTAGATAGGTGGAATAAGATCTAGGGTTCTATACTACGTAGGATGTAGGATGACTATAGTTAATCATAATATGTTAATGATGACTCTGTAAATTACTTTGGGCAGTATGGCCATTTTAATGATATTGATACTTCTAGTCTGTGGGCATGGAATTTTTTTTCATTCAAATTACCAATGTCATTTTTCACAGAATTTGAAAAAACTATTCTAAAATTCATGTGGTACAATAACAAAAAAAGTCCAAATAGCAAAGCAAAAAGAACAAAGCCAGAAGCATCACATGACCTGACTTTCAACTATACTGGACATTAGAGAGCCGGGCTTAGGGAAATACAGGGGTAGAGGAAGCAGCAGAAAGGCCCTTTGAGCTCGCTGGGTCCCCAAGCAGCCCATTCCTTCCTGGCACCACAGGGATCCATCAGTGGGGTGGCCAGAGGAGGGGGTAAAACTGCACAGGGAGAAAGAATTCTCTAGCTGAACTTTGTAACTATTTGAATGGGGCTAGAAGCCTCCTGGCCAGAACTCAGGGGAGGGCACGAATCCAGCTTGGAGACTTCACAGGTAGGGGAAGAACTAAAGCCCTTTTCTTTTGCAGCTGGGAGGTGGAAAGCTTTGGGCAACTTTTCAAGCCTGACTCGCCCTCCACCTGGAAACAGACTGTTGCAGGGGGGCACGGTGGGAGTGAGACTGGCCATTCAGTTTGTCTGGGAGCTGGGTGAGGCCTGTTACTGCCAGCTTTCCCCCATTTCCCTGACAACATGCATGACTTAGTTAAGGCAGCCATAATCCTCCTAGGCACATAACTCCAGTGACCTGGGACCTCATGCCCACCCCCCACAGCAGTCGCAACAAGACCAGCCCAAGAAGAGTCTGAGGTCAGACACACCTAGCCCCACCCCCACCTGATGGTCCCTCCCTACCCACCCTGGTAGTGGGCGACAAAGGACATATAATTGTGGGAGTTCTAGGACCCCGCCCACTGCTGGTCCCCCTCCACATTACTACAGCTGATGCTTTCCAGAAAGCTCCACCTCCTGACAGGAGGCCATCAGCACAAGAGCATTAAACCACCAAAGCTAAGGACCCCCACAGAGTCTATTGCACCCTCTGCCACCTCACCAAAACAGATGCTGGTATCCATGGCTGAGAGACCCACAGACGGTTCACATCACAGGACTCTGTGCAGACAGCCCCCAGTACCAGCCCAAAGCCAGGTAGGCTCACTGGGTGAATGAACCCAGAAGAGAGACAACAATCACTGCACTTCAGCTCACTGGAAGCCACATCCACAGGAAAAGGGGGAGAGTACTACATCAAGGAACACCCCATGGGACAAAAAAATCTGAACAACATCCTTCAGCCCTTGACTTTCCCTGTGACAGAAACTGCCCAAATGAGAAGGAACCAGAAAACCAACCCTGGTAATATGAAAAAACAAGGCTCATCAACACCCACCAAAAATCACACTAGTTCACCAGCAATGGATCCAAACCAAGAAGAAATCCCTGATTTACCTGAAAAAGAATTCAAGAGGTTAGTTATTAAGCTAATCAGGGAAAGACCAGAGAAAGGCAAAGGCCAATGCAAGAAAATCCAAAATATGTTACAAGAAGTGAAAGGAAAAATATTCAAGGAAACAGATACCTTAAAAAACAATCAAATATTCAGGAAACTTCAGACACACTTTTAGTAATGCAAAATGCTCTGGAAATTCTCAGCAATATAATTGAACAAGTAGAAGAAAGAAACTCAGAGCTTGAAGACAAGGTCTTTGAATTAACCTTGTCTAACAAAGACAAAGAAAAAAGAAAAAGAAAATATGAACAAAGCCTCCAAGAAGTCTGGGATTATGTTAAATGACCAAACCTAAGAATAATCGGTGTTTCTTAGGAAGAAGACATTTCTAAAAGCTTGGAAAACATATCTGGGGGAATAACCAAGCAAAACTTCCCCAGCCTTGCCGGAGTCCTAGACATGCAAATACAAGAAGCATTAAGAACACCTGGGAATTCCTGGCAAAAAGTTCTTCTCCTGAGCACATTGTCATCAGGTTATCCAAATTAAGACAAAGGAAAGAATCTTAAGACCTGTGAGACAGAAGCACCAGTTAACCTATAAAGGAAAAGCTATCAGATTAACAGCAGATTTCTCAGCAAAAACCCTACAAGCTAGAAAGCATTTGGGCCCTATATTCAGCCTCCTAAAACAAAACGATTATCAGCCAAGAGTTTTGCATCCAGCGAAACTAAGCATCATTTATGAAGGAAAGATACAGTCTTTTTCAGACAAACAAATGCTGAGAGAATTCACCATTACCAAATCACTACTACAAGAACTGCTAAAAAGAGCTCCAAATCTTGAAACAAATCCTGGAAACACATCAAAAAGAATCTCTTTAAAGCATAAATCACACAGGACCTATAAAACAAAAATGCAAGTTAAAAAGCTAAAACAAACAAACAAACAAAAAAAAAGGAAAGTACACAGGCAAGAAAGAGCATGATGAATGTAATGGTACCTCACATTTCAATACTAACATTGAAGGTAAATGGCCTAAATGCTCCACTTAAAAGATACAGAACCACAGAATGCATAAGAACTCACCAACCAACTATCTGCTGCCTTCAGGAGACTCACCTAACACATAAGCATTCATATAAACTTAGAGTAAATAGGAAGAAAAAGGCATTTCATGCAAATGTACACCAAAAGCGAGCAGGGTTAGCTATTCTTATATCAGACAAAACAAACTTTAAAGCAACCACAGTTAAAAGAGACAAAGAGGGACAGTATATAATGGTAAAAGGCCTTGTCCAACAGGAAACTATCACAAACCTAAACATATATGCACCTAACACTGGGGCTCCCAAAGTTATAAAACAATTACTAAAAGACCTAAAAAATGAGATAGACAGCAACACAATAACAGTAGGGGACTTCAGTACTCCGCTGACAGCACTAGACAGGTCATCAAGACAGAAAGTCAACTGAGAAACAATGAATTTAAACTATACCTTGGAGCAAATGGACTTAACAGATATATCTAGAACATTTCATCCAGCAACCACAGAATACACATTCCATTCAACAGTGCATGGAACTTTCTCCAAGATAGACCATATGACAGGCCATAAAATGAGCCTCAATAAAGTTAAGAAAATTGAAATTATATCAAACACTCTCTCAGACTACAATGGATTAAAACTGAAAATCAACTCCAAAAGGAACCTTCAAAACCACACAAATACATGGAAATTAAATAACCTGCTCCTGAATGAGTATTGGGTCAAAAATGAAACCAAGATGGAAATTTAAAAAATTCTTTGAACTGAATGACAATAATGACACAACCTATCAAAACCTCTGGGATACAGCTAAGGCTGTGCTAAGAGGAAAGTTCCCAGCCTGCCTACATCAAAAAGTCTGAAAGAACACACACACAATCTAAGGTCACACGTCAAGGAACTAGAGAAACAAGAACAAGCCAAACCCACACCCAGCAGAAGAGAGGAAATAACCAAGATCAGAGCAGAACGAAATGAAATTGAAACAAAAAAAATACAAAAGATGAATGAAACAAAAAGCTGGTTCTTTGGAAATACAGATAAAATTGATAGACCATTAGCAAGATTAACCAAGAAAAGAAAGAAAATCCAAATAACTTCACGGAGAAATGAAACGGGAGATATTACAACAGACACCACTGAAACACAAAAGATCATTCAAGCATACTATGAACACCTTTACACACGTAATGTAGAAAACCTAGAAGACATGGATGAATTCCTGGAAAAATACAACCCTTGTAGCTTAAATCAGGAATAATTAGATACCCTGAACAGACCAATAATAAGCAGTGAGATTAAAATGGTAGTTAATAAATTACTGACCAAAAATCCAGGATCAGATGGATTCACAGCAGAATTCTATGAGACATTCAAAGAAGAATCGGTACCAATCCTTTTGACACTATTCCACAAGATAGAGAAAGAAGGACCTCTCCCTAATTCAATATATGAAGCCAGCATTATGCTAATACCAAAACTAGGACAGGACACAACCAAAAAAGAAAACTACAGACCGATATCCTTGATGAACACAGCCATCCTTAAAATTAAAAATATTTTAACAGCTCTTGGGGTGACTATAAATGGTTAATCTAAGCATAGTTGAATCCCTCAGACTAACTTGAAGCAGGAGACCAAAATATCCTAGCGTCTTCTTGAACATATTAAGCTATTCACAAATGTCCCTCTTGAGTTCATTTAACCTGTTTTTCTTATGTTGTAGCCGCCTTTCTTGACTCTCTACGGCATGGTGCTTATAAACCAGGCATTTATAAACACAGGCTTTGGAGGTCACTTAAACCTGCACCATTTATTGTCTCTATGACCTTGGACCAAGTGCCTGAGTTTCCTCATGTGTAAAATGGAGATAATACAAATTTCATGTATTTGCTATGATGATTGAATGCGTTACTGTACATAAAGCGCTTAGCGTGGCATACAGTCAAAGCTACAGAAATAATAATAAGCCTCTCTACTCCTACTGCTACATTGACTACTGAGTGTCAATTCCTAGTGGTGTGAGTTTTCACTGGGTTCTGAACTCTGGCATGTTTTGATGGATACTTTAGTTACTAATCTCGCACAAGAGGTGGAGGGAGAACTATCATCTTCAGTCAGTTCAAGTGGCAATTGTACTTTTACTATTTAGGCAGTCAATCACAAATTTATGCTTATTTTCTACCTTTGAATTAAAACTTCTCTGATTAAATACATTGGCTGTCTACTTAACAATTCTTCCACTCTTTAATTCAAATATAATGTTCGTTGTGCCTCAAAACGTCATCAGCATTTTTAGCACCTTTATACCAAACATCTTTTTATTATGAAACGCAATTTACTTCAGTCTTACTAAGAACTAACTCTTAGTATCTCTGTGTTAGTCTATATAGTCTCTCCCAGTTATTGTAATCAAGGTATTATAAGTGATTTTTTCTTATATTACCATTGCAATTGTAAAAAACATCCTTTTCAATGTCAGAAATCCATATTGTTAACAATAAAATTAATATCACCTCATACAATGTATAAATACTCAAATAAACATGTAGAAGGCTTTGAAAAGTTATATATTTGAAAATTATACTGATCAGGTATAACTACACTGCTCAGGTATAATTTTCAAATCTTAGAGAAGATTAGAAAGTTAAGATTGACTTTCTGATGACCATTGACAAATTCTTTGTTATTAATAAATTGATCTCTAAATTCCCACAGATAACATACAACCAGAGATTATAAGGGAAATATTAGTAAAACTATAAATTATGTTTAATCCTTGGGCAGTAAACAATAAATTTTTAATTAAAAAAACTGAATTTCTCATTTTAACAATGTTGTGATACAAATCAAAAGACAAATTAAGGTTACTCTTGTTATTAAATAAATGTTTAATGTGCACAGTATGGAGTAAGCATTGGCTTTGCCCCTTGGGGATATAGGGGTAAAAAGTAAGCCCTGAGATAGATTGTAATCCCCTAAACAAATTGAGACATATAAAATAATTACAATGTAACATTTCATGATAAGGGCTGTGCTAGGAGAGTTCAGGGAAAGATGACCACACAAACTATTTTGCGTTTTAATTAAGCTTTGAAGAAAGGTAGAAGTTCAATAGACAAAAATGGTTAACAAAATCATTTTAATTGAAAGGAATAATATGAGAAACTACTAGAAAGAAATAGTAGAGCCTGTTTGTAGAACTAAACATATGAATGAAAGTATAGAATAGCTACAGTAACCAAAATAGCATGGTACTTGTACCAAAACAGAGATATAGACCAATGGAACAGAACAGAGCCCTCAGAAATAATGCCGCTTATCTACAACTATCTGATATTAGACAAACCTGACAAAAACAAGAAATGGGGAAAGGATTCTCTATTTAATAAATGGTGCTGGGAAAACTGGCTAGCCATATGTAGAAAGCTGAAACTGGATCCCTTCCTTATACCTTATACAAAAATTAATTCAAGATGGATTAAAGACTTAAATGTTAGACCTAAAACCATAAAAACCCTAGAAGAAAACCTAGGCAATACCATTCAGGACATAGGCATGGGCAAGGACTTCATGTCTAAAACACCAAAAGCAATGGCAACAAAAGCCAAAATTGGTAAATGGAATCTAATTAAACTAAAGAGCTTCTGCACAGAAAAAGAAACTACCACCAGAGTGAACAGGCAACCTACAGAATGGGAGAAAATTTTTGCAATCTACTCATCTGACAAAGGGCTATTATCCAGAATCTACAATGAACTCAAACAAATTTACAAGAAAAAAACAAACAACCCCATCAACAAGTGGGCGAAGGATATAAATAAGACACTTCTCAAAAGAAGACATTTATGCAGCCAAAAGACACATGAAAAAATGCTCATCATCACTGGCCATCAAAGAAATGCAAATCAAAACCACACTGAGATACCATCTCACACCAGTTAGAATGGCGATCATTAAAAAGTCAGGAAACAACAGGATGTGGAGGATGTGGAGGATGTGGAGAAATAGGAACACTTTTACACTGTTGGTGGGCTATAAACTGGCTCAACCATTGTGGAAGTCAGTGTGGCGATTCCTCAAGGATCTAGAACTAGAAATACCATTAGACCCAGCCATCCCATTACTGGGTATATACCCAAAGGATTATAAATCATGCTGCTATAAAGACACATGCACACGTATGTTTATTGAGGCACTATTCACAATAGCAAAGACTTGGAACCAACCCAAATATCCAACAATGATAGACTGGATTAAGAAAATGTGGCACATATACACCGTGGAATACTATGCAGCCATAAAAAATGATGAGTTCATATCCTTTGTAGGGACATGGATGAAGCTGGAAACCATCATTCTCAGCAAACTATGGCAAGGACAAAAGACCAAACACCGCATGTTCTCACTCATAGGTGGGAATTGAACAATGAGAACACATGGACATGGGAAGGGGAACATCACACACTGGGGCCTGTTGTGGGGTGGGGGGAGGGGGGAGGAATAGCATTAGGAGATATACCTAATGTTAAATGACAAGTTATTGGGTGCAGCACACCAACATGGCACATGTATATATATGTAACAAACCTGCACGTTGTGCACATGTACCCTAAAACTTAAAGTATAATAATAAAAAAAGTATAGAATAAAAGTGGGAAATAAAACAGTAATAAGAAGTTACAATACAAGGCTGAGAAATTTAGACCTTTTTTCATAAGCAATGGAAATCTCTGAAAGGCATTTTCATCAAAAAATAATCTTATGAAAGTTGTCGTCTGAAACTTACATTGGTAATGGTATACAAATAGATTTGGATTCTGTGCAGGGGGTGGGAGGAGTGAATGAATGTCCTAGTAGTTTAGGCAAAACGTTTATATGAGTTTGAATTAGCTGCTATGGGATGAGAAAAAAGAGATTAGTGCAAATTGACCACTTACTATGTGACAACTTTTGAATTTTATCAGTTAATCATCTCAACCACCTATCTCAAAAAGTAACTATTATTTCCATTTTATATAAAGTTGATTAATTTAGTCATGATGACACAGTCATGAATAGTAGTGCTGGGCCTTGAACCCCAGGTTCACTGATTTCTAAAGGCCACACTTTTAATCTCTATGACCTCTAATACTTTAAGCTCATTATAATGAATGCTAAGGAGAAAATCGGAGCCAAAAATGGCACTGAGGTTGTAAGCTTAAGTTGTTGAGAAAATAATGGTATCAATCAAAACAAAATATGAAATATTAGGGGACGAGTTAGTTAAAGATTAGACACAAATCCCATCTCTATCTAATCAACTGCCTCCTGAAGAGCATTAAGATTCTTCAACATTATCTGAAGAATGTTTCTTCTACTTGTTATTTATTGGTCCTGTTTTAGTTTTTAAATATTTGATTGTTCCTGTGCTGAGCTTTTTCCAACTGAACTCACTGAAATTCTATTCTTTTATCAGGTGAGAAGTTTCCAGACAAGAAGCCTAAGGTGCAGTTAGTCATATCCTACAAGGATGTGAAGCTGACCATACTAGTGAAACACATGAAAAACATTGTAAGTTTATTATGTATAATAAGAAACATGTAAGCCTACATCCAGAAATCACTTACCTCCTTTGGGCAATTAGTGTCAACATTAGCTAGAAGAATGGGTATCTCCGCCAAGTTTAAGTAAGAAACAATGAGCCAATTACAATATTTTTGCCTCGGGATGATTGTGATCCTTGGGGTAAAGACTCTAAAATACTTCACAAGGAAAGTCCTAGAATGAACATTAAACTTTATTCAAAATGTCAGGAAAAAGACTAGGGAAAAGGCTCTGAAAAAGCAGGATTAGCTGGAGGATTGAAGGGTAAAAGAAAAAAGGCTGGGTCCCAATGATTTCCAGCTATGTCATCATGCTGAACTTGGGGGAGAATTCACTCCGTCTCTTTGCATCACGCCAGTACCTTCCGTGAAACCAAGAACTCTTAGGGTTCTCCCCCAAACTCCCATTGTACATTGAGCTTATAGCATCATACAGTATCATATTGTGATGTAATTCCTTATGCATATTTCCTTCTCCTCAAAAAATAATAGTGTTTTGAGAATGGAAACCCCATCTTTGTTTCCATTTCCCCATCCCAGAACCTAGAACAAAATCTGTAGTTAGCGTCCAAAGAAAACTAAAAGTTCCACTCTCTATTACATGCCACTTAAGGTTGGGGCAAGTCAGAGGCAATGATGGTAACTGGGCCATATCATTAAGAAAGAGAGGAAGCATTCTGTGTCACAGGATAAGTGACTAATGACCCGAGTTGGGGTGCAGCAAACATAGAAGGAAAACACGAAACCTCACCAACTATTTTAATCTTCCTTGAGCCTAGACAAAATGGGTTATCCACGTGGTATAACTTCCCAGGAGACTATATCAGGTGTGGAGAAAGTCAGTAACACAATTTTTGCTCTCTTCTTTGTGCACATAAATCTCTGAGGATGCATTTGGAAGGATCTAAAAGAGCAAACTCTTCTCCATATGACATGCATCCATAACATATTGAAACAATAAATATTTGTTTGGTGAACAAATAATTCGCATAATTTGAAGAGAATATGTTCATTACAAATTCATTATTAGTCAGACATCCAAGAAGGCGTGTTTGTAAACCTCTGGTGTTCACTATCAGCAATTTTTGTAGTATCTGGGCAAATATTTTAACATTTTCTTGCAAATCTTTTACTAATTAAAACAATTATTTTCCATTGTTTTTCATTAGATAATCATCTTAAATGAGAATAGCAGTTTTTAAAGAAACCCTTACATTGCAAAATGAAGATTCAGTTAGACATTATTTATGGCTATATGCATGTTGATGGACTTTAAGCAACTATATAAACATATATGATAAAACAATACAATATTAAGAAATATTATTAATCAAGTTAACAAAACTTACGTATGTACTTCATATATGAAAATTAGTCTTGAACATAGTCCTCTTAGAAATGATATATTTATTCCACTAATGTTATCATTGCTCAAAACATTTTAGAGCACACCTGATGAAATTGCTTTTAGACTGGGCATGTAAACCACACAGTAAACTTGGTGATATTACTCAATGGTCACTCCTAGTTTTTGATCAGAAGTGATATTAACCAACCTAGTCATCCATTTCATTCACCAGATGAATCACCAAATTACTTTTGACAGTTTTCAAAAATGCATTTTACACTCAGATGAAATTACAGTACCAATGAAGATCTTCAAAATGAATGTCATGCAAGCATGAAGCAGGGATAGGAGGAGTGAATGGGAAAGAGCAAGAGTTTCAGATTGAGATCAAGTTATAGGTAAATAGAAAATGACCAAATGACCCTAAAAAATGTGAAAAAACACTTAGGGCCATGAGAACCTCTACATTACTAACGCTCTCAAAAAGAGTTACTAATGATGTAGTAATACTTGTTTCAGTCTGCCTTCTCAGTTTACTTGCTAGTTCCTCTCTTCTCCCTAATCTCTTAACATTGAAAGATTTTAGTGCCTTAAAATTCAATCCTAGACCTCTCCTTTTTCTACCTCAACCCTCATGGCTTTAAACATTACTTACTTGTTTTTCTTTTCCAAATCTACAATTCCAGCTTGGAAATCTCATCTGAAATCCAGAGTTATATGTACAGCTGACTATCAACAACTCTAGTATAAGTATAATAAGTGTCTCAGACTCAATATGCACCAAAATTCTCATGACTGCCCCTCTAAACCTACATCGTTTGCCACATTTTTTATCTCAGTAAATAGCACCTTCATTCTCTAGTTACTCAGGTTAAAAACCTAGAGTCATTTTGACTCCTCTCCTTCCCCACAAGCTACATCCATATTACCAGTAAATTCTGTCATTCTGCTTTCAAAATAAATCTAGAACACACCAACTTTCTCCTCCACTGCTTCCACTTTTGGTTGAAGTCACCAGCATCTCTTACTTGAATTACTGCTATAGTTTCTTAACAGTTGTCCCTGCTTCTGTCCTTCTTTATAATCACTTTTTAATCTAGCAGCCTGAATGTTCCTTTGAGAATAAAAGTCAGATCCTGTCATTCCTCTCTTCATATCCCTTTGGGGAAGGAGTCTTATATCAGTTGCAATGAAAGCCAAGGTACCTGTTAATGACCTGTGAGACCCTGTCAATCTTCACTTCTTGACCTCTTAACCTCATCTCCAGCCACAGACTCCCTCAGTCACTCCATGCCAGCCTCAGTGCCTTCTTTGCTGTTCCTTGAATATGGCAGGCATGTTGCTGCCCCAGGAACTTTGTATCTGCTACTCCATTTACCTAGAATGTTCTTCCCAAGCTCATGGATCAATATTCTCTGTGGCTCAATCTCACATGTCCCGAATGCTTGTATTTTACTCTCACCTTTTCAGTAAAGTCCTATCTGACTCCCAAATTTAAAACTACAACACTGCTCCTCTTTGTTGTCACTTTTAACCTTTCTTTTCTACTTTCTTTCCTCCCCTGTGCCACTGCTATAACCCAAGGGTATAGAATAGGGCCAAGTATATAGTAGGTACTCAGTAAAGCCTTCGTTAAATAAAAGAATGTCGACTTACTTCTCATGTGAACAACTAAGGACTAGGATGTTTTCATCTTCCAAAAATCATCACAGCAAAGTTATGCATTGCATTTTCCACAGCTTCCTTTAAATGATTATTTTGTTTCTTCTGCTTAAAACAACTTTCTACTATAAATGACATAAAAATCCATCTATAAATTCTCAACATATTTTATTTGCTAATTTCAAGTTTTAGCTAATTGTTATTTGTCGATCCTTTAGTATGTTCACATACCAAAATAATTAGACTAACATTGTGCTGGATTTTATATTAATATTAAAATGAATTATTATGCCTAGAGTTCTGTTATGTTTAATGTTAAGTTTGATGAAAAGTATTGTTTATCTTTCATTAAATCTATGAAGCTTTGCTCCGAGAGTTACTTTCCTCCTGTGAGATCACAAACTAAAATAAAATTGCTAAAATTCTTTCCCTTTCAAAGCATCACAATATGATTCACTCTAGCACACAGAGACTGATGAAGTAGTGCAAGTATTTAAAAGCTTGGCCATGATTTTTTAAAGCACCATTTCAGTTTATATGACAAAGAAACATATAAAAAACAGTTAGATTTGAAATATTTTTAAAAACTCTCTCTAGCACTTTTCCATGTATCCTTCCTTAAAATGCTCTCTTTCATTGATTTCTACAATGTCTCTCCATGCATTTTCTGCTGACTTCATAGATTTTTCTAGTCTATGTAGTTTCTAGGCTGTTCTTTTCTCCCTACTCCAGAATATTTGCATTCCAGAAGGTGCTAAACATAACCAATAGGATGAAACTCTCTTCTGATATTGAACCTACCCACACTTTCTCAGGCTCTTAAAACAAGGAGCAAAAAATGTCAGGAAAGATAGAAGACAACTCAAAGGTGGTACCTTCAATCCTTTCATAAGACAAAAGATGGGAAAAGTAGTTTCTATATGAAAATTAACATGAGAGAGAGAAGTAGAGTCAAACACAAGAACCCCCCCACGCACTAAAACTGTATTACCTTTAATTTTTTTATTTAAACTCTTCTTTTACATTTTTAATGTGTCTGAGTGTAGCCTGGGGGTCCTTGTTTTTAAAATACATATTTCTGGGTACCACTCCTAGTAATTTTGATTCTGTAAGTATAGATTGGGCTATCTGCATGTGCACAATACAGGCATCTCTTGGTCCCATGGATTCCTCTACCATCTCTCTCATTTCTAGACTTTTTCCCTCTCTCCTGCTGCAGAATATGAGCATTCCAGAAGCCTCTCTGGTGCAAATGGTTCATGGACCACTTTGAAAAAATAACCCAAGTGGGTAGTACCCTAATGTCCCAAATGGCACTCTACACACAATGTGGTGAGTTTGGTACTTGGCGCCAAGTAAATTGTGGTGCCTTTGATGTAGAACAAAGACAACACTTGGACTTGGTGAAGATAACAACTGAGGGTTGTGAAAATAAAGCACAGACAATGGCAATGTTTGACATATAAAAACAACATGTTCTGCATATCTTTTTAAAATTAACTTGGCTGAGTCCTCTGATAGTCTTAATTTTTTGTTGTTTTTTAAAATCTAGATTCTTAAAGGAAATTTGTCTTTGTTTCATCCTAGATGCACTTCAATCTAAATAAATGTCAATTTTTAAAATAAAGGATGATTTCCTAATAACAATCGTCTTATCAAATGTGTTTTTCCTTCATTCCGTGAATGAAAATTGTTCTTCCAGAGTTGGCCCATTTTGACATTGATCTACCATTTCAAAGAATAAGATACAAAGCAAAGGATAGTGAAGAGTACCTGTCCAGATCTGGATATTCTACTGTGTTTCATGACTTTTTTTGCCAAAGAAACATTGACCCTCAAAGATGACCTAATATTTTTTAATGAAATAAACCATTAATTGTTCTAAAACCTGTTATCAGTGACCTCTTTCTAACAGCTAACAAACACCTTTAACTAGCCCTTCCTTTTTGAACATTTTGTTACCAGCTTTTTCATGAAACTTCACTGGACATTGGCACCAAGCTAATTGTGTCTGCACATTCTCTAAACCACTTGGACAGCACTATTTCTGAGGCTTCCTTGGCTCTTGTAAATTTAAGATAGATGTATGTGTAGTGGCTTAATAAATGTTGGCTTTACCCTTAGCTCTTAAATGTGAAGATTTTCCAGTATTCAGGGCTTTAACTTTTGAAACTAATTTCCTAAGAAATTTTATCCAGTCTTGAAACTTCAAAGATAATATGAATTACTATTAAATTTATATCTCTACATTCAATCTTTCTCTGACCTTCATTTACATGTTTCCAACTGCCTGATGGGCATTTACAGTCCAATATCTTGCCATCTCTTTAAACTGAACAGTTATACAATATGGCCCTCTGCTTACCACTGAAACCATCTTTCATTCTGAATTACTTATTTCTATAAATTGTTGCACCATCATCAAGTAATTCCTGATCAAAACTTCTCTATAATTACTTTTCTTTTCTTTTCTTTTCTTTTATTATTTCAATGCTTTTTAGGGAACAGGTGCTTTTTGGCTGCATGGAAAAGTTCCCTAGTGGTGATTTCTGAGATTTTGGTGCAATTCGTCACCCAAGCAGTGTACACTGTACCCAATGTGTAGTCTTTTATTTCTCACCCACTTCCCACCCTTCCCCCCAAGTCCCTAAATTTCATTATATCATTATTATTCCTTTGTGTCCTCACAGTATTATTCCTTTGTGTCCTCATAGCTTAGCTCTCACCTATACATGAGAACATAAAATGTTTAGTTTCCCATTCCTGAGTTGCTTCACTTAAAATAATGATCTCCAGCTCCATGCAGGTTTCTGCCAATGCCATTATTTCATTCATTTTTATGGCTGAGTAGTATTCCACGGGGTGTGTGTGTGTGTGTGTGTGTGTGTGTGTGTGTGTGTGTGTATGTATATATATATCACGGTAGTATTACTCAATGGTCACACCTAAATGTGGTATATATATATACCTAAAATATATATATCATTTTTTTTCACTTGTTGGTTGATGGGCATCTAGACTGTTTCCATATTTTTGCAATTGCAAATTGTGCTGCAATAAACATACATGTGCAAGTGTCTTTCATATAATGACTTCTTTTCCTCTGGGTAGGTGCCCAGTAGTGAGATTGCTGGATCAAATGGTAGCTCTACTTTTTTTCTATATTTCAATTCATTCTTTTACTCATATATATAATCATCAACAAATCCTTTTAGTTTCTTTTAGATTACTTTTATTATTCTCAAAATCCTATTCAACAGTCTCCATTGATTCATCTATGGGTTACTTTGATTGGCTGCTATAATATTCCTTTCCTTGTTTTCTTCTCTAATTCTCTCCCGCACAAAACATTCTAAGACTGCATTTTACTATATCAATAAAAAATTTTAACAGAGTCTCTGTAAATTTGAAATTTCTTAGCTTAATACCTTATAGTACTATACAATCTAGCTATAACCTACCTCTAATATTCACCTCTCAACACAAAGTTTGTATTATATCTAGAAGGATCATTCATTGTTCACTAAACACACACCACTCATTCTATCTGACTAGGTCATACATCTATTTACCTTCTATTTACTGTTTTTATCCAATGTAATCTTCTAGGCTTAGGTCAAATTGCTCATCCTCCCTGAAGCTCCTGGGTCACTCCTGCTCCTAGTGACCTTTCTTTTCTTTGGAAACTTTACTATATACACCATCTATTTGATATTCACTGACTTAGCTCTTAAAACTTGGATTATCTTAATTTATCCTGCAGTTTCAATTGTACTGAGAATTCGCTGAGTATAAAAAACTGTGGAAAATATGTTTTGAATACAGTGGTTAGCAAAATATTATGCCCTTAACACACAGTTATTAAATAAGCAAATGTTTGCTTAAGTGTACATCATGTGAAAAATATCCACAATCCAGAAAAGCTTAAGCTATATTTATAAATCAATAGCTTTTATCTGTGAATTCAGCTACCTTTAATACTTGACACTAAACTAAGGATGGTCAAATGTCAAATATTTGATCTTAACATCCGTCTCACTTAAAAATAAAGTGAATTCTTGTTGAAGGCTTTTATTTTTAATGTTCAAAAACCCTGAACACTTTCCTTCTCTCCAGATGACATAGCCATCAATGGATATGTCGCCACATGACTAAAATTTCATTTATTCTCTCTCTGTTCTTTTCTGACAGTCTTGTACCCTAATCTCTGCCCTTTCTCTAAATCTCCCTCAATTTTACATTCTGACCTAAAAAAGTTCTAACCTACAAAAGAAGCAATAAAGAACTTTAAAGATTGATGAACAAGTACATACCTAAAGAGAATAGCAAAAAGCTGAAAATTTTTGTTTTATAAAATTGTTTTAAAAGAGTCATTTCATTAGAACTATATTTTGAATATGCAAAAAATACAAAATGGATTAAATAATTTCCAGAGATTTAAAATTTTTATTTTTATCCAGTAGTTAAAATACTTTTTATTAACAGCAAATATTAAAATGTAAATGCTGGCAGTCACGCAATTCCTGAATTAAAACTCTAATCTAATGCAGATAGGCCTTCATTTTGCCAAAAACATTCAAGTCTTTAATCTCATCCCTTTAGCTTACTGAGTGGCAGAATCTTCTTTCTCCTGCTTTATGCTTCTGTATTCCTTCAGGGGAGATTTTTGCCATCTGAGGAAGCAGTCTACCTGTACTGACCACCTATCTCAGTTATTTGTCCTTATAAAAAATTTGTAAGTGTGCATACAGAGAGATTACCTCAAAAAAAGTGTCACCTATCATTCAACTCATTGGAATCCTGCAAATAAACACGTGATACATTCCTTCCTTGCTGCGTGACTTACATACGAACTATAGACCCTCTGACTTTTCCAGGTTTTTTGTCTTCAGTTTCACTCGCTTTCTATGAATATCATGAAAAGCTTTTTTGCCTATACCATGTATGCCAAGAACTGTCACTTTTATACATGTTTCACCAAAAGAGAGAAAATTTTGTATGCATATTCACAAAATAGTAAACTGAAATTCAGCAAGTTTAAATATTTTTCCAAGATCTCATAACTAAGGGCTGAAATCTAAAGCCTTCACAATTATGAGCCCTTATTTTTGATTCTAGATTGTATTATAGCATTAGCAGTCTATTTTTCTGCTATGTACCTCTAGGCTATACCTGTTCTTGCCAGATACTGCCCAGAAAGACTCTTCAAATGTTTGCCTGGCTCATTAAAAACAGTTTCCAGCCAGAGACCTGAGCATCTTCTTATGTACCCAGGAAATATCCCCAAGGATAGTGGCTACGTTGTACTTGGCAAACCCTCTATAGCGGAGACATTACCTAGCTAAATGAAAGAGGATAAAGAGCAAAAGATATTAGGTGTAATGTGAAACCTCTGACAGGCTGATTATAGTAGGCTATTATGTATGTGCTGAGAATTAAAATTAGCTCTTCCAGTTGTGGCATGTGGCATAAGACCACCACAGCCCATCCCGCCTACTGATTACAACTATAATTTATGAAAATATATAGTTTTAAACTATATAAGACACCTTAAAAATAAACAAAAGGAGGCAAATTGTGAAAGGAAATCAGAACCTGGAGATTTTACCCACATAAGGACGTTTTCTCTACCTTTTTTTTTTCTTTTTAAACTTATGTACCTGTAGAGCTGTGCCCTGAGGGTGGACTCTAGTTGCAGAGAAGCAAGATGGTAGTGGCAGCTTTGACAGCAAAATCTCCAACAGAAACTTTGTGTTTCTGACTGAAAGAACCAAGAAACGTGGCCTGTGTTTGCCAGAGACTATAGGAAAGTCCCCGATAAAAGACAGAAGGGTATGCACTAACTCTGTATATAAATCTACACAATTCTCAGCCTAATCCCTGAGCTGCTATTGAGAAGGACAGAATTATATCAGAACAAAAAAGCCTTTGCAAATTTAACTGAGATTTGAACACCTAAAAACAGAAGTTAGAACAGAATTTATATTCCTAATATAACTAGATTGATTGCCTACTTTAAAATGTCAAGTTTCTCCAGAAGATTAAACAGCACAGAGTTTCCACAACATAACATTAAAAATATCCACAATACAACTCAAATTGCTTATGTAATACCCAGGAAAATATGAACAATCCTCAGTAGAAAAGACAATAGATACACTCTGAAATGATCCAGATTTTGGAGCTGTTGGGCAATATTTTAAAGCAGCTATAATAACTATCCTCCATGAGATAAGAAAAAAACACACTTGAAATTAATGAAATGTTAGAAATTATTGGCAAGAAATAAAAATCACAAAACAAATGTACATTTAAAGACTGAAAAATAAAATACCTAAAATGATAAATCTTGCTGGATGGACTCAAGAGAAGAATGAAGATGACAGTGAACTTGAAGATAGACTCATACAAATTATCCAAGCTACAGAACGTAGAGGAAAAAAGATTGAAATAAAAGAGAACAGAAGATTGGGAGTCTGTTGGAAAATATCTAAAGATCTTACATTTGTGCCTTTGGAATCCAAGAAAGACAGAAGAAAGAGGTTGGGGCAGAAAAATATTTGAAGAATTGATAGCCAGAAACTTAGTGAAAGACATAAATTTAATTATATTATATATTATTTAATTATATATTACACATTGTAATAAAACTGCTGAAAACTAAAAACAATCTAAAAATATCTTGAAACAGAGAAAAACAACATATGGTATATGGAGGAACAGTGAAATAATGTAGTCTAGAGACTATGGAGAAACAGCAGAAGGTAGAAGACAATGAAACGTCTTTAAAATGTTGGGAAAAATGGAAAGAACTGTCGGTTTGGAATTCTATCACCAGAGAAAATATCCTCTGCAGCAAAGGAGAAAGAAATACATATTCTAATAAAAAAACACAAAGAATTTGCCCCAAGCAGACAAACTCTACAAACAAACAAAAAAAGCTAAAGATTTTAATCTCATTCTAATTTCTTAAGACGGAAGCTAAGGCCAATTCGAGATGTTTCATCTTTTATCACATAGGTAATTACCGTTATAATTTTTTTCTGAGTAATGCTTTAGCTGTATCCCCAAAATTTTGGTATGGTATATTTTCATTTTCTTTCAGTTTATAATTCTTCTAATTTCCCTTCTGATTTTTTCTTTGTCTTTGGATTATTCAGACACATGCTGTTTCACTTTCAAGTATTTGGAAAATTTCCAGAGATGTATCTGTTATTAATATCTAATAATTACATTATGGTCAAAGAACATACTTTGTATGATTTTAATTTTTTTTTTTTTTTTTTTTTTTGAGACGGAGTCTCGCTCCATCGCCCAGGCTGGAGTGCAGTGGCGCGATCTCGGCTCACTGCAAGCTCCGCCTCCCGGGTTCACGCCATTCTTCTGCCTCAGCCTCCCGAGTAGCTGGGACTACAGGCGCCCGCCACCACACCCGGTTAATTTATTGTATTTTTAGTAGAGACAGGGTTTCACCATGTTAGCCAGGATAGTCTCGATCTCCTGACCTCGTGATCCGCCCACCACGGCCTCCCAAAGTGCTGGAACTACAGGCATGAGCCACCGCGCCCGGCCCCTTAATTTTTAAAAATATATTGAAACTTGTTTTATGTCCCAGGCATGACACATTTGGCAAATATCCCATGTCCAATTGAGAAGGATATGAGTTCTCTTTTTAAACGGAGGGGTCTATGAAAGTCAATTAAGTCACATTGATTATGTTGTTCAGGTCTTTTATAGCCTTACTAATTATCTGTATACTAGTTCTACGAATAATTAAGAGAAAGGTATTAAAATCTCTCTAATTTTTAATTTGTATAATGTTGCATACATATTTAAGATTGTGTCCTCTTGATTAATTAACCCTGTCATCATTATAAAATGAACATCTTTATTTCTAGTAGTATTTTTTGCCCTCAAAAATACTTTTCCAGGTAGTTATATAGATAATTCAGCTTTCTTTTGATTAATATTAGCATGGTATAGCGTTTCTATTCTTTTATTCTTAACCTATTTGTGTCTTTACATTTAAAGTGGGCTTCTTGTGCATATGACAGATAAATAAATGATTAGATAGATAGATAGATAGGTAACCATACTGTAGGGTGCAGCTAGTAATCCCTGGCATACAAATGTATTGAACCTATACTCATCCATAACTCTTTAAATTTTCCCAAGTGCTATTGCTAAGCCAACTTTTTTTTTATATTCTGAATTTGCAAAGTGAGTTTTCTACACCCAAAAGAAGAAACTGACATTCAATCTATCTTCAATCTATCCTTTTTAACCTTGTTGGATACAATTCAGCATTCCAGTCCCTCTTAATCCTGGTTATTTAATCCAGCATATTCACATTATTGACACATTCATTCTCAGGTTACTGACACGTTCACATCGCATACCTATATATTTCTTTAAACCATGATAAAACTGTTTAGTGGTACAGGATAAAGATAAGTATCTAAGGTATATGGGTAGAAAATGCTTATATTTTACCTCTAAATTAATAGGTTCTTCTTTTTCAATCTGTCTTCTCCCTGTAGTAAGAAAAATATATGAATTTAATCTTCCAATATTTTATCTGTTTTGTATAGTTTCTTAATAATCACTAACAATGGATAGTTCATCTTCTCTTATTTGTACAATTTTTTTCAGCATCTGGGAATAGAGGCTGAGTGTCAGGAAATTTGGAATCATTTAAGGCAGTTCAAAGCAATTTGAAAAAAAAACAAAAAACAAAAAAGAAAAACAAAGAGTTCAATTGCCTGTTAGCTCATAAACAACTCATCAGCATTTGGTATTTAGTACATTCTAAAAAATAAGTGAAGTTTAAAACCTTACTTCTACATGTTATTAAAATAGAGAAATAGAAAAACTTGCCCAACTTCACAAGACACTTCAGTGACAAAATCTGGGATCTAATTAGAATTCTGAATTTTTAGAAGAAATTTAGTTTGCATGTATTGAGTTAGAAAAAGAATTATATCTACTAGACTGTGACTTCTGTCCAGTTGATAACTTTGTCAAGTCAAAGATTAAATATGTATAACATGTTTTATATATATATGTTATTAACATACATGTGTATAACATGTTTTATATATATGTTATTAACATATATGTATATAACAAGATTATTATACCAGTGAATTTGTTATTTCTTTGAAGGCAGAAGCTATTTTGATCTCCTTTTTGTGCTCTCTTGCAATCATGCAAAGTGCTAGACACATGGTGGTTAGATTTTTAAACTTATTTTTAGAAAATAATTATTGAAAATCACCTATTTATCATAAGATTCTTGTTACTGGCTTAAACTGATGTGAAATGAAGTATGAGACCATGCTAATTTAATTCATAAAGACCTGAAATTATTCCACCTTTATATTAACAATCAAAACACACACACGTTGGAAAGATTATTCTACCATTTATTTTATATTGGATATTGACAAATTATAATTGTATATATGTATGGGGGACATAAATACAAAAGTGATATTATGATTTTTTAATACAATGTGGAATGATTAAATTAAGCTAATTAACATATATCACCTCAAATATTTAACTATTTGTGATTAAAACATTAGAAATTTGCTCTTAGTGATACTGAAACGTACAATACTCAATTATTAGTGATATTCAGCATGCTGTGCTATTGATCTCAAAAAAACTCATATTTCTCTGTCTAACTAGGCTTTGTGACCTTTGACTACCATTTCCCCATTTCCCACACCTCTAGCCTTTGTTAACTGCCATTCTACTCTCTGTTTCTATGAGTTCAATTGTTTTAGATTCCACATATAAGTGAGAACATGCAGTATCTGTCTTCCTGTGTTTGGCTTATTTTACTTAGCATAATATTCTCCAGTTCTATTCATGTTATTGTAAATGACAGAATTTCTTTTCTTTTGAGGTTTAATAATATTCCATTGTACACAGACACCACATTTTCTTTATCCATTCATTACTTGATGGACACTTGGGTTGATTTCATAATATAGCTATTGTGAATAGTGCTGCAATAAATATGAGAGTGCAGACATCTTTTCAACATACCGGTTTCAAATCTTTCATGTAAATGCCCAGAAATGGGGTTGCTGGCTTATATGGCAATCTTGTTTTTAGTTTCTGAGGAACTTCCATACTGTTTTTAAAAATGGTTGTACTAATTTACATTCCCACTAACAGTGACAAGGGTTCCCTTTTCTCCACATTCTTGTCGATAATTGTCTTTTGTCTTTTTGATAATAGCTATTCTAACAGGTGTAAGGTGATATCTCATTGTGATTTTAATGCATCTGCCTAATAATTAGTGATGTTGAGCATTTTTTTCATGTATCTGTTAGCCATTCATAGGTCTTCTTTAGAATTATGTCTATCTAGGTTTCTTGACCCACTTCTTAATTGAATTGTTTTCTTTCTATAGAGTTGAGTTCCTTATATAATTTGGATATTAATTCCTTATCAGATATATGACTTGCAAATATTTTTTCCATTCTATAGGTTGTCTCTTTGCGTTGTTTATTGTTTCTTTTGCTGTGCAGAAGCTTTTCATTTTGATGTAATCCCATTTGTCTATCTTTGCATTTGTTGTCTGTGCTTTGGGATCAAATCTAAAAAATCATTGCTCAGACCAATGTCATGTAGATTTTTCTCTGACTTTTCTTCTCATAGTTTTACAGTTTAAGATCTTATATTTAAGTCTTTAACTCATTTTGAGTTGATTTTTATGTATGGTGTGAGATAAGGGTTCAATTTTATTCTTTTGCATATGAATACCCAGTTTTTCCAACACCATTAATTATAGAGGCTGTCCTTTTCTCATCGTATGTTATTGTCACTCTTGTTGATCAATTGACTGTACATGTGGGGGTTCTTGGGCTCTCTAATCTGTTCCATTGGGTTGATATATTTATTTGTACGCCAGTACTAGCTGTTTAATTACTATCATTTTGTTGTATAGTTTGAAATCAGGTAGTATGATGCCTCAGGGTTTGTTCTTTTTGCTCATGATGGCCTTGGCAATTTGGAGTTTTTTGTGGTTCCACGTGAATTTTAGGATTCCTTTTTTTCTATATCTATGAGAAATGAATTTGGAATTCTGATAGGGTTTGCACTGAATCTGTAGATCACTTTTAGGAAATATGGACATTTTAAGAATATTAATTATTCCAATCCATGAATACAGGCTATTTTTCCATGTATTTGTGTTTTCTTCAGATTTTTTCCATTAATGTTTTATATTTTTCAGTGTACAGGTCTTTTGCCTCCTTTGTTAAATTTGTTTCTAAATATTTTTTGTAGCTATTGCAAATGGAATTATTCTCTTGATATCCTTTTTGGAAAGTTCATTGTTAGTCTAGAGAATTGCTACTGATTTTTACATGTTGATTTTGTATCCTGCAACTTCGCTGAATTCATTTATCAGTTCTAACAGTTTTTTGGTGGAATCTTTTGAGTTTTCTATATATAAAATCATGCCATCTGCAAACAAAGATGATTTAACTTCTTCTTTTCCAGTTTTGATGACTTTTCTTTCTTTCTCCTTTCTAATTGCTCAGGATAGATACTCTAGTGCTATATTGAATAGATGTGGTTAGAGTAGGCATCCTTTTCCTGTTCTAGATTTTAGAGGGAAAGCTTTTATTTTCCCCATTGAGTATGATGTTAGCTATGGGTTTGTCATATATGGCCTTAATTGTGCTGAGATACATTCTTTCCATACCAAATTTCTTGAAAGTTTTTATCATAAAAGAATGTTGAATTTAATTAAATGCTGCTTTTTTTCTAGTGAGATGATTACATGATTTTGGTCCTTCATTCAGTTAATGCAATGTATCACATTAATTGATTTGCATATGTAGAATCATCCTTGCATCTCAGGGATAAATCCCACTTGTTCATGGTCAATAATCCTTTTAATGTGTTGTTGAATCTGATTTGCTAGTATTTTGTTGAGGATTTTCATGTCTATTAATATGTTTGTGAAGACTATTGGCCTGTAGTTTTCTTTTCTTGTGATTTTCTTGTCTCCCTATATTGTAAGGGTAATGCTGGTCTTGTAAAAAGGGTTTGGAAGTATTTCTTCCTCATTGATTTTTTTGGCAAAGTTTGTGGCAAATTGGTATTATTTCTTCATTAAATATTTGATAGAATACAGCAGTGAAGGCATCAGGTCCTGGGCTTTTTTTTGAGGAGAGACTTTTTATTACTGCTTCAATCTCTTCTCTCATTAATGATCTATTCAGATTTTCTATTTCTTCATGATTCAGTCTTCATAGATATATGTGTCTAAGAATTAACCCATTTCTTCTAGGTTATCCAATGTTTTGGCATACAAGTCTCTGTAATAGTCTCTTATGATCTTTTGTATTCTTTTGGTGCCAGTTGTAATAGCACTTCTTTAATTTCTGATTTTAATTTGAGTCCTCTCTTTTTCTCCTGCTTAGTTTAACTACAGGTTTGTTGATTTTGTTTATCTTTTTAAAAGCCAAACTCTGAGTTTTGTTGATCTTTGTATTGTTTTTGTAGTCTCATTTATTTCTGCTCTGTTCTTTATTATTTCTTCTGCTAACATTGGGCTTAATTTGTTTGCTTTTTCTATTTCCTTGAAGCATAATATTAAGTTGTTTATTTGCAAGTTTTGTTCTTATTTGATATTGGCATTTATTGTTACAGACTTTCTTTTTAGACCTGTTTTTGCTGTATCTCATGTTTTGTTATGTTATGTTTTCATTTTTCCTTGTCTTAAGGTATTTTTTAATTTCCCTTTTAATTTCTTCATTGACCTATTGGCTGTTCAGGGGCGTGTGGTTTAATTTCTATTTATTTGTTAATTTTCTAAAATTCCTCCTGTTACTGATTTCTACTCACATACCATTGTGGTTAGAAAAGGTACTTGCTGTGATTTTAATCTTCCTAATTTTTCTAAGACTTTTATTATGGCCTAACATATGATCTGTCCTGAAGAATATTCTGTGTGTGCTTAAGAGAAAACTTTATTATGTTGCTGTTGGATGGAATGTTCCAGATACATCCATTGTGTCCTTTTGGTCTAAAGTGTTGTTCAAATTCAGTGTTTCCTTATTAATTTTCTGTATGGATGATCTGTCCACTAGTGAAAGTGATGTATCGAAGTTCCCTACCATTATTGTATTGAAAAGAATCTATCCCTTCAGAAACTTTAATATTTGCTTTATACATATAGCTCTTCCACTGTTAGAAGCATATATATTTAAAAGTGCTATGCCCTCTAGATGAATTGACCCCTTTACCATTATACAATGTCTTTGTCTCTTTTTGCAGTTTTTTATTTAAAGTCTATTTTGTCTGATATAAGTATTGCTACCCCTGCTCTTTTTTGGTTTCAGTTTTCACAGACTATTGTTTTTCATCCCCTCACTTTTAGTCTGTGTGTCCTTAAAAGTGAAGTGAACTTCTTGCAGACAGCATATAGTTAGATCCTGTATTTTTTTTATCCATTACCTCACTTTGTATCTTTTATTAAAGAATTTAATCCATTTACATTCAAAGTAACTATTGACAGGTAAAGACTTACTAGTGTCATTTTGTTACTAACTGTATTGTTTTATTTATGTGTAGATACTTGGTTTTTTTCTTCCTCTGTTGCTGTCTTTCTTTGTGGATTGATGGTTTTCTGTAGTAGTATGTTTTCAATATTTTTATTTGTGTTTTGTGCATTTTCTATAGATTTTTTCTGCTTGGTTACCCTGATGCTTACAAATAATATCTTTCACTTACAACAGCCTATTTCAAGCCAATAACAATGTAACTTTCATTGCATACAACAACTCTATACTTTTCTCCTCACACACCATTTTATGTTTTTTATGTCTGAATAGATATTATTTTGTAATATGTATTCCTTGACAGTTTATTTTAGCTATAGTTCTTATTAATAATTTTGTCTTTGTGCCTGGGATAATATTACTTTACACACCACCATTATAGTCTTAAGAGTGTTCTGAATGTTGTTCGGTATTATTTATACCATTAGATTTCATGATTTCATAAGTTTCATGTTATTAGCTAACAAATTTTTCTTTCAGTTTAAAGAACTCCCTTTAATAATTTCTGTAATGCAAGCCTAATGATGATTAACTCCCATAGCATGGTTTGTCTGGGAAAGTTTTTATTTCTTCCTTATTTTTGAAAGACAGATTTTTCTGGGTAAAATAGTCTTGGTTGGTAGGCTTTTTCTTCTTTCAGCACTTCTACTATATCATCCCACTCTCTCCTGGACTGAAGGGTTTCTGCTAAGAAGTTTGCTCGTAGTTGTATTGGGACTCCTTTTGCTGCTCTCAGAATTTTTTGTTTGATTTTTTTAATAGTTTGATTCTTATATGTTGTGTTGAATTCTGAATTTGATTGGAGATTTCTGTGGTTCCTATATTTGGATGTTAGCTTTTTTTGTCATATTAGGGAACTTATCATCCATTATTTCTTTAAATATGCTTTGTGACCCTTGTATTCCTCCTCTCTGTATTTAATTCCTTTTACTCATGGCTTGGGTCTCTTGATGGTGTACCAACATTCCCATAAATTTTCCTTCTTCCTTTTTTTTTCTTTTTGCTCCTCTGCTTGGATAATTTCAAATGCTCTGTCTTCACACTCACTGATTCTTCAGTGTGATTTCACTGGCTGTTGAAACTTTCTACTACATTTTTTCAGTTCAGTCATTATATTCTTCTTCTCTATGATTTATTTTTGGGGTTTTAAAATCATTTCTATTTCTTTCTCAAACTTCTCATTTTGTTCAAGTATTGTTTTCCAAATTTTACTTTTTGCCCATATATTCTTGGAGTTCATTGAATTATTTTACGGAGTTATTCTGAATTATTTTTCTGTCATTTCTTAGATATCCCTTTCTTTGGGCGTCATTGTTGGAGCATTTTTGGTTTCTTTTTGAGATGCCATAATTCCTTGAGTTTTTGTAAACCTGTGTCCTTGCATTGGTGTTTGTGCATCTGTGGAGGCAGCCACCTTTTCTGGCCTTTACAAGTGTTCTTTGACAGTGATAGACCTGTGGATGGGTGCAGAATTCTTGTTGGAGAATTCTTGTAAGGAGATATAAGTAGGTGACCTCCTATTCTGCCCCATCTTGCTGACATCACTCCTCAGCCATTATTCATTCTACCATTTAACTGAGGCACAAAACAAATCATATCGCAAGTGCTTTTATTATACACTATTGTTTTATAAACAGACCCTTTTCATGATGGCTAACCTGAATTTAAAAATTGCAATGTGACAGGCACATAGATGAGAAAATGCTTTTATATTATGTTGTTTTGTTTCTGGTATAGACCTCAGGTTTTGATAGTTCCATCATATTTTAATCATCAGTTGATTTCCACTAAAGCTTATATTATCCTATGATTGGAAACATTTAAGCTAAAGAAAAGATGAAAAATTCTCATAAATTATTCATTGAAAAGATAATAACCTATTAAATACAATTAAGCCTTAGATTAATCTACAGAAGTTTCCAATGCGTCTGATATTTTTAAACCACGTCTGTATCTTCATCACATTCCTGGTAAAACTTGATCTAGAAGTGCTCTTTCTTTCTTGATCTTTCTTTGTAGTGAATCAATATAGGATCGTGATTAGGAACATAGGTTATATAGAAAAACCTCCTCAATAAACTGAAGCCGATAATCCTGGCCTGAGGATTATTTTAATAGAGTTCTTTAAATATAGTAAATAGTCATTATGTAATAGCTATTATTATTGTTATTATTACTATGAGTGCAAAATAAATATTTTCCTCATATACACATATGAAAATACTGAAGAGTTGCTGGCATACCCCATAATATTAGATGTTTCACTTACTTTATAAACAGTTTAAAATGTGGTTTGTTTTTGTACTAACATGCTACTGCTTTTTTTCTGTTTTGATATATTAACCATGTTTTTAAGATAATTTTAATTTGTTGGTGATAAGAACAATAGTAGCATTGAAAGCCATTTGAAATGCTATATGCAATCTGGGGCAAGAAACAAAGGCAGAAGATTGGTATATTTAATTATTCATGTACTTAAAACAATACCATTTAGGGGTCAACATTGTGAACAAAGAATTACTAATATGCATCATAGATTTTAAGTTTTGCAACCTGAAATAATAACTAAGCTAAGAATCTCCTGTATTCCTCTCTTCAGTTGAGAAAGAAGTATCCTCACTAGTGAATTCTAAGAAGATCCTAAGGTCTTCATTTCCAATCTTTCCAAGTAGTGGGACACCTTTTTAAACTTAGAGAAAATTATCTATCAAGTGTCACTGAAATCTTTTTAATATCTTATAATTTATCTGGGAACAGTGGCGTCGTAGTTCCAGCTACTTGGGAGGCTGAGGCAGGAGGATTTTTTGAGCCAGAGAGATGGAGGCCAGCTGAGGCAATGTAGTGAGACCCCATCTCTGAAAAAAAATCTGATAATTTAAGAAATATAAAATAATTTTTAAAACCACTATAAATGTAGCAGTGCTTTTAAAAATATTAAAATTGTGGTAACGAGCATTTACATATACTTGACAAAATAATAGCAAACTTGAATGAAATGTATTAATTCCCTCTGTGGAGAATGTTTGGTGTTAACATGGATCCAGCCCCCCCGCCTAACCATGGGTCACCATACGATGCCTCTCCAATAAATTTTGAATAACTTAATATCACCAGAGCAAAGGAATGTGCTGATTTTCTTTTGTTTCTTCCTTGTACTGCACAACAGAGAGGCAAGGTGGGGAGAACTCGCACAGATACGAGAGAGGGCACAGGAATACAGCACAAAAATGTAACTTTAGCTCACAGTCTCTGTCTACAAGGTCCCTAAGAAATGGACAGGTCATCACCAGCTCCTAGGAGATTTTAAGAACTTCTTGCACTCATTGCCTAGATTTTCAAGGAGTTAAGGTGGAGAAACCCAGAGAGGTGATGAGGAATATCACAGAGGAGTAAACAAGGCCCCAAGGAAGGAACACAATTAGAGATGAAGTCTCTAAAAGAAAGTGAGGAGGATGGTGACTAAGGATTAATTCTGGGACTAAGTTTGAATAATGATGTTACAAATAAAGTCTGGCTCCAGTTGGGAGTAGAGGGGATAAAGAAGGGTAGTTGGCGTGTAATTGCCTAATATTGACTCAGAGATAGGATAAGGCCGAAAGTTTAGAAGTGGAGCATTGAGACAAGCAGACTTTGACACGATTACTCCTGATTAGCCACAAAATCCAAATGATGTGCAGGAGAAAGTCACTTCTATCAGAGACATGCCTTCAGATGGCTAGCTGTTCAGGGTAAACACCTAGGATAAACCCAAGATATTTTCACTTTACCCTATGATAGACATTTTATTCCTTGGTATTACAATAAGAAATATTAAAATAGATAAGAGGAACTATTTCAATTAAATATCTTTTTTATATTACATTACAAATGATGATTCAAGAAATAACTCTGAAGTACTTTCAAAGAGCTAAATATTATTAATACACACCTCATTCACTCAGTCATTTAATAGCTATTTAGTATCCATCCTCTACCAAGCACTGTGTTAAGGAAAGGATTTGCTATAAAAGAAAGGAACATTATGAAGGGAAGGCATGACTATGAAAGTAAAGAATAAGATGAAGGGGGCCAGGTGCGGTGGCTCATGCCTGTAATCCCAGGCAGATTCCTTGAGGTCAGGAATTTGACCCAGCCTGGCCAACATGGTGAAACCCTGTCTCTACTAAAAATATAATAAATTAGCCAGACATAGTGACTCATGCCTATAGTTTCAGCTACTTGGGAGGCTGAGGCAGGAGAATCACTCAAACCTGGGAGAGGGAGGTTGCAGTGAGCCGAGATCATGCCACTGCACCCCAGCCTGGGTAACAGAGCGGGATTTTTTCTCAAAAACAAAATAAACAAAAACAAAAACAACAAAAGAATAAGATGAAAGGAAGCCTGATTTCAAGCAAAAACTTTTAAATTTTAATTGAAGATTCAGAAATATATTGACAGCTTAGAAAGAAGGGTCTAGGATGGGGTTAGGGTAGTAGGGTAGTGAATAACCAATGGAGCAAAGCCCCAAGGGAATGTGGAGTTGGGGAAGTAGTGGAACAAAACATAGACCTTCCCTTTAAATAATTTTGTACCTCATGAGGAAGATGACATACATATAAAACTATTTTTAAAACACTGAAAAATTATGTTTTAACAGCAAATCTAGACTATATAAAATTCACAGTTGGTATGAGCAAAAAGAATTAAAGTTAGATGACTTCATATTACCTTCTGAGCACAGTAATATTATTACCTGGAATTCTAAAAGAAAAGAGTACCGTTACTTTATTTCAACCTACCGTGAGTAAGGAAGTCCTCTAGATGACATAAGGAAACTTCTCATTGCTTATATTGAGGATCAGACTGAGAATTCTGTATCTCTAACCCTAATCATTCTTCAGGGGAGTGTTAAGTCTTTGTGAAGGTCTAAAATGCAGCCAGAGTTTAAAAAAAAAAATTGCAGTGTAAGACATTTAGACAAGTAGTGGTTATTTAATCATTTTAAAGTAAAATTTAATTTGCATAATCATAAGGGCAAAGGATGAAATGAGAAGTATTGATGAGGAGACAGCTAGTGATTTCTTTAATAAATTATTTGAGACTTTGAAGGAAGAGGATATGATGCTAGTAAGAAGAAAAACAAATTACTGTTGATAAGACAACAACATTGGGGGGAAGAGAAGTTTCTCTTAAAGATTTGAAAAATCAATGTCTGTGTTTTAAGCTGTTAAAGGACAAACTAAGCCTGCTGCTTACATCTAATGCACTCCCGACTTCAACTAAAACCTGTGCTGTTCTATCATTCTAAAAACTTCACAATATTCAAGTACCTCGTCAAAGACACTAATAACTTAGAAATAGAAGCCCAAACCTTGAGTGTTACTTAATGCTGGGAAAAGGCTCTATACAAATGGATTTTCTTCTTCTGTAATGTGGAGTTTATTCTTCATACAATGGGGAATCCTTGAATGTTCAGAGAAGGAAAGTGACATAATCAAAGCAGTCTTATGGGAAGATTCAGTACACCAGTGGTATATAGAATGAATGAAGGAAAAGGGTGGGAAAATTAGAAGACTAAAAAGTATTAAAATCCAGTTATAATAAGTCAGGGAATAAAGATATGTGGTGGCAGATGAACCAAAGCGAAAAAGAAGGTGTTCGATCTTGGTACATAGTGGATTTGAAAATCAAGGATGAGGGGGGCACCAGGAAAACTGAGTAGCAGGTACTAACAAAGTCTAATTTGTTGGGAAAATCTGTTTTGGAACAGTGAGGAGGAATAGAAGATAGACTCAGATTGAAATTTATTGAGTGTAAGAATGCTAAGAAGACATCCAGATGGAAATATTCACAGATCTCTAGGCTGGGATCCTAGGGATCAACTAGAGATTCTTATTTGGGAGTCATCTACATCAGTGTTCCCCACTGGGGTCAGTTTTGTATCCTAGGTGACATTTAACGATGTTTGAATACATTTTCAGTTGTCACAACTGGGAGGATGATGGTACTGGCATCTAGTAGGTAGAGACCAGGGACACTGTGAAAACATCCTATGGTGCACAGAACAGCCCCCTGCAACAAAGAATTAAAAGAATTATCTGTACCAAAGAGTCAATAGTGCCAAGACTAAGAAACCCTGCTCTACATAAATGTCATAATACATCGGAGATACCTTATCCAATCAGTACATACAGTATATTCATGTTTAATTCCTAGGAAATAAAAATAATATCAATGTTTATTCAGCCTTACTGCTTAAGTACTGTCCTCACATTACATGGTATATTATTTAATCTTTAAAATCCTATGATAGGCATTATTTTTATCCTCATTTAGCAGATGAGGAAACATCCAATGAAAAGTTAAGATACCTGCTGTATTAGGGTTCACCAGAAAAACAGAACCAATAATAAGTATAGATATGGACACAGATAGAGATATAGAAAACAGATATGGATACAGACATAGTCATAAGCATCAATATGGACATAAAGAGATTGATCATGAGGAATTGGCTTATGGACATATGGAGTTGCAGCAGTCTCACAATCAGCTGTCCGCAAACTGAAGATTCACAAAAACTAAACTGGTGGTGTAGATCCAGTCAAAGTCTGAAGGCCTAAGAACCAGGAGTACAAATGGTGTGAGTCCCAGAGGACCAGAAGAGACTGCTGTCCCAGCTGAACCAGGAAGGAAGAATAAATTATCTTTTTCTCTCTTTTTTATTCTATTCAGGATTTGATGCATTAGATAATGCCCACCCACCCTGGGGATGACAATCTACTTTACTGGGTCTCTGGATTCAAATGCTGATCTCTTTTGGAAACCCCCTGACAGACACACCATGTATTTAACCTGATATCTGAAATAATATTTAACCTGATATCTGGGCATCCTGTGAATGAGTCAAGTTGACACATTAAATTAACCATCACGAGTTCACTCCCTGTCAACTTGCCACTCATATATATCTCCTTAACAGTCCTTACTCTCCAAGTAAAGACAGTAATGTCATAATTCTGCCAAACATGATACAACTGTGCTCCATACAACCAAAAACATGCTAACGCCATCCTCAGAAAAAGAGGTAAAGTCCTTGAGTGATGTTTACTCTTCTCCTTGATATTCCATAGTTTAAATTCTATGATGTAAAATTAATAATGCTTAAATACTATGATATTAATATAAAGTATGATGTAATAACAAATAACATAACAGATATATACATAAACACATGTTACATAAGAGAATAAAAGAGGAAAGAAAACAAAGATATTTGCTATACGTACTAAGTGTTCATTACAAAATAAAGAGTAAATACTCATGATACTTAAAATATTCATTTCTGTAACTGGTCACATTGTCGTAGGTGGTATTTATAACTACCTACTTCCATCCTTTATTCTATTTGCCTTCAGCATATACCTCTGCTGGTCATGTTTCTTTACCTGGTGGGGTAACCCAAACCTTCATGACGGGTCTGGGCCATTAGTGATCCTGCCTGGAGTGGTCGTTGTAGTATTCCGTTGACCTTAATTGCAGGGCATGGTAATACTAAGAGTTGCCCTAAATGATCGCCTGTACTCCAAAAGTACTCTTCCTTAGTTCCATTGTGCAGTAGTCATCCAATTTGCCCTTGTTAGTCAGGATCAATCACTCTAGCCAGAACTGTAACTCCCTTTTTGCCTGGTGGTTCAGAGGCTTGAAGAGCTCAGAGTGGCTGAGTCGAAGTCTTAACATTCAATTCAATGCAATCATTGTTGTGCCTCCCAATGGAAACGTTCCTCTCAGTTTTTATGATTTGGTTTAGAGGAACTAAGATCTCTAGGCTGGTAGTGTGTAAGGGTGTAGGAACAGGAAACAAAAATTTGCTTGTTACTCACTGGGCATAATAGTGTGTGGTGCCATTCCCATTTCCACCCCTTTATTCCTGTATCTGTGAATCTTGGCTATCAGAGAAATAGCGCCATATATTGGATGCTGGTTCAGAGCATATACAGCCTTTTGTAGAATCTTGCTGCAGCCTGGCAAGGTATCACCACCTAACTTGAACTGTAACTAAGTCTTCAAAGGCCATTTCATCGTTCTGTAGAGACCAGATGCTTCAGGAGGGTGGGGAACATAGTAAGACCAGTGAAGTCCATGAACATGGGCCCATTGCCATGCTCTTTTTGCTGTGAGTCCCATAATCATAAACAATGAGGTCCAATAGTGTGAAGCATGATGACAGATCCCTTCTAAGATAAAGGATAAGTTGTTGCAGCTGGCTTCTCCTACAACCAAGAAAGAGGCACAATGACTATTGGGCCTATGGGATTTTGGAGGCAACGTACTCCTCACATGGAATACTGTGATGGATAAGGCATTCTACAAGTCCATGGACAGTAGTTCTGACAGAAACTGCACAAGGAACGCAAATCCGTATTCACAGTATTTATTCCAGTAAGAAGAAACACCACTTTTTCATGATGGAAGCAGTCCAATGTAATCAACCGGCCATCAGATAGCTTACCGGCATGGGGAATGATGCCATCTCGGGAACTGAGTGTCAGTCTCTGCTGTTGACATTTTGGGCACTCAGCAGTGGCTGTAGCTGGGTCAGCCTTGATGAATAAAAGTCCGTGTTGCTGAGCTCAGGCAAAACCTCCACCCCTACTACCATGACCACTTTGTTCATGAACCCACTGGGCAATGACAGGGTGACAGGGGAAAGAGGCTAATGAGTATCCACAGAATGGCTCATCTTATCCACTTCATTATTAAAATCTTCTGATGAGGTCACCCTTCAGTGAGCATTCACATGGGATGTGAATATCTTCACTTTTTTTTGCCCATTTAGAGAGACCTATCCACATGCTACCTCCCCAATCTTCTTGTCACCAGTTTTCCAATCACATTCTTTCTAAGCCCCTGATCACCCAGCCAAACCACTGGCTGCAACCCATGGATCACTATATAATTACACACCTGGCCATTTCTCCTTCCAAGCAAAGTGAACAAGCAGGTGAACTGCTTGAAATTTTGCCCACTGGGAGGATTTTCCTTCACTGTCCTTTAGGAATGTCCCAGAAAGGAGCTATAGTGCTAAAGCTGTCCACTTTCAGCTGATGCCTGTATATCATGCAGAACTATCTGTAAACCAGGCCTCATCTTTCTTTCTCTTCCTCTGTCAACTGACCGCAGGGAACTCTTCATGAGGCCATGGGCACAGTCTGGAAGAAAGAAGTCAGTGCAGCAGCAATGGAAACCATGCGAACTTGGGCCACTTCTTCATGTAACTTATCGTGCCACGCCATCAAGGCCAGTTCAGGCCTGATTATGCGTATACCGATTTCATTTGATGATGGAGTATTGTGATGCACACCCAGCTTTATGGCTTCATGAGTGAGATGCCCATCCAATTCGTGATGGGCAACTCGGGGCACACGGCGACATGGTGGCCCACGGTTGAGCATTCAGTCACCACTAAGGCCTAGTAGCAGGTCAAGAGCTATTTCTCAAAAGGAGACAGGTGATCTGCATAAGATGGCAGGCCTTTGCTCCAAAATCCTAAGGTCCTGTGGTGAAATTCACCATAGGGACTTGCAAAGGCTTCAAACGTCATCTTTTCTGCCACTGACACTTTAAGCACCATTGGATCTACTGGATCATGTAACCCATGTGGCAAAGCAGCTTGCACAGCAGCTTGGACCTGTTGCAGAACCTTCTCTTCTTCTGAGCCCCACTCAAAACAAGCAGCTTTTCGGGTCACTCAGCAAACGGGCCAGGCTAGCACACCCAAATGAGGAGTATGTTGCATCCAAAATCCCATAGGCCCACTAGGCATTGTGCCTCTTTCTTGGTTGTAGGAGAAGCCAGCTGCAACAACGTATCCTTTATCTTAGAAGGGATATATCAACATGCTCCACACCACTGGACCTCTAAAAATTTCACTGAGATAGAAGTCCTTTGAAGTTTAGTCAGCTTTATTTTCCACCCTCTGACATGCAAAAGTCTCACAAATAAGTCTATAGTTAGCATAATGTCATCAGTGTAATGGACCAGTGTGTCACCATATGAACTAAATTATGACATAGAGCTGGAGAGTTGATGTACCCCAGAGGTAGGACAGTGAAGGTGAAGGTGATTTGCTGGTCTTGTCAGCTGAAAGCAAACTGCTTCTGGTGGTCTTTGTTTTTGTTTTGTTTTGTGTTGTTTTGAGATGGAATTTCGCTCTTGTTGCCCAGGCTGGAGTGCAATGGCACAATCTCGGCTCACCGCAACCTCTGCCTCGTGGGTTCAAAGGAATCTCCTGCCTCAGCCCCCAAGCAGCTGGGATTACAAGGCATGTGCCACCATGTCCAGTAATTTTGTATTTTTAGTAGAGATGGGGTTTCTCCATGTTGGTCAGGCTGGTCTCGAACTCCCGACCTCATGTGATCCACCCACCTCGGCCTCCCAAAGTGCTGGGATTACAGGTGTGAGCCACTGCACCCCTGGTGGTCTTTGTTAACAGGTATTGATAAAAATAGCATTTGCCAGGTCAATAGCTGCATACCAGGTATCAGGAGATGTGTTAATTTGTGTAAGCAGTGAAACCACATCTAGTATAGCAGCTGCAATTGGAGTTATCACTTGGTTAAGCTGATGATAATCCATTCTCATTCTCCAAGATTCATCCATATGGCCAAATAGGCAAATTGAGTGGGGATGTGGTGGGATTCACCCCCCACCCCTGTGTCTTTCAAGTCCTTGATAGTTGTGCCAGTCTCTGAAATCCCCCCAGTGACATGGCTTTGGTTTATTATTTTCCTAGATAGAGGCAATACTTCACCTTTTTCACCGTAATAGCCCTCACTTCACAGGTCAGGAAACCAACGTGAGGGCTCTGTGAGCTGCTATGTCTATTCCAGTTATTCCTTCCAGAATTGAAGCAGTAACCATAGGATGGTTTGAGAACCCACAGGGCCCACTGTGAGACAGACATGAGCTCAAATTCTATTGATCACCTGACCTCTATAAGCCCCCTACTCTGACTGGTGGTCCACAGTGACATTTTGAGTCTCTTGAATTCAGTGTCAGTTGAGAGCCAGTGTCCAGTGGTTCCCAAAAGATCTGATTATATCCTTTCCCCGAGTGCACAGTTTTCCTGGTAAAAACCCATAGGTCCCTTTGAATAAAGATTAACAGTATAAATTTTGGATAGTATCCAAGAGTCTTTCCTCAAGGGGACCCAGTCTCTCCTTCATTCAAGGGTTTCTGGATCTGTAAGCTGACTCAAGTCTAGGAATTAATTGAGGGGCCGTAACTCTCTGTTTTTATGATTTGGGTAAGATTTTGTTCACTTGACCTAGATTTTTTTTTTTTTTTTTTACAAAAAAATGAAATAAGAATTTGTAGTCTTCCTATTGATTTCACTTCAAGGAACACATAAAAGCCAGCCTACATCATGCGTCTGCAGGAATCAGACTGTTCTGATAGCTGCTTTGGCCCCGCTGTCCGCTATGGTAACCACACCCACCCTGACCTTGGCAGTTTAGCAAGGCAACTTGGCCCCTGCCACACTGGGGTCTAATTACCCCCATTGCATTTAGGTTTCCCAATTCAGTGACTGCAGGTCCTACTGTGAGGCTTGGCCTACAGAGAAGTGTGATCACAGAGCTTTTCAAGGATGCTGGGCCTCCCCTCACAAATTTATTTCTCACAGTGTTGTTGAAAATTGTGTCTTTTGATTACTCTCAGTGTGGGTCTTATATGACAAATCCACTCTCCGTATGCTTTTAATCCTTTCTGCTACATTAAATCAAGGCAGGTCCAGCCTGTCCACCTTTTGGTCCATGTGTCAGCCAACCCAGCACACTGTTAGAACCCTTTCTGATTCCCCAAGCTTCAACATTAAATGAAGAATCTCTGCTTGGTGAGCCCGGAACAACAAAAAAATTTAACTTAATATAACTTTGTGTTCTTTCTACCATTATTTCACACCCTTAGTGTCCATTCCTATACCTGTTACCCAGATTTCTGTCTGTAAGAATTAGAAAACTCAAGTAATTATTTTGGAGTGTAGCACACATCTCCATGGGTCACACTTTGAACCTCAACTTTAGAAGCCAGCTGGGATTTGAGTTTGGTTATAGGGCTAGGAGCAGAGAGAGAGATGAGAGATGGGGTAGAGGTAAAGGGGTTCTCAGGAGAATTAAAATTGTCTTGCATAGCAGCTGCCTCAGAGGAGGCTATCACTATTTGCTCAGACAGTGCAGAGCTGATCCTCTCAGAGGTTGGAGGTGAAGTAGAGGAGACACCACTGGGGATAAGGAGGCCACTTCCACTAGAAAAGAAGACTCATCAGAATTTAGGAGCTGATGTTCCAAACTTGATCAGCGACTTTCTACACAACCCTTCCCAAATTACAGAATCTCATCAATGCTTCACTTTAACAGTAGACACTTTGCGAAGCTTGGAGTTCAACTCGCATTGTAATTCAACCAGTGTCAAGCTGAGATTCTGCATTTGGTGTTAAGCAATCTCAGCCCCACAGTACAGGAGATAAGGGTCTCCTTCAGGGCACACATAGAAGTTTTAGGTCATTTATGCAGTGTTTCAGCCACATAACACCCTTACAGACAAACCTAGAAATAATGTTTAACCAGATATCTGGGCATCCCACGACCCAGCCATAATGACACACAAAACTAACCATCATACCTGTCTAAAGCCACATAGCTGGCAAATTTGGGGGCCCAGATTTGCAATCAGAAAATCCATTTCCAGAAACGTGTTTTACCCACTAAGTTGCAGTATCTAGGGATTATAGGCAGGATATCCTCAAGTTCCAAAACAGATAAGACAGAGAGTTAAACAGAGCAGAAACACTTTTACTACTTCATTCTTCTCACCAAAAAAAAAAAAAAAAAAAAATCTACTCCCAAATATTAATAGCAACTTCTTTCTGTGTCACTGAAGATTTCATTATACCATTGATAGATTTCAGTGCTCCCCCTCCTGGGGGAGGATATCAAATGGCAGAGGTATACCTTGAGCTCCAATAAAGTACCAGTCCTCATTCTTAACATATTGACAAATGAGGGTGTCCAGATATATTTTATCTTATTTGTTAATAATTATAATAAAAACCCAAACTGTCTAATGATATAATTTTTAATATGTAATTTAGAACTGAATAAAATTTAGTCCTATAATAATATATATCATATTTTCTTGCTTTACTACAGGTTTTTTTGAGTTCTGAAGAAAGATGTGAAATTAAAGCTAATGGAGCTGGGTGTGGGGGTGCACTGGTTTTCACATGTGAATATCACTGTATTTCAGAGCATTAAAATATATTTCTTGAAAATTACTGATTCAATAGAATTAGTAAACAAAACAAGCACTTAATTCCTCAAGTTTTACTTTTAAATCATCTGCTTTAAACATAAATTATACAAATATTTCTCATTTTATAAAACTAGACTTTCAGAGTTTTAGTACCATTTACAGTTGGTCAAGATCACAAAGGTAAAATCCATTTCTTTCAAGTATGATGGTTTCCAAATTTTTGAAACAGGGGAGTCATTCTTCAAATGATCTATTTAGAAATTAACATATCCAGAACAGATTTGAAGGCAAGATGGAAAAGGTGGAAACAAGTTCTGAAGCCAGAATGGGGAGCTGAGGAGGAGAGAGTCTAAGGAAGAACTGGGGAGTGGAGGTCCAGAGATCCACCCATTTAGCCATGCTATTCAGCAACTCCTTAGGCAACTTTTGGAGCACCATAGAACATAATTTAAAAGGGATTATCCAACATAATTTAGAGTACTTTAGATGACAAAATTATTATAATCATTTTTAAATCTTGTAGGTATATTAAAGTTATAGCTCTAATTAATATTTTAATTATATTTTATTTTAAAATGTGATATTATATAATATACATATACATATTACTAAAGGCTACATCTCATTTTATATATTGAACTTGAATTTTTTAATTTTCAAAAGTGGTGTACCGCATCCTGAGACACTTACATTTTTGTCTCTGCTTGTGGCTAATATTTATCTCTTGACCATATCTGTCAAAATGCAAATTTAGATTTTACAGCAAAAAATTAAATTATATGTAATGGACTTTAAATATAGTTCTCTGACACAACACTTAATTTAAGATGGCCAGCTTTACTCTTTTAAACTGTAGTTTGGAATTATCTTGGAGCATTGATGAATTTCTTCTGATTTTCTCTTATTTTCAGATCAACAAAGTGACTGTAATAAATCCTGATCCTGCCTTTGGTCTGGATATTTAGTAGCTCTGTATTTGTTTTCTTTGATAGCAACATGCATTAATATTTATAACCATTTTCCTTTGCAGCATCTCCCAGATGGCTCTGCGCCCAGTGCACATGTTGAATTTTATCTTTTACCATATCCCAGTGAAGTTCGTAGGAGGAAAACAAAATCTGTTCCAAAATGTACAGACCCCACTTACAATGAAATTGTAAGTATAAGTCATCTTTTGTCCAGTCATTTTGTATTTTTCTTACCATTTTTCAGCTTAACAACCAAATATGGAAAATTTGCAGTAATTGGCAGCATTATTTCATAAAGGAAAGATATTTTCCAAAGTAGTCGCAGTATGCTGATCACTCTTCTAGATGCTATGGGCACTGGAAAATACAGATACTGCTTTCAAAGCTCTTATAAACCAATTTGCAAGTATGGCTAACCTCCAGCAAGAGCCCAAGACTTGTTTTGCATACTAACTTTATTCCTGACTTCATCTTATTTTCTCTAACCTTATTCTCCTTTACCTGATTTTCCTTACCTAATAATTTTATCACATACTACCTTGGGTATAACAGTAAATCTCATAAAATCTCTTTTGAAAAACTAAAAAAATAAATACAAAATACAAATGGAAGTTAATGTATATTATAAATAGCTCTCTAATTTATTTGTAATGTGCAATTCCCTAACTTCTTTCTAAGGCAAGCCCCTACATTTATTCTCTTGATTCCATCCTTTCCCATCTCCTCTGCACCTTGCTCAGCTGCTTATTTGTGTTCCTTTTCTTATGGCTGTCTCATCCACAGGATCCTCCACTCAGAAATATTAAAAAACAAAAATAAAAACTCCCCAGCTCAGGCTTGCTAAGCAAATTTTCTTTCCCTCACTATCACCTCCAAACTTGTCCAAAATTAACCCACGTGATCTGCTTTCCCTTCATCTCTCCCTTTCACCCTTGAATGCTTTGCAATGTGGATTCTGACCTTTATTGATAGTACTTTATTCAAGGGGCATCAATAGACTCCTAACTGCTAAATCCAAAGAGCCCTCAGGCTCTCATGCCTGGATCAGTTATACAGCAGCACTACTGACCACACCCCCACTCCTGAAACCTCCGTTTTTCTTTTTGAGTTGTACCTTTTCTTAATTCTCTTCCATTTTATCTACCACTTATTTCTCTACCACTTATTTCCATTTCTCTACCACCTCTCTCATTTTCCTTCATTGTTATTCTTTCTCTTAAAATATTATTGTTTACTAAAGTCACATGATCCATCCTCACCTCCTCTTCCTGTACATACTCTCACATTTATCTTATGGATCAACAAAGTTTTATTTATCACCTATAGGTAGGTTGCATCTGAATTTACTCCTAAAACCCTGGCTTCTCTCTCTCAAGCTTTTTTTTTTTTTTTTGAGATGGAGCCCTTCACTCTGTGTCTAGCAGGCTGGAGTGCAGTGGTGCAATCTCAGCTCACCACAACCTCCACCTCCCAGATTCAAGCAATTCTCCTGTTTCAGCCACCCGAGTAACTGGGATTACAAGCTCCCACCACCACATCCAGCTAATTTTTGTATTTTTAGCAGAGACGGGGTTTTGCCATGTTGGTCAGGCTGGTCTCAAACTCCTGACCTCAGGTGATCCACCGCCTCAGCCTCCCAAAATGTTGGGATTACAGGCGTGAGCCACCATGCCCGGCCTCTCTCACACTTCTACCTGATTACTGGGGAGCTCCATCTGAATGTCTCATAGGCACTTTTAGACCAGGCTTTCCTCCATTCATTCTTTCTTTTATAGATGGTATCTTTGGGGTCGAAACTAAGAAACTCTTTGTCTAGCACTGAGTCTCAAAGATTTTCTCTTATAGTTTTTTCTAAAAGTTGTATAGCTTTACATTTTACATTTAAGTACATTATCCATTTTGAGTTAAATTTTTAATAAAATGTGATGTTTAAGTCAAGGCTCTTTATTTCCCCACGGTGGATACCAATTATTCCAGCACTATTTGTTGAAAAGGCAATTCTTCCTCCACTGAATTTCTTTTGCACGTTTGTCAAAAATCACTTGGGAATATTTGTGTTCTTATACTCTTTTTGTTACCCCATACTTAGCCATATTTTCAGATCACATCAGACAGCTTGTCATTCCCTGAATGGACTGTAGGATTTTGTGATAGAACTCATGCCACCATTCACCTCTCTCTGCCCTTCTCTGCCTGCTTTGAGACTGACCTCAGATGTGAACTCTGCAAACACTGTCACCTCGTGGACTCACACCACACTTATAATCCTTTCTTTAGTCCTACACGGTTTTTCTTCTAGTATATCATAAACTTCTCCAGGGCGGGTTAAATGTCTTATCCTTGTTAATACTTTTAACACTTAGTTACCTCTAAAAAGATGTGTAATAAATATTTGGGGCAGTTTTATAAGTGACACTGTGTGTGTGTGTGTGTGTGTGTGTGTATAAAATGTAAATACATGTATATACTGCATATATATATATAGAGAGAGAGAGAGATTCTCTAAACTAGTAAGGAAAAATATTTTGACACTATTATTTGTCATGATGTCAACAGTGAGAAGCATACACTTCCCAACAATATATCACTGTTTCTTTTCATACTTTTTGAGTACAAGTCTCCATGCCTCACTATCAGAAACTTCTCAGACCCTGTTTTAGGCATAAGCATTTTCAGTATAAGAAAACATATAATAACAAGAAACCACTAACAATTCAGAATAATTTAAATAAACTTGTGTTTTATTTCAAGCTTTATGTATTATAAGAAAACAGTAGTAAATTATATTCATGGAAAATTATTTTATAATTCTTGCTGTGCACATAACTTTTCTGATGCCTTGCAATACCTAGGTCCTCACACATCCATAACCCACTGATTAAAACTCACTACAAATCTTTCTCAGTTGATCTATACTTGTCGCATGAATAGACACTTTATACTTTGGACACATTTTAAATTGCTTCAAAAGCCACGGTCCATGCATAGCCAATTCCAATCAGAACATAGTCCAATCAAGCAGAAATTTGAAGTAGTGTGTGTATAAGTGATGATTTTAGTAGTAGTCATTAGGACAGTAAGAGGTTTCTAATCATATAAACAATTCTGGCAAAGAAGCTGGGTGAATTCCAAGAGCCAAAAGGAAAAAAAGGCAACAACGGTTAATTTAATTTTTTTCATTCTATGCCTGTATCAACACAACAAGAATATTTATAAGAAATGCAAAGAAGCACACTAGATGTTAACTCTGATTTTACTGTCTCTTGCCCTCAGTTGTGATGTAGGATCCCATCTTTGTGTCAAACTCCTCGATCACTTGTGTGCAACCTCAAGAGCACCTTACTAGATGTCTTTACCAATAAGCCCAGTGCTTACTAGAGAGCCCAGTGAGTTATCACAGGGCATCTACCTTGTTTTAAACTTTTCCTCCGCTTCCGCCGCCTCACTGAGTACTGCTGCATCAACCACTCACCACAGCTGGGATTTCTCAAACTGTAAAAGCCGTGTACTGTTCTTGAAGTGGGAGAGGATGACCTCACTCTTCTCTTTATATAAATCTCTCAGAGGAGTACAAAGAAGATATTACATTGCATACCAATGTCTTACAAAGCCTTTTGTGAAAATAGTTCTTTTTATTTTTATTCCTATCCTCCTTTCTCCTTAATATCCAGAGATGAGAGGGGCTGGGTCGGGGACACAGACAAGTGACAGAGTCTCCACCCTTCCCATACTAAGGCTTTGATGCAGGGCCAAGCTTGTCTATTTGACACTTCGCAGAGTGAGCCCCAATAGGCTTCATCAGCAGTCTCCCTGAAAACCCCTGTCATGTACAAATCCCAGTGATAGGCATGGCTGGTCTCAAGATGGGGCTGGGGCTGGGGGTGTGAGTGCTCAGGGAACTGCCATACAGCTTGAAGAAGCAGAGGTGGGATTCCGGGCTCCAAAGCCTCTTTCCACGCCACTACTTTTGCCATCTTCTTAAAAACCATCATTTTTCACACGATTCATTAGAAATACAGAATTTCTACCCTATGACAGAATTACATGCTTATAATCAATATATTTTGTATATTGTAACCTTTTCTTATATATTATTCTGTTGTAAGGTATAAAGGGAAAATTAGAAAGAACAGAACAGGAACGTTCTATGCATTTTACATCCCTTAAAATCTCCTGCAGAATATACAGTGATTACTTAGCACAATGCCAAGTATATGGCACACTCAGTAAGCTATAGTTATTGTTATCTGTGTTATAATCTTATTGCAATTTCAACATGATGAAAATTGTATTTGTAAGTGAAGACAATGTGACCCAGAAGTCACACTAGATGTCAAGCCCAGAACTGCCTGATTCCAAAGCTCATGGTTACCGCACTACACTATGCTGTGTTATTCCTACCTGTCTCCTCCCACGCAGTACTCCTGTTCTCGCTTTTGAACTCTTTCTTTCATTATCCTGCCTCCTCTACCACTTCCCACAAGCACTAGAGACACTTCAGTTCCTATCTTATTGTCCTCTCATTTCAATCATGAAAATACACTTTAGAATTATTTACTAGACCCTTGTGTCAACTAATGTTCAGTAAATTCTTGGAATGTTCAGTATATGTTAATAGATATTAATTACCTTAAGTGTTTTCTATTAGACGTAATAATTCCAAACCCACACATTTAGTTATTTGTCAGAAGGTAGTAAAGACTTAACTCATGCCTGTAGGTAAAAATTATTAGAAAAAGAAATTAAAAGAGCTATTTATTTTTGGTTCTGAGTATGTACCAGAACCATTTTTTTTTTGTTCTGAGTATGCAGAATATATATTAAATCCTTTGACGAAAAGGTCTCAAAGAATATAATCATCTCTGTACTTCGCTAACATTAGCCACTAATTATTCTTTGCTCAGTTGAAAAGAGTACTTACTATTTAACAACATCATGGATGCACCAAAGCAATTAGAATAGATATTTATCATCTATAATGTGCAATGATTACAGGTTTATAAAACTTCAGTCACTTTTAAGAAAATAACTTTTCTTAATGAAGCAGAGGGAAAAAATATATGAAGTAATAAAAACTTTGGAAGTTCAAATGTTTGTATTTTAACCAGGAAAGCAATTAACTCCTAAAGTCATTTCTTGAAGCTTTCAGCTTGCTAAATACCTGGAAGACTCAATTCTGTCTGGAAGGGTTTTCTCCAGTCAATTGATGCAAAATACTAAGAAACAACTGTTCCTTTTTGTGTATTTGATGGATCTTTTTCAGCTATAATTTACTGGTGTCTAATATGTTCCAGGCTTTGTAGCAAGGCTTATATTCATTATCTCATTTCTTCCTCCCTATAATGCTAAAAGGTAAGGATTATTATCATCATTATACAAATGAGAAAACACACAGTTGACAACAGATTCATGAAAATATAAGTTATTGATATGTTTTTAAAAACTTACAATTTATGACTTATTCATGCAATTCACAGAGTCCTTAGCCAGACTTCCCCATTTTTCTGCATAATATACAGTCACACTTTGAGGGTTCCTTTCTGTTTTCTCTGTAAAATAAGAGAGGAGTTCATCAGCTGAACATGATGCAGGAAGAAAAATGGAGAATAGTTCAGACAGCTCAAAATACCCACTTAGAGAAAAGGAAAAGGAGTTTACTCTGAAGTCCTAGAAAGATTTCCAGGCAGCATTGGGCGTCCGCTTGTTAAAAAGCTTGAATTACAGTGGTAGGGTTCTGAGATTCTTTAAGGCAACTCTTAAAATCCTTTATTATCCCAGGAAAACTCAATAGATGAAAGGAAATTGTTTCATGCAGATTTTATTTAATGAGCATGTATTTTCATAATTAAAAAATTAGCAATTTTGAATAAATAAAATAACCACAGTATTACTTCTGCACATGTACAAGAAAATATCATTGTGAATGAGCAACACTAGAAAACTAAACCATAATCTCCTGTATGGAATGAGAGTAAAATTCTGGAAGAAGAGGTAGCCAAGAGCACTCACATGGATCAGGGTAGACCACATTCGCATCTCATATTGTATCTCATGCCCTTTGATTGAACTTATTTACTTGGTAAGAGAATCATTGTTCAGAGCCACTAGCAGATTGACCTGGAACTGAATTTCATTGATAACATAACGAAAGGTAAGCCTATGCTGTACAAAGTACTGGAAGCTAAATCCATGCTCACAGGGGAGGCCACCCAGTGAACTCAGAGGGCTGCCCTCTCAAGTTGTCTCCTCTGCTTCTTTTTGGCATATATTGAGAAAGTTTCTATCTTGTGACTTGGCTGTAAAAAGCAGGCAAGTTTGTAGCAGCATATGAATTTCCTTTTCTAAATGTGTTCTAAGACATTTCCCTGGTAACCATGCCAGATTTCCACTCAGCTCTCTCCTCCTTTCATGATAAATAACTAATTTCTTAGCGGTACTATGCCTTTACGTTGCTTTACCACTGCAAGTTGCCGATGGACCTGTAACTTACTTCCTGAACATTATAAAAGGACAGCTGACCAGATTCCTTTTGAAAAAAAAAAGTCACAAAGAAAAGAACAAGACATGAAACTGTATATACAGCATAATTACAAGTCAGATTCTGAATAAGTGATTATATATAGAAAACAAAAAGAACATCAAAATGTTAACTGTAATTGTCTCCCAATGGTGAAAATTCCAATTATTTTCTTCCTTTTTGGTATTTTTTTTGTTTCATGCAGATTTTATTTAATGAACATGTATTTTCATAATTAAAAATAAGTAATTTTGAATAAATAAAAGTAACCACAGTATTACTTCTGCATATGCACAAGAAAATGTCATTGTGCTGCATTTAAGTAGCACAGGAAAATGACAGAAATCGGTCTGTTTCATGGTCACAAAGATGGGAACCATAAAGACTGGAGATTCCAAAAGAGAGAAGAAAGAAGAAGGAGACCAAGGGTAGAAAAACTACCTATTGGGTGCTACGTTCACTACTTAGGCAACATGATCATTAGAAGCCCAAACCACAGCATCATGCAATATATCCCTGGTACAAACCTGCACATCTATTCCCCTGAATCTAAAATTGAAAAAAAAATGGTGTGCTTTTCCTCATTAACCTTCAACACAGAAGAATGATGTTCTCTTTTTATTTTTATGAATACATAATAGCTGTACATATTTATGGGGTATAAAAGGTGAAGTATATTTAAATTTCTTCCTAGAGAATAATTTACCATCTTTCTAAATATAGAGTGGGCACTTCTTAGTGGAATCAGTAAATTCTAGGATTCTTACAAAAATAGCCTGTCATTAAACTCTATTATGTTAGCAGAACCTTTAGCTTTTCAGAATAAAAGTTAGAAATAAAAGAGTCTGACATTAACCTATCTATTCCAGGGTATAAGATATTAGCAGCTAATTTTTTTTATTAAAAGCAATACTCAAAAAAGAGACGTATTTAAGCATTTCTGATTTATATTTTCACTATTTTCTCCGTTTTTAGGTAGTATATGATGAAGTCACAGAGCTCCAAGGACATGTCTTAATGCTTATTGTGAAGAGTAAAACTGTATTTGTGGGAGCAATTAACATCCGACTCTGTAGTGTCCCACTCGATGAAGAAAAATGGTATCCATTAGGAAACAGTATAATTTGACCATTGCTATGAACATATGCATTATTCATTAACTACTTGTATTTTTTTCACTTCCGGGCCTCTGAATCACATAAGTAAGGCATCTTTGTTGTCAAAGACAGCACAGGGTATTAAGGACACAGAAAAAAAATCAGAATTAGTCTTTTGTGTTGTTTATTTTCTACCTGTGCTTTCATTGTTTTTTCATAATCTTTTCTTCTTCACTGGAGTAGTGATTGCATGAAATTTGATGTGTAAAATAATAAAAGACCTTTATTAAATCATTTTAATATATTTTAAATTAAACATAGGTTTACATTTGTTTTAATTGTGTGCCTACAGTTAAAAGCAGTATTTTTAATGTATTTTATAAGAAAGACAATCAAATAAACCTCATCAATTAATTCAAGATCTAGGTATATCTGTAATCAGTTTTTAAAATTTAAATTATATATACTTATACCTACTCATAATCTTACTTCTTGAGGGAATTGGTATATTTCAGCAGAATGCTATATTATTTTCTATCAGAAAACCAAAACATAAATCCTGAAATTCTTAAATTCAATTGTTGGAAGAAACTTCTTTGTAGTTTTTCACCCTCTTCACCAGCAATCAATTCATTGTCACTGGATTTCTGCCACCCACAGGCATGATTTAAACTTGGTTATGCCTGGACTCCAAGATCTCAAACTCTGAAACTCTCCCTTCTGATCAAATTTCTTATCTGTGCGCATTATTTTCCTACTTCTGAACCTACTTTCATAGTCACCATTACCAGGGCAAACAATCCCACAGATTTCCACCCTCACAGTGGGTAAAATTTAATGCACTATGCCACATTCTTTAAAACAATCAAAAAAATTTTTTAATCTTGCCATTCAAATTACTGAAAAAATTTAAATCCCTGCTTATTCAATGTTTCTCTGTGTATGAATGAAAAAAAATCTAAGCTTTTTCCCATCACCTCCTCTATATCATATGAGCATGTAAATGTATTCATTGAAAATTATTTGAGTGTGTGATATGAGCTGATATGGGCTCATTTGAAATACGTGATCATGCAAGTCAAGTGAGCCCTTAATTCTGTATGTTCTTAGTCTATTACTCTCCCTTTCTGCTGGACGATTATATACCCTTCTGTCTGCTGAAACCTCAGCAACTTCTCCCCTAATCCTCACTCTTGGCTGATGGCATTGTTTCCTACATCACTTACAAATTAGAATCAGTAAAAAGAAACTGCCACGGATTTCCACAACTGCATCTATCCAGGTAAGCAAATTCCATGTTCCACCTCTCTGCTTATCACCAGAGAAGAACTACCCATGCTCCTATCCCAAACCAGTCTCCCAATTTGTACATTTGATCCCATCTCCTCTGACCTACTCCAAAACATTGCTATTGAAATCCTCTTCTACTCAAATCATCATTTCTTTACTGTCTACTGGAAAATTCTGGACACCATGCAACCATGATGTTATGTCTCCCATCAAAAAATTAAAACTTTCTCTTTACCCCACTTCCCTGCCAAATGATGACCCACTACACTGCTCCTCTTTGCAGCAAAACTCTTCAAAATGGTTGTCTTTACTGCCTCTGGTTTCTCACCTCCAATTTTCTCTTAGAGCCATTACAAGCAGGTATTTGCTCCCACCATTTCAATGAAACTACTTTAGTCAAAATCACTGTTGACCTCCAATTAGCTAAATCCAAAGGTTATTTTTCAGAACTATTCTGATTTACTTGTCAACAGTATTGGATACAATGAGTAACTCTATCTTCCTGGATATATTTTCTTCATTTGGCTTCCAATACCCTACATCCTCTTGTGCTTCCTTTTAGTTATAGTTTAGTTTAGCTTCGTTTCCTTTTTGTTTCTCCTTCTTTGTCTTCTGTGTGGGAGCATGCTCCTCTCCACCACCTCCAGTGCTGGAGTGTCCCAGGGCTCACCCCTTGCTCCCCTTTCCCATCAAGCTTAACTCCTTTAATGATCTCATCTCTCAAGGCTTTATATATCATCTGAATACTGATGATTCCCAGTTTTATAACTCCAGCCCAGAATACCTCCCAGATTCCAGAGATGAGTAACAAATTGCCAACTCAATATCCCCTTGAATTGCTGATAAATATCCCAAACTCAGTATCCCCAAAAGTACACAGGGATCAGGGAAAATATTAGGGTTCTTTTCCCCCAGACCTGTTTTATCCATATCCTTTCCCCTCCTAGTTGATGTCAAACCCATCATTCAGTTGTTAAGAGCAAAAAACTTGAAGCTAACCCAAATTTCTCTCTCCCTCTCTCTCTCTCTATATATATATGTGTGTGTGTGTGTGTGTGTGTGTGTGTGTCTGTGTGTCTGTGTATACACACACATTTTTAAAGAGAATTACATAGGAATTTTTTTTAATCTTTGCCATTCAAATTACTGAAAAAATGTAAACCCTTGCTAATTAAATGTTTTCCTGTGTATGAAAAAAAATTAAGCTATTTTGTATGCTCATTTACATTACCATATAAACACATGAAAGTCTATACATTTATTTACTGAAAATTTTGAGTGCTTGATATGAGAGCTGATATGGGCTCACTTGAAATACATGAAATACCTAATATTTACATAACTGGAATATAAATGTGTGTGTGTGTGTGTGTGTGTGTGTGTGTGTGTGTGTGTGTATTCCAGTCCATCAGGAAGTCCTGTTGGCTCCACCTTCAGAATATTTCCCAAATCCAATCACCAACCACTTATCACTCTCCACCTGAAAATACTCTGGTCCAACTTACTGCTCTCATCCTTGGCCTGGATTATATAATTGCCTTCTGAACAGTCTCCTCCTTTCTATGCTTACTCTGCTCCTTATAGTCTATTCTCAACACAGCAATGGGAATGGTTAGATCATTCTTCTGTTCAAAACTCTGCAGGGGCTTCTAATCTCAGAGTAAAAGCCCAAGCCTTTAAAATAACCTAAAAGGCCCTATGTGATCTGACCTCCCATCCTCATCTCTCTGATTTTAACTCTTATTATATCCTCCTATGCTTATAACATTCAATCAACACTGGCCTCCTTTCTATCTCCTGGACACTCCAGGCACGCTTCATCCCTGGGATCTTTGATCAGCCAACTCCTTCTTCCCAAAATGTGCCTTTGTGCCTTGTATCCATTTCCCTAGCTCCCTTACCTCTCTCAAATCCTGCTCAGATGTCTCCGTCTCTGCCGGGCCCACCTTGAACACCCTATGTGAGATGTTGCAAGCTGCCCTGTCCCTGGAAACACACCAGATCTTTCCTACTCTACACCACTTTTATCTTATGCACTTATCATCTTTGAGCATTTTATATAACTTACTTATGTATTTTGCTTATTATTTATGCTTTGTCTCCCTTCACTAGGCAATTAGCCATAAGACTATCAGGAAGTTTAGTTCACTGACAGTATAGACTTAGATCCAGGCAAGAGAAGTTCTTGCCCTGGTGTCCTCACCATAAAGAACCCTGCCTTCTCTAGTTGTGACTCAGAAACACCCAAAGCCCTCATTCTAGACCACAGTCTAGGTACCTAAGGACCCTGGAACTTCCTGCCTGAGCAGCCTTTGAAGGCCTTTTCTCTAGATCCATTCATCTGAAGTCAGACTCACCACCAATGGGAGCAATGCCTGGGCTCCAAGGATAACCAAGGGAAGGCTCCTTGCAGGGTATATGAATGTCACTGGAATGTGCCAGTTGATTGTTCGCAGACATATGCATGAGGCAACCACAGGGCAGGATGGAGCCGGGGGCAGGAATAAATAGAAGGGCATGAAGGAGGTTGAGGATAAGGACCAGCTCTTTCCATTCCATCATAACTCAGCAGGGATCTCTAAGGATTCCAAAAAGCTCATCTCTCCAGGTGTTTAAAAAAGTATATTTGTTATTGGAGGAGAATAAAACATATTTTCTTTGTTAGTTTGTTAGTTTTATGTATAACTTTTAAAGTTAGGCAGATGATAATCTGAGTATTATGGACTAAATCATGTACTCCCCAAAATTGATAGGTTGAAGTCCTAACCCCAGATACCTCAGAATGTGAACTTATTTGAGAAAAAGAAAAAAGGTTACTAAAGATGTAATTATTTAAGATGAGGTCATATGGAGTGAGGTGGTCCCCTAATTCGCCAGTCCCATATACCAGTCACATATAAGTATATGACTGATATACTTATGAAAGGGAGAAATGTGGTCACAGATCTGCACAGAAGGAAAATGTCATATAAACATGAAGGTGAAGATTAGAGTGATGCATCTACAAGTCAAGGAATGCTAAAGATTGCCAGAAAACCACTGCGAACTGCAAAAGAGGCATGGCAGAGATTCTCCCCCATAGCTCTCAAAAGGAACCAACCATTGATCTTGGACTTACAGCCTCCAAAGCTGTGGGGGAAAAATACTGTTGCTTAAGCCACTTGGTGTGTGATGCTTTGTGACAGCGGTCCTAGCTAACTAATACATTGGGTCATCATCTGTTGTGTTGTCCCAGCCCCACAAATACTTGGCACAATGTTTTTTAAAATGTGTAAATTATTACCTAAACGAATGATAGAATGGCACACCAGTACAAGAAAAGCAAGGTCCCAGTCTTCACTCACATTCATACAATGTTGCAAAGTTCCTTTAGGCTTTTTACATGTATATTTTATTTGTTGCCTACTAGAAACCTAATGAGGTGGGAAAGAAAGAATTATTATGTCTCTAGAGAGTAGTAACATTCAGTTGTCTCATAGCAACATATATTTCTATTCAAATGAAATCTTACATTGAACATATACATATATATGTGTATGTTCAGAATATACATATTCTGTCTCACACAGAGAGAGAGAAAGAAAGAGACTGATTTTAGGCTAAGTGAGGATGAGGGAGCTGGAAGCTTTGGACACACAGTCACCCCCTCAAACCCCCCCTACCTATCACTCTCATCCTTAAAGTCTCCTCGAAACTTCTGCAAAAACTAAGACATCTCAAAAAGCACAGGCTAGAAAAAAATAAATGAGATTATAGATCATTGCCTGGCTACTAATATCATAAAACAAAGTGGTTGCAGTAGCAGAGACCCACTCCCAGCATTGGCAGCATGGTTTGGGTCAGGAGTTGATTCCCAGAGGAAATGGATTATTGAGAAGCCATCATTAGTCACATATTACCCATGCCAAAAGTGAAGATTTGATATTACATAGGAAAAACTCCAGTGATAAAAGTAATTTTTCAGCAACTTGAACTCTCATGATATAACACAAATATTACAAATTTATGTATATATTATTTCCTAGCACAAAATCTTGAATACTCTCAATGCAATGGGCTTCTTGGCCAAGTCTCACCTGCTAGGCCTGGTATTTGAACAGTGACTGAATTCAAAATGTGTTACAAGCTCTAGTAAATTTGTAGCTTAAAATTCTTAACTCCAGACACAGGTATACCTGACTATTACCTAAACTTCACCAAATTATGTTCCTTTGTATGTGTGCATGCTATTTTGAAGTGGTTTTAGGGTGACAGAGCACTGGAGGAGACAAAACCAAAAGAATTCAAGTGGTATGTTTATATACTTAAGTCACCTCAACCACATGGTGTTAAGTAGACTCTGGGTTTAATAATTAAAGGAAAGACACTCATTATTAGAGTTTGGAGATTCAAACTACAGCTGCAATTATAGGAGGGAAGTGGATTTTATTAACATTTAAAACAAAATATAGGAACTCTTTGTATAAAGAGAAAATGCCCTCTTCCTAGGCTGAGGTTCAGAAATAAGTGACTGAGATTATTGCATGCCCCAAAATTGAGAAAGCAATTTAAAGGACTATACCTGTCAGCCTTCTGGCTCCATGATTCCGATTTATCCCAAGAATCAAGAAATAACTTGAGTAGCTTAAAAAACAGCCTCATTTTCTGATAGTTTCTTACTACCAGAGCAACGGTAGTGGAAGAAGGAAAATAAAATAGAATGTGTCAAACTGAGTAGTAATGAGAAAGATACTGCCTTAAAAGAAATATTGGGATCTCAAAACACAGACTGGGCAGATATGAAGGGGAAATGAAATGCTAGTAGCTGGAAGAGATAACTATAAAGTTAAAAAGTCAATATACTCAGGTCCAACTTCTCTTGAAGAAGGTAATAGAAAAGAGCAATACATTTTAGTTATTGCCATTTCCAAAAGAAACACTAGTACCTAAAAAAAAAAAAAAAAAAATCTATCAGATAAGAAAAGGAAAACCTTGGAGAGCAGATATAATGATTTCCTGGAAAGACTAAGAATCACACTTGCTTTTTAAAATTCCTCTTAAAGTATCAGCATTTTTGTAAGAACAATCAAATCACCTTTTCCTTCAAAACTGGGATAGATCTTTCAAGTGGTTAAGAAAATGTGGTCCGATTTCAGACCGAAATCCCAGGAAAATCAGTATAAAGGATGAAAACGCATCTGTGTCAACTGCAAATGTGCAAAATTATTGCCACGGGTGTTCCCTGAGGAAAAATATTTGGAAAATTTGTGGAACTGTTATTCCAGGTAAAAGTAAAGCAAAGAGAGGACTTATTAAAGGGAAATCAGACAAGATGATTCCAGTTGAGTACTTGGTATGGATCAGCTCTTGGTCTGATAAGATTATCTTTTACATGGGACTTTCCTACTCATAAGGATCAAGATAATCAAGACTTGTTTGAACAAGGGATACGTGACAAACATCGAACTCACCGACTTCATCTCTCTTAATGTGGGACATTCTCAAGATAAAATTTTGAGAGTGGAAAGTTGGAAAAACAAATGTTTTGGTCAGAGAGTGAAGGGAAAGGAAAAAGAAAAAAGACACTTAGTTCTGGGAAACAATGTTATCCCTATGTGAAATAAAGAAGTAAACAGACCCATATAAGAAGCTGAATAAAAAGTTATAAACCCAGCTGAACCAGTCTTAAAAGTATACAGAAACAATAATAAAAAAAAATACCAGAGGCTTTTGATGTTTCTTGTTGAGAAAAAGACCATAACAGGAAAATACTGTTAAAGACTTGTGAAATTTAAAAGCTAAGAAGAGAAAGGGTTTTGGAGATCATAGGGTGAAAATATTAATCATCACTAGACTCTAATGTATCAGAAACATCAACTGCAGCTTCAGGTAAAGAACCTGCTTCCAGTGGTCCTCCAGCTGAAGGAAAAAAATATTCCCAAAGACACAGGAGCCAACTGAAAGAGTTCCCAATGGCCAAAGCTGGGACAAGTTGGGTAAGTAACATTAAATTATAGCCTAAAGTATGAAATACGTATCCACGAATCCACACTGCTATAAATGAATAAATAAATAAGTAGAGAGAAAGAAACAAAATCCACGCAGAATTCCTAATTATTTATGGAGATGTTGCACCTGATAAAATGTAGAACATAGCTACCCATTCCTTACATATGAGCTATGCATAGTGATGTCATCCTGAAGAATATAGTATGGAAAAGAGGATTGGGGGATTAACTTTATAGTAGAGAAACCTGACAAATACTGCCTCAGGCAGGTAGTGAAAGTCAATATCAACAGTGGAAGTCATGTTGACAGTATGTACCCTTGACAAGATGTGATGAAAGTGGCACTTTACCTCTGAGGTTTCCTCCCAAAAACTCACAGCCCCAACCTTATCATGAAAAAAAAAAAAAATCAGAACTGACAAATCCCAATTGACAACATTCTACCAAATACTTGACTAGTACTCCTGAAAACTGTCAACATCATCAAAAGCAAAGAATTCCTGAGAAACCGTCACAGCCAAGGGGAGCTTCAGGAGACATGATTACTCTATGTAATGTGGTACCCTGGATGGGATCCTGAAACAGAAAAACTAAGTAAATTTGAATTAGGCAAAAAGTAAGTAAATTTTAATTAAAGTGAACTTTAGCTAATAACAATATATCAATATTGGTTCGTCAATTGTGACAAATTCTAATATAAGTTGTTAATACTAGTAAAGGACAGTGACACCAGCAAAAATGGTGAAGTAGGGAAGTCTAAATTTCCATTCTTCCACAAAAACAGCAAATATGCTGGGCACCTTGGCTCACACCTGTAATCCCAGCACTTTGTGAAGTTGAGAAGGAAGCATCATTTGAGCTCAGGAGTTTGAGACCAGCCTGGGCAACATAGCAAGACCCCGTCTATACCAAAACAGCATTAAAAAATATTAGCCAGGTGGCTGGGCGCGGTGGGTCACTCCTGTAATCCCAGCAGTTTAGGAGGCTGAGGTGGGTGGATCATGAGCTCAGGAGTTCAAGACCAGCCTGGCCAAGATGGTCTCTACTAAAAATACAAAAATTAGCTGGGCATGGTGGCAGGCGCCTGTAACCCGAGCTACTTGGAAGGCTGAGGCAGAGAACTGCTTGAACCCAGGAGAAGGAGGTTGCAGTGAGACAAGATCACACCACTGGACTCCAGCCTGGGTGACAGAGCGAGACTCTGTCCTGAAAAAAATAAAATAAAACAAAACAGCCAGGTATGGTTACATGTACCTGGTGTCCCAGCTACTTGGGAAGCTCAGGTGGAAGGATTGCTTGAGGCAGGAGTTCAAGTTAGCAGTGAGCTATGATCATGCCACTGCACTCCAGCCTGGGTGACAGAGCAAGACCCTGTCTCAAACAACAGCAACAACAACAACAAAAATACAATTATACAGGCAAAAACGGTCAGAATCAACTTTATTAGAACAATTGAAACCAATCAAATTTTGCAACAACAAAATGAATGCTTAATCAGGAAAAGAGAGTTAAATTTCAGTAAGAGAGGTGTGGTGTTAAAGTTACTTTGGCCCCATCTCCTGCTCCCAGCTCAACTTTTTAAGGCAGCCCTAATGACAACAGCTCACATTTTTTGTATAGGGTCCTAATATGACAGAGAGTAAAACAGATCTCATTCTGCCCACAAAGAACTGTGGTTGTTTTGACTCAGCTAGTGATCCCAAAAAAACAAGCCCAAAGGGTTTGTCTTTATTTTAACTAACTCAAATCTCTACCAGTGTTGAGTTGACTACCCAGGGAGAATTTATTTGAAATATTTATAGGCAGATGTATTTGCCACTGCTGCTGGGGACAAGGAATAATATAGTTGGAACAAACAATTTACTAACTGAAAAACCTGGGGCAAAAGACTGGGAAATGAGATGTTTTGGGGAATAAGGGCTCTGAAAAGTTTCCACAAATACCTGGGATTTAGATGACCATATATGTGCCCAGGGATGGGATCATACTCAGAAAATACCTGAGAAGATCCAGAGCTCTTGTCACTGGCTGACCCTCAGGCTCTATGAAAGCACAAATGAAGACTATAGCAGAGTAGTAAGCTTACAAGCTGAGTGTTGAAGGCATGCCTCAACATTCACACAGAGCCCCTATGCAAAGGTTGAAAGATTTCTAATTTGTTGTTGTTGTTATTGGCTCCAGTAGTTTAAAGAAATCTCTGTAAAATCATCAGCTGAACACCACTAAGCTAACAGAAAAGAGAATCTAGATACAACAATGAATACATACTTTAAAAAATTAGTTCAGAGAAGGCACTAAACAAAAAACTACTATAATAAGCAGCAACAACAAACCCCCAAGGAAGAAAGTGAATCTGATTTCTAGAGTTGCCACACTATAATATTCAAAATGTTCAGTCTTCAACAAAAAATTGTGAAGTGTGCAAATAATAAGAAAGTATGGCCCATACACAGAAAAAAAATGAAAGTAATAGAAATTATCCCTAAGGAAGCTCATCTATTGGACTTACTAGACAGACTTTAAATTAACTATTTAAATATGCTTAAAGCTCTTAAGGAAACCACATACAAAGAACTAAAGAGAACCACTAGAATAATATCACTTCAAATAGAAAACTTCAATAAACAGACATATTATGAAGTAACCAAAAAAAAATTCTGGATTAAAAAATTATAACAACTGAAATGAAAAATTCACAAAAGAAGTTCAGCAGTACACTTGAGCAGACAGAGGGAAGAATCAGCAAACTTGAAAGTAAGTTCATTGAGATTTCCTAATCTGAGGAAGAAAAGGAATAAAGAAAAATCAACAGATCCTAAGAGACCTATGAAATACCATCAAGTATATTAACATTTGCATATTAGGCATCCCAGAAGATAAGAGAGATAAAAAGATAAAAGGACAGAAAGAATATTTAAAGAAATAATGGTCCAAAACATCAATTCATTTGATGAATTACATCCAAGAGGCTCAACAAACTCTAAGTAGGATAAACATAGCAAGATTCACAATGAGACACGCTATAATCAAACTGTCAAAAGCAAAAGACAAAGAATCATAAAAGCAGCAGGAGAGAAGCAAGTCATTATACACAAGAAATCCTCAATAAGATTCATGGCTGATTCTTACCACAGACCATGGAGGCCAGACATATGACATATTCAAAGAGCTAAAAGAAAAGACCATCAACCAAGAAATCTATATTTGATAAAAACTATTTTTGAAAAATAAAGGAGAATTTTTTTATAGAAAATCAATATTTTAATAAATAATAGGATTAAAGTACCAGTTTTACATATATACATAACCGACATGTAACTTTAAGTATTTGGAATAGATGGCTTGAGTTATGCATATAAATTCTTTTAGAAGGTTTTACATATTCTATTTCACAGAGAGTAAAAAGGGAGAGAATGCTATACTTTAGCTTAGGTATTTACTACAATAGAATCTAATTCACCTTCAGAAATGTTCTAAAGTGAATTATTCTATTTGAATGGAAAAAATTTGCATTATGAAACCTATAAAAATGAGATTTTTGTATTTTTTTGTACATTTACCTTTCACACAAATTATCTCTTTCTATTGGTGAAGATATTATAATCATGCAAGGAATAACTCATGCTGTCTGACTCAGTGCTTTTTGGAGCATGAAGCTTTGTGTTGGAGAGGCAAGAGTTGCTATGGAAAGGAAACCAACATGGATAGGAAACAGTAGGGCAGAAGGGAAGACACACTAAAAGTGGGCCAAGATAGGAGAAAGGTAAAAAATAAACAGTAACCATAATTCTCATATTATAGTTGGAGCTAATATATAAAGGTACTCAAAAACTAGCCAACTTTAACTAGGCACTAAATAACCACTTTACCTTTACCATCTTATTTAATCTCATAACAATGCAAAGAGATGGATACTATCACTAGTCCCGTACAATAGATGAGAAAACAAAAGTAGTAAGACAAAGTAAGCTGCCCACAGCCATATGCTTGTAACTGGAGGATAAAGAACTCTTTGTTCCCTAAATCACTTGGGATTAAGTGGCTGACCTGATACTCTATCATCACTGCATACTTAGAGATGATGTTTCATAAACAAGAATATTCTCTCTCTTCTCCAAAATACCATGATCAAAATCAGGAAATTACATAACTATCATTTAATGCATAGACTTCCTTCGAGTTTTATCAATTGTCTCAATAATGTATTTTATAGTGAAAGGATATCCACATTAGAATCACACATTTCATTTACGTGTCAGGCCTCTTAAGTCTCCTTTACTATGGAATAGTTCTTCATTTTTTTTTTTTTTTTTTTTTTTTACTATTATTATACTTTAGGTTTTAGGGTACATGTACACAACGTGCAGGTTTGTTACATATGTATACACGTGCCATATTGGTGTGCTGCACCCATTAACTCGTTATTTAGCATTATGTATATCACCTAATGCTAAAATAAAGGAGAAATTAAGACTCTCCCAGATAAAAACTGAGACAGTTAACTGCTAGTTGACTTACTCTATAAGAAATGCTAAAGGGAGTCCTTTGGACTGAAATAAAAGAACTCTAGGCTAACTCAAATTTACATAGAGAAATAAAGAACACTGCTAAAGATAAGTAAATGTAAAAAACAAATGTTGGAGAGAATTCTGGGAAGATGGCACAGTATGAAGCACCAAAAATTTATCTCCCCTCCAAGAGAACAATTACACTGACATAATCTGTCTGAGGTAAATATTTTGGAATCTTGGAGTCTACTGAAGGCTTGCTTGCACCTTCCAGGAGAGGACCTGGATAGTAAATTTCAGTACATTTAGGTCAATTTCAGCTCTTAACTCAGCAGTGGCTATCCATCCCCATTCTTCTGCCCCATTCTCCTGCATATTTCTGGATCAGCTTGCACACAGCTTGCCGAAACCAGCAGGAGCCATAAGGATACTGTCCATTAAATATCAGGGATCTGTGTTCTGATATCTGATTGATGCTCTGATCAAAAAGGCAGAGACACAGACAAAGGTGGGAAGTTTTGTTGCAACTCCTCCTTTGTTGCAAGCCCTTCCCTCTCCAGCTGAAGTGAGATCCAGGGGGGTTTAAAGGGCCAGCGCCTCGGCACCTTTAGTTTTTCTCCTTTTCCCCTTTTGAGAGCCAGACATTAAAGACTAGGACATTAAATTAAAAGCAACCACATATATAGAGGAAATTAGAAAGTAACTGTGCATGCCCAGAGAAAGGTATAGACTCAGAAATGACCAGAAAAGACCTTAGATTTATACCTCAGGCTGGTCCTTGGCACAGAGAAGCCTATATCAATTAAAACAGAACAGATACAGCAAATTCTGGGAAAGGAGAAGAATCTGATTTCCAGAGACATGATATTATTAGATTCATATATACAGCTTTCATCAAAAAAACCACAAGGCATCCAACAAACAGGAAAGTATGTCTCATTCAAAGGAAAAAATAAACCAACAGAAACTGTCCTTCAGAAAAACCTGATGAAATATTTACTAGGCAAAGAGTTTAAAACAATTGATAGTCAAAGAAGTAAAGGAAGATGTAAAGAAAATCAAGAAAACAAAGCATAAACAAAATAAAAAGATCAATAAAAATATAGAAAACCCAAATGAAGCCAAAATGAAATTCTGGAACTGAAAAGTACAACTTAAGACAAAAATTCACTAGAAGAATTGAAGGGTATATATACGAGCAGTTAGAAGAATTGATGAACTTGAGGAGAGAACAATGGAAATTACTGAGTTTGGGGAATAGCAATAAAGATTTAAGAAAAGTGAACAGAGCCTAACCAACCTGTAGGATATTATGAAGCAGACCAACATATCCATTGTAAGAGTTCTACAAGAAGAGAAAGAGGCAAAGGGATTATTTGAAGAAATAGTACCCCAAATATTTCCAAGTGTGATGAGATACAAGAATTATAAACATCCAAGAAGTTTAATGAACTCCAAATGAGATAACTCAGAAAGACCCGTACCAAGACAAATTATAATCCTACTGCCAAAAATAAAAAAAAGAGAGAGAGAGAATCTTGAAAGCAGCAACAGAGAAGTGACACATCACATAAAAAGGCCTTTTCGTAGGATTATATATTTAAAGTGCTAAAAGAAAAACAACTGTCAACCATGAATCCTATATCTAGCAAAACTGTCCTTCATAAATAAGGGATAAACAAGAATATAAAACAATGTTCAACATTATTAATCAGAAAAATGCAAACCAAAACCACGATGAGAGACCATGTCACACCAGTCAGAATGGCTATTATTAAAAAGTCAAAAAATAACATGCTAGTGAGGCTGTGGAGAAAAGGGGATGCTTATACACTGCTGGTGGGAAAGAAATTAGGTCAGCCATTGTGGAAAGCAGTTTGGTGATTTCTCAGAAAACTTAGAACTACCATTGACCCAGCAATCCCATTATTGGATACACACCCAAAGGAATATAAATTGTTCTACCATTGTAGAAATATTCACAATAGCAAAGACAATAGGAATCAACCTATGTGCCCATCAACAGTAGTACTGGATTTTTTTAAATGAAGTACACATACACCATGAAATACTACACATCCATAAAAAAAGAACAAGATCATATCATTTGCAGAAACATGAATGGAGCTGGGGGCCATTATCCCATTATTCTAAGTGAACTAACGCAGGAACAGAAAACCAATACTGCGTGTTCTCCCGTATTAAGTAGGAACTAAATCTTGAGTACACATGGACACAAAAATGAGAATAGACACTGGGACTACTTGAAGATGGAAAGTGCAAGGAGGGTGAAGATTGAAAAACCACCCACTGGAGTTAAGTAGTTGTGCTATGCTACCTAGATAGCATAGGCACTATGCTCATCACCTGGCTGATGAAATAATCTGTACATCAAACCCCTGCAACATGCAACTTACCTATATAGCAAACCTGAACATGTACCTCTAAACCTAAAGTAAAGGTTTTTAAGTACAATTTTTAAAAAACACAAAATTGAAGGAGAAATTAAGAAATTAATAAATGAGGGAGAAATAAATTTTGTTTATCCCAGATAAACAAAAGCTGAGGAAATTTATGACCCTAGATCTACCCTGCAGGGAATACTAAAGGTGGCCTCACACTTTGAAATAAAAGAGCATTACACAGCTTAAAACAAAGGCTTTGTGAAGAAGTAAAGATCCACAGTAAAGGTAAATACATGAACAATTATAAAAATTTGTATTATTGTAACTTTGGTCTGCAGCTACACATTTTGTTTTCTACATTATTTAAGATATTAATGCATTAAAAGTAATTATTAGTTTATATATCTGGACCCACAATGTGGAAAGATGTAATTTTGAAGCATCAATAACTGAAACATGAGATCTAGGCTGTAAAGGAGCAGAATCTCATATGTTATTGAAGTTAAGCTGTTATAAAATCAAATTAGAGAGTTATAACTTTAGCATGTTAAATGTAATCCCCATGGTAACCAAACAGAAAATGCATATAGAATAAAAACCAAAGGAAATGAGAAAATACTTAAAACACTTAACTACAAAAAACATCAACTAAACACAAAAAGACAGTAATGCAAAGATAAAAATTAGGACTACAAAAGCTATAAGGCATGTAGAAAACAAATAGAAAACTGACAGAAGTGTCTCCATATCAGAAATTACTTTAAATATAAGTGGATTAAACTCTCTCCAGTCAAAAGACATAGATTGAAAACTACCTCAGCATAATAAAAGCCACATATGAAAAACCCACAATGAATATTATACTCAATGTTGAAAGACTGAAAGCTTTTCTTCTAAGATCAGGAACAAGGCAAGGGTGAACAGGTTCATCCCTTTTATTCAACATAGTACTGGATATTCTATCCAGAGCAGTTAGGCAAGAAAAGGAAATAAAAGACATCTAAATTTGAAAAGAAGAGGCAAAATTATCTTTGTTCACAGATAATACGATCTTGTTTTTAGAAAACCATGAGTCCAGAAAAACTGTTAGAATTAATTAATTTAGCACTTTTTCCTAAACAATACAGTATAATAACTATTTACATAACATTTACATTGTGTCAAGCACAGGTAATGTAGAGATTATTTAAACTACATAGGAGGATATGCATAGGTTATATGCAAATACGATGCTATTTTATATCAGAGATTTGAACTTCTGTGGATTTTGATACCTATAGGAGGTCCTGGAAATAATCCCACATTGATACCAAAGGATGACTATGTAAAAATTAACTTAAAATATATCCAGTACCTAAACATAACAGCAAAAACTGTAAAACTCTTAGAGAAAAAAACACAGGACAAAGGCTTTATGATGTTGGATTTGGCAATGATTTGTGAGACATGACACCAAAGACACAAACAACAGAAGAAAAAAGAAAGAAATTGAACTTCATGAAAATTGAAAAATGTTGTGCATCTGAAAACACTATCAACAGAGAAAAAGGCAATATACAAAATGGAAGAAAATATTAGCAAATCATACATCTTATAAGGAATTAATATCCAGAATACATAGAGAATTCCTAAAACACAATAACCAATAGCCAAACAACCTGGTTTAAGTAATAGGCTATGGACTTGAATAGACATTTCTCCAAAGAAGATACACAAATGGCTAGTAAGCACATAAAAACATGCTCAACATCACTAATCATTGAAAATGCAAATCAAAACTACAATGATATAACACTCACACTCATTAGGATGGCTACTATCAAAAACCAAACCAGACAAACAAACAAAGACACACCAGAAAATAACAAGCGAGGGTCAGGATGTGGAAGAATTGGAATGCTTGTGTACTGTTGGTAGGAACGTAAAATGGTATAGCCACTGTGGGACACAGTTTGGTGGTTCCTCAAAAACTTAAACATAGAATTACCATATAATCCTACAATTCCAGCTCTGAATATATACCAAAAAAAACTGAAAGCAGGCTTCTGAAAATATATTTGTACATCCATGTTTATAGCAGCATTATTCTCAATAGCTTGGGGAGTAACCCAAATATCCATTGATACATAAATGGATAAGGAAACTGTAGTTTATACATACTGTGGAATATTGTTCAGCATTGAAAGGGAAGGAAATTCTGGCATACACTACAACATGGATGAACTTAGAGGGCATTATGCTAAGTGAAATAAGAAAATCACAAAAAGATAAAGTATGATTCTATTTATATGAGATACTTAAAGTGTTCAAAATCATGGAGACAATGAGTAGAACAGTGGTTGCCAGGGACTGGTGGAAGGGGTAAATGAGGAGTTATTGTTTAAAGGGTATATAGACTTTCAGTTTTGCAAGATGGAAAGAGTTCTGGAGATGGATATTAGTGATAGTTGTAGAATGTGAATGTATTTAATACTACTGAACTGCACCTCTAAAAATGGCTAAAATAGTATATTTTATATTATTTGTATTTCACCACAAGAAAAAAAAATTGAGAAAAGGTCATTGGTAATGTATTTTAGGTTTGTAATTTCTCTATTTTGTCTGTATTATTTAAAAGATAATTATATAAAACAATAATTATGGCCAGGTGTGGTGGCTCCTGCCCGTAATCCTAGCGCTTTGGGAGGCCAAGACAGGCGGATCACCTGAGGTCGGGAGTTCAAGACTAGGCTGACCAACATAGTGAAACCCTGTCTCTACTGAAAATACAAAAATTAGCCTGGCGGGCTGGATGCAGTGGCTCATGCCTATAATCCCAGCACTTTGGGAGGCCAAGGCAGGTGGATCACGAGGTCAGGAGATCGAGACCATCCTGGACCACATGGTGAAACTCCTTCTCTAGTAAAATACAAAAAATTAGCCAGGCATAGTGGTGTGCGCCTGTAGTCCCAGGTACTTGGGAGGCTGAGGCAGGGGAATCACTTGAACCCAGTAGGCAGAGGTTGCAGTGAGCCAAGATCGCGCCATTGTACTCCAGCCTGGGCGACAGAGCTAGACTCCATCTCAAAAAAAAAAAAAAAAACAAAAAAACTAGTTGGGCGTGGTGGTGCATGCCTGAGGTATGGAGCTATATGTGACCAAAGTCTTTGTATACTATTAAATGTTAATTTAAACTAGATTATTATAAATTAAGATGTTAATGGTAATCTCCAGGTAAACCATTAAGAAAATAACTTAAAAGTGTATACTAAAACAAATGAAAAAGAAATCAAAAGTTACACTAGAAAATATCTAACACAAAAGAAAAAAATTATAGAGAAATTGATAATTAAAAGATATTGCCTATAGAAAACAAAGAGAAAATTGGCAAAAGGAAGTCTTTTTATATCTTTAATTTCATTAAATATAAGTGGATTACACTCTTCAATTAAAGGACGCATTTGGCAAAATGCATTAAGAAGCATGATCCAATTATATACTGTCTACAAGACACTCCTTAGATTTACAGACACAAATATGTTGAAAATGGAAAAACACATTTATGCAAACAGTCTCAAAAAGAGCTGGGGTGGCTATACTAATTTTTAAAATGGACTTCAAGGTGATTGTTACAAGAGACAAAGAAGGACATTATATAATATAAAAGTATCCATCTATTAAGAAGATAAAACAATTATAAATATATAAATGGGAAACCCCCAAAATATATGAAGCAAAAACTGACAGAATTGAAGAAGGAAACAGATAGTTCAACAACATTTGGAGATTTTAGTACCCAACATTCAATAGGAAAAAGTACTAGACAAAAGACAGAGAAATAGAATACTTGAACAACACTATAAACCAACTGAAACTACAGTCATATACAGAACACATCACTCAACAATAGCAGAATACAAGTTCTTCACAAGTAGACATGAAACATTCTCCAGGATAGACCACATATTAGGTTACTGATGATAGTCTAAACTGGTTATGTGGTATATGGAAACTCCATTTCTTATTTTTGCAATTTTCCTGTAAACCTAAAACTGTTAAGTAAAAGGTTATTTTTAAACAAATTCTCTAGGAGGCAGGTTTCAGGGTTTTAACCACAATTCCTTAGCAAAAAGTAGAGAAAGTAGCAATCAAGGCCTAGAACTAAAAAATACCCTCTCTCAATAATGGTGTAGGCTATATCACCAGACAGAGTGCATCCTCAATGCACACAGTGGGGGGAAGTTGCCAGAAACACTAGGCTTAAGTGGAGAATGAAAATAAAGGCATTTCAGTATATGGAAAGGGGTCTCAAATAAGGTCTCATGATGAGGGTTGCCACCATTATAAACTTGTAAGCTTTGAATGAAGGTAGGAATAGTTCAAATACGTAAGTGAATATACTACTTCTTAGAGCTATGACAGCATAGGACTACAACTTAGAGATATGTGTAATATCTTAATTAAACCCTTGGTGGGAGAAACCTCCTACCAAGAAGTTAACAGTCATCAACTTTTAACTGTTATAAACGGATGGGCACCTGGTGGGGTAAAATCAAGATTACCTGTATCTATCTGCTCTCATTCAGGTCTCCAGAGTCAATATTATAGTCTTTGACAACACTAAGTACTATGTTTTGAGAATATAATTTTAGTAAAATAACTGCTCTATAAGCTAGAGTTTGGCTTGTTTTTAAAACATATTTAAGACTTTTTTTCTTCTATTTTTACTTGAGATCCTTTCTTCATGATCCTTCTTGTCACCAATTTTCCGTAGTAGGAAAGGGGAAAGGAGTTAGCGTTTATTGAAGACCCAATTTGTACAAGGCATTGTGCTACTGCTTTACCCACAGCATTTGATTTCATTATCATAAAAGTCTAGGAAATAAGCAATAGTATTTCTATGTTTAAAAGAAAATGAAACCCTATAAAGTTAAGAAATGTCCTTGAGCCCAGCAGTCAAACCCAGCTCTGGCTTGACTTCAAACTCCATGCCATTTCCACCACATTGCTCTGCCTTCTTAAGAGGAGAGATTCTGCCCATGGTTCTAGAAGATTCTCTTCCCAGTAAACAGAACAAGGTGGAGAGTGAGACGAGGAGCAGGGGAAAACTTTGAGTCCTGAGGAGAAGCAACAACAACAACAAAAAAAGGCAAAAGATTTTTACCTAAGGTCTACCTTTAGGACACTACCTAATATAATCAGATTTCTGATATAGTCAAAGTTCGTCTCCACTTAGCGTAATTATACTAAAAGAGTCACTGTCTTTTTCTTAGCCCCAACTTGTATTATCTTAATCTCTCTGTCTCATAGGGACTAGCAGGTAGTGAAATTTAAAAAGAAAAAAAGTCCAGTCATACTTTCAATAACATCCCCTACAGAATATCACAGTAAGCCCATTATTTCTTAAGAAGAAACACACATCACATTTTCATTAAGTATTTACATGAACCTTTCCTACGGATAATAATTCTTTGGAAAGTTAGAGAAACTAAGAACATATCTTTGCCACTTTACCAGTTTACTAATTCCCTTTTGAGGTGATTAAGGGAAAATTTGTAAAAGGAAAACCTGCCTGCCGTCTACTACAACTGAAGCTCCAGGACTGCAACCCTAGTGCCCTTTGCCTTCTTCAAGGAGATCATGCATGCTGGACCATCATCTTCTGGCACATTGAAGATAGGACCAATACCCTGGGGAAGCCCACAGATCATAGCACAACTCATCTCCCTAGAGCAAAGTGCTGCTCACTTCAGGCCAACTCACCTCCAGCCCATAAAGGAAAAGACCATTTATCATTCTCTGGGTAGAAGTGCTCACACCCCAAAGCTATATTTATTGCTTGGGAATGCTGCCTGCTGATATTCATTCACCTCAGGCCTGCCCAGCTCTGATACATATCTACTCATACATCAGAATACACGAGTGCAGAAGGAGCTTACACCAGACAAAAATTCTGATGGATCTTTTTGGACTTTCAATTGTAAATGTCAGCAAAGACGAAATAAATTACTAGATGTGTAAGAAAAAATCGTGAATAAGAGATTAAGAGAGAAGCTCCAGGTGTGTAATTAATTTCGCCCGCTGAGCAAAAGCTAGTGCAGAAAATAGTAATAATAATAATAGCTAATATTTATGTGACACTCTTGTTTCTGTTCTGCATTTTCATGGTACTATTCCAAATTCTTGATAAACAACAGTTAATTTAATCCTTGTAACAATGATTATTTTCTTGATTCCTCTGATGGGAAACTAAAGCACACACACAAAAGAAGTTGAGTAATTTTTTTCCAAGGTTCCACAGCTAGTAGGTAGCAAAGGACATGAAGTCAGGCAATCAAGCATCAGAATCCATCCTCTTAACCACTGCACTATATTCTCTTTCCATTATATGTGTGGTCTCTTGTATTCTTACTATGTAGCAGGCACCGCAGTAAACATTATTTCATTTAACCTTTATAATAAATTGATGTGTGGTAAGGATAATTATCCTCACTTTAAATAATCTAATTCATATTATCAGTGAGAGTCTAAAAGGTACTGTCTCAACGTGAACTGCTATAATAAAAATACCATAGACTCGGTGGCTTAAACAACAGAAATTTATTTCTCACAGTTCTGGAGTCTGGAAAGTCCAAACCAGCAGATTCAGTTGTTGGTGAGGGCCCCTATTCCTGGCTTCCAGACAGTTGCCTTTGCAGCTGAATCCTCACATGGCAGAGAGAGGAAGCTCTGGTGTCTCTTCCTCTCTTTTTTTTTTTTTTTTTGAGACAGATTCTCGCTCTGTCACCCAGGCTAGAGTCCAGAGATGTAATTTCAGCTCACTGCAACCTCCGCCTCCTGGGTTCAAGTGATTCTCCTGCCTCAGCCTCCTGAGTAGCTGGGATTACAGGCGTGTGCCACCATGCCTGGCTAATTTTTGTATTTTTTGTTTGCTTGTTTAGCAGAGATGGGGTTTCACCACGTTGCTCAGGTTGGTCTCAAACTCCTGACCTTGTGATCTGCCCACCTGGCCTCCCAAAGTGCTGGGACTACAGGTGTGAGCCACCGTGGCCGGCCCTCTTCCTCTTCTTATAAGGGCATTAATCCTATCATAGTGACTTAGCCCTTATGTCTTAATTTAAACCTAATTACCTCCCAAAGATCCCACCTCCTAATACCACCCCATTGGGAGTTAGGGCTTCAAAATATGAATTTGGGAATGTTTGGAGAGGACATAAACATTCCATTCACCACAGATATCAGATCGTTAGATAGAAGAAGTATGCTGCCTTGAAACAAGATCAATATAAAAATGAAATGCTTTAGGAAATCACTTTTTTCAGAAGAGTTGTTTTATCAGATTGCTACGTTTCTCCACAATTGCAGAAATTACACACATAGGCACACACACACACACACACACACAACATCAGAAAGGACACTGCCAAAAATCACATTATTGATTTAGACATTTCAATTGTCTGTGCCACAGAGAGCTAGAACATAGATATTGTCTAGTTCAGCAACCTCCTTTTTAAAGGGGAGCAAACAAACCATGAGAGTTCAAGGGTCTACCCAAGACAGCTTCAACTACCCAAGGTGCATTACCTTCAACACAGTTCTTAACCTCTTTAATCTTATTGTCTTCATCTGCAAAATCTCCAGGGATTGATATGAGGGTTAACTTCCTTTCCGCAGGGTTAACTTCGTTTCTGCATATAAAGCACTTAGGATAATGCTTGGAATATGGTAAGTGGGTAATACATGTCTCTATTACTATTATCACTATTATTATTGCTATTATCAATCTCATGATAAGTGGCAGGCACAGCTCTTCAGTGTTCTTTTTACTTTATCATCCTGAACTATTTTAGGTGCACTTTTCTCACCAATTCCAGAATAACCAATGTTTACATTGTCATGAAACATTCTTTCAAATGAGCTCCTTTACTTGATCAAATCAGTTAGGAAGCTTTCAATTGGAAAAATTATTTAAGAAAACACAGTTTCGGCCGGGCACAGTGGCTCATGCCTGTAATCCCAACACTTTGGGAGGCTGAGGCAGGCAGATCACGAGGTCAGGAGTTAGAGCACCTGGACAACATGGTGAAACCCTGTCTCTACTAAAATACAAAAATTAACCCAGCTTGGTGGCGTGCGCCTGTAATCCCAGCTACTCAGGAGGCTGAGGCAGGAGAATTACTTGAGCCTGGGAAGTGGAGGTGACAGTGATTTCAGCAGTGAGCCGAAATCAGGCCATTGCCCTCCAGCCCGGGTGACAGGGTGAGACTCCATCTAAAAAAAAAAAAAAAAGAAAGAAAGAAAAAGAAAAAGTGCTATCTAGTTCCATTTATTATGAGGATCAAACTAAATAGTGTATGTAAAAACATTTCATAAATTGCTATGCACCATACAGAGAAGATATTGGGATTTTTTTTATTGGACTGAATCCACAATCGAGTAAGTACAGCTGGGAAGAAACAGACACATGTAGGAGAAAGAACACGAGAGCCTGTTCCCTTTGTGTAATAAGGGACTGCGTGTGACTGCGTCAGCATAATGCAGAAAACCTGAACCTAAGAAGATCACACATGAGATCAGCACTCCAGAGCTACAGCATTCACTATGGAGGCACCACCCATGTGTGGCTACTCAATTAAAAATGAAACAAAACTACAAATTTGATTTCTCAGGTGCACTAGGCACATCACAAGTGGTGAGGAGGCACATATGGCTAGTGGCTACCCTATTGGATATAAAAAAATTTCATTATTGCAGACAATTTATGGAAAGGAAAGGCTCCAGAAAAATGCTGAGGAAAAGGGAAATTTGAATTTTTTTCCAAAATGCAAAAAGACTGTCTTAGTTCATCCAAGCTGCTATAACAAAAATATCATCCATGGAGGGGCTACAAACAATAGAAATTGATTTCTCACAGTTCTGGAGCTTGAGAAGTTTAAGATCAAGGCGCCCAATGTCTGGTGAAGGCTCATCTCCCACATATAGCACCTTTTCATGACATCTTGACTTGGTAGAGTGGGCATATAAGTGCCCTAGGGCTCTTTTATAAGGACACAAATCCCATACATGAGGGCTACATCATGACCTAGTCACCCACCAAAGGCCCCACCTACTAATACCATTACTTTGAGGATTCGATTTCAGCATATGAATTTTGTGGGGACACAAACATTCAGATCATAGCAAAGACAAGTGAATTTAAAGAGATTATTTTATTTTGCAAGGGATCATGATTTATGGCTTTATAGTTTCTGACATTTCTCAGTCTTGCAGAATTAGCTTATATTACTTCAGAGAACTGTTCTGTTGTTACTGTTTTTAATGAGAAAATACAACTGTCTTATTCTAACTTAATTCTCAGCACCTCTATTACTCAGTCATCATTGCTCATCTAGAACAAACCTTTCCCGAATTAAGAAAAGGGAAAGGTTTTTAATTGTTTACTTTTACTCATTATGTTATGTGCTCATTTAATGTGTGATCTCTGATTATGTAAGTTTCAAGATAGAATCTGGAATTAAAGTCAAATGACTTGAAAAAAACTGGTATAAATCTAGGTTAAAACAACTATATAAAAATAAATTTGTTATTTAATATACTCAACATTCCATATGCTGGAGGCTGATTTCTACTCCCACTACTCATCACATTTGAATGAATATGAGAAAATCAGAACATGTAGTTTCATTCTTTGACCTTTTCTTTACTGACACTGAGTTTCTTATTGACCAGAACCCAGAAGGGTAGCAAGTCACACTGAGGAACATGACCATCCCAAGGTGACCTCACTGGGAGGAAAATTGAGGAATAGATGCCTTGAACTCTTCCCTCCCTTCAACCTCCTGGTGGGCTTCTCCTCATGGCCTAACCTAACAGGAGCAAGAGGGCACAGAAATGCTTCGATGTAGTCCATTCAGGGCTACTACCTAGGCAGAGGGCAAGGTGAGCAGGATGGAGGGTAGGTCTGCTGAAGGAGCTAAGAGAAAATGTCTGGCTCAGGTGAGGACAACCAAGAACAGCTTTCAGGAAGAAGTGAGATGTGAAGGCTAAATTGTGCACAGATTGGTACATGACACAAAAGATGGCACAAATTAAAATACAGAAATGTTTGCCAAAGTTGTACATAGAAGAGAATTAAAAAGCAGACTAATTTAGCTGAAGCAGAAAAGTTCTAAAAATTAGTTCCAAAAGGTATGAAGAAGACAGGCTTAAGGAATAGGGGAATTTATTCATGTTTTTAATGGTTAAATTGATTCATATACTGCCCCTCATAAAGGGTACAGGAAAGGATCCTTTTAAAAACAAAATTTTAAAAAACTGTTCTTCAGCTATCCCTACTGTAATCCCTACAATATAATTTCAAATTTCACATTTGAAATAGTATATAAGTTATTGAAATGAAAATGTGATATACATGTCCCCACTGAGAAAATACTAGAATAGAAAAATTTGTTGTTATATGAAAATATCATAAACAGAGCCATTTCACCAAGATATACTTTTTACATCCATTATGGAGTTCTAAAACTATTAGGGTTTCATGGCAAGGAAAAAGCCAAAAATGAACAAACGAACAAGGCTAGAGAAGCCTTGGATATCTACAATCCTTTCTCTCCCCACAAAGAAAAGACCTATTCTACTAGTTATCTATTGTTATGTAACAAATTACTCCAAAACTTTGCAGCTTAAAAGAATACGCATTAATTATCTCATAGTTTCTGTATGTCAGAAATCCAGGCACAGCTACTGGGCCCTCTGATTCACTGTCTCTCACAAGGCTGCAAAGGGTCTGCAGTCTCATCTGACTTCTCATCAGGGGAAGGATCCACTGCCACCCTCTTTCAGTAGCTGTTGGAAGCATTCGGCTCCTCACAAACTGTTGGACTCAGGGCCTCAGTTGCTCTCTGGCTGTTCCACAGAAGCTGCCCTAAGCTCTTTGTCACATGGACCTCTTTAACATGGCAGCTTGCTTCATCATAGTGTGCAAGCCAAGAAAACAACAGTCTACTAGCAAGATGGAAGTCACAATCAGAAGTGACATCACCTCCATGTTGCTGTATTCTATGGGATAAAAGCAAGTTGTTTAAAGGCAGTGGATTACACAAAGCTGTGAGTATCAGGAAGTGAAGATCACTGGTAGATATCTTACAGTCTGTCTACCACAACTATGAAGAATAAAATCAAAAGACAAAGAATATTAGAGGGAAAAGCATATAGAAACACATGTATTCAAATACTTTTGGAACTACATTTTAAATGCTTTTCCATTCATTGCACCTTTTAAATATAAGCCACATATATTAAATTCAAACAATAGCTTAATATAATAATGACATTTAGAGAAGCTAAAGGATTTCTCTCATTTCCTGAATTTACTCTCTAAAGTAACACCTCCATACTACCCTCTGGTAACTATCTAAAATTTTGTAAGTTTGCTTTACATGTCTGCAATAGAATGTGAGATTTATGAGAGTGGGAAGCGTGTTGGTTTTGTTTACCACTTTATCCTCAGCTACTATGCCTGGCACGTGATATTTTCTCACTCTATGAATTTTTTGGACAAATAAATTGAGCAAATACATGAATTTCCTCCTAAACTCAGAATTTTAATTCTCTCCAATCAATATTTAATCTAACATTTTCAGTCTGCCAACCATTATTCTTGAGAGAGTAAACCTTCTACATTTTCTTGCTGTCATGCATTATAGTAGATGAAACATGGTCACAAATTTTTTGCAACTACTCCCATGAAGAGGCAAAGCATAATGTTCTACTGCTTGAAGCTAGGCTGGTCTTTTGTTTGCTCTAACTAACACGATAGAGTGAAAGTGATGTTGTATGACTTCTGTAATGAGTTGAAAGTGGTATGGTATGACTTCCATGCTCAGGCCTCAACACAGATTGCACCCTCTGCTCTTGTCCGCTTAGAACACTTCCACCAGCCTGTGAAGAACCCTGGGATGAAAGGTAACCTGGGGAGAGAGAGAAGACTAGCTGACTCAGCTATGTTAGCATTCAACTGAGGCTCCAGTCACGTGAGTGAAGCCATCTTGGAATATCTAGCCCCAGCCAACTCTCTAGATCAGCACTTCCAAAGACGGCAATAGTCTGTAACTACCTTATTCAATATGGTAGCTACTAGCCACTGATAGCTATTGAGCACTGGAAATGTGATTAATAATGTGGCTACAGAACAAAATTTTAAATTGTATTTGATTTTAATTTATTTAAATATAAGTAGTCAAACTGGACAGAGCTGGTCTAGATGGCTACAGTCACATGAGTAAACTCTCCTCCTCCCTCTCCCACCTGGTAAAACCAGCAAATCAGCTTAGTCCAGCCAAATTGTAGTCTCATAAACAAATCGATGGCTGTTTCAAGCCACTCTGTTTTGGGGAAAGTTTTATAACCATTACAGAAGTCTAGGTACATTGAGACTATACCAACAGATCTTCACATGGATGCAGATAAAAGAGAATATTGATACACTGCTGGTGGGAATATAAATTAGTACAACCTCTATGGAAAAAAGTATGGGTATTTCTCACAGAACTAAAAGCAGAACAACCATTCAACTCAGCAATTCCACCACTAGGTATCCACATAAAGGAAAAGAAATCATTATATCAAAAACATACCTACACCTGTATGTTTTTCACTGCACTATTCACAATAGCAAAGTCATAGAACCAAGTAAGTGCTCATCAATGGTTAATTGGGTAAAGAAAATGTGATATATATACACCATGGAATACTACATAGCCAGGAAAAAGAATAAAATTATATCTTTTGCAGCAACATGGATGGAGCTGGAGTCCATTATTTTAAGTGAAATAACTCAGAAGAATCAAATACCACATGTTCTCACTTATAAGAGGGAGCTAACAATAAGTACAAATGAACAGATGGGTAAATAATAGACACTAGGGACTCAAAAAGGGAAGGGTGGGAGGGGGGTGAGGTTTGAGATTTTACTTTTTGGGTACAATGTTAACTATTAAAATGACAGGCACATTAGAAACTCAAACATCACAATTATATATCCAGGTAACAAACCTGAACATATACCTTCTGAATCTATAAAAAAAAAAAACTTTTTGAAAGAAAGGAAAAAAAATTATACCATCAACACGAGTCAATAGACCTGTGTCTTTCTCATTCTTCCTGCTTTGCATGGGTATCCTTAGACATTGCCATCTTGGGACTGTGAGGCAAGAGACAGCTAGAAAATGGACCCAAAACTGAATACATGGAACTGAAAAAACAAGAGAAAGAAACCAGGTCCTAATCATGTTGTTTGACCTTTAGGTCAAGCCTCTTTTGAGGCCAGATTTACCTGTTCTCTTTAGCAATATGAGCTAATAAATGTCTATATTTGCTTAAGCCACCAAGCCAGGTTCAGTGTACTTTGTAACTGAAAGAATCTAATATAATCCATGTCCCATAGTCAGCTTTTTTGCAGATGTCCCTTTAGCAAACTGAGCATCAGTCTCAGTATATTTACCCCTTGCTTCTTCAGTGAAAATGCCTGCATTTGCCTTGCTAGTATCCCATTGAGTACTCTCAACCACCTGAGGACTCTGTTCTCTCCTGTTATCACTTACATACATGGTAGTTATGTTCATTTTATAGTTAGGTGTCTAAGAAGGGAGTGTATTTCTTACTGTCTGACTCTGATGTAGACTACAAAGAATAATCAGTCTAGCAAGATTAAAGTAGAACAATAAGCAGGACTATAGTATAAGCATTACTATAAATGTAATGAATTATTACTAACTTGCCTGCCCACTTAACTATTCCTGATGTCTTACCTTTCTTTCTTCAGCAAAGTCCTAAAAGGTAATAGGTGTTAGAAAAACTAGAAGGTCAGAAGGGAAAGATTATGCTAGGAAGAGGTCTGAAATGGAAACACACATATAAGATTGATTACAGCCATGTAAAATAATAATAACAGGAAGATCTATGCATTCCTCATTTTTTAAAACTTCAGATTCCCAGAGATTGTAAAAGCAAAACTGTTTTTCTTATTCCCCAGAACATCTGGTTCAAAACACTTTGTTGCTTACTGAACAGATATTTGTCATAAATCACCATGAACAATATAAAGATGAATGAGAGTGATTCTTTCCCAAAAGGAAAATAAAAGGTACCAGGGAAGAAAGCTCTGTCTCTCCAGAAAGTTTGATGTAGAAAAGGGGAGTCTGTATCAGGGCTTTGGCTGAACACAAGATACTGTCATATTCCAACAGCAGATCCTGGTCAGGCTGCTTGCCACACTATGATGCACAAATATGTGAGCACTTTAAATCCAGAGAGCAAAATCTAAACCAGCATATGAATTGAGGAAAGATGGTGAGCAAGACAGTTTCTAGAAAGCTAAGCCAGGCACAAAACATAGGCTGAATCAGCACCGTGCAATCAAACCGGTAATGAATAGAGGCAAGGCTAGTTGTTTTCAGTCCTGACCACTGATTAGAACAGTGGTTCTCAAATTTGAGCATGCATCTGAATCACATAGAGGGCTGGTTAGAAGGCAGACTGCTTGGCCAGACCTTCTGAGTTTCCAGTTCAGGAGGTCTAGGGTGAAGCCTGTGAATTTTCATCTCTTAAAATGTCCCCTGTGCTGTTTTCACTGGCTGAGGACCTAATGCAGTGCTTTAAGAGCACTGTTTTAGAATAACCTAAAGAATTTTTAAAAATCACAAAGCTGAAGCAGAATGCCACACCAATTTCATCAGAATCTCTTAAAAAGGAGAAAAGACATCAGTATTTTTTAAATGTTCTATATGATTCCAGTGTTCAGATAAGGTTAAGAACAACTGGTCTACATTTAAAACAAAAATAATTATTTGTGTTTTCTAAACATGTACATAGATCTAAAAAATATAAGCACAAATCTATCCTTCCATTTTGGTTTTAAAATTGTACTTTAATAATTTGTCATAAAACACCTGATATTTATGTGTGAGCATGTGTATCCATATGCATGTGTGCTTGTGTATGTGGTGTGTTTGTGTGTGTGGGTGCACATAAATGTATTTCAATCAAGAGAGTATGTCAATTAGCATAAAGAATATGAGAAATATAACTCTCATTGGTTAAATGAATGACATTGTGGATATGTGGATTTGCTATAAATATTATGCAAACAACTCTATACAAGTTTCTAGCAAGCCCAGCTGTCCACAGAGTCTAGAACAGTGCTTTACACCTCCTATTCATTCAATTCTGTGTCCCCACTTAGGAAGGCTTCTATCACCTGATCCAATTAGAGGTCTGGCTAATACTGCTGTTAGAACACATATTGTCACATCTGAGCCAAATAAACCTTTCATGCATCATTTACACAAGTTACCGGTCAGCGTGCTCAAAAGAAAGCCAGAATTATGCTATTTTTCTTTTCAGGATTTGAATTTTTTCAATTTTTTTGAGATATAGTTGAAGTTAATAAAGCTTCACGTTTGAAGTATACAATTTGACTCGTTTTGACATAAGCATACCCCTATTCAACCATCATGATAATTGAGATAAACATTTCCATCAATGCCAAAAATTTCTTGTGGCTCCTTTTAATCCATCCCTCTTTCCATCCCTAACGCCATTCACTGATTTTCTTTCTGTTACTACAGAAATTTAATTTGCATTTTTTGTTCTTTTGAATAAATGGAACCACACAGTACATAACTACCTTTTGCCTACATTCTTTCATTCATTTTAATCATTTTGATTCATTGTTATTAATGCATGTATGAATAGTCTATTTCTTTATTACATTAAATAGTATTGGATATAACATCATTTGTTGTCTATTCACCTGTTCATGAACATTTGGGCTGTTTCCAGTTTGGGGTTATTATAAAAAATCCTTCTATAGACAATCAATGGAAAGCCTTTGTGTGGACATGTGTTTTCATTTCCCTTGAGTAAATATCTAGGACCAAAAAGCTTGAGTTATATGGTAGGGATGTGCTTGACTTTGTAAGAAATGGTCAAACTGTTTTCACAGTGATTGTCCCACTTTACATTCCCACTAGCAGTGATTGAGTTCAGTTCTCCACATCCACCCCAACATTTGGTGTGGTCATTTGTGTTTTATTTTAGTAATACTAATGATAACTCATTATAGTGTTAAGTTGCCTTTCTCTGATAATGAATGGCATTGAGCCTCTTTTCATGTGCTTATTAATCATTCACATATTTCCTTTTGGCAAGTGCCTGTTCAAATATTTTGCCCATTTTTCTTACTGGGTTGTCATTATTAAGGTGTAAGTATTCTTCATATAGTCTGGATATAAGTCCTTTGATACATATATAGCTTACTGTATCATTTTCATTATGATGTATTCAAAAGGCAGAAGTTCTTTTTAAAAAAATTTTGATGAAATCAACTTTATCATTTATTTTATGCCTCATGCATTTAATGTTTCAAGAAACCTTTGCTTATCCCAAGACTACAAAGATATTCTATCTGCTTTCTTCTAGAAGTTTCATAACTTTAGCTTTTTCATTTAGGTTTATGACCCATTTTGAGTTAATTTTTGTGTATTGTGCATTAAGTGACAACATTCATTTTTTCCAGATGGCCCTAGATTAATAACCCTGGTTCTGTCATTTACTGTAAACCATAGGCAATGTTTATAATGCCTGTAAACACTGCCTCAATGTTTCTGAGCCTGCGTCATTAACAATACAATGTAAGATTGCTGAAAGGATTAAGATTAATTTTTATTAATATTAGGCACACATTAGGCCCTGGCTAACGTTGCAGATATTGTGATTAATACATTAGAAAAAAGACTGCCCTGTGAGAGGAATGGAAAAGATGACTGAAAGTGTGAAAGTTAAATTGTGTACACATGGAAAGTAGAAAAAGGGCACTTATCCCTGAAAACAGGTACATTATAAAGGCATTTAACACCAGCTCCCAGGTGTGCTGAGCTGTTGTGTAAGCGTAGAAGATACATAAAAGAAAATCTATCTCTTCATCAGTTCAAATCCACTTCAATTCAACCCTTCAGTGTTTGGAATGAGGGTTTCCAGTGGCTGGTAGAAGTAGCTTAACTATGAATCCTATAGAATGCTCAAATTTTATGGCCTAAGAATTTAGAATGCATCATAAGAACCCTTTGTTGGTACACATATTTCCAGTGTGTTATTACTTGGAAAGTAATGTAATTAAACAGATGTTTTTGCGGTACTGAGAAGAAAGGGATATTAAGAACTCTTGAAAAATGAAATCCAGTCCATATAGTCCCCCAGTAAAATGTCCATTGTTCAATCCCATAAGCATTTCACTCAAAAGGGATTCCATTCTCTCTGCACTAACCAACAGCACAAGCTTCTTCCTAGTGTGACTCCCAAATCTCCTGAGATTTGCACAAAGATTTTGACTAGAACTCCTAGAGGCTCTGTATAAGGGACATGTTTTACATCCCTCAAGACACTCCCTTATATCCAACATTTAAAATGGAGACCTTCTTTTTACAGCTACAGGGAAGCTTCCTCACACCTCTTTCAGAGACAGGGCAACTTTACTCTTTAGCAACCAGCCTGTCATTTACCTCCAGTGACCATCATTTCCCAGACAAAAGTCCAGATAAGTCTGGGTAGAGAGACTGTACTCATCTTCTATTTGAGACCCTAACCAACCACAACCAGAAAAAGAATAAACCCTCAAAATTAACAACATAATTAAACCTTTCTGTAACACATATAAGTACAAGATAATGGAAGAAGTCAGAATTTGTCCACCTAAAGACAACCAGGAACACACAGTTGCATCTATTGCTCACTACAAAAGGAGACACAACATGGGAAGCCATAGGGCATCTCAGTAAGAGGGTATTAGAAAGGACTCACTATTGGATTTGGGCTTGGATTAAATGATTTGGGGGAGATTTCAAAAAAGTAGAGTTCTTCTCTGTATTTGGATGCCGTCAAGAACAGGGGTCAATTCTATGATTGGAGTAAATCTTATCTATAAGATGAGAGGAGTAAATCAAGGCTAAAGCGATACTTGGTAATAAATTAATAGTCATTTAGGTCAGCCAGGATAGGGGAGTGTGTAGCATTGTTGCGTTTGGACGATATTCATGTTTTTGCCGTGCATTCAGTCATGATTCCGGAATGTTCTTGTCTTTGTCGTGTTCCGTCATGGTACAGAGTGGGTGTGTCCGGGTTGATGCTCTGTGAAACTGTTTATGTTCAACAAGGAAACACCACAGTTTAGCTGTGAGCTCCACGGCAGCTCCTAGCAACACTAAAGTCTGGCTGATAGTACAAAGTTGGTTCCTGACTGTCATTATCAGTTGTAAGGAAGCATAAGTCAGGGAATATAACCTAATCTAGCAGAACACGGATGGCTTCCCTGAGGAACTGACTTTTAAACTAAGACTTTAAAGTTTAAAAAATCTTCTGTTGCCACAGTCTCAAGGGTTCATTTAGCCTTTTCCGATGTTTTCTTACATTTACCAACACAATTTTTTCTTGTAAATGAATTGTACCTAAAAAGCATTAATCAAATCTGTCTTCTCACAACATTCCCAACCTATTCTAAATGTGAGAACATTCCCTGACTCTGCAGTTTTACATGAATAAAATCTGTTAATAGTTCTTGTGAGAAAATTCTAATCAAAATTCTAGTTCAATACATAGGGACATTAAATGATAAATAATGCAAATTTTAAAATGGAACCAAAAATGTTTCAAGACATCATAAGATTCTTGAACAAGAAATAAAATAATTTAATATTTCTTGCAAAGTCCGTATTCCTAATATAGAGTGGAATATTTCAAAATGAACAATTTGGTCTTCAAAATTAGTGAGATAAGTTTGGTACCTAAAGAAAAGGAGAGAAAATAAAATATATCCTTTTTCTCTCTCATTTCAAAGCTTGATGGTATAAATGAGAAGTTTATTCCACTGCAGAATTAATGAACTCTCTTGTAAAACTCGCTTGATTAAAGCCTTTAAATTTCATGGAATTCCAGATCTTCAAAAGGCCTTAGGAGATTAGGGAAGGGTAAAGCCTTGGGTCAATGGGCTGAAACTCCCTCCTGCTGTCATGCTGAACAGTAGATGATTTAAATAAGATCCATTCATTATCTGGCAAAACAGAGGCATCTTTCTAAGAATTGGCTGTGCATCCCTACTGGGAAGGGTGTGCACTGATCTTAAATCCAACAGCCCTTGAGGTGGAAACTGGAAGATTGTGCACTTAGTAACCACATCCATTTCTTACTACCTATGGCTTGGGAATTTGAATTCTCAGTGATATGTTTATTTTAAACATTTAGTACTGAGAGTAAACCATGATAATAGTAAAACATGCTAGTTGGGTTATATTTTCTGGTCATAAAGATATCACATGTTAGTACACATCCCAAACATTTTGTTATTTTAGTTATTAGTTAGGATTCCATTGCAAAAGTCCCTATTAAAAGTCCCTGACTTTGTCAAACTTTGTGCTGGGTGCTTTCACATCACTACTATGCAACAATGTGGTAGAATTAGTATTAATATCAGTGGTTCCATATTCTTCTACATGACATTTAATAAAGCAAAGTTTTGCTGTTGGTAAGAAGTCCAGCAGGTGAGATAGCACAGGAACTTCATCTTTGACCAAGAAACCATCTTGAAAGTATATTTAGTATAGATTCAGAAACATTGCAAATTAATTTAAGATCCAAGCATGTAAGTCCACACAGTAGATCTCTTTTATAGATACGGAGTCTGAATACAGTTTGCAGGCAAATCAATTTTATACACACTCGTAAAAATGGCTGTCTAATTACAGGGTACCAACTCCAGTGCACAGCATCTAAGAACTAGCTTAAGAATGCAGGGGCTAATTACTCTCCAGGATATGAAAAGGCTCAGAGGGCCTGGCAATCTAATTCCTTCCCACAAAAATACGCAGTAGTGGGTGTCTAGAAGTTAAAACACTCTTAGATTTCACATTTCTTTTATACTGCTAAATATTTGCCAATGTATATTTTATAATTAGATGTATTTCAAAAGCTTATAAATTCTAGTAATTAAAAATGATACAAGCCAGTTGAAAACAACTCAGCAGCAGAAGGGCAGGAGAAATCAGCAAACAAGAACGCCATGCTGGGTTAGGACCCTCTGAAGTTTCTATTTTCTTTTCTTCCACTGATTTATTTTTGTATATTTTTAAGTGAATGGGCTCAATATTTCTAGTTTTATGAGTAATTATTTTTCTTTATGTTTAAAAAAGAAAACATAAAGACATTCATTTTGGCTGTTTTATTGCGATGCATAGCTAATGATATGTCATTTATCATTAGCTGTTATCTGACGTACCAAACATAAACAAACAGTGAAGCAGGCTCAAGGCTCTCACCCATTCTGGAAAACAGAGGAATACGACGATAACCTGCAAAAGGAATTATATCTAATTAGACCAATAACCAATTAATCAGTGGTGTCTCCAATAGCCTTGCTGAGAAACAAGAGCTCTTTACTAAGCCTACATTAAAAACCATGACTATAGAGTTATATTCCCATCTGGTATATTAATCTTCCACAAAAATTAAATATTTGCATTTTCTATTCTGACTTCCTAACTGCCCAAAACTGAATACACAGCTCATACTTCTCCTTCCGCAAAGCGCTGCATGATCCAAAATTAGCCACCACCCTTCTGCTTCAGGAAGACCTGTTTCCTAGGCACATCTCAGATGCTGTCAGAAAAGTAAGCATATTGAGACAAGGTAATTGGGAGCACAGTGTAAATCACCCTGGAAAGGTGACTCTGCAACATAAAGGTAGTCAGCCCTGAAAAGGGGTCAGAAAAGGATAGTCTCAGGCTCCCAATCTCTTCTCCTCAGGCAGGAAGAATGAGTCACTGCTTCTCCCTTCTGGTTGCCACCCATCATCATTTCTTTATGGTAGTCATGACTACTCTTTACTGAAACAGAAGAGCTACGATGCATGTAAAGAAATGCTTATACATGCCAAGTTTGTCTAATTAGCCTTCCTGTCAGTCCCACACCCCCACCCCACCTTCCACATGAGAACACATTTTTATAATTCCATAGAGAAAAAATATGTGTCAATACATAAAATTTCCTTTACATCCTAATTTATGATAGAGCTATTTGGTATGTCAAAATGTGTCTTTGATATACACACGTTATATTTAAATGCTGGTACAATCATCTAACTTTTAGGGACATTACCTTTGTTCATGCATAGAAGTGGCAAAGTATATTGCCCAAGAAATTCATTTCCTGCTATTAAACCTTGACTTTCAACAACAAAACGTATCAATGCCAATTCTGGGACATGAATAATAAATGTGAATGTTTCATTCCATCTTGGACTAAAAGCTGAAATATAAAAAAAGAAGATACAAAGAATAATAGATACCATATCTAGGAAAAAATAGATTACATTTGTTCTCCAAACTTTTTCTTTTCAACCCTTTAACAATAATAATATCTTCTGTTTAGAGCACATAGGTTTTTAATATACTCAGTGTGAGAGGAATAATAACCACACAATAATGAGTGTTTACTATTGCTGGGCAATGTTCTAAGAATGGATCAACTCAATTAATTCTGATAACCACCCCATCAGGGTGGGATGGGAAAACTGAGCCACAAAGATGTTACATAATTTCCTAAGGTTTCACATATGTGGTCATTAAGTGGCAGATCAGGAATTCAAAAACGGGGAGTCTGACTTCAGAGCAAAAGCTTTTAATCATTATGCAATATGACTGATGTACTTAGGCAATTCTTTAGCAAATAAATTGAGAAATGAAGAAAATTAAGTAACATCATCATTTTTCTATACTAAGTCCTTGATATGGTTAAGCTTTGTGCCCCCACCCAAATCTCATCTTGAATTGTAATCCCCAGGTGTTTAGGAAGACACCTGGTGGAAAGTGACTGGATTATAGGGGGCTGTTCTCATGATAGTGAGTGAGTACTCATGAGATCTGATGGTTTTATAAGGCAGTTTTCCCCACTCTTACTAGCAATCTCCTGCTGCCACATGAAAAGGTCCAAATTTGTTTCTCCTTCACCTTCCACCATGATTGTAAGTTTCCTGAGGCCTCCCCAGCCATGGGGAACTGTGAGTCAATTAAACCTCTTTCCTTTGTAAGTTATCCAGTCTCAGGTAGTATCTTTAGAGCAATATGAAAATGGACTAATACAGTCAGTCTTATTATGGGAAGAGTTCCATACTTAGTTGTTAGACTGAAAGCTAGATAACAAACTAAAGCCAACTCTTGATCCTTCTTTAGACTAAGTGCTCCTTTCAAAGTCCAAAGTTGATGAATTTCAATCTCTAAGAAAATAAATCCTCCCAAGCAACCAATTTCTGCCAAGCAAGAAATCCACATTGTGTCACAGTATGACCCAAATCATCCAAAAAGTAAAGCGTAATTTAACAGAATCAAGAAATTCCCATCCAGATTAAATATAAATTCTGCTTAATAAAGACTCAAAGGTTTGGAGAAGAATCATGTGTATTATTTTTCATTTACAAAGGCAATGCTACACTTGCTATGTCAATAGTTTTTGTTCTTTGACTTACATTTCCAGAAGCATTGATGAGTTTCTAATTATACTATATCTATGTTTTCTATGGTGCACCTGTGGTCACAAGAGCACATTTACCACATAGCAATCTAGGGTGCAGTCTATGCCCACAGAAATAGTAAACTAATTGGTTCATGCTGGAATAATGACCATATTACCTTGACCTAAGAAGAGAAATAATTTCATGGGGTACAGAGGCAGGTTTAGAGTCAATTCTTTATAGATACTGCAAAACATCTGCAGAAATGTTTATACTGATTTCTTCTTCCTCCAATCCTACTTCATTACACATATGCCTCTGCCTCCCTTCCATCCTCCTCCTGTATCTCTCTCTGTCACACACACACACGCACACACACACACACACACACACACAATAATATGGATTAATTATAAGAGAAAGCCCTCACTTTCAGTTGTCAACATAAAAAAAAGTAAACCAGGATACCAAATTTGATAGTGATGAAAATAGTTATCCTAGACATGACCAAAACTGAAGAATTACTTCCACATTTTATCCAAATGTTATCCTTTTCCTCCCAGACTCTCATGTCTAGCTAAATCATCTTAAAATTCTTCTTGTCCAGCCATCTGGACGTTGACTTCTGCGCAGTGTTTCTCACTTACATCCCCCATTCCTTTCCTACTGCCACAACCTCCTTTATACCACGACTTTTATATCCTCTAACCACTGAAATTTTATCCTGACTCTACTTTATATTTCTCATTTCCCTCTCGTATACTTCTTCTCAAATCTGCAGAAAAAAACCTAACACTCAACTCTGTTAAAGTTATAGCCCTATTTAAAAGTCTGAATTTTATCCATTTTCTAGAAAAAAGAAAGTTCCTGACACCTTAGCATGGCTTTTGAGATTTTCCATGACCCTCCCTAAATAATTTTCTCATTTTATCTCTCACTAATCTTTCTTAAGCACCCTATATTCCACCCATCTTGAGTTTCTTGGCTTTTCTCTAGCATGTTTAAATTGTGTTTTCTTCCTATTTTAGGACTTGTGTTCTGTCTCTGGTATGTTTAAATTGTATTTTCTTCATATTTTAAGACTTATATTATGGCTTCTGCCTTAAATGTCCTTGTCCCCAATCTCTAAAAAATTCTACTCATTCTCCAAGAACCACCTCCAAAAGTGCCACCTTGGAGTACAAATCTTTGTACTCTCCTTGAAGCACGTATTACTCTAAATCATAATTATTTTACTTATAGCATCATCTTTCACACTGAACTATAAACTATCTATAGAAGAGTTCATTGGTCCATATATAAGAATTCATTTAATAAACAGATTTTAAGTCTTTTACTACTCAGCACAAGGCTTTTAGCATAGCAGAGGCTCAGTAATGTTTGATGAACCAAATTGAATTTCTGCAAGGATATTCCCATAAAATCCAAGGAGGTAATACAAATTCTAGAATCACAGTATTATAAGGGGTGCATTGAATAAATTAAGTTTCTAAGCATTTTGTGATGAAGATTCAAGTAGAGGATGGAGGGAACAAGAGATAGATTATTATAAGCTTCATGACATCAGCAGTTACTATCTCTGGACACAGCCGTAGCAATGTGCCTTCAACTCTAAAGGGTGTCAAATGAGGCAGGAAGTCATCATCAATATCCCTTCCCATTGATAACATAGGATAAGGCAATAAAATCTTTCCAAATCTTTTTCCATGACTTTCGCTCTAGAAGCCACACTGGAAGTATTCAGGGGAGTGCAAAGGAGGCAGACTATGGACATTGTTAGAAATTATTATCCAAGAAGAAAAAGAAAACTGTGCCTGCTACTCTGTCAGTGCCATTTGATCTGGAGCATATTTCTAGACTCTGGAATGAAGTCCACTTTGCTTTGAGAATATCCCTTGAAGAAGACTCCAGACTCAAGAATCAGTTCCAATGTCTCCTTCAAGGTGATCCTGACCAGGGATCAATCCCAGGAACCCATCCTTTTCTAATTTCCTTAGTCATTTCAACCTCAGAGAAGAAATGGCAATGCCAGTACTATACTGTGTAAGATGTCATAGCATGCCAGAATGATGAAAATCTTACCAAAGTTATTTCCCTTAATTCTTCACTTCCCTTATGGCAAAAATGACTGAATTATCCAAAAATTCTATCAGTAGGCTTCTATGGCATCCTTAGCCTGATTCAGAAGCCATAGACTTTTAATCTAAAATAATTCAAATAATTCATTATAAAAATATATAATATGCTGTGTCAAAAATCACAAATTTTTGATTTAATACAAAGGCTAGAAGCTAAGTAGATTCGAGGCTGTTAAAATGCCTTCTTAATTCAGTGACATGAGAGAAAACATAAAAAAGAGGTAAATTTTTTTTAAGCAATAATTTTGAAGGTCAGATACATTTCTGTATTCATAATCTGAAAATACAGCTAAACAACCTAATCATTATAAAAATGTTTTTGTTGCATATAACATTTTGCTAATTTTGGACATAATGGAAAACCCTTGTCTTATGAATAATAAATATGTACAAAAACTCTATCAACATATAATTTGTAAGCTTTCCAACAAGAAGTCTAATGGAAATTCAATAAGGTATATCAGGAGCTCACCATTTTTTTTAATTACACGAGTCTGCTGCTTCATTTGATCATTTGGAACACCAAAAACTTCTATAATTACTAATGAATCACCTTTGTTAGATGATGAATGAGTAAGAGGCAACTGGATACCACTGATGAGCTGCACAAATATATATGAATATAAGAATTTAGCAAGATATTAAGTTACATCACCATTTATTTCAAAATTAAATTATGTATTACAAAAAGTTGATGGACTCTAAATCAGCTCCCACAAACATTGAAAGTGGAATACAATACAAATTTTAAAATGTAAGTCTTTTATCCTCAGTTATCAGTAGATAAACACCAAGAATATGTACAAAATTATAGTGAAATCCACAATGTCCACAATTTTTGATTTATTAACATATTTTTGTTTTAAAATCATTTGTTATGATCACGTTTCAGGGAATTCAGGTCGAGTTACTCTGATAACATGTACTGTTTTTGAATTCATATATATATATGTTGGAAAAATTTAAAGCAATATAAATATTACTTTTTAAAAAATGTACCATTTAACTTCCTGTGATAGCATTTTCTGAGTTTCACAAAATCAGTTATTTCATATGTATATTAGGGACTGGGTATCAAAAAAATCTTAACAAAGTAATTAATAATAATTGTATTTAAACTTTTATTTGCCAAGCTAATTGTTGAAGCAAAAGTGTGTTATAATTTAAGGAACAAAATGAGCACACAACAAAACTATATTTGAAATGTACTAACTTAGGCTAAGAGATAGAAGATATAAGCCTAAAAATGCAGTTATACAAATTGAGGCATAATTCCAATTTCTGAAGGTTACATAAGGAGAAACAAATATATAATTAAGTTTGATTATAAAGGAATAAAGGAAGGAAAAGAGGGAAGGAAGGAGGGAGAGAAGGAGTAGAAGAGAAAAGAAAGGAAAAGAAAAAACACTAATGTGTGATTTTTCCTAATTCCACAGATTACGGCATTAGCTAGAAGCCAGTATGACTATGCAACTGTTTAGCAATCAGCATGGAATGGGCATCAGCATAATTAGACATCAAAGTAACTAGAAAGAACAATGGCCATAAACATATAGTACACTGGTCCCAATACCACTATAGACCCGCTAAATATCACTTTACAGGTAATAGACCCTTCCCAAAATGGAGTAGGTTCAGCTTGGTGTACCTCATTCCAGAAAGAAAAAAAAATTATCTAATTTTGAAAAACATAATTGAATATGAAAACTGAATGAGAATTTAGGGCAACCTTGTCCAACCTGCGGGCCACATGTGGCCCATGGTGGCTTTGAATGCGGCCCAACGCAAATTCATAAACTTTCTTAAAACATTATGAGATTCTTTTTGCATTTTTTAAAGCTCATCAGCTATTGTTAGTGTTAGTGTATTTTATGTGTGGCCCAAGATAATTCCTCTGCTTCCAACGTGGCCCAGGGAAGCCAAAATATTGGACACCCCTGGTTTAGGGAGCATTGATCAAATAATTTGTAAATAAATTAACAAATTTGTTTGTACAGCAGCCAATGCAGAGGAAGGGATATCAAACAATAAGCCCTCAGTGGTCAACTCTGTTGTTACCCATTGGCCTTACCCATAAGATTTTGGATTTAGAAAGCAGTCCTGTAGCTTTTATAAATTTGAAAATAACTGGCCTAGACCAAAACTCTCAGATTGCAGGTGACGAAGAGTAAAGCAGCAATGTCAAATGCCTTCATCAAGAACTTAAGAAAGCTTATAGTAAAACTTGGCTCTCTGATTCCCAAATCGTGCCTTCTACTATCTGAGCAAGTCGTAAAGCAATCACAAAGCTCCCTAGAGTGATAGAGGCAACAGAGAAAGACCCACATGGCCATGGCAGCAGCTTCCTGGAGAATCATTAACTCTCCATGCCAGTTACACCTCAACAAGAGACTCCTCAGAATACAAACGTGGCACTTGTGAGCATTTGTGCACACTAGCTGCCTTCCACCTTCACTTTCTCAATAAAAGAGCACATATGTTCTCTTTACTATTCATAACAGGAAAAATAATGTATTTGTTCAATGAACCTAGATATATTGGGCATATACTTTGTGTAAGGCACAAATAAGGTGGAACAAAACACATCTGTTTTTTGTTTGTTTGTTTGTTTGTTTCTTTGAGACGAACTTTGGCTCTTGCTACCCAAGCTGGAGTGCAATGGCGTGACCTCGGCTCACTGCAACCTCTGCCTCCTGGATTCAAGCGATTCTTCTGCCTCAGCCTCCCAAGTAGCTGGGATTACAGTTGCATGCCACCATGCCCAGCTAAGTTTTTGTATGTTTAGTAGAAACAGGGTTTCACCATGTTAGCCAGGCTGGTCTTGAACTCTTGACCTCAGGTAATCTGCCCACCTCAGCCTCCCAAAGTGATGGGATTACAGATGTGAGCCTCCATACCCAGCCCACATCTCTTATCCTTAAGGAATCCTCAGACAAATGGAGAAGACAAGTTACAAGTAAATAAACAATTATAAAACCTTGTGATAAATGCCATAATATATGCATGCAGAGGGTGTTACGGAAAACAGCAAAGCTAAGAAAAGAAGCACAGCTAACCTAGCCTAGGAAAATGCTTTCAAAAAGACATGATTCCTAAGTCTTGAAAACTGAGTCAAAATGAAACAGGCAGGTAAGGCTGAAAGAATGCTCTAGTCACAGGAAGAGCCTACACAATTCGTGGAGGTGAGTCATGGTTAGAGAAGGATCCTAGTTCCATATGGTTGTAGAACAGGATGAAAGGCTAGAAGTGGTGAGAGATAGGGCTAGGCAAGTAGGGCAAGGCCTGACTAAGATAGTAGTCAAGAGACACAAATAAATATTACGGATGCATGATAATATTAGCACTGTAGGAAAATCTCTCCGGTCAACTTGTGGAGAATAGATATGGAGGACTGAGACAGGCTACCTGAAACCATCAGGAAGCCAAAGAAATAGACCTGATGACAGGTAGTAAATTCCTGATACAGGAGAGCAGCAAAATAGGTCAGATCAAGAGAATGGAGAAGGAAAATATTTAGGAATAGAATCGGCAGAATTTAAAGTTGGTCTGGATGTGGGATGTGAAGGAGATGTGAAAGATTAGAATGTTCCTAATTTTCTAGTCCGAGCAGAGTGGAAGAATGGGGCAATTTGTTGACATTTAAATAAGAGCAGAAGTAGATTTGATTAGGAAGGGATGTTCAAGTTTTACTATTTTAAGTTTGACAGAATGGTGATTAAGGAGGTAAGGATGCTCAGTGAGCTAAAATATGCCTTTAGATTCCCAAAATCATGTCCAATTAAAGACTTGAGCATTGTTGGTGGTGAAACTATGAATGTTTATGTAACAGAATCCAAGGAGAATAGTTTGAGACAAGGTTTACGGAAAGACTTTAGTTAACATAAATATCTTAAGGGAAGGCAGAGAAAGAGGAAGGCACGAGTAAAAATGACAATCACTTGGAAGGTAGGGGGTAAAAGGAGAGTCCAGTCCCAGAGCACAGAAGAGCAATGTCTGTAGAAATGGAAGGGCTCTTCAAAGTGGCTGATTTGCCACTTCTTTTTACCAGATCAACTACAAAAAGATGTCAACATTATAATAGCATTGTAAAGTGAAGTCAGTAGTTAATTCTTTGCCAGACCTTGAAGGAGTACCAACAATCCAGTGTTGTAGGCAATTGCTGCCTATCCACTAAATGCTTCTACATCAGAGTCACAAACTCCTTAACAGACAATACAAAAGCCAGCTACATACTTCACAGGCACTGTTTCCTGCAATGGTCAGGATCATTCTAGTCCTGGTCATCTTTGCTATACTTTCCACATTAATTTCTGGAAAACAGCTCTCAATCCTCCCATTCTCAGCTGAGATAAAGTGGCTAGGTCCTGAAGTAGACGTGGAGTGTAGCTTCCCAAATCCTGTGGTATTACGATGGTGGAAAAAGGAGCTGAGCCAGGAAAAGTCGCAGGAGAAGCACATTCTGGAGGCCCCAGCATTTCTTGCACTCTAACAGCCAGGTAATGGGGAGCAGAGGAGCGCTCAGCAGCTGGCAGAGCTTCACTAAGTAATGACATTGCTGGCCAGGGACAGAAACATAAACACTACAAAATTCCAGGTAGGATCTGAGATGGTTTACACAGTTCTAGGAGTAACTAGTTAAATAGAAAGAGGGACGAATGAAACCATAGCCACTCTATTGATTTGCAAACAACAGGTACAGTTATAGCCTAAAATAGAACTGCTCATAAGTAAGTGGAGAGAAAAAGCAACTAAAGGTTTTTCAAAAGATTTAATGACATTTTAAAAAGAAAATAAGCATAGCACTTAGGTTATAGAGGAAAAAGAAAAACGTTTTGAAAAGTCTTTACTAATGGAAACAAATCTTAGACAACTGCTTTTATGCTCCATAAGGTTTTACAGGATGTGATAAAAATAAAAGCTAAAATAATAAGACAAGAGTCTGGAGGAAAGGTGCTAGGTGGGATACAGACAGAAATAAAAAGGAAGCAATATGAGGTCAACCACAATGGGGCAGGAGGACTAATTATGCAGGAGAAAAAAATCATTTCTACATTGAAATCAGTAAAGAACAAAATCAAATACAGACTTTGAATCATCAACATAAAGAAAAAATGTTAAAAGCTCTCCCAGGCCAAGGCAAGATGGGTCAAAGTCAGAGTGGTGGTCATGGTCCTGGAGGTGGCAAGAAGGATGACAAGTTCTAACAACTCAAGGACAAGAAAAAGAAATATGAACCTCCTGTACCAACTAGAGTGGGGAAAAAGAAGAAGAAAACAAAGGGACCAGATGCTGCCAGCAAACTGCCACTGGTGACACCTCACACTCAGTGCCAGTTAAAATTACTGAAGTTAGAGAGAATTAAAGACTATCTCTCATGGAGGAAGAATTTATTAGAAATCAGGAACAAATGAAACCATTAGAAGAAAAGCAAGAGGAGAAAAGATCAAAAGTGGATGATCTGAGGGGGACCCCAATGTCAGTAGGAATCTTGGAAGAGATCATTGATGACAATCATGCCATCGTGTCTACATCTGTGGGCTCAGAACACTACGTCAGCATTCTTTCATTTGTAGACAAGGATCTTCTGGAACCTGGCTGCTCGGTCAGGCTCAACCACAAGGTGCATACCATGATAGGGGTGCTGATGGATGACATGGATCCCCTGGTCACAGTGATGAAGGTGGAAAAGGCCCCCCAAGAGACCTATGCAGATACTGGGGGGTTGGACAACCAAATTCGGGAAATTAAGGAATCTGTGGAGCTTCCTCTCACCCATCCTGAATATTATGAAGAGATGGGTATAAAGCCTCCAAGGGGGTCATTATCTGTGGTCCACCTGGCACAGGTAAAACCTTGTTAGCCAAAGCAGTAGCAAACCAAACCTCAGCCACTTTCTTGAGGGTGGTTGGCTCTGAACTTATTCAGAAGTACCTAGGTGATGGGCCCAAACTCGGACGGGAATTGTTTCGAGTTGCTGAAGAACGTGCACCGTCCATTGTGTTTATTGATGAAATTGACGCCATTGGGACAAAAAGATATGACTCCAATTCTGGTGGTGAGAGAGAAATTCAGCGAACAACGTTGGAACTGCTGAACCAGTTGGATGGATTTGATTCTAGGGGAGATGTGAAAGCTATCATGGCCACAAACCAAATAGAAACTTTGGATCCAGCACTTATCAGACCAGGCCGCATTGGCAGGAAGATTGAGTTCCCCCTGCCTGATGAAAAGACGAAGAAGCACATCTTTCAGATTCACACAAGCAGGATGACGCTGGCTGATGATGTAACCCTGCACGACTTGATCATGGCTAAAGATGACCTCTCTGGTGCTGACATCAAGGCAGTCTGTACAGAAGCTGGTCTGATGGCCTTAAGAGAACGTAGAATGAAAGTAACAAATGAAGACTTCAAAAAATCTAAAGAAAATGTTCTTTATAAGAAACAGGAAGACACCCCTGAGGGGCTGTATCTCTAGTGAACTACCGCTGCCATCAGGAAAATGGTTGGGTGATTTCTCAGTCCCTGAAAGGGATGAGGCTGGGGGAGTTGCCCAGAGGAATCTCTGTTCCCATTGATTTTTATTAGCAAAACATCCTGTGTCTTTTGGAGTACGATGTGTAAGTGCCCACTGGGTAGCCTGTCTGTTGGTCACTGTGCAGCAGTCTGCTTCCCAATAAAGTGTGCTCTTTCACAAACAAACAAACAAAAAAGCTCTCCCAACATGCAGAGGAAAAGGGAATATGTTAAAGTTGACACAAATTAACAGACACTGAAGACAGATACTGGAGAAAGACATATGGATAATTTTTCTTTTTAAGTAATCAAATGATATTCACAGACATATGGGGGGAAGAATCCTGACCTACAAAAGCCTAATTGTGGAGACTGAGGAAAAGAAAAGGGCTCCTAAAATTTCCAGGTAAAATTCATCAAAGGCGAGAAAAAGTAACATGCCCACAAAGTAATTAGTGGGCTGAACTGAGACCTGTATCTCACAATATTAAATGCCTAAACACAATGAAATCATATAGTAGAACTTTGAGGGTTTAGCCTCAATATGTCAATTCACAGGCAGATAATCATTCATGTAAAATTACAACAGGAAGACATTTTTCAGATATAGAAGGATGCTGAAATACTACCCACATATAGTACCTGAAAAGATTAACAGAAATTTAAAAGAAATTGAAGCAAATCAGTGGAATTTAAAATACTAATGTACACTATCTAGTTTATATAATAACCAAAAAATGTAAAAGAAAATGTATGAATCTTACCCTTATTGTAAGTGTAATTGGCATATCCTCTTTTATGTTACTTGGGTTAAAGTATGATTTACTCTCTCTTAAGAAATGTGGTTTCAAAATATATCCAGAACCACCATTATCCAAAAATTTCCCATTTTGCAGATCCATAGGCAGACCAGGGGTCTGGAAATTTAAAGCCACTGTAAGAAAGAAGTATTTTGACATTGTCAGGTAATAGAGAATACAAATAAAGGAACACAAACCACTTACTGAAATCTAATAATGGATTCTATATCCCCAAATGTTCTATGAGCAAGCATCATTAGCCTAATAATTCATGATTTTTAAAACTCTTTCTCCTGCCATGTCTATATTAATGTATATTGATGGGTTGCAAAGTTTAATCTGTAAGTAAATTACTACACAGCTTTGAGTAAAGAAATCAAAATGGTATCCAGTGCAGATTACAGAATAACGATGTTCATGTCAGGTAACACTTAAGAAATATCAGAATAAAGAGTATCAGTGCATTGAATGCAAGAGGTAAAGACATCAACTATGTCATAAATTTTCAAGTCCATGAGATGCTGTTGTCACTTGAGGAGAAAGTGAGAAACAGGCAAAGCAATAATTGTCGTTAAAATATGGAAGTACCTCAGTATAGGCTGGTAAATAGCCACTGTAGAGAGTACCACACTCCACCCTCCACCCAGCCCCAATATCCCCCCTCCTCACACCTACAGGCCTTGCCACAATCCAGTAGAAGGGTAACACCTGGTACTTTCTGATGGGTTAGTGCAGTGCTGTACTAGCTGTTCAATTTGGAATAAGAGTCTGGTGAGGGCAAATAACCAAGTTATGCAATCTTATTCACTTTTCAAAACTATGAATGTAGAAGCTCATGTAAAGTATAAATGATAGAGATCACTTGATTTGAAGAGGCCTTGAGCATATCTCAAGCAAAGGAATTTGATCTTCAATGTCCATTTGGGTTTCCTTGTTCCCTTCCTCCACTACACATATCTCATATTAACTCCTCGTGAATTTAACCACCATTCCCCAAACCATCACTGAGATTTACCCCGCTTCAACCCAGATAGGAATGACTTCAACTCTTAAAACACATGACCCACCATTAGTGCCTGACCCCAAAGCCCCCGAGCTAAAAAATCTTTTACAGAAAGCCCTTTTCATGAGTTTTTCATACATTCATAAAATGAATTCATTTTATGTTACTTCTGCAAACAACTCAATATCCTATATAACATACCCATTTGACAACCTATATTCCAAAATTCTTGGGGATTAAAATTAGAAGAGTCTGCTCTTGTTGCTTTGGGATATATTCTGGTAATGAACTTCCTGGTGTGAAAAATAAACTCATGGACTGAAAAAGAATAATTAAAACATTGTGAAAGAATTCAAATAAATTTCAAAAGCCACTATTTATATATATATATATATATATATCATATAATTCTATAATAGTTTCAACAATTTTGGTATGTATTGTGTTGGCAAAAATTTGCAATTCATGAATATAAAAATAAATCCATGCCTTTATGTTTACAGTATAATTCACTATTATTTAGATGTTAGTGACAATTTTATCATAAAATTTATGTACACTGATCATTCAAGGAAAAAATTGTTTAGATAATTTATATATTTTTTACATCCAAATTATTTCACTTTGTTGTAAGAATACATAAAACTTCAAAATATAATCCATTCATTTTTCAAAACAAAAGCAGCATTTTCCCTTATTATTTTTCCACTTTGATTTTCACAGTAGGGCAGAATCATATGGAAGTCACACAAAGCTATATGATTCCAGCTAAATTAATCCTACTGAACATTTCACAGGTTCTCAGGGTTGACAGGCACCCCAAAGTTGTCCAGTTCGACTTCCAATCCCTTCACTCCAGCATCTTCCCCCAAAGTTTATTCAATCTGTGTTTACATCTCTCCATTGAAAAACTTTCAATGCTTTTAATTATTTCAAATGTCGTTCTTACTGGGATAATCTCTACGTATTTGTAGTATACACACAAACAGGAACAAACATACACACACAGTCTATTTTAGTTTCTGTACATATTCTTTGTGTTTCTTCTTGTCTATATAATATTTAAGTCACTTGAGATTCCAACTAACTTAAACCCTTTACCATTTGGCACCTTCTTCAAATTTTTGAACACAAATTTCATGCTTCTCCAAGGATTTTCTTTTTTCATTAAACAGATCCTGTTTCTGCAACCATTCCTGCTGATATAGTGACTCATCATGGGAGAATGGTTACTGCTTATGGCTCACTTCATTTGCTAAACCAACTAGAATAGAATCACCTCTCCCCTCACCCTAAATATATTATTTAGGAAGCACTGTCAAATTAAAAATTACAGTTAATTTTCTCAATATTTATTTTCAAAAGTTACACATTCCTTGAGGGAAAGTTTATTTTGAAACCCTGTATGTATAAATACAGCATAGGTGTCCAAGTATCATGCCCCCTTATCTAGTCCTAACAGATGTCTGTCCTTAGGCAAAACACATACTCTTCTGAGTCTTAATGTTTCTCATTTTTTACAAAGTAATAAATGTGAATGATGACTAAGGTCTCATAACATAATATGATTTTGTTATTTCTGAGATTAACCTTTAGAAAATAAACATGTTTGTTATTACAAATACAGTTCATGTTTACTGTAAAATAGGACATCAAAGAACAAATCAAACCATATGTCATCATTCAACTGATAACCACTGATAACTCCTTCACATATATCTTCCCATTCTTTTGTATGTGTATAATTTTTAGTTGAATGATAATGTTTGTTCCCTTTCACAAACCATTATCTTTATTTACAATAATAATGTGAACATCATTTCATTTCAATAATATTCATCTACAACATTATTTTTAATGATTTTCATTATGTTTATAATAATAATTGGCATCCTTGAAGTTAAACCTTTGCAGACATCATTGATTATTTACTATTAACTTTTGGTGCAAGAAAAATGCTCTATGCCCCTTCAAAGAAATGGTAATGTTATACTTTGACTCTACTCAGAACTATCTAATTCCTTTCCAAAATTTTTGCAAGTATTTAATATGATGAGAGTAATATAATTATAATTAATTTATGCTGTGCCTACAGGACCTGTCCTTATGAACGACATGAAGGAACAGAGACCAGTAAAGCGTGTCATTCAAACTCTCTTAACCATACCTTATAGTAAGAAATACATTTTACAATCCAACACACATGCACGATGCACAATTGCTTCATAAAACCATATTTATTATTACTGCTTGCAATACACTTTTATTCTATTCTATTCTATTCTATTCTACTCCATTCCATTCCATTCCATCCCATTCCATTCTACTCTATACTACTCTATTCTATTCTATTATTTAACTGTAGTCCAGACCTACTGAATTGATTTTTGGTTACAACACACAGGTTAAAAAAGGAAAAGAGCCTTTAAAAAATCCAGGATCTCTCTAATAGATAGTTAGAGAATATGAACTAAAGTATACTTCAAAATCTTTGGGTATCTATGACCAGCCCAATAAGGTTAATCATTAAAGCTATCAGAATCCGCATTCCCAAACAGCCAGCAGCTTTTCTCAAGTCAATTGCGGGTGCTGATTTTCCTTCTGTGGTGTTTCTACACAAGGTGGTAGATTGCATTTTTTTAACTTTTAATTTTTGTGGGTACATAGATAAATATATTTATGGAGTACACAAGATATTTTGACAAAGATATACAATGTCTAGTAACACATCAGGATAAGTGGTGTATCCATCACCCCAAGCATTTATCCTTTGTGTAACAAACAATCCAATTATACTCTTTTAGTTATTTTTAAATATACAATAAACTATTGTTGACTGTATCACTATCAAATACTATGTCTTATTCATTCTATGTAACTATAGTTTTGTATCCATTATTGTCCCTACTTCCCCCATACCCCTACTACTAAAAAAAACTGCCATTTTTTGAGGATTAGCAGAGTCACCTGGCTGTTAAGTTAGTTGCTCATTCCCTTTTAAGTTTGGGACATTCCCCACATAATGAGTCTTCTTTCTATTCTCTTTCTCAGGCCCCGTTTTACCTTGGGCACTGCCAAACAGAATAACCACCTCCGTTTTAGAATTAGACGCAGTGAAAGGAAGATGCAGAGACAGATGGCACCTCTACAGGTGTGCAGTGGGGCATGCACACTCTGCACAGCCATCTGGTAGTCCAGCCTGGGCACCATTTCTTCCGCTTCCTTCACCATAGACATAGAGCCTCCAAGTCTGATTAACCCTACCCTCTTCAATGCCTATTAAATCCACAGAGTTCATCCTGTCTCCGCTCTCACTGCCAGAAATCTTTATTACCACCTTCCTGCCTGCAATCTCACCCTTTGGCTGCTATCAGAGGTATTGTTTAGAAATACAGTGGATCATGCCACTCCTGAGAGTTCAATCTTCTCCTGCGCACCTTCGCTTCCAGGACAAAGTTCAAGCCTTCTAATTCGGCTCTGCCTCCCTCTGCAGCCCTGCCACTGCTCTCCTATACAAACTGCTCACCACAGCCCCCCAGCCCTCAACAAATGTGGCCACATCGGACATTCTCAATCAAAATGTCATGGCTTAGGAAAGTTAATTAATGGCTAAGATCCATGAAATAAAACTTAATGAGACCTGAGGTATGTAACCCCATTCTAAATTATGTTAAATGTGTTGAAATTTTATGAGAATATACATTTTGTAAATATCATTGAGCAATCTTAACACCCTAGCAGTGAATCTAACTCATTTAAACATTTCATCTATTTGAGTCACAAAAAATTTACCTCGCAATTTTGAAAGTTTTCGGGCTTGTGTCTCCCCAATAGAATTATTTTCATTAAATTGCTGATATAATCTTGAATGTTGAAAGCTTTTGAACTTCTCAGCTTTCGTATAAATGACAAGATCAGATAAAGCCAGAGCAATTTTTAGCTTCCTGGTCTAAAAATAAAATGCAGTAATTTTACATTTTTATGCTAATCATTGGGAAAAAAAATCTTTTTCTAGTAAAGAAAATACACTTTCAAATAAATGATTTTTATCTTTTCATAAGATTATCTCCTCAAACACCATTTGATTAACTCAATGTGATTATTTTTGGGAACAAAAAAAATTTAATGTTAATATAAGCTAGCTTAAATTTAAAAATCATGATTAATGTAATAAGTATGGAGGACCACAATTATTACTATTTATTTTTTCCTAAAGATCTCAGTGTATTCCCATGAATTTTATAATTTTAGGAATTTTTGTCATGAATAAATTTATATTGAAATGACTTCTATTACACAGCGAACATTTGCCATTTCACAACCTGGCATCTATTTCTTTTACACTTCTTTTTAGCCATTTCCCAAGTTTTGTTTTGGGAAAACATTTCTTGCTCATGCTCAATCCAAGTATGAGTCAGGCAGATTGGGCCAGCTAAACAGAGCTTTGCATTCCCCTAGCAACAGTAATTGATTCTGGGATGTGCGCATAACCAGATCAGAGCCAACGTACAAAAAAAAAAAAATTGCTTGCTCTGCCAAGAGATAGGCATTCCACTGGATTTGAAGCTGAAATGATATAAAGCTGACTCCTTGCAATAGCCATGCACCAACACAGAGGAAGTGGGAGCAAAGCTGGAGAAAGAATTGAAGTTCTGCTGACTTTATGTGAGACACTATATCAAGTCATTTTTTAAACTAAAATCCCTTTCACTGAACTTTTCATCTATGTAGGCCAATTAATTAATTATCATTTTATTTAAACCAGCTGGATTGGTTTTGTGTCACATGCAACCTAATATACTTTCTTTCATCATGCTAATGTATATACATATAACACTATGTATTATAAATATTGAATCTTGTCTTTGTCTTTACTTGGGACCAGGGAAATTACGTTGTGTATCTCTGCATCTTTTGCACTTCGCACAAAGCCTGCTTCATAAGAATGCATAATATTTATCAATTATAGAGAATTTTTTTTTTTTTTTGAAACAGGATCTCTCATTCTGTTGCCCAGGCTGGAGTGCAATGGCTCGATCTCGGCTCACTGCAACATCCGCGTCCCAGGTTCAAGCAATTCTCCTGCTTCAGCGTCACAAGTAGTTGGAACTACAGGCATGCGTCACCATGCCCGGCTAATTTTTGTATTTTTAGTAGAGACGGGGTTTCACCATGTTGGCCAGGCTGATCTCAAACTCCTGACTTCATGTGATCCACCCACCTCAGCCTCCCAAAGTGCTGGGATTACAGGCATGAGCCACTGTGCTCAGCCTAGAGAAAAAAAATGTTTAAGCAGCTAACATAAGAAAAGAGGCAATTTAAAAAATTCATCTTCCACCATCGATGTTTTCAAAGTAAATTGTAAATGATAGACTAGAGTTTTTATAAGAAGGAAAATGATTTTTCTCCAGAATTTTAAAAAAAATCTCCAAGAATAAAATTAGAAAACTTTCCAATCACTTGTAAGATTTTCACAAAGCACCACCTCACCTTCTTTTTCTTGAAAAGCATTACTCCAGGTAACTTTTTTACCCCTGTTTCCTTGTCTTGATTGTCTCCTAAAACAGATTCCAATACTTCTGATTCTTTGAATTTCTCCTCCTCCTCCTCCTCCTCCTCCTCCTCTCCATCTGCCACTTCTTCTTCCCATTCCTCCACCTTACCACGCTTATCAGAACCTTTTCTTTCACGCGTTTCCTTTAAGGTTCCTATTTTCTTATTTTTAACTAATATTTTGAATTTTAGTGCCTAAGGAAACAATTTGAGAGATACAATTACACATTTACAAGTAAATTTGCATTGTAACAGTCACTGAAAAGTGTTTCACTATATTTCCAATTAGCCTACAGTAATAAGATGTAAGAACTCCATTTTTTCCCATACCCCTATTCACATCTCAGTAGAGGAATGAATACAGTGATATAATGCTATTGATTGTAATTCACCAAAAAATAAGCCTGTTGTGATTGAGATTTACCATATGCCATTGCTTTTTATATCTCACAAGTTGGTACTATTCCAACAATTTGAAATATGTGAAAAGTATATATATATAAATACTTACCATGATATTGCAATGAAAATGTTACAACTTCTGGTAGTAAAAGCTTCAGCTCATCATTTTCTTATCCAACATTAAAAAGTATTAAATGAAATCAGGTATATTAAAATGTCTATCATAAGTGTCTGGCATCTAGTATAGACTAAATTAAAGATTCGTAATAAAGGCTCTTCAAATTTCTTCTGTATTACACATAAACATCATTAACTTAATATTTTCTGTCCTTCAAACTTAGAAGCATAGCAAAATTTACCATCAGTGTCACTTGTTCTAAATCTGAAGGCTTCTGGTTCCATTCTTTCACTTGGTTATTCCTGCCCTTAGGATAATTTCTTTAATTTAACAAGTACATTTAAGTACCGGCTGTGTTATATACAATGCTGAAATCTGGGTTATAAAGTAAAGTTCTTTTCTCCAAGGAGCTTTGATTGTCCTTTCTCTTTTGTCATCCTCAGGTATCCATTCAAATTATTCCATCATCTTGGGTCTTCCCTCTTTCACAATGACCCTTATGATACTCTCCACTGCAGAGTTTACCAAATGCACTCTGCAATCCCATGTATCAAGAATATTATCAGCTTGGGAAAGCGACAAATTCCTAGGATCTACTTCAAAATAAGGGAATCAGAATCTTGAATTGTGGGGCTGGAATTGGGCCTCCCTAAATAAGTCTCTAGGCAATTCTTTTACACACAAGGACTGAATATTGTAGGATAAGGTAACTTTTTTTTTTTTTTTTAGAGACGGAGTCTCACTCTGTCACCCAGGATGGAGTGCAGTGACATGATCTCAGCTCACTGCAACCTCCGCCTCCTGGGTTCAAGAGATTCTCCTGCCTCAGCCTCCCAAGTAGCTGGGATTACAGGGTAACTTTAATTCTTCATTTACTCATTGAAAAGCACCTCCCTGCTTTAATATGGAGCTAAAATTTGAATGAAAGCTATGTACGGGAATGCTAGAAAAATAGATTCATATATAATAGGAAGTGGGATTCTCTTCCAAGAAAGCTGAAAATTATAAGTTCTAGAATTGGACTATGATTCGGGTTTAATCTTTGATGATATGTTTCGAAATTCTTTACTATTTCTTTCCACCACAATTGAACACATTGAGTCTGTGGGCATTCTTATGCCACAAAAGAACCATGGTCTTTCCGTTTATCACACAGTTCATTCTTTTCTGTCTCAGTTCTATCATCAGCCCTATATGTCTTGTCACTAGTGTCACAACACTTTCACTTGAAAATTTTTCACTGATTTAAATAAAATGTTAAAAGAAGTAAAATTTGAAGATCTTCCAAATTTATTATGTCAAGGAGAAAAGTTCAGCCCTGGAAACTTAGTCATGTAATACAGCTGTTTTTCTTCGATGGTGCATGACCATTGCTTTCTGACCTTTGTGTTGAGATGTTATACATTGACCAGACTCCTTATTCTTTATTCAAACCCTGACTAAATGACCTTAGAGATAGAGAACCTTGTGATTACCTCTTTACAATAGAATGTTAAGCAAACCCCTTAGAGTGTAATCAACCGTAGCCAATCAAATCTTAAATCTGTACGTTAGCCCTTGTGTGGAGAATACTGTAATTCTGTTCTGTACCTCTGTTTTTGCCTGTATAAAACAATTTTCACTTTTTCCCACACCAGGAGCAATGACTACTATTCTTTGCTGTCTTGTGTGTCCCAGAAAGCTACCCTTACACTTTGCACTTGAATAAATTCTTCTAACTGAATCCCAAGCCTTTTGATTATTTTAAGTTGGCAAAAAAAAAATAAGGAAAATATAGAGGGAAATACCCAAATATTACAAAAATATTGTTATGTCTAGCAAAAATGAAGACATGTCAAAACCAAACTATTTGTTGTTAGACAATACTATTCATCAAAAATAAAGTTTATTTGTAATCTGATAAAATTTGGGATAGGGAGAAAGGCCCAGCAAAGGAAACTAAGCAGGAGTGGTCAAAGAGGAGTGAGGGAAGGCTAAAGAATGTGGTGTTACAGCAGAAAGTAATTCAGGGAAAGGAAGTGGAGGTCCACAGTATTGAATGTTAATGAGAGGACAACCAGATGAAGACTAAAAGAGGTTCATTAGAATTTATCAGTAAGAAAATCCTTGATGAATGTGATGGGAACTTTCCTGTGAAGCAATTAGAAGAGAAAGAGGGACTGAACAGGTTGCAAGGAGACAAGAAAATGAAAATTTGGGCCGTGAGAGGGAGTAATTCCTTTCTTTCTTTTTTTTTCAATAAGAAGGAGTTTCGTTCTTTTTGCCCAGGCTGGAGTGCAGTAGCTCAATCTTGGCTCACTGTAACCCCCGCCTCCCGGGTTCAAGCGATTCTCCTGCCTCAGTCTCCCTAGTAGCTGGGATTACAGGTGGATGCCACGACACCCAGCTAATTTTTGTATTTTTAGTAGAGACGGGGTTTCACCATGTTGCTCAAGGCTGGTTGTGAACTCCTAACCTCAGGGGATCCGCCCTCCTCAGCCTCCCAAGGTGCTGGGATTACAGGCATGAGTCACTGCACCGGGCCATAGAGAGGGAGTAATAAAGAGACAGCCAGAGAGAGAAGTGAAGTCCTGATGGTAGATGTGGACGTGATTTTTCAAAGCAAATACTTCAGTATGCTCAAATTAAGACGGAAAGGGTCATAGAGACAGGGAAATTGAAAAGAGTAGATTTTTTAAAGGGGAACTTGCTACCCAGCTGTTGAGATATTGGGTACTGACTCTATTTATAATCTAGAACTTTTGCCACTTTCTAGGACTTTTGCCTGTAAAACATACTAAATTTCTGGTCCTTAATACTAATTGCTTTGATATTGTGGACCCATGGGGTAGGAGACACAATCAAAATGTGGGTTGTATGTATATATATATACATTTTATCGAAATATATTCACCTAAGCATTCATGAGAACATTCCCTAAGCAACATTGCAAAGATAAACCTCTATACGTGATCAAAACTAAGCATTTTCATTGGTCTCTAGCCCAGTTTCACGGGCCAATATAACAGTGACATGTTTTCATGGACTTTTTTCTTAACCTGAGTTTCTCAGAAAAAAATGTTACCTCTGGTGATGGTAGAGTATCAGGAAAATCATCAAGCATATCAGAAAGCAAGGACTCTCCAAAAGTAGCCTGCAAATTGTCTGCCATTACTTCTTGTTGGGCAGTGGAGCAGTGATTTTCTAAAGAGAGCACCACTGGGTAGTCAGATGTCTAAAAAAGTAACCATTACTATGGTTATTCATCAAAACTTCTAAATAATTGTAAGGCAATTAATATAAGTGCTTAATGTATTTTAAAACTTACTTCTAACGTTTAGTACCTTTGCAAAATAAGTATTCTTTAAACTGAAAGTACTTTTGAGTTTGGCAAAACAGAGACCATTAAATCTGCATAAAAAGAAATGTATTACTATTTGCACCAAAAGAATAGGAACAACTGAAGCATCCATCAGTGAGTACTTATTTAAATAAATTATACTGGCCAGGCTCAGTGGCTCACACCTGTAATCCCAGCACTTTGGGAGGCTGAGGTGGGCAGATCACCTGAGGTCAGGAGTTCGAGGCCAGCTTGTCCAAAATAGTGAAACCCCATCTCTACTAAAATCACAAAAATTAGCCAGGTGTGGTAGCGTGTGCCTGTAATCCCAGCTACTCAGGACACTAAGGCAGGAGAATCACTTGAACCCGGGAGGCAGAGATTACAATGAGCCGAGGTTGCGCCATTGCATTCCAGCCTGGGTGACAGAGCAAGACTCCATCTCAAAAATAATAATAATAATAATAAACAAATTATACCATATCCATATAAAGGAATGATATAGACCAATTAAGAAGAAGGCAGGATGAGCATGGTGGCTCACACCTGTAATCCCAGCACTTTGGGAGGCCGAGGCGGGTGGATCACCTGGGGTCAGGAGTTCGAGACCAGGCTGGCCAACATGGCGAAACCCCATCTCTACTAAAAATGCAAAAAAGCAAATTAGCTAGGCGTGGTGGCAGGTGCCTGTAATCCCAGTTACCTGGGAGGCTGAGGCAGGAGAAGTGCTTGAACCGGGAGGTGGAGGTTGCAGTGAGCCGAGATTGCACCATTGCACTCCAGCCTGGGTGACGGAACGAGACTCTGTCTCAAAAATAAAAATAAAAAAAAAGAAGAAGAAGACAGAGCTATCTATACTGCTATAGAAAGTTATCTACGGGTTTATGAAGAAAAGCAAGTTACCAAAAAGTAGCATGCTATATTTTTATTGTTAATATACAAATATTTAGAGATTTTAAAAAGTGAAACAAAAACATTATTAACACTGATGAGTTGGGGGAAATGTCAATATTCTGCTTTTTCAGTTTTAAGTTCTGAAATCAAAACTCATTGTTTTAGAATTAGAAACAAAGATAAAGATATTTCCAGTTTCTAATAGCAAAGGAGTTTTATTAAGTGAAGGTGGCTCTACAAAGGTATTTTCTGCCCTTTCTCATTGCTGTAACTTCAAAACTTGCCATTAAATAGGGAACAAAACATCATTGGATCTTATTTATGATTTTTTTCTTTGTTTTGATTTCACATATACTTATCAGGGCACAAATTTACCAATTTGTAAACAAGCCAGGGAATCACAAGTCTTACTGCATTTTCACAGCACTCAGAACAGGGTCGATTATTACTATGTCTTTTTAATGTATGAGTGTATTGCTCTGTGGCTGCTGTGACAAAAATTACTACAAACGTTGGTGGCTTAAAACAACAACATTTATTCTCTCACTGTCTAGTCACCAGAAGTTTGAAATCAGTTTCACTGGTCTCAAATCAAGGTGTTGGTAAGGCTGCACTCCCTTGGAAGGCACTGGAGAAGAATCCTCCTTGCCTCTTCCAGGTTTGGGTGGCTGCCCACATTCCTTGGCTTGTGGCCACATCTCTCTAATCTCTGTCCCTGTCTTCCCATTGCCTCCTCCTTTGGTGTATCAAATCTCTCTCTACTTCCTTCTTATAAAAGTCCTTATGATGGTGTTTAGCGCCTACTCAAATAATCCAGAATAATCTCCCCATCTAGAGGTCTTTAACTTAATTACATCTACAAAGACACTTTTTCCAAATAAAACAACATTTACAAGTTCCAGGAATTAAAACTTAATATTTTTGGAAGCCCTTATTTGACCTACACAATGATCTTCTCAACTAGAGTGAGTCCACTGACTCACTCTGATCCCAAAAGAATAGGTAAAGTTTTTTCCAAATATAATAAGTAATTCTGAGACTGGGCAAAGTGATGGCCTAAAAGGTGGATTCTTCCATGAGGCCCTGATGTCACTGACATCATTTCTCTTTCTTCTTGGCTCCATCTTGTGGGAAGATCCTCTTTCTTTTATCTTCCCTGGCCACATTGAAAGTGGATGTTGAGGAGTTTGCTCTCTTGAAAGCCAAGCAAAGTTTGCCCCCCATTTCCTTACCAAAGGCTGTTTTAAGGCTCACCTAAGAGTCATACTTATGAGGTTTTTTTGGCAGTATAAGTCCCTCAAAACTTAGATTTCTTATGTATTTATTCTAGTAAACTCATGCAACTAGACCAAATTATGACTTCCCTAGTCATAATTATTGTCTATTTAATTTCATGTCCTCTTTTTCCAAATTAATAGTGACTACCTTGAGTAGGAAGTCTAAACTTTAATCTTATCTATGCTGCAAAACTGAGTCACCTTGTTCAGCTGGGAAGTCTCATTGAGTCTCCACTGCTCAAAGCCTTGTTTAAAATCTCACTTCTTGCTCTTTCAGGTGTTTTTACACGCATTTTATTGTGTATACTTAAGGTATACAACATGATGTTATGGAACACACGTAGATAGTAAGAAGGTTATTACAGTGAATCAAATTAACATATCCATCTATCCATCATTTCACAGTTACCCTTTTTAAAATTTTTGTAGCAAGAGCAGCTAAAATCTATTCATTCAGCATGAATACCATATACAGTACAATTTTATTACCTATAATCCTCATATGATACATTAGATGTCTAGACTTTTTCATCCTACATATGTGCTACTTTGTAGCCTCTGACCTACCTTTCTCCATTTTCTTCTCCCTCCTCACACCTCGTTCCTGTCAACCACTGTTTTGTTATCTATCTCTGTACATTTGAGAGTTTTTTTTCTAAATTCCACATAAAAGTGAGATCAGGCATTATTTCTTTCCGTGTCTGGCTTATTTCACTTAACATCATGTCCTGACTCATGTTGTGGTAAATGGAAAGATCTCATTCTTTGTAAAGACTGAATCATATTCCATTGCATATATCCATTTACTTTATTCATTTGTCTGTCAATGAACACTAGGTTGTTTCCATATCATGTCTATTGTGAACAATTCTACAGTGAACACTGCAGCACAAAAACTTTATGAGATGGTTATTTAATTCCCTTTGGGTATGTACCCAGAAGAGGGATTACTGGGTCATATGGTGGCTCTATTTTTTATTTCTTTAGAAACCTCCATGCTGTATTCCCATTGGTGGTACCAATCTACATTTCCATCATCAGTGTACAGAGTTCCCTTTTTGCCACGCCCTCGCCAACGTTTGTTATCATTTGACTTTTTGATGAGACCTTCTAACATGGTAAGACTGTGAGGTGGTATCTCATAGTGGTTTTGATTTGCATTTCCCTGGTGACTAATAATGTTGAGTACCTTTTCATATACTTGTTGGCCATTTTCATGTCTTCTTTGGAGAAATGCCTATTCAGGTTTTTTGTTCATTTTTTAATCAAGTTTTTTTTCCACTAATGAGTTGTATGAATTCTTTATAAAATTTGGATATTACTCCCTTATCAGATACATGGTTTGCAAATATTTTTTCCCCAATTCATAGGCTGCCCTTTGATTTTGTTGGTTGATTGTTTCCTTTGCTGTGCAAAAGCTTATTAGTTTGATGTAGTCCCAGTTATTTATTTTTGCTTTTGTGATCTGAGCTTTTGATGTAATATCAAAATAATAATTGCCAAAGTCAGTGTCTAGGAGCTTTTCCCCTATGTTCCCTTTTAGGGTTTTCATAGTTTCTAATATTATATGTAAGTTCTTTATCCATTTTAACATGATTCGTTGTGTATGGCATAAGATAAGGGTCTAATTTCGTTCTTTAGCATGTCGAAATTCAGTTTTTTCAGTACCATTTATTGAAGACACTATCCTTTACCATTTTGCCTTCTTGGTCTCCTTGACAAAAATTAGGTTGACCATATATGCTTAGGTTGATCTCTAGGCTCTCTATTCTGTTCCACTGGTCTATATGTCTGTTTTTCTGCACAGGACCATGCTGTATTGATTACTATAGCTTTGTAATATAATTTTAAATCAGAAAGTGTGATGCCTCCAACTTTGTTTTCATTTCTCAGCATTATTTTGGCTATTTGAAGTCTTTTATACTTCTTTACAAATTTTAGGACTTTTTTTTCTATTTCTATGAATAATGCCTTTGGAATTTTGATAAGAATTGCATTAAATCTGTATACTGTAGCCTAGTATAGTTGTTCACACCTGTAATCCCAGCACTTTGGAAGGCCAAGATGAGAGGATCTTCTGAGGCTGGGACTTTGACACCAGCCTTGACAACATAACAATACCACACCCCAAGGGAAAAAAAACCCTGTGTATTGCTTTAGACAGCATGAACATTTTAACAATATTATTTTATATCTTCTGATTCAGGAGTATAGGATATCTTTTCACGTATTTGTGTCTCCAATTTCTTTCATCCATGTTTTATAGTTTTCAGTATACAGATCTTTCACTTCCTTGGTTAAATTTATTCCTAGATATGTCATTTTTATACTATTGTAAATGAGATTTTTTCTTAATTTCTTTCAATTAGGTCACTATTTGCGTATAAAAATACTACTGATTTAAATATGTCGATTTTGTGTTCTGCAACTTTACTGAATTCATTTATGAGTTCTAACAGGGTTTTTTGTGGGGAATTGTTGGGCTTTTTTACATACAGGATTATGTCATCTGCAAATAAACATAATGTTGCTTCTTTTCTTCCTATTGGAAATAATAGAAAGCATTGCATTTTGTCTCTTTTTCTTATCTAGTTGCCCATTTCTTGCTTTTTGGAATCTTAGAAGCTGTAGGCTTTTCATCCTTGCAAGGCCTTTGAATTTTAAGACTGTCACTATTTTTTTAAATTCATTTTTCCACTCTGAATTAGGTGAGGGAGTTAGCCATGCAAATATTTGGGAAGAGTATTTCATATAAAGGGGGAATAGCAAGTACAAAGGCCTTGAGATATGTCTGAAAAAGACGAAGGAGGCCAGAATGGCCAAGTGAACAGGGATGGAGTAGCAGGAGAGTTAAAATAGGTAATGAAAAACTGAGCACTTATGGCCTTGTGAGTCATTGTACAAATTTCAGCTTTTATTTTGAGTGAGGCCGAAGGCTTTGAGAAGGGGAATGACATAGTCTGAGTTACCAAAAATCACTCTGGTTGATATGTTGAGATGAGATTGCAGGGGAATAAGAAAAGAAGCAAGAATATCAGAGAAGAGGGCGGTGGGATCATTTAAATGAGAGGTGATGTTGGTTGACTACGACAGTGACAGTAAAAATGGGCAGAGATAGTTAAATTCAGGATACATTTTAAAAGTAAAGCCACTGCTCAAAAGAAGACATTTATGCAGCCAAAAAACACATGAAAAAATGCTCATCATCACTGGCCATCAGAGAAATGCAAATCAAAACCACAATGAGATGCGATCTCACACCAGTTAGAATGGCGATCATTAAAAAGTCAGGAAACAACAGGTGCTAGAGAGGATGTGGAGAAATAGGAACACTTTTACACTGTTGGTGGGACTGTAAACTAGTTCAACCATTGTGGAAGTCAGTGTGGCGATTCCTCAGGGATCTAGAACTAGAAATACCATTTGACCCAGCCATCCCATTACTAGGTATATACCCAAAGGATTACAAATCATGCTGCTATAAAGACACATGCACACGTATGTTTACTGCGGCACTATTCACAATAGCAAAGACTTGGAACCAACCTAAATGTCCAACAACGATAGACTGGATTAAGAAAATGTGGCACATATACACCATGGAATACTATGCAACCATAAAAAATGAAGAGTTCATGTCCTTTGTAGGGACATGGATGAAACTGGAAACCATCATTCTCAGCAAACTATCGCAAGGACAAAAAACCAAACACCGCATGTTCTCACTCATAGGTGGGAATTGAACAATGAAAACACATGGACACAGGAAGGGGAACATCACACTCTGGGGACTGTTGTGGGGTAGGGGGAGGGGGGAGGGATAGCATTAGGAGATATACCTAATGCTAAATGACGAGTTAGTGGGTGCAGCACACCAACATGGCACATGTATCCATATGTAACTAACCTGCACATTGTGCACATGTACCCTAAAACTTAAAGTATAATAATAATAATAATAAAAGTAAAGCCAAGATGATTTACTGAAGAATTGATTGAGGGGATTGAGAGAAGGAGAAGAAGGCTACAGTTGGCAAAAAAGGTCTTGGTTAGAGCACATGAAAGTTGTCATTGATGAGATGGGGAAGATCGTGGCGAGAGCAGGACTAGAGAAATATCAGGGAGCTCAATTTTAAACATGTTAAGTTAAATATGCCTATTCATATCCAAGTGGTAATGTCAAACAGGCAGTTGTGTACATTGGTGTGAATTCAAGAAAGAGACTGGAGTAGAAATAAATAAATTTAGAAATAATAGAAACTACATGTTTAGGAGAATCAGTGCCATACTCTCAATGTTTTTCTATTAAGATAGAAATTGTTCATATATGATATTTGTATCTTTGAAATATTTATTTTGTACTCCATTTTAATGTATAGTAGATAAATTTATATAAATTTGTGATTTTAAGTTTATGTTGACAGATTATGTAATGTATTGACATAAGAGAACTTTAAGTTTATTACATTTGTAAATTTAATGTATTAGGTACACATTACACAGTTTTAGTACATAGTAAGAATTCTTTTAGTCATTTTGATTGTACTGAAATTGTACTATAATTGAAGTACTTAAGAAATCAAGTGTGTTAAGTTTACAAAAACAACAAAATGTCTGAAGGTACAAAATTAGCCATGTTTATAAATGAAACCAGTGTTATTTAGAACTCCTTAACATTGAGGGATTGCAAAAACCTGCTCAATTTATAGAGTAGGATTCATAAACTGAGCCCAAATTCTAGGAATAACTATATCGTTGAATCTGTAATAAATTAAACATTGTTGAATCCAAAGTAAACTTCTGAACATTTCTTACTATATCAATAGCTGTCATTATAGTCATTAAAATGTCAGCAATTGAAATGATGCATTGTTGACACATTTTATTTTGTCTTGAAAGTAAAAGAGTTGAATATTGGTAAACTATCTACTATTACCTAGACCAGTATTTCTCAAACTTTCCTGGCCATCATCCACAATAATAAATATATTTTACATTGTGAAACAATACACACACACACGAGTAAACAAAAAGTTCCATGAAACACTATGTACCTTACCACCTGAAACTAACTTTGATAAATCTACCTTTAACTATATACAACATGGATTCCACTGCCTACTAATGGATCATAACCCACAATTTGAAATATCATCTAAAGTAAGGCTAAGCATTATAGGATTTTGAAGCAAGTAAATTAGAATTGCTTCTGTTTAAATAGCTACAGTTGAACAAAGATATGTACATACCATGAATGCATACTTGTGTATAGCTTGGATAACAGTTTTAAACAGAAGTTTGCTTGTGAGTGTGTAGCCATGATATACAACAGGTTCATTTTGTGCTCCATCCCAGCAGTCAATCTCCAAACAACGGCATCCTTTCACAAGGGCACTAGCAAAATTTCAGCAAAATAAAATGTTACTCCTGGACCATTAAAAATATATACCAAAGTATTAAAATATTCCAAAGACCATTTGATTTTATAATAAATGCATAAATGAGTCCATAAAACTCTACGAAAACTTGTCTTTGGGACAAGTTTTGAGTCTCTAGAAATTTGCATTAAAAAGGAAGACACATACTATCTGTGTAGTACAATACTGTGTCTTTCTCGCTAGTCAAATGTTTTACTCTTCTGTGCTCTCCATACAAGGCTTGGTTTTCAGTAAGCAATGAAGATACCTGCTCTGTAGTTGTAGCTCTGAAACATCCCTACTCCCAACCCATATAATTTTACTTATGGTGGCATTTACTGTTCAATGCCATACCACTGAAAAGTGATAATGTTCAAAGCCCTCTCAGAATAGTAAAATATATTAATAAAATCTTATCTAATTCTTTCCTCATGTCAGGCTTTGGGGAATGGGGTATATGGCAGAAAGGGAAGGATAAAGAAAAGATAAAGCATGACCATACTTGCTCTCTGGAAACAGTGTTGGCTAGACAGTATGGAAGCTAGAGGGCCTGGTGAATCAGCAAATAATCCTTATCTCTCTAACCATTTAACATAAGGCCATCTCTAATTTTAATCCAAGTAAGCACTAGAGAAAATCAAGGTTTATGCAAAGGAAGCCTGGACACCTGCCCATCTATGTCTATTCGACTTATAATTTCACTAGGAGAAAAGTATGACCTGCTTGCCTCAGAATACAAGTTCACAGCTTTATCAAAACTGAGGAAACTATATTTCTACTTCTGCTGATATCTAAAACTGGGCCTGATTTTTCTACCTAAAAAATAAATATCAGTTTCTTGATTTAAACATAAATTCTATCTTAGGTTCATTAAATCAGTTGTACCCACTGTGTTTAAATTAATTTTCGGTGTTTATACTACAAGAGAACAGTGACAGGATGCTTTATTAGCACATATGCTTTTATTTACTTTGTGTCAGTGGAAGCTGATTGCATTCAGATTTTTCACTGACTTTATAATAATGAATATAAGCAAATAGGGGTGTCTCAAAATCTTCATACCCAGCCCAGAGTAGGCCATTGTATGCCATCATGAAATAGGTCATTTGCCCCAAACTACCAAGAGTTCACTCAAATTTATTGATTTATGTATAGATATTGTTTTATTGATTCATGCAAATATAGTTATAGCATTAAGATAATTCTTTAAATTATTTCACAGACACATACAAAGAGTTGTATAGTTGTTCCTATTACCTATGAACCTGGCCTGACATGGAGCTAATATGTGCCAACCACAGACACGGTCAGCAACACTAACATGAGGCAATGGTTAGTGCTGTTTCTACAACAGCAGGGATTGAAATTTCAGTCCATAAAACATGTTTGACATAAACTGACTGTTAGTAAATATTTACTGTGTTTATATTAAAAAAATGGGAACTGTAGAGATGTAAGAAGAAAAGTGGAAGGCAGAAAAATGTGATCTTCTAAAACGCGATCTTGGAAGAGACAAAACTGAATCTGAGAGCTGACTTGAAACACCGGGATCTTAGAATCGATAACTAATAGGAAAGAGGTTAAAAAAGCTCCCTTGTCATACATAGAGATATTTTTCCATAGAAAACCAGTAAGTACATTAAATTACCCCATGTCTACAGGCTACTGGTTTTCCACTGGGACGACGTTGCCTCACAGGAGGGATTTGGCAGTGTCTGGAGACATTTTCGGCTGCCACAACTGGAGATAGGGAGAGGTTTGTAACTGGCATCTAGCAGGTAACGGTCACAATGCTGCCAAACATTCTGCAATGCACAGGACAGCCACCAACAACAAAGAATTATCTGACTTAAAAAATGAAAAGTTTGAAAAACCCTGCCGTAAGTCATGACAACCTGAAGAAGAGAGTGTCGTCCCAGCACCAAGTACTTATATAAAATCAGTAGTTTTTCCAAACAGAAGCACAGAGCACCAAATGGGCCATATGAGAAAATGAATCTTTTAGATTTAGTTCTGAGAGAGAGAGAGAGAGAGAGAGAGACCTTATATACCCTTGGGAATAATAGAGATAAAAGATGGAAGAACCCTGATGAGGAACTAAGGCTTTAGAGAGAAAGAGAATTGGTGAATCTCATTTATCTTGGAGGCTTCACCAACCAAGCCAAATCTTTATTAAGAACAATTAAATTCTTAATAAATTCTTTTGGGGTGTTTTGGGTTTTTTTTTTTTTTTTTTTTTTAGAGACAGAGTCTCGCTCTGTCGCCCAGACTGGGGTGCAGTGGCGCGATCTCGGCTCTCTGCAAGCTCCGCCTCCGGGGTTCACGCCATTCTCCTGCCTCAGCCTCCTGAGTAGCTGGAACTACAGGCGCCCACCACCACGCCCGGCTAATTTGCGTATTTTTAGTAGAAACGGGGTTTCACTGTGTTAGCCAGGATGGGGTTTTTTAATTTTGCTTTATTTTTTGTTTTTGTGTCTTTTTTTTGTTTTTGCTTTTTGTTGTTTTTAAGATGGGGTCTCTGTCACCCACACTAAAGTGCAGCCTCGAAGTCCTAGACGCAAGTCATCATCCCACTTCAGCCTCAAAACTAGCTGGGACTACAGTCACATGCTACCACATTTGGGTAATCTGCTTTGGTTTTTGTTTGTTTGTTTGTTTAAGTGCACAGTGCTTTATTTAGGCATGTGGCAATGCACTATAATGTAAAACTTCAGAGTTTTCTTAACTAATTGTCTTTGTATTGGAGAAATGGACCTAGAATATTCATAGAGAAATCTTGTCTGGCCCGTGGATACTCTCTGGGCAAATAAGGCAGAAGTTCTAAATTCGGCTACATTTGTAGAATTGCAAATGAATATATTTCTTGGCTTATGGATTTATTTATGTATTTAGATTTTAAGTTGGAGAAGAAACAATGTTTATTTGTAAAGTTTCTTAATTTCTATGGAAGAATGTTTGCTTTCCTGACTCGTATTTGATTATGACAGTAAATTGTCTTGCCTATTTCATCAACAGAGTATGAGTTCTCTGGAGTGCTGCCAGAGAACAATCTTGAGCTTTTTACTTGGGGTGGGGGGAAAAAACCACCAAGAACTATATTGTGAAAGAAAACTTTTCATAAATAATATTGGCTCTCGCTACTTCTCTAGATAGTTTTAATTTTATCCATGGATCAAGTCAACCTTTACAAAACTGCATATTCAGACTACATGGTTTGGTCGCCAGCAAAATGTTTTCAGTGATTGTGCAATGTCATGCCAACCACTTACATGTGGAGGCACCTAAGAGAAAGTTTTACCTTCTCTAATGGTGATGTCGAGGACACTCCACTATTTCACTTTGAGCCTTTTTGGAAACAAATAGAGAAAATTTCTCTCTCATTCACTACTGTTTTTTATGATCATTGTAAACCTTGTAACTAATCCTGTTTCTCTCTTGACTTTGGGCTAGGAAACTTACAGGTGATAGTCTCCATGCATTCTAGAATTTGTACAGAACTTTGTGGTATGAAATTTCCACTCTTAACTTTATTTCATCTATTTATCTTTAAATTTCCTTCAAATACTTCCTATAAACTATCAAGGTATAAAATATTGTAATTTTTGTTGTAACTTATTTAGATTGTGTAATGTTACTATTTTCTATTTGAAGTTGAATTTTAACTGATAATAAAAATAAATTTAAGAATCTTTTGGTACATTAAGATATTGAATGCTTTACAGCAGTAATATTCTTTTTCCTTTTGTAAATATGAGGAAATCGAGATACACAATGGTTATATCTGTCACAAAATTAACAGATGAGGGAAAGGGAAGAAATATGAGCACTAGAAACTTAAACATTGATATTTAAACACTATATTATGCCACTAGTCACAAGGAAAAATATTTTGAAAGACTTTCATACTAAGCATGTATCTTCCAAAGGTGGATAAAGAAACAGAGAAAAGTACAATTAAATTTAAATGTAAATTTGCAGTTGGGTGAAACTTTTTCTTGTAATGTAAAAGTAATTATATATATTTCTAAATATAACTGCTTTAATATTTATATTTTCTCTCTTAAAAAATTAAAATAACAAAAAATGAATGGAAATTCCTATAATGAAATTATAGCTATAAATTGGGCTGTCTTTACAGAATTCTAAAAGAATACATTTCAAAATTTGTGAATTTATGTCTTTACTTAGATTTGAAATTAGAGAAGCAGCAATATTTACTTGTATGTTTGATATTATCTTGGAATTAGAAGATATCTTTTCTATTGATGGTTTTACCTTAAGTAATACTATCTAATCATTTGGTTTTAAATATCCCATATATGCTGATAACTTCCAATTCTGTTTTTCCAGTCTGATAACTTCTGAATTCCACACACACATAGATCAGACTATCTGATCTAGCCATTTGGAAACTAATTGATATCTCATACTTAACATGGAAACCACAGAACCCTTGCATGTTGCCTCAAACCCTACAATGGGCTTCTCTCTTGGGCTTCAACATCTCAGCCAACAGTATCACTGTAATTTGGTTATTGGAATGAAAATCTTGATTCCTCTCTTTCCCTCATATCTCTCTTCAAATCACCTGGTAAGTCATGTTGGCTATACTTCCTAAAATTACATGGTCCCCAACATATGATGGTTCAACTTATAATTTTTCAACATTATGATAATGCAAAGAAAATATGCATTCAGTGGAAATCGCATTTCGAATTTTGAATGTTGGTCATTTCCCAAGCTAGCAATATGCTGTATGAGATACTCCGTCGCAAGATGTTGAGCAGCGGCAGTGAGCTACAGGTCCCACTCAGCCACATGATCACAAGGGTAAACAACCAAAACTCTATGGTGTCCTGGGTTGCCAGTTTTTGGGGGTGCTTTGGGAGTGAGGATATGATTTAGCCTCACTGTAAGCTAGTGTAAGTGTGTTAAAGTAAGCTAGGTTAAGCTATAATGTTTGGTAGATTAGATGTACTAAATGCATTTTCAACTTAAGATATTTTCAAGTATTGGGATGTAACCACATTGTAAGTTGAGAAGCATCTGTATCTCAAATTCAACCACTTATCATCTCAGCTGCTGCCTCATGAGTTCACCACCAGCTATGTCACCTGCAATGCTACACCATCTTCCCAAATCATCTTCTACCTCCACTCTGGCCCCATCAGTCATTCCTCCACATTATTGAATAAATCAAATTACGGCACTATCTTAAGGAAAATCCTTCTCCGTGCAGCTGGGATAAAATCTATTCTCCTCTCCATGCTCTACAAGATCCTCATTAACTGACTCTGCCTACCTCCTCAAACTCACCTCCCTTCATTCACCATTGACTTGTCTCTAGCCACATTTGCCATTTTTCTCTCATTTAAACATGCCAAGCACTTACTCTGTTTAACATGACCTTCCTACTAGATCTTTCTAAGGCTTCCTGTATCATCACTCATGCCACAACTATTTCTTTTTACCTCTTGAGAAGACTTTTCTGGCAACTTTACCCTAAGTAACGCCCTCCACCCCACAGTCACTTTCTATCACATTACCTTAGTTCATCTTCCCTGTATGATTCATTCATCCTTGAAAACATTTTTTTACCTGGTTATTATCTGTCTATCTGCTTGTACACAGATAAATGTAGCAGCTTGGAAAATCTTATTCTGCACTGTATCTGAGCTGACTGACTAAACTGAAGTCTGGTATTAGCAGTATGATAGGTACATTGTTAGGTATAAAATCAGCAATGCAATGTGGATTATTTTTAATCTATGTAAACTATTTAACATACAAGTCTATAAAAATCACTATCCATAAATGTGAAGTTGTACAATGTACTGTATTTATGTGTTGGCTTTAGTTATAGTATGTGTCCTGATGTCTGAGAATTAATTTTAAACATATTTATTAAAATAGAGGATCTTCTGACTAGCTAAATAAGAGTCTTCTTCATATGCTTTCCTTTGAGAAGTGTCTAGGTTATTCAGCAAACTTCGGAGGGGCCATAAACATGGAGAAGAGGTTAACAGGTGGGATTAGAAGGAAAGCATATGATACTAATGCATACAATAAATTACGTTGCCACTTCATCCAAATGTTGGATCTTCAAGATATGTACAAGTAAAAATTTCTATTCCCTATGAGTTTGGATAACATGGAGAGTCTTCTTTTTATTGTGCACTCTTGCCTACTGAGGTAGACACTGCCAGGAACTTCCAAGTATTTTTAAATGTAATAGATTTAAAAATAAAATAAATACCTTACATATCCCCAAAGGTCACTTGGTCCCAATAATTGATCAGATACCAAATATGTGTTATGTGAAGATGAAATAAAATAATCATTTAATGGATGAGTCATATCTTGATAAACTTTTCCACATTCATTTTTAAACAGTAGGCATTCACGTGAATCCATGTATCTTGTAAAACCTTCTAATGACATTTGGTGTGCTTTCCTAACTAAAAAAATAAAATAAAATAAGTTAAAAGGATGCAAAAATACCATTAGCAAGACAAAAAACTACATCTCACTTGTAAACTTACTCAGTAGTAGAGCATATTTCTAAAATATTCCTTTAGAATTAATATTAATACTATATTTATGTTGTTTGGAAACAAATTTTTGTAGTAAAACCTTCAGTTCTTCCATATTAACATTCAAGTAAATAATATATTATTTAATTATCTCTTCTTTTATGTTTTGAAAATACACACAAGAAAAGTACATATATTATGGACCAATGAACTTCGACAAGCTACACATCTGGATAACTGGCACACAGGTTGAGGAACAAAGCATTGCAGTGTTCCAGAAGCCTGCCTCCGACTAACTTCCCAGTCACTCACCACACCCAAGTATATCAACTGATCTGACTTCGAAAAGCATAGATTAGTTTTCTTTGGTTGTTGCACTTTATATGAATTGACTCAGACAGTATGTATTTTTTGTACCTGGTTTCTTTTACTCAACATTCTATTTCAAAGATTTACTCTTGTAGTTGCATGTAGTTATAGTTACACATTGCTCATTCCCATTACTTTACAGTATTCCATTGTATGACTATGCCACAATTTATTTATTCATTCTATCACTGATAGGCATTTAGATAATTTCCTGTTTGGGGCTGCTACAAATTGTGCTGCCCAAAATAACCAGTAAATGTCTTTTAGTGCAAATATATACACATTTCTGTATGGTGCATGCCTAGGAATGGAATTGCTGGGTCATTTGCATCTGATCATCTTTAGTAATTAATCTCTGAACTTTTTTACTCACTGTAATATGTACCAAAATATCAATCAAGCAGAAGACTGGCTCTGGAAACAGCCTGGACTCATATCCATTTAACTTGCTATATGATCTTGAGCATATTAGCTAACCTCTCCCTATCTGTGGAATGGGGGTAATAATAGGATCTACCCTTATATATTCACTCTAAAATTTTTAGTTGCTATTATTACTGTTGATAGTTCATTTCAACCAAAAAGAAAAGGTGACATGAGCATTCACTTGATTGGAGTGTGATCTTTGGCAGAGAATTTTATTTCCAGGAATTTATCCTATGGAAGTAGAGACTCAGACAGTGATGTACAAGAATGCTCACATTAGCATTATTTATAAAAGCAAGATAAGTGCAGGGGAATAAACAAATTAAAGCTCAAAATATGATACAATACTAAGCAGCCATTAAGAATAATGTATCATAAAAATATAGTGACATAAGTAAATGTTATGACATCATAGAAATGAAGAAGACAGCATTCAAAATGCTATTACTATTTTGGTTTAAAAAATAAAAGCTAGAAGAAAATAAATGAAATTTTTATAGGTATACAAACCCTCTATTTCAAGCCATATAAATTTAGGAAGATAGAAGTGTATGGAGCAAATGAATCATGCATTGTAACAGTAATGACTTGCATACATTTATTATTTTTCCCTGTTTAATTAGCAGTAATTGGCTTAGCCCTTTTGAACTATTGAATAATTAAATAAATATCTTTGGTAACGGAATAGAAAATAAACTCATTTTGTTCCCTTAAAAACTACCAGTTTGAAATGAGGATTAATCACATGGATTTTTAAAAACCTCATTTGGTGCATGTCACATACCAATGACGGATGAGGCTGAGGAACTTGGCAGCATTTGAAACTATAAGATCATAATTCAAATTGGCCTTAATAAGACACCAAAGTGATCAATAATCATGTAAATGAAATGCAAGGTCCTGGCTGTGTTGGAGAGTATTTGAGGCAGGTGAAGGCTCAAAAGAGGAAATGGATGAACAGTATAATATTGTAGTTAAAATGCAAACACAATTCCAAAGTGTCACTGCCGCCATCCCAACATCTCATTGGTATCTTTTAATTTACCACCTGAAGTTTACAGTGCCAAACTAATTTTTTTGGTAATATTCTCCAGATCAGTGCTACTTAAAGTGCTCATCTGTAAACTGGTTGTTTCCAGTTGGCAACGACATAAAGAGCTTGAGCCAGAACATAAATCAATTCACTACTTCCTTAGAGAAAGTCTTGCTATTAAAGAAAAAAAAAAAGTCATCTGAACTCATCAGTTCTGCTTAGTGATATAGTCGCTTAGTATTCTTGTGCAAGCTCTTTACCTTGCTGCTAACCTGCAACAATTTAATGGTGCTGAGACCAAATTGTCACTAACACTCAACTCAATGACACCACTGCAATGTCGAGAACCCTTCAAAATCTTTGCATGGCACTGAGTCATGAAGCCAAAATCTTTATTGTGGCCTATAAGAACCTATATGGTTTGATCTCTGTCAGTCTCTCCAAACTCATGTCTCTCTCATTCTCAAAGTTCTAACCACACAGTCCTCCTGTTCCTTCAGTTATTCAACTCAGATTTAATGCTTCCCTTTCTTGGACCTTAGACACTTCTCCCATTTTGTCATATAACTTGTCCCTTCTTGCCATTTAAGTCTCAGCTCAAATCTCACACTCTCAGAGAGGGTTCTTCTGAACACCCAACCTGAACTAGGCCTCCCAGGTCATTTACTCTCCATCACCTTCCCTGCTCTATGTTTCCGTATCACATAGCACTCTCTTAAGATATCCTTTTACATGCTTCATTATTTACTGTCAACTTTCCTCCAACCCATCAGGAATTCAAGACCTAATTGCCTTATTCTTCACTATATCTTCAGCCCCCAAAACCATACTTGGTTAGTACAGATAAATATTTGAATAAATTATGAATGTATGATTCAATGCAGAAATCAGTTTGGTTTTTTAGAACCTACATTATCATGTGTTAAACATTGGTAGCCTAAACCAACTTAAAGAGGCAAAACTAGAACTTTCATACGCCCCTCCTAGGTGAATATTTTGAGCTATTCTATCAGTCAGTTTCTGTAAGGTCAAACATTGTGCTTTAACAATGTTTTGGTACCATATATGATTATTTTATTGTATTATGTGTTTATAATTTTATTTCAAAATGAACATAAATGAAAAACTGTGAAGTGTTTTTACCCATTGAAAGATGGAACAAAGATCACAAATTCTATGACAGATCGTTAGCCTAAATGGTCATTTAATTTAAACCAAATCACTATGTGTTCAAAAATGAAGAACAAGCGAAAAGTATATATATTTATGAAATGTTGTAGATAATTATATTTATAAACAAAGTAAAATTCATCAGTTTATAATATTTTCTTCTTAGAATTTTTTTTCATTTAGCACATTTAATTTTCATAGATATTTTCAATAATATAATGCATTAAAATGGAAGACCACCTATAACTGGGGTTTTATCTTATTCATGAGATCAAGATACTTTCTTCTAATAGGGTACATGTAATAGAATCATTGTCTTACTTTCACCTCCAAGCTCATTTCTGAACACTTGAGAGATACATGGAAGCAGTTAAAAGAAAGGAGCTGAACAATGTATAGGAAAGGATGTCATGGTTGCATACTATAGCATTCTAAAAGGTATCAATTCTATAAAATATATTTTCTCAAAGATATTTGACCCATCCAAAAATGGTAATTTGATAACCACAATTCATAAAAATACTTTGCTTTGAAATAATTTTTGAAAAAAGAAAAAATACTTCACATATAAATGTTCCGATAAAAGTTTGAAATGCAAACATACCTTCTTCGATAGGCTCGTATTTCTGAATGATCTCAAAAGCAATAGCTTTACTCATCTCAGCTGCATATTGTTCTTGTGTCAGAAATTGAGCCAGATTACTTGCTAAAAGAATTTTCCGGTTTTCAGAATATGTGTTGAAAATCTCAATAATTTCTTCTCTGTGCGTGATAATTCGATAAATTGCTCTAAATTCTTCTATGGTGATTCTTCCTTGTTTCAGCCTGTCATTGTCCTACTAAAAAAATGACTGGTGGGCTCACATTGTGAGTATAAAAAATACATAAAATGAATATTAGAGTATTTATGTAACATGTAGTAATTTATACTTGAAAGAAGATGAAAATTACATTGGATTCCTATTGAAGATAAAATATACAAAGCTGCATGAAGTGACATCAAAATTGGAAAAGGGTTAGTTAACTCTTGAAACCCAGTGGTTATAGGGATAAAGAAAGGAATGTGGGAGAAAATGAGGATTCCAGATTGTCTTTCAATTTCACATTTCATTTTTGTATTCCACTTTACTTCAATATCTTCTTAAAACCATACCAGGCAGTGTGTAATCTCATGCCACTGGTGTGCAGCCTGGACCATATATGTCAGAGTGAGTCAGACACATTCAAGATCAATGTAAACTGCAGAAGCTGTAGTAGTTATGCAATACCTTGAGGAAGTGGAGTCTGAGTAATCATTGAAGGATTTGGGGCAGGTACAAACAAGATGAGTTCCAATAAGAAAGAGTGGATTCGAAAGGTCATATTTGAACTTTACGAGAAAAGGCAAGTTGTTAAAAGTACCAGGATGACTGGGAGTTTCTGAATAGGAAAATCAATACCAAAAATAGAAGATTGGTTTGATTAGTTGTGCATTTCCAATTGGAAGAGTTAGAGAACTGCAGGTAAGAGCAGATAAGATGAAATTCAAGTGGGAGGTGGTGAATAGACACTAAAGAACAGACCTCGGTGAAATGACGAAGGAAGAATTCAGAAGAATTTGACACAATGAAATTTTAGACAAATGAGAGAGATAACTCAAGAATGACTGGGGTCAGGGAGAGTTAGAAAAACTGGTAGAACTATAGTATCACTAACAAATAAAAAAACTGGGAAATAGGAATTTCAGCTAAGAGGGAGATTTAATTTTTTAAAAAATGCTTTTTTATAACATCTTAACTCTCTTGTTACATTGTAAACAGCTTGAATGCAAGAAGCATGTGTTGAAGGGGCATTGTGTCATGGTGGGATCTGTGGTTGTCAAATCAGATGCGGGGTCTCCAGAGCTGATTAAACAATGATAGCACCTTAAAATTACATAATCTTAAAGTAATTCATGCATATTGTTCATTACCTTACTTAAATAACATGCTTCAACTTACTGTTTTTAAATTCTGGATTTTGAGGTCTGTGGAAGCGGATGTTATAGAATTAATTTCATTTTAGCCTTATCTCACTTCTTATTTGTCATAAAATCTTAAGCAAGTCAATAAAAATTTAAAATGTGCCTGTAATCCCTGAAAATTTTGGTTATAGAAAATTATGTAAATAAAAAATTATGGTTCTACTGAATAGCAGCATAAAATAAAATATACATTATTCACTGAATAATGAAAGTTTTATTACTTTCAAACAGAGTATAAGCTTGGTCATCTGAAATGTTCTCTGATAATTTGTTTTGTCTCGTGTTCTTCTAAAAAGTCAAAGTTGCCATCTTGTACTAAAAAGAATTGGAGATATAAGTCCAAACAAAATTCCACAAATCCAAAGAATCACTATAGTTGATCAAAATCAAAGAAGAATTGAAAGTCAAATGTTAGTCAAATTATAGAAAAATGAAAACCACACAGAATAGTGAGAGTTGTATCACTGAAGAGGGGAAGATCTAATTTTAGTAGAAAGAGAATGGAAAAGGAAAGCAACAAGGAGCAAGTAACAATGGGGAAGAAAAACAGGACATGGTAGCATCACGATCAAGGGAAGCAGGGAGAAGAAAAGCAATAAGAAAGAAGGTGCAATTTGAGTGCTGAGGTGACAGCAGCTCAGACTGCCAACATGCTAGACTCCCCTATAAGAGAAAACTGAAGCGCAAAAATCTTAGGTAAATTGTCCCCAGCCACACAGGTAGACCAGGATTTTTAACTAACTCTAAGACCACCCAGAGGAGCAGCTGGAAGAAAAAAAGCCAGTATACCGTTACACAGATTAACAGTATATATGCAGAAATAAATTCTGTAAATTACAAATCTGACCATCTCAACTCCCTCTTAAAGTTCTCACTGTACCTCCTTTGTCTTCAAGACAAAACCCCAACTGTATTGTGTAGCATCCAAGGCCATCTAAAATGTCATGGATGATTTCTGCTCTTATCTTTTTCCTCCTTCCACCTCACACTTCAGGTGCTCTGAATTAGTTGCAGTACAGGTACCAAACCATCTCTTGCTATGGTACCGATGTTTTTTTTTGTTTGTTTTTTGTTTGTTTGTTTTTCTTTCTGGAATATCCTTCTTTCTGTTTAAATTACCAATTTCTACTAATCCTTGAAAAAGCGTCACCCACTCTAGAAATCTTCCTCTGTGTCTCCTCCCCAGGTTGCATTAAAATATCCCTTCTCTGGGTTCTTAGAAGACTCCACTTTCTTCTCTTACAGGCCTTATTAGATTGGAATGACAGCCTTTTTCTATATTCATTCTAGAATTGCCTCAGACAGCGAGTTTGTCATTTGTTTCTTGTATCCTCAGGACTCAAAAAAGTGCCTGACTGAAGATATTCAGAATGTGGCCTACCACCCAGTTTTATGAATCTGATGAAATAAGCGCATTTAGACAATAATTAGATAAAGGAATTAAGTATCTCCCTAGACTTAAGGAGGATAGGAAAAGAGATTTAAAAATGCATATGCCAGAAGATATGCAAAATCTCAGGCCCCACCTCAGGGTTCACTACCACCTTTAAAATGTTTCATATTAATCATTAAACATACAACATAAAATAAGAGTAATAAAATCATTTGTCTCCTGTTTAAAAAACGTCCCTTAAGTGGTTATTCTTTGCAAAGCATTACAAAAAGCACTTTCCCAAACAATTCATTCAATGTCTTGTATATTTAGAAATACACCATATACTTCAAGACCGTGAACATCATGAAGGTAGACATTTTATTCTTTTTATTCCCAATGCCTACTACTGGACGTACCTAGAGGAGGAGCTTAATTACTATACGTTTAAATGAGTGATTGAATAAACAAGGGAAAATAAAATTCAAAATAATTCTATTGATTGTCATTCTGAGTGTACACTTTCAGAAACAGAATGAAGGCTTTCCATATTGTCACCATTTTCCATTTCCAATGCTCAGTTTGCTAGTAAAAATATGAAATGTTATTTAAAATAATGTGACGAGAAAGCTGATTTATCACAACAGAATTTACTTTTAATGTAAAATACAGCATTTTAGAGTTGGTTGTATCTAAAATTACACTAAAAATAAAGCCTAAGTAAATTCAAATTACATTACAGGAAATGATATGACTTGCCACTTTCTTTTTTCCCAAACTCTCACGCTAGTTTAAATTGTTTGGCAGTTTTGCCTTTTTCCTTTTCTTCTTCCCTTTCCTCCTTACCAAATATATGAGTCAGATACTATACTGGGTAACAAGGATGCAAAAGTAACATATTGTCAGTGCCCTCTGGAAGCAGATACTCTAGAAAAAGAAAGTAGGCACGGAAGTATACAGGTGCCGAAATATAATCTTTGTAGCTGAGCACAATGGCTCACACCTGCAATCCCCAAGCTTTGGGAAGTCAAGGTGGGAGGAGCACTTGAGGCTGAGTTCGAGATCACCCTGGGCAACATAGTGAGACCCTGTCTCTAAATGTAAAAAAAAAACAATTTGCCAAGTGCATTGGTGCCTGCCTGTAGTCCCAGCTACTCTGGAGGCTGAGGCAGGAGGATCCCTTGAGCCCAGGAGTCCAGGGCTAGAGTGAGCTATAATCATACCACTGTACTCTGGCCTGGGTGACAGAGCAAGACCTTTTCTCTAATTTGTTTAAAATTTTAAAAATAAAATAAATTCTATAGATAATAGACACAATAAGGAAAGTTGGACAATTCTTCCTGGAGGGTCAAAGGAGAATCTTTATAGAAAAAGTGATCCTGGAACTGAGTCTTCAGAGGTGAGAAGGAAGATATTTGCCTGAAATTAGGGAGGAAAGGGGCTAATTCTATTTGTTAAGATCAGAGCAAATGAAGGTACAAAGTACAAAACAGAAGAGTGTAATTAGAGAGAATGTTAGTGAAGCTGCGGGAGCAGATAAGGCAGGAAGCACAGCTGAATCCCAGGGGTCCTCGGAAGCCACAGTGAGAAATTTAGACTTCTTTGGAAAGAATAAAGAGTTATTGATCAGTTTTAAGAGAGAAATCCCATAGATTTTTGTTCTAGAAAGATTACTCTGGCAGCAGTGTAGAAGGTAGATGTTGGGATTTAAAACAAACCAATCTGTAGGGTTTTTCCAACTTTGATATGCATATGAGTCAACTTGGGACTTGTTGAAATGCAATCAGCTTCATTTCTGGTCTGAGGACCACAATAAGTAGTAAGTAGTTCAAGAGCAATTGACATGGTGTAGCAAGTATATGGACCTAAAAAGATAGGGTCAGAAGAAGAGTCTGAAAACCTCTTCAATTTCTGCTTAGATAACTGAGAGAATGGTGCCGAGATCACCAAGCAAAGAAATAAAGGAGAAAAGACAGTTTAAGAGGGAAAGACGAGTTTCACTTTAAACATATTAAATTTGAAGTACATCTGAGATGACATCTAAGCAGAGACAGCCAGCAGGCAAATGGTTGTGCGTTAGGGATAGAGGAAAACAATATGCTATAGAAGAAAGTACAACAATAACTGGAGTCAGACAGACCCAGACATGAGTTTCTACTGTTATGTGAGATATGAAGAAATTATATCAACATTCTTACACTCAATATCCTTATGTATAAAAAGAAGCTAACAATAACTTCCTTATATGTTTTTAATAAAATGAGTGCAACACCTAATCAGTGTCTACATTATGGCAGATGATGAACAAATGGTGCCATTTACATGTCTTCAGCGTTCAGGATAGAAAACTTGGAACTTGTTCCTATTTAAGAAGTAGCCGTTAACAGTCAATAAGATAGCTCAGGAAAAGTTTGTAATGTAAAAATAAAGGATATAAAGAGCTCAACTTTAAGAGGAGAGCAGAAGGAATGGTCACAGGACAGAAGGAGAAGGACTGATCACAGATTTTAAGAGAAAATTGGGAGAGAATGATGTCATAGAAGTCAGAACAAGGAAATTTTTTATAAAGAGGGATAAGTGAAATGCACAGAGAGGCTAACCAGTGGATTTAGCATTTATGACCTAAAAAGATTTTCGAGATAGGTATGAAAGCAAAACAGATTGCAATGGATCATTGAACAAGTGGAGAAAGAAATGTAAAGGATTCTTTTGGTTTATCTGCTAAAACAGGGAATGTAACATTAGAAGAGGATATAGTGCTATTTATTTTTTAGATGAGACTTTTTAAAAGTTTACATTGGGGAGGACCAACTAAAGTAAGGAACCATAAACCTGAGGTGGAACCAAACAGAATATAAGTGGCTGAGTTGATTCCAGGTAGCGGATTTGTAGGGCAGAATCAGTAGAGAAATAATTTCTCTCTCTCTCTGAATACTAGCTTCCAATCCATTCTAACTAGTGCCATGTTATTTATCCTAAAATATGTAATATTTCTTTACTCAAGAAATTTCAGTGAGTACCCCTTGCCTGCAAAAGGAAATATAATTTCCATGGTCTACCATTCAAAGTTTCCATCATCTGGCTATAACTGTCATTTGCAACTCTTTCTTACCACTTCCTTTCATGCATCCTGTACTCCAGTCATATTTGATTACTTTTTATTCTCCATGCACTCTTTCCACATACTCCATACATATTCCTTCTTATTTAAGGTCCAGCAAGAATGCCACTTCCATCATGGCATCTTCTATAAAAGCCCAAATTAAATAGAGTCTCTTCTCAGATTCCCTGTTAGTATTACCCACGAGATATATTATAAGCTACTTATAAAACAGTAATTTCTGCATTCCTTTTTCTGCCCTTAAAAGAGAGATAACACTTTATTCATTTTTTACAGTTCACAGTTTCCTACAGAGTGTCAGCACATACTATAGATTTAATAGTGGCTATTAATTCCTTAAAGAATTTGAAGACTCAGGGCAAATCCAATTTTAAAAATCCTGAAATTACAAAGGATACTATTTCTTACTCAAACAACAATCAAAAGTGTAATCCAACACTCATACTGTGTATTGAAATAACATATATTTCCTATAAAATATTTTAAATGCTATAAAGACTATTGCATGATAAAAGCAATAGACTTTTTTTAGTAAAGGGATTTAAAAAATCTTAGAGAATTGCTGCTCAAGCCATGAATCAATAATTAATCTTGTAGAAAGAAGTTCAGAATATATTGCCAAGATCATAAAGTTATATTTTCTTTACTCAAATTTATAATAAAATGTCACCTTGTAAGAAAATAAACTCACATCAGAATTTACGTCAGCTACTTAGATAATGAATAAATGTAATTCAATTGTGTATACTTAACTGATGCAGCGTCTACATATATTTATTGAGCACCTATTTTGTGTCATGCCTAGTACTAGGTATATTCATACATAATATCTTATTTAATACCCACAACAATCATGTGAGATAGCTATGTTAGTAGTCCCATTCTACGGATTAAGAAATTTGCTCAGAGAGATTTTTAACTTGCTAAGTAGTAAACAGCTAGGATGTCTTACAGCCAAGAATCTCTAGTGCTCTGAGAGACTAGAAGATTTTGGTCACGTAGGACTCATTTTATTTACTCTGGGAAAAGGTGCATCCATAAAATGAGAAAAAATTAGCAACAAGAGTTGAAGCAAGTGAGTTGAATGTGTAAGAAGCTTAATCTTCAGCTATCCATAAAATACAGTTAACCAATATACCTTCCCTAAGGATTCTACTTAATCAACATTTTAATGCATACATGGCAATTTAGCCTAAGGTGACAAAGTTTTAAATGAGTGGTTCTAGAATTATGTTACTAGATAAGAATAGTTTATCATGATTATCAGTCTTGTTTGTATGTAATTTATGCTTCTAAAGTACTTACAGTTATTTTAGGGAGGTTTTTGAAGTATTCTTAGCAAACTCTGTGTCTCTAATTTTTATAATTAATATTATATTCATAGCCACTCCAAAAACACTTTGCTAAACAATAGATCTTCAGGCCTGCTCATGTCCGTAATCATACATTTCAATTAGTGAGCCATTTCCGTACTTTTATAATGGTTGAGCATTCTATGTAATGCTTTTAAATATGACATGTATTTTACTAAATTTCACTTCAGATATCTCTGCCCTGAAGATAACATAAAGAAACTTGATAATCACTGAATAATATTTACATTTCACATTTGATACAGATTTCAATATATTCCTATTTTTATTTTGCCTTTAATGTAAATTTTATTAAATCGAGAAGCAATAGCTTTTCTCCCTTTGGAAGATACTACCGGAGGAAAAATCCTACATGTAAAGATGTTCATAAAAACTTGTGTTCTTTGAATGTGGTATTAGCCATGCATTGATTAAAATTCTGATACCTTATGGCCACATGCACTGCTTGGATTCAGAGACACAGTTCTGCAACTTTGGTTTTCACTGGGGTCTCCTGAGAAGCACAACTTTTCTTTTTTAACCTCCTCTTTGTGGTTTGTAAACTTGAGGGCTAAATGTTATTGAGAGAAGTGGTTGTTGGAAGACAATTCTCCGTAGGTCTCTTGTGTTTCTATGTGTTTTCTGAGCAGAGGTATTGATTGCTTTTCTTCCATACTAGATTTTCAAGGACATTTGTATAGCGAACAGCTTTCGTAAAGATACTGTCTCCTTCCAGAGGAAAAAAAGCAGTTTTGTTTACTGTTTCCTATAATAATGATGACAGCCTACAGGGCAAAGATCAGGTAGGCTTACTGCCCACCATAAAAGGCCCAGGTTCCTTAAGCTTAAGGTACCTACTCTATAACGCAACTCACTGTGTGTCACTTGTTCCTCTTCGTACCACACTTTAAAAACTGGGGCTTGGGGAAATAACATCAAAATGCTAATACTCTGACAACTGTCATTTCTGTGAGTAATAAGCTGTCTTTTTTTTTTTTTTTTGACCCACAAGCCTGCTTCCACCAGCTTCCATGGAGCTACATCAGGCCAATTTGGTAGCTTGCAGGGAGGGTAAAATATCAGACCTTTCCCAGTTTGTGTAACCAATAACAACTTCAACACAGATTGTGTTATCTGAGTACTCACTTTCAAAAAACAAAACCATACGCAGGATTTTAAGGTTCCTATTGATCTGGATTGGCCAGTGTAGCTTTCTTGCCTCATTCTCCAAGAAATTTGTCATCTTCCTAGTACAAAACTCAGCTAAAATGGCTTTTCCTAATTTTGTTAATGATCTTTCCTTCTGTCATCTAGTGACAGCATTGAGCCAGGTTTCCCTCCTACTAGTTATTCTTCAAACAAAGATAATTTTTGGATGATTTTCTTTTGCGGAATAAGTGAAATAACATATGTTTTCAGATTACTTATTCCTTCTTGGTTTTTAAAATCCATTTATTGAGGTATAATTGACATACAGAAAGCTATACATATTTAATGTATACAACTTGATGAGTTTGGAGATAAGTATACAGCCATGAATTTATCAACACAATCTATGCCATAAACATATTCATTCCTTCCAAAAGTTTCCTTCTGCCCTCTTAATTATTTTTTCCCCACAGGGTCTCTCTTTGTCACCCAGGCTAGAGAGCAGCGGTGCCATCACAGCTCACTACAGCCTCTATCTCCTGAGCTCAAAGGATCCTCCCACCTCAGCCTCTCAAGTAGCTGGGCCCACAGGCACACACCACCAGGCCCAGCTAATTTTTTGTACTTTTTGTAGACACGAGTTTCACCATGTTGTACAGACTGGTCTCGAACTCGTGAGCTCAGGCGATCTGCCCACCTCAGCTTCACAAAGTGCTGGAATTACAGGCGTGAGCCACTGCACCTGGACCCTCTTTATTACTTTTGTGTGTGATAAGAATACTCAATCTAAGATCTACCCTCTTACACTTTTAAATATGCAACACAGTGTTATTTATCACGGGTACTATGCTGTTCAGTAGCTCGCTGGGACTTATTTGTGCTGTATAACAGAAACTATACCCTTTGACTAACACTTCCTTGTTTTCCCCTCCCCCAGCCCTGGTAACTATCATTCAACTCTCTCCTTCTATAAGTTTGACTGTTTTAGATTCCTCACATAAGTGGTGTCATGCACTATTTGTCCTTCTGTGTCTGGCTTATTTCCCTTAATATAATGTCCTCTAGTTTTACCCATGTTGTCACAAATAACAAGATATTCTTTATTTTTTCAGGAAGAGTAATATTTCATTGTATGTACATACTATATTTTCTTTATTCATTCATAATGGACAGTTAGATTGCTTGCATATCTTGGCTATTGTAAAATAATGCTGCAATATATACGGGAGTACAAATATCTCTTGATTTCAATTCCTTTAGGTATATACCCAGAAATGGGATTGCTGGATTATATGGCAGTTCTATTTTTAATTTTTGTGGAACCTCCATATTGTTTTCCACAAGGTTGTACCAGTTTGCATTCACACCAATAGTATACAAGAGTTCCCTTTTCTCCACATTCCTGCCAACACTTTTCTGTTGTACTTTTTTATAATAATCATTCTTACAGGCATGAGGTGATAGCCCATGTGATTTGATTTGCATTTCCCTGATGATTAGTGATGTTGAGCACTTATTTATATACCTGTTGGCCATTTGTATAGCTTCTTTAGGGAAATGTCTATACAATCCCTTTGCATATTTTCTAATCAAGTTACTTGGGGTTTCCATTCTATGGAGTTGTGGGATTCAGTTTTGGATACTATCCCTTATCAGATATGTGGCTTGCAAATATTTTCTTTTATTCTGTAAATTGGCTTTACATTTTTGTTGATTGTTTCCTTTGCTGTGCAATAGCCACTTTGTTTCATGTAATCCCACTTTTCTATTTTTGGACAAGTTTTTGTTACCTGTCTTTGTTTCAATCCCTTTGGAATCATATCTAAGAAATTCTTGCCAAGCCCAATGTCAAAAAGCTTTTTTCCTATTTTCTTCTATGAGTTTCATAGTTTCAGGTCTCAAGTTTAAATCTTTAATGGATTTTGAGTTGATTTTTGCATATGGGGTAAGGTTAGAGTCCAATTTCATTTTTTACATGCGAATATCCAGTTTTCCCAATGCCATTTATTGGAGAGACTATCCTTTCCCCATTATGTATTTTAGTACCTTTGTAGAAGATCAGTTGACTATATATGAAGGGGTTTATTTCTGGGCTCTCTATTCTGTTCCATTAGTCTACATATTTGTTTTTATGCCCCTACCATACTGCCTCAATTACTGAAGTATTTTAAATATATTTGGAAACCAAAAATTGTGATGCCTCCACCTTTATATTTCTTTTTTAAGATTGGTTTTGGTTATTCAGGGTCTTTTTTGATTCCAATATGAATTTTAGGATTGTTTCTTCTGTTTCTGTAGAGACAAAACAAAAATGCCATTGGGATTTTAGTAGGGATTACATTGAATCTATAGATCACCTTGGGTAGTATGGATATATTAACATGGGATGTGTTTCTGTTTATTTGTAACTTTTAAAGTTTATTTCATCAGTGGTTTACAGTTTTGGTGTGCCAGTTTTTCACTTCCTTGGTTAAATTTATTCCTAAGCATTATATATTTTTTAATGCTAGTGTAAATGAAAATGTTTTCTTGATTTCTTTCTGGATAGTACATAGTTAATGAATAGAAATGCAACAAATTTTTACATAGTAATTTTGTATCTTGCAACTTTACTGAATTTAATAGTTCTAGTAGTTGTTTTTGTTGTTGTTGTTGTTGTTGTTGTTTTGAGGACTCTCGCTCTGTTGCCCAGGCTGAAGTGCAGTGGCTCAATCTCAGCTCACTGCAACCTCTGCCTCCCAGGTTCAAGCAATTCTCGTGCCTCGGCCTCCTGAGTAGCTGGAATTACAGGCGTGCACTACCACGTCTGGCTAATTTTTGTGTTTTTAGTAGAGACGAGGTTTCAACACATTGGCCAGGCTGGCCTCGAACTCCTGACCTCAGGTGATGCACCTGCCTCAGCCTCCCAAAGTGCTGTGATTACAGGCATGAGCCACCACACCCAGCCTTGTGGTAGTTTGTTGACAAAATCTTCAGGAGTTTCTACATGTAAGATTGTGCCATCAGTGAATAGAGATAATTTTGCTTCTGCCTTTTTAATTTAATTGCCTTTTATTTTCATTTCTTGACTAATTGCTTTGGCTAGGATTTCCAGTACTATCTTGAACAGAAGTGGTGAGAGTGGGCATCCTTGCCTTTTCCCAGATCTTAGAAAAAAATCTTTTCAGTTTATTTTATATGATATTAGCTGTAAGCTTTTCATATATGGACTTTACTGTGTTAAGTTCCTTTTATACTTAATTTACTGAGAGTTATCATGAAAGGGAGTTAAATTTTGTCAAATGCTTTTTCTATATTTTTGAGATAATCATGTGATTTTTATCTCCATTCTGTTAATGTGGTGTATCACATTGATTGATTTCTGTATGTTCAGCCATCCTTGCATGCCAGGGACACATATTATTTGGTCATGGAATATGATCCTTTAAAGTGCTATAAATTTGATTTGCTATTATTTTGTTGGAGAATTTTGCATCTATGTTCATCAGGAATATTGGCCTAAAGTTTTGTTTTCTTGTGGTGCCTTTGTCCAGCTTTGGTATCCAGATGATGTTGACCTTATAAAATAAAACTGGAAGTGTTCCCTCTTCTATTTTTTAGAAGCATTTCAGAAGGATTGGTATTAATTCTTCTTTAAATCTTTGGTAGAATTCACCTGTGAAGTCATTTGGTCCTGGGCTTTTCTTCGTTGGGCAGTTTTTGATTACTGATTAAGTCTCCAAACAGGGTCTCACTATGTTACCCAGGCTGGTCTCAAACTCCTAGCCCCAAGTGATCCTCCCACTTTGGCCTCTCAAAGCATTGGGATTACAGGTACGAATCACTGCACACAGCCTCTCAGTCTCCTTTTTGTTATTGGTCTGTTTAACCTTTCTAGTTCTTCTTGGTTCAGTCTTGATGGGTTATATGGTTCTTGAAATTTCCCTTTTTTTTCTAGATTGTCCAATTTTATGGTGTATGATGGCTCTATGTGTTTTTCATTTTTGTGAGATCTGTTGTAATGTCTCCACTTTCATTTCTGATTTTATTTGACTCCTCTCTCTTTTTTCTTACTCTAAGTATTTGTCAATTTTATTTAACTTTTCAAAAAAACAAGTCTTAGTTTCCTCAATTTCTTCTAATTTTTTTCTTTTCTATTTTAGTTATTTCTGTGCTAATCAGTATTATTTCCTCCCTTCTGCTAACTTTGGGCTTATTCTCCACTCTTTTTATAAATCACTAACATCTAATACAGTTACCATTATCAGTCTGATGTAATTAGACATCCAATCCTAGGTTTAATGTTAGCATTTCTGTATGCTCAGGAAATTATTCTAAACTGATATCCTGGTATTATTTCAGATTTTCTCAACAACTAATTTTACCTTCTACTGAAATGCTCTCCATCTTGACTGTAAATATAGTTAGTATAATTAATTGCTTTTCTTCTTAAGAGACTAACCTTTATATGACAATTACTGACATTGGATTAAGTTCCACCTAGGATAGGATAGGCAGGGGGTGGATGTCATCTTACCTTAAAAATCTGTTTCACATGAATATAACTGCACCGAATATCTAATTTTTCAAGTAACCTCTGAGTTTTTTCTAGGTTAATTTTTCCACCTCTGAAGTCATCCTGAATCTTTGACAAAAACCATGTAGAAGCACAAAAAAGTTAAGGAAATTCTCACAGAAAGTCATTGAATATTTAAAATTCCTAAAGAAACATTTGATTTACTGTATTATTTTTATTTTTAAAGAATATGTTTAAAGTAAATTATAGTATAATTGTATGATAAATATTTTTTAAAAAACAAAATTAAGTAGTTACTATGCTATAGTAAACGTATGAAAGGGCATAGCACAGTAAAAATACAAAAAAAAGAATTAAAGTTAAAATTTGAGAATTGAAGTCATTACTTAGAAAATACATTAAAACATTATTACAATCTATTGCCTGAAGGCATGAAGTTGGAAGGCAGCTAGACTTCAAGATCGCCTCTCACCTGACCTCTCTGTTTTAGTTCTCTCTTCCAGAAAGGTGAGCAAATTAACCCTGAATCTTAAGGAAAGTGGAAGCATTAGATGAATTCCTAATATGCCACCGAACACAGTTTCTGCTACTTAGTGTTCAATAAATAGTAACCATGACTGATAAAGTTATTATTACTACATTAGTCCAATGCCCAGCTACACACACACTCAAGACAGTACCATCAAAAAGCATCAGAAATACCATGGTGAGTGTACATTCGGTATGAAAGAGAAAACAAAAAAAATTTTAAAAAGCTTACTTATCATAGATAAACTACAAAAACTAGGACACTTCCATTTGAAAAACTAAGATCGAAATGAGATAATGACAATTATCACTAAAATTATAAAAGGTATAGGTAAAAATTGTGCAAAACTACTAAGTTTCAGATTGTTAGAACGAATTAATGAGATCTCCTTAAATTTAATAGTTATGACTTAATCCAGCAAAGCTCATGTTCTTGTAAGAAAAAGATAACAGAATGCAGGGAAAGTTAGAAAAGCTCAGAACAAACAGGGAAAAGCAGTTCAACTTAAATGAAGAGGACTTAAATTCAGAACTCCTCGAAAAGAATAACAGCATCAAGTAGAGAGGATAAGTAGGAGAAAGAAGAAGAGGAGCAGAAAGAAGCTCTCAATGGATATCTCATTTCCATAGTTTCATGACCTGTAGAGCCGTTTCTCCTCACTTAAAGTCTTTCCCCAGTAGGTGCTGTCATGGGTTCCAAATACAATTAACTCTGCCCCTTTGCAGAAAATAATTTCTTGATACTCATCAGCTGTTACCACTTTTCTAGGGAGAAAGCAGAGAACACACAGTGGTTTGTTGCCTTCGTTCTTTGAAGCTAGCTCACACTTAACCATAGAAACAGTATGCAAGATGTGGTACCTGCACTACCCTGCCCTTGAAACTGTTTGGCTTCTTACGTTCTGACCACCTCCAAACCCACAATATTTGAAAATGCAGCTTTCCCTGATGTCTGGCATTTTTCCATGAACTGCCATTGTATCTCCTTTTATTTTTTACTATTTTGTTTAAACCCCTCAAACTTTTCATCATAATATGCTTCCAGTGGGTTTGGGCAGCTACTCTGAGAGCCTGAGTATAAATCAACACCATTGTGATTCCTGAAGTTGCAAAGTGCTGTCACTCTTGAAACTTGGGCTGCTTCTCTAGATCCCTGACAACATATAATGCACACAGAGACACACCACTTTCGAAGAAGACTGTTCAGGAGGCTAAGTTCTTAAAATCTTCAAAAGAGGTATAGCTGGTTGGCTGGGCACCACACTGTCAGGTGACTGTCATTTTTTCCTTTTGGTCTGAATTCCCATTGTGATATCATCAGAGGTTCCACACTTCACAAGGAAAGCTTCTTATGACCTCATCAGGAGGCTCAGACCTTGCCAGACTGCCTGCTTTCATGGATAGACATAATAACCTTCAGCTTGAATGTTAACACCTTGATGGGAAAGGTGGCTCATGGAATGTTTTCTTATCCTTTGAACACTCCTCATTTCAGAAGCTTTGCTTCTGTTGCAACCAAACATGACACTTAGCGTGCTGAGCAGGAAGGACAAGGAAAGAGTAATTCGCAGACTGTTATTACAGGCCCCTCCAGGGGAATTTGTAAATGCCTTTGATGATCTCTGTCTGCTTATCCGTGATGAAAAACTTATGCACCACCAAGGTGAGTGTGCAGGCCACCAACACTGCCAAAAATATTCTGTACCACTCTGCATCGATGGAAATCCAGTACTCTTGTCTCACCACAATGTAATGGGCGACTACCGATTTTTTGACCATCAAAGCAAACTTTCTTTCAAATATGACCTGCTTCAAAATCAGCTGAAAGACATCCAAAGTCATGGTATCATTCAGAATGAGGCAGAATACCTGAGAGTTGTTCTTCTGTGCGCCTTAAAACTGTATGTGAATGACCACTATCCAAAAGGAAATTGCAACGTGCTGAGAAAAACTGTCAAAAGTAAGGAGTACTTGATAGCTTGCATTGAAGATCACAACTACGAAACAGGAGAGTGCTGGAACGGACTTTGGAAATCTAAATGGATTTTCCAAGTTAACCCATTTCTAACCCAAGTAACGGGAAGAATATTTGTGCAAGCTCACTTCTTCAGGTGTGTCAACCTTCATATTGAAATATCCAAGGACCTGAAAGAAAGCTTGGAAATAGTTAACCAAGCTCAACTGGCTCTAAGTTTTGCAAGGCTTGTGGAAGAGCAAGAGAACAAATTTCAAGCTGCAGTCTTGGAAGAATTACAGGAGTTATCCAATGAAGCCCTGAGAAAAATTCTACGAAGGGATCTTCCAGTGACCCGCACTCTTATTGACTGGCACAGGATACTCTCTGACTTGAATCTGGTGATGTATCCTAAATTAGGATATGTCATTTATTCAAGAAGTGTGTTGTGCAACTGGATAATATAAAGAATTGCTCCTGGTAACTATCTTGATTTGACTTGTTTGTGTTTCTTGGGAATGGTTATTTTCCTAAAATTGAGCAATCTGTAGAGATGTCTCTCACTTAGCCAATGCAAATTTAAATGGGAAAAGTGTAGCAAGTAATTTTACTTGGGGAATATTTATGAACAAGGCAAGAAAGTGTAAAGTAACTGTGTTTCATGGTGGTGACCATCATAAAGACCAAGACATTTGTTAGAAACTAAAATAGTTTTATAGAATCTGGGATTACAGAAATAGTATAGAGGTGGCCAGGGTTAAGGCTGTGTGTGGGTGTGTACGTGTGTGTGTGTGTGTGTGAGAGAGAGAGAGAGAGAGACTTTTGACTCTGTTTCGAACTGTAAAGGTATACAAATGAATATCACTCCACAAATGATACTTTACATAACTCAATTCAGTCCTAGACCATCCACGAGATGGGGAATTTCAATAAAAGACATTAGGTTTGGATTTTCCACAAAACCAACAGATATCAAAAATCTAGCTCAGATGAAGGACTATTAGTAATTTTGGCTCCTCTTCCACTCTACTTTCTTCCCCTCAAGAATTGGGGTTACTCAAAATCCCTGGCTTGTCTGATAACTAACATGGTCTTCCAAGCCAACCAGAGAAGCCTGACTTCCCAAACTTTTACAGCTAAGCTTTTGTGAAGTCATCACTGTAAACACTTAGAAGTACTTATTACATAACATGGCTTGTGCTAAATATTTTGCATAACATTTTTCATCACTAATCTGGTACTAGTATTATCTCCTAAGAAAAACCTAAGTTCTCAAGTTGTTCACATCTTCCAGACACATAGTGTCACAGTTCGCTTGTGCTGCTATAACAAAATACCATATATTGAGTAACTCATAAATAACAGGAATTTATTGGTCGCAGTTATGGAGGCTGTGAAGTCCAAGACCAAGTTGCTAGCAGATTTAGTGCCTAGTAAAGGTGTGTTTCCTCATAGATAGGACTTTCTGACTGTGACCTTACATGGTAAAAGAGGCAAAGCAGCTCTGTAGAACTTCTATTAATGGCACTAATATCGTTTATGAGGGCTCCACTCTCATGGCCAATCACCTCCCAAAGTCCTCACCTCCTAATACCATCACCTCGGGGACTCAGTTTCAACATATAAATTTTGAGGGACACAAACAATCAGACCATACCACATAGTGACAAGTGTATCTGACTTAGTGCTCATACTTCAGGGTACAACAGTTCCCCATGGAAGCCTATTTCATTATGAGTTATGGACTCTGATGTACATGGATTTTGCCAAGCATTCCACCTTAAAGGATATCCCAGAAGAAATGGAACTTGTGACAGCTGTTTTCTAGCCAGAGTAAATCACCTATACACTCACCGTACCACTATTCCTAGCAATGTTACTGACCACTGGTATCTGCTCTTTCAATAAATTCCCAAATGTAAAACTCTTTAACAAGATTACAGTACAGCAGTAGGTAGGCCCCATCCTCCAATTCTGATTTATCTAAGAAGCAAAGTGTTTTGTATTTTGTGTTTATGCAATTGAAAAACAGTTCTAATTCTACTTATTAACATTGGAGCATTCAGATCCCGTGCAAGAATTTCTAAACCTCAAACCTCCCCAGCTGATGATTCTTAGAGAATCTCAGGAGAATAACCTGGGATTTATCTTTAAAAATATACATTACTGGGGCCCATCCTAGGATTCTGATTTAGTAGGCTGGGAAATCTGCATTTTAGCAAGTATCAGAGGTTACACTGATGCAAAAGATTTCGGGGCCACATTTTAAGAAATGTTCCCTAATCTTAAAATAGCATGTCCCGTGCTTTCTCTTTACTTAATTAAAATAATTTCCCACAAAACCATAGCCCAGTGAAGGCCATTGCTACCACTTTACTGCATTTACTATGCACAGACCAAGGACGGGCCTTGCCATGTAAAAAAGGTAAAAACAAACTTTCTAAAGAAAAGCAGAAAAGAAAGTTGCTCTCATAGCACTAAAATACAGCCATCCGGTGAAGCCTTAAGCAAAAATTTGAATTGATATTATGGTTATATGTGTAAGGGTTGATTTTCCAGATCATTGCAGATTAGGACCCAGTGGTTTGTGGGATAATTACAGAGGCATTTAGCTCCTGCTTTAACATAGGGTTTTTTTAAGTAATATTTGTTGATAATTCTGAATATAAAAGTCACATGTACAAATCGTGGAAAATGCTTAAAGCATAAAGCATTGTGGCCCATTTTCTTCTGTCTAATTTTATAGAACTGCTTTAAATATGAAGAATAGACAAAATATAAAAATTTGTATCTTGTTCTTTTTTATAACACATATATCATAAACATTGCCCCATGTCATTAAAAACTCCTTGAGCACATAATTTTAATTATTTACATAATATTCATACTGTAGATGTCCATAACAAGACAAATCATTTCTCTATTCATATATAATTTAAATTTTTAGCATTTTATCTCTGTTATTAATGATGCTATGATGAACATTTGTTTGTCCACATCATAGGTTATTTTCCTTGAGATAAATTCCTTAAAACTGCATATTAAAAAGACATGAACATATTAATAGTTAATATATATTGCCAAAATGCTTTCCATAAAGATTTTGACAAATTTATCATCCCATTAGTAGCATTAAGAGAGTATCTAGCTCAGCACAGTAATCTTGACCATATAATATCAAATTTTTTTGATAAGCAACAAGGAAATCTTAGACAATACAAAACAGGAAAAAAAAGTTATTTCATGAACTTATACTTCATTACGTCAAGAGTAGTCCCACAAAGATATTTAATTTGGTAGTTATTTTCCTTATATGGAAATTGGCAGGGCCAGGGAAATGCAGTTACTACCTGTTCCCTGTACCTCTTTCTCTCTCTCTCTCTCATTCTGTCCTCTCTTCCTCTCTTTTTCTCTGACCTCACTCTCTCTCTTTTCTCTCTCTCTCACACATACACACACACACACTTAGACCTGCACTCAAGACACATACATACACACATGCCTACGCACATGCACACATAAAAAATATTTCAGATTGAGGAGTCACTGCATTCTCTCCCTCAAATCCCACTCCCAACAGAAATATAAACTCCATGAGAATGATGATCTTGTCAATCTCAAGTACCTAATCCGTTATTGTCTGTCATATGGTAAGTACTCAGATGAATGAGTGAATGAACAAATCAATAAGGATCACAAAGATAGGAAGCCCAGTGGCTTTAACTGGCCTTAAGGTTTTGTAACCCACCAACACCCGCTGTCCCTTAGGAGGCATGCATCCCACCGCAGATTCCCAGTGCTGACGTTGTTACCCCTTACTCCAAGGCAGTTCATTCCATTCAGAAACTGCCAATGGTCTTCTGCTGTGATGAAAACCTTTGCTTTTTTCTGACTCCAAATGGTAGGAGATTTTTCCTCTATCAAATGTAAGAAAATCAAGTTCTTCAAAAGTCATACATTTCTTTTCATTTTACATTGATTACATTTTAGATGATTCTCTGTCAAAGATTTTCTATCCTTGGAGGCTGGTTCAGAGAGCTGAAGGAATGACCATATCATGTTCTACTCAAGCAGAGGTCCATGAGGAGACTTAGATCTTTCAACATGCCTGCATGTTAGGGTGTGTCCCTGCTGCTCTGGAACACGCCCTGGCTTCATGAGTGCCTTGAGATTAAAGCATGCTTCATCGTTTCCGCTTTCTTTGCATTTTTATCACTTTATACAACACCTAACTACTCCCTTCTATGTATCATGCATTTCTGGGAATAATCAACTGGAGCTCCTATTCAACTCTTTGGATGTTCAAAAGCTTATAAAGGCCCTCTCCATAGTAGATTAAATTTTAGTGAGTCAATATGAAAAGTGATTTCCGTTCACTGCCACTCAGCCAATTTTTGGCCATGTTACTGATTTGTCTCACCTTCTTCTCAATCTTCTCATCATGACGTACCTTAGATTCTGGCCCCTTTACTTGGATAACTGAAGCAGCTCCCTAGGGTTTGCTACTATTCTTAGAAAATGGGTTACCAGTCTACCTTTTCCTAAATTCTCATGAAATCTATCTTGACTCTACTTCAGTCACTTGTCTTTCACTCCTGATGAGCAATCTATTTATTCTTTTCTACTACCGTCTGTAGTCTTTTTTATGATATGCTTTCAAATTTCTCTACTTTACTAAGCTCCACTTCTTCATCACCGCTTCACATAGCAAACGACTTTGTTCCTTCACCGAGAAGACACATTCTTTCGAAAGAGCCACTGCTGCCTTTCTCTGCATTTAAAAATATGTTTATGCTCTTCTCCTTCCAAATAGTCACCAAAGAAGTATATGTTCCTTTCTAAGACTAACTTTTCCTCCTGTGCATTGAATCCTAAATTCTTGATCTTTTCCCATCTAGGCTCTTTATCCATCAGGGTGTTTGTTTTGTTTGTTTTGTTTTGTTTTGTTTTGTTTTGTTTGTTTTTGAGACAGTATCTCACTCTGTTACCCAGGCTGGAGTACAGTGGCACAATCACAGCTCACTGCAACCTCCATCTCCCAGGCTCAAGAGATCCTCCTACCTCGGCCTCCCAAGCAGCTAGGACTACAGGCATGCACCATCACACCTAGCTTTTATAATAGTTTGTAGAGATGGGGTTTTACCATGTTGTCCACGCTGGTCTCAAACTCCTGTGGGGTCAGTGGTGATACCCCCTTTATCATTTCTTAGGTAACGTGGCCTAACTGACACAGCTGGTAAGTGGCAAAACTGGAATTCCAACTCAGGCCTTTCACACTTCAAAATTCATGCCCTCTACAGCTTGCCATGCTGCCTTAACTCTACCCCCTGGCTTCTATTCCATCAGCATAACTAACACCCATTCTCAAAAGTTTCAATATCAATTATTCATTCCAATTACCTTTCCTCAGTTATCACAGGGACTTGGTTTTATCTTGAAAACCTTACTTCCTCAGTTGTGCCTGCATCTTAGTTTATCTCTTCTCTACTTTCTTTCATATCTCCTCATCCACTATTTCTTCCATATCTCCTCATCCACCCTGCAGCCAAACACAGGCTTCTTCCAACTTTAGTTCTTTGTCCTCTCGTTTTTTCAGCTTTACTTAGGTATAATTCAGATACAAAAATTGCACACATTTATGCATATATCTTGATGAATTTGGACATATGCATACACCCATGATACCATCACAGCCAAGGTACTAAGCATATCCAACACCTCAAAAAATTTCCTTATGTTCATTTGTGAGGTTTTTTTGTAAAAATATTTGACATGAGATCTATCTTAACATATTTTTAAAGCACACAATGAGGTATTGTTAACCATGTGTACTATGTTGTACAGCAGACATCTAGAACTTATTCATCTTGCATAACAGAAACTTTATATCCACTGAAGAACAATGTTCCATTTCCCCTATCCCCAGTTCCTGACAATGATTACACATTTCCAATATTGCCTACCAGTCCAAGCCATACTATGTCAAAAATCAACATTCCCAGATCCAAATCGCTTATTTCTTTCCTGTCCCCTACCCCCACTTCAAACAAATTACTCTCTCTTATTTTCTGCTCTTGGAAGCACTATCTTACCATTAACTCAAGGTCAAGACTTTAAGCATTCTTAACTTGTTTTCCAAAGGGAACACACAAAGGGAATGTAAATTAGTCCATCCGTTGTGGAAAGTAGTTTGGTGATTTCTCAAAGAACTTAAAACAGAAGTACCATTCAACCCCTCAATCCCATTATTGGGTATATACTCAAACGAATATAAATTGTTCTACCTTAAAGACACATGCACGCATATGTTCATTGCAGCACTATTCACAATAGCAAAGTCATAGAATCAACCTAAATGCCCATCAGCAGTAGACTGGATAAAGAAAATGTGGTACATATACACCATACACAGCCATAAAAAAGAACAAGATTATGTCCTTTGCAGCAACATGGATGGAGCTGGAGGCCATAATCCTAAACACACTAACCCAGGAATAGAAAACCAAACACTACATTTTCTCCCATATAAGTGGGATCTAAGCATGGAGACAAAGAAAGGAACAACAGACACTGGGGCCTACTTCAGGGTGGAGGGTCAGAGGGGCAGGATTTAAAAATTACCTATCGAGTATTATGCTTATTACCAGAGTGATGAAATAATCTGTACACCAAACACCTGTCACACACAATGCACTTGTGTAAAAAACCTGCATGTGTACCCCTGAACCTACAATCAAAGATTTTAAAAAGTAAAATCATAAAATAAAACAACACAAAATAAAATCCAATAAGTCATTGGATTCCTTTGTTTCTATACTTGAAAGCATTTTCCATATTTATTCCCTTTGTCATTTATTAATTATCCATTTATTAAAATTCAATTCATCATTGGGTCTATTTCTATTTTGCAATTTTTTAAATTTATTCTCTTATCCCCTTAATAATCCTTGTTATTTTTCACTTATCAAGTTGTCTAACTGGTCTGTTTTCATTTCTTTTTCTCTTAGTCTCCAACCTATTCTATGAAGTTTTTCCAAATTCATCTTTATAAGCCTCAATTGCTTATTAACTGATATTCCTCACAATCCTGATCAAACACTTTTTACAAATATCTACTAAGTAGGGGGTACATTTCAAATTCCCTAGCTTAGCAGTCTAATGTCCTCCATGACCTGAGTGTCCCTATCTTCCAGCATCTTTTCTTTTTCTTTTCTTTTTTCTTTTTTTTTTGTTCGAGATGGAGTCTTGCTCTATCGCCCAGGCTGGAGTGCTGTGGTGGGATCTCGGCTCACTGCAACATCCGCCTCCCAAGTTCAAGCGATTCTCATGCCTTAGTCTCCCAAGTAGCTGAGATTACAGGCATGCGCCACCAGGCCTGGTTATTTTTTCTACGTTTAGTAGAGATGGGGTTTCACCATGTCGGCCAGGCTGGTCTCAAACTCCTGACCTCAGGTGATCCACCCGCCTCGGCCTTGCAAAGTGCTGGGATTGCAGGCGTGAGCCACCGTGCCTGGCCTCCAGCATCTTTTTTAAAAAGCCTGTTCTACTGGCCTCACCAGAGGTGCTCTAAATTCCCTAAAAGTGAACACATTTTATCTCTAATTCTGCCTTGGTACTTGTTCACCTTATTTTTGTTTGTTTGTTTGTTTTTCAGAGATGGGAACTTGCTATGTTGCCCAGGCTGGTCTTGAACTCCTGGCCTCAAGGGATCCTCTTGCTCTGGCCTCCCAAGTTGCTAGGATTACAGGTGTGAGCCACCGCGCTCAGCCTGTTCACCCTAATTTGAATATTAAATGTGTCTGCGTGTGTTCTGCTTCTGTTAATAAACTAAAGGAGGAATTTTTTTTTTCATTCTTAGGTAATATAGTGGAAATCTATGAAACACTGTGTCAGACTACATAAGTTCAAGTCTTTATTCTACCAATTACTATCTTTGTAATTTTAGGCATAGTTAAAACATATGATTTGTTTGATACTCAATTGTTCCATCTGTTAAATGGGGAAGATTTTTGCAACGTTAAAATTAGATAGTGAGTTAATTGTACAGCACTTTGCAGCTGCAAATCTGCAGCACCTCGTATGGTGTTTACATATATTTCATGAGCAGTAAATGATTGGTGAATGAGTAAATGTCCAAAAGAAGAGAACTTCCATCAGTCTCACAGGTTGGCCAGAGCTGGACAGGCAATATTTCCCAGTGATAAGAGAAAGCTTCTGAGAGCATCATTCCCCAGTCCAGCCAAGCTCTCTACCTTTCAGAAATTCCAATTTACAGATACTTCTGGGTTGGATGTACAGATTTGCAATTAAAAAGTGTTTCATGGTACCTGGCACATAATGAGAATATTTAATTTCCTCACTCTGTTATTTCCCTGACAATTCACTCTTGATGTCTTATTACATGCCAAGTGGACATAGATTCTTTAAAAAGATGCCGGGGGCAAGATTTGTCTTCCAAATTCAGTGAATCTGGATCCCAACAGGAAACAGATGGACAAATACAAATCTAATAATTCAAAGAAGGTATAATGAAAGAATTATCAACAAAGATGTGGCAACACATGGAGTGGTAAAGTAACATGAAAGCAGTTCATATCTTTAGGCCCAGGTTAGGGAGTGGCCGCTGGAGCCTGGAAGGAGGAGTCTATTTATTGGGCCACCATAAGAAGGGGTGTAAACTTCTGTGGAACGACACTGACAGTCTAAAGACATTGCTCAGGGGAAAAGCTAACAGCATAAATGTTCTCCTCCTTTCTCCAGTCTCCGTCAGGGCTCTCTAGCTAACTCAATCTACAAACGGAGGACAGACAAGAGAGCCCATGAATATAGTCCATACACATCAGCCTCCACAGGTTAACAATAGGGTGCTGAAGGGAAGAAAGTAAGACTGGAAGAGCAAATAGGAGATACCAAACATCCATTCATCTGAATGCTATTTCTGACACCTTACAGAGCTTCATTTTGATAAGATGAGCATCTGGCATTCGCTAAAGATATTTTATCCTTTTGTTCATTTGGAAATGCCATTTGTTTAAGTAAATAAATATATTTTGTATCACTACATAAAAGATGTGTCTGGAAGGTTTTCAAGTAACTGTTCTGTATATTTTAGTCCATTTTAATTCCCCTGAAAAGGACAACCTCTTCTAGGTTATAAATGCAACAGCTTTCCTGAATTAATTTTGTTACACAAATATAATTCTTACCATACTGTTCTTATCTCCCTAGTCACTTTTCATTCTTATTTTAGAATATGTAAAGTGCCCTTGCTTTGCAAACACCATGTTCAGACTCCAAACTCATGCAAATAAAGAAGAATTTATGGTGCGAATAGGATTTGCTAATTGGACAGATTTATTTTTTTCATTCCCTGGGAATGTGATCTGTGACCCTAATGGCATGCAAATGTAGCCTCAATTCAGAGGCAGTTGTGGCATGAGAGAGTGAGTTAACTTATTGGTATGTAAGACTGCTTTCTTATCAAACCTGGGAAAACCACTTAGCTAGGCAGCCAACAGGCTGATCTCAACACTGTGATTTGCAAACACAGTGACAGTGAAGTATCATATAAGGCTTATTACTGAAGATACTGGAAAATTCTATATACATTATATGTTTTTTAGCAGGGATATTGGAATAATTTCTCAATGCTTCCTAATAAATATTTTGCACATTCACCTCAGTATTTCATTTTATACCTCATTTTTGGATAAAGTCTCCTTCTACAATGAATTTTCCTTTTCTTTGGGAATTTCCTTATGACTAATTCCATTCTTGCCTTGAAAAATTCATGTTGAAGACTTCTGCTGATGAGCCATGTATAAGCTTGAAAACAGTTTGAAGACTTTAACAGTTTTGTGTTTTGTTTTTTTCTTTCTTAACTAAAAGACAATAGCCACCATACAGTTTTGTTTCTTCATTTACAGTTCGGGAAACTGAAACAAGGCCCAGATAATTTGAGTGCTTTTTTAAAACAATCATTGCAACTTTAATCAATACTATAGTCCCGGTCCAGCATTATATTCACACTTTGTTCCATTTCCTCTATTATTACTAAGCCCATCAGGCAGATCTTAGGAGAAATACATGTGAGGGTTTAGACACAAAAGATATGGTTGAGCCAACACCTAATTTCAGAGAAGATGCTTGGAAAGACCTTCTCACATTTCCATCATTATGGGGCAGCCCAGCTGTGCATTATGGCAGAGGTAGAATTGGATGTCAATTTTTTTCCCCTGTACCTTCTGATAATTGGAGGAACTTGCCCTAAGAAAGAAAGTCTCAACAGCTCCATTCTCATTTCTATTTCCAAGTTGCCGACAAGTGGGTGGTACTTTAAAAGAAAATAATCTACAATTTCTTAGTAAATCAAGGTAACTGTAATGCTCTCATAAGTTGTAACAAATCTTTGAAAAATATCTTCATATGGCTGATGAAGGGTAAAATTACTGAGACCTTGAGTGGGACGCTATAAAGAAGAGAAGTAAATCTTACCCTTCTTTCTTCTAGCAGTATACACACACTTTGACACAAGAAACTGTTCAAATCAACCAGAAAATAGCAATCTTAATACAAAAAATGGGTGAAGTATATAAAAACTTATAGAACAGAAAACCCAGAAGAACTAAGAAAAAAAGCGTATGAAATCATCAAAGAAATGCAAATTAAAACTGCAATTAGTTTTATATCACACTTTTAAAAAGGCAAAAATTAGAAGCCAGTTTAGGTAAATTCTGGTTAGAGGGTGTGTGTGTGTGTGTGTGTGTGTGTGTGTTTAGAACTCTCATACATTGCTAGTGGGAAGGTAGACAAGGGCAGCTCTCAGCAATGTGGCACTATTTAGTCAAATTAATCGCAGGCATGCCCTATGACTTAGCAATTCCATTCCTGGGTCTATTTTTTTCCAAAATGCTCACACTGCTCTGGAAGAAAACATGTGCAAGGATGTTCACTGCAGTGGCAGGAAGTTAGTTGCAATTTGGATGAATGAAAAGGTAAAGGTGGCAGATACACACCAAGGAGTACCATGGACAGCTGCAAGTAATGGAGTAGACATACCCAGAGCAACATGAGTGGATCTTAAAAGCACACTGCTGGGTAACAAAGAGTAAGACACAGTGCGATTTATATCACAATAACAAATGCAAAAATTGAAAGGAGATGCTTACAAATAGCAGTATACATTTTTCAAGAACACATGCTCTTTTTTAAAAAAAAAAAAATACACATTAAATGTATTAGAATGGTTGCCTGTGCAGACAGGAGAAAAGAAATGAGCTATGGGGAATAAAAGAAAACAGGTGAATAAAAAAAGCTAAAACAAGGGAAATAAGAAAGCAAACCAAAAATAAACAACCAGAACCACAAAAGGAGGAAACTAAAGGGAAAACAAACAGAAGTAAAAAATTGTTTTATTTATTCAGAAGCAGCATGAGGTTAAAGCTGCCAAAGCTAAACTGAAATACGTCCCCACATTTTCCCTCTCCTCCGCTTGTGTCAGGGAGAGAGCACCACACTTCAACCTTGCCTTATGTAACTGTGAGTGGTCTGTTGTAATCAGATGAGGCTGAGTGCTGGGCAAGGGTGTGCTCTGAGCAAAGCAAGAAATGCCACTCATCTGGCTGGGGTTGAATTTCTCAAGACAAACACAAACTGGGATTGGAAAAAACAGATTATCTCTGTTTTCACCTAGGAGGTGATTGGAAAAAGTGAGTTTGGCTTCATAGGCTGTCACTGTTATCAAAGGATTGTTTAGGAGACATCAAAAGAGGCCAGGACCTGTAAGCAGTGTCAAATTCTAACTGGGAAACTGAAAAAGTTGTGTATTTCTTCTTACCAGATCGGTAGATTATGAAAACCTGACCATAAAGATATAGTATAACTTTACTGTGATTCACTCAAAATTCTAATAATTTTCTCTTCTATAAATCTGCTTCACAAAGGAGTGCAGAAATTTCCTGCCTCTCCAGTTGCCCCCTCTAATCCTCAACTTTGTTCATGTCTATCTTGTTGCCTGGTCTAGTCTCCTGGTGGTGAAGAAAATTAACAAAAAGAAGTTGCTGAACTACTCATTTTTAAAATTTTTACTTATTACAGTTCAATGAATATGTCAGAAAAAGCAAAACCACAAAGATAAAAATCAATTTCTCTTTAAACAGAGTGTTAAATTAGAAGGAATTTAGCTGTAAAATTATTAGTGATATTTTTCTGGGAAATGACAGTATAACAGAAAATGAGTTGACACTTCTCAAATAGGTACTGTAGATGGTTTGGTGCCCTTGAAACACAATCACATGTATTCCCAGGATGCCCTGGAGTTTCTGGCACAAAGGACAGACAGCCGAAGACTTAATATTGGACAGCCAATTTACATCTACCCCAAGATATGTGATTCTGTGAAATAGAGTGCATTAGAAATGCACAGTTCATACTGCAGCACTAGAAAATACTATAGGCATTATGATAACCAAACTCAAAATATATACAATTACATTTTAAGCATATAATTAAAATACAACTTGTATGCACTGAAGCCAAAAGGTATTTGGAATGGCTATGTGGAGAGAATATGGAGTCAGTAGAATAGAACAGAGTCCCTCTTGATCCCTCTGTCAATGCTGTCCATCTACATCCAGAGTTAGAAACCTAGGTGTGCTGTCCGTCAAATTAAACTATTCTCTTTTTCTGCACGCCCACTCTATTAGCTTTCTTCTGGGAAAGTGACCATGTAGAAACTTCAAATGATGCCAACAGTAAACTCTTCCCAAAAGTCTACAGAATGTGAAAATATCTGAATCAAGTACAGTTCATCTACTGTTGGTGGAGCAAAGCATAAACTTTAACCCATACTGTGTTATAGTACTAGACGTATCACAAAGAATTTACTTCCAATCAATTCATTCTACAAGTTATTGTCCTGAAAACACCCCTGTAACAGGAACTATAGACTGAAAAACAATATGAGTAATGATCTCTGCTCTCCAGGAGCTGAAGATCTTTTTTTTTTTTTTTTTGAGACAGAGTCTTGCTATGGACCTTTTAAAGAGCGATAGTTATTGTAACTTCAGGTGTTATCTCTATGTTTCCTGCAATTCAGAGATAATAATTTTAACAGAGAATAATATTGAGAAATTAGTACCTTTGCTTTTTGTTCCTATAGATTCAATCAATACAAAGAATAAAAAAAGCAATATTCCCCTTCATGGTAAGCAGGGTCTAGAATCCCTTGTCCTAGAATTAACAGCTTTTTCTGATTCAGGTCCAGAGGAAGCGAATTAAGTTGGCTCATCTGAAGAGTGGCAGGAGATAGTGAGTTTTGTGTTTGGAAGTTAGAGATAAATGAAGCTAATCGAAGTCCAGCAGAGAAATCCATATTGTTCCTACCACATGCCAGGAAGTGTCAGGAACATTAATAGGGCAGCTTATGAAGCCAGGGGGAGAATTTCTCCCAAATCCAAGTGTGTGATTGAAATTGGACATTCTACTTTTCTTGTATTCAAATGTCATGCATCCGTTCATATCCATTTCATGAAAATAAACAAAGGTCTGGTTTACAAGATATCTGACTCTTAAAAAACCCTTCCACTTATTCTATGAATGCCTAGACAGATTATTTTCCATATTTCAGTCTTATAAAAAGCGAGAATATTTCCTCATTCGGTTAATAGCTACTGAGCCCAATCTTTATGCCAGACTCTACATTACGCACTAGGAGCACAAAAGGAAATTGCACACTCTTCTTGTTCCTGGTAGGTCCCGGCTGAGTGGAGGATACTGGCATGTAAAGGACTAATTAGGCAAAAACTTCACACTGTGGGAGACGAAAGGAGAGCAAAAAACTCTCCCTCAGGAAGTTAGAGAAGGCTCATATAGTGAATGCTTCCACCACCCCCCACCCTCCCTGGAGGACTGAAGCACTGTCCTCCAGCTGCCTCATCAAGATAAGGTTCCTTCCCAGCAGCAGACCACATGGGAAATCCTACGCCTTTGCCCCAGTTCAAGACAACTTTGCAGCATCATCCCAGCTTCCAAGTTCCCAGGAGGATTGACTAAGGCCTTTGTTATGACTGAATCAGCAGTTCCCCGTCCCCCTTCCAACCTAGGAGTAGGCAAATTTTTTCTGAAAGGGCTACAGAGTAAAATGTTTTAGGCTTTGCAGGCCACATAAGGTCAATTTCTGTCGGATAGTCTATTTTTTTTTTTTAACCCATTGAAAATGTAAAAACCATTCTTACTTATCTCAGGGCCAAATACAATCAGGCCATGAACCAGATTTGGTTTGTGGAATTTTGTTCCACCCTAAACAGCTTTTCTCACCTGCTCTCCACAGCTGTTAATCCCAAAAGGACCTCCCAGTAAACATCCGGCAAGCTAATCCCTGTCTCAAGTCTATTTCCTGGGGAACCTGAGGATTCAGTTTGACAAAGGAAGTACTTAGGACCCAAAGGTTTAACCAGGGTGGTGACACTGAAATTTACCTATGCCCTGTGGTTCTGAAAAGTAGCTTTCCAGAATTCCTCACCCTTTTTGTGTTCTGGGAAAGGGTTTACTGCAAAGAATCCCCTTCCCAGGTGACACATGAGACTCAAAATTCACTCTTTCTCCTAACTCACATAAGACTCACAAATGTTTCTGTATAACAAAGCCAGACCCTGAAAAACTGTCTTTGTTTCATAAATAATTAGCTGAACTGTTTATCGTCCCAAAACTAGCTTGACACAGAGATAAACATTTCTTGTTCATCTTGTCAAAGGCATTCGAACCAGAGCAACTTGAATACTGGCTGGATAAAATAAGGCTGAGACCTACTGAAGCAGGACATTTCACTGACCCCTTTGTGGAACTCGCAACAGGGGTGCCCCGTTTACTCAGCCCACAGCTCTCACCTCCTCGTAGGAGGGAGTGAGCAAGCCAACAAGGCGGGAACTGGAATACATGAGTGCTAGAATCAGCTGGCTACTTCATCGCCGGCAAGAGCGAACTCCACTCACTCAGACCCGCTGCTTTCCACCCCTCGTCGGACAGGGCACACAGGTAAGCGGGTGCAGGAGCCAGGGTGAGTGCTACTGGGTGCTGGCAAGAGCAAACTCTGTGCATGCTCAGCGGCAGCACTGCGGGGGTGCCCATGACCCTTGAAGCCCCAGAGGGAGTGTTACAGAGCTCGTTAACAGCTCAGTGTACCCTCTGCCTTTTCTCATGTGAGGCAGCTGCCTTCTGCCAACAAAGGCAAAGGGTCAGTGTGACAGCCTTTTTGCATCCGCACTCACAGCTCCCGAGCTCTTGTCCAGCGTCCAGGAGAAATGAGATCACGTGAACAAATTGAAGGATGGTAAACGTGGGGGATATTATTGCGGATGAAAGTGGCTCTCAATGGGAAGGAGAGCTGAAAAGGGGATAAAGTGGGAAGGTATTCTTCCCCCAAAGTCCAGCTATCTCCTGCCGGATTCCTCTCTGAAGTTACCAGAGAAGCTGTCAATCTGTCCCTCTGAAGTCAAGCCACTTTTCTCCAACACCCAGCAGTAGCAGCCAACGTCCAGCTGCTTCTCCTCTCTCTGCCGGCTGGGTTTGGGGTTTTTACAGGCACAGAATGGGGCAGGGTGGGTCTATGGGTTGTGTTGGAAAAGGCAACATTCAAGCAGGAAAACAGCGATGTAAACTCTCGCTTTGGGCTGCAGTCTCCGGCTTTTTGGCTTGAGGGTGGGGCCCTTACCAGGGACCTGCCCTCTTCGGCCCAGAATTTCTTTGCCGCCTGTCCCTATCACTACTGGGCTGCATTCCCAGAAGATTAGACATTCTAAGTCACAGGATGAGACAGGAGGTTGGCATAAAATACAGGTCATGAAGACCTTGCTGATAAAACAGGTTGCAGAAAAGAAGCCAGCCAAAACCCACCAAAACCAAGATGGTAACACAAGTGACCTCTAGTTGTCCTTACTGCTCATTATAATGCATTAGCATGCAGAAAGACACTCCCACCAGCACCATGACAGTTTACAAATGCCATGGCAATGTCAGGAAATTATCCTATATGGTCTAAAAAGGGGAGGAACCCTCAGTTTCGGGTATTGCCCACCCCTTTCCCGGAAAGCTCATGAATAATCCACCCCTTGTTTAGCATATAATCAACAAATAACTATAAGTATCCTTATTTGAGCAGCCCGTGCTGCTGCTTTGCCTATGGAATAGTCATTCTTTTATTCCTATACTTTCTTAATAAACCTGCTTTCACTTTACTGTATGGACTGGCTCTGAATTCTTTCTTGCACGAGATCGAAGAACCCTGTCTTGGAGTCTGGATTGGAACCCCTTTCCAGTAACAATCTGACAGACTGAGTCTCCCCCTGATTACAAAAAAAAAAAAAAAAATCCTAACTGTGAAGTCATCCCACATATAGCTTAGACAAGCTCTTTGTTATAAAATCCAAGGCAAAACCACCCTGATGACACACTCTGATCCTCAGATCTGGGGTGCTCTTGGTATTGCAAAATTCCAAATAAAATCAATCTCCCTACATGTTCTGGGTTTTAGTTTTTGTCTTTGTTTTTGCCTTTGCCTTTGACAGTGAGATGATGGCTGCAGGCAGAAGAAACATAAGGTTCAAAGCACCAAAGTACAAAAGGATCTGATATTGTCACAGACTGAGAGATTTGATGTGGAGAGAGTATGGAGCTCTGGTGGGGGCCACAGTGCAAGGCTGGGGTAGTAAGTTAGAACAGGCTGAAGGGCCTTGATTCAACCACTAATGTGGTCATGTTCCTGAGGACCTTGGTGCAGTCCCCTCTTGAAGATAAAGAGGCTTGGCCACCATCCAGGCAAAAATAACTCCTTCAATAAAGAAAAAGACAGACTTTAAAAGTTATCACCAAGAAAACATGGTCCCCTAAGATAGAGGACTTCAACTGACAAATCCCTAAAATTTTGGAAGAATTTTAGAAAAATAGGTATCTTCTTGTACATTTTTAAGTTGATGTTTAAGATTTATCTTTTAAAAAGTGAAAAGTAACATGTAATTTGAGACATATTGTAAATATCAACATTTTCAAATAAAATCTTTTTATCAGATTTTTTAAGTATGCAGCAGAATCTAAATACACTAGATTTATTCATTTTTTTAAAAAAAGACGAACACTTCCCTAATTTTATGTAGTTTCTTTCTCTGTTTGAACTTTCTATGTCATTTCACCAATACATTTTATACTAATTTAATACATTTTTATGCTGAAAAGTCTTTCACTGATTATTCTGTCATACATGTTTGCTACAAAAACATGTATATGATTTTTTCCTGTGCCCATGAGTTTAAAAGATTTAGAAATTTTCTCTTCTATAAACAACTATTCCAAACAACATAAAGATATTAACAAATTTAATGTAATTTTAAAGATAAAAATTTAAACTTATTGAAAACACAATTCATACTGACATGGATCAAGCTCATTTATTTTGGATTAGTTTATATATCTATCAATGAATATTAGTTATTACTAGAAAGACAGAGTGTTCAGCATCCAGTCTATTTTTATTTTTACTTCATAGATATGAGCAATGAGCAACCTTGATCAGAAAAAAAGTGAACGGGAAAGAGTTTTCTTATGACAACATCACTCAGTTCTTTAAATTCTTCTGAATTTTATACCAAAAAAATCACAGTAGTCTATCATCAAACATTATTTTTAATAATATGTCAATGGACACTTTGTTAGCCAGCCCTTCTGTTATATCAAAAGCAAACAATAAGAAACCAATATATTTGAAAATGGACTTGTTATTCTATTATTAGAGCCACTGACATCCTCAATTTCTGAAAGGAAGAGCGCTAAGAGCACAAAGTCTTTACCATGACTCACTCAATGGCAAGCCTATACCAGTGGCTCTTTCACTGAAAGGGGTTGTGTTTAATTCAGTATATTCAGGCAGGGACGGAGAAATTAAAATATTCAACTCAATGCATCTTTGAAACCTGTCAACATCGAGGAACAAAATGCAGTGTTATGCTCATTTAATTAGTGGGAAATATCCACCATATAACCTAATTAAGCAGCCAACCCACATTTAATAATGTCAGCCATCAGCCACTCTTAAAAAAAAAATCAGACCTCAAGTTTTAACTTCCAATAAAAGGATAATACACATATTTTCAGAAATATAAAATTCACTGTGAAATAAATTAGAAGTCATATCTTGTAATGTAAGTTACTAAAAGCAACCAAGACTACAATTTTTCATATCTACATAATGTAATTTATCATTTTCTAATAAATTGACATGATCAAATGCCATTTTTCTTAATTTGCAAGACTAAATTATGAGTTATTTATAGTGAGGAGTCTGATATATATATATACATGAACTATGTATAAAGTATAGTTAACAAATCTCTAATCAAAATTGTCTATTTTATTTTAAAAATTATATGTACTACTAAAAATTACTTAATCCAGCAGTTAGTTTCAATTATATTTTCCTAGTAGGAAGTAGAAAATATTAATATTTTAGAGATGAAACAAGATTAGACTGACAGAAATCAGAATAATTATTTTATGAAATGATTTCAGAAAATAAGTTTAACTACTTTAGCATATGAGAAACTCCAATCTGAAAAAAAAAAATCATGTAACAGTTTTTATCTACTATCTTAAGGAATTTGACAGTTCCAGAACACTTTTCAGTTGCATATAAAATAATCAACAGCCTAATTTGTAGTCATTTGCCTCCTCACTTCAAGCTAGCAACAGCTTGAAGCTGACCGTGTCAAGCAAGCGTATCAATGCCATTTTTCCAATAGCCTGTGCTCGCTTTACATCTCTGTGACACATTTTGGTAATTCAGGCAATATTTCAAATTTTGCATTATTATCACATCTTTTATGATGATATGTGATTTTTTTTTTTTTTTGACAGACTCTCACTCTGTCTCTCAGGCTGGAGTGCAGTGGTGCGATCTCAGCTCACTGCAACCTCCATCTCCTGGGTTCAAGAGACTTTTCCGCCTCTGCCTCCTGAGTAGCTGGGATTACAGCCATCCATCACCACACACGGCTAATTTTTTTTTTTTTTTTTTTTTTGTATTTGCAGTAGAGATGGGGTTTCACCATGTTGGCCAGGTTGGTCTCAAAATCCTGGTCTCAGGTGATGCACCCACCTCGGCCTCCCAAACTGCTGGGATTACAGGCGTGAGCCACCACGCCTGGCAGTGATTTTTGATATTGCTATTGACACTGTAATCGCACATGCAAGACAGCAAATTTAATTGATAAATATTCTGTGTTCTGACTGCTTCACAGACCAGCAATTGTCCCATCTTTCTCCCTCTCCTTGGGCTTTCCTATTCCCTGAGACAAAACAATATTGAAATTGGGCCAATTAATAACCTACAAATAGCCTCTAAGTGTTCAAGTGAAAAGAAGAGTCACATATCTCTTATTTTAAATCAAGAGCTAGAAACAAGCTTATGAGGAAGACATGTTAAACGTCAAGATGGGCCGAAAGTTTGGTCTCTTGTGTCAAACAGCCAGATTGTGAATGCAAAGGAGAAGTTCTTGAAGGAAATTAAAAGTGCTACTCCAGTCAATATATGAATAATGAGAAAGCAAAAAGCCTTATTGCTGATAGGGGGAAAGTTGCAGTGGTCTGGAGAGAAGATCAAGCCAGCCACAACACTCCCTTAAGCCAAAGCCTAATCCAGAGCAAGATTCTAAGTCTCCTCAATTCTGTGAAGACGGAGAGAGGTGAGGAAGCTGCAGGCAAAAGGTTGAAAGCTAGCAGAAGTTGGTTCTTGAGGCTTAAGGAAAGAAACTATGTTCATAACATAAAAGTACAAAGTGAAACAGCAAGTGCTGATGGAAAAGCTACAGCAAGTTACCCAGAGGATCTAGCTAAGATCATTGATGCAGGTAGCTACACTCAACAACAGATTTTCATTGTAGACAAAACTGGCTTCTATTGGAAGAAGATGCACCCTGCAACATTCATACCTAGAAAGAAGTCAGTGTCTGACTTCAGAGTTTCAAATGCAGAGTTTCAATGCAGCTGGTGACTTTAAGTGGAAGCCAGTGCTCGTTGACCATTCCAAATATCAAAGGACCTTTAAGAATTATGTTAAATCAACTCTGCCTGGCTCTATAAGTGCATCAACAAAGCCTGGATGACAGTATATTTATTTACAACATAGTTTACTGAATATTTAAAGCTCTCTGTTGAGACTTAGTGCTCAGAAAAAAGATTCCTTTCAAAGTACTACTACTGATTGACAATGCACCTAGTCACCCAAGAACTCTGGGAAAGATGTACAAAGAGTTTTTATACCTGCTAACACAACATCCATTCTGCAGTCCATGAATCAAGGGGTAATTTTGACTTTCAAGTCTTATTATTTAAGAATTATGTTTCTTAAGGCTAATGTCTGGCAAATGTTTATATTTTTTGTAGAGATGGGTTTTCACAATGTTGCCCCGGTTGGTCTCGAACTCCTGGGCTCAAGCAATCTGCCTGCCTTGGCCTCCCAAAGTGCTCAGATTACAGGCGTGAGCCATGGTGCCTGGCCAATAGTTGTTTATTACTTAATATTTTTGGCAGGAAAATAAAAGGGACTTGAAAAACTCTTTAGGCTTATGTCTGTATCTTAGACTTCTGAGTATTTCACTCACTTCTATGTAAAGGGACCCATAACTCCTTTAGGGCCTATAAAGCAGAAGGGAGTCTCTCTTTTGGCTAACACTTTACATAAATTAGGTGATATATAATTTTATATTTTAAAATTTTTATATATGATACACAAAATATATATAGATGCTCTTCTGCTTGTAATGGTGTTATGTCCTAATAAGCCCATCATAAGTTGAAAGTATCATAAGTTGAAAATGCATTTAATACACCTAACCTACTGAACATCATAGTTTAGCCTAGCATTCCTTAAACATGCTCAGAATGCTTAATGTTAGCCTAAAGTTGGGCAAAATTATCTAACACAAAGCCTATTTCATAATAAAGTGTTAAATATCTCATGGAAATTATTGAAGTTTCTACTGAAAGTGAAAAGCAGAATGGTTGTATGGGCACTTGAAGTTTCAGTTGAATACATTGTTTTCACACTACTGTAGAGCTGAAAAATAGTAAGTCAACCTATCGCTGGGGACTGTCCATATATGAAACATATAACAGACAAAAGAAAGGGATTTGGTTTTCAAAACTGGAATTCTTATATATTTTTTACATTTATTATGACAAAAAATTGAAAAAAAGAAAGAAGGAAAATCTTTCTAGACAAAACCTAGCAGAATCTCTACTTGAACAGCTTAATTGCCATTGAAAAAATTAATTTTGCAATATTTTATACAAAATCTTATAATTGGTTCTATAGTTAATTAAAATTTCATTACTGAGCAGATATGAAAAGCACAGCTTATTTGAAGTATTTATTATTCCTTCTTGAATTGCTAATAAATTAAAGCCTCAAATGCATCTGTATTAAAGTCACCTTCCTGCTCATCTATCTACATGCTCAGAAAGTAATATGTTAAAACCAAGAGTCTTCATATATTTGGTGCTGTTATTTTTCTTAACTAGTGAATGCAAATTTATTCCATGGTACTTTCTGAAAAATTAACTACTGTTTCTGTTAACATCATCTTTTCCAGTCCAGTTGCTTTAGTAATTAAGATTCTATTTGAAGTTCATTTTCATTTAAGCATATTATAACTTTTGACAACTTTTTTCTCATCATCAAAAGGTCAATGCAAAGTCATGTCAACAGCATTAACTGTTCTGATCTGTAGACTTCATGGAAGAAGATGCTACTTCACCCTCTGGATTTTAGTTTATATTTCTTAATCCATTTAAAACAGATGTAAAAAAATCTAATCATTTATAAAAAAAAAAATCAGTAGTGGCTGGCAAGATGGCTGAATAGGAATAGCTACAATCTGCAGCTCCCAGCGAGATCAATGCAGAAGGCAGGTGATTTCTACATTTCCAACTGAGGTACCCAGTTCATCTCATTGGGACTGGTTAGATGGTGGATGCAGCCCACAGAGGGCAAGCCAAAGCAGGGTGGGGCATCGCCTTACCCGGGAAGTGCAAGGGGTAGGGGAACTCCCTCCCCTAGCCAAGGGAAACCAGGAAGAACTGTGCCATGAGGAACGGCCGGTTCCAGCCCAGATACTATGCTTTTCCCATGGTCTTCACAACCCACAGACCAAGAGATTCCCTTGGGTGACTACACCACCAAGGCCCTGGGTTTCAAGCACAAAACTGGGCAGCTGTTTGGGCAGACACCAAGCTAGCTGCAGCAGATTTTTTTCATACCCCAGTGGCTCCTGGAATGCCAGTGAGACAGAACCATACACTCCCCTGGAAACGGAGCTGAAGCCAGGGAGCCAAGTGGTCTAGCTCAGTGGATCCCACGCCTACAGATCTCAGCAAGCTAAGATCCATTGGCTTGAAATCGCTACAAGCCCAGCAGTCTGAAGTTGATCAGGGATGCTTGAGCTTGGTGTGGGGAGGGGCATCTGCCATTACTGAGGCTTGAGTAGGCAGTTTTCCCTGTACAGTGTAAATAAAGCTGCCAGGAAGTTTGAACTGGGCAGAGCCCACTGCAGCTCGACATTCCTCCTCTCTGGGCAGGGCATCTCTGAAAGAAAGGCAGCAGCCCCAGTTAGGGGCTTACAGATAAAACCCCTATCTCCCTGGGACAGAGCACCTGAGGGAAAGGGCGGCTGTGAACCCAGCTTCAGCAGACTTAAATGTTCCTGCATGCCAGCTCTGAGGAGAGCAGTGGATCTCCCAGCACAGTGCTCGAGCTCTGCTGAGGGCCAGACTGCCTCCTCAAATGGGTCCCTGACCCCTGTGCCTCTTGACTGGGAGACACCTCCCAGCAGGGGTAGACAACTCATATAGGAGCACTCCAGCTGGTATCTGGCAGGTGCCCTCTGGGACAAAGCTTCCAGAGGAACGAATAGGCAGCAATCTTTGCTATTCTGCAGACTCTGCTGGTGATACCCAGGCAAACAGGATCTGTAGTGGATCTCCAGTAAACTGCAGCAGACCTGCAGCAGAGGGGCCTGAGTGTTAGAAGGAAAACTAACAAACAGAAAGGAATAGCATCAACATCAACAAAAAGGACGTCCACACGGAAACCCCATCCGAGGGTCACCAACAACAAAGACCAAAGGTAGATAAATCCACGAAGATGAGGAAAAACCAGTGCAAAAAGGCTAAAAATTCCAAAAACCAGAACACCTCTTCTCCTCCAAAGGATCACTACTCCTCGCCAGCAAGGGAACAAAACTGGACAGAGAATGAGCCTGATGAATTGACAGAAGTAGGCTTCAGAAGGTAGGTAATAACAAATTCCTCCAAGCTAAAGGAGCATGTTCTAACCCAATGCAAGGAAGCTAAGAACCTTGAAAAAGGTTACAGGAATTGCTAACTAGAATAACCAGTTTAGAGAAGAACATAAATGACCTGATGGAGCTGAAAAACACACCATGAGAACTTCGTGAAGCATATACAAGTATCAATAGATGAATTGATCAAGCAGAAGAAAGGATATCAGAGATTGAAGATCAACTTAATGAAGTAAAGCATGAAGACAAGATTTGAGAAAAAAAGAATGAAAAGGAATGAACAAAGCCTCCAAGAAATACAGGACTATGTGAAAAGACCAAACCTACATTTGACTGGTGTACCTGAAAGTGACAGGGAGAATGGAACCAAGTTGGAAAACACTCTTCAGGATCTTATCCAGGAGATCTTCCCCAGCCTAGCAAGACAGGCCAACATTCAAATTCAGGAAATACAGAGAACACCACAAAGACACTCCTCAAGAAGAGCAACCCCAAGACACATAATCGTCAGATTCACCAAAGTTGAAATGAAGGAAAAAATGCTAAGGGCAGCCAGAGAGAAAGGTCAGGTTATCCACAAATGGAAGCACATCAGACTAACAGCATATCTCTCTGCAGAAATGCTAGAAGCCAGAAGAGAGTGGGAGTCAATATTCAACATTCTTAAAGAAAAGAATTTTCAACCCAGAATTTCATATCCAGCCAAACTAAGCTTTGTAAGCGATATGGAAAGGAAAAACTGATAGCGGCCACTGCAAAAACTACCAAATTGTAAAGACCATCAACACTATAAAGAAACTAACTTTATAGTTGCTTTATAACATAAGCAACAACTAACGGGCAAAATAACCAGCTAGCATCATAAAGACAGGATCAAATTCATGCATAACAATATCAACCTTAAATGTAAATGGACTAAATGCCCCAATTAAAAGACAAAGACTGCCAAATTGGATAAAGAGTCAGGACCCATCAGTGTGCTGTATTCAGGAGACCCATCTCACATGAAAAGACACACAAAGGCACAAAATTAAGGGATAGAGGAATATTTGCCAAGCAAATAGAAAGCAAAAATAAGCAGGGGTTGTAATCCTCATCTCTGATAAAACAGACTTTAAACCAGCAAAGATCAAAAAAGACAAACAAGGGCATTACATAATGGTAAAGGGATCAATGCAACAAGAAGAGCTAACTATCCTAAATATATATGCACCCAATACAGCAGCACCCAGATTCATAAAGCAAGTTCTTAGAGACATACGAAGAGACTTAGACTCCCACACAATAATAGTGGGAGACTTTAACACTCCACTGTCAATATTAGACAGATCAATGAGACATAAAAATAACAAGAATATTCAGGACTTGAACTCAGCTCTGGACCAAGCGGACCTAATAGACATCTACAGAACTCTTCACCCCAGATCAACAGAATATACATTTTTCTCAGCACCACATCACACTTATTCTAAAATTGACCATATAATTGGAAGAAAACACTCCTCAGCAAATGCAAAAGAACCAAAATTATAACAAACAGTCTCTCAGACCACAGTGCAATCAAATTAGAACTCAGGATTAAGAAACTCACTCAAAACCACACAAATACATGGAAACTGAACAACCTGCTCCTGAATGACTACTGAGTAAATAATGACATAAGGCAGAAATAACGAAATTCTTTGAAACCAATGAGAACAAAGACACAATGTACCAGAATCTCTGGGACACAGCTAAAGCAGTGTTTAGAGGGAAATTTATAGCACTAAATGCCCACAGGAGAAAGCAAGAAAGATCTAAAATCAACACTTTAACATCATGTTTAAAAGAGCTAGAAAAGCAAGAGCAAACAAATTCAAAAGCTAGCAGAAGACAAGAAATAACTAAGATCAGAGCAGAACTGAAAGAGATAAAGACATGAAAAATCCTTCAAAAAAATCAATGATTCCAGGAGCTAGTTTTTCGAAAAGATTAACAAAATACATAGACCACTAGCCAGACTAATACAGAAAAGAGAGAAGAATCAAATAGACACAATAAAAAATGATAAAAGGGATATCACCACTGATCCCACAGAAATACAAACTACCATCAGAGAATACTATAAACACCTCTATGCAAATAAACTAGAAAATCTAGAAGAAATGAATAATTCCTGGACACATATACCATCCCAAGACTAAACCAGGAGGAAGTCAAATCCCTGAATAGACCAATAACAATTTCTGAAATTGAGGCAGTAATTAATAGCCTATCAACCAAAAAAAGCCCAGGATCAGACGGATTCACAGCTGAATTCTACCAGAGGTACAAAGAGAAGAAGGTACCATTCCCTCTGAAACTATTCCAAACAACAGAATAAGGACTCCTCCCTAACTCATTTGATGAGGCCAGCATCATCCTGATACCAAAACCTGGCAGAGACACAACAAAAAATCTCCATGATGAACATTGATGTGAAAATCCTCAATAAAATACTGGTAAACCAAATCTAGCAGCACATCAAAAAGCTTATCCATCACAATCAAGTCGGCTTCAACCCTGGGATGCAAGGCTGGTTCAACACACACAAACCAATAAACTTAATGAATCACATAAACAGAACCAAGGACAAAAACCACATGATTATCTCAATAGATGCAGAAAAGGCCTTCGATAAAATTCAACACCTCTTCATGCTAAAAACTCTCAGTAAACTAGGTATTGATGGAACGTATCTCAAAATAATAAAAGCTATTTATGACAAACCCACAGCCTATATCGTACTGAATGGACAAAAGCTGGAAGCATTCCCTTTGAAAACTGGCACAAGACAAGGATGCCCTCTCTCACCACTCCTATTCAACATAGTATTGGAAGTTCTGGCCAGAGCAATCAGGCAAGAGAAAGAAATAAAGCGTATTCAAATAGGAAGAGAGGAAGTCATATTGTCTCTATTTGCAGATAACATGATTCTATATTTAGAAAACCCCATCATCTTAATCCAAAATCTCCTTAAGCTGATAAGCAACTTCAGCAACTTCAGCAAAGTCTCAGGATACAAAATCAATGGGCAAAAATCACAAGCATTCCTATACACCAATAACAAACAAACAGAGAGCCAAACCATGAGTGAACTCCCATTCACAATTGCTACAAAGAGAATAAAATACCTAGGAATACAACTTACAAAGGATGTGAAGGAACTCTTCAAGGAGAACCACAAACAACTACTCAAGGAAATAAGAAAGGACACAAACAAATGGAAAACCATTCCATGCTCATGGATGGGAAGAATTAATATCATGAAAATGGCCATACTGCACAAAGTAATGTATAGATTCAGTGCTATCCCCATCAAGCTACCAATGACTTTCTTCACAGAATTAGAAAAAAACATTACTTTAAATTTCATATGGAACAAAAAAGAGCCTGTATAGCCAAGACAATCTTAAGTGAAAAGAACAAAGCTGGAGGCATCACGCTACCTGACTTCAAACTATACTACAAGGCTACAGTAACCAAAACAGCATGGTACTGGTACCAAACAGAGATACAGACCAATGGAACAGAACAGAGGCCTCAGAAATAACACCACACATCTACAGCCATCTGATCTTTGACAAATCTGACAAAAACAAGCAATGGGGAAAGGATTCCCTATTTAATAAATGGTGTTGGGAAAACTGGTTAGCCATTTGCAGAAAACTAAAACTGGATGCCTTCCTTACACCTTACACAAAAATTAACTCAGATTAAATTAAAGACTCCAATGTAAGACCTAAAACCATAAAAACCCTAGAAGAAAACCTAGACAATACCATTCAGGACATAGGTGTGGTCAAAGACTTCATGACTAAAACACCAAAAGCAACGGCAACAAAAGCCAAAATTGACAAATGGGATCTAGTTTAACTAAAGAGCTTCTACACAGCAAAAGAAACTATCATCAGAGTGAACAGGCAATATACAGAATGGGAGAAAATTTTTGCAATCTATCCATCTGACAAAGGGCTAATATCCAGAATCTACAAAGAACTTAAACAAATTTACAAGGAAAAAAACAACCCCATCAAAAAGTGGGCAAAGGATATGAATGGACACTTCTCAAAAGAAGACATTTATGCAACCAACAAACATACAAATAAAAGCTCATCATCACTGGTTATTAGATAAATGCAAATCAAAACCACAATGAGATACCATCTCACGCCAGTTAGAATGGTGATCATTAAAAAGTCAGAAAACAACAGATGCTGGAGAGGATGTAGAGAAACAAGAACGCTTTTACACTGTTAGTGGGAATGCAAATTAGTCCAACCATTGTAGAAGACAGTGTGGTGATTCCTCAAGGATCTAGAACCAGAAATACCATTTGACCCAGCAGTCGCATTACTGGGTATATACCCAAAGGAATATAAATCATTCTACTATAAACAGACATGAACATGTATGTTTACTGCAGCACTATTCACAATAGCAAAGACTTGGAACCAACCCAGATGCCCATCAATGATAGACTGGACAAAGAAAATGTGGCACAAATATAACGTGGAATACTATGCAGCCATAAAAAAGGGTAAGTTCATGTCCTTTGTAGGGACATAGATAAAGCTGGAAATCATCATTCTCAGCAAACTAATACAGGAACAGAAAAACAAACACTGCATGTTCTCACTCATAAATGGAAGTTGAACAATGAGAACACATGGACACAGGGAGGTGAACATCACACACTGTGGCCTGGTGGGGGGTGGGGGCTAGAGGAGGGATAGCATTTAGCATTAGGAGAAATACCTAACGTAGATCATGGGTTGATGGGTGCGGCAAACCACCATGGCACGTGTATACCTATGTAATAAACCTGCACATTCTGCACATGTACCCCAGAACTTAAAGTATAATAAAAATAAAATAAAATAAAAATCAGTGTTTTTGAAGTTTCTTGAGATATGCTTTAATTGCAAATATCTTACTTTGAAACTGTATACATTATGTACAAAGCAAAATGTATATAACAGATATTTTATTAGTAGTAAATTTTATGAAGATCATTTTCTGTATTCATGAAACCATGAAAAATATTCCTTAAGGGTTTAAGATACTTTTTATAGTGCAAACATTTTACTGCTAATTTATTAAAAGCCAACTAAAGAAAACTATTATAGTTATGAACATTATAGCAGACTAACAATTATAAATACAGCAAGGTGAATTTTTCCCACTTGAAGTGGGAGTAGGACATTATGATAAGGAATATGAAGTTTCTGGAAATCTGTATTCCCACACACACAAAAAAAACACTGTGTAGGTCTCAAATTCTAAATTCATCTAAGGGAAAGATATGAGGGACAGGAAGAGGGAGGCTCTAACCCCACTCAGCGCATTATTAGGATGAAGTGCACTACACTGTTGAGCTTCAGAATCCACCATTTCATAAAGTTCAGCCTATAAAGTCCATATTCCTTTCCAGTCCACTTTCTCAGTGTTTTCAGACTATGTTTCCCACAGAGTTCTGCAGAAGCGTCTACACTGCTACTCAAGAGGGGAGACAGGAGCTGATGCCATGTGGAAAGTAAACCCTGTGAGTAGGGCTCTAGTTCTTTGTCATTGTTTCAACCAGAGAAACTCTGTTTTTATCTTTTTTATACAATGGAGCTCCCAGTAAAGCATTGTTTAAAAAGAAAGAGAATTACACTTCTAAAAGTGATTTTGAAAAATCATAGCTATATTCCAGTATCACAAAAAGATACTGAAATCATGGTATTATAAAAATGCAGAGGTGATCTCATCTAATTTCCCTAATTTACAGAAGATGCTGAGGCTCTGAAAGGTTAATGCTTTTCCCAGGGCCACAGTGTAACTCCTTGGCAAAGCCCTATGGAAACCAAGTCATTTCAAGTTCAGCGTTGTCTTCAGTATACCGTTTGATAATATCACTGCCTTATAGTTCTACCACCCAAGCCCTCCATTTTCTAGGCTGTACTTCTATAGTTCCTTCATGTACACTTAACTGCTATGCTCTCTAGAAACCTCAACATCCTCATCTCTTCTACTTACATTCCAATTTTACAAGTTTCCTAAAGTACCCAGGATTCTACCTAACACAACCTGCTGTACTTGGACCCTTTCTAAGTACCGTGAGACCATGCCTCATTTGTTCTAGGTACATAGTTATCTTTTCAGTCATTTCATGGTAGAAGTGCAAGTGTCAGATGCTACTCTCACGGCTGTCTCCAAACTTCTGCTACTTTAGGAATTAAAAGGACAAATGCTATGAAATGCCACCTCAGAGTCGGGAAAATAAAACCATAATGAGAGTGAAGTACAGCATTCTGGTTAAAGAAGTGAACTATATCATCATAACAAAGTTCTGTAGGGAGTCCCAGTTATCCTACTATAAAGCACAGTTGATCCAAGCAGCTTGCAGGATAGAAATAGCAGGTTATTTTCTTAAAGGAAGAAAACCCCTCCTGTTTACTACTTGTGAAATAACTTCTTTGTGGGAAAAAAAATATTATCTTTAACTATCAAAATGGAACACAACCAGTTATAAAGTCAAATTACGAAATCTGTGTGACAGGGAAGTGGTGGAGAAATCATCTGAATACAGAAACTCACCTCTTGGTAAGAACAAACTTTGTAAGCCCTGATGTCAATATTCTAATGTAAGTCAAGGCCAGGGTATTACTAACTACCAGGAAGAATGAAGAAAATTATTCTAAAACATAAAATAATAATGACTTTACATATAACCATGCAGCCGTTGTAGCAAATTTGAAGATAAATACATCCAAATCTTTAAAAAAAAAAAAAAAAAGAAAGAAAGAAATGCAATAACAAGAAGGGCCCAGGCAAGCAAATTTGCTCAGAAAAGATAGAAAAAGATTATGTAAAGCTTTAGAGAACCCAAAAAATCTTTTAATAAGATCAAAGAACACTTAACAACATACAGCAAGATATATTTCGGTAAGGAATTTAATCAAATTATACACATTTTCCCCTGCAATTTGATAGTGTGATGACATATCCTTAAACTTTTAACTATCTTGATGTTATTTTGCCAATTTGTGTAAAACTGAAATCAAACTGATTTTTTCTCCTCCACTAAGAATGCCAATGTCATCTGGGTGAATATCCTTGCCTATATCATTATTGTACAGATTTTCCTTATGATGTATATATGAGAAATATACTTGTTTCTGTTTCATTACATACACTTGTGTTTCATTCCATTTTTTAATTTTCTTTCCTTAAATCCTTATCACATATTTTCAAAGGTGTGCTGTTAGGACACTGTAATAACTGCTTTTTTGTCAAAAAGTTCTTTACTATTTCTGTGTGGTTATTTTCCACTAGATTTACTTGAGAATTTTTGTCAAGTTCCCCCTAAAAAAAATTTTTCAATTTGATCAGAATTGTGTTAAATCTATCAATTAATTTGAGGAAAATTGTTCATTCCAACATTTTTGAACCCTTATAATTTTCAAGACATTGTGCTAAGAACTTTACCAAAACAAGTGACAATGTATTCACAAGACCTGTGGGAAATACCATTGTATCCCTAACATACGGATAGTAAAATTGAGTCTTAGGAACTTTAAGCAGCTACTGAGTAGAGGGGCAAGAATCCTAGCCTGGGTCAGTTTGATTCCAAGCCCATGATCTTAATTATCATGATATACTACCTTCTCATCAATTACTACGATACACCTCTCCATCCATTCAAGAACCCCTTCATATGCATAAGTAAAATGTTACAGGTTTTCTTATATTTCTTTACATTTCATGAGTTGATTCCTAAATATTTTATGATTTTTTTTCTGTAGCAACTGTGAATGAGATTCCCCTTTTGTTTTATCTAATTGGGCACTATACTGATAATAACGGTCAATTTTGTATCATTTTCTTGAATTCAGCCAGTTTAATGAGGTTGCTTAATTCTAGGCTACCTACATTTGAAATATTACATTATCTGCAATAATAATGGTTTGTCTCATTGTTTTCAAAACACTGTAGCTTTTATTGTTCCATGTTTAATTACATTGACCTTCTAGAATACTATAACAGTAGTTAACATAGTATAATATATACACTGTATAATATGGTGTAAATAATAATTTAATGACAATGAAAGGTCTTTTGCTCAATCATTAAGGATAAGGCACCTCTTAGTTTCAAACAATTTTTATTTATTATTTTTTAAGTAATTGATTTTTTAAACCAGAAATATATTACATTTTATTAAATATGTTTCAGTACCTATTAAAAGTATTTTTTATTTAATCTGTTGATATAAAGTAAGTGCATTCATTTCGAACCATCCTTGCATTTTTTAATGCAAATTACTTGTCGATGGTGGAGTATATTTATTTGTTAATATTTTATTTAGAATTTCATTTTTAATAAAACATGAAATTTGTAATTCTTTTATGCACCATCTTTTCAGGTTTTGGTATCATATGTGATACTTCATTCAATGATTTGCTTATTGTATAAATCAGTGTACCAGAAAGAAACAAATATTATAGTCAAATTAAGATAATTTCAGGAAAGATTAATAAATTTACCCTGTACAAAGAGGTATGCAGGGAGTGTAGATTAACCACCAGCTACACTATAGTATCTTAGGGTGGTTAACACACCTAGGTCTGAAGGGGTAAAGGGAGAAATAGTTACCAAACTCTGAATGAGAGGATAACATTAAAATGGCCAACTTGCGAAAACCTATAATCTTTAGTAGGGGTCTCAAACAGCCTAAGGTAACTCCTCAGAAAACGAGCTAAAGATATAAATACTGCAAGTTTACCTTCTTTCCTGCCTTAAACCTGCTGCTGGGTTTCCCATTTGGCTGAAACCAGTCCAAAACAGAGTGCAGGGAGTCCTTCAAAGTAGTACATCTGGGTATGAGGGCAGTGAGGGGAAAGGTGGAGTGCATCTAGAGGGGAACATGAATGACACAAGCACATACAGGTTTTTAATGTTCTGAGCAAAGTATATACTGTTGAAATGAACTATACCTGAAATATTTAAATGCATAATTTTCAAGCACTTTGTGACTTGAAATTAATCGGCATGTTTTTAAATTTTTTTCCCAACGATTACATTAGAAAGGTTTTCTACCTCTTGAGTCAATTTTAATACTTCTTTCATCAGACAAGTTATTCGTGTCATTGAAATGTTCAAGTTGTAGGCTTTAATGTGCATCAAATCTCTTATGAGTTTAATTTATTCTTTGCTCATTGTTAAATCCTCTTTCTCATTTCAAATGGTGTGTATATTCTTTTTTAGATTTTCCATTAGTTTGGCTTTTTTAAAAAAAATCTAATTCTTGTCTCTATCAATCTGTGACTTTTTAAATTTTATCTCATTTTAAGTCTAATTTATATATGTGTGTGCATGTGTTGGTGTGTATGTGTTATTTCTTTTCACTCAGATTCCTTAAATTTAACATTTTTGTTTTATTTCTATCTTTTTACATTGAATGCTTGATTAATTAATTTTCTCTTTTATTAATGTATAAAGAATATAAAAATGTTTACTTATATTTAAATCTTTGATTCATTTTAAGTTAATTTTTATATATGTTGAAAGGTAGGGGTCCAGCTTCAATCATCTGCATATGGCTAGCCAGTTATCCCAGCACTATTTATTAAATAAGAAGTCTTCTCCCCATTGCTTGTTTGTGTTGGTCCTGTCAAAGATCAGATGGTTGTTATGTGTGTGGAGATATTTCTGAGTTTTCTTTTCTGTTCCTTTGGTCTATGTGTCTGATTTTGTACCAGTACCATGCTGTTTTGATTACTATATTTTTACAGTATAGTTTGAAGTTGGGTAGTGTTATGCCTCTAGCTTTTTTTTTTTTTTGGTTTTGTTTTCTTTTGTTTTCTTTGTTCTGTTTTTTTGCATAAGATTGCTTTAGCTATTTGCATTCTTTTCATATTCCATATGAATTTTAGAATAGCTTTTTCTAATACCGTGAAGAATGATGTTGGTAGTTTGACAGGAATAGTAACAACACTGAAGATAACCTAGAAAATATTCTTCTTGATATTGACCTTGGCAAAGAATTTTTAGCTAAGTCCCCAAAAGCAATCGCAACAAAAACAAAACTAGACAAGTAGGACCCAATTAAACTAAAGAGCTTCTGCACAGCAAAAGAAACTATCAACAGAGTAAACAGATGACCTACAGAATGAGAAAAGACATCACAAGCTACATATCGGACAAAGTCCTACTATCCAGAATCTATAGGGAACTTAAATCAATGAGTGAAAAACAACCCCATTAAAAGAAGAGCAAAGGACATGAACAGACACTTCTCAAAAGAAAGCATACAAGCAGCCAACAAACATGAAAAAACACTCACCATCACTAATCATCAAAGAAATGCAAATTGAAACCACAGTGAGATACCATTTCACGCTAATCAGAATGGCTATTATCAAAAAGTCAAAAAAAAAAAAAAACAGATGCTGGCAAAGCTGCAGAGAAAAGTGAATGTTTATACACTGTTGGTAGGAATGTAAGTTAGTCCACCCACTGTGGAAAGCAGTCTGGAGTTTTCTCACATGTATTTGTATGTTCATCCCTGTGCTATTCACAGTAGCAAAGACATGTAGTCAACTCAGGTGCCCATCAATGGCAGATTGGCTAAAGAAAATGTGGTACATATAAACAACATGGAATTTTACACAGCCATAAAAAAGAGAGCAAAATGATGTCCTTTGTAGCAACATGGATGGAGCTGGAGGCTATAATCCTAAGCAAACTAATGCAGGAAGAGAAAACCAAATTTTACATTTTCTCCCTTATAAGTAGGAGCTAAGCATTGAGTACACGTGGACACAAGGAAGAGACCAACAAACACCAGGGCCTGCTTGAGGGTAGAGGGTGGAAAGAGGAAAAGGATCAAAAAACTACCTATCAGATACTATGCATCACTGGGTGATGGGATCCATACCCCAAACCTCATCAGACAATATTTCCATGTAAAACATACGTGCACATGTATCCCCTGTATCTAAAATAAAAGTAAAAACTTAAAAAATACATATTTACTTGTGAATAAGTTTATCTTTGGCCAAATCATGTAAGTTTTGATATTCATATTTATTTTTTTCTTTGGTAAGCTGTTGACTGTTTTTTGTTGTTTGATCCTATGGTAATCTGTGGGGATGTTTTAAGTATACAAATGATTGAAAAAATGTTATTAAAATTTTAAAATTAATTCTTGTTATGTTTTAGGTAACCAAAGAATCTGACCTATAGGGTTTCTAACTCACAAAAGGTAAGTTCTATATTGCACTTAGTAGTTATTATTTTCATTACTTAATGTGGTATTTTTCCCATATATATCCATTAGCAAAATGTATTGTTGTATGTTTTTAGATTTATATAAATAGAATCATACTGTATAATTTTAAAACTTGCTCTTTTTGGCCAAATTTTATATTTTTTACATCCATCCACTGTTGTGTGTACTCATAGTTTATTCATTTGAACTGCTATAGAGTTTTTAATTGCATATATACTCCAAAATTCATGCTTCTATTCTTCTTTAGATAGACAGTTAAGGCCTCTCCAGTTTTTTGCAATTATGAATGGTGGTGCAACAAACATTCCTGCATGATCTTCTAATGCACATGAGGAAAAATTTCTATAGGGTACCTAGGACTGCAACCACCAGTGATGGGTTATCCACATCTTTAACTCGGCAAGATATTGCCAAAGTGCATTTCACATTGACTGTAACAATCTCTGTATACTTGTGAAGTATGTTGAAATTCTACTTGTGAAGTATGTTGAAATTTTTTGGCCTAGTCAAAGTTTTATTTGAATAAATGTTCCTTTAACATTTAAAAATAAAAAATATTTTCTCTGCATGGATTACAATGTCAGATACCAAACTATTAGTTCAATTATTAATCATATTATTCAAATATTATATATGTTTTGTCTTCTTGCTCCAACATGAATATATAAAGGAGTGTTAAAATATCCCACTATATTATTTGTGGATTTCAATTTTTAATTCTAACAGGTCTTGGTTTATAAATTATAATATTTTATTATTTCAAGATTTTTTTCATCTTAGTTGTGTATGGTAGTTATTAACATTATGAAATAACTGTCCTATTCTGAAGGTTTTGTCTTACCTGTTTGATATGAATAATGTCATTCTTGCTTTTTTAAATTTCTGAAATCTTTCCTAATATATCTCTTTTTTCCTGTTTCATTTTACAATGGTGTACTTTTGTGTGAAGAATATTCCTTTGTTTAAAAAAAAAACTGGTTAGATGGTGATTTATTTGTTCATATGGAGATTTGGCCTGTTTACATTAAATATCATTAATTGTTGAGTTTGCTTTGGTTTCAGTCAACTTTATTCTATGCATTCTATTCTTGATTTTCTTTATTATTCTGCTATTATTCACTGCAAAAATTATAAAGAGAAAGAAACACATTTGTTCCTACTAGTGAATCTGATAGTTTGGCAATGACCCATATGAAATTAATTCAATCACTGAACAGTATTATTTTACCTACCTTTTTGAAAAGTAGGGGTTCCTATTGGGTCCATGATTCTCCTTCTGATCCTTGTAGATTTAATATTATAATAACAAGAATAGCCACAGTAATACCTAATATTTATTGAGTACTTACTATGTGCCAGTCAGTTTTAAGCACTTTATATGTTAACTCATTTTACCCTAACTACAACTCTACGAAACAGCTGTTATTCTTGTTTCCAGTTACAAGTAGGGAAATTGAGTTGCTGAGAGTTTAACTCAACCATGGTCATAAAACTTAGTATATGGTAGAGCTGAACTTTAAACCCAGAAACTTTGGAGCCAGAGCTCATATATTTAACTTCTACACTAAAGTCTTCCCTGAAATTTAACAATGTATAATTTCTATTTTATTATAAACTTAAAATATAACTTTAAAAGAAAAACACTGTATATAATTTAGTGTATTTAAAAAATTATTAAAACATTCCTTAGTTTAGCACCTACTTCATACATTTACTCAGGTATCATCTTCTCAGCCCTGATTATCATATTTTAAATACAATACTCCATAAACTCCCATCATATCCCCCTCTTGGATTTAGTTATTTTAATCATATGTATCATCATCCAGCACAGTATATATTACATTTATTCATTTTGCTTTTTCATCTTCTCCTCCACTAGAATTTAAACTTTATGGAGAAGATCTGCTTACAATTATATCCCTAGCACCTAGAACACTGATCAAGGCATAAGAGTCATTAAATAAATATTTTTTGAGTAAATGAAGAAATGAATTGAGTTTAGTAATCACCACTAGTTTTCTCCAATTGCTATTTCATCATTACTGCATTCTTATCTTTGACTCATTTTTCCAGTTTTCTTTTATATCTAAGAAGGACTTTCTGTGTCCTCACAGAAAATTTGTATGGTTACAGTCCTATTCTTTTCAAATAATTTCCCCTAGAACTCTGTCATTTCTGAATTCTTATAATATTCACTGGAAAAGAAAACAATTCTGAGGACACTTTAATTTTTATCTCCTTGTACGTAATCTGAGCTTTTCTCTTAATTATTTATTTCAATGGGAAATTTGGAAAGAGCGATGCATATTCTAAGAAAAACATCTAACTTTGAAATCCCTCATCATGATGTAAACTGAATGCACTGTTTGGAAAGTTTAGCATCCGTGGAGATACGATGTAAATGAAAAGGGAAAAGAATGAATGGCATTATTAAATTTTAACATATGAACAGAACCAATAATGAAAATGCAGTTGGAGCAAGGAAATAAAAAAAACTATAAGTAAGGAGGCAAAATTTTCCTGTAAAAAGAAATTGTCCTTAATTAAATTTTAAAATAATTTTAACAAGCTGTTGCTTGTAAGAGTTACACTTAATATCCAGAAATATTAGCAACCTAAAAGTTAAGGCCTACTCTCCGTTCATTCCTTTGAGATCACAGAGCAGAGTTTGTTATCACTTTACCTACAATGGGTGTTACAATGGAACAGTAAAGGACAGAAAGACCTCAAAAGGCACAGTTAACTGTATATCAATCAAGTGCCTACAGTGGCAAATGTATTGACTGCCCAGAGAAGGCTGTCAAAGTAGGAATAAGGCAGCACTCTCTCCCAGTTGGGAGTGCAGTTTCCTTAGCGTACTAGTTTCCTATTGCTGCTATAACAAAGTACCATAAACTCACTGCTTAAAACAATGTATAGGAGAGGTGGAGCAAGAGGGCTGAATAGAAGTTTCCACCAGTTGTTTCCCTGGAAGGAACACCAATTTAACAACATACCTACATTTTTTTAAAAAACACCTTCATAACAACCAAAAATCAGGTGAGCACTCATAATACCTGGTTTTAACTTCATGTCGCTGAAAGATGCACTGAAGAGGGGAGAAAAGACAGTCTCGAATCTTCCACACCACCCCTGCCCCATCCCTGGCAGCAGCTGCCTGACAAAGAAAGAGAATCTGTGCTTTTGGGAAAGGAAAAGTTTAGCAATTGTGAGACACTGCATTGAACTTAGTGCTACTCTGTCATAGCATTGAGCAAAACCGGGCTGAACTCAGCTGATGCCCATTGATGGAGGAAGTATTTAAGCCAGCCCTATCCAGAGGGGAATTGCCCATCCCAGCAATCAGAACTTGACTTTCAGCAAGCCTTGCTGCCATGGGCTAAAGTGTTCTGGGGTTCTAAATAAACTTGAAAGGCAAAGGCTGCCTAGGCCACAAAGACTGCAATTCCTAGGCAAGACCTAATGCTGTGCTGGGCTTGGTACCAGTGGACTTGGGGAGCACATGACCTAGTGAGACACCAGCCAGGGCAGCTAAGAGAGTGCTTGTGCCACCTCTCTCCAACCCCAGGCTGCACAGCTCGTGAATTAAAAAGACACCCTCTTTCGCTTGAGAGGAGGAAAGAGAAGAGTAAAGAGGACTCTGTCTTGAATACTAGCCCAGCCACAGTAGGATAAGGGCACCAGTCAGAGTAGTGAAGCCACCTCTCCAGGCCCTTGCTCCCAGATGACATCACCATGCCTGCCCTGGGACAAAAGAGAACGTACTTCCTTGAAGGGAAGGAGCCAGTCCTGTAGGACCCATCATCTGCTGACTAAAGAGCCCTTTGGTTCTGAAAAACCAGCAGCAATACCAAGGTAGCATGCCATGGAGCTTGGGTGAGACTCTGAAACTTGCTGGTTTCAGGTAAGACTCAGCACATTCCCAGCTATGGTGTCTATGGGGAGAGACTCCTGCTTCTTGAGAAAAGTGGACAAGAAGGCCAAGGGGACTTTGTCTTGCACCTTAGGTAGCAGCTTGGCCAAAGAGGGATGGAGAACCTAGTGGGATCTTGGGGTCTCTAATTCCAGGATTTGGCTCATGGAGGGCATTTCAGAACCTGCCCTGGGCCACAGACGAGGACACTTCCCTGAAGGGTTAGACCCAGGCCAGGCAACATTTACCACAAGCTGACTGAAGAGCCCTTGGGCCTCGAGGGAACACTGACAACAGTCAGACAGTACTCCCCATGGGCCTGTAGTGGTGGTAGCCATGGGGTGAGGCTCCTTTACCTGTGGAAAGGGGAGGGAAGAGTGCAAAGGACCATGTCTCATGGTTTGAGTGCCAGTTCAGGTGCAGTAAAATAGAACATCAGGTGGACTTCTAAGGTTTTTTACTCCAGTCCATGGCTCCCAGCTGGCACCTCTTGAACGGCCCAGGACATAGGGGAACTTACCTTCCTGAAGGGGAGGATACAAGCTTGGATGGTTTTGCAATCTGCTGATTGTAGAGCCCCAAAGACCTTAAGGGAACACAGGCAGTAGCCATGTAGTGGTTACAGCAGACCTTGGGTGAGACCCAGTGCTATACTGTGCTGGCTTCAGTTCTAGCCTAGCACAGTCCCACTGGTGGTGGCCACAGAGGTGCTTATGTCACCCCACCTCCAGCTCCAGACAATGCAGAACTGAGAAACTCCATTTCTTTGGGAGAAAGTAAGAGAAGAGAACAAGAGTCTGTGCTTTGTAATCAAGAGAATTCTTCCAGATCTTATCGAAGACCATCAAGGTGAAACTTCCATGAGTCTACAAGGACCATGGTGTTACTGAGCTTAGAGTAGCCCCTAATGCAGATACAGCTAAGATTACAACAATCAACTCCTTTTAAAAAAGACTGGAAAGACTTCCCAAGGAGGATGGGTAAAAACAAGCCCAAATCGTGCAGGCTACTATAAATACCTAACTCCTCAATGCCCAGACAAAGACAAACATCTACAAGGCATCAAGACCACCGAGGAAAACATGACCTCACCAAATGAACTAAATAAGGCACCAGAACAGTCCTGGAGAAACAGAGATATGTGACCTTTTAAATAGAGAATTGAAAATAGGTGTTTTGAAGAAACTCAAAGAAATTAAAAATAACACAGAGAAGGAATTCAGAATTCTACCAGATAATTCAATGAAGAGATTGAAATAATTAAAAAGTATCAAGCAGAAGTTCTGGAGTTGGAAAATGCAATAAACATATTGAATAATGCATCAAAGACTTTTAATAGCAGAATTAATTAAGCAGAAGAAAGAATTAGTGAGCTTTAAGACAAGCTATTTAAAAATACACAGTCAAGATTGGAGCCAAGATAGCCAAATAGAAGGAGTGCTGTTTGGAGGCTCCCATCAGAGAAAACCATAATAAGTGTGTGAATCCTTCACTGTCAACTAAGGTATCCAGGTTCTCTCATCAAAATTGACTTGAAAGCTAGGCATAGTGGCTTACACCTGTAATCCCAGCACTTTGGGAAGCCAAGGCAGGTGGATCACCTGAGGTCAGGAGTTTGAGACCAGCCTGGCCAACATGGTGAAACTCCCTCTCCACTAAAAATATAAAAATTAGCTGGGCACCATAGTGCGTGCCTGTAATCCCAGGCAGGAGACTCACTTGAACCCGGAAGGCAGAGGTTGCAGTGAGCTGAGATCATACCACTGCACTCCAGCCTGAGCAACAGAGTAAGACTCTGTCTCAAAAAAAAAAAAAAAAAACAGAAAACAAAATTGACTAGAAGGCTAGTGTGACCCATGGAGAGAAGGAAGAACAGTGTGGTGTGGCAGCCCACCTGAGACCCACACGGGGAAGGGGAACCCCCCTCCCACCAACCAAGGGAGGTGGTGATTGAGCACACTATTCAGCCAGAGAAACTGCTTTTTCCACGGAACTGTGCAACCCATAGAGCGGAAGATCCCACTCATGAACCCGTACCACCGGGGCCTAGCGTGTCAGCCCCAGAACACACAGATTCTTAACAGCCTCTCAGTTCAAATCTGCTTAAGCCTACCCAACTCAGGAGGATAGACGACCAGCAACAGCTGCCGCAGCCTGCTGTCTAAGCCATTTGAGCTCTTTGAAGGAGAGGCAGCAACCAGCACTGGGACTCACAACTGCCTAACATGCTAAGCTCCATGGGTGGGGGCAGGGTGGCATCCATTTCTACAGCTCCAGGTTGCGCTTTCTCCCTGCTGGAGCCAGGTAGGCAGGAAGGCTTGGTCCCAAGACTTGTCCCCACAGCCCAACACACCAGCTGTGGCAGTCTGTGGCCAGAATGCCTCTTTAGGTCCAACCCAGACCCATCCTTCATCAGTAGGCAGGGCGTCCCCACAAGATCTCCAATAAGTCCAGCCAGAGGCTCAGGGACAGAATTTGGATCTCCCAGGGCCTGAGCCCCTAGGGGGAGGGGTGACCACAGTCTTTACGAACCAGGAGACTTAGCCTTTCCTCCTGGTAGTTCTGAGGAATCCAGGCAGCCCAGATGAGTGGGTTTTCCCCCAGCAAAACACACCCTTTCCATCAAGGGACAAAGTTCTTCATTAAATGGGTCCTGCTCCCCATGCCACCCAACTGGGTGAGATCCTCAAACAAGGGTTGAAAGACACCCTATACAGGAGCAATCCTCCTGGCATCAGGTTGGTGTCCCTCAAGGTCAGAGGTCCCAGAAGAAGAAACAGGTACACATCTTTGCTGTGTTCCAGCCTCTTTGAGTGACATGTCCAGGCAAAGGAGTGAATCAGATGAATACAGCCTGAAGTGGACCCCCAGCAAATGGCAACAGCCCTACAGAAGAGAGACCTGACTACTGAAATAAAAACAAACAAGCAGAAAGTGACAACAACAGCATTAACAACAACAACCAAAAAAAGGTCCCCACAAAACCCCTTCTGACAGTTAGCAGCCTCAAAGACCGAAACTAGACAAACTCACAAAGATGAGAAAAAATCAATGAAAAAAAATCCTGAAAACCCAAAAGGCCAGAGTGCCTCTTCTCCAAATGATCACAACATCTCCCCATCAAGGGTGCAGAGTTGGACAGAGGGTCAGATAGATGAATTGACAGAAGTAGGCTTCAGAAGATGGGTAATGAAAAACTACCATGAGCTAAAGGAGATTGTTCTAATCCAATGCAAAGCTAAGAACCTTGATAAAAAGGTTAGAGGAAATGCTAACTAGAATAACCAGATTAGCGCTCTTTCCTTTCGCTGCTGCAGCCGCAGCCATGAGTATGCTCAGGCTTCAGAAGATGCTCACCTCTAGTGTCTTCGGCTGTGCCAAGAAGGTCTGGTTAGACCCCAATGAGACCAATGAAATCGCCAATGCCAACTCCCGTCAGCGGATCCAGAAGCTCATCAAAGATGGGCTGATCATCTGCAAGCCTGTGACGGACCATTCCCAGGCTTGATGCCAGAAAAACACCTTGGCCCGCCAGAAGGGCAGGCACATGGGCATAGGTAAGCGGAAGGGTACAGCCAATGCCCGAATGCCAGAGAAGGTCACATGGATGAGGAGAATGAGGATTTTGTGCTGGCTGCTCAGAAGGTACCATGAATCTAAGAAGATTGATCGCCACATGTATCACAGCCTGTACCTGAAGGTGAAGGGAAATGTGTTCAAAAACAAGCAGATTCTCATGGAACACATCCACAAGCTGAAGGCTTACAAGGCCCGCAAGAAGCTCCTGGCTGACCAGGCTGAGGCCCGCAGGTCTAAGACCAAGGAAGCATGCAAGCGCCATGAAGAGCACCTCCAGGCCAAGAAGGAGATCATCAAGACTTTGTCCAAAGAGGAAGAGACCAAGAAATAAAACCTCCCCCTTTGTCTGTAAAAAAAAAAAAAAAAAAAAAAAAAAAACAGATTAGAGAGAAACATAAACAACCAGATAGGGATGAAAAACACAGCACAAGAACCTTGTAAAGCATACATAAGCATCAACAGCTGAATTGACTGAGCAGTAGAAAGGATATCAGACTGGGAAAACCACCTTACTGAAATAAGACATGTAGACAAGAATAGAGAAAAAAGAATGAAAAGGAATGAACAAAGCCTCCAAGAATATGGGACTTCATAAAAAGACCGAACCTTGACTGGAGTACCAGAAGGAGATGGGGAGAATGGAAACAAGCTGGAAAACACACTTCAGGATATTATCCAGGAGAACTTCCCCAACCTAGCAAAACAGGCCAACATTCAAATTCGGGAAATACAGAGAACACCATTAAGATACTCCACAAGAAGATCAACCCCAAGACACATAATCATCAGATTCTCCAAGGTTGAAATGAAGGAAAAAGTGTTAAGGGCTGCCAGAGAGAAAGACCAGGTCACCTACAAAGGGAAGCCCATCAGACTAACAGTGGATCTCTCAACAGAAACTCTACAAGCCAGAAGAGATTGGGGGCCAATATTCAACATTCTTAAAGAAAAGAATTTTCAACCCAGAATATCATATCCAGCCAAACTAAGCTTCATAAGTGAAGGAGAAATAAAATCTTTTCCAGAAAAGCAAATCCCGAGTCACCACCAGACCTGCCCCACAAGGGCTCCTGAAACAAGCAGTAAATATGGAAAGGAAAAACCAGTACCAGCCACTGCAAAAACACACCAAAATATAAAGACTAACAACACTACAAAGAAACTACATCAACTAGTGTGCAAAATAACCAAATAGTATCATGAAGACAGGACCAAATTCACACATAACAATACTAACCTGAAATGTAAATGGGCTAAATGCCCCAGTTAAAAGACACAGACTGGCAAATTGCGTAAGGAGTCAAGACCCATAAGTGTGCTGTATTCAGGAGACCCATATTATGTGCAAAGACACACACAGGCTCAAAATAAAGGGATGGAGGAAAATTTACCAAGCAAATGGAAAGCAAAAAAAAAAAAAAAAAAAAAAAAAAAAAGCAGGGGTTGCAATCCTAGTCTCTAACAAAACAGATTTTAAAAATAACAAAGATCCAAAAAGACAAAAAAGGGCATTACATAATGGAAAAGGGAACAGTTCAAAAAGAAGAGCTAACTATTCTGAATATATATGCGCCCAATACAGGAGCACCCAGATCCATAAAATTTCTCTTTCATTAAAGATCTCCTTTCGTAGAGATCTGTGAAAAGATGTAGACTCCCACGTAATAATAGTAGGATACTGTAACACCCCATTGTCAGTGTTAGACAGATCAACAAGACAGAAAATTAACAAGGATATTCAGGACTTGAACTCAGCTCTGGATCAAGTGGACCTAGTAGACATCTACAGAAGTCTCTATCCCAAATCAACAGAATGTACATTCTTCTCAGTGCCACTTGGCCCTTATTCTAAAATCAACCACATAATTGGAAGTAAAACACTCCTCAGCAAATGAAAAAGAACTGAAATTATAACAGTCTCTCAGACCACAGTGCAATCAAATTAGAACTCAGGATTAAGAAACTCACTCAAAACCACACAATTACATGGAAACTGAACAACCTGCTGCTGAATGACTCCTGGGTAAATAATGAAATTAAGGCAGAAATAAGGAAGTTCTTTGAAACCAATGGGAACAAAAAGACAATGTACCAGAATCTCTGGGACACAGCTAAAGCAGTGTTAAGAGGGAAATTTATAGCACTAAATGCCCATATCAGAAAGCTAGAAGGATCTCAAACTGACACCCTAACAACACAATTAAAAGCATTAGAGAAGCAAGAGCAATGTATTCCAAAATCCAGCAGAAGATAAGAAATAACTAAGATCAGAGCAGTATTGAAGAAAATAGAGACACGAAAACCCTCCAAAGAAAAAAAAAAAAGATCAATGAATCCAGGAGCTGGTTTTTTGAAAAAATTAACAAAATAGAGCACTAGCTAGACTAATAAAGAAGAAAAGAGATAAAAATTTAATAGACACAATAAAAAAGGTGATATCACCCCTGACCCCACAGAAATACAAACTACCATCAGAGAATACTATAAAGACCACTATGCAAATAAACTGGAAAATCTAGAAGAAAATGATAAATTCCTGGACACATACACCCTTCCAAGACTAAAGCAAGAATAAGTCAAATCCCTAAATAGACCAATAACAAGGTCTGAAATTGATGCAGAAATTAATAAATTTCTGGACACATACACCCTACCAAGACCAATCCAGGAATAAGGTGAATCCCAGAATAGACCAATAACAAGCTCTGAAAATCAGGCAGTAATTAAGAGCTTCACAAAAAAAAGTCCAGGACCAGATGGATTCACAGCTGAATTCTACCAGAAATACAAAGAGGAGCTGATACCATTCCTTCTGAAACTATTCCAAACAATTGAAAAGGAAGGACTCCTGCCTGACTCATTTTATGAAGCCAGCATCAACCTGATACCAAAACCAGGAGGAGACAAAATAAAAAGAGAAAACTTCAGGCCAATATCCCTAATGAACATCAGTGCAAAAATCTTCAATAAAATACTGGCAAAACAAATCCAGCAGCACATCAAAAAATTTATCCACCACGATCAAGTCACCTTCATCCCTGGGATGAAAAGCTGGTTCAACATATGTAAATCAATAAACATAGTCCATTACATAAACAGAACCAAAGACAAAAACTACATGATTATCTCAATAGATGCAGAAAACCCCTTTAATAAAATTCAACATCCCTTCAAGTTAAAAACTCTCAATAAACTAGGTATTGATGGAACATATCTCATAATAGTAAGAGCCATTTATGAAAAATCCACCACCAACATCATATGGAATGGGCAAAAGCTGGAAGTATTCCCTTTGAAAACTGGTACAAGACAAGGATGCCCTCTCTCACCACTCCTATTCAACATAGTATTGGAAGTTCTGACCAGGGCAATCTCTTGATGCCTTTCAGATCCTTTATTTATCTTTGACTTTTGGGAGTTTGATCATTAAGTGCCTTGAGATAGTCTTCTTCAGGTTAAATCTGCTTGGTGTTCTATACCCTTCTTATATTTGGATATTGATATCTTTCTCTAGTCTTGAGAAGTTCCCTGTTATTATCCCTTTGAATAAACTTTCTAACTCTTTCTCTCTCTCTCTACCTCCTCTTTAAAGCCAATAACTCTTAGATTTGCCCTTTTGAGGCTATTTTCTAGGTCCTGTAGGCATGCTTCCTTGTTTTTTTTTTTCTTTTGTCTCCTCTGACTGTGTATTCAATAAGAAGAGAGAAAGTCAAGATGTCTCTGTTGGCAGATGACATGGTTTTATATTTAGAAAAGCCCATCATCTCAGCCCAAACACTTCTTGAACTGATAAGCAACTTCAGCAAAGTCTCAGGATACAAAATCAGTATGTGCAAAAATCACAAGCATTCCTTTACCCCAATAGGTAAGCAGAGAGCCAAATCATGAATGAACTCCCATTCACAATCACTGCAAAGAGAATAAAATACCTAGGAATACAGCTAACAAGGGATGTGAAGGACCTCTTCAAGGAGAATTACAAACCACTGCTCAGGGAAATAAGAGAGGACATAAACAAATGGAAAAACATTCTGTGCTCATGGATAGGAAGAATCAACATTGCAAAAATGGCCACACTGCCCAAAGTAATTTATAGGTTCAGTGCTAGTCCCTCAAACTACCATTGACATTCTTCACAGAATTAGAAAAAACTATTTTAAATTTCATGTGGAATCAGAGAAGATCCCATATAGTCAAGACAATCCTAAGTAAAAACAGCAAAGCTGGAGACATCACGCTACCTGACTTCAAACTATATTACAAGGCTACAGCAAATAAAACAACATGGTACTGGTACCAAAACAGACATACAGACCAGTGGAGCAAAACAGAGACTTTGGAAATAACACCAAACATCTACAACCATCTGTTCTCCAACAAACCTGAGAAAAACAAGCAATGGGGAAATGATCTCCTATTTAGTAAATGGTGCTGGGAAAACTGGATAGCCATATGCAGAAAATTGAAACTGGACCCCTTCTTTATACCTTATACAAAAATTAACTCAATATGGATTAAAGACTTAAATGTAAAACCCAAAGCCATAAAATCCCTAGAAGAAAACCTAGGCAATACCATAATTCAGGACATAGGCATGGGCAAAGACTTCATGAGGAAAACGCCAAAAGCAATTGCAACAAAAGTCATAATTGACAAATGAGATCTAATTAAACTAAAGAGCTTCTGAACAGCAAAAGAAACCATCATCAGAGTGAACAGGCAACCTACAGAATGGGAGAAAATTTTTGAAATCTACCCATCTTACAAATGTCTAATGTCCAGAATTTACAAGGAACTTAAACATATTTACAAGAAAAAGACAACCCCATCAAAAAGTGGCCAAAGGATATGAACAGACACTTCTCAAAAGAAGACATTAACACAGCCAACAAACATATAACAAAAAGCCCAATGTCACTGATCACCAGAGAAATGCAAATCAAAATCACAATGAGATACCATCTCACACCAGTAAGAATGGCGATTGTCAAAAAGTCAGGAAACAATAGATATGGGCAAGGCTGTGGAGAAATAGCAACACTTTTACACTGTTTTTGGGAATGTAAATTAGTACAATCATTGTGGAAGACAGTATGGTGATTCCTCAAGGATCTAGAACCAGAAATACCATTTGACCAAGCAATCTCATTACTGGGTATATATCCAGAGGATTATAAATCATTCTACTATATAGACACACACACGTATATGTTTATTACAGCACTATTTACAATAGCAAAGACATGGAACCAACCCAAATGCCCATCAATGACAGACTGGATAAAGAAAATGTGGTACATATACACCATGGACTACTACACAGCCATAGAAAAGAATGCTATCATGTACTTCATAGGGACATGGATGAAGCTGGAACCCATCATCCTCAGCAAACTAACACAGAAACAGAAAACCAAACACCACATGTTCTCATGTGGGAGCTGAACGTTCAGAACACATGGACACAGAGAGGGGAGCAACACACACTAGGGCCTTTTGAGGTGTGGGGGGTGAGGGGAGGGAAATTAGAGGATGGGTCAATAGGTGCAGCAAACCAGCATGGCACATGTACACCTATGTAACAAACCTGCACGTTCTGCACATGTATCCTGGTTTTATTTTAGAAGAAATAAAGAAAAAATACATATAAACAAAATTACACAGTCAGAGGAGACAAAAAAAAAGAATAAAAAACAAGGAAGCATGCCTACAGGACCTAGAAAATAGCCTCAAAAGGGCAAATCTAAGAGTTACTGGCTTTAAAGAGGAGGTAGAGAGAGAGAAAGAGTTAGAAAGTTTATTCAAAGGGATAATAACAGAGAACTTCTCAAGACTAGAGAAAGATATCAATATCCAAACATAAGAAGGGTATAGAACACCAAGCAGATTTAACCTGAAGAAGACTATCTCAAGGCATTTAATGATCAAACTCCCAAAAGTCAAAGATAAATAAAGGATCTGAAAGGCATCAAGAGAAAAGAAACAAATAACATACAATAGAGCCCAATATATCTGGCAGCAGACTTTTCAGTGGAAACCATAAGGGCCAAGAGAGGGTGGCATTTAAAGTGCTGCAGGAAAAAAAATTTTACCCTAGAATACTATGTTTGGTGGAAATATCCTTCACATATGAAGGGAAAATAAAGACTTTCACAGACGAACGAAAGTTGAGGGATTTTATCAACACCAGACCTGTCCTACAAGAAATGTTCAAGAGAGTACTTCAATCAGAAAGAAAAGGATGTTAATGAGCACTAATAAATTACCTCAAGGTACAAAACTCACTGTTAATAGTATATACACATGTAAGCACAGAATATTATAAAACTGTAACTGTGGTGTGTAAACTAGCCTTATATTAAGTAGAAACACAAAATGATGAACCCATCAAAAATAATAACTACAAAAACTTTTCAAGATATAGCCAGTACAATAAGGTATAAATAGAAACAACAAAAAGTTAAAAAGCAGGGAGACCAAGTTAAGGTGTAGAGTTTTTATTAATTTTCTTTTTGCTTGCTTGTTTATTTATGCAAACAATGTTAAGTGGTTATCAGCTTAAAATAATGGGTTGTGAGACAAGATTTGTAAGCCTCATGTTAACCTCAAATCAAAAAAATACACTGGATACATGAAAAATAAAAAGCAAGAAAACGAATCATGCCACCAGAGAAAATCACCTTCACTAAAAGGAAGACAGGAAGAAAAAAAAAAGAAGGAAAAAAAGACCACAAAACAACCAGAAAACAAATAAAAAATGGCAGGATTAAGTCCTGTAAAAGGAAAATAAATCTTGGGACCCCAAAATCATTAAGCCAAAGGGAAAACTTCAGCTGGGAACTATGTCAGGCAAACATGCCTCCCACTTTATTCCTAAATAAGAAAGCTACAAATGTAAAAGATATACATACCTTCTCACGATTTGCCGACAAGAAAATTCCTTGTGGACCTTAAGATCTTCACTCTAAAACAGTTCTGCTGAATTTTATCTTGGCAATATAAATTGATAGCTTATCTTAACAGGTTCAGGACAAAGGACAGCACTGATAGTCATCCTTCTGCTCACCTGAGACAACTGCATATCTGATTTCTTCCTCTTGTCCAATTGTTTATGTAAAAATAGAGATTCTCTGAGGCAGATTAAGGCAGAAGTGACTATCTCCTACCCCAATCCCTCACATATAAATTGTGTATTCAGTGAAAAGTTGATCAAAGACTCAAAAGAATGCAACCATCTGTCTTTTATCTACCTATGACCTGTCAGCCCCCATTTCAAGTTGTCCCGCCTACCAGATTGAACCAATGTACATATTACACATATTAATTGATTAACATGTAATATTACATATTACACATATTAATTGATTAACATGTAATATTACATATTACACATATTAATTCATGACACATATTAATTGATTACACATATTAATTAATCAATGTACCTATTACACATATCACATCACCCAAAATATATAAAATCAAGCTGTACCACAACCACCTTGGGCATATGTCATCAGGACCTCCTGAGGCTGTGTCACGGTCATGTCTTTAACCTTGACAAAACAAACTTTATAAATTGATTGAAACCTGTCTCAGATACTTTTGGGTTCACAGTCCTTACTTATCAATAATAACACTGAATGTAAATGGACTAAACTCTTCAATCAAAAGACACAGAGTGGCTGAATTTTTTTTAAAAAAGACCCAATGATCTATTGCCTACAAGAAACACACTTTACCTGTAAAGACACACATAAACTGAACATGAAGGGATGGAAAAAACTATTCCATGCAAGGAAAACCAAAGAACAGGGATAGCTATACTCCTATCAGACCAAATAAATTTCAAGACAAAAACAATAAGAAGAGATAAAGGCCACTATATAATGATAAAAGAGTCAATTCAGCAAAAGGAAAAACAATTGTAAATATATATGCACCCAACACTGGAGCATTCAGTTGTATAAAGCAAATATTATTAGAGCTAAAGAGAAAAATAGGCCCCAATACAATAATAGCTGGAGACTTCAGCACATCATTTTCAGTACTAAGCAGATCTTCCAGAGAGAAAATCAAAAAAGAAGCATCAGACTTCATCTGCACTATAGACCAAGTGGGCCTAATAGATCCTTACAGAACATTTCATTCAGTGGCTGCTGACTACACATTTTTTCCTCAGCACATGGATTATTATCTAGGATAAACCTTATATTAGAACACAAAATAAGTCTCAAAACATTTTTTAAAAATTGAAATAATATCAAGCATCTTTTTAAAGGGATGTGTGTGTGTGTGTGTGTGTGCGCGTGCGTGTGTGTGTGCGTGTGAGTGTGTGTGTATGTGTGCGTTTTGTAGAGACAAGGTTTCTCCATGTTGCCCAGGCCGGACTCAAACTCCTGGGTTCAAGTGATCCATCCTCCTCACCCTCCCAAAGTGCTTGGATTACAGGTGTGAGCCACTATGCCCAGCCTAATATTGAGTATCTTCACTGACCACAATGGAATATAACTAGAAATCATTAAGAAGAGAAATTTTGGAAACTGTACAAACTCATGGAAATTAATCAATATGCTCCTAAATGACCAGTGGGTCCATACATAAATTAAAAAGAAAATTTAAAAATTTCTTGAAACAAATAATAGTGGAAACACAACATAACAAAACCTATGGGACAAAGCAAAAGCAGTTCTATGAAGGAAGTTTATAGCTATAAGCACCCACATCAAAAAAGGAGGAAAAACTTCAAATAAACAGCAAAATAATGCATCATATAGAGCTAGGAAAGCAAGAGCAAACCAAACCCAAAATTAGTAGAAGAAAAGAAATAATAAAGATCAGAGCAAAAATAAATAAAATTGAAATGAAGAAAACAATACAAAAGATCAATGAAACAAAAAGTTGTTTTTTTGAAAAGATAAACAAAATTGACAAACCTTTTTAGCCAAACTCTGCAAGAAAAAAGAGAGAAGTCTCAAATAAATAAAATCAGAGTTGAAAAGGAGGACATCCACAACTGCTACTGCAGAAATTCAAAGGTTAATTAGGTGCTACTATGACCAACTATATGCCAATCACCTGGAAAATCTAAAAGAAACAGATAAATCCTTAGAAACAGACAACCTACCAAGACTGATCCATGAAGAAAGTCCAAAACCTGAGCAGATCTATAACAAGTAATGAGATCGAAGCTGCAACAAAATTTCTTCCAATAAAGAAAAGCAAGAGGAAGCAGCCAAGATGGCCGAATAGGAACAGCGCTGGTCTACGGCTCCCAACATGAGCGACGCAGAAGATGGGTGATTTCTGCATTTCCGTCCAAGGTACCGGGATCATCTCACTAGGAAGTGCCAGACAGTGGGCACAGGACAGTGGGTGCAGCACACCCTGTGTGAGCCGAAGCAGGGCGAGGCATTGCCTCACTTGGGAAGCGCAAGGGGTCAGGGAGTTCCCTTTCCTAGTCAAAGAAAGGGGTGATGGACGGCACCTGGAAAATCGGGTCACTCCTGCCCTAATACTGCGCTTTTCCAACAGGCTTAAAAAACGGCACACCAGGAGATTATATCCCACACCTGGCTCAGAGGGTCCTATGACCACGGAGTCTCGCTGATTGCTAGCACAGCAGTCTGAGATCAAACTGCAAGGCAGCAGTGAGGCTGGGGGAGGGGTGCCCGCCATTGCCCAAGCTTGCTTAGGTAAACAAAGCAGCCTGGAAGCGTGAACTGGGTGGAGCCCACCACAGCTCAAGGAGGCCTGCCTGCCTCTGTAGGCTCCACCTCTGGGGGCAGGGCACAGACAAACAAAAAGACAGCAGTAACCTCTGCAGACTTAAATGTCCCTGTCTGACAGCTTTGAAGAGAGCAGTGGTTCTCCCAGCATGCAGCTGGAGATCTCAGAACGGGCAGACTGCCTCCTCAAGTGGGTCCCTGACCCCTGACCCCTGAGCAGCCTAACTGGGAGACACCCCCCAGTAGGGGCAGACTGACACCTCACACGGCTGGGTGCTCCTCTGAGACAAAACTTCCAGAGGAACAATCAGACAGCAGCATTCGCAGTTCACAAAAATCCACTGTTCTGCAGCCACGGCTGCTGTTACCCAGGCAAACAGGGTCTGGAGTGGACCTCTAGCAAGCTCCAACAGACCTGCAGCTGAGGGTCCTGTCTGTTAGAAGGAAAACTAACAAACAGAAAGGACGTTCACACCAAAAACCCATCTGTACGTCACCATCATCAAAGACCAAAAGTAGATAAAACCACAAAGATGGGGAAAAAACAGAGCAGAAAAACTGGAAACTCTAAAAAGCAGAGCACCTCTCCTCCTCCAAAGGAACGCAGTTCCTCACCAGCAACGGAACAAAGCTGGACGGAGAATGACTTTGACGAGTTGAGAGAAGAAGGCTTCAGATGATCAAACTACTATGAGCTACAGGAGGAAATTCAAAGCAAAGGCAAAGAAGTTGAAAACTTTGAAAAAAATTTAGAAGAATGTATAACTAGAATAACCAATACAGAGAAGTGCTTAAAGGAGCTGATGGAGCTGAAAGCCAAGGCTCAAGAACTACGTGAAGAATGCAGAAGCCTCAGGAGCTGATGCGATCAACTGGAAGAAAGGGTATCAGTGATGGAAGATGAAATGAATGAAATGAAGCAAGAAGGGAAGTTTAGAGAAAAAAGAATAAAAAGAAATGAACAAAGCCTCCAAGAAATATGGGACTATGTGAAAAGACCAAATCTATGTCTGATTGGTGTACCTGAAAGTGATGGGGAGAATGGAACCAAGTTGGAAAACACTCTGCAGGATATTATCCAGGAGAACTTCCCCAATCTAGCCAGGCAGGCCAACATTCAGATTCAGGGAATACAGAGAACGTCATAAAGATACTCCTCGAGAAGAGCAACTCCAAGACACATAATTGTCAGATTCACCAAAGTTGAAATGAAGGAAAAAATGTTAAAGGCAGCCAGAGAGAAAGGTCGGGTTACCCACAAAGGGAAGCCCATCAGACTAACAGCGGATCTCTTGGCAGAAACTCTACAAGCCAGAAGAGAGTGGGGGCCAATATTCAACATTCTTAAAGAAAAGAATTTTCAACCCAGAATTTCATATCCAGCCAAACTAAGCTTCATAATTGAAGGAGAAATAAGATACTTTACAGACAAGCAAATGCTGAGAGATTTTATCACCACCAGGCCTGCCCTAAAAGAGCTCCTGAAGGAAGCACTAAACATGGAAAGGAACAACTGGTACCAGCCACTGAAAAATCACGCCAAATTGTAAAGACCATCAAGGCTAGGAAGAAACTACATCAACTAACGAGCAAAATAACCAGCTAACATCAAAATGACAGGATCAAATTCACACATAACAATATTAACCTTAAATGTAAATGGACTAAATGCTCCAATTAAAAGACACAAGACTGGCAAATTGGATAGAGTCAAGACCCATCAGTGTGCTGTATTCAGGAAACCCATGTCATGTGCAGAGACACACATAGCCTCAAAATAAAAGGATGGAGGAAGATCTACCAAGCAAATGGAAAACAAAAAAAAGCAGGGGTTGCAATCCTAGTCTCTGATAAAACAGACTTTAAACCAACAAAGATCAAAAGAGACAAAGAAGGCCATTACATAATGGTAAAGGGATCAATTCAACAAGAAGAGCTAACTATCCTAAATATATATGCACCCAATACAGGAGCACCCAGTTTCATAAAGCAAGTCCTGAGTGACCTACAAAGAGACTTAGACTCCCACACATTAATAATGGGAGACTTTAACACCCCACTGTCAACATTAGACAGATCAACGAGACAGAAAGTTAATAAGGATACCCAGGAATTGAACTCAGCTCTGCACCAAGCAGACCTAATAGACATCTACAGAACTCTCCACCCCAAATCAACAGAATATACATTTTTTTCAGCACCATACCACACCTATTCCAAAATTGACCACATAGTTGGAAGTAAAGCTCTCCTCAGCAAATGTAAAAGAATAGAAATTATAACAAACTGTCTCTCAGACCACAGTGCAATCAAAATAGAACTCAGGATTAAGAAACTCACTCAAAACCTCTCAACTACATGGAAACTGAACAACCTGCTCCTGAATGACTACTGGGTACATAACGAAATGAAGGCAGAAATAAAGATGTTCTTTGAAACCAACGAGAACAAAGACACAACATACCAGAATCTCTGGGACACATTCAAAGCAGTGTGGAGAGAGAAATTTATAGCACTAAATGCCCACAAGAGAAAGCAGGAAAGATCCAAAATTGACACCCTAACGTCACAATTAAAAGAACTAGAGAAGCAAGAGCAAACACATTCAAAAGCTAGCAGAAGGCAAGAAATAACTAAAATCAGAGCGGAACTGAAGGAAATAGAGACATAAAAAACCCTTCAAAAAATTGATGAATCCAGGAGCTGGTTTTTTGAAAAGATCAATAAAATTGATAGACCACTAGCAAGACTAATAAAGAAGAAAAGAGAGAAGAATCAAATAGACACAATAAAAAATGGTAAAGGGGATGTCACCACCGATCCCACAGAAATACAAACTACCATCAGAGAATACTACAAACACCTCTATGCAAATAAACTAGAAAATCTAGAAGAAATGTATAAATTCCTCAACACATACACCCTCCCAAGACTAAACCAGGAAGAAGTTGAATCTCTGAACAGACCAATAACAGGCTCTGAAATTGAGGCAATAATCAATAGCTTAGCAACCAAAAAGAGTCCAGGACCAGATGGATTCACAGCCGAATTCTACCAGAGGTACAAGGAGGAATTGGTACCATTCCTTCTGAAACTATTCCAATCGATAGAAAAAGAGGGAATCCTCCCTAACTCATTTTATGAGGCCAGCATCATCCTGATACCAAAGGCTGGCAGAGACACAACAAAAAAAGAGAATTTTAGACCAATATCCTTCATGAACATTGATGCAAAAATCCTCAATAAAATACTGGCAAAACGAATCCAGCAGCACATCAAAAAGCTTATCCACCATGATCAAGTGGGCTTCATCCCTGGGATGCAAGGCTGGTTCAATATACGCAAATCAATAAATGTAATGCAGCATATAAACAGAACCAAAGACAAAAACCTCATGATTATCTCAATAGACGCAGAAAAGGCCTTTGACAAAATTCAACAACCCTTCATGCTAAAAACCCTCAATAAATTAGGTATTGATGGGATGTATCTCAAAATAATAAGAGCTATCTATGACAAACCCACAGCCAATATCATACTGAATGGGCAAAAACTGGAAGCATTCCCTTTGAAAACTGGCACAAGACAGGGATGCCTTCTCTCACCACTCCTATTCAACATAGTGTTGGAAGTTCTGGCCAGGGCAATCAGGCAGGAGAAGGAAATACAGAGTATTCAATTAGGAAAAGATGAAATCAAATTGTCCCTGTTTGCAGATGACATGATTGTATATTTAGAAAACCCCATTGTCTCAGCCCAAAATCTCCTTAAGCTGATAAGCAACTTCAGCAAAGTCTCAGGATACAAAATCAATGTACAAAAATCACAAGCATTCTTATACACCAATAACAGACAAACAGAGAGCCAAATCATGAGTGAACTCCCATTCACAATTGCTTCAAAGAGAATAAAATACCTAGGAATCCAACTTACAAGGGATGTGAAGGACCTCTTCAAGGAGAACTACAAACCACTGCTCAATGAAATAAAAGAGGATACAAACAAATGGAAGAACATTCCATGCTCATGGGTAGGAAGAATCAATATCGTGAAAATGGCCATACTGCCCAAGGTAATTTAGAGATTCAATGCCATCCCCATCAAGCTAACAATGACTTTCTTCAGAGAATTGGGAAAAACTACTTTAAAGTTCATATGGAACCAAAAAAGAGCCTGCATCGCCAAGTCAATCCTAAGCCAAAAGAACAAAGCTGGAGGCATCACCCTACCTGAGCTACCTGACTTCAAACTATACTACAAGGCTACAGTAACCAAAACAGCATGGTACTGGTACCAAAACAGAGATATAGACCAATGGAACAGAACAGAGCCCTCAGATATAACGCCACATATCTACAACTATCTGATCTTTGACAAACCTGAGAAAAATAAGCAATGGGGAAAGGATTCCCTATTTAATAATTGGTGCTGGGGAAACTGGCTGGCCATATGTAGAAAGCTGAAACTGGATCCCTTCCTTACACCTTATACAAAAATTAATTCAAGATGGATTAAAGACTTAAACATTAGAACTAAAACCATCAAAACCCTAGAAGAAAACCTAGGCATTACCATTCAGGACATAGGCATGGGCAAGGACTTCATGTCTAAAACACCAAAAGCAATGGCAACAAAAGCTAAAATTGACAAATGGGATCTAATTAAACTAAAGAGCTTCTGCACAGCAAAAGAAACTACCATCAGAGTGAACAGGCGACCCACAAAATGGGAGAAAATTTTCATAACCTACTCATCTGATAAAGGGCTAATATCCAGAACCTACAATGAACTCAAACAAATTTACAAGAAAAAAACAAACAACCCCATCAAAAGGTGGGCGAAGGACATGAGTAGACACTTCTCAAAAGAAGACATTTATGCAGCCAAAAAACACATGAAAAAATGCTCATCATCACTGGCCATCAGAGAAATGCAAATCAAAACCACAATGAGATACCATCTCACACCAGTTAGAATGGCAATCATTGAAAAGTCAGGAAACAACAGGTGCTGGAGAGGATGTGGAGAAATAGGAACACTTTTACACTGTTGGTGGGACTGTAAACTAGTTCAACCATTGTGGAAGTCAGTGTGGCGATTCCTCAGGGATCTAGAACTAGAAATACCATTTGACCCAGCCATCCCATTACTGGGTATATACCCAAAGGACTATAAATCATGCTGCTATAAAGACATATGCACATGTATGTTTATTGCGGCACTATTCACAATAGCAAAGAATTGGAACCAACCCAAATGTCCAACAACGATAGACTGGATTAAGAAAATGTGGAACATATACACCATGGAATACTATGCAGCCATAAAAAATGATGAGTTCATGTCCTTTGTAGGGACATGGATGAAATTGGAAATCATCATTCTCAGTAAACTATTGCAAGAACAAAAAACCAAACACTGCATATTCTCACTCATAGGTGGGAATTGAACAATGAGAACACATGGACACAGGAAGGGGAACATCACACTCTGGGGACTGTTGTGGGGTGGGGGAATGGGGGAGCGATAGCATTAGGAGATATACTTAATGCTAAATGATGAGTTAATGGGTGCAGCACACCAGAATGGCACATGTATACATATGTAACTAACCTGCACATTGTGCACATGTACCCTAAAACTTAAAGTATAAGAATAATAAAATAAAATAATAAAAAAAAAAGAAAAGCAAGAAACCCAATGGCTTCACTGCTGAATTCTACCAAACATTTTAAGAAGAACTTATACCAATGCTACTCACACTGTTCCAAAAAATGAGGAGGAGTGAGTACTTTCAAACTCATTCTGTGAGGCCAGTATTACCCTGATATCAAAACCAGACAATGACATATCAAAAAAAGAAAACCACAGGCCAATATCACTGATAAGTATTGATGCAAAAATCCTTGACAAAATACTAGCAAACCGAATTCAAGAAAACACTTAAAAGACCATTCATCATGATCAAGTGGAATTTACTGCAGGGATTCAAGGATGGTTCAACATGTGCAAATCAATTAATGCAATACATCATATCAATAGAATAAAAGACAAAATCCATATGATCATTTTAGTTGATGCTGAAAAAGCATTTGATAAAATTCAACATCCCTTTATGATGAAAACCCTCAAAACACTGGGTATAGAAGAAACATACCTCAACATAATAAAAGGCATATACACAGTCTCATAGCTAGTATCATATTAAATGGGAAAAACTGAAATCCTTTCCTCTAATATTGGGAACATGACAAGGATGCCCACTTTCACCACTGTTATTTAACATAGTACTGGAATTCCTAGCTAGAGCAATAAGACAAGAGAAATAAATAAAGGGCATCCAGTTTGAAAAAGGAGAAGTCAAATTATCCCTGTTTTCAGATGATATGATCTTATACTTGGAAAAAGCTAAACATTCCATAAAAAAACTATTGGAACTGATCAAATTCAGTAAAGTTGGAGGATGCAAAATCAACATATGAAGCCACCTGCATCCCTTGGTTCGTGGCCTCTCTTCACTCCAAAGCTTCTGCTTCCTTAATCACAGTTTCTTCTCTGACTCTGAACCTCCTGCCTTCCTCTTAGAAGGACCCTTGTGATTGTGTTGGGCTCACCAGAATAATCCAGGATAATCTCTTCATCTTAAGATCTTCAACTAAGTCACATCTTTAAAGACCCTTTTGCCATGTAAGGTAACAGATCCACAGGTTTGGGGGATTAGGAAACATACTGAGTGTCCCCAAATTTTCCCATCCCATTTAATATATGAGAGATACTGGGGTATGCCAGTTAGAATACTTCAGTAGAGAGGATAATATAGTGATGTGAGCACAAGAAAATATGATCACAAAATCTTTAAGAAATGAGAGGAAAGAGGATTCAGAGATACTTCTTCCATTCCAGTGATACTTCATTTTAGGTACTTGATAAATGTTTACAGATACCATAAATTCATGATACTTTGAAACTCAAGCATTTGCTTAGAAGATATCAAAAAGCAGAACTTGATATGCTACATTCACAGCATTCATTGCAATATTAGACAAAATAAAAGTTATCTAATAATTTAAAAATTAAAAATAGCACTTCAAAATCTTATTTAAGGAAGAAATAAGATATCAAAATATTTGAACGGTAAAAATATAAGTAAAACATATGAAAATTCATAAGGTATTGCCAAAGTAATATCTAAAAACAAATGTACTTTTCTGAATATATGTACTAACTGACACCACCCTAAGATTTGGGAAAGAAACAATTAGGCCAAATAAAGTTGGAAAAAAGAAATGATACAACAAAGAGCAAAAACAAGCTTGCTTGGGAAAGGGGAGACAAAAATAAGTAAAAATTGATCACCAGAAACACTAATTAACTGGTAGGAAAAGGTCAAAGCAGATGGCCTTCAATTCATTCACTCTCTTCATGGGGTGGGGGTACTACGTTCTCATAAGCCACTCCCTGGCAGAAGGCAGGTGACCTCCTCCTTGTCAACTGTACCACTGGGTAAATATACTACAGAAATTTATTAGGAAGAGGATAGCTTATTTCTGAATTGCCTTTAACAGGAAGTCTCTGGCTACAGATTACCTATAGTAAGTAGAATCCAGGATCTATGAGGCGTGATCCCTTGGAGAATGCCTCGTGGGCTATTCAATTCCCTTGGACTATCTCCCACTGTGGGAGATACTCCCATAACCTCAAATGCAAACCAGCCTATCCTGAGCCAGAGGAACATAGCCAACATGGAAAGTACTTCTCACTGCATCTGAACCGACTGAGTGCCTGTTCCTTAACTTCATTTGGGTACCTTATATTAATAAGGTAAGATCTCTGATTCATGTGGGGCTGACTTTCCAATCCAATCCTGTGCATTGGTATTCTCACTATACCATTGATTCAAACTGAAGAACCAAGTAGCATTGATAACTTGTTACTATATATAGATATAGATATAGATAGATAGATAGATAACTTGTTACTATACATATATAAATATATATAACTATATATACTATATTTTTATTATATAGTATATTTCATATATATAACTATATATACTTTTATTATATAGTATATTTCATATATATAACTATATATACTTCATATATATACTTCATATATAGTTATATATATGGTTATATATAGTTTTATATATAACTATATATATTCCATTGTCATAAATTCATTGCAAAGCTTTGTAAAAAATTTACAAAGCTTTGTAAAAAAGCTTTGTAAAAAATTTTTTAAATAATACGTATATATACATATATAAAACTATCTAAAATTATTTATATATATAAAACTATCTAAAATTATTTAAAATGAAAAAGTACCTCAAATTTCTCCATGAGGCAAAAACTGTTTTGATTGCAAAACCTAAAAGAGAAATACCAACAGTTTTACTAGGCCAACCTCAATTATAAATGATAATCATAATCATTTATAAGTTATATATATTTTATAATACTTGAATATTCAAGTATTCTAAAATGTATTCAAGTATTATAAAAACTGCCAATGATTTACCCTGGGATTTCAAATTGATGTAGCACAAAGAAAGTAATCAACATGACTCATCATATTAACAAGGGGAGAAAAAGCTAAGATCTTCTAAGCTTCTCAGTAAACACCAAGAGCACATTTGACAAAAATCCAGTATCTGTTCCAAGTTTTAAATCTAAAACTAGAGTCATTGAGAATTCCTTAACTCACCTTCAAAGAGCATATCTATTTCAATTTGCATGTTAATATATTTAATACAGATTCATTGAAGTTACTCTCAAAAAAAAAAAGACAACAAATTCTCCCTTTTAGTACTTCTACTTAATATGTTAATAATCCTGGCAATTTGTATATTAATATCATTGGAAATATTATTCAAGCAAAAAGAAAAATAGGCACACAGGCATAAAAATGAAAATATATAAATGAGTCATATTTGCAGATGGCATGAATATGTATCTGGAAAGCCAGAAGCAAAAAAATAATAATAATAAAATTATCACTAAAGACAATAATCCACTGAGGTCCAAACTGTAAGATGAATCCACCAAACTTAACTGCATCTCTTTATAAAATGATACCTGACTAGATTAGTTGAGAAGAATTAATTTCACTGATAATATAGGTCAACATATTTAAATGCTAGAATACTCATTTAATTTAGGTCATTAGGGTTTGAATTTTTTTAATAGCATAACAGACAAGACATGAATATTTGTAGCAATATATTATACTTCTGATTGGGTATATTAAACAGTAGATGTCAGTATCTATGGTTGTTATAAATAACACATTAATGTTAAAAAACAGATAGCATTTATTACTTAGTATGAGGCAGTTATGGAACGCACTCTAGTTGCCTTTTCTGCTTAATCACCAATCTTATGAGATAAATTCTATTCTAATCCTCACTCTACAGACAAGGAAATTGAGGATAAAAGAGGTTAAGTTGTTTGCGTATGATCAATAAGTAGTAAGTGACAGAGGCTGGACTTAAATGACTATGTCCTGGCTACTTAATAAAAATCGAAAACTTGGTAGGTGGAGCTTAATAAAAAGACTAGGCAAAAAGTTGTAGCACATCTTTTTCCCTAAAAAGGTAACAATGGTGAACACATTGTACCAGATTTATAAATGCTTTAAGGTGATACATATTTGTATTTTTTGAGCCTGGCTACAAATGGTATGTTTGATTAAAAATGAAAATACAGATGCAATTTGTTAAAATATAATCAAACTGTGGGTTTCTGCCAAGTATCTAAACTATTCTGGGCACTGAGCTCAATTCAGGTCCATATTGCCCAAGTTTTGCAACTGGCAGATCCCCTGGCCTCATAGATGTGCCCACAGTGGAGGGCACAAATGGGGAGAGAGGGCACAACCACTCCCAGGTGTTGGCTGCTCTCTGTATGAGGACTCTGGACCCTCATCATGTGCTGGGATGGCACTGGTAGGAAGCCACAATAATCCATTTCCAAGCTGGAGCGCTCTACCAAATATTCACCACCCGCCTGAAACAGTATGTTTCACTAAAATTATACTGTTCTTATTTTCTTCTGTTTTTTAGGCTTTATTTGATGGGTCTAAAAAGCTGCAGACAAAAAATAATGATACAAAAAAAAAACAAAAGATAGTAATAAAATTAAATAAATAAATAAAAAGTAGCGTATTCTCAGGTGCTGTATTATCCTGACTTGTGCTGATTTGCCCTCATTTTATAATGAAATTTTCTATGCTTACAGGACTCATTTCTACTTTCTTTAAATCTCTTGACTTTTAAAAATTATATTTGTTCCATAATTCTTAATAAAATATTTTTTATATGGTAATTTTTTCTTATCCAAATTTTTCTTCACAATTGTTCATCCCTCTGTTGTAGTGCTTTTACATCTTAACTTTCTAATATTAGCTTGCTTTTTATTTTTAACTTTTCTAAAAATTCAAGTTATTTATAATTATTTTATTGTGAAGGTTTCTTTTTTTTTTTTTTTTTTTTTTTTTTACAACTTTTGGTTTTAACGTGTACTCACAACCATTTTCAATATTATGGGTTTCTAACAATGCTTGACTTTTTTCTTTTATTATTTTAATATAAATACTTTTCCACTTATTCATGAATTATTTTTTCCCCTCATGAGGTGTTTTTGTAATGCTGATGAAAGTAATAGCTGAGACAGTAAAAACAGAAAGAGTGCACTGCAAGCAGGAAAAGCCACAGCCTCTTTCCCCATTACCCCTCTCCTTCCTTGCCTCAACAAGCTGCTTCCAGCTTTTACCCTCTGTTTGCTTCTCTAGGAGGGTCCAACTATGTGGAAGCTGTCACCTTTGATGGAATTTATCTGATACCATATAACATAGGTAAGACACTTAATGTTCTGGTTAGCTACTACAAAGTAACAAATTATTCTTACATCTTAGATGCTTCAAAAAAATAACCAACTTACAATATTTCATGATCCTCTACATGAGGACTTTGACCGGGGCCCAGTGGGTCATTCTTACAATTCTGAGGCCTTCTTAGTGAGGACTGGCAGCCAAAACACCTCCACATAGCTTCTCTAGCATGGAAGTCTCAGGGTCATCATAAGTCTTCCACCATGACTCAGAAATCTCAGAGAGTGATCTCAGAGACAGGAAATGAAAGCTGCTGTTTTCCTAAGGCCTTGGCTAGGAAACTGTGACCTGGTTATTTCTGCCATATTCTATTGATCAATTCAGTCACAGACCCCTCTCAGATTCAAGTGGAGGGAAAAAAGGGTTTGCAGACCTCCTATTGCTGGGTATGTATTTAACTAAGGGGCCCAGCTACTATACTTCAAAGTCCACATCTCCCTACCAGTGATTGAGAATTGTGCAGATTATAAGGCAGACCTATTTCTGGAAGACACAGGACTCCTTTGCCAGTCACCTTTGGCCCAAGGACTCCCCAACAGCTTTGCTGAACCTTCCTTAGATACACAACAGTCTGCGGTACCCCCACGCTTCCTTCCATCTCTCCTGCACTGAGTTGGACTCGCCCTGCTGTCTGCTGACTCCCCAGACTTCCCTGACTTCTTTTCTATTTCCATTCACATAGGTATGGCCTCTAATAAAATCCTTGCTTATTTAATGCTATTTTGCTGTCTAATTCTTAAGTTAGAATATTATACTCTACTAATATAAATTAGTATATTATACTCGTACTAACATAAAATTTCACCTTTCAGTGGAAGGAGAGTCAAAGAATTTGTGGCTATTTTAAATCACACATCATTTCTTTTTCCATGCCCCACCACTGGAACCTTCTCAAGATGTTTGACTTCAACCAGAGTTGAAGATCCCCCATCTGCAACACTGCTGCACCCCCACCTCAAGCCCCAGCTGATTGAACCCCAGGTGGATTCCTGATTCAGGCAATCCACAGGCTGGGCTGAAGCAATCATGATGTCTCTCTAAGAAACATTAATTAAAAGCCACAGAGACCCCACTCAGTTTTAAGGAGGTGTGCTGCCAGAAACCAGGGTCAGCACCATACCAAACCAAAATTATGGAGGAGTAAAAACCAAAAGTCTTGCAGAAGAAGCAGATTTGGAGACAAAAAAAGCAGAACTCACACGCAGAAAGAAGAGAAGAGAGGTACCACGTGACCCTTGAGACAAAGTAATAGACATCCCAGTACTGCCAGACAGATTTCCAGTATCTGTGAGGTCCTGCTGTGCACCAGAGAAGACAGTTCTGGGAAAACCCCTGCTATGGGTTGAATTGTATCCCCCAAAAATTCATATGTTGAAGCCTTAACCTCCAGGACCTTAGAATGGGACATTACTTGGAAATAGAGTCATTGCAGATGTAATTAGTTAAGCTGAGTTCCTACTGGAGTAGGGTGGGCCCCTAATCCAATATATTGTTGTCCTTATAAAAAGGGGAAGTCTGGAGAATAGTTATCCTTCCAAGATAAACTATTTGCCAAATATGTAACAGAGTAACCAGCCATTTCCATATGGGATTTCTAGTCATTTCCCAGTTAAAAATTAAGGAATAGGTACACGCAGTAAGAGCACTCAGTGAAGATGAGGGCAGAGATCAAGATGCCACATCTACAAACCAAGGAACACCAAAGATTGCCAGAAACTATCAGAAGCTAGGGGAAAGGCATGGAACAGTTACTTCTTCACAGCCCTCAGAAGGAACCAACCCTGTTGACACCCGGACCTCAGACGTGAAGCCTCCAGAACCGTGAGATACAAAATTCCTGTTGTTTAAGCCACTCAGTTTGTGGTACTTTGTTATGGCAGCTCTGGAAAATGAATATGACCCCTATAGCTGCATTTCCATGTGAGCTCATTTAAGTGGTGTCTGTTCCTTGAAGAAGAAAAATGATATGAATCAAAACATCCCACCTAAACTGCCTTTGCTCTGAGCAGAGGGAACACCCTCTGGCAGAGCCAGGGTTCTTCTCAGAAAATTATTCCCAATCTCCTCCAGGACTAAGATAAATGAATGAGCAAAGTTTAAAAGTTCTCTTCTAAAGAACATGGTCAAAATAGTTTTAGCCTGTAAAACTTTGAAGGCAGATAAAACCAGAATTTGGCCTTGGCAGAATAAACTCTCAGTAAAGTAACCTCAGATCCTTAGCTCTGAACACCACTTTTTTTTTTTTTTTTCCTGTATTCCTTCCAGGATAAACTATTAGCCAGATATGTAACAGAGTAACCAGTCATTTTTATATGGGATTGTTATTCATTGCCCAGTTGAAAATTAAAGAATCAGTACAAAAAAAAAAAACACTTTTGTTCTAGGAAAGAGAATCAGATGTCCTTTTTTAGCAATAATTAATTAGCAAGGTCGTGCTGTCAGCACGGTTTTTAAAATACCCTTTTGTCTTTCATGGCAAGTGTATGCATCTAGACCATCTGAAAGTGGCTCTAGAACATGAAAATATAAATGTAAAACAAGAAAGGGGCAGGAAAAGAATGAGGAGCAGGCAAAACATAACCACGTGTTGGCTATTTCTAACTCCCTGGTCCAGGAGTACTCATTAATCACTCTAATCCCACAGAAGTATAATGATTCTGAATATCTACATATGCCACAAATTATCTAATACTGTTCCTGATTTACTAGGTATGGAGTGGCCATATATAAAACCTGACTGTTACTCACATAAAATATTGGCCTGAAACTCTCAGACTTCGAAGCAAGTAGCAGATTTGGATGGAATACACCACAAATTAATAAAGCCATAATCTAGAGAAGGTAATAAATTGACTTTTTAAATATGAGATACTCTAAACTCTGGCTTCAGTGGGGAAGAGTTTTTTTTTTTTTTACTTCAAGTTATGCTGATTTAATTTCACAATAAGCTTTTCCAAGGCACTGGCCTTTGTAATGAAGGTGAATATTACATGTTTGCTAAAAAACAGGGTTTTATAAAACTCCTCACCTCATATAAACAATTTTAAGTCTTTTGTTTTTTCCAGAAAAAAAAAAAAAAACTTTCACTAAGTACTAGTCACTCATATATCTGTAAATCTCAGAGGAATTTCCCCAAGCACTCTGGCTTCCCAAGTAGGAGATTGTTTCTCCTAGTTCAAGTCTCATTTCACTGTTAGGCTGGCTGTTATTTCATGGTGACTTGCCATGTTAATAGTATGTCTTCTAATCCATGAATGTGATATAGCTCTCCAACTTATTTGAGTCCTCTTCAGTTTTACTCAACAGTGTTTTGTAGTTTTCTGTGTATAGGTTTTGGAAATCCATAATTAAATTTATCCTTGGGTATTCTATGGTTCTTTGTTATTATGAATTGTATTTTTTATCTCATTTCCCAATTGTTTTGCTGGTATGTAGAAATATAATTTATTTACCTATATGGACCTGGAAAATTACAGCTTTGTTAATTAAATTCAACTAGTCACATTAGTTGTTTTGCAGATTCCTTAGGATTTCTACATTTTAAAAATAAAGTCATCTAAGAATAAATAATTTTGATTCTTTCCAACTTTGAATGCTTAATTTCCTTTGTGTATTGTATTACCCTGGTTAAGCCTTTCAGTACAATGTGGAATAGAAGTAGTTAGCACCGAGATCCTTTCCTTGTTCTTCATCTTAGATGAACAGCATTCAGTCTTTTGCAATTCAATAGGATGCTGGCGCGTAGGATTTCTACAAGTAGCCCACTGATCTTTTTAGAATAATTAGATCCGGTCACTCCTTTGCCCAGTTCTCCAGTGGTTTCCCAAATCATTTAAAATAATTTCATAAATCCTTAAAGTGACCTACATAATCTGGTTTTCTATAATCTCTCTGAATTCAGATTCTCCCCTCCTCCCCATCGTCAGTCACCACATTGGGTGTTTTGCATGGGGCACTACACACAGGCTCCATCTCAGTACTTTGGCCCTTCTTATTCCCGCTCCCTGAAGTGCTTCTTTTACCCTAGACAGCCACAGAGGTCACTCTTTCTTGTCTCTGCTATTTTTTCTTTTTTTTTTTTTTTTGAGGCGGAGTCTCACTCTGTCGTCCAGGCTGGAGTGCAGTAGTGCAATCTTGGCTCACTGCAAGCTCCGCCTCCCAGGTTCACGCCATTCTCCTGCCTCAGCCTCCGGAGTTGCTGGGACTGCAGGCGCCCGCCACTAAGCCCGGCTAATTTTTTTTTTTTTGTATTTTTAGTAGGGACGGCGGTTTCACCATGTTAGCCAGGATGGTCTCGATCTCCTGACCTCGTGAGCCGCCTGCCTCGGCCTCCCAAAGTGCTGGGATTATAGGCGTGAGCCACCACGCCCAGCCTCTCTGCTGTTTCTAAGATACAGAAATTTCACCATATTAGCTTTCTTGACCACTTTATATAAAATAGGAACCCCTTCCCTAGCTTGCCTAAGTATTTCTATCTCCCTTATACTGTTTATTTTTCTTCAAAGAACTTATTGCCATCTGACATATTATATACTTCTTTCTATATTTATTTACAGGTCCTTTCCCACTATCATGTAAGATCATTGAGTGTGGGGAATTTTTCTATGAGAAAATGGGGCATATAGTTAGTGTTTTAGAAGTATTGAATGAAAAAAAAAAATATATATATATATCTAATTTATGTTTGGGTATAAATGACACTCTCCCTGCTAGTTGCTATACTGATAGGGACAATGGGAAGCAAAATCATTACTGTCATCATCCACATAATCCAGAAATACTACAATCTTAAGTAATTTAAATCATACTAAAATCTTCTTAGTATTATAGTATGAGGATTGGGTTTTGGCAATTAAAGTAGGGAATGAGACCAGATTCTGGGATATAACTACCAATGGCATGATTGTCATAACTGAGTACATGGAAGACATCTCATTTAACATCATTTTAAAATTTCCTTTCAGTAGGGACAGGGTCTCACTATGTTGCCCAGGCTGGTCTTGAACTCCTGAGCTCAAGCAATCCTCCTGCCTCAGCCTTCCAAAGTTCTGGAATTACAGGTATAAGCCACCACACCAAGCCCCTATTGCCATCTTGGAGATCCATTTTTCTCAATAATTCAAGAAATACTGCTGTGAACTTCATCAACCCCACATCTCTTTCTAATTGACCATTGACTGTGATTTTTTAATTTTAATTGGACACAAGGTCTTCCTCTGTTGCCCAGGCTGCAGTGCAGTGGTGAGATCATAGCTCACTGCAGCCTTAAATTTCTGGGCTCAAGTGATCCTTCTGCCTCTGCCTCCTGAATGGCTGGGACTACAGGTGCGCAACATGACACCTGGCTATATTTTTTAAATTTTTTGTAGAGATGGGGTCTCACTATGTTGCCCAGGCTGGTCTCGAACACTAGGCCTCAAGGTATACTCCTGCCTTGGCCTCTCAAACTGCTGAGATTATAGGCATAAGCCATCTTGCCTGGCCGACAATGGTTTCTTAAAGCACTGTTGATTGTAAAACTTACATTAAATAAAGACTCTCGCTCCGCAGAACTGTGTATGGCCCACTCTGGCAAATACTTGACAATTGTTTACCCTTATGAATTCTTGAATTCAGGTCCCAACTAGACCCATCTGGAGTATCTGTTATCTTATTTTTTATAAGGTGATCTGTTTTCCAATATTATAATGTTCCTAGTTCATCAGTTCATTGGAGGTGACTTCTAAGTTCTGTTACTGATCTGTAGGGAATGTTATGAAGACTCTCAAAATCTTAAAAATAGATGAACTAATGTTACTCCTGAAGGAATACCTGCAAAAGGGATCTGTCAGCAATGGAAGCAGAGAAAAAGGAAGGTTACAAGAGTTAATATTACACCCCTACAAAAGAAATCCCCAGTTTAGTGACTGGATCGGCTTTGTTCCATAGTTGTGTATAACCCATTTATTGTGGAAATTAATGCATGAAACAATCTTAGACTGATATAACAAAATATTGAATGCACGTTATTAAAACTTTCTGATTATAATGGTGTGCAAGACAGAATAAACTACCCAGAGAATGAAAGTGGTCTTGTCAACTGTTTCTCTCTTCCTTTCATATTTTTATTATACATTTACAGGATTTTACTGTCATGCCATATCAGGGGAGTCAAGTCTAGACAAAGATAACCTATATTCCCAAATGAACATTCTGAACAAGATTTATATAAGATATAGAAAAGCTCTTATTTTATTGCAATACGGCCAGCTTTATAGTAGGTCTTAGGAGCTGATAAAAAATGTGACTTTGGGTCATGAGCAGCGGCTCACTCCTGTAATTCCAGCACTTTGGGAGGCTGAGGCAGGTGGATCACGTGAGCCCAGGAGTTCAAGATCAGCCTGGGCAACATAGTGAGACTCCGTCTCTACAAAAAATACAAAAATTAGCTGGGCATGGTGATGCACATCTGTAATCCCAGCTACTCAGGAAGTTAAGGCAGGAGAATTGCTTGAACCCGGGAGGTGGAGGCTGTGGTGAGCCAATATTTCACCACTGTCCTCCAGCCTGGGTGCCAGAGCGAGACTCTGTCTCAAAGAAAAAAAAAAAAAAGTGACTTCATGTCATGTGTAGTTCATATAAATAAGTTCAATTTATAAGGTCTTTTCCCTGGAAAGCGGTGATCCACTTAAGAATCCATGGTCACAATTTTGGTACTGGCTACTGAGTGGCTAAAGTCTCAGAGAAGAAGGCCCTTTTTAAAGCAAGACTTAGCAATCAGTGCACATGCACATGTTGAAAGTACTTGACGTAGTCTTTATTTAAAACGTTTTATTTAAAACAACCATTTTACTAATTGCTCTTGATTGTCAGCCTCTGCAGCTGGATTACTTTTCCCAATCTGCATAGTATATCATCTCACAAGAAAGGACTGTGATTTTGTTTCATCTGCTGATGACATCAATAAAATGCATAGTAAATCACCACTACTATGTTGTTTCAAGAAAGTATAGTGTGTTCACTAGAAACCATATCATGCCCTGTATTATTTTTTATTTTCTTGACTAATTAAATTAGGAAATATCCATGTTTTATTGACTGTGGAATTTAATATATAATATAATAATCATGATGAGTAGCCCCAAACTGAAAACAACACTGAGACATGCCACCCTCATTCCACAATGATTTTTAAAAATATTTTCTACTTAGATGTATGTAAATAATAGGTACCAGCATGACACTGAGACCATCCTGAGAGAACAGACCCACACATTCCTTCAGGAGAAAATGTATCTGAGAAAACTGAAACATCTCCTAATCATAAAACAGTTCTTAACTAGCTCTAGGCTCTAATTTTAATGCAAACTATAAACTTTAGTCACTTACTCATGTATGATTGAAGATTTATCTTTTGCTGATTTTATTTTAACAGAAATAATCCTCATAAAGAATGAAGAGGCAGCCAAAAAGAGCCTTAAAGGAGAATTTCAAAATAGATATCTTGGTAGCAGGAAGGAAAATATAATTTATGGGTAAACATCTTTTGAACATTTCTATATAATCAAACGTTAGTAGGAAAAGCAATGTCCAATAATAACTGAATTGACTATTGAACATTATTTCTCTAAATGCAAAATAAATATAGAAGTATTCTTTCTCCATCATAGAAACTGACTTAGCTTTTCTATTTTTATTCATATATTTATATTCACCTCCCATTATTTTGTTCTACAAAGAAGTTGAGGCACATGATGAAGCTGCTGTATATGATATGATTACAAAAACTAAGGTATTTTAGGAACTATCATTGATAATATTTATGCTTATTAAACAAAATAAATCTAGCAATGTTGAGCATATCAAAGTTAAATTAAGTTCAAGTTATACTCTTATGCCTGAGAATACAATGGATAAAGACCAGTATCTCAGGTTCTAGTTCTTAAGTTAGAGAACATAAGATACTGGTCTTTATCCAGCCAAAAGATATTTAACTCTTAGCATATATACTTTTCAGTCATTAAGTTCATGAAAAAGACTTCATTTGATTTTAAAATGTCATAATTAGATTAACTCTATCATCAGATATGTCTTTGATTATTCTCATTTACATGAATTTGCTCTCACCTATCATGGTATAGATTTATCCTATGTGCTACTTTATCCTTTGTGCTCTGTTGAGGTTTCACAAATCAGTTCATATCACCTAAATTGATCAATCTGAATTTGATTATAGACCTAAGGGAAGGCAACACACCTATAGAATACTGTTTTAATCCATACGGCCATACATTTATTGTAGCAGCTATTTAGTTTATACTAATGAAAAATCTCTAAGCCTAATAAATTATAAATATCTCAAATTTGGGCACTTGAAACAGAATGAGAGTCTTAATTTAACCTCATTTTGTGTTCATACAAAGACTAAAGAGCTAAAAATTGGTCTAAAAATTTGGCATCCATTATTCATATCCAGTTAGTGTTCTGCTATTATTGTGCCCAGAAGAAAGTGATTAATGCATGGGAAGCACCAAGGTCAAATTTATTTTGGGTACAACATAATGTACCTCTATATTTCAGACTGCTGTCATGGCATGAATTCTTAATATCCTCATAACATTAACTTCATGTTCAATCACAATTTAGAAAGTATTAATGTTTCTACCATGTTAAGATATAGACACAATTGGAGATATAGAACAAAAAAAAGCTATCAACTAGTTATATTTCAAATAGTGTATTTTTTTGAAAGTGATTATACCATACATCAGTTTTTAAAATATTTCAGGTACATAATAGCTTTTTCCTGTCCCAGAAGCCCAGCCTATGGAAAAGAAAAAACACTGTCACTTCCGCTTCTAATCTCACTCTATTTTCAAATAACCTTAGCATAACACAGCTTTAGCTCATTAACTATAGATATCCATCACTTTTCAAATTAGATATGCTTCTTTGAATTTAGCTGCAATGCGAATTTATACAGATTTAAGTCCGATATTTTTCAGTGACCTCCCAAATATAATAGAAAATGTGATATCATTGAAAATTTCCTTCTGTAAACTCTGGTCACAAAGCACGTTAAAGGCGCAGTGAGAACATGGCCGCCAGAGGCTCCCTTGCCATGGAGCACTGCGTGTTTCCAAAGACCCTCAGCTCTCGCTGCTCAGGGAAAAGCCCCTGGGCCTTATGCCCCTCAGGGTGAGAGCTGCAGGTCCTGACACTCACCAGTCCAGATAGGGCTGCAGGGAGGCCTGGGATAGAGACAGTTTCCCCAGTCAGAAAACTTAGCTTTGGTCCAGAGCCCACTCAAAACTCCCTCAATAGACTCAGGCAGGCTAATGATCAAGGGCATGATTCTTAAATCTAAAATCCTGAAATTCAAAAAGTTCTAAAGCTCCAAACTCTTTTGGCAGCAAAGCTGAAATGACCTGAGTCATTTGGCTGCAAAACCTGACCTGCACTCGCGTAAGGCTATTTATAGATATTTTTTATCTCACGTTAGGTGAACGTTATTGTTTTTCTGCCAAAATATGAATCTGTTTGATTACAGGGAGCCCCAGACCTTGCTGGGACTGTTTATATAGTATGTGATATTTGCCCTGTATTGTCTTCTAAATTCTGGTACCTAAAATATATGTGGCACCAAGGCATTTGAATAAGAAATAGGAAAATAATGTCTTATGAAATTATATGGAAATGAATTTAAATATTGCAATCTACTGCTACGTACTAATTATATGACTTTGGACAAATTATCTAATGTCCTTAACCTTGTTCTTATCTTTAAAAAGTGAAGAAATCAAATCACGCTCAAATGCTTTGATGGTATTTGCCTAACTCGGGAATCGCTTTTCCAACACTATCTTTTCCTAAAAAATCACTTCCCCCTCCCTCCCTCTGCCCTCACTAAATATCAGAACTCAGTGGCTTATGGCTAGATCCCCACATGCACGTGTTCCAAATGTTGCTCAAGTCCTTTTGTCTAGATATTTACAATGTCTAATAGAGCTAAATCACAACAGCATATTTATCTATGTATTACCACAATCTAGGTGTGTGTTTCTCAAGACAAGAATCATGGTGTTTCGCACCTGCACATGTTGTTGGGGGGAAAAGACTATAGTCTCAGAATCTGAAATATGACTATCCCAAATAAAAAACAGATGGCAGAGAATAAGAAGGGAAGTTCATATCCACCAGAGGCTGGAGACCACCTCAGCCCAATTTCTAAATCCACTAGATTTACAAACTTTTCTCTACAGTGAGCTCAGTCTAAAACCACCCCACTCCCGCTGTCCTGATGTTAACCGGCAAGGGGCTCTGTGAAACTTACGTAGGGGAAAGAACCCTATGCTACTGGGCAGAAGAGAAAAGGTAGTTCCCAGTTAGGAAATATCAAGAAGAGGTTGCCATAATTGTCCAAGAAAATGGTGAACACCCATAGAAGTTTAGTTTTCACCCAGGATAGCCAAACACTATGGACCTTTTCTGGTTTTTGATATTTTAACCAGCTCTATGAGCGATGAAGACTCAGTTCATAGAAAGATGGACTCACAGAAAAATGTCCAATAAATTTTTCTCTGATACTAAATGTAACATGTTCAGTAGTGAAAGGCGTAGCATATAATATCTGAGTGTCTGGAGAGACCTGAGAAATTATCTAATATCATTTAACAAATAAAAAACTGAAGCCCAAAGAAGACTAGTAACTTGATTAAACTGACAGAGCTGGTAAAAAGAAGAGCCAGAAGGATTCAAATTCTTCTGTTCATTAAAAGAAAATAATAAATAAATGACAGGCTATGTCTCCACTGAAAAATATTTGTATTAAAAATAAGTATCCTTGGACACAGAGTAGTGGTAGTGTGTGGGCAATGGAGTTGGAGACCTAGCGTTAGAAGTGGTTCTTCCAGGAACTTAGGCAAAGCAAAAATCTAAGGCCATTCCAGTTGTGAGGTGTTCGGATGCCATGGTTCTTTCCCAGTAACATCAAAGTAATATAATCTCCAAAGACAAGAACCAAAGAAGACATCTGACATAAGAATCTGATCCAATGGCTTTAAACATTAAATTGAATATTAAATAGAAGAGATTTTAGCCTGATGCTAATATTTGAATGTATGGTGTATTTAAACCCATGGCCAAATATATTTTTAAATTATAAAAAAAATGATATTTTCTCTGCTGGGAAATTATTAGGAATTCTAATTTTATGCATACTGCAAGTCTTCAACTATTTATGACTGTTCAAAAGAAACCATGCTGAGCTTCTCTGTCAATGACTTCTAATCAGAGAAGCCTTCTACAAGCTTAGCATAAATAGGTGATGAGAGCAATGAAAGGGCATCACCGTTTGTCGCAACACTTGACATTTAATATTACTGTCACAGATGCAGGCCTCCTGGGAGAGGAAAGGAGAAGTTATTAAGACAAGGGACTTAAGAATACTTTATAAAATCCTACCCTCTTGATTTTATTTGATTTTTTTTTTTTAATATTGAACTCACCCTGTTTGGAGAACCCCTCCTCCTTTTTTCTTGCTTATGTCAATTTCATTCTTTCAACTTTTCCCATTGGCTTGTGCTTCCTTCTGTTAAATTGACATGCCATGAATCTTTTAGATATCAATTCTCAGTAGAAATCGTCCAGTGTTATTGAAGACTGTGTGCTTGCTTATTTGAACTTTATTATTTTTCCCTCTACATACCATTTACTTCAAACCATGTAATAGACTTTAAAACATGTGTTCACATTATCTTTGGGGGAAGTGCTCTTACCCCATGGGACAGTATAACAGCAAGCTTTGCTCAAAGATTCTTATAAAACATTAGGGGGTGATTATGTGAATTACCAAGGACTTTGTAAAAGCTACACCCCTGGTGCATTTAAGTGTTTATTTACTGAACTCTCTTATGAGGAAAGTGGCTTAAGTAGCCACTGCCAAATGGCAGCCAATCATAAGAGAAAAGACATCTAGGACAATACAGAGTGATCAGCAGGAAAATGGTATTGCATTGCAGTTAGTATGCATCTCATCATTTAGGCAAAGCAGAATATTTCTAGAGATACTGTAGTCCAGTTCACCTTAAATAGGAAAAGTACTAACTGTAGGTGTAAAATGATCCTGCTACTTCTGGTTAATTCAATACCACATGAAGTATAGTTTAATTGTTGCCAAGAATCAGAAAAAGAGCCTTTAAAAAACCAATTGGGCACTACAGTATGTCTTATACATTAAACTTATAGTTCCTTTCCATACTGTTAATGATCCAACCCATCTTAAGCCCTATTGAGGCAACTGAAATAGACATTACTCTGTAAAGTGAGCAATGATTATGACTGCTTTTAATAATGTATTATTCATATCTTACAGAAACAAAGACTTCTTATATGCAGTGGATTTTTTAATCTCAAGGATGACAATATTGATCATAAAAAGTATGTTAAATAACACATGTATGACATGAATATGTTATATTCTGAATTTGAGGAAAAACTATCCCTATAAACAGGAATTTGCCCTTTCATGTTAACAATCATTTAGCTGGGTGAGCAGCTTAGACTAGCATGGGTGATTCAGAGGGGCATTGAGGAGATCATGCTGAGCTTGGAATTGCAGTTTATGAGAGAAAGCATGGTTCAAGAATGGATGATCCAGGCAGAGACCAATATCACATAACATTTCATGAATTTACTAAATGAGAACATATAAACAGCTCACTCACAAAGTTGAATATTAGTTTTGAACCCAGACACAATGCATACTTACTACTTTTTTTTTTTTTTTTTTTTTGAGACAGAGTCTCGCTCTGTCACCCAGGATGGAGTGCAGTGGCGCCGTCTCGGCTCACTGCAAGCCTCCTGGGTTCACACCATTCTCCTGCCTCAGCCTCCTGAGTAGCTGGGACTACAGGTGCCCGCCACCACGCCCGGCTAATTTTTTGTGGTTTTTTTAGTAGAGACAGGGTTTCACTGTGTTGGCCAGGATGGTCTCAATCTCCTGACCTCGTGATCCACCTGCCTCGGCCTCCCAAAGTGCTGGGATTACAGGCGTGAGCCACTGCGCCCGGCCATACTTACTACATTTTAGAAAGTAGAATTATTGGCCGTTGTGTGGAGGCTCACGCCTGTAATCCCAGCACTTTGGGAAGCTGAGGCGGGCGGATCACCTGAGGCTGGGAGTTCGAGACCAGCCTGACCAACATGGAGAAACCCCATCTCTATTAAAAATACAAAATTAGCCGGGTGTGGTGGTGCATGCCTGTAATCCCAGCTACTTGGGTGGCTGAGGCAGGAGACTTGCTTGAACCTGGGGGGCAGAGGTTGCAGTGAGCTGAGATTGTGCCATCGCTCTGCAGCCTGGGAAACAAGAGTGAAACTCCGTCTCAAAAAAAAAAAGAAATTAGAATTATTTTTGGCACAAAAAAGAGAGAAAGATCAGACACGCTTGGACTGGTTCAAATTTGTATTTCTGCTTTACTGACTGGCTCTGTGGAGACGCGGTGGCTGCTGTCGGTCTCTCAACTGGTCCAAGTAGCCTTTACATGGATACAGACTACTGATTCCATAAATAGAGAAATTTCCAGATGGTCCCACCTCAGGGGGAGTCATTTGACTCATGACTGGCACACAACACTGAAAATGCTGGAAAGATGGCAAATATTAGTAACTGATAATACTAGAGGAGTGAGTGGGAACATACAGGACCCAGCATTTACATTTATTTCAGGAATCAAAAACACCAGACTCTTTATGTCCCTGGTAGACTGTTTCCCTCCCCTAGAAAGCTAGTATAGCAGGGTATGAAGTAGCAAGAATTTGCATATGGAATTCATGATTAACATTAAAATGAGAAGAAATGTTCCATTTTGTGTTTCTGTTGGAGGGACTGCTGCAGTGGGCCAGCTATCAAGCAGCATTAGAATTGATTGGATCAGTCCCAGTGAATGTGATTTTTATCCATCAATTATTCAAAAATTCTGAGTTTCATCATCAAACTGAGAGGCCGCATAAATCTCAGACTTACGAAGCTCATCAGGTAGCAGGTGATGCTAGAGGCCTTTTGGGAACAGGACTAAATAATCAAGTTCAGACCTGAGTCACTAAGATGGGCTTGAGAAAAGACGATGAACTGAGAAAATTAGAGCAGTGAGAGGACCATATGGGGACATTTGGATAGATAAGACAGTGTTTTTGCAGCTGCTGTGAGTGCATAACATTTAGGCAACAGAGATGCATTAGTTATCCATTGTCATAGTAATGCTGCATAACAATTTACCCCAAAACTCATGGCTCAAAACAATAGGCATTTATTGAGCTTACACGTCTGTGGGTTATCAATTTAGACTGAGGTTGGCATGACAGTTCCAGCCTTAGCTGGGCGCACTCACGTGTCTGGCCATCAGCTGCGAGTCAGCTGATCTTGGATAGCCTCTGTGGGAGCTGGAGCAATTCAGAACTGGGTCTCTTCTCCAGCAAGTTAGGCTTTTTCATAACAAAGAGGAGCAAGAGATATAGCAAAAACACAAATGTACTCTTTAAAGCCTCTATTGCCTCATATCTGCTAACATCTCGTTGTTCAAAGCAAGTCCCAGGGACAAACCAGAATTAAGAGAGGTAAAAATAGACTCGTTCTTGTTAGCAAGAGAAAATATAAAGTCAAAGGCAGAGGGTACTGTGTTAAATATCTACTGCTCCATTAAAAATTTACCCCAAAACTTAGTAACATAACACAACTGCCATTTAATTTGCTTACTATTCAGAGTTAGTCTTCTGGAGGCTCAACCAACAACGTAGCTGAGATTAGATAATGTAAGATGTCCTGACACATGTGTCTGACAGTTGGTGCTTGCTATCAGCTGGATCGTGTATCATCGACAGAGTAACCCAGGATTTCTCATGATGGCTGGTTTACAAAAGTGACAAGAGAGGGCATATTCTATTGCACAAGTGCTTTGTGGTCATGATTGCTAAAGTCCCATCAGCCAAAGCAAGTTGTGTGGTCAAAGAAAAATCACAGAACCAAGCCCAGGATCAGTTTAGGAGGGTGTGCATACAGAGAAATATGATTATTAGGGACTATTAATGTAACAAGCTACTACAGGTGTGGATACAGGGAGCGGATCAATGTAATCACATCATCAATGTAATCAATCTACCATAAGAGAGATATTGAAGGAGAAATGTAAGGGGACTTTCAGAGCATCGGCACTAAATTTCCCTTGGAATTTTCAAGAATCGTAATAGAAAAGCTTTTTTTTGAAGGAGCTTTGGTGAATTCTGCAGTATAACATGCTTTACTTTCCCCTCAGTGTATATATTTTCCATTAACAATAGTAAAGATTTGAAATGCTTCAAATTAATCCAATTAGAAATAAATCCCTAGCTACAGAAAATATTTCTTGAACTGCAATTCACGCAGGACTGAGCTGTGAGCACCTTGGCTTTATATAGGATACATAATGGTAACTTAGGCAATATATGCCAAAATTATCAGAATGTGCAATAAATTTTGGTTTTGAAAAAATACGGTTGCAAAAATGTAAAAACTTCATATCTTCATGAGAAATAAAAGGGAAAATATAACTAAATACCTTTTAGGCAGGCTGCTAGATTCACAGTGAATCCCCCTCATCTGGGTAAACCCTCCCTAGGTAGAATGGGTTCTTTGAGGCCATATCTCTGAAACATGATTCTACCTCAATGACTATATTGACTGATTGAGGGAAGATGCCTGGCCTAAACTGAGTCAAACACCTTTTCTATCGTAAGAATTCAAAATTGGAGAGTGAGAAATTCAAAACAAGATTAGCAGTTATTGAAGAGGAATCAAATTAACAGCAACACTTATTCATCTGAAATCTCTAGAGTCAGTCTGCTTCCTGCCTTTCTAGATGTTCAACACATGTTTAGATTCCATGCCTTATGCCAGAATTCTTCCAATAAGCTTCCCTTTACAGTTTTTTTTTTTTTAACTTAAGCCAATTCGTTTTGTTTTCTATATGTAGTGGATGCTGTAGTGTGCCACTCAGAATACCTTCAGGACTGAGATACTCATTCCTCTAGTAGCCAGGAGCAAAACTACATGCCCTCCAAAAGTTACCCTTGGATGAATGGAGCTGCCCCGACCCTTCCCTAGGGGAAGCCCCTGAATGTCAGCATTTCTAGAAAAGACTCAATCAACTACTTGGCAGCAATTTGACTTCATTGGACCCCTTCAACTTTCAAAGAGGTGGTAGCCCTTCTTGACTAAGACCAAAACACATTCCAAATATGGACTGTCTTTCCTGCCCACCAGGTCTTGGCCGGTACCCATCTACAAGAACTTAAATAGTATTTGATCCACTGACATAAGAATCCACCTTAACACTGCATTGGATGAAGAGACTCATTTTAGAGCAGAGTGGGTATAGCAGTGAGCATATGACCATGGGAATAATTGTCCCCCATTACAAAGCACACCACCAGAAATGTTCAGGCTGAAAGTGCAATGGAACAGTCTTTGAAGGCACTGGTAAGACATCACCTTGAAGATGCCTGTGAGGATGAGGCACTATCACTGAGGACACAGCATGTGCCCTAAAGCAATGATTATTTCATGGTCATGAGTCCCCAGCTACTTAAAACACATGAACCCTAGAAGTAAAGTGTGGCAGTAGGAGTGGCCCTACTTACATCACTCCCATGACCCACTTAGAGAATTTGTGTGTCTCATCCCTTCAGATTTGGACTGTGCCAGTGTAGAAGTTCTGGTTCCAAGAGGATGAATGTTTTCACAGGGGAATACAGTAAATTATGCCTCTTACCGGTCACTTCAGGATCCATGTGCCAAGCAATCAGAACCAAGGAAAGGGTCACAGTGACAGGTGTAACTGATCCTGAACATCACAAAGAAGTAACTGCTCATGTCAGCAGGAGGAAGACATTTGGTTCTGGACTTTGACTTGGGACTCCCCTTGCCAAATGTTGATGGTAAATGGACAAAAGCAACAGCCACATCCTAAGAAAAGCGTGATGACCAGGAACTCAAATCTCTAAGAAAGAAGAGTCTAGGTTGTCCACAAGTAAGCCACCAGACCAGCAGAAGTGCTAGCTGAGAGTTAAAACATCTAGAATGGATAATAGAGGAGGGAGAAGGTGAGTATTGATTGCAGCCCTGAGGCTAGCAGCAGCAGCAGTGGGGTTGTAGTTTCTTCCAACTAAGTTTATCCTGTAAGTTTTCCCTGGAAATAACTTTAAAACACACACACACACACACAATCCTGGAGAATCTATTTCTAAACAGGAGAAATATACTTTGAGAGGCAAGTGGATCCAAGCAGCATAAGGGGTGGAGAGTAGAGGATGTAGTGGCGCACTGCTCAGATATCCCCTTTGGGACTGAGGCACTCGTTTCCACCGCTGCCAAGAATGTTGACTACTGACACTTCAAAGCTTTATCTCTCTCTGGGAACTATCCTCAGTCAAGGGGAGACACCTAATGCAAGTTCATTCCCCCTTCCCTGGAGCAGGCCACATCCAATGGCTGCCCAATGCAGGGGTATAAAAGTCCAGACCCTTGCCTCATTTTGGAACAACTTTGAATGGCCATCCCAGACCACAGCTCCCTGAGGAATTGATTGCCTGTGGCCTTGTGGCAACTACATCACAGATCATCTTTTCCTTCTGCCTGTTCCTGCCTCCCTTCGTCCTTTCAGTGCTGTTCTGAGCCTTTTTCCAGGAACTCAACCTAAGGCACCCTAACCGCTGTCAAAATGAATATAGCAGCTTCTTTTGGAGGAATATGTTATAAAACATGAGGGGGGACAGAGAGAGATAGATGCTCACTAAGAATCCTGTGAGCTAGACACTGTAATTATCTATAGTTTACAGATGATACAGATGGAGACATGGAAGCTTAGAACTTAAGAGATTTCTCTAAAGTCACTGATCATGACCAGGTCTGTCTGACAGAAGAACTTGTACTGTTTACTACTACATTATTCATAAATAGTCCATTTTCCTTTGTATAGCTCTTTACTGGCCTGGAGATGAAAAAATAAAAGTAAACATTTTTGCTCTTTCCTCCCAGAAGCTCTCCATGAGCTGGGCCCATGCTAAAGCCAAGATAAGATACTGTCTCATAAGAGCAGCAACTTAATCCAGTCTCTAATGCCAAAGTTATGAGTTATGTATCAGGCCCTATGTGAAAACTCTATATAGGAAGTAGCAAAAAAATAAAATAATAAAATACATTTAAAAAATAAAAATAAAAGAAGAAGAAGTATCTAAGTAACTCATTAGCTACATCCTAAATACTGGGCAAATGTCTATATATGTGTACTTCCAACACACACCTAAGAAACGGATGGACCATAGTGGCCAGGTAGAATGATGAGTCCTCTGATGCATTATATATGATTGTCCTCTTTATTTACAATTTCATTTAATCTGACAGAAAGGAAATGTAGGAAGGAGGGGGAAAGGATGGGGAGGAGAGTAAGAGGAAGGAAGAAAGAGACTGAAATGTTAATACCATTTATGTATGGAGGTAGAATTTTAGGATTTTTGTGTACCTTTTCTAAATTTTCTACAATTAACAGTTATATAATCACAATTATAAATTAGGTATAAAAGCATATGATTTATGATACTGTTCAAAAGGATAGAGGAAATGCTATTTGGAATGTGTATAAAGAAATAAGGCTAGATGGTATTTTGATGTCCAGGGTACCCTACAATGGACTATTCAGACACCATTTTGATATTGCCTCTTCCTAAGCAGAGAAAGAACACATTATGGAAGACTAGTTATCATTTCCCATCCAATTCAGTCTGCTTTGCTTTCGTGAACTGTAGGTCAAATTGTGTATGGATGAATTGGCAGAACTTTATATATTCATGAACACAGATTGAAAGTCAGAAGAATGGTGAACTCTTCCTCTTATCAGAAATAGTAAATGTGCTCAAAATTTTCAACGAAGATAAAAATTAATAACCAAGTTAATCCTGTTATTCTCTAAGAAGACAAGATTGGAAAGTCACTTTGTATGAAAGTCTTTATAAAGACTTTACAAAGAAAAAATAATCATTAGTTGCAATTCCCTTACCATTTTTACTATAATGCCTCTACCAAGTATATTTTACTAAATTCCGTGCTCAAAAGGCACATCTATTTGTGGTATTTTATTTTTCCAGCCTGATATTAGAGTAACCTTTTTAAATGAACTGACTGCTTAATTGCATTATCATGGGATCTGGTAAGTCACAGCCACAGGAAGATAATCTCTGTAAGGAAACAGAGAAACAAAATTTTTTTTTATTTTTATATCATCTACAATTTATGCCTCCACAATGTACCCTATAATAAAGTTTTTCATGTAATTCAGAAAAAGAATATTGAAAACAAGCTCCAGCCTGTCAAATAAAATTCTAAGTAACAAGCTTGTCTGCCGCTATTCTATTAAAATGTTCTACACTTTGAGATGTCCTTATTTCTGAAGGGCAAATGAACCCAGCAGGTGACTGAGTGATTATGACTTCTGATTCAGAGCTCATTTTTTAAAACATGAGCTGTTTAATGCTTGCTGATTGCCATCACTAACATTCCCTTGTTTTCAATACAGTCTTCTCATTCACCGACTGAAGCCTGCCCTGCATCCAGAGAGCCCACTTAAAGAGACTCTGCAGCTAAGTTTCAATTCCCGGGATGGCAAAAAGACTTACTATAAAATTAATTTCCAAAGACATATTTAGAATCCTCTATTTTCCTATTCCAGATGTAAATTTTCAGAGATGGTTTGAAGAAAAGGATCCTTAATAACATAGTGAAATGAAAGGAAGTTACTGCCAACAAGAGACTGTACTTCATGTAAAATATGTCCCACATGGGTGTCCAGGGGAAAAGCTATAGCAGTACAAGCAGTTATTCTCCTCCTCTGAAAAGTTATAAAAACAAAGCCGAACAAAATAACAACAGCAAAACAGTCCACAAACAAATCAATGTCTCAGCACTGTCTTCTTTATTAAAACTTCTGGGATATTCCTGAAATTCTGAATATACTGTCTTGTGGTTATAAAACGGCATCCTGGATTTTATGGGTTTATAGCCTAAATGCAAAAGATAGAAACAATAATGTATTATGGTACAGAGTCTCCTACAGTTTTCAAATATCATGTACATCCTCTGACCTTTATCTGACTAAAGCAACAGCTCTTTGACAAGAGAAGAAGTGACTATCCCACATTCTAATGTCTTGGAGGATGTGAGGGCTAGCCCATCTTTGAAAAGTTATTTTTATAGTAACTAGAAGATGCAGAAACCTCCAATAAGGCTACAAGGTTGTCTCTCATCCACTGCATCCTCAAGTGCTTTATCACTTGTCATTTTGAAGATGATCATTAATCACAGCACTTTGCACACAAGCCAACTTGTAACCTATGGGCTTTTTACAAACATAACAAGCTACATCCATAAAATGCAGCTGTTGTGAAGAGAAATGAGACTGTTCATCATAATATGAGTTAGCAGTCTAAAACAGGGAGATAAAGATGACTATTACACCCAGTTGAAAATGCTGGCGTTGTTTTCTTCTTCCTAAACTCTATTTGATATCTCAAGTGTAAGTATCAGGTATACAGCAAATAAACATACAGGGGCCAATATTAAAAATCATGAAGAGATGGATATCAAAAATAGAACTGGTATATATAAATTAGCATGTATATTATACCAAAAGGCTAAGTTTGTACCTATGCCTGTACAAACCAACCTAATTGGTGCTTTTAAATTTTAGTTGTCAGTTACAGAAAACAACTCATTGCAACAAATATTGGTTGGATCCTTCTGGACAAACACTCATCTCACCTCACACCAACCTGCAAGTTGGACTTAGTACTTCGAAACATCACAGACATCCAAACATAGATCACATAGATCCAGCTCTTCAATGTATGATCCACACACAAAAAGATGTGTTATTGAAGTTTTTGTGAGAAGACTGCAAAGAGGATTTATATTTCTTACAGTGTAGCTAAACTTCCATTGTCTTTCAAAATATTCTCTCTCGATACAGTCTCTCTTTCTCTCTCCAAGTCCAGCTCTTCCAGTCCCTCCAGTTAAGCTCTGGGACTTAGACCCGAGCTTCCTTTCTTACACGAAAGGAATTGAGATGTGTAGCTCCCCAGCCTGCGTGCTTCACCCACGGGACTAGGTAGCCACCTCCTTGGAAGGCAGAGAAAACTGAAGGATCAAGTATTTTATTGCTGGACAAAGTGGCTCACCCCTGTAATTCTAGCACTTTGGGAGCTTGAGGCGGGTGGATTGCTTAAGTCCAGGAGTTTGAGACCAGCCTGGGCAACATGGCAAAACCCCATCTCTACAAAAATTAACTGGGTGTGAGGGCACATGCCAGTAGTCCCAGCTACCCTGGAGGTTGAGGCAGGAGGATCACTTGAGCCCGGGAGGCAGAGGTTGCAGTGAGCCAATAGTGTGCCACTGCACTCCAGCCTGGACAACAGAGCAAGACCACTTCTCAAAAAATATTTTTTTTCATAGTTTTAAGGACATACAAGTATCTCAAGAGCAGGAATGCTAAGTTAGCCTTAAAAATGAACTGGATCCAAAAATAGGAATGTCACCAGAAATACTAGGAAACTTCTTCAGTCTTGTCTCAGCTTCTCTCTTTTCATTTACTCTTTTCTTCTGTCTAGGTTTTCCTCTTCTCCTAATCTTTCTTATTCTATAAAGAGTGAAGGCTTCCAAAGAGAGAAGTCTTTGTTATAGAGACCAGGGGTTTTCAAGTCTATTATACATCAGTATGTTTTACTAACATAGATTCCTGAGCCTCACTCACAAAGATTATTGTGATTTTGTAAGTCTGTTAAGGCTTGAAAATCTGTACTTTTGAAAGCTCCTCAATTGGCTTAGGGTAAAGATTAATCTCCTGCAACAAAGAGCTCCTCTCAAAAAAAAAAAAAAGTACACACACACACACACACACACACACACACACAATAAGAAATGTATTTCTTTTCTCACTTAACTGTCCTAACACCAGGATCCAGATTGGCAGGATAGCTGGGCTCTGCCTAATCATTAAAGATCCCAATTTCCTTCCATCTTATTCATCCAAGGGGCCCACTTACAATCAAAAAGCGCTTGTAAACGTAATGTCCCTTGTTTGGTCAAAGTGCAGCCACTGTCACATTCACTTTACAACTCTCGGAAGAGAAAGATTAAAGGTTCAAGCTCAGCAGTTTTATATATCAGCAAGTAGGGCAGAAGTTGCCAACACCACTTCCACCCTGATTCTCAAGAAAACAACTTAATCATTTGTTTGGGAAACATAGTCTGTATCTGGACTGCAATGTGCCCAGGAAGAAGTGAAAAACAGATTTGAGGAGACTCGCACACCCCCACCATAAGAGCGTCTAACACATAGGCAGGCTTGGGAACTACTGTATAGAAATAAATGATGATGACCTTTCCACCTCTATCCTTCACTTCGCACAATATCAGCTGTCATGTAGGGGAGCAAGCCCTCTACCTGGTGTCAGAGCACCCACATACAAGCCCTAGTTCTGCCACCTAACTAATTGTGTGATCTCAAACAGATCATTTAATAAAAATACTTTGTGCTAGGCTAAATACTGAGTGCATATATCATTTCTTTTAACCTTTATAACGTAAGGCAAATATTTTTCACTCTATTTTAAAAAACGAAGCGTCTTTTCCCACCTCACACTGTTATATATGATCAAAACTAGATTTCAAACACTAAAGTGCCCAAAGTACATCATTTTTCCCTTCTGCCATATTTAACCTGAGTCTCCTTTTCTCCTAAGTGGCAGAAAATATCTACCTCAATGAGTTATTGTGAGGTTTAAATGAGCTAACTTAAAAGTACTAAATAGACCTTAAATCCCAACATAAATAAAGACATTATTTTCTTTTGTAGACACAAAAGTTCAAACTAATTTGCCATGCTGGGCCTGTGTTTTGAGTTCCATTCTGGCAATGATGATGAATTTGTGCTTATTCACTCACAATCTCTGGTTCTGTCTTCCGTGATCAATGGCATCCATAGCAAGATGACAGTTCAGAGTTAACCTGTGGTCACAGAACTAAACAAAGCCAACTGGCCCATATGGGAATTGAATTAATGATCCGGAACTGATAAGCACTGTACTCAGATGAGCTGAAACAACTAGACGTCGACTGTCATCATGAAGACATGGACTAAAGATGATAAGATTCGGGGAAGAGCAATCTCTCTTTGTTCCTCTTGTAAGTCCATTCATTAAAGGCTTGCAAATAAAACTGGCTGTCTTGCCAGCAAATGGCCTGTTATCATAAACCAAATTAAGGTGAATTTCAGCTCATTTCTCTATTTCATATTCCAATCATATTATGAACGAACTTACCTTTTCTTCTATGAAGGTTGAAAATTCCAGCCTATACATCATAAGTTGCAGAAAAGCAAAGAATAAAATGAGACACCAAACAAGGTAAACATATAATTCCCTCCCATCTCATTCCTACCTGACCCTCCTCCCAAATAGGCAGAAACATTTGAGGAAAGAGTAAAATAAATATAAACTGAAATGCACATTATTACCACCCATGGTTTCTAGAAGGCTTTTAAGTATGAATATATATGGTGGTGGGTATTACATTTTTTATTAAACAGAATTATTATCTTTTAAAATTAAGACAAAAAGTCTCATCAAAAGGGTCCTAAAATCTCTGGCAATTTCCATAATAACCAGCACCACTCCAATCTAGATCCTCCAAAACTCTTCCTCCACAAGCATCCAGGGATTGGGCTCAAGATTTTCCTGATTTTCAGCTCTATATTATTTACCTGCTCATAAAAAAATACCATACCCCCTTCTGTGAAGGAAAACATCCTATCTTGTTCAGGATGGAGTAATTTCACTTACCAAACTGAAAAATCTCACTCTCCATCTCCTACCCTCGCCCCTGAACAGTGTGTTTTGCCAACAAGCCACTCTTACGTATCTACCATAGGAAGGGAAATGGAGAGAAAACTAATTTCCCCTTACTATAAAGAATCTCAATTGTCTAAGAAAGTGAACCTTTCTTCCCAAAATGAGTCTAACACACACACACACACACACGTACATATATATATACACACACACATATACATATATATATATAAAGTATCATTATTTCTCCTGAAAGATCTATTTCAGATGACCTCAAATTGAGAAAACTAAAAAAAAATTGATTTTAAAAAACGTTTTGGCATTTGGAGAATCTAAAATTTCAAATTTAACAAAAAAGTAAATTGCCTTCTCACTTCATCTGGATGAGAATCCTCTGCAGCAGACTGAGTATGAGAAATAAAAAGCTTTCCCTTTTTTACTGGGTTATAAACAGAGGAGATCCAGGAGTTGGACTATATCTCCATTTTGATAGATTTTATTATAGTGCTTTAAACAATAGGATTTTTTGCTCAGCCACATGTAGGGCTATATGCCATATAGTATCTATTGCACTAGCTACTTGCCAACTCATTTCTAAATTCTATTCTAAATATAGAGACTAAACTGTGAAGCTAGGTGGGTCCAAAAAAATTTCAGCTTATGAAATAAAGCATGGGGCAACAATTATGTTCCCTGAAGCAGCAGCTACTAAATATCCTTCTAAGTCTATTCAGTGGCTAAGCTGAGAAACTGATGATTAAGGGCACCAACGTTATGCTGTCTTGCTAGAAAGGGATAATCGGTGACTCTGTGTTGCAATGAGTTCAGTAGATCTAAGGAACCTAGAAATGCAGATTTTTTAATGATAATTACTAAAACATTAGAAAAATATTTAGAAATGTACTAATGCCTTCAACTAATGTAAGAACTTTTTTCTAAGCTAAGAAAAAATCTAAATAACCGAAGTAATTTAACAAAGATTGGGTTCTTTTACAAGTAATCATAAAACAGAAAGATTAAAACGAGCTCTTTGGTCATTCCTGGAAGGTTTAGCAACAAGAAATGTGGGTAAAACACACAATTTGAAACTGTACAGAGCTGGTTTCCACTACTTACTAGCTGTGTGACCTTGACTAGTCCTAAATTCTAAATTTTAGTTTGCTCTCCTGTAAAATGCAGATAATGATACACAGTAAATATCCCTTATCAGAAATGCTTGGGATCAAAAGTGCTTCCGATTTCAGATTTTTTTCAGATTTGGAAATATTTGTGCTTCAGATTTCAGAATTTTCCGTATTTTGAAATATTTGCATATACATAATGAGATATTTTGGGGATGGGACGTAAGTCCAAACACAAAATTCATTTATATTTTATTCACTCCACATACACATAAACATGAAGGTAATTTTACACACTATTTTTAATAATTTTGAGCACAAAACAAAGTTTGTGACATTGAACCATCAGAAAGCAAAGGCGTCATCATCTCAGCCACCCATGGGGACAGTCTGTGGTTGTTTAGCACCACCATCATTCCTCACTCTGAATTTACACACTACCAATAGGCAATCATTTTCTTACACTTATTCACAGATAATGGTAAATACACCATTGGTATGATGAAAAAGCAATGTCTTCAGGGTAAGTGAGCATCCCAGCAGCATCACCAGAATACCTATATCAGTTGTCAAACAACAGCAACAGCAAACAACAGGCCTTCAGTCTCCACCTCCAATGCTATGTTTTGATTAAAAGGTAACTGTACACCACATTTTATTTTTTTAGATGAGAAGACACATCAGAAGCAGATGAGCAACCAGGAACTGAGTTTTCTAGGGTTGAGGAGACATTCTGCCGAATGGCTTTTAGAAAATCTTTCCCCCAGAGTCATCTGCCTTATTAACAAAATTTTTTCATCTCAGGAGCCTCCCTTGGATTTTACAAACTGACACAATTTCCTGTTCTGTTACAAATGCACACTGTGCTGGTCCTTCAATAAGCCCATCACATATTTTCATCATGCTGCCTATAGACAATTTTTCTGCAATATTAACAATGTCCTCCTCATATCATGGTCACCTTGATTCAGAACTATTTCAGCTATTTCACCATCAGTCAATACATAAACAACTGGAGCCTCACTACTGATGTTAAAACTTCTTCAGTGTACACTTCTGCCACTTACTGACAAAAACTCTGAAGGTATATTTTTTGCATACGTAAAGAAGTCAGACATCTGTTTTTCCTCACTTGACATACAAAATCCTCCAAAGTCACCATCTTTTTCATTGTCATGACTGAACGTAGTTGCAGGACAGAGGTTGTGCCAGGCATGCACAGCTGGGTCTTTTATCATGTGTTCCAAGCGTTGGTAGCAGTATATATGACATCCTTCGTGCTAAAGTGCTTTTGAAAACCTTCCAAACCCACATCTCTGTTCATTCCTGCTAACATGCTGTTCAAGTAAGTGTTTTATATTTACTCTTCATTGATCTAAGGATAGCCTGATCACATGGATGAATTAATGAAGCCTCATTTGGTGGAAAATACATGGCATAAATATTATTTTATTATTACTATTACTGTTGAGGTCTCACTACATTGCCCAAACAGGTCTCGAACTCTTGGCCTCAAGTGATCCTCCTGCCTCAGCCTCCCAAATTGCTGGAATTACAGGAGTAAGCCACCATACTTTGCCATTTTTTGTCATAAACATTATTTTTGATGAGAATTTCAGCTGGAAATAAGCAGAACACTTGTCAAATAATAACAAAATCTTACAGTTGTCATCCAGTCCAGCTTCCCTGCAGTGACCATGAGCTACTGGTACAAAATGTTTGTAAAAACAATCAGAAGAGATACCCTGGTTATCCATGCCTGTTTGTTAGCATAATCATGGACTGGTGAGCAATTCAATCCTGAAAATCAGTGAGGATGCACATTTTTGCCTATCATGACAAGTTTACATTTATGCATGCCTTCTACAATGGCACATCCCAGCACAGTTATTCTGTCCTTGGCATTCTTAATTGCTGTAGGCGCTGTCTCATCAGTTGGAGTCTGTGTCTTTCTGGGGCAATAACACCAAAATAGTGACATTTCATCTGCATTACAAACTCATTCTGATGTAAGATTTTCATCAGTGATGACCTTGGTAAATCTGTCAATGAACTTCCCCACTGCTTCATGATCAGCAGATGCAATGTCATCATAAATCTTCAAAAATTTAATGCCATGTCTTCTCAAATTTTTGCAACCAGCCTATTGAATAGTCACAGTTCCCTTCAATTTTCAGCTTATTGTGATAGATCTTTGCTTGTTTCATGAGCATGCCATTAAGTGGCATGTGCTCACTGTGATGCTGATGGATCCACTCCTTCAATACATAATCAAGATCTTCATTTTAGCTTTATGCAGTGTTTTTTAAAATTTTTTCATTAAATTCTGTTTATCACTTTCAGCATAGAATTTCAACAGTTTTCCTTCTTTTTCTTCAGGTCATATAGAGTGGTCATTCCCACATCATAATCTTCTATAACACATTTCCTGGCTGGATGCAGTGGCTCACGCCTGTAATCCCAGCACTTTGGAAGGCCTAGGCAGGTGGATCACCTGTGGTCAGGAGTTCGAGACTAGCCTGGCCAACAGGGTGAAACCCCATCTCTACTAAAAAAAAGTACAAAATTTAGCCAGGCATGGTGCCGCATGCCTGTAATCCCAGCTACTCAGGAAGCTGAGGCAGGAGAATGTTTGATCCCAGGAGCAGAGGATGCAGTGAGCCGAGCTCGCGCCATTGCACTCCAGCCTGTCCGACAGAGCGAGGCTCCATCTCAAAAAAAAAAAAAAAAAAAAAGCATTTCCCACTTATACCACTGTTCATTTTCTCCAACAGCTCAACTTTCTGTGCTATAGATAAACATAAATGCTTCCTCTTTTTCTTATCGCCGTTACACATAGGGGTATCTGCAGGCTTTTTTGACATTTTCAACAATGTCTTCACACCACAGAGCAGAAAATAATCAAAAGAACACAGCGGGTAATATGCATAGGTCTTAACTCTGTGTGGGGCATTGTGAAGAAATTGCCATTGGCACATTTGGCCTGCACACGAGCCATTTTATTATTCTTCAAGAGCATGCTTGCGGAGGCAAATCTGGGTGTGTGTGGAAATGATGTATTACAGCTGAAGGAAACTGGGAGGCTCTTTTCCCCTTGGGGACAACAAATAAACTGTGTGTTGTGCACCTGAGTTTTGACTACAACCCATTACATGAGGGCAGGTATGAAATTTTCTATTTATGGTATCATGTTGATGCTCAAAAACTTCTGGATTTTAGAGCATTTTGGATTTCAAATTTTTGGATGAAGGATGCTCAACCTATACCTAAATTTCCGAAGATTTGCAATGTTAAATAAAAAGTGAAATGTGAGCCTGTAGATTCAGCTACTCAGGAGGCTGAGGTGGAAGGATTGCTTGAGCCCCACGAGGTCAAGCCTGTCATGGGCAACACAACAAGACTCTGCCTTTAAAAAAAAAAGTACCTTGCCCAAAATGGATATTAATTTAGTAATAGCTATCATTTTTACTAGAGCTAAGATGGCAATGGTGTTGATAAAAATTTTAAGTCCTAAATAAAACTCTCAGAAAATAATACCTTCACTATTTACTGTAAAATATAAGCACTCCGACAATCCTGGGGCTAGTGGATGGTGTTTGTCAGCAGAAAAAGTAAAAAAGACTTTGGCACCTTCCAAATGTAATCTTACCATCTGAGTAACTAATTGTGAAGAAGCCAGGTAACATAAAGCCATCCTGTAGGCCAGGGTTTCACAGCCTTGGCACCACTGACAGTTGGACCAAATGATTCCTTGATGTGGGGGTGCTGCCCTATGCAATGTAGGGTCATCAGCAGCATCCCTGGCCTCTACTCCCTAAATGACCTTCTCATTTATGTCAACCAAAAATGTCTGCAGGCATTGCCAAACATCCCTTGGAGGGCAAAATCACCCTGGCTGAGAACCGGTCTTGTTAAAGGGCAATGGCATGTGTATGCTCTGTTTGATGCTGTTCTGAGCCCTCTGACAGTAACTTACAGCTGGAGTTAACATTTTATGTGGCCTAACATTCAACCAGGTAAATAAGATGATTAAAGATAAGTCAACTAATCAGTTTAGATGTTTACTTGAGAATTAAATGACTTGTATTTAAAGACATTGGTTTTAGCATTATAAAGAAATGGTTCTGAATCCAAGCTCTCATACTGTTCTATCTATATAACCAGGGACAAGTTACTTATGTGGGTCTCAGTAAAATGAAAATAATAGTGCCTACATGATACCAACAATAGTAGTAATAGTACTGACCATATTTATGTTGCTGGGACCCAGTTCTCTTGTAGATAATATTCACAAAGCTTAACTGCTGACTAAAATGAACACCTTATAGCTTGAGATGATAGTGAGGATAAATTTTTTAACCAGTTTATGATTAACATATGACGTGCCATAGATATTTAACATATACAATTGGATGTACATGGCAATAAGTTCACACCTGTGAAACCATCAAACTCTCATAACTATCAGTGTAGTAAATTTATCTATCACCTCCAAAAGAATCTTCTCACCCCTATAATGTTTCTTTTCCTTTTGTGGTAACAGCACTTAACATAAGATCTATCCTCTCAGGAAGTATTAAGGATACAATACAATACTGGTAATAATAGGCCTTACATTGCACAGTAGATTTTCAGAACTTATTCATTTTGCGTAACTGAAACTTTCTACCCTTTGACCAACATCTCCCCATTTTTCCCTTCCCCCTGCCCCTGCTACTCTCTGCTTCTATGTGTTTGACTATTTTACAATCCACATGTAAGTGAGATTACACAGTATTTGTCTTTCTGTGTCATGTTTATCTCATTTTGCATCATTTCCTCCAGGTCTATTTTTGTTGTTGCAAATGGCAGGATTTCTTTCCTTTTAAAAAAATGAATGATATTCCATTGAGTGTATATACCACATTTTCTTTATCCATTCTTCTGTTTATGGATATTTATGTTGTTTACATATCTTGGCTAATGTAAATAGTGCTGCAATAAGCATGGGGTTGTTTCAAAATTATTTTCAAGATCCAGATGTCTATTCCTTTGGCTGTATATCCAGAAGTGAGATGGCTAGCTCCAGTGGTAATTTTTTTTAATTTTTTGAGAAACAGCCTTCTTGTTTTCCATAGAGGCTGTACCAATTTACATTCCCACCAACAGTGTACAAGGGTTTTTTTCTTTTCCACCACATCCACTCCAACACTTGTCCTTTCTAACAGGTGTGACATGATATCAGCCATTCTAACAGGTGTGACATGATATCTCATCTCTGATGATTAGTGATGTTGAGCACATTTTCATATAAATCTTGGCCATTTCTATGTCTTCTTTAAAAGAATGCCTATTCATATCCTTAGCCCATTTTAGAAACTGGATTATTTATTTGTTTTGTTGTTGAGTTGTAGAAGTTCTTTATAATTTGGGGTATTAACACCTTATCAGGTATATGGTCTGCAAATATTTTCTCTTACTTCATTAGTTGCCTTTTCAGTACAGAGGTTTTCAGTTTGATGTAATTCCACTTGTCTGTTTTTTATTTTGTTGTCTATGTTTTTGGTATAATAATCAAGAAATCATTCCCCAGTTCAATGTTTAGAAACATTTTCCCTGTTTCTTCTAAGAGTTTTTATTGCTTCCAGTTTTACATTTAAGTCTTGAATCCACTTTGAGTTGGTTTTTGTATGTTATTTACAAAATTTATTTTAACTTCCTAAGTCTTTTCTAATAATACTTAGCTTAAAACAGAAATATATTGTATAGTTGTACAAAAATATTGTATTTCTTTATATCCTTATTCTATAAGCTTTCTTCTATTTCTAAAAGCTTTTTTTAATTTTTAAACTTTTTTGCTAAAAACTAAGAGATAAACATAAATCAACCTAGGCCTACACAGGGTCAGGATCATCAATATCAGTCTCCCACCTCCATATCTTGTCCCACTGGCAGGTCTTCAGGGGCAATAACACGTGGAGCTGTCATCTCCTATGATAACAATGCCTTCTTCTGAAACACCTCCTGAAGGATCTGCCTGAGGCTGTTTTACAGATAACTTTTCTAATAAGTAAAAGGATTATGCTCTAAAATAACAATTAAAAGCATACTATAGTAAATATATAAATCAGTAACAGTTATTTATTATCATTATCAAGCATTATGTACTCTACAAAATTGTATGTGCTCTATTTTTATACAACTGACAGCACAGTAGGTTTCATTACATCAGCATCACCACAAACACATGAGTAGTGTATTGCACTATGACACTGTGATGGCTACAACATCACTAGGCAGTAGCAACTTTTCAGCTCCATTACATTATAATCTTATGGGACCACTGTCATATAAACAATTCATCACTGACTAAAACATCAATATGCAACATGTGCTTGCATATTACATGGTAATTAAATGTATACATTTCAGTTGAGTAATAGCTACAACCGGAATTATTGTGTCATGAGATGTAATTGTGTTCAACTTAGACACTCCTAGTTTTGCAAAGTGGTTGTACCAGTCTACATTCCCACTAGCAACGTTTGAGAAATCTGGTTGCTTCATATTCTCACTGAGACTTGGTATTGTAAATCTTTTTTAGCCATTTCTTGGTGTGATGTGACATCATAATGTGGTTTTAAGTGCATATTCCTAATAACTAATGAGGTTGAGCATCTTATCTGTTTGTGGGCATTTTTGATACCTACTTTTTGAAGTCTTATTCAAATATTTTGCCCATTTTTCTACTAAGTGTTTTGTCTTTTTCTTACTACTCTATTGTTTTCATATATTGTAGATAGCAGTCCTTTAATAGGACTGCAAATACCTTCTCTACTCTGTAACTTGCCTTTTCATTCACTAAATGGCATCTTTTAAGGAACAGAATGTTTTGATGTTAGTATAGTTCAATTTATCAGTTTTTCCCTTTTGGATTAATGCTTTACTCCAGGTGCACTGGACTCCTTGCTGCTCCTCATCATACCAGGCATTTCCTACTTCTTTACTGCCTACTTGCATACATATACTTACATGACTCATTCCCTTCAAGGCTCTCTGTTCAAATGTGCCCTTTTCAAAGGGCTTTTTCCTGGCATATCTATATAAAACAAGAACCCCTACCTACCCTGCCCCACCCCTCGTATTTCCTACTCCCTATCTCTGCTTTACTTTCTTCTTATCACCCATAACTACCTGATGTACCATTTATTTATTATCTCTCTTTTCCACCCACATATTACAATGTAAGCTCTATGAGAACTGGACATTCGTCTGCTTTGACCAATCCCAAGTGTCCAGAACAGTACCTGACACATAATAAGTCTCCAAAACTTTTTTTTGCTTAATGAATAAATAAAAAATGCCCAAGTATAGATTTACTATTATTTATCTTTCTCATGGCTCTGTATGCTTTTTTTTAATATGAGTGTTCAAATCTTTGTTAAATTCTGCCTCCTAATTCACTATCTAGTCTACACTGCATATTAGACATGTCAGAATTTTTAGGCCTGTTTCACATCTTCTCACATCTCTTAAATATTTTCTGCCCCTTTCCTTACTATGCTACTTTCAGAATTATTTCCTCAGAGCTGTCATTCAATTAAACAATTCTCTCTTCAACCTTGTCTACTCTACTGTTAATTCATCCTTGACATTTTTATTTCAATAACTACCCCTTGTATTTATATAATGTTTATTTGGTGATTTACAATCTGTCTGCTGTTTCCTTCTGATGCTATGCTCTTGTTTTGTGGATTATCTTATTTCTCAAGAGATAACTTTTGAACATTTTAGGCACACTTATCTTAGAGCTTTTCTTAGATAATTCTGGTTCTTCTTAGGTATGAATACTTTCATTTATTTCATCTGCTTATCTTGTTGCATGATTTGTCATATTTCCCATATTCAGTGGGATTTATCATTTACAAAAGTTACATGTGTCCTGGACTGTAGAGGTTTACCACTGTGGATTAAATTTATATTTTCTTCTGCTAAAGTTTTTTAATGCTCACTGGTTTCAGAACAGTTTTTATTACATTCTTAGCTGCAAATTTCTGCACTATTTGGGAGATAAATTTTGGCTGCGATTAAAGCACAGCTTGGGCCAAGATGGGAGGATTAGGCCATCTCTACTATTTTAAAAGTACAAGGCATCCTCCACCTCCATCAGGAACCTACACTGGAGTTTCATATAAAAGTCCAACCATTAATAGACGTATAGCATCTTCCAGGCATTTTCTGTTGTGCATGTATAGCTTGGTTATCCAATGTAAATATTCCATAGGTAGTTGCAAATAAGGCAAGAGTGCTCAGAGGGCAAGTCAGGAAAAGTGAATTGAATTTAACATAATATATGTTATATGACAGTCTATTTTTAATGAAATATTTGGAATTATTTATTCTATTGACACCAAATAGCATAATTACTATTTGCTTAGAAAATTGGAAGACAATGCAAAGTCCCTCTGGTTTGTTATTCTTTCTTGCACTCAAAATTCCAAAGTCATTTAATAAACATTTATTGGCAGTCTGCTGCATATAAAACACTATTCTACATTTGTAAGTGTAACAATCATTCCTGGATAAAATCTGAACATGTCTATATAAAAGAAGAAATCAGAGAGTGGGAGAGCTTAATACCCAAATAATCAATGAGAAGAACCACAACTTCTTGGGAAAATAATTTACCATAGTAATGATATGTTGACCTCCATTTACAAAATTGATATTATTTAATTTTCCTATTTATTTTGGCTGTTCATTTATCAGAAGTGACAGATTTGTCATGATCTATTTCCTTTCTTGCCCAGTTCCTATTGTTAATAACAGCATGCATTTTGTAAGACAGTTGGACAGGGATTAGGAATAGTACATGGCTAAAAAGTGGTAAAAAGCTGATAGAGTGTATTAAAGTTCTGCACCATGAACTTGGCCTCATTAGAAACCTAGCAAACTGAGCTAACTAGCCATAAGCAGAAGCTTTTTTAAGGACAAGACTTATTACATTGCAGCAGTTAAGCAGGCTATCAGCAGCACCATAGCAGTTTCTGATGACTCTCTAGAGGGAGGTAATTCTGTCCACATTATCCATAGTTGTAAAAACACCAGGGAGTTGGTATCTGAGCCTGATGCATGATGAAACGACTTAAAGGATGAAGACCGGGGAGCCAGTAAGACAAACAGCACAAGCCACCAACAGTATTTTTGTAGGGATACTTCTGTATTTCAGAGCACAGATTTTTACATTAGAATTACTGGTGGCATTGTCATTCATCATTACAAATGTTTTCTTAATATCTTCTGGGGGAAAAAGAAAGGAATTTCTTGTCCCTAAAACATGCTTTATATTAAAGCATAAAGCAAGGTTGAATTAGGAACATGTCTTCCTGTAACATACATCAGCATTTTTATTAATCTTGACCATATCGTAGTCCTCTAAAAAAAAAAAAGCCAAAATAAACATTGAGCATATGCAGTAGAGTTAAAATATCAAATTTAATTTTTTTTATTTTCCAATCTCATCCCAATATTAGAGGTAGGATTTTTAAAATTATTTGGTTAACTCATTGGAGCGATAATCCACTGCTTCCTAAATTATCTGAGAATGGATTGTGAAATTATATAATAACCAACTTCCTTCACAAGTTCCTTCCTTCATCTTCTACATACTTTTTGGGTGAAGAAATAATAGATTAAAGGAGTTTAACAGCGGGCAAAACTTAGTAATGATTGTCATTCCAATAGCTTTCTTTAATGGGGGGCTGTGAAACCATAACAAAGTACATTATGCACTGTGATTAGGTCCTCAATGGCTATAAAAACCTTGGCTAGAATGTCGTTGTTACATCCATTACATTTCTTATTTAGGTAACTTCAAATTAAGCAATGCAGTGAGCTATGCTAGGACACAATGAGTTATGTGCACCAACCTTACATTTGAGGATAATATTTTACTACTCATCCCACCATCTCCAAATGCATTTTTATTTCCTTCATTTTCTTTCTCTTCTTCCCTCAGGTTATCTCCAATTAATGTATTGAGTACAAACTAACATACTCATTCATTCATTCAATTGTGGTGTATTTAATGCCTACAATAAGCCAACCACTATACTCAGTGAAAAAAAAAATGAATAGCAAAAGCAGAAACAGTTCTTAATCTCAAAGACTGCAGTTGAGTGGAAAACAGGGAGGAGAATCAAATAATCATACAAAAGTATGAAATTAATAATTTCTATAAAATGAGAAGGCTATGGTAATATGAAAGCTTATAATAAAGAGATTTGAGGTCATTAAAAAGGGCTTCCCCAAGGAAGGGACATTTGTGTTGATATTTGAAGGATGACTAAAATTTGCTCAGGTACAAAAAGGAGACAAGACAGAGATTAGCATATGCAAGTGTCCTGTATAGAATTTCAAACTGACTGATACTAGAACGCAAGAATTTAGATACATGAGTTCTATTCCTGAGACTAAGGCAAATATGCCCTTAGTTTGAACTATTCAAGGTCAAATGTTTTCAAAATTGGATCCAGGAGAATTCATTTGTTTAGTCATTAAATTCTTATATTTCAGAGTAATCTTTGCAACAAGAAAGAAAGAAAAATATTCTAAGTCTATTAAAGACCTCACCATTAGAGAATATTATAAATACCTCTATGCAGATAAACTAGAAAACCTAGAAAATAGATAAATTCCTAGACACTTACACCCTCCCAGTAGTGCACCAGGAAGAAATTCTATCCCTGAAAAGACCAATAACAAGTTCTGAAATTGAGGCAGTAATAAACAGACTACCAACCAAAAAAAAAAAAAAAAAAAAAAGCCCAGGTCTAGATGGATTTACAGCTGAATTCTACCAGAGGTACAAAGAAGAGCTGGTACCATTCCTATTGAAACTATTTCAAAAATGTGAAAAGGAGGTACTCCTCACTAATTTATTTTGAGGCCAACATCATCCTTATACCAAAACCAGGTAGAGATTCAACAAAAAAAGAAAACTTCAGGCTAATATCCTTGATGAATATTGACGCAAAAATCCTCAACAAAATACTGGCAAACCAAACCCAGTAAGTAACACATCAGAAAGCTTATCCAACATGATCAAGGTAGATTTTATCCCTGGGATGTAAAGTTGGTTCAACATATGCAAATCAATAACTGTGATTCATCACATAAACAGAGCTAAAGACAAAAACCACATGATTATCTCAATAGATGCAGAAAAGGCCTTCAATAAAATTCAAAATTCCTTCATGTTAAAAACTCAATAAACTAGGTGTTGAAGGAACATATCTCAAAATAATAAGAGCCAGGCATATATGACAAACCCAGAGCCAATATCATACTGAATAGGCAAAAGCTGGCCACATTCCCCTTGAAAACCAGCAAAAGACAAAGTTGCCCTCTCTCACCACTTTTCTTCAACATAGTATTGGAAGTTCCAGCCAGGGTGATCAGGGAAGAGAAAGAAAGAAAGTGTATTCGAATAGGAAGAGAGGAAGTCAAACTATCTTTGTTTGTAGATGTCATAATCCTATATCTAGAGAACCCCATTGTCTCAGCCCAAAAGCTTCTTAAGCTGATAAGCAAATTCAGCAAAGTCTCAGGATACAAAATCGATGTGCAAAAATCGCTAGCATTCCTATACACCAATAATGGGCAAGCCAAGAGCCAAACCATTAATGAACTCCCATTTACAATTGCCACAAAAAGAATAAAATACCTAGGAATACAGCTAACAAGGGAAGTAAAGGACTTCTTCAAGGAGAACTACAAACCACTGCTCAAAGAAATCAGAGAGGACACAAACAAATGGAAAAACATTTTATGCTCATGGATAGGAAGAATCAATATTGTGAAAATGGCCAAACTGCTCAACGCAATTTATAGATTCAGTGCTTTCCCCATCAAACTACCATTGACATTCTTTACAGAATTAGAAGAAACTATTTTAAAATTCATATGGAACCAAAAAAGAGCCCGAATAGTCAAGACAATCCTAAGCAAAAAGAACAAAGTTGGAGGCATCAAGCTACTCAACTTCAAACTATTTGACAGGGCTACAGTAACCAAAACAGCATGGTACTGGTACAAGAACAGACACATAGACCAAAAGAACAGAGTAGAGAACCCAGAAATAAGTCTGCACACCTGCAACCATCTGATCTTCAACAAATCTGACAAAAACAAGCAATGGGGAAAGGATTCCCTATTTAATAAATGGTGATGGGAGAACTGGCTAGCCATATGCAGAAAATTAAAACTGGACCTCTACCTTACAGCATATACAAAAATCAACTCAAGGTGGATTAAAGACTTAAATGTAAAGCCCAAATGTAGCCCTGTCAAATAGGTTGAAGTTGAGTAGCTTGATGCCTCCAACTTTGTTCTTTTCGCTTAGGATTGTCTTGGCTATTCTGGCTCTTTTTGGGTTCCATATGAATTTTAAAATAGTTTCTTCTAATTCTGCGAAGAATGTCAACGGTTGTTTGATGGGGAAACCCTAGAAGAAAACCTAGGCAATACCATCCAGGACATAGGCATGGGCAAAGATTTCATGATGAAGGCACCAAAAGCAATTGCAACAAAAGCAAAAATCGACAAATGGGATCAAACTAAACTAAAGAGCTTCTACACAGCAAAAGGAACTATCAACAGAGTAAACAGACAACCTCAATATGGGAGGAAATTTTTGCAAACTATGCATCTGACAAAGGTCTAATACCCAACATCTCTAAGGAACTTAAACAAAATTACAAAAATAAACATTAAAAAGTGAGCAAAGGACATGAATAGACACTTCTCAGAAGAAGACTTATATGAGGCCAACAAACATATGAAAAAAAGCTCAACATCACTGATCATTAGAGAAATGCACATCAAAACTACAATGAGATACCATCTCATGCCAGTCAGAATGGCTATTATTAAAAAGTCAAAAATCAGATGCTGGTGAGGTTGTAGAGAAAAGGAAAGTTTTTACACTGTTGGTGGGAGTGTAAATTAGTACAACCATTGTGGAAGACAGTGTGGTGATTCCTCAGTGACCTAGAGGCAGAAATTCCATTCAACCCAGCAATCCCATTACTGGGTATATACCCATAAGAATATAAATTGTTCTATTATAAAGACACATGCATGTGTGTGTTAACTGCAGCACTATTCACAATAGCAAAGACATGGAATCAACCTAAATGCCCATCAATGATAGACTGGATAAAGAAAATGTGGTACATATACACCTGAGAATACTATGTAGCCATAAAAGGGAATGAGATCATGTCCTTCACAAGAACATGGATGGAGCTTGAAGCCATTATTTTCAGAAAACTAAAGCAGAAACAGAAAATCAAATACCTCATGTTCTCACTTATAAGTGGCAGCCGAATGATGAGAACAAATAGACACATGGAGGAGAACAACACACACTGTGGCCTGTTGGAGGGTGAGGGATGGGTGGAGGGAGAGCATCAGCAAGAACAGGTAATGGATGCTGGGCTTAATACCTGGGTGATAGGATGATCTGTGCTGCAAACCATCATGACACATGTTTATCTATGTAACAAACCTGCGCACCCTGCACATGTAACCCTGAACTTAAAATAAAAGTTGAAATTTTTTTTAAATACAAATAAAATTTAAAAATAAAGACCTCGTGATCACCCAAGGAATAGATCCAGGAGTTTTGCACCCTTAGCTGTACAGCTTGGTACATATGGGTTTTTCCTATTTTTATTCTCTGCATTATGATTGGTACCTAGTTATAAATAAAATATGATGGGCTATTTTGGTTTGATATGTGATTGTACTGTAGTTGGCATTTTACTTCTATAATTTGTGAACATTTATTTTAGGAAAGCATTTTAAAATGAAATGTAAGAGAAAGTGATTGTTAAACTTCACTATAAAAGTAAATGGATTTCTTTCAAGAAACAAATGATAGTACTATTGTAAAAAATTATCAATATGAGCAATTTCAAACTGCTTTTAAAATTATTGGCTTTTATTTTACATTGGTGTGACATCTAAATGATCATTTTACTCTAACATCATCAATCAATCCTTTAAATATGTATAATATCATAGCAAAAAACCCTATACATATATAGTCTACCTTGAGAAATATTCACAGCTAATTTCTTAAAAAAATACACTGAGACAGTATTCCTTTGAAGAATAAATATTAGGTAATGCAATTTTTTAAGGGTTGTTTTTGTAGATAAAAGGATGAATAGAAAAGACCTGAACACTATAAAGCAACAAAAAATTCTATCACTTCTATGTATACATATGTATATGTATGTGTGTATATATACACACACATACTTCTCTGTGTATAGACAGACAGAAAAAGAAAAAGAAGCTTACAATGCCACAGAGATGAATTACAATTTAGGGTATATTAAATCACTCAGTGTCTTCCTTCAATTAGTCAACAGTTAACTTCTCATGCATCTATGTTTATTGACCACTTTTTCAAATGGGTTATATCAGAAAATACAACTTAGCAAATGTTAAAGCTCTAAATAGCCAAGTTAGACAGAATATACATAGTCCTAAAAATAATTTTATCTATCATATAGCCACATTTGCACTCATTCATTAACAAATTTTATTAAGCTCCTACTGCACTAAGTCCTGGGAGATCCCAGCAAAAATCACAAATCTCTTAAACTATCACAATGGTACTTAACAATTTTTAGAATTGTAAAATAAGTGATGAGCTTTTTCTTTAGATCTTAAATGGAACCAAGAACATACAAAAGCTGTACTGATATTAATTCTTCCCCCTTTCTAACTACCATCATCACAAGTGCTTGATCTTATATAATGAGATAACAAGGAATTTCATAAATATAGCCTAACCACTACACTATGGAATTTTACAATTCAGTAGAAATAGGTTAACAATCATTATTTATATTTGTCTGCTATTTTATAATTCAAAAAACACTTCACATGCAGTATCTCATTTGGTGTATGTGTGCTGCTATGGTTATCCATATAGAGATACCATTATAAATTGATAAAATTCCTATGAAAATCAACAGAATAACTTCTAAGTAAGACACACATATACAGCAAGGTATATATCCAATGCAATTCAAAACTGAAGAAAGATGAGGTAAAGCCTCATGAGTGTGTGGCTCTACAATATGATCAGCACTGAAACATTTTGAAAAAGAGATGAGATTTAAGGATACATTTAACTAACAAAAAGAGTCTACTTAATAGGTTCAAGTAAGGGAAGTTCAGGAAGACATTCCACGGACAGTGCTATTTTGGAAAAGGCACCGAATTTTATAATAAAAATTTATGCTAAAGTTTACAACCATGCCACTTGTCTCATTCTGCAGTGCCTCCAAAAGTGTTATTGAGATTAATACCAGATTCTATAAATGAACAATAAATAAGTCATCCAAATATTTCCATCTCACTTCTTTTATTTCAGGGTTTTAAATATTTTAAGACTATTTAAAGGAAGCTGACAAGCAAAGTCATCCAAACATTTCCATAACTAATCTTGTTTTCCAACATATGATGTAAAACCAATGAATCACAGTAACTAACTCAAATAAGTGACCCTGCGTCATTCCTATTATGAGAACAGGCCATCTGCTCATTGTCCTCGAAAGCTAAACACTGCTCCAGCTTAACTTTGTCAGAGCAGTGATTATTCACTTTGGCAAGCATTGCGCGAATTGTTTGTTTCATCACCATAAAGATTCTATTTGGGCATCCAAATGCTGTATATTTTCTTCTCTGGCATTACATGAGCATTCATTCCTCTTCATAATATGGGAAATTTATTCAGTGCCAATTAGAAAAATAAACTCCAGGATGAAAATGGCCCTGTTGCATCAGAAATCATACACAAACTAGACTCTTCCTGCTATTACCCAATTACAGAGAAATTTTAATAACGTCTCTGTCTCAATTGCAAATAATTAATAGGTTAAGTCATATGAAATGTTCAATATTCAATTATTTGACTTATTAAAATTTCAATTTCATATCATCCTACCTAATATAATGAACCAGAGATGGTTCATGCTTCTACTTACTAATTAAAACTATCTATCTTAAAAGACACATCAATATATTAGACTCTAAGGAAATGACTCATACCTGGCTCCTACTTTCTAGCTATTTCAGATCACAGAAAGCTAAACTGTAAATTACTCTATTTGCCTTTTGTCTACAGAGTCAAAATACAATTTTCAAAAAAACAAAAAAACATGTTTTCCTTACAATTACAGATGAATACATGTCAAAATGTTTTAGCTCATTAATGAGGGATCCACTAAGATCTTAAAGCTGGTTCTGAGGGTATTTTGAGGAACTGGCATTTATAGGCATTTTGGGAAAACAAAGTAAGAATAAAAATAAGTTTGCTAGGTAAGATACAAATTTGATTAGTGTCTTACAGTGTTATAAAATCATAACATTTGAGCTTATCTTCTCTTTCTTTCTTATCTTCCCTTCCTGAACAGAAAAATTCAAATTAACATGTGTCTGGACTCCAATCAAATAGAAAATAGCAAAATGAAACACAGATACATTTCCCTAGATAATTAAAATATCCTTAGGTAAGCTCATTAAATGAAGCCCCAGTGTGGCAATGAATAAACCTATTGACCCTCATCCCTTTGCCTTATTTTTAAGTTTTAAATAATATTTCTTAACAATAGTATGAAAAGGAGAACTTTATTGTAGAATAGAAGTTGGAATTACTGTCTTAAATTCAACTTTTTTTGGCTGGGTGCAGTGGCTCACGCCTGTAATTCCAGAACTTTGGGAGACCGAGGTGGGTGGATCATCTGAAGTCAGGAGTTCGAGCCCTGCCTGGTCAGCATGGTGAAACCCCATCTCTACTAAAAATACAAAAAATTAGCCAGGCATGATGGCAGGTGCCTGTAATCCCAGCTACTTGGGAGACTGAGGTGGGAGAATGGCTTGAACCTGGGAGGCAGAGGTTGCAGTGAGCCAAGATCGCCCCACTGTACTCCAGCCTGGGCACAGCAGATCGAGACTCCCTCTCAAAAACAAAGACAAAACAAAACAAAATTCAACTTTTATTTGTGGAATTTATTTATCTCCACTATCCTCTTTGCCTAGTTTTTGATCTCAGGATCTTTGTGCTAGCATATTATTCTAAAATAGTAATCACCACAAATTAAAAAAATTCAGTAAACCCATGATCACCTACATCCAGATAACCTTCACTGGTCATTTCCTATGCTGGATTATTAGAATTTGAACTCATACTTAGGTATAGATTACTGTTTTTTTAGTACCAAGTCAAAGGCTATAAACATTATGTTAACTATTTGATAAACCTCTTTTCATGCATATCCCCCGCCTTCCCAATACCACCACGTCTATACATTGAAAGTTCCTAAAGCAGAAGGGGTTTTACAAATATGTAAGTCTCCTTAAATAGCAATTACAAAGACCTAAATAAAAATTTTGCAATTGCCACCTTTATGCCAAGAAATATGCTTACTATTGATATTCCAAAAAAATACAATCAAATATACTTTCGATTTTAAACATGATTGCCTTAAATTCTGTTTTAAGTCAGTCACTTTTCTAAAAAATTTTTCCATAGGTTATTGGGGTACAGGTGGTATTTGGTTACATGAGTAAGTTCTTTAGCGGTGATTTGTGAGATTTTGGTGCACCCATAACCCAAGCAGTATACACGGTACCCTATTTGTAGTATTTTATCCCTCACCCCCTTCCACCTTCCCCCCAAGTTCCCAAAGTCCATTGTATAATTCTTATGCCTTTGTGTCCTCATAGCTTAGCTCCCACATATCAGTGAGAACATACAATGTTTGGTTTTCTACCCCTGAGTTACTTCACTTAGAATAATAGTCTCCTTTTTATGACTGAGTAGTATTCCATTATGTGTGCATATATATATATGGTACAGTTTCTTTATCCACTCATTGATTGATGGGCATTTGGGTTGGTTCCACAAATTTGCAATTGTGAATTGTGCTGCCATAAATATGCGTGTGCAAGTATCTTTTTCATATAATGACTTATTTTTCTCTGGATAGATACCCAGTAATGGAATTGCTGGATCAAATGGTAGTTCTACTTTTAGTTCTTTAAGGAACCTCCACACTGTTTTCCATAATAGTTGTACTAGTTTACACTCCCACCAGCAGTTTAGAAGTGTTCCCTGATCACTGCATCCATGCCAGCATCTACTGTTTTTTGATTTTTTTATTATGGCCATTCTTGCAGGAGTAAGGTGGCATTACATTGTGGTTTTGATTTGCATTTCTCTGATCATTAGTGATGTTGAGCATTTTTTCATATGTTTGTTGTCCATTGGCATATCTTCTTTTGAGAATTGTCTATTCATGTCCTCAGCCCACTTTTTGATGGGGTTGTTTGCTTTTTTCTTACTGATTTGTTTGAATTCATTGTAGATTCTGCATGTTAGTTCTTTGTCAAATGTATAGATTGTGAAGATTTTTCTCCCACTCTGTGGGCTGTTTACTCTGCTGACTGTTCGTTTTGCTGTGCAAAAGCTATTTAGTTTAATTAAGTCCCAGCTATTTATCTTTGTTTTTATTACATTTGCTTTTGGGTTCTTGGTCATGGAATCCTTGCCTAAGCCAGTGTCTAGAAGGGTTTTTCCAATGTTATCTTCTAGAATTTTTAGTTTCAGGTCTTAGATTTAAGTCCTTAATCCATCTTGAGTTGATTTTTGTACAAAGTGAGAGATGAGGATCCAGTTTCATTCTCCTACAGGTGGCTAGCCAATTATCCCAGCACCATTTGTTGAAAGGGTGTCCTTTCCCCACTTTATATTTTTGTTTGCTTTGTCAAAGATCAGTTGGCTGTATCTGGGTTTATTTCTGGGTTCTCTATTCTGTTCCATTGGTCTATGTGCCTATATTTATACCAATACCATGCTGTTTTGGTGACTATGGCCTTACAGTATAGTTTGAAATCAGGTAGTGGGATGCCTCCAGATTTGTTCTTTTTTTGCTTAGTATTTCTTTGGCTGTGCAGGCTCTTTTTTGGTTCCATATGAATTTTACAATTGTTATTTCTAATTCTGTGAAGAATGATCATGGTATTTTGATGGGGATTGCGTTGAATTTGTAAACTGCTTTTGGCAGTATGGTCATTTTCACAATATTGATTCTACTCATCCATGAGCATGGGATGTATTTCCATTTGTTTGTGTCATCTATGACTTTTTTTCAGCAGTGTATTGTAGTTTTCCTTGTAGAGGTCTTTCGCCTCCTTGGTTAGATATATTCCTAAGTTATTTATTTATTTATTTATTGCAGCTATTGTAAAAGAGATTGAGTTCTTGATTTGATTCTCCACTTGGTTGCTCTTGTTGTATAGAAGAGCTACTGATATGTGTACATTAATCTTGTATCCAGAAACTTTGCTGAATTCTTTTATCAGTTCTAGGAGCTTTCTGAAGGAATCTTTAGGGTTTTCAAGGTAAATGATTACATCATCAGCAAAGAGTGACAGTTTTACTTCCTCTTTACTGATTTCTCTCTCTTGTCTGATTGCTCTGGCTATGACTTCCAGTACTGTGTTGAAGAGGAGTGGTGAGAGTGGGCATCGTTGTCTTGTTCCTAGTTCTCAGAGGGAATGCTTTCAAATTTTCCCCATTCGGTATTATGTTGGCTGTGGGTTTGTCATAGATGGTTTTTATTACATTGAGGTGCGTCCTTGTATGCTGATTTTGCTGAGAGTTTTAATAATAAAGGAATGCTGGATTTTGTCAAATGCTTTTTCTGCATCTATTGAGATGATCATGTGATTTTTGTTTTTAATTCTGTTTATGTGGTTTATCACATTTATTGACTTGCGTATATTAAACCATCCCTGCATCCCTCGTATGAAACCCACTTGATTATGGTGGATTCTCTTTTTAATGTGTTGTTGGATTCAGCTAGCTAATATTTTGTTAAGGATTTTAGTGTCTGTGTCCATCGGGGATATTGGTCTGTAGTTTTCTTTTTGTGCTATGTCCTTTCCTGGTTTTGGTATTAGGGTGATGCAGGCTTCATAGAATGAATTAGGGAGGGTTCCCTCTTTCTCTATGCTGTGGAATAGTGTCAAAAGGATTAGTACCAATTCTTCTTTGAAGGTCTGGTAGAATTCAGCTGTGAATCCATCTGGTCCTGGACTTCTTTTTGTTCATAATTTTTAAATTACCATTTCAATCTTGCTGCTTGTTATTGGTCTGCTCAGGGTATCTAACTCTTTCTGATTTAAGCTAGGAGGGTTGTATTTCTCCAGGAATGTGTCCATCTCTTCTAGGTTTTCTAGTTTATGTGCATAAAAGTGTTCATATTACCTTTGAATGATCTTTTGTATTTCAGTGGTGTCAGCTGTAGTATCTCCCGATTCGTTTCTTAATGAGGTTATTTGAATTTTCTCTCTTCTTTTCTTGTTTAATCTTGCTAATGGTCTAACAACTTTATTTATCTTTTCAAAGAACCAGGTTTTTGTTTCGTTTATCTTTTGTATTTTTGTTTGTTTCAATTTCATTTAGTTCTGCTCTGATCTTGGTTATTTCCTTTCTTCTGCTGGGTTTGGGTTTGGTTTGTTCTTGTTTCTCTAGTTCCTTGAGGTGTGACCTTAGAATGTCATTTTCTGCTCCTTCAGTCTTTTTGATGTCATTTTTGGGGGCTATAACCCTTCCTCTTAGTACTGCCTTTGCTGTTTTCCAGAGGTTTTCATAGGTTGTGTCATTATTGTCATGCAATTAGAAGAATTTCTTAATTTCCATCTTGATTTTGTTTTTCACCCAATGACCATTCAGGAGTGGGTTATTTAATTTCCATGTATTTGCATGGTTTTGAAGGTCCCTTTTGGAGTTGATTTCCAATTGTATTCCACTGTGGTCTGAGAGAGTGCTTGGTATAATTTCCATTTTATTAAATTTATTGAGGCTCACTTTGTAGCCTATCATATGGTCTATCTTGGAGAAAGTTCCATACACTGTTGAATAGAATATATATACTGTGGTTGTTGGATGAAATGTTCTGTATATATCTGTTAAGTCCATTTGTTCCAAGGCATAGTTTAAATCCATTGTTTCTTTGTTGGCTTTCTGTCTTGATGACCTGTCTAGTGCTGTCAGTGGAGTATTCAAGTTCCCCACTACTATTGTATTGCTGTCTATCTCATTTCTTAGGCCTATTAGTAATTGTTTTATAAATCTGGGAGCTCCAGTGTTACTTGCATATATGTTTAGGATGACATTTTCCTGTTGGACAAGGCCTTTTACCATTATACAATGTCCCTATTTGTCTCTTTTAACTGCTGTCACTTTAAAATTTGTTTTGTCTGATACAAGAATAGCTACCCCTGCTCACTTTTGGTGTCCATTTGCATGAAATGCCTTTTTCTACCCCTTTACTTTAAATTTATGTGAGTCCTTATTTGTTAGGTGAGTCTCCTGAATGCAACAGATAGTTGGTTAGTGAGTTCTATCCATACTGCAGTTCTGATCTTTTAAGTGGAGCATTTAGGCTGTTTACATTCAATGTTAGTATTGAGATGTGAGGTACCATTCCATTCATCATGCTATTTGTTGCCTGTGTACCTTGGTTTTTTGGGGTTTTGTTTTGGCTTTTCAAATTGTATTTTTGTTTATAGGTTCTGTGTGATTTATGCTTCAAACAGGTTCTGTTTTGATGTGTTTCCAGGATTTGTTTCACAATTTAAAGCTCTTCTTAGCAGTTCTTGTAGTGGTTTCTTGATAGTGGTGAATTCTCTCAGCATTTATTTGTCTGAAAAAGACTGTTATCTTTCCTATATGTATGATGCTTAGTTTCACTGGATACAAAATTCCTGGCTGACAATTGTTCTGTTTGAGGAGGCTGAAGATAGGGCCCCAATCTCTTCTAGCTTGTAGGGTTTCTGCTGAGAAGTCTGCTGTTAATATGATAGGTTTTCCTTTATAGGTCACCTGGGGCTTTCATCTCATAGCTCTTAAGATTCTTTCCTTTGTCTTAACTTTAGATAACTTGATAATAATATGCCTAGACAATGATCTTTTTGCAATAAATTTCCCAGGTGTTCTTCATGCTTCTTATATTTGGATATCTAGGTCTCTAGCAAGGCCAGGGAAGTTTTCCTTGATTATTCCCCCAAATATGTTTTCCAAACTTTTAGATTTCTCTTCTTCCTCAGGAACACCAATTACTCTTAGGTTTGGTCATTTAACATAATCCCAGACTTCTTGGAGGCTTTGTTCATATTTTCTTATTCTTTTTTCTTTGTCTTTGTTGGATTGAGTTAATTTGAAGACCTTGTCTTTGAGCTCTGAATTTCTCTATTCTACTTGCTTAATTCTATTGCTGAGACTTTCCAGAGCATTTTGCATTTATATAAGTGTGTCCAGTGTTTCCTGAAGTTTTGATTATTCTTTTTCATGCTATTTCCTTGAATATTTCTCCCTTCACTTCTTGTATCATTTTCTGGATTTCCTTGCACTGGGCTTAACCTTTCTCTGGTGCTTCCCTCATTAGCTTAATAACTAGCCTCCTGGGCCAGCCACGGTGGCTCACACCAGTAATACCAGCACTTTGGGAGGCCAAGGCAGGTGAATCACCTGAGATCAGGAGTTCAAGACCAGCCTGACCAACATGGTGAAACCCCCTCTCTACTAAAAACACAAAAATTAGCCAGGCATGGTGGTGGGTGCCTGTAATCCCAGCTACTCAGGAGGCTGAGGCAGGAAAATCACTTGAACCCATGCAGCAGAGGTTGCGGTGAGCCGAGATTGCGCCACTGCACTCCAGCCTGGGCAACAAGAGCGAGATTCCATGTCAAAAAAAAGAAAGAGAAAACAACTAACCTCCTGAATTATTTTTCAGGTAAATCATGGATTTCTTCTTGGTTTGGATCCATTGCTGGTGAGCTAGTGTGATTTTTTTTGGTGGTGTTAAAGAGCCTTGTTTTGTCATATCACCAGAGTTGGTTTTCTGGTTCCTTCTCATTTGGGTAGCCTCTGTCAGAGGGAAGGTCTAGAGCTGAAGACTGTTGTTCAGATTCTTTTGTCCCACGGAGTGTTCCCTTAATGTAGTTCTCTCCTCCTCTTTCTATGGATGTGGCTTCCTGAGAGCTGAGCTGCAGTGACTGTTATCTGTCTTCTGGGTCTAGCCACCCAGCAAGTCTACCAGGCTCCAGGCTGGTACTGAGGGCTGTCTGCACAGAGTCCTGTGATGTAGACCGTCTATGGGTCTCTCAGCCATGGATACCAGCATCTCTTCTGGTGGAGGTGGTAGGGGGTGAAACGGACTCTGTGAGGGTTCTTAGCTTTGGTCGTTTAATGTTCTATGTTCCTGCTGGTTGGCCCCTGTTGGGAGGTGGCACTTTCCAGAGAGCATCAGCTGTGGTATTATGGAGAGGAACCAGTGGTGTCAGGGCCTTAGAACTCCCAAGATTATATGCCCTTTCCCTTCAGCTACCAGGGTGGGTAGGGAAGGCCCATCAGGTGGGGCAGGGCTATGCGTGTCTGAGCTCAGATTCTGCTTGGGCAGGTCTTGCTGCAGCTGCTGTGGAGAATGGGGGTGAGGTCCCAGGTCAATGGAGTTGTGCACCTAGGAGGATTATGGCTGCTTCTGCTGAGTCAGGCAGGTTGTCAGGGAAGTGGGGGAAAGCCGGCAGTCACAGGCCTCACCCAGCTCCCACACAATCCAAAGGGCCAATCTCATTCCTGCAGTGCCCCCTCTAACAGCACCAAGTCTGTTTCCAGGCCAGTGGGCTAGCAGGGCTTGAGAACTTGCCCCAGGCTCCCCATCTCCCAGCTGTGAAAGAAAAGGGCTTTGGTTCTTCCCCTGCCTGTGGAGTCTGCATGCTGGATTCGCATCCTCCCCCGAGTTCTGGCCAGGAAGCTTCTCGCCCAGTTCAGATTCTTACAAAGTTCAGCTCTACCTTCTCCCTGTGGCATTTTCCCCTGAGCCTCTGGCCGCCCTCCCAAAGGATCCCTGTGATACCAGGCAGGAATGGCCTGCTTGGGGACCCAGCCAGCTCCAAGGACCTTTCCTGCTGCTTCCTCTACCCCATGTATTTCACTCAGCTCTCTAAATTGACTCGGCTCCAGGTAAGGTTGGAAACTTCTCCTGCAAACTAGATCTTCAGTTTCCCCAGTGGGGATGTGTTTTCAGGGGTGGAGGATCTCCCTTTCCCACTTCCACGGTTTGGGCACTCACAGTATTTGGGGTGTTTCCCGGGTCCTACAAGAGCAATCTGCTTCCTTCAGGGGGTCTGTGGGTCCTCTTGGGATTCCTGCTTTGCTCTTGCACTCATTCTGAAGCTAATATTTATGATGCGAGCCACTGCACGCTGCTCTGTCCATCCAAGTCAGAGCTGCAATCTAGTCCTGCCTCTATTTGAAAAATAAAGTCAGTCACTTTTAATATAATTTTTTTTATTTTGTCAGCTTCTTGGAATTAATCTTTAAATTCCTGATATGGGGAAAATTAGAAGCTTTAAGCACACTCTCTTGAGACTATGTGAATTATAAAAATTGACAGAAGATTATTGTTTTAATTTCATGTGTAAGTGAATGAAGGATGAGACTATAGTACAGTTGCCCCACAATATCCACTGGGGAATGTGTTCCAGGACCTCCTGAAACAGCAAAATCAATGAATGCTCAAATTCCTGATATAAAATAGGGGTACTATTTACAGGTAAACTATACACATCCTGCCATAACTTTAGATCATCACTAGATTACTTATAATATCTAAGACAATGTAAATGTTATAAAATAGTTGTTATACTATATCATTTAGAGAATGATGACAAGGAAAAATGTATGTACATATTCAATACAGACACAATTTTTTTGGAATATATTCAATCTACTGTTGGTTGAATCCACAAATATGGAACACACAAATATGAAGGGCCAACTCTATTTAGAAAAGGCATAAGTGAGAAGCTCTGTACAAAGATAGCTATAGTGGGGAGCTCTATGATCTGGATTTACGTTTCACTTGAAGTAGGCAGCTGTAAATAAAAATATTAAATGGGACTCCTTCAAAAGGAAACATTTTAGCAAACAACATGTAATGCATAAAGTTAGGTTGAAAACTAGAGTCCTTTTTGACAGGGTTACTAAACCTGCACATCAGTGAAATACAGTGGATATCAGAAACCTAGACTTCATCAAGGCTAAAAGGCTTGACAAAGTCTTTTTTAATACCCTTGCAAAAGAAAGAGTAAATGTTAATAAAACTGGATGGATTTGAAATGAATTGAAAAGCCATTTCTTGAGGATACTGATTAATGATGAAATAATGTCACTCTCTGTGGGCTTTGCCTTCTGCCTCATCTTGTTCAACAATTTTATCAATGACTTGAATGAAGACAGGAAACATATGTGTATTATATTTGCACCTGATAAAAAGCTTAGAAGGGTAGGGAATATGTTGGATGACAATATGCCAGTATCATGAATCAAAAAGATCTTGACAGGCTAGAAAGATAGGCCAAATCTAACAAGATGGAATTTAATCAGGATAAATATAAGGCCATTACAACAACAAAAAACAAAGAAACAAAAGAAGCATGCTATTTAGGTACAGGCTGAGGGAGCTGTGGCTTAAAGGCAGCAGGTGAAATGATGACTGAGGAATTTAGTTGAGTTCACAGTAATCTTCACAGTATTGTGAATTGTCATTAAGAGCTTGTTCTTTAGCATCAAAAGGGTGGGGAGTTAAAGTCCTGAATCTGACACTTATTCAAGATTAATCTTGGTAAATTACTTAATCCCTCCACACCTCAGTTTCCTTATATATAAAATGATATTGATAATAGTAAAATCTTCAACATGAAGTCTATGTTACTTTTTTATGTAAGCGCTGAGCCTTAATTCTTGAATAGTTCATTACCGAACGTTTCCTTGAATATAACTTCCTTTTCCCATCTTTCAGTGGGAGAAGAGATAGAAAGGAAGACATGAGGAGGTAAAGGGGAAGTAGAAAAGAAACCAAGAGATGAAAGAAATTAACCAATGTTTATTGAGCAACTACTTTGGTCCAGGTACACTGTGAGACACTCTATATACGTGAAGTCATTTAATTCTCATAGCAAAATGTAACAAAGATATAATCTCCATGTTAGACATGAGAAAACTGAGGGTTAGAAAGAATAGTTTCCCCAAAGTCAAAAGACAGAAAACAGCAAAATTGGACTTTGAACCCAGGTATGCACTCTGAGACCAAGATTCTCACCTCCACCTTCCATTCACCTCAGGAAAGAGTCCTTTGTGGTCTCTTAAATGACAGGTATCCTCCACATTCCCTCACTCTATCTGTATGGTCTAAAATTCAACTTGAAATATTATTCTATTACCACATTTATATTAATGTTATTTGGTTTGGTCAATCTGTGAGAATGTATTTTAACACATTAAATTATGTCTATGACTCAACATGCCTAAATAAATTCAGTAGACACAGTAACATTCCTGATAGTCATCCCATTTCTTTAATAGTAACCCTTCCCATTACTGGTTCCTGAAAAGTTTTCTTCCATGGGCCTCTTTATGTAATTTTGCTTTTTTTGTATTTTTATTTAAGTCATTCCTTCTTCTTATTTTCCACCAACGGCACATAAGCAAACCATGAAGCAAGCCAGCAGCAGTGGCAGCAGAACTACTTATTATATAAACTGAAAGAAATAAATTTATTCCACCTAATAAAAAATGCAATGCTATGCACTTGTAGGTTATCACCTATACCAAAGTAATTTGGAAAGAGGCCAGCAGGGACACATAGCTACAGGGAGAACATTATATGCCTCCCACTGTCAAAGTCCCATGCTACTCACACGCTTCCATCCTTCAAAACTAAAGTCAAACATCACATTTCCTGTGAAGTTCTGCCTGACCACATCTCCACCCCAGGTGAGAGTTGATCACACTTTCCTCTGTTCCATATCTTTAGTATTTCTTATAGAGCACTCGGTATACTGAATTGCAAAAATTTGCTGATAAAACAAGATGTTAAATTATAAATTTAAATGAAGGCATCAACACAATAGATATTACATTCCAAAGGAGGTGCTAGACCATTTGCAGAATTTTAAAAATAGATAATTAGAATAGTTAAACAATACCTGAATCCCTCATCCACCTTGAAATTATAGAAAAAAAGAAAATTGAGATAAAGGATAAATTTCTAATTAGGTTTCTTTCTTCTAAGACTGTACTTAGAGTCCCATCCTCCTTGGAGATACAGGAGCTCTCAAGCCTAATAAGGGAGCACCAAACAGTCTGCTCTTGGAGCTTAGCATGTGAACCTCGAAGCTAGGAGGAACACAGGGGAATAGTATCTGACTCCCACCCAAGAAATCTGGAGGCAGTAGAAATGGGCTAATGAGCTGCAATTATCTCAGAGCATTGGAGTGTTGCTGCCACGTATAAGAAACAGTTTGCAATAGCAAAGTATGCTGAGGCAAGGCATTTTCCAGCCTATTACATTCTGCCTTCGAAGTCTACTCTATGGAAAATGTTCTTTTTAAGCTTGTCAATGACTACCTCCTTCTGAGAAAGTCAATAAACTCTTCTAAATCCTTGTGATGACTCAACAGCTCTGAATGAGTTAGTGTATGCTTTCGTATTCAGACTTTCACCTTCCTTGGTTTCTGTGATCATTCAATAAGGTATTACGCAAAGACCATAGGCTTTGAAGTCAAACAGACGTAAGTTTGATTTAATATAATCAATGGGTGCTTATTGAATGCACAGTGTGTACCAGGAACCAAACTAGGTTCTGAGGATCAATGTTAAACAAAGCAGACATGGAACAATGTTACACACAGAACAACATGCCCTCACTATGCTTAATATTTTACCCAGCTATGCCACTTTCCAGCTATATTACCTTGGGGAAATTTGTTAAATTATCTGTGCATAAGCTTTCTCATCTATCAAAGGAGAATAATATTACCTATTTCATGGGCTATGTTATGAGGATTAAATGAGGCAAATTAAGTAAATTGCCTATCAATCTCTAACAGACACATAATAGTCATTCAATAAATGTCCAAGCATTTCACCTTCCCACACTCTCCTTACCACCTCATCTATTCCCTGCATATTCTTATATCTCCTACTGCTTTTGCTCCACTTATTCTTTAATTATCTCAGTCCTGCCCTAGTCAGCAGCTATGAAATGCCTGCATTCCCCAAAGGTTTCCCAGCTCTGTCTTTCCTCATTCTTTACTTTCTCCCTAAGGAAACTTATTCACTCCCTTGGCATCAGCTACCACTTCTACGCAATTCCTGCTTCAAGCTTTGTCTTCAAATGTGATCCCTACTTCCTATCTCACATTCCCATGATGTCTCTATCTCAGCGTGTGAAAAAATAAATTCACCATACTCACCTGAAATCTACTTCATCGTTTATGCCATTGATATTAATTAAACTCATTTAAACAAACATTTATTAGGCACCCACTATACACAAGCAACTTTTCTGGGGCTAGGGACTCTTCTGTCACTATCTGAGATCAAATAGACTCAAATAAATTAAGAAAGGGTTACTATTCTATATTAGCTGAACTCCCACTATTTGCTGTCAAGAATTCACTAACAGGCCAGGTGCTGTGGCTCACTCCTGTAATCCCAGCACTTTGGGAGGCCGAGGGGGGTGGATCACATGAGGTTAGGAGTTCCAGGCCAGCCTGGCCAAAATGGTGAAACCCAGTCTCTACTAAAAATACAAAAATTAGCTGTGCATGGTGGCACACAGCTATAGTCCCAGCTACTCAGGAGGCTGAGGCAGGAGACTCGCTTGAACCTGGGAGATGGAGGTTGCAGTGAGCCAAGATTGTGCCACTGTACTCCAGCCTGGGTGACAGGAAGAGATTCTGTCTCAAAAAAAAAAAAAAGAAAGAAAAGAAAAAGAAAAAACTCAAGAACAAATAAGACTTGATTAGCAGGGGATACTTGAATCTACAAAGCATTGTAGCTTACACATAGTAGGTGGTCAGTGAATGCTTATTTAGCTAAATTCAATTTAAATTAATGGTATAAATGGAAGAAGAAAGTCTTAAAGATGTCATGCCAGGAGTGGTTAATAATCCAGGAGCATAGTTTGAGCATAAAGTGAGTAATTGGCAGTAAATTCGAAAAAGTATTTTGAGATCAACTTTGGAAGTCTTTAATAGAAAGACAAGTGGTTTGATGTTTATCTAATAAGATTAAGTAATGAACAATAAGATTAACTAATGAACAAAGTCATCTAAGCAATGACATTTGTCTAATAAATCTCCTGTGATAAAAAACCACTAAAAGCTTTAGAGTAAGTGAAAAACACTATAACAACTATTAAGATTTTTCTGTGGGCAACGTGAACTTGAGAAACAAGAGTAGAGAAATGACTTCAAGTGCTATTGCAAGGAAAATATATATGGAAAGAAAGAGTTGTATGCAGATGTTTTCAGCAGGCTTTTTCATTGTAGACAAAGAATGGAAACAACCAAATATCCATCAATTGGTCAATAGATAGACAAATTGTGATACAAATCTTATGACAGAATGCTATTCAGCCATAAAAAGGAATGAACTACATGCAACAATACAAATGAACCTCAAAAGAATTCCACTAAGTGAAAGTCACCTCGTACAAAAGTGTGTATACAGAACAATTCCACTTATGTGACATTCTGTAAAAGACAAAATCATAGGGACAGGAAACAGATTGGCAGTTGCCAGCGGCTAAAGGTTTAGGACAGGAAGTAACTGCAAATTGCCACAAGGAAACATTTTGGGGCGATGGAAATATTTTGTATCTTGATCATGGTGGTAGTAACATGACTGTATATGCATTTGTCAAAACTCATTAAATTTCACACTTAAAAGAGTGAATTTTATTGTATGTAAATTACACCCAGGTGAACCTAACTTTTAAAAAATGCTTTTGCATTAATTCTTGCAGATCATTAAAAAAGATCCAAATTACATCTGGTACCAGTGTCAATGGAAATTGAGAGAATGATTCCAAAGTACATCAAAAAGGAAAAAATGATAGATGTCAGCAATTACTTACATGCAAAATTAAGGGAGAAACTTTATTCTGAAAGCATGGTAGAATCACTAAAAGAAATAAAGACTCCAAGTTGAAAAGTCTAACAGGCAGTGAGAAACATAAGATAGCAGCTTTAAAAAAAAGGCAGAGTTAGAAATCAGAGATTTCTAAATAGTCTGCATAGTTTACATTTCTATCTATCTGACTAGGTGACACTGCTATGTAAATGTTGAATAAAAGACGCATTGTGGCCATCCACAATTAGACTGCAGGATGGAAAATAGGAAACATCCAAAGAATAGAAAACTTTAGAAAAGGGGCATTGACAATCTTTAATGTTTCAGAGTAGTCAAAAATTTTAAACCAAACAGATGTTCAGTGTGGATTTTGGAGCCATTGGGTGACTTTTCTCAGGCTCAGAGCACAATACCTCAAAGTATAGTACCTTGACATGCGAGTATTTTTGAGCTGAAGAAAACAGGAGGGTCTCAGAAGCAAGAAGGTCTCTCTGACTTTCTGCCCTCTTGTCTCCCTCTTTGCTCTCTCTTCCCCAAAACAATAAAACTTAGAAAGGTCACTCTCTGACCTACCTCCCCTAAAAGTAGCTCATAAGACACTCACATGTCAGGTGTTCTGCCCTAAGCTCATAGAGAAAAAATGCTACACAGAGAAGCCAAGAAGAACTTGAGTGAACAGGTCTTGCTAAGTTCCCCCAAGTTTATTATCATGAGATTATACCCTTTTTGTCCAGTTATTTTTCTCCACAATGACCTATTTCTTTCATCAGACTTAGCATAAAACCACATAGTTTTAAGCCACGTGCAGTGTCACATGCCTGTAATCTGCTGGTGGTCAGGAGGCTGAAGTGGGAGGATCACTTGAGGCCAGGAGTTTGAATCCAGTCTGGGCAACATAGCCAGACTCTCAAAAGACTAAATAAGAAAAAATAAAAATAAATGCTAAAAAAAACCACAGTTTTCCCTGGATCTTCAGGTATTTATTTCTGAAGGCACCCATGTCATGTAAAACTTCCTTCAAGTTTTTATAATAAATTTGTTACACTTTTCTCTTGTTAATCTGTGTTTTGTTATAAGGTATTCAGCCACGACCCTTGTGATAGGTGACAAAAAAGATACTGCCTTTTCACCCCTACACCTTAAATAGCACTATTTCAGTAGAATAGGAGGGTTACAATTCAGATAGGTTAAAGAGGTTTAAGAAGAGAGGGCTCTCAAGGACTTAAAAATAGCAAAAGGCTTTTTTGCAAAGATCGAAAACAGTAAAATGCTTTTCCTTTTTTTCAAAGGTTGCCTAGAGGTTATCAACTAGGAATCTTTTTTCTTAGTGAAAACAAAAAACGAAAAACAGGAGACCTAAAGATGAGGGATGTTTACTAAGGGCTAAAATATCAACATTCAGTTTTTCCAACGGTCATGAGGCCCTAGGATATGTTAGGTCATGGTACCCAAACTCAAGACTGATTTATACCAAAAGCCAATTAAACAATTTATAATGAAAAGCGCAACTGCTAAGCAGGCTGCTCCTTATATTCACTGATCAACACATTATTGCCCCAGGGGAGAAGCTTTCTCTAGAAGCAAGTTTAGAATTACAAAGTGTTTGTCACCCCCACTAGCACTTAGGCCTCCCTTTGGCATCTTCCTTTTTTTTTTTTTTTTTTGGCCAACTTTTTTGAAAATAAAGTTCAGACTTTATTAATAGGATGTTTTATAAAATGCAAATTTCTGGCTCTTGGTAAGACTAAATTAGGACTTCTGAGAGTGAGACCCAGAAATCTCTATTTTTTAACACTTTCACCACGTTACCCAAATGGTTTTGATGCACTTTAGACAATGTTTAGTATGGTTTATACCCACTTCCACCTCCCCATCTCATACTCCTTATTCCATTTCAGTCTGGCTTCTACTACTTCACTCTGTTTTCTGGCAGAAATCACCAGTGACGTCTTAATTTTCAGCTCCAATGACATACTTCTAATGAAATATCCTAAAATAATGAACACTTCTGCCACTTTCCTTTTCTTGGAACTTTCTAATTATTGGCTTCCAAGCTAGTATTCTATCCATGTTCTCTTCCTACTCATTTGACCTCTTCTTTCTGTTTTCCTTGCTATAGCTTCTTCCATGCCTTTGGGACTTACGTATTGAGTTGTTCCCAAGTTCAGCCCTTGTTTTCTCCTTTTTTTCTTTCTGAGCTTTCTTCTGTGATAATTCCATTCGTTCCCATTGCTTTTTCCATGGACTGTATTTTTGTAACTCCCAAATCTTTATTTTCATGTCTACCCTCTTATCTTCTTGTGCTCACTAACTTCTAGTGCTCACCAGACAGCTGCCTTGAGGGACTAAGTAAATTTGAGATGAGAGCAGCAGAAAAGGCTGTGGGGGGAACTGCTCACAAAAAGTCTGGGAAAGGATGACAAAGTGCTCTGACAGAATTGCCAAAGGCTAAGAATATAAGAGACACATTGAGAATCAGGTGATATCAGCCCAGACCCTACTAAGTCATTTGAACATAAAAGCCAGAAAAGGATACAGCATTAGTAATCGTTTGCTACAAAACTTCAGTGGCATTCAACAGTCATTGCTTATTGCTCACGTTTGGGGGGTCAGCTGGCAGTTGGCTGATCTAGGCTAGTCTTGACCAGAACAGTGGGGGTGACATGGTGACACAGTTCTGCTCCATGTGTCTCTCACCTTTTAGCAAGAGAGCTCAGGCATGTTCCCATGGTGATGGCAGAGGCACAAGAGAGTAAACCACGGCACACAGGCCCATCTCAAGTCTCTTCTTGCATTTATGTCAGATAATATCCCATCTGCCAAAGCAAGTCACATGGCTGAAACCACTGTCAGGGGTGGGATAGGTCACCCCGCCCATGATAGAAAGGCACTATTTTTGAATATAGGGATAGGTGAAAAATTGGTCACTGTCACTGAACTTTTGCCTAGTAAATAAACAAAGTGATGAATGCAGGCTGTTTTGTCACAGTCAACCCACATCTTGGGATGAAATATTTCATCACTTGTGTCTTTAGAAATAATGTGCTCTCATATTGAGAGTAAGCTTCCAGCCAAGGTGCTTGGTGTGATTAATGCAAAGTATTTTTAAAAATTAATATATCATCATATTTTTGGAAAATTATGAGAAAGTATTAAACAATTAGCCCTAAATTGCCATAGTTTCTGCTGTGAAGAAAAATAAATGCAAATGAGAAAATAATTAACTGAATAATGCAGTTTAATTACAAACAATATCATTTTGACATGGTCTGGGTATTGTGTATTCTTGGTTGCATTGCAAAGCAAGAAAAGTGGTAAGAAGAAGATATAAGTTGGACAAATTAATGTAAGTTTATATTATAAAGTCCACTGTAAATAACAGGGTTTTAATAATGTTTTAGTGGAATTTTGAAAAAAATTTTGTAAAATATAAGCAATGTTAAAAATCTGCTCCAATATGATCTTACGTATAGAAAACCCTGAAGACTACACCAAAAAGCTGTTAGAACTAAGAAATAAATTCAGTAAAGTTGTAGGATATAAAGTCAACTTACAAAAACAGGTTGTGTTTCTATACACTAACAATGAAGTATTTGAAAAAGAAATTAAGAAAATATTTTCATTAACAAATAGCATCAAAAAGAATAAAACACTTAGGAATTTCACCAAGGAGGTGAAAGATCTGTTTGCTGAAAACTATAAAGCATTGGTGAAAGAAATTGAAGGAGCACAAGTAATGGAAAAACATTATGTGTTCATGAATTAGACAACTAATATTGTTAAAATGTCTGTACCACCCAAGGCAATCTATAGATTCAATGACATCCCTATCAAAATTCAAAGGACGTTTTTCACAGAATAGAAAAAGCCATGCTAAAACTCACATGGAATCACAAAAGACCCCAATAGCTGAAGCAATCTTGAGAAAGAAGGACAAAGATGGAGGCATTATAATTCCTGATTTCAAAATGTATTACAAAGCTATCAAAACAGTATGGCACTGACATTGAAACAGACACATCAACCAATGGAACAGAATAGAGAACCCAGAAATAAACCCACACACATAAGGTCAACTAATAATTAACAAGGGTGCCAAAAATACACAATGCAAGGAGGATAGTCTCTTTAGTAAATGGTATTGGAAAAACTGGATATTCACATGCAAAAGAGCGAAATTGGACCATTATCATATATCATACACAAAAATTAACTAGAAATGGATTAAATAATCAAATATAAGCCTGAAACCATGAAACTCCTAGAAGAAAACAGGGAGAAATCACCTTGGCATTGGCCTTGGCAATGATTTTTTGAATATGACACCAAAAGCACAGGCAACAAAATCAAAAATAAACAAGTTGGTGGGGGGGGGCACTATATCAAACTAAAAGCATTCTGCACACCAAAGAAAACAATCCACAAATGAAAAAGCAACCTACAGAATGCAAGACAATATTTGTAAACTATATGTCTAATAAGGGGCTAATATGCAAAATGTATACAAAATTCATACAACTCAACAGAAAAAAGAAAATCTGGTTAAAACATGGAAAAAAGACCCGGTGTGGTGGCTCATGTCTGTAATCCCAGCACTTTGGGAGGCCAAGGAAGGAGGATTGCTTAAGCTTAGGAGTTCAAGACCAGTCTGGGCAACATAGTAAGACCCCATCTCTAAAATAAATAAAGAAAAGAAATAATAAAAAAAAATGAAAAAATACCCGAATAGACATTTTTCCTAAGAAGACATACAAATGGCCAAAATGTATATGAAAAGCTGTTCAACATGACTAATTATCAGGGAAATGCAAATCAAAATCACAATGAGACATCACCATATTCCTGTGAGGATGGCAAAAAGATCACAACTGTTGGAAAGCATGTGAACAAAAGGGAACCTTTGTGTACTGCTGATGGGAACATAAGTTGGTGCAGCCACTATAGAAAACAATATGGAGATTCCTCCAAAATTTAAAGAAAAAAAGAACTACATTTGATCCAGCAGTCCCACTTCTGGGTATATATTCCAAAGGAATTGAAATCAAGACCTCAAAGGGATATCTATACCCCCATGTTCATTGCAGTATTATTCGCAATCTAGAGGATGGGGGAGATGGTGAGACGTTGGTCAAAGTGTACAAATTCCCCATTATAAGATGAGTACGTTCTAGGAATCTAATGTACAGTATGGTGACTACAGTTAATAATACCATATAATTTACTGGAAATCTAAGAGACTAAATCTTGTGTTCTTACTACACATACACACACACATACACACAAAGTAACTATGTGAGGGATGGATGTGTTAATTACTTGGTTGTGGGAGTCATTTCACAACGTATACATATATCAAATCATCATGTTGCACACCTTAAGTACACATGATGCAAATATACAAAATTTTTATTTGCTGATTATAAGTCAATGAAGCTGGAAAAAAATAATTTAAAAGAAATCTACTCCAATAAGGCTTTGCTCTCACCATTAAGTCTTTTTGTTGTCACCAGTGACCTCACTATTAATTCATCATCAGCATTTGACATATTAGATCATTCACTCCTCTTTGATACATTTTCTTCACTTGTCTTGGGATCGCACACTTCATTGGCTTTCCTGCTTCCTCACTAAGGTTTTCTTCTCAGTCTCCACTGTTGGCATCTCCTCTTCTCCCAACCTCTAAAGGTTGAAGGACCCTGGGGCTTAGTCCTTAGACATCTTCTCTTACTCAACATTTATTTTCCAGATAACCTTATCCAATTCCATGGCTGTCAGACATAAGATAATTTCTGTATCTCCATCTCACACTTTTCTGAACTCCACGTTCTTTTACTACCTTCACAACATTTCTCTTTGTGTATCTAATAGTCATTTCAAATTTAGCAGATCCAAAAATCAAACTCTTAATATTTCCTTACAGACCTGTAAAATTCCTGCCTGAGTTGACAACAATTCCAGCTTTGCAGATGTTCTTGTCAAAATGTCAGAGTCATCACTGATTTCTGCCTCTTTCATTCCATGCCCTTTCTATACATTTTATTAGAGAAACTTGTTGGCCTGACCTATAAAATATATCCAGAGTCCAGTCACTTCTCACTACTTCCACTGCTACCATCTGCTCCAACCATCATCTTTCACCTGACTGTTGCAGTAGCATCCTTACCAGTCTCCCCACTTCCACACCCACCATTCCACAGCCTGTTCTTGGCAGAGTGATCCCTTTCAAATCTAAGTCAGATCATTTCACTTTGCTCAAAATGCCCCCATGGCTCCTGAAGGCAAACCCTGACAGTACCCTGTAGGTTTTGTGTGCTCTTGCCCCTGTGACCTCCCTGATTTCATCTCGTACACTCTCAATCTTGCTCACTACACTCTTATGTTGGTCTCCAAGCTTCCTTACATACACCAGGCATGCTCCCACCTGAGGGCTTTGCACTGGCTATTCTCGCTGCCTGAAACGGTCTTTCCCCTCCTTCAAGTCTTTGCTCAAATATCCTCTCCTCAGAAGGCGATCTGTATGACAAAATGCTACCCTCTTAGCCCACCCCTCACGCCCAACAAACACACACATGCACACAGGTGTCTTCTTGATTTTTACAGCACTTATTACTTTCTAAAGTATTATAGAATTAACTTATTATGTTTATTTCTTCTCTTCCTAGAATGTAAGACACACAAGCAGGGATTTTTGCGCCTTTGATATACAAATATGTCCCAAACACTAGAACAATGCCTGCTGAAGAGTGGCAGAAGGATTTTTTTCTAGCTAAAGGCACTTGGAAAACAACAGATACAAAAGGGACACTCTGACCTCCCTGTGCCAGGAGAGAATAAATATTCTTGTCACCAGAAATGGAGAGTGGAAACAGAAAAATCTGGACAAGGAAACCTTGTTAAAATCACTCATCTTCCTTTAGGCTTCCCATACATTTTAGTTACTTTTGCACAATTGTCACATTTTGTTCAACCTACTCTATAAGCACTTAGCTCTTGCCAATTCTTTGGACCTTCATTTTCCTGTGGGGGCTCCCATGCACGTGTAGAAATTTGTGTGCGTTTCTCCTGTTAATCTGTCTGACATCAATTTAATTCTCAAACCCAGCTGGAGACCGGAAGTAGGTAAAGTCTTACCTCTCCTAAACAGAAACACAATTTGGCGCTCAATAAATATGAGTTTAGGATACGAATTTGTAAATGAAAAACTAATTGAATTACTCAATACATCTCTCATAGAGAAGGATGGGTACTTTGCTAAGTAAATGGGATCAGAGATTTCTCCATGAATATTTATTTTTATTATTCCCTTACTCTTCTTAAAGTTTACATCTTATAGCATAGTATTTAAAAATCTATTTGTATTTAAAACTTACTCATATATAAACGTTTATGAAAAATATCTCCACTAAGCTCATTTCCTAGTTTTCATACATAAATTCCATCTAGAACCTACTTAAAATGTCTCTATGTCTGATATTTTAAAATGGAATTTATATAGAAAGTTTTCATATCACATATTTTAATTATATTTATCTCAATGTCTGATTTGATACTTTTTTAAAATTGGAGGAATAGTGTTGCAAAGACTTGTCATTTCTAACAGTGACAACTGCACTGTCATTGCCATCTTTCTGTTTGTGAGCTATTTGTGAGCTGAAAGCGATAGACTCTTGCCACTTAATGAACTCCACTTGGCAGACAGAAGATCTACATGTCACACACTTCAGTAACTCTCTCCTCCTGCAGCTCCCACATGTCCACATTTTCCTCTTTCCTCTTCTAATATGCTGTCTGGTTCCACTTTTAATAGTGCCAGTTGCCAGTTTTACATACAGTCATTGCCTAGACTGCAACAGATTGGATTACTAACCTCATTCCTAAAAGTCAGGCTCCCTCCTTGAAAACCCTGCATGACCAGAAAGGATGGATTATGGCAAATGCAGGTGAGCCTTAGTGCCCCTGAGTAGCCCGTGAGGCAGTTGTCAGGAGTACTTTATCATCCCAGAATCATATTCAGCTCTTTTTTCTCTTTTTTTCCACTCTAATATCCTGCTTTCCTCCTCCTCCCTGAAGTGAAGTGAATGAGTTCTGCTCTTGACCTTTTTCAACCAAATATGTAGTCACCTACAAAAAACCCTTCCACCATCCCATTCCCTTTTTCATTTCACCCCCACCTTTCTCATGACTTCCTTTCTTTTGTAGATAATTGTTGCCTAAAGGATGTCTTATTCCCAATAGAATATATAAAGCTTGCTAAAGTATTTCTTTAAAAATTTTTAGACTGCTTTTTTGTAGTAAGGTTTAAAATCATTAGCATTTCCATCCATTAGAGGCAAATTTGCACTCTAGAAAGAAAGGAGATAATTAAGGCCATGGCTAAATAGCTGTCTTTCTAGATCACCTTCTCCCTAATATGAACCCCATTGTGCACCAAAACAAAACAAAACAAAAACAATTCGAGGCAGAAAAGCATGAAGCAAGCCATTGATTTAGGGACTGAAATCTTACATACAAATTTAATAGCCTTGTTACTTTTTGGCCGATGACTTTGGGCAATCTGGAGTCTTACTTTCTTCCTAGAACATTGTAATGTCTACTTCTAGGATATTGTGTGACAGTAAAGCTGACATCTCTGAAATAAGCCTGCAGACTTTAAAAAGTTTTCAGAACAAGTTGGCCTCGGTGGTGTACACTGGCAGTCCCAGCTACTGAGGAGGATCACTTGAGCCCAGGAGTTTGACATTACCCTGGGCAACATAGCAAGATAGTAAGACCTCCTATCTCTCTCTAAAAAAAATAAATAAATAAATAAATACAAATAAATAAAATGTTTTTAAAACCATACATGACTATTGCTGAAGATCCTAAAATAAGGCTACCTGCTTAAAAGCATAAATTAAAAGAAAATGTCAATCTCATTTATGAAAAATTAAAAAACAAACTTTAAGGCCTAGCTATAAGATCTGAGACTAACCATACTGCAGTATATACATGAAAAGGTACCATCTAGGGATTTTTTAGACTTAAATTTTAATCATAAAATACTTCAAACATTAAAAGTACAGAAAATGCTACAACAGTTACCTACTACATACCACTAACATTAAACAGATGTTAACATTTTCCATAATGTGTTTTAGCTTTCTCTCTTTTGAGGATACAAAATGTTACAGTTAAAATTAAAGCCCTTCCTCCCTTCTTTCCTTTTGTCTTCCTCTCTAAACAACCACTTTCCTGAAGTTTTTCTATATCTTTCCATATAAGTTTTGAGACATTTACCTCCAAAAAGAAAATGTACTACTGTTTCATATATTTTTAAATTTTACATACATAATATGCATATAAATATTTGTATCTTTTTAACCTCCTTTCTTCCTGTTAAAAATGTGTTTTTGTGCTTTACCTGTGTTGATATCTGAAGGTCTACTTTCTTTACACAGCTCTGCAACATGATGTTGAAGAACTACTATGTATGCGTTTTCTTATAAACGTACAGGTTTCTCCCTAAAAGTGTAATTGCTGTGTTTATGGCAGATGACCATCTTCACATTTACAGCCCCACTGAAAATTCACAATCTCTCCAGTAGGTGTCATCAGAATTATTAAGTTTTACATATTAGATAAGTATCATATGGTATGTCTGAATGTTTTAATTTATATTTCCCAGAATACTAGCAATATTGAGAATCTTTTCAAATTTTTATTGGCATTCAGTTTTCTTCTTCTACTAATTACCTATCATTACCTTTACCTATTTTTCCATTGCATTGTTTTTATCATCAATTTGTAGAAGCTCTTTATATATTCTCAATACTAATCCTTTGATGGCTATAGTATTACAAGTTTCTTGTAGTTTTTATCTTCTTTTTTCATATTTTTCATGGTATCTTATAGAAGCTAGTATGTAGTCAAATTTGTTAATATTCTCCTTAATAGTTTGTACCTTTGCATCATACATAAAAAACCCTTACCTGATGTAATTCACCTATTATTTTACCTGTTTTCTTCTAAATTTGTATTATTTTACTTTTTAAGCCCTTAGTTTATCCAGAATTCAATTTGTATAAATGTACAGATATAGAATTTTTCAATATCAATAACAAATTGTCACAATGTCATTTACTTAATAATCCATCCTGCTCCCACCAAAATTTTATTGCCACCCTCACTATATAAATAGATTGGACTCTAAATTCCCTTTTCTTTTCCATTGGTTTGTCTATTTCTGCGTCAACCCTCAGTTTTTACTCATAGGATTTACAAAAGTCATAATACCTAGTCAGACAAATCTACCATTATTTTTATTCTTCAAGATTGTGTTGACTTTTCTTGGTCATTTATATTTCCATATATATGTGAGAATTTGTCTGTCAAATTCTATTCAAAAGAAATTGATGATATCTTTATTGAAAGTACACTAAATTTATAAATTAATTTGGATATGTTTCCATCATTATGAATTTGAGTTTTTCCCATCCACAAATTATGATATCACAGTCATAGTATATCTTTTCAATCAGTTAAGCCTTCTTTTAATGAAGTTTTAAAATTTTCTATGTAAAAGTCTCAGTAATGTTTTCTAAGTTTTTTTCTACATATCATATAGTTTTGTCTCCTATTACAAATGATATGTAAAAATTTTATAGTACATTTTCTGAGGAAGACAGCATACCAAGTGATTAACAGAACAAGTTCAGGTATTGAAACCAAAAGACTCGAGTTCAAATCTTGTCTTTGCCATTTACAAGGTGTGTCACCTAAAGCAAGTTATTTTAATCTCTCAGTATCTCTAGGGGATAATTCACTCATCTGTCAAATCGAGGGTCATAATAATACCTACTTCATAAAATTCTGGTGGTGATTACATTAAAGAAGGAGAAAGAGAGAGACAGAGAAAGAGAGAGAGGACTCAGAACAGCTTGGCACATGGTAAATGATTAATAGATGTTCATTGGTCATATCAGTTAGGATAGGCTAGGGGATGCTACATTAACAAATAACCCTAAAATTTCAATGACTGAAAATGAAGTTTACTTCTTGTTTATGCTGTATGTCTATCATGTATTAGGTAGGGCACTATTCTCTTTTGACCTCACCCCAGGACCCAAATTGTCTATAGAGCAACCAATATCTGGAAGATATGGCAGTCTTCTGGATAATGGTGCTCTATCAATTTGCCACATGGAAGATGACTGCCATTCCTTGTTCCAAGAAACAAAGGAAAAGAGCAGCAAATCTTGTGCTGGCTCTTACAGCTTCTACCTGGAAGAGACAGGCATCACTTCTGTTTACACTTCATTGTTCACAGCAAGTCACATGATCAAACCTAACTTCAAGGAGACAAGAAAGTGAAATCCTACCCTGTACTAATACAAAATCAAAAATATTTAGTGAACAGTTTCTTCTAACATAGCTGTTGGTATGGTTTATTAAAATTAAATTTTTTATCTTAATTTTAAATTTAATTAACTTGCTAAATTATTGTGTTAGTTCTAACAGTCTTATTTTGTTTCATAGTTTTATTTTGTTCATTTAAAGAAACTAAACTAACATAGTTAACCCTATTGTACAGGTTCCTAAGATCATATGGCTAATGAGCTGTGAAAATCAAATTTGAGGCCAGATTTCTCTGCCTTCAAAATCTATTTTCTTCCATTTTCTTCCCACTACAAAATCATTTAATATCTCGTAACATTTAGTATTTAGTTCCTTAATCCATTGGAAGAGTCTGACTTATTTTCTCTTGAAATTGTATGGTAAATATGCCACCACTGTGTACAAATGATGACAGTTTTGTGTCTTGCTGCCCAATCCTTATGCTCTTCACTTCATTCCTTTGTGTGTTTAGGTGTGTTACCGTGCTGATTAAAAATTACAGTATAATGTTGAAGAAATTATAACTAGCAATTAAAATGTGAATTTTGCTCCCTCTCCCTCTCCCCTTTCCACGGTCTCCCCTCTCCCTCTTTCCACGGTCTCCCTCTGATGCCGAGCCGAAGCTGGACTGTACTGCTGCCATCTCGGCTCACTGCAACCTCCCTGCCTGGTTCTCCTGCCTCAGCCTGCCGAGTGCCTGCGATTGCAGGCGCGCGCCGCCACGCCTGACTGGTTTTCGTATTTTTTTGGTGGAGACAGGGTTTCGCTGTGTTGGCCGGGCTGGTCTCCAGCTCCTAACCGCGAGTGGTCCGCCGGCCTCGGCCTCCCAAGGTGCCGGGATTGCAGACGGAGTCTCGTTCACTCAGTGCTCAATGGTGCCCAGGCTGGAGTGCAGTGGCATGATCTCGGCTCACTACAACCTCCACCTCCCAGCCGCCTGCCTTGGCCTCCCAAAGTGCCGAGATTGCAGCCTCTGCCCGGCCGCCACCCCATCTGGGAAGTGAGGAGCATCTCTGCCTGGCCGCCCATCCTCTGGGATGTGAGGAGCCCCTCTGCCTGGCTGCCCAGTCTGGAAGGTGAGGAGCGTCTCCGACCGGCTGCCATCCCATCTAGGAAGTGAGGAGCGTCTCTTCCCGGCCGCCATCACAGCTAGGAAGTGAGGAGTGTCTCTGCCCGGCCGCCCATCGTCTGAGATGTGGGGAGCGCTCTGCCCCGCCACCCCGTCTGGGATGTGAGGAGCGCCTCTGCCCGGCCGCGACCCCGTCTGGGAGGGGAAGAGCGTCTCTGCCCAGCAGCCCCATCTGAGAAGTGAGGAGCCTCTCCGCAAGGCAGCCACCCCGTCTGGGAAGTGAGGAGCGTCTCCGCCTGGCAGCCACCCCGTCCGGGAGGGAGGTGGGGGGGTCAGCCCCCCGCCCGGCCAGCCGCCCCGTCCGGGAGGGAGGTGGGGGGGTCAGCTCCCCGCCCGGCCAGCTGCCCCGTCCGGGAGGTGAGGGGCGCCTCTGCCCGGCCGCCCCTACTGGGAAGCGAGGAGCCCCTCTGCCTGGCCAGCCACCCCCTCCAGGAGGGAGGAGGGGGGGTCAGCCCCCGCTCCGGCCAGCCACCCTGTCCAGGAGGTGAGGGGCGCCTCTGCCCGGCCACCCCTACTGGGAAGTGAGGAGCCCCTCTGCCCAGCCACCACCCCGTCTGGGAGGTGTACCGAACAGCTCATTGAGAACGGGCCAGGATGACAATGGCGGTTTTGTGGAATAGAAAGGGGGGAAAGGTGGGGAAAAGATTGAGAAATTGGATGGTTGCCGTGTCTGTGTAGAAAGAAGTAGACATGGGAGACTTTTCATTTTGTTCTGTACTAAGAAAAATTCTTCTGCCTTGGGATCCTGTTGATCTGTGACCTTACCCCCAACCCTGTGCTCTCTGAAACATGTGCTGTGTCCACTCAGGGTTAAATGGATTAAGGGCGGTGCAAGATGTGCTTTGTTAAACAGATCCTGAAGGCAGCATGCTCCTTAAGAGTCATCACCACTTCCTAATCTCAAGTACCCAGGGACACAAACACTGCGGAAGGCCGCAGGGTCCTCTGCCTAGGAAAATCAGAGACCTTTGTTCACTTGTTAATCTGCTGACCTTCCCTCCACTATTGTCCTATGACCCTGCCAAATCCCCCTCTGCGAGAAACACCCAAGAATGATCAATTAAAAAAAAAAAAAAAAATGACACTGACAAAGCAAACTGACAAATCCAGAGAGTGGGACATTCTACAGGACAAATAACCCTGTTTCTGCATAGATGGCATTTAAAAAAAAGAACAAAAAAGGGAAGAGGAGGTGGACTACTGTAGATTAAGCGATTTAAGAGACATCAAAATGCAATGTGAGCCAAGTGTGGTGGCACAAGCCTGTAATCCTAGCTACTTGGCTAAGGCAGGAGGGAATGTGTGAGCCCAGGAGTTAGAGACCAGCCTGGACAACAGTAAGACCCTGTCTCTACAAAAAGAAAAAGTAAACCCAATGTGTAGATTCTTTTTGGATCCTGATTCAAACAAATCATCTATAAATACTTTTGAGATATTTGATGTAATTTGGATAATGACGGTATTAGATGATGACACAGAGTTATTAATTTTTTGGGTCTGTATTGGCATTGTGGTTATATAACCAAACATTCATTTTATTATTTTTATTTATTTATTTATTTATTTTGAAATGGGGTCTCGCTCTGTGTCCAGGCTGGAGTGCAGTGGCACCATCTCGGCTCACTGCAACCTCTGCCTCCCGGACTGATGCAATTCTCCTGCCTCATCCTCCTGAGTGGCTGGGAATACAGGTGCCCGCCACCATGCCCAGCGAATTTTTGTATTTTTAGTAGAGACGGGGTTTCTGCCACCAGGCCCAGCAATTTTGTTTTATTTATTTATTTATTTATTTTTTAGGTAGAGACGGGGTTTTGCCATTTTGGCCAGGCTGGTCTTGAACTCCTGACCTCAGGTGATCCACCTACCTCGGCCTCCCAAAGTGCTGGGATTATAGGCAAGAGCCAGTGCGCCCAGCCAAAAGTTCATTTTAAAGAATGAGATGCGGCCGGGCGCAGTGGCTCACACCTGTAGTCCCAGCACTTTGGGAGGCCGAGGTAGGCGGATCACGAGGTCAGGAGATTGAGACCATCCTGGCTAACAAGGTGAAACCCCATCTCTACTAAAAAAAAAAAAAAAAAATACAAAAAAATTAGCCGGGTGTGGTGGCGGGCGCCTGTAGTCCCAGCTGCTCGGGAGGCTGAGGCAGGAGAGTGGCATGGGCCCGGGAGGCAGAGGTTGCAGTGAGCTGAGATCACGCCACTGCACTCCAGCCTGGGCAACAGAGCGAGACTCCATCTCCAAAAAAAAAAAAAAAAAAAAAGAATGAGACGCACACTTAATAATGTAGGGGAGAATGTCATGAGGTCTGGGATTTGCTTTAAAATACTTCAGCAAAAGAAAGGAAAAGAAAAAAGGAACAGAAGCAAATGTGGCAACATCTTGATAACTGTTGGAACTAGATGTTGGGTACATGGGGTTCATTAAACTCTTTTCTCTACTTTTATGTGTTTTTACAATGTCTCTAAATAAAAAAATTAAATATTAAAATAAAATAAAATAAAATGTGAATTTTTGTGAATTTAATCAGTGTAACATATCTCATTTTTATATTAGTTTGCATTTCCTCAATTACTAGTGAAATTGAGCTTTTTTTTCTAGATGTTCTTGGCCACGCAACTTTCCCTTTTGGTAATTGTCAGTTCACACCCTTTGCTTTTTTTCTATTGCATTGTTTGCCTTTTTCTGCTGGTTTGTGAGAATGCTTATATATTCAGATACTAATCCTTTGTTAGTTAAATACATTGAAACACCTTTTTACATTGTGTCTTTGTCTTAGAAAAGTTTTACATTTTAACATAGTCAAAATTTCTTCCTTTATGTTTTGAGTTTTTGTCTTTTTTAAAGAGATACTCACTATGAAAAAATTACATATAACATTTTTCCATATTTCTTCTAAATGGTTTCCATTTTTATGTTCACATTTAGTTCCTTAATGCATTTGGAATTGACCTATGAGCTCTGTATGGTTGGGATCCTCTGGGGGAAGGGAGAGTGGGTAAAAGCAAGAGTTAGAAGCATTTCTTAAGAGAAGCATTTCTTTAGAAGCATTCACTCCACACCAACATACCGACCATGACAAACGTTTTTATGAAGAATGTTAATTACCTCTCTCGGAACACCTAATTTTCTGCAGAGCATAGTTTAGGAAATTCTGAAGCCAGTGAATTCTATCTAAATTTTGAAAGACAGGAAGGAAACCAACAATTCATTGCCCCCTAAGTGAAAAGCATTATGTTAGTTTAGGTATGTTCCCATAACTCATTTCATCCTCAAAAAAAAAAAAAAAAAAAAACTAAACTAATATTATTAATCCCGTTGTACAGGTTCCTAAGATCATATGGCTAATGAACTGTGAAAATCAAATTTGAGGCCAGATTTCTCTGCCTTCAAAATCCATTTCCTTCCATTTTCTTCCCACTACAAAATCATTTAGTATTTTGTAAGGCTGAAGCATGAATTAATACATTAGGATTTTAAGACAAAGTGAGAACCAGAAAAGAGAGATGGAGACTCTGGTAGAAGGTAATGGCTACTTGCTTTTAAATACATAAGCAAACTACGTCTCTTTAAGTGTCACCTAGACTGTATGATTATTTTGAAGTTAAAAACATGTGCTAGGATTCAAGTTATATAGACCTGAGTTTAAACCTGCTTATACCAAGCAAGCTATTTTCCTGACCTCAGTAAAAGGGGGATAATAACAGCTACTACACAAGACTGCTGGGTGGATTACATGAGTTACATGGAAAAGGTATCCAGCACTCTGTTTGATATGTAATAGACCCTGAAATGTTAGTTCCTTTAAACCTCAATTGTATACATATGTATCCAGAAACCTTCACAGGGTCTCTACAGCCTGAAGAATACTGGAAGCCATCGTCTGCTCTTGCTTTCCTTTTGTTTTCTTCTCTGCCTCTGCCTCAGGTAACACTTTGTTGGTAATACCAGACCCACTGTATAACCAGGTATCCTGTTATTAATTATGACTAGGTTCAGCCCAGTGGAGCTAAATTACTTTCATAAGGCCAAATCAGCACCAGAATGAGTCACCAACACACTGAGACAATTTTCCTCCTCCCCCAGGGTTTGCTCCACAGTGGACACAGCTGCCTTTGGGTTCTTAGAGGTTAGAGGGTTACTGAAGAGTGACTGAGAGTGACCTCAGATATCTTGTTGCTTGCCCTCCTCCAGCATCCCATAAATGAACAAGTTGGCATCCATCGGGAATTAGCTGGGTCATACCAGGACAAGGAAAAATGTTATATTGATTCTGTCTCTGGTTCTACTCAAACCTGCTTCTTTCCTGTAAATTTCTCTCTCATTCTTTCTTTCTCTCAGTTCTCTTTTTTAAATGTTTCTCCCCTCCATCTGGTATTTTCCGTCTCTTTGTTCTCCCCCTGTGACATATGCCATCTCCACCCTATTCCCATTCTCCTCCTCATCTCCTCCTTCTTTCTTGTTCTGTTCAATAATAATAATAAGAAGAAGAAGAAGAAGAAGAAGAAGAAGTAGTAGTTGCCTGCTGATTGTACTGCAGGAACATAGACTACTTCCATTCGTGATCACAGGTGGCTTCCCAAGTCCCGCCAGCCTGGTGGCTGAATTTTTGGGTCATAGTGAGGCAGGTAGGTAGGAGGGTGTGAGTGATAAAATGTCCAGTACAGTCAAATGCATTGTAGCTCCTTACATTTATGTTGCTAATGCACTCCAAGCCAATCACAATAAAGTTTCCAATGGAAAATCATCAAATTCAGTCTATAGAGATTAATTAAGACTGTGACATCATCTCCTGATTTTATATCTACCCAGCTTTTGTTCTATGAATAAACAGGCTTCTGCTTTTCATATCTGTGAAAAACAGATATGCTAAAAATTATACAGGGATGCCCAGAGAAGCCTGCATCTACCCAGACAAATTATCTAGTGGAGCTACCCAAAGTAGTTAATGCAGGAGTGGAAGTTCTTACTTTTTCATACATAGCAATTTAAGAACTGACTCACACATAATTATCTCAAACTCTACTTAATTCTTCCTATGATTTTTGCGTTACTCTTCTAAATTGTATTTACTCAATATTTTTATTGAAATTCTATTTTTCTTAACATATTTGTATATGCGTTTTTGTTGTAAGTCATTTCAAATCTTTTATGGAACAACATGAGTTTTAAAAAAGAAAAACAAATAAATGAAGCAATAACCTCTGCCTTTATCCAATCATCTATACCATATGTCTTGATCTGTAATCTGACTTTTAGCTCAGATTTTTTTCATGTTAGCACTTCATTTGACCTCATAAGAGTATCTTATTTAAGAATATTAATAGAAGATGTACAAGCTTCATTTTACCAGGGTTATACAAGCAGTCTTAATTTAAATTCATATATGTGAAGAATACATTTAGAAAAACATCAACACAAAGTGGATATTTATAAGACACTATTCTAAGCTAAGTATTCTGGCTTTAAAATTCTTGTTTTGACATAAACTATCCAGGTGTAGTATTTCAAACCAAGATTAAAGGCATGAATAAAGCAAGCATTAATTATCAGCCTAACCTCTATTAGCTATGACCAGTCCTCAAGGACTCTGTTATTAATAATGAAATTCTTAACAAGGAAAAAAGTTTCCTCACAACCTGGTTTCTCCTGGTTTCTATTGTTCATGGAAGCTCTGATCTAGAAAATTCATCAGTATTTGTGAACTAAAGCAGAGAACTGTTTACTTATATCTCTCTCTTCTATGTTCATAAGGGTTAGAGAATCCTTTTCACCATAGTGTCCCCCAGCATCTAGCAATGTCTCTGTCACGAAGAAGGCCATGGACTCTGCACTCAGGGTATCTGATTATAATCCTAGCACCGCCATTTGTCATCTGTACACTGGAGAGCAACCTGCTTAAACTCTCTGTGCATTAGCTTTTTCATCACACAGAAAATGTAACCATTCTTAGAAATTAAAACAATGCATGGCTTATAGAAAATATTCAAATATTCAAAAATATTCAAAATGTAAACATATGGGTGGAAAAATTAAACATTTATGTAACTACATAATGACATTTCTTAATTGCATTTGCGAATCTCTGAAATTCTCAGATATAGATGCTTGGGGAAAGGTCCTCATTAGCGACTACTAGTTACTCCAGCTGACATGATGAACTGGTTGATGACACCCTTCCCAGGCATGAGAGTGCTGCCAGAAACTAATCAGTGGCAAGAGCTGTGTCTCTTAGATTCAAGCCTACTCCAGCCATGGCAAGAGTCCCAAAAATAACAGCTTCTAATTGCATTTCATAATCAACTGGGTTCTTTATATGGACAATACACACACAGAGAGACAGAGACAGAGAGAGAGAGAACAGCAACATAACCAAAAGGATAGGTTTACCATCAGTCCTATATTGGGATTCCTCATTCTTCTATTCATTAATTAAGTGTCCTTGGGAAAGTTAAACTCATTAAGCCTCCACTTTCCCTTGTAAAATGGGAATAATATCTACTTTGAGGACTGGTAATTAGAAAAATAAATGAAACAATGTATGTAAATAACCTATAGTTTGTTTGTTTGTTTTTTGAGACAGTCTTGCTCTGTCACCCAGGCTGGAGTGCAATGGCACCCTAGTGTTTGACACATATGAAGTATTTACTAAGTAGGAGCTACTGTTATTATTATTATCATTGACATCGTCATTACCCCAAATTCTGAGAAAGTTTTCATTAAGAGGGAGACATAACATTGCTTACAAAATAATCATGTTTTACTTATGAAGAAAAAAAGTTTAGCAATTTTAATCCTTAATGGAATTTCTGATGTTACAGTTGCCACCTAGCATTCCCTAAAATTTAAAAAGTTGAGAAGTTCACATTCGTTTGTATTGTGGATAAAAGTTCAAAGTACTAATTAGATAAGAGGGTGCCCTGATTCTTCCAGATGACTGGGTCAGAGTGACTGGTTGTTTGGGTGGTGTTATTATTAATAATGGTAATAATTATTTAGCCCTTTAATGCCCCGTAATTGCAAGTGAAGCTTCCACTAAAATGCCACATCAAAAACATTTTTTTTTTTGGCTTATGAATTCAGTTTCTTTGTTCACCCCAAGCACAGTCTATAGGTATCAGTATACATAATGATCCTTCTCTTCATGCACTTTTGCTTTGAAATATTCCTTCCAGTACATTTGGTTGGAAGGTAATAGGCCTGTATAATATTTCTAAGGAAGGGGAGAGAAGGGATTTACAGGGAGGAGTTGAAGGATGTCAGTACAGCCAACCCAAAGGAAAGTGGGGTAAAGGAGATTTTATTTGCAGCCTAAGATCTTATAAAAGATTTCTTTGTCTGAGTGTGTTGAAGAAGGGCACCTTGGCCCTTTAAGGGAATCTAACAGGCAATGTGAGGACAAGTCAAAAAAAAAAAAGCACAAGTGAATCTCATCCAGAAGTAAATATCTGAATATAAAAGAGGCCAAGCTAGGCTATAGAGAAGTATATAAAGGATATGTACTGTAATCAAGTCTTCCTGGATATTTTCCAGGCTCAATTCTGTGTTATTGTGGTAGTAATTTCATTAGTCATTTCTGTAACTACGACTTTGATACTCACTCAGTCTACAACTATTTTTTTAAGCCAACCTACACTAGTTCCTTATTTCAGTTTGCAAATTTTTTTTAGTAAGTTTTCAACTTCTGGTTTGAAGATTTAGTCTCTGAGTAAAATTCTTAAAGACTGTTCAGATGCTTTGACAGCCAAAAATGCTTTACTTTTATCTGTCATCAAAGCAGCAAGATATACTAGCATCCTGTTTTCAATGTGTATTAACTTCATTCAATAAGTCTTTCACTTAATGTGTTCTTCCTGGATGTCTACGAGTGTCTATGACTGTCACTGTGCATGAAACCAAGCCTAATATGACCTTTGCCCTACTATCCCAAGGCTGAAGCTTTCCTGCGAGTCTTGATATTTTCAGAAATGCATAATGTCTTCTTGCCAACTACTTTGAACATTGTTCACCTGGCGCGAGTTGGAGACACTTTCAACCATTCTTCATCACCCTGACCCAGACTGTCAGAGTGAATAAAGCACAAGGGAAGAAATGACAGAGACAGTTTTAGAAGCCGGGGCTCCAAAATGAGGATGAGAGAACTGAAGTACTGCCGTAGATAATTCAGTCACTGACTCCCTTTCCTGTTAAATACCCATGGGATTTGGAAGTCCTACAGAGTCTCGAAAACTCTCGTTTTTAAAGTGGTCCAATAAAGTCATTCACACTTGATGAACTGCAGGGAACAGTCAGTTGCTGCTAAAGAAGTGGAATTTCTTATGGCTTTATACTTAGAGAAGAAAGGAGTAGAAACACTAAGTCTTTTGTGATCATCCTTGGGTCATAAACATTTTTTTATAAAACTACTTCAGTTACAAGTAAATGTTGTTGGTTTTGATAAAAGATTAGAAGTCTATGAGTGATACTTTGATGGTAAGCCATATCATTCATTAATAATGTACACAGTGGCACTCAGTTTCTAAAGCCATTTCCCTGGTGACATAAAAATCTTTCTTAAGTTGTTCCACAGTCCTCATTCTTATTATCTTCAAATATAACCTTGATGAACATCAATGCCTACATAGAGTGTGGACATTATTAGAAAATGCCCTATGTCCTAGCAACTAATAGAGAGCAGTGTTTTATTTTTGAGGCTCTAGTTGCTACTCTGCTATAATTATCTGATAAAAATCTAAAGAATATTGAACCTGGCTGGGGATGGTGGCTCACCTCTGTAATCCCAGCACTTTGGGAGGCCAAGGCAGGCGGATCACTTCAAGTCAGGGGTTCAAGACTAGCATGGCCAACATAGTGAAACTCCATCTCTACTAAAAATACAAAAATTAGCCAGGCATGGTGGCGGGCGCCTGTAATCCCAGCTACTCAGGAGGCTGAGGCACTAGGATCACTTGGACCTGTGGGGTGGAGGTTGCAATGAGTCAAGATCATACCACTGCACTCCAGCCTGGATGACACAGTGAGACTGTCCAAAAAAAAAAAAAAAAAAAAGAGCCTGCAAAGCTCAGACTTAGAGAAATAGAAATAATTTGCAATAGTTTGTTCTAAGTTAGACATGAGCCTAGTAAGACTGTTGTTTTGAAATACAAACTCTTTTATTCTAGAAGTAAAATACAAAAATTCTTAGGTAAATTTCAGTTTTGTAAACATATTATGAATTGGGTTATATTTTCTCTATGTTTCAGAGGTATTACACTTAATCATAAAGTATATGTTTTATTTTTTCAAGAATGTAAAGTTTATTTTCATATTTTAAATAATACCATGTTCAATAAAGTTAAGTTTGCGCATTTAGCCCATTTTTACTAAGGATTGTAACGACATATTGTGAGTTAGTTAGAAAGAACTCTCCAAAAGACACATCAAATTAGTTTCAGGATTAAGTAAAGAATCTTACTCTAAGTAGAGAATCTTACCCTAACTAAGTAAAGAATCTCTAACTATACTTACTCTTTTAACCAGGATGGCAAACGTGTGTTTAGCTTACAGTTTTAAACTCTTATTGATCCAAAATCAATAGCTTGTGTTTAAAAGTACTATCTCAAAGACATAAATTATAAAAATGTAAGGGAGTGTGATCTGACAATATTTGGTATATATTTTTCCCTTCTCTGGAAGCTGAGTGATATATATATATATATATAGCATTATATATATTGCATTATATATATACATATATATATTTAGAGCAATGCTTATTAAATTAGGATCAGTGGAAGCTCTGAAATTGTATGACAAAATATGAGCATACATATGTTGGTCAGGGGGAGAAAGAGGATGACAGAGCATATATATATTGAGTCATTTCTATATGACAGGCCCTGTCCAAGGCACTGGAAATACAGTCTTAACAAGACAAGAGTTCCTGACTTCAAGTAGCTTATATTCTTGTCAGGAAATATAGGCAATAAAAATATAAGCAAATAAATAAATTTCAGAAATATATCCTGGAATGAAAGCTCTGGGATTCCAAAAATTTAAGTTTAAACTAATAAGAACTCGAAATCAGAAATGGACAAAAACAAGAGATACAGACGAACACAAGCATGAGCAGAAAAGGACACCAAAGACTGCTCTTAGAATTATTAAATACAACATATAAAAGAACATGAATAAAATGTTTCCATTTTACTAAAATAAACGATCAAAAACTGATCAAGGAAGAAGTGACACTTAGAAATTGCCGTAAAGAATTAAGAGAGACTCAACATTTGAGAAGAAGAAATAAATGATTGGCCAGGCACGGTGGCTCATGCCTGTAATCCCAGCACTTTCAGAGGCCGAGGCAGGTGGATCACGAGGTCAGGAGTTCAAGACCAGCCTGGCCAAGATGGTGAAACCCTGTCTGTACTAAAAATACAAAAATTAGCCAGGCATGGTGGCAGGTGCCTGTAAGACCAGCTACTCAGGAGGCTGAGGCAGAGAATTGCTTGAACCCAGGAGGTGGAGGTTACAGTGAGCCAAGATGGCTCCATTGTACTCCAGCCTGGGTGACAGGGAAAGACACTGTCTCAAAAAAAAAAAAAGAAAAGAAAAGAAAAGAAAAAGAAAGAAATGATTGAAGATGGAGTTTCAACAAATGAGTGGCACATGAGAACAGAGAGAATGAACTAGAAGCTAGATCTGAAGATATTACCTAGACTGCAGCACAGAGAGAAAACAACTAAGACTACAGGAAAGAACAGAGAAAATGAGACATTCTTGCATGCCTATCATTGAATCTCAGAAGGAAAGAACATTTTAAAATACAGAAGGGATCAGTTCAAGAAGAAAATCCTGAAAATGTTTCAGAATTGATAAAAGACATATATATATTAAAAGACATATGTATATTTTATATATAGTATATTGCATATTATATTATATAATGTATTGTATATTATATAATACATGTAATATATAATATACAATACACTATTATATATTATATATTATACATTACACAATATATAATACATTACATAATATATATTCTATAATATATTACATTATATATTCTATAATATATTACATATTATATATTCTATAATATATTACATATTATATATTCTATATTACATATTATATATTCTATAATATATTACATATTATATATTCTATTATATATTACATATTATATATTCTATTATATATTACATATTACATATAATATATTACATATTATATATTAGATATTATATATATTACATATTATATATTATATAATACATATTATATATTATATAATATATAATACGTATTATATAATATATAATATATAATACGTATCATATATTATATAATATATAATATGTATTATATATTATATATAATACATATTATATATCACATAATATATTACATATTATATATCACATAATATATTACATATTATATATTACATAATATATTACATATTATGTATTATATAATATATTACATATTATATATTATATAATATATTACATATTATGTAATATATTATATTTTATATTTTATATATATAGGAATTCCATATATATCAAGCAGGATAAACAAGTGAGGTTCACTTGGGGCATACACATTAAGTGGGATAAACAAGTGAGGTTCATTTGGGTTCATTTGGGCATATTTTACAAGGCTACAGAATGCCAAGGACAAGAAAAGAAACTTTGCAGGAGATAGAAAAGACAGATCATTTACCAGAAATGATGGCTACAGTGGAAGCTGAAAAACTGAGCATCTTCCACAGCCTCATTGTGGCTTCCATGGCAGCCACAGTAAGGTCCTGAGGTACACAGGATCTAGAGGAAGAAGCAATGTATTGGGATAATCATTTTTCAGTGGGCATATTTTACAAGGCTACAGAATGCCAAGGACAAGAAAGGAAACTTTGATTTCAGGAATCAAGTTAAGTAAGAAGTGGAAGTAAACCTGCAAAACAGAGAACAAAGATGATAAACCAGAAGTTTCAAAAGATGTAGTTTAAGGTTTTGAGATGACAGGGAAAAATTGCATATGAGAAGTTATGATTTTTAATGAGATTTGTACTTCTGATGATTATGATGTTGAATGTAGGGTGAGAGGCACGATGGAAAGGGCTTTCAACTAACCCTTCAAGTGGCAAATAATTTGAAATTAAAAACATCAAGAATCAGTATTTTGAGTATGGTAGTAAGAGTGTCTCATAAAGTTATGAACAAACTTTGGAGATGGGTGAGTAGAGGAATAAAAGTTGTTTACAGTTCTTGAGCACTTCCTTCAATATACTCTCTAGAGTGATGCTACAGTTTTTCTGTGAAATCCATGCCCTTGATTCCAGTTCATACTCACTTAAAGGACATGTAGACTTCATGAGTACCACATTTCATGTGCTCTCTCATGACAGACCCAAATATTTGTGGTATGGACTGCTAAAGTAGCAGGGTGGGGCCCAAGGCTAAGAAATGGAGAAAAGGAGAGAATGTTCAGAACCAGCTTGAAAAGAGTGGCAAAGTAGGAAAAGTTTGCCTTTAGTGTCATTCAGTCTCCTAAGACTTGCCCCTAACCTTTTATTCAAGCCATCAGCTACCAAACCTCTTGCTCATCTTCTTCCTGCCATCACTGAAACTTATCTCTACCTTTTACCCATTCCTTTCAAGGAGTCATCTAGCTAACCCAGTAGCTCTCAAATTATGCTTGGATGAAACTATAAAATTCAGATGATCCTTTGCTAAATTAGCAGTTATTTTCCTCAATTTGCAATAATAGTAATAAAAGTAATAATACTGACTAGAGTGTTTTCAATTTAAAGTTATTTGCCACACATTTTCCTCAATTTGCAATAATAAAATAAAAGTAATAATATTGTCTAGAATATTTTCAATTCAGAAACCACAATTACTTTTGCACCAAACTAATATTTACCATACATTTTCCTTAAAACCTGTGATCTCCCCCTCAGCCCATCTATATAAAATTATAGTAGCATGACATGGCATCTGATGTGGCTTGAAATCACGTAATTATGAAATCACATAATTACTGGAAGGTTAGTATGTTCATGCTTCATTGTATTACACAAAAAAGCACTGTGACTTTTGGACGTTTGCATTCAGCATAATTTTGAGACCCTTGAAAACGGAAGCTCTGACAAAAATCTAACCTCTGGCATAGACAAGAATATCCTCAAGCATTCAGAAACCTCCTAAAGACAAAGTATCTCCTCCAATTACATGAGAATTAGCACATCAAGAGAGATAAGTTGGGGGACCACTGGTACTTCTAACTCCGTGTATGAGATTGCCAGCTACTTCCTCCAACAGTTGTAGCAGTGTGGAAGGAGTACAGGCTTCAGAAGCAGGTTATTTCCAAGCTCTGATACTTTGAGCAAGTTGCTTAACATCCGTGAGCTTCAGTTTCCTTATTAACACAAAGATAGTAATCCTGTTTCAGATTGTTCTAAGGACTGTATCAAATGATGTAATGATTCAGAACACACAGAACTGGCAGTGTGCTGCCACATTGTAAGACAGAGGCTGGAATTCTGACACAGGAACTGTGGAGACAATCAACTTCACTTTGGTGGTGACCAGCAGGCCAAGGGATGGCGGGAGAGCTTCTATTCCCTTGTGAGCAAGGCTCGTGTTGAACACAAAATTAAAAACTCAACTGCTATATTTCTCTGAAAGCATGTGTTATCCCAGAACATCAGGCTGTAAAATCACTTTCAGAAACTGATGCAGAGTATCTAGTCCATTCACAGAGCAGCACAGACAAACCTAAAGGCAAACACTTTTCAGCTGATTTAAATCTTTTCAGGATTACTCTTAAAAAAAAAAAAAAAAACCCGCAAGATTATTCTTATTCTTTCTATTCTGCCATTAAAACGTGCTTCCTCTAAAAGCAAAGTCTAGGGTTGCTTGGCTCACAGAAAATGTCACCATTCTTTACTTAATCTTATTATACAAAGTCTTTGGCTTTTCTAAACAGCTAACTTTCAATGTGTATTGTAGCTGGCAAGGCAGTGATGGACTATTTCTATAAAATCACCTGGAAAATGTATCAGTGGGTTTTCCCGCACAACAGTAAAACCTGCTGCCACATATTCAAAGGGAGCATTGGCCAATTACCGTCCTAAAAAATGAACTGCCCACTGCTTCCCATCCATTTCTTAAGCAAACTTCTTTTCCAGTTTATTTTCCGTAATGTAACCGTTCTAGGGCACCACAAGCTGGGCTCGTTCAGACCATATATGTTGAAAAAGGTGCCACTGAACTTTGCCAGTGGGAAAAAGAGACAGACCAGCTATTAATCCATATCCACACAGGAAAGAAACAGGCTATTTTTGCTTCTAAAAGCTTTTAAAAAGAAGGAAAAAAAAAATCACTCCTTGAAGCTGCTTTGTAGCTTTGTAGGCAAGCTGGCTGGCACCAGTAAAGACAACTGAAGATGAGGCTCATATCAGAGGTAGTATGAGGGATGGAAAGGAGGTTTCAGACAGATTCACTGACGTATGTCTCCAAGACACCCCTCATCCTCTAGGTCTCTCCAGCCAAAGCTGAGGAAGGGTTTTGTGATTGCTGTAGCGATTCAGGCAAAAACAAACATGACCATTTATGCATGAGCTCTGCAAAGCAGACCTAAAGTAATACAGTCAAAAGTATGTCAAAACTTCATAAAAATATAGAAAATATAAAATTGGTTGCCTGGCAGCCTTGTTACCTGGAAACATCAATTTGTTTTTTCTGCCAGGTAACATGACAAATTTAGGTTTTTCACTTAGAGTCAGAAAATGACAAATTAAGGATGATTTCCTTGGGCAAGTTCTGCTGTGGCAGAACCCCTCAATTACAGGAATAAACCAGGGGTGGCTATGAGAAGCAGGAGCACAGGAATCAGCATTCCATGAACAAGGACTGTAACCTCCAGGAAGGGCTTCTACTGGTGGAAAGCCAACAAGGACTTGCCTCCCAAGACAACCAATTTACCCCAACATCATCACACCGGTACCCATGTTTCCTGTTTATACGTGCTGCACTATCTCAGCCTGTTTAGTGTTGCTGTAAGGAATACCTGAGACTGAATAATTTACAAAAGAGGTTTATTTGGTTCACAGCTCTGTAGGCTATACAGGAAGCATGACACAAGCATGTGATTCTTGTGAGAGCCTCAGGCTGCTTCCACTCATGGTAGAAGGGGAGGGGGAGCTGGCTGTGTCACATGGAGAGACAGAGACAGCAGGTGCCAGGCTCCTTTTACCAGCCAGCTCTCACAGGAATTAATAGCGAACTCACTCACCCTCCACCCCACTATAATCTTTTCATGGGGAATCCACCACCATATCCCAAACACCTCCATTAAGTCCCACCTACAACACTGGGGACCAATTTCAACATGAGATTTGGAGGGGACAAACATCCAAACTATAGCATCCACCACGCTCTGCAAAGGAATTAAGGCAGTTTAGAAAAACCATTTATTAAATGTATAAACAAATCAAATTTTTAAATAAATATGATAGTGTTACCTAAACGAGTACATGAGAAGATTTTAAGTAATATGCAAATTACCTGCTTTCGATGTTTTACCTATATTTTTATCCACATTTTTAAAAATACAACTTGCACATAGAACTTACGCTTTCACACACTAGATATCTGTCCTAAGCAAGGTTAGAGTTATTTAGAATTTCTGAACGAGTGTATTCCCAGAAATAGTTAAGTAAAGAGCACTACAGATGTTAAAGGTAAATGGCAAAAATGTAAAGTTGGTTTATCCACATGTGATAGATTTAGGGACTACTTAATGAGGAAGCTGACACCATGAGGAGACTCACATGTTCCTGCTGAAGTCCTGGGGTGCTGATCCATGAATGAGGCTCTTTAGTTTTCCTGTTCCAAGAAAAACTTACCATGAACTATTTCTCTGGATAGATAGAGTCCTGCTTCCTGAACTGCATGCAGGTTGTGGGATGATGCTCTTTATTGCCTAGTACTCCAGCAGAGGAAGGGGATCCATTCATTGCTGACTGGGGACAATATCCCTTCTCCACCCTTAATGAATGCCACCACATTTGTCTGTCCCTGAAGGAAATACAGTCTGGCCTTCATGATTTAAAGTTTTTTACTGAAGGGACTCCAGTGAAGTTTCCAAAGCTTGACAAAATGTGTTTGGGGCAGGGCATAGGGATGGAGGAAGGAGCTGAGTAAGAAATTATGCCTTTGGCCCAACCACCTGAATCTCTCATTCCACATGAGGAACTAGGCCCCGCAAGGTGCAGACTTTACCTCATCCATTATCAACCCTCCCCCTGCCCAGGCCTCCCTGCTTATACTCTCCCACCCTCCCCACACACACCTTGCCTTCTTACGGAATTCTGACAATGAAGAAAGCCTAACCCAAAGTACTGCTTCCTATTCTCTGTGTGTGTTTAGGGGATGTTGCAAAGGGAGGGATTCTCAGATACCAACACACATTACCCATTTACTAAAATCATGTTATGTTACAAATTTTCTCGTAAGAATTCTATCAATCGTATCAAAAATGGGATGCGGAATAATCATGGTTCCTCAGAGAAATGTTCTCCTACGTCTTCATATGGAGCGGCAGTCCCCAACCTTTTTGGCACCAGGGAATGGTTTTGTGGAAGACAATTTTTCCACAGATGGGGTAAGGGGTGGTGGATGTTTTGGGGATGAAATTGTTCCACCTCAGATCATCAGGCATTAGATTCTCATAAGGAGCTCACAACCTAGATCCCTTGCATGCGCAGTTCACAATAGGGTTTGAGCTCCTATAAGAATCTAATGCTGCCACTGATCTGACAGGAGGTGGAGCTCAGGCAGTGATGCATGCTGGCCTGTCACTCACCTCCTGCTGTGCAGCCAGGTTCCTAACAAGCCACGGACCAGTACAAACTCCTGATGTGTAGGACATCAGCAACATCCCCTACAAAGAATGGCCAGTGGCTGGCTGGACATGGTAGCTCAAGCCTGTAATCCCAAAGCTTTGGGAGGCCGAGGCAGGCAGATCATGAGGTCAGGAGTTCGAGGCCAGCCTGACCAACACAGTGAAACCCCATCTTTACTAAAAATACAAAAAATTAGCCGGGCATGGTGACAGGCATAATCCCAGCTACTTGGGAGACTGAGGCAGCAGAATTGCTTGAACCCAGGAGGTGGAGGTTGCAGTGAGCTGAGATCACGCCATTGCACTCCAGCCTGGGCAACAGAGCGAGACTCCATCTCAAAAAAAAAAAAAAAAACAAAGAATGTCCAGTGGCTTCCCTTTGGCTATGTGACATAATTCATCTGTGTAAGCTGGGGAGTGCTTAAACACCTTGTAATTATTTGTTTATATGTCTGTCCCCTCCTTCTAAACTAATTAATTTCTTGAGGGCAGGTTGTATATAGACACATGTTTCTATCTTCAATGCCAAGCACAATACCAGGCTTTAAAAGTGTTTACTAAGTGAATGAATAATCACAAGAGAAATGTTTGAAGATAAAGGAACTGAAATACTATGTTGAAATAGGAAATAGAGATTAAAAAAAAAATCAACAACTATGTTATTTACACCAAGAAATCTGCTAAGGAGCAGTAAACAGCAGACAGGAGTGTTTTACCCAAGATGTCCCCACGGCTTTCCTGTCTATCAAAGTTATTATATGTGTGCTCAGCTTTCCCTTATGTTTCCCCCATATAGGCTCAGATTCCACAGTTTCCGTGTAGCTATATTTATCCCTACACTTCATTTTGGACACAATATGGGCCCACGAGCCTATAGGGGAAAAAAAATGAAACCATAAGGCAGAGTGACCTAGATTCTCTTTTGGGGTCCCTTGAGCCCACGCTATATGTAGGCCATTTGGTTTGAGTGACAAGCAGACCAGTGAATGATACTAGATTGTCTTTAATTTGTAGCTGCATATCATAATCAATCAGTCTTTTAAAGAGAAAGGAGGCTCTGGGGAAGTAGAGCTTGGAATATGGTCTGCTTAGTGATGTGTGCTAAAAAAGGAAGACAGAATGTTTAGCATAAATGGACATATTGTTACATAAGGCTTTTTTTGGACAAAAATATCGAAGATGGTAGAATCTCCTTCTCCCCCACTCCCATCCCAGTATACATACTCAGAAGCAAGTTCCCATGTAAATGGTTTATTTTAGTTTGCTAGGGCTGCCGCAACAAAATACCAGACTGGGTGGCTTAAACAACACAAATTTATCTTCTCACAGTTCTGAACACTGGAAGTCCAAGATCAAGGCAGGGGCAGGGCGGGTTTCCCCTGAGGCCCTTCTCCTTGGCTTGCAGATGGTCGCCTTCTCGAGGTATACTCACATGGTCTTTCCCCTGTGTGCAGGCACCTCTGGATCTCTCTGTATGTCCAAATTTATTCTCTTTTTACAAGGAATCAGTCAGACTGGATCAGGGCCCAACCAAACATTGTCATTTTAACTTAATTGCCTCTTGAAAGGTCCTATCTCCAATCGGCTTTTAGGCCTTTGGGCTAAGGCCTAGTGTAGTATCTGTTCTTATCAGTTTAAAGTTCCTATCTCCGAACACAGTCACACTCTGGAGTACTGGGGGTAGGGCTTCAACACACAAATGGGAACAGGGTGGGGGGATACAATTAGCCCATAACATGGTTGCATACCGTATTCTTTAATGTAAAAGTCCCAGTGCCAACCTAATCAGTAAATGGCTTGACTTGTCACTGCAGAGGTACTTTTGAATGATATTGAGGTGAAGGAAGGAACTAAGCATAATAACAAGAAAATTAGAGATTATTTTCCAAGGAAAACAGATGAGGCTGCAGACTGAGGACCAAGACTTTGGATTATTTTGTTTTTAAAACAAAACAAACAGGATGTCACGTTCAAACTAAACCTGGTGCGAAAAACTCAATACTTTCTGGTCCAAGCAGATAACATCAATGTGGGCTTCAGCCTACTGTTCAAAAAAAAAAAAAAAAAAGGCAAATGGAAGAGAATGACAATAGCAAACTGGAGAGGCTATGTCCTAAAGGCAATCAAACTCCATTTTTTTTCAAACACATTAGCCAGTTTGTGAGCCCTGAAGTAGATGCCGAAGAACATCTTTGCTATACTCTCAAAAGAAGTCTTTCCCATATGTCCCATGACGGTTCTTCTTTTCTCTCCTCGTTTTTCTCTAACACTGTTCAGAAAAGTTCTTTGATTTGGTGGCAGCCCAGGGCTTCAAGCTGCTGACCTACAGTTGGAGTGTCACAGGAGCCAACTACCCTGTTCCCAATCAGTGCTGGCCATGAAGGCAGTCACTCTCTTGCAAGCACGTTCTTGGCTCATTACCCTTCTCCTTTAACTTCGGTTGTCACATGGATGGCAGCATGCTTGAGGCCTGGATGAAACTCCAGGATCAGGAAACTAGGACATATGCAAACCTGCAGGGCCTATCAAGCATTGAGTCAGAGCCAGAGGAGCAACAGAAATCAAGGATTTGTGAATGCTATGAGGGAACATCAGTTGGCACATCCAGAATCTAAGCCAGTGGTTCCTAACAGAGAGTAATAAGTAGATGAGGGGATATTTCAGATTTATTTAGGAACCCTTTTCAAAATACAGATGCCTACTCCCTGCTAACCTCTACTGAATCTGTATGACAGGAATAGACTTAGTGGCCAATGGTGTCTCAAGAACAAAGGGAATCAGAAAAGGTATAAACTGAAGCAATTTGTTTAGTCATAGCTACCTGAATAATCTCTTCATCTGGTAGTGTTAGGAGATAAAACTTACTCCTCTTTCCTCACGTCTCCTCTTTAAGAGAAGAACTTTTAGTGTCACTTCTGGCCTACCCACTCCTATAATTGCTCTACCTCAAGAGATTTGGAAAAATGTATCTTATGGGTGAATTTGGGAATAATAAACTGGATGTCTTAATTTAGGTGGCTTAAACAAAAAAAAAATTTATTTCTCACAGTTCTCAAGGCTGGGAAGTCTAAGATTAATGTATAGGAAGATTCACACATTATGATGAGGACTCCCTTCGTGGTTCATAGAGTATTATTTTCTTACTGTGTCCTCAGATTGCAGAAAGAAGGCAAGAGAACTTTCTCTGAGATCCCTTTCATAAGGCACCAATCCCATCCATGTGGGCTCCACCCGCAAGACCTAATCATCTCCCAAAGGCTGCACCTCCTGATACCATCACATTAGGGTTAGGATTTCAACATATAAATTTTGGGGGGATACAAATATTTAGTCCATTCTACTGGGCATGCTTAACTCAGCCCTGCCCTTCTTCCTGTTTAGGAAGCAGGTTGCCCAGAAACAGTGTAGGTTACCCTTAGGACCAGCTCTGCCCAACAGCAGGGGTGGAGATGATATATATGTCTTGGTCCAATATTGGATGTGTCTGTTTGATAAGCCTGCCAAATTCTGGGGTTCAGTATGAGTAAGGTCATTTTGATAACAGACCTAAAGCTCAATCTTCTAAACCGCTGTTTGTCCTCCATCTGTCATTCTTTTTTGTACAGAGCCTGAGCATACAAAAGTACCAACAGTAAAATCGTATTAAACTCTTTTGTGGTAATAATGATGAAATATGAGATTGCTCTGTGATTAACAAGAGTGTGAGGAGAAGTGGTGCTAGTCCTTAACAGGTAATTTCTCTGATACTGGCACGAGTAAACATGAAGGTAAATACACACACACACACACACACACACACACACACACACACACAGGCTTACATATGTAGTATCTCCTATATCAAAATAGAGCCTATAACACTTCAGGGCACAAACTAGTAGTTCTTCCTATTAAAGTCTCCACAATACAATCACTTAATTCTGTAGCATCTACCTGCATAACAAATATCTTTGAAATATGTAATTTTAAATTACAAAACATAACCCCATTTGAAAAATTCATCATCTATAACCAAACAATACATCAAATCTAGAGGTTTCTCCTGTAATCTTTAAGAGTATACCACATGTTATCAAAACCCCTGACATTTTTCTCAGGTTAGTATAGAACATACTAACTCAATATGAAAAATATTATTTTTCAATATGGCTAACATTTCAACTATCTAGGAAACAGTTGAAATAGTAACCTACTTGGTTTAGTCAAAAGATATTTATTAACATTTGCTAAAGGCCAGAGTAAATGAGAAATACACGTAAGTCTTGTTTCAAAAAAAATGAAAGGTAAGAAAAAGAACTTACTAATTTGGGGTAAATAAAGGAGCTGTAGCAAGTAGGGGTGGGATGACTCAAAAGACAATTCCAGACAGACTTTGTTTTGTATGGCCAAGTCCTTCAAAACAATGAGGCTGAATTTCCCCAAAAGATGACATTTCGGAGGCGGCAGGATTCTAGAATTAAAGAGAGCTTCTTGACGTGAATGAGTTTTGGGAGGAAGACAAATGTTATATGTTTTCTGAAACAGAGCAGAGACCTTGCAAAGCACTACTCCAAACTTAAGTAGCAACTCATGTAGGAAAGGGTGTGTAGGTGCCTTAAGATGGCCACTATGAAGTCTGACTGTCCCCATCTATAGTCAAGCTTTGCACTGAGAGATGCCTGTCTCTGCAAAACACTGGACCCTGGACTGAGCGCTTCCACAGAACTGACCACAATGGATGTCTTCTTTTCTGGAACTGAATAAGTCTTCAGGTTCTTGTACCACATAAGGGAGTGAGGAGAGTGTACACTGTTATCCATATCACCCTTCTTGACAACCAAATAAAGAAATATTACGCTGGATCTGTTCTATTAAATTGCTTGTTAATTCATGAAACTATTTCACACACTGCATCATCCTGCCATCTGCACGCTAGATTGTGTTTTGTCAACATGGCATTGCCACTCCTGTCTGAGGTTGGAAACATCTTCCAAATACCCTTCCCATAATGTCCTGGGTTAAATCTGGCCACGAGAGGTCCCTGTGTGACATTTGGGAAGCAGAAGAGCGACAGAAGCCATTACTCTGGGAAGATGATGGCAATCAGACAAGGTGACAGTGTAAATGTGCCTAAAGGGCTCTGGCTTTCAGCTTGTTTTCTCAGCTTCTGGCTGTGCCAACCAAAAGTAACTCACATCGATCACCAAATACTTGGCCGTATTTCCCTTAGAGGTAGCAGCTTCCACAGACCTCACTATGAGCTCTCCCTTTACATTGCACTTCAGTGGAATACTTTTTGGCAAATTCTGCTTAAAACCAACATTTTGGGGGTTTCTGTGTTGAGAATTTTCCCACAAGTTTTGCCCTGCACATCAGCACCAATGCTTCAGGCTGTGGTGTTAGTGACTTTTTCTGATCTTCTGATTCCTCTCTTCTTGATCTTCACTTTCCTAGCTCCTCCCACATATGCATAGGTCCTAATTTCTATAGTAAGTCCCATAATATTTTAGTGATTGTTTTCTTGAGTGAATCCTGATGGTTTAAGCTTGGTACTGAATGTGTTTTCAGATGAAAAGACTCTCAGGGGAAGGAATCTGAAATGTATTCTCTGTTCTGATTAAATATAATAATTTATATTTATTATATCAATATATATATTACATAGAAGCATTAATAACTCTGCTGCTAATAGTTAATGGTCTAATAGTAGTCCATAATATCCAGTGGCAAAAAACTGAAATTATGACTTGAAAACACCTGCAAGTGAGTGCCAACAAAAGCGAAGGGTTTTTGGGTGACCAAGTTGCTGCATCCATCTGATATTATATTAGAAATTAAGAAAATAAAAACTGAGGGGTTCTTTGTCTACTCGTGGAGCTTGCAGGAAGAAAACTGTCATTTCAGAGGTTTAAATTTTCCAATCATGACACAGTAAGGATCTAGAAAAACATTCGTAATTTCCCTGAAAAAAAAAAAAAAATTCCTACCTCCTGTACACATGGGATCAATATTTCTGAAAACTAAACCCAAAGTCAGAATTTATAGGTCACTAAATTACAGTGCAAATTGAATTCATAGCTGAGGATCTTGAATACCCCAATTCTGCTGAATCCTTCCCTTCTAAAAAATAAATAAATAAATAAATAAAAATAAAAAAGCAGCTCCTCATTTCTTCTCTGAAGAACTTGCAATGACCTTTCCTAAGATAGTGGCTTTGCAGGAAATAATGATCCTCCTCAAGACTCATCCCTACCACTTCTCATTGTTTCTAGACCTATAACCAGCCTCAGGTCCCAGTAGGACCCGGGAGCTGGGTACAAACAGTGGCCCAGGAAGAGGTCCCATGTAGCCCAAAATAATTACCAGATTTTACCAATTTATACTGATGAAAACCTGGGGAATATATATGCGAATGGATTTCAGGGATATTGGATCAGGCTGGGAAGAAATTCATGTTGGATTGGGCTACATTTATTTATGAGGTGCACTAATCAGATATTCTGAATTCGGTGTATTATCTTGAGCACATTGGCATGGTTCTAACAGTTTGCTTAAACCTGGACCCAAAGGTGACCTAAGCTGAATAAAGTTGAGATGCCAATTCTCTATCGTATCCAAATGCTTATGGAGATTGGAAGGCTGGAGTGTATTTAGGTGCCCGCCTATTGCCTACGTGTGTCTCCTGGAAGATTTCAGGGGACAGTCTCCTTCTCCAAGGTTTTATGAAATTGCTGAAGGTGCAGAGCATCCCAGAAACACTGTGTGGTGGCTGTCCTCTAAAGGATGGAAATGACAGGAGCAGATGCTCCATTTAACTGGGCTCCTGAATTGAGTGGAGATGATGGGACCCCAGATGATGGGAAACAAGTAGTAGCACTTGATCTCCAGCCAGGGGCTTGTAGTTACTGTAGTGGGCAGAAAAGCTAAGTAATCAGGGCATTTTCAACTACAAAGTTATTTGGTGTTGGCTGATTGATTGTTCTGTCACCAGGACTGAAATAGACGGGCAGACTCCTGAAGTTTAATTTGATTTGTCTTGCTCTGGTAAGGAGAAGTCTGTCTTGAATCACTTTCATACAGAGTTGGGGCTCTTCAACCAATTTCCAGATGTTAGCTTGTTACCAGTCCCTGAGCCCCTTACATGGAGAAAAGACCAGGTCTTCTTTAAGACAATCCTTCTACTCTTTTAAAACATACAGTGTAAATCTTCCTCTAATACTTTTCTAAAGAGACTGGCAACCATTTACCTATTAACCCGATTAATTGTGCATTAGAGAAAGAAATTAGCCAATTTTTTAAAGCAATTTCTGTTCAATAGCTCTGAACCAACATGAATTCCTAGGAATCCAAAGCTCTATTATTGCTATAGCTTGAATGTCCCCTCCAAAACTCCTGTTGAAATTTAATTGCCATTGTGATAGTGTTGAGATGGAACCTTGATCAAAAAATGAGTTATTAGCTAATGAAAGGGGTCATGAGTTATAGTTAATTTCTGTTTATTCAGTTTATTCTAACTACAGTATAATGTTTAGGAATAAAGGGAATGACATTAGTAAAATAGATAAGCCAAATTTTATAGTACCTTGAATTCTCATAGCCAAGTCTCAACACTATCATTTGATGAGCCTGTTTTCTGTAAATTGCTCCTAAAAGAGGGAATTTTTATTGAACTATCATGTTGAGTGTAGCAAAATGATTGGTGTGAATTTACTTTGGAGATTTGCAAACTCAAGGCAGTTTTTCAACTGGAGTGGGTGAGATTGGTGGAGGCTCCAGGTTAAACTATTGTAAATTCCAGACTACTCTACATGATGAGGGCACTTAGCAAAAATAAAAGCAATGTGGAAAAAAAAAAACACCTTTTTGTAAAATTCAGTTTTTATAGCATTAATCTCCCTGTGAGATAATAATCTCCAGACATAATAAATGAGAGAGAGTGAGCAGAATCCATCTTAGAACAGATTCACCTCTCCACACACTAATTCTTCTTAAACATTTCAAAATTCAAAAGGTGAAGTGATATAGAAACTGATCAAACATCAACCCCAAAGCGTATGAGAAATACTATGTTCATGTTGTTAAATTGTGGATTATTGTTTCTCTGCATATTTATCAGTGAACTAAAGGTTAATTCTCTGTCTGTAAATTAAATGGATTTGTAATTAGAGCCTTTTGCTTAATTTGCTTTAAAGATCATTCCTGTTTATGTGTTGACCGCAATTTCACTTTTAAATGTAATTGCTTTTAAATCCCAGAGGATGCTAATGTAGATTCAGATCAATACATTTTAATACTGAAAACTATGATCAAGGATTAACAATGTAAATTTTTATAAAGAAAGTTAAGTGTAGCTATCTCTGTGTCCCTCTTGTTGGTGGCTTCCAATTAGATGTTGCTGAGAGCTTAACCTCCAGAAGCTCTAGAACATTGTACACCTGCAGCAGCCTCCCCAGCCACATTCATTGTGGAGCATGGGCGAGAACACAAACTCTTTAGTAAGTCAGTCTTCCCAGACAGAGCTCAGGAAACAGGAAAAATAATAACTACAATCCAAGCAGTTCCTATTTTTCATGTCTATGTTGAACCTCTCTGAAAAGTCATCTCCAAAGGTTAGGGGAGACTTTAGATTGAGTCCAGGATATTTCACTTGTACTGTAGCCCATGGGTCAGACATGTCCCAAAGCTAAATGATTTATCCCAACTTTTTACATCACAAACTCTTCCCTGAGCCAGATTGCGTGGTGGCTGGGCAACTGTACTTAGTGATTATTTTTAAAACGTCACTGTGTGCCACTGGACAAGAATGAGACAAAGAAAGTTATCTTTACTTGAACTCTTCTCAGAGAAAACTGCTTATAGATGGAAGGAATAAACTCCTCTAAAGGTGGGGGCACAGGTTAGGGGAGATTGGACACTGACATGGTTAGGCTGTGTCCCCACCCAAATCTCATCTTGAATAGGAGTTCCCATAATCCTCTAGTGGGAGGGACCTGGTGGGAGGTAATTGAATCATGGGGATGATTACTTCCATGCTGTTCTCGGTCATAGTGGGTGAGTTCTCACAAGATCTGATGGTTTTATAAAGGGCTTGTCCCTTCGCTCATTCTCTTTCTTTTCTCTCCTGCCACTACATGAAGAAAGATGTGTTGCTTCCCCTTCCATCATGATTGTAAGGTTCCTGAGGCCTCCCCAGCTGTGCGGAACTGGGAGTCAATTAAACCTCTTTTCTTTATAAATTACCCAGTCTTGGATATTTCTTCATAGCAGTGTGAGAACAGACTGATACAGGCACCCTCAGGACCTTGCTGACACTGCCTTCCTTCTAAGGAAGCTACATCTGACTGACCACAGGGGATGTGTGTGTGTGTGTGTGTGTGTGTTTTGCTAACAGGAAACTTCAAGTTTCAGGCCAAAAGAGACTTTCTGGTGATTATTATAGAAAACCTGAGAACTACCACAACTGGTTCTCTTTCTTTATCCTTCTTTCATACTTTATTCAGTAGTTTCTTAAAATAAATATTGAAGGAATATTCCAAGAATGGCAGTTTGAAGAATTACTGAATTCTTATAGCCATCCACAGAGCTCCCATGTCTTAGCTGGGCTCTGCCTCCGCTGTCCTCACCACAGCATGAACAGATTAAGATATGCCAGGTAGCCCCTATAAACCATGTCACCTCACCTCTAGTATGAGGCTATAGAAAAAGAAAAAAGAAAAAAAAAAGCATGCCTCCATCCCTACGTCAGTGTCACACATGCCAGGAACTTGGCAACACTCTGCTTAGAAGATTTAACACCACATTAAATAAACACTACACTGAGATTTCAATTTCAAAAGTACTTTCTTGAAAAACAGCTATGTGACTAGCACCATTTTAAGTATTACGGAGGCTGCTATTAGAAATAAATGGCATGGTCCTTCCCATCAAAGAGCATAGAATCTGCTTAGAAAAACAAGCTTAGAGTAAGCCTTTAAAGTAAGCCTCCAGCAAATCTTGGTCCACGCTGTTACAAGCCTTTGCTCTTGAATTGGCACTTGGGAAATATAGAGAATTATTATAAGAATGGATCTCCATTTTGTGAGTGTGTGTGTGTGTGTGTGTGTGTGTGTGTGTGTGTGTCTTAGACGTGGAACTTCTCAGATCCATATAGTCACCTCATGGCCAAATTATAAAGACACAGGATTCAAAATATTTAACAGAAGGCAAACTTCCTCTGCAGAGATGGGAGAAAGAGCCTGTGTACACAGTTGCAAAATGAAAGGGAGGAAAAGATTCCCTCAGAAGCGTAATCATGCTGGACCCCCTGCCTGGATAATTCAGAGAGAGCTGAGAAAACTATTTCTTCAATTTTGCCATTTTTAGATAAATTAGCAGGATAATTGCCTTGACTCCACTCTTTCCCCAGTGGGTGGAGACACAGCTGGGCTAAGAGTAGAGGCCAAGCCAATCTGAATCCAAATGAAGGGTGAATCACAGTAGGGTTGAATAATAATCCCCTGCTCTCTGCCTCTGCTCTTCTTGTAACCTGCTTCTAGATAAGACCTTTGTCTTTGGGCTGGGATATAATTAAAGCTTGTCAAAACATCCTTCCCATTTCCCTATACACAATTGCCCTCTGTATTATGTTTTACATTAATTTATCCAGATGCTTTAAAAAATTCCCATGTACAATTTTTGAATAATTTTTGAAAAGATCTGTATTCTTCATAACCAAAGCTTTATTTCTAGCTATACACAGCATTTGCCTTCATCTGCATGGCTCTGCTGCAATCTATAGTCTACTGTCTTCATTCATTCATTCATGTTTGTTGACTAAACTAATTCATAAATGTGTGTTGAATGAGAGAGTGAGTGAATCTCTGAGAGAACATGAATTTGGGGGTGAGGGGTCAGGCAGAATGAGGTGATTTGAATGTATCCCCCTTTAAATTTCAGGTGTTGCCAATGTGGTAATGTTGGGAGGCAGGATTTTTGACAGGCGACTGGGCTATGTGGGCTCATCGCTTGTGGGCGAGATTGAACGCCCTTGTAAGAGGACTTGGCAAAAAGAGTTCTTCCTTTCTCACCCTCCCAGCTTTTTCCATGTGAAAATGCAGCATTCTTCCCTGCTGGAGGATGCAACCCTGACCAGACACCAAATGCTTGTGCCTTGTTCTAGAGCTTCCAGCCTCCAGGACTGTCAGAAATAATTTTCTGTTCTTTGTAAATTACCCAGTCTCAGGTAATGTGTTATAGCAGCACAAACAAAGACAGGGGTATTCAACAAATACGATTGTGTAGACACATTTTATAGTATCAGCATGGTCTGGATTTTGAGTCACCTTGTCTTATACTCTGAGGTTGAACTCCATGACATTCACTTAAATGGCAAAATGCTGTAAACATGTATATACGAACCGAAGTGAATTTGTACTTACATCTTGATGCCTAACTTTCCTGGCAGTATTAATATTTGTTATTTTTTTCTAAACCACCTTCAGTGTATATGTCTCCAAACATAAGTGTTAAATATTCAATATTACACATGTAGTCATTCATCATTTCATAAAATTATGAAATCGAGAAGAATCTCTGTTGCCCATTGCCAATGTATTATACAGTCTGTGTACTCTTCATAACCAAGGCTTTATTTCTAGCTGTACACAGCATTTCCCTTCATTTGCATGATGCTGCTGTAATCTACAGTCTACACTATTACCAATGTATATGCAATTATGCTACACTATAGCACAATTTTTATATAATGTACTATTTTCAATCTCTGTTGTTTGCTGAGTATATTTTCCTGATATGCTTTCCTTCTATGGGTTTAGAGTTTTATAGTTGTTGCCTATTATTTCTGAGTGTGGTCGAAGTAGACAGGTTTTCTGTGTACTTATCAGTGTTTATGATGTCTTCTAAGATAACATCATCAGTCAATCTGGAATGTTTCTCTAACACTTAAACTTCACTAAAAATTTGAGGGAATTATTACTGTGCCCCTAATTCTAACTAGAGCATATGTTCTAGCCTGAGCTAAACAACTGATTCAGAAGGCTTTAAAATATTTCAAATGATATCAATCACCCTCAAGGATCATAATTGGCAACTTTGCTTCTAGATATAATGGCAAATAATAAAAAGTAAAACCTCTACAAATCAAGCTAGAAGCTAGACTTCTTACTATAACTCAGGAGAGCAAAAATGTATATTTAAAGGTAATAAAATGAACTGATATTTTCACAACTTTAAAAAATTTTATAAGTATTTTTTAATTTTATAAATATCAACATATATTTGTTTCTGGGTAGCTAAGAACAAAAATATCAAAGATGTTTTATGTTTATAATCAAATGCTGAGTTTTTTAAAACTAGCAAAATGTTAATAGTTGTTGTCTCAGGCATTAGGTCATTGGTGATTTTTATTTTCCACTTTTACTTTTTTTGTATTTTTTTTTTTTTAAGTTCCGGGATACATGTGCAGAACGTGTAGGTTTGTTACATAGGTATACATGTGCCATGGTGGTTTGCTGCACCTATTGACTCGTCCTCTAAGTTCCCTCCCCTCACCTCCCAAACCCCAACAAGCCCTGGTGTGTGTTGTTCCCCTCCCTGTGTCCATGTGTTCTCATTGTTCAACTCCCACCTAATGAGAACGTGCGGTGTTTGCTTTTCTGTTCCTGTGTTAGTTTGCTGAGAATGATGGCTTCCAGCCTCATCCAAGTCCCTACAAAGGACATGATCTCATTCCTTTTTCTGGCTGCTTAGTATTTCCATGGTGTATATGTACCATATTTTCTTTATCCAGTCTATCATTGATGGGCATTTGGGTTGGTTCCATGTCTTTACTATTGTAAATAGTGTAATAAACATACGTGTGTATGTGTCTTTATAGTAGAATGATTTATATTCTTTTGGTTATATGCCCAGCAATGGAATTGCTGGGTCAAATGGTATTTCTGGTTCTAGATCCTTGAGGAATCGCCACACTGTCTTTTCCACAATGGTTGAACTAATTTACATTCCCACTAGCTGTGTAAAAGCGTTCCTATTTCTCCACAGCCTCGCCAGTATCTATTGTTTCCTGACTTTTTATTAATCACCATTCTGACTGGTATGAGATGGTATCTCATTGTGGTTTTGATTTGCATTTCTCTAATGATCAGTGATGTTTAACTTCCTTTCATATGTTTGTTGACCACATAAATGTCTTTTTTGAGAAGTGTCTGTTCATATTCTTTGCCCACTTTTTGATGGGGTTGTTTTTTTCTTGTAAGTCTGTTTAAGTTCCTTGTAAATTCTGGACCTTTGTAGGTTGGGTAGATTGCAAAAATTTTCTCCCATTCTGTAGGTTGCCTGATCACCCTGAAGATAGTTTCTTTTGCTGTGCAGAAGCTCTTTAGTTCAATTACATACCATTTGTCAATTGTGGCTTTTGCTGCAATTGCTTTTTGGCATTTTTATCATGAAGTCTTTGCCCATGACTATGTCCTGAATTGTGGTATTGCCTAGGTTTTCTTCTAGGGTTTTTATGGTTTTGTCTTTAATACAGCTTTAATACATTAAGTCTTTAATACATCTTAATTTTTGTATAAGGTGTAAGGGAGGGGTCCAGTTTCAGTTTTCTGCCTATGGCTAGCCAGTTTTCCCAGCACAATTTATTAAACAGGAGATCCTTTCTCCATTGCTTGTTTTTGTCAGGTTTGTTGAAGATCAGATGGTTGTAGAAGTGTGGTGTTATTTCTGAAGTCTCTGTTGTGTCCCATTGGTCTACGTGTCTGTTTGGATACCAGTACCATGCTGTTTTGAATACTGTAGCCTTGTAGTATAGTTTGAAGTCAGGCAGTGTGATGCCTCCAGCTTTGTTCTTTTTGCTTAGGATTGTCTTGACTATATGGGGTCTTCTTTGATTCCCTGGAATTTAAAGTACTTTTTTCTAATTCTGTGAAGAACGTCAATGGTAGTTTGATGAGAATAGCATTGAATCTATAAATTACTTTGGGCAGTATGGCAATTTTCATGATTCCTCCTATCCATGAGGATAGAATGGTTTTTCCATTTGTTTTTGTCCTCTCTTATTTCCTTGAGCAGTGGTTTGTGGTTCTCCTTGAAGAGGTCCTTCACTTCTCTTGTTAGCTGTATTCCTAAGTATTTGATTCTCTCTGTGACATTTGTGAGTGGAAGTTCATTCTTGATTTGGGTTTCTACTCGTCTGTTGTTGGTGTATAGGAATGCTTGTGAATTTCTGCACATTTATTTTGTATCCTGAGACTGCTGAAGTTGCTTATCAGCTTAAGGAGTTTTGGGGCTGAGAGATGGGGTTCTTTAAACATACAATACTGTTGTCTGCAAACAGAGACAATTTGACTTCCTCTTTTCTTGTTTGAATACTCTTTATTTCTTTTTCTTGCCTGATTGCCCTGGCCAGAACTTCCAATACTATGTTGAATAGGAGTGGTGAGGGAGGGCATCCTTGTCTTGTTCTGGTTTTTAAAGGAAATGCTTCCAGCTTTTGCCCATTCAATATGATATTGGTTGTGGTTTTGTCACAAATAGCTCTTATTATTGTGAGATATGTTCCATCAATACCTGGTTTATTGAGAGTTTTTAACATGAAGGGATGTTGAATTTTATCAAAGGCCTTTTCTGCATCTATTGAAATAATCATGTGGTTTTTGTCATTGGTTCTGTTTATGTGATGGATTATGTTTATTGATTTGCATATGTTCAACCCAGCCTTGCATCCCCAGGATAAAGCCGACTTGATCACGGTGGATAAGTTTTTTGATGTGCTGCTGGATTCGGTTTGCCAGTATTTTACTGAGGATTTTCACATTGATGTTCATTGGGGATATTGGCCTGAAGTTTTCTTTTTTTGTGTGTCTCTGCCAGGTTTTGTTATCAGGATAATGCTGGCTTCATAAAATGAGTTAGGGAGGGGTTCCCTCCTTTTCCATTGTTTGGAATAGTGTCAGAAGGGATGCTATCAGTTCCTCTTTGTACATCTGGCAGAATTTGGCTGTGAATCCATCTGGTCCTGGGCTTTTTTGTTGTTGGTGGTGGTGGTGGTAGGCTATTAATTACTGCCCCAATTTCAAAACTTGTTATTGGTCTATTCAGGGATTCAACTTCTTCCTGGTTTAGTCTTGGGAGGGTGCAAGTGTCCAAGAATTTATTCATCTCTTCTAGATTTTCTAGTTTATTTGCATAGATGTATTTACACTATTCTCTGATGGTAGTCTGTATTTCTGTGGGGTCAGTGGTGTTATCACCTTTATCATATTTTATTGTGTCTATTTGATTCTTCTCTCTCATCAGTCCAGCTAGCAGTCTATCTATTATGTTAATTTCTTCCAAACACCAGCTGCTAGATTCATTGATTTTTTTGGAGGGTTTTTATGTCTCTATCTCCTTCATTTCTGCTCTGATCTTAGTTATTTCTTGTCCTCTGCTAGCTTTTGGATTAGTTTGCTCTTGGTTCTCCAGCGCTTTTAATTGTGAGTTTAGTGTGTCAGTTTCAGATCTTTCTAGCTTTCTGTTGTGGCCATTTAGTGCAATAAATTTCCCTCTTAACACTGCTTTAGCTGTGTCCCAGAGATTCTGGTACGTTGTCTCTTTGTTCTCCTTGGTTTCAAAGAATTTCTTGATCTCTGCCTCAATTTCATTATTTACCCAGGAGTCATTCAGGAGCAGGTTGTTCAATTTCTATGTAATTGTGCGGTTTTGAGTGAGTTTCTTAATCCTGAGTTCTAATTCAATTGCACTGTGGTCTGAGAGGATGTTATAATTTCAGTTATTTTTCATTTGCTGAGGAGTGTTGTACTTCCAATTACATGGTCGAGTTTAGAATAAGTGCCATGTGGCACCAAGAAGAATGTCTAGTCTGTTGATTTGGGATGGAGAATGCTGTAGATGTCTATTAGGTCCACTTGATCCAGAGCAGAGTTCAAGCCCTGAATAACCTTGTTAATTTTCTGTCTCATTGATCTGTCTAATATTGACAGTGGGGTGCTAAAGTCTCCCACTATTATTTTGTGGGAGACTTTGTAAGTCTCTTTGTAAGTCTCTAAGAACTTGTTTTATGAATCTGGGTGCTCCTGTATTGGGTGCATATATATTTAGGAGAGTTAGCTCTTCTTGTTGAATTGATCCCTTTATTATTATGTAATGCCCTTCTTTGTCTTTTTTTTTTATCCTTGTTGGTTTAAAGTCTGTTTTGTCAGAGACTGGAATTGCAACCCCTGCACTTTTTTTTTTCTTTCCATTTACTTGGTGAATTTTCTTCCGTCCCTTTATTTTGAGCCTAAGTGTATCTTTGCATATGAGATGGGTCTTTTGAATACAGCACACCGATGGGCCTTGACTCTTTATCCAATTTGCCAGTCTGTGTTTTTTAATTGGAGCATTTAGCCCATTTACATTTAAGGTTAGTATTGTTATGTGTGAATTTGATCCTGTCATTATGATGCCATTTGGTTATTTTGCACGCACACTAGTTGCAGTTTCTTCATAGAGTCATTGGTCTTCATATTTTGGTGTGTTTTTGCAGTGGCTGCTACCAGTTTTCCTTTCCATATTTAGTGCTTTCTTCAGAAGCTCTTGCAAGGTAGGCCTGGTGATGACAAAATCCCTCAGCATTTGCTTGTCTGGAAAGGATTTTATTTCTCCTTCACTTATGAAGCTTAGTTTGGCTGGATATGAAATTCTGTGCTTAAAATCCTTTTCTTTAAGAATGTTGAATTGGCCCCCACTCTCTTCTGGCTTGTAGGCTTTCTGCTGAGAGGTCTGCCATTACTCTTATGGGCTCCCCTTTGTAGGTGACCTGGCCTTTCTCTGGCTGCCCTTAACATTTTTTCCTTCACTTCAACCTTGGAGAATCTGATGATTATGTGTCTTGGGGTTGATCCTCTCAAGGAGTATCTTGGTGGTGTTCTCTGTATTTCCTGAATTTGCATCTTGGTCTATCTTTCTAGGTTGGGGAAGTTCTGGATAATATCCTGAAGTGTGTTTTCTGGCTTGTTACTGTTCTCCCAGTCTCCTTCAGGTACTCCAATCAATCATAGGTTCGGTCTTTTTACATAGTCCCATATTTCTTGGAGGCTTTGTTGGTTCCTTTTCATACTTTTTTCTCTGATCTTATCTGAATGCCTTATTTCAGCAAGGTGGTCTTCAAACTCTGATATCCTTTCTCCCACTTGGTCAATTCGGCTATTGATACTTGTGTATGCTTCACAAAGTTCACATGTTGTATTTTTCAGCTCCATCAGGTCATTTATATTCCTCTCTAAACTGGTTATTCTAGTTAGCAGCTTCTCTAACCTTTTATCAAAGTTCTTACCTTCGTTGCATTGGGTTAGAACATGCTTCTTCAGCTCAGTGGAGTTTTTTATTACCCATCTTCTGAATCCTAATACTGTCAATTTGTCCGTCTCATCCTCCATCTAGTTCTGCGCCCTTGCTGGACAGGCATTTCGATCATTTGGAGGAGAAGAGGCACTCTGGCCTTTAAGGTTTTCAACATTTTTTTGCTGATTCTTTCTCATCTTCATGAGTTTGTCTAGTTTCGATCTTTGAGGCTGCTGACCCTTGGATGGGGTTTTTGTGGCGACTTTTTGTTGTTGCTGATGCTGTTGTTGTTGCTTTCTGTTTGTTTTTCTTTCAGTGGTCAGGTCCCTCTTCCATAGGGCTACTGCAGCTTGCTGGGTGTTCACTTCAGGCTGTATTCATCTGGTTTGCTCCTGTGCCTGGAGATGTCAGTCAAGGAGGATGGAGAACAGCAAAGACAGGTGCCTGCTCATTCTCTGGGATCTCTGACCTCGAGAGGCACCAACCTGACGCCAGTAGGGTCACTCCTGTATAGGGTGTCCGAAAACCCCTGTTGGAGGGTCTCACCCAGTTGGGTGGCACGGGGACCGTGACCCGTTTAATGAAGCACTTTGACTGTCCCTTGGTGGAGCGGGTGTCCTTCACTGGGGTCATCCGACTCGTCTGGGCTGCCCGGATTCCTCAGAACTACCCAGAGGAAAGGCTACGTCTGCTGATCTACAGAGACTGCAGCCAACCCTCCCATTAGGGGCTCAGGCCCACGGAGATCAGGGTTCTGTCCCTGAGCCCCTGGCTGGAGTTGTTGGAGTTCCTGAAGGTAGGCTCCACCCAGTGAGGAAGGATGGGTCAGGGTCAGGCCTGAAGAGATGCTGTGGCCTGAATCTGCCACAGCCAGTGTGTTGGGCTATGGGGGATGCCTCTTGGGACCAAGCTGTCCAGCCTCCCTGGCTCCAGCCGGAAAAAAGCATGGCCTGGAGCTATAGAGATGGCTGCCGCCCTTCCCCTGCCCAGGGAACTCAGCGTGTTAGGCAGTTATCAGTCCCAGTGTTGGCTGCTGCCCCTCCCCCAAGGAGCTCCAAGGGCTTAGACAGCAGGCAGCCACAGCTGTGGTGCTCGTCGCCCCTCCCCCTGGGAACTCGGCAGCCTTAAGCAGATTCTAGCTGAGAGACCATTGAGAATCTGCACGGCTCCAGGGTCAGAATCCTAGGCCCCAGTGGCGTGGGTTTGCGAGTGGGATCTTCCGTCCGTGGGTTGCACAGTTCTGTGGAAAAAGCACGGTTTCCCACGGCTGGGTAACACTCTCACTCACCAGCTCCCTTGGCTGGGGGATGGAGGGCTCCCCTGCCCTGTGTGGCTCTCAGGTGGGCCACGACACCACATTGCTCTTCTTTCCTCTCCATGGATCACACTAGGCACCTAGTCAGTTCTGATGAAAGAACCTATACCTTGGTTGCCAGTGCAGGATTCACAGGCTATTATGGCTCTTCAATGGGAGGCTCTGATCGCTGCTGCTTCTAGTTGGCCATCTTGGCCCTGCCCTGATATTTTTTATTTTCTACAATGAACACATATTGTTTGGAACATGTATTTTAGAGCATTCTAAGTAATCAAACAACTATCATCCTATTTAAAAAGGACTAAATTAATTTCATATTTTTTACATCCTCAAATCCAAACCATGAAGAATTTTATGAAACTCCACTTTGTTCTGATCATGGTCAATAGACTAATATTTTACTTAACATAAGTCAGTAATTTTATGGAATTTGTCAATATAATCTGGAAATAAAGTAAATGTTGAAACAGACAATAATAATTTATTAATTTAGTAGTTATTATGGATGTATCATAATACATCAAAACCTAAACATCTTATATAACTAAGAATTTATCTTGTTTAGATTTGCTTTTAAAGCAACTTTTTTTGTAAATGTAGGATAATTCTTCAGTTATAGTACATTATAGAAGTATTCTCAACCTGCACTGTTAAAATAAACATGAAATTTACATATACCCTATATACACACACACGTGTGTGTATATATACATTTTATATAAATATATACATATATATTTTATCTATAATATATACATATATCTATAATATATACATATTATAGATAAAAATAGTAACTGGTGTGATTTCACATAAGTGCATTGAATACTTAAGAAACTGATGATCTATAAAATTTAGAATTCAGCTGCCATATTTCTAAGAACTTATATTTGCACAGTATTATATTTTAATGTTCTTGGCAAGAGCCATGCCATTACAGTGAAATTATTCCAAAAGCAGCTAAACTAAAAACCTCAAAGAATACAGCACAACTTGACAGAAGAGGATGGAAAGCAATATAATGAGTCAACAGAATTTTAGTACCTGCTCTGTGCCCAAATGAAGCCTGTTCAAGTGGTTAAAAAAGTGCCAGACATGGCCCCTGTCATAAAGAAGCATTGAGGAGATGCAACAAACCTCACTAAAAGTTTTGAAAACAGGCATGAAATTGCATTGTGTTGATTATAAGAATAATAGATATCCAGATAAAAGGAAAAAGGGGGGGGGGAAAGACTAAATAACACACATTAAAGGCTTCCTGAAGGAGGAAGAATTCAAGAAGGTCCAAGAAGGATGAGTGTGGTCTAGTCAGGAGGTATGGAGACATGTTATTTCAGAAGATGAAAAGTGACTGAATAAAGACAATAAGGCCATTAATTTAAATGAAAATTGACTGAATAAAGACAATAAGGCCATTAATTTAAGGGAGAAATGATAAGCACAAGGAGGAGAAGAATGAGACGATTTGATGAGCAGAAACAATGAAGTGCAATAAAGTGAAGGTCAGAAAATGGGAACTATAAACATGTCTTCACTCTGTCAGGCACAACCAAATGCCACTGAGTCATCCAATCTCCAGGGAAGCCGCCTTGGAGTCTTTTAGAGGAATTTATCAGCAATTCAGAATATCAAATATCAGTCTTAGTATGGGGTAATGCTGATGGCTTGGAATCTTGTGCTTAACACAAGTTTTTATGTCAAGATACTGCTCCAAATGTTCGTTTCATCTTAAATTTAGCTGTTCTGGGATTCTACTTTGTTCTTCAACTCTCCTAATCTTTTTTTGGACTCCAGTTTATGGACCTTGGGCTCATTAAGCAACACATCCCTTTGGTTGCATCTTTGCTATGGGGACTGAATCTGACCTTTCTCATAGTCATATTCTACAAAAGCTAGATAATTTATCATTTGAAAATCTATGACTAGGTGTGATCCTTAAGTGCTATATTTATTTCAACTATTTGTAGGAAGTTTGGTGTTTGGAGCTTATGCAAATTTACTGAATTAAAAGTGTGTAATTTATGAGAGGAGTCTTGAATCTAATCTTTTCTATTTGGGAGTTTGAAAAGAATAAAGGGGAAATCATTGGGATGAATATGGTTTTGTTTCGTACAATGGAAACTCATGTGTGGAAATGATCTATAGGGCATTCAGTTCAGCTTCCTGCCAATGCAGAATTGCTCCCTACCATAAAACCTCAGAGGCTGACTTCAGACTATCTTAAAATATGACTCAGCTGCTACCAAACATCAAGGAGAGCTTGTAGGAGTCCTGGACAATATGCTTCGATATGAACTGGTGACCTCCTTCGGTAAACTGTACTACCTTCCACATCCAAACATATTTTCTACTTGTGATTGGTCTTATGAAAGTAAAATCTTGGTAATAAGACAAGGTAAAAACTTGCTTTGTTATGGCTTATTGAATCTGTCTTTTAGGATGCAGCCTGTCTCTGGAACAATATATTAAAAGGACTAGGCCCACTCTTATCCATCCTAGCCGTTGTACAAAATTCATCACATGCCCTACACTCTGGCTGCCACATCAAAGCAAGCTACAGACAATTAAGCTTGTTTTAGGCAATTTCCCTAACCTTTTCTCTGACTTCCATAAAGGTGACCTCAGCTAATGCAACACCCTATTATGTAACCCCCATGTGAAGCTGAATGAATGAATGGACTTAAATCTGGTCTTGAATCCAAATCTTATAGTGTCAATAGCCAGCCTAAAATATCCATCTTTCAATAGATTCCCGTAACTTTCAAAACAACCAAATCAATATGGCCTACAAGAACTGGTTAAAATCTGGCTCTGACTGTGGCTACTTGCTCAGCCTCATCACATGCCATTTATGAACACTTGTACTCCAGCCTATACAAGTTTTTGTTTGTTTGTTTGTTTGCCTTCTCCATTGTATCATGATTCTTCAGCCTCAGATTCCTTGCAAATGCTGTTTACTTTGCTGTTTACTCTTCCCTCCCCACCCCATTCCCAATCTTACTCCCTTCTCATCATTTTGCTGGACAACTGCAACTCATCTTTCACCTCTCAACTCAAATGTTGCTTCCTCAAGAACAGCTTCCTGATACCTTCAAATATTTCAGTTCTACCTAATACATGCATTTATATTTTCTTGCAATTTGTATTCAGAGCAAGTATTGCTAATAATAATTATGAATGTCCTTAGTACCTAGTGGGCCATCAATAATCATTTTATAAGTCTGAATAAGGCTAAGCGCTGTGGCTAATGCCTGTAATCCAGCACTTTGGGAGGCCAAGGTGGGGGGATTGCTTCAGTCCCAGAGTTTGAGACCCGCCTGGGCAACATGGTGAGACCTTGTCTCTACAAAAAATATTAAAATTAACTGGGCATGGTGGCACATGCCTGTAGTCCCAGCTACTGAGGAAGCTGAGGTCACTTATACCCAGTGGGAAGTTGAGGCTGCAGTGAGCCATGATTGTGACACTGATTATGCACCCCAGCCTGGGCAACAGAGCTGAGATCTTGTCTCAAAAAATAAAAATAAAAATAAATAAATTTTAGAAAGATTTAAAGACTGAATGAAAAGCATACTGAGCATGTGTCTGTGCAAGATCTGCAGTTTCTGTGTTTAACACAAGTAGGGCTCTCACATCAGCATGGAAAAATGCTATCTTGCTTTTTGCTTTTGCGTCATTGGAATTCCCAGGGGTTCTATCTTGGAACAATCAAATGACTTAGCAAAAAACAGATAGAAGTAGAGTATAGGTGTTTATTATGTACAGATCATTTGAGAAATATGAAGCTTTGGAAAAAATGAAAACTACCAGTACCCAGATCTATTGTGGCACAAGGGAGTAGTCTACACCAATCAATCTCTTCTTTCGAATCCATTGCACTCACTCAGATACAAAGGGATCGTTAGAAGAACAGAAAAGAGGCAGAGACATCATAACTTTTTTAAAAATGTCAATGTGGTAGTAAATATTACTAAGACAAAGATACTTATTTTGTGTCTCTTAGCTACTTGACTTAAGAATATCTAGAATAGCTAGTCTGCTCCAAAAAAAGACTGTATATTCAGTATGGGATTAGTTATCCTACAGTAAAAATCAATCCCAAAATCCCAGTGGCTAAACACAGCACATCCATTTCTCACTTCCTCTACATGCCCAAGGCAAGTTGACATTGGATTCTGTTCACTGTGGTCATTCAAGGACTGAGGCTAAACGGGGGGTTCAGAAGACAGGGGTTTCTTCTTAATACAGGCTTCCTTGATGAACCACAACATGGAATGAAACAGCAAAAAATTACCCATTAGCTCAGGATGTTACCCTTAGAAGTGAAACACATCACTTCAGCTCATGTTTCATTGATCAAAGCAAGTCTCACGGTCACGTCTAACTACAAAGTTGTTGACAAAGTGTAATCCTACTATGTGCCAGTATCAAGACAAAACAGTACTAATGGCTATCGCAAGAACCATGTGAATTGATAGAGCCCAGAACAAAGGTTATCATGACCTTGACCTCTCTGTGCACTAGCAGAGCTGGGATTGGTATAAAATAGAGACACCAGGGAGGAAAAGAACTTGCATAAACCCAAAAAAGCCTAACCCCAGGAGTACAAAGTGGCAGCTCAACAGGAAAAGGAAAGAACTTAAGGAAATGTTTGCTCACCTTCATTCTCTGGACTCCGTATGTGTTTATTACCAACTAAATGTAAAACTGTTTTCTTTCTAGTAATACATTGCACATACACACACATAACCAAGGGGTTATACTATTATAGTGCAATTGTGATTATTTTAAAAGATTAAAGACATTTAGGGGGAGAAAGGACAAAAGTATTTTTAGCAGAGGTCTGAAGTAGCTTTAAAATGTTAAAAACAGTTGGGGCAAGGTGGCTTATGCTTATAATCCCATCACTTTGGGAGGCCAAGGCAGGAGGATCACTTAAGCCCAGGAGTTTAAGACCAGCCTGGGCAACATAGTGAGACCACAGCCCTATAAAAAAAAATTAAAAGAATTAGCTGAGAATGGGGGTACACACCTGTAGTCCCAGCTATTCAAGAGGTTGAGGTGGGAAGATTCATTGAGCCTGCAAGATCAAGGCTGCAGTGAACCAAGATCACAGCACTGCACTCCAGCCTGAGTGACAGAGAGTGACCCTATCTCAAAAAAAAAAAAAAAAAAAAAAAAAGGTTAAAAACAGCTGGAATGTGTAAAAAATATTGAAGATAAGGGAATCTAGTAGGAAAAAAGTTTAGAAGAGAAAGTGGGTGTCACTAAGAATCCTACTTCGGGAATGAGGCAGGATCATTTACTGATATTTAATTCATATCAATCCTCTCTTCCATTTTCTTTCCACCTTACCAAACAGGTAGCCAGATCCTTTGAATTTCCTGATTCAAGTATTGTGCTATGCAAACAGCAAAAGACCAACTTCATAGAGGACACCATGCCAGTGTTTACAGGGTAGGGAGAAAAAGAAAAAGACCCATAACTTAAGAACAAAGTAAAGGGAAGTATACAAATAACAGAGGCACACCTGTGCGAAGAATGGCCCTGCTCTGTAGCACTAACCTGAGAAGTTAGCTAAACTCAGGGCATTGCTATGTGGTCACTCAGGAACACTGGACCCTAATCAAAAGTAATAATTTCTATGTCCCAAGCCTAAAAGAAAAGCAGCACAGTTGCCAGACTTGGAAGGAACATTGACAATAGGCATCGCAGAGTTTATCAGTAAGGTAAGAGGAGTCTCCTTCTTATTTTGGTGCAGCCTAAAATGTCTCAGAATTTTGACAATCTGGTGGAGTAGAGGGAAGATGACATTAAAGATTAAAATTGCTGCTGGGCATGGTGGCTCGTGCCTGTCTTCACAGCTACTCAAGAGGCTGGGGAGGATGGCTGAAACCCAGGAGTTCAAGACAGCGGTGAGCTATGATTGCACCACTACACTTCAGCCTCAGTGACAAAACAAGACCTCATCTCTAATTAAATTTGCTACCAGCCCTACAGGATGGGAACTCAAAGGCAGATTTAAGTTGATTTATGGGGAAAAAAAAGTCTCAATCCTTATATACCAGAATTTACAGTTAAAAAGCTATACTCATTAGAAAAAGGAAAGAATATGGACTAGGACCAGACTTATGAAGACATTAGAAGAGGAGGGCCTATTTTACTTGTCATCATCTATTTTTGTCTGCCTTGAGAGAAAAGGAAAATAAGTATGCCACTGGGGAGATCCTGCAGATATGATGGTGCTAGACCTGATCTTAGGGTAAGTGCCTGTCTTAGTCCAGTTATTGCTGCTATAACAAAATGCCTGAGGCTGGATACTTTATAAACAATAGAAATGTGTTTCTTACAGTTCTGGAGGCAGGGAAGTCCAAGATCAAAGCACCAGTAGGTTCATCATCTGGTGAGAGTCAGGTCTCTGCTTCCAAGATGGTGCCTTGAACACTGCATCTTTCAGAGGAGAGGAATGCTATGTCTTCACATGGCATAAGATGGAAGGGCAAAGAAAGATGAACTCTCTCCATCAAGCTGTTTACCTAACCCCACTCAGGAGGAAGGACCCCTCATGGGCTAATTTCCTCTTAAAGGCCCCTACATCTTAATACTATCACATTGGCAACTCCCCATTTTAGAGATAACACATTCAAACCACAGCAGTGCCTAATGCAATACCTGATGCATGAAAGCGACCTACCCTAAAAGCTGCCAGGGGCTATATTCAAAGTACCAGACAACCTACAGAACCAGTGATTGCCATCTCTAGGAGAAGGAATTTTGGAAAGGCAAATAAATGTTGAATCATAAAGGGTGCCCTAGGTTGGACCTTGGAATAATATTTATGCTGCCTTTCTAATAAAGAATTTATTTTGCCTAGTGGGTTATCTATCTCTCAAATTCTTAGTAACTACAAAATACTGAATATTATTCCAAAAACATCAGGGTTCAGTGTTGCCTTTATGTAATTTCAGTGATCACACCACTCCTTCTAGGTCCCCTCCAACTGAAAGAATGTGACATAGAGCAACTACTTTGAGTTTGCTGAAAATTTGCTGATGTGCATCAAATAATACGGGGGGAGTGGTAGGGGACTCTTAAAATTTAGAAATGAAGGAATGCCTGACTTCTGATTTGTCAATCTGTGAAGGTTTTCCTTAGAAGTTTTAGAGTACTTTCATCACTAATTAATAAATAATGATGTGTCAGACAAGCAAATTTAATACTGAGAAAACTAACAGATACGCTTTTCAAAAGCTATTAACACTGACTTCAACTCATTTAAGTGCCATTATTTCAGTGTTTTGTTCAATGAAAACTGACACTTGGTATATTAGACCAATTATGAGATAGAAAATCGTGTGCGAAATAATTATAGTCAAGCCCTCACTGTCAGGTTCCTATCTTCCTTTCCAACTTCTTTCTTCCCAAAACAAGTCATTTCCTCTAGCCACTAGTCTCTGAGCATCTCCCAAATCCTCACTTCCTCCCCCATGTCTTTACTTATAAAATTCCTCCCGCAATTGTGCCCCTTCTAATTGTTTTGTGGACCAAAACCAAGATTTAGTCATCCTTGTATCCCCTACAGGCCCTAGCATGGCGCCTGCACATAAAAAGCTATACAACAAATGCTTGCTGAAGTGAATCGAATTTTTATTGTTGACTTCAGTCATTATTATAGCAATTCTCACATCACAGGTTGCATAAGGACTTACCAACCTGTACTGCTACCCCTTCTTAATCTGACAAGAGAAACCACCTTGTTGAGAGAAGAAAATAAAAGGAGGAAAAGCAAGTGGGCAGGATGAAAAAATAAAAACTGTACAATTGAAGTCAATTCCATGGAAGAACAATTTCTTTACTACCTTAAATAGGTGTGTTGGTCAAATGTACAATGTTAAAGAAACATTCCTATTTAGTTAATAGTGCATGATAGACCTCATCAGAGTTAGTCTCCATTCTTTGGAGGATTCTGTAGGGTTTTTGTAGGCTAAAAAGCTTCAGTTTTAGGAAAGTTTGGACTACTTTCTATTGAAATTGCTTATCTTTTGGATTTCATCCCTCTCCAGGGCATATTAGAAGAGTGAATCAATTCTACTTAAAGTGAAAGGACTTGGGTAATTAGGTGAACCACTCAATTTATTTAGAGACAATCCTTAGATGTGTGAAATAATTTCAATAAAGCTCATTTTCATGCCAAGATTGATATGGGCATTAAGCTCTTCTGTTAGCAGACATAAGTGCAGTTCAAGTATTTCACATATAGTCACCTTAGTCTTTGTGATTTTAAAATATGTAAATGTTTTGTGCTTAAATAATAATGAAGATGGTAATGTTTATGAAATACCTACTATGTGCCAGCCCCCATGATAAGCACTTACCACAGAATGATTCAGCTTAATACTCATTAGTAATAACAGAATTGATATTTTCTTTTAACAGATGAGAAAACTAAACCACAAAGAGATTAAATAACTTGGCTAGGGCCACACAGTCTTGTGGCAAAGACAAAATCAGACCAAAGACAAATTCCACGGTCCTCACTCTTAATTACTGTATCACGTTGTGGCCCAAGTTCACAGTGTGTCCCATTAATTAGGTGGCACCTGTGATGGCAGCAGTTTGAAAAAAGTTGATCAATTTACTATATAAGATTCTCATCAATAGGATTTTAAAAAGAGATAAGAAAGTAAAGAGGCAGTTGTAGTTTTCCTTCCAATGGAAAATTTGAGAATAGATACATGTCACTCTGCCAGGCCCCACTGAAGCAGCTAGGTGGGGAGGAGGCTTCTACCAGATTGCTGTAACCAGACACGCCTAGCTGAGACTGGGTGAATGGTTGTGTGAGGAGGAATCTGTAACTCACAGAAACCTTACTGTCAACTACCCAGTACCCACGTGGTTATGTGAGCAAATATCTACTTGCCTGTCATCATATTGAAAAGGCTTTGTTCTGCTTACCAGCTTTGTGATAATTTGTTCCAAGGCCACAAAGAAAGAAAATAAAACAGACGGTTGATGATTACTCAGCTATGCTGTGCTAGGTAAACTTTTCAACATGCTTAGCAGTGATTTGAAAACATAAATAATTCTCTTACCATATTTTCAAATGGTCCAAAATGGAATGAGAGCTAATATTATTAAGACAATAAGTAGAGATATGAAATTATCTCAATAAACCAGAACATTAGAGGAAACCCAAGTAAAATTTAATAAAGTCATGGATTTTAGTTCAAAATTCGTAGAAATTGAGTGCAGAGTGAGAGGGAGTTGGATGAACTTTCTGCATCAAAAGGCATTGCACAGGACGTAGATTGCAATCCATAAGAAGCCAGAATTTTCCAACAGTCTTAATCAACATTACTACCAGGCTAGGGTCTTTATCAAGAAAGGTGATGGTGATGGAAGATTATGTTCAGTTTAGATGCCACTATTTAAGAACAAGTCTATCCAGAGAAGGAGAGTGACCAGAATGAGAGCTTTGGGAACCTGTGCATGTAATGAGTGGATAGAGGAACAGAGGAAATTTAGCCTGAAGAGGAAGGCACTACAGGTGAATTTGATAGAGCTCTTCATGATGTAATGGAAAGTGTGCTGAGCCTGGAGACCAGTCTCAACCGTAGTACTCTGAAAACTAGGGCAACCACTTAACCAGCCAAACTCTCAGAACCTTAAGCCTACATGATTTGTTTATCCCTAAGTTATCTAGACTCAATAAGCTGGGTACTGAGAACACAGAAATAAAGAGAAAAGCTGTGGACCTTGAAGAGCTTATAGGCTTGTGCCTAATACAGACGAGTTTCAGACTGTTAACATACAGAGTAGTGATGTCCTGGGAATGATGTTCTGGGAGCTCAGAGGATGGGCAACTCACCTTGAAACAGGGCATTTTGACCAGCCTTTTTGATACAATCCTTTTATATGGTGTATTAATTTGCTAGGGCTGCTGTAACAAAGTACCACAAACTAGATGGCTTAAACAACAGACATTTACTGTCTTACAGTTCTGGAGGCTAGAAGTCTGAGATCGAAGAGTCAGCAGGCCTGGTTCCTCCTAAGGCCTGTAAGGGAGAATCTGTTCCATGCTGCTCTCCTGGCTTCTGGTTGTTTGCTGGCAATCTTTTGCTTTCCTTGGCTTGGTGATACATCACCATGATCTCTGTCTTCATCTGCACATGGTTTTCTCCCTGCATCTCTTCACAAAGTCTTTCCTCTGTGTATGTCTGTCTCTGTGGCCAAATTTCCTTTCGTATTATATGTAAGAACAAAGTCACATTGGATTAGGGCCCACCCTAATGGGCTCACTTTAACCGGATCATCTGCAAAGACCCCATTTCCAAATAAAGTCACATTCACAGGTACAGGGGGTTAGGATTTTAACACCTTTTGGGGGGACAAAATTCAATCCACAATATATGGCTTATTTGAAATAATCATGTCCAGATGTCTTTTTTTTTTCTTTTTGTTACTATCTAAGCAGCAACTGCAACAAAATTTCTACTCCCATGCCAGCAGGAGCCCCTGACCCTCCACCCTGAGCCTAATACTCACCTCACCGTGGATCCTTCTTTGATCTCTGACTCCACTGCAGAACTCATTCTCCCCTCACCTCATTCCTGAACCACATCCCCTCTCTCTCCCCACCCACAGAGGAGTAAGTCAGCAATGCTGTAAAGGTCAGCAACAGAATAAGAATAAATGTTTTAATAATTCCTTAGGATTTTTTCCTGGGTTGAAAATGTAATGGTTCATTATTTTATCCATCAAAGTGAACTCAAATGATGATGCATAAAAATGTTTCTGGAATCAAAATGTCCTCAGGGTAAAAGTTACCAAAATAGCCAAATCAAAATATCATATAACAAATTATGTGATCCAGAAGAGTCTTGGATAGCACGCTTGTGAAGGCCACGCCAGAGCTGAGTGTAGAAGGACAAATGGAAAAATTAATCAGGCAAGTAAAGGAACATTCTTGGCTGAAGGAAAAGCAAATGTAAAGCCACGATACCGAGAAAGTAGGAGGCATCAGAGACCCTGAAGCGGTATGGCATGACCAGGGCACAGAAGAAGGGGTGGCAGGCACAGACCTAACCCTCAAAGGCCTAGTATACACCACTGGTTGTCTACTCACTTTATTATTATCTCATTTATCACTGCAATAGAGAGTGAGCCGAGAATTGGAAGTAAAAAGTGGCATGCCCAGACATTTATGTGCAGTTTCAAAAGATCACTTTGACAACCATAAGGAGGGTGGATTAAAAGGCCAAAGACTGGACATGGGAAGACCAGTGAGAAGTCTTTGTAATAATGAAGGTAAACAACGATGAAAGCTACGCTAACATGGCAAGCATGGGAAGTGGGGCAACCCTTCCCAGCTGTTTGTGGAAATATTTAGCGGGTAGAATCCACAGGGTTTTAATGAGAATCTTGAGGAAGCTAAATGAATGGTTTCCAACTCCAGCTGCACATCAGAGGCACCTTGGGAGCTTTTTTAAACGTGGATTTTTCTGGCCCTGTCTGAGACTTAGTGAATCATAATGTTTGTGTTCAAGCCTTGTGATTTTGAAGATCTTCTCCAGCCAGTCTCTGTGACTAAACGTTTAAGGGCTGATACCCAGGAGAAAGAGGAAACACTCTGTTGATTCAGGATCAGGTTTTAGTCCCATATAAGAAAAAACATATTTATAATTAAACTGTTTAAAGATAAACCATTCCCTCAGAACGTTCTTGCTGAATATATTCGAGAAGGGGCCAGCAAACTCGGTAAAGGGAGGTCGTAGAAGGGCTCTTTACTTGTCAGAAGAATGAGAGAGCCTTGAAGGCACTCCAGAGGCAGAGCTCCCCATGCGCAGTGAGCGGGCCACTGCAAAGCCAGCCAGAGCAACAGCCAGGCACTCAAAGGAAATCTGCCTGCCCAGGCCCTGTGTGTGCACCCCTTTTGCTCCAGCTGTGGCTTCAGACACTGTCTCACTCTGACCTGGTTTAGATTCCAGGTTCTGGCCTTTGGATCTGTGTGTGTTTCCATGACAACCTCATTCTACTGGAGCCATGCTTGCTGTCTGGCTGCTGCATTTAGATTCACCCGGGTACCCCACCCTATGGTTTCAATTTGTCATGACTCCTGAGATGACTTTGAGTCTAGCCCACCTCACACCTACCTTCCAGCCCCATTCAACCTTTCCAAGCTTCCTCCCTGCTCGTGCCCACATTCAGACTCTGTCTCTGGCTCAGAATGTAAACTACCAATTCTAACATTGGTCTGCTGGACAAAGTTTCTGTGAGATTATGAAGATCTAGTAGCTTCCCAGTACTAGTGGGCAGGAAACTACAATTATTGAAAGCACAGGCTTTGAACCCAGACTTGAATTTCAATCTAGACTGTGTTACAGTAAGCAAGTTACCTAACCTCTACCAGCCTCAGTTTCTAAACCTACGTAAAGATGATAAATGCACCTAACCTAAGTTATAAGGATACAAGCAGCATAGCCAGCTACACCAAGTGAGCATGAACAGATGACACAGTCTCTTCTGATTTTTGGTTAACAACCCAAGCATCCAGGTATCTTTATTAACAGGATGTTCCATATCTCCCTCTTGAAGCCTAATGCCAATTAGTCCAAGAATTCTGAAGATTCATTCCATCTGAAAAGGTCAAATCTGCGTAAGTCAAAGAGAGAGCTGGAGCTGCTGGTCAGTCCACGGACCCAGTTTCTGCACACAGCGTCATGAAGACTCTTCCTCTGCTCTCTGACGGATGCTTGCTCACTATACCAGTAATGCCTTTGCTGGCTCCAATGTGTGCCCAGGGTGTCTGAGAGACACAGGGTGCCTCACTCTTGGGTTCCCAGGTAACAGCCATTGCTCTGCTGCAGCCGGCCCCTCCTCAGACTCTTACGTTGGAGTCCTGTGCACTAACTCCCAATGAGGTTCTGCCCAGAGCTCCCTTTCAAGGCCTTGAGGTTTACGTTAGTTTCCTAGAGTTGTCATAACAAATTACCACAGACTGATTGGCTTAAAACACAGAAATATCTTCTCTCACAGTCCAAGAAAGCAGAAGTCTAAAATCGAGGTGTCAGCAGAGCCGGTTTCTTTTGGAGGCTGCAAGGGAAAAACTCTCATGCCTCCCAGCGTCTGATGGCTCCCAGCAATCTTTGGCATGCCTTGGCTTGTAGCTGCATCACTCCAATCTGTATCTTCTTTTTCACCTGTTTTCTTCATTCTGTGTAATGCTAGGAGTCCTCCCTTCTTATAAGGATACCAGTCATTGGATTTAAGGCCCATCCATTAAATGACTATAACTTTGTCTTAACTAATTACACCTGCCCACCTTATTTTCTAACAAGGTTACATTCTGAAGTTTCAAATAAACATGAATTTGGGGGCCTTTTGTTGATAACAAGAATTAACAACCCATTTTCATAATTTCAGATCTCTGAAAGAAGAGTTTTCACACCCCTTTCCTCAAGAAAATCTACTGAGCTCTGTATGCAAATTTTCCTTTTACAGTCTCCTTCAGAGCAAGAGAAAACAGATATTCATATATTTTCAAGTGTCTTAATTAATAAGAAAAATATACTCATGGAGTCTTGCTAGCCCTACTCCCAGAATCTAGAGGGAACTGGAATAATTTTATCTTATTTTGTATGTGAAGTATATACAAAGTCTAGCACATAGAAAGCCCTCAATTATTGGTAATTACAGTCGTGAGTCGCTTAACAACAGGGATATGTTCTAAGAAATGCATTGCTAGGTGATTTCATGGCTGTGAGAACATCATAGGGTGTACTTACACAAAGCTAGATGGTATAGCCTACTGCTCCTAGGCTACAAGCCTATACAGCATATTACCACACTGGATACTGTAGGCAATTGTAACACAATGGTAAGTGTTTGTGCATCTAAACATAAAAAGGTACAGCAAAAATACAGTGTAAAAGATGAAAATGGCACTCCTGTATAGGTCACTTACCATGAATGGTGCTCAAAGGACTGGAAGTAGCTCTGGGTAAGTCAATGAGTGAGTGATGAGTGACTGTGAAAGCCTAGGACGTTACTGTACATTATTGCAGACTTTTAAAAGACTATACACTTAGGCTATACTAAATTTATTTTAAAATTAAGTAATTGAGCTATAATATTATGATGGCTATGATGTCACTAGGTGATAGAAATTTTTCACCTCCATTATTATCTTATGGGACCACCATCCTATATGCAATACATTGTTGACTGAAATACCATTATGCAGCACATGGCTGTATTTATTATTCCAGAAGGTAATCAAAAGTACCCTGAGGATACAAAGCATCAGGATAAAATTTAATTTGCTGGAGGCAAAATATCTGCCTTATTTAGTTTCCAGCACAATTTGAGTGGAACCCTCAATGCAGTCTGGCAGGCTCTGTATCCCTCATATAAGACCTAAGTAAATTTTATACATCTTTGGCTCATGGATCGCATGAACAATTATGTGTATCAGAGCTCTCTAACAATCTGAACATTTCAGGGCTCCTGACTAGTGCTAACCTAGAGTAGATAAACAGTATTCCATTATGTATATATACCACATTTTCTTTATCCATTCATCTGTTATTGCACAGTTAGGTTGATTCAGTAACTTGGCTATTGTGACTAGTGTTGCAAAGAATACAGGACAATTCATGTTCAAAGTGGAGAAAAGTGAGATATGGACACTCACTAAGGGCTTCTGCCTTGTGACGAGCATATCTTCAGATCTACAGGTTCCATGAAACCATGGGACAGTTGTAGAGGCAGCATCTTGGGACTCTTCTGCAGTTACAAAGCAGGATCTCATTCAAGACTCCAGTCTAAATCTAGACCTTTTAGGCTGAGTGGAGCCACTGTTTGACTCCCTGGGCAAAGCTGGTCTAGCTCCTCTGCTTCTCTAAAATCTATAGAAGCAGGAGTCTCCCTGCCTGAATGGGGTTGTTGGGAGTGCTTTTGGCTGAGTGGAACCATTGTTTGATTTCCTGGGTCAAGCCAGTCTCAACACAACAAAGACCATGTATGAGAAGCCCACAGCTAACAATATACTCAAAGATAAAAAAAAATTGAAAGCCTTTCCTCTAAAATCCGGAACAAGATACAATGCCCACCCTTACCACTTCTATTCAACATAGAATTGGAAGTTCTTGCCAGAGCAATTAGGCAAGAGAAAGAAATGAAAAGCATTCAAATAGAAAAGGAAGAAGTAAACTTTTCACTGTTTGCTGACAACATGATCCTACATATAGAAAAACCTACAAATTCCACCAAAAGACTGTCAGGACCAATAAATGAATAAAGTTGCACAATACAAAATCAACACATAAAAGTCAATGGTGGTTCTATATACTACTGAAGAACTATCTGAAAATGAAATCAAGAGAACAATCCCATTCAAAACAGTAACAGAAACAATAAAATACTTAGGAAAAAATTTAACCTAGAGGTAAAAGATCTATACACTAAAACCTATGAAATGTTAATGAAAAAAATTGAAGAAGACACAAATAAATGGAAAGAAATTCATGTTCATGAGTGGAAAGAGTTAATATTCTTAAAATGTCTATACCATCCAAAGTAATGTACAGATTCAATGCAACACCTATCAAAAGTCCAACATCATTTTTCATAGAAATAGAAAAAACAATCTTAAAATTCATATAGAACCACAAAAAATCCTGAATAGTCATGGCAAGCATAAGCAAAAAGAATAAAGCTGGAGGTAACAAGCTACCTGATTTCAAACTATACTATAAAACAATAGTAATTAAAACAGCATGGTATTGGCAAAAAAAAAAAAAAGAACATGTTGACCAACGAAACAGAATAGAGCACCCAGAAATGAATATATGCAAGTCAATTAATTTTTGACAAAGGTGCCAAGAATATGCAATGGGAAAATGGCAGTTTGAATTTCCACATACAGAAGAATGAAACTGGACTGTTATCTCACATCATATGCAAAAACTAACCCAAATGGATTAAAGACTTAAAACAAGAAACTCTAAAACTACTAGAAACAAACATGGGGGAAAACACTACATGACATTAGTCTGGTCAATGATTTTTTTTTTATTTGACTCCAAAAGTTCAAGCAATGAAAGCAAAAATAGACAAATGAGATTACATCAAACCAAAAAGCTTCTGCACAGCAAAGGAAACAATTTGCACTGTACAGAGTCAACCTTTGGATTAGGAAAAAACATTTGCAAGCCATACATCTGTTAAGGGACTAATATTCAAAACATACAAGGAGCTCAAACAATTCAATACCAAAAAACCAAAAATCTCAATTTGAAAAATGTGCAAGAGACCTAAATAGGCATTTCTCAAAAGAAAACATACAAATGGCCAACAGATGTGTGAAAAATGCTCAGTATCACTAATTATTAGGAAATGTGAAGTAAAACCACAATGAGATATCATCTCACACCTGTCAGAATGGCTTTTATCAAAAGCATGAAAGATAACAAATGTTGGCAAGGATGTGGAGAAAAGGAAACCCTCATACACTGTTGGTTAAATGTAAATTAGTGCAGACACTATGGAAAGCACTATGGAAGTTCCTCATAGAACTAAAAATAGAATTATCATACGATCCAGCAATCCCATTTCTGGGTACTTACCCAAAAGATTTGAAGTCAGTTTCTCTAAGAAATGTCCTGTATTCATTACAGCCTATTCACAATAGCCAAGTTATGGAATCAACCTAAGTGTCCCTCAATGGATGAATGGATAAAGAAAATGTGGCATAGACACACAATGAAATATTCAGCCTTTAAAAAGAAAATCTGTCATTTGCAACATGGGTAGAATTGGAGAACACTATGCTAATGAAATAAGTCAGATACAGAAAGACAAATACCACATGTTCTCACTCGTATGTGGTAGGGGGAATGGCCAGATGGTTGAAGGGTACAAAATATCAGACAGAAGGAGTATGTTTTATTTTTTTGAGTTTCATTTGCACACTCTGGTGAATATAATTAATAATATTGTATATTTCAAAATTGCTAAGAGTAAATTTCAGACATTCTCATCACAAAAAAATGGTAAGTTTTTTGGGTGATGGACATGTTAACTAGCTTGATTTAATTTTTCCACATTGTATTTATAAATTATTAATATACTTTGTACCCTATAAGTTTATACACTTATAAATTTTTAATTTAAAATAAAAATAAAGAAATCTAGGCCCCTGATATATGTCTTCTATTCCCGGCCATATCTGCTCTCCATTCTACTACCCTTCTTCCTGTTTCAGGACCTAACAGGTAGAGGCTACATAATTAGGCCCTTTGGTCTTGAGGCTTCCAGTTGGATGTAGAACAACAGTGGAAAGACCCAGCAGAAATTCAAAAAGAAAAGGTATAAGATGAGGTGATTCATTTCCCTGGCTCCTTCCTTGTAAACTATCCTATAACTGGTATGTCCATAACCCATGGTCATGGCTCCTCTCAGAGGCCACCACAAGCCTCTTTCTTTTCCCTCCCCACCTTCAGGCCTAGTGGTAGTAACTACTTCACTGTTTTTACAGTATTAACACTGCACCCTTCTAAATAGTGCCTTTGTAAAAATTTCCTCAAACCCATTTCCATTTGTTACAAGTTAACAACTTAAATTTATATGAAATACATGAGGTGATTCTCAGTTATTTTCATCTTAAATACTTCATCAAGAATTTTAGGACATGAAGAGATCATCTAAATTAAATCTAAATGTTACTTGGTAGGAGAGCTAATCCTAAAACACAAGCCTCCTAAATCCTAATCCAATAGTCTTTCTACTTATGTGCCTGGAAAAAGGCTTATTATTTTCCTAGACAATACCAGTTTTCTGTGGTCAATAGATACTCAAAATCAGAGTCACCTTCAGCCATACTATAGACTTCATCCTCCATTCTTTTCTTTCCTTCCTTTTCCTTTCCTTGTCCTCCCTTTTTCTTTCCAGTGCTCTCTCTCTCTCTCTCTGCCCTGAGAGACGAATTAACATTTACTGAATACTCATTATGCAGCAAACACCATGAAACACATAAATAACCTGTGCTAAATGATATCTCACTTAACACTCCCAACACTCTCACTTAACACTCCCAACAACCATGAGTTATTAAACCGATTTTACACATTAGGAAACTGAGGCTTAAAGAACTTAAATTTCCAAGGCAGCACAATTAATTATGCAAGAGCATGAGCTTCAAGTCCAATAAGTCTGACTGTAGAGTCTATGGTCTCCCCACGGAGCCCTGACACATCCCGCATCCTGTGGCCCTGTGCTGACCCCTCTTCTCCCTCTCCTGGATGTTTTTGTTTTGTTTGTTGGTTGTTTGGTTTGGGTTTTTTGTTTGTTTGCTTGCTTTTTGAAACAGTCTTGCTCTTTCACCCAGGCTGGAGTGCAGTGACATGATCTCAGCTCACTGCAACCTCAACCTGCCGGGTTCAAGCAATTCTCCTGACTCAGCCTCCCAAGTAGCTGGAACTACAGGCACACACCACCACACCTGGCTAATTTGTATATTTTTAGTAGAGACAGGGTTTTGCCATGTTGGCAGGTCTGGTCTTAAACTCCTTATCTCAAGTGATCCTCCTGCCTCGGCCTCCCAAAGTGCTGGAATTACAGGCGTGAGCCACTGCTCTGGGCCTCCCCTGGTGTTTAGACCAAAACTTAGCCAACTTATGTTTGATGCCATTAACTGGTAACAATACTAGTTGAATAATCTCTAATAAACTAATTTAGAGAAATTAATTACCCATGACTTCTTCAGCTTTTATGTTTTTTAAACGCCTCCTAGAGTCAAAACCTAATGTGGTTTCTGCAGCCGTGGGAACAGTGAAATTGTAATGGATGCAATATATTGGCATCCATTCTTATTAGAGAAGAAAACAGTACCACTAACTTTTGTTGAAAATAATTGCTCAAGAGGGAAGATAAAGAGAGCTCTTCTAACACATTCATGTAACTAGAAGTCTATTCATTTGTTCTCAAAGCACTGCTGGAAACTGGTAGAAATAAGCTAGTATATGACAGAATCCAGATTCTGCAAATGCAGGGCCCCAGAACAATGAGCATTGCATTCACAGTGTGGGAGGCTACAGTGGGGAGACAAGGTTTGTGGCCGGCTTTCAAGCCTTTAAGAGGAAGGAGCTGAATTCATAAGGAAGGATTACATCTCACTGCAATCATTTGTATGACTGACTTTCAGTATATTTTGTAATTGTTCTACAGTTTTCTCTCTTGTCTTCTGTAAGCTTTGCAACGATGGGAACTATGCCTTATGCATCTTTGCGTTTTCCACAGCTCAGAGTCAATGCCTTATACATAGAAGATGCTCAATAAATGTTTTAACTAAATAAGCACTCTGCCTTTTCAAGTGACTGACTGAATTTAAAGAGCCTACTCCTAAATTTATATACTGTGTTGTGCATATTTCAGAAGTATATTTTTGAAGATAGGGTGAAAATAAGATTTTACAATAGAATCGGAGGCATAATGGTAGGATTTTGTAAAATAATAATGAAAATAAGTGTCAAAGTTCAACAATTCCTAGGCTTTCATTTAAATGACTTTGACCTCTTTTATAAAGAAGAAACTGAACCTGTAGCTATTATTTTCTTTTTTTCCAAATACTTTTAAAATAAAATGTATTTTGGGGGCACAATACTGTTCTTTATGCATTCAGATGACTTGCATGTTAGACACAAAAGGGTTCCTTGGGCTACTGTCGGTCTATTGTATATACATGCACATTTCAAGTAGATTTTCAGCACAATAGGTGTTAACAGCAGTCCTCAAAACCACTCACTGTTTGGGGTGCACTTTTTCCTGATTTTTATAGGATTTTGTTTTCTTCTTTTGACATTGTATCTACAATAATACCTCCAATGGTTGATAAATTAGAAAGGAATTCAGAACTAAAATTGTTTATGGTTTGTTTTTCAGGAAAAAATCAATAAAGAGGCAAATTTCAAAGCACAGAGTTAATAATGTCATCTATTAAACAATGTAAGTACCTTCTAAGTCTAATATTTTTACTATCAGTTTGAATAAAAGCAGATGATAGTTTTTAAGCTTAGATTTCTATGACTCAGGCATTTAAAAAGGCAGACTGCACTGTTTTTTACTTTGTTGAGCCCACTGTGTCAAAAATGAGATTTTTTTTTGTGGACTCCATAAAATATAGTAAAGTAGGTACAGCAAGATTAGTGAGTTATGCTGAACAAAGCATGGTTCTGATACACCCTTTTGGCCTCTTTGAAGTTAGGAATCAGAACCACTTTCCTACCAACAGTTGGCTACACTCAATGAGATGATGTTCAAACATTGGCTATATGTAAGAGCTCCAATTCATAAAAAGCAATTGAAAATTTGGCCCTAGCAAATGGAAGGGCCAGCCACCCACTCCTTTGCAGCTTGTAGGTCACTGTAACCCACTATGATGACTCAGTTGGGTTCCAGATGTCATTTTCTTCTCTCACTGTCTAGAATCACAGCACCCAACTTTTCTTTTTCTGTAACTCTAAATTGGACAGCAGGGAGGCTTTGTCACCCTTATGTCCTAAAGTTAAACTAAATTAGGAGCTAGTACACTTCAAAAACCATTGAATAAAATTTATATATTCCTGTGGTTATCATGATATGAAAGGAATCTTTTAATATTTAGGCTCAGCATGTGAAATATATCAGGTTGGCCTCTCCCTGCACTCTCTCAGTATCAAAGAGGAAGAAGCAGGAAAAGCCAGTATGCCAGTGATCAGCTAGAATTATCCCCTGCATGACACACCAACAATGCCACAGACTCCTGTTGTAATCCTGCCTGCTTGGGGTTGGGAGATGGAGGGAGGACAGGAAGAAGTCATGAAAACTGACTCTCCTCTCAACCTCTACTCTCCATTCAAAAAGCCCACCACATCCAGCGTTTGCCTGGAAGATTAGAAATGTGTCTTTTATTGGGATTCTCTGGTGACACTTCTATGGACTCTAGACATGGCTAATGTTCAGCTCTTGAGCCAGACTGTGGGGCAGACAATTCAAAAACATGTGTCACATGTAATATGTTCATATTTTCTGAATCAAAATTTGAACATACAAGTCTGACACATTGGTCTAGCTGTACATGGTCTAGTAAGAGCACAAAATAGAGTATTTTAGTCAATTCTAAGATACACATACTGTGATGATTAATTTTATGTGTCAATCTGATGGGGCAAAGAAATGCCCAGCTAGCTAGAAAAACATCATTTCTAGGTGTGTCTGTGAGGTGTTTCCAGAAGACATTAGCATTTGCATTATTCAAGAACACTGCCTTCACCAGTGTGGGTGGGTGTCATCCAGTCCACTGAGAAAGCAAATAGAACCAAAAGGTGGAAGAAAGGTGAATTTGCTCTTGCTGTTTAAGCTGGGACATCCATCTTTTCCTGCCCTCAGACATCAGTGGTCCTGGTTCTTGGGCCTTCAGATTCAGACCACAACTTACATCTTTGGCTGTTCTGTTTCTCAGGCCTTCAAGTATGAACTGGAACTATATCACCAGCTTTCCTGAGCCTCCAGCTTGCAAAAGGCAGATCGTGGGATTTCTCAGCCTCCACAATCATGTGAGCCAATTCCTTAAAAAAAAAAAATCTCTCCCACTGGCTAGCCATATACAGAAATGGAAACTGGACCCCTTCCTTACACCATATACAAAAATCAACTCACAATGGATTAAAGACATAAATGTAAAACCCAAAGCTATAAAAACCCTAGAAGAAAACCTTGACAATACCGTTCAGGACATAGGCATGGGCAAAGATTTCATGATGAAGACGGCAGAAACAATTGCAACAAAGGCAAAAATTGACAAATGGGATCTAATTAAACTTGAAGAGCTTCTGCACAGCAAAAGAAACTATCAACAGAGTAAACAGACAACCTGCAGAATAGGAGGAAATTTTTGCAAACTATGCATCTGACAAAGGTCTAATGCCCAGCATCTCTAAGGAACTTAAACAAATTTACAAGAATAAACAACCCCATTAAAAACTAGGCAAAGGATATGAACAGACACTTATCAGAAGAAGACATGCATGTGGCCAAGAAACATATGAAAAAAAGCTCAACATCACTTATCGTTAGAGAAATGCACATCAAAACTACAATGAGATACCATCTCATGCCAGTCAGCATGGCTGTTATTAAAAAGCCAAAAAACAACAGGTGCTGGAGAGGTTGTGCAGAAAAGGAATGTTTCTACACTGTTGGTGGAAGTATAAATTAGTACACCCATTGTGGAAGACAGTGTGGTGATTCCTCAGTGACCTAGAGGCAGAAACACCATTCAACCCAGCAATCCCATTACTGGGTATATACCCAAATATAAATTGTTCTATTATAAAGACACATGCACATGTGTGTTAATTGCAGAACTATTCACAATAGCAAAGACATGGAATCAACCTAAATGCCCATCAATGATAGACTAGATAAAGAAAATGTGGTACATATACACCATAGAATACTATGCAGTCATAAAAAAGAATGAGATCACGTTCTTTGCAGGGCATGGCTGGTACTGGAAGCCATTATCTTTAGCAAACTAACACAGGAACAGAAAACCAAATACCACATGTTCTCACTTATAGGTGGGAGCTAAATGATGGAACGCATGGACACATGGAGGGGAACAACACACACTGGGGTCTGTCAGAGGGTAGAGGGGTGGGAGGAGGGAGAGGATCAGGAAGAATGGGTGATGGATGCTAGGCTTAATACCTGGGTGATGGGATGATCTGTGCCGCAAGCCACCATGGCACACATTTACCTATGTAACAAACCTGCACATCATGCACATGTACCCTTGAATGTAAAAATTCGAAATTTAAAAATTAATTAACTTAAATAAAATTGTAATTGCACAATATTAAAAAAAAAAAAACTCTCCCTATGTATCTAATAGGAAGAAGTGGGAAGAGCCAGTATGCCAGTGTTCAGCATATTGGTTGTGTTTCTCTGGAGAGCCTTGGCTAATACACATAATCATTGTAATATAACAGAAATAAGTATATGTCTTATGATCAATAGCATGTCTGTTTAACTGGTGGTATTTTTTTCTGTATTAGTAGCACAAAAAATAATGGTGTATCTTACAATCGATGTCATCTTAGATTCAATAAAATATTTTTGACCCCAGAAATATCTCAGAAAATCCAGGAAAAGTGATTTGTTTTTCTGTCACATTCAATATATGTTGCCTTTATTGCCAAACCTTGCCATTTCTCTAATAACAAACTGGATTTCAGAGGAAAGGTGAGATGGTCAGTTTTGTGTGTCAAATTGGCTATGCTTCAGTCCCCACTTATTCGATCGAACACTAATCTAGATATCACTGTGAAGTTATTTTGTAGATATGGTTCAATCTATAATCAGTTGATTTTAAGTAAAGGAGATTATCCTCCACCATCTGGATGGGCCTGATCTAATCAGTTGAAAGGCTTTAAGAGCAGAAGTGAGGTTTCCCTGAGGAAGAAAAAATTCTGCAGCATAAGCTCTTGCTACAGATTTTCCAGCCAGCCCTTCCTGACAGTCTGCCCTATGGACTTTGGACTTGCCTAGCCAGGCCCCCAAGTCACATTAACCAATGTTGTGGCAATAAAACTCTTCATATACATCTTACAGTTCTATTTCTCTGTTAGAACTCTGAGTGATACACAGAGTCAATGGTATTCATTTCTCATTCTAATATTTTCTCTTTATTGTATTTATTTGAAAAAGTGATATATTCCCATGTTCTTTATATTTATATAGGAATACAATGAAAAGATTTATTTCTACTCTCTTCCCCATTCTCCCAGCTCCTAATCCACCACCACCTGTCATAGGTAACCACTAGAATTATTTCCTTGTAATTCCAAAGTTTCTTTGTGCATAAGCAAATCAACACAGATATATATTCTTTCTCCCAATTTACAAAACAGAAAAAAAGGTAGCCTACTATGTACAATGATCTGCACTCAGCTTTTTCCTGACTCTTTCTTAAGAGTTTTTCATTTCATTATACAAAGAGCTTCTTCTTGCTTTTTTCTCAGCTCTATTTCCTATCCATACCATGATTTATTTAACCAGTCACCTGTTGGCAGACATTTGGCTTATTTCAACACTTTTGCTATTACCCACAAGTGAAATCCTTTAAAATCATTTAAATAGATAGATAGATAGATAGATAGAAAACATGTTATATATGATGAGTCATATATAAAAATCATTATGTACTTTGAGCAAGAATATGCATAGAAGAAAACACAGGTAGAATGACTCAAAGGGGCACAAGGCATATGCATTTGTGATTGTGAGAGATCTTCCTAAACTTCCCAGTATCAACTGAATAAAGTATTTGTTTGGAGAATGCTTGCCTCAATGCAAATGTGCTAATGAACTTTGGAATATGTATCAATTCAGTAAATTACAAAACTTTCAGTGGATGTATAATTTGCATCTCACTGAATATGAATGGCATAGACCATCTTTTTAATATATTTATGTCATTTTTATTTCATTTTATAATCCCCATTCACATCTTTTGACTATTTTTCTATTGAATTGGTCTTTTTATATCATACAGGAGTTCTTACATATTCGAGAAATCAGTCTTTTATCTGTGAAATGGAATACTAATATTTTCCCCAATTTTTTTTTTGTCTTTTAACTCTCCCAGTAGACATCCCCCTAGAAAATGTCTTTATTTTTATGTATTTAGATTTATCAATCTTTTCTTTTACACCTCCAGATTTTGCATCATAGTTACAATGCCCTTCTCCACACCAAGGTTCTAAAGGCATTCATCATCCTTCATTACTTTTCAGATGGCTGACCAATTGTTCCAACATCGTTTACAATAAGGCTACTTTTCCCTACTTATTTGAGATCCCTTTATCATATACTAAATGTCTCACTCTAGTGTGTTCCATTGCTTTATATGTCTGTGAACCAGTACCACATATTTTACTTATTAAAGGTTTATAATATATTTTCACATCTCCAGGGATTAATTCTTCTTTGTCTTTCTTTAACACCACCATTGCCCTTCTTTTTCAAGATTTTCTTAGCTATTTTATTTAGTTCTGCACAAGTACTTCAAAACCAATGTGCCCCTCTTCAACCCACCCTGTCCCCTGTCCCACAAAATATTTTTATGCTGGCTTGGCTTATCACAGTCCTAAAATTCTATCATCAGATAAAATGAATCAGAAAGCCATAGGCATCAGATAGTGCTACCACTTTGTGCTATGAACTGAGACAGCCACTACATCTCTGGGTCTCAGTTGTGACAGAATGGGAACAAAGATAAGAAGTTTTACATAGATGTTCTCTAAGATTCTTTCCAGTTCTAAGGTTTCCTGGTTCAGTGTTAAACCTCATATTTGGGGTTTTCTTTAGTACTGTGTCCATTTCTCCTAAAAATACTTCCTGTGTCATTATGTTACAAACAACTGGAATTTTTTTTCATCATATACCATAATTTGTAGTAACAGAGAAGAGTAAAAAGACATGCTTCTCCTACAGATCAAATTTGAAACAATAGAACTTTTGCTAAGTCACATTTTCAAACCATTTACCTGTCTAAGCGCAACATAGTATAAGCAAAGAATCTGGCATATGGAAAATGCCAACAAAAAATGAAAATTTGGGTTTGTTGTTTTTTGAAAAGGTCTACTTCTTTTTTTTTTTGGTTTTTTTTCCTTTTTCCCATGTCTGGAAATTGTTGACTGACCAAATTTTGTGAGATCAAAGCCTCTGGATGCAGTTTTCTCACACATGACTGAGAGGCTGCTGGGCACATTGATTACACATCACCGCTGAGTAACTGGGACAACACTCCACTCTAAATTGCATGTCGTGGACGAGGATGAAATAAATGAACCAATAAAAACTTTAGTTGGTTTCATTGCTCAGGAAAGCACATTATTAAAAACATCTTGCCAACAGGTTGGCATAATACAATTTGTACCACCAAAATACACTGTGATTAAATGTTTGGTGGCTTCTGATCAGCCATCTAAATATCTATGAACTAAAAAGCTGGGAAAAAAAGGCTCCTCTGGCAACCTCCATTCTGTTCATCACTGCTTCGTTGACACATTTTCCTTCTCCATTTTCCTCAATGGTTATGTGTTAGCTGGACTCTGTGAGAAAATGGAGTATAAAGCACAAAACCGAAAAGAATAGTTTATTTTCAGTGTAGTATTTTTATGCTTTCTGCAGACTAGTGCCTTACATAGGCAGTATGCCTCCCGCACAGAAAATGAAGCATTCTTACAGTGATTGACCTACATGGAAATCTCATCTCAGCTTTAAAAATTTCTGTACAAAAATGTGAAGCTAAGATAGAAGGATCTGCATTTATTTCAGGAAGTCAGAAGTTACTTGGGCACTAATCCTAATGGGAGCTGCATACAAATCCCTGGACATCAAAATACCCTTGACTGGGTTGACTTTTAATTTAGGAATTTACTAGAGCCTGCAACTATACTGCTGGAGTGTGTGATAGTGTCAGATCCTATAAATGAAGCATGGAGGACTTGGTTAGCCGCCTGGGTTGAATGCCAAAGAATGCCCTGGGGATGTGGTAATTCAGTACTCGAGGTAGCCTTGGTTGCTGCAAGCCAATACTAAATCAGTGCCCCATAATGGTGTTAGAAGCACTGCGGTGCAGCCTCAGATTTTTGCTATCAGCTCCCTCACACTTACTTACAAAGCTCTTTTCTCTGGCATATGCAGGGTAACTGCAAGGACAATAAGTTATAGCTGTCACATCCAATTTCCCTGCAAGCAGGGACCGCCTGGCACCTCGCCATCAGCCAAGTTTTCCTTGTTGGAAACCTTTCCTTGTTTCCCCCTTCCTGGTTGGTAAATAAGGCTGGAAAGAAAATGGATGACCTGGGAGAGGAGAGAAGTAGAGGTAACTCTTCCAACACTTCAGTTCCAATGGACATATGGGAGGAATAACTAGAGGAATGAATAATAGACTATGGCCAACTCTTATTACTCTTCACCTCTCCCCAGGATTCTTCTGAGTGATGAGAATGCCTAGGAGTGCCACCTTGCCAATATCTGGCATCCCACTGCTCTGCCGCTAGAAGTGGGGGGCCAGCGAATTATTTCAGGCAGAAAATTTCATCAATTGTTGTCAATAGGTGGAAGTGATAAGATGCTCAGGAACTAAAAGAACATCACCACCACCACGATCATTAACATTTTCAGCACGTTCATATGCTGCACACCACAAAGGGAGCATTTCCACTATTCTATGCACTAAGCAGCCTCACAACAAATCCATACCTGAGAGGTGTTTTTTCCACTTTGACAGAAGAACTGAGGCTGCAAGAGTTGAAGTTACTTGCCTGAGGTTGCTTAGTCACAAGCAGGACAGCCTGCACCCTTCTGACACCACAGCACAGGAAATGGGGTGGTAAAATTAGACACTTCTCAGTTGTGGCCAAGTTCCCCAAAGATCAAGAACCACGTAAGGGCCAAGTACCACCCAAAACCTGAAGTGGGGTTCCTGAGCACCAAGGCAGAGCATATCAAGATAGCAACAAACCAGTTCTGTCCGAGTTAGCCTCTCATACCTGAAGAGTTTAGAGCAAATGCTTTTTTTAGAGAGAGCTGTTAGGCTATCATGGCGTTGTTCCTCTCCCTTCCTTAGGAGTGAGGAGCAGGGTGAATCCCTGCTACCTTAAATGTCATGGGGACACTAGAAAAGTGTGGCATGTATCCCCTCCTTTTTTTTTAAGAAAGCATGCTTACATTTGCCTTAATCTTTTTTTTATTTGTATAAATTTAAGGGGCACAAGTGCAGTTCTGTTGCATAGATATATTGCATAGTAGTGAAGTCTGGGCTTTTAGTGGAACTATCACCCAAATAATGAATATTGTGCCCAGTCTGTAATTTCTCTTCCCTTACCCTCCTCCTATGCTCTCCCCTTTTGGGGTCTCTGTTGTCTATTATTCCACAAGGTGTGTCCTTGTGTACACATTATTTAGCACCCACTTATAAGTGAGAAATGCGGTATTTGTCTTTCTGTTATTTCACTTAAGATAATGGCCTCCACTTCCATCTACATTGCTGCAAAAAAAAATATTTCCATTCCTTCTAATGGCTGAGTTTTATATATACATATATATATATATGTATATTACACTTATACCACATTTCCTTTACCTAACCCAATCATCTGTTGATGGACACTTATGTTGATTCCATATCTTTGCTATTGTGAATTGTGCTGCTGTAAACACGTGAGTGCAGGTATCTTTTTGATATAATTTTTTTCTTTTCCTTTGGGTAGATATCTAATAGTTCAACTTTGAAAAATAAAAACTGGCAATTTATTCCTATCAGGAAAAACTAAAAGAAAAAAATAGCAGTTTGGAGAGAAGGCACTGCATCGGGAGTGAACAGCTCCACTATTGATGCAGAAAGGGGGTCGTTTTTTCAGGATACTCTATGTGGACTCTGCTGTTGCAGGGAGCAGACCTGTGGTCATTTTTAAAGGATTTGCCTCTGGATTCCTGGAAGGACAAAGGTTTCAACAGTAGAAAGGGTCTGTGCATTGCAGCATACCAGAATCCAGTGGTGGAGGGAGCCCACTATTTCCAGGCATACTCACATCCTGGGAGCTGCAGGAAGAGAGCCACAGCAGGAAGAGAGAAAGAGCCAGCAATAGCACAGAAACAAAATCCAAAGGGAAACAACCCCAGGTTGCAGCTGCACGAGCCACACAGAATTGACACTTTCCTCCTGATCTGTTCTCTGGCTGGGCCAGCCCTGGAGAGGTCAAGGACAATCGCTTTCCATGGGAAGGACGTTCATCACCAGGAGCAAGAAGCTGGCCACCGCCACTCCTCCCACTGCAGGCTTCCAAGCCTAAAGCAGAATTGAGCTCTGAAGGATCAAGTTGAAATACACTGGCAGATTTCACCCAGCACTGGACAGCAATTATGTGATTAGACCAAACTGAGATTTTTTTCTATGGGTACGTAGAAGGTGTACATATTTATGGGGTATGTAAGATATTTTCATACAGACATATAATGTGTAATGATCACATCAGGGTAAATAAGGCACCCATCACTTCATGCATTTATCCATTTCCTGTGTTACAAACATTCCAATTATACTCTTTTAGTTATTTTTAAATGTACAGTAAGTTATTGTTGACTGTTGTCACCCTGTCACCCTATAAAATACTAGATCTTATTCATTCTATCTAACCACATTTTTGTACCTGTGAACCATCCCCATGTCTACCTCCCCCACGACCCTTAAACGGAATTTTAATGCTAAAACAAGGAGATTATTGATTTATTTAAAAGTAGCTAAAAACTCTGAAACCTGCTGGAAACATCATGCAGGAACCAGGAACAGGGAATAGTCCCTGAGCCTGTATAACACATATTTCTAAAATAAATAGTTACTTTATGCTTGCCCTTTCTGAGGCAAGTTCATTTAGTATATAGCATACGTTAAGAGTTCCACAATGTCACGTATGCTGTGAACTATTTTTCCTACAATCCCCTCCCCTAACCTTGCCCATAGCTACCTGGCAATCCCACCCCACCCTACCTCCACAGGCCAGGAATGAGAAACTCTCAGTTATGCACACCCAATGAATATGTCATCTGGTATATTGTGTTCAGGATCACAAAACTCGTGGATTTCTTGATCCTGCCCTAGTCATGCCTTTTTACTTCCTACATTTTAAACCAGTTTTTTGGTGCCTCACAGTAGCAAGTCCTGTGACTACTTCAGAAGATGCCAGAAGAATTCATTAGGGCTGAGTGCTTTGAGATCCCCCAAGCAATTACTTCCTAAGTACTACTCATACAGGCAATCGGGGACTGCAATGGGAAGCAATTTGTCCATCAGAAGCACTCACGCAGATGGCGTCTCCGTTAGCAGCAGGAGAGCAAGCTGAGAATGTAGCGGGATGGTAAAGTAGACGCACCTCGAAGTTACATATGTATTTCATGGAGACTTCAGTTTTTATTTTATATTTTTTACACACTATAAGTTTATAGGTTCAACATTTTTAATGCTTTTTAATTTCTAAAAATTGTCACTATAGGAGTATAACTTGCCTTCTAATTTGAAGATAAAACTTATGAAGCTTCATTTTTTGTTTGTTTTTGTAAAGACAGGATGTCCCTATGTTGCCCAGGCTGTTCTCAAACTCCTGACCTCAAGTGAGTCTTCCACCTCAGCTCCCAAAGTGCTAAGATTACAGGTGTGTCCCACTGGGCACAGCCTGAAGATAAAACTTCTAATGATCTAAAAAAAATTAATAATATTTAATATACAGTTGTACTTACTATATAGTGTTAAGTGAGAAGAAAAGGTACAAAACCGTACATGGGACATGTATATGTAATACAATCTAGCCATACCCCAGCTGGGGGTTCTCAAACATGTTGAATTCAGGTATCTCCAGAGTGCATGTGACCCACAAGCCCAGGAAACACCCAGGGTCCTCTGCTGAGTTTCTACATCCTGGAGCAGACACTGTCAATGCCCTACCGTGTCTCATCAAGTCTTACAACTGCAGGCTACATTGCTTGACTACCAAGTACCTTAGGACTTTCTCTGGCATCCAGAGTCTTCTCTGCCTGCACCTACAGCAGGCTAGGACTGCACAGCAGGTAAAACCTGCCATGCCTACCAGTCTTCAAACAATGACTTACCAGCATTGTTGTATAAATATTCCAACTTTCTTGCTCCTTCAGTAAGGTAACTCTGAGATACTTATTCTGTACCTACTCCTTGTATCCCCCCAAGAATTAAATTTCAGTTACCCACAAAGCTGTCTTGATAACTCAACCTTTATTGGAGTTGCCTAAAATCCCATCAACTAGTCACACCAAGTCTTTGTTTTGGGGGGCTTCTGTGGAAACCCCTACTGAGACAGTTGGCAGCTGAAATGGTTCTAGGAAGTAGATCTTGTAATGGATTCTGGAATTAGAAATTGTGGAAAGTGATAGCTTGCGGTTAGCTGTGGCATCATAATTACAAAGACCCTCAACTATTATATATTAGGGTCAGACTAAGGTGAAAAGGGACACACTAGTTTATGCAGTACCAGTAGAGTTTGGGAGATATTATAAGAACTGTGAAATCTTTGATTAGTTGGTGTCATTAAATGCCATTGATGCACTAAAGGAAAAACACTGAGGCTCAGGTCATCCAATCAGAAGACAATGTGAAAACTGAAAGGAAAGCCTCTATAATAACATTTAGAGACTCAAATCCTGCAGCTAAAAGGTCAACTGCTGAATATTAAGCCCAGATCCTGAAAGTGAGATTAGCAATTATAATCAAATTCTGAATTCGGAATCCCTGTAAGTCAAGGAAAGTCCTCTGATAGAAAAGGAATGGGATTCAGAAAACTGGGAAGTGGACACATGGTTAGATGCACTTGAAACATGAGTCCCCAGGATCCCCTAAACCCTCTAGGCCAGCAGAAGTCATCCAACTCCCCTGCCTTCTCTTGTCTATAGATCACGCAAAATCCTCACCTGTAACAGATGTTTCTTCCAGAGCAGATAATTCTTGCCCCAAGAATTGCCCCCACTTCTCCTGATTGCTTCCAGGCCAATAACTAGGGCAAAGTCTTAGCATAGCCTGCTATGTAGGACCTGCCTACTAAATAATGGGAAAAACTAGGAGAACATGCCTGGGAACAAACCTTGAGGGTACTGAACAAAAGGAGGTACAATATAATGTTGTACCTGACTCAATTTGACTCAGAATTGAGCATCCTGGAAAAGACACCTGGAATTGGTCCTAACTCTTGCTAGAATAACTCCTTGAAGCTAGGAAAAAAAGACAGTCCTACAGTAAAAGAGATGTGATACCAGAACTACCTTGGCAGAAGATTGAGGAAAGAGTCAAGGCTCAGAAGGTGAACATGCTAGAATGTATGCATTATATAACATCAGAGAACCAACCAGCTGTGGTTCACCTTTATGTCCCTCAGGAGGTCAGAGGACACTCCCTTCACTAAACAAATAATGAGTGAGCCAGTGACAGGTACATGGGTATTACTGAAAAGTTCAGTGCTGGCTGTTCTCTGTATGCTAGAATTGATGGTAATAATGATGCTACACACCTGGGCTCCCTGGTATTAATGGGCATGATAGGATCTGGAATTGCAACAGCCAGATGGCAATATTTAATCATCAGAGGCAAGGTAGATGTAATAACTGCAACAGCAACAAGGCTAAAATGGCATCAGAGAACCCCAACTCACAAAGGTCTGTGGCAATGGCTAAAAGATCATTGTGTTCCTTTGAGTGAGATAGTTTCTAGACCTGAGCTGATTCTCAGACCCAAAGTCCACTGATGGAAGAAGATTCTCAACCCCCCTGAGGAAGGACACTGTGACACTATCGCAAGTGTAAAGACTAACAATTTTCCCAGTTCATCTCCAAGGAGACCCATGGATATTTGATAGAATAAAGACAATGCCCAGACTATGTAAGTACTGTTGACTGCATGGTCTTTGCTGATACTATTAGGAGATTCAAAGCACCATCATAGCCCCATTATTAGGAGGAAAGTCTACAGAGGCAAGGTAGCAAATGGAGGTCGAGACCAAGACCTTACTACAGGCCATGAACCCTCTTGTGGTCATTTTCTGAATCTTTGAGTGCATAGTTAGCATAAATGCACTTAGCATTTATCCTCACCTTTGTTCTCTAACCCATGAAATAAGAGCCATAATGGTAAGAAAGGCAACTTGTATCCTTCTAATCTACCCCTTCCCCATACAACACTGTAAGTCAAAGTAATACTACTTCCTGGGAGGAATGGGAGTTTGGTGTCACCCTCAATGTCTTAAGGAATGCAAGATGGTTGGCTGGTCCCCAATAAATTCCTCTTTACTCTACCAGTCTAGTCCCTACAAAACCCATATGGGTCATAGGAAATGATAGCGGATTTCAGTAAACTTAACTAAATGGTAGCCTTAGTCATTGCAGCTGTGCAGGATGTGGTATCTTTAATTAAGATACCCTATTAAGAAATTAACAGTCTCTGGAATATAGTATGTAGCTATTCATTTGCAAAAGTTCTTCTCAATCTCCCACCAGAAGCAGCTTATGTTCACTTGGGTTAGACAGCAGCACACATTCACGGCCTTGCCCCAGGACTTTGTTAATGTCCCTGCTTCCTGTACTAATAAAGACCAAAAGGATGTTGATCATCTGAGCATTTTATAGAACATCATGTTAATCCACTGTATTGCTGATATTATGTTAAATGAACCTGGGGAGAAGGAAGTGGTGAGTCCTCTGGATAGGACAGGGGCATTGGAAGGCAGATTCAGTGGCCTGGCACACTGGCAAATATTTCAGGGGTTTAGAAGTCTGGGGCATTGTATGAGTTTGTTTTCATGCTGCTGATAAAGACATACCTGAGACTGGGAAGAAAAAGACGTTTAATTGGACTTATAGTTCCACATGACTGAGGAGGCCTCAGAATCATGGCAGGAGGTGAAAGGCACTTCTCACATGGTGGCAGCAAGAGAAAAACGAGGAAGATGCAAAAGCGGAAACCCCTGATAAACCCATTAGATCTCGTGAGACTTCTTCACTACCGTGAGAACAGTATGGGGGCCACTGCCAGCATGATTCCAATGATCTCCCACCAGGCCCCTCCCACAACACAGGGGAATTATGGGAGTATAATTCAAGATGAGATTTGGGTGGGGACACAACCAAACCATATCAAGCATGCTGAGACATTTCTCTACATACACACCCAAGATGAAAGATAATTGCTGTGCTTTCACTACCATTATTAGGGAAGAGCCACAACATTTGGTAAGTTCCTTTGGATTTTGGAGACAATACAAACCATACTTGGGAATATGACTCCAATATGTTTATCAGATGACTTGGAAAACTGCCATTCTCAATTGAAGCCCAGGACAAAAGACAACTCTGCAAAAGGTTCAGACTGGTACTAGCAGCCTTGCCACGTGGAACGTATTACCTGGCAGATCCCATAGAGCTGTATTTTATGGTAGGTTCTCTGGAAAGCTCTTGAAAGATTCACAAGGCTAACATCTTGGATTCTGGAGCTAGGCAGAAGAACTTCACAGCACAGAACTATTCACTCTTCAAAAAGTAGTGTCTAGCATGTTTCTGGGCTTTTGTAGAGACTGAGTACCTAACTATTGGTATCAAATAGCTAAAAGATGCCTATCATGAGCTATGTATTGTCTAACTCTCCAAATCACAAGTTCTGCTGGGCATATTAGCAACCTATCATACAAAGGAAATGGTACACTCCAGATTGGGTGATGCTAATCCGGAAGTCATAATCAAGTTATATGAAGAGGTAGGTCAGACCTCTGCCATGAATCTTTGTTTCCCCCAGTAATCTCTTTGTCCAGTCCACTCATCTGGTACTTCCCAGGAATCAAGCCCTCTCCTTTCTTGGACAAACTTTTCTGTCACCTCTCATCTTACCAGACACTCTTCTGTGACTCTTCCTCACTTCTCCCCCATTACTCCACACCACACACTCCCCAACCCATCCTACTTTTGCCTGGCTTCCTCCCGTGGCACTCCATGCCTTCCTAAAAATTACCCTTCTCTTACTCTTTTACTCTTACTGTTTTATAATAAACTGTGAAGTCCCATAAGTCCATAACCCATAACTTTGGCAATTTCTTTAAATAACTTTCCTTTTCTTGAGTGCAAGGAAAGTTTCATCCTCAACCCCTTCCAGAAGATAAGAAGAAATATTTGTGTACTATCTTTCACTAGTAGCAAAGCAAAGGAAAAATAGAGACACTCTAGGCCGGGCGCAGTGGCTCACGCCTGTAATCCCAGCAATTTGGGAGGCTGAGGCGGGCGGATCACGAGGTCAGGAGATCGAGAACAGCCTGGCCAACATGGTGAAACCCCCATCTCTACTAACATACAAAAAATTAGCTGGGCGTGGTGGTGCGTGCCTGTAGTCCCAGCTACTATGGCGGCTGAGGCAGGAGAATGGCATGAACCCGGGAGGTGGAGGTTGCAGTGAGCCAAGATCACGCCACTGCACTCCAGCCTGGTGACAGAGCAAGACTCCATGTCAAAAAAAAAGAAAAAGAAAAAGAAAATACAAAGAAAAAAAATAGAGCCACTCTAAATGGTCACATTTTGTTTCATATGTGAAAACAAAACACACAAAAACATTAATAGGTTTTATTTCTTCTTGGTAAAATTATGGGGGTGTTGATTGTCTTTATTCTATATTCTATGTTTTCCCAAACTTCTAAAAGATAACACACATACAAACTTAAGAAAATACAACTGTGTACCTCATTTTAGAATCCATAAATTATAAAGCAGTCCTAGGACTCTAAATCTGTTTTTTCTAATGTTTTGCCTATATATAAGAGCAAAGAACTAATAGGCCTTACTCACTTGATTTTTCATTTATTTTCCAATGATAGTCTTTCAGATTTAAAATACGTCACACAAGTAAAAATGAGTCAAACTCTGTGAATTAGAATACCACTTACTTATTTACACCAATAATAAAACTCCGAATCATTTCTTTCATGTGTATATACCTACAAACAGAAAGATCTGTCTAATTTAATGAATATCGAATCTATTCATAATAAAAAAAACTTTACTAACCTGGCAGCTATAAAAACAATTCCAGCATCAGTTAAGTTTAAAAATAAACTGTATGACAGCTGATTCTGTCCAAGAATGAAAGACCCTATAGTAGGCCACCATTAAGCCCTGGAAATTTGTTCTTTTATGAAATTTCTTATAAAATAGCTAAAGATCATCTGGTCTGAGACGGGTAATAAAAGGATAGCTACTATGCTTCAAGACAGCCAAGGGAATCTTTCCAAGCTGCTTCTTCCACTCCTTAAAAGCATAGTGGAAAATAACTCTGAGGCACAAGATGAGCTTGTTAAATCCCATCCACTTAAACCCTGGGTATAAGAAAAGAACTAGAAGAGGGCAAGTAAAATTTGAAAACTTTTCACTATATTCTGGATTAAGTTCTTTTCTTAGAGCTGTCTGGAGCCATTTAACAAAGTACGTAGGGAGATGAAAATTCACAATAATATGTTCAGTACTACAAAATTAAATTTAGCACAATTTAATTTGTCACAGCTCACAGTCCCTAAGAAAGACTATTTGAGCAACACCAACAATCAGCCATTTCTGGAATAAACCAATCATCACATATCAAGTATTAGGTTAACTCATATGAAATTGCCTATGTTTGATCATTTTTTACAAAACAAATTTTTGTGGTTCAACCTAACATTTTCTCTCATAGTCGCACAACTTCAAAACACTTAGAAATGTGATCTTTGGTCATAATGTTGATCTGAAAAAACTGTGCAGAAAAATGATCACAATACTTTATGATCTCATCTCCCTAAGCATGTTAAGCTGGCAGGGGAAGAAGGACTCAGCAGAAGTTAACACTCCATTTTCAATTAAAGTTCAGTTCCACATGGTCAAAGACCTAAGTCCTTATCTGAGTAATTCACATAATATAGATAATTACTCAGAAAAATTGAGTTTAAAATGCTTTATTTTCCCCAAAAACTACTTGCATTAACTATTCCTATCGTTCTCAAGCTGATGTCCTTGGTCCAGAGCATCATACCTGGACAGGAATAGGAGGAGAAATTATTCTCTTTAGGAAATTTTCCAATGGTGTTGCCTTCAAAACAATTTTTCAAGTAATAAGTTAACATAATCGTTGTTGAAATGATGATGCAAAGATATTTAAGAGAGAAAAGGTACTGGATAAGTCAGAGCATTGGAACACATACCTTTTACTTGCCCTATCAACCAGTGACAAACAATCCCAAGACCAACTACCATCTGCCCAGCTACTCCCAGAATTTCTCCTTCTGGTATCAGAATGCAATATCCCCCCCGCCTTACCCTTTTAAAGGAAAACTGTAATGTGGATCCTTAAACTCAGAAGACCCCTTTGGAGTATTTTAAGGAGGTTATCATTTATTTCTCCTTTTTTTTAATACTCTCTTCTCTTGCAAAACTTGACTCCTACCTCTCTGGATCTTTCCAAATTCTCAGACGAGCTTCTCTTTATCTGTTCAGCCTCTTAGTTTGGGGATTCCTCAGAGCTTGGTCTTGGGCCTGCCTCTCTTTCTCATCTTTCTCCAGGTATGTAATGCCACCATACATAACATCTATGTGGTGACAATTTACAAATTTACATCTCTAGCCAAGATCTCTTTTCTCAGATCCAAATCCACACATCCAACTGACTACTTGACATTTCCACTTGGATCTGTCTTCCTCACAAGTAAAAATTAGAAGCTGAACTCCTAATTTTTCTCCCCAAAACTCATTCTTATTCTATATTCTTCATCTCAGTAAATGGCACCTCAATCTCACCAGCTGCCAAAATCAGAAATCTAAAAGTCATCTGCGACAATTCCCCTTCCTAAACCTACCACAACCATTACTTTCTTGGCATTTCAGCATACAATACACATCTCAAATTCATTCACCTCTTTCAGTATCCACTGCCATTTCTAGCCATCATCTCTCACCTGTACTACTGCAATAGTAACACCTACCAATCTGTTCTTCACAAAGCTGAAAACAGAAAATATCTCAAAGTACAAACCAGATAAGGTAAATGCCAAAAGTAAAACCTTTTGAAAGCTCTTAGGATATAATCTAAGACCCTGCATGATTTGAATCTGGTCTCCACCTACCTCTCCAGCCACTCCTCTGCTGTTCTTGGTCCAATTCTACCACACTGGGCATCTGAGCTGCTATTGCATTACCTCCAATACCTCCGCTGCGATTCTGCCTAGCTAGACCCATAGGTTTCCGCTTAAAAGTCACTTCCAGTCCGGGCGCGGTGGCTCACGCCTCTAATCCCAGCACTTTGGGAGGCCAAGGTGGGCGGATCACGAGGTCAGGAAATCGAGACCATCCTGGCTAACACAGTGAAACCCTATATTTACTAAAAATACAAAAAATTAGCAGGGCGTGGTGGCAGGCGCCTGTACTCCCAGCTGCTCGGGAGGCTGAGGCAGGAGAATGGCGTGAACCCGGGAGGCGGAGCTTGCAGTGAGCCGAGATCAGGCCACTGTACTCCAGCCTGGGAGACAAAAAAAAAAAAAAAGTCACTTCCATAAATAACGATTTTTCCTGATCCTCCAAACTCAATTGGGCTCCCCCCTATTATCCTTCCTTGTAGTAACCTACACTTGTCCTTTAAAGGGCTTATCACAATTTAATTTATACTTGGATGTCTTTAGTGCCTTTCTCTCCACTAATCTATAAACACCATGAGGGTAGACATCTATTTTGGCCATGAATATAGCCAGAGTCTAGCAGCATGCATAAAACATAACTACTGTTTGATAAATACGTAGGGAATCTGAATCAGCTCTTGACATCAATAATATATTTTCAGGTACAATACCCACGTTAGAAAATGAAAACATCAAATTTCTTGTCTTTTGCTGAAATTGTGTCAATTCAGCTTGATGTCATAGTTTACCTCATGCTGATCAGAAGCTTTGCTTGGCCTTTCGTAATGAGCTTTTAAAGGGAAAATATATGTTTATCATCATAATTTATCATAAATGCAATTTGAGAAATAAATATATTTCAAAAGTCTACTAGGAACAGTGACAAGTGGGGATCCTGGCAACTGAAGTTGAGAATTGACTTGCAGTTTAAGATGGTAGATTGAACTCGTAAACATTTACAGCCCCTCCCTCCAAAGATCTCATTGAAATGACAATAGTATAAAACAAAGAAGAAAATAAATTCATAGCAGCCCCAAGAGGAAGGAGTGATCATTTAGCAGACTGAGAGTTTGAATGATTTCTAGAAAATAGAAAGCAAGTGGAATTGTGCAGATGGAAAGTGGGGAGTGGGGCAGGCTGCAGTCAAGAACAAGCAGAGGAGAAGGCTGCATGGGAGGAAGAAACCATTCTTTCCAGCACAGCTCAAGCAAAACTCCAAACTCAGAATCAGAGTGGGAAACGGGCAGAAATCAGGTGATCAATCAGAGGACTGTGTGCAGAGCAGATGCACAGTCAGCCCACCCCCACCCACCCACCTACATGCCCACATGGGCAAAGTGACTGGCAGCAGGAGCATTTTCCCCCAGCCTAAAATCAAAGAAATGCTCTCTAAACAAACTGAACAATATGCCCGGGAATGTCAGAGCTCCTAGCATGAATGTGCACACCACAGAATTAAGTGCTTCTTCTTTAGTAAGGAGGGAGAGGGGCCAGCTTGACCATACCCTCCCTGCTCACACACTCCCAGCTGTGTATGTGCACCCACATTCTGTGCACTCACAGTCAGCCTTACAATTTAGGGAAAATCTTTGGGGATACAACCCTACACAACATAGCAGCTACCAAGATTCCTCAATCAAGTCCTTTATATTGCTTATCATATGTAAAGCACAAGTTACATGGTATTATAATGAGTGTCATATAAATATTTCTGGAATCAGAAAATTATTGAAAGATAAATGCTTCAAAGAACCTGTTCCCTAGTAAAAGACTTATAGTCATCATTCTCCTGAATCTTTGTCTTGCAGTTTTCAAAACGTGGCATTTGCATTTTACTACCTGAATCTTCCCACAGTTTCAGGGACATTACTTTCTCTTCTTTCTCTCCCCCTCTTGTCTGATTCTTTTTCATTTTATTTTCTGGTTTCACTGGTTTCTTTACATCAACTATGGAAATTCCTCTGAAGCTACATATGGTTACATATGGTTATTCTCTCTCTCTCTGTCTTTCTCTCTCTCTCTTCATTCTTTAGCACTTTCATTTTTTCATTTTCCTGAGCTCCTCTCTTGAGCCCCACCACCTGCCATCTGTCTTACCATCTCATTGTAATACCTTGTTCTTATAGTCACTTACATGAGACTTTCAATCACTTCTAATAAACTTCTCTCCTTCATTTTCTATATCCAGCTGCCAATCTCTCAGGCCTGTCAATACATCATGGAAGTACCATATTATTTAAATTTGGCCTCATTCCACAAAAATATTTGAGTGGCATATAGAAAGCACATATAATAAAAAGGTTCACTGTGGACTTAAAAATCAGAACTACAGAAAATACATTAGAATGCAAATACAATATCAGGAAGGAATAAAACACAGATATGTAGACTATAAAATCATATACAGTGGTTCTACTTTAGTAAAAATTTGGTTTTGAACAATCAGAGAGAGCAAATAAAATGTAAGACATAGATTCCATTGTTGTTAATGTTCAAAATATGAACATTGCTTTTGTAAGATGATGGGGCGTTGAGGAGGCTCAATAAGTAGTAATCCTCTTTCCCACCCAGGGTTTATTGCAACTGAAAAATAAGAAGAAAGGAGTAAAGGAATAAGCCAATGAAACTAAAACAAGATAATCCCTGAAAAAGCTGATGTTAGAATGTGACTTATGTATGCACACAGGTGGGCGTAAACACTGAACGCAGAATTAGACAAACTTTCTCAGTCTTCCCTGCCCAGGGGCTTCCAATGGAAGCAGGGCCTGATCCTTTATCACTAAGCTCCCAGAATGGCAGAGGGCAGTTGGGTGCATACTCTGTTTGTGGGAAGAATCACTTCCAAAAAGAAGAGGAGAGGCAGGAAATGAGCTATCCTTGCCCAGTCCTTCTTCCAGAATCACCAATCTGATTAACTCACTCAGTGAGAAGCAAAGAGATATGAGGAATGATGTACTGCAAGACTTTCTCCATATCCAATCAAAAACATGGGAGAGAAGCTCCTTGTCCCCAACATAGAGGCCCCAAGAGATGTAGCAGATGAGGCATTTGACAGCATCCCCATAGTGAATGCAGTAACAAGTTGTCAAAGACTGATTCGTGCAGATTTCTTATAAGCTGTGATTGTAACACAACAACCCAACCTGATGAAAGTGATTCTGACAGAGCCTCAACAATAAAAGTAGAAAATGGGCATTTCCAAACAGAAAGCTTCATCATGCCACACTCTGATAAGTATAACGTTCACTTGCTTGTTTGTTCTTCCTGTAATAACAAGAATAGACCCCTCAGCTTAGAATGAATGTGTTTCAACCAATTCATCCCACTATCAGAGACCCTCTTTGTAAGGCTGTATCACGGCTCCATGAACACAACATACTCGTGTGCCATTGATTATATTTTTTCTAATTGGAATGCCCTTTTCTAAGCTTTCCAATCTTAACCAGCTTTCAAAGCAATTCTAAGATTGCCTTCTTCATGAAGCCTTCCTTAGTTACTAAAGACCATGTTGACTTGTCTTTTTACTTTTTTGAGAACTTAGTCTATATCAAAAATTTGGCTTATATAATTGTGTTGGTGTTGCTCATTCTTATTTTACATGTATTATGTCTACTTAGCCAGGCTTTAGAAGGTAAAATATTTTGAACTTGAACTCTTCTATATTAGCTACATCTACCCCAGGACTGAGTACATGGTAGGTGATTAATAAATACTTCTCAAATGACAAATCAATCAGTCAAATTGCACACACTTCAGAAAAGAGATACAAAATAGGTACTTCAGAAAAGAGATACAAAATAGGTTTTAGAAGTCAAATGCTCCAAGGTCCAAATGAGGTATACTATCTTTCAAAATACTCAACTGAGGTTACAAGAAAATTGAGCCTTTTAAAGTAGGTTTACATACTTAATATTTCACCATATATTAATATGTTGTTCCTATTCCCTCATATAAAATGATACATATGCCTGAAGAACTGAGAGATTACTTGTAACAAAATGACTGCAGCAAAGTTTTTAAGTATGTGAGTTTCCGTGTTAGATTTGTATTTGAATCCCAACTCTTCCTAGTTGGGTAATCTTTCTTTTAATTTTGAAATATTTAACTTCCCAGTAAATCTGAAATAAATACACAATTAGCCCAGTAGCTTGCCACTGATATTATGTAGAGACATAGATACAGATATGCACACACACACTGCCCTTTAGGCAAACCATCTGAAAATAGGCTTTAGAGTTCATGACACTTAACATAACCATATCATCTTGATTAAGTTAATTCAGCCTCTCTAAGTCTTCATTTTCTCATATGTAAAAAAATGCATTCTTAATAGACTTACTGTGAAGGTTACATTTTTTAAAAATACTTCACATGAAGGTGTTATTCTTATTATTATTCTCATAAAATCTGTACTTTTCCTATTATAGTGCAGTACTTATCACACTTGTAATTGTTCATTACATTGCCTTAAGCTACACTAAGGTTGTTGACTGGTGGCAATTTACTCACCATTTTACCCACAGCAAAAAAGCATGCAGTCTGTCTGAGAGCCACAATTTAAAAGACAACACTTTAATTCCTACCTATAAGGGTCATTGCGATTTTCTTGTCGAATGCTTGAACACTAAGCATTTTAAGGATTAACAGGTAATTTGTGATTATTACAGAAAATGTTTCCAACAGCCAAAAATGAAGAAAGTAAAGCTCATACATCATCCTACCACCCACAAATTACCACTCATGGTTAATATTTTTGCATATCCTTTCAAACTTTATTAATACACAGGCTTTATAAGCATATCTACATGTATGCTTATTAACTGGGTCTTATCTTGTCCAAAGCACAAATACAAGTCACATAGCCCTTTCTTTGCCCCTCATGTGTCATAAAACCTGCAGCTTAATTGCTTCTCTATGATTTGCAGACTATAAGCAAACTACAGGCAGAGGATGCATGTCCTATTTGCCTGGGAGTCCCTTGGGACATAGCACATGGTACTTACACAACTGACATTGTCTAGTGAAAATCAGATCCATTAAAAAAAATTTTTAAAGAACAGTTACAGAGTGATGATTAGCATTTTGGAAAGACAACTTCTTGCAAATTGTACCATAATCCTTCCCATGAATTAAGACCTTGATACATTTTGAGAACTGTGTTTTGGGAGAAAGAAAAAGTGCAAACTTTGGACCCCTAGATTATGAGCTCTCCCTTTTTATACCAAAGCACCATTTTGTTGGGATTTTTATGTACTTAAAAATAAAAGACCTCTCAGAACATGATCTTGTGCCACCCTGAAGCATAGCACAGAATTAACGAGTATAACAGAAAAGTTATTTCAGCCAAAAGAAGATTTTTTAAATACAGATGGGGTCTCACTGTGTTACCCAGACTGGTCTCGAACTTCTGGCCTCAAGCGACCCTCCCACCTCAGCCTCCGAAAGTGCTATGAGGCACCACGCCCAGTCCAAAGTATGATTTTTTGTATTTACACCTTGTGGAGATGAGTATTTTATAGGGAATGGTGATATTGTAAACTTTCAAATGTAAAATATTTTAGTAGTTTTACTGAAGTTTTCAATCTGCCATTTAATATGAACTGATTTGATTCCTGGGAAAAAGTTCACTACCTGTTTATGCAGCCCCATAAACCCTGGATCCCTCTGAGGATGCTGCCCCTACCCCAGGTGGGCCTCATAGCTGATCCACATTGTTGAACTTTCCCAGTTAGTTGGGTAGCCTGATGCCTTGGAAAGATACCTGTTTTTATTTCTCCATTTTATAGAAATAGCCCAAGCCTTCTTATGATCCTGTTTCATCCAGTAATCTTCCTATTTCCACATGTTCTTTTTTTCTTCTTACTGTTATCTACATCATTTTATCTAATATGTACTCATCCTCGTGTTAGGTAGTTTGTGAGGTACCTGGCAACCAATTCTTTCTATGTCTTCTTTTTGATCCTGTGTACCTATCTCTTTTCAGATAAATGAAAAACTTAGTATATACAAAAGAATATATATACATGTTATGAAGTAAAATAATAAACAAATATTAAGTATCTTTTTATTTGGAAAAATCTGATTTTGTTCCAGATTTAGCAGGTAGTATTATAATTAACAGTTAGTAAAATGGTGAGTTCAAGAGAGAGAGATGTCATTTATCTAAAATGTACTCACTCAAAAAACTACTCACAGTAAGGTATAGCATGCTCAGCTTGCTTGTAAAGTGTGTGTGTGTGAGTGTGTGTGTGTGTGTGTGTGTTTGTGGCATATAACAGATTTCTGCTTCCAACAATATGCCTGGTTAGGAGGTTCAAGGGGACATCCCTCCACAGAACAACTAAAGTTTGGAAGCAACACACTATTTGAAATATTGCTAGTCACGTAGAAGTAGGAGCATTTTCCAAAAACATACTCTCTTTAAAGAAAGTCACTTGGACCAGAAGAGACAGCAGACATTCAGGACGAGCAGAATTCATGGAGGGAAGCAGTGCTGTCTGGAAACTGAGCCATTAGCCAGTCTTGGACCAATATGAGTCGCAGAACAACAGCCTGGTTCTGACATGTAGAGTTTAGGTAGTCCCACGTTGATGATGCTAACCACAGGAAAAAAAAAAGGAAATCTACACAACAACTGCTCAAGTGTTCAGTTTAGGCACAAAGAACAGCCATCAATGAAGAGTAAGCAGGAAACTCACAATATATGTCAGCCAAACATACTTGAAAACAAGCCCCTATTGACTGAGGAAGGGAGAGGAAACAACAGATCCAGGGACTGCAGATATTGTAATTGCAGCTGTAGAATACAGAATGACTACCTACAAAACAATTAAAATAGATGATAAAATCAGAGATCACCCATCAAAAAGAAATTATTTAAAATGAAAGTTATATTTGAAATAAAACTCATACAAAGGAAACATCAAATGTTGAAATTAAAATCTCAATCAATGGGCTAAACTGAAAATAAAGCACAGCTGAAGAGAAGATTGATGAGCCAGTACACATAGGCACACACACAAACGACCTAGAATGGAGCAGAGAGGACAGAGAGATGCAAAATATGGAGCTGTTAAGATGTATGGGAACTCGAATAATGAGGACCAAGATGATTCTAATTAAAATTCCAGGAGAAAGAGATAGAAAACAAATAAAAATACTGTGCCTGATCTAGAAAATAATCTAGTGAAATTAATTATAGGAATAAAATCCTTTGAGGCCGGGCACGGTGGCTCACGCCTATAATCCCAGCACTTGGGAGGCCAAGGCAGACGGATCACCTGAGGTCAGGAGTTTGAGACCAGTCTGGCCAAAATGGTGATACCCCATCTCTACTAAAAACACAAAAATTAGCCAGACATGGTGGCGCACAGCTGTAATCTCAGCTACTTGAGAGGCTAAGGCAGGAGAATCGCATGAATCCAGGAGGCAGAGGTTGCAGTGAGCTTAGATCATGCCACTGCACTCCAGCCTGGGCGACAGAGCGAGGTTCCATCTCAAAATAAAATAAAATAAAATAATTTAAAAATTAAATTAAAAAAATAAAAGCCTTTGAAATTTTGTCAATTAAGATACATAGTCACATGCTTTAAAACTTTAAACATGCAATACTTCAGCTGAGGAGGATTTTACATTTTTTCAGAGATCATTCTCTATGACTTGCAAAGTCCTAAAAATTACCTAATGGAGGCCGGGCACGGTGGCTCACGCCTGTAATCCCAGCACTTTGGGAGGCCAAGGCGGGCGGATCACATGGTGAAACTCAATGTCTACTAAAAATACAAAAATTAGCCAGGCGTGGTAGCATATGCCTGTAATCCCAGCTAGCTGGGAGGTTGAGGTAGGAAACACTTGAACCTGGTAAACGGAGGTTGCAGTGAGCCGGGATTGCGCCACTGCACTCCAGCCTAGGGGACAGAGGGAGACTCCGTCTAAAAAAAGAAAGAAAGAAAATTACTTAATAGAATTCTAATATTTTTAGATTAAATAGGATTGGCAATCCCAAGAGTTGTTTTGGGTTTCCCTCCAAAATTTATTGTACAGATAGGTGATGGATTTAAAGGTCTCATAGTCAAAACCTTCAATGGGCACCTATCAATAGGTGGAGAAGAAGGAAAGGTGGTTATAGATAGAAAAGACAAAGAGAAGTGTAAATGCCATCAAAGCCGCTTTAGCATTTTATGCAGCAGTTCCAGAAAGAAATCTGGTGAAACTTTGTCTTCTACTAAAATTTTAAATGGCCTTGGAGCATTTAACAAATCTTTAAATTAAAATCTGACAACAGAAAAATTCCGCATATTTTTGTAGATTTAAAACAGCCCACATTTTTGTTACTCTTCACTAATCCTGTGAATGTACAGATCATATATTAGATTTATATTTAATATGCACAGGTATCATGTTTCATAACTCATCTCAATTAATCTTCCCCACCACCCAGTGATGTAGATGCTATTACTTCCCAGTTATTTTTATAAATGAGGCTAAAGCTGAATGAGGTTAAGTATCTTTCCCAAAATTGCAAAGTCAGCAAAAAGAACATTTGTTAACATTTTAGGTTGTGTGATTTTTTTTTTAATGGTTACTGTGAAAATACTGTTCTTACGTGAACATTCAAAGCCAATCATTAGATGAAGTCACTTGGTGAAATCAGATGAAGATTTCTAGTTTCTAGATAACTTCCTCCCCATAAAGCTTTTCCTGAAGCTCCTGAAGTATTCAAATTAGCTTCCCTGCATTTTGCCACCTACGTGTTCCTCAAATCTCACTCTAATGAGGCTCTAATGAAATGAAAGAATGGAAAAGTGAGGCGGAAGCCAGGAGGAGGGGCAGCTCTGGGATTCTCTCAAAATAACAGTCATCAATAACCGAACTGCCTCTCATTAGCAGATAGGATATCAATCCTTATTGACTTTGCCTTTGTAGAAAATTCTGACGTGAGATTAGGGCTCTATTGATGTGGAAGCAAATAAAATATGACTCTAAGACTCTCGGGCCAGTGACAGATACCTTGCATGTGGTCCGGCGTGCATCAGGCAATAGATTGCTATCTGAAATTGGGCAATAAATTGTTTCAAAAGAGATGAGTTTACTTTGAATTGTCAGGCACATCACTAGCCAAAATAGCTGGTTTCAATAAGTGGAATTTGATGCAGGATCATCTCCATTCATTTTCATCTATGTTTCAAAGGTTACAGTCCCACTAAATAATACATCTCACAGCAAACACCAATGTTAATGTGATCGTTTCCTTCTAGGGTGACCTGATCCAAGTACCAGACAAAAAAACACCCATTGGGCACTAAAAATAAATCCAGCATGAGGCAGAGTTCTTCCCTTTCATCTTCCACATTGGGATATTATTACAATTTTAATGATCTGCCTAGAATTTTTCATACACTCAGCTTCTTTTGAAGGAAGGACAGGAAACCTATTGAAACACACCAATCTCCTTGAAATGTCTATAGCTACAGAGCAGTGGGAATATATGCTTTGCTGTAAAGAAAGGAGAAAGAGTAAAGCAATCATAAATGTATCACTTTGATCTGTTATAGTATACTGCTTTTCCTTCAGAGAGAACAGGTATTTGTGTTCTAATATTGTATTTTCAGTCACTACATTATTCTTTTAAGGTATTGAGAGTATCAAGAATTCCCCCCAAAAAATTTCTGAGTATTATTTAATCTTTAGAACTTCGTGTGCAATCCAAAGCAATCATCTGATTTCCTTATAACTGGCCAAGCTGCTGTCACTTCTTCCTAAAGGGAAATTAAACGAATTTTTTTAATGATTGAAACATCATTTACAAAGTTTGGAAGTCTTACTTATTTAAAATACAGGTTTTGGCAAAAAGCAGTTGGAAGTGCTAGGAGTTAAGGCAGGGATAATAGAGAAGGAACTAACCTTTGAGCAGTTACTATATACAAGGTGTCGTGTTGGGTGCCTTCAAATGTTATCACATTGGAACTTCCCAGTAAGCCCTAACTCTCAGCTGTGTGGAAAGAAAATGTCCCAAACATCAACATCAAATAAGATTACTTGTCTGACGATCCATCAATTACCAAATTCATGTCACATTTTACTTTGCTCAACACTGGGATTATGATTTTTTTTAAGAGTCACTTTTCCCAGAGCTTCTTATTGTCCTCTTTCCAGTGATTAGTAAAACAAATCATTATCTTATCAATAAGATCACACAATTTGTTTTTTTTACTTTTTTATTTTATTTTACTTTAAATTCTGGGATACATGAGCTGAACATGAAGGTTTGTTACATAGGTATACATGTGCCATGGTGATTTGCCACACCCATCAACCCGTCATCTAGGTTTTAAGCCCCACATGCATTAGATATTTATCCTAATTCTCTCCCTTATCCCCCATGCCCTAATAGGCCCCAGTGTGTGATATTCCCCTCCCTGTGTCCATGTGTTCTCATTGTTCAACTCCCACTTATGAGTGAGAACATGTAGTGTTTGGTTTTCTGTTCCTGTGTTAGTTTGCTGAAAATGATGGTTTCCAGCTTTATCCATGTCCCTGCAAAGGACATGAACTCATTCTTTTTTATGGCTACATAGTATTCCATGGTGTATATGTGCCACATTTTCTTTATCCAATCTATCACTGGTAGGCATTTGGCTTGGTTCCAAGTCTTTATTATTGTAAATAGTGCTGCAATAAACATACGTGTGCATGTCTCTTTATAGTAGAATGATTTATAATCCTATGGGTATATACCCAGTAATGGGATTGCTAGGTCAAATGGTATTTCTGGTTCTAGCTCCTTGAGGAATCACTACACTGTCTTCCACAATGGTTGAACTAATTTACACTCTAACCAACAGTGTAAAAGCATTCCTGTTTCTCCACATCCTCTCCAGCATCTGTTGTTTCCTGACTTTTTAATGATCGCCATTCTAACTGGCGTGAGATGGTATCTCATTGAAGATCACACAATTTCTTCACAACAATTTTTTTTTTTTTGAGATGGAGCCTCACTGTGTCACCCAGGTTGGAGTACCGTAGTGTGATCTGGGGTCACTGTGGCCTCCACCTTCTGAGCTCAAACTATTCTCATGCCTCAGCCTCCTGAGTAGTGGGGATTACAGGATCCTGCCACCACACCTGGCTAATTTTTTTTTTTCTGTATTTTCAGTAGAGACTGGGCTTCACCATTTTGGCCAGGCTGGTCTCAAACTCCTAACCTCAAATGATCCACCCACCTCGGCCTCCCAAAGTGCTGGGATTACAGGCACGAGCCACTTCACCTGGCCCTGACAATGAAATTTTGTAATACAACTTACTTTTTTTTTTAAAGACATTCTTTCTGGAATGTTGGGCTTCATGCTATAATTTGGATCATCCTAGGACTTTATCATATTACTAGCCAAGTTTTAATATTTCTTGGATTCCATACCCTTCTTTTCTCATAGATTTATTTTTATTTCTTTAGATATATTCTCAAATAAAATTTTCATAAAGGATAAATGGGAGACAATTTTTTGTTTCTAGAAATGTTTTCTTGGACTGGAATAGAATTTTAGGATCAAATATTTCCCTTTATAACTTAAAGTAATTAAACCATTATTTTTTGTGTCAAGTGATGTTGATGGGAAGTCTAAAACCAATATTATCTACTTTCCTTTATAGGTAAGAAGTTTTTCCTTTGAATAACTTTTTATTCTTTGTATTCATCATCTTCTGAAATTCATCAGTGATATAGTTGGTGTAAGATGTTAAAAAATGTTATTCAACCTGGCACTTCATAGTCCCTTTCAATCTTATCATTTATATATTTTGTCCATTCTGAGAAAAAATATTATTTTATCTTTTAGTCTCCTTTTTTCTCAATTTGCCCTTTTCGGTACTCCTTTTAAGATGTGTGCAGAAGCTCGTGGCTGGAGTCTCCATTTGTCTTAATTCATCTTTATTTCATCAATCTTATCTGTACTTACCAGGAACTTCTGCTTGTTCTCCAACAGCTCCCTTTCCATGGTGTCCTATTCTTAGTTTCGGTGCTTTCTTTACTTTTTTGGGAAAGTAAGCAGATTAAAGTGGATTGAGAAGGATGCCGATAGAAAGAAGATTGAGGCTATCAATTTGGATCTTTTATTTTTGCAGTTTTTCTGTGAACAATGGTAGAAAAATAAAATGGTAGCTAGAATTTGTAACCGAGTCAAGTTCATGTGTTTTGTTTTGATTTTTTCACCCATAACAGGAAAGATTTGTGCATTTTTGAAAGCCAGTAGAAGGAATTAAGAGTCCTTAGAGTACGTGGATTCTGTCCCTCACCACAGACACGTATACCCAGGGCTAGTATTTGGCCACTGCACAGGAGTACAGTCGAAACAATGATAAAATATCAAGTTACTTCCTTAATCATTGGAAAAGGCCATTGTCATAACTCCGCTGAGGGCTACACAACATGCCGGCTTCCCCGAAGCTGCCCCAGCATCTTCCCTGAGAACATCATAACGTTTCCTCAATTTAGAAGCTAAACGGTTATTCCTGGAACACCAGAGGGACTCCAGGGCTCTGTTCTCATGCTAAAGGAGGACTCCTTTTTGACGATTGAGTACCTATGCACATCAACTTCCCAAATTTCCACCTCTTGCACATAGATTCCCTTCAAGAACCATAGAAGTCTGGCTCAAGGAGTTTGGGATTGGCCCCACCAGGAGGCCACGCTCACACTGACCAGCATGCTGACCTGCCACCCACACCCATCATGGCTTTTACATGCTGCTTCCATCCTACATATGCCCAGCCAGAGCAGGCCTGTCCCCACTATGTGGGGAAGGGAGGCATCCCAAGTAGCAATCCTGGCAGCCTTCAAGGAAATGCCAAGTGCTTACTTGGTCCCCCCAAAGATATGACCAACTCCCACCAGCCAGGTATCACCCTTGGAAGATTGCAGTGGGACCCATATCTCTGTAGGACTTTCACTCTGAGAGCTCAGAGGAAATGAGGGAAGAGCAAATATACGGGTAATGCAGCTGCTGTACAAAGTGGCTGGGTGCTTGAGCTCTGGTGGCCTGGCTTCCAGAAGAAAAAATGGAAGGGGCCTGAGGGCAATCTGGGGTTTTAAAAAAAATAGCTGAGATGTATGTGGGCCCCTCTGTCCACCATCTCCATTGAATTTCACCTCCAGTTAGTGGTATGAGTTCATTGAAATTGATCAAATGCCCACTAGTCACAAGGTTTGAAGGATTTTTTTTTTCAGTACAAATGACAGCATGTCTGAAGCACATAACAAAAATTTGAAAAGAAAAAGGCCAGATATACACATACTATATTTCAGTATCATAAAATTCTAAAACAGAAATAAATTATGGTGAGAAATTATATGGAAATGAGTGGCAAAACTATAAAGAAATACAAGTAAGAGATTATTACAAAGTCCAGAGAGTGGTTGCCTCTATGTGGGGAGAGGTATCAAGTGGTTTCTAATCATGTTCTATTTTTTGACCTAGGTAGTGGTTTCATGGATATTTACTACATAATAGTTATTAAATTATACCCATATGTTTATGCATTTTTATATGTACAATACATTAAACAATTTTTAAAAAGAAAAAATCAAAGGTATTGGTTAGAAAAGCATTTTTGGTATAGAATAATATATAAAACATCTTGAGGTTTCCACCTTCTATCTATTGAAGAACAGCCATTGAAAGAAACAACCATGGCAGTGAGCTGCCCTGTGGCTGTGTGCTATCCATGGCACACATACAATAGACATAACCTCAAGCATATAGATAACACTAGAATATAGTAAAACCATTAAGAAGTGATACGCCTTGAGTATTTATTACCTGTTTTTTTAAAATAAGTTGTTTAATTACAAGTTCATATAATTTAATTTTTAATTATGTCAATGTTTTACAACCAGTTCACAAAGCTCCTGAAAAGTGAACAAGTGACTGGTAAGCCAGTGCAAGCCAGCTTCAGCACCCTCTAGCTATGGCCCTCAACGAGGGCCTTAATTAGGGTGAGACGAATATAAGCAAACCACAATCTGGTCTGGAACACCAAGTACATATGGGGCACAAGTGACTTATGCATTTAGCAATTGCATAGCACTTAAAAAGATACCAGATGCTGGTCTAAGCACTATACAAATGTTCACTCCAATGTACATGGCTTTGCCTGAACCAGATGCATGCAATGGAACTAACTACTCAAGGTCATTAAAGGTGGAGGGTGTCTCAAGTTTAACAAGAAATGGGTCAGCCAGGCACAGTAGCTCATGTCTGTAATTCAATGCTCTGGGAGGCTGAGATGGGAGGATCACCTGAGGCCAGCCTGGGGAACAGAGTAAAACCTTGTCTTTATATAAAAAAAAAAAGAAAAAAGAAAAAAAGTGGATGAAGACTTACATCCCAACACTTATACTGTGCTGGTAGGAATGCAAATTAGTACAACTTCTATGAGAGTCCTTAATGAACTAAAAGTAGAACTACCATTTGATCCAGCAATCCCACTACTGGGTCTAACCAAAGGAAAAAAAAATTATGTGAAAAAGACACATGCACACTTATGTTTAGAGCAGCACAATTTCCAATTGCAAAGAAATGGAACCAACCTAAATGCCCATCAATCAATGAGTGAATAAAGAAATTGTGGTGTATACACAACATGGAATACTACTCGGCCATAAAAAAGAATGAAATAGTGTCTTTTCCAGCAACTTGGATGGAGCTGGAGGCCATTATTCTAAGTGAAGTAACTCAGGAATGGAAAACCAAATACCATACGTTCTCACTTATAAGTGGGAGCTAAGCTATGAGAACACAAAGATATATAGAGTGGTATAATGGACATTGGAGACTCAGAAGGGAGACGTTGAGAGAGGGGTAAGGGATAAAAAACTGCAAATTAGGTACAATGTACACTACTTGGGTGACAGGTGCACCAAAATCTCAGAATTCACTACTATAGCATTCATCCAGATAACCAAAACCCACTTGTGCCCCAAAAGCTATTGAAATAAAAAAATAAAAGTCTTACATCCTGGCCAAGGGCAGAGAAAATTTAGCACTGTTGTCAGAAATGGCTATGACTGGGATTCACTCCCAAGCATGGCCCCTAGTTAAGCCCACACAAGAGTTAATTAAAGGATCCAGTTGGGCATGGGGGGGGAAAGGGTCACCTAAAAGGAATTTTTAAAAGTAAACCAAGGAGAATGGAGAAGGAGTAGTTAATTGTCTTTATGAAAGACTAAGAACACTGAGACAATTAAATTTGAGGAGTAAAGGGTAATTAAGGACAAGTAGGGCTATCTGGATTGCTTTGCTTTGAAGACCAATTAATAGCCTTAAAGCCACATGAAACTCTGAAGAGTTTCATACACAACCTAAAAAACAAGCATCAAGGCAAAAGAACTGCCATTTATTTTATGAATAAAATAAAAACTAATGAATAAAATTTCCTTCAACTGTTGTTAAAAATATGTCTTTTGAAAGACCTGATACTATAGTATGATGTAGACACCATACGAGTTTCATGCAGACATGAATAAATGGTATAAAAAGTTGGGAGCTCTATTCAATATAATGAATATAATATAAAAACATTTTTAATTATTGTAAAATTTTAAATGATACTTATGGCTTCCTGCACCTGCCAGGCCCTAGAATTCTAGACCTAGGTGATGATGATTGATTTCTTTTTAAACAGAAAGGAATAAATACCAGGAATACAATGCAAGAAGCTACAGATTTTGAGAACTAATTGGACACAGGTGTCAAATGATAGGTTTTGGTCAAATTCTAGAAGCTATTGCCACATTTTATACTGAGCTAAGCTATGCCTGGGATTCACTCCCAAGCATGGCCCCTAGTAAATCCCACACAAGAGTTAATTAAAAGATCCAGTTGGAGTCTGTTCAGTATTTTACTGAAATGTCACACTAATTTAAAATGAGAAATCCATGGGAGATATTTTATTTTTCTGTTCCAATCATAAATTCACTTACAGATTTAACTAAGACTTTCCTTAAATTTTCCATTATTGTTATCTATGTATAGTAGCCGAATGACTTTTATATTAAATTATATTCATTTTATTTGTATTTGTGATTTCTCAAGGGCCCATTTTGAGTTTAATATTATATAAGACAGAAGAGAAGACCTAGTCCATGCCCTGGAGCTTTTGTAATCTCAGCATGATAGACAGAACTGTAATGGTCTGACCAATAAAATTCAGGGATGAATGAGTTACTACCCTGGCCCTAGTTTGCTCTAGGAATTCTCCCAATTATATACAGAACCATGGGACTAAAAGAAAACTGGCAGTTTGAGAAGATGGATGCTTAATGCCTTTACCACCACCTCCCTCTAAATCTCTCCTGGGGAACTAGGGGAGGAGAATGGAGAAAGGCAAAGTTATCCTACTGTTTGGGCACTGTGAGGTGGCATTTTTGCTTTCCACAGTAAGCCTGCCACATGTATTTAAAGTAATGCACTAATGCAAACAGGAATTGAAGCTCAGGGTGCTTTCTTTTAGCCTGTCCCAAAATTAAAGCTCTAAGTAGTAGAAAGGTTATTGTTTGGGTAAGATCTAGAAGTCAAGATATTAACCTGGTTGGATGCCCAAGAAGGATCTATCAAAACTCCCACAATGCCTCATGGTGATGGAGAGAGCAGACACACCCAACACTCTCACCTGTTAGCATTCCTTTCTAAGTCCAAACAAAATATGAAAGGGCTGGCACCTGTTCTCATAACATCAAAACCTATCCATAAATATTCAATCTTACTTTCCTGAAACATCAAGAAAGTCATAGCCTCCAAGAAAATCCCTTAGCCATTAACAAATTTTTCATCAGCAAAACAGTTCACAGAAGATGCCTCCCTTACATCTTTCCAAGCTTATCATTTTATAATCCTGTGAGCTGACCTCACCTGGCACTTCTCACCCCTTACAATCTCGCATGATCTCCGAGTCCTACCACGCTGTTGTCCTCTTTAAAATAATAATGAACTGAGAGATGACCCCGTGACTGACTGCTCTTCAGAGCCCCTCCCACTCCTTTTGGAATTTCAGTCTCCATGGAATGACCCCAAGTTGCATCATTATCCCTCTCCTTTCTCCTAGCATGCTGAGAAAGCAAAGAACCAGGATAAAGACAGGGGTCTGAGTTTGGGGAAGGAAAGTATCAGCACGGCTGCTCTCTTGCCCCCTTTTTCTGCCCTGGTACAGCTAAGAGAGGCAGAGAAGGGGACAACAGAGGTGGGTTTTCAAAGACTGCCCCAGCCACATCCCCTAGGGAGTGGCCAGAGCCTTCGAGCTCTGCTTTTGTTGCCCATAATGTGTTAAACAGTCATCAACTGTCCAACCTCCCCTTTACCCCGACCCCCAGCGAAGGAAGGAAATAATACGTTCTACTTTAAACAAAATCGGAATTTAGAGTTGAAATAATTTTGCATGTAGCCTCTCAGTTAAGTGTTATTTCCTGCTGGAGTGAACCCTCTAACCTCTGTGCTATCTTTATCATGTTCAGCTTCCCAGCATTTAACTTTTTTTTTCCCTTGGGAGGGGTGGAAAACTAATGAATAAAATTACAGGTTGCTATCTATCTCAGAAGACTGCAAATAAACCATGGTAGAAAGAAGTCCATAATTTTTGGAGCTAAAAATAATTATACCAATTGTATTGGCCGTATCACAGTTTTGTGTTGCATCTCTCAGATCTGGAGGACTATTACGATATTTCCAACAGTTCTTTTCAATTGACTGATGGACTCATGAGCGTGGCAGGCCTAAGGGGCCTCATGAATAAAGGATTATTATTTAAAAAAAAAAACTCATTTCTGCACCAGGGCTTAAGAACACATGCAGTGACATGAATCAGTGCTGAAATTTTAAACCTTTAATTGACTTTTTATGGGTCTGTACACTGAATATTAAACACAAGGATTTATTTCCATTATATTTCCAAACTAATTTTGCATTCCGTTCTGTTCAGTAACTTTATCTTTTTGTTTTTGAATTTGTTTTCAGCTATCTGACTTTATTGCGTTGTTTTAGACCAATCTACCACATCACCCAGACCTGCTGTTTCACTCTGTGTCATCTTGCTGCATGCTGACATGGTTATGCATACACTGTACATTTTCAATTATCTGGGGTAGTGCGTGATCGGGAGGGCACAGATAAGCAAAGCCCACGGATAATGGTAAAATCTCTTTGTAACCAGTACCTTATTTTCAAGATTTTTCCCCACCATTTCACAAAATTTGCTAAGAAAATCAGTTGGATTTCCAATTTCTCCTCCAGACCATGCTAACCCATTGGCAAAATTGGTAAGAATAATAAGCAATAAATGATTAGATGACGATAACGGGAGAATTATAATTGATATACAAACCTGCTCTCCAATGCAGTAATAAGAGTTGGCTCAATCTCAATATGCCCTTTTTCTTATTTCTTTACAGTCTCTGGAGGAGGAGGGAAATCCAATTTGACCCTAAATTGTGCTTTTTGTAAGGCACATGTTGGCCTGATTGGGGCCCAGGAAGAGGGTAGCAAGGTGACTTTGGTACTGCGAAGCAGTGTTACTTCCCTAGATGTCAGGCACTGGCAGTCACAGCCAGTCCACCTTGTTCAGCTTGGTGGGCAGCCAATACCTCGGCGTACTATTTACAATGTTATATCAGATGTCAATGAGAGCAGCCAGTGTAGAAAAAAAGGAAAGGAATTGAACATCACAAGAAAGCTGAAAGAACCTGAGTCTGTGTATGCATGAGATCAGAGGTGAATCGGAGTGGATAAAAACCAGGAAAATATAATCATGCTTAATGTAGCCTACGGGCTACTTTCTGACTAGGCTTGAAAATCCTGGAGAAAGAAGAACTAGAGATATGTTTGGGATTCCATATTTTTATTTTAAAGATGTAGTTATTGTGTATGTGTGTGCTTGATTTTTTTTTTTTTAACTCTTGTGGCTCAATATGCTTCCTCTTTCCCCACTTCTAGGATCTCTCATTTTTCCCATGTTCTCAGATAATTTGTCTTGGTCTATATAACAGAAGTCGGCTGGAGTGTTATACTTTGTCTGATAAAACACCGGGATGATCTGTCCATATCAAATCAGCACAAAGTTGTAAAATACTCAAACAATAGTCTCAGAAACACCAAAACTTGCTCAGAAAATAGACTCTAATAAGTCTCTTTTCTAAACCACAAGAGAATGAATTCATATAAGATGATACAATTAAAAGGAAATGCATTCCCTTTCTCACCTTGCCAACTATTCCCCCTCTCCCTGTGGAGCAGCATATACATTTTATATTTAGTGAAAGAAGGAGCTGGTATAGTAATGGCTGCATGCCACCCTGAAATGCTGCCTAGCAGCCTGGCAGAGTGGGAATTTCCTTGTTCTGCTTTGTAGACACAGTTCGTTCCTGTCAGAAGTAGTTGAAACCACATTCAGTGATCTTTAAGAATCTAGGGGAAAAGGAAAAGGGCTTTGAAACTGGAGAAAGGAAACAAAAAAACATTTTTTCCAAATGCAAGAGGAACCTGGATGCTGCAAAATGCAAACTGGCAAGTGTATTTGTTAGGACCGATTTAGCCATCGATAACAGAAAGCAGCCCGGGCTTCTCAAACAGATAGTGGGAAATTCATTGTCAAGTAGACCTGAAACTAAATTCCAATCTAAATATGTTCAAATCTCAGTTTTGCAGCTTCCTAACTCTATGACTTTTGGGCAATTACTTAATTTCTCTAAGACTACAACATGAAGATCATGGTGGTACCTAGCGTGTGGGTTTATTGTGCAGGTTAAATGAAATGATGCCTGTGAAGTACTTAGCGCGGGACCTGATGTATTATAAATGGCAACTATCATAATTGTTATGAAAAGACCCATGCGGGGTCATGAATGTTGTATGTAAATGTATAAAGAACGGTCTTATGGAAGAAAGATTTGTTCCATATGGTCTTTATGGGTAGAACTTAGAAGAACGATTTCAGCATAGTCTGTAGAAAATCAATTGAACAATCTAGGCTACATAAGATGAGAATGATTTGTCTCAAGAGATGGGAAGCTTCTGCCAATCCCTAGGGCAAGATAAATATCAGCCAGGCAACTTGGTGGGATGTAAAATTTCTCCAGCATTTGGACTCCAGTAGTCCAAAGATGTTTGGACTACTAGACAGCTATTAGGATTCTTTCAAACCTATGAGCTCCTATGATTCTATTATTTCTTTCTCGGCAATTTGCAGTCGAAATGAAAAGAAAGTTAAGCTTTAGGAATGGCGGAAAGGAGAATTAAAGCAGACTATTGCTCTATACTTATTGAAAGGCCACTGTTTCTCTAGAAAAGATGTGGCCATCATTACTATAGATGACAATAGTTTTCAGTCCTCCAGAAAGTGGGCCAAGACAGATTATAAGGGAATTTCAATACAAGATCCTTGGTTCCTTTCTAAGGACAATATTTGCATATAAGCCTCTAATATAACAAGAATGCATATTCATTCATTTCCTGATTTATGCAAGAAAAAGTTATTAGGCACCAATTATGTACCAGGAGCTAGGGATACAACAATTAACACAATGGGTACAACTCCTGCATCCGTGGAACTCATGGTTATTCATTTTGCAGTCTGTAAAATTGTACTTGTTATTTCCAGTAATTTACTGTATATAAGTGACTACTTTATAACAGGTTTCAAAACAACCCTTTCTGTCCCTCCTGATACTTAGTTTGCTATTATATCATGCAAAATTGGTACTCAGGCCACACTGAACAGAAAATGTGTCCATTGAGTGGCCTCAAGCATATATTCCAAGAATATTGGTGTGTTTTTAGAGCCACTTATTATTCCATGTAACTACAGACTATTGCTAAATTCTGCTGTTTTTAGAAAAAATTCTCACTATTGAGTCTAGGCTCTTTATTCATGGCACAGTTGCACAGTTCCATTTAGAATTAACTAGAAAGCTTATGGCTAATCCACTCTGTGGAACTATACCCAAAACTATGTGAAACATATATATGCTGGAACTGGGAGAGCAAAACTGTAAATATTTATGTAATAACCCCTGCTTAGAATCAGATTGTAAATAGTGCCTCATCTTGGTGATCAAGGATACAGAATCTTAGAACAGCAAGAGTTTTTCAGTTCAGATTACAACAACAACAACAACAAAAAGATCTTCACACATCTGCTTATCCAAGGTCCCAGCTATTTTTATCCTAGTATGGGCTCTAGCTTTATCTTGAACTATTCAAAGCCCAGAGAAAAGCTAGAAAGTTTCAATGGGTAAACCATTATTTTTCCTGCTTCTATTAGTAAAAAAGAAAAGGAAAATATTCCGGTTACCAAGAAATCTAGAGAGTAAAGGATTCTTTTTGAAAACTACAGTAGTCATCACCGATAGAGTGAATCATCTGTGAACCTCCCATTACTGCTAATGACTGTCACTCTATTTCAGGATTGTAGTGGAAGTAAGGCAGCTAGGACTGCATCCATAGTCACGAAACTATTTCCTCTCAGATAGTGGATCTTGGAACAGAGAAAAAACATTTATATGCCATCTTATGACTCAGTTCTAAGACCAAAGGTGTGCCTCTTGTAGTGCATACAGTGGACAGTGGCTCTCCTATGCCAGAGGAACAGCCTCAGAAGGCACGGGGTAGTGACACTCAGCTTGCCACCCCATCACTTGGAGCAGAGGAGTCCCTTTATCCCTTCAGCACAGTGGATAAAGTCTATCACTGCACAGTGTTTTAAACTTCCCTGGGGTACTTGTTAAACACACAAATTCTCAAGCTCCACCTAAAACCACTGCATCAGAATCTCCAAGTGAGGGGTCTGGAAAGTTAAATATTTAATAAGTGCCCCTGGTAATTCCTATCTGCAAGGAGGCTAGGGAAACAGCACGGAAGATGTCAAAGCTCTGTTTGTTATTCTCCATTGAATCTCCTGGGCTCTAATCAATTTGGTGGCATGAGCAGTACCTTGTCATCCAGCTTGCAGAGGTACCAAAAACCCTTCATCTTAGCCACCACATTCAACAGGGCAACTTGCATGTCACCAAATGTCTATGATACAAGCCAAATTATATAATTTAGGAGTATAAAGAAGTAGTGGTTCATAAGAGTTGTTTCCATTACGTCAGTGTTTTTGGAGTAAAACGTCAAACCAAATGCTTTAGTTGACATAGTATTTGAAAACCACTTTCAATATACCGCTCCTCTGGAAAAAAAAAAAAAAATCTGCATCAAATTGTAAATCCAATAGAAACATAAGCATGTAAAACCCCCATCTAAGATTAAACCTTGATATTAACTTATTTTCCATGTAGGGTGACAATTTTACTTTTCTAACCATATCCTACTTGGAGTTCATGATTATTTCAAAAATTTCCTGATGAACAAATACTATTTATAATGTTATATAAGGTTAATTAATTTTATTTTTATCTTAAAGGAAAGTTAATCAAAATAAAATTTTATCAGAAAGCAAAGGTTATTAAAAGTTAGTTTTGGCTGGGCATGATGGCTCATGCCTATAATCCCAGCACTTTGGGAGTCCAAGCCGGGTGGATCACTTGAGGCCAGGAGTTTGAGACCAGCCTGGGAAACATGGTGAAACCCTGTCTCTACAAAAAAATACAAAAAGTAGCCAGGTGTGGTGGTGCACTCAAGAGGCTTAGGATGGGAGAATCACTTGAGCCCGGGGAGTGGAGGTTGCAGTGAGCTGAGATCATGCCACTGCTCTCCAGTATGGGCAACAGTGAGACAGAGATTGTTTAAGCAGAACCTAACCTTTTTGTTAGTTACAGTCCCCCCGAAACTAGGGGAATAGTACTTTGAAATGGCCCCAGATAAATCCCAGTGTTCCATGTGTCTAGTTGTGACCATTTGATTAAGTTCTATTCAGTGGGATATAAGCAAAAATAATGAGCCTTGCCCTCAAAACATTTGAGCAGGAGTCCCTTGACACCTTTGCACAGCCCACTGGCTAAGACAGGCAGCCAGCTTGGACTCACATATGGAGGCTATAGGTTAAGAAAAGTAAAGTGACCTCCTGGTCCAAGACATTTAAGTTTATATGTGAGAAGGAAAAACCAACAGAAATCACTATTTTGTTTAAGGCATTATAATTTTTTAAGCCACTTTGAGTATTTTTGCTAGAGCAGCCTGGCCTGTACCCTCACTAATACATTACTATAAACACACACAAAAATTCCGTGAAAAAAGGGAAGTATTATGCCAAAATAAGAAGAAATTTGGAAAAGGTATTAACTAAAACTAACGACTCTTCAATACATATTAACCCTAATTAGATTTCAGGTTTTTACTTCCATTTTTTTTTAATCAATGGACTATTTTTGAAGTAGTTGTCAATTCTTATTTTTTATTTTTAATTTCTGCAGGTACACAGTAGGTATATATATTTATGGGGTATATGAGATATTTTGTTACTGGCATACAATGTGTAATAATCTCATCAGGATAAATGAGGTATCCATATCTTCAAGCATTATCCTTTGTGTCACAAATTATATTTTTAGTTATTTTTAAATGTACAATTAAATTATTATTGACTATAGTCACTCTGTTGTGCTATCAAATACTAGCTCTTATGAATTCTTTCTAACAATTTTTCTCACTCAACTCCCCCACTACCCTTCCCAGCCTCTGCAAATTATCATTCTACTTTCTATCTCCATGAGTTCAATTGTTTTAATTTTTAGTTCCCACCAAAAAAAAGAAAAGTAAAAAAGAAAACGTGAAGTTTCTCTTTCTGTGCCTGGCTTATTCCAGTTAACAAAATGACCGTCAGTTCCATCCATGTTGTTGCAAATGACAGGATCTCATCCTTTTTTATGGCTGAATAGCACTCCATTGTGTATGTGTACATTTTCTTCATTCCTTCATCAGTTAACAGACACTTAGGTTGCTTACAAATCTTGGCTATTGTGAATTATACTGCAATATACATGGGAGTACAGATATCTCCTTGATACAGTGATTTCCTTTCTTTTGGGTATATACCTGGCAGTGAGATTGCTAGATCATATGGTAGCTGTATTTTTAGTTTTTTGAAGAACCTCTAAACTGTTCTTCATAGTGGTTTGACTAATTTACATTCTCATCAACAGTGTAAAAGGGGCCTGGGTGAGGTGGCTCACACCTGTAATCCCAGCATTTTGGGAAGCCAAGGCAGGAAGGTCACCAGAGGTCAGGAGTTCAAGACCAGTCTGGCCAACATGGTGAAATCCCATCTGTACTAAAAATACAAAATTAGCCAGGTGTGGTGGTGCATGCCTGTAATCCCAGCTACTCGGGAGGCTGAGGCAGGAGAATCACCTGAACCCAGGAGACGGAGGTTGCCATGAGTCAAGATTCAAGATCGTGCCACTGCACTCCAGCCTGGGCAACAGACTAAGACTCCATTTAAAAAAAAAAAAAAAAAAAAAACGACAGTGAGCAAGGGTTCCCTTTTTTCCACATTCTTGCCAGCATTTGTTATTGCCTGTCTTTTGGATAAGAGCCATTTATTTTAACTGGAGTGAGATGATATCTCACTGTAGTTTTGATTTGCATTTTTCTGATGATCACTGATGTTGAGCACATTTTTATATATCTGTTTGCCATTTGTATGTCTTCTTTTCAGAAATGTCTATTCAGATTTTTTTGCCCATCTTTTGATCAAATGATTTGATATTTTTCCCTATGGAGGTTTTTGAGCTCCTCTTATATTCTGGTTATTAATCCCTTGTCAGATGGGTAGTTTGCAAATATTTTCTCCCATTCTGTGGCTTGTCTCTTCACATTGTTGGTTGCTTCCTTTGCTGTGCAGAAGTTCTTTAACTTGATGTGACCCCATTTGTCCATTTTTGCTTTGGTTGTCTGTGCTTGTGGGTTGTTACTCAGGAATCTTTCCCCACTCCAATGTCCTGGAGAGTTTCCCCAATGTTTTCTTTTAGTAGTTTCATAGTTTGAGGTCTTAAAGTCTTTAATCCATTTTGATTTGATTTTTGTGTTCGGTGAGGGATAAGGATCTAGGTTCCTTCTTCTGCATATGGATATACAGTTTTCCCAGCACCATTTATTGAAGAGACTGTCCATTTCCCAATGTGTGTTCTTGGCACCTTCGTCAAAAATAAGTGCACTGTAGATGCACAGATTTCTTTCTGGGTTCTGCATTCTGTTCTATTGTTCTGTATGTCTGTTTTTATGCCGTATCATGATGTTTACTATAGCTCTATAGAATAATTTGAAGTCAGGTAATGCAATTCCTCTAGTTTCGTTCTTTTTGCTTAAGATAGCTTTGGATATTCTGGGTCTTTCGTGGTTCCATATAAATTTTAGAATTTTTTCTCTATTTCTGGGAAGAATGTCACTGGTATTTTGATAGGAATTGCATTGAATCTTCCAATCCAGTATGGATTCTTCCAATCTATCAACATGAAATATCTTCCCATTTTCTACGCCCTCTTCAATTTTAGTTTTCAATGTGGAGATCCTTCACTTATTTGGTTAATTTCTAGGTGTTTAATTTTATTTGCGGCTATTGTAAATGGGATTACTCCCTTTATTTCTTTTTCAGACTGTTCACTATTGGCATGTAGAAATGCTACTAATATTTGTATGTTGATTTTGTATCCTGCAACTTTACTAAATTTATCAGTTCTAATAGTTTTTTAAGGAGTCCTTAGGTTTCTCCAAATATAAGATCATATCATCTGCGAACAATGATAATTTGACCTCTTCCTTTCCAGTTTGGATTTCCTATATTTCTTTTTCTTTCCTGTCTGATTACTCTAGCTAGGACTTCTGGTACTATGCTGAATAACTGTGGTGAAAGTGGACATCCTTGTGCTGTTCCAGATCTTAGAGGAAAGCCTTCCAGTTTCTCCCCATTTGGTATGATACTAGCTGTGGGCCTGTCATATATGGCTTTTATTACATTGAGGTAATTCCTTCTATACCCAGTTTTTTGAGGGTTTTATCATGAAGGAATGTTGAATTTTACAAAGTGCTTTCTCAGCATCAATTGAAATTATCATATGGTTTTTATCCTTCATGTTGTTAATACAATGTATCACATTGATTGATTTGCATATGTTGAACCATCCTTGCATTTCTGGGATAAATGCCACTTGGTCATGATGAATGAACTTACATATTGTTAAATGATCTAATGTAATGATCTAATGTATTGTAATGAAAGGATCTAATGTAGTGTAAATGATCTAATGTAATTTAATGATCTAATGTATTTTTAAATTTGGTTTGCTAGTATTTTGGTGGAGATTTTTGCATCAATGTTCATCAGAGATATTAGCCTATAACTTCCTTTTTTTTTGGTATGTCTTTGTCTGGTTTTGGTATACCCCAATACCGGCCTCACAGGATGATTTTGGAGTATTTCTTCTCTATTTTTTGGAATAGTTTGAGTAGGATAAGTATTAGGTCTTCTTTAAGTGTGTGATAGTATTCAGCAGTGAAGCCATTGAGTCCCAGGCTTTTCTTTGCTGAGAGACTTTTCTTTACGGCTTTGATTTTACTTGTTATGGTCTGTTCAGGTTTTAGATTTCTTCATAGTTCAACCTTGGTGGGTTATTTGTGTCTAGGAAATTATCCATCTCTTCTAGGTTTTCCAATTTATTGGCATATAGTTACTCATAGTAGCCACTAACGATCCTTTGAATTTCTGTGGTATCAGCAATAATGTCCCTTTTTTCATTGCTGATTTCATTTATTTGGGTCTTCTCTCTTTCTTAGTCAGACTAGGCTCTTGTCAATTTTGTTTATCTTATCAAATCCAATTTTTTGTTTCATTGATCATTAGGTATTGCTTTCTTCATTTCAATTTTATTTATTTCTGCTCTGATCTTTATTTTTTTCTACTAACTTTGGGTTTGATTTGCTCCTGCTTTTCTAGTTCTTTAAGATGCATCATTAGGTTGCTTATTTGAAGTTTTTCTACTTTTTTATGTGGGTACTTACAGCTCTAAAATTCCCTCTTAGTACTGCTTTCACTGTACCCCATAGGTTTTGGCATGTTGTGGTTCCACCATCATTTGGTCCAATAAATTTTTCAATTTTCATCTTAATTTTTTCATTGACCCATTGGTCATTCAGGAGCATATTGTTTAATTTCCGTATGCCTGCATAGTTTCTGAAATTTCTCGTTATTGATTTCTAGTTTTCTTCCATTGTTGTTAGAGAAGATACTTGATATTACTTCAATTTTTTTAGTATTTTAAGACTTGTTTTGTGGTCCAACATATGGTCTATCCTTGCAAGTGATTCATGTGCTAAGGAGAAGAATATGTATTCTGCAGCCACTAAATGAAATGTTCTGTAAATATCTCTTAGGTCCATTTGGTCTATAGTACAGATTAAGTCCAAAGTCTCTGCTGATTTTTGCCTGGATAATCTGTCCAATGTTGAAAGTGGGGTGTTGAAGTCTCCCACTATTACTGCATTGGGGTCTACCTCTCTCTCTAGCACTAATAATACTTGCTTTCTATATCTGGTTGCTCCAGTGTTGAATGCATATATATTTATAATTGTTATATCCTTTTGCTAAATTGACTGCTTTATCATTATATAATGACATTCTTTGTCTTTTTTATAGTTTTTGTCTTGAAATCTATCTCATCTGATATAAGTATAAATCCTTCTGCCCCTTTTTGGTTTCCATTTGCACGGGATATCTTTTTCTATCCCTTTACTGTCAGCCTCTGTGTGTCTTTATTGGTGAAGGGTGTTTTTTGTAGGCAACAGATCATTGGGTCTTGTGTATCCATTCAGCCACTCTATGTCTTTTGGTTGGAGAGTTTGCTCCATTTACATTCAATGTTACTATTGATAAGTAAGGACTTACTCCTGCCATTTTGTCATTTGTTTTCTGGTTGTTTTGTGATCTTATATTCCTTTTTTCCTTCTTTCGTGTCTACTATTTAGTGAAGGTGATTTTTCTCTGATGCTATGTTTTAATTTTTTGCTTTTTATTTTTTGTGTACCCATTGTATGTTTTAGATTTGAAGTTACCATGAAGCTTGCAAATACTATCTTTAACTCATTACTTTAAACTGATAACTTAATACTGATTATATAAACAAGCAAAATAAAACTATTAGAAACTCTACATTTTAACTTTGTCTCCCTTTTTAACTCTTTGTTGTTTCTATTTATATCTCATTTTACTATGTGTTGAGAAGTTGTTATAGCTATTCTTTTTGATCAGGTCACCTTTTCATTTTTCTACTGAAGACATGAGTCATTTACACACCACAGTTATAGTGTCATAATATTCTGTGCTTGTCTATGTACTATTACTAGTGAGTTTTGTACCTTCAGATGATTTATTGTTCATTAACATGTTTTTCTTTCAGATTAAAGAATTCCCTTTAGTATTTCCTGTCAGACAGGTCTGGTGTTGATGATATCCCCCAGCTTTTATTTGTCTGGGAAGGTTTTAATTTCTCCTTCATATTTGAAGGATATTTTCACTGGATATCCAATTTTTGGGTAAAAGGTTTTCATTTTTTTTTCCTTCAGCACTTTATATATATATCCTGCCACTCTCTCCTGGCCTATATGATATACACTGAAAAGTCTGCTGCCAGACACATTGGAGCTCCATTGCATATTATTTATTTTCTCTTGCTGCTTTTAGGGTTCTTTATCCTTGCCCTTTGGGAGTTTGATTATTAAATGCCTCGAGTTAGTCTTCTTTGGATTAAATCTGCTTAGTGTTCTATAGCGTTCTTGTACTTGAATAATTGTATCTTCCTCTGGGTTTGGGAAATTCCCTGTTGTTATCCCTTTGAATAAACTTTCTAACTCACTCACTCACTCTCTCTCTCTCTCTCTCTCTCTCTCTCTCTCTGCCTCCTATTTAACACCAATAACTCTTAGATTTGGCCTTTTGGAGCTATTAGACCTAGATCTTGCAGGCATGCTTCACTCTTTTTTATTCTTTTTCCTTCTCTCTCCTCTGACTGTGAATTTTCAAATAGCCTGTCTTCAAGCTAACTCTTTCTGCTGTTTGATCAATTCTGCTGGTGAAAGACTCTGATTGATTCTTTAGTATGTCTATTGCAATTTTCAGCTCTGGGGTTTCTGCCTGATTCTTGTTAATTATTTCAATATCTTTGTTAAATTTATCCAATAGAATTCTGAATTCCTTCTCCATGTTATCTTGATTTTCTTTGAATTTCCTCAAAACCTATTTTTGTATTCTCTGTCTGAAAGGTCTTATATATCTGTCTCTCCGGGATTGGTCTCTGGTGCCTTATTTGGTTAGTTTGGTGATGTCATGTTTTCCTAGATAGTCTTAATGTTTATGGATGTTCATCAGTGTCTAGCATTGAAGAGTTAGGTATTTACTGTAGTCATCACAATCTGGGCTTGTTTGTACCCATCCTTCTTGGAAAGCCTTTCTAGGTATTCAAACGGACTTGGGTGTTATGATCTAAGTTTTTGGTTACTGCAGTCATATGGGCATTAGAGGGTACCCCAAGCCTAGTAATGCTATGGTTCTTTCAGACTTGCAGAGATACCACGTTGGTGGTCTTGGAGAAGATACAGAAGAATTCTCTGGATTACCAAGGACAGACTTTTGTTCTCTTCCCTTACTTTCTCCCAAACAAGTAGAGTCTCTCCCTGTCTGTGCTGAGCTGCCTGGAGCTGGGGAAGGAGTGACACAAGCATCCCTGAGCCGCTACCACTGGGTCTCTGCTGTGTCAGACTGACCTGAAGCCAGCACAGAACTGGGTCTCACCCAAAACCCACTATAACCACTACCTGGCTATCACCTATGTTTGTTCAAGGCCCTAGAGTTCTACAGTAAGTAGGTGGCAAAGTAAGCCAGGCTTGTGTTCTTCCCTTCAGGATGGCAAGCTTCCCCAGGCCCTAGACAGGTCCAGAGATGCCATGCAGGAGCCAGGGCCAGGAGTCAGACACCTTAGAAATGTACCTGGTGCTGTATTCTACTGCAGCTGAGATGGCACCCAAACCAGAAGACAAAGTTTTTCCCACTCTTCCTTCCCCTTTCTCCAGGCAGAAGATTCTTTCCCCGTGAAAACTACTGCCACATGCCCACAGGGAGTAGTGCCAGGCTACTGCCAATGTTCATTTAAGGCCCAAGGGCACTTCAGTCAGCTTGGGGCAAATGCTGCTAAACCTGGGACTCAGTCTTCATGGCAGTGGGCTCACCTCTGGCCCAGGGTAGGCCCAGAAGCTGGCCAAGAGCCAAGGCCTACAATTAGAGACATCAAGAGCCTACTTAATGCTCTTCTCCACCGTGGCCAAGCTGGTAACTAAGCTGAAAGACAGAGTCCCCTTTACTCTTTCCTATGTTTCCTCAAGAAGTCTCTCTTTGTAACCATCACAGCTTTGAATATGCTGGGTCACACCTGAAGCCAGAAAGTCTTAGAGTGTCACCCAAGACCCACAGTGTATACTACCTGATTACTGCTACTGATTATTCAGTGCCCAGGAGCTCTTTAGTCAGCAGGTGATTACTCCTTCCAGGGCTGGGTCCTTCCCTTTAAGGCAACAGGTTCCCTTCTGGCCTGGGGTATATCTAGAAATGAGGTTCCCATTCCATGCCCTAGCTCCCAGACCACATTGCCCTATTCTACTATGGCTGAGCTGGTATCCTAGTTGCAAGACAAAGTCCTCTTTCTTCTCTTCTCTCCTCAAGCAGAAGGAAGGGGTCTCTTTCAGAGTTGCAAGCTGTGCTGCCTGGGAGGGGTAGCACAAGCACTCTCCTACCCACCCCAGCTGCTGTCTCCCTAGGTTATATGCCCACCAAGTTTGAGGCAGGTACAGCACTAGGACTTGCCTAAGGGCTGCAGTCCTTGTGGTTTAGACTGCCTTTCAAGTTTATTTAGAATCCAGAGCCCTTTAGCCCACTTTGGCAAGGTTTCCTGAAACTCAGGTTCTGACCGCTGAGACAGGCAGTTGCTCTCCAGCTAGAGCTGGTCTGAATGCTCCCTCCATGGGCATCAGCTGAGTTCTGCCCAGTGTTGGCAGTACTAAGTTCCAATGCAAAGTCTCACAATAGATGTGCTCTCCCTCCCTCAAACACACAGATTCTCTCTCTGTACCATGTGGCTGCTGTCAGGAGATGGGGGAGGGGTGGTGTCAGCAATTCAAGACTGTCTTTCCACCCTCTTCAGGGCCCCTTTCAGTGATATGAAGTTAAAAACCATGTACTGTGATCTCTTACCTGATTTTTGGTTCTTATGAAGGTGCTTTTTTTGTGTAGACAGTTGTTAAACTTGATGTTCCTGCAGGAAGGATGATTGATAGAGGCTTCTATTCAGCCATCTTGCTCTGCCTCCTCTATCTAGCTTCTAATACTTACTCTCAATATCTTCTCTCTTTGAATGTTATTGTAAAATACTGAATGACCTTTTAGGTTATTTATGATGTAAAATGAACTATCCTTAAAATTGTTATCCTTTAACTGACAGAAAATCCTTGCAAAGTTCAACAGATTCATAAATAATGAAAGCTAATATTCTGCTACAATATTTATGAAAAATTTTAAGGCAGAGACAGAGATTTTAAAATAAAAACACAATATTTTTGCATTAGCAATTCAGATCAATAAAGACTGTATTTCTTAGGTTAAGGTTTTCAAGGCACAATTTCTATTTTCATCTCTAAGGGAAAAGTATTTTCTGTCATTTTATATATATCCACAGAGTCTTTGTTCAGAATTTTTCAACACAGAATATTAAAACTTGGGAGATGTAGCTGTTATCAGAATTGCCAGTATGCTCTTCTCACTGATGTCATGTGTATATTGTTCTCTAACTTTGGGCAACTCTTTCTGGTCAGGTCACACCTGCTTTGAGCAATAACCGAGGCCATGAGTGATGACCCCAAAGGTCTCTGAATTCCAAAGCTCTGTTGGAAAATACCCAAGACCTCCAACCTCAAATCACCCTCCTCATCCTATTGGAACCCAGGCCTCATAGCCTCCACATGCTTGATTAAATGTCTCCCTCCCTCTCTAATTTTATGATCACTGCTTTCCAAGGCAAGGTTCTCAACTCTGTGAAAAAATTTGATTATGACAGCCAACTTTCCAACCTTTGGGCTTAGATTTCTAAAAGCCCTCTGGTAGAGGAATTTATGGCTGAAGAAAAGCTTATAGAAAAAAAGAATGGATTCTAAAACTTACATCCAAATGATCATAAAAAGCTTTTTAAATATGTTTAAATCACTAAAACAGAGTGATAAAAACTAGAGTTGTTAGATTTAGCAGAGAAAAATACAGAACACCTAGTATGATATGAATTTCAGATAAGTAACACATAATTTTTTTAGTATAAGTATGTTCCATGCAACACTTGGTACTCATTTATTCAAAAAGTGATTATTTATCTGAAATCAAATTTCACTGGGAATCCTGCACTTTACCTGGCAACCCTAAATAAAGAGAGCTTACATAAATGAGTATAGCAATAAACACAATAAATTAGCAAAGCAGGGGTCCCAAATTTCAGGATTTTACTCCTCAAGGCATATATATGAGAAAATGGGGCAGTTGGCCAACAAGCATCTATTTGAAAAAGAAAAAATGGCTTACATGGGGGGTAAAAAACAAAGACATATACAGAGGAAGAGGAAGGGGGAGAGGAGAAGAGGGCAACATCTGTCATCTCTCCAATTCCCAGGTCTTGCCCTAAGGCCTCATACTAAGCCATTTTATAGAGACAGACTGCAGGCCCAGGCTAAATGAGAGATTCTAAAACTCACAGGGTAGAGCCAGCATACTGCATTTGGTATCCAGGTAACAGGTAACAATGGCTAACAATGTGATCCTGAGAAAGGGACAAAAGCCTCCTCCCCATTTCTAACCTTGCTGCTTGGAGACCTCAGGGTGGGTACTTTGGGAGCATCAAGCAACTCTCACTGAGTACCCTTGGAGTAGTCTCGCTGATTCAAGCCACAGTAGCCGGGCAGCAATGGCCCCTAGGGTGGTCACAGGGACCAAGAGGACCAGAGAGGGAAAGCAGAATGTGGCAGATTTGGCATTGTCTTTAGCCAATAGAATTTATCTTAAGCACAAGTGAGACACACTGGATATGGCCAGAAATAACTGAATAAGAAGAGAAGAACCAGGGACACCTAGACATGAACAGATGACAGCAAGAGTCAGAGAAATGTGGCTATTGCCATCAGTATGAACCTGTGTGTGCATAGACAGTTGAGGCCCGGGGAGCATGGGTTGCAGTGCATTGGTAATGATGGCGCTGTCTTTCTCAGCTCTATTACCAATGCCTTGCTTATTAGAAACTAAACAAGATCTCTCTGTGCAAGTTTCAAAGGCATGTTTATACACCGGGGTTTTTCCAAATGAATATTCTTAGAAATATTTTTTCTTCTACAATTTTTCTTTCTCCAAACAGTCAATGAGTTTATGAGCAGGAGTCGCTAACTCTCTAAGACCCCACTAATTCTCAAGGTGATCAAGAAGGTATTCCAAAACAGATTTATATAGACAGAATTTTATGTCAGACGAACTTTCAGTCAGGGAAGAATTTCCTCCACTGAGCTTCATTTTGTTTGCCTTTTACTTCCTGAGAAACCCTTCATTGTTCCCAGAAACACTGTTCCTGCCAAACCACATCTGCAGGCAGATACGAGTACCTTGGCCCTCTTAAAGCTACTTGCCACCTGAGACACTGCTTTCAGGAACTGGGACCACAGTCAGTTTCTTCTGGTTACAGTGTCTCCATCCTGCTGTCCCAAGGGCATGTGCTTCATGTCTAAGAGCTCTTTGCATCTGTTCTCCCAGGAAGCCTGGAGAGTGTGACATAAGCGAGCCTCTTGGGGAGATCTGTTCTGAAGTTTGAGAGACAGGTGAAGCCTCTGCCTTTATTTTCAATCCCTTTTAAGTAAATAGATTTAAAAAAAAAAAAAAAAAAAAAAGTCCTCACACTTTGGGATCCTGAAAAGCCTGCCTAAGAGGTTTAGGGTTTGTAGATGTTAGGTACATTAAGAGTTTATCTTGCCTTCAGAAGGATATTTCAGTAATAGTGTTCTTAGATTAAATCAGATAACTGAGGTTCAGAGAATCTAAGTGAATTGCCTATAGTCAAGGGGCAGTGTGGAGCAGAGGGGAGCTAGATACATTTTCTGCCTTCCAGCTTCATCCCTCCGTACTGCACCACAGTTAGAGTAGAGCTGAAGAGTGTCATATAAATGCCTACAACTAGCTCTTCAGAAGTGAAGTCTAATCTACTAATACCGGTTTGTGCAGTGTGAAGAAAAAGCTAGTACAGAACAATTCACGGTTATTAGGAGAGGCTCCATGTTCAAAACCATTTCTAAAACGTGTTCTTGGAGAGGAGGCAAATCTTAGAGGCACATTTAAGGATTTGTTATCCCACAAGACAGCCAGGGAGGCCCTCACGGGAGACCAGAAATCCATCTGTCTCTCCCTGGCTGCATCTTCTCGGACGTAGTGGAAGTGTGCTAAATGGGCCTCATGATGATTAATTTTATGCATGAACTTGACTGGGCTGAGGGATGCCCAGATGGCTGGTAAAACATTTCTGGGGGTGTCTGTGAGGGTGTTTCCAGAAGACATCCGCGTTTGAATCAGTATACTGAGTAAAGAAGATCCACCCTTACCAGTGGGGTGGGCATCTTCCAATCCTTTGAAGGCCTGAATAAAACACAAAGGCTAAGAAAGGGCAAATTTGCTTTCTCTTCTGGAGATGGAATATTTGTCTTCTCCTGCCTTCAAACATTGGTGCTTCTGGTTCTTGGTGCTTTGGACTCAAACCAAAACTAACATCTTGGCCCCTCTGATTCTCTACCCTCCGAGCTTGGACTAGAACTACAACACGGGCTTTCCTGGGCCTCCAGCTTGCAGATAGCAAATGTGAGACTTCTCAGCCACCATCATACAAAGAATTTTTCTGAAGAATCCTAACAGAGGTCTTTTATTATATGGCAGCAATACTCAAGGTTCTAGTTTAGGCTGGAGAAGAAGGAAGCTCCTTGGTCCTCCAGCCTGAGCCAGCAAGTCCTGCTGAGCTCACCAGAGCTTCCTCCTAGCACAGTGAGCAAAGTATTTTTTTGATTTTCTTTTTTTTTTTTTTTTTTTTTGCGATGTTTGCAAACTCTTTAGGAATGCAGAGAAAAAAAAAACCTGAAAACCTGATAGGATTCATGTATTTTTATGTTGCTAACCATAATGCCATTTTACAACACCAACCAAAATTTATCACAACTGGTAACAAGGAGTAACTCTGGAAGATAGGACAATGTAGGAGAGTAGGACTATACAGTGCTAGTGGTCGGGTCCTTCGAAGCACCAAAGGGACAGCACTCAGGGCACAAAGTTTGCAAGGACTAGATCAGAGGGAAATGGAACAGAAGGCAAGGAAAAAGTGCCAAAAAATTGCTGAGCTGGTGCAAAAGATCAACTTTGCCTAGCTATGTTTCTGATAAGGCAACAATCCCAGGAGTCTCCAAAATTTATTGAGCAAAAAGTTGTTATGCAACCAATTTCTGAGAGACGTAGAGAATCGATATTGCAGACACACTTATCTTACCCCTGATAATGAGAAACATGCACCAAGACTCCCAAAATGAAACTGCTTATTATAATGTGCCACATAGTGGGCTTTTTATTTAAGATTTGTTAAGTGGATGAATGAATGGTTTTTCCTTCATTGCCTCGTTCATCTTTGGTTTCAAAGGAGGGTATTTTCCTTTAAAAAGCTGCCAACATAACTGATATTTTTTAGTATGCTAAAATATTTTTTAAATCTCAACTTTTCCGTAAAAGGTGTTCAGACATTATTTTATTGCTTGATTATTGCAACTACTGAGAACGAACCCCTTTTTGGGAGGAAGACTTAATGCATAGGCAAGGAAGTAAAGTCACAGAATTTTTTTTTGAAACATCGCTGGAAATCTCTAACAAAATTGATGCTTTTAATTTTGGAAAGAAATCAATTTTCAGAGATAATTTATCATTTCAAACAGGTCATTTAAGGAAGTTTGGATGTAAAAAGGAATGAAATAATGATGTATTCATTATTTGGGAGTTGGGCAAGTCCTGAAGAGGCTCATTAGTTGCCCTATAGGCCATATTCTTTCTCTATTCCATGGTAATGGAAAAATGAGTGGCAAAGTCAATTCAAGCTGGGCTATGGGAAATGTACAGCAAAATGCCACCTTGGGAGTTATATATACATCTTTAATTACAATATTTAATTTTATTTACAATACTTTAAGCAGCTAATATCACAATTTATAAAAATACTTAAATATTTCACAAAATAAAGGGAAAGGAATAATGAAGTGTGAAGAGTAGCAGCTGTTTGGTTTGGTTGTTTTTTTAATCCTGCAGCCCTAGATCTCGTCCCCCGTTCCTTCTCTTACAGTATCATGCTCTTTGAAGAACTCTGCTTTTTTCTTCATGTGGTGCACGTAACTGTCAATCACAGTCCATACGGACGATAGGGGTGGGCAGATGATTCATGCTGACCAATCACAACCTTCCCTGAAGATGGCACAGCAGTCAGGAAGCTAAACCCACACATTATTTAAGCCTTTAGATCTTTCCCGCATTTGTGAACCAATATATCCCACCCTACACCCACACCATTCTTTTTGCTTAAACTGGTTTGCAGTGAGCCACTCTTTGGCCACACGCATCTGAGAGAGCACTGAATAATATGTATACTATCTTTTATTTTACTGGAATCCCATTTACTCTGACTTTTTCACAGAGCTGGCTATTAACAGCTACCTTTAAACACAATCTTGATGAATCTTTGTTATACTTGTACTCTTTTTCTAACTTCTATTTAAAAGACATATCTCTGTTAGATTCTGGGCATTCAGAATATGGAGCTATCCTTTCTAAGCAGTGTTTTCCAAACTTACCTAATCATAGAACAACCTTGGGGGTGGGGAAGAAGGGTCGTTGTTAAAATACAGATTTCTGGGCCCTACTGCATAAAGCCTACTGAACCAGATTCTCTCAGCGAGAAGTCTAACACTCTGTATTCTTTAACAAGCACCCCGAGAGAGCCTTATAATAAGGTAAATTTAGGAAACACTGCCCTACAGCAACGTTTGTCCCAAACATAAATCCTTCCTTTGGAAGGAAAGCCTCCTTCCTGTGGATCTTCGAACTTTTGAACCCTTTGAACTTTCCTTTGGAGTAAATCTGATTTCTTTCTAAACACTTCTGATGAAACCAGTCTCTTTGACTACTTTTCTTTTTATAAGTGCTCTGTGATGCAGTCATTCTGCCTGATTCCAAGATAATCAATCAAGCTAAAGCTGGATGAGATCATTATTTAGGAAATTCATGGAAAGAATTCCAGCCTTGGGATTTGGGTTTAAATACCCCATTTAGACACAAACCTGGGTGGGGATCTCCACACTATAGTTAATAGCCATGTGAACTTGAGCAAGCCTCTTAAATCCACTTACCCTCAATTTTATCAATCTGAGTAGTTGGGGCAGGGGATAGGATAGGATGCCCATCCAACAGTGATAATAGGATACAAGGTAGAATGCACACTTTGGCTTAATACTTTATTTGTACACATTGTTTTTTATATTTTTCTCCATTTCTATGAATGGTGGAAAGCATATCAAGATAACATAGAAAATTGCTCAAATACAATTGTAAGATAATTTGCGATGCGGTCTTCTTTAAAAAATATATAGCAGTGCTCAACAAATGGCAACTTTATGTATTTTTAAGCATAATTTGCCTTTAAAGAGTCCCTATTACTTTCATACAAAGCCCATAGGGAAAAACAAAGACAACACTGAGCTGCCAGAGAAAGGAAAATCAAGTTGAGTCATTACTTTTCCCAACTGTTTTGAGTCTCCTATTCAAATGCCAATGGCTTTTGTTTTTTAACCTTCACCCTTTCCTTTTTCAATTCATGAACCACAACTAACGACAGGATCAATATATCCCAAAAACTGAAAAGCAGCTTGCTTTTCTACCAGTTATACTGGGTTTTATTCATCATTCAATCATAGTCACCTATAAAACCATTATGTTTATTAATTACTTTGATTCTCTACTTTTCTCTGGCCTATTGGGGTTCTTTTCCAATTGGCCTGGCTTCCAAGAATTAGCAAAGACTCATGTAGAAGGATGTGTTTAGCTGCTGGAAGCTATGTTCACCACCACTGTTAAGTCCCCACTTTGCCCACTCATGACAACCCCAAAATGTTCTTTAATGCCCAGTCAAGCATCCTAGAAAACATCCAACCTGTTCACTTAGAGGGTAAGAATTTTTGATGAGAATGTTTAACCATTTGATTCAGATGACCATACTGGGGGCATATAAAATTTTCTTGAGAAGTGGCAAATACCTTGTTTCTGTTGCAATAATATTTTCATATTCAAGGCAACAATTGAGAGATCTGGAACACAGACTGTTTTCAACCTTGCCATCAATTTTAAAATCCCCTCTTGCCTTCAGATTCCTATATGTTCCAGAACACATCTGTATAAGAGCTTTGCAATCTCTGAGAGGTAGTCTGAAAATATAGCTTATATATTATGTTATTATATAATTACACAGATTTAGATAGAATATTTTTACATAGAGTGTTTATATAATTATCTCGGTTGCTATGCTGCTTGCTGGTGAATGGTAAAAAGCATATTAAGATAACATAGAAAATCTCACTCAAGTAGAAATATGAAATAATTTGGGCTCATCCTCCAGTTAAAAACACAAATATTATTCTACCTATTAAAAAAAAAACACCTCCATACCCTAAAAAGAAGTTGGTTGGTGACTTTTAAAAGAACTTTTAAAAGAAATTATTTTTAAAATACATTTAACAACAATAATAACAACAACAACAAAAATTTACTATGGATAGAAGAGTTCATTTCTACCTACAGCAGTAAAAGCCTGAAACTAGCAAAAAATTTTATTTTTATACAACACATCATAAAGTTCTATGTAACCAATTGTCTATTTCCAAAGTACACAAGATACTTAAAAATAAAGACACATGCCTACCTTTTTTCCACTTACTACCAATTTATATAAGCTGATTCTTCTCTTTCTAAAATTGTTCTGTTTTGACCAATATTGGCAGTCAGTATTTCTTTAACATTGTGTTTAGAGGCACGTTGGATTTTTTGCTGTTCCCACAATTTCCATATTTAGGTGGGTGTTTCAAACCATGCTGACAGCTAGTATCTAAACACCTTTTTAGTCACAGTTGGCTAACATATTGTCTTATAGTCAAAGTGGTAATTTTATGCAGTGCCTCAAAGGACTGTGTGATGAATGATATGTTCAAAACATATAGCACAAGCACAAATGATAATAGTGCAAGAGTACACTAAAGTTTTAAGACTTGGGTTTAAAGTAAGCAGGTTTTAATCAATTTGGTGAGCAGAACAACAGTCTACAAAGCAAAATCCCCAACCAGCTAGGATTCACATAAAGTATTTGCAGATTCCCGTAAGAAGGGTAACGTAATGTAGCATGTACGAACTAACCCAATGGGTCAAAGCAGTAGGCACATTATGTATCATAGTTTAATTGTCTCGTTGAGAAATATTACATCAGTCATTCATCCCAGGAGAGAAATGTGAACTTTTTCTCTGCAAGCATTTTTTTCTCCAAAATTAAACAGTTATACCTCGCTTTATTAAATTATGAAAATGATATATACTGGGACCACAGGAGTTCAGCCCCTCACAGCATTGCTTTGACTGAGCTATGTTTTAATGATACCTTAAGCTTCCACGAAATATTGCTATAAGAAACAGTCAAAAGACGTTTGCCTATGCGTTTGCTGCTTAAAAAAATAGTTGGGTAGATTATCGAACCTATCACTCAATGCCTTCTACAAAGAAAAGCCCCTTCCCGAAGGTCACAACAGATAAGTAAAACTAAAAAAATTAAAAAAAAAATAAATTTTAAGAAAAAGAAAAGCCCCTCAGATAAATGTATTCTAGGATATGCTGCCAGGAAAAAAAAAAAAAAATCCTGTATTTTCTAAGACCTGTGCTTCTTCCTTTTAAAGAAGAAGCATGCAACTAATTGTATTCCCCCTTTTGCACTGACTGCCAGGAATCTCACAAGCAAGTATCACGTTCAGTATGGCAGTGACTTAATCCACATGACATCATTTTGCATTCTCCATTTTTCCATAGATCTGATTTTCTATATCTATTTTATTACTTTTTATCAACATTATTGCCAGGCACGATGGCTCATGCCTGTAATCCCAGCACTTTGGGAGGCCGAGGCGGGCAGATCACGAGGTCAGGAGTTCAAGACCAGCCTGACCAACATGGTGAAACCCCATCTCTACTAAAAATACAAAAATTAGCCAGGCATGGTAGCACACGTGCCTGTAACTCCAGCTACTCATGGGGCTGAGGCAGGAAAATCACTGGAAAACAGGAGGCGTAGGTTGCAGAGAGCCGAGATCGAGCCATTGCACTCCAGCCTGGGTGACAGAACGAGACTCCGTCTCAAAAAAAAAAAAATACATATATATATACACATATACATATATATGTATATATATATACACATATACACATATACATATATATGTATATATATATACACATATACATATATATGTATATATATACACACATACATATATATGTATATATACACACATATACGTATATATGTATATATACACACATATACATATATATGTGTATATATACACATATACACATATATGTATATATATATACACATATACACATATGTGTATATATACACATATACACATATGTGTATATATACACATATACACATATATGTATATATATACACATATACACATATATGTATATATATACACATATACATATATATGTATATATACATATATGTGTATATATACACATATACATATATATGTATATATACACATATACATATATATGTACATATATACATACATATGTGTATATATATATGATACTTTAAATTATTTTGGGGAAAGGATTAGTTATCAGTAAATTCTACTGGTTATCAGTAAATATTGTAAAAGCTATTTTAAATTCTCTTGAGGAAAGGATTGGAATCAATTCAATCAATTGTCCAGATAGCAGTTATATGGCAGCATATAGCTCTGAAATACAGTTAATCAAAAAAGTAAAATAAAATTACTCTAAAAAGCTCAAATCTAGTTACAAGAGCTTTGCACCAAAGGTCACACATGTTGCACCAATGGAATGTCTCTATCTTCATTTAAGACTATTTTATTTAGACACTATTCTAACAGGCTTGGCTATTGTGTTTCTTAGGGCACAGAAATATGAAACAGGATAAACTGCTAGAAATTATTTAGCAAAAATAATTTACAAATGACAGTAAGAAGAGAGGGTAGACAACTATAAAATACAACCAAAAGAGGTCAGGCCCTTGCTAATCCAGAGTCATTTTATAAAAAGCAGAATTTCTCATGGTGTGGGCCTAAAGCACTTACATTAGAATCACCTGAGGATTTGTTTAAAAGGTAAGGTTCTGAGCTGCATATTAGAATCTTGGAGGGTGTGGCCCAGAAAAGCACATTTTTCATAAGCATATTAGGTGATTCTTACATAAAGGACAGTTTGAGAATCACAAAGACACTGACAACTCTGTAACTCAGTGGGCCTTTGGGGCCCAACCACACATCAAACCCAGAAACATCAAAAATTATTTCAGAACTTTTGTCTTTTAGAAAACGGGAAGGTATGTGGTAAATTCTAGAAAGGCTATCCTTGAAAATTGTTAAGACACCATTTATTTAGTGTTTTTATATTGCTGTGCAACAGGGCAATTTTCAACACATCCAGATGATCGAAGAACTATGACTCTCAAGAACTGTGAAAGGATTTTACTCTACTTGCAAGCTAATAAGTTAGCCTGCCACAGTTTCATAGATGCTGGCAGAAGACATGAGACTACTGGGTCAGAGACAAAGGACTTTATTACTCACAGCACAGCAAGAAGCATGAGATTCATATTTATCAGTTCCCTTTCCACCCTCAAGTCCTTCAAGGGCCATGCAGAGGGGCCCAGGTGGGTTTATGCCACATCTGATGAAACACAAGCATTGGAATCCCCAATCTTTTATCATAAGATTTAGCAAACCAGCCTGAACTTTGCAGTGGAGGGAGGCATTATCTTTATTATACTGGGCAATAAATCTGCTCCTGCTACAGAGGGAAACACTATATCTTTCAAGCCTGTTCACTACACAAATATTCTTAAAGAGATAATCTGGAATAAAGGTTCTCTGTGCTCTGCCCACAGATGTGCAAAAACAAGAGACCCACGGAGAGGTGGCTCCCAACAGTGACCTTCCTCTTTGGGCTCTAGAGTGTTGTGTGTTTCCTTTCAGAATGCAAGTGTTTGTCGTCACTTGGATAAGAAAGTGGTTGTTTTTCCTTCTACACCACTGGTTGCTCCTTCTTTGTTTTCTTTATCAATCATTCCTGTACCCCTAACCTCTGAATGATGGAATATTCCAGGGCTTAGGCCTTCTTGTTCTTTTCTCTGCCTACAATTACCCTTTCAGTGATCTCATCTAATCTCATACCTAAATAGCATCTATATTGTCGACAACTGCCATATTTGTATCTCCACTCCAGAACCTCCTCTGAACTCCCAACCTGTAGGACTGCCTAATTGGATTTCCACTTGGATATGTAACATATGTCTTAAACTTTAGATCTACGTTCCACCTGTGGTCTTCCTCAGTTTAGTTGACTGACAACTGTAGCCTTTCAATTGCTCAGGCCAAATATGTAAGAGCCATTCTTGACACTTCTCTTTCTCTCAGATCCCATGTCTGATTCATCAGGACATACTGTTGGCCTTATCTTAAAGTATATCTCACCACCTCCACTGGTACCTGCCTGATCTGGTTTACCATCATCTCTATACGTGATTACTGAAATAGGTTTCTAAACTACCTCTGTTCTACCACCTATGGCTCCTCCCAAATCCTCCCCCAAAACACACACACATACACATAGTGAATTGTAAAAGTCAGCTCATTTCACTCCTCTGCACAACAATCTTAACTGAATTCAGGAGGGCCTCTCCATTCCTTTTATTTCTCTGACCTCTGCTGGTACCACTCTCTCCCCCGAGTCTCACTAGACTTTCTGTTGCTCGAACAATTTTGGTCAAAGTCAGAGTGTACTAATTTCTTATTACCATTGTAACAACTTACCACAACGTCTGTGGCTTAAAACGACACAAATGTATTCTCTTACAGTCTGGAGTTTAGAAGTCTGCAATCAGTTTCACCGGACTAAAGCCAAGGCTCCAGCAAGGATGGTTCCTTCTGGAGGCTCGGAGGGGAAGGTCCATTCCTCTGCCTTTTTCAGCTTCTGGTGGCCTCCTGTATTTCTTGGCTCAGGGCCCCTTCCTCCATCTTCAGAGTGCATCACTCCAACCCTTGCTTCTATCACCGCATTTACTTCTCCTGATTCTGGCTTTTCCTGTACACTCCTTCTTATAAGGAGTTAGATTACCTTGCACCCACTTCAATAATCCAGATAATCTTCCATATCAAAATCTTTAATTTGATCATATCTGTAAAGTCCCTTTTGTCATATTAAGTAACATTCACAGGTTCTGGGCATTAACAAATGAACATATTTTGGGAGGTCATTATTCAGTCTATCATATCTACCTCAGGCCCTTTGCATTGGTATTCCCTCTGCATGGGATACTTCCCCTAGGTATCCATGTGGCTGATTCCCTCAATTCCTTCAAGTTTGCACTCATGTGTCACCTTCTCAATGAGGCCAACCCTGACTACCCTATTTTAAATGTCAATGTATTAGTCCATTTTCATGCGGCTAACAAAGACATACCCAACGCTGGGTAATTTATAAATAAAAAGAGGTTTAGGCCGGGCACGGTGGCTCATGCTTGTAATCCCAGCACTTTGGGAGGCCGAGGCGGGCAGATCACGAGGTCAGGAGATCGAGACCACGGTGAAACCTCGTCTCTACTAAAAATACAAAAAATTGGGCGGGCGTGGTGGCGGGCGCCTTTAGTCCCAACTACTCGGAGAGGCTGAGGCAGGAGAATGGCGTGAACCCAGGAGGCAGAGCTTGTAGTGAGCCAAGATCAGGCCACTGCACTCCAGCCTGGGCGACACAGTGAGACTCCATCTCAAAAATAAATAAATATAGAGGTTTAATGGACTCAGTGTTCCACATGGCAGGGGAGGCCTCATAATCATGGTGGAAGGCAAAAGCCACATCTTACATGGTGGCAAACAAGAGAGAAATGAGAGCCAAGAGAAAGGGGAAAGCTCTTATAAAACCATCAAATCTCATGACACTTATTTACTACCATGAGAACAGGATGGGGGAAACCACCCCCATGATTCAGTTATCTCCCACCAGGTTCTTCCCACAACACATGGGAATTATGGGAGCTACAATTCAAGATGAGATTTGGGTGGGGACACAGCCAAACCATATTAGGCCATAATCAACAACTCCTCACCCCATTTTCATCATCCTATTTACTCCCCTATCTTACCTGCTCTAGCTTTTTCCCATAGTACCAATCATCTTCCAACATACTGAATAATTTATTTTTTATTGTCCATCTTCCTGCATTAGAATGTATGCTCCTTGAGGTTCTGCAGTGCTCATTGATATATCTTAAACACATAACAGTACCTGGCACATATTAAGACTTCAATAAGTATTTGTTAAATAAATATGTCATAGATCTCACAAACCCAGACACCAAAATAAGGAAACTTTTTAAAATGTCAAATAATAATAGCTCAGACTCCTGCTGCTCTTCGTTTCAGAAATTAAATCCCCACATATCTTGTCAATTATTAATGCCAGTTCCTTTATGAGAAAACTCCTCTGCTGCTATGTACACCTATCTCCTTTTGTGCTTGCATGACAACTGCATTCCTACTTCCTCAGCACGGGGGAGTTCTGTCCCCAGTTCTTCACAGCTCAAAGGCAGACCAGCATTTTTAACAGATATGTGAGGATAACTAAGGGACAAACAAAACAGAGTGGCTTGAACTGTGAATGGGGTCTACTACGGCATAAAAAAATTACTTTGAGCTGATGGCATTTGAGTTACTGAGATTCCTTATCTGCCTAAAAGCAGGGCCCCCCAACAACTCAATTTTCATAAATACCCTTTCTGAGAGCAACTCTAATCTTTCCTTAAGAGAAAATTGAGAAGTTGGCACCACACCCAAATAGACGTTGTTACAAAACTATCCTATCTCCCATCTATTCTAAGAACCATTCATCTTTCCAAAACGTCATTTTTCTTTTCATAAATGCCCTTTCTCCACACCCCCTCACCTAAAAAGTCATCTTTTCTGCCAGAAGTGTCCCTTTTCCCTTCCCCATCTCTGTTTAAGATGGTATATAAGCCCCAAATTCTAACCACCACCTTAAGTCATGTTTTTCTGTGAACTTCTGCATAAAAATCTGTCTTTTCTCTTGCTGATCTGTCTTTTGTCAGTTTAATGTACAGGCCTCCAAGCACAGAATCTAAAAAGGCAGAGAAAGTTTTTTTTCTCCAACAACTGCTATTTGAAGTGGTCACTCTTAGAATCTAAAACAAAAATTCAATTTCAGAATTCTTGCCTGGTTTTGTTACCGGAAGACGGTCTAGATCCAGACCCCAAGAGAGGGTTCTTGGATCTCGCACAAGAAAAAATTTGAGGCAAATCCATAAAGTGAAAGCAAGTTTATTAAGAAAGTAAAGGAATAAAGAATGGTTAGTCCATAGGCAGAGCAGCAGCTTGGGCTGCTCAGTGATTATACTTGTATTAATAGTTATTTCTTGAATATATGCTAAACAAGGGGTGGATTATTCATGAATTTTCTGGGAAATGGGTGAGCAATTCCCAGAACTGAGGGTTCCTCCCACTTCTAGACTATATAGGGTAACTTCCTGAGGTTGCCATGGCATATATAAACTGTCATGGTGCTAGTGGGAGTGTCTTTTAGCATGTTAAGGTATAATAATTAGTGTATAATGAGCAGTGGGGACAACCAGAGGTCACTTTTGTTGCCATCTTGGTTTTGATAGATTTTGGCCAGCTTCTTTACTGCAACCTGCGTTATCAGCAAGGTCTTTGTGACCTGTATCTTGTGCTGACCTCCTATCTCATCCTGTGACTAAGAATGCCTAACCTCCTGGGAATACAGCCCAGTAGGTCTCAGCCTTATTTTACCCAGCCCCTATTCAAGATGGAGTTGTTCTACTTCTAACACTTCTGACAATTTCCATAATTTCTCCAGGTGCAGAGGCCTGCTCATCTTTTCTACTACAGAGGAGGTTCAGGTACCTGTCTACAAGCAAAACTGTTGTCTCACTCAAAGAGAATAACTAAATATTTGCCTCCAAAAATTTTTATCTCTCTGCCCCAGAACTGATCTCTTGCAACAGTAATTTATAAGAGATATTCCATCTCCAACCCACTGGAAGTTAGTCTTGCCCTAAGAGTTGTAAAAGGACAATCCATTGTAATTCAATACTTGCACATTTTCCTAAAGTCTATGTTATTCGATTTTAATAAAATTATTTGCAGTCCTTCAACAGAACAGTTTATAAAAGTAAAATTTAACAATCTCAGTCAAATCCCTTTTTGAGTCCCCTCCCTAAATTTGAGGTATCCATTTGCCTATGCATTCTTCCTACTGAAGTGGTATCTCTCCTAATCTTTGACAAATACTTGGACCATGGCATGAGTGAGAGTGAAGCGGCTTCATTGTCTAGGGTAAATACTCAGGGTTCATCGTCTCACGCCAAGAAAATTTAGGACACTGACACACCCAAGAAGTTTATGAGTGGAGGTTTAATACGCAGAAGAAAAGAGAAAGGGGAACAGCTCTCTCTCTAGTGAGAAAGAGGGGCTTTTGAGGAAAAGGCCGGGTGGAGTTCGCTGGATTTTATAGGCAGACTTGAGGAGATGGTGTCTGATTTACCTAGGGCACACAGATTGGTTCAGTCAGGTATGATATTTACATAGCGCTGGGAAGGCAGGCCACCCCACCCTAATCTTATTATGCAAATGGAGTTTCCACTTGACCAGCGTCATCTTGTCTGCTCCGCTGTACACGTGGATGGCAAAGAGAAAAGGGAAGATGGAGCTGCCATTTTTAACATGACTGGCACAACCCCCAGCATCTATGTCTGCAGCTCGATTTTACAGGCTGCTCTTTGTTAGAAAATGATTTGGCACTACTTTTCATTAAAAAGGAAAACCTTACCAAGAACTCCAGTATCCTCACTATCTGCCTAAGTAATTTATTCTTAACTCCTGTATCAAGAGTACACATGCAATCTCCACAAGAACAATCATTTTCAGAGACTATGGGATCTACATTTAGAGGGGAAAACAAATTCTCTAAAGAAAACATGAAGGATCTACTCAATTTCATGACTATACAGAATATGATCTCCATCTGAAACATCTGCTTCCGTTTATCCCACACCACCTTTAGGCCTTCCCCAACTGTAAAGGTGGGAAAAAAAGGACAACATTTGAAAGAAGTCTTCAAATGCATATCTAAAGGCCTTAGTCAAGAGATTTTCCCAAAACAAAAGAGCAGTTTACCTTTAAAACTGAATTCAAATTGTCCCCAGAAAGCTATGAGGTTTCTAGATTGGCAGGTTTTTTAAAGCTTAAAGAAAAACAACAAAAAAAAGTTGAGGCTGAGGTCCAAGTAATAGTCACCCAGTTTTACTAAAAGTTGAATAATAATTTTTCTAAGGTGTCAAAACAATGTTTCAAAATGTAAAAAGAATTCTAAAATAGCAACTTCTTTCTAAAATATTTTAAAATCATGTTTGCAGAACTCTGAGCACCTTATTTGGTGAAATGAGTGTCCACAGAACACCTGTCTCCAAAAGAACAGAAATGACAAGCAGAAGAGGGAGGGCCAGAAGAGGTCTAGACCTCAAGACTGACTGGACAGTTAATGTCACCTGCTAGGTGAGGCCTTCTCCAGCCACCTCATCAAAATATTTCACCAACCACACTCCACCTGAACACACATTCACATACTCACACATACACACTTCCTAATGTAAGGAAGGAAAAAGATACCTTTTTCTCATACCTTCCTAGGTTGTCTGGCTGGGAATCTGTAAATTAGACTAACAAAAGACAGGTTAACAGAGAAAAGCATACAAATTTATTTAATATAATTTTTACAGGACACTGGAGCCTTCACAAGGAAATGAAGACCCAACTATGTGGTTAAGCCTAAGCATTTTTATACTAGGTTTGATGAAGAGTGGAACATTGTGGAAAAACATGATAGTGAGAGAAGAGAGACAGACCCTCTCATATTGTTTTATATTGTTTTATACTCAAAAGAAAAGAAAAGCGAAACAAAAGGCAGGTAGCCCGGGGTCTAGGAACCAGATTCGATACTGAGGAACCAGACCCGAAACCAGGCCTGGGCCTGCCTGACCTAAGCCTGGTAGTTAAAGATTGACCCCTAACCTAACTGGTTATGTTATCTATAGATTCCAGACATCGTATAGAAAAGACATTGTGAAACTTTCCGATCTGTTGTTTCACTCTGACCACTGGTGCATGCAGACCCTGTCACATACCCCCTTGCTTGCTCAATCGATCACGACCCTCTCATGAAGACCCCCTTAGAGTTGTGAGCCCTTAAAAGGGACAGGAATTGCTCACTCGGGGAGCTCGGCTCTTGAGACAGGAGTCTTGCCTGATGCTCCTGGACGAATAAACCACTTCCTTCTTTAACTCTGTGTCTGAGGAGTTTTGTCTGCAGCTGGTCCTGCTACAATAGGACAGAAGGGTATGACTTGCAGGATAGCAAGCTGTAGGAAATTTAACAAGATCTGTTTATTCATATTCCTTTCAGCATTCTTCCTTCTTCAGAGATAAGGATTCTCCTTTCCTTCAGGTCCAGGGAAGGCACTCACAGGAGGGTCTTAAGACATGCTTCAGAAGAGAAGGCAAAGTAAGAGCCTTTCCCACACTTCTTCAGCTTAAGATATTCAATGTGCCAAAGCGCCATATTGTGGGGTAGTGTGTTCGGAACCCTGTCACTAACCTTATTCCTTGTGGGTTTTTTCTTAACACCCATTATTATGTAATGTTCTATATATTTCACATATTTGTTTCACTTTGTTTTTTAAGGCCTTATCCACCAGAATGTGAGCTCCATAGGAACAGGGCTTTTTATCAGTTTTACTCACTGTTTGTGTCATTAGGACTCAGAGCAGTGCTTAGCACATGGAAAGTGCTCAATTTGGATGGAGGTATGGATGAATGGATGAATGGATAGATAGATGGATGCATGGATGGATGGATGGATACATGCACGCATGCGTGGATGAAAGCATGGTTGCATGAATGGATGGACAGACGGATGGATGGACGGATAAAAAAAATCCCAAAGTTCTACAAAACAAAATGTCAAATTCTAAATAAATCAAGTATGCCAATGAGAACACTTTTTTTAGCAAGTGAACACAAAATTTTGTCCATTTTAAAGTCTTTCAAATTTTTCCTTATAATATAAAACATATACTAGTAGCAGAACATTTAAAAATAAACCATTCCAATGCGTATCAATCTCTCCATGCTAATCATTAAGACCACAAAGGCAAAAACTGGGCCTCGGTAATCAGTGCTTGGTAAGTACTAAGTCCTTAATATGTAGCTAAAGAATAAATGAAGTAAAACAGGATTCTAATTCCCACCAGGGAAGTTAGCAGTGGCGAATTTGCATGGGCCTGCAATAACTTGATTCTTGCCTCCACAGAGGAAAGAATTCAGCCAAGGGGCATAAGGCAGTATAAGAGACCAAGGCAAGTTTTAGAGCAGGAGTGAGTTTATTAAAAAGTTTTAGTGCAGGATTGAAAGGAGATAAAGTACACTTGGAAGAGGGCCAGGCAGGTGACTTGATGTGTCCCATCTGACCCTTGATTTGGGGTTTTTTACATTGGCATGATTCTCAGGTTTGTGTATCTTCTCCCCTGATTCTTCCCTTGGGTGTGCTGTTCACAATGTGGTGGCCTGTCAGCACTTAGGAGTGGCTGCATGCACAGTGTATTTACTAAAGTCATGCACATGCTCATTTGAGACGTTTTCCCTTAGTAGTCAAGTGTTCCTAGAGGAAGGTCATATACCAGTTAAACTCCACCATTTTGCCTCTTAGTGTGCATGCTTGAGCTCACTCACCCAAATCCTGAGATCCTACTGGGAAGTTACTGATTACCAGTTTCAGGTGTTTTCTATCTATAGGGAGCCTGCCTTTCCCTGGTGCTGGCTGTGACCAATTATTATTTTAGAGAGAGAGTTTAACAACTGCCTGACTGTCACCTGATGGTTGCCTGACATTCCTGGGATGAGCGGGACATCAGGGGGTGGCCTCTGCTGCCCTGCTCACATCTGCCTAACTACCTACTCTAACAATAGTAATCTACAGGTTTCCCTACAAAATATCTGCTTCAGCTTCTTGAGTATGAAATAGTCTTTGAATGTAAATCATTACTTTTTAGAATTTTAAATTCTTTGAATACTGACAAAACCAATCTAAAAATATATTTATTGTTTCCAAGGAATACATACTTTTAGACAAGTGACCTATATGTTTTTATCTGCTGCAAATAATACCAGTTTTAAAAACTCTTATGAGAAAAAATAATACTTTGACATGTTTACTTTAGACTTGATGCTCCTTCCCTAAGGACATTCCCTTATATTTTAAACATGTTGGAGCAATTGGGGTATGAAAATAACCACAAATTATTGTATTAAAAAATTTTTCTTTCATAATCCATTTACTTAGAATAGCATTTTCAGAAATCTGTCTCATAGAAGGAAACAAAATTGTTAGACTCCAAACTGAATATGAAACAAATATGCTAACAAATCTTTAAGATGGCAAATTATAAATGGTCTACTGTCATAAGGATAGCCACACAGACAAACAGAATTCAGAGTCCAGAAACACACCGTGACATTATTGTCAGTTGATTTCAATAAGCTGCCAAGACAATTCAGTAGGAAAATAATAGTCTTTTTAACAAATGGTGCTGGGACAACTAGATAGCCGTATGAAAAAGAATGAAGTTGGAGTCCTACGTCACACCAGACACAAAAATTAACTCACAAACCATACATCTGGTAAAGAGTTAATTCTAAAATATGTAAGGAACTCAAACAGCTCAATAACAGACAAATAAGATTTTAAGACGAGCAAAGGACCTGAATAAACATTTCTCAAAAGATGATGTACAAATAGCCAACAGGTATATGAAGAATGCTCTCAACATCACTCATCAAAAGAGAAACACAAATTAAAACAACAATGAGATATCACCTGACATCTATTAGAATGGCCATTATCAAAAATACAAAAGATAGCAAGTGTTGGAGAGGATGTGGAGAAAAGGGAACCCTTGTATGCTGTTAATGGATATGTAAATTAGTACATACCTTGTGGAAAACAGTATTGAGCTTCCTCGAAAAATTAAAAATAAAACTGCCATATGATCCAGCTATCCTACTGGGTATATTTCCAAAGGAAATGAAATCAATATGTCAAAGCAACATCTGCACTCCCATGTTCATTGCAGTATTATTCACAATAGCCAAGATATGGATTCAATCTAAGTATCCATCAACAGATAAATGGATAAAGATATTTGGTATACATACACAAGGGAATAATATTCAGACTTTTTAAAAAAGCAATCTTGTCATTTGCAACATCGATAAACCTGGAGGACATTATGTTAAGTGAAATAAGCCAGGCACAGAAAGACAAATACCACATGACCTCAGTTATATGTGTAATCTAAAAAGTGTAACTCATAGCAGCAGAGAATGGGGGTTATCAGAGGCTGTGGGAAGGAGGTGTGTCCAAAGATGCAAAATTTCGGTTAGACTGGAGGAATAAATTCAAGAGATCTATTGCACATGGTGACTACGGCTTAACACCACACATTGTGTACTTGAAAACTGCTGACAGAGTATTTTGAGTGTTCTCACCACAAAAAAGTGCTAAGTATGTGAAGTAATTTATATATTAATGAACTTGATTTAGCCATTCCACAATGCATACATATGCTATGAATTGAATGTTTGTCCTCTCTAAAAGTCATGTTGAAACTTAATCTCCATTGTAACAGCATTAAAAGAGTGGGAAATCTGACCATGGTATTTAAGAGGTGGGACCTTTGCAAGGTAATTAAGATAGATGAAGTCATGAGGGTGGAGCATTAGTGGCTTTATATTAGTGGCATTAGTGGCTTTCTCTTTAGAAGGAGAGACTGATCTAGCATACTCAGCCCTCTTGCCCTATGATGTCTTCTGCCATGTTGTGACACAGCATGAGGCCCTCACCAGAAACCAACCATATATCTGATATCACCTCACATCTACTAGAATGGCTATTATCAAAAATATAAAAGATAGCAAGTGTTGGAGAGGATGTGGACAAAATGCAACCCTTGTACACTGTTAGTGGATATGTAAATTAGTACATACAATGTATGTATGAATATGTACGTACAATGTATGTACTACCTACATTGTATGTATGAATATGTACGTACAATGTATGTACTATATACACTGGAGTCCTACCTCACACCAGACAAAAAATATTTCGGCTGCTATAACAAAATACCACATACTGGGTAATTTATTAGTAACAGAAATTTATTTCTTATAGCTCTGGCAGCTGTGAAGTCCAAGATCAAGATTTCAGTAGATTTGGTGTCTGGGGAGAGCCCACTCCCTGTTGCCAGGCACAATGGCATACACCTGTAATCCCAGCTACCTGGGAGGCTGGGACAGGAGGATCACTTAAGCCCAGGAGCCTAAGTCCAGCCTGGACAACATAGAGAGACCTCATATCCACAAAATAAATAAAAATAAATTTTAAAGTAATCAAATAAATATTTTAAAAATGAACTTGCCTTGGAGAACAACTCAATATGAACCTCACCTCAATTCTAATTTTGTACATTTCTACATCTTTCAACTGGAAAGAACCCTAGCAATCTTATTTTCATTTCTGTTTGAGAAAAGACAACCAGAAAACTCTCTTAGACTAAGAAAATATATATGAATTTTCCTTTCTTCTGAAGATCAGATAAGTCAAAGTGCTTTGCAAAGAACTGGCCCTGTAAATATAGTGTATTATAATTGTCACTTTTTTCACATTAAAGTTCATAAATGAAAGAATAGGAGTGTAAGTTTTTCTCTTTGGCCCCCTCGTCTAGCTTTCCACACAGCTTTAACAGAATTTCAAACCATGTATTCCTCTCCCTCTAAGAGGGATTTGAATATTACATGAGAAGGCTTAAAAGCATATAGGAAAAACCTGCTTCCTGAAAGTCTTCATTGATTGAACTTGCTTCAGAAGGCCACTTGCTCCCTCTCCTCCTTCAGCCTCCAACTCCCTCCCAAAAACAGAGGGGGAAAATCAATGTTTTGTTTCTCAGTGCTGTCAAAGGCTATGGCTAAATAGCAAAAACAAGTAAGAGTGATATGGATATATACTTCCCTCCTGAACTACTGAATAAATATTGAAGCAGTAATCCAGATATCTTTTTGTGCATGAGCCTTTAATTGTAAAATAGTAAGAGTGTAAACAACAGACTTTTCTACTGAGGATTTAAAAAGAATTTTACAATATTGGAAAAATTGTTTAACATTAAAATTGAGAGGAAAATTTATGGAAATACGCCTATGTGTTCCAAAAGCAATGGAAGGGAAAAAATGAGATCACAAAGTTACTGAGTTCTTAGTGAAAAAAAAACATAACCTTGCAGTTCTTCACCATTCTAGTCAAGTTTCCATCAAATTCTGGTGAGAGTACTCAAGAAAAAAGTTGAATCAATCAGGTTTCTAATACACCACTCTAAAAGAAATGTTAAGATGCTGGTCTACATATCTAGCAAAAGTTGTTCAGAAGTGTTTATTGTCATTTTGTCTAAATCTGTTCCTGCTCCTGTAACAAAATACTATAGACTGGGTAATTTATAAATAATGGAAACGTATTTCTCACAGTTTTGGAGGCTGGGAAGTCTAAGATCAAACTGCCGGCAGATTTGATTCAGTGTCTGAAGGCTTGGTCTCTGCTTCTGAGATGGTATCTTGTTGCTGCCTCCTCCAGTGGTGGCAAACACTGTGCTCTCACATGGTGAAAGTGATGGAAGGGCAAAAGGATCTACTTGGTTGCCTCCAGCCTTTTATAAGTGCATTAATTCTATCCACGAGAGCAGAGCCCTCAAGCCTAATCACCATCTAAAGACCCCACCTTTTTTTAATTATTGTTATTCTTTCTTTTAGATACAAGGTCTTACTCTGTCTCCCAGGCTGGGATGCATTGACGCAATCATAGCTCACTATAACCTGGAACTCCTGGGCTCAAGCGAACCTCCCCCATCAGCCTCCTAAGTAGCTAAGACCACAGGTGCAAGCTACCACGCCCCACTGATTTTTAACTTTTTTTGTAACTCTCCTGCCTCACCTCAGCCTCCTAAATTGTTGGGATTACCGGGGTGAGCCACTGTGCCCGGCCCTAGAAAATTTAGTAATCAACGCAATGGCTGAATTTTATGATTTACAGTTGCAAAAATACAAGGGGACAATTCTCAGAGGAGTAGATTTGTGAAATGTCTTAAGGAAAGTGTAGGATTTTCTCTGGACAAAAAAAAAAAAAAAAAAAAAAAAAGCGAGTTTAAGGGAAGTCCTTTAGAAGCAAAAAGACCAAGACCAAAATGGTAAGGCTGAGGCCAAATCAGGCAGAACTCTTTCGGTTAGGAAAAGCAGTTTGGACTTCATCCTGTAGAGTACACTTTGCTGGGCTACTGAAGAGTTTACCACCAGGGTAGACTATGCTAATTGCATAGTGTCACCTTTTCTGAAATTCCTATACATTTCAGCCAAATGTTATGAACTATTTTAAAGTGAGATATTTCTCACTGGAAACCTTTAAAATGTGACTGTCTGATAATTATGCTGTAAACCATTGCTCTGTGTCTTATTACACTCAGACCTGCTTGCTATCTGCTTTACAGACGCTTATTTGCTTTTGCCTTCGATGTTTTGTGTACCTGTTTATGTTTATCAGTCTAAAGTTGCTCTCTATTACTGCATTTGTAAAAATCAATTGGGGAGCTAATCATCAGACTCCAGTGATCTTGTTTGCACCATTTCAGAGTATTCATCATGTACACACATTGGTTTTCATCCAAATAAATTCTAGCCAGATACAAGCTATGATTTTTAAAATTGGCCTACTATAAACAGGAAGCCAGCTACTTAGGTAAACAAAAACAGCAAAGTCTCTTCCTTAATACAAAGAGTCGGAAATCGATTACAATCAGGCTATATGCTGGGAATCTGACCAATCTTTGTTCCCAAGTGAAGTCAATATTTGCTCGACATTTATTTAAAAGAAGTGTAAATCATCAACCACGCCTCACTTAGCCCCTTAAGCTATACAGTCATCTGTCAAGATATGTGAGGAATTAGTTCAGGACCCCGCAGGATTCCAAAATCTATGGATGTTCAAGTCCCTTATATAAAATGGTGTAGTATTTGCAGATAACCTATGCATATAGCCCTATATACTTTACATTATTTCTAGATTGTTTGTAATTTCTAATGCAATGTAAATGCTTTGTAAATAGTTGTTATACTGCATTGTTTAGGGGATAATGACAAGAAAAAAATCTATACATGTTCAGCAGAGACATAACCATCTTTTTTTTCCCAAATATTTTCAATCCAAGGTTGGTTGAATCCACAGATACAAACATACAAATACAAAGGGCCAACTCTAGAATAGTTTGAATGACACTTAGACTACAGCTGGACATGAGCTGTAGTTTAAGAGTTTCTAATTGTGTAGAAGTCTTGCTAAAAGGATTACTCTATAACAAATATTTTCATCACATAAATCATTCCTACTTTGTCATGACAGTATTTTATTCTGAACTTCTAAATACTTACCAAAGCTACCTCAAGGTAGAGAGAAAACATTCAATAGCTCCTTTAATTAACGAGATAAAGCAAATACGTACTACATGGAATCTGCCTATTTTTGTTTTATTTTTATCTCAAAACGAAGGAGTCATAGTTTCACTACTTGAAAGTGTCTCAAAGATGAATTACCATCAAAGTCACAGGGACAATCCACTCTTGACATTCTCTTAAGCAACACTGATTAGCTAATAAACTGGTTCATTTGCACTTGTTCCCCACAGAACAATATTATTCTTATTTTATCTTACTCTTCTGACCCTGAGCTATAACATCCCATTGAAAATACAGGTATATTAGCAGTGTCTCACTGCAATTTAGAAGTGAGTGCTAAGAAAACTAAAGACAAAGACATGCCTATTTTCAGTAAAAAATACTGTTCGGGCAAAGCCTTTTAATCTAAACCCCTTTTAAGACTGAAAGTCGTTTTAGTCTCAATTAACTCATGATTAGATTAAGTGTTAGAGAGAAAGCTTTCAACAAAATATCTACCAGTTCTAAAAACATAGCATTTTAAAAAATCCTTAGCCTGACCTCTGGTCCTTTACAAGACTTCCTACTATTTATAGTTCGGTGAAAATAGATTTTGTTCATTCTATCCTAATTCTACGTAGACTATTGGTTTATAGATGTGTTTAATAAATCGCTGCAAGATTCTTTCAGATAGAAAATGCTTTTCTTCTTCTTTCCAGCATCTAATTCACTGGGTAGATTTAAAAATAAAATTGGTCCATCAAATAGCACAGCTCAGAAGAAACTGCTTTGTGGTTATAGAGCATCAGGCCCACTTTAAAAGCAATGACTGTCTGGTTCTTTTGAAGGAGACCATTCAAGCGCACACGAAGTGGATGACTCTGCAGTCTCTTAACAGGGGACACGGCTGTGAATGCAGAGCTCTGCCTGTCTTCTGCCCAGAAAGAACAGTCTGGAGCAGTTGAAATAGAAAGAAATTCTTGTGAGAATCACATGAAGACAGAAAGCCAATGTCCACAAATTAGTTCTCAGGCCCAACTACCTGTGATATTCTCCACTTCTAAACTGAATCAATACCAGCCAATAGAGATTTCTGGAGGTAAGGTCTGGTGTGGTCACATTTTGATTCTTTCCCTTTGAAGCATAAGCTTTCTTCGTAAGAATCTTTTGATCCATTTAGTATAAAGGATACAGTAAAATCCATTAACTTTGGTCTTACTCCATTTTCGTTTTAAATGTATCTGCATTTTATTTGAAATTATATTAGGAACGTCTGATTTTCCTACAATGTACATTGGTTACTTTTATAATCAGGAAAAATAAACTAATTAAAAGAAATTACATTTGAGGCAGTGAGGTTATCAAACTGTTCCTTAGTTATGTAATCTACTCATTGTAAGAAACAAGGAAAGACATTCATCTTCCTTGCTATATTTCAACATTTTCACCGAAACTTTATCCTTCTGTTTAAAAATACTTTCTGACAATTCCTTTTATTTCATTAAGATTGCATGATCCCTTTTAAATGTTTTTCTCTGAATAATCTGGACGGGCATTTTCCCCCAGGGCCTGGGCTTAATGAACATTTTTCCATCACAAACCTCTTCGACTTCTTAAAAGGGCCCTCAAATACATAAGCTGATACTTCAGAGACAGCAGTGCTGCCCTCAGAGCTCCAGATTCAGAATAAAACTACTTAAAATACATCAATTTTCAATATTTCAAGTACATGAGGGGAAAATTGGCAATTATTGGCCTAAAGCAAAATTAATGCTGCATCAAATTTAGATGTGTTTAATTCCACCCTAAATCTGTAACGAGGTGGCACCCAGATAAACTACTGTGTCCACGATAAATATTGAAAATTCCAATTAAGAATATTAATTAATAAACTGTTTTCAGGAAGCTACAATATAAACACAGTTTTAAACATGTAGCAGACAAGTAAATAATAGTATGGCTTTTAAAAATCCATTTCATCGGACCCCAGATGCCTGATTCCTTATGTGGGCTCCTACCCCTAATTTTGGAGTTAAATTGAGATCTGGCCCTTAACTGCCAGGGGCTGTCTGCCGTGAGTAGACGAAGCATAGCTTATAGACAAGTCAGCCCTAGCACTCCCCATCGGGTACCATTCCTACCTCAGAGCATGAGCAGTCAACTTTGTTATTTAATGTTTTATTTCCCTGAGGTACTTTTGATATAGCATGCACTCAACTTTAAAGCACTGCCACCAAATGAGTATCACAAAGAACCCCATCAAAGCTGCTCTTCATGGTTGTGTCTCAAGATTGGCCCTAACCCAATATTACCAACCTGCACCTGCTTTCAAGTTTGATCCAACAAACAGCTGGCAAGCTAGGGCTTTTGAGAAGCTTCTTGCTGTGCCGGACATTTAGGCATGTTTCTTCAAAAGTTTGGAAGCCCCACTGGGTAGTTGTCTGGCATTTTTTCAGAAGTCAGCAAGGTGCAAAACATCACATGAAATTGTCTTTCTTAGTATTTCAAAGGCTCAATCTGCTCCATTGCTTTTAATTAGCCTATTCTGACCCAATTAAATTCATTCATTCATTCAAAATTATATTTCTTAATTCCACTATTCAACCTAAACCAGTTGTCCAAGCTCAATAGGCAACTAATTTTCACATTCGCCATAGTACACAGGGAAAAGCATGAGGCTGGTAAAATCATATCTCTATTTATGTCTTTTGTGGATATTTCATAGCATCAGACCAGAAAGCTCAACTGATTAGAGTAAGGCGCTAATGAGGCCAAGGTTGTGGATTCGATCTCTGCATGAGCCAATTAACTTCATTTAGACAAAACCACCATTCCACAGATGCATACTAAACTCTTAAATCCAGCCCGCCATGTGAAAAACCACACCAGTGAGCTCAAGGGAATATTAAGAGAACAAGTGTGGGAAGTTCAGGGCAAGTCCCCACCACTGCTTAGAGAAAAGAGAAAAATTTGTAAGTCATTCATTCATCAATAAACATCCCACATCTACCAGTGTGCAAAGTAATGTCCTAGGCAACTGACAGGTAAAAAGAAAATTAAGATGGGTAGAGCAGCTTACAACCTGACATCCAATTTCAGGAGATGTCCTTCCCAACAAAGAAATAAAGCCTAATGTTAAGGTTGAGATGTGTAAAAAGGAAACTACAATATAAGCAAGAAGTAATTAGTAGACATAATATGATGTATGGTAAGCGCCATGAACTTTAAAAAGCATCAGAGTCTTACAAAAGACAGAAAGTTCATGTTTAGCTAATATAATCAAGATGATTTTACAAAAAAAGTGAAATCTGGTCTGAAATTTATGGGAAAAATTGAGAGAAAATTCTAAAAAGATAGGTTATAACCAGATACTAAAAGACTTTGAATACAAAATAATAAGTTTTGTCTTGTAAGAAACAAAAAAACTTTTAATACAGCAAATGACCTGGTCAGAACACTGAGGGGCTAAGGTGGCAGGGGGATGTAGGACACAGTGAAGACAGGCAGGTCTGGATAAAAGCAGCCAAAATGACACTTGCTTGGTATCCTGTATTCCAGGGTCAAGGAGAATAGAAACAGATTCAGGAAATACTAGGAAAATGGAAATAGATAGGACTTGGAAACTGACCAGATGGAAGAAATTATTGAAGGAAGGGAAATCAAAAATATATGAAGTTTCAAAATGTAGTGACAGGGAAAATGGTAGTACCATAAACAGAAATAGGGAATAGAATGAAAGGCTTAGAATTAACCAGGAAGAGGCAGGAAGGCAGATGATGCTGCTGAATATATGCTTGTATGTGCTGAGTTTGAGGTATTGGGAAAACACTCAGCTGGATTCATACAGCGTGCTATTAGTTGTAAAAAGAAATAAGTCAATAATATCAAACATTGAAAAAGAATAATGGAGAATGAAAAGAGACAAAAATCTATCTGATTTGATAATAAGGACACTTGGTAGGTTCAACAAGTGTATTTTTGTTATTTTTCCTCTGGGCACGTGGTAGGTTTATACTACCTCAACTGGCCCCATTGGTCAGATGGCGCTGTGTGACTGGTCCTGGCCAATGAGTTTGAGCACAAATTACCTGTCACATTTCCAGGCCAGAAAATATAGTTTTCTGGTGCAAAACTTGGCAGAATTCCCATTTCCTTTGCCAAGGCAACCTGCCATGTTCCAAACGTGGGCTGCTTCATCAGCCTGGGTCTCAGAGCGAAGATGAGCCCCCAGCCCACCTGCAATGTTGTGGTGGTCATATATACAACTCATATATACAACATGCATGAGAAGCACACCTTTGAGATTTTCGGCAGTTGAGATTCTGGCTAAAATCAAGCCCATATTGACTGATAGAGGAGAATTTTTCATAACTATCAAGACAGCAGCTTCACTAAAGAGATGAGGAAAAAGTCTGTCTGCAAGGTTTGAAGTGATAGGATGGGGGAAAAGGTGAAGTATTCAGCATAGTATTAATCTAGTCTTAAACAGATGAAAAGAATTCAGCAACTTCGAAGCTGACAGAAGACAGAAATAGGCCAGGTATGGTGGCTCACACCCGTAATCCCAGCACATTGGGAGGATGAGGCAGGAGGATCACTTGAGACCAGGAGTTTGACACCAGCCTGGGCAACATAGTGAGACCCTATCTCTCCAAAAGAAAATGTTTTAAAAGAGAAGAGAGAAACAGATTGTGAGAGTTGTTGTTATTACCTTAATACAAGGAAGAAGTAACAAGAGAGAAAGATTATGGAAGATAAAAATATTAATAGAGGAAGATTTCAAAATATTTGAAAGAGGGTCAAAGGTTACCTTTGGAAAGGAATAATAAAGAGAAGGATTAATTAGCCTTAAGGAAATCTTAAGATGCGGAGAGAAAGAAGGCGAAGAACTCATGTCAGACAGTTTCAATTAATAGTGCCATCTTCCTTTCCAAAGGCTAACATGCTTTAACATTATCAGGTTTTGCCTCTACTCATGAAATACTAAATAAAAGCAAAGTCTTTCATAAAAATTTATCCTCTTTTAGTATACATGAATAATTACAATGTTCTGAACACAACGCTAAGCATGGTGAGGGACACAAGCATCTAGGGCCTGCCCAGCAATCACTTCAGTCAACTTACATTCAAGATAGAGGGAAATTAGTGAATGCAGAAGACTGTATTACCCAGTGTTTCAGAGTTTTTCTTTTCTTTTCTTTCCTTTTTTTTTTTTTCTTTTTTAGAGAGGGGGGTCTCACTCTGTCACCCAGGCTGGAGTGCAATGGCGCAATCATAGCTCACAGCAGCCTTGAACTCCTGGGCTCAAAAAATCCTCCCACCTCATCCTCCTGAGTAGCTGGGACTATAGGTATACATCACCATGCCTGGCTTTCTTCTTCTTCTTCTTTATAGAGATGTGATCTCTCTATGTTGCCCAGGCTGGTCTCAAATTCCTGGGCTCAAGTGATCCTCCTGCCTCAGCCTCCTCAGTAGCTGAGACTATAGACACATGCCACCATGCCTGGCTTATATATTACCTAATGTTAAGGTTTAAAGTACAGATGACAGAATGACAGTTAAGGTCCAGAAAAGTCACAAAAGTCTCTTTGAAGCAACAGAGCTTGAACGTATGCAAGACTTGAATAGAGACACGGGAAAAAGGAAGAATTTTGAAGGATTAACATGACTGTGGCCAAGCAGATATTCCAGGATGAGCCTGGCATGCTCTTGGGATAAGAGGATTGATTGGTCTGTCTAGGGTAGGGAGTGTATGTATGTGTTCAGTCAGGATCCTTAGCTGTGTACAACAGAAAGCTCTGGCTAATTTAAGGATTTGGATAGTTTATAAAATCTTCAGGAGAAACGTAGGGCCAGGTTTAGAGGTTAAGCAGCCAGAGTCAATGACCAAAATCATAATGCAAAACTGGTCTGGTGAAGGTCTACGGTAGCTATTGATGCACAGACACATGAGTTTGCATTGTTGACCCGAAAGTACTGTCACTGATGCCTCTGGAAAGTGGGTGGGTATGGCCACTATCACCTCAAGTTCGCTTTGCATTTTGTGGCATCCTTTCATTTTATATGTCTGTCTTAGGAGAGTCTAGATCATGTGCTATGACACATGATGGTACTGCAAGGGAGGCCGGAAAAGTGATTATCTGGTATCTGCAGCCTCTGCAGCACGAGGGTAGCTCTGCTTCAGAAGGTTGGAGATTCCCCATAGATAAGAAAAGAGTTCTGTTGTTGGATGGCCAAAAGTCTACTGCAGTGTCTATGACAAATAAAAATACGACTGGAATCATTATTGGAGAGTCAAGGAAATTAATGTAGATATCCAAACAGAAGAATTTAGCTTCGTATTAAAGGAAAAATGGAGCTATTAAAGATTTCAGAACAGAATAGAGACATTAATCATAAACAGAGTGGTTGATTTATAAACATTTGTTGAATGAATAAATAATTACAGCACTGACCAAGATTAGATAAATCCAAAAATGAATTGAAAGGATTTGAGATTGAAACACTAGTCTGCAGCAGTCATCTAAGCACAAAAGGGAAACACCTTGAACTAGAGAAGTAGAAATGGAAATGGAGACAAAAAAAATATTGAAAAATATTTTGAAGAGAAGATCAATAGGTCCTACTGACTGAAGGAGTATAAACAATAAAAGAGCAAATAATCTCCTAAATGATTCCAAATCTTTCAGCATAGGTCACTGAGGAAATTTAGACCCAAAAGTTGATTTGGCTGAATTTTCATTCTGAAGTCTTTAAACATTCTACTGCCACCCCCAATCTGCTGTTAACAACATCCAGTGAATTTTACATTGCATTAATTTAGCTTCCAGTTCTAGAATTTCTGTTTGGTTCTTTATGATAGTTTAAAATTCTTTGCTAATATATCTTTTCTGTTTTTCTTTTCATTCTTTGAACATATATATAATAGTCCATTTAAAACCATCGCCTGCTAAATTCAAAATATGGGACATTTTCGAATTGGCTCTTGATTTTGGACTACATGGTCCTGTCTTTAAAACTGTATTAGTAACTTTTTTTAGACTGGATAGTGTAGATAAACTATTGTACAGACTCTGGATTCTGTTATCTTCCTTTGAAAAATTGATGCATTTTCTAAGGCAGCTTAATTACTTGATGATCTGATATATGATGAGCTTGATGAGCTGATGTATACTCAGTTTTATGCTTTGTTACAAAGGATCTGTGGGAAGTGAAAGATATTTTTTCCAAGTCCTTCTAACTTGGAAGAATTCAAGTTCCAACGCTATCTTCCTGATCTTATCAGGGCTTGGTCATAGACCGACTCTATTATGCCAGGTGTACTCTAGGCTGTACCCTAGGCTGGGTTCTTAGAGGCCTTTCTGAGGTCTTAGCTGGATTGTAATAAATATTAGTGAAATGGCCGGGTGTGGTAGCTCACACCTGTAATCCCAGCACTTTGGGAGGCCGAAGTAGGCAGATCACTTTAGACCAGGAGTTCAAGACCAGCCTGGGCAACATGATGAAATCCCATCTCTACTAAAAATACAAAAAAATTAGCCAGGCATGGTGGCACACACCTGTATTCCCAGCTACTTGAGAGGATGAGGCACAAGAATCACTTAAACCCAGGAGGCAGAGGCTTCAGTGAGAAAAGATCACGCCACTGCACTCCAGCCTGGGCAACAGAGTGAGTGAGACTCTGTCTCAAAAATAAAAAATAAATAAATAAATAAATAAACAAATAAATAAATATCAGTGAAATGTTAACTGGATTTCTCTCCTGTGGCTGGGCTGGAACTCCAAGTCCCCAGCATTAGTATCTCTAGTCCCTCAATCCTATAACCTCAAGCCTCAGCTCTCTGATAAACCTTGAGTAGTCTCACCCAGCCCACATCCAGCTTAGTCCTCAATCAGGACTGGTGCAGAACCACCATACCAACTTCTGTACCTGTACACAGCTTCTTCCTCTTCAGTACCCACCTGTCCCAACTGCTTCTGCTGTCCTGAGCTCTAACCTCGATCTCTTCAAGCAGAACATCACCACTGTGAATTCTAGCCCCCTGTGCTGTGGTTGGGAAATGTTTCCCAAGTACATTCAGGTCAGTTATGGGTCTTACCTTGTGAGTTTTCTTTCTTTCAGGGATCAATCTTGCATTGCCTGTTTTCCACAGTCTGGAAAGCATTGCCACATGTATTTTGTTCAGTTTCATGGTTGTTGACGGCATGAGGCTAGCCTTGTATCAGTAACTTCATCATAGCCAGAAGCAGAAGACTGAAGACATTAAGCATAAGAGGATACTGAAACAACAAAGTGAAAATTCAATAGACTTCTGGCATCTGCTTTGTCTCAGTCCTTTATTCTGAGGCCAGCCAGTCCACACTCATTCCTCAGGAAGCCCTTAAGTGCTGGCTTCAGCCAAGCACTTCTCTCTGGTATTTGTCCAGACTGTTTGCCAGTTTTACATTCAGCCTTCTTCCTCAAACCTTCAAGTTCGTTTTTACTAGGTTTGGAGGAGAGGGCAGGGGACTTCTCTCCCTAGCCCTGAATTTTTCCCAGGCTTGAAACTAGAAGTTGTGACATTGGCTGAGTTTTAAGGAGAAACATCTTCCCTTCTCTATACTTCTCACTATGCTCTCCACATAGAAAGAGAAGTGGCATCATTCATGGCCCAGCCTCGGAGAAGAGCTGTTCGAAGCAGGCAGCCTATCCTCTGTGGCTTTTGTTCTCTCATCTGCAGGCCTTCTCCCCTCCATGAAGTGCGTGGGTTGCCCTGGAGATGCCCAGCTCTCTGCCTATCACAGGCTAAATCAGTCTGATTCCCTGGGAGAAAAAGCAGGAATCTACTTGGGCTCTGGGCACAAGGCACACTTCAAATTCATATCTATTAATAAAATAAACCCAGAGTCAAAAGATGTGTGATTAATTGGCCACCTCAAGCTTCAACAATGCCCTGGGTTGAGTCTTCCTCCTTATTTTGGTGTCTCACTTAGGCAGTTTCCTTTGACTTTGAAGCTCTTTTGAGGCTCTTGATTTGAACATGTGTCCTTAGTTTTACCAAATGTAACCCTATGTAACATAGTCCTTCTGCCAGCTCCAGCCCTTTGCAACATACACTAACCCTGATTCCTCCTCGCTTATTTCTGACTGAAGATATGTGATTAGAATTCCAAAGGAAAATATCATTTTTTCCTAAATAAGCTGTGTTTGGTGTTTGTGTTTGGCTGTTGGGGTTGATTCAATACACAATATACATCATACCAACAACAAAGGATCTGTCCCCACATGGACTAGTTAATTTAACTTTGTTCTACTCACCTTGGCTAACCACCTAACTCTTCTAGTTCTTTCTTTTTCTTTTTCTTTTTTGAGATTGAGTCTCGCTCTGTTGCCCAGGCTGGAGTGCAATGGCACAATCTTGGCTCACTGCAGCCTCCGCCTCCTGAGTTCAAGCGATTCTCCTGCCTCAGCCTCCCAAGTAGCTGGTATTACAGGCACAAGCCACCACGCCCAGCTAATTTTTGTATTTTTACTAGAGATGGGGTTTCACCATGTTGGACAGGCTGATCTTGAACTCCTGACCTAGTGATCTGCCCACCTCAACCTCCCAAAGTGCTGGGATTACAGGCATGAGCCACCATGCCTGGCCCAACTCTTCTAGTTCTTTATCCAAGTGGAATCTAAGGAGAGAGCATAATGATTACTGGAATTCCAGGACCTTTAGTGGAACAATAACCTGAGTCATGCTGAATTACTAATCAGTAGCAACCTTTATGTAGACCAAGAACAGCATTATCATTGCATACATTAGCAACAGAAGATTCCTCAAAATGAAAGAACTTTCCTTCTTTGATGTTAGACACATGGACGGTTAAATGTTAAAAGAAAACACAATATAAATTTTTAATTCTCAGAGCAGTCAGGTCAATAGTTATGAATTAATTAAATATTATTAGCATCATTTAAAAAATTTACCCAGCAAATATTATATGCAACACTGTGCCTGGCACCACAATGGAGAACAGACAATGGGCTGCCCCAAGGAATGTACAAAGTAGTTGAGAAGGCAAGACACATTCATATGAAAATACTGCCAACAGTACAAAATAGTATGCAAGAAATGTCAGAATAAATAGGACAGGAAATGTGACAGAAAAAGAAGAGCGATTATTGGGTCCTGGAAACTGTTCATCTTCAGTCTCACATTGGATGTTAGGATCTGAGTTGGACTTTATGGTTTAAATAGAATTTATTAGGTTGAATTATACGAAAACATATGTCATTCTTATAGGTCAAAAATGTTGAATATCAGGAATTTTATATGGTCCAACCCAAGAGCTAGGTGAGTCTCTTTTGTACATGAAAAAGCAAGGATGGACTCTGCAGCAATGGGGCACATTAGAAGTAGAAACCCGTGGCCACGCACAGCGGCTCATGCCTATAATCCCAACACTTTGGGAGGCCAAGGTGAGCAGAGTGCTTGAGCCCAAGAGTTCAAGACCAGCCTGGCCAACATAGTGAGACCCCCGTCTCTACAAAAAAGACAAAAATTAGCTGAGCATGGTGTTGTGCACCTGTAGTCCCTGATATTCTGGAGGCTGCAGTGGGAGGATCACTTGAGCTCAGGAGGTCAAGAATGCAGTGAGCCAAGATTGTGCCACTGCATGCCAGTCTGGGTGGCAGAGAGAGAGAGAGAGAAAAACTCTGTCTAAAAATAAAAATAAAATGAAAAAAATTTTAAGTAGAAAACCATACACTAAGTTTCAGTGCCTGACACAAAGTTGTATAGCACTCTCTGTTTTCAGTTATTTACTTAAAACAGAAATAAATGCCAGCTGGGCGCAGTGGCTCACGCCTGTAATCCCAGCACTTTGGGAGGGCAAGGTGGGCAGGTCACCTGATGTCAGGAGTTCAAGACCTGCCTGGCCAACATGGTGAAACCCCGTCTCTACTAAAATACAAAAATTAGCCAGGCATGATGGCAGGTGCCTGTAATCCCAGCTACTCGGGAGGCTGAGACGGGAGAATCACTTGAACCCGGCAGGTGGAGCTTGCAGTGAACCGAGATCACGCCACTGCACTCCAGCCTGGGCGACTGAGTGAGATTCTGTCAAAAAAAAAAAAAAAAAAAAAGGAAGAAATGTATGAAATATCAAAGAGAATTACTTTGAGTCAGGAGCTCCACATCTGTCACTGAATCCTCTCAATAATCCTGTAAGGTACATATTTCCTCATTTTCTACATGTAGAAACTGATGGTCAAAAAAAAAACCTTGCCAGGTCACACAGTAGTAAAGAGGGGAGTTGGGATACAAACAAATCTGACGCCTTCACTTTGCGCCGTATTGAAGGAGAAAGCTAATACTTGCCTCCCTGTAAAAATAGACCCCAGCTTGGAAAGCACAGGATTCAGTTGATCAAGTTACTGTGTTTCCCCCAAATATTCTAAAACTCTGTGTTCTGTATTAGTGGGAGGTTCAGTCAACAATTGTAAAAAAAGTGCCAATATTATTAATAAAATTAGTAATTATTCAAAAAATAACTAAGTAATCGGTGTTTGCAGATATCTTTCAGGCAAAGACAATTTTTCCTAACTTAGTACACTCAAAATTCTATAGATCCTATTCAATATATGCATGGGAAATGACATTTTCCATATCTATTCAGTATTTTGAATTGTGCCTTAGGTTAAAAAAAAGATTAAGATGAGCCCTGTAGCTTTCTTACATGCTAAAAAGATCAATAGTGAGACTATTTTTGCTTTAAATTCTTTTAAAAGAATTCTCATATTGTTTCCAGCTAGGTTCTCTATCCATGTGATGTCTGGCTGGAAAAATAATCCTGCCCTCTGCAATTCTTAGTGTGCTCTTGATTGCGTAACACATTAGATAGTGTGATACTCAAGAGAAGGATTTCAAACACATCAAAGTGATTTCACTAAAATCAAGAATCCCTATGCATAAGGTTGATATGTTCTTATGCTTTAAAATAGTTTCTATTTTTCCTAGAGCTATGTTAAATGTCTTCTAACTAATTATGCGAAATTAGATTCTTCTCATCATGGTATATTTGCAATTCAACTCAAAGACACAGAAGAGCAGCTAAATGTTTAGAACTTTTTTCTTTTTTAATTAAGTTTCTTTTACATTAATCTTCTGATTGTTTTCAGAAATCTAAGATGTTTCCAAATCCTCATTTATAGTAAGGTCTATTACTTAATAAGTATTAAGACCTTGGAAACCTACTCTCTAAAAGATGATACTGAAAAATAAGTGATTTAGTTAGCTAATTTTGTATTAAGGAACTAGAAATAAAAACTACCTTTTTTAACCCTGTTATAAAATAATATAAAATTACTTTCCTCTAAAGATATAAACTATATCTTAGGGATTTCAGAGAAATCTAAATAGTGCACACACAGGATAGAGACCATTGCCTCATTAAAAAAAATATTCTTCATATATTGATTATTCCTTAACATATAGATGATTTAACTTTTCTCTCTCCACCAAAAGAATTCTGACACCAACTATCCTCTCATAGACAAATTATCTCACTACATCTGAAAACCTTTGAATAATTATTGTTTCACTGCCTCTGAAAACCTTTTAAATGTCTCATCTTGCTCACCATTGGTGAGCTTTGAAATATAAATCACACAAACTTTTAAATGCACTGATTATGCAAGGCATTTGTTCAGTCATTTAGAAATTAGCAGTCACTGCCTCTACTTCCTCTTTACTCATTCTCTCCTTATTCCAACACAAGCTGCCTCCTTTCCCCATCCAACAACCTCCTTATCGTCACTTATGACCACTTTTGGACTTTACTCAGAGCTCAACCTTTTTAATTTCTCAGCCACATTTTATACAACTGATCCCTTCATTCTTCTTTCTCTCTCTTCTCCTTTGGCTTTGATAAAGCTTTGCTCTCCTTGTTCTTCTGTGTTTCATTTGTATCTGTTCTTTCTCCCTTAACCAGCTAAACAAATTATCCTATTAGAGCTTCAGGTTTCACCTGCATCCAGAATGGCACCAAATCTGTCTCTAGCTGAGAACACTCTTAATATCCAGAACCAAATATTTGCGTGCCCACCTTATTTCTCCCCCAATCTGTCCTTTCTCCTCCTTTGACTCGACATTTCCCTAGTGAGAATCCTGTTATTCTCCCCTCAGACACCCAACCCACATGATCTATTTCTGTTACTAACTTTCCAGTCAATCTATACTAACTTTCCAGTCAATCTGACACACAACTGCAGAGTGGTCTTCATTCTTCCTCCTTTGACCCCTACTTCAGATCAGTCAAATTCACAATATCTTTCAAATCTCTGTCTTCTTTTCTAACACTATTCCTGAAAAGGGTTTTTTCTGATTTTATTTTAGTGATTTGTGTAGTGCCTTTTCTTTTTTTCAAAAGTGTATGCTCTAAAAAGAAAGGGATGGTGTTTTATGCATACAGGATAATCCTTTGGCTGTGCCATTAAATGCTGGAAGGGCAGTACGCTCCAGAATTCCTACAAAGAAGGGGTTTAGAGCTGGAAATCTGGGAGGAAAGGGAGGGAAGGCATTGGAAATTTCATTTAAAAGACAATTGCATGGTTAGCATACCATTTTCACTTGGGCTACGTGGGTGGCTTTGGGATTCTGACAAAGATTTTGGGGGCTACAAACACCCTAGATCTCTTAGCACTGCCTCAACTGGGCAGCCCATTGCCCAAAAGTAAATTTTACCAAGAGAAGATCAGAGGTAAATCCAGCTTCCGAAGATGGTAAAAGGAGCCCTTTTTGTTTTCCTAGAGGCACTGCCAGTCCCTATTTAGCCCAGCTCAAAGGGCTGTCAGGCTCTCCTCTTTGTCTCCTTCTCCCTTTCTTTCTTTCTCTCACAGTTCTCTTACTCACTTGCCCTCTTCGCCCTAGTTCCACTTCTCACTCATCTCAACCAGTGTCTCCTTTGCAGAGAGAAGGGACAAAGGGAAACTGCTTCTCTCTGCCCAGAGCCAGATGAAGCTCCTTCATCTGACTGCATAGTGCTGATGCATTATTCTAAGGAACCTCAGTCTCTTATCTCAAATTTACCATTTTTCTGCTCTCCAAATTTGGAATAAATCAGAACTGCAGGAGGGGAGAGTAAGCACTTCACCCAAGAGGATTAAGGATTTTAAAAACCCATCCTACAATTCACATACTCTCACAAAATTTAACATAGTGACTAACACAAATAAATATTTGATAAGCAAACTAACAAATATGTTCTCTGTAAAGGTCCATAGAAGAAATGGAAAGAGTCTAAAAACCAAATATACTAAATTCTAATTAATGTGTAATGCTTTGTAAAATACAATAAAACAATTTAATCATTTTTCCTTGAATTAATGGTGTCTTCCTAATGAGTCTAAGTTGTTAATGAATTTGGCTTAGCTCTAGTAAAATCAATGAAGCATTTCTATCAAATCAGTATTCAGAGTGTGTGCCCATTGATTTCAGCATAATGCTTTATATGTGAACTACGAAAACACAGTTATTTACAACCCAGTGCTCAAAGGTTCCTCACTTGAGAAGATTAAGAAAAATGCCGATGTTTTAGAGATAGTCCAAAATATAGACTTCTAAATGCATTCAAATAGGATATAAAGCCTTATACCAGGCATTTTGGTAAACCATGTTCTATGTTTCCACTAGATAAACCAACTAGGGTAAATGTTACACAGTTGAGATTGGATTTGTTTGGTTGGCAACAGCCATCCCTCCTTCAGCAACCATTTATAGGGGCCAAATAGGGACAGAAGAGAACAGTTTTGTGTGTGGATGCTTGGTCCAAAAAAAAAAAACCGCAAAGCACAGTATCTAGTTCATTTAATACCCTGCCCCAGGGACTCACTCTGAACCATAATACAGAAAAAAGGCTGCAGAGAAAGGTTGAAGTGGCTGTTTACACAAAGAACTTTGTGAGATTAGCACCAGATTAACAATCTTCAAGGCAGAGCTGGGGAAAGGGTATTTTATCATTTCTGCAAACAACATAGCATGGCTCCAGCGTTGCAGTAAAAATGGAGAGGAATCCAGTAGTCTTCGGCAAGGTGGAGATTTTGCAGCTTGGGGAGCGCTGTAAGAAAGTATGCTGGATAGAGAAGTGCCATTTGCACAGAGGTCACTGTAAGGCAGCTTGCGCCCAGCAGCTCTCAAAAACACTTAAATGCAATAGCGCTAGAGTGATTTTGTGAACACATGTGAATCCCAGGAATGGTTAGGGAGTTTTACAGGTTGTACCAGTGGTAATCAGCCAGCTAACACAATAAAGATATATGCTAACATGGCCTCATTTGTAACTAAAGCCGCCGAAATTTGGGGATATTTAGAATATAGTCATAAATACGTAAATGAAAGCACTTCTGATTCAAAGTTAACCATTCTAATTGGTATGTGTACAATTTCACTTAACAGTCTGAAGTTTTCAGGTATTTGGACGCCAGAACATCACCTTTAATTTGATACATATCTCTCCTTTCTTGATTATTCATCCTACCCAAACTGAAAACAGCAAAACACATTTGTTGAGAGTTCTCTTTTTGAGAAACTACATTGAGCAGTGTAGAAGAATAAAAAATGGAATAAACAATGTTCCCTCAATGAACACAAAATGTATTTGGGGATACGAGATGACACATAAAAGACAATTAAAATAGGTTAAAAACATATGTTTATATGCACATAAAATACTTCTGGAAGAATTTGTAAATACAGTGGTTTTGTCTACAAAGGAGGACTTTAAGACAGGGGTAGATGTGAAACTTTCTTTTCACTCTTAGCCATTTGCACAATTGGAGCTTTTTTGCCATCCTCTTTCAAGAAAAAAAAATAATTGAGTTGTATTTTTCTAAAGTACAAAATGGAGGATTATTAAAACCTAGTTGTAACCTGAACAAAAGCACAGATGTTTTGAGTCAGACAAACATGACATTGTTAACTGAGCTAAAGCCAGTTAAGCCTTTCAGAATTATCTGGTTCTTTTTGGTAAATGTCTGTGATCTCTGGCACTTAACAGTAGATGAGAACTCTACCCACAGTCTTACCAACAGATAGGATGTTATAATAAAGGCAAATCTCAGACCAAATATTGTGGCAAATGCAAATTTTTATTAGGAAGCAGGCACTAAAAATGCCATACAACCTCTAAGGTTGGTGAAGTCCCATCTCAGATGTTAGGCCCTCAAACATCTGTCTTGCAAGAATGTGGGAATATTTTAGCATTAGAATCAGCTAATCTTCTACTTGAATTAGACAACGGCATTTTCCATTAAGTGGTAGATGGATTAAATGGAATCCTTGGCCTGAGGGCTTCTTCAAAGAGCTTTAGGCCAATGGGCTCCTTAGTTCTTATTAATATGTAATATTATGATGCAATATTGTTATGCAACATTTATAGAGGTGTCTATATATGATTTTGGGTCAACAAACATATTTTAAATACCACTTATTTCACCGACAAACAATGATTTCCAACAGAGGCAGCACAGTATGATGATAAAGAATGTAGGCTCTGCAGTCAGGCTGTCTGGGTTCAAATCTCTCTGTACCACTTACTAGCCACATAACCTTGAACAAGTTATTTAAACTCTCTGTGCCTCTTTTCTCTCATCAGTAAAATAGGAATCATAACTATGCCTACCTTGTAGAGTTATTATGAGAATTAAATGAGATGATATTTGCAAATTGCTTAGATCAGGGTCTGGCATATAATAAATGTTCTATGAGTATTTATAAATATATTAAATAAGTAACCTTTATGCTAATTAGTGAACTCTCTAGCAATGATTCTGATAGTAATATCAGGTGTTCTTGCAGCCTCGTAAGATACATGCAGATAGTGACACCATGTAGAACAAAGGGAAGGTATGATTACTGATCATTATGAAATTCTAGGTTTCCCTAAGAATTAATGTTCCCTTCTGTAATACAACCTCCTGCATATGCGAGCTGTTATTGGCCCTCTTAATGTCACCCTGTGGTAACTAGAGTTTGGGGAACTGCTGAAAAAATGCTGATACTTTAAATACTGCTATTGCTGTGAGTAATGAACTCTCCATCTCTGACTGAGAGTCTTGTGTCTTCTGCAGCATCCATGAAACTATAGCAGATAAACTTCAGTTGCAAGTAGGGTAAAATCTCAGCCCTTCACATTCTTGACAATTTTAAGGGTATATTATTAGCCAATGTATGCCAATACATTAGAAAAATTAGATGAAATCAACAAACTTCTTGAAAGATACAGCCTACCAAATTTCTTCATGACATTGGGAAAGGCAGATCTTTCTTGAACAGGTCACAAAAAACACTGCCCTGCAGAGGAAAAATAAATAAATTAGACTTTAAAAAATTATGATTTTTGCTATTTGAAAGACATCATCAAGAAAATGAAAGGGCAAGGCACAGACTGGGAGAAAATCTTCATAACTGATATGTCTCACAAAGTACTTGAACCCAGAATACATAAAGAACACTTCCAGCTCAGCACGAAGTCAAACAACTTAATTTTTTTAATGGGCTGAATATTTAAATAAAAATTTACAAAAAGACATATGAATGCCTAAGAAGCACATGAAAATATTCCCTACATCATTAACCATCAAGGAAATGAAAAATAAAACCATAGTGAGCTATAACTACATTTCCCTACAATGACTAAAATTGAAAAGACTGGCAATACCGTCTGTTGGCAAGAATGTGAAGCAACAGGAACTTTGATAAATTTTTGATGGAACTGTGAAATGGTATACTCACTTAGAAAACTAATTTGTTGGTTTCTTATGGGGGTTAAATGTATACTTACCATATGACTCAGAATTTCTACTCCTAGGCATTTTCCCAAGAGAAATAAAAACATTTGTAAATATGTAAACATCTACAAGATTTTTTATAGCAGCCTTATTCAAAATAGCCAAAAAATGGAAACCAAAGAACATCAAAAGGTGAATAGGTAGACAAATTGCGCTATATCCATATAATGGAATACTATTTAGCATTAAAAGGAAAGAACTGCTAATGTACATGCTGCATGAATAAATCTCAAAACCATGATGCTGAGCAAAAAAAGCCAGAAACCAAAGTGAACATACTGTATGGTTCCATTTACACAAAATTTTATTTTATTGTATTTGTTTGAGATGGAATTTCACTCTTGTTGCACAGGCTGGAGTGCAATGGTACAATCTTGGCTCACTGCCCCCTCTGCTTCCCAGGTTCAAGTGATTCTCCTGCCTCAGCCTCCCAAATAGCTGGGATTACAGGCATGCACCACCATGCCTAGCTAATTTTTTGTATTTTTAGTAGAGATGGGCTTTCACCATGTTGGCCAGGCTGGTCTCAAACTCCTGACCTCAGATGATCCACCTGCCTCGGCCTCCCAAAGTGCTGGGGTTACAGGCATGAGCCATCACACCTGACCTTACACAAAATTTTAAAACAAGCAAAACTAATCTGTAGTGACAGAAATTGGGTCATGGAGCCTGTGAGTGGAGGATTCACTGTAAAGAGGCATGGAAAAGCTTTTGGTGTTATAGAAATATCCCATATCTTGTTGGGATGATGATTATAGGGAGATTATATATACACACGTGTGCACAGACACACACACATATGTATATATGTCAAAGTTCCTGAAGGACTCTTAAAATTAGTGCACTTTTTAAAAATATATTATACCCAAAGTAATCTTTCTGTAAAATCATCATCACTCTCACTAGCTATAAAAGATTCAATGGGTTTTAACCTCACTGAACTTTGATCTTTAAAATATGAGTAATACTATCTAATTTACTGTACTGGCAAAAGAAGTATATTAAATAATTCATATAGACCATTTAGCACAATGCCTGGCTCATATTAAGAATAATAATAATGTAAACTAAATAACTGCTGAGAGGATTAAGAGTAGTATGGATGGTGTTATCCATTAAGGTTCCCTGGGAAAAGGATTTCTAAGATGACCATTAAAGAAATTATTAGAGAGAACATTCTGTATAAGAAAATCATGCAAAAGCACCAAGGAAAAATTACTAAGATGAGCATAGCAATCGGCAACCCATCAGGTATTTTTGGCTAGGTCAGACAAGCCATGCCCAATCATAGCGAAAATTCAGAAAGAGGCAGAAAGAGGTATGGAAGGAGAGAGGAAGAGAGGTAATAAACCCAGAGATAGGAAAAATGGGCTAGAAAATAATAAGACATAGTAGAACCAAGTAGAGAAATGATGTATAGAGACTGGTGTTTGAAGTAGGCTGTTTTGAAAAGAATATGTAAAATGAATAGCAGCAAGGCATGAATTGAGACCAAGAAACGAAGTAGAAACCTATCACTCTGCCATGTAAGAGGAGACAGGCTTAAATTACAAAAGAGAGAAAAGTAAGAGAATTCAAGAGATGTTATAAGGAAATATTTGCAGAAATTGGATCTAATCAGAATTAAAAAAAAAAGGAGTTGTAAATAACTTCAGTCTTAAATTGGAAAAAAAAATAGGTTGTCTCTAACTAATGCTTAAGTATACAATATGTGCAGGATGAAAACAAAAAGGAAAACTTAGAAGAAAAAAAGAAGCACTTTTAAAGGAAAACAGAAGAGATGCTAGAGATTGTGACAGTCGTTAGTGCTTGCATTAGTTTACTCAGGCTGCTGTAACAAAGTACCAGAAACTGGGTGGCTCAGATAAGAGAACGTTATTGTCTCACAGCTCTGAAGATCAAAGAGTCAGCAGGGTTGGTTTCTTCAGAGGATTGTGAGGGGAACTTTGCTCCATGCTGCTCTCCTAGTTTCTGGTGGCATGCTGGCAACCTGGCATTCTGTGGCTTCTGCTGCATCACCATGATCCCTGTCTTCTTCTTCACATGGTGTTCTTCCTGTATGCATATCTGTGTTCAAATTTCTCCTTTTCACAAAGAAACCAGTCATATTAGATTAGGGGCCCATTCCTATTCAGTATGACCAGAGGAGCAGAGGAACAGAGCGGCAGAGAGCGGTGGAGAGTGGCAGGGAGGCCCAGCAGCGAAGGAGGGAGGAGGCGTCTCAATGTCCGCCAGAACAGCGGGACTCCAGGGGAAGATCACTTTCCCACTCCATACCCCCACTTCCGGCTCCCGTTCCGTCTTGCTAAGAGCCACCTCTACCATTCAATAAAATCTTGCTCTCATCCTTTAAGCCCACATGTGTTCCAATTCTTCGGGTACACTGGGCAAGCACTCAGAATACAGAAAGCTGTCACACTGGCCCTCTGCGCTTGCCATAAGGCAGAGGGTCTACAGAGGTGATTAACCCAAGCCGTCTGCAGCCGACAAAGCTGAAAAAGCACAGGCCCTCTTGAGCTTCAGGAGTCTCAAACACCCACCCCTAGATGCTGCCGTGGGGCTGGAGCCCAAAAGCTCACGGCCTCTGCACCTGCCTGTCTGCATGCTACCCCTAGGGGTTTGCGCAGTAGGCGATGGAAGAAGCAAGCCACACCCCTGTCGCATGTCCTGCAAGCAGGATAAAGAAACTCTCCAGTTTCAGTTGTGTTTTTTCTCAAAAGAATATTAATTGGGGAAGTGACCACCTGTGAGTCAGCTATCACTTCATATTTTAATAAACAAAGACTAAAAATACTAAAAACAAGTGAGACCAAAAGAGCTTTGTTTCTACCATTCTGTTTTGACGAGCAATGTGGCAGATTGTTCCTTTGGTACTTCTTGCTCCAAGTGAACCATACCTTCCTGGGTAGTCCCTTCCGACCTTGACTTTGGGATTGACCATTTGGTTGGCTTTGGCCAACGGTATTTTCGTTGGCATAATGAAAATAGAGACTTGCACATCCGGGCTTGTCCTTTTAGAATGCTTGTTCTTGAAACATTCCCTCTTGAAAACCAGAGACCATGTTGTGAAAAGCCCACCCTAGCTACGTGGAGAGGCCACCTTGAGGGCCATCAAGACCCTGCCTGACAGCCCAGCTTAGTCCTGGCAAGCACCAACTTTAGCCATATGAGTGAGCCTTCTAGGAACTAGATCCTTAGACACAATCAAGCTTCCAGGACGGATACCATGTGAGGCGGAAATGAACTATCCCATCAAGCCCCCTTCAAATTGCAGATTAAAAAAAAAAAAAAAATACATTACTCTTGCTATTTTAAGACACTAATTGGTTATTTTTTAATATAGCAATGGAGAACCAAAACAATCAATAGATGCTTTTTATAATAATTAGCTAGAAAATAAGAAATTATCTTTGTGTATTAATAATTCCTTGTTCTTCAGTAAAAAAATACCTCAGCATGATAGAGCCAAGATCATCAACTCTGAAACAAGACATAGTTAGGTTAAAACTCTAGCTCTCATACAATATATACACATGGACATAGAGTTTGGAATAATAGACATTGAAGACTCCATTTGGGAGGGAGGGAGGGGAGTGACGGATAGGAAATTACTTAATGGGTACAATGTACTTTATTCAGGTGATGATTACACTAAAAGCCCAGATTTTACCACTACACAATATATCGGTGCAACAAAACTACACTTGTACTGTACCCCTTAAATTTACACAAATAATACTTTTGTTTTGTTTTGTTTTGTTTTGAAGACAAGATCTCAGTTTGTAGCCCAAGCTGGAGCACAGTGGCACCATCAACACTCACTGCACCCTTGACCTCCTAGGCTCAGGTGACCCTCCTGCCTCAGCCTCCTGAGTAATTGGGACTACAGGCATGCACCACCACGCCCGGGTAATTTTTGTATTTTTGTAGAGATGGGGTTTTGCCATGTTGCCCAGACTGGTCTCAAACTCCTGAGCTCAAAAGCAATTCACCCACCTCAGCCTCCCAAAGTGCTGGGATTACAGGTGTGAGCCACCATGCCCAGCCAAATACTCCTTGGAAAAAAAACAAACAAAACCTCTAGCACTGTCACTTACTGTCCGGGCAACCATGGACAAAAATCCCAACCTGTGAACTACAGTTTCTTCATTCATACAATAAACATAGAAAGAACTCCCTATGAGACTTATTGTGAAGATTAAAAACAATGATTCCATATAAAGTACCTGAAATAAAGTCTGCATTCAATAAATGGTAATAGCAATTGTTATTATCAATTTGTTATAATTAATTATTCATCATTCATCAAATGTTTATGGAGCATCAGCTACGTGACAAGCATATGGTAGGTGGTGGGAATACGAAGACAAGCCTATCCAGCACTATGCTTTCGGGGCTCTTAAAGTCTACTAATTGTAAGTTTAACAGAGCGAAGCTACAGGTTTTGTTAGAAGGCCTAACTGGGAAACCTATTTGAAATGGGTTGTCTGGGATGGTCACTATGAAAACATTTAAACTGAGTCCTAAAGAATAAGGAGGTATTCACCAGGAGAAGAATGCTGGAAAGAATGGTATGGACAGAAGGAACAGTATCTGAGACTCTGAAGCATGGAGGTCTTACACATTCAAGGAGCTGAAAGAAGGCCACTGTGGCTTGGGTCTGGTTAGCAAGTAGAGAGTCATATAAAGGAGACCTTGAGACAGGTCTCATGTTTTTAATAGCTAACCTAGAGCCTTTGTCCTAAGAGACTGGGCATAAAAGTGATATGACCCTGGTGTTACCAATTGCCAATGATATGTAAATATTACCTAGGAAGTAAAGGCTAATGACCCGTGAAGCAATCATTTCCAAAGTTTGGCCCACAGGTTGGTGTCATGCTATGAATAATAAGTTTTAGAGTTTGGAGGTGAGATAAGAAAAATAAGCACAATGTAGAGAGTTCTTGATAAAGGGAAATATATTCCATTTTGAATTTTATAGTTATGTCCTTACATGAAATAACAGTAATAACAGTTGGTTTTATTTTCCACATTCGTATCTAGAAAAATAAAAAGGTAGCTACTCTATTGCACTCCAAAAGTGGCTATTTTCACCTGACTTTGGCTGTCTCTTTATATTCTGTGAAATCCACAACTCCAGGAGCAATTGCCTGTAAAGGTAACAGTGTATAGATTCATTCCTATGTTAAATAGTTGGCTATTCTGAAAGGGTGAATAGTGTAGAGCATCCAGTAGAGAGAAGTGGAACCTCCTGCATCATTAAGCTGAAACTATTGAATCTTTGCTTGAAATTTTTGATTATTAAAAAAAAGTACATCAGGGATTGTAGATTCATATTCATATTCACACACATATAATATTCTTTATGTAGACAATGCATTAAGGAAACAGCACTGTAATTTTTCCATGAAATATAAATGCCAAACTCATGCATAATTTATACAACATAAAACCATCAGACCATGTACTTTGGGTGTTTAATTATGATCCCTTGGTTCTTCCTGATGAGCGCCATTAATCAGTCCAATCAGTGTCTGAAATGTCCTATTTCTATTTACAAATAAACACCTAAATGGAGGTGTTAAAATAAACTTCATTGAAATGTGCTTTTGTATGAAGCATTTCTCAACCTAAATATAATAAAAGGAATTTAAGAGCAAATAAATGATTGACACAAACAATAATTATTTTATCCGAGATTTTTAGAGATACATGGAAAAGTATATATTTAAGCATCTTAACCTTTTGTTCAAGCAAAACTTTCTGCTGTTTAATTAGTATGTGGCTCTTTCTTAGAGAAACTCTGAAGCTGCCTCTTTAATACTGATAAATTTAGAAGGGAACTTCATGATTTAATTTGATGGTGTATTAGTATAGTCTGCCCCGTGGCTTTCTAAAGGCTAGAGCAACTTCTCAATGTTTTCACATTTTCTAATTCCCCAAGAACCTCCCCATGTTTTCAAAGAGAAATAAATTAGGCTAGGACAGACTGTAAGCCTTAAGAGTTGGATTTTGTTTTCTCTTTACAAATCTTATTCTACATCTGCTCCATTGCATCACCATAACAACACAGATCTGTGGAACATTTCCAAATGGCTTGAAAGGACATTTTATCCACAAAGGCTGCAAGCATTTATAAGGTATACATTACCATTTGTTTCCTTAAAAGTAGATTGAAAACCTGATTTGAGTCTGCTGCTATCACACCAGAAGCAGCATTGTCATTTGTTAAGATGCACCATTGTCTTCTCTCTAGCAGCAGATCAGGCTCAGCCAGAGACGTCTCCAAACCACATCCACAACTCTTCGTGGCAGGACCTTCTAACAGTCACTGGGCGCTCTCAATTATGTCTTGACTCTGCAATCCCTCTGTATAGTACACTGTAGTGCTGTGCTTGATGCTTTGCAAATATCATCTGGTAATTTCATCTATAAGTGTATTTCAAATGTCAGTTAGCATATAACTATTACTACTGCTGCTCCTTATTTCCCAGTACTTTTATTCACTTTATATCCTCAATAAATATTTGCAAAATAAATGATAGACAGTAGTAGTTAATACAGTAGCATGAATCTTAAGCTTGAACTAAGTTTGAGTTCTATCTCTGTCACCTATTAGCTGTGAAACTTTGGACAAGTTATTTAAATTCTCTAATCCTCCAGTTCTTCATCGGTAAACCAGAGATGTCAGTATCTCTTTCATAGGCTTCTCATAAAGGTAAAACATTATTATTATGGTAGGCCAAGTGCCCAACACATAATAAAGGTCCAATAGCTATTTGTTTGTGTAATTATTGTTCATTCCATTCATTCAACAACTACTTATTGAGCACCTACTATGTTCTTGGCATGTTCTAAGGGTTGAATAATGAGTGGTGAATAAGTTACATATGGCCGTTGCATTTTAGGGAGCTTACACATTTGTAGGGGAGACATATGATAAACAAATAAATCAGTATGTAATTACAAATAATGATAAAAGCTACGAAGGAGACAGGGTGCTATGATTGAGAACACCAGAGTAAGGAGAGCCTACTTAAATGGGGTAATCAGAAAAGGCCTCCTTGAGGAGCTCATGTTTAAACTGCAATGAGGAAAATGCCCTGTGAAGACTGGGAGAGAGCAGAGAGCAGAGGCGGAGCAGGAAAGCACTCAGCAAACTGACAACGACGAAGGACCCAAGGGTCTGGAGCAATGCTCGGTAAGAAGAGCTGCCAAGGCTGAAAGACCTTCAGAAGCCAGAATATTCAGTCTTGTAGGATATGGGACGAAGTTTGGATTTTCCTCTAACTTCAGTGAGAAACCATTGAGAGGTTTTAATGAGAAGAGTGTCATGATTTGATTTCTGTTTTTAGGAAATGACTCTGGCTACCTTGTGATAATTTGAAAAAATACAAAAGTGGATAGACAAGTTAAGAACCCATTGCAATAATCCAAGCCAGAGATGATGGTGACTTGGACTTAGTGGCAAGGGTGATGGAGAGAAGGAATAATTTCAAGCATATTATAAAGATTTTAAAAATCGAATCTCAGCCAGGCACCATGACTCCCACATGTAATCTCAGCACTTTGGGAGACTAAGGTAGGCAGATCACTTGAGCTCAGAAGTTCGAGACCAGCCTGGCCATCATAGCGAAACCCCACCTCTACAAAAAATACACAGAATTAGCTGGGCATAGTGGCGTGAGCCTGTAGTCCCAGCTACTTTGGGGGCTGAGGCAAAAGGAGCATTGGAGCACAGGAGGTTGAGGCTGCAGTGAGCCAAGATCACACCACTGCATTCCAGCCTGGGTGACAAAGTGAGACCCTGTCTCAAAAAAAAAAAAAAAATTAATTTCTTCAAGATATTAAGATATTGACTGGAGGAAAGGAGTATTTTTTGTGTTTGAAATAGACTTACTCCTGAATGTATTCACTCCTGGAACTATCACCAGTTAGCCTGTAGGCTCTCCAAAAGGGAATGTGGCAGAGGAATAATTTTTAGACATTGACATCAAATATTGTCTGATAACCATTCAGTTATTCTCTTGCAACCTTCTCCTCCATCTCAGAAACTTACTCAACACATTGTCTTATTTATATCCCTATTCCTCAAATCCTGCACTAAGACTTGGGGAAAGGCAAAAATGCTTCATCATCAGGGAAACTTTAGTCTTAGCACCAAGTTGAGCTGCTAGTAATATGTGAAGTCTTGTTTTATTCTCATCAAATGCAACAAAAATTACTGAACCTCCTTATATGAAACTTGTCTTTTGGCTTACTCAGAAGCTTCCAGAATTCCCCATAACTTAGAGTGATTTTTTTTTTAAGATTAATTTTTTGGTCGTAAATATATATGTGCTTATGCTCATTCCTTTGTAAACACACCAACAGATGACATAGAATATTTTGTTGCATAATGATTAAGACTGAATTTGGCAAGAACTCAAATATTAAGGGTTATTCTTAGAAAAACAAGTTCAGTGACGGGACTTTAAAACTTCTAATAATCTATACCAAATGAACACATAAGGAAGTCCACAATATGACTTGTAGATATAAATTTAAAGCCATATATACCTGAAATAAGAATCTTGTGCATTCACTCACAGATACTATCTCAGCACTGTGAAAGAATATGAGTGATTCCATTTTTCTCCCTTTTGGGGAGTGGATTCTGCAACTAGTATCAATCACTACTTTGTGCATATTCCATCAAAATGCATGCTACCAAGATATGCAATGAATTTTGACCACTTAAACATCTTTGTGGGAATTTTCTCAATAAGTGGGAGCAATGAAATTCTACTGCTCCTAATATGTGCAGAAAATAGATAATAAATGGATTCTTTAGAAAATATCACTGGGTAATTCTGATGGCCAGAAGCCCAGCATGATGCAATTCAAAAACAACCAGAGATCTAACTCATCCTTCCTATTTGTTGTAGTTCCAGAATACCAGAATTGAATTTTTTGTTTGTTTGTTTGTTTTAGAGACAGGGTCTCACTCTGTTGCCCAAGCTAGAATGCAGTGGTGTGAATATGATTCACTGCAGCCTCAACATCCTGAATTCAAAGGATCCTTCTGCCTCAGCCTTCCAAGTAGCTGGGATTACAGGTGCATGCCACAACACAAAGCTAATTTATTTAGTTTTGTAGAGATGAGATTTTGCCATGTTGCCCAGCCTGGCCGAATTACTTTTTTAGAAGAAATTGTATATCTAAAATGAGAAATTAGAACCTTGAAAGAATTAAACCCAAATTAGGTAATTTTGATAGCAGAGAAGAGGACAAGCAAAAATGTTGAGGACTGCAAAGTATGACATCTAGAAATATGAAATGTGGGTGTAGAATCAGACGAGGGAGAGCAATGCAAAATGATGAGGCACCTGGAAGATATGTAATGGAAGCATTCCAAAGAAAAGTTGTATCAAATAGTTAAAGTAGCATCTGCCATTTTTTTAGCATATGCCAAGGCCAGGCATTATACCGGACATTTTTTAAATTTTATCTCTAATTCTTGCAATAAGTCTACAATATAGATTTTAGTACTCTTATAGAGAAGAAAACAAACCTTCATGAGGTTATATACCACACTTAAGGCTCTTCAGCTAGTAACTGGCAGAGCCAGGATTTGATACCAGAGCCATCCATCTCTAAAAACCAGGGTTGCCTGGTAGGATTGCTCAGCCTCCATAATTATATACAGTAAGGACAAAGCCCAGCTGTTTCCACACCAAAAAAACCCCACATTTTCCAAAGTTTGATTAGGTTTTAAACAGAACTTTAGAAGCTCTAAGTCCTAAGCTGAATTTGAGAAGCCCTAAGCGTTTTACTTGGAAGAAAGACCATTTTGACACATTTTCAGAAACATGGCAGAGTAGTCAAGTGCCAGGAAACTGACAGGAAGACAAAAGTGACAAGGGACAACCAGATTCTGAGTTACCTATTTTGTCCAAAAGTACCAGTCTGAGAGAAGAAATGTAGAACTACAAACAGTATCTTACTGTGAGAAGAGAGTGGCAGATACTGGCAATTGTCTTCTAATATATATTACCTGATTCTTTTGTTTAATAATAGAACTCTTGAGTTTTAGCTGGATTTAGCTGTCCAGCTAGACAGTGTTCTTCCCAGGTCCCTTTGTAGCTAGGCTCCAACCAATGGAACTTCTGGTTTATATCTGTCAAGTTAAAAACAAATCTGGACTTTATTCAAAAGGACTTTTGCAAAGAGTAAGAGAGGGACTATTGCACAAAGGAGAACATTTGACTATAAGATCTGCAAGCTTTAGGCAAAAAGGATTTTTCTTGTCTAAAGAGAAGTAAACAAGACCAGAAAGATGTAGATGTAGAGAAGTGGGATGAAAGTATGGAAGGATCAGATAGTACATCCAGGAATGTTTTACCCTGAGACCAGTCTATTTTTTTGGCAGAGATCCTTAAGGAAGGGTTGTATGGCTGACTCAGGCTTAAAGCAGGCAAGAGTTCAGGGGACTAGAGGAAGGAGAAAATCTTAACAAAGGTTTGGTTAGTAAGCATTTTGTTTCCACCGATCGGTGGTGAGAAAACAGTCCAGCTGATAATTTCAAAGGCAAAGAATAGGAATTTGGAAAGTCTGTGTCTGGCCTTGTCATAGGAAAACAAGAGGGGCATTGTATTAGTCTGTTCTCATACTGCTATAAAGAAATAACCTGAAACTGGGTACTTTATAAAGAAAAGAGGCATAATTGGCTCGCATTTTTGCAGGCTTTACAAGAAGCATGGCTGGGAGGCCTCAGGAAACTTACAATCATGGCAGAAGGTGAAGGGGAAGCAGGCACATCTTACATGGCTGAAGCAGGAGGAAGAGAGAGAAGGGGGAGGTGCTACGCATTTTTAAACAACCAGATCTTGTGAGAATTCACTATCCCAATAACAACAAGAGGGAAATCCACCCCCAGGATCTAATCACCTCCCACCAGGCCCCTACTTCAACACTGAGGATTACAATTCAACATGAGACTTGGGCAGGGACACAAATCCAAACCATATCGGGCATCCTTGATTCTTAACAAAGTCATGGTTAAGTAAGCTGCTGTTTCCCAGAACACAGTGGGTGGCAGGATTTCTTTAATCATAGCTGTTTTTCAGGGTCACAGGGCTCAGGTAAAGTTCAACACTGTCATAACCTTAAAAGGAATCTGCTTGCCCTGTCCTTCTTTCCCCTTCTAGTGGTTTGAACTTAAACACAGTGGCCATGAGACATCCTAAAGGATGATACAACCTAAAGATGGGAGAAGCCTGGGTCCCTGGGTCCCTGGATGACAGGAAAAGAGCTGTCTACTTGCCCTGGACAGCTCACCTACCTCTGGACTATTAAGTAAGAGAAAAATAAACATTTTTCTAGTTTATACCTCTTTATTTGAGGTCTTCAAGTTATAGCCACTTAGCTAGTACCCTAATGAACACAAATAGTCTCTGCAAACAGGAAACTTTCTTTTTTATTTGGCATCATGGTCAAGCTGTCAAGCATCATCTTCAAATATGAGAGATAATATTAAATGCAGAGCTCCTTCCTATTGCCAAGAACTCACATTCTCATTAATCTGTGATTGCCTGAAGCATCAAAAGCTCAATTTTGCTCTTATTTTTCTGTATCACACAGGAAACAGAATTCTGTTTCGGCTCCTAAAATGCATTAAAAACTTTTCATTTTAGGTAGCATTGGAACTCAAAGTAAATAGTAGGATGGATGGTATGTATGTATTATTGATTAAGTAATATATGTTAATGTGTGTATTTGCTTGTGGTATTACTGGGGCTCTTAAAAAGTTACTAAATGGCAGAATGTCCTACAATTTGATTCAAATGGTCTTTAAATCAGTAATAGCCTTCCTTATCCATGAGAGGGTTAGAGACATGCTACCAAAAAATGTGACACCTTGGCATTTGAAGACAAAGCAGAAGCGGGAAGGTCATTCTCACCTTCCTCTCGCTCCTTCTTCACTGAAGCAGAAATTCTCTGGTCTTTCCCTAAAGTAGGTTATAAGACCTTCATTCTAGAGGGGTCCTCCCTATACCCCAAAGAGAGAAACATCCTTGTCCTCAAAGGCACAGAAATATCAAGAAGAAACTGAAAAACAGGCCTTGCTTGTTCCTGCAGTTTATCACCTTTAGATCATATCCTTTTATCTTCCAATCATACTTCTGCATGATTGTCCATAAAAATACACAGTTTTTTTCTGTTTCTTCGAGTTATCATTCATTTCTGAAAGTGCCCATATCACATAAATTTTACATTTGCATGCCTTCCACTTGTTAGTCTGTCTTTTGTTATAGGGGTCTCAGCAATGAACCTAGCAGTGGGTGAGGAAAATAATCTTTTCTCCTCTGCATCGGACATGTGGTCATAGGAAGATATGGATGGTCCATCAGGAGTGATTAAAAGAACTAACATCACCACCAAACATGTATTGCTTTTAGTCAGACTTTGTAATGCACCCATCAAAATTCCTCCCAAATGTTGCCTCCACGTGGTGTACTTTGCTAAATGAACAACTATATGTATGTCTGTTGTTAGTGGCATAGCTCTTCAAATTCCAAAGGTCTTTCCTTCAATATTCAAATTTCTCAAGCAGTTCTTATAACTTAAATATGAGATATCAATTACTCTGCATTCCTACAGTGAAAAAAAAATCCAATATCAAAACTGCATAGGAAGGCTGTTTGTTCAATTTGATCTAAACAAAGAATTAGTTAAAACTAATCACTGTGGCCTCTTTGATTCACTGGATCATTGAAGTCACTGTCTCGGTTGAGTTCTTAATGATTTTCAAATACATTTTGGAGAAATTCCCTATTCTAGCAAAAAAAAAAAAAAAATGAACCTTTATGGTAAGTTTTAATTCCGTGTATCTTGCCTGTTTCTTATCTGACTTTAATATGTTGTAAAATTATTCCAAATTTGTATTGTACATTGTCTCATTTTAAAAACATTTAAAAAACAGGTCCAAGAAGACATATGAGACATACTGGAACCGTAATAGGTCCATTGTCCAATATGCATGGCAAGTCAATGCCCTGAGACACCGGGTTACAGCAGATCATAGAGCTGCAGATCGAGAAGATGGGAGGAAACCTCTATTCCGTCTCCCCTAGGAGTCTGGGGCTAAGGTTGTTAAGGATTTTGGAGTGGGCTGAAGTGTAGAGATTGCTGATTGGTCAAAGATAGCAGATGGAAGTCCTAGACAGGGAGGACTGCATACAAACTGTATTCTCATGTTATTTCCCTTCCTCTGTGGGGGTCTTCAAATTGGTCGGTGTGAGCTTTTTCCCTGGAATTTGGGATCTAAAAAACATTGTATGCAATTCTTAAACAAAATCCTTATGATTCTAACATCACAAATTCTATCTATGTTAAGTAAAAGCCTTCTGATTCTAATGTCAGAAATCCTGTCTATAGGAACCACAGGAATGCAAACCGTCAGTGTCTAGTGCAACACAACTTTTGGTTACAAGGAAGTGGGTCAAGTGCAACCTGGTTAATGTTTAATATAACTATATTTCTGTCCAGAATTCTTGTTAACCCTGTGAGAACGGCTTCAATACAACCAAATATATGACATCATTTTTCAACTAAGTACTCAAAGATTAAAAAGCATTCTTTCCTCTCCCAAACTCCCACCCCTGCCCCCTGCCAATAGCTTCTGAAGTGTTATACTTGAAAGGATATGCTCCCCACTGGGTATATTATCAATTAAGAACTTCTCTCTGCTTCAGTCCTTGCATTCTCTGCAATAATCCAAAATCTTTTACATGTTAAAAACAATCTCACTCCCAAAAGATTTGATGTTTCTTGCTGATGCAAAACATCGCTAGAAAATGTCATCTTTTTTGTACTGTGGTACCAACAAAGGAAAAGGGCACTAGCGAAGCTGTAATAAATTCATTAAAAAGTTTTCTTTCCCATGCGGACTTAAAATCTGACCTATCATTACAAAATAAATAAAAATTTACCTATCATTAGACTGAATTCGCTAATAAATAAGTACTTAGACACTTTTGTAGATCCTTTACTAAGAGCAGTGTTTATTAAGGTGACTAATATATATGCTGAAGGGGTCCAGAATATACTACAGTGACATAAGGATTATTTTAAGCTAAAGACATTTAAGAATCAACAGCTGCAGGAAGAGGCTTTTTCTGAATTCCCTTTAACTTCCTAAAAGCAAAGCCTCCCCAACTGTCATAAATGCTCCCCACCCCCCGACTAGAAGTTTCACAGCCAGGGAAGACTCATCACCAAAGACTACACAAAGATGAGAAGACAGCACCTGAATATGAAATCACCCAAACAGACGTTGTCCTAAAACTACCATATCCCCAATCTAGTCTCCTAAGGACCCATTTATAACTCCTAAAAGTCATTTGTTCTTCCAGAAGTGCCCCTCTTCCCCTCCTCATTCCTTGTTAAGATAGTATATAAGCCCCAAATTCTAACCATCTCACAGAGTCATATTTCTTTCTTTTTTTTTTTTTTTTTTTTTTTGAGTTGGAGTCTCTCTGCTGCCCAGACTGGAGTGCAGCGGCACAATCTCCACTCACTGCAACCTCCGCCTCCCAGGTTCAAGCAATTCTCCTGCCTCAGCCTCCCAAGTAGCTGGGACTACAGGTGTGCACCACCATGCCCGGCTAATTTTTGTAGTTTTTAGTAGAGAGGGGGTTTCACTATGTTGTCCAGGCTGGTCTCAAACTCATGACCTCAGGTGATCCACCCACCTCAGCCTCTCAAAGTGCTGGGATTACAGGCATGAGCCACCACCCCTGGCCACAGAGCCACATTTCTTTGTGAACTATCTTACAGAATTAAATATTTTTTCTCTTGTTAATCTGGCTTTTGCCACTGTTATTTGTAGGCCCCCAAGAACCAAATGTAAAAGGTGAAAGGAAAATGTTTTCTCCTTAATAATGCTTTTTATTTTTTTACATAAACTTTCCATATTTTTACTTTGATGGTCTACTACTAAATGCCAAAAGAAGAAATCTTATGGAAATGTACACACAATCTGAGTTAAGTATATACCAATGTCATTCTTAGATGTTATGATTCTTATGCATTCTGGATTTGGAATGTAATGTGAAATGCAACTGGGTAGATAACAATTTGAAGACCCTTTGTTTATTTTGTTCAGAAAGTAAGTTCATAAAGTCAAATGTCATTGCATTGTGCATAATACAATAATTTTTCAGGACTATGTGACAAAACTGCACTGTTTATTAGTTATTATTAACTGCTATATCCTCAGCACCTGTTTTCACAGAGCAGAACATAGTAGACACTCGATAAATAATGATTAAATTGAGAGAATGTTGGGCCTGAGTAGTATAATATAACATATATTTTGGTCTTTGTCCCTTGTTCCTGTCACGGAGCACTTAAAAACTGTGGAATTTCCTAAATGATAGAAGATGTGTTACAATAATGAGCCCTTTTTGATCAGATTTGAGTTTATGCTAATGAGATCACTTAAGGTGGTTCCCCTAAATAGCCTCAGGAAGGGAGGGGCTGGTCACCAGAAAGACCAAGTGACTAGAGGACTGGAACTTCCAGCCCCATCTCCCAACCTCTGGGAAATGGAGGTGGAAGCCGGGGAGCTCAAGTTCTATAAAAACTCTTGAACAAGATTTGATGAGCTTCCAGGTTGCTGAACATGTGGAGGTGCCGGGAGGGTGGCAAGCCCAGACTGGGCACCCTCTGGAAGTCCTTGCTTCCCCATGCCTTGCCCTATCCATATCTTCATCTGGCTATCCATCTGTATCTTCTGTAATATCATAATAAACCAGTCAACATAGTGAAGTGTTTCTCTGAGCTCTGTGAGCCATCCTACAAATCACTGAATCCAAAAAGAGGAGTCTTGAGAACCCAGATTTATGGCAGGTCAGTCAGAAGCACGGGTCACATCCTGAGACTTGTGATTGGCATCTGAAGTGGGGACACGTGATCTTGTGAGATTATGCCCTTATCCTACAGGCTCTGATGCTATGTCCAGGTAGATAGTGTCAGAATTGAACTGGATGATAGGACATTCAACTGGTTTCCTCAGAAGAATTGCTTGTGGGCAGTGGGGGGAACTGCAACACATCTGGTCACAGAAGTATTCTATATGTTGAGTGTAAAGAAGAGAGAAAAAACAATTTGTTTTTCCTTTGGAGTCTACAAGGATTACATGTATCCCTTAGTTTAAAATGCTTATTCTCTTCAACAACTGGCTCTCAAGTGAAGGAAATACAAGATTTATTGCTACATTAAGTTCATATAAAAGAGCGTTTCAATCTACAGTGTATGTTGAGGGGATGTGAACACTTTTAAATAGCTGCACCACATTAGGCAAGTTTTATAATTTCACTGAGATCATTTTCTTTTTTATAAAATGAAATTAATATAAATTGTGGAGTTTAAATCAGGTAATATATACATTGTACCTATCTGTGTACCAAGCACATGCTAGATACCCATTAGATGGTAAGAATTATTTCATTTCTCATGAGTAAAAGGGAAAGTTTATTCTATCTGATGACACTGGTCTGATTCTAAGGAAAAGTAGCAAATATTTTATAATATGCATGAAATTTTCATTGTATATATAAATAAACGTTCCTTCTCTCTCCTTTTTTGGAAGACTAGATTAGAAAAGAGCCTAATACCTGGCCAGAAAACAGCTGAATCCTTACCTTGACCTTACAGATGTTAAAGTAAATTAAAATGGACAGACTGAAAAAATCCCTGAGCAGACAAAGCCAGATAGGCCTCATAAGTGAGCTAAGCCTTGCTTGATTTGCAAACATAAGCAAAACTTAACTTGAGCTATTTCTTTTAAATGCCTATATTAAAGAAAAAGAGAATGTAAGCTCAACCAATCAGAAACAGCCAACAAACTTAAAATTATATAACTAGAAATTTCCCAAAAGGATAAATCAAATATAGTATTCCCCTTTATCCTCAGCTTTGCTTTCAATGATTTCAGTTTCACAGTCCAAAAATAGATGAGTAGAGCACAATAAGATATTTTGAGAGACAAACCACACTCACATAATTTTTATTACAGTATATTGTTATAATTGTTGTATCTTATTGTTGTTGCTAATCTCTTATTGTGCCTAATTTATAAATTGAACTTTATTGTAGGTATGTATATATAGGAAAAAACAGAGTATATATTGGTTTTAGTACTATCCATGGTTTCAGACATCTACTGGGAGTCTTGGAACGTATCCTCCAAGGATAAGGGGGGATTACTGTAAGGCAACTGGATATTTTATTTGCTTTACTTCGACGTCTCAGATAAAAGCCTCTCCTTTGCATTCCCTCAGTGGAGTTTCTGAACCACTTCTGGTTTGGAGCTGCCCAATTCATGAATCACTGCTTGCTCAAATAAACTCTATAAAACGTTATTGTTTCCCAGTCTACTTTTTAACACGGACTATCCCGTCCCTCATCACTACCACCTTCATTCTTTTGTTGTGTTATTTCTGCAACGGTGATCTTGATTCTGCTTGGCCTCCACATGAGGCCATCTGCGTGGCTTTTGTTACTCCACCTATTGAATCTCCCTTTGAGCAGGAGAAAGAAAAGATTTACAGAGTTCTGACCAAAGCAATTTTTTTCTCTCAGCACTAAATTACATAACAATAAAAGGAACATGAAACTATTTACCAACTTTACTTATATCCAATAAAAGTACCATTTACAGGGTGTTGCATTAAGTTAATTGCTTTGCTTTCTCTAAATAAGGACTTAAATTTCAGTTCAAAGAAAAAACTAATACCAAAAGAAACAGTTTGTGAAATACCAGCAGAGCCTGACTGAAAATGTTTTTTTTAGAAACCAAACCTACTCTTCCTGCAGACTGGAGTGCAGTAGTGTGACCACAGCTCACGGTAACCCCAAACTCCTGGGCTCAAGCGATCCTCTGACTTCAGCCTCTCAAGTAGCTGAGACTACAGGTGTGCATCACTACACCCGGCTAATTTTTTTTTAATTATTTTTTGTAGAGATAGGGTATCACTATTGTTGCCCAGGCTGAAGAAATAAATTTGAACCAAAACTTTAACTTCACGTTTCATCTTAGAGCAATAATTAACCAAAAGCATACTAAATGTCAAGTTCCCTTTGATTATTATTCACCCAGCCATGAGGCTGCTTTTTCTTGTTTCTCAGGATGATCCTGAATAGAGATATTGTACAACTTGAATTGGGGAGAAACTGGTTGCTATCAACTTTGACCACAACAGATGCAAAATAATAGACTCCAATATTCTCTCAGAAGCTTTGGCAATTTTTTTTTCTGGAAACTATAAAAAGAAGTCTTTTTTGTTGCTGCTATTTTGCTTTGTTAGGTAGTTTGTACTGCTTCCATTCAGTCTTGTTTTAAGAGAAAAGCTTTATCCAGCATACCTACCAGCAAAGCTACATAAAAGAATTCTACGGTGGTGCCCTGCCATAGTTTGCATTTGTTCCTGGTTTCTCAGGTGACCTATCTCATAACAAACCTTTTGAAAAGATTAGGAGGTACATGTTGGGATTAACAAAGAATTTTAAAGCTCACTGAATCCAATAACCTGAGAACTTTAAAAGAAAAAAAAAATCAAACATACAAAGAGATTGAATGGCTCCCTAAAATAAACGGACTACTTTATTAAGAACCTGCCTTAATAAAGTAGTTGACAGCTTCTCCCTCTCTATTGCAAACACTGGCCCTAACAAAGAAAAGGCTTCGTTTGCACAGCTGTTGCCTTAAGAACCGACTACCAAAGGACTGAAACTTTAAATTGAATTTGAAGAAAAGACAACTGACACCAAAAATCACTAATATCTGGGAAGTAAAAGAAGCAGCAAGAGACTTTGTGAAGTGTAAACTTCTCATGAGACTGAAGAAAACTCAGCCTGACTGTTGGAAATCGGAGTCTGAGAAAAAACATGAAGCAGAGCTCCGGAAGTCCCTATCCCACACAGCTGCTGCAGTGATGATCTGGACAGCAGGGAGAGATCCATTGCCCAGGGCTGTGGGGTGGAAAGGCATCAATTTCTTCAGAGCTCAGAAGCCGGAGATCAATTTGGTTCTCACTATGAAAGCCTGGTGTCGAGTGAGGAATAAATTCAAGAAAGAGCCTGCCTGATGTGACTTCGTCTAACTTCTGGAGTCCACCCTACAATGAATCTCCATCATGGGGAGAAAGGTGGGATCTGAGAAAATCAGAAGAAGGTGGTAGTTTGTAGTCATTCTCCCCTTAAGCATATTTTTCTGACCTTTTATTTTATTTTATTTTATTATTTATTTATTTATTTGAGATGGAGTCTCGCTTTATCACCCAGGCTGGAGTGCAGTGGCGTGATCTCGGCTCACTACAACCTCTGCCTCCCGGGTTCAAGTGATTCTCCTGCCTCAGCCTCCCGAGTAGCTGGGATTAAAGACACCCGCCACCAAGCCCAGCTAATTTTTGTATTTTTAGTAGAGACGGCTTTTCACCATGTTGGCCAGAGTGATCTTGAACTCCTGACCGCAGGTGATCCGCCGCCTCAGCCTTCCAAAGTGCTGGGACTACAGGTGTGAGCCACTGCGCCCGGCCTGGCCTTTTATTTTTTAAACAATATTTAAAGTCTCAAAAAAGAGAAGGTAACTAATGTTTTACAAGTAAAGCCTCTTGGGAAAAGAAGCAATAAGCTGGCTTAGGCTATTTATTATTTATAAAGTATCAATTTCCAAAAGAGATTGAGGCATCCATACAATAGAAACTCTTAAAACATTAAAACAGTTAGAACATTAAATCAGGAGCAAGAGAACAAGTTGGCAGGACCTAATGGGGGCACTCCTCCCTTGGGAGTGGCAAGGGGGAATAATTGTACTAGAAAACATAAAAGCAGTCTTCCTTTTTTGCTCTGCCAACTGTCATGTGCAGAACTAAAATTTAAATTCAACTGCAATGAATTCTGTTCGTATTTTGTCATTCATCTTCCAACTACAATAAAAAAGTGCTGAAGAAATTGCAGCTATAGCTCTCGTAGTCTGTTTCATAAATGTTTGTGGAATACCTCCTATGTACTAGGTTCCCTTGAAGGATCTCAGAGTTTAATGAGAAAGAGGGACATGAATAAATAATCCCAATGCAATATGATCAATTTTGTTTGCATTTCTTTCTGTAAGTACTACGGTGTAGGCTTTGAGCGGCTGGGGGGGATAAAGGCCCTTAACTCAGGAGACAGAGGAAAAGGCATTAGCAACACTTCATGTAAGAGTGACATTTGGGCTGGGACTTAAAGGATGAAGATCAATTTTCCAGATGGAAAAGAAGGAGAAGAATATTCCCAAAAGAAACCATGCATGCAAAAGAACTGAAGGAGAAAGACCACAGCATTTCAGAAAACAGTTGGGTTGATGATAAAGTTTTAAAGATAGCTTAGAACCTTGCAAGACTTTAGGGCAGGTGCTGTAGATCTTTTGAACAGGGAAGTGAAATTACCCTATTTGAGTTTTAGAAGACAACTGGGTGTTGCAATTTGAAGAATGAATGAGAATAAGGGTGAAATTAAGGTAAGGAAGGAAGCTGTACTAATTAGAGCTCTCAAGAGAAACAAAATTAATAGGGGTATGTGTGTATATATAAATGCTGTATATATGTATATATATGGGGGGAGAGAGATTTATTACAAAGAAATGGCTTACAATTATGGAGTCTGGCAAGTCTAAAATCTGTAGAATGAGCTATCAGGCTGGAGACCAGGACAGCCAAAGTTCCAGTTCCAATCTGAAGGCAATATATATATATGTGTGTGTGTGTGTGTGTGTGTGTGTGTGTGTGTATTCTGATAAATATATATGCCTGATATATATTTTATATATATTATATATATATAATATATATATATCTCAGATTGCCTTCAGATTGGAACTGGAACATTAGCTCTCCTGGTCTCCAGCCTGATGTCATATATTTTATATCTATCTATCTATATCTATATCTATATCTATATAGATAGATAGATAGAGATATATATGTATATATGACAGTATATATATATGTATATATATACATATATATGTATATATATATATATACATATATATATATATATATATATGACAGCTAAGGATCACTGGGTGTAACGAAAGCCTTGATATAAAAGTAGTGGCCAAAAAAGAAAAAGGAAAAGTGGATTACCTCTGCTTTCATAACACAAGAAGCAGAAGAAAGTGTCAAAACAAACAAAAAAACCCTCTAGTATCTTCATAGAGAGAAGTTATCACATCAATGAAATAAAAACAGGATGCTTTAAAAAAAAAAGAGAGAGGAAACTTTCTGTTGTTATAAGCATTCTAATATTATTTGACCATTTAAATTATTCCTAGAATAGTTTCATAAGTATAAAATCAAATTAAAGAATAAATTTACTCCAACATAAAAGTTAAAATTCAGTAAATATTTCCAAATTTCTTCTGGCAAAGAACTTCTGCCTTTCTATTTACCGAGTCTCAGGACAAAAGCCTTCTAATGGCTTTCTCCCCATCTCCACTGTCAGAATAGCAGTTCTCTGTCCCCATCAGGATACCTCAGAGATTCTGGACTTCATATTCAAAAGAACAGATGGGAAGCAGTCACTGTAGACCCTTCATCTTAATTGTCTCAACAGATTTTGGCAGTGTGTTGTTTTCTCTATGACCATTTCTACAGAAACAAATTCTGTCAATCACCTAGATGTTTTTAGTACACATAAGGTTGCCATGCCTTTGCCTGTGTCTTATTATCCACAAACATGAGGTCTTTTGATATCACACTTTCATTTATTCAATCATTCGTTCATCCAAACAATAATCCTAAATGAACTCCTACTATGTACCAGATGCTTACTATTGCATTTTGTAAAATTATTTTTCTGCTATGCATGATTTCCCTACTTAGAGATCAGAGCAAAGAAATCCTGTGCAAATGTTCTGCCCAAAACTCTGGGAGATGAAACCTTGCAGAGGCTCTCTGCACTTCTGACAGGAGGTCAGCAAGACAAAGGACTGTTTGGGATGCCAAGAACAGAGAGGACCTGAGGCAAAACCACTGGGCAGAATTGTGTGGAAGGCTTTCAAGTTTTCCTGTGCCTTTGCATGTCTACAACATATTTTGAAATCTTTCAGCATAACCAATGTAATATTAGATAGATTTTGGTTTCAGTTGTAACCCAAGGTTTGGTTAGGTACCCAGATCACAAAACTAAAATCCCAGGAGTAGTCAGCTGGCATTCCAATCAGAAAGCTCACACTCCAGAGACAGTCAATATGAACATACACTTTCTGCTATTCATGTCTCCATCAATATTAGAAGCTTTTCTACTTGGCATAATAAATGTTAAAAATGGGGTGTCATTGTGGAAATTAGTGAACTTCAAGATAACTTGTTCAATGAACAGAATGAGAAAATCCACCCAGATTTATAATCTGTCTCCTTAAGGATAACACCTGAAAACTTCACCCTTAAATGAACCTGTGTCCAATCATTGAGTCAGAAAATTCCTGCTTTCCTGATGCCAACTTATGGGCACAGGATTCTGCTGCCTCTGGCTATTGTTGCATTCAAGTAAACACTTCATGTAAACTTTTCATACAAAGAAGTAGTTGGAGCACCCAAAAGAACAGAGAGCTAGGACTTCATTAATCTTACAGAACAGTTAGTATAAATATTTTGGGGTCTGCTCACTATTAAGTATTTTTTTCAGTAAGGTCTGTATTTGTGGCATAATTTTTGGAAAGTAACACAATTTCATGGTTGTTACTACTATATACTAAAATAATCTAAGGCTGTGCAAAACCAAACTGGTTTAGGGTTACAACAGCCCCCATGGAAGGCACAGAATTAGTTGACAGAATGAAGACCTCTGAAGGAATTCTGTGGTCATGACAAGGGCATGGTGCTCCATAAGGACCTTGAGTCATACAGCTGGGGATTAGTAAGAACATAAGTATTTCAATGGAAACTACTGGAAAGCAGGGACTAAGTCTGGAAACCACACAGGACAATCTCACAGATGACAGCGTGTACAACTACTGACCATGGCCCGGGTACCTCCTACTTCCCTGGGGCCATGAGGGTGGTTAAATTCAGTGAGGGAAAATGAAGTGAAGGACTGCCAGAAATTGACTAAAATTATGATTACTTCCATTAGGAAGAATAGAGTCTCTAGAGAGATATCAAATTGGAATTTAAAAAACATTTTAATAATTTTCCTTCCTTACATATCTAAGTCTTGGGTTTTGAGGAATTCATACTCACTATATTCCATGCAAGGAAGAAAAATTCTGTATCTCTTCATCTTTATCTAAAATACCTTTTATTTTAAGGCTTAACACTAACTGTTACATTTTCTCCTCCAGTATGTCTTCAGAAGTGACTTCATGAGAATCTTTTTAGTGACCCAAAGTCTGGTCCAACAATCAAGAGAATATTAATGTCTTTTATATTAGTCCATTTTTACACTGCTTTAAAGAACTACCTGAGACTGGGTAATTTATAAAGAAAGGAGGTTTCATTGAATCACAGTTCTGCATGGCTGGGGAGGCCTCAGGAGACTTACAATCTTGGGGGAAGGCAAAGGGGAAGCAAGCACATCTTACATGGCTGCAGGAGGCAGTGGGGGGAACTGCCAAACACTTTTAAACCATCAGATCTCATGAGAACTCACTCACTATCATGAGAACAGCATGGGAGAAACTGCCCCTATGATCCAATGACCTCCCACCAGGTCCCTTCCTCTATACCTGGGGATTACAGTTCAAGATGAGATTTGGGTGGGGACACAGAACCAAACCACATCATCCCACCCCTAGTGCCTCCAAAATCTCATGTCCTTCTCACATTTCAAAACACAATGGTGCCTTCCCAACAGTCCCCCAGAGTCTTAACTCATTTCAGCCTTAATCCAAAAGTGCAAGTCCAACGTCTCATCGAGGCAAGGGAAATCCCTTCCACCTATGAGCCTGTAAAATCAAAAGCAAGTTAGTCACTACAAAGATAAAATGGAGATATAGGCATTGGGTAAATGCTCCTATTCCAAATGGGAGAAATTGGCTAAAACCAAGGGGCTAGAGGCCCAATGCAAGTCAGGAACCCAATAGGGCAATCATTATATCTTAAAGCTCCAAAATAATCTCCTTTTAACTCCATGTCTCACACTCAGGGCATATTGATGCAAGAGATGGGTTCCCAAGGCCTTGGGTGGCTCTGCCCCTGTGGTTCTGCAGGGTACAGCCTCTGAGACTGTTTTCATGGGCTGGTGTTGAGTGCTTGTGGCTTTTCCAGGTGCACAGTGCTAGCTGTTAGTAGATCTCCCATTCTGGGGTCTGGAGGATGATGGCCCCTTTCTCACAGATCCACTAGGCAGTGCCCCAGTGGGGACTCTGTGTTGGGTCTCCAACCCCACATTTCCCCTCTGCGTTGCCCTAGTAGAGCTTCTCCATGAGGGCTCCACTCCTGTAACAGACTTCTGCCTGAACTTCCAGGCATTTCCGTACATCCTCTGAAATCTAGGTGGAGGCTCCAAAAGCTCAACTCTTGTTTTCTGCATACCCACATACCCAACACCACCTGGAAGCCACCAAGGCTTGGGGTTTGCACCCTCTGAAGCAATGACCCAACTGTACCTTGGCCCATTTTAACCACAGCTGGAACTGGAGCAACTGGGACACAGGCCACCATGTCTCAAGGCTGTACAGAGCAGCACGGCCCTGGGCCTGGCCCACAAAACCATTTTTTCCTCCTAGACCACTGGGCTTGTGATGGGAGGGGCTGCCATGAAGATCTCTGAAATGCCCTGGAGACATTTTTCCCATTGTCTTGGCTGTTATCGTTCATCTTCTCTTTACTTATGCAAATTTCTGCAGCTCGTTGCTTGAATTTCTCCCTAGAAAATGAGTTTTTCTTTTCTACCATATGATCAGGCTGCAAATTTTCCAAATTTTATGCTCTGCTTCCCTTTTAAACATAAGTTCTAATTCCAGACCATCTCCTTGTGAACACACATGATTTAATGCTTTTAGGAACAGCCAGGTCACATCTTGAATCTCTGCTGTTTAGAAATTTATTCTACCAGATACCCTAAATCATCTCTCTCAAGTTCAAAGTTCCACAGATCTCTAACGCAGGGGCAAAATGCCACTAGTCTCTTTGCTAAAGCATAGCAAAAGTAACCTTTGCTACAGTTCCAATAAATTCCTCATCTCCATCTGATATGATTTGGCTCTTGGCCCTCACCCAAATCTCATCTTGAATTGTAATCCACATGTGTCAAGGGAGAAACCTGATGGAATGTTATTGGATTGTGGGGGCAGTTTCCCTCATGCTGTTCTTGTGATAGTGAGTGAGTCTCACAAGATCTGATGGTTTTAAAAGTGGCAGTTTTTCTTGTGCTTACACTTCACTTCTCTCACCTGCCACCATGTGAGACATGTCTGCTTTTGCTTCTCCCGTGATTGTAAGTTTCCTAAGGCCTCCCCAACCATGTGGAACTGTGAGTCAATTAAACCTCTTTTCTTTATAAATCACCCAGTCTTGGGTATTTCTTTATAGCAGTGCAAAAAAATGGACTAATACAACATCTGAGACCACCTCAGCCTGGACTTCATTGTCCATATCACTATCAGACTTTTGGTCAAAACCATTCAACAAGTCTCTAGGAAGTTCCAAACTATCCTACATCTTCCTGTCATCTTCTGAGCCCTCCAAACTGTTCCAACCCCTGCTCATTACCCAGTTCCGAAGTCACTTCCACATTTTCAGATATCTTTATAGCAGTGTCCCACTTCTCTCAGTACCAATTTTCTGTATGAGTCCATTTTTACACCGCTATAAAGACCTACTTGAGACTGGGTAAATTATAAAGAAAAGAGGTTTAATTGACTCACACTTCCACATGGCTGAGGAGGCCTCCGGAAACTTACAATCATGGTGGAAGGCAAAGGGGAAGCAAGCACATCTTACATGGCAGCAGGGGGAAGGGGAAGCTGCCAAACACTTTAAACCATCAGATCTCATGAAAACTCACTTGCTATCATGAGAACAGCATGGGGAAAACCACCCCATGATCCAATCACCTCCGACCAGATTCCTCCCTCAACACGTGGCGATTACACTTCGAGATGAGATTTGGGTGGGGACACAAAGCCAAACTACATCATCTTCTAAAACATCTATTTCTTTTCAGAAAGGGTGTCTTTTTAAAATTGATACATAATAATTGTATTCAAATGTCTTCACTTCTGACAACAGATGAGTGGGATTTTCCAAGCAATTCTCCAACTCTCTGCAGACCCAACTGGTGTCCTACAATTTAGCTTCTGTCACAATCTACCTGGAGATCCACAGTTTTAAGGGCTCACTCCCACAAGACTGCCCCACACCACCACTTGATAGTCCAGGTTATCACCTGTAATTTGACCAACTGGCTGTAAATCAGAGGTTCCCACGACCCCTTCCTCAGATTTGATTATTTGCTATGGTGGCTCACAGAACTCAGGAAAGCACTTTACTTACTGTTACCCATTTATTATAAAAAGGATCCAACTCAGGAAGCCAAATAGAAGAGATGCATAGGCTCAGGTATGTGGGAAGGGATGTGGAACTTCCATGCCCCCAATAGATGTGCCACCCTTTCAGCACTTTTATGTTGGAAGCTCCCCAGACCTTCTCCTTTTGAAGTTTAGGGGAGGATTCACTGGGCATCGTTAATTAAATCATTGGCCATTGCTTATTGAATCAATCTCCAGTTCTTCTCACCTCCCTTAGGTCAGGAGGTGGGGCTAAAAGTTTCAACCTTGTAATCACGTGGTTGGTTCACCCTGGCAACAAGCCCCCACTGGACACTTTCCAGGAGCCCCAGCCACCAATCATCTCATTAGCACACAAAAGACACCAACCACTTCACAAATTCCAAGACTCATAGGAGCTGTGTGCCAGGAAACTACAAAGACCTAGTATATACTTCTTATTGTAAATCATAATATCACACTTAAAATCAGGGAGAAAAGAAAAACAGTATCTTAAGTGTGTAGGTATGTTTTGTGATAGGGAAGGACATGGTGGTGAGGAAAAAGTTATATTGAATCCATCCCTAGGAATTTTATTTCCTGAGAAAGCCTGATAAAATCAACTTGCATTCAGCAAATGCATAACTATAAGTCAGGCATTGTGTTAGGAAGACACTACTTTTATCAAGATGAATTAAAATATTTTCTGACATCAAGTAGGAAGACAGACAATACAATGTGCTAAGTGCTGTGATGGGGTTAAGTACAGAGCCAATGTTGAGTGGTGGAGAGAGACCAGTTCTGATTGGGGAAGTCTGAAAAGACTTCCAGAAGGGATTTTAATCAAACTACGTCCGAAATTGTCCAACAGAGTATGACCTTTCCAAGCAGCACTAACAGAATATGCCAAGTAGAAATGAATGAAAACACATGGAGTATGGGAGTACTGGAGAATTATGAGTGGGTGGATTATGTAACCCCTAGTGAGAGGTTATGTTGGAAGAATGAAGTGTGGTCAGATTATGAAGACTCATGGATGTTTGTCCAAAGAGACTGGCTTTTATGAGGCCAGCTATTTTTCATTCAATAGACTTTTAGGTTCCCAGAAGTGCCCTAATGGAAGCACAGGGTGGGTCAAAAGGTCAAGTTTCTGCACTCCCCCCCCCCCCACTCCACCTCACTGCACTTCTTCTCTCTTATGTATCTCTTTTAGATTTTCAACTTGGAAGAAGAGCTTAGTTGTTATTTTTAAGTTTTAAAATCACTCATGTAAAGAAGAGTCATAGAAATTTTTTAAGAAAATTAAATGACTGTACTTATATTTTAGAAAGCTAATTCTGGCTGCAAGGTGGGGAAAAGATTAGAGAAAGAAAACGTAAAAGGTAGAAAAAACATACAACTGTTAAAAATAGCCCAGACAGGCAGGGCATGGTGGCTCATGCCTATAATCCCAGCGCTTTGGGAGGCAGAGGAGAGTGGATCACAAGGTCAGGAGTTCGAGACCAGCCTGGCCAATATGGTGAAACCCTATCTCTACTAAAAATACAAAAATGAGCTGGGCATGGTGGCACGCACCTGTAATCCTAGCTGCTTGGGAGGCTGAGGCAGGAGAATCACTTGAACCCGGGAGGTGGAGATTGCAGTGAGCCAAGATTGTGCCCCTGCACTCTAGCCTGGGCAACAATGCGAAACTCTGTCTTAAAAAAAAAAAATAGCCCAGACAAGGAATGACAAAGCGTCCAAATCAAGGTAGTGAAAGTAGGGATATGAACAGAAGTAGGAAGAGAGAACAGATTCAAGAGATATTTTAGAGTTTGAATTGATAGCTATTTACAACTCCTACAACACATGCAGTAGTTTTTGACAGTGTTTGAGCAGAGTTGTCAGGAAACCCTGCACGCACTTTCCTTTTCCATTTGTGGACTGGTATAATGTCAGCTGCTGCACTTCAACTCCAATATTACCACAGGGAGGTGAGATAAGGGCCTCTTATAACATTCCAAAGCTTCTAGGTTGATGAGAGTAACAGTTTGTTGACTGATGCGATTTTGTGGAAAGCTGCTTTAAACTTAGCAGCTCATGATTGAACATGGAAAAAGCCACCAACACAGTGTTCATTTTGTTACCCAAACACCAGGGGTGAGGTCGTTGCTATGCCACACAGAAAGCCAATCAGTGAGAGGAGGATTGCCAGGAAAGAAGGCTTTTTATTCATGCGATGTCAGCCCAGGAAAATGGGAGATCAGTCTCAAATCTGTCTCCCCTACCAACTGAAATTGAGGGCTTTATGTATCAGGAGGAGGAATGTAAGTACGTGCTGGAAAACAGGAATTAGGAAGGGGAAAGGAGGCAATCCTGACTAATGGGGGGTCGGGCATCTCATTGTCTGGGTGCAGTGTTCTGGTGCGTTTCAGTCCCTTGCCTGAGGGTTGGTTTCCTGAGGTTGGAACTCAGATAAGACAAATATAAGTTTCATGTTTTAAGACCTGGAGGACCAATTTCTATGTTTATTCAAAAAATCCAAAAATATCAGCTCTGTGGGAATTGGGCTGGTTTCAATTTGATTTATCCATTCCTGAAGACTGATGAGGTATTTTGTTGCCTCTTTTGTTCTCTCTCCTTCATTCTCTAAAAAAAAATTTTAGTCCAACTCTAAGAAAAGAATTTGGGAAAAATAAATTTAGTAAATGAAGCAAGCCATCGATATGGTTTATTTTGTTGTTAAGCTACACTCTTTGTTGTAATGTCATGTGATAGAATGCTTGACCAAGACTGATCCTTACAGTGGGCCAGCCTTGCAAATGTGCAGAGAGGATCCCATTGTGATTTAAGATGTGATAGTGAGATGCTCATCCCTTATTTCATGCACTCAATTATTCAGTAACTATTTTCTAAGTGCCTACTTTGCAAAAGGTCTTTAATCGGTAGGCACTGAGTGTACAGTGGAATGCAACATCAAAGTGGTCTTAGTCTAGCAGAGCTTTCAGTCTTAGCAGGGGAGACAAACATTGAGCAACTAATTATACACTTAATTATTTGATCACTGTTGTGATAACTGCTTTGAAAATGAAAGAAATCCTGCTTCACCCAGTCTCCACTTCCATAAGGAAGTGACTTTTGGCTTGAGAGCTGCAGGACAAGTTTCTTCTTCAGCAAATGAGTGGGGAAAAGAAATTCAGGCAGAGTAGACACTGTAAAGCTGGAGCATGGGCACTAAACAGCTAGGAAAAGGCCACTATGGCTGAAGGGCAGAAATTAATAGGGAGAGTGGCCAGATGAATTAGGAAAGCTCAATCATACTGAGATTGGTAGGCCACGTTAAGGTTTGGTGTTAGCCTAATGTCCTAAGGAATACATTGACAGAATTTGAACAGGTTTGGGGTCAAATGATGAGGCACGTTTTGAAGGACTTCTCTGACTTCTTCGTGAAAAATAGCTCAGAATAATACAGAAGTGGCTTGGGAGAGACGAAACAAGTGGATTTATCAGGAACTTCCTCCAGTTTCCCAGTTGCAGGTCCTGACACCAACAGCTGAAGCTCCAGAGATGAATCTAGCCTGAGCAGATTCTATATAGAACTAGGCTTGGCTCAGATGTACCAGGCAGCAGAGTGTGAAACGAATCTTCCTGCTCTAAGTTTGATGTCCTCTGCCTGGCATGTCCCAGGCTGCTAGACCACAGATTTGCCCACTGCAGCACTATCGTCCAGGGCCAAGTTCTGGCTACAGTTTCAGGGTTCCCTTTTGCCCTCCATTTACGACACAGGACTGGAGCCTTTTTCTGAAACCTGCCTTGATGCCTGCCCACATTCACAAGCCTCTAAATTCCACAGCCGTTCACTATAAGCCTGATTGGCCTCCCAGGAGAACAGTGCCTTCCCAAATAAAGCTCCTTTCCACTAGCTGCTGCACCTTCAGCTGTTGATTCCCTCACCGGTCTCCCCTCTGCCTCAGGTCCGAGTCCTTAACTGGACCCTCTTCTAGCCTCTCCAAAAATGCCTCTGAGCTGAGGCTGCTGGATTCATAAAAATGAGCTACAATAAATACCTCACTATGGTGAAGTATCTGTCTAGAAGAACTTCCCTTTAGCAAAAGAGAGCTTTCTTACTCTTTTGAGATCACAAGGTAAGATTTCTTTTTTAAAAATTCCACTGAAAGTACCATTCCAGTGCTCTTTAAGCAGTGATGCACGCAGTTATCAAAGAATCAGGGCTGTGTTTTATGACAAGTGTCGTAAGCTTTGCAAGCTCAAAGTTTTTTCTCAAAAAATGTTTAATTGTTTAGGTTTGTTTGCTTTTAACCAACCTGTGTGTCAAACTCCCATGTTTTTCTGATTGACTGCAATAAAAGTGATATACTTCGGTGCAGAGAGATATTGGGATGTCAAAAGTGTTATGAGTCAAGGAGCTACTGGCATTTAATCTGTAGCAGGTGTGCTGTTAGATTTAATAAGCATTTCTGGGTAGTCAGGGTCTTTTTTTTCTTTCTCTATAAACAGCCCTTGTAAAATTTAAATCAAAATATGAAATATAATCCTACAAATAATTCTCCACCCTTACTTTTTCTCTACTCCTGAAAGAAAAGAGTTAGAAGAGAAAAGATTTCCCTGAGTTTACTGGTCTATATTGCTTTTTCTTTTGTTTCCCTTTTTGCTTTTCCAGTTCAGGCAAGATAGGACCCTCCGTAAAAATTAACTAGCATCTTATAGGACAGAAATCTGAAAAACATGAATAGGTTTCAAGATAATATCTTTTAAAACTCTGTGTTTGTGCTTCCTTTTTAAAGACCTTTTTCTAAAAATAGAATTCTCAGGGTGACCAGAACAAATGCAGATTGGATGAAAAATGTTTCTGCCAAATTGTGAGACTGATGTGAATTGAAGTAGCTGAAATGTAACCCCATGTTATTATAAACTGAAGTGTTAAAGCGTGCCCTTCATCTAAGAAATGCAAAATATTTTCAAAACAAGCATCACGTGACACGCAGCAGAACAGGTCATATTATTACAGCTCTCCAGAGGAGGTAACTTGTACAGCAGAGACTTTGGGATGTTTTGCTAAAATACTTTCTTTCTTAATGCAGCTCAGAATTATCAATTTTTCGAAATACTAGCTTTACATTTTATTCTGTTCACTTGCTGGCTGTCAAAAATGCTAAACAATCGTATTTTTTTTAAGTTCCAAAGGATGGTAAAAATATGTGTAAGAGAGAATGATGAAGTTTCAGGGGTTTGTATTTGGTAGACTTTCATGCTGTTTTGGAGTTCTCAACAACACTTGAGTACTTTAGCACTTTGTACTCTGTTCTCAATTTGGGGATTTTTCTTTATCTTTTCTCTCAAGTGCTCTTCTAGCATGTATTTCATAATCTGTGGATTAGTTTAATTTTTCTGCAATGATGAAAACATCAAAGAGCTTTAGACACTTGAGCTGCCGGTTGGAAATTGCAACTCCCAGCTGTACCTAAGCAGAAATAAATAAGCCCCAAAAGGAGAGGTAGGTAGTAGCCTCAAAGAGATCCAGTCGCAAAGCCTCTGTGGGAATTATGGAAGAACAATGTTTCTGCTCACTAGATATATGAGCGTCGTGGCAGGGAGACCAAAATCTGAGGCTAGAGAAAAACAGGAGCAGTAGCAGAGGCCTTGGCTTCCCATGGCACATTTGTCAGGAGAGAATTAATTGTTCTTTTCAAATAATTTCAAGAGAGCTTCCCACCTAATGATATGCCCTCCATTCAGTTGATCTTTTGTCTTCTATTCTTTTTATTTCCTTTGTTTATTTTACATAGATGTTTAAGCCTCTGGCTCTTATAATTTCTCAAACTAAAGTCAGTGATTTTTTTTTTTTTTTGCTTTTGTGTGTTCAATGGGTTATTCCTAGGCATCTGATAAGCTCTAGCTATGTATTTGCCTTTTGTATCCTACAGGCATGGTGTTATCTAGCCATATTTTTAAAACCAATACTGAGAGTTATCTATTTCTATAATGTAGGATTCTCCCAACGTTCACTTATTCTGTTTGAGTCCTCGATCCTGCTCCATCTCCCTGTTTTTCTGAGCTGGCTTAAAGCTCCGACTTCTCTTCTGGAGGATGCTGCCTACCTTTGGCAAAGGAAATTTCAGAAGGCCCATCATGGAAGGATGGGGTGGTTAAAAGTTCTTCCTTTTTGTTATAGTTCAATTTCTGTTCATTTATAATTCAAACATACACAACATAAATGGAAGCTGAATTCACACACAAAACAGATAGAATTATCTGGTAAATATTGGAGAACAAAGCTGAGGAAGGGCAGTGTGTGTGTGTATGTGTGTGTGTGTGCGTGTGTGTGTGTTTAATTATCTTGATAATTAACAGAAAAACCATTTCTTTGTCTGAGTACTTTGGAAAAGGTGGCTCACTATACCCAGCTTTCACAGGACACAAACATTTTTAATTTATCTAACCACAGGGAGTCAAGTTTTATGGGGCCTGAAGTGGTCCATCTTGAAGAGGTAACCTTTAAGAAAAACAACAAAAATTTACATATCAAAAATTAGAAACAAAAATGAATATATGTTTGGAAAGAGAAAATAAATTGCAACAAAATACAATTTAAAAAAAATACATACATTAAGCATCACTTAAGACAGAAAAATAGCGTAATATTTTATTAATTGCCCAATAAACCTCTCTAATAGATGCGTTTTCCCTATTTTTTGGCTTCATACACTGGAAAAACATACAAAATTAAGTGTAACACAAGAGGAATTCAAATACAGTTTTAAATTATTGCCATATTATATTGAGCTACCTAAATGTATAATCAAACTACTCCAATACTACATATATTGACTAAGTTGATGGGTGTTTGTAAGAATTATGTCACTTGAGCACTTATTTTCAGTGTATTGCTGCGTTGTTAGCAGTTTTGTGTGCTGTTTCATCTAGAGCCACTCATCTTTATTTTATATTATTTTTTATTTTATTGTTGAGACAGGGTCTCTCGATGTTGCCCAGGCTAGCAACTACTGGGCTGAAGTGATCCTCCAGCCTCAGCCTCCTGAGTAACTGGAATGAGAGGCTTAAGCCACTGCACCTGGCTAATAACTGCTCAACTTTATAAGGACACAATATGTCAGACACTGTAAGTGATCTGACATATTGGGAAGTACTCTGCAGTATGCCAAGAGACATGATCGCTATTTGTAAAACTCCTAAAGTTTGTAAAGTATGAACACAGGAATTAGATAAATTTTATCTTGCATGATTCTCATCCAACAACAGAAAAAATATAGTGTATTTACCTCTGTACAATCTGCATTATTAAGTATATTCCTGAGAGGAAAGAATAGCCATTTTGCTTAAGTAATGATAAGGGAATTCTCTGCTTCTAATTCCACATTTCTGAAGATTAGAAGAATTTTCCACAGACTAGTTCTCGCTTCATCTTTTTAAATCATTTCTTCTTTTCTACTGTGCGCATACCTCAGGGCTGGGTGCTTTGGGACACACTCATATCACAACATGATTTTTGGTCTTGCCCCTATGTGTCACAATGCCAGGTGAACAGCAGAAGTTTTCTAGAAGTGATTCTTTCGAAGAAATGCCTCATTACACACAGAAGTGACTGCCAACTCCATCCCCCAAATGCCAGACACCAGGGTAAGCATGAGGAGGGAAAGTCTGAGCGAAGCAGCAATCTTAACCAATTGCAGCTCAAAGTTTGCAAATTTTACAAAATTAGATGGTTGTGTGAACATCTTGCTAGGGTGCTTCCCAGGACTTTGGAATGAGCCATGGAAAGAAGGGCCATGAATCTTTAAGCTCCCATAGCTTCTCAGTCAAATTCTTCTGCACTTAACCTAACTTGATCTTTTAAAATGGAACGGTTGCTTTGATTTATCATGGATTAAATCATACATATTAATCATATAAATTAAAGGCATTTATTCTGTCTTAACATCTATAAAGGCCTGGCACGGTGGCTCACACCTGTAATCGCAGCATTTTGGGCAGCCAAGGCGGGCAGATCACCTGAGGTCAGGAGTTCAAGACTAGCCTGGCCAACAGAGTGAAACCCCATCTCTACTAAAAATACAAAAAATTAGCCTGGAGTGGTGGTGGGTGCCTGTAATCCCAGCTACTCAGGAGGCTGAGGCAGGAGAATCGCTTGGACCCAGGAGGCGGAGATTGCAGTGAGCCGAGATCGTGCCATTGCACTCTAGTCCGGGTAACAAGGGAGAAACTCCACCTGAAAAAAAAGCAAAAACAAAAATAAAATCTATAAGCATATTTGCAAACATATTGGAAAACATGGAAAAAACAATGAAAAGGCATTTCAGTCATATAGCAAAATAGCTGATGTGTGTTATGTCAGTAGCTTTCTTCTCACTTTGTTCTGTCTGCTTCCTATACTTAGCAATAAGAAAATACCGTAATTATTTCACTTACCTGCCCCTCTGTTCTTAAGTATCTCTTTTTCCTATAATTTTGTTATGTAAAAGGTATGGTTTAGAATGTGCCAATCAGACCTCAACTTTCCATTGTGGAGTATGCAAGGCCACAAAGATTTCGTACAACTACGATGGGACACATAAATACAAATTTGTGAACAAAACTAAAGTATCTGTGAATCAGTTCAAATATCTACAAATAAGAAGTCATCTATTTTCTGAAACTACATACTAACTTAAACTTCACAGTTTTTTCTTTTTTTATTATTATTATTATTATACTTTAAGTTTTAAGGTACATGTGCACAATGTGCAGGTTTGTTACATATGGATACATGTGCCATGCTGGTGTGCTGCACCCATTAACTCATCATTTAGCATTAGGTATATCTCCTAATGCTATCCCTCCCCCCTCCCCCCACCCCACAACAGTCCCCAGTGTGTGATGTTCCCCTTCCTGTGTCCATGTGTTCTCATTGTTCAATTCCCACCTATGAGTGAGAACATGCGGTGTTTGGTTTTTTGTCCTTGCGACAGTTTACTGAGAATGATGATTTCCAATTTCATCCATGTCCCTACAAAGGACGTGAACTCATCATTTTTTGTGGCTGCATAGTATTCCATGGTGTATATGTGCCACATTTTCTTAATCCAGTCTATCATTGTTGGACATTTGGATTGGTTCCAAGTCTTTGCTATGGTGAATAGTGCCACAATAAACATATGAAACTTCACAGTTTTTTCTACTCCTCATTTATTAATTCAACAAATATTTGCTGTACATGGACCCTACAGCATGGTGGACCAGATGGCCATGATTCAAGTAATTAAACAGGCCAGGCACAGTGGCTCATGCCTGTAATCCCAGCACTTTGGGAGGCTGAGGCAGGAGGATCGCTTGAGGTCAGGAGTTCGAGACCAGCCATGGCCAACATGATGAAACCCCATCTACCCCATCTCTACAAAAAATACAAAAATTAGCCGGCATGGTGGCGCATGCCTGTAATCCCAGCTACTCAGGAGGCTGAGGCAGGAGAGTTGCTTGAACCTGGGAGGCAGAGGTTGCAGTGAGCCAAGATCTCACCACTGCACTCCAGCCTGGGTAACAGAGCAAGACTCTGTCTCAAAAAAAAAAAAAAAAAAAGTAATCAAACAAATAAGCATTATAATGGCAAACTGTGATCTGTGCTATGCAGGAAACATTGTGAGGATAAAATAACAGGGAGATCTAATCTACTGTATTTTTCACTGGGCAAGAAGAGACAAGGACAGAGAAGGTTTCCTTGAGAAAATGGCATTTAATTTGGGCCTAAAGTGTGAATTGCTGTTAACACAGTTAATAAGAGGAGGAAACAGGTATTGCAGGTAGAGGGTATAGTATGTGAGAAGGTCATAAGAAAGCAAGGAGTAGCATCATTCAAAGAACTAAAAGAACGTTTGTATGCACAATGAGCAAGGAGGGGCACAGCACAGGACAAAGCTAGAAATCAGGCAGGTCACATCATACAGACACTTCCAGGATTTGGGACAAGTGATAACAGCATTTTAAACAAAGGGGAGCACAGTCAGATTTAAACCTTAAAAAAACATACTCCTGAGATAGAAAGAAGATGGAAAACTTGGAAGAAGTGATACTTCCCTATCATTTTTATCACTTGGACAATTACCATGTTCATGTTTTAATATTTATAAAATAACAACGAATACATTTTATTCCTAAGAGGGAGTGCAAACTAAAACAAATGAACCTTGTTATATTTCAAAAGAATAACATAAACACGCAGGAGGGCGTAGGGGCAGAAAAGGGCAATTCAAGTACAGGCATACTTCACTTTATTGTGCTTCCCTTTATTGCACTTCCAGATACTGTGTTCTTTACAAACAGAAGGTTTGTGGCAACCCTGACTCAAGCAAGTCTATCCAGCACCATTTTCCCAACAACATGTACTCACTTTATGTTCCTGTAGCACGCTTCAGTAACTCCTGCAATATTTCAGAATTCTTCAGTGTTATTATATCTGTGGTGATCTGTGATCAGTAACCTTTGATGTAACTACTGTAGTGGTTTGGGGGCACCACGAGCTATGCCCATATAATACAGTGAACTTAATCAATAAATGTCATGTGTGTTTTCACTGCTCCACTGATCAGCCGTTCCCTGTCTTTCTCCATCTCCTCAGGCCTCCCTACTCCCTGAGACAGGACAATATTGAAGCTAGGGCAAGTAATAACCTTGCTATGGCCTCCAAGTGCTCAAATGAAAGGAAGAGTCCCATGTCTCTCTCTTTAAATCAAAAGCTAGAAATGGTTAAGCTTAGTGAGGAAGGCCTGTCAAAAGCTGAGACAGGTCGAATGCTTGGCCTCTTATGCAAACAGCTAGCCAAGCTGGGAATGCAAAGGAAAAATTCTTGAAGAAAATTAAAAGTACTACTCCAGTGAACACATGAATGATAAGAAAACAAAGCAGCCTTATTGAGATAGAGAAAGTTTTAGTGGTTTGGAGAGAAGATCAAATCAGCCAAAACATTCCCTTAAGCCAAAGCCTAATCCAGGGCCAGTCCCCGACTCTCTTCAATCCCAGGAAGGCTGAGAGAAGTGAGGCAGCTGCAGAAGGAGAGTTTGAAGCTAGCAGATGTTGGCTTAAGAGTTTAAAAAAAAAGAAGCCATCTTCATAACATAGTAGTACAATGTAAACCAGAAAGTGCTGATGGAGAAACTACAGCAAGTTATCCAGAAGATCTGGCTAAGATCATTGATGAAGGGGGCTACACTCAACAACAGATTTTTCAGTGTAGATGAAACAGCCTTCTGTTGGAAGAAGATGCCATCTAGGACTTTCATAGATAGAGGGATGTCAATGCCTGGCTTCAAAGCTTCAAAAGACAGGCTGACTCTTGTTAGGAGATAAAGCAGCTGATGACTTTAAGTTGCAGCCAATGTTCATTTATCATTCTGGAAATCCTTAAGAATTACTCTTATAAATGGAACAACAAAGTCTGGATGACAGCACATCTGTCTACAGCATGGTTTACTGAATATTTAAGTCCACTGTTGAGACCTACTGCTCAGGAAGAGTCTTCTTTCAAAATATTACTGCTCATTGACAATACACCTGGTTACCCAAGAGCTCTCATGGAGACATACATGAAGATTAATGTTTTCATGCTGGCTCACCCAACATCCATTCTGCAGTTCATGGATCAAGAATTCATTGTGACTTTCAAGTTTTTTAATTCAAGAAATATATGTCGTGAGAAAAAGCTCAACATCACTGATCATTAGAGGAATGAAAATCAAAACCACAATGAGATACCATCTCACACCAGTCAGAATGGCTATTACTAACAAACCAAAAAAAAAAAAAAAACAGATGCTGGCGAGGTTGTGGAGAAATAGGAATGCATTTACACTGTTCACTATTGATGGGAGTGTAAATTAGTTCAACCATTGTGGAAGACAGTATGGCAATTTCTCAGAAACCTGGAGGCAGAAATACCATTTGACCCAGCAATCCTGTTACTGAATATATACCCAAAATAATATAAATTATTCTATTATAAAGGCACGTGCATGTCTTTATTCATTGCAGCACTATTCACAATAGCAAAGACATGAATCAACCTAAACACCCATCAATGATAGAGTGGATAAAGGAAATGTGGTACATATACACCATGGAGTCCCTATGCAGCCATACAAAGGAACGAGGTCATGTCCTTTGAAGGAACATGGATGGAGCTGGAAGCCATTATCCTTAACAAACTAACGCAGGAACAGAAAATCAAATACCTTAGGTTCTCACTTGTAAGTAGGAGCTGAATGATGAGAACACATGGACACATGGGGGAAACAACACATACTGGGACCTGTCCGAGGGTAGCAAGAGAAGGGAGAGAATCAGGAAGAATAGCTACTGGATGCTGGGCTTAATACCTAGGTAATGGGATAATTTGTGCAGCAAACCACCATGGCACAGGTTTACCTATGTAACAAACCTGCACATCCTGCACATGTACCCCTGAACTTAAAATAAAAGTTGGAAATTTTTTTTAAAAAGAAAGAAATATATGTCATAAGCCCATAGCTGCCATAGTTAGTGATTCCTCTAATGGATGTGAACAAAGTAAATTGAAAGCATTTTGGAAATGATTCATCATTCTAGGATGCCATTAACAACATTCGTGATGCAAGGAAGAAAGTCAAAAAAATCAACATTAAAAGGAGTTTAGAAGAAGTTTATTACAGTCCTCATAGATGAGTTCGAGGTATTCAAGACAAGTGGAGGAAGTAACTACAGATGTGGTGGAAATAGCAAGAGAACTAGAATTAGAAGTGGAGCCTGAGATGTAACTGAATTATTGCAATTTCATGATAAAACTTGAATGGATGAGGAGTTGCTTCTTATGGATGAGCAAAGAAAGTGATTTCTAGAGATGAATCTACTCCTGGTGAAGATATGTGAACATTATTGAAATGACAATAAAAGGTTTAGAAGATTGCATGAACTTAGCTGATAAAGCAGCAGCAGAGTGTTTTCCTTTCATGAAAAAAAACAGTCAATCAGTGTGGCAAACTTCATTGTTGTCCTGTTTTAAGATATTGCCAAAGCCATTCCAATCTTCAGCAACCACCACCCTGATCAGTCAGCAGCTATCAACGTTGAGGCAAGACCCTCATCCAACAAAAAGACTATGACTTGCTGAAGGTTCGGATGACTGCCAGCATTTTTTAGCAATAAAGCGTTTTTGTTTTTTTGTTTGTTTGGTTTTTGTTTTCTGAGACGGAGTCTTGCTGTGTCACCAAGGCTGGAGTGCAGTAGCACAATCGGCTCACTGCAAGCTCTGCCTCCCAGCTCCAGCGATTCTCCTGCCTCGGCCTCCCAAGTAGCTGGGATTACAAGTTCATGCCACCACAGCTAGTTAATTTTTGTATTTTTAATAGAAACGGGGTTTCACCATATTGGCCAGGCTGGTCTCAAACTCCTGACCTCAAGTGATCCACCCACCTCGGCCTCCCAAAGTATTGGGATTACAGGTATGAGCCACCGTGCTTGACCAATAAAGTGTTTTTTAATGAAAATACGTACATTGGGTTTTTTTGGACACAATGTTATTACACACTTAATAGACTACAGTATAGTGTACACATAACTTTTATATGCACTGGGAAAACAAAAACTTTATAAGACTCACTGTATTGCGGTATTCATTTTATTGTGGTGGTTCTGGAACCAAACATGCAATATCTCCAAGATCTACTTACAACTTTTTAACACGGCATTTTGACACTATACTTTCATTCTAAAGAAAATGAGCTGTAGTTAGATATTTAACATATGACATTTAGTGTATATATTTTAAAAGAGGGAGAGAGGTAAAGAAATAGATTAAGGGTATAGGTGTGCATATGTGTGCATACATACATATTTCTCAGCACTGTATTCTGAGAAATCCTAGAAGTAATCACCTCCCAAAAGCAATGAAAACGTGCCAAGATTTTGACTTCTAACTACAATTTTCATTGAAAAGAACCAGTGCTCTTTGGAGAAATGACTAATTCCAGCCTGGGACCCAGAAAGTATAAGATGAACCGTATCTTATTATGGCAAAAAGTAAGGAATTGGTTCAAAAATGGCAAGAATGTCAAAAAAAAACCACAGGAGCCAATTTGAAAATGTCTTATGTGTCCAAATCTGGAAAAATTTCAGCAGGAAAATAATTATATTAAATGAAAGCCCATTAAAAGAAATACAAATGCATGAATTCAACTAATATAGAAAATACAGGAAGAGCCTGGGCAACACAGTGAGACTCTGTCTCTACAAAATAAAAAAATTTTTTTTTAAATTACTCAGGTGTAGTAGTGCATGCCTGTGGTCCCAGCTACTTGGGAGGCTGAGGTGAGAGTGTTGCTTGAACTCAGGAAGTCAAGGCTGCAGTGAGTCATGTTTGTGCCACTGCACTCCAGCCCAGGTGACAGAGTAAGATTCTGTCTCAAAAAAGAAAGAAAGAAAAGAAAAGAAAAAAAGCTTTTATGTGACAAATCTGATAATCAACTTCGGCAAAAGTCATCAACAATACTTAAACTAGTGGGTGAATCAGAGATCTACATAGTCCTACAGTATACTATCTCCCCAGAAAATACTTGCTAATTAAAAGGAGAAAAATAGAAACTTTGCAATGCAGAACACTTTCACTGAGTAATCAAAGTTAACATCACCAGTATTAAGACAAATCAAATTCGTGTGTCTCATGATACAATGCACTGAGAAGTAAACAATATCACCTTTGTATTACAGTATTCCAGCCAAAAATGCATAACCCAAATCTAATCGTAAGGAAACATCATGAAACCCAAACTGAGAAGCATTCTACAAAATAACTGGCCTGTATTCTTTTAAAATGTCAAGGACATGAGCAACTACTGCAGATTGAAGAATTAGTCCAGATAAAATGAGACTAAAGAAATATGACAACTAAGTACAGCATGTGATTCTAGACTGGGTACTGAACCCAGATTTTTTTCTTCATTTTATTTTTAAGTTTTTTCTTTTTTAAAATTTCTATTTTAGGTATGAGGGTACATGTGAAGGTTTGTTACATAGATAAACAAACACATGTCACGGAGGTTTGTTGTACATATGATTACATCACTCAGGTATTAAGCTCAGTACCCAATTTTTTCTTTTTTAATTTTTATTTCAAAATTTAAAACGACAGCTCCTCAAAAGTCACTGTTTAAATATTTTTTTAGGCCGGGCTTGGTGACTCACGCCTGTAATCCCAACACTCTGGGGGGCTGAGGCAGGCAGATCGCCTGAGGTCAGGAGTTCGTGACCAGCCTGACCAACATGGTGAAACCCCGTCTCTACTAAAATTACAAAAATTAGCTAGGCGTGGTGGCACACACCTGTAATCCCAGCTACTCAGGAGGCTGAGGCAGGACAATCACTTGAACCCGGGAGGTGGAGATTGCAGTGAGCCAAGACTGTGCCATTGCACTCCAGCCTGGGCGACAAGAGTGAGACTTCGTCTCAAGAAATAATACCAATAATAAATAAAATAAAAATAAATAATTTTTTAAAAAGCAAAAGACTGAAAGAAAATGTTTGTAAATTACACATCTAATAAGGATGTGTATCCAGATTATATAAAGAACTCTTAAAAAGTAACAATAAGAAAACAAACAACCCAATTTTTCTTAATGGGCAAAAGATTTGATCAGCATTTCACCAAAGATGTATGATGACAAATAAGCACATGGAATAACACTCCACATCATTAGTCATTAGAGAAATGAAAATTAAAGCCACAATGAGATACCACTACATACCTATTAGAACTGGCAAAATAAAAAAGGCTATAAGAAGTGATAGTAAGGATGTGGCACTGCTAGAACTCTCACACACTAGTAGTGAGAATGCAAACTGGATCAATCACTTTGGAAACCATTTGGCAATTTCTTAAAATCTTAAATAGACACTTATCATGTGGTCCAGCCATTCTACTCCAGAGTGTTTACCCAAGAGAAGCATAAGCCTCAGTTCTTACAAAGACTTGTCTATAAATGTTCACAGTTATTTCATTTGTAACAGCCAACCACTTTCCACTACCTCAATTGATGTGACATCTAGTTCAAGTCACATCATCTCTAGCTTTAAGTATTATACTATCTTCCTACTTCTGTCCTGTCCCCAGCCCCAACAGTGTAATCTCAAAATAGCAGCCAGAAGATTTATTTTCTTTTTTTTCTTTTTTTTTATTATTATACTTTAAGTTCTGAGGTACATGTGCAGAACGTGCAGGTTTGTTACATAGGTATACACGTGCCATGGTGGTTTGCTGCACCCATCAACCTATCATCTACATTAGATATTTCTTCTAATGCTATCCCTCCCCTAGCCCCCCACCCCCCCAACAGGCCCCCACGTGTGATGTTCCCCTCCCTGTGTCCATGTGATCTCATTGTTCAACTCCCACTTATGAGTGAGAACATGCGCTGTTTGTTTTTCTGTTCTTGTGTTAGTTTGCTGAGAATGATGGTTTCCAGCTTCATCCATGTCCCTGGAAAGGACATGAACTCATCGTTCTTATAGCTGCATAGTATTCCATGGTGTATATGTGCCAGAAGATTTTCTAAAGCATCGAGTTCTACATGAGTACTTACATGATCTGATCTGCCTTGCTTCACCCACCCACCTATCTACCGACATCATCCCCTATCACTCTCCTTTACATTCCTCATGCTCAGCCAGAGCATCTCACTGCTTTTCCTCAAATACACCGAACACAATCTTTCCCTACGGATTTTGCACTTGCCGTTTCCTCTGCCTGCACTCTCTTTGCCCACATATCCACATAGATGGCTCCGTCACTTCCTTCAGATCTCTGCTCAGATGCCATCTTCTCATTAGGGGTTCTTTTGAAGAATTCTATGTAAAATAGCTAGCTTTTCACCACTACCATTGCTCCTTTTGCCCCTTCTTGATTTATTTCTCTGTAGTATTCCTCACCAACTAACATGCTATCTATTTACTTTTTTTTTTTTTTTTTTTTTTTTTTGAGACAGGGTTTCACTCTGGTTGCCCAGGCTGGAGTGCAATGGCACAATCTCAGCTCACTGCAAACTCCGCCTCCCGCCTCCCAGGTTCAAGCAATTCTCCTGCCTCAGCCTCCCAAGTAGCTGGGATTACAGGCATGCAGCACCACACCCGGCTAATTTTGTATTTTTAGTAGAGACAGGGTTTCTCCATGTTGGTCAGGCTGGTCTTGAACTCCCAACCTTAGGTGATCCGCCCACCTGGGCTTCCCAAAGTGCTGGGATTACAGGCATGAGCCACCGCGTCCGGCTCTTACTTGTTTCTTTATTGTTTTCTCTTACTATTACTGCAATATAGGCACCATAAGAGTAAAAGCTTTGCTTTGTCCACTGCTGTATCTCCCAGCAACTAAAGCAGTACCTGGCATATGAACGTTTGATAAATTCTTTTTGATTAAATGCATTAATAAGTGCATTACCTTTCATCTTTTGTTTGACAAATTGATAAATGTTTTCTGACATATTACAAGTAATTTTAAGCGAAAACCCTTTACATTTATTTTGTCTCATATTTGTATGTTCTGTGTTTTAACATGAGTGGTCATAGTCCATTACTTCCTTCCCTCCCTCATCCCTCCTCCTATCAGTCCATTCATTTTTAAATGCGACAATGCTCCCTGATCCATATCCTTGTGCTATTCCAAAGTGTTATGCCATTTTCTCTACTTCATTTCTCAAGATTCGTGCTACCTGGGGAGGGGAAGAAGTGTCAGACGCACAGTGCTCAGAATGTACAGTAGGCATTTTTCTAGTAGTTTGGGAAGGAACCAACACTTAAAACATAGAAGAAAGGAGGAAAGAAAAGAACAATGGCTCTTCCTGGCAGCACTATTTTCTTAACCCTGATTCTCTGGTTACTCAGATAGCACATTGGCATTTTATACCCGCTGCTTTTATAATGTCTTAGATTATCATGATGATTGAGAGGCATAATTTGATCACCTGCTGTCAATGGTCATGGATGCATATTAGTTATCACAATGTATAACTGAATTAATAGAGCAGAAATTTGTCCCAAATAGCTGCACTGTTGTTTCATCCCCAGTCTCTGATTGCATGCTACTGGTCATTGCTGGTACTTAACTAGCACAATATAAGCTTCTTGCTGTGATGCCATTTTCTCACCCAGTCTGGCTGAGGTAACCTAGTTGCTTACAGAAAGAAAACTGACTCAGGAGTTGCTAACATGCTTTGCTTCTTAAAGAATCGTTATAATATGATCTATGTGAGGGATGTGAGATGAGTTGAAAACAACCAAAGAACCAAAAATAGGAATAAATCCTGAGAAGGGGGATTTGAAAGCTTTTAGGAACATAAAAGAAGCAAATGTAAGAAATGACAGAGGGAAGATTTTGCTGCGCTTCCAACTGACAGTAGAGATAGAGGAAAGGAAAAGAGGAATACTAAATGGCAAAAGAGCTCACCGTCAGATAGTTATCTCCTCTGCATGGAATGAACAAGGTTGAAATTAAACAGATAGTATTTACAGAAATGACTTAACTGGTAGATCTCTTTTAGATCAAACCTCACTACTGGTGAAGATGTAACACCAACTCATTTTCAGGTTTCCCCAACCTTGAGTAACCTCACCATATACCCCTCTGCTATGCTTCCTGACCTAAATACTGCAATTGTTACTGCTTCCTGAAGTGGGTCATAACACTGCATATTCCAAGACTACAAAATGAGGTGTTAGGACCCAATAGATGATTGCCACAGGTCTTTTTAATCCTAAAAAAAATTTTACACAAAACACTTTACACCAGCCTTGTACTCACAGATCACCCTGCAAGATATCAGACCCCTATCCAGAGTACCAGAAGGAAAGCTCACTACTTCTTCCCTTTGATTCTCTTCCCTCTTCCTACACAGACTTAATGAAGACATCTGCCTGACAATATTCAGCTTGTCAAATTAGACAAGAAACAGCCAAATCTGCCTTGTCATCTGTGTCCAAAAAAAAAAGGAATCTAAAGATGTCAGAAATATATATGCTTTATCTTGCCCTCAGCCCATTCTTGCTAATTATAAAAAAGAATGATGGATGCTAAATGGTTTTACACTTCTCTTAATTTTGATGTTCCCTTATGAAAAATGAATCTTTCTTACCACTGGAGCCCATGAACAGCGTGCACAAACTGGCTCTGATGGGGAGAAAAATTGCCTAAGAGTGGAGAGTAAAAATATGTGGCTTTTTCACTAGCTTGAATGCTTGAACCAATATGCAGAAAACCCTAGCTGCCAGAGAGAAAGATGGAAGTTGGACAGAGAAAAGGTAAAGCAGATGCTCTCAAAGGTTTGAAAAGCAATTCTAAGTTTCCACAAAACTAGAATTAGACCTGCAGATGACACATGTAAAATGCTGACACACCCATATCTGTTCCCCATGTTGCCTCTCTTGTCTTTTTCTCCCATTCAAATTTATTCCCTCTCCTCTCTCCTGCTTTTCTACATCTCAGCACCACCCTATATGTAATATAAAAGACAATGAAAAAAACAAGGAGACTATCTCTTATGCTCTCTTCGGAATTACTTGTTTGTGTATACTATTGTAAATTCTTGTTGGGCAGACATACTGTTATTTAAAATTATTTCCTTGATTATTTCCTCAAAGCCGGAGGCAGTGGCTGACACCTGTAATCCCAGGATCTGAGGAACTGCTTGAGGCCAGGAGTTTAAACCCAGCCCGGGCAACATAGCAAAACCATCTGTACAAAAATCTTAAAGAAAAGAAAAATTAGCTGGGCTTGGTTGGTAGGCTGAAGGGGGAGGATGGTTTGAGCCCAGGAGTTTGAGGCCGCAGCAAGCCATGAAGGCACCACTGAACTCTAGCCTAAACGACAAAGCAAGACATTGTCTCAAAAAAAAAAAAAAAAAAACACCAAATTATTCTTTCCTGTGATTTATAAATTTCTCTTTAGACTCTCCTTCCCTACAATATTTCAACTGGTGAAAAACTCAACCAAAAAATATTAGTTCTTTCATGGACGTTGGTCTTTACTGGTTGCCCAATCCATTCACCTTCCGCCGATTTCCTTCTGGGAAAATGCCCCTTCCCCATTGCATGTGGTCGTGGCAAGGAAGGCAATTGCCCGTCTTTGGAAACCAAGTGTTCCAGATCCTTTTTCTGGTAGTCCCAAGGGTCAGTTGTGTGACTTAACTCCAGCCAATCAGTTCTCTCTCTTCTGGGACTATGAATATTGAGTGAATAATACAAGAATGAAGAAAACATTGTAGAGATGATTTCATTTCAGTGGCAATAAAAGAGAAGAGGTGTGCTAACCAGACAAGTTTTGCCATGAGATGGTTCTGTTCTTCCTGCTTCCTGGTTTTCTAAATCCCCTTTTGCTCCTCTCTGTTCCCAAGCCTTGCCTTGCTGCCTGCTAGCCTGTTATCCCCACGTAAGCAAACACCATATCCATCCCTTCCCCTACCACCAAGGTCCTAAATAAATGTACTTTGGTTTAAGCTAACGGTAGTCAGTTTCTGTTGATCACAATTAGGGTAACTGATAGAATACTCTAGAGATGAAAGTGGAACTACGAAAGATCATTTGCAAACTATTTTTTATTGCAACAAAAATGCTTGTGAAGGGAAAATTGATAAGATTTTTCTATGTGGAGAAATAGACTACACAATTTGTAATGAAACATATTTTAAACAATTTTCCCTTTTAAATAATTTCAGTATGTCCTGGGAAAATGGAAGCCATCAAATTTTAAAAGAAAAATAGGCAGTTAATAATGTAAGGACTGTCCCTCTACTTTAGGACAGAGTTAGGGAGAAGGATATTAATAGATAATACCAGAGATTTTAAATTTGACAGCGTGAAGCCTGAAAAATTCTAAAATTTATCTAGATTAGGGAGAGTGCTGGATCAAAGATCGAATGACCAGAGTAATGGCAGTGGAGTGAGCAGATGTGACAAGAGGACATGTCATGAATGGCCCCAATTAATACTCTTGTTGACAGGCAGCTGAGTCATTAAATGACAGTGAACGAAAAACTGTAAATGAGTAGAGAGAACCCATGGGTAGGAGAAGACAACATAAGAAAACCAAATGATACACTTATAGCTTGATAATGGCTCCACTTAGTTAATGCTAGTTATTAATTTTTACTGATAAACTTCAGTATGTATCACTAATTTTATCAGGAAATTACTTTTCATATATATCTCTGCCATTTTAATTTTTTTATATGATAGGGAGAAAATGCAAAGATGAGGAATTCTGTGTTATAATAATGTACCATATCATGGGCAACACAGAGCTTGGACTGAATGGGTGACTCGTGTGTGTGTGTGTGTGTGTGTGTGTGTGTGTGTGTGTGTTGAGCATAAGTATACAGAAAAGCAAGAAGAATGAATGGAAATCTAAGCTTGAATTGCCTGAATCAAGATTCATGCTGGAGAGAAATGAAAACCAACATAAAGATTGTCGTTGAGGCTCTAAGAAATGATGCATGCTTAAGGAGTACTGGGAATAGAAAAAAAATAGCAGAATTCTGATACAAGAGTTCTGAGAGACAAACACATTAAAGAGAAAGAAGAAGCAGCAAAAAACATATGAGGGAAACTGGCTGAAGAAGTATCAAGGGAACTAAGAAAATACACTATTCAAGAGAGAGAGATTCAAGAGAAATGCTGCACACATCAAAGAAATTGCTGATAAAGAAAGGGCCTCCAGATTGGGTTCTGCATAAATGCATTATTATAGCATTAGCAACGTTTTTCTGATTTTTAATTAAAACACATGTATTACTAAACTTAGTAATATACTAAAAAGCATTTGGAATATACCAAAGATCTATTTTGACATTTTACCGCAATATAATTATTTCCAGAGAACAGGGATGTCTATTTTTGTGGCATAAATTACAGTCAAGGACCAGGCGCGGTGGCTCACTCCTGTAATCCCAGCACTTTGGAAGGTCGAGGCGGGTGGATCATTTGAGGTCAGGAGTTCGAGACCAGCCTGACCAACATGATGAAACCCCGTCTCTACTAAAAATACAAAATTATCTGAGCGTGGTGGTGCATGCCTGTAATCCCAGCTACCTGGAAGGCTGAGGCAGGAGAATTGCTTGAATCTGGAAGGCGGAGGTTGCAGTGAGCCAAGATCATACCATTGCACTCCAACCTGGCCAAACAAGAGTGAAACTCCGTCCAAAAAAAAAAAAAAAAAAAAATTACATTCAGAGACATGGAGACTGCTAGCACCAAAAAAAAAGTGTGCTTGACTAGTATCAAAGGAACAAAAGAAGTTGAGTCCAGAGTTAATCCCAGCCATAGTTCTACATATTTATGATTTGTTTTGTTACTCTACATGGCAAGAAAGCTACTTTGGAATCAAGCAAGCTTGTTTGAGCTCAGATCAGCTGCTTTCTAGGTGTGTGATCTCACAGTTATTTAATTTCTTCAAGCCTCCGTACCCTCATCTATAAAATGGAGCAAATAATATCTACTTCAGTGAGGGTTGCCTTCCTTAGTGTTCTTAATTATGGCTGATTATATATAAAGTGTTTGATATTGGAGTTATTTTTTAATGCCTGTACCTATCTGGTAAGATTTCAGAAGCTCCAACTTATGGTCAGGCACAGTGGCTCACACCTGTAATCCCAGCACTTTGGGAGGCCGAGGTGGGCAGATCATCTGAGAGGTCAGGAGTTCGAGACCAGCCTGGCCAACATGATGAAACCCTGTCTCTACTAAAAATACAAAAATTAGCCGGGTGTGGTGGCACGTGCCTGTAATCCCAGCTACCCAGGAGGCTGAGGCAGGAGAATCACTGGAACCCGGGAGGCGGAGGCTGCAGTGAGCTGAGATGGCACCACTGCACTCCAACCTGTGCAATAGGGCAATAGAGCGAGACTCCGTCTCAAAAAAAAAAAAAAGGAAAAAAAAAAGCTCCAACTTACTTGCCTTCTTTCCTTGTCACCATCAGCATCAACGCCTCCATTCCATACTTAGATTGAAATCCAAACTTCCCACTTTAGATTAAATCCTTTGGCTAAAGAATGTCCTGGTTTAAAAGATTAAAAATACTGAAAGATAACACATTAGGCTTGTCAGTCTGCCCCAATGGATAAGTTTATTTAATTTTTGATTGAGAGTGTATTTTAATGGGGGTAAAAAGTCATTGAAAGTCCTGAACCCGTTTGGAATAGTAGTGTAAGTGTATCATCCTGAGAAGGAAAACAGGGCAAAATGGGGAATCTGGAAGCACCGAAACAAACTTTATCTTCTTTATGGATATCTCCCAGGATCTAACTTAGTTTAGAAAGTGTTATTTCAGGCAGGGTGGAGAGAGAAAAAAAAAAGATCTGTTCAATATTCAACAGTTATGACTTTCTAAAGTGCCATGAGGGTAAAATATAAAAGCTTTTATTAAAATTCAAGCATTCATAATACATTTTTATTTATAGATAGCCTTTATTCCCAAAGCTCTTGGGACTTTGCAGACATGTTACAGTTCAACCTCAATTTATCTTCACAAGTATGTCACTAAAGTGTGTAAGGAGTAGGTATAACTCTATTATCTTCAGATTACAGATATAGAAATGAAAGCAGAGACAGATAAAGTAATTTATCTATGGCCTCACTACACGTAAGTGGTTCAGCAGGGAACAAAGCCAGTCATGTAATAGATACCTCTCCTGTCAGATAAGGACATCAGCATCCCATCCCAGCTAGGACCTGCCTTTTTCTGAATCCTTAGTACCAACTAATAGAAGGCTGGGAAGATGGAAGGTCCTATTCAGAGAAATAGAAATTAACAGTTCAGTCTCTGACAAATCATTGCTGATATGGTTGCTGTGGATTTGATGGCTGTGAGGTGAGCCAGAAGTTGAGGCTAGTCTAAAGGGCAGAGCAGTTTCTGGCCATTAGATGAACATCTGTGTGCCCTAAAGCCTGCTCTCCTGCACCTCCCACCATTCCTGCCTTTACCCAGCTTCAAGCCCAGCGTGGCCGAGCAAGTCACACTGCAACTTCGGCTCAGCTAAATGGGTCCTGAACCCTAACCTAGCCCACCCACCAAATCAGCATTGCACTGCAGCCACTGTCTGTCTCTGAGGTAAAACTGGAGCATACATCACTCTGACACTGAGCCAAATTCTGAGGCAAGACTTTCACTTTGTTTTTCCACCAGTTATTTTCTTTCAAAGGCCATTGTTCAGAAGAAAATAAAGGAAAGCTAGCATGAATATTTTCAGGGAAGGATAATAAACGAGCACTCATTCATTATTTTTGTTTATAAAAATCTACTTTCCTTTCTTGAGATAAATGAAATAAGATGGTAGAATAATTACTAAAATTGGATGTTTAACAATAAATGGTTAAGATTACTTATCTTAGGTAAAGATATGTAAAGACGTATAAAGCCTTAAGCCAAAGTCTTATTGCTTACGATTGTGACAAACTTGAATTTAGGTGAAAAAAAACTCGATTCAAAAATGTATGGTTGGCTTAGATACAAACTTCTCACTGTGATGCTTGAAGCAAACCAAAATAAAGCCCTCCCTCTACTTACATAGTCTCCTTTTTTCTATTCCCCAAAGTAGACCTCTCAATATAATTAAATCGTATTATTTCCTCTTCCAAAATATGTTTTACATTTTCTTTTATCTTTGTTAGAATGTTGCTACTGCTTAAAATGTACTTCCCTTCCATCCCAATTAATAATGATAAAAGATTTTATTCATCAGGAAGTTGTAACAACTCTAAATTTATATGTGTCTAATGCTATGACCTCAAAAAGAGTAGTTCATTTCAGGACTACAAAAAGAAATTTGTGAATCCACAATAAAAGAGGCAGATTTTAACACAACTCTTACTAACCAATAGAATAAAAAGACAAAAAATCAGTAAGGATGTAGAAGATTTGAATAACAGCATAGCAAACTTGTTCTTTTCTGCTACACACAGAATATAGTATTTATTAAAACTGGGTTCTCAAGAAGCTAAAAAAAGAAAAGGAAATTAAACCACAAATGTAAACTAAGGAAATATTGAAGCTAAGAGCAGAAACTGGGTTCTGTCACATATCCTTGTGTTTTGGTTGTTGTTGTTCTGTTTTTAATAACTCTTTCAAAATATAAAAACCGTTCTTAGCTCACTGGCCCAAACAAAAACAGGCCATGGGCCAGGTTGACCTGAGAACTATAGTTTGCCCACTCCTGCTTTAGATCATACAGACATTAAAATGATCATAAAAGATATTACAGGCCAGACACAGTGGCTCATGCCTGTAATCCCAGCACTTTGGGAGGCCAAGGCAGGAGGATTACTTGAACACAAGAGTTCAAGACCAGCCTGGGCAGCATAGTGAGACTCATCTCTACAAAAGAAAAAAGAATATATTATTTTTAAAATTTCATGTCAATACATTTTAAAATTTAGATGACATGGCTGGGCACAGTGGTTAAAGCCCGAAACCCAGCACTTTGGAAGGCCGAAGCGGGCAGATCACTTGAGGCCAGGAGTTTGAAACCAGCCTGGGCAACCTGGCAAAACCCCGTCTCTACTAAAAATACAAAAATTAGCTGGGCATGGTGGTGCACACCTGTAATCCCAGTTAGTTGGGAGGCTGAGGCACAAGAATCGCTTGAACCCAGGGGACAGAGGTTTCCATGAGCTGAGATCATGCCACTGCACTCCAGCCTGGGCAACAGAGTGAGACTCTGTCTCAAAAATAAATAAATAAAATAAAATTTAGATGACATGGACAAAGCACAAGCTACCAAAACTAAGACGAGAATAAAAAGTCTAAATGGCCTGTTAAAGATACTGGATTCTCAATTTAATTCCTTCCCACAGAGAAAATGACAGGCCCAGATGGTTTGCTGGTAAATTCTACCAAACGTTTAAACAGACTTTTCTAGAGAACAGCAAATGAGGCACTATTTCTCTTTATTTTTGAAGTTATTATGTTAATGTTGATATCAAACCATGACAAAAATGCTTCAAGAAAGAAAAAGTCTGAGTCAGTATCACTCAGAGCACAAATTGAAAAAATCCTAAACAAAATTCTAACATCAAATTTAGCAAAATACAAAAATCTGAGTTCATTCCAAGAGTGCAAGATTGGTCAAAGATTTAAAAATCAGTCAGTTCAATTTATCACATTAGTGGAAAAGAGAAAATTCATATGATCATTTAAATAAAGAAAGAAAATACTGTGATAAAATTCAAAATCTATTCATTATAAAAATTCTCATCAAACTAGGAATACAAGGTAATTTTCTTATTTTGTTAAAGAGTACGAAAAGGAAAGATACAGCAAGCATTATTCTTAGCGGTGAAACGGTGTAAGCTTTCTACTGAGATCTGGAAAAAGATGGGTATGTCTGTCGTTACCACTTCCTTTCAACATTGGAAGAAGGTAGCCACCAGTACAGAAAGGGAGCCCAGCTAATACAGAAAAACAAAAGGGAAAGAAAATGAGGAATGGGAAATGGGGGGAAAGACTGGAAAGAAAGAAATAAGAAATAAAACCCAGATGATATGTGCATGTGTTCATAGAAGTGTCAAAAGAATGACAGAAAATTAGCATTAACAAGACAGTTCATCAAAATTGCTACACAAGTAAATAAATGCATTCCCTTTCCTACTTCAGGTCAGGAAGAATATTCTCCTGTTATGTTCTAGAAGCTCCAGAGGCTCCTAAATATATTACTTTATGGCAACAATAAACAGAAAATAAAATTTTTAAATGATACTATTTATTATAAACCAAAAATGTTAAATTATTAAATATTAAATCTAACAAAAGACATATAAGACCTCTATACAGAAAACTATGAAACATTGAAAGACATTAAAGACTAAAACAAAAGGAGAGACACACCATGTTCATGAGTTTGAAGACTCAATAATGTAATGTCAATTTTCTTCAAACTGCTGTATAGAGTCAGTACAATCCCAGCTAAAATCTTAACCCATTTTTAAATTTGTTTTATATATGTGTGTTTATATATATTATGTGTGTGTTTATATTTATGTGTTTGTGTATTTGTCTTGTTGTTGTTTTCATGGAATTGGAAAAGCTGGTCCTAAAATGAAAATGCATCAAAATGCAATTGGACCAGTCCGGTTCCAAAATGGAAATATATGGAAATGCAATAGACTCAGAATAGTGAGGATACTCTCGAAGAAGAACATGATGCGAAGACTTACTCTGCAGGACATTGATACACCCTACATGTAAAAATAATTAACACAATATGGTATTGATTAAAGGACAGACAATAAAACAATGAAATGAAAACAAAATTCCAGAAATAGACCTGTTCATATCTAGATCCTGAATTACAATTAACATGGCACTTCAGAATAGCAGGGAAAGCATAACTTTATAATAAATGTTGCTGACAACATTGGAAATCCCCAAAGGTGAAAAAAAAAAATGGACTCTAAACTTAATCACATGCCATTCAGAGAAAACAATGCCAGAGAGATTGCAAATTTAAGTGTGAAAAAACAAAATTCTGAAGCTTCTAGAAGATGTTAGTAGAATTTCTTCATGACCTAGATAGAATTGGAAAAGACTTCATAAACAGGGCTCCAAAAGCAAAATCATAAAAAGAAAGACTAATTAAAGTTACTATATCAAGTTTATTGAGACATCAATAAGAGAGTAAAAAGTAAGCCATGAGTAGGAGACAATATTTTTAATATACATAAACAATTCTACAAACCAATAATAATAATAAAGGTGAACAACCAAATGGAAAAATGTGCAAGAGATTTGAACAGCCAACTCACAAAAGATGATATCCAAATAGTCAATGAATGTATGAACATGTGGAAGGTACTGAACTCATTGGTTAATGTAAACTCAGGGAAAATGTAAACTAAAAGTAGATAAAGTACCACTACAAACCCATCAGTGTGGCCAAAACTTAAGACTGAAAATACCAATCATTGAGGCATTCACTATTGTTTAGCATATAAAATTAGTGCAATCTGCTTAGCAGAGTTTGGCAGTATCTAAGGATTGAATACAAGCACACTGTAGATCTAGCACTTCCCCTCCTAGGAACAGATATAACAGAAATGTGCACATATGTGCACCAAGCGCCGTGTAGAAGCACGTTCTTAGCGGTATTATTTGTTTTTGCCTCAAACTAAAAATACCCAAATGCCCATTAACAGTAAAATTGATAAATGAATTGTAGCTGTAATTCTATAATGGAAGATTAAAAAATACTGAAAAATAAAAATTACAGTTAAAATAAAATCCTGGGTAAATTTCACAAATATGTTGAGCAAAAGAAACCAGCCATGAAAGCATTTATATTGTGTAATTTCTCACTATATAATTCAAAACGGACAAAACTAAACTATAGAGTTTAGCAACACATGCCTAGAGATAAATTTATAAAGCAAGCCAGAAGGTGATTACAATAATAGCCAAGGGAAGATGAAGGGAACGGAAGTTGGATTTCTGGGGTGCTGGCAGGATTTTGTTTTACTTTTATTTTAGATTTGAGGGGTACATGTGAAGGTTTGTTACATAGGTAAACACCTGTTGTGAGGGTTTGTTGTACATATTATTTCATCACCCAGGTATTAAGCTTAGTACCCAAGAGTGATCTTTTCTGCTCCTCTCCCTCCTCTCACCCTCCTCCCTCAAGTAGACCTCAGTGTCTATTGTTTTCTTCTTTGTGTTCATGAGTTCTTATCATTTAGCTCCCACTTATAAGTGAGAACATGTGGTATTTGGTTCTCTGTTTCTGTGTTAGTTTGCTAAGGGTAATAGCCTCCAGCTCCACCCATCTTCTCACAAAACACATGATCTTGTTCTTTTTTGGTTTCCTTTTTGAGACGGAGTCTTGCTCTGTCACCCAGGCTAGAGTGCAGTGGTGCGATCTCGGCCCACTGCACCCTCCGCTTCCAGGTTCAGGCAATTCTCCTGCCTCAGCCTCCCAAGTAGCTGGGACTACAGGCATGCACCACCATGCCCAGCTAATTTTTGTATTTCTAGTAGAGACGGGGTTTCACTATGTTGGCCAGGATGGTCTCGATCTCTTGACCTCGTGATTTGCCTGCCTCAGCCTCCCAAAGTGGATCTTGTTCTTTTATATGGCTGCATAGTATTCCATGGTGTATATGTACCACATTTTTCTTTATCCAATCTGTCGTTGATGGGCATTTAGATTGAGTCCATGTCTTTCCTATTGTGAATAGCGCTGCAATGAAGATTTTATTTCTTGATCTGGGTGGTGGTTACATGCCTTATGATAAATTATTAGGCCATACATTTTTGGTTTTCTGGTTTTGTTTTGTTTTTTTTCAGACAGAGTCTCACTCTGTCGCCCATGCTGGAGTGCAGTGGCGTGATCTCAGTTCACTGCAACCTCTGCCTCCTGGATTCAAGTGATTCTCCTGCCTCAGCCTTCCAAGTAGCTAGGATTACAGGCACCTGCCACCACGCCCGTCTAATTTTTGTATTTTTAGTAGAGGCGGGGTTTCACCATGTTGGCCAAGCTGGTCTCAAACTCCTGACCTCAAATGATCCACCCACCTTGGCCTCCCAAAAAGTGCTGGGATTATAGGCATGAGCCACTGCACTTGGCCTGTATATGTTTTAATTGCAAAATTTAAAAGCTTTTTTAAAAACCTTCAACATGAACCTGTTGGTGGTATCCAGTGACACTGCTACTTGCAGCAAACGGCCTGTTAAATTCAGCCCTGGCCTTTGCATTGTGCTTTCAGTAATCATATATGAAAGCCCAACACAGCAATTCTTACTGAAGCTATCATCTCACTATTTAAATGAAAGACTTTAGAATTTTTCTTTTTATGCAAAATGAATTGTAAGGATTTTCAGAAGAGAAAGAACAGCAAACATTTCAAACCACATGTAGTTTTAATTAAAACTCTCCTAGTAGAAAAATAAAAACGTTATCATCAGCTGCTGTATGTACCCTCTAGGACCTCCATAGGAGTGCTCTGCTTTCCTTAGGAGAACTGTCAATATGCACACACACTTGAAACAGATGAGAGACTTAGCAGCAAAGATCCTCACCCTGTGTGGTAGCCCATCACAGGAAGGGGCAATGGAGCCCAGTGAGTTCTCTCTTCACCATGGAGCTGCCTGCCACCCAAGACAGGCATTTAACGTGTTGGCTCTGGCAACCCTCACTTCCCTTGTCATTCCAATTAAGCTATTAAAATCAATGCAGAAGTCTTAGCTACTTGGGAGGCTGAGGAGGAAGAAGCATTTAGCCCATGAGTTCAAGACCATCCTGGGCAACTTAGAGAGGCCCTGTCTCTACAAAAAGAAAAAAAAAAGAAGGGTTTTTTTAATTAGCCAGGAGTGATGATAAATTATTAGGCCACTACAGGCCTGTAGTCTGAGCTACTGGAGAGGCTGAGGCAGGAGGATCACTTGAGCCCAGGAGTTTGCTGCAGTAAGCTATGATAGTGCCACTGCACTCCAGTCTGGGTGACAGGGTAAGACGCAGTCATTAAATAAATAAATAAGTAGAAGTACTTAAAGCTAAAGTGTTATGGTAGATGTTCTTAAAGGGGTCAGAAATTTGTACCCTGACTTCTTAGCAAGATGCTTTTCCCCTTTGTTAACCTCAAAAAGAAAAAAGTCTAAAGGTCACACCTATATTCCGTGGCTTCATTGATTTCTTCAGTTTCTATTCCACTAGGTGAATGTTTACCCTCTCAATACTTTTTTAAAATTTCTATTTGATATGAGAGAGTAAAAGTTTACACTTTAAAATCCTCACCACTCACCTTCACCGTCCCCCAACAAAACCTCAGCTCTTCCTGGACCAAAATCTCAACTAGTGTCCAGAGACATGGATACATACCTAGAGCAAAATAAATCAAATGGGAATTTTAATGCACTCAATACAGTTGAGCTAAAAGTCACTTATTTTATGAAGAAAAGATTACAACCTTTCTTATGCTAGAGCACACTCGCTTCTTGAACAAAGTTCAGTGGTTAAAGCTGGTGGGGAAACGACCTATTTCTGATGACAGATAAATAAATTCCAGGTTAAATACTAGAGAAATATCTTAATGAAGATATTTTTCAGACTAGAGCAACCCCCCGAGGGAAACAGTTTGAAGTGACATCATTTGAGACATTTAAATTATAGTGGATAAAGTACTCAAACCCACCACGAAGAAACACTCTTTGTAGAACTCATGGGAAAATTACTGGGATTTATAATAGGCCTTTTCTATGAGGAGGTAAGCCTACGAGGCAGACCTGCTATTGAATAAATGTTATTTTAAATGGAGTGTGGCTGTATTGTAACTCAGTTCCTCCTTCTATGGAGAAGAGCATGAATGGGTAGGTTAGCCAAAAAATTAATAGGTTTTTTCTTTTTAAAGCAGTAGATTTCTTCACAAAGCCTACCTAATTATGTGAGTTTTTCCTCAAGAATGACATGCTTCAATGCTCATTTTCTTTCAACTATTTTTTTAAATGTTATCTACCCCAGGACTTCCAACCCCCTTTCTCTAACAAATCAGCATGTATCCGAGAAGTTCTGAACTAACACAGCTTTGAATGTCAAATGTTTAAATTTGAATGTTCTGCCTTTTCGATAAAATGAATTTAACAGTGACCCTCCAAGGAATTTTCCACTTCCAGTTTGACCCAGCACAGCCCTCATTAAGCATGTAGCACTCCACAAAGAGTAAATCATTTATTTGGAATCAGCCCTTATGAGCTAGAAAAACTACCTTTCAGAAAGCCTTCATTTCAAAGGACAATTGCCATATTCTGTAAGCCTATTGATTTTTCTTCACTGTTGGAATGAAGAATGTAAACAGAATTGCATATTTACTCATTGCCTTTTCTGATACCTTTGCTCTGAGAGCTCAACACTTCTGTCCCACGTGTATGAAAGGCTGCTCTTTCCAGAGCTGGTCCGTGTGAGATGATTAATGAATGGCCAGACAAAATTCTGATTAATGCTCCACTATTAAGATTTGCCTTTACTTCAAGAGCTTTTTATAAGTTCATAGTTTTGACCCCACAAGCCTTTCTCCCCTCCCCGCCCCCTTGGTAATTGCTAAAGTTTGACAGCCACTGTGTTTGCTGCCTGTAACATATGGCTAATTGAATCAGAGTTGGGGAAAGAACCAGTAGATTCCTAATTATGATCCACTCCACAGATCTGAAGCCTGAATAAGCAGGAAACAAGGAAAAGGCTGCAGAGCCTAGAAAACCTATTATAGCAGTGATTGTAGCAGGATGCAAACATTTCTAAAACTGACTGAATATCATTTATTTAGAAAGCGTAGTTTGCTTTCTGTCTTTTAATTACACAAAGCAAAGAAAGATTAGAGAGAGATTTGCTTTTATCTGTGTGATTTTTGCACGTCTGGACACTGGACACCTCATATTCTCATAATCATATTTTAGTAGACATTTGCATTTCTAATAAGGCAAACACGCTGGATTTTCATCTTATAGGTTCTTCTCCATCCTCAACACTCCAGTTATGAAGACACATGTATATATTTTTAAATGCGTGTTTCAATTTCAAATGAATTTTTCTACAGCAGTTAATGGTAACATACGTCCTCTGAATTGCTTCCCCCGGGGTGAAGAGTAAGGCAATAAATGAAATATTCATCGAATATTGCTGCTGAACATTTAACTAACAATGCAAGGCACATTACTAGGTGTCAGAAGGGTAGTCACACGATAAAACACAGCTTTTCCATTTGTTTTCAGTGCTTGGGGAAGTAAGCAAGATGAACAATAGCAGTATAATGTGAGATAGGTCATGGTCTATACATAAGGAATATATTATTTGATTAATGCCTTCCACTAGACTATAAATGCTATAAATGAAACCTAGCGCAGTGACACATCATAGGTTTCAATAAATATTAATTATGAATGAATAAAGGAAGGAGGGAATATAATATACAGTTGTATTGGACTTTTGAGAGAAATCACTTCTGATTATGGGATTCTAGAGAGACTTTCTTAAGAAAGATTTTGGTTTAAGTCTTAAACTAATGGATAAGCTTATAGTAGGTATGACGTGGGTCACTCTACTGAGATGACTCAAGCATAGGCAAAAAAGTAAGATACAGGATATATTTGGGTGGCATAATTAATCTAGTTTGTTTAAGAAAGTCATCTATAATACTTGACATTTTTTCAGCATGTTATAAATTTTATAAAGATACGTGAAAAAGAGTAGTGGGAGACAGACCTAGAAAGGTATATTGGGAACAGATCTTGGATAACCTTGATTACAGGTTAATGATCATGACAAAAAGCAGTGATCCGTCAATGTCTGTGGGTTAATTCAACTTGTAACCATTTATTCATAACAGGAAATGTTCTCTTCTCTGAAGTCTTTCAAGAACTCATGTACTGAAATTAACATATTATAGTAGTAAAGATAAAGTAATGGCTGTCCCTGGAATCCGTTCTCAGGATCAACTTGGAAGGTAGTAGAGCTGGATAATTCCACTGAGAATTGACATCCATATTAGAAACTTCAGTCCCTCTCCCTTTTTCCTTTTGGCAGCTTGCCAGCTGTAACTAAAAATAACTCAGAACTTTAATTTAAGGGATAATATCTATGGTGTCTTTGTTAACAGTCATATTTTTATTGTAAGAACTTAGAAGAAGGAATAAAATATCTCATTGAAAGGCTAGGTAGTGATAAGAATGTAGTTTCTTTGGAATTTGTGGCAAAGACTATCAATTGTTTACACCAACAGCTGTTCTTCTCTAATAGTATATTAACATTATAAAACCCATTATTTTTGACAGCAAATATAGATACCTGGAGAATTCCAAGAATACAGTCTAAGTTTCTAACTTTCCTTGCTAGTGTAATTACGTGAATAATTTCTGGCCAATAAGACATAAGCAAAAGAATTGTGTGCAACTTCTGGGAAGAGAAGAGTTGTGACTTCCTTCATCTTGTTCTTCACCTTGCTGTCTGGAATATGAACTTGATGGCTGGAACTTGATCAGCCTTCTTGGATCAGGAGGCGGCCTGGGAATAGGAATAGAGCTGAAGAGAAGCCACTGCGTTCTTGAAAATTATAAAGATGCCATGCCATTTCAGCTTGCTTTCCTGTGGACTTCATTTATATGTATGAAATAAAAGTTTATATTGTTTAAGCTCCTGTGGGTTTTCTGTCACTTGCAACTAAATACAAACTTATATAATTTGAAATGTTAAGAAATTAAAGAATTTTTAGGAATAATAGCAATATATAAAGCATCTTACAGTAAATTAGATTGTTGCTAAGGAAATGTTCATTCTTCCCCTTTCCATAGAAGGAACACACTTCCCTACTGATGGATTTAGCCATGTGACTTCCTTTAACCAATAAGATGTTAGCATACATGATGAGAGCCAAGGCTAGAATGTGTCTGTGTGATTGAGTTTGCCTCCTGCACTCCTTCTTATTGCTATGAAAAGAACTTCTGCTGGATAGCTATTGCTTTGTAGACCAAGTCCCAAAAAGAATATTCATGAAGGAGACTCAAGCCCAACCCTCAGCCAGAGCTTGAAGAAGCTGAACTAGAACTGACACACAAATGAATGAACAAGAAATAAATACTTATGGTTTTATGTCACTAGATTTTGTGATTGTTTGTCATCCGACATTAACTGACTAATGTACATCCTCTACAGCCTCTGTTTAAATTTGTCAGGATTTTAGGCATTGAGAACTACAGGCTATGGTTTTCAACCCAAAAATCATCACTACAATTCACTATAGCATTAAACCAGCAGATTACCAACATTTTAGTACCACTAAAGTGACTTAAAGATACGAATACTTGGTTGGGCACGGTGGCTCATGCCTGTAACCCTAGCACTTTGGGAGGCCAAGGCAGGTGGATCACCTGATGTCAGGAGTTTGAGACCAGCCTGGCCAACGTGGTGAAATCCTGTCTGTACTAAAAATACAAAGATTAGCCGGGCATGGTGGCATGTGCCTGTAGCATCAGAAGGCTGAGGCAGGAGAATGACTTGAACCTGGGAGGCAGAGGTTGCAGTGAGCTGAGATCACGCCACTGTACTCCAGCCTGGGCAACAGAGCAAGACTCTGTCTTAAAAAAAAAAAAATTACAAGTGCTTAATTCATATTTACACTACGATATGACTCTATGTAATTAAGATCAAAAGCCAAGTTATTTCTATGCTCAGTGGCTTTTACAGTTTTAATAGAACTCATAGACTCAATTTGTCTGGAAATGTGACAGTATCACAACCAACTGCCTTTGCCACGAGTACCAGAGCATTTGAAGATTTCCTTTTATGTTTATAAACTGAAGGAATTTCCTTACACCATTTATTCTTGATCTCTCTCATTCATTGCAACTGACATGCCAATCATTCCTGTTGAGGACATTAATAAATGACAATAAAAGAGGTACAAATAATTGCAAGATAGGCAATCCTCAAGAGGTTTTTTCTTTCTTTTTTTTTTGTTTTTTGTTTAATTATTTAGCCCAAAAAACTCTCCAGCCTTAGAATCTAATATTTTAAATTATCTTTTGGGGCTATTTGCTTAGATACCTGAGAAAGCTGTCATCTCCTAATCTTCCTAAATAAACTCTTCTTTATTTGTTCAATTCTCCTCCTACTTCTCCCCCAGCCCCATCACTGCATGCATGTAGACATATTTTTCCTCTAGTTTGGTTTTGCTTGCTAACCGTGGCCCCAGACACTTGGCTATGGACCCACAGGGCTAACAGGTGTCCATAGACCTCTCCATGAGCTCACCCTTTGTTAGCTGCATGCTTGGGCTTCTTGGGCTTTTCTGCAGTCTTTGACTTGTCACCCATGTAACAGATGCACTAGACTCTCCATCACTCTCATTACCCCTTCCAAAAACTTCCAAACTTCCAAAAACTTCCAAAACCCCTTCCAAAAACTTCCAAAACTTCACTTCACCACATTCTTTCTTTTTACTTTTCTTTCTTTCTTTCTTTCTTTTTTGAGATAGAATCTGGCTCTGTCGCCCAGGCTGGAGCACAGTGGCACGATCTCGGCTCACTGCAACCTCCGCCTCCCAGGTTCCAGCAATTCTCCTGCCTCAGCCTCCTGAGTAGCTGGGATTACAGGTGCCCACCACCGCATTCGGATAATTTTTTGTATTTTAGTAGAGATGGGGTTTCACCATGTTGCCCAGGCTGGTCTTGAACTCCTGAGCTCAGGCAATCCACTCACCTCAGCCTCCCAAAGTGCTAGGATTACAGGTGTGAGCCACCATGCCCGGCTGTTCTTTCTTTTTTCTCTAATAAATCCAAGCTCCTTCCCTTTTCTATAATATATCTCTTGTTTCAGTAATACTTATAATGGCTCTTGATTCCCTAACCAAACCATTTGTTTTTATGCCATTTACTTTCCACGATATCCTGTTCTCCTCCCACAACCACACTATTCACTACTGCCAAATGGTACTCAAAAGCAGACCCTTCTGAGCTTTTGTGCATAAAAAGGCATATAACATGCCAGGCTCAGTGGCTCATGCCTGTAATTCCAGCACTTTGGGAGGCAAAGGCAAGAGGATCTCTTGAGCCCAGGAGTTAAAGACCAGCCTGGGCAATCTAGTGAGACCCCATCACTACAAAAAGCTTAAAAATTAGCCAAGTATAGTGGTATAAGCCTATAGTCCCAGCTACTTAAAAGGCTGAGGCTGAGGCTTGAACCCAGGGGGTTGAGGCTGCAGTGGGCTATGATCACATCACTGCACTCCAGCCTGGCCAATAAAGCAAGACCCTGCCTAAAAAAAAAAAAAAAAAAAAAAAAAAGGAAGGCATATAACAGCAGAGAAAGAAGTCGTCTTGGGTTTTTTGTCTCAGTAGCCTAAACCCACAGTTTGCTAGGGGCTTTCATGAACAGGCATGTTGTGAGATATTTAAAATTTTGAATTATTGGACACCACACAAACTACCACTATTAAGTTTTTGAAACTATTTAATAAACGAAATGTTAGGATTTTAGCATTTTGTTTGTTTACTTGCTGTTTCTTTCTTTCTTTGCCTTAGTTTAAGGATTCTATGAAAAAATTGACATAGTAAGGACACTATGAGACTGGAAAGGCAGGGAACCTCTGTAGAATAGTAAGGACTCATGGCACAGAAAAAATTTAGGGGAAAACATAGAGTAAGAGCAAGGCTTACCCTTCACCTAGGCCCCTGACTACCACAAGATTCCTTGGCATGGAGAGATGGAGAAAACAAAGGGAGGAATGAGTGGACCCAGAAGAGAGGAACCCAGTACTCTTTTCCTATGGCCCAGCTCCTTCGACATTAAAAAAAACAAAAAAGTATACCTACGAAACGAACCTGCATGTTCTGCACATGTAACCCAGAACTTAAAGTATAATGATAATTTAAAAAAAAAAAACCCAGATAAATATGTGGGATCTTAGAGCAAAGGAGACTTGAGCCTTATTTTCTGAGTAGCTTCTTAGAAATTGGCAAGAGAGGGTCTTAACAGCCTCCTCAGAGCTTTACAAATATCAGCAAGACATGGGAGTAGAATGTGACTCCCAAGAACCCTAGAAAGGCATGATAGTAGCTGAGAGCCCAGAGGATTTCATTCAGACAGGAATGAAGAATGCACCCATGACAATGTACACTGTGTTGGTCAGCTTTGGCTGCCATAACAAAATACCATAGACTGGGTGGCTTAAACAATAAGAATTCATTTCTCACAGTTCTGGAGCCTTGAAGTCCAAGATCAAGATCCCAGCAGGGTCAGTATCTGGTGAGGGCTCTCTCCTTGGGTTGCAAATGGCCACCTTCTCACTACATCTTCACATGGTGGAGAGAGAAAGAGAGTGAGCTTCAGTTTCTCTTATTCTTCTCGTAAGGACATTAACCCATCATGGGGCCCACTCTCATAACATCATCTAAATCTAATTACCTCCCAAAGGCTCCACCTCTAAATACCATCACATTGGGTTAGGGCTTCAGCATGAGAATTTGAGGATAACACAAACATTCAATTCATAACATACATGGACAAGACGGGACAATGGGTGTCTAGAGATGCATGTGTGATCAAATGTCCTCTTCAGCTGTGAAGGCTTAGAATTAAGTAAGCACGCCAGGTCTTAAATGCAATACAAGGAAAGAGAGGTAAAAGAAATGGGGAAACTGACTGCAATTAAGTCTCCACCATGCTAGAGGAGTGGGTGTTCAAATAGAAATTAAATTGGGTTATTGAAAAATAAACATACATTTCTTACATAATTTCTTCTGTGGACTGAGATATAAATGAGCCATAAATGCTCATAAAATGGAAGTGATTTTACCACTACTGGGGCAGGTGCCATTTTCAAATGATTCTGCTTTCCTTTCTAAGACAAGTGCCCTGTCTAAGCACAAAGAAGAATGTTTTCGATACCCTTGATAGAGATTGTGACTCAAAATTCACCATGCCCACTGCAATACATTTTGTAAATATTAGAGCTAGAAGGAAACACTAAGAATATTTGTTTGGTGGTTTTCAAGATTTTTAAGCTCAAATACTATCTCCCAAATAGACTATTCCAAATAGAATATTATTAGAGGCCCCAAGGTATAAAATGGATTAAAAGTGGTATAATGTTAGCAAAATTTTATCCTTAATTCAAATGTGTAATATGTATTAATTATACAAGTGATCAATGATAATAGAGCTGTTTTATAAATGCAAAGAAATTGAAAATTAGAAGTTATTAGTGTGAACTATAGTCTTAAATTAGACATGTAGTCTTAAACCAGACAGGATGCCCAGTTTATTTCTGTATTTTGTATTCTCCATTTCCGTTGCCTGCTTCACAAGATAAATAGTTGGAAGTGGTAATAATTTTCTAATAGCTTACCTTGTTGTCTCAGATTACTCTTCAGTGTTCTATTATCTATTACAATGTAGCAAACCACCTTAAAACTTAGTGGCTTAAAATGACAATTTCTGAAATTCAGGAATTGAGGCAAAATCTGGCTGGTTGATTCTTTTGGTCAATGTGGCTGTTAACCGGAGTCACTCTTCAGTGGTACTCAACTGACAGATGACCTGGTCTGGGGTGGTCAACGTGACCATACTTACATGCCTGATGCTTTAGTGGGCACAGGGAGTAGGTAGGCTCAGCTAGGCCTGTCTCCCTCTCCATACAGACTCAGAGCCTCTCCATGAACTCATTCCAGCAGGGACTAAACTTTCTTGCATGGTGGCTCAGGGGTCCAAGAGTAGGTGTTTCAGGAGGCGTAGGCAGAAGCTCCAAGTCTTTTTATAACCTAGCTTCAGAAACTCCAAAGATACTTTTCAACATATTCTATTACTTAAACAAGTCACTAAGGCCTGCCTAGGTTCAACTATCCCGGAGTTGAGCAAATTGATGGTGGCCCGCTTAAAGACAAGTTAACACATCTGAGGAAAGCAAAAAAGGCATTTGAAAGAAAAATGACATTTCAATATTTAATAAGTAATATTATCCACAAACATTAACTTATGTGTTCAGTGTGGAGATAATCAGTAAACAGATTTTTCAGGCTGCCATTGTTTGGTGGAAAAATAACTTTCAAACATATATTATTAAATTATGGCATGTTAAGTGATTTCTTTTCTAAAATCCCACATGCCTGAGGAATCATTTTGTCAGATATTTTCCGAAATTTTCAAAAAAAATGAGATTTATGTTAGTTTGTATATTGAGTCTAAAGTTTGCTTTCATTTCTTTACTGGCACTTTAATTTATAGCTGTAACTCATTTTGGACCTTGAATTCCAAACAAACATAAGCTTGTTCAGGTTCTAGAACTTAGTGCGCATATCAGTACAAATTATCCTGAAAAGCCTACAATTGAAAGTTTAAGCTCTAATAAAATTGAAATTTGTATGGCATTATCTAATACTGTGTGCAAAGATGTTAGAATCTTTATAATCGCTAGTGCTTGTCTTATACCTCACATGATGACGAATTAAATACATCTTGGCCACAACTTTTCCATAAGCCACCAATCCTTTGGTGCTTTTCCCCTCTATCACTGCTCTTACACAATCACTGAAGACATTCCTACATTAGTAGTATTTGCAAACTGATTTTAACTGTTATCATTGCTTTCTGGTTACTATGAGTCATCTGTTTAACAGATCTTCTTCATATCTGCTTACCGGAATATACCATAAACTAAGCAAAAATAAAAAGCATTTGCAGTATCATCAGTTGCAGTATCATCGGTTGTGCTTAAGAAGGCATGTAACATGCCAGGCTCAGTGGCTCATGCCTGATGTAAAGGTTTCAGGCATGAAATCTTTGTAAAGATTTCATATCATCTCAGCTTTCTGACCAGGACATCAAGTTCTTTAGATGCATTCTTAAATCCTCTTTAGAGTATGTTATCAGACAATGTTACTGACCTGCACCCGTGTTTGTTACTATGTCGTATCAGTTATCTATTGCTGTATAACAATCCACCCCCAAAGATCAGTGACTTAAGAAGGCAACTTATTATTTTTAATAATTTTGTGGGTTAGCTGAGCTGTTCTTCTGCTAGTCTTGCCTGAGATTACTCCTGTGTTTGCATTGATCAGGTGGCTTGCCTGGGGCCAGAGGATCTAAAATGGATTCACACATATGTCTTGGGCCTTGGTGCTGGCTGTTAGCTAAGCCATTGTTTCTGCATGGTTTCTCATCATTCAGTAGCTAGGTGGCTTTACATGGTGCTCAAAGCATTCCAAGAAGGAAAGGCAGGCGCTCCACTGAAGGTCTAGTGTCTACGAAATGTAACTTCAGCAACGTACTATTAGTCGCAGCAAATTACCAGGCAAGACCAGATTCAAGGAGTGGGAAAATAGACTCCACCTCTTGAAGGGAGGAGCTGCAAGATATTGATGAAAGAATCTGGAATCCTTATTTTTAGATTCACAAAATTTTATTTCAAAACGGTGTTATAACTTGCCACAGAAGTATCCTGCAAAGCAATCACATTGGAGATTCGGTCATTCTTCCTATCACAAAAGCAAATCCCAAAAGTAAATAATGCTTTCTTAAAAATTACTATGCCTTTACATTTTCATTTTTTTCCTGATACTTTAATCTGTAGCTGTAATCCACTGGGACCCTGAATTGCCAAACAAAAGTAAATTTGCATCACAGTGACTTTGAAGAGAATTTTCTGCATATGGCTTTCATTTTGCATACCCCTGTCAGTTTGGTCGATAAAATTTAAAGACACATTTAGTACTTTATAGTATGACTTGTTTTATCCTGGGCTTGATCAATACAGCATGTCTCTCTTAAAGTGCAAGCCTGATCGATATTACAATTTCCATCTTCACATTTGCTTTTTAAATGTCCTGCTTTTAACCAGCAATCCATTTGTAGTTGCAGAGGTAATTGTTCTACTTCATCTAAATATATATATATATATATAAACATAAAAGTTAAACACAAAGCATCAAAACATGTTAACAACTTTATTACAAAGGTAAGGTAACAATCATACAAAACAAAAAATAACCATTTAAATATACTGCCATATGCATTCTCAAGAGGAGACACAGAAATTGGTTACTTAGGGCAATATCACTGATGATTATGTAGTGAACGAAAGCAGGCCAGTTAGATGTGTGCTTGTCTTGCTTGTCATTGCTTTGGTGACAGACCGTACATTCATTTGTATAGTTTCCTGTGAATGGGCAGAGGCAGGAGGATCACTTGAGCCTGGGAGGCAGAGGTTGCATTGAGCCGAGATTGCACCACTGCACTCCATCCTGGGTGACAGAGTGAGACCCTGTCTCAAAAAATAAATAAACAAAAAATCAAACAGTAATCTTGTTCTTATAATATACACCTCCTAGAACTAAAAATAACTGAATTTTCCTACCAAGTTTGTGCACGCATACACACACACGTATAATCTCACGGAATAACATGAAATACTACAAAGAGAATGCATTGCCATTAACATTCCCTTCAACCAACACGGAGCAAATCCTCCTCTTGGTGCCTTTAGCAGCTTTAAGTTCTTAAGTTAAATAAATCACGGTGAAGAACTCTTGCTGACATAAATTTTCAAAGTCTATTTTGATTTTAGGGCTCTGACTCTCACCAAACTACTTACTGATTTAATTTCTCAGGTACAACATCATGTAGATAAAATCAAGATCTAGTCTTCCCAATTTTCAAAAAGGACAATCTTCTACTCCTTCAAAACTATAAAATTATTACTTCCCTGGGCATACTTTGAAAACTTTATGCCAAAGACTGAAGAAGAGACAATATCTAGTGTTGAGGAGGTTTCAGGAAACTAGGTATTGTAAGTTGTTACAATAGTTCTGGAGGGCAACTTGGCAATAAGTATAAAATAGGTTTTTTATTTTTATTTTTTCTTTATTTTATTTTATTTTTATTTGTTTATTTATTTATTTATTTTTGAGACGGAGTCTTGCTCTGTCGCCCAGGCTGGAGTGCTGTGGCGCAATCTCGGCTCACTGCAAGCTCTGCCTCCCGGGTTCACGCCATTCTCCTGCCTCAGCCTCCAGAGTAGCTGGGACTGCAGGCGCCCACCACCACGCCTGGCTAATTTTTTGTATTTTTAGTAGAGACGGGGTTTCACCATGTTGGCCAGGATGGTCTCGATCTCCTGACCTTGTGATCCGCCCGCCTCAGCCTCCCAAAGTGCTGGGATTGCAGGCGTGAGCCACCGCACCCGGCTAAAATATGTTTTTTAAATTGTCCAGTTCCTTCGATTGAGCAATTTTACTTCTAGCAATTTAGCTTAAAGAAACAATCTTCTTGTGTATATAAATTTTACTAGAAATCACAGTATTTTTTAATATCACCAAATTGGCAACCATCTAAATGTCCAAGAGTGTAAAACTGGTTAAATAAACTGTATTATGTCCATATACGAACCAGTAGAAGAACATAGTGACTAAAATCTCAGTATTCGTGGTGACCTAAATTTGAGTTCAAGTCACATACTACCTGTGAGACAGTGAGAAAGTTATTTAAATTTTCTAAGCTTCAGCTTCCTCATGTTAAAATAACCTTGCAGAACTATTGTGAAGTTTAAACAAGTATTTTAAGTATTTATAGCTCTACTACACAGCAAGTGCTCGGTAGATCTTAACAATTAATATTCTTGTTGATTTAATTGAGTTGTTTGGGAGCCATTAAAAATCATTTTATAAAAAAATCCTTAATCATATGGAGACTAAGGGTGACAAAATAGTGTATTCATGATGATGCCAAATTTGTGCATGCATTTATTCTTACAAAAAAACCCACTGAAAGATAATCATCAAAATGTTTAAAATGACAACCCCTAAATGCTCAAGTTCTGGATGATATTAATTTTTTAAATTTTCTTCTTTTATATATAGTCATAATTTTCCAGAATAACCAGTTTTTGTTTTATATGCAGAAAAGAAGACACGGTTTTTTAAACCACCTTTACACTAGTTTGCTACTTAAACTGTACACCAGGTTTTCTCAGTTGAGTTTTTCCATGAAGAGAAAGCAGACTTCAGGCTAAGCCAGTGTCTTTTTTTATTTTTTATTTTTTTGAAACGGAGTCTCGCTCTGTCACCCAGGCTGGAGTGCAGTGGTGCGATCTCTGCTCACTGCAAGCTCCGCCTCCCGGGTTCCCGCCATTCTCCCGCCTCAGCCTACCGAGTAGCTGGGACTACAGGTGCCCGCCACCACGCCCGGCTAATTTTTTGTATTTTTAGTAGAGACGGGGTTTCACCGTGTTAGCCAGGATGGTCTCGATCTCCTGACCTCGTGATGCACCCGCCTCGGCCTCCCAAAGTGCTGGGATTACAGGCGTGAGCCACCGCGCCCTTGTCTTACTGAATGGAACTATTTTCCACCACCCAGGAGAGATCTTCCAGCCTCCACATAAAACAAGTTGCAGCGCCTTTGTGCTTTTCATTACCTTTTGGCTCTTTAGACAGAGCTAGCTTTGATACTCAGAAAACTAAAAGTTTAATAATTTAGTAAATGTCAGTAGTCAAATAATCTCCAGGGGCATAAGACAAGGATCTGTTCTGCCTTTCTCTATCATTTTTCCTGCTTTCTTAATAAGCACATGTTGCTTGCCTACTCCTGTGGTGAGGAGATGGGATATTGGAGTTCAGAGATAAATAAGATATAGTTCTTACCGTCAAATGGTTCATCGTTTTAAAGAAATAGCATTTGTATAGCAATTTACCAAGCACTTTCTGTTTAATTCTTATAGCAACTCTGTAAAGGGTGGAATAGTATGACTATAATGATGATCAATTTATAATTAAGACACAAGAGACGTCAGTAATTTATTCCATTATTGGTAAGCCTGGAACAGTGCTATTCCTTGCACTAAACTACCAGTAAATGTATTAGTTAGGTATATATAACTGTTATACAAGTATCAGTCTCTGGTCTGTTAGAACCAGCCCAAAGAGCCACCTCTACCTAGTACATGTATGAGAACTAATCTACATTTACTGCTATAAGTTGTTGAGGGCATTGTCTTCTGACTCATTATCAATGACACCAAATGCCATGTATTTTTTTTTCAAAATTTAGTAATAGAGAAAGTTTTATTTTCTTCAGGGAAACTATGTGTTTCTTCCTGTCTAATAATAAAAATTATGCAATTGATCATATTTGCCTTGTTAATTTGGCTTCCCAAGAAGCTCAAAGCCAATAGAATCCATTGTATGGCTAGTAATAGTAGATACATACTAAATATTTGGTGGACGAATGAAAGAATGGAAGATTGAATGAATCAGTAAAACAACTTTGTTGGGCCTTATTATTTTCATAGATGTATTCTTTTCTTTAATCCTTCCATTTCTGTTTATATTTTATTATGATTTTATGTATTCTTATTGTAATCAGCCTCAAATCTTCTGCAGAATAAGCCAGGAAATAAATAAATAAACAGATAACTAGGTGGGAGGAGGGTGAGGGATAAAAGACTACACATTGGGTACAGTGTACACTGTTTGGATGATGGGTGCACCAAAATCTCAGAAATCACCACTGAAGAACTTATTCATGTAAACAAACAATACCTATTCCCAAAAAACCTATTAAAATAAAAAATAAATTTTAAAAATAAAAAATTTAATTTTAATTTTAAAAAGAAATCTAATGCATATCTTGAATATTAAGATCTTTATCCAAGAATTCCAACACAAGATCCAACACTTCTTAGAGGCAGGGCAATCTCTGAGGGAATCTAGACATTCATACATACTGTTCCCATGAGGCAGTAAATCATCTATATAATTTAGGGGGATATAACTTAATGGGAAGAAAGAGGTGATCCTGTAGAAGCTTCTACACATTTCAAAGGCCCATTTAGCCCGGGCGTGCTGGCCCACAGCTGTAATTCCAGCACTTTGGGAGGTCGAGGTGGGCAGATCACTTAGGGTCAGGAGTTCAACACCATCCCGGCCAACATGGTGAAACCTCATCTCTAGTAAAAATACAAACATTAGCCAGCCAGGTGTGGTGGAGCACACCCCTAAGCCTAGCTACTTGGGAGGCTGAGGCAGGAGAATTGCTTGAACCCAGAAGGCGGAGGTTGCAGTGAGCCAAGATCACGCCACTGCACTCCAGCCTGAGCGACAGAGTGAGACCCTGTCCCAAAAAAAAAAAAAAAGAGATGTACACGTGATTGCAAGATAGGCAATCCTCAAGAGTTTTCTTTCTTTCTTTCTTATTTTTCAGTGATTTAATTATTTTGCCCAAAAAAACTCTCTAGCCCTTAGAATCTAATGTTTTAAATTCTCTTTGGGGGCTATTTGCTTAGATACCTAAGAAGGCTGTCATCTCTTGATCTTCCTAAATGAAACTCTTATTTGTTCACTTCTCCTCCTACTTCTCCCCCGGCACCATCACTGCATGCCCATAGACATATTTTTCCTCTAGTTCGGTCTTGCTTGCCAACAATGGCCCTAGACACTTGACTGTGGACCCACAGGACCGACAACTGTTCATAGGCTTCTCCATGAGCTCACCTTTGTTAGCTGCATGTTTGGCTTCTAAAGGCTCATTTACTTTAGCTTGAGAGGGCTCACAAAGCAGAAGAATGGATTTTCCCTTTAACGCTTCACAATCATGTGCCTCAGACAGCTCTTTGTGACTTTCTTCCTTTCTTTTGCTTTCATATACATATGAAAAAATTGCAGTTGAACATGAGGCAGTGAAAATAAAGAATTACTTATCTAGGTTCCAGATCCTTCCAAGCACTCAACCAACGACCCCCTTCACAATAACCTTCACCATGCATGTATCAAGGCTTTATTATATCAGAGCCTTGATTCTGTACAACTTGGCTTTGTGCCATAGTCCCTGTCCACAAGGGGTGGAACTAACGTGGAAAATGCAAAGACAGATAGATACTTTCATTCAGTATTTAGAAGATATAGAGACAAGGTATTTGGGGGAAGTGACAGGAGGATTTTCTGGAGGAAGAGACCCCGAGTTTATTTTATAGGATGCCTAGAAGTTAGCCAGGTTGCAGTTAGAGCAGAGCATAAGTAAAGGTGCAGGTGAGAAACATTATACTGTGCATAGCAGGTATCTACCAGTATAACTGCACAGGTTGCTAGAATAGTGAGATTGCTAGTAGTCATTTCTTGAGCCCTCGAGTCTTCCTTGGATGCTCTGGCTGCTCAACCCTCAAGGACTCCCATGTAGGAATTCAAGCCCCTTGTGGGCATCAAGCAGGACACAACATGTTTGGACTTGTGTTTTAGTTAGATAACTGGCCTCTCTGTGAAGGACCAATTTAAAAAGATAAAACTAGAAACAAGAGGAGGGGTTGGAATTATTTTCAGAATTTCAGATCACAGAGGATGAAGGCCTGAATTAAGTCAGTGATGATAGACAAGAGGAGGGGACAAATTCAAGAAAAGTTTAGAAATTACAATCAGTAGCACTGGTGAGTGATGAGATTGAGAGACTGAGAAAGAGGTAGTCCAAGGTGATTCCCAAGCCCTTGGCATGGGTGACTGGAAGACTGTTAATGTCACCAACCATTTAAATCATAGATGGAGGGTATGGAGTTTATTTTAGACAGGTTGAGTTTCAGGTGCCTGTGAAACCTTCAGGTAAAGACTATCAGTAGGATATAAACTCTGAAATTTGGAGAAGTCATGAGCAGGTATAATGGCAGAAATCGGTGCTGATATAACTACCCAGGAAGGGATGGGATAACGAGAGTGAGAAGACCAGTGGATTTGGTGGGGCCACCAACATTTACAGCATCAGTAGAAAGACAGAAACCCATGATGGAAAAGGAGAATGGTAAAGGACTATGAGGACACTGAGAAAGAAAGAGTTTTTGTTGTTGTTGTTGTTGTTGTTGTTGTTGTTGTTTTTGAGACAGAGTCTCACTCTGTCACCCAGGCTGGAGTGTGCTGTGGCACAATCTCAGCTCACTGCAACCTGTGCCTCCTGAGTTCAAGTGATTCTCCTGCCTCAGCCTCCTGAGTACCTGAGATTACAGGCGCCCACCACCATGCCCGGCCAATTTTTATATTTTTAGTAGAGACAGAGTTTCACCATTTGGCCAGGGTGGTCTTGAACTCCTGACCTTAGGTGATTTGCCCGCCTTGGCCTCCCAAAGTGCTGGGATCACAGGCGTGAGCCACTAGGCCTGGCAGAGGGTTTCAAGTCTTCATCATCGATGTGGACCGCAACAGAAGACTGAGTTAAAGACAGAAAAGCATCGTGAGTTCTGGCAGGTAAGAGGCCAGCAGCGACCTAGAAAAACACTTTCATTTTCATTGTTGTGATAGAAGCCAGACTGAAGTGGAATGAACGAAAGTAAAAGGGAATTGAAAATGTGAACCTCAAATGGAGATGATGTTTTGGAGAAGCGTGTATGAAAAGCAATGGCATAAGACTGGGTAGCAGCTAGAAGGTGGAAGACTTGGCTGCCCCTGGACTTTGCTGTCAGTATTTCTCATAGGTGAGATAATCCACTTTTTCACCATCCAAACCTCAAGATCTGCAATTTGACTCTGCTGGCAACAATAGTTTCCTACTTGTCCCTAATGACTCTGCTATAGGGAGTTTTTCAAATTGCTTTCAGCACGTCCTTGAATTGCTCTACTCACTGTCTTAGTCCACTCTGTCAATTTGATTGTCATCCACCTCCTTTCATGTGCCTAACCCAAAGAGTTGACGCCTGATCATCATGGCCTAGATTGTTAAGGAGTGGTTACATTCCAGGGCCTTTCTGTGGAGATGAAGTTTTCTGATTTGTCAAGTGATGCTAATAGCATTTCTGGGTAGATATATTGATAATGGTAGTAGAAGACCTATCATTATTTTAAAGAAGATTCAAGGACCCTATAGTTTTTTTTTTTTCTTAGCCTGATAAAAAGTTGTACATTTTATATTGATGCAGTGTTGTTTATGAATTACAGTTTTAAAAATGTATGGGTACTTCTTCAGAGTTACAAGTGATACAAACATGAGAAGACTATTCTAAAGCATGATCCATTTAATTTAGCAGTACAAACAGAAAGAGGAAAATATTCCCTAAAATTACTTTATAGGATTTGCCTTATAAATTATTCCTTTCATTAATTCAGGTACTCATTCCAACATTTATTGAGTGCCTACTGGTTGCCACAGGGTATGCACAGTATTACATGGAAGCAAAGAGGAATCAGTTACATGATTTTGCCTGGGAATATCATTGAAGGCATTGGAGATAGTAGTGCTTGATCTGAGAGTAGAAGGGTGAATGGGAGCTTTCCAGGTGGACCACTTGGTGAAGGACATTTTTTAAAGAGGGAAAAATTTTGTTCAGGATGAATCACAATGGGTAAACCAAAAAGGGAGGAAGCAGAGAGAGAAGTCAGAAAGCTATTGCAGTCACCAGTTCAGGTGAGATATGATGACCTTACTTTTTAATAATTCCTGTCAGGAGATGGACAGAGTTTTCCTTTTCTTTTTTTCTTTTTTTCTTTTTTTTTTTTTGAGATGGGATTTCACTCTTGTTGCCAGGCTGGAGTGCAATGGCACAATCTTGGCTCACCGCAACCTCTGCCTCCCAGGTTCAAGCGATTCTCCTGCCTCAGCCTCCCCAGTAGCTGGGAAGCTGGGATTACAGGTGTGCGCCACCATGCCTAGCTAATTTTGTATTTTTAGTATAGATGGGGTTTCTCCATGTTGGTCAGGCTGGTCTCGAACTCCCGACCTCAGGTGATCCACCCACCTTGGCCTCCCAAAGTGCTGGGATTACAGGCATGAGCCACCGCACCCGGCTAAGAGCTGGACAGATTTTAAAAGTGTAGTATCGGACCTCAAAAAAGCTTGCAGCCCAGGAAAGTCTGTAAATACTTCTGTAAGAGGCCAGGTAAAAGAAAAAAAAATGGGAACAGATAGGTATGGTGAGAGAAACAACTTCTCCTTTAATGCATGATGCTATTGGTTATATTGTGTTCCCCTAAAATTCATACACTGAAGTCCTAACTCTCAGTACTCTAGCATGTGACCTTATTTAGTAATAGGGTATTTGAACGTGTAATTAATTAATATGAGATCATACTGGAATAGAATGTGCCCCTAATCCAATATGATGAGTGTTCTTATAAAAAGCGGAAACTTGGGGTCACATAAACACAGTGAGAAGGCCACGTGAAGAAAAAGGCAGAGATCAGGGTGATGCTTCTACAAGACAAAGAACACTAAAAATTACCAGAAGAAAAACAGAAGATAGAGGAAAGGCATGAAACAGATTCTTTCTCACGGTCCTCAGCTAGTCCTCAACACCCTATTGACAACTTGATCTTGGCTGTGAGGTTCCAGAACTGGGAGACAATAAAATTCTTTTGTCTAAGCCACCTCATTTGTAGTACTTCATTATGGCAGCCCTAGAAAACGAATACATATGCCTTCACAACTGCTCCATAAATGGCCTTGTTTTGTCAAGTCAGCCCAATTCCATCAAGTGTGTAGGAGTGCAACTAGAGTTCATGAAGAGACCTCTAGCCAGAACATATGACCAAGTACCCTACAGTTTAAGAAAGAAGCACAACCATGTCAAAGCCAAATCATTTCTGTCTTAGAGTTAACAGGTGTAAAACTAATAGAAACTCGGTGTTCTAACATTTATTTCAAAATCTATTCTTCTGTTCCCTAGAACCATTCACAAAATCTTCCATTTGTAATGACTCACATGGCTCCCTTCCACTAGTCTTCTTATTTTGAGCCATTTATTTTTCATCTGTAGATTCAGCCCCACCCCTAATCCAAAATTAAAGATATCCCTAGTCAGAGATTATTTAATAAGCTCTGTGCCAGTGGGTTTATCATCTAATCTGCTTGGACAATGAGCAAGCATAAGCATTGTTCTTTATGACCACATCCCCAGGTTTGGGGCCTGTCTTCAAAGACTAGGTCACATCGGGCCTCCTTACCATTAAGTCTCAATTACTGAGGCTGTTCCATGACTTTCCTGGTGACTCATTCTGTAGCTCACACCTCCCTGACCATCTGTGCCAACTTGGTGTATCTGCCCGGCCTCTGGGTCCTTGCCTTCTCTGCTCTGACATGGCTAGCCACTAACTAGGCTCTGGTTCTGACCTACTTCTCTTTCTTCTAAGCAGTGAAGACTTTATTTTCCAGTTTTAAAAATACATTTGGCATAGCTGTCAGTATAAGTTTGGTTATGCTATGATAACAAACGGCCCCAAAACTCAGCACTTAAAACAATCAAGATTTCCCCCTTGCTTCTACTGTATGCCAGTTAAGAGTCAGCTGTGGTGATCTGGTCTCCTCACTCTGGGACCCAGGCTGACAAGTAGCCACCACCTGGAATATCACCACCAAAAGTGGTGGTCAAGGGAAAAAGAGCTCTAAGGAGTGTGCCTTGGCATGTAAATGCTACAGCCTAGAAGTGACTCACATGACTTCCACTCAAAACTCATCAGCTAGGAAATTCAGTATTTGATATCTTGGGAGAGAGAGGAGAACTGGATATTTATAAGTGGCACTAAGGACTACCACACTTGACAATGATTATGTATTTAACAGTTTGTATGTCATCTAGGTCCCTTTTTTCTTGTTCACAGATTTCTAAATTAAAAAAAAATAGCTATATAATATGCACATGGTGCTAGACCTGACAGATACTCTGAGAATAAATATTCTATAATCAAATAACACCCGTTGGGAAATATGTTTTGTTTATCTCTTAGATATTCATTTACTGTCTATTAGCATTTTAAAACCTCTGCAATATTTTAAAAAGAAAATCCTGTTTAATTTTACTTAATCCAGAATTTCCCTAATTTATTTAACTGCAACTTTTTTTTTCAGTACAATTTATTATCAACTTGAGTAAAACACTTGGGTTGATATTGCATTATCTCTTTTAATTTTATGACAACCGTACAGGGTTAGATAAGAAAGTAAGTTTAATATTAAATTTTTTCAATTTATTTTTCTAAAGATTTCAGATGAAAGAAAATTAAAATTATTGGTTTTGATAATCTATGAATTTCAAATACATATCATTTATTTCCCACAGATAATTCAAACTTTGTAGTGAAAAACGTTTTTTGAAAAGTCAATAATATTTAATTGCATAATGAATGGATTTCCACAAATTCAAACATTAAATTGCCAATGTTTTTCTAAAAGCGGCTCTTGCAAAGTGTTATCAATGGAGACAAAAGATTTCATTGAGTTTCCATTTTTTATATTTTATTTTATTTTATTCTTTGAGAGAGGATCTTGCTCTGTCACCCAGGCTGGAGTGCAATGACACAATCATGGCTTACTGCAGCCTCAGCCTCCCAGGTTCAAGCAAGCCTCCCACCTCAGAGTCTCCCGAGCAGCTGGGACCACAGGCATGCACTCCCATGCCTAGCTAATTTTTTTATTCTTTGCAGCAACAGGGTCTCACTATGTTGTTGCCTGGGCTTGTCTCAAGCTCCTGGGCTCAAACCATCCCCCCACCTTGGCCTCCCAAAGTGCTGGGATTATAGGCATGAGCCACAGTGCCAGGCCTGAGTTTCAACTTTGAATATTTCTTTTTTGCCTTTCCTTTGTAATCCTATTTTAATCTCAAACAAACTTCAAAGGATGGCTTTTTAAAGGAATATGTTATAAATTAATGGCATTTAGTTTTACCATATGTTTTTCTATTATTAGGTATAATTATTGATTATGAATTAATGTGACTTCACTTAAGATAAAGACATCTGGATGGAAAGGTATTTACTAAAAATAAAAATAATAATAAACTTTATAACCTCTATCATAATGTGTTTTTGCAAGTTAAAAAAGCTGTCTTTTTAAATTACACAGTTGCACAAAATTCCTTAGTTCATTCACTGTGAAAAAAAAAATTCTAATTCAGCCTTTATGTAAGTTGAATATTGATTTTATTGCTCAATTATTTGCAGGTTTTTTTTATGACCACAAGATATGATACCATATTTCTAAACCATATTTCTAAATCTTAACTGTTTCTCAGTTTCTTTTCTCTGTATTTAGAAAAGGTTAGGTCACATTTTCTTAGCAAATTACAAATTTTCAGTGTTAGACATTTGTTTTTCCATATGTATTCTTCTATTTCAGAGTATTCTTTTTCTCCAATATTCTTATACTTTCCTAGTTTCCCTAGTGAACTTCAGCCCATGCCTTTAATTATCTCACATTTGCTAGCCAAACGCACATTTCCGTGACCAAAGATATGCTCTCACTACTTTAAAAAAGGTATTTCTGGCCGGGCACAGTGGCTCACCCCTGTAATCCCAGCACTTTGGGAAGCTGAGGCGAGCAGATTCCCTGAAGTCAGGAGCTCGAGACCAGCCTGCCTAATGTGGTGAAACTCCATCTCTATTACAAATACAAAAATTAGCCAGGCATGGTGGTGGGCACCTGTAATCCCAGCTACTCGGGAGGTTGAGGCAGAAGAACTGCTTGAACCCAGAAGGCAGAGGTTGCAGTGAGCTGAGATAGTGCCACTGCACTCCAGCCTAGGCGAGAGAGGGAGACTCTGTCTCAAAAAAGAAAAAGTGATATTTCTTATAAAATTCTTCTATAAAATTTATATTTCTTATAAAATTTATTTAAAAATTCTCACTGCCATACCTACACATACACAAACACACACCACAAACACCAATACAACTACAATGACAAAAACAACAATAAAAACCAGTTCTTCCAAGCTGAGCTGCCACTAGCAGAACGACATTGTTTACCAGTTGTAGCTAAGCTGATTGGCAGCTGATTTAAAACAGATCTAACCAGTGTTTCTGGAAAAATGAAACAAAGCTGTAACGAACAGAAAGCAGTTGTTACACCCTAAACTTCATAAGAGAGGGTAAAGGAGAGATTCCTTTGACTTATATTCTTATTCTAGACAACAGGTACTGTTGAATTCCTGCTGAATCCCAAGTTACTCAACACAATGAGATTTCTTTGAATTATGAAACAGTACAACATGATAAGGCTAATCTGAACTAGTACTGCTGCCTTCTTCACCTCCAATAAGTGTGGCAAAGTAAAATATTCATGTGGTCTCCAGGTCCAGCGTTGTTGTGACTTTCATTGTGGATTTGGATTAAGTATGAAGAAGTCCATTTGGTTTTTATATTAAGGCTTTATGGGTAATAGCAAAGTTTGGACATCTTATCTCTCTTATTCTTTTACCTTATTTCTCAATTCGTTCAGAAGCCAGAAGGAAAAGAAGGACACTGTGGACCTCTACAGAGACCCCAAAATTTGATGTACTGGCTATTAACATTGACAAATCAAAGAGAATACATGGTGGAATTAGGAGAAGGAAAAACGCATGCAGGAGTGGCCTTCAGTAGGGTAAGAACAGGTGGCCGAGGGACTTAGACTTCAGCTTATGGCAGGGCATTTTCAGCTCAGTGGTTTGTAGAGGCTTATATTAGCCACACAGATTTAACAGATGGGCAGATGGCTTTTGCCTACAGCATGGGAGTGAAGCCTTGAGTTTTCAGTCATGTAGAAGGGTGACTATAATTCCTGGCAGCTTTGTACTGAGATGAGCACGTTTCTATAGAAGCAGAGACTCTACTTGTATGTACTGGTATGTAGCTTCCAGGAGGCATCTCTTGACCACTTGGACCACTCAGCAAAAGTGCAGGGACCAACTGAGCCTGGCATAACCATGCAAAACTCACCACTGTCAATGTGTAAACAAATGTGCTGGCCGGGTGGATCTCTACAAGGGTAAAAGCAGCCACAAGATGCAGACTGCGCTCTTTTTCCAGCTGGAACCATGGAGTGTGTAGAAAAGAAGAAGGTTCTTGCTATGCCAGAAACCCTTAAGAAAAAGCAAAGGAATTTTGCAGAGCTGAAGATCAAGCGCCTGAGAAAGAAGTTTGCCCAAAAGACGCTTCGAAAGGCAAGGAGGAAGCTTATCTATGAAAAAGCAAAGCACTATCACAAGGAATACAGGCAGATGTACAGAACTGAAATTCGAAAGGCGAGGATGGCAAGAAAAGCTGGCAATTTCTATGTACCTGCAGAACCCAAATTGGCGTTTGTCATCAGAATCAGAGGTGTCAATGGCGTGAGCCCAAAGGTCCGAAAGGTGTTGCAGCTTCTTCGCCTTCGTCAAATCTTCAATGGCACCTGTGTAAAGCTCAACAAGGCTTCGATTAACATGCTGAGGATTGTAGAGCCATATATTGCATGGGGGTACCCCAATCTGAAGTCAGTAAATGAACTAATCTACAAGCGTGGTTATGGCAAAATCAATAAGAAGCGAATTGCTTTGACAGATAACACTTTGATTGCTTGATCTCTTGGTAAATACGGCATCATCTGCATGGAGGATCTGATTCATGAGATCTATACTGTTGGAAAAGGCTTCAAAGAGGCAAATAACTTCCTGTGGCCCTTCAAATTGTCTTCTCCATGAGGTGGAATGAAGAAAAAGACCACCCATTTTGTAGAAGGTGGAGATGCTGGCAACAGGGAGGACCAGATCAACAGGCTTATTAGAAGAATGAACTAAGGTGTCTACCATGATTGTTTTTCTAAGCTGGTCGGTTAATAAACAGTACCTGCTCTCAAAAAAAAAAAAAAAAAAAGATGCAGACTGCGACAATTTACTACTTAGTTACAGTTTTCCTTATTCAGGCCAAGGAAATATTCAACTGAGGAGAAAGAACCTTAGGGTACAGACCTTTGAGATCTTCTTTTGTTTTGTTTTTTTTTTTCTTTTAGATGGAGTCTCGCTCTGTTGCCCAGGCTGGAAGGCAGTGGCACCATCTTGGCTCATTGCAACCTCTGCCTCCCGGGTTCAAGAGATTCCCATGCCTCAGCCTCCCTGGTAACTGGGATTACAGGCATGCAACACCATGCCCTGCTAATTTTTGTATTTTTAGTAAACAGGGTTTTGCCATGTTGGTCAGGCTGGTCTCAAACCCCTGGCCTCAAGTGATCCACCTTCCTCGGTCTCCCAAAGTGCTGGGATTACAGGCATGAGCCACTGTGCCCAGCCAGACCTTTGAGATCTTAAGGGATAAAACAAATTTTGCTGTTTTTACTGCATATCTCAGCCAGGCCTAAGACTTTAAATTAGCCAAAGGAGTACCTTGTGTCCACTGAGCACTAAAGTGACTCTAACTTCAAGTAATCTGCTACTAATTAAAGAAATCTGCTGCTCCATACTCCATTCAGTATTTGGGCTGAGAAGGAAGGGAACTCTGAAGGACCTAATCTTGACATCATGTGGTTTGTCCATGGGCTCAGGTCATCCCCAACCACTTGATCTCAAGTTCGCTCAGGACGTTGTAATTACATATGAGGGAGAAACTTCCTAGCAGACTAGTTTCTTAGCTCTAAGGGGCTCAAAGAAATGAGAAATTAGAAGTTTTGAGTACAGTACAGACTGTATATGGGAAAGAAAGACACTTCAGATGAGACCAGGTAACTGAACTGCCACTATTGGCAAATTTCAGAATTTTGCAATGTCTCACATGTCCATCTCAAATAAAAGTGGCAGAATGCAAAAGCAGATTTTTATCCTAGCCATGATAAATGCACAATACTAAGGGTAATTTCTTTCTGGGAAACGTCTAGACAAAAGATTCTAGATCAAAGTTTCCAGACTGTTGGAACTTATTCAGAGGAGAGAGTGGCTGAAGCAGGAACCAAGAGTCAGGAGCCCTGGCTTTGTTACCTGCAGTGATTTTCTTTTTTAACATGTAGTTCAGATTGTCCATCTATAAAACTAAGGATAGTGCTATCTTCAAGAAAAGTTGAACAATGATTCATTGAATCTTTGTGTAGTTCCTAGAACTCTTATCTGAAATATTGCAAGTATAAAAACTACACTTTGGCTGGGCACGGTGGCTCACACCTGTAATCCCAGCATTTTGGGAGGCTGAAATGGGTGGATCACTTGAGGTCACGAGTTTGAGACCAGCCTGGCCAACATGGTGAAACCCTGTCTCTACTAAAAAAAAATACAAAATTAGCCGGGTGTGGTGGCAGGGGCCTGTAATCCCAATTACTCGGGAGGCTGAGGCATGAGAATTGCTTGAACCCAGAAGGCAGAGGTTGCAGTAAGCCAAGGTCACACCACTGCACTCTAGCCAGGGTGACAGAGTGAGACCCTGTCTCAAAAAAAAGAAACAAAACAACAACATAAACTACACTTTGTTAAAAGTATTTGGAGCATATTTTTATATCCAGCCCTTTCCTGTGTAGTATTGTTTGTTTTTTATTATCCACCTTTCTCCTACCTTTCTTTTCCTAGTCTTTAGTTCACACTTTAATGTCAGCTTAGAAAAGTACTATACTACAGAAAAAACTGACTATTGTTAAACAAAGTTTATGTAGTACAGAACAATTTCACTGCCATACTTTTTCTTTTTAAAGGGCAGAAATTAAGCCAAGTGTGGGGGCTTGCACCTATAATCCCAGCTACTCGGGAGGCTAAAGCAGGAGATTTGAGTTTGAGTCTTCAGTAAGCTATAATTACACCACTGCACTCCAGCCTGGATAACAGATCAAGACCCTGTCTTTTAAAATTTTTTTAAAAAGAAGGAAATTAAATGTAATGTATTTGCTACAATTTTTAATAGCACAGCACTTTTTTTTTAAAGGCAGTTTAGGATTTCAAGAGAATGCATTTAGTGTTGGAGAATACTGCTGTTAGTACTTTCAAACCAACATGGCCCTATAAAACTTCTCAATAAACCAGACTACACAATTTCTGTCTTATACCAATCATAGAAATACCTGTTGGCTCTTCTTCTGCCATTGCTCCCTTCACTCTGTAAGACTGCCATGTCTGCCCCATCCGGGAGGTGGGGGGCAGCCCCCGCCTGGCCGCCGCCCCATCTGGGAGGTGGGGGGCGCCTCTGCCCAGCTGCCGCCCCGTCTGGGAGGTGTACCCAACAGCTCATTGAGAACAGGCCATGATGACGATGGCGGTTTTGTCAAATAGAAAAGGGGGAAATGTGGGGAAAAGAAAGAGAGATCAGATTGTTGCTGTGTCTGTGTAGAAGGAAGTAGACATAGGAGACTCCATTTTGTTCTGTACTAAGAAAAATTATTCTGCCTTGGGATGCTGTTAATCTATCACCTTACCCCCAACCCCATGCTCTCTGAGACATGTGCTGTGTCAACTCAGGGTTAAATGGATTAAGGGCGGTGCAAGATGTGCTTTGTTAAACAGATGCTTGAAGGCAGCATACTCGTTAAGAGTCATCACCACTCCCTAATCTCAAGTACCCAGGGACACAAACACTGCGGAAGGCGGCAGGGCGCTCTGCCTAGGAAAACCAGAGACCTTTGTTCACATGTTTATCTGCGGACCTTCCCTCCACTATTGTCCTATGACCCTGCCAAATCCCCCTCTCCAAGAAACACCCAAGAATGATCAATAAATACTAAAAAAAAAAAAAGACTGCCATGTCACTGGGAGGTAGGCTACAGCAGAAACACCATAGAGGCAACAGAAATCATTCTAATGGCACTACTAGTCTATAGCCAACATATTTGCTCCTAATCAACCTGGAAATGGCCCGTGAGTCCATCTGTATCCTAGGTCTAGAAAGACACAGGCCTAAACTCAATTATAGGAAAAGAAGCCACCTTAGTATAATTCCATTGCTCCCAAAAAAGATTAATTTTAATTTCAAAATGAATCCAGAGTAGGCAGAAACCAATTGCATCCAGAATCATCACATAAGACTTCATCTACACCTGGTTGGAAATATTTAAAGCAAGTCATAAAACATCACCACTTTAGTGATTCATCTAGATTGATTATTGTCCTTGAAAATAAGGGGATCTCTTGAGAAAAATAGGTGGATTAATGAAGTCACTTGCCTAAGTTGGAAATCAGGTAGTATGGCTTTAGAGTTTCTGCTCTGGACTTCTGTACTAAATAGTCCCTCCCTTAGTGGACTGCTCCATTCTCCTCCCTGCTGAGGAGAAACAAACATGTCTGACAAAGTAGAGGGCCCACTTGCATCCCACTGATAATCTCAACCATTCTTCTGAAGAACTGCCACTGCCGGCTCCTCTTACTTGTTCCAAATCTGGTTTGAGAGTAGTCACCTCATTCTATGCCTTCCTCGTCATTGTGGTCAAGATTGGTATGTCCTGTTTGGAAAACAGATACTGATTTCTGCACATGCTTTCTTTGGTCTGTCATATGTGTCTCTCAATTTGTAATTCAAATTGGACTTTATAATGGTAAACTTCTAAAGGGCAGGAACGTGTTTCCTAGCTTTGTGTGTGTGTGTGCATTTCCCGCCATAATGAGCAAACCATAGTCGTTTTATGATGTTTTATTAATATGCACTTAAAGTTATTCTTTTGGTATGCCTGTGTATTTTTTGCATATGCTCTTACACAATAGTAAAGTATCGCATTTAGCAGAGAGGTAATAGACTTTTTTTTTTTTTTTTTTTTGAGACGGAGTCTCGCCCTGTCGCCCAGGCTGGAATGCAGTGGTGCGATCTCAGCTCACTGCAACCTCCGCCTCCTGGGTTCAAGCTATTCTCCTGCCCCAGCCTCCCAAGTAGCTGGGATCACAGGCGCGCGCCACTACGCCCAGCTAATTTTTGTATTTTTAGTGGAGACGGGGTTTCACTATGTTGGTCAGGCTGGTCTCGAACTCTTGACCTCATGATCCGCCCGCCTCGGCCTCCCAAAGTGCTGGGTTTACAGGCGTGAGCCATCGCGCCCAGCCAGACTTTTATATTTAAAGCTTCCTTTTTTCATCCTCCAAGTTGTTCTGAAATTATCTAACATGATCCTCTTACTTTACTACCAGATACTAGTTCATCAGGGTGACATAGGATTTTATTTCTTACATCCTTTTTTGTTGTTGTTTTTAAGGATGGGGACTTCCTCTGTCACCCAGGCTGGAGCACAGTGGCACAATCATAGCTCACTATAACCTTGAGCTCCTGGGCTCAGGTGATCCTCCCATCACAGCCTCCTGAGTAGCTGGGACTACAGGTGTGCACCACCATGCCTGACTAACTTTCATACATTTTTACAAAATGAATTATGTAACACAACTTCACTAGCCTATGTGGGTCACCTTTCTCTATAATTGCTAAATAAAAAGGATAAGAGCCTTCATCCAAGGGAATGCAGGGAGTCTAGTCCCTCCCCTAGATTTTATGAAGATAGTAAATTCTCATGTTTCACAAATCCATCATGGGTGTTTTGGGTCAACTCCCTCTGGGCTGCTACATCAGATTTCTCCACTGATCACGCTGGCTGGAGGCTATTTAGTCTCCCCAGAATATAGACACAGATTCCGCCAAAAACATAGAAATGGATGCCCTCAGACCAGCCTGGCCAATATGGCAAAACCCCATCTCTACTGAAAATACAAAAATTAGCCGGGTTTGGTGGCGCGCCCCTGTGGTCCCAGCTACTCAGGAGGCTGAGGCAGGAGAACTGCTTGAACCCAGAAGGTGGAGACTGCAGTGAGCTGAGATCATGCCACTGCACTCCAGCCTGAGCGACAGAGTGAGACTCCTTCTCAAAAAAAAAAAAAAAGAAAGAAAGAAAGAAAGAAATGGATCCCCCCACACCTTGAATTCAGAAAATACTACTAACCAACATTTTAGCATATTTTACTAAGGCTTGAAGAAGTTGCAAGGGATTACAATAAAGAAAAGGAAAATATGAATGTTTATGTGAGATGTTCATCCTAGAACCTCGAGTCTATTGGCATGCCATTTCAAAGGGACTCTTCAGGCAGACTCTTTCTTTGGGCCCCAGGCTTCTGGGATGTTCACAGAAACCATTTAACATTCTCAAGATAAAAGCTCTTCTTTTCTATCTCTCGTCTCACAAATAACATATCCCCAAGCCCTGTCTCAGGCTCAGCTAAAAGAGGCAGAGCCAGGTCATGTAACCAAAGTGTCTTCCAAGAGACAGTTACCCCCAAAAGAATTCAGCAGACTTAGTATCTATTTGGGGATGACTTTATCAATGGGCTTCCCCAAAGGTAATTGTGGGCACTTAATTTACAAATACCCACCTTTAAAAATTGCTATTTACTTAATTAATTTACAGATACTTTGCTCATGATATATGAGTCCTCTCTAAACAAAGGAAGGTGGTAAACCCCAAGACAAATACATGTTCCCACCATTTGTGGAGGAGTTGCAGGGAGGAATGCTTGGTGGTTTAGAATATTTTATCCCCTTTTCCAACCATCAGGAATTTCTATCAGGACCCATAGTCCTAGATTACCGCCACAATAGCATCATTAACATTTTTAAAGCATAACTATTTCTATATGAGTTTTCCCTTCTTAGACAGAAAGGCATTAAAGCCTTGTATTTCCCTATTTTCCTACATTCAAGCACTATCCTATCACAATTAAACTTATTGGCTTATTCCTAAGAGCCTTCATGTTTGTATTCTTGGAGCATTAAACTGCTGTTAAATTTGGGAGATATTAAGTTAGTAAGGGATTGGCTTATGAACCACTTCAGAAGTAGCCTTCAGAAAGGTATTTATTGCCAGGCATGGTGGCTCAGACCTGTAATTCCAACACTTTGGGAGGCTGGAGGATCACTTGAGCCTAGGGTTTCAAGATCAGCCTCTGCAACATAGCGAGACCTCGTCTCTACTAAAAATAAAAATTAAAAAACTACCTGGATGTGATGTCATGCACCTGCAGTCCCAGCTATTCAGGAGAGTGAGGCGGGAGGATCATGCAAGCCTGGGAGTCTGAGATTGCAGTGAGCCGTGATGGCACCACTGCACTCCAACCTGGGTGACAGAGTGAGAGCCTCTCTCAAAAAAAAAAAAAAGAAAGAAAGAAAGAAAGAAAAGAAAAGAAAAGCACTTATTACCAGGAAAAAGGGTAGGGGATATGCGACATTTTGTTAGTAAAAGAGTCACTGAAAAAAAATCTGCGAACCACTGTTTCAAGGAAAGCTTGTACTTATTCACCCATTGAACTTTGTCATCTTCTGATGGGTGTGGTAGGCTTACTCATAAAGAAAAGAAAGACTCCTAGAAGTTTCTATTCTTATCTTGAATTCTGGTTGTTCCTGCAATACAGAGCTAGTATTTAATTATTTGGTCTACTTTCTTTGTATACTACAAATTCTGTAATATTGGGAACATTAACCAATTCAGTAAGAGTTGAAGGAAGAGAGGGGACTTTATATATATATACATATATATATATATAGCCTTTGAAAGATTGCCAAAGGAGGGCAAAACAGTTTGGATACTGTCTCAATAAGCTTATCATATTTTAAATCTGCCTAAGGCTTACGTGTAACCCTCAAGTTAAACAACAGTTGACATGCATGCATTCTGATAAAACTCGATTACCTAATACACTAAATTTCAGAACTGGTGGGAAAAAATAGATTTTTACTGGCAAAGTTATGTCTTTTTTCAGCTGAAAATTAACACATGGAAGCATAATCTTAGGAAATGTCATTTGTTTTATATGCACGTATCTAACTCTCAAACAAACTTTATTGCTCCGTGTAATTATACAAATGCTGTATATGTATGTTGCTAAGTACTTAAAATCTTCATTGTAATTATAGTTGAACTTCTAATGAATACCCAGGGACAGCAAAGACATGTCTGAACAGGTAAATCAGTGCATAATTAAATGACATGCATGTCCTGTGTATTAAAGCTCTAACTATGAGTACTTTCTATTACGCAATTTTTTAGAGCAGCTTTTTTTTTTTTTTTTTACACAAACATGATAAGGACACAAAAGACTTATTTTCTTTTCCTCTGGCCACTGTGTTATGAGAACCTCATGTCTTACCACACCAACCCCCGCCCTTGACTGGATTGCCAGTAAAGACCAGATTTTTCCAAATATTATGTTCTAGCTGGATTTGCAACAATCATAAGTCAATCATTAGGAATCCTGTGCATATGGCAAACTTTTTTTTTTTTTTGAGACAGAGTTTTGCTCTGTCGCCCAGGCTGTAGTGCAGTGGTGCAATCTCAGCTCACTGCAACCTCCATCTCCCGAGTTCAAGCAATTCCCCTGCCTCAGCCTCCTATGTAGCTGGGACTATAGGTGCGTGCCACCATGCCCAGCTAATTTTTTCTATTTTAGTAGAGACGGAGTTTCACCATGTTGGCCAGGATGGTCTCGATCTCCTGACCCCATGATCCACCCACCTCAGCCTCCCAAAGTGCTGGGATTACAGGCGTGAGCCACCTTGCCTAGCCGCGAAGTTTATTTTAATAGTATTTTGAACTGAAAATGAGCAAGCTTTTTTTTTTCCCCAGACAGGGTCTTGCTCTGTCACCCAGGCTGGAGCACAATGGCACAATCATAGCTCACTATAACCTCGGACTCCTGGGCTCAAGGATCCTCCTATCTCTGCCTCCCAAGAGCTGGGACAACAGGTGAGTGCCACCACACCTGGCTAATTTTTTTTTTTTTTTTTTTGAGACAGAGTCTTGCTCTGTCATCAAGTTGGAGTGCAGTAGTACCATCTGGGCTCACTGTAACCTCCACCTCCCAGGTTTAAGTGATTCTCCTGCCTCAGCCTCCCGAGTCGCTGGGACTACAGGTGCGCACCACCACGCCCAGCTAATTTTTGTATTTTTAGTAGAGATGGGGTTTCACCGTGTTCGCCAGGATGGTCTCGATCTCTTGACCTCATGATCAGCCCACCTCGGCCTCCCAAAGTGCTGGGATTACAGGCGTGAGCCACTGCACCCAGCCTACCTGGTTAATTTTTTTGTAGAGATGGAGATCTCACTATGTTGCCCAGGCTACTTGCCAACTCCTGGACTCAAACCATCTTCTCCCTTCATCCTCCCAAAATGCTGGGATTACAGATGTGAACCACTGTGCCCAACAGGAGCATATTTAAAATTGTAATATCCAAAGAATATTACCATAGCTCAAGTTTGTTTTTATTCGCATGTTCCACAGCATTCACTTTAAGTAAATATCCATTATTGTTTCCCAAATACTTTTGGGGTCAGCAAATAATACTTTAAGAAAAAGTTTGTGGGGGAAAAAAGGAAACTTTAATTACTTTCCATGGGAAAGTTCCAAATGGAACAAAAGTGGTTCTCAGATATAATTTTACAAAACCCTTATAGCACGTTGAGGCTAAAGGCATTTATGCAATTACTAAGTCTACTGTATATGTGAGCAAACATGAGGGTAGAATAAGAATAGAGCTATTATGTTACTGTACCATTATTCTAGTGGTCTGCCTTTAATACCCAGAGACATCTTTGGAGAATGTCAAAATGTTCCCTTTATTATAACATTTTTTTTCTTTCTTTTTCTTCTGATTAATAAGGTGGGTTGATAATATAAATTTTTAAATTTTTATTTTTATTTTTTGGAGACAGAATCTCACTTTGTCACCCCGGCTGAAGTGCAGTGGCACAATCTCAGCTCACTGCAGCCTTGACCTCCCAGGCTTAAGCCATCCTCCTGCCTTAGCCCCGCAAGTAGCTGGGACTATAGGCGTGTGCCACCATGTCTAGATAATTTTTGTATTTTTTGTAGAGACAGGTTTTTGCCATGTTGCCCAGGCTGGTCTCGAACTCCTGAGCTCAAGTAATTCGCCCACCTTGGCGTCCCAGAGGGCTGGGATTACAGGCATGAGCCCCACGCCTGGCCTATAACTTTTTTAAATTGTTATGTCTAGTTCTTTGCTAGAGAAATTTTATTTTGATAAATGAGTTAATAATTATAATTTAATTATAATACAGAAAAGGTTTCAGTGGTATCCAAAAGGAAAGATTTGACGGATATATGAATGTGCTTGCTTCTGAAATAGAAGCAACAAGAAAATATAATCATTTTAACTAAGGCCAGACAATTGAGGCAAAGTATACGACCAATGGCAATTGCCATTCAAGCATGGCAGGTATTTTGTTCCAGCATCCCCCATTTTCAGGTTAATCTTCAAATTTTTTTCCCCAAATGATTTCTCGGGGCTACGTGTCCCCTGCTTTGAAACGGGATGCTGTTGTTTCCATAACATGAAGTCTATTCTCTAGGGTGGCCAGACCTCAGCTGAGGGCAAATCATTCTCAGAATCATTGCTCTGTTCCCATGACCTGGACCTGATTAAACAAATTACAGTGGCAAGCCCAGAAGTATTCCTCCAACCAGTTAGGCAGAAACTTGGGACCTAAGCAAGAGACAAGGCACAGAGGAGAGCAACAAGGTGCAGCTAACTTTTTTTCTGGCAAGAATAAGGAAAGAAGATGGACACTGTAAACAAGGGCAGAATTCTATAAACCTTGATAGTGATGGTGAACCACAGCATGAAACAAATAAAGCATCATAAAATGACAAGCAATTACAGACTCTGCAGTAAGTAGATGAGCAAACCTGATATATTAACTAGTTCCAATGCTCCAAGTACAAAATTCATGTATGAATCTAACAAAATTAATAGAATAATAACAGTGCTTAAATTTTTTATTAAAAGCTGCCCATCAATGCAACTCTATCTTTCCTATATGTTGTTTTTATAATTCATTTTCTGTATCTCTGGGTCTAATTGGCCATAGTCCATCTGTTTTAAAAGTTCATCACTCCAAGATCAATTCCACTGGTTAAAATAGGCAATCTTTCCACAACTTGTAAACATAAAACTTGCCTGGAAATAGCCTGCTTTCTTTCCCTTTGTAGATGTTAATCAAACTTAACAGCATAGACTTGAAATTCAATTCAGTTTGGCTAGACATGAATTCAACTGACTTTAACATTTTAAATGATAAAAAATAACAAAACCAGTAATACAAAAGAGGATCTAGACTTTGCCTTATCAATACTCAAAATGGATATTTACAAGTGTTTCCCAAGTAAGGCAAGTCGTAAGTATTTGATTTAATAATAGTATGCTGTTCCACAACTAGTGTATATTGAGGAATTGCATCCATAGACAACTCCAAGGTCAAAGTCCTTATAATATCATCTTTATACAGTTAAATGGATTAATTAGCAAAAAGATATTGATATCCCATCTTGAGGATATAATAATTCAGGCAAGCTACAGTCAATCAATTTGTGTATTTGATAATTATGTATTGGGCACCAATGTGTATCAGGCCCCATTTAGGGCCTAAAAATCACCACAGATAAAACCAATATGTTCCACACTCATTATAAGAAGAAAGGAGCTTTCAGCGGTAGAGAAATCTTTGCTTTTCCACAGGTCTCCCATCGTTTGTGAGGAAGAGCTAGCTCTCATTTTCTCTAAATAGGGAGGCTTAAGACTGTGGAGAAAAATGAAATGAGAAGAGAGTAGATACTGATATTTCTATGTGGGGCAGAGGATGTACAAACACCTATGCCCTGCCTTTTGTCTGGAGATTCCAACAAAAATGAGGATATGGGATGAGACAGTGGCACAGGCATAGAAATTAAACAGGGGAGGTTTCAAAGACTCCCATGCTTATCAAGGCAGACCGTTGTTAAAGACCAAAATCATTAAGGCTTTGTTAACCACATTTTTTGTTGTTTTAGGGGCTCATGTTTCTCTCAAGCCTGGTGTGTTCTCTGTTCATCTTATACATTAAAAAATAATAAGCAATAGGAAAATTTTGTCCTTAAAGATAGTACAGACCGGGCACAGTGGCTCACGCCTGTAATCCCAGCTTTTTGGGAGGCTGAGGCTGGCGGATCACCTGAGGTCAGGAGTTCAAGACCAGCCTGGCCAACATAGTGAAACCCTGTCTCTACTAAAAGTACAAAAATTAGCCGGGCATGGTGGCACGCACCTGTAATCCCACCTACTCGGGAGGCTGAGGCAAGAGAATTGCTTCAACTCGGGAGACGGAGGCTGCAGTGAGCCGAGATCATGCCACTGCACTCCAGCCTGGGCAAGAGAGCGAGACTCTCTCTCAAAAAAAAAAAAAACGAAAAGATAGTACATATTTATTTTTCTTTGAATAATTCTATCTTTATAGCTTATACCTCTAGCTCATAGTAGCCATCAACGTAGTAATGCTATTTTTTCTTAGACATTAATATGACTTATAAGCATCTTTTATTGGATAATAACAATAAAAAAACTTGTTTGTGAAGTGTCTTATAGTTTACAAAACACTTTCACCTACATTATCTCATTTGATTAATGACTCTGGCAGGTGGCCTGGACAGCCATATTTATCTTTGCTTTGTAGAAACCAAGACTTAAAGACGTTATGAAACACCTAAGGCCTCACAGTGAGTTACAAGTAGAGCTGAGATTTAAACCTAAATCATGTGTCTTCAAGCCTAGATCATGTGATCCTACTTTAATTTCTTCTTTCCGTGGTCTGTCTCCCATAACAAGTAAATTATGGTACCATGGCATTTAGCCATCACTGCTTTAGATGTTGCTAAGGCAAATGGTTTTTATCCCATCTTTAGTTAGCATCATATAAGCAATAGGTAATAAGTAAAAAGTCGCTAGCTACTGCTATGCATTAAGGAACCTGAAAGAAAGGGTTAATCATTATGTAAAGAATATTATGAACGGCCTAAAGAGAAGAAAGAAAATAAAAGAGCAATGGCCCATTATAAAAGGTTTATTAAGAGAAGAGCATTTAATCTGAAATTTTAATAAAATAATTATTAGTGATTGGCTAATATATTAATCTTGCTGGAGTAATGTTTTTATCTTCTAAAAGATATCTGTTTGATAAAATGGGCTGAGGATAAAAAAATTAAGCTATTTTTAAGTCACTGAGCTTTTCAGTGACTCTTGACGCCAGGTCCCCATTTGATGCCTTATTGTACTACTCACTAAAAGCAACATGGTCAGCCACTTAGAACACCACTTCTGGAAAGTTGCCTTGGTTTCCCTCCACATTTTCAGATATTCAAATTAATAGAATAATTTTTGAAATTTTTCCTGTTTAACACAATTCACCAATAGGTATAGAGCACCAGATGCCAGGCACCAGGACATGCAAAGACCAATAAAACTTAGTCTATGACCTCAAGAAGCTTGCAAGAGCAACTTCTATATGTATAGCAATGTTTACTTAGGGCCTACATTTATATCTAGTCAATAACATTTTGAGCTGAATTATCAGCACTTTTCCCCTTTCTAACAATGCTTCCCACCTAGGAGATGGGCCCTGTGACTCTCATTGTCACTAATTCCAGCAACACAAGATGTGATCAGGTCTGGACAGTGGCCCAAGCTGGACTAATTAGATTCATCCTCCTGCCTTTTGAATAAGGACACAGAGAGTCTTGTAAATGAGCTCTGGGTTATGGATCAGCTAGACTCAGGAAATGAGGGCTCTGGATTGGCTAGGCATGATTTTAGAGTTGCCAGATAAAATACGGGCATGCTATATTTTTGCTTGCCAAATCTGGCAACCGTACATGATGTGCCATATAAAAGTGGAGGAGTTAAGAAAGCTATTCTGCAAAAAGGAGTAGAAACGTAGAAATAACAAAAATTAACAACTATGGTGAAAGTGTAGTGGGGAAGAGGATAAGTTTGAGGAAAAGAAAAAATATCCCAAGAGTTGCCTCAGTCACTGATAACTTTCCAGTCCTCAGCTCCAGTCCCTTGATGAATGTGGCTGCATTTCTTGCCCTTGAGTTCTGTAAGATACCTTGATTGTTTATAAGAGATTTTTTTTCTTTAGATAGCTTAGAGGAAATATGTTTCTCGTATCAAACATGTCCAAAGGCATACATAATGTTGTCACACTTTGAGAAAAAGTTTTTATTATTTCACAAATGTTAAAGAATTCACAGAGTCCATGAAATAGATGAATAGGAAACTTGTTTCTTATTTACCGAGTAGGAAAGTTTGCCTCAAATACAATGAGATGTCTGGATCAGTACGTCTAAAATTGTGCATTTGGAAACCTGCATAGGTCTCCTTGGTTTCCTTAGAAGTATAGTTAATGAGTAATGTACGTTCCCTAGGTGTTATTCTAAAATGTTGTCCCCAAAGTAAAAAGTATCCACAGGATAAAGTTAGACTTCAGGCATAATTCAATTTCAATTATGTTTATTCCTCCTCTTCCTTTTTCTTGTCTCTTTCTTTCTCCTTCTCTTTTTTCTCCCTTGTCCCATTCTCTAATCTCCCTGGCTAAATTCCTCCAGAGGAAAAAAAAAAAAGGCCATCGAAAAAGTCACTAACACCTCAGTGTAAATGAGTTGAAAGTGCTATTCGCACTTGTAGTATTTGCATTTTAAAAGAAGACCTTAAGAGAGGGGAAGCCAACAGAATATTTCTGGGCTTCCCAGAACAACAACCTTACTATAGTGCTATGGACAACAACCTATACACAACCCTATTTAATGTGGTGTTTATTAAATAATATTATTAATTATTATAATTAATAATTATTAATTATTAATATCTAATATTAAATTAATATTAGATCATGGGGTGAGACAGGTCATCATGGTGAATATTCAAAAAATCTTCTTGGTCTGGGTCCATCTACCCAAATTTGGACATGGCTAGGACTGGAGATGACTTTTACTGGTGTGGATCTAGGAAAAGGATCCATGGATCTGTAAGCTAGGGACAGTCATCAATGTCAATGGAGCAATGGCCCAACTCCCAGAAGAACAAAGAAACAGAACTGACAGGGGACCTGAAGGAGGGGCAAGAGAGACAATCTAAAACATACACTCGGTAGTATATTTCCAAGGTTAGTTTTAAGGAGAGGCCAAGTAAGAGAACTACATTGCAAGGTTCTTGAACCTAAACAGAACACAGGTGGCTAGGCATTTGAATTTTACCCACAAGCTAATTGTTCCCTCTATCCAAAAACTTCTTCCCCTGCCTAAAACTTTACTACCTGGATGTTCTTTTTATTCATTAAACAATCTTTTTTTGGCATTTAAAGGAAGATTGTAAGTCATTCATACCTTAACATAAACGATGAAGAAACCAGTCAGTTCCAAGCTATATTGTAAAACATGGGACTGTTGGGTAGTAGCACAGCTACTTGGGAGGCTGAGGCAGAAGGTGTCCAGGAGTTCGAGGCTATAGTGAGCTATGATTGCACCACTGCATTCAAGCCTGAGTGACAGAGACCCTGGTCTCTTAAAGATAAATAAATAGGCTGGAAGCAGTGGCTCATGTCTGTAATCCCAGCACTTTGGGAGGTAGAAGTAGGAGAATGGCTTGACTCCAGGAGTTCAAGTCCAGCCTAGGCAACATAATGAAAGGAACCCTGTATCTACAAAAAAAAAAAAAAAAAAAAAAAATTAGCCAGGTGTGTGTGCCTATAGTCCCAGCTACTCAGGAAGCTGAGGTGGGAGAATCGCATGAGCCCAGGACTTTGAGACTACAGTGAGCTATGATTGTGCCACAGCACTCTAGCCTAAGCCACAAATGAGACCCAGTCTCTGAAAAAAAATTTTTTTTAATAGAAATAAATAAATAAAATGTGGAAATGTTCTTTTTTTTTTTTTGGACAGAGTCTCGCTCTGTCGCCCAGGCTGGAGTGCAGTGGCTCGATTTCAGCTCACTGCAAGCTCGGCCTCCCGGGTTCACGCCATTCTCCTGCCTCAGCCTCCCGAGTAGCTGGGACTACAGGTGGCCGCCACCACGCCCGGCTAATTTTTTGTATTTTTAGTAGAGACGGGGTTTCACCGTGTTAGTCAGGATGGTCTCTATCTCCTGACCTCGTGATCTGCCCGCCTTGGCCTCCCAAAGTGCTGGGATTACAGGAGTGAGCCACTGCGCCCGGCCGGAAATGTTCTTATGGCTAGGGAGAAGGAAGAATTAATTTTGAAATAGGGGGGTATTTTGAGGGGCAGGCAGGCCCAGTTATGACAGGAAGGCAGCATTGATGACACTTAGTACTAAAGTGCTAGAATTATGGACAAGAATTGGAAGACAAACAGAAGAAAGCCTTTAAATTCAATTTTTCTAGTTTACATTTTCTACAGTTTATCCATCCCACAAGATGACTCCCAGAACCCAGATGGAAAGAACAATATGTAGTACCTTTATGCAAAGTACATCCTTTCCCCCAGGTGGTGAAGAGCCATCCCAGGATCCACAGCTCAGCGAGCAGAGGGGCTATAGATTCCAGCCCCCTGTCTGCATTTTCTTAGCTGGCCATCATTGTGCACAACTTACACAACCATATGTGCAGCATTCCCTTCCTCCTTTCCTCCTCTGCCCCCCTCATACATATGTCTACCTGGTACTTAACGAAATGTGACTCAACCATCAAGACCCAGCTCAAGTAGCACTTAGGTTGTGATTTTCACAGGAGAGGCCTCTCCTCTACTGCCTTATGCTAACACTAGAGACACATCATAGAATAGTGACTAACAGTGCCAACTCTGGAGCCAAACTGCTTGGGTGCAAATCCCAGGTCTGCCATTTCTTAGTGGTATAACTGTGGACCCACTGCCTGTTCCTTTATCTATAAAATGGAAGAATGTAAGTAACAATCTCATAAGTTTGTTATGGATATCTAACAAGATAATACATGTAATATACTTAGAATAATACTTGGCATAATGAGCACTCAGTAGGTATTTGGAATTGCTGTAACTCAGTTGATGCTGATAGGGTATCATTATCCCAGTGAATTTTTGTTAGGCTGATATGTGCCTAGTTTTTCTAGTCAAGGAAAAAATTTTATTCATGTTTATATTCCTAGGACCTGGTTAAAAAAAAAATTACAGGTTCTAGGCTGGGCATGGTGGCTCACACCTGTAATCCCAGCACTTTCGGAGGGCGAGGCAGGTGGATCACAAGGTCAGGAGTTCAAGACCAGCCTGGCCAAGATGGTGAAACCCTGTCTCTACTAAAAATACAAAAATTAGCTGGGTGTGGTGGCCCACGCCTGTTATCTCAGCTACTCAAGAGGCTGAGGCAGGAGAATCACTTGAACCTGGGAGACAGAGGTTGCAGTGAGCTGAGATCATGCCCCGGCACTCAAGCCTGGGCAACAGACCAAGACTCTATCTCCAAAAAAAAAAAAGAAAGAAAGAAAGAAAAAGGAAAAAAAAAAAGAAAAATTACAGGTTCTAGAAGATACTCTGTATATTTTTGATAAATAAATGAGTAAGCCTCTGGGACTCAATAGCCAAGGAGATTCCTCTCTTGGGAAAACAGGATTCCAGAGAGAAGTCCCAAAGAACAGTATATCCCACGTTTCTGGCCCAGATGCCCCAGATCCACTTAAATGGAAAGTAGAGATAGTTTTGTGGTATGAACCTGTGGCACTGCAGAAAAAGCGAACTCCCCATTGCTTGAGGGCCCAGGAGAGAAGGTCTGTGAACAGTGGGTAAAGAGAGGATCTTCCTTCCAACACTAGACTCTGCCAATCCCAACTAAGAAACCCCTCCTCCCATTTGTTTTATACAAAAGGTGACATGGATCCCTGCGAAATGAGGCAAGGCTTTGATTGGACAGACTCAAGGATAATAGTAAACAGAAGGTACTTTAGATTACACACGTCTAGGCATTGGAAGCTCATCAGGACATTGAATGGCACCTAGAATAGTGATTGGCACAATGTTGGTAATAAATAAGTGTTAGATTGATCCATAAATCATAGAAAGAATAAAATAATTAACAAACAACAAGGAAAAAGATTATCCATCAATCAGTCGTGGTGGCAAATCCTCAGATTATATTGTGAAGGTGGCTGGTTAGCAATAGTCTACAGTGTCCCGAGGAACACTGGGTCAAGGAATTACTAAAAGGTCTGGAGTCATTTGCATTTGAAAAAGGCTGCATGCTATACAGTGGAGATTTTTTAAAGTTAGCTTAATAAGAACTCTGCTTAGCTTTGTTTGGTTAACAGCATGAAACATTTTTCCCCTGCAGAGTGTTCAATAGTCTATCTCAAGGTTTAAAAAACACATAAAACTAAAATTAAATTTATGCTTAGAAATATAAACTATAATGCACATTTGAAAAAAGAGCAATTTCTGCTATGAAGCTATGGCATTTTTTTAAATTTCTGTCGTGGTTAAATACTGTCGGCGTTTTTGTTTTTATTTTTTATTTATTTATTTTTTTGAGATGGAGTCTTGCTCTGTCGCCCAGGCTGGAGTGCAGTGGCATGATCCTGGCTCACTGCAACCTCCGCCTCGCAGGTTCAAGCGATTCTCCTGCCTCAACCTCCCGAGTAGCTGGGATTACAGGCACCTGCCACCAAGCCCGGCTGATTTTTGTATTTTAGTAGAGACAGGATTTCACCATGTTGGCCAGACTGGTCTCGAACTCCTGACCTCAAGCGATCCACTGGCCTCGGCCTCCCAAAGTACTGGGATTACAGGAATGAGCCACCGCGCCCGGCCTATCTTTATTTTATTTTATTTTATTTTTTAATTTATTTTTTTGACAAGAGGAAGGCGTTTTCTAATAAGCGAGAAGCAGCGGGTTCCCAGCGCAGCTGAGAGACAGTCCTTGCGGCTGAGAGTGGCAGCAGGGGCGGGCGGTCCCAGGAGTTACCTGTGGCCCTGGGCACTGGCATTCCTATGGTCTCGGATGCTGATGGCCCGTTTGAGCAGACCTTCCACGCTGCGAAAGTAGACGCTGCTGTCCACCAGGTTCTTCACGGCGCGGCGGGCGTACTCCACGGTGTAGATGGCTCACCGGCTCTACTCCTCCCGACGCCGCATGTCTGCGTTGCGCTGGGCCGGCTCCGGGGAGGGAGTGGCGCATGTGCTCCTGCAGCCGGTACGGGGCCACAGACGGCCACAGTTCACCAGGACGTAGACACTCTCAGTGAACTTGTCCGTGACTTTCTTCCCCTTGAGCTGCATCTCTGGTTCCTCCATAGCGACCGCGACCCCTTTATTTTTTAATATGTGTTTTTAACATCGTAAAGTAAACATAGCACAAAATTTCTATTTCAACCGTTTTTAAGTGTTCAATTCAACGGCGTTAAATACATTCGCCACGCTGTGCAACCATCACCACCAACCGTCTCCATAAGTTTTTTTTGTCATCCCAAACAGAAATTTTACCCATCAAACAATAACTCCACATTCCACTCTTCCCCAGCCCCAGGTAACCTCTATTATATTTTCTGTCTCTATGAATTTCACTATTCCATTTACCTCTTATAAGTGGAATCATACAATCTGGCATATTTCACTTAGCATCATGGTTGGTTTGTTTGTTTGTTTGTTTGTTTGTTTTTTGGAGACGGAGTCTCGCTCTGCCGCCCAGGCTGGAGTGCAGTGGCGCGATCTCGGCTCACTGCTAGCTCCGCCTCGCGGGTTCACGCCATTCTACTGCCTCAGCCTCCCCAGTAGGTGGGACTACAGGCGCCCTCCACCACGCCCGGCTATTTTTGTGTATTTTTAGTACAGACGGGGTTTCACCGCGTTAGCCAGGATGGTCTCGATCTCCTGACCTCGTGATCTGCCCGACTCGGACTCCCAAAGTGCTGGGATTACAGGCGTGAGCCACCGCGCCAGGCCAGCATCATGTTTTTAAGGTTCATCCATGTGGTAGCATGTATCAGAATTTCACTCCTTTTTAAGGCTGAATTATATTCCACTCTATGGAATATAATTTTATTCTATGCATAGACCACATTTTGTCTATCCATTCGTCTGTCAGTGGACATTTGAGTTGTTTTCCTTTTGGTTACTGTGAATAATGCTGCTCTGAACATTGATGTACAGGTAGGTTTGAGTCCCTGTTTTCAGTCCTTCTGGGTACATACCTAGAAGTAAAGCAAAATTGCCGGATCATGTGGTAATTCTATATTTAACTTTTTGAAGAACCAGTGTTTTTATTATGTATTTTATTTTTAGAGACAGAGGTCTCACTCTGTCGCCTAGGCTGAAGTGTAGTAGCACCATGATAGCTCACTACAGCCTCAAATTCCTGGGCTCAAGTGATCCTCCTGCCTCAACTTCCTAAGTAGCTGGGACTACACGCTCATGCCATCATGCCTGGCATGTGTTCTTATTTTTTATGTGACAAAATCTTTCTCTTGATTGCTAAGTTAAGAGAGTCTGAATTCTGCTATGCTACGCAGGAATGTATACTATCGATATGTAAAATGTAGCATAAGTTTTAGTTAATCATAATCATTTTACAGGAAAAAGCAGGTTATTCATAATATTTAGGGCTAAAGATTGGGATGTGGTAAGAGGAGATTGCTATAATCAAGTAACATTCCATCCAGAAGATAACAAAAATAGTAAGAATACATCTGTTCCTCATGCTCTCCTTCCTCCCAACTTCAAACATGCATCAGTGTAAAATCTTTCCCTAATGTCACTTTCTGAAGTTGGTATGCTGGCATAGAATCCAAGGTCCTGATGTCTCTTCCATTTTCTCTTTTGATGACTATTCCTTTATTCTTACCTATCAAAGGGTAAGGCTAAATTAATTATTTCTTTGAGTTTTTGTATCTTCAGTATTTCATTTTCTCAATTTTTGTTATAGTCTTTATTTATATAATTAGCTATCATTGCTTCATAGGCCTGCTGTTTGTTAAAAATCTTACCAATACCTCTCAATTTTTTCAATTTGTTCTATTAATAATGAGATCTGGGCCAGGTGCAGTGGCCCATGCCTGTAAATCCTAGCACTTTGGAAGGCCAAGGTGGGTGGATCGCTTGAGCTCAGGAGTTTGAGACCAGCCTGGGCAACATGATGAAACCATGTCTCTACAAAAAATACAAAATTAGCGGGGCATGGTGGTACATGCCTGTAGTTCCAGCTACTTGAGGGACTGAGGCCGAAGGATCACTTGAGTCCAAGAGGTCGAGGCTGCAGTAAGCTGAGATCGCACCACTGCACTCCAGAAAAAAAAAAAAGAGATTTGAAATAAACACAAGGTTCTGAAGTTTTTTGTATGATTGGATAGATTTCATTGTTCTATAGGCCCCTTTCCTGCTTATCATCTTCCACTTAGTGAGCATCATTTATCCCTGAAAAAGTTCTCCTTGAGTTAATTTTAAGTGGAAAAATAACATTAATTTATTGAGTCTACTTTGAGCTGCCACTTCCAAAACAAAACAGCAACAAGTTTTAAAGCAAATTTCTTTTCTTCTATATTCTTTAGATCCATGGTTTAAAAAGAGGGATTTGGCAAAATTCACCAGCAGTCCTTAGGATTACACTGGTACTGAAGTAAAGCGAGGGAAAAAAAAAAGTAAAATTGGAGATGAGATAAAGCTATAGTAAGTCCAAAAGCATCATGAGCTCTGATAGCTAGGGAGAGAGGAGAAGAAAGATACAATGATGCTAAAAAGGGACTTTTTATTGTTGTTTGTTCTGTTTTTGCTTTTTGACAGGCAGGCAGGGAAAACTGAGGGACAGTAATCTAACATAGATACAATTCCTAAGGCATAAGCTCATTCTAACTGTATTGTAACAAAGTCAAGTAGCTTGTTAAAACAAATACTATAGGAATTGTGTGGGTTTCAAAGAATTCCCAGGAGACCAGTAGTGAACAAAAATTTTCAGAATATTTTCTAGAATTAGACAGTATGGGACCAGGTGTGGTGGCTCATGCCTGTAATCTCAGCAGTTTGGGAGGCCGAGGTGAGTTTGAGACCAGCCTGGGCAACAGGTGAGTTGAGCCCTGGAGTTAGATATCAGCCTGGGTAACATGGTGAAACTCTGTCTCTACAAAAAGTACAAAAATTAGCCAGGTGGCCGGGCGCAGTGGCTCACACCTGTAATCCCAGCACTTTGGGAGGCTGAGATGGGCGGATCAAGAGGTCAGGAGATTGAGACCATCCTGGCTAACACGGTGAAACCTTGTCTCTACTAAAAATACAAAAAAATTAGCCGGGCGTGATGGTGGGTGCCTGTAGTCCCAGCTACTTGGGAGGCTGAGGCAGGAGAATGGCGTGAACCCGGGAGGCAGAGCTTGCAGTGAGTTGAGATCGAGCCACTGCACTCCAGCCTGGGTGACAGAGCAAGACTCCGTCTCAAAAAAAAAAAAAAAAAAAATCCCAGCTACTCAGGAGGCTAAGGTGGGAGGATCGTTTGGGCACAGGAGTAGGAGGCTGCCGTGAGCTATGATTGTGCCGCTGCACTCCAGCGTAGGTGACAGAATGAGACTCTGTCTCAAAAAATAAAAAATAAAGAAAGAAAAAGAAAAAAGAAAGAAAGAAAGAAAAAGAAAATATGGGTCAGATGCAGTGGCTCATGTCTATATGTAATCCCAGCACTTTGGGGGGCTGAAGTGGGAGGATCACTTGAGCCCAGGAGTTTGAAACCAGCCTGGGCAACACAGCAAGTCTCCATCTTTACAAAAAATTTAAAAATAAGAAGTATGTTCTAAGCTATAGAAGATAAGTTCCGTTATTGTATATTTTAGTAGTCACTGTTCTAAGAAAAAGTAATTTTACCACCATCATTGCACAATGTACTAAGTCAACTTTATGTATCAAACACTAAAAGATACAGAACAGTAGTTCCCAAACCACTCTTGGAAATATGGGGCATGGAGCAGGTATAGTGCCCAGGGGTCAGAGATCAAATCATCCATGTATGTATAAATATATATATATATATAAAACGTTGTTGAAAAAAATATTTTTAAGTTGAGATCCACTACTGTATTTGGTGGTATTTTCAGGCAAAAAACAGCAACATAGATAGCAGAATAGAAAATTGTATTTTAGGCCAGGCACAGTGACTCACGCCTGTAATCCCAGCACTTAGGGAGTCCGAGGCAGGTGAAGCACCTGAGGTCAGGAGTTCAAGACAAACCTGGCCAACATGGCAAAAGCCCATCTCTACTAAAAATACAAAAATTAGCTGGGCGTGCTGGTGGGCACCTATAATCCCAGCTGCTCAGGAGGCAGTAGCTGAGGCAGGAGAATCGCTTGAATCCGGGAGGCAGAGGTTGCAGTGAGCCGAGATCACACCACTACACTCCAGTCTGGGCGACAGAGCAAGACTCTGTCTCAAAAAAAAAAAAGAAAAAGAAGAAAGAAAGAAAGTAGGAAAGAAAGAAAGAAGGAAGGAAGGGAGGGAGGGAGGGAGGGAGGGAGGGAGGGAGGGAGGGAGGGAGGGAGGGAAGGGAAGGGAAGGGAAGGGAAGGGAAGGAAAGAAAGAAAGAAAGAAAAGAAAAGAATATGGGATTTTAGAGTAAAGGAATGACCCTGTTTAATGCAAAAGGTCCTCTTTTAGGCAGCACACTCCTGTGGTTTGTCCAATTTCTTTCTGATACTGTGTTGTATTCAATATTGCTCAAAAGGAACTGTCCTCTGTAGATCTTAGAAATCTTTTATTATTATTCTGAAATTTCATTATGTTTCCCCCTAAAGATAATTAATATTAACATTTTCTTATAATCCTTCTAGAAATTTTTCTCTGCATATTATTTTACTAATAAAATTGAGATTAAAATAGCACCAGACTGCCAGTGTGTGTGTGTGTGTATGTGTGTGTGTGTGTGTGTGTGTGTGTGTATCTGGCTTCTTTAACTTCATATTAATTTTTGAAAGTTGTCTTTTTACTTCACAAAACGTAATGATTATAAAAATATTTTTTATCTATACAATTACAAATGTAAAGATAAGTTACTGAGTGAGGTTCTGAATGGATCTATTGTCCTAGGTATTTTTATGGATAGGATTTGTTAAATAAGAACCTATAAAAAGTGCTCTGCAAGAAGTCTTACTAATGTTCCTATCCATGTTTGTGAGTTCATTTTCTGTTGCTGTAATGGAACAATGGAGCCTGGGTAATAAAGAAGAGAGGTTTATTTGGCTTAACAGTTCTTCGGGCTGCACAAAAATGGCACCAGCATCCACTTGGCCTCTGGTGAGGCCTCAGGAAGCTTTGACTTACAGTGGAAAGTGGAGGAGGAGCAGGTGTGTCACATGGCAAGAAACGGAGTAGAAAGAGAGATGCCAGCCTCTTTAAAACAACCAGGTCTCACATAAACAAATAGAGTAAGAATTCACTCATTACAAAGGGGATGACACCAAGTCATTCATGAGGAATCAGCCCAAGCATCTGTCACTAGGGGATCACATTTCAACATGAGATTTGGAGGGGACACACATCCAAACTATGTCACCATGCATTTCAAAATAGATTCTTGGCTAGGCATGGTGGCTCACGCCTGTAATCCCAGCACTTTGGGAGGCTGAGGAGAGGGGGATCGCTTGGGCCCAGGAGTTTGAGAACAGCCTGGGCAAAAAAATGAGACCCCATCTTTACAAATAAAATTAACCAGATGTGGAGGGATGCACCTATAGTCCCCGCTACTCAGGAGGCGAAGGCAGATCACCTGAGCCCAGGACGTTTGAGGCCATAGTGAGCTGTGATTGCATCACCATACTCTAGCCTGGGTGACAGAGTGAGACGCTGTCTGAAGTAAAATAAATTCATTAACTTAATTAAATAATAAAAAAAAGTCTCTGGTGAATGATGACACTAGACATAGTAAAGAGCAAATACAGTGGCCAAAAGTCAATTTTTCAATTGCAGAATGATTTTTCAAAGAGCATCTATTCACTAAAACCCACTCTTGCCTTTACCATGCACAATTACACCTAAATGACCAGTGTAGTTACCAAATATTGGTGCTGTGATTCCAGATTGGCTTCTATTAGTTATAATTTAGCTAAGATCCAGCTTTTTCATGAATAAAAAAATCTGTCTCTAAATCCAGTAAGCTTAGATCACTTATCAAGTATATTATAGATCCAAATTATACTTTAGTTGGAAGATTAGATTATATGACTGGTAAGGATTCTTTCCAGTATATGGGGAATATTTTAATTCATTTGTTCATGATAGATATTTAGTTAAGTCTACCATGAGCTTTTACATGTGAAACTTAAGCATTAATTTTTTCCAATGGTGAAATGTAGAATTGCTGGCCTTCCTCTCTAGACATTTGAGACAACACAGATTTTCATAGTTTGATACAGATAGAGCTTAAAATTTTTTATTATAAAAAGAAAATATGCTCAGTAAGGAAATATTGGAAAATACAAGTAAGTACAAAGAGAAAGACTATTACAAGAAGCTAATCACTGGCCAGATGTGGTGGCTCATGCCTGTAATCCCAGCACTTTAGGAGGCCAAGGCGGCTGGATCACTTGAGGACAGGAGTTCGAGACCAGCCTGGCCAACATGGCAAAACCTCGTCTCTACTAAAAATACAAAAATTAGCCGGGTGTGGTGGCATGCACCTGTAGTCCCAGCTACTCGGGAGGCTGAGGCAGAGGAATCGCTTGAACCCGGGAGGCAGAGGTTGCAGTGAGCCAAGATCATACCGCTGCACTCCAGCCTGGGTGACAAAGCACGACTCCATCTCAAAAATAATAATAATAATTATCACTGCTTACAGTTGGATGTATGTCCTCCTCTGCTTTCCTCATTACAAACATATTTTCTAACCTGCCCCCCAAAATAGGTATCGTGTTATCCGTATTACTTTAAGCCTTTCTTTTTCACCACTTATACATTATGAACATTTTCCCAGGTTTACGGTCTTCTAAAACCACACTTTTAATGGCATGCATTGTTTAATAGCCTAGTTATACCAAAATATGCCCAATAAAACCCAAATTCCTGGGCATTTATAAGGGAAAAAAAGCACTATGGTGAATAACTCTTCACATATCACTTTGCCCACATCTCTTATTATTTCCTTAGGATGAACTCCAGGAAGCATTATTTCTGGGCCAATGGGTATACACATTTTTAGACATTTGTCTCATATGGTCAAGTTGCCTTCCAGAAGATTAATATCTATTTTAACTCCCATTAGTAGTATATGAGAGTTCCACCTTCCCTACAACCTCTATAGAAATGGGTATATTTCCCCCTCAAGTTCTTTTTCTACACCCAGTACTTAAGGAATTGTGTCTTATAACTGTTTCCCTAATTCCTAATAGTGTCTGCCACATAGTCCGTGTTCAAGAAATATTTATTAAAGAGAATGAATGAATAATAAGCATTCTTCTAAGCTAAACATGAAGTGGATATGGGGAAATAATAGAACGCAGAGGGAAAAAAAAGGAAAACTAAACAAGGAATCGGGAGGCTGGCTCTGCTGCTGAGCTGCTGTATCATTAAGGGCAAATAATTTAACCCTGTCTGGCCTCTTCTCAGAAATGGTTTCACGGGCATTCAACCTGAACAGCCACACAGGGCCCTGTACTCAGAGGGACCTGGGATTTACTTACTGCTCTGCTGTTGCCTTCTTGAAACCCTTAACAATTTTTGAGCAGGAAGCCCAACATTTTCATATTGCAGTGTGCACTGCAAATGATGTAGCTGATGCTGCCTCTACCTTAACTGTAAAGCAAGATAGTAGAGAAAATGAGGCCAATTCACGCCAAAGCAATTTGATTCTATGAGTTTTTCCTAAATGCAACCCAAGAGGCTACGATTTAGATACATAAACATCTCGGAACAAGTTTGAGAGCCATTCTAATTGCTTGATGACGATTCTTCATTCTGTGAAATACTTGGCCCTTTTCTTCAACCCATCTCTATCAAGTGGTCTCCTTCAGCCATTCCTTCTAATTCTGCTTCATAATTGCATTGGATTATAGTTACTCCTGCAGCACTGCAACCATTAACCTTTAAGTATGAAGGGACTGGAAAAGAGAAAGTTCCTTTTGATGACAAATTCTTCTGGTGTGAAAAGAAAGGCTTATCCAATACAGTTTCCTATAATGAAGGTATTTTTTGAGCAGAAAAAAAGAAAGACTTTGAAAGATCACTTCGAGCTTCTAAGCAAGTCATAGATAATCAGAATCTTAGTACAATGTGGTTCCTTTCTATTTTGTTTAACTGTTTGTAAAAGCAACTCATTTCCATCCCCAAATTAAGTATAATTTCATAGGGGACAGTTCTCATATACAACATTTAAGAAGGAAACAAACCCTGCTCCAAGTTTATTCTTGAGTAATCATTTCGAAAATAAGTAATGAACTATAGAGAAAAAAAACACAGCAAGCTGCCCAGAGATGGGAACTGCATGTAAATTACTACTAATCTCAAGATTACCTATCCTTCTTCTCTACTCTAGAAAAATGCCATCTTTATTTTAAAACGTTGCTTTTTCTTTTTATTTATTTATTTATTATTATTATTATTTTTTTTTTTTGAGACGGAGTCTTGCTCTTGTCACCCAGGCTGGAGTGCAATGGCGCGATCTCGGCTCACTGTAACCTCTACCTCCCGGGTTCAAGCAATTCTCCCTGCCTACGCCTACCGAGTAGCTGGGATTACAGGCGCTCTCCACCACACCCAGCTCATTTTTGTATTTTTAGTAGCAACAAGGTTTTACCACGGTGGCCAAGCTGGTCTTGAACTCCTGACCTCAGGTGATCCGCCTGCCTCAGCCTCCCAAAGTGCTGGGATTACAGGTGTGAACCACCGTGCCCAGCCTATTTTAAAACATTTCTATCTGAGCAGGTCAAGCTATTTTAAGATGTTATCTGTTTCAATACACGCAATGAAATGTGGAGGGCAAACATGCTGCCATTTTACAGAGATAGAAAGTGAAAATAATCTGCACAAAAGTTGCATGAAGCTTAGATCTTTCTGTCTAATGATCTTGGCTCCATCTTGAAATGTTTAATAAAAACTCATGGCCAACTAATGGACTGAAACAATTTGGGAAGTTTTTAATGGTTTTTTTTTTTAGTGTTTACTCTTTAGACTTCATTATATATAGAACAAACCATATGATTTAACCTTCTTGACAATTTTGTCTTATTCCTAATCATTATTATTATTATTGTTATTTGAGACAGAGTCTCACTTGATCAGCCAGGCTGGAGTGCAGTGGTGTGATCTCGGCTCACTTGCAACCTCTGCCGCACAGGTTCAAGCAATTCTCTTTCCTCCGCCTCCTGAATAGCTGGGATTACAGGCGCCTGCCACCATGCCCAGCTAATTTTTGTATTTTTAGTAGAGACAGGGTTTCACCATCTTGGCCAGGCTGGTCTTGAACTCCTGACCTCATGATCCACCCGCTTCGGCCTCCCAAAGTGCTGGGATTACAGGCATGAGCCACCACACCCAGCCAATCATTATTATTATTAATAGTACTTTTCTACAGAGTATGTGTTTGGGAGAATTTTGTTAATATTGGCGTTGTTGATATTCTGAGCCTCTCACTGAGAGCTGAGTAGACAGAATTTAATCACAATATATGTCTGTCAGTGCATAGTTGGCAAAGGTCCCTATTTGGTTCAAGTTTTCTGTCAAGTCTGCTTTCTGGTTGCAATAATATATTTGTAATGGGTAGTCTATAAATAGAGTAAAGTAGTAGGAACATTTGGAAGGTCAACTAACTTTTGACTATTCAAGTTAAATTATCAAAGAAGTTGAGAGTCTAATTACCAGAATGATTTAAAGCAGCTTCTGTGTTTGCCTCTCTCTCAGGAAACAAGGTAAGCAATGAGAAAATCTGGTTTATCTAAGACTTACTGAGGCATATGGCCACTTTTATGTATGTGATTTTGAATGTGTGTGTGGGGATTCATACGTTCGTTCACTCATGCAAAAAAGATTATTGAACACCTGACATGTACCAGTAATTGTGCTAAGTCCTGGTGAACAAGATAGATATATCAGATAAGACTAAGTTTCACTGAGTGGCGACTGCCCTCCAAATAGCATTAGCTTAATCAAGATAGAATTTGATTTGTCTTTAATTTGTAAGTCTGAAGGAAGCAGTCCAGAGCAGTTATGTTGGCTCTGCTGCCTGAAGTCCTTAGGGACCCAGGCTGTATCCAGGTGTCTGCTCTGCCATTCCTAGGGTGTGGCCCTTGTCTTCATCATCCAAGACGGAGCTACACCCTTCCTATACACATTCCAAGCAGCAGGTAAGGAAGAAGGAAAGAAGCAGGACCAAGTTATTTGCCAAACATCATTTAAGGAAATTTTCCATAACGTGCCATACATTTCTGTTCTCATTTACCAGAACACAATCCTAGGGCTCACATGTAGGTACAGGGAGCCTGGGAAATATGTATTTTGTTCAGGCATCAATGGGTTCGTTTAAAAATAAGTGGAGGTCTAATAAGGAAGAACTGATGTTAGCAATGTCTGCCATTCATTGCCCCAGACCTCTTGTATCTCATATCCTACCAGAACTGGAGGAGGAAGGAAGGAGGGCAGAGTTAGCTTAAAATGTAATTTATGAATTTCAAGAAATACCTGTAAAGGTGATGATAGTTAACAACACAACTCAGGTATCACTTTTTTTAGGAAGATTTCCCTAACCACCTCTCCGCACAGTCAAGGATGGATGCCCTTTTTACAAGCTTTTATCTTCCATCTCGTGCAGTACCTATCATGCCATTTATTGATGATACAATAATTGTCTATTTCTCTCTTCCCAACTGTTTCTCACATCAGCTTGACTATAATGGCTTCAGTTAAAACCTGAATTTATATTTCTTTGTATCTCCAGTATCTCTCGCCTAATGTATAACATACATTAGATTCACAAAAAGTGTTTATTACTTAAATTGGTTGAAAAAATTGCAAACAAAAAATCTCTACGTAAATGTCATAAAGGTTTTGTAAAGTAATAGTATAGAGAGAACTTCTCCAGCTATCAAAATATTTAGCACCAAATTTTTTGCTTATGAACATAAAAGAATCTTTTATTTCCATCAATATTAACACTATCATCTGATCTTCTGAACATGTTCAATATTGCTGGCCAACAGAATTACCTGCATTTTGTCAATGATGAATGTTAAGACAATTATAAATATTTTAAAATCATTCTTTTATCAAGGTTGTGAAAAAAAACTCTCGTAAAATACTCTTAAAAAACACAAATAGTGAATCCTATCCACTTTATGTAAATGGTAAAGTTGGGCTCAGGGTGACAAAATTTGAAATAGAATAACACATTGACTCTCCAACCAATGTTGTCTCCTCCACATAATCCTAGTGGGGCAGGCCTGAAGTGGACAGCAAGACTTTCACCAAAACAGTTCCCACACAGCTCAATCTCTCCTCTTCCCTCTGTTACCCCACATGGCATTGTAAAAAAAAGAGAAATTTAAGCTGATATGATTCATTTTCTCAGCCCTTTTCAGTGTAAATCTGTTCACATTTCTTATTGTAGTTATTCATAACTTTTTCTTGATTTTCTTAGGTCGGACACATATGTTCTTCAGATCAGAAATTCAACTGATAAAGATACTTCTGAATTTACAACTGCTTGGTTTTAAGAAAAATGTATCCAAGACAGAGGAGTTTGTTCAAAAGTCTCCATTTTTTCCCCTAGCACTGTACACTGTTATTTTATGATTCATTCAGTTACCAAACATTTGTTGAATACAAACTATGCACAAGGCAAATGCTATGATAATGCGCAAATTTGCATTCGCATTAAATTTTCCTTAATTTGAGCTATAAAATACAATTAACTAAAGATATTGCATTATATATTATTATTTATATAATCCCACATGTAACTGGATCAAACATTGAATTGGAAATTGAGGGAAATTGGTTAAAATCAAATAAGTGTGCGTGTGTATAATTTTCTGTTAAAAGATACGAATTGTCAGATGGGAAAAAATTTCTTGCTTTAAGCAAGTACTGACCCAAAATATTAAATAAAAATAGTCCATTTAGAATCTACTTACAGAGTACTCATGCACTGTGTAAAATGCTAATGATGAGGGAGAAAATGAGTCTCCTTCACTCTTTCGCTTATCTCTTGGGCTTAGGGCATGAGATCTGATAGCCATTGTCACTTACAGCTACACACATCTTCAGCAATTATAAATTTACACGTTTTTCCTTCCAGTTAATGTAGCTAAATTTTATTTTATCTTCTAAGTACTACACATTACTTTTATCAATACTACTTTCTCTAGGAAGAATTTGTACATAAATGAAGGACCATAGGTCCCTTAAATATATATCTATATTATATATATATAATATATAAATATATTTATATAATGCTGAATTCCTTCTGTCCTTCAGCGTCTTACTCAAAATATCTATAAATCCTTAGTAATGTTTAAGCCAGGTAGACAGCTCTATGGAAAGCAGCTATTTTCATATACTGCTATGCTGCTCTTGGGCCCATGCCATTTTTTCTCTTCTATATGGGACAGTCTATAAAAAGCTGAACGGAGTGTTAAATCTAAGAAAGGATAGAACCATAACTCACTGGCAGGTCACAGTAATACAAGCAGAAATAAGTATCAAATATGGAGTGCTTTGTAAAATATAGAGCATTATGTAAATGTTAAGTATTATTCTTCATTCACTTAAATAATGTTTATTGAATGCTAGATGATGAAGATAAATAAAATGTTTCATTTAGGAAGTTTAAGGAGGAGAAAAAGATATAAGCTATAATATTTCAGTCGTGAAGATATGTGAGTATGGTAGAAGAAGTTATCAGATTGGTCCAAAGGAATCAGGGATGGTTTCATACCAGAAGTAACTTTTGGGCTAAGAATTTAAACATTGGTAGGCGTTTGTTACATAAACAGGTAAGAGGGCATTTTAGAGAGAGAGAGGGTAGCATGTGCAGAGGCTTGAAAGAAACTGGCTGGTTCAGAGATCAGTGGGCCATTCCATATGACTAACATGTAGGCTGGCAGGGCTTAGATCATCAGGAAGCGCCTCAAATGACAAACAACAGGCTTGGGATTTTATCCTGTAAGTGTTTTGAGTCATGAGAGGATTTTAAGCAAGAAAGAACCATAATTAGATTTGCATTTTTGAAAAGATCATTTGGGTGGCAGTGATGAGTGCTCATATTAGGATGTGGAAATAAGGAAGAGAGAATCATGTGATATATTTAATGGATAGATAATACAATTTATTAACTGACTAGTTGTGGGGAAATGATTTTGAAGTTTCTGATGTGGGTATTTTGGTTGGATGCTGGTACCACATTCACTAAGAGGGTAAATGGAGTGTTGCAAGTATTTGGAGGAAAAGTGATTTGTTTTGGCATGTTGAGTTTGAAGTACTTAAGGAACATCCAGAAGGAATGTTCCAGAAGAAACATGTCTAGAAGAAAATTTGACATATGGTCTTCAACTTAGGAGACAGGTCTAGGGCGGAAACATAGATTTAGGAATTATAATCCTATTGGGCAGTAGTTCTCATACATTAGTATATATAAGAATCACCAAAGTGCTTGTTAAATGCCAATTTCTCTGTCTAACCCTCAGAAGCTCTGGTTGAATGGGTCTGGGGAAGGGCTCAGGAATGAATTTAAATAAGCATCTCCAGTGACTCGGCTGCAGATGATTTATAGAACACACTTTGATAAATATTGCTACAAGAGCAAGAGAACTACCGGAAGTGATGCCATAAAACCAAAAAGTAGAGAGTTTCAAGGAGTAGGAGTGGTGACTATGTCAATACAGTATGAAGGTTGGAAAAGCTCAGAACTGAAATACCCCTGGACTTGGTAGCTTACAGCAGGGCAACTGGTGACCCAGAAGAGCAGGCACAGTGAAGTGGTGAGAGCAGATAACAACTGCAGTGGGTAGAAGAGTGACTGGGGCTGGGGAAATAGACACAATGAATGAAGCTTCACTCAGAAGGGAATGTCTTGTGGACAAAAGTTAAAACCTGAAGTCTGAAGAAGGTGGTTCAAGCCCTAAGTCTACCACTTAACGGCTATGGCATATAATATCTATGAGGAGCCCATTTTCTTGCTTAGAATGTGCTATAATGTCTATGTTATAGAGCCCTTTGTGCAAGGGAAATACAAGTGTCTGTGGAAAAAAATGTGTAAATTGCTCTTCCAAACTTTTTTATTAACAAGCCATCTAAGTGGCAGAAAATCCTAAACAATTGTATAGATCAGGCATCTTACTCATGTCTGTTCACTGTGACAAAACATCCCCAACTTCAGTCATTGGTGTGCACAGGACTTTAGAGGGAAAAAGTATCATATTTAATGTCTTAAATAGACCTATGGCCTCACTTTCTACATGAGGATCCAGAGGTCTGAGTGGGAAGTGGAGGTTAAAAGATTTGTCTAAAGTCACACAACTAACTAATGGCAAGGCCAAGTATAAAATTCAGCCAGACTCCTGACTCAATGTTCCCCCTCCCTACCCTGCCCCCACTCCTGCATTATAACATATTTCTTTTCTTAATTCTCTGCTATTGGAATTTTGCTCTTTCTCTTTTATAGCAAAGAGAGGTGTAGATGATTACAGTTTCCCTGACTGAGGTAAAGAAGAGGTGTTTAATTTGAACAGGTCCAGGGGTTCAGACGCAAGCTCTTTGAAAACATTTTAAACCACCTTCTTCCCTTTTATTCTCCATGCCTCCAGGCAGATGCCCTAAACTTTGTCTAGAATCCCTGCTGTAGTCAAGAGATCAGCCAGCAGCAAAATAACTAGTGCTATTACATATTTCTTTCAATTCTCCCTTTTCATAACTGAAGAGCACTCCAAAACATCAACATTAAAAGACTGTAGTTCAGGATAGACCTTGAATGGTTCATGGGACACCCTTGAAAAATAACCGTTACAGAAGATTTATAGTCTATGACAAGGACGGATATGCTACTTCCCACACTATACTTACATTACATCTCCATCTCCCTTTCTAAGCTGCCCAAAGTAAGCCGAGTCTTTTAGTTGCTATCACCCAGCAGAATGGTAGGGACCCTATACAGCCTATGGTTGTTGAATGAATGAATGAAAGAAATAATTTTATTTGTATCTCCCTGTATCCAGTTCTTAACAGAAAAAAAAGCTTTAATAAATTGATTTCCAGATTTTATTTTTGTTCTCTGCCTTAGACTCTCAGTCTCCAGTCTTTCTGCCTAGATTTCCACTAAACTAATTGGATCATATATTTTGCCCTTCACTATAGACTTCTGATGGTATGTAACACCTTACTGTTGACTAATTAAAAGTTAGAGGAACTGTTTACAATATTCTTTATTGTCAGCTGGGTGTGGTGACTCACACCTGTAATCCCAGAACTTTGGGAGGCCGAAGTGGGTGGGTGCATTGCCTGAGCTCGGGAGTTCAAGACCAGTCTGGGCAACGTGATGAAACCCCATCTCTAACCAAAAATATAAAAAGTTACCTAGGCCTGGTGGTGTGCACCTGTGGTCCCAGCTATTCGGGAAGCTTAGGTGGGAGCATCACTTGGGCCTGGGAAGCGGAGGTTGCAATGAGCAGAGATCATGCCACTGCACTCCAGCCTGGGCAACAGAGTGAGACCTCATCTCAAAAAAAAGAAAAAAAAATCCTTATTTTGTGAATTAATAATGCAACATGTGATATATGAGGTATATCATGCAATAATGTTATATATGAGGTATCACAAATATATTTGGAAAGACAACCACATAAAAGTCACAAAAGTTTGTTGGTAGGTTTTAAGAAACATTCATATATATACGAATGATAGATGCTTCTTAATAGTAAAAGGAATTATCTTCTCTCTCGTGAGCCTCTTTCTCCATTTTCTAGAACTCATAAATTTTTCCCATTCCTTTTTAAAAAGGAAACAAATTGATTAGCTGCTTTCTCAGATGTCACCTTGTTCTTTTTCCTTTCACATATTTTAGGAAACTTAACTTTGTGTTTTTCTTGTTATTATGTGTGTTTTTCTGCTTTGTTTGAACCATAAGCTCTTTAGAACAAGGATTTTCCTCCATATATGGAGCGAGTGACGTTTATTTTTAGCGTTCAGTACTTGTTAAACCTCCTCTTTTTTTGGCTGTGCTGTGATAGTCATCGGATAATGCTGCTCCAAAAGGCAGATCATGATATAAGAAATTGAATAGTCTCATAGGATGGAAATATGAAAAAAAAAACAATAAAAAGCAGAGGTTAGATATGAGTTTATATCTGAATCAGTTATTGAAGAGGTATGGGGTGATAAAAAAGGGGATATGTTATTGGGAAATAACTCTGTTGGGAGGTAGAAGCATTGGGAAGAAAATTAAATTCAGTAACCATTCTAGTGCTGACTCAAGGTTGCAGAGATTCTGTGATGGGAAGGGCATGATTCTTACCTCACTACAGTGAAGGAGACTCACATATACACACAACTACAAGATAAAGCAGAACTAGATAAAGACATAGTTACAGAGAGAGGGCATTCTAGAAAGATACCATTTTATTCATTAAGGATGGAAATTATTCACAGCGCCCATCTTTCTAATATTGAGGCTGCTTTTACTGGCTCTTGGAAGTCCTAAGGGCGATTATTTCCCCAAATCAGAAGCACGCCTCTTTTTGTATATGTGTCACTAAGTTTTTTATTTACTGTTTTTCCTAAATTTGGGTGCACATTATAGAATTGTACTTAAGATTCTAGACTGCCATTTAAGCACTGTGAATGTGATTTCTTAAGATACACGTTTTTATGAAGTGAATTTCTATTGATTTTTGAAATGTGCCTTGCAATAATGAATCTTGTAGTATCAAAAGATTTAGAGCTAAAAGGAATACCAGTACTGCATATGGTCAACTTACAGGCTTCCCGGTAGTACACAGTCAAAAAGTCAAATGCTATAGCTGGACTAACTGGTACTAGAATTGCAAAGTTATAATCATATTAAAAGACTAACTTTAGATTTTTTATTTGCAATGACAACATAATACAAAGTCAGTAGCTCTTGATTTTCTTGCTATATTATATCCAGTGACCACTGACGCTAATGTGGAACATTTCCTGCTAGTTATTCATTGATTAAAAAAAAGGAGTCATTTTTTTTTTCCAGAGACTGGGCAGGAGATAAGATGTCAAGAAGTAATAAGTAGTGAAATGAAAGAGGAGAATGCAAAGGAACCAAAAGAGAAAACATTAAAATGATGTTATTTTTTCCCCCTTGTGTATGCAGATGGACAGGAAAATTATAGCAGTAATTGCAGACTCCTTTTCACTGAAGACAGAATGGCCTTGGGGAATCAAAGTATGGGAGAAAAAGTTCAGTGAAACTGCATTCTCATCCAGGCCCCAACTGACTTGCTGGATATGGCTTTGTCCGAGGTCATTTACCCTTTCTGTGCCTTAGTTTCCTTAACTGTTGAAAAACATTATTTACCATTTTAAGTTACTGAGAAGATGAATGAGATCATGCTCCAGAAACACCCAAAACTGGTCACAAAATTAGGTGCTATAAGAATACTAAGTAGTACTATTATTACTGTACTGTGCATCCTGTTGGAATGAGTCATCTTGCTGCAAAGATGCATAAGCGATTCCAAGTGTGGTAAAAGACCAGAGACAATGAGAAGAGGCAGTTTACTCTTAGATGGCATTAAGGGAGAAGATCCCAGTCGCAATGAAATCTGCCCTTGTTCAACGAACAAAAGCAGGAGGAAGGGAGACAAGACTCTCTTTTCTTTTTTTTTTTTTTTTTTTTTTGAGACGGAGTCTAGCTCTGTCGCCCAGGCTGGAGTGCAGTGGTGCGATCTCTTCTCACTGCAAGCTCTGCCTCCCGGGTTCATGCCACTCTCCTGCTTCAGCTTCTGGAGTAGCTGGGGCTACAGGCGCCCGCCACCACGCCCGGAGAATTTTTTGTATTTTTAGTGGAGACGGGGTTTCACCATGTTAGCCAGTATGGTCTCAATCTCCTGACCTTGTGATCCGCCCGCCTCGGCCTCCCAAAGTGCTGGGATTACAGGCATGAGCCACCGCACCCGGCCAACAAGACTTATTTTTTAACTACAGGCATACCTAGGAGACACTGCTGGTTCATTTCTAGACCACCACAATAAAGTGAACATAGCAATAAAGTGAGTCACACCATTTTTTTGGTTCCTAGTGCATACATTAGTTATATTTATTATACTGTAATCCATTAAGTGTGCAATAGCATTATAGCTAAAAAACGTACATGCCTTAATTTAAAAAATACTTTAGCCAGGCACGGTGGCTCACGCCTGTAATCCTAGCACTTTGAGAGGCCAAGGCAGGTGGATCACCTGAGGTCAGGAGTTCGAGATCAGTCTGGCCAACATGGTGAAACCCTGTCTCTAATAAAAATACAAAAATTAGCTGGGCATGGTGATGCGCACCTGTAGTCCCAGCTACTAGGCAGGCTGAGACAGGAAAATTGCTTGAGCCTGGGAGATGGAGGTTGCAGTGAGCTGAAATTGTGCCACTGCACTCCAGCCTGGGCAACCAAGTGAGACTCCATCTCAAACAACAACAACAACAACAACAACAACAACAACAAAACTTTAATGGTTAAAAAATGCTAATGGATCATCTGAGTCTCCAGCAAGTCTTAATCTTTTCGCTGGTGGATCTTGCCTCAATGTTGTTGATGGCTGCTGACCAGTCAGGCTAGTGTTGATGCAGGTAAGAGCAGTTGTTGCAGTTTCTTAAAGACAATAGAGAAGTTTGCTGCATCGATTGACCCTTCCTTCCATGAAGGATTTCTCTGTAGCATGTGATACTGTTTGACAGCATTTTACACACAGTATAATTTCTTTCAAAATTGGAATCTATCCTTTCAAACCCTGCCACTACTTTATCAACTAAGTTTATATTATATTCTAAACTATTTGTTGTCATTTCAACATTATTTACAGTATCTTCACCAGGAATAGATTCCCTCTCAAGAAATCACTTTCTTTCCTCATCCATAAGAAGCAACTCCTCGTCCCTTCAAATTTTACCATGAGATTGTGGCATTTCAGCCCCATCTTCAGGCTCTATCTCTAATTCTAGTTCTCTTGCTATTTCCACATTTCTAGTTACTGCCTCCACTGAAGTCTTGAACCCCTCAAACTCATCCATGAGGGTTGGAATCAACTTCTTCCAAACTCCTGATAATGTTGATCTTTCGGCTGCCTTCTATAAGTCACAAATGTCCTTGATGGCATCTAGAATTATGAATTTTTTCAATTTACTTTTTCCAGATCCATCCAAGGACCCACTATCTCTGGCAGCTATAGCCTTATGAAATGTACTTTCTACATAATAAGACTTGAAAGTCACAATGACTCCTTGATCCATGAACTGCGGAATGCATGTTGGGTTAGCCAACATGAAAACAACACTAATCTCTTGTATGTCTCCAGGAGAACTCTTGGGTAAACAGGTACGCTGTCAATGAACAGAAATATTTTGAAAGGAATAACTTTTTCTTTTCTTTTCTTTTTCTTTTTTTTTTTTTGAGCAGTAGGTCTCAACAGCAGACTTAAAATGTTCAGTAAGCCATGACAGATGTGCTGTCATCTAGGCTTTGTTGTTCCATTTATAGAGCACAGGAAGAGTATATTTAGCATAATTTTTAAGGGTCTTAGAATTTTTGGAATGGTCAATGAGAATTGGCTTCAACCTAAAGTCACCAGCTGCATTATCTCCTAACAAAAAAGTCAGCCTGCCCTTTGAAGCTTTGAAGCCAGGCATTGACTTTTCCTCTCTAGCAATGAAAGTCCTAGATGGCATCTTCTTCCAATAGTAGGCTGTTTTGTCTACATTGAAAATATGTTTAGTGTATCCACCTTCAATGATCTTGACTAGATTTTCTGGATAACTTGCTGCAGCTTCTACATCATCATTTGCTGCTTCATCTTGCACTATTATGTTATGGAGATGGTGTTTTTCCTTAAATCCCTGCCAGCTTCAACCTTTTCTTCTGCAGCTTCCTCAGCTCTCTCAACCTTCATAAGATTGAAGAGAGTTAGAGCCTTGCTCTGGATTAGGCTTTGGCTAAAGGGAATGTTGTAGCTGGGTTGATCTTCTCCCCAGACCACTAAAATTTTCTCCCTATCTGCAATGAGGCTGTTTTGTTTTCTTATAATTCATGTTTTCACCAGAGTAGCATTTTCAATTTCCTTCAAGAACATTTCCTTTGCATTCCCAACTTGTCTAATTATTTGACACAAGGCTGAGCTTTTGGCCTCTCTTGGCTGTTGATACATCTGAGCTTAATCGTTTCTAGCTTTTCATTTAAAGTAAGGGACATGCAACTCTTCCTTTCACTTGGTCACTTAAAGGGCATTGTAGGGTTACTGGTTGGCCTAATTTCAATATTAGGCCATTATTATTAGACAATTATTAGTGTTTCATTTCAGGGAATATGGAGGCCCAAGATGAAGCAGAGAGACAGAGGAACAGCTGGTTGGTGGAGCAGTCAGAACACACACATTTATTAAATCCCTGTCTTACATGGGCTCAGTTCATGGTGCCCTCAAAACAATTTCAACAGTAACATCAAAGATCACTGATTACAGATCACTATAACAGGTACAATAATGAAAAAGTTTGAAAGATTGCAAGAATTACCAAAATGTGCCACAGAGACATGTAGTGAGCAAATGCTGTTGAAAAACGGTGCTAGGACTTGCTTAATGCACAGTTGCCACAAACCTTCAATTTGTAAGGCGTGAAAGATCTGCAAACAGCAATAAAGTGAATCGCAGTAAAACAAAGTGGGCTTGTACAGCAAGGAGGTTATACAAATATACTTTTGAAATCCTACAGCCAGTTTGAATCCAGGCTTTGGCAGTTATTACTATGACTGGGCAAACTACTGTGTTTTTAAACTTCATTTTTCCTATCTGTAAAATGGGGATTTTTTATAGATTGTGTGTATATATATATATATATATACATACACATATATAGAGAGTCGTTGTGAAGATTTAAAAATGTACACCGTCACAAGGACTCCATAAAATAAGCTATTATTGTAATTTATTGGAGACAGGGCAAGTAAAAATCCACACTGATGTTAAGTGAATCTTTAAAAACAAGTACCAGAAAAAGACGAGTTTTTATTTTATAAGATATGACCTAAGGGGCCTAGGAAGAGAAAAAACTTGTTTTGTCAAGTCTAAATCCACTCATATTTCATGGGGCCACGTATCACGTCCAACCTTTGATATCTGGCACACAACAAACAAACAGGAAAGGCCTTTCGTGTGCTTTAATAAAAACAGCTTTCCATTTTAAAACGATAAATATATTGGAAAAATCTGTTGGCTCTCCAACAGCTCTTATAAAACAAAGCTCAGACGCTGTGTTTTTGTTGTTTGAAAGAGAGAAATCAGGGGCTTGGGCATTATTAGGCTCCCTTTGATCGCGCCCTGGGATGGGAAGCCTTCGGGCAAAGCCCTGGGGGCAGGACGCGTTTTTTGTTTTTTTTTTTTTTTTAATCGATCCCGGAACCTTCGCGCGGCGGAGGGGGCGGGCGCGCCGCAGGGGCCCGAGGGAGGGGTCTGGGGCGCGGCGCCGCTTGCCCATCCCCCGAGCGCGCGGCGGGGCGGCCGGCCGGCGGCCGCCGGGATGCGGAGGGGCGGCGACGGGGGCCGGACCCTGCCGGGGCGGCGGGGCGGGCACCGCCCGAGGGGGTAGGGCGCGCGCGGGGGCGCGCCGGGCCGGGGAGGCGCGCTCCGGCCGCGCTCGCTCCGCGCTCCCTTCGCTCGCTCGTTCCCTCCTCCCTCGGCAGCCGCGGCGGCAGCAGGAGAAGGCGGCGGCGGCGGCTAGGGATCAGACATGGCGGCGGATCTGAACCTGGAGTGGATCTCCCTGCCCCGGTCCTGGACTTACGGGATCACCAGGGGCGGCCGAGTCTTCTTCATCAAGTAAAGAGCCGGGGACGGCACGGGGGCCCGCGGGGGCGGGAGGCGGGCGGCTGGCGACACGGGGGAGAGCCCGGGTCTGTGCCCCTGCAGCCCCTCGGCTCGCCCCCGCGTCCCCTCTCACGCTCCGTGTCTGCCCCTTTTCTCACCCCTGCAGCGAGGAGGCCAAGAGCACCACCTGGCTGCACCCCGTCACCGGCGAGGCGGTGGTCACCGGACACCGGCGGCAGAGCACAGGTAACGCCGGGCCCAAACGGAGTTGGGCTCCGCCTGGAGGAGGCGGCACAGCCCGGGCCGCCCGGCTCCCAGCAACCTGCCCCGCGCCGCGGGCCCCGGGAGGCGGCGAGGCGGGGCGGAGGCCGGGCGGGAGCGGCCGCAGGTAGAGGGGCCACGGGGACTCCGCCGCCGGGAGTTCTCTCCAGTCTCGGGGAGCCTCTTTCTCCTCAGCCTTTCATCAGCACTTGGAGACGGCGCCCTCTTCCTGCGCCTTCTCCCCCCATCCCAGCCTAGACGACCCTCGCGACCCTAGAGTGGCGACGCTCCCCTCCCTGAAACCTGGAGTCCTGAGTTTTTCTTCCGCGGCCGCTACTCACTCCCCGGTGACCCCCAGCTGCCGTCTTGCCCCCCAGCAATCTTTAGGCAGTCCTTACCCACTCCCCTCCCTGCAGCCCCGGACCCTGATCGCCCGCCGGGATAACGTAACCACATCCTCCCCCTCCTCCCAGGAGCGCTGCCTCCTGCCGTGCAGCTTCCTCCTCCTAGGTGGGACTTGTGGGTAGGTGGCTGATGAAGGAGGAGGAGGAGGAGAGGAGTTCGGGGGTGCGGCGATCCTCTCTGTGACAGGGAACGGCTCGGGAAACGCTTGGCGCGTTCCCTCCTGCCACGGGAGGAGCAGCCGGAGCCGGAGGAGGCGTTCGCAGCCTCAGTTGCTGGCGATCCGGATCTAAAGTCCCCGCACGGAGGTTGCACAGACTGCCAGGAGGCGGTGGGCGTGCGAGGGGGTGTCCCGTATGTGGGCACCCGGGCCCTGTTTGGAGGGAGTCCGTGGGGAAGCGGCTCTCTCGGGTGGCTTTGGGAGCTTGTTTGAATACTAAGTGTGAGTGGAGCTGGAAAGGGCTCCTCGTAGTTTCTGTACTGGTCTGGGTTTCTTTTATCATTCTTTGTTTACATTCGTGACTTGTTTGTCTTTGAAATGTAACATGTGTTCTCTTACTGGCCTGCCTCTAGTCCTGGTGATTGGAAAGGCTTGAGAGCAGTTTGGGTCGAAGGCGAGGCCAGTTTCAGCAGTCCTCAGAGCTGGCCTCTGGGGTACATTCTCTCCGACTCTGACATTCCGTGAATCTGTTAAAGTTGCCAGGATATTGAACAAACCTGCCTCTCTGTGAAATGCTGGAGTTCACTGAAGTGACTAATGTCTCCAAATTTGCAAAAAGGTGGAGGAAGAAAGGAAAGACTGGTGTAGCAAGCATGATGAGCTTACATTTTTAAGGCATTTCTGACTAATACACTATCATGTTTCTCAATTCCCCGGTGCAGGCTTTTGCTTCAATATACCTTTCTGGTGTTTTACACGCATATTCCAACTTTGATGGCCTCTTTGCTTTTATGGATGATAGATTTATTTCATAAAAGACGATATGACATTTAAATTATTTAGACTAATTATCCTATGGAATTATGAGTGATATAAATATGTGTCCTAGTTATTACCCCCACAGATTTGATAACATTCACGCCACAGAAAAATTTTATTCTTTTATGTGATTTCACTTTTTTTTTTTTCTGGTTTGGTTTTACTTTGCTTGGACTCTGGTTTTGTACACACATCGGTTGTTTTTACTTCCAAGAGGTATTTTGATGAAATCCAAACACCTTGTCATTAATAAGTAATATGTAGCACATAATGACCATTGTTCACCTGAATCATCCCCAACTTTACTACTTGAAACTTCACGTCTCTTAGTCAAATTTTTAGAAACACACACGGAAGTATTCGGTGTGATTTCTTTTCCATTAATTAAGTAGTTAGGAAGTTCTGCCTTCTCTTTGGTGACACTTCCTAGATGGATTCATTTGTGTAGCTGAAAAATACGGTCTTAAATAGACACAATATACCCAAGAAGAGGCAGGCGTTGCCTGTTATACCCAGCTTTTTTTTTGTGCTAGTCATTCATGAGTGTTCCACCTGGGATGAGAAGGCTTCCCTTTGCTTTCTTGGGTGCCAGAACATAGTTCCTCTCCACCCTAATGTATTACAGTGTGTGCTCAGGTCAGATAATCTCTAATATTATGGTTACTTTTCTGGTGGCTTTAAATTTGAATTGCTGTTTTTCAAAAAATGATATCTGTTGTATTGCCAGCTCAACACTTTTTTTGTTAGTAATCTACTTAATTAAAACAGCTAATAAATGAAAATGGATAATTAAAATGGATTGAGACTTATTTTGCTATCATTGAAGTAATACTAATTGTAATATATGTATTGTTTTAGATTTGCCTACTGGCTGGGAAGAAGCATATACTTTTGAAGGTGCAAGATACTATATAAAGTGAGTTTTTTGACTTTCATTTTTTTCCTTCGTAATTAGAATGCTGTGATTACTCCTCAGCTGAATAGTTGTATGTCCAGTCTTGATCATGATTTTCTAAAGTTTATCATATAATGGTGACTGTATTCTTTATTTTGTATAATGTCAGAATTTTGAGAGAAGAAAATGGCACTCTTAGTTTTCTAATGTTATTTGCCTGGAATATTCATCGATTCATTGATTTGGAAATTAGATCATTTATGGCCACTTTAAAAAATAATTTTGTATCTTCGTTTTTTTCTTTTGGAATCGTCCAGCTTCATCAGAATATGACCACAATTACCTTTTTTTTTTTTTTTTTTTTTGGTGCCTCTGTGTATATTCCTGGGTAATAGAGGATTATTGGTCATTAGCTATGTGGAACTTAAAGTTTTGAACTTTGATTATCTGTGCTGAGAGATAACAAACAAAAAAAAATCTTTGAGTTACGTGAACATCTTTTTTTTTTTTCTTTTTAGTGAACCTTGTTCATATATATTTTGACCAGGGCTGTTTATAGGTAGCAAAAGTGATGTAAAGCTAGGCACAATTTGATAAACAATGACGGTCAGGGAGTAAAAATAGAAATAATTACTGAATATTTCATGAGCATGTATTGGAGCATTGTTTGTATTTTTGCCTCAGTTTATTTAAATATGTCTAAGTCAAGATGTTTTATTGATATGTTTGTTTAAAAAAGGCTTTTAGTAGAGCTTGAGAGAAAAGATGACCAGTCAGTCCCAATCTTAAAACCAGTTCTTTAGAATATTAAACTGATTTATGTTCAAACTTAATAACTTAGTACTACTTGGAGACAAGTACAAAGCTGGAGGTCAACATCATGTAGGCAAAATTTTAATCCCCCGACGAAAAATATAGGTGGTTTTGTCTTTTTATTTTTATATTAGAAACTATTTACCTAAGAGTTTGTTTTTATTGTTTAACCTTATTTGTTCTTTAATTTTAATAAACTGAGACATGAAAGAGAATGCTGAAATGCCAAACTGGGTTAAGACTTCAGTAGTTTATAAACAATAACAGATACCTAGCTAAAGTTACCTTTATTTCATTGAGCCTAGAAAGTTATTTTTACTGTGACATTTTTAAGATCATGTTATACTTCCAGTAAATTATAATTACCTGTATGGTTCTTTAATCTTTTAGAAAGATACTTAGATAAAACGTCAAGGGCTTTTTATAAGTATTAGGAATGCTTGCTTTTGGATGTAGAAATAGAGAAAGCAGAAGATACAGGAATGGAATAGTTTCATGGTATGGTCTTTCTGTGAATATTTTTGGGTGAAATCTTTTCTTTGGAGATTATACTATACATTATTAGATGGCCTAAAAAATACTTGAGTGAAATGCAGTCATCAAATGTTTTTCTATTGGTTATTTCCATCCTAAATTAAAGTGAGTTGATATTGCCACGAAAAGGGATACTTCTTTTCTTGTCAAGCTAGTAGTATGGTATATGTGAAGAAAAACAGTTTTTTCATTTCAGGTCATTTATTCAATGTAATTTTGACTACTGTACATTAAGCCTAGCTCATCTTATAAAAACAGAGGTAACATTTCAATTTTCAATAACATTTTAATTTCTTTGCGTGCATTCTTGGATGAACGTTTATTTGATAGTACAAAATCTTATTCTGTGTGGGCTGAGTATGTATGTTTTAATTTAGAACTAAGCTGTTAGGAAGACATTGAGTGAGTTTCTTTTGTTTTACGAGCCATTTTGATTAGGTTTTCTTTTATGTTTACTTAAACAAATTAGAATTTTATTTGAGTGCCATGTCTAATGCCTAAGTAGGTTTCTCTGGAAAATTAAGACAATATTAAGAAAGCTATAATAATTTTACTTTAAAGACGTTTTTAAACTTGTAGGTTTTAATCATTTTGGTATTCATAGCCAGTAATTGTGTCCAAAAGTAGCAATAAATAACTTATAATATTATGGAAGTAATTTCTCCTAAAATTGAGCATAGTGTTGCATATCACTCATTAAACTTTAAAAAAAACTAACCATTGATAAATATATGATGTACTGAATGTTAGGTGCTACTGCTTTATCTTCTGGGTAATGTCAGAAGACTAATTTCTTTTAAGGTTAGTTAAATCCCTAATGTGCACTGTAATTTCCTAGAAACTTTTTACTTGTTTGTATTGTTATTTATCATTCTGATAGGATAGGGGCACTACTTTTATCTTAAACTTTACAATTTAGAGTACCTTCACATACATTATTCATTCATGAAGTAGTCAGAATTACTACTCCCATTGTCACACACATAATAAAACAGCAGAAACATGCCTTTGGAACTTACAGTTTGCAAAGACAGCAGGATGAGAAACCCCAGGAACATAAACTATATTTAGAATATTCAGAGTGGAGGAAAAGATAGGAGTCTGAAGTAGGAAAGTGATTTGTGTTGGTGGCTATAGTTTTTCATTGTCATTTCTTTCTCAGATGAAGAAAGGTGGTTATTGATCAAATTGTATGTAAAGGAGGTTACAGAGTTATCGGGGTGGATTTTGTTCACATGGGAAGTGGAAAGATAGGAATGCCAATAAAAGACATGTCAGCCCTTTGACTATTCCTAATCGTGTGTTCTGGAAAGTTCTCACTGCAAGAAGGGAGACCTAAAGAATTTCAGTTGTTTCTACTTCCATTGTGAAGTGAAATACATATAACTCTTAAATTATTCCTCTCCTGCACAAATGTTGCTTGGTGTTAAAAATGGCAGGTTACCAGAAAGAATTTATCTCTTAATTATATTTTGGTGTTGACACTTGCATCTCTGTAGGTGGTAAGAGGAGAGGATTGTAGTGGGGAAGTCACAGGAACTGAAATGTGGTCTTGACCTTAATGACTTTGGAGCTCAGTCTTCACGTCTTTAAATTAGGTTACCTGGAAAAGGCAACCTCTAAATTCCATTTCTAAATTTCTTTGAATTTTGTACTGTTCTGGGATTTATAATATTCTGGAAAACAAGGAACTCACAATGCCAAGCAGAGATGATGCGGGAAATATGGAAAGCCAGCTTTTCTATCCTTCTTAACTATTTTATCCTCCCTCTTTAAGCTTTGGATAGACAATCACAGATAAGTATGACGTATGTAGTGCCAGGGTGGTGTGTACTTTCTTTTGCTGCTTTTTGTGCTTACGTTTCCTTGTAAAATGTTTGTATACATATCTTCATGTAAACGGATAGTACTGCTAATGTCAACAAAGGACCTGATCAGCGTAAGAGTTGTATAGGTTTGAGTTAGATAATCAGTTTATTTTATACACTTTGAAATTGGTTCTTTAATACAAGTTTGCAGCTAGATTAAAAAAATATGTAATATAGAGAATGTATTTTCCTTCACATCCATTTGGCCAAAAAACAGTAAAATATGAAAAATCTTACTTTGTATTTTTTTTTTTTTTTGAGAGGGGTTTCACGGTGTCACCCAGGCTGGAGTGCAGTGGCTCTATCACAACACACTGCAGCCTCGACCTCCTGGGCTTAAGCGATCCTCCCACCTCAGCCTTACGAGTAGCTGGGACCACAAGTGTGTACCACCATGCCTGGCTAATTTGATTGATTGATTGATTGAGAGAGACAGGGTCTTCCTATGTTGCCCAGCCTGATCTTGAACTCCTAGGCTCACGCAATCCTCCTGCCTTGGTCCCCGAAAATGTGGGATTATAGGCATGAGCCATGGTGCCTGGCCAAAAATCTTTATCTTTAAAGATATTTAATACTTTTTTTCTGAATAATTTTTCTATGTACCCTAAGCTAGCCAGCCTCTTAATTATGTTACTATGTGTTTGTGTGTGTAAATACATTACACAGAGTTTGAGTTTGATTATTGAATTTTCATATTGTTTTTATAACTTAATTTATGCTGTTATCTTTATGAAGAATGCTGAAAATAAGTGAATTTTATAACTTGTAAAGTGTGGCTTTAAATATTCCGTATTCTTATGAGAACGCAAATAACTTAGCCCATAAAGCACAGAAGAAAATCTTATACGTTTGAGTTATAAAGCTTTCTGCTTGCTCCTTGAAAATATTGCTTAATGATTCTGTAATGACAGGCCATGGTAACTTAAAATGGATGTGTCATTTACTATTCCTTTGTGCTTCAAAGCTTTAAGATGGTTAACTTAGAGTGCCAAGTAAATCTTAAGGCTCTCTGAATAGTGAGAAACTTTATTCTGATTATTTAAAGGTCATTGCAGGACTGGGGATCAAAACAATATTTGCGGGGGTAAAATAGTATGCAAATTTTTTAAGGTTATGTTTTCATACTGCTTTTTTTAACTTAAAATTCTAAGTTCTGAAAATTGAACTTTTTCTTACATAGGCAAATAGAGTATGAGGTTTTGTTTCAATATCTGCAATAGCTGGATCTAATGTATGCTAATTCCAAACTTACCAAAACTAGCGTTGCAAGTAAGGAGAAAAATCTGTTTCTTCAGATTTTCACAATTCAAAATATGAATGAAGATGGGGAATCTAACAAGTGCCATAAAAAACATTAGAATATATTAACTATGTATTTGATATTTAAAGTTGTTTTATACTTTACTTTTTTTTTTCTTTGAGACGGAGTTTCACTCTTGTTGCCCAGGCTGGCATGATCTCAGCTCACTGCAACGTCTACCTCCCGGGTTCAAGCAGTTCTCCTGTCTCAGTCTCCCAAGTAGTTGAGATTACAGGTGCCCACCACCACCACGCCTGGCTAATTTTTTGTATTTTTAGTAGAGAAGGGGTTTCGCCACATTGGCCAGGCTGGTCTCGAACTCCTGACCTCAGGTGATCCACCCACCTCGGCGTCCCAAAGTGCTGGGATTACCACCACCCCTGGCCAAAAACTGTTTTATACTTTCTATAATAATATAACCAAATTTTGATTACTAGAGCTATATAATGCTTTAGAACACTTTGTGGGCATTATATTTCTTTTCCATATTTATAACAAGAGTTTTGGACTGTTAATATGTGATTCCTTACATTGATAAAGCACTTTATGCTAATTCATTAGTTACAAAACAACTACGAACTATGATCTCAGCTTTCAAGGAGTTTGTAGTGTAGAGATAAATATGCAGTATATTAAAACAGGGAGATGGTTTGGGGAACATAGACTTATTTAGTGCTAGGCACTTCAGCATAGCATTAAACTCCTATAATCCTCACAATAGCCTTTTTGTTGTTGTTGTCTCTTTCGTTTTCAAGTTGGTGTGCCGGGACTACCAGCCTCAGCAGACTTTGTTGTGGAATTCTTTTATTTTTAGCCCCAGGACCACTGCTTAGGGCCAGGTTTGCTCAATATCCTCCTTGTATTTCCTGTGATGCCCAGCATCTAGTCAGCCTCTAAAGAAGTGGTATCTGTGATGATGATGATGCTGGCTCCTAGTTATTTAAGGAGTTAATCAAGATGGGGAAAGAATAGTCCCCACAACTCAAGTGGTTGCATTTTAAGAACACTTTCTGGATTTGTCAAGGGACTTTTTCTTCCCTAATCTGGATAGACCCCTTCGTTTCTTCTTATTCTCAAAGCTGGCCTATATTTAGGAAGGGGGAGGAAGTGGTCAATACAAAAACACAGAAAGTATTGGAAGAGTTGAAGAGTCGATGACCTGGAGACAGGGCCTTACATAGGACCTGTCTGTCCTATACAGGATGGAATTTCTTTGAATTTGTTAGCAGATGCTCTTTTCTTGTGACTGTTTCATTTTTTTAAATAACAGATAAATATAAGATGAAGTTAAAGGTGAAAAGTTATGTGTATATGTGTATGTGTAAGTTAGAGTTAATGGTGTAAAAAAATGGCACGGCATGGTGGCTCATGCCTGTAATCCTAGCACCTTGGGAGGCTGAGGCAGGCGGACCACTTGAAGTCAGGAGTTTGAGACCAACCTGGCTAACATGGTAAAACCCTGTCTCTACTAAAAATACAAAAATTAGCCGGGTGTGGTGGCAGGCTCCTGTAGTCCCAGCTACTCGGGAGGCTGAGGCAGGAGAATCGCTTGAACCCAGGAGGGAGAGGTTGCAGTGGGCCGAGATCACGCCACTGCACTCCAGCCTGGGTGACAGAGTAAGACTCTGTCTCAAAAAAAAAAAAAAAAGATACTAGTTTGAGTCATAAGAATTCAGAGGAGGAAGAGGCAGCCTAGGCTGGGCTGTCCTGGAACGACTTGAAGAGGTGGGAGTTGAGCTAGGCCTGAGGGTATAGATGGGATTCACTTTCAGATGACTTGATAAGACTGGGAGGATACATTCATGGGGCTGGGAACAGGTATAATATGTGAATATGTGTAATGAGTAATACTAACTAGGCTTGTTAGTGATGGTTCTGTAGAAAATGCTAGGATGATGGGAGGTAAGTCTAGGAATGCTGTTTGGAACCATACTGTGTCCGGTCTTTGAATGTCAGGCTGAGGTTTTTATTTTCCGGGCAAGCCTTTGCAGATGTTTTTTAGTATAGCGTTAATTATGCAACATGAAGGTTTTTAGGGAGATTTTAATACAGGCAGCGTGGATTGGACAGGAGCAAACTGGGAATCAAGGAGACCATTTCTGAGTCTGCTGCCATAATTGGGTAGTTACTTGAACTAAGTTTGTGGCAGCGGGAATGGAAAGGAAAGAGGCCATTGATCAAAGATGTTAAAGACGAGCTGACAGGCCTTAGGAGTCTTGATGAGCAAGGAGGTTGACAGAAAAAAAGAGGTCAAAAGCTCCTCAAAGCCTTTGTGTCTGAGTGTCTGCAAGAATGATGATGAGACCCTTGACCGGAATAAAGGAGTAGGTGTGGGAGGGGGAGCCCCAGGTGGACATATTAATGGTGGTTTGGTTTTTGAGCTGCTTGAGAGGACATAGCATTTCAGGTGGCTAAAATCCGACTTTCACAAAGGACTCCTGACATTATCTTTTTACTCCCCTCAAAAAGCAAACACAACCCACTCCCCTATCCTATCTCAGCTACCTAAATGACTATCTACCTATTTATAGATTCAGGCTGGGAATTTCATATTCATCCATCTAATTATTCATTCAACAAATGCTTATTGAATATTTGCTGTGTGCCAAGTGCTTTAAGCTTTATGAATGAAACAGACATGGACACTACTCTTAAGAACTTTATAGTTGAATTAGTGGGGGAGCCAGTAATAAAATAATCATGCAAATATGTAAGATAGACTGTGATAAATGCTATGAAGAATATCTAATGTTTTGACTACGTATATTGAAAGGCCTTAGCCCGTTGTGGGGGTTGCTGGGAGAGGCATTTCTCACAGCTAAGCTCCAAACCCCTGCAGAGTGGATCAGAATAGAGCAGTGTAAAGTCACTGGAAAGATGAAGAATAAATAGCCTCCTGGTCTTGAGATTGGACCACAACCTGAGTGAAAGCATTGCTATATATAAAGAAAGACTTGGGGGATGGGGTTGGTATGGTATGGCAATTTATGAAAAGGAGAAAGCTGCTGCAGAAGCTGCTCTTTATCATCCAATAGATAACAATGTTTAGCCAACTGATTTTAATGATTATCTCAGTCCCAGTGGCAAGGTCTTCCAATTAGTCACTCACTCATGTGTTCTTCCAATTCTCTTGAATACATTTTGAACTCATAGTTGTGTGCCTTAGTGATTAATATACATCAGTAAATGAAATAAACCAAAAAATTCTGCCCGTCTGGGGAGTGGGATGATGGGGGAGAGAATGTCAAAGTAAACAATAAATAAGTACATTTTATAGTATGTTAGACTACACATAAATCCTCTAAGCAAAAAGTCTACTTTTTAAGTCTACTTTGGTTTCAAGAAAACAAGGAAATATTATATTACTGAAGTCTGTACTATCGTGATTAGTATGGAAGAAGTGAATGTAGACTAAATTTTAAAATACTGAAATCAGTGGGTCCAGTAGAAACCCAAAAGAAATAAAGAGGTCCTCATGAGGTACAGATGATAGACATTTCAGAGCCACTGGGGGAACATCTTGGCCACTAAGGAGTGTCCTCTGAACTACTTAGGAATTATGCTCTGAAGTGACCAGTAAGCCACCCACACCAAGAGAATCTTTTGGACTATTAGGTCTCAGAAGGCAGAGATAGTCTTATACTGTAGCCACCTTTATGCTTCCAGTGCCTGGCACGTAATAGACAATTAGGTGTTTGAAATGAAGCCCTAAAACAAATTGTAAGAAAAGCAAGCCTCTTTACCTAAATCTGAACATCCCAGGGCATTTTTTTCTTCTCATTTGTCATCTAGTCACAACCCTTGTTGTTGTAAAAGTCACTGGCCCAAAGCCAACTAGTATAAGCAAAAAGGAAACTATTTTCTTTTTGGAGACAGAGTCTCGCTCTGTTGCCTAGGCTGGAATACAGTGACTCAATCTCCATTCACTGCAACGTCTGCCTCCTGGGTTCAAGTGATTCTCCTGCTTCAGCCTCCTGAGTAGCTAGGATTACAGGTGGCCCGCCACTACGCCCGGCTAATTTTTTTGTATTTTTAGTAGAGATGGGAGTTTCACCATGTTTGGCCAGGCTGGTTTCCAACTCCTGACCTCAGGTCATCCACCTGCCTTGGCCTTCCAAAGTGCTGGGATTATAGGCATGAGCCACCATGCCCAGCCAGGAAACACTTGACACTGATTTCAAGAGTGATGCAAGTAAATTCTTAAAGGCTCTTCCTCACCTGCTTTCCACCCCTCCCCCCCCCCCACAGAAAGCTTCTCTTTAACCAGAAAAAATGGTTACGTGCAGCCCCAAATTACACCCATTTAGCTTTTTAACCTAAAATGTAAGTTTTCTTCTCTAGTTGCAAATTAAAAAAATCTCAGACAAGGACTTTTGACTACCTTGGATCACATGCCTGTTCCTAGAGCAGACACTGGCCTGCTAGTCTTCAGTCATTGTCTGTCCTTAGCTAGAGCCAAGGCACTAACATTGGCAAGCCATCCAGAAACATACAGTTAGAGAGGAAGGCCCAGTTCATCATTGGAAGTCAAGATGTGAAAGACTAGAGATCAGAGGTCTTCTTATAATATAGCGCAAAATGCCTAAAGGCCAGGGAGACCTGAGCATCTGTAAACTTCTGAGAAAAGAAGTAATGGTACCAGTGATATTCAGGGAAGCTTTTTGCCTTGTGTTGCAGAAGTAATAGTTGAAGTTATTCGGGATGGTTCAGGCCAGGACCAGGGAGGATGAAGAGAAAGTGCTGAATTTTGAGGAAGAATGAGTAGAAGCCAATCCTAGATTGGCTGTCCTGAGCAAGTGAGTTTGAAGAAACTAATTTAGCACAAGTGGCAGTAGAACTTCACTGTGGTGGAAACCTCACCCTGCTAGGTGAGGCCAGGGATTCTCTTTGGTGCTTCTGAAATTACTGGCCACTTGAAGAGTAATTCCTAAACAGTATCAGTGCTTGAGTAATATTGCCAATGCTTGCTTGCTATGATGCTGTCTACATGGGGAGTGGTTTTTGTTCCCTATCCCTTCCAAATAACTTGGATTATTTACATATATTGTTTCTTTGGATAGACATGCTCTAAAAAAGTTTGCCTCTAAGGTGAAAATTCCAACTTTCGCTAAAGTGGTTGAAGTTGCATATTATTAAATGTTAAGGCCAGGTGCTGTGGCTCACGCCTGTAATCCCAACACTTTGGGAGGCCGAGGCAGGAGGATTCTTTGAAGCCAGGAGTTCAAGACCAGCCTGCACAACATAGTGTGACCCCCAATCTCTACCAAAAAAAATTGTTTTTTTAATTAGCTGGTCATGGTGGTGTACCCCTATAGTCCTGGTTACCCAGGAGGCTGAGGCAGAAGGATTGCTTGAGCCCAGGAACTCAAAGCTGAGGTGAGCTATGATCATGCCACTGCACTTCAGCCTGGGCAACTGAGCGAGACCCCATCTCTAAAAAAATTTTTTTTAAAGCTATTCAACATAAAATATAAAACTCAGTAAAATAGGACATTATGACAAAATTTTGAAAAGAAATAACTCCTTGCCCAATTTTCACAATACAAAGAAATTATATAACATGGTAAAATTAGTGTGAATTTTTTCTCTGTGGAAAACACATCTGTATTGATTTTGAAAAATCAATTCTGTTCTATCACAATATAGATGTAGTCTGATAACAATAGCTTTTTAGTGTATAAATGTAAGGTGTACATGTTTGATGTACGTAATGAAATCGTTACAGTAGTCAGTCAAATTCACATATCCACCTATAATCTACTTGATCAGCAAATTTCCAGTATACAATACATTATCTCAGTCCTCTACTGTAGTCTCTAAATTTATTCATCTTCTATAAGTGTAACTCTGTACTCACTTTGATCTGCATATTCCCATCCCCCCCATTTCTATTCTATTTTTATGTATTTTACTTTAAAAACTTTTTTTAGCTTCCACATTTAAGATCATGCAGTATTTTTCTTTTTGTCTGGTTTATTTCACTTAGCATAATGTCCTCCAGTTCTATCTATGTTGTCACAAAAGGCAAGGTCTCATTTTTTATAAGAATATGATGAATAATATTCCATCATATTTTCTTTATCCATTCATCTCTTGATGGACATGTGGGTTATTTCCTTATTTTGGCTATTGTCAGTAATGCTGCAGTGAACATGGGAGCACAGATGTTCCTATGAGGTGGCAATTCATTTCTTTTGGGTATACACCCAGAGGTGGGATTGTAGATCATATATGGTAGTTCTATTTTTAATTTCTTGAGGAACCTCCATACTGTTTTCCATAATGGCTGCACTAATTTATTTTCCTACCAACAATGTGCAAGGATTTCCTTTTTTCTGCACCTTGCAGGCACTTGCTTCATGGCATTTTTTTTAAAGTTAGTAAAGAAATACCACAGAATGATTCCAAATCAAATAATAAAAGTGTACGTTTAGTGTATATGCTTCTTTTTAACCTGTTTTATAATGTTAAGTGTTTTTTTCTTATAGAAGCAATTCATTTTTATTGTAGAACATTTGGAAAGTACTAAGGAGTATAAAGATGGAGAAAATAAAAATCATTCACAGTCCTGTTATGCAGAGAGAATTTCTATTAATATAATTATTGTGTACAATTATATGCATATATTATGCATATATAACATAATTATATATGCAGCATAGATGCATGTATTATATGTAATTATATGTGCAATTATGCACAATTATGTATGCGGCACATATGCATATATTATGCATTTATAATGTTTCACATTGACAGTTAATATGTATATATATTTTTAAAGATTTGAGTCTTATTGCTGTTGATAATACTGTGTCAAATCCTATTTTCATTAGCTGTATTAGTATCCTTATATCGTTATATATTTATTCAGTAGAAGATTTTTAATAACTATGATGTTCTGTCTTATGAATATATGGTATTTATTCCTCTACTTCCAGGTAACTTTGTTGTTTGTGAGTTTTTGCTGTGAGAAAAATGTTTATATGAATACTCTTGTATGCATGTCTGTTTTTTGTAGAATTGGAATTGAGAAAATACATGAGCTTTTTAGATGGTTCATTACTTAACATTTGCCAAATTGCCCTTTAGAAAATTTGTGCAGATTTATGTTCTCACTTGAGAACATATAAGAATGTATGAAAGTGCCTTCATTTCTCCATAACTGCAATAAGTGCTTCTGATTGAATAGATGAAATTTGAAAGGTAACTGATAGAGAGTCCGTATGGATTATTACTAGAGATTCAGATGGTTTGAAACACAGATTAGTCCTTCAGTTATGTATGTCTACATAAACAACTGTCCCAGAACTCAGTGGCTTAAAACGATGATTTCTAATTTCTCACTTTTCTTTAAGTTGACTAGGCTCAGCTGTGCTGGTCTTCAGTTCCATGCAGTATAACTGAGGTCATGGGTCTGGAACAAACACCAGCGTCTCTCCTCGTGGCCTCTCATCAGTTAGTCTGTCTCAAGTTTTCTTTGTAGCGTGGCAGTTGGCTTCTAAGAGGAATTATCCTAGGAGAACAGACCACAGTTTTAGACACTTATAAAACTTCTGCTTATATCATGCTTTCCCATGTGGTCCTGGTTGATGTAAGTCAAAGTCAGAAGTGGGAGGAGAGCTACATAGGAGTGCAAATACAAGGAGTGTGGGACGTAATGTAATGGACAGCCAGAGATGATAAATAAGTTTCAGCCAGCATTGCAACTCTGTTTAGCGATAACTGTTTGAAGCAATGTATTCAAAAGAATTTGGAGACCAACTTCTGGATCAGTGGGAAAGCATATTGTGATAAGCTAGTGATGTATGCAAGGATTTAGGTGAGGAAGTGGATATACTGGTGTGTTTACCAGTACTAATTCAATATCTGTTCATTTTTATCATAAAGTCAGAGACTTAGAAAATCAAAGTAAGTCATGAACTTGAATGTAAGCCCAAATATTTTAAAAACATTTGAATACCTGAGTAAATTTAGTCTTGATCTTTAGTTTATTCCAGTTTCACATTGACAGTTAATACACTTGGTAGTAAAAGATATAAATAATTGGTATCTTAAGGCTAGATTACTTTGCACAATACAATTATTTTACACCAGGGCTGCTGTTTCCCACTGATAAATGACACAGCTGTAGCAGAGTTCAAACATGAGGATCAAAGTACCTATGCTAGTAATCAAGATAGTAGTGCCTTGGGTTATATGAGTGTGTAGACAGATATCTCACATATGTATTTGTGTGAGGGGTGTGTGTGTGTGTGAGAGAGAGAGAGAGAGAGACAGAGATTTTATGTGCTTGACTGAACTGTCGATTTGACCTTTGGACTAACTCTATGATCATCAGTGGCAGTATTTGAGTAAGAGTAGCACTATAGCCCTCTGCCTTCCAAGAGGACTTGTAGGAAGATGTTCCTACTCCTCCTGATGCAGTAAAGTCTTCTTTTATGATTTTTCCCTTCTACCCCATACTCTGCTCCCCAAGAGGTTATAAGTATCAGTGGTTTAGGGTCCATTTTTCTACTCTTCTTTCTTTGCATGTACATACTTATATATACATAAATATTTTAACAAAAATGGGATTGTCCCGTAGGTACTATTCTTTAACTTTTTATTTAATAAATATCTTAGGTCTTTTCATAGTACTGGTTAAAGGTCAATATCGTTCTTTCAATAACTGTAAAACATGTCTTAATGGTTTTGTTATACTCCTGTTGTTGGACATTGAGGTTTTTTCCTATTTCCCCTGCCCCCTGCCCAATTGCTAGAAGTATGATAGTGAACCAATATAAACAGAATCTTTGTGGTCACATGCAAATATTTTTATAAAACAGTTGTTTTATAGAACAACTATTTAGATGTGGAATTGCTGAAATAGGCTGTATTCGTAGTTGAGCTTTGGTAAGTTGTAGTAAGATCCTGCTAAACCCCGTAAGTAGAGTTCAAAAAATTGGAAATGCTTAAATGTTTAATTGTAAGATTGAAAAATAACACTTTTTAATAAGTCTGTGGAGCTACAAAAAACTTACAAAAGTAATGATATGACACATTGTGCAAAACTGACTGCATAATGATTCAAAAAGCCCCAAATGATAACAATACATTCACTAACTCCTTTGAGAATTAGGGTTGGCCAAATCATTGGAGACATTTGCCAATCACATTCAGATTAATTTCTGGTTTTCCTATTTGGTTTACTGTTAGACAACTTTCTTCCAAAAAGTCTTAATTATTTATCCTTACTTGTATCCTTGCCAGCACTTGGTATTACTGTACTTAAGTTTTGGCTAGGCCAATGGGCAAAAATGGTATCTTCTTCTTTGAATTTACATGCTCCTGATTTCAGCCATGCATGGCATCTTTTTCAATATTTATTGCCCATTTGAATCTCTTCTGTAAATTTCCTGTTTCACATATTTTCTGTGTTTTTCTATTGAGTTATTTTTCTTAGTGATTTATGTTAGGTATTTATTTGTATTTTTGATATCTAGGCCAGTTAGCTTAGTAGACATCTCGAAAATATTTTGGTTGTGCACCCCTACAAATAAAAAGTTTTTGAGTATATACCCTCAAGTACGAACATTATACATGTATTTATTTAAAAATTATATACATGTAATGCTGTCAATCTGTGTCTTACATATTAGTAAAGCTGTTTTTTCTTATTATTTAAAAATAAGTGTAAATAGAGGTACTAAATATTTTCTCCTGCAACCCAGTGGAAAGCCCAGTGTGCACCCACTTAGGCAGTTAGGACTTCAGAACATAATATACCTTAGACCAGTTAGAGTTGCCAACAGGAATATGCTCTCTGTTTTGTGACCACAGTGTGCATCTTCATAAGCCTGTGGGCACCAAGAATTGTGGTGAAGTGGAAAGTAGCAATGTGTTAGACCTTGACTCTCGTACCTTAGTTAGCTGTATTACTTTGATAAAATTGATACTGTTATATACCAGTTTTCTCTCATGTAAAGTGGAGAGGATAATTCTTGTCTTGCCCATTTTAATAGGCTTATGATGTTGTGAGTTAATTTATATGAACAAACTTTGAAAAACTGTGAAACATTACATAAAGAGATAAAATACGTGGGTATATGTTTTCCAAGTTTATGCCATTGGGGTTCTAAGAGAATATGCCTCAATATCATTTATGCTGAAAAACAACTTAAAATGCATGGCCTGCTCAGAGTGGTTTAGAAATGTGATCATTTAGTCTTCCTCTTATATAGATTTTACACCTCTTGAAAGTAGGAACTGTTACACATAAGTCAGTGAGTATTTGTTGATAGTGTAGTGTTCACTTAATAATATACGTATTTCTTTTTTCTATTTAAGAAAGCCTTGTGACTTAGGAATTAGAAATCAGTTTCTTTGTGAAATGCCTAGACAGTGGTACTAAGGAGAGCTTTCCTTAAAGAGAAAGTTTAGGGCTGCAGATAAAAGGCAGGACTTAGCTTGAATATATTCTACAGGAATGGAGAATTCAAGGTGTTGTAACGTTAGGGACACTTACATAGGTGAGTGGAACTGAAGTGTGAGGAGGCAATACTAAAGGCAGTATGTGGTATAGGATACCCAGGAGTGACTATGAAAAGACAACTTTGAATGAAGGTGTTGCTGCTGTTTGAAAAAGATATTTTGTAGTTTCTTTTTTCTTTTTTTTTTTTTTTGGCAAATGAATGAATTTAACCGCAGAATGAATTATTACCAGTAAAGGGGGATGGTGGAGAGAGAAGTAAAAGAAACTTATGCCTCAAATTGGGATTGCAACTGTATAATTAAACAGGTTTGAAATATTGTATTTTATTTTTAGAGACAGGGTCTCACTCTGTTGCCCAAGGCTGGAGTGCAGTGGCATGATCAGAGCTCACCTCAGCTTTGAATTCCTGGCTTCAAGTGATCCTTCTGCCTCAGCCTCCCGAGTAGCTGGGACCAAGGCGTGTGCCACCACACCTAGCTAATTTATTTATTTTTTTTTAGAGATAGGGTCTCACTATGTTGCCCAGGTTGATCTCGAACTCCTGGGCCCAAGCCATTCTCTTGCCTTGGCCTCCCAAAGTGTTAAGATTATAGGCATGAGCAGCTGCACCTAGCTTTTGAAGTATTTTATTTTATTTATTTTTTTTTTTTTTGAGACGGAGTCTCGTTCTGTTGCCCGGGCTGCAGTGCAGTGGCATGATCTCAGCTCACTGCAACCTCTGCCTCCCAGGTTCAAGCAATTCTCCTGCCTTAGCCTCCTGAGTAGCTGGCATTTCAGGCACCTGCCACCACGCCTGACTAATTTTTGTATTTTTAGTAGAGACAGGGTTTCACTATGTTGGCCAGGCTGGTCTTGAATTCCTGACCTCAAGTGATCCACCCGCCTTGGCCTCCCAAAGTGCTGGGATTACAGGTGTAAGCCACCATGTCCGTGAAGTTATTTTAAATGTGTTAATACTCAGGCTCTGCAAAGGTGCTGGAGATCAGGCATGCTCAGGCACGTACTGCTGGCTGACACAGGCAGAGCCCCTGACCAGTAGTAGCCCCTGAACACACTACGTGTGGGCGACGGGCCTAGCGGGTCACATTCCTTCTGAACCCTCTCTTCTTCTCATTTGATTCTCAGGACAACCCCACAGAGTAGGAAACAGGACAGTCCTGGTTCGATTCAAGTCAGTAAACTTTTTATGCTTACTCAGATGAATGAGAAGAGGAGGTAACATGTATATTATCTACTTTCAAAAACTTAATTACTTAAACTCTTGAAGAAGGTGGAAGACTTCAAAAAAGAAATTCTTTTGAGAATTTGGAAAAGTAGATGCATTTCTCAGAAATAGTTCACTGAAAAAATTGTGTATCAGAAAAGAAGGATGAAAATAAAAGGAAATCAGCTAGTTATTTTGTTGTTAACAGAATAATCTCAGGCTCTTTCACACCTAGTCATCTGGATTTTTACAGTATCAAGTCAGCCCCTCCCCTCCATTATTCTTATGAAAGTCTAGCTGCTATTCCTTTCTCAGCAGGTTCTCTAAAAGAAGCTCTAGAAAGGAAACAAACATTATTATTGGTAGTAGAAGTAAAGTCCTTTGGGGTTGTGAGTCTTTACTGTATATAACACTTCCTTTCTGACCTGCTATTTAAGCCTCATTACAGAAGATGACCCTGAAATTGAAATATTTCACAATTATTGGTTTCAGTTCCTCAAAAACATTAATGGAGACAATTAATATATTATCAGAGTTGAATAGAGGTAAATCATTATAATCTTGCTGTATCAGTTATTGCTCTATGACAAACCATTCAAAAACTCAGTGGCTTGCCTGTAATCCCAGCACTTTGGGGAGGCCAGCGTGGACGGATCACAAGGTCGGGAGATCGAGACCATCCTGGCTAGCACGGTGAAACCCCATCTCTACTAAAAATGCAAAAAACATTAGCTGGATGTGGTGGTGGGTGCCTGAGGTCCCAGCTACTCAGGAGGCTGAGGCAGGAGAATGGCGTGAACCCGGGAGGCGGAGCTTGCAGTGAGCCGAGAGAGCACCTCTGTACTCCAGCCTGGGCGACAGAGCGAGACTCCATCTCAAAAAAAAAAAAAAAAAAGAAAAGAAAAAAAACTCAGTGGCTTAAAACAATAACTATATATTATTGTGCATACTTTTCATGGGTTGGCTGGGCAGTTTCTCCCGTTTGTTTCTTTCTCTAGTTTCTGTGGGGCCTGCTCTTATCTGAGATCACCTAGTCAGGTAAGAGGCTTTGCTGATCTTGGCAGGTCTAGCATGGCCTTATCCAGGATGATGGGAATGACTCTTCCTCTAATAGGTTCCGGCTTCATCTGCTAGGCCCAGGCTTGCTGTGATTGATGAAGACAGGCATCCACCCGAGTGAGCAGAAGCACCTAAGTGTCTCTTGAGGCCTAGATTCAGAACTGGGACAGTGTCACTTTTACTGCTTTCTGTTGGCTAAAGGCAGTCACAAGGTCAGTTCAGATTCAAAAAGTGGAGAAATGGACTCCATCTTTGGATAGGAGGAGTTGCAGACTAACATTGTACAAGGTTGTAGATACAAGGAGAGGTGGAAGATGGAGGCATTTTTGTAATCCATGTAAAGTACATGCTGAAAAAATTACTGAACCCAGCTAAAGTTTAGGTTCTTCAGTCTGAAATATGGGATTACACTTGATCCTGAACACACTGCTGATCATATATGTACTCCTTAGATTATATAGAAATCTATGTGGACATGTGTGGGATGACCCTCTTTATTAAAACTGTTAATTCCTAACTCCTGTAGAATAGAGTTATTATGTTTTTTTCTTTTGATGCCCTGTTTAGTTGGTTTGGTACTTTCACTGGGGCTGTGTCAGTTTAAGGTCCAAAATAGATCTGACTGATTCTGTTTTGGGGGATGGAGGAAGGTATCTTAGGTCTCAGTGTGCTTCTGAGAAGTCTTTCAAGTAGATGACCTCCCCTGTTCTGCCCACACCCAAAACCCACTGACCAAGCACTTGCTGTCATGTTACCCTGTTTTGTTTTCCCTGTGGCACTTATCACTGGTTCAAATTCTTATTCACTTACGTGTTTTCTTTTTCTGCCTTGTGATATGAGCCTCACAAGAGTGGGGACCTCCTCTGACCCTCTTTGCTGCTAAATTCTCACAGTTAAGAATAGTGCCTTTCTGTTCTTAGGAAATGCTCAATAAATATCTGTTGAACATTTGTAATAAATATTTTGTAATAAACAAGTCAGCAGTTTGTTAAAATACAGTGTGTTTAAATGCTATGTCACTGGTGCATTGCAGACACTTGTTGGGTATTTATGGAATCTTGAGGGAGGGCCGTGGTCAGTAGGAGCTCAAGGAGAATGAAAGCTTGAAGCCACAAAGGGTTTTTCTAGATGAATCCAGTGAAAGACAGATGAGCAGGAGAGTTAGGGTATGATAGATTTGTTGAAATGTTGAACTGTTAGACTTCAGGCTGGGAAGGAGGGAAGTAGAGCAAAAAGTGATCTGATAGATTGGGATAGAGATTCTTCCAAGACCAGAGAACTCCCACAGGGAAGTAGTTAAACATGTATACTGCAAGGTTGGAGGTTTGGTGTTGCAGTGTGATCATTGAAGTCATGATTTTAGATGTGCCAGGTTATGGGTATGACAAGGTTCTGGGATTAAGAGAATGGATGGCTCAGGTAGTTGAAGGACCTTGGGGGAATGGGGAATAAATATCTGTTCTTTGAGAGAATGCAGTAGGACAGCTGATGGGAGAAAGTCCTTAACAGCCAAGGTACTGAAGTAATGCTTTGAAAAGAGGTTGAGGGTATAGAGGAGTTTGCTAATTATGGAGCACCATTTCCATAGGTAGTTAAATTTGTAAGATAGAAGGTGGACTGTAGAGTAGGTCAGGGATGGAAAAAACAAAGCCTTGTAGGGTTAATGCCAGGTCAGTAGATGGATTGAGAGAGGAATTGGAGATAAAGTTAATTTGGGCATTGAGAGGTTTGCTGAATTTAGTTTCAGTAGACTCCTAGAGAAAGGTGACCCTGGGACTTACAGACAGAGGCCGTGACTCATTTGGCCAAGAGTGGTGGTCAGCCCAGGAATTTGTGGGTTCTGCCTGTGCTCCTTAAAGGGTATTTGGGTAGGTAGATTGTGAACTCTTAGTAGCTTACATACTAAGCAGATACATAGTTATTAGCAGCTTCCATATTTTCACTATGGTTTTTCAGAATATTTTAAGTATTTTTTTATTAGAAATGACATTTTCCAAATGTAAACTCTTTAAAGATGGAAAACATTAATGATATATGCAAATACCAAAGGACAGTGATATAATTTAAGTAATACTGTTGTCAAGTGTAAAATTCAAAGATCTAAGCCTGGAACCTGGACTTAAAAAAAAAATTCAAGGATCAAGATTTTCAGATTAGCATTTTCTATTTTTTGGTCATACTTTTTTTTTTTTTTTTTTTTTGAGACAGGGTCTTGCAGTGTCACCCAGGCTGGAGTGTAGTGACACGATCTCGGCTCACTGCAAGCTCCGCCTCTGGAGTTCATGCCATTCTCCTGCCTCAGCCTCCCGAGGAGCTGGGACTACAGGCGCCTGCCACCACGCCCGGCTAATTTTTTGTACTTTTAGTAGAGACAGGGTTTCAGCATGTTAGCCAGGATGGTCTCGATCTCCTGACGTCGTGATCCGCCCTCCTTGGCCTCCCAAAGTGCTGGGATTACAGGCGTGAGCCACCGTGCCCGGCCACATTTTTTTTACATTGGTATTAGCAGTAGATATTTTAATGTAAATATTTAATCTTTTTTGCTGTTAGTCATTTTGAAAGTTCAAACTGTGTGATGAACCAGACCAAAATTTCATAATCTTTAAACCACAAAGTTGCCTAATAGGCAACAAAGTAAGCAGGACAACAGTGGAAGATTTTACAAATTCTCAGAAACACCTGGAAATAATTTAGGAAAAGCTTTTGACTCTAGGCTCATAGATAGAGACTGTACATGAAGAATAATTAATAGCAATTACTTTCTTGTCTTTAGTCTTTCGTCAGATTTGTTTCTTTGAAAAGAGCAAGGCAGGTTAAAATAATCTGTATAATATAAATTGCCCATGCAATGCAGGTCAGTTTGTTTTATGCAGGTAGCAGTAGTACGAACTTGGGGTCCAATGATATTTTTTATATACTACTTATATATGATGGTAATAATTAAAATCTTTGAGTATGTTTTATTTCTTTAATTATGACAATTTAATTAAATGCCAAATGAATATAACATTTGTCAGACATAAGGGAAAATAATATGAATAAGCACTGCACATGATACTTAGCTTAAAATAAGAACATTTTTTTTATGTCAAAGAGCTTCTCTAGGATCTGTAAATAGGAGTGTAATTGAAGTTGTAAAGTACGTGCATTTGATTTTGGGAATTTCTTTATTATAATCTTTTATCCATAATATGTGTGGCACATTTACTCTCCTACATTGTAGCTTACCTTCACATTCCAAGAGATCTTTTGACGAACAGAGTTCTTAATTTTAATAAAATTATGTCAGTCTTCTGTAAATTATCACAGGTTTTTTGTTTTTAATTCCTTTCCAGTACTTTAATCTTTTTCCATTCCAGTCCTTACATTTCTTTATATTGCTGGCTAGTATTGCCAGTACAGTGATAGAAGCAACTACAGCTCTGATATCAAAATGAAGGATTCTAATTTTTACCACTAAGAATGATATCTGATGAAGATTTTTGGAAGGTATCATTTCCAGGTGAAGGAAATTCTCTATTTCTAGTTTAGTAAGAACTTTTATTATGAGTTTAAGTATTGAATTTTATCAACTATTTGTTCTGCATTCATTGAGATTTTTTTTCTTTTAGTTTGCTTATTCAGTGAATTCCATGAATTGCATTAATACTCTTGTTAATGCTAAGCCATTAATGGTAAATCTTACATTGTTGGGATCAACCCAACTTGGTCATGAAGTACTCTTTTTTCCAAGTTAATAAAGTTTGTATTTTTTAGAGCACTTTTAGGTTCATGGCAAAATTTAGTAGAAAATGCATAAAGTTCTCTGTTACGCGTACACACACACAAACCTTTACCCCCTCCCCCACTGTGGACATCTTGCACCACAGTGATACAGTTGTTACAATTGTACCTACATTGTCACATCATTATCACCCAAAGTTCATAGTTTACCTTAGGATTCACTCTTGGTGTTGTGTGTTCATTGAGTTTTGACAAATGTAAATGACATGTATCCACCATCACAGTATCATACAGAATAGTTTCAGCCCCCTAAAATCATCTGTACATTGTTCTGTTGGGTTTGTTGATACTTCATTTAAGACTTTGGTATTTATGATAATAAAGTGAAATTGCCCTGTAATTTTCTTCTCTTGTACTGTCATTGTCTGGCTTTGATAGCAAGGTTGGTCTAGCCTCAGAAAATGAGTTGGAAGGTGTTCCACTTTTTTGTACTCTGGAAGAGTTTGTATGAGGTTCGAATCAGTCACGGAGAAAGGGATATTATAGTTTTCAAATGTTGCAGTGACTTCTTGTTTTCTCTGTGTACTCTGTCCTTTTATTTTGAGTTTATATTATCAGATGCATTTAAGTATAGAATTGTTATGTTCTGTTAAGTGTAGAATATGCCATCAGAATGAAGCCAACATTTTTATCATGAGGGGACCTCCACCTCCGGTAGTACTTGTGCCCTTATCTGTTTTGTCTGATTTTGATATATAAACTTTCTTTTATTTAGCATTACCTACTCTAATTTTTTTTCACCCTTTTAAAAAATCTGTTTATCCGTATATTTGGGTGTGTCTTTTTAAAATAGTATATAATGAATCTTTTTCCAGTTTTATAAACTTTTTTTTTTAACTTATAGTCAACTTATGATTGTTGGTATATTTAGGTTTATTTATACCTTATTTTGTTCTTTCTTCTCTTCCTTGTTTTCTTGTTGGTTATTTAAAAAGTATATAGTTTTAAAATTGTGTACAACCAAGATAGTCAGCAATGGATAATCAATTTTCCTCTCAATCTTTGACTTACAAGAAACTGGAATAGATTTCAGTATGTACTACAAATTGAGTGAGAAATAATTCGGGAAAATGCCCAATAAAAGGCCTTCATAATTTTGGAAGAAGTAATTGGAATAAAGGTGACTCATCTCTTATTAGTGAGAATGGTTAAATATGCTAATTAAATGCCTTTCACTTTTTGTGTCTACTTGTTTGTATTCATTGATGGAAGCAGAATGTTTGGTGTGTCTTTTAGATTTAAAAACTGGAATCTACTAGTAACATATTTATATTGGCCTTTTTGTGATTTAAAATATAATGTTATCTTTTATAAAGGCATCAGACCACACTGAGTGCCTTCTAATTACAGTCTGTGAGTCTTGTGAGTACAGAGAAATGACAAGCTTTGCCCTGAAGGATTTCATATGCCCCAGCAATGTCTAATGATGTTAAGTTAAAGCCAGATAAGATTGAGAAACCTTTCTGTATGTGTCAGTATTAGGTCAAACCTCTGGGTTTACACTGGTGGGGCTCAGGCATCAGAAAGAAAATGAGGAAAGGGGTGAGAAGCTATAAGGGAGTCAGAAACGTAGGAAGGAATACTACAGGAGTTGTGCATGTGGAGTAGAGTGCCACTCACAATTTCCTTCAGTTGCCTGTCTTAAAGCAGATTATTCAAAAGACGTACATAGGAATTCTTAGTCTTCATCAGGAAGGTCATTATCACTAGGAAGACCTCACAAGCTCTATGTAAAATAAATATGTTTTTATAATATCAACTGCTTTACCTGGCAAGAAGCAAATTCAGACAATCCTAAACCTGTTTTGACCATGAGGTTACATAAAAACACTCCTATTATATGCTTCTGAATCATGAACTCAAGTCCATTTATTTAGTAAGAAGGAGCCTGCTGGGAATGGAAGAAAGCTAGATTTTTCTATTAAGTCCCGAAACCTTGTTTTTTCTTCACGTCCTTTTTTTGTATGTGTGCATTTTGCTTAGTCTTTAGTCAGCCATTTCTAGTGCAGTTTGAGGACCTGTGAATTTTTATATAAGCCTAGGAATCATCGGTATTAGGGCTTTAAATGTGACCTATTTTGAATCAAATGGAATCTGTTTTCCTCTGCAATTGAAGGTAACAGTTTTAAAGTGTGAACCATAGTCTTGGACATAAAATATTATTAGTCTTTATCTTGAATTGGTTAGTACTTTGCACTAAGATTACAGGGGCCTTCACTTAGGTGACAAGGTTCTTACTATAGATATAATTTTTTTCTCATAATCCTCATAATAAATCAAACACATGGGGAAGAAGAGTGACCATTTCAGGATTCTGTGGAACTTGAATATGATAATACCTTACTGTCCTGAATGTACGCATACCCCTAGAAATAACTTATATCACTGACTCTGAAAATAACTCATCTGTGGTTGAACATCTTTTTCTTGAGAGACATTTCTGTAAAGTATACGTTGAGTAGCCCCTTTCTCTGTGATAGATTAAACAGGCAAACCCAGAAGTTCAGAGAAGGTAATTTTTATAATTGCTACATGTTATTTTTGTTTGCTTTTTGAGAGAATTATTTGTGTTAAAAAGTAGTTTCCGTTTTATAATCTTGCTTTTTGAGCTTTCCTGTATCAGTTATCGCGCAAAGTTCTTATTGCAGGGACCGCCCTGGAGTATGTTCTTGAATTGTTGGGGGTGGTCAAAAGGTTAGGAGCACTTCCTTGATTTGTTTTTTTTCCTTTTTTTGTTTTTTTTTTCTCCTTAGGGAGTGAGCAAGCCAGTCATTTCTTCTTCTGTGAGACACAAGAGGAAATAATTAAAGAGTTTTTTATGGAGCAGTGTGAAAAGTTGGTTTTTTACTTTAGAAAACTGATTTTATGGAGTATTTCTCAGGTGAAACCCATGTATTATTGGTAAAATTATATACATATGAGAGACTGATTTTTTTTTCATGTTTTATTTTTAGTAAGAAAGGAGGCAAAAGTTCAGTATGCCACTTAGACTAAATGTTTCTAGGATCCAAAATAACATTGATGTTAGTCCCTTTACTGTGATCACCTTACTCTGCTGCTGCTTCTACTTGTCACATCTGAGACTGTTTCTTAAAATAGAGCTCCCCAGCAGCAATTTTTCATTATATGGCCTCATCGTGCATGTATTTGGTATGAACTCTGATAAGAGATTATGATGTTGATATCATAAGAATTTCCCTCTTTTACAGAACATGAAAAAATGCATGCATTTAGGTTAAGCATTGACTATATATTGGGAATGTAGTTTAAAAAAACTTGACAGGTCCAGCACGGTGGCTCACGCCTGTAATCCCTGCACTTTAGGAGGCCAAGGCAGGTGGGTCACTTGAGATCAGGAGTTAGAGACCAGCCTGGCCAACATGGTGAAAACACATCTCTACTAACAAAAAATGCCAAAAAAAAAAAAAAAAAAAAAATTAGCTGGGCATGGTGGCACTCCTGTAATCCCGGCTACTTGGGGGGCTGAGGCAGGAGAATCACTTGAACCCGGGAGCCAGAGTGCAGTGACCTGAGATTGAGCCACTGCACCGTAGCCTGGTGACAGAGTGAGAATCTGTCTCCAAAAAAAACCATATATATGGTTTTTATATCTATATGTACACACACACACACACACAGCTGTATATGTTATACAGCTTACCCTCGTATATGTTATAGTGTAAACACAAAACCCTCTTGCTGAGTTTAAAATTACAAAGAAAAAGTTTTAAAAATTCAAATAAATGTACTTTTTGGTTGAGTGGGAAAAGATGAAATTAAACGAATACTTTATGTTAGATAATCTGCCAGGCACTGGGGATACGAAGAGGAAATAAGCAGTCTACAAACTCTTCATGAACTTCATGATTTATTTTGTTGATAGTCATTATTTAGTAATGCAACAAAATTTCTCTAATATCTACCATTTTGTAGGTATGGTGCGAGATGGTAGAGATAACGTACTGCATGCTAATAAGTGGGGTTTTTTTTTTAGATTTTAAGAAAAGTTATTTAAATCCGAAACTATTTTTACTGGTTTTAAATTTTTGTCCACTTGTTTTGTGTATTATCTTCTGTTTATGGAACACTTAACTATATGTTCCAAGCACTCTGCTGGGTCTTTTATATGCATATGTCATTTATTGCATACACCATACCAATCTACCCGTCAGTTATTGAGCATTTATGTACCTGTCACTGTGCAACCATTTAATCTTGCAAATGAGGACCCTAAACCTTACAGGGCTGGCAGAGCTGGGATTCAAGTTTGAATCAGGTGGGTCGGCATTCTACCCAAAAAGATTTTTTAGCAATTGTGCTTTATGATAAAACTGCCATGTACAATATAAACAATAGGTCATCAGATTATTAAAAATTCACCAGATTGAAAAAGAGGCAATGGAAGATTTAAGTGATGCCGAACTCTGGAATAATTAGTCATCATTTTGTGTAACATATATGGTATCTATTATGACAGCTTTTTAAAAAACCTCTACTCATGTCAACTAATACAGCTATTGCCATAAACTTGGATCAAGTTTATAATCAAGTTTAAAAAATTTAAGTTTGGCGGGTGCTGGGATTACAGGATTACTCATGCCTGTAATCCTAGCACTTCGGGAGGCCGAGGTGGATGGATCAGGAGGTCAGGAGATCGAGACCATTCTAGCTAACATAGTGAAACCCCCATCTCTACTGAAAATACAAAAAATTAGCCGGGCGTGGTGGCGGGTGCCTGTGGTCCCAGCTACTCAGGAGGCTGAGGTAGGAGAATGACGTGAACCCAGGAGGTGGAGCTTGCAGTGAGCCGAGATCGCACCACTGCACTCCAGCCTGGGCGACAGAGTGAGACTCCGACTCAAAAAAAAAAAAATTTAAGTTTATAAACTTAGATTTAAACTTAGACTATGTCCTACAATCAAGCGTCCTGTGTAAAGGTGGCTGTGTTATGCTGGTGGCATTGAAAACTGGTAGCTTGAAGAATGTCTACTTTCAGTACATTCCGTGGATGTCCTCTTCTTGATTTTTTTTTTTTTTCAGGTTCTGAGCTTCCACTGACTATGTTTTCCATTTAAAGGAACAAAAAAGCACTAGTACCTAAAATTTGCTGTAAAAGACATTTCACCTGCTTTAGTATTACCTCACTGCCATCTGACTGTATCCCTGCCTTTCCTGATTTCTGTGGCTATAGTAGAAGTCTTGTGGAGTTTGTGGAGTTTTTGAAGTTTGTGTAGTTTTGAAGTTTTGAGAACAGACCTGTTTGTAGTTATGATCCAGTGGCATAAGCTGACCTCAGGATATACCAGCTTGCTTTATTAGTGACTTAATTTTCTTACTGTAGTAAATTGGGTGTGATTTTAACTTGTTCATTCTTTGTATATGTATACTTTCAGTATACATATTTCATATATGTATATTTTAACTTGTAAGTGATCAGACATCTCTATCATCATCTCTGAATTAAAATTAAAATTGTTTAACTCCTGAAAAATTCAACTGATGTTATGCAACTTGGAACATAAGACCAGACAAATTACTGAATCTGACATTTCAAATATTTTCTAATGTGCTTTTAACTTTTGCTGGGCACAAATGGAATTTCTCAGCCTCTGTCATAAAAAAAGAGTTTGTTATTGTTTGGTAAGACAGATTAAAACACAGCTGGGAATGAAGTAGTTAGCCCAGTCTCAAAGACATTAGCCTCCCTCTGTTTATTTCCTCCTGTTTGTATTCCTAGAAGCAAACAGCTGTGCATTCCATTTTATTCTTTATTCCTTTACTTAAAATCTGGATCCCAAAAGAAGTAAATTGGGCATTTAGGCTTAGAAAAGTTGCCTTATCTGTAATTTTTATTGCCCTTTTCACTTGAAACAATGATGTATTCATAGTCTTAAATATTTTTAAAAGTAGTTACCCACAATCTCACCATCAAACATTTTCATATAGTTTACCCATAATATAGACACCATTCAGTAGTCTGCTTTTCTCAGATGATTGCTATAACATTTTCTTACGCATCTACAGACTTATAATTTTAACCTCTGCTGTTCTGTTATTCTGTTTATTCTGTTATTAAATGTTTCATTTAAAATTGTGCACAGTTCACTTAGTTCCAAAATAATATTACTTTCAGGTATGAATAACATACATTTTAAACTTTAAAATGTCTTTTCTAGACTGATTAAATGTTTAAATTCTCATAAAGCCATTTATGCTATACAAATTTGCATAGGTCTGCAGGTTTCAGTTCGAAGAATGTCAGGTATAGGTAAATAAAAACTTTAATTTGAAAAATTGAAATAAATACTCAAAGTATTTGAAGCCCGTAGAGACAGGCAAGGCCTTTAGGAATGCATCAGTGAATTCATTTTTTGTGTATATACAGGAATGCATGGTCATGCATAATTATATATAACTGGCAATAGTAAGCTGTTTATTATAGTAAGTTGATGTGGGTCCTTCAGATGACAATTTTGTGGATGGTGGAATTAAGACGATCTTGTGGTAGAAGCATAGTTGGCTTCTGTGATTTATTTGTTGATGGGCCCCCATATAGCTCTCATTTTAGTTAACATATTGTTATTTATCTGTCATCCATGGACTTATTTTTACACTGTTAAATCTATTTTTTAGTATGTATTAAGTAAATAACTTTATGTTTTAGTTTTTTCTTTTATTTCTCTTAAAATGATTTATTATGACATGTAGTCATAGAATTCCAGTGTTCTTATTTTTAAGATAAAGTTCATGTTATTGAACACTGACAGTCATCTCATCCCATTCCTATCATTTTCTTCATCATCATCATCATCTGTCTTATAGTATGAAATTATACCTTGGGTCATAAATTACTCCTTTCATTCTTTTTAAACCAAAAGCTTTTTAACTTTAAGTTGTTATATTGCAACCAAATGGGACATAACAACAATATACTCCTTGAAAAAATGTTTTTTCTGAATATAAAGGAATATGTGCTTCTATTGGGAAACGTAGAATATCACACCAAAAAATATTAATACCTGTACTCTGCCACTGTATATGTAACTATTGACATGTATTCTTTCAGTTTCCTTCCTATACATTTATATAATAAGAGAATTGGGATTATAGTTCACACATTCATAACTTGATTCACTTAATGTGTCTTGAGTATTTACTATTAAATATTGATGTACATCTTTTTAGTAATTATTAGAAAAGCTATATGTATTGATGATAATTCCCCTGCCTTTTCAGCCTTCTTTTGTCAGCTACTGATGAAACTTTTTTATATAATAATAAACAGTGCTGGGTCAATGTATGAGTTTTAGATTTTTGACATTTTAATATTAAATTTTAATTTGTAGGGGTGTAGAGGCTTATAATCTCAATATTGTCCTAAGAATTTTTGTTACTCAAGGATTTTATGGATAAACATGGAAATAGAATCAATAATAACAGTATTAGTAATAGTAAAAGCGTACATGTATGAAACAAAAGAGTAAGGTTTTGTTTTCATTTAAATCAAAGGATTTATTATAGAAACACTAGTCTTTTAATCTTTTATTGAAATGTCCAACACTGTTTTGTTTAGTAAATCTGAGTTTTTAGAAGTTCATGTCCCTTCTTAGTAGAGCTATATTAATATTTTAAGTTAGAAATATTCAGATCATTCTCTGAATAAAGGCATTAGAACAATTCTCTGAAGAAAGGGAGTAGGAAAACTTCATGTATTTTTTTTTCCCCACTCTTTACTTCCATTATTTTAAAGGAAGAGAAAATGAAATGTGCCAATTGCCCTCACTTGTGCTCCCAAATGCTAGTTCTCCCTTCCCCCCACAGCTTATTTGAGTTAATCATTGGTTCTTCACTGGAAAAACACTTCAGTGAATGTCATAAAACTTCTATCTGAATTGGAGAAAATACGTTCTCCAAAAATATTAATATCTAACTTATAAGAAAACCCTTTGGGTGTTAAAAACTAACAGCCTTACCGGTTAGCTGCTTATTAAAACGCACAATCAGCACCCCTCTCCCACCCCATCTCCGTGTCTCCACCCCTCATATTTGTGGGCATCCCACAGAATTCCATTATAATTTACAGCTTCTCAGGTGATCCCAGTGTGCAGCCAACCAAGGGTGCGAACCACCGTTTTAAACTGATGTAATGATAAAATTTTGCTCAAAGTAAAAACCAAACGTCTATAGATTTAAAATAGGACTTTAACTTTCTAAAGTGTGTTGGCCATTCTTGCTCTCCAGGATTAGCAGATATTGAGATATAGATTGAGAAGATACCAGTAAAACCATTTCTAGGAGCGAAAACTTTTTGGCATTGAAAGAAGAGGATTTACTATAACGTACGTGTTCTGGGAGATTAACCAAGATTGAGTATGTGGATGCCAACTTCAAAACAGAACTGCGAATATTCTTTCCTTCAGGGGAAAGAAGTATAATCTTGATTATATTCATATTAGATGTTTCTTTTTAAAGCGGGTATCTGCAATAACTGTAATTTGATATAAAATATCTAAATTCTATTGGTGACAAATCAGAGATACTGCTAATACAAGTGTGGCTTGTTGCATGCATCCATAATGGAAGGAAATGCTAAATTTTAGTTAGAGAATAGTGAAAATAAAGGAAAATGTATTTTCTACCCAACTTAGTGGGTTTTCTGAATTCATCTCTAGACCCCTTTGATTCCTCTGGATTCCATGGAATACTAGGTTTATGTATGTTAGGGGCTGTCTTCATCTAAAAATTATTTATTTCAGTGGATAGTAGAGATAACACTGAAATAATGTGCCTTCCCCCAATGAAATATTCATGTAAACATAGAAGGCAGGCAAAGATTGTAATAAGTATTAAATTATTAACAATTTTTAGGGTTCAGTCAGAAGCTGTTTTGCACATCGATAAATATTTATTGGGTGCTTTTTATTCTAGGTACTGATCTGGCTAATTTTACATACATTATCTAATTTTAGATATTCTCTATTTTATGGATAGCATTTACCTTGTACCCTTTAAAAAAGACATGTGAAATGGTTGACAAATTAAAGCACAATGAAAATAAGATATAAATGAAATCAGAAGTAAGTTAGCTTTAAAAAAAAAAAAAAAGAGTTGGGGGCAGAGAGCCTGTTGTCTGCTACAGAGACAGGCCATCTTTCTTTTTAATGAACTTCAGCAACTTTATTGAACAAAGATAACCTAATGAACATTAGATTGATATGGAACAAGTCATTCAATCTCCCTGCCTCTCAGTTTGCTCATAGGCTCTGGCAGCTAAGTGCCCTGTCTACCTTAGAGTGTTGTTGTCAGGACTAATGAGACAATGAAAGTAAAGTGGTATAATTATGGGCGGTGATGGTGGTGGTAGAAAGTAACTCACAATATTTAAAGTGTGTGAGGTGTGGCTAACACAACTAAATCTAAGACAGAATTTTATAGGAGGCTAGGACTCTAGACTAGTCTAGTGTCTTCATTTTATGCAGAGAAAAAAACCTAATATTTATTTAGTGCCTTTTAAGTGTTAAGAAACATTGCTGGCTCCTTTTATATATTGTCTCCTTTAATACTTAAAATAATTTGACAAAGGTAGGTATTGTAAATTGTCCCTTCCCCCTTTTAAGCAGATGAGAAACTTAAGACACAAAAAAGTAGCCAGTCCAACATCATGGCTAGTTAACCAGGATCCAGAATTTGAATTCACTTTTTTTTTTTTTTTTTGAGATGGAGTCTCACTCTATCGCCCAGGCTGGAGTGCAGTGGCACAATCTCGGCTCACTGCAAACTCCACCTCCTGGGTTCATGCCATTCTCCTGCCTCAGCCTCCCTAGTAGCTGGGACTACAGGCGCCAGCCACAACTCCTGGCTTATTTTTTTGTATTTTTAGTAGAGACGGGATTTCACTGTGTTAGCCAGGATGGTCTCAATCTCCTGACCTCGTGATCCGCCCACCTCGGCCTACCAAAGTGCTGGGATTATGGGTGGCTCACACCCACCACGCCCAGCCTGAATTCACTTTCATTTGATCTTTTCCGCCATACTGTGGAGGCCCTGAGAGTCTATTTTGTCTGAGATGAAGGTTATGTACCTTCAAATGTTATCCCCGCTGTCCATCACTGATGCGTTTCAGTGTCCTGGAAAACTATGTTTAACTTCTTGTTTGTGATTTTATTACTAGTTTTTCAGTGTGGGCTTCCTATCTATCTATCTATCTCTTTCCTGTTCTCTTGGGAAAAATAAAATAACTCATTTGGGACCATTACAAATTTCTAATTTCCAGATTTCACCTGAGTCCTCAGTAAACACTCAGTGGCTCTTTAAATGGCCCCTAACCTCCTAACCACCTCTGTAGAGGTTACACAACCACACCCTTCTCTCTCAATAGAGAAAAGTTGGCTGACAAGAATGTTCTTTATCCAAATTTTGCCTTCTAGCAACCAAACTCAGAATTTTCTTCCATTTTTACTTCCATTCTTTCTGTTTGAAGGGGTAACCATTATTCTTCTCTCTCAAGAAATTTTTCTTCCCCTTTTGCTATTGATTTCCACCCCCTGACCAAGGCTCTTTAGGATGTTACTTGGGTAACACTCTTTTCACTTTGTTTTATTTCTTCAAATCAGAAAACTTGCTTAAGCCACCCCCTTTCTGAAAAGGCTTCTTTTAACTTGCCCTCATTCTTGATATTTTCCCCACTTCTTGCTCTCCAGATGTTTTTTTTTTTTTTTTTTTTTTGAGATGGAGTCTCTCTGTTGCCCAGGGTGGAGTGCAGTGGTGCAAACTCTGCTCACTGTAACTTCCGCCTCCCGGGTTCAAGCGATTCTCCTGCCTCAACCTCCCAAGTAGCTGGGATTACAGGCGTGTGTCACCACAGCTAATTTTTGTATTTTTAGTAGAGACGGAGTTTCACCATGTTGGCCAAACTGGTCTCAAACTCCTGGCCCCAAGTGATCCACTCGCCTCAGCCTCCCAAAGTGCTGGGATTACAGGCGTGAGCCACTGCTCCTGGCCTTTCCAGATTATTTTTTTAATAGCCAGATTCATTGACACCTTTTGAATGTGGCTGTGATGTTAATCTTTCTTTCTTGGCACTATTGCCCACCCTTTAAAATCCCCTTCTTTACCTGGCTTAGCACTGCTCTCAGTGGAACATCTCTGTGCTTCTCTGAAGACAACTCAGTCTTGTCCCTTGGCTCATCTTCTACCTTAAATGCTGGTGGCCTTGCTTGCTTATATCCTTCATGTGTGCTTATTCTCGTTATCTGTTCTCCCTGAGTGGCCTTATTCTTTCAATATGTATCATCCACAGCCACAGTTGATACCTCATAAAATTTTATCTCTGGCTGTCTTCTTTCCCCAGCTTCAAACCCTTTTTTTCCATTTCTACTTGCGGATGTCACAGACTTATCAATTGAAGATATTCCAAAGTAAACACATTCTTCCTCCCTGCCGTTTTTCCCCACCTCAACTCCTCTGTTTTCCCTCTATTTTTTCTCCTCAAAGCAAGCAACCAACTAACCTTGACAAAGCTCACCAAACCAACTAACCTCCCCAAAATAAAACAGCAACAGCAAAAATACCCCGTTCTGTCCTTCATGAAGACCCCAGTCTTTGGGACACTCACCCACTCAAATTATGTAGAAGACCTTAAGAGTTAGAGTTTTGGAGCTGCTGAAAATTTCTTTTCTTGATGGGGTGGAGATGACGATCCCACCAGTGGATATATTGCAGGTCTTCAAAGAAGTGCTACATGATGTTTGGTTTTCCTGTTTAGTAGTCTATAAATGGCTTTGTAAGAAACACTCACTGTCTATCCCATGATCACAGCACTATTTATGTCAAGCTTACACACGTGCATCTTTGCAGCTGATACATGCCTGATGCTCAGTAAACATTTGTTTTTTGATTTAGAAACCGAGGATATGAGTACCTCACCTCTTTTCTGTGTACTCTGTTTTTTTTTTTTTTTTAAATTTATGAATTACATTTTGGATCAAAAGAATCTTATTTCTGGGTAGGAACTTTTGATGTTATGGCCTCCTAGACATCATTTTACAGGTTTTTAGAGAGTGTTTATTTAATCGGTTTTAAATTGGCAGTGATAGGCTCTTTGACATTCAGAGGTGAGGTCTGAAGTACAGAAGAGTTAAACTAGAAACCTGTAATACCTGTTCAACCTGTGCTTTAACCAAGACTGGGAAGTTCCTCTGTAGGATTCACTTGGGGGAACTTCCTACACTTAGTAGTTTGTACTATCATTTATGCTCTAAAACCTCTGTATTTTGGTCTGACTATCAAATGGCCAGACCACTTTGGGGGTGCAATTTCATCATAGTTACACAATGAGCAGTTTTGAAGAAGGTTCGCAAAAGGGAAAGTACAGTACATCCTCACTTAATGTTGTCAGTAGGTTCTTAGAAACTTCAACTTTAAGCAAAAGGACATTCAGCAAGTCCTTGAACCTTGTTTTCCTCCTTGTCATTTTGTTACGAGGTTGATGAAAAAAATGGTTTTATTGTACTTCATTTCATTTTATAGATGGCAACTGAGGCAAAAAGAAGGCAGTAACTGCCCAAGGTCAGACAGGCAGTAAGTGGCAGAGTTGGGATCTGGCTCCCAAGTCCCTGTTCTTCAGTAACATTATGCTGCCTCTCATAATGTTCTTTTTTTCAATAAACTGTGTGTGGGCTTCTAAAATAGTAACAGTTCTTTATATAAAAGGGGAAAAAAGTTTTAAATTAGAGCAGGGTTGAAGAAAGTTCAACTTAAACTTAACATTTGACTGAATTTTATCTGACTTTTTCCATGTAATATTGACGTCATCGAAACATATTGTAGTTATTTAAACGTGTCGTGGTTCTAAATGTCTTGCATCTAATGTTATATAACTAAATGGCCAAAGATAACAGTGTTACCTCATTATCCCTGCTTTTGCCTCTTTTTATTTGAGTGTCTGTGGCTGTCTTTTCCTGCGGGTTCTTTGCACCCGTACTCATCTTTCACACATTATTGATTATCACGCCTGAGTGATCTGCCACATCCCAAATTTGTCCTTTTATACCTTACCTGACTAGTGGCTGTGATCCAGGAACTTTCCTTCCTGGCACCTATGCAAAGATCAGTGGCTGCCAGCTCTAAGTTCCAGATCATGATTTCTCTACTCTCTGCAATTTACTAGTTAAGTATCAACTTTCCATGTTTGTAACTATAATAATGTAGATAATGATAAACTGAACTTTAAAGAAAACCCTATGTATTTCACTTTTTCCACCTTCTCTTTGAAAGTAGTAATGACCATGGCAACATAAATTTATTTTTCCCTAACTGTGTGAATCATCTGACCTTTGATTTGTCAATCTTTGTGACTCCTATTAATGTATAGTCCACCTTATATTTGTTTAAATTAAGTTATCAAATTCCAAATAAGCCATTGGTTTTAAAACTACTAAGTATTATCTTTCTGCTACCAAAAACATAAACAATTAAAGAAGTCACTAAACATATATTCATTGAGACAGATGATAACTACTCCCTGTAGACTTAACACTTCATTAGCAAACTAATACTCTTCACACACCCATGCCCCACCTTCCCCACCTCATTATTTACCTGTTGTATCTGTTAAGGATTGTTTCTCTTTTTGCAATCCATGCTTTGTATAGAAAAGTGAAGAAAGCAATCTCCAGAGTAACCTTGGAGCAGTAATCTGATCTCAGATTGTTCTGGGAGCTAAGAAGAATAGAGCCAGAGAGCTAAAAAGAATGTCAGTTTCAAAAGGGATACTGAACATAGCCTACTTATATGATATATAAAAGTGACATCAGATGCAATCGCTTGTTTGATTTAGGAACCTATGCAGAAAGAGGCCTTGATTTTAATGTTGGCATCATACTTGCTAACAACACTCTGCAAGTCTTCTGAGGCTTAATTTTTTTTTTTTTTTTTTGCTTTGGAAGCATGGTTGTGGGCAGAGCTGGGATAATTTTGTGTGTGCGTGATTCTTAGTTATGCTGACAGCTTTCAGGTTTTGAAATCCTATCTCTTCCCTGTTGGTTTGACCTGTGTTATCCACATTTTTTTATCTCATTTATTTCATTAATTTCATTCACTCAGCCCAAAGATGATTATTTGGCCTCTACTGTGCACTAGGTGATGTGTTCTTTACTGGGCTTTCTTGTGAATGAACATAGACATGGTCCTTGTACTTATGGAGTCTTCATTTTAGTGGGGCAGGTAGTCATTAAACAGTTGTCATATAAATAAACATAAAATTACAACTATGATCAGCTTGGTGAAGGAGAAGAATGCAGTGTCGTAAGATGTCTGCTGGAGAAAGTGACACACCACTTGATATTTTCCTCTTCTACTTGTCATTGGATGGCTGGAGGTTTTCATAGTTCCCTCAGCCTTCCATAAGTCACCCCTGGTAGTATGTAAATCAGTCTAGTTTCTGTTAGTTGATAATTCCATATTTAATCACAGCCTGCATTACTGTTCTAGTCTGAAAGTATGATATGTATATCGGTTAGTCGAGAGACTAAAACTACCTCATACTGGTTGAGAGCTTCTATTTGTTCCTATCCCCATCCTGTCCCCAGAAGGAGTTCTTGATTACTTTCAAAACATAGATTTCAAGTCATAAAGTCATGGGTTTTAAATAGAGATAAACTTCAGCTTGGCTTTAGGATTTAAGCTATTCTTAGATAATCGGAAGGAATCACCTTCTGGCTGCCATTTTGCTGTATTTCTTTTGAGGTACTCTCTTTGGTGAACTTTACAGTTTTTGAGATTCTATTGAAATTGTGTATTTGGATTCAGTTGGTGGAAAAAATATTATGTTTTATGTATAAATAGGCTATTCTAATACAAAATAAAGCTTCAGAGTTTGTATAACCAAAGTGAATTATATCTTATTTGTGCCACAGATGAAACAAATCATTTGTGGCCAATACATTGGTGGAAACCACAAGACCCCAAATTGAAGGCAGTTTATTGCAGTGATTTAAAAAAAAAAAAAACTCAGTAGGAGAAATAAAATTTGATACGATTAGTAGTATTTTTGCCTGTGTTTGAATATTAAATTCACTTAAAATTCTGCACCTTCCTATGCATTCCCCCCTCCCATATATACACCTGCAACACACATAGGTGCACATTCTGATTTTCGTAATGCTTTATTACAAATAATAACAGCAATAAGAAAGGGCTCTTCAAATGAGTGTAATAATAATGGATAATACTGAATTATAAGATTCCTTCTAAGAATGTGTTATGGTCAGAAACACAGTAAAAGGTAAATGAATAATGGTGAAATAATGAGTCAATATGCTGGAGGTAACTGGGTGAAGTGAAAAGAGCTGGGCATTGGAATCAGCCAGGCTTAGCTTTGAATTCCAGCCCTGATTCTAGCCATATAACCTCTTTGAGTTTCTGTCTCTTTTTCTGTAAAGTGAGCTTAATCAGCTGCCATACAGGATTAGAATAATATTCTTTAAGCTACTGGCACATGATGGATATTCAAATAATTTATCAAAGAAAACAAATTACTGATTTATTTTATTCTGTTTGTAGTCCTAGAAAACATGTCGCATATTTTCCTTACTTTTACCCTTAAAGAAAAATGGAAAAATTAGCAGTTGGCTTAGCAGCTTTACTAATATTGTAGTTAGTTTAGACCCAGTTGGCTAACTTAAGGAACAATGTTGAGTTTTAATATTTGAATTTAAGTAAAGGTCTGTTAATTGCTATTTAAAGGTTGTCAAGTTAAAAAAAAAAAAAAGAGGGTTGTAAACTAAAGCCAACATAGACAAATTAAGTTAGTGTTGCTTGCCTAGGTGGCTTCCGCTGACAGTGAAAGGAATCTGAGCCCTTTCTCCCTGCCTAGTACTGGCAGAGCCTCCAGCATCTTCTGGTCTTCACTTCTAGGACAGTGCTCAGTTGGCTCTGCCCACCAGTGGTAGGCTTGTTTCTAATATTGCCTCCTGACACACTGATTGAAACATCTACCAGTGATTTAATACCATCTTGTCTATGAGAACAAGCTACCACATTAAATGCACACATTGAATCTAAAATGAGCCAAATTTCAAATGCATTAAAATGTTAAACAAAATAGATAAATTCAGGAAATATGTGATTGGAAGAACCCATACAAGTCTTTTCAGACCTTGTATGTGTTGATTCAATTAAGGTCTTCCTAAACCTTGTCTTCCTTCTTTATCCTGCAAACCATCATTGGCTTCTGGGAAATGGCCTGGGTAAAAACCAGGTCAAGATTTAATTGGGCCACAGTCTCTTAGACTTGGATTGAGCATCTTTCTGGGCCATTAACGATAACTTGCAGTTCTTTCTCATCTACTTTGTGGAACTTTTCTCCACTGTTTTTTTGTAAACTGTTTCTGTCATTTTCTTCTGATTCCCGACTCAATGGTGTGCGCTAAGAAATGAATGTTAATCACTATCTGTAGAGAAAAGGCAATATATAAGAGAAACAAATTCATATTTAGTCAGTACTTATTATCTGTTGTTAATTATGTGTAGTCTAACTGTCCTAGAGCTGCCTGGTAACCTCTAGCCCTGAGTTAACCATTTTTAGGAAGCAGCCTACATATAAACCAGGAAATAAGATATGAAACGAGATCAGGTAGAAACCCCAATCCCAGTATCTGGAAATGCCTCTCTTACCTATTTTCATTCATTGATAAAATCAAAATGTCTGGCCTTTGCTGAATGACTAAAAATATGTGGATGGCTTATATGGAATGTTTTTTTTCTTTGAGTTAAAAAACCTTGTACAATAACTATACCTGAGTACTGATGTTTCTGCAGATATTTTGTGTATAAATAATAAGAATTGAAAGTGTAGGAATGGGTGAGGTGAAAACTTTTAATTGTATGAGGGAGACTTGTGAGTATAACAATTCAGAAGACTTTTTTTTTTTTGGAGACAGAGTCTCCCTCTGTTGCCCAGGCTGGAGTGCAGCGGCACAATTTCCACTCCTGCAACCTCTGCCTCCTGGGTTTAAGCAATACTCCTGCCTCCGGAGTAGCTGTGATTACAGGCACCTGCCACCACGCCCAACTAATTTTTGTATTTTTAGTAGAGACGAGGTTTCACCATGTTGGCCAGGATAGTCTCGATCTCTTGACCTTGTGATCCGCCTGCCTTGGCCTCCCAAAGTGTTGGGATTACAGGCGTGAGCCACCGTGCCCAGCCTCTCTAATAATTTTATATTTAACTGACTTATCATTCTTCATTTCTGGAGACGACATACTTTTTTGAAACTTGCTGTCTTTTCTTACATACTTTGGTTCAAAGTAAGCAGCCTTCCTGGCTGAGAGGGCAGGGTAGTTGAATTACTTGGGAGGATGACTGTGCCACAGACCCTACATTTATTAAACCACAGTTGTAAAACTCTTGTTTATAGTTGTAGTCTGTTACCATTGTGTCTTTTGGTGTTTGACTAATAAGACAATTGCAAGAAGTTTATAAAATCTTTAATCAAGTGAAAACTTTTCTGCAGTTTGGTATGTAAAATGAGGATAGTAATTAATTGTGATAGAGATATTTCTCCTTGCTTTTTCCCATCCCCTGTTTCAGAGAAAAACCCCAGACACCTTGACTTGACTTATAAAGGGGCTCTATAGAGAGACTACTTTATTAATAGCTTGAGGATTGTGATGTCCAGTTATTCCTGAAAAGACTGTGATTGTTAAGAAGAAATCAATTGAGAGAGGGAGTGAGCATTTACATTCTGTGACAAGACTTTGATGAAAGGACTGAGGAAGATGAAGATAATCAGTTTCTTCATCTGCCTCTGGGAAGATTTTAATGTTTCTTTTAATATAAAAATGAAGAGACACTCATACCCTGTAAAAAATAGCTACCTGTAAATATAGATTTACCAAGCTTAAGAAAGCTTGATTTAGCTATTCTAAAATTTATGTGGATTTATTTATATTGATATACAATTTTAACTTTTTTGAGATGGAGTTTTGCTTTGTTGCCCAGGCTGGGGTGCAGTGGCGGTACCTCGGCAGAGACAGGGATTTTACCATGTTGGCCAGGCTGGTCTTGAACTACTGACCTCAAATAATCAGCCCACCTTAGCCTCCCAGAGTGCTGGAATTACAGGCACGAGCCACCATGCCTGGCCCTTTAAAATGTTTTTAAATTCTTGCAATTTTTAAAAATTCTTGACTCTTGTAATAACAATTAGCTTAAAACACAAACACATTGCACAACTACACAAAAATGTTTTCTTTCTTTATATCCTTATTCTGTATGCTTTTTTATATTAAACTTTTTTGTTAGCTTTTTAAACTTTTTTGTTAAGAACTAAGGCACAAACATACACATTAGCCTGGGGCTACACAGGGTCAGGATCATCAGTATCACTGTATTCTACCACCACATCTTGTCCCACTGTAAGATCTTCAGGGGCAGTAACACTCATGGAGCTGTCATCTCTTGTGATAACAATGCCTTGCTTCCGGAATACCTCCCTAAGGACCTGCCTGAGGCTGTTTACAGTTAGCTTCTTTTAATAAGTAGAAGGAGTACACTCTAAAATAACAATAAAAAGAAAAGTTTGGTAAATACATAAGCCATTAACAGTCATTTATCATTACCCAATATTATGTACTATACATAATTGTATGTGTTATATACTTTTATATGATTGGCAGCACAGGAGGTTTGTTTACATCAGCATCACTACAAACAGTTGAGTAGTGCATTGTGGTATGATATTATGATGGCTACAACTTAACCAGGTGGTAGGAATTTGTCCGCCCCATTATAATCTTAGGGGACTACTGTTATCTATGCTGTCTGTTGTTGACCAAAATGCCATTATGTGGTTCATGACTATATTTGCAGTTCATATATCTGGCAAAGAAATCATATCCAAGTAACATAAAGAACTCTCAAAACTCACCAATAAGAAAACAAATGACCCGGGGGGGCAAAAGATTTGAGCAGTCACTTCCTCAAGAAGATATACAGATTGCAAATACATACTTGAAAATCTGTGCAACATCAGTAGTCATTAGGGAAATGCAAATTAAAATCACAGTTATATACATTGCATACCTGTTAGAATGGTTCAAAACAAAACAATGGAGACAACTGTTTGCTTGATTAAGTGCTTATCATTTACCAGGCACAGTTCTCTTATATATACTAACTCATTTGATCTTTGCAGTAACCCTTAAGAGAGCACCATCATTATTCTTATTTTCAGATGATACACCTGAAGCACAGATAAATCAAATTGGCTACAGTCACATGGCTAGAAAATGGCAGAGCCAGGAAAATAACACAGAATTTCATGAACACTGTATTTATTACTCCACCATATTCAGTGTGTCCTGTGCTTTTGGGGTGTTAAAGTAGTGGTGGTGATCATTCTCCTCGTGTCTCAGGTATGTTTTGCATCTGAGCAATAGAATGGGAAAAACGTTTGTTTTTTTTTTTTAAAGAAAATTGCTACTGATTTCCCTTTCTTGTATGCATACACCCATACACATAAAATTTGCCATCTGTTTATGAAAAAGTACAGCTTTAATTTCTTTTTATTGCCAGTTTTCAATCTCTGCCCATCAGAATAGTAAAGAAAGGATTCTCCAAAAAAAAAATGTGCCCCATTATCGGAGCCAGACACAGTTGAGTGTGGGGACGAAACCAGTGCTAGCTGGGAGCAGTGCTTTTTATTTTTTTCCCCCGGGTAACAGTAATGACATGGTACTAATACTTTTTATTAGCAGTAAGACCTCAAAGATTCTCAAATCACTCACTTTTTGAAGCTGTCATTATCCCACGAATCCCTTTGGCTCCAGAGAACAGGACAAAGAAGAGGAATACAGCCTAGGGGATAGCTTAACGTGTCATGTTTGATTTCTTGTAATTAACTTTATCATTTAAAAAGGCATCATGTATTTTTATACTTTTTGAATTTGGCCAGGTCTCATGGGGATGATAGTGGTCTAGATAGTTCATGTTAGTAGTGATAAAAAATTAGGAGCCACCATCAAAAATCAAACATTACATTTTAAGTATTGGAATTAGGAGGTTTTTACCTTTCAGGACTCATAGACGGAAGCTACTGTTGCTATAGAAATGATTTTCCACCTACATATAATTTGTGTTTGAGACAATTTTTTCTTAAACACATTTTTAAAACTATAAAATGAATAAGCGTAGGCATCACAGCACAGAAATAATTCTTCAGATGGGAGAAAAGCGATTTGTTTTTAATAATATCATGAGTAGAACCATGAAAACCCAACTACAAATCTAATTTTATTTTAAGATATTTCTTTAATACAAGGATTGAAAAATTAAAACAATGTAAATGCCTGTAAGGGGCATGGTACTATTCTGGCAACAAGGAGCTTTTAATAGCAGTGGGCTCTTAAATAGGTTTCGTTTTTTGTTGTTCTTCCTGCTAAACTGCTCTTAAAATGATTATCAGAAAATCGCACTGGAGGTGGTAAGTTAATTCTTTGAATATATTCGCTATATGTGTATATTTCCCCAAGTTCCTAATATTCTGAAAACTTAAAAAAGCAAACATGGGTAGTATCATGTTGCTAATCTTGTTATGATTTGAGTTTTATTTTTAACATATACTTAAATGTTATTTGTTTTTTACTTCATAATAACCAATTATTTCATTTTGTCCTATAGGTGTTTCATGCTCTAAGAAAAACATTGCGAGCTCTTAGAGGCATGGGATTTACACTTGGAAGCAGGCTTAGGGACCGTTCTGCCCAACTTTTTCATTTTATTGACTGATGAGCTGACACTTTGAGAGCTAAGGTGACACCTAGGTTATTCAGCTTATTGTAGCAGAGCTGAGACCAGAATTAGATTTACCCTAGGCCTTTTATTATTTACATGATGCTGTGTCTTTGTTAGCCTCTTCCATACTAGAGGGCCACTTGGTTGTATTTTTATCTGTACAATAGATTTATGTATGTAAACATAAATCTCCATGCAGTCATCTCTGTTGGATTTAGATGAATAAGTTCAAGAATCTAAACAAGCAGTTCATACAACACAGGGAAACTATAGCCAGTCTTCAAAATTGTTTTGTAGTGAGAGAAATTTTATTTGCATATGTAGCATTTTCAAATAGTTGATTCCCATTAAGAAAATAATGAGCAAACTAATATGAAATGTGAATAAAAAATGGGAACAGTGAAAGTCAGACAAAAAGAAACATAAATGGCCAATTTTTTAGAAGCCAGCTGGAATGAGGTATCTTATTCCTGTATCACATTGGCAAAGATTTCAATGTGGGAATATCCCTATGTTAGTGAAGGCAGAGGGAAATAGTTAACTCTCTTTTACTACTGATCGAGTGTAAACTGTGACAATAGTCAAATATAAAATGCTCATTCATCAGTTCTATACCTGGAGATTTATCCTGCAAATTTAATAGTACAGTATTGATATTGAATTGAACTTCCATATTGTTTTTAAGGATGGCCATTGAAATGTTGTTTATACACACAACAAATACAAAATAGCAAAAATAGAAATTAACCAGACTTTTTCAGTTTTATAAATTATGGAACAGTAGAATATATGTAGCAATAGATTTGTATGTGCTAACATCTGATATTAAGAGGAAAAAAGCAAGTTTTAAAGCATGTTATATACTAATAAAGTTTTTATTTATTTATGCTTTTCTATATAAAAATTCTGGTAGGACACAAAAGAAAATGTTAGCAATAATTACTTCCAGGTTTTATTGGGTTTTGATATGGATGCAGCGGAAGAGATTTTCTTTTACACTTTAAATCCTTTGTAGTTTGTGGGAAAAAATTTTATATGTGCACTATACACATGTATTAGTTTTGTTAAGAAAATTTGAAACAGTAAAGTGTACATACATTGTTAAAACTCTTTTGCTTAGTAACTGTGACTGAAGAAATCTTTCCCTTATTTTGAAATAATTTTGAAAAGTTTGTTCTTGATTTCTTTATAATTTAAATTCTCTTAAACAAACATATTTAGTACCAAGATACAATTAAAGTATATTGGGAGTCAACCAACAAAGTTTCACAATCAATAGGATTCTGCCCGGGTTGTACCCCACACCTCAGTATTCATTCAGGAAGATAGGTTTGCCTAAGAAATATGTATTAAAAGCCAGAAGGTAATCCCTTTTGAATTCTGTAATTCTATTTCTGGGTCTAGATGTTAAAAAAAATTAAATAACCTTCAAAATAGTGAGAAGTGAATATAACACAAATGTCTAACAATTGACTTATTTTATTAAACCATGAGATAACAAGATACAATGTTGTATAGCTTTGGAGGGAGTTCTCCAGACACTCTCTCTCTCTCTCTCTCTGTCCCCCCCCCCTTCCTCCCTCCCTCTCTCTTCCTCCCTCCCTCTCTCTCTATTATTTAAAATAAATAAGAAAGTAGATAAGTAATTTTTTTTTTTAAGATGGAGCCTTATTATATGCCCAGGTTGGAGTGTAGTGCTGTTCGCGGGCACAATCCCTCTACCGATCAGATCAGCACAGGAGTTTTGACCTGCTCTGTTTCCAGCCTGGGCCAGTTCACCACTCCTTAAGCACTCTGGTAGTCTCCCGCTCCCATCAATATGCTGAACTTAGTACGGGCACGCTATCAGCATAGCATGCTGCAGCCCGGAACTTTTGGACTCAAGCAGTCCTCCAGCTTCAGCTTCCTAAGTAGCTGGGACTATAGGCGTGAGCCACCATGCCTGCCTTTCTCTTCATTAACAGAGAAGATTAGGAAGTGTTGTAAAGATATTAAGTCTTGTACAAACTGAAGTGCTTTCCTTGTTAGAAGCTTAGGTATAGGAAAGAAAACTGAAGAGGAAATCACCTTCTTATTTTGAGACATAAGGCATTTTTTTTAACTTTCTGTATTAACTTAAATTGACAAATAATATATATATCATATGCTACATAATGTTTTGAAATATGTATACCCTGTGGAATGGCCAGATCAATCTCATTAGCATATGCATTACCTCACATATTTATCTTTTTTTCTTTTGAGACAGAGTCTCACTCTGTCGCCAGGCTGGAGTGGAGTGGCGCGATCTTGGCTCACTGGAACCTCTGACTCCCTGGTTCAAGCAATTCTCTCTCCTGCCTCGGCCTCCTGAGTAGCTGGGATTACAGGCACGCACCACCACGCCCAGCTAATTTTTGTATTTTTAGTGGAGACAGGGTTTCACCATGTTGGCCAGGATGGTCTTGATCTCCTGACCTCGTGATCTACCCATCTTGGCCTCCCAAAGTACTGAGATTACAGGCGTGAGCCACCACGCAGGGCCCACATATTTATCTTTTGTTTTTGTGGTAAGAACACCTAAAATGTGTCTTATCAGTTTCCAAGAATACAATACATTGTTATTTATGTAGCTTTTAAAAATATTGAACATAGAGATATGTTAATTAATGATGTGTTAAAAATACAATACAAAATAGTACTAGTGATTACAATTATTCTTTTTGAGTGCATATGACTACCAGACACGTGGTAGAAACCAGATTTCATGTATTATCTGTAATCCTCATAACAGAACCTATAAGGAAGATGATATTTCATTTGATAGATAAGGAAACTAAGGATGAGGGAGGCTAAGCAGTTGTTATGCAGACGAGTTTCATTTTGAAAGGGTCAAAGCCTTTGGATCAGTTCCCACTGCAACACATCTAATACACCCACAGTGCCGTGTTGTCCTTCGGGAAGAAGTTTTGTGCTCTTCTTTTGGTAATATTGCTCAAATGATCATAATAATTTTAAAGCACACCAGGAGTTGACCTGGAGCCTGTTTGAACTATGGCATGCCCAAGTAGTGGTTTCCTTTATACCTCATTTCCAGTTTATAGTTGAGGATAATCAGTCCTGTGCTATGTATTTATTTACTTCAATAAGTTATAATTTATAGGTGCATTTTTAATTCTACGGATCAGTAAGAGGTGATTTCCCTACTCAAAAATACTTGATTTGGCTTTCTAGTGGTAGGAATATTTTCTGCCATTATTACTTTTCTGTGATGTAGGCAGTGCTGATGATCAGCTTCTGTGTGACTAATTGGATAGCTCTGTGAGTTCACTGTGGAAATGTAAACTCTAGCTTTGAAATTGAGCATACTGTTCCTTATGGCAGTTAAGGCTGTGATGTTAGCGTCATCATCTTCGTACTCCTGCACACAACTTCCACCGCTCCTGGTGTGCTGTGATTAGGTTTCTGGAACCATTGAGCACTCACCCCCACCCACGTTTCAGAAATCTCCTTGGTCTGTTATTCTAGTGTGCTGCCCAAGTATTGTCATTTCCTTTGTGTGCTGTGACGTGAAAAAAATTGAGGATGCATTCACTGGTAGCAAGCCACATATTTATAAATGAGTACTACACAGAAATTGGTTTGATTTTTCTCTTGTACATTACATTTTGTTCAGAATTCATTATTCCCTAGGTAAATGCAGGAGAGATCGCTGAAACATCAAACTGATCCCATCATTAAAGACCGTAGCATATTCAGGGATTATGCCAGCATAATTTTGTAGAAAATAAAAGAAGTCACAAGTTAGAGAGACAGGTGCAGCATTGCAGCTACACAAAGTGGAGCGTGCAGTTTTCCAAGTAGGTAGTTAATTTTATTATTAGTTTTCGTGATTGAAGTAATAACATTGATAAAATGAAATAAGTTAAAATATGACAGTGTTGGGAAAATGTAGAATGATAATACTCTGTAGCTCTTGAGAACCTGCTTACCTCTTTCTAGTGAGAGATCCAGGATTTTTCTGGTTGATAGAGATCTGTCCTGGGCAGAAAATGGCAAAACTGAGATTCAGCTCATGACTTCATTGCTTTTATTGTGTCCTTAGTCTGCCTTACTGGGTGTTAGTTTCCTTAATCCCTACAGAGGAGTTGTGGGCTAATATGCAGTGATGTCTGTGGATTGATTTCTTTAAAACAACAACAAAAATAAAAAACAAACAACTCTCAAAACACAAAGTAGTAGAAGTAGAAATATTTATAGTGGCTGGTGGAGTGTTGGATATGTCAGTCTAATTTGTTGAAACCTAGAAATCGTGTATGTCCTAGTTGGTTTATTCTACTTGGGATTAGAAACCAAATGCTTAGGGTAAAGGAGGAGAGATTCTGCATTTGTTTTATTTTCATTGCAGATACACATTACCTCTTTCAGAAATTCCTGAGTCATACATGATTACATTATGTTTTTATGCGAGACATTTAATTCCTTTGCACTGGGAAATTAGTTTTTCAGTTGCAGTTTTTTAAAATGTGGAATTGACTGCTTTATATAACAATTGTTTAATGCTCTTTTTATTATTCCATTTTTGATCCCATAGGTTGTTGTTAGGGCCTCTGTTTAACAGTATGTATTATTTATATTGAAACAGAAGAAACAGTTGTGTCACACTGTGAGCTCAATTTTATGAATTTATGCATAAGGCTAAGGACTGGAGGGGAACCTGAAAAAAACAATTGAACAAAAGAATGAAGTGTTGGCCAGGCGTGGTGGCTCACACCTGTTATCCCAGCACTTTGGGAGGCTGAGGCGGGCAGATCACCTGAGGTCAGGAGTTTGAGACCAGCCTTACCAACATGGAGCGAAACCCCGTCTTTACTAAAAAATAACAAAATTAGCCTGGCGTGGTAGCACATACCTGTAATCTCAGCTACTCGGGAGGCTGAGGCAGGAGAATTGCTTGAACCCAGGAGGCAGAGGCTGCGGTGAGCCAAGACTGCACCGTTGGACTCCAGCCTGGGCAACAGGAGATAAACTCCGTCTCAAAAAAGAAAAAACTAAAACAGTGAAGTGTTAGTTAAATATAAATGTTTAGAGTGTAAATTTTTCCCTGGTATATGGGGGAGAGGTGGGTTTATTGCAGTAATTACAGGTGAGTTAATTAAGTAGCTGAAAGTTAGCCTCTCATTTGTAAAGACACACAATAATAACCTTTTTCAGCTAAAAATTAGAGATACTGAAAAAAAATTAGAAAAATATTTTTTAAAGAGAAAGGGTCTCGCTATATTTCCCAGGCCGGACTTCAACTCCTAGACTCAAGATATCCTCCTGTCTCAGCTTCCTGAGTATCTAGGACTACAGGCATGTGCCATGCACCACCACGCCTGGCTAACAGGATAAATTTATATGAAAAGACTTGTAAACAAAAGTCTTTCAGGCTGCTCTCAAAACACACACATGATTAATGATACTTAGTTTTTGTACCTTGTATCAAGGTGCAGTATGCTGGTGATTATTTTTTAGAGCACGGAAATGCCAGCGGTAGTAAGCAAATCTCAAACTGTCAGCTTAGAGGTTTATTGTGCGTGTCTGCTCTTTGAGTCTAAAAGGGATTAACAGCTGAATATAGACTTTAAATCACTGTTGGGATTTAAATTTTTACTCTGAAAGACTAGGTCATTTGACAGTAATCAAGGGTATTTTCATTCTCAAGACTGTTTTGCAGGCCCAGCAGAAAACCCCTCTATTTAACCCATGAGGGGAGTCATCCTCAGGGCTGAGGCATATGAAATCTGGGGTACTTCACACAGAAAAATAATAAAAATGTAGGGGGATTTGCCTTGTGGTTGAATCCAGGAAGTTCTAAATTGGCAATAAGCAGATAGGGAACAATTTTGTCAGATACTGTGGATTAATGGTATTTAAAAGGCACCTTGTTATTATTTTTGATGCACAAATAATTTTACACCTGCAAGTATATTTTAGAAATTCACCAATATGATGACTAATTATTTGGCCAAAAAAAATTGACAGTGATTGTTGCAATTATATCTCTAAAGACCCATGCAATACAATGGTGATTTAAAATAAGTTGGTCATATGAGTTTTTAAAACTGCATTGTTTGTTATAGAAGTAATATAAATATTTAAAAAATATATATCTTTGAAATATATAGTGTTTTTTTTTTTAAACTGTATTCCAAAGCCGATTCCTGAGACTGTGCTTTATATGCACCTATGGCTCCTAAAAAACATCAGCCACAGCTTCAAGCCTAAGCTCACCTGAGACCCAAGTCAGACACCTCTGGTGTGGAGCCTGGGGATCTGTTTTTAAAGAACTCCACAGTGCACAGTCAGCGTTCAGAACCACCATTCTAAAGTTTTATATGTTTCACATGGATAGGCAGATAGTTGAAATTGTAAAAAAAAAAAATCAATTTTGATTCTCTAATATAATGGAAAATATCAGATTAAAAAGAACTCTATAGTAATATTTCACTATTTACTTGAGATGACCTGAACTAGGTATAACGAAATGGAAGACTATAGCACATTGGATAGCCACAGACCAGTACTGGTATGAATTAGAATTGAATTCTGCTTAGATTGTAAAGGAACTTAAATTTAGCACTAAGATAAGATTATTAAAGGAAAATAATGTGATTAAATGAAGTAGAACAACAGTACCTAAAATGTGTTATCTTTTAAAGTTTTTGAAATCTCTTGTTGAATAAAGCACAATAATTGTATAGCATTGAAATAAAGATTTTGAAGTCTTACTATACCACTAACTCAATATAGTAAAAGGTGATGCTGAAAAAACATTAATGTGGCTGTATTGGTTATTTTGATATTTTAAAAGGCCCTTTAGGGCCGGGCATGGTGGCTAACACCTGTAATCTCAGCAATTTGGGAGGCCTAGGCGGGTGGATCACTTGAGGTCAGGAGTTTGAGACCAGCCTGGCCAACATGGTGAAACCCCGTCTCTACTAAAAATACAAAAAATTAGCCGGGTGTGGTTGCAGGCGCCTGTAATCCCAGCTGCTCGGGAGGCTGAGACTCGAGAAGTGCTTGAACCTGGGAGGCAGAGGTTGCAGTGAGCCGAGATCGCGCCACTGCACTTCAGCCTGGGTAACAAACAGAGTGAGACTCTGACTCAAAAAAAGCCCCTTAGAGAACAAATTATTAATCTAAGACAACTAAGGTAAGGTAATATGTAATGTCAAGGATGTTTTTGCTGATTGGGACAATTTGTATTCAACTGCAATTCGACTACATTCATTAGCTTCATCAGAAATAAAACTGAGGATTATGTGTCTAGATCTGGGTGAGCTCAAAGATGATTACTGCTACATAGTCCTTGCTCTCAAGAGATTATATATTACATAATTTGCTTTCTATCTTATGGTTTCAGTAGTTATTTTTTGCAGCAAACAGTTATGTTTTTAAAGGCAGCAAAAATTTATGTTGTTGGATTATTATTTATTTTTACTTTTTAAGACTTATTTATATACCAGTTAAAGCCCAGAAAATTAGTCTTGAGCAAGAGTTAACACATGCTCCTAAAATTTTAAGTTTTTTGTTTGGCCAGATGAGGGCACTTTTTCTTTACATTTCTAGAATTTGAGCTGTGAAGCAGATTGTTTTTTCGCATCCAAGCGATTTCTTTCTTTCTTTTATTATTGCCAGTGAGACAGTTTTGGCATTTTTGATGTTTTGATTGTGCTGTATTCTCATAGATTAATCCTTTCCATCAATCCTTTCCTAAAGGAAAAGCTTCAGTTTCTTGCAAAGGTGTTATATATGGGAACTTTAAAATGAATGACAAAATTTAATGGAACCAAGGTGGTTTTAAGAAAATGTCCATGTTATTTGTAATTTTGCTTATAGTTAATAATGGAAGTTGAAATGTACTTTTAACTTAATTTGAGTACTCTAACAATAGCAAGACGAAGTAGCATTGACTTGACCCTCCTCTTCTCCCTTACCATATTTCTAGTGCCTGCTTTACATTGAATTAATGTTGCCTTGCATTATTGCCGTCAGAATTATACAGAAGTAATGGAGAAGAGATAAAATACCAGAAACATTTTGTCTGCTGCTTAGAAATAAACAAAAATAAGTATAAGTACTGAACCCAACAAGTATAATATTAGAAATACAGCATATTTAACTTTCTTATTTGCTGTCAAATGCCAGACTGAATAGGATAAAGTTTCTAAGGTTATGTGTAATATACTAAAACAACACAGACTGCAACTATTTGGTGTCAGTGTGAACAGTCTTAAGAAGAAAATCAAAGAGAATAATGTTTAAACATCCCACAAAACAAAGCTGTTGTCATTTCGTCACAGATGAACAAAACAAGTTTATGTTTTTTGAAAGTTAAATTTCTGAAGAGCAATGAAACAGAGCTGTTGCTAATTAAAGTTTAAAAACCAGTAGTGAAAATAAACACCAAAACATGTTTAACTTAAAGGAGATTAAAAGGAGAGTGGGGGAAACAGCAAGGATGAATTCAATGTGCAAGTTTGTTTAAAATTATATACAACTTAAGGAGTCATGAAAAGGAAATATTATTGTATTTTACATATATAGATAGATGAGTATAAATAGTATCTCCCTTGTATAGATTAAAGAAAGCTGTTATCATTATCAGCTGACTCTGGAAAGAGGTGTCAGCTTAGTGAAGCCAGCAAACCTTAGTTTCCTCTGAGTGCCAGAGAGCCACTGTTATCATATTCTCTTTCATGAGCACCAAATGTGCTTTAGGTACTTTTCCTACATGTTCACTTATTATCAACAACCCTGTGGGATAATTATTAGTATTATCATTTTACAGGTGAGAAAATGTAGAATATTAAGTAGTATGTTTAGTGTCACAGAAACCGATAATAATGAATTTCTCAAACCAAAATTCAGATTGTAATGACACTTTAATGTTAAGAGGCATGTCACTGAGAAGCAAGTGGTTTGGGTTTCCATGATTGAGTTAGTTGTTTTCAGTCTGCTCTGCCCCACAAGGCCATCTCTTGGTGTTTCAAGGAACAGCAGCTGGGTTGCTTGATACTTACAAGGAAAGATTTTTTTATTTTCTTTCTTTTTTTATTTTTTGAGATGGAGTCTTGCTCTATTGCCCAGGCTGGAGCACAGTGGCGCGATCTTGGCTCACTGCACCCTCTGCCTGCCAGGTTCAAACGATTCTCCTGCCTCAGCCTCCCGAGTAGGTGGGACTACAGGTGTGCACCACCACGCCCAGCTAATTTTTGTGTTTTTTTGTAGAGACAGGGTTTCACCATGTTGGCCAGGCTGGTCTCGAACTCCTGACCTCAGATTATCCACCTGCCTTAGCCTCCCAAAGTGCTGGGATTACAGGCATGAGCCACTGTGCCTGGTCTTATAAGGAAAAATTTGTTAAGGCCTCTACAGAAACCACATCTGGTGCCTATGGATGGACTGTTGTTTTTAGTCCTTTGGAGGAACAAAGTTTCCTAGTGTTTAATATCTATTATTATTATTTTAAAAGTAATTTTAAAAATCCTCAGGGAATGGCTATGAAAAAGATAAGAAGAAAGTAGTGATTTTTAAATTTTCATTCTATTCCCTGACTTTTTGCTGTATAAGTTTTGGTAGCAGTCTTGTTGCCTAGACCTTATTTATCAAGCCATAGTCTATTTGAATAGTAAACCCCCAAAAATCTGGTTTTATGGCTGACAGATCTTTAATAAAAATGAATCCCTCTGCCCCTTTCTCATTAAACATTTGCTGGGGACTTTTTATGTACTGGCTATTTGTACTTGGCATGTAGGATGTACATGTGAGATACAGCTCTGCCCTTGCTAGTGAGTTTATATTCTCGTGTAAGAGCTCAGTAAGTAAGCTAGTCATCACAATGAAATGGGATAAGTACTATGCCGGTGAGTAGGGTGCTGTGAAAGCATACCCCTGTCTTGTGAAGAGAGAGGGGAAGGAAGGCTTCATGGAAGACAGAATGTCTGAATGATCAGATTATTTCACAGATAGATTGAGAGGTAGGAAAGGCTGATTTTGTTGAAGAGAATAAGTGATGTTTGTTTTGAATATTTTGGGTGTGGCTCTAGGTTTTGAGATCTACACTTGGTTTTTAAAAATGCGGGAATGGAATTTTTCAAAGAATTTTTAGCCTGGAAATGAATATTTGAGAGTTATTTGAATAGAAGTGATAAGACAGAAAAAGAGGAGAGGACACTGGGGAATACCTATAAAAATCAGAGAGGTAGAACTCCGCTAATGCAGGTCCTGGAAGCCACAGTCAGAAGACAAAACAGTACTTCAAGAAGTGATTGTTATATAGTCGGTGGAGGCAAATGCAGTGCTTACAAGTTGAGGAAGCAGAGTAAGGCACTGCATTTGATTAAGGTATCAGTTACTTGTGAGCAATATAGTGCAGGGTTAGATTTAAATAGACATTTTAGAAATGTACTTCTCTATACCTTTTTTTTTTTTTTCTTTTAACGTTGGTTCTTCACTTTGGAGAGGAGATTAATGGACCTCTTTGAAACTGTGATACAGAGATGGCGTACATTTCTTTTGTGCCCTGTCCATCCTCTGTTTCTTCTGAGAATCTAACTCACATTTACCTTGGAGAAAAACTCCTTATTCAGTACTTGTTATTATACTCAGGTCTGGTCAGTATTTGTTCCATACCTCCTGATCCTGTCATTGACCAGGGTGTGCACATTATGTAAGCTGGACCAGTAATACTAGATCCTGGGACTTTCCTTAAGCTCTGGAGAACGAGAATGTCTTATGTTGGATTTGAAGCTGTAAAGATGTCAGCCTAGAGCTGTCCTCATGGGGCAATAACAGAGAGAAAGACAGAGAGAGGAGGGGTAGGGATGGCCTGGGAGGAGGAGAGAGAAGGGTAGGAGGTAAAGAACAGAGACAGATAGATACACACTTTATCATATTAGTTGAGTCTCTGGATCTAGCCGTTCCTGAATCTACTCCTGAACTTTTAAATTAATTGAACCAATACATTCCCTCCTTTTGTTTAAGCTAATTTGAATTGGATTTTCTGTTATTTGAGGCTGGAAGAGTCCCATTCCCATGAAGAATGCCTGTGTACTTAACATATCTTAAAGAATGCAAATAATTCGGGAGTCTCCGTATCTGTAGGGGCCCAATGAAACAAAAAGTAATGAAGATCAAGTTGTTCCAAGAATAGCCATTAACTAATTAATAACACACACATACATATAAAATCTTGTTATTTATTGTAGTTGAGGGGATGGGATATTTTTATTAATGCCTTTTAGATTAATCAAGAATTAACACATTTATCTTCTTCAGTCTCTTTCATAAGAATATCCTTTGCGAAATATTTGGATTGCATTTCATTTGTTATCTGTCTCTCTAGGCTTATAAATATAGTTGCCAACCACATACATGTCTTAGGACTCAGACCATAAACCCATAGATACAACATAATTTGCCAGAGGTCCCATAAAATACTAATAATAAGGCTAGTTGTCCCTGGCTGTAGCTTAGTTAGGTAACTTGAAGAAAAAGGAAAATGGCTGTGCTAATTTTGTTAGGAGTAAGCTTTCAGTTCAGTAGAAAATGACGATATATAGAAATATAATTCAATAAACTGTTTGCTGGGTGGTACCATTAAAAATAACAGAGCAGTTGAGAAGTACTTGATATATAATAAAATATCAAAGGACATTGTCACATCTGCAGTCAGATAATAGGTCTAAGTTAGGTTGGCCACAGTGAGGGTGATTATTTCTTTCTGGGCACTGCACTTGGCAGTAGATGTAGCTCCTGGCAGGTTCACAGTGATGTTCGTTTTGATGAAATAGAACAAGAAAGTTGGATTGTAATAATGTGAATAACTGAAAATGAGCTTGAATTTAGTATACCAAATTTACTTTTTTCTATAGTAATACCAACTACTTTCTAATTAGTAGCTAGAAGAAATGGAGTAAGAGTAAAAAGTTTAGATTGAAATTGAGTCCAGTCTACATTCCCTCTGGTCATGTTTTTTTGAAACTGACCCAAAGCTCTCAACCTCTTGTTTTTTGCTTTCTTCCTTTTTTAGAATACCATTTATGATTCGTATCCACCCCTTGAAGTCCTATATTCTAACTGAGCTTTCATCTATAAGCTTTTTTGGGCATTGTATGCAGAGTTTAATAGCTTCCTATTTATTAAGAAACATTCCTTTCTCTCTTTTTGTGCAGAATTTATATTTTATTCCTTCTAAATGCTTTGTTAAATCAGAAGGTCGAGGAATAACAATATGCTGTTTCTGCCCTCTGGTGGTTGAAAGAGATGTTGTAAATAAGTAATTACAAAGATGTGTGTCCTATGACTCTAACCACCTATGGCATTATAGTTTCTTTTATTCCACCTGCATTTATTGGTCCACTGATGTATCAAGCATGTAATGAGCATCTTCTATATGACTGTCTTTATCAGTACTCTAAAGTGCCTTGTCTAGTAGCATTCTGGCCATTAGAAACAAGTTAACATATGTGAGGTCTTACAAATGAAGTTCCAAAAGCCCGCTTTTGCTATGTCTAGATCTGACTTTTTGCACTCCAGGTTTGGATTGCAAAGTGTTTTCCTATCTAAATCTAAAATTTCTAGATACACTGAACTTAATTGGTAGTACACATGGTGAATGAAAACTGAGGAAATATTGTGTCTTAGTCAACAGTAAGTATTTAATATCTCAGTTTCTGTGAGTCAGGAATTATGGAAGTGACTTAGCTGGGTGGTTCTGACTCAGGTTCTCTTAGGAGATTATAGTTAAGATGTTAGTCTTAATTACAGTTAAGATGCAGGCTTGTCTGGGACTAGAGGAACTGTTTCCAGGTTGATCCAGGTTGTCAGCAGTTGGCTTCAGTTCTTCAGTCATGGTGCTTGGCTTTACCCCTAGTGAGTGATGCAAGAGAAAGCAAAGAGAAGCCACAAGGGCTTCAGTGACCTAGCTCAGAGGTCAAGTTTTGCCATTTCTGCAATATCCTGCTGGATATAAAGTCAGATCTTTTTAGTGTGGAAGGCACTAGAATATACATAAGTTCTGTATTCCTATCTGATGATTTTAAATGGAACACTTAGAGAAGTAGGAAAAGAATGGTAATTGAGATGAATGAGTGTTTCTACCTTACTGAGGTGTAGAACCCATAAAGGTAACATACAAGAACATATTTTTATGAAAATGAAACTAGACCATTTTAATTTTTTTTAAATGTGATCTGTTTCAATTTATGTTTCTTTCCCAGTTGGGTGAGAAACATTTCTTCTGATAGAGTGCCTAGTAAGTGGTGGCTGACCAAGCTTCACAGAAACGACTACTTGTTTGCTAAGATTCTTTGACAAATTACTTACATATTTGTGTTTTTTTCTTCAAGCAATGAAAACCATTTTTGGTCTGCCACCTGTCAGAACATTGCCATTCTCATCAAGGTCATTATGAAAAATAGAAAAAAATGAAGTCGATTGGGTGGTAAGGAAAGTGTGGCCACTTCACACATATGCAGGTTTGAACATTACTAGGTTGTCGAGAGCAGGTACAAATAGAGTTGAGTGTAAAGAAGTGTCCAGACTAGAATTTTACTTTAACATTAAGGACATAAGGACTTTGAAGTAGAATTAGAGAGGCAATTTAAAGTTACCAATCCTCTCTGCTCCTACCTTCCCCCAAAATTGTTATTTCCCTCCTCTTTCTTTCATCCTATCTTAATACATTTTTTTCATAAATAAAATCTGTTTTCAGGTCAGCATGTTATTTTCACTTTGAAAAGACAAAAATTATACTTCTAGTGTAATGAATGTATGAGAAAGAAAAATATAGGAAGATAAGAATTTAAAACATTAAAATTTCATTAATCTGTCTTTCTTATAAAGATTTCAATCATACTAGATTAGAAATGATGTTCCTGGTTCTGAAATTTTATTGATGCTTCTGGCAATGGCCAACTTAGGGTAAATATTTCAACGGAATAACTGTATCAGACCATGATGCTTGTTTACCTTTAAGGTCTTATTTTGCAGATTCAACTTATGAAAGTACTGTATTAATAAACTTGTAATCCCTAAAGACAAAAGAACAGATTTATAATACATATTATGTTGATTTAGATTCTATTCCTTTTTCAAATTAAATTCATTTTTTATTTTACCTTGTCATTGTCTGTTTGCATTTATAATTTATGTGTAAAGGCATTATATATACTTAATGGTAAATGGGATTCTATGTAAAAGAAAGCCTTTCAATGACCAATGTTTATTGAGCTTTTATTATACACCAAGACCTCTGGTAACTTTTGGGGTCACAGTGATGAATAAAACAGGCACTGTCCCTGAATTCTTGCAGCTGTCAACATAGAGCAAAGATAGACATTAGACAAGTTTTTACACAGGTCAATAAAGTGTGTTTAAATGGATTGAACCTGAGACTGGACATATATTTAGTTTGCCAGAGAAGAACCTTCTAGGCTGAAGACACTCACAGGGTCTAAAAGAACCCAGTGTGCCTGGAACTAGGCAAGCAAGATGGGGTCCCCCAGCCATGGCTGGTGAGGGGGACCGGGGCCACACTGTGCAGGACCTGGTAGCTTCATTGAAGTCTTGGCATTTTTTGGAGAATTAAATGATGTGAGAATTAGAGTAGAAACAAGGAGAATAGTTAAGAAGCTATTGCATTTGTCTAAATGAAGAAAGATGGTAAATAGATGAAGAAAGTGTCAGCAGAGATGGAGGAAGGTAGACCATTTGAAGTGGAGATTTTGCAGATAGACTACATAGGATTTCTTGGGTTAGAAGAGAGGAATAAATTGCAGCCCGGTGATTCATGCAGCTGAGTGGAGAGTTCATGCTTAGAAATAGGAAAAAATATTTGTTCTTTTGGGGGAAAGGGCAGAGGGTCAGGGAGGAGTTGTGGATTGAAGGTGGGAGATCAACAAGAGATTCGTTTTTGGTAGGTTAAGTTTGAGATGGTTGTGGGAAAGCCAATGGAAATTTCAGGCAGGAAGTTTGGTATACCAGTCTGCAACTCAGGAATGGGTTAGGAAAATAAATTTGACTCATATCAACATATTCATGCTATTCAGACCATTAAACAGACTGCTCTCAAGTCTTGTGTAGACCAATGATAAGGACTAGGGTGACATAACTGCTAAAATTTTATTGACATAAATAACTCCTTTCTGAAAAATTAATAAAAATGGGAATGTTGCTTAGAAAAGGGCTCTTTTGAGAACAGCCAGAATTTTCCTTTCATTAGAGCTTTTGGGATTTAATGCCCCCACTTTCTATTCTTGATCTCATTCTAGTGGAATTTGGTTACTTGCTTTTCTGTGCTTTTCCAAAGACATTAATCTGTTTCTTTATTAATTGTTAAAATCTGCTTACAACATGGTGCTTCTTCATTTCCTCCTTGTGTCATATATTTTAAAAGTTATTATTCAGCTGAGTCTTACTCTTTGAATTCTTACTGTTAGTGTCAGCTTCACTTCACCTTTTGATAGAAAAAACCCAATCTTGAAATCCTCCTTTATCTTGTTAAAAAGTTTTAGGAAATATTTTGTTATATTTACTGGTAATTATATTTTCAGGGATAGAAATACTGGTTTAAAGCTAGGAAAACTTCCTTATGGATAATAATGCCTTTCTCTTGAAGCATTGCAAACAAGTAAATGAATTATCAGTTGGATAAATATTTCCTTTTTTGGTCTTTCAATTCCCCAAATAATTTCTTTTAAAAAATACTCATTTATTCAGGTTAATACAAAGCACTGTGCCAGGTGCTGCAAGAGAGAAGGCTGAGAGATAACTGATTGCATTCAAGATGTGTACTACATGTGTGGCCCTCATCATGAAATCAGAGAGCTTTACATGCTGCGCATGAGTGATAACAATCTAAAAGTCTTAGTGGGAAATATAGTTATTGCTTGGACATTCTAGAGTTAAAAATTAACCTTGAAAGCCCAGCATATCTAATCATTTCTAGCATGTTGGAGAACTGAAGATGATTCATTTAGCCAGAAATTTCAGTTATCTCAGTGTTATTGCAAGTTCCCTATCTGATCTTCCTCTTTTTGCTTGCCTTACTCTTGTGAGACAACCATTAGGTGTGTTTTAAATGGGTTGTCCCAAAGGAGAAGAGACTTTCCTATTCTCAGCCCTCTCAAGATAAGCAGAACTGAGATTGGGAAAAAAGCAACTGAGCCAGAGCCAATTTTCACAGGAATTTAAAAATATCAGTGTGAAAACAAAATGAGCAGTGAAGCCTAGCTATTTAAAGGGCATGCAAAAGAGAAGTTGGAAAAGGAAAATGAGCTGGCAGCTAACTGGACGAGTGTGGTGACTAATTAGTTTCCTATGATGTAAACATATTTGGTATTTTATGTCATTTATTTTAATTTTTTTTGACCATGACTCGCAGTAAGAAATAAATATTATTGGATGACCCACTGTCCACTTTATATAATACTAAAATGAAAATACTTTCTTCCCTTTACCACCTATACCTTCTCTTCTGTTTTGTTATTTTAAAGTACTGGTAGCCAACATCCTGTTAACTGCATTTTATTATCCACTAATGGGTCAGACCAAGATTTAAAAACACAGTGCCCTGTGAAACAGTGAGATTTACATGGGCAAGAATGGGAGTGAAGTAGGGATTATTTCTTGCATATAACTGTGGGTCATAGACCAGTATGTAGAAATCAAACTGTTAATACTTTAATAGCCTGACACACAGCTTCCCACACTGAATGCTTTGAGTTAATGTTGAGTGTTGTTGAATGAACAGCCTAGCATCCATCACTACCATGCAGCCTAATTGGTTGTTGTTGTTGTCAGTCTTGTCCCCTAAACTCATCTTATTGCAATACAGATGATTGTTTTTCAACTGCTGCTGCCAAGAACCAAAATATTCAGTTATGCAAAATAAGATACGTTGTAACCTAATTAGATACAGGAATATCAGCTGTTTTCTCAAATCACGTCTAAACATAATGCAATAATCATTTATTAACATTCCCTGTTCCTGTGAGTCGGGAATTCTCAAGCTGCTTGGTTGGGTAGTTCTGGCTCAGGTTCTCTTACGAGGTTGGATGAGCCTTATGAGCTTAAGGCTTTAGTCTCTGCAAGCTTGAAAGCTCATGCTGGAGGATCACCTGTCTGGCAAGTTGATGGTGGGTGGGTCTCTGCACAAGGCTGCGTGACCCATGACATGGTGGTTGGCTTTGTCCATAGTGACCAAGCCTAAGAGAGTAAGGTAGAAACCGCACTGCCATTATGACTTAGCTTTGGGTGTCACTTTTGTCATATTTTATTGGTGAAAAAGGCCAGCCTTGATTCATTGCAGGAGGGGACTATACAAGGGTGTGTATACCCTTGTATAGTCCGTGTATAGGCTGGGGATCACTGAGGGTCATCTTAGAGGCTTGCTACCGTACTTTAAAAGGATATCTTTATTAACAATTGACTTGAATTTAAAAAAATTTTTAGTATTTTTATTTTTAATTTTAATGAAGGAAAAAGTAAACATGTAAATGCTTGCTTTATTTTTCAATTTTATAAAAGCAGTTAATTACAGAGAAGTGCTGACATTTCTGCTTTTCATAGGAAACTTGGAGAGAAGTCAAAGGTGTAAAAAGGACAAATTTTAGAAAATGAGATTCATGAGGAAAGACTGGTTAAGTTCACTTTAGTTAATGAAATGTGGAATTATGAAAAATTAAATATTAAGGAGAACTCTAATGAAATTATAAGAATAGAAAATAATTTACTCTTGGCCTGGCACAGTGGCTCACACCTATAATCCCAGCACTTTGGGAGGCCGAGGCAAGCAGATCACTTGAAGTCAGGAGTTCAAGACCAGCCTGGCCAACATGGTTGAAACCCCGTCTCTACTCAAAATACAAAAAAAATTTAGCCGGGCGTGGTGGCATTCGCCTCTAGTCCCAGCCACTCGGGTGGCTGAGGCAGGAGAATTGCTTGAACCTGGGAGGTGGAAAGGGTTTCATTGAGCCCAGATGGCACCTCTGCACTGCAGCGTGGGCCACAAAGTCAGACCCTGTGTCTCAAAAAATAAAAAAGAAAAGAATTTATTCTTACTAAAATTAGTAAACCTAATCATTAATAAGTGAAATTGATCTAGTAAATAATTGATCAGAGGCATGTGGTACTAAACTTTTAAGGAGTGATGAGACTATCATAGACATTCTACTTAACTAATACTTTCAATTAGGGGTTAGTAACTGTGGCTTGTGGACCAAATCCAGCCTGCTGCCTGTTTTTGTAAATAAAGCTTTGTTGGAATGCAGCCATACTCATTTGTTTATGTAATGTCTATGGCTACTTTCTCACTATAGCAAAGTTGATAGTTTTGACAGACTGTTGGGTCCACAAGGCCTGAAATATTTACTATCTGGTCCTGTATAGAATAAATTTGTTGACCCCTCTTTCAGATTTTAGACTTTTACATTGTAGATTAGGTTTTGGAGTGTTTATGAGGTGCATAAATCCAAGGACAGTAGCATGTGAGTCAACTTTAAACATAAGAGGGTGCAATGTTAATGTGGTTTTGATTGTTTAAGAAGGAAAGTCTTAATACTTAGAAGAGGGGCAGAATATAGTAAGATTCACAAGAATGATGCTTCATTAGGTAAGACTTTGTTTATTAAGATAATTTATGAGCTTTCAGTAGACCCCATGTTGGGAACACATGAAGCCAATATTTTAAAAGCAAATAATGTTGATTAAATTAGGTTCTTGTGAGAAGGCAGTTTAAATTTTTAATCAATTTCTTACTTCAAATGGAAAGTTAGATATGAATTTTATACTTGTACATTTATTCTGATTTAGAGTTTTGATTTTTCTAATTTGTATATAATCATAGGGTACAAGTGCAGTTTTACTACATTGATATATACTGCATTGTGGTAAAATCAGGGCCTTCAGTGTGCATCTATCACTGGAGCAATGCACGTTGTACCTACCAGAGAGCCTCCCAGCACATCATACCTACCAAGCAACCTCCCATCATCCACCCTTCTCCTACCCTCCCATCCCTCTGAGTCCCTGTATTAGGCCATTCTTGCATTGCTATAAAGAAATATCTGAGGCTGGATAATTTATAAAGAAAAGAAATTTAATTGGCTCATGGTTCTGCAAGGCTGTGCAAGGATGGTGCTGGCATTTACTCTGCTTCTGGGGAGGCCTTGGGGAGCTTTTACTCATGGCAGAAGGGAAAGTGGGAGCAGGCATGTCACAGGGCCAGAGCAGGAGCTTTAAAAGAAAGAATGGTAGGGAGAGAGGTGCCTCACACTTTTAACAACCAGATCTCATGAGAACTCACTCAGTATTGCTACTACAGCACCAAGCCATGAGGGATCCACTGCCATGACCCAAACACCTCCCACCAGGCCTCACCTCCAACATTGGGGATTGCATTTCAGCATGATACTGGGGCAGAACAAATATCCAAATCATGTCAGTCGCCATTGTCCTTCATTCCATACTCTGCTTCCATGTGTACACATTATTTAGCTCCCACTTATAAGTGAGAGCTGCAGTATTTATCTTTCCTGTGTCTGAGTTGTTTCACTTAAGATAATGACCTTCAGTTCCATCCATGTTGCTGCAAAAGACATGATTTTATTCTTTTTTCATGGCCGAATAGTATTCCATTGTGTATATGCACATTTACTTTATCCAGTCCTCCACTGATGGACAGTTAGATTGATTCCGTATCTTTGCTATTGTGAATGGTGCTACAATAAACATACAAGTGCATGTATCTTTATGATATAATGAATTCTTTTCCTTTGGATAGATATCCAGTAGTGGGATTGCTAGATCACCTGGTAGTTCTATTTCTGGTTCATTGAGAAATCTTCATACTGATTTCCATAGAGGTTGTACAGATTTACATCCCTACCAACTGATTTTTTTAAATATGAAAGAATGGTCTGGAGAAATGCCCCTCATTAGTATCCCCCTTTTACCTCTCTGCTGCAGAATGACTTCAGGGGGTACAGGTATTTACAAGTTTCATTATACAGACAAATTGAATATTGAAATTTCTGGGTAAGAGGCACAGATTTTAGGATTCAAAGTTGTATGAACAAGGACAAGTGCTCTAGGGACTTGCAAAGCTGGAATTGGAAATCTCAGATGAAATACATTTCTAGTAGTACCACCAGCATATATTCTACTGAATTGGCTTTGTGATCATCATTAATACCTACTTATTAAAACTAATGAAAAGAGTTTATATCAAATATACTTTAAGGTATAAAAATCAAATTATTTATAGGTAAAGCTGTTTTCTTTAGCATTTTAATTTCAAAACATAAAATAGCTACCATTTATTGGGCATTTATACTGTACCAGACACTGTGTTTGTCACATTTCAAAAATTTTCTCATGGTAATGTTCACAATAATTCTGTAGGGTGAGAAATAGTCTTACCATAGTAAGACTATTCAGTAAACGAAACCTCTGAACCTTGGAGTTCAACTTGCGCAAAGTTCGTAACAGGACTAGGACTTGAACCTGAACCATCACACTCCAGATCTCTCCATACCACACTGCTAGCACATGTGCCTGTCATCTTATTCCTGGCTCCTGTTATTTCCCTTTTTATTTCCTTTCCCTTCCTCCCACAACCCCTTTTTCCCCCATTTCTTTTCTTTCTTTTTAATTGTTAATTACATAACTAATACATGCTTATCAGAACAATTGATATAGCACAAAAGGATATAAAGTAAAGAGACCGGGTGAGTGATAGCTCATCCCTGTAATCCTAGCACTTTGGAAGGCCAAGGCAGGCAGATCACTTGAGTCCAGAGTTCGAGACCAGCCTGGGCAACATGGTGAAACCCTGTCTCTACAAAAAAATACAAAAATTTAGCCGGGCGTGCTGGCACACACCTGTAGTCTCAGCTACTCTGAGGGCTGAGGTGGGAAGATTGATTGAGCCCAGGAGGTGGAAGCTGCAGCAGTGCGCTGAGATTGCGCCATTGCACTCCAGCCTGGGTGAGAGAGAGAGACCCTGTCTCAAAAAAAAAAAAAAAAAGTGAAAGTAGCCTGTATCTAGGCTATTAACATATACCATTCTGTTACCTGCCTTTTAGGTATATATCTATGAGATATATATATATACACATACATACAAAAATAATGTATGTATATCATAGATATCTTCCATGGCAGTGCACACACTTCTGCCTATTATTTTTGACAGCTGCATGATGTGTTCCATACTACAGATGAACTTCAATTTGTGAAGCCATTCTCTATTGATTATTCTGTTTACTTTGGCATCTTTCTCTTTGTTGCAATTAAATAACTTTGTTTAATGAGCATCTGGTGTTTGCCTTACCTACACTAATTGAGATGATTGAAGTGTATCTAGTTTCGGTTTTCAAAAAGCAATAGTTATGTTTTTTTCCATGACATTGAACAGTATTTTATTGAGTCTGATTTCTTGAAGAATATTTTATTTCTACAATGTGAGATCTCATGAGTCTTTTCTAAGCTTTTTGAAAAATCTATCATCTTCCTTTCTCAGTTGTCAACAAAGATTATATTTTATATGTCAGTACTGATTAAGCACTTTTTAAGGATTAACTATTTCAATCAAATGTTTTCAATTAACACATAAAGACAATTTAATAGTAGATTTTTCATAGGTCTTTAGACTGTAAAATCTTGTATATTGTTAAATGCATATAGTGAAAAAATTTGAACCACGAACTGTCAACAAGTAACTTGTAATTTTTCCAATAGAGCATTAAGGTAACTAACATAATTCCTGGTGTCATAAAGAATAAAAAATATCATATCTAGCTAGCAAGAGTGTCTCTTACAAAGCATGAAGAAAACCTACCGATCTCTTGTTCTGAGCAGGTGTGAATAAAAGAGGGACACTGGCAAAGTAGAAAAAGCATAAGCTCCTTCTAATCCCTTCCTGCCATTTCCTAGCAGAGAAACCCTGTTTTACCTTTCCTCATACACAGTATGAATAGTAAAACCTCTGTGACAATATTCCTGTACAAACAAAAGATTATTAATGTATCCACAACACCCAGAGTGGATCTCAATAAATGGTGGCTGCTATCGTGTTGCTGCCAAAGCTGCTACTCTGGCTTATGGGTTTTTAACTTGTTTTCTCTCTTTTTTTTTTTTTAGAGAAATAGAGTAGTGATTTTTCTTTTCATGGTTTATAATTGAATGAGAAAATAAAATGAGTTTTTTGGATTCCAGCACTGATTGACCATGTTGACATAATTAAAATTTTCAAATCCTGTTCACTGGCTGTGATAGAGTAAGAATTTAGTTAAATCCCAAGAGCCAACCTGTCCTATTACCTTGAGAAGTGAATATACCTCCTGCCATCTGTACTTCCTTCCCTGCCCTTCTGTAGAGGTAGCTCTCTTCCCCACTGACTCCACACTGCACTTCCAACACTAGGAACCTCTCTGTTCAGATCTTACTTCACTTCCTGGCAGCATTCAGCATCGTTGAGCCTTAACACCCTTTTCTCCTGACTTCTATGACATCATACCCTTCTGGGTTTCACGCTGCTTTCATGACCATTCCTTTTCTGGCCCTTTTCTCACTGCTGCAATCCTGCTGGTCTCCCATTCAGACCAGTCTCTCATACTGTTCTGGCTATTTTTCAAATATGTCACCAATACTTATTTTGGAAAATGTTATGTATTCCTGCCTCAGGGTCTTAACACTGACCTTTTCCTCTGCCTGTCTTTTTGTTCCCTTTTTGCTCACGTCTCACCTTTTGAATGATGCTTATCCTGACTTCTCTTTAATTTCACTACCGTAACCACACTCCTGAGCCACACTCTGCTTTTTCTTTCATAGCACTTACCACTTTCTAATGTACTACATCGTTTATTGTGTTTGCACTTGTCTTCTCTGATAGAAGCTCCCTGAAGACAAAGATCTGTTTTTCCCAAAGATACACCGAGCATAGGACTAGGCACACAGTTGGCATTGTTGAAGTCACAGAGTCTATCCGGTGCTGTGTGTGTGTGTGTGTGTGTGTGTGTGTGTGTGTTTAAGTCGCCTCGTTCACTTCCAAGGCTCTTTTTACACCGTATGCCAGTCAGCGATAAATCTTCATCTCCACCTCTTTCCTCATCTCCACATTCACTGACCTCTTCATATAGTGTCTAATATACAGTCAGAGAAAACAACTTTGCTGCCTTTGCAGCCTTTCTCAATTTTTCTCTTTCCTTCAGTTAACATCACCCCACCTCCCCTCCAGTCTGTCATCAGTGAGCCCTGCTGACACTTCCTCCCCTCCAAAACGTATCCCAAATCTGCTCACTTCTCTCCATCTCTGCCACACCTCTCGTCTTTGCCACCATCATCTTTCACTCAGATAACTGTGGCAGCCTCTTTGCTTTTCCCCTGCTTCTCCGCTCTTGACCCTTTACAATCCATTCTCCACACTAGCTAGATTCATTTTCTTAAAATATAAAAATGTAATTCAGATCTTGTCAATGTCTTCCAGTGGCTTTCCATAGCACTTAGAATAAAATCCAAAGTTCATTATCTGACTTGTAAGTCTAACCCTAGTTGACTTTTCTACTTCTACAGCTGTTTTCCTCTCACCCTACCATACTCTAGTCACAGAGGCCTTCTTTCATCTCAGATATGCCAGGCTTAGAGCCTTTAAACTAACTGTCCACTCTCTCTATCCGGATTTCTTTTCCCCTTTTTGTGACATTAAGTCAGTGCTTAACTGTTGGCCCTCAGGGCTTTTCCTGACAATCCATTCACTGAGTCACTGAACCTGTCTTAGTTCTTTGCATAACCCTTTTCCACTATCTCATGTAGTCTTTTGTTTATTGAGTTTCATCCCCCATGAGAATATATGCTCCATGAGAGCATAGACCTTTTTACTGCTGTTATGTGTAATACATAGAACAGTGTCTGGTACATAGTTAATGCTTAGTAGATATTTGTGGAATGAATGATTGTGTGAATGAACAAAGGGAGCAGATTTTTTTAATTACAAATTTTTAATACTTAAGATATTAACTATCTGATTAACAATATCCTTAGGCAGAGTGGGAAAAAAAGTGACTATTCTGATTTTGGGGAAAGGAGCGCTAAGAAATATTTATTTTTCTGTCTTTTAGCAGAATGCAGGAATAGTTATACCTCATCCCAATTTTTTTATTTACATAGTGAAATATTTTTTAAAATTTTTTCTATAAGACCATTACTCAGCAGCAAAATTATTTCATGTATGGTTTTGTTTTTTTGTTTTTCTAGCAAAACATGACAGATTTTCTTATAGTCTAAACATTGTCTATAGCAAAAGACAGCTTGAATGCCAAAATAATGTATAATTAGGTCTATTCATTATCTTGCCATATGCTAAGTAGATGCTAAGGATTTATCACTGCAGTAAAAGTCACTGGATCATTACAGTTATTTTGTGGAAATATGTTTTAAAATTTACAATTCTTTTTTGTAAGACAGTAACAAATTATTATGCAGAATTTATACCTCTGCCTAAGACTCTTGCAAATATAAGCTCCTGATTTGGTAGAGATCTTCCTAAAGATTGAATATTTAAAAATCAAAATACTTGTTTTCTTTTTTTGAAAAAATGCCTTCTGTAGATATATCTGGGTGAGAAAGCAATAAAATATAAATAAAAATCTTTTATCAACAACATGTAGTGTCAGTACTTCATGACTGATTGTCAGTGTGTTGTACGGAGGAGTGTCACTGGTTTGTCCCAAAGAATGAAGTGGTGGCAGTGATGGCAGCATCTGTTTCTAACTTGTGGTTTATTTCTCATTTTCAAGATCCTGTTGCCACTGGTTTTTCTCCCCAGTGGTTGGTTAAAATTCAGACTTGTTTCATGAATACATGGCAATGTGATCTTAGGAGCTTGCAGTTGCTCAGTAGCCAACCACACTTAGAAAGTTTGATGTAAATATTTGTACTGCAAGATACTCTTTGTTGAGATACCAAGTCCCAGCAAAAAGTAGCATTAAACCTGAAGACCACAGAAGCCATGGAGGAAAAGCACATTCTACGACTTGAGCTTTTTTTCTGAAGCTGTGTGTAGCTGATTCTATATTTTATTCTCTAAGGTGAAATCTCAAACTTTTTGTAAAGGGTTACTAAAAGAGAATGAAATCATGTCTTTTGCAGCAACATGGATGGAACTGGAGGTCATTAAGTGAAATAAGCCAGGCACAGAAAGACAAACAGCACATGTTCGCATTCTTAAGTGGAAGCTAAAAAAATGAATATCATGGAGGTCGACAGTGGAATGATGACAGTATAGGGGGAAGGGGAGCTGGAGAAAGGTTGGTTAGTGGGTACAAACATACAGTTAGATGGAAGGAAGAAGCTCAAATGTTGGATAGCAGAGTAGGGTGACTGTAGTTAACAACAATGTGTTAAATGCATTTCTGAATAAATAGCTAGAAGACCTAAAATGTTCCCAACACAGAAAAATGATTAGTACTTGAGGTGATGGATCCCCTCAAATAACCTAACTTGATCATTACACTTTCCATGCAGCAACAAAAGTATCACCCATCCCCCTTAAATATGTATAGATATTATGTACCAATAAAAAAAAATTTAAACATTAAAAAAAATTTTTTTCATCCTTTATCCTTCCAGCTGAATAGATTTCTTTTTCATTCTTCCTGGGAATAGAAGATGTAATGGAAGTTCCAGTATCTGTATGCAGGCCTATGACTAGCTTCACTTCTTGGTGACTAATACTAGTTGACAAAACAGCATATTCTAAACTGATTGTCTTCGTTATCTAGTAGCTTTCCTATTCTCCATAACAAATGTTCCAAATCTTTGATTACTCACCTCAGAATGCTTGTCTCACTCCTCTTTTCCTCATTCCTAGTAGATCATACCTTGGAGAAGAAGGTAGAAACTATCAGGCCTGAACTTCATTAGCTTTTTCTTCCTCTTCAATCCAAATCTGTCTGTATCTTCATTCATTTTTCTTAACCCTTTCCTTGCTTGCTATTTCTGCTTTCCAAAACCAAGGAAGGAATTTTGACAGAGGTACCCAAGGAATTCACTGGGGGAAAATGAATGATTCAATAAATGATGTTATGATAATTAGATAGATAGCTATATGTAAGCATAAAAAATTTTTAAAACCTTAGGCCCTTATTATCATATCATGCACAAAAATTAAGTGGATTATTGATTTAAATGTAAAAACAAAAAGTATAAAACTTTTAGAAAAAAGAGATTATTTGTGACATTGGGTCTGGCAAAGATTTCTTAGATGCGACTAAAGATTTACAAAAGAAAAAATTGATAAATTAGACTTCATCAAAATTTAGAAATGTTGCTTTATCTGTGTAGGATACTGAAGAGAATGAAAAGACAAGTCACAGACTGGGAGAAAGTACAGGCAAATCACATGTTTGTCAAATAACTCATATCCAGAATTTTTAAAGAACTTTTACAACTCAATAATAACAAGACAAACAGCTCAATTTTTTAAATGAGGGAAAAATTTAAATGTGTTTCACATGAGAATATACTCAAATAGCCAGTGAGCACATGAAAAGATGTTCAGCATCATTAGACATTAGCAAATTGCAAATTAAAACCACACTGAGGAACCCACTAGAATGGCTATAATCAAAGATTATCAGTATCAAGTATTGCGGAGGATGTGGAGAAACTCAAACTCTGTTACACTGGTAATATAAATAAAAAATGTTAGAACCACTTTGGAAAGAGACTGGCAGTTTCTGGAAAAAATTAATTGTAACTTTGACCAAGCAATTTTACTACGTAAGTATCTTAAGAATGAAAACGTGTCCACACAAAGATCTGTACTAAAATGTTGATAGCATTATTCATAACAGCCTAACAGTGCAAATGTCTGTCAACTACTGTGAATGGAGAGACAAAATGTGCTTATTAATACAATAAAACTACCCAGCAATAAAAAGAAATAATTGACTGAAAAATGGTATACGATGACTGAACTTTAAAACCTTGATGCTGCCTAAAAGAGCCAGACACAGAGACTACACATTGTATAATTCCATTTTTATGAATTTCCCAGAAAGGCAAATTATAGAGACAAAACAAATCAGTGGTTGCCTAGGGCTGGTGGTGGACATGGAGATTGACTGTAAATGGGACATGAGGGAATTTTTTTGTGGTGATAGAAATGTTATAAAACTAGATGTGGTAATAGTTGCACAACTCTGTAAATTCACTAAAAGTCACTGAACTGTACACTTAACCATAGGTGGGTTTAATGAAATGTGAATTACACTGCAATAAAACTAAATAAAAGCTGAGTTAGTACCACTTGCCTTGGGTTCACTACTTTTTGTTCGTTCTTAATTATTCCCTTCACAGTTACTCCCCACTCTTCCCCTACCTTTTTCCATATTTCTTTACTCTTGAAAATTATTTTCAGTAGTTTTGCCTGCTGAGTTCACTGCCTTTTAGGTCACATTTAGACCTTGGGTTTCTATTACCACAAAAAAATTCCAAAATCTGGGTCCAAATTTCAACTGTATTCACTTATCTGTGTGACACTGGAGAAGCCTCTGAGTCTCTGTGTCCAGATTTGTTTACCAGGTAGAATATTAATAAGATCTATTATGTGAGGATTTGTGAATATTAAATGAAATCATATATATGAGACATTCTGTAAGTGCTAGCTGTCATTCATCACCTTAAAACAAGACTCATAAGTTGAAAGGCTGTGAACTGGTGAGCATCTAGAGCAGTGGTTCTTAATCAGAGCAAACTCAAAATTTAGGGAGGTTTTACAGACTGGCTCCACTGACAGGTCAGGTTGAAAGGTTTCTGGACCCTGAGAGTATGTGTGTGTGTGTTCTCCAGCTTCACAAATGGTTCTGCTATAACCCAATGGTAAACAAAACAACAACAGATTGCAGTGTAAGACTCAGCCCGTAGAATGTACAAACGCCAATTGTGAACCCTAACAAACTCCAATTGTGAACCCTAACAAACTGTGGTCTCTGGGTGATAATGATGTGATAATGATAATTGCCGTATAAGGCTCATGTATTCATTTCCAGTCTTGCTCCTCTCATTCCCTCCCTTTGGTTAGGTATCAGATGGAAGGCAGATATGTTTAAGTCATGAGTGAGATCCACCCATCCTCATGTATCAGTACAAATGCACTGTCCTACCTGCATTAGGACAAATGCACTAAAACTGTATAAAGTCTTCAGAGGATATTCAGTTGTCATAGAAGTGAGTTATATCTTTGGTTGAGTTTTTAAACATTCATTCTTACTGGGGTAGTATTTGGGAAACATTGTATCAGGTTTTGCTGGTAGAGAAAGGGTAAATCAGTAAGTTAAAGAGTAAGTGATATGTAAGGATTTAAAAAAGAAGGCCTCAAGTTTAAAGGATATATGTAATTACAAGATGATCTCAATTTTAAATCAGAACACTTAAGTTGGATGTATAGGAGACAGGAAATGCATGTTAGAGAGCAATTTAGTGATATGGAGGAATTCATAAAGTGAATTTGAAATGAGTAAGTACTATGCCAATGTGACTGGAATTACCACCTCTTTACCTGTCCTCATTTACCTGTTTTTCTGTCTGTCTCTTAGAGTTGACTCCCTCACTCTTCCATTATCCAGGGTATAGAACACTTCTTGCCATCTGCTTCCAGATTCCATCCCAGAATAATTAGTTTTTATCTCTTTCTTTCTTCCTATTGTTGACAGCCGTCACTTTCTAGTATTCACATTGTCAATACAAGTTCTCCAGTCTCCACACCACCAGTTCCCAGGTCCTCCACTGTGCCATATCTCAGCCTTGACCTGGCTGTTTCCTCCTCTTTCTCTCTCCTGTCTAGTCTAGATCCTTAGTATTCACCTGGGCATTTCAGAAAGTTCACCCCTCTCACAAAGACTACTAATTGCCTTCCTTCAAATGCTTTCTCTCTTTTCTCTAAACTCTTAGAACACTAAAGCACCTGTCTTTTGCTGTAATACTTAGATTAGTTATATGTATATGTACTCTGGCCTAGTCTTTCCTATCAGTTGAACTCTCTTAAAAGCAGAGATAGTTGTACTCATTTTTGTTTCCATTGTGTATTGCAGCATACCGTGACTCATATATAACCTGTTCTCAAATAATACTTAGAGATCACAGTTAGATTTTTTATTTGTTTCTTTTTAGTGAAGAATTTTCACTTTCTCATTTAGGAATCATAGAGCTTTCTTTGAGTACTGTAGGTAACTTACTCTTTCTACAGAACTACCCCCCCCCATACATGCAGTACTTAGAGACACAAAACATATGCGTATTGACACATTTTAATTTTTGCGACCTTTTGATAACCTTGTCCCAGGAAGGGCCTTATCTTAGCTGTTTCCATGGGATGGCTATTTCCTGTGTCTTCTTACCTTCCCACACCCTCCATGTTAAGAGGCAGGAGGGTAGAGGATTGTGAGGCTACTGTTCTCAAAAATGAGACATTTATATAGAAGGATGATTTACAATAGAGAAGTAATAGAGGTGACCAGGAAGGGTTGGGAAGAAGGGAAAAGCACTAATTAGCATATGGGTACATTGAAAGATGGGTCAGCCCCACTCTGTCAGTGACTTGCTGTCGTGAGCTTGGTGCATGTCAAGTGTTCAGACACTTCCTATTTTTGCTCATCTACCCAAGGTGAAAGTGGAAAGTAGATATGAAAGAGTTGTCTGGCTGGTTTTAGTGGGGCTGTACTAGATCTGGATTTATGGAGGAAAATTAAAATGGAGCAGAGGAGAAAACTTCTTGACCATATTTTCATCATCCCAAACTAATGGCCATTGCAGCAATTTACTTAACAAACTAGGTGAATTATGTATTTGATGGCATAAACATGCATACACAGAATATTTTGCTGATTTTTGTGCCATTTTTATAAAACTTTTTCTCAAACATGCAACATTATTTAAAAATTTTTGTATAGGTTTGTCAATATTTGGGTGATGTATGATCTATAAATCAATTATTTAATATGTAAACAACAGATAAGAAAAATCCTATCACTGTAGTTTGAAGATAGCAAACATTTTAATAAATACATTGAACATTTCAGTTTATTAGTCTTTATTAATGTTTCCAAAGGAGAAGTTAAAATACCACTGCATAGTTTTCAGATTGTTTTACTTGGTGAACAGGCAAGAGAACAGAATAAGAGATTGAAAAGTGAAATAAGGATAGTTTATAGTTTGTTTAATTTATCACTGGTCCCATTTACATTTTGGGATCACATCTTGGATGTTTTGCACCTTCCAATTCATTCTAGCATTTTGGGATTCTTATGTTGACATAGTTAATTCTATATTGAAACCTAAGGACTTGTTATTTAATAAACTTGTAGAAATAATCATTTCCAGTTAAATGAACCACAAAGATTATGAAGTTAAAAACAAATCAGTTATCATTTGGTAGTTCTGTATAGTTTATTGTCAGTTAATGATCTTTATTAAATTTGCAGCTTTCTCAGTTTATTTGCATGTAGGTCATCATATGCTGAGATGAAATACCAAGTCATTTAAATTAGATACTGAGCATGCTCATATGAAGTACTTACTCTTGGAGACTGCGGTGTGGTTCAGTTTTCTTATAGTGGAAAGAGCAGAAAAGAGATCACGGTGTGCCCCTTTGTCATCGTTCTGTCAGGAAGCATGTAATTTGTCTTTAGAAACCAGAAGCCTGAGACAAAGAAAAGAACACAGATTTTTAGCAAAAGGCTATTTGGTGAGTTAATTGGCTGTTTTGTTCTATTTTGCTCTAATCGGTCAGTTATTCCTAGCTAGTCTATGTATTTACTTATATCTGCTGCTTTTTTGTACTATGCTGAAGCTTTATGTAGCAAGCAACTTAGCCGAGATGGGGAGAAAATTGTTTCTGCAGTCTAAATCTTATTCTTCTGAAATATTTCCAGTACATTTCTGAGGTGACAAGTTCATAAATTGCTATGATGATACTTTCTCATGTTCTCCACAAATTTTCTTGCTGACTTGCTTTGAATAATGCTGGCAGAATTATGTGCCGAGATACTTCAGGATTTGTTTTTTTGGACAGTTTAGCATTTTTGTTCTTACATCTTAATGAAATTACAATTTTTGCTTTCACATTTCTATATTGTATCTACCAAAGTAATAGGTAAGACCCAGTTTGCATAAGATCAAAAATTCTTTAAAGAAAATGATAGGGTGTATTACAGTAATATGTACACATATTATTAAAAAGGTCGTTTAAAAATGAAAGTTTGCTGTGTAATACAGTTGATCATATAAACTATTCTAAAATAAAATGAAATTGACAACATTTTGTAAAATAAAAGGTGTTACAGTTATTCTGTATTCATATTTAGAATTCTATCTTTATTTACTGAATTAGCTACAGAAGAGTTGCATGATAATAGTTTTGCCAGTTTAGGCTGTTACTTTCTCTGAGCTCATATTATGGTGATCAATAGGAAGATAATCTTATTTAAATGTTTTGTGATTTTTTTAAAATCCAAAGTGTTCATGTTTTACCATGAAGTTAAAGGGCGATATTTTTATGCATTTTCTCCATATTATGCTCTTATAATACTATGTAATATTTAAAATCTATACATTGTTATTTCATGATGAACACAATTTTGATTATGTATTTATAATAGGTAAACTTGGCAACCAAATATTCAGAGTCTTCTCCTGGAGATTAAAATAGCATTACTCTGCTAGAGATAAACCATTATATTTTTTGATGATTTGAAGAAAAAGCATAAAATTACCATATTTATTTCCTTCGGGGAAAATCATGTTTGTTAGTACACATAAATGTCAGGTAGGGAATTTGAGAGGCTATAAGGTGCTTTAAAGAGGTCTAGAAAAATGATGTGGGGGGTGGGAACGATAGGAAGAGACTACTGAAAGCTTAGTACCTTCAAATGCCAGGCAATTATGTGAGGCTTTCCTGAAATATCTTTATTTTGTGAACTTCCCCCACTATGCCATTTTCCAGGATTGGCACATATGAAGGAGGTGGGTGTATACTTAAGTTTATATATTCATGAAAAGGGAGGGTTAGCGTTTAGAGATGAGGACTGGGTGACAGGACTCAAGAAATCTATTCCCACTTCTTTATACTGACTCACTTGTTTGACCTTGCACATGATGCATACCTTGTTTATTTCTACTTACTTTTAGTATAATACTTTACCATGGCAATAAAGTGGTTCGTTTGTAGTTTCTAAAGTAATAAAATTATTTCACAGACGGTGACAAAGATTCATGAGGGGATAAGTCATTCGCTAATAGCCATCGTGGGAAGAAAACAAACAAGTATTGCTTTTCTGAATTCTATTAAATTTTTTTTAACTAAAATATTTCAAGTGTATAAAATCTATAAAGTCCTCTGTAGTCTTTGAAACTAATCTCAGAAATACATATTCTATGTGTATTATGTAATGGTGACAGATGTGGTTTTAACTTCTTTCTCATATTCACTGTAAACTGGATGATCACAAAATTTTCATGGCAAGATTGTATTGTTATACTATTTTATACTATTTTCTCTTATTTTTTTAGTCCCAGATACCTCTAATCATAAGTCTTCATAGATCAATAGAAGAGAAATAATGAATAGAAGATCTATTAAAGAAAAGTGTGGAGAAATACTGGGAAAATGAAAGAAGAATACAGAAAGAAAAATTACCAATGGCAAGGGTCTCTTTGCCAGGTTTCTAGGTATTAAGCATATACCTATATATCTTATTCATTTCCAAATCATTAAATTTATCTACTCATTTAACTTAACATCTACCCATTAAGGAACACTTATTTCCTTAATTTTGATGAATCTCAGTAGTGCTTAAAGATCCTAAGTAGTGGTAGATGAAAATGGGATTTGTGGTCAAGTACGTTTGGGGAATAATAGACCATAAAGGATTGTTCATAGCAGAACTTCTTGCCCTTTAATATCTTATTCAGAACCTTACCCTGGAACTTAATTTTTTCTGGCATATGGTTTACTTTTAAAAGGAAAAACTGTAATACATAATATTAAACATTTGGCAAGCATTTCAGTAATTGTAACTATGAATTTCTATATTAAAATATCTGGATAAGTGAAGGAAAAATTGTCAGTTTGCTTTTTATCTTCTATTTTGTAATCTTAGAATTACACGGTAATGAGGAGTAAAATGTATAATTAGTAGATAAGGTGATTGTAATAGTTATATAAGTTAAAATGGCATTTTTGAAAGCCACTAGGAGTGTAGTCAATGGCTACTACATGAAATATTTATAATAAAATAGTAACCAAGTAAAGACTTTGGTAATTCTCACAAGTTTCCACTCATTCTCTACTCTAGAGAACCTACTCTCATACTCTAAAGAACCTAGCATGGTGTTAGTCACAAAGTAGGCATTCAATAAATGTTTATCTAGGCCAGGTGTGGTGGCTCACACCTGTAATCCTAGCACTTTGGGAGGCCTAGACGGGTGGATCACCTGAGGTCAAGAGTTCGAGACCAGCCTGGCCAACATGGTGAAACCCTGTCTCTACTAAAAAATACAAAAATTAGCTGGGCATGGTGGAAGGTGCCTATAATCCCAGCTACTCGGGAGGCTGAGGAGGAGAATCGCTTGAACCCAGGAATCGGAGGTTGCAGTGAACCGATATCATGCCATTGCACCCCAGCCTGGGCAACAGAGCAAAAACTCTGTCTCCAAAAAAAAAAAAAAGTTTATTTTTTCACTCGAATTTAAACCTTCTGCCTCTTCATTGAAACACATCATACTCATGGAAGTAGAATACCTATTGTCTGCTCCATTGGCCCAGCCACCTACTTTAGGGGACTTTTTCTTAAATTGTATTTTGAAAAATTGATAGTTGGATTTGGTTTCCAGCTAAGCTCTCATTTTTTGGCACTCCTGTGAAATTTGAAACCTAATTTAAATAGCAGTTTTCTTTGCTGTAACCTAATGACTAATACATGTTCTCAAATCATTGTTTATTCTAAAAAGAGAGGATACAAATATTAATAGATCTAGGGGCAAGACTTCCTATTCTTAGCTACTTAAGAGCCTGAGATGGGCTAGTTACTTGACCCCAGGGTACTCTGCAGATCGATTGTTGGTCTCAAATATTTGACATCAATATGATTGTCCCTGAGAATGGAGATAGATTGAGTTTCCATTAAGATTAGTGTAAAATTGATATTTTGGTGGTTTAGTAGCCATATTTATCTCAAAATAAAGTACTAGAAATTGAATATGCAATTCAGAGAGAAATAGTGAAAAATATGAGGGGACTTCAAAAATTAATGGAAAATGGATATTGTGATAAAACTATGCATGGATTTAATAAATTTTTTTACACCAAAATAAGCCTGTATGAATGTGTTATAGCAAGTCTGAACAGGACCTAGTTTGAGGCACTAAGAAGGATAAGACATCAGCTTGAAAAGAACTCCTATCAGAGCAACATGAATTCTGCTAAAATTGAAGCAAGAATAAACATCAAATTTATGGTAAAGCTTGGGTGGAAGGATGGTGAAATCATTGATGATTCACAAAAAGTTTATGGGGACAACACTCCAAAGAAATCAGCAGTTTACAAATGGATAACTCATTTTAGGAAGGGACAAGACAATGTTAGAGATGAAGCTTGCACCAACAGACTATCCACATCAGTTTTCAAGGAAAAAATAAATCTTGTTCATGCCCTAATTGAAGACTGACAGTTAACAGCAGAAATAGGAGCCACCACCATAGACCGCTTGATTGATTCAGTATACACAAATCTGACTGAAAAATTAGTTGAGCAAACTTTCCACTCAGTGAGTGCCAAAACTGTTGCACCCAGATTAGCTCCAGAGAAGAGCAGAGCTTCCAGTGGAAATTTTAAACAAGTGGGATCAAGATCCTGAAGCATTTCTTTGAAGAATTGTAGCAGAAGATGAAATATGGCTTTACCAGTATGGTCCTGAAAACAAAGTACAATCAAAGCAGTGGCTACCAAGAGGTGGAAGTGGTTTAGTCAAAGCAAAAGTTAACTGGTCAAGACCAAAGATCACAGCAACGATTTTGAAAGATGCTCAAGGCATTTTCCTTGTTGACTTTCTCAAGGGCCAAGGAACAATAACATCTGCTTATGAGAGTTTTGAGAAAGTCAAAGCTTTAGTAGAAATGTCTGGGAAGTCATCTTCACAGAGTTCTTCTCCACCACAACAATGCTCCTGCTCATTCCTCTCATCAAACAAAGGAATTTTGTGAGAGTTTCTGTGGGAAGTCACGGGGCATACATCTCATCATCCTGTTTTGGCTTCTTCTGACTTCTTGTTTCCTAATGTTAAAAAAATCTTTAACGGAGGTCAATTTGTATTCAGTTAATAACGTGAAAAAGACTACATTGACATGGTTAAATTCTTAGGGCTCTCAGTTATTTAGAGATGGACTAAATGGCTGATATTCTCATTTACGAAAGTGTTTTAACCTTAATGGAGTTTTTGTTAAGGATTAGTTTATAATATTTATCTTTTCTTTCATTTTTCCACAGACTTTTTGAAGTCCCCTGATACATCTTAGTAAAATGTTACAAATATTCAGAGATTTTTATTTCTGACATTTTTAAAAGTGTAAGTCCAAAATCTACTTTGTAAAGGTAACAGAGACTGTAAATCCAGAACAGAGGACCTGTGACTTATTAATACAAATGGAACTTTTCCCATTAGTTGTCATTTAACATGAATGATTTCCAGTGGAAGAGTTCTGGATTTTAGGAATTGGAATCTTCTCCCATTCTTCTTGATGTCTGGTGTACAGCTTGTCTGCTGTCTAGCACACATCTTTGGGTTATTTTCCATTCCAGATGAGCTATGATTTTTTTATGCGTAATTTTTTGGAGCTATACATTTTCCTTGAGAATAAATATCTGAAATTATAGTTTAAGTCAATAAGAAAGTATGATTTTTAAGTATATATCAGAAACATATTTTCCCTTTGAGGTCACGTTGTCAGAGGCAGGAAAGGAAGAAGTGCAGCAGTTAATATCTAGCCAGCAAAATTTATCTGGGAGATGGATTACTAAGGTTAATAAGAAGTAGAAATTATAGAGCAAAGGATGTGAATGTTGGGAGACTTAATCAGTGTATATGTTTCCTGATTGGTCAGAGACATTGTCATTTTCACTGCCTTTTCTCCACTTTCTAAAGAGTTAATAAGGAAACAATTTTTTTTTTATATTTGAAGAGTTGATCTATTTATAAATTTTAACAATGACATTCAATAGAGTTACTGCTGTAAATCTAGACATTAACATGAAACTTAGCCGTGTATTTTAAGGCTTAAGGAGGTATTGTCTAGGGTTTATGGAGGAATATTACATTATATTCTTTTTCTTGTTTTTAATACTTAAAAATTATGAAATAATTATTGTAAAAAATTACAGATATACCAAAGATATGAATAAGATAGAGAGTTGCCCCTACACTTTGCTCTTTGGTTTTATAACACATACCCTGCCCCCACCAAGTTGAATAATACTCCCCCACTTCAGAGTGTGTACTGATAATATTCTGATCCCAGAACCTGTGAAGGCTACTTTCTGTGGCAAATACTTAGCAGATGTGATTAAATTAAGGACTTTGAGATGAGGTTTTCCTTGATCTTGGTGGGGAGGGCGGTGGCAAATGCAGTCACAAGTGTCCTTAGAAGGGGAGGTGGGCAGAGGGAAATTTCAGAGAGCAGTGTGACTCCTGAGGCAGAGATGGAGTGATGGGACCACAAGCCCAAGGCATGCAGAAGCTGGAAGAGGCGACCATGAACTTATTCTCCTTTACGGCCTATGGAATCCCTCTCAACACCTTAATATCTGCCCATTAAAACTGATTTTGGCATGAATTCTGGCCTCTAGAGCCGAAAGAAAATAAATTTCTATTGTTTTAAGTCAATAGAAGATATCAAATGACCTAGTCACAAAAAAATTTATTTTAAAGATCTTAATTGGCTTTTATTTGCAATTCTAGAATCAGATGAGACCTCATCCTATAAAACAGAACGAGTGTTGTGATGAGCTGAGCAGAGGAGGTTGGTTTTATTGACAGAAAAGGGCTGAAGAAAGCCGAAACAGAGAACAAAAAGCAGATTGGTTGTTTTAAAGTTACTTTCCTTTTTTAAAGTTTAAAGCAGGAGGTACTGCCTTATCATGCCAGCTAAAATTGGCCTGCTTGGGGATTTGGCTGTTATCTCCATTCCTCTCCCGATTTCTTGGAAGGTCAGATAAACAACTTGGTTTTGACTTGGTGGTGTGAACTTCAGCATGAGTAACTCCATTTTGGTTTGGTCTGTTGAGCCTAGTGCAGGAGCTCAGTCCAAACCAATGAACTTCTATAAATTTTATTTAACGGAGGCTTGTATTAGTTTCCAATGACTACTGTAACAAATTACCACAACATTGGTGACTTTGGTAATTCAGTCACATCTGCTAAGTCTTTGTCACAGTTGGGATCACGTGGAATAATCGCTTGAACCCAGGAGGTGAAGGTTGCAGTGAGCTGAGGTGACGGCCACTGCCCTCCAGCCTGGGAGACAGAGCGAGATTCCATCTTAAATTTAAACATGGGGCAGCTATCAACCAAAGTCAAAAGAGAAACAAAAATATAAGGCATCTGTTAAAACATTACTTTCAAGTAAATGTAAGCAGGTTTTGAAAAATTAATTGGCTGCGTGTGGTGGCCCACACCTGTAATCCCAACACTCAGAGGCCGAGGCAGGCTGATCACCTGAGGCCAGGAGTTCAAGACCAGTCTGGCCAACATGGTGGTATCTCATCTCTGCTAAAAATACAAAAATTAGCCAGGCATGGTGGCGGGTGCCTGTAATCCCAGCTACTCCGGAGGCAGAGACACAGGAATTGCTTGAACCCAGGAGGCAGACAGGGCAAAACCCTGTCTTGAATAAAAGAAAAAAAAAAAAAGAAAAATTAATCCATGCTCATTAGTTTAGCTTTAATCTTAAATATTTATAATTTTTGAAATGTTGCATGACCAGTATGTTCATAAATTCATCAAACATATCCTCACAGCATCTACAGGGAAGATATCATTCCCATTTCAGAAAGAGGAAAACATGATGAGAGTGGGTTTTTTTTGTTTTTTGTTTTTTTTTTAATTTCAGGCTCTCGGAGACTGTAAGTGGCAGAGTTAGAATTTAAGCCCAGATCTATGTAACTCCAAAATTCTTAATCTCTAAACTGAAGAATTGTTTTCAGTCTTGTTCCAGTACCTATACTAGATTTCCAAGAATTCAGACAACTCCTAATCTACCACATAGGGGAAATAGGGTCTATAAGAATATCATTTATGTCAGATAGTGAAACAAACATGAGATTATTTACACATTCCAGACCCAGGTGACCTAAGTCTTCAAAGATGGTGACTGATCCCTTTGGAGCAGGTGCTGCGTACAGTGAGAGAGAAGTATATGTATTGTGTGCAGCGGCATGGATGGGGAACGATTTCTTCTGCCCAAGGATATGAGAGTGTGGGTGGCTTCTCAGAGCAGATTATGTCTGTGTTGGGTTTTGAAGGATGAATAAGCATTTGCTAAGCATGGTTTCTTTGAAAAAAAATTGCTAAGCAGAAAAGCAGGGATGTGTGGCACTCTAGACAAGAGTGAACAGCAAGACCAAAAGATTATAGATGTCTTCAGGGAACAGGTCCTTCAATGCTGCTAGAGTATTCAATGTGAGGTGCTTGGGGGCAGGGAGCACAGGCAGATGAGGAAGGCAGATCTGAAAAGCCTTGTATGCCATGCTAAGGAGCATAGACAATCCTGCAGGCTTTGGTGAGGGTCAATTTTAAGGGTTTCAGTAGGGGAGCAGAACAGGACAAATTGCATATTAGAGAAACTTGCAGTAGTGTGGAGGACAAATTGAAGGAGGAGGAGATAGGGCATAGATTCCTTAATGTTTGAAATAGTACAGTTGAAAATGGGACAAGGATTTTAAACTGTGGCAGTGGAAATAGAGATAGATCAATACAACGTAAGTTAAGGAGATAGAATGTTAGGTTTGATGAACTGGGATGGCAGGTAGCGAATGTGAGAGGGAGAACTGTTCTCTCTGGCATTTTAATTGTGTTTGAGACGAGACATTTTCAGGGGAAAAACAGGTTTAACTGGGAATAAAGATTGGACCTTTTAAGTTTGAGATGTAGATAAGATATTCTTTTTGTTGAGAAGCAAAAATTGGATATAGGGCTGTACACAACAAAATAATAATTATGATAATACTAATATTATCAGAGCAATAGATTTAGAATGTAAAGGTTTAGCTAAAACATCAATATTGTTATTGAATGATAAGATTGATAAGGAATGGATTGAACCACTTAAGGATGGAGTGTGTAAAATGAAGTAGGTTTGGAGGTAGAACCATAAAAGAAACAAATGTCTAGCTGCTGTGTAAAGGAATGCTAATTCAGCAGAGCAGACCTAGCAGAAGTGATTAACATAAAAGAACCAGAGGACTGAGATTAGGAAAACCAGGAGAAGGGAGTGTTAACTGTCTCTGGTGCTACACATCAGTCCTTTGAGATGCAGACCAAGAAGCACCTTTTGACTTTGTCAGTTAAAGAGACATCAGTGACCTTTGTTGAGGCAATAGGGAGAATAGAATTAAGATTACAGTTAATGGAGGAGGGAAAGAGGTGGGAGGGAGGAAGTGAGAAGTACAAATAGCCTTTTTGACTGAGAAGGAAAAGAGAAATTCAACAACATCAAAGAATGGGAGTGACTAAAGTGTGTTTTTCAGCTGGTACATAGGAGCCAGTAGAGAGAAAAGGTTGAAGATGGAGGGAAGAGAAGAACCAGTTGTTAGGACAAGGTGCCAGGGATGTTGGGAAGAAAACAGATCCAGGGACATATGATGGAGGGTGGACTTAAACTACCCTAAGATTTGAGGGCAACAAATATTTGCTTGGGGCATGGGAGTGATTAGAATGGTGGCTTAAGGAGAGTGACAAAAATATTAGAATAGCTGCTAAAGGGAGAATGAAAGCAAATGAAAGAGTTGTCTGCCAGATGGTGTTAAGAGCCCATCTGAAAGTGAAAACCATGAATTGTTCATCACATCATTCAATCTGCATGAGTAGATGCTGCCTTTCATTTGAAAGCAGCATATTTCTTTCCTTAAAAAAAAAAAATTGGCTGGGCGCGGTGGCTCATGCCTGTAATCCCAGCACTTTGGGAGGCCGAGGCGGGCGGATCACCTGAGGTCAGGAGTTCAAGGCCATCCTGGCCAACATGGTGAAACCCCGTTTCTACTAAAAATAAAAAATTAGCTGGGTGTGGTGGCGCATGCCTGTAATCCCAGCTACTCCAGAGGCTGAGGCAGGAGAATCACTTGAACCTGAGAGGCAGAGGTTGCAGTGAGCTGAGATCGTGCCACTGCACTCCATCCTGGAAGACAGAGTGAGATTCCGTCTCAAAAAAAAAAAAATTGCTCTAAAATGTATCTGCTTACTAAAAACTATTTCTTCTTTTGCACTACTTGGAACTTCCTTGTCAGTTTAAGCTGGTTTAGGTTAGCCAGCTAGCCAAAAGTTTTTTTTTTAATGTAAAATATAAAAATATGTTATGAGTTATAAATAATATGGAAGCTGTAATAGAATCCAGATGCTGAGTAACTATTTATTGAGTGTTTAGTGCTTTCTAGCATGCAGAAATGGCCAGGGAAATATGGCCTCTGACATGTTAACATCTAACATTTTACCCTCGTGTGTGGAGGTAAGGGGCGTTGCATATAGTAGTTTGGATAACAGCATCCCCTCGCACTTCAAGTTATGCTTTTTAAAAATTGTAAAGCATTCTTATATTTGAAATCATATAATCATATTCTTCTGAGAACATTTCATAAAATAAGCCATATAAAGAGCCCTGTTCTACTCTGAGACCCCTTTAAAAATTTTAGCAGTTTTAAATTTAGTCTCAAGTAATTCAGCAAGTTTAAAAAAATTGTTCTAGCCAACAAGAGCTATAATAGGCACTTAATAATTGCCAACATGGTAAATATAATATCAATAGCTTGAAGAAGCACTGACTTTTGGCTTTCTGACTAAATTTGTGTCTCCAAAGGTAAAATGGTAATTTAACAACAAGTCAGCCCGCAACTTACAAATAAGATGTGTTAGAAAAGGTTGTATAATATTGAGTTGGGTATGAATTACATTTATTTTTATTGTTTTTTTCTAGAAAACTTAAAAGATAAGTATAAGCAATAAAATATAGATAAGTTTAGAAGTAAGGAAAATCACAAAATACAAACTTGCTAAACATAGAAGTCAATAACATTGCTGTAATTGAACTTCAGTTTTAGCTCCGTTTCCCATTGTAAAAGGGAAATATAAGTTACCGTGCTGTCAGAAAGAAGAGGCATTTTGGTTTATCCGGAGAGACAGTTTTTCCTTGAATAGAATTTCTCATGTGGGTTTTTATTTAGGAACACTGGGTGGTATAATAGACAATTTGCTGTACAAAATTTTTGCAGCAAAATAGGCAGGCTTCCTTCGGTTTTTTATTACAGCTGTCTTTGGAAAAAATCTAAGAGAGTAACATTGAACTCATCTTAATATAGGTGATTCTTAGAGGTCCTAAACTAATGTGATCCTTCTAGTGGTTAAATGTTCTGTTGGCCGGGCACAGTGGCTCATGCCTGTAATCCCAGCACTTTAGGAGGCCGAGGTGGGCAGATCATTTGAGGTCAGGAGTTCGAGACCAGCCTGGCCAACATGCCGAAACCCCATCTCTACTAAAAATACAAAAATTAGCCAGGCGTGGTAGCAGGCACTTGTAGTCCCATCTACTTTGGAGGCTGAGGCAAGAGAATTGCTTGAACCTGGGAGGTGGAGGTTGCAGTGAGCCCAGATCACACCACTGCACTCCAGCCTGGGTGACAGAGCGAGAATCCATCTCAAAAAAAAAAAAAAAAGTTCTGTTAAGGGCAGAGCCTAGACCTAAGGGATTCACTGCCTGGATGGCTGTGGGCTAAGAACTGTTATTAGGACATGGAGAAAATGAAGGTGAGACATAGGTTTTTCCTATCATATTTTCTTGTAAATGTGATTACTATCTTCCAGATCTACTACTGATTGTCTGCCTGCTACTGTTACCTCTTAATATGTTAAATATAACCTGGGATGCTTCTAATCCTTCTTTCCTTGACTCTCTCTCCAGAAAAAGTCCTCCATGACTTCTTTTCTCAATACTGTAATTACCGATGTAGTTATTTTGATTGTGTTTTATAGTCATAGCAGTGAGACTGCCTTACAACAATATTGTCTAAATTAAGTAAATGCAATAGCCAATATTAGACTGGTTTTGACCTTCAGAATGGCAACGCCAAGGATTCATCCCCATGTTGTAATTATGATTTTTAAACGTATTATAATCAAAAACACAGTATTAAAAGGGATACATGGGGTTTTTCAGTCATGCAACAAATATTTTACTCTGTGCTCCATAAACACCTACTATGTGTTAAGCATTATTCTCTATGCCAGGGAGATGATTGATATGATAGTAAACAAGAGAATTACACGTGTGGAATGCAGTTTACTCCCAGAAAGGGAAAGATTGCATAAAGCAGTAGGTTACCCAGAATTGCAGAAATATTTAGGCACCAAGGAGTAATGGAAAGGCTACATATGTACAGGATGATATATGTGATAGGAGCTTGGCATACGGCCTGAGCACATAAGTGCTTAATAAATTTTAATTGTGCCAGTTGCTTTTGTTGCTGTCACTATGCCAATTGTGGGATAAGGTAGGGATGCAAATCAGAATAAAAATGTTCAACAGGTATGAATAAAAATACAGCCCATGAAGGAAGTTGGAAAATTAGTCCAAGTAGGAAAATTCTCCCTGGGTCAGAGCTAAGGAGAATTCAGTGCTGTGGAAGCCAACAATGTAAAGATTTCCAGTCGTCAAAAGCTGCGTAGACATCAACAGTATGAGAAAGAAACAGAGATCATTAATGTGGCAATGATGAGAATATTGATTGACCTTTAAGAAAGCAGTTTCAGTAGCATGATTGGTGTGGACTCTCTGGAGGAGTTTGGCAGAAGGAGAAAGATGAAAGAGCTGAGGGAAGAAGTGTGCTTTTTAAATTTGAGGACTTAACAATATTTACAAGCTTTCAGAATAGTTAAATGGATTACATTAAGTTATCTATTGCTGCATAAGAAATCATCCCAAAATACAGTGTTTAAAACAACAATAAATGTTTCTGTGGGTCAGGAAATTGCTACAGTTTAGCTGGATGACTGCCTCAGGATTGTTGGATACCATCTTGGGGGCTGGCTACCACAGGTGGTTGAGAGAAGACGTCAGATGATTTAAGTTATTTCAGTAAATTAGAAAGTAAGATTATCTGCTGGGACTTGTTGGAAGCTTAAGAATAGTTGAAAAATCAGTAGCTTCTCTGTGGCTGGGGGACATTAATCAGAGAGGGATAGGATTGTCAAATGGCATTGTTTTAGATACATCCGAGACATTGCTCCACAGAGAGTTATAACAGGTTACCAGTAATGTTTGCACAAAATGTTTTCTCCTCCAGTGTTACATGAGAAAACGGAGTTATTTTTGCCTAACTTCTAGCTCTTAACCTTCCCTGTAATTTAAAAAGTCAAAGATGCCAGTGATTTTTTAAAAAGTGATGCCATATATTTAATGTAATTGGCAAGAATAGAGAATAAAGATTTGAATGCTTAACTCTTGAATAGATAACATTTTATTCTCATTTATGAAAGAAACCTAAATTTCATTAGATACAACAAGAATAAGAGATAAGAACATATTAGTCTGTATTTATAAATTCATGATCTTTGTAGCAATATCCAAAAATCCTGTAGAATAAAAATGTTTCTCCATAAAATATTTTCTCTGTAAAAAACATGTCTAAAGTTGTATGATTGATTTTTCTCCAGTAAAAAGGAATGGAGGAGTATTTCAATAATTTGTATATCTGAAACAGTTGATAGAAAGGTTGCCTGGATAGCTTTGAATTATCTAATTATATGTATATATTGTGTTTACTTATTTTTGTATATCAGCAGATTATCCTGGGCAATGGGATCACTGTTCTGTTACATTTTCCTCTATATGTTATTACATTTTTAAAAAAGAAAAAAGCCCACAAATAATTATTATTTATTGAAAAAGAAACTACAGTTGACCCTTGAACAACACAGATTTGAACTGCGCTGGTCCACTTACATGTGGATTTTTTTTCTAACCAAAAGAGGATTGAAAATACAGTATTCTCAGGATGCAAAATCTGCATATACTAAGGGCTGACTTTTCACATACATGGGCTCTGCAAGGACTCACATATGCACTGATTTGGGTTTACACGGGGGTGATGATTTGGATATAGGCAGGTGGTCCTGAAACTGAATTCCCAAGCATGCTGAGGGATGACTGTATATGTGAATAAGACTTAAATTATATTTCCAAATTTGGGATGGAATCAAACATTTTAGTAACAATTCTGTTGATTACACTTCTATTTTTAATCTTGTAGGACTGTATTTATTTTTTATTTTTGTGTTTGAATATGTGTGTATGTGTGTTGTTTTGGGAAACAATTATAAAAGATTTGTGAATTATTTGGATGTATGCTATTCCAAATACTCCTGTTTCTCTTCTTTTTTTTTTTTTTAAGTTCTTCCCTTGAATTGGCAATCATAATTTAGAGAGACTTGTTACTATACATTGAATACTTATAGGTTACCTGTTATTATTTTAAAAGCATGCTAATATAATATTTTACATATGCCTTTATTTTTAAAATACGGTTAAATTGCTTTTAATCTTAGGCTTTAATTGATTTTTTCCCCATGGATTTTTCAGAGGGGAAGTTTATTCTCTGTACCTAATGTATAGGCTCAATTTCTGGTGTCATTCAGAGAAAAATAACTGATACAAGATCTTTATATAATTGGTTTTGGTGTGGGTATGGATGGGGGAGTCATTTAAAAAGTAGGAACAATAGAAGTACCTTTCTGGTTTTGTCAAGCATACCATAAAACAACAGTTAATACTTTCAAAACGATTTTCTTCTTTCAAAAAACAATTTCACACAAAAGATGAGTTGATAGAAGAATGGTAGATAGATGTGTGGTAAACAAATACAATGTTATGTAATTATAAAACCTAGATGATGAGTACAGATGTTAACCATACAATTAATTCAACTTTTAACTATACTCGAAACTTTTCATAATAAAATGCTGGAAACTGCTCCCACCCCCCCCACCCCCTCCCCCAAAATAGAAAAAGAAACAATTTCACACAGAGAAAGTCCAAGAAACTCTCCAATTGCTTTTTTCTCGTTTCTTTTTTTTTTTTTAAGCTTTGAGTAAATGCTTTCATCAATCATATGTGTTCATGGAATGCAGTTGTAATTTCTACGTAAAATGAAGTTAATTGTCTTTAAATAGTTGTTAGCCACATTTCCAGATGAAATGCCCAATACTTCCTGAGAAAAGTTATCAGTTAACTGACGTCATCTAGCTTGCAGTCTGCGTCATTAAGTTTGACAGAGGTATGAAAATGAAACATAGATGTATGCTAGAGCCCCGGTTGTGGACAAGCTATGTCATTCATGACTCATTTTAAACAATACAACTTTAGATGTTTTATAAAGCCAAATTGTGGTTAGAATTTATAGTTAGCATGTTAAAAGCTATGGTGTGCACTATTTCTATGAATGTACATTAATATCTTTAATCCCTTCTCCATAAGAGATTGTGACCTTTGGGTTGATTCCATTTTTTGTGCTGCTTTTAAAAAGAAAACTGACAAGTTGAGTCATTTATTATTGGTTCCTGCGTGAAATGCAGACCTAGACAAATTGTTGAAATTTATTTGTAATCTATTGTCTAGCAAATTATGTGAATTTTAACAGAAAGCGTAATTCCTTCGTTAAAAATATCTGAACTCAATAAGAAAACAGACAACCCAATTAAAATATGAGCAAATGATTTGAACAGACACTTTGCCAAAGAAAACACACAGATGGCAAATGAACATGCAAAAAAAATGCTCAACACGTTTGTCTGTAGGGAATTGCAAATTAAATAACAGTGAGATACTACTACACACCCATTAAAATGGCTAAAATTCAAAAAACTGGCCATACCAGCTGCTGGCAAGATTGTGAATCAACAGGAGCTCTTATTCATTGTGGTTGGAATGCAAAATTGGAAGACATTTTGGCAGTCTCTTAGTAAAGTTAAACATAGTCTTACCATATGATTCTGCAGTCATGCTCCTAGGTATTTCCCCAAATCAGTTGAAAACATGTCCACACAAAAACCAGCACTTGAATGTCTATAGCAGCTTTATTCATAGTTGCCAAAACTGGAAGCAACCAAGATGTTTTTCAGTGGATGAATGAATAAATAAACTGTGGTATATCCAAATAATGGAATATTATTCAGCAGTGAGAAGAAATGGGCTGTCAAGCTACAAAAATGACATAAATGGGTCTTAAATGCATATTGCTAAGTGAAAGGAGGCAATGTAAAAAGTCTCCTTACTGTATTATTCCCATACACGTTCTGGAAATGGCAAAACTATAGAGTGGAAAGACCAGGGGTTTAGGGGATGAGAGGAAGGGTTGAATAGGTGAAGCACAGGAGAGTTTTATGGTGGTGAAACTATTCCGTGTGACACTGTAATTATGTTTATGTGACACTGTCTGTCAAAACCCATTGAAGTTTACAACGCAAAAAGTAAAACCTGACCGTATGCAAAAAATCCTCAGGGATGTCAAAGGAGATCCCAAGGTAGAATGCAGACTATGACAAAGGAGCCTATTACAAATGTATGACACAACCTCACTGAACGGCATGGGGCAAAAAGGTGCTCACCTAATTAACTTTGGAAATGTATGGAGTCTGTAAGATGAAAGAAAAACAAAACTACATACTTTATTTCAGTAAGGTCATCAAAAACAAGAAAGTCTGGGGAACTATCATAGCCAAGAGAAGCCTAAGGAGATATGATGACTAAATATAATGTGGTATCCTACAACAGAAAAAGCACTGGGTGAAACCTAAGGGAATCTGAAGAAACAATTGACTTTAGTTAATTTTTAAAAATATTGCCAGGCATGGTGACATGTGCCTGTAGTCCCAGCTACTCAGTAGGCTGAGGTTAGAAGGATTGCTTGAGCCTAGGAGTTTGAGACCAGCCTGACAGCCTGAGCAACATAACGAGACCCCCGTCTCTAAAATATATATATGTGTGTATGTATATGTATGTATATTTATGAATATGTATATTTGTATACATACTTACATATATTTGTATACACGCACCCACAGTCCAGCTTTCTTTGAGATTATCAAAGAAAGATCCTCAAACAAAGCTACATTTTTTTAATCCTTTGGAGTTACAGATGGGTTGGATTTAGGAATATTTATGTTTATTTCCTAGTGTCTACAATTTCTGTTTTATGCTGCAAATAATTTTGTGCTTTGTAAAAATCTTGGTACAGTTTCCCTTTGCAAATGTAAGCAGAGCCTAATTTAATGATTTGTTCGTTCTCAGCTTGGGGAATTACAGAGTGCACTCACACATGCGGACACCTCACACTCACCATCCCTTTTTGCAATGTATACTCAATGATTATTGATTGAAATAGCAACTTAGTCATAACCAGCCTCTTCCTATGAAGATTTTGAAATGGCCTATAATAAAAAGGCAATCAATTAATAATATATAAATAAGAGGAAGTGGAAAGTCAGTACCGGAGAAAATATATGTTTGAGTCAGACCCACAGGGATGTGTAAATGATTTTTGAAATGTCAGCACATCAGGTTTTCTTTTAGCTACTCTTTAATTCTGGAATGACAAGCTCAAATGCCTTTGAGAGCTGGGCAGATGCTGTAAATATGTGCAGTTGGTGAAGTGTAATATAGTAGGAGGTGGTGGAGTCTCTGCTTACCCTGCCAAAGACATTCACTCGATTGAACACCACACTTCGGGGGGTAGCTGCCAGTTTGCTTTAATTTTGGCCTAAATTTTTGCAGTGAATCAGCTCATATAATCCAAGGGATATTATTAAGTAAGCATTTGATTGTTTTATGGAGAAGGAAGAAACAATAGATGTGAGTGAAATTTTGTCTTTTTTTTTTTTTTCATTGTTGTGTGACATCAAACCTGATACCCTCCAGATAGCTTTGCAGTTAGGCAGGCCTAGCCTAATTTTGATCCCTGTATCCAAAATGTTGCTGAGTGCCTCCCGCTACAACCCGTGGCTCCTAAGTGGAAATGTGTGCTCTGCTGTTGTCTCTAGGGTTGCCAAGACATTAACACACTCTCTACCTCTGTTATTCAAGCATACATGGGTAATGAAAACAATATCATAATTGCCACCTGGTGGACAGTGATCATAAAATCCATCAGATATGAAAGAAGCCTCTTAATTTTTCAGCTGTTAAAATGTTTTTGTTTTTTTAAAAAGTATTAGAGTAAAATAAGTAGGGTACTCCAGGAATGTTTATATAGTTGTTTTCGTTGTGAGATCATATACCAATACTTTAGAACACCAGTAACTTATCTGGGAAATCTGGGACTTTCAATCCACAGCCATACTTGTTTGTTTTGTTATATTTAAATTACTCACTTTTTCTTTGTACAGGTTTAATTTGGTTTTTCCCAAAGCATGGTATACATATCACCGATAGTATATAAAATGATTTTTAGGTATGTTGTGAGCTGAGATAAACAAATTTGGGCATTTGTAATAGGTATAAAAATGGTCATTTAAACTGTTCCTATAAGAATAGAGTCCCTCTCTGTTCTTTTTAGGCATTCCAGCAAGTATCTTACATCAGAGATTAACTCAAAACATAATATTCTGGCAGAGGGATCAGCTCAGTTAATGGGGTCAAGCAGCAGAATCCTTCACTGTGAGGGAGGAAGAGCCAAGTAAAATTCTCTGCTGGACCACTACTCCAAAGTTGTTTGGCTTCCAGGATAGCCAGGGATCTTGTTTCTTATTTATGTAAAGACTAGAGAACCAGCCACATACTTTGAATATCACTCATCTCACTGTGAAAAAATATTTCCAACATCCCTTATGCTAATTAATGAACCTTCTGATACAGAATTAGTTAGTGATACTTGTAGTGCCTGTGTGATTGTTGTCTAGGTTTCCTTGAATGTGAATCATTAATAGGATATTTAATATATTAACTGTCTTCCTCCACTGTTTATACTAAAGTGTTTTAAAGTTAATTACAGTGTAACAAGGTAGTATGTGGATGAAATTTTCTCATTTTAATATTGTGTGTTAGAAAACTATAGCTATTTTTTGAATAAAAATCTGCAATTTTGCGGATACTGCTTAGGATGAGACTAGGTTGCTTTTTTAATAAAGTAACTCTCAAGTATGGTTAATAGTACATGTGGCACTCAAGTTCAATAAGATCCAGGAATGATGAAGTTTGGAAGTCTGGTTTAATTGAAAGACTTTTGTTTTTGTTTTTGTTTTTTTCCTGGGCAGAATTCTACCATTAACTTCTTTTCCCACTCACTTGCCCATTATCAGTGGGTTTTGCTCTTACATGGTATAAACCAATTTTCTGCATTTCTTAGTAAAACATTATCCCAAGGAACACCTACCTTCTTTACAACCAAATAGGGCCATATGAAAAATTTTTTTAAAAATTGTTGCATAAAATAAGTTTAAATGGCCTTCAGTTTTGGAGAGTTTAATGAAATATTTCTAAATAAATATGACTAAGTTACAGAATTTTAGACAATTTGCTTCAGTGACTATCTCTGCTTAAAGCATTTTCAATGACCATCATTCAGTGTTCTAATGAAATAAAAATTACATTTCATTACATAATTATAGTGATAATATTTCAAAAGTATATGGCTTTAAATATATAGATACAGTATACACGTTCTAAAAGCAATGTTTTTGACATTTACTTGGAAAAAATTAGTGTTTTAGCCAGGCATGATGGTGTGCACCTTTAGTCTCAGCTGACAGGAGGCTGGAGTGGGAGGATTACTTGAGGCCAGGAGGTCAAGGCTATAGTGTGCTATTGTGACTGTGAATCCAGCCTGGGCAACATAGCAAGACCTCATCACCATAAAAAGGGGAGAAAAGAATCTGTTAAAATTGGGGTTATCTCTTCTGTTAGCCACAACGGGATGGCAGTTTTAAGACAATGAAGGACAGATACCAGTGGAAAGGGTTTTTGCAATCCCTTGATTCCATACAGTAGGAAGTGCCCATCAGTACTTGTCCTTTTACAGCTACTTTCAGTCTGCTTTCCCAAAGGTGAGAGTCTCAATATTTCACGGCCACAAAACTGCTCCTTTTTACTCCATCTTTGGGGAGAGATGATAAACCATTGCCTACTGCCTGTGTCAGCATGTAGCCCTTTTCATAACGTTCCTCAGAGCAGAAATTGTGGACCAGTGCAGAATTTGCTTACTACATCTAAAACATCTGAGGGTAGGATTTTAATTTTCTGTCTCTTTTTTAATTGAAAATTTGCAAACAAGTAAAATTCTAGAAAATATGGGGTTTTAGTTTTAGCATTTGTGGAGTTTTAGTACAGAATTTGCAGTTCTTGCTTATTATTTTCCCTCGTTACATTATGCTGTATGGTCTGCCTTCTAGAGAGGACCACTCTGATCCTTGTAGAAGAACAAGACAGTAGGAAACAATCTGTTAAACCCATTTTTCTCATGAGAAGCAACAAAAGCATTATAAGGTGATGTTAGAGGGTCCCAAACTACCAAAAAGTTTCCTCAAGGATCTTCATAACTGTAAATTATTAGGATCTCCTTCATTCGTGGTTTAGATCAGAATGCTTTTTAACCTGTTTGTCTTCTGAACAAGTTGGATGTGCAATTTGGCAATTCCATTTGCAGTGTGGGGATTAATCTGAATGTAGACTCACATTTTAAGTCTTCTTAGAGGGCTGGAAGTAATGAAGATCATCCCAGGATATATTCAGTCGGGAAAAAATTGTAGAAAATTGTGCGATTAAAGCAAGTCAAAATCCTACTAACTAGAACTGATTAAATTCCAATGCACATCTTCCTTCAGATCTTTACATATTTCATATTAATGCTACGTTAGTTATTTTTCAATTGTGGTAAAATTCATATCGTGTAAAAGTAACCATTTTAAAATGTACAGTACATTGGTATTTAATACATTCATTCACAATGGAATGCAACCATCACCTCTATCCAGTTCCAAAGATTAATCTGCTTTCTGTCTCTATGGATTTACTATTTGGGGCATTTCTTATAAATGAAATTCTACAATATGTGATCTTTTGTGTCTAGCTTTTTTCACTTAGCATAATGGTTTTGTGATTCATGTTGTAGCATGTATCAGTACATCATTCCTTTTTATGGCTGAATAATATTCCATCATTTGTAAATGCTACGTTTTGTTTTTCCATTCATTTGTTGATTGGACATGTGGGTTCTTTCCACCTTTTGGCTATTATGAATAGTACTGCTGTGAACATATATGTACAAGTATTTGTTTGAATACCTGTTTTTAATTATTTGGGTATATATACCTGGGAGTTGAATTGCTAGGTCATATGGCAATTTTGTGTCCAACTTTTTGAGCTAAACTGTTTTCCATAGCACCTGCACCATTTACATTCCTGTCAACACTAAATATTTATGCTGAGATCCTGAACTGACTCTTGGACTTCCAAATTAAATTGTGAACAATCTGGAATTTTTTGTTATAGTTAGGTAACACTAGCATATATTGTTATGAAATTTTTCAAAGAAAAGCTGTGAAACTGGTCCATTTTTAAAGTTTGTGTTTGTATAGTCATAATTTTTTATGTCTGATCTTCAGTCATCTGAACATACTTTTTAAGAACAGTGTTTAAGAACTGAATGTGCTCTGTTATTTAAATTATTATGCCTTATTCCTTTCTTGTTTTGTCTTTTATATCTAATATGTAGGTAACATTTTTGAAATATTTAGCCAATTTAGGAATCAAAGAGTTATACAGATTATTTAGAATTGGAGAATCTTTCTGGATAGCAATTTTTAAGTTTTTTTTTACTTGATTGACAGTAATTTTACTGTATAAGGAAGTCAGTTATATCCTTCCAGTTCCCAGTTCCGTACCTCTTTTGTGATGTTTTCTATTATGCAGAACTTAAAGTTTTGGCAGCTTAATCTTTTGTTGCTCATTGTTAATGTTTTCAGTTACTTAATACACAGAACTGGCTTTTTCATTTTAAATTACATTTCCATTGATTAAATGTACTTTTTTGGGGGTCACAGAATGTGATAGACCATTCTTGGTGCCTACCAAATTGCTATCCACTCTTCCTTCCAACTTTCTTCCTATTGGAAAGAATCCCAATTTTGTTCTAGTGATTTCTTTTTTTTTTTTTTTTCCCTCATGTCCTCTGGGAAGGTAAGCTTCCTCAGCCCCAGGGGCTAAATAATAGTTATTCTTGTAGAGTTAATCCTGTTCCCCATGCCAGTAATTGGTTTAAGCTGAAGAGCTTCTGTGAGTAGTTTAAACACAGAGTAGTTTATTCTTTCAAGTAAAGCAGTCCCAGAGATAAGTATTCCAGGGTTGGAATCAGAGTTCCTTCCATTTTCCTGCTTTACTGTCCTAGAATGTGAGTGATTTTCTCAAGATTAATTCATGCTCTGAAATGGCTCTTATTATGTCCAGAAGGTATAAAAACCAGAAGGGCAAATGAATTAATTTCCTAAGGTCCCCCACTTCATTGGCTGTGCCTAATTAACATGCCTGTACCTAGTTGCAAGGGAAGCCAGGAAATGTGGTACTTTTGCAGGGTGCATTCCTTCCCTGAATAAAGTTGAGCAAGAAAAAAAGAATGAGCAGTGGATAGCAATGACCGATCTCTGCCACAGCAGCAGTTGTTGAAGGTTAACCAGGTTTAGAGTTCAGTAGCAGCTGTTTTGCAAAAACCTTTATAAGAGAACGTTTCATTCAAAATCTAAACAGTAATATAAGTTAAGTCAAACTTGTTTTCAAGTTCATATCACATCTCATTTTCTTTCATATTCATTTCTGTAGTCATTCACTGCATCACCTCTGGACAATGGGAGCCCGCTAAGATCCCAGCTTAGTGCTTTTAATTGTTGTGGTGGGTCCTTAGTATAAGCCCTGCATCACAGTAAGTGAAACTACTTCATGGGAAAATCAGCTTTCTCAAGGGCATTTGTGATAAATCCAAATCCTTGCCAATCCTCCATGTGACTTATGGTCCTCTGCTGATAAATCTCCTTTGATTATAACCCTTGTCTCTTTAGTAGCTGTTTGTGGCCTACTATGTTACACCAGGTCCCTTTGTCTAATACTCACAACCTTTCAGTCCTGCTCTTCATATACCTTACTAAGCCATTGCATTATAACTAAGCCAAACTAACCATTTCATTTTTACCCCAATATATTTGCATCATGACTTCCTGTTTTCTACTCTCCAGATCCTACCTATCCTTTATAGGATTCAAACTCAAAGCCTATTTATATTTTTCTCTGTTTTTTTTCTGATCTACATGTCTTTTAGAACAATAGCTATTGCAAAATGAGCTCTAATTATATGTCAGACACTATCGTTATAAGTCTTTTAATGTTTTCATTTGTTTCATCGTAACAATTATATGAGGAAGATGTTATTAGACCCATTCTAGAGATGAAGGAAGAACTGAGGCACAGAGACGTACAATAGTTTTCCTAAGACCTGATCCAGAATTCTGATCTAGGCAGCCAAAGTCCATTTGTGCAGTAGCATATCTAATATTCTCACTTGTATTTTACTTCTGTACTTATCTATTCCACTTACCCACCCACACCTAGACATTCTCTTTTTTTCTTTTTAATTTTTTAATTCTCCTACAGGATCTAGAAAAAATGCTTATTTTATGGAAAAAGCATTACACTCTAAATATTTGCTAAACAAATGAAAAATCTATTAGCCAAGTAATCAAATCTCAAACCATTTATGTGATTTTTTTAACACTAGACAGCAGTATGTGTAACATTTTCAATAGATTTCCAAAATTAGGATAAGTGGTTTCATTTAAAAGGGAAGAAAAAACTTGTTGACAAAGGAATTTATACAAATGAAGTGTAAAAACAGACAAAGAAATCTGCCCTCCAGTATCAGAAATATGAATGTAGAAGTGTGGCAAGTTAAAACTTGTTTTTGTTTTTTAAGTCACTCATAGCAGAGAAATATTTAGTTTGTTTTTTGTTTGGTTTTAAGGGAAAATAGCCATACCCCAGTAAAACTTGATGTTGGCAGGCAGATGGTCTTGGTTAGAGTTGTTGACATGAGACCACATGACTGTGTCTGTTATGCAATATTGTGTCCGGAATTGGTGGGTTCTTGGTGTCACTGACTTCAAGAATGAAGCCACGGACCCTTGCGGTGAGTGTTACAGTTCTTAAAGGTGGCGTGTCCAGAGTTTGTTCCTTCTGATGTTCAGATGCGTTCGGAGTTTCTTCCTTCTGGTGGGCTCGTGGTCTCACTGGCTTCAGGAGTGAAGCTGCAGACCTTCGCGGTGAGTGTTACAGCTCTTAAGGTGGCGTGTCTGGAGTTGTTTGTTTCTCCTGTCTGGAGTTGTTCATTCCTCCCGGTGGGTTTGTGGTCTCGCTGGCCTCAGGAGTGAAGCTACAGACCCTTGCAGTGAGTGTTACAGCTCATAGAGGCAGTGCGGACCCAAAGAGTAAGCAGCAGCAAGATATATTGCAAAGAGCGAAAGAACAAAGCTTCCACAGTGTGGAAGAAGACCCAAGCAGGTTGCCACTGCTGGCTTGGGCAGCCAGCTTTTATTCCCTTATCTGGCCCCACCCAAATCCTGCTGATTGATCCATTTTACAGAGAGCTGATTGATCTGTTTTACAGAGAGCTGATTGGTCCATTTTGATAGGGTGCTGATTGGTGCATTTACAATCCCTGAGCTAGACACAAAAGTTCTCTAAGTCCCCACAGGGCACTGATTGGTGCATTTACAAACCTTGAGCTAGATACAGGGTGCTGATTGGTGTGTTTACAAACCTTGAGCTAGATACAGAGTGCTGATTGGTGTATTTACAATCCCTTAGGTAGACATAAAGGTTCTCCAAGTCTGCACCAGATTAGCTAGATACAGAGTGCTGGTTGGTGTATTTACAATCCCTTAGCTAGACACAGAGTGCTGATTGGTGTATTTATAATCCTTTAGCTAGACATAAGGGTTCTCCAGGTCCCCACCAGATTAGCTAAGATACAGAGTGCTGACTGGTGCATTTACAAACCTTAAGCTAGACACAGAGTGCTGATTGGTGTATTTACAATCCCTTAGGTAGACATAAAGGTTCTCCAAGTCCCCACTAGACTCAGGAGCCCAGCTGGCTTCACCTAGTGGATCCCGCACCGGGCCGCAGGCAGACCTGCCCGCCAGTCCCATGCCGTGCACCCGCACTCCTCAGCCCTTGGGTGGTTGATGGGACCGGGCGTCGCGGAGCAGTGCTCGTCGGGGAGGCTTGGGCCGCGCAGGAACCCATGGTGGAGGGGAGGCTCGGGCATGGCGGGCTGCAGGTCCAGAGCCCTGCCCTGTGGGGAAGCAGCTGAGGCCCGGCGAGAATTTGAGCACGGTGCAGGTAGGCTGGCAGTGCTGGGGCACCCGGCGCCCCCTCCACAGCTGCTGGCCTGGGTGCTAAGCCCCTCACTGCCTGGGGCCAGCAATGCCGGCCGGCCACTCTGAGTGCGGCCCGCGGAGCCTGCGCCCACCTGAAACTTGCGCTGGCCCACAAGCGCCACGTGCACCCCGGTTCCCGCCGGCACCTCTCCCTCCACACCTCCCTGCAAGCAGAGGGAGCCGGCTCCAGCCTTGGCCAGCCCAGAGAGGGGCTCCCACAGTGCAGTGGCAAGCTGAAGGGCTCCTCAGGCATGGCCAGAGTGGGCGCCGAGGCCAAGGAGGCGCTGAGAGCAAGCGAGGGCTGCCACCACACTGTCACCTCTCAATATCATGGTGAGTAAAGGACAACTTATGAAGTCAGTTACTTTTTCAGGACCTTTCATTGAGTTTGTTGCAGAGATAGAATTGTCTTTTAGGTCCTAAGGCTGTGTCTTAATCATGAGTCTCCATAACACAGTCTGTCTTGTACTGTGGTTTTTTTTAAAACATGGGTATTTTCTTCCTTCCCTACAAAAGGGTAAACAGGAGTTTCTTAATAAGTAAATCAAGCTAACACACAAAGCAACCATTGTAAGAGTTTCTTTGAGGCCTGTTTTTTTGATGATAATGAAACTGGTAACACTATCATATGTTTAATTCTATTCCTACATCAAAAACATACCATGTATCTTCCAAGCAGATGGTACAAGTGTAGAATTGACTGTTAGTACTTGAATAATAGATATTGTTGGTAAATCAGACTCTGTAGAAAACGAGTTAGATTTTATTTCCTTTAGAATGAAAATCATTTTATATACAGAGTGTAAGTCACAAACTACCATTCACAAGTGTACATTCACATAAATATGTGCAATTTTTGTCCATTTTAAGAAATGTATATTCATCCAAAAGGTTATACTTAGGACCTAGGTAAGGAAACTACAACTAAATTTGTATATATGTACACATATATATGTATATATATTTATATATGTACACATATATGTATATATATTTATATATGTATATATAAATACTCATAAAGCTTGAGTTATTAATTTTATATTCTTCATATTTATGATTTCATATTCATCAACATGTTCTTGAATCAGAATTTATCATGCTAGAATTTGAAGATTATCTTTCATAAAGCACAAATTTTTACAAACCTAATTTTTATTACTACTATATATTTAATTATAAAATCAGTAAATTTAAGTTTTTATACTACATTTGTTGCATATATACTCTGACTGGAAATTTTTCTAGAACTGTAGTTATTAAGATGAAAATGTAAAGATTCCATTAAAAGAATCACCACTCAATCTGTTTTTTTCCATCGAGAAAAATTGTCTTCAAGCACCCAAAGATAGAGTTTAAATATGCCAAAGGAGATATAAATATAACCACATATTTCTCCTATAGCTCAGAAGCTCAGATGCCCTATGAAAACAAGGACACGGGGAAGAAATAGGATTAGTTTTATTGCTCAAATAATTGCTGCTTTTTAGATTGTATTTCTCATTTTGGTTTGTATTTGGCTGTATGAATGAACTTATTAGATGTTAGTCCAGTCTCCATGAGTACATACTTTCCATCTATTGTGCAAGATAGTTTATATTAACAGATTATTTGAGATGGAAGTACCCATGTCTCTAAATTTTGTTGGTTATGCTGATTGTTCCTAATATGTAGTACTGGAACTACCTGAGTGAGGGAGATTGGGGTAGATCTCTCTGAGAAGGTAACATTTGAGCTGGACCTGAATAATGTAAATTAGTGAGATATGCAAGTTATGACAGAGTTAAGAAGGAGGAACTTGTGGCTACTAATCTCGTACAAGAAGTGGAAAGAATTTAGAAAGGATTTGGAAGAAATAAGGAGAATAAAAAATGTCTAAGTCTCTTATTAAACTGGCCTTAGAGGGCTAACTCGTCATTGATAACTTGAAAACTTGATATTTTCAAATTAAACAGTTCTGAATCCCATTAGTAAGCAAATGTATTTTAGAAGTTGTCACTCTCTGAGGAGGAAGATTCTAGTGTATGAAGGGCTTTTTCATTATAAATGGTCTCTTCCTAAGCAGGTGTTTATGGATTCATTTGATTCTTAAATCATTCAACTCTTCCAGTTACTTTTTCTAAGAGTTGCTGTGTAGTGAAATTTCACCTCTAAAAGAAAACCAAGATGATAGCATGGAGCAACCCTTGAACATTTCTTGGGTAGTGGATGAAAAATATCTGAACTATTATGTCAGTATCAAATGAGGATGACTAGACTGACATTGTGTTTAGAAGTTGTTGGCCCCATACCCATGTCGATTGTCTTCCTTGGTGGCATAGAGTTTATTCTTATACTCTACTTCAGTTTATATAGTTGTTACCTGTGCCATAAGTTCATGGGATATTTGAAACCTACCTCAGGTAATCATTAGGTGTGAGAGTTTAATTTCTGTAAGCTGATTTACTCCTTACCTGATTACCAACTTTTAGCAGAAGATAATGAGGATATGAGAGAGAGAAAGACACTATATTTTCAAATTATTTTAAAATTTACTTTTGTAATTAGTGTTACTTTGGTTTTTTCTTTTTTTAAGTCATGAACAAATAGTATGTGCTATACCAAAATAAATGAATTTGGAAATTTGGGAAAAAGTGAGAAAGGAGGTTTTCATTATCCTTAATTTTTGCCTCTGTTTAAACTTGGGATTTAATGTGCAGTTGTGCTTTTCTCGTACTAGTATTTTTCTGATCTGAACAATTTGTATTAAATAACCTAGGCAATAAAAATCAGTAGTCAACTGATGAAACATTTGCATGCATCATGTCGTACAGCACTGTTAGGTACTGTATGGAAAAGAGATTGGTAGGAGATCTGTTTCTTACCTGTTAAAAGAACTACTTTGAATATGTGTGATGAGTAAATTGGTACCAATTTACGGTATTCAGAACACCTCAATGCTGGATTTAGTTGTTTGAACATAAGCCTGTTTACTAGAGTGAATGCTGGGAAACTAGGTTAAGTCAAGGTCAAGGCTGGCACTTTGAAGAAGAGAGTGGTCAAAGTTTTAAATGGCACTGAGAAGTAAAGTAACATAAGGGCTGAAAAATTACAAATATCACAATTAGATCTTTAGTCATTATCACAAATATTGCTGAGGAATGTGCTGAAACATGTTATTTGGTGGAGAGTACTTTGGAGGCCCTCACTGGATTTTTTCTGTGGCTTTTTAATGAAGCATTGTTCTTGACCTATAGTATAGAGATAACGTGAAAAGAGAATCAGGATTAATTGAGATTTAGGATTCCCCTTGATTTAAAGATGTTTATTAGCTCTCACGAAGTAGTGGAGCATTGATCCGCAGTCTACCTCAGCTTCTTTTCCTAAAACGTGGTTTGGGCAGAATTGAGAAAGTTAAACTTGTCATCAGTGACACTTGGGGAAAACTGGGCAGAATTTTACAAGGAACTTGTGAGAATTGCCCTATTTGTAACCTATTCTTTTCCTTAAATGAATAGTTTCTATTTAACAGGGCATCCTTTTTAAATGTAAAATTTAGATTACATCTTAGATTTGCGCTTTTATAACTACTGCTACCTCTAACTGAAATCGCCTCTTGAAACAGTCAGGTCAGCTGTCAGTTTGTTAAGCCTTTTCCAGATTCCCCCAGGCATTTAGCCATTTCCTCTTCTGTGCTCTACAAATGAGGTTGTGTTATAATGATCTGTTTACAGCTCTTTCTCCTTCTTATTAAACTGTCACTTCAGGCTGTTAGGGCCTTGAGAGCAGGGACCTTATCTTATGGCCCCCTTCACAACTGTGTTTTCCCTGTGGCAGTCCTTCTGTAAACGGTGGCTGTATTAAAGGGCCTGACCTTCACAGGTTCTAGAGAAGCTGTGCAGGGTGCTGGTAACTTCATAAACCAAACACTTGGTTGACTTGATGCCTCTTAGTATCCCTCATAAGCTTCCAGAGTCTCTTGACACATCCCTGCTGATTCGATGTATTGTTTTTCTCCTGGCAGCCATATGCAGAACCGTCATACCACTGTGTGATTATGCAAACATTGTGCTGCAATTTTATTACAAAAATGTCTGCCTTCAAATGGGGTGATCTTATAGCGTATGCAACAGTGAATACACCTAAACCAGCTCTGCCAGGATAATACAAAATTCCTTCTCAGTAAGTTTTAGAGGTGTTTTGTTACAGCTGTCTGATGAGAACAGTGAAGCCTTTATTATATAATAGAAGATCAAATTGATTTGGGGGTAAGGATAGTAAGCTTACTATATTTTAATCTTCATACAGTATTTATAGGTTATGGTTTATGTTTTTTATTATCTTTTAGTTTCTCTGATTTATGTTTTTTAAAGGGGGCTGTCGTTGGCTTTTAGAACTGTGGAAAAGTTGTTTCATTGACTTCTTTTTCATGTTTCTGAGAATGGATTTGTTTTCTTTTATTGTATGAGGAGTTTAAACTTGAACATATTTGAAACTAGCAAAGCCTTCACTGAAAAAAATGAGAAAGATCATGAATCACTACTTCTCTAAAACATATGCAAACCCTTCTGGTTATAGCAAACTGTGTTGGCTTGCTTATCTATATTTCAAATTACATGATGAAATAATTTTGTTTTCTCAACTTGAGATGCTATTTTTAATTTTTGTTACAGCAGTTTCATATGAAAGGAATTTGTTTTAGCACCAGTTATGTTGCGTGCTAGATTTAGTTGTAAGACAACTCAGATTGAGGTATCTAAAAATTTTTCTATCAGTAGCATTCTAACAAGGTATGTACAATATGTTTTGTAAAATGGTTTGCCCATACACTGTTAAAAATCCCCATTTTGGGTAAAGGGCATGAACTATAGAAGAAATACAGTCAGCCACTAAATGTCAGTCAGCATTTAATTAAACACTTACAATGTGGTAAGCACTGTTCTAATTGCTTGACATGGTTTTTCTCATATAATAATCAGAAAAATCTCATGAGTATTACATTATTATGTTTATTTTCTGAGTAAGGAAATGGAGTCACGGGGAGGCTAGGTAACCTGCCTGTGGTCAGAAAACTGTTGAGAAAAGGAGCTGGGCTTGAACTGGGGTCATCTGACTTCATAGCTGATGTGCTTTTGACCTTTAAGCTGTACTGCCTTCTGTGTGAATAGGCATATGAAGAAAGGTTTAACCTCACTTTAAATTAAAACATACACACACACAATTAAAACAGTGCAATGGCTTTCTTGCAAAGAAGAAAAATAATTGTCAGTATTCAATATGAGCTGAGATGTGGGGGAAGGAGAAATTTAATGCACTGAGGTACAAATATACATTGTTACCTCTTTTTGGAGGATCGTGTGTGTAAATGTTGAAAACATGCACGTGTTTTGACCTATCCATTCCACTTCTGAGAATTATCCTACATAGCTAAACACAGAAAAGCACAAAGATATCTGAGCAGTCATCACAAAAGGAAAGTTAGGAATGTAATTGCTGGCATGGAAACCTGTCCACAGCATATTATTGAGCAAAAGAAAGCATGTTGCAAAACATATATAGTTTTATTTCCTTCTGTTGAATAAATACCTGTTTATGTTACAAACTCTGGTTTGAAATGATGTTCACCACGATGTTAACAACTCTTACCTTTTCTGCTAGTTAGTATACGTTGATAATCAAATGTCTGGGCAGCGCAGGCACTCTACCTGGGTTTGAATCCTATTTAATCACTTATTAGCATTGTGACTGTGGGCAAATTACTTAACTACTTTGTGCCTTAGTTACTTCAGTAAAATGGAGATCACTACTATAGAATCTATCTTGTTGGGTTATGAGGCTCACATGAATTTGTAAAGTGCTTAACATAGTAAGTGATCAATAAAACTGAGCAACCATCATCATCGTTTCTGGGTGGTGGAATTCCAGGCAATTTTAGCCTTTTGTATACCTTTTATTGCTTGAATTTTTGAAACAAATATATATCATCTTGGAAAAAACAGGAAAAACTGTTTTTAGAGTCATTTTAGTTGGTGTGCTTACAGTTTAAACAAGAAATATGCATTTATTTAGAGCTAAGTTTATTTCAATACTCAGTAAACGTTTTCTTCAGTAACTATTTGCATCCATATATCTTAGTGTTTTATCCTATGCTATATGCCAATTTTAAGGGAATTGAAATCATATTTTACTCTTATGGCTGGAAGGCATGCATAATCACAACAGATTCTTCCTGGAGGAGCTGCCTTAATTTGCGGCTGCAATGACATGTTCTAATGTGACGTCAGTCTGGTGTCAGACTTCCAGAGTGGCAGGCCAGCCTCACAACCACAGTGTATTTCCTCAGTGCTTCATCCCCACAGTGCTCACTGAGAACAGCTCAAAGACAAAGCAGTTGAGTCTTATTTTTACTCCAGTGTTCTTTTTGCCTATAATTGAATATCCTTTTAAGAATTGATTTTGATGAAGGCTGGTGAGTAATTCTTGTTACTTTAATGTATTAATAATAAATAGCTAATAGCTAAGTGAACAGTAGTCCTTTTCCTCAGTTAATGATCCTATGGCAAATAATCTTTGTAGCTCTGGTGCCAGGCATAATATCTAGTGCAAAGGATTTACATAATATAAATATTTTTATAAACAAAGTATAGTTTTGTTGTAGAAATATAAGTATATTCATTAGGTTTGCAAATGCTTGAACATTTTAAGATTTGAGCATTGGAAATGTCTTCCTCTTAGTCTCTCCTTAACTTTAGGCTACATGAATACATAGTAGTCACAAATTGCTTTAAAACCTAAAGATTTTTATTTAAAATCTTATTGTTCCTTATTTTTAACTTACTCAGAGAAGATGCTTGATTTGCCCCTAGACCTCCAAAGATAATTACATGAATAATTCCTCAGATGTTCCTGTGGAGGTACTAACAGTATGCATTATGTAATTTTTTTAAGGTATATCAATACTAGTCTAAACTTATTAATAGAAGCTGCTATGTCTTTAATTCTTCAATTATTTGGGCCATATCAGTGATATGATTCAAAGTAGGAATGTTTATTGACTTAAAATTTAAGAGCAATATAATGGCAGGAGATTATATATTACAGATCGTATTTTATTTAGCATTTAAAGAAATTAAGAAGTTTCTTAATTGTTTAAAGAAATTAAGAGTTCTGCTGTTAATTGTAGAGGCCAGGCAAGATTTATTATTAATAATATCAATTCATGTTTCTTTGAATTGTACTATGTAAATTGATTTTGTTGTTTTAAAAGCATTAGTTTAAAAAGTAGGTTATGTTGGGTAAGCTTTTTCTTTTGTTTTTAGACATAGCTATTTTGCTTATAAATTCTTTTTCCCTATTTCATAGGGATGAATGATATTATTGTAATTTCATTCTATTTATATTGTACAAACAAAAGCCTACAAAGTCTTACATTTTGCCATTTCTCGCATAATTGTTTTCTTGCATTTTCAGCAGCAGCATTGTGATTTCAAGGTCTTTTAGAAGAATTTCCAAACAAAGTTTTTTCTTAAAGAATAAAAAAAGATTAGTTTTTTTTCTTATAATTGTGCTACTCTAGTTTTTTGTTTGTTTGCTACTCTAGTTTTCAAGTCTAGATGAGGAAAATATGATATGGAAATTCTTACTAAATATGTTAAATATTTTCACTTCAGTTTTCTGAAGCAGTTGAAGAATGACTTGCTGTACATATTTTTTGTGAATAATATAGTTAGGTATTGAAGTGATCTAAATCAGCTTTTTATATGTGAATGTGAAAAGAATAACAAGTTTTAGGAATTAACACTAACTGCTTCATATTATGACCCCCAGTATATTATACATCTATACTTAGAAGCATTGAAATATAGAAGTAGGGTTTCAAGTTTGCTCTATTTGACTTGACAGTCCTAATTTAAGAGCCACAATTTTTTCCTTAAGTTGCAGAATTTTCAGATTCCAACTAAGATTCTACCCAATTTAACTATACAGAGGAATATTTCTATTCCCTTTTAAAATTTATCTTGAATCCGCTGAAAATGTTTTAACGTGGCTTTAAGTCTGTATTTTAAACTTAATCGGTAAGTTACTGTGGTGATGATGAATTGGAATATTCAGTATACATTTTAAACAAAGATGTTTTTGAGACATTATGACATCATAGGTCATGGGTTGCTACTAAAGTTCAAGTGAGGAGAAACTATTTCAACTTTTTTTTGTATGAACAGGAAATTAAATCTGGCCAAAAAAAAAAGAAGAGGGCAATGAGCAGAGCTGTGGGGATAACTTGAAATTAACATAAAAGTTTTACTCAAGAATAAAGCAGTAAAACAGAGCACTTGTCTGTTTTCCAGTGAATAAGGTATGCTTTGAGGAACGCTTTCCACCAATACTATAGACTGCTTGAAAAAGTGTAATTGTGCTACTCTTCTTTGTTTGAAGTTTAGCCTAGTAAACTCAGATGGAATAGTATTTCTTAAGGCCCTTATAGTCTTAAACTATATTTTTGTTCCCTTGTGGTAGACAGTACAAAACGTTGTATATATAGGATGCTTAATAAATAATTTCAACACGAAGAAATGAATTGGCAAAGCAAGTTAAATACGAGGAGGATATCTTGATCTTTGCATTGTAGAGATTCCATCTTCACTCTGATGATCAAAACCTGCTAGTTAACTAGCCTGTTGATAGCATGCCCTGCGTTGTACTCTGCTGGAAGGAAATGTGTCTCCAGAGTGAAATATTGCCATCACAGTGTCCTGTAGTGGCCATTGGATTTCCCCCCATGTCTCTAGTTATTGCCCACTCTGCTCACAATGTCACTGCTATTGGAAATTGGGTTACTTACCCTGCTATTCTGGATTGGATTTCTGTCCCCCTTGTGCCTCATCTGCAAGTGAGAAATTTCTCAGTGCTTGAGGATAATGATTTGTTGACTAAACTGAACCTAAATTAGGTGTTATGTGCATCACATACAGTGCATTACTATCTGGGCCTTTTCAGAGTTTTAACAAATATATTATTTTGGAATTGAAGTAAAAGAAAACCTGGGAGGGGAGCAAATACATTGTTTCAAAACTTATATAACACATTTTATATACATAAACATATTGTTAGTCAAAGCCTAGATTTTCAACCACATTTCTTTGTGCCCTAGCCAGCTTCAATCTGTGCTGAACTCCAGCCACATCTGACTAATCCCGCTGATTCCACCAGGCTCAATTCAGATGGTAGCCACTTCCGTGATGCCTTCTCTGCTCTTTTCCTTTCTAAGCAAGATCAATCCCTAATCGGTTTCCCCTTTGTATTTTGTTTATGGTTATGAGACTCTTCATGTTGATTTATTTGTATTTGTGATATTATTAAGGCTGTGTCACCAGTGCCTAGCACATATAGAATGAATAAAAGTGTTTGTTATGCTACAAGATAGCTATTTTGAAAGAAAGCCAAACGTTTTTTACAAAATCTTTTTGTATCATAGGAATATCATTTGACTTATGAGTCAGCTCCTTTTTTATTCTTGAAGAAATTGTTTAAAGCTCATGCAGTATATGAAAATGAATACTGCACGATAAGGAATAAGTGATTAGCAGTTTTTCCCCTTTTGAATTGAACTGTTACTCTGTCAGTTTGACTCTACTGGAAAGAATGTGTTTTATCTACAATAAAATAATTGGATCTCTTTAAATTGTGTGGTAATTTATGTATAGGTTATAATTTGGTTAACTTTCTAAAGTGGAGTGTGACCACACGCAAAAGAGTGGATACTTAAACTTTTTCTAATTTGCCTTTTGCTTCCTTCCCAAAGGTATAATAAACTTCTATATAATGCATGTTACAATAAAATATTACAAATTAGCATTCATTAGGGAGTTTTTTTTTTTTTTTTTTTTAAAGACAGGGTCTTGCTGTTGCCCAGGCTGGAGCATAATGGCACCATCATAGCTCACTGCAGCCTTGAACGCCTAAGCTTAAGGGATCCTCCCACCTCAGCTTCCTGAGTAACTGGGACTACAGGGATGCACCACCTCACCTGGCTAAGTTTTAATATTATTATTATTAATTATTATTATTATTATTATTATTTTTTTTTTTAAGAGACAGGGCCTTTCTTTATTGCCCAGGCTAGCCTCAAACTCCTGGCCTAAAGCAGTCCTCTCACTTCAGCTTCCCAAAGTGCTGGGATTACAGGCTGTGTATATTTTTGAATGCCGTGTTATTGCTTTTTAAATGACGAGAATATTTTTGATTATTGAAATGTTTCTGAGTTAGGGTTCTGCCCAGTTTTATTTTGAAAGTCAGTAAGACTTTTGTGACACAATATTTTTATACAAGTGACTCTGCAACTTTTCGAGTAAGTATTCTTTTTAACCCACTAAAATATACCCTGTGAGCATTTTTATTCTGTTATGTGGCTTTGTAAGTGCTTTTTCCATATATCATTCAACAGTAAACTTTAACCTTGGATCACATTATCAGTGTTCCTTATTCATTAAATTACAGTTGTATGCAAGCCATTATACTTCACATTAAAGATGATGCAGAGAACCAACAATTATTTAAAGCAAGGAAGTGACATAATTTACTTGTTTTTAAGAAATCTGATTCTACTAACACATTCAAGTTCAGCTGTTATATGGTGAGGACTCTATTAGATCCAGCTAATATGCCTTGGTGTGTAACCAGATAATTTATCCTTTTAAAGGGGTAGGGGTTTTGTTGTGCTGCTGGTTTGGTTTTTTGGTTTTAATTCCTATTCTACAGAAAGAAGTTGAAGCTCAGCTTGGAGGATAGACTCAATAGTGAAGAGTCTTGTTACAATGAGGTGGATTCAGATGCTGTTAAGAGAGTCTTATGTTGTACACGATAAATACATACTGTCTTAATTTTTCAGTTGAAAAATAAATTGTAAAAATAGCTGGGTGTGATGGCTCATGCCTGTAATCCCAGCACTATGGGAAGCCAAGGCGGGCGGATCACTTGAGGCTAGGAGTTCAAGACCAGCCTGGCCAACATGGTAAAACCCCATCTCTACTAAAAATACACAGATTAGCTGGGCATGGTTGTGGTGCCTGTAATCCCATCTACTTGGGAGGTTGAGGCAGGAGAATCACTTGAACCCAGGAGTTAGAGGTTGCGGTGAGCCCAAAATCACACCACTGTACTCCAGCCTGCCTGGGTAATAGAGTGAGATTCCATCTAAAAAAAAAAAAGAAAAGAAAAATAAATTGTAAAGATAAATACATACAATTTTTTTTTAAAAAAAGAGAGTCTTAGAACCTTATGCGCCCGCACAGTGGCTGAGATGTTATTAGCAGTCAATATCACTTAATTCTTGAATACTTGGCAGAAAATTACTTTGGCAAATTAGTGTGTACGTTTTAAGAATCATATTTCTGTTTTAACCATATAGTACCAGTTAACCTTCCCATTCTCTTAAATGGTTAAGTTCAGATTCACTCAAATTACTTATAGGTGAAAGAATTATCTAAATTATGTTAAGCACTTTTGCTTTTAATTTATCAAGTGATCTAAAATGTAACTCTGCCGTAATACTCGGGATGGATGTGATAGGTACATTTTAACTAGCATGGTGTTAATTGAATCATTCTTACATTACTTTCAAAATTGCTTTAAATTCATTAAAAGGTGTTCATTTTGTAAATTCCTTTTTTTGTTTTTTTGTTTTTTTGTTTTTTTTTTGAGACAGAGTCTCACTCTGTCATCCAGGCTGGAGTGCAGTGGCACGATCTTGGCTCACTGCAGCCTCCGCGTCCTGGGTTCAAGCAATACTCATGCCTCATCCTCCCTAGTAGCTGGGACTACAGATGGGCGCCACTGCACCTGGCTAATTTTTGTATTTTTAGTAGAGACACGGTTTCACCATTTTGGCCAGAGTGGTCTCAAACTCCTGACCTCAGGTGATCCACCTGCCTCTGCCTCCCAAAGTGCTAGAATTACAGGCGTGAGCCACCGCACCCAGCCCATTTTGTAGATTCTTAATGTGTATGCTGGTTTTATTTAAGAGAGCTTTTAAGAAAGATAACTTAGAAATTATCAGTGAAAAACCAAATCCTATAACAGGTGAGTTGGCATGTGAGCTTTTTATGTTTTGAACATTTAATTTTTTTCCCCTTAATGTTCTTAATGTCTATAATAATGGTTTTAGCTTTGTACTTACAGTGTTACATCATACTCATATTTTCTCACTGGGGTTTAAGTCATCTCTTCTGAGTCAAGCAAGATTTTCAGTTCCTGTTGGGTGCAACACATGCTTGATAATTGTTATTATTTGTATTTAAATTCTTTGATACCTGTAATGGTAGAAATGTGAGGTAACATTTCTAAATCTGTTTTGGTGGTAATTTTGTCTGAACAGCTAAGAGTAGGAAATGATTATGAAGCTTCCAAGGATGAGAGGCATTGGGTTTAAAATTAAACTGGAATTGGGAAAGCTTTCATTACTGTGCTTCAGATAGAAATGATCCTGGGGTGATGGTAGGCAGTGAGATGAGAGGAGGAGGGAAGAGGAGCAGTGAGAGAGGCAGCATGTGCATGGCACATCTGCTGTCAGTGGAAGAAGGAAAGGGCCTCTAAGGAAAGTATGGCTTTATTCTGTTCTAGTGTCATTGAACAGAAGATGAAAGGCAGAACTGAGAAGTCTCATTGGCTGTGGAAGAGTTGGAGAAAGGGGCAGCTGTTGAAAGGTTGGGATCTGAAAAGGAAAGCAGCTCAAGCCTTGGAGGCACTCCTACTTGGAGTATGACTTCTGGCAACTTTCTAAATGCTCTGAGCCTCGGTTTATGTATTCATAAACTGCAAATAATAACACCTACCTCAAATGGGCTCTGTGAGGATTGTCAAGGCCATTACGTGACAGCTGACTATGTGAGTAGCACTGAAATGCTTAAGGGTAGCTGTTATGGTGGTGATCATAATATTTATTGCTGGAGGTGAGGTTGAGTGAGGTTTTCACACCTGATTAATCCCTTCTTTTCCCCCAAGAAATTGGAAATTATCCGTTTTCTAAATGATGAGAGGAGAAAGAATAGAAGTTAAAGGGTTAAGACCTTAAGGAGAATTTGTAGATGGTGGGTAAATGAAACATTGAGGTTTGAGCAGGATGTCTGGAAGCAGTTAGTTCTAAGTTAAAGGCAAATGGCATTTAGAACTAAATGTGGGGAAAGGAAATATATACTTTTCATGTTTTACCCCTCAAAAAAAATTACAATCTTTGAGATTGCTAACTCAGTGGTTATTTCTTCACATAAAAAAGCCTCAAGAATTCAGTTTCAAGAAAGGCAAAGCACTTTTAATGTTTTTCTTTTGTTCTTAAAACATTGCCTTTAATTGTAGGCACAATTTTCTATGCCAGCGTATTTTCAGTTTAAAAATAAATTGCAGAAACTGTCTTTGTGGCAGCCAGATTTCAACAGGACATGTTTCTCCTTTTTATTACAATGAAAGTAAATGAAAAGTTATCTATGTGAAACATTAAGAAATTTTATATTTAATAATAATTTTTAAATTACTTGACTAGCATAGGCTGAATTGATTTAATAACTAAATGGCTGCTACAAACATGTTTTTTAAACCTAATTAAGATTTGATTGTTTGAGTTGCAAAATTACAAGACACTGTGTGATTTCTATTGATGAAATCTCTTCAATTTTAAGGCAAGCTAGAGAGTATAATTGTTTTTTATAGAGTAATGAAACTAAGGCCAACTTAAGAATCTAGTAAATTATAGTTAAAAATTATGGTACTCTTTTTGGTTTCACTAGAAGGATACTGAAAACACAAGTTAAAAGCGCACATCTGAGCTTTTTGCTGCATAGTTTTCTTCATAGAGAAATACAATAGCTTCCATAGTTTCCACACCTCTTCTGCCCCACTCCAGTCTAACATTATTGTGGATGTGTGGCAGCTTTTGTGGGTTGGGCCTTTGCAAAAGTCCAAGTCATGATACTGGCCTTTGTTGCCAGGAGTGGCAGAAGAATTGCCAAATGGCAGCTGCCAAACCACTATGCTATTCTATTTTTCTTAAACTAAATTAAATCTTTCTCTTTTTCCCTTAAGGGAAATACATGATTCAGAGCAAATCATATAAATGGGTTCACATGTGAGTTTAGTAAGAAACAACTGAAATCTCTTCTGTGGGATTCTAAAATATATATTACTCGTTTTGCACAGTAGATACATTTTCAACGATATTACCATGGTTACATACATGAAACACTGCATAATAAAGGTTGCTTTGCCTGACTGTAATGGATCACTCAGAAGAATAGTATTGGCTGTTATTGGCAATATGTTAATAGCAATTTCAATATTCTTTTAAAAAAGCAGAGTGGATTTTGGATTAAAAAGCAGAGTGGATTTTGGATTAAAAAGCAGAGTGGATTTTAACTGCTTTGTCACTGAAGTTGCCCATGAAATAGAGATTTAAAAAAAAACCCCACCAAAAACACATGCTCCCACAAGGAAGAATTGCATTTTAAAAGGTAGTCAGTGTGTAGCCAAAACATTAAAACATTTTTCTGAAGGTAGAAACAAAATCTCTAAAGGTCTGAAGTTCAGGTTAAATTACCCTTTTACCTTCCCAAAGCAAGAAACTAGTAAAACCATTTTCCTCTTTTACCATATAAAACAAGAGAAATCTACTTTTGAATATGCTAGCGCGGATATTTTCTTTGGACCATGTGTAAGTTGCTTTGTCTAAGAAAACAGAATATTTCTTAGCTAATAGCCTCTTCCTTCCCCTTTTTCCTTGCTATTATAATATAACTGCATTTTATTCAGTTTCCTCTAGGTCGGCCACAGACAGAGTTGTGAATTTTGACTGGAGTTAGCTCGCTCACCATAGTAGTCCCACTTATTTTGCCATTGGTTGAATTGGACATGGAATCTCATATCTCTGACTAGTGAGATTCTTGAGAAAGATGGCCAGGGAGATTTTGGGAAACTTAGAGGGCAGATCACCTGAGGTCAGGAGTTCGAGACCAGCCTGGCCAATATGGTGAAACCCCGTCTCTACTAAAAATACAAAAATTAGCCGGGCGTGGTGGCAGGCGCCTGTAATCCCAGCTACTCGGGAGGCTGAGGCAGGAGAATAGCTTGAACCCGGAGACAGAGCTTGCAGTGAGCCGAGATCACGCCATTGCACTACTGCCTGGGGAACGAGAGTGAGACTGTCAAAAAAAAAAAAAAAAAAAAAAAAACCTTCCTTTTAACTCTAGACTTCGTGGTTCACAGTATTGCTTTGTGATACAGCAGCCACCTTGGGCTTGAGAGGATGCCTAACTAAAAGGCACAGGGCAACCCAATAAAGATGGCAGTGCTGCAGTATTAAGCAATCCTGAGTCATCATCTCTTTGAAATCATAAGTATTATTTTAAAATCAGGAATAGTTCCTTTCCGTATGTGGTTTAAAGAATATATCTCATTTACTGCCTTTTTTTTTTTTTTTTTTTCTTTTTTTGACAAGAGTCTCACTCTGTCGCCCAGGCTGTAGTGTAGTGGCATGATCTTGGCTCACTGCAAGCTCCATCTCCCAGGTTCATGCCATTCTCCTGCCTCAGCTTCCCGAGTAGCTGGGACTACAGGCGCCCGCCACCACACCCGGTTAACTTTTTGTATTTTTAGTAGAGACGGGGTTTCACCACATTAGCCATGATGGTCTCGAACTCTTGACCTCGTGATCCACCCGCCTTGGCCTCCCAAAGTGCTGGGATTACAGGCATGAGCCACTGCGCCTGGCTTGCTGCTTTGTTATATATATGTAACATTACTTGAATTTTTAAATGTTTAAATCTAGTACATTTAAGGCTGGGCGCGGTGGCTCACGCCTGTAATCCCAGTACTTTGGGACGCTGAGGCGGGTGGATCATGAGGTCAGGAGTTTGAGACCAGCCTGGCTATGATGGTGAAACCGCATCTCTACTAAAAATACAAAAATTAGCCAGGCATGGTGGCAGGCGCCTGTAATCCCAGCTACTTGGGAGGCTGAGGCAGGGAACTGCTTGAACCCAGGAGGCGGATGTTGCATTTAGCCGAGATTGCGCCACTGCACTCCAGCCTGGGCAACAGAGCAAGACAAAAAAAAAAAAAAAATCTAGTACATTTAGTACTGGATTCATTTCTATAAAAATCAAATTCTGATTTTTAAATAACTTCTAATAAGGGTATTTTACCTATAGATATCAGATAAAAAAAGATTTTTGCATTCAATGAAGTTTCGCATGGTTTTGGTCTTATTGGATAACAGGAATCTTAATACCAAATTTCTTTTGTCAGTTAGTACTTAATTCCATTGAATACTTTAGTTTCTTTCCTTGTATAATTTGAAGTAACTCTCCATTAGGAATGAAATAGGCCCCTCACTTTTATGGGCTTTTATTATTTTAACTGGAAATTTGAAACACCATATTAACAAACAAGTTTTTTTTCTAATTGCCTATTTTTATTGGGGTTTATATTGAAATGTGCACTTTATGCGTTTATTTTCATGAGAGAATGTGTGCATGGTTATGATGTTTTTTAAGGAATGCCATTGGCATCCTCCTTTGTATGTCTCCTGAGGAGGGAAAACCATAGCAATGTAGACTCTACGAAAAGTATCTTCCTTTAATTACCCTGGAAAGGGAGACAAACAACAACTTCCCCCATTTTCAGAGTGCTGTCATACAGTTTTAGTTATTTATATAAAAGAAACCTGTCACTTAAAGTTGATTTAAACCTGGTAAATTGCTCTTCCTTCCATCAGTAGTTTATAGGAGCTGTGTGCTTTAGCTTTCTCTTTTTATCTAAGCTTCCAGAAAGCTCAGAACTAAGATGTCTGCTTAAAAGTTCAGCATAGCCCGGGTGTTCCAGTAGTTACCTACGTAATTCATTATTTGGTTTATAAAATACATAAGATTGGAAAAGGAATTAGGTAGACTAATGAATTTCTATTTTATCTCCAGTAGACATGTCATTTTAGTGTTATACAGTTTGATGGAAATATATATACCATTTTATATACACACTGATTTAGTCATCTTAAAATCCTTCACAACCAAATTATTATTAAATGAAATAATAGTTTCATAGAAGCTTTAAAGTATCAGGCCTTTCATTTACTCTTCTGATTATAGTAAATGATTAAAACTCTGGTAATAAATAGGAAAAAAACAATGCCAAGCCCAAGCAGTCTGTGTTGCTATTTATCAATTCCTTGGTATCTTTTCTTTTTTTTAAAAAAAAAGGTAGGGGTGAGGGCATTCGTTCATTTTATGCTGACCTTTAGTAGAGCATAATCATCAAGTTGAGCTTGTAAATATGACCTGTTTTCTTTAGCCCTGGAAGCTCTAGAATAACAGAGTGCTTTTTTAAAAAAAATTAACTTTTAATTTAAATTTAATTTAAAAAAAAAGAGAGAGAGAGAGAGACAAGGTCTTGCTCTGCTGCCCAGGCTGGAGTGCAGTGGTAATCATAGCTCACTGCAGCCTCAAACTCCTGGGCTCCAACATTTCTCCTGCTTCAGCCTCCTAAGTAGCTATTTTAAAAATTAGGTGGGTGTGATGGCGTGCACCTTTAGTCCCAGCTACTTGAGAGGCTGAGGTAAGAGGACTGCATGAACTTGGGAGGTTGAGGCTGCAGAGAGTTGTGTTCACATCACTGCATTATGGCCTGAGGGATAGAGTGTTTAATCTTTAATGCCATAGTTTTTTGCCCAGACTTCAGTGCATTGGCACTATCTCAACTCACTGCAGCCTCTGCCTCTTGGGGTCAAGCGATTCTCATGCCGCAGCCACCAGAGTAGCTGGGATTACAGGCACGTGTCACTATGCCTGGCTAATTTCTGTATTTTTAGTAGAGACAGGGTTTCGCCATGTTGTCCAGGCTGGTCTCAAACTCCCGGCCTCAAGTGATCCACCCTCCTTGGCCTCCCAGAGTGCTGGGATTACAGGCTTAATACCATATTTTTTAATGTACCTTTTCTGTGTTTAGATATATTTAGATACACAAATAACATTATACTGCAATGGCCTATAGTATTCAATACAGTAACATGCGTTACCTGTTTTTATCCTAGAAGCAATAAGCTATACTATATAGCCTAGGTTTATATATAAATATATTTTCTATTTTTATAGTAGGCAGTACCAACTAGGTTTGTGTATATACACTTTATGATGTTCACACAACTAAAATCACCTAATATATTTTAGAATGTATCACCATAGTTGGGGTTGAGTATGATGAAACAAACAAACAAAATGTATTACCATAGTTAAGTGACACGTGACTATATGGGTAGGCACGAAGTTAAACTTTTAATTTAAATAATTGACCAAATACTAATATAATGATGACATATACTGAATGTCCTGCAGTTCATAATAATTGTAAATAACATTTATCAAGTGCTTATTATTTTTACAGCTTCATTATAAAGTAAGTTCCATGAGGGCAAGGATTTTTTATGTTTTTCTCACTGCTTTATGATACATTTTAATTTATAAATTAGGCACAGTGGGACAGGCATGCTGATTCATGCCTGTAATCCCAGCAGTTTGGGAAACCAAAGTAGGAAGATCACTTGAGCCCAGGAGTTTGAGGCCAGACTGGGCAACCCAGCAAGACCCCATCTCTGTTTTTTAAAAAATTAGGCACAGTAAAAGATTAACTACAATAACTAATAAAAGTGTAACAGCATGCCAGCATCACTAGTCTTGTACTTTAGGGGGTGGGGTGGGGTCATTATTAAGTAAAGTAAAGGTTGTTTGAACACAAAAACTGCAATACCTCAACAGTTAATCTGAGAACCAAGCCAACTACTAAGTAACTAACGGGGCAGGTTGCATCGACAGTTTAGAGACACTGGACAAAGGGATGATTCACATCATAGATGGGATAGAGCAGGATGGAGAGAGATTTCATCACACTACTCAGAACAGCTCACAATTTAAAACTTAAGAATTGTTTATTTCTGGGATTTTCTATTTAATATTTTTGGGCGGCAATTGACTGAGGGTAACTGAAACCATAGAAAGCAAAACCACAGATAAGGGAGGACTACTGTATATAAATATATGTCTATATAGATGTTATATTTTTGAAAATATTTGTGTGTATATACATGTATATGCTGACTAAATGAAGGAATAACCTGTGACATAGCTGCCTTTATTCAGTTGAGACACAGAGAGGTAAAGTAAGTTGCCAAAGATCACCTAGCTATTAAGTGGAGGAGCTGGGATTCAAACCTATGTAGTCTGATTTCAGAAACTGTGCTCTCAACTGCCATTGTTTTCTGCTACCTCTGTTGTGTTTACAGAAATACAGGAACACGAATAGTAAATATTGCTTTTCTTATTCAGTCGAGTCAGTTATTTTAAGGGTTATGATAGCCTAGTGCAGGGCTTCCCACCCTCAGCACTGCTGACCTTTCTGGAGGTTTATTTGGACATGGAGGGCTCTGCTCTGCATTATAAAATGTTTAGCAGCGCCCTGGCCTCTACCCACTAGACACCAGTAACATTTCCCCAGTTATGACATTCAAAATGTTACCAGGGATTGCCAAATGCCCCCCTGGAGGCGAAATCACCCAATTGAGAACCACTTGTCTAGACCTATATATTAAAAGTCTGGAAGTAAGAGTAGGTAAACACTGGCATTGTATTTAGAAAAGTTTGGACTTCCTACTAGGCCACAGTGACTACAGAGACAAGGTGGGAATTAGTTTGTTCTGTGACCATTGGTATGTATTATATCAAGACCTGAATTTGGCCGGGCGCAGAGGCTCATACCTGTAATCCCAGCACTTTGGGAGGCCAAGGCAGGTGGATCGCCTGAGGACAGGAGTTTGAGACCAGCCTGACCAACATGGTGAAACCCCTCTCTACTAAAACTACAAAATTAGCCAGGCGTGGTGGTGCATGCCTGTAGTCTCAAATACTTGGGAGGCTGAGGCAGGAGAATCGCTTGAACCTGGGAGGCAGAACTTGCAGTGAGCTGAGATTGTGCCATTGCACTCCAGCCTGGGCAACAAGAGTGAAACTCCGTCTCCAAAAATAAAGATAATAAAATAAAAAAAAATAAAGGCTTGAATTTTATCCTTTTTATAAGGATTCTTCTAGAAATACAAATTTTTTAAATACTTTTTTTTATTCTCAGTTTTTATTAAGCATAAAATATCTGGCAAGAATTTTTTAAGTGACACCTTGTTTCAGTGTCTGTTAAAATTCTAATGCATTTTTAATAGGATAGTGATATGTTAGTTTGTAATTTAGTAGTGCAATACGTATTGCAAAAATACAGCATGTGTGTCCCTAAAAATCACCTCTTCATGCAAAATCTGGAAACAAAAAACGCAGGGCTTGGGGGGAAAATGGATCTAGGAGCACACTACACAAAAACTTCATTAGTGACACATGGGAATAAAGATAGGAACCGAATAAAAATGGTAGCATAATAAATACGACATTTGGCCTTGAAAAAGACCCGCATTTTGCTTGTGAAAGTAACTGAGTGTTGAAAGGGTTTCAGCATGTGAATTATTGGGAGGTGCTGGGAGGAAGGTTATCTGAAATTGAGTTGAAAGCCGTAGGCCCGGCGCGGTGGCTCACAGTGCAATCCCAGCACTTTGGGAAGCCAAGGCTGATGGATCACTTGAGGCCAGGAGTTCAAGACCAGCCTGGCCAACATGGCAAAACCCCATCTCTACTAAAAATGGAAAAAATTAGCCAGGCATGGTGACACACGCTCGTAATCCCAGCTAACTTGGGAGGCTGAGGCAGGAGGATCCTTTGAACCCAGGAGGCGGAGGTTGCAGTGATCTGAGATTGCGCCACTTCACTGCAGCCTGGGCAACAGAGCAAAACTCAGTCTCAAAAAAAAAAAAAGAAAAGAAAAGAAAAAAAAGTTGTATCACCAGATGAGGATAGGTGTGTTTCATAAAACAGGCAGTGAACTGAAGTAGCTGGTACATGTTTGAGGTGTGTGCAGATATACATTTTGTGTATTCCTACATGGCTGGGTTTTGTTGGGTGCAGTTTTTTGCATCCATCTAGAGTCTCTCACAGATAAAATCATGCATAAGCAAATGCCAAGTTGTGTTATGCTCAAATTGTTCCTTTAACATACAAATCATGTTGAAACAGTTCCAGCAAGCGTTATAGCAGAACTGATGATTCTCTTGATCTGAATTTTGAGGCCCATCCAAAAAAAAAAAAAAAAAACTTGTGAAATGCAGAAAAGAATGGCAGCTCTAAGATAAAAACGTACAATTTGTAATAATACAGGGGACAAGCTTTGGTAGAATTGAGAAAAGGCTAGAATCATTGTCTTCCCTTCCCTGCCCTTCCTGTGGTCCTGAGCAGTCCACTCCTCCGTTGTGCCAAGACAATGGTCAGGACCTAACAGTGAGCCAGCTACCTCCCAGGGTGTCAAGTGCTGTATCTATTAAATTTTTTCTAAATATTAACAGATTGCTCTATGTGCTTCTTAGACTACTTGATTTAAGGAATAATAGAAACACTATGTTTCATTAATGATTCTACTCTTACAGTAGTCAATAGGGAATTTTTTAAAAACTATCTATATCTTTATATTAATACTGTTTCAATTTTATTTAATGGATAAAGCTTCAGAGTATTGAGTTACCCAAAAAAATATGAAAATTAGGATTTGGAAAAAGAACTTAAGCGTATGAAATTTACCTGGAAGTTTGCAGGTTGTGGTTATAGACTTCTCACCATACAGAGCACATGTACTAATATTTTAAGATTAACAAAAGAAAACTAATATTCAATACAGACCTTACAAGGTAAATTTTCTAATGTCAGGCATGTCAATGATAGGTCTCTGTTACAGATTACTTTATGGTCTATGACTTAATGAAAATTATTATAGACTATTTAATATATCAATGTATATTACATATTATTTTGAGCATCTAATATTTTTGGCTTAAATAAATAGGGTTTTTTTCCTTCTTTCATTCAAGAAGACAGTTGAAGACCTAATCTTATTCAACCTAGAAAGAATACTATTTCTTAGGCAAACATCTTTTTCTCCAAAAATAGTCATAACTTAATTCAAAGCAATTTTTTTCAGTAAATATAACAGATTTTTCTTTGTTTTTGTTGTTTCCACATTTCATTTAAGATTTTTGCTTCTCCTTCAGATTTCATTTTTTTCTACAACATACCTTCCTCAAGTGTCAAAAAATTAATCTCATTACATTATCTATATAAAGGTTATTTTGTAAAACAGAAATACTGTAAATTATTCCTGTTTCAGAACCTTCTATTTTTTTAAGGTACTGGTGCCCATATAGTAGTACTGTTAGGTTTTCTTTCCATTTATGAATTTGGCATTAGTACTCTGTAATGCACCCATGTTGGACCATAAAACAGTGGAGGTAAGTAGACACTCATACTTACTTTTCATGACCCACCTATGAAGTGTAAAATACAGTAATCATTGTATTTTACAATGCAGTGTAAAGAGCTAAACAGCCAAATCAACTTACCTTTTTTTTTTTTTTTTTTTTTTGGGAGACAGAGGCTTGCTGTGTTGCCCAGAGTGGAGTGCAGTGGCACAATCTCAGCTCACTGCAACCTCCATCACCCAGGTTCAAGCGATTCTCCTGCCTCAGCCTCCCAGTAGCTGGGATTACAGGCACACGCCACCACACCTGGCTAATTTTTGTATTTTTAGTAGAGATGGTGTTTCACCATGTTGGTCAGGCTGGTCTTGAACGCCTGACCTCAAGTGATCCACCTTCCTTGGCGCTCCAAAGTGCTGGGATTACAGGCGTGAGCCATGGCACCTGGCCTACAACTTAACCTTTGTTTATAAAATAATGAAAAAGGATTGAGGCCAGACTGAGAAGGGATGCATTTAACTTTTTTGTAAAAATATAAGTAACATTTACACATATATACACTCCCAATAGATAGTAGGAAAGATATATTTAGGAATCTCAAAAGGCTGGCGGCCAGGTGCCCTGTCTCATGCCTGTAATCCCAGCACTTTGTGAGGCCGAGGCGGGTGGATCACCTGAGGTCAGGAGTTCAAGACCAACCTGACCAACGTGGTGAAATCCTGTCTCTACTAAAAATACAAAAAATTAGCTGGGCGCGTGATGGTGGGCGCCTATAATCCAAGCTACTTGGGAGGCTGAGGCAGAAGAATTGCTTGAACCCAGAAGGCAGAGGTTGTAGTAAGCCGAGAATGCGCCATTGCACTCCAACCTGGGCGACAAGAATAAAACTCCGTCTCAAAAACAAAAACAAAAAAAGGCTGGAAGTTTGAATTTCATTTCCTTTGTAGACTAATGTTACAATAAATAAATGGGAATTTTAAATACCTACATGTTCTGTTTTTCTTTTATTCTTTTTTCAGCCATAATGAAAGGAAAGTGACCTGCAAACATCCAGTCACAGGACAACCATCACAGGACAATTGTATTTTTGTAGTGAATGAACAGTAAGTAAAGAGTTTCATGGAATGCCTGTATTCAAAATTGGGTTAGCATTGAAATTGCTGTTATTTATATTTCAATTTAACAGCTTTCTTATCTGGACATTTGTAGTCAAGTATAATAACAGAATGCCAGCTGTTCACAATGTGTCATATAGAAACCTGAGTTAAACATTTTTTTCATGAAGAATGTAATTTCAGAAGCTGTTTTTATAGTACTTCAAACGCAGTAAGCTCAAGAACCCGGGATGCAAGCTTAGAGAAACTGTGTAAATGGTTAGATTATTAAACTAATTTGAGCTCACTTTTCTCATCCTTAAATCAGATAGTGGTAATTACTATTTCACAAGAATTTTATAAGCATCAAAGAATGTATTATACTATAAAGCTATTCACAGAGTTAGTTACTGAAATTGTTATTGTTTTTAAAATTAGAATAATCTTATAATTCATTTTTAATTTTTCAGTTGGATGACCAAGTAGAATATCTGCAATAATGCCTATTATAAATAAACATGATAGGCCGGGCACAGTGGCTCACGCCTGTAATCCTGGCACTTTGGGAGGCCAAGGTGGGCGAATCACTTGAGGTCAGGCATTCAAGACCAGCCTGGCCAACATGGTGAAACCCTGACTGTACTAAAAAAATAGAAAAATTAGCCGGGCATGGTGGCGCGTGCTGGTAGTCCCAGCTACTGAGGAGTCTGAGGCAGGAAAATCACTTGAACCTGGGAGGCAGATTCTACAGTGAACCAAGATTACGCCACTGCACTGTAGCCTGAGCAACAGAGTGAGACTCTTGTCTTAAAAACTAATAATAAATAAACATGATAATAATGTGTTTTTGGCTTAGGAAGAGCGTTAGCTGTATTTAAAGTTGTTGTAAGTATTAAGGCCTGACTCTAGAGTAACTAGGATCCAAGTACTGGAAAAAGTAGGACATTCGCATTGTTAACTGTAGAGAAGTGTAATTATAAAGCGGGTTACATACATAGCAAGTTCTAGCATTTTGACATATATTTTCAGGACTGTTGCAACCATGACATCTGAAGAAAAGAAGGAACGGCCAATAAGTATGATAAATGAAGCTTCTAACTATAACGTGACTTCAGATTATGCAGTGCATCCAATGAGCCCTGTAGGCAGAGTAAGTTATTTTGCTTTATATTAATTATTGATAAGGAGTAAACAGTATCTATACCGTTACTCATAATGGACTTAAAAGTATAGAATAATAATTACATTTTTATTATTACCTGAATTTGGAGGTAATTGATATAAGAAGCAACAGCCTGAAATACAAAGTAATAAGATTGTAATTCAGTGACTTAAATTTTTGAATTTGGAATAATTTTAGAAATATATTGATATTTGTGAGAGAGAATGGGTACACTTAAGTTTTAAAGGTGATTATTCATGTAATAGCCTAGAAATCAAATTATCTGACTGTAAGAATGCTTAGATTGAGAAAACATTTTTCAGCAAAACCATTGTAATAGTATATTATGTTTATTGTTAAGGAAATAGATAATTATAAGATAATTATAATAATAGTATTTTAAATGCCAGTTAAGGTTTTTGAAATAAAATTTTGTTAGGAGATTATAAATGAATGTAAATTTTCAAATAATATAAATAATTTCTGATTATTAAGTAAAATAAATCCAACAGACTGAGCATAATGCTTTATGAGTATATTTTAATTAAACTCTGGAGAAATTGATGAATGGATTGAGAGCCACTAGGTCATTGTCTTGAAAGAAAGTTGAATCTGTTCCTCATACTTTACACCAGAAATTTTCTAGATGGATCAGTTGTTGAAATGTTAAAAACAAAACTAAGAAAAAAACAATGGAAGATTTGAAAAAAAAAAAAAAAGAAAAGCTCAGAATGCATTTGGGCTTTCTAAATATGACATAAAACTCAGAAGTAACAATATAAAATAATGAGAAATTCAACCACACGTAATTATTATCCATGCAGAGTATCTGTAATTCATATAACAATTAAAGAATAATTTCCTTATAATTAAAGAAGTGCTGTGAATCAATAAGAAAAGGGCTTATGAGCCAGTTTGGAAATGGAAAAATTATATGAAATCAGTTTTCGGGAAAGAAAATGGAATTTACTCTTAAATATATGAAAAAAGATTCTCAGCCTCATCCATAATATGAAAAATACTAATTAAAACCAGAAAAAGACACCATTTCCACCTACAGATTTCCAAAGATCAGAAAGTTTCATAACACAGCACACTAACAACAGTATGGGTAAATAGGCATTCGGTTCATATAGTGAGCTCCAAGAAATAATGGAACAGAAGAGTGGATATTAAAATATGCAGTCATTTCAGAAAAATACTCATTAATCATGAGAACAATTATTTTAGATAGATAGGCACACACATACAGTGATATTGGTCGCCACACAGTTGTGAGTGGGGCTAGCTGGGTGCTGGAGCCCAAGAGTGAGTAGATTGATCTTTGTGTACCTTTTTGTGTCGTTTGAGTTTTATACTGTTTTTAAGCATTACCTGTTTGAAAGTAAATTAAAATCTATCAAGAAAACATGCTTTAGGAAAAATTTTGTTGATATTGGGCCTTAAAATTTTCTTATATACTAATAAAAGCTTACCAAAACAAAATTCTAAAGAAGTATGCTAGATTTCCAAAGATTCTGAACAAGTAGAAAAGTAAGAGATAATTTTATGTTACTTTATAGCTTCATTGTTTTCATCTTTGTTGGTCACCATTATGATTCCTGCCAAAATAAATCTTCATGGTAACCATAGCAGTATTTTTAAAGACTGTATATCCTAATGTGTATTTTGAAGAATCCAGTAAACCCCATCTGTCTAGTTTAAGTTCAGAGTTGTCCATAAAAAAGAAAACACTACATCACATTAAGCAGATCCTTCCTGTCCTGTTTTGACTTGATGTGATATATTTGTTTATATTTAATATCTGTATATTTCTCCTCAGACTGAGTGCCATTAACTTTCTTTAATTGAACCTGCACTATTAAATGCAGATATAAAGGGAAAAGTTCTGTCATTTGGTTTATTCTTAAAGATTTGTTAACAGTTTTTACTCAAGATCTATTCATTTTATATAGCAGGTAGGACAAAATACTGCCACATACTCTGTGTTTCTAAAAATTGTATATCCTATCCAGATTTTAAAGGAAAGATTGCAAAACTTGTGATACCCTGGGGGAAAAATTTTTGGTGCGGAATTCTTACACTTCAAAAAACTAACCCAGCAAAAGTAGAATTTTAATAATTTTTCTGAAAAGATTTAAGTCCTGCAAGTCTTGGGAAAATCTGAAAAGAGATTAAATTTTAAGAGGAAGATAAGTTCAAATCTCTAGGCATTAATACCACATTTTCTGTCATGCTCTTTTTTCTATTTAGACTTCACGAGCTTCAAAAAAAGTTCATAATTTTGGAAAGAGGTCAAATTCAATTAAAAGGAATCCTAATGCACCGGTTGTCAGACGAGGTTGGCTTTATAAACAGGTATTTTTTTTTTTTTTGATATGAAACAAAAGACAGAATTAGAAGGAACCTTTTAAACTGAATGTACCTAAGACAATTCTATAAAATCATAAAATTAAGAAGGAACTATGAAGAAGCCACCCAGGTTATTTGACTGCTTGTTACCCCTGAAGAATATCAAGGGAACAGTGAAGACAGAAAAAGGAGTGGACATTACTTACAACTGAGATTGTGTGTTTGTTATGGGTATTTCTAGACTTACAATTAAATATATGCTGTATGAAAATGTTAGAAATAGCATGGTAAAAGTATCCAGACAGAAATATTTTTAAAATGTCAAAATTGAAATAAACAACTAAATATTAATACAAGGGTATTCATTTTTCTATTGATATAAAAATTGTTAGAGAAATATACAGTTGTATATTTCCCCCCTTTATTTATACAGAAATTTTACAATAATTTCAGATTTTTCTGAGTTTTTTCAGATTTTTGATTCTATAATATGAGATTATTCTTTCTTCCTCTTATTTTTTTTGGTTATTTATTTTTTCTTTTCTTTTTAATTTGCTCATACAGGGTTTACTCTCAGGCGTCCTGATTGGTTGATATTGTTGCACTGACTGGGGAACTTGCTATCTAAGCTCTTTTGGAACCTTATTAGTTTTGCAATTAGTAAATATATATGTACATTACTTCCTTGGATTTTGACATCATTTCGATTACATAGAGGCTATTTACTTCCCAGTTTGCAGCTAGGTTTCAGATAAGTGACTGGTAGATAACTGAGGTGACATCCTCAATCTTCAAGGCTTTTTTCTTTCTGATTCTATATACGTACAGATGATACAAAGCAAGTTAAATATTAGTTCATTGGTGTCAGTTTATTCTGTTACATATTGCTGATTGCTTTCAGGTGACCTAATGATTTTTATTTATTGAGTCATAATTTTTATTGAAAGATCATTGACTATATTTTAACCATCTGATATTTAAGCTTTCCAGGCTAAAAGGTTTTTGCACATTTAGTTTCTTTTTTTTTTCTTTTTCTTTTTTTTTTTTTTTTTGTGAGACAGGGTCTCACTCTGTCACCTGCCCAGACTGGAGGGCAGCGGTGTGATCTCAGCTCACCGCAACCTCTGCCTCCCAGGCTCAAGCAATTCTCCTGCCTCAGCTTCACGAGTAGCTGGGATTACTGGCATGTGCCACTACCGCCAAGTTAATTTTTGTATTTTTAGTAGAGACGGGTTTTCACCACCTTGGCCAGGCTGGCCTTGAATTCCTTTCCTCAAATGACCACCCACCTTGGCCTCTCAAAGTGCTGGGATTACAGGCGTGAGCCACCACACCCAGCCCAGTTTCTAATAGAAAATTTTCTCCGTATTTTCCAGCTAGTCTTTCTAATAAGTCCAAATTATGATCCACTATTTCAGTGCAAAACTGAGCCTCATACCCTAATGGCATTCCTTATTTAAAATAGCTCTTGTTCTTATTTCTTGATCCCTTGGTTAATTTAGCATTGCAAAAGTATTACCAAGTAGCTTCTCTAACAAGTGTTTATTTTGGGCCTAGTACAGTGGTTCACGCCTGTAATCCCAGCACTTTGGGAGGCCGAGGCAGGAGAATCACTTGAGCCCAGGAGTTCGAGAACAGCTTGGGCAACATAGTGAGACCTCATCTCTACTTTAAAAAAAAACAAAAAACAAAGATTAACCTGGTGTGGTGGTGTGCATCTGTAGTCCCAGCTACTCCGGAGGCTGAAGTGGGAGGATCACTTGAGCCCAGGATTTGAGCTTGCAGTGAGGTATGATCATGCCACTGCACTCCAGCCTGGGTGACAGAGCAAGACCCTGTCTCCAAAAAAAAAAGTGTTTATTTTGTAATATGTGTGTGACACATATTTGTTTACAGTGTCCCTTATCTGTACTAAAGAATACAATGAAGTAATTGAAGATGGCTGGGTGTGATGGCTCACACCTGTTATTCCAACACTTTGGGAGGCCAAGGTGGGTGGATCACCTTAGGACAGGAGTTCAAGACCAGCCTGGCCAACATGGAGAAACCCTGTCTCTACCAAAAATACAAAAATTAGCCAGCTGTGGTGGTGCACGACTGTAATCCTAGCTACTCGGGAGGCTGAGACACGAGAATCACTTGAAACCAGGAAGCAGAGGAATTGAAGATATCATTTGCCATTTAATTTTTTTTTTTTTTTTTTTTGGGTTTCTTTTTTCGTATAGCTGTCAATTTTAAGGCCAAATCTTTTATTTTGAAAGATTTTACCCATGTTAATTTCTATAATTCTGAAGTCATTACTCACAGCTAGAAATAAATTTAGAAATAATCAATGCACATCCAAACTGGCCTCTCGTTTTTTCTTTTTTCTTTTTTTTCTTTTTTTTTTTTTTGGTATCTGTTTAATTCTCACTTCCAATTTTGCTACATTGCATATGGGAAAGTAATTTTTATTAAAATTCTAATTTTGTTTGAGCCTGATATTTTAATGAACTAAATTACTTAGAAATAACTGCCAAAAAGTCTCTCTTTTTTGCATGATGAGCAAATCCCAAACTATAGATGTAAGAAAAAAAATGTTTATGAATTGTATTTGTATATTAAGGTTTCTTTATTCATAGTCACTTTAAATCACATTACCTTTGGAATAATTTCAATTCACATATTTCTCTTCTTGTTGAAGATTAACATATTTATTAAATCTGGTTTACCAGAATGCGTGCACTGCTGCATGGTTACATTATTCTGATCCTAGCAGTTGTTTGTGTTGAGAAGAGTGAATTCCAAATTGCTTACAAATACGAAGCCAAATCAAATTGCCTTAATATATTGCTTTTGCATGATGGTATTTTCAGAGACCAGTCTAGTTGGGAATATCTAAGGCCCTAGAAAACTACCTCCAAATTTTTAATTGGCCTTTTAGATAGGTTATATTACACATGTATCAAACATACCTTGTTTTAAAAGTTTAAATAAATGCACAAGGCCAGGAACAGTGGCTCAAGCCTGTAATCCCAGCACTTCGGAAGGCCAAGGCGGGTGGATCACCTGAGTCAGGAGTTAGAGACCAGCCTGACCAACATGGTAAAACCCTGTCTCTACTAAAAATACAAAAAAAAATTAACCTGGCATGGTGGCAGGCGCATGTAACCCCAGCTACTCTGGAGGCTGAGACAGGAGAATCGCTTGAACCCGGGAGGCAGAGGTTGCAGTGAGCAGAGGTTGCGCCATTGCACTCCAGCCTGGGCAACAAGAGCGAAACTCTATCTCAAAAAAATATAAATAAATAAATAAATAAATGCACATGTGAGTTTTTGTTGTTTGAGAAATAATCCTTAAATATGCTGATTTAATCCAGGACAGTACTGGCATGAAATTGTGGAAGAAACGCTGGTTTGTGCTTTCTGACCTTTGCCTCTTTTATTATAGAGGTAAGTTTACCCTACTGTCTTAGTGTATTATTTTGTAATTGATATGTAATATAAGTATCAGATACTTTAAAAAGTATTGTAACTCTGTGTGCTATTTTATTATCAACAAATAGTATCAAACAGATTTTTTCTTCTTTGACATATCATTCTGAGTTTTGGGGTTATGATAGAATAAATATGGTGCTTCAGACCGTGTTTGGTCTGAGTTTTGGTTCAGCTTCCCTAATCTTTGCTCTATAATGCTACTCTTGAATTCGGTGCTTAATAGATACAATCCTTAGTTTGAGGAGGTTCTTTTCACATGTCAGTTTTGTCAGATCTAGCTTATGGGTCCTTCAAGCACCCAATTCTGCTCCCCAGCAAATGATATTAGAATATTAAGGACTACTGTTATGTAATGGCAAATGAAAAAAGTGAAATACAAATTTCATTTTGAACTTTTTTTTTGACCAAACACTGATAGCTTTTCTCTGGTTAGTAAATTATTAATTCAGTTTTAAATAAAAATCCAGAGATGTTTCATACACCACATGGATCTCTTAGATACTACAAGATACTACAAAGTTGTTACCTGCCAATGAAAGGCATACCTGGGTGGCACTCTCCGGAAAAATCTGTCTCAGCTATAGTATAAAATGATGAATCTGAATAATCTCTCCTTCTTCTCTACTTTAAACTTTGGATAATGAAAGAATTAGATTGTCAAGCCATAATTAATAATTTATGACTTTTCTCTAGAAGTATAACTTATAAGATATAACAGAGTTTTAGAACTGATTAGCAGTTTCTACATTTTTTGACTGCACAAAAGACCGGTAAAATTTATAGTTGTGTATTGAAGCATTATAATACATATTAACCTTCAAAATTTGGAATTACTAGAATTGTTTCCATCTGCAAACTGTAGTTGAGAATTACTGCTGAGTCAGAATTAACCAATCCTATAAAATTGCATTTTGTCATAGAGATGTTCCTTAGGCTGCAATTGTGGTGTTGTCTTTAGTTAAATGCTAAGCTTACTCTACAATTTTTCTTAGGGGTTTTCTTACTCTTTCAGAAAGTTAGGAGTTGTATTTCAGGCATTATCCTTAAGCTTATAATTTCTCTTCTCGTCTCTTTTTCAGTATATTTATGGACTACTTATAACAAGAAATGTTTATTATTTCTAATATTTTAAATTTCTAATACAAGAATTTGTTGGGTTTTGTTTTGTTTTGTTTTTGAGACAGAGTCTTGCTCTGTTGCCCAGGCTGGAGTGCAGTGGTGCAATCTTGGCTCACTGCAACCTCCACCTCCCGGGTTCAAGTGATTCTTGTGCCTCAGCCTCCCAAGTAGCTGGGATTACAGGCACGCGCCACCACACTTGGCTAATTTTTTGTGTGTATTTTTAGTAGAGACGGGGTTTCACCATGTTGTCCAGGCTGGTCTCAAACTCCTGACCTTAAATGATCCACCTGCCTCAGCCTCCCAAAGTGCTGGGATTACAGGTGTGAGCCACCATGCCCAGCCAAGAATTTATTGATGTTAATTTGCAACAAAAACCACTGAATTCCTTGTAATTTGCTATTGTTGTTGCTCAGGGAAAGGTGGGACTCATCACTTTTACTATAATAGGAAAGCTTTTGATCATATTTCAAAAATGTAAAAGTGAATCAGAAGCCATGATGATGGATATAAAGATGAGAACAGTAGACACTGGGGAGCACAAGAGAGGGGAGGGCTGAACATAGTACCAACTGGGTACTGTGCTATCTGGGAGACTGATTCATTTGTACTCCAGACCTCAGCATCACGCAATTTACCTTCGTAACAAATCCACATGTGTACCCCTGAACCTATAATAGAAGTTGGAAAAACAAACAAACAAAAAACAAGCCATGCTGAGTCTGAGATTCCTTATTATTAACCACCTGCATTTTATATGCAATGTATTTATTAATTTTAGTAGTTTCCCAGATGAGGAATATAAAAAAGAAGAAACTGTAGAAACAAGAGAAATATCATTTAACTCATTTCAGATGACTGCTCTGCAGACTGTTGGAAAGAAGTATATGATATTATACATTTTTACTATTTTATCAATAAGAAATATTAGATTTTAAATTAAAATAATTAGATTTCAGTGAGATCATAATAGCCTATATATATTTTTTTGCATATTTACTATTTGTTGAGTACTGTGCTGAGCAAGTTATATAGATGCTCTATTTTATCTAACCCTCACAGCTACCTGATAATGTGGGGAATCTTATGTTCATTGCACACGAGGGGAAACTCATATACAAAGTGCTTACCTCAGGTCTCACAATTCGCAAGTGGCACAGTCAGGATTTGAACTCAGGCACTCTGACTCCAGAGCTGACACTGTTAGTTTCTATTCTCTTAATCACGAGTTTTTGCCCCCACTCAGATATCCTCTTCACTTAAATGCTGAGGGCAGTGGCCCCATTCATTTCTTCTCCATTTCTCAAAGCATCTAGTCTACTGACATAAAAAGTGTGCTGTCAGAATTTTTTGGAGATCAGTCCATGTTTTACAGATAATGGAAATTAAGACAGAAAATAACTGATTTGCTAAAGATATTCCCAAATATCTTTAAAACTAAGTAGAAATGGGGAATCTAAAATGTCACTTGAATCCAGTAAAATGTTGAGATTCTTACGGCTCTTGTCCCGGCTCATCTTCCCTACGAAGCAAATTTTGTGATGGAGATTAAAATGTAGAAAGCTTTTTGGAGAGTGTTGTTCTTGGAACCATCAGCTGTGGCAAAGTGAAGGAAGGAAATGGCAGAGACAAAAGAAAATGGGATGCCATGCAGTCTCAGAAAGGCCTCGGCTGACCCCATAGAGAGTTCTTTCATTCTACAAACATTACTGAGTACTTACTCGTTGTCAGTCTATGAGTCTCTCTAGGTAATAGAAACTAGGACAGTGCTTCCATCAGGCTTGATATAGAACTAAACAGAAGAATGTCATGATTAGAAGCAGTTTAAGAAGCTGAAGAACTCAGGATAGTCATTTGATAGAAGGTGAAGATTTTTTACACGCACTGTCTTTGATTTTATATAATAATGGCAATATTTATTTAATGCTTCACTCTCAGTGCTGTTTTTGATGTGTATTAACTCATTTAACCCTCATAACAATCTTATGAGGTAAGTCCTATTATCCTCAATTTTATAGATGATAAAACAGATACTAAGCATCAATAACTTGGCAAGGATTTCACAGCTAGTTAGTGTTAGGCAGGAAAACAGCCTCACGTAATCTAGGGAAATCACCCTGTGCTTTAGTGCCTCTGTCTATTCTGAAGCAACTTTAGAAAAGATTATTTTATTATGGGACATAGAAGGATGTATTATTTGATTAAAATGATTTTTTAATAAAGATGACTTCATGTGCTGTTTGTGACTATACCCTTTACATGAACATAAAACATAAAATTGGATTCAAAATTAGCGTTTGACTTATTCTTTTAAATTGTCACATTCTCTGTAATTCATGACTGCTTTCCAACTCTTTTTAACCTTTTGGACTAAATCTGTACTTCCGTTCATCCTTTTACGCATTAATGAATCGTACCTGAATGAGCACAGAATAGTAAAAACAAAATTTTGTTCCATTGCTATGAGAAAAGCTATCGAAAAAAGCCTCCATTTAATGTAACTTTTTCCCTTCTGGATGTTTCACCAGATACTCTGGAAATGAGGGCGAAATAAATAAAATCCCTTGTTAAGTTTTTGATAATTAGGAAAAACAAAAAAGAAATCACACACAGCAAGCATAATAAAAAGAATTATTTCACTTTTATGATTTCTCATTGGTGAGTTTATTAGCCTGATGACACCGCTTTATTAACTTGTCTTATACGTCTGTAACAATGAAGTACATATTTCAAGTTTCATAAACATCTCTGCCCCCAAGCAGCAAGTTAATAATGTGAATCTATACTGTGTCAAGATTAATGTTTATCATTTTCCTAGGTATATTTTATGTGCTTGCCTTGTAGGCCTGTAATTTAGTCACACTATTGTATATCAGAATGATTAGTAAAAAGCAGACCTTCAAAGTTAAATGTTTTAAAAAGCGTATAATTTATATAGCATAGTTCAAATATGTATTCACATGTCGTCTTCATTTATTCAACAAATTCTTTTGAGCCTCTACCACTGTCATTCTAAGTGTCTTTGTAGAACTTACATTCTAGCATGGAGAAAAAGATAATAAGCAAATAAATAGCTAAAACATATAGTTTGCCGGAGGTATTGAGAGTAGGCAATGGTAACATTCCCGAAGGAGAACAGAGAAAACGTTAAATAAATAACATTTTAAAATACAGTAGTCAAGGAAGGCCTCATTGATGAGACCTTTGAGCAAAGCCTGAAGGATGTAACCAAGAAAGCCATGTATTTGTCTGGGGATAGAATGGTTGGGCATTTAAATCCTATCAGAGATGTGGGTGGATTAATGCCATTACTTATATGCCAGTATGTTTTTCAGTGAATGACATGTAAAGGGGCTTTGTAGAATGCAGTATATGTACCAAAGTATAAATTCTTGTGCTATTTGATATTTTCATTTAAAACCTTATAAAGGCCTGCCTAAACATGAATATAGTTCATTTATATACAAGAACCTTTTGATTTGGCAAAAATAGATCTTGAAAAACCTTGCTTCATGAGAACATTTAAAATTCTAATCAGATGTTAAATTATCTCTTAGATGAGAAAGAAGAGGGTATCCTGGGAAGCATACTGTTACCTAGTTTTCAGATAGCTTTGCTTACCTCTGAAGATCACATTAATCGCAAATATGCTTTTAAGGTAAGGAAATAATGCAGTTTTTAATTCTGTGTTCAAAACTTGAATTGGTTAAAATGGATATTGAGCCATAGATTATTACAAAAAAGCTATCTTATAGTGATTTTTATATTTAAAATATATTAATTAATGGTCTTATGGTTGTACAGAAGAATGTCCCTCTAATTAGGAAGCACATGCTAAAATATTTAGGGGTCAAGTGTCTTCATGTCTGTGCTTTCAAATGGTTCTAGATAAAATGAACATGTCAGAATGCTAATAATTGATGAATATAATTATGGATGTCCTGGTGATTATTATACGTTTTTTCAACGTTACTGTATGTTTGAATTTTTTAATAATAAATTTGGGGTCTGGGCACAGTGGCGGTAATTCCAGCACTTCCGGAGACCAAGGTGGGAGGATCACTTGAGTCCAGGAGTTGAGCCTGGGGAATATAGTGAGACCCTGTCTCTAAAACAAAACAAAACAAAACAAAACCAAAAAAAAAAACTTACTAGCCGGGCATGGTGGCTAGTCCCAGCTACTTGGGAGGCCGAGGTGAAAGGATCACTTGGGCCTGGGAGGTCAAGGCTGTAGTGAGACATGATCACGCCACTGCAGTCCAGCCTGGGCAACACAGTAAGACCCTGTCTCAAAAAAAAATTATTAATAAGATGGGCACAGTGGCTCATGCCTGTTATCCTAGCACTTTAGGAGGCCGAGTCGGACAGAGAGCTTGAACCCAGGAGTTCAAGACCAGCCTGGCCAACATGGTAAAACCCCGACTCTACTAAAGTTACAAAAATTAGCCAGGTGTGGTGGTGTGTGCCTGTAGTCCCAGCTACACAAAAGGCTCAGGTGGGAGGATCGCTTGAGCCCTGGAGGCAGAGGTTGCAGTGAGCCAAGATTGCACCACTGTACTCCAGCCTAGGTGACAGAGTGAGACTCTGTATTAATAATTATTAATAATAAATTTGGAGGAAGAGTACTATAAGAGACAACAATATTTTTAAATAAAGATACATATATGTACCTTTATTGAAAAACTTAGAGAATAATTGCAAAGATGTTCTTGGGTCTAAGTACATCATGATCATCGGGTACTTTACAGAGAACACTGAAGTCAGGATGTGAAATCTGCTGTTATTAAATCCAAGCAGACCTGAGATCCCCTTCCCTGATTAATAGTACCCACCAATCTTTGTGGTATTACTGGTTTGTGGATCACTCTCAAGTAAGAGGTCTTCAATGCTATTTTTGGAGATTTTTGTTTTCAAAAATCATTCTGCATTCTTTGCTTTATGATTATGGCTAAAATAAATTGCAGAGGTCACCTAGTTTTTCAGTCTGTTTTAGAGTAAGAACTATAAGGTTCTTGCAGAAATTTCATTTTAAGAGAAAAGAGGGGGGAAGTGCTGCTGGTTAACAATGAAGATGTTTGTACCATTATAAAATTGATTCAATTTTAAATTCCCACCACTTTTAGAGAATACTGAGGACTGCAGCTGATTTATAACTTTTGCTAATTAATATGTTACATGAGCAGGCCGGGCACAGTGGCTCATGCCTGTAATCCCAGCACTTTGGGAGGCCGAGGCAGGTCAGGATCAACTGAGGTCAGGAGTTTGAGACCAGCCTGGCCAACATGGTGAAACCTCGTCTCTACTAAAAATACAAAAATTAACCAGACATTGTGGCGCTTGCCTATAGTCCTTGCTACTGGGGAGGCTGAGGTGGGAGAATCACTTGAACCTGGGAGGCGGAGGTTGCAGTAAGCCGAGATCGTGCCACTGCACTCCAGCCTGGACGACAGAGTAAGACTCCCTCCCTCCCCCAACCCCCCAAAAAAAATAGCCAGGCACGGTGGCTCATGCCTGTAATCCCAGCACTTTGGGAGGCTGAGGCTGGCAGATCACCTGAGGTCAGGAGTTCAAGACCAGCTTGACCAACATGGAAAAACCCTGTCTCTACTAAAAATACAAAATTAGCCAGGTATGGCGGCACATGCCTGTAATCCCAGCTGCTTGGGCTGAGGCAGGAAAATCACTTGAACCTGGGAGGCGGAGGTTGCAGTGAGCCAAGATCGCGCCATTGCACTCCAGCCTGGGCAACAAGAGCGAAACTCTGGCTCAAAAAAAAAAAAAAAAATTGTTATATGAGCTATGGAGAAAAAGAACAGGAAAGGTATAGTGGTGAGGTTAAGGGGTTGGGTGATGGACGGCCTCAATGAGAAGGTAATGTAACTTGAGCAAAGACCTAAGGATAAGAGGGGAGTATCTTCATAGTTAAATTAACTTTATCAAAATAAACTGTATCAACAGTATAAACCAGAGAAACATAATTAAGTATTTTATGATGTTAAAAGTTAACACTTTGAAAATTTAAAATTATAACTTTATGAAGTACACATATAGAGGTGCGTGATATTAGCACTATTATTAGGCCATGAATTTAAATTTTTTTGTTGCTTATCAATTTAGCAAATGTTTATCAATTTATGCTATTTGTAGGACTTTTTTCTGCGTTTTTAGACTCTTAAAAACTACTACAATGTTAAAATAGCAATAAAAGTGACCATACATGTCTGCAATTATTTGGTTCAGTTTTAATTTTATCTGTAACAATGATAGTAATTGCTGTTTCACTTTCTCTCTTCTGTGATGTTGTTTCCTCTGAATGTATGAGCTGCTTTACTCCTAAGTTTGCTGACATTGATGCAAATGCTTATCAGAATGGTAAGTAGAAACTTTATAGACAATTATTGAACACAAGCATGGAACTTAAAGCTAGACTGGGTACTTTGACATCATCTAGTAAATATTTCCATTTGACTGATGGCGAGCATGGTGGGGATTCTTAGTGTCTTGAGTCATGGCTAGAACTGGATCGTCTTGACACCAGCCCAGTGTTCCTTACATTGATCACAAATATGGGCAGTGGTCTTTATTTTTCCAAAACCCCACTCAGGGAGTCCAGTAACAATTTGTAGGTGGTTTTAATTATCTTAACATAGAACATTTGAGTAGTTTATTAAGGAACAGCTCAAAAAGAAAACACCATTTCGGATCATTTATAAATCTTTTGTGTTTGAGTGTAGATATCTATAAAGGATTCTATAAAATACAGCAGTGCCTTTTGAGGCCTAAAGAAATTGCTAACGCAGGAGGGAAATGCCATAACATGTACATTTCTATTAATTTTGTTGCTGGTTGCTGGGAATATTCTTAAACAAAGAATATTTATTCAAGAATAAATATTCTTATTCTGGGTGTGGTGGCTCACACCTGTAATCCCAGCACTTTGGGAGGCTGAGGCAGGCAGATCACTTGAGGTCAGAAGTTGGAGACCAGCCTGGCCAACATGGCAAAACCCCGTCTCTACTAAAATACAAAAATTAGTTGGGCATGGTGGCACATGCCTGTAATCCCAGCTAATCGGGATGCTGAGGCAGGAGAATCGCTTGAACCAGGGAGGCAGATGTTGCAGTGAACCAAGATTGCTCCACTGCACTCCAACCTGGGCAACAGAGTGAGACTCTGTCTCAAAAAAAAAAAAAAAAAAAAAAAAAGGTGTGAATTGCAGTAAATGGAAATTGCTAGAAATGTGGAGATGGAAGAGGCACCACTAAGTACTTCATTTCTCACCTCCTTTCCTTTCCATGCACTCTTTTTTTTTATTTTTAATTTTAGAGTGTGCACACAACTAAAAGAAAGAGGGTACAATTAAGGGGGAAATTAATATATATTTTTCAAGTTAATAGTTATATTTTTTCTTGATTCATTTCCATATCTCATATAAAAGATAAGTCTACTTTCTCTGAAATTTGATAGCAGCGTTCTATGTCAGGAATCACTTACCTTTTTTTCTTTTTCTTTTACAGAATCCTATATTTTTATTTAAAATGATCGTGTCATTTTCAATCAGGCAGCCCATCCAAACATGCGGACCTATTATTTCTGCACTGATACAGGAAAGGAAATGGAGTTGTGGATGAAAGCCATGTTAGATGCTGCCCTAGTACAGACAGAACCTGTGAAAAGGTAAAGGCTTGTAGAAAAAATGATGGTGATTTCCACTTCCATTTTATTCCATGCCTTGCAAGTATTTCACTGTCATAGTACATATCATTTTAATAGTCATGGTATGAAATCATTTTTTCCTCAGAAAGCGAGGATCAATTCCTGTTCTGAATTAAATTAATACACATTTTGTTAGTTTGCGATACCACCTACATTTTTATTCCACTTTTCTTCTTTTTCTTCTTTATTCATTTTCACCTATCAGTGTACTGGGGTGAATCCAGAATCCTAACATTCAAACTGAATGTTCTTTCTTCTTACAGAATTACCTTTAATTTCCGGTGAGTACGTTTTTAATTGTTACCTTAAAGCTACACAGATTTTTATCCTTTGAGATAGTGTTTTTAAGATTCTAAATCTTAGAAGAGAGTTTATTTTTATGAAGTTAATTTGTGTTTTTCTGTAATAGTGTGTTGATGTTTCTAAAGTGTGATGAATTACAGTAAGAAACTTTGATAGTTTCATTTTTTCAACATTTCTGATTAATTTTTATTGTTTTTGTAATGAATGTCTCCAGAAAATAGTTCGTCAAGCATTTAGATTGTTTCCAAATCCACTTCTTGGTGAATTGTACCTTTTTTATATTGAAACTCCACTACTCAGATTCCTTGATAATATAGATAAGTGCTGTTAAAATTGACCCATGTATTTTTCCCTGCTTGAAGATACGAATCATTTTAATATTCTTCAGTATAGCTAGTTAGAGGAAATCTGATTCTCAGACTACATAAATACAAGTAGTATAATGTGCTTTTTAAAAAATATATATTCCTGTAATTCGAAGAAAAAATTATGATGCAAGTTAATTTTTCTTCCAGTCAGTGACAGCTGAGCACATATCTTATGTAAGAAGGATGCTAATGTGCATCTTTTTTCCCTCTTCTTTTTTTCCCTCTTCTCAGGAAATTAGGGATTGTTACAGTATACATCTAGTCCTTTGTTTTTCTTATTCTAGTGTGCATTTTAATAAAGTCTTGGCTTTTTGGCTAAAAGACTTAGGTTGATGCTGTGTATTTGTGCTATTTTTGTAAATATCAAGTCTAAATCAAGTTACCCAATCACTAGTAATTAGAGCTGGGGAAAAACCGAAAAGAAAAGACGGTCTAGGATATAGCTCTAGGACATCTATTTTTAAGAAAAACCACTTTTGCCACATGCATATTCCAGGATGAGAGCAGATAGAAGGAAAATCTGTTTTTGGAATTGCATGTGTAAAAATTACCTGAGTAGCATAAAGATGAGGTGGTTAGCACTGATAACGAGAGAAAATGTGTAGGTGAAGAGAATTCATTTAAAATCTTCAGGCTGAGCATGGTGGCTCACACCTGTAATTCTAGCACTTTGGGAGGTTGAGGGATCACTTGAGCCCGGGATTTTGAGATCAGCCTAGGCAACATGATGAAACACCATCTGTACCAAAAATACAAAAATTAGCTGGGCGTAGTACCACACTCTTGTAGTCCCTACTACTCAGGAGGCTGAAGCATGAGGATCACTTGAATCAGGAGGTTGAGGCTGCTGTGAGCTGTGACTGTGCCACTGCACTCCAGCCTAGACAACGGAGTGAGACCCTGTCAAAAAAATAAATAAATAAAAATAAAACTTCAATACTTTTAACTTCAAAGCAAAATTTTTAGGAAATTGTTTAGAATACAGAAATCTGTATAATAATTAAAATATTTATGTCCAAATAATTTCAATATTGTATATTATACTTTTCTCAGAATTTCAGCATGTTTCTACTTTATTTTATTAAATTTACCACTCTAAAAACTGATAATTACTCGTAATTTGGGATGATAAAGATGGCAATTATTTGGCTTGGCTTTTGGCAACCTGATAGTTCACTAGTTAGGTGCTTATACAGTTTTCAGCCGTCTTTGTTAGTGTAATCTACTCAGACAAGATTTATTAATACCACCTGTGTGCCCAGCTTAGAGTCCGTTATCCTGTAGAAATTATGTGTTTTCTTCTACTCCTAGTTGTTGGCATTTTTATCCCACCCTATTAGATTTAGTCATTCAAAGTGAAAGTAAGTATAGAGAGATTTTGTTTGCTTGGTTTTAAGCTAATGCACTCATTTTGCTGTATGGCTCAAATACTTAAAATATTTATCAGAGCTTATCACTGTAATACAACATCCAGTTTTTAACTTGAGAGTTCATTCTCCCTAACTTTATAAAGTATTTCACCTGTTCACTATAATGTCATAGTCTCCTAGTGTGCAGATCATTGATGGCCCAAAGAAAAAAAAATCTAAGTATAATATGGATTCTCTGAATAATTTTCATCTCTAAGCCCATTATTTTCATTTTATATATCTCAGTGTATTTTCTGCAATAACTTAAATGTCACTTTTTAAAATTAGATCACAAGTTTTATATTATTTATGGTACCTTAGCATACTTTTCTGAGTCAGCTTTGTTCCATTTAGAGAAAAGTCATCATATGTGTCTTTTTGAGTACTTTTTCAATGATAAATCTTGGGGAAAAAGAAAAAAAACCCACCACAGTTTTAATTTAAAATAATAGCTTTAGGCTGAGCACGGTGGCTCACGCTTGTAAACCCAATAATGTAGGAGGCCACGGTGGGAGGATTGCTTGAGCCCAGGAGTTCAAGACCAACCTAGGTGACCAGTGAGACCCCATCTCTAAAAAAATTTAAAAATTAGCTAGGTGTGGTGGCGTGTACCTATAGTCCCGGCTGCTCGGGAGGCTGAGAGGGAAGGATCACTTGAGCCCAGAAAGTTGAGGTTGCAGAGAGCCAAGATCACGTCACTGCACTCCCCCCTGGGTTATACGGCAAGAGACCTTATCTCAAATAATAATGATAATAATCATGATGACAGTAATAATAATAGCTTTAGATAGACTACAGTAAATATGTTTTAAAAATCTTTTCAGTTATTTTATGTTTAATGTTAAAATTCCTACCCTCCCAAATAGCAAGGGATACATGTGCTTTTAGTGTAAATGTTCTATGCCTTCTTTGTTGTTGTTCTTGTTTTGAGATGGAGTTTCGCTCTGTCGCCCAGGCTGGAGTGCAGTGGCACGATCTCAGCTCACTCCAAACTCTGCCTCTCAGGTTCAAGCAATTCTCCTGCCTCAGCCTCCCGAGTAGGTGGGATTACAGATGTCCTCCACCAAGCCCAGCTAATTTTTTTTTTTATTTTTTGTAGAGACGGGGTCTCACCATTTTGGCCCGGCTGGTCTCAAACACCTGATCTCAGGTGATCCACCCACCTTGGCCTCCCAAAGTGCTGGGATTACAGGCATGAGTGGCCACACCTGGCCAACTTTTATTTTTCAAGAGAAAGAAGCACATGGTCTATCTTAGTAAATTTTCCCAATGTCTAATGTTGCCTCCAATCTAGAAGCCATGGTTTATATTTAACCTAAATATATGGATGGTTCATAACTTTACTCCAAGAAAAATAGTCACCTTTTTTTAAAATTTTTTTTCCTTGGTGACCATATTCCAAAGCTTCTAGATATCTTCATCTATAGTTGATTACAGATATATGTATATAGATCTACATCCTTTCCACACGTCATAAACATTGGCAGCATTACCACACCTAGTTTCTGATAGAAGCATTTTTATTTATTGGAATATGGAGGATTGGCTGGCTCCTGAGAGGCCTCCTAGAGTGGCATGATCTTGGCAGTTTCGTGCAGGTTCAGACACTCAGCTTGATCTTTTCAGAGTCTGGAAGTGATTAGGCTCAGGGAAAGACCTAGATATGGCAACTAGAATAGTGAGCAAGTACAACTGTCGAGTGACCTAGACACATGCTGTTAACTAGCTCATTCTTTCAGTGGCCAGGTGGACATGGGATGCCAGATTCTAACCCAAGATTGCTTGATGTGTTGGAATTATAATGGTAGTAAGGTCTGTGCCAGCCACTCATTAACTCATCTGATTCTCACAAGAACCCTCTGATCTTGGTGGCACAATCATACCCATTTACCAAAGAGGAAGCATAGGCACTTTAAGTGTTCTGTACTTTGCCTGAAGACTCAGCTAGTAAGAACAGAGTTGCAAGCTGGACATGTGCAGTCAGACTCCAAGAGCTCTAAAATCATACTGAGTTCCTCTTGAATACAAACAAAAGGAGTTAATCATATGGTTCAGATCTTTGATAGCATCAGACTATGATTTCCTGTTGCAGCCATTGCCACAACCAGACTCATGTTTGTCTCATGAGTCAACAAGCAGCTAACCTTGGCTGGGAGCCATGTTGCTCCTTTCAAGGGACTGTCTACTGTGGTCCTTTAAGTGTAGACTTTGTGGTTTAACTGTCATAAGGCAATCTTAATTTACTTTATTTTCAGATTCCTAATGGTGGGAGCACACATCACTTTTTACGCTCTAGTTCTTTATGTTTTCTTTTTCCCCCTTTCTGTTTATACATTCTGGTGTTGTGCTTGAATGTTAATATCACAGCATTGGGTATTTGTGTAGACTTGTCCACTGTGACTCTTTCCAGTCCCCTGGCCCCCACCCCCGTAAAGTATAATTTTTCCTAGATTGAATCCCAGAAGTAATATGTACATTATTTCATCTGATTTACTGTGATTTTCTTCTCTGATTTCAGAGTGGACAAGATTACATCTGAAAATGCACCAACTAAAGAAACCAATAACATTCCCAACCATAGAGTGCTAATTAAACCAGAGATCCAAAACAATCAAAAAAACAAGGAAATGAGCAAAATTGAAGAAAAAAAGGCATTAGAAGCTGAAAAATATGGATTTCAGAAGGATGGTCAAGATAGACCCTTAACAAAAATTAATAGTGTAAAGCTGAATTCTCTGCCATCTGAATATGAGAGTGGGTCAGCATGCCCTGCTCAGACTGCGCACTACAGACCAATCAACTTGAGCAGTTCAGAGAACAAAATAGTCAATGTTAGCCTGGCAGATCTTAGAGGTGGAAATCGCCCCAATACAGGGCCCTTATACACAGAGGCCGATCGAGTCATACAGAGAACAAATTCAATGCAGCAGTTGGAACAGTGGATTAAAATCCAGAAGGGGAGGGGTCATGAAGAAGAAACCAGGGGGTAAGTGTCTGTCTTGTCATTATGAACCCAGGTTTCTTTGATGCTGTGTTGGTGGAGATTGGTTTCTGAGCTACTGATTAAAATATTGGTTTAAATTGTGTTTTAGCTGTTATAGCTTCATTACTACGTCTTTTGTTTATAATGATCAGATATAAGTATTTATTCTCTGTCTCTTATGTTCTGTCACCCAACTTTGCTAGTGGCAAGGAGTCATCCTTCCTGGCCAAGCACAAGGAAAGGCTTGGGTTACAGGCAGAGATCGAGTTTATTTGGGAGAGGGAGGGAGCAAGCCCTGTCCTCCCAACCCACCCCTGTCTTGTCCCCTGCCATTATCACCTCTTCTCTGACTGTCCTCCATTACCAGTTTCTGCAGGTTGGTACAATGCAAGGATCTCCTGAGACAAGTAATATGGAGGCAGCAAAGGCCTACTGCTCTCTAATTCCCAGTCTTATTCTTGGGCTTTCTTTAAATCAGAATGCACATAACTATTAAATTCAAGGCCAGGCGCAGTTTTTCGTGCTTGTAATCCCAGCACTTTGGGAGGCCAAAGCAGGAGAATCGTTTGATGCCAGGAGTTTGAGACCAGCCTGGGCAACCTAGCAAGACCCTATCTCTGTAAAAAATTCTTAAAAATTAGCCAAGCATAGTGGTGCATACCTGTAGTACCTACTACTTGGGGGAAGTTGAAGTGGGAGGATTGCTTGAGCCCAGGAGTTGGGAGCTGCAGTGAGCTATGACTGTGCCAGTGCACTCCAGCGTGGCAGCACAGTGAGAACTCAACTCTAAAAAAAAAAAAAGTAAATATATTTATATGAGCATTTATTCATTTTTGCATGCACCTTTTCTTAATATATTTATTTTGCAACTACTGTATGCTAATTGTGGGACCGCAAAGTAAAATAATGAAAAGATACAGTCCAGATACTCACAGAGATAATTCTCTAGTAGAGGAGACAGTTGAATAAGTAGATGCAATTGAGTGTGACAAATACAATGAAGGCAGACCAGGGTGCTGTAGGAACACATTTCGGGACAACAGCACAATCTTAAGGATTCAGAGTCTAGGAAAACCTTTGTAGAGGAAGCAAAACACAAGCAGTGATACGAAGAATAACATGCATATTACGGCTTAGATATGCAAAGCTCCAGGCTTGGTAGAGAACAGAAGAATCAAAAGAAATCCAGTATGACTTGATTGTAACTGGGGAATCAATGAGTGAAGAACAGGCTAGAGACATAAGCTAGGAGAGAGAGATTCAGATTGGTGTCTCAGAAATCTGGATAATAAATTGGAGAAAGTTCAGAAGTTAGTTAAGTGATTGAAGTGAGAAGAGGACGAGGATGTATTCGGGATATAATTGACAAGTCTAGTTGATTGCTTTCATGTGCTTGATTGCAAACTCGTCTTGCTCAAGATTAAGTTTGGTGCCGGGCAAGGTGGCTTGCGTCTGTAATCCCAGCACTTCCGGAGGCCAAGGCGGGCAGATCAGTTGAGGCCAGGAGTTCGAGACCAGCCTGGCCAAGATGGTGAAACCCCATGTCTACTAAAAATACGAAGATTAGCCAGACATTTTAGTGCTCACCTGTAATCTCAGCTACTGGGGAGGCTGAGGCAGGAGAATCTCTTGAACCCGGGAGGCAGAGGTTGCAGTGAGCCAGGATCGCGCCACTGCACTCCAATCTGGAAGTTTCTTGAAGGAAATCAAAAATGACACCCTGCCTTTTTGGCCTGGGCAACTAGGGTGATTTGGTGCCTTTTACTGCAAAGAAAAGATTTGGGAAAAGAGAAGATAGTGGTTGGATGGGTTATGTGAGGTAATGCATATGTTAATTAGCTTGGTTTAGCCATTCCACAATATACATATTTCAAAACATGTTGTTCACCATAAATATATATAATCTTATTTGTCAATTTTCTTTAAAAAGGAAACTGGCAGATGCTCAAATTTACCAGTAATCAGGGAATTGCACATTAAAGAAACAGGCATTATTTTTCACTTACCAGATTGACCAAAATCATAAATAAAAGAATTAATTAAGGCATAGATTACTTAATGTTGGATGGAATGACAGACATGAATAAGCTCATATATTACTAGCAGGAAAATAAATTAATACAATGTGATTAGACAGAAAAGAAGCAGGAAGCAGGTCTGGGGGGAAAAAAATGAAAGGATGTTTGGAAGTACTTGGGAAAGTAATCACTTTCAGGAAAATTATAAAAATCCAAATCAGAAGATTGGTGAGTCTCTGCTCACCAAGTTAAATCTTACTTCAAAGAAGAATCACTTTTCCCCAAAAATCATACTTTCTTAAGTTTAAAAGTGTATAGAGAGAGTCAACAGATATCTGGAAATTAGAGGATTTTTAAAAATTGTGAAGTATAAATACTAGTTTTAGGTTCCTTTATGAGTGTAATTAATATCAGTAAAGTCTTTCAGTGACTTCTTCCTTTTGGACATAACACCAACAGCTTCTGAAGGCTGGTTTTAGGTTATTTTGAGCTAAGATTTTCTCTGGGTTCCTCCTACATTTTTGGGTTAACTGTTATGCCAGTTTTTATAAATACTGTTATTTAGATGTTCTTTTGAAATGGCTTGAGTCCACTTTGGATCATAAGAAAATATCATCTACATTATGATATAAACTTCATCATAAAAATAGTTGTAGTGTTTTATAATGAAATGATTTTTTATTGGTGGAATGAAACAATTGTAATTCAATATATAAATCATTTTTTAAAAAGCTTTATGAAAGTCTTTTATTATTAAAGTTCTGATAGAAAAAGGTTTAATATTTAGTCAAATAGTAGATCCCTGCATCTGTGAACAAAGCTTTGAAGTTTCATTCTGAGTGGCAGGCACTGTTAAGATGCATGGTCCTTGAGCCATTGTTCTGCATGGCAGAATCACAGGGAAAGGGCTTTTATGGTGCTTGACAGGCAGCTGCTGGCCAATGGGGCGCTAAATCTGATGTGGGAGCTTAGAGTGTTCATTTCTTAAGCTTTCAGTTAAAAGTAAATCACACTTTGCTTAATTTGAATTTCTTTGGGGAAAAAAGTCACTAAAGGGAATTGTAGTTTTGAAAAACAGGTCTCAAAGTGCTAGAAATATATGGGATAAAAATAAATTTGCTTGATAATAATTTAATTTTTAATTAAAATTCCCCAAATGTGGTTCCAAAGATGACAGAAGAGCCTTTTAATGTCATTAATTAGGCAAGCTTACTAAAAATATATATATCCTGCTGTTAATGATCATATGATAGTTGACAGTTCAGGTTCAATATACATCTCTACAACAGGGTCCAACCCAAACATTATGAATACTTCAGAGCACTTGACAAAAGTGTTTTAGTGTAATTATATTTTTGAACTATAATTTAGATATTAGTTTATAAGCAATTTTGGGTGTGTTTTAGATTGATAATGTATGTCCCCTTCCTTACATGTTTCTATGATATAGCTCAGTGCTTAATCTCTAGCTTTTTGCATATTAAGCCTCCTGTAGTATTTCTTCAATTTATGAATGACCAAACAAACCAAGGTGTGTCAGGGTAAATTGCTTTAGTACTAGGGCAGTCTCTTTGATGGAGTCAGCTTTCCCTAGCTGACATATTTGCACATAGTCATGGGATTGCCAGCTCTGGATGTTTTCCAGTTTCTGGCTTTCGTGTGATAGGAGACAGTGAAGATGGGGAGGAAGACCAAGCAGAAACAAAATAGGAAATACCCGTGGAGGGAAAGCCTCAAGGAATTGAGCTCTTTATACTGGTTATATAAGAGCAATTGGGTACCTTTCTCCCTCTCTCCACCCCGAAGGCATCGAATCGGATGGTTGGCCTGAATGCAGCGGTTCTTGTCTGGAGACATTTCGTTCAATTTTGAACAACCTCTTTTTGAGTAGAGACATTGAAATCCTGAAGAACAACCACCATGATGAAGGAAATTTAGTTTAGGAGAAATGGTTGAAAGAATTAGAAATATTTAAAATACAAAATAAGGCATAGAATTTTAGAGCTCTAGAATAAGTTTATGATGAAATCATCTTCTAGATGAGAAAAGAGGATCCCAGTTTCAGTTGGCCATTGGCTAGATTTTAATAGCATATTAAAGGGCTCTCTGGTACGATAAGATTATATCCTTCCTAATTTTTAATACCTTTTTATTTTTAACTAAGTCATTGTGATAGATGAGTATGGTTTTTTAAAAATAATATTCATATCTTGGCAAAATTTAAAAATAGAGGGATTTTTTTAAAAAACCAAAAAGTTTAGGGATCACTGGCATAGTTAAAAGAGTGCTGCTTTAGAAAGTAGGAGACCTGCATTTTAGTTCTATTTAGCCCACAAGCTCTTTCTGTAACCCCAAGTATGATCTCTTGGACCAGGTGTGGCTCACACCTGTAATCCTAGCACTTTGGGAGGCCAAGGTGGGTGGATCACCTGAGGTCCGGAGTTCAAGACCAGCCTGGCCAACATGGTAAAACCCCGTCTCTACTAAAAATACAAAAATTAGCTGGGTGTAGCAGCAGGCACCTGTAATCACAGCTACTCGGGAGGCTGAGGCAGGAGAATCGTTTGAACCTGGGAGACAGGTCCAGTGAGCGGAGATCACGCCATTGCACTCCAGCCTGGACGACAGAGTGAGACTCCATCTCAAAAAAAAAAAAAAAAAAATACTATATATATATATATAATCTCTTGGTCTTTTCTCCCCTACTCCCCTACCCTGCCCCCAATATTCTGAAAGCCCCAGAATATGTAACTCATCCAAGGTCTAAGTACTTAATAGGAAAGCAAGAATCAAAACTTGGCTGTCTTGATTTTTGATCAACCACTTTTCCTGTTTTACTGTTTTCCCACTATATCCCCTCTGGATGCTTTAACCCACAAAGAGAAGGTATATTTAACATGAGATTTTTCTCTTAGTATAAAGGTAACATAATTTTACTACCCCAATAGACACAAATTATGCAGGCAGTTTATTAATTAGGTGCCTCATAGTCCAGAATGCACTCAATTCATCACACCTCATCACAATGAAATGTCCTTTTTTTTTTTTTTTTTTTTTTTTTTTTGAGACAGGGCCATCCCTCTGTTGGCCAGGCTGGAGTACAGTGGCACAATCTCAGCTCACTGCAACCTCTGCCTCCTGGGTTCAAGCAATTCTCCTGCCTCAACCTCCCGAGTAGCTGGGAGTACAGGAGCATGCTACCACACCTGACTAATATTTTCTAGTTTTTGTAGAGATGGGATTTTGCTGTGTTGAACTCCTGACCTCAAGTGATCCACCCGCCTTGGCCTCCCAAAGTGCTGGGATTACAGGGGTGAGCCACTGCACCCAGCCTGAAATCTTTTTGTAACTATAATATATGAGTATTTGTGCATTGTTACTGACAGGTCTTTGGGTCAAAAGAGAGCTCTTATATCCAGATTATCAGCGAAGGATTCCCAGATTATTAAGAGTATGGTCAAATGATTTTCCCATCAAATATTTAATCCCTTCGGGTCCATGTAATTACCAGTATCTCTGACATTTTCACAACCAGTAGGAGCCCATGTAATATTAGGAAAAAGTTGTTAACTAAACATTGAAAGAAGAGATCAGAAAACCTGAGTTTGTGGAGTCCCAACCCTTCCACATACTTGGTTCATTGAATTATGTTGATTTTGATATTAGGATATAAATTTATGCCTATGGAGATGATTGTATAAGATTAATACTTGTAATTTAATTTTTCTTTTTCTTTTTCTTTTTCTTTTTTTTTTTTTTGAGACAGAGTGTCTGTCACCAGCACGATTTCAGCTCATTGCAACCTCCACCTCCCAGGTTTAAGTGATTCTCCTGCCTCAGCCTCCCGAGTAGCTGGAACTACAGGCGTGCATCACCACACCTGGCTGATTTTTGTATTTTTAGTAGAGACAGGGTTTCACCATGTTGGCCAAGCTGGTCTTGAACTCCTGGCCTCAAGCGATCTGCCTGCCTCAGCCTCCCAAAGTACTGAGATTACAGGTGCAAGCCACCACGCCCAGCCTAATCTTACTTTTTCTAATCTAGATGTTTCTTGTGCTGGTGGTGGTTAAAAAGTTACGTTTGGGAAAAATAAAAAATTAGCCACGCATGGTGGCATATACCTGTAGTCCTAGCTACTTAGGAGGCTGAGGCAGGAAGATCACTTGAGCTCAGGAGGACCGGGCTGCAGTGTACTCCACTGCACTCCAGCCTGGGTGACAGAGTGAGAATCTATCTCAAAAAAAAAAAAAGTATGTTTGTATTTAGAATTTGAATTATACCTACACCTCTGTATCTTAAGGAAATGGAGGCCAGGCGCTCACTCCTGTAATCCTGGCACTTTAGGAGGCTGAGGCAGGCAGATTGCCTGAGCTCAGGAGTTTGAGATCACCCTGGGCAATATGGCAAAACCCCGTCTCTACAAAAGTACAAAAAATTAGCTGGGCATGGTGGCTGGTGCCTGTAGTCCCAGCTACTCAGGGGCCTGAGGCAGGAGAATCACTCAAACCTGAGAGGCGGAGGTTGCAGTGATCTGAGATTGTGCCAATGCACTTCAGCCTGGGCAGCAGAGCAAAACACTATCTCCAAAAAAAAAAAAAGATAATAGGGAAACACAAATGCTAACTTTACGTGGAGTTTTTAATTGATTCTTTTTTTTCTGGCTCACTTCTCCCCTAACTTTTAAAAATCTTTTTTATATCATGAATTTCACCTAGTATGAAGTTGGCACTGTGATAGTTTTATAAACTCGAAAGAGTGTGTTTATCAAAGAGAAGGGACGGGGTTTCACTGTGTTAGCCAGGATGGTCTCGATCTACTGACCTCTTGATCCGCCTGCCTCGGCCTCCCAAAGTGCTGGGATTACAGGCGTGAGCCACTGCGCCTGGCCCAAAGTGGTTTTTTTAAAAATAGTAAACTGAAATTGTGTTCTTTCATTTTTGGAAATGGTAGTATTCTGTGCTTAGTAATATGCAATTACATATCCAATTCCCAAAATTAGCATTTTAAAAGAATTACACTTTGCATGCATAATGTACATGAAGCATTTTTAGATTGCTTTAAAAAGCCTCCCGAAAAATATTCTACCATCTATGAAGTGGAATATTAATCACTGTGCTGGAAACTTTGCAAAATTGCTGAGATTGTACTTTTATATCTGAAATATTGTGATATTTAAGTATTTTATCTTTAATAGAATTCTGAGCATCAGCTCCAAGTCACTTTTATATCTCAAGTTAGGAAAAGCTATGAAAGGAAGTTATTCCTTCAAACCAAATGTACTGATGTATTTACTCCCATAAATAACCATACTTCCTGAAAGAAAACATACAACAGAATAGTCAACATATACTTGTAGTAATTTATTTCCTGTCTTTATGCTCTATGGGTATAACTCACTTCATGTTTCATCCATACATAGAAATCCTAGTCCTCTGATGAGATGTGTAAAAATGAGTTTATTTATATAAAAACAAATAAAATATAGTGACAGAAATGAGATTAGATTTTAAACATTCTTATTTCTCAAATGAAGTATAATACTCTTTCATCTTTAAATCAAACTATACATTGTGTGGAACTAATAGTCTTTTGTGTAATTGATATAGATGCTGTTTATCTTGTATTAAGTGTGTTAAATTGAATTTCATTAAAAAGATTAAAATCTGTTAATAGTTTATACCTTGGATAATATTTTGATCTTTAAAAAAATAACATTCTAAGCTGGGCACGGTGGCTCATGCCTGTAATCCCAGCACTTTGGGAGGCCGAAGTGGGTGGATTACCTGAGGTCAGGAATTCAAGATCAGCCGGGCGTGGTGGTGGACGCCTGTAATCCCAGCTACCCGGGAGGCTGAGGCAGGAGAATCGCTTGAGCCCAGGAGGCGGAGGTTGCAGTGAGCCGAGATCACGCCATTGCACTCCAGCTTGGGCAACAGAGCGAGACTCTTGTGTCCCAAAAAAAAAAAAAATTCTAATGTATATTTTACTTACTGGAACAAAAGAAATGTACTCTAATTTAGAATTTGGAAAATAACCCCCTTCATGTTTACATTTTAATTATTTTTTTATTTTAGAGTAATTTCTTACCAAACCTTACCAAGAAATATGCCAAGTCACAGAGCCCAGATTATGGCCCGCTACCCTGAAGGTTATAGAACACTCCCAAGAAACAGCAAGACAAGGCCTGAAAGTATCTGCAGTGTAACCCCTTCCACTCATGACAAGACATTAGGACCCGGAGCGGAGGAGAAACGGAGGTCCATTAGAGATGACACAATGTGGCAGCTCTACGAATGGCAGCAGCGTCAGTTTTATAACAAACAGAGCACCCTCCCTCGACACAGTACCTTGAGTAGTCCCAAAACCATGGTAAATATTTCTGACCAGACAATGCACTCTATTCCCACATCGCCTTCCCACGGGTCAATAGCTGCTTATCAGGGATACTCCCCTCAACGAACTTACAGATCGGAAGTGTCTTCACCAATTCAGAGAGGAGATGTGACAATAGACCGCAGACACAGGGCCCATCACCCTAAGGTAAAATAGCTGCTGATTTTGTGTTAACTCACTACCTTATAAATGCTGTGTTTTCTTTCTAGTATACTATTTTAAATGTGAGAGACAAAAGAATGGGGAGAAAGTAAGCAAGGCAGCTCTTTTTTGTTTTAAAAAATAAATAAATAATATTTTACAACATTAAGATCTTATGTATAAAAAATACCTAATTGCAACACTTCATCTCTCAGGAACACAGGAGCAGTTCTTTTGAGCAGATGCATTCTGTTTTCTCTGCTTGATACCATATCTCATCAGTTCTCCATGTAGGTTAACACCACATGCATTTTTCTGTTGTTTTGTTGTTGTTGTTGTTTTGTTCTGAGATGGAGTCTCGCTCTGTTGCCCAGGCTGGAATGCAGAGGCATAATCTCAGCTCACTGCAACCTCTGCCTCCCGGGCTCAAGCGATTCTCCTTCCTCAGCCTCCCGAGTAGCTGGGATTACAGACATGCGCCACCACACCTGGCTAATTTTTGTATTTTTAGTAGAGATGTGGTTTCACCGTGATACCCAGGCTGGTCTTGAACTCCTGATCTCAAGTGACCCACTGGCCTCAGCCTCCCAAAGTGCTGAGATTGCAGGTGTGAGCCACTGTGCCTGGCCTAGACCACATTCATTTTTATTGGCTTTTTACACACTTGGAAATTCTACACCTACTGTCTTCTGGCATACCTGAAATTTTGTATCAAGCTCATCCTGTTGTTCATGAGGATAAAAGTGTTAACTTTATCTTCTAACCAATGAATATATGGCATATTGAGATAATTCCTTAAACACTTGATTTAATATTATAGCTTAATGGTATGTATACATTTTAAAAATGGAGATCATGTTTTACTTTGTATATTAAATTGCTTTAAGCATTGCTTAGTATAGATTATTTGAAGTGAATTCAAAGTGCTTTGTATCAATCAGCTTTTCATAATGCTAAAGCAGTGGCTTTGATTAGTCAGCTAGTACACAACCAGTTCCCTAATGTCTATCCTAAAGTGCTTTTTTTTTCCATACTAAAGAATTCTTTGACCAGACATAGTGGCTCGCACCTGTATTCCCAACACTTTGGGGAGCCAAGGCCATAGGATCACTTGAACCTGGGAGGTTGAGGCTGTAGTAAGCTGTGATTGCACCACTGCACCCCAGCCTGGGAGACAGAGCAGGACTCTGACTCAAAAAATAGTAATAATAAGTTATTGCTTTATACTGTTTTAAAATGCTCTTTTCTTATCCTTGTGACAAGCTGAATTGTTCAGCTGCATTATTACCTAAGCATTTGCTTGATATTTCCATAAATAAGCATTTGTTAAAATTAGTAGATTAATCAGGAATTTTCCTTTGAAGAAAGTTTTAATTTGCCTCACAACAAAAGGCTCACTTTGAACTCCATCGTAACAAAGTTCAGTGTTTCCTCACTTTTTCCAAAGACTAAATCATGATTGATAAAAATAGTAACAATATATAAGAAAAATCTGATCTAATACAGCTTAATGTGTATCGTCTAACAATTGGCTCTAAATTACATGCTCTCGTGGTTAATAGTATTTTTCATGTTCTTGGCCAGAATATATCATCTGTTTCGACAGCAAATATGAGATGAATCTATATTCTCTATCCAATTCCCAACTGTCTACTACTGCTACTCCCAAAAGACCTCTCCAAAATTGCCAAATTTTTCTTTCAAACTATCCTATCCTCTTCCTTGATGTAGATCAGTGGTTCTTAAAGTGTAGTTCATGGACCCCTGTGGGGGTTCCCTCCCATGACCGTTTCAGGGAGTCAAAACTATTTTCATGATCATAATAAGGCATTATTCATCGTGTTCCTATTTGCTCTGGTAGTGCAGAAGCGATGGTGAGTAAAATTTCTGGCACCTTAGCGTAAATCAAGGCAGTGGATCCAGACTATGCTAGTGGTCATTGTAGCCTCCCTGCCACACACTTGAAGTAAAAAATAAAGTATCAGGTTCACTTATAAATCTCATTCATGAAATAGTAGAAAATAATTTTATTGAACCTTAACATTTTGTTACATATTCTTTTACTATTACTTGTGATGAAATGGTAAATGCCTAAAGCATTTCTATGGCATACCAAAGTGCTAACCGTTGTCTCACAGTAAAACACATGATGGAGTTGCAAGCTGAATTAGTTCCTTTTATTGTGAAACATATTTTTACTTGAACAAAAGACAACTGTCAATATTCAGACGTGGTATTTGATAGACACACTTTCTCAAAGTGAATGCTATCCTGTCACTTCAAGGAAAACGACTGACAGTATTTGTTACTGATGACAATGTTTGAGTTTTCAAGCAAAAAATAGAATTTTGAAAATCATGTATCTGCCACCCTGAACTTGACAGCTTTCCGGTGCTTAAAGATTGGCGGTGATATTAACAGTTGTGATGTTTTTATATTGTATACTGACATATGTCAATATTTAGAACATTGCATAACTCACTGAACCAATATTTTCCAGATGACCAGTGTTTGATATCACAAGATTCATTTAAAGTACAAATAGACCAAGTGGATATTAATGTAACAGAGTATCAAAAGTTCATTGATAAGGTTTCAGATATCACTTTGTAACTAACCTTTAAAAAATATCACTTTTTTGAGCTATAGCGCAGTGTCAAAGATGAACATCTATAATTATCAAGAAAAACTATTAAAATTCTCTCCTTTTTTCCAACTATATATATTGAGGGTAGATTTTCTTCACATACTTCCACTAAAAGAGATTATCACAACAGATTAAATACAGAAACAGATATAAGAATCCAGCCAGACATTAAAGATTTGCAAAACTGTAAAACAATGCCACTCTTGCCACTAAATTTTCTTTTTAAGAATATAAAGGGATCCTGAGGTCAAAGAGTTTTTGAGAACCTCTAAACCAGATTTTAGAATTACTCTGTTCAGGCCAGGCAAGTGGCTCAAGCCTGTAATCCTAGCACTTTGGGAGGCCGAGGTAGGTGGATTGCTTGAGGCCAGGAGTTCGAGACCAGCCTGGCCAACATGGTGAAACCCCGTCTCTACTAAAAATACAAAAATTAGTCAGACGTGGTGGCATGCGCCTGTAATCCCAGCTACTTGAGAGGCTGCGGTAGGAGAATCTCTTTAACCCAGGAGGTGGAGGTTGCAGTGAGCTTAGATCTTGCCATACGCTCCAGGCTGGGCAACAGAGTGAGACTCTGCTTCAAAAAAAAAAAAAAGAATTACTCTGCTCCTCCACATCATTATTTTTTTAGATGAAGCCTCGCTCTATTGCCCAGGCTGGAGTGCAGTGGTGCTATCTCGGCTCACTGCAACCTCTGCCTCCCGGGGTCAAGCACCTGTCCCACGTCAGCCTTCCGAGTAGCTAGGATTACAGGCCCACGCCACCACGCCTGGCTAATTTTTTATACTTTTAGTAGAGAAAGGACAGGGTTTCACCATGTTGGCTAGGCTGGTCTCGAACTCCTGACCTCAAGTGATCTGTCCACCCTGGCCTTTCAAAGTGTTGGGATTACAGGCGTGAGCCACCGCACCCAGCCCCACATCAGTATTTTATGTCAAGAAATGTTAGTCTCTATCATCTTTCATAAGCACTAATAGCAATTTTAAGTGGTATTTCATAATAGGAATTTAAGATTTCTCCTTGCTGACATTGATAAGAAAAAAAAAAACTTTACCACAGAATTACATTGTGCCTTTACTTTCCTAGCATGTCTATGTGCCTGACAGAAGGTCAGTGCCAGCTGGCCTGACTTTACAGTCTGTTAGTCCCCAGAGCCTCCAAGGGAAAACGGTGAGTAATATCTTTATTTACCATACCATGTTTTATTTATGTGCTGCACAGGAAGGTACATATCTAACATAATTTTTAAGTTTGAATTTTCAGAGTTTCTCCCAAAGAAAAAACATTACTGCTTTTGTGCAAGAGATGCTCATCAGAATTTGGAATCATGTAGCCATTTCAGTGTTTTAGTGGATACCTTTTCCTAAGTGTCTGACTGGCCAAATAAAAGATTATATTTTGAAACTTTACGGCCGGGCACGGTGGCTCATGCCTGTAATCCCAGCACTTTGGGAGGCCAAGGCAGGAGGATCGCTTGAGGTCAGGAGTTCAAGACCAGCCTGGCCAACATGTTGAAACCCCATCTCTACTAAAAATACAAAATTAGCCGGGCATGGTGGTGCATGCCTGTAATCCCAGCTACTTGGGAGGCTGAGGCAGGAGAATCACTTGAACCCAGGAGGTGGAGTTTGCAGTGAGCCGAGATCCTGCCATTGCACTCCAGCCTGGGCAACAGAGCAAGACTCTGTCTCAAAAAAAAAAAAAAAAGAAACTTTATTGTATGAACTAGGTGGGTTTCTTTACTTTCATTCCCTTATCCTTAAAACAGAAGTTGCAGTAATTCATTAGTGAACAAATCCAGCAAGCAGTTATTTGTAGTCAAACTACCAGCGTATTAAGTTTTTCGTGTGAATTTTTAGATTAACTTCTTTAGAGCTGTTTATAAAATAAACTGATTTACATATCAGCAGAAAAAGACTGTAACAAGCGTTCGATCAAAGCAAGTATTTACCATTACCATTTCATTGTCAGTGTTATGTTAATTGGAAAGGAGTTACATTAGCAGGACACTTCTTCTAGTTAAAGAGAAAAGATGACTTTTCCTCACTTCAGTTTATTTTAATGGTATTCTTTTATCAGGGGCACTGGCTTTATTGTCAGTAGATAACCTCAGTTTCTGTAAAGATGTGATTTTAGCACCTGTGTGTATAGTTGTTCATTATTTAAAATTCTCTTCCTGCAGTAATCAAATTCATCTTATGTGTTTTGTAAAAACATTGTTTTATTTTATCTTTTACACATTTAGATAAAATGAAATATGTCCTTGCTTTAAACTTCCTGCAGTTTATTTGCCAAAGATTATTTGATTAAGACTAAGAACTTTTAAATGTGGGAATCTTAAAACATTAGATTGTTGGCCTGACAAATAGTCATTAATCATAGAGTAAATGCTAAATAGCATACCACAAATGTTTCTCTTCTGCCTTGCTCCCTCTAGTGGATATTTAGCACAAAATTTATTTACCACCTCCTACTTTCTTTGGTCAAATGTGCCTCTTTATTTGGCCTCAAAATCTAAATAAAGTTATTGGTATCTTTCATCCTTTTGAAAATCTCTTAATCTGTTTTTAGCTCCATAAATAATAAACCAGAGTTTCAGTATTTCTTGCGGTATCACTCTGGGTTCTTAGAATATCTAAATCCCTTTGCCCATCTTACCTTCTCCCTGGCAAGACCTCAAGTGTTGGAGATGATGATCATAAAACAAGGACTATCCTAGCATCATGAGGTCACAAATAGGATTGGCATCAGAGCAAAAGCAACTGTTCTTTTTCTCTTACATGGTTTATTTAAATCTCACACACCAAACATTCTTTGACCATTTAATATACAGTAAAAAACTGTTGTCTCACCTGTGGATACCCAGTTTTATCTAAGGAATCCAATAGTAACTTCTGCTAACACTTTTTCTTCTGAAGGCAATAATTTTTAATATGATTTTGGATAATGGTTAAAAATGATTTCTGTTTTTGAAAAGAATTGTCGGAAAATAAAGAGCAATAGCAAATAAACAGAACAGAAGAGAGTTAATGCAACGCTGTCATGTAGGCAAAACAAACCAATCTTGGGAATACTTTTTAGCCTGGAATTTTTAAGAGTACATTGCAGCACTCCAGTGAGGAAAGCCTGTAGCCTGCTTTCAGTTGTTAATCATAACAAAGCTCAGAGAAATACCAAGTAATATTTTATGGGCTATAAGACTGCCAATGATCATACTTTACTGTATTTCTAAGAAAAGTATATTAAATTGGCCCATTAAGGAATTTCATCCACCGTTGAAAATTTATTTTCCTTTGGATCACAGTCACCAATCAGGAACCAAAAAAAGGTTCTCTTCTTTTCCCAGAGTGAAGAAGGAGGGTTTATGTGCCCATGGAAACTCTCTTTTTCTTAAAAAATAAAACTGATATTTTGGTCATAAAAAATGCTATATGAAAGCACTAACAGTGACATTTCAGAGTATAACTGGGAAGCAATTAATAGAACCCAGATCCCAAATTTAATAATGTGAAGATATCCAAGTTTTATTTTATTTTATTTTATTTTATTTTTTTAATTTATTTTGAGATGGAGTCTCGCCCTGTCGCCCAGGCTGGAATGCAATGGCGTGATCTCGGCTCACTGCAAACTCCACCTCCTGGATTCAAGCGATTCTCCTGCCTCAGCCTCCCGAGTAGCTGGGATTACAGTTGCGTGCCACCATGCCTGGCTAATTTTTTTTTAATCTTTAGTAGAGGCAGGGCTCAGGCTGGTCTCGAACTTCTGACCTTGTGATCCGCCTGCCTTGGCCTCCCAAAGTGCTGGGATTACAGGCGTGAGCCACTGTGCCCGGCCTACATTTATTTTAATTATTTTATGTACGTTCTGTTAGAAAGTTGGACATGCAGGTATTTGTACTATTGCTGGGAAAAGGTGTAATTTTTTTAGATATCTTAGTAAAATATCTTTTAATAATTTTTTAGTAGCACTTATGTACAAACCTTTATAATGTTTTTTTGGCATTGTGCTTTTTTGTACTTAACATTTAAATATTCTCATGAGTTCTGAGAAAATGCCTTAATTTACTGTTGTTTTGCTGTATCTTTTAAAGTAACACTGTTCCTTCTATTTCTCTAGATATCTATGCATTTATGTAGGACCTATCATCATAGTGCCTAGGCACTATGTTTGATGTCAACCATAAGAGGAAACTTGCCAAGAAATCTTGGTTTAATATCTGTCACTTAAGACAACAATTAATCTGTTTTCCACTGTTTGGATTCTTAAATTGTACTCCTTCAGCCAGAGGAGCTTACGCTGCTGCTAATAAAGCTGAGACGGCAGCAAGCCGAACTGAGTAGTATCCGGGAGCATACGTTAGCACAGCTCATGCAGCTAAAGCTTGAGGCCCACAGCCCAAAGGTCAGCTATGGAGAGATTTGTCTGTGTCGTCTGCCATCATCTCTTATTTTGAACCACTCATTAGTCAATATGATCAGCATCATTAGTGTTGAGCATGAGCCCATACCATCATTATAGTGACAACGTTAGAATCTCCTATTAACCCTTTGAGAATTCAACTTATTTATACATTACTGAAAGAAAATACAGGTAGGGTGCATTTCTTCTTAGCCTTCTACCCACCCGCTCACCCACTGGCTTTTGGTTTTGAGGAAGGCAATGCGTACAATACTTCATGTATGCATTAACTTCATGTTGTTATTCACTGAATACTGTGACTTCCATATCTGGTAAAACAAATATTGAGAAGTCCTATAATTTCCAATAAAACAATAAATTAAAAATTCATTATAGCTTTAATAATACTGCCTTTTAAATGTTAAAAATTAATTTTAAAATGTCTTTTATTTTTAATGAAAAGAACGAACACATAACCGTTTCTCAAAGGGTTTATAGCTCTGGTTATATAAGAAAGATCTTATTGAAAGAAGTAGTACTATATTAGAGGAAATAATTGACATGTAGAAGTTCTAACAGTCAGTTTGCTAAAGATATTTTAAGGAATTTTTCTGCTTAATAGTTCATTGTTCATATGCATGTCTACTTAATTTCTTACAAAACAAAATATAATTTTGTAATTTAATATGTCAGCGGTACCATTTACAGGGGAGCATGTGCGTGAAAGTTGTCGTGTACTGTGATATAATAGGTTGTAGTAAATTACCTGTTTTTCTTATTCCAAAATTGACCTTTTCTTGAATTCCACATCCTCTTTCTCTGTCCCTTTTTTCTTAATTGGTGCCTACTAGAATGAAATTCTTTCACATCATCTCCAAAGGAACACCATATATTTGGATCATCAGGTGGGATTCATAGAGATTTTCTTACTTTTAATACTTAATAGAACTTCTTAAATATAAAACAGTTTTTCAGGCTTCTCAGCTATTTCAGTCATGTTGAATTAATAACATGACTTTTACAAGTGATAGAATATGAAATCTCTGACCAGGTGGATTCAGGAATTCCATAATAAACAGGGAGAAAGGACAGGTGTGGAGGTAAAGAGGGATACAGATGCTGGGTCACCTGAAATTGAGAGCCTAAATTCTCTAGACTTCTTTCTTCTTATCCCGTTAAAACACCTAATCCTTGAGGCTTATCTCAGCTTGGAGCTGACCTAATTAAAGGAACAGACTCCAAGCTGTGAATTGTCTTGTTGGAAGGCAAGAAGGAGGGTGAATGTAGTGTGCTCTGTATTCCTAAAGGGGAGTTTAAAGGTGGGTGAAGTTGGCTGGATGCAATGGCTCATGCCTGTAATCCCAGCACTTTGGGAGGCTGAGGCAGGCGGCTCATTGGAGGCCAGGAGTTCGAGACGAGGCTGGCCAACATGGAGAAACCCTGCCTCTACTAAAAATACAAAAATGAGCCGGGCGTCACAGTGAACGTCTGTAATCCCAGCTACTTGGGAGGCTGAGGCATGAGAATTGCTTGAACCTGGGAGGTGGAGGTTGCAGTGAGCCGAGATCATGCACCACTGCACTCCAGCCTGGGCTACAGCGCAAGACTCTGTCTTAAAAATAAAGAAACAGAGAAAGAGAGAGAGGGAGGGAGTAAGGGAGGAAGGAAGATGGGTGAAGTGTGTAGTGGAGGTGATTTGCAGTTGCCTGTCCTTATTCCCTGTTTGCTGTGTACCTCCAATGTTTGGTCTTTGCCAACGTGTGTAGAGCCAGTTTTATAGGAGGCTCACATTCCTAGCATTAACTCAGTGGTGGCACCAGGTGTGCCTGGTTGAGGTGAATGTTCAAAAGTGAAAATGGCAATGGGCCGGGTGTGGTGGCTCCTGCCTGTAATCCCAGCACTTTGGGTGGCTGAGGCAGGTGGATCACCTAAGGTCAGGAATTTGAGACTAGCCCAGCCAACATGGCGAAACACCGTCTCTACTAAAAATACAAAAACTAGCCGAGCATGGTGGTGCGCACCTGTAATCCCTGCTACTTGGGAGGCTGAGGCAGGAGAATCACTTGAGCCCTGGAGGCAGAGGTTGCAGTGAACCAAGATCACACCACTGCACTCCAGCTTGGGTAACAGAGCGAGACTCTATCTCAAAAAAAAAAAAAAAAAAAAAAAAAAAAAAAAAAAAAGAAAGTGGCATTGAACAAGGAGTGACTCAGTTTTTATAAAATGTTCTATTAATATTTAATTTTAATTTGTTGGGAATTTTTTGTTATTAGACATAATTTCTTTCATTGAATGCATTTTTTATATAAATCAAGCTAAAACTTATTCTAGCTTGTTTCAAAATGTCCAAACTTGACTATTTTATCAAATAAAGAGGTTACTTTAGAAAATAAGACAAATGCTTTCATATTTATATTTGCCTGTTTGAAACAAAACAGTAATGTGCTACTTTAAATTAGTTGTATTTAAAGAGGGATTTTGCATTAGGATAACCCTTTGAAAGGTGTTAAATCATTTTCCTTATTTTAATTTTTAAAAGTAACACACTTTTGTTAATATAAAATTTATATATTTTCCACAAAACATTTTCATCAGCATTTTGGCTATTGGAATACTTTAAAAATCAGCATTTCATGTATCCGAATTCCAGATCTTCAATCCAGAGATTGAGGCTATTGAATTTAACCACAGTGTATATTATGCACTTTGTATATTATGCACTAGAAAAATGCATCTTCCTTCAAAATTCTACACTGCCAGAAAGCTGCTAAGATATATGGGAAATAAAAAACTCCTTTGTATTTAGAGCTGCAAATAGTCCTAAAAAATAGGTTTAAAAAACAATGATATAAACATGAATCTGAAGTTACCCCACATCTCTGAAAATAAACCTTGTGGTTTACTGTAATTTATTACTGACCTCATTGAATCAAAGCTTGCAGAGACATAGAACTTCAGAAAATTTTAGAAAAGGACAGGTAAATATATCAAAAACACCACCATATGCTAAGATGCCCTTCCTCAATCATTTTCCCACGTCGAGATTGTGTTTTATCCCTTTACCCAAATGACCTAGATCTCGTTGAGGTTCACGTTCCCATCACTCCTCTCGAAGAAAGCTTTGTGGAACCTTTTCTACTGCTCCATGCTGTGGTCCTTCCAGTGACTTCTAAACATCCTAATGTGTTATTGATCTTCTCTATTCTCTCAACATGTCACCAAAGCTTTTCCAGTAATTTATCTGAAGTAAAGCTATTCAATTTTTAAAGTTTGTGATAATGAGAAGAATTACAGAATTGTTTGAATGGTACTTGTGTTTGAAGTAAGAATATTTTGATAGCAAAAATTGGGCCATTTTTAGGTAATAATTAGACAGCATATGAAAACATGGTGGAGACTGCCCAAAAACTCAGATATACTTAAATGTATGTATCCTTAAGGTTTCCTAAAGAAAATCTCTCTTTAAATAATTTTATTAAAAATTTATGATTTAGAAACTTTGAATTTTAATAAAATTTTTCGTTCAGCTCAAACATTTCCAGCTTTTAATCTTGTTACTGCCAGTAGCGTAACATTTTAGAGTACCAGGTCCGTTGTTTTTGTAGGGATTATTGGTTCCCTGGATTTATGAATTGATTCATCAGTTTTATGTAACCACAAATTTGAGAGTAAATTATAAAATCTGAAAGAGGAAAAGGCTCTGGTCACATTTTATACTATATATCATAACAAATGAACATGTACTAATCTATTCTCACTCTAACACTTACTCTGCCTCCCCTAATAAATCATCAGAATAACCCAAGACCAGCAACAAAATGTAGTTTCCCTCCTGCCCCTTGTGAGGTATTACAATAATCAAAAGCAAAACTGTAATTTCTTTAAATTCTGTTAATCACTGTCAGTATTCACAAAACACATAGACCCAAAGAGTATTCTCATAGTTACTTCAGAGGTCAACTCATTTCTGATGCTACTGGAATGTTTAATAACAAATAAAAAATAAAATAGCCTTATCTGAAAGTCTGCAGATTTACATATTAAGCAGGCAATCCAAAAATCTTGACTTCTGGTGCCTGTAACTTCAGCAATATAATTTGATTCTCACTGTCACCGTTTATGAGGATGAATCATGTATTAAAGTGGTTTAAAAATAACAATAGATATACTAATTACATGGTAGAATTTTCTTCAGTTTTTTGTTTCATTATGAAGTACACTATTACAGTTTGTTTATGCTTCCATAGCCCAGTTAGTGTATTATTCAAAGTCCACATTTATATAAGACTAGCCCTGGTTTATTTGTCATTTTTGTGAATTTTAAGATAGTATAGGCCCAAAGTAGAACCTGTATACATAGAGTAATCCCAACTATATATTTTATGTACCTCATCCATGCTCTATGTAGAGAATGAATAAATGCATAATATATCAGTAACTCATTTTCTTCTCATCCAGCTTAGTTGTTGCTGAATATTGGGAGACACTTTTGGTTACAGTTTAAGTGAAACTTGCCAGCTTCATCCTAAAATGCATGTACTGAATGGATTTAACATTTATTAGCTTTTTCCATGTTTATTTTTCTGCCTAACAGAATATAATAGGGATGGAGGGAAGCCATAAGTAAAGTGTTGCCCTTGCTGTGTACTTGCCAGGAGGTTGGAAGTAAATTTCAGATTATCAGCAGTTAAAGTGGGGTCTCCTCCCCTGAAGAATGAAATATCCTGTTGTAGTTCTTTGAAAGTGCCATAGTGGCTGGTGTTTATTTTATGAGGGCAAAAGAAAATTTTGAAAAAAATTTTTTTTCTTAACAGGGCAGATCAAGCATAAGCTGCCCTGCTGAGCAATCATTTTATGATTAGGAGTCCCTAAAAGGCTCCATAGAGCCAACTATAAGTCATTTGTTTGAAACTGGAGTAACAGGTTTCCATAGGAGCTGATTGTAGCCAAACCATTTGATGATATTTGGTTGTAAGTTAGAGAAGGAGCACACTGGTTGTTTTGGCTCCTGTACCCTACTGGTTATTAAGGATTTTTAATAGTATCCCTGGTGGTTAGATTCCCAAGCCAGGCCATGAAAGATAGTATTTTACCCTGTGCTATATCTGAAGACCAGACTAACAGTATCACACACCCTAACCACACTGAAGAAAACATCTCTCTTAAAAATGTATTCAGTGGCTGGGCACAGTGGCTCATGCCTGTAATCCCAACACTTTGGGAGGCCAAGGCAGGTGCATCACCTGAGGTCAGGAGTTCGAGACCAGCCTGGCCAACGTATAGTGAAACCTCGTCTCTACCAAAAACACAAAAATTAGCCAGGCATGGTGGTGGGCACCTGTAATCTCAGCTACTTGGGAGGCTGAGACAGGAGAATCACTTGAATCTGGGAGGTGGAGGTAGAGGTTGTGGTGAGCCAAGATCACGCCACTGCACTACAGCCCGGGCGACAGAGTGAGACTCCGTCTGAAAAAAAAAAAAAAATTACTCAGTGTGGCCAGGCACTGTGGCTCACGCCTGTAATCCCAAGACTTTGGGAGGCCAAGGTGGGTGGATCACCTGAGGTCAGGATTCCGAGACCAGCCTGGGACAACATGGTGAAACCCCATCTCTACTAAAAACACAAAAATTAGCCGGGCCTGGTGGTGTGTGCCTGTAATCCCAGCTACTTGGTAGGCTGAGGAATGAGAATCACTTGAAGCTAGGAAGCAGAGGTTGCAGTGAGCCAAGATCATGCCCTGCACTCCAGCCTGGGTAACAGAGCAAGACTCTATCTCAAAAAAAAAAAATGTATTCAGTGTGCAAACCTCAGATCTTAGGAACACTTATGCCTTCTTCAGCAGATCTAACATTGGGAGTAGGGACTTGAAGTTTCTCAGTCTTGTCACTTACTAGATCTACGCTAGTTTCTAGTTCTTGGCTCCTGTAGCCTGGACCAGGTCTGGTTGGGTTGAGCAAAAGAATGAAATTAGGCGTTTAGAAACTAGACCAGGAGCTGAAGAGAGGAAGCAGTCAAAAACTCTCCATGAGTGAAGAGGTAGCACTTTTTTGATCCAGGCATGAAAGGAGTATTAATAGGAATGGGGAAGTTGGAACGTGTTCCCTCCATTTTCCTCACCTCTATTTTAGCTTTTCCTTCCATTTGTTTCTTACTCTTTTTCTTTCTAACATTCTCTACTAGTGTTTGAAGAGCAGTTGTGAGGGAACTTAAATGATATTCCCCTTTTCCTTTTCCCTAATAACCTTCCTGCCAGATTTTCAAGTAGGCAATGATAACAGCAGGTGAGATATTAGGAACTGTGACTATGAAGTATGTAGATGGAGATGTGCAGAAGGATCCAGAGACTTAGAGCAATGCTTCACATGCTTTTGGTAAGCATGCTCCCTACTGTGGGTAAACCAAACATGTACGAACCCCCCGAGAATTATGATATTCTACTGCAGGAACCAGCCTCTTCTTTTAACATCAGATAGCTAAAGGACGTTATCCTCAAAGTCATGGAAAAGCAGGAAGTTTGTCACGACAAATCCGTTTGCCATAGTACAGTTAAAAAAAAATACAGTGCAAGCATACCTATGTATTCTTTCTTGCATGAAAATGTTTAAGGTTTGCCAGAGTCAATAGCTAAATCCTTCTTTATAATTTACCAGTAAATGTCTTTTTTTTTTTTTTTTTTTTGAGAATGAAAAACATTTCATGTTTATTTGGAGATCCAGTAGACTGGGGATAGATTGTCAACAGAGTCAGCACCTACATATGTGTCTTTTTATCAGTACATTTTTTAAAAAACAATTATCAAATTCTTCTGAGGAGGGTAAGAAAATCTTTTTTGGGCTGGGCACAGTGGCTCACGCCTGTAATCCCAGCACTTTGGGAGGCCAAGGTGGGTGGATCACCTGAGGTCAGGAGTTTGAGACAGCCTGGCCAACACGGTGAACCCCATCTCTACTAAAAATACAAAAAATTAGCCGGGCATAGTAGTGCGTACCACCCGCTACTCGGCAGGCTGAGGCAGGAGAATTGCTCGAACCCGGGAGGCAGAGGTTGCAGTGAACGGAGATCGCACCACTGCACTCCAGCCTAGGCAACAGAGGGAGACACCATCTCCAAAAAAAGAAGAGGAATAGGAGGACAGAGATAAAACTCAGAAAATTCTTGAGCAGGATATGAAATAATAATGGCAGAACTGTAAGACTAAATGGATAATGGAGTAAATTAGAATTTAATATGTGTCTCTTAAATTGGCCTATTTAGTGCTCTTACATTATTCATGGGTCTGTTCTTAGCAGTAATCTGTCCTATTTTTTTAGCTTTTTTTTTTTTAACCTATCTCAGTACTAACTGGGGAAGATTTCCGTCTCTTGGTGTCCTCTCAACTGAGAATTCGTTTTCATCTATTCTTCATTTTACTACCTGTCACTGTGTGAGTCTTCATCTCTAGCCCTGCTGGGTTTCTCCCAGAAAACAGAGTCTGTAGTGTGGGCTTTCTTAATGTGGGCTCATTTGCAGGGAGTTTCCTTTGGGAAATGATATCAAGGTATGAGAGAAGAGAGTAAACAAGGAAGAAAGGGGTATATTATCAACTGCCATGGGCAACTTGGGCCTTATGGGACTGATTGATGCCTGTTGACAAATGAGTAGAAACTGCAGAATTACCCAAGTGAACAATAGAAGTGGGAAGCATTTGTACTGGCTTCCATCCTCCATTGATTAAGGGTTGCCCTGTGAGACTGACTCACCACCACATTGAGTTTATGCCTACATGGATTTCCCATACACAAAGTGGTTGACTCAGCAATAGCTGAAACAGAAAAATGTGGAGAGGGGCAAAAAAGCTGTCCAAAACACCTCTCCACAGTTTCAGTTATGTATCTCTAGTTGCCTGTGGAGATCTCCATTTGAAATTTCTGCCTTCAGCACATCCTCAATGTACCCAAAACAAAGCTGGTCATTTTGGTTTTGTTTTGTTTTTTTTTTGTTGTTTTTTTTTTTTTTTGAGACAGTCTCACTCTGTTGCCCAGGCTGGAGTGTAGTGGTGCAATCTCGGCTCACTGCAAGCTCCACCTCCCAGGTTCAAGTGATTCTCCTGCCTCAGCCTCCCGAGTAGCTGTGATTACAGGCACCCACCGCCACGCCTGGTGAATTTTTGTATTTTTAGTAGAGATAGGGTTTCACCATGTTGGCCAGGCTGGTCTCGAACTCCTGCCCTCAGGTGATCCACCCGCCTCAGCCTCCCAAAGTGCTGGGATTACAGGTGTGAGCCACCGCGCCTGGCCCAAAGCTTGTCATCTTTATCCCTCAAGTCCCTCACCAAAAAGCTAAAGCAAAAAAATAAAATAATTTTTTAAAAAATGGTTCAGAATATCAGTTGCTATTAACTTTGGTCATGTCACAAGCATTTATTGAATACATCTTCCTTCAGAAGGAACTCACTGGGCTTTGAGAGCCATCAGCACTCTTGCTTTACTATTTGCTTAGACTAGGAACTTAAGGCTGGCACCTTAAAACCCCCAGCGGAAAAGAGGATAACACATAGAGAAAGTGAGGCCGAGTCTCCTCTACGGGCTATGGCTGGGACAGCCTGACACCAATCTCTCACAGTCTGGCTGACTGATGAAGAAGAAGAAAAACAAGTGGCAGAATACCTGGAAGGACCTAAGGTATGACAAGCCTCCTTGGCATCCTGCCTGCCTCTCCATCACTGTAAGGATGGAGATTTTCCAAATTTGTGAAAATGGCAGAATTAAGTCAGACAAGTGCCTGGAGTTCTATTATGTTCTCCTAAAATCTTGTCTGCCCAACATCAGCATGTATTAAAGGTAAACTGATGACTTTAAACTGGAATTAAATGTACTTTAAAAACAGTTTCACTGAAAATGGAAAAATCATGAGATTCTATAGAACTGTCTGAACAGATTTTTTTTAGCTGATTACATGTTGGCATGGTGTTTGCTCAGGAGAACAAAGGCTACCATAACACCTCATGTATATGAGATCCCTCATTACCATTTAGTCAGCAAATCTTGGCAATGCTTCTCCTGAATCTTTAGTCAGCAAATCATTTAGTCAGCAAATCTCTGTAATGCTTCTCCTGAATCTTTGCACGCACATAGCAATATTCCTGGTCTCACATCTAGATTTCGTCATGTATCCCGTTTTATTGTATAGTAGTCTTGGATATTCCTCATCTTAATTTCCCTGGCTTTGGATAATAAGTTTGTTAACTGTAAGCCTCCACTCTCACATTTGTAACAGAGTAGTAATGTGAACCTTTAAGGGTTGTTAGGGATTAACTGAGGTAATATCTATAAACTTCTTAACACAGTAAGAGGAGCTAGTAAGCCCTCGGTAAATGGGAAGTCTATGACTGCTGAAATTGAAATTAGGTCCAGTTGCTCATTTAATCTTCCTAAAGCTCCTGCCACATTATGTCTTTTAGCCAACTCAGGAAATTTCACAGACTCCTTTTGCCTTACCAAAAAAAGTCTCTTTTTGCCATTTAAGCCTTCAGTCTTCCACCACCACGCCACAACTTGTGAAATAATTCCTCCCCCATAAACCCGTTTCTCCAGCCAGTGACTCACCATTTCTCAGATACTTCCAAAGCACTCCGTTCTCTGCATGGTGTACCTGTGTAGTGCCTGTTCAACCTTACTGTGTAAGTATCACTTTACAGTTCACAAAGCACCATCCTATACAACATCCCACTTGTTTCACATACACAGGCTCTGCAGCATACGGACCAATTAACCTTTATCCCCATTAAATCAGATTCCATGACTTGCCCAAAATCATAAGCTAGAGTGAAAACCTTGTATTAATGGATTTTCTTTCATCTTTTAAAAATTCTATTTTAACTTCTTTCAAAGTTAATGGATCATTCTGTTCTTAGAGTTTGGCTGCAGTCTTTGTTACCTGAGGAATATCAGCTTCTAGCTATGGCTCTAACAAGACAGCAAAGTGAAAACAAAATGTCCCTACCTATTCTAAAATGCATAATAGTTATACAATTCTATTTTTATTTACAAAATATTATAAATACTATTTTACAGTTACAAAATTATAAAAGTAGCTCATTATACCAGGCTTTGCTTCTGTCTTAATTTTACAGTAGGTTTTGCCTCTGTCTTAATTTTATGTACGTTTTTCAGCAAGTTTGTTCATTCTGCAAAGATTTATGGAACTCAGGATGCAAAGATAAGGCATGATGCTAATGCCCACAATGTAGAATTCCTGTTCAAAACTTGGAAGGAAATGAGGTTGAGTATAAATGCCAAAAACATTTCTAAAATTGACCTAAAGGTGTCATTATGTTGTTGAAACATAAGCTAATAAATCTTTGAATTAATGGTAGGAATTCAGCTACTCAGTGCCATTTGTAACTTTGTAAGAACACAGTTAACCATTGATAAAATCCAGATCCTTCTATCTAGAAGTTATTTTAATTTTGATTTAAAATTTGGACGGGTGCGGTGGCTCACACCTGTAATCCTAGCACTTTGGGAGGCCGAGGTGGGTGAATCACCTGAGCTTGGGAGTTCAAGACCAGCCTGACCAACATGGAGAAACCCCATCTCTACTAAAAAAAAAAAAAATACAAAATTAGCCTGGCGTGGTGGCACATACCTGTAATCCCAGCTACTCAGGATCTTGAGGCAGGAGAATCTCTTGAACCCAGGAGGCGGAGGTCGTGGTGAGCCGAGATCGCGCCATTGCATTCCAGCCTGGGCAACAAGAGCGAAACTCCGTCTCAAAAATAAAATAAAATTCAAGTATATTTTAGAATAGATTTATCCATGGCAAGAACAAGTACCTTTTTGACAGAGATGTAAGATTTTCACTTCAGGAATGTTTTTTCACTTAAAAATGGTAGATTTTAGTGTATCCTTAAAATATTTGCAAAGAAGAAAATGTGACAATTTCAAACCTTATGTTCACAGTAAAAGATTTTTTTAATTCATCTTGAGTTCTTTTAATATTTCCTGTTTCCTGTGGATGCCAGGGATAAACATAGTAGTAGCCTTGCTTGAAATTAAAGGAACAGTGATTAGGAAAAGGCCATTAAACAAGGAAAATATATTAAGCTACTGAAGTAAAAAAAAAAATCAGATCTGTAACACTTATCCGTAGCCAAATGTAAGTAAATTATTTGAAATGGCACTAGCCCAGGCCTTCAAAGTTTGCTTTCAAATATACCACAAGGACATAATCTATCTTCCTTGAAGTAAAGGGGAAATATTATAAAGTCTAGCTATATCTTTAAAAATATTGTTGATTCTTATGACTATATAACAATAGTAATGTTTGCAGGTTTTACTTATAGGAAAAACATATGATAATTTATTCAAATTACTTTAAAACTTCTGAAGTAATCTCAATAACCCCTTCAGTTATAAAGAGACTTATTTACATTCTTCTGTTACTGAAGTCACTTCAAATTTCCCTGCTTCCTGTTGAAGAGTGGTTTCAATAGGTAGCATACCCTTCAATCTCAGGTTCCTGGACTGTCAGATGTGCCTAGAGAGAGTGGAAGGCAAATTTACATTGTTATTATCTAAATGACCTATTTATAAAGACCCCTACATCCCCTAAAGCCTCACCCTGGGCATGTCGAATTCTTCAGCTTTTTAGTTTTGCTGCACATCTTAAGAGCTTATTGATGTAGACACAGGAGGACATTCTTGAGAAAATGGAGTGTTCTGTGATTACGCTATGGAGTTTTTTGCTTTTGTTAAGACAGATTCCCAACTGAAAAAATCTTTTCCGAAGAAGTCATTAAGAACTCAGGAAAAAGTCCCTTTTCCTCTTAAATGGAAACTGACAGCAAGAGATGGGTCTTCTTCTTAGTTAACAGTGAAGGACAGAAGCTCTGCTCTGTATCCACCCAGACTGTTCAAGAAAAAGAACTATTGGCACAGAATTCAGACTCAAGTAAACTAAGTTACAAGACAGCTTGAGCAAAGGTTTCCCCTCCTGCAAATGACTTGCAGATCATGGGGAAAATCATACTTGCTTTACTGGTCCTCTGTCGCCGAGGCTGGAGTGCAGTGGCATGATTTTGGCTCACTGCAACCTCTACCTCCCAGGTTCAAGTGATTCTCCTGACTCAGCCTCCTGAGTAGCTAGGATTACAGGCGCCCACCACCACACCCAGCTAATTTTGGTATTTTTTATTAGAGATGGGGTTTCACCATGTTAGCCAGGCTGGTCTCGAACTCCTGACCTCAAGTGATCCTCCCACCTTGGCCTCCCAAAGTGCTGCCGTTACAGATGTGAGCCACCGCCCCCAGCCTACTGGTGTAGAATTTTTAGACCTGGTATCTAATATGATAGCCACTAGCAACATGTGGCTATTTAAATTTGTAGTTACATATATATATAAGTAAAAACATTTCCTCAGTCATGCTAGCCCCATTTCAACTAGTCAATATTGAACTACACAGATGTGGAACATTTCCATCATCACAGAAAGTTCTGTTGGACAGCACTGTTCTGTATGATTTTTTTTTTTTTTTTTTTTTTTTTTTTGAGACGGAGTCCTGCTCTGTTGCCCAGACTGGAGTGCAGCAGCGCCATCTCGGCTCACTGCAACCTCCATTTCCCGGGTTCAACTGATTCTCCTGTTTCAGCCTCCTGAGTGAATGAGACTACAGGCGCACGCCACCGCACCCAGCTAATTTTTGCATTTTTAGTAGAGACGGGGTTTCACCATGTTGGCCAGGCTGGTCTCGAACTCCTGAACTCAGGTGATCCACCCACCTCAGCCTCCCAAAGTGCTGGAATTACAGGCGTGAGTCACCGCATCCAGCCTCTAGATTATTATATAAACTTTTAAGAGAGCAATTAAGCCACTGCTTAATCACTTGTTATTTTTAAGGGGAGTATGGAGAATTAATTTTTTCTAAGGATGAATTATATGAATGACCATCTTGGCTCTGCTCACTACTCATCTCTTTTCCCCCTCCCCAAATGATTCAGGAGCATTTTACCTCATGAGTTAGAATATCCTATTTTTTCTGAGTTCAGAGCTGGTCCAATTTCTCCAGAGATAGATTTGAAACAGACATTTAAAAGCTACTAAAGTAGCTGGCGCAAGGCTGTATAGTCCCAGCTACCAGGTAGACTGAGGCAGAAAGATCACTTGAGTCCAGGAGTTGTGGGCTTTTGTGCACTATGCTGATCAGGTGTCCACACTAAGTTCAGCATCAATATGGCAACCTCCTGGGAACGGAGGACCACTGGGCTGCCTAAGGAGGGGTGAGCCAGCCCAGTGGGAAATGCAGCAGGTCAAGACTTCTGTGCTGATCAGTAGTGGGATCACATCTGTGAATAAGCACTGCACTCAAGCCTGGGCAACATAGTGAGACCCCATTGTTTTTGTTTTTGTTTTTTAAAGATATCCTTTCTTTGAGCTTTTTTTTTGAGACATGATCTGGCTTTGTCACCCAGGCTGGAGTGCAGTGGCAATCATGGCTCACTGCAGCCTCAACCCCCTAGGCTGAAGTGATCCTTCTGCCTCAGCCTCTCAAGTAACTGGGACCACAGGCCTGCACCACCATGCCCAGCTAATTTTTTGTAGAGAGGGGGGTTTCACCATGTTGCCCCTGCTGGTCTCAAACTCCTGGCCTCAAGTGATCCACCTGCCTTGGCCTCCCAAAGTGCTGGTACTATAGGCGTGAGCCACCGTGCATGGCCAAGACCCCATCTCTTAAGAAAGAGAGTAACTGGCCAGGCACGGTGGCTCACGCCTGTAATCCCAACACTTTGGGAATCCTGAGGTCAGGCGTTCAAGACCAGCCTGGCCAACATGGTGAAACCCGGTCTCTACTAAAAACTCAAAAATTAGCCGGGCGTAGTAGTGGGCACCTGTAATCCCAGCTACTCACGAGGCTGAGGCAAGAGAATCGCTTGAACCAGGGAGGTGGAGGTTGCAGTGAGCTGAGATTGCGCCATTGCACATCAGCTTTTAAAAGGCGGTTAAAATCTCTTAATGCTATCTCTTATACATAGACAACAAGAAAATATTTTAATCTAGATCCAATACTTGTGTTTACTTAGTTTGAAGTTTTTTATCTTTGATAGTTGTGCAATTACCTTGATCAGTATCTGATATCAACTCATCTGGACCTTGAAAAATTCTTTGGCAGTCATGTTTACTTGAATTGGTGCCAGGATAGGACCATGGTTCACAAGCCTGACTTCTCAGAACTGACAGTAAATCTTCAGAAAGACAAAAACAAAGTACAATACTCAAGGCTGTCTTTCCCCCAGTCCCCAATAAGAATTGCCAGGGCCCAGACCTGTAAAGGTTTTAAATCTCCATAGGTAGTTTTATGGGGGCGTGGGGGCTTTTTTTTTTTTCTTTTGCCAGATATGAGAACTACACCAAAGAAAGGAGAAAAGTCAGCTGGGTGTGATGCCTCATGCCTGTAATCCTACCACTTTGGGAGGCCAAGACGGGTGGATCTCTTGAGCCCAGGAGTTCGAGACTAGCCTGGCCAACATGGCGAAACCCCTTCTTTCTTTTTTTAAAATTTTTTAGTTAGAAATGAAAAAAAGAAAGAAGTCTAGGTTTTCTGAAACAAGCACTGTCTTGGTGCTACCTTTTTTCATGTGTGGACACATAGCGAGGATATTTGTACAGCACCTTGAAACAAGCAGGAGGTGACGTCATGAGCCTTAGCCCTGCAGGGACCAGACTAGGCCTTCTGAAGCTGAGGTGGTCCTTGTCCCCACGCCTTGTAACCCATTTCCAGCCCATGGGTGTCAGTTGGGAAATTCTACACAAGATCCTAGTAGATGTAATTACATATAATTCAATGGTTTTTGATGATGGGGTTTTAAAATCAAGTTATTCAATAGGTGGGGTGCAGTGGCTCACGCCTGTAATTCCAGCACTTTGGGAGGCCGAGGAGGGCAGATCACAAGGTCGGGAGTTCAAGACCAGCCTGACCAACATGGTGAAACTCCGTCTCTACTAAAAATACAAAAATTAGCCTGACGGGGTGATGAGCACCTGTAATCCCAGCTACTCAGGAGGCTGAGGCAAGACAATCACTTGAACCTGGGAGGCAGAGGTTGCAGTGAGTCAAGATGGCACTGCTGCACTCCAGCCTTGATGACAGTGAGACTCTGTCTCAAAAAAAAAAAAAAAAAAAAAAAGACCCAGCACGGATGGCTTGAGGCCTGTAATTCCAGCACTTTGGGAGGCCAAGGCGGACGAATCACCTGAGGTCAGGAGTTTGAGACCAGCCTGACTACCGTGGAGAAACCCCATCTCTACTGAAAATACAAAAAATTAACTGGGCATTGGCACATGCCTGTAATCCCAGCTGCTCGGGAGTCTGAGACAGGAGAATCGCTTCAACCTGGGAGTCAGAGGTTGCAGTGAGCCAAGATTGCACCATTGCCCTCCAGCCTGGGGCAACAACAGCAAAACTCCATCTCAAAAAAAAAAAAAAAAAAAAAAAACTATTTGAAGACTGGGCACGGTGGCTCTACTAAAAATACAAAAAATTGGCTGGACTTGGTGGCGCACGCCTGTAATCCCAGCTACTGGGGAGGCTGAAGCAGGAGAATCGCTTGAACCCAGGAGGCAGAGGTTGCAGTGAGCTGAGATCGCCCCATCGTACTCCAGCTCAGGCGACAATCCGATACTCCGTCTAAAAAAAAAACAAGTTATTCGTATTTGCCAAACAGACCTCAAAACTGCTGAAGAGGCCAGGATTGAGTATCAGATTTTCTAGATAGTCTTTCTAAACATTTGGACTTAGAAATTTCAAGTAAAAATGTGTTTTGTTGTGAACAGAAATACACCAGCATTATTACCTAAGTGTATTTCCGAGATGTTGCCGCGTATGTTTTCTTATTTACAGCTAGAGTTAATTATGAAAATTGTGGGGTTGGAGGCGAGGTGGGGGTGGCCGTTTGTTTTCTCGTGGTCTCCAACTAGCGTGCTCTCTTCGCCTCCCCCGCGGCGTGCAGCGGGGTAGAGAAAAGGTGGCGACGGCGACTGGAGCAGCAGAGGCTGTAGCATCGGATACCCACCTCCCACGAACCGGTTCCTCTTCCCCCTCCTTGCTGTGTGTTTGATGTGTTAAAGCAGGAGGGAGAACGCCGCGAGCAGCGCCGTGAGCAACACTACCATCGTCCCCAGCACTGCGGATCCGGGCCCTAGCGGCGGGCCCAGTAGCGGAGGTGGTGGCGGCGGTGGAGGCGGCGGCATCGAGGTAATAGGGGACTAATCTCCCCGAGCGCTAGCTCTGAGCAGATGCGGACTGTCTTCGGTTTCCTAGGCAAGATCGACGAACCACACCTCTTCCCGCCGGATAATTCACCTTTGCCAATCTCAATCTAGTTAAATTCCATGATCCAGACTCAGCAGTTGTCGCACCATGTCTGACAAACACTGTATTCCTTGACAGAGCTTTGATAACGTACCATATGCAGAAGGAGTTATTCCTGATAAGGCTAAGGCTTGTCTGTTGGCACCAGCTAATGCAATGGCAGGTCTTCTACCTGGTGTTGGCTTCCTGCCTACTCCTAACCCACTTACTCAGACTGGCGCTGTTCCACCGGCTGCTTTGGGGGCTCCTACTCTTGTTCCTGCCCTTGCTGCACTTGGGCTTCCTGGAGCAAACTTGAACTCAGTCTGTTGCCACAGATCAGTTGCTGAAGCTTATGAGCACTGTTGGTCCCAAGTTGAAGCATGTAGCTGCTGGTCTTGTTTCACCAAGTCTGAAATCGGATACCTCTAGTAAAGAAATAGAGAAAGGGGCCACACATGGTGGCTCAGGCCAGTAATCCCAGAACTTTGGGAGGCTGAGGAGGGTGGATCACTTGAGGTCAGGAGTTCGAGACCAACCTGACCAACATGGTGAAACCTTGTCTCTAGTAAAAATTCAAAATTAGCCGGGCATGGTGGCGCATGCCTGTAATCCCAAATACTTAGGAGGCTGAGGCAGGAGAATCGCCTGAACCCTGGAGGCGGAGGTTGCAGTGAGCCGAGATTGTGCCATTGCACTCCAGCCTGGGCAATGAGCACAAAACTCTTGGCTCAAAAAAAAATAGAGGAAGCTATGAAAAGAGTACAAGAAGCACACTGCCTAATTTCGGCTGCTATAGAACCAGATAAAGAAAAAAGAAGGCATTCAAGATCACATTCTAGGAGGAGGAGGACTCTCATCTTCTAGACACAGTCAAGGAGCAGATCAAGAGAATGATTACATTGTCAGTCTAGGAGTCGTTGATGATTCAAAAGCCCAAGACAGAGAAGATCTCATTCCAGAGAGAGAGGTAGAAGGTCAAGGAGCACATCAAAAACGAGAGACAAAAAGAAGACAAAAGAAACGTTCTAAAACACCCCCAGAAAGTTACAGCACAGCTAGACATTATAGAAGTACAAACAGAGAGACAACAAGGAAGAAGCAGGAGTGGAACAAGATCTCCTAAAAAGTCTCGGTCTCCTAAAAGAAAATTGTCTCTCTCACCATCCCCTGGGAAACATAAAAAGAAGAAGAAAGATAAAGAAAGAAATAGGTATGAAGAACGATCAACAAGCAAGAAGAAGAGTAAAGATAGGGAAAAGGACTGGGAAAGAAAATCAGAGAGTGATACAGATGTAAAAGTTACCCGGCTTTATGATGAAGAGGAACAAGGGTATGACAGTGAGAGAGAGGAAAAAAAGAGAAGAAAGCAATAGAAGCAGGTTCCCCTAAAACAAAGAAATGTTCTGTGGAAAAGGGAACTGGTGATTCACTAGGAGAACCCAAAGTGAATGGGAATGATCATTATGAAGAAGACATGGATATGAGTGACTGAATATTGCCTCTATGGGAATCCAGCTGTATACATGCATCAGTGTCATTGCTTTGTGTGATTTCTGAATGTTGTATTTGTTCATCTCAACCCTAGATGTATATAGCTCTGAGTTATTAATGGTTATAAAGCTCTTGTTATTGATATTACCTATTTACATCAAAAAGCTTTTAGAAAATGGTATGATGTAAGCAATTCTTGTCATGGTGAAATCTGATGGTGTAACCCGTTTTACTATTGGCGCTGCTTCATAACAAAAATGGAAAGCTATATGCATCTACAGCCAGAATGGATTGTTTATGTCATATAATTTCCTTTATTAAGTTCACTTATATTACTTACAGAATTTTATTCATTGCCATAATAGAGCCATGTAGGAAATGCACTGATTGCATGTTATTGTGGCAAGAATATCCTAAATGTCATTAAAATCCTCCAACATGATGGATCTACTTATGGTCTTGTTTGTTGACATGACAAATTAACATAGTTCCATCTGGAAATGAGCATTTGAAATGATAATCCGGCTGGGCACGGTGGCTCACACCTGTAATTTTAGCACTTTGGGAGGCCGAAGGGGGCAGATCACCTGAGGTAAGGAGTTCCAGACCAGCCTGGCAAACATGGTGAAACCTTGTCTCTACTAAAACACAAACGCGCGCGCGCGCGCACACACACACACACACACACACACACACAATTAGCCAGGCATGGTGGTGCATGCCTGTAATCCCAGCTACTCCGGATTCTGAGGCAGGAGAATCACTTGAACCCAGGAGGCAGAGTTTGCAGTGAGCCGAGATTGCGCTACTGCACTCTAGCCTAGGCGACAGAGCGAGACTCCATCTCAAAAAAAAAAGAAAAAAGAGAAAAGAAATAGATAATTCTTTAAGCCTTGTAGCAAAATTTTTGTGATTTTGGTTTAAGTTTGAACGGTTATTATGCAGTAACCTTTTTTGATGGCTAATTAGGGTTTAATTACAGAAACAAGGTTTCAAGTAAAACTGTCTTTGGCAGTGAATAAATAGTATATTTTGAAGTAGAGTTGTATAGTTTTTCATAAGATGTTTGGGAATTTTTTTTCCTGAAATAATTTATTCCACATCTACATCAGTGAAAGCTATCTACCTATCCTTAGTCCATCTTAAAGAAAAAAAAAAAAAACTCACCTCTTGCCCTTATTTTGAATTTTCCACTCTTTCATTAATTTATTTGTTTTAAACTCTGTTGGAAATTGACCTTCATATGCTTTTAAAATAAGACAAATCTGACTGGGTGTAGTGGCTCACACCTGTAATCCCAACACTTTGGGAGGCCGAGGCGGGCAGATCCCCTGAGGTCAGGTGATCGAGATCAGCCTGGCCAACATGGTGAAACCCCGTCTTTACTAAAAATAGAAAAATTACTGGTAAGAACCTGTAATCCCAGCTACTCGAGAGTCTGAGGCAGGAGAACACTTGAACCCGGGAGGTGGAGGTTGCAGTGAGCCTAGATCGTGCCACTGCACTCCAGCCTGGGCGACAGAGTGAGACTCTGTCTCAAAAAAAAATAATAAAATCTCAAGTTGTATAAAACCGATAAATTTGTGTTACTGCAGTAGTATTCTTAGGCACACAGTGATTTCATGTTATATATGCAAAGTAGTTAGGCAACTGCTTTCTTTGTTACAGACATTTCAAGCTCCACTATGTGCAGTAAAAACAAAAGTAGGCTACAGTCTGTGCCATGTTGATGTACAATTTCTGAAATCATTTTATAAGACTTTGATAATAAAACCCTTTAACTTAAAAAGAAAAGAAAATTGTGTAATGCCTGAATCATACATTTTCATTCCTATTATTATGAAATAATCTGCCTTTTATAATAGCTTTATAATTTAGCAATTAAATGTAAATCTGTATTACCTGTTACTTCAAAGAAGGAATTAAAGTAAGAAGCAAAGCATTTAACTCATTTCAAGTGAATCCTTAAACATCCTACGTGTACTATTTAGTCTTTCCTCTGATTCCTAACACAATATGTAGACTGTTAACACCACTCTTAAAATGGTTTCTTGGATTCTTGTATTCAAACCAGAAGTGAATTATGTGTATTCTTTATTTATTTATGTATTTATTTTAAGAACTTGAAGGCCAGGCTCATGCCTGTAATCCCAGCACTTTGGGAGGCCGAGGCGGGTGAATCATCTTAGGTCAGGAGTTAGAGACCAGCCTGACCAACATGGTGAAACCCCGTCTCTATTAAAAATACAAAAATTAGCTGAGTGTGGTGGTGGGCACCTGTAATCCCAGCTACTCAGAAGACTGAGGCGGGAGAATTGCTTGAACTCGGGAGGCGGAGGTTGAAGTGAGCCAAAATGGTGCCATTGCACTCCAGCCTGGGTGACAGAGCGAGACTCCCTCTCAAAAAAAAGAAAAAAAAGAATTCAGGCTAGGCACAGTAGCTCTCGCCTATAATCCCAGCACTTTGGGAAGCCAAGGTGGGTGGATCGCTTTGAGCTCAGAACTTCAAGACCAGGCTGGGAAACATGGCAAAACCCCATCTCTACAAAAATTAGCTGGGCGTGGTTTTTTGTTTTTTTGGTTTCCCAGTGCCTGTAAAAGTAATGATTATACTGTATTCTGTTAAATGTGTAATAGCATTATGTCTAAGAAAAAAAAATCCTGTATTGCTAAAAAACACTAATGATCATCTGAGCCTTCAGCAAGTCCTAATCTTTTTGCTAGTGGAAGGTCTTGCCTTGATGTTGATACTTGCTAACTGATCAGGGTGGTGGTTGCTGAAGGTTGGGATAGCTGTGGCAGTTCCTTAAAATAAGACAACAATGAAGTTTGCTACATCAATTGACTCTTCTTTTCACAAAAACATTTCTCTGTAGCATGCAATGGTGTTTGAGAACATATTGCCCGTCGTAGAACCTCTTTCAGAATTGGAGTGGGGTCGGGCATGGTGGCTCATGGATAGGAAGGATAAGGTGGGAGGCTTGCATGAGGCCAGGAGTTTGAGACCAGCCTTGGCAACATACAAAGACCCTGTCTCTGCAAAAAAAAAAAAAAAAAATTTAATCAGCCAGGATTAAAAATGTACATGCCTATAGTCCCAGCTACTTGGGAGGCTGAAGCGGCAGGATCGCTTGAGCCCAGGAGAGGAGGTCAAGGCTGCAGTGAGCTATGATTACTCCACTGCACTCCAGTCTGGGCAACAGAGCAAAACTCTGTCTCAAAAAATTAAAAAAAAAAAAAAAAGTAAAATTGAACTGAATCCTCTCAAACTCTGCTGCTGCTTTATCAACCAAGTTTATATATTCTAAATGCTTTGTTGTCAACAATGTTCACAGTACCTTCACCAGAAGTAGATTTTATCTCAAGAAACTACTTTCTTTGCTCATCCATAAGATGCAGTTCCTCGTCCACTCAAGACTTAGTATGAGATTGAAGCAATTCACTCACATCTTCAGGCTTCATTTCTGATTCTTTTTATTTCCGCCACATCTGCAGTTCCTTCCTCCACTGAAGTTCTAAACCCCTCAAACTCATTCATGAGAGTTGGAACCAGTGTTTTCAAACTTCTGTTAATGTTGCTATTTTGACCTCCTCTCTTAAATCACAAATATCTAGTATTCAGAATGGTGAATTCTTTCCAGAAGTTTCTTCTTTAATTCACCCATATCCATCAGAAGAATCACTATCTGTAGCAGCTAGAGCCTTATGAAATGCATTTCCTAAATAATAATAATTGAAAGTTGAAATGACTCCTTGATCCATGGGCTGCAGAATGGATGTTATGTTAACCGTCGTGAAAACCACATTAATCCCCTTGCATGTTTCCATCAGAGCTCTTGGGTAACTAGGTTCATTGTCAGTGGGCACTCGTATTTTGAGAGGAATCTTTCTTTCTGAGTAGTAGTTCTCAACAGTGGATTTAAAATATTCAGTAAACCATGCTGTAAACAGATGTGCTATCATCCAGGCTTTGTTGTTCCGTTTTTGGAGCATAAGCAAAGTAGATTTAACATCAGGATTTTCACAATAGTAAATGAGCATTGGCTTCAGCTTGAATTACCAGCTGCATTAGCCCCAAACAAGAGTGTCATCCTATTTGAAGCTTTGGAGCCAGGCATTGACTTTCCCTCTCTAGCTATGAAAGTCCTAGGTGGCATCTGATTCCCATACAAGGCTATTTCGTCTACATTGAAAATCTATCATTGAATTCAGCCACCTTCTTCAGTTATCTTAGCTAGATCTTCTGAATAACTTGCTGCAGCTTCTCCATCAGCACCTGCTGCTTCACCTTGCACTTATATGTTATGGAGATGGCTTCTTTCCATAAACCTCATGAACCAAACTGCCAGCTTCCAAGTTTCCTTCTGCAGCTTCCTTATCTCTCTCAACCTTCATAGGATTGAAGAGAGTTAGGGCCTTGCTCTGGAATAGGCTTTGGCTTAAGGGAATGTTGTGGCTGTTTGATCTTCTCTTCAGACCACTAAAACCTTCTCCCTATTAGCAGCAAGGCTGTTTTGCTTTCTTATCATTTGTATGTTGACTGGAGTAGCACTTATAATTTCTTTCAACAACTTATTTCTTTGCCTTCTCAACTCGGGTAAATGTTTACCACAAGAGGTCTAGTTTTCGGCCTGTCTCAGCTTTTCGACATGCCTTCCTCACTAACCTTAATCATTTCTAGCTTTTGATTTAAAGTGATAAGCATGCAAGTCTTCCTTTCCCTTGCACTGTTAGAAGCCATTGTAGGGTTATTACTTGACCTGATTTCAATATTGTTGTGTCTCGAGGAATAGGCAGGCCCAGGGAAAGGAAGAGAGATGGGATAACGGCCGGTCAGTGAAACAGAACACACAACCTTTATCGATTTCATCATCTCTTATGAGCGAGGTTCCTGGCTCCCCCAAAACAATTATAAAGGATGAGCCAGGAGGATTGCTTGAGCCCAGGAGTTCAAGACCAGCCTGGGCAACATAATGAGGCCCCTGTCTCTACAAAAAATAAAAAAATTAGCTGGGCATGGTGGCATGTGCCTGTAGTCCTAGCTATGCGAGAGGCTGATGTGGGAGTATCACCTAACCCTAGGAGTTTGAGGCTGCAGTGAGCCATGATAGGGCCACTGCGTTCCAATCTGGGCAACAGATCACCGTAACACTAAGAATTTTTTGTTTAACTGATGTGTTGTTCCAAATACCTTTACATTTAATTATTAAGTTTGACAAAATTAATTTATTAATTAATCAGGTTGGTGGTAAAGTAACATGAGGGAACTACCTGGGTAGATGGAAACATTCTGTATGTTTTGATTGTTACATATGTGAATACTTTTGTCAAAAGTCATTGATGTACAACTAAAATTTGTCAATTTATTCTTCAGTGAAGTTTTTTTTTTAATATCCTCACTTCCAAAAAGCAGTTGTAGGCACAGAGATTTAAAAATAAATGGTCTAGTCTGAATGAAACTTTTAATTGGGATACTGTTGAAAGACAAGCATGTGTTTCATTATCACTTAATTGACTAAAAAGTAGATTAAACCAGTCACAGGAGTTTTCTAATTTGATAACTAAACAAATTTTATTGGCAATTAGACTGAAAATATAATTGTCTAGAAAAGAGTTTTAAGATTTAGTTTTTTCTTACATTATATTAATAAATTTATTAATTTTGAGATTAATGAACTTTTGTTGTAGACTTAGCTGAACCAGTAAAGTAGCATTTGTCAACCACGATAGAAATGCTTATTTTCTGTATATGAAAGATGAAAATTAAGCATTACAAATTACCATTATAAACAGACCTGTCGACTTACAAATGGTAAAGCTTTCTTGGCCTTTTACTATATACATCATGATGGTCTTTTGAGTGCTTTAACTCAAGTACAGAGCCTGCTAAAACAAATATTTTTCTAGAGGCAGTAATTAAGTACAACATAGCTGGAAATGTTAAGCTTGGTTTCAGACTACCTTTTTAGAAGCTGAGGAGACATACCAAGTCTTTGCTGAATAAGTCTTAGTTTGCATATCCTTGAGTAATTCTACATGTGGTGTTATACTGTGAGAAAATCCAAAATAGAGTCTCTATAAATGTCAAGATTACCTTTAATAAAATATGTGATTAAGTGACACATTCAGTATATTATATTTTAATACTTGTAGAGAACTAATTTTGTATAACCTTACACAGAACTGAATATCATTTTCAGCTTTATTACTGAACTCATAATCAAATTGTACCATTTTTCTCCTGATTGTGTAGGTTCTCACCCTTTAGTTTACCCTTTGAATTATGATTTATCATCTATTTTAGTATATGTAGAAATATTCATTAATTGACTATATCGTGATTATATGTATGAAGTAAAACTAGTTGTGACAGTGTTGCAATTTGTAGTTTTTTCTTGGAAGTATTTCACAGTGTTTAATACTTGTTTGAAATGGTTTATATGAATTAAATCTGTACAACCATGGGGTAAAATGTAAACAACTGCACTATTAGGAAGATATTAAAGTAGAGGCTATATTTACAGTGTCGTCTTTCAAATCTAGCTATGCTGTAAACTGATGTTTGCTGTATGCTCCTCCTGATTTGAAATAGATGAAAGAAAATGAACCTATTATCACCATGGTTCACACAATGATTGAGAACTCGGCGCTAAGACCCCAACTGTACCAGCAAGTAAGGTCTTGGACAGTGAATGATACTGCTTTATCATCTGCAAAATCCCTCAGTGACAGTTTTGATTTATTCTCAGATTTACTCATGACATCAGTGTTTTCCTTATTTTATTTTTTGTTTATGTTTATTTGGAAAACCACAATTCATCCATGCTTTTCAAGATGCTGCAGTATTCTTAGCATGGCTTCGCTGAACATTTTGCTGTTGAATATTAAATGTGCCATTTTCCTAAAGTTTTTGTGCAGAGTATTTGATTGATATGTACTTGGAGGTCTGCAGTACATTTGCAAATTTACTAGATTTTCATATGGTTTTATTAACTTTAAAAGCATTATACCTATTTTTTAGGGAAAAGGCTTTGTAAAAATATTTACTTTCAGGGGTAGCCCTCCACAACTTCCCCCAACCTAGTGTTTTAAGAATACATTATATTTGTATGGGCGTTATTTAAATCTAGTTTCTGTACTATGGTATGGTAAAACTTAAAGATAGCCACTTTTTAACATACTGGGGGTATTTTGTCGCTGTATTCTTACCATTCTCAAGCAGTCGTCAAGACTATCATAAGTTACCCTATTGTTTTTCCTTATTCAAAATGTGTGTCATGGAGTTGGCTGGCTTTAACTTAGGAACCTTAGTAATCTGCAGATCTGCAAAAGAAGTCATATGTTTCTATCAAATTTTTGTGTATCTCATGGTCTAAATGTTTCTAGCTATGTGTTTCTCAACATCAGCTTCTTCCACTTCAACACCCTCAAATTACTCTGGCGTGTAACCTTTACAATCTTTAAAAATCATGCAGAAGAAGAAAATTAACTAACATGAAAAATGAATATATATTTTGATTTAAATATATAAGGCACCTAGTAAAAAGAACGACTTTGAGCTCACACTGGCTTTTAAGGCCTCTATTTGGTTCAGTTGCCATGGGATCTGCATCACAGGGCCATGTAACTGAGGAATGGATACAATTGATCAGAGGGTGACTTATATTTCAGCACAGTTTTCAAAATATTTAAAGTATATTATTAGATGACTGAAAATAGTCTCAAATTTGCAATAAAGAGATTAACAAACTATTAAATATTTAAAGTTAAACAGCTTTACTTATCAAAAGAAAATGGAATCTTTCAATTCTTAAAGTCACCAGATTATAGACCTTGGTACTCTATTCCAAAGTACCACACCGAGAGTATTTGGAATAAGTATTATTCCAAAACTGATACCTTCTGCAGTGTCTGAAGCTGTCAGTAAAATATATCATCTATATGATGCTAAATTGACATGAGATCAAAGGGATTTTGTTATAATAAGTTATGTTTTTATCACATTTTGCATATTTTAGATGAGAATGGTAGCCTGGATTTCAAATCTGTTTGGTTTGGTTGGTTTTTTTTTTGTAATGCTCAACATTCATGGTTCATGATGCGGAAGTCTGATAGTTTAAATTATTTGGTTGCATTAAAAGTTCTAATTGGGGTTTTCCCAAAATGTGGAGATCTGAAATGGGAAGGGCTGAGGGGGGGAAAAAAAGTGAAGATGTCTGAGACTGGCACATTATAGCATCACTGACCTTGAATACCGAAAGAGCAACAGATTTGTATAAATATTTCTTAAATTAATATGTGAAAGAAAACTAAAATTGTATAGAACAGAAAGATCTGAATGTCTAATGTCAGCAGCCTTGCCTGGGCATGGCTGAGTCACCAGTTACCAGGAAATCAGTGTTAACTCTCAGTGCTGTTAAGGCTAGGGAGTCTTCAGACTGTCTTATTTTTATTCAGCCACTAGTAAAGGACTTAATTATTAAGCAGGACATCCTTAATAGATTAAAGTGACAGCCTGACACATTTTTTAAACTGTGTTTATAAATTTGCACAAACTGAAATTATATTTTATTTTTCTCCAGGTTTCCCTCATCATGTTATTATCCAGGGAAAATGTACTGCTACAATTTTCTTTTCTGAAGTTGAATGACAGTGTTGTATTAATAAGTTATTGCTATTTAGCTAGAAATACAATGGCAAAATGTTTTATAACCTATTTTATTCTGAATCATAGCCACTCAGTTTTTGGAAATGTTTGCATTTTTCTTCCTTGGAGAACACTCAAGAAATTACCTAGGCAGTAATTTTCTTAAAATTGGTCAAATAAAAAAGACTTAAAACTGAATCCAGGGCTGTCGAGGTGGCTTATGCCTGTAATCCCAACAATTTATGAGGCCAAAGCTGAAGGATCGCTTGAGCCCAGGAGTTTGAGACTAGCCTGGGCAACAAAGCAAGACCCTGTCTCTGCAAAATATAAAAAAATTAGCCAGGCATGGTGGCACACACCTATAGTCCTAGCTACTCAGGAGGCTGAGACAGGAGTCCGAAGCTGCAATGAACTGTGATTACGATTACACCACTGTGCTCTAGCCTGGTGGGTGACAGAATGAGATACTATCTCTTTTTTTTTTTTTTTTAAGCATTCTGTATTCTACACCACCTTTCACAGTTACATTTTAGGACCATAGTTTTTATAACATGATTAATACCAGTGAAATTAATCACCTGATAAGTAATTTGTCCTAAAAGATGCAATATCAACAAATGCCTATGGTTCTATGAGCATTTTTTGCCATCTGTGGATATAATGTCTAATTTCATCAAATTTTAAAATATTTCCCCAAAACTCCTTTTTCGAGTTTATGTATTATGTTCATATACTCTAAAATATATATAGTCCACATACCTAAGGGATATTGAAGTTGAATTTTAATTAACATATGTAACTTTGTTTTAATGCCAAGACAGCTTTATAAAAAAAAAAAAACTATCAGATACTTTAAATGGTTCCGACATCCTAAATAAAATATAACACATGTCCTTATGTAGTTAATAAAATCTATATAACACACTCCTCAACCTGAAGTTGGAGCACTGCACAAGTTTATGTAATTACTACATAGCCCATTTTTTCATTTGCTTTTCTAGTGTTGCTAAGGTACTTTGAATGAAGTATTCAAACCAAACCTTTTTTTTTTTTTTTTTTGGCTAAAGGTGTATTTGAAAAAAATGATAAACAGTGTTACCATGAACTTAAATATGCAAAACTTGAATTAACCAGAATGCTCATGAAATTTACTTTTCTTTTTTTTTGGTAGGGCCGGGGGTTGGGTTGAGGGGTCAGAATTTTCATGTTGAGGACAAAATAGCAACCTTTTCAATTCTATGAAGGCGTTTTTTGTTTGTTTAAGGAAAAATTTTGTTTTCTTATGCTTTTATTCTGTCGTAAAAGCAATGTGTGGGGAGAGGTTTAAGGATTTGGTTAGTTGATGTCTAATGAATATCTTTATTGAATAACTTGATAAAAGATTTCAAGAAAAATTTCGGTGGTACTAAAAGTAGAAATACCACAAAAATCTGACTGATATGTATAATATATTTATATGGCTATAAAGGATATATCGCTCCAAAGTTGTAACTACAGTAGACATTTTTCTCTATTATGATATGCTAACTGATGTAAAAATAAATCTGCAAAAAGATTCCCCAAATAAAAATAGTATATCAATATCCTAAAGATTTACTATAAATTACTAAGTTTTCACTTTAATATACTAATGTTTTTTTCTGTTGACTCTGAGATATAGGGTACATTTGATATTTTAATCTAGATGAAACATTGTCTGCTAGTTATATTCAGATTCTGTAATCTAGTAAAGCTGTTTTGCATTTAACTTTAAATATTAAGCAAACTACGGCCGGGCGTGGTGGCTCACGCCTATAATCCCAGCACTTTGGGAGGCCAAGATGGGAGGATCACTTGAGGTCAGGAGTTCGAGACCAGCCTGGCCAACATGGTGAAACCCCGTCTCTATTAAAAATACAAAAATCAGCCAGGCATGATGGTGCACATATAATCCCAGCTACTCTGGAGGCTGAGGCAGAAGAATCACTTGAACCCTGGAGGCAGAGGTTGCAATGAGCCAAGATCGCACCACTGCACTCCAGGCTGGGCAATAGCAAGACTCCATCTCAATAAATAAATAAATAAATAAATATTAAGCAAACTATACTTGAACATCTTAGTAGCTTATGACTTTTCATCTTTAATTTGTTATAAATATGAAAATGGAATTTTGGCATTGTCTTACATTTTTTTATCATAGATCTACCTATTTAAAACTTACTTCATATTACTTTTTTTCCAGATAGGAATATAAATTATTTTCTTGGATCTAGGTGCTTTAATTTACAATGACAGTTGACACTTCTCAGGACACACCTGAGGATACTTATTTTGAATAGTGTAAGAGTATTCTAACTTTTGTCATTAAATTCATTTTTCATGTAATATTCATTCCTATGAAAGTTTTGTGGTTTAACAATCACTGCATACCCTTAAATAGTCACAGATTCATTTGCATGAGGTATGTGAAAGTAATGTCTTGAAATGAAATATAAATCCAGGATTTATTGTATGTTTGGAATGCTTATATTTTTAACCTTCTCCTGATTCCCACATTTCTAGATCAATTCAAAGTTATCTCCTGTTTAAATGATGCTTCCTTTTAAAGCTGTAACTGTCAAGCAGTTTCTTTCATAGAGAAAACATATAGAATTGTCATTTATACATTCTTATGTATTATGCATATATGAAATTTAATTTTTTAAACTGGAATATAATTGGGACACATTACTTCTAACCCCACCTTGAAAAAATTGTGCCATTTAGTAAACATGCAATGAGCCCCATTTAAATTTTTTCTACTGTTTTTGTTATTTTCTCACAGTCAATATAAAAATCAAAAGACAAGAAAAATAGTGAAGTATTGCCTGCAGAGGCTATGATGTTATCTGTGGTATAACTGACTGGGATGGCTATTGAAATCTTGCTAAGCACAATCAGAAGTAACCAAAATATCTTTTAACCAAAATATACTGGGCAGAAGCTGAAGAAAGGATATTTAAGTACACTGAATAATTCCTTACAATATAGTAACATAAATGGAGTCAACTAACACACATAAACCTTTTATGAAATTTGACTATCCATAGTTTATAACATAGGCTTTCAGTTTTATAAGATTTCGAATGATTTTCCTCTTTTCAATTAAACCCATCCTTTTCCTTCATTATCTTTTAGTTCTTAAGACAGAAGAGCAAGATAAGTCTATATTGTGTATGTGTGTTTATATATTATATATATGTATACAATATGTTATAGGTTTTGTTAAGATGTGTTGACATTTGAGTGTACACATATACAGTGTGTGTTTATGTGTATACCGTGAAGGATGGTTTTGACTGTTGAACTATGCTTAATTTAAGTATTTGATTTGATACAGTTGCTACGATTGTATTTGTCAATTTTTTTATTAAAATAATGTGTGTCTTTAAAAGAAATAATGTAAGATACTGTATTAATTTTGTTTGACCAGCATATTATTATGTTTAACAAGCTTGTTACATACATCGTTTGTATGTATCTTGCATATTATATCACCGTTAAGTATTTCTACTTTGTTGATCAGTGTTTGAATTAAACTTCTAAAAGTATAAGACTCATTAAAATCCATTTTTGTTATGTTATATATATTTAATATAAATCCAAAGAATTAATAGGCTAAATATATTTTTAAATAAGATTTTTTAAGTTGCTATATGATTTTTTTCTTATAGCTGTCACAAGATGAAGGTAGAGGCACATTATACAAATACAGACCTGAAGAAGTAGATATTGATGTAAGTATTAGTATGATATATGTGGTCAGTACTCTGTCGTATTCTCCGCCAAAAACACTGGAAATAAGCATGACCAAAAAACTTCTTTCTCCCAAGTCCTCCAAAGTGACATCAGGTAAATTCATATTTTATGTGTGTGTTCTAAATTATTATTCCCTGCCCTCTACATCCCACTGCTCCCTATTGTTAGCAGTCCAACGTTATTAAGCATCACTTAAATGAAAGTAAAAACTGTTTCTGATTTTTAGAAGTTACAGATTGGCTGGACACGGTGGCCCACACCTGTAATCCCAGCACTTTGGGAAGCCGAGGCGGGCGGATCAGTTGAGGCCAGGAGTTTGAGACCAGCCTGGGCAACATAGCAAGACCCTGTCTCTACTAAAAATACAAAAATTAGCTGGGCATGGTGGTACACGCTTGTAATCCCAGCTACTCGGGAGTCTGAGGCCTGAGAATCTCTTGAACCCAGGAGGGAGAGGTGCAGTGAGCCAAGATCATGCCACTGTACTCTAGCCTGGGTTATGGAGTGAGACCCTGCCTCAAAAAAAAAAAGTTATGGAAGACTAGAGACTGGAGACGAAGAATTGCTATGTTTTTCAGATAAAGTTCGGCCTTTAGAAATTTTATCACTACTCCTTTTTAAATTTAGTTTCTTTTAAATCATATTTTAGATTGCTGATTTGCCGTACATTCTTCCCTCATTATACCCCCTTTTCTTTTCTTTTTTTTTTCTTTTTTTTTTTTTTTTGAGTCAGGGTCTCTCTCTGTCACCCAGGTTGAAGTGCAGTGTCATGATCTCAGCTCACTGCAACCTCCACCTCCTGGGTTCAAGTGATTCTTATGCCTCAGACACCCAAATAGCTGGGATCATGGGAGCATGCCACCATGCCCAGCTAACTTTTTGTATTTTTTTTTTTTTTTAGTAGACAGGGTTTTGCCATGTTAGCCAGGCTGGTCTCGACCTCCTGACCTCAGGTCATCCACCCACCTTGGCCTCCCAAAGTGCAGAGATTACGGGGGTGAGCCACCGAGCCCAGCCCCCTACTTTTTCTTTTTAACACCTTTCATTTTGTGTAGGCTGAGTCTTGTTGTCTGACAAAGATAAGGTAGTTATTTTAATAGATAAATGGCAAAGAAGGTAAAGTCTCAAATTTCTTGCTTATGTGTCATTATGCCATAAAGTTGGGGACATATTTCCAATTTGTCCAGTGTTTTCATTTTGAAACATTAAAACTGGTTTATTGTACTATTGAAATTTTATTAGAATACTTTCTTGTACTTTCATAATTAAGAAATTAGGGTAATATTAAGAATTTAAACACTAAAACCCTGATGAAAGTTATTTTTCTCCATTAATAATATTTTTATTTGTATTTCAATTAGAAGTGATCTATTGTTTATATTATTTTCTAAGAATCTAAGAGTGTGTTTTTTAAATATATAACAATAGAATCCAGTAAGCATTTTAATTAAGGACTGCATATATCACTTAACCTATTTAGCAGATTGTAGAGGCAAAATGCTTGCATGCCTATTTTTTAAGGATTCTATTTTTATAAGCTATATTTTAACTTTTATTGATTGAAATAAAGATTTTTGGTCATATAATGACTGCCTACCTCCAATTACAGAAAAAATAAAAAATTGCTAACAAGACATCTTCTCTTATAACCTAGGCCAAGTTAAGCCGATTATGTGAACAAGACAAAGTGGTGCATGCTCTGGAAGAGAAACTTCAGCAACTCCACAAGGAGAAAGTAGGACAATTATGTTTATTGTCTACAATTGATGTTACTTAATATGATTATTATCAGGACACTGATAAGTAAAAAGAATTAATACAATGATGCAGAACATTAAGTGTAATTCTTTTTATCATAATAGTACACGCTTGAGCAAGCTTTGCTATCAGCCAGCCAAGAGATAGAAATGCATGCAGATAACCCAGCAGCCATTCAGACAGTGGTGTTACAAAGGGATGATTTACAAAATGGACTGCTTAGTACGTGTCGAGAACTTTCTCGAGCCACTGCCGTAAGTAGATTTTTTTTTCCCCTAATAAAAGTAGCTTAAATATGTAGTTCTATTTTCTTCTCTTTTTTTAATACTGGGCTCTCTTTAGGATTCTTCTTTATTATTATAGCAGAAAACATTAATTTGTTATTAGTGTGCTTCTGTTTAGGAACATAAAATTAAAAGATTATTTAATTAGTGGGCATTCTGTTATTTACTTATTTACTTAAGAGACAAGGTCTCACTCTGTCACCCAGGCTGGAGTACAGTATTTTGACTATAACTCACTTGTAGCCTGAATCTCTTGGACTCAAGTGAGTGCTTCAGCCTCCCAAGTAGCTGGGACTACAGGCTGGCACTACTACACCTGGCTAGATTTTTTTTTTTTTTTTTTTTTTTTTTTTTCATAGAAATGGGGCCTCACTATGTTGCCCAGACTGGTCTCAAACTCCTGGTCTCAAGTGATTCTTCTGGCTTGGCCTGCCAAAGTGCTGCGATTACAGGTGTAAGCCACCACACCCAGCCAAACATTTTGTCCTTTGTGAAATGAGTGTTTTACAGGGGAGATAAGTACTCCTGTTTATTGCATTAAGAAAATAAGTAGTCTGGATTCGGTGGCTCACTCCTGTAATCCTAGCACTTTTGGAGGCCAAGGTGGGTGAATCACCTGAAGTCAGGAGTTCAAGACCAGCCTGACCAACATGGTGAAACCCCATCTCTACTAAAAATACAAAATTAGCCAGGTGTGGTGGCATGCACCTGTAATGAGGCAGGAGAATCATCTGAGCCTGGGAGGCAGAGGTTGCAGTGAGCTGAGATCGCGCCATTATGCTCCAGCCTGGGCAACAAGACTGAAACTCTGTCTCAATCAATCAATCAATAGAAATATAAATAGCAAGGCTGGGTGCAGTGGCTCACACCTGTAATCCCAAGATTTTGGGAGGCCGAGGCAGGTGGGTCACTTGAGGTCAGGAGTTTGAGACTTGCCTGGCCAACATGGTGAAACCTCGTCTCTACCAAAATATAAAAATTAGCTGGGCGTGGTGGCAGGTGCCTGTAACCCTAGCTACTTGGGAGGCTGAGGCACGAGAATTGCTTGAACCTAGGAGGCAGAGGTTGCAGTGAGCCAAGATCATGCCACTGCACTCCAGCCTGGGCAACAGAGTGAGACTCTGTTTCAAAAAAAAAAAAAAAAAAAGAAAAGAAAGAAATGTACGTAACAGAACCTTGTAACTCATAGTCATATAACTATGACTGTGAGTCTCTTGGAATTACCAAATCTAAAAGTCTTAACTTGCAGCTTATAAAATGAGTGTTTTATGAGTTTAAACAGCTGGCTTTAGGTCCTATGATGTGGTCATCTCTATAAACATAGTAAGAGCACCAGTCCAAGCAGCTCTTTGAAAGAGAAATCTTAGGAAAAACTGCCATGTTATATAAAACTGCTCCCAAACCCTTGTCTGTACCTTCAATGGGCTAGGGAGCAGCTATCTTTTAAGAAGAGCCACAGACAGTATAGCTTAATTTAGAGAAGTCTTTCCAGGCTGGCAAGATCCCAGAATCTCAACTTGGCTTCTATTCTGAACCCTGAATTCCAAACGTGAGCTATTTTTAGAGGAATATACCATGATTTTAAAATCACTGAAAACTTAGTTTGAGGAATTCTTAAATACTTTATATTTCTATTTCCATTTTTAAAATACTGTTATTTCTGTTGTCTCATTTGAGTCTTAATTATATTGTCATGTTTATAGACTTTTTAAAAATTTAATATCCTTTCCATTGTGAGTATCTTGAAATAAGAAACTATGTCTCATTCACATTGGATGAATGATTGAGCTGAATGACCTACCCAAGGTTACAAAGCTAATAAATAATATACCTAAAACTCAAATCCAGATCTTCTTACCACATTTCTGAAGACTTAGATCTACATGGATTTCTGTAATATAGTCATAAAGAAAATATAAGCACCCGAAATACTGTCTACAAGGAAGTAGTACTGAGCTAATCAAGGATAGGTAGGATTTGGATACAACGAGAAGAGAAGTGAAGAGTGGTTTATTCAAATAATACAAAACACCTTAAGCCACAGCAAAGATGAGAACGTAGGAGACATGTTTGGAAAAGGAGGAAATAGAACTAACAGCCTGACTGGGATAGAGGATTCCTGTGAGAGGATAGAAAATGTGAGATTAGAAAGGGAAAATGGAGTTAAATTGTCAGTGCCAAGCTAATGAGAAGCCCAGGGTCTCTGTGACAACTTGAGTCAAATCAAAATGGTAGGCTCTACAGACATTTAGTTGGAAACTATTTAATGATTTGGTGTCTGCTCATGAAATTCCGATTTTAGAGAATCCCTTTCCTTATCAACTGGGATTAATAAATAAATCTCATCAGTAGGCTTAGAATTTGCTCCATCTCAAGGTTAACTTTAGCCCAGATGGGAAATTTGTTAAAAATATCTTAATAGAAATGAATTTTGCCAGGAGTGCTGGCTCACGCCTGTAATCTCAGTACTTTGGAAGGCTGAGGCAGGAGGATTGCTTGGGCCCAGGAGTTTGAGACCAAACTGGGCAATTTGGGGAGACCCTATCTCTACAAGAAACAAAAAAGTAGCTGGGCATGGTGGTGTACACCTGTGATCCTAGCTACTTAGGAGACTGAGGTGGGAGGATCTCTTGAGCCCAGGAGGTCAAGCCTGCGTGATTGCGCCACTGCACTCCAGCCTGGGTGATAGAGTGATACACTGTCTCTAAAACAAAATCGTTAATAATAGAAGGCCAGGCATGGTGGCTCACGCCTGTAATCCCAGCACTTTGGGAGGCCGAGACGGGCAGATCACGAGGTCAGGAGTTCAAGACCAGCCTGGCTGACACAGTGAAACCCCGCCTCTAATAAAAATACAAAAATTAGCCAGGTGTGGGGGCAGATGCCTGTAATCCCAGCTACTCAGGAGGCTGAGGCAGGAGAATTGCTTGAACCCGGGAGGCGGTGGTTGCAGTGAGCCGAGATCGTGCCATTGCGCTCCAGCCTGGGCGACAGAGCGAGACTCCGTCTCAAAAAAAAAAAAAAATTGTAATAATAAATAGAAAATAGGCCAGGCAGGTGCAGTGGCTCAAGCCTGTAATCCTAGCACTTTGGGAGGCCAAGGCAGGCAGATCACCTGCGGCCAGGAGTTCAAACCAGCCTGACCAACATGGAGAAACCCCGCCTCTACTAAAAACATAAAATTAGCCAGGCATAGTGGCGCATGCCTGTAATCCCAGCTACTCAGGAGGCTGAGACAGGAGAATCGCTTGAACCCGGGAGGCTGAGGTTGCGGTAAGCCGAGATCGCGCCATTGCACTCCGGCCTGGGCAACAAGAGTGAAACTCTGTCTCAAAAAAATAAAATAAAATAAAATAAAATAAAATAAAATAAATAGAATAAAATAATATTTGATCTTGTTTGAGTATCCCTTTTTCTGGTTTTTGTCTTATGTAATCACTTTCCTGGTTTCTTTTTCCTTGCCTTCAACAATAATCAGTGGTTATGACAAACCCTCAGAATATATTCTTCTAAGACAAGTCTTATTGCATAGAATACAAACTATGTTATTTGTGCCTTTATGTAAACTTATTTATATTTGTAGCTTAAGGCTGCAAATGTTAGCATGTGCATAACATCATACTGGGCATATGGTTGGCACTCAGTGAATGTTGATTAGATTTAAATTTGAATTACATTTTTGCTGGCAGAATCTCAAAGGATTTCACTGAATCTTTCACAGTCAATTCATAGCACTAGTTCAAATCTAAGCCCCAAGCATAAGGGGTATAACATTAGCACCTCTGTAGATCAAAGCTGTGATTCTGAAACATCTTCTCCTCACCTGGTAGGCCACAAAAGTACACAAAACTAGGATTAGCACAAGGGAAACATGTAAAGCAGTGTTCCCTATACGTTTTATTTATTTTTATTTTATTTTAGGTTTGGGGGTACATGTGTAGGTTTGTTAACTGGGTCTATTGTGTGATGCTGAGGTTTGGAGTATGAATGAGCCCATGACCCAGGTACCTAGCATAGTACTCGATTTCAACCTTTATCCTCCATTCTTTCCCCACCCTCAGTAGTCCCCACTTTCACTGTTACCATCTTTATGTCCATGGAGTACCAGCGTTTAGCTTCCACCTGTAAGTGAGAACATACGGTATTTGGTTTTCTTTTCCTGCATTAATTTACTTAGGATAATGGCCTATGGCCGCATCCATGATGCTGCAAAGGACATGATTTCATTCTTTGTTATGGTTGTGTAGTACCGTGGTATATATGTACCACATTTTCTTTATCCAGTCCACCATTGATGGTCATCTAGGTTGGTTCCATGTCTTTGCTATTGTAAATAGTTCTGTGCTGAACATGCAAGTGCGTGTGTATGTTTGGTAGAAAGATTTGCTTTCTTTTGGATATACTTTTGGATATATACCCAGTCAATGCAATTGCTGGGTCAAATGGTAGTTCTGATTTAAGTTCTTTGAGAAATCTCCAAACTGCTGTCCATAGTGGCCGAACTAATTTATATCTCCACTCACTGTGTATAAGCATTTCCTTTTCTCTGCAGTCTTGCCAGCATCTGTTTTTGTTTTTTTTTTTTTACTTTTTAATAGTAGCCATTCTGATGAATGTGAGATGGTATCTCATTGTGATTTTAATTTGTATTTCTGTGATGATTAGTGATATGGAGCGTTTTTTTATATGCTTATTGGCCACTTGTATGTCTTCCTTTAAGTGTCTGTTCATGTCTTTTGCCCATTTTTTAAAAGGGTTATTTGTTTTGTTTTTTCCTTGTTCAATTGCTTAAGCTCCTTACAGATTCTGCATATTCAACTTTTGTCGGATGGGTAGTTTGCGAGTATTTTCTCTCATTCTGTAGGCTGTTTACTCCATTGATAGTTTCTTTTGCTTTACAGAAGCTCTTTAATTAGCTCCCACTTGTCAATTTTTGTTTTTGTTGCTATTACTTTTTTCTTTTTTCCTTTTTTTTTTTTTTTCTGAGACAGAGACTCACTCTGTTGCCCAGGCTAGAGTGCAGTGGCGCGATCTTTGCTCACTGCAACCTCCACCTCCCAAGTTCAAGCAATTCTTGTGCCTCAGCCTCCCAAGTAGCTGGGATTGTAAATGCCCGCTACCAAGCCTGGCTACTTTTTGTATTTTTAGTAGAGACAGGGTTTCACCATGTTGGCCAGGCTGGTCTCGAACTCCAAGCCTCATGTGATCTGCCCACTTTGGCCTCCCATAATACTGGGATTACAGGCGTGAGTCACCATGCCTGGCTAAAGGATTCTTATAGTTTGAGGCCTGACACTTAAATCTTTAATCCATCTTGAGTTAATTTTTGTATATGGTGAAAGTAACAGGTCAGTTTCATTCTTCTGCATATGGCTAGCCAGCTATTCCAGCACCATTTATTGAATAAGAAGCCCTTTCCACATTGCTTATTTTTGTCAATTTGATCAAATATCAGATGGCCATAGGTGTGTGGCTTAACTTCTGGGTTTTATATTCTGTTCCCTTGGTCTGTGTCTGTTTTTGTACTAGTACCATGAAGTTTTAGTCTGTAGCCTTATAGTATAGTTTGAAGTCAGGTAGTGTAATGCCTCTGGCTTTGTTTTTGTTTAGGATTGCTTTATCTGTTTGGACTCTTGGTTCAATATGAATTTAAGAGTTTTTTTTTTCTAGTTCTGTGAAAAATGATGGTAGTTTGATAGAAATGACATTGAATCTGTAGATTGCTTTGGGCAGTATGACCGTTTTAACAATATTGATTCTTCTAATCCATGAACATGGAATGTTTTTCCATTGGTTTGTGTCATCTATGATTTCTTTCAACAGTGTTTTGTAGTTCTTCCTATAGACATCTTTCACCTCCTTGGTTAGATGCATTCCTAGGAGTGTGTGTGTGTGTGTGTGTGTGTGTGTGTATCGTAAATGGAATTGCATTCTTGATTTGGCTCTCAGCTTGAACATTATTGGTGTGTAGAAATGCCAGTGATTTTTGTACATTGATTTTGTGTCCTGAAACTTTCCTGAAGTCATTTATCAGTTGTAGGAGCCTTTTGATAGGGTCTTTAGGGTTTTCTAGGCATAGGTCACATTGTCCGTGAAGAGAGGTAATTTGACTTCTTTTCCTATTTGGATGCATTTTATTTCTTCCTCTTGCCTGATTGCTCTGACTAGGACTTCCAGTACTATGTTGAATAGGAGTGGTGAGAGTGGGCATCCTTGTCTTTTTCCAGTTCTCAAGGGAAATGCTGGCAGTTTTTGCCCATCTCAGTGTGATGTTGGCTGTATATTTGTCATAGATGGCCTTTACTATTTTAGGGCATATTCCTTCAATATGGATTTATTTCTTAAGGGTTTTTATCATGAAGAGATGCTAGATTTTATCAAAAGCCTTTTCCATGTCTGCTGAGATGATCATATGTTTTTTGTTTTTTATTCTGTTTATGTGGTGACTCACATTTATGATTTGCATATGTTGAACCAATCTTGCATCTTAGAAATGAAGCCTATTTTATCATGGTGAATTAACTTTTTGATATGCCGCTGAATTTGGCTTGCTGGTATCTCATTGAGGATTTTTGCATCTATGTTCATCAGGGATATCGGCCTTTGTTTTCTTTCTTCTTTGTGTCTTTACCAAGTTTTGGTATCAGGGTGATGTTGGCTTCATAGAATGAGTTAAAGAGGAGACCCTCCTCCTTATTTTTTTGGAATAGTTTCAGTAGAATTAATACCAGCTCTTTGTACGTGTGGTAGAAATCGGCTGTGAATCCATCTGATCCGTGCCTTTTTTTGTTTGGCAGGTTTTTTATTACAGATTCAATTTCAGAACTCAATATTGGTCTGTTAAGTGTTTCAGTTTCTTCCTGATTCAATCTTGGGAGATTGTATATTTCCAGGAATTTATCTATTTCATCTAGATTTTCTAGTTTGTGTGCATAGTGGTGTTCGTAATTGTCTCTAAGAATCCTGTGTATGTCTGTGGGATCCATTGTAATGTCACCTTTGTTGCTTCTCATTGTGCTTATTTGGATCTTCTTTTTTTCTTTATTATTCTTGCTAACAGTCTGTCAATGTTGTTTTTGTTTTCGAAGAACCAACTTTTGATTTCCCCAGGCTGGTGTGGTGGCTCATACTTGTAATCCTAGCACTTTGGGAGGCTGAGGTAGGCAGATTACTTGAGCCCAGGATTTTGGGACCAGCCTAAGCAATATGGTGAAACTCCATCTCTACAAAAAAAAAAAAACTAGCCGAGCACAGTGGCATGTGCCTGGAGTGCCAACTACTCGGGAGGCTGAGGCAGCAGGATGACCTGAGCCCAGAGAGGTCCCGGACAACAAAGTGAGACCCTATTTCAAAAAACAAAACAAAAGAAAATCCACAAAAAAGCCAACAGAAGTGTGGCGCAGTAGTAGTTATTTATTTAAATCTTCCCCTGTGTGCTAGCCTTTCTATTTTTATTATATCTAGAATTTTTAACAATGAAAAGCAAGCACTTTCTTTGAGATGAGAAGATAGTTTTGTTTCATAGAAAACATTAGAGAAGAAACTAAACATGGGAGTTAAAGATTACAAATAGCTAAAACATAGAATGACTACAATTGTGGTCATAAACTAGAAATTTAAAATATGGATAGCTTTATAATTGTGGCTGATAGTTGAGCCTCACTTTATACAGTTTGAGTTGGTGCCCTTTTAAACATCTTTTTAGTGTGTTTCAAGTCGAGGCTAAGTGAAAAAATAATAATAAAACGTAAACATCTTTTTAGGTTAAAAAAAGCCAGTGTAGTCATTAGATAGTGTAATGAGGCATGGCATGTGCTTAATAAGTAGTGATTTTATTTGAGAAGCAGTTACATGACAAGTATAAATTTGTAAAAAAAAATTTTTTTTTTAAAACTCCTTAAATAATTAAGCACATTCTTCAAATGTGAGCCAGGAAATCTCTACATCCTGAAGGTAAAATGAAAAAATGAATAAATCAGACATAACTTTCTTTTGATTGACCTGAAAAATCAACTGCTTCTAATACCAGTTGGCAGGACTGTTATGGTGGAGTATTAGTGACCAAAAATTAACATTCTAATTTTTTTGCCTGATCCTCGAAATATACCAGTAAAATTAATTTAAATATCATAAGGCTTTGATTTTCCAAGATATAGTGGTGGGCATTAATTTGTAATATTACTTAAATTTGGAAAGAGATGTTTGAGTTTAAATTAGGAAGTTAATGAATAATTACACTACATCTATTGCCTCTCCCTCATTTTGATATTAAAAACCTATGTCAATACTTTTCCAAAGTTGTAGGTTTTATTTTTTAATGAAAAGCAGAAAAATGAATTGACATTTCTTAAATTAAAACTTAGAAGCCCTAATTGAGAAGCAAACCAGAAGTAAAACAGTTTATTAGCTCTAAGAATAATAGTAATTATTTGCTTTTTTTTAAACTGTAGCCACCTGTAGTCTTACAATATTTACTTGATTATTAAAAAAAGAGGCAATGTGACAGCAAAATACAGAGAAAACAATTTGAGATTTGTGTCTAGTGTATTGTGTAACCATTCCCTTGAGCAGATTTTGTTGTAAATTGCCATTGATTTTAGATAAGAAAAGGAAAGTTTTCCTCATATTAAAAACTTGGAAATGAATCATTGGTTTTGATTTTTTTTTAATAGAATTTTTTTGTAGAGATGAGATCTCCCTATGTTGCCCAGGCTGGTCTTGCATTCCTGAGCTCAGGAGATTCTCCCACCTCAGCCTCCCAAACTGCTGGGATTACAGGCGTAAGCCACCATGCCCGGCCATTAATCCTTTCTTAATAAAGGACAGAGTATATATCTGCTATATAGCCATCTAGCTAAATATTAAAATCCTTAACTGATTTTTTTGGAAATCTGGAATTTCATTACATTCCTACTTCACTTTCTCCCCCACACAGTGGCCAAGTCTTGTCTCAGTACAGACTACATAGAAGTAAGCACTATTAAAATTTACTTGTTCCATACCCTAAACTTAGACAATTTATTTTAAAAAATCTTGGCCAGGCCTGCTGGCTCCTATGTGTAATCCCAGCACTTTGGGAGGCTGAGGCAGGAGAATTGCTTTAGCCTAGGAGTTCAAGACCAGCCTGGACAACATAGTGAGACCTCAAGTTTACAGAAGATTAAAAAACAATACCCCAGCATGGTGGTGTGCACCTGTACTACTCAGGAGGCCAAGGTGGGAGGATTGCTTGAGCCTGGGGAGTTGAGGCTGCAGTGAGCTGAGATCACACCACTGCACTCCAGCCCAGGTGACAGAGTGAGAAAAAAGTCTGGCCTGGCACAGAGGCTCACACCTGTAATCCCAGTTCTTTGGAAAGATTGCTTGAGCCCAGGAGTTCAAGACCAGCCTGAGCAACATGGTGAAACCCCAAATTAAAAAATTATCTGGACATGGTGGTGCAAACCTGTAGTCCTAGCTACTTGGGAGACTGAGGCAGGAGGATTGCTTGAGCCCAGGAGTTCAAGGCTGCAGTGAATTATGATCACGCCACTGCACTCTAGCCTGGGCAGCAGAGCAAAACCCTGTCTCTAGAAAACTCTGCAGCAATCCCTCCTCCTGCCCAACATGCACACTATTTTTTTTCTTTTCTTGGAATATAACATGTTCTCAGAAAAGCACACAGTTTAGGAGTTTAGCCAATATCTATATCGAGACATTGAATTTTACTAGCATACCAGAGGCTCCTCTCCCAAAAGGACCACTACCAGACTTTTTTCTTCTTTCTTTTCCTTTAACTTTTTTAAATTGTTTTAGAGACAGAGTATTGCTACATTACCCAGATGGGAGTGCAGTGGCTATTCACAGGTGCAGTCATAGCACACCACAGCCTCTAACTCTTAGCCTCAAGTGATCCTCCCCCTGCCCAGTCTCCTGAGTAGCTATAGCCTAGCACCTGACATTTAAACTATAGGTGAGTTTTGCCTATTTTTGAACTTGTTTTTTGGAGACAAAGTCTCTTACACAGGCTGGAGTACAATGGCACAATCTCAGCTCACTGCAACCTCCACCTCGCTCAAGCGATCCTCTCACCTCAGCCTCCCAAGTAGCTGGGACTACAGACATGTGCCACCATATCTAATTTCTGTATACTTTGCAGAGATGGGATTTCACCATGTTGCCCAGGCTGGTCTCAGATTCCTGGGCTCAAGCAATCCATCCATCTCGGCCTCCTAAACTGCTGGGATTACAGGCATGAGCCACTGCACTCCGTCTTGAACTTTATGTGAAGTGTAACCATATACTCTTTGCCTGGCTTCCTTTAACTTATGAGGTTCATCCATATAGTTCCAGATTGAAAGAATCCATTCAGGCGGGCAGATCACCTGAGGTCAGGAGTTCAAGACCAGCCTGACCAACATGGAGAAACCCCGTCTCTACTAAAAATACAAAAATTAGCCGGACATGGTGGCGCATGCCTGTAATCCCAACTACTCGGGAGCCTGAGGCAGGTGAATCGCTTGAACCCGGGAGGCAGAGGTTGCGATGCGCTGAGATCGCACCGTTACACTCCAGCCTGGGCAACAAGAGTGAAACTCCGTCTCAAAAAAAAGAAGGCCAGCCGCGGGTGGCTCATGGGTGTAATCCCAGCACTTTGGGAGGCTGAGGCAGGCGGATCATGAGGTCAGGAGATTAAGACCATCCTGGCTAACACGGTGAAACCACGTCTCTACTAAAAATAAAAAAAAGTTATCCAGGCGTGGTGGTGCGCACCTGTAGTACCACGTATCCCAGCTATTCGGGAGGTCGATGCAGAAGAATCACTTGAACCTGGGAGGCAGAGGTTGCAGTGAGCCGAGGTCATGCCACTGCACTCCAGCCTAGGCGACAGCACAAGGCGCCATCTCAAAAAAGAGTTCATTCATTATCTTTTTTTTTTTTTTTTTTTTGAGATGGAGTCTCGCACTGTCGCCTGAGCTGGAGTGCAGTGACACCATCTCGGCTCACTGCAACCTCCACCTCCCAGGTTCAAGCGATTCTCCTGTCTTGGCCTCCCAAGTAGCTGGGACTACAGGCACCCACCACCAAGCCCAGATAATTTTTTTGTATTTTTAGTAGAGACAGGGTTTCACTATGTTGACCAGGCTGGTCTTAAACTCCTGACCTCGTGATCCCCCTGCCTCAGCCTCCCAGAGTGCTGAGATTACAGGCGTGAGCCACCGCACCTGGCCTTCATTTATTCTCTTAACTGTATAGCCTGGCATTCTCTACTTTTTATTGAAAGCACTATTTTGTGTCAAGTACTTGAGATTTTAAGGTAATTGTATATTTGAAAAGTATTAGCCCTTTTAAATTATCTTGCTATATTAGCTTCTTGACCACAAATACGTAAGGTCATATTTAAAGATTATTAGCATGGTACTCGTATAATCTAGTAAATTCTTTAATGAAATACCTAGCCAGATGTTGGGAGGAAATGTGTTGTGCCATTTCTGCCCTTTCCTCGCTGTCCTCTGTTGTCTTGTGTTCCTACCCACCTGGTAATCATGTTTGAGGAGCTGAGGTAAAGACAGAAACAGGTAGGCCTAGCAGGATTACAGGACTTGGGCCAGTTCAGTGGCAGGACTCTCCAGGTTAGGAAAATTGAAAGTATACTGTGCCTCTTCACTTCTAAAATACTGATAAAGGAATGTCTAGCTCTCAATCTGTATTTTTAATGTTTCTTTAAGAAAGAGAAGGATTCCTACCATCCTGAAATGTTCTTATACTTAAATGCCTCTGCAGTGCAGTTAGGCCTACCCTGAACTCTGCATTTCCACAAGGGAGCTTAGGTGTTAGCCTGTAATACCCTCTTAGCTACTGGGCTGTCATTGGATCTGTTGTCTTAATTTACCCTCCCTAAAGCCATCAAAGACCCACTATTTAAATTTGCTGTCTGTGTGGTGCATACAAATTAAACCATGGCTAGAATTAATTTTTGTTAAAGGAAATTAATTTTCATATTTATTCATGTAAAAAGAATTTGCTGACTAGATGTGGTGGCTCACACCTGTAATCTCAGCACTTTGAGAGGCCAAGGCTGGTGGAATCACTTGAGACCAGCAGTTAGAGAGCAACCTGGGCAACATGGCAAAATCCTATCTTCACAAAAAAAAAAAAATATATATATATATATATATATAAATATCTGTATATACACACACACACACACACACAAAATATTAGCCGGGCATAGGGGTGATGGCACACATCTGTTTTCCCAGTACATTTTGAATAATTTTTCTTCACCTAAGATTTTTTTTAATTAAAAAAAAAAAAGAAGACTGGCAAGATAGCTTCAGTTTTTTGTCTTTTTTTTTTTTCTTTTTGGAGACATGGTCTTCATCTGTCACCCAGGCTGGAGTACAGTAGCACAATTTTGGCTCACTGCAACCTCCGCCTCTGGGCTCAAGCAATCCTTCCACCTCAGCCCTGCCCCAAGTAGCTGGGACCACAGGCAAGCGCCACCGCACCCAGATAATTTTTGTATTTTTTCGTAGAGATGGGGTCTCTCTATGTTGCCCAGGCTGGTCTCGAGCTCCTGGGCTCAAGTGATCCACCTGCCTCAGCCTCCTAAAGTGCTGGGATTACAGGCGAGAACCACCACACCCAGCCAATCACCTAAATTTTCTAAAGTTATTTTAAGTTAGTTACAGAATATACAAAATAAGATAGCTCTTTATTTTTTTTCTTTTACTTTATTTATTTATTTATTTTTTGAGTCGGAGTCTCGCAATGTCACCCAGGGTGGACTGCAATGGCGCAATCTCGGCTCACTGCAACCTCCGCCTCCCAGGTTCAAGCGATTTTCCTGCCTCAGCCTCCCAAGCAGCTGGGATTACAGGCGCCTGCCACTGCGCCTGGGTAATTTTTTTTTTTTTTTTTTTTGTACTTTTAGTAGAGACAGGGTTTCGTTATGTTGGTCAGGTAGTTTCAAACTCCTGACCTCGTCATCTGCCTGCCTCAGCCTCCTGAGGCGCAATCTCGGCTCACTGCAACCTCTGCTTCCTAGGTGCAAGCGATTCTCCCTCCACAGGCTTCCAAGTAGCTAGGACCACAGGCACAAGTCATTGGGCCCAGCTAATTTTTGTTTTCAGTAGAGACAGGGTTTCACCGTGTTGGCCAGGGTGGTCTCAAACTGCTGAGCTCAAGTGATCTGCCCCCGTCAGCCTCCCAAAGTGCTGAGATTACAGATGTGAGCCACTGCGTCTGGCAGATGATGTATTTTTAAGCACCTCTAGAATTATTCTATATTCAACAAATGACAAGCTGTTAAAGACCAAACATCAAAATCTTCTCTGTGATATTATTGGTTTGGGGGTGATTTTTTTTCCAAAGGAGAAAAGTACAGATGGATAATAGTGTCTATATTGAGTCTTCACAAACAGGATTCACTGAATTGTTTAAATAGCTAGCTAAATTCATTTGTTTTATTGTATTACTATAAGCTTATTGTAAGTAAAGTCATGTCAAGCCTCTGATGTTATTGAAATTCCAATATGCTAAAATACAAACTATTTTCATTCATGGAGAACTTTTAATGAAGACAGATAAGAAAATGCTTTATTTATGCCTCTTCTACATTTTAGGAAATAAACAGCAGCACAATAATACTTAGGTTGCTTAGTAAATTTTTGTTGAATTGAGTTTTAAAAAGGGACAAAAATGGTTATAAAAATTCCTGTTTTGCTAAGGATAAACTATATGACTTTCTAAAATCTAGAAAGTTACAATTGGAGTGATAACACCATAAAAGCACGTTTTCCCCATTAAAGTAATTAATTAACACTTTTTGGTTTTAGGAATTGGAACGAGCATGGAGAGAATATGATAAGTTAGAATACGATGTAACTGTTACCAGGAACCAGATGCAAGAGCAGCTGGATCACCTTGGTGAAGTTCAGGTACAAAAGTATAATATTCTTTATGTTGTTTTAACTGATTTTACTCGTACTGTACAATCCACCTTGTTAGATTTACACATACCCATAACAGTTTTTACATTATTGGCTACCTGAGACCTGGATTTGAATACTTTTAATGACAGGAATCTTACTATCTCACAAAGGAGACCATCCCCTCTTGTTTAAGAGTTCTTTGTTCTGTTGGGCACATGGTGAGCCCTGGAGTGTTCTGTGCTCCTATCGGTCTCAGCTCTACAGTTTCCTAAAAACATGGTTTCATATCCTTTCACAGGTCCATCTGTGTCACTTGGTATTGAGATGTTGAATTATATGGATTTATCAAATAATGAATATTTTATCTTTTATCTTTTTTTTTTTTTTGAGACAGAGTTTTGCTCTTGTTGCCCAGGCTGGAGTGCAATGGCGCGATCTTGGCTCACCGCAACCTCTGCCTCCCGGGTTCAAGCGATTCTCCTGCCTCAGCCTCCCGAGTAGCTGGGATCACAGGCATGCACCACCAAGCCTTATTAGAATAGGGGAAGATACAGCACCATTTGCTATAAAGAATCCAGTTAATAAGCAAACAGATCTGAGACCTAGTTCCAAGGGTTAGTTTTCTTATCTATAAAATAGAAATAATAATACTTGGCCAGGCATAGTGGCTCACGCCTATAGTCCCAGCACTTTCGGAAGCTGAAGTGGGTAGATCACCTGAGGTCAGGAGTTCGAGACCAGCCTGGCCAACATGGCGAAACCCTGTCTGTACTATAAATACAAAAATGAGGTGTAGTGGCAGGCATCTGTAATCCCAGCTACTTGGGAGGCTGAGGCAGGAGAATCACTTGAACCCACGAGGTGGAGGTTGCAGTGAGCTGAGATCGCACCACTGTACTCCAGCCTGAGCGACGGAGCAAGACTCTATCTCAAAAAAAAAAAAAAAAAAAAGAAAAAGAAGTAATAATACTTGTCTTAAAATGTTGCTCTGAGGAACGCAGATAATACATGTTTTAGAAAATAATAAAAGTTACATCATGCTTATGACCCAATGTAAATTTGAACATTTTAGTTGGAAATGCATGGACTTAACAGACAGATCAATACATTGAATGAAAAATTAGTTAAGTTCGAGACCAACCAGCCTGACCAACATGGGGAAACCCCATCTGTACTAAAAAATACAAAATTAGCCAGGATCACGAGGGCAGGAGCTCAAGACCAGCCTGGCCAAGATTGTGAAACCCCTTCTCTACTAAAAATACAAAATTTGCCGAGCTTGGTGGCAGGCACCTGTAATCCAAGCTACTCCGGAGGCTGAGGCAGGAGAATCGCTTGAACCCGGGAGGTGGAGGTTGCAGGGAGCCAAGATCATACCATTGTACTCCACCCTGGGCAACAAGGGCGAAGCTCCATCTCAAAAAAAAAAAATAAAAGATTAGTAAGGTTGAATCAGAAATTCAGCTGCCCTCTATCTGTGCTGTCCAGCATAGTACTGGCCACATGTAGTTGTTGGGCATATGAAATGTGACTATTGTGACTATGCAACTAAAACTGAACTTTTAGTTGTATTCATGTTAACTATCTAAATTTATTTACTTGTTTATTGAATCAGGGTTTTGTTCTGTCACCCAGGCTGGAGTGCAGTAGCATGATCCTAGATGAAACCTTGAACTCCTGGGCCCAAGTGATCCTCCCACCTCAGCCTTCCAAAGTTCTGGGATCGGCTGGACACATTGGCTCATGCCTGTAATCCCAGCACTTTGGGAGGCCGTGGTGGGAGGATCACTTGAGGCCAGAAGTTTGAGACCAGCCTGGCCAACACAGTGAAACCCCACCTCTACAAAAATACAAAAATTAGCTGGGCACTTGTGGTCCCAGCTACTTGGAAGGCTGAGGCAGGAGAATCGCATGAGCCTGGGAGGCAGAGGTTGCAGTGGAGTGGAGATCACGCAACTGTATGCCAGCCTGGGCGACAAAGGGAGACTGTGTCTCAAAAAAAAAATCACAAAGTGCTGGGATTACAGGCATGAGTCACCAAGCCCAGTTTATCTAAATTTAAATGGCCACATGTGGCTGGGACTTCTGTATTGGACACTGAAGTTACATTGTCAGTAATCAGCTACAATAATCAGCTACAGGCACCTGTAATCCCAGCTACTCAGGAGGCTGTGGCAGGAGAGTCACTTCAACCTGGGAGACGGAGGTTGCAGTGATCGGAGATCACACCATTGCACTCCAGCCTGAGTGATGGGCAAAAGTCCATTAAAAAAAAAAAATATCTAAGAAATCAGCTACAAAAATGAGATGCTAAATACACTAGAAAAACAGCTATAAATACCTAAGATATTACTAGAGGTCAGCAAACTTTCTGTAAACAGCCAGATCTGTCACATATTATTTACTGTTTTTTGTTATTTTATAACTTCTTTTTTTTTTTTTGAGACAGAGTTTCACTCTTGTTACCCAGGCTGGTGTGCAGTGGTGTGATCTCTGCTCACTGCAACCTCCGCCTCTCATGTTGAAGTGATTCTCCTGCCTCAGCCTTCCTAGTAGCTGGGATTACAGGCATATGCCACCATACCTGGCTAATTTTTGTATTTTTAGTAGAGACAAGGTTTCACCATGTTAGCCAGGCTGGTCTTGAACACCTGACCTCAGGTGATCTGCCCGCCTCGGCCTCCCAGAGTGCTAAGATTACAGGCATGAGCCACCGTGCCCAGCTATAACTTCTTAAAAATTGTAAAATTTGTTCTTAACTCACAGGCCATACCAAAAGAGGCTGCAGGCCACAGAAATTTGCCAATCCCAGATTTAACCTGCCAAAAATATATATTTATTATGAAAATTTAGTAACCTTATTACAGGATATAAGAGAAGACCTGAATTAATGGAGAGGTGTAATTGTATACCATATTCATGGATGGTCTGATTTAACATTATCACAATGAAAATTCTTCCCGTAAATGCAATTTTATTCCAACCAAATTTCCAGTAGAATTTTCTAAAGAAATTTCTGAAATGGCTCTAATATTTTTAAGGTATAATAAAAACCACAAGTAGTTAAGACATTTCAAAAAAAATAAAAGAATGAGAAGTCGTACTCTATGAATGGTAACATTGCATATACAGCCTTAGACCAGTTACATAACAACTCTGGGTCTCAGTTTCCACAACTATAAAATAAAATAATACCTACTCCTGCTAGGTTATTATGAGGATAAATATGTTTATATTTTGCAGCATGTAGAATAAAACCAGGCATATAAAACACACTATATAAGTGTTTGTTAAATAAATAAACAAAGAAACATAATGTAAAACTATAGTGTTAAACATGGTACAGGAAAAAATAGACCAATGGAACAGAATAGAGTTCAGCAGCAGACCATGAATATCCACAAAGCAGAGAGAGAAAGAAAGAGAGAATTGTTGAACAGCATTTGGCTTTATCAAAGTTAAAGATTTACCCTCAATGAAGGCAACATAGACAAAGTAAAAAGATGACCTACTGGGAGGATGTATGTTTTACCTCAAAAATTCAACAAGGGATAACTATTTAGATTTGCAAGGAAGTTTTTCTTTTTGATTTGCAGAAATAATCCTTTAGAAAAACATACAAAGAACATGAGTAACTAATCATAGGAAAACTGAAATTACTAACAAGTGTTTGAAAAATAGTTCAAAGTTGGCTGGGCACAGTGGTGTATGCCTGTAATCCCAGCACTTTGGGAGGCCAAGTCAGACAGATCACTTGAGGGTCTGGAGTTCGAGACCAGCCTGGCCAACATGGCGAAACCTCATCTCTACTAAAATACAAAAAAAAAGAGAGCTGGGCATGGTGTCACACACCTGTAATTCCAGCTACTTGGGAGGCTGAGGCAGGAGGATTGCTTGAACCCAGGAGGCAGAGGTTGCAGTGAGCCAAGATCACATCGCTGCACTCCAGCCTGGGTGGCCGAGTGAGACTCAGCCTCAAAAAAAATGAAAGAAAAAGAAAAATAGTTCAAAGTCAGTAGTAACCAGAGAAATGCAAATAAAATAAAAATTAGATTTGCATTGTATACCATTTCAGATTGGCAAAAATGTGTCTATACATATATATATCTTTTAAATTTTATAAAAGTAATACATGTTGTATATAGATGTGCAAGGATCTGTTATTTATAGTGATTTTCCCATCCTCTGTGTCAGTATTTACATCTCTGGGCTGTCGTTGTGTTTGGCTCTTGCATGGGTACTTTCTTTTTTTTTTACTTTTTGATGCTTCCAGGCTGTAGCTTGGAAAACTAGATAAACTTAGGTTATGTAGTGCCTTTTTGGAGCAGCATTAATTCATAGTCTTTAGGCTTATAGACTTTTCTTGAGTTTTTTCTTTTTCTTTTTTTAATCTTTTGATCAACTCCCAAGTGCTTGGAAGACTTTGAAAACATATTGCTTTTTTTTTTCCCCTGTGACAGAGTCTCACTCTGTCACCTAGGCTGGAGGACAGTGGCACGATCTTGGCTCACTGCAACCTCTTCCCCCAGGCTCAAGTGATCCTCTCACCTCAGCCTCCCAAGTAGCTGGGACCACAGACATACACCACCCCGCCCAGCTAAGTTTTTGTATTTTTGGTAGAGATGGGGTTTTTCTGTGTTTCCCAGGCAGGTCTTGAACTCCTGAGCTTAAGCAATCCGCCCACTTCAGCCTCCCAAAGTGCTGGGATTATAGGTGTGAGCCACTGTGCCTGGCTGAAAACATATTTCTACCCATTAGAGGACTTTTTTAGCATATTGATGCAATACTGATTATATTCTAATATCTATAGTCATTAGTAACTGATACTCAGCCAAAGAAAATATTGTTCTAGGCAATGTGACAGTTTTTGTATGTCATTGCCTATTTTTAAAAATAAAGTTACATTCCTAGAATAGTGTTTAGTATTATCCAGAATGGTGTTATTATTACCCTATTTATGAATAAGAATCATAGATTTCTAACAGAATCTCAGAGAAAACCAATGTAATCTTATTTTGGTTTCAGTTAGTGTATTCAACCTGAGGGCATGATGTGGAATTTTAAAAGTAAGAAAATTGGCCGGGCGCGGTGGCTCACACCTGTAATCCCAGCACTTTGGGAGGCCGAGGAGAGCGGATCAACTGAGGTCAGGAGTTCAAGACCAGCCTGGCCAACATGGTGAAACCCCGTCTCTACTAAAAATACAAAATTAGCCGGGTGTGGTGGCACATGCCTGTAATCCTAGCTACTCGGGAGGCTGAGGCAGGGCAATTGCTTGAACCCGGGAGGTAGAGGTTGCAGTGAGCTGAGATTATGCCATTGCACAAAATACAAAAATTATGGCACGGCACACGCCGTAATCCCCGCTACTGAGGAAGCTGAGGCAGCAGAATCACTTGCACCCAGGAGGCAGAGGCTGCAGTGAACTGAGAACTTGCCACTGCACTCCAGCCTGGGCGACAGAGCAAGATTCTGTCTCAAAAAAAAAATAAAAATAAAAAAAATACATTTAAACTCTGTCAGTCAAAATTCATCTTGATATATTTTGTTAGTTGTACCTTTGTTGTTGTTTTTATGTTCTAGAACCTAGGAAGCTAGTACACCTTCCATTTCTCACCCGTTCCCCAATGCCCTGCCACATCTCCCCCTCCCAGAAATTATTTTTTCTTTTGGGGTTTGTTTCTGCTCTGTTTTCATTCTCTCTGTATTTTCCATTTTGGGTCCCTTTTAATCAATATGCCTTCCTGGTATCATAAATAATGCAAGACAAAGCTTATTGGAAAGATTTAAAATAGTATATTTAAGTATGAAAATTAAATATTTTTCTTGCTCTGCTCAGTCTTTTATATTTGCCACTGGAATTGCAAAATTGGGAGAGTCACATCAATCATATTAAATATTCGTAACACTTAATTCACTGCAATTTGCATTTTTAAATGTAATTTATATAATTAATATATAATCATTTAACTTCAGTGAATGATTTTTTTTCTTATATATGGTCTATCCATTTTTACTGATAGACGGAATCAGCAGGAATTCAGCGTGCACAGATTCAGAAAGAACTTTGGCGAATTCAGGATGTCATGGAAGGGCTGAGTAAACATAAGCAGCAAAGAGGTACTACAGAAATAGGTAAATTAGCTTTGCATTTTATTTTGTGACTGACCACAGTATTACAGTCATGTGTCACTTGGTGACAGATTACATTCTGAGAAATGCATTGTTAGGTGATTGTGTTGTGCAATCAGAGTGTACTTAAACAAATCTAGTTGTATGGCCTACTACACACCTAGGCTATGTGGTATATAGCTTATTGCTCCCAGGTTGCAAACCTGCACAGCATGTGACTGTACTGAATACTGTAGACAGTTGTAACACAATGTTATTTGTATATCTAAACATAGAAAAGGTAATGTGTTACACTCTGACATGAGGGCAACAACTAGGCAATAGATATTTCTCAGCTCTGGCTGGGCACAGTGGCTCACACTTGTAATCCCAGCATTTTGGGAGGCTGAGGTGGGCAGATCACCTGAGGTCAGGAGTTCAAGACCAGCTTGGCCAACATGGTGAAACCCTGTCTCTACTAAAAATACAAAAAAAGCCAGGCATGGTGGCGCATGCCTGTAGTCCCAAATACTCAGGAAGCTTAGACAGGAGAATCGCTTGAACCCGGGAGGTGGAGGTTGCAGTGAGCCAAGATCATGCCAGTGTGCTCCAGCATGGGCAGCAGAGGGAAACTGTCCCAAAAAAAAAAAAAATTTTCTCAGCTGCATTATAATCTTATGGGACCACTGTCGTACATGTAGTCTGTTGCTGACCAAAACATTGGTATGTGGCACATGACTGAATGTCTAAATGGAATGACATATATAATTGAGTTTCTTTTGTTATTTTAATGCATTTTTCTGAACAGGCACTCTTAACATTGAATCAGAACACAGGTTTATAAAGTAAAAAGTGAAAGCTCTGTCAACCATACCTAAACAAAAATAATTATTGTCTTGTGTGTATAATTATAAATACCCACAATGTTTACACTTTAGAAGTTTTATCCCCACAACAAGAACTGGGATCATCCTATATCTATTTTTCAATAATTTGCTTTTTTCTCCATAACAATACAGTATAAGAATCCATTGTATAAGGGAACTGTAATATATTTATCCATTTCCATATTGATGGATAATGTATGTTGTTTCCAGAGTTTTTTATGAATGCTGTCATAAGCCATGCCGTAGTGAACATTATTAATACATACAACTAAACACATATGTTAGTACTTAATGGATTTTAAAAGGTGAGAAATAAGCACATATTTTCCATTTGGATAACTGCAGCCAAATTGCCCTCCTGAAGGATTATTTCAAATTATGTTAATACCAGTAATGTTTGAGAAAACCCATTTCCCCATACTCTTGTTTAAATATTTGTTGCTTTTTTAATGTAATTGCTTTCCAATTCTGAAAACAATAAGTGAATGATTAGAAACTGAAGACTTCATTTAAAATATGTGAAATCGGCCAGGCGCGATTGCCCACGCCTGTAATCCCAGCACTTTGGGAGGCCGAGGCAGGCGGATCACTTGAGGTCAGGAGTTCAACACCAACCTGGCCAACATGACAAAACCCCGGCTCTACTGAAAAAAAAAAAAAAAAAAAAGTACAAAAATTGGCCAGGTGTGGTGGTACGCACCTGTGGTCCCAGCTACTTGGAAGTCTGAGGCAAGAGAAATCACTTGAACCCGGGAGGCAGAGATCACGCCACTGCACTCCAACCTGGGCAACAGAGTGAAAAACAATAAAAAAATAAAAATAAGCCGGGCGCAGTGGCTCATGCCTGTAATCCGAGCACTTTGGGAGGCCAAGGCGGGCAGATCACCTGAGGTCAGGAGTTCGAGACCAGGCTGGCCAACTTGTTGAGACCCCATCTCTACTAAAAATACAAAAATTAGCCATGCATGGTGGCGTGCACCTATAGTCCCAGCTGCTCGGGAGGCTGAGGCAGAATTGCTTGAACCTGGGAGGCAGAGGTTGCAGTGAGCCGAGATCTTGCCACTGCACTCCAGCCTGGGCGACAGAGCGAAACTCTGTCTCAAAAAAAAATAAAAATAAAAAATAAAAATAAATAAAAATAAAAATAAATTTAAAAAAATACATGAAATTGTTCTTTTTTTGGCTGGACGCCTTGGCTCACGCCTGTAATCCCAGCACTTTGGGAGGATGAGGCAGGTGGATCACTTGAGGTCAGGAGTTCAAGACCAGCCTGACCAACATGGTGAAACCCCATCTCTACTAAAAATAAAAAAATCAGTTGGGCATGGTGGTGCACGCCTGTAGTCCCAGCTACGAGAGGCTGAGGCACAAGAATTGCTTGAACCCAGGAGGCGGAGGTTGCAGTGAGCTGAGATCACGCCACTACACTCCAGCTTGGGCAAACAGAGCAAGACTTCATTTCAAAAAAACAAAAGAAATTGTTCTTTTTTTATAGTATCAGAAAGATATGTTTAATATAGTTACGTTTTCTAATATTCCCAGGTATGATAGGATCAAAGCCTTTCTCAACAGTTAAGTACAAAAATGAGGTAAGTTTGGATTGTTTTTCTAATTATAAATTACTTTTAATGCTTAAGAAATGAACTAGAAGTAATTGTCTTCTCTAATCTTAATAACAAAAATATTTTTTAAATATATTGAACAGATAATTGTTTTAATCTTGAAATTTTATTGGATCAGTAATTTGGTGCTTCTAATATGTGATTTTTCTTCCCTTTTTTAATGCAAAAAAAATGGAATCTCTGCTTTTTATCTGTTAGAATTTTAACGTTGTCATACTTTTTCTAATCTAAGTAATGTTTGAATACTTATCATTGTTTCTTATACTATGTAAAATTTATAGGATGATCGATAGATAAGTTGGTTGTGTGTCATGCATAGCATAAAGAAATTACAACTACAAAGAGATACTGTCAACCTAACCAAAAGAATCTATTATTTTGAATTTCGTATAAAAACCAAAGAGGTAACTTTTTTTTTTTCCTCTCTGAAAAATTGGGGGGCCAGGTGCAGTGGCTCATGCCTGTAATCCCAGCACTTTAGGAGGCCAAGGCAGGAGGATGTCTTGAGCCCAGGAGTTTGAGACCAGCCTGGTAAACATAGCAAGACTCCCATCTCTAGAAAACATTGAAAAATTAGACAGGCGTGGTGTGCCTGTGGTCCCAGCTACTCGGGAGGCTGAGCCAGGAGGATCCCTTGAGCCCAGGAGTTCAAAGGTGCAATGAGCTATGTATGATCAAATCACTGCACTATAGCGAGACCCCATCTCTACCAAATAAATAAGATAAATTGTGAAAATATAAGAATAGGATTTTAAAATCAGTTCTTTCCTTCTAGTTTTAAAATGAAACCCAGTAATTAGTTTTAAATAGTAATCTCTTTCAATGTTGAGTTTCAGTGTGAAGCTAACCTAAATGTTACAGGAAAGAATCAGATGTAATTATATGTTAAATTCCAATTATTGGCTATGATAAAAAATTTTTGATTTTACTTTTCATTATTAGACTTTTGGCTTGGCAGTGTCCCTTTTAGTATCTTAAAGTAAATTTAAGTTAATATACCATTGCAAAGAATTTAGATATGCTTAATTCAATCTGCTTATCTAAATAAGGTGACTGTTCTACAATCTTTAGGAAGAGGAAGTAGTCCCACCTCGTCCTCCACTTCCTCGGTCCTATGACTTTACAGAGCAGCCTCCCATAATCCCCCCTCTGCCCAGTGATAGCAGCTCCTTGCTCTGTTATAGCAGGGGCCCAGTTCATCTGCCTGAAGAAAAGAAGATGTATCAAGTTCAAGGATATCCAAGAAATGGATCTCACTGTGTAAGTGGCTGGAATAGCCACAGAATAATCAATCATACATGTCCTCTCATTTTTGAAAATTAATTTATTTTACACAAACTTTTTTTTATTATAACCTTTATTACCTCATTTTTAGCCAGCAGTTTTTGGTTTATATATGACTTTATCATTTGTGTCTTTCCTGTTTTGGTTTTGCTATTCTCATTTTTAATATTTTTATAATTTTAATATTTTATAATTTCATAGCATTTTTCATATTTTCATAAAGTGGTAACTTTTCCCATGATGAAGCAGCCATATTTTAGATATACCATTTTAGGGTATTGGAGGCAAAATTATACCTTCAAATCAGAAAGAAGGGAGAAAGAAAAAGACCGTTCCTAGGGATGGTAAAGGGGCTGGGATGTGGACATTTTGGTCTAGGAAAACTACTCAAAGATGTGGATGTTGCTAAGGAGAGATGTCACCCCTGAAAATGGGAAATACGTTTAGGGTTAAGCAAATAATGTAGGATATAATAAGCAAAGAGAAAAAGGAAATTAGAATTGAGCCAATTTGAGAACAACAAAATGTCTGTGACAGGAATTTTAGTGCTGGGATGGGCCTCGCTTAGACTACCTTGTGAATGAAAATTTATTGAATTAATATAGTTATTTTTAGCCCTCAATTATTCCATCATAAAAATGTGACTTTGTTCCTAAGAGGAACAGAAGTATTCTTTTTTTTTGAGACAGGGTCTCACTCTTTCCCAGGCTGGAGTGCAGTAGAGCAATCTCAGCTCACTGCAAGCTCCGCCTCCCAGGTTCAAGTGATTCTCCTGCCTCAGCCTTCTGAATGGCTGGGATTATAGGCGCACACCACCATGCCCAGCTAATTTTTGTATTTTTAGTAGAGACAGGGTTTCACCATGTTGGCTGGGCTGGTCTCAAACTCCTGGCCTCAAGTGATACACCCACCTTGGCCTCCCAAAGTGCTGAGATTACAGGTGTGAGCCACTGCACCCGGCCAGAAATATTCTTAATATTAAAACAAAGTTTTGCCACTTAAAAATTTCTCAAATTTCTTCTTTCCATATAGTTGTGACATAGGTATTATTTGTGTTATATCCCAGATGGCTCACTAGGGCTACTAATTTTTAGAGTTTGATTTGTGTCTTTAGCGGTAAACATTTTAAAAGAAACTTTTAGCAGTTTTTTAGGGTAATTACATGTCTTCCTTTCAAGGGTCCAGATTATAGACTCTACAAGAGTGAACCAGAGTTAACAACAGTGGCAGAAGTTGATGAATCTAATGGAGAAGAAAAATCAGAACCTGTTTCAGAGATAGAAACTTCAGTTGTTAAAGGTCAGCATTTGTAATATGTTTTACCTCTTGTTTTTTGTTTTTGAAGACAATTTACTGCTAAAATAGTAGTAAATTCCATTTACATGTTGACTCATATATGAGTCCAACCCTTTATCTGAAACCTTTGGACTCTGATGAGTTTCTAAATTAAGAAATTTTCAGATATTAAAAGATAAAATGGCCCATAAATGATATATGTCATCTCAGCTAGGTATGAGGCAGCACCCTTTTTTTAACACTATTTCTACAATATTCATTCCAAGTGGCATAAATAAATGCTAAAAATAAAAGACATTAGCTGGGCATGGTGGCACGTGCCTGAATCCCAGCTACCCAGGAGGCTGAGGCAGGAGAATCACTGGAACCCAGGAGGTGGAGGCTGCAGTGAGCCGAGATCGCACCACTGCACTCCAGCCTGGGCAACAGAGCAAGACTTCGTCTCATAAATAAAAATAAAAATAAAAGACATCACATCAGATTAGGTTTTACTAAGAAATAAGTTTATGTCAAACTTTAAAGTTTCCCATTTCCTGGGAGAGTTTTCTTTTTTTTTTTTTTCTGTTTCTGGTGGTGGTGGTGGTGGTGGTGGTGGTGGTGGTGGTGGTGGTTGTTGTTGTTGTTGTTTGTGATGTCTCTCTCTGTCACCTGAGCTGCTGTACTGGAGCAAACATGGCTCACTGTAGCCTCGACCTCCCAGACTCGGTGATCCTCCCACTTCAGCCTTCCAAGTAGCTGGGACTACAGGCACACACCACCGTACCCAACTAATTTTTTAAGTATTTGTAGAGACAAGGTGTTGCCATGTTGCCCAAGCTGGTCTTGAACTCTGGGGATCAAGCATTCCTTCCACCTCAGCCTCCCAAGGTGTTGGGATTACAAGCATGTGCCACCACACCTGGACAGGGTCTTTTCTGTGTGTGTGTTTAAAATTATGCATAAGGTATTAATGGCTGAAACAAATTTTCACACAATATCAACAAAGTAAATTCTAAAATAATATTTCTGTAATGTATACTCTGAGTTTTTTCTTAATGCTGGTCATTTTTCTAGAAGGCAATTGCGTAAAGAAAAGAGTAGAGAGAGAACTATCCTAGATTAAAAAGACAGATAGGCCAGGGGTGGTGGCTAACGCCTGTAATCCCAGCACTTCAGGAGGCCGAGGCGGGCGGATCACCTGAGGTCAGGAGATCAACAACAACAGCAACAACAACAACAACCAGAAACAGAAAAAAAAAAAAAAAAAAAAAACTCTCCCAAGAAATGGAAACTCTACCAGCCTGGCCAACATGGTGAAACCCCATCTCTACTAAAAATACAAAAGTTTGGCTGGGCACGGTGGCTCACGCCTGTAATCCCAGCACTTTGGGAGGTGGAGGCGGGCAGATCGCAAGGTCAGGAGATGGAGACCATCCTGGCTAACGTAGTGAAACCCTGTCTCTACTAAAAATACAAAAAATTAGCCATGCGTGGTAGCACACACCTGTAGTCCCAGCTACTCAGGAGGCTGAGACAGGAGAATCATTTGAACCCAGGAGTCGGAGGTTGCAGTGAGCCAAGATCGTACCACTGCACTCCAGTCTGGGTGACAGAGTGAGACGCCGTCACACACACAAAAATAACAGATAGATACATCGCACTGTTTGAAACTTGATTGGACCATGGTTTAAAAGAAGAATCTCTAAAGTAGCACAATTAATGGAAATTTAAACATGTTCTAGATATTAGCTAACAGTGTGATTGTGATATTGTGGTTGTGTAGTAGAATGTAGTATGTGAATTCTGAAACACTTAGGACAAAAGCATCTGCCACTTTTAAAGGATTCGCCAGAAAGAATATGTATGTATTTATGCAGAGATAATGTAAGTGTGACAAAATGTAAAACTTTTTAGAAAAATAAGTGCTTATCATAACCCACTGGACTGATTTTTGTAATCTGCTAAAGGATCACTAAGTAAAGTTTGAAAAACATCTAAGTGAGGCCAGGCGTGGTGGCTCACGCCTATCTATAATCCCAGCATTTTGGAAGGCATAGGCGGGCGGATCACAAGGTCAGGAGTTCAAGACCAGCCTGGCCGACATGGTGAAGCGCCATCTCTACTAAAAAGACAAAAATTAGCCAGGTGTGGTGGCGGGCACCTGTAATTCCAGCTACTCGAGAGGCAGAGGCAGGAGAATCACTTGAACTGGGAGGCGGAGGTTACAGTGAGCCAAGATCGTGCCACTGCACTTCAGCCTTGACAGTGACTCCATCTCAAAAAAAAAAACAAAAGCAAACAAACAAGAAAACACCTAGGTGGTAGTAATGTTCACATAGCTTTTTTCATTGTTGGAATATTTTTCTAGGTTATCTAATGTCATTTTTTAAATTTAAAAATACTGGCATCTTGAAAATTTAATATTTATACACCTTTCCTTTCTCATCCTAATCCTGTCTCCTTATTCAGAGTCTTTTTTTTTTTTTTTTTTTTTTTTTTGAGACAGGATCTCACCGTCGGCCCAGGCTGGAGTACAGTGGTGCGATCATGGCTCACTGTAGCCTCCTTCCTCCTCTGCCTGCCAAGTAGCTGAGACTACACACGTGTGCCACCACACCTGGCTAATTTTTGTATTTATTGTAGAGACAGGGTTTCACCATGTTGCCCAGGCTTGTCTCAAACTTCTAGGCTCAAGCAATCTGCCTGCCTCAGCCTCCCAGAGTGTTGGGATTACAGGCATGAGCCACCACACCTGGCCACAACAAAGACTTTAAATGGGCTGGGAATGATGGCTCATTCCTGTAATCTCAGCACTTTGGGAGGCCGAAGCAGATGGATTGCTTGAGTCCAGGAGTTCAAGACCAGCCTGGGCAACATAACCAGACCTCATCTCTATTTTATAAAGTAAAAAATGTATTTAGCTTTTTTTTAAGCATATCAACTATTTGACAAAAATAGCATATAAATGAGGAGGAAGTTTATTGATATTAATACGCTTTAACATCTTTGTTTTGTTCTGAATCATGGTAATGATCTTGACTAACTTCAGACTTTGATAAGTTTAAGTATGCATTCTAGGGTATAAGATAAAAGAAATTGTTGAGGCTGCAGAGAGCTGTGATCGTGCCACTTACACTTCAGCCTGAACAACACAGCAGGACTCTGGAAGGAGAGAAAGATAATCCAAAAAAGAAAAGAAGCTGGAGAGAATGCAAAGCAAAAAAATACATTGTTACAAATAAATCTAAATCCATTGGCAATTTCAACAAATATAATTGGACTGAATGCTTCACTTAAAAAGACTGGCCAAGGCAGGGCGCAGTGGCTCACACCTGTAATCTCAGCACTTTGGGAGGCCGAAACAGGCAGATCACCTGAGGTCAGGAGTTCCAGACCAGCCTGACCAACATGGTGAAACCCTGTCTCTACTAAAAATACAAAATTAGCCAGGCGTGGTGGCATAGTTTGCCTGTAATCCCAGTTACTCAGGAGGCTGAGGCAGGAGAATCACTTGAATGCAGGAAGCAGAGATTACAGTGAGCCGAGATCACGCCATTGTACTCCAGCCTGGGCAACAAGAGCGAAATTCCATCTCAAAAAAAAAAAAAAGACTGGCTGGGCCTAGTGGCACGCGCTTGTAATCCCAGCACTTTGGGAAGCTGAGGCGGGAGGATGGTCTGAGCCCAAGAGTTCGAGACCAGCCTGGGCAACGTGGCAAGATCCTGTCTGTACAAAAAAATAAATTAGCCAGGCGTGGTAGCACATGCCTGTAGTCCCACCTACTCAGGAGGCTGAGGTGGGAGGATCGCTTGAGCCCAGGAGGCAGAGGTTGCAGTGAGCCGAGATCGTGCCATTGCACTTCAGCCTGGGTGACAGAGCAAGACTCCATCTCAAAAAAAAAAAAGAAAAATACAGAAGGTAAAGTGAAAATGAGTACCTATAGTTAGCTATTGTTAACATTGTTAGTGGATACTTTGAGGCAATATTGTATGATTTTTTTTTTAAAGCCAAGCAGAAATTAAGAACATTTAGGTTGAACTAACTTGTTAACGATGATGACAGAGATGTATCAGTATGACAAAGAAGGCTTTTTTTTTTTTTAAAATAGAGATGGGTCTGCGTTGAGCAGGCTGGTCTCAAACTCCTGGCCTCAAGCGATCCTCCCATCTCAGCCTCCCAAAGTGCTAGGATTATAGGCAATGAGCCACAGCACTAGGCCAAAAGAGGGCATTTTATCATTAATGTTCTTAAAAATGTCATCAGTTAATCTGTACAATTTTTTCTTCTCTTTTTTCTTTTTTTTTTGTTTTAAGGAGACAAGTTCTCACTTGCTCTGTTGCCCAGGCTGGAGTGCAGTGGTGCGATCTCAACTCACTGCAACCTCTGCAGTGATCCTCTCACCTCAGCCTCCTGAGTAGCTGGGACTATAAGTGTACACCACCACACCCAGCTAATTTTTTTTTTTTTTTTTTTTTTTCCAATTTTTGTGGAGACAGGGTCTCACTATATTACCCAGGCTGGTCCAAAAATCCTGAGCTCAAGTGATCATCCCGCCTCAGCCTCCCAAAATGCTAGGATTACAGGCGTGAACAGAATTTTATTTTTAAATATAACCCTAAATTTATCTGGTGGTATCATTGACTGACTTTGACTCTTTTATTTTTATTTATTTATTTATTTTTTTATTTTTGAGACAGAGTCTTCTCTGTCACCCAGGCTGGAGTGCAGTGGCGCTATCTCAGCTCACTGCAACCTGCACCTCCTGGGTTCAAGCGATTCTCCTGCCTCAGCTTCCTGAGTTGCTGGAATTACAGGCACCTGACACCATGCCTGGCTAATTTTTGTATTTTTTATAGTAGACATAGGGTTTCACCATGTTGGCTAAGCTGGTCTTGAACTCCTGACTTCAGGTGATTCGCCCCCCTCAGGCTCCCAAAGTGCTGGGATTACAGGCGTGAGTCACCACACCCAGCCTGACTCTTTTTTTTTATTTTTAGACAGAGTTTCCTTCTTTGTTGCCCAGGCTGGTGCAATGGTGCGATCTTGGCTTACTGCGACCTCCGACTGCTGGGTTCAAGTGATTCTCCTGCCTCAGCCTCCCGAGTAGTTGGGATTACAGGCATGTGCCACCACGCCCGGCTAATTTTGTATTTTTAGTGGAGACGGGGTTTCTCCATGTTGGTCAGGCTGGTCTCGAACTCCTGACCTCAGGTCATCCGCCTGCCTTGGCCTCCCAAAGTGCTGGGATTACAGGCATGAGCCACCGCGCCAGGCCAGCCTGACTCTCTTTAAATAAATTTGCTTTCTGATTTTAAAAAGTGTCAGAAATTAAGTAAGCTAAAATAAAGCAATGCTGTATAAAAGATGTTTTGTAAAACTTAACTGCTGTTTTAATTTTTAGGTTCCCACTTTCCTGTTGGAGTAGTCCCTCCAAGAGCAAAATCACCAACACCCGAATCTTCGACAATAGCTTCCTATGTAACCTTGAGGAAAACTAAGAAGATGATGGATCTAAGAACGGTATTTAACTGGAAATTAACTTCTAGGAAGATTCTCACACCTATTTATTGCTTTCTTACATATTTTCATTTTCAGTGTCTTATCAACATTATTTTTGCATACTCAAAGAAAAACTTAGTAATCTTAGTTATTCTTTATTCTTTTTTTTTTTTTTTTTTTTTTTGAGACGGAGTCTCGCTCTGTCGCCCAGGCTGGAGTGCTGTGGCGCGATCTCGGCTCACTGCAAGCTCCGCCTCCCGAGTTCATGCCATTCTCCTGCCTCAGCCTCCAGAGTAGCTGGGACTACAGGCGCCCGCCACCACGCCCGGCTAATTTTTTTTGTATTTTTAGTAGAGACGGGGTTTCACCGTGTTAGCCAGGATGGTCTCGATCTCCTGACCTCATGATCTGCCCGCCTCGGCCTCCCAAAGTGCTGGGATTACAAGTGTGAGCCACCGCCCCCGGCCCAATCTTAGTTTTTCTTTAAAAAAAAATTGTGTTTTTTTTTTTTTTTGAGATGGAGTCTCGCTCTCTCGCCTGGGCTGGAGTGCAATGGCGTGATTTCAGCTCACTGCAAACTCTGCCTCCCAGGTTCACGCCATCCTCCTGCCTCAGCCTCCCAAGTAGCTGGGACTACAGGCGCCCACCACCACGCCTGGCTAAATTTTTTTGTATTTTTATTAGAGACAGGGTTTCACCATGTTAGCCAGGATGGTCTCAATCTCCTGACCTTGTGATCCGCCCACCTCGGCCTCCCAAAGTGCTGGGATTACAGGCATGAGCCACCGCGCCCGGCCTTAAAATTTTGTTTAAAGAATTAGCACGTCAGAGGACAGACCTAGTCAACACCTAATTTAAGTTTCTTTTGATCAGCCTAGACATGGGGTCATAGTCGTAGTCCACAATTTATAGAATCTATTCTCTAATCACTGTGCTACACTCCTTGATGCCTCTTAAGAATTTTCTCAATGAGAGGTATAGATGTGTCCTGTGGCCTCCCAAAAGTTAGTGGATTTTCTAGCTATCATGAAGTTGCAGGGCCTTTTAGCTATGGTATTAATAGCTTTAGAGTTTGCCAGTCCTCTGGTTACTCTGAGAAATGTGAGTTGGAACTAGAAAATAAATCCTATATTTTACATTTTCATCTGAGATTCATTTAATTCAAACTCCAAACCAGTCTAGTTTTGTTCTTTGGAAAATGCTGAGAACACTTAACGCCCTTTCTTCAAGTATTCTCTAGAAATTTGGGCTGCAAAAATGTTTCTACTTCTTATCTTTATCAATACTCTACCTATTTGATATGAGATAATTTTAAGCTATAAGACAAGAAAGGTACTACATATAAGATATATGGCTAGTCTTTTTTTTTTTTTCAATGGATAGTGTTTCACTCTGTTGCCTGGGCTGAGGTGCAGTAGCATGATCATAGCTCACTGCAGCCTCCAACTCGTGGACTCAAGGGATCCTCTCACCCCAGCCTCCTGGCTAGCTGGGACAATAAGCATGTACCACCATACTCGGCTAAATTTTTTTTTCTTTTTTATTAGTAGTGACGGGGTCTCTCTCTGTTGCCCAGGCTAGATATTCTTCAAAGATATTAAAGTACAACTACAAAGTATATGCCAAAAAAAACTCAGCTGCATTTATATATAGGAAATGTAATGTTTTCAATTAGTACGAAAGTATAAAGATCTATAGAAATAATTATCATGGAATAAAGATAATATATCAGCATTAACATTAATGGTCATGATTCTGTAATACTATTGTTTGTTCAGAGAGTTAGGCATTTTTTACAGATTGGAAGATTTCATTGGAAATGGTAAAGCTAAAATAACAAGTCTACAGAAAAAGGACTACAAAAAGTGCATGTTAAAATCAAGCAGAGGCCAGGTGCTGTAGCTTACACCTGTCATCCCAGCACTTTGAGAGGCCGAGGCTGGCAGGCAGATCATTTGAAATCAGGAGTTCGAGACCAGCCTGGCCAACATGGTGAAACGCTGTCTCTACTAAAAATCCAAAAATTAGCCGGGAATGGTGGCAGGGACCTGTAGTCTCAGCTACTCGGGAGGCTGAGGCATAAGAATCACTTGAACCCAGGAGGCAGAGGTCGCAGTGAGTCGAGATTGTACCACTGCACTCCAGCCTGGGCAACAGAGTGAGACTCTGTCTCAAAAAAAAAACAAAAAAAAAACAACACACACACAAATATAAAATGAAGCAGAAAGATACTAGCAGGTTTAGGCCAGGCATAGTAGCTCATACCTATAATTCCAGCACTTTGGGAGGCCAGGTCTGGAGGATTGCTTGAGCTCAGGAATTCAAGACTAGCCTGAGCAACATAAGGAGACCCCATCTTTACAAAAATTACCAAAAAAAATTAGCCAGGCGTGGTGGCCTGCGCCTATGGTCTCACCTACTCAAGAGGCTGAGATAGGGTGGATCACTTGAGCCCGGGAGGTCGAGGTGAGCCATGATTGCTCCACTGCACCCCAGCCTGGGCAGCAGAGTGACAGCCTGTCTCAAAAAATAAATACATAAGTAAATAAAATTAATTAAAATAATAAGGGAAAATATATTTTACCACTTATTAAGTGGAAATAGTTCATCATAAAGATCTTCATCCTCATCATCTTCACATTGACTGAGTGGAAGAAGAGGAAGTTGTTTTTCTTTTTTTTTTTTTTTTTTTTGAGACAGAGTCTCTCCCTGTCACCCAGGTGCAATGGCATGATCTCAGCTCACTGCAACCTCTGCCTCCCGGGTTCAAACGATTCTCCTGCCTCAGCCTCCCGAGTAGCTGGGACTGCAGGTGCCCGCCATCATGCCCAGCTAATTTCTGTATTTTTACTAGACACAGGGTTTCACCATGTTGGCCAGGCTGGTCTCTAACTCCTGACTTCATGATCCGCCTGCCTCGGCCTCCCAAAGTGTTGGGATTACAGGTGTGAGCCGCCGCGCCCGGCCTAAGCATTTTCAAATATGACTGATTTATAGAAAATAAGTGTTTTCGTAGTTTTATTACGGATGAGAAAGAAAATATCTAGAGGTGTTTGTTTTATTAGTCTTTTCACGGTAAATGTATAACTTAAAACATTACGTTTTCATCAAAATAAAAGAAATCTCTAATATTTAGACACTGTGCCCCTGCTTTTCTCCTCATTTGAGTTTTATTCAGTTTTCTCTTTCAGGGTCAAGTTTTATGCAATTTTCTATTTCAGGGTCATGGGACTGGCTTGCTCCAGAGCTGCCATGTTCTTTATATTATTATTATTATTATTTTTTTTTTTTGAGACAGACTCTCACTCATTGCCCAGGTTGGCACAATCTCAGTTCACTGCAACCTCTGCCTCCTGGGTTCAAGCAATTCTCCCACCTCAGCCTCCCGAGTAGCTGGGACTACTGGCATGAGCCACCATGCCTGGCTAATTTTTTTGTACTTTTGTAGAGACAGGGTTTCGCCATGTTGGCCAGGCTGGTCTTGAACTCCTGACCTCAAGTGATCCACCTGCCTCAGCCTCCCAAAGTACTGGGATTATAGGCGTGAGCCACTGCACCCAGCCTGCCCTGCCCTTTTTTGGTGGTGGTGATGGTGTTTTTTGTTTTACCCAGATTTACTGGAACTGAGTTATGGGGTTTGTTTGTTTGTTTGTTTGTTTGAGATGGCGTCTGGCTCTGTCACCCATGCTGGAGTGCAGTAGCACGATCTCAGCTCACTGCAACCTCCACCTCCTGGGCTCAAACCGTCCTACCTCAGCCTCCCAAGTAGCTGGGACTATAGGCATATACCACCACACCTGCCTGGCTAATTTTTGTATTTTTGGTAGAGACGGGTTTTCACCATGTTGTCCAGGGTGGTCTCAAACTCCTGGGCTCAAGTAATCCACCCACCTCAGGGTCCCAAAGTGCTGGGATTATAGGTGTGAGCCACCACTCCTGGTCCGTATATTTTTTTTAAGCCAAAAAAATACTTTCTATTCCTCTTTTCTCTCTCCTCCCTTATAATATCGTCTCTTTTTCTTTCTGTTATTGAGCATACATCACCAATTACTAGTTAAAGGCACATCAAATAGCAATTTCATGTGCCTTTCTGGTGATATCTAAATGACATTCAAAACCTCTTCTTGTGATTTTGAAAACAAAATAAATAAATGCACTTTACAACATTTTTTATTCCATCATACTTTTCAGAAGTTTTCATTTATGTATTGATATGTTCATTTTTACATTGAAGGAAAGACCAAGAAGTGCAGTGGAACAGCTCTGTTTGGCTGAAAGTACTCGACCAAGGATGACTGTGGAAGAGCAAATGGAAAGAATAAGAAGACATCAACAAGCGTGCCTGAGGGAGAAGAAAAAAGGGTTAAATGTTATTGGTGCTTCAGACCAGTCACCCTTACAAAGCCCTTCAAATTTAAGGGATAATCCATTTAGGACTACTCAGGTATATGAATTGCATTTGATTATTCTTTTGTGTAAATCTAGTGTCACTGAATTTTGGAATCAGAGTTACATGATTCATAGGTCTTAAAAGGTCTGCAGTATGGATACTTATTTTATATTATTTAATTCTCCTAATAATAAGCTAAGACAGCTAAGTAAAATGTAAATAACCCTGAGTTCAAGAGACCAGAGCTAAACTACATGTTGGATGCCCGTGGACCAGTTGTGGACTTAATGTCTTCAACTGTACAGTGATGATACAGCTGCCCAGACTCCTTAGAGACACTAAGAAAATAAAAAGGTTTTCAACAAATGTAAAATGCTATGCAGGTTACCAAGATAGTCCCCAGTTCCCCTCTCAATAAGATGTGTATTGCTCTGTGTCCTGATTTAACATGACCAAAATTGTAGCAGGAGAGAGCTTCTAAATAAAGTTCCAAGTGTGCTGTCCATCACCTCTCAACTTCAGGCTTATAAAGTGATGCCATTTTGTTTCTTTTTGTTTTTTGCCCCTCTTTATAAATTCAGAGACAGCAGCCTAGCCAACCTGTTCAGTAGCTTCTGTCTGGTCTTTCCCTGTTTGTAGACACTTGTCACCTAGCAATAGTATCTTAAAAGTTTGTCTATAATGGCATAAACTGAATGCATCAGCTGAACATGCTTTCCTGTCCTAATGAATATCCCCTCTTTCCACCTAATCAAGTGCAGGCATTGCTAATGGAGACTAAACAAAGCAACAGTTTGAATTGTGGCACATTCTGCAAATTATAAAATGAATGGTTTTTTTTAAAAGAGTTGAGAAAAATGTGTGGAATAGTGCTATACATATAAATTTTCTTTGTTAGTTTTCATAGGAAAACTTCTTCATGAGTGGAGATCCAGCTTTGTTCTATTTTCAGAATTAACAGGCACTATTTATAAAATATACATGCATGCACAGTATGAGTATAAAAATGCTATATGTCTTTTGAGCAGACTCGAAGGAGGGATGATAATGTTAAGGAACTGGACACTGCCATTAGAGAAAATGATGTAAAGCCAGACCATGAAACTCCTGCAACAGAAATTGTTCAACTAAAAGAAACCGAACCCCAAAATGTGGACTTCAGCAAAGAGGTAGCGAGATTATTTTATGAAAGGTATTCCAAAGGAATAGATTTGTGAAGATTAAATCAAGTGGTAAGGTTGAAAATAAAGTATGTTTCTTTCAGTCACAGAGGCCATAGAGCTAAATGAAAAAATAAGCTTTCTGGCTGGGCGCGGTGGCTCACATCTGTAATCCCAGCACTTTGGGAGGCAGAGGCAGGCGAATCACGAGGTCAGGAGATCGAGACCATCCTGGCTAACACAGTGAAACCCCGTCTCTACTAAAAATGCAAAAAAAAATTAGCCGGGCTACTGGGGAGGCTGAGGCAGGAGAATGGCGTGAACCTGGGAGGCGGAGCTTGCAGTGAGCCGAGATCGCGCCACTACACTCCAGCCTGGGCGACAGAGGGAGACTCCATCTCAAAAAAAAAAAGAAAAAAAGAAAAATTAAGCTTTCTTTAGTTTGATTGATGTATTCAGCCACATCAAGATATGCATTAATTGACTGGACACGGTGGCTCGTGTGTGTAATCCCAGCACTTTGAGAAGCTGAGGCAGGTGGATCACTTGAGCCCAGGAGTTTGAGACCAGCCTGGGCAACATGGTGAAACCCTGCCTCTACTGAATACAAAAATTAGCCAGGTGTGGTGGCATGCACCTGTAGTCCCAACTGCTACTGGGGAAGCTGAGGTGGGAGGATCACCTGAGCCCAAGTTGCAGTGAGTAGAGATGGGCCACAGAGTGAGATCCTGTTTCAAAAAAAAACGTGGCGGGCACAGTGGCTCACGCCTGTAATCCCAGCACTTTGGAGGCCAAGGCGAGTGGATCACTTGAGGCCCGGAGTTCGAGATCAGCCTCGCCAACATAGTGAAACCCCATCTCTACTGAAAAATACAAGAGTTAGCCAGGCACAGTGACACACGCCTGTAATCACTACTCGGGAGGCTGAAGTAGGAGAATCGCTTGAACCCGGGAGTCAGAGGTTCCAATGAACTGAGATCGCGCCACACTACCCTGCAGCCTGGAGGACAGAGTGAGATTCCGTCTCAAAAAAAAGAAAAAAGAAAAAGAAAAATTAAAAAAAAGATGCATTAACTGAAAATTTAAAGCATAATCAGTCACAGCTAGATTAAATTATCATTAATCCCAGTTAAGGAATCTTACATCCCAACAGCTAGGTCTTAGCAATATGCACCATCTCTTTTTTTTGAGACAGAATCTGACCCTGTTGCCCAGGCTGGAGTACAGTGGCGCGATCTTGGCTCACTGCAACCTCTGCCTCCCAGGTTCAAGCGATTCTCCTGCCTTAGCCTCCCAAGTAGCTAGGATTACAGGCATGTGCCACCACGCCCAGCTAATTTTTTGTGTCTTTAGTAGAGACGGAGTTTCACCATGTTGACCAGGCTGGTCTCGAACTCCTGACCTCGTGATCTGCCCGCCTCGGCCTCCCAAAGTGCTGGGATTACAGGTGTGAGCCACCGTGCCCGGCCTGCATCATCTCTTTAGACAAATAACTTTTTGCATCCTAGTAGTAAAGAATGTTAATATTATTGATATACTTGAACCTAAATTTATTATCAGTAAATATTTGATAGAGTGTGATTGTTTATTTATTTGTTTGTTTGTTTGTTTGTTTTGAGACGGAGTCTCGCTCTGTCACCCAGGCTGGAATGCAGTCCGCGATCTCCGCTCACTGCATGCTCCACCTACCAGGTTCACGCCATTCTCCTGCCTCAGCCTCCCGAGTAGCTGGGACTACAGGCGCCCGCCACCACACCCCACTAATTTTTTTGTATTTTCAGTAGAGACAGTGTTTCACCGTGTTAGCCAGGATGGTCTCAATCTCCTGACCTCGTGATCCGCCCTTCTCGGCCTCCCAAAGTGCTGGGATTACAGGCGTGAGCCACCACGCCCGACCGTGATTGTTCAATATACTTTATTTTGGAATTATTTTAGATATGCTAATCTAATGTGATAAGAATTCTTTGAAAAGAAAATTTTTCTTTTTATTCTACAGTTAAAAAAAACTGAAAACATTTCATATGAAATGCTTTTTGAACCTGAGCCAAATGGAGTAAATTCTGTGGAAATGATGGATAAAGAAAGAAACAAAGAAAAAATGCCTGAGGATGTTACATACAGGTAATATTTAAGAAAAGCAAAGGAATCATTCACAAAACTCTGTAACTGCTTAAAAATGGTGAACTTCAGAGTCAAAAGTACTGGATTTCAGCCCCAGCTTAGCTACCTAGGAGCTATAGAATCTTGAGCAAGTTATATAACCTCTTAAACTACACATTCCTCACTTGTAAAAATGGCAATAGGGCTGGACGCACTGGTGCACATCTATAATTCCAGCACTTTGAAAGGCCAAGGCAGGAGGATCACCTGAGCCCAGGAATTCAAGACCAGCCTGGGCAACATAATGAGACCTCATCTCTGAAAAAAAAAATTAGCCAGGCATGGTGGCATGTGCCTGTAGTCCTAGTCTGTACTCGGAGGCTGAGGTGAGAAGATCACTTGAGCCCAAAAGCTCGAGGCTGTGGTGACCCATGATTGTGCCAGTACACTCCAGCCTGGGCAGCAGAGTGAGACTCTGTCTCAAAAAAAAAAAAAAAAAGAAGGCATAATAACAGTATCTATCTGACAGGTGTGTTGTAAAGATTAATACGAAAACACATGTGGCCAGGAGCAGTGGCTTATGCCTGTAATCCCAGCACTTTGGGAGGCCAACGGGGGCAGATCACTAAAAGTCAGGAGTTTGAGACCAGCCTGGCCAACATGGTAAAACCCTGTCTCTACTAAAAGTACAAAAATTAGCCAGACATGGTGGTGCATGTCTGTGGTCCCAGCTACTTGGGAGGCTGAGGCAGGAGAAATGCTTGAACCCAGGAGGCAGAGGTTGCAGTGAGCCAAGATCACACCACTACACTCCAGCCTGGGCGTCAGAGTGAGACTCCATCTCAAAAGAAAAGGAAAAAAAAAAGAAAATACATGTACAGCACTTTACACTGTGCTTAGCACCTAGGAAGTATTCAATAAATGATACCTTACTCCAGGTGCATGCCTGTAGTTCCAGCTACTCAGGAAACTGAGGTGGGAGGATTGCTTGAACATGGGAGGTCAAGGCTGCAGTGAGCCATGATCACGTTACTACACTCCAGCCTGGGCAACAGAGCAAGACCCTGTCTCAAAAAAATTTTAAAAAGAGAGATAAATACCTTAAAAAAAAAAGTCAAAAGGCATATAAGCTGTAGCAGAGTAAGCAATTCATCACTGCCTATGCAGTCGGCCCTCCATATTCGTGGATTCATGCCTTTATAGTCGGCCCTCCATATCCATGGATTCCGAACCCATGGATCTGGAGGGCCAACTGTACTATGCCATTTGATATAAGGGACTGGAGCATCTGCAGATTTTGCTATCTGTGGGGGGGCCCTGAAATCAGTCTTCCCAGGTAATGATTGACATTGGTCAAAATTCTAAGCTGTCTCATAAGAGTTCCAGAAATTATAGTGATTTTCTTTTTTCTTTTAGCTATATTTCTTTTTTTGTTTGTTTTTTTTTGTTTTTTTGTTTTTGAGACAGAGTCTCGCTCTGTCACCCTGGCTGGAGTGCAATGGCGCAATCTTGGTCCACTGCATTCGGTTCCCGGAGGGAACCTCTGCCTCCTGGGTTCAGGCAATTCTCCTGCCTCAGCCTCCTGAGTAGCTCGGACTACAGGCGCGTGCCACCACGCACGGCTAATTTTTTTTTTTTTTTTTTTTTTTTTTTTTTAATTTTTAGTAGAGACGGGGTTTCACCGTGTTAGCCAGGATGGTCTCGATCTCCTGACCTCATGATCAGCCTGCCTTGGCCTCCCAAAGTGCTGGTATTACAGGCGTGAGCCATCGTGCCTGGCCATTTTTAGCTATATTTCTTAACTAGCCTTCTTTTTTTTTTTTGAGACAGAGTCTCACTCTGTCACCCAGGCTGGAGTGCAGTAGTGCAATCTAGGCACACTGCAACCTCCACCTCCTGGGTTCAAGCAATTCTCCTGCCTCAGCCTCCCAAGTAGCTGGGATTACAAGCACGTGCCACCATGCCCAGCTAATTTTTGTATTTTTAGTAGAGACAGGGTTTCGCCATGTTGGCCAGGCTGGCCTCAAATTCCTGACCTCAGGTGATCCACCCGCCTCAGCCTCCCAAAGTGCTGGGATTACAGACATAAGCCACCATACCCAGCCTTAACTGGCCTTAAGAGTATATCTTCAATCTTTCCCTCCATTAAACATATTACTGGCACTAGAAAACAGAAATGCTATGGTTTCCTGTTATTAGGAATGCCTTGATTTCTTAAATGAATAGCAAGATTGAATTTGAAAAGTATTTGGCAATGTCTGCTAAGAAAAATATCTCCGCTGAATTTTTGTATTAAGAAGCATAGATTAAAAACACAGTATATTAAAAATTGATGAGTTCATAATGATATAACAACAAAAAAATTACTTGTTGGCCATTTTAGAGGATGCTAGAGAATCAACTTTTAATTCCAAAACTTGGTACATTAAGGGAAAGGATCAAGTATTTATCATGTTTTTTTCCCAAATTGTAACCAAATAGTTTGAGGAAACTTATTTTTAGAAGAATTTCAAGTGGGAGTCAGAGTATCACTGTTTTGTGGCAGGGCGCAGTGGCTCATGCCTGAAATCCCAGCACTTTGGGAGGCTGAGGCGGGCAGATCAATTGAGGTCAGGAGTTTGAAACTAGCCTGGCCAATAATGTGGTGAAACACTGTCTCTACTAAAAATACAAAAATTATCCAGGCATAGTGGCACATTCCTGTAATCCCACCTGCTTGTGAGACTGAGGCACAAGAATTGCTTGAGCCAGGGAGGCGGAGGTCGCAGTGAGCCGAGATCCCGCCACTGTACTCCAGCCTGGGCGACAGAGTGAGAATCTGCCTCAAAAAAAATATATATATGTGTCATTGCTTTGCTAGCCCTAATGCCATAATGGATTTGAACAATATTCCTCAGTGGCTGCCAAAGCTATCAGCTGAAAATCTGACAAGGATCTTTATATGAATGGGTCAACCCAATAACCCCTGAACTCACTGATGTTTGTTTTTTTTTTTGAGACGGGATCTCACTCTGTCGCCCAGGCTGGCGTGCAGTGGCGCGATCTTGGCTCACTGCAACCTCTGCCCCCCGCCCGATTCAAGCAGTTCTCCTGCCTCAGCCTCCCAAGTAGCTGGGTTTATAGGCGCCTGCCACTGTGCCCGGCTAATTTTTGTATTTTAGTAGAAACAGAGTTTCACCATCTTGGCTAGGCAGGTCTTGAAATCCTGACCTCATGATCCTGCCTTGGCCTCTCAAAGTGCTGGGATTACAGGCGTGAGCCACTGCGCTCAGCCATACTGATCATTTTTAACATCACAAAAAGAAACAATCTGTTAATGCAATAGTTCATGACACCCACCTAATGAAGTGCTACTTGCCCCTCCAAAACCTAAATTTGAATAAGCCTTAAAATCATATAACTTTGGCCAGGCGCAGTAGGTCACGCCTGTAATCCCACTTTGGGAGGCTGAGATGGGCAGATCACGAGGTCAGGAGATTGAGACCATCCTGGCTAACACGGTGAAACCCCGTCTCTACTAAAAATACAAAAAGCCGGACGTGGTGGCGGGCGCCCGTAGTCCCTGCTACTCGGGAGGCTGAGGCAGGAGAATGGTGTGAACCTGGGAGGCGAGCTTGCAGTGAGCCTAGATCGCGCCACTGCACTCCAGCCTGGGCGACAGAGTGAGACTCCGTCTCAAAAAAAAAAAAACTTATAACTTTATAGAAAATCTTGAGGGATACAATCATCAGAATCCAGAATGTGATAAACTATATAGGACAGATAGACCAAGTTCTTTTACATATAAATGGCAAAGAATAAAAGGGATCTGGGGCAGTTTGTTTTGGATTAAAGTAGACTTTAAGGAATTTGTCGGGCAATATATGGACCTTGTTTGGATCCTGATTCTAATTCTAAAATGACATTATGAGGCACCAGGAAAATTTAAGCACTGACTGGATATTTGATGGCATTAACATATTAAAAATATGTTCTGAAGTACTTACAAATTAAATATCATATGTAGAATCTGCTTTAAATGGTTTAGGGAGCAAGGATTTTAGGGCTTAGATGAAGCAAGATTGGCAAACCAAGTAATTATTGAAATGAATATACAGGTTTATTATTTGCTCTAATTCTTTTGTTTGAAACTTTCAAAAGAAAGAAAAGATTAATTGTAAGAAAATGTTAGTTGTTAAACATAGGTGGCGGCATCTTTTATAACAAAAAAAAGAAGAAAAATTAATTGTATTCTATAGTGACAAATTTTTAAATACCAATCTATTTTCATCAGCCCTCAAGATGAAACACAGATCACAAATCATAAACCAGAAGAGCATCCTGAAGAAAATACAAAGAACAGTGTTGACGAACAGGAAGAAACTGTTATTTCTTACGAATCAACTCCTGAGGTTTCTAGAGGAAATCAAACAATGGCAGGTAGATAGTATACACTTCATAATTTTCTACCTGGTGCTTCCTCTGAACTTCTAAATTTATTTTCCATGGGGAGATTCTAAGAAGGGAATCGCTTAAGTATCTTGACTACAGATGAGTCAACGTTTGCCTCCCCAAGGGTACCTTCAGGAGGATGCAGCCCCTGCCAGAGTCTACCCTGGCAGAGGGATCAACACATTGGCTTTGGTTTTGCTTTTTCCTTTCGATTTTAACACATAGAGTAAACTTTTTCTAATAAAATCTTTTGGCCGGGCATGGTGGCTCACACCTGTAATCCAGCATTTTGGGAGGCCGAGGCAGGTGGACCACGAGGTCAGGAGTTCAAGACCAGCCTGGCCAAGATGGTGAAACCCCGTCTCTACTAAAAATACAAAAAATTAGCCAGGCATGGTGGCAGCCACCTCCAATCCCAGCTACTCAGGAGGCTGAGGCAGAGAATTGCTTGAACCCCAGAGGCGGAGGTTGCAGTGAGCCGAGATCGCACCACTGCACTCCAGCCTGGGTGACAGAGCGAGACTCCTTCTCAGAAAAGAAAAGAAAATCTTTCAGTACTTGGAAAATCTATCTGTTCTCAGGGCTAGATTCTCAGAGTATTCACAAGCCTGCCACATTGGGAACTGTGGAGGATTTAATATCTAAACTAATAGAATGGGTTTGTTTACTCCAGCATTGCTATAATCCATACCTGGCTGTTCCTTTAATTGTAGAAAATTATTATCCATGGCATTTTAAAAAAACAAGTTGTTCTGTGCTCTATTCTCTCGTATTTTTTGGACTCTTCACAAATCTTTTCTTTTTTTTTTTTTTTTTTCCTGGAGGCAGAGTACTCTCTCTGTTGCCAGCACTGGAGTGCAGTGGTGCTGTCTTGGCTCACTGCAACCTCTGCCTCCCTAGTAGCTGGGATTACAGGTGTGTGCCACCACACCCGGCTAATTTTTTGTATTTGTAGTACAGACGGGGGTTACTATGTTGGCCAGGCTGGTCTGGAACTCCTGACCTCCAGTGATCAGCCCGCCTTGACCTCCCAAAGTGCTGGGATTATAGGCATAAGCCACTGTGCCCGGCCCTGTTACTCTTTTTCTTTATGATTTTTTGGGAGCAGGGATGGGAATTAGTGCATATTATCGCTTTGCTGCTTCTTTTTTTTTTTTTTTTTTTTTTTGAGGCAGAGTTTTGCTCTTTCACCCAGGCTGGAGTGATGTGGCGTGATCTCAGCTCACTGCAGTCTCCACCTCCCAGGTTCAAGCGATTCTCCTGCCTCAGCCTCCCAAGTAGCTGGGATTATAGGTGCCCACCACCACGCCCAGCTAATTTTTGTATTTTTGTAGAGGCGGGGTCTCGCCATGTTGGCCAGGCTGGTCTTGAACTCCTGACCTCAGATGATCCACCCGCCTCAGCTTCCCAAAGTGCTAGGATTACAGGCGTGAGCCACCATGCCCAGCCAGCTTTGCTTCTTTTTTATTTTATTTTATTTTATTTTATTTTATTTTTGAGATGGAGTCTTGCTCGGTTGCCCAGGCTGGAGTGCAGTGGCGCGATCTCCCTTCACTGCAAGCTCCGCCTCCTGGGTTCATGCCATTCTCCTGCCTCAGCCTCCTGAGTAGCTGGGACTGTAGGTGTCCGTCACCACACCTGGCTAATTTTTTGTATTTTTTTTTTTTTAGTAGAGATAGGGTTTCACCGTGTTAGCCAGGTTGGTCTCAATCTCCTGACCTCGTGATCCGCCCGCCTCAGCCTCCCAAAGTTCTGAGATTATAGGCATGAGCCACTGCACCCGGCCCAGCTTTGCTTCTTGTAGTCCACAAGTAAAAAACCATTCCTACAAAACCCCGCCACCACTCCTGCCCTTTTGCAGAAGAGTAAGAAACAATGAAATTCAAGTATTCAGGACCATTCTTCTTAGGAAAAGCATGGGGTTCTGGGCAGAACATCTTCCGTATCTTATATAAATATAACATGTATATGTTATAAATTTAAATAAAATAAATTTCATTTAATTTACTTATTTAAAATAAATTATAAATTTATATTACCAGTCATGTTCCCTTGTAACAAATACTAAGCACTGCCTTTTCCTTTGCCTCTATCACTTACAAGGCAGTATGAGCCGGGTGCAGTGGCTCACGCCTATAATCTCAGCACTTTCGGAAGCCAAGGCAGGAGTATTGCTTGAGCTCAGGAGTTCAAGACCAGCCGAGGCAATGTAACAAGACAACGTTTCTACTAAAAATAATGCTTTTAAAAAATTAGCCAGATGGGATGGCACTATAGACCCAGCTTCTCAGGAGGCTGAGGTAGGAGGATCACCTGAGCCCAGGAGGTTGAGGCTACAGTGAGCTGTGTGATTGCATTACTGCTTTCCAGCCTGAGCAACAGAGCAAGACCCTGCCTCAAAAAATAAATAAATAGCCAGGCACAGTGGCTCACGCCTATAATCCCAGCACTTTGGGAGGCTGAGGCAGGTGGATCACCTGAGGTTTGGAGTTCGAGACCAGCCTGACCAACATGGAGAAACCCCGTCTCTACTAAAAATACAAAATTAGCCAGTCATGGTGGCCATGCCTGTAATCCCAGCTACTCAGGAGGCAGAGGCAGGAGAATCGCTTGAACTTGGGAGGCAGAGGTTGTGATGAGCCGAGATCACGCCGCTGCACTCCAGCCTGGGCAACAAAGAGCGAAACTCTGTCTCTAAATAAATAAAAAAGGTAGCGTGCACAGGAGGTCTCACTTGTTAAAAAAAAAAAATTGTCACTGGCCAGTTTTGGTTATTATGCAGCAGGTCTGCATCAAAGTGTTATGATAGTATTAAAACCACAACATTTAAATCATCCATAGTATTTAGCTGCATAGAACTAAAAAAGTTCCAACAGAAAATTAACCTCAAAGCAAAAAAAAAAATTGTAAAGTATTTTTTTGGTTTTTTTTTGTGTTTTTTTTTGTTGTTGTTGTTGTTTGAGACAAAGTCTTGCTCTCTTGCCCAGGCTAGAGTACAGTGGTACAATCTCAGCTCATTGCAGCCTCTGGCTCCTGGGTTCAAGCATTTCTCCTACCCCGGCCTCCTAAGTAGCTAGGACTACAGGCACGAGCTACTATGTCTGACTAATTTTTGTATTTTTAGTAGAGTCGGGGTTTCACCATGTTGGCCTGGCTGGTCTCGAACTCCTGACCTCAAATGATCCGCCTGCCTCGGCCTCCCAAAGTGGTGGGATTACAGACATGAGCCACCATGCCCAGCCAAAAAAAAAAAAATTTTTTTAAATAGTTGTCAGGAAATATTTTATACTGAATAATTAGATTGCAAATTAGAAAATAACAGGCTGGGCACATAATCCCAACACTTCGGGAGACCAAGATGGGAGGATTGCATGATGCCAGGAGTTCAAGACCAGCCTGGTCAACATGGTGAGACCCCCATCTCAATTAATAAAAATTTGTTTTTAATTATTTAAAAAGAAAAAAAAATCACAATAGAACCAAATGTATCTATTACTTCCTTCTCAAAACATGTTCTAATTTTTGTGGGATTACAGCATCAGGATTTACTTCTCCAAATGTGTCTTAAAGATTTTTATCTTCTCCCATTTTCTTTGTGTGTTTTAGTGAAAAGTCTGTCCCCATCTCCTGAGTCCTCGGCATCGCCAGTTCCATCCACTCAGCCGCAGCTCACAGAAGGATCACATTTCATGTGTGTGTAGTCTTAGAAGAAGTACGTCATTTCCCTTTGCATTTGTGCTTTAGTTTTTTACTTGAATTTTATGACTCATCTGTTGGTTTAGTGAATCAAAACTGGGATTAGTTCTGGACTGTACATAGGGATAGTTGGCAGAACAAGTAGGCATATCTTGGAACCAGGGTCGGTAACAGATTGCTAACATTGGCTCCTCTGATGATTTGCTGTGTGACAGCATTTTCTTTGTCTCTTATTTCATCATCCAGAAAAACAACAAAATTTGGAGCGTATGGCCTGTGCCAAGACTTGCAGTGTTGTGCAGCTGTGCTTCTAGTTAATGTTCCTTTCCATAGCGACCTGAGAATTCTGTTTAAGTCATGACACGTTGACTATGTAATGCTTTTTACAGTTAGGGTGACATGTCTGCCCACTGGGAATTTGCTAATTATTGTAAATGACAATGAAATGTTTATGGTACAGCCAACTTGATGGAATATTAAAATCTTTAATGTCTATCTGATATTATTTCTAAGTAATTGAATTCTATTAAGTCAGGGAGGTAATTACTAAAACCATGGATGGTATCAGGGAGAAGAAGGAATCCTTTCTTGAACAATGTTCCTTAGAGCATAGATTTATAATTGAGAATAGTTTCCTGAATTCTTACTTTTAAACTTTCTAGACAATTGCTAATTTTAACCTAGAATTTAGTATTTATAGCGTACTCTGAAAGTTTTTTAACTTTTTATAAAAGCTCTGGTGTAGAGTAAGAATGTTATGCCTTTTTCTGCATTTTCTTTCTCACAGCATCTACCATATCTAGTAAAATTTGGTGCTTTAGGATTACCACCATTTTCTGCTGAACAGCAGCAGAAACATATAGAGACATTATAAGCATTAGTACTAACATCTTTTTGTTTTTTATTTTCTTGTTTTTTTTTATGTTATTTCTTTTTTCAGAGATGTCACCCATGCTGGAGTGTAGTGGCATAATCACAGCTCACTGCAGCCTTGACCTCCTGGGCTCAAGCAGTCATCCTGCCTCAGCCTCACAAGTAGCTGGGATCACAAGTGCACGCCACCACACTCGGCTGATATTTCGATTTTCTTGTAGAGACAGTCTTACTAAGTTGTCCACGCTGGTCTCAAACTCCTGAACTCAAGCTACCCTCCCACTGCATGAGCCACTGTGCCTAGCCTCTTTGATTTTCACATTCTCAAAATATTTCTTTTATTTTCTCTCCTTTTTTTTTTTTTTTCAAGGCAAGGTCTTACTCTGTCACCCAGGCTGGAGTGCAGTGGTGCAAGATCATGGCTCACTGAAGGCTGACCTCCCAGGCTCAAGCAATCCTCCCACCTCAGCCCCCTGAGTAGCTGGGACTACAGGTGTATGCCACCATGCCAGGCTAATTGTTTTGCAGAGATGGAGTTTTCACCATGTTGCCCAGGCTGATCTTGAGCTCCTGAGCTCAAGTGATCTGTCCGCCTCAGCCTCCCAAAGTGCTGAGATTACAGGTGTGAGCCACCACACCCAGCGTTTTTTCTTTCTTTTCAAGCATTTTTTAAATTTCACTAGCTTTGGGTACAAGTGGTTTTGGGTTACATGGAAGAATTGTATAGTGGTGAAGTCTGAGATTTTAGTGCACCCATTACCCGAGTAGTGTATGTTGTACCCAATCCTTCACTGACCTTCCACCCTCTCCCTTCTGAGTCTCCAAAGTCCGTTATACCACACTGTATGCCTTTGCATACCCATAGTGTAGCTCCAACTTATAAGTGAGAACATATGATATTTGGTTTTCATTTCCTGAGTTACTTTACTTAGAATAATGGCCTCCAGCTCCATCCAAGTTGCTGCAAAATACATTATTTTGTTCCTTTTTATTGCTGAGTAGTATTCCATGGTGTATATAAACCACATTTTCTTTATCCACTCCTTAGTTGGTGGACTCTTAGGTTGGTTCCATACCCTTGGAGTTGCAAATTGTGCTGCTATAAACATGCATGTGCATGTATCTTTTTTATGTAATGACTTGTTTTCTTTTGGGTCGATACTCAGTAGTGGGATTGCTGGATCAAATGATGGATCTACTTTTAGTTCTTTAAGGAATCTCCACACTGTTTTCCATAGTGGTTGTACTAGTTTACATTCCCACCAGCAGTGTAAAAGTGTTTCCTTCTCACCACATCCATACCAACATCTGTTGTTTTTTGACTTTTAAATTATGGCCATTCTTTTTTTTTTTTTTTTGAGATGGAGTCTCGCTCTGTCACCAGGCTGGAGTGCAGTGGCGCGATCTTGGCTCACTGCAACCTCCTCCTCCGGGGTTCAAGTGATTCTCCTGCCTCAGCCTCCCCCGTAGCTGGGACTACAGGCGTGTGCCACCACACCCAGCTAATGTTTGAATTTTTAGTAGAGATGGGGTTTCACCATGTTGGCCAGTGTGGTCTCGATCTCTTGACCTCATGATCCGCCCACCTTGGCCTCCCAAAGTGCTGGCGTGACCCACTGCACCCGACCAATTATGGCCATTCTTGCAGGAATAAGGAGGCATCTCATTGTTGTGTACCTTCTTTTGAGAATTGCCTATTCGTGTCATTTGCCCACTTTTTGATGGGATTATTTGTTTTTGGTTTTTTTTTTTTTCTTGCTGATTTGTTTTGAGTTCCTTCCAGATTCTGGATATTAGTCATTTGTGGGATGCATAGTTTGCAAATATTTCCTCCCATCCTGTTTTCTGGAATCTACTTCCTTTCACACCTTATTGTAGGAACTATAATCTGTGCCCTTTTTTTCAGCCCAAAGTTTTTTGTTGTCTTTTCATATTTGTAACTTTTATTTGAGATTATGTCTACCTGGAACCTCAAAGAGGCTTCTGTTTTTGTCAGTTGGTATCTGTGCAGGACTGAAGTGCTTGCTGGAGAGTTACAAATAACCTAACTGTGATAGTCTTACCTGTGTTCTGCCTTTGTCACTTGTGTTTAAGCCTTTTTTCTTTTTTTTTTTTTTTTTTGAGACCAGGTCTCACCCTGTCACCCACGCTGGAGTGCAATGGTGAGATCTTGGAGCCTTGCCCTCATGGGCTTAAGTGATCCTCCCACGACAGCCTCCCAAGTAGCTGGGACCACAGGCCTGTGCCACCAAGCCTGGCTGATTTTTTGTATTTTTTGTAGAGTAGGGGTTTCACCGTGTTGCCCAGGCTGGTCTCAAACTCCTGAGCTCAAGCGCTCTGCCCGCCTCAATCTCCCAAAGTGCTGAGATTACAAGATTGAGCCACCACGCCTGGCTATGTTTAAACTTTTAATTTAATATGTTTAGAAACGACTGTTGAGGCCAGGTGCGGTAATGCCAGCACTTTGGGAGGCCAGGGCTGGTGGATCACTTGAGGTCGGGAGTTCAGGACCAGCCTGGCCAACATGGTAAAGCCCCATCTCTACTTAAAAATACAAAAATTAGCTGGGCATGGTGTCAGGCGCCTGTAATCCCAGCTACCTGGGAGGCTGAGACAAGAGAATCGCTTGAACCTGGGAGGCAGAGGTTGCAGTGAGCCGAGATCACACCATTGCACTCCAGCCTGGGTGACAGAACAAGACTTTGTCTCAAAAAAAAAAAAAAAAAACTGGGTGTGGTGGCCCACACCTGTAATCCCAGCACTTTGGGAGGCCGAGGCAGGCAGATCACCTGAGGTCAGGAGTTCAAGACCAGCGTGACCAACATGGAGAAACCCAGTCTCTACTAAAATTACAAAATTAGCTGGGCGTGGTGGCACATGCCTGTAATCCCAGCTACTTGGGAGGCTGAGGCAGGAGAATCGCTTGAACCCAGAGGCAGTGGTTGCAGTGAGCCGAGGTCGTGCCATTGCACTCCAGCCTGGGCAACAAGAACGAAACTCTGTCTCAAAAAAAAAAAAAAAAATGGTGACTGTTGCTACTGGTGACATAATAACACAAAACATAGGAAAAATAAACATTGGACTCATTTGATTTCATCTATGTAAAGAGTTGATGACCTCTTAGTAGAAAAATGTATACATTAAGAGCCATTCACATAATATTTTGATTCAATAAACAGATTATGACTGTACACATATCCTTCCAATAATAAAGGATATTCAGAGTTAAAACTCAAGTATATTTCCAGGTTCCTTAAATTGTTATAGGATTTTATTTTGTTTTCTTCTTATTCCAAGAGCAGTGGCATACTGTAATGAGGTATGATTATTGTCGGATATTTTCTAGTCTCATGGTATGCAACTACCACAAATAACTAAAGGCATGAAAACTTGTATTATTTCATATCTTCCTATTATGCATATGCCATCTTTCTGAACTAGTGGTTTTGGCAGGATTTAGGAAACCTTTACAAATGACACTACTATGTAGGCAGCTCAATAATTATTACGTATTTTAGTGGAGTTATGCAAATGTTTGCTCATTTTGTTGATCTTTTGGATTCAGCTACGTTTGGTACTTTTTTTTTTTTTTGCAGTTGCAAGATTTAATAGAGTGAAAACAGAGCTCCCCTAAAATGGGAGGGGACCCAAAGGGGGTTGCCGTTGCCGGCGGTACATTTTTTATTCTGTATTGCTGTTTATAATTGCATTATGTTGGCCGGGCACAGTGGCTCACGGCTGTAATCCCAACACTTTGTGAGGCCAAGGCGGGCGGAACACAAGGTCAGGAGATCGATACCATTGTGGCCAACATGGTTGAAACTCCGTCTCTACTGAAAATACAAAAATTAGCTGGGCCTGGTGGCATGCACCTGTAGTCTCAGCTACTCTAGAGGCTGAGGCAGGAAAATCACTTGAACCCGGGAGGTGGAGGTTGCAGTGAGCCAAGATTGCGCCACTGCACTCCAGCCTGGCGACAGAGTGAGACTCAGTCTCAAAAATAATAAGAAGGCCAGGTGCAGTGGCTCACACCTGGAATCCTAGCACTTTGGGAGGCCGAGGCGGGCGGATTGCCTGAGTTCAGGAGTTTGAGACCAGCCTGGGCAACACGCTGAAACCCCGTCTCTACTAAAATACAAAAAATTAGCTGGGTGTGGTGATGTGCACCTGTAGTCCCAGCTACTCAGGAGGCTGAGGCAGGAGAATTGTTGGAACCTGGAAGGCGGAGGTTGCAGTGAACTGAGATCGTGCCACTGCACTCCACCCTGGGCAACAGAGCAAGACGCCGTCTCCAAAATGATGATAATAATAATAATAATATTGAAGAGAAGGAGGAGGAGGAGGAAGGAAGAAGAATTGCATTACATTATGTTTCCTTGTGGGGCCGGGTATAGTGGCTCATGCCTGTAATCCTAGCACTTTGGGAGGCCAAGGCAGGCAGATCACTTGAGGCCAGGGGTTCGAGACCAGCCTGGCCAACATGGTGAAACCCCGTCTCTACTAAAAATACAAAAATTAGCCAGGCATGGTGATATATGCCTGTAATCCCAGCTAGTTGGGAGACTGAGGCAGGAGAATCGCTTGAACCCAGGACGCAGAGGTTGCAGAGAGCCGGGATCATACCACTGCACCCCAGCCTAGGCGATAGTGGTACCCTGTCTCAAAAAAAAAAAATTGCATTATGTTTCTTTGCTTTGTGAATTAAGCTATGGAAATGAAGAAAAATATCCTTTGATTGTATTGTATTTTAGGATTTTCATGGCCATGCTTGTCAGTTCTGTTGTTACAGAATGTCACCCTTAGTTACTTTGGGAAATGGTAATTAATTAACGTTGCAGGTGTCAAAGTAATTTCCTCTCTCTTATTTTTCAGCTATACTGACTTCTGTTGAAACCATTCAAAGCTAAAGACATGGACCTTCAGCAGTGTAAGAAGATATTGTACAGTATATTTTAAATCTATGAAATTCATAGTTCTGATGCTTTTGGTCACAGAGCATCATTTTATCACTTCTGGAAAATGTTTATTCCAAAACAGCTTTAATGGCCCATATGTACACTTCGTAATCTCAAGGTTATTATTCTGACACCAGCTTGCTGCTATGATTTCAGAGCACATAAGTAAAGGTGCTTTTTAATGTGCAGTCTATTTCCAGAGCTTACTTAGTTGCTGATTTCCAGATTTCGATGTTTCTTAAGTCTAGGTGAATTTATATATATATATTTTTTTGCTTTTCATTTTCTAAAGTTAGTTATTATTTCCATTGAAGCTTGTTTTCTTTTTTTCTTCCCATTTTAGCTACTGCAGTGCTTTTGTTTCACACTTGATTTGTAAAAATTTTATATATATATATTTAAAATGTGCCATTTTATTGCTAAGTGAAGTATGTCCTGTTTTCTGCTATAATTCTTTCTCGGTCAGATTGCAATGTCAGCAGTTACTGCCACACTCCTGTCAGCTTAAACACAAATGTTCCCGCTTATCTTTTCTTAAAAAAAAAAAACAAAGTGTAGGTATTTTGAAGTACTGGGCTTATATTTCATTGGAATACATGTGTACAGCAATAAGCAGGTTTCCAAATCCAGTACTTAGTTTGTGTACAAATGTAATTATGTTCATTGTGTATATATTATACAATGAGCACATGTAATGTATTAAAGGCTACTTACTATTGTTTAAATGCAAATGTTCATATCTCATTTCTTTTTTTATCATGTTAAATAAATGTTGATGTTCTTAAATCAGTGTTAGAATTTTTGTTCTTTCCATCCAAAATTGAAAGTCTTAAGACTCAAGAGACCTCTAGAAGAAAAGGTACTCTGTTAATTTTATAATCCTAGACAACATCTGAAAAGATCCTTGTCGGTCCAACCCTCTCATGTCAAAGTTGAGGACCTTGAGGCTCAAAGAGATCAATTGAGTTGGCCACAATTTAATGACAGAATTTTGACCAGACTATAGTTTTTTCTGACTTTTTCTCTAAGTACATTACATTAGCTCATTACCACTAGAGGAGTTTAGTTTTGTGAAGTCTTTTACCACGTTTCTATTTGCTTCCATGTTTCAGAAAGTAACTTCAAGCATCAGTAGTCCTGCTCTGTTTAGGGATTGGACTTTGAGAGAGGTGTGTAAGGCAGCTATTTGTCTGACATGGGTAGCTAGAAACCGTTTCATCGTAAGTAGGACCCTCAGAGATCATTTTCTCTTACAATACATTCTTTGCAGATGTTCACGCTCTTCAGAATCAATTACATTTTCTTCCCTCTGTAACCTTTTGTTCATGCCATATATTGTTCCCAGAGTACACGGAAATTTGATGCTTTTGGATTCCTGCATAAAATGGCTGAAACTAAATTGGCATTAGTCAGTCTTTTTTTCCTCCCCATCCTGTTAAAGAGGATTTCGATTTAATTCAAAATGCAAATGTATAAAAATTCTTCTGCAAACACAATGAAATGAAAATAGATACAATGTATATTGGGAGGTGAAAGAAAACAGAAGTTAAAATGGACACCTCTCTGTGTCCCTGTACATATGTGTAATATGTTTACACATACTACCTTTCTCTAAAGATGTCACACAAAAGTCTTCTCAAAAGAAATAGTCACCAAATTATTATTTCCCTTTAGTCATGATACAATGATTGTTTCAGATCCTTTGTCAGTGTGTTGGGGAACAACTGCTATTATTCGGGTTTTGTTTGGGTTTTTTTTATTTTTATTTATTTTTTTTTATTTTTTTTTTTTTGAGATGGAGTCTTGCTCTGTCACACAGTCTGCAGTATAGTGGCGTGATCTCGGCTCACTGCAACCTCTGCCTCCTGGGTTCAAGCGATTCTCCTGCCTCAGCCTCCTGAGTAGCTGGGATTACAGGCTCATTTTGGGGGGTTTTGGGGGGATTTTTTGAGATGGAGTCTCGCTCTGTTGCCAGGCTGGAGTGCAGAGGCCTGATCTCAGCTCACTGCAAGCTCCGCCTCTTGGGTTCAAGGGATTCTCCTGCCTCAGCCTCCCGAGTAGCTGGGATTACAGGAGCCCGCCACCACGCCCAGCTGATTTTTGTATTTCTTTGTTTTGTTTTTTTGAGATGGAGTCTCGCTCTGTCGCCCAGGCTGGAGTGCAGTGGCACGATCTCCGCTCACTGCAAGCTCCACCTCCCAGGTTCACGCCATTCTCCTGCCTCAGCCTCCTGAGTAGCTTGGACTACAGGCGCCCGCCACCACGCCCGGCTAATTTTTTGTATTCTTTAGTAGAGACGGGGTTTCACCATGTTAGCCAGGATGGTCTCAATCTCCTGACCTCATGATCCACCTGCCTTGGCCTCCCAAAGTCCTGGGATTACAGGTGTGAGCCACCGCACCCGGCCGATTTTTGTATTTTTAGTAGAGATGGGGTTTCACCGTGTTGACTAGGATGGTCTCGATCTCTTGACCTCGTGATCCGCCCACCACAGCCTCGCAAAGTGCTGGGATTACACCTAGCCTGGCCTAATTTTTGTATTTTTAAATAGAAACGGGGTTTCACCATGTTAGCCAGGCTGGTCTCAAATTCCTGACCTTGTGATCCACCCACCTTGGCTTCCCAAAGTGCTAGGATTACAGGCATGAGCTACCGCACCCAGCCTTGTTTGGGTTTTTGTGGGAAGGGAGTATATGTGTGTGTGTGTCTCTTTGGTTTTATTAAGCACAACATTTTTTAACTATTCCAAGAAGGAAAAATGTTACTTACTGGGATCCCTAGAAGCCTAGGAAATATGGAGAAAGCAGCATGAACTAGTTGTGATTCTTGTCAACATTTCAGAAAGCCAGATGAAAATCATTTATTCACAAACAGTAAGTCCATCAGGCATGGTGGCTCATGTCTGAAATCCCAGCATTCTGGGAGTCTGAGGCAGGTGGATCACCTGAAGTCGGGAATTCGAGACCAGCCTGGCCAACATGGTGAAATCCTCTCTCTACTAAAAATACAAAAAGTAGCCGGGCATGGTGGCGCGTGCCTGTAATCCCAGCTACTTGGGAGGCTGAGGCAGGAGAATCACTTGAACCCGAGGTTGTGGTGAGACAAGATCGCATCACTGCACTCTAGCTTGGGCGACATAACGAAACTCTGTCTCAAAAAAAACACAAAAACAGTAAGTCAGCACAGATGCTTATTACATGCCGTAACAAAAAGGAATACTAGTTCTTCAAAATTTTTAATTAGATCATTACCTTCCATCTTACCCAGAGTTTGCCTTATCTAACTCCCCCTTACTGGAGTGGTGCACACACAGTCCTGGAAGTGTGGAGACTAATGGTAAGGAAGGCAGACAGGTTGGCATGGCCTTTACTTCAGGTGGGGAAATCAGCATGAGGGAGCTACTTCCCAGAGGCTTGGAAGCTTGCTCTGAAGTTCTTAGTGCTCACTATCCTGGTGAGTTGATGGCTGTCTTAGTGCTCAGTGTCCTGTTGGGTTGATGGCTTTACAAGTCCCTCATACCTACCTACCCCCCGTTTATAGAAAGATGACAGTCATACTGCTATGGTGATCAAAAATGAAACATAACATTTTTTTGCTGGCATACCCTCAAAATTGTTTTTAAAAACTAAGCTGGGTACAGTGTCTCACATCTGTAATCCCAGCACTTTGGGAGGCTGGGATGGGAGGATCACTTGAGGCCAGGGGTTCAAGACCAGCCTGGCTGACATAGTGAGAACCCATCTCTACAAAAATAAAATAAAATAATTAGCTGGGTACAGTGGTGCATGCCTGTAGTCCTAGCTACTCAGGAGACCAAAGCAGGAGGATCACTTGAGCCTGGGAGATGAAGGCTGCAGTGAGGTGTGATTGCACCGCTGTACTCCAGCCTGGGTGACAGAGCAAGACCCTCTCTAAAAAAACCAAAAAACAAAAACCAACTCTGTACCTCCTTGTACATTTTCAAGTTGACATCTACAACTTTTCATAAATTCAAATAGAAGAAAAGGGCCAAGTGCGGTGGCTCACGCCTGTAATCCTAGCACTTTGAGAGGCCAAGGTGGGCGGATCACTTGAGGTCAGGAGTTCGAGACCAGCCTGGCCAACACGATGAAACCTCATCTCTACTAAAACTGCAAAATTTAGGCAGGCATGGTTGGGGGTGCCTGTAATCCTAGCTACTCAGGAGGCTGCGGCAGGAGAATTGCTTGAACCCGGGAGGCGGAGGTTGCAGTGAACCAGGATCATATCACTGCACTCCAGCCTGGGCAATACAGCAAAACTCAGCCTCAAAAAAAAAAAAACAGAAGAAAAGGATGCAAGTTCTGACATACTGTCAATACTGCCTTTTTTTTTTTTTTTTTTTTTCTGAGATGAAGTTTTGCTCTGTCCCCCAGGCTGGAGTGCAATGGCAAAATCCCAGCTTACTGCAACCTCTGCCTCCAGGGTTCAAGCGACTCTCCTGTCTCAGCCTCCTGAGTAGCTGGGATTACAGGTGCCTGCCCACCGTGCCCAGCTAATTTTTGTATTTTCAGTAGAGATGGGGTTTCATCGTGTCGGCCAGGCTGTTCTCGAGCTCCTGACCTCAAGTGATCCGCTTGCCTTGGCCTCCCAAAGTGCTGAAATTACAGGCATCAGCCACCGTGCCTGGCCCAATACTGACTTTTTAAATAAATTGTTACATCAGTCTTTATTTTATTTTATTTTATTTTATTTTGAGACAGAGTTTCACTGTTGTTGCCCAGGCTGGATTTGCAATGGTGCAGTCTCAACTCACTGCAACCTCTGCCTCCTGGGTTTAAGTGATTCTCCTGCCTCAGCCTCCTGAGTAGCTGAGAGTACAGGCACCCGCCACCACTCCTGGCTAATTTTTTTGTATTGTTAGTAGAGATGGGCTTTCACCGTGTTGTCCAGGCTGGTCTTGAACTCCTGACCTCAGGTGATCTGCCCACCTCAGCCTCCCAAAGTGTTGGGATTACAGGCGTGAGCCACCATACCCGGCCCTATACCTTTTTTAATAGGGGTTTTACATCATTCCTTTTTCTTCTTGAACTTTTATTTTTACTTTATTTCTCTTATACTTTGTCACAATAAATTATGATATGTTAAATTTAATGACTTTAGTTATTTCTAATTCCATCCATCCATTTCTGTGAAATCTTGTTCCTTGGACATTACAGTCATTCACTTCTCACCACCCTGGAGGATTTTACACCCTGAGGTAAGTATGATTCAGAGAAGTAAGTTTTTCTTTTTTTTTTTTTTTTTTTTTTTTTTTTCTTTTTTATTGATCATTCTTGGGTGTTTCTCGCAGAGGGGGATTTGGCAGGGTCACAGGACAATAGTGGAGGGAAGGTCAGCAGATAAACAAGTGAACAAAGTTCTCTGGTTTTCCTAGGCAGAGGACCCTGCGGCCTTCCGCAGTGTTTGTGTCCCTGGTTACTTGAGATTAAGGAGTGGTGATGACTCTTAACGAACATGCTGCCTTCAAGCATCTGTTTAACAAAGCACATCTTGCACCGCCCTTAATCCATTCAACCCTGAGTGGATACAGCACATGTTTCAGAGAGCACAGGGTTGGGGGTAAGGTCACAGATCAACAGGATCCCAAGGCAGAAGAATTTTTCTTAGTACAGAACAAAATGAAAAGTCTCCCATGTCTACCTCTTTCTACACAGACACAGCAACCAACCGATTTCTCAATCTTTTCCCCACCTTTCCCCCCTTTCTATTCCACAAAACCGCCATTGTCTTCATGGCCCGTTCTCAATGAGCTGTTGAGTACACCTCCCAGATGGGGTGGTGGCCGGGCAGAGGAGCTCCTCACTTCCCAGTAGGGGCGGCCGGGCAGAAGCGCCCCTCACCTCCCGGACGGGGCGGCTGGCCGGGCAGGGGGCTGACCCCCCCAACCTCCCTCCCGGACGGGGCGGCTGGCCGGGCGGGGGGCTGACCCCCCACCTCCCTCCCGGACAGGGCGGCTGGCCGGGCAGAGGGGCTCCTCACTTCCCAGTAGGGGCGGCCAGGCAGAGGCGCCCCTCACTTCCCCAACGGGGTGGCTGGCCCGGCGGGGGGCTGACCCCCCCACCTCCCTCCCAGACAGAGCGGCTGGCCGGGCAGAGGGGCTCCTCACTTCCCAGTAGGGGCGGCCAGGCAGAGGCGCCCCTCACTTCCCCGACGGGGCGGCTGGCCCGGCGGGGGGCTGATCCCCCCACCTCCCTCCCGGACGGGGCGGCTGGCCAGGCGGGGGGCTGATCCCCCCACCTCCCTCCCGGACGGGGCGGCTGGCCAGGCGGGGGGCTGACCCCCCCACCTCCCTCCCGGATGGGGCGGCTGGCCGGGAGGGGGGCTGACCCCCCCACCTCCCTCCCGGACGGGGCGGCTGGCCGGGCAGAGGGGCTCCTCACTTCCCAGTAGGGGCGGCCGGGCAGAGGCACCCCTCGCCTCCCGGACGGGGCGGCCGGCCAGGCGGGGGGCTGACCCCCCCACCTCCCTCCCGGACGAGGCGGCTGGCCGGGCAGAGGGGCTCCTCACTTCCCGGTAGGGGCGGCCGGGCAGAGGTGCCCCTCACCTCCCGGACGGGGCGGCTGGCCGGGCGGGGGGCTGACCCCCCCACCTCCCTCCCAGACGAGGAGGGAGGACGCTCCTCACTTCTCAGACGGCGTGGCTGCCGGGCGGAGGGGCTCCTCGAGAAGTAAGTTTTTCATGTGTAAAGAAGAGCTCATGTGGGGCCGGACCCCATTCACTTCTCACCACCCTGGAGGATTTTACACCCTGAGGTAAGTATGATTCAGAGAAGTAAGTTTTTCATGTGTAAAGAAGAACTCATGTGGGGCCGGACCCCATTCACTTCTCACCACCCTGGAGGATTTTACACCCTGAGGTAAGTATGATTCAGAGAAGTAAGTTTTTCATATGTAAAGAAGAGCTCATGTGGGGCCGGACCCGGTGGCTCATGCTGGTAATCCCAGCACTTTAGGAGGCTGAGGCAGGTGGATCACCTGATGTCAGGCGTTCGAGACCAGCCTGACTAACATGGTAAAACCCCACCTCTACTAAAAATACAAAATTAGCTGGGCGTGGTGGCACATGCCTGTAATCCCAGCTACTCGGGAGGCTGAGGCAGGAGAATTGCTTGAACCTGGGAGGTGGAGGTTGCGGTGAGCCGAGATAATGCCATTGCACTTCAGCTCCGTCTCAAAAAAAAAAAAAAAAAAAAAAAAAAAACTCATCACAGGACCTCTGGAGCCTTGGGGCAGGAAATCAGAGAGAAGGTAACTAGAGACTGAGTTCAAGAAAATTATGAAAATTCTTCTCGCTCACAAACCCTTGAGATGTTTCTGTGTACTGATTTGAAGAAAGCTGTCCCAGACTATTTGGCCTCTAAAATATTTGTAAGTTTATTGATTTGTGCATACTTCTCACTTTACCCACAACAAGGTTTTGTTTTGTTTTGTTTTTTGAGACGGTTTTGTTCTGTCACCCAGTCTGGAGTGCAGTGGCACCATATTGGCTCACTGCAACCTTTGCCTCCCAGGCCCAAGCGATCCTCTTACCTCAGCCTTCCGAGTAGCCGGGACTACAGGCACACGTCACCACAGCTAATTTTTGTACTTCTTGTAGAGATGGGTTTCACCATGTTGCCCAGGCAGGTCTCAAACTCCTGTGCTCAAGCAGCTTCTCCCCTCAGCCTCCCAAAGTGCTGGGATTACAGGCATGAGCCACTGTGCCTGGCCCAAAACAGTTTTATATAGATTTAGCATATGGCAGAGAGACTCACTTTTGAGCAACTGTTTAAATGTGTAAGGAATAAACTGATTCACTTAATGCAGGAACAAATGATTTTTTTGTTATGCTAAAGTAATTTGGGAGGAGTTTTCCCAGAACTGTTTCTGAAAAATGGATCAAATCCTTCATGGATAGGTTGAAAATAAATGTTTAAAGTGTATGATTGGTATTTTAAAAGCAGAAATTTTAAATTTTTTATTTAATTTTAAAATTATTTACAGTGAAAAGTCAACTGAAAACAAAGTAAAAGGCTGGGTGAAAGGCATGGAGAAAATATGGCAGGACTAGTTTATGTAATTCAAGCCTGAGACAACACATTTAAGAACAGGAGATAGAACCCCCAGCTATGTCCCGGTGCTCAGTGACTCACCAGCTTACTGGAAAGTCCCTCGAGTCCTCTATTAACTAGATTCAGAAAAGCCTACCCAATCTCTTTGAGTGAAAGCTCACTCATTCCAGCCCTTCCCTAGAAGGAGCTTCACCTTCATTCTTCTGGTGTGGGAAACAGTATAGGCAATTATTCTAGCTTGGCAGGAGGGACCCTCCACCAACTCGGTTGCCAGGAAGCCTGAGTTCCTCCAGAACGCCCTGTTGCTGCTATGGGGCCTCATTGTATAGTGGGGAGGAGCACAGAGGCTGGTGCTAGGCTACCTGAGTTGGAACTGAGCTCTGCCACTTTTACTGTGTGTCCTCAAGCCAAGGTATTCATCCTTCCTAAACCTAAGTTTTTCCATGAAATTGGTCCGTGTCTTAGTTTGTTTTCTGTTGCTTATAACAGAACACCTAAAATGGTATCTTATAAAGAAAAGGAATATATTTTTTACAGTTCTGGAGACTGAGAAGTCCAAGGTCAAGAGGCCGTGTCTGGCGAGGGCTTTGTTGCTGGTGGGTACGCTACAGAGTCCCAGGGAGGCTCAGGGCATCACACACAATGAGAGGCAGAGCGTGTCACCGTGCTGACAAGCTAGCTCAGGCCTGTCTTCCACGTACAAAGCTGACAGTTCTCCAGTGATAACCCATTCATTCATCAACCCACGAATAAATGAATCCCTGGCCTCGAGATCCAGTCATCTCTCTCAAAGGCCCCTGCCACATTGAGAATTAAATTTCGACATGAGTTTTGGAGTGGACTAATACTCAAACCATAACAGCCTACTAAGAGTTATTACAATATATGGTTGTAAAGACTAAATATGTTAACACATCAGGTGTAGAGTAGTGCCTAGCAGCATATAAATACTTGCTACCATTAGCCGTTATTCACTAAGGCTAACCTCATCTAACTGTAATTGTTTCTAAGTTTACCAGAGCACTGTTGTTAATCATCTTAGTTAATCAGCATTTAATTTTTATTCATTTATTTATTTATTTATTTAGAGTATTTTTATTTTTAGTAGTGACGGGGTTTCACCATGTTAGCCAGGATGGTCTCGGATCTCCTGACCTCGTGATCCACCCGCCTTGGCCTCCCAAAGTGCTGGGATTACAGGCAGGAGCCACCGCGCCCAGCTGTTAATCAGCATTTTAAAACTGAGTCACATGCCAGGAGCCGTGGCTCACGCCTGTAATCGCAGCACTTTGGGAGGCTGAGGCGGGCAGATCCCCTGAGGTCAGGAGTTCGAGACCAGCCTGACCAACATGGCAAAACCCCATTTCTACTAAAAATACAAAATTAGTTGGGCATGGTGGTGGGTACCTGTATTCCCAGCTACTTGGGAGTCTGAGGCAGGGGAATTGCTTGAACCCGGGAGGCGGAGGTTGTGGTGAGCCGAGATCGCGCCATTGCACTCCAGCCTGGGCAACAAGAGCAAAACTCCGTCTCAAAAAACAAACAAAACTGGTCACAATTTAGAATGCATCAGACTCACCAGAAGGGCCTTTTAAAACTTTGCTATTGCTGGGCCTCGTCCCTAAAATAACTTATTCGGTCAGTCTGGAGGGAGATCCAAGAATTTGCTTTCTAATAAATTCCCAGGTAATACTAATGCTGATAGTCCAACATCACTTTGAGTTCTAGTCACTTTGAGAACTGGCATATAGTAAGTCTCTGTGTTGTTTATTGGATTTTTGTTTTATTTATGGGGATAAATTCAGGAGTGTTTATTTACAAAGGTATGCACAGAGTATAGAAGGACTGAAGATTGATAATCCAAGAGCTGTTTTCACTCCTAGGCCCAAAGGGAAGAGGGGAGGAGTAACTGGAATCCATAGGAAACAATCATTTGAGAGAAGCCCTTACGCTCCTTTCAAGAGACACAGCCAGCCTCGGTGTGAGCAAGCTCTACAAGGATCGAGCCAAGAGAATAAATACTTTGATGGCATGCTTCCTTGACACAATTTCTTTTTTTTTTTTTTTTTTTTGAGACAGAGTCTCGCTCTGTCACCCAGGATGGAGTGCAGTGGCGCAGTCTCAGCTCACTGCAACCTCCACCTCCCAGGTTCACGCCATTCTCCTGCCTCAGCCTCCCGAGCAGCTGGGACTACAGGTACCCGCCACCATGCCTGGCTAATTTTTTGTATTTTTAGTAGAGACGGGGTTTCACCATGTTAGCCAGGATGGTCTCGATCTCCTGACCTCATGATCCACCCGCCTCGGCCTCCCAAAGTGCTGGGATTACAGGCGTGAGCCACCACGCCTGGCCCCTTGTCACAATTTCTTAATGGGGCTCCCACTGGCTGAACCCAACAGGATTCAAAGGTCACAGGAGTTCTGGTGGGTGTTGCCAGGAACTCCTGGGGATCTCCAAGACCTTTTCAGGAAATCCCATGAAGTCACAACTGTTTTCATAGTAATGGTAAGATGTTATTTGCCTTTTTTACTCATTCTCTCAATAGTGAACAGTGGAGTTTCCAAAAGGCTGCATGGCCTGTGATATCTCAGCAGATTGAATGCAGAAGCAGACATGAATATCTGTCTTCTATTAACCCAGATATTAAAGAAAGTTATAGCCGGGCGTGGTGGCTCACACCTGTAATCCCAGCTCTCAGGGAGGCTAAGAGGCGGGAGGATAGCTTGAGCCCAGGAGTTCGAGACCTGCCTGGGCAATATAGCGAGACCCCGTTCTCCAGAAAAAGGAAAAAAAAAAAAAGTTATAAAAGTGAAAAACAGTGTCTTCTCAGTTTTGTTTTGGAACATAGAGGTTTTTATTTATTAAAAACTATGTTATTTATATTAAGTTATAGCAGGTTTATTGTTATTTTAGATGAATGAGTAAATATTTTAAACATTTCTCAGTTTTCACTTCCACTGCAGTGAATACACATAGATGTAACCTACACAAACAAGCTATCTAGGATCCTCAATAGTTGTTAAGCATGTGAGAATCCTGAGACCCCAAAAGTTTGGGAACCACCCATATAGTCCATACAGCTTGGCCTCCTGTGACAGGGCACTGCTGAAAAATGTGAGATCTGGAGGTGCAAATAGAAGATATCAGCTCATCCCAGCCTGGGCGACATACAGAGACTCTGTCTCTACAACATAAATAATTAAAAAAACAACCTAGCCAAGTAAGTGCCTGTGGTCCCACTTACTTGGGAGGCTGAGGTAGGAGGATTGCTTGGGCCTGGGAGGTCAATGCTGCAGTGAGCCATAATTGCATCCAAAAGTATGTGCTGAAGCTGACACAGAAAAAAGAGAACAGAGAGTCTAGGGAGACTCTGGCTGTCTAGACCTTTGCATGTATGGTCTCTGCCTTTCCAAATCATTTTCCGTGAGTGATTCTCAGCCTGCAGGTCCCAAGGGGAACCTACAGGCTCAGGCTAGCATTCTTAGACACTGGGGCTTTCACTTCAAGAAGCAGACTACCGGCCGGGCGCAGTGGGTCACGCCTGTGATCCCAGCACTTTGGGAGGCCGAGGCGGGCAGATCACAAGGTCAGGAGATCGAGACCATCCTGGCTAACGTGGTGAAACCCCGTCTCTACTAAAAATACAAAAAATTAGCCGGGCGTGGTGGCAGGCACCTGTAGTCCCAGCTATTCGGGAGGCTGAGGCAGGGGAATGGCGTGAACCCGGGAGGCCGAGCTTGCAGTGAGCGGAGATCGTGCCACTGCACTGCAGCCTGGGCGACAGAGCGATACTCCATCTCAAAAAAAAAAAAAATCGATGAAGACTTGACTTGTTATTCCATGTCAAAATGGAGTGGTGCCCACGAAAAAAATCCATGTTATCTATCCAAATTACCATATTAATTGAAATGTGTGATTTATGTGGAGGCATTTGTGTTGCTTATAAGAAATTACTGTTCTTTGCCTTATTAGGCTATCTGGGTCTACCCAACATAAGAAAATGAAAGATTCGTCACACTGTATTTGAAATAGCAACCAAAGCTGTCCAGAAACTTGTTCAGCATATATGCCTTAAGTAGCAGATGCTGAAGGGACCCCAGTTTTTTTTTTCTCACCTAGATTTTTGCCAAGTGTTTTGGGGGTTGTGCAGCATCTGAAAGCAGGCCAAAGAGCAGGCCTGAGACAGAGTTAATGCCTGTAATACCCTCTGGAAAATAGCAGGGACATAATGGAGTTGCTAACATTTCAAACCGGTTGGCTTCTAGCCATATCCCCGAAAACTGTCCACAAGCAAAGATGAGGGAAGCAGCTGCTTCTAGTCAAATTCCCTAACTTGAAGTTTACAAAAGAAGAAATACAAGCATTGGATAAACATATGAACAGATGCTCAGTATCTGTGGTAATCAAAGATATGCAAATTAAAATGATGAGATATCCTTTTTTACCCATCAGATTGGAAAAGACTAAGAAGAGTGATAATGCACAGAGTTAGCAGGATGTAGGGAAAGCGATGTACTCATATGGGAATGGTGGGAGTGTAATTGATAAAACCTTTCCAAAGCCTTACAAATGTATCCTCTTTGACCCAGCAATTCTACTTCTGGGAATATATCTCCAAGAAATCACCTGGTGAGTACCCAGAGGCATTTCGCAGTTTGTTTTAGATGTGGTTTAAATACAGGGTCTACTTATCTCTGGCCTGGCAGGTGTGGTGGCTCACGTCTGTAGTAATCCCAGCACTTTGGGAGGCCAAGGCGGGCATATCACCTGAGGTCAGGAGTTCAAGACCAGCCTAGGCAATATGGCGAAACCCCATTTCTATCAAAAAATACAAAAATTAGCCAGGCTTGGTGGCACACGCCTGTAGTCCCAGCTACTCAGGAGGTTGCAGTGAGTCAAGATTGCACCAGTGCACTCCAGCCTGGGTGACAGAGCGAGACTCTCCCTCAAAATAAAATAAAATAAAATAAAATAAAATAAGTAAGTAAATAAATAAATACAGGGCCTACTTATCTCATGCCATAAGAAGTCCAACGTGGGGAGGGAGTGCAGGTCTTGCTGGAGACTCCAGGGTGCTATGAAGAAGCCAAGCCCCTCTCTCCCTGTTCTATCAGCAGTGATTGCTCCAACTCAGGCATTGCCACCTGTGCAGAACGGGAAGCCGAAGAGGCATCATCAGCTGTCTCCTTTTATGTCTCTGTGCTGTTGTGAAATATATATTAGGTCTTCATCTGGTTTCCTGCTCCTAAAATTCTTGGAATCTCCATAGTGATGAGTGTTTTTTGAGACAGGATCTTGCTCCATCACCCAGGCTGGAGTGCAGTGGAGCAATCACAGCTGACTACAGCCTTGACTTCCTGACTTCCTGGGTCCAAGCAATCCTCCAACCTCAGCCTCCTGAGTAGCTGGGACCATAGGTGAATGCTGCCTCACCTGGTTAGGTTCTTGTTTCTTTTGGTGTTTTGTTGTTGTTGTTGTTTATTTTTTTTACTTCTTTTTCTTTTCTCTTCTTTTTTTTCTTCTTTTCTTCTTCTTCTTCTTCTTTTTCTTCTTCTTTCTTCTCCTCCTCCTCCTCCTTCTTCTTCGTGTGGTTTTATTTTGTTTGTTTGTTTGTTTTATAGGGACAAGGTCTTGTGATGTTACCCAGGTTGGTCTCAAACTCCTGGGCTCAAGCAATCTTCCCGCCTCAGCCTCCCACAGTGCTGGATTACAGGCGTGAGCAACCACTTTTAGCCAAAGAGTGTATTTTGTCTGCTAATGAGAAGACTCGTAGCTGGGGCTCCTAGATAGGCTCTGGTTGGGGATGCGTTGTCAGGGGAACTAACTAGATGACTAAAGGGTTGGACCTCTCAGCCCCACCCCTAGACCTATGGGGAAGGGAGAAAACCTGAAGGTTAAGTTGATCAGCAATGGTCAATGATTGAATCAATCTTACCTGTGCCATGAAGCCTCCATAAAAGACACGGTTCTGATGAGCTTCCAGATGATTGAATGTATGGAGGTTCCTGGAGAGTGTGGAAGCTCCACACCCCTTACCCCATACCTCACCCTATGCATCTCTTCATCTGTATCCTTTATTATAAACCATCAACGTAAGTGTTTCCCTGAGTTCTGTGAGCCCTCCTAGCAAATTAATCAAACCCAAGAGAGGGTCATGGGAACCCTGGTTTGTAGCCAGTCAGAAAGTCTGGGGAGGCACGGACTTGTGATTGGCATCTGAAGTGGAGGCAGTTTTAGTGGGGCTGATCCTTCCACCTGTGGGAACGGACACTATCTCCAGGTATGTAGTGTCAGAATTGAATTAGAGGACACCTAGCCGGTATGCGCTGGAGAATCTGCTGGAGGTTTGCTTGGTGGGCTGATGGGGAGAAATCCACACACATTTTGGTGAGCAGGTGTGCTATGTCATATTGAGTGGTCTCAACACAGTCTCACATTCTCACTGGCCAGAACCAAATGACATGGCCACCCTAGCCATCGGGGTGTCTGGGAAAACAAGTGTTTCTCTTCCCAAACTTTAGAATAGAGAAAGGCAAGGAGAAAAGAGTTGAAATGGGTGTTGAGTGAGCCAGGCTGCAAAAAATATCCCACAAACTAACATCCACCTCACAAACTAAATGTCACCTGCAGGGAACTGGTTAAATAAACCAGAGACTATCCAGTTCATGTTGTTCCTTATTGTATGGTGTGGTTAATCTATGAAAAGCTGTTCACTGTATATGTAGCAAACCGGGCAGTTTATAAAACAATATGTCCTGCAGGATCCCATTTTGTTAAAGAGACATGTATACTATTCATTCACAGAAAAACCTGGATATACACGATAATGTTCATTCTGGATCTTCTTTAAACACTTCCACATTCTATGATTTATTTTTGGCAAGCAATCACGTCTTTGTTTTAGAATAAGGAGCAGAAAGTAAATTTCCATTTTTAGTTTCCCATTGGGCCAGAAACTGGAGATAAACTAGTCAGTTAAAATCAACCTGATGATGCCTTCTGCCCCCCAGGTGACCTCTAAATGTTAGCTGTAAAACTTTCTGAGTTGAGTCAAAGCCAAGTTTAAAGGGAAAACCATAAATAAGCCATTTTGGAAAATATAGCTATTGGCGATCTGTTACATTTCACTTGTGTTTCTAAGAGGACACACTCCAGCACATCCCTAGTTGCCTGACTGAAGCTCGCTTGGTAAAACAAAGTGATAATTATTTCAGCAATAGGCTCAGCGCACAACCATGCAGAACCTGTTTTTGAAGGAAGACTGATTGGCATGCCAAAAAGAAAGTCATGGGTCAGGATGCTAAGTAAAAACTTATTTGTGAAATGGTCTGGAAGAATTTGATAGTGTGAATGTATCGTCTCTGAGGAAATCTCAGGAACATCAACATAAAACAGGCTCTCCTTTGAGTTTCCAGTGATTTGGTTCATTTGCTTGTTTTTTGGAATGACTCATAGTTGATTTAAAACATTGTAATAGACAACTTACACAGTTACTTTTTTTTTTTTTTTCTGAGACGGAGTCCTGCTCTGTTGCCCAGGCTGGAGTGCAGTGGCGTGATCTCTGCTCACTGCAAGCTCCACCTCCTGGGTTCATGCCATTCTCCTGCCTCAGCCTCCCGAGTAGCTGGGACTACAGGTGCCCGCCACCATGCCCGGCTAATTTTTTTGTATTTTTAGTAGAGATGGGGTTTCACCATGTTAGCCAGGATGGTCTCGATCTCCTGACCTCGTGATCCACCTGCCTCAGCCTCCCAAAGTGCTGGGATTACAGGCTTGAGCCACCCACCGCGCCCGGCCACAGTTACATTTTAAAATCAAACCTAGCCCTAAAAAAATAATACCAGCATAACATGAGTCTATTATCTTGTCTACTATCTTGATCTGAAGAGAACACTAGGCTTTGGTCCTTAACACCATCTGGGCTAAAATGTTCTGGGAGACTCAAGGAAGGACTGTGATTGCTTTCAGAGAGACAATAACCAGTTCTCGTAAGATTCCTGCGGATGGACCAAAAGTAGACTCAGCAGATACATTTTGTGGAAACAACATATAATCCATGGCACATCTGCCTCCTTTTACAAAAGTAAAAGAAATAAGAATTTAAAGGGAAGAAAGAAAGTGGAATCTGGAAGCAGTAAAAAGGCTATAAGCTTGAGGATTGGAGGCAGAAGGGAGCAAGGATCAGAAGGTGCATCAGGCATCAGGTTCAACTGAAGAGAACAATGAAGGTCACAGCCAGCAATAGAACTCACTGAGAATCTTCATAAATGTCTGATGAAACCACCAAAGAATATATTGTTTAAAATCTATTTTTATTTTCTTTTATTTTACTTTATTTTTGAGACAGAATCTTGCTCTGTCGCCCAGGTGGGAGTGCAGTGGTACGATCTCAGCTCACTGCAACCTCTGCCTCCTTGGTTCAAGTGATTCTCATGCCTCAGCCTCCTGAGTAGCTGGGATTACAGGCATGTGCCACCACACCCAGCTAATATTTGTATCTCCTTTTTTTTTTTTTTGGAGAAGGAGTTTCACTCTTGTTGCCCACGCTGGAGTGCAATGGCGCCATCTCGGCTCACTGCAACCTCCGGCTCCTGCGTTCAAGCGATTCTCCTGCCTCAGCCCCCCGAGTAGCTGGGATAACAGGCATGCACCACCACGCTCGGCTGATTTTGTATTTTTAGTAGAGACGGGGTTTCTCCATGTTGGTCAGGCTGGTCTCAAACTCCTGACATCAGGTGATCCGCCCACCTCAGCCTCCCAAAGTGCTGGGATTACAGGCATGAGCCACCACACCCAGCCGTCTCTCTCTCTTTTATTGTGAACAGGGTCTCACTGTGTCACCCAGGCTGGAGTGCAGTAGCATGATCCTGGCTTACTTCTTACTTCAGCCTCAACCTCCTGGGATCAAGCAATCCTCCCACCTCAGCCTACTGAGTAACTGGGACTATAGGCTCACGCCACTACACTCGGCTAATTTTTAAATTTTTTTGTAGAGACAAGGTCTCACTATGTTGCCCAGGCTGGTCTCAAACTCCTAAACTCAAGCAATCTTCCAGCTCCAGCTGGAAAAATATGTATATGTTTTGCTCTTGTTGCCCAGGCTGGAGTGCAATGGCGTGATCTCAGCTCACAGCAATGTCTGCCTCCCGGGTTCAAACAATTCTCCTGCCTCAGCCTCCCAAGTAGCTGGAATTACAGGAGCCTGCCTCCACACCTGGCTAATTTTTTTTTATTTTTAGCAGAGATGGGGTTTCACTGTGTTAGCCAGGATGGTCTCGATCCCCTGACCTCATGATCCGCCCACCTCGGCCTCTGAAAGTGCTGGGATTACAGGAGTGAGCCACTGTGCCTGGCCTGTTTTGTTTTTGTTTTTGTTTTTGTTTTTTTTGAGACAGAGTTTTGCTCTTGTTGCCCAGAGTGGAGTGCAATGGCACGATCTTAGCTCACCACAACCTCTGCCTCCTGGGTTCAAGCGATTCTCCTGCCTTAGTCTCCTGAGTAGCTGGGATTACAGACATGTGCCACCACACCTGGCTAATTTTGTATTTTTAGTGAAGACGGGGTTTCTCCATGTTGGTCAGGCTGGTCTCGAACTCCCGACCTCAGGTGATCCACCTGCCTCGGCCTCCAACAGTGCTGGGATTACAGACTTGAGCCACCACGCCCGGCCCTGAGGTATTTTAAGTAGGAGATTGACAGGACCAGATTTGCCTTTTGAATAGATAACTGTGTCACTTTTGTATATTCATACAATGAAAAGGTTATGCTGCACTGAAAATAAACAGACTTGGATGACATGTCTCAGCATGAAAATTTCACACAGATGTAAGATTAGTGGGCTAGGGGTAGGGAGCAAGTGACAGAAGGATACATACAATGTAATTTTATTTATATAAGCATAAAATATTCATGAAAATATACACACGCATATGTGGACACATAAACATTGTAAAAATATAAAGACCTGTGGAAAAGGATAAATGGCAAAATCAGGATATAGTTATCTCTGGAATGCTAGGCCGGGCAAGGTTGCCCACGCCTGTAATCCCAGCACTTTGGGAGGCTGAGGCAGGTGGATCACCTGAGGTCAGGAGTTTGAGACCAGCCTGGTCAACATGGCAAAACCCTGTCTCTACTAAAAATAAAAAAATTGGCCCAATGTGGTGGCTCATGCCTGTAGTCCCAGCTACTCAGGAGGCTGAGGCAGGAGAATCACTTGAACCCAAGAGGTGGAGGTTGCAGTGAACCGAGATTGTGCCACTGCACTCCAGCCTGGGTGACAGAGCAAGACTCCATCAAAAGGAAGGAAGGAAGGAAGGAGGGAGGGAGGGAGGGAGAAAAGGGGAAGGGGAAGGGGGAAGAAAGGAAGCATTATGCTAAGTGAAGAACGAATTTACAAAAGGCCACATATTGTATGATTCCATTGATATGAAATATCCATCATAGACAAATTCATAAAGACAGAAAGCTGATTAGTAGTTGCCAGGTGCTTAGAAAGAGGGAAATGAGAAGTGACTACTTGATGGGTATGGGGTTTCCATTTGGGATGAAGAAAAGGTTTTGTTAACGAGGTCATGATGTCTGCACACTATGAATGAATGTCTGCACATCATGAATACATGTACTTAATGCCACCGAATTGTACACTTTCAAATTGTTAAAATGGTAAATTTTATGTTATGTGCGTTTTACCACAATTTAAAGGGAAAGAAAATGAGGAGGCTCAGTTTGTGCACTTAACCATACCACTCATCTGACTTTATGTACTTGCTCATGCTTCATAGAATGTAGAGATCCAGGCCGGGCGCAATGGCTCACGCCTGTAATCCCAGCATTTTGGGAGGCTGAGGTGGATGGATCATCTTAGGTTGGGAGTTTGAGACCAGCCTGGCCAACATGGTGAAACCCGGTCTCTACTAAAAATACAAAAATTAGCTGGGCATGGTGGCGGGCGCATGTAATCCCAGCTACTAGGGAGATTGAGCCACGAGAATCACTTGAACCTGGGAGGTGGAGGTGACAGTGAGCTGAGGTCATGCCACTGCACTGCAGCCTGGGCGACAGAGTGAGACTCCATCTCAAAAAAATAAAATAAATAAAAAATAAAATTAGAGACTGTGTCTCAAAAATAAATAAATAAAATTAAAAAATAGGCCAGGGGCAGTGGCTCACACCTGTAATCCCAGCACTTTGGGAGGCTGAGGCGGGTGGATCACGAGGTCAGGAGATCAAGACCATCCTGGCTAACACAGTGAAACCCTGTCTCTACTAAAAAAATACAAAAAAATTAGCCGGGCGTGGTGGCCGACGCCTGTAGTCCCAGCTACTTGGGAGGCTGAGGCAGGAGAATGGCGTGAACCCGGGAGGCGGAGCTTGCAGAGAGCCGAGATCGTGCCACTGCACTCCAGCCTGGGCAACAGAGCAAGACTCCGTCTCAAAAAAAAAAAAAAAAAGAATGTGGAGATCCAAGTTGATCAAAAAGACATGGTGTTCCCTCTGCTTGAGACAATCTCCTTTCAGGCACACATGAACTCACACCCACACACCCTTTCCTTTGTTTTAGGAAATCCTACCTACCTTTCAGCTAAGACCTCACTGCTTCCGGAAATATTTTCCTGACTGCCTTATGCCTCTTGGGACAAAACATCCCTCTATTGTGTACTTCACAGCTTTAGCTTCTTCCCTATTGTAGCATTAATAAACGTGTGAGTCCCCCACTGCATCCCCACGGTATCTCCCGACTTAGCAGAGTGTTATGCACATAGTAAATCTTTGCTGAGTGAAAACATATGTAATAAATATCTTGTTTTTTAATAAAAAAGATGATTATCTCTCTGTCTCCCAAGATTACAAGGATCTGGAATCTCACAGACAGGAGGAGAGAATAGGGCCGGACACTATGGCTCATGCCTGTAATCCCATCACTTTGGGAGGCTGAGATGGGAGGATCACTTGAGCCCAGGAGATGAAGGCTGCGGTGAGCAAGCATTGGGCCACTGCAATTCAGCCTGGGCAACAGAGTGATGAGAACTTGTCTAAAAAAAAAAAAAGTTAACCAAATTCTGAGCTGTTAACATGACAGTAATAACAGACTTTTTTTGTTTTTGTTTTTGTTTTTTTGAGACAGAATCTCACTCTGTCATCCAGGCTGGAGAGCAGTGGCGCCATCTTGGCTCACTGCAACCTCCGCCTCCCGGGTTCACGCCATTCTCCTGCCTCAGCCTCCCGAGTAGTTGAGACTGCAGGCGCCCACCACCACGCCAGGCTAATTTTTGTATTTTTAGTAGAGACGAAGTTTCACCATATTGGCCAGGCTGGTCTCAAACTCCTGACCTTGTGATCTGCCTGCCTTGGCGTTCCAAAGTGCTGGGATTACAGGCATGAGCCACTGCATCCAGCCTGGACTTATGTTTTAAATGGTGCTAATCTAGATTAATTAATTAGAAAAACCTCCTTTGAGCACCCACCATGTTTCCAGTATTGTGTTCCATGTGGTTTAAGTTGCATAAGACACAGTTACAACACAGAAGGATCCTGTACTAGCACTGCTCAAGCAATGGGGTCACCCACAACTTCATCACTTTTCTCTCCTCCCTGCTCCAGTTGTGCAGCAATGATCCCTCCACTTCTATTCTTTCTCTCTTCCTACCAGGGACCAGTTCTTCAGTGAGGTGCTGGGGATAACAGCATGAGCCAGACTAGAGACCCTGTTTACGGTTTACTTACCCATCATCCTCAGATATCCTAGATGAGTTTTCTCATCTGTATAAAAAGGAAATAGGGGCTGGGCGCGGTGGCTTATGCCTGTAATCCCAGCACTTTGGGAGGCCGAAGTGGACGGATCACTTGAGGCCAGGAGTTCAAGACCAGCCTGGCCAACACAATGAAACCCTGTCTTTACCAAAAAATGCAAAAATTAGCTGGGCATGGTGGCACGTGCCTGTAATCCCAGCTACTCGGGAGGCTGAGGCAGGACAATCACTTGAACCCGGGAGGTGGAGGTTGCAGTGAGCCGAGATGGCACTATTGCACTCCAGTCTGGGCAACAAGAGCGAAACTCCATCTCAAAACAAAACAAAACAAAACAAAACAAAACAAAAATTACCTGGGCATGGTGTTGCGCACCTGTAGTCTCAGCTACTCGGGAAGCTGAGGCAGGAGACTCTCTTGAACCTGGGAGGTGGAGCTTGCAATGAGCTGAGATCTCGCCATTGCACTCCAGCCTGGGTGACAAGACTGAAATTCTGTATCCAAAAAAAAAAAATTTTTAATGAACCAGGCATAATGGTACATCCATGTAGTCCCAGCTACCTGGGAGGCTAAGGTAGGAGGATCACTGGAGCCCAGGAGTTCTAGGCTGCAGTGAGCTATGATGGCGACACTGCACTCCAGCCTAGGAGACAGAGCAAGATGTTGTCTCTAAAAAAAAAACAAAACGAAAACCTTTCTTTATCAAATTCTTATTTCGCCTCCAGGGACTCCGCCCCATCTAAGATAGTCTGCCTTTGATAGCTGTTTCAGCTGCCTGCTGAATCTTGCCTACAAAGATTACAAACAAATGACACATCATGAAGCCATCTTGCTGGCAGGTTGGATGAGAAAGTTTTCCATCTGAGAACTTGCTCTGGAGCTGTGCTGAAGGATAACAGGTTATAACCTGGCTCTAAACTCTGGGACTGTTCAGCAGGTCCCAGTGGTGACCTCCTGTTATAATTAGGCAACGACCCATAAATGTGCAGACAGATTAGAAAATTAGGGGAGGCCAGCAGCGAATCTCATGCCTATAATCGCAGCAGTTGGGGAGGCCGAGGCGGGTGGATCTCTTCAACTCAAGAGTTCAAGACCAGCCTTGGCAACATGGTGAGACCCCTGTTTCCGTTTCTACTAAAAATACAAAAATATGTGTGTGTGTGTGTGTGTGTATGTGTGTGTGTATATATATATATATATATAGCTAGGTGTGGTGGTGTGCACCTGTAGTACCAGCTACTCGGGAGGCTGATGTAGGAGGCGGGAGGATCACTTGGGCCCAGGAGGCAGAGGTTGCAGTGAGCCCAGATGGTGTCAGTCTGAGCGACAGAGTGAGACACCATCTCAAAAAAAAAAAAAAAAAATTAGGGGAGAGAGACAGGGATTTTTTTTCCCCTGCACCATGTGTCTCACTTAAAACATTGAGATGTGGCCTGGCACAGTGGCTCCCCCCTCTAATCCCAGCACTTTGGGAGGCTAAGGAGAGAGAATTGTTTGAGCCCAGGAGTTCAAGACCAACATAGGGAGTTCAAGGGAAACACAGGGAGACCCCATCTCTAAAAATATTTCAAAAATTAGCTGGGTGTGGTGGCTCACACCTGTAGTTGCAGCTACCCAGGAGGCTGAAGAGAAAAGATCACTTGAGCTCAGGAGGTCGAGGCTACAGTGAGCAGGGCATGGGGCCACTGCATAGCAGCCTAGGTGACAGAGCAATACTCTGTCACAAAAACAAACAAAAAACAAAGCAGCAACATAAAACAACCAAACATTCAGCTGTGAAATAATTGCCTTTAAGTAGAGTCTGTACCAGTTCACTCAGCTTGTTGGACTCTGATGTCAATGAGTCCAGGAGCTTACCCCCCCGGGGGGCCAGGAGATTCAAATACAGGCAACGTTTCTTCCATCGTCAACATCCCTACTTCCAATTTGTCATCGCAAATGTGCTGTCACTCCCAAGGGATTTTAAGGAGGTGATGTAGACAGGACATTTTCAACACTCCTGGGGAAAGTCTGTCTTTATATATTTGTAATGTCAGATCAGTAGTATCATCTTGATATTCAAGGGACTGCCCTATCCTAAAACATAAACTTGAGAAACTTATGTTAAGTGAATAGCATGGAAGTTAATGGTGAAATGCAGTATGTCTCTTACCAAAGGAGACTTGGACACAGAAGAGCCTCACATTTGTAAATGCTTTAAATCCTGATTTCCTTTTAGGTCACGAGTCTGTCTTCCCTTGCCAACTTCATACATAATGCAATGGCATCAGCTTTTGGTGAAAGCTTGATTGATTCCTTCTTCTTCTTTTTTTTTTTTGAGATGGAGTTTTGCTCTTGTTGCCCAGGCTGGAGTGCAATGGTGCAATCTTGGCTCATCGCAACCTCCACCTCCCAGGTTCAAGTGATTCTCCTGCCTCAGCCTCCTGAGTAGCTGGGATTACAGGCATGTGCCACCACACCCAGCTAATTTTTTTGTATTTTTAGTAGAGTCGGCGTTTCACCATGTTGGCCAGGCTGGTCTCAAACTCCTGACCTCGTAATCCGCCTGCCTCGGCCTCCCAAAGTGCTGGGATTATAGGTGTGAGCCACCACACCCGGCCGATTCCTTCTCTTTCAAAAGCAATCAAGAGAATGAAGCAATTAAACTTAATAACACACAGTAGAAAGAAAAAAGCTTTGTCTGTGTTTCAGTCCTACCTTAGGAAGATCCTGTGGCTTTGCATTAATTTTAAAGAATTTTATGACAATAGTTATATTGGTTATTCGTATACTCCTAATTGAATCAACCTGTCCCAACAGTTCAAATTTTATGGAGTTAAAGTGTTCTTAAGTAATTAAATAGAAGGTTTCTTAGTAGGATATTTAAGGGCATTTCAAGTGAATAAGGCCAGCATTATAGATCTAAATTATGACTCGGGCTCATCTTACACATAGGCAAACATTAAGGACCTACTAGCCTACTTCTTCCTAAATTATACAGGGCAACAAATTGTTGTGATTCATTTTAATCAGTAGAGATTAATAAACTTCCTGAAATGGTTCTTTAAGTTTTTAACTAACTCCCTCATTAAGATTTCCTTACTAATCGACCTGTAGATGTAATCAGTGCCTAGTCCTTTATGGCCTTACTAATATGCCAATGCTATGCTTGCTATATGAATATAGAGAAGACTTTTTGTATACTGATTGGAGCCAAACAGATAAAACCTAAGTTTTATTTCCAAATCTAATTTTGTGTGTGTGTGTGTGTGTGTGTGTGTGTGTGTGTGTGTGTGTGTGTGTTTTGAGACAGAGTCTCGCTCTGTTGCCCAGGCTGGAGTGCAGTGGCGCAATCTTGGCTCACGGCAACCTCCGCCTCCCGAGTTCAATTGATTCTCCTGCCTCAGCCTCCCAAGTAGCTGGGATTACAGGCACCTACCACCACACCCAACTAACTTTTTTTTGGATTTTTAGTAGAGATGGGGTTTCACCATGTAGGCCAGGCTGGTCTCAAACACCTGCCCTCAGGTGATCCACTCACCTCGGCTGCCCAAAGTGCTGGGATTTCAGGCGTGAGCCACCGCGCCTGGCCTATTTTTTTTTTTTCTTTTTGAGATGGAGTCTCGCTCTGTTGCCCAGAGTGCAGTGGCGCAATCTTGGCTCACTGCAACCTCTGCCTCCCGGGTTCAAGCATTTCTCCTGCCTCAGCTTCCTGAGTAGCTGGGATTACAGGTGCGCAGCACCCCACTGGCCAATTATTTAATTTTTGGTAGAGACAGGGTTTCACCATGTTAGTCAGGCTGGTCTTGAACTCCTGACCTCGTGATCCACTCGCCTTAGCCTCCCAAAGTGCTGGAATTACAGGCGTGAGCCACTGCGCCTGGCCTTCAACTACTTCTTTTAATTATTTTTGAATTTATTTTTTATTTGACTGAATTTTATTTTATTTATTTATTTATTATTTATTTATTTATTTGAGACAGGGCCTCTGTCTCAAAATGGCATGATCTCAGCTCACCTCAACCTCTGCCTCCCAGTCTCAAACAATCCTCCTGTCTTAGCCTCCTGAGTAGCTGGGACTACAAGTGTGCATCCCCATGCCTCGTTAAGTTTTGTGTTTTTTGTAGAGTCAGGGTTTCTCCATGTTGCCCAGGCATGTCTCAACTACTGGGCTCAAGTGTCTGCCTGCCTCTGCCTCCTGAAGTGCCGAGATTACATTGAGATGACATGCCTGAGCCACTGCGTCCAACTGTGTTTTTGGTTTTGTTTTGTTTTGTTTTGTTTTGTTTTGTTTGAGACAGAGTCTTGCTTTGTCACCCAGGCTGGAGTGCAATGGCAATGGCACAATCTCAGCTCACTGCAAACTCCACCTCCCAGGTTCAAACGATTTTCCTGCCTCAGTCTCCCAAGTAGCTGGGACTACAGGAGCCTGCCACCATGCCAGGATAATTTTTTTTTTTTTTTTGGTTTGTTTGTTTTTTTGAGACAGAGTCTCGCTGTTACCCAGGCTGGAGTACAGTGGCACGATCTTGGCTCACTGCAACCTCCGCTTCCCGGGTTCAAGCGATTCTCCTGCCTCAGCCTTCCAAGTAGCTGGGACTACAGGAGGGTGCCACCAAGCCCAGCTAATTTTTGTATTTTTAGTAGAGACGAGGTTTCACTATATTAGCCAGGCTGGTCTCAAACTCCTGACCTCAGGTGATCTCCCGCCTCGGCCTCCCAGAGTGCTGGGATTACAGACATGAGCCACCACGCCCGGCCTGTTGTTGTGTTTGTTTGTTTGTTTTTCTATTTTCAAGATGAGGTCTTGCCATGTTGCCAAGACTCATCTCAAATTACTGGGGTCAAGTGATCCACCTGCCTCAGCCTCCTAAAGTGTTGGGATTACAAGTATGAACAACTGCGCCCAGCCAAGTTTTTAAATTTTATTTTTATTTCCCCCTTGAGGATGTCACTTTAATACTTACAGTTTACTGTCAGCTACCTTTGGCTCCGGGTGCTTTCAGTGATGCAGATTCTGTATGTGCTCCTTGGTTAAAGAGAATCTTTGTGCAATGGCTTCCTCAGATGCTGTTGTAGTAGCAAGGTACAGGCTGTGTACATTGTTTCACTGTCTCTTGTGGGGCTGGAATAGCAGAGGTCTCATGAAGCTTACCTCATTCCCCAATGTGCACACTTAAAGAAGTTTTCCCCCCAGTATTTTATTCACTGGCTGGTTGAACAGTTCAGGCTTCAAGCCAGTAGGAGTTACCCATGGGTAGAAACAGGCTGCAGCTAAAGCAGGTGGGTAAATGCAATACCCCAATGATTGGCAGAGGCCCCACTCTTGACAGAGGCAGCTGAGGAGGCTCTCAGCGAAACACACTGTCTTTTCATGGGGAAGAGAGGGAGCCACCTCAGCTCCCTTGCCAGGTCAGCAGGAAGCGGATCTACCTCCTAGTTACACTTCTGACCCAGCATTCCAAGTGTTCCGATGAGACAGGCACCTCTGTTCATCTGCAGGAATGCTGTTGTTCCACATAGAGAGGGACTGCGACTCTCCCTCTCATGCAAGCCTGAACCTGGATGGCACTCCTCCTGTGGGGTTGCAGTCACCCTATAGTGTTCCAGAAAGGTTGTCCACGAATGCACCTATGCCAAGTTCTCATGGGGGAAGGTCCAGCTATGTCTGCAGTGGTGGGAAAGGGAGAGAGGTCCTCTTCTCCAAGACCCTTCATGAGTGCCAGGGATGCTTGACTATTGGGGTAGGGCCACAGACTTTCCCCACTGAGCCTACCACTGAACCTGTGGCTTTGCTGAAAGAAACTTCCCACAAGTGGAAATACTAGGAACTCAAGTCCTGCAGCCTGGTTTCTTTTGTCCCAGAGGGTGCTCCCTTAAGGTAGTACACTTCCCTTTCCCCTAGGAGTGGCAGTCCCTGAGGGCCAGACTACTGTGAATACTGCTCCTCTGGGTCTAGCTGCTCAGTGGGGCTGTCACACTCCAGATTGGTGCTGGGGAATGTCTGCAAGGGATCCAGAGATGTGACCTGTCCTCAAGTCTCCCAGCAGCAGGTACCAGCACCAGCTCTGATGGGGTCAGGAGGAGAGTGACACAGACTCTGAGATTTCCTTGGTTACAAATGGCTTAGTGTGTTGGCCTCCTCAAATGCCAGCTGTCGTAGTAATGTACTGGGCATGTGGACAGACTCAAGACCTCCTAGTTAGCCAAGGTGATGCAGGCAGTGGCAATAGCTGAGGTCACTCAAGTTTTCTCCTTCCTGAACACTGTGTTATTGTGTCTGCACATGTACTGGGCTGCACTGGTTGGCCTCCAGCCGGGAATTGGTGCTTGCAAAAAGCGCCAGCTGTGGTGGTAGCAATGGAATTTGTGCTTGCCTTATGTCACCCAGGAGAAGTACTCTGGCCTCTCAGACCATGGGTAGGGCCATGGAGCTCCACTCCTAAATGTCCCAGTCCCTTGTGTTACACTATCTGTGCGGGTGGATGGGCAAAACCAGGTGGGGGCTGGGTCAGGCAAGTCCACCCTCCGGCTCCCCAGATGTAGGCACAAGCAGTGGCCTTAGTGGGGATCAGAGGGCAGTTTCCTGGCTGCTGGAGTAATGTTCCAGGGAAAAGCACAGCTGCCTCTGCTGCACGAAAGAATCTGCATGGGGAACCGAGGGTAGCAGGCGGCAGTAAGCCCCAAACAGCTCCCACCCGCAGTGTTCCACTAGCAACAGTTAGGTAGGTTCCAGGCAGCCTGCACTCAGAACTCAAAAATGCTCCAGGCCGGCGGGGCGCGGTGGCTCACGCCTGTAATCCCAGCACTTTGGGAGGCCAAGGCAGGCGGTTCACGGGTCAGGAGATCGAGACTATCCTGGCTAACACGGTGAAACCCCGTCTCTACTAAAAATACTAAAAATTAGCCAGGCGTGGTGGCTGGCGCTGTAGTCCCAGCTACTTGGAGGCTGAGGCAGGAGAATGGCGTGAACCCGGGAGGCGGAGGTTGCAGTGAGCCAAGATCACGGTACTGCACTCTAGCCTGGGCGACAGAAGGAGACTCCGTTTCAAAAAAAAAGCTCCAGGCCATAAGCCTTCCTAGAGAGAGAGCAACCCTGGCTTTCAGGCCACGCCCCTCCCAGCGTCCACCTGTAAAGCAAGGGCAACCAGCTCCTTCGCCGCACTTCCTGCTCGACCCTCGGTTCTGGACAACGGAGATCGTCCCCAGTCAAGGTGATTATATCGCAGATCTCACTTGGGAGCTTCTCTTAACCTGTGACCGTCGCCTGAGTTAGCTGGCCGACTTCCGAGAGGTCCTTTGTGAGGTAGGATCAGGAATGGCTTCCCTCTGTCCCTGCGTGAGTCTGGGAGTGCGTGCAGAGCACTTCCCAGAGCCGCTCTTTCTCACACATTCCCCATCACTCACTAAATCAGCAACAGCTGGGTAGGGTTAAGGCCTTCCCCTGTGGCCTGGGTTGCCCAGCTCTTTTAGGACGTGTGTGGCATGGCGGCCATCGCGCTTCCTCTCAGGCTCTGAAAACTCAACAGTTTTCTACTTCACAGTGTAGGGTGCTACCCACTGCTTCTTTCAAAGGGTCTCTGGTTTTCTGTTAAGTTCCTGTGTTGCTTCTCGGAAAAATGTTCACAGTGTGAATCTCTACACACTATTTTGTCTTTCCAAGTGGGAGAGGCACGCTAACACCGGCTCCTATCCGCCATATTGGAAAAACAAGCTTTCAAAGATTTTCTGATTTACAACTGGTTAAGGAAGGGAAGCATTTATTAAGACTGGGTTCAGCAGAAAAGAACGTTGGGTCTGGCTCGTGGGTGTGGCTTTCTCCAGGCTCCTCAGGAAGAAATTTAGAACAAAGAATGAGGGAGAGTTGAGTTCTCAGTTCTCCCTTATCTGAGGTCTATGTGGCAGTGGATCCATTTGTTAGGGATCCAGGTTTATGAAACGCAGGGCCATATGTTATGATATTATTTTTAGTTTCTATAGGGATCCAAACATCTCGTGATTCCAACTTCCTTGGCTACTTTTTTTTTTTTTTTTCCCAGACAGGGTCTCACTGTGTTGCCCAGGCTGGAGTACAGTGGCGAGATCTGGACTCACTGCAACCTCTGCCTCCAGGGTTCAAGTGATTCTCCTGCCTCAAGCCTCCTGAGTAGCTGGGACTACAGGCATGCCCCACCACGCCCAGCTAATTTTTTGCCTATTTAGTAGAGATGGGGTTTCACCATGTTGCCAAGGCTGTTCTGGAACTCAAGTGATCTGTCCGACTCGTCCTCCCAAAGTGCTGGGGTTACAGGCGTGAGCCGCCTCGCCCAGTTGGCTATCGTTTTAGGCTACTATTACCTTCTTGCTTATCAAATTGCTTATTTACTTCCCAGCACTAGCTAGGTATCTGGAATTGTTATTTTTATTTTATTTACTTATTTTTTTTTTTGAGACGGAGTCTCGCTCTGTCGCCAGGCTGGAGTGCAGTGGCGCGATCTCGGCTCACTGCAACCTCTGCCTCCGATTTCAAGCAATTCTCCTGCCTCAGCCTCCTGAGTAGCTGGGACTGACAGGCATGTACCACCATACCCAGCTAATTTTTGTGTTTTTAGTACAGACAGGGTTTCACCATGTTGGTCAGGATGGTCTCCATCTCTTGACCTCGTGATCCGCCCACCTCAGCCTTCCAAAGTCCTGGGATTACAGGCGTGATCCACTGCGCCCGGCTGGATTTGTTCTTAAAGAAATTCAAGATTTTCCTCTATTTTCATGCTTGTGGCAGGATGGTAGAGAGGTGGGAGGACTGGCAGGCCCCTAACAGGGGTTCCTGCTTCGTCTCACACCCCCATTATGAACATCCCTCACCACAGGATACATTTATTAAAATCAATGAACCTATAAACCTACATTGATACTTTATTTATCTTTTTTTTTGAGATGGAGTCTGTGTCCCCAGGCTGGAGTACAGCGGGCCATCTCAGCTCACTGCAACCTCTACCTCCCGAGTTCAAGTGATTCTCCTGTGTCAGCCTCCGGAGTAGCTGGGACTACAGATGTGCACCACCATGCCTGGCCAGTTTTTTTTTTTTTTTTTTTCTTTTTTGAGACGGAGTCTCGCTCCAGGCTGGAGTGCAGTGGTGCAATCTTGGCTCACTGCAACCTCTGCCTCCCGAGTCAAAGGACTCTCCTGCTTTAGCCTCCCAAGTAGCTGGGATTACAGGAGCCCGCCACCACGCCTGGCTAATTTTTGCATTTTTAGTAGAGATGGGGTTTCACCATATTGGCCAGGCTAGTCTCGAACTTCTGACCTCAAGTGATCCACTGCCTAGGGCTCCCAAAGTGCTGGGATTATAGGCATGAGCCACCACACCCAGCCTACATTGATACATCATTATCACCCAAAGTCCATAATTTACATTAGGGCTCACTCTTGGCATCATACATTCTGTGGGTTTACAAAAATGTATAATGACATGCATCATGATTATATTATCATACAAAATAGTTTAACTGCACTAACAATCTTCAGATAAATAGACGCACACTTTGGGAGGCCCAGGTGGGTGGATTACCTGAGGTCAGGAGTTCGAGATCAGCCTGACCAATATGATGAAACCCCGTCTCTACTAAAAATACAGAAAATAGCCGAACGTGGTGGCATGCACCTGTAATCCCAGCTTACTCTGGAGGCTGAGACAGGAGAATTCGCTTGAACCCAGGAGGCGGAGGTTGCAGTGAGCTGAGACTGCGCCATTGCACTCCAGCCTGGGCAGCAAGAGCGAAACTCCGTCTCAAAAAAAAAAAAATTTTACTGAGGTCTATTTTATCAATTATTTCTCTCACGGATCTTGCCTTTGATGTTCTATCTAAAAAGTGATCACCAAATTCAAGATCATCTGGATTTTCTCCTATGTTATCTTCTGTGAGCTTTATAGTTTTGCGTTTTACATTTAGGTCTGTGATCCATTTTGAACTAATTTTTGTGAAGGATGTAAGGTCTGTCTAGTTTCATATTTTGCATGTGGATGTCCAGTTGTTCAACACCATTTGTTGAAAAGACTGTCTTTTCTCTATTGTATTACCTTTGCTCCTCTGTCAAAGAAATTTTTTACGTTTAAAAAAATGTAAAGATTGGGCATGGTGTCTCACACTTGTAATCTCGGCTACTCAGGAGGCTGAGACAGGAAGATTACTCAAGCCCAATAATTTGAGAACATTATGAACAACATAGCGAAACCCCATCTCTAACAACAAAAAAGAATTAGCCTGGCATGGTGCACACCTGTAGTCCCAGCTACTCCGGAGGCTAAGGTGGGAAGATTATTTGAGCCCAGAAGTTCAACGCAAGGTTGCAGTAAGCTATTGGTACCGCTGCACTTCAGCTCGGGTGACACAGAAAGACCCCATCTCTTTTTTCTTTTTTTTTCTTTTGAGACGGAGTCTGGGTCTGTAGCCCGGGCGCAATCTTGGCTCACTGCAACCTCCGCCTCCCAGGTCCCAGCTCAAGCAATTCTCCTGCCTCAGCCTCCCAAGTAGCTGGGATTACAGGCACACGCCACCATGCCCAGTTAATTTCTGTATTTTTAGTAGAGACGGGGTTTCACCATGTTGGCCAGGCAGGTCTTGAACTCCTGACCTCATGATCTGACTGCCTTGGCCTCCCAAAGTGCTGGTATTACAGGCATGAGCCACTACGCCCAGCCTCCATCTCTTTTTTCTTTTTAGAGACAGGGTCTTACTATGTTGCCCAGGCTGGTCCTGAACTCCTGGGCTCAAGCAATCCTTCTGCCTTGGCTTCCCAAAGTGCTGGGATTACAGGTGTGAGCCACTGAGCCCAGCCGAGCCTATTGCTTAAAAAAGTTAAAAATGGCTGGACATGGTGGCTTACGCCTGTAATCCCAGTACTTTGGGAGGCCGAGGCGGGCGGGTCACCTGAGGTTGGGAGTTCGAGACCAGCCTGACCAACATGGAGAAACTCCGTCTCTACTGAAAATACAAAAAACTTAGCCCGGCTAGGTGGTGCATGCCTGTAATCCCAGCTACTCAGGAGTCTGAGGCAGAAGAATTGCTTGAACCCCGGAGGCAGAGGTTATGGTGAGCTGAGATTGCGCCATTGCACTCCAGCCTGGGCAACAAGAGTGAAACTCTGTCTCAAAAAAAAAAAAAAAAGTTTAAAATGTAAGGAAGATGTTTCTATTAAGCTATGCTATTCTTTTTGTAAGGATTAAGTTTGGGATTTAGAGAATACGTATGTGTAGCTACTTAAGAATACATAAAATATCTCACCATAACAAAAATACAAAACCAAATTAGAATATTAGTTGTTTTGGAAAGGGAAACTGGGCAGTTGGGAGGCAGAAGTAGAAAGACTTTTCTTGGCCGGGTGTGCTGGCTCATGCCTGTAATCCCAGCACTATGGGAGGCCGAGGTGGACGGATCACCTGAGGTCAGGAGTTCGAGACCAGCCTGGCCAACATGGTGAAACTCTGTCTCTACTATAAATACAACAAAAAATTAGCTGAGCATGGTGGTGCATAGTTACTTGGGAGGCTGAGACAGGAGAATCGCTTGAACCCAGGAGGTGGAAGTTGTGGTGAGCCGAGATTGCACCACTGCGCTCCAGCCTGGGCCACAGAGCAAGAAAAAAAAAAAAAAAGAAAGCGTTTTCTCGTATACACTTTCTGAATTTAATGTGAATGAATCGCCTATTTAAAAAATGCAAGGCCGGGCGCGGTGACTCACACCTAAAATCCCAGCACTTTCGGAGGCCGAGGCAGGTGGATCACGAGGTCAGGAGTTCAAGAGCAGCCTAACCAACGTGGTGAAACCCAGTCTCTACTAAAAAAATGCAAAAAATTAGCTGGGCATGGTGGCGCACACCTGTAATTCCAGCTGCTCAGGAGGCTGAGGTAGGAGAATCGCTTGAACCCGGGAGGCAGAGGTTGCAGTGAGCCGAGATCTCGCTACTGCACTCCAGCATGGGTGACAGAGTGAGACTCTGTCTCAAAAAAATAAATAAATAAATAAAGTAAAAATAAAGCAAAACAGCAAAAAAAAATATATTTTTTTGTTTCTTTTCCGGAAGATATATTTTATGTAAATATAAGCAAACACATATCTATCTTTTTTACCTGGCATAGAGTTTGGCATAGAATCGGGGAAAAATTGGGCAAGGGAAGTCAGGTACCCCCAAAAGAACCCAACATGACTACAAAAGCTTGCAGCCTTCAACTAGTGATTTTTAATTAGTTTATTTAATTTTGCAACACCAAAACAAAAAAATTTTTCCTGCATCATTTAATCTACTTGCATTAGTGTTGCCCTGGGAGGTGGCTGCAAAATCATATTAGTTCAATTACAGAACTTCGCATTATATTAGGCATAACTATTCCCCTTGGGTCCTAATTAAATAAGGTTGAATCAACTTTCTGCCTTCAGCATTTGTGCTAAAAAAAAAAAAAAATCCCTATTGCATTATCCTACATACCCTTGGAAAAATACAAAAAGAGAGAATGAATATCTTGTCCCAAAGGGTTAAAACCTCAGAATCATATTTTTTTAACTCACTGGAAAATGGCTTCCACATTCCACAGGATAAGGAAGGAAAACTGTGAAATCACTTTGAATGGATTTGTTCAGCAAGGGAAGAGCTGGCTCATTTTCCACGTGGACTGCCAAGTTCACCAGCCGTGGGGGGAAATGATTTTAGTCTTACTTTCTTACTTCACGTACATTTTTAAACTGCAGTCTTATGGAAATGAAAATCCCATTTGGAGATCAGATTCTTCAGATGGATTTAATTTATATACCATTTGACCAAGTCAATCAGACCAGCTTAGTGGAAGGCTTTTTTCATTATAATGTTGTGGGCTTTGCCTATGAATCTTCTTTTCTAAGTTATAGAAAGTCAATTTAGTAAGTACAGCATCTAATTTAGGCTTTGTACTTAATTACCTTGGGACTGCATTAAAACTTTCTTCTGAGCAATGATTACATTGCTTCTCCTTAAAATGCAAACTCTCTGAATCATAGTCTGATTTAACCTTCCAAAAGCTAGAGTTTCCCTAGATTGACTGGTAGCTAAAAATGCTCCAGGGACCTGATTTCAACCCATAGCTTTTTTGTGTAGTAGTTATAAAAGTGCAAAAATGGAGCAGACCAGGGCAAGAAAACAGAACATGTAGGGCTTCTCTCTCAAGAAATTAGACCCTCTCTCACTCTAAGATAGGGCCAGCGCCCTAATCTTCACTACTCAACCTCCTTTTTCTCATCCCCCGCTATGGTTGTGAAGTATAAATGAATTAATTTACTCTTATCTGACAGAGCTGGAGCCTGTTGGATTTAACAAAAACTGCAAACCAGCACGTGCTCCCACTCTTATATGTGTACCCTGGGGTTCACCGAAGAACTTTCTGCCACTATTCCTTCCTTTCAAGGGAAGCTGGAGTAAACACATCTCCTGCCACTTCATTACATCAGAGGTTTGTCTCTCCCATTAGTAAATCCACAGAGAGTAGGGACTTCCTGTCTGCCAAATGGTGTAGATGGAAGAGATTCAAATATTTGAGACAGAACCTGCATTGTGTCTGGCCCTTTATAGATGTTTTCTCTAGCTGAGACAGCCAATTCGAATACCCTGCGCTCTCCCTAGCTTCCTTGTGCCTCTAGGAACTGCTTCTCTCCTGTTTCGTGACCTTCATCTACCCCCTTCCCCAACCAAAAGATTTTTGTATACTTTACCAGACACCCTACAAAATCCTGGTACATAGTAGGTGTTCAGTAATTATTTGTTGAGTAAATTAAAATACTAAATTATGACTATCTAGGACCTGTTTTCCAGGCTTCTGGAAATAATCAGGATGGTTTCAGCCCATGCGGATCTCAGTATCTAAGAATTCTGGAGCAGGAACATTTGTAAGACCGTTTAATGCTTGAGCTTGAAGAGACCTGTCAGTGAAATGCTAATAAATGTAAATAGCTGTGTTTGAGGAAGGAGGGACGGCTTAACTTGCATTGCAGGTGCTAAAATGCGTAATTGGTTTTGGGTAAACTAATTTTACTTAAACTAAACTTAACTTCCATATCAATGGCAGAGAAATTGCTGATGTCAGCAATGATTAAGTTCACTGCCTGTGAGGCGGTCACGGCAAAAAAAACATTCACTGAAAGCTTATAGGGATGTTAACAGATGTGGAACAACACCCATTTTACTGACATAAACTAAAGAAAAGGCAAAGCTATTAGCAAAAGTCACTTGGAAGCTTGGACTACAATTTGAGAGTGGATCTCCTGAAATTATTTAACTCTGTAAAACAAACAAATTAGCCTATTCTCTTCTATAATCCTTGTTCACTCTTAGCTGGAGTGTTAGAACAACTATCCAGCTGATTTGCTAATTCGCAATATTAAAGGAAGCTTGGTCCGGAGGGAGGATGTAGCTCCCTGTTTCAGCCTGGGAACCTCCTCTACCACATCCCATGCCCTGATGGGGAGACCCAGCCTTGCCAGAGAGCCACACAGACTGAAAATGCAGAGAGAATTTCCTCTTCTGTCTTTGGTTCTTAGCTCTTACTGAGCCAGAGGAGCCCCAGGACATTTTGGCCAGGGCCTTTTTGCATCTCTAAAAGGGGATTTTACAAATTCCTGCTTCTTAGAGTTGGGAGGATTAAATGAGTTAATCCATGTAAAGTTCTCAGAACAGTGCCTGGCACAAGTAAAGACTTATAATGCATACTTGTTATTATTTCTATGATTATTCTTCTCTCAGGTTCTGGCACATCTAAGACCTCTACAGTGCTGGAACATCGCCCGAAGGAAACACATTCATTCACATTTCTATTAAGCTCTTCCAGGGAAACTAGCATTTAATGAGCAGCAACTATACGACAGAAAGAAAGCACTTGACATACATTGACTCGTTTACTCCTCATAATAACTCTAAAAATTATTGCGCACATTTTAGAGGTTGGAGAACAGACTCAGTGAGACCATGTACAGTGAAGCTCAGAATTTCCTGGCATAAGGCTGGCTTGGAATTGAAAAGGTATGTCTGACTCTAAACTGGGTCCTCATTCACCTCACCCACGTGAAAGGCATGAATCACCAGACTCCTGTCCCTAAGTGTTGCGCAGGTTCTGTACTACAAGGGCACTGGTGGAGACAGCAAAGCTGAGTTCTTCTTATTCTGCAGCTGCTCTCAGCAGGGCTGTATCTGTCCGGAGGTAGTGCCTTTTCCAAGTCACACAGAGGTGTTCTGTGGACTCTCAGAGGCCCTGGAATCTTGTATCTTAAGATTCAAAATTGAAGTCACATATGAACACTAGAGCTGATGTGAAGACTGCATATTTTGATTCCCAAAGTTTTTTATTTTTTTAATTTTTTTTATCTTTTATTTTTGAGACAGAGTCTTGTGCTGTCGCCAGGCTGGAGTGCAGTGGTGTGATCTTAGCTCACTACAACCTCCACCTCCTGGGTTCAAGCGATTCTCCTGCCTCAGCCTCCCGAGTAGCTGGGACTATAGGCACACGCCACCACACCTAGCCAATTTTTTTGTATTTTTAGTAGAGAAGGGGTTTTCCATGTTGGCCAGGATGGTCTCGATGTCTTGACCTCTTGATCTGCCCACCTTGGTCTCCCAAAGTGCTGGGATTACAGGTGTGAGCCACTGCACCCGGCCTCCGAAGGTTATTATTATTATTATTATTTTTAATTTTATGGAGACAGAATCTCACTATGTTGCCCAGGCTAGTCTCAAACTCCTGGCCTCAAACAATCCTCCTGCCTCGGCCTCGCAAAGTGCTGGTGTTACAAGACAGAGAAATATGTTATGGAAAGGGGTCCCGAACAAGACCCTAAGAGAGCGTTCTTGGATTTCGTGCAAGAAAGAATTCAGGGAGAGTCCGCAGTGCAAAGTGAAAGCAAGTTTATTAAGACAGTAAAGAAATAAAAGAATGGGGAGGCTCTGGGTGCCTCCCCGGGGGCCCGGTCCCTGGCGCTGCCCTGGCGGCCTCATGGCCAGCTCCGAGGTGGCCATGCCGCTTTCCCCGTCACGAGGGGCCCAGGAGGCTCGCGGCAGGGGCTGCCACATGCAGGACCTGCCCCGGCGTTGGGGTGTGGGGTCCCCTGGCCTGGAGCGGTCTCGTCCTGGCGGGCCTGGATCCAAGCACAGTCTCAGCTTTTGGAGCCACCAGCAGCCGGGCCGAATTCAGTTTTTCCGGAATTCATTTGTTCTGACCCAAGTTTAGCCAACAGGATCCTGGCGATGCAGCCCAACAGGAAGCAAAGCACAGGGAAGCAGAAATGAGAAACAGTGTCTTAACCCAAGTTTTGGATCAGTCGGCCGGGCCAGGTTAAGTAACTTAGCACTTGTAAAGCCTGAAAAAACTAAAGCAGTAGAGAATTACCTTATACAGATGGCAAGATATGGACAACTGAGAAGGTGTCAGAACAAGGTTTAATAGAAATCCTTTAAAAAGTAAGCCAACAAACAGAAAAGACAACAACAGTGAAATTCAACAGAAGATAAGTAATGGACTCTGATGAAGAAGACGATTATTGAACTACAAGTGCTCACAGACTAGAACTTAACAGAACAATTCTAGGACAGAAGTTAAGATCTGATTAAATATTTAGTTTGTTTATTGTCTATATGCCTTTTAAAAAATAAACTTGTTATGCAAAATAAAAAAAAAGAAATAAAAGAATGGCTATTCCATAGAGCAGCCCAGCGGGCCGCTGGTTGTCCATTTTTATGGTTATTTATTGATGATATGCTAAACGAGGGGTGGATTATTCATGCCTCCCCTTTTTAGACCATATTGGGTAACTGCCTGATGTTGCCATGGCATTTGTAAACTGTCATGGTGCTGCTGGTAGTGAGCAGTGAGGACAACCAGAGGTCACTCTTGTGGCCATCTTGGTTTTGGTAGGATTTAGCCGGATTCCTTACTGCAACCTATTTTATCAAGGTTTTTTGTTTGTTTGTTTTTGTTTTTTGTTTTTTGTTTTGAGACAGTCTCACTGTGTCACCCAGGCTGGAGTGCAGCGCCGCCATCTCAGCTCACTGCAACCTCTGCTGCCTAGGTCCAAGCGATTCTCCTGCCTTAACCTTCCGAGTAGCTGAGATTACAGGCGCCTGCCATTGTGCCTGGCTAATTTTTGTATTTTTAGTAGAGATGTGGTTTCACCATGTTTGCCAGGCTGATCTTGAACTCCTGACCTTGTGATCCTCCCGCCTCGGCCTCCCAAAGTGCTGGGATTACAGGTGTGAGCCATTGCGCCCGGCCAACAAGGTCTTTATGACCCGTATCTTATGCTGATCTCCTATCTCATCCTGTGATTTAGAATGCCTTAACTGTCTGGGAATACAGCCCCGTAGGTTTCAGCCTCATTTTACCCAGCTCCTATTCAAGATGGAGTTGTTCTGGTTCATATGCCTCTGACACTGGCATGACAGGCAGCCAGCATACCTGGCCAATTCCCAAAGTTACTTTAAGAGGGCATCTCAAAATCAGTGGGCTTTCAGGATGCACTGAAATTGTATGTGCATGTGAAGTGCCTAAGATTTTCAGGGAATAGGCCTGGCACTAGGATGAGGTGAGAGAGGCACCCAGGATGCAAAAGCTAAGGAGGCATCACTCTCAACATGGGACAAGTGCAGGCTCAGCACTGGAGGGCGATGTCTTTTTCCATTTTGTGCTCTAGGCACCTCACTCTTCTCACCCTAGTCCCAGCTTTATCTGAACAATGAAGAGCTTGGGGACCAGCACAGATAATGTAGGAAAGTGGTTTGAGATCACTTGAGGTCAAGAGTTTGAGACCAACCTGGCCAACATGGTCAAACCTCGTCTGTACCAAAAATACAAAAATTAGCCAGATGTGGTGGTGGGCACCTGTAATCCCAGCTACTCAGGAGGCTGAGGCAGGAGAATTGCTTGAACCTGGAAAGTGGAGGTTTTAGTGAGCCGAGATTGTGCCACTGCACTCCAGCTTGGGCAGCAGAATAAGACTCTATCTCCAAAAAAAAAAAACAGTTTGAGTCCAAATCCCAGAGAACCTTCAGGGTCATACCTGAGAGTTTGCATGTTTCATTATACTTGTCTCTGTACTTTTCTATCTATATGGATATGGGCCAGGTGTGGTGGTTCATGCCTGTAACTTTGGGAGACTGAGGCAGGTGGATCAGTTGAGGCCAGGAGTTCAAGACAGTCCTGGACAACGTGGCGAAACCCCATCTCTACTAAAAAAAATACAAAAATTAGCCTGGCATGGTGGTGGGCACCTGTAGTCCTAGCTACTTGGGAGGCTGACGTGGGAGAATCGCTTGAGCTGGAAGGCAGAGGTTGCAGTGAGCCAAGATTGTGCCACTGCACTCCAGCCTGGATGATAGACGGAATGAGACCCTGTCTCAAAAAAAAAAAAAAAAAAATATATATATATATATATGAAAAATTTAAAAAGTGCACAGTCTAGGGGTGGTGATTTTCTGGCATTCAGAGGCCACTTTTGCAAATACTTCTGTTACTAGTATCTTGATCATAGCAACACTTTGTAATTCACCTACTAAATGTGAGAAATGGGTTTTTACTGTTAAAAAGTGACATGTTGACCAACATGATGAGTGTTAGAAATCAGATTTTTTTGTCAAAATGAAGGATACTCAATATATCTGATTACCTAAAATTTTTCCAGATCCAGAGGTTTACAGAGATGAGAGATTAAATCAATACAATACAATACAATACAATACCTCCAGAGGCTCTCTTTGCCCTTTCATTACTAGGGTGTAGGAATCCCAAGAGGCCTGTAGCCCACACCCATGGCAATGATGTTTTCAGCTAAATCCCTTAAGCAGTCTCTGTCCAAGAACACTAGAGGATTCTGGATGCCTGACCCAATTGATATTCTTTCTGGAATCTTGGCTTTTTCTTGAAATTTCTGGCCAGGTGTGGTGGCTCATGCCTGTAAACCCAGCATTTTGGGAGGCCAAGGAGGGAGGATCACTTGAGAGTTCCAGACCAGCCTGGGTAACATAAGGAGACACTGTCTCTACAAAAATAGAAAAGTTAGCTGGGCATGGTGGTGCGTGCCTGTGGTCTCAACTACTTGGGAGGCTGAGGTGGAAGAATCACTTGAATCTGAGAGGTCAAGGCCACAGTGAGCCATGATAGCGTTGCCGTACTCCAGCTTTAGTGACAGAGTGAGACCTTGTCTTTAAAAAACAAAGGAAAACAAAACCCAACTTTGGTTACTTGTATATACCAAACAGAATTTATCTAAAAGTCATTCATGTCCAAATTGGTTCAGGTTAGTTTGGAATAATAGGATTTGCATATAATTGGTATTCAATATTGCTCATTACTTCCATTTCTAAGTTTTGAGCTTTTTGCTATTATAAATAATCTGAGATACAAATGGTCTTAGCTATCTTTTCTTTTTTTTTTCTTTTTTTGAGACAGAGTTTCACTCTTGTCACCCAGGCTGGAGTGCAGTGGCACCATCTTGGCTCACTGCAACCTCCGTCTCCCAGGCCCAAGCGATTCTCCTGCCTCAGGCTCCCGAGTAGCTGAGATTACAGGCACATGCCACCACACACAGCTAATTTTGTATTTTTAGTAGAGATGGGGTTTCACCATGTTGGCCAGACTGGACTTTTTTTTTTTTTTTTTCTTGAGACAGAGTCTCGTTCTGTCGCTTGGGCTGGAGTGCAGTGGCGTGATCTCAACTCACTGCAGCCTCTGCTTCCCGGGTTCAAGCAATTCTCCGGGTTCAGGATTTCTCCATGTTTGCCAGGCTAGTCTTGAACTCCTGACCTCAGGTAATCAGCCCACCTCAGCCTCCCAAAGTGTTGGAATTACAGGTGTCAGCCACCACTCCTGGCCTATCTTTTCTTTTCTTTTCTTTTTTCTTTTTTTTTTTTTGAGTTGGAATCTCGCTCTGTCGCCCAGGCTGGAGTGCAGTGGCATGATCTTGGCTCCCTGCAACCTCCACCTCTCAGGTTCAAGTGATTCTCCTGCCTCAGCCTCCTGAGTAGCTGAGACTACAGCCATGTGCCACCATGCCTAATTGTTTGTATTTTTGGTAGAAACGGGATTTCACCGTGTTAACCAGGATGGTCTCGATCTCCTGATCTCATGATCCGGCCCACCTCGGCCTCCCAAAGTGCTGGGATTATAGGCGTAAACCACTGCGCCCGGCCCCTATCCTTTCAAGATAAAAATGCCTCATAATTTCCTTTTACTTACCACACACTCCAGCTAAAGTGATTATTCAAACTACTACCTAGATCTTCTAAATACACGCCGTACAACTTTCTTTTCTTTGAAACATCAGACATAAAGTAAACACCAATAAATACTGTGATGTTCTTAAAAGAATCATTCTGTATATATTTCTTAGAAGTTGATGTCATGGATACATGTTACAGTTTTCTTATGATTCTTTCTTTTATTGAGACAGAGTCTCACTCTGTCACCCAGGCTGGAGTGCAGTAATATGATCTCAGCTCACTGCAACCTCCGCCTCCCGGGCTCAACCGATTCTCCTGCCTCAGCCTCCCAGAGTAGCTGGGATTATAGGCACGCACCACCACACCCGGCCAATTTTTATATTTTTAGTAGAGACGGGGTTTCTCCATGTTGGCCAGGCTGATCTCGAACTCTTGGCCTCAAGTGATCCTCTTGCCTCAGCCTCCCAAAGTGCTGGGATAACAGGTGTGAGCCACCGAGCCCAGCCTCTTTTTTTTTTTGAGACAGAGTCTCACTCTGTTGCTTAGGCTGGAGTGCAGTGGCACGATCTCAGCTCACTGCAATTTCCACGTCCTGGGTTCAAACGATTCTCCTGCCTCAGCCTCCTGAGTAGCTGGGACTATAGGCATGTGCCACCACGCCCAGCTAATTTTTGTGTTTTTAGTAGAGATGGGGTTTTATCATGTTGGCCAGGATTGTCTCGATCTCCTGACCTCTGATCCACCTGCCTCGGCCTCCCAAAGTGTTGGGATTACAGTCATGAGGCACTGCGCCCGGCCTAAGAATCTCTATTAACACAACTAGATCTTTCCCCTTCCAGGCCCTCCCAATCCTGAAGCGAATGGAGAGTCTAGCTTCTTTTTAAGGGTCTAAATAGGAAACATTTACCATCTGTTGTCTCTAAGGGTGACCCTCTATGAGACTTCATCTACATAATAAGAGCCTTGGTCTCTACAACCCCTTATCGTAACTGAGACACCCCTTTCTATTGATTACAGGTCTTTATTTTATTTATTTTTTGAGACAGGGTCTCACTTTGTAGCCCAGGCTAGAGTGCAGTGGCACAATTATGGCTCACTGCAGCCTCGACCTCCTGGGTTCAAGTGATCCTCCCACCTCAGCCTCCTGAGTACCTGGGACTACAGGTGCATGCTAACCATGCCTGGCTTTTTTTGTGTGTGTGGATATGAGGTCTCACCATATTGCCCAGGCTAGTCTTGAACTCCTGGGCTCAAGCAGTCTTCTTGCCTTGGCCAGCTAATATGCTGAGATTACTGGCATGAGCCACCATACTTGGCCCCAGATCTTTATAATTTAACTCTTTCAACTAACTGCCAATCAGAAAATATTTGAATCTACCCCATATGAGTCTGTAAGAATCCCCCCACTTTGAGTTGTCCTGCCTTTCCAGACCAAAACAATGTATACATCACATGTATTGATTGATGTCTTATGTATCCCTAAAATGTATAAAGCCAAGCTGTAACCCAACTACCTTGGGCATGTGTGGTCAGGACCTCTTGGCAATGTGCCTCGGGCCATGGTTTCTAGTATTTGGCTTATAATAAACCTCTGTAAATATCCTGACGGAAGGATCACTTGAGCCCAGGAGGTCGAGGCTGCAGTGAGCCATGATAGTGCCACTGCACTCTAGCCTGGGTGACAGCCTCTGAGCCAGCCTCTGAGCCTCCTCTCCTACATTGAGCACAAGACAATTTTCATCAATATCTCAAAGATGTGCTTAGTGTAGGAGAGGTTGTCTTTGTCCGGCTAGTGGCTCTTCAGGAAGCTAAACCAGACATCGCCAGTAGTGATCTCCTCACTCTTTTCACTGGGGATGTCCTTCTTACAGGTTGACTTGTGCTGTTTCAGATCTTTAAGGGTGATATTGTTGGTCAGATCCTGGAGGAGGGTCCCATACCCAGCCATCATGCCTCTGGAGCTGAACACTCAGGGTGCAGGCACTCGTGGGTCCCCAGTTCCTGAGCAGCACCCGGAGCCTCCTCCTCCTCGGCTCCCAGCACTGCCACTTCCACCTGCCTCAGTTTCCTTGTAATGATAAGATATGGAAAATAGGCCGGGTGCGGTGGCTCATGCCTGTAATCCCAGCACATTGGGAGGCCCAGGCTGGCGGATCACGAGGTCAGGAAATCGAGACCATCCTGGCTACAACAGTGAAACCCTGTCTCTACTAAAAATACAAAAACTTAGCCAGGCGTAGTGGCACGTGCCTATAGTCCTAGCTACTCAGGAGGCTGAGGCAGGAGAATCGCTTGAACCCAGGAGGCAGAGGTTGCAGTGAGCTGAGATTGCACCACTGCACTCCAGCCTGGGCGACAGAGAGAGACTCCGTCTCAAAAAATAATAATAAAAAAAAAAAGATGGGAAAAACATCTTTGTGTTAAAGTAGCAGTCGGCCGGGCATGGCGGCTCACCCCTGTAATCCCAGCACTTTGGGAGGCCGAAGCGGGCAGATAGACTGAACTCCGGAGTTTGAGACTAGACTGGCCAACATGGCGAAACCCTGTCTCTACTAAAAATACAAAAATTAGCCGGGCGTGGTGGTGTGCGTCTGTAATCCCAGATACTCATGAGGCTGAGGCAGGAGAATCATTTGAACCTGGGAGGTGGAGGTTGCAGTGAGCTGAGATCGCACCACTGCGCTCCAGCCTGGGCCACAGAGTGAGACTCTGTCCTTCCAAAACATCAGATTATCCTTGGTACGGTATCTATATACCTATATAAACTGACCATAACCTAGGACAATAATTTCAAGTGTGCATTAATAGTTTTTTTTTTTTTTTGAGATGGAGTTTTGCTTTTGTCGCCCAGGCTGGAGTGCAGTGGCATGATCTCAACTCACTGCAACTTACGCCTCCCAGGTTCAAGGGATTCTCCTGCCTCAGCCTCCCCAGTAGCTGGGATTACAGGCACCCGACACCTTGATTGGCTAATTTTTTTTTTGTATTTTTAGTAGAGACGGGGTTTCACCACGTTGGCCAGGCTGGTCTCGAACTCCTGACCTCAGGTGATCCACCCGCCTTGGCCTCCCAAAGTGCTGGGATTACAGGCATGAGCCACTGTGCTGACCATTTTTTTTTTTTTTTTTTTTTTTTTTTTTGAGACAGAGTCTCACTCTGTCACCCAGGCTGGAGTACGGTGGTGCAATCTCGGCTCACTACAGTCTCTACCTCCCGGGTTCAGGAGATTCTCCTATCTCAGCCTCCCAAGTAGCCGGGATTACAGGTGTGCACCACCATGCCTTGCTAATTTTTCTATTTCTAGTAGAGACAGGGTTTTGCTGTGTTGGCCAGGCTGGTCTTGAACTCCTGTGATCTGCCTGCCTCTGCCTCCCAAAGTGCTGGGATTACAGGCTTGAGCCACTGCGCCTGGCCAATAGCTCTTTTTATGTAAGTAAAATTGTCTATTACACATAATTTAATAAAGTCCTGTTTCTACTTCCCTTTCTATCCAACTTACGTTCCGTGTCCACTATCCTGCTTACACCTTTAACTGTTTTGGTTCTTTGCCCTCTTGATTGACCTTCCTGGCAAAATGCTGACACTGGGGCAATCCAGTAACCCTGCCATGGACACCTGCAGATTGTCTGCAGGCATCTCCATCACCCCACCCCACAAGCAGCCTCCCATGTCAAGGTCCTGTGGCACAGCCAATCCCAGTAAATTTTGGCGTAAGTCCCAGGCCCAACCTGGGATGTTGAAAATTTCTTCCCCAGGGTATTTAAGGTTGAGATTCAGAAAATCTTCTCAGTTTCTTCATGGCTGAAGATTTGAGTAAGAGTGCTATTCACTAATTAGAATGGCTTGAGAGGGGTTGGGCGAGGTGACTCACACCTGTAATCCAAGCACTTTGGAAGACCAAGGTGGAAGGATCATCTGAGGTCAGGAGTTCGAGACCAGCCTGGCCACATAGTGAAACCCTATCTCTACTGTAAATACAAAAATTAGCTGGGCGTAGTGCTGGACACCTGTAATCCCTGCTACTCAGGATGCTGAGCCAGAAGAATTGCTTGAACCCAGGAAGTGGAAGTTGCAGTGAGCTAAGATTGCACTACTGTACTCCCGCCTGGGTGACAGAGCAAGACTCTGTCTCAAAACAAAACAAAACAAAACAAGAATGGCATGAGAGGGCCCAGTATTTTGGCAGCCTGAGGTGGGTGATTGCTTGAACCCTGGAGTTCGAGACCAGTCTGGGAAATATGGTGAAATGAAACCCTGTCTCTACAAAAAAAAAAAAAAAAAACAAACAAATGAAGAAAAGAAAAATTAGCTGGGCATTGTGGTATGTGCCTGTGGTCCCAGCTATTTGGGAGGCTGAGGTGGGAGAGTCACTTGAGCCCAGGAGGTTGAGGCTGCAGTAAGCTATAATCATGCTACTGCACTCCAACATGGATTACAGAGTGAGACTCTGTCTCAAAAAAATAAAACAAAAAGGAAACATTCAAAAAAGAAAACGAAACATTCAGAATGGATGCAAACCTTGTCACATAGCAGGGGGGCCTGGAGGCCCCTGATGTGCATGTTGTTGTTCCTGTAGTTAGTTGTTTGATGGTGGGGAGGCTAAGGAAGCTATTTAGCATGAGGAGGGTGTTCCAGGAACTCACACAGTAGAATTTACCTACAGTACAAATATCTTCAGTATTTAAAAAACAGTATATCAAGGATAGGTGTGGTGGCTCTCGCCTGTAATCCCAGCACTTTGGGAGGCTGAGACAGGTGGATCACAGGAGTTCGAGACTAGCTTGGCCAACATGGAGAAACCCCACCTCTATTAAAAACACAAAAATTAGCTGGGTGTGGTGGCTCGCACCTGTGGTCCCAGCTACTCGGGAGGCTGAGGCAGGAGAATCACTTCAACCTGGGAGGCAGAGCTTTCAGTGAGCTGAGATTGCGCCACTGCACTCTGGCCTGGGTGATAGAGCAAGACTCTGGGTGGAGGGGGGAGGGGAAAGAAACTTTATAAAACCAGTATGTCATACTTGGAAGATCTGGGCAACCATATTTCCTGTCATGTTGTTATATTGCCTTTGTTATAATTTACTTTAAAATACCTACTTATAAACACTGTAATGTACTCGTGTGTAAATTAACTTTAATCTACACTTGAAAGGAAGTTAGTTATTATTAGAGTTACCCTATTAGGAATTCACACCCTGGGGCTGGTTGGTTATAGTTTGAAATGCCCTAATCAGAAAATCCATACTCCCCAGGTGGCTACTTAGGCATTTCAAGGATTTTTATTAAAATTTATACCGGAAGGTTAAGTAATTAGCAAAAGGGATGCTAGAAATACATTTTTTTTTTTTGAGACAGAGTTTTGCTCTTGTTGCCCAAGCTGGAGTGCAGTGGTGCAATATTGGCTCACTGCAACGTCCACCTCCCAGATTCAAGCGATTCTCCTGCCTCAGCCTCCTGAGTAGCTGGGATTACAGGCATGTGCCACCATGCCTGGTTAATTTTTGTAGAAATCCGTTTTCATTGGTGAAATGTATGGTGTTCCAGATATATGGGAGGGTAGAAAGATTTCACAGTCTGATAACTCTTGTGTGAAAGAGCTGTAAGAACATCTGCCCAGGCCGGGCGTGGTGGCTCATGGCTGTAATCACAGCACTTTGGGAGGCCAAGGCGGGCAGATCACCTGAGGTCAGGAGTTCGAGACCAGGCTGGCCAACTTGTTGAGACCCCATCTCTACTAAAAATACAAAATATTAGCTGGGCATGGTGGTGCATGCCTGTAATCCCAGCTACTCAGGAGGCTGAGGCAGGAGAATCACTTGAACCCGGAAGGCAGAGGTTGCAGTGAGCCGAGATTGTGCCACTGCACTCCAGGCTGGGTGACAGAGTGAGACTCTGTCTCAAAAAAAAAAAAAAAAAAAAAAAAAAAAGAACATCTGACCAGAGTATAAGTTTCATGAGAGCAGAGTTATTAGTTGACTTTATTCACAGCTATATGCCCAGTGCTAAGAGCAGTGCCTTATACATAGTAGACACTCAATATATGGTGAATAAGCTGCTAGAAAACCCAGCAACCTCCTACTTTCCAGGTCTAAGTTCTATTTGATTTCATATTGTTCATCCCTCCCCAATGCCTTCAGTTCAATTTTTGGAAGCCTCTGCTGACAGATCTGAATAGAAGATTGGCTGATCCTGCTATTTGGCTAGTGCTGCAGCCACGTCAGAGTGAAGCTCCCATACAAGATGCTTTAGGCATGCTTGAAGACAGAGTGAGGATTTCCTCAAGCTTACATGAGCAGATGAGATGAGTTTTTTTGGGCCCACTTGCTAATACAAGTTAATACGTTTGGAATAATTTGGACTAAGACTAACTTGCATGGTAATCTACTACCTGATATCAAGGTTGCAGGGGCAGGCATGTTTAGCTTCCACTTATATAAATCAGCGGATGCTATTGATCTTTACTAAAATAATCTGACAGCTGCTGAAGGGCCACATAGGCTGAGGTTAATGTGAAATACATGAGAGGGGCCGGGCACCATGGCTTACGCCTGTAATCCCAGCTACTCAGGAGGCTGAAGCAGGAGAATTGCTTGAACCCCCGAGACGGAGGCTGCAGTGAGCCGAGATTGCACCACTGCACTCCAGCCTGGGCGACAGAGTGAGATTCTGTCTCAAAAACAAATAAATAAATGAATAAATAAAAAATAAAATACATGAGAGGTGTCCAGTCCTCCTCATGTTATGTGAGACGGAAACACATAAAATTTTGTATATTGGTCCCAGTATAATTAAGGGTCCCATATCTCAAGGAGGCATCAATGCTGTACGGCAGCATGGAGGATGAATCTGGGAGGCTCTCAGCAGAGATCAGCATCATGAGAATGGATGTTATTTACCAGGAAGACCTTGTAGAATAAGAAGAGAGTTGGGCCAAGTAGGTAGACTTGGAAATCAATACTTAAAAAGCAAGGAGATCAAGAAGAAACCATGAAAGCTATAGATCATTGAAATGAGTGTGGTATCAGAGAAATCAAGAGAAGAGTGGCAAGGAAGGAAAAGGAGAGGGGAAAACGTGGCAAAGCATGCAACACAGAAAAGACTTGATCATGCTCATGAACAGCAGAGAAGGAGCCAGTACAGAGGACAGTGTTGAACACAGAGTAGAGGACATGAAAGATGATGGGATCAAGATGCAAAGTAAAGGTTTGTTGAGTAAAGGCTAAGATGTCTTTTTTTTTTTTTTTTTTTTGTGACGGAGTCTCGCTCTGTCATCCGGGCTGGAGTGCAGTGGCGCGATCTCGGCTCACTGCAAGCTGTGCCTCCCGGGTTCACGCCACTCTCCTGCCTCAGCCTCCTGAGTAGCTGGGACTACAGGCGCCCACCACCTCGCCTGGCTAATTTTTTGTATTTTTAGTAGAGACGGGGTTTCACCCTGTTAGCCAGGATGGTCTCGATCTCCTGACCTCGTGATCTGCCCGCCTCAGCCTCCTAAAGTGCTGGGATTACAGGCGTGAGCCACCGCGCCCGGCCTAAGATGTCATTTTTTAAAAAAAGTACCCTAGCTAGGGTACTTGTGCGGTGGCTCACACCTACAATCCCAGCACTTTGGGAAGTCAAGGTGGGTGGATCACTTGAGGTCAGGAGTTCAAGACCAGCCTGGCCAACATGGTGAAACCCCATCTCTACTAAAAATACAAAAAATTAGCCAGGCATGGTTGTGTGCACCTGTAGGCCCAGCTACTCAGGAGGCTGAGGCGGGAGAATCGCTTGAACCCAGGAGGTGGAGGTTGCATTGAGCTGAGATTGAGCCACTGCACTCTAGCCAGGGTGACAGTGTGAGACTCCATCTCAGAACAAACAAACAAACAAAGACCTTAAAATATAGTAGCTTAAATAAGATAGAGGTTTATTTTTCTGTGTCATGTAACAGTCTAGCCACTAAACTGGCATGCAACTTTGCACCACAAGTCACTCAGGGACCCACCTTCCTTCCATATTGTTGCTTCACCGTCTCCACATGTTGAAGGTGGGTCAACGACACAGTCCTGTTCCAGCACACGGGAAAGGAAGTCAAGCTAGCATTACATCAGAAAGGGACCATACACAGAGATTACTGCTAATAAATTCTTCTACTGTTAATACCTCTATAACATCATGCTAGCTGGTATTTTGAATGTTAAAATGTGTTTTGTATTGGTGAAGCTAGTGATTTGTTAAATAGCATGATGAATATTAGAAATAGTGGAATTAGGCCAGGTACGGTGGCTCATGCCTGTAATCCCAGCACTTTGGGAGGCCGAGCTGGGTGGATCAAATAGGTGAAATAGGCCAGGCCTGGCGGCTCATGCTGTAATCCCAGCACTTTGGGAAGGCAAGCTGGGTGGATCACCTGAGGTCAGGAGTTTGAGAGTTCGAGACCAGGCTGGCCAACATGCTGAAACCCTGTCTCTACTAAAAATACAAAATTAGCCGGGTATGATGGCACACCCCTGTAGTCCCAGCTACTTGGAAGGCTGAGACAGGAGAATCACTTGACCTGGGAGGTGTAGGCTGCAGCAAGCCGAGATCCTGCCACTGCACTCCAGCCTGAGTGAGACAGAGTGAGACTCCATCTCAAAAAAAAAAAAAAAAAAAAAAGTGGAATTAAAGGTATTCAAGGTATGAGGATTGTCTGTAATAGTTGGGAGACTTTCCTTATGTTTGCATGAACAGCAAATTTTGTTATCTGATATCTTAGGATGCTTTCTGATGCTTGATTCCCAAGCTGTCCTATGGTGGGATTTCTGTTTTTCTTTTTGAGACAGGGTCTTGCTCTGTTTCCCAGGCTGGAATGCAGTGGCACCATCATGGCTCACTGCAAGCTTTGCCTCCTGGCTCAAGCGATCCTCCCACCTCAGCCTCCCGAGTAGCTGGGACTACAGGCGTGCACCACCACAACTGGCTAATTTTTATATTTTTTGTAGAAACGGGGTTTCACCATGTTGCCCAGGCTGATCTCAAACTCCTGAGCTCAAGTGATCACCCACTTCAGCCTCCCAAAGTGCTGGGATTACAGGCATGAGCCACCACAGCCAACCCTATGTTGGGATTTCTAATTCAATGATGGTGACTAGAGGGCACATGATACTGCTCCTGAAATGTGTTTGTCTGTCTTGAGTGCATCTGTCATTCAACAGCACCTAAAAGGACAGAGGAGAGAGCTGAAATTCCACTGACTTTACAGAATCGGTTATATTCACAATTCTTTGGTAACTACTGTTATCTACCTAAAAAATTCCAACACTTAGATTAACTAAATATGCTTAGGTTAATTAACTGGGTGTAAGACAGCATAAAAGAGTCTGGGAAATGTGGTCTCCAGCTGAGCTGCCGTGTACCGAAGAAGAGAGGTGTGATGGTTAATTTTATGTGTCAACCTTGAGTGGACTAAGGGGTGCCCAGATAGCTGGTTAAACATTATTTCTGGCCAGGCGTGGTGACTCACTCCTGTAATCCCAGCACTTTGGGAGGCCGAGGAGGGAGGGTCACCTGAGGTCAGGAGTTCAAGACCAGCCTGGCCAACATGGTGAAACCCCGTCTCTACTAAAAATACAAAAATTAGCCGGCTGTGGTGTGCACCTGTAATCCCAGCTACTCAGGAGGCTGAGGCAGGAGAATTGCTTGAACCCAAGAAGCGGAGGTTGCAGTGGGCCAAGATCATGCCACTGCACTTCAGCGTGGGCAACAGAGCGAGACTCAAAAACAAACAAAATAACCAAAAAACATTATTTCTGAGACTGTCTGTGAGGACGTTTCCAGAAGAGATTAGTGTTGGAATCTGTAAACTGAGTAAAGATCTACACTCATAAATGTGGGCAAGCATTATCCAATTGATTGAGGATTTGTGGGCAAGCATTATCCAACTGATTGAGGATTCGATAGAATAAAAAGGCAGAGGAAGGTCGGGCACGGTGGCTTATGCCTGTAATCCCTTTGGGAGGCTGAGGTAGGTGGATCACATGAGGTCAGGAGTTTGAAACCATCCTTGCCAACATGGTGAAACCCCATCTCTACTAAAAATACAAAAGTTAGCCGGGTGTGTTGGCATGTGCCTGTAGCCCCAGCTACTCTGGAAGCTGAGGCAGGAGAATCGCTTCTTGAACCCGGGAGGCAGAGGTTGCAGTGAGCCGAGAATGCGCCACTGCTTTCCAGTTTGGCCAACATAGTGAGTCTGTCTCAAAAAAAAAAAAAAAAAAACGCAGAGGAAGGGTGAACTCTCTCTGTTCTTGAGGTGTGACATGCATCTTCTCCTATGTTTGAAACTTCTGGTTTAGACTCTGGGACTTATACCAGTGACTCCATCCAATTCTCAGCCTTTGAACTTGGTCTGAATTACATAACCAGCTTTCCTGGTTCTCCAGCTTGTAGACAGTAGGTTGCTGGACTTCTATGAGCGAATTTCCATAATAAGTAACCTTTCCTATTGACCTTGTTTCTCTAAAATTCCCCAAAACAAGGAGGCAAAAAACCATACATACAAACATAGTATTTTTATTATTTTTTTTAGAACACCTAAGAGTCTGTCATAGTAGAAAGCTTTGGCTTTTATAGTGAAGGAAACAATAGGCAAGGACAGAGATGAGTTTATAGATAGTAGGGTGGGAAGGACAGGAAATTGAAGGATTTTACTCCTCAGAGCCTCTGTTTTCTGGGAATTAAAAAAAATCACATTTGTGTGTTTATTTTACCTGCACTAATTAGGATTTTTTTTTCTTTTTTCTGAGACGAAGTTTCTCTCTTGTTGCCCAGGCTGGAGTGCAATGGTGTGATCTCCCGTAATCCCAGCACTTTTAGAGGCTGAGGCTGGTGGATCGCTTGAGCTCAGGAGTTCGAGACCAGCCTTGGCAACATGGCAAAACTCTGTCTCCACAAAAAAATACAAAAATTAGCTGGCATGGTGGCATGTGCCTTTAGTCCCTGCTACTTGGGAGACAGGCGGGAGGATCACCTGGGTCCTGGGAGGTCAAGGCAGCAATGAGCCGAGATTGCACCACTGCACTCCAGCCTGGGCAAAAAACCAAGACCCTGTCTCAAAAAAATAAAAGAGACAAACTGGATAAAAGATTTCCTTCTCCCTTACAAAATGTCTGAGTTTTCAGTCCACGGGGTGGATGGCATTGCAAAATGAGGTCATCTAGAGGTCCATGTTTCTTTTGTGGTTCTGTCCGTCTCCAATGTGGTGATGGTATGCATGGCTGAGGTTGCTTCACCTTCACCATCATGTCTGTGTCCCAGCCCATGAACAGGAAGGAGATAGGAATCAGACACATGTGGTGTTAGGGAGGAGGAAGGAGGATTAGCAGGTTCTGCAAAAACAGAAACAAAAGGCTGGGTGCGGTTACTCACGCCTGTAATTCCAGCACTTTGGGAGACTGAGGTGGGCGGATCACCTGATGTCAGGAGTTTCAGGCCAGCCTGGCCAACATGGTGAAACCCTGTCTTTACTAAAAATACAACAAATTAGCTGGGTGTGGTGGTGCACACCTGTAGTTCCAGCTACTTGGGAGGGTGAGGCAGGAGAATCCCTTGAACCTGGGAGGCGGAGGTTACAGTGAGCCGACATCACACCATTGCACTGCAGCCTAGGCTACAAGAGTGAAACTCCATCTCAAAAAAAAAAAGGAAAGAAAATTTACTTTAAAAAATCATTTAGGCGGGGCCTGGTGGCACATGCCTGTAATTCCAGCACGTTGGGAGGCCAAAGTGAGAGGACTGCTTGAGCCCAGGAGTTCGAGCCCAGCCTGGGCAACGTGACAAAACCCCATCTCTACAATTTTTTTTTTCATTATACTTTAAGTTTTAGGATACATGTGCACAACGTGCAGGTTTGTTACATGTGTATACATGTGCCATGTTGGTGTGCTGCATCTATTAACTCGTCATTTAACATTAGGTGTATCTCCTAATGCTATCCCTCCCCAATCCTCTCACCCCACAACAGGCCCCGGTGTGTGATGTTCCCCTTCCTGTGTCCATGTGTTCTCATTGTTCAATTCCCACCTATGAGTGAGAACATGCGGTGTTTGGTTTTTTGTCCTAGTGATAGTTTGCTGAGAATGATGGTTTCCAGCTTCATCCATGTCCCTACAAAGGACATGAACTCATCCTTTTTTATGGCTGCATAGTATTCCTTGGTGTATATGTGCCACATTTTCTTAATCCAGTCTATCACTGGTGGACATTTGGGTTGGTTCCAAGTCTTTGCTATTGTGAATAGTGCCGCAATAAACACACGTGTGCATGTGTCTTTATAGCAGCATGATTTATAATCCTTTGGGTATATACCCAGTAATGGGATGGCTGGGTCAAATGGTATTTCTAGTTCTAGATCCCTGAGGAATCGCCACACTGACTTCCACAATGGTTGAACTGATTTACAGTCCCACCAACAGTATAAAAGTGTTCCTATTTCTCCACATCCTCTCCAGCACCTGTTGTTTCCTGACTTTTGAATGATTGCCATTCTAACTGGTGTGAGATGGTATCTCATTGTGGTTTTGATTTGCATTTCTCTGATGGCCAGTGATGATGAGCATTTTTTCATGTGTCTTTTGGCTGCATAAATGTCTTCTTTTGAGAAGTGTCTGTTCATATCCTTTGCCCACTTGTTGATGGGGGTTTTTTTTTTCTTGTAAATTTGTTTGAGTTCATTGTAGATTCTGAATATTAGCCCTTTGTCAGATGAGTAGATTGCAAAAATTTTCTCCCATTCTGTAGGTTGCCTGTTCACTCTGATGGTAGTTTCTTTTGCTCTGCAGAAGCTATTTAGTTGAATTAGATCCCATTTGTCAATTTTGGCTTTCGTTGCCATTGCTTTTGGTGTTTTAGACATGAAGTCCTTGCCCATGCCTATGTCCTGAATGGTATTGCCTAGGTTTTCTTCTAGGGTTTTTATGGTTTTAGGTCTAACATTTAAGTCTTTAATCCATCTTGAATTGATTTTTGTATAAGGTGTAAGGAAGGGATCCAGTTTCAGCTTTCTATATATGGCTAGCCAGTTTTCCCAGCACCATTTATTAAACAGGAATCCTTTCCCCATTTCTTGTTTTTGTCAGGTTTGTCAAAGATCAGATAGTTGTAGATATGTGGCATTATTTCTGAGGGCTCTGTTCTGTTCCATTGGTCTATATCTCTGTTTTGGTACCAGTACCATGCTGTTTTGGTTACTGTAGCCTTGTAGTATAGTTTGAAGTCAGGTAGCGTGATGCCTCCAGCTTTGTTCCTTTGGCTTAGGATTGACTCGGCAATACAGGCTTTTTGGTTCCATATGGATTTTAAAGTAGTTTTTTCCATTTCTGTGAAGAAAGTCATTGGTAGCTTGACGGGGATGGCATTGAATCTATAAATTACCTAGGGGAGTATGGCCAATTTTCACGATATTGATTCTTCCTACCCATGAGCATGGAATGTCCTTCCATTTGTTTGTATCCTCTTTTATTTCATTGAGCAGTGGTTTGTAGTTCTCCTTGAAGAGGTCCTTCACATCCCTTGTAAGTTGGATTCCTAGGTATTTTATTCTCTTTGAAGCAATTGTGAATGGGAGTTCACTCATGATTTGGCTCTCTGTCTGTCTGTTATTGGTGTATAAGAATGCTTGTGATTTTTGCACATCGATATTGTATCCTGAGGCTTTGCTGAAGTTGCTTATCAGCTTAAGGAGATTTTTAGCCGGGTGTGATGGCGCATTCCTGTAGTTACAGCTACTCAGGAGGCTGGGGCGGAAGGATAGCTTGAGCCCCAGAGGTTGAGGTTGCAGTGAGCCACTGCACTCCAGTCCAGGCAATAGAGCCAGACCCTGTCTAAAAAAAAAAAAAAGAAAAAAATTATTTAAGGTTTATTTAAGGTAGTTTACCAAGATGTAGACATGACAAAATAGATATACAGGCAAGTAAAGAAATAAGGGAGAAAGTGAAAAAGGAGGAAAAATAGGGGTATGACTAAAGCTAGCAAGGAAAATAGCTGCCATACATACTTAAGAAAGGAGGGCTGGTTGCTTTATTTTGACTGAAGGCCAAGTTGATTTATCCAGACTGCTGATAGACTTTTATTTTATATTTCACTTATTAAATATTAAGTTTAGGTTTTTCTACCCTACCTTCCCAGGGATTTGATGGATAAAGTACTAACTGGTATTGTGACTTGTATGTTACAATAAACAATCTGTCAATTTCAATTTTTTTAATAATCGAGAGAGTTTTGAACATCAAATGAAGTTTTTTGGCAAGTCAGATATAAAATACACGAAAAGACAAAAAATGTGGCAGCTATGCTATTCACCTTTCACATTTTGCCTATCTTTTTATCTGAAGTTTATAGAAAAGTCATTTTACTAAATTCAAAGTGAGAACTACTAATACCACACCTACATATGACCTCCTTATGGTGGACGGGTGTCAGCCAAAGCAGTTAAGTTTCAAAATGGCTACACTGATAGACTTTAACTCAAAAACTATAATCATTATTTGGTCATGTTTTGGTTGGATTACAATCTACAGAATGGGAAAACTTGCATCAGATTTCTAGTTCTTTCCAGCTTTAAGATCCTATCATTTCCATCATCCTGTAAGATGTTATCTCTTTTTATGCATACTTTCTTTAAAGTCCAAGTCACTCAGAGAATGAGGTCATTATGCTGCTATTGATCTTGCTCACCATGGCAATATCAACACACAGAACCTAAATAAAGGAGCCTAAAATAAAAGTGCAAAATGTAACACAGCTGCCAATTTTAGAGAATTTTTCAGAAGTATGTCGTTTGTAGTATAGTAGGAATCTCAGCTCCAGTCTAAGCTGGGTCTGTTGCTGGGCTCAAGCATGTCTGGGCATGTCTGGCAAACTGGTGAGGCAGGACTACAAGAAACCTGCTGCCATGGGGGCTGAAGCTGCTTCCTGGAACAGAACTCATTTTAGTGGAAGAGAGAATTAGAGAAGCCCTACAAGAAAGACTTAGTCATTGAATGGAGAGTAATAAATGCAACGTGGGGTAGCTGTTACTCAAATCTGTCGCCAGTCTAGGCCCATGAAAGCATGTCTGGATCCCTAAGAGAAACAGAGCTCTGAGTAAAAACATAAAGGGCTGTTTCACTAAAAACCATATGATATTGGGCACAAGCAGTCTGCTTCGGGGTTCCCCTAACACAATGATCTCCATTTCTTCTGACTGTACTATGACTTTGGCTGTTTTGTTTGTATCCCAAATTTTGGCAGGGCATGGTGGCTCATGCTTGTAATCCCAGCACTTTGCTAGGCCAAGTTGGGCGGATCGCTTGAACTTGGGAGTTAGAAACCAGCCTGGGCAACATGGCAAAATCCCGTCTCTACAAAAAATGCAAAAATTAGCCCGGCATGATGGCATGCACCTGTAGTACCAGCTACTCAGGGGGCTGATGTGGGAGGATGGCTTGAATCCAGAAGCTTGAGTCTACAGTGAGCCATGATTGCGTCACTGCACTCCAGCCTGGGCAATAGAGCAAGACCCTGTCTCAAGAAAACCCAGAAGACAAAGTAAACACACACATACAAATCCTGGTAGGTGTCTGCAGTACCTAGAATAGCAGAGCAGAGGAAGGGGTCCTGGGAGAGGAGGATTTGAGTTAGTGAGAGACCCTTGCCCTTCTGGGACTCCCAGAAGGCTGGAGATGTCCTGACTACCTTAGTAGGCTTGGTAGGTAGATGAACCAATGAAATTCAAATTATTGTTGCTAATTTGACCCCATCAGTGCTGTGGTTGATGAGTTTGAATATGACTCCTAATCAAATAGCCCTTATGCAATAGTGTGTTATTGGGCAACTTACAATTACCTATAGCATCACACGTTCACCAAGCTGGAAAAAAAGAACTGTAGAACAGTGATTCTCAATTTGTGAAAGACCAGTATTTAAAAAAAAAAATTTCTGGGCTGGGCACAGTGGCTCACGCCTGTAATCTTGGCACTTTGGGCGGCCAAGGCGGGCGGATCATTTGAGTTCAGGAGTTCGAGACCAGCCTGGCCAACATGGTGAAACTTTGTCTCTACTAAAAATACAAAAAAATGAGTCAGGTGTGGTGGCGCATGCCTGTAATCCCAACTACTTGGGAGGATGAGGCAGGACAGTTGCTTGAACCCAGGAGGCAGAGGTTGCAGTGAGCCAGGATCTTACCACTGCATGCCAGCCTGGGTGACAGAGTGAGACCCCTTCTCCAAAAAAACAAAAAATTCTAGTGGACCGGTACTTTTGTAAAATACAGTAAAAATGAATTCCCAGTGTAATAAAATAAAATAACTGATGACATAGAAAGTATAAACTCTAAGGCCAGGCACGGTGATTCATGCCTGTAATCCTAGCACTTTGGCGGGCTGAGGCAGGTGGATCACATTAGGTCAGGAGTTTGAGACCAGCCTGGCCAACATAATGAAACCCCATCTCTATTAAAAATGCATAAATTAGCTGGGCGTGATGGCGGGCGCCTGTGATCCCAGCTACTCGGGAGGCTGAGGCAGGAGAATCACTTGAACCGTGGGTGGAAAGGGGTGGGAGGGTGGCGGGCGGAGGTTGCAGTGAACCGAGATCATGCCACTTTGCTCTAGCCTGGGTGAAAGAGTGAAACTCCGTCTCAAAAAAAAAAAGTATAAACTCTAGTTTTTAAATTTTTATTTATTTATTTGTTTGTTTATTTGAGATGGAGTCTCGCTCTGTCACCTAGGCTGGAGTGCAGTGGCGCGATCTCGGCTCACTGCAACCTCTGCCTCCTGGGTTCAAGTGATTCCTCTGCCTCAGCCTCCCTAGTAGCCAGGACTACAGGCACACGCCACCATGCCCGACTAATTTTTTGTATTTTAGTAGGGACGAGGTTTTACCATGTTGGCCAGGATGGTCTCGATCTCCTGACCTTGTGATCCACCCACCTCACCCTCCCAAAGTGCTGGGATTATAGGCATGAGCCACTGCGCCCAGCCAACTCTAGTTTTTTTATTGTTAGATTAGTAATTTTTTTTTTTTTTTTGAGATGGAGTTTCGCTCTTGTTGCCCAGGCTGGAGTGCAATGGTGTGCTCTTTGCTCACCACAACCTCCACCTCCCGGGTTCAAGCGATTCTCCTGCCTCAGCCTCCCGAGTAGCTGGGGTTACAGGCATGTGCCACCATGCCTGGCTAATTTTGTATTTGTAGTAGAAATGGGGTTTCTCCATGTTGGTCAGGCTGGTCTTGAACTCCCGACCTCAGGTGATCCACTTGCCTTGGCCTCCCAAAGTGCTGGGATTACAGGCGTAAGCCACTGTGCCTGGCCCTTAGATTAGTAATTTTATGCAGACATAAAACTGCTCTGTCAAGTTGTTATAAAAGTTTATAAAAGTTTATGAAAGCTACTTTTAGTACCTATGTAGCTACAAACCGGGAATGCACAGTTTATGAATGGGTACTGAGCTGGGGAATGACTTTGGTCCTCAGGATCATCAAACCTGTCACCTGATGCTGCCAAAAGAAACTGTCACACAGAGGTTCTGCCTCTAGTTCAACACTTCAGTTATTTAAATTTTGAGAGTGAAATAATGACATCCTGTCACTGTGGTTATGGAGGAGTGTGGCCTTGTTCTAAGGAGATGCATGCAGAGCAGTGATGTCTGCAACTAAACCAAGAGGAAGACAGGGAAACTCTCCAGTGATGGGAAACACAACTTTCTGCAAAATGCCAATTCCGAGACAGTTCATTTTAGTCTTCAAGTATAAATACCACAGCTAAAATATTCATTTGTGGCTTTGATACTCGCCATTTCCATGTGTCTAATCTCCATTCACTTTTGACACTTTTTTTTCCCCTTAATAAATCCTTCACTGGAACTTTTCACACTTTTCATCCTATCTCCTATACATTAGATTCTACAGATGTACAATATAATCTAATCATATCATACCTTTATTAAAATATCTCAGTACATACCTGTCAGAACCTTTTTTTTTTTTTTGAGACAAGGTCTCACTCTGTCACCCAGGCTGAAGTGCAGTGGTGCTTGGCTTACTGCCAGCCTGGACCTCCCTAGGCTCAGGTGATCCTCCCACCTCAGCCTCCCATAGCTGTGTGTGCCACCATGACTGGCTAATTTTTTTTTTTTTTTTCTTGAGACGGTGTCATGCTCCGTCACCCAGGCTGGAGTGCAGTGGCGCAATTTCGGCTCACTGCAACCTCCACCTCCCGGGTTCAAGCAATTCTCCTGTGCCTGGCTAATTTTTTTATTTTTTGTAGAGATAGGGTTTCACCTTGTTGGCCAGGCTAGCCTTGAACTCGTAACCTCAAGTGATTTGTCTGTCTCAGCCCTCCACAGTGCTGGATTACAGGCATGAGCCACTGTGACTGGTCCCCAACATCAACTTTTTATTCATGTCCTTCTTCAATCTAATATTTAACTATTTTTAGCTTTCTTGCCATGATTTCTTATGGTTAACCTCGTCATGAATAAATGTTGATGCTTTTCCGTATATTGCTTCTCAGTTTGAGTTCCCCAACACAGAATTCTGTTCACTCTTCAAAATCCAGCTCAAATTAATGAAACCAGATATAGTTATTATATGTCTTACTATACACTTTGTCGAAATCCTACATTTTTCATGAAGCTTTCCTTGATTAACTCGGCCAAACGTGAACCATAATCTCCAGGGCTTAACACAGTGTCTGGCACATACATTTGTTGGGGCTCAGAAAATGATACCCCAAAGTATGGTGCTTTGGCATGCTGAGTACTTTTGTCAGAGGTGTTCGAACCACAGCGACTCGCATCTTGAATACGGGGTGGGTAAAATAAGGCTGAAACCTACTGGGCTGCATTCCCAGGAGGTTAGGCATTCTAAGTCAGGATAAGATAGCAGGTCAGCACAAGATACAGGTCACAAACACCTTGCTGGTAAAAGGATGTGGTAAAGAAGTTGACCAAAACACACAAAAACCAAGATGCGATGAAAGTGACCTCTGGTCATCGTAGCTACTCATTATACGCTAATTATAATACATTAGCATGCTAAGAGACAACTCCCACCAGTGCCTTGACAGTTTACAAATGCCATGCCAAGGTCGGGAAGTTACCCTATCGTCTAAAAAGTGGAGAAACCCTCATTTCCAGGAACTGCCCACCCTTTTCCTGGAAAACTCATGAATAATCTACCCCTTGTTTAGCATATAATCAGGAGATGACCATAAAAGTGGCCAGCCAGAAGCCCTCAGTGCTGCTCTGTCTATGGAGTAGCCATTCTTTTATTCCTTTACTTTCTTAATAAACTTGCTTTCACTTTACTGTATGGACTTACCCCAAATTCTTTCTTGTGTGAGGTCCAAGAACCCTCTCCTGGGGTCGGGATTGGGGCCCCTTTCTGGTAACACTTTGTGTTTTCTTTTCTTTTTTCTTTTTTTTTTCGGGGGGGATAAGGTCTTACTCTATTGCCCAAACTGGAGTGCAATGGCTCTTGATCACTCACAGTTCACTGCAGCCTCAATCTCCTGGCTCAAGCTGTCCTCCCACCTCAGCCTCCCAAGTAGCTGGGACTACAGGTGCACACCACCACACCTGGCTAGTTAACAACAACAAAAAAAAGTGTTTTGTAGCGATGGAGTTTCATCCCATTGCTCAGGCTGGTCTCGAACTCCTGGGCTCAAGTGATCCCCCTGCTTCAGTTTCCCAAAGTGCTGGGATTACAGGAGTGAGCCACTGCACCTGGCCCCCATGCTGAGTACTTTGAACTAAAGGAGATTGGCAAGCCTGAGAAGCAAAGTCTCTCACTGAACTTCTGTCCTGCTGTCTCCTATCCCTGTTACTCACCCTAAGCTAGTCATATAAACCAGAACTCCTTTCCCCACAAAGTAAGCCATGAAACCAAGAAGGGTCACTCTCTCCCTTCTCATTTGAAGACTCTCATTCCAGAGAAGTCTGCTCTATACCTGGGTGTGGAAGGAATGCTACACAGAGAGGTCAAGACGAATCTGGACAGGCCTTGCTGGGTTTCCACACTCAGTCTATTACTATTAGTTCATTCTCTTTTTGTACAATCACATTTCTACATGGATGTCCACTCTGTTGAATCTAGGCATACAAATGGACAGCTTTCTCTGGGTCTTTACTTCTGAAGGCTCCTGTGTCACATAAGACTTACATTAAATTAATTTGTTACACTTTTCTCTTGTTAACCTGTCTTTTGTTGTAGAAGTGTTGGCCATGACCCTTATGATGGGTGAGGAAAGGTATGGAGTGCAGTGGCATGATCATGGCTCACTGCAGCCTCAACCTCCAGGGCTCAAGTGAACCTCCCACTTCAGCCTCCTGAGTAGCTGGGACTACAGGTGTGCCGTAGAGACAGGGTCTCGCTATTTTACCCAGGCTGGTCTCAAACTCCTGGGCTCAAGTGAGCCTCCTACTTTGGCCTCCCAAAGTGCTGGGATTACAGGTATAAGCCACCCTGCCGGCCTTCTGATAGTTTTTAATTTACAGTTTACAGTGTATTTCACTTTAATACATTCCTTATCTAAGATTGCCTTTGAGGTTTAAAATGTTGGAAGTTAATACCTTACATTGTATGTGCCTCTGAAGGTATCTGTAAATGATGTCCCATGTTATTATTTTTGCATTCCCTTAGAGGCAACATTTTATATAACAGCTGTCCAAAGGCCTAAGGCAGAGGATGTAATACTGGGTACTCATGGTATATGACGACTTTCCCAAATGGGAAATGAGCATGGAGGCTCTGTTTTCAGGCAGTCAGTTCTATCCTCATTTTCCTTGAGTAGAAGCATCCCTAAAATTGGCCTGAAAATGTGTCCTTGGGTCAGGGTGTAATGTGGGCTCTTTTCCAGTCTCCTTTCTTCCAATGACCTCTTCCCTACTTTACAAAAGAAAGGCATAATTCTTCCTCATGCTAAATCTTAGTAAGGTGCAATACCCGGGTATGCAAAAACCTCCAGGACACCAAAGAAAGGCACAATTGACTGGTGAATAAGAATGGGGTAACACATCCTTTCACAAGTCAGGTGGTTTTCAGTTGCTTGCTTTCAACAAGTTGAAAGAGAACCTAATCAGAGTTGTCAGCTGACAGATCATTAAAAGTATTTTTTCTTTGTTAGATCTTTATGCGATTTTTGGGCATATAATGCGAAAGGCATTCAAAGAATTGTGTGGCATTACTATAACAAAACTCCATTCATTCTCATCTGCTTTTTTTATGCGAACAAGTTTTCTCAACACTTATATCCATGGAATTGAAAACCTGGAATAGAACTGATGCTGAACTATTTCTCAAAAAAATCCATCCACTGAAGGTCATAATGTATATTAGAAAAAAGTCCACCCAAGTTCATTTCTGCAAGATGCATTGCCAATAAAATTTTGCTTTTGTGTTTAGTACTTACAAACATTTGAAATAGATTTGTTTTGATCGGTTGAACTAAGAGCTTTATGATCACAGAAAATATAAAAAACAACCCAGATACTTCAATTTATGTTCACATTTTTATTACAAATAAGACGATCAAAATAGTTCAAATATAAAATATATTACTAGGATAAAATTCTAGAGGAGATATGCAACGTCAATATGAGTTCCAGAAAACAATATGTGGAAATTGTATTTTCCAAACTATATTTTAAAAAAATGGATATTAGTGGGTGTTAAATCCCTATGGTATTTAGAATCCATTGGCTATACAGTATTTAAACAATGCGACAGATGAAATATTTATAAGCCGGAAAAATGTAGCTGTCATTCTAAACTGTATAAGAACATACACAGCTTTACGAAATTGTTTTAGAAGGCTCATGAAGTAAAAAGTTTGAGGACCTTGAACCAAGATGTTTGCTCTGGGTTCAGGATGTCAACATCTCCAGGGGTATTCAAACATAGGGTGTATTAAAACCTGTCGCCCTGTGTTGCGCATAAAAATTTAGTACCTTACACCGTAGTGTTTTAATTTTTGCCCATTTTAAACGGCTCTCTTCGTAGACTGTAGGCTCGTTCTATTCCTGGCTCAGCTCCTGTACAGAGGGGACACTCCTCAAACACCCCCGGAATGAATGAGTTTATCGTGAGAACTCGGAAGGCTGCTAAAATCCCCGGCCAGCGTTGGAGTTTTCAGTCCGCGTGTCCCTGGGCTTCGAAGCCCGGCAGGGCGTGGGAAGGCCCCGAGGAAACGCTGAGCACTTGCCGGCGCCGGGGCGGGGGCGGGGGAGGGCGCGGGGCAGCGGGGCGGGCGGCGGGCGGGGGCGGGGGCGCAGAACCCGCAGCCGGGGGAGGTGCCGCCTCGTGCCGCCGCGCAGGCGCGCAGCAGTCTCCGTGTGAGTGCGCGTAGTCGCGCGCCTGTCCCCGCGCGGGCTCCGTAGCGCGTGTGCAGGCTGACGCAGCTCGCGGGCCCTCCTCCTGCTCTGCAGCGGCGGCGGCGGAGTTTTGGGCGTTTGGGAGGGGGGCGAGGGAGAGAGAGTCGAGAGAGGGAGGCGGCGGCGGGGAGGAGGAGGAGGAGGAGCAGGCGCCGCCATGGCCGCCGCTATCACCGACATGGCCGACCTGGAGGAGCTCTCCCGCCTGAGTCCTCTGCCCCCCGGCAGCCCGGGTTCGGCGGCGCGGGGCCGGGCTGAGCCCCCCGAGGAGGAGGAGGAAGAGGAAGAGGAGGAAGAGGAGGCGGAGGCCGAGGCGGTGGCGGCGCTGCTGCTGAACGGCGGCAGCGGTGGGGGCGGCGGAGGCGGCGGCGGAGGAGTGGGGGGCGGCGAGGCAGAGACGATGTCGGAGCCGAGCCCCGAGAGCGCCAGCCAGGCCGGGGAGGACGAAGACGAGGAGGAGGACGACGAGGAGGAGGAAGATGAGAGCAGCAGCAGCGGCGGGGGTGAGGAGGAGAGTAGCGCCGAGAGCCTGGTGGGCAGCAGCGGCGGGAGCAGCAGCGACGAGACCCGCTCGTTGAGCCCTGGCGCCGCCAGCAGCAGCAGCGGGGATGGGGACGGCAAGGAGGGCCTGGAGGAGCCCAAGGGACCGCGGGGCAGCCAGGGCGGCGGCGGGGGCGGCAGCAGTAGCAGCAGCGTAGTCTCCAGCGGCGGCGACGAGGGCTACGGGACTGGGGGAGGCGGAAGCAGCGCGACCTCCGGGGGCCGGCGAGGCAGCTTGGAGATGTCGTCGGATGGGGAACCCCTGAGCCGCATGGACTCGGAGGACAGGTCAGTGCTCTGAAGCGTTTCCCCTTCCCTTCCTCTTGAACTCCCGGGCCCCTCAGAGGGGGACCAAGGCGACGTTTTGCCGCGATCCCCCTGCTCCCCGAATCCTCGGCCCCTCCCCCAGACTCTCAACTCGGAAATCTCTCGCCGTCGCCGCCGCGCCCCTCTCGCAGCGCATCGCGGCTTCCAACTCTCAAACCGTTCCCCCCCAACTCTCCTTTCCCCGCCCTCTTTCCCCTCGGCGCTTCGCTCCTCACGGACCTCAGGACGGCTCTAACTCGGAAACAGTCCCCAAACGGGCCCAGATCCTCTGGCGGAGCAGAAGAGGGCCTTGATGTACACACGTCGGTACTCAAGGTTAGCTTCTTCCAACCGTGTTCGGGAACACTTGTCAGAACTACAATTGACAAGTGTTTCCAATATGGCTGGTCTCGCCTGGATTTAACAGAACTTCCTTGTCCATGGGAGAGACCCCAGCTATCACTTTTCTCTACTTAAACAAAAAAAGGACTGTTCTTTTATATTAAATCATTGCCTCCCAAATCCCTGATTTGTAGTCAGTCATGTGGTCTCCAACGTGATTTTAACAATCTTTTCTATTTGTTTTGGGAGCATATCTGGGAAAAAGTTTTAAACACGTATAAATGGTTGTGGAAAAGAACAGTGAATTGATGGCCTTTTAAGATAACTTTGCGGAATCATAGAGTTGGAATCGTAACAAAATACAGTCTTGAAGGTACAACGTAGTTTGCGGCTTTATAGTAATGTTTCAACATGAGAGTCATGATTTTAAATGATAATATTTAAAGTCATGCATTGGAGAGGTCTCGGAAGGAATGAGTATTATTTTTCTTACTAAAGCTTGTTAGAAATAACTGGAGAGTGACAAAAATGCGCATTTTTTTTTAGAACATTTAAAAAGTGTGATAGTGTATGTTTCAATTGTCTTATCATTACTTTTGATCTGTTTGGGTTAGTTGGTTTTTAATGTACTTTTAAAAAAACGAGAATCACATGCATATTATGCCACTTCTAAAGTATATTAGCGTTTATTTTGACCATCTGCCTATGTTTTGACAATCACATTTTTTTTTAAACATGCTCTCCAGAAAAGTATAGCAATGGAAATTTTAGTGGTCGATAGTGATTTTCATTTAAGAGTTTAATATTCTAAAGTTCTAGGAATTCTGATTAATTGATTAAAAACGAACACCTTAGTATTTAATGCTACAAGTAATACAGAGTCCTGGATATTTTGAAAATCTGGCATTAGATTCTGTTTGACATTAACGTCTAGTTAAGAAAATATCTTCGGGTAAAGTAGACTGTATAAACCTTAGAAAAACTGTGTTGAACTGTGTAGGCATGGGTAGGAGGGAGAATGTCTTCAAGAAAATTAAAAATTGATGTAAACTGCACAGTGAAGCAAGTGCTGTTTTTACCATTTTATTCTCCTCTAATACCATTACATATCTGAAAGTTGACATTAGTTTATAAAATCAGCGTTTTTCATTTACTCAGTATACACGTATTATGCTTGCCTACCACTGTACAAATTAGATGTCTTCCATTTCATTCCCACAACTATGGTGCAAGATAGGTATTATTTTGACTTCTGTTTAACAGATGAAGAAGCAAGTTGAGTATCTTACTCAGGACAGTAAATACAGCATGGAAATGGTGGGCTGGATATGAGCAAAGGTTCTCAAGTCTCCTATTATTTCCACTGAAGAGTTAGAATAATTCGCCTTTAAGTTGAGGCCTGGCGCGGTGGCTCAGGCCTGTTAACCCCAGCACTTTGGGAGGCGGAGGTGGGCGGATCACCTGAGTTGGGAGTTTGAGATCAGCCTGGCCAACATAGTGAAACCTTATCTACATTAAAAATACAAAAATTACCCAAGAGTGGTGGCGCGCGCCTGTGTTCCCAGCTACTCGGGAGGCTGAGGCAGGAGAATCGCTTGAACCCGGGAGGCAGAGGTTGCAGTGAGCTGAGATGGTGCCACTGCACTCCAGCCTGGGCGACAGAGCGAGACTCCGTCTCAAAAAAAACCAAGTGATATGTGTCAGAGTTTTGTTTTTAGTTAGTGTCCATTTACTACATCACTTCAGGAGACAAATGAATTATTGGTTAAGTACATTTAGGAAGTGGAGTTGTGGCTTTTATTTGACATTAATGAGATATTTACTTGAGTATATAATTTTTACATCTTATTTCAGAATAAGAAGTAAAATACGGGTGTCACAAATCCAACTACAGTTAAAACTTGATAACCAAGCAAACTTGGTTTTCTTAATGCTTACTTTTAGAGACTACAAAATACTGTTTTTAATGTCACCATTTCAGGGTAATAGATTTGTCACTTGTATGAAGAAGGCTTATTAGTGAAACTGGCTTGGGGTCTTAATAATCTTAATTCTGAAACATCTTCTTGTTGCCTTTGAGATTTTTCTCCCAGTTATTTTGAGTTTGGAAAGGATCCCTAATTCTTATAAATTACTGTAGATTACATCAATCTGTGGATTTTATAGGTTGATTTCATGGTAAGAAAACTTCATTTTTGTAACCAGTGGAAGGATAATCTTAGTTTTAAAGTGCTCTATAACATTTTTAGGCATTCCTGTTACAAAGATTCTATTATAATGCCCATTTACCTTTCCCATCGTTTTGGTTACGTTGTACTTTTTAGTTTATCTGATATGCTCTAGAATTTGTTGAACATCTTTGTTAAATATCTTTTTCTTTTTTTTTTTTGAGACGAGTCTCACTCTGTCGCCCAGGCTGGAGTGCAGTGGTGCGATCTCGGCTCACTGCAACCTCTGCCTCGTGGGTTCAAGCGATTCTCCTTCCTCAGCCTCCTGAGTAACTGGGATTACAGGTGAGTGCCACCACCCCTGGCTAATTTTTGTTTTTAGTAAGATGCGATTTCACCATGTTGTCCAGGCTGGTCTTGAAATTCCTTGACCTCAGATGATCCTCCCACCTGGGTCTTCCAAAGTGCTGGGATTACAGGAGTGAGCCGCCACCGCAGGCCACGTTAAATATCTTAAGTGCTACTTTTAAAAAGATAATTAGGCCGGGCATGGTGGCTCACCCCTGTAATCCCAGCGCTTTGGGAGGCCGAGTCGGGCGGATCATTTGAGGTCAAGGAATTCCAAGACCAGCCTGGACAACATGGTGAAACCCCATCTCTACTAAAAATACAAAAAAATGAGCCAGGCATGGTGGTGCAGGCATGTAATCCCAGCTACTCAGGAGGCTGGGGCAGGAGAATGGCTTGAACCTGGGAGGCGGAGGTTACAGTGAGCTGAGATTGCACCACTGCACTCCAGCGTGGGCGACAGAGCAAGACTCCATCTCAAAAAAAGATAATTAAATATAAAGACATAGATATTAGAGGTTACGACCTGAGATGTCATTTATGGTATTGGAAGGTTTTGTGGTAAAAAGTGAGTAATTTATGAAATGATTAAATACCACTTGGTACAAAAAGTTGATTTTTTTCCCCCCAGAAGAAAGTTTTTCAAAACCAGTGTAAGTTTATAGCGTGTTTATTTTAGTAAATTTAGAAAATCTTGAAATTTATATGTAATTTTATTTTTACTTTGGTTATAAAGATAGTAGGGAGAAGTATTTTGGTTATAAAGATAGTAGGGAGAAGTATTTAGCTATGTGAAACCACTAAAAACTAGCTTTTTTTCACTCTGAACTTTTTTTCTCTTCAGTGAAGCTGAAGTACTTTTTAAAAAAGTTACGCTCTTAGGTTAATTTCAGAGGCTATGGTAACTTCAAAAAAAAATAAAAAAAATTTTAAACATAATTTTATTTTCATTCTTCCAACACAGTATCATGTAAAAATAGTTTAAAATATAGTTGAATGAATGAGTCATCCAAAAAGTGATCAAATGTCAGCACTTGTTACTGAACGTGTATTTATGCTAAAAAAGTTAATGCCGAGAAAATAGAAGACAGTCTCAGGTTCAAGTAGTAAATTAGCTTTTAAATGGAATTTTAATATTTAAAATGCCCGTGGAGTTAGTTAACAAATTAGTACTAGCTATTGAATCAGTTAATATATGAAAGTACTCTTGGCCAGGCATGTGGCCCACACCTGTGATTCCAGCACTTTGGGAGGCCGAGGAGGGCAGATCACATGAGGTCAGGAGACTAGCCTGAGCATGAACCACCAGACCTGGCCTAAATCTTAATATTACTACCTATATTTCAATTTTTGAGTAGTATATCTTTGAACTTTAGTTCCTCAACTACAAAACAGGTATTACTCTGAAGTGTTGTTTTGTGGTTCAAGTGAAATAATTTCTGTTAAAGAGCGCTGTGAACTGTTTGGAGGAATCCATCCACGTTGCTTGAATGCGTGCATCTTTTCTGTTGTAGAATGGTATTTTGGAGGGCAGGGACATTTTTGCTTTTTTAGGATCTTTGTAAGTACCTAACATAATATCTTGGGTGTGGTGAATACTCCATTAATTACTAGCATTAAATTGAGAATACCAACAGTAGTATGTATGTATGCATTTATGGATTTATTTTGAGACAGAGTCTTGCTCTGTCACGCAGGCTGGAGTGCAGTGGCGCGATCTCAGCTCACTGCAGCCTCTGCCTCCTGTGTAGCTGGGACCACAGGCACCTGGCCCAACAGTAGTATTTATTTAACGTCTTACTACTTCAGGTCTCTTGTCTATGAAAGGGGGACAATAATGGTTCCTATCCTGTAAGATTGCAATGTGAATTGTAGAGTATTTGGTACACGTTTATTAAGTGTTTACTATGTGATGGGTATATTCTACAGATGTATATAGAATCCATGTTATGTGACAGGTGCTTTATTTTTTTTGATATAGGGTCTCACTCTGTCACCCAGGCTGGAGTGCAGTGGTGCGATCTTGGCTCATGGCAGCCTCTGCCTCCCGGGTTCGAGCAATTCTCCTGCCTCAGCCTCCTGAGTATCTGGGATTACAGGCGCATGCCACCATGCCCTGCTCATTTTCTTTTTTTTTTTTTTTTTTTTGTATTTTTAGTAGAGAGGGTTGCACCATGTTGGCCAGGCTGGTCTCAAACTCTTGACCTCAAATGATCCGCTTGCCTCGGCCTCCCAAAGTGCCGGGATTACGGGCATGAGCCACCGTGCCCGGCCTCATGCCAGGTACTCTTCTAAATGCTGGGGATACAGCAGGGTATAAAACAAAACCCTTACCTCATGAGTGGCAGAGAGAATCACTGCACAAATGAATTGATAATAGCTAGTAACGTCTGTTATTGTGAAGTGCTGTACGATCTGGAATGCCCAAAAGTACTGTATCAATCAGGTGTTAGATGTATGACAAGAGTCTGCAAATGAGTGTTGCAGAAATTTGCAAAAGGATATGGTAGACTAAAATATTTGATTACAGCATGTACATTTTAATCAGTTTTCTATGACTGTTCTGTGGTGGGCCTAAAAGCCTTCATATGAAACCTTTCATTTTAAATTGTTTTTAATATGTACGTGCAGCTAGTTATAAAAAAATATAACTAGTTTTCTTTTTTTTGGACGATAACTAGCTGCACATACATATTAAAAACAATTAGAAAAGAAATGGAATGCTTCATGAATTTGCATGTCATCCTTGTGCAGGGGCCATGCTCATTTTCTCTGTATTGTTCCAAGTTTATCATATATGTTGCCGAAGCAAGCATGCCAGTTATCTATTGGTAAAAAGTTTTGGAATAAGTTTTCTAGTAATGGCTATGCATGGCAGTGGTCTAACCTATGATTAATTTATTTTTGCGATGAATAGTTTGCATTTGTGAAAGTAGTAATTATATTGGTCTTAAAAACTAAGACCCATTGCGCCCCATTTATTGATAAGAAACATGACGGTATCTCCTCAGATACTTTGTTTTTAAAGAGCAGGCTAAAGAGATTATTGTATTCTGTTTTTTCTGTAAATTGCGACATGGTGCATTCAAATTAGAACTGGAGGCAGGTATGGTTACTCACACCTGTCATCCCTGCACTTTGGAAGGCCAAGGTGGGAGGATCCCCTGAGCCTAGGGGTTCGAGACCAGCCAGGACAGTGTAACAAGATCCCATCTACAGGTGGGGCACGGTAGCTCACGCCTGTAATCCCAGCACTTTTGGAGGCTGAAGCAGGTGGATCACAAGGTCAGGAGATCAAGACCATCCTGGCTAACACGGTGAAACCCCGTCTCTACTAAAAATACAGAAAAAAATTAGCTGGGCGTGGTGGCGGGCACCTGTAGTCCCAGCTACTTGGGAGACTGAGGCAGGAGAATGGCGTGAACCCAGGAGGCAGAGCTTGGAGTGAGCAGAGTTTGCGCCACTGCACTCCAGCCTGGGCGACAGCAAGACTCCGTTTCCAAAAAAAAAAAAAAAAAGATCTCATCTACAAAAAATGAAAAAATTAGCCAGATGTGGTGGCACATGCCTCAATTCCTAGCTACTTGAAAGGCTGAGGCAGGAGGATCACTTGGATCCAGGAGTCTGAGGCTGCAGTGAGCTGTGATTGTGCCACTGTAGTCAAACCTGAGTGACAGAGCAAGACTCTCACAAAAAAAAAAAAAAAAAAAAAAAAATTAGAGTTGGAACGTGTTGTATAGTCAGTGACTAAAGATTTTGTGTGGGAAGGGGGACAGATTTTAGGCTTGCGTAAATGATGAAGAGAGAATTCTAGAAAGCCTAACTGAAACATGTAGGCAGGAATGAGCGTAGCATGTTCAGGAGACTTCCTGCTAACATCTAAGGATGCGCCACTGGACCTGGGAAGTAAGAATTAATGGTGCAAGTGAGGCCTTTCATGCCAACACAAGTGTGTACGTCTCTCAGTATAGGTTTGTGAATCAAATTCTTTTTATTCTCTTCACTTTCTGTCTGTATAATTCCCTAGTTCACTTTCAAGTCTTACGTTGAACAGGCTGGTTCCTTGTTAGACATATTGTCAGCATTCCGAGTTCTTTCTTGCCCTCACCCCAATATGGATAATTGTTTACCATTTATCTCCACTGCTGGGTTGTGTGCTCCCTGAGAAGAAAAACCATGTCTGTCTTGATTGGCACTTTATCTGTAGCACCTGGCTACGTAAACATTTTTTCTGAATACGTTTTCTTGAGGATTTAATTTGAACAAGAGTTTGCATTGTTTTTCCAGACACAACTGTCACTAGAATAACTAAAGGAACATTGAGTAGTGAAAGAGCATGGACGTAATCTAACTTCTCAGAAGTTGCTTCCTTATCTGTAAAATAGGAGCAGTGTTAGGATTGAGTGAGATGACATGCAAAGGGGTTATGTATTTACTTCGTAGAGTCATTTATATCCCCATTTCTCATGCAGAGATGGTGCAGTGGAAAGAATACTCCAGCTGAGGATAAGCGATCAGTATTGTAGCCGTCAGGAAATGTGGCGAATTGTTTATTTCTGTGAAGCTCAGATTGATTCTTTTTCTTAAAAATGAGGGTTTTTGACAAAACAGTATAAAGTAATTTGGAGCTCAAATGCGAGGGTGCTGCTGTAGAGTTGGCAAGTACTTTAAATACAGTTAAATAAATAGATAATGGATTATCTTCTTTAGACAAACTCGGAATATTGCCGTGTGTGGCTTTGTTATATCCAGGATCTCAAGGATATCTTAGGTAGGTTCTTTTGGGTTTAAAAATCACCATATTTCTTTTTAAAACATTTTTTTATTTTTGAAAATAGAGACTAGGTCTTGCTATGTTGCCGAGACTGGTTTTCAACTCTTGGGCTCCAGTGATTCTCTCTCCTTGACCTCCCAAAGTGCTGGGATTACAGGCGTGAGCCACCGTGCCTGGCCAGAAGTCATCATATTTCTACTTCATATTTATGATGTTGTATTGAAATATCCATTTGTGTTTATTTCCTCTAGGCTATAACATTTTAAAAGTAAAGATCAGGCCGGACATGGTGGCTCACACCCGTAGTAAAAATACAAAAATTAGGCGCATGCCTGTAATCCCAGCTACTTGGGAGGCTGAGGCAGAATAGCTTGAACCCGGGAGGTGGAGGTTGCAGTGATCTGAGATCGTGCCATTGTGCTCCAGCCTGGGCAACAGAGCAAGACTCCGTCTCAAAAAAAAAAAAAAGTAAAGATCAGGTCTCATTTATACTTGCAGAACTTGCCTTCTGCACTCACTTAGTATGTTGTAGTCTGTATTCATTCTCAGTAATTGGTTGAATTCAACTTAATGTGGAAATACCTGATTGCATATTTCTTTCTCAGTTTCATTAGTGTGGCTGATTAAAGAAAAAGAGAACAGTTTTTTTTTGTTTTGTTTGTACTTCGAGACAGGGTCTTGCTCTGTCACTCAGGCTGGAGTGCAGTGGTACCGTCACAGCTCACTGCAGCCTCAAACTCCTGGACCCAAGTGACTGTCCTGCCTCAGCCTTCCAAATAGCTGGAGCTACAGGCATGCACTACCATGCCCAGCTGATTTTTTCATTTTTTGTAGAGATGGGGTCTCCGTGTGTTGTCCAGGCTGGTCTCGAACCCCTGAGCTCAAGCAGTCCTCCCACCTTGGCCTCCCAAAGTGCAGGGATTACAGGTGTGAGCCACCACACCTGGCCATCATTACTTTTCATAAATATTTTTTAAAGTACAAAGAGTAGATGAATTGGCAATAGATTTTTTAGTGTTTTAAATTAATCTTGGAAATTGTTATTTCAACATGTGTTTTGAGGTGTTGAGTCAAGAATGACAGTAGTCATTCTTGTCAGAAATGCATACTGAAATCATCTGATATTTTTCCTCAAAATTTCCTTAGGAAAGATCTTTTTATGATTTAATACTAATTAAACCTTCAGATGTAATTGCTTCTTTATTAAATGGGTGTTGTTCTTCATAGTGGATTTTTTTTTTTAAACATACCATCTTTGTATATATACATTTCTCTGGAAATGTTTGTGAAAAGGTAAAGATAACTTCCTTAGTGTTAATTGTGTTGAAGTGGAATGTTTCTAGTGTTTGTGAAGATATCAATTGCTGGCTGATATTTTAAGCTGGATGAAAAATGTGGGTGAAGTAATCTTAAAGGGTGATAGATTTGATATGAGAAATTTAAAGTAATGTGCTCAGTGCATAGTGGTGATAAAAGAATGTAGCCTACCTGTTTTCCATAGACTATATTTCATCATTGTTGCATAAAGTCCCTTTTGGCCAATTTAGTGAATGCTGCTGGGTCTTCAGGAAAGAAAATCGTTTGTCTTTAACCAGAGAAATAATTGTGGGGATGGAAAGTAGTCTTTTTCTTGATGATAAAAATTCATTTTAGCTTTTTAAATTGCAGTGGTAATAGCTTGTTAGTAATAGTGGTAATATCTTGGTTTTGGCTAATGATTTTTAGTGTGCTTCCAGTTAATTTTTTATGAATTATTTTAGTGTGACAAAGCCATATATTTTACTTGCCTTAAAAAATACTCCTAAAGTTTCTCGCTAAAAATGATGAGCATTTACTATGTGCAAGGCTCTAACTAGGTTTGGGAGTTTACTCTGAATAGAGGTTTATAGGTGACAGTACAAATGAACTGGATCATATGGGAGCAGAATTCCTTCCACCTTAGATGAATAAGAAGGGCCTTAGGGAAATTTGACTTGTTTATAACACACACGTAATAAAATAGGCACTTGTCTTTACTTTTTTTTCCTAATTGAGTTTATAGACCAAAAAGCCTACAGCACCACCGCAGTTTTGAAAGCAAAATCAGGTAGCCTTACAGAATCTGATGTGTCTAAATTCCTTAATCCTGTTTAAGACCAGTTTTATAATTTGCTCTTTGTCCTTCGTAAGTAGAAAAAGTGACCACCCCATTGCCCTGGGAAGGAATGTTTGGAGTTGGATTTGATGTTGTCATTGTTAGGCTCAAATCTGTTTCAGTGGCCTAAGTTCTAAATTTGGGACAATTTCTTTCTACCCTCAGTGTTGCTTTCTATGACTGACCTTGAATTTTTATGAAGCTAATTGACTTGTAGGAATCGAATTTAATAGTTTATATTGTTAGTAAAACTATCTGCCTGAATGGATCAAATTTTATGTAGATGTTAAATATCTCTTTTGTGTTATGCACTATGAATGTACAAAACCAAAGAACTTTTGCTTGTGTGCTACACTAGATAAAAGTTTTGCATACTAGATGAAAATGTCAGCCTGGCACGGTGACTCATGCCTGTAATCTCAGCACTTTGGGAGGCTGAGGAGGGAGGATAGCTTCAACCCAGGAGTTTGAGACCAGCCTAAGCAACAAAATGAGATCCCATCTCTACCAAAAAAAAAAAAAAAAAAGAAAAAAAAAGCCAGATGTAGTGGTGGTGCATACTTGTAGTCCCAGCTACTCAGGAGGCTGAGATGGGAAGATCGTTTGAATCTGGGAAGTTGAGGCTGCAATGAACTATGATTGTGCCACTGTACTCCTGCCTGAGTGACAAGAGTGAGACATTGTCTCAAAAAAAAAAAAGGGTCATTTTTTTTTTTTAAGTTGCACTAAAGGAGTATTAGTGCCATTTTGATGTATACTATAGGCTGTATTTCAATTATTTCTTAAATCAGTAATTCATTCAAGTTTCTCCTTTGAATGTATAGTAGTATGACAGTGTTTTTTGGCATTACTGTTTTGCACTTGTTTGACTATGGGCAAATCTTAATTTATCTGAAAGAAAAGGATACGAATAACGGTTTATTAGAGTTGTAAGCGTTACAGAGTTAATACACATCAAACATTGTTCCAGTTATTATGGCTGCATGACAACCCTTTTCCAACATTTAGTAGTTTAAAACTACAGCATTTATTTTACTTATGAATCTATGATTTGGGCCGGGTTCTGCAGGGTCAGCTCATTTCTGCTCTACTTGGTATCAGCTCGTGGAAGCAGCTTAAAGACTGGGGACTGGAATCAGAATGCCCACTGACTCATGTCATGTATCTGTCACATGTCTGGTGCCTGGGCTGGGAAGACTCAAAACAGCTGGGGGTCAGAACAGCTGGGGCTTCTCAGGCATCCCTCTCTAGCTCTGTGTATGTTCTTCACGGGATCTCTTCCACTTTGCGGCTTCAAGGGAGCCAGATTTCTTAAATGGTGGTTGAGGACTCCCAAGCTGAGTGTTCCAAGAGCGAGCCAGGCTGAAACTGTGTTCCCTTTTATGACTTAGCCTTGGAAGTCTGGCATCATCACTTCTGCAGTAGTCTCAGGCCTGATCAGATTCAAGGAGAGGTAATACAGACCACATCTATTAGTGCTGTATAATAAGAGGAGTTAAGGATGGGGTCTTTCAAAAGTGACCATCTTTTAATTTTTTTTTTTTTTTTTTTTTTTAAGAGACAAGGTCTCGCTTGCTGGGTTGCCCAGGCTGGAGTACAGTGGCTATTCACAGGCACAGTCATGGCATACTGCAATGTTGAGCTCTGATACTCAAGCCATCCTACCACCTTAGCCTCCTGAGTAGCTGGGACTACAGTTGTGCATCACTGCACCTGGCATTAAAGTGGCCATCTTTTGTTTTATTTTTATTTATTTATTTTTGAGATGGATTCTTGCTGTCACCCAGACGGGAGTGCAGTGGCACAATCTTGCTTCACTGCACCTCTGCCTCTCGGGTTTAAGCGATCCTCCTGCCTCAGCCTCCTAAGTAGCTGGGATTACAGGCATGCGCCCCCACACCCAGCTAATTTTTGTATTTTTAGTAGAGGTAGGGTTTCACCATGTTGGCCAGGCTGGTCTCGAACTCCTGTCCTCAAGTGATCTGCCCACCTCAGCCTCCCAAAGTGCTGGGATTTTTATTTTTATTGAGATGGAGTGTCACCATATTACACAGGTTGGTCTTGAACTCCTGGATTCAAGTGATGTGTCTGCCTCGACCTCCCAAAGTGCTGGGATTACAGGCAAGAGCAACTGCTCCTGGCCAAAAGTGGCCATCTTTAAAAAAATACGATCTCACACAAGCACATAGAACAATGCAGGATATATAGCAAATGCTGTGTTAGCTGTTAATATAAAAAGTAGAAACAAGATTTAGAGTGCCTTTTGCTATTTTATATAGTAGGTTACATAATTGCTTTTTTTCCCTTAATAGTCATAACCTGTAACAAGCAAGGTTGTTAATGGTTTTCTTTTTCTTTTTTTGTTGTTGTTAATGGTTTTCTTGAAGTACCTGTTTCATTTGGTTGTTTTAACTTTTAATCCCTTTGTCAAGCCTAGACTAAATATTAGGGCAAATAATTATAATCTGTTTCAATGAATGGAGACGAGAAATGGTAACTCAAGTAAAGAATTTTTACTCTTAGAGTTGTGCATTAGGTGTACAACTTCAGAGTTCTTAAGATATAGGGGATTCTTAAATGCTTTTGCAATGTTTTGAATTTTACCCTTTAAGAAATTGATTATAAGGGCGGGAGAGACATAGTGTAATCTTTCTAGTATAAGTGGCAGTTTTATAGATGAAAGGAATATCACCTGTTAGCTGAATGATAGTTTACCTGTTAATATGATTAGATTAGGATTTCCTTTGTATCATTGTAATGTTTACCTAGTTGGATAAATAGGCCTGTGAAAAACTATATAGACTTATGTTCTTTTTTTTTTTTTTTTTTTTGAGACGGAGTCTCGCTTTGTCGCCCAAGCTGGAATGCAGTAGTAGCATGATCTCGGCTCATTGCAAGCTCCGCCTCCCAGGTTCACGCCATTCTCCTGCCTCAGCCTCCCGAGTAGCTGGGACCACGGGTGCCCGCCACCAGGCCCGGATAATTGTTTTGTATTTTTAGTAGAGATGGAGTTTCACTGTGTTAGCCAGGATGGTCTCGATCTCCTGACCTCGTGATCCACCCGCCTCAGCCTCCCAAAGTGCTGGGATTACAGGCGTGAGCCACCGTGCCCGGCAGACTTACGTTCTTTCTTAAAAGTTTTTTTGTAGAGATGGGGTCTTGTCATGTTGCCCAGGCTGGTCTCGATCTCTTGGCCTCAAGCAGTCCTCTCACCTTGGCCTCTCAACATGTTGGGATTATAGGCATGAACCACTGTGCCTGACCTATATACTTTTTTTTTTTTTTGAGAAGGAGTCTTGCTCTTTTGCTCAGGCTGGAGTGCAGTGGCTCGATTGAGCTCAGCTCACTGTAGCCTCCGCTTCCTGGGTTCAAACGATTCTCCTGCCTCAGCCTCCTGTGTAGCTGGGATTACAGGCACGCGACACCACGCCTGGCTAATTTTTGTGTTTTTATTAGAGACGGGGTTTTGCCATGTTGGCTAGGCTGGTCTCAAACTCGCGACCTCAGGTGATCCACCCGCCTTGGCCTCCCAAAGTGCTGGGATTATAAGCGTGAGCCACCGCACCCGGACAAATGAATTTAAATTTGAAGTGGGTGTTTGTGGATGATACATGTTTATGTCAGTTTTAGCATCCAGTTTCTTTCTTTCTTTGTTTTTTGAGACAGAGTATTGCTCTGTCACCCGGGCTGGAGTGCGGTGGAGGCGGGATCAGAGCTCACTGCAAACTCCACCTCCACGGCTCAAGTGATTCTCCCCCCCTCGGCCTCCCAAAGTGCTGGGATTACAGGCTTGATCCACCATGCCTGGCCCCCAGTTTATGTCTTTATTCTGTTTTGGCTGCTTGGTTCTGCAAATCTGATTTGGAGATGTGGACAGTCTCCATGTCTCCATGTGTACCTTAGTTTGTTCTTTTATAAAAATAGAGACGGGGTCTCGCCATGTTGCCAGGCTGATCTCCAACTCCTGAGCTCAAGCCGTTCGCCGCCTCTGCCTCTCAAAGTGCTGGGATTAACAGATGTGAGCACCTGCGCTGACCACATTACTTCTACTGATTTAGGAACAGGGATTAGTAGTAAGGACGTTTTATTTGGAAGACAACATTGTTTATTGACTTTAATTGTTTTCATTTCCTGTCACAAATGCAAAAGTGACCAGAACCTCACACTGAACTCTTAATACTGTTTTATGTCAACTTTTAATTGTTACCACACACACACACTTGGCTAGACCCGTAAGTGAAGGGAGGATTCACAAAGTAATTGTGGGGAAAGGTCTTTAATTGGTTAAGGTATAAGGTATACGATTTGCAAGCATGATTTTATGTGAATGAAGATGTGAAGGCTTAAGTTAGGGTGGTAGAAACACCAGTGCAGCAGAGCCGTAGCCTTTTTACTCAGTGATGTATTCATAGAAAATACTGAAATTTGTAGATTTTAGTTTTTTTGAATGTCAATAAATTATGCTTGATTTCAGGTTATATACTCTCAATCCTTCAAGTCCTTGTCCTCTACCTTCCTTTAAAGTTAGACATTTCAGTGCTTGCTTTGGCGGCACATACACTAAAAAAAATAAAGTTGGACATTTCAGTAGGCTAGACCTCACCAAAGATACGGCAGGTGGGTGGAGGGGGGAGAACGACCCAAAGTTACCAAGGAGGAGCTACAACACAAATGAATTTGCTCACAGAACTGAAAAGAAGACTGCCGATAAGGCTTGCCCCTATCCATTTGACCTCAGACTGAATTTCAAATTCAGCAGTTAACCTCAGAATAAAATAAAAGTATTCCCGTTTAGAAACATATTCTTTTGATCTGTTTTAGGGAGGTGCTCAAGCTTTGGTGGTTCTCAGATTTTTTTTTTTTCTTCATGAGATAGAATCTTGCTCCGTCATCCAGGCTGGAGTGCAGTGGCACAATCATAGCTCACTGCAGCCTTGGACTTCTAGCAATCCTCACCTTAGCCTCCTGTGTAGCTGGGATTACAGGCACGTACCAACATGCCCAGCTAATTTTTTTTTTTTTAAGAGACAGGGTCTTGCTATGTTGCCCAGGTTGCTCTTGAACTTCCAGCTTCTAGAAATCCTCCCGCTCCAGCCTCCCAAGTTGCTGGGATTGTAGGCGTGAGCCACTGCGCCTGGCAGAAGTCATATTTCAATAGCCCTTTAAGATAATTGTGTTGCTATTTGGTAATAAGACAACACTTGGCAAGTGGTAGTTTCATAAAGATTATTTGCAATGTGTAATCAGAAATCATATTAGTGAACTTTTCTCAGTTACTTTAAGACCATAGTTTTGTCCTTCTCAGTCATGGTAACATAAGCATCCATGTATTGCTTCCTATGCTCATGCACCTTGTCATTTAGCAAAGTGATCTTTATAACTTTCTCAGTATTGGCAACCCTGTCAGCCCTGGTCACGTCCACCAAGCAGATACTTGCCTGGAAGTAATTTAAGACTCAAAGTTGGGGCTGTTCTGGATGTATGAGTGAGACAGGCTTCGAATTTCCAAAGGAAACCATTTTTATAAAATCATACAGTTGATCGCTCTAGCTGTTGGGTGGAAAACTGGTCTGCTAGATAGTTTCTAAACTAAGGGAAAAGAGGAAAAGGAGAATGTTGTTGATGTTGAAAATATCTCAGGTTGCTCCCTAAATATTCCATTGACATCTCTAACAACGTGTGTGTAGGTGTTTTTTAAACTTAAAAATTTGGTTTACCATTTTACCATATGAAACAATTTCTTAGATGGTCTCATCAGTTTCAGTTGGGTAACAATACTAGTCAAAGAGATCTTTTTTTTTTTCCTCATTAAACTTTTTTAATCGCTCTCAAAATTCCTTGACAAATTTTTGGTCAAGTTGTTTCCATTAAAAAGTACTGATTTTAAAAACTAATAACTTAAAACTGCCACACACAAAAAAGAAAACCAAAGTGGTCCACAAAACATTCTCCTTTCCTTCTGAAGGTTTTACAATGCATTGTTATAACCAGTCTTTTACTACTAAACTTAAATGGCCAATTGAAACAAACAGTTCTGAGACCATTCTTCCACCACTGATTAAGACCGGGGTGGCAGGTATTAGGGATAATATTCATTTAGCCTTTTGAGCTTTCTGGGCAGATTTGGTGACCTTGCCAGCTCCAGCAGCCTTCTTGTTCACTGCTTTGATGACATCCACTGCAACTGTCTGTCTCATATCATGAACAGCAGCACGACCCAGAGGTGGGTAGTCTGAGAAGCACTCAACACACACGGGCTTGCCAGGAACCATATCAACGTTGGCAGCATCACCAGAGTTCAAGAAGTTAGGGCCATCTTCCAGCTTTTTACCAACATGGCGATCCATCTTTTCCTTCAGCTCAGCAAACTTGCATGCAGTGTGAGCCGTGTGGCAATCCAGTACAGGGGCATAGCCAGCACTTATTTGGCCTGGATGGTTCAGGATAATCACCTGAGCAGTGAAGCCAGCCGCTTCCATTGGTGGGTCATCTTTGCTGTCACCAGCATCATTGCCATGACGAACATCCTTGACAGACACATTCTTGACATTGAAGCCCACATTGTCCCCAGAAAGAGTTTCACTCAAAGCTTCATGGCGCATTTCGACAGATTTTACTTCGGTTTTAATGTTGACTGGAGCAAAGGTGACCACCATACCAGGTTTGAGAACACCAGTCTCCACTCGGCCAACAGGAACAGTACCAATACCACCAATTTTTGTAGACATCCTGGAGAGGCAGGCAAAGGGGCTTGTTAGTTGGATGAGTTGGTGGTAGGATGTAGTCCAGAGCCTCAAGCAGCATGGTTCCACTGGTATTGCCATCCTTACAGGAGGATTTTCATCCCTTGAACCAAAGCATGTTAGCACTTGGCTCCAGCATGTTGTCACCATTCCAACCAGAAATTGGCACAAATGCTTCTCTGTCGGGGTTGTAGCCAATTTTCTTAATTTAAGTGTTGACTTCCTTAACAATTTCCTCATATCTCTTCTGGCTGTAGGGTGGCTCAGTGGAATCCATTTTGTTAACACCGACAATTAGTTGTTTCACACCCAGTGTGTAAGCCAAAAGGGCATGCTCCTAGGTTTGTCCATTCTTGGAGATACCAGCTTCAAATTCACCAACACTGGCAGCAACAATCAGGACAGCACAGTCAGCCTGAGATGTCCCTATAATCATGTTTTTGGTGAAGTCTCTGTGGTTAAGTCTCTGTGTCCTAGGGCATCAATGATAGTCATGTAGCACTTGCTGTTCTCAAATTTCCACAAGGAGGTATCAATGGTGATACCACGTTCACGCTCAGCTTTCAGTTTATCCAAGACCCAGGCCTCCTTGAAGGAGCCCTTTCCCATCTCAGCAGCCTCCTTCTCAAATTTTTCAATGGTTCTTTTGTTGATGCTACCACATTTGTAGTTCAGATGGCCAGTAGTGGTGGACTTGTCCGAATCTACGTGTCCAATGACGACAATGTGGATATGAGTCTTTTCCTTTCCCATTTTGGCTTTTAGGGGTAGTTTTCACAACACCTGTGTTCTGGCGGCAAACCCATTGTGAAAAGAAAAAAAAGCTAGTCAGAGAGATCTTTTCGGTTCCTACTAGTCAAAATGTCACAGCAGCATCAAGCGGGCACTTGTTAGAAATGCTTTATCTCAGGACCTACCCTAAACCTACTGAATCAGAATCTGCAGTTAATAATACTGAATGCAGAATCTGCATTTGACTTGTATACACATGAAAGTTTGAGAAACACTGCTTTAGATTATCTAAGCTATCTGCATAGTGTGAGTGTATTGTCTGGCTTAGGTATTCTTCCAAATATCAGGGTGTATAGGTCTTCACATTTCATGAAATCAGTAGGTGTTCATTGAAAAGGAGAATTAACTGTGTGAAAAAATTTAACATATGTATGGTCCTAGAAATACTGTAAGTTTAGGTGGATTGTCTCTTGTTACATAACGTATTATAGGAGGAAGGGCACTGCTTTCTGTGAAATTGCTATCTAGCTCAGGGTCCTGTCACAATCAGAAGTTACCTGTCATTTGTTTTCTGTCCTCTACTGTTGCATCAGGTCTGTTGCCTTCATCAGTCGAGAGAGTGGAGAGGACCACTGGTGGCAGCATGGGTCTGGGGCCAAAAGGGAGCCTAGAGGCTTAGGATTGGATACTTCCTAGAAGTTGGAGGAGCCTAAGAGGGGTTGTGAAGCAGAACTTCTGTTGGCCCTGTTCAGCTTGGGGGAGACTCTGTGTGGGATGTCTTGAGTGTCCCAGGACCTGCCTCTCACCTTGTCTGCCATTGTATTCACAGCTTAGTCCCCAGTGGTAGGCAAAGCTCATGCTCTTAACATTTACATTATGCTGTCTTTATGAGGAGCTATATCCACATGAAGTATTGTTTCAAGTGTGTGATATCACACATAGACTCAACAATGCTTACCGTTACTAGATTTTGGACTTTTTTATATGGTTCCTTTTCTTTGGTAAAGGTAATAAGCAAAAGTACATGAAGTACTATGTAGACAGACAGATTCCATAATGATGTTTCGCAGCTATATAAATCTCTCTTAACCTTACTGTGTCCAGTTAAAAAAAATTGATTTGGTTTTCAACTAATTTTGGACTTTTTAATAAAAGCAGTATAGGTACAGCATGGTTAAAATGGTATAAAAGGGTATATACAGTGAAAGATAAGTTTCTCTCCCACTCTTCCCTTCCCCCAAATATTTACTAGGTTTCATATATCTTTCTGTGCCCTTGGAGACTAGCTATGTCTCTGTCTCCCTCCCCCACTTAGGTATGCAAATTGGATCATTACTACCCTGCACTTGTGTTTTACTTAACTATACCTTGGAGATTGTTCCATATCACATTGAGTTTTTATTGCTTTTCCTGAGATTGTTTATAAATTGGTTATGATCGGTTGTTCACTTAGAATTATTAGTATTTGCCTTGGAGTTAAATTAGTATAGTTTATGTAAGTATGTGCTTTACAGTTGAATGTTTTAAAATATATAAAGCAAGTGATAGGGAAAATAGGTAACCATTTCAGGGTTAAGGGCCTCATGAAACTTGAAATTTCTTTTTTTTTTTTTTTGAGACGGAGTCTCGCTCTGTTGCCCAGGCTGGAGTGCAGTGGTGCGATCTGGGCTCACCGCAAGCTCTGCCTCCTGGGTTCATGCCATTCTCCTGCCTTAGCCTCCTGAGTAGCTGGGACTACAGGCTCCTGCCACTATGCCTGGCTAATTTTTTGTGTTTTTAATAGAGATGGGGTTTCACTGTGTTAGCCAGGATGGTCTCCATCTCCTGACCTTGTGACCCGCCTGCCTCGGCCTCCCAAACTTCTGGGATTACAGGCGTGAGCCACCGCGCCCGGCCGGGGGAAACTTGAAATTTCTAGGGTTTAAATAAAATGTGTATTTCGGTATAGAAAAACCACCATACCCAAGGTTAGTCTTGCAACAACAAACAATATATGTATATTCAGATATTCAAGAGCTGATTAACATTTGAGAGTTTTACAGAGATTAGAGTTTTAGAATGAAGCCTTAGAGTTGCACTTTAGAATCTATATTGACTAGGCAGGTAAATATATATTTATTGCATTTAACTAACTAGGTAGGTAGATAGATGAGCTTAAATACTAGAATATCCTTTAAAGGAAAACCTGAGACATTTTTCATATGGGAAGCATCCTACAAAAATATCTTTGCTTTTAAAAATGGATACGTTTCTAGCATGGGCAGCAAAACAAGACTCTGCCGCTACAAAAAATAGAAAAATTAGCTCGGTGCAGTGGCTAATGCCTGTAGTCCCAGTACTTTGGGAGGCCAAGGCAGGAGGATTGCTTGAGCCCAGCCTGGACAACATAAAGAGACCTCATCTCTACAGAAATTTAAAAAATTTAGTTGGCCATAGTGGTGCACACCTTTAGGCCCGGCTACTCAGGAGGCTGAGGTGGGAGGATCACTTGAGCCTGGTAGGTCAAGGCTGCAATGAGCCGTGATGACACCACTGCACTATAGGCTTGGCAACGGAGTGAAGACCCTGTCTTAACATCCCCCCACCCCTCACAATAGGTACATTTGATGTTAGACACAGATCATTATAAAGCTTACTTAAGCTAACAAAATTCATGTAAATTTTCTCAGGTGTGAGTGAATAGGTTGTATTGGTATATAGGTGAACGTTCTTTTTATTTTTTGAGACAGAGTCTCGCTCTGTCGCCCAGGCTCGAGTGCAGTGGCATTACCTTGGCGCTCACTGCAACCTCCTCCTCCCAGGTTCAAGCAATTCTCTGTCTCAGCCTCCCGAGTAGCTGGGATTACAGGCGTGTGCCACCATGGCCAGCTAATTTTTGTATTTTTAGTAGAGACGTGGTTTCACCATCTTGATCAGGCTGGTCTTGAACTCCTGACCTTGTGATCCACCCACCTCGGCCTCCCAGAGTGCTGGGATTATAGGCGTGAGCCACCGCGCCCGGCCTGAAAGTTTTTTTTTTTTTTTTTTGAGACGGAGTCTAGCTCTGTCGCCCAGGTTGGAGTGCAGTGCCGCTATCTCTGCTCACAGCAGTCTCCGCCTCCTGGGTTCACACCATTCTCCTGCCTCAGTCTCCCAAGTAGCTGGGACTGCAGGCGCACACTACCATGCCTGGCTAATTTTTTATATTTTTAGTAGAGACGGGGTTTCACCATGTTAGCCAGGATGGTCTCGATCTCCTGACCTTGTGATCTGCCTGCTGCGGTCTCCCAAAGTGCTGCGATTACAGGCATGCGCCACTGTGCCCGGCCTGAATGTTCTTTTTTTTAAGAAGGTATATACTGTGGTTGATTGTCATGATGCCTGCAATTTTAAAATGATTCAGAGAAACAGATTACAGATAGCAAATAGGGTAAAATGTTAATTGAATTCAGATTTAGCTGTATTTTGTGTCTTTGAAATTTTCCATGATAAAAACTTGGCGGGAGGGAAGCATACCTCTTTAAAGTTAATATAATTTTCACAACTTGACTTGTGTTGTTTCTTAAATTGCAAGCAGATACACACCTTTTCATAGATTTAGTCTGAAAACATTCTTTCTCTTGACCCTTATGATTGAAGTGACTTTCATGTAATTTATTTATTGAGAAGATTTTGAAAAAAGAAAATAAGTGAATTGCTTTTAAAATGAAGGTGGAAGTGTGATACATTTTATTAAGATGTGAATTTTTGAGCATTTTGACCACTAGTATATACTTTTTTTAGTAAATAAAAGAGTTACTACTGTGTAATACTTTATTTTATTTTATTTTTTGAGATGGAGTTTTGCTCTTATTGACCAGGCTGGAGTGCAATGGCGTGATACTTTATTTTATTTTATTTTATTTTTTGAGATGGAGTTTTGCTCGTTGACCAGGTTGGAGTGCAATGGTGCGATCTCGGTTCACTCCAACCTCCGCCTCCTGGGTTTAAGAGATTCTCATGCCTCAGCCTCCCGAGTAGCTGGGATTACAGGCACCTGCCACCACACCCAGATAATTTTTTGTATTTTTAGTAGCAGTGGGATTTCACCATGTTGGCCAGGCTGGTCTCAAACTCCTGGCATCAGGTAGTCCACCTGCCTCGGCCTCCCAAAGTGCTGGAATTACAGGAGTGAGCCACCGCGTCCAGCCATATGTAATACTTTAGTAAATAAAAAGTAAAAGGGATTGATTGGCATTTTCAGTCTTTTTTTTTTATGGCTAGAGATGAGTTAAAAAAATAAAATTTTAGGGCTAGGAAAAGATTTTTTATTTGGACTTTAGAAAAATCAGAGACCAGTTTTCTCTCTTCTGCTTTTTTATTTAGCTGGGAAAATACTGCAAAATTTCCCCAATTCTTTGACATGAAAAGAAGTAGGATGTGGCAGCAGTTATATTTTCAGATTAATGAATAGAAGAGATTTCAGGTCAACAAGTGATTTGCAGAGCCATAAAGATAATGCTTTGATTGTGAATTATTTACAGCTGGAAACTCTTACTTTCTTATGCTGCTTTGAACTGTGGAAGGGATGAGATGTGATAAGCTGTGTGTTTGGGGGTGTGGGTGTGGTTTGTTTTCTGTAAGATGTAGTATTTAGTTCATGCCTGCCAAAAGTTGCTTAAATTATTCCATATCTGATTTTGAGGTACTGTCGTGTTTCTGTCTTGATTTGTACTTCATTGCCAACTAATTAATTTAAAAGCATTGTTGTTTTCTCATGGAGAATATGGTTACTATGCTTTGTTCACATGGAGCAGAATGTCAAGTGGTAATCTTAATTAAATATTTGTAAGATCATATTCATGTTAGTGAATTTCTAGGAATAACACAGCCTTTTTTCTTCTTTTGTAGCATAAGCAGTACTATAATGGATGTAGACAGCACAATTTCCAGTGGGCGTTCAACTCCAGCAATGATGAATGGACAAGGAAGCACTACTTCTTCAAGCAAAAATATTGCCTATAATTGTTGTTGGGACCAGTGCCAGGCTTGCTTCAACTCTAGCCCAGATCTGGCAGATCACATCCGTTCCATACATGTAGATGGTCAGCGAGGAGGGGTTGGTTTTGTCATTTCTTTTTTTCGCTCCCTGTTTTCGTTAGTTTTATTAATTTATAATTGCTAGTTAGGCTTTTTTGCTGAAAGTAATTTGGGATTATTTTTACACAGGCTTAGTTTTTTCAAGTGAATTTTTAATAATTATTTCCCATATACTTGATAGAATCAAATAAAAATAGGATATGTGCTGGATTTTAGTTTGTTTTTAGATAAGTTATTTTGAAGAAATTAGACTTTTAAAAGTATAGAGGGTGACAGTATTATTAATGAATACAGTGTATTCCAGGGTTCTGATGTTTTGAGTTGAGAACATTTAGAATTAGCACTGTCTTGATTTTCCTTTGTTAGAGGATCCTAAATTATTCCTGACGCTTAAATTAACTGGGGAGACTATTGGTACCAGGATTAGTGTATGCAATTCTATTAAATAACAACCTGAACTCATTATTTGTGAGTGAGAATTGATCATCTTTCCCAGGTCTTGTCAGAGCTGATTTAGATGGAAAGTTCTGATTAGTCAGTATTGACCTATGTCCTTTCAGGAATACATTTAATTGTGTCAGTTCATGTAACTTCTATTAGGTACTGAATAAAGAGCTAAGCAAATTGGGTAAGCCAAAAGTAATGTGCCAAAATATTAATTTATACATTGTTTCAACTTCACCTAGATTTTTGTTGAATAGTTATCACACTTAGTGCATTTTTCAGAAATTAATGTCACAGTGTAAGGGCAGGTAATTTATTAATATTAGGCCACACATTTCCTATCAGCCTGGCATCACTATTGAAGAACAGATAACTAACACAGTAAAAATCATCATGGTTTAAGTTAGTGGGTAACTGTTTCCAAGTTCTGTTGATATTTAGAGTATAGTATTGATCTTTTTTTTTTAAACATCCAACCAGGTCAACGTTTCTAACATTTTAAGCAGTGATGTCATACTTGAATTTTTTTTTTTTTTTTTTTTGAGATGGAGTCTCACTCTGTTGCCCAGGCTGGAGTGCAGTGGCGTGATCTCAGCTCACCGCAGCCTCTGCCTCCTGGGTTCAAGTGATTCTCCTGCCTCAACCTCCCGAGTAGCTGGGATTACAGGTGCCCGCCACCATGCCTGGCTAATTTTTGTATTTTTAGTAGAGATGAGGTTTTGCCATGTTGGCCAGGCTGGTCTCGAACTCCTGAACTCAGTTGATCCGCCCGCCTCGGCCTCCCAGAGTGCTGGGATTACAGGCGTGAGTCACCGTGTGTGACCGAAATTTCTTTTAAGACATATTCATCCCTGTCACAATGTATTATAATGTGTCAGCAGTTTTTTGATTACTCAAACTTGATAAGTATAGCACTTGTACATTTGTCTTCTTGTTAGAGTTAATATGTATGATGTCTGAGTAACCAGTAAAATGTTATACTTACTTATGATCTGTTAACTAACTGTGTCCATCATATGGTATTTTCAGTGTAAAACCCAGCTCAGTGGTTGGGCTACTTTGGTAACCCAGTCTTCTCCCCCAAGCCATATGTCAGATACTTAGTGTGAAGTATCTTAGCAGGTTGGTTTTCTGGCTTTTGTAGATCTGCTTTTTGTGAGCCAGTGCTTGATGTCACTTGGTATATACCATTTTTGAGCATCATGGCATGATGCTTTTTTGTCACTTGACTTAGCAACTGTGTATAGAATAATGAGCTATTTGGAAGATCACTGGGCTTCTCTTAGTAGATGTGGGAGAGGGAGAATTTCACATTTCTGAGTCTTGGAATCCCACAAGTTGAGCTGGCATACAACCTGATGAGAATTTCAGCCCTTCCCAGATTTGTAGAAAAAATGCAGTTACAGTCTGATTTTTATTTTATTTTTATTTTTTTAAAATTAATTAATTAATTTTTTTTTTGAGACAGAGTTTGGTTCTTGTTGCCCAGGCTGGAGTGTAATGGTGCGGTCTCAGCTCACTGCAACCTCTGCCTCCCGGGTTCAGGTGATTCTCCTGCCTCACCCTCCCGAGTAGCTGGGATTACAGGCATGAGCCACCATGCCTGGCTACATTTTTTTGTATTTTTGGTAGAGACGGGGTTTCACCATGTTGGCCAGGCTGGTCTCGAACTCCTGACCTCAGGTGATCCACCGGCCTCGGCCTCCCAAAGTGCTGGGATTACAAGTGTGAGCCATCGCATCCGGCCAAGACTGGTTTTTAAAATAATTAAATATATCATGTAATCACAGTAATTATATACCTGTACCTTATTGATATTATAGAATTAGACATGAAATGTTGGCATTTGTCCCGTAAGTGTAATATTGAAATGAAAAATGTCCCATGTGATTTCTTGAACCCTTATTCAAAAATATCACTTGATTACCAATAATAAGATTCTCTAGCTGATTTTAAGAGTAATGCTGTTTGGCCGGGCGTGGTGGCTCGTGCCTATAATCCCAGCACTTTGGGAGGCTGAGGCGCGCGGATCACGAGGTCAGGAGTTTGAGATCAGCCTGGCCAATATGGTGAAACCCCGTCTCTACTAAAAAATACAAAAATTAGCTGGGTATAGTTGCGCGCCCCTGTAGTCCCAGCTACTCGGGAGGCTGAGACAGAAGAACCGCTTGAACCCGGGAGGCGGAGGTTGCAGTGAGCTGAGATCACGCCACTGCACTCCAGCCTGGGTGACAGAATGAGACTCTGTCTCAAAAAATAAATAAATAAATAAAATAAAAAGAGTAATGTTATTTTGATCAAAGATAGGAGTCCTGATCTTTGAAGGACGTTATTTGCTAAACTATAAATGTAAAGGATCAAATAATGTAGAAAATGCATCCCAGTTTTTTCCTACATACCAGTCATTAGAATATAGACTATGGTTTGTTTGTTTGTAGAGATGAGGTTTCACCATGTTGCCCAGGCTGGTCTCCAACTCCTCGACTCAAGCGATCTGCCCGCCTTGGCCTCTGAAAATGCTGAGATTACAATAGACTATGTGTTTTGAATGATAAAATATGAATGAGAGTTTGGAAACTTAGTACTACTATAAAAGACAAGAAAACTTGATCTGATTTTGTGCTTTGAGATTGGCTTTTGTGTTTGTTTTTTCTTTTCTTTTTTTTTTTTTTGAGATGGAGTGTTGCTCTGTTGCCCGGGCTGGAGTGCAGTGGCACGACCTCAGCTCACTACAGCCTCCGTCTCCTGGGTTCAAGCAATTCTGCTGCCTCAGCATCTTGAGTAGCTGGGATTACAAGTGTGCACCACCACGCCCAGCCAATTTTTGTATTTTTAATATAGATGGGATTTCACCATATTGGACAGGCTGGTCTCGAACTCCTGATCTCAGGAGTTCCTGAGGAGGACTTGATCATCCTCCTCAGCCTCCCAAGGTGCTGGGATTACAGGCCTCTGAGCCACCATGCCTAGCGGGTTTTGTGTTTTGAAGAGTAGTTGTTGGTTGGAACATCAGATTTTTTTCTTTGAAATGAACTTTAAAAAAACAAAAACATTTTCGGCTGGTCACAGTAATCCCAGCGCTTTGGAAAGCTGAGGTGGGTAGATCGCTTGAGCTCAGGAGTTTTGAGGCCAGCCTGGGCAACGTGACAAAATCCTGTCTCTACAAAAATTAGCTGGGTGTAGTGGCACACGCCTGTGGTCTTAGCCACTCAGGGGGAAGAGGTGGGAGAATTGCTTGAGCCCAGGAGGTTGAGACTGCTGTGAGATCGTGCCACCGCACACCAGCCTGGATGACAGAGTGAGATCCTGTCTCAAAAAAAAGAACAAAAAACATTTTTAATGTATAGTTCAGGGGCTTTAAGTACATTCACCTTATTGTGTAATCGCCACCCACTCTCTGTCTCCAGAACTTGTAAATTATCATCCCAAATTGAAATCTGTACCCATTAAACAAACTTACTCTCTGCTCCCACTAGCTCCTGGTAACCACAGTTCTACTTTCTATCTCTGTGTGTTTGACTGTTGTAGGTATCTAATATAAGTAGAAAACACCTGATTTTGTTGGCCTAATTATTTTTTTAGATTTCTTATTTCTTCTTTCTCTCTTAAGTGTTAAAGTGTCATCATGGAACAGAAACAGATGAGGAAAAAATTGGTAACCCTAGAAGATTTTATGCTTCTGATTATTGAAAGATGACAGTTTTACTGGAGCAGTAAGTTAGCAAGATCTAAACTATATTTATTTCTGTTCTTTTTCTCATTCCACTATAATCTTTGCCCTGGGGAGAAAAGCAAAACCATTATATATCCACTTAGCATTGTTTTTTTCCCCCTTTTAAGTTGTTTATGTTGCTATGTTCATGTGGACTTCTTTGGAGGCCGAAGTCAAGTGGAGTTTAGATTTTCCTGGCCTGATTTCTACATTAAAATTAAACTAATCTAAACACCAAATTATGAATACACTTTTTTTTCTTAAACAGAGATGAGGTCTCACTGTGTTGCCCATGCTGGTCTTGCCTTGGCCTCCCAAAGTGCTAGGATTACAGGCGTGAGCCACCATGCCCAGACCAATACACCTTTTTTTTAAAAACATCATGAGAGTGCTTTCTGCAATTTCAAAAATAAAAACAAAACAGGCAAAGAGAGAATCAAACCTATCTCTAGTGTTAAGTATGATAGAATTTTGTTATTGTTGCCCAGGCTGAAATGCAGTGGTGCAATCTCCACTCACTGCAACCTCCACCTCCCAGGTTCGAGTGATGCTCCTGTGTCAGCCTCCTAAGTAGCTGGGACTACAGGTGTGCACCACCACACCTGACTTACTTTTGTATTTTTAGTAGAGATGGGGTTTCACCATGTTGGCCAGCCTAGTCTCGAACACCTGACCTCAGGTGATCCACCCGCCTCTGGCTCCCAAAGTGCTGGGATTACAGGCCTGAGCCACCGTGCCCGGCCTAGGTCCGTACTTCTATGTGTGACTGGTTTCTGAAGATTAGACTCTTGAGTTATCTTACTAATCAAATTTCAAATCCCAGTGTCCTCTTAATATAAGTCTTGGAAAGTGGGGAACTTGTAGGACTTTAGAGGCTTAGTGTAAAATATATTACTATTCTTTCTTAGCTATTTCTCACATAAAAGCAATTTCTGGAAAGAAAGCCAGAGGTTTAGGTTTCTTGATATAGGATTTATTTTCTGTGTCATTTGAGGTTTACTTTTGCATATATTCTTTGGTGTGTTTTTTTGTTGAGAGGCAAAGCGAGGAGATTGTGGGCAAGGGAGGAATATGGTACAGTATTATTGGAAGACTTGAATGAGTCCAGTTAACTATAGCACTCAGGAGGTCAAGGTTGCAGTGAGCTATAATTGTGCCACTGCCTTCCAGCCTGGATGATAGAGCAAGACTCTGTCTCATTAAAAAAAAGAAAATAAAAATTGGGCTTGGTGGTACCGTGGAATCATCCATCCAACCCCTCTGCCTGACTGTGTGTGTGTGTGTGTGTGTGTGTGTGTGTGTGTGTGTTTAATGAGACAGTCTTACTATGTTGTCCAAGCTAGTCTTACTATGTTGTGCAGCTCCTGGGCTTAAGCAGTGCTGCCATCTCAGCTTCTTGAGTTCCTGGGATTCCAGGCATATATCACCACACTCAGCTGGCCTATCTGACTTTAGATGGTGTCTCTCTTTTCTTTTTGTGTAATTTTACTGAAAACAAGATCATTTACTCAGTATAATTAGGCCTTTATTTTGGCATGTAGATTATTCTGTTAACTTGCTCTGCATTTAGAATATATTTGGCTGATTTTAATTTACTGGTAATAACTGAATTTCCTTGTGCATACTTACTCTGACAGATTAACATTGCACTTTTTTGCAGTGGATTTTTCATTTACAGAAAGATTTCATGGATTCATTTGTGTTCTTCAGGTGCATAGGTGTTTGTGCATTTATCTATATTACCATACAAGCCATTTTAAGTATAGGCCATTCAAATACATTCAGATACATACACTGGTACAGGGATACACTGGTTCATACACTGGTTCAAGGATATTGACCAAAGTGAAGGAGACTCAGACTACCCGTGGCTCCTAGGTTTGTACCATTCTTATTCACTTTGGGCATTTTGGAGAAGATTCCCGGAGGCAAAACCTGTTCTGACAGAAACTCAGTACTTTGTAGAGTTCTCAACAGAAAGCCGAAACCTCCCTGTAACACTGAAATTTTAGACATCTACATCTTACATGTAAGGAACTTGAAGATTTCTTTAGCAGTCCAAAAATATATGTATGTTTTTTGAGATGGGGTCTCACTCTGTCACCCAGGCTGGAGTGTAGTGGCGCCATCTCAGCTCACTGCAACTTTCGCCTCCCAGGTTCAAGCGATCCTCCTCCCTCAGCCTCCCAAGTAGCTGGGATTACAGGTGTGTGTCATCACACCTGGTTAAGTTTTTGTATTTTTAGTAGAGGTGAGGTTTCGCCATGTTGGCCAGGCTGGTCTTGAACTCCTGACCTCAAGTGATGCACTCACCTCCGCCTCTCAGAGTGCTGGGATTACAGGCGTGAGCCACTGCACCTGGCCCAAAAATATTCTTTTAATGGCTGTATGGGTTTAAATTTTTTTTTTCCTGGACATTCTGGCAGGAAAACCTGATGGCAGTTATTTTGAGAAGGAACCTTCAGTGTCTAATATAAACCCAGTTGTTTCATTGGCTGGTCTTTCTGAGATAATATAACATCTTATATTTTCATAGTGTTTTGGACTTACCACGTGTGCTCAGAGTATTTCTGATGAAAAAGGAAGTAGATGATTCTTCCAAGATTACATAGCTGCAAAGTGAAAGAACTGGATTGAATTCAGTTTAGCAGTGGCATGATCTTAGCTCACATAGCCTCAAACTCCTGGACTCAAGCAATCCTTCTACCTCTAGTGTAGTAGTTGGGACTACAGGCATGCATCACCACGTCTGGCTAATTTAAACATTTTCAGAGTTGGGATCTTGCTTTGTTGCCCATACTGGTTTGAAATCTGTCTTCTAGCCATCATCTTGCCTCAGCCTCCAGAGCAGCTGGGATTCTGCGCACGAGTCACTGTGCTCAGCAGGTTGTTTTCTATTTCTGTTATGTCTGATACAACCTAATACAACACAATTTGCTGTATCATGAGAGACTGGACTTGGGACCCCTGTGTCTTATTCTGTTAAAATAGCCAGACCTTAATTCATTTTAAAATAGAAGAACCATGGCAAATTATATTCTTGAACATACTTCTTCCAAATTTGGATATAATTGGAATCCTTTGGTATTTGATTTTTCAGGGTTAATTTTAACAGTAGGAGAGTTTCTAAAAATAGCATAAAAATGTTTTTCAGATATTATACGTCTAAAAAGTCTCAGATTTGAAGAAGACCCTTTTGTCAGATTTGGGAGTATTTTTATCAAAACGTCGTCCTAATACAGGCTAAGAAAGGAAATATAGCCTCGAACAGTTTTGTGTATTTTTGTGGATCTTTCTTTTTTCTTTTTTTTTTTTTAAGACGGAGTTTTGCTTTGAGTGCAGGTTTGAGTGCAATGGCGCAATCTCAGCTCACTGGAACCTCCACCTCCCAGGTTCAAGCGATTCTCCTGCCTCAGCCTCCTGAGTAGCTGAGGTTACAGGCATGTGCCACCACACTCGGCTAATTTTGTATTTTCAGTAGAGACGTGGTTTCACCATGTTGGTCAGGCTGGTCTCGAACTCCTGGCCTGAAGTGATCCACCCACCTCGGCCTCCTAAAGTGTTAGGATTACAGGCATGAGCCATTACACCAGGCCTTTTTTGGATCTTTGTAAACATTTCACCCCAATATAGCTAAACACAGTTAACTTTGATCTCTTTACGCCTACTTCATTTGGTATAAAATTACTAGGTTGAAGATTTTGGTTTTTCTTTGAATCTGAAGATGTTGCCTTAATTGTGTTACTAGACATTATTCCATGTAGAGTCTAAACCATACTTAATAAGGCTGTATCAGATGTGATTTCAGACCTGCCATTATCTCTATAGTCATGTTTGCTCATAGGAAAAAAATTAGAAGCCAGATACTGCTGTTTCTACCAAATTTAGTGATTGAGTGTTGTTAGGTAGAGGCAGTGCTTATTTCGAAGGAACTAAATCTTATCTTTAAGAGTATTTCAGAGTAGGGCGGGGGGGTCACTTAAGAATCCTTTTAACATTAAGGAGAATCCTTCTGTCAAAAAAGTTGTTACAGGAATGATGTTGATATTGTTCCCAAATACTTTCTTTAAGGCATTTCTGTTTACGTATTAGGTTGGTGCACAAGTAATTGCGTTTTTTTTCAATTAATGGCAAAAACGGCAATGACTTGTGCACCAAACTAATAATATGATTTCTGAGAGAATTTTAAACCAACCCCTGATTCCTCCTCTTTGTTACTTGGATTGCAAAATAACACTTTGAATCTAGTAGTAGTTGTGTTTTTTTTTTCTTGAGAGAGGATCTGTCTCTTACTGCCCAGGCTGGAGTGCAGTGGCATGATTATAGCAGTTCACTGTAGCCTTGCCCTCTCCAGTGCAAGCAATTCTCCCACCTCAGCCTCTTAAGTAGCTGGGACCACAGGTGGGCACCACCATGCCTGGTTAATTTTTGTATATTTTGTATAGACAGGGTTATGGCATGTTGCCCAGGCTGGCCTCATTCCTGGGCTCAAGCAATCCTCCTGCCTTGGCCTTCCAAAGTGCTGGGGTTAGAGGTGTGAGCCACTGTGCCTGGTGAGTCTAGTAGTCTTGATTTCAAAAATTGATAGCATTAATTACCCATGTGTGATTATTAAACAATATTGAATTAATTTCTATAGCATTTAAGTTTTTTTTTTTTTTTTTTTTGGAGAGAAGGTCTCACTCTGTCACCTACACTGGAGTGCAGTAGTGCCATCATGGCTCACTGCAGCCTCCATCTCTTGGGCTTAAGCAATCATCCTGCCTCAGCTGCTAGCCCTATGCCCCACCACCACCCCTGAGTAACTGGGACTACGGGTGCATATGCCATTATGCCTAGCCAAGTTTTTTTGTTACTTTTGTAGAGACAGGGTTTTGCTGTGTTGCCCAGGCTAGTCTCGAACTCCTGAGCTCAAGCCATCCCCCTACCTCGGTCTCCCAAAGTGCTGGAATTGCTGGTGTGAGCCACCACATCGGGTGCATATAAGTATTGCTTTGTATTTTTTTTCTGTTCCTAGATTTATTTTTAAAAGTTACTTTTAACTCTGAGAACCTTGGCCATTAGTTTATAAACATGTTCTAGGGTTGGGAATTTTGAGTATGAAGGAGGAAACATTATGACTTCCTTTATCTCATACTTAAAGAAACTAGCAAATTCGTTGTGGAGTCAGGATATGCAGTAACTTCTCTAAACAGTCTTGTCAAATGGCAGTGGTGGTATTGCCTTGTTATACCTATTTGACATAAGATGGTATTGTTTTTGAGTAAAAATTGACCTCAATTATTTGTTTATAGACTGTCAGTTTTTCTAGTCTATTAAAAATTTTATTTTAGGCTGGCTGAAGAAAGATTCTTCAGTTCTTTGTATATCTTTCTTGTGTTCTATATGTATGTAGTATATTACAGTCTTCAAAGTGTGACTCTGTAATTGTTCTTAACCTTAGAAAAGAACAGAGCCTTTCAAGATAATGATTCTTTCAAGATAATGATTGTGGTAGACCCTTCTTTTCCTGATGTTGGGAAGCAGTTTTCAGTGTTTGGTTTGATGGAAATAGCATCAGTTAGGAAATTGACATGTCACTGGTAGGAAGATGATAAAGATTAATTTGTTAGTTTTGGTGCTTTCCACACCTAGTTATACTTAGTACCCTGAACCTAGAATGTGGATCTGTTATGAAAGTAGGGTAGCTCATGTCTGTTGTTTTTATTACTATATACACTTAATATTTTGTATTCTATTTGTTTCATAACAAAATTTCATATTCCAGACAGGGTCTCAAATATCTCTCTATGTCATAATCGAGATAGAAATAATTCTTCATGATTAGAACAGTATAGGAACAAATATTGTCAGTATGCATGTGAGACCAGGATATCACCAGTAAAAGATTGTAATTTGATAATTTTCATTCATTCTTTGAAGTTGAAAATATCAGTATCTTCTAATTAACATTTATTGGTCATTTCATTAATTTTTTTATACCTTTAAAAAGGTATATTTTTATAAAATATACCTTTCATAAAAGGTAAAAGGTATATTTTTATAAAATATACCTTTCATAAAAGGTAAAAGGTATATTTTTCGTGCTATTTAAAATTAATAGATGTTTGTTCTTTTGTGCAGTAAATACAAAAATGTAAATAATGGCCCATGGTCTCAGTTCCAAGGGATATATTGCTAATATTATATATATTTCCTTCTGAATGGTATTCTGTGATCGGTGTGTTAATTCCTTATCGAAGGTGTGGACAGTAGCATTAAGGGTGGCTTATACTAGGATGTTTTGACAGTTTATCTATATTAAGCATTTTGATTGGCTTGTACATTCAGTAGCTCTTGTCAGTTGAAGAGTTGTAACATGTTAATTTGAATGTATGAGGAATCAAACTCTTCTTGAGATAAGTCATGAAAATTAATATGGTTCTGTTTTTCTTAACAGGTATTTGTTTGCTTATGGAAAGGTTGTAAAGTATATAACACTCCATCTACCAGTCAAAGTTGGTTACAAAGGCATATGCTGACACACAGTGGAGACAAACCTTTCAAGGTAAGGATGTATGTATATAAAATTTATTTATTTATTTATTTATTTATTTATTTATTTATTTATTTATTTATTTATTTATGACAGAAGAGTCTCACTCTGTTGCCCAGGCTGGAGTGCAATGGTGCCATCTTGGCTCCCTGCAGCCTCCACCTGCTGTGTTCAAGTGATTTTCCTGCCTCAGCCTCCCGAGTAGCTGGGACTACAGGCGTGTGCCACCACACCTGGCTAATTTTTCTACTTTTAGTAGAGATGGTGTTTCACCATGTTGGCCAGGATGGTCTTGAACTCTTGACCTCAGGTGATTCTCCCGCCTCGGCCACCCAAAGTGCTGGGATTACAGGCATGAGCCACTGCACCTGGCTGTTTTTTTCTTTTAAATGTTAGCTTAAGCTGACGTGTTTCCTAATAGGCATAATTTTGCTCCTCTAAATTTTTTTAAAAACAACCATTTGTTTTAACATTCTTGTACATGCATTGAATTTCAAAAGTAGATGGAGATAAAGCTCATTTGATCAATTTTTTTCTATTTGAAGTACAGGAGAAATGTTGCTATTGGATTAGGGTCTTGAAAATAGCTAGTGGGTAGACTAATGACTGGAAGCCATGTTGGTTTTTTTTAATACCTTGTGGTCTGATTATGTTTTCTTATTGTTAAAGGTTTCGGCATTTTCATTAGCAAACAACATTGACTGTTATATAAAATAAATAAATTGTAGGACATTAAAGGATTTGATTTCTTTCACTCAGTTTTGAGGTCACACTACTGAGCTTAGTTGTAATTAGTTGTAAATCACTTTTGTCAAATTAGATGTATTCTGGGAAACCTTTATAAAGAGCAAGTTTTTGTAAAAATCTTTTCCATTTATCTTTATGAAAAATTAAGTATTTTGGTTTCTATTTATGGAAAGCAGCATATACCATAGAGATTAACAGTTTATGTTTAAAGGAGTTTAATAGTTGTTAAAACCACATTTACTGGAATGAATACTGTGCCAGTTATTTCCCTTGGGTTTTGTAGAGAGTGAGGTAATTCTTGTGGAGTTGCTTTTAAAAACAACCTTTTTGGAAAAAGCAATCAGCAAGTTAAAACATTATAACAAAGGTTTACACTAAGAATTATTTGTCTCTCTCTTTTTCCTGTTTCCCCCCTTCCTCCCAAATATATAATTATTATTTGTTTCTTGTGATTTTTTTCTAGTATTTCCTTATGCAACCACAAGCAGATAAATATGTAGTCTCATTCTCCTTTCTTTCTTACACAAAGTCTAGTAAATTAAATACTGTCTGTGCCTTGCTTTAAAAAGAAACAAACTTAATTTTAGAGCAGCTTTAAATACACAGATTGCTTGTTTTTCTATATACTTGTTTTTCTATATACCAAGTTTCTTCCATTCTTGAAATACTATATTGTATATGGGTACCTTGCTTTTTTGTTTTAATTTGAATAGTTTTTTTTCCCCCCTCAAGATGGAGTCTTTCTCTGTTGCCCAGGCTGGGGTACAGTGGCATGATCTTGGCTCACTGCAACCTCCGCCTCTTGGGTTCCAGCGATTCTCCTGCCTCAGCCTCCCGAGTAGCTGGGATTACGGGCATGCACCATCACGCCTGGCGAATTTTTGTACTCTTAGTAGAGATGGGGTTTCACCACGTTGGCCAGGCTGGTCTTGAACTCTTGACCTCGTGATCTGCCCACCTTGGCCTCCCAAAGTGCTGGGATTAACCACACCTGGCCCTAATTTGAATAGTTTTTGGGGAACAGGTGGTTTTTGGTTACATTGGATAAATTCCTTAGTGATGATTTCTGAGATTTTGGTGCACCTGTCACCTGAGCTGTGTACACTGTACCCAGTTGTGTAGTCTTTTATACCTAACCACCCCCACCCTTCCCTCCTAGTCCCCAAAGTCTATTATATCATTCTTATGCCTGCTCATAGCTTAGCTCCTAATTATAAGTGAGAACAAAACGATATTTGGTTTTCCTTTCCTGAATTACTTCACTTAGAATAATGGTCTCCAACTCCATCCAGGTTTCTGTGAAAGTCATATTTTGTTCCTTCTTATGGCTTGAGTAGTATTCCATGGTATGTATGTATGTATGTGTGTATGTGTGTGTGTGTGTGTGTATATATATATATATATATATATATAGCATGTTCTTTATCCACTTATTGATTGAAGGGCATTTAGGCTGGGTCCAATTTTGCAGTTGCAAATTGTGCTGCTATAAACGTGTGTGCAAGTGTCTTTTTCATATAATGACTTTTCCCAGTAGTCATTCATATAATGACTTTTTCCCAGTGTCATTCATATAATGACAATCCCAGTAGTGGGATTGCAGGATCAAATGGTAGTTCTACTTTTAGTTCTTTAAGAAATCTCTGTACGGTTTTCTGTAGTGGTTGTATTATATTCTCACCAGCAGTGTAAAAGTGTTCCCTTTTCACCACATCCATGCCAACATCTATTGTTTTTTGCCTTTTAAATTATGGCCATTATTGCAGGAATAAGGTGGTATTGTGTTGTATATCTTCTTTTGAGAAATGCTTATTCATGTAATTTGCCCACTTTTCGATGGGATTATTATTTTTTTTTTTCTTGTTGATTTCTTTGAGTGCCTTGTCAATTTTGGACATTAGTCCTTTGTTGGATGCATAGTTTGCAAATATTTTCTCCCATTCTGTGGGTTGTCTGTTTATTCTGCTGATTATTTCTTTTATGTGCAGAAGCTGATAATCTGCTGATTATTTCTTTTTATGTGCAGAAGCTTTTTAGTTTAATTAGGTTTCATCTGTTTGTTTTTGTTCTTACTGCATTTGCTTTAGGGTTCTTGGTCATAAACTCTTTGCCTAAGCCAATGTCTGGAAGAGTTTTTCCAATGTTATCTTCCAGAATTTTTATGGTTTAAGGTCTTAGATTTAAGTCTTTCTCCATCTTGAGTTGATTTTTGTATAAGGTGAGAAATGAGGATCCAGTTTCATTCTTCTACATGTGGCTTGGCAGTTATCCCAGCAGCATTTGTTGCAAAGGGTGTCCTTTCCCCACTTTATGGTTTTTAGTTTTTATTTTTTTTGAGACTGAGTCTCGCTCTGTCACCCAGGCTGGACTGCAGTGGTGTGATCTTGACTCACTGCAACCTCTGCCTCCCGAGTTCAGGCAATTCTCCCGCCTCAGACTCCCGAGTAGCTGGGATTACAGGTGCCTGCCACTATGTCTGGCTAATTTTTAAATTTTTAGTAGAGACAGAGTTTTACCCTGTTGGTCAGGCTGGTCTCGAACTCCTGACCTGAAGTGATCCGCCCGCCTTAGCCTCCCAAAATGCTGGGATTACAGGCGTGAGTCACCAATATTTGGCTTTATTTCTGGGATCTCTATTACATTGGTCTATGTGTCTATTTTATTCCAGGACCATGCTGTTCTGGTAAGCATAGCCTTGCAGTATAAAAAGTCAGATAATGTGATACCTCCAGATTTGTTCTTTTTGCTTAGTCTTGCTTTGGCTATCTGGGCTCTCTTTCGGTTCCATATGAATTTTAGGATAGTGTGTTTCTAGTTCTGTGAAGATTGATGATGGTACTTTGATGGGAATTGCATTGAATCTGTAGATTGCTTTTGGCAGTATTGTCATATTCACAATATTAATTCTACCCATCCATGAGCATGGGATGTGTTTTCATTTGTTGGTGTTGTCGATGATTTCTTTCAGCAGTGTTTTGTAGTTTTCCTTGTAGAGGTCTTTCACCTCCTTGGTTAGGTATATTCCTAAGTATTTTATTTTTTTGTAGCTTTTGTAATAGGGGTTAAGTTCTTTATTTGTTTCTCAACTTCGTCATTGTTGGTGTAGAGCAGTGTTATTAATTTACGTTGATTTTTGTATCCTGAAAGTTTACTGAATTTATCAGATTACAAGCTTTTTGGATGAGTCTTTAGGGTTTCCTAGGTATATGATCTTATCGTCAGCAAACAGCGACAGTTTCATTTCCTCTTTACCTATTCGGATGTCCTTTATTTCTTTTCTCTGATTGCTCTGGCTAGGACTTCTAGTACTTATGTTGAATGGAAGTGGTGAGGGTGGACATCCTTGTCTTCTTCCAGTTGTCACGGGGAATGCTTTCAACTTTTCCCTGTTCAGTAGAATATGGGCTGTGGGTTTGTTTATTACGTTAAGGTATGTTACTTCTGTGCCAGTTTTGTTGAGGGTTTTAATCATAAAGGGATGCTGGATTTTTTTGTTATATGCTTTTTCTGCATCTATTGAGATCACATGATTTTCAATTCTTTTTATGTGATACATCATATTTACTGACTTGTGTATGTTAAACCATCTCTGCATCCATGGTATGAAACCCACTTGATCATGGTGGATTATCTTTTTGATAGGCTGTTGGATTCGGTTAGCTAGTATTTTGTTGAGGATTTTTGCATCTGTTATCAGGGATATTGGTCTGTAGATTTATTTTTTTTGTTATGTCCTTTCCTGATTTTGGTATTAGGGTGATACTGGCTTCATAGAATGATTTAGGGAGGATTCCCTCTTTCTCTGTCTTTTGGAGTAGTTACATTAAGATTGGCACCAGTTTTTCTTTCAATGTCTGATAGAGTTCAGCTGTGAATCCAACTGGTCCCAGAAGGGTCGTGTATTTCCCAGAGTTTATCCTCTCCTCTACATTTTCTACTTCGTGCATGTAAAGGTGTTCATAGTAGCCTTGAATGATCTTTTGTATTTCTGTGGTATTGGTTGTAATATCTTTTGTTTTGTTTCTAATTGAGCTTATTTAGATATCGTTCTTCTTTTCTTGGTTAGTTTCACTAATGGTCTGTCACTTTTGTCTTTTCAAAGAAAAGGTTGTTCATTTACCTTTTGTATTGTTGTTGTTCTTTTGGTTTCATTTAGCACCACTCTGGTCTTTGTTATTTCTTTTCTTCTATTGGGTTTGGGTTTTGTTTGTTCTTTCTTGTTTCTCCACTTCCTTGAGGTGTGATCTTAGATTGCCTATTTGTGACCTTTCAGACTTTTCTTTTTTTTTGAGACGGAGTCTCACTGTCGCCCAGGCTGGAGTGCAGTGGCATGATCTCGGCTCACTGCAACCTCTGCTCCCTGGGTTCAAGTGAGTCTCCTGTCTCAGCCTCCCAAGTAAGCTGAGATTACAGGTGTGGGCCACCACACCCAGCTAAGTTTTGTATTTTTACAGGGTTTCACCATGTTGCCCAGGCTGGTCTCAAACTCCTGACCTCAGGTGATCCACCTGCCTAGGCCTCCTAAAGTGCTGGGATAATAGACGTCAACCACCTTGCCTGGCATTTGATGTAGGCATTTAATGCTATGAACTTTTCCTCTTAGCACCGCTTTTGCTGTTTCCCACTGGTTTTGATAAGTTGTGACACTATTATTGTTCAAATAATTTTTTAATTTCCACCTTGATTTCATTGTTGACTCAAGGATCATTCAGGAGCAGATTATTTAATTTCCATGTGTTTGTGTAGTTTTGAGGGTTCCTTTTGGAGTTAATTTCCAGTTTCATTCCACTGTGGTCTGATAGGATACTTGATATAATTTAGATTTTTAAAAAAATTTATAGAGACTTGTATTGTGACCTATCATATGGTCTATCTTGGTCTATCCATGTCCTGATGAAAATAATGTATATCCTGGCCAGACATGGTAGGTCTCGCACTTTGGGAGGCCGAAGCAGGTGGATTGCTTTAGCTCAGGAGTTTGAGACCAGCCTGGGCAACATGGCAAAACCTTGTCTCAACAAAAAATAAAAGAATTAGTTGAACATGGTGGTGCACACTTGTAGTCCTAGCTATGCGGGAGGCTGAAGTGGGAGGATTGCCTGAGCCTGGGAGGCAGAGATTGCCATGAGCCAAGATTGTGCCACTGCACTTTAACCAGGGTGACGGGCCTCAAAAAAAAGTATATTCTGCAGTTTTTGGTAGAATGTTCTGTAAATACTTGTTAAGTTAATTTGTTACAGGGTATAGTTTAAATCCATTATTTCTTTGTTGACTTTCGGTCTTGATGACCTGTCTAATGCTGTCAGTGGAGTATTGAAGTCCCCCACTATTACTTGGAAAACTTACTTGAGGGGAATAACTGAGGAAAACTTCCCTGGCCTTGCTAGAGATGTAGATATCCAAATACAAGAAGCTCAAAGAACAGCTGAGAAATTCATCACAAAAAGATCATCACCTAGGCACACAGTCATCAGGTTATCTGAAGTCAGGATACAATTATTATTACATAATTATGTTGCTAGGATTGTTATTATTTTACTGTGTTTATTGTGTTGCTGTCTATCCTATTTCTTAGGTTTAATAATTATTTTATAAATTTGGGAGCTCCAGTTGGGTGCATATATATTTAGGATTGTTATTTTCCTGTTGGACTAATTCTTTTATTATTATTTAATGTCCCCTCTTTGTGGGTTTCTTTTTCTTTTTCTTTTTTTTTTACTATTGTTGCTTTAAAGTCTGTTATATTTGCTATAATAATAGCTATGCCTGCTTGCTTTTGGTTTGTATTTGCATTGAATATCTTTTTCCACCCCTTTACCTTAAGTTTATTTGAGTCCTTATGTGTTAGGTGAGTCTCTTGAAGACAGCAGATACTTGGTTGGTGGAATTTTATCCATTCTCCCATTCCATACCTTTTAAATGTAGCATTTAGGCCATTTACATTCGGTGTTAGTATTGAGATATGAAGTACTGTTGTATTCATCATGCTTGTTGTTGCCTTAATAGCTGTTTTTTTTTTTTTCTTCATTGTGTTATTGTTTTATGGGTCCTATGAGATTTATGCTTTAAGGAGATTCTTTTTCTTGTTTTTGTCATGGAGTCTCACTCTGTTGCCCAGGCTGGAGTGCAGTGGCACAATCTTGGCTCACTGCAACCTCAGCCTCTTGGGTTCAAGCAATTCTGCCTGCCTCACCCTCCCAAGTAGCTGGGATTATAGGTGCCCACCACCATGCCTGGCTAATTTTTGTATTTTTTACTGGAGACAGGGTTTCTCCATGTTGGCCAGGCTGGTCTTGAATTCCTGACCTCAGGTGATCTGCCCACCTCAGCCTCCCAAAGTGCTGGGATTACAGGCATGAGCCACTGCGCCCTGCCAAGGAGGTTCTATTTTGGTGTGTTTCGAGGTTTTATTTCAAGATTTAGAACTTCTTTTAGCATTTCTTGTAGTGCTGGCTTGGTAGTGACAAATTCTCTTAGCCTTTGTCTGAAAAAGACTTGATCTCTCCTTCATTTATGAAGCTTAGTTTTGCTGGATACAATATTCTTGGCTGATAATTATTTTGTTTCAGGCAGCAGAAGGTGGTACCCCAGTCTCTTCTGGCTTGTAAGATTTCTGCTGAGAAGTCTGCTGTTAATCTGATAGGTTTTTCTTTGTAGTTTATCTGATGCTTTTGTCCCACAACTCTTAATATTCTTTCCTGCATCTTGACTTTAGATAACCTGATGACTGTGTGCCTAGGTGATAATATTTTTGGGAGGAATTTCTCAGTTGTTCTTTGAGCTTCTTGTATTTGGGTGTCTACATCTTTAGCAAGGCCAGGGAAGTTTTCCTCAGTTATTCACCTCGAGTAAGTTTTCCAAACTTGTAGATTTCTCTTCTTTCTCAGAAACACCAGTTATTCTTAGGTTTGGTTGTTTGATGTAATCCCACATTTCCTGGAGACTTAATTTTTTTTTTTTAAGTGTCTTTTCTTTGTCTTTGTCTGATTGGGTTATTTCGAAAGCCTTGTCTTTGAACTCTGAAATTCTTTCTTCTGCTGTTATTGAAACTTTCCAGTGCATCATTTTTTTTTTTTTTTGGAGACCGAGTCTCACTCTGTTGCCCAGGCTGGAGTGCAGTGGTGCTATCTCCACTCACTTCAACCTCCGCCTTCCAGGTTCAAGTGATTCTCTTGCCTCATCCTCCCGAGTAACTGGGATTACAGCTGCCCACCACCACGCCCAGCTAATAAGTTTTGTATTTTTTTTAGTAGAGGCAGGGTTTCATCATGTTGGCCAGGCTCGTCTTGAACTGCTGACCTCAGGTGATCCACCTGCCTCTGCCTCCCAGAGTGCTGGGATTACAGGCATGAGCCACTGTGCCTGGCCTTCAGTGCGTTTTCTGTTTCTCTAAGTGTGCCTTTTATTTCTAGAAGTTGTGATTGCTGTTTCTTTATGATATTTTTTCTCTGGACAATTTTTCATCCATATCCTGTATTGTTGTCTTTAATTTGGTTTTCACGTTTTTCTGATATCTCCTTGAGTATCTTAATAATCAACCTTCTGAATTCTTTATCTGGAAATTCAGAAATTTATTCTTGGTTTGGATACATTACTGGGGTTATAGAACCCTGTTTTGTCATATTACCAGAATTACTTTTCTGGTTCCTTCTCATTTGTTTAGACTATTTCGGTGGAAAAGACTGGATCTCAGGGCCTGCTGTCTCCCACTTCCTCTAGGGATGGGGCTTCCTGAGAGCTGGACTGCAGTGATTGTTATTGCTCTTCTGAGTGTAGCCATCCAGCAGCAGGGCTACTAGGCTCTGGGATGGTGCTGGGGAATGCCTACAAGGAGTCCTGTGATGTGATTCATCTTCAGGTCTCCGAGCTGTGGATACCAGCACCTGCTCTGCTGGAGGTGGCAGGGGAGTGAAGTGGACTCTTTGGTGGTGTTCGGTTGTAGATATGTTGAGTGTACTTGCTTTCTTGAATACTGGTTATCCTAGCAATGAACTTGTAATGTGGACACACTCAGGATCTCTGGTTGGCCAGGATGTCGCAGGCAGTGGAATTAGCTGTTGTTTTCCGCTTCCTGGGATCTGGGTTATTCTGTCATGAGTTGCTCTAATGGCCTGAATTGGTTGGCCTCCAACCAGGAGGTGACAGTTTGAAGAGTGCACCAGTTGCAGTAGTAGTTAAGTAGGGAGATTGCTTGCCCTAAGTTGGCCTGGGCAAGTGTTTTCGTTTCTCGCGAGATGGGTGGGGCTATGTTTCCTGTTCTGCTAAAGGGGCAGGTAGAGAAATACCATCAGGTGGGAGCAGGGTTAGGCGGAACTGGGCTCAGACTCACTTTCATTGGGCGGGGCTTGCCACAGCCACTGTGGGAGATAGGGCGTTGGTTTTCAGGCCAATGGGGTTATGTTCCATAGGGGATTTTGGCTGCCTCTGCTGTGTCATATAGTTCACCAGGGAAGTGGGGGGTTGTGAGAGTCCTGGTTGCGAGAGACCTCATTCAGCTCCCACGCAGTGGGTGAAGCCACTCTCACTCCCTTGGTGTACCGCTCAGACCTTGCCCCAGGCTTCCCTGCTGAGAAAGCAAGGCCTTCAGACCTCGCCCCTCCCCGTCTGCCTACTCTGTCAGCAGCTCTGCGCTGGTATCTGCAGCAGTTCCTGTTCCCTCCCCACCTCCCTTTTCTGCTCAAGAAAATCCATGTCCAGCTGAAATTGTTACTATCTCATTTAGAAGCTTCTTTTGCCCTGTTACCCTTCCCTAATTCTACTGGCTGTCTTCTGCTAGTACCCTTGTGAGATATAGTTGGGGATGGCCTCCCTGGGCTCTAGCTAGAGGCTGGGAATGCTTACAAGGCATTTCCCACTGCTGCTTCTACTTTTATATTTTGCACGTTCCCTTAAATCTGTTTCAGCCCTAGGTAAGGTTAAATCCGTCTCGTCTCCCATGATCTGGATTTTCAGATTCCCCAGTGGGGATGTGTGTGTGGAGGCAGGTTTTCCCTCTCTTACACTTTGGGAACTCACAGTTTTTTACCTGTCTCACGGAATTTGCAGCAGTGTACCGCTTCTTTGAAAGGATCTGTGAATTTTTTCGGTTTGCCTTGTATATTCCTGGGGTGGTTCTTGAAGCAAAAGTTCACGGTGCGAGTCTCCACATGGTGTTCTCTCTGCCAGAGTGGGAGTTGCATGTTAGCCCTTTCTCCTATTTCCATCTTCCTCCTCCCGATTGTACCTTGCTTTTTGAATATACTTTATGCTGGGATCTTTTCATATCAGTTCATAGTGAATAGTCTCATTTTTTCAGCTTCATCGCTTTCCATTGTGTAATATTAGCGGTTTAACCAAACTTTGTAGATACACTTGGGTTGCTTCTTGTCTTATTGTTACAAATAGTGCTATAGTGATGAATCCTGAATATGTGTCATTTTGTACATGTATAATTATGTATGTAGGAAAAATCCCCTAAAATGATGTGAGTGGGTGGATCAAAGGTTAATGTAAACATTGGTAATTTTGATAACTTGCCAAATTGTCATTCCCTAGAGCTAGTGCCGTCATCAGTAATGTTAGAGTGTCTGCCTAATGTTGGAGTGTCTCCAAGGCTTTGCTGAGAGAGGATTGTCGAACTTTTGGATTTTTGCTAATCTCATAGGTGAGACATTACATCTTTTTGTTTGTTTGTTTGTTTTTTGTTGGGATACAGAGTTTGGCTCTGTCGCCCAGGCTAGATGGAGTGCAGTGGCACGATGTCGGCTCACTGCAACATCCACCTCCTCAGTTCAATTGATTCTCATGCTTCAGCCTCTGGAGTAGCTGGGATTACAGGTAGGCACCACAACGCCCAGCCAATTTTTTTTTTTTTTTTTTTTTGGTATTTTTAGTAGAGATGGGGTTTCACTACATTGGCCAGGCTGGTCTTGGACTTCTGGTGATCCACCTCCCCTTGGTCTCAGAGAAGTTACATCTTAATAGTTTATTTTTTTGAGACGGAGTCTTGCTGTGCTCTGTTGCCAGGCTGGAGTGCAGTGGTGTGATCTCGGTTCACTGCAACCTCCGCTTCCCATGTTCAAGTGATTCTCCTGCCTCAGCCTCCTGAGTAGCTGGGACTACAGGTACCCACCACCACGCCCAGCTAATTTTTGTATTTTTAGTAGAAACGGGGTTTCACCATGTTGGTCAGGATGGTCTCGATCTCTTGACCTCGTGATCCGCCCGCCTTGGCCTCACAAAGTGCTGGGATTACAGGTGTGAGCCACCGCGCCTGGCCCATCTTAATAGTTTTAATTAGTATTTCTTTCATTATGGGTTAGGTTGAACATCTTTTCATATGTTGAACCGTTCAGATTTTTTTTCTTAATTTTTTTTTAAGTAAGTGGTCTCAAGAAAAAAGTGGAGGTAGTAAATGAATGAATAAATAAGTAAATCAATGGTCTAATTAATTTTCTGGGGCACAGGTCCTATTACTTTAACACCCCAGTGTTTCCTGTAGTCATACTGCAGATCTCGGCCGTGACATTTGCTGGAAATGTGACTGCGAACTGCTTTTTTAACTTCCTGTCTAATGTGTAGTTGGTAGTACTAATTACATCATGAAGTTCTTGTTCAGTGTGTGCACAATAAATATAAGAGATTATTTATTAAAGTAAAAGAATCATTTAAATCATTTACATCTTCATTGTATTTCCATGAGTGTATGCGTGTGTAAGTATATTTTAAGGCAGCCATGCTGCTGGTTGACGATGATGTATATGCAGGTTAATTTCAAAGCCTATACAAATGTTTTGTGTTTTTTGTTTTTTCCAAATCCTCTTCTTAGAAACTGTAGACGTTTCCTATTGGAGAGGGGAAAGAAATTGTCTTTGAAAGAAAAAAAGTTAAGGTATATGATTTAGTGAGGTATTGTTCCATACATGAATCATAGGAATTATTTAAATCAACAAAACATTGATGTCTGAAGTACCTGGCACTATGCTGGGCATTATGGAAACAAGGTAATGAGAAAAACAGAGTAGGCCGGGTGTCGTGGCTCATGCTGTAATCCCAGCACTTTGGGAGGCTGACACAAGCAGATTGCTTAAGCCCAGGAGTTTGAGACCAGCCTGGGCAACATGACGAAACCCTGTCTGTACAAAAAAAATACAAAAATTAGCCGGGCGTGTTGGCATGTACCTGTAGACCCACCTACTCAGGAAGCTGAGACCCACCTACTCAGGAAGCTGAGGTGGAAGGATCACTTGAGTCTGGGTGTTTGGGGCTGCAGTGAGCTGAGACTGCACTCCAGCCTCGGTGACAGAGAGAGAGAGACCCTGTCTCAAAAGAAAAAAAAAAAAAAGAAAAGCAGGCCTCTATACTCAGGGAACTTGTAGTCTCTGGGTTTATACAGATCTAAAGAAACTTAAATAATGAAATGTAAGTTCTTCGATAGCGACCTATGAGATTCTCTGGGTTAGGGATCAATTAAATTATAACAGGGGCTGGGAAAGGATAGTAGAAGATGAGTGGCAGGTGACTATAGAGAGAGGAAGTGATAAGGTGATGTTTGAGGTGAGCCTCTGCTTTTTTTTTTTTTCATTTTGTTTAAAGGTCTGATATAATGTATAGTTGTGTCTAATGCACACTTGTTTAACAGTTTAATGATTTGTTTCTTACGTTTGTATGCACATTTGTAACTACCATCCTGATGGAGAATATTTCAGTAAGACAAGATTTGTAATGTCCTTTTCTGGTCTATCTCTTCTCCTGCCCTCCACCCATCTGCCCAGACTATATTCTAATTTCTTTCATACTTACTTTATGAACTCTTGTATGAACTCTTAGTTGTGTGAACTCTTGTATCTGGCTTTTTGTTCACTCAACAAAATATCAGCGAGATTTGTACGAATTGTATCAAGCAGTCATTTAAAAACATTGCTCTGTAGTATTCCACTGTACAGATAAATCCATTCACTTCCTTTTGGGCATTTGGATTGTTTCCAATCATTGGCTGCTATTTTGTTTTGTTTTGTTTTTTGAGACGGGGTCTCACTCTGTCACCAATGTTGGAGTACAGTGGCCTGATCTCTACTCACTGCAGCCTCAATCTCCCTGGCTCAGGTGTTACTCATACTACAGTCTCCCAAGTAGCTGGGATTCAGGCCTGTGCTACCATGTCCAGCTAATTTTTTGTAGAGAGAGGGTTTTGCCATGTTGCCCAGGCTGGTTTCGAACTCGCAGGCCCAAGCGATCCTCCCCGTGTGACCTCCCAAAATGCTGGGATTACAGGCATGAGGCACCATGCTCGACCATCTTTGGCTACTATTAACCAAGTTGCCCCATGGACATTCCTTTACATGTCCTCTAATTACACACACATATTCATTCCTCTTAACTATATAATATCTTAATACTACCAGTCCGTCCTTTTCTTTTCTTTTCTTTTTGAGATAAAGTTTCTGTAACCCAGGCTGGAGTGCAGTGGTGCGATCTCAAATGTAACCCCCACCTCCTGGCCTCCAACGATCTACCCGCCTCGGCCTTCCAAGGTGCTGGGATTACAGGCATCTACCGATCCTTTTAATTTTGGCCATTCTAGTGGATGAGTAGTGGTATCTCACTGTGGCTTTAATTTTTGTTTCATCAATTTGCAATGATGTTGACCACATTTTGTGCTATGGGTATCTGAATATTCTGTTTTGGGTGAAGTGCCTATTCAAGTCTTTGCCAGTTGTGTTCATTGGGTGGTTTGTCTTTTATTATTGAGTTAATAGAAGTTCTTCAGAAATTTTGAATATGTCTTGTGTTAGATATATGTATTATAAATAACCTTCTCCTAGTCTTTGGTTATCCTTCTCCCTGTTTCTAATGGAGTCTATTGTGTTATGGTGAAAAGGGGGATCATTTCAGGTATTTTTTTTTAAGTACATAATTTATATACATAAAATTCAACATTTTTAAGTTTACTGTAGTTCAGTGATTATTTAGTATATTCACAGTTTTGTAAAATTATTACCACTGTCTGGTTACAGAAAGTACGTATGCTTTTGAAAGAGAAAAAAGGGGGGGCCAAGTGCAGTGGTTCACACCTGTAATCCCAGCACTTTGGGAGGCCAAGGCGGGTGGATCATTTGAGGTCAGGAGTTCGAGACCAGTCTGACCAACATGGTGAAACCCTGTCTTTTCTAAAAGTACAAAAATTAGCCAAGTGTGGTGGCATGCACCTGTAATCTCAGGTACTTGGGAGGCTGAGGCAGGAGAATCCCTTGAAGCTGGGAGGCAGAGGTTGCAGTGAACCGAGGTCACGCCACTGCACTCGTCTGGGTGAGAGAGCGAGACCCCACCTTAAAAAACATAAAGAAAAAAAATTAGCGAAAAAAGGGAGCATGTAAAAAAGTGAACTATTTAGGGAAGAGCATGTAGTTTCATATATGTAAGCGATTACTGTAGCAATTTGAAAATATTTAAAAACAAAGATTTCTGATTAGTGAGCTTTGATTATCTAGAAGTTAAATATTAATGCAATTGGTGAAAAAAGTTGAGATCTCATGTTTGTTTTGTGGTGAGCAAGATGAAGTAAGGGTCAGAAAGAATTATAGCAAAGACTTGATTGATGCATTGCAGAGCCTTGCACATTGCATATGTATATTATTATATTACATATTTTAACTAAATTAATTCTTACAATAATTCTTTGAGTTAATTACTGTTGTTGCCCTCATTTTTTACATAAGGAACTGAGGCAAGAACAGATTAAAAAAAAATTTTTTTTTTTAGGCATAGTTTTGTTCTGTTGCCCAGGCTAGAGTGCAGTGGTATAGTCTCAGCTCACTGCAACCTCTGGCTCCTGGGCTCAGGTGGTCCTCCCACCTCAGCCTCCAAAGTAGCTGGGACCACAGGCACATGCCTGGCTAATTTTTGTATTTTTTTTTTTTGTAGAGACAGGGTTTTGCCATGTTGGCTAGGCTGGTCTCGAGCTCCTGGGCTTAATCGATCCGCTCACCTCGGCCTCCCAAAGTGTTGGAATTACAGGCGTGAGTCATCGCTCCTATCCATATTAAATATTGTTTGTGGTCATGGTCAGTGGCAGATTCTGAATTTCAGAGGCAGAAAGAATCCGGGGTCGTTAATTATGTTACTCTGGTGTATTTGTCGAAACCAAGAAATCAACATTTCTATTTGGAATTTTTCTTCCTTTAGATCACCTCTTCATTATCTGTAAGACTGGTGCTTTCTGATTTGTGTTCTGATAGCCCCTTGTTGATCTTCAGAAGGACTTCTGAGAATACGAATGAGATGATCTTAGCACTTACAAAGACAGTCTTAGTATTGCTTCGTCCAAATAAATTTGTTTGGGAAAAGAAAAAACCAGTTCAGTAATTCTGTGTTTCAAATTTTAGAAAAGCTACTTGGCCACCAGCATATTTTTTTGTGTTGTTTGAGATGGACTCTTGCTCTGTCACCCAGAGCAATGGTGCGGTCATGGCTCACTGCAACCTCCGCCTCCCAGGTTCAAGCTATTCTCCTGCTTCATCCTCCAAGTAGCTGGGATTACAGGCATCTGCTACCACGCCCGGCTAATTTTAGTATTTTTAGTAGAGGCGTGGTTTCACCAAGTTGGCCAGGCTGGTCTCAAACTCCTGACCTCAGGTGATCCACCTGCCTCAGCCTGCCAGAGTGCTGGGATTACAGGCGTGAGCCACCATGCCCGGTCAACATACATTAATATATAGGGTATTTCAGTGGGAGACCACATTTAAAACAGTCAATGTTTGTATTAGTCCGTTTTTCACACTGCTATAAAGATACTACCTGAGACTTAGTAATTTATAAACAAAAGAGGTTTAATTGACTCACAGTTCTGCATGGCTGGGGAAACCTCAGGAAAACTAGTCATGGTGGAAGGTGAAGGGGAAGCATTATCTCTTCTTCACAAGGTGGTGGCAGAGAGAGTGCAGGGGAACCTGCCATTTTAAAAAACCATCAGATCTTGTGAGAACTCCCACACTATGACAAGAACAGCATCGGGGAAACCCCCCCCCCCCCCCATGATCCAGTCACTTGGGAGGTTTCTCACTCAATACATGGGGATTATAATTCAAGATGAGATTTGGGTGGGGACACAGAGCCAAACCATATCAGTGTTCAACAACCAGCTTTCCCCTCATCATTGAAATCGGTTTCTTTTTCATCAGAACGCCATGTGTAGTGGCTTGAGTTCAGTGATGATATATTTATGAGTGAAAATATAAAACATATTTGAAAACTAAAACCATACTCAGCAACATGAAATGCTCATGTAAAGAGGATGGTACTAGACTATTTGAAGCAACAGCAGATTTGTCTCTGCCTCATATTCTGTAGGATGTTGATTAGTTGATGCCTAAAATTATTTTTCCTTTAGCAGAGTTTGTATTTAAGTGAAATATGTGTGATTCTATTATATTTTTCTTTAATGTAAGCACTCTTTAGTTCTAAATTTTACTTCTGTTTTTTTTTAATGATTTTTGATTGATAAATGACCAAAATCAAAGATAAAACAATTTTCTGTTAGAATTCTCATTACTGGTTTCATTTCTAGAGACTGAATCATTGATGATTAAAATAAACTTTTTTTTTTTTTTTTTTTTTTTGCATGGGGGAGGTTAGAGATGGAGTCTCCCTTTTTTGCCCAGGCTAGTCTCAAACTCCTGGGCTCAAGTGATTTTCCCACCTTGGCCTCCCAGAATGTTGGAATTGTGCGTGCACTTGGACTAAAATAAACTCTTGATGGTAACATTACTCTCTGAGTTCTAGATGCTACTAGGGCCTATTCTTTGCTGTCTGGAAGGATGCTGGGACAAAATGACTCTTAAGACTTATAACATTTCTCAATTCAGACTAGCCACCTTTCAAATGCTTAGAAGTTACCTGTATCTAATAGATGTATGTATTGGATGGTACAAAACTAACCCATTAGGGTAATTAAACACTCTCAATTCAAGTATCAAGCAATTTTGAGTATCAGGTTTTTTATCATGACTGAGTGTCACTCTGTTGCCCAGGCTGGAGTGCAGTGGCATGATCTTGGCTCACTGCTCTGCTTCCCAGGCTGAAGTGATTCTTGTGCCTCAGCTTCCTGAGTGGCTGGGTTACGGGCTTGTGCCACCATGCCCAGCTAATTTTTTTTTCTTTTTGAGACAGAGTCTCACTTCTGCCCAGGCTGGAGTGCAGTGGCATGATCTCAGCTCACTGCAGCCTCCCTGGCTAATTTTTGTATTTTTATTAGAGACAGGGTTTCACCGTGTTGGCCAGGCTGGTCTCAAACTCCTGGCTTCAAGTGATCCACCCACCTCAACCTCCCAAAGTATTGGGATTACAGGCATGAGCCACTGTGCTCGGCTCAGGTTTTAAATTAAAAGTTAAATTGGTCATTATGGAAATGCAGTTGAAAACCACAAGATACCACTTCACACTCACTAGGATGATTTTAATAAAAAAATGGAAATAGTGTTGGCGAGAATGTGGAGCTAGCTGGTGATTATACAACATTATGAATACACTAAATTCCACTGAATTGTACACTTTCAAATGGTTAATTTTGTGATGTGAATTTCACTTTAATGAATAATATTAATTTAAATGAAATAAAGTTAAAAATTCATTTACTCAGTTACAATAACCATATTTAAAGTGTTGAGTAGCAATATTTGGCTAGTGGTTCGTAGGTTTGCAGTGACCTTGGCAGTGGACCAGGTAGTTCTGTGGCAACGTGGTACTCTACAGAAGAGATGGCAGCTTTAAAAAGCGTTATTATTTCTTGGTACTCAAAATATGTGTGGTAAAATTTTAAATTTTAAATATAGAAATCATTAAATGCTGACTTCTCATGGTCAGAGTCTGTAGGTGAAAATTCTTGATGCAGCCTATTTGAGGACCATGCCATTCATAGGGTTGTTGTATGAATTAAATACTAATTTCAGAGCAATGAATATGGCTAATTGCCTCTATTCAGGGTTTCCCATAGCCCTGTGCTTTAGTTAGGCCTTACTGTACTCCTTTGAAGTTATACTGCTTTATATGTATGTTTTGCAGAACATATAGAAGCTCTTGTAGTGTAGTATCTTTATCTTATTCATCTTTATCCTTCTAGCATATTATGTATTACTAGACATAGATAAGTATTTGAACTAAAGTCTTGAATCATTTCTACCTCTTTTTTAACTTAGTATGCACCACAGAGTAAGTAAACATTTTTCATAGAGACGCTGAGGGCCATAAGGAGCCCCCAAAATATATTTTGTATGTCAAAATAGAGCAATTATTAATGGATACCATATAAGAAGAATGTGTGATTTTTTTTTTTTATCAGCATCAGTAAACATATAGCTGTTTAGTTCTGCTAATATACTTAGTAATATCTATGATTTGCAAGATGCTTCTGGGAATATAAATATTCATAAATATACATCTCTGTGTTCAAAATGGAAAGTGTGAGTTGGGATATAGATATGCAGTGAAGTGTGAGGACAGCCTCAAGGGAGAATTAGCTCTTGTCCATTTGTGGCAGATTTAGAGAGACTTTATGAGGAAAGTTATGATTTTTACAAATAAAGGGCTGTGTTGTGATTTTAGCAGCTTACAATTGGTAGAGGTACCTCGATTGAAGGAAAGAGCCTGAGGCATGTGATGTTTTTAAATGCTATTATCTAGATGAACTTTTACAAGATGAACCGCCTGGGGATAACAAGATGAATATATTTGGTTTTTAACATGACACATTTATATGCGTAGAGTTTGGTAAGTCAAAAACTAAGTAAATTGGTTAAATGACTAATGGAAAAGTCATTATCCATCCAACTGTGGATATTTCTGTTTTGTTTTGTTTTGTGTTAATTACGACGATTCATTTGTTAGAAGACCTGCAAATTTTTTTTCCCCAAGATATAATTAGAAATCACACACTTATACCGCAGTTAATTTGTATATATTAATTCTGGTGCTACCTGAACATTCTGCATTCTTTGTTAAAATAGCACATCTGTCAGGTGACTCGGGTAGTTAACCTTTTGATTTCTTAATATTGCAAGTACAGAAGGCTAAAGAGGCAGTATTTAATGGATATTGTAGAGGGCTGCATATGACCAACACTGAGCATGTCTTTTCTAAGAGAGAGGCTAGATCTAATTGTTTAACAAATTAAACAATTTATACAAACAAAATATAAATAAAAAAAATAAAATAAAAAAATTTTATTTATTTTTAAAATATTAAATGTAGTCTGTATGGGTTTTCATTTGAAGTTTAAGAAATTTGTAAGAAAGTAATTTACAAAGACAAGGCAGGTGTGGTGGTGCACACCTAGCTCTGTGGGAGGCCTAGGCAAGTGGATGGTTTGAGCCCAGGAGTTCAGGACCAGCTTACCCAACATGGTGAAACCCCCTTTTGACAAAAAATGCAACAACAACAAAATATTAGTAGAGTGTGGTGGCGTGTGCCTATAGTACCACCACCTGGTACTATTAGTAGAGTGTGGAGGCTGAGGTGGGAGGATCACTTGAGCCTGGGAGGTCGAGGCTGCAGTGAGCCGAGTTCATGCCACTGCACTTCAGCCTGGGTGATAGACTGAGACCCTGTCTCAAAAAAAACAAAACCCAAAATACAAAATACATTAAAAAGTCAATATTGAACTTTTCTCTCACCTGTTTTAATAGTGTGTAACACTAGGAAGTCTGCTGAAGGTTTTGAAGTAGCATGTATCGTAAAAAAAAATACTTTAAAAATCCAGAAATACAGCTGGCTTACACCTGTAATCCCAGCACTTTGGGAGGCTAAAGCAGGCAGATCACATGAGGCCAGGAGTTCGAGACCAGCCTGGCCAATGTGGTGAAACCATAGCTCTACTAAAAATACAAAATTAGCCAGGCATGGTAGCACACAGCTGTAATCCCAGCTACTCGGGAGGCTGAGGCACAAGAATCACTTGAACCCAGGAGGCAGAGGTTGCAGTGAGCGGAGATCACACCACTGCATCCCAGCCTGGGCAACAACAATACTCTGTCTCAAAAAAATAAAAATAAAATTCAGGAATCCAGTCATTGCCAGGATATCTAATTCTTTGTTGCAAAAACAGCTTAGTGCTTCTGCTATAACAACGATTAATTCAAAACCAGATTTTTCTGGGAAGAAGGTCCCATTATTTTTGTATTGCATATAGTGGAAATAGTAAACTGGGAGGATGTGAAACTTGTTGCATTTTCAAGCTTTGTCTAATATATGTCATCTTACTTGGCAACTTACTTCATAAAGTGAAAAGACTACTAGTCCCTTATGCTTCCTTTCTGGAATTAGTTCTATTGTACTACTTATTTACTTCCGAAAATACTAGATATTCACTCATTGATATTCTTCTCATGCCCTACACAGCATGCCTGACGTTATTTCTGTTTTATTTTCTTTTAGTGTGTTGTTGGTGGCTGCAATGCCAGCTTTGCTTCTCAGGGAGGGCTAGCTCGTCATGTACCCACACACTTCAGTCAGCAGAACTCCTCAAAAGTTTCTAGCCAGCCAAAGGCCAAAGAAGAATCTCCTTCTAAAGCTGGAATGAACAAAAGGAGGAAATTAAAGAACAAAAGACGACGCTCATTACGTAAGTGTTACACTGAGAAAATCTGGTGTATTTGATGGTTTTAAAAGATATCTTAGACTTTTATGCAAATCCACTTTGAACTTCAACTCCTCTTCTATTAAAAGTAACAAACAGGTAGGATGCCTGTCTGTCAGTGAGAGTGAGAATTCAGTGGCACATGTTTGTAGTAGCTAAGGGAGTATATGTGGCCTTCAAATATAAACTGTATAAAATTAGATTTGGGGGCTACTCTGATTCTCTTCTAAAATAACATTTAAAATATAGTAACATTGGTATTTCTAGAAATATTTTAGAAAATTTGAACATGTTAAAAGTAAATATCAAGTGAAAGTTAAGTAATCTATCTACTCCAGAGTAGTGTGTGTACCTGAGCTGGGAGGTAGAGGCTGCAGTGAGCCGTGATCGCGCCACCACACTTGAACCTGGGAGACAGAGTGAGACCCTGTCTCAAAAAACCAACAACAAAAAAAACCACCACAAAGCCATGTGTGTGGATAACAAAGCAGTGTTGCTTTTTTTTTTTGAGGTGGAGTCTCGCTGGAGTGCAATGGCGTGAGACAGGGTTTCACTATGTTGGACAGGCTGGTCTCAAACTCCCGACCTCAGGTGATTGCCTGTCTCGGCCTCCCAAATTGCTGGGATTACAGGTGTGAGCCACCACACCCAGCCGATAGCAAAACAATTTGAATGTAATGGGTGTCATAGTACCTAGTCTATTGTAACATATGTACAATGTTTATGTGTTTACTTACCAAAATGTATCCTTGATGTTTAGGATAGAAAATAAATAGATGATAAGGCTTGTAAATGCTGGGAGTAGGAACAGACTTTGCAACCTCACAGTGTAGCTGGTCACTGCTTCTTTGTGTCAGCTGGTTAGTTTGTGGCTTTATTTTATTATTATTATTATTTTTTTGATGGAGTCTCGCACTGTCGCCCAGGCTGGAGCGCAGTGGTGTGATCTCGGCTCACTGCAACCTCCGACTTCTGGGTTCAAGCAGTTCTCTGTCTCAGCCTTCCAAGCAGCTGGGATTACAGGCACCCGCCACCACGCCTGGCTAATCATTGTATTTTTAGTAGAGGCGGGGTTTCACCATGTGGCCAGGCTGGTCTTGAAGTCCTGACCTCTTGATCCACCCGCCTTGGCCTCCCAAAGTGCTGGGATTACAGGCGTGAGCCACTGTGCTCGAGCAGCTGGTTAGTTTTAACTACATATCCTCAATGAAGAAATACCAATGGGTGAATGAGTGAATAAAGCTTTCATTGAAAGGGAGTCTACTCCAAAGGTGAATTAGAAAGAAAAAATAGATTGTACTTTACCCTTTTTCTCTGGGGATTGATTAGTATAGACAAGACTCCAGACACTAATTCCAGACTATGAAATTAGTCTGTAAAACATTGAAATCTTTTTGTTACTACAGATTTATAGCGGACAAATGAACAAACCAGAAAACTTTATATTTCGTTTTTATTTTTTTCTACCTCATTAACTGAGAAAAGTAAACTTTCTTAAACTCTTCTTAAATTTCATTCTTGCTTTTTTTTTTTTTTTTTTTTTTTTGATACAGGGTCTTACTCTTGCCCAGGCTGGAGTGCAGTAGTGAGATCATGGCTTACCGCAGTTTCAGACTCCTGGGCTCAAGCAGTTCTCCCACCTCAGCCTCCCAAGTAGCTGGGACTACAGGCCTGAGCCACCATGCCTGGCTAGTTTTTATTTTTGGAAGAGATGGGGGGGGTCTCTCTGTGTTCTCCAGGCTGGTCTTGAACTCCTGGGCTCAAGTGATCCTTCCCCTTCAGCCTCCCAAAGTGCTAGGATTACAGGCATGACCCACCACACCTGGCCTTAAGTTTCTTTTTGTTAAAGTAATCATGTTTATTTTTAATCAACGTTGGCTATTTATGGTACCATTTTCATTTTGACATCCTTTATAAAAACAGAAATTTAACATTGCAGTCATTTTACTTGTGTTAATATCAAGTAGCTTGCAGTTGCACACAGAAAATTGCTAAATATATATTATGGTACTCAAAAACCAGATGACTTTTCCACCAGTTTCACCTATCCTCATTATTATTTTAGTCTCAGTGTATACAGTAATCATTTAAATTTTCTGACTTTTCACATTATATACTTGGCAATATCTATGCAATTCGCTACTCTTTGTCTTGTAAAGAGGAGAGAGATTCAGTTAAATACCCAGTTCTTGCTTAGAAACAAAGTACTGGTGCCGGCTTAAGTATATGTTTCTTTTGACGGTGGTGTTTTTCCTCATATTAACTTAGCTAGTAAGGCAGGCTGCGTAGGGAGAGTTGGCAGAGAGAGGTGGTGGATGAAAATACCTTTTTGTCATCTGTTTTATTGAGGAGAATGGGGTTAGTCCTGAATATATTACTTTATAAACTTTAAAAAGGATCCAAGGCCTTTTCACTGTGGGGAGCCATTGTTAAGACAGTGCTGTGATTTGAATTAGCATGGTTAACAGCTGCTGCATTTCACTTTCTTTAAAAGCATACATATCTGTAGCAGTTAACTTTACCTAGTATCTTCCTCATGTAATCCAAGAAGACAGTTTTTACGAAACTGTGAAAAATACACCTTATAAATAGCAGCACTGCAGCAAATGTAATTTTCTGTTTGATAAAATTTGTTTTTTTTAACCTTTTTTTTTTTTTTTTTTTTCTGAGACAGGGTCTCTCTCTGTCACCCAGGCTGGAATGCAGTGGTGCAATCATGACTCACTGCAGCCTCGACCTCCTGGGCTCAGGTGATTCTCCCACCTCAGCCTCCCAGGTAGCTTGGGCTACAGGCACACACCACCACACCCAACTAATTTTTGTATTTTTTTTTGGTAGAAGTGGGGTTTTGTCTTTTTGACCAGGCTGGTCTTGAGCTCTTGAGCTCAAATGGTCCACCCATCTCAGCCTCCCAAAGGGCTGGGATTACAGGTGTGAGTCACCGCACCCAGCCTGATAAAATTTATATATATACATATTTTTAATTTTTATTTATTTTTTCATTATTTTTAAAAATCTTTAAAATATATTTTTAATGCTTTTTAAATATACTTTAAAGTGGAAAGAATAGTATAATAAATACTTGTATTGCTCTTCACTTAGAGATTTACCAATATGGTACATTTGTTTTATCTTCCTACCTATATACCTTTTTGGTCATGGACCCAAAATGCTTAAGATGCATCTCCTAAGAATAAAGATATTTTTCTGCATAACCACATCATCATCATTACACCTGAGGAGAAGATAAATCATACGATATATGTAATTTTGAAACATGGGAAAATAGTTTCTATTTTTGTGGTTTCCAAAGGATTTTTTTTTTCTTTTTTTTTGAGACAGAGTCTCGCACTTACTGCCCGGGCTGGAGTGCAGTGGTGCGATCTTGGCTCACAGCAACCTGTAATGTTAGGTTGTCAGTTTGTGATCTTTCAGCCTTTTTGCTTTGTTCTGTTTTTGTTTTTTGTTTTTTTGAGACAGGGTCTCACTTTGTTGCCGAGGCTGGAGTGCAGTGGTGCAATCTTAGCTCACTGCAACCAGTGCCTCCCAGGTGCAATCAATTCTCGTGCGTCAGCTTCTTGAGTAGCTGGGACTACTGGCACACACTACCATGCCCGGCTAATTTTTGTATTTTTAGTAGAGATGGGGTTTTACCATGTTGGCCACCAAGTCTCAAACTCCTGGCATCAAGTGATCCGCCTCCTGCCTTGGCCTCCCAAAGTGCTGGGATTACAGGCATGAGCCACTGTGTCCAGCACCAAAGGTTTTTGATTATATATCTTATTAGTTAAAAAAATACTGAGCACACAGTCTTAACATATGTAATTTATACATTGTATACGGGTAATACTACTACTGCACATTATACAAAATTGCCAAGAAGGAATATTGAAAAAGAATGAGATGAAGAAATTAACAAGGGTGTTCTATTCTTTACGTACTCTAATGGATCATGACACACACCTACTTTGGAACTACTGTTCTAGTTTGGTATTCTTGATAAATGCAGTGGAGATAGTGTGGTTAAGGTCTGAATACATAGGCTGAAGATTGAGGACTCCTTTCATTATTGTGAATTTAAGTGATGGCTTCAGTGTTTAAATTTGAGTGAGGAGTGGTTAATTTTAGTGATTTAGAGTGATGAGTTATTATTTTCCCCAAGTGTTTATTCTTAGGAAAAAGCATATATTTGGAGAGCTTGGAGAAAGTTACACATTTTTTTTCGAGTAGCCACTTATCTAACAGGAAAGTGATGTATTTCTCAGAACTCTCCCTTGCTCACCCCTGCAAATGTCAAGTACTTTTTTCTTTCTGATTTCTCATTGTCACTGCCTTCTTAGTCTTTTGGCTTCTGCTCGTTTATTACTAGTTGGTGTTTTGTTTATTTTTTCTTGAGGAAATATCTAGAGAAAAGACCTGTTTGTTTAGGTATGTTATATTTGATGTGCCAACTGGTGAAAATATTCCCCCATAAAAGCTATGGTGGATTTGTGTAGATGTTTTGAGAACTCTTTGAATAGCCATAGTGTGGGAAATCAGCATATATGTAATTCAGAATATGCTGTACCAGGGAAATCAAGCCAACTCTTTTATTAGTGAAATTGAATTTTCAATTACAGATCTTGAAAAATTACATGTATTAGTAAGCTCCACAAATGTAAAATAATCAACTTATTTATTTTGAGCAACTTTCTTATTAGGAATAAGAATAGAACAATTTATTATAATTAGTGGGATGAAAATTGAAATTTGAAAAATGTTCTTACCAAATTAAATCTTCAGTGTATAATTTTTTTGATTACACTAAAACGTTGCCTACTCTATATTTGTGAAACGTTTTATCCTTTAAAAAAAATTCCATGGTGGAACATGCCTATAGTCCTAGCTACTCAAGAGGCTGAGACAGGAGGATCACTTGAGCCCAGAAGTTAGTTTGAGGCTACAGTGAGCCATGATCACGCCACTGGACTCTAGCACCTTGGGCAGCAGAATGAGACTGTGTCTAAAAGAAAAAGAAAAAAACCAGTTATATAAGCTTATTAATATAAATGGCCTTATGATTTATAAGGCATTTTTATATGCATTTGTTTTATTTAATTACAATTGAAAATTGTTACAATAATTTACATTTTACAAATAATCCACAGTGTAATGCAGGTTAAGTAGTTTGCCCACAGTCATACAGCTGATAACTGGTGGAGTTGATTGGCAGCTTTGGTGGACTGATCGGCGTCCAAAAATTTGTTTGTAATTTTATTAGATCATTGTTCAAATAGTTGTTCATAATCAAGAAAATACTTGTCAAAAACCTCAAAATAGGCTGGGAGCAGTGGCTCATGCCTGTATACCCAGCACTTTTGGAGGCTGAGGTAGGCAGATCACATGAAGCCAGGAGTTCAAGACCAGCCCAGCCAACATGGTGAAACTCCAGCTCTACTAAAAATAACAAAAATCAGCCGGGCTTCGTGGTGTGCGCCTGTAGTCCCAGCTACGCAGGAGGTTGAGGCATGAGAATTGCTTGAACCTGGGAGGCAGAGGTTGCAGTGAGCTGAGATGGCGCCACTGCACTTCAGCCTGGGTGAAGGAGTGAGACTCTGTCTCTAAAAAAAAAAAAAAAACAAACAAAAAAAAAAAAACCTCAAAATAATATTATTGTATTGTCAGATTTGTACAATTTGAAATTACATGGTAACACAAAATGTTCACAAAATTTATTTTGTATGTTTGGCAATGGTGAGTTTGAAATCCTGATATATAGATGATGTTCCTCAGATCGCTGATAACAGACCTTATGCTGAGGCGAGATGTTGGAGTAAAAGATAACATTTTATGAAAAATGAAGTAGCTGAGATGTGGAATCATGAGGTTTGAGGTTAGAACTTAACTCACCAAGGGTCAGAATTAACCCACATTCACTCATTTGTTGAAATAATGCTTTTGCATATTAGTCTTCTTATCTAGAGTCCATGTTTTGTAAGCAAATAATAATCTTGAATTTAAATACTATTGATAGATATGTATTTGTTAATTGTTTCCATCTTTATTACTTATTACTGTTATGTTTTTCTAAATATTCTTTACTTTTTATGTTGACTTTTAGCACGGCCACATGATTTCTTCGATGCACAAACACTGGATGCGATAAGACATCGAGCCATATGCTTTAACCTCTCAGCTCATATAGAAAGTTTAGGGAAGGGACACAGTGTTGTTTTTCATAGTACTGTAAGTATTCTTTTATTTTTTCAAATTAAATATAAAACTTTGCAAAAAAATATTTCCACAATCATTTCTAAATCTCTCAGAATCTAAGAAAATACAATTTAACAGAAATCACAAAACCTTTTGTTTTATCAGTATTTAAAATATTGTATTATTGGTTATAAAGCACACATTTCTTATAATTTTACGTGTTTGTGATTAAACTGAATATGTTAGCCTTTAGTTTGAGCTACTTAGGAATAATGGGATGACACACCATACAGTGTTACTAGGCATTACTGGGCTCTGACATTAGCTAAACCAGGTGTCTTTTCTCACCTGGTTTCCTCATTTGCAAAATTAGAACATGAGACTCCTTTTACCTCTAAAAAGTGTCATTCATATTTCTGTGCACTGCATGGAGCCACCTCTTACCCCACGCACCCATCCAAAGTTTATGTTAAACAGAATATAAGATTATATTTGCTATCAGAGCTTCATGAAGGAAAGGATTTTAGTCTCTTTTGTTCCACTCATCTATCCCAAGTGCCTAGAATTTTGCCTGGCACATGGTAGGCACTCAGTATAGTTGTTGAATGACTATGTTGTCAACAGAGAAGAAGAAAAGTACCAAATTTGAAAAAGAATAAATACATTTTATTTTTTGGTTAATTAGGAGTTGTAATAGAGAGTTATTCTTTCTTCCATGCCTCTTTTCATTTTGTTTTTCAGTCATTTTTAAATTGGTGTAGTTTGGTGTAATTAAGTTAATAAATGTACATTGTAGATCATACTTTTGGTGATTTGAATCTCTGAAAAATATGTGTTTAATTTAGGCTGACAAAATACAGGCCAGGCGTGGTGGCTCATGCCTGTAATCCCAAAATTTTGGGAGGCCTAGGCAGGTGGATCACCTGAGGCCAGGAGTTCGAGACCAGCCTGGCCAACGTGGCAAAACCCTGTCTCTACTAAACATACAAAAAATTACCTGGGCGTGGTAGTGGTCATCTGCAATCCCAGTTACTTGGGAGGCTGAGGCAGGAGAATTGCTTGAGCCCAGGAGTTGGAGGCTGCTGTGAGCCGAGATCGCGCCACTGCACTCCGACCTAGGCAGCAAGAGCGAAACTCCATCTCAAAAAAAAAAAAATACAGCCAGGCTTCATGGCTCACACCTATAATCCTAGTACTTTGGGAGGCCAAGGCAGGCAGATTGCTTGAACCTAGGAATTCAATACCAGCCTGGATAATATGGCAAATCCCTGTCTCTACAAAAACATGCAAAAAATTAGCCAGGCATAGTGGTGTGCACCTGTAGTCCCAGTTACCCAGGAGGCTAAGGTGGGAGGATTGGCTGAGCCCAGGAGGTCAAGGGTGCAGTGAGCTGTGATCATGGCACTGCACTGCAGCCTGGGCTACAAAGTGAGACCCTGTCTGGAAAAAAAAAATTATATATACACTTAATTTGGGTTACTTTTATTTTTTATATTTCAATTGAAAAATGCATGAAAATTGAAATACAAAAGGTCCTTATTGATATCAATATGTTGTTTGGTTTGAACCTCTATTTCTGTCGTCTCCTATAAAAATGAGTTTTTTTTGTTTTTTTTTTTTTTTGCATTTTCATGTTTTCTTCTACATGCAGTCATCCCTCTGTATTCACAGGTTCTGCGACCGTGGCTACAACCAACCACGGATTGATAATATTTGCGGGGACAAGAACCACAATAAAAATCATACAAATTAAAAAGTACAGTGTACCAACTATTTACGTAGTATTGACTTAATTATATGGGAGGTTTTGCATAGATTATATGCAACACCATGTTATTTTATATAAAGGCCTTTTAGAGCATCCTTGGATTTCACTATTCAAGGCAATTGGAGATGTCCTTACTTACTTCCCAATTATATATGGTTTCCTGTTATTTGTACCTACTTTTTTTTCTTTTGAGACAGAGTCTTGCTCTGTTGCCCAGGTTGAAGTGCAGTGGCATGATCTAGGCTCACTGCAACCTCCACCCTCTAGGTTCAAGCGATCCCCCTCCCTCAGCCTCCCGAGTAGCCGGATTACAGGTGCATGCCACCAAGCCCAGCTAATTTTTGTATTTTTGGTAGAGATGGGGTTTTGCCATGTTGGCCAGGCTGGTATTAAACTCCTGACCTCAAGTGATCTGCCTGCCTTGGCCTCCCAAAGTGCTGGGATTACAGGCATGAGCCACCATGCCCGGCCTATCTTGAGTTAATTTTTTATATGGTGAGAGCTCAGTAGAGGTCCAGTTTCATTCTTTGGCATATGGTTAGCCAATTTCTCCAGTGCCATTTATTGAATTAGGGAGTCCTTTCCTCACCGTTTTTATTTTTGTCAACTTTTTTGAAGATCAGTTGGTTGTAGGTGTGCAGTTTTATTTCAGGGGCTTCTATCCTAATTTCATTGGTCTGTTTGTCTATTCATTTTTTTTTTTTGAGATGGACTTTCGCTCTTGTTGCCCAGGCTGGAGTGCAATGGCATGATCTCGGCTCACTGCAACCTCTGCCTCCTGGGTTCAAGCGATTCTTGTGCCTCAGCCTCCCAAGTAGCTGGGATTACAGGCATGTACCACCATGCCTGGCTAATCTTATATTTTTAGTAGAGACGGGGTTTCTCCGCGTTGGTCAGGCTGGTCTCGAACTCCCAACCTCAGGTGATCCACCCGCTTCAGCTTCCCAGAGTGCTGGGATTAATAGGCGCGAGCCACCATGCTTGGCTGTTTGTTTATTTTTGTACCAATACTGCACTGTTTTGGTTACTGTAGCCTTGTAGTGTAGTTTGAAGTCGGGTAAGGTGGTGTCTCTGGCTTTGTTCTTTTTGCTTAGGATTGCCTTGGCTCTTTGGGCTCCTTTTCATTCCATGTGAATTTTAGAATACTTTTTTGTAATTCTGTGAAAAAATATTGGTAGCTTGATAGGAATAGCATTGAATCTGTAAATTCCTTTGGGCGTTGTCACCATTTTAATGATACTGATTCTTCCAATCTGTGAGCATGGAATATTTTTCTATTTTTTTGTGTCATCTGTGATTTCTTTTAGCAGCCTTTTGTAGTTCTCCTTGTAGAGATTGTTTACCTCCTTGGTTAGATGTATTCCTTGGTGTGTGTGTGTGTGTGTGTGTGTGTGTGTGTGTGTGTGTTATGGTGAATGGAATTGCATTCTTGATTTGGTTGTCAGCTTGAGTGTTATTGGGGTATAGAAATGCTACTGATTTTTGTACATTGATTTTTTTTGTATCCTGAGACTTTGCTAAAGTTGTTTATCAGGTTTATGAGCTTTTTGGTGAAATCTTCAGGTTTTTCTAGGTGTAGAATCATATTGGCAGTGAAGAAAGTAAATTCGATTTCCTCTTTTCCTATTTGGATGCCTTTTATTGATCTTACCTGATTGATTGCTCTGGCTAGGACTTCCAGTGCTGTGTTGAATAGGAATGGTGAGAGGAGACATCCTTGGGTTTTTTTTTTTTTTAAACATTTATTTTTATAGAGACAGGATCTTGCTGTGGTGCCCAGGCTGGTTTTGAACTCTTTGCCTCAAGCAGTCCTCCTGTCCTAGCCTCCCAAAGTGTCGAGATTACAGGTGAGCCACCACGCCCTGCTGATATCCTTTGTCTTTCTTTCCCTTTCCAAGACAGGGTCTTACTCTGTCACCCAGGCTGGAGTGCAGTGGCACAAACATGGCTCACTGTAGCCTCAATCTCCTGGGTTCAAGAGATCCTCCCACCTCAGTCTTCTGAGTAGCTGGGACCACAGGCATGAGCTACCACACCTGGCTAATTTATTTTTGGTAGAGGCAAGGTCTCACCATGTTGCCCAGGCTAACCTTGTCTTGTTTATGGACTAAATTTAAATGGAGGCATGCTTGACATAATGTAGGTTATTAAATGTATCATTTACATTAATTTATGTTTTTAGTTACTGCATAACCAATGTTGTCCCCTAACTTGAATTTTTCAGATAATGAAACTAGGGACTAAAAAGGTTGTATTGTCTTTCCTATTGTGATCTAGTATAGTTGTATATATTTTTTTGAGACGGAGTCTTGCTCTGTCGCCCAGGCTGGAGTGCAGTGGCGCGATCTCGGCTCACTGCAAGCTCCGCCTCCCAGGTTCACACCATTCTCCTGCCTCAGCCTCCCGAGTAGCTGGGAATACAGGCGCCCCCCCCCCACCACGCCTGGCTAATTTTTTTGTATTTTTTTTAGTAGAGACGGGATTTCACCGTGTTAGCAAGGATGCTCTCGATCTCCTGACCTTGTGATCCACCCACCTCGGCCTCCCAAAGCCCTGGGATTACAGGCGTGAGCCACCGCACCTGACTGACTAGTTGTGTACTGTTATTACATAGGGTTTATGGACCTTTACCCACACCCTATTCATGGATTCCAGGATGAGAACTCTTGTGGTATTTAGATTGATATGTGTGATACTACAGGGAAGATAGATCCTGCTTGAGCCTGGCATGAGAGCCTGGTTAGGAGCTCACCCTTTTGTTCTTCCTTGTGTTGCCAATTTATTGACAGCAAATATACCAATTAAATGGACACTATTAAATAACTTTATTTAAAAAAAGGCAAGATAGAAAATGGAGCAATAGGTATCAGTACATTCCACTCAAGTTTTAGAATATTTAAGGGTAGAATTGTATATTTTAGAAATTAGATAAGGATATAAAGGAGGGAGTGATAGAACAAAATTTGGAGTCAAAGGCAAGAAAGTGGAAAATTAGATGCAAAGGAAAGGAGACTTTTTCTGAGATTGGAAGACACAAGAGACATGAATTTGAGGAAAGGTGTCCTTATTCTCTTTTAAATAACATAGGAAATACATTTATCTAAATAAGGATGAAAGAGTTGGGGGGTAAAATACAGGATTTGGAGACCAGAAAGAGTTAATATGGCTGCTCTGGGGACTTTGTGGGGATTCAGCAAAGTTAGAGCCTTGCTCACCAAGGCTGGTTGAAGTCCTCCTTTGAAATTTGGGAACATAGTTTTATGATATGGTAGGTCTGTAATACAGATTTTTTTTGTTTTAACAGGTCAGTAAGATGTTGTCACCATGTCCAGAGTGTGGCATCAGAGCTAGTTTGTTCATTCACTTATTAAACTGTTTTAAATATTAAGGTGATCATTAAATATTGAGCACCTACTGTGAGCCAGGTACTAATGTAATGACATAGCAGTGAACAAAACAGATTAAAACCAACCCAACAAAAAATACCATGCAGCTACTCTAATGGAAGAGACATGATAAAACAAGATAAATTAGTAAAATTGTAAAAACTTGTAATGAGGGCATAAGCCATTCAATTATTAGTGGGGGATAAGCATTTTAGCTAGAGGGAAGATGAGGTGTAACATCTTGAGGTGGGACAACAGTGAGTCGGCAGAGTAGGCAGCGTAGCTGGAGGGAACAAGGGAAGAGGAGAGAGTAGGAGTTAAGTTTGAGAGGTAATAGGCAGAACCTTGGTGGACTAAGACCTTAGCTTTTATTCTGTGTGAGATGGGAAGCCATTGAAGGGGGTTGAATAGGCATGGTCTGATTTTGTTTGTTTGTTTGTTTGTTTTGTTTTTTTGAGTCAGAGTTTCACTGTGTCACCCAGGGTGAAATGTGGTGGTATGATCATGGCTCACTGTTGCCTCAAACTCCTGGGCTCAAGCAGTCCTCTCTCCTCAGTCTCCCAGGTAGTTTGGTCTGTAGGAGCACACCACCATGCCTGGCTAGTTTTTTGAGTTTTTTTTTTTTTTTTTGTAGAGACGACGTCTTGCTATGTTGCCCAGGCTGATCTCAAACTCCTGGGCTCAAGTGATCCTCCTGGCTTTGCCTCCCAGAGTGCTGGAGTGAGCCACCGTGCCTGGCCTAGTTTTTAAAATAATATATATAATATCTTTTTGAGACAGAGCCTTGCTGTGTCACCCAGGCCGGAGTGCAGTGACACCATACTGGCTCACTGCAACCTCTGCCTCCCAGGTTCAAGTGATTCTTGTGCTGCAGCTTCCCCAGTAGCTGGGACTGTACTAAATTAGCGTCCCCATGCCCAGCTAATTTTTGTATTTTTAGTAGAGATGGGATTTCGCCATGTTGGCCAGGCTGGTCTCGAACTCCTGAACTGTAGTGATCCACTCACCTTGGCCTCCCAAAGTGCTGGGATTACAGGCATGAGCCACCGTGCCTGGCCCTTTTATTTCTCTCTTAGTAAAGAAACTTGCTGTCAATAATTTTTATTGAGGTACAATTTATATATAATAAACTGTACCCATTGAAAGTATACATTTCTGTGAGTTTTGAAAGTTGTACTCACTGAGGCAAGCACCACCACAGTTAAGATAGAATAGTTCCAGCACTCTGAAGTTTTCTGGTGTAGCTTTGTAGTACATTCCTACCTCCACCTCCTGCCCTAGAAAACCTACTGTTGTTCTTTTCCGTCATGCAGGCTTTAACATGTTCACTTTGGTTTCTGTGTTGAGAACAAATTGTAGAAAGTCAGGGGTGAGAGTAAAGGGGAATTTGTCTTTTCAGTATTTCAAGTGAGAATGATAGTGGCTTAGACTGGAATGTTTGCAGTGGAGATAAGGGTTGGATTCTGGTTATCTTTTGGAGTTACTATGGACAAGAATTATGGATGGATGAGATACTGGGTTTTAGAATAAGAGGTAACAGCAACTCCAAGGCTTTTTGGCCTGGGCAGCTCCGTGGCAGAGCCGTGGAGGCTCTCAGGCAAGCAGATTGGGGAGAGGGGAGTATCAAGAGATCTAATTTGGACATATTTAGAGGCCTACAGGGCATTCAGTGGCTCTGTCACTTAGGCTGATGGCTATAAATTGAGAGCTCAGAGGAGAGAGGTGTGGCTACAGATAGAAAATATGGGAATTTTTAGTGTATTTGTGGTATTTATAGGTATCAGACTGGATGAGATTACCTAGGAAATAAGTGTAAATAAAGAGAAAGTTAGCATAAGGATTGAAGTGTTTGGGGCTTACCAAACATTTAATGATTTAAAGGACAATAGATTTAGTGAAATGGTGGTCTAGTAATGAGCTAGTGTCTCTACAGATAAGGGAGAAGTGATGTAAAAGGGAAGCACTAACTTGCATATGCTTTCATTAGAGCAGCTCCTTTTGATGAAATCCTTAGCTTCATCATGGGAGGAATAGCGATGGCTCCAAAAGAAGGAAAATGAAGGAACCAAAAATGTGGTAATAATATTAGAAGTCTAGAAAGAAAATAAAAAATTTGCGCAGACTCAAAATAGTCCATGAAAATGAAAAGCTTTTGAGCTATGGAAAACATCTGAGAGGGCTTAAGAACATTGACACTTACATATATTGTAAGCTTAAAAACCTAGGAATGAGTGATGTCCACCCTTAAGTCACAGTGAGGAGGCAGAGGTACCTTAACTGAGGAAAAGTCACAAAGGTGGAATGTAATCTGAAGAATGATTTTTTTTCCTGGAGAAGGAAAGTGGAAGGAAGAGACATCCATAATGAGATAAGGTCTTCGCTGGACACAATAGAAAGGAAAGGAGCTAGGTGAGCAAATTGGAGCTCCAAAGTTCTATAACTGGGAAGGTTTTGATGGAGGCAGTACATGTTAAACAGAATCAATTCTGTTAGTAGTAAAAAACATTCAGTACTAACTGCAAGTTTAAGTTACTTTGTTATCAAATTAACTTTTATAGAAAATAATACAAATAATGAAACAATTGGTTAAAAGAAGGCTATGAGGTACTATACTGTTTGGTTTGCCTAATTTGCCTTATTTCATTAATTGAAATATTTTCTTTCGAGCCTTCTCCAGAAGAGGTCAGCAAAATCCTAGTTACCAATCAGTTGGCTTGCTGTGCTTGGTTGGCTTGCATTGTTTTTGTGTATTATTTCATTGTAGAGGTATTTTATTTTAGCAGCTCCAGACCTGTGTTTGGGCTTTTAAATTTTGTTGCCAAGTCTAGAATCAGAGTATTTATTTGACTACAGACTTTTTTTTGTTGTTTTTTTAAAAAACCATATTTTAAAAAATAAAAACTAGAAACGGGGATTCACCATGTTGTCCAGGCTGGCCTCGAATTCCTGGGCTCAAGCAGTCCTCCTGCCTCAGCCTCCCAAAGTGCTGGGATTATAGGTGTGAGCCACTGCATCTGGCCTCACCATAGGTTTTTATATAGTGGAGACAGTGTTTTGTTTTTGCTTAAAGCTCTGCTTTTACTCAGTCCTAATATGTTTTCAGGATTACATTATAAGATTATTTTGTTTGGGTGGTTGGAACTTGATTAAAAAAAATTGAGATTAAGATTATTAAAACACTAAAGTTCTAATTTTGTTTATATGGAAATTTTAAGAGTTTGACGTTATTGTTTTGCCTGATTTTATTTTATTTAAGCATTACCTTAATTTTCAGAATCTGGTAATGAAAGGAAAATATATTGCTTTTCTTATACTTTTTCAGGTCTTTCTGTTAGATCGATGTTAACTTGCATAGATTCCTTAAGCTTAAACCTAGACTGATTGGCCTACCTTTCATTTAAAATAAAACCAACTACAGCAAAAAACTCCAGGAGATAACAAATGCCTTAAGTTGTAAATTAGAGACTTTTCCTTCTCTTTAGTATTTTTTCTTTACTGTTTATTCATTTAAAAATATTTCAAAGGCTTTCTTCTTCCTCTTCCGGAACGTTGTCTGCAGGCACTCAGAATGGTCCAGCATTTGACATACTGTCGTAGGCTTTTCTACAATACAGCCTCTAACAAAACAAGGCTGTCCCAGACCCTTGGTAATAGAGTTGTTTACCTTTTTACTAAGAACATTGGGAAAGCACCAAAATCTGCATGTGGCATGTGCCCAGGCAGACATGGAGGGGTTCGTGCTGTGAGACCTAAAGTTCTTAATGAGATTGTCCAAAGCAAAGAACATGTCAGCAGGGCCTGTGGTGGTTCCATGTGTGCTAAATGTGTTTGTGACAGGATCAAACATGCTTTCCTTATTAAGGAGTAGAAAATTGGTGTGTAAGTGTTGAAGGCACAAGCACAGAGTCAGCTAAATTAAAAAATGAAACCTTTTTAAGTAATAAAAATGAAAAGACTTGAAAAAATTTCATCTACTATGAATGCTTTTGGTTGGCTAAGCTAAGCCACATACTTAGTAAAACAAATGGCATTTTCATTCTCTTAATAATAACATGGCTTTGGCTTGATTAGTTAAAGCTTCTTTAATTCACATATATTTGTGAAAATATATGATTAAAAGTGAAGTTGAGGCTGGGTGCTGTGGCTCACACCTGTAATCTCAGCACTTGGGAGACTGAGGTAGGCAGATCACCTGAGCTCAGGAGTTTGATACCAGCCTGGGCAAAATGGTAAAACCCCGTCTCTAGAAAAAATAAAAAAGACATACCTAGGCTTAGTGGCTGCGCCTGTGGTTCTGGCTGCTCAGGAGGCCAAGGCGGGAAGAATACTCCAGGCTAGGAGACAGAGGTTGCAGTGAGCTGAGATTATGTCACTGCACTGCCTGGGTGACAGAGTGAGACTTTGGCTTGAAAAATAAAAGTGAAATTGAGACAGGGTTGTTGAAAAACCTTTTACTTCGATAATATTAGTAACATAGCTACTTTCTTTTTTTTTTTTTTTTTTTTTTTTTTGAGATGGAGTCTCACTCACTCTGTTGCTTGGACTGGAGTGCAGTGGCATGATCTCGGCTCACTGTAGCTTCCGCTGCCCAGGTTTAAGCAATTCTCCTGCCTCAGCCTCCTGAGTAGCTGGGATTACTGACGTGCACCATCACACCTGGCTAATTTTTATATTTTTAGTAGAGATAGGGTTTCACCATGTTGGCCAGGCTGGTCACAAACTTCTAACCTCAAGTGTTCTGCCCACCTATCACTTGTTTTTATTAGTGTGTGTGTAAACCCAATGTTAAATGACTGCATAGTATTCCATTATATTGCATTGCATTCTCCATTTATTGGAAATGTTTGGGTTAGTACCTAAGGTAGAGACTGAATTGTCTACCATATTCTACATTCCACACTCGGTGAGGGAAGGTAGGCACATAAAGCAATGGCAATATGGTGTAATACATGCTAATGTAGAGTAAGCACTCAGCATTTTGAAGACATGGACTAGAGACTTTTCACCCATTATTGGAGTTGTGGGGGAGGGGCAACGCAGAAAAGGTGATAATGCATGTGTCCTATGTATAATTGTGTATGCGCATGGGCAGACACGGCATATGCCAGGCAGGAAAGTGTTGGGATGGTGGGAGTAAAAATCTGATGTGAATTTTATTTGACTTAACTGAGACCTATAGTTGCCTAGGTTAATTGCCTGAGTTAAAATGAGTAATCAAAAAATGAAGCGTACATAACTTAAACATTTTTGCTGAATACGTAAATGAATGTTTAGAAATTTGTTTTATATAGAGCCAAAGTCATACTTTGGAGTCTAGATACGTTAATTGGGGTTTCTGGTCACATTTCTTGAATAAAACACATTTAAATGTGTACATAATCTAATGGTTTGCAGCTTTTATTTATTAAAGCGGAGCCAGAACTTGTAGACAATTGAAAAGCTATTAGAGATACCCTAATGAGACATGTTACAGTTTTTGTTCTCAATTTTTACTGTAATTCTGCAGTACATCGCTTTTTAAGGTAGTGACTTTTTTTTTTTTTTTTTTTTTTTTTTTTGAGATGGGGCCTCTGTTGCTCAGCCTGGAGTGCAGTGGGGCAGTCACAGCTCCTGGGCAGGTGATCCTGTCACCTCAGCCTCCCAAGTAGCTGGGACTACAGGCAAGCACCACCATACCTGGCTAATTTTTTGTATTGAGACACAGGATCTCCCTATGTTGCCTAGGCTGGTCTAGAACTCCTGGGCTCAGGTGATCCTCCCACCTTGGCCTCCCAAGGTACTGGTATTGCAGGCGTGAGCTACCGAGGAAATGACCTTTAGTAAGCCTTCCAAAAGCTATGAACTCCAGTTTTCATATAAATAAGTCTTTAGTTTTAGTAGAGTGGGATTTGTTTTGTTTTACTGTTGTGTGGCCAGCACTCTAAAATGGTATCTGAATATGATAACTGTTCTTCTGTAAAACATTAATGCTGCTGGTGCACAGAAAGCCCCAGAGAGTTGGTTGTTCCATTAAGTTAGAGAGCAGGACAATATTTCTATTTTTTTTTTTTTTTTTTTTTGAGACGGAGTCTTGCTCTGTCGCCCAGGCTGGAGTGCAGTGGCGCGATCTCGGCTCACTGCAAGCTCCGCCTCCCGGGTTCACGCCATTCTCCTGCCTCAGCCTCCCGAGTAGCTGGGACTACAGGCGCCCGCTACCACGCCCGGCTAATTTTTTGTATTTTTAGTAGAGACGGGGTTTCACCGTGTTAGCCAGGATGGTCTCGATCTCCTGACCTCGTGATCCGCCCGCCTCGGCCTCCCAAAGTGCTGGGATTACAGGCGTGAGCCACCGCGCCCGGCCGACAATATTTCTATTATGTTCCATAGTTTGGGAAACTGTTCTCAGTATGAGGCTAAAGGCGTTCAAGGCAGAAAACCATGAAATAGCTGGGGCCTAAAGAGGCCAGATCCTGAAGAGTTTTCTGCACCATACTAAGAGTGACCCTTTCCTAAGTGCTCGGGGGAACTGTTGAAGAGTTTGTCAGGAAAGTGATGCTACTGAATTTATACTTTGGAAAAAGCCTTCTGGGCACTGAGTGGAAGGTAGCTTTGATGACTTGAGGAGGTCCAGAAGAATGGAGACCTGAACTTGGGTTTATGGCAGCTTGGATGGAGAGAATGGGTATTAATGAGTACAGTTCCTAGATCTTAGTGTTGGAATATTTGCTGTCCCCCTTTTGGGCCTGAAGTGCTCGAAGGTGTTCACTGTAACACAAACATCCTTGGCCACAGAGCTTTTACTGAATGTAGGTTTTTTTTTTAGGATTTTCAAACAATTAATTTATTTTATACTAAACACTACTATAGGTGGTATGACACAAAGATTCACAGGATAAGAAATATTCCTATGTCATGGAGTTTTCAGTCTTGTGGGAAAGACAAAGGTTTGAGTGCTACAAGACAGGGAAGAACTACAAAGCAGGCAGGATTACTATCTCTTCCAGGGTATGAACACTTAAGTTCTTGATTAGGGGTGAAAGTTTTTTTTTTTCTCTGAGATGGAGTCTTGCCCAGGCTGGAGTGCAGTGGCGTGATCTTGGCTCACTGCAACCTCCACCTCCTGGGTTCAGGTGATTCTCCTGCCTCAGCCTCCTGAGTAGCTGGGACTGCAGAAGCCCACCACCACTCCCGGCTAATTTTTGTGTTTTTAGTAGAGACGGGGTTTCACCATATTGGCCAAGCTGGTCTCAAACTCCTGACCTTATGATCCACCCGCCTTGGCCTCCCAAAGTGCTGGGATTACAGGCATGAGCCATCGCGCCCAGCCCCAAAAGTGTTTTTTAACAATACATGAAAATGATGTTTTACACATTGTTTTTATGATTTCTTTTCATGTCATTATCAGGTAATAGCTAAGAGAAAAGAAGATTCTGGGAAGATCAAACTTTTGCTTCATTGGATGCCTGAAGACATGTAAGTATTTGAAATATTATGCGTAAGTAATAAGTTCATGTTTTATTTTTGTTAAAATCTTACACACAAAAATTATTTATTAAATTCAAATAAAAAGAAATTACATTTTACAACGTTTTGAGGTTGTCAGGATTAAAGAGATAATCTGAAAGGTCTTAGACTATCAGGTTCACGTTTTACGCTTCAAAACTTAAGCCCCCCCCTTTTCTTTTTGCTGGAGGCGGTGGCTCACGCCTGTAATCCCAGCACTTTGGGAGGCTGGGGGAGGCCGGCAGTTCGAGACCAGCCTGGCCAACATGGTAAAACCCTGTCTCTACTAAAAATACAAAAATTAGCCGGGTGTGGTGGTGCGCACCCATAATCCCAGCTTCTCGGGAGGCTGAGGCACGAGAGTCACTTGAACCCGGGAGGCAAAGGTTGCAGTGAGCCGAGATCATGGCACTGCATTCTAGCCTGGGTAACAGAGTGAGACTGTCTCAAAAACAACAAAACAAACAAAAATCTTAAGCTTTTTAAATCTTGTGTGGTGTTTTTTGTTTTGTTTTTGTTTTTTTGTTTTGTTTTTTGAGATGCTCAACCTGGGCATCAGTGAGACTCTGTCTCAAAAATAAAAAAAAGTAGTTATAGAAAATTTAAATCATTTTTAGCATTTTTAGTGACCTCCAAGCAGTATACAAGCAGCCATAGCTGTGCCTTTGTTTGAATCTTTTATTTAAAAAATTTGTAAATGTTCTCTAGTGCACGGTGAATGGTATTTTATAGAAAAAGCAATTGACTAATTTTCTAGCAGTGATTACGTTTTTCTTTAAGTTTTAGTGCCCATTTAGAGCTTAGTTCATATATTTCATGTGATTTTTAAATCTTTTTTATTAAAATTTTCTTTTTATAAAAGGAAATGAGGGTATATTATAGACATATTGGACAAAATTAATAAGCATCAAGAATAGAATAAATTTCATTGAAGGAGATTTCATTATGTGTACCTAATTCACATATGTGGCCAATGGCTGGGCGCAGTGGTTTATGCTGGTAATCCCAGTGCTTTGTGAGGCTGAGGCAGAAAGATTGCTTTTAGGGCAGGAGTTTGAGATCAGCCTGGGCAGTATAGTGAATCCCCGTCTCTACAGGAAAACAAAAAAAGAAATTAGCTGGTTGTGATGGTGTCGCCTGTAGTCCCAGATACTCAGGAGACTGAGGCGGGAAGATTGATTGAGCCCAGGAGGTTGAAGCTGCAGTGAGCCGTGATTGCACCACTGCAACTCAAGCTTGGGTGACAGAGTGAGACCCTGTTCAAAAAAGTCAAATTCAAATGTGTATATTCCTAATGTTTTGGAAATTGATTAATCCAAATATCAAAATACATTCATTTGAATTTTCTTGTAGAGTTGAATTTCTTTGAATTCAGTGTTATGGCCGCATGCATTTTTTTTTTTAAATGGAGTTTAGTCTTACAGGGTTTTTATTTATTTATTTATTTTTTTAAATGGACTTTAATCTTACAGGTTTTGTTTCTGTTTTTTGTTTTTTTGGGTTTTTTTGGAGAGATAGTCTCGCTTTGACGCCCATGCTGCAGTGCAGTGGTGCACTCTTGGCTCACTGCAACCTCTGCCTCCTGGGTTCAAGCGATTCTTGTGCCTCGTTCTCCGGAGTTGATGGGAATACAGGTGTGCGCCACCATGCCCAGCTAATTTTTGTATTTTTAGTACAGATGGGGTTTCACCATGTTGGCCAGTGTGGTCTTAAACTCCTGGGCTCAAGTTATCTTCCCCCCTTGGCCTCCCAAAGTGCTGGAATTAGAGGAAGGAGCCACCGCACTGGGCCCTTTTATTTCTCTCTTAGTAAAGAAACTTGCTGTCAGATTTCCAGCAAGTCAAAATCAAGTATGAATTTCACTCATTGAGTTAAAAGCTAGCCAGTGTGTTCTGACAAATTTCTAATTTGATAAGATATTGCCACTGAAAATGTTTAATTTATTCCTGAATTCATGTTTAAAATTTAACACTGCCATTTCTTATCTGGGACTCCAAGTCCTGCTATTAAGGTTGATAGCTGAGCTTCCCTGGCTTCTGGGAAACTTGTTCACTTAACGTGGACTGATCAGAGTAGCAGAAAATGCCAGAATGTGAAGGCACATGGAAGTGTAAATCTAAAATTAATGTTATTTTATTATTGACTTGTTTTTTAATTCATAGTCTGCCTGATGTGTGGGTGAATGAAAGTGAACGACATCAGTTAAAAACTAAAGTAGTTCATTTATCAAAGCTACCCAAAGATACTGCCTTGCTTTTGGACCCAAACATATACAGGTAATTTAATTCTTGCCTTTATGTTTTACTTTTTGATTTGTAATTTTCTCTCCCCAAATTTTGGATAAATTAGGACTTAGTTTTAAGTGCTGAATTTTAATACCAAGCATATCTCATTACTTCCTGGCTTTTTTTTTTTGGATGTGGACTCACAAAGAGTTAAAAATTGTAGAATCCAGAAAAACAGTATTTTGCTAATAAAGTTTATATGCTTGTTTAATCCCAGATTTATCTTAAGTATGTTAGATTGTAATATACATAGTAATTTGAAAATAAGTGCCCTTTAACAAGGTAATTCTTTTTATAATAACAGACTTTTGTGGACCTAAGAATATGTTGCATGAGTCTGAATACCAAAACTGTCTGATTTTTTTTAGCTTACCCTTTCTCCAAACTTTCCAAAAGAGCAATTCAAATATTATTTGTTTTTTAAGACATAGCTTAGAGTGTTCACATTTCTAGTAATTTTATGTTTTGAGCTTTTTTTAGTGTGCTGTGCTTATGAAGGTATGTGGGGGAAGGAGAAGAGACCAACATTTCTCTTTTATGTGCTGAGTCACTTTGCTAGGTGCTTTGCATATACGTCATCCTCACGGCTGCTCTGTGAAGTAGGTTTTACTATCTCTGCTTTACAGGTTGGAAGACTGAGGCAAGAGGTTAAATAGTTAATCTGCCCAAGTTTGCACGAATGTGGTTGAACTCCGTAGTGCCTGTATCCAAATGATGTACACGAGAGTGATTTAAAAAGTGGTGGAAATGCTTAAAACCAGCTTTTAAAAGGCACTCTTATTGAAAGGACTTTATATCTTTTTTCAATGAAACTTTGTAAATTTTAGCTATCATAAAGATAGCTAATTTTATATTAATTAAGTGCTTTGAAGGGTATATTCATTCCACGATGCACCTTTTTGGAGTGCTATTCACCTGGAGATTTCCTGTAATTTGAGACATTATTCTGTGAGTGAAATTCTAACATAATGGGCATTGCTATGTAGAAGCATAGTTTTCCCTATTACAAAAAAAGGTTTTTTTGGCTGGGCCCAGTGGCTCATGCCTATCATCACAGCATTTTGGGAGGCTGAGGCGGGCAGGTCGCTGAAGTCTAGGAGTTTGAGACCAGCCTCGGCAACATAGTGAGACCCTGTCTCTACAAAAAATACAAAAATTAGCCAGGCATGGTGGCACATGCCTGTGGTCCCAGCTACTCAGGAGGCTGAGGTAGGAGGATTGCTTCAGCCTGGAAGTTCGAGGCTGCAGTGAGCCAGGATTACACCACTGCACTCCAGCCTGGCTGACAGAGCGAGAACCTGTCTCAAAAAAATTTTTTTCTTCTCAAACATCTTTTGGTGAAAGTGCTAATTAATACAATAAAACTTATTCTTTGTGGAATGAACTAGATCATCAAGGAGAAGAAGATTGAGAGTAATCTACCAAAAATTTGGGAAGGTTACGAGTTACTTCTCTATAAAGAAAAATAATTGAGTGTTGTTGATTTATTTGTACCTAATTTAGAGTTATTTCTGTTTACTCTTTGGAGAGATGAATTAAAATTAGCATCCTAAAAGAGTGATATTTTGGGAGAGCCACTCTGCCTTTTAGAACTAGTCGTAAACCTCTCTTAGAGAGTTGTCAAAGGGCCATGAATCTTAAATTAAGATTAATCTGTGTTTCTGCCTGCATCCTGCTTCCTTCTTTCCAAGAGTCTTGCTTTCTCACCAAACCAGCTTATTTTTTTTCTGTTCTTATGCCATATAGGAAGCAATTTAGACATTTTAGTGAAAGTGACTTAAAACAAAATTTAAGCTTGAACTGATGTTCTGAAGTGCATAGGAACAATGTTGCATATTCTCAAAATGTGTGTGATTCCACAAGTCTTGTTGATTTTATTCTTGGAAATAAGGTTGTTCTTAAGATATATTAGGTGCTTCTGTAGATTTAATTTTCCTTACCTGTATCAAAAAAGCCGTTTTGGCCCGGTGAGGTGGTTCACGCCCATTATCCCAACACTTCGGGAGGCCGAGGTGGGTGGATCACTTGAGGCCAGGAGTTTGAGACCAGCCTGGCCAACATGATGAAACCCTGTTTCAACTAAAAATGCAAAAATCAGTCGGACGTAGTGTTGCACGCCTGTAATCTCAGCTACTCTGGAGGCTGAGGCACGAGAATCACTTGAACCCAGGAGGTGGAGGTTGCAGTGAGCCGAGATCACGTCCTACACTCCAGCCTCAGCTACAGAGCAAGAGTCTGTCCAAAAAATAAAAAAGGCCATCTTAAAACTTAATTTTGACTCTAAACCTCTGTGCTTTCACTATTCTGGAAATCAGAATTGAGTGTACTGTAAAGTGGCATAGAGTCATAGAAGCCCCTACATTTGTCCTAGTGTACAATCTTTTCTTAAATTTCTGGATTTTGACTGGGAAAATTTGTGAAATTAATTAAAAGAAGAAAAACAATTATTCTTACTTGTTTTTAGGAGAAATAACTGCCTGCTTGTGCACATGTCAAAATGAAAGTATGGCAAACCTTCTGCAAAATAGATATATTCCTTCAAAATGAGTCTAACAGGAATATACAGTTGGTCCTGTGTATCCACAACTTCCACATCCATGAATTCAACCAACTGCATATCAAAGCTATTTAGGGGAAAAAGATAACAATACAACAATACAAAATAATACAAATAAGACCAATATAGTGTAACAATGATTTACATAGCATTTATATTATATTATTGTAAGTAATCTTGAGGTGATTTAAAGTATACAGAAGGATGTATGTAGGTTATTTGCAAATACTGCTATTTCCTTGGATTTTGGAATCTGCAGGGGATTCTGGGGACCCCCCACTCCCACTGTGCATGCCGAGAGACAACTGTATTTATTTGGGATTTAAGCATTGGGGTTTGTTGTTTTTGAGACCACTTCTCTCTCTGTTTCTAGGCTCATCTTGAACTCCTAGGCTCAAGCAGTCTTTCTGCCTTGGCTTCCCAATGTGCTGGGAAGATTACAGGCATGAGCCTCTGGGACCCAGCCAAGCATCAGTTTTAAAGTATTAGTTGGCTAAAATATATGTATTACACATGGAATTCTTTCTTAGAAATGCACTAGCAGGCTACATTTAAAACTTCTATTAAACAACTATATTATGTAACTAAGTATAGATCCATATGTATAAATGTTTTGGAAATACATTTTTATTATAGTCTATGATCATCATATTGCCTGTATCTTATTAATATTTTTAATGTCTCTTGAAGCACTCAAATGTGTTTGATTCAGTTGAATAAAAGGATTTCTTTTTCTCTTTTTCTAGAACAATGCCGCAGAAGAGGTTGAAGAGGTAAAAAATAAATAAATACATAAAAAGCAAACAAGCGGGGACACCTGCAGTCTTAGTCACTGACAATGGGTTTAGGAAAAGTTGCACATTAGAGTCAACCCCTTCCTTTTTTTTTTTTTTTTTTTAAATCCAGTATTTAGGATAATATTTATGCTTAGTGTAAACATTCTGTGAATGAAGTAGACTCTTCGGTGGAATATATTAATATATTACTGTATATCCACATTTTCATGGAATGGTACTGTGGGAGACTGAGCAAACACTCTTTTGGCAACTTAGTAGAACAGCTTCTTAAAGGCTTTGCATGCTTGCTGCTTTAAGCTGCTTTTTTTTTTTCTTTTCTTCCCTTTAGTGATTTCAGTAGTTTATATTGGAAAGAAAAACAATTACAACATGTGCCCTTACAAATACCAAAAGCACTGTAAGGATATTTGTCTTGACAGTGTTTATTGATTTGAAGTCATATTAGGAAATATTTAGACAATGAAAATTATCAAGAGATAATTTACCTTTCAATTATGATAAATAGATGTGATTGGTTGCCATTTGTGTTCTTTTGCAGAACTCTGATAAGAAAAGTGTTCAATTTGTATTTAAGCAAACAGTGAACGACGTTTGCAATCAACTAAAAATTCGTCTATCGAATTAGGGCTGAAAATTACTGTTAAAGAGTGTTGCAGTATGTCTGGTGGCTCCCTTTTCAGGACTAGGGCTTTCTCATGGAGTACAGTATGTTAATATTTACCTATATAACTAATCTGTTAACGGTTTTTGAAAAACCTTTCAAATTATTTGAATAATCTTCATATTTTCATTTAACCTATATGACTCTAATTTTTTTTCTGAGGAAATCATTTGGTTTTTGAGTTGTTTTTTCTTAATGTAAGAAAAATTGTATTTTTTTTACAAGTATCTTCAAACTGAATCTTTTATGCACCAAAGTTGGTCTTGAAAAGGAAAATAAAATCACTTTCTTGCTTGGTAAGCAAGAAGCCATATCGATTTTTTTTAACTTACAGAAATGGAAATATGTGTAACTTGTTAGTATTGTATTAAACAAATGTTGCATAGAGATAATAGAACATTGCTTGTAAATAATTCAGCAGATTTGTAATATATTTTTATATTTTGAAATGTACTGTAGATGTTTTCTAGAGGCATGAAAGTTAAATGTATATATTATGGTAGAAATAATATTGAAGGATATTGTAATTCACTAGTGCTGCCAGAGGAATTGTTAATAAAAGCACCTTCTTTAACAATAAATGTCTTTCACAGACTTAAGGGACTATCTACTACTGTTAATATCTATAAGAACAAAACACATTGAACATCCTTCCAGAAAGTCTTTGAGGGAGGACCTATACCCATAATAGAATTATGGCACTCATTTCTGACAGTGATCAAGAAATCAGTTATTTCCTTACTGTTGGAAGGACATTGTAAAGTATGTGGTTATATGCAGTGAAACTGCAGAAAATACTCCTGATTGAGGAGTTTTCACTTTACTACAGTGATATAAAAACCAGCAGTTTTTACACTAAATTTTTTAAAGAAATATTAGACAAAAATATAGAATTAAAACCTTTGGTTCCAAAATGGGAAAGGTTCCACGATACATAAATCATTTCTCATTTGCTTTAAAAAATTTAAAAGTGTAAAAATTATGAGAGACTTTATTCGTTAACAATGGGGTAAAGAGCTATATACATGAAAATGAGTCTTATAAAGCACTGCTACTATAAGACATTCTGGAATGGTTGTTTAATAAGGGTATTATCCATTTGATCTATAGCAATGTGATTTTATTTTTAAAAAGAAAAGCAGTGTGTTTTCTTTTTTTGTTGTTTTCTTTTGCTTAAGCACTTCATCAATTGCTTTATTCTGTATCTGCAAAGTAATCTGCAATCTCTTTTGTTCTTTTTAAAATTTGATTTGTTATAAAATTGCCAAATAGAAGTGTTTCAGATACATAGTTTGTACCTGTATTTTTATTTTATTGCCTCATGTTCTTGTAAGTCATTCTTAATTGACCAATGATTGTAGACCTTGCTTGAGTATTTTTTCTAATAAAACAAAGCAAATCACATTTAGCTTCAAATTGTAACAATTCAATTGAATTTTAAAATGACACCTGAAAAGATACATCTGATATTTTCTATATAGAGCACAGTAAATAAGTTTTTTCATTGTGTAGAAATACTTAGATGTCAAAACCAGATTTCGTGATCCTTGATTAACTTCTGAGTACTCAATGAATCATAATCCTTTTGCTGCTTATCTGATGTTGGTTTGATACTGTTGATTAACACACCAAAAAGAATATGGAATTGAAATGAGCTAGCTTTATAACTTGTATGTATACATATATACACATAACATCCAATTATGACTGGGTAATAAGTGTGAAAATTTTAATTTGTGGTTTTCATTTATTAATGTCTGCCCATCTGTGTTGTTGCTCCTACCTTCAAATATGACATATTTGTAATATGACACCTGAAATATTAAGTCTGTTGTCCAGAATTTATGTATTGTTCAGCATCAAGCAAACTACAGCTCACAAGCATACCCATTTATATGTTGTCTATGCCTGCTTTCTCCTGCAGTGGCAGAATTGAGTGGTGAGACCTTAGGTCCTGCAAGCCCCCAATTTTTACTACAGGTTGGCAATCCCTAATCCAAAAATCTGACATAAAAAATGCTCCAAAGTTCAAAACTTTCTGAGTGCTGACATCATGCCGCAAGTGGAAAATTCCACGCCTGACCTCATGTGACTGGTCATAGTCAGAACAATTAAGACTTTGTTTCATGCACAAAATTATTAAAACTGTTGTATAAAATTACCTTCAGTCTGTGTGTATAAGGTGTATGTGAGATATAAATGAACTTTATGTTTAGTCTTGGATCGCATTTCTGAGTCTCATTATGTATATGCAGATACTCAAAAATCTGAAAAAATCAAAAATCTGAAATACTTCTGGTCCCAAGCATTTCGGATAAGGGATACTCAGCCTGTCTCTGGTCCTTTAAGAAAAAGTTTTCGATTCCTTTGTCTAGTTGACAAAAAGTTTGGAAACATAAACTTAGACCACACAACTTGCATTTTAATATGACAATGTTGATCTTGGTAATAAGCCAGTACATTAAATTTTAGTGAAAGCTGTTTCATGTATTTTACAGTAAATACTGCCATATTAGGTACCTACAACAAATGGTGGTTTTTGGAAACTTTTACATTGGGTTTTTAAAGTTATTAATAGTCCATCATGTCATCATTTGTGTTTCTGTATTTATTTTGCTAAGAACTAAATAAGATTTTGTACATCAGATTGTGTTTGAACCGTAAGGCACATCTGCTTTATCTAAAAGAATCTTAAGGTGGAAATAGTGTAAAATTTAAAATTTTTTATATTTCTAATAAACTTTTTATATATAAATGTTACCTAAAGTGGACACACGTTACTTCTGAATTTCACATGAAATTAAAGATGGACAATAATTATCTCTCAATATTTTAAGATTTGTTTTACTAATTGAAAACAGTATGTCAGTAAATCTTTGGCCTTAGTGCTTTTTTCCCCCTTTTACACATTAATAAAATGTTTTAAATATGGTAATACTCTTAAAACGGTAGAATTTGCCACAGTTGTTTAAAGCATTTTTATTTTTTCTTTGAATTCTTAATTCATGGTGAACAGATGTTGGGTTCTTAAAATATAAAAATGAGAAAATATGTATTAAAAATACTTGATAGAGGGTTTTCTCTTTAATCACAACTTAAGAAACCTTTAATACCTCTGCATAAGTTCTCTGAAAGAACTTAAATTCTTAGTTTATATGAAAACTGATATGTATGTCTGTGTAACAAAGCCTGTTGGGTACAGGTCTACAAGGAGATACTTTGTTTCTAAAAAAGGAGTTAAATTGTGTCATCTGAATTTTTTTTTTGAGATAAGTGGACATTTTGGGGATTTTGGTTAAAACATATTTCTCTATTCTAAAAATTACAGAATATGTATTCATAAAAGGGAAGAAATTGTTAGAAAATTTCCTGTGTACATAGTTTGTTTTTAAATTAAAGAATCTTGTGACCTGGTGTAGGACATTTTGCATTTGTAACACTGCAGTTTTAATATATTTGCTTTTTTTTTTTTTAATTAGAATATGTTTAACATTTAATGGTTATGAGGCTCTGTAGCCTTAAAATGTTTTATAGTAGTAAAATGTATTATTTTCATCTTAAAAAAACTAAATATTTACATTGCATAATTTATTTATTGAATCAAGTTTACATGGTCTAACACATGGTTCTGTTAATCTGAAAATTAAAAAGGATTTGTAAGCAGGTTAGAGCAGGAATTGCAACCCAGATTTTTTTTTTCTAGGTCAGAATTCTTTTCACTATACCAAACTGCTGCTCACAGTGTGAGAACATGAATGTACATTGTGATACCACTATAAAGTTGTGTCCAGTGTTTCTGCCACAGCCAGTCTCTAGCATGATCATTTATGGCACAAAATAGTCTGTAAAATTTGTTAAATGAGTATTATAGGTGAGTAATTTTTACAGTAAAATACTTTGGAGAATTAACAGTGATAAAACAGTAGTAGGGTTGAAGTGACCTGGCTTAAGCCACATTCTGTGATAGTGTCAGGTACCTTTTCATAAGAACCTTATATACGGATATAGTGGTCATGCCTGTAATCCCAACTACTTGGGAGGGTAAGAAGGGAGGATTGCTTGAGGCCAGGAGTTCCAGGCTACAGTGAGTTATGATTGGACCACTGCATTCCAGTCTGGGTGACACAGCGAGACCCCACCTCTTTATTTTTCGCTACGGAGTCTTGCTCTGTTGCTGAGGCTGGAGTGCAGTGGTGTGATCTCAGCTCACTGCAACCTCTGCTTCCGGCTTCAAGTGGTTCTTGTGACTCAGCCTCCCACGTAGCTGGGACTACAGGTGCGTGCCACCATGCCCAGCTAATTTTTATATTTTTTAGTAGAGACGGGGTTTTGCCATGTTGGCCAGCCTGGGCTTGAAATCCTTACCGCAGGTGATTCTCCCACCTCTGCCTCCCAAAGTGCTGGCATTACAGGCATGAGCCACTGTGCCTGGCCCCCGCCTGTTTAAACAACAACAAAAGTTCTAATAAAAGGAACTGTGCTTCAGTTTGTTTAGACATTCTTAGTGTAAAGGGTTATTGATGTTATGTTTTTACATATTGGATGTAATATTTTGGCTTACTTGATTTTATTTAAAAATATTCCTTTTTGTCAGTCCTGTTTTATGATGTAAATAACTTTTTTTTTTTTTTTTTTTTTTTTTTTTGAGACAGATTCTTACTCTCTCGCCCAGGCTGTAGTGCAGTGGCGGGATTGTAGCTCGCTGCAGCTTCAAAACGCCTTGGGCTCAAGTGACCCTGTCGTGTTGGCCTCCCGAGTAGCTAGGCCTCCAGGCATGCACCACCACGCTGGCTTTTTTAATATATTGCCCAGGCTGGTCTTCAACTCATGGTATTACAGGTGTGAGCCGAGCCACTGCACCTGGCCCAACATTTTTTTTTAAAAAACACTATTTTGAAGGAGCTACGCAGTATTTGGTTTCCTGTTTTTTGAGATGGAATCTCTCTCTCTTGCTCAGGCTGGGGTGCAATGGCACAGTCTCTGCTCACTGCAGCTGCTGCCTCCCGGGTTCAAGCGATTGTCTTGCCTCAGCCTCCTGAGTAGCTGGGATTACAGACGCACACCACCACGCCCGGCTAATTTTTGTATTTTTAGTAGAGACTGTTTCACCATGTTGGCCAGGCTGGTCTGGAACTCCTGACCTTGTGATCCATCCACCTCAGCCTCCCAAAGTGCTGGGATTACAGGCATGAGCCACCATGCCTGGCCAGTTTCTTTCTCCCTTCCTCCATCTTTCCCTCCCTCCCTTCCTTCCCTCCCTCCCTCCCTTGTTCCGTCTTTCTCTCTCTCCTTCCTTCCTTTTTCTTTCTCTCTTTCTTCCTTTTTCTCTCTCTTTCTCTCTCTCTTCTCTCTCTCTTTTTTATTTTAAACAGAGTTTCACTCTTTTGACCAGGCTGGAGTGCAGTGGCACAATCTTGGCTCACTGCAACCTCCACTTCCCAGGTTCAAGCAATTCTCTTGCCTTTGCCTCCGAGTAGCTGGGATTACAGGCACGTGCTACCATGCCGGGCTGATTTTTGTATTTTTAGTAGAGACTGGGTTTCGCCAGGATGGTCTTGAACACCTGACCTCAGGTGGTTTGCGCCCCTCCGTCTCCCAAAGTGCTGGGATTACAGGCGTGAGCCACCGTGCTCGGCCTGGTTTCTTTATTTGAATGTTTTGTCTTGATCCCAGAGCGTTGCTGCTTTCAGAGGTCCTTTTTTCCTCTTCAGTGTTCAGATGCTTCTGCTGAAGAATACCTATGTTTAACTAGTCTTTATTATGAAATTGCAGTGAACTTGCGTATTTCTGTTGAAAACTGAATTTATATTTGGATGCCTAATGCATCTTGTGTGTACATAAGATTATTATGTTTTGGGGGCCTTTTTTGGTTAGAAAAACTATTTTTAGAGGAAGGTGTGTAGCTAGGAAATAGTAATAGATTGTAAAACTGTGATGGCTTACTCTTGAGAGCTGGGCTCAGTGCAAGTAGTTTAGTATAGATGTCATCGAGCATTGCAGGAGAATGGGTCATAAGGTTCCCAGCTTGTATCTGCTTGAATTTCATAAATTAAAAGAGAGCCTAGTTATTTTTTTAATGCCCGTAAAGTAAATGTCAGTCTTTGTAGAAGTTAGCTTATTTAAATTTCAGACTTTTGAATTCTTATGTGACCTCCACAAATCTGAAAGATCTGATTTCTTTTTAAATGTAATTTCATAAGTCAGCAGTTTTTTTCAGAATTTGTCCTAAGGATCAATAGTATTTTTAAAGTAACTTTTTATATTAAGTTATAATGACCAAATTGAAGAAATCACTTATAGAAAGTAGGAACAAAATGGAAGTCTTTACTTTCAGTTAACCACACCTTCCTGGTCTCCTGATTAATATTTTTCTTTTGTGCTTTTTAAAATTGTTTAACACTCAGTTCTATGGTTTGGCCTTTTTTTTTTTCTTTCTTTCTTTTTTTTTTTTTTGAGACATTCTTGCTCTGTCGCCCAGTCTGACTCGGCTGTGGCTCGATCTCGGCTCACTGTACTCTCCGCCTCCTGGGTTCACACAATTCTCATACCTCAGCCTCCCGAGTAGCTGGGACTACAGGCACGGCTTACTCAGAGCGCTCACATAGATCTTTCTTCCTTTCCTTTCCCTTTCCCTCTTTCCCTTTCCCTTTCCTTTTCCTTTTCCCTTCCCCTCATTTCCTTTCCTTTTTTTTTTTTTTTTTTTTAAAAAAGATACTGTCACCCAGGCTGGAGTGCAGTGGCATGAATATGACTCATTGCAACCTCCACTTCCCTCATTTAAGTGATTCTCCTGCCTCAGCCTCCTGTGCCTTAGCTGGGATTATGGGCATGTGTCACCATGCCCAGCTAATTGTTGTATTTTTGGTAGAGATGAAGTTTCACCATGTTGCCAGGCTGGACTTGAACTCCTGACTTCAGATGATCCTCCCGCCTTGGCCTCCCGAAGTGCTGGGATTATAGGGGTGAGCCACCACGCCTGGCCTGAAAATATACTTTGAATGATATTTGTGTAGTTTAATTTCCTAGAAGACACTGTTAACTGACTTAAAGAATTTTGTTCATTATAAGTTGTGAGTTGCATTATAAGTTTTGGCATTGCCAAAATGTTTTCCTTAAAAGGTGATACCAACATAAACTTCCATCGACTGAGTGTGAGTAAATATTGTTGCTCACACTGTGTTACTATTACTCTAGTCTAAGGTGGACAAATGACATAAGTATCTTTCAGTCCATTTAAGTTGTACAGTTAGATGAGTTTTGACAGATGTATATGTAATCACCAAACAAGATACAGAACATTTCCATCACCTTGCATAGGTTCCCCCATGCTTCCTTCCTTTGATCCTTAGCCCCAGGCAACCACTGATCTACTGTGTGGCACTATAGATTGGTTGCATTTTCTAGAATTTTATATAAATGGAATAATAACTGTATACTCTTGTGTATGTTTTCCAGCATAAACGATTTTGATTGAAATGCATCACTAATACTGTAAAAAATATTTGCATTTTTTACTTCTCCAGTGATATTGAACATATTTTTTTCTGTAGCTTTTAGTTATTTATACTTGAAGTAGATACTGGAGACACTAAAAATTATCTAAACTCTTCTGACTTCAGATTGCCCTTTAAGATTTACTAAATAAATAAAAAAGAGTTCTTGTTCTGGAGTATGGCTGGGCAGCATTAAAGACATTAAGGCAGCTTAAAAATGAATTTTTGTCTGTTTAATCAGTTTCAATTTATTATCAGTTTTTAAGGTATTTATGTGGCTTATGATGGGGGTCTTTATGTTTCTATGTGCTGGAGATGTTAAAACAAGTATAATTTGTTGCTGTTATACTAGCAATGTTATCAAGTCAACTTTTAGCCTACAAAATAAAAATCCTATTAATAGAAAGCAAAATCTTAGAGGACTTGGAAATACATTTAAAAACTTTCCAGAAAGATAATCCTCAGACTACCCAAATGGTGTAAATTGAAATATACATAGAAAAATGTACCCATTCAATATCAAGCATCCGCAAATTGCAAGGCACTGTTCTAGATGCTACAGATTCAGCAGTGGAGAAAATAAACATTCTTGATCTCACGACCTTAGAATTGTGTGTATGAGAGATGGCAGACAATATGCAAGTGAGTGAAACATGTATGGTGTAAATGCTATGAAGAAAAAATGGGGACAGGGATAGGGGAAGTGAATTTGTGATAGAATTTTAAGTAGGGTGCTTGGTAAGGCCTTACTGAGCAAAGCCCTGAAGGAGCTGAGTGAGAATACATGCAGGTATCTGAGAGTAGAGAACCCCCAGCTAAGAGAACAGCAACTATAAAGCCCCTTGAAGCAAGAGCATTTATTAAAATGCTTTATGCTTGCTGTTCTCTTATACTGTTCCAAGCATGATTACAGGTGTTGGAGGTGCTGCACTGAACAAAACGTTAAAATACAATTCCACCTTTTTGGAGCTTAACATTTCATCATGCTTGGTGTGTTTGTAAAGCTGAGGTTGATGTGAAGAGACTGAGGAGGTGGAAAGCCTTAGGAGAGTTTTGAGGAGAGAAAGGTTATGATCTGAACTATGTCTTAAAAGGATCACTGATTACTCTGAAGAATTAACTAATAATGGGAGCAAAGGCAGAAACAGGAAGAGCAATAAAAAGTCTCTTATTTTTAAGTCATTGATTTTTTAATCAGTGGCTTGAACCAGAATGGATGGTGGTAAATAATAGTTGGTTTTGCTGTGAACCTAAAACTGCTGTAAAAAAAAAAAAAAAAAAAGCGATTTGGATTTGGATTTTCATTTGAAGGTAGATTTGTTGATAGCATGGTTATAGTATGAGAGAGTCAGGGTGGACTGCAGCGTTTATGGCTTAAACTACTGGTAGGATGGAACTGCTGTGAGATAGTAATAGCAAGGACTGCAGTGTGGAGCAGGTTTGGGGAGGGATGAGTTTCGGAATTAAGCTTTGAATGTTTTGGGATGCTTATTAGATATCCAAGTGGGGGGGTATCATGAGTCAGAGATGTATAATGGAAATGATGTCAGGAAGGCTGAGGATGTAATTTATATATATTTTTGAAATCTGTGGTAAGTCATTACACATGCATAAAGGTAAGTTTATCATTTCACCTCCAGTGAACAGTTCTAACTGCTTGGGATCAGCTTGAACCAAGAGCAGGACGCTGGACACTTGAGTTGCAAGCAGTACGGATTTAACCTAAGACCTAGTAGAAATATACTTTTGATAAGCTTATCAGCTGCCAAGTGGTGGTGAGGAATGATTGGTCCATGGTTCAAGTTGCTGGTGATTTAAAAAGAAAAAATTAGAAACAGAAAGAAAACTGCTTAGCTTTTATTTCCTGTGTACTGAATACCAATTTAAATCAGCCATCCTGCCAGGCGCAGTGGCTCATGCCTGTAATCCCAACACTTTGGGAGGCTGAGATGGGTGGATTACTTGAGGTCAGAAGTTCGAGACCAGCCTGGCCAACATGGTGAAACCGCGTCTCTACTAAAAAATAAAAAAATTAGGCTGGGCGCGGTGGCTCACGCCTATAATCCCAGCACTTTGAGAGGCTGAGGCAGGGGGATCCGCACTTTGAGTGGTTTACAGGTGCCTGCCACCACGCCAGGCATGGTGGTATTTCTATTTTTATTATTTTTTTGAGACAGAGTCTCACTCTGTCGCCCAGGCTAGAGTGCAGTGGCGCGATTTCAGCTCACTGCAACCTCCGCTTCCCGGGTTCAAATGATTCTCCTGCCTCAGGCTCCTGAGTAGCTGGGATTACAGGCATGCACCACCATGCTCGGCTAATTTTGTATTTTTAGTAGAGACAGGGTTTCTCCATGTTGGTCAGGCTGGTCTCCTACTCCCCATCTCAGGTGATTGGCCTGCCTTGGCCTCCCAAAGTGCTGGGATTACAGGCATGAGCCACTGCACCCGGCTAGCAGGAAGTGATTTTTCAAAAGATGTAGGAAGAATAAGGTGAAATTCGCAAGAGGAAACAGGAAGTGTAAAAAAATATAAAAAGTTTACCACAATTTTATGAATTTTTAGTACCCAGCATATACTTGGTACTTGGGATATAAATGAGTAAGGTGTTTTGTTCACACTTTCCAGATGTGGGCGCAGGAAGAGCATAGTGACATTAGCGTAATTTCTATACAGTATGAAGTGCCCTGTTGGAGGTACGCCTGGAGTAATGTGGAAGCACAGAGAGCACTTGACCCACCTCTAGAGCATTCAGGCAGGCTCACCTCAGAGGTTACCTTTGAAGTAATACCTGGGACTTAGTGATGGAGAATGGAGGGGAAGATGGAGGGGTTTAAGACAGGGATTTCTGTGGCTGTAGAGTGGAACAACAGCTTTGTGTCTAGGTGACGGCCAGGAGTGGTGGGAGCTAAGTCTGAAGAGGTAGAGGACCAGTTGTTGAGGGCCTTGTGTTCCATAAGCTAGAGCTTGGGCTTTATGTGAAAGATTTACTGGTAAGATAACTGCTTTGATGTACCTACGTGACTGGTGATGGGGAAACTAGCCCAAAGGCTGCTGTTCTGCCCTGCTCCCCAGTGAGGGAAAAACATAAAATAAATCACTTTTTGAAAACATTCAAGACTTACTGAAGAGTAAGATTTGAAAATATTAGAATTCATTACTGGGGGAATTAATTTTTTTTAACAGTTCTTAATAAAATATGTTACCTATTAAATCAGTTCCAACTTCCTTGGGTATCGTGGGGGGTACCTGAACTTACTCATGAAGGTGGTGGCCTTTCTGGCTATGTATTTGGTCTTATAGTGGCCATGTATGTTTTCTTTCTATGTGGGATGTTAAAGCACTAGAATAGCAGTGCTAGAATAAATTTCCCATTTTATCTTTGTGAGAAGTAATAAAACACCAAAAACATCCTTAAAACACTAAAATATACAAAAATTATGGTATGCCATTATGGTATGTCATATTCAAACTGGTAGAGAAGTCCAGCCTACACCTATTTCCAAATTGGGGGAAAGTAGGCTCATTAACATGGGACTGAGCCAACAATTATTTTTTTCCTCCAGCATGATGGATGGCTTATTTTGTGACATTGTGTAGATTGTGTAGGAACTTAGCAACATAGGAGATATTTCCTGAAATAGAGAATGACATTTGGCATAGAGAGTTAGTTGATATTTACTGTTTATAAGGAAATTTGAACATTAGACATGTATTCCAAGCAGATTGTACAAACAGGAAATAATTGATTTTTTTTTTTTTGCCAGAAAAGGGAAAAAGTGAAAGTACAGAAATGAATCATATAACAAATATATGTGTACCAGGCACTTCCTGTGGCTGGGAATATGGACTAGCAGGCCTGCATTGGATACTTGATTATGAAGATTAGAGGTTGAGATACTTCTAGAACCCTGTTTCTGGGATTGTTTCATCCATCTCTTGGAAAAAATATAAAACTATTAGTTTGGTATCTTACCTTTTAATCTTCTCCCACCCCTAATTCAAAAAGGTTTCATGATACAGCAAGATAACAATTTAAAAAATGAATAGAAATAAGAGAGGAAAAATTTTAAAGTCAGGCGCAGCTGGAGTGATCTCTACCAAATGCATGCTCTTAAATTTTTTATGCTTATCAGAGGTTGGCCATAAACTTGCTAGCTTTGAACTAATTTATGAAGGAGTGCATGAGGATGTTGGAAGATTCATAGCATCTATAACTGGGTAGTAAGCATTTAGAATTAGCTGGACAGTGGGCTAGGGGAATTTGTTTAGCCTTTACATTTAGTCCTTACAGTTAATGTATGAAATGTGGGTTTTACTATTTTTGTTTTACAAATGAGATACTTGGGTAACTTGTCCAAGACATACAGTCAGCAACAGTTCTGCTTGACTGTAAATCCAGAAATCTTACTAATGTGCCACTTTGATAAATAGTTAATTGAATGTATTTTGCGAGGCTGTGTTAAAAGAATAAGCATCTTTGAAAGAAAGTATATTAATCAGTGTCATACACATTCTAACCAAGCTTTGCTTATCTCTCTGCATGCTTTGAAACTACTTCCAGTTGTTATGCAACTGATTGCCTAGGGATTGAAATGACTTTTAGTTGATGACGAACAACAAGATAAATATGTTGCAAAATCATTAAAAATACTTCACCTTCACTGATTCCTTCTCTACTGCTCTTTTTTCCTTTATATAGACCTGAGTTTCTCACCTGTATCATTATCCTTCTCTCTGAGAAACTTCTTTTAATATTTGTTGCAAGGCAAGACTACCGGCAACACATTCCCTCAAATTTTGTTTGAGAAGGTCTTTATTTCTCCATAATTTTTGAAGGATAATTTCACAGGATATAGGATTCTAGATTGGTGGGGTTTTTTTTTTTCCCTCTCTCAACACTTTAAGCATCTCACTCTCTTCTTGCTTACATGTTTTCTGAAAAGGATGATGTTATTCTTATCCTTGGTGCTCTGTAGATAAGGTGGGTTTTTTCCTCTAGCTCTTTCCAAGATTTTTCTTTATCTTTGATTTTCTGCAGTTTGAATATGAAATGCCTACTTGCAAGTTTTTTGCGTTTATCCTGCTTGGTGTTCTCTGAGCTTCCTAGATTTGTGGTTGGTTGTCTGATATTAATTTTAGGAAATTATCAGTTATTATTGCTTCATATATTTCCTTTGTTCTTCTGTCTCTCCTTGTATTCCCATTACATGTATTTTACACATTTTTAATTAGGTTGGTGCAAAAGTAATTGTGGTTTTTGCCATTACTTTGAATGCCACTTTGCCATTACTTTGAATCCCACTTCTTGGATATTCTGTTTCCTTTTCCTTTTCCCTTTTCCATTCTCCCCCTGCCCCTGCCCCACTTTCTTTTTCTTTGCAGTTTTGGAAGTTTCTTTTGACATATCCTCAAGTTCAGAGATTTTTTCCTCACCTGTGTCCAGTCTCCTAATGAACCCATGAAAAGCATTCTTTATTTCTATTACAGTGTTTTTTGCTTTCTAGCATTTTTTTATTCTTTCTTAGAATTTCCATTTTTCTGCTTATATTACCCATCTGTTCTTGCACATTGTTTCCTTTTTTCATAAGAGCCCTTAGCATATTAATTATAATTATTTTAAATTCTTATCTGATAATTCCAATGTCTCTGCTATATCTGAGTCTGGTTCTGGTGCTTGTTGTGTTTCTTAAAAAATTGTGGTTTTTGGCTGGATGTGGTGGCTCACACCTGTAATTCCAGCACTTTGGGAGGCTGAGGCAGGTGGATCACCTGAGGTCAGGAGTTCAAGACCAGCCTGACCAACGTGGTGAAACCCTGTTTCTACAAAAATGCAAAAATTAGGCATGATGGCGGGTGCCTGTAATCCCAGCTACTTGGGAGACTGAGGTGGGAGAATTGTTTGAACCCAGGAGGCAGAGGTTGCAGTGAGCCGACATCCCGCCATTGCACTCCAGCCTGGGCAACAGAGCGACGCTCTGCCTTAAAAAAACAAAACAAAACAATAAACAAAAAACTGGTTTTTGCCTTTTGGTTTGCCTTGTACTTTTTTGTTGAAAGGTGGACATTTGTTGAAAGGTGGTCATAAATAGGCCCTTAATAAAGTGGTGGTGAAGTGTTGGGGATGAGGAAGCATTCTATAGTCCTACAATTATGTCTCAGTCTTTTAGTGAACTTGTGCCCCTGGGGCTGTGACCTTTACAAGTGCTTTTCAGTTTTTCCCCCTCTTTAATTGGGATAGGATGACTAGAGGGGGCTGTGGTTTAGATGGCTGAGTTTCAGTGTTCCCATCTATAGGACCTTTCCCAAATTAGTTGGTCTCTGATAAAACGTTAGTAAGTTAAGCTCTGGTTAAATAGTTTCCCTTAAAGAATTTTTTTTCTTTGAGGGCAGGGCTTATTAAGAACAGAATGCTCCGGGTATATTCCAAATGGCTGGTTTTCTCATCCCCCTGCTGAAAATGTGTGGGTTTTTTTTTTCTGTCTTCACTGTGAGAACCTGGTAGAAGTTCTGGAGATGAACTCACAAAAGTATGTGGGCAGAGGGGGATGGTAGGCACTAAGACTGGGCCCTTTGGATTTTTAAACTTTTAGACTTGTCCACATTGAGCCTCCAGCAATTTGACAGATTTAAGAAGAGTTGTTGCTGGACGTGGTGGTTCTCGCCTGTAATCCCAGCACTTTGAGAGGCAGAGGTGGGTGGGTTGCTTGAGTTCATGAGTTCCAGAGCAGCCTGGGCAACATGGCAAAACCCTGTGTCTACAAAAAAAAATAAAAGAATTAGTCAGGTGTGGTGGCATGTGCCTGTAGTCCCAACTACTCAGAAGGCTGAGGTGGGAGGATGGCTTGAGCCTGGGAGATAGAGCTTGCAGTAAGCCAAGATTGTGCCACTGTACTCCAGCCTGGACAATAGAGCCAGGCCTTGTCTCAAAAGACACAAAAAGAGTTATTGATTTTCGGCTCAGTTTTTTACTTGCTGGGATGGATTGATGACTTCCAGGCTCCTTACATGCTGGACTGGGAGCTGGAAGTTCACACCATTAGAAATAAACAGTAGTTTGTTAACATCCATTGCCGTGGCTTCACTAGTGTGAATGAGAGTTAAGCAGATACAAGGATCAGGGATGTATTCTCAGACTGTATGTTATGCAATTTATATCAGCTTAGATTAAGCATTCTCAGGCAAAATTAAAGTACAGTATTTCTGTTTTTATGATTGTTTCCCACTCTGTTTAAAATGCAGGAACTCGAAGAAGAAGGAGGAATCAAATGAGGAAAAAGGAGAAATCAGTTATCTTAAGCAGTTTGAGCTGCTAACAAAGTAGCATAGACTGGGTGGCTTATAAACAACAGAAATGTATTTCTCAGTTCTGTAGATTGAAACTCTGAGATCAGGGTGTCAGTATACCCAGGTTCCGGAGAATGTCCTCTTTCAGGCTGTCTTGAGACTGCTGTCTTCTTGTTGTCTCACATTCTAAAAAGCTTATGGGAGGAGAGCTGTCTGGGGGTGTCTTTCATGATACTAATCCTATTCATGAGGGCTTTACCCTCATGATGCCTCCCAAAGGCCCCAGGAGGGCCTTACTATCTTATTACTATTACATTGTGGGTTAGGATTTCAACATGGCTTTTGGGGAACTCAAACAGTCAATATCATCCCACCCCTCCTCCACAATTCATGTTCTTGTGTGCAAAATACATTAATTCCGCCCAGCAACCTCAAATGTCTTAACTCATTCCAGCATCAGTTCTAAACTCTAAAATCCAAAGTCTTGTCTAAATTAGATGGTAATCAGGTGGTAATGTCGGAGCAGCGACCTGAAGAGCATGAGGGAGCTCCCTGAAGAGCATGAGGGAGCCCATGCCTGGGCTACATGGCAGAGTGTGTTCCAGGCAGGTGGTGCGAGCGCAGAGGCCTGAAGCATGGGGGCGGGGGGCAGGGGCGGTGGCTGGTGGTATGGCTGGAACACAGCGAGACACGACTAGGGGCACACCATGAAGGGCAGGGGTTGGCGAAACTTCTCTGCAAACTTTTTTTTGTAAAAATGTATTTTTTTTATTTTTTATTTTTTGCCAGGTATGGCTGGCGGGTAGGTTGTAAAAGGGGTCTGTCTCCACTACTCATCTCTGTCGTAGTGGGAAAGCAGCCATAGATGTTATATAGAAAAATGGGCATGGCTGCATTCCAGTAAAAGTTATATTTACAAAAGTAGAGAGTGAGCCAGATTTGGCACATTGGCCATGGTTAGCTGCTTGCCGATATAGGGGCTCATAAGCCATTGGAAAGCACCTTGGATTTTATTCTAAATATGATGGAAGTTTTTGGAGGGTTATGAACAAGTGAGTGAAATGATAGGATTTCTTTTAAAAGGATTCAGGCCAGGCAGAGTGGCTCACACCTGTAATCCCAGTACTTTGGGAGGCCAAGGCAGGAGGATCACTTGAGGCCAGGAGGGTTTTTTGTTTGTGTTTTGAGATGGAGACTCACTCTGTCCTTCAGGCTGGAGTGCCATGGTGCTATCTCAGTTCACTGCAACCTCTGCCTCCTGGGTTCAAGCGATTCTCCTGCCTCAGCCTCCTGAGTAGCTGGGATTACAGGTGCACATCACCATGCCTGGCTAATTTTTTTTTTTTTTCCAGTAGATACAGGGTTTTGCCATGTTGGCCAGGCTGGTCTCGAACTCCTGATCTCAGGTGATCCACCTGCCTCGGCCTCCCAAAGGGCTGGGATTACAGACATGAGCCACCGTGCCCAGCCAAGGCTAGGGGTCTGAGACTGCAGTGGGCCATGATTGTGCCACTGGACTCCAGCCTGGGTGACAGAGCGAGACCCTGTCTCAAAAAAAAAAAAAAACCCAAAACCAACAAAGGATTACAGGTTGCTTTATGGAGAACAGAACATATCCTCCACACAAATGGAAAGAAGAAAAGCTATTTGGGGTTTCATATGAATCTAGGAAAAAGACCATGGTGACTTGGACTCAGGTAGTAGCAATGGAGTTGGCAAGAAGGGGTAACAGTAGGTGTATTCGAGATGAAGTGCGTGTGTATGGGCTAGCTAAATATGATGCTAGTATTAGTGCAACTGAGTGAAAGATGGAGCATCTTACTAGGTTAGAAAAGACTTTACAAGAATGAGCTTTGGTGGAGAAATTGAGTTTGGTTAAGTTTGAGATGCCTATTAAGCATCTAAGTGACAAAATGGAGCATGCAGTGGGGTGTATTCCAGTCTCCTGTCTTTCAGAGAAAGAGGAGAAGGTATGAAAAATAATGATCTGGAAGAGTGAATGGAATAAGGAAATCTAACTGAAATATTGGACAGTTCTGAAATAACACATGAGGTTTGCTGTCAAATTTAGAGTGAGAGCAAATACCATTGTATGTTTTCCCCTAGTTATAATGAGCTGTGTGGGTACAGGTATGGAGTAGGTGGAGAGCTGGGTTTAACTGAAACTGAGGTTTTATTAGGCAGATAGAGTGAAGGGAAAGAGGTCCCAGGAAAATATGTGGTTTGTACCAATTTGGATGAGGAAGGAAGTGAGGTCGTGATAGTGAGACTGTGAAAGATTGAGAGATCTTAGGTACTGATGGGGTTGAAGAATTGCTGGACTTATTGTTACTAGAGGAAGTGAAATGGAAAGTCAGAAGTTTGGTCAGAGATGCTTAGAATTAAGTTTTGCTCATGATACATCAATTGCCAGCACAAAGATCCAACATATTACCATGAGAATGGGTGATGGTGGGGCACTGAGGCTGTGATCAATGGATTTAAGGGAGTTGAGTAACTGAGAGGTCAGAGTGTGGCATTAATCCCCTTAACATGCATTTCAGAATCAGCAAAAATGATTGTAAGAGTTGTAGAGATCAACACACGAAGCTTGGAACCAAGTGTAAAATCTTCAGTGAATATGAATGATGGGGAGTGAGCAGGAAGATGGTTGTAAATGCTAATTCCAAGCGGCCTTGTGACTTTAGGCCAAGTCACTTAACCACTCAGGTGTCCATTTCCTTGTGTGTATAAATGATGAGTGAAGACCCAGTTTTTAAACCTGAAAACCTAGACTGTAGTAGGTATTGGAGGAAGCAAGAGTGGGTTGGGAAGGGAAAGACGGGATTTTCCTCTAGTGCTGTGATTACCTCTGCTCATTATTTACCTCTGGCATCAGTTTAATAAACTCTGATCCAGGATGTTCTTCAGTGGCACAGTCACAAAGTTATCACCAAGGTCAAAAGACTACTTGGCAAAATCATATATACATTTCTGTTATTATAACCAGCTGTTGTATCCCATGTTAAATTTGTCTATATTATTTGGTCTTTAATGTTGTATTTTAGCAGATCTTTACTAAATTAAGTGAATGTAGTGAAGACTTTCTAAAATAGCTATTTTTAAGAATGTACTGATCACCCTTTATGCAAATATGGCATGATAAAAGTAGAAAGTAGTGGTAGTAATTCTGCATATTAAGCTTAAAGTGTGGGGCATTTACTATATTTTTTAATGCAAATAATTCTAATGGTTATAAAGTCAGTTGTTAAGGATATTGTAATCGATTGATCAAGCAGTGTGTGTTTTAGCTAAGGTTTATTTATAACAGGATATGATAGTAGGAAAATGAATCCATTTCTGATGAGATTTTTGCAATTTGTCCTTCACTCTTTAGAAAAGATCGCAATCTCAGATATAAAGTATTTCTTCCTTTAAGTAGCTTCTAAAAAGTGATCTCTAGCTGGGTGTGGTGACTCATGCCTGTAATCCCAGCACTTTTGGAGGCTGAGACAGGTGGATCACCTGAGGTCAGGAGTTTGAGACCAGCCTGGCAAACATGGTGAAACCCTGTGTCGGGTGTTCTTGGGGGGTGTTGCTTGAGCCCAGAAAGTCGAGAATGCAGTGAGCCACGATCACGTCACTGAACTCCAGCCTGATCAACAGAGCAAGACCCTGTCTCAAAAAAGAAAAGAAAAGAAAAAACTGTATAAAAGTAACAAAAGTTAGACAAATATTTTTTGCAACATGTGACAGAAAAAAAGGATTAACACACTTACATAGGGCCGGGCGCGGTGGCTCATGCCTATAATGCCAGCACTTTGGAAGGCCAAGGTGGGTGGATCACCTGAGGTCAGGAGTTTGAGAACAGTCTGACCAACATGGTGAAACCCTGTCTCTTACTAAAAATACAAAAATTAGCTGGGCGTGGTGGTGGGTGCCTGTAATCCCAGCTACTCAGGAGGCTGAAGCAGGGGAATTGCTTGAACCCGGGAAGCAGAGGTTGCAGTGAGCTGAGAGTGCGCCATTGCACTCCAGCCTGGGCAACAGAGCAAGACTCTGTCTCAAAAAAAAAAAAAAAAAAAGAAGAAATACACTTACATAGATGAATAATAAAACCAGGCACGGTGGTTCATGCCTGTAATCTTAGCACTTTGGGAGGCTGAGGCAGGAGGATGACTAGAGCTCAGGCATTCATGACCAGCCTGGGCAACATAATGAGATCTTGTCTCTATAAAAAAATTTTAAAAAATAGCCACACGTGGTGGCACGCACCTGTAATCCCAGCTACTCAGGAGGCTGAGGTGGAAGGATTGCTTAAACCCAGCAGGAGGAGGCATATATATATATATGTAATTGGCCAATAAACAATATATCCAGCCTTTGTTGTAATAAACGTAAATTTTAAAAATGAACTGCCCTTTTTACCTATCGATTTTTCTCTTTAATGGTAATATTCAGGGTTGGAAAGGAACTTAAAACAATGCTGCAGAACGTTTCTAGAAAGGAAATAACAAAAGACACTAAAGACTGAAAAATGTTTCTCCTCTGAGTAAATATTTTTCATTGTAGGAAATTAAATAAATACAAATACAAGGATGTTTATTAAATCTTTATTGATACTGGGAGACACTGGAAACTATAATATTCAACAATAGGGAACTGGCTAACTATAGCACACACACACACTGGAACACCTCATGGGTATCGGGAGTCCAGTGACGTGCGGATGCTTAACACATTATATGTTATGAAACCAATCAGGGAGAAAAAATCTTGTCTGTACATAAAAGGAAATATCCTAATATATCACATACTAATAACGTTTATTATTAAAACGTGATTATACTTTTTTTTTTTTTTTGAGACAGAGTCTTGTTCTGTTGCCCAGGCTGGGGTGCCCCATCACTGCTGTCTGCAACCTCTGCCTCCTAAATTGCTAGGATTACAGGTGTGAGCCACCGCACCTGGCCATCTTTATGTGTTTCTATGCATAGAGTTTTGTTTGTTTGTTTGTTTATAAAGAGGGTCTCACTCTGTCACACAGACTGGAGTGCAGTGGTGCAAACACAGCTCACTGCCTTCTCTACCTCCTGGGCTTAAGTGGTCCTCCTGCTTCAGCCTCCAGTGTCGCTGGTACCACAGGCATGCACCACCACACTTGGCTAATTTTTTTATAATTTTAAAGGCAGGCTCTTATTTTGTTGCCCAAGCTGGTCTCGAACTCCTAGGATCAAGCAATCCTCCCACCACCCAAAGTGTTGGGATTACAGGCATGAGTCACTGAGCCCAGCCTGTAGAGGTATTTTGAAGAATACATTTTAGAAGCGGGATTCCTGGGTCAAAATTGATACATACAGTGCTGGCAAGTTACCCTCCCAAAGGGCAATACCAATTTGTAGTCTCAGGAAAGGGAATATTTATTTTTTTACACTTTCTTCAATCTTGGATACTATCAGTCTTTATAAAAATTTTTTTGGTAAATATGAAGGTCAGAGATTTTTAGTTCTTAAAGTCTATGAAAAAAAAACCCTTAAAAACAGTCACCATGGGCAGGAGGATTGTAATAATCAGCTGTGATCCTTACTGTTGCTGCTTGATGTTTTTAAAATAAATTCTGTTACAGTCATCTCCAGGCATTTTTCCAGTTAGATAGGCTATGCATTCATCTCTTTTCCCCATATCCCTCCCCAAAATTAGAGATTCATATCATTTAGCTTCATCTGGGGAGTGTCAGTTATCCCATAAGACTTTCATTCATTCCCATGATGAATGCATCAACCAGCACAGTGCTGATTTGCAGGAGGAGGACCTGAAGGGGATTTTGGCCTCCTCCCCATTTAGGCTAGGCCTGCAGTCAAATTCAAAGTACAACTGACAGAAATTTCTTGGATATTTAAATTCCAGGCCTTGTGCTAGACATTAGGGTTATGGAAGTAAACAAAACACACCATACTGCCTTCACTGGAGTTATAGTCTAGCTAGGAAGACATGCACACTGAAGTAATTAAAGTCGGGTGAGTGTGAACAAAAGGGAAGTTAGCAAGAACAACTATGGAGTTACAAAGCAAGGACAATAACCTAGTCTCTGATGAAGGGATTTGCCAGGCGAAAAAACAGTGTGTGTGAAAAATGGGAGTGACCATGGCAAGAGGGAGAGTGGCACAAAGCAAGGCTGGAAAGTTAGGTGCTAGATCACGCAGGGCCTTAGAGGTCATAGGATTTCATCCTGAGACAGCCATTGCAGGGCATTTAGTATGGTAGGGCATGATCAGATGTTACTTTATAATGTTATGAGAATAGATAGGAGAAAGTGTGTGGTTACAAGGAGGCCTGTGGGCTGACCATTGCCATGGGCCAGGTGAGGGAAGATGTTAACTTAGATTGGTAGAAGTAATGATGAGAAGAAATGAGTGGATTTGAGAAATACTTGGGAAATATATCACTAGGATTAGGTGAGGTTTCTGGCTTGAGCAACTGCACGACTTGGTCCCATTGTGTTGAGAAAGGGAAGCGAGCTCTGGAGGACTAATCCCTAGGTTTGGCCTACATTGATTGTTTATAAACAGCGACCAAGAGACAGACTAGTTGGAGGATTTTTTCCTTTGTCCCTTTGTTCTCTGCTTAAGGCAGAGAATCTTAATCACCAATCAGATATTACCTGACCTGCTTTTCAGCTCTCTGACAAAGGTGTGTGAATTACAGAGTGGATATTTTTGTTTTTTTTCACATTTTGCCCCATTTGTTTCTTTCTCTCTGACTCAGTTCCCCTCATTATAAAAAATTTTGATTGATACTTAATAATTGTACACATTTATGGGGTACAGTGTGATGTTTTGATACATGTATACATTGTGTAAAGAACAAATCAGGGTAATTAGCACATCCCTCACCTTAAACATTTATTTCTTTGTGAACATCCGAATAGCTCTCTTCTAGCTGTTCTGAAATATATCATGCATTATTGTTAACTCTAGTTATTCTACTGTGCATTAAAACTCCAGAACTTATTCTTTCTATCTTACTGTAGCTTTATACCAATTGACTAACCTTCCCCCTGCCTCCCTATCTTCTGGTAACCACTATTCTACTCTGTACTTCTGTGAGAACAACTTTTAAGATTCCACACATGAGTGAGATCATACAGTATTTGCCTTTCTGTGCCTGGCTTATTTCACTTAATGTAATGTCCTCCAGATTCATTCGTGTTGTCACAAATGACAAGATTTGATTCATTTTTTTTAATGGCTGAATTGTATTCCATTGTTATTTTCTTCATCCATTTATCCATTAATAGACATTTACTTTGATTTCATATCTTGGCTATTGTGAATAGTGCTGCAATAAACATAGGAATGCAGATATCTGCATACTAATTTCATTTCCTTTGGCTATTTATCCAATAGTGGGATTGCTGGATCATGTGGTAGTTCTAAGTTATTGAAGAATCTTCATATTGTTTTCCATAATGGCTGTATTAATTTACATTCCCACCAGCAGTGTGTAAGTGTTCCCTTTCCTCATGTCCTCACCAGCTCTTGTTATAGTTCATCTTTTTGATAGTAGCTATTCTAACTTGAGTGAGGTAGTATCTTAGTTGTAGATTTGATTTGCATTTCCCTGATGACTAGCAATGTGAGCATTTTTTCATATATCTGTTGGCCATTTGTATATCTTTTGAGAAAAGTCTATTCAGGTATTTTGCACAATTTTAAATCAGGTTATATATTTTTTTGTTGCTGAGATGTTTGAGTTCCTTATATATTTTGAATAATTAACCCCTTATCAGGTGTATAGTTTGCCAATATATTCTCCCATACTGTAGGCTGTCCCTTTTACTCCGTTGATTGTTTCCTTTGCTGTATAGAAACTTTTTAGTTTGATGTAATCCCACTTATCTGTATTTGCTTGTGTTACTTATGCCTTTGAGGTTTTATTTTAAAAAATCTTTTATGCAAATGGACTAAAAAATAAAAATAAACCCTTGCCTTGATCAATGTGATGGAGCTTTCCCCTTATGTTTTCTTCTAGTAGTTTTATTGTTTTAGGTCTTACATTTAAGTCTTAAATCCATTTTGAGTTAATGTTTTTTAACATGGTGAGAGATTGGGGACTAATTCCATTCTTCTGCATGCCCTCCCACATATTTTGTTGAATAACTTGAGTGCTAGTTATAGATATCACTCCTAAATACTCCAGCTTGTATCTTGTAAGATACAATGATCACATTCAAAACATTTAATATGAATACTGCACATATCTAGTGAGTAGCTCATGTTCAAATTTCCCCTTCTTGTCCTAATGACCTTTGTAGCTGTTTCCCCCTTTATTTTTTTGAGACAGGGTCTCACTCTGTCGCGATCTTGGCTCACTGCAACCTCCGCCCCCTAGGTTCAACTGATTCTTGTGGCTCAGCCTCCCAAGTAGCTGGGACTACAGGTGCATGCCACCACTCTCAGCTAATTTTTGTATTTTCAGTAGAGAAGGGTTTCACCATGTTGTCCAGGCTGGTCTTGAACTCCTGACCGCAAGTCATCCGCCCACCTTGGCCTCCCAACGTTCTGGGATTACAGGCATGAGCCACTGCCTCTGGCCTATAGCTGTTTACAAAATGAGGACCCAATCAAGGAGCAAGTGGTATATTTATTTATTGTATCTCTTTAAATCTCTTTTAATTTATCTAGGACAGTTCCTTAAACTAATTATTTGTCTTTTATGACATTGACAGTTTTTGAAGTATCCAGGCCAGTTGTTTTACAGAATATCCCTCAATTCAGTTTTGTCCGACAGCTTTCTCATGATTCAGCTAGTAATACATAGGCGATATTTTAGCCATTTCAGTGTAATGCAAGAAGAGGCACATGATATCAAGTTTGCCCAGTTATTGTTGGTGCTAGGTTGATCATTTGGTAAGCTGTTTTCTGCCGTGATTCTCTATATCCTGTTCTCCATCAAACTTACATCCAGCAGTTTTAGTATCCATTGATAATCATAGCCTGAATCAGTTATTATTTTTGTGGTTATAAATGGTGACTTTCTATTTCTATCATCTTTCCATACTTATTTGTTGGCGTGCTTTCATCTTCCTTTCCCCCTTTCTGACATGTCCCCATTAGTTTTTTGAGCACTTCCTTTGTGGCACAAGCTGTTCTAGGCTTACTGTCTACTTTCCCTCTTCATTTTTACACGTTTCCAAATATCTCTCTATAGAGCCTGAGATAAGAGGAAAGAACAGCTGGGACTGCATCTCAGAGGCCCCCGATGTAATGGTGGGCAGTGCTTTTAGTATCTTCAGGTGCAGGAGAAACAATGGTAACCATGACAACCACCACAGTCCCCGATTTTCCAAGCACGATGAACTCCCCAAATTCTTATATGATCCTGGACAAACAGATGGGATGACCTTACTCCAAATAACAAGAGGGAGAACCAAATTGAATTTTCCATTAACCCTACTAGCTAAGGGTAGATTGGGACCACAGTTAATTTGACTAATAAAAATACAGAAATGAAACATTGTCTTATTACCAAATATCATGAAGCAAATTCATACCTACTCACCAAACCTATGGGAGTCAAGTGAAAACTGCTTTGCAAATGGTGCTTTGCAAAGCACTTTGCTTTTGAAGTATTTTTGTAAATGATTAATTTCTCTCATTCCCTCTCTAATTAAGAAAAAAATCCCACCCTCAAATATATAACATATTCATTAATTTTCAGCCTTATAGTGAAACCAGATTATTCTGGTCTCTTTTTGGAAATATATCTTTTTTTTTTTTTTTGAGACAGAGTCTCACTCTGTCACCCAGGCTGGAGCACAGTGGCACTGTCTCAGCGCACTGCAACCTCTGCCTTCTGGGTTCAAGTGATCCTCCCGCCTCAGCCTCCCAAGTAGCTGGGATTACAAGTGCACGCCAGCATGCCTGGCTAATTTTGGTATTTTTACTAGAGACGGGGTTTCATCATGTTGGCCAGGCTGGTCTCAAACTCCTGTCCTCATGTGATCGTCCACCTCAGCCTCCCAAAGTGCTGGGATTACAGGCATTAGCCACCGTGCCAGGCCAGAAATCCATTTTTTGATAGAGGGGCTGTCTGTCATATTCATTCGCAAGGTGACGGCAGGTGACCTGGCTGAATGATGACTGCCAGAAACGTATTTAGGTATTTATTTATTTACTTATTTGCACTCTTACAGCACTTGTTATGCTCCTTATAAAGTTGAAGATCTTCATATATCTTGGCATATGGGTTATGTGGGGATTCTTGCTTCTTCCTTTTGTCCTCCCTATGTGAGTATTTAGCTAGTGGAGAGAAGCCATATTGGATTTGTTTCTGTTCTTCCGGCATTTTCTACCCTTTTCTGCTTTTTTTTTTCTTTTCTTTTTTTTAATTTTTAAGAAAACACAATGATATTTGTTGATGGTAACGACATTGTTATGCTTCTGCAGCTTTCAGCATGCTCTTCCTTCTGCCACTCTCCACAACCTTTCCTTCTGGAAACCTGCCCTTGATCATTCATCCTTCTGATCTTGACTTGAGCGTCACTTCAAAACGGCCTTTCTTGGTGCCCTTTTGTCTAGGTTAGTCCCTCCTGTTTTAGGTTAATGTCCTGTGGCACCCAAGTACCTATCATGTTTGTTTCTATCTATGTCAACAGTCTGAGCGGAAGAGAAAGCCCCCCTGGGCAGAAATGTACAACCATGGCTCTTTCCGGGCAATGTGGAGGACCGATGGGCTTTGGGCCAACATCCTGGCATGGCACAGTGAGCACAGCCTCTTCCCTAGACTGTAGGTTCCATGAAGCCAAGGGCCTGTTTCTCTTGCCCTCCCCATTCCCCTTTCCATTGTTTGTGTTGTCTGGCACTCAGTTGGCATAAAACAAACTGAAGTGAAGTTGCAAATAATTGTTATTTTCACTGGTATTCTTGCCTTTTATTATGGAGACCTTCAAAACTCAGTTTTCAGTTACCACAATAGCAGATATTTTTTGACTCATAAGACAAAGCTGGAGATAGGTGTGACCTGGCCCTTGTTCATAAGCCTGGGATGCGATTTGATTCTTAGCTCATTGCATGTGGAAAGTTCATTGATGAGGTAATTGGAGCTCAACTCCCTGATCACTTGAGCAAAGATAATAACACTGTTGAGAATCTGTTATTAGTTGCTGTGGTGAGAAAAACCAATTGTATCTAACTGGTGTTCAGGTTTTACTAGGGTAGAATATATTTTGGTGTATCTTGAGTATCTAAAGAACTGGTCTATTTCTAGTTAATGGGATCATCTAGGAATTTAGTCAAAGTATGCTCAGCATGGTCTGGGAGCTTATTAGAAATGCAGAATCTCAGACCCCACCTCAGACTTATTGACCCAGAATATGCATTTTGTTTGTTTGTTTTTGGTTTTAAACAGGGCCTCACTCTGTTGCCTAGGCTGGAGTGCAGTGGCACGATCATAGCTTACTTCAGCCTCAATCTCCCAGGCTCAAGCGATACTCCCACCTCAGCCTCCTGAATAGCGGGGACTACAGGTGTGCTCTACTGCGGCCAGTGAGTTTTTTAAAAAGTTTTTAGTAGAGATGAGATCTTCCTATGTTGTCCAGGCGAATTCCTGGTCTCAAGTGCTCCTCCCACCTTGCCCGCGAATGTGCATTTTAACAAGATTTCCAAGCGATTAATGTGTCCCTTAAAGTTTGAGAGGCACTGCTTTAGTATATTGATTTTGTCACAGGCAATTGAGGGTCCCTAAGGAGAACTGTTGGTAAATATTCATTAATTCATCCACAAAGCAAATATCTTTTAAGCATGTAATTTTTATTAGGCATTAGTAGTACTGGTCATAATAATAACAACAATAATACAAGGAGAGTAATCTAATGAGCCAGGCATTTTACGCAGTATATTATTTCTAATTGTCACACCAACCTTGAAAGCAAGATGGTATTAGTTTTATTTTATGGTGCAGTTCCTGGGGGTTAAGCATGCACGCCCATAACTCAGCAAGTGCATGACAGAGCCATGATTTCAGCCCAGTCCCATCTGACATGACCCCTATCTTTCTACCAGTTCTGTCCTAGAAACAGAGGGTGTCTAAGATCTTATGCTGTGAATTCCTTGATAAGCACACAGCTCATTTTTGATATATATATATATATATATGTATATACGTGTGTGTGTATATGTATATATATATGAAACATCTGTTTACTTATGTTCCAGGCTAAGGCTTCAAATGGGAAGGAAGCAGAAAGGAGAAAGCAGAAACTCCTATGTAAAAATGTTAACACTTCTGTGCCCACACCAGGTATAATAAATGGCACAAAATACCCATTTGCCTCACAATCTTTTTGTGGAGGAGTAAATTATTTCAAAACATTGCATCTGAAAAGTCCCTAGAGAACTTTGCATTTCTCAATGTTTTGCAGAAAATCTTTTGTTTGACCTCAAAATCTCAGTGGTAATTTCAGGTGAAAATCACAACAGAGAGCAATGTGATACATGATATATTCATCTGCATGACTACGAGCTGGTCACTGATTTCTCTGGCTGGTCGCTGATTTCTCTGGCTCTCGGCACATATCATTCACTAGGAGGTAAATAGAGAACACTGCTTTGGATGCCTCTCCGTGAAGTGAGGCAAGATAATACTATTTATTACCAGTCAGAAGTCAGCTTGCTTCATGTCCTCAGAATGCTGCCTGAGGTCCTGCTCTGTGTCTTCACCTTCTTGTTTGCCTGGAGAGATTCCAGCTACAGGCCATTCACACAATGAAATGCCTTTGATTTCTATTCCAGAGTATTGGGACATGCCTGTTTGCTGGGCAGTAAACATAGTTTTCACAGTTATAGTCATATTTTCCAATGCTGCAAGAAAGACCATTTATGATTTTAGCACCAAAAACCCAAGAAGATTGTTTTCTTTTTTTTTTTTTGAAGATTGTTTTCTTATTAGCCTTATTAGCAAAAAGAAAAAAAAAGAAAGAATAGAAAAAACCATTACAAAATATTGGCCAGTTCAGGTGAAGCAATAAAGATGTTTGAGGTAAAATGATTCTAATCGTTTTAAAGCTAAAGCTGAGGAATTGGGCTATCTAAATGTAGCTTTAGGATTGCCATCGGTTGCACGAGCTTGCTTTCTGTTTGTGAAGGAGAACTTGCCTGTTGAAGAAATGCGGCACACAAGCTGTAATATAACAGGAAAGGAAGGCTTTTTGTGCCAAGAAATCACTCACGTGAGCTGGGATCCTTTTAACAAATCTGGTGGCAAGCTCTTTCTGAAAGCTTGAATGAAGAAGGAGATAATCTAAAATTGTGTTCATGGCAACCACCCTCAGCCTTTCATATGGAGTTTGCAGAGCCTGTCTGAAGCACAAATTCAGCCCTTGCCGTTCAGCTTTTGTGCAGCCAAATGGTGCACAAAGACGGCTTCTCTGGCTAATTGGAATAGCTTCCAGTGGGTGGTGATGGTTTTTACATTTATAGCAAGTTCTAGATCTGACTAGAGATACAGCACACCCCCAAAAATGAGCCGTCAGTACTTCTGGGGTGGAGTTAACCAACCAGTGCCTCTCAGAGTAAGGTTCAAGTTCAGACCTGCAAGGGCATACAGTTCCAGGAGGGGAACAAGCTCCTTCAGAGTTGTTTCTTCCCCCTAATAACCAAGGACTGAACTTTTTCCTCTATCACATTTGGCTCCATACCTTTTTCTTAAGTAGTGGCCCCATTTGCAAATAATGTTTTACTTAGGATATTTTTATGTTGCTGAAAACTCAAAAGCTTTCAGCCTTCAACTCCCTGAGCCTGGGTAAAACTCCACCCTTCTTCATATTTGTAAGTCTGTTTTCTCATCCTGTTAACATTCCTCTTTGAAAGGGAAACACACTGTTTCCATCTCAGGCCTGCATACTTGACCTTCCATATCACTGATGATTTGAGAAATAAAAAAGGAATTGCTGCCCCTGCATTCTTTTCCCAATTTGAGTCCTTTCTCAGTGAGGTCCCTTTGACCTTGACCTCTGGAGAGAATTCAACAAAGGCAAGAACTGGGCCAAGAATTAAGTTGGGTGAGACTTCTGAATAGTGTCCAAAACACTATACTGGGGCTTCTAACATCCTGAATAAGGACCAAAATGACCCCTAAAATTTACTGTCCTCAGCAGCACAAGCATGACAGGAAATATGGGGGTTGTTACTACTTTTTTCTTCCTTTTAAATAAGTATAATATCCCAGGGTAAAAAAAAGTATTGTTTTGTTCATATAGAAAGTAGTAGACATAAATCCTCCATTTCTTCCTCCCTCCCTCCCTTCTTTCCTTCCCTCCCTCCCTCCTTTCTTCCTTTTTTCCTGAAGCAACAGAACAGTTTGGTTTGAAGTTTGCTTTTGCCATCATGAAAGGCAGAATTTAGCTCTTCATCTGAATAAATAATACATAATTTTAGATTTATGATAAATTTTAGACCTGTCTAGGATAAAAAATATATTTTTATTTAAATATGAAAGGCAATCTCTTGAGAGCATTATGTGGGAACCATGCTATTTAAATATCTTTATGCTGGAAAGAATGTCTTCTTAAATAATTCTAAGCTTCCACCTGGAGAATGAAGCCTTGTCACAGGGTCAAGAGAAAAATACTGAACTAGAAATCAGGAGATGTAAAAGTCCTAGCTTCAAGCTCAACGGCAAATTACTTCCTTCTTTCTTTTTCTTTCTTTCTCTTTCTTTCTTTCTTTTTCCTTCCTTCCTTCCTTCCCTCTCTTTCTTTCTCTCTTTCTTTCTCTCTCTCTTTCTTTCTCTCTCTCTCTCTTTCTCTCTTTCTTTCTTTCTCCAAGTCTCACTCTGTCACCCAGGCTGGAGTGCAGTCGCATGATCTCTGCTCACGGCAACCTCTGCTTCCCGGGTTCAAGTGATTCTCCTGCCTCAGCCTCCCAAGTAGCTGGGAGTACAGGCATGCACCACCATCCCTGGCTAATTTTTGTATTTTTAGTACAGATGGGGTTTTACCATGTTGGCCAGGCTAATGTCAAACTCCTGACCTCAAATGATCTGCCTGCCTAGGCCTCCCAAAGTGTTGGGATTACAGATGTGAGCCACCACACCTGGCTTCAAATTTTCTTTGTTGTCTTGGGCAAGTCATTTTCTCTCCCTTTACACCTTAGTGAACTGATAGGTAAAATGAGGTGGTGGAACTAAGGCAGTGTATTTATTTATCTATTTTGAAATTTCAATTTTTATTTTAGGTTCAGAAGGTGCACCTGCAGGTCTGTTACATGGGCATATTGTGTGATGCTGTGGTTTGAACTTCTATTGATCCCTTCCCAGAGATAGTGAACGTAGTACTCAATAAGAAGGTTTTCAGCCCTTGGCTGCCTCCCTTCTTCCCTTCCTCCTTTTAGAGTCCGCAGTGACTATAGTTCTCATCTTTATGGCCATGTATGCCAAAGATTTAGCTCCCGCCTGTAAGTGAGAGCATGCGGTATTTGGTTTTCTGTTTCTGTGGGAATTGGCTTAGGATGTGGCCTCCAGCTGCATCCATCTTGCTCTAAAACAGTGAACTTAAACTCTCTTTTTTAATTTTATTTTTTCCATTGTGATGTCCTTTTGTCAAATGCAATTTTACGTAAACTCTAGTATGTAACAGATTAAAAACTATATTTTATTAGATAATTTATGAATTCAAAATTATAATCTTTATCCAAAAGTTATGCAATGAGAACAGAGGCTGTTTTGGTGTTCATAAACAATTGAAATGGGAGTTGCATTTGTTTCCCAGGACTGCCCTAACAAACTACCACAAACTGGTGGCTTTAAGCAACAGAAATTTGTTCTTTACCCATTCTGGAGTCTATAAGTCTAAAATCAAGGTGTTGCCAGGCCATCTGCCCTCTGGAGTATTAGCAGGGAATCTTTCCTGGCCTCTTCCAGCATCTGGTAGTGCCAGGCTTGGTGTGGCATGTGGCAGCAAAACTCGAATCACTGCCTTTATATGGCTGCCTTCTCTCTGTGTCTGAGTTATCATGGCATTCTCCTGTCTGTGTCACTGTTTTCTCTGTCCCCTAGACTGGAGTACAGTGGTGCAATCTCCGCTCACTGCAACCTCCACCTCCCGGATTCAAGCAATTCTCCTGCCTCAGCCTCCCAAGTAGCTGGGTTTACAGGTGCGCACCACCATACCCGGCTAATTTTTGTATTTTTAGTAGAGACTGGGTTTCACCATGTTGGCCAGGCTGGTCTCGAACTCCTGACCTCAAGTGATCCGCCCGCCTCGGCCTCCCAAAGTGCTGGGATTACAAACGTGAGCCACCGCACCCAGCCCTGTTTTCTTTTCTTATAAGGACACCACTCATATTGGATTAAGGGCCTATCCTAATTGACTATCACCTCATCTTAACTTGATTACATCTGATTCAAGTTAGGAATGCAACATATTGTTTTGGGGGACACAAATCAATACACAGTAAGAGTTACAGATAATGACTGCAGTGTTATACTAACATTATTATCTAACTTATTTTTGTATTTTGTTTGGTGGTACCATATGGAGAAAAATTTTGGCTCACACAGATAATTAATTAAAAATGGTAGTTTTTTTTTTTAAACATTTAACCATGTCACTTTGCAATCTCAATTTCAATTCCTTCAGTCAAACTGATCCAGAAGTCTGAAGGAACAACATTAGGGAATTTATATACCAGTGTTAAATTACTGACAATATCTTTAAAAACACTCACCTTCCTTACTGGGGAGTATTCATTCACTTTTTAAAAGGAGTTGATGAATGGACTCCCGGGGAAGCTTAAATCATCGTCATATTTGGCCAACGCTGTGTGGCCAAATGTCATAATAGCCTGAGTTATTCAATGGTGACTTTTTTTTTGAGACAGGGTCTCACTCTGTTGCCTAGGCTGGAGTGCAGTGGTGTGATCTCGGCTCACTGCAACCTCTGCCTCCCAGGTTCAAGAGATTCTCCTACCTCAGCCTCCCGAATAGCTGGGATTACAGAGGCATGCCACCATGCCCTGCTAATTTTTGTATTTTTGGTAGAGACAGGGTTTCACCATGTTGGCCAGGCTGGTCTCAAACTCCTGGCCTCAAGTGATTCACCTGTCTCAGCCTCCCAAAGTGTTGAGATTACAGACGTGAGCCACCGGGCCCAGCCTCAAGGTGACTTTTGAAAACATCTTGTTAGTGGCATGTTCTGTCAGACATTCCCTTGAGATTCCAAAAGAGTAATAATAGTTTTGTATTTTAGTGTAAACTTGGTTTCAGCTGTGTTGCTGACACATTCCTGCTGTTGTGAGCAGTGATGTGGAAACCATGTACCACTGAATTAAAAATAGCATCTAGGTACTTTACCTCGTACAGCTATGTTCCAGAGATGTTTACTTACTGGAGTTTTTTTAAAAACAAAAATGTTATTTATATTTTTATTGGAAATATCTGTACCAGAACCTTGTCTTGAAAGTATTAAAAACTTCAATGTTAAAACATACATTCTAGAACTGACCATCCTTATTAGTATAAATAACTCTGAAAGGTGCTCAGTTTACAGGCAATGCCTTAATACAGTTAACAATTACGAAGCTTTACCCAACATCTTTCAAAATATTGCAGAGAAAACTATTAAGCACAAATACAATGACCACGAGCGTATTTCAGCAACTGCTTTATCTGAGCAACTCTTTTCACTCCACCAGAATAGACTTGGTTACATTTTCAACAGGTTACTCAATGGTGTATTAAAACCGAACGTAAACACTTTTTCCCCCTCCAGTTGTATTTTAAATAATAACTCTTCTTTATGCTCATTTTTGTGGCTAAATATAAAAACAAGCAAAATACAGAGATCGGCAAATCCACATTTTCATCCAGGTGAAGTGAAATTTAAATTTTATTTATTTTTTGGAAAAATTTAGGTTTTAAAGGAATTTATTAGATACATATTTTGTTTTGTTTTGTTTTGTTTTGAGATGGAGTTTCGCTCTCGTTGCCTAGGCTGGAGTGCAATGGCGCAATCTCAGCTCACTGTAACCTCCGCCTCCCGGGTTCAAGTGATTCTCCTGCCTCAGCCTCCCAAGGAGCTGGGATCACAGGTGTGTGCCACAATGCCCAGCTAATTTTGTTTTTGTTTTTTTTTTTTTTTTTTGAGACAGAGCTTCGCTTTTGTTGCCCAGGCTGGAGTGCAATGGTGCGATCTCAGCTCACTGCAACCTCCGCCTCCTGAGTTCAAGCGATTCTCCTGCTTCAGTCTCCTGAGTAGCTGGGATTACAGGCATGCACCACCACACCCAGCTAATTTAGTATTTTTAGTAGAGACAGGGTTTCTCCATGTTGGTGAGGCTGGTCTCGAACTCCCGAATTCAGGAGATCCACCTTGGCCTCCCAAAGTGCAGGGATTACAGGTGTGAGCCACTGCACCTGGCCTGTATTTTTAGTAGAGACGGGCTTTCACCATGTTGGTCAGGCTGGTCTCGAACTCCTGACCTCAAGTGATGCACCCACCTCAGCCTCTCAAAGTGCTGAGATTACAGGCGTAAGCCACTGCACCAGGCAAATATGTATTTTGGATGTGTATTTTTGGATTAGATCAGTGATACCAGCCAGTATGGTATGGTCTCTCAAGGATATTTGCAGATATGTGGGGGCAATTTTGGTTGTCTTAATACCTAAAAGTGCAACTGGGGCTTAGTTTTCTGGCACCAAGGATGCTGGGTGACTTGTACCTGTCCCACCTTAAATGCCAATAGGGCTTGGACTTTATCAGAAAATGGGACTAATTATGTTTTTGTAAATGCCCGTTTATTTAACATAGCCCAGACTTTAATAAGCTCTTTTTGATAGAATAAAGAGCTTTCATTTTCACATTTAAATTTTGTTCATATAAAATTTTTTCGATAACTCTAAGTAGTTCAATTAGGCAGGAACATCTGAGTTACTTTTGAACTTACTGTGTTTTGTTTGAAAATCATGTAATTTGGGAGGACTCTGGAACTGTTGTGTAAGATTTCACTGCATGAAATACAAGTTGAGCAGTTTTACTCACACTAAAAATGAAACTGGGTGACAGATCATTCCCACTGTACTTTCTTACCTTCAAAAGATTTTCTGTGAAACTTAGAGGCACTTGCTCTCTTGTCATATGCTGTGTTAGAGCGGTGTGGTTGGCCAGTAATTGAGTAACAATGCCAGATTGGCACTTTTCATCAGGAGGTGCAGTCTTGTTTTATTTATCATCATATTTCCTCATTAAGTTTAATTTTCTTTTTCTTTTCTTTCTTTTTTTGAGATGGAGTTTCACTCTTGTTGCCCAGGCTGGTGTGCAATGGCGCGATCTTGGCTCACCGCAACCTCCGCTTCCCGGGTTCAAGCGATTCTTCTGCCTCAGCTTCCTGAGTAGCTGGGATTAAAGACACCCGCCACCACGCCTGGCTAATTTTGTATTTTAAGTAGAGACGGGGTTTCACCATATTGACCAGGCTGGTCTCAAACTCCCGACCTCAGGTGATCTGCCCACCTCGGCCTCCCAAAGTGCTGGGATTACAGGCGTAAGCCACCGTGCCCAGCCAAGTTTAATTTTTACACCAATGATTCATTTCTGCTTTTACAGGTGATTACTTTATCTCACTAGAAAAAAAAAAAGTAAAAATCTAAACAAAAAGTGTCCAAAACTTACAATAAGCCTTAATCTCGAATAATTATCATGACATGTGTTACTTGTGTGCTTATTGCTGTACAGCCTTCTTTGGCTTTCTGACAAGAGCAACTGCTGAGCAGAAGCACTTCAGCCTCGTCTGGCATTTGATGAATTTGATTAATGTGTGCTATGGTAAGTCTATTCCCCTGTATAATTTTATGGGAGAGGCCATGTGCAAGTCTGAATTTAAAAATAAGAAAAGAAAAAGCCTTGTGTAGAATTATTACCTACTCAATACATTATATATATGCCAGAGATGGCTAAAGCAGCTATATGTCAAGGTCTGCAAAAACATGAAGAAGCTGGCATGGAAATTAACACGTTGGTGGTCTGCAATGTGTTCAAAGTTGGTGTTTTTAATGACACTTAAAAAATAGTTAAAATATGTAATGGCTGATTTCTGACCAGACTAAACTCTCAGCCTGTCTAATGTTAGGCAGCTTGATCTAATCAATCTCATCCTTTTCTTTTCCTCAGTCCAATCTTGCAATTGCTATGTCAGTTTCAGTTCACAATAATACCAGTGCGGACATGGCTCCTTAAGATTTTCTCCTTTTCCCTCACGCGGGTCCCAATTCTAAATTCCCAAGGGCTGACATGATTGACATTTGCCATAGCCTGAGGAGGGAGCATTTCCTTTTGTGGTCTTTCCTTGGTTTGTTTTATTGGGCAGTGAATGGCAAGTCTGTCTGTGTTTCTTTGCTTCACCCCAAACACCTTGGCAAAAATGAAAGCCTTCTAATTTAGCTGTGTCCTCCTTTACTTATGTCAGGAGGCCTGAGCCATAACCTTTGATTAAAAAAATTTTTTTTTGTTGTTGTTTTTGAGACAGGGTCTTGCTCTGTCACCCAGGCTGAAATGCAGTGGCACGACTACAGCTCATTGCAGCCTTGACCTCACTGGAGTGTAGTGGCATGACTGCAGCTCACTTCAGTCCCAAGTAGCTGGCACTTACAGGCAGGTGCCACCATGCCTGGCTAATTTTTAAATTTTTTGTAGAAACAGGGTCTTGCTGGCTGGGCACGGTGGCTCACACCTGTAATCCCAGCACTTTGGGAGGCCAAAGCGGGCGGATCATGAGGTCAGGAGTTTGAGACCAGCCTGGCCAACATGGTGAAATCCTGTCTTCACTAAAAATACCAAAAAAAAAAAAAAAAAAATTAGCTGGGCGTGGTGGCATATGCCTGTAATCCCAGCTACTCTGGAGGCTGAGTCAGGATAATTGCTTAAACCCGAGAGGCAGAGGTTGCAGTGAGCCAAGATCATGCCACTGCACTCCAGCCTGGGTGACAGAGCAAGATTACGTCTTGAAAAAAACCCCAAAACAAAAAACAAACGAAAAAACCCAGGATCTTGCTATGTTGCCCAGGCTGGTCTCAAACTCTTGGGCTCAAGCAGTGCTCCTGCCTCAGCCTCCCAAAGTGTTAGGATTATAGGTGTGAGCCACTGCACCTGGCCTTTTAAAAATTTTTTTAATTTAAATTTTTGTGAATACATAGTAGGTACATATGTATGGGGTACATGAGATAGTTTGATAAAGGCATACAATGCATAATGATCACATTATTATGATTATGTAAATGAGGTATCTATCACTTCAATACATTTATTGTTTGTGTTATAAACAATCCAATTATACGCTTTAGTTATTTTTAAATGTACAGTTAAATTATTGACTACAGTCACCCTGTTGTGCTATAATAAATACTAGATCTTATTCATTCTTTCTATTTTTTTGTACCTACTAACCATTCCCACTTCCTCCCCAGTCTTCCCCCACTACCCTTCCTAGCCTCTGGTAACCATCATTTACCCTGTTCTACTCTGTATCTCCATGAGTTTAATTGTTTTAATTTTTAGCTTCCACAAATAAGTGAGAAGGCAAAGTTTGTCTTTCTGTGTCTGGCTTATTTCACTTAACATAATGACCTCCAGTTCCATCCACACTGTTGCAAAGGACAGTATCTTGTTCTTATTTTATGGCAGAATAGTACACCATTGTGTATAAGTACCATATTTTCTTTATCCATTCATCTGTTCACAGACACTTTGGTTGTTTCCAAATCTTGTGAATAGTGCTGCAGTAAACATGCAAATGCAGATCTCTCTTTGATATACTGATTTGCTTTTTTTTTGAGACAGCATCTTGCTCCACTGCCTAGGCTCCTGGAGTGCAGTGGTGTGATCATGGTTCACTCAGGCCTCAACCTTATGGGCTCATGCAATCCTCCTGCCTCAGCCTCCCAAGTAGATGGGATTATAGGTGCGCAGCACCATGCCCAGCTAATTTTTATATTTTTTGTAGAGATGAGGTTTTGGCATGTTGCTCAGACTGGTCTTGAACTCCCGAGCTCAAGCGATTCTCCTGCCTTTGTCTCCTACAGTGGTGGGATTACAGGCATGAGCCACTGCGCCCGACTGGAATTTCCTTTCCTTTGGATAGAAAACTAGCAGTGGGATTGCTGGATCATATGGTAGCTCTATTTTTAGTTTTTTGAGGAGCCTCCAAACTGTTCTCCCCAGTGATTATACTAATTTACCTTCCCACCACCTGTGTACAAGGGTTCTCTTTTCTCCACATCTTTGCCAGCATTTGCGATTGCCTGTCTTTTGGATAAAAGCCATTTTAACTGGAGTGAGATGATATCTCATCGTAGTTTTGATTTGCATTATCTGGTGATAATGATGTTGAGCACTTTTTCATGTATCTGTATGCCTTTTGTATGTCTTTTGAGAAATGTTGATTCTGATATTTTGCCAATTTTTAATCGGATTATTAGATTTTTTCTTATAGAGTTGTTAGAGCTCCTTATATATTCTGGATATTGATCCCTTGTCACGTGAGTAGTTGAAAATATTTTCTTCTATTCTGTGGGTTGTCTCTTCACTTTTTGTTGATTGTTTCCTTTGCTGTGCAGAAGCTTTCTAACTTGATGTGATCCCATATGCCCATTTCTGCTTTGGTTTCCTGTACTTATGAGGTATTATTCAAGAAATCTTTGCCCAGACTGATGTCCTAGAGAGTTTCCCAATGTTCTCTCTCTCTTTATTGTTATTATTATTATACATAATAGTATTTAAAATATTTTCTTTTAGTGGTTTCATAGTTTGAGATCTTAGATTTCAGTCTTTAATCCATTTTGATTTGATTTTTGTATATGGAGAAAGATAGGGGCCTAATTTCATTCTTTTGCATATAGAAATCCAGTTTTCCCTGCACCATTTATTGAGGAGACTGCCTCTTCCCCAGTGTTTGTTCTTGGCACTTTGTCAAAAATGAGTTCACTGTAGACGTACGGATTTGTTTTGGGGTTCGCTGTTCTGTCCTATTGGTCTATGTGTCTGTCTGTTTTTATGCCAGTACAATGCTGTTTTGGTTACTATAGCTCTGTAGAAGTCAGGTAATGTGATTCTTCCAGTTTTATTCTTTTTGCTTAAAATTTTCTGTTTTTTTTTGTTTGTTTTTGTTGGTTTTTGTGTGTGTGTGTGTGGTTCCATATAAATTTTAGGATTGTTTTACCTTTTTTTCCCTCTTTTTGAGACTGGGACTCACTGTGTCACCCAGGCTGGAGTGCAGTGGCATGATCTCGGCTCACTGCAACCTCTGCCTCCTGGGCTCAGGTGATCCTCCCACCTCAGCCTTCCAAATAGCTGGGACTACAGGCCTGTGCCACCATACCCAGCTAATTTTTGTAATTTTTTTTAGTAGAAAGGAGGTTTTACCATGTTGCCCACGTTGAAATTTGGGATTGTTTTTTTCTTTTTCTGTGAAGAACGTCATTGGTATTTTGATAGAGATTGCATTGAGTCTGTAGATTGCTTGGGTAGTGTGGACTTTTTAACAGTATTGATTCTTCCAATCTATGAAGATGGAATATCTTTACATTTTTTGATGTCCTCTTCAATTTCTTGCATCAGTGTTTTATAGTTTTCATTATAGAGATCTTTCATTTCTTTGGTTAATTCCTAAGTATTTAATTTTATTTGTGGCTATTGTAAATGGGATTACTTTCTTGATTTCTTTTTCAGATTTCACTATTGGCATATAGAAATGCTACCGATTTTGGTATGTTGACTTTGTTTCCTGTAACTTTATTGAATTTATTTAATAGTTTTTTGGTTGAGTCTTTAGGTTTTTCCAAATATAAGGTCATATCATCTGCAAACAAGGGTAATTTGACTTCTTCCGTTCAATTTGGATGATCTTTATTTATTTCTCTTGTCTGATACCTCCAGTGCTATGTCGAATAACAGAGGTGAAAGTGGGCATCCTTGTCATGTTCCAGATCTTAGAGAAAAGGCTTTCAGTCTTTCCCCATTCAATGTGATAATAGCTGTGGGTCTGTCATATATGGCTTTTATTATGTTGAGATATGTTTCTTCTATATCCAGTTATTTGAGGGTTTTATCATGACGGGATGTTGAATTTTATCAAATGCTTTTTCAACATCAGTTGAAAGTAATCACATGGTTTTTGTCTTTCAATCTGTTGATATGATATATCCCATTGATTGACTTCTATATGTTGAACTATCCTTGAATCTCTGGAGTAAATCACACTTGTTCGTGATGAATGGTCTTTTGAATGTGTTGTTGAATTAGTATTTTGTTGACGATTTTCACATCAATATCAGGGATATTGACCTATAGTTTTCTTTTTAAATGTGTAATTGTCTGGTGTTGGTATCGGGGTAATACTGGCCTTGTGGCATGAGCTTGGAAGTATTCCTTCCTTCTTTATTTTTTGGAATAGTTTGAGTAGGATTGAAGTTAATTCTTCTTTTTTTTTTCTCCCCACCCTGTCCCTCACCAATCCTCTGCCCTACTCCGATGTTAATTCTTCTTTAAATGTTCGGTAAAATTCAGCAGTGAAGCCATCGGGCCCAGGTCTTTTCTTTGCTGAGAGACCTTTTATTATGAATGGCTTCAATCTCATTACTTGTTATTGGTCTGTTCAGGTTTTGGGTTTCTTCATGGTTTAATCATGGTAGGTTGTAAGTATCTAGGAATTTATAAATTTCTTCTAGATTTTCCTATTTATTTATTTTTAATTATTTATCAATTTTTTTTATTTCCATAGGTTTTTGGGGAACAGGTGGCATTTGGTTACATGAGTAAGTTCTTTAGTGGTGATTTGTGAGATTTTGGTGCACCCATCACCCGAACAGTATACACTGAACCCAATTTGTAGTCTTTTATTTCCTCACCCGCTTTCCACCCTTTCCTCCTGAGTCCCCAAAGTTCACTGTGTTATTCTTACACCTTTGCATCCTCATAACTTAGCTCTCACTTGTGAGTGAGAATGTATGATGTTTAGTTTTCCATTCCCGAGTTACTTCACTTAGATTAATAGTCTCCAATCTATCCAGGTTGCTATGAATGCTGTTAATTTGTTCATTTTTATGGTTGAGTAGTATTCCATTGTATATATATATATACACCACAGTTTCTTTATCCATGCTAAAAATGTGTGTGCCAATCAATGAAAAATTTGTAGCTGAAAAAGACTACAAAAACAAGAGCTCAGGCCCTCTTGCCTCCCCCCCGCCCAAAACAATGAGAACTTACAATTTAAACTCACAAAGCTTATGAAACCTATTACTAATGAGACAGGAAACATAGAGAATCTTGAGAAAAACATAACTCAAGGTAAAAAAGGCCTTACTTTCATATATAATATTAATCCTGGCAATAGAAGGGGAACAAAAGATTGCAGCACTAAAATTAAGAGAAAATCCAACATGAAATTAAACTTTATTAAATAAATAAATCAAGATAATGAGGAAAAGTTTATTGGTACCACTTTCAGTAATACCAGATAGTTTATTTTTTTGAGAATAACTAGAAAACTAGACAGAGTGAAAAGAAAGTATGCTTGGCTGGGCCTGGTTGCTCACACTTGTTAATCTCAGCACTTTGGGAGGCTAAGGCAGGCAGATCAGTTGAGGTCAAGAGTTCCAGACCAGCCTGGCCAACATGGCGAAACCCCATGTCTACCAAAAATACAAAAATTAGCTGGGTATGGTGGTGCATGCCTGTATTTCCAGCTACTCAGGAGACAGAGGCATGAGAATCGGCTGAACCCAAGACGTGGAGGTTGCAGTGAGCCCAGATCATGCCACTGCACTCCAGCCTGAGTAATGGAGTGAGACTCTGTCTAAAAAAAAAAAAAAAAAAAAAAAAAAAAGGAAAAGAAAGTATGCTGGATAGCAATGGAGAGCTAATGAGGCAGTAAAGGAATTATGGGACCAAGATTCAGGAAAAGGAAATTCAAAGAGCTGAACCCAACATTGCAACACTGGGAAATATTTTTTCCCTGAAAGCATCAGTGGATTCCAGAAGGGACAGCTGAGAGGCTAAACAGAGAATGGACTGTCTTGTGAGGTTGGTGGGACACAAATTGCAGTCCAGATCCACTGAGAGGGATGCCCCTGCAAACTTTGAGTTAGAGCCTAAAGAGCTACACAGGAAGACTAAGGTCCAACCAGAAGTGGAACAGTTCTCGTAGAGAATGAAGCCCAGGTTTTAATAATCTCAATTTCTGATAAATTAATGTGATTAGGTATTGCTATTGTCCATAGCCTTATGTCTATGGCAAATGTAAAATTTTCTTTGGGGGAAGATAAAATTATTTTAAGTCTTAAATAATTTTTGCAGTTTTGTACATATACAATGTCTTGCACTTAATCACAAATAACTGGTAGACACACAGAAGGCAAGACAATGTGAGTGAGAAACAAGAGAAGCAATAGACAATATCACTGGGCTCACAGGGGATTCATATAATGGATGTACATATTTAATATACATATTTAAAACTATGCTAATTATGCTAAATAAGTAAAAGACAATTCAAGAACTTTGACAGAAAGCTGAAAAATATTTAAAAAGAACAAAATAGAAAATCTAGAAATAAAAAAATAACCAAAATTAAGAACTTAATCGATGGATTTAGTAACAAATTAATTACAGCTGAAGAGGAAATTAGTAAATTATAAGATAAGTCAGAAACAATTACCCAGAATTATGTACAGAAGGAATAAAAGATGGAAAAATGTGTATGAACAAAAGATACATAAGGAATAAAAAGATACATAAGGAATACAGTGAGACGATGTAACATGAATATTCTCTTTCTCTTTTCCATTTCGCTATTACATACAGTTGTCCTGAAGCTAGGAACTTATCCACAGGGCAAAAATTGGAGAATGCCTCTCTAACACAGTTGCAAGAATGATCCAGTGAGAATTAGGTTAGTTAATATTTATGCTAACCCCTTTTTAATAAGTCATCTGTAATTAGATAAGTGTTAAGTATTTAAAGAAAATTCATAAAACATTAGAAGTGATATGCTTATCCTAATGTGAGTGAGAATCTTTTTTCCTTTAGGTGCACAGGTAAGGCTTCTGTGCAATGAAAGTAAAAGAAACAAAATGGCAAATATATGTAATAAATGATTAAGACCTAATATAAAAATATTTATGAAGAAAAATATTAAGGAAAGCATTAAGTTAATGGAAAAATGGACAATGGTTATGGTAGTAGAGAAAGATTCCATAAAACAACTTACAAATATTAATCTAAAATTTAAAAATTGGTAAAAAAACCAAACTAAGAATGATATAAACAAAAATGAGGAATTCAATATTGACAAGATGTTGGAGACACTGGCAATATTCCCTTTTTCTGGAGGCACTGTAAATCCCTTCACTCTTTTTCAAAAGTGACTTGGCAATAAATAATGAACCACAGAATTTTAGATATTTTTCCCTCCAGTAATCATAATTCTAATAATTTTTCCTGTAGTTATAATTGCAAGGAACAAATAAGCTATGTTTAGAGAGATTATCTTAACATCTCTATTTATTATAGGAAGAGAACCTATATTAATAAGGGAGAAAATAAAGCAATTTGCATTTTTCTAATTTAACTATTTTGCAATCATGAGAAAAAATAGTTATAAAGAATGAGAGTATATGTGTATGTATGTAGCAAAATAATGTTAAAAGTTTTATCAACAAATATTGTTTATGTAAAACAAGTTATCTCTTTATCCCAGGGTGTCTGGGATTCTTTGGTGTGGTTTCTTAGGAAAAGGGCCCTGTAAATAAAAGTGGCAAGTTGTCTGACAGCCATATACATTGCATATAAAGATGGGACAGAGGTAGGATAACCACACAGGACAATCCTGTTTAAAAGGGGTAAGAAAGGAGGCAAGTAGCTGTTATTGGTCTATAGCAGTTTTGAAATCAAGCTGGGCACATGTCACCATTTCTACTTACTCTGGGAAGAGGGAATACTCACTCATTCTTGCTCCTTTAGAGTGGTTCTCTGTGGCTCTTGGGTCTTCCTTCAGAGTTGTGGGTCAAACTTCTGAGTCACACTTACTTTTTCATTAAGAAATGGCTTGTGCTTGCATCTGAGTAGCATTCTCAGCTTGATTTCTTTTTGAGATCTCTTTTTCATTTTGAACTGTCTTTGACCAATTTAGCTTAGCTTTTGAAAAACTTTGTAGGCTTCCTGTATATCAAGTTGTGATCTGCTGCTTTAGACAAAAACCACAGCTCAGGCATCTCATCAGCAGAAAATTATCTCACTGCAGGAAAGAAACTTATTGGCACTTTTGGGACCAGATGCCTATTCCTTGGCCAATTATTGTAATTAAGGGATCAGGTACTTTGTCCATCTTGAGTCCTACAACCTCCTTTTTGTCCAAGGCATGGGCCCCTTGATTGAAAAGCACTACAGATACACATGGAGTGTAGGAGGGAGGTACAATTTGCAAAATGAAATGGATATGGGGAAATTAAATTAATAAATGTACATAATTTTAAGCATGGTTGGACTCAGGCCATGCCTTGTGGCATAAGAGCTGGATTTCTACTTACAAATGCATAAATTGTTCACCGTAAAATAACACCCTGCCTAGTCAGTGAATGGGGGCTGATGTCCAGCCTGTGCCTTGCATATTAAAACATAGCATGCCTATAATCCTCCCAGAAGTGTCCCTTTAACTGATACCCACAAATGTCCCATAGTAGACCTGAATGAAGAACCTCTGAGACCTCTCTTCTGTGTCAGTTTAGTGTATGGTGTAATATAAGAGTTTGATTTTATTCTTTTGCATATATATATGTATATCGTTTCCCAACACCATTCATTGAGGAAACTATCTTTTTTCATTGTTTATTATTGGCACCTTTGATGTGATTTCAATCTTCTTAAATGTGTTAAGACTTGTTTTGTGGCCTAATATGTAACCTATCCTGGAGAATGTTCAATGTGCCCTTGCAAAGAATGTGTATTAAATGGAATGTTCTGTATATGTCTATTAGATTCAGTTGGTCTATAGTGTTGGTCGTGTCTGCTATTTCTTTATTGATTTTTTTTTTGGTATGGATAATATATCCAATGTTGAAAGTGAGGTATTGAAATTCCTCTGTTTACACTGTTATTGTATTGCTGCCTATTTCTCCCTTCAGTTCTGATAATGTTTGTTTAATATATTTGAGTGTTGTGGTGTTGGGTGCATATGTATTTACAGTTATTATATTCACTTGATGAAATGATGCCTTTATTGTTACATAATACTCTTCTGTGTCTCTTGTAGCAGTATTTGACTTAAAGTCTATTTTGTCTGATAAAAATATAGCCACACCTACTCTTTTTGGGTTACCATTTGCATGTAATATCTCTTTCATCTCTCACTTTCAGTCTATGTTTGTGTCCCCTTGAAGTTAAAGTAAGTCTCTTGTAGGCAACATATAGTTGAATATTTTTCTTCAATCCATTCAGCCAATTAAAAGTACTTTTACATTTTAAGTACTTATTGGTAGGTAAGGACTTACTATTGTCATTTTGTTAATTGTTTTCTGACTTTTGTAGTTCCTTTCTTAATCTTTTACTGTCTTCCTTTGTGATTTGATAATTTTTTTGTAGTGTTATGCATTTATTCTTTTTTCTTTATCTTTTCTGTATCTATTACAGGTTTTTCTTTGTGATTACCATGAAGCTTACATAAAACACTTATAGTTTTTTTTTTTACCATTTATTTTAGGTTCACAGGTACATATGCAGGTTTTTTTATATAGGTAAACTCATGTTACAGGGTACAGATTATTTTATCACTCAGGTTCTCAGCCTAGTACTCAATAGTTATTTTTTGTTGCTGTTGTTCTTCTCCCTCCTACTACCCTTCACTCCTAAATAGGCTCCAGTATCTTTTGTTACACTCTTAGTGTCCATATGTTCTAATCATTTAGCTCCCACTTATAAGTGAGAACATGCAGCATTTGTTTTTCTGTTTCTGCATTAGTTTGCTAAGGACAGTGACCTCCAGCTCCATCCATGTTCCAGCAAAGGACATGATCTCATTCATTTTTATGGCTGTGCAGTATTCTATGGTGTATAGGTACCACATTTTCTTTATCCAGCCTACCATTGATGGGCATTTAGGTTGATTCCATATCTTCGCTATTGTGAATAGTGCTGCGATGAACATATGCGTGCATGTGTCTTTATGATAGAATGATTTATATTCCTTTGGGTATATACCCAGCAATGGGATTGCTGGGTCAAATACCACACTGCTTTCCACAATAGTCGAACTAATTTACACTCCTACCAACAGTGTGTAAGCATTCCTTTTTCTCTGCCACCTTGCCAGCATCTGTTATTTTTTACTTTTTAGTAATAGCCATTCTGACGGTGTGAGACAGTATCTCATTGTGGTTTTGATTTGTATTTCTGTAAGTGATATTGGACTCTTTTTCATATGCTAGTTGGCCACATTTATGTCCTCTTTTGAAAAGTGTCTGCTTACGTCCTTTGCTCACTTTTTAATATGGTTGTTTGTTTTTTCTTGTAAATTTGTTTAAGTTCCTTACAGATGCTGGACATTAGACCTTTGTCAAATGCATAGTTTTCAAATATTTTCTGTCATTCTATAGGTTGTCTGTTTACTCTGTTGATTGTTTCTTTTGCTGTGAAGAAGCTCTTAAGTTTAATTAGGTCCCGTTTGTCAATTTTTGTTTTCATTGCAATTGGTTTTGGCATCTTCATCATGAAATCTTTGCCAGGGTCTATGCTCAGACTAGTATTTCCTAGGTTATCTTCCAGGGTTTTTATAGTTTTGTGTTTTATGTCTAAGTCTTTACTCCATCTAGAATTGATTTTTGTGTATGGTGTAAGAAAGGGGCCCATTTCAATCTTCTGCATATGGTTAGCCTGTTATCCAAGCACTGTTTATTGAATATGGAGTCCTTTCCCCATTGCTTCTTTTTGTCAACTTTGTCAAAGATCAGATGATTGTAGGTGTGCAACATTATTTCTGGGCTCTCTGTTTTGTCCCTCTGGGCTACGTGTCTGTTTTTGTACCAGTACCGTATGGTTTTCGTTACTACATTTTGTAGTGTAGTTTGAAGCTAGGTAACATAATGCCTTCAGCCTGGTTCTTTTTGCTTAGGATTGCCTTGGATATTCAGGCTCTTTTTTTGGTTCCATACGAATTTTAAAATATATGTATTTTTCTAGTTCTGTGAAGAATGTCATTGGTAGTTTGATAGGTATAACATTTTTGCTATAGACAGTATGGCCATTTTAATGATATTGATTCTCCCTATCCTTGAGCATGGAATGTTTTTCCATTTGTTAGTGTAATCTCTGATTTCTTTTAGCAGCGTTTTGTAATTCTCATTGTAGAGATCTTTCAACTCCCTGGTTAGCTGTACTCTTAGGTATTTTATTCTTTTTGTGGCTATTGTGAATGGGGCTGTTTTCTTGATTTGGCTCTTACCTTGGTCATTGTTGGTGTGTAGAAGTACTACTGATTTTTGTACATTGGTTTTGTATCCTCAAACTTTGCAGAAGTTGTTTATGAGACCAAAGAACTTTTGGGCAGAGACTATGGGGTTTTTTACATGTAGAATCATTTTGACTGCAAACAGAGATAGTTTGACTTCCTGTCTTCCTATTTGGATGCCTTTTCTTTCTTTCTTTCTTTCTTTTTTTTTTTTTAATTTGGCTTAAACATTTAGAGGCTTTATTTTGCCAGTTATTTCTGGAAGTGGTTTAAAAAAACACTTCAACAGGCATACGTTTTTATTGCCACTCTTCCCTTCCCCCCAAATTCTTGTGCTTTTCTTCTGAACCATTATCTTCTCCTTTTTTTTCTTTTTTTTTTAAATTTTATTATTACTATACTTTAAGTTTTAGGGTACATGTGCACAATGTGCAGGTTTGTTACATATGTGTACATGTGTCATGTTGGTGTGCTGCACCCATTAACTCATCATTTAGCATTAGGTATATCCCCTAATGTTATTCCTCCCCCCTCCCCCAACCCCACAACAGTCCCCAGAGTGTGATGTTCCCCTTCCTGTGTCCATGTGTTCTCATTGTTCAGTTCCCACCTATGAATGAGAACATGCGGTGTTTGGTTTTTTGTCCTTGCGATAGTTTGCTGAGAATGATGGTTTCCAGTTTCATCCATGTCCCTACAAAGGACATGAACTCATCCTTTTTTATGGCTGCATAGTATTCCATGGTGTATATGTGCCACATTTTCTTAATCCAGTCTATCACTGTTGGACATTTGGGTTGGTTCCAAGTCTTTGCTATTGTGAATAGTGCTGCAATAAACATACGTGTGCATGTGTCTTTATAGCAGCGTGATTTATAATCCTTTGGGTATATACCCAGTAATGGGATGGCTGGGTCAAATGGTATTTCTAGTTCTAGATCCCTGAGGAATCGCCACACTGACTTCCACAATGGTTGAACTAGTTTACAGTCCCACCAACAGTGTAAAAGTGTTCCTATTTCTCCACATCCTCTCCAGCACCTGTTGTTTCCTGACTTTTTAATGATCACCATTCTAACTGGTGTGAGATGATATCTCCTTGTGGTTTTGATTTGCATTTCTCTGATGGTCAGTGATGATGAGCATTTTTTTCATGTGTCTTTTGGCTGCATAAATGTCTTCTTTTGAGAAGTGTCTGTTCATATCCTTCGCCCACTTTTTGATGGGGTTGTTTGTATTTTTCTTGTAAATTTGTTTGAGTTCATTGTAGATTCTGGATATTAGCCCTTTGTCAGACGAGCAGGTTGCAAAAATTTTCTCCCATTCTGTAGGTTGCCTGTTCACTCTGATGGTAGTTTCTTTTGCTGTGCAGAAGCTCTTTAGTTTAATTAGATCCCATTTGTCAATTTTGGCTTTCGTTGCCATTGCTTTTGGTGTTTTAGACATGAAGTCCTTGCCCATGCCTGTAGTCCTTAGTGACCTACACAATAATAATGGTAGACTTTGACACCCCACTGTCAACATTAGACAGATCAGCGAGACAGAAAGTTAACAAGGATACCCAGGAACTGAACTCAGCTCTGCACCAAGCGGACCTAATAGACATCTACAGAACTCTCCACCCCAAATCAACAGAATATATATTCTTTTCAGCACCACACCACACCTACTCCAAAATTGACCATATAGTTGGAAGTAAAGCACTCCTCAGCAAATGTAAAAGAACAGAAATTATAACAAACTGTCTGTCAGACCACAGTGCAATCAAACTAGAACTCAGGATTAAGAAACTCACTCAAAACCGCTCAACTACATGGAAACTGAACAACCTGCTCCTGAGTGATTACTGGGTACATAACAAAATGAAGGCAGAAATAAAGATGTTCTTTGAAACCAATGAGAACAAAGACACAACATACCAGAATCTCTGGGACACATTCAAAGCAGTGTGTAGAGGGAAATTTATAGCACTAAATGCCCACAACAGAAAGCAGGAAAGATCTAAAATTGACACCCTAACATCACAATTAAAAGAGCTAGAAAAGCAAGAGCAAACACATTCAAAAGCTAGCAGAAGACAAGAAATAACTACGATCAGAGCAGAACTGAAGGAAATAGAGACACAAAAAACCCTTCAAAAAATTAATGAATCCAGGAGCTGGTTTTTTGAAAAGATCAACAAAATTGATAGACCACTAGCAAGACTAATAAAGAAGAAAAGAGAGAAGAATCAAATAGACGCAATAAAAAATGATCAAGGGGATAGCACCACCGATCCCACAGAAATACAAACTACCATCAGAGAATACTATAAACACCTCTACCCAAATAAACTAGAAAATCTAGAAGAAATGGATAGGTTCCTTGACACATACATCCTCCCAAGACTAAACCAGGAAGAAGTTGAATCTCTGAATAGACCAATAACAGGCTCTGAAATTGAGGCAATGATCAATAGCTTACCAACCAAAAACAGTCCAGGACCAGATGGATTCACAGCCGAATTCTACCAGAGGTACAAGGAGGAGCTGGTACCATTCCTTCTGAAACTATTCCAATCAATAGAAAAAGAGGGAATCCTCCCTAACTCATTTTATGAGGCCAGCATCATCCTGATACCAAAGCCTGGCAGAGACACAACCAAAAAAGGAATTTTAGACCAATATCCTTGATGAACATTGATGCAAAAATCCTCAATAAAATACTGGCAAACAGAATCCAGCAGCACATCAAAAAGCTTATCCACAATGATCAAGTGGGCTTCACCCCTGGGATGCAAGGCTGGTTCAACATACACAAATCAATAAATGTAATCCAGCATATAAACAGAACCAAAGACGAAAACCACATAATTATCTCAATAGATGCAGAAAAGGCCTTTGACAAAATTCAACAACGCTTCATGCTAAAAACTCTCAATAAATTAGGTATTGATGGGACGTATCTCAAAATAATAAGAGCTATGTATGACGAACCCACAGCCAATATCATACTGAATGGGCAAAAACTGGAAGCATTCCCTTTGAAAACTGGCGCAAGACAGGGATGCCCTCTCTCACCACTCCTATTCAACATAGTGTTGGAAGTTCTGGCCAGGGTAATCAGGCAGGAGAAGGAAATAAAGGGTATTCAATTAGGAAAAGAGGAAGTCAAATTGTCCCTGTTTGCAGATGACATGATTGTATATCTAGAAAACCCCATCGTCTCAGCTCAAAATCTCCTCAGGCTGATAAGCAACTTCAGCAGTCTCAGGATACAAAATCAATGTACAAAAATCACAAGCATTCTTATACACCAATAACAGACAAACAGAGAGCCAAATCATGAGTGAACTCCCATTCGCAATTGCTTCAAAGAGAATAAAATAGCTAGGAATCCAACTTACAAGGGATGTGAAGGACCTCTTCAAGGAGAGCTACAAACCACTGCTCAATGAAATAAAAGAGGATACAAACAAATGGAAGAACATTCCATGCTCATGGGTAGGAAGAATCAATATCATGAAAATGGCCATACTGCCCAAGGTAATTTATAGATTCAATGCCATCCCCATCAAGCTACCAATGACTTTCTTCACAGAATTGGAAAAAACTACTTTAAAGTTCATATGGAACCAAAAAAGAGTCCACATCACCAAGTCAATCCTAAGCCAAAAGAACAAAGCTGGAGGCATCACACTACCTGACTTCAAACTATACTACAAGACTACAGGAACCAAAACAGCATGGTACTGGTACCAAAACAGAGATATAGACCAATGGAACAGAACAGAGCCCCCAGAAATAATGCCGCATATCTTCAACTATCTGATCTTTGACAAACCTGACAAAAATAAGAAATGGGGAAAGGATTCCCTATTTAATAAATAGTGCTGGGAAAACTGGATAGTCATATGTAGAAAGCTGAAACTGGATCCCTTCCTTACACCTTATACAAAAATTAATTCAAGATGGGTTAAAGACTTACATGTTAGATCTAAAACCATAAAAACCCTAGAAGAAAACCTAGGCAATACCATTCAGGACATAGGCATGGGCCTTTTCTTTCTTTTACATGATTGTTCTGGGTACCACTTCCAGTACTGCATTGAATAAGAGTGATGAGAGTGAGCATCCTTGTCTCATTTCAGTTTTCAATGGGAATGCTTCCAGCTTTTTCCCATTCAGTAAAATGTTGGTTGTGGATTTGTCATAGATGACTCTTATTACTTTGAAGTATGTTCCTTTAATGCCTAGTTTGTTGAGGGTTTTGTTGAAAGCTTTTTCTGCATCTATTAAGATGATAATGTGTTTTTGCCTTTAGTTCTGTTTATGTGATAAATCACATTTATTGATTTGTGCATATTGAAGCAACCTTGCATCCCGGGGATAAAGCCTACTTGACTGTGGTGGATTAGCTTTTTGATGGGCTGCTGCATTTGGTTTGCTAGTATTTTGTTGAGGACTTTTTGCATCTACATTCATCAAGAATATTGGGGCTGGGCGCGGTGGCTCATGCCTATAATCCCTGCACTTTGGGAGGCTGGGACAGGTGGATCACCTGAGGTCGGGAGTTCGAGACCAGCCTGACCAACATGGAGAACTCTCGTCTCTACTAAAAGTATAAAATTAGCTGGGTGTGGTAGTGCATGCCTGTAATCCCAGCTACTTGGGAGAGTCATGAACCCAGGAGGGGAGGTTGCAGTGAGCTGAGATTGTGCCATTGCACTCCAGCTTGGGCAACAAGAATGAAACTCCGTCTCAAAAAAAAAAAAAAAAAAAAAATTGGCCTGAAGTTTTCTTGTTTCGTTGTGTCTTTGTCAGATTTTGGTATCAGGATGATGATGCTGGCCTCATAGAATGAGTTAGAGAGGATTCTCTCCTCCTCAATTTTTTGGAATAGTTTCAGTAGGAATGGTACCAACTCTTCTTTATACATCTGGTAGAATTCAGCTATGAATCTGTCTGGTCCAGTGCTTTTTCTGGTTGGTGGGATTTTTATTATTGATTCAATTTTGGAACCCATTATTGGTCTATTGAGAAATTCAGTTTCTTCCTGCTTCCATCTTGGGAGGTTGTATGTTTCCAGGAACTCATCCATTTCTTCTAGGTTTTTTAGTTTGTGTATATTGAGGTGTTCATAGTAGTCTCTGAGAGGTTTCTATATTTCTGTGGGGTCAGTGGTAGTGTTCTCTTTGTATTTCTCATTGTGTTTGTTTGAAGAACGCTCTTATTTGCTTTATTAGTCTAACTAGTCTTCTATCAATCTGATTTTTTCTTCCAAAGAGCAAACTCCCGAATTTGATCATCTTGTATGTTTTTTTTGCATCTCAATTCCCTTCGGTTCAGCTCCGACTTGGTTATTTCTTTTCTCCTGCTAGCTTTGGGATTTGTTTGCTCTTGTTTTTCTAGTTCCTGTAGGTATGATGTTATGTTTTTAATATGAGATCTTTCTAATGTTTTGCTGTGTGTTTAGCACTATAAACTTTTCTCTTAACATGGCTTTAGCTGTGTCCCTGAGAATCAGATATGTTGTGTTTTTGTTCTCTTTAGTTTTACAGTGTTTCTTTATTTTTACCTTAATTTCATTGTTTATCCAAAGTCAATCAAGAACAGGTTGTTTAACTTACATGTAATTATATAGTTTTGACCAATTTTCTTTTCTTTTCTTTTTTTTTTTTTTGAGACCGAGTCTTGCTCTGTCGCCCAGGCTGTAGTGCAGTGGCGCGATCTTGGCTCACTGCAAGCTCTGCCTCCCGGGTTCACGCCATTCTCCCATCTCAGCCTCCCGAGTAGTTGGGACTACAGGAGCCTGCCACCACGCCCGGCTAATTTTTTTTTTGTATTTTTTAGTAGAGACGGGGTTTCACCATGTTAGCCAGGATGGTCTCAATCTCCTGATCTTGTGATCCACCCGCCTTGGCCTCCCAAAGTGCTGGGATTACAGGCTTGAGACACCGTGCCCGGCTGACCAATTTTCTTAGTGTTGATTTCTATTTTTATTGCCCTGTGGTCTGAGAGTGTGTTTGGTATGATTTTTTAATTTTGCTGGTGATCACTTTATGGCCAATTCTGTGGTCAATTTTAGAGTATATGCCACATGCAGATGAGAAGAATGTATATTTTGTTGGTTTTGGGTGGTGAGTTCTGTAGATATCTATTAGGCCCATTTGGTCAAATGTCAAGTTGAGGTCCTGTATTTCTTTTTAGCCTTCTGCCTCAATAACCTGTTTAATACTGTCAGTGGGGTGTTGAAGTCTCTCACTATTATTATGTGGTTATCTAAATCTCTTCATAGGTCTCTAAGAACTTGTTTTATGATTCTGGGTACTCCTGGGCTGGGTGCATATATGTTTAGGATACTTAGGTCTTATTATTGAATTGAACTCTTTACCATTATGTAATGCTGTTTTCATCTTTTTTGATCATTATTGGTTTAAAGTCTATTTCATCTGAAATTAGAATAGCAACCTCTGCTTTTTTCTGTTTGCTGTTTGCTTGGTAGATTTCTCTCCATCCTTTTACTTTAAGCTTATGGTGTCATTGCATGTGAGATGGGTCTCTTTAAAGACAGCATAGAGTTGGGTTTTGCTTCTTTATCCAACTTGCCACTCTGTGTCTTTTAACTGGGACATTTAGCCAACTTACATTTAAGGTCAATATTGACATGTGTAGATTTGATGCTGCTATATTATTGTTATCTGGTTACTATGCAGACTTGATTGTATGGTTGCCTTGGTTGCATTATAGTGTCAGTGGTCTCTGTACTTAAGTGTGTTTTTGTAGTGGCTGGTAAAGGTCTTTTGTTTTCAGATTTAGCACCTTCTTAGGTACCTCTTGTAAGGCAATGGTAATGAATTCCCTTGACATTTGCTTCTCTGAAAATGATCTTATTTCTCCTTCGCTCATGAAGCTTAATTTGTCAGTTTATGAAATTCTTAGTTGTAATTTCTTTTTTTAAGGAATGCTGAATATAGGCCCCCAATCTCTTCTGGCTTGTAGAGATTCTGCAGAAAAATCCACGGTTAACCTGATGTATTTCCCGTCGCAGGTGACCTGCCTCTTCTCTCTAGGTGCCTTTAATATTTTTTCTTTCATGTTTACCTTGGATAATCTGATGATTATGTGTCTTGGAGATGGTCATTTCTCTGCATTTCCTGAATTTGAATGTTGGTCTCTCTATCGAGGCTGGGGAAATTTTCCTGGATGATATCCTCAAATACGTTTTCCAAGTTGTTTGTTTTCTCTTCCTCTCTTTCAGGGATGCCAGTGAGTCAAAGGTTTTCTCTCTTTACATAATCCCATATTTCTTGTAGTTTTTGTTTATTCTTCTTTATACCTTTTTTTCTGACAGTTATTTTTGAGAATCAGTCTTCAAGCTCTAAGACTCTTTCCTCAGGTTGGTCTGTTCTGCTGTTAATACTTGTGATTCTATTATAAAATTTCTGTAATGCATTTTTTGGCTCTATTAGATCAGTTTGGTTTTTTCTTATAATAGCCATTTCATTTTTCAGCTCCTGGATTGTTTTACTGCAGTCCTTAGATTTCTTGAATTGGGTTTTGACTTTCTCCCGAGTCTTGATGATATTCAATCCTATTTATATTCTGAATTCTGGCTCTGTCATTTCATCCATTTCAATCTGTTTAAGAACCCTTGTTGGGGAACCAGTGCCATCATTTGGAGGAAAGAAGACACTCTTGTCTTTTTGAGTTGCCAGAGTTCTTGCACTGGTTCTTTCTCATCTGGGCTGAAGTTCCTTTATCTGTGCTGTAATTTGAGTACAGTCAGTTTTCTGGATGTTTTCAGAGGGCCGAGGCTTTGTGCAGGGTCTTTATTTGTATTAACAGGTGAATTCTTATCTTTGGTTTCACAGGAGGATGTATTAGCAAAACGTTTTTGGTGTTGAAATTTGGGCTGTGATCCAGCAGATGGCGCTTAAGTGTAATGGCCAATTAGGTAGGCTCTTGCTCAGCCCTGTGGGTCCTCTGTAGTTCCTTGTGTTTGTAGTTGTACTCCCTCTCAGCGCTCCCAATGTTTGGGCTCCTCTACTCCTCGATTCTGGCTGCAGATCTCGGCTTGCCACTCCCGGGCTGCACACTGAAGTCCTGAGCCGAGCTCAGGCTTTACGTTCCCTCCACAGCTTGGAGGAAGCAGGGGAAGGGATCTTGGCGGTGGCTGTGGAAGAGGTCCTTTCTCTTGTCTCTTGGGGATCCATCCCAGAGAAATGCCGAGCCGCTCCCAATCAGCGGGATTGGCCGAGGGTGAGGTGGCTGGGTTGTGGGCCTAAGCCGAGGGGCCCGGCCTGGTGGTGAACAGGGGGGCCGATGGCTCACAGGAGACACAGACTGGCCTCTTCTCCTTAGGACGGCTGTGGTGTGCTGGAAGTGTGGGTAAAGCACTCAGGGTTTTTGTTCCTTTCCCAATCTGAAGGCAGCAAGGGCAGGGCCGCTGCGGTGGCAGTGAGAGACGGGCTTCTGGTTGTCTCTGGGAGCTCTACCTTGGAGATACGCAGAGCTGCTGCTAGCGGGAATGTTCAGCCAGGGGGTGAGACGGCTGCGCTGCTGGCCTGAGCCGGCCCTGCTTGGTGAAGAGTGGGGGCCGAGGGCTCACAGGAAAGGAGACTGGGCCCCTCTCTCTGCGGTGACTGTGGCGTGCTGGAGGCGCCACTAAAATTTCCAGGCTCTGTTCCTTCTCCAGTCCAAGGGCAGCAAGGGCAGAACCGATGCAGTGGCTGCGACAGAGGGGCTGTCCGTTGCCTTTGGGACCCCCCTCCCCAGGGAAGCTCAGAGACCCCAGCAAAATGGGTGTGCTCAGCCGGGGGCGGGGCGGCTGCTCTGTGGTCCAGAGCTGGGGGCCCTGCCTGGTGAAGAGTGGGGGTGGGGGCTCTCAGGGAAGAGAGACTGGGCTTCTCTCTGCATGGTGGCTGCCATGCGCTCGCTCGAGGTTCCAGAGTAGCGAGCAGGCCCTTTGTTCCTTCCCTAGTTCAGGCTGGTCGTGCGGGGGCCCAGGTTGGGAGGCCCTGCCCAGTGAGGAGGAGCAAGGGCTGTCACCCCATGGAAAACAGTCTGGCAGCTTTTCCACGAAGCGCTGCTGTGCTGGAGGCCTGTCTTAGTTCCTAATCACAGCTTCCCTCAGGAACCTGGGGGGCAAGAGGAGAGAGGATGGCAGAGCAGCAAAAATGGTGGCCTGCCTGCATCCTCTAGGAGCTGTGGTCCAGGGAAGTGGAGAGCTGCCCCCCACCTAAGAGCTTAGGCGGGGCTGGCTGCGCTAGGGTCCCAGGCCAGTGGGTCTTGTCCAGTGAGGTGCAGTGGCGCGAGGCTCAAACTCCTGGGCTCACACAATTCTCCTGCCTCGGCCTAAGTGCTGGGATTACAGGCATTAGCCACTGCGCACTCTACCTTTTTTTTTTATTATTATTTTTTCTTCCAAACAGGATTTTGAGAGCCAAAAGAAAGGAACTGAAAGAATCTAGGCACATTATACTATAGCTATATAATTAGCAAGAAACTTGAGGAAGAATGAGATTGCCTCATCTGTGGCCTTGGGGAGAGGAGAGGAGGACATCTGGGTTATGGGATTAGAGTTTACAGGAGATTAGAGTTATGGGGTGATAAGCCCTCTGCTGGAGGGTGGAGAGAAATGAGGTGGGTATCAGGAACCTGGTGAGTTTCACTGGTGGCTGTCTTGAGGCAGCAAATGGGAGCCAAGCTGAAGCTTATAGAGAATTCACCCATCAAAGGTGGACCATGTGCCATGTGTGGATTGTGCAGTGGGCCACCTGCCCACACACCAACACTGACAAGCTCTATCAAAATTGTCCAGTCTGTACATTTCAAGAGTTCAGTGTACTTCTCTTCCTGTTTTTCCCCCTCTTCTCTTCAAATGCAAGGAAAGGGTAATCTTAAGATTCAGAAGAGTGATTTGTTCTTCCCCATGTAGTGAGCAATTTTCTCGCCCCCAACTAATAAACCATCTATTCTTTTCCCATTAAGCAATATATGTCACATAAAAATTTCATTTAGAAATGAGCCTGTCTCTGACAGATTCACCATTTTAATAAGAGGCCCTGAACTTTTCCATGCTTTCCATGAAAGCTAAAGGTCATTAGCACAGAAGGAAAAGAAAGAGCTGTGAAACATATCCATACTCTGTCAATGACCTGAGGTGGGGTAGGCAACTGCAACTGCAAGACTCATCAATTGAACATATGTAGGTTTTTAGTATCTAGTAGATTACACAAAACACATACAGGACTTTGTAAATTTGAAGGGAGAAGGTTGGAGAATATGGCAAAGGAGGATCATATCCGTACTAGTCAGCTAGGAAAAACAAGCTGGGAAAAAATGAGAACAGAGTAGATGAATGGCATAGGAATTTCTGAAATATTCTAAGAATGCCATGGATTAAATAGGATTTTATGAACTTGCCTGGGAAGCTAATGATCGTTTCTATGAGAAAATGTATTTCACTTTTCAACTCAGGATATCTGGAACATATCTCTCTTTGTCACAGTTCCAGAAGAATTCCCAGGAATTTAGCTTTCCCTTTACTCTAATCTCAGAAGGAGCTATACCCTCTTTGAAGCTCCATAGAGAGAAATAGGAACAAACTTACCCAAAACACATGGTGGGTATGAGTGCTGATTTTTATCCCCATGGAGAAAGGGAATTTTACAGCAATGAGCATAGGGTCTCTGGTGAAAGGTCATATCCATACATATCTTTATAGAAAAAAAAAAAAAAAAGGCTTGGAAATAGTGAGAACAAAGCCCAGAGCCCAGGGCTTGGTGGGAAAGCAGGCCCTGGCTCCCCTTCCTGCATGTGAGTTTTGACTTCTTCCTGTGCTGGTCAGGGCTGCAAATGGCTGATAATATCACTGAAGCCTGGACTATCTTCAAAGCCCGACTGGCACAAAATGACATATTAATGTAGTATCTCATTTCCTTTGCATTCTGGGGACAAGTGGGATTGGCTTGATGCCCTGGGATATCCTGTGAACTCATGGAATAGGACTGGGCTAAGTCTGGCTAGCACCTGACAGATTCTGTCTATGGAACTAGGGACATTTTTTCTCACTGATTGAATTGGTTGGAACATAAAACTAAGATGACATTTGATCTGTCTTGCAAAGATTTGGTTCAGAAAAATCTTACAAATATGCTGATAGTAACTAAAATTTTCTCTGTATCTGTTGCTTAGATGCAATAATTATGTGTTGAAAATTGTATATATAGCATATTTATATAGTTTAGCACATAGAAATGGAAGTATTTAGTGTTATGGAAAAACAGATGGATAGATGAATAAGCTCTCTCTCTCCTCTATTTTTCTTTCCCCATTTTATACTTTTTAAAAGTTAATTTAATAGGTAGATTAAAGACATCTTTAAATGACTGTAAAAATAAAGTTCATGTTTAGACAAATTTCCCAGCTGGAATTCTCTGTTTAAAGCACTCTGTTTTCATGACCTGCACTGTTTATTTTACATTCAGAGATGTGGACACATGGGAACCATTTGCAGAAAATGTCTCTGTTTACTTCTAAAACTGATATAATGGAGAAGCAGTGGGTAGAGGTTCAACAAGCTGACTTTGTAAAGCTAGCTGTATAATCTTTCTTTTTATTACTACTGACATGCATTTATGAGAAGAAAATGGAAGTTACGGAGTGTAACGAAGAGATAAATTCAGGCTATCTCTGAAAGTCTATGTAACACCCAAGATTTACAGAAATAAGGAAGTTCATAGTGATCCTTTGTGGTTGAAGTCTGGTAAGAAATGCTCAATGTCGTTTTACCTCTTTGGACTGACAAATAATAATTGATTAGAAAATAAAATGGACAGTTCCAGTTTGGACTGTCAGCACATCTACTACCAACAGTAGATTGCAAGAGCCTTCCAACTCATCTCTCTACACTCAATTTCTCCCCCGACACTCAATCCATCCTACAGCCTGCTGCCAGAGTGATCTTTAACACTGACCATAGCTTTCCCTGTCTTAAAATGTTGTAATGTTTTTTCCCTATTGGTTTTGGGAGAGGTGAAAACTTGAGGTCTGTTGGTTAAAACAAGCTGAAGCTAGTTTACTTAAAAAATGTATATATGTGTGTGTAGTTTACTTAAAAAATTGTGTGTGTGTGTAATACACACAGACACACTTTTTCCTCCATACACTGTGAGCCTGGAAAAACATGTAATAGTTGCCAACTGGGGAATTTGACAGGAAATCTAGATAGCCTGCTCTTATTAAAAACAAACAAACAAACAAAAAACCCAGAAGCTCTGGTAATGCCAGCCTTACATTTTTGCATAAGAATAATTACATTGTTCTCTTTGGAAGGACATGATTTCCCCTGTTTTTCACAGGATTCTATACTTTCTATTCTTCTCATTAATATGATCTCATTTTGCTAATTTCCATGATCTATTTGGTATTTACAGGTATTTAAGTGTTTAACTCTTGGACTGTGGGCTCAAGTCCAGGTCCTTAGATTTGTGTATAAGAACCATTGAGTTTACATTAACTTTTTAAGGCTCATTTCTCACATCTTCTCCTCTTTAATTTTATTCTCCAAAAATAAGGTTGTCCTAATACACTATGTGATTTTTACCACTTCCAGGTCTTTCTATCTATCTGAAAAGGCTTCTCTATTTCCTAAATTATTTCTTCCTTCTTGAATGTGTTTCCTGATTTCCTTAGCATTAGACATTCTTTCTTGGTATATATTTCTTGATACTAAAAATACTGTACTTTCATTATTGGTTGTATTACTCCATATTTTACTTATTTGTATAAAATGAGGAGACACTTTCTTTTATATGAGCAGCAGGTGTAAAATTTCTTGTGGGGAAATCCAAGCCTTTGAAGAGGAGTAGCTTTGACCAGCTTGTTCAGGAGCTGAAGTGGAGGCCTCCAGGCCGAGGTAGGAGCTGTCCTGGGGCTCAGAGAACCAGAGGAACCTCGGCATGAGTTACTGTTATGGAGGCAAACAGGAGGCTATGGACTGGGGCTGGAAGGAAAATTGAAGGACACAGAGAAGAGACTTAGGAGACTTGGGAGGAGAGAATTTTTTTTTTTTTTTTTTGAGACAGTCTCACTCTTTTGCCCAGGCTGGAGTGCAGTGGCACAATCCCAGCTCACTGCAGCCTCAACCTCCTGTGCTCAAGGGATCCTCCCACTTTAGCCTCTGTAGTAGCTGGGACTACAGCCACGGATCACCATGCCTGGCTAATTTTTTTGTATTTTTTTGTAGCAATGGGTTTTTGCCATGTTGCCTAGGCTAGTCTGGAACTCCTGGGCTCAAGCGATTTGCCTGTCTTTGCCTCCCAAAGTTTTGGGATTCCAGGCATGAGCCACTATGCCTAGCCACAAGAACTTTCAAATGGAGGATTTTAAAAGTAAACACCACCAGAAGAAGAATTAGTTGAAAAGCATTAAAAGAGACTGACCCTGGAGAATGGAGTAGGAATAGAAAGCAGGTAGGGTGAGGCAATTGCTTTTCACTGTAAGCTGTTTATAGTTTTTGAATTTCAAAACTCAAGTGCATGTAATAGTTTGATAAATGATTTAAACATTACTTTTAGGAAAACCTAAATGTAACAATTCATTGTGTGTAATGTGAAACATGTGCATGGTGTAATAAATCACCAAATTTTGAGTGATTGTTTTTTTCACGAAAACCAGTGAAGAAGCTGATATCTGAGGACTGGCTGATGTGAGACCAGAAGTGTCAGCTTGTGAAGGTACAAAAGCAGCTAATATCTTAGCCACATTTGCATTTTTCTAAATGCACTCTTAAAAAAATTATCAAACTAGTACATGCCCTGGATTTAAAAAATTACAGAAGGCTGGCCGGGCATGGTGGCTCATGCTTGTAATCCCAGCACTTTGGGAGGCTGGGATGGGCGGATCACCTGAGGTCATGAGTTCGAGACCACCCTGGCCAACATGGTGAAACCCCGTCTCTACTAAAAACACAAAAAATTAGCTACGCTTGGTGGTGGGTGCCTGTAATCCCAGCTACTCGGGAGGCTGAGGCAGGAGAATCGCTTGAACCCAGGAGGTGGAGGTTGCAGTGAGCCGAGATTGTGCCATTGTACTCCAGCCTGGGCAACAAGAGCAAAACTCTGTCTCAAAAAAAAAAAAAAAAAAAAATTACAGAAGGCTTTAAATTAAAGAATCACAGTCCCTCTCACCCCCTCTCTGCAACTGTTTTCCAGCTACAGTCTCATCCTCTAGGGTCAACTTCTTTTAATTCTTTCAAACTTACTCTGTATTGAGCTCTTCTGGTTAACTTTATATCTCCAAATAATATGTTAAGGTTACTGAGGCAGATTATATTTTCTAAAGATCATCACAACAATACCTCCTTTTTCCACATAACTCTCTAGAAACTGGCTTTTCTCCTATCAAGAGGTAGAGTATTTGCCCTTCCTTTGAACCTTGGAGACAGCCTTTTTGACTGTCTTGGCCAATAGACTATTGTAGAAGTGATGTTATATGACTTCCAAGGCTAGGTCCTAAAAATGTCATGAGCTTCTGCCTTATTTTTTTTGAGATTTTTGTCCTTGTCACTTAGCCACCTTGCTGTGAGGAAGCCTAACACACAAGTAGAGTGATCCAGGTTGAGGGAACTGAGCCTTTGGCCCTCAGCTCTGGAGCCCCAACTGAGTTACCAGTTCACATTGAGCATCAGCTTGTCATACATGTGCATGAAACATTTTATTTTATTTTTTATTTTTCTTTGAGACAGAGTCTCACCCTGTCACCCAGGCTGGAATGCAGGCACGTGTTCTTGGCTCACTGCCACCTCCGCCTCTCAGGCTTAAGCGATTCTCGCATCTCAGCCTCCTGAAGAGCTGGGATTATAGGCTTGCGCCCTGATGCCTGGCTAATTTTTTTATTTTTAGTAGAGATGGGGTTTTGCCATGTTGGCCAGGCTGGTCTTGAACTCCTGACCTCAAGTGATCTGCCCCCTCGGCCTCCCAAAGTGCTGGGATTACAGGCGTGAGCCACCATGCCTGGCCTACCTGTGCATGAAACATTTAAAACATGCATTGTTCCAGATCCAGTTTGATGAATATCAGTTGATGATTCCTGGAAATAAGCTCCTGCCAAATCCTGCCTAAATGGCAAATTTATGAGCAAAATGATTCGTTGCTGTTGTTTTAATCTACAGATAAGTTACTATTTCTTGATTTATTGGTTTGAGGGTTTATCTCTTACTGCTGTGCTAGATTGATTTAGTATCCTTATAGATATTTTTTATTAGTCTATTGTACCTTCTTGTAGAGTGTTATTTCATCTTTCTGTTTTCTATTCTCTTTTTTTTTGACTACTCCTGATAGGATGTTTGACTTCTTGAATTGATCTGCAATGTCTCTTGTTTTTTTCTCTACATTTTTTTTTCGGTTTTTTCTATGGAAGATTTTCTCAACTTTATTTTCCAATTCTTCTATTGACTATTGTGGTAGGCTAAATAATGGCACCCAAAGATATCTATTCTTAATCCCTGGAACCCATAAATATTACCTTATATGGCAAAAGGGAGACTACTCCCTTATAAAGCAAAAGGTGTGATTAAATTAAGGACTGTGAGATGGAGAGATTACCCTGGATTATCCAGGTGGGCCTAAGGCAATCACAAGTATCCATAGAAGAGAAGGCCATATTATGAAAGTGCTATAATTTGGATATGGTTTATCCTCACCAAAACTAATATTGAAATTTGATTTCCAATGTGGTGGTACTGGAGGCAGGGCCTAGTGGGAGGTATTTGGGTCATGAGGGTGGATCCCCCATGAATGGGTTGGTGCTGTTCTCACAGCAGTGAGTTCTTGTTCTGATGAGACTGGATTAGTTCTCTTGAGAATGGATTAGTTCCCTCAGGAGCAAGTTGTTATATTATAAAGTGAGGTTCTTCCTCCTGTTTGGTCCTCTCTCTTTGCATGTGTCAACTTCTGCTTTGGCCTTCTCTGCCGTGTTATGATGCAGCATAAAAGAAGCACTTCTGGCTTTGTCAGAAACCAAGGCCATGCCCTTGAACTTCCCAGCCTGCAGAATCACAAGCTAAATACACCTTTTTTCTTTATATATTATCCAGTCTCAGGTATTCTGTTATAGCAACACAAAATGGATTAAGACACTTGCTGAACCTTAATTTTAGCTCAGCGATACTGATTTTAAACTTTGGGCCTCTAGAACTATGAGAGAATAAACTTCCATCATTTTAAATCATCAAGATTGTGGTAATATATTACACAAGCCATAGGAAACTGTTATAGATGGCAAAAGAACACATGAAAAGATACTCAACATTGTTACTCCTGGGAGAAGTGCAAATTAAAACCACAATGAGATATCACTTTACATCTATTCGAATGGCTAACATTGAAAAAATAAACTGAACAGGGTTCATCATATACTATTTTTTAATGAAAATGGGATATACAAACATATTTTCTTATATTTGCATGAAAATTCTAGAATAATAGTCAAGAAATTAATAAGAAGCATTACCTTTGGGGTGGAAGTGGGTGGGAAACAGGGAGAGAGAGAGTTTGACTTTTTATATTATTTTATTTTTAAATTCTGAACATGTGCACATATTTGATTTCTTAAAAATGAAGACTTATGCAATAGAAAATCAGTTCTGGGTGCCTGTGAGTGAGGCTTTTTGACTGGTAGGTTTCATATTAAAGGGCATGGCCAGCGAGACTGCTGCTAAGCTGGGGGATCCCTAAGTTCCAGAAGAGATTTGTTGAGGGGCAACAATATTGACATTGTCTATTCTGGTTCTTCCCAGATGGTTCAGTCTTATTTCACTAGAGATAAGTCATTCTTTCTCCTGGTGGTGGAGGTGTGGGGGTTGTGTGACTGCTAAACATTCTGGTCAAGGAGGTAGGGACAAAGAGAAAACCAACGTATGCACTGTCAACCAATTCCAGTGTCCAGCCCTGTCTCTTTCTCTCACCCTCCAAGGTAATCAGTGTTTCTGAGTTTGTAGACCTTCTGGGGGCTCTGCTGGGCAGACCTTCCATCCTTATCCTTAGCCCTCTGATGTGGTTTGTCTCTGTGTTCCCACCCAAATCTCATCTTGAATTGTAATCCTCGTGTGTCAGGGGAGGGACCTAGTGGGAGGTGATTGGATAATGGGGGCTGTCTTCCCCATGCTGTTCTCATGATGGTGAGTTCTCACCAGATCTGATGGTTTAAAAATGTGTGTCAGTTTCCTCCCTCTCTGTCTCTCTTGCTGCCTTGTGAAGAACGTGCTTGCTTCTCCTTTGTCTTCCATAATGATTGTAAATTTCCTGAGGCTTCCCTAGTTATGCAGAACTGTGAGTCAATTAAACCTCTTTTCTTAATAAATTACACAGCCTCAGGTAGTTCTTTATAGCAGTGTAAAAACAGACTAATACATAAAATTGGTACGAGGAATGGGATACTGCTATAAAGACACCTGAAAATGTGGAAGCAACTTTGGAACTGGGTAACAGACAGATGTTGGAAGAGTTCGAAGGCCTCAGAAGAAGACAGGAAGATGTAGGAAAGTTTGGAACTTCCTAGAAACTTGTTGAATGGTTTTGACCAAAATGCTGATAGTGATATGGACAATGAAGTCCAGGCTGAAGTGGTCTCAGATGGAGATGAAGAACTTATTGGGAACTGGAGCAAAGGTCACTCTTGCTGCTTTGACAAAGAGACTGGTGGTATTTTGCCCCGCACTGGAGATCTTTGAAATTTTGAACTTGAAAGAGATGACTTAGTATATCTGGCAGAAGAAACGTCAAAGCAGCAAAGCATTCAGGAGGTGCCTGGCTGTTTCTGAAAGTTTACAGTCATATGCATTCACAAAGAGATGGTCTGAAATTGGAACTTATGTTGAAAAGGGAAGCAGCGCATAAAAGCTTGGAAAATTTGCAGCCTCACCATGTGGTAGAAAAGAAAAACCCATTTTTCTGGGGAGAAATTTAAGCCATCTGGCTGCAAAAATTTGCATATGCAACGAGGAGCTGAGTGGTAATATCCAAGACAATGGGGAAAATGTCTCCACAGCATGTCAGAGACCTTTGTGCTAGCCCCTCCTATCACAGGCCTAGAGGCCTAGGAGGGAAAATTGGTTTCTTGGACCAGACCCAGGGCCCCACTGCTCTGTGCAGCATGAGGACATGGCACTCTGTGTCCCAGCTACTCCAGCTCCAGCCATGGCAAAAATGACCAAGGAACAGCTTGGGCTGTTGCTTCAGATGGTGCAAGCCCCAAGTCTCTGCAGCCTCCACATGGTGTTGGGCCTTTGGGTGTGCAGAAGGCAGGAATTTAGGAGCCTTTGCCTAGATTTTAGAGGATGTATGGAAATGCCTGGATGTCCAGGCACAAGTCTGTTGCAGGGGTGGAGCCCTCATGAAGACCCTCTACTAGGGCAGCACAGAGGGGAAATGTGGGGTTGGAGCCCCCACACAGAGTCTGCACTAGGCACTGCCTAGTGGAGCTGTGAGAAGAAGGCCACCATCCTCCAGACCCAAGAATGGTAGATTCATTGACAGCTTGCACCATGTGCCTGGAGGAACCACAGGCACTCAATGCCAGCCAGTGAAAACAGCCATGGAGGCTGTACTCTGCAGAGCCACAGAGGCAGAGCTACCCAAAGCTGTGGGAGCCCACCCCTTGCATCAGCATGCCCTCCATGTGAGACATGGAGTCAAAGGAGATTATTTTGGAGCTTTAAGATTCATTGACTCTTCTGCTGGGTTTTGGACTTGCATGGGTTCTGTAGCCCCTTTGTTTTGGCCAATTTCTCCCATTTGGAATGAGAACATTTACCCAAAGCCCATCATCTCATCGTATCTTGGAAGTAACCAATTTGTTTTTGATTTTACAGGCTCATAAGTGGAAGGGATTTACCTTGTCTCAGATGAGACTTTGGACTTGGACTTTTGTGTTAATGCTGGAATGAGTTAAGACTTTGGGAGACTGTTGAGAAGGCATGATTGTGTTTTAAATTGTGAGGACATGAGATTTGAGAGGGACTGGGGCAGAATGACATGGTTTGCTCTGTGTCCACCCAAGTCTCATCTCAAATTGTAATCCCCATGTGTTGGGGGAGGGACCTGGTGCGAGGTGACTGGATCGTGGGGGTGGTTTCCCAATTCTTATGATAGTGAGTGAGTTCTTATGAGATTTGGTGGTTTAAAACTGTGTGGCACTTGCCTCCTGCCTTCTCTGGTCGCCTTGTGAAGAAGGTGCTTGCTTCTCTGTTATGGTTTGGCTGTGTCCCCAACCAAATCTCATCTTGAATTTTAACTCCCACAATTCTCATGTGTCGTGGGAGTTACCCAGTTGTGGCGGGGGAGGGGGCGGTGATTGAATTTTGGGAGTGGGTCTTTCCTGTGTTTTTCTCGTGATAGTGAATGAGTCTCATGAGATCTGATGGTTTTAAAAATGGTAATTTCCCTGCACAAGCTCTCTTTTTGCCTGCTGCCATCCACGTAAGATGTGACTTGCTCCTCCTCGTCTTCCACCACGATTGTGAGGCCTCCCCAGACATGTGGAACTGTAAGTCCAATAAACCTCTTTCTTTTGTAAATTGCCCAGTCTCAAGTATGTCTTTATCAGCGGCATGAAAATGGACTAATACATTCTCCTTCACCTTCTTCAATGATTGTAAGTTTCCTGAGGCCTCCCCAGCTTTGTGGAACTGTGAGTCAATTAAACCTCTTTTCTTTATGAATTGCCCAGTCTAATACACCCTCTCTATGCATATTCCAGGATGCGGTTTCCTCTGCCCTACTTAATCACTAACACATCTTCTACTGTCTAACCTCCAGAATTTTGTTGAGATTCTCTGCTGATGTGTTTCCTTTGTTTCCTGTTCTCTCTATCATTTAGAGTTTGTTGTATTTAATTCCTTTGCTATCATTTTATTATGATTTTGGTTGGGAGAGGAAATAAAATGGCCAATCCACTACCTCAAAAATAAATTAGTACATTTATTTGCCTATCTTCATCTCCTAACTAGTCTGTGAGCTCCTTAAGGGTAGGGAAGGTTATTATTCATTTTTATATACCCAAAGTACATCAGTCACTGCCCAGCCAGAAAAATAGAAACCACAAGGAAGATTTCACCAGAGGGAATTTACTAGAGGAAATAGTTTACACATGTATTAGAGGATAGAAAGGACAAAAGGGAGCACTGGGCTCACCTGGAGATATTACTGAGGAAGCTGCTACCAACCTAGCCCTGGGGGAACCAAACAGGGGAAACTGGGGTTGTCAAAAGCTCTAGAACCTCAGAGTAGGGGACCTATGTAGTGGGAGCTCAGGCCACTGAGGAGTGGTTATGACCAGGTTGTAGTTGGACTTCTAGGGCCCAGTGTTGATGTCGTAGGGATCTCTGAGGGCCAGTGATGATGTTGTAGGGACCTCTGAGGGCCAGTGATGAGGCTAGATGTGAGTTGCCAAAAATGTTCAAGCAGAAGCCAGCTGTTGCAGCTGGGGCTAAGTGCCACTGACAGGAACACTAAGCAAACAGAAGAAGGAAGAAGGAAGGTGCTTGTCTCTTTGTCCTGCCTGCCTTCCCACCACTCTCCAGAATTTAACAGGAAGCCAGCTGGCAAAGGGGTCTCAGAAATGTAGTTTGCAGAGTCCCTGTCCCAGTATGACAAAGCACAGTATGGAAGAGTGAATTTGGAGTTGAGACACAATAGTTGAAAAAGGGCACAAAGGATCTAACACAATATATATATTTCTAGGCAAAATCTTTCTTAACAGTTTCAGACTTTATTTCTAACCATTTGTCAGTCATTGCTTTTTGTTGTTCCTTAGGGATATCAAAGGCAAACATAGAAAATTAATTACCAAGCACAAATCAGTTTTCCAACATTGCACTGTACCCCGCAAATGCCTCAACTTTAAATGAAGAAACCAGCAACATGGTGGGAATGTAAATTAGTACAACCACTATGGAAAACAGTGTGGACAGTCCTTAAAGAACTAAAAGTAGAACTACTATTTGATCCAGCAATCCCACTACTGGGTATTTACCCAGAGGAAAAGAAGTCATTATATGAAAAAGGCACTTGCACATGCATGTTTATAGCAGTACAATTCACAACTGCAAAAATATGGAACCTATATGTCCATCAACAAACGAGTGGATCAAGAAAATGTGGATATATACACCATGGAATTTTACTCAGCCATATAAAAGAATGAAATGATGGCATTCACAGCAACCTGAATGGAGATGGAGACCATTATTCCAAGTGAAGTAACTCAGGAATGGAAAACCAAATGTCATATCTTCTCATTTATAAGTGGGAGTTAAGCTATGAGGACACAAAGGCATAAGAACAATATAATGGACTTTGGGGACTCAGGGGGAAGGGTGGGAGGGAAGTGAGAGATAAGACTACACATTGGGTACTGTTTATACTGCTCAGGTGATGGGTGCACCAAAATCTAAGAAATCACCACTAGAGAACTTATCCATGTAACCAAACACTACCTGTTCCTCCAAAACTAATGAAAAAAAAAAAAGTTTAAAAAAGAAAAAAGAAAACAGCAACAAAGTGTTGTTTTCAGAGGAAGGATAATTACCAAAATGGAATGAACCATGTTTTTACCAAAACTTGCCTTCTTCTTGGGTCTTCTTATCTCCAAAAAGGCCAACATTGCCCAGCTACCAAAGCCCAACTCAGGGGGTAATTCCTACAACTTATTCTCCTTCAACCTCCACATTCCAATCACTGAGTCTTGTCAATTTCACTTCACAGAGTCTCTTAATTCCATCTTCTCTCCTCAGTTGCCTTTGCGATTGCCTCGATCTGGCCCTGATTACATTTCCTGTGGACCATTGCAGTTACGTCCAAGTGGTCTCATCTTATCTTTCTTCTTATTTGTTCTTCAGTTGATGACTACAGTGATTTTAAAAATTATACAGATCTGATCAGATTAATGTCAAGGTTATATCCTTCTATTGATAAAGATGTTAGTGTTGCTTAATTCTTCAAGGTCATTGAGAGCAGTGTTTTAGCAAGTGTCAATAACTGATGGAAGGGAGAAAGAGAAGAGGGCTGCACATGCCTGCAGGCGTGTTTGAAATGACTGAATTTCCATTTTGTGCAAGTGCTAGAGGGTGGTATGGAGAAGTAAAGGACAAAGATTGATCTTGATTCTTAGCATTTGAAAAAGTGAGATAAAAGGAACATGAGGTAAAGATTGGAAAGAGAAGAGAGAAGAGTAAAATTAGAATCATAACTTTTGTTTCTAATGAGTTGGCAAGCAATGGAATTTTTGCATTAATGTGAAGGAAATTAGTTTTATAAATTCCAGAAGTATCTATAACAATTCCCTAAAAAGGTATAAAGGAAAAGACCCTAGATGATGTTGTAAAGGAGGAGAAAAAAATGTAAAACAGAGAATGAAGTTATTGTGCTTTTTTGAGGTTCAAGAGAATACCAAAAAAAGTTACAAAAATTTTTTCACAGTTGCTCTGCATGTGTGTGTATGTGTGTGTATTTAATATGAAGGAATCACCACCATTTTCATGAGCCTATAATAGCAGTTTCTGACATCTGCAAAGCATTCTGAAATAAGAACAGTGCAGATCTGGTTGGAGGCATAAATCTGTGGAATATGGATTAGGTTTGCCTTTTATTTTATTTTATGAGACAGAGTCTGCTCTGTCACCAAGGCTGGAGTGCAATGGCATGATATCAGCTCATTGCAGCCTCTGCCTCCTGTGTTCAAGTGATTCTCCTGCCTCAGCTTCCCAAGAAGCTGGGACTGCAGGCGTGCACCACCATGCCTAGCTAATTTTTGTATTTTTCTTTAATAGAGACAGGATTTCACTATATGTTGGCCAGTCTGGTCTGGAACTCCTGACCTCAGGTTATCTGCCCGCCTCAGCCTCCCAAAGTGCTGGGATTACAGGCGTGAGCCACCGTGGCTGGCCTAGGTTTGCCTTTTAAATGGTTAAGTCTGGTACATCCTCTATTTGAAGCAAGGGAATTAAAAATAAAGAAAGAAGGTGGTGGATTGTTCCTGTAATCCCAGTTATTTGGGAGGCTGAGGCAGGAGGATCATTTGAGCCCAGGAGTTTGAGGCTGCAATGAGCTATGATTGCATTACTGCACTCCAACCTGAGCAACAGAGCAAGACCCTGTCTTTAAAAAAAAGGAAACAAAAAAGAAAGAAAGAAAATTTGGAAAATTGACAGCCAACAAAAGAAAACGTGCTTACATCTCCCTCTATTAGAAACAGCTATAAGTGAACTCATTAAAATCCAACCAAACTGAAATAAAATAAAAGAGGCAAAGTTATTTTAATTTCCTGAGCTGGGAAATTTACCTTTTCCAGCAAGACAGAAGATTGATGAGAAAGAGATTATACATCTATTCAGAATTATCTGGCACAGTGCTATAAGCATTTGAAGATGATGGTGATAGGAAGAATAAGAAAATAAAATAGCTGTTTTATTGTGATGTGAATAAAAATATTGCCATCAAAGCTTACTCAATAATGCTTTGAGTTTAGATACATTATAAAAAGTCAAAAAACCAGGAAAAGCATTTTACAGTATAAATACCTTATAGAATTAATAAAGGAAGCCCCGTATAATTTAAAAACAAAATCAAAAGGAATCCCTGAACTTCAGTTTACAGACAGGCTATAACAGATTGCATGATGTGTACACGTCTGTATGATTGGGTAGGATAGACTTCTCACAGAATCTCCTGTCCAAGGTGGGCTGAGCCCTGGTGGGGCTCACTTAGCCAGGAGGACGGAGGGCCGTTTTCCAATTTGTTTTCTTAGAGGAAATAACTTTTTATAATCCAACCCTGTCAAAGGGGGCGCTTTTCCTAATTCATTAAAAGTCTTGCACTAAGTTGGTAGTATAAATATTAATAAAGACCAAGAGGAGTCCTTGGATAGCTGTAGTAGAACATTGGTCTAGAAATACGTAGGCGCAATTTTAAGTCCTTCCTGCGTCACTAACCATGAATGTGGTCTTAGCGTCTCTTAGTCTCATTTCCTTATTTGCAAAATTAGTTGGATTACCTTACAATGTTGCTGTGAGCATTAAATGTGGTAATATATTTAAAAGTGCTTTGCAAACTCATAAAGCACCATTCAGTCTTCATTTAGTGAACATACATTGAGCACTTACTATGTGCCAGGTACTTTGTTAAGCTTTGCAGATACAGAGCTGCAAGAGACATAGTCCTTTAGTCCTCTTGCCCTTGGAAAGCTCTGTGGGGATGCAGATTATAATGCATTACAATCTTTAATGTGAAAGATGCTATGGACTTATAGAGGATTGAGAGGCCCAAGGCCCTCTTTTTTTTTTTTTTTTTTTTTTTTTTTCAAGACAGTCTTGCTCTGTCGCCTGGGCTGTAGTGCAGTGGCATGATCTTGGCTCACTGCAACCTCCGCTCTTCAGGGGTTCAAGCAATTCTCTTACCTCAGCCTCCCGAGTAGCTGGGATTATAGGCACCAACCACCACGCCTGGCTAATTTTTTGTGTGTTTTTAGTAGAGACAGGGTTTTGCCATGTTGGCCAGGCTGATCTCAAACTCCTGATCTCAAGAGATCCACCTGCCTCGGCCTCCCAAAGTGCTGCGATTACAGGCATGAGCCACTGTGCCTGGCCGAGAGGCCCTCTTAATGTAAGACCCTCAGACCTCCAATGCTACTCATTAGAAATTTATACAGTTAGATGACTTCAGATCTATAGTACTATGTGTATCTGGACAGGAAAATAAAAGACACCATACAGAGCTACCTCTGCCACAAAGTTACCTTCTTGCAAATCAGAAAGAGAAATCTCTTCTAAACAGATAAGTTGCAAAACATGGCTCTTCTGCAAAGACTAGTCAGAAGAAGGCATCCCTTTTGGTGGGCCAGGGCATAGGAGGACCAGATTGGAGTCATCTCTTATATACAGGGGCCACTCTATCGGGCACAACCTCAGCCAGTAAACATGGTGGCTTGGCAGTGTAAAATACCTCAGGATACAGCATACACACATATATGTGCATGCAATTTAGGGGGAGGAATTAATTTTGTGAACTTGGCCTATGTAAGCAGACTGATAAACTCCTGGAAGGGATGGGAGTTTGCAAAAACTAACAACTACATGCCAACTTTACCATGTGAGCACAAGAGGATTTTGTAGAGGTGTATGAGAGCCCACCAGGAACACAGAAACAATTCTGGGGAGTTAGAACAGATGAAGTTTAATGCAGGAATTGGTCACCAAGGTGATGGGATTGCTGAGAAGTCAAATAGGAGATACTGAGCCAACCTAGATACTGGCAATGGCAGGAAGCTAATGTCACTCTTAGGTGGGGGTGACAAAGAGAGGAGTCAGTTATGCTGGAGTCCAGAGGTCAGGACCACTCTATGGAAAATGAGGCCACAGTAGGCCTGGGTGATGTGAGCTGACACTGCAGAGAGAGCCACTGCTGGAGATGCTGGTGAAGGCAGAGAAGGAGGGGGAGAAACCCACTGGCCTCTCCTTTCCTTTACTTCTTCAGTGTCACTCAAGTACTTCTCCTGGCTGATCCCAGATCCTCCAACCAGAAGGAACCTTGGAAATGCAGCTTGCGTGGCTCAGCACTCTGCTACCCAAAGCAGGCCGGGGAAGGGAGTGGAAAGACATCTGAGGGCTCCAGGTTGGTACAGAGAGTGGGAAGAAAATATGAGACTGAACTGAGTAACCACAAAATGACACAAAGTTCTTTTTTATAAAGCTGTATAGAAAGAAGCAACATAGGCCCATCGTGGTGGTTCATGCCTGTAATCCTGGCACTTTGGGAGGCCGAGGTGGGTGGATTACTTGAAGTCAAGACTTTGAGACCAGCCTGGCCAACATGGCGAAACCCCATCTCTACTAAAAATACAAAAGTTAGCTGGGCATGGTGGCATGTGCCTGTCATCCCAACTACTTGGGAGGCTGAGGCATGAGAATCACTTGAACCCAAAAGGCAGAGGTTGCAGTGAGCCGACATCGTGCCACTACACTCCAGCCTGGTGACAGAGAGATACTTTGTCTAAAAAAAAATAAAAAGGCAACATAGAGGAAGAAAACTTTGATATACAATGCAATCTCTCGGAAACTGCCCATTACCCCTGTTGTGAGACCCTCTGGCCTTTAGTTTTCTTGGATACTGAAATGAAACCCAGTTACTGCAGTTGTGAATCTGGATACCTAGTGCCAATATCAGTCATCCACTGATCCTACTGTTTGCAATCACAATGTCTTTAGTGTACCCACTTTGCTCTCTCTCATGCAAGTATCCTGTAAGACAGTGCCATCCAGTAGAGTTTTCTGTGATGATGGAAATGTTCTATGTCTGTGTTGTCCAATAGGGAAGACACCAGCCACATGTGGTCACTAAACACTTGAAATGTGTCTAGTGTAACTGAGGAACTGTATTTTAAATTTTATTTAATTTTAATTATTTATAATTTAAACTTAAATCTCCATTATGTGGCTAGGGGCTACCATATTGGATAGATTTTCTCTAAGGTATTGGGACTGAGTGTTTGGATAATCTCACTGGTTTATTATACAAGTGAGAACAGTCTTTCCTTTATTTTCCAGGTAATCCCAGGAATTAAACTAACTAACTCAGATCATCAGAATAGGTTGAAATTTCACTGCATCCTCAGGTTTTGTTGATAATTCTATCATGCCCTCAATGCTTGATGCAACCAGGGAGATTCCAAGCCTCTCTTCCTGATGAAGTCAGGGGAGACAGAGAGACTTGTGGAAAGGTCCCTTTGCCAATATGCATCTGGGGAGAGCACGGAAGGCAGCGCTCTAATTGCTCCATGGCCACAGAGTGGCATGGAGGCATCTGGAAGGTTCTTTTTGTTTCTGTTTTTTGGCCTCTGAGAGAGGCACAGAAAAGGCTAAAAGGGGGAATTATAACACCTCAGAGGCTGCCACCAAAGAAAATGGCCCAGACCAAAACCAAAACAATAGTAACAGTAACGAAACCAGGATGACACACATCCCAAAGGATGTGAGAAAGACAGAGTATGACAGTGGACCTGAAGCCTTGCTTGCATTACAAAATTATGGTTCCTCCTAGGGCCACCTGGAGTACATTTGACTCCTTTGGATGACAAGATCAGAGCAAAAAACCCTGGATGCACTGAGCTTACGTCCAAACAGAGAAAATACAAAAATGACTAAAATGACTCCCCAGAAAACCTGAGTTACAGACAAAACAATAATAGTTATTATTGTACATAGATAATGAAGGCATGGTCAAGTGTATTCACAGCAGTTTTGTTTATAGTGGTGAAAAAAAAAAGAGAGAGAGACGGAGAGATTAGAACAATAATACAAACAACAACAGAATAAAATCCTGTCAATAGTGGAGTGGATAATTTGCAGAATTACTGAGAAAGTAGCACTATACCACAGTGAAAATATGTTCATTAGTGTGGAAGAATTTCCAAGATATTGAATGGAGGAAGCAAGTCCCAAAATAATATTTGAAAACATTATATAAGGTAGCGGGCAAAGCTGAGTAATACTTGATTTAGGGATACATACGTAAGTGGTAGCAACTATAAAAAAAAAAGTAGAGGCCAGGCACGATGGCTCACACCTATAATCTCAGCACTTTGGGAGGCTGAGATGGGGGGATCAGTTGAGCTCAGAAGTTGGAGACCAGTCTGGGCAACATGGTGAAACCCTGTCTCTACCAAAAATACAAAAAAATTAGCCAGGCATGGTGGCACATGCCTGTAGTCCCAGCTACTCAGGAGGCTGAGGTGGGAGGATCGCTCAAGCCCAGAAGGTAGAGACTGCAGTGTGCCGAGTTTGCACCACTGCACTCCAGCCTGGGTGACAGAGTCAGATCCTGTCTTTAAACCAGGCTGGGTGCTGTGGCTCATGCCTGTAATCCCAGCACTTTGGGAGGCCAAGGTAGGCAGATCACCTGAGGTCAGGAGCTCGAGACCAGCCTGGCCAACATGGTAAAACCCCGTCTTTACTAAAAATACAAAAATTAGCCTGGAATGGTGGTGCACGCCTGTAATCTCAGCTACTTGGAAGGCTGAGGCAGGAGAATTGCTTGAACCCGGGAAGCAAAGGTTGCAATGAGCTGAGATTGCACCACTGCACTCCAGCCTGGGAGACAGAGCAAGACTTTGTCTAAAACAAAACAAAAAACCCCAAAAAACAAACAAAACCAAACAAACAACTCCCTACCCCCGCAAATAAATAAACAAACAAAACCCCCCCAAACCCCCAAAAAAGTAGAGAAGCAAGGCAAAGCCAGGATAGTGGTTACCTCTGGGAGGCGAGGTGAAATGGAATCAGGAGACGCTCACTCGGGGCTTGCATGGCAATAGGAATGCTCTTTTTCTTAACCTGTGTCATGGGGAGAAAGTTTTTATTTTCTTCCACTTATTATTAAAGTGACCTATAATGCTGAGCAAATAGCATATGTACAATATGATACCCTTTCTGTAAAGTTTAAGATCAAGTAGAACCATATACTCTTTGTGAAGTCATATTAAAAGCATACAAAATACCCCAAGTTCAGGGTAGGGGTTGATTCAGGGGAGAGAAAAGAACAAAGGATCATGCAGAGTTCACAGGGGCTTCAACTGAGGCAGTTATTTTCATTTTTTATTTCTTTAGCCTACTGGGGCTTGTTATATTTTAATATGCCTGAGATATTTCAACAGAATTATAAAAAGCCGACGCCAGTGCGGCTTCACGGGAGAATCTGCAGGTAATGCAGACCTGGAACTGCAGATGGACTGCAGAGGAGAGCAAATGAGGAAAGAGGAACGCTGGGTGACCTGTAGGTACGTGACAGATGCCAGAGACAGGAAGAAGTCCACAGAAAACCTGCGTTCAGAGCAAGGAGATCGATAGGGAAGTGTTAGGCCTGCTGGCTGGGAATAATAATGGCAGCAGATGGCTGAGAGAAAGCAGAGGGGCTCAGTAGCTCATTCATTCACTCATTCATTCATTGGGCATATTTTAATGGACTGTTTCCACGTGGAAGGCTTTGTTTCACTCATCTCCTGTTTTGTGTGTCTTCTTGAACAAGCGGAGACCACACTGAAGGGATTGAAAAATTTCAAACATAATCAGTGTATGATAGGAAAGGGGTTATTAAGAGACCACTTTGTATCTTGCCTTTTTTGTTTGTTTGCTTGCTTGTTTTTGAAGGACAGCCTAGGACAGGAGTTAAGGATATGGGCTCTTCAAACAGACTGCCAGGGTTTGAATTCCAACCAATTTTAGCTGTGAGCTGAGCTCTTGAGCCAGTTGCTTTACTTCTCTATGCCTTAATTCCATAGTCTGTGCAAATATGAATGACAGTATCTACCTTCGGGGTGGAGTTGTGAGGATTGAGTGAATTAATGTACACAGAGAGCTCAGAACACATGCCATATAAGGTTTCCTATTATTATTAGTTCTAGCATCCCTAAGTTTACTTAAGTTTGAAGGACAAATTAATTAACACCTTAGAAACGACGTCAGAAATGGTCATGACAATTGGTTACTCAAGAGGACATGAGTGTGGAGAAATGCGATGGGGTTGGAATAGGAAAGGAAGATAATGAGATATGTCCAGGTAGAGAAATAGACTGGAGATAAAAATTCAGGATCAGTAGCAGATCTCAGTGGTTGACCTTAGAAACAGTTGTTAAACTCACTGGATACATTTCATTATGAATAAAAGCTTTCCCTACTACTATTCAAGCGAGAAATTTTATCTTGGCTTCATAGCTCCCATATACTTTCCTTGTAGGATAGCATAAGTTTGGAGTTCTAGCTTGCTTCCTGTATTCCATTTCTGAAGTGACTTGAATGGACAGCACTCAACATCAAGGAGGGAGAAGATAATGTCATCTATAAAAGTTATTAGTAGCTCACATGGGACCAAATAACATAATGTGGAAAAGGGATGCAAGCTTGTTTTAAAGAAGGAAAAGCAAATTCCAGCATGATTTCCTTCTGATTCATCACAAAAAACTTTATGGGCATTTAACCCTCTAGTTCTCTGCTCTATTCACTGATAATGAGGCCCAGAAAGTATGTATTAACATTTTGTTACTTTATATTTTTTCCAGGTTTATTTCAGTAAGTAGAGATCTGAAAATAGTATTTTTGAGGTACTTCTATACAGCATTTATTTCTTATATCTGGGATTTTTTTCTTTCTTTTTTTTTTTTTTTTTTGAGACGGAGTCTCGTTCTGTCACCCAGGCTGGAGTGCAGTGGCATGATCTCGGCTCACTGCAAGCTCCGCCTCCCGGGTTCATGCCATTCTCCTGCCTCAGCCTCCCGAGTAGCTGGGACTGCAGGCGCCTGCCACCATGCGCGGCTAATTTTTTGTATTTTTTAGTAGAGAGGGGGTTTCACCGTGTTAGCCAGGATGGTCTCGATCTCCTGACCTTGTGATCCGCCTGCCTTGGCCTTCCAAAGTGCTGGGATTACAGGTGTGAGCCACCGTGCCCGGCCATATCTGGGATATTTTAATATCATTGAAATGTATGTAAATTCTAGATGCATATGTTACTATGCTGAGGGTCATTCAAAGCAGTGTAAGTTGCTGTTGTCCTCAGGAGGCCTTGCCAATTACAGTCTGTGTCAGAGACTTGTGCTCATTTTTCTTTTTCTTTTCCCTTTTTTCTTTTTTTTTTTTTTGAGACAAGGTCTTGCTCTTTTACCCAGCCTGGAGTGCAGTGGCACTATCATAGCTCACTGCAGCCTCAAACTCCTGGGCTCAAGTTATCCTTGCATCTCAGCATCTCCAGTAGCTGGGACTACATGCATGCACCACCTTGCCCAGCTAATTTTTTAAAAATTTTCTTCCCTAGAGATGGAGTCTTCCTATGTTGACAAGGCTGGTTTTGAACTCCTGACCTCAAGCAACCCTCCCACCTCAGCCTCCCAAAGGGCAGGGACTACAGGTAGGAGCCACCGTGGCTGGCCCAGGTGCTTGTTATTTTTGCACTTCTTTAGCACTACCAGCAACTTTCTGTAGCCCTAAAAGCCAAGGGTTGAAAACTAAATTTCTGGAGAAAAATAAACCTTGGATAATTTTGCAGACTGCCTAAGCTTTCCGTTTTATTTATTCAATTATTATTGAATGCCTAAGTCGGGTGGGTCATATTGATTCTGAAGACACTGAATCTAATGGTAGATTTTTGGGGGAACACTTCATTAAGCTTCTAATTTAGTTGGTTTCTTGTGTCACTATGTTCATTGTTATTGACTTTCTCTTTCTGCCTATTGATTTCTTGGACTCTATGTGCTTTTTCCAATAGTGTCAATCTGAAGTGGTTTTCTTCTAATAAGAAATGCCAGGTCACTGTCTGGGGAGCCATAGACAATTTGATGGTGATTGTGCTTGGAAGGTGTTTTAGGCAAGGAATTGGCCTACACAGGGCCACCTCATCTTATTTTGCTTGGCTCACTTATCACTTGTTTTAGTCTTGAAACCAAGAAATCTCAGTATCCATCTTAGTGTGTGGTCTCTGATTTGGAAGAAATGACTTGGCAAGATTTTTAGAAACAGTAAGAGCTCCTCTGGATCATGTACTTACTCAACATCATGGAAAAATGGGACAAAATTCTTTCCGAAATTGCAGCTAATTGATAAGAATAATGAAGAGGGATGTATTGAGAGAGAGCATTTCACTGCTTGGTGATAATTTAGCTTTTAAAACAACGTTAAGAACGAAATCACTAACCAAAGCAATAACAGCAACTTTTCTACCAGAACAGACATTTCTAATTAATTCCTTGGCCATTAAACCCTACAGGCCAATCCAGATGAGCAATAAAAAAACAGTGAGAGAAGAGTGCTGGAGAAAGTTTTCCTTTTTTGACTGTCAGCATTAACAGTCATATTTTTTCACTGTTCTAAGTAGCAAATTGTGAGTTGCAAAAATGGCTAGGGGAAAATTTTTAAGTCTGAAATATTCATTACCTACTTACTAAAGTAGAAATTCCATCTGTGTGCCATAAAATTAAGTGATTCTAAGGAAAGTAATAGCTTTTAATATTCCTTCAGTAGCTCCTTTGTGACAGTTTCTGAGTTTGGCTGAAAAGAAGCAACACGGCTCTGATTTTCTTTCCAGAAGATGATGATTTTGGAATGGGAGCATTAATTTCCCTTTTGAATTGTGTACACAGCTACTTTCCCAAAAATACTGAAACTGAACATATCTTGTCCCTGTTTTCCTTCTGATTTCAGGACATATAATGATTTGCCTTCCGTAACTGCAGATGGGTGGGGGCCCTCCCCTTTCCCTTAGCGCCCTTCTTAAATTCTTTGCTGGGATTAACATTAAGCCTAATTTGAATAGGAATACACTCTCCTGTGTCGGGTGGCCAGCAAAACCGCAGGTTCTGCTGCTTTTCACATTAAATGGTGTCAAAAATTACTCGAGTTGAGGATGAGTGTCTTTCACTGCGTAGATGGAAAATATCTAGGACTGGGCTGGATGCATCCCGGCCCAAGGCAACACCTCTAAATGTGCGTGCACAAAAACAATGCCTGACTTTCGTGAGTTCTTCACAACTTATAAGATATATTGACGTAATAACTTGACATACACTATGATCTTAATGTTTATGCTCCCCCATCCCTAATTCATATGATGAACTCAAATCCCCAGAGTGATGGTATTAGGAGGTGGGGCCTTGGGGAGCTAATGAGGTCATGGGGGCAGAGCCCTCATGAATGGGATTAGTTCTTTTGTAAAAGAGGCCAAGGGGAGACTCCTAGCTTCTTCCACCGTGTGAGGACACAGCCTCTAGCCATGCTAGATTTTTGATGCTGAATCTGCCAGTGCCTAAATATTGGATGTCTCAGCTTCTAGAATTATGATATATAAATTTCTGTTGTTTATAATCTACCCAGTTTATTATACTTACTAAAAAATAGTCCAAATACAATAAATATATAGTCCAAAAACAGTAAATGTTTTCTTAGCTTGAATGGATCAAGAACACATAATTGTTATTATTGTATCCTGAAACAATTGAGGTAGGCATGGCAGAGATTACTGTCTCCTCTGTACAGGATAAGGAAACTGAGGTATGAAAACAAAACTAAAAGAATTTTCCAAGTTCACTCATCCAGTAAGTGGTGGAAACAGAACTAAAACTCAAGCTTCTGAATCCTTTATTTTTGAGACAGAGTCTCACTCCGTTGCCCAGGCTGGAGTGCAGTGGTGCGATCTCAGCTCACTGCAATGTCCGCCTCCCAGGTTCAAGCAATTCTCCTGCCTCAGCCTTCCAAGTAGCTGGGCATGAACCACAATGCCCGGCTAATTTTTTTTTGTATTTTTAGTAGAGATGGAGTTTCACCATGTTATCCAGGCTGGTCTCGAATTCCTGACCTCAGATGATTCACCTACCTTGGCCTCCCAAAGTGGTGGGATTACAGGCGAGAGCCACCGTGCCTGGCCCTGAATCCTTTCTAGGTTTTCTTCCCCCCAATTAAACCACATTTGTTCTATGCCACATTGGGTCATGCTATCATGGGGCTTTTTTTAATTATTTTTTTTTTACATTAAAAAAAAATAGAGATTGGGTCTCACTATGTTGGCTAGGTTGGTCTTGAACTTCTGGCCTCAAGCAATCCTCTTGCCTTGGCCTCCCAATGTGCTAGGATTATAGGCGTGAGCCACCGCGCCCAGCGCTATAATGGAGTTTTTAGATATCCACAAAGATGCAGCTACAGCAAAAATCAAAATGACGACAACAGATTTGGGAATGAGAGTGAGGGCTCAAGGTGCAATTCTACTGCTTTTTTGTTACGGGACCTTGAAACTTTTAAGTCAAGTGATTTTGTTTTTCCAAGGGAAGCATCCTCCTCCCCACAAAACCCCCCAAAATGTTACACTCCAGAGTTTCACAAGCCTTTCTCTCAGTAGAAAACCTGACTACTTTGTCCCAAATGAATGAAATAAATTTTTTCCTATATTTAAAATTTTTTGACTCAATAAATTGGTTATTATTATATCTTCACTGTATGAATAACGAAACAAAAGCTTAGGACTTCCACATGTACCTTTTCTTTTTTTTTTTGAGACTGAGTCTCACTCTGTCACCCAGGCTAGAGCGCAGTGGCTCAATTTTGGCTCACTGCAGCCTCAGCCTCCTAGGTTCAAGCGATTCTCCTGCCTCAGCCTCCTGAGCAACTAGGATTACAGGCACATGCCACCATGCCTGGCTAATTTTTATATTTTTAGTAGAGATGGGGTTTCACCATGTTGGCCAGGCTGTTCTCAAACTTCTGACCTCAAGTGATCCACCTGCCTCAGCCTCCCAAAGTGCTTGAATTACAGGTGTGAGACACCGCACCTGGCTACCACATGTACTGTTTTTAAACTTTTCTGATTTAAACACACTGTACTGATATATTATTAGGGCAATACAAAAATTCTAAAGAATGAGATAAAAAATATAAATAACATTTCTCATATTTTCTTCTTTTATGTCTCCAGTGGATCAGTTGATTTACTGGAGTATGTGCAACCCACATTGGAAATTGCTGTTCTAAAATATGAAGAAAATATTAATAGCAGACTATATTTATCAAGAACATATGAAACTTGTCACCTGTTTTTGTGACTCAATTTCACTAGTTCAAATCAAACATGGATTTCCAAGTACACATGTTAAGAATTAGAGCCTTAGACCTGCTTCATTCTGAAGGGAGAATTGTTACAATGAAGTAACTTGAAAAGATTAAATATATCAATATTAACCAATAATTTGGAGGTACTTTAACAGGAAGCATATAGTAAAAGTCCCTATGCATGAGGCTGTATGCCAATAACTGAGGCTGACTATAAGATTGAATGTTTATGTTCCCTTAAAATTCATATGTTGAAACCTACCTCTCAATCTGATGACATTAGGAGGTGGAGCCTTTGGGAGGTGAGTAGGTCATGAAGGCAGAGCCCTCAAAAATGGGACTAGTGCTTTATAAAAGAGAACCTGGAGACCTCCCTTGCTCCTTCTGCCACCTGAGTAAGAAGATGGCCATCTAGGCCAGGCACGGTGGCTCACGCCTGTAATCCCAACATTTTGGGAGGCCAAGGCAGGTGGATCACCTGAGGCCAGGAGTTCAAGACCAGCCTGGCCAACATGGTGAAACCCCATCTCTACTAAAAATACAAAAATTAGCCAGGCGTGCGGGCACGCACTTATAATCCCAGCTACTCAGGAGGCTGAGGCAGGAGGATCACTTGAACCCGGGGGGCAGAGGTTGCAGTGAGCCAAGATCGTGCCATTGCACTCCAGCCTGGGTGACAGAGTGAGACTCCATCTCAAAAAAAAAAAAAAAAAAAAAAAAAAAAAGAAGCAGATGGCCATCTATGAACAAGGAAGTGGACTCACACAAGACAGTGAATCTTCCAACAGCTTGAGCCTGAACTTTCTAGCCTCCTGAACTGTGAGGAATAAATTTCTGTTGTTTATAAGCCAACAAGTTTATGGTATTTTGTTATAGTAGTCTGAATGGATTAAGACAGAAATTGGTACCAAGAAGTGGGAGTGTTGCTATAACAAATATCTGTAATGTGGAAGTGTCTTTGAAACTGAGTAATGGGTAGAAGCTGGAAAACTTTTAAGGTGCATGCTAGAAAAAGCCTACATTGCCATAAATAGTCCTTTGAAAGCAATGTTGATGAGGGCTCAGAAAGAAAAGAGAACTGTAGAGAAAGGATCAATCTTCTTAGAGAACACCTAAATAATCTTGAACAGAATGTTGGTAGAAATATGAAGAGTAAAAGCTGTTCTGATGAGGTCTCAGACAGAAAAGAAGAACTTGTTATTGAAAACTGGAAGAAGGTGGTCTCTATTATAAAGTCTTAAGGAACTTGGCTGAATTGTGTTCCTGTCCCTGTGTTTTGTGTAAAGTAGAACTTGCAAGAAATGAAATTGGATATTTGGCTGCGAATTTCTAAGTGAAGTGTTGAAAGAGTGGACTGGTTTCTCCTGATTGCTTATAATAAAATGAGAAAAAAGAAGTTATTTAAAGATGGGATGGTTCATCAAAAGGGAGGCAGAACTTAAAGATTTGGAAAATTCTCAGCCTATCCATATTGGAATGAGAAACCTGGTTTAAGAGAGAAAACTAAGGGGGTGGCCAAATGACTGTTTGATAAGGAGATTTGTCAACCATCTCAAAAGAAGCTACCAGCTATTCTCCAAGAGAATGGAGAACCCCTGGAGGCAATTCAGAAACCATCAGAGTTGTCCCTTCTATTGCAGGCCCACAGTACAAGGGTTGGGGGCAGGGAGGGATAGAATGGTTTCCAAGAAGAGGCTTGCTGATGCCTGGTGCCCGCAGGAGTTTGGCACACAGGCCTTGCCTCACATCAAGGACTCCATTCCCTACACTCCAGCTCTGTTCTCCTCAGCAACCCTAGGTAGCGTTCCGGTGGATCCCAGGGTGGCATGAGCTATGTTCAGCACAGCTGTCAGGCTATGGTTGTCCCCACCTAGATTTCAAAGGACGAGGCCTCCTGGTAGAGTCATGGACTAGGGACCCCAGCCCTGGAAAGCTGCAGGGTCAAGGCAGAGAACTGCCATGGGTACAGAGCTGCCTGAAGCCTTGGGCCAACCCCTGCCCAACAAGTCTGCAGGGGCCAGACTGCTGCCTCAATGGGTCTGATAGATGGGATCCATGCCTCAGTGGGCCTGGAGGGCAGAGCATCAGGTCAAAGTTTCTTCTCAAGCTCTGTTACTCCTTTCTTATTTACTGTTTTTCCCTTTTGGAATGGGAATGTTTATCCTATGCCTATCACACCACTGTATTTTGAAAGCACGTAACTCTTTCGGGTTCACAGGTTCACAGTGGACAGGATGAATTGCCTCAGGGTGGATTGCACCTTGACTCTTACCCATATCTGATTTAGATGATATTTAGAGGAGACTTTGGATTTTAGATTTTAGAATTAAAGATGGAACGAGTTAAGACTTTTGGGGCTGTTGGGATGCAGTGAGTGTATGTTATATGTGAGAAAAACATGAATTTTGTGGGGGTAAGTATGAAATGCTGCAGATTGAATGTTTAGGTGACACCAATGTTCATGAGTTAAAATCTAACCCCCAATATGATAGTATTAGGAGAGGAGGGCTTTGAGAGGTGATTAGATCCTGAAGACAGAACCCTCATGAATCATATTTGTGCCCTTATAAAAGAAACTGTTAAAAGCTCCCATGCCCCCTCTGCCATATGAGGACACTGTGAAAAGATGGTGGTCCATGAACCAGGAAGTCAGCCCTCACCAGAATCTGCTGGCAACTTGATCCTGGACGTCCTCAACTCCAGAACTGTGAGAAATAAATTTCGTGGTGTTTTTTTTTTTTTTTTGAGGCAAAGTCATGCTCTGTCTCCCAGGCTGGAATGCAGTGGCACAACTTCAGCTCACTGCTACCTCTGCCTCCTGGGTTCAAGCAATTCTTGTGCCTCAGCCTCCCAAGAAGCTGGGATTACAGCAGTATGCCACCACGCCCAGCTGATTTTTGTATTTTTAGTAGAGATGGGATTTTACCATGTTGGCCAGGTTGGTTTCAGACTCCTGGCCTTAAGCAATCTGCTTGCCTTGGCCTCCCAAAGTGCTGGGATTACAGGTGTGAACCACCCTGCCTGGCCTTTGTTGTTTATAAGCCACCTAATTTAGGGTACGTTATTATGGTAGCCCAAGTGGACTAAGACAAGGATCTAAAGCCTTCTCTCATGTACTGTTTTAATGACTTCCATAACTCAACATCAGAGAAAGTATCCAGAGAACATGAGAAAATTAAAGTTTTGTGGAGAATGAAAGTGAGCACATGAATAATTTCTCACCCCATGCAAAGGGTATTTGCAACCTCACTATTTTATTTGTTCTTTACCACAGTTTGTGATTTTGGCACATTTTTTCCCATTTCTTTTGGTGAGAAAAATGAAGCTCAGAGAGATTAAGTGACCTGTGCAAGACTGCCTAGCCAGTAAGGGTGGATTCTACGCTGCTCATGGTAAATCTGGACTCTTCTCTGTGACAGTCTGCCAAACACCTGGTTATGCATCCTTCCTTGTCATTCCTGAAGTGAAAAATGAAGGCAAGAAATGCTCCTGAAGTGAAGAATCAGGTATGTTTTCCCTCCAAAGGACTAAACCTAGTAGTGTGGCTAAGAATCCTTAGGAAACGTGGCAAAAGACCAACAGAGGCAAAGCAAATTAGTGGAAGACGCAGGAAGAAAAGTATGGAGGACTCAGTAAAAACCTTGCATGAAGATAAGAAATATAAATTATATTTTGTCAAAACCAACAGTTTTTTCAAATATAGAAGAAAGGGCAAGAGTGGAATTTGGATTTATATCCAAATTCCATCTCTCTAGGGCCTGTGCTGTTAACCATTTGCTATACTGAGACTCAGGGGAGAAAAAGAGCCTCGGCAGTGGGGGATCCTTTGACCAGATAGGACATGGTGGATTTTCATTTTTGGCTGTGTGGAAATTCTGTTGTTTCAATGCCCATACAATCAACAAATGACAAGCGAGTCGATGACTTAGCTATCTAAAATACTTCATGGACATTTCTGCTTCCTTGTGCACTGTGTATGGAAGTGCACATCATCTTGTTCACTGGTGATTTGTGTTTTCTGGGTTCTGATGTTCTAGCACACTCAGATAGGAAAGGCCAAGAGAACTAAAATGATGGGCGCCCTCTCCAGTTTCGGAAGGAGATAGATTAGAACGGAGGGGCAGGAAAGAAGTGGGAATCGGGTTGTCTGAGGAGGTGGAGAGAGTTCCCAGTAATTACTGGGCTACAGGTGTAGGGGTAGCTCTCTGTATCCCAGTAACTACTCAGAACAGGTAAGGGGTAGCCCCTCAATTGTTCTTAACCAGGTGTGGGTCATCCTCATCAAGCACTTGGAAATGAATGGAGGATTTTTTTTGTTGCCAATGACTTGGGTGTGCTATGATATTTAATGCCCAGGGCCAGAGAAGCTAAACGTCCTGCCATGCCTAAGTCAGGCTTACATAAAGTAGAATGATCTTTCCTCAAATGCTGATACCACCCCTATTGAAATTTACTGTGAGCTAGTCCTACTGACCTCAAAGACATTCTGGTGTCAGCAGTTGAAGAATGAGGGAAAAGCATAAAGAAGGTTTGAAAAGATTCTGGGAAGAAACTAGATGTATCTTTAATATGTTTTATTCAGATGGTTAGAGTGTGTGTGTATAAGAGATAGATCTATTTGACCGGGTGCAGTGTCTCATGCCTGTAATCCCAGCACTTTGGGAGGCCAAGGCGGGTGGATCATGATGTCAGGAGATCAAGGCCATCCTGGCCAACATGGTGAAACCCTGTCTCTAAAAATTAAAAAAAAAATTAGCTGGGCGTGGTGGCATGTGCCCATAATCCCAGCTACTCTGGAGGCTGAGGCAGGAGAATTGCTTGAACCTGGGAGGCAGAAGTTGCTGTAAGCCGAGATCACACCATTGCACTCCAGTCTGGCGATAGAGCAAGACTCTGTCTCAAAAAAAAAAAAAAAAAGAGATAGATCTTTTTGAAGGGTTGTTATGTTAAGAAAATTATTAAATTATCTCATACATGTTTACATTTATGTGATCTGCTAATGTGATTTAAAATTCAGTTATTATGTTGATATGGTTTGGATTTGTGGCCCCACTTAAATCTCATGTTGAATTGTAATCTCCATTGTTGGAGGAGGGGCCTGGTGGGAAGTGACTGGATCTTGGGGTTGGCTTTTAATGGTTTAGCACCATCCCCCTAGTGCTGTCTTGTGATAGAGTTCTCACAAGATCTGGTTGTTTGAAAGTGTGTAGCAACTCCTCCTTTGCTCTCTCTGTCCTGCCGATCATGTGAAGGTGTATCTACTTTCCCTTTGCCTTCTGCCATGATGATAAGTTCCCTGAGACTTCCCCAGAAACAGAAGCCCGTACAGCCCATAGAACCATGGGCAGATTAAACCTCTTTTCTTTATAAAATTACCCAGTCTCAGGTATGTCTATAGCAGTGTGAGAATGGACTCATACAGATGAATTGTTCTTTTAATGCATTGTCAAAATTCATTTGATGTCATTTTTAAATGTTTGCATCTTTATTCATAAGTGAAATTTGCCTATAGTTTTCTTTTTTTGAATTATCTTTATTATGCTATGTTAATAGCACAATAATGCATAACATAAATAAAATGAATTGCCTGGTTGAGAATGGAGAAAATAAATTAGGAATTATTTGTACTTTAAAACTTAAATATAATTCAGCTGTTGTATTTTCTGGGCTTAGTATCTTTTAAAAAATGGCAGACCTTTACTTAGCTTTCCAGTGTTTTCTGTGATGACTGATCTGGTCAGATTTTCTATCTCTTACTTGGCAAAACATAGTAGTTTTTATTTTGGTAGAAAACTAACCATGTCCTCTAAATTTTCAAATTTATCACTGTCCCTAAAAAACAGAGGCTGAAGCAAGACAAGTGGTAAGGTTTTATTGAAAGGTGATATTCTGGGATAGAGAGACAGGGAACAGGGAAACAAGAGAAAGAAGGATGGAAAGCAAATGGAAATTGGCATGTTACCAAGCTGGCCACCGCCTCATGAACTGTGAAGAATATGATATCCACTCAGACAGGACAATACCAGACAGGCTGTACATACAGAAAAGACATGTTGGAATAGTCCACTGGAGGGGGAAAGAGAGATGGATTGCTCCATTACCTTCCTCCCGTCTCATTTCTCTCTTATTGGTCAATGTTTGCCTCATGGCGAGTTCAGTCCATGCACTTTTAGGTGGTATCACCTGGCTTCTTTGGGCAGCTGCTGCGGAGGCCACGTCCCACCCTGTGGAATGCCAATTCTTTGGAGTCTGCATTGGAGTTTAGAAGGGCAGGAGGAATCGGAACCTACACGGGTCCGACTGAATTGGGCCAAGAGGTGCCAGAGCTTCTGCAGCTTCTGGCATGATGAGAAGGCATTAGGAAGGCCATGTTTCCAGAGCCTGGCATTCACCTCAGGACAGAATGAGATAGCCAGAGATGTCAGTAGATGCGGTGGTGGTGGCAGCAGGGGCAGTTGTGTGCCTGAGAGACAGGTGAAGCTTTGGGAATCTGAGGTGACTATAACATGTCTCTGAAATAATTTCCATAGATATCCATGTATATTCTTTTTTTTTTTTTTTTTGAGACGGAGTTTTTCTCTCGTTGCCCAGGCTGGAGTGCAATGGCGCGATCTCAGCTCACTGCAACCTCCACCTGCCAGGTTCAAGTGAGTCTCCTGTCTCAGCCTCCCGAGTAGCTGGGATTACAGGCATGCACCACCACGCCCAGCTGATTTTGTATTTTTAGTGGAGACGGGGTTTCACCATGTTGTCCAGGCTGATCTTGAACTCCCAAACTCAGGTAATCCACCCGCCTTGGCCTCCCAAAGTGCTAGAATTACAGGCATGAGCCACTGCACCCGGCCTAAAGTGCTTTTCAAAAGAACTGGTACTTCCCTTAGTCTTTAAATATTTCTCAGGGCCCTGGTAAAGACCTGGAGACCTGGACCTTTTTAGGAGACAAATCTGGGGACAGATAAGTTAGTTGCATATGATAATTTTAGTTTATTATTGGGAGACAAAGTTGGGGACAGATAAGTTAGTTGCATATGATAATTTTGGTTTATTACTCTCATCTCTCTAGATCTTTTTTTTTTTTTCCTTCTCATTGCACGATCTGGGAACTCAGCCTCATTTAGCATAGGTGACGACTGACTCCAGATTTGAGTTAAGCAACCAAGAAAACAGCTGAAAGCCATGTGGGTTACCTAGAACTCGTATATTGGATCCAGAATTTTTGGCATTTGTTTCCATGTTTATAAGTTTAGAAAATCTAAAATTATGTTCCGTTCCCTCTAATCTGTCATTCCCAGAATCCATTTTTACATTTATTCTCCAGGTTTCTGGTGATATAAATTAGTCAATTCTTGTAATTTATTGTTGTTGTATATTCCATGGTTTGACTTTGTAACTTATCTTAAAGGGCATGTTGGATTATGTCTTTAGTCATGAGTATAGAAGCAAGGAGGAGAGAGGCTTGGGGGGAATTGGCACCCCTTGAGAAGCAACTACCTTAGGTGAGGTATTTAAAAATTAAGGCTCCTATATTGTCAGGAGCAGACTTAACTTAATGGACAAGGAAATTATTTCATCTGGCAAGAGAGGCTTAGTAGTTTTAAGGGTTTTGGATGCCAATGGACTCCATTCCAACTCTTAGGGCCCCACTCTTTCTCAATTAGCTACTTAACAGAGGGCTGTGAAAGCAACCTACTTTGCAATTGGGCAAATTCTGTCTGAGTTTCAGTAGTCTTGGCCAAACAACTGCAAGATATAGGGGACTCTTTTTTAGGGTAGTCATAGAAACCCTTTAATCGTGATTGTGCCTTGAGCTGATAACTTTAATATTGAGCTTGGAATTTTCTTTATTTAAGCTTTCCTGTGTGGAAGCAGGAGTCACTCAGTCTTGCCAACAGAAGGTTACCTCATTCCAGGTTACTGCAGGTGATCACGTAAGGAACACTTTTGTCCCATGTAAGATGAACTACCAGTCCTGTAATGATAATAGGATCGTCACTGCTTTCAAATCCAACTGAGGAAAAAAATTAGTCAAAGATTCTTACTTCTTTGCATGTCTGTTGACAGCAAAATGTTTGGCCTTAGTTATTCTGTGGTTTACTGTTCTTAGTTTGAATCCCTCTTGCTAGTTGTAACAGAAAGGGCTTTATTAAAGGGTGTTAGGTAGCTCACAGAATTTCTGCAACGACTAGATCATCAGGCTTTGACATTACAAATGCAAACATATTTCAAGTTCTACCAATTATATTTAAAGGAAATCCAGCCTGTCCCTCTTTCAGGGCCCTAATACCATTTCCTTTTACCCTGACAATAATTTCCAGTGAAGACAGTTTTGCAGATACATGTTATCCAGTGGTTTCCTTAATCCCTTTGGCTTATGTTACTATTATAAGGGTTAGGCAAAGATAATAAAACTAAAAGGCAAATGCCACACTCACCTTTAATTGGCAAGGAAACATTGCATAAAATGTTTTATAAACACTATCCTGTAACAACAGGATAGTAGCCAGGAATTTACATATTTGTTCTTGCTTTTCCCTAAAAAGATTGGCAATTGATTCTGATTTACCTTTGGGTAAACTTTAGCTTTTGATAGTTAGCAGACTTTTTTTGCGCTGAGGTTGAAGAGTTGGTGGTTTTACTTTTAATTTTTAAGGAAAATAACCACCCTACTGCCTTTTGATTCTCTGGAAACCCAAGTCCTGTTTTATTAAAGCCAATTCTTCAGTAAAAGAATATTGGCAAAGGACTATTTTCTGTACTTCTTTCAAAATGACCTTGGGCTCCCATGCATAAAGTTTTTGGAATTTAAAAAAAAACCCTGGTAATTGATGATTTTAGGTTAAGTGACCAGATTCCCGGCAATCAGATCTTTCAGGCAAAGAAACTCTATTTTTTATCTCCAAAACACTCTTTAATAGAACAGGAAACAAACATGAAAGGAAGGCCTAAAGGAAGGTTGGCTGTTTATTCTGGTTATAGTGTTCAGATAATTGTTCCATTATTTGCCTCCCTCTTTTGCTAATGCTGATGCCCCAAGAACAATTATTTTGTTCTCTTAGAAGCAGACCGTGGTTTTAGAAAATTTACGCAGTGCAGGAGAGGTCAACTCATACAAAATCTTTACCTAATATGTTGTGAGTTTACTATCCCACGAGGTTCCATCTCCATCTAAGAAGCGTTTCAAGAGACTTATCTTTTTTTATTTTTTTTGAGACAGAGTTTCACTCTTGTTGCCCAGGCTGGAGTGCAATGGCATGATCTTGGCTCATTGCAACCTCTGCCTCCCAGGTTCCAGCAATTCTCTTGCCTCAGCCTACTGAGAAGCTGGGATTACAGGCTAGTGCCACCACGCCTGGCTAATTTTCGTATTTTTAGTAGAGACGGGGTTTCACCATGTTGGTCAGGCTGGTCTTGAACTCCTGACCTCAAGTGATCCAACCGCCTCGACCTTCCAAAGTGTTGGGATGATGGGCGTGAGCCACAGCGCCCAGCCTGTATTAGTCCCATTTTAGGCATTACTGCTTGAATGTTTTGCATAAAAAGTGAGTCAGTGATTCATCAGTTTTTCAGGTTATTCTATTGTCGCTTCATTTTGTAAGTTTCTGGGTTCTATCCGTAATGCTTCATGTCTCAATTGATTTGTTAGAAGAGGAAATTGGTTTCTTGAATTGGTTTGAAAACCTTTAGGATAAAAACTCAAGTTAAAAATTTTTATCAAGGACATAAATATGTACAAAGCACTGTGTTAGACTTTTGGAAACAGAAAAGAATTTATGATTTAGTAATCTTGATAGAAGCAAATGAAATAATCAACAGTTGCCTAGGTGAAGCTAATCCTTTGCTTTGAAGATTTTCAGGCTAAATCAACTCATTAAGGGCTGGTCTTATGATTATTAAAAACATATAATTACCCATGAGGTATGATAGGAGAGGTATTCTGAATATAGTCACACATGTGTGCTCCATGTCCCCAGTTCCCCAAGCTCAAGGCCTTGTAATTTGGTCTAAAATTTTACAGTTAGAGATTTCATTCCTTTGAGATCTAGTAGCTTTTTAGACTTTTTGAGCGCTCTATTAAAGTTCAAGACTTTTTTTTTTTCTCTTTCCAATTTTTATTTTAGGTTCAGAGGGTAAATGTGCAGGTTTGTTACATGGGCAAATTGCATAACATAAGCGTTTGGTGTGCAGATTATTTTATTATCCAGGTAACAAGCATAGTACCTGATAGATAGTTTTTCAATCTTTACCCTCCTCCCAGTCTCCACCCTCAAGTAGGCCCAGGTGTCTTTTGTTCCCTTCTTTGCGTCTATGTGTACTCAATGTTTAGCTCCCACTTATGAGTGAGAACATGTGGTGTTTTCTGTTCCTGTGTTAGTTTGCTTAGGATAATGGCCTCCAGCTGCATCCACATTGCTACAAAGGGCATTATCTCATTCTTTTTTATGGCTGCATAGAATTCCACAGTGTATATGAACCACATTTTCTTTATACAGTTTACTGTTGATAGGTATTTAGGTTGATTCCATGCCTTTGCTATTGTGAATAGTGCTGCAATGAACATAGACATGCTTGTGTCTTTATGGTAGAACAATTTATATTCCTTTGGCTACATACCCAGCAATGGGATTGCTGGGTCAAATGGTAGTGCTGTTTTAAGTTCTTTGAGAACTCTCCAAACTGAATTCCGCAATGGCTGAACTAATTCACATTCCTGTGAGCTGTGTATAAGCATTCCCTTTTCTCTGCCACCTTGCTGGCATCTGATATTTTTTGCCTTTTTAGTAATAGACATTCTGACTGGTATGAGATGGTAACTCATTGTGATTTTGATTTGCATTGATCTGACGATCAGTGATGTTGACCATTTTTTCATCTGCTTGTTGACCACATGTAAGACATCTTTTGAAAAGTGTCTCTTCATGTCCTTTACCCATTTGTTAATGTTTTTTTTTTCTTCTTAATTTGTTTAAGTTCCTTATAGGTGCTGGGTATTAGACCTTTGTTGGATGCATAATTTGCAAATATTTTCTCCCTTTCTGTAGGTTGTTTACTCTGTTGATAATTTCTTTTGCTGTGCAGAAGCTCTTTAATTAGGTACCATTTGTCAATTTTTGTTTTTGTTGCAACTGCCTTTGGAGTCTTCATTATGAAATCTTTTCCAGGGCTGATGTCCAGAATGGTATCTCCTAGGTTTTCTATAATTTTAGGCTTTACATTTAAGTCTTTAACCATCTTGGATTGATTTTTGTATATGGTGAAAGGAAGGGGTTTAGCTTCAACCATCTGCACATGGTTAGCCTATTATCCCAGCACAATTTATTGACTAGAGATTCCTTTCCGCGTCGCTTGTTTTTGGCAGCTTTGTCAAAGATCATATGGTTGAAGGTATGCAGTATTATTTCTGAGTTCTGTAACCTGTTCCATTGGTCCATGTGTCTGTTTTTGTAGCATTACCATGCTGCTTTGGTTACTGTAGCTTTGCAGTGTAGTTTGAAGTTGGGTAGTATGATGCCTCCGGCTTGGTTATTTTTACTTAGGATTGTTTTTGCTATTCAGGCTCTTTTTTGGTTCCACATGAATTTTAGAATAGGTTTTTCTAATTTTGTAAAAAATTAGAATTTTTCTAATTCTGTAAAAGTTTGATAGGAATAGCACTGAATCTGTAAATTGCTTTGGGCAGTATGGCCATTTTAACCATATTGATTCTTTCTATCCATGAGCATGGAAACTATTTCCATTTGTTTGTGTTGTCTCTGATTTCTTTGAGCAGAGTTTTGTAATTGTTGTTGTAGGGATCCTTCACCTCCCTGGCTAGCTCTATTCCTAGGTATTTTATTTTTGGTGTGGGTATTGTGAATTGGATTGCGTTCTTGATTTGGCTTTCAGCTTGGATATTGTTGATATGTAGAAATGCTACTGATTTTTGTACATCATTTTGTATTCTGAAATTTTGCTGAAGTTGTTTATCAGATCTAGGAGCCTTTGGGCATAGAGCATGGGATTTTCTAGGTATAGAATGATATCATCTCCAGAGAGAGAGAGTTTGACTTCCTCTCTTCCTATTTGGATGCCTTTTATTTCTTTCTCTTGCCTGATTGCTCTGGCTAGGATTTCCAGTACCACGTGAACAGGAGTGGTGAGAGTGAGCATCCTTGTGCTGTTCTGGTTCTCAAGGGAATGCTTCGAGTGTTTGCCTATTTAGTATGATATTGGCTGTGGGTTTGTCATAGATGGTTCTTATTATTTTGAGGTATGTTCCTTCAGTGCCTAGTGGTGGATTAGCAGTAGGTGGGGGATACAGGTGAGTGTGTGCCAGCAAAGTGGTGGGGGGAGGCCAGGGGTGGGAGTGCACTGTGGTAGGTGAGGTTAGTCTGTGAAGGAGCTATGGTGGGGCCAATGGGAAGTGCTCCCTTCTGGCATCTGACGCTGCCCTGCAAGTGGGTACTGCTGGGCAGAGAACCTGAAAAAGGCAGGCAGACTGTGGGCTACTCAAATCAGATGGGGCCCATCCCATGGACAAGATAGCCGTGTTCTGTCCAGCTCCATCAGTGAACAAAAGTCAAACCACCTGGAGGAGCTTGGCAAGCCTTGGCGGATGGGTGTCCCTAGCCAGTGCTCCACCTCAGCTGTTCCATGCCAAACCTTCTGGTCTCATCACAAGCTAGAGTTCTGTCCCTGCCACCTCTCCAAACAGCTCTGTCAGCTCAAATGTCCACGAGGGTCGTGGGGTCTCCTGCAACTACGAGGTTCTTGGTGAGAGTGGGCCACTCCTCTCCTGTTTAACTCAAACCATGCAAAGGAGTCGCTGGGGGTCAGGAATGAGTTCTGGTGCTCTGTAGTCTGGTGCAGGGTTCCCAGCTTCCTTCCCCTTCAGCCCAGAGTCTATGTCTTCCTTCGGTACACTCTCAATGCCTTTCTTATTTGATCTGCTGGGAGTGTACTGGTCTGCTTGATGGTCTTGTCTTGTGGTGGGAGATGCTCTCCTGGCAGTGACTAGTTGACCATCTTGGCTTTTTCCTGAATCAAAGTTCAAGACTTTGACTACATCTGTGTGAGTTTCTAGGAGGGAATACCTTAAAGAGTTTGCTCACACCTAAGGGAGGAGAGTGGACAGCTAGCTGAGAGCAGCACTGAGGATTGAGAGGCTCTCTGGGATGGAAAGGAACCTGTTTTCTACCTTGGAACTCTTAGTCTTCCCTTCTTGAATGTGTCTTACCTGAACTTTGACTTTCTTTAAATTTTACTGCAGAACATATTGTTTGCATTTCACATTTGTTTCCATGTTGCCATATAATTGCTCCCTAGCTCTGTTGAAAACGTATTTTTGTTTTGGACGTGCACGCATGCACTTGTCTCAAACCAAACAACTAACGCAGGAGTGGAGATAGAGATGATCTCTTGGACTTCGGTGTCTAGTGCAGTAGTAGTTAGAGGTCAGAGTTCAGAATAAATGACTTTTGTGTCCTGTCTGGGAATAGAATTTGACAACGTAGTGATTAATTTAGGAAGTGGCAAAGTTGTGTTTCTGTCTCTAAGTCCAGTATTCACTTTCATACCCAAGAAACTGTCTGTTTTGTTTTGTTCACAGGAAGGAAATAAAAGGATCAGGGCCCAGAATATAAGCTTTACCTATCCCATAACTCATCTTAGCTTTTCTGTATGTGTGTAATACAAATTAAACCTTTATTTTCTTCTGGATATCCTAATCTCTGATTTTTCTTGGAGCTCTGGAGGGAAAGCATCCTAATTGCCTAAAACTTGTTTCTCTCAGAATCTCTGTTTTTTCTTCAACCAGTAGGATTGGGCAGCATTGTGTCAGAAAAGCTGGACATTCTTGTCCAGCTGAGTCTTTGGAGGAAATGCTGTTTTTTATTGATTGACACCACTGGAGAGGAACCCCTTGGAAATGACAGATTTGGGATGTAAGGGTTACATTTGCTTTTGTTATGATGTCTGACTTTTATGATCCTTAAGACTGAACTGTTGCCCAGCCGAAATAGCTCAGTTGGGAGAGCGTTAGACTGAAGACTGAACTGTGAAATAATTTTTTATTTGAAATCAGCTCATTTTTTAAATACTTGTAGCTCTTAAAGCAATAATTTAATACCACATTAATTATGTTGCAGCAGTAATTGTGTAGGAATGCTAGGCTGTTATGATTGGTATTTCTATGATTGGTATTTATATATTCTTTCCATGAGGGTATTTATTATCAGGTTCATTCATAGCAGTGATTTAGAGTACCCCACATCAAGTGTTTTTCTTTGCATCTTTGCCTTCTCCCATTCTCTCCTTCTCCACTGTCCTTTTCACTACCCTTGTTGGGTCTTTAAGCTGAGGCTGGGATCATACTGGTTAACGTCTTTGTGCAAATGGATCTCTGACCACATTTCACAGTGAAATCAGAGAGTTTTGTAGGGTTGTTTAATCTATAGTTGCTCTTGGTTCCTGCTATGAAAATGAACATTTAAAAAATTGGTCAACTGGCTAGGTGTGGTGGCTCACGCCTGTAATCCCAGGACTTTGGGAGGCCAAGGTGGGTGGATCACCTGTGGTCAGGAGTTCCAGACCAGTCTGGCCAAGATGGCGAAAACCCGTCTCTACTAAAAATATAAAAATTAGCTGGGCTTGGTGGCATGTAATCCCAGCTACTCAGGAGGCTGAGGCAGGAGAATCGCTTGAACCCCAGAGGTGGAGGTTGCAGTGAGCCGAGATAGCGCCATTGCACTCCAGCCTGGGTGACAAGAGCGAAACTCCGTCTCAAAAAAAATAAATAAATAAAATAAAATAAATAAATAAAAAATAAAAAAATAAAATAAAAAAATTGGTCAATTATATGATGTAAATAAAAGATTTCCATCTAGCTAAGGGTTCAGTCAGCCTTAAAAAAAAATACCTTACTTGCAAAACCAGTTTCCATTCAAGAACCAGGAAGCACCAGAGAGCTTTGATTCATATGTTAATTTTGCATTAGAAGATTAATCTTCACACTCTGATTTTATTGAGGCCCAGATGAATCCCATCTCCATGACTATGGCTTGAATTCCAGGAATATAGGCATGCCTTTTTTGTTTTCCTGCTTTTTCACGGATATATTTGAAAATCACTGTGGTCTAAATGTTTAATTCTGGAAGAACCAAAGTGATAAAGAGCTGGAATTGCTTTATACTCTACCATCTGTTTTGCCATTTGTCTTCTGTAAGGAGAGCATTACATCGGGCCTCCCCACCTAGTTCTCTTTGAGGCTCTGATTTAGCACATACCAGAAAGAAATGAACCATATGCAGGTCTTTCCAGCCAGTGAGATTTTGTTGCCATTTAAAAAAATAACGGTCTTCTATTGAGCAATAAGTTATATCAGAGGGCAATTCACTGGTCTTTATTCCCAATTTGTGTACAAACTCTGTAGTAAAACATTTGTGAGTATACCATGTGGTGAAATGAAGTTACCTATTGCATAGATAGCAGGCTGTATTTGGATGGGACTTCCTTGTGTTGGCTTATTTGGCTTACCCTCCAATTGGTTAATGTTTCAAGAGTATTTTAGAAGGGAAACAAGGGAAAACCTAGAAAAATATGATTTCTAAGCCTCTTACTTCATAGGGGTACACAGCAGCCTGTGGGTTTAGCTCTATGCATGTGAACACAAAAAGAAGACAGCTGCTAGATACCATAAAATTGTTAAGTTCTCCATCTGGTTTGCAATATGGGTGAAGATTTGCTGCAAATCTGGGTTGACTGCCATGCCCCAGTTAGTTTACAAATACACTGGTCCTTTTAGTTATAGAACATGAAGAGTGGTCCTAAGTGCCCAAGTATTAAACTCTTACACAAGCATTCAGCAAAAATGGGGTAAAGATGAAAGCAATACCACTTTATTTAAAATGTGCTCTACTTAATTTCTAAAAGTCTGGCAAAGAATAGAAAAATCTTAGGTCTAGTTTAAGTTGGGGATGACAGTGAAGTGAAAAAGAACACACATATATTTGTGTTACAATTGAAGCTGGCCTAATACATAAGATTTAGCACTTTGAATATGATGTTTTTTCCTTGAGAACATTATTTTTCTTAACAAAACAACCAATATTTTTGTAATTTATAATTAATATATGACAATCCCTGTAATTCTGGTATCAGAAGATCTGGTAAAATCTAATATGTTCTGTGTGTTGTAAGATTTTTACTTTCTGAATATAAATAAAGTCATAGTATCATTGAATGCTTTTATTCATTCGAAATCCGTTATTGAAGCAATCTCTGGGTAGCTGAGGTAATGCCGGCAGTCTAAATTCAAATGTCTTCACGAATTCTCCAGAAAAACAATAGCGATTTATGAGAAAAAAGAAATCCACGCGAATCCTATGCTTGCAGTATTATTCAAAGACTGAAGGCACTACAAATTTCAGATTACTTGAGTGTACAAAAATGAACACCTATTTCCCGTAGAGTTTTCTCTGAAGCTCTGTTGAAAGACTTGTGGACAGTTGTGGGTGGGGTAAGGGGTCTGAAACATTGCACAGAAGATAGAAGAGGAAATGAGATAAAATCACTTCCAGAAATAGAAGGTCCACCTAAATTTTTTTTTTAAAAACTGAAAAAAAGTCTAAAAACCAACAGCCATGAAGCAAAAAATATATTGTAAACTGAAATAAATAATCCCAAACATGCACTTCAAGATATTAAAAGGCATCTTGAAACAGAAATTCAAAAACTAAGAATAAGAATGAGCAAAAATTGTTCTGTGGTGAGCAGGTGCATGAAATCATACTCCCAAAGGTTGAGGGAGCTGAGAGGCTGAAGAAAAGAGGTTAACAAATTCAGTTTCTCAACAAGAAATATTTTATAGGGACTCGCCAACAGAAGCAATGTCCTGGGCAATCGGGAGGTGGTGGATCCCTGCACTCACCCTCCAGAAAGTACTCTTTATAGAACAAGCAATTTACGGTAAAACGCGTGCAGCTGGTTACATCTTCAGACTTTTTTTTGCCACAATATGTGGCTACTATGTGGATTATATCAGCAGCTTTATGAGGAGTAATCTACGCTCCAGGCATTGATGACCTTGCTGCAGAACACCTTGGTAGGTGGGGGTTAAACGTCTGTCATCATGGCAGTGTCCCTTCAAGATGGCACCACTGGCCCGGCGCCGTGGGTCACGCCTGTAATCCCAGCACTTTGAAAGGCAGAGGCGGGCGGATATCTTGAGGTCAAGAGTTCGAGACCAGTCTGCTCAACATGGCGAAACCCCGTTTCTACAAGAAATGAAAAAATTAGCAGGGCGCGGTGGTGCATGCCTGAAATCCCAGCTACTCAGGATGCTGAGGCAGGAGAATCGCTTGAACCCAGGAGGCGGAGGTTGCAGTGACCTGAGATCATGCCACTGCACTCCAGCCTGGGCAACAGAGCAAGACCCTGTTTCAAAAAAAAAAAAAGAAAAAAAAGAAAAAGAAAGGTGGCATCATGGCATCACTCCTACCATGCAACAGGCTGTTCTTCTACAAAAAGAGAAATAAAATTACAGTTGCTTGAATCTAGGAAAGAAAAAGAAGAAGAAACCCAAATATCAGAAAGGAAAGACTAAATTCTTAGATATAACAAGGTACCTAAGAGAAAATATATTTGAATGAAAATTCAGCAAAAGGAAAAGTAGAAAAACAACTAAGAGAGTGAAAATGAAATAATAAAAGAAATAAAAAGGGTTAGGGTAAAATGATTGGAATGGAAGATAAGCAAAAAAAAAAAGTTGCTGTAGGCATAACTGGAATTCCAGAAGAACAACAAAATAATGGAATAGTATAAAATAATTAAAACCATAATTCTAGAAAACCTTCTGGAAATAAAAAAAGGACTGACTTCATATATATATGTACATATATATATATATACAAATATATGTGTGTGTGTATATATATATATATATATGTACATATATATTTTTTGAGACAGGGTCTCTCTATGTTGCCCAGGCTGGTCTCAAACTCCTGAGCTCAAGTGATCCTCCTGCCTTGGCCTCCCAAAGTGCTGGGATTACTGGCATGAGCCACCACTCCCAGCCTGACTTTATATTGAAAGAATTTAGTAGGTACTTGGGAATAATGACCTGGAACAACAAACTCTGAGGCATGTCCTAGTAAAATTATTTATTTCAAGATAGAGACAAAAATCTTCATGGCTTTTAGGCAAAAAGGTCAAAGAACAAGATAATTATACTGGCATCAGATTTCTCACAAGCAACAGAGAAAACAAGGCAACTGAACAGCCTTTTCAAGAAAATCAAGGAAATAAAGTGTGAACCAAAACTTTATATCCAATTAAGCTCTTGTTTAGCTGTCAAGGCTATAGAAAAGCAATTTTAAACATGACAGAAATGAAGGAACACTCTCCTAAGGAGCTATTTTTGAAGAGTCCACTAGAGGATGATTTTCATCCAACCAAAAATATGACTGGAAAAACTTTGACAAAAGGACTAATGGTAAGAAATTAATATCTTTCATGAATCATTTAGAGAATAAGTTGAGACATCATGCCGCTTTAGCCCTGAATACTTCAGGGTGTATATACTAATAACAAAAACTTTGTCTTTCATAACCTCAGTACAATTGCCAAAATTAGGATTGTAACATGGATTGAAGTACTGTGTACATGTATGAGAGAGAGACTGATCCAGACTCCCGGGTCACAAATCCCTATTAGCACTCATGACTTTCTTTCGTCTGCAACCACTCAGTATTCCTTTTTTTTGGTCTTTCACGACCTTCATGTTTTTGAAGAATATAGACTAGTTATTGCATAGAATGCCCCTCAATTTGAGTTTGCCTGGTGTTGGGCTAATTCATGATATTTCTTCACGATTAGATTTGGGTTATGCTTTTGTTCTTTTCTTTTTTTTTCTTTTGAGACAAAGTCTCGTTCTGTCGCCCAGGCTGGAGTGCAGTGGTGCGATTTCGGCTCACTGCAACCTCCGCCTCCTGGGTTCAAGCGATTCTCCTGCCTCAGCTTCCTGAGTAGCCAGGACTACAAGTGCGCGCCACTATGCCTGGCTAATTTTTGTATTTTTAGTAGAGACAGGGTTCAGGTGATCCACCCACCTCAGCCTCCTAAAGTGCTGGGATTACAGGCGTGAGCCACTGCGTCCGACCTAAAATTTCTTTTAGTGTTTTAAAAATCTATATTTTGTTCTAGTATTCGATGTTTTATTGTTGTATGCATATGTTAATGCTCTTGCCCCCTGTTTTTTTTTTTTTTTTCATTTTTATTTTAAATGAGGTGGGGTTCTTGCTAGGTTGCCTCAAACCTGGCCTCAAGCTATCTTTCTACCTCAGCTTCCCAAGTAGCTGAAACTGCAGGTGTGGGTCACCATGCCTGGCTTTTTTTTTTTTTTTTTTTTTGATTTGGACTCTCGCTCTGTCTCCCAGGCTGGAGTGCAGTGGCGCGATCTCGGCTCACTGCAAGCTCCGCCTCCCGGGTTCACGCCATTCTCCTGCCTCAGCCTCCCGAGTAGCTGGGACTACAAGCGCCCACCAACACGCCTGACTAATTTTTTGTATTTTTTTAGTAGAGAGGGGGTGTCACAGTGTTAGCCAGAATGGTCTCGATCTCCTGACCTTTTGATCCGCCCGCCTCGGCCTCCCAAAGTGCTGGGGTTACAGGCGTTAGCCACTGCGCCCGGCCATGCCTGGCTATTTTTATTAATTTTTTTTTTTAATGAGATGGGGTCTGTGTCCCCTGTTTTAAAAATTTACTTTTGCCTTGGTCTGCCAGTTTTTTTTTAAAGTTTTCCTTTGGTGCAGCTGGTTTGCCAGTTTTTAATGGTTTCTTTGACTCTCACCTATTGCTTATATACCAATCAATGAACTTTTTTCTATTTTTACCCTTTCTCTCTATTCTCCTTCAATTTTAATTAAATTAGTAATTTATTTCTATGTCATCAAAACATACAAGATGTATATATTATGTTCCTGAGCTTATCCCCTTCTATTTTTTCCCTTAAATCTACCTTCAATGTATTAATTTTTTACCCTCAGTCCTTTTGCACAAATTTTTCCAGTCATATTTGGTTGGATGAAAATCATCCTCCAGTGGACTTTTTATGGCTCATTAGCAGAGTGTTCCTTCATTGAGGGGATTTGTATTGAGTCTGTTAAAATCCTTACTTTGGTGATTATGCTGTGGTTATGAAAGACAAAATCTTTTTTATTAGGAAATATACCCTGAAGTTTTTAGGGGCAAAGAACATGATGTCTCAACTTATTCTCAGATAATTCATGAAACACACACACACACACAGAAGTAAATAATAGTAATTGTGGAATCTGCTGAAAGGTACATAGAATTTCTTGGAACTTTTTTGTAAATTTGAAATGACATCAAAATTATATAAACAATAAGTGTGGCGCAGGTCCGAGTAGACAGGCAGTGGACTCATGGTGCGTACGTAAGCCCTGTGGCGTGTGCTGTCTCAGGGTGACGGGCAGAGGACACCACACCCTTCAACAACCTGGGGCAAACAACACAGTCGAGGAGGAAGTACAATCCTTACTTGCTTCACAAAAAGTTGAGGTAGGATAATCTCACCAGCAAAGTGCCCCTTGGTGCTGCATTAGCGAGTCTGCAGAGGTGGTCACGGCACAGGCCGTGGAGCATAAGCTGTGCTGGGTCAACAGCTGGTAGGAAACATGAAGAGCCAGGTCAGGGCTTTCTTTGCTATATAATTCAGAATTCCTGATGTGTTTTCCTTGTTGTTTAGTTCTCTTCTTATAATAAAGAGAACGTATGTACCAGACTAAAATAAATTTTATATGGAATTTTAAAATCACATACATATGTTATTATCTAATATATTTAATAGTTTCTATAACTGCTGAATGAGTTGATTATAGCTGCTCTTGCCACAGGAGGGAAAAATGGGAAAAATGCTCTTGCCACAGAAGGGAAAAATGAGATGATGGATATGTTAATTTCTTTCACTATAGTAACCATTTTACTATATATGTATCTCATAACAAGTTATATACCTTAAATATACACAATAAAATTTATTTAAAAAACCCAAAACCCTACATCACATTGTACACCTGAAAAATTATCATATTATAATTATATAGTTATATATTATAATTAAATATAGTTATATTTACTTTATATAAATAATATACATTTTATATAAAATTTAATAAATTAATTTTAATAAATTTAATTTAATTTTATTGACTCTCTCGTCCACCTAAGCCCTGGCAACCACTGATCTTTTTACTGTCTTCATGATTTTGCCTTTTCCAGAATGTCATATATAGCAGTTGGAATCACAAAGTATGTAGCCTTCTCAGATTGGCTTCTTTTACTTAGTAATATGCATTTAAGTTTCCTCCATGTCTTTTCATAGTTTGGTAACTATGAAAGGTTTTTTATTGCTGAGTAATATTCCATTGTCTGGTTGTACTGCAGTTTATTTACCCATTATTTTACTGAGGACATCTTGGTTGCTTCTAAGTTTTGGCAATTATGAATAAGGTTACTATAAACATGCATGTGCAGGCTTTTGTGTGGATGTAAGTTTTCAACTTACTTGGGCAAATACCAAGGAGCACAGTTGCTGGATCATATGGCAAGAGTGTGATTAGTTTTGTAAGAAACCGCTAAACTGTTCCAAAGTGGCCGTAACATTTTACATTCCCATCACCAGTGGATGAGAATTCCTGCTGCTCCACATCCTCGTCAGCATTTGGTGTTGTCAGTGTTTTAGATTTTGGCCATTCTAATTGGTGTGTAGTGGCACCTCATTGTTTCAACTCACATTTTCCTAGTAACATATGATGTTGAGCATCTTTCCATGTGATTACTTGCCATCTTATAACTTCTTTGGCAATGCGTCTGTTCAAAAGTCTTTTGCCAATTTTTAATTGAGTTGTTTGTTTTCTGATTGTTGAGTTTTAAGAGTTCTTTGCATATTTTAGATAATAGTGCTTTATCAGATAAGTATTTTGCAAATATTTTCTCCCAGGCTGAGGTTTGTATTCTCTCTTAAGGATTTATGCTTTTTATCAAATCAAAATGCAGAGGCCAGGCGCAGTGGCTCACACTTGTAATCCCAGCACTTTGGGAGGCTGAAGCTGGAGGATTGCTTGAAGTCAGCAGGAGTTCAAGACCAGCCTGGGCAACATAGTGGGACCCCATCTCTACAAAAAAATTTTTTAAAAAATTAGCCAGGCATGGTGGTGCGTGCCTGTGGTCCCAGACACTTGGGAAGCTGAGGTGAGTGGATTGCTTGAACTTGGGATGTGGAGGTTGCAGTGAGCTGTGATTGTGCCATTGCACTCCAGCCTGGGTAATAGAGTGAGACCCTGACTGTATAAAAAAAAATGCAAAGAGAGAAACTATCAAATACACAAATCAGAATGTCTATAGGTAAAAGCAATCCAATTCCTTAAAGAGAAACATCAACATTCTTGCTTTTAAGAGCACAAAGGCGTTTATCCCAAGGTCTTCAATAAAGGGGATTTTATGTAATGTAATGAAGAATACTTACCACAGGCTTCTCTTTCCTATGCACCAAACCATGTAATGACCTCGCCTTTGTTTTGAAGGAACCTCAGAGCATTGACTACTGTGTGTTAAGGTTATAAAGCAGGAAGATATTCCTAGAAATAGAATTTATATAAGAAATCTAAGCTGGCCTTTGCAACTCTTCTTTTTTTGCTCTCTCTCCCTCTGCTCTTTGTCTTAACCTCGCCTTCCTCTTTTTAATTTCCTCTCTCCCCCACTTCTTTCTTTTTCTTCTTCCATTCTCTATATTTAACTATTGAGAGGAAAAGAAAAAGGAAATAGAACTCCTTGTTGAAAAGCTGTCTCAAAAGTCTCTGGAATTGTGTTCTCTCACTTCGCTTCCCAAGCGAAGGCCTTAGGCTAAAGTTAATGGCGTGGACTTCTATTCACAATCATTGCATGAAATGTGCTGTCTTCCCAAAAAACCTTATGGTAAATATAACTCCAATGTTTGCAGATGAATTTCTGTATGATCTATTAATATAGATCAATAACATAACATGAATATAGCATCTCAACATCTTTTTCTGCATTCCTTGTCTTTGCCCATGCCAGCCACATGGGTGGGCATCTGCTCTGGATGGCACCTGAAGGGCATCTCCCTTCCTAAGGGAAGGGAGAGTGTGGCTCTGCCCTGGAGATGTGGTGGGGGTTGGACTGTAGGTGTTACTCAGGGCTATGGGAGTTTGAAACATACATGGTCATAGATACATGGGGGTAATGAGAGATGATTAGGAGTAAGGGAGAAAGTGTCTGGGCACAAGAGAAATGGTAATTGCATTTATCAGGTTCAGAAAAAGTCCTTAAAAAGTTAGCTGCCCCATGGGATTTGTAGCAGAAATCGCCTTGCCAATGATTTACTGTAGGGAAACAAAGCTGATGTCTCCATTGTACTGAATTAGTACCTCTAATGATATACTGTGTGCCTTTTAGGAAAACAAATAAAATTCAGGCCATAGGTTCACTTTAATCTTGTTCTCTGGCTGCTGGAGCTTTTATGGAAACTGTAGTTAGGGCATTTTATGTGAACTCCAGAGAGAATGTCTGAAAGCACATCTCAATAACGATGTATCACCACTAGTCCTGGTGTAGAACATCTAGATAACACCTTCATACTTACCCCTCTTTCCCAACATGAGGGAACTTTGGGAACAGCATATTGTCTCTCTGCTCTGCCCATTGGAGTAGACAACCAGGTAACTGTTAGCACAGAAGCCTCCTTTCTCCCTTCGTCCTGCAAACTTGGTGAGTCCTGGGGAGTGTAGTGAAGAAATAAATATCCCTGGATTTTGGTTTAAGCCAGGAGGTGTAGTGTTGTTTTCTTTTGATAACTAACAGAATTGCATGGCCCCTTCTGTTAGTTATCAAAAGAAAAACTAACATGCAGGGGTCGTGCTGTAACATGTAGCAATTTTGGCTACATATTCGGGGACTCATAAATGACTGTCAGCATCCAAAGCCTTGGCACCAGGCCTTGGAGGTGGCATGTGGGCCAACAAATGACATCCTAGCAATCGAGTTATCCTCCATCTTATGTTTATAGTCATTTATGCAGTATTTTGATGTATCTGACAGTAATGAAACTCCTGGGCTTTGGTGTTCTGTAATAATTCACCATATTGTTGAATCTGTAGGCAGAAAACAGACTCGGAAACATTTACTAGTGCTTATTATGCAGCAAACATCTAACAATCTCTGTCACTGCCTAAGCCACTTCCTCCAACTCTGGCCTTCTATCTTCCCTGCAACCCTCAGCCTCTGCCTGCAGCACAGTCAGTACCCAGTGAGACACCACTTATATAATGAGATGGTAGAGATGGGAAAGAAGTGAACTTAGTTACTTAACTATGCGCAACCAGAGAGAATTTGCCTCATATGGAATCGATAGAACCAGAAAGAAAACGTAAAATGTTATGTCATACTCAGGATATGGAAATTGCTTGGTTGTATTGAACATTCTCTTGAAATAATCCTTGCTTCTCCAATACAGCTGCCCTTAGTGGGTATTAATTTTGCCCACAATGACAAAATGAGTATAAATATCATATGGCAAGCAGTGTCGTGTGGACCTTTCAAAATAGGAGTTAATCGGTTAACTATCAGCAGGACTCCACTTTTAGGAAGGGCCCAACTTTCCCTAGTTGGTAACGCCTTAAGCAGAGAAGAGGTGCATGTGGTCTTGAAAAAATGTGCACATCATCTGTTCTCTTCCTTCAGTCACTTCGGAATGTGCTGACCTTGCTTTCGTCTGTTGAGTCTTAATGAAGTATCTGCAGGGGTTTTTAGGGCCAGACAAGAAAATGCTCTGAAGGCAGATGAAAGGGAAGTCTGTGCAGGGAGCTCCAGTATAAGCCAGAGAGAAATATCTGTATCTGAAGGCAATCTTCTTTATTGCTTCTGAGCAGGCTCTGAGTGGGAGGGGAAATATCTGCTGCCTTTCAAATGGAAAGGGCCATCGTGTCAAACTCTTGTTGGCATGAGCTGTCCTATAACACCTCTGTCCCTCCCCAGCCATGAGTAAAGATAGAAACAACACAAACTAGAGCTCTTCATTGCTACCTGCCTCTTCTAAAATACCTTCAATTTGGGGGAAGTTTTGTGTTTTATCTAGAAATCAACTACTGTGAATATGTATTTGGAAATACTTGGTTTCTATCAAATATGAAATATAAAAAATGTAATATTAGCTAGAAAGGTAATGAAAAGTACAAGTTAAACCTTACAAGAAAACACAATGCATTTTTTAAAAATTCCATTTTAGCCCAGGCACGGTGGCTCACGCCTGTAATCGCAGCACTTTGGGAGGCTGAGGTGGGAGGATCATCTGAGATCAGGAGTTCGAGAGCAGCCTGGCTAACACAGTGAAACCCTGTCTCTACTGAAAATACAAAAATTAGGCAGGCATGCTGGCACACGCCTGTAGTCCCAGCTACTCAAGAGGCTGAGGCAAGGCAGGAGAATCGCTTGAACCCAGGAGGGGGAGGTTGCAGTGAGCCAAGATCCTGCCACTGCACTCCAGTCTGGGTGACAGAGTGAGACTCCATCTCAAAAAAAAAAAAATATTCCATTTTAATTTTAGATTCAGTGGGTACATGTGCAGGTTTGTTACATGGGCAACAATGTGTGTGATGCTGAGGCTGGGGCTTCTATTGATCCCATTACTCAGTTAGTGAACTAAACACCCAACCAGAAGTTTTTCAGGCCTTGCCCCCTCCCTCCCTTCTTCCTTTTGGAGTCCTCAGTGTCTTTGTTACCATCTGATATGGTTTGGCTGTGTTCCAACCCAAATATCAACTTGAATTGTGTCTCCCAGAATTCCCACGTGTTGTGGGAAGGACCCAGGGGGAGGTAATTGAATCATGGGGGCTGGTCTTTCCCGTGCTATTCTTGTGATAGTGAATACGTCTCATGAGATCTAATGGGTTTATCAGGGGTTTCCACTTTTGCTTCTTCCTCATTTGTCTCTTGCCACTGCCTTGTAAGAAGTGCCTCTCTCCTCCTGCCATGGTTCTGAGGCCTCCCCAGCCACGTGGAACTGTAAGTCCAATTAAACCTCTTTTTCTTCCCAGTTTTGGGTACGTCATTATCAGCAGCATGAAAATGGACTAATATACCATCCTTATGTCCATGTGTACCCAAAATTTAGCACCCACTTATTAGTGAGAACACACAGTATTTAGTTTTCTGTTTCTGCATTAATCACTTAGGATAATTGCCTCCAGCTGCATTCATGTTCCTGCAAAGGACATGATTTTATTCTTTTTTTTTTGGCTGTATAGTATTCTATTGGTGTATATATGCCACAGTTTCTTTGTCTGATCTACCATTAATGGGCACCTAGCTTGATTCCGTGTCTTTACTATTGTGGATAGTGCTGCAGTGAATGTAAGAGTGCATGTGTCTTTTTGGCAGAATGGTTTATTTTACTGGTATATATCCAGTAATGGGATTGCTGGGTCAAATGGTAGTTCTATTTTTAGTTCTTTGAAAAATCTCCAAACTGCTTTTCATAATGGCTGAATTATTTTATGTTCCCAACAGCATATAAACATTCCCTTTTCTCCACAGATTTATGAACATCTGTTTTTTTATTTTTTTAATAATAGTCATTTGAATGGTGTGAGATTATATTTCATTGTGGTTTTGAGTTGCATTTCTCCAATGACTAGTGAGGTCGAGAGCCTTTATCATATATTTGTTGGCTGCTTGTATGTCATCTTTTGTGAAGAGTCTGTTCATGTCCTTTACCCACTTTCTAATGGGGTTAATTTTTTTTCTTGTTGATTTGTTTAGGTTTCTTATAGATTCAGGATATTAGTCCTTTGTCGGGTGTGTAGTTTGCAAGTATTTTCTCCCATTCTGTAAACCTACTGGCGCTAGTTAGTGAGTCTATCTAGAAGAATAAGACCTTGCCCTTAGGGAGCCTAAGCCCAGTGAGGCAGTCGCACTACCCAGTGCAGTATAAAAAGTACTGGAATGGAGTCACATACAACATGCCATTGGGAGGCAGATGAGGCAGGGGCTAAATGTATCTGGAGAAGCTTGGAAAAGTGTCCCTTAGGGAGATGCCTTTCTTAAATAGGTGTAGAACAGAGGAAAGGACATTGTAATCAGAAGAATGGATGCATGCAAAGACAATGATGCTTGCACAGATGACCTGTGCTGGAACAGTGGAAGGCTTAAGGGGCTAGAGCTTTGTGGTGGAGATGGCATGAGGTGAGTCTAGGATCTCCTGGGGATGGGTAAAAATGGGAGGTTGGGAGCATGGAGATAGGATGAGGGTTACAGGGGCATTCCTCAGTCTGAAGGGGGTTCAGTCTGAAGGGGGGCAGTGCTGGGGCACAGGAGGCAAATGGTGCCTATAAATAGCTTGGATGTTGAATAAGTAAAATAGGTTAGATGTCAGCACAATAAAAATTTATTGTTGTCTTCTATCACCCTGTATAATTTATTCAGTGGGATAAGAACCCCTTGCTTTGGGATGAAGACCCAGGCAGGCCCATGACTTTTCTGCTTGCTCGTAGTAAGTTGACCGTTCTGCTTTAGTGCAGCTGCATCAGACCAATCTGTTTCAACTTTTATGTACAGTTGTGAGTTGTTTTTCAGTTGCCATGCCCCCTGCTCCAAGTTGAAGGTCATATAATCTGAGCATGCCCAGAGAAACCAGCGTGTAACCACTAGTAGAACCTGAGCGCTCAGACCGAGGAGTGGGGACTGTATTAAGAAGTGGACATCGTCTGGCAGGAGCCCTGGTGCCACCCCATGGCAGGATCCAGTCCCTTATGCCTACTGCCATCACCTCACTGTAAGATCCAATCAGATCACACCTCATTGCCCTCTGTCTATAAAACTTGCCCCAGCCCTCAGCTCAGGGAGACAGATTTGAGCATTTCCTCTTGTCTCCTTGCTAGTCAACTCACAATAAATCTTTCTCTTTGCAAAAGCCTGGTGCTTTGATGTTTGACTTTCCATTACGGTAGGCAAATGAACTCAGTTTGGTTCTGCGACATTAATTTGCATACACTCAGTCCCAATTTAGTATTTTAAAATGTCCAATTTATTCTGGGTGTGGTGGCTCATGCCTATAATCCCAGCACTTTGGGAGGCAGAGGTGGGAGGATTGCTTTAGACCCAGAGTTCAAGACCAGCTTGGACAACATAGTGAGACCCCTGTCTTTGCAAAAAATAAAAAAATTATCTGGGCATGGTTGCATGTGCCTGTAGTCTCAGCTGAGGTGGGAGGATCACCTGAGCTGAGGAGTTCGAGGCTGCAGTGAGCAGAAATCATGCCACTGCACTCCAACTTGGGCGATAGAGTGAAACCCTGTTTCAGAAAACAAACAAATGAACAAACAAAAAACAAATAAAAATGTCGAGTTTAATATATTAATTAACACTTAAATCTTCATTCAAAGATAAGAGCACTCCCCCTCCACCTTCCAGCAGGGGTTCTTATGAGTTCCTTCCCCAACCTTAGATGGTCTGGAGCATGTGCGAGGGAGCCAGGAGTCTCTGAAGGGGAGGCCTAGGCGGGTTCTTCTGTGGCTCTCCATTCTTCTCTTCCACTCTCTAGATGCCATTTTGACCCCGGGAGATGGTGAGTGCTTTCTGTGCCTGGATGGCGTCACCCTCTCCAGGCTTGACAGATGTTTAAAGCTGTCTTTCTTCCTTGTGACACTGTTGTGAGCCCAGCGAGTGCCCATGCATTGCACGTGGTAGCCTGCTAGGTGAGGATGATGCCTCCCCTCTGGCTTGCTGATGCCCCTCTGCCGCTGGTCCTCACAGCACAGCATTCCTTACAGACTTTCCCTGTTGGAAGCACCTTGTCCTCCTAGGTGGTCCCCTTGGTTGGGAATTAAAATGGCTCCAAGTCCAACTTCTCTGGCCCTTGGTCCCCAGGGATCCCCAGGAGACCTGTACACATCTTCACCTTGGCCAACTCTGGGCATGTAGGCCCCTCCTATTCGGGTGCAACAGACTCTGTCCTGCTGCTACCGGCTGCGTTATTTCCCGAGACACAAGTTGGACACACATCTCCGGTGGCTCACAAGACATTTCCTACCCTCTGAGTGGTCCCTTGGAAGCTCCACATTGAGCTTGAGGTGAAGATGGAAGTACCTCACAGGGTGAACAGGGTTCCAAATAAGTCTCATTACAGATTTTCTATTTCTCCACCTCAATCCTTCTATATTCCAGAGGCAAAGACTTCTAAGGGTGGAGAAGAGAAGGGCAGGGCCAAGAGTTTGGGAACCAGTTTTTGGACCTGCATTTGTAAATTTTGGCTATGGTCACATGGCACCTCTCTTTGAAGTTTTACAATTGTTATTTCTTGGGATATCTATGAAAATGTTAATGTTAATGTCCTATTAAGTGTGTAACAATCTGACTGTGTGCAGTATAAAAAGCTGGCTTGGAATATGTAGGGGAAAGGGAGGAATGGCATGGGTAGTTAACATAATAAAATCATTGAGAATTCATAATGTGTTAGGTGCTGTTCTAAGCATGTTGTAAAGAATAACGATCTAAATGGTCATAACTCTGTGAGTTGATAGGAATATTCCCTCCCCTGCTTTTTTATAGATTAGGAGAGAGGTACAGAGGAGTTAGTTAACTTGCCCAAGATGGCAGAGCTGAATGGCATAGCTGGGATTCCAGTCTGGGCAGTCTGACCCTACAGAATGGACTAAATTGCTATGTATCATTGGCTGCCAGAAATTATGCTAAGTGCTTTACATAGATTCTCTCACTAATGTGCTTTTAATAACTCTATGAGGTATGTGTTACTATAGTCTGTATTTTATATGAAGAAACAATCTCAGGGAGGTTAATTAATTTGCTGAAGGTCATCTAATCAGTGAGTGGTGGGGCTGGAATACTAATCCAGGTGGAATTGATTCCCGAGGTTTGCTGGTCGCTGCTGCAATACTGGTTTCCTCACAGAGAATGCAGATGTGCGACTTTTCCAGGAAAATGCAAAGGTACAGACTCTGCATCCAGACCCCCTGAGGTTCAGGTCATGATCCCTCACTTCCCAGCTGGGGGGCATTGGTGTCTGGCTCCAGAATGTCCTCTTAATTGCTCTGCTATGTAGAGCTCCTACTCCGTGCCTCAGTCCACTTCACCTGTAAACTGACCATAATAATTGTATGACAGTGTAGGGTCATTATGAAGATAAAATGAGTTAATATGGGTAAAATGCTTAGAAGAATGTTTAGTGCATAATAAATGCTCTATAAATGTTAGCTGTTATTGTTACACTAATTCAAGATGGAATCAGAACATTTTGCTGGGTGCAGTGCCTCAAACATGTAATCCCAGAACTTTGGGAGGATCACTTGAGCACAGGAATTTGAGACAAGCCTGGGCAACATAGTGAGACACTCTCTACAAAACAAACAAACAAACAAAAAAATTAGCCAGAGGTGGTGGCATGTGCCTGTAGTCCTAGCTACTTGGAAGGATGAAGCCAGAGAAGAGCTTGAGCCTGGGAGATCCAGGCTGTAGTGAGCAGTGACTATGCCGCTGCACTCCAGGCTGCACAACAGAGTAAGATCCTATCAAAAAAAAAAAAAAGAGAGAAAATTTTACTGTTACCGTGTGTCTGTTCCTAGACTATTAGTACATAGAAAGTACAAATTTAGGTTGTGGAAATTATGCTTTGTTCCTCAATGTTCCCAGGGACTAAGAACTTCCATACAGAAGCAAATTGGCTCTCTGTCAAGGTGGTAATAATTATTAGGTTTCTTTTACTGTTTGCTTATCCTGTCACCTGAATACACCCATAAGTAATTACATAGGAATCAAGAACTTCAGCTTTTCTTGTAAAGAGCAAATTTGAATAGTCAGATATCTTGCTCTGATCAAAAGCTTGGCTGAGAAAAATGATGTTTATGAACAGGATAGAGTCTTCCCCTAATTCCTTCCTTCCTTCCTTCCTTCCTTCCTTCCTTCCTTCCTTTCTTCCTTCCTCCTTCCCTCCCTCTCTCTCTTTCTCTCTTTCTTTTTTTCTCTCTTTCTCTCTTTCTTTTTATCTCTCTTTCTCTCTTTACTCTCTCTCTCTCTTTCTTTCTTTTTTTTTTTTTGACAGAATCTTGCTCTGTTACCCAGGCTGGAGTGCAATGGCGAGATCTCGGCTCACTGCAACTTCCGCCTCCTTGGTTCGAGTGATTCCCTACCTCAGCCTCCTGAGTACAGGTACCTGCCACTACGCCCAGCTAATTTTTTGTATTTTTTACTAGACACAGGGTTTCACCATATTGGTCAGGCTGGTCTTGAACTCCTGACCTCCGGCTGCCTCGGCCTCCCAAAGTGTTGAGATTGCAGGCATGAGCCACTGCACCCGGCCCCCTAATTTCATCATATGGATCCAATCTGTTCTTTTGACTTAGATGGATTCATTTACTCAGGGGCAGACTATTGAGTGCACAATTCTAGATACTGGGGATACATCCAGGAACAAACAAAACAGACAAAACCACCTGCCATCAGGGAGCGTATGTTGCAGTGGGTGAGAGAGACAATGAACAAATATGTGAAATATATAGTAAGTCAGAAGGAAATAAAGGAATGTGAAAGATAGGAAAAGAGGGGAAATGCTAGGGGGTTTGCAATTTTGAATAGAGTAGTGTTGGCCTAAAAGGAAGAAGCTGAGGCCCAAATGATAATTTAAATAGTCTACTAGACCCAAAGTGAGGACAGTTGCCCAGAAGGCTCAGAGCCACATAACCTTGGACATGAGCTTCCTTTGGCCTTTGTTACAAGTAAGTTTCTAAAGGCAAAAAGGGGACAGGGAGTGTATCAGCGGACAACTGATACAAAGTTTTTTGTCAGATATTTTCACTGGTTTACAGAAATAATATTGATTTGTGATTGGCTATCCATGGTTAAGCTATAGGGTGGGTTATAAGTGTCTGGTGTGGCATTATTAGGCTAATTTACATCTACTGTGGCAAAATAAGCAGTTTCAAGAGATGAATACACAGCTCAAAGCGGGGAGTAGAGTGTGATTGCTGTCTGATTTTAATGTCTTTCTGGGCTTGAGAGAGAGATATATATAAATATAATATTATAATAATATAATAATATTATAGTATATATAATATATTATATATTTTTATAGTATATATAATATATTATATATTTTTATAGTATATATAATATATTATATATTTATATAATATATTATTATAATGATATACAATATATTATATATAATATATATTATAATGACATATAATATATAATATATAAATATAATATATATTATATAATATATATTATATGATACATAATAATGTATAATATAATGTATTATTATATAATATATAATAATATAATAATATACAATATTATATTATATTATATAATAATATAATAATATACAATATTATATTATATTATATAATAATATAATAATATACAATATTATATTATATTATATAATAATATATAATATAATATAATTATATTATATAATAATATATAATATAATTATATTATGTTATATATAATATTATATCATATATCATATAATATTATATTATATATAATATTATATGATATATGATATAATATTATATGATATATGATATAATATTATATATTATATATTATATATATTATATATAATATATATAATATTATATATAATATAATATAATATAATAATATATATAATATATAATATATAATATTATATTATATATTATATAATATTGTATATTATATTATATATAATATGGTATACAATATAATATACAATATAATATATATTATATAATATAATATTATATATTATATATTATATATAATATATTATATATAAAATACAATATTATATTTTATATATAACATTATATTATATATAATATATATTATAAATTATATAATATATTATATATTATTATATTATATATTATATATAATATATAATATAATAATATTATATATATTATATAATATATATAAAATATATTATATATATTATATAATATTATATTTTATATATAATATATATTATATAAGATATTATATATTATATATAATAGGTATATATTATAATATATAATATAATATATAATAATATTATATTATATATAATATATAATATATATTATATATAATATCTTATATAATATATAATATATATTATATATAATATCTTATATAATATATAATATAATGTTATATATAAAATATAATATTATATTATATATATAATGTATATTATATATAATATATAATATATATTATATATAATATAATGTTATATATAATATAATATTATATTATATATTTTATATTATTTTATATAATATAATTATATTATATAAAATAATATATAATATAATTATATTATATAAAATAATATATAATACAATAATATTATATTATATATAATAATATATAATATAATATTATATATTATTATATATAATATAATATATTATATTATATATAACAATAGAATATAATATTATTATATTATATATGATAATATATCATATATATTATTATATTATATATAACAATATAATATAATATTATTATATTATATATAATAATATATCATATATATTATTATATTATATATAACAATATAATATAATATTATTATATTATATATAATAATATATCATATATATTATTATATTACATATAATATATTACATATAATAATATATTATATATAATACAATATATAATATATTATATATTACATATAATATATTATATATAATACAATATATAATATATTATATATTACATATAATATATATTATATATAATACAATATATAATATATATTATATGTAATATATATTATATATTATACATAATATATAATATTATATCTAATATATATAATATAGAATATAATAATATATAATATATAATATAATAATATATAATATATAATATATAATTATATAATATATAATAATATATTATATTATAGTATATTATATATAATAATATATAATATAATATTATATAGTATATTATATGTAATAATATATAATATAATATATAGTATATACAATAATATATAATATTATTATATTATAATAATAATATAGCTGTTGCTGGGGGAGGGATGCTATCCTCGCACAAGGCAAATGGTTGATGATGATGCCATTCATTTCTATTGCACTTTGCAGTTTAGGAAGGTCTTTACAAATCTACATGGCAGGGCCGTGTCTTATTCATCATTGCTTCCCCAGTGTCTAGCAGACATCCTGTGCTCCCTGAGTGTTGAACATTCATTTTCTCATTTCTTCTCCTACAACAAACCTATAGGACAGACAGGCAAGAAATCTTTATTTCCATTTAATATTTATTTCATTTAGGATCATTAGGAGTCAAATCACAGAGCCGCCTGCTAAGTGGTGAAGCTACTGGACTTTTAAGTCCTGTGGGTCTTTCCCTTCTATCTTGGAATGTAGTAAGAAGCCCAATCCTTTCCTAGAGAATGATTGGCAGATAATTAACTTTTTGGTGGTGCCGTTTATTTGAGAGGTAAACGAAACCAGTAGTGCCTCATGCCTAGAATGTGAAGGCCAAATTAAATTTTCTCCTATCGTGTGTGGCTAGAGAAAATAAGAAATCCTGTTAAAGTATAAACTCAGGCATGAAACTGTTGCTCTGAATCTTGTTATCATTTAACATTGAACAAAGCGAACCAGAACAAGACATGCAAAGGCATTTTACATGCTGCTTAAAGTTACACACCCAGGAAATCATATGCACATGTCTATGTGCACATACATTGAATTGCAAGTTCAGTGGCTTTAAATCTTCTTTCCATATGCAGAATTTTTATAAGCAGCAAATGCTACAGATGTGACTTTGGGGTTTAATGAAAAAATTTGTATGGATAACATATGTTTCCTTTATAGAAAACAATCTCAGCCTGTTGAAATTGCCTGAGTTTTCAAGTGATCGTGGAATAATTTGATTTGACTGTTAAGTCTTAGTTTCCTTCCCATCTTTTTTGGTGTGTCATGGTTCCTGGGAGAGTCTTATTTTTTATTCTGGAGTCCTGTTCTAAATAAGAAAAAGGAATACTTCTTTATTTGTAGTTGATTCTATGTAAATATGTCTTTGACAAATGTGAAAATGTTTTAGGTGCTGGGAGGTACATGGTATATGTAAAATTGTAACTTCATGTTCTTTGCTTCAACTTTGGGGGACAGATTTAATTAGCAGCCTAACTGAGTTTCTTTAGCCTAACTGAGTTTCTCTGCTCTTGGAAGAGCATGCGTTAGGGAAATTATCTTAGAATAAGTTAGAAGCGAGCCTGCAATTTTCTTGATCTTGAATGCCCTTTGGGAGAAATGGTGTGAGTTAGTATTAAGTTACTCTATTTGAAGATTCATCATCTTTCAAACACACACCTTAAAGAGGCCATACATTTCTCATAGAACTTACTACAGGGTCTGATTTTATATTTTAGTCTCATCTTGGATATGCCCTAAACTCTGCAATATGTCTCCTGTAGCTTTTCTAAAGGATCAGCAGTTTGAGATTTCTAAGGAAACCAAATTAATTTTGGCAGAAATACTTAAAGCCATGGTGAGAATGGGGTTCAAGACACTCTACCCCAAAATATGGTACCTTGCGATATTGAATATTTTAAACTGAGGGGCTTGGAGAAAATGGCAGAAGTAGGAAGGTCACTCTGATCTCCTCCCATTCTGCTCTTACCTTTCTCCCATGGAGCAGGTTATAAAACCCAGGAAGGATTTTCTGATGTTCCTCTGAAGCAGGTCATAAGCCCCTCATGTGAGAGGTATCTTCTCTATACCTGGAGAAAAGGAGCATTCTTATTTCCAAAGGCACAGGGTCACAAGAGAGGAATCTGCATGAACAGGCCTTGTTTACTTATGCTATGGAGCAAATGGGCTCACTGCCTGATGCATACAGAAGTGAAGAACTATGGCACCAGCTTTTGAGAAAAGAAGGCCTTTATTGTAAGACCAGTCAGCAAAGGAGGCAGGAGGGGGCTCAAATCTGCCTCTCTAATTTGAGGTCTGGGGCAAGTTTTAAAGAATCAGAGGGCAAGGGAAAGGATTGAAGAGTGTTGGCTAAGCGGGGTCTGATTGGAGGCCTTCACGTTTCACCATTTACAGTAAGATATGTTACGGCAGATTTTAGCTCTGGATCTTCGGGGCCAACAGACCTCTTGCTTCTGAAAGAGCTATGTGTTTAGGTTCTGGTCATGTTCTAGAACTTCTTGGTTCTGAGGGGAGGGAATCATTGGTTCCGAGTGTGTTAGAGGTAAAAGCTTTTTCTATTGCACATGCCCGTGCTACAGAATTTGTAGTTTTTGGCTCTGTTATACCCAAAAGGTAACTTGACAATTTGTTATCAACAGAATAGGCCCAGTTTGGGCTGGTTTCATGGTTACACTTACACCCTTTATCCTATCACATTATTCTCCCATGACTCTCCATTTTTCATCAAAAACCTACTATAAAAAGCACTCAGATTTAACTGTTTCTTTGGGTCTTTGTTTCCTCATGAAGGGTCTCATGACACATAAAACTTATATTAAAAACATTTGTATGCTTTTCTCTTGTTAGTCTTTCTTTTGTTAGAGGGTCCCCAGCCATGAATGTAGAAGGGTAGGTAGGGGAGAAAACGTAATATTCTTTCTTCCCCCATTGCAAGGTTCATGGCTGACACCACCACAACAAAAGATGGACTAACAAGATAAAAGCATGGCACATTTAAAAAATAGTAGTTTTACATGACCTGGGAGTCTTCAGAAATGAAGACCCAGAGAGACCCAGGGAAAACTGTGTTTTTGTGCTTAGGTTCAATGAACAATGGACACTTGTGTAGAAGAATGACTGGATAAAAAAGGGGGTATGATTTAATGTTAATAAACTAGGGGGAGTTGAGCAAAACATGTTTGTTCAGATTCTTCTTGTCCTCTCTGGGTAACATTCCATCCCTGTAGGTATAGGGCAGGAACCCTGTCACATGTGGGACTTCAGAAGATGGGGGGATAGAGGAGGTCAGAGATACCTTTCTGCTTATGCACTTTTCTCAGTTTCCTTCATCTTAAAACACTCAGTATGCCAAGGTGACATAATTTGGGATAGCATTTCCTGCATCCTATCAGGTAGAAGAAAAAAAATATTTTTCCTTCAGTGACATTTTTTGGTAAATAATAGCAAGAAAACCTTTTCTGAAGTTATAGTTAAAAATGTGATCATCATCTGAAAGTCATTTGGACAGATGCATTTAAGTTGACAAGTCTTTTTGGTTTATACTTTAATTATTATTTTCTGCTTTTATTGCATTATGGTCACCAACTGTGGCCTGGATTATTTTTTGAATTTTGCATTTATGAGGTTTTCTTTTTCACTTACTATATAGTTGACTTTTGTAAATGCTACCTGATGGCTTAAAAAGTGGCATATTATCTGCTTTTGGTGAATGTATCTTTGTATGTTTGTGTGGAATACTGTGTGTCTAATTCTAGGCAGCACAAATATATGTTGGTAGAGTAACACCTGGTTTTTGGCAATATAATATTTCTCTTTCTGTAAAAATATGTGACACTTTTGCTTGGTATAAAATTCTTGCTTGGTATAAAAACATATTCGTTAGATAAAAGATATTCGACAATCTCATTGAGAGACACGAAGGCTACTTGGGTTATGGGGAGGTATGTCATCCCTTCTGCAAATTATGAGTATTTTTGGATCATCTGTAGTTGGGGGCAGGACTCTTTCAAAGGAGAGGCGATGTGGGCTATAGTGAGGAGACACTGTTTCTCAAATTCCATGTGAATCTCTGGCCTTCAGGGGCATTTGATACGTGAACGTGGCTAAAGGATCTCAAGATGAGAAACTTGCTTCATTGTTAAAGTTATGGGCTCAGCTGTCAGGGTCATACTCTGCACAGAGCAGGAGGAAAGTTCCTAGGCATTCCTGCCTGCCAACAGGGCCAGCCGCTGGTGCTGCAAAATGGATCCTTAGAAGATGAACCTGGAAGAGAAGGCAAGTAGACTTTTCAGCAGGAGTCTGCTGGGAGAAAGGAGTGCCATTCTCTCTGGTGCAAAAGAATCTTCATGGTTGGGTGCGGTGGCTCACGCTTGTAATCCCAGCACTTTGGGAGGCCGAGACGGGTGGAACACAAGGTCAGGAGTTTGAGACCAGCCTGGCCAATATGGTGAAACCCTGTCTCAACTAAAAATACAAAAATTAGCCAGGCGTGGTGGCGGGCACCTGTAGTCCCAGGTACTCAGGAGTCTGAGGCAGGAGATTAGCTTGGACTTGGGAGGCAGAGGTTGCAGTGAGCTGAGATCATGCCACTGCACTCCAGCCTGGGTGACAGAGCGAGACTCTGTCTCAAAAAAAAAAAAAAGAAAAGGAAAAAAAAGATTCTTCATTTGGGACTGTCACTAATATGGAAGAACAGGGATATTTACCCCGTTGACATTGAGAATGTATGTACATTTAGGTAATTTTTGACCTACTATAAATGTTTGTTAGTTTTGCTTTCTAGTAAGATATCTTTTTTGATATATATATTGGCTACTGTGATAAAAAATTTAGGGAAATAATGTCATACTATTGTGGTTGTCCAGTGGTAAAATTGTCCTGAAATTTCTTAGAAGGGTTCCTCAGGCAAATGAGATATGAAGCCACCTTAAAATAAAATCACGTGGGCCACTCTTATCTTGATTTTTTTTTTAGCATTATTATTTTCCTACTGTTTGAAGTCCACCATTTTCTTAAGACTTTTAAAGTGTGAAATGGCACACCTGCATCCAAAGGATTCGACCAGTGGGGCACCTGCTGCATTTAAAATCTAGGGTTCTCAAATAAATCCAGCTTTACTTAAGCCTGACCAAATAAGTATTGAAAATCTTAATGAAAAGGAGCTTGATGTTATTGGCTTATTTCCCACTTTATTGAGTTTCTGTCACAGTTGCCTGAACAATGTTCGATGACTTAATTTAATTTATTTTCTTTCTGGGGGACAGGCAGGAAAGAAATTCACACAGAAAGAGGAAGACCTTAAAGGTAAACAGATGTATGTAGAAAATTAGAATGTGGACTGGCAAATCTAAGATAATTGTACTGAAATACTGATTAGACATTACAAAAGGGGCTGAGTTCTCTGATAAGCTTACTTGAAATTATAAATACTTTAACAAATAAGTTGAAGAAAAAGTGATCTACTAGAAAAGAACACCAGCCAGGAACCAGGAGACTTGGTTTGTATTTTAAAAAGCCCATAAATTCATGGGCTCCAGAATTTAAGCCTTAAAGGGACTACTTCCTAGCTCTGTGACTTTGGGCAGGTTGCCTTCTTTTTCTGCAAAATGGGGATGGGAATTGTAACCTACCTGATAGATATTTTTCAAGAACAAAATGAGTAAGTACATGCGAAATGCATAGAACAGTGCCTGGCAAATAGTTAAGTGCTCAATAAATGCTGAAAATTATAATTTCCAAGTAATTTAATTTTTTTTAGAGCTCAGCTTTCTCATTTGTTTAAGAATAATTTTTCCTGCCCTTCTTGTGTGGGCAATAAGAAGGTTTTACCCTCATTTGTTTAAGAATAGTTTTTTCCTGCCCTTCTTGTATGGGTAATAAGAATAGTTTTTCCTGCCCTTCTTGTACGGGAATAAGAAAGATCACTTGCCTGAAAGAATTTTCTCTCCAGGAGGAGAGATAAAACATTAAAGTCAAGCGCTCAAAGCATCAGACGTCACTAAAAGACATCCGAGGTCACTTTGGTCTGGGAGGATAATGAAAGTCTTCCTAACCTTAGTGCCAGCACTGGTTGCTGAACTTGAGTATATAAAGTAATGACATTTAGAAAACAATTTTGGAAACGAAACACAGATGTCCAACTTTATTTTGCCAAATAATGGGGTTAAAAACCTCTCTCTAGGCTGGGCATAGTGTCTCATGCCTGTAATTCCAGCACTTTGGGAGGCCGAGGTGGTAGGATCACGAGGTCAAGAGATCGAGACCATCCTGGCCAACATGGTGAAACCCTGTCTCTACTAAAAATACAAAAATTAGCTGAGCGTGGTGGCGGGCGCCTGTAATCCCAGCTACTCGGGAGGCTGAGGCAGGGGAATCGCTTGAACCCGATAGGTGGAGGTTGCAGTGAGCCAAGATCGCGCCACTGCACTCCTGCCTGGCGACAGGGTAAGACTCCGTCTCAAACAAAACAAAACAAAACAAAACCTCTCTCTCTTGCCATCAAATACCACCATTAATTTATAATAGAAGTCACTTGAATATGGAAGGAGTTATCTCAGTCCAAAGACAGTGCTTTAAATGGAATATATTTACTTTTATGGAATCTTGTTCTATTGTAATTTTTCTTTTATCCCTTTGACTTAGGTGGAATTTAATCATGGACCGAACAACCTACATACCAGCATTTGGGAAGGTCTACTTTTGAGAGTGAGGATTTCAATAGCCAAAGGTCATGAATAGGAAGAGGAGAAAGCATTTGAGCAAAGGCATCTGTATAAACAAAGACACAGGGCTGCAGCATTGGGACAGTAAATGCTAGCTGCTTCATTAGGCAAATCCCGAATTCCAGTGTTGTAACAAAATACATGTATTTTTCACTTACGTAAAACCCGATATAGGTCAGACAATCCTCTTTCGTCATGTAGCTATGCCATTTGGAGCACGTGTCCTCCAAGGTGACTGGCAGGGGAGGAGAGAGGTGAACGCACTTGGCTTACAACTGCATTCACCTGGAAGTGATGCCTGTCATGAGCAGAACCAGTCATAGGGCCCCATTCTTAGTGCCCAAGGGCCTGGAAGAGTGGACATTTCCATGGGTATTGGTGAGCATCAGACTGACCAGCATGGTGGGAAAGTAGGAGGAAAACTGCTCAGTTGGGAGTGTATACAATTCTGGAAGGGGGTGATGTGAGGTAAGAGCTGGGAAAAAACCAGCTGTAATGATTACAGCAAGAACATGAACTCAGGGCTAAGGATTTTAAAGGTTAATAGGAATGTCTTCATGTTTTTGAGCGGGGACTAATACTAGACCCTTCTTCACAAATAATAGTTACCACAGGAAATAGATTTAAGGAGAAACAGCATAAATGAGGCAGTGATTCTGAAGCCAAATTTGAGAAACACTATGGTAGTAGAATTGATAGAAATTCTCAACAACTTCATGTACACAGGGGAACAGAGAAAACTAAGAAGAGGGAGACATTGAAGACCAATCTAAGGCCTCTTATCTTGAAGGCTGGATAGATGATGTTAAATGAAATAGAATATCACAGGAAAAGCAAGCTTTGAAGAGCAGCATGATGATTGTGCCAAGTAATTCACTGCTGCACCTGCTGGGTTTTATGAGCCAGAGGGATATCAAGACGCAGATGCCCAAGAGACAAACATTTTGGTCTGGAGAGAAAGCAGAGATTGGGATTGACATTCAGAAGATAGCTAAAGGTCTGGGAGTGAATGAGATCTCTGAGTGGCCTAAGTGCAGAGGTATAGGAGCAGGTGGCAGAAAAAGAGCCTTCCACACTACATTTGGGCCCTTTTGTTAGTGCAGACGGGAGAGAAAGTTAAGATGTGAAGAAGCCAGAGGAGTGATAAGAGAGGCCTGGGGACGACAGGGATGGAGGGGAGGGTTGGGGGTGTGGCTCAGACCTGCCTGGCTTGCTGGCATGTGGCTGGAAGAAAAAAAATCAACATGTGCTGCCAGGAATCAGTTTAAACTTTCAAACCTCAGATGAGCCTACAGAGCTTTCCTGAAATCCTCTTGTATTCTCCCTAGTGAATTCACCTTCCCGCTTCCAAAAAGGAATATTCTACACTTTCTCCTCTCTCATTAAGCCTTCAACACTCCCTCCCATTCCTTACTCTTGGTCGATAACCTTGTTTCTTGTGTCATTAAGAAAAATGGGCTGAGTGCAGTGGCTCACACCTGTAATCCCAGCATTTTGGGAGGCCAAGGCGGGTGGCTCACTTGAGGTCAGGAGTTGGAGACCAGCCTGGCCAACATGGTGAAACCTCGTCTCTACTAAAAATACAAAATTAACCAGGTGTGGTAACTGGTGCTTGTAATCCCAGCTACTTGGGAGGCTGAGGCAGCAGAATTGCTTGAACCTGGGAGGCGGAGGTTGCAGTGAGCCGAGATCGCGCCATTGCACTCCAGCCTGGGCAACAAGCGTGAAACTCTGACTCAAAAAAAAAAGAAAAAAAGAGAGACAATGACCTCATCTTCCCACCACCACATCTACCCGGGGGTCCGCGCTCCCTCCATGCCTCCATGTGTGCAATGATGTCCTCCTCGTCTGGTTCCCCCTGCATCACTCTGACCCCCTCTCTCCTGGATCGTCTCCATCAGCACATATATGTGTTGAAATATCTCCCATCTTGAAAAGCTCTTCCTAGCACCCCCACCCCATCTCATTTCTACCTCACTTATCATTCCTTGATAGCAAAACTCCTCAGCAGGATTTCCCAGCTTAACAGCCTTCGCCTGGTGTTCTCTATTTCACACTAATCAATCCTGTTCTCATATTCTGCTTACAGGGCCCTGGCCAACATCCGCAATGACATTCATCTTGCCAAATCCAGTGTTCCGTTCTTGGTGTTCATTTACCTGAATGCTTACAAGCTTCTGACAAAATTGGATCACTTCCTCCCTATTGAAATGCTCACTTCTGGGACCCCTAACTGCCATGGTTTCCTCTTTACCTTGCTTGGCCTTCCTTCTCAGTTTCTTTAGCTGGCTGCTCTAAACGCAGGAGCGCCCCAGGCCTCTGTCCCTGGATTGTTCTCTACCCACACTTGCTCTCTGCATGACCTTATTCAGCTATTTGGTTACATGTACTATCTCCATACACAGGACTTCCAAGTTTTCTCCAGCTCTGACCTTTCCATTGAGTTTTAGATTTCTGTATCCATCACCTATTTGACATCTGTAACGGAATGACTAATAGCAACTTAAACCCAACTGCTCAAAATAGAACTATTGGTTCCCTGCCACACCACTTCCAAGTCCTCCCAGCACTCAAGCCCTCCCTGTCTTCCAGCTCTCCATTTCCCTTCCTCCCCCACAGACCACACCATCCCTCCACTGGCTTTTGCAACAGCCTCTGGAGTGGCCTTTCTGTTTCCACTCTTGCCTCTTCCCATACTTAGGATGTACTCTGTGCCATAGCCAGAGTGATCCTTTTCAAATGGAAATTAGGCCATGTTACTTCACATAAAGGTTTTCCATAACCTTTATAATAAAACCCAGCACCCCTTCTGGGGACTCCAAGGCCCTATGTGCCCTCTTCTTTCTGACCTCATCTCTCTCTGGCTACTCCTTGCTTTGCTTGTCCCATTCCAGCCACACCAGCTTCCTCTTGTTCCTCCAACAACCAAGGATGCCTGGATGCCACAGCCTTTGCATTGCTGTTCCCTTTGCCTTACTTTCTCCCAGGTGCCTAGTGGCTCACTCCCTCACTTGCTTCATCAGGTCTCTGCTCAAATATCACCTCCCAAGAGAAGCATGCCTTGACAATCCTGTCTAAAACGGCCACTCCCTACACCCTTTCTAGCCTTTTTGTTATGTTTGGTTTTTTCTCATGGTCTTTGTCACTACCTAAATTTATATCTGTTTCCTTTTAAATTGTCTGCCTCTAATACTAGAACATGAGATGCACAAGGGCAGAATAAGGGGAGAACGATCTGCTTTATTTACACCTGTGTCCAGTGTTGACTACAGGCCTACTGCTCAGCGGTACAGCTGTCTAGACTGTCTGCTCTCTTACTGTGTCTAGCACACAGCAGGAAGTCAATAAATATGTACTGAATGAATGAATGAGCACATTTTATTGTGCAGAATCTTGCAAACCACAGTGAGTGGGATATGACAGGGATAACCCATGAACAGCCTTCATTTCCTGTTTTTAAGATTTTGGCTTTGTTGTTGTTGAGAAAGGGTTTCACTCTGTCACCCAGGCTATAGTGCAGTGATGTCATCACAGCTGACTGCAGCCTTAACTTTCCCCTAGTGTATTCACCTTCTCACTTCCAAAGTGATCCTCCTGCTACAGCCTCCTGAGTAGTTGGGACCACAGGCGTGCACCACCATGTCTGGCTAATTTAAAAAAAAATTTTTTTTTTGTAGAAATGGTGTCTCCCTATGTTGTCCAGGCAAATCTCGAGCTCCTGGGCTTAGGCAATCCTCCCACCTCAACCTCCCATATGTGCTGGGATTACAGATGTGAGCCACTGTGCCCAGCCTGCCCCTGCCTCTTTTTTTTTTTTTTTTTTTAACCTTTTTGTTTAACTTCTCCCTTCACCCCATCCCAATCCATCTACATGTATACACACTTATTTGGAAAGCAGGTTTGAGGTAAAAACAAAGACCTTCACTATATTTTGCTTTGACAGAAGGAAAGAGGAAGAGTTTCTATTAAAATCTATCACATGAATAGTGTGACTTAAGTCCTGTTTCAGGAGATAAAAATAGCTTTCTGGACTGGTTAAAGTCCCCCAGAAACAATACGGTTAATTTAATTTATTTTTTTGAGACAGAGTCTCCCTCTGTCGCCCGGGCTGGAGTGCAGGGGTGCGATCTCAGCTCACTGCAACCTCTGCTTCCCAGATTCAAGTGATTCTCATGCCTCAGCCTCCCAAGTAGCTGGGATTACAGGTGCCCACCACCATGCCTGCTAATTTTTGTATTTTCAGTAGAGATGGGGTTTCACCATGTTGGCCAGGCTGGTCTCAAATTCCTGGCCTCAAGTGATCTGCCTGCCTTGGCCTCCCAAAGTGCTGGGATTACAGGCCGGAGCCACTCTGCCCAGCTGACAATACAGTTAAGAACGATTTTTATTTTAACTCTTATCACTTTGTAATTTTGACTCAATCCTTTTCAGGACCATTTTTGTTAATAAATATCAAAATGTAAAAAATAAAAGTTCCAGTTACCACACAGATGTGTATCCATCACCTATTTGCCATCTATAATGGGATAGGGGTAGATGTGGTAACTGGAAACATTCAGATTCCACACACAAATTCTGGCTTCTCCATTTTTCATACCTTCATCCTCAATGGCTCCTCTTTCCCCTCCTCATTTCTCCAGCTCCTCAGCACTCCCTCAGAAAATTAAACCTTTTTTTTTTAATTGCAAGAATTGCATAACTTGGCAAAAAAGGCCATAAAGTGTTAGAGATCATGCTGCCATCTAAAGGATGGAAACGGTAGGAGGCTTGCCTTGTTAGCAAAAGCCAGAGACAAAACTGGGAATTTCATTAGCGGAGAGGCAGGTAAGAACCATTCAGCCTGCTGAGAAAAGCTCTTGTTCTCTTCGGTGACCTAAGGAAATGAAGGTTGCTGGGTAATTAGCAAAGTGTCTGCAACAGATTTAAAGGCAGGAAATCACATTTGGATCTGTTTTTACTCCCCTTTTTTATTTTTGGTGGTTGGTGTGTGTGTGTGTGTGTGTGTGTAGTAGGAGAAGGAGATTTTTTTTTCTTCTCACAAAAAAAGAGTTTAAAAAGATTAACATGGTTGTCTTTGGGTGATGAAAATGTGGTATTTTATCCCTCTTTGTTTCATTTCTCTGAAGTGTCTTCAAAGTACATTATTACTTAAGTGATTTAAAAAATGATTTAATTTTTAAATTTAAATAGGGGTAGGAGCAAGGTTGTTCCAGAAAAGTCTATGCCTTGTGAAGATCGAATTAAAAGAAATCTTTGATCACACTGAAAATCAATTACACTGAAGAGTTAATCCAACATTTTGTGTTTTCGTTCTTTGAAGAGGCCTATTTCCTAGGCTCCGCTTGAAAAAAAAAGACAGGTTTAAATTGCAGAACAAATTCAATACCATTTAGAGTGTCCATTAAGGTGAAAAGTTAGAATTCTAGAAAATAGTTGGATAGTTCAATAATCTATCTATCTAAGCAGCCCCAGGATGCTCACAGAACTGCATTTGGGCTGACAAACGGAGAGTTTGAAGAGAGCCACACACATGCCAAATGACAGGAAAACCCTCAAAATGTTTACCAAAGTAAACATGCCTGGTCTGCAAGGCTTACAGCTGAAACAGACAGATGAAGGAACTTGAGGGTTCCATTGCTAGAGCACTTTCTGGAGGAAAACTGGAGATAATATACATTATGAACTGAGGTTGGGATTTAGGACCAATCTTTTAGTGTCTAGCCATGGAGCCTCAGGGGTTTACTAGCAGAGAGGATCAGAGAAAAGCTAAGCAGGCAAGACAAGCCTGGTGTGAGTTCTTGCATTTATAGGTCTTCGTGGATTTATGTTCTACAACTGACATCTGCTGAATAATAATAATAGCTGGCGTTTGTTGAGGAGTTATTCTGTGCCAGAAATTGTGCTAAGTGCTTTGGAAATCTTATGTCATTTAATCTACCTCCAAATCTGATCGATAAGTGCTAATAATATAGCATATTAAATAACATTCCCCCAAACCAAGGAATTTCATTTATTTCCCTAAATTCACACAGCTAATATGTAGGTACAGTACAGTCTGAGTCCATAAATTTAGCAACAATACTGTAAGGCCTCACTAATGTCATCAATAAGTTCCTGGAAACTTCAACTTTAAGTGAAAGGAGGTACAGCAAGTCCTCAAATAGCATTTCCTTCAATGTCTCATTTTGTTACAACATTGATTTAAAAAATTGGTTTTGTTATATGTAATTTCACTTAAAGTCAGTTTCCAAGAATCTATCAATAATGATAAGTGAGAACTTACTGTACTCTGTTATCCTAGCTAGAACTTGTCTTCAGTTTTGCTTGCATAACCCCTACCGGAATTTTGATAATCAATACTTGCATACTTTTATGTACTTTTATGTTGACATATACTGTTTTTCATCATAAGTCAAAAATCTTACAAAAGATGTAGTATATGTTTTAAAACACTCTTAAGAGGCTGGTCACAGTGGTTCATGCCTGTAATCTCAACACTTTGGGAAGCTAAGGTGGGAGGATCTCTTGAGGCCAGGAGTTTGAGACAGCTTGGGCAACATAGTGAGACCCCATTTCTGCAAAAAATTTACAAAAATTAGCCAGGTGTGGTGGGCCGTAACTGTAGTCCCAGCTCCTAGGGAGGCTGAGGTGGGAGGATTGCTTGACTTCAGGAGTTTGAGCTTGCAATGAGCTTTCATGGCTTCACTGCACTACAGCCTGGGCAACAGAGGGAGACCTTGTCTCTAAAAACACAAAAAAGATGAAAAATAAAACACTCTTAAAATATTTGATATTTGAAATTGTATTTTTACCCTACTTCTCTTACAGAATTTTATCATAATGTAACATATTTTTGCACTTCTATGGTTGTTCAAGGTGATAGTTTTTTGTGTCAACTTGTCTAGGCTATAGTTCCCAGTTGTTCAATCAACACTGTCTTACTATTGCTGAGAAGGCATTTTACAGATGTTGTTAACATCTACAATCAGTTGACTTTAAGTAAAGGTTAACATCTACAATCAGTTTACTTGAGTTAAAGGAGACTATCCTTGATAATGGGGGTGGTTGAATTAGTTTGTACTTGCACTGCTATAAAGAAATACCTGAGACTAGGCAATTTATAAAGAAAAGAGGTTTAATTGGCTTATGGTTCTGCAGGCTGTACAGGAAGCATGACTGGGGAGGCTTCAGGAAACTTACAATCTTGGTGGAAGGCGAAGGGGAAGCATGCACCTCTTACATGGCCAGAGCAAGAGGAAGGCGGGGGAGGTGCCACTCACTTTTAAACAACCAGATCGCGTGAGCACTCTATCAGGAGAAGAGCACCAAAGGGGGAAATCTGTCGCCATGATTCAATCACCTCTCACCAAACCCACCTCCAACATTAGGGATTATTATTTAACATGACAGTTGGGTGGGGACACAAATCCAAACCATGTCAGTGGTGATTCATCTAGTTAGGTGAAGGCCCTAAGAGCAAAAATTGAGAAAGATTTTCTGAAGATGAAAACTCAAGACTGCAACATTAACTCCTGCCTGAGTCTCCAGCCTGCCAGCCTACCCCACAGATTTGTTAAAATATAAACTAAGTCACATTCAAATTTGAGTGGACAATGAATCATAAGTTGGGCAGTTCCAGACCATAGGCAGTTCAGGGCTCCAGAAAAGGAGAACAAGGGGGAGCTTTTATATGGTGAATGTGGAAGCAAGGCAAAGCAATCATTCCAGTGGAAAGTCCCTAGCTAGAGGTGAGGTGGTGGTGTCTGACAGGCCTGGACTATGACCATTTACATCTAGTTGGGTTTCAGTTTGCTTACATAGGAACCCAGGGTGCTGGAGCTGCCGTGGTTTAATGGCCTTCCAAAAATTATTTCAACAGATTTCAGGATTCCAAGGCTCCACAATCAAATGAGTCAATTACAAAAACAAACAAACAAACAAACAAACAAAAAAACTCTTTCTCTCCCGATTTCTGGCTGTCAATTATCTTCTGTTTCTCTTGAGTCCCTGGATACATTCACCCTAGTAAACTTAAACGCAGCAGCAACAACAAATATATAAAATTGAAGTTAAAAATTACCTATAATTTCTTGTGACAATAAGGTTATTAGTGTTAAAATATTTCGTTGGCATCAAATTATCACTGTAATTATTAATAGTCTGCAGCTACTCAAAAGGGTATAAATGTATTAAAACATTTGGTAATTATTTTTAAAAAGGAGAAATATATAGAAAATACATCTCAATTAGATTCACTGAGGGGTATGTTTGTGAAACTATGGGGGCTTGATTAAAATAATTAATGTAATTGTATCTTTGGTTCTAGAACCATCTTAAGGTTTGAGATGGGTGACAAGTAGACCTTTTTTTTTTTTTTTGGTAAATCAGGAGAAAAATGACCAAGAAATAGGAGAGTGCATTATCAGGCTGTTAACAGTTATAGGAAGAGTACCTGTAAAAGCAGAGGATAGGAAGACGGATTACTTTAAAACCCTCGGGGACCTAGTAACTTCTAAAATCTTTTTGCATCTCTGGAGCAACTGTGCCCCCCTTGGAAGGCTGTTGCTTATTTCTGTGGGTTTCAAAGTTACCCTGTTTTGCTCTCAAATATCCTAGTTGTGGACCTGGTTTGAACTTAGCAATTTTGGCAAATCTCTGGTTTTCGCCTATTTTCTGGCTTCTGTTAATTTGGGTGCATTGTCATCCTTTGGGTTTCATGTCCATGCTGGGTCTGGACTATCTTCCTTATTTGTTCTCAAGGCTCCTGTTCAGGGAATTTCCTTGGTTTCCCAGCTTTTTACCTTCACAGCTTGATGTTCTGTTATTCACATCCCCAAATGGTGCGATTGAGTATGATCACCTCAGGGGGGCTAGACAGCTGTTGGAGGCTGTGGCTGGATCCGTCTGCCAGCCATCTTGCTTTCACTGATTAGTTCATGAGGGACCAATTACATTAAAAAGCATCACATTGTTCTTCTTGGAAATCTGGCCCCTTTGTCTGCTGCAAACTGTTTCCATTTTTCCTGCTTTATTTTTATATACCTTTTGGTCTTCTGTCCCTTTTAAACTTAATTGCTTTTGTACTTCCTTCCTTGGCTTTAGATTGCTTTTGTTTTGTGATTCTCTTGATAAAAGAAAAAACTTCAGCCAAATTAACTTTGAAGTTTAATGGAGCAATGAACAATTCGTGAATCAGGCAGCCTTCTGAGCAGTAGTAGGCTCAGAGACTCCAGCGTAGCCATGTGGTGGAAGATTTATGGGCAGAAAAAGGAAAGTGACATACAGAAAGCAGAAGTGAGGTACAGAAACAACTGGATTGGTTACAGCTCAGCGTTTGCCTTATTTGAACACAGTTTGAACAATTGGCTACATTAATTGGCCAGAACTCAGCGTAGGCTAAAGTCTGATTATACCTCCATTTGTTATATTTCACAAAGTACAGAATAACCTTTAGGGCAAACTTAAAATATGGAAGGAAGCAGCTTTAGGCTAAACTTGATTTAACACTCTAAATGCCAGTAAAGATCAAACTATAAAAAATAATGTTAAAATTTACTAAAATTTTGAGATTGAAGGAACATCATAAATCATAATTCCTGCATGTGTGTGAACTAGGTTCTGGGAATGTGCAGAAGTTATTTAAGCATGGGGGGGCTCTGAGGGTATGAGAGAAGCAACCAACATTCCTCTAGGACTTTCCAACCTAGATGTGATGTGGTACATTACACGTGCTTCTGTCGTGCTTTCCATCTTGTCAACCATGCTACTGACACTAGTGGTTGAAATAGGATGGAGGAAGAAGGATTGGTGGTTTGCCAATATTTAACCTGAACGCTTTCTCTCTCCTGGGAAGCTTTTTTTAAAAAAAAATTTTTTTTTTCAAGACGGAATCTTACTCTGTCACCCAGGCTGGAGTGCAGTGGCACGATCTCAGCTCACTGCAACATACGCCTCCTGGGTTCAAGCAATTCTCCTGCCTCAGCCTCCCGAGTAGCTGGGATTATGGGCGCGCACAACCATGCCTGGTTAGTTTTTGTATTTTTAGTAGAGATGGGGTTATACCATGTTGGCCAGGCTGGTCTCAAACTCTTGACCTCGTGATCCGCCCACCTCAGCCTCCCAAAGTGGTGGGATTACAGGCGTGAGCCACGGCACCCGGCCTGGGATGCTTTCTTTTGTTCTGTAGGCACCAACTTCTTCTCCTGATAGTGGATTTCCAATCTGTAGTTCTCTTGTTCCAGTGGAATGCTCTTGCTTATTTCATCTTTAGATCCTTGCAATCAGGGGATCTACCTCTGGCTTCTGTTTGCTGAGGTTTCATTAGCTTCTCTAGGTAGCTCTGTTGAATGGGATGAAAAACAACCTCTCTGCTGGCTCTTTCTCTCACACATGAAACTCACATAGTGCCCATGCTTGTCCATGTGGTTCTTTGTGTTTATTAGAAAGAGGTGCCCATTTCTCAAGACACTTTATGGGGAAATTGTTGTAATATATACTGATTTTGTTAGAACAAGAACTTCTATTGCCGTCTACTAGAAAGTAAATATACAAACTTACGATGACTACCATGTGAATAAATCTTGACATTAGATGTTGTACCCTTGACAGCATACAACTTGCACACCATGCATGGTAACCCTAGGCCCGCACATTCTATAGAAGAAACACATGATTTGCCTAGATGAACTTTGGAAATGAAGGCTGATTCCAAAACAGAAGCAAACTCTTCTTTATCCAGCTTTCATCAGTTAGGAGGATTGCCTTACTCTCAGAGTAGTCTTCTTGAAGCTCTCTCTTGCCCTCATGAGGTAAGGGTCAGGTTTTCCCTAAACTCCTTTGCGATGTTGAAGCACTGGGATTCAGAGAGGGGCAACAGCTGTTCCCAAATAAATTATTTTCACAAATTCTTACCAATATTTATCAATATGCCCTTTTATAACCTTGATGTACACAAAGGATTTTAAGAGCTATTGTTAAGGAGTTTTTGGCTAACTCCTTTGCAACTTCTGCATATGGTCTCGTACTTTATCATCTATTTTTTTCCTTGCTGTTTCAGTTGTAACTTCTGTTTTAACTTCTTATTACAAACAAAATAGAAAATGCAAATCTTTCTCCAAAGATGATAAACATCTCTCCGCTTACTCCAATGAGAATATTTTAATATGGATAGAATTAATCTTCACTAGAAAACTAAAATTTACCGAAGCATATATCTTTTATGGGTTTGGTATAAGAGCAGCAGGGAAAATTTCTTTCAGAACAATTTATTGTGGAGAGTATCATGAGAGTCTTATCTTTGTCCTTTCTAGAAGACACTAAGGATCATGTGAAAGAGCTCCCTGAGGACAGATTAAGAGGAGATGAGTTAAAGCTGCAAATACCAAGATTTAAGGTTAAGTATGAAGAATTTCCTGATAGAGAAAATTCTTTAGCACTGGAATTAAATATCAAAAGACCCTTTCCCCAACATTGACCTCTAAGCAAACTTTATTGGGTTGTTCAAACCACTTTGTTTCCTGTAAGTGTTCATTGATTTCTGTGAGTGGATGATGGTTGATTACACACTTCATCCACGACTAAACTGGGAAACTTCTGTTAAAAAGATTCAGTATAGTTTCTCTTTCCATGAATATATGGAATTATATAGTGATTTTAACCTATGTAGACCAAGATAACTTTGTGATCCAAATGGTCAGGTGTCATATTTAAAAAATATATGCATATAGTTTAAAGCAATTAAATATCCTTACTCGATTTCTTATGCCGATATGTAAGAGTAGCAGCTGGTCATGAGGGTCCATCTTCTATGGCTCTTTCACATGTCTGTGTGTTTTGTGAAGCAAAGCATTGACTTCTCCTTGTTATAAACTATCTTTTGAAGGGTGCTTGTATAGTATAGTTAACAGCCTTGGACAACAGACATTGTATCTCCCTCTAGAAAAGGGGTGTCTAATCTTTTGGCTTCCCTGGGCCACATTGGAAGAATAATTATCTTCGGCCACAAATAAAACATACTCACTATAGCTGATGAGCTAAAAAAATCTCAAAAAACCCTCATAATCTTTTAAGAAAGTTTACCAATTTGTGTTGGGCTACATTCAAAGCCATTCTAGTCCACATGTGACCCGTGGGCTGCAGGTTGGACAAGCTTGCTCTAGAACAAAGGGCAGATTTTCTTATTATTTTGTGTAGTAGGCAGTATAATGGCTCCCCAAATATGTCCATAGCTTAATCCCAGAAACCTGTGAATACGTTACCTTGCATAACAAATGAAAATTTATGTTACAGATGAAATTAAGAATGCTGATCAGCTAAAGGACCTTCACATACAAAGGTTATCCTGGATTATTCAGGTGGGCTCAACGTAATCACAAGGATCCTTTAAAGTGAAAGAGTGAGGTCAGAGTGATGTGATGTGAAAAGCCCTCAATTTGCCTTTGCTAGTTTTGAAGATGGAAGAATGGGGCCATGGTCCAAGGCATGCTGGTGACCTCTAGAAGCTGAAAAAGTTAAGAAAATGGAAAAGAAACTTTAGCGCAGTGAGGCCCAATTTGGACTTCTGACTCCAGAACTGCAAGATAATACATTTGTATCCATTAAGCCACTAAGTTTGTGCTAATTTGCTATGGCAGCAACAGGAGACTAATACACCTTGGCAGGTAGAGGTAGTGTCCTCCTCTGGGGCAAACATATAAGCATGCTTACTATACAATATAATAAGGATGATGTCTCTTTCCAGGACATAGGCAGGCATGCTTATTTCCTGTTATAAAATATTCAGGTTTTCTAAGTTCGGTTTTTTTTTGTTTTTTGTTTTTGCTGGAACACAATTGACTGTGGATGCTGGTATTCTCTAGCCCTATTTGCATCACCTTGCGGGTACTGGGGTTTGGAGGAATTGGCTCAGATGCTGATACCATGGCTACTGCTATTGTGGTGAGTAATAACCTCTCATTTGCCTGTAATCCAGGAGTCTCATGTCTTCTCCCAGCATCCATAAACTCTTGCAGGGTAACTTGTTAGTTTGCAAGTAGGCCCTTCACGGTGTGCTCGTTTTAACGCACTTCTGCAAAATTTATTTTAAAATCTGCTAGACCAGGGCTAAGCAATTCTGTAATTATTACCTTCAAGATAGTGTTTGCTCTCTTTCCATACTTTAGAGATGAAGTGTTACGATGTCTCTCTCTAACTTAACAAAGATCAGAGATCAGCTTACAGCAAAATTAGAAATAAAAAAACAAAACAGGTTGTTTACCATAGTTTGAAAAGCATCTCTCTATTGACAATTTACGACTAGGGCAGGTACTAAGAAGTTCCCTGTCTTTTTTCTCATCTACAGAATTTTCTTACTGCCACATTTCTCCATTTATCTTTCTTTCTCCACGACGTGCTGTTTGAAGAGAAAATCCTTGGGAATTAGTCTCTCATTCTTTTCTCATGAGAAGCACTCCCCTCTCAGAATTTTTGGTGAATTAGATTTCTCTCTTAGCTATACCATGAAGGGCCCTGGCTTTTACATCTACTTTCTTGTTTCTAGCTTGAACTCTGTGGCAAAAGTTAAGACAGTGTGTCAGAAGTCATTTAGACCAAGGATTTTGTTTTACAGATGTGAAAACCAAGGCCTCTGATGACAAGAAGAGCTATTGCCTTGTTTAAGTTTCTCCTGACCTAACTACCTAGTGTTTTGGAGGAAATTGCCTTAGCCATTGTCAGCCCCCATCTTTCTGACACAAGGCCTGGCTCAGTTGCTAGTTTGGCCTAACATGATTGCTTCCCCTCAACAGCTCTAGAAATACAATTGTGATATTGAAATTACTGTATTTGCAGGCTGACTCTGGCCAGAGAAACTGACCTGTGGATGAGTTGAAAATAAGCTTATAACCATGCTTGTTTTATAGTTAATTAACTTAGGGCACAGGTATTGAGAGCCCAACATGTGCCAGGGCCTCTTGGGTACTGGAACAATGCCTGGAGTGAGGCTGGGAGGGAAGCTTCCTAAAAGGTTGAGGAGGACTTTATTTGGGAAGAAACTGAGAGCGGGGTTCTGGGGCCTGGACTGTGTGAGAGTTTGAGGACTCTAAGGAAAGGAGAATGTTATGGAGTTCATCTTTGATTTTTTTTTTTTAATCAGTAACTTATCATTTTTTTCCACAGTCAGAAACGTGACTGAAACATTTCTTCCTCTTAACAGGCATTAAGAGAAAAGGATAGATTTCCTGTTTCTTTTGCAATTTTCCTCTTTAAGAAACAGAAAGAAAAAAAGATCTTATGTCCATGCTCCTGGAAGTCACCAATAAATAATACGGGCCAGGGCTTTTTCTTTTCAGCAGTGGGCTGATTAAATCCTTATGCTTGTTCTGGGTTATATGTCTGAAATTTGTGTTTCTTTTGTTCTGAGGAGTACAAAATAATCAATTCCTCTAATGGAGATTACCAGCTTGACTAATAGATAATCCTAATGTGTTCTTTGTAAAATACATTATAAATGATCTTTAAAGTTGAAGGAAAGAAGATTGGGCCATGTAGAAATTTGGTTCTTAACAGAACCTCTTCTTGATTGAAGAAATATAAGCAAAGAGTTTTATATATTTCGGTAAGGGTAGGTAGTCTATGCATTTTCTGTTCTGAGTATTACAAAAGGAAAAGGGAATACAAGCTTCTGCATATAGCAGAGATAAACTCCAAAAGCAGGAGACCAGTGAAGCCCTGGACCACTGCACTCCTCCAGCCTTCAAGGAGCATGAAGAGGGTCCACATAACAACAGAAGATGCTTCAGAACAAATTATGAGTCCATAAGAGATAAATTAATATCTTTATTCATTGCAAAGGAATGGTTATTATAAAAAATCCCTGATGCTGTCTTTCAGACTGAACTTACGTATAGGCAGGAGAACACATGTAATTTATTGACTGATAAAACTGTAGGTAAGAATACATATGACTTCTATAACTTGTATGAAAAATGAAACTACACTTAAATGTAGGAGCAGTTTATATTGTTTGATATTTAACTGGTTGAGTGGTTAATATATAATATTTAAAAAAATCTTCTTTTAGTAGGCAGTTTAATGCTTATGGTCTAATTTTTATTTGAAGACATTTTGCTACAGCAGAAACATAGTTGTGATTCATATACCTACTCTTGATATTAGCCTGGCCGTTTGTCCTGTGACGCTTAAGCTAGTTACCACCATTTATCTGGTAACTGTTTCCAGAATTGAAGGGATGATGCCTGGAAGGAGATAAACTTCAGGAGTTCACCTTTAAGCCTAAAAAGTACCAGCAAAATGCAATGACAGGATAAAAAGTTTGTCATAAATATTTTCACAAGATGGAAGACAAGAAAGCAAAGAGCATCATAGAAAGAATGAAGGAATAAATAAAAATAAGTGAAAATGCTGCATTTTCTCTCATGGGATAGATTTTTCAACAACTCCTGAACTATGACCTCTCAAGTTCTTTTGCAGTTCTCTTCTAAGAAGTAATGAAATACATTTAATATTCCTGTCTTTTCACAACATTAATTCATTCCTACTTTAGCCTTAAGAATTTTAGTAGAATCTATTGTTTATTCATGCGTATAAATATTGTGGAAAAATATCTTTAGATGAGTTAGTATATATGAGACACTTAGGCCAGGATTTGGCACATGTCTGTACTTCATAAGTGTTTGTTATTGTTATTTTTTAACAAGAGTAAAAAAAGATCTTATGACGCATCTAATATCATTTAAGCTGTTTATGGTTAGTCCTTGGAATGCCTTCTGGTCAAAAGTTTCTGCAGCCCAGCACGACATTAATTTGAATGCATTGAGCCGGTTTCCCAGAGGGCTGGATGACATTTTTGACTTTTTAGGATTTTTGAGACTTTTTCTAATGACTAAGGTCAAAATCTCTCTTTCCTTGTCTCTTGAGTTTTAGGGGGCAACCAGAGATGTTTTGAAGGAAACCAACCATTAGATGTCACTTTCTTCTCACTGCTTTTGGTTTTAGGACCTATGACCTGGGTTTAAGCCTTTTGATTTTCTTCTTTTTTTTGAATGTCTATAAATAGTCTCTATGTCAAAGCTAAACGGGAAATTTAATTTTAGATTAGTAGATAAGAGACAATACTCAACTCCTTGGAATGATGAAATTTTGGACCTGTTTTAAATTGGCCTGACTCAATGTCCCTAGTTGACTAAATTTGGAAATGTAGTATTTGTGCTTTTCTTCCTCACTGAAGTTAGTGTGGCACTGTTTCTACACCAGACACTTAGGCCTGAGTGTATGAGTGTATCCTTATTCAGGTCAAAGCTAATGAGTTTTCTTTTTTTTTTTCCTTAGCAATCACTGAATGAAAAACATATTCTTCAGATATCTGTTTAGAATTGCTTTTCCAGAAAACCTTTGTGATCTCTCTCCCCCAACAAAAGGGCTCAGAAACACTTAACAGTTTGAAAAAGAGAAAAAATACTGCTGCTATGGTCTGAACATTTATGTCTCCTCCAAAATTCATGCTGAGACTTAATCCCCATTGTGGTGGTATTAGGAGGGGTGCCTTTAGCAGGTGGTTAGGCCATGGGGGCTCTGCCCTTGTGAATGGATTAGTGTCTTATAAAAGGACTAGAGGGAACTGGCTTAAGGTCTCCTTACTCCTCCTCCTTCTGCCATGTGAGGATGCCACTGCAAGAACATGCCACTGATGGAGCAGTCCTCACCAGACGCCAAACCTACCAGTGCCTTGACCTTGGACTTCTCAGCCTCTAGAGCTGAAAGAAATACATTTATGTTCTTTATAAATTGCCCGGTGTCAGGAACTTTATTATAGCAGCACAAATGGATGAAGATAACTGCCAATCATGATTTTAGGAAAGAACCTGACTCAAGAACATCTTCTTGGCCGGGCCCGCTGGCTCACGCCTGTAATCCCAGCACTTTGGGAGGCTGAGGTGGGCAGATCATGAGGTCAGGAGATCGAGACCATCCTGGCTAACATGGTGAAACCCCGTCTCTACTAAAAATACAAAAAATTTAGGCGGGCATGGTAGCGGGTGCCTGTAGTCCCAGCTACTCGGGAGGCTGAGGCAGGAGAATGGCGTGAACTTGGGAGGTGGAGCTTGCAGTGAGCCAAGATTGTGCCACTGCACTCCAGCCTGGGTGAGAGCGAGACTCCGTCTCAAAAAAAAAAAAACAAAAGAGTATCTTCTTTCCAGTCTTATACCTTCTGCTTCCCCTCATCATTTCTATCCTGTAGAAGCCTGACACTGAGCAGTGGCCAGAAGGAGGTTTTGAGCTCTTTGAGACTTGTTTCCTTGGTGGCCATAGGCTTTGCTCTATTGAAGACCTTTAACTAGTAAAGGTTATTCGTATCTTTGGGTCTGAGAATGTGTCCAAAACCTATGAAGCACTCATCCTATATGACAGGATTAAAATGCCCACAGATGTCCAAAACCAAAAAATAAACAAGTAGTTTTTACATTTTATTTAACTGACATTTCATCTTGCTTTTGCTCCTACTGATATGAAATGAATACCCCACAACCCTTAAAATGCTGTATTAGTTTGCTATGGCTGCCGTAATGAAATGCCAGGGACTGGATGGCTGAAACAACAGAAATTAATTTTTTTATGGTTTTAGAGACTGGAAGTCCAAGATTCGGGTGTTGGCAGTGCTCGTTTCTCATGAAGCCTCTCTCCTCAGCTTGCAAATGGCTGCCTTCTCTCTGTGTTCTCACATGGTCTTTCCTCTGTGTGTGGGCATCTAGTGTTTCCTTGTATGTCCAAATTTCCTTTGCTTATAATACCAGTCAGATTGGATTACTGTCTACCCTTAGGGCCTCGTTTTAACTTCATCACCTCTTTAAAGGCCCTATCTCTAAATACAGTTAAGTTCTGGGGTATGGAGGGTTAGGGCTTCAACACACAAATTTGTGTGTGTGAGGGCACAATTCAGCATATGCCCCTGGTCAACAAAAAGCAACCCAGTTTCTTCTGTTTCAAATCAATCACTTTCTGCTAAATACTCATTAAAAGTTTAAGCTTTTCTTATCTCTCAAGGGGTCTCTCCTCATTCCTCCTTCCCAAGATGGTGCCTGGGTTCATGCAGAAGCTTAGTATCTTGATGAGAGTGGAAGAGGCCTTTACCCTCTGGGACTTTGCTGGACTCTACCAACTGGACCCTTATCCCACTGTGGTGACCAGGTCTTCTGTGCTGGTGTTCCTCATAGTGGGCTGGTTGGATCCTATTCTTGGTCATTCTTTTGACTGTCACTGCTAGTGGCTGTGAGATATGCCATTGCCTCAGGAGGTAAGGTCTCTGTAGACTCTCATTTTTTTTTCTCCAGATCACAGGTATCTTCCAATCATTGTGAAAGGCTGTAAATTGAAAGAAAAGATTACTGCGAGTCTTTAATGGAAAACAAAGCATAGTCTAGTGTATCCTTCTAGTTATCTTGTTCCTTTCATTGTGTTTGAGCTATTTTACAGTTCTGTAAGTTGTAGGAAACTAAAAATGATGTATATGATTCTTGTCTGCAGCAATGCAAATGACTTGTATCTAGTGGAATGCAATAATTTATTGCCCTGCAGACAGCTCCATTTTGCATCTATTTGTAAATTTGTTGCAGCATTTATATATATATTCTTTGAATTCTCTTTAGAGCCAGATGTAACATCTTACCAGTTCCCTCATTAATTAATGAGTTAAAAACAGTCTTTGAGTTGTGTTCAGTTTGTATTTGTATGGGAGTCATTATACTTCCCTTAAAAAATGAAATTATCTTTTTAAAAGTCTATTGTTCTTAGAATTTCCATGTTACCCATGTGAGCATATGCAAATTTCAGGATCTACTGCATGCTCTTCTCAAGTAATGGACTACTAGAAATGCTAGCTCTAGCTCATCTAGCTAGCCAGGCATGGAGATTTGGGGAATTTTTTTTTTTTGGCAGGAGTGTGGTAGTGGTGGTGGTGGCGTTTCTGTCAGGTTGTGGCCCAGGAAGGTGGTATGTAGGCCCTGATTTCTTTCTTGGAATCTCAGGCATTATATTACACTAGCTTTACCTTTTCAATTTTTAATATTTAATATTTTTTGAGATGGATTCTCTCTCTGTCACCCAGGCTGGAGTGCAGTGGCATGATCTCGGCTCCCTGCAACCTCTGCCTCCTGGATTCAAGCGATTCTCCTGCTTCAGCCTCCCAAGTAGCTGGGATTACAGGTGCACATCACTATGCCTGGCTAATTTTTGTATTTTTAGTAGAGACGGGGTTTCACCATGTTGGCCAGGCTGGTCTCAAACTCCCAACATCAAGTGATCCTCCAGCCTCAGCCTCCCAAAATGCTGGGATTACAGGCGTGAGCCACTCTGCCCGGCCTAGCTTTACCTTTTCAATTCTTTCTACTTCTTGCCTTGCTACTTGAGCTTTTACTTCCTTTCCTATGTATAGGAAGCTGCTTTGATGTCATAACCTGCATTCTTTCTATTTTAGTCTCATAAATTCTATATTCTGAACTGAGTAAAAGATTTTAGGATTAAAACAATTTTTCTCTGAAAGTAAAACCTGTTGATTCACTTGTATTAAAATATGACCTAAAACTTAAAATTGACTACTTTTTTTTTTTTTTTTAGAGACAGTGTCTTGCTCTGTTGCCCAGGTTGGAGTGCAGTGGCGCAATCTCTACTCACTGCAACCTCCGTCTCCCGGGTTCAAGCAATCCTCCTGCCTCAGCCTCCTGAGTAGCTGGGACTACAGGCACACGCTGCCGCACCTGGCTAATTTCTTTTGTATTTTATTAGACATGGGGTTTCACCATGTTGCCTGGTCTGGTCTTGAACTCCTGAGCTCAGGCAATCCACCTGCCTCGACCTCCCAAAGTACTAGGATTATAGGTGTGAGCCACCATGCCTGGCCAAAACTGACTTCTTTTAAGTAATTAATACCATTGATTCAATGTGAGGGAGACCCCTGGGAAAACTGGGAACTAGAAATTAGTGTAAGAAAATATATTGATTTTATATTTAAAAATATTATCTACTTTTTATGATTGTGATTTTTCATTTGCGTTGAGTATTTGTTGATATGTAATGCAGTGTATTCTTTGCTGTGAAAGAAAATGCTCCTATAGCAACATGCTAAGTTAATGATGTATCTCATGTGCACTTCATATTTCTGGGGAAAATGCTCTGTTAACACTTTAAATGTACTTTTATTCACAGCAAAGGTCAGTCCAGTGCCCTCACTCTCTATTAGTTTCCCTACTACTTAAAAAAAAAAATAGTAAGCTTCCAGCTTTTTCTCTAATCACATTTACCCTGAGTCATCTGTTATATATCCCTTTATTTTGTAAGTTGAGCCCCTTTTTAATTTAAAATATGGTTTGATTTCTCATATAGAAGCAATGTTTGCATTTTATTGGAACACTCCTTGAAACAGTCTAAAGAATGGCTCTTTCTTGTTTTTATATAGAGCATCTGGTGAACTTTACATCATACATCCCAGCTTTGGCTGAGTTTAATATTTTGTCCTTTAATTTATCCAAAACTTACATTTTCTGGCTTCGAATCATCCCTTTCTTAAATTTATTTACTTAATATTTTCTTACATCAACAGCCAACATTTTTAGGGGGGTGGGTTGGAAGGGTATTTTCCAGAGAGAATCAAAGAAAGTTTTATTACTTAATAACCCATTAGTAAGGCTGTCGGAAGCCATGTTGAAACTAGAGTTTGGGCCATTGTCCAGGGCCACTCACACTAAAACCATACTCACATTGTACTCAATTTGATTCCTTCCTTTGCAAAACTAGATATTAAGATGGTATGAAACTTTAGTGTTTCTCACGTATTGCTAAACCCATGCATGCTAAATATATGACTATCAAAACTAAAAGTAATTGTCTTGGACTGTTTCTGCCACTGTAACAGAACGCCAAAGACTGGGTAATTTATAACAAAGAGAAATTTATTTCTCACAGTTCTGGAGGCTGGGAAGACCAACAGCATGGTACTGGCGTCTGTTGAGGGCCTTCTTGCTGCATCATAACATGGTGCAAAGGCAAGTGATCATGTGCGACAGCAGGATGGAGAGAGGAAATTTGGCCAAACTCACTTTTAGGACAAACCCAGTCTTGATAAAACTAACCCACTCCTGTGATAATGGTATTAATCCATTCATGAGGGCAGAACCCTCATGAACACAGAAGGCAGCCATCTGATGAGCCCTCATGACTTAATCACCTCTTAAAATCCCACCTCTTAATACTGTTACAAAGGCAATTAAATCTCAACATGTGTTTAGGAGGAGACATTCAAGCCATAGCGGTAATCCATAGTTTATAAAGTATATTGGTTTAGAATGCTAATTTTTTTTTTTTTTCACAGAGACAGAGTCTCATGTTGCCCATGCTGGATTGCAGTGGCATGATCTCAGCTCACTGCAACCTCCACTTCCCAGGCTCAAGCAATTCTCATGCCTCAGCCTCCTGAGTAGCTCGGATTACAGGCGTGTGCCACCATGCCTGGCTAATTTTTTTGTATTTTTAGTAGAGATGGGGTTTTGCCATGTTGCCCAGGCTGGTCTTGAACTTATGAGCTCAGGTGATCCACCTGCCTTGACCTTCCAAAGTGTTAGGATTACAGGCGTGAGCCACTGCACCCAGCCTAGAATGCTAATTTTAGAATACATTATTTTTATGACTTATTAATCATTATAATAACACCTAACAGCTATTAAATGTACCCTACGTATTGAGTACTGAACTCAACATTTTCTCTATATTAATTATATTCATAACAGTTTGAGGCAGGTGATATTATTACTTTCATTGTAAACATGTGGAGACTGAATCACAGGAAGGTTAGGAAACTCCCCCAATATCACAATTTAAAAATGTATCTGGGATTTGTTTTAATCATGTATGGTAAGACATGCAGACATGGAAATGACTGTCATGGAGGAAGACATTTTTACTCACAGTTCCCTAGACACAGGAGGCACAGCATGCCACACAGGGCCACATGAGGGAAGCACCAGGGTCACCCAGGAGGCAGAAGGAACAGGAGGAAAGCATGAGCAAGAGCCTTTATTGTGGGTGCACAGGAAGGAACAAGTGAGGCAGGGTACATAAGCTTAGGATTGGCTAGTTTGAATAATGTCAGTGGACTCCAGTGTGTAGGGACCGCCCTAGTTTTCTGGTAAGTGGCCCGGGTATGCTTAGGGCAGAAGAATAATGCCTTCTGGAGTGGAAAAGCCAGAGAGAGGAGGCGGTTTGAAGTAAGGACTCTGGATTAGTTGGGTTGCATATGAAAGGCACACTTGCAGGGGAGCGGGCTGCTGTCTCTAAGAATTGGCTAGCCCTGGAAGGGGCAATCTTGCCCCCGTCAGTGGGGATCCAGATGCCAGAGCGTCAAGAATACGAAAAATAGGCCGGGCTGGTGGCTCATGCCTGTAATCCCAGCACTTTGGGAGGTCGAGGCAGGTGGATCACTTGAGGTCAGGAGTTCAAGATCAGGCTGGTCAACATGGCAAAAACCCTGTCTCTACTAAAAATGCCAAAATTAGCTGAGTGTGGTGGCATATGCCTGTAATCCCAGCTACTCAGGGGGCGGAGGCACGAGAATCCCTTGAACCTGGGAGTGAACCTGGAAGGTGGAGGTTGCAGTGAGCCGATATCACACCACTGCACTCCAGCCTGGGCAACAGAGAGAAACTCAATCTAAAAAAATAAAAAATATTAGTTAATATGGTCACACAGTATAAGTAGCAGAGTATGGATTTCTTAGCATTTTGATCAAGGAACTTCTGAATCCACTTGGTTGATGCTAATGGATTCTAGACAATTTTAAGACGTGACAGATGAGCCTGGAGCGGTGGCCAGGCTCATCTTGGGAGGCCAAGGTGGGCGGATTTCTTGAGCCCAAGGAGTTTGAGACCAGCCTCGACATCATGGTGAAAACCTGTCTCTTTATATACAAAAAGTAGGCGGTTTGGGAGGACGAGGCGGGCGGATTGCCTGAGCTCAGGAGTTCAAGACCAACCTGGGCAACATGGTGAATCCTTGTCTGTACTAAAATACAAAAAATTGGCCAGGGTGGTGGCCCACTCCTGTATTCCCAGCTTCTCGGAGGCTGAGGCACGGGAATTGCTTGAACCCGGGAGGTGGAGGTTGCAGTGAGCTGAGATCATGTCACTACATTCCAAAGTGCAACAGAGTGAGACTCTGTCTCAAAAAAAGAAAAGAAAAAAAAGTGACAGATGGATTAAAATCCCTTCCAGTGTTATTACTGTATTCCTGTATGACTGAATGAAGAGTTTCAGAAAGCTTTATAATGCTGCTCTAAAGCATTATTTGCCATTTGTTGGGTCCCAGCAGTGTTCTTGTTATGTCTTCACATACTGAGGTAGGGGCAGGGGCTGGTCTGCCCCCTTTGCAGTCAACTTTGCAGACTTTGGTTGACCTGCATTGGGATCATTATCAGCCTGGCCATGATGGACGAAAAGCTAATAGAATCAATGATCTTTTCAGTTACGAAAACCACCATAAAAATAATAGTCTTGACTTGCATTTCAATGCAAAGCTTTAATAGATAAGTTGTAAAAGAGCCTTATATGGATTTATTTAAGTGACTTTTAAGCTAGAATGTTTACATATTTATGCTTTTCCCAGCTCTTTGCAAGATGCTGTAGAAAAAATTAAAGAAAATATTGCTTTATTTTGTTCCCCAATTTGGGAGATATGGTAATCAGAAGGACAATAAATGAATGTCAAGCTTTGGATAATACAGACTAAAAGTGCAATGTGAATTTAGATAAAGGAATTTAGATTGCTTTGAAATGAGCTTAATCAGGTTACTTAATATCTTTGGGCCTTAGTTGCCTTATTTGTAAAATCAGAATAATTAATTTCCAGTACTGTCATGAGATGTAAGTGAAATAATATATGTAAAATAATTAGCAGAGCACTGACTTGTAGTTATAAATAAACAAATATGGGCTGCAATTATTATAAGTATTAAAGAAGCAGGTGCTAACCAGAGCAGTGTAGGATAAACTCTAGGTATCCATACAAAAGCTTTCCCCCACACCTTGTCTCTTTATTATTATTATTATTATACTTTAAGTTCTGGGATACATGTGCAGAGTGTGCAGTTTTGTTACACAGGTATACATGTGCCATGGTGGTTTGCTGCACCCATCAACCTGTCACCTACATTAGGTATTTCTCCTAATGTTATCCCTCCTCTAGGCCCCCACCCCATGACATACCCCAGTGTGTGATGTTCCCCTCCCTGTGTCCATGTGTTCTCATTGTTCAACTCCCACTTATGAATGAGAACGTGGGGTGGTTGGTTTTCTCTTCTTGTGTTAGTTTGCTGAGAATGATGGTTTCCAGCTTCATCCATGTCCCTACAAAGGACATGAACTCATCCATTTTTATGGCTGCCTAGTATTCCATGGTGTATGTGTGCCACATTTTCTTTATCCAGTCTATGATTGATGGACATTTGGGTTGGTTCCAAGTCTTTGCTATTGTGAATAGTGCCACAATAAACATACGTGTGCATGTGTCTTTATAGTAGCATGATTTATAATCTCTTGGGTATATACCCAGTAATGGGATCGCTGGGTCAAATGGTATTTCTAGTTATAGATTCTTGAGGAATTGCCACACTGTCTTTCACAATGGTTGAACTAATTTACACTCCCACCAACAGTGTAAAAGTGTTCCTATTTCTCCACATCCTCTCCAGTTGTTTTCTGACTTTTTAATGATCACCGTTCTAACTGTTGTGAGACCTTATCTCTTATTTCATGCTTACCTGTCTTGCAACTTCCACTTCAATTATGCTGGGTGAACTAGACCGTAATCTAACGCTTCTCTGTGCTGTGTCTCATGTTGCTTCCTCCTGTGGAAGTGCCCCTTCCATGATGTAGCACTCCAAGCACCTCAGTCTTTCTCGAACCCTCCCACTGATCACCCTCCCTTCTTTGCTATTTCACTGTATTTTTCAAATATTATTAAAGGTGCCTATAGCATGAATCTATGGTTTGAATATTTGTCTCCTCCTAAACTCATGCTGAAGTTTAATCCCCAGTGTGTCAGTACTGAGAGGTGGAGACTTTAAGAGGTGATTGGGTCATGAAGGCTTTGCCCTCATGAATGGATAAATTCATTAATGGAATAATAGATTAATGGGTTAATGGATTAATATGGTATCATGGGAGCAGGACTGGTGGCTTTGTAAGAAGAGGAAGAGAGACCTGAGTAACCACGTGAGGATGCTCAGCTCCTTCCGCATATGATGCCCTCCATTGCCTTGGGACTCTGCAGAGAGTCCCCACCAGCAAGAAGATCCTCACCAGATGTGGTTCCTTGATCTTGGACTTCTCAGGCTCCATAACCATGAGAAATAAGCTCCTTTTCTTTATAAATTATCCAGTTTTAGATACTCTCTTATATGAAACAGAAATGAACTAGGACAGAAAATTGGAATTGAGAGTAGGGTGGTGCTGATAACGAATACCTGAAAAGGTAAAGGTGGCTTTTGAACTGGGTAATGGGCAGAGGCTGGAAGAATTTGGAGAAGCAGTCTAGAAAAAAGCCTGCATTCTGATAAGGGCTTAGAATTGGCTAGTTTGAATAATTTCAACGGGCTCCCAGGGTCTCAGTGGACTCCTAGAAGACTAGGGAAAGTTTGGAACTCCTTGGAGACTGGTTCAGTGGTCATGACCTGAATAAAATCTGGATAGTAAAGGCCATTCTAATGAGGTTTCAGATGGAACTCAGGAACAAGGTATTGAAAACGGTAGTAGCTGGGTGTGGTGGCTCACGCCTATAATCCCAGCACTTTGGGAGGCCAAGGTGGGTGGATTTCCTGAGTTCACAGGTTTGAGACCAGTCTGGGCAACATGGCAAATCCTTGTTTCTACAAAAAATACAAAAACTTGTTGGGTGCGATGCGGCATGCCTGTAGTCCAAGCTATTTGGGAGGCTGAGGTGGGAGGATGGCTTGAGCCTGGGGTTGCAGTGAGTGAGGTTGCAGTCTAAGTGACAGAGCCAGACGTTGTCTCAAAAAAAAAAAAAAGAAAAGAAAAGAAAGAAAACTGTAATAAAAGCTATCCTTCTTTCCTTGTTATAAACTGGCAAATAACTTGGCTGAACTGTGTCCATGGCCAAGGGCTTTGTGGAAGGCTGAACTTGAGATTGATGAATTAGGGTAGCTGGCAGAAGAAATATCCAAGCAGCAAAGCATTCAGGCTTCTGCCTGGCTGCTTTTAATTGCTTATGCTAAGCTGCAAGAGGGAAAATATGACTTGAAGATGGAATTTATGATCAAAAGAGAAGCAAAGTAGAAAGATTTAGAAAGCTCAGCCAGACCATGTAAAGGGTGAAAAAGCATGTTCGGGAGAGGAAACCAAGGGTATAGTCCAGCTACCTTTGCCAAAGAGATTAGCATGGATAGAAGGGAGCCAGGTGCTATTTCTTAAGACAGTGGGAGACAGACCCTGAAGGCATTTCACAGATCTTTGAGTCTGCCCCTCCCATCACAGGCCATTACAGGCCCACAGGCCTATAAGGGTACAGTGATTTCAAGGGAGGTACCCAATGCACACTCCACAGGCTTGCTGCCCTGGGCCACCTTGGAACTCTGCTCCCCAAATTCTGGTGCAGTGTTTCTTGGCCACTCTATCTGGAGTTCAAATGGCCCGAGGTGTTAAGTAAGCCTTGGCAGTGTCCATGTGGTGCTAATTCTGCAGGCTTGCAGAAAGCAAGAGCTGTGGAGGCTTGTCAGCCTTCAGCCAGATTTCAAGGAATGTTGCTAAAGCCTGGGAGCCCAGGCAGAGACCTGTTGCCGGGGCAGAGCCACTGCAGAAAGCCCCCACTAGAGCAATGCCAGAGTGAAAACGTGATGTTGGAGCTGCCACAGAGTCCTCACCTGGGCAATGCCTAGTAGAGCTGTGGAAGTGAGGCCACTACAGAAAGTCCCCACTGGGGCAGTTACCTAGTGGAGCCATGGGAGCCGGAGAGCCATCATGACCCCAGAACTGTTGAACCACTGGCAGCATGCAATCACTGTCTGGGAAAATTGCAGGTACTGGACTCTAACCCTTATGAGCAGCCATGTGGACTGCTCCAAGTAAAGCCATAGGGATAGGACTGCCTTAGGCCTTGGGGGCCTAATCCCCACCTCAGTCTCTCCAGGAAGTAGCACATGATAACAAGAGATTATTTTCCAGCTTTGAGGTCTGCCCTGCTGGGGTTTGGACTTTCTTGGGGCCCATTACTCCTTTATCCTGGCCTGTTTTTTCCTTTTGCCATGGGAATGTTTACTCTATGCCTGTCTCACCATTGTATCCTGGCAGTAAATAACTTGTTTTGATTTCAAAGGCTCATAGATGAGGCTCTGGAATTTAGACTTTTGAGTTGGTGCTGGAAGTAGTTTAGACTTTGGGTCTACGAGGATGGAATGAATGTATTTGTATAGGAGGAGGACGTGAGTTTTGGGGGGGCCGGTAAAAGAATGCTATGGTTTGAGTATTTGTCCCCTCCAAAACTCATGTTGAAATTTAATCCTCAACGTGGCAGCATTGAGAGGTGGGGACTTTAAGAGATGATTGGGTGATGAAGGCTCTGCCCTCATGTATGGATAAATCCACTAGTAGATTAATGGAATAATGAATTCATGGGTTATCATGGGAGTAGGACTTTATAAGAAGAGACAGTGAGACTTGAGCAGGCATCATCATGTGATGCCCTTTGCTCCCTCAGGACTCTGCAGAGTCCCTACTAATGAGAAAGCCCTCACCAGATGTGGCCCTTCAACCTTGGACTTAGACTCCATAACTGTAAGAAATAAATTTCTTTTCTTTGTAAATTACCCAATTTAAGATATCCTGTTATAGGCAACAGAAAATGGACTTAGACACGTACTCTTTCACATTCTTATTTAAGTGTCTGCTTTCTCTTACTGGACTGTAAGTTCTCTGATGGCAAGGACTCTATCCCTCTGTGTCCCCAGTGTGAAACAAACACTTGTGAAGTAGGTGCAAAGATGCTGTAGAAGCCCAATTTTTAGCAGAAGAAACCTGGATATCTGGATATAATCTGAGAAATAATAGGGCTTCTTAATTAGGGGACTATGTGATGATCACAGTGTATGCAAAGTTTTGTTTTTCTGGAGGTGCATGTTATGGGTGAGATGGGAACTGTTAAGTGGGGAGACTAGTTTTATGGTGAGAGCCTGGATTTGGCAATGGAAATTGACAAGGGATCAATCTGGGATACTCTGTTGAAGATACTACTACATAGGATCAAATGAGAGGAAAGAGCCAGATGTCCCTCTGTTATGGAGGCCAATGGCTGGCTTGTGTCCTGGCTTTGTCACCCTTTGGTTGTGCAACTTTGGGAAATTTACCTAGATTTCTGTGCTTCAGTTTCCTGAGCTCCAAAATGGGAGTAAAAGCTACTGTGGAAGTTGATGAAATGAAGCGGTCTTTAAAGCCAACAGGGTCTAACACTTAATAGGTGCTATATAAGTTAATCTAAGCCTATTTTGAAAGAGTTTGTATTATCTTTTGGAAATTATATGGGGATAATGCAAACATTTGTGTGTGTGTGTGTAGAGAGAGTGGGTGGGGCTGGAGGACCAGATATGCTAGCTTGTAATATTCTAGGAAACTAATTATCTGAGATAATTTATTTAAATTTGGGGCGATTTTGGTGCCATAAATGCCAGGATAAATGTATATATGAGCTGCATAAATACTATGGAGAAGGAGGTGGCTAAGCCTAGTGTGGTGGGGTATGGGATGAAGGGGAAGGAGTTGGAGCAGAAATAAAAGTTTAAAAACAATACTGTGGAGATCTTAAAAGAATTTTTTGTTTAAAAAAAAAAAACAGTAAACAGTACATCACAACTGAGGATCTCCAGGACCACTCAAAAAGTGTTCTGTGAATCTTTCAAATCAATAGCCCTAATTACTCCAGATAAAGGCGTGAAAGGACCTCAAGGTGACAGAGTTCTGTTAACAGCGAGAGAGCAGCATGGTCAAAGGCAGTGGATAGATAATCTGGAATTTTCCAGGATGGCAAGAGGATAAATGAATTTTAATTTTAATAAATGGAAATTGGGACAGAGAGAGTAGGTGGTTAGAAAAGACTTTAAGAAAAATTTACTTTAAATATTTACAAAATATTTAAAAAATATTTTGTTTTTAATTGAAGGTTAGGGGACTTTTCTGTATGTTTCTTTTTAGGTTTCCCTTAAGAATTGTCTGAATTCTGACATTTGGATTGTTTGATTATTCCACATGGAATTGTGTGTTAGGGTAAGACTTTTTAACTTAAGCACATAAAGAACCTTTGATTGCCACTCCGAGAGGTTCAAGATGAAGGGTAAAGTTTCAGAAAATATTGATTTGGTTTCTAATTCTTTGAATCTTTATGTCTACTTCTACAATCCTCATTACTAATTAGCTTCAGAAGTAGTTTTGCCTCAGAACCTGAAAATGGTCTCTCTGTTTATACATTTTCTAATTAGAAATATACATATGGACATACATACTATGTATAGTAATATACACAGTATGTGTATCTATATTCATATAAGTATATATATAGTAGACTATACTTATATAGTCTATATGTATATAGATTTATATATACATCAACCAATTATGTACAGATAGAACATCTTGACTACTAAGATGTCAACTCTCCTTTTTCCTTCCTTTTTTCCTCCTTCCCTTCCACTTTATGAAAAATATTCTTTCATATCAGTAAAGGTAAATGTATATTATTTCTGATGTCACAGTTGCTTTAGATAATTCTAAACAGCTGATACAGATACCTTCTTTACCATGACATAGAATGAAGAATGGGAATTGATAATTGACAAGATTACAAATACTCTAATTTTTTTAAATCAAAAAATGTAATAGCAATAGCTATTCTGAATTGTAGCAGATAAGAGATCCTGCTGATTACAATGGAGGGTTAGTGTCACCATTCTGACTTTCTGGAGAGGTCCTGTCTCCTCAGGTACGTCCTGTCTGCCTCAGTCATCATGGGACAGAGAACCTCCTTGGGTTCTAGGGATCCTCCAGATCAAGGACTCTTAATCTGGTGCATCAGAAAGACCTTGAACTCCATAAAGTTAATGCAAATATTACAGCTACTTTATTGTGGTAAAATACTTATAACATGACATCTACCCTCTTAACAAAATTTTAACTATAAGCATAATGTCGTACAGCAGATATTTAGAACTTTTTCATCTTGTACAACTGAAACTTTATACCCATTGAACAGCAACTCCCTACTTCCACCTCCCTCCAGCTTTTGCAACCATCATTCTACTTTTTGTTTCTGTGAGTCCGACTACTTTAAAAACCTCATATAAATGAAATCATGCAGTCTTGTCCTTCTGTGACTGGCTGATTTCATGTAGCATGATGTCCACTTTTGTGGAAAACAGTATGGAGGTTCTTCAAAAAATTAAAAAACAGAACTACCATCCAGCATTCCCATTTCTGGGTGTTTATCCAAAAGAGCTGAAATCAGGATTTGGAAGAGATATTTGAACTCCCATGTTCATTGCAGCATTACTTGCAACAGCCAAAAGGTTGAAACCACCTTAATGTCTATTGATTGATGACTGAATAAAGAAAATTTGATACACGCATACAATGGAATATTACTCATCCATACAAAGAAGGAAATCCTGTCACATACTACCACACGAATTATAGCCATGCCTTAAGGGAAAATTCTGTGGGAAACTTAGCTCTCTATCACATTCTGGAAGGAATCTGCCATACAAACAAAGTTAAACATCACTGCATTAAGGCATGCCTAACAATGGACAAATTCAAAGAAGTTAAACTTGACTTACTTTGTCATTTCATGTTTGGGCCTGCTCCAGATAATTAATGTGCTCATGACACTCTCCCTGCCCAACTTTTAAAAGGTCTTTTTCTGTAGGTGATTACTCCAGTCTGGTCTTGCTAGGTAGAGCTCCAGTGGGGACACTAACATCCTATCTCTTTTTTTTTGAGACCAAGTCTCGCTCCGTCACCCAGGTTGGAGTGCAGTGGCACAATCTTGGCTCACTGAAACCTCCGCCTCCTGGGTTCAAGCGATTCTTCTGCCTCAGTCTTCCGAGTAGCTGGGACTACAGGCGCCTGCCACCACGCCTGGATAATTTTTGTATTTTTTTTAGTAGAGACAGGGTTTCACCATATGGGCCATGCTGGTCTTGAACCCCTGACCTTGTGATCTGCCTGCCTTGGCCTCTCAAAGGGCTGGGCTTACAAGCATGAGCCACTGCACCCGGCTACTTGCATCCTATCTTATGGAAACATACTTATTCTATTTTCTCAGCGCACTATTCTTTGCTAGGGAAATGCAAATAAACTGAGCTGACATGTCATGGTTTGTCTTTCTCAGATGTGAGTATTTCTTCAGGGAATTTCAATGACCTAAACAGATAAAAGCAGACAGTAGAGATTTGGGGCTCAAGAGCAAGTTAGAGTGGTAGATAAGGCTGTAACAGTGACGTTCTTCTCAACTCTTCTAAAGAAGTCATCGAACATGTGCCTTCTCTATATGCAAGACTGATCTACCTACTTAAAAAAGAAGAAAATAATCCATTGGACAATGCCATATAAGATTATTTTTTTGCATCTTTAAGAAAGTCTTCTTAAAATTAATGGGTTTTTTTGGTAGGAAATGTAGCCATTAAAATAATTGCCTTTCTTAGTACCAAAGTCTCAATAGTTAAAGGTCAAGGGTTCTGTTGGTTTTTCTTCTCTGTAAGATCTTGTGGCAGATTTCAGTCACATATGACTGAAGAATAAATAATAAATCTTGGATGAAAGTTTAATTTTTTTCAAAACAGGACACTTCTCATGGTCCTAATTATTTTTGAAGCCATTCTCTATTAACATTATGAAAAGGATTTGGTAGTGGGAAAAGAAGTTCCAAACTTGTTTGACACATAGCTCCCATCTGGCTTTTAGTAAGTTTTTTTTTTTTTTTAAAGGTGTCTTGGTCCATTGTGCTGCTATAATAGAATACCTGAGACTCGACAATTTAAAATGAACAGATATTTATCGGCTCAGAGTTCTGGAGGCTGGGAAGTACAATATCAAGATGCTGGCTGTTTGCGAGGGTCTTCTTGCTACATCATTTCATGGCAGAAGGTGAGAGGATGAGAGAGAGCAAGAGGGGGCTGAACTTGCCCTTTTAATAATGGCACCAATTCCACCCATGAGGGTGGAACTCTCCTGGCCTCAACACCTTTGAATGGTCCCACATCATTAAAGCTGCTATAATAGCAATTAAATTTCAACGTGAGTTTTGGAGGGGCAAACATTGAAACTATAGTGTAAAGGAGACCTTACCCTTTTATATAATCCTTAGTAAAACTTGTGTAATTCATGTGATGGAGACTGCTAATATCTGGTTATATTGGGAAGCCTGGATATTTCCTATACATTTTAAGTATTGGATAAACTTAAGAATATTCTGTATGGAATACTTTCTCCTTGGAATCTAAATCATTTTTCTGATTTAGAAACTAAGGAGAAGCCTGTAGTCATTGGCTTAAAAATTGATTGCAAATGAATTTGTAGAAATAGTACTTCCCATCCCAACTTCACTTCTATTTTACATCAGTTTTTTTTTACATAACAGATGTGACATTTAAATATTTCTCTAATGTTATGGCATAATGAACTTTGTCAAAGAGCCATATGGTTTATGCAAACACAAAGATAATCTTGGAACATTGACATATGTAAGCTTAATTTAAAAAGTCTGTGAAAATAGTGAAAAGCAGATGGAGAGTTGCCATGGAAATTACTAACACTTAGAGGAAGAAAAATATTACTTTAGGGTCATTGTGATTTCTAAAGGAATGGTCAGACTTGCAAAATTGTTTTCCTACCCAATTGTCAGTAATAAGAACAGATGTTGGCAGGTAAATATATTTTTTATTTATCTATGATTTTATGATTTCATTGCATTCTGAATATATTACAGGTATGCACATTTTTATTGGTAAAGACTTTTAGTAGTGGAAGAAAACCTAACTATTTACCACTACTTTAAATAAGAAATGTTCTTTTCAATTTTTCTGAATGAAAGTACAAGTTGTGACTTATTAGTTTTTGTTCTCCTTATGTAGGTTTTTATCTTGATATAAGATAAAATTAGTATCAGAATGACATAGTCTTTAAAGGAAGATGACTAAAATTTGCTCTTATAGATTAATTGTACCAATTGTAAAAAATAGAGAGAAGTCTAGATAGCTCAATAAAAGTAATGAAAAAACCTTTTAGGCCAGATTCTTTATTAGAAATTATAATTGGTAGACACTGTTCTTTACCATAGCTTAGTCATAGAGAAAGTTTAAAAATCTCAATAGGAAGTCATTTGCACTGCTCATTTTGTACCAGCAATTATTTGTCACCTGATTGGTTTACATATTCCTTTCCATGACCTTTTGAAAAGTCAGTAACTAAACTCTAATTCTTTCTCTTTTCTTCTGGGGCAATTTCAGTTGCTGTGGTTCTCATGGAATAGACTAATCAGAAGTGGGAAGGAATTAAAGTTGGGGCCAGGCAGTTTTGGAACATCAACATAACATTTGGTAAAATGTGAAGCTGAATTAACGCTGTTTTTGATGTTGAAAATGAAATATCAAGAATAAAGGGATAAATATCTATGATTCCAGCCTGTAGGAATTCATAAAAACTTGTTTCTTTGCAAAACACTAAAATTATACAATAAGATTCAATGGGAATTTAAAATGAGGATGCTGGGATCAACTAATGCAGATGGATTAGCATTTAAGTTGTTTTTTTCTTTGTTCTTTCTTTCCTTTCCTTTTTCTTTTTAAAGATTTGGATGGCAAATCGTCTTTCTGCAATTGTTTTATGGCTGCCATTGCAATTAAGAAATGGAAAATAAATTTCTGAAATCCAACAAAGTCTGATCTTATCAGCATCAGAACCATGTATGGAAAAATCCTCATAAGTGGAGCGGTTGAACCTTGGAAATATATCAGCCTTAGAAAATTGCAGCTGGAGACATCTGTCATTTGTGAGAGTGAAGGTTTAGTTGGCTTCATACCTGAGCTAGGGGTTCTTGAGATCCCGCATTTGTTTTAGGTGAAGAGAAATCAGTGTTTCTCTCTTGTGAAATGCTTTGGATGTTTGAGGAAAAATACACGTTTATTGAAGTATAACAAATATACAGAAAAGTGTACAGACCACAGGTCATAGTTTTATCAATTTCCACAAAGGAAGTTACTAATACCCTGAAAAATAAATACGCTATGATTAGAAGCCCAAAGTCCATTCTGGTATAACCATCCAGTCTTTACAGCCCCAAATGTAACCACCACCTTGACTTTTTTTTTTTTTTAAGATGGAGTTTTGCTCTGTTGCCCAGGCTGGCGTGCAATGGTGTGATCTCGGCTCACTGCAACCTCCACCTCCTGGGTTCAAGCAATTCTTCTGCCTCAGCCTCCTGAGTAGCTGGGATTACAGGTGTGCGCCACCATGCCCGGCTAATTTTGTATTTTTAGTAGAGACGGGTTTTCACCATGTTGGTCAGGCTGGTCTCAAACTCCTGACCTCAGATGATTCGCCCACCTCGGCCTCCCAAAGTGCTGGGATTACAAGCGTGAGCCACCGCGCCCGGCCCATCTTGACTTCTAAACTGTGGAATAGTTTTGCCTGATTCTGGAATTTATATAAATGTAACCAAAGAGGATATACTTTTTGGGTCTGTCTCTGTTAGCTGAACATTATGTTTGTAAGATTTATTCCTGGTGTTGCATGTAGCAAATCTGTGTCATCCTCACTGCTCTATAGTACTAACTATTCTGTTGTATGAAAAGTCCACAATTTTTTCATTAATATTAACAATGTTCCTATAAACATTCTTATATATGTTTTTTAGGGAAGATAGAGACACATTTGTGTGTGTGCGTGTGTGTGTGTGTGTCTGTGTGTATACATACTAAGGAGTGGGACTGCTGGAGCATATGGTAATCATTTCTAGTGGAAACTGCTGAATAGTTTTTCCCAAGAAGTTTTATGTGAATTCCACGTGCTTTTCATCCTTGTCAACTCTTGGTACTGTCATTTTTATTTTTACCCTTAATGGCAGATGGTCATGGTGTCTCATTCTTGTTTCAGCTGAAGAAGCTGAGTGCCTTTAGATATGTTTACTGGCCCTTTGGATATCCTCTTTTGCAAAGTGTCTATTCAAGTTTCTTGGCCAGTTTTTCTATTGGATTGTCTGTATTTTTCTTATTGATTTTAGGAGTTCTCTTGTATTCTGAATCGGAGCCTTTTGTCAGTAAGATGTATGGAAACATCTTCCACTCTGGGGCTTAACTTTTTACTTCTTAGTGATGTCTTTGATGAACAGACATTATTAATTTTAATGTAATATAATTGATCAATTTTTGTTTCTTTTATGGTTAGTCCCTTTTAAATTCTGTTTAATAAATCTGTTTAATAAATTTTATATTTTTTGTTTTTTATAAATTTTATTAAAATATTCTTTTATGATTTATTCCAGAAGTCCTATTTTTTAAAACAAATTTAATTGATATAATTATACAGTCAGGTGTGGTGGCTCATGCCTGTAATACCAGTACCTTGGGAGGCTGAGGCGGGCAGATTACTTGGGCCTAGGAGTTCAACATGGGGAAACTCCCTCTCTACAAAAAATACAAAAATTAGCTGGGTATGGTAGCGTGTGTCTGTAGTCCTAGCTACTTGGGAGGCTGAGGTGGGAGGATCACTGGAGCCTGGGAGGTCGAGGCTGCAGTGAACCGAGATCTCAGCACTGCACCACAGCCTGGGCAACAGAGCAAGACCTTGTCGCAACAAAAATAGTTATACATATTTTTGGGGTACATGTGATATTTTGATACATGTATACAATGTGTAACAATCAGGGTAACTGGGATATCCATCACCTCAAACATTTATCTTTTCTTTGTGTTGGGAATATTATAATTATCTTCTAGCTATTTTGATATGTACAATAAATTATTCTTAATTGTAATTTCCTTACTGTACTATTGAATGTTAGAACTTATTCCTACTATTTAACTGCACTTTTGTACCTATTAACTAACTTCTTTTCATGCCCCCTTCTCCCTTCCCTTCCCAGCCCCTGGTAACCAGCATTCTATCCTCTACCGCCATGGGATCCACTTTTTTAGCTCCCACAGATGAATGAGAACATGTGATATTTGACTTTCTGTGCGCCAAGAAGCTCAGTTTTTTAGCTTTCACATATGGATAGATCTACAGTATATCTGGAACTGGTATTTGCATATGAGGTGAGGCAGAAGCTCAAGATTCACATTTTCCCCTGTGGTTACCCAACTGATTCATATCCAGTTGACCCAGCAACACTGACTAAAAAGAATATCCTTTTCCTAACTAATCGTGTGTTACTTTAATCATACATCAAGTGGACTCTTTTCTTTTCCATTGACTAATATCTATCCGTTCACTAGTTCTCTTAATTACTGCAGCAATGTAATAAGTCTTGATACCTGAAAGTGAAAGACTGACTGTTCTTTGTATTACTATACAAATATTTGAACTAGCTTGTTAAATTCATTAAAAAAATATTTAGCTGGGATTTGGACTGGGATTGCACTGAATTTATAGATCAATTTGGGAGAAAATGATAATTTTACAATATTGAGTCTTCTAATTTATGAATATAATATCTCTCTCCCAATAATTTTTGTTATTTTTTATTTTATTTATTTTATTTTTGGGGACAGGGTCTTGCACTGTCACCCAGGTTGGAGTACAGTGGCACAATCATCTCTCACAGCAATCTTAACCTCCTGGGCTCAATCAATTCTCCTACCTCAGCCTTCCAAGTAGCTAGGACTACAAACGTGTGCCACTAGACCTGGCTAATTTTTGTTTGTTTGTTTGTTTTGGAGAGATGGGGTTTCGCTATGTTGCCCAGGCTGTTCTCAAACTCCTGGTCTTTAGCAATGTGCTCACCTTGGCCTCCCAAAGTGCTGGGATTACAGGCATGAGCCACCATGCCCAGCCAACATTTTGTATTTTTTTGGAGTAGAGATGTTACACTTCACTCTTTAGATTTATTTCAAAGTACTTGATGATTTATTCCAGAATAAATGATTTATTTATTCATTTTTGTGATAAAGTGACTTGTATTTAGTAAAATTCTCATGAATGTGCTATCAAGTTCCATATAGCAGTATGGTTACCCAGCCAATTCTGGAATGCAGAAAAACTTGGAGTATGTCAGTTGTGTCTTCTCCCAATCTTCTGTTTTTACAACAGAAGCAGAAGAGGAGGGATTGTAGGGTAATCTTCTTTATTTTTAAATTTATTTTTCCATAGGTTATTGGGGTACAGGTTGTATTCGGTTACATGAATAAGTTCTTTAGTGGAGCTTTGTGAGATTTTGGTGCACCCATCACCCGAGCAGTGTACACCGTATCCTATTTGTAGTCTTTTATCCCTCACCCTGCCCCTACCGTTCCCTTCAAGTCCCCGAAGTCCATTGTATCATTTTATGCCTTTGCGTCCTCATAGCTTAGCTCCCACATATCAGTGAGAACATACGGTGTTTGATTTTCCATTCCTGAATTACTTCACTTAGAATAATAGTCTCCAGTCTCAACCAGGTCACTGCAAATGCTGTGAATTCTTTCCTTTTTATGGCTGAGTAGTATTCCATCATTCTTCTACATGTGGCTAGTCATTTGTTGAAAAGGGTGTCCTTTCCCCACTTTATGTTTTTGTTTGTTTTGTCGAAGATCAGTTGGCTGTAAGTATTTGGGTTTATTTTTGGGTTCTCTATTCTGTTCCATTGGTCTATGTGCCTATTTTAATATTAGTACCAAGCTGTTTTGGTGACTATAGCCTTATAGCATAGTGTGAAATCACGTAGTGTGATGCCTTCAGATTTGTTCTTTTTGCTTAGTCTTGCTTTGGCTATGCAGGTTCTTTTTTGGTTTCATATGACTTTTAGAATTGTTGTTTCTAATTCTGTGAAGTATAATGGTGGTATTTTGATGGGGATTGTGTTGAATTTGTGGATTGCTTTTGGCAGTATGGTCATTTTCACAATATTGATTCTACCCATCCATGAGCATGGGATGTGTTTCCATTTGTTTGTGTCATCTATGATTTCTTTCAGCAGTGTTTTGTAGTTTTCCTCGTAGTGGTCTTTTGCCTCCTTGGTTAGGTATATTCCTAAGTATTTTTTTTTTTTTTTTTTGCAGCTATTGTAAAAGGAGTTGAGTTCTTGATTTGACTCTCCACTTGGTCGCTGTTGGTGTATAGAAGAGCTATTGATTTGTGTACGTTAATCTTGCATCTGGAAACTTTGCTGAATTCTTTTATTAGTTCTAGGAACTTTCCAGAGGAGTCCTTAGGGCTTTCAAGGTAAATGATCATATCATCAGCAAACAGTGACAGTTTGACTTCCTCTTTACCTATTTGGATGCCCTTTATTTCTTTCTCTTGTCTGATTGCTCTGGCTAGGACTTCTAGTACTATGTTGAAGAGGAGTGGTGAGAGTGGGCATCCTTGTCTTGTTCCGGTTCTCTGAGGGAATGCTTTCAACTTTTCCCCATTCAGTATTATGTGGCTGTGGGTTTGTCATAGATGGCTTTTATTACATTGAGGTATGTCCCTTGTATGCCAATTTTGCTGAGAGTTTTAATCATAAAGGAATGCTGGATTTTGTCAAATGCTTTTTTTGCGTCTTTAAGATGATCGTGTGATTTTTGTTTTTAATTCTGTTTATGTGGTGTATCACAATTATTGACTTGTGTATGTTAAACCATCCCTGCATCTGTGGTATGAAACCCACTTGATCATGGTGCATTATCTTTTCGACATGTTATTGGATTAGTTAGCTAGTATTTTGTGAAGGATTTTAGCATCTATGTTCATCAGGGACATCAGCCTGTAGTTTTCTTTTTTGGTTATGTCCTTTCCTGGTTTTGGTATTAGGGTAATGCTGGCTTCATATAATGAAATAGGGAGAGTTCCCTCTTTCTCTATCTTGTGGAATAGTGTCAAAAGGATTGGAACCAATTCTTTGAATGTCTGGTAGAATTCTGCTGTGAATCCATCTGGTCCCGAACTTTTTTTTGTTGGTAATTTTTAAATTACCATTTCAATCTCACTGCTTGTTATTGGTCTGCTCAGGGTATCTAATTCTTCCTGATTTAAGGTGGGAGGGTTGTATTTTTCCAGGAATTTATCCACCTCTTCTAGGTTTTCTAGTTTATGTGGGTAAAGGTGTTCATAATAGCCTTGAATGATCTTTTGTATTTCTGTGGTGTCAGTTGTAGTATCTCCTGTTTTGTTTCTTATTGAGGTTATTCAGATTTTCTCTCTTTTTTTCTTGGTTAATCTTGCTAATGGTCTATTAATTTTATTTATCTTTTCAAAGAACAAGCTTTTTGTTTCATTTACCTTTTGTATTTTTTGGTTTCAATTTCATTTTATTCTGCTCTGATCTTGGTTATTTCCTTTCTTCTGCTGGGTTTGGATGTGGTTTGTTCTTGTTTCTCTAGTTCCTTGAGGTGTGACCTTAGAGTGTCAGTTTGTGTTCTTTCAGTCTTCTTGATGTAGGCCCTTAGGGCTGTGAACTTTCCTTTTAGCACTGCCTTTGCTGTATCCCAGAAGTTTTGATAGGTTGTGTCATTGTCATTCAGTTTGAAGAATTTTTAAATTTCCATCTTGATTTTGTTTTTGACCCAATGATCACTCAGGATCAGGTTATTTAATTTTCATGTATTTGCATGGTTTTCAAGGTTCCTTTTAGAGTTGATTTCCAGTTTTATTTCACTGTGGTCTGAGAGAGTGCTTGATATAATCTCAATTTTCTTAACTTTATTGAGGCTCATTTTGTGGCCTATCATATGGTCTATCTTGGAGAAAGTTCCATGTGCTGTTGAATAGAATGTGAATTCTGCAGTTGTTGAAAGAAATGTTCTGTATATATCTGTTAAGTGCATTTGTTCCAAGGCAGAGTTTAAATCCATTGTTTCTTTGTTGACTTTCTGTCCTGATGACCTGTCTAGTGCTGTCAGTGGTGTATTGAAGTCCCCCACTATTATTGTATTGCTGTCTGTCTCATTTCTTAGGTCTATTAGTAATTGTTTTATAAATTTGGGAGCTCCAGTGTTAGGTGCATATATGTTTAGGATTGTGATATTTTCTTGTTGGACAAGGCCTTTTACTGTTATATAATGTGTCTTTAAACCACTGTTGCTTTAAAGTTTTTTTTTTTCTAATACAAGAATAGCTACCCCTGCTCACTTTTGGTGTCCATTTTCATGAAATGCCTTTTTCCATCCCTTTACTTTAAGTTTATGTGAGTCCTTTTGTGTTAGGTGAGTCTCCTGCAGGCAGCAGATAGTTGGTTGGTGAGTTCTTATCCATTCTGCAGTTCTGTATCTTTTAAGTGGAGCATTTAGGACATTTATATTCAATATTAGTATTGAGATGTTAGGTACTGTTGCATTCATTGTACTATTTGTTGCCTGTGTACCTTGGTTTTTTTGTTTGTGCTTTTTAACTTGTATTTTTGTTTTATAGGTCCTGTGTGATTTATGCTTTAAAGAGGTTCTGTTTTGATGTGTTTCCAGGATTTGTTTGAAGATTTAGAGCTCCTTTTAGCAGTTCTTGTAGTGGTGGCTTGGTAGTGGTGAATTCTCTCAGCATTTGTTGGTCTGAAAATGACTATCTTTCCTTCATATATGATGCTTAGTTTCACTGGATACAAAATCCTTGGCTGATAATTGTTTTGTTTGAGGAGGCCAAAGATAAGGCCTCAATCCCTTCTAGCTCGTAGAGTTTCTGCTGAGAAATCTGCTGTTAATCTGATAGGTTTTCTTTTATAGGTTACCTGGTATCTTTGTCTCACAGCTCTTAAGATTCTTTCCTTCATTTTAACTTTAGATAACCTGATGACAGTGTGCCTAGGCAATGACCTTTTTTTGATGGATTTCCCAGGTGTTCTTTATGCTTCTTGTATTTGGATGTCTAGGTCTCTAGCAAGGCTGGGGAAATTTTCCTCAATTATTCCCCTAAATATGTTTTCCAAACTTTCAGATTTCTCTTCTTCCTCAGGAACACCATTTATTCTTAGGTTTGGTCATTTAACATAATCTCAGACTTCTTGGAGGCTTTGTTTATATTTTCTTATTCTTTTTTGTCTTTGTAGGATTGGGTTAATTCGAAGACCTTGTCTTTGAGCTCTGAATTTCTTTCTTCTACTTGTTCAATTCTATAGCTGAGGCTTTCCAGAGCATTTTGCATTTCTCTAAGTGGGTCCAATGTTTCCTGAAGTTTTGATAGTTTTTTGTTTTGCTATTTCCTTGAATATTTTTCCCTTCACTTCTTCTATCATTTTTTGAATTTCCTTGTATTGGGCTTCACCTTTCTCTGGTGCCTCCCTGATTAGCTTAATAACTAACCTCCTGAATTCTTTATCAGGTAAGTCAGGGATTTCTTCTTGGTTTGGATCCATTGCTGGTGAGCTAGTGTGATTTTTTTGGGCGGGGGGCTGGGTGGGTGTCGAAGAGCCTTGTTTTATCATATTACCAGAGTTGATTTTCTGGTTCCTTCTCATTTGGGTAGCCTCTGTCAGAGGGAAGGCCTAGGGCTGAAGACTGTTGTTCAGATTCTTTTGTCCCATGGGGTGCTCCCTTGATGTAGTACTCTCCCCCTTTTCCTGTGGATGTGGCTTCCTGTGAGCTGAGCTGCAGTGATTGTTATCTGTCTTCTGGGTCTAGCCACCCAGCAAGTCTACCTGGCTCTGGGTTGGTGCTGGGGGTTGTCTGCACATAGTCCTGTGATGTGAACTGAATATGGGTCTCTCAGCTATGGATACCAGCACCTCTTCTGGTGGAGGTGGCAGGGCAGTGAAATGGACTCTGTGAGGGTCCTTAGCTTTGGTGGTTTAATGTTCTATTTTTGTGCTTCTTGGCCTCATGCCAGGAGGTGGCGCTTTCCAGAGAGCATCAGCTATGGTAGCATGGAGAGAACTGTCGGTAAGCGGGGGCCCCAGAACTCCCAGGAGTGTATGCCCTTTGTCTTAGGCTACCAGGGTGGGTAGGGAAGGCCCATCAGGTGGGGGCAGGGCTAAGCGTGTTTGAGCTCAGGCTCTGCCTGGGCGGGTCTTGCTGTGGCTGCTGTAGGGAATGGTGGTGAGGGTCCCAGGTCAATAGACTTGTGTTCCTAGGAGGATTATGGCTGCCTCTGCTGAGTCACGCAGATTGTCAGGGAAGTGGGGGAAAGCCAGCAGTCACAGGTCTCACCCAGCTCCCATGCAATCTGACCGGCTGGCCCACCATGCCCCCTAACAGCCCCAAGTCTCTTTCCAGGCACTGGGCGAGCAGGGCTTAAGAACTTTCCCCGGGCTACCCGCCTCCCAGCTGTGAAAGGAAAGGGTTTTGGTTCTTCCCCCACCTGTGGAGTCTGCACACCGGATTTGGATTTGCGGCATCCCCTGAATTCTGACCAGGAGGCTTCTTGCCCTGTTCAAATTGTTACAAAGTTCAGCTGGAGACTTCCTTTTCTCTGTGGCATTTTCTCCTGCGCCTCTGGCCGCCCTCCCAAAGGATCCCTGCGGTGCCAGGTAGGAATGGCCTGCTTGGGGGTCCAGCAAGCTCCCAGGGCGTTTCTCACTGCTTCCTTTACCCCTCTGTTTCGCTCGGCTATCTAAATTGACTCAGCTCCAGGTAAGGTCGGAAACTTCTCTTGCAAACTAGACCTTCAATTGCCCCAGTGGGGGGTGTGTTCGGGGGTGGAGGACCTCCCTTTCCCACTTCCGCAGTTTGGGCCCTTACAGCATTTGGGGTGTCTCCCGGGTCCTGCAGGAGCAATCCGCTTCCTTCAGAGGGTCTGTAGGTCCTGGGGATTCCTAGTTTGTTCTTGCAGTTGTTTCAGAGCTAAAATTCACAATGCGAGCCTCCACACACTGCTCTGTCCATCTGATTCGGAGCTGCAATCTAGTCCTGCCTCTTGTCCGCCATGGTGATTCTTTAATGCTTTTTAAATGTTATTTTTCAAATTATATTTTCTATTTGTTTGTTGCCAGTATATATAATATTATATAGTCATGCTTTTTCTAAAATGATAAGACTTTAGTAAGGAACAAATATTATTTACTTTTAATATGGAATATTGCCTATTAATGACATAACATATTCAAAAGGTAACAATTAGAGCAACACCTAAAATCTCCAACTGTTCTCAGCGTTTGCCTAGTTTGATTACAGTTCTTGTTGTGCATTGAGCAGAAGTGTAACAATTCCTCTTTCCAAACATCTTTGATGGTAGAAGATCCCTAGATCTGTGCATGATTTCCCAGATACTTTAAAAGTTGCTACAACTTTTAGCTGTTGCCTGTTCCGTATTGATGATGACCAGTGACTAGCTCTTGGTAACTAACTAGATCTTTTTTGTATCTTCTCTTCCTCTTTGCCTGGGGTAGGTATTATTTTCTATATAGAAAGTCTACAGTTTTTTTCCCTCAGTAAGAAGAGATTAGGAGCTTCATTTTCATCACATGATCCTCCTTTGATCTAAGCAGGAGATTTCTTTTTCATCCACATCCTGTCTTTCTCACTGAAGTCTTTAAAATGCAAGCTGGTATATACAATATTTGTTTCATTTGAGTATATGTATTATATATATTCACTGATTGTTTTAAGATTATCTTTTAATTCTTTTTTTTTTCTCAAAATATGGCTGAGAACTACCTGCATCACAACTAGTCATGGTGCTTGTAAAAAGTGCAGATTTTTTAGTTTCTCTCCAGAGCTATGAATAAGCAATTCTGAAGATGTGGTTAGGGACCATTTTATTTTATATTTTGTTTTGTTTTATTTATTTTTGAGGCAGTCTTTTTATTTTGAGACAGGTCTTACTCTGTTGCCTAGGGTGGAGTGCAGTGGTGCTATAATAGCTCACTACAGCCTTGAACTCCTGGGCTCAACTGATCCTCCCTCCTCAGCCTCCCAAGTAGCTATAAATCTTTTAAACAAACAACAAATAAAAAAGACCAGTTGTTTGGAAGCAATTTATCCTGATTTATCAAAACTGTAGACATGAAGAGCCCTAAGAAGTGCCATTTAAGGTATTAGAAATAATTCCACATGGAAATTCATGCTTCATTTTAGTGGTGAATCATTCTGTAAACATCCAGTGCTTGAACTGGGAGGAAGTGAGAGATAGTAATGTGCTCTTTTCGGTGACTTAAAAACTGTTCTCTGCTGAAGAATGCTTCGGTTTAACGCTTGCCATCTTTTTCCTACAAAGGGGGGTGAAGTGGATGTTGGGAAGTGCACTCAAATTCCCCTTCAGCACTGAGGGAATTTATTCCCCCATTGTTTGCCCTCTGATGAAGAAAGCCACTTTGCCAAGGTTATGACCCCTTCCTGAGGTAGCCTGCATCCAATGACAGGTTGATATCTGGTATAAAGACCCAACCACTCGTCCCAACTCAGAAAAAACATCACAGAACTAGTCTAGCCTCAGAACTGCCTGTGAGTCAGCTGAGGTCTTTCTTGAGATGGCTTCTCTGCCCAGTTTCTCACTCTCCCCAATCCTGCTTCATTTCCTTACCCCACAGTTATCAATCACTCCCAGACAAACTTCCTGCATGCTAACCTCTGACTCCAAGGCTGTTTCTCATGGAATCCAACCTGCAATATAGGGTATTGAGAAGGCATATTTTCATAGCTGTAGGGTGGAAGTCACAATTAGTGTACACAGTGGGTTTAAATACTGATAAGCATAGTAACGATTCCCAGTTGTAGAATACTAAAGAGACCCTAGAGATTCAGCAGTTATTTAGATCAGTAGTTCTTAAACTTGTACCAAGATATGTACCAGAATATCTTCAACAGAGTGTTTTTTTTTTTTGTTTTAAATATGATTTCCTCAGCTTTACTCCAGACTTTCTGAATCATGATCTTTAGGGGTGAGACCCAAGATTAAAAAAATAATTTCCGGCAGGTGTGGTGGCTCACACCTGTAATCCTGGTACTTTGGGAGGCTGAAGTGGGTGGATCACTTGAGGTCAGGAGTTCGAGATCAGCCTGCCCAACATGGTGAAACCCTGTCTCTACTAAAAATACAAAAGTTAGCTGGGGGTAGTGGCACAAGCCTGTAATCCCAGCTACTGGGGTGGCTGAGGCACAGAGAACTGCTTGAACCTGGGAGATGGAGGTTTCAGTGAGCCTAGATTACACCACTGCACTCCAGGCTGGGCGACAGAATGAGACCCTGTCTCAAAATAATAATAATAATAATAATGATAATAATAATAATAATAATTTCCCGTCTATAGATCAGCACTTTAAAAATGACTGGCCAGAAATAAAAAGTTTATAAGTGAGAAAAAATTACAACCCCAAGTGCCTAAGCCCTTATTTTTGCTATATGTATTTTTAATGACTGAAGATTAAGGTCCTACTGAACATGGAGACATGTAAAAAGTGTTGGGTAAGTGGAATGAATGAGAGAACAAACCTGCCATCCTCATACAGTTTGATTATTGCCTCTCTTGTGGAGGTAGTCATGTCTAATAACCCATGGGACATTTAGACAAACATTAGCAGACTCCATGACCAATATAGGAAAAAACTCATACTAAAGCTGCTCCTGCAATGCACAGATTGCCTCAGGAAGTACTAGTGAGTTTTCCATCATTTAAGGCCACTCAAGCAGAATATGGATGGCCTATTGTTCCTTCAGCGGGGATTTCTGCACAGGGAAAGAAGTTTAGATTGTCTGGAAGAGTCTATGATGCAAAAGGCAGATGGGGAATCTATATCATCAGAGAGGAGAGAGGACAATTACGGTGGGAATGCTTAAGTAAGGCCTGAGAGCATTTAACTATGATTTTCAGCACATCAACTTTGGAAGAGAGCACGACCTTTGCTAGGCTTATAGAGAAAAATGAATGAGTGCTGTGATATATCTTCAAAAAAATAACACTGGTTAATCTTACATGGAAAGGATACTATAGGAAGGCCGTGTGTGTGAGTGAGATACAGTATGAGTGGTCTCTTTCCCACCCTATACCCAGGACAGTTCACATAGTCAAATTCCACTGGGACTCTAATTGAGAGAGCAGAGCTGTTTTTCTTAATGAAATTCAAGTTTTTCCCCTAGAGATGAGCTCAGAACAAAAATTGGACTATGTTTTCTTATAGAACAGCTCAATACAGGTCACAGTGGGATAAATTTCACATACTTAATTGAATCTTTTTGTGAATGGCATTCTTTAATGAATTTTTAATAGAAGGTACAGTGTTTTCATTTAGTAGCAATAAAAAGAATTGCTTCATAAACATTTTAATAGAAAATTTATATATTGAAAGCTGCAATGCTTACTCAAGAGGTTATACCATGTTTATTCCCCAAAAGCAGATAGTGTTATCAGTATGTGGCCTCCAGGTATTGTCCTTACAGTCTCCAGTGTTCAAGTTGTGTCAATGGACAGGAGAGCTGTTTAAAATTCCTTTTTGAAAAGAATCCATTTGGGGAAGAGTATATTATCAGGGTAATTTTTGAAGGCAAATATTCAATCATTTTGATTTAAACTCAGTGATCAGGGAACAAAGCATGCTATAGTGGAAAGAATGATGAAACGATAATTCTGGAATTGGTGTTACTACCTTTAACAAGTTGTGTGATCATTAATCTCTTTTCTCTCTGAATATTGAAATCTTCTTGATATAGTTTGGCTCTGTGTTCCCACTCAAATCTCATCTTGAACTGGAATCCCCCACTGTTCAGGGAGGAGGTGATTGGATCATGGGGGTGATTTCCCCCATGCTGTTCTTGTGATAGTGAGTGAGTTCTCATGAGATCTGCTGGTTTTATAAGGATCTGGCATTTCCCCTGCTTGCACTTCTCTCTCCTGCTGCCATGTGAAGAAGGTCTTTGCTTCCCCTTTGCCTTCTGCCATAATTGTAAGTTTCCTAAGGCCTCCCCAGCCATGCAAGACTGTGAGTCAATTAAAACTCCTTTGTTTATAAATTACACAGCCTTGGGTAGTATCTTTATAGAAATGTGAGAACGGACTTATACATTCCTCATCTGTGACATATTAGGATAGCCAATCTTTAGGGGCACTTTCAGTTGTAAAATAGAACCTGATATTACCTGAGAATTTAGTTTAAGACTCATCAGTAAACCTACTTTCCTGGTTCTACTTATTACATGTAGATGAAAAGCCATGAGTCCATGCTCTTAACTACCTCTGCAAATGATGATATCTCTATCATAGGGTTACTCTGAGGATTAAAATGAAAAATGAGATAATATATTTAAAGTAATTAGCACAGTGCCTAGGTATAGCATAGAAAATGTGTAATAAATGTTCCCCCCAATCTCTTTATTATTTATTCATATAACCTCAGTGACAATGAACCTAGGTGCTTTCTAGGCATAAACACTTAATATTCCAAATTACACATTTCAATTTTTTCTTGGTGGTTATGACTGATGTAAAATTACAGCTAAAGTCCCTATTCTTCCAGGCTTTATTTGAAATTTAGTGGAACTTCTCTTATCAAGGATAAATTGCATTGCTATTTACATGCAAATATGAAATGTTTTCTTTAAATTTGTTTCACTGTAAAACTAACTTAAGGCCAGGTGCAGTGGCTCACACCTGTAATGCCAGCAATTTGGGAGATGAAGCAGGAGGATTGCTTGAGCCCAGGAATTCGAGGCCAGCCTGGGCGACGTAGCAAGATCATGTCTCCACAAAAAAATACAAAAATTAGCAGGGCATGGTGATGTGTGCTTGTAGTCCCAGCTACTTGGGAGGCTGAGATGGGAGGATTGCTTGAGCCACGGAGGTCGAGGCTGCAGTGAGCCATGATTGCATTACTGTACTCTAGCCTGGGTGATTGCATTACCATACTCTAGAGCAAGACCGTGTGTCAAAAAACAAAAACAGAAACAAAAAAAACCCCCTAACTTATGTGTATAAAATAAAACTAGGAAGTAGGAAAAAATTTGTCCTCCCAAATATGATGGCCATTAATGTTAACATTTTAGTATATTTCTGTAACATTTATTTCATATTTAGGTTTTTTAAAACTTCGATTAGACCGTAAGGTAGATAGAATTTAAAATTCTGTTTTTATCAGCTAATATTATAAGCATGTCTCACATAATTTTGTATCTTTACACACATTTTAATAGATGCAAACATTTTAACAATTGCTCTAAAGGCTTATTAACTTTGTTTTTCAAATGCCTTTTTTTGGATTTTCTACAGTTATATTGCCCCCAACTATAGATTTTACTTTTTAATAACTTCATGTTCTCAAGAATTGTCAGTGGTTCGGTGTAGTTGAATCAAGGCTTCACAGGGTGGCAGTCAGAGATGACACAGGGGAGATAAAGTGGATCTTGATCACGAAGTCCCCTGAATGTTATGCTAATATTTTTGGGCTTTATTCTGTAGAAATGAAGAGATGTGAACAATGAAATTAAATTCTTACTTACTGCATACACAAAATCAATTCCATATGGATTATGAATTAAATGTGAAAGGCAAAAATGTAATGCAATTAGAAGAAAAGAGGACTATCTTTATGACCTAAGCATATGGAATAATTTATAAAACAAACATAAAAGACATAATCCATAGATTTTCGCTAACAAATATTTATTGAATGCCTACTAAGCCAGACACTATTCTATGTACTTGTGATATATCAGGTGACTGAACAGAAAAGACAAAAATCCCTCCCCTCATGTAATTTTATATTCTTAGACTTTATAAAAAATAAGCACAATATATCATAAATTATATAGTATATAAGAAGAAGATGAAGCCAGATGTGGTGGCTCACACCTGTAACCCCAGTACTTTGGCAGCCTGGGGTGGGCCGATCACTGGAGCTCAGGAGTTTAAGACCAGCCTGGGCAACATGGCAAAACCCTGTCTCTACGAAAAATACACAAATTAGCCGGGTGTAGTGGCATGTGCCTGTAATCCTAGCTACTTGGGAGGCTGAGATGGGAGGATGGCTTGAGCCTGAAAGGTCAAGGCTGCAGTGAGCCATGATCACACACACCACTGCTCTCCCACCTGGGTGACAGAGCAAGACCCTGTCTCAATCAATCAATCAATTAAAATAAGAAGGTGGAAAGTATTGTCTTGTCCTGGATATCTCTCCAAAACTCAGTCCTGGTTGTCTTCATTTTTTCTATCAGTTTCCTCCCTCTGGTGCTCTGACTCCCGTTCCCTGGATGTAAATACTCTCTGTATGTTGATGGTTTCCACATTTGGTTTCTGGCCCAGAACTTCAGGTTTATATATCCAACTGCCTACATGACAGCTTCACATGGATGTACTATAAACATCTTAAACATACAATATTCAAAACTTCTGATTTCTCCCAGCAAACCTACCTCAACCAGTCTTGCTCTATTCAACTGATGCCAATTCCATCCTACCAGTTACTCATAATTTGGCTTCCTGTTGCAACCTGACTCCATCTCATACAATTTTCCTCGTTATGTTCCAGCTTCACTGGGCTGCTTTTTGTACTTCTTAACTCTTAGACAGACTCCCACTGAACAGCCTCGGCACTGGTTGTTCCCTCTGCTTGGAATATTCATCCCCCAGATATCCATATGGTGAACTCTCTCACTGTTTTCAAATATTTGCTTAAATGCAATTTTCTCAATGAAGTCCACTCTTACTATACAGTGGAACTTCACAGCCATTGATCATTATTGCCTAGGTATTTTATTTTATTATTATTATTTTTTTAAAAGATGGGTTTTTGCCATGTTGTCCAGGCTGGCCTCAAACGCCTGGCTCAAGTGATTCTCTTGCCTCAGCCTCCCAAAGTGCTGGGATTACTGGCATGAGCCACAGCACCCGGCCTGGTGATTTTTTTTCCCTTTGTTTTAGAGCAGGAGTGGAAGTTTATTAAAAAGCTTTAGAACAGTAAGGAAAGGAAAGAAAAGAAGGAAAGTACACTTGGAAGAGAGCCAAGTGGGTGACTTTAGAAACCAAGTGTACGGCGTGACCTTTTGACTTGGGGTTTTATACACTGGCATACTTCTGGGATCTTGCGTTCCTTCTCTCCACTCCTGAGATCTTACTGGGAAGCTGCTGATCAGTTTCAGGTGTTTCCTATCTACATGTATTAGTAGACTGACTTTCTCTGGCACTGGCTGTGGCCAATTATTACTTTAGAGAGACAGTTAACAACTGCCTGACCATCACCTGATGGTCACCCAACACTCGTGGTGTGCGCGTGCGTGCCCTCTCCTGCCCTGCTCATACCTGACTAGCTACCCACTGCACCATTTCCACCCTCAAGATTCCAAGACCCCAAATCTTTGGGGGAAAATGCGCAAAGGTCAGTCTTCTATAACTGCTTTCTGTTGACAGAGGGGCGGTGGTGGTGGTTCTGTGGCTCTTGTCCTCTTGCTAGCTGTCCGGGCACGGTTGGTTCTGTGAGTTGGTGAAAGCAGTATTCAGCCAGGTTCAAGGGAGACAGGGGCAGAATTTCGCCTCTGTCATGTCCCACTGATAGGCAGTCTAGAGGCCCCCTGTAGACAGGTGACTCTTGAACATTGAGAGGACGGTATTCCTCACTGAGGACCATCTGGAGCTTGATGGGCACAACTTTGAGGTGAAAAGACATTACTTTCTGCTTAAAGAGGAACCTCAGATCTTCCAGGGCCTCGCAAGTATGTTCAGGAGCTGAGGGCGTCACTTCCAGCTCTGGTGTTTTGGACCCGTTCCACAGCTTACTCAGGTGTGAAGTATCCAGCTGGCAATCTCTGGTACTTTAATGACGTCGAGTCATTGTACTAAATATTTTACCTGTGGAAGGTATCCAAGTCACAGGGTGGCAAATCCGTCTGCAGTAACCTCAATTCTTGCCTCCTCAGAAGAAAGAATTTAACTGAGGGTCATAGGCAGAAAAAGAGACAGAGGCAAGTTTCAGAGCAGGAGTGGAAGTTCATTAAAAAGCTTTAGAACAGTAAGAAAAGGAGGAAAAGGAAAGGAAGAAAAGGAAACTTGGCAGAGGGCCAAGCAGGTGCCTTGAGAAACCAAGTGTGCCCCTGGTGATATTTTAATTCTATAAATTCTTTCTTGCTTATTGACTAGAAAATTTTTATAAAAATTAATGGCCCGTCATCAATTACTTGATTATCCTGAGGTATAATTTTTACAGCAAAGGTGGGATGAATACTTGATTCTTTTATGAGAAAGACTGTTAACTATTGATTGAATATTTTTCATGATTATAAGATCATTCAGCTTTTCTTTCAACTCCCTTCAAAGTTATATTCTAATTTGTGATACATTTTATTTTGCTTTTAATTTTAACTCCATAATCTAGTTACTATAATAATTTTACTAATTATATTTTATATTATTAAAATAGTTTTAATGTTACTCCCTCCTTTAATTGGTGGTATTTCTCTTATAATCAGTAAATGGCTGGTTTTGCCTTTTAACAGAATAATCAATTCTATTTATCTTTATTGTAATTACTGATATATTTGTATTCATTTCTATCATCTAATTTTGGGGTTTTAATTTAGCCTGCTTTATTTCTTTTTTTTCTTCACTATTCTTGCCTACTTTTGGATTAAGCTCTTTTTCTTTATTCTTATTTCCCCTTCTACTAATAAAGATATTATATATATTCTTGTACTCTTTTTGTAGTTACCCTTCTGCTGAACATTACAAAGACATGGAATGCTTAAATTGTGATCAACCTGCTTACAAATGAGTCTAGCATTTGTAAGTATTTCACTCCTTAAGAACTAAGATTTTAATATTAGTTTTCTTAAGAAGTAAAATATTAATATTTGAATCCCTAAATTAGATATTATTGCTATTGATTTATACATGCTTTTTCAGATTCATCTCATGTTTACCATTTTCTTTGATTGCTAGCATATTTTGCATCTCAGACCTCCCTTAAATGCTATTTTCCTTTTTCATGAAGTTCACCTTTTAGACATTCCTCTAGTGATATCTGTTGATAATAAATCTTTTGAGTTTCTGTTCTTTTGTAAATGCCCTTATTTCAACTTAATTTTGGAAAGATAGTGTTAATGGAAAATATAGTTTTACCTGAAAGTTGCTCTCTTGGCATTTTGAAGATATTTCACTATTCTTTTAGCTTCTGTTGTTGCTCTTGAGAGATTAGTCCTCAGTATGTTTTCCTATTGTAGGTAATATGATTTTTTTTTTCCCTCTCCGGTGGCCTGTAAAATTTTCATTGTCTTGGGGTTTTACAAATTCCCAATATGTGTTGAAGTGTGAATTTCTTCCTCTATTTATCTTCTTTGGATTTGTTGTCTCTCGATTCTGAGGATTTATAATTTCCTTACTTAAAAAAATTCTGGGAAATCATTAGCTTTTACATTATTTAAATATTGTTTTTCCCTTTCTAATCTCTCTTGAAATTGTAATTATTAGATTCTTTGATTTTTCATCTTATGGTTTCTCTGTGATGTCTCTGTACATTTTCTTACTCTATTTTCTCTCTATTCTTCCTGTTTCTTAATCATCTTTTCTTTTTCATATTTTCCATCTGAGAAATTTCTAAGTAATTTCTTCAAAAATATTTCCCAGCTCTCTAATTCTCCCTTCAGATTTGTTTATTCATCTGTTTAACCTGACATTAATTTTCTGTTTAACCTGACATTAATTTTCTGTTTAACCTGACATTAAATTTCTAATTTCAATTGTATTTTAATTTTTAGAAGTTCAATTTGGTTCTGTCTTCAAGTCTGCATGATCAATTTTGATAGTCTCTTTTGCCTTCATTTACACATTCATATAATTTTTTTAATTATGTATTTTTCTGTATCTGGTTATTCAAAAATATGTAATTGCTGCATGTATGATCCTATATCTTCTTGATTCTGCTGATTTTGAGTCATGATTGGTTGTTTCTCCATTGTGTTATTTATCGTTGAGCTCCTAACCTTGAAATTTTATTTTTGGAAATTATTTGACAGGTGAGTTTAAATGTGTTTCTCCAGAGATAATATGTGTTTGCTTTTGCCAGGTGCCCGGGGGCACTACTGATCTAGGACTATTTTAAACTTACTTTCAGTTTGGAATTTTTCCAATGGCAGAGGCAATAGAAATTCTATTCTTGGTCCCATGCAAGGGAAGGCCTGTAATTATAAGATCTTAGGTGAGGATTTTTATCCCTCTTCTCCCAGAGTCAAGGCTGTGGCAGTAAACTTATTGTATCTTCCTATAAGGCTTTGCCCCTAATTCACTCACTTATGCCTTTAGGCAGGATTATATGATCTGATTCTCCACTTTGCAAAAAAAAAAAAAAGAAAAAAAAATTCAGGCTTTGTCCTTTTCCCCTTGTGTGTAAGTTCCATTAAAAGCCAATTTCCAGGCAACCAGGGATCAATCCAGCTGGATTCCTAATTGCATTTTTTTGAATTTCGAATTTCCACTTTCAAATTTTAGTTTCTTAGAATCTATTTTTGTTCTGCCAGCTTACTCATATGTTATAAAAGTTGTTTTTGCTGAAACCATAAAGATTCTAGAAGATAACATCAGAAAAAACCTTTTAGACATTGGCTTAGGCAAAGACTTCATAACCAATAGCCCAAAAGCAAATGCAACAAAAACAAAGACAAATAGATGGGATTTAGTTAAAGTAAAATCTTCTGCACAGCAAAAGAAACAATCAGCAGAGTTAACAGACAACCCACAGAGTGGGATAAAATCTTCACAATCTCTACATCCAACAAAGGACTAATATTCATAATCTACAAAAAACTCAAATCAGCAAGAAAAAAAACAATCCCATCAAAAAGTGGGCTAAGGACATGAATAGATAATTCTCAAAGGATGATATACAAATGGTCAGTGAGCATATGGAAAAATGCTCAACATCACTAATGATCAACGAAATGCAAATCAAAACCACAATACGATGCCACCTCACTCCTGCACGAATGGCCGTAATCAAAAAATCAAAAAATATTAGCTGTTGGCATGGATGTGGTCAAAAGGGAACACTTTTACACTACTGGTGGGAATGTAAACTAGTACAACCACTGTGGAAAACAGTATGGAGATTCCTTAAAGAACTAAAAGTAGAACTACCATTTGATCCAGCAGTCCCACTACTAGGTATCTACCCAGAGGAAAATAAGTCATTAGATGAAAAAGATACTTGCACACGCATGTTTATAGCAGCACAATTTGTGATTGCAAAAATATGGAACCAGCCCAAATGCCTATCAATCAACGAATAAAGAAAATTTGTAGGAATGTATAGGAACACTACTCAACCATAAAAAGGAATGAAACAATGGCATTCACAACAACCTGGATGGAATTGGAGACTCTTATTGTGAGTGAAGTAACTTAGGAATGGAAAACCAAACATTGTATTTTCTAACTCATAGGTGGGAGCTAAGCTATGAGGATGCAAAGGCAGAAGAATGATACATTGGACTTTGAGGACTTGGGGGAAAGAGTTAGGGGTGGCGAGGGATAAAAGACTACACATTGGGTATAGTGTACACAGCTCAGGTGATGGGTGAACCAAAATCTCCCAAATCACCACTAAAGAAATTATTCACATAATCAAATACCACCTGTTCCCCAAAAACCTATCAAAATAAAAAAAATTAAAAAAATTCATGCTTCAAATTTTTAAAAAAGTTGTTTTTGCATTTTATCTAGATAAAACTGGTATGGAAGAAATAAAACATCTAAATAGATGAGAAACCATGGAAGAAATGTAATATTTTAAAGAACTATCTTAAAAATGAAATCTAGTTTCAGAAGATTTTGAGCAAGTTCTCGAAAATTGTTATGAAACAGATACTCTTCATGTTCTACAAAATTTTCCAGAGCATAGGAAAATAATAAACCCAGTGAAGATGTTCCAATAAAATTTATGTGTCCATTTCATTTATGCATATTGACTTTGAAATCTTGAACAAAATTATATCAAGCAATGTGCTAAAAAATAAATACAACATCAGGCTGGGTGTAGTAGCATACCTATAGTCCCAACTACTCAGGAGGCTGAGGTGAGAGGATTGCTTGAGCCCAGGAATTTGAATCCAGGGATTTGAAGCCTGATCAACATAGTGACAGCCCATCTATTAAAACAAAACAAAACAAAACAAAACAAAACAAATGACATCTTTAAACAGTATTTATTTCAGGAACATAATCAGGGAATCTGACATTATAGTAAAATGTGTTAATAAAATCTATATTATTATCTCAATAATTCCAGAAAAGGTATTGAGAATATTCAGCACACATTTAGCATAATTGTTTAGTTCCCGGGAATAGAAACATTCACAGCATAATTAAATGTATTTATTTTGAAATCAATAATTAATGTATTACTTTATGGTAAGATGTGGTTTAGAGCTAAAGAGAAAATGTCAAATTGGTGATTTCCTTTAAGAATCATAATTTTTGTAGCTCAAAATTGGAAAAAATGGAATCACTAAATGAGAGGAAGGTTATAGTTGGAAGAGAAAGCGCTGGAGAACAGAACTTTGGGAGTGCCTGCAATGGGTAGGTAGAAACTGAGAAAATGTGATGAAAGAGCTTGTGGTGAAAGAGAACCTGGGCAGTATAGCTTCTTGGAAAATGTAGTGAGGAAAGTGTTTTAAGAGTAAGACAAGGCCAAATGATGTAATACCATAGAGCAGTTGAGAAAGAAAACGACGAAGGAAAAGCCATTGAAGCTGGTTATTAGGAAGTTATTGGTGACTTTTCAGAGAGGTGTCTTAATAGAGAGCTCTGGATAGAATACAGATTGTAGTTTATTGAGATATAGCCTGAAAATGAAATAGAAATAGAAATGAAAATGAAATAGTCATTATAGACTTCTCCACCTTGTTTAGTGGTAAAGAATAGGAGAGCAACAGATGCATGTTAAAGACAAAAATAGACCTCAAGGTTTTGTTTTTGTTTTTGTTTTTGAAATAGGCAATGGTATTTATAGACTAAAAGGAAAGAAACTTTTTTATGGAGAGATTAAAGATTTTGATGAAATAATGTCTTAGATATTTTTAAAGTAAAAGGAAGGAAACTTTCAGATGGAGAGATTAAAGACTTTGATAAAATATTGTTTTGGAGAAGTCAGGAAACCATAGGGTAAAGTACTAAGTAGTATGAATTAATCTTAATGGAAAGAGACACTTTATTTTCTAAGAAAGGAAGAAAGGAGAAAAGTATGTGTGAGCATACAAAGAAGTTTAGGAGTGGGAGGAGGAAGGTTAAGGGAAATAATGTTTAGCCTTGATTTCTGTGAAGTAAGGTCATTTATTGAGACTAAAGATAGCATGAGTAGGCTGTTAGAGACTTAAAAAATGTAGGAAACATTCTCTAATTTTCTTTGGGAGTGTCTGATGATAAGTTAAACAGGGATGATTAAAACACAACTTAGCAGAATTAAGTGATGAGCTGAAATGCCGTGTCATCTGCAATTTGTTTCTATTATGGTATAATTATATATATTTTAGGCCAGGTCTCCCAGACAGCAAAACTCTGAGATAGAAATTTGTAAGCAGGAAGTTGACTGGAGAGTACTCTCAGGATTAACACCTGCGGTGGAAGAGAAGGAAGAAGGATTGTGCAAAAAAGAGTGATTAGGTTGTGATGCATTCTCAACACAGGCCAATGGTCGGGGTGGGTGTCTTGCAGGTATCTTGTGTTGAGGTGAGTGGGCCAGGCTGTTATAAAGCCATGTTGATCTATCATTGATGCAGGCAGCCCTTAGTAAGGAAGCGTGACTTGGGCAAGGAGCTTCTTCTTAGCTGAGGGCTGCTAGCTGGCAACACTTCTGCATCGGGGAAAATAAATCTCAGCATTGGAGGGACTGGGTTCCACATCACAGCATCCACTTTGGACCACTCCTTCTGCCACTCAAAGCTAGTTTTTGTTTTTTGTTTTTTTTTTTCATATGACTTCTGGGAGCAGGTCCTCTATGACTGTGCTGGGCTCCTTTCCATGGGAGAAGCTTACAAGAGGAAAGTTAGTGGGATGAACTGCTGTCTCTTTCCCTGGGCTGGGTTTGAGTGGCAATTGATTTTAATCAACTCCTTTCTCTGTTATCCATGATAGGTTTCCCTTGTTCTCAGCTTGCATCTCTTTTGGTTTTGGTGGCTTATCTTTTATGGTACTTATGTCCTCATCTCTGAGATATCTGAGCTCCCAGTTACCATGCCCCTTTCAGGCAATAGCTACTGGACTCATCAATTTACCTTCAAATCTGGATAAAGCACACATTCAGAGATGCCCAGATGGATTAGCTGGATGCCGAATATTATATTCCTTCCTGCCTTTTTCTGATAATCAGAGTCAATTATTCTTGATAGGATGATGATTGTTCCTCTCGCATACTGCTTCCTTGGCACAAGGGTCTCGGCTGGGTGCAGTGGCACACGCCTGTAATCCCAGCACTTTGGAAGGCCAAGGCGGGTGGATCACCTGAGGTCACAAGTTCTAGACCAGCCTGGCCAACATGGTGAAACCCCATCTCTACTGAAAAATACAAAAATTAGCCAGGCGTGGTGGCAGACGCCTGTAATCCCAGCTGCTCAGGAGGCTGCGGCAGGAGAACCGCTTGAACCCGGGAGAAGGAGGTTGCAGTGAGCTGAGATAGTGCCATTGCACTCCAGCCTGGGTGACGGAGCAAAACTCCATCTCAAAAAAAAAAAAAATTATTGGGTCTCCTTTGGGATCCAGAAACCTCTAAACCTACAGAAACCAGAGTTGCAAGGATGGGAAGTGCAAGTTCCACAGATGGGGCACTGGGATTAGGATTAAAGGTAAGTGGAGCAACTCCTACTTCAACCCCTTGGTTCCCAGATCACTGAGTTCCTCCTTTAGGAGACAGAGTACCATATAGGGGTCACTGATTTGGAGTATACATGGTGTCCTCACAGATGGTGCCCTATCCTTGCAAGGTATTGTCTCTGAACCGGAAGCTCAGCTGTGATGTTAACAGCCTCTTGGTTGCTCTGTTAGGCCAATAGCTTCTGGATGGTATGGTTGGTAGTAGTATGGGGGATTCCACTGCCACACTTTTGCTATGAAGTGGGTCTCTGAGTCTACTGTGAGTTATGTGTTGATAGATCATATACACTGAAAACCCTCATACGATAGTACTAGCTCTTGCCCTGTAGGCATAGAAGTCAAACTCATACTCATATTATGTGGCTATTGTAGTCAAGATTAATCAATCACTGTCCCCTTCAAAGTGGAAAGGGTTCATTGTTTCTATTTGCTGTCAAATGTCTAGTTAGTTTCTTTGAGAAATGGAGTTTAGTATTGGTGGAGGGTTGCACATTCTGCAGTGGCAGAACGTAAGTTACCCTTGGTGAGTGGGAGGCATCCTGTTGGGGCCTTCATAGTCTCCTTCTACTATTGCTACTACATTTATACACCCATAATTCAATACTGGGCTGACCAGTGACAGACTCTGGCTGATACCAGCTGGTTGACCGATTCTGTTTGGTTGTTGAATTGTCTTTCCTGTGTTGAATGCTCTTTGGAGGGCATTAATAATGCAAATATATTTACACTTCATGCCCATTCCTCTAAGTATATCCACATACCTTTTCCTCTGAAGGTTCTCTGATCCTTCCAATTTTTTGCAATCAGCTGTTTACCAACTGACCAAGCCATATGCTGCTGCCCACTTCTCTTTTCCACACAACATATATGACAAGGCACACTGACTGCAGCTTTGTCCATTAGCAGGATCTCCTTTCACTGGTGTCTTTTTAAGACCACCCTGTTATGCAGCTGCAGTCTATTTTTTACTGTCTGTCACAGAGCGAGCTGGCTATCTGTGAACCAAGCTCAAGTTAGATTCCTTCATTAATCGTCATCCACTGGGTAAACCGAAACTCCAGTAAACAGTAGCAGATGATAAGGAGCATCTGGGGCACAAGTAATGTTCCACCGACCCTGCTTTCTCCCAATCCTGGATGGACCATTTCCATCTAACTCTGGGACAAGGTGGCAAATGTATACTGTTATCCATTCTAAGTGAAGTAAAAGGTCTGATTCTCCTTTCAGATAAGGATGGAAAAGAATAAGTTCATCACATCAAAGGCAGATATCACATCTGATATAGCATCTTCAAAGACAGCCTTCAGGACCTCTCTAGGATTTGTACAAATTACACTGGTAAATTAAATGAAGCCATATGGTGGGGAGTATTACCCCTGCAGGTCTTTAAAAATGCAGTAATCTCTGTCATTCTCTTAGGGATGTGATACTATTTTAATTGACTATCTTGGTCAGGGGTTGGGCGAGGCAGTTTCAGAGACTTTCACTTGACCTTCACTGTCACTTGGCCTTCCTTTTCACTACGATAGTGCTTGCTCCATAGGCTGAGGAACAAACATTGGGATTCTGCAAACTACCAACTATATTTTAATATATTTAAGGACCAGGGAAATGACCGTTGTGCAGGTCCATTAACCCAGTGGACCCTTATGAACTGGAATGGGCCAACACTGTATTTATTACCTGGCCTCAGATACCATCCTCTAACAGGGATCAATTAAAATGTTGTGATGCCCTGGGTACAGATGTTATCTCAGACTCTATCCTACAGCCCTCAAAATGTTTCACTGTTTCCTTTTCCTCAACATATGATTGCCCAGATAAATGGTGGAAGCTCCTTTGCAGAAGGGCTAGGAGAATTGTTGCCATTTACAATTGTCATGTTGCAGGTTCCTTCCTCTTGGAGACCCAGCCTCTACTTCAGTGAATGGGTTTTGAGTCTGAAAACAGGACAAGGGATTGTGCCTTTTTATTCAGTTGGCTGCCCTCAGTGTCCTGATCCTTCATCTTATTGGTTTATATTTTTGGATTGTACAGATTGAACAATGTTCTTTTTGGCACCTTATCTACTTTGCTCCAAGGGATGCATGTTTTATGAATGAATCACCTCCATAACTCTGTGTCCACCTAGCTTGTCACTAATTATTATAATTACCTAATTCACCTCTGGTGAATAAGCAGTGCCACCTGGCCTTTATTATTTTGAGATTATATCATTCCCGTTACTAGCAATGAGCCCAGTTTTGTAACTTCTTCCTGTATCATCAGTCATGGCCTATGGATAAGTGCCACCACTGTGCTTCTCAGTGACACTGGTGCCCCTCTTACCAGTACATATTTTATTTCTTTGGTAAATGGAGTAATGTTTGGGTCTTTCCACAGACAATAGTTACTTGGTGGGTTTTCTGACTTTATCTCCTCTTGCATCCTCACTTCTCAGAGCCACATGCCCCTTCTGCTGTCTGACATGGGAGTTCTGACAAATCTACTTTACTAAGTGTGGGTCATCACTTTCTATAAACTTCTGAGAGCTATACTTGCAGCATATTAATACCATGTCCAAGGGCACTGCCAGAATATTAACTTCTGTATCCTAAACAAAGCATACCAATATTGATGATCTTTTCCATATGTTCTGGCCCCACCCCCATTGATTTTGTATTTATTCTCATTGCTACTGACAATACATGTAGGCTAGGTTCCACAGTTCCTTCGGGATATAGTCTCTTTTCTCCTTTAGAAAGTCTGGCTTTTCCCTGGATGAGAAATGTTGTGACTTAATCCTAGTTATTGACTTTATAGCCGGGGAAAGTGGAGAGATATCTTGGAGTAGGGGCATGTATTTTCTTGCATAAGGGAGGCCTCCACATTGTCTTTGAGCAAGGCAGAAGTATTTGTCCTTGAAAGAGAAGAGTGCATGCCTCTCCAGTCTTGGAAACTCAGAGGAATCTGGAGATTTCAGATTTGTAATACATCAACCTTGATGACTCCAATTCTATATCTTAGATGCTCATTTTTTTTTTGCCATTCATGGTCTTGACGTTGACATAGCAGATTTACCTAGGTTGAGAATTTAACTTTCTTTGGAATTTTGCTAAGTACTGGGCCTGTTTCTTAGCTTTCTCTGCCGTCCAGTTTCAGGAGATAAAATTCTCTTTAGTAAAGGAACCAAGATGGCTGACTAGACACAGCCAGGAAGAAGCTCTCCCATTAAGTGACTGGGACATCTCAGGAAGACTGGCACACTCCGAGCAGGTCCTCAGAGGGAAGGCATTGAGAAGAGTTGGAGGGAGGATGCAGATGCTGGGCTGAAGGAGGAGGAGCTGGGAATCCTGCACAAGGCTACTGAGCACTGGGACTTGTTCCTGACCCCCAGCAACTCCTGGGGAAGGAATGAGTTGAACAGGCGAGGAGCAACCCACTCTTGCCATGGACCTCCAGAATCCTGGCAGCAGGAGATCCCATGACTCCTGTGGACACTTGAGCTGGCAGAGAGAGCTGCTTAGAGAGGTGGTAGGGGCAGGACTCTAGCCAGTAAGAAGCCCAGACAGTTGCCACTCATAGGGCAAAGTGGGAATATCTGCAATAGAGTGAGGCCAGGGATGCCCATCATCCAAGGCTCACCATGCTCCTCTAGGACACTTTAGCCTAGGATGACTGTCAGACCTGGACAGAGTAGGGTAGACTGGCTCATGAGATGGGTCCAGTCCAATCTGAGCACCTCACTGTCTGCTGACCTCTCCTGGGGCCCCAACCTGGCCATGCCCGCTTGCAGCGTGGCCTCAGATGCCCAGCGGGGTGCTTCTTGGGGACTCTTCTCATAGCTCCTTTGCCAGCAGACCTTGCCTGACCATTAGAGAGCTCCAGCATAGTGACACCTGCCGACATGCACCAGCCCACCCACACCCTCCCCCAACTGCAGCTTCCCCTTGCTGCTTTGCCAACATGCGATTGCCCATGGTTACCACTTGCTGCTTTGCTGGTGCATGGGCAGGCCTTGCCTCTCCTCCCTGGCTGGTGTATGTGCACACCCCATCACATCACTGCTGCTGGTGGTGGTACATCACACCAGCCACCCTACCCACTGATGTGCAGGCACCTGGTTATGCTGCTACCACAAGCACAAATGTGTGCACTGATGCTGGCAACCCTGCACCCCCTCGCACCACCACTGCCACTGGTGCAAATGTGTACATGGATGTCAGCAGCTCTGCCCCCACCAGCACCCTGCCCCTGCTACAACTGTTGATGGTGCATGGGTGAATGTAAATGCTGGGAACCCCATTAGAATGCTGCTCCCACCACATGCTATTGCTGCCAGCATGAATGCACATAGGCATGCCACAGCCCCACTCCTGCTGGTACCCTTCCCCAGCCAATGTGGATGCACCCCACTGCACTGCTGTGGTTGGTAGCCGGTACAAGTGAGCACAGATCCTGCTGTCACCACCCTGATGAAGCGCTTTAGCCAGCACCCTTCATTGGAGTGTTGTGGCCAGGGGACCATGAACACTTCATCCCCTGCCCCCTGGTGCAGCAGTTTCCTAAACTTGGGGGGCCAGAGAACAAAGCTGGGGGCCTGGTGTCACCCTCCCAGGGATAGAGCACACAGCCCAGGAATGGTGAGCTGAGCCTTAGGCCTCCTAAAATCTTCCAGAAAAGAAGGCACCCTAATGAACCCATCTTATACCACAAACAAATAGCCAAGGATATAAAATAAGATAAAAGCAAAAAACCCCACCCAAAGGGCAATAACTTCAACTATTGAAGGAACACCAGCCCACAAATATGAGAAAGAACCAGTTCAAGAACTCTGGCAACTCAGAAAGCCAGAGTGTCTTCTTACCTTCAAACAACCACACTAGCTCCTCATCAATTGTTCTTAACCAGGCTGAAATGACTGAAATGACAGAAATTGAATTCAGAATATGGAAAAGATAAAAGATCATTGAGCTTCAGAAGAAAGTTGAAAACCAATCCAAGGAATCTAAGAAATACAACAAAATGATACAGAAGATGAAGGATGAAATGGTCATTTTAAGAAAGAACCAAACTGATCTGATAAAGCTGATAAACTCACTTCAAGAATTTCATAATACAATTGCAAGTATTAAAAGCAGAATCTACTGAGGAAAGAATCTCAACTTGAAAACTACTTCTCTGAAATAACTCAAAGATAAAAAAGCAAAAAGAAGAATAAGCAAAACTTCAGAGAAATATGGGATTATGTAAAGAGATCAAATCAATGACTCCTTAGTGTCCCTGAAAGACAGGAAGAGAGAGAAATTAACTTGGAAAATATATTTGATGATATTTTCTCTGAAAATTTCCCCAATCTTGCTAGAGAGACCAACATTTAAATTCATGAAATGCAGAGAACCCCGGCATCATACTATACAAGGTGATCATCCCCAACACACATAATCATCAGATTCTCTAAGGTCTAAATGAAAGAAAAAAAAAATGTTACAGGCAGCTAGAGAAAAGCAGCAGGTCACCTACAAAGGGAAACCCATCAGGCTAACAGTGAACTTTTCAGCAGAAACCCTACAAGCCAGAAGAGATTGGTGGCCTATATTTGGCATTCTTGAGAAATTCCAACCAAGAATTTCATATGCAGCAAACTAAGCTTCATAAGCAAAGGAGAAATAAGATTCTTTTCAGACAAGCAAATGCTAAGAAAATTTGTTGCCACCAGACCTGTTTTGCAAGAGGCCCTCAGGGCAGTACTAAATAACAAAAAGACCATTACTGGCCACCATGGAAACACACTTAAGAACATAGAACATAAACACTAAAATAAATTAATAAATAAAACCAAACAACAACAGCAACAAAAACACACAATCAAGTCTGTATTATAACCAGTTGACAACAAGATGACAGCATCAAATCTGTACGTATCAATATTAATCTTGAATGTAAATGGGCTAAATGCCCCAGTTAAAAGACACGGAGAAGAAAGTTTGATAAGGAAGCAAGAACCAATTTTGTGTTGTTTTCAAGAGACTCATCTAACATGCAATAACACCCAGAGCCTCAAAGTAAAGGAATGGAGAGTAATCTAAGCAAATAAAAAAACAGAAAAAAGCAGGGATTGCTATTCTAATTTCAGACAAAACAGACATTTAAACAACAATCAAAAGAGACAAAAAAGGCATTACATAATGATAAAGGGTTCAGTTCAACAAGAAGACCTAACTATTCAAAATACACATGCACCAAACCATGAGCACCTAGATTAATAAAGCAAATCCTCAGAGACCTAGCTAAGCGTAAGAGACACAGATAACTACACAATAATAGCGGGAGAATTTAACACCCCACTGACAGTATTAGACAGATCACTGAGGCAGAAAACCAAGATATTTGTAAACTGAACTTGATGCTTGACCAAATGGACCTAATAGACATCTACAGAACTCTCCACCCAAAACAATGGAATGTACATTCTTCTTATCTATCTGTACATGGTACTTACTCTACAACTGATGACACAATCAGACATAAAATAAGCCTCAGCAAATAGAAATCATACCAACCACACTCTCAGACCACAGTGCAATGAAAATAAAAATTAATGCTAAGAAGATTGCTCAAAACCTTACAATTACATAGAAATTACACAACTTGTTCCTGAATAAGTTTTGGAAAAACAATGAAATTAAGGCAGAGATAAAGAAATTCTTTGAAAATAATGAGAGCAAGATACAACATATCAAAATTTATGGGACTCAGCTAAAGCACTGTTGAAAGTTTATAACACATAAACACTCCCATCAAAAAGTTAGAAAGATTTTATGTAAACAACCTAACATCACACCTAAAGGAATTAGAAAAACAAGAGCAAACCAACCCCAAAGCTAGCAGAAGACAGGAAATAACCAAAATCAGAATTGAACTGAAGGAAATAGAGACACGAAAACTCGAAAAAAAAAAAAAGATTTTAGATTGCTAGCTAGACTAAAAAGAAAACGATCCCCCCCCCCACCAAATGCAATCAGAAATGACAAAGGGGACATTACCGTTGACCCCACAGAAGTACAAAAACCCTCAGAGACTATTATGAACACCTCTATGCACACAAACTACAAAACCTCAAAGAAGTGGATAAATTCTTGGAAAAGTACAATGTCCAATGATTGAAACAGGAAGAAACTGAATCTCTGAACAGATTAATACTTTTAATCAGTAATTAAAAGCCTACCATCCAGAAAAAGTCCAGGCCCAGGCATATTCACAGCTGAATTCTACCAGACATGTAAAGAAGAGCTGGTACCATTCCTACTGAAACTATTCTGAAAAATTGAGGAGGAGGGACTCATTCCTAACTCATTGTATGAAACCAGCATCATTCTGATACAAAAACCTGGCAGAGACACAACCAAAAAACAAACAAACAAACAAACACACAATAAAAAAAAACTTCAGGCAAATATCCTTGATGAACATCAATGCAAAAGTTCTCAAGAAAAATACTAGCAAACTGAATCCAGAAGCGTATAAAAAACCTTATCCAGGAAAATCAAGTAGGCTTTATCCCTGGGTTGCAAGGTTGGTTCAACATGTAAATCAATAAATGTCATTCATCACATAAACAGAACTAAAAATGAAAACAAATTATCATCTCAGTAGATGCAGAAAAGACTTGATAAAATTCAACACCTCTTCATGTTAAAAACTCTCAAACTAGGCATGGAAGGAGTATACCTCAAAATAAGAGCCATCCATCACAAACCCACAGCCAACATCATACTGAACAAACAAAAGCTGGAAACACTCTCCTTAATCAGAACAAGAAAAGGATGTCCACTCTCACCATGCTTATTCAACATAGTACTGGAAGTCCTAGTCAGAGCAATCAGGCCAGAGAAAGAAATAAAAGGCATCCAAATAGGAAGAGAAAAATCAAACTATCTTTGTTTACAGATGATCTGATTCTACACCTAGAAAACCCTATAGTCTCTGCCCAAAAGCCCCTTGATCTGTTAAACAACTTCAGTAAAGTTTCAGGATGCAAAATCAATGTACGAAAATCAGTAGCATTCCCATACACCAACCACATCCAAACTGAGAGCCAAATCAAGAATGCAACCCCATTCACAAAAGCCACAAAAAGAGTAAAATACCTAGGAATACAGCTAACCAGAGAATGAAAGATCTCTGCAATGATAGTTACAAAACACTGCTGAAAGAAATCAGATGACACAAATGGAAAAACATTCCAAGCTCATAGATAGGAAGAATCAATATTGTCAAAATAGCCACACTGCTCAAAGCAATCTAAAGATTCAGTGCTATTCCTATCAAACTACCAATGACATTCTTCACAGAATTAGAAAAAAACTATTTTAAAATTAATATGGAGCCAAAAAAGAGCCTAAATAGCCAAAGCAATCCTAAGCAAAAAGAACAAAGCTGGAGACATCACATTACCCAACCTGAAATGATACTACAAGGCTGCAGTAACCAAAATAGCATGGTACTGGTATAAAAATAGACACACAGAACAATGGAATAGAATAGAAAGCCCAGAAATAGAGGTACACACCTTCAAACATCTGATCTTTGACAAAGTCTACAGAAACAAGCAATGGAGAAGGACTCTATATTCAATAAATTGTACTGGGGAAACTGGCTAGCCATATGCAGAAGATTGAACCTGGACTCCTTTCTTGTATACCATATACAAAAATCAACTTGAGATTTGTTAAAGACTTAATGTAAAATCTAAAACTAAAAATCCTAGAAGAAAACCTAGGAAATACCATTCTGGACACAGACCCTGGCAAAGATTTCATGATGAAGAGATGAAGATGGTAAAAATAATTACAACAAAAACAAAAATTGACAAGTGGGACCTAACAAACCAAAGAACTTCTGCACGGCAAAACAAAAACAAACAAAACCTATCAACAGAATAAACAGACAACCTACAGAATGGGAGAAAATATTTGGAAACTACACATTCAACAAAGGTTAAAATCCAGAATCTATAAGAAACTTAAACAAATTTGCAAGCAAAAAACAACCCTGTTGAAAAGTAGACAAAGACATGAACAGACACTTTTCAAAAGAAGACGTACATGCGGTCAACAAGCATGTGAAAAAACCCTCAACATCACTAATCATTAGAAAAATGCAAATCAAAACCACAATGAGATACTGTTATATACCAGTGAGAATGGCTGTTATTAAAAAGTGAAAAAATAACAGATGCTGGTGAGGTTGTAGAGAAAAGGGAATGCTTATACACTGCTGGTGGGAAAGTAAATTATTAGTAGTTCACTTATTGTAGAAAGCAGTTAAGCCTTTCTCAAAGAGCTTAAAAGGGTATATACCCAGTAATGGGATATAGTACACAGGCATATATACACATATGCACAATGGAATACTATACAGCCATAAAACAGAATGAGATCATGTCCTTTGTAGCAATATAGATGGATTTGGAGGCCATTATCCAAAGTGAACTAATGTGGGAACAGAAAAGGAAATACCACGTGTTCTCAAGTATAAGTGGGAGCTGGAGGCCATTATCGTAAGTGAACTCATGCAGGAACAGAAAACCAAATACTACATGTTCTCATTTATAAGTGGGAGCTAAATATTGAGTACACATGGACATAGAGATGGGAACAACAGACACCAGGGCCTACTTGAGGGTGAAAAATGGGAAGAGGGTGATGATAGAAAAAAAAAATTTACCTGTCAGGTACTGTGCTTATTACCTGGGTGATGAAATCTGTATACCAATTAATCTGTATACCAAACCTCCTTGACAGCCAATTTACCTATATAACAAACTTGCACATGTACCCATAAAGATTTTCTTTATGTGCTGCCAAGGAGACTCTGGCTTTCACACTTAGTTTATTTTTCCCACTAAACCACAAATTTGACAAAACTGAGGTATAATTCATATGTCACAAACCCACCCTTTATAGTATGCAATTCTGTGGTTTAGTATATTCACAAAGTTGTATAACCATCATGACTATTTCCAAAATATTTTCATTACCCCAGAAAGAAATCCTGAGCCCATTAGCAATCAGTAATTCTCTCCTCCTCCCAGTCTCTGGAAACCACTAATCTAGTTTTGTCTCTATGTGTTTGCCTATTCTAGACATTCCATATACATGTATTCATAAAATATGTGGTCTTTTATGTTTGGCTTCTTTCACTGAGGATAATGATTTCAGGCTTCATCCATGAACCGTGTATTAGTGTGTCCAGAGTTGGTTCCTTCTGGTGGGTTCTTGGTCTTGCTGACTTCAAGAATGAAGCCGCAGACCTTTGCGGTGATTGTCACAGCTCTTAAAGGTGGCTCGAATCCAAAGAATGAGCAGCAGTAGGATTTATTGTGAAGAGCGAAAGAACAAAGCTTCCACAGTGTGGAAGGGGATCCAAGCAGGTTGCTGCTGCTGGCTGGGGTGGCCAGCTTTTATTCCTTTATTTGTCCCCACCCACGTCCTACTGATTGGTCCATTTTACAGAGTGCTGATTGGTCCATTTACAATCCTCTAGCTAGACGCAGAGCGCTGATTGGTGCGTTTTTACAGAGTGCTGATTGGTGCATTTACAATACTTTAGCTAGACACAGAGTGCTGATTGGTGCATTTAAAATCCTCCAGCTAGACAGGAAAGTTCTCCAAGTCCCCACTCGACCCAGGAAGTCCAGCTGACTTCTCTCATTTGAATATACTTATTCTCTCAAATGAATATATTCTGTCAAATGAATATACTTATTCATTTTTTATGATTGAATAATATTATACTTTATGGACATACCACATTTTATTCATCAGTTGATGGATGTTTGGGTTGTTTCCACTTTTTGGCTGTGATGGATAATGTTATGAACAGTGATGTACAAGTTTTTTGTTTTTGTTTTGGTGAACATGTTTTCAGTTCTCTTGGGCATATACTTAGGAGCAGAATTGCTGGATCATATGGTAACTCCATGTTTGACTTTTTGTGGAACTGCTAGAATGTTTTCTAAAGTGATTGCATGACTTTATATTCCCAACAGTAATATAAGAGCATTCCAACCTTTCTACGTAATGGCCAACACTTGTTATAGTCTGTTTTCTGACCATAGCCATCCTAGTGGATGTGAAGTAGTATTACATCAGAGTTTCGATTTGCATTTCCCTAATGACTAATGATGAATAACATGTGCTTATTGTCTATTTATATATCTTCCTCAGAGAAATGTCTATTCAGGTCATTTGCTCATATTTTATTTGGGTTGTCTTTTTGTTGTTGAGTCGTAGACATTCTTTGGATATCAAACCTTTGGCAGATATTTCATTTGCAAATACTTTCTCTCATTCTGTGAATTGTCCTTTTGCTCTCTTGATAATGTGCTTTGATGCACAAATGTTTTTAATTTTAATCAAGTTTAATTTATCTATTTTTCTTTTGTTATGCTTTTGGGTCCATATTTAAGAAACCATTGCCAAATCCAAGGTTATGAATGTTTACCTCTATGTTTTCTTTTAAGGGTTTTAAAGTTTTAGCTCTTAAACTTAAGTATTTGATCCATTTTGAGTTAATTTTTGTATATGGTGTAGGGGATCTACTTTATTCTTTTGCATGAGGCTTTCCAGTTGTTCCAACGCCACTTCTTGAGGACACAAATTTTGCCCCATTGAATGGACTTGGCACCATTTCCAAAAATCAATAGGCTAGAAGTGGGTTTATTTCTGGACCCCATTGATCTGTATATCTGTCTTGTACTACATTGTCCTGATTACTTTATCTTTGTAGTAAGTTTTGAAATTAAGAAGTGTAAGTCCTCTTTGTTTCACATTTGGATTTTTTTCCCCCACTGATTTAAGAAAATAGTGTGGTAATACCAATTAATGTGAGATCTGCTCTCTTAAATTTTTAAGTGTACAAAACAATATTGTTAATTGTAGGCACAATGTTGTAGATCTCTAGAGCTTATTCGTTTTGCATAACTGAAACTTTGTACCCATTGAATGTCAACTCTCTGCACACTTACCTTTTTTTTTTTGAAACAGAGTCTCAGTCTGTCACTCAGGCTGGAGTGCAGTGGTGCAATCATAGCTCACTGCAGCCTCAACGGGATCCTCCTGCCTTGGTCTCCTGAGTAGCCGGGACTATGCGCATGCACCACCATGCCCAGCTAAGTTTTATTTTTCAATTTTTTGTATAGATAGGGTCTCACTATGTTGCCCAGGCTGGTTGCAAACTCCTGTTCTCAAGCAATCCTCCCACCTTGGTCTTTCAAAGCATTGGGATTACAGATGTGATCTACTGCACCTGGCCACACTTAGCTTTTAATTGGTGATTTATAACCATCAGCTTTTCATTGCCTTTTTTCTCCAGAGCCTCAATTGTCCCCAGCAATTGCCATCTAATTATATTTTTCTTAGAATTTCTGTTATCCTCAAATTCTCAAAGTCCCAATACATTTCTTTCTATTGGTTTATCATCCTAGTTTAGCACTGGTGCAAGTGACAATTGTATTGTCCACTTTGATACAGCTTTCTTAGAATCCAGTTTCATAATATTCTTTTGATTTCTTCTAGTGTGTGTTGGGTAGGTGAGGGGTGTATGGTGGACCTAGAATTATCAGGAATCCACCACCAGTGATGAGGTTTTCATTGCCAGCCAGACAATATTTAAACCCCCATATTCCATCATAGCATCTGCTTTTCTGGAATACTACTGCTACCAACTGAGGCAGACTCTGGAATAGAGATTAGTATGTAGGAGACTTATTACGGAGTACTTTCAGGGCTAACAACTTTTGTGGAAGGATAGGAAAAAGGACTGGGCAGAAGGAGAAATTAGGCTGTGATTTGGTCTTCACATAGCCTCAGCCAACTTCACAGGGGCTCAGAAGGTGGGATGGCTTTTCAAAGTTGTCCTAAATTGTGATGAAGGGACCATTAGTCTTGTGCACTGACCAGTCATTTTATGGGGCTGTGTTCATGGGTGATGCAGCTATCTTCAGCTGAGGGCAGTTCTTGGAGAGCTGAGGGCTCTCTGCCAGCAGCACTTCCAGCTGCTGGGGAATATAAACCTTTCAGTCCTGAAGTGGGGATCTGGGTAGCCATCACAGAACCCACTTAATACTTATCCACTAACAAATGTAATTTCAATGATATGTCTGAGACAGTTACAGACTTTTGCATAATTTTTTCTTATTAATATGAAAGAGGGAGCTAGAGAGGAGGAAGGCGTTAGGCATTGAAGGGAGTATAGGACATCTAACGGGACTGCAGAGAAAGGTAAAGCTGCTGAGAAAGAAGAAACACTTCTCTGGTTCCATGATTGCATCTAGGAATTCAACTGTGAAGAAATGGAAGCAGAAGACTGTATTATTATTACTATTTGTGCTTTGTCCTTCAGGAGCTTAGCAGAGATCTTGTCTAACTTCCAATATAGTGTGACGTGGCATGGTTTGTGGAGATTTTTTTAACCTAATTAAAAGAACTCTAATTTCAGAAGATTCTTCTTTGAGGTGTCATTTTTTTGGAGTTCACTAATAGTGGCATTTATTTATTGGTGCTGCATGTTTGGTTCACCAGGAAGCATACTCTGAGATGCTGTTAATGTTTCAGGTTGTGCATGAAGGAGTACTCTTAGGATCAAACCTTGGAAGAGAGGTAGAAGCAGCAGGGTTGGCATGGAGAGGGGTCTAGCTGTGATGTAGACCCAGCCCAGCAGTCTTAGCTGATTCCATGGGGAGCTCTGGAGCTAAAAAGGCCTGGCAGGGATGTCTTGCATTGGGCCAACATTTCCAGTCCTTTTAACCCTAATCAGTCATTTGACTGTGGGCTGCCCCTAGAAGGATATGACTTTTAGGGGAGACGGTTCTCTATGGCTGAGACTGAGACAGCCCCAGAAGGGGCTGACAGCAAAAGCTGCACACCCCACAGCTGTGGCCATAGATCTTCCTAGTGACTCTCTCAATGTCACATGGCTCAGAAGTGGTAAGGAATCTAGGATTTCTGACGCCTGCTTAAGAGAGTTTCTGTCTTTTACGTGCTGTCTCTCAGCTCATGTGACTATCCAGTGGGACCAGCACCAAGCTTGCCAGTATGTTCTCCAGGACTTGTTCTTGGCAGCAGTGGCTGAGCTATGTGGACTTTATGTGAAAGTAATATTTTTGAAAAACCTCAGGTGGCCTAGGTTTAGCGGAGTAAGTTCCAGGATTGGCTGAGGCAAAGAATTTCTGGCATGGAGTCATTGCTAATTCACTAAGTTCTCTCAGACAATTTATTATAAATCTGAAGGGACACTGAACTGGCCAGCTTGCTTCCCATTTTTGTTCATTTCCAGGGTGAATACTAAGTTTGGCGTCTCACTGGCTCTCTTTGCTGCCTGAGTATGTCAGTCTTGATCTAAAAATAGCCTGAATCCTCCTAGGGTCAATGTGGGTTGACTAGGGTTCAATTTTTCTGGAACCCTGAGGAGGTTGGAGAGGAGGATGAAGGGAGTCATTAAGAAGAGAAAGAAGATATTTTATTTGCCGTAGACATGGATGGCTTTGAGTATTACAAAACAAGAGAAATTGCTTCAGGAAGGCTAGCTTAACATAGAAGAGGTTGTTCATTAACCTTTAAGAAAGCAAAGAATTGTTATGCAGCTGTGTAGGCACAGTAGGAGAGAGACAATGATTGATGGCTGAGGAGACGGCATGGAGGTAAAGCAAAACATCGTCCAGGAGTCAAAAGCTCTGGATTCTAGCTCTTACTCTGCTTCTTAACTAGAATGCACCTTTGGGTCAAAGTCTTCATCTCTCTTGGTTTTAGTATCTCCATGTTTAAAATGGGTCTGATTATGTCAAATTTGCCTTATTCCGTTGATTGTTACAGGGAACAAATGAAGCAATGGATGTAAGTGTGTGAAGTTCCATATAAAAAAGAATGAATTTCTTAGGCCCTTTCATACAAATTCCATGACTTTGGGCAATTTTTGGGACTCTGTGATACATACAAAACGGATAGTAGAGTTTGGAAGATCATATATCCTGGAGGTTCTAATTATCTTGGTAATGGTAGGAGTCTTGACTTAGCTACTACTTTGGAAGTCCTCTTGATGTTGAGAATTCACTGGGCCCTTATAGGCGGCTTCTGTCTGTCTCGACTCTTAGACAAAATGAAGTTCGTTTGAAGCAACTGAAAGTTCAGGAAATGAGTCAGGATGACTAAGAGTTGCTAGTGGTGCAACATGATGTGGATCCAACAAAAATATATTGTTGGTGTAGAAATTTGTTAAGGTTTGAGGACTAACTCACATTTTGTGAGAACTGAATCAAGTAAAATGATATTTTGAATTAAAATTCTCTACAAATTCCTGATGAAGACTCATGTATGAGAAGACCATAATATTTAATGGAAGAGATCAGAAACAGGACTCATCTGGTCTATTGTAGTAGTCTTCCAACTCATCTTACTATGTCTAGTTTTTCCTGTTTCAGTTATTCTTTATATTCTTAAAAGAGTTAACTTTCTAAATCAGTTTGTACCATTTTCCCTGCTTACCTCTGTTGCCTTTAGACTAAGGTCTCAGCCTTGCATATACCAGAATCTAGGGTAGGGATCTTGTCTGCTGTGTTCACTGCTGTGGCTGCATTATCTAGCATGATTCCTAGCATATAGTAAGTGCCCAGTAATACTCATTCATGAATTAATAAAGGTTATACATGATTCAGCCTTAATCTATACTTCCAATTACTTTTCCTAACCATCTTCCCTAGCTCCACATGTCTACCTAGGCAAGTTGCTCACAGTTCCCCAAATTCGTTTGGTTATCTCAATCCATGTTTTTGGCATACGTGTCTTGCTGCCTAGAATACCGTCCCACATTTCCATTCCATTTTGTTCTACAATGCTCACATTGTGTATGCTGTAGGGCAGTTGTTTCCATGTCTGTCTCTCTTTCTTACAAGATATTATCTTATTCATCTTTGTGTCAGTCTAGTTCCTCGATGTAATAGGTACTTAATTAATGTGTGTCGAATGATCAAATGGATGTATTTTATGATAAACCGAATAGCTTAATGATTTGTTTACCATATTCTCTCTGTGGGCTATAACTAAAGAACTGGAAGCAAGAGTGAAAAGTTAAACATCGCAGGTACTAGGCCAAGAAATATTCCTTTTGTTTTCAGTTTTCAAGATGAGAACCAGTGATATGTTTCATTGTTACAAATCTTTAGACTCAACCACTTATCACAAACCTAAATTCTGGTGCTAATAAGGTTCTTTCTGTAAAACATCTTCTGTTATTTGGGAGAAAACAACTCTCTTCTGAGGATATTGACTGCACCACCAAGTTCTGGCTCAATATTTTACACATTCCTAAAATGAACCAGTGGAAAGAAGGTGATAACTCTTCTTTTAAACTTTTATTTTAATTTCAAGGGTATACCTGCAGGTTTGTTGCATAGGTATTAAGTCTAGCATCCATTAGCTATTTTTCCTAATACTCTCCCTCCTCCTACCTTCCACCTTCAAGTAGGCTCCAGTGTCTGTTGTTCCCCTCTATGTGTCCATGTGTTCTCATACTTTAGCTCCCACTTATAAGTGAGAAAGTGGTATTTGGATGTCTGTTCCTGTGTTAGTTTGCTAACTATGGACTCCATCCGTGTTCCTACAAAGAACAGGATCTCATTATTTTTTATGGCTGCATAGTATTCCATCATGTATATGTAACATATTTTCTTTATCCAATCTGTCATTGATGGGCATTTGGGTTGATTCCATGTCTTTGCTGTTGTGAGTAGTGCTGCAATGAACATACACGTGCATGTGTCTTTATGACAGAATGATGTATTTTCTTTTGGGTATATACCCAGTAATGGGACTGCTGGGTCAAATGGTATTTCTGTTTTTAGCTCTTTGAGGAATTGCCACCAATAGTGTATACACATTCCTTTTTTTCCACAACCTCGTCAGCAACTGTTTTTTGACTTTTTATTAATAGCCATTCTGACTGATATGAGATGGTATCTCCTTGTGATTTTGATTTGCATTTTTCTTTTTTTTTCTTCCTTTTTGAGATGGAGTTTTGCTCTTGTTGCCCAGGCTGGAGTACAATGGCACAATCTCGGCTCACTGCAACCTCTGCCTCCTGGGTTCAAGCGATTCTCCTGCCTCAGCCTTCTGAGTAGCTGGGATTACGGGCATGCACCACCACGCCCGGCTAATTTTTTGTATTTTTAGTAGAGACGAGGTTTCACCATGTTAGTCAGGTTGATCTCGAACTCCTGAACTCTGGTGATCTGCCCGCCCTGGCCTCCCAATGGGCTGGGATTACAGGCGTGATGATTTCCATTTCTCTAATGATCAGTGATTTTGAGCATTTTTTCATATGCTTATTGGCCACATTTAAGTCTTCTTTTGAAAAGTGTTCATGTCCTTTGCCCACTTTTTAATGAGTTGTTTGTTTTTTTCTTGTAAATTTGTTTAAGTTCCTTATAGATTCTACATATTAGACTTTTTTTCTGATGCATAGTTTGCAAAAATTTTCTCCCATTCTGTACGTTGTCTATTTACTCTGTTGATAGTTTCTTTCGCTGTATAGATGCTCTTAAGTTTAATCAAATCCCATTTGTCAGTTTTTGCTTTTGTTGCAATTGCTTTTGGTGTCTTCATCATGAAATCTATGTCCAGAATGGCATTGCCTAGGTTATCTTCCATGATTTTTATAGTTTTGGGTTTTGTATTTAAGTCTTTAATACATCTGGAGTTGATTTTTGTATATGGTGTAAGGAAGGACTCTAGCTTCAATTTTCTGCATATGGCTAGCCAGTTTTGCCAGCAACGTTTATTGAATAGGGAGTCCTTTCCCTGTTGCTTGTTTTTGTCAGGTTTGTCAAAGGTCAGATAGTCATAGGTGTGCGGCCTTATTTCTGGGCTCTCTATTCTCTTCCATTGGTCTATGTGTCAGTTTTTGTACCAGTCCCATGTTGTTTTGGTTATTGTATTCCTGCAGTATAGTTTAATGTCAGGTAGTGTGATGCCTTCAGTTTTGTTCTTTTTGCTTAGTATTGCCTTGGCTATTAGGGCTTATTGTTGGTTCTGCATGAATTTTAAGGTGGTTTTTTCCTAGTTTTGTGAAGAATGTCATTGGTAATTTAATAGGACTAGCAATGAATCTATACATTGCTTTGGACAGTATGGCCATTTTAATGATACTAATTTTTCCTATCCATGAGCATTGAATGTTTTTCCATTTGTTTGTGTCATCTCTGATTTCTTTCAGCAGTGTTTTGAAATTCTCATTTCAGAGATCATTCACCTCCCTGGTTAGCTGTAATCCTAAGTATTTTATTCTTTTTGCTGCATTTGTGAATGGGATTACATTCCTCATTAAGCTCTTGGCTTGACTGCTGTTTGTATATAGGAATGCTAGTGATTTTTGTACATTGATTATGTATCCTGATAATTTGCTGAAGTTGTTTATTAGCTTAAGGAGGTTTTGGACTCAGACTATGGGATTTTGTAGGTATAGGATGGTGTAGTCTGTAAACGGGGATTGTTTGACTTCCTCTTTCCCTAATCGGATGCCCTTTATTTCTTTCTCTTGCCTGATTGTTCCAGCCAGGACTTCCAATAGTATGTTGAATAGGAGTGGTGAGAGAGGGCATCCTTGTCTTATGCCGGTTTTCAAGGGGAATGTTTCCAGCTTTTGCCCATTCAATTTGATGTTGGTTGTGGGTTTGTCGCAGATGGCTCTGATTATTTTGTGGTATGTTTGAAGGAAGGTAATAACTCAGTACATTTTTTTCTCCTATTGGAGAAACAATTTGAAGTATTTGTATATTACTTTGGATGGTAGGACTTTTTGTAAAGGATTAGATTATATATAATAATGACTCAAATAACATAATTTAGCGATTATGTTAGGTATGGTGTAATGTGTCATTTAGTGATTATATTAGGTACTCTGTCATAGTCATCATTATAACATGATTTAGTGATTTTATTAGGTGCCCTGTTAAGCATAGTCAAAACTGACACAGTGCTGAATACAATAAGATATTCAATAAGTCACTATTAAATTATCTTAAAAAGGAATTCTTGTTTGGATTTTTATTGGAGAGGGATATTTACGCTATGTGTGGAAATGAAGACATATTGCAAAGTTAGGCAAAGCCCTGGAAAATATTTTCCATTTAATTTCTATTTTCTATGTTCCATATTTACTGGTCTTAAATACTGCTTTAATTGGTAAGAATCCCTTTAAAGGTAACCTGGACACAGAATTGATTAATGACTTGTTAGCATCGTGAAAGCTGGAGACAGAACAGAATGTTCTGGATCCTCAGCCACATTATCATGCCCATTTTAAGGACTGAATACCACGTGTATTCAAATATGCATGTGCCTAATAACCATGTTGAGATTATTGTGGGGTTTCTAGAGTTAAAGACTAACTGTACTTTTTACCACCTTTCTGCTTAGCTATTTAGGGAGAGCATAGTTGATTTCTAGTTCTCTCAAAGTAGATGATTTAAGTCTACTGTTCCACTCTCAGTTTTTCTTTCCTGTTCTATGTACTTGCACATAGGTTTTAGATTATCTATATGTTGCAAGCTCTCTGTGCTGAAGGAACCCATCTTTGTTATAAATGCCTGAAGGTTGACTATATTCTCCCTTTGTTCTATCTTTTGTTCTTATAGTAATTAGTATAGTCTACCTAATAAAAAAGGGGGCACTTAACTATTTCCTAAAGACTTCTTAAGAACTTCTGCATGTATTATCTAATTTAATCCACACAAAAGTCTTATGAGGTGAGTGTTGTCATTTCCATTTTGTAAAGGAGAAAATGAGCTAAGAAAGATCTTATTATTTGAAAAACCATATTACTAGCATTCATTCATTCACCAAATGTTTATTGAGCTCAGTTTAAGACACTGAGTTTTTTTGTTTTTGTTTTTGTTTTTTGAGACGGAGTTTTGCTCTTGTTGCCCAGGCTGGAGTGCAATGGCCCGATCTTGGCTCACCGCAACCTCCGCCTCCCAGGTTCAAGCAATTCTCCTGCCTCAGCCTCCCGAGTAGCTGGGATTACAGGCATGCGCCAACACGCCCGGCTAATTTTGTATTTTTAGTAGAGACGGGGTTTCTCCATGTTGAGGCTGGTCTCGAACTCCTGACCTCAGGTGACCCACCTGCCTTGGCCTCCCAAAGTGCTGGGATTACAGGCGTGAGCCACCGCGCCCGGCCAAGACACTGAGTTTATGGTTGCCAAAAAGAGGTTCTTACCTTCATGGAGCTTATATTCTAGTGGAATCTACATCACAGAGCCTTTGACTTTAGCACTGACATTTAATTGAGCAACCCATACTGTAAAATACTTGAAAGTAGAGACCATATCCATGGACTGTATCAATTCAATTACTGAATTGAATGAAATTCTGGCAATTAGGATTTATTCTTACCTGCCACCTGTTGTTTCCTCCTTACTGGATGTTTGAAAAGGTGGATACATATGCATGGGTAGAATAGATGGATAGCCCCTCCTAAGCTGATTTCCTCCAGGACTTTTCTTCTCCCCAAATTCCCATCAGGGGTTATTTAGCTGAAGGTTCTCTAATTTCTGGTTCCCCCTACTAAGTGTCAAATGTAATATGGTATAAGAAACCCATAATCTAGGAACTTGTCATCGATATCTCAGCACAAATCAATTCATTGATAAGTAACAGTGGCTGTTTTCACTAGAGGGGCACAGGTTGAAGTATACGCCAAGAAAGTAGAAGTCCAGATATTTTGTTCTGGCTGAGGCTATTTCTTTTTTCTGCAAGGCAACCTGAATATGGTCTAAGTAATTAGGGCAAATCAGCAGGCCTAGGGCAGTGGGGGTGGAGATGTATGTGAAGGCAAAGACAAAGTGCTAAGGAGCTTTGGGTGATATATGGGAAGTGTGTCTGCATGTGTGTGTGTGTGTGTGTGTGTATGTGTGTGTGTCACAGTTTTGCCTGAAGCACTACTCATATCTGAGAGTTGCCATTTGTAGCTACTAAGAAAACAGCACTGCAGTTAAGCTTCGTTTCTCTTTGGATTTGGCTCTTAAAAGACTGCACAGTTTATGTGGTGCTTTCATTTCATGGGATACCATTATAGTTTTTGTGTTAGGCTGGGTCAACAATGTGTTAGTAGACCAGTACTGTACGTTATTCATTACCTAAATACAATAATGTATTTTCATAAAAGTAGCTACTTCTCCATAGTGCCCATCTTTCACCTAAAGAGGAATTAAGGGAAGAAATGAAGCAAATAGTGTTTTATGGATGTTTTTGCTTCCTTTAAGCTGCCAGAATAGTTTTGTGGTCCTAATTTAAAACCTATTATAGTATAGAGAGGGGCTACTGAGAGGTGGAAAACAGGAGGGTTTCACATAGCTAGCTAAGTGAGAATGTGATTCTTAATGACTGTTGAAACAATACTGAGGGCAATAAGGATTATAATATTTTTGAAAAGCAGCCTGCAAATCCAACTCAAGGGGAGAAAAGAGTTCTCATTTTCTTATTTTTGGAGTCAGCAGGATTTCCAGCTGGATGTAATTTCAGGAAGTGATGTGACTATTTATTCAATAATGCTTTGCAAATTTCCTGGGAAATGATGGAATAATTCTGATGAAATTAAAGTGGCTATTGAAATATATGTCATACTATTTGCCAAGTGTTATTTCTTGTCTATTTAACCATATTAATTCATTTCATAATGAAAACAAACTCTTAGTAAATACTTTCCATAGACATATTTTCTAGGACTGAGAATATATTATCAAAATCCAGATCACCAAAGCCAACCAAATTAAATAAATGGACAGTGAATATCTCCTATAGTGCCATGCATGATGCTAGGATTGGGAAAACAAAAACTAACTTTAAATTTTTTTTCTGAACTCATGGAGCTTAATGACTGGCAGTAGAGACAGTCATTGAAGCAATGGGTCACTCAGCCACGTGTAAAATGACAACATTGGGAAGTGCTGTGCAGGGAAGGGACATGGTGCTACAACGGCCTCTGGCATTCATGGAAGGCTTTTCATGTATACATTGTTAAAGCTGAGATCTAAAGGATGAATAGGAATTACACAGATAAAGAGTAAGAACAAGAGCCTTAAGTATGGCATGTAGCGTCTTCAAAAGTTCATGGTGGAGGGTAGGAGTACACAATGGGGTGTATGGTACAAAAACAGGCTGAAGAATTGGGGGATAAACCCTGAGTCTTGTAGACCAGGTGAAAAATCTTGTTGTCTATTTTAAGAACAATGAAATGATTTTAATAGCAAGGTTGAGGGTGGATGAGGGGTGATACAACCATGTCTCTGCTTTGGAAACATTACTCTGGATGCAGCATGGAGGATGGATGATAGAGAGTCCTGAGTGTGGGTGGCAAAGCAGTTGTGAGGCTCCTGTAGATGTCCAGATGAGAAGGAAAGTTAGCAAAGACTATGGATGTGGACATACTTTATGGTTGGATTAAAATAAATTTACAATACTTTCATCCCGGGTTCATGTCTATGTTCACTCACACATACACACACAGAGCTGATGGTTTGTGAGATGTTTGAGAACCTGTTTCTCAGGATCCAGTCCTTGATTGTCTTTTCTTGTTTACGTCAGGGAAGTCAAATGCATTTTTATCTCAAGTGCCAACTCTGGTTGGTTGGTAGCAGATGCTTGGAGAGCAATATTGAGAAAGCTTCCGCAGTCACATAAGGGCTTAGCAATAGAGAACGCTTTAATAGCTCCTTCAGTGAGCACAGAGTTGGGAGTGGTGGCATGCATGCCTTTTCAGAGCCTTTATGGTTCACATTCTCCATGGCAGACTTCCCATTTTTCTCCAAGGATAGGAGTAGTACTTGTCCCAGCCCTCATAACCATTTTCCTAGACACTCTGCCTCTACTCCCTATGCTTTTCTCGGATTCTGAAGTGCAATATCTTGGGTCAGATTCATTCTTGCTCTGAATGCACTCAGCTCTCTCAGACCAATTAAATTAGTTACCATCCCTCCATTTGCTTCTATCTTCTAAAACTTTGTAAACATTTCTCATTTGCTGTTATATCCATTGTGTTCTTATTGTCCTGTGGATCACTATGTTTTTATTAATCTCTTTTGGTCCATTTATAATATTAGGGTTTCATTTATTCAATTTTCTGTTTGTTCAGTCTACCATGTTTAATCAAAACTTGTGCCATGGTTTTCTACTTATGCTCTTTGGTATATACTTATTTAACTGAAGGGATATGCAACCATCAGAGAATATCAGTGAACAATTCACAACCTCTATTTATTAGGGCAAATGGCTTTGGGTATTGACATGTTTTGGCTGTGTCCCCACCCAAATCTCATCTTGAATTGTAGCTCCCATAATTCTCATGTGTTGTGGGAGGGAGCTGGTGGGAAATAATTGAATGACGGGGGTGGTTTCCCTCATACTGTTCTCGTGGTAGTGAATAAGTCCGATGACATCTGATGGTTTTATAAGGGCAAATCCCTTTCACTTTGTTCTTTTCTTCTCTTTTTTCTGCTGCCAGGTCAGACATGCCTTTCACCTTCTGCCATGATTGTGAGGCCTCCTCAGCCATGTGAAACTGTGAGTCCATTCAACCTCTTTTTCTTTATAAATTACCCAGTCTTGGGTATATTTTTATCAGCAATGTGAGAAGGGACTAATTCTGGTATGATTAAAATATTTTGTGCTTTGGTGTGTGTCTTTCCACTTCTATCATTCCCCACACCTCCATAAGCACATTATCATTTCATACGCCAATCTACCTGTAGTTTACTGTTTTGACATAGTTTTCTAAGGGCTATTTATTGTTGATTATGTTCTCTGAGCTTTGAGTTCCCTTCACTCTAGCTAAATTCTTCTTACTCTTTGAAATCTGGTTTAAGTGCCCTTTATTTTGAAAGCCTTTCCCTATCTAACCCCAAGATATGATTCATATACTCCCTGTGTCTCTCATCTGAATACCTCCTTTGGACTCACAATGTCTTTTGCTTTCTTGATTATAATGTTTATCACCATATCATGACATTTGACTCTCTTGTTTAGTTTATAAACTAGACTGAGCCCCTTGATGACAGGCTCTGGGTTTATTCGTGCAGTATTTCCATGACCTGTATTACAAAGTAGGCACTCAATACCTGCTTGTGGAATTAATGATGCTATGGGACTCCACTCCTAGAAGTGATCTGTTTTCATTACTTTAGGAAGTCTGTTTTACCAAGGTGCTTTCTTCACAGTTGCGCTTTATGGACTCTAGTCATCAGGAAATTAACTGCAGAGAACACGCATGCAGAACATGAGGTTACCAAGGGTCAAGTGCATGTGTATGTTTTTGATTTGGGCACAGGGAAGTTTATGAGCCTTGTGAGCACAATTTAGAAATTCTCAGTTGTATATACTGCAGGTGAAATACACTTTATGTTGAAGCACGCGGTGAATTATTGAGATTTGGCTGACTATTAAAGCAATAGCCTCTTTTTCAATCTAAGTTGATGATGCAAATGAAAAACACAGCTAAAAATATCACTTATGTCTGAAAAAGCCAGTCCAAAAAATAAAAAGCAATTAGCTTGAACAGCTGGAAGCAGATTTTGCCAGGATCTGTATTTACCAATATTTGAGTACAATTGGTTCACAATTTTGTACTTGGGGTAATAGCATCACTCAAGCCCAGAAGAGGAAAATTTCTTTATGCTAGATATTTTTCTAAGCATTCCCCTTCTTCCCTCTTCTTCTTCCCCTCTCCTTCAATTATACACTTAGAAGTCTATGATATATAATGTCAAACAATTTTAAGGACCTAGGAGGAAAAGTAGGGAGATAATACCATAAATCAAATAAAGCAGTCTCTGGGCTTAGGCTCTCTAAGTTTGAGTCCCAAATTCAGTGTTACTGTGTGACCTTGGGGAAGTTACTTACCCTCTATATATCTCATTTTAAAATGGGATTATAAAGATATATTTTAGTGTTGTTGTAGGATTAAATGACATACTTGTAAATTTCTTAGAAAAATCCTTGGTATGTCATAATTCTATTACTCATTTATAGTTCTGAGGTCAAATATCAGTTTTGACTTTTGTAGATGATGAAAAATATTCCTTCCCACCTACCTTTCCACCGTGTACAGTGGAAATCACACTGTCCTATGATTCACACCAGAAACATAAAGAGTTAGTGCCAAGATCGTCTGTGTGCCCTTTGATTAATGCTTCTTAATACTTATCATCTCTACCTCCATTCTAAAATCCAACTTTTAGCTTTCATTTAAGAAAGGGAGTGCCTATGGCCAATGAAGGAGTGTATCCTTTCATTACTATTCTGCTTAATTTCTGTGTCACTTGATTTTTTTCCTAGATTGTACTCTCTCAATTTGAATGTATAGCAACATCAAACAAAAAAGCAGAAGTAATTAGGTTTGTCAGTCCACAAGAATTTTGGACCAAATATCCATGAAGTGGTGGGTAGATTATAATACCTAATACAGAGTATCAACATGAGTTCTTACAATCCCACACGTAGTCTCCATGTGGTATGAGATGCCACTGGCCTGAGCTGACGTAGTATTTTTTATATGAATGAAGGCTGTTCAAGGACTTGAGAATAATTTGTTTTCTTAATTAATATAACCCCTGCCTCCATTTTCTTTATACTACACTCAGATCAATGATGTCTCCTTTCATGTGTTGTGTGAAAGGCAAATTTTAGTCTTGTCTTGATGAATTATAAATTCCAAGAGTTCAGAGCAAAAATGAGTATATATGTATGCTTCTGCACATGCATACATATGCTTATAAAAAGTGACAACTGGCCAGGTGTGGTGCTCACACGTGTAATCCTAGCACTTTGGGAGGTTGAGGCAGGTGGATCACTTGAGGTCAGGAGTTTGAAACCAGCCTGGCCAACATGATGAAACCCCATTTCTATTAAAAATACAAAAAATAGCCAGGTGTGGTGGTGCATGCCTGTAATCCCAGCTACTCAGGAGGCCAAGACATGAGAATTGTTTGAACCCAGAGAACGCAGGTTGCAGTTGAGCAGAGATCATGCCACTGCACTCCAGCCTGGGCAGCAGAGTGAGACTCCATCTCAAAAAAAAATAATAAAAAAATAAAAATAAAAAAGTGACAACCTGTGGAGACTTCTGTTTGCAAATGAAAATGTTAAAGTGTTAAAAAAATTTTATATACCATGCAAAAAGTAAACCATTAAAGCTAGTATTCCACAGAAAACCAAATAGATATCAAATAGACTTATAGAATCTATTATAATAATGGGTAGAACACCTGAACAAACGCTTCAACAGGATAAATCTATTAGGGGAAATGTAATAAAATTTCCCTGTGGGAATTCCTCTCTAAATGAAATTATCAGGTCTATTAAGTAATAAAAGAGAAAGTTTAAATATCTAAGACTTTTAAAACTCTGAGAATATTTTAGACCATGGCTATCAAAACAGAGACTGTTGAACTGAAAAATGCCTTATACTGCAGAGAGAACTGGTTTAGAGGGTAGAGGAAAAATAGTAGAGAGAAACAGTACTTTAGATAATTAATAGTATGGTATGCTTAGATTTAAAGGGAGGGAAATGAAAGGGTGTACATATCCAGAAGCAAAGAAAGGTAGTCTCTTTTTCCAAAGCTGACTCAGTGCTTATGGAGCTAAGTGTTTCACAGTTGGAGAAGTAGGAAGGCAAACTGCTAAGAGAACTAGGAACTACTCATGCATTATCTGTATTCCTGAAGGGTAGAAAGTGGAGTACTCCAAGGGTATTGCTCTGTGATCATTAGGAGGGTTTGGAGTCAGATATCCTTGAGGGGGAGTCACCTTCCATAGTCTGTAGCCATTGGAAGTGTGTCAGTGCTTCCAACAATAAATCCACCTTAGCTCAGCTATGCAGCAACCGAAATAGCATGCTACTGGTACAAAAACAGGCACATAGACCAGTGGAACAGAATAGAGCGCCCAGAAATAAGGCCGCACACCTACGACCATTTGATTTTCAACAAAGCTGACAAAAACAAGCATTGGGGAAAAGACTCCCCAGTCAATAAATGGTGCTGGGAAAACTGGCTAGCCATATGCAGAAGATTGAAGCTGGACCCCTTCCTTACACTGTATACAAAATCAACTCAAGAGGGTTAAAGACTTAAATGTAAAACCTAAAACTGTAAAAACCCTGGGAGACAACCTAGGCAATACCATCCTGGACATAGGAACGGGCAAAGATTTCATAACAAAAATGCCAAAAGCAATTGTAAGAAAAGCGAAAATTGAAAAATGGGATCTAATCCAACTTAAGAGCTTCTGTTACAGCAAAGGAAACTACCTTACTTACCTAGCACGGGAGATACTGTGATCACAAAGGTGGTTTTCCCAGAGTAAGTCTCACCTATTGCACTCTGGGTATACTGGCCCCTGTGATTTTCCCAAATGCAAGAAACTTGACTGCGTAATTTGTGGTAGTGGGGGGACTGTGTTTGCGCTTTCCCTGTGTATATTGTTAAATAAGTTTTTATAATTAAATTAAAATGAAAGAAACTATCAACAGAGTGAACAGACAACCTACAGAATGGGAGAAAATATTTGCAAACTATGCTTTGAACAAAGGTCTAATATCCAGCATCTGTAAGAAACTTAAATTTACAAGAGAAAAACAACCCCATTAAAAAGTGGGCAAAGGACATGAACAGACACTTTTCAAAAGAAGACATACATGTGGCCAATGACCATATGAGAAAAAGCTCCACATCACTGATCATTAGAGAAATGCAAATCAAAACCACCATGAGATTTCATGCCAGTCAGAATGGCTATTAATAAAAAATAAAAAAATATGGATGTGGAGAAAAAGGAACACTTATACACTGTTGGTGGGAGTGTAAATTAGTTCAGCCATTGTGGAAAGCAGTATGGTGATTCCTCAAAGAGCTAAAAATGGAACTATCATTTGACCCAGCAATCCCATTGTCATGGGATCTTTAGGGTGCTGCTTTTCTGGCCAGAAACCTCTGTGGCTGGTTGTGCCTTTGCCTGAGTTTTGCTTGAGCCCACTGGGCTTGTTCTGCCCATTCAGCCTGGCAAGCTGTGCTTGGCTCATGCTGCTGGCCTGGATCCCATCCCTGCCAAGGGTAAGCCAGGCATGGAGCAGTGAGGGGTTTGTGAGTGAGCATGGGTTTTGGGCACTGTGCAGTCAGACAGCAGCTACTGCAGTGGGGTGGGCAACTCCAGGTGCTGGCATGGGCAGCTCCAGCTCTCTGCGAGGCTGTGACTGGACCAGGGGCACTGCAAGCAACTTCCACCGCTGGCACTGGAAACATGGTGGCACCCAGAAGCTTGGAGATGCCAGGAACCACAGGGCCCCAAAGAGGGAGTCACAGCCCTGGCTCAGGGAGCTCCCAGGTCTAGGCTCCCTGAAGGGCCGCAGCTCTTCTGTCCTTCTCTTCACCCATGACATGGTAAGCAAGGGGCATATTTCAGCTTTGTTTGTGTTACAGCTCTTTTATTTCTGCTATTTCAGAGGTCCTGAGTTCTTGTCCTGTGACCAGGAAGAATGAGGTACACAGATAAGTGGAGGGTGAACAAGATGAAGAGGAGCTTTGTTGAGCAATAGAACAGCTCAGAGGAGAGCAGCAGTGAGTAGCTCCTTTCCACAGCCAGGGTGGCCCAGTGAGTGTTTAGCTCCTAGCAGAGGGTAGACCTTGTAGTGGGAAGCTCATCTCAGCAGGCAGGTTGTCCCATTGTCTCTGAAGCTCTCAACAGAGAGGAGGCCCTGGAGTGGGTTGCTCCTTTCTGCAGGCAGGTTGTCCTGACATCTGCAGCTCTCAGCAGAGAGGAGGCCCTGGAGTGGGTAGCTCCTCTCTGCAGCTGGTTGTCCCAACATCTGCTCACCTCTGGCTGAGCCCAGGGCTTTTATGGGCCTCAAAGGGGAAGAAGTGAGTACTGATTGGTCCATGGGTGGGCATGGGCAGACCTGGAAAAGGCACCACAAGTTTCTACTCTGGTCTGCAAGACTGGGTCTTCAGGCCCACCCATGGCCTGAAGGTGGAGCCTCACTGGGAACTCACCTCCTTCTGCCCAGGAGCCTGTCTGCCTCCCACTGCTTTTCAGGATCTTCGAGCCAAGGGACGCCTACAGGCCAGTGCTAAGCTGCCCTCAGCCCCCACCTCGGCTTCCCTCCTATGCTTGTCAGTGCCCAAAGTCTGGAGAGGGACAAGACAGCAGGGAGCTGGTGAGTCAGAACTGCCCTGAGCATGTGCACATCTTGCTGGGCTGTGACAGTGCCTGGGCTCAGCCCTGACTTCGCTCCAAGATCAGAGTGGGTGCCAACAGCAGGGAGAAGCCAGGTAGTGGGAGAAGGCACTTCTGAGCCTGTGAGGGCAGGGTGGGTCTTCCTGGGCCCCAAAAGCACAGGGAGGCCTGGGTTCACAGCTGCTGTTTGGGTGGCTGCAGCCATGCCTGGGAGGGGGGGGGGTGGTGCAGGGCTCCTGTCTGCCTCATGGTGTGGGAGGCCTGGGTTTGCAGCCACAACTTGGGTAGCTGCAGCTGCACTTGGAAGTGTGAGGCTCCTGCCTGCTTCTGTCCCCGCCAAGAGCACAGGGAGGCCCAGGTCTACAGCCACAGCTTAGGTAGCTGCAGATGCACCTGGGAGGGCAGGGCTTCTGCCTGCTCTGCGGAGTGGGAGGCCTGGATCTGCAGCCATGACTTGGGTGATTGCAGCTGAGTCCAGAAGGGTAGGCCTCCCACCTGCTCCTGGGCCCTGAGAGCACAGGGATGTCAGGGTCCACAGCTGCAGCTTGGGTGGCTGCAGTGTACCTGGGGAGCACCCGCCCCAACTCAGAAGGGGCCAGGCTCCCTCTTTTCTCTGGCTCCCGATGGCTACGTGGAGCACGCAGCCCTGACCATGCTTCCCTGCTGCAGCTGTTGTGATGGCAGCTGCCACTCCAGACAGCCCACCACTGCCATCACCATTACTGGGTATATACTCAAAGGAATATAAATCCTTCTATCACAAAGATACATGCATGTGAATGTTCATTTTAGCACTGTTCACAATAGCAAAGACATGGAATCAACTTAAATGCCCATTGGTGACAGATTGGATACAGAAAATCTGGTACATGTACACCATGGAATACTATGCAGCCATAAAACAGAACAAATTCATGTCTTTTGTGGGAAGCTGGATGGAGCTGGACGCTATTATCCTTAGCAAACTAATTCAGGAACAGAAAACCAAATATCATATGTTCTCATTTATAAGTGGGAGCTAAATGATGAGAACACATGAACACAGAGAAGAGAACAGCAGATACTGGGGCCTACTTGACTGGGGAGGGTGAGAGGAGGGAGAGGAGCAGAAAAAATAACTCTTGGGTACTAGGCTTATTACCTGGGTGATGAAATAATCTGTACAACAAAACCCTTGTAACATGAATTTACTTACATAACAATCCTGAACATGCACCCCTGAACCTAAAAAGAAAGTTTAAAAAATATTATAAAAAAGAAAATAAATCAAATTTAAAAATATACACATCTTTGGCATTAAAGAATTGCCAATAGATTTAGGGTATCTGGCTCAGCCACTGCAAAGCCAGAAATGGTGCCCAAACCAGACCTTGGTGGCTACTCCAGCAAAGACACCAATGCTGCTGCCACCTAGCACAGACATTGCATTTTGTGCTAGACACTGCACATTCCACTGATAGTACTGAGGCCTGGAGTGCAAAATTCTGGGGCTGCTGATCTTGAAAACCAAGATACTTCTGTTGCTGTGAAAGAGAGTAGATGTGCTTTGTAATGTCACTAACTTCCAGACTGAAGTCCTGGGTGTGGGTGCATTACATACTTTCATACAGCTGCAAATAAGACTGGGGTTCTGGTTTCTTCAGTGAAGGGACAGGAATGAGAATGTGCAAAAATGTTGCAACATAAGAAGAGTGTTTAAAAGATGCTGGATTGCACAAACATGACAAATATTCCCAAGACCCCCCAAAGTGATAGTTATGTGGCATAAAGGGAGGGTATGATGATAGCTTTGTATACCAGTAATTTAATTAATGCTATTTCATGTAAGTTAAACATAATAAAACACCATAATAAGAATGTCTGTTCTGTATTTTATGTTACATCAGGACATACTGAGAGTAAAAGGAGAATCAAGACTGGAAAAATGGTTGGACTATTCGCTTGATCCTTCAATCATAATATATTAAAATGAAAAACACTTTCAAAGTCATTGAAGGATAAATATGAATACATATTTTACAATAGTAAACTTGCTACCTGTATTTCATAAATTTGACAGTTTTCTCCTTTGCTTTTAGTTGAACCATGTACTTAATGCTATTGTAGCAATTATAACACTTTATTCTACATATTGCCTCATATTTCTAGTCTGTTTTATATAGGGTTTAGTGCTGGCACATGGCAAGAGATTGAAACATTTGCTGAATAAAATAAGAGTATCCGTCAGGTGTGGTGGCTCATGCCTGTAATCCCAGCACTTTGGGAGGCCTGGGTGGGCAGATTGCTTGAGCCCAGGAGTTCAAGACCAGCCTGGGCAACATAGTGAGACCTCGTTTCTTTTTTTTTTTTTTTTCCTCTTTTTTGTTATTATTATTATACTTTAAGTTTTAGGGTACATGTGCACAATGTGCAGGTTAGTTACATATGTATATATGTGCCATGCTGGTGCGCTGCACCCACTAACTCGTCATCTAGCATTACGTATATCTCCCAATGCTATCCCTCCCCCCTTCCCCCCACCCCACAACAGTCCCCAGAGTGTGATGTTCCCCTTCCTGTCTCCATGTGTTCTCATTGTTCAATTCCCACCTATGAGTGAGAATATGTGGTGTTTGGTTTTTTGTTCTTGCGATAGTTTACTGAGAATGATGATTTCCAATTTCATCCATGTCCCTACAAAGGACATGAACTCATCCTTTTTTATGGCTGCATAGTATTCCATGGTGTATATGTGCCACATTTTCTTAATCCAGTCTATCATTGTTGGACATTTGGGTTGGTTCCAAGTCTTTGCTATTGTGAATACTGTCGCAATAAACATACATGTGCATGTGTCTTTATAGCAGCATGATTTATAGTCCTTTGGGTATATACCCAGTAATGGGATGGCTGGGTCAAATGGTATTTCTAGTTCTAGATCCCTGAGGAATCGCCACACTGACTTCCACAATGGTTGAACTAGTTTACAGTCCCACCAACAGTGTAAAAGTGTTCCTATTTGTCCACATCCTCTCCAGCACCTGTTGTTTCCTGACTTTTTAATGATTGCCATTCTAACTGGTGTGAGATGGTATCTCATTGTGGTTTTGATTTGCATGTCTCTGATGGCCAGTGATGGTGAGCATTTTTTCATGTTTTTTGGCTGCATAAATGTCTTCTTTTGAGAAGTGTCTGTTCATGTCCTTTGCCCAGTTTTTGATGGGGTTGTTTGTTTTTTTCTTGTAAATTTGTTTGAGTTCATTGTAGATTCTGGATATTAGCCCTTTGTCAGACGAGTAGGTTGCGAAAATTTTCTTCCATTTTGTAGGTTGCCTGTTCACTCTGATGGTAGTTTCTTTTGCTGTGCAGAAGCTCTTTAGTTTAATTAGATCCCATTTGTCAATTTTGGCTTTTGTCGCCATTGCTTTTGGTGTTTTAGACATGGAGTCCTTGCCCATGGCTATGTCCTGAATGGTAATGCCTAGGTTTTCTTCTAGGGTTTTTATGGTTTTAGGTCTAACGTTTAAGTCTTTAATCCATCTTGAATTGATTTTTGTATAAGGTGTAAGGAAGGGATCCAGTTTCAGCTTTCTACATATGGCTAGCCAGTTTTCCCAGCACCATTTATTAAATAGGGAATCCTTTCCCCATTGCTTGTTTTTCTCAGGTTCGTCAAAGATCAGATAGTTTTAGATATGCGGCGTTATTTCTGAGGGTTCTGTTCTGTTCCATTGGTCTATATATCTGTTTTGGTACCAGTACCATGCTGTTTTGGTTACTGTAGCCTTGTAGTATAGTTTGAAGTCAGGTAGTGTGATGCCTCCAGCTTTGTTCTTTTGGCTTAGGATTGACTTGGCGATGCAGGCTCTTTTTTGGTTCCATATGAACTTTAAAGTAGTTTTTTCCAATTCTATGAAGAAAGTCATTGATAGCTTGATGGGGATGGCATTGAATCTATAAATTACCTTGGGCAGTATGGCCATTTTCATGATATTGATTCTTCCTACCCATGAGCATGGAATGTTCTTCCATTTGTTTGTATCCTCTTTTATTTCCTTGAGCAGTGCTTTGTAGTTCTCCTTGAAGAGGTCCTTCACGTCCCTTGTGAGTTGGATTCCTAGGTATTTTATTCTCTTTGAAGCCATTGTGAATGGGAGTTCACTCATGATTTGGCTCTCTGTTTGTCTGTTATTGGTGTGTAAGAATGCTTGTGATTTTTGTACATTGATTTTGTATCCTGAGACTTTGCTGAAGTTGCTTATCAGCTTAAGGAGATTTTGGGCTGAGACAATGGGGTTTTCTAGATATACAATCATGTCGTCTGCAAACAGGGACAATTTGACTTCCTCTTTTCCTAATTGAATACCCTTTATTTCCTTCTCCTGCCTAATTGCCCTGGCCAGAACTTCCAACACTGTGTTGAATAGGAGTGGTGAGAGAGGGCATCCCTGTCTTGTGCCAGTTTTCAAAGGGAATGCTTCCAGTTTTTGCCCATTCAGTATGATATTGGCTGTGGGTTTGTCATAGAGAGCTCTTATTATTTTGAGATACATCCCATCAATACCTAATTTATTGAGAGTTTTTAGCATGAAGTGTTGTTGAATTTTGTCAAAGGCCTTTTCTGCATCTATTGAGATAATCATGTGGTTTTTGTCTTTGGTTCTGTTTATAGGCTGGATTACATTTATTGATGTGCATATATTGAACCAGCCTTGCATCCCAGGGATGAAGCCCAATTGATCATGTTGGATAAGCTTTTTGATGTGCTGCTGGATTCGGTTTGCCAGTATTTTATTGAGGATTTTTGCATCAATGTTCATAGAGGATATTGGTCTAAAGTTCTCTTTTTTGGTTGTGTCTCTGCCCGGCTTTGGTATCAGGATGATGCTGGCCTCATAAAATGAGTTAAGGAGGATTCCCTCTTTTTCGATTGATTGGAATAGTTTCAGAAGGAATGGTACCAGTTCCTCCTTGTACCTCTGGTAGAATTCGGCTGTGAATTCATCTGGTCCTGGACTCTTTTTGGTTGGTAAGCTATTGATTATTGCCACAATTTCAGCTCCTGTTATTGGTCTATTCAGAGATTCAACTTCTTCCTGGTTTAGTCTTGGGAGAGTGTATGTGTCGAGGAGTGTATCCATTTCTTCTAGATTTTCTAGTTTATTTGCGTAGAGGTGTTTGTAGTAATCTCTGATGGTAGTTTGTATTTCTGTGGGATTGGTGGTGATATCCCCTTTATCATTTTTTATTGTGTCTGTTTGATTCTTCTTTCTTTTTTCTTTATTAGTCTTGCTAGTGGTCTATCAGTTTTGTTGATCTTTTCAAAAAACCAGCTCCTGGATTCATTAATTTTTTGAAGGGTTTTTTGTGTCTCTATTTCCTTCAGTTCTGCTCTGATTTTAGTTATTTCTTGCCTTCTGCTAGCTTTTGAATGTGTTTGCTCTTGCTTTTCTAGTTCTTTTAATTGTGATGTTAGGGTGTCAATTTTGGATCTTTCCTGCTTTCTCTTGTGGGCATTTAGTGCTATAAATTTCCCTCTACACACTGCTTTGAATGTGTCCCAGAGATTCTGGTATGTTGTGTCTTTGTTCTCGTTGGTTTCAAAGAACATCTTTATTTCTGCCTTCATTTCATTATGTACCCAGTAGTCATTCAGGAGCAGGTTGTTCAGTTTCCATGTAGTTGAGCGGTTTTGAGTGAGTTTCTTAATCCTGAGTTCTAGTTTGATTGCACTGTGGTCTGAGAGATAGTTTGTTATAATTTCTGTTCTTTTACATTTGCTGAGGAGTGCTTCCAACTATGTGGTCAGTTTTGGAATAGGTGTGGTGTGGTGCTGAAAAAATGTATATTCTGTTGATTTGGGGTGGAGAGTTCTGTAGATGTCTATTAGGTCTGCTTGGTGCAGAGCTGAGTTCAATTCCTGGGTATTCTTGTTAACTTTCTGTCTCATTGATCTGTCTAATGTTGACAGTGGGGTGTTAAAGTCTCCCATTATTAATGTGTGGGAGTCTAAGTCTCTTTGCAGGTCACTCAGGACTTGCTTTATGAATCTGGGTGCTCCCGTATTGGGTGCATATATATTTAGGATAGTTAGTTCTTCTTGTTGAATTGATCCCTTTACTATTATGTAATGGCCTTCTTTGTCTCTTTTGATCTTTGTTGGTTTAAAGTCTGTTTTATCCGAGACTAGGATTGCAACCCCTGCCTTTTTTTGTTTTCCATTTGCTTGGTAGATCTTCCTCCATCCCTTTATTTTGAGCCTATGTGTGTGTCTGCACATGAGATGGGTTTCCTGAATACAGCACACTGATGGGTCTTGACTCTTTATCCAATTTGCCAGTCTGTGTCTTTTAATTGGAGCATTTAGTCCATTTACATTTAAAGTTAATATTGTTATGTGTGAATTTGATCCTGTCATTATGATGTTAGCTGGTTATTTTGCTCATTAGTTGATGCAGTTTCTTCCTAGTCTTGACTGTCTTTACATTTTGGCATTATTTTGCAGTGGCTGGTAGCGGTTATTCCTTTCCATGTTTAGTGCTTCCTTCAGGAGCTCTTTTAGGGCAGGCCTAGTGGTGACAAAATCTCTCAGCATTTGCTTGTCTGTGAAGTATTTTATTTCTCCTTCACTTATGAAGCTTAGTTTGGCTGGATATGAAATTCTGGGTTGAAAATTCTTTTCTTTAAGAATGTTGAATATTGGCCCCCACTCTCTTCTGGCTTGTAGAGTTTCTGCTGAGAGATCCGCTGTTAGTCTGATGGGCTTCCCTTTGTGGATAACCTGACCTTTCTCTCTGGCTGCCCTTAAAATTTTTTCCTTCATTTCAACTTTGGTGAATCTGACAATTATGTGTCTTGGAGTTGCTCTTCTCGAGGAGTATCTTTGTGGCGTTCTCTGTATTTCCTGAATCTCAATGTTGGCCTGCCTTGCTAGATTGGGGAAGTTCTCCTGGATAATATCCTGCAGAGTGTTTTCCAACTTGGTTCCATTCTCCCCGTCACTTTCATGTACACCAATCAGACGTAGATTTGGTCTTTTCACATAGTCCCATATTTCTTGGAGGCTTTGTTCATTTCTCTTTATTCTTTTTTCTCTAAACTTCCCTTCTCGCTTCATTTCATTCATTTCATCTTCCATCGCTGATACCCTTTCTTCCAGTTGATCGCATCGGCTTCTGCATTCTTCACGTAGTTCTTGAGCCTTGGCTTTCAGCTCCATCAGCTCCTTTAAGCACTTCTCTGTATTGGTTATTCTAGTTATACATTCGTCTAAATTTTTTTCAAAGTTTTTAACTTCTTTGCCTTTGTTTTGAATTTCCTCCTGTAGCTCGTAGTTTGATCGTCTGAAGCCTTCTTCTCTCAACTCGTCAAAGTCATTCTCCATCGAGCTTTGTTCCATTGTTGTTGAGGAACTGCATTCCTTTGGAGGAGGAGAGGTGCTCTGCTTTTCAGGGTTTCCAGTTTTTCTGCTCTGTTTTTTCCCCATCTTTGCAGTTTTATCTACTTTTGGTCTTTGATGATGGTCATGTACAGATGGGTTTTTGGTGTGGATGTCCTTTCTGTTTGTTAGTTTTCCTTCTAACAGACAGGACCCTCAGCTGCAGGTCTGTTGGAGTTTGCTAGTGGTCCACTCCAGACCCTGTTTGCCTGGGTATCAGCAGCGGTGTTTGCAGAACAGCGGTTTTTCGTGAACCGCGAATGTTGCTGTCTGATGATTCCTCTGGAAGTTTTGTCTCAGAGGAGTACCCGGCCGTGTGAAGTGTCAGTCTGCCCCTACTCGGGGGTGCCTCCCAGTTAGGCTGCTCAGGGGTCAGGGGTCAGGGGTCAGGGACCCACTTGAGGAGGCAGTCTGCCCGTTCTCAGATCTCCAACTGCATGCTGGGAGAACCACTGCTCTCTTCAAAGCTGTCAAACGGGGACATTTAAGTCTGCGGAGGTTACTGCTGTATTTTTGTTTGTCTGTGCCCTGCCCCCAGAGATGGAGCCTACAGAGGCAGGCAGGCCTCCTTGAGCTGTGGTGGGCTACACCCAGTTCGAGCTTCCTGGCTGCTTTGTTTACCTAAGCAAGCCTGGGCAATGGCGGGCGCCCCTCCCCCAGCCTCGCTGCGGCCTTGCGGTTTGATCTCAGACTGCTGTGCTAGCAATCAGTGAGACTCCGTTGGCGTAGGACCCTCCGAGCCAGGTGCGGGATGTAATCTCCTGGTGTGCCGTTTTTTAAGCCCATTGGAAAAGCGCAGTATTAGGGTGGGAGTGACCCGATTTTCCAGGTGCCGTCTGTCACCCCTTTCTTTGACTAGGAAAGGGAACTCCCTGACCCCTTGCACTTCCTGAGTGAGGCAATGCCTCGCCCTGCTTTGGCTCGCGCATGGTGAGCTGCACCCACTGACCTGCTCCCACTGTCTGGCACTCCCTAGTGAGATGAACCCGGTACCTCAGATGGAAATGCAGAAATCACCCGTCTTCTGCGTCGCTCACACTGGGAGCTGTAGACCGGAGCTGTTCCTATTTGGCCATGTTGGCTTCTCCCCTCCGAGACCTCATTTCTACAAAAAAAAAATTTCAAAAGTTAGCTGGGCATGGTGGCACATAACTTTGGTCTCAGCTACTTGGGAGGCTGAGGTGGGAGGATTTTCTCAGCCTGAGGGGTGATCATGCTACTACACTCCAGCCTGGGCAACAGAGTGAGACCTTATCTGAAAAAAATTAACCTCAGTGTGAACAGGGATGTCTGGGGTATGCTCATAACTTTTCTGAGACAGGTATCATAGGTATCAGCAAGGTTCTTCCTAAACATACTAAAAGGGTATCATAGTGGGAGAATATAGATGAGAGAATGACTTGTCCATGGATTGGAAGCAAGGCCAAGTGAGTGTTCACTACATTGTATACTAGCATTTAGGCAAAGGAAAGTTTGGCATATCTAGACTGGTTAAGAGAAAGACCCATTCCCTGGTTTTGTTTTGACTTTGTGTGATGGATGAAATGGTTGTTGTATGTATGGGTAGGAAAAGTTGACATGATCAACGTAATCCTTCTAGGGAATTTTTATACTATTTATAAGAATGCAGATGGACGCTTTATATAAGGTCTTTTTCAAATTTAAAGCAAATGGGTTTTGATGTGAATCAAAGCATGTTATAAATGCCAATGTGTAGCACACAAAAATACACGTGGATAACCCGTTGTAATTCCTTTGGGAAATAATGGAAGTGCTTGTTTTAATCTAAGATATTCAGATATTAAAACATTCCCTTTGAGTAAAAGGGAACATTCTGCTTCTAACTAAGCCTTTGTTACAACCAAAATGATTCTTTCAGAATAGAGCAGTATTAGATAATTATGATTTTATTAAAAATACTTGTTACCCGAATACATGTTACAAGGACCCATCTATTGCCATATATTACAGTGATCTCACACAAAATTGTATGTATACTTAATTTCATGTGGGGGAACATGATTTATTATAGGGTTGATGCCTAAAAGATGCCAAAAGAAATTGACTTTTTTTTTTTTTTTTTTTTTTAAGACAGTGTCTTGCTCTGTTGCCCAGGCTGGAGTGCAGTGGTGTGATCAATCTCAACCTCCTGGGCTCAACCCATCCTCCCACCAAATAGCTGGGACCACAGGTGCATGCCACCCAGCTAATTTTGTATGTTACTGTAGAAACGGGATTTTGCCATGTTGCCTAGGCTGGTCTCCAACTCCTTGGGGCCAAGCAATCCTCCCACCTCGGCCTCCCACAATGCTAGGATTACAGGTGTGAGCCACCATGCCCAGCTGAAACTGACCAATTTTTAAGACCACTGTTGAAGTGATAGCTCAATATATTTCATGAAGTCTTTTTTATATAAGGATGCAAATAGTGAATTCTTGTTTGACTATAGTTCTTGGAAAAAAATATGTATGTAACTCAATATGTTTTCTGTAGATAGAAAATGGAAATTGTTACTCCATTTTTGGCTCCATGTCCAGGAAATTAAGAGCCAGATGAATTGCCCAAGTACTAATCCCTGTTTAACTGAGGTGCCTCAAAGTACTGTAGCCTTTGGTCTTCTCAAAACATAAGTTCTACTTTATTCTCAAATGTCTCATCTTGCATTGTGTTTATTTTAAGTAAAACTATTTTTCTGGTAAAAAGAATGTGTATTCACAACAGAAAATTTAGAAAATATAGAAAAGCATATGATGAAAAAATCAATAATTTCTATTCCAAAGAAAACTATTATTATTATATTTTCTTCAGTGTCTTTTTCTATGTTAGTTACCGTATACTTGCTAAATATGCATATTCACAAATATTGATTTGATTGAACTTATCACCTACCTTTTCTTTTCACTGAACAGTATATCAAAGGCATTTTCTCAACCCATAAACTATTCTTCTGTTAATAAAACATAACTTTTCTTGGCTTCATGAAATTCCATTATATTGAGAGACAAAAATTTATTTTCATTTTATCAATTCAGTGTAAGTAGATGTTTATGTTTTTTGTCTGTAACTAAGATAAACAACCTTATGAATAATTCTGTGTTCATCCTAGAAATGTGATTGCTGAGTGAAATGGTATGAATATTTGTATATCTTTAAGAATGTATATCTATATGTATGTCTAGTTCTATTTCTACATCTCTATCTAATGTTGGATCACTCTATTTTCCTACCAGCTGCTTATGTGAGTAGTCTGTTCCCTCATGCTCTCAATAATTAAATTATCAGCAATGTTAGACTGGTGAATTATATATAGTACTTCAGTGTTGTTTAAATTTTTCTTTGACTACTAATTTATTGGCCATATATATTTTTATTTTTACCATTTACAGGTGAGTCATCCTGTTCTCTTTCACATTGTTTTAATCTGGAACAATATGAAGAGTGACATGTTTTATATGAACTGATTTCCTCCAAGTTGTCTATTGTCATTGACTTGTAAACTCACTGGTTTCCTGCATTCTTGTGGATGTGATTTTGGAGCCCTGTTATTAGGACTTTTGCAATATTGGTGGAGTCACACAAAATGACCTCAAGATCCTCTCAGAGATCAGAAGCAGCATGTGAGTTTCAGGCAACTGCATTCACACTTCCTGGGACACATAAATGGAAAAGGTACAAAGATACAGCACCAATACTAACGGAAACGGCCCTTTTATCATGAAACAGCTTTAATTCAATATACAGGCCACGAGTGATGTATAGGGTGGCTTACTCATTAGTCATTCACATTCATACGTAGAGGAAATAACAGAATTGATACCAACTTTGAAAAAAAGAATAGTAAAGCATATGTTGTTTTCCATATAGATCTTGTCTTCGCCTATGCCTAAGTTCACAGTATACTAGTTACTTGCTTTAATATTGTTATTATTATTTGTTTTTGAGACTGGGTTTCGCTCTTTTGCCCAGGCTGGAGTGCAGTGGTACGATCTCGGCTCACTGTATCCTCTGCCTCCCGGGTTTAAGCAATTCTCTGCCTCAGCCTCCCGAGTAGCTGGGATTACAGGTGCCCACCACCACACCTGGCTAATTTTTTTTTGTATTTTTAGTAGAGACAGGTTTCACCATCTTGGCCAGGCTGATCTTGAACTCCCGACCTCATGATCCACCCACCTCGGCCTCCCAAAGTGCTGGGATTAGAGGCGTGAGCCACCACACTTTAATATTTTAATAATTGTCTTTTCCATACAACTTCACAGCATATCATTGTGAGAAAATGAAACACCTTTAAAACCAAGAATAAATGAATTGTTAGGAGACTATTTTTATAAATAAGACAGAAAATTAATAGGAATGCCAAGGATCCTTAAGAGCTATGCTTGTCTGTCTCTTGGGTTCTTGGTAATATTGAACTTTATCTGTTTAGAATAATTTTTTTTCTAGTTAAATGCTTTATACATAGAAAGTTTCAAGTAGTTTTTTTGAATGAAAAATATTCCAGTTGTTTCACACTCCTCCTTAGATGTCTTTTCAGCATTGCCCTATACAGTTATCCAACATTTCAGGCAATGCAGTAAATTTTCCTGAGATTACCTCAGACTTACTTGAATAAGTAATCTGATTGAATTTTATTTGTTTTATGTGAAACATTCCCTGAGCATCTCCATTGCTATAGGGGATCCTGTTGGAAGAGAATCTTCTCTGAAGGGGATTTTGGGGGTAAGAAAGGGTTAAAAAGACCGGCGCGGTGGCTTAGGCCTGTAATCCCAGCACTTTGGGAGGCCGAGGCGGGCGGATCATGAGGTCAGGAGATCGAGACCATCCTGGCTAACACGGTGAAACCCCGTCTCTACTAAAAATACAAAAAATTAGCCGGGCGTGGTGGCGGGCGCCTGTAGTCCCAGCTACTTGGGAGGCTGAGGCAGGAGAATGGCGTGAACCCGGGAGGCAGAGCTTGCAGTGAGCGGTGATCCCGCCACTGCCCTCCAGCCTGGGTGACAGGGCGAGACTCCGTCTCAAAAAAAAAAAAAAAAAGAATAATAGTGCTCCTGGTAGCCCAGAAGTTAATACCACAACATCCCACAGAGGAGAGTCAGTTAGTGTTTCATTGTGGCCTTCATCTGCCTGTTGATGCCAGTGTGGAGGCGTGAAGTTATGCTTAAATATGATATATGATTTTCCAAGTTAACTGTGTGTTCTTTCTTCCTTAATTAAATCCTGTCTATAGAGTTACCATTCAGGTTGCTGCTATTAAACTGAGGGATCTTTTGATGATTGACACCATTTCCTGCTGTACAAACACTCCAAATATTCTAGTTTTCTCAGAAGCTTTTAAAGAAAGACACTATCTACTTACCTTTGGACCCAATAGATTTGTAGCTTTTCGATGTGGTAAATATTGTAGGATATATTTAAATTAAGTACTTATTTAGTTTGTGGAGTAATATTTTGCTATACTCATATGCTTTGTGTATTTTGGACACTTGGAAAAATAATTATTGTATTTAAGCTCCACACGTCAAGTTATTGAAAAGCTCAGGGTTTTCATCAAAGCAGAATGTAGGTAAGTTTCACAAGTATTTTACTGTATAAAGTTGTAAAAACACAATTAGACAATTTAGGCCAGCAGATGGCACTCTTACCTTTGTCCTCATTTGAAGAGATGTTTGAGGTTGTGGCAACTTCTCTCATAACTAGATCTCAGAAACTGTTGAAAATTGCATTTTCCCATTTTTATTTAAACACAGTTTTATAAAAAAGCAATAAAGTTATTTTTATGTTTATAGAGAAAAGTGGATGAATGGACAAAACCATTTCTATAGATAGTCTGTTCAATTATTTGTTAGCACGTGAAATAGTTAAGATCCATATGGATGAAAAATGCTCTTCCTGCAAATGCGTTCTATATTGTATAAGTGTCTTTTCTTTCTTATTTATAAACTCAGAATCTTAATCTGATAAATCCAGCTGGATGAACAATAGAATGAGAACAATGCTCCTCTTATCCTTTGTTTCTGGGATTTCATATAATAGCTTGAAATCATAGGATTTTAGTGCTATAAAGAGCCTTGGAGATCATTTAGTTGAACATGCAAACTTTTAGGTGAGGAAACCAAGGCCCACAGAGGTGAAATGACTTGTCCAATTTGAAGGTAGAAATACTGCTTTTAGTTAAAAGCAGAAAACGGGACTCACTGTCTTCAGAGCAAAGCTGCACAAGAACCTTATGCTTTATAATTGCATTTTGCTGTGTTATTCTCTGACGGAATGGAAGGCAAGGGAGCTTTGGCCACTTGACTTATTGGTGGAGATCGACAAATTTGTCATGTTTCTTCTGCTTTTGCTTTTTTTCATAAAACTGCACACAGCAGCTAAGAATTCAGAAATGCCCCTCAGATATATCTAAATATCCAAATCAGGCAAAAAACATATGGTAGGAATCTTTTTTCATGGTAATTACAAATTTATAGAGGGATACACACATTTTAAATAAAGTTTAATTTAATAAAAAAGGGGCATACCAAGACTAGGGTAATCTACACGTTGCAGGTATAAAATGTCCGAACTCTGAACTAGTTAACTGAGTAGTTAGTTCATTTGCAGTGGAGATATTTGTGGAACCAGGGAATATTCATAAGCAGTACGGGATTAGTAGGATAGGGTATCCAGTTGGCGTTCAAGAATATCAGTATACAAAAAGCATCTCATTTCTTTATTGTTATGAATCAAATTAAATATGGGTTATTCCATTTTCCTGGCTAGCAGGCTAGCAGGACATCCAAACTCAAGTTTTTTTTTCTTTTTCTTTTCTTTTTTTTTTTTTTTAAGGAGAACTTCCCTACTTCACTCAGAATAGGAAAAGACCCAAGGGGCTTAAATGAACCAGAAAAATTGGACCAGGGCCTCCATTCTCTGCCTTTGTTGATAGTCGCTGAGATGTTTGTTGTTTAAGCTTGTGTGGTCCTTTTGGAGGCGTTTCCCCTTTACCATTCACCGCCTTCGTGGGGCATTGACACAGAACCTTCACGCTGTGCAGGGTTCTAGACATTCACACAGAAGCTCTGCTACTTCTTAGGTGCTGTGAAGCATCAGCGTGTCTTCTACTCCCAACCTACCACCACTGCTCCAGAGTCCACCATCCCCAGCTTCCAGTCTCTGGATATCTAGCTCACTTCAGGGTCTAGTGGGGCAAAACCCTCCAGGCCCTTTGGGACTCTATTGCTTAATTTGCTCCAACGGGTCTGAAGCCAAAAATGGTTCCTCTTCTCCTGGGGAATTCAGAACACAAAAGGAAGTCTGACAGAAGAAAAAAAAAATCTCTCTCTCTCTTTTTTTTTTTTTTTTTGGACAGTGAGTTTTCAGCAAGAAGGATAGAACAAATTTTAATTTCTCAATAATGTGGCCTATTTCATAAGGCTACACTTTATTCTAGCCATATGTTTTTATGATGAGTGACAATACAGGAGAAGGTGAAAGGAAGATCCAAATTCACAGAAGCTGCTGCTTCTAAGTGTTGATACTAACCAGGTCCCTGAGCTCTTGCTGGGTAAAAAGTAGGTTACTTTTAAGTGGAACAACTGTTCAAAGTACAAAGACTGGAGTACGTGGGGGGGAATAAAGAGCAGTGTTTTTTTCCCAGAGGAGCGGGCCTCTTCTACTAAGCAGCCAAAAATGTTTATTGCTGTTTAATGTTCTATTGCCAAACTTGATTTCTTTTCTTCTCAGAAACCTTTAACTTCCTATCAAATAGAATCCACACTTACTGCCTACTTTACTCCTTAGGGATCCTTGAGAATTTCCTAGGTTAATTTATGCTAAGTGCTTTGTTCTAGTCAACAATAATACTAATTAGGGCTATTAAGGCATCATCTAGACAAGTGAATGCCCCTCCCCCTGCCCAACCATTTTTTCTTAGTTGTTTTTGATGTATCTCCTAGACTAGGACCTGAGATAAATGTAAACTCCTAGAAAATATCCCAGTGAGCGAAGCTTGTCAGGTCTGTAAGGCAGAAGAAAAAGATTATTTCTGACATGCCTGCCCATTTCTCCACGTGGTGGTATAACAGCGAAACTTGGAGTTGTTCTTCCTCTTCTAGCTCAGCCCTGATGGGTTCATACCCTCTTGTGACAACTGATTGGGTGAATCTCTCCCCAACAGCATGTTGGCGGGATCATGGTGTGGCTTGAAATCTGCCATGGTGGAATTATTTATAAAGAGGGGCAAAGACTACAAATAATAGCTGGTTGATAAACCAGCACACTACTACTGAAAAATCACATTTGAACCAGCTTTTTGAATTATTTATTAAAACAACAACAGCAACTGTAAGGACCTAAAGGCTTTTCATTTCAACTTTATGTGAAAAGAATACCTAGAGAGAGAGTTTGGGTGATTCATAATGGGAAGGCTATTCATTCCCCCTGCTTCAGCATATATTAATTATAATTTTAAAATTCCAGCACCACTTTTGTTTAATAAAAATTAATTGCCTGTGTGCCAATGATAACATATCTTTAGAGCATGCCACAGCTTTGCTCCCTTAAAAGAAAAATATAAGAAAATGGGCAAGAAAGTCTTTTGAGTTAATGTTTTAAGAAGTAGGTGGAGAGATAATGAAGAATACCATTTGAATGCTATTGCAGGTGATATTTTTAGGAAGTTATTTGTACCTTAACACTCATTGCTTCCCCCTAAGCTTTGCCAGCGATAACTCCTGTTAAACCTAAATTACTTTGACAATTATTACAGATTTTAAGGAATGTTGTGGTAAGCCTTAGGGAAGCAACTAGATTAAATGAAATAATATATTAGTGACTACAAAATGTATTGTTGAAGAAAAAGCCCCTTTCTTCCCCCAAAATCACCATGTCCATAAACAAGAACACCCTGAGTGTCATATCAGTATCAAGTTTGACTTTATTTTTATTAGAACCATGGCAATTGGCAAAGAAATTATTTTTTGTATAGTGCTGTCATATACATATTGCAAAGCAGGATTGTAAAACAACATATATTTATATTTAAGTCAAGGATTCTGTTAAGCCTTCAGGAAGCTTAGGTATCAAGTAGTAGTTTGCAAAGCAAAAAATAAAAAAGGTACGAATGGTAGGAGGCTTTCTTTAAGATAAGGAGCCCTGAATCATTGCTGATTCTGTTGTCTCTGCAGTTGCTAATGTTCACGCTTCAAGGATTGTCAGCTACACCGCTATAGAATCACCAAACAATGCCTCCAAATCCCTCAAGAAGTCAGCCATACAGCCTTCTAACTTTAGGAGCATCTCATGTTGACTTTGTCAAATATCTCAGGATCCATCACGAACCACAGATGAACTAGGGCCCCGAGCTTCAACATCAGAGAGGGAGATGTTTCCCTGCATTTGGTTCTCAAACACACACCTCTACAGACGTGGCTGAATCCCCTCTTCCGTCCCTCTAGGGAAGAGATGGCCTGATACGGAGTCTGGCTAGAGTACTGAAAATTTATCATAATGTTTATACTTCATCGTCTTCTATTCTTGTGCCTTCTAGCCTTAAAATGTAACCATGATATATACAGAAGTTATCCCTCAATTTCTTGTATCTTATTTGGAGGGAAATTTTGGATGTTTGAGGGTAAGAGGCACATGAGGGACTGGATTTGAATCTCTGCATGTCAGATATTAAAGTTCATGGAATTAGGCACACATTGCTATAGTCAGTGTAACCCTCAAATCTGATCTTACTAAACCTACCCAATATTTAAAAGATGCTCCAGATTTCTGAAACACTATAAAAATAATGCTCTGAATTTTAGACATTTGATAATTTGTAAGTGAAGGTATTCGAGTTTGATTATGATATGTCCATGCATTGAAGTTTATTTATGAGGAGAGTTATTCAATAGACATTTCTTGGGGCCAAATATATGTATATGAAACCAAAAAATTTAAAACAATTAGGCTAGAAATAATAGTGCCTCACATTTATTGTCTACTTTTCCTGTGCCAGGAACTGTGATAAGGGCATTTAAGGGATTTTTCATTAAGAAAATCTAGGATCACACATCTTATAAATTTTAGAGTCAGCCTATTAGAACAACTGGACTGAGTCTAAGGGTTTAACCCCCACAATACAACTGTCACACTATACAAAATATAGTGTAAATGGGCACCGATGGAACAGCTGCAGAATGATCTGAGGAGAAAAGACTTCTTGAAAGGCACATTTGGAACTAAATTTTGACATATGATCCTATGGCTCCATGCTATAGATTATATTAACAACTTAAAAGTACATAGATTTACAAATTTGAAAATCAGTTAAAATTTTGGAAGGAATAGATACCACATGTACTGACTTAAATTTACAGCATAAGTAATTTACCTCCAATTCCTATTCCTTCATCTCTCCAGTCCACCAAAACACCACTGAGAAAATATTCATGAATTGTCATTTCAACTCAAAAACCTTCCCATCATCACTTTCCCAAGCTTTGGTTTACAAATCCATATAAGTTGCCTCTTCTTCAGTCTGTTAACAGAAAACCTTCATGATCTTGGTCTTTATGATGTCTGGTTTATCAGAGTCTCTTACAGACATTGGTTGAATAAATTCTAATGGTTGTTTCATTTTTGTCTTCCATTGTCTTGTTTTCACAGCCATGTCATTTTCATTAATCAAACTTTCTCATTCCAAGCTCTCTGCATCCCTTCCCTTGCACACACGAAAAATATATAAAATTGAGCTTTTAATGAGATTGGTAGGAAGCATTATTAACAACTATTCCTCCCAAGACTTGCGGTGGATACAATTCTAAGACAGGAGATGGGACCGTCTTGAAAGATAAAGAGTTCAGTTTAGACAGAAGGGCTTTCTGATTTATATTTGTGTTAAGTGGTGCGTATTCCATCAATGGCTGCCAGAGAGAATCTGGCACCTTTTATTTTATTTTAAATTAAAAGGAGTGTCTGTAGAAGTAAGTGGTCAGGAATCTGCCAACTGCTTCTTTAGACTGGACAAACACACTTCTTTTTGGAATCCATTCATGCCTTTCCCAAAGGGACATTGTCACACAATGTTTACACAAGTGCTTCCTATTTGTAACTTTGCCAGAATTGTGTTCTGCGCGATTCTGATTACACACCCTAGACTTATTGAGTTGCCAACATTCAGACATCATTAGTGACCTCATTAATGTCATTTTGATAAAACGTTTACATCATTGCTTCTCTTATATCTTGTTTTTGACGCATATTGGAATGTCTGTTCTACATTTCCCCACATCCTTCATTTACCACATATTTGTTTGATGCGGTGTTTTTCAAGTTGTTAGTGTTCTGTACTTTTAATCCTTTTGGCTAGAACCCAAATGTTTGGTGTGCCAGGTCATGAGCATTGCACCTTGACAAGAAAAATTCTGTTAAAGGCCCCATAATGAGAGAAGTATTGTCTCTCCAGAGGTCTCATGTAGTTCACCTCTCTCCCTCAGTGTTATGTCGGGAAGAGTCACTTTTCTTCTCTGTACTTCTATTCTATGAGATAAACACGGCCAGTTAGACTTGGGTATCCACAGTGGAGGTTTTTTTCTTTTACCAATTCTAGCTAATTTCATTTCCACAATGGTCTCTTCTGCGGGATGTGAGCTGCCTACTCTCTGGAATTGGTTACTTTGTTAATGGAAATAGCTTCTGCCTCAGATACCTTATGGTCTCCTAGGTCCTGATATTGACTTTCCTGTCTGTTCAGATTCCTGAATGACAGCCTTAACCTTAGAATATTATTTGATTTTAAAAAATGAGAATTTAAGGTTATTATTCAACCTTAAAAAGGAGATTTAAAGTTGAATATTATTCAACCTTGAAAAATGAGATCCTGCCATTTGCCACAATATGAATGCACCATTTTACTATTTATATGTTTTCCATAATATAACATTATTAACCTCAAATATGCACAACAGAATTTATTAAAAATAGAAACCAAAAATAAAAAATAGAAATTGGTGAGCAAAAAAGAAATGGGAAAGCAATACATGCTTCCAAAGAAGTCACAATTTCTTTGAGGGAGATTAGGCAGTTTTTGGAAACCTTGTCAAACAATCATTGTAACAACTCTTATAGAAAGTTAGAGTTTACAAAGAATTTTGACATCTATTATATATTTTATCCTCTCAAAAAACTCTGAGGTAGGGTATTATTATTATTCATGCTTTACAATAGAGGAGATTGAGGTTTCGATAGAATTTACTATCTGCCCAGGATTATCCAGTTGGTAACAGAGGTAGGAGTTTATCCCAGTGAGTCAGGCTCAGAATCCAGTGTCCTTTTTGAAATACCTCTGTTTGTGAATGGTCTTTCTGATTTGGAATTTCACTGTTTACTTCTTACTTGGCTACAGAGACACAGGATTGAGAAGAGGATAATGTGATATTATCCCCAGGAGCAACAGCGACTTGGTATACATGCCAGTCTAACCTATATGGGGAGTTGTGGGTTTCTTTTCTTATATCTTGAAGGTAGGTGAAGTTTGTGGAAATTGTTGAGTTCAAGGGAGGCAAGTTTTGTCTTGGGGTATTAGAGTCTAATTGCTTCCCAAGCAATTCTTGCTTGGGAATATTTAATATGGGTTACATGGCTTAAGTTTACCCATCAATAGGAATTGGGTTCAATTGTGGGAGCAGAAGGCACACTCCTATTTTATTCCTATTTTTTTTTTGTCTGATTTTATGAAATTTTGTTGCATCTTTTCTGGATACAGTAGCCACATTCATGATATACACTGAATGTACAGAAGTGTTCCTCTGTGTTTGGGAGCTTTCTAGTCTTTCTAGTCTTTCCTCCAGTCCATTAAATTCAAGGTAAACAAACTACCTCCATGTAGAAGCTAAACTGCTTCTGTAACAAGCTTTCCACAAACTTCCCACAGGATAAAAAGAATAGTCTAGCAATATTCCCCTTGTGTTGCTCATAATTCTGGGCAGATAGTAAACCAATTAAATAACACAGCTGGACAAACATTCCAACTATAATTTATAAAGTTCAGATCGTGAACACATTTTCATTGTCTTCTTTCTCCATATGGAATCTCATTGTTTCTTTTAATTATTTTTTTTTAATGTGTTTATGTAAGATGGCGTGTTCTTTAGCTAGTGAAAATAAATTTATGCTGCATTTGAAATGAAATGAATTTTTTGAGGGGAACCATTTTGGGGAGAAAATTTATTTAGAATAAACAATATGCTTTGAAGATAGAAATGATTGAATTTTTGAGTCTAGCTTAGGCTGTGTTGGCACTGAAGCTTCCCCTCCAGTTTTTCTCAGCAGTTATCTAGTGAGATGACCTATTGGCATAAGTGTATAACTTAGTAACCACCAGTCATTCTGCTGAAGGTATAATCATTGCAGTGAACATTTATGAGCACTTGCTTTGAAGCAAAGCCTGTTCCAAGTGCTTTTCATGAGTTGTGCTATTTAGCCTTCAAAATGACCTGATGGTGTGCTTATAGTTACCATCCCATTTTGTGGATAAGGAGAAAAAGGTATAGAGAGGTGAGTAAACTGCTTGTTGTCACCTAGCAAGCTAGTATGTAAACCTAGGAATTGTGACTCCAGATCTATACTTTTAACCCTGATGCTGTATTACCATCCTTCAAAAGAAAGTGGCCTGTTTCATTGGTCTTTAAGTGACCTCTTCTTTTTTGGAATCACTAACCTATCGACCTACGAACTGGTCAACAACTAACTGGTCAACCAGCCTTCAAATGACAATGACAGTTTTCCTTACCTCATTACGAAAAGGCAGACCAGAAGAAATCATTTCCTGGAAACAATTAGAGAAAGGTAAATAAGTTTTGTAGCTCTATTTAAAACATCTGTACAAAATTGACTTGATTTTTTTCTTTCATTTCTTGATTGTTGAGACACTTTCACTTTGCATGTGCTCAAAAATAGAACCATCTGATGAAAATTCCATATTCCATACTTTAAAAAAATTTCCAGCTTTTATTTTAAGTTCAGGGGTACATGTGCAGGATGTGCAGATTTGGTGCATAGGTAAACATGTGCCATGGTGGTTTGAAGCACAGGTCATCCCATCACCCAGATATTAAGCCCAGCCTCCATTAGCTATTATTCCTGATCCTCTCCCTCCCCCAGATGCCCCCAGTGTGTGTTGTTCCTCTCCATGTGTCCATGTGTTTTCATCAGTTAGCTCCCACTTGTAAGTGAGGACATGCAGAATTTTGTTTTCTGTCCCTGTGTTAGTTTGCTAAGGATAATGGCCCCCAGCTCCATCCTTGTCCCTGCAAAGGACATGACTTCATTCCTTTTTATGGCTGCATAAAATTCCATGGTGTATATACACCACATTTTCTTTATCCAGTCTCTCACTGATAGACATATAAGTTGATTCCATGTCTTTGCTATTGTGAATAGTGCTACAGTGAACATACCCGTGCATGTGTCTTTGTGGAAGAAGAATTTATATTTCTTTGGGTATATACCCAGTAATGGGATTGCTGGGTCAAATGGTGTTTCTGCCTTTACATCTTTGAGGAATTGGCACACTGTCTTCCACCATGGTTGGACTAATTTACACTCCCACCAACAGTGTATAAAGCATTCCTTTTTCTCCATAACCTCACCAGTATCTGCTGTTTTTTGACTTTTTAATAATGGCCATTATGACTGGTGTGAGATGGTATCTCATTGTGGTTTTGATTTGCATTTCTGTAATGATCAGTGATGTTGAGCTTTTTTTCATATGCCTGTTGGCTGCATGTTTGTCTTCTTTCAAGAAGTGTCTGTTCATGTTCTTTGCCCACTTCTTAATGGGGTTGTTTTTTTTTTCTTGTAAATTTGTTTAAGTTACTTATAGATGCTGGATGTTAGACCTTTGTCAGATAGATAGATTGCAAAAATTTCTTACTGTTCTACAGGTTGTCTGTTTACTCTGTTGATAGTTTCCTTTGCTATACAGAAGCTTTTAAGTTTAATTAGATCCCATTTGTTAATTTTTGCTTTTGTTGCAATTGCTTTTGGCATCTTTGTCATGAAATCTTTGCCTGTGCGTATGTCCTGAATGGTATTGCCTAGATTTTCTTCTAGGGTTTTTATAGTTTTTGGTTTTATAAAGTCTTTAATCCATCTTGAGTTGATTTTTGTATATGGTGTAAGAAGGAGTCCAGTTTCTGTTTTCTGCATATGGCTAGCCAGTTCTCCCAGCACCATTTATTAAATAGGGAGTCCTTTCCCCATTGCTTGTTTTTTTTGTCAGCTTTGTCGAAGATCTGATGGTTATAGGTTTGTGGCCTTATTTTTCTGGATTCTCTATTCCGTCCCATTGGTCTATGTGTCTGTTCTTGTACCAGTACCATGATGTTTTGGTTATTGTAGCCTTGTAATATAATTTGAAGTCAGGTAGAGTGATGCCTCCAGCTTTGTTCTTTTTGCTTAGGATTGCCTTAGCTATTTGCACTTTTTTATTTGGTTCCATATGAATTTTAAAGTAGCTTTTTCTAATTCTGCCAAGAATGTCAATGGTAATTTAATGGGAAGAGCACTGAATCTATAAATTGCTTTGGGCAGTATGGCCATTTTCACAATATTGTTTCCTCCTATCCATGAGCATGGAATGTTTTTCCATTTGTTTGTGTCATCTCTGATTTCTCTGAGCAGTGGCTTGTAGTTCTCCCCGAAGAGGTTCATCACTTTCCTTTTTAGCCGTGTTCCTAGGTATTTTATTCTTTTTGTGGCCATTGTGAATGGGAGTTCATTCATGATTTGGCTGTTGGCTTGCCTGTAGGTGTATAGGAATGCTGGCAATTTTTGTACATCAATTTTGTATCCTGGGACTGTGCTGAAGTTGGTTATCTGCTTAAGAAGCTTTTGCATAGCCCATACTTTTTACCTTACTGCATTCTTGTGAAAATAATTCATTGAGTCTCAAGAACGTATTCATTCTTTTTTTCCAGTTCACACTTGTAACACTCTAGGAAGTCACAAATTCTCAAATGAATTGTTCCAATTGGTTGCTCATTATTCATGGGCTCTGTGTTAGAATGTAACTGTGCTCCTCCTTAGAGGGCAAAAAGTGGATTAGTAGTGGCTAATGATAAGAATTTACTTCCTCTAGTTTTTGAAATTTTTTGTGTGTAAATTTAACTTTTCCCATAGCATATTTTAGATGCTTTAGATACTTAGGATGTGCAGAAGGTACATGGCTTTTCAAAGCTCATGTATTTAGAGAGGCAGAGCTGGAGTCACTTTCTTAGCGTAGACCACTTCCAGCTAAATTTATCTTCCTTTCTCATCTAAATTGCGTTTTAATCATTGTAGATACTAGTCGAGCAAAAACTGTCAAGCAAAAACTGTGCTTTGAAGTGTTCTGTCTCTTTGAGGGCTTATCATTTATATATATATTTGAAAATGTACCAAATATAAGTTCTGCTATGTTCTCAGGAACTGTAGAACTCTGCTGTGATTTCTAGTTGAACTCTTGATCAGTATCTCCAGGGATGCTAAAGATTAAGAAGCTGAGTCACACTAGCAAGACACGAAAGAGAAAGATTGGCAAATTGGAATGCTAATTAGTTAATTCACCCCACTTTGCTTCCTTGTGAAGTATTGCCTCCATTGAGCTGTTATTCTTATATTTTTGGAGGAATATTACAAGAAACAGTCTTACGAAATCTGATGCTCCATTGGCAGTAGAAATGCTGTCAAGGATGTTTCCTACAGTATGGCTCAGTACTCCATTAGGAAAGTCCCATGTGAGAAATTTCTACGTAGCTCTAAGAGATAAGAAAAGTTCTGCTTTCTCTGAGAAGTGATTATATCTTTATTCCTCATTTTAACAACACAGATCAACCATAACTTCCATTTCTCCTTGACTACCTTAGAGAGAAAAATGAATTATATCGACACTTATGATCTGAATATTTGCTTTCCCCCCCACCTACTCATGCCTTAAAGCTTTCCAAGAATGTATTATTATTGATATTTTATTATTTTGCTATGTGCATTTTTGTTGCCTGTTGCTTACAATTCTTTGCAGGATTTGGTTGGGTACAAAACACTCTATAAATCTAATTTGCTGCAAGAATAACAACTGGGTGAGGAATGAGTTTTATTCTTTATTTGGATAAATTTATGAGGCCAGACTTCTTTTATGAAAGGAATTCCTTTTCTTCTTCTGTCAGGGAGAAAAATCTTGTTCTTTATTCTTTTAATTTTAGTTATTGGGGACCTGTGAATTAAACTGACAGAAAACTGATTAGCAAAATCAATAAATGAATGAAAAGGCAGATTTTCATTCCTATACCTATGTTGGAGTTCACAGAATCATGTGACTCAAAGATGAGGTTAGATTTAGAGGCCTATGTACAGTATTAACAGGAGAAAGAAGAGGTAGAATGGCACTTATGGGAAAACAAATGATTTTTAGGAAAGATAAATAAACACTTAGGAGAATAGATGGGAGATATGATAGTTTGTGATGATGTCTTTTTAGGCAAGTTCTTATCTTTGTGCTGGCTTCTCATTTGTGGTTGTAGAAGTCAATCTTCCCTGGTTGTGAAACTCCTCAGGGAGGGCATTTGTGACAGCTGAATTCTGTTGGAAGGTTCTTTTTTAGGCAGATAAGGGGAGTTCAGGGAAACAAACAAACAAACAAACAAACCCAACTCTGGTATATTCCGGGTCCTTTCATTTCTGAAGAAACTGCTCTTGGGAGGGTAAGTTCGTCTGGGTAGATCACTGGTCATTGCAAAATTTGGTTGTGGGTTAAAGTGGGTTCCAGAAATGTATTTCTCTAAGTTTTAGTTAAATTTAATAGCTTGACACATCCTTCTCTTAGTTAGTAATGATGTATTCCCTAATTAAATTTCCAGAGTGCTGGGCTGACATTCTGATTTCTTAAAACTTTCTGTCTCCAACTCACCATGCAAACCTTCAGGGTTATGGTATTTCCTGGCATCTCATTTCTTGTTTTTTTTTTTTTCCTCAATTGTAAATGCATTCTTTTTGCTTCCTTCAAATGACAAACTTGTGCTTACTTTGTGTCAATTGATACTTTTTTGTTGAGGGATGGAGTCTCGCTCCATCAACCAGACTGGAGTGCAGTGACATGATCTTGACTCACTGCAACCTCTGCCTCCCGGGTTCAAGCGATTCTCCTGCCTCGGCCTCCCAAGTAGCTGGGACTACAGGCACCTGCCACCACGCCTAGCTAATTTTTGTATTTTTGGTAGAGACAGGGTTTCACCATATTGGCCAGGCTGGTCTCAAACTCTTGACCTTGTGATCTGACCACCTTGGCCTCCCAAAGTGCTGGGATTATAGGTGTGAACCACTGCTCCTGGCCAATTTTTGTATTTTTAGTAGAGGTGGGGTTTCACCATGTTGGCTAGGCTGACCTTGGACTTCTGACTTCAAGTGATCCTCCCACCTTGGCCTCCCAAAGTGCTGGGATTATAGGCGTGAGCCACTGCACCTGGCCAATACTTCTTTTGAATAAAAATTAATACTACCTAGCACTTCTTGTATCACATTTAGCGATAATTTTTATTGAAAGAAGTACACATCAAAAAAAGTCCTTTCTTTATTCACTTTTACTTTGTCCTGATTTCTTTTGTTTTTGGTCTAACCAGGCTCACAGGCTCCTAATTACATTATTTCTGCCAAGATTAGAGATTTAAGTACTAAAATAGAGAGAAGTTAATTCAAATACACAGAATTTTCTCAACCAAAAATCCATATCTTATAAAAGATAATACATATAAAAATACATATCTTATAGAAGTATAAAATATATTTTATAAAAGTCCAAAATATATCCTCAATCTATCTACTTCCTTATGTCTCAACTATTATCCTGTTTTTGTTTTTTTACCAAATAAATTCCATTTGTACTGTAATAACTTCCTAATTTATCACTCTGCTACCTTTCTTTCAATCAAGCCATTTGTCCAGTACTATAGACAATGTGATTTTTTTAAAAGGTAAGAGAGATCGTTAAAGGTTAAAAACCTTTCGTGGTTATCTAGTGCCCTTAGCACCAAACCCTAACTTGTCAACATGACCCACAAGGCCCTGTATGATTTTTCCCCTACATCTTATCTCAGACTGTTATTGTCTGACTAAAGTTCTTACCCACTGTGCAGATAGAGCCAAACATGGAGACAGCAGGTATTGCAGCAAAGAAAGAGTTTGTCACAAGGCAATTGAATGAGGATAGGAGATATTTCTCAAATGTGTCTCCCTGAGAATCCAGAGGCTAAAGTTTTAAAAGGATGGTTCGGCAGGAAGATTGGGGATGAAATCATAGGAGTGTTGAAGCTGTCTTCATGTGCTGAGTCAGTTCCTGGGTTGGGGTGGTGTTCACAAGACCAGTGGAGTTAGTTCTTTAGTTGGTATTACAAGTCACTGGTCTGGTTGGTGTTAGTTGGTCCACTTGCATGCAGAATCTGAAAAATATCTCAGAGATCGGTCTTAGGTTTCACAGTAGTGTTTGTGATCTCGATTACTATGGAAAGGCAAGGTAGGAAACAATGACAGGCTATTGTTAACTCTGTCTATAGTTAGCAGAGAGGTTTGCAAGAGGTGAGATCCCCAGTGGTCACACCTGCTTGATTCCTTGGCCAATATGACTTCTAGAAGACATGAAGGGGGTCTGTATGACCCAAGAATCATTGTCCTTTAAAAGAAAAGTTAATTAATCTTGCAGGCAGCCTGACCAGAGGCTAGATAGGAAGATTATCAGTTATTAGTGACTACCGTTTATTGAAATGACTTGTGCAAGCAATCATATATGGAGGAAGAAAAGGTCAGCGAGAAGGGAATATATTTTACCAAAATTTAGGCCCTTACCATAATTCCAATCTTGTGGTCTTTTATTAATTTTATGAAGGTGGTTTCAATACATCATTTCGTATAAACTCCCATTGTTTGTTCTTTCCAGCCACAGTGGCTGCCTTTCTCTTCCTACAAAGCACCATGCTCATTCTTGCTCAGGGTCTTCGTACAATGTGTTTCCCTTGTCTGGGCCATCTTTGTCCAGATTTTCTCAGGGCTAGTTCTCATCATTTGAATATCATCTTCCCAGGGAAGCCCTCTCTGACTACTTTCCCTGAAGTCACCCTCTTCTACCCTATTTACTTTCTCTCATATTACCTGTTTTATTTTCTTCATATCACAACACCACCTGAAATTCTTTCTTTTGGAAACAAGGTCTTACTTTATCACCCAGGCTGGAGTGCTGTGGCACAATCATGGCTTACTGCAGCCTCAACTTCTCAGGCTCAAGTGATCCTTCCACCTCAGGCTCCTGAGTAGCTGGGACTACAGACTTATGCTGCCATGCCTGGCTAATTAAAACTTTTTTTTAAATAGATACGGGGTCTCACTATGTTGCCTTGGCTGGTCTCAAACTCTTGGCCTCAAGCAATCCTCCTGCCTCAGCCACACAAAGTGTGAGATTAGAGGGGTGAGCCATCATGCCCAGACTGAAATTATTTACTTGTTTATTGCCCATCCCCTCAAAAGAATGTAAACCCTATAAGATGGAGGCATTGTCTACCTTATTCTCTGCTATGACCATATCTGCTCTGAAGTGTACTCACTGACTCTTTGTTAAGTGAATCATGTCAAATAGAAAAAAAAAATAATTGTACTACTTGCTAAATAGTTACAGGGTGATAAGTTTTCCAAACAAACAGTAAATTCATGAAATTGACGTAGAAACTTGGTTTTGAATATATTTTATACAAATATTTTGAATACAGTTTTACTGAAATGCTTGGATAGACTTTCATACACAGTATTATATTTAAAAAATTTTGGAATAAGCATAAACTTATAGAAAAGTTGAAAGTATAGTACTGGAACTATTTTGTTTTTCTTGAATAATTTAGTAGTATGTTGCTGAATGCTTTCATGTGTGTTTCTCATTAACAAGGACATTCTCCTACATAACTAGATCCAACTACCAAATCAGGAAATTGACATTGATACATTACTACGGTATGTTCCTCAGAATCCATTGAAGTTTCATCAGTTGTCCCAGTCATGCCACTGATAGCAAAAGGATCCAGTAGAATCACTCATTGTAATTAGGTCTCGTGTTTCTTTATCTTTCTTCATTTTGGAACAGTTCCTTAGTCTTATCTTAACTTTCATGACCTTGACACTTTTGAACATAAAAGGCCCATTATTTTGAAGAATGTTCTTTAATTTGTGATTGTGAGGAACATGATAGATGTGATGCTAAGTTCTCATTGCATCCCGTCATGTGGCACCTGATTTTAATTTTTCCTGTTTCTGATGGTATTTACCTTGATCATTTGATTAAGGTGGTATCTGCCAGACATCTCTACTGTAACCTTACTCTCTTTTCCTTTCGTAAGAGTGTTTTGTGGAACAGTCCCTTAAGATTATATGACACATCTTTTTTCTCATCGAACTTTCAATTTATTCATTTATTTAAATATGTGTGTTTTCTATTTTATTCTTCAATGGATTATACTTTGTTACCGTCTTTACTTGATATAATGCTCAAATTCCTCCCAATTTAGCCAGGAATTTGCTCAAGCTGGCTTTTGTGTCCTTTCGACATGCCTTTACCATTTTTTGTGTGCTTCCTTGATTCTTGGCATAACAAGACATTCCAGGCTCATTTTATACTTCCCTTGTTTCAATTCTGTCTATAGTCTGCTGTTTCTCTATGAAGACTTAGTTTCTTTTAGTGAAGAATGGTAATTAAAGTCCAAAGTCTGGACATTAGGTATGTTCATTGATATTGAGGTATCATTGCTTCCAGGCATTCCAATGGGCAGATAAGGGGATAAACATATATAAAATTTACATATTTATAGCTATACTTATTTCCATATGTATGCATGTGTGTATATATATGCATGTGTATGTATTTATGTGTGTGTATACGTATAAATATAGTGTGTGTATCAAAAACCGTAACTTCACACATTTCTTCCAGTTCTAGTCCTCTCTAACCATATCCTAATATGTCCCTTTGGGTGAGTTTACATGGTAGTGACTTTGTCAGCCTAACTGTACCCCAAGTCTAGTCTGACTCTTGATTACAAATTTAAAAAAATCTTATTCCTGATGGGTACTGTATCCATTGAAGTCTGAGAAAAAGTGTTGGCAGAAGGGACATTTTGGGGGAACACATAGGGGAAAAGACTGAGAAATGTATACTTAATATTGAAATGCATGTATAATAATACATTTCCACAATCATACTCTATTTGTTTACATTCATTAGAATGCTGCACCCTTTCCCCATCTCCCTCACCTGGGTTCAAGTAATCATTGGTTATGCTTTGCTGCTTTTTTAGCTACAAGTTGCTCAATATTTTTAAACCTTGCACTACTTTATTTACTTGTTATTTATAGGTATTTAATATATTGTATTATATATTTATGTGCTATATGAGATAGTTGTATAAAAATAGGATCAACGTGTGACGTGGGAATGGGCAAAATGAGATGTTTAGCAATTTCAGGCTTCCTCAATAAAAATCAATGGCAAATCATTTCATGACTGGTAAGTGCTGAGGAGCTGAGCGGGAGGACAGAAAGCATTTGAAAGGTCAGAAATAAGATGTCCACAAAAATGAGAATATGAGCTCTGCCTGATGACTGAGTAACAATTCCAAATACAACCTTCGTGTTTTCATAAACCCATGTGAGTGAATTGGCCTTCAAAATATTAAAGTCCACTTTAATGTCAGTAAAAAAGAGAAATTATAGTGAAGGGTCATTATTAGGAAAAAAGGAACTGCATTGAGATAGGAAAAGCCAGTATGCCAGAAGTGCTGCAGGCAGGTTTTCCCTGCTGGTGAAGGATAACTCACAAATGGAAGGCAAAGTGAAAACAAAATACCTCACCTGTTAAATGCCTCTTCCGGATTTCAGCCTGAAGTAAGATCCCAGGCTGGCCTTTGGAAATGACCAACATCAATAACTAATGTACTGATGTTAGTCATTTCTATTTATTAACTTATAAAATAAAAACTTTGTATCAGTTTCTTTAATAATATACTGTTTGAGACCCAGATCTAAATGCTTACTCTTTTCTTTTTTTGGCTCCACAACCCTCCAGCAATACCTAAATACCTGAGAAGCAGTTGCTTTTTCCATTCCAGCAAGAAAGAAAGCTAATGAGGAAAATAGTATTTGCCTTGAAGTAAGTTTTCCTTGATTTTCCATCTCATTTTAAAGAAAAAAGCAAAAAGATTTCTATAAAAGAGGCACATATGAAAATACCTTAAGGATGCGGAATGGCTTAATTAGGAGTCACTGTTATTTTCTTTTATTGATTTCAATTGGGATATAGATCATTAGTTTTCTATTAGTTTTTTTATTATTGTCGTATGGCTTTATAAAGTAATACTATTAAACTAATGTTCTACAACATAAAGGGGAATTGGTTTATTGTGGCTTTTAATGTTTCTAGAAAGATTAATTTTTGTATAACGATTATTTTACTTCTTAATACTGCTATGACTTGAAAAGATATAGAACCTGATGAGTACAAATCCATCTTGGCTATAAGCCTAGTTTTATGTTATCATGTAAAAAAGAAAATTTGCTTCAAATTCTTTGCTTTTTCATGCATTTTTTTTGTTGTTCAATTGCTGTTATAAATACTATTATTGAGAGTTCAGGAATTTTTTTCCCCCTTAAATATGAAGATAGACCAAAGGTAAGGTTCCTATATTGTCAAGGAGCCAATCACTGCATTGATTTATCTTTGCCACTAGATGTCCCTGTATTGATGCGCCTTCTACTTCAGAAGCTTCTTTGAAAACAAACTAACAAAATCAGAGATGTTTGCTACTCTTCAAGTCTTTTTCCTTCCTCTAAGTTAGCAACCTGGGACTTCCCAGATACGATCCTCTTCTTTCCAGAGGATTAATTCCTTAGGACTGGACAGGAATGGAATTAAGCGAAATGCAAGTAAAATTAGGTTTAGGCGTTGGCCTAAATATATGCCTCTATTAACTACTCAGCCTAGAAAATGTGAGAAGCTGTATAATTTAGATCGACAGAATTTTAAACATGCTAAAATGAGTAGGGGCTTGAATTTGAATTACATAATCAAAATGGCAGATAATTTAAAGTTATATTTGGTAATAAAACAGTTTGTATTTATATTTTTTAAAATTTTAGGTTCAGTGGTACATGTGCAGGTTTGTTATATAGGTGAACTTGTGTCAGGGGGTTTGTTGTACAGATTATTTCATCACCCAGGTATTAAGCCCAGCAGTCAATAGTTTTCTTCTCTGCTCTTCTCCCTCCTCCCATCCTCCACTCTCAAGTAGGCACCAGTGTCTGTTGTTCCCTTCTTTGTGTTCATGAGTTCTCATCATTTAGCTTCCACTTATAAGTGAGAACATGCAGCATTTGGTTTTCTGTTCCTGCATTAGTCTGCTAAGGATAATAGCCTCCAGCTCCATCCATATTCCCTCAAAAGACATGATCTTGTTCTTTCTTATGGCTGCATAGTATTTATGTTTTGAATATGAGAATGTTTGGTGTTATGGGAATGAATGAAAATTTCAGTAATAGACTCATACAGATAATATTGATCTTCAAGGAAATTTGTAGTTGTTGAAATCTCTTACGCAGCTTCTTACTTCAATACTCTTCACTGTTTTCCATACTTGATGAAGATTGACCATGTCAGCTTCCAGAAAAATGTGACAAGATAGCTTTACCTGAGCTAATTTCTTTATAAGTTTGATTGTTAACTCTTAGTTTACCTACAAAAGAGGAGATAACTGAATGTTTTGATTCAAAATGTCTCTTGTTCAATTTTAGGTTGTACAGAGTCATAATGTTGGATTGGAATAACAATAAAATAAATATCTTTTTATACTCTGTTTTGAAATTATTGGACTCAATACATTTTTAGTAGTAAACTACAATGTTAATAATACAAATGGTAACCCATTTAAAATCTGAATTGATTAAAAACTTTGGGGACAATAATTATGTATTATAATAGATCATTTAAAAAAATTAGACCCTGTATTTAAAATAGGCATTCATTTATCAATTGGATATATTATATCTGATTTTGTGGTTAAATAATCTTTTCTCTTATAATATTGATTTAGTCTTTCATGACATGTTACTTATTATACCTCAACATAGGGACAATATAGGGACATAAAAATATAAGTTAATGTCAAATAACCACAATTAATGTAACTTTAAAAATCTACAAATAAAAATAATCTATGTTTCGGAGGTGGCTTTTGTGCAAACTTTCTTCTCAGTGTTGAAGAAAAAGACACAGTGGATACCCAGTTTTCTGTTTGCCTTAATACAAAGTGATCTTTGAGAAATGGCAAGCTTGGAGAATGGGAGTGATTGCAGGAGACTCACAAAGACAGTTATCCATACTGTCTCTTAAAAATAGAAAGAAAATTCTACAATCTAAAGGCTGAGGAATTTGATATCCTGGACAAAACTCTTGAAACTATTATTGAGTGAAGTTTGTAAGCCCTTTAAAGAAGGAGAAAGTGATCATTGGAAATAAGCATGTGGAATAAAGAAGTCCAATTACAAGTGTTGGAGAGGATGTGAAGAAATGAGAATTCTGATACACTGCTGTTAGGAATGTGAGGTGGTGCCGCCAGTTTGGAAAAGTCTAGCAGTTCCTCTGATGATTAAACATAGAGTTTCTTATGACTCAGCAAATTTACCCCTGGTTAGATTCCCAAGAGAAATGAAAACATATGTGAACATAAAAATTTGCACTTCAGTGTTTATAGCAGCATTATTCATGATAGCCTAAACGTAGAAACACATCCATCAGTGGACAAATGGATAAACAAAATGTAATATATCTATGCAGTGGGATATTGTTTAACCATAAAAAGAAATGAGGTGTTAATACATGCTACAACATGGGTGAACCTTGAAAATATCACGCTTATGCTATGTGAAAGAAGCCAGTCACAAAAGACCACATACTGTGTTATTCGATTCACATGAACGTTCAGAAGAGGCAAATCCGTGTAGACAAAGTAGATTAGTGGTTGCTTAGGGCTGGGGGAGATAGGCCAGTACAGGTGGGATAGTTCAAAGGTATAAGGTTTCTTTTTGAGGTGGTGAAATGTTCTTAATTGACTATGGTGATTGGTGCACATACTTGTGAATATACTAAAAGCCATTGAATTGAACACTTTATTTTTTTTTTAATTTATTTTTTAGAGATGGGGTCCCATTGTGTTGCCTAGGCGGGAGTGCAGTTGGCGTGATCATAGCTCATTGCAGCTTCCAAACTCCTGGGTTCAAGTGATCCTCCTGCCTCAGCCTCTTGAGTAGCTGGGATTGCGGGTGCATGTCACTGAGCCTTATTTATTTATTTACTTATTTATTAGAAACAGGGTCTTGCTTTGCTGCCCAGGCTGGTCTCAGACTCCTGGCTTCAAGCTATTCCACTGTTCTGGCCTCCCAAAGTGGTGGGATTACAGGCATGAGCCTGTGTGCCCAGTGAATTGAACACTTTAAATGGGTGAACCATACATTATATGAATTATATATCAGTAAAGCTATTTAAAGAAGAAAAGAAAGAAGAGAAATACTGTTACTTGATACAACACGATGAACCTTGAAAACATGATGCTGACTGGGAGAAGGCAGTCATACATGGTCATGTACTGTATGACTCCATTTATAGAAAATGTCCAGAATAGGTAAATCTACGTAGACAGAAAGTCGATTAGTGGTTGCCTAAAGCTAATTGAAAGGGGAGGATTGGGCAAGTGATAGGTAAGGGGCATGTGGTTAATTTGGGGGGTAATAAAAATGTTCTAAGATTGCTTTCGGTGATTGTTGCACAACTATGAATATACTAAAAGCCATTAATTATATACTTTAAACAGGTAAATTGTATGGCATGTGAATTATATCTCAATAAAGCTGTTAAAAAAAGAATAAGCATGTATTTATCTAGAGCAATACAGTAGAATTTGAAGAGGGTTCAGTAGTTCTAGACCTTAAAGCAGATGTGCCATCCTGAGTCATTCTCACATGTTCTTCCAGAATGTGGATTCTCATCCCCCCCACACATATGGATGCTGCCTCAGCTGGTGGCTGCTCTTATTCCCTTGAGGTCCCCATGTTCCCTCTGTCCTTGAGTTGGAGTCTTTCCTCTTTGGGATTCTGAAAAGGGAGTAAATCACATCTTCTACTTTTGTTTTTGTTTCCTTTTCTCCACGATTCCAATGAGGAAAATGCCTATCTCTCACAATTTATAGGTGTAATTTTGAACATCATTCTTTGATAAAATTTCTTTTGCTATCCTGGAGAGGATTTAGGATGCTGTAGGTTGGGAAGTCATTTGGATTATATAGTAACAATTGACTGAATGATCCAGAAAGTAAGCTGGTTATTGAAAGTCTTCTGATGTTCATGTTATCTAATACTGCGTTGTTTTTTTTTCTATATTAGTGATGTGGATAATGGCATGTTGACCACATTTCAGTGGATGTGAAATAAGGAGGCATTATAAATACATTGACTACAAGAACCAGAATCTAAGATGGTTTTGCTAGGTTGAAATGTTGGATCTAATAAGAAACCAACAGCACAGGAAAAAGGATAATATGGCTAGTATTTATACATGTGTAAAACCTCATAGTTTTGGTTTATTATAATCTTAATATGAATGTACAGCTTATGAGAGGAGGAAAAAGACCAAACGGAGTCTTAACCTGCCTTTGTAATTCTTTTCTACACTGATTAGGTCAGAAAAGCCTGTAATATTATCTTTGTTTCTGGTAAACATACTACAAGAAGGATATTGGCTATAGGAAGAAAAGGGTCTGGAATCATAGCATAAGAGTAAAGTTGAAAGAAGCGGGAAGTTTGGGTTGGAAATGTGACACTTTCCCTTGATGTCTAATCTGATGTAATCAACTTCCTCTTCTCTGTTTCCATAGTACTTTGGGACTGTTATAATTTTGTTCAGAGAAAAATTAGGTACACTTAAGCCTTAGATTCTTGAAGGTGGGATGGTTTTCTATAGTTATCTTTTTATGCTCTCTAGGATGCTTGAGGTGCTCATATAAATCTCAATGTCATATAGATTTATTGACGGGAAGAAGATTTAGGCTTTAAGTGTCAAATTGGAAGACAGATTGAGGGCCAACTAGTAAGTTACAAGGTAGTAGATTTTGTCTGAATATGAGGAAAAAAATCATTGCATAAGACCTCATAAGGTTGTAAGATCTTGAGGTAGCTTGATTATTGTCAAAAAATATTCCTCATCCCACCTTGGGTGTGGATTATATTTTTCCATTCTCATTGGCTTTAGGTTTGGCCGCCTGAATTGTTCTGGCCAATGAAATGTGAGTGGAAGATCCAGCCCATGGTATTCTGTGTCCTCTTTTCCCTCTATCAAGACGATTAGCATTGTTTCCAATAGAGGCTGCTCTGTCAGTCTAGGTACTAGAGTAAAGATGATGTGTACATACAGGCCGATCCATGACGAACTTTTACTGTTCGTAATAATAAATAAGTGTTGAAGAAATAAATGTTGGGGCCGGGCGCAGTGGCTCACGCCTGTAATCCCAGCTCTTTGGGAGGCTGAGGTGGGCGGATCACAAGGTCAGGAGATCGAGACCATCCTGGCTAACACAGTGAAACCCCGTCTCTACTAAAAATACAAAAAAATTAGGGGGGCGCGGTGGCGGGCACCTGTAATCCCAGCTACTCCGGAGGCTGAGGCAGGAGAATGGCGTGAACCCGGGAGGCGGAGCTTGCAGTGAGCCGAGATCGTGCCACTGCACTCCAGCCTGGGAGACAGAGCGAGACCCCATCTCAGAAAAGAAAAAAAAGAAAGAAATGTTGACACACAGGAGAGAACCCAAGATGGCTGACTAGATGCGAAGAGGTTCTCCCATTGAAAGACACCAGATCATCGAAGTTGGAGTGATACAGTGTATGAATAACCTGCTGATTCTGGCTTTGGAGATAGAGGAAGGAGACCATGAGCCCAGGAACACAGGTATCCTCTAGAAGCTGGAAAAGGCAAGGAAAGGGATTCTTTCCTGAGAAAGAAACCCAGCCCTGCTGACACCTTGATTTTAATCCACTGAGACCTATTTTGGACTTCTGATCTCCAGAACTATAATATAATAAATTTGTGTTGCTGTAAGCCAGAAATAAATAAATAAATAAATAAAAAATAAAGACAACAGACCATTAAGTAGATTGGCACACTCCAAACACTCTATATAGTTCTTTGGAAGGAAGGCATTGAGAGTGGACCGAGTGAGGACATGGACCCCAGGTTGAAAGAGGAGGAAACTGGGAACCCTGCATGTAGTTGCCAAGCACCAAGACTCATTCCAGGCACTGGGTGGCTCCTAGGGAAGAGGCGAGTGAAATAGTTGTGCAGTGGCCCACTCTTGCCACAGACCTCCAGGGTCCTAGATGTGGGAGGCCCCATGACACCCATCGATATTTGAGCTGGCAGGGAGAACTGCCTAGAGAGTTGGTAGGGACTGATCTCCAGCCTTTGTGGAGCCCAGAAGGTTTGGTGCAAAAAGAGCTGCAGTGGTGCAAAGCCATGGGTGTCCATCCCCCAAGGATCACCATACCCCCTAGGTGGCTTTATCCTTCGTTAGTTGCTAGACCTGGACAGAACAGGAAGTCTTGCCTGGGGGATAGAGCTAGTCTGATCGGAGTGTGCCTCTGTCTGCTGGCCTCTCCCAGGGTCCCTGCATGGACACATCCACTTACACTGCAGCATCAGCTTGCCAGTGACATCACCATAGCTCTTTCACTGACAGACTCCCAATACCCATCAGAATACTTTTGCAGATGAACTCCTGCCAGTGCACACTCACCTACAGCCTCCTCCCCACTGGCACACACCCACTCTTAGCCTCTCCCCACAGAAGACATTATGCGAGACCTCATAATGTTGTAAGTTCTTGCCTGCAGCCTCCTTGGGCTGCCTTGCTGGTATGCATGTATACGTTGACCCTCCACCACCTTACTGGTGCACACTATGCTGGGACATTTGCTGCCCTGCCAGAATGTTTTTTCCAGCAGCCCCTGTTGGAGTATTCTTGCCAGTGGACTAAGAACATCTCACCCCCTCCAGTGCAGCAGGTGCTTAACCTGGAAGGGGCAAAGAACAAAGCCCCAGGCCTTGTCCTAGCTCCCCAGCATTACAGCATGCAGCCTAGGATGCTGAGTGAGAACATGGAAGCATCCAGAAAGGAAGCCATTGACCAAACTCAACTTATACCACAGACAAACCCTTATGAGCATCAAAGAATATAAAAGCAAAAAGCCCCACTCAAAAGACAGCAACTTCAAAGATTGAAGAAACATCTGCCCACACAGATGAGAAAGAATCAGTGCAGAAACTTGGCAACTCTGAAAGCCAGAATGTCTACTTATTTCTGACTGACTGCACTAGCTCCCCAGTAATGGTACTTAACCAGACTGAAATGGCTGAAATGACAGAATTCAGAATCTGGATGGCAGAAAGCTCATTGAGATACAGAAGGTTGAAGCCCAATGCAAGGAACACAGTTAAACAGTCCAAGAGTTGAAAGACAACATAGCCATTTTAAGAACCAAACAGAACTTCTGGAAATAAAAAAATTTATTGCAAGTATTTAAGAATTTAATTACTTATAATGCAAGTAAGAGCATTAATAACAATAGACCGAGCTGAGGACAGAATTTCAGAGCTCTAAGACCTTTCCTTTGAATCAAGGCAGGCAGACAAAAATAAAAGAATAAAAAAGGAACAAACCTCTGAGAAGTATGGGATTACATAAAGAGACCAAACCTATGACTCATAGGAATTCCTGAAAAAGACGAAGACAGAGCAAGCCACCTGGAAAACATAGTTAAGGATATTGTCCACTAAAATTTTCCCAACCTCACTAGAGAGGTCAACATGCAAATTCAGGGAATCCAGAGAACCTCAATAAGATATTATACAAGATGACCCTCCGTAAGAGACATATTCATCGGATTCTTCAAAGACAATGAAAAATAAAAAATATTAAAGGCAGCTAGAAAGAAGGAGTAGGCCACAAAGCCATCAAGCTAATAGCAGATCTTTCAGCAGAAACCTTACAAGCCAGAAAAGACTAGGGGCCTACATTTAGCATCCATAAAGAAAAGAAATCCCAATCAAGAATTTCATATCCAGCCAAAATAAATTTCATAAGTGAAGGAGAAATAAAATCCTTTTCAGACAAGCAAATGCTAAGGGAGTATGTTATCACCAGACCTGCCTTACAAAAGGTCCTTAAGGGAGTGCTTAACATGAAAACAAAAGACTAATAGCTGTGATTACAAAAGCACACTTAAGTACATGGCCCACTGACGGTTATAAAGCAACTGTAGAAGCAAATCTACATAATAACCAGATAACATGATAATAGGATCAAATTTGCACGTATCAATATTAACCTTAAATGTAAACGGGCTAAATACCTCACTTAAAAAACACAGAATGACAAGTTGAATAAAAAAAGCACAGACCCAACTCTGTGCTGTCTTCAAGAGGCCATCTGACATGCAATGACACCCATAGGCTCAAAGTAAAGGTATGGAGGAAGACGTAGCAAGCAAATGGAAAACAAAAAAGAGCAGGGGTTGTTATTCTATTTCAGATATAACAGACAATGATAATAAAGACAAAGAAGGGCATTATGTAATGATGAAGGGTTCAATTCAACAAGAAGACTTAACTATCCTAAATATATATGCACCCAATACTGAAGAACCAAGATTCATAAAATAAGTTCTTGGAGACTGCAAAAAGACTTAGATAACTGTACAATAATAGTGGGAGACTTCAACACCCCACTGGCAGTGTAAGGCAGATCATTGAAGAAGACAACTAAAAAAGATATTCAAGACCTAAGCTCAACACTTTGACCAAATGGACCAAACAGACATCTACAGAATATTTCACCTGTATTAATTCTTTCTCATGCTGCTATGAAGAAATAGCTGAGACTGGGTGATTTATAAATAAAAGAGGCCTAATTGACTCACAGTTCCACATGACTTGGGAGGCCTCTGGAAACTTACAATCATGGTGGAAGGCACCTCTTTACATGGTAGCAGGGGAGAGAATGGGTGCCAAATGAAGGGGGAAGCCCCTTATAAAAACATCAAATCTCATTAGAACTCACTATCATGAGAACAGCATGGGGGAAACTGACCCCATGATTCAGTTATCTCCACTTGGTCCCACCCTTGACACATCAGGATTATTACAATTCAAGGTGAGATTTGGCTGGCGCCACAGAGCCAAACCATATCACCACCTAACAACAGAATATACATTCTTCTAATCTGCACATGACACGTACTCTAAGATTTACCACACATTTGGCCATAAAACAATCCTCAGCAAATTCCAAAAAATCAAAAGCATACCAACCACACTGTCATATCACAGCACAATAAAAATACAAATTAGTACCAAGAAGATCTCTCAAAACCATACAATTACACTTAAATTCACCAGTTTCTGAATGACTTTTGGGTAAAGAATGAAATTAAGGCAGACATCAAGAAATTATTCAAAACTAATGAAAACAAAGATACAACATACCTGAATTTCTGGACACAGCTAAAACGGTGTTAAGAGGAAAGTTTATAGCACTAAATGCTCACATGAAGAAGTTTCAGAGATCTCAACTTAACAATCTAATATCACACTTAGAGGAACTAGAAAAGCAAGAACAAACCAACCCCAAAGCTAGCAGAAGAAGAGAAATCACTAAAATCAGAGCTGAACTGAATGAAGTTGAGATGTAAAAAACCATATAAAGATCAATGAAACCAAAAGTTGGCTTTTTTGAAGAATAAATAAGATTGATTGACTGCCAGCTAGACTAATAAAGAAAAAGAATATGCAAATAACACAATCAGAAATGACAAAGGTGGTATTACCATGACCTGTCAGAAATACCAAAAATCCTCAGAGATATTTGTGAACACTTCTATGCATACAAACTACAAAACCTAGAAAAAAATGAACAAATTCTTGGAAACACACAACCTTGAAAGATAGAACCAGGAAGAAAATGACTCCCTGAATAGGCTAATAAAAATTCTAAAATTGAATCAGTAATAAAAAAAACCTACCAACCAGAAAAAGCCCTTGAACAGATGGATTCACAGCCAAATTCTATCAGTTGTATAAAGAAGAGCTGGTATCAATCCTACTGAAATCATCCCAAAAAATGGAGGAAGAGGGACTCCTCCCTAACTCATTTTATGAGGCCAGCATCATCCTGATACCAAAACCTGGCAGAGACACAACAATAACAAAAAAAACTTCAGGCCAATATCCTTCATGAACATAGATGCAAAAATCCTCAGCAAAATATGAGCAAATCCAATCCCCCAGCACATCAAAAAGCTAACCCATCACAATAAAGTTGGATTTATCCCTGGGGCTCAAGGTTGGTTTGACTCATACAAATCAATAAATGTGATATACCACATAAACAGAATTAAAAGCAAAAACCACATGATTATCTCAATAAATGCAGAAAAGGCTTTCTATAAAATTCACCATCCTTTCATGTTAAAAACTCTCAACAAAGTAGGCATCATAGGAACATACCTCAAAGTATTAAGAAGCATCTATCACAAACCACAGCCAACATCATATTGAACAAGCAAAATCTGGAAGCATTCCCCCTGAGAACTAGAACAAGACAAGGATGCCCACTCTCACCACTTCTATTAAATATAGTACTAGAAGTCCTAGCCAGAGCAGTCAGGCAAGAGAAAGAAATAGAAGGCATCCAAATAGGAAGAGATGAAGTCAGATGATCTCTCTTTGCAGACAGTATGATTCTTTACCTAGAAAACTACATAGTTTCTATCCAAAGGCTTCTAGAACTGATAAACAACTTCAATAAAGTTTTAGGATACAAAATCGATATAGAAAAATCAGTAGCATTCCATAAATCAATAATGTCCAAGTTGTGAGAGCCAAATAAAAAATGCAATCCCACTTACAAGAGCCACACAAAAATAACACACATAGGAATACAGCTAACTAGGGATGTGAAAGATCTCTACAACAAGAATTACAAAACAGTGCGCAAAACATTGCTGAAAGAAATCAGAGATGACACAAACAAGTGGAAAACTTTCCATGCTCAACGGTATAGAATCAATATTGCTAAAATGGCCATATTGCCCAAAGCAATCTATAGATTCAGTGGCATTCTTATCAAACTACCAATGTCATTTTTTTCACAGAATTAGAAAAAACTATTCTGAGACTCATATGGAACCAAAAAAGAGCCCAAATAGCCAAAGTGATATTAAGCAAAAAGAACAAAGCCATAGACATCACACTGCCTGACATTATACGACAAAGCTACATTGTGTACTACATGATACTATGTATAGCATGGCACTGGTACAAAAACAGACACATAGACCAATGGAACAGGTTAGAGAACTCAGAAATGAAGCCGCAAACCTACAGCCATGCAATCTTTGACAAAGTCTACAAAAATAAAACAATGGGGAAATTACTCCCTATTGAATAAATGGTGCTGGGGAAAATGCAGATGACTGACTCAGGACCTCTTCCTTTTACCATATACAAAAAATAAACTCAAAATGGATTAAAGACTTAAATACATCACCTAAAACTACAAAAACCCTAGAAGAAAACCTAGGAAATACTACTCTGGACATAGGCTTTGGTAAAGATTTCATGACAAAATCTCCAAAATCAGTTGCAACAAAAATAGAATTGACAAGTGGGATTCATTTAAACTAAAGAGCTCCCGCACAGCAAACAAAACAAAGAGCAGAGTAAACAGGCAACCTACAGATGGGAGAAAATGTTTGCAAACTATGCATCAGAAAAAAGTCTAACATCCAGAATCTATAAGGAACTTAACAAGCAACAAACAAATAATCCCATTAAAAAATGGGCAAAGGGCATGAATAGACACTTCTCAAAAGAAGACATACATGTGGACAACAAGCATGTGAAAAAATGCTCAGTGTCACTAATTAGAGAAATGCAAATCAAAACCACATTGAGATACTATCTTACACCAGTCAGAATGGCTATTATTATAAAGTCAGAAAATAATAGATGTTGGTGAAGTTACCAAGAAAAGGTGATGCTTATACACTGCTGGTGGGAATGTAAGTTAGTTCAGCCACTGTGGAAAGCAGTTTGGAGATTTCTCAAAGAGCTAAAAACAGAAATACCATTTCACCCAGCAATCCCATTACTGGGTATATACCCAAAGGAATATAAATCATTCCACCATAAAGACACATGCATGCATACGTTCATCGCAGCAGTATTTACAATAGCAAAGACATGGAATCAATCTAGCTGCCCATGAATGGTAAACTATATAAAGAAACTGTGATACATATACATCATAGAGTACCACTCACCCGCAAAGTGTATGAAATCATGTCCTTTGCAGCAACGTGGATGCAGCTGGAGGCCATTATCCTAAGCAAACTGATGTGGGAACAGCAAACCAAATACTGTATGTTTTCACTTGTAAGTGGGAGCTATACATTGAGTACACATGGACACAAAGAGGGGAATAATAGACACCAGGGCCTACTTGAGAGTGGAGGATGAGAGGAGAGTAAGGATTGAAAAACTACCTATCAGGTATTATGTTACTATCTGGATGATGAAATCATTTGTATATCAAACCTCAGCAACATGCAATATACCCATCCATGTAACAAACCAGCACATGTACCCCTTGAACCTAAAATAAAAGTTGAAAAAGAAAAAAACAGAGCTAAATGTTATTGTAAGCTACTAAATTTTTGCTTGTTTTCTTCTCATAGCTTCACCCAGTCTATACTAACTGATATTGTTCCTCTGAAGACAAAGGGGGAAATTATAGCTAGTGTTCCTGTAGAGGAAGTTCATATTTAGGGTAGTAGTTTTGATTATGTCTCTTTGAATTGTGAGCAGCCGTGAGAACCATTCATAATCTCTTTGGGTTCTTTTCTCTGGAACTGCATCATCCACCAATTGTTCTCTACATTCAACTAAACATTCAGGCTCACACAACTACCATAGCCACATTTGACACCAGTCCACCTGGAGGGAGCCTTAACTTGGTGGCAGGGCAGTATTAGGTGCTCCCTGTCATTGAGACTCCTTTTAACAGTTAACACAGCTAATTTAGCCTCTGGAGTTACTTTCTATCCAAATGATAGCTCAGGTGAAAGAAGATGAAATCTACATGGGGGTGGGTGTGGAATCTGATTTAAACACCTTATATTCCACAGGAGTTAAAGTCCCTTGGGACAATACCATAGGCATAGGCATTAGTTGAAGTTATACATTCATCTTTACAACTAGTTAGGCAACTTTAAACAAATTTTATCTCTCTAGGTCTTTGTTTTCTGTGTGTAGAAAATGGGGAGGTGAAATCAAATGAGTTTTAAGAGAATTCCTGACTCTGATATCTTCAGATTCTGGACTAAGGCCTCTGAATGAAGACAGACAGGCAGAATATTAGATTGAAAATAAAACTTGGCCAAAGGCTTATAGTTATGGTAAAATTAAATTTTAATTTGTCAGTATACAAAAATCTGGAGGATAATTTTGTTGTATTCAGTTTTTAAGTTCTATAACCGTAAAGGTCTATTAAATATAAGCCAGGTACCAGCTTTTATATTTACGAACCCTGTTTTAATCTACATCTGCTTGTGGGTGTTAATTGACAGCATATTTCTGGCGTTTGATATGTTTCCCTTCTCTTACAATCACTGAGATATAAATTTTATATTGTAGGCTTTAAACAAAGGAAGAAAGTTACATTTTTGATTATTTTTAAATGACTTTTCATTTATGGATCCTGCTTTTTTTGATATGATACAGTGCTCCAAAAATCACTGTGACAAATGCAAGCAATATCAGAGCCCAGGAAAGACACTTTCTTGGATGAACTTTTTCATTATGCTTCATTGAGGTTGCATCTTTAAATTATAGCAATGCACTGAAGCAAAGAACAGATGGATGTGCTCTGGGTCTGAGCAGTAACCCGGATACCTGGTCTGCAGGTGTTTTTCATCATCATTGCTATATACATGTACAGTGTCCTAGTATTCAGGTAGATGACATGGAGGCATGAGGATGTTTTCCCCATTTAATACATTGAAATAGGTAATGATATTTTTAAAAACCATTAAAAATTATATTCCATGGATAGCTACTTCACCAGGGCAGATATTCTTGTGTAATTGTATATTCTGCTGGTGGGTCTGGAGGTCCTAATCCCACCAAAGGCTATCAGAGTTGGATATGATGCAGCTCTTTTGTTCACCTCTCTTAAATCTTGTTATGATAATAAGATTAGTGATATTCCCAGTATATTGAACACATATAAATTGAACCATGTAGTCAGAAAGTAACTTCTTTGAAATTTCATTGTTATTTAACATTCATTCAGTGAAGCTGGTTATTCTCTTGTCCTGAAAATGTGTGCAGTCAAATGAATTTTCTAGACAATCTTAAGTAATTCAAAGAGTTGATATCTAAAAAGAAAAGCAGTCCATCCTGCATAAGAGCCATCAATCTTCATTAAAAGATAAAAGTTGATTTAAAATGGAAGATCCTCTTCCTCCTGCAATCCAAACCTGCTATAGTCTGAGAACCCTGTGTCCCCAGAATGAGAGGCAGTCATTGGCTATGGGATGGACTTTCACTCTCATGCCCACTTAGCCTTCAATTCCTTTTCTCTTCACTTGCTACCTTATTTCTGAACTCTCTCATGTTGGTGGTTAGGGAGGAAGGAGAGGACAGAGGCAGGAAATTTTACTTGTCTGGTACTGTGAAGGTGATGGGGCCATACTCTGGACATAGCACACATTAAAGCTGATTCTTTCCTGCATGGGCACATGTGGTTCTTCAGAGATGAGCCCTCCATTGCAATTCCTCTGACACGGGCAAGTGCAATTTGTATTTAGTCTAATTGCTCACTTCTTACATTGCCCCAAGGAACCAAATGTAAGGAACCAAAGAATGTAAGGAATGCCCTTTGGTTCTTTCTGTTGATGCTTGCTCATTTTTCTTGCAGGCTCTTTTAGCATCTAAAAATTCCCCATACAGTTATCTCTCCCACATGAGACCACATTTGGTCCAAGAGAAACACTCATACTCACCACTAATACATTGGCACTGATAATTCCCAGAAAACAGCTCCTTTCCTGCCTCGGCTACTTCAGTCAGGTTCTTGCCACTATGTTCCCAGCAGCAGAGGACGTTGCCTCCTTTTACAGTTACTTTTTCCTGGCTTTAGGTGAAGGGTAGGGCAATTCTCTAAAAAGCCTTTAAAAAAAAATCCCTTTCTGGGTTTCTGTGGTGCTGGCAGTATTCTGTTTCTTGACTCAAGTGCCAGCTATATTGGTGTGTATTTAGTGATAATTTATTATGCTTTACATTTATATTTTATAGCTTTTCTCTGTGTTAGACCCCAATAATAGTCATTCAGAAAAAAAGTAGTCAAAATAATATCATCTGGTGCTAAAAGCAATGCAACAAAGAGCCTCCTTCCTAATCTCCAACTCACAACCTTCATACACTTTTTAAGACGTATCTTCTCTCTGGTTCTTACTTTTTTTTTGAATAATTTTGTATCTTGTTTTAGCTTCTCATTTCAGAAAGCGCCTCAGTTGAAATTTTTGTTTTATCACCTGTACATTCATTTTAACTACAATCTAGTGAATACTAATATCCAATACCATAATAAGCCTTTTACCTACATTATCTCAAGAAATCTTCCTACAAACTCAAAAAGGTTAAGAATTGTTAACCCCATTTTGCAAATGTGGAAACCAAGTCTCTAGGGATGGAGTCACTTGCCCAAGGTTGCAGGACAAATACATGGCTATGCCAAAATTTAGACCCAAAATTCTTTGACTCCATAGCCCATGCTTTTTCCATATAGACGATTCTCAGTCTCGGAACAAGGATTCTCATGAGCGCAACTTGGGTGCCACCACAAAATATGTAACAACGTTGAAATTGCTGACCATGTCACATTTCCAAGTCTCTCCCATTTGCTGAAATCGAAGTGAAATATTTGTATGGAGATCTCAAGTCTGGTGACCAAAGCCTGTTTCAAGCCTAAGGGAATTCTATTGTAAGCTTATGGCTCTCGTGATGGGCAAAACTGTACCTGTCCTAAACTAAACACAGAATAAAAGATGGACAAAGGAGAAGGGATTGTTCTTAAAAATTTACTCAGCCACTGAGGTTGGTTGATAATTTCATTCTACAAAACAAATTATTAGTGGCCTAAGGACTAAGACAATTTACTTAGAAACTTCAGAAGAGTAAATAATTTAGCTCTCTGTCATGGAGTTGGGAAGCAATTGCCCATTAGGCTAATTTGGGGAAAAAGAACTTGTGTACCAGATGAACCAGATATATGGTCTTTACCTGTGTAGCTCAAGCTGCAGAGAAAATGTTTATTTAGCAGATATTGAATGAATATATCTACAGCAATTAAGTGAGGTTAAGAATTACTTTGGAGACTTTTTTGGTGATAGAACACTGTGGGACCTCACAGTACTGAGGCCCATGAACTGACTGATTCTACCCCTTGTTGATAAAATAAAACTGCTGATGAATCTAATAGTAGTGTCCATGTATTGTAAGCAGAGATACATGTATTACCTTGCTTCAATTTCTTGTAAATTTAATCCATCGAAATTAAAATTTATCCCAAAAGTGTTTTTTTTCTAAAATATGATTTCCAAATTTCCTCATTACAAACATAATAAAAATTCACTACAGGCAACCGGAAAAATTAAAGAAACATTTTAACTTGGTAATTCTAAGGTGATAATCATTTAACCTTTTTAATGTTAATTCTTTCTTTGTTACAGCTGAACTCAGGGTTTATAAACAATTTTATTGTCTCTTTTTTTCTTCACTTAACTGCATAAGATAAGCCATTTTTGTTGTTATAAAATTAAATCTATATTTTAAACTAATAATTCTTTAATTTTATAAACTAGCCAATCAGTGTTCAGATTTTCTAAATCATATCATACATATTTTCTTTGTTTTGTTTTGTTTTCAACTTTTATTTTAGGTTCAGGGGTATAAGAGCAGGTTTGTTATATAGGTAAACTACATGTCACGGGGGTTTGGAGTACAAATTATTTTGTCACTCAGGTAATAAGTATAATATTTGATAGGTATGTTTTGTGATCCTCTCCCTCCTCCCACCCTCCACCTGCAAGTAGGCCCAGTGTCAGTTGTTCTTCTCTTAGTGTCCAAGTGTTCTCATTGTTTAGCTCCCACTTAGAAGTGAGAACATGTGTTTGGTTCTATGTTCTGCATTAGTTTGTTTAGGATAATGACCTCCAGCTCCAACCATGTTGCTGCAACAGACGTGACCTCATTCTTTTTTATGGCTGCATAATATCCTACAGTGATATGTACCACATTTTCTCTTTTTAATTTTATTTTTCTATAAGTTATTGGGTTACAGGTGGTATTGGTTATGTAAGTTCTTCAGTAGTGATTTTTGAGATTATGGTGCACCCATCACCCAAGCAGTATACACTTTACCACATTTGTAGTCTTTTATCCCTCATCCCTCTCCCACTCTCCCCACCAAGTCCCCAAAGTCCATTGTATCATTCTTATGCCTTTGCATCCTCAAAGCTTAGCTCCCACATATCAGCGAGAATATACAATGTTTGGTTTTCCATTCCTGAGTTACATCACTTGGAATAACAGTCTCCAATGTCATCCAGGTCACTACAAATGCTGTTAATTTATTCCTTTTTATGGCTGTGTAGTATTCCATCCTATAAATACCACAGTTTCTTTATCTACTTGTTGATTGATGGGCATTTGGGTTGGTTCTACAATTTTGCAATTGTGAATTGTGTTGCTATAAACGTACATGTGCAAGTGTCTTTTTGAATAATGACTTCTTTTCCTCTGGGTAGATACCCAGTAGTGGGATTGCTGGATCAAATGGTAGTTCTACTTTTAGTTTTTAAAGGAATCTCCACACTGTTTTCCATAGTGGCTGTGCTAGTTTACATTCCCACCAGCAGTGTAGAAGTGTTCCCTGATCATCGCATCCATGCCAACATCTACTGTTTTTTTATTTTTTGATTATGGCCATTCTTGCAGGAGTAAGGTGGTATTGCATTGTGGTTTTGATTTGCATTTCCCTGATCATTCATGATGTTGAGCATTTTTACATATGTTTGTTGGCCATTTGTGTATCTTCTTTTGAGAATTTTCTACTGATGTCCTTAGCCCTTGGTTTTGGGTTCTTGGTCATGAAATCCTTGCCTAAGCCGATGTCTAGAAGGGTTTTTCCAATGTTATCTTCTATAATGTTTATAGTTTCAGGTCTTAAGTTTAAGTCCTTAGCAAAACGCACCGGATTCGCGCCCTCCCCAGAGTTCTGGCCAGGAGGCTCTGGCTGGATTCCAGTTGTTACAGAGCTCGCTGGAGACTTCCTTCTCCCTGTGGCATTTTCCCCGCTCCTCTGGCCGCCGAAGGAGTCCTGTGGTGCCGGGCAGAAATGGGCTGCTTGGGGACCCAGCGAGCTCCCAGAGCCTTTCCTGCTGCTTCCTCTACCCCTGTGTTTCGCTAGGCTCTCGAGATGGACTCAGTTCCAGGTAAGGTCGGAAACTTCTCCCGCAGACAGACCTTCAGTTTTCCCAGTGGGGGTGTGTGTTTGGGAGAGGAGGATCTCCCTTTCCTACTTCCGCAGTTGGGGGACTCGCTGTATCTGGGTTGTCTCCCGGGTCCTGCAGGAACAGTCTGCTTCCTTCAGAGGGCCTGTGGGTCCTCTCCGGATTCCTGGTTTGTTCTTGCCATTGATATGGAGCTAAAATTCATGATGCGAGCCTCCGCACCCTGCTCTGCCCGTAGTCCTGCCTCCTATCCACCATGATGATCCCTCTCCCAGTTTTTTTTTTTTTCCAAGGGAGTCTCGCTGTGTCGCCCAGGCTGGAGTGCAGTGGCGCGATCTCGGCTCACTACAACCTCCGCTTCCCGGGTTCAAGCTATTCTCCTGCCTCAGCCTCCAGAGTAGCTGGGACTACAGGCGCCTGCCACCACGCCCGGCTAATTTTTTTGTTTTTAGTAGAGACGGTGTTTCACCCTGTTAGCCGGTATGGTCTCGATCTGCTGACCTCGTGATCTGCCCGCCTGGCCTCCCAAAGTGCTTGGATTACAGGCGTGAGCCACCGCGCCTGGCCCCGCTCCCTATTCTTTATACGTCTGGTAAAATTTGGCTCAGAATCCATCTGGTCCTGAGCTATTTTTATTGGTAGGCTTTTTGTTACTGATTGAATTTTGGAACTCGTTATTGGTTTGTTCAGGGATTCAATTTGTTCCTGGTTCAGTCTTGGGAGGTTGTTATATGTCTAGGAATTATCAGTTTGTTTTAGATTTTCTAGTTTGTCTGCATAGTCATGTTCACAGTAGTCTCTGAGGGTTTGTTTTGATGGTTCTGTTGGGTCAGTGGTAACGTCCCCTTTGTCATTTCCGATTGTGCCTAATTGCATCTTTTCTCCTTTTCTTTTAGTTGTCTAGCTGGCTCTATTAATCATATTCATTTTTTCAAAGAACCGATTTCTGGATTCATTAATCTTTGTATTTTGTGTGTGTGTGTGTCTCAGTTTTTTTCAGTTCAGCTCTGATTTTGGTTATTTCTTGTCTTCTGCTAGTGTTAGGGTTGGGTTGCTCTAGCTTTAGTTTTTCCAGTTGTGATATTCGGTTGTTAATTTGAGATCTAAGTTTTTGATGTGGGCATTCAGTGCTGTAAACTTTACTCCTAACATTACCTTAGGTGTGTTCCAGAGATTCTGGTATGTTGTATTTTTGTTCCCATTAGTTTCAATGAATTTCTTGATTTTTGACTTAATTTCATTATTTACTGAAAAGTCATTCAGAAGCAGGTTGTTTAATGTCCATGTAATTTTATGGCTTTGAGTGATTTCCTTAGCATTGATTTCTATTTTTATTGCCCTGTGGTCTGAGATTGTGGTTGGTATACTGTTGGTTTTTTTTGAATTTGCTGAGTATTGTTTTATGTTCGATTGTGTGGTCAGTTTTAGAATATGTGCCACGTGTAGACGAGATGAATATATATTCCGTTGTTGGGTGGGGAGTTCTGTAGATGTTATTAGGCTCATTTGGTCAAATGTTAAATTCAGGTCCTGACTATCTTTGTTAATATTCTGCCTCAGTGTTCTGTCTGATATTGTCAGTCAGGGGTTAAAGTCTCCCAATATTATTGTGTGGGAATATAAGTCTCTTTGTAGTTATCTAAGAACTTGCTTTATTAATCTGGGTGCTCCTGTGTTGGGTGCATATATATTGAGAATAGTTATGTCTTCTTGTTGAATTGAACCCTTTACCATTATATAATGCCTTTCTTTATCTTTTTTTTGATCTTTGTTGGCTTACAGTCCTTTTTGTCTGACATTAGGATTGCAACCTCTGCTTTTTTCTGTTTTCCATTTGCTTAGTAGATTTTTCTCCATGCCTTTACTTTGAGCCTATTCATGTCATTGCATGTGAGATGGGTCTTTTGAAGATAGCATACCATCGGGTGTTGCTTCTTGATCTAGCTTGACACTCTGTGCCTTTTAATTGGAGGCATTTAACCCATTTACATTCAAGGTTAGTATCATATTTATGGATTTGATTCCGTTATCATGTTGATAGCTGGTTATTATGCTGGTATGTTTGTGTGGTTGCTTTATAGTGTCACTGGTCCATGTACTTCAGTGTGTCTATGTAGTGGCTGGTAATGGTCTTTGCATATTTAGTGCTCCTTTCTGAACCTCTTTTAAGACAGGTCTGGTAGTAATAAATTCTCTCAGCATTTGCTTGTCTGAAAAGGACCTTATTTCTCCTTCACTTAGTTTGGCTGGATATGAAATTTTTGTTGGAAATTCTTTTTTTAAGAATGCTGAATATAGGCCCTCAGTCTCTTCTGGCTTGTAGGGTTTCTGCTGAAAAGTGTGCTGTTAGCTTGATGGGGTTCCCTTTGTAGGTGACCTGCCCTTTCTCTCTAGCTGCTCTTAACATTATTTTTCTTTCATATCAACCTTGGAGAATCTGATGATTATGTGTTTGGGAGATAGTCTTCTTGTGTAGTGTCTTGCAGAGGTTCTCTGTATTTCTTGAATTTGAATGTAGTTCTCTCTAGTGAGGTTGGGGAAGTTTTCATGGACGATATCCTGAAATATGTTTCCAAGTTGCTTGCTTTCTTCCTGTCTCTTTCAAGGATGCCAATGAGTCATAGGTTTGGTTTCTTTACAGAATCACACATTTCTTGGAGGGGTTTTTTTTTTTGTTCATTTTAATTCTTCTTTCTTTATTTTTATTTGCCTGGGTCATTTTAGATAGCCAGTCTTTGACCTCTGAGATTCTTTCCTCAGCTTGGTCTATTCTGCTGTTAATATGCACAATTGCATTATGCAATTGTTTTTTTTTCTTTTTGGATCAGTCCCCCATTATGCAATTCTTGTAGTGTGTTTCTCAGCTCTATCAGATTACTTTGGTTCTTTTTTATAATGGCTATTTCATCTAACGGCTCCTGTATTATGTGATTCTTAGGTTCCTTGGATTGCATTTCAATGTCCTCCTGAATCTCGATGATCTTTGTTCCTATCTGTATTCTGAATTCTAATTGTATCATTTCAACCATTTCAGCCTGGTTAAGAGAGTGTGGTCATTTGGAGGAAAGAAGGCACTCTGGCTTTTTTAATTGCCAGAGTTCTTGTGCTGGTTATTTCTCATCTGTGTGAGGGAGCTGATGCTTCTTTAACTGTGGTGTTGAGTACAGTCAGTTGACTTCCTTTCTGGATGTTTTCAGAGGGCCAAAGCTTTGTTCAGGTGTTTATTTGTAGCTAAATTCTTGTTTTTGATTTCACAGGGTGAGTATATTAGCAAAGTATTTTTTGGTATTGATGTTTTGTGCTGTGATCCAGTAGGTGGCACTTAAGTGTAATGGCCGGTAGGTAGGGTCTTGCTCAGTTAACACAGCTCCCCTGTATTCCTTCACAATTGCAGTTGTACTCCCTCTCAGTGCTCTGAAAGTGTGGCTTTATCTCCCACTTGAGTGCTGGCTGCATGTCTCAACTTGGCACTCCTGGGCTACACACCACAGCTTTAGGGTGATTTCTGGCTTTATGTTCCTTTCCCAGCTTTGAGGCAGCAGGGGAAGGGACTTCAGTGGTGGTTGTGGCAGAGGGTCTTTGACTTGTTTCTTTGGGCTGCAGCCAAGAAACATGCAGAGCTGCTATCAATCAGTTTAATTAGCTTGGGGTGGGGCAGCTGAACGGTGGGTCCACACTAATGGGGCCCCACCTGGTGATGAGCAGGGGCCTTGGGTGGGACCTGGGGGAGACAAACTGGCCTCTTCTCCTTAAGGCAACTGCCACTCGCTGCAAGTGTGATTAAAGCACTCAGTGTCTTTGCTTCTTTCCTGGTCTGAAGGTAGCAAGGGCAGCACCACTACAGTGGCAGTGGCAAGGGGGTTTTTGGTTGCTTCTGGGAGCTCCACCTCAGAGAAATTCGAAGCTGCTGCTCCCAGGAATGTTCGGCCAGGGGGTGGTGCAGCTGCTCTGCTAGCCTGACCCGGGCTCTGCTTGTTAAAGAGCAGGAGGTTTGTCCAGGGCTCACAGGGATGAGAGACTGGGCTCCTCTCCACTTGGTGTGCTGGAAGCTCGGGTGAAGCCCTTAGATTCTTTGTTTTTTCTCCAGACTGAGGGCAGCAGAGGCAGAATCATTGCTGTGGCAGTGGCAGGGGGGCTTTTGGTTGTTTCTGGGAGCCCCTCACCAGGGAAAAACAGCCCCTACCAGTGGGTATGCCTAACCATGGGTGGGGCAGCTGTTCTGCAGTCCCAAGCCGGGGGCCCTGCCTGGTGAAGAGTTTTGGGGGCAGTGGGGAGGGAGGGTGTCACAAGGAAGAGAGACTGGATTCCTTTTTGTCTGGTGGCTGCAGTATGTTGCATTTGCCAGCGTAGCTATTGTGCCTTCTGTTCCTTCCCCAACCTGTGGGAGGTTAGGGTGTTATTACTGTAGCTGCAGAGGCAGAGGGGTTGTGGGTTGTCTCTGGGATTTCCTCCCACCTCTGACTAAAGGGTTCAGGAAGGGGCAGGGTAGTTGTGCTAGAGTCCCAGGTTGGGTGGCCCTACCCAGTGATGAGAAGCTGAGAGAGAAGCCCACGTGGAGAACAATCCAGTCACTTTTCTGTGGGAGGGCTGCACTGTTCTGGGGAACCATGCCACTTCCTAATCACCGTGTACTCTCCAGACCAGAAGGCTATAGCAGCAGGATCTGGAAGACGCAAAAATTGTGGCCAGCCTCTCCCTCTGCAAGCTTCCGTCTCAGGGCAGTGTAGATCTGCTACTAGCCTGAGAGCCCTGGTTGCGGTGAGTACAGAGTGGCTGGAGTCCCAGATAGATGGGTCCCACTCAATGAGGAGAAGTGGGATCAGGGACCCATGTAAAAAACAATCTGGCCACTTTACCTTGGGTCAGTTGCGCTGTGTGGGGGATCCATGCCACTCCCTAATCACCACTTGCTCTCCAGAGCCTGAAGGCTATAGCAGCAGAGACTGCAAGGCAGCAAAAACTGGTGGCCGGACTCTCCTTCTTCACACTGCATCCTAGGGAAGTGCTGAGTTGCTACCAGCCTGAGAGCCCTGGTTGGGGTTGGCTGGAGTCCCAGGCTGTGGGGTCCCACCCAGTGAGAAGAAGCAGGACACATATAAAAAACAGTTTGGCCGAATATCCTTGATGAACGTTGATGTAAAAATCCTCAACAAAATGCTTGCAAAACAAATCCAGCAGCACATCAATGGTGTATATACAGGGAGCTAATTCTCCATGATAAAGTAGGCTTCATCCCTGGGAAGCAAGGTTGGTTCAACATAGGCAAATCAATAAATGTGATTCATCACATAAACAGAACAAAAGACAAAAACCACATGATAATCTAAATAGAGGCAGAAAAGGCTTTTGATAAAATTGAACATCTCTCCATGTCAAAAGCCCTCAATAAGCTAGACAATGAAGGAACATACTTCAAAATAAGAGCCATCTATGAGAAAACCACAGCCAACATAATATTGAATAGGCAAAATCTGGAAGTATTCTGCTTGAAAACAGGCACAAGATAACAATGTCCTGTCTCACCACTCCTATTCAGCATGGTATTGGAACTCCTGGTCAGAGCAATCAGACAATAGAAAGAAATAAAAGGCATCCAAATATAAAGAGAGGAAATCAAATTATCTCTCTTTGCAGACAGTATGATTCTACACCTAGAAAACTCCATAGTTTCTATCAAAAAAATCTTAGAACTAATAAACAACTTCAGTTAAGTTTCTGGATACAAAATCAATGTAGAAAAATGAGTGGCATTTCTATACACACACAACATCCAAGTGGAGAGCCAGGTCAAGAATGCAATCCCATTCACAATTGCCACAAAAAGAATAAAATACCTAGGAATACAGCTAACCAGGGAGGTGAAAGATCTCTATAATGAGAATTATAAAGCTCTGCTCAAAGAAATCAGAGATAACACCACAAATGGAAAACATTCCATGCTCATGGATAGGAAGAACCAATATGGTTAAAATGGTCATACTGCACAAAACAATTTCCAGATACAATGATATTGGTAGTTTGATAGGAATAGCATTGTATAGGACTAGGAAAAACTATTTTAAAATTCATGCGGAATCCAAAAAGGCCTAAATAGCCAAGGCAATCCTAAGCAAAAAGAATGAAGTTGGAGGCATCACATTACCCAACTTAAAACTTTATTTCAGGACTACAGCTACTAAAACAGCATGGTACTGGTACAAAACAGACACATAGACCAATGGAACAGAATAGAAAGCACAAAAATAATGCCACATACAACCATCTGAAATTTGACAAAACCAACAAAAACAAGCAATGAGGAAAGGACTTCCCATTCAATAAATGTTACTAGCTAGTTGTGTAGTCATATGCAAAAGATTGACATTGGACTCCTATCTTAATTAAACCACATACAAAAATCAAGATGGATAAAATATTTAAGTACAAAACTTAAAATTATAAAAACCCTGGAAGATAACCTAGGCAATATCATTCTGTACATCTGAACAGGCAAACATTTCATGACAAAGATGCCAAAAGCAATTGCAACAAAAGCAAAAATAGGCACATGGGATCTAACTAACTTAAGAACTTCTGCACAGCCAAAGAAACTATCAACAGAGTAAATGGACAACCTACAGATGGGGAGAAAATATTTGCAAACTATGCATCTGACGAAGGTCTAATATCCAGCATCTATCTATGAGGACCTTAAACAAATTTACAAGACAGAAACAACCCTATTAAAAAGTGGACAAAGGACATGAACAGACACTTTGCAAAAGAAGACATACAAGTTTTTTTTTTCACATGTGCCCAACAAGCATATGAAAAAAGCTCAGCATCACTAATCATTAGAGAAATGCCAATCAAAACCATAATGAGATACCATCTCACACCAGTCAGAATGCCTGTTATTAAAAGTCAAAAAAATAAGGCGAGGTGCAGTGGCTCACACCTGCAATCCCAGTGCTTTGAGAGGCCAAGAGGGATGGACCACTTGAGGCCAGGAGTTTGAGACCAGCCTGGTCAACATGGTGAAACCCTGTCTCTACTAAAAATATAAAAATTAGCCTGGCATGGTGGCACATGCCTGTAATCCCAGCCACTCAGGAGGCTCAGGCATGAGAATCACTTGAGCCTGGGGGGTGGAGGTCACAGTGAGCTGAGATTGCACCACTGCGCTCCAGCCTTGGCAACAGAGAAAGGCTCTGCTCAAAAAAAAAAAAAAAAAAAAAAAAAAAGTCAAAAAATAACATGCTGGTGAGGTTGTGGAGAAAAGGGAACATTTATACAATGTTGGTGGGAGTAAAAATTGGTTCATCCATTGTGGAAAGCAGTATGGCCATTCCTCAAAGAGGTAAAAACTGAATTACCCTTTGACCCAGCAATCCCATTACTGGGTGTATACTTAGAGGAATGTACATCATCGTACCATGAAGACACATGTAAATGTTCATTGCAGCACTGTTCACAATAGCAAAGACACAGAGTCAACCTAAAAGCTCATCAATAACACGCTGGATAAAGAAAATGTGGTACATATACATCGGCGAATACTATGCAGCTGTAGAAAAGAATGAGATCATGTCTTTTGTGGGAGTTGGAGTCCATTATCCTTAGTAAATTAACACAACAGAAAACCAAATACCACATGTTTTCACTTAGAAGTGGGAGGTAAATGATGAGAACTCACGGAAGAAAGGAAGGGAACAACAGACACTGGGGCCTACTTGAGGGTGGAATGTGGGAGGAGAAAGAGGAGCAGAATAAATAACTATTGGGTACTAGGCTTAGTACCTGGGTGATGAAATAATCAGTGCAACAAACCTCCGTGACATAACAATCCTGCACATGTACCCGTGCGCCTTAAAGTTATTTTTTAAAAAAACATGGAACCCTTCCCCCCGCCTGATCCCCCGACCCCCCGCCAGAAACAAAACCAGTCTGGCCTCTTTTCTGTGGGAGAGCTACGCTGTGCAGGTGCTCTGTGACACTTCCTAATCGCTGCTTGCTCTCCAGTGCATGAATGCTACAGCAGCGGGGGCTGCAAGACAGCAACAATGGCAGCTGGCCTCTTCCTCTGGGAGCTCCGACCCAGGGAAGTGCAAAGCTGCTACCGGCCTGGGAGCCCTGGTGTGGGGGTGTTTGCGGTCCAGGGCGTGTGTGCGGGGGGCGGGGGGGGGGGGGCTTGCCCCGTGAGGAGGAGCAGGATTGGGGAACTATGTAAAAAATAGTCGCCTGTAATCCCAGCACTTTGGGAGGCCGAGGCGGGCGGATCACGAGGTCAGGAGATCGAGACCATCCTGGCTAACACGGTGAAACCCCGTCTCTACTAAAAATACAAAAAATTAGCCGGGCGTGGTAGCGGGCGCCTGTAGTCCCAGCTACTCTGGAGGCTGAGGCAGGAGAATGGCGTGAACCCGGGAGGCGGAGCTTGCAGTGAGCCGAGATCGCGCCACTGCACTCCAGCCTGGGCGACAGAGCGAGACTCCGTCTCAAAAAAAAAAAAAAAAAAAAAAAATAGTCTGGCCGCTTTTCCGTGGAATGGCTGCGCTGTGCAGGAGATCAGCGGCGGGGCCTGTCAGACAGCAAAACTGGCAGCTGGCGTCTCCTTCTGGGAGATTTGTCCCAGGGAAGTGCAGAGCTGCTACAGGCCTGAGAGTCCAGACAGGGTGTGGCTGGAGACCCAGGCCAGTGGGCCTTACGCCGTTAAATGCAGGGGAGGCGAGGTCTGCATTTGCTTCTCAGTGACTAGATTAGGCTCCGTTCTTGGGGGAGTGCATGGAGATCTTGACTTTCTCTGCTGCCCCAGCTGCAGCTGCTAATGCAGGGATGCCTGGGGATTCCAGGCTTCCAGGACTCTATGTGTGGCGTGTGCCTGAGTCGCGGCTATGGCCAGGCTCCACGTAGTTTTCCATGTCAGACTGGAGGTCCCAGTGAGGTGGGCTCACAGGGGAATCACCTGAGCCCAGGCTGCAGAAGTGTGAGTCCCCAGGGCCTCTCACTCACTATCCTCCCCGCCTCTCCCGTGAAGGGAAGAAGCTCCCCCTGACTCCGTGCCACTCTCCGGTATGAGGTTGTCCTGTCTCACTCCTCTCCGTTCTCCGTGGGTCGTTTCCTTGATAAATCCCAACGTGTCCACAACCAGATCTTCAATGTGTCCCATTGAAGATCTAGTAATTACTTGTCACTGTCTTCTCTCCATGAAAGAGGTGCACACTAGCGATTTCTAGTCAACTTTTATTTTAGATTCAGGTGGTAAATGTGCAGGTTTGTTACCTGGGTATATTGCATGATGGTGAGGTTTGGGGTACAATTAACACCACCCAGGTACTGGAACATAGTACCCAATAGTTTTTTACTCCTTGTCCCCCTCCCTCCTTTCCCCTTCTAGTAGTCTCCACTTTTGATTGTGGCCATTTTTATGTCCATATGTACCCAATGTTTAGCTCCCATATATAAGTGAGAAAATGTGGTATTTGGTTTTCTGTTTCTGCATTAATTTGCTTAGGATAATGGCCTCCAGCTGCGTCTATGTTGCTGCAAAGGACAAGATTTCATTCTTTTTTATGGCTGCGTAGTATTCCATGGTGTAGCCAGTCTATTGTTGATCAGCACCTAGGTTGATTCCATGTCTTTGCGATTGTGAATGGTGCTGCAATGAACATATGAATGCATGTGTGTTTCTGGTAGAATCATTTACTTACTTTTGGATACATACACAGTAATGGGATTGCTGGGTCAATAGGTCATTCTGTTTTAAGTTCTTTGAGAAATCTCCAAACCGCTTTCCACAGTGGCTGAACTAAATTGCATTCCCACCAACAGTGTACAAGTGTTCCCTTTCTCCACATCCTCGCCAACATCTGTTTTTTGACTTTTAGTTTTTTTAACTTTGGCTATTCATTCTGACTGGTGTGAGATGGTATCTCATTGTGGTTTTGATTTGCATTTCTTTGGTGATTAGTGATTTTGAGCATTTTTTTATATGTTTGTTGGCGGCTTTCATGTCTTCTTTTGAGGAGTGTCTATTTGTGTCTTTTGCCCATGGACAATGGAGTTTTGTTGTTGTTGTTATTTAGGTTCCTTATAGCTTCTAGATATTAGACCTTTATTGGATGCATAGTTTGCAAATATTTTCTCCCACCCTGTAGGTTGTCTGTTTACTATTGATAGTTTCTTTTCCTGAACAGAAGCTCGTTTGTTTAATTAGGTCCCATTGCCATTTTTTTTTTTTTTTTTTTTTTGGTTGCAACTGTTTTTGAGGACTTAGTCATAAACTCTTTTCTAAGACTGATGTCCAGAATGGTGTTTTCTAGATTTTCTCCTAGTATTCTTATAGTTTGATGTCTTACATTTAAATCTTTAATTCATCATCATCATCTTTAATTCATCATCATTTAGTTAATTTTTGTATATGGTACAAGGAAGGGGTCCAGTTTTATTCTTCTGCATATGGCTAGCCAGTTATCCCAGTACTATTTATTGAATAGGGAATTATTTTCCCATTGCTTATTTTTGTTAGTTTTGTTGAAGATCAGATGGCTGTAGGTGTGTGGCTTTATTTTTGGGTTCTCTATTCTGTTCCATTGGTCTATGTCTGTTTTTGTATCACTACTATGGTGTTTTGGTTACTGTAGCCTTCTAGTATAGTTTGAAGTCAAGTAATGTGATACCTCCAGCTTTGTTTGTTTTGCTTAAAATTGCTTTGGCTATTTAGGCTCTTTTTTTTTTGGTTGCACATAAATTTTAGCATAGTTTTTCCTAGTTCTGTGAAAAATGACATTGGTAGATGATAGGAATAGTGTCGAATCTGTAGATTGCTTTGGGCAGTAAGGCTGTTTTAATTTGGTTCTTCCAATCCCTGTGCATGGAACGTTTTTCCATTTGTTTTGTCATGTACAATGTCTTTCAGTACTGTTTTGTAGTTCTCCTTATAGACATCTTTCATCTCTTTGATTAGATGTATTCCTAGGTATGTTTTTGTGGCTATTGTTAATAAAACTGCATTTTTTATTTGACTCTCAGCTTGAATGTAATTGGTGTATATAGATGCTATTGAGTTTTATACCTTGATTTTGTATCCTAAAACTTCATTAAAGCTGTTTATCAGTTCTAAGAGCCTTTTGGTTGAGTCTTTAGGGTTTTCTAGGTATGGAATCATATCATCCATAAGGAGAGATAGTTTAAGTTATTATTTGTCCTGTTTGTATGCCTTTCGTTTCTTTCTCTTGCCTTATTGCCCTGGCTAGCACTTCCTGTACTATATTGAATAGAAATGGTGAGAACGGGCCTGTTACTTGTCTTATTCTAGTTCTCAAAAGGAATACTTCCAGTTTTTTCCTGCTAAGTATGATGCTAACTGTGGGTTTGTCAGAGATACTTCTTATTATTTTGAGGTATGTTCCTTAAATGCCTGGTTTCTTGTGGGTTTTTTTTTTTTTAATCACTAAGCTATGGTGGATTTTATTGAAAGCTTTGTCTGTATCTATTGGGATGATTTTATGGTTTTTGTTTTTAATTCTGTTTATATAGTAGATTACTTTTATTGATCTGCATATGTTGAGCCAACCTTGCACCACAGGATTGATTCTTACTTAATCACAATAGACTAGCTTTTTGTTGTGTTCCTGTACTTGGTTTGCTGGTATTTTGTCGAGGATTTTTGCATTGGGGTTATTGGCCTGTAGTTAATTTTCTTATTTTATCTTTGCCAGGTCTTAGCATCAGGGTGATGCTGGCTTTGTAGTTAGGGAGGAGTACCTCCTCCTCAGTTTTTTGGAATAGATTCAGTAGAACTAGTACCAGCTCTTCTTCGTACATCTGGTAGAATTTGGCTGTGAATCCATCTGGTCCGGGGCTTTTCTGGTTGGTAGGTTTTGTTTTAAATTACTGATTCAATTTTGGAACTCAATATTGGTCTAGTCAAGGTTTCAATTTCTTCCTAATTCATCCTTGCGAGATTGTGTGTTTCCGGGGATTTATCCATTTACTGTGGATTTTCTAGTTTGTGTGCATAGAGGTGTTCATAAAGTCTCTGAGTATTGTTTTTATTTCTGTATTTCTATCAATTTCTATCTGTATTTCTATCCATTTTCTCTGGATTTTCTAGTTTGTGGGCATAGAGGTGTTCGTAAAGTCTTTGAGGATTGTTTGTATTTCTGTAGGATCAGTTGTAATGTCACCTTTGTCATTTCTGATTGTGTTTATTTGGATCTTTGCTCTTTTTTCTTTGTTAATCTAGCTAGTGGTCCATGGATCTTGTTTATCCTTTCAAGGAACTAAGTTTTGGTGTCACTGATTCTTTGTATAGATTTCTGGGTAATAAGTTTATTCGGTTCTGCTCTGATTTTAGTCATTTATTTTCCACTGCTAGAGTATGGGGTAAGTTTATTTTTGTTTTTCAAATTCTTCTAGGTGTGATGTTAATTTGGGATCTACTTAACTTTTTGAGATAGGCAGTTAGTGCTATCAACTTTCCTTTTAATATTGCTTTTGCTGCATCTGAGAGATTTTTGTATGTTGTGTCCTTGTTTTCCTATATTTCAAATATGTTTTTTTGATTTCTGCTTTAATTTTGTTGTTTACCCAAAAGTTAGTCAGTAGCAAGTTGTTTAATTTCCATGTAGTTGTCTGGTTTTGATAGATCTTCTTGGTATTGATTTCTATTTTTATTCCACTGTGGTCTGAGAGTATAGTTTGTATAATTTTGATTTTTTCATGCTTTATGGTGGAGCATGTAGTTGATCTTGGAGTATGCTCTATGTGCAGATGAGAAGAATGTATATTCTGTGGTTGATAAGTGGTGGAATCTTCTGTAGATGTCTATTAGACCCAGTTGGTCAGTTGTCGAGTTTAAGTCCAGAATTTCTTTGCTCGTTTTCTGCCTTGATGTTCTGTTTAATGCTGTTATTAAGGTGTTTATGTCCTCTGCCATTATTTTATTACTGTCTAAGTCTTTTCATAGCTGCTGATTTTATGAATCTTGGTGTTCCAAAGTTGGGTGCATATATATTTAGAATAGTTAAGCCTTCTTGTTAAATTGAACTGTCTATCATTATGTAGTGCTCTTCCCTGCCTTTTTTAAAACTGCTGTTTGTTTACAGTCTGTTTTGTCTGAAATAAGAATAGCAATCCCTGATCTCTTTTGTTTTCCATTTGCATGGTAGACCTTACTTTGACTATGAGTGTTGTTATATGTGAAATGGTTCTCTTGAAGACAGCAGACAGATGGGTCTTATTTTTTTAATCCAATTTGGCACTCTGTGCCTTTTAAGTGATGTGTTTAGATCACTTATTATTATTATTATTATTATTATTATTATTATTATTATTTTTGAGACGGAGTCTCACTCTGTCACCCAGGCTGGAGCTTGGCTCACTGCAAGCTCTACCTCCCAGGTTCTGGCCATTCTCCTGCCTCAGCCTCCTGAGTAGCTGGGACTACAGGTACCCACCAGCATGCCCGGCTAATTTTTTGTATTTTTAGTAGAGACGAGGTTTCACCATGTTAGCCAGGATGGTCTTGATCTCCTGACCTCGTGATCCGCCCACCTTGGCCTCCCAAAGTGCTGGGATTACAGGTGTGAGCCACCGCGACTGGCCAGATCATTTACATTTAAGGCTAATATTGATAATGTGAGGTTTTGATTCTATTGGGAAGTTGTTAGTATGTTGCTTTGTAGTTTCTATTGTGTGGTTGCTTTATGGGGTCTTCAGCTTATGTACTGAAGTATATTTTTGTGGCAGCAGGAAATTGTTCTTTCATTTCTATGTTTAGAACTTGCCTTAATGATCTTGTGTAAGGCTGGTCTAGGGGTAACAAATTCCTTTAGCACCTGCTTATCTGAAAAAGGTTTTTTGTTGTTGTTGTTGTTTTCTCCACTTACGAGGCTTAGTTTGGTGGGATATGAAATTCTTGCTTGGAATTTCTTTTCTTGAAGAATGCCGAAAATAGGCCCTCAATCTGTCACGGCTTGCAAAGTTTCTGCTGAGATGTCTGCTGTTAGCCTTATGGGGTTCCCTTTATATGTGATCTGACCTTTTGCTCTAGCTCCCTTTAAGATTTTTTTCTTTAGTGTTGACCTTGGACAGTCTGATGACTATATGCCTTGGTGATGTGCATTTTGTATGGTATCTCACAGTTGTTCTTGGGATTATTTTTGTATCTGGATGTCTACCTCTCTAGCAAAATTAAAGAAATTTTATGAATAAAATTAATTTATTTAAATATATTATTAAAATATATTTTCTATATTATTAAATCTATTATTAAAATATATTTTCTATATTATTAAATCTATTATTAAAATATATTTTCTATATTATTAAATCTATTATTAAAATATATTTTCTATATTATTAAATCTATTATTAAAATATATTTTCTATATTATTAAATCTATTATTAAAGTATGTTTTCTATATTATTAAATCTATTATTAAAGTATGTTTTCTATATTATTAAATCTATTATTAAAGTATGTTTTCTATATTATCAAATCTATTATTAAAGTATGTTTTCTATATTATCAAATCTATTATTAAAATATATTTTCTATATTATCAAATCTATTATTAAAGTATGTTTTCTATATTATTAAATATATTATTAAAGTATGTTTTCTATATTATTAAATATATTATTAAAATATGTTTTCTATATTATTAAATATATTATTAAAATATGTTTTCTATATTATTAAATATATATTAAAACATATATTTTAACATTTATATGATGTTCCATCATGTGGTTAAATCACAATTTAAACATTCTCCTGTTAATGGATTATTATTTTTGATGCCATAAAGACTGCAGTAAATATATTTGTGTATAAAACTTGTTTTTGATATTTTGGCTTTGTGTTAGGTAACATCCGCAAAAGTAGAATTACTGAGTCAAAGGGCAAACATTTTTAATTCTTTAATGTTGTTTCTCAAGAAATGGCAGAAATAGATTGTAATATAGAGACATGCATCAAAAAATTAGTGTTTTTTTGAGTGATTAGTATATAACCTACATTTGTCTTTTTTTATTTTTATATTTTATTTTTTATGAGAAGACCTAAAGTTAATGGAACAGTGTAAAGTAACTACTTATATTTAAAGTACCTATTTTAAAGGAACTCAAATTATTTTATCACATTAATTTGCATAATTCTTTAAGGTAGGTGGTAAAATTATTATAGGTGAAAAAAATGGGGCTAATGCTCTTGTTCAAATTCATTTGACTAGGGTTTGACAGAGCCCTAAATGGAATTTTTACTTCTTAAAAAAATCTTACTTGCTGTGTCTTTGTGACCTTAATATAACTTTTATCAGAAAACTATTCTTACGGCAAAGGGAAAAATTATAGATGCCACAAATACATCTCCTCTATAATAGATTTGCAGCAAAAAGGAGAAGGACTGAAAGGGCATAAAGTTGAAATTCCCTCATTTTAAGGTATTCTAAAGAATTCATGTAAATAACAGATTAGCATGTGCAATTTTCCCTGCTCGGATACATTTATGCATATTTTAAATGGACTTGATCCTGGAGAGACATAAAAATTGTTATTTAGAGGCAGGGTCTTGCTCTTTTTCCGTATTGTTTTCCTTGAACTCTAGATGGATACATGTATATGTATATACATTTATAAGAATGTTTAGATTTTTCCAATATGGTCTTCAATCAACAAATATTTATTTTAAACAGTTTTTCATATTTTTCATTTACTTTCTTTTTAGAGACGGGGTCCTGGTCTGTCACCTGGCTGGAATGCAGTGACATGATCATAGCTTACTATAACCTCAAACTCCTGGGCTCAAGCTATCCTCCTGCCTCACTTCCTGAGTAGCTAGGACTACAGGTATGCACCACTATGCCTGGCTAACTTAAAAATTTATTTTTTTTTGTAGAGATGGGGTCTCTGTATGTTGCCCAGGCTGTTCTCAAACTCCTGGCCTCAAGTGATCCTCTCACCTTGGCCTCCCAAAGCATTGGAATTACAAGCATGGGCCACTGCACCCAGACTTATTTTTCTTATTATAGAAGAAAAACACACATTTTATTGCAAAAAGATCACAAATATATTAAGCTGAGTAATAGTATCAGTTTTATTGGTTTGTTATGAGGATTAAATATGTAGAACTGAGCATAATGCTGTGTATTTCATGAATGAGCAATAAATATTAGCTATTGGTAATATTAGACTTGCAGACTGATATAGCAGAAAGCCAAAGAGGGAGGGAAGTCTACATTGGAGGGAAGGAGTAGTTAAAGTGAGTGATTGTATGGTCCAGATTAGGAAGCTAGAGAAGTGGTTGAAATATGTTAGCAGAAGAATATGGGTGGACACCTTTAATTAGGAGGAGAGAAGGATAGATAAAGGAGGCTTTGAGCAAAGAACTTGATAGCAGAAAACCTGCTTTTAAAATAGTTTTTCTGTTTTTTTTTTTCTTTCATTTTGACATGTTTCATAGGCACGGCTGGAAAAAAATTACAACAAATAAGGCAAAAAAAGCTTAAGGATTAGAAAGGAAATAATACAACTGTATTTTTTCCCAGATGACTTAACTGTATACATAAACATTCAAAATCACCTACGGATAAGCTATTATAATTAATAAGTGAATTTAGCAAAGCCATCCAAACAAGGCATGTATATAAACTGACAAGCTGATTATTAAATTTATGGGGAAATATAAGACAATCTTGAAGAAGGACAAAAAAGGTGGAAGGCTTATACTAATAGTTGACAAGATTGATTTTAATCCTGAATTAATTATTATGGTGTATTATTTATGTAAGCCTAGGCAAATCAATCAATGACCAAAACATAAATTCAACAACACACCCACCTCTAATTCATGGCAAATGTGACACTGAAGAGCAGTGGGAATAGGACAATTTTAAAAAGAAGTGGTTTCCCATATGGAAAACAGTAAAATTTACGACCTGCTTCACACGCTACCTCAAAATCAGTTTGAGGTAGAATCTGTTGCTAGGGGTGAATGGTAGAACACTAAATTTTCTAGAAGATAACATTGGAGAATATCTTCATGACCTTGGGGTAGGGAGTGATTTTTGGAAAAAGACACAAAAAGTGCTTGCTATAAAGGCAAATATTAATAAGTTGTCCAAATTAAAATGAAGAGCTTCTGTTCATCAAGAGATATAATCTAATAAACAAAGAGGCATGCCACAGCATGGGAAAAGAGATCAGCAATGCACACAACTGCCAAGGCATTCAGCCAGAGGATTAAGAACTCCTATAGATCAACAAGACATAGACAGAAAATTGAATAAAAATGGGCAATTGACTTGAACAAGCACTTCAAAAAATAGATATCCAACTAGTTAATAAAGTGTGCCAATTCATTAGTAACCAGGGAGATGGAAGTTAAAATCACAATAATATAGCATAAAGCACCCACCAGAATGGTTAAAAGGAAAAAGACTGATAATCCCAAGTGTTGAGGAGGATGTGGAAGAAATAGAACTCTCTCACTGATAGTGAGAGTGTAAATTTTTGTCCTTGTTTTGGAAAACTGGCACTATTCACTAAAGATGAATAGGGAGATACTCTATGACTTAGCAGCTCTGCTCCTGGGTACATATGTTTATGGAAAGACATATACAAGAATGTTCATAGCAGCAGCTTTATTTGTAATAGCCAACATAAATATGTAAGTATATTTTCACCTAAAGACATATATATATGTGTATATATATATGTGTGTGTATATATATATACACGTGTGTATATATATGTGTATATATATGTGTGTGTATATATATGTGTATATATGTGTGTATATATACACACACAAACACATACACACACACACACACAAAACAATGTTCATTGCAGTTTCATTTATAATAACCAGAAACTGGAAATGATTTAAATATCCACTATCAGGAGAATGAATAAATCAATTGTGTTATATTCACATGTTCACACAAAGCAATACTATAAGAAATGAAAAAGAATGAACTATAGCTACATGCAGTAACATGGATGAATCTTATAAACATCATGATTGAGAGAAAGTAGATACACAAAATAATACAGAATATATAATTCTACTTACACAACCTTGAGAACCAAGCAAAAGTAATAGTGACAGAAATTAGTGATAGGAAGTGGTTATCTTTGGAGAGGAAGTGGATAGTGGTTTTGGCACTGGGGTTTTCTTGGGTACTATTATTGTCCTGTTTTTATAGGGGTGGTGGTTACCTGGGCAAGTTTACTTTGTGATAATTCATGGTGCCATACAGTTATGATTTGTGTATTTTTCTGTGCGTAATATATTTCAGTGGAAATTTCATTTTAAAAAGCCAATTGTATTTCTAAATGACATCAGTTGTATACTTTAGCCATTTGCAATATTAGCAAAAGCTAAATTCCTAGGAATAAGTCTAACTAAAAATGTTCAAGATTTGTATGAAAGAAAATCATTAACTTTCTTTAAAGACATTAAAACTACTCAAACACATGGAGAGACAAACCGTGTACAAAGAACACAATTCAATACTGTAATGATGCCAAGTTCATATGTATTTACCTATAAATGTAATGCAAGTTCAATAAAAGTCCCAAAGCATCTTGGAAATGATTCTAAAACTCATATGTAAGAACAAAGGGCCAATCATAGGTCACTAATAAAGAAAATTAGTAAGATATGAATTTGTCCTACCAGGTTTCAAGACATTATTAATGTGAAGAAATTAACATTCTTTTATTTATGAAGTTGTAGGAATTACAACAGCATGGTATTGATGCAATATGGTATTGGCATAGAAACAGAACGGAGAAGTCAGAAATGGAGAGGGACCAGTGGTTATATGCACCCTCAATATATGATGTAGTGCCATTGCAGATTGGTGGGAAAGGATGAACTTTTCTATAAATTGTGGGGAGCTAAATGTTTAATAATGTAAAAAAATTAGATCCCTACATCATGTCATACACAAATAATACCTAGTAGATTAAAGAGTTAAGTGTGAAGGGCAAAGCTATAAAAATTTTAGGAGATATAGGAGAATATCATTATGATCCCAAGATACAGGAGGTTTCTTTAGCAAGACACAAAATGTATAAACCATAAACAAAGATTTACAAATCCAATCACACTAAAGTCAAGTATTCTTATCCATTGAAAGAAAGCAAAAAATGAATTAATATAGCAATAAATAATAGTAGTAATAGTAGGAAGGAATCAACAAAAAGAAACAAAAAGATGAGAAAGATAAAAAAAAAACTAGGCAAACAAATTACTAGGAATTTTGTAGAAGAGGAAATGCTAATGCCTCATAACCATCTGAAAAGATGTTCAAACTCATTAATAATTGGGAAATGCTAACTCTTGTGAAATTGACAAGTATGAAAAATTTGGATAAATTGCAGTCTATTCATACACTAGAATATACGGCAGTAAAAATTAATGAACTCAGCTACATATATTAGTATGCTTGAATCTCAAAACATGTGTAGTAAAACAAATTGCAGAAGAAGGTGTATAGTATGATCCCTCTCACAGGAAGTTCTAAAAGACTCGAAACTCACTTAATGCACTTATAAGTATGTGGCAAACCTATAAAGAAAGCAAGGGAATAATTAACATTCAATTCAGAATAGTAGTTACTTGGGGAGTGGTGACAAGGAGAGGAGGTAGGGAAAAAGCTGCAACTAAGAGGGGCCCTCAGGGAGACTATAATTACCAGAAAAGCTCTATTTTTTTTTAAGGTGGGGGGTAAGTACAAGGGTTATCATTTTATTGTTTCTCCCTGAAATGTATATACCACCTTTTAAATAGGTGGTATATTTCATAGCAACAGTGTAAAAGAAAAAATTAAATAAAAGTAGTTTCCATTAAAAAATAGAAAGTATAATAATTATAACATTGTTTAACCTCAGTAATAAAGAGAAGAAATTTAAACTTGGAAATTGGTACCTTGAGAAATCTTTGAAGTTTACATTTTCATCTTTGTAATATGATTTGCCAATATCCATTAAAAAAAAGATGCCATTGTACAATGGAAAAAGAAGGCCAAAAATATCAGAAGAAAATTCTCAAGAAAGGAAAATACTAGTCGATAGTACTAGTTGAGTGTGTCTTACCAAAATACATTGAAAAAACTTTTCAGAGCCATGGGCCAAAGATTACACAAAGGGGCAGTTTGTTTTTATATCTGGAGTTCATAAAAAATATGCTTCAGAGATCATTGGTTAGTCCATCCATGCAGAAAAGGAATGTGTGTTGTCATTTTAAACAGAGGCAGTAGGTTCATTACATGAAAACTCCTGAATGAGTTATTACTATCAAGATTCATTTATGAAAGGAAATTCAGGAAAAAGGACATGATGATTTCAGGAGAGGAGGCTTAGTCTGCAAAGGAAGCTGCCAACTCTAGTGAGAGTAATTTAAGAGAAGACAGTCTTATATAAAGGCCAACACCAGTGACATTATAGAAAAAGAGCATTTTGGAAATAGAAATGTTGAATTCTATATGTACAAAACCACTCCATTTGCTGTGATTCTAGACTTAAATATGAACCTAGTTAAAAAAAACTCACTTTTACAAAGTTAAAATTTTTTAAAAAAAATTCAAATACTGTTAATAACTCAGTGGGGAGGGGTTGGAATATTTTTTCCCTAGAGCTCTCTGAAAATTTTAGCCTGACAAAGGTTTATTCTTACGAATAATCTTTCTTGTTTTTTATGTTATATAGTTTTCACATTCTCTGCCTCAGGACAGTTACTTTTTACCAGTTTGTATGTGACTTGCACTTGGCATATTAATAGCAGGAGATAAAGCCAGGCAGGTATGATTGTTTGTTGAGAAATAAATTTGGAAAAAATCCTGAGAATGCAAAGGAGGATCTTATCTTTGAAAGGGAATATGGCCCTGGAAATGAGTAGAAATGACTTGATGTAGGTGTGATGGCAGATTATTCTCGTATTTTTGGATGAGATCAGTTTGGAGAGTTTGGCTTTAATCATCTTACAGTCCAAAAAGCCATAGGAAACATTCTGATAAGGAAAAAATGTACATTAATGTTATTTTTAAAATATTGAAGCCAAATGGTCTTTTGTTTATCCTCACAATTCACTGGTTGGTATCTGTTTCAGTCCATTTTGAGTTGCTATAAAGTAATACCTGACACTGGGTAAATTTATAAAGAAAATACGCTTATTTGGTTCATGGCTCTGCATGCTATACAAGAAGCATGGCTCCAGCATCTGCTTCTGGTAAGGACCTCAGGAAACTTCCACTCACAGCAGAAGGCAAAGTGGGGCCAATGCATTACATGGTAAGAGAGAGAGGGGAGAGAGGTTCTAGACTCTTATTAACAACCAGATCTCATGGGAACTAACAGAGAGAACTCACTTAGTCTCCTGAGAATGGCACCAAGCCATTCATGAGGGATCCACCCCCATGACTCAAACACCTCACACTAGGCCCCTCCTCCAACATTGGGGATCAAATTTCAACATGAGATTTGGAGGTGACAAATATCCTAATTATATCAGTGTCCATCTAGGAAACACGAATCAAAGTGCTCCACCATGGATTGTATGGCCAACGGCTAAACACTTTAGCTGACCTTACTTTAGGATAGGGTGCCTGAGACATGGGGATCAGGAATTGAAGTCTTGGTGAGTGTTTCCAAAGACCTCATCATCGAAACTGCAAAAGTTCATTCACTCGTGCAGCAGATGTTAAGCAAATGCTCTGTGTGTGTGTGTGTGTGTGTGTGTATGTATGTGTGTGTGTGTCTGTGTGTAAACCTTACGGAAACCTGGGAATGGAACAGGCAGTAAGACAAATATGTAGTTACTACCCTTATTTAGACTACCTCGTGATACCATGAGGCAGAAAGACATTAAACATCCACAAAGGAAAAGGACAGGATGCAATAAAATGATAAAGGAGAAAACCTAGTCTCCTGTAAAGGTGACATTTTGCTGAGCCTGACAATATAGTTATATAATAAATAACTTTTGATTGATTGGATGCCAATAGCATTGTTACAGATTTAATGTTTTGAAAATTTTTTAATTCATAAAGTTTTCACTAGTCAAATTCCCAATCTTTTCTTGGCTTTCAAAATAGACTAGAAAGAATACGCATCTACATTTTTTTTTTTTTTTTTTTTTTTTTTGAGACAGAGTCTTGCTCCATCACCCAGGCTGGAGTATTGCTGAATGGCACAATCTCAGCTCACTGCAATCTCCACCTCTCTGATTCAAGCAATTCCCCTCCCTCAGGCCCCGAGTAGCTGGGATTACAGGCGCACACCACCACGTCCAGGTAATCTTTTTGTATTTTTAGTAGAGATGGGATTTCACCATGTCGACCAGACTGGACTCGAACTCCTGACCTCAGGCAATCCACCCACCTCGGCCTCCCAAAATGCTGGGATTACAGGTGTGAGCCACCGCACCTGGCCAGGCGTCTACCTTTAACAAAGCTAAGAAATGATCCACAATTCAAAGCCCAAGGAAAATATAAGTGAAAGAAATATAAAAGATGGAGTCAAATGTGATAACTTTCTTTTAATACTATTGCCATATTTTAATTTTATCCATTGTTATTTGAGTTTTGAGGAAGCTTCAGGCTGCTATCCATTGATGTGGTTATTCTATAAAGGGTTGTATGGTATAGGAATGCTTTTGTGAATCTTATTTCTTCCGTACAAATTAACTGGTTAATACTTAAACAAGTTTGGAATGAGAAAGTTGGTTTGCTGAAATCCCAAATTCGCAACCTGCTGTATGAATTTGGGTAAGCCTTAATCTTACTGAGGCTTACCTTTCTCATCTGAAAAATCAGTATTTTTTTCATCACTGCTGTCAGAATTATGAGATTGCATATGTAAATTACTATTACAGTGCCTGGAGCATGGTGGTTTCTCAGAAAGCATTAGGCTTCACCAGCGCATCCATAGAGTTATATATAAAGAGCCTTGTCCATGATAGGGGCACAATAAATCTTACTTTAAAAATACATTTTATTATTAAATAACAGTTATTAGATGAGGCTTTGGTTTTGGTAATCTCGGAGAAGGAGATAATTACTCTACAGAGTATGACAGAAAAAGAATTGACTGCCATCCTAAAATATTTTAGGCGGCTGGGCACGATGGCTCACGCCTGTCATCCCAGCACTTTTGGAGGCTGAGGCAGGCGGATCACGAGGTCAGGAGATCGAGACCATCCTGGCTAACACGGTGAAACCCCGTCTCTACTAAAAATAAAAAAATTAGCCGGGTGTATTGGCGGGCTGCTGTAGTCCCAGCTACTCGGGAAGCTGAGGCAGGAGAATGGCGTGAACCTGGGAGGTGGAGCTTGCAGTGAGCCGAGATCGCGCCACTGCACTCCAGCCTGGGCGACAGAGCGAGACTCCGTCTCAAAAAAAAAAAAAAAAAAAAAAAAAAAAAAAAAAAAAAAAATTTTAGGCAATTGTTAAACAAATTATTTGATATAACCACTACGCATCTAGTTTTTATAAAAATACTTCATCTTTTCATACAGTTTGTCAGGCTAATTATAGATTAAGTTTGTGATAATGTACATATAATAAACAGTGTTCTATGTGCTGGGCCTGGTACTTGGCACACACTGTACACATGTGAGCTGTGGATTGTGAATACAAATGCTCCTTGACTTACAATGGGATTATGCCTGATAAACCCACTTACAGTCCAATTATCAGTAGTCAGGACATCTGTATGTAGCTCCTTTTGTTTTGTTTTGTTTTGTTTTGTTTTGTTTTGTTTTGTTTTGAGACAGAGTCTCGCTCTATCGCCCAGGCTGGAGTGCAGTGGCGCTATCTCGGCTCACTGCAAGCTCCACCTCCCAGGTTCACGCCATTCTCCTGCCTCAGCTTCCCGAGTAGCTGGGACTACAGCAGCCCGCCAATACACCCGGCTAATTTTTTTATTTTTAGTAGAGACGGGGTTTCACCGTGTTAGCCAGGATGGTCTCGATCTCCTGACCTCGTGATCCGCCCCTCTCGGCCTCCCAAAGTGCTGGGATTACAGGCGTGAGCCACCACGCCCGGCCCCTTTGTTTTTTAAGTATTGTCTTCATTCTGCATTACAAAGTGTTTTATTATTCCAACTTCCATGTGAATTTTGGAAGAGAGCTAGGTGATACTTAAGAGGACGTCAAATTGATAATTACTCAAGTAACAATAATCAAATAATAAACATGATCATTGTTTTCTATATAATTCTGTACTTTGCAAAGAACTTTCACGTAATTGATTTTTTTTTTTACCCTTACAACTATTTATTAAGAATCCCCTTCTTGGCCGGGCACGGTGGCTCACTCCTTTAATCCCAGCACTTTGGGAGGCCGAGGCGGGCGGATCACGAGGTCAGGAGATCGAGACCATCCTGGCTAACACGGTGAAACCCCATGTCTACTAAAAATACAAAAAAATTAGCCGGGCATGGTGGCGGGTGCCTGTAGTCCCAGCTACTCAGGAGGCTGAGGCAGGAGAATGGCGTGAACCCGGGAGATGGAGCTTGCAGTGAGCCGAGATCGCACCACTGGACTCCAGCCTGGGCGACAGAGCGAGACTCCGTCTCAAAAAAAAAAAAAAAAAAAAAGAATCCCCTTCTTTATAAAAGAAGATCGTCTGGTGTTAGTCTCTTTCTACCTGCTAATTATGAGATAGCAGTGGAGCATGGTGGTTTCTAGAAAACATTAGGCTTCACTAGTGCCTCCTTAGGGTTACATATAAAACAACAGTCCATTAAGGTGAGTATCATACGGACTTTCTCCTCCCTCTTCCTTCTTCTCTTTCTCCTTTTTAATGAGAAGACTGAGCCTTAGGGAGAATAAAGGACTTGCTCAAAGGTACGCCCACAGGAAATGGAAGATCTGGGGACTTGATCACAGGCTTTTCCCTGTGGACCCCAATTTATCAACTGCTTGCTGTGTCTAAGATAAGCCAGCCCCATGCACTCATTCCTCATATCCCTTCTTTATATATATATAAAAAAACACTGTCTAGGCCGGGTGTGGTGGCTCACGCCTGTAATACCAGCACTTTGGGAGGCTGAGGAGGGGGATCACAAGGTCAGGAGTTCGAGACCAGCCTGGCCAACATGGTGAAACCCCGTCTCTACTAAAAATACAAAAATTAGCCAGTGGCTGACGCCTGTAATCTCAGCTACTCGGGAGGCTGAGGCAGAGGAATAGCTTGAATCCGGAAGGCGGAGGTTGCAGTGAGCGGAGATCGCGCCATTGCACTCCAATCTGGGCAACAAGAGCGAAGCTCCGTCTCACACACACACACACAAAAAGACCATCTAGTGTTAGTCTCTTTCCACTTATGAACGTTACATTTTGTTTGCTGATTTTCTAGATGGAAAGCTTTGAGGACCATGATACTTTGGCCACAATGCCCGTATGTTTTAATCATTGGTTATAAATGCCTGTGGCAGCAGCCTCGTCATCCTTACTCAAAGGAGCATTGTTCATTTTACTTCCTGTGGTCTCGGGCTAGAGTTACTGAGTGGAAGTAGTCCCCTGTTTTTAGAAGAGGAACGCTTATATAAATATTTCACTTACCAGGTACTTTATGAATCTTAAAATGGTATCATATGTAGCGGTCATCCATAAGCAGTGTTTATTTCAGTCATTTAATAATTTGCTCAACAAATACTTTGTTTCTGAATCACAATATTGTGGGAGATTTAAAGTGACTTTTTCCCCGAACCCCTTAGTAGAGAATTCTGTATTCCATTTCTTCTTCAGATAAAAAAACAAGGTTGTAGAGCACAGTCCGGCACTCTCCTGTAAACTTTGCACTTGACAGCCTTGACTTCCAAGGTTGCATTTTGAGTCTTTGAATCAGTTTCCCCTTAATGTTTTGTATATAGTCTTTCATTATTAGAATACTAAGGTGATGACTTGGGTGTGGGTTAACCATGCTTAATTGCAGTTTTGATTTATCCGTGATTTGGGATTCAGTCATTACCTTTCTCCACCTCATTAATCCACTCATCAAAAGTTGACTGCATACATTTTTTCATTGGAAATTTAACTGCTTCCAAACCACGGAGGTGGCTCCTCTGTATGACTTCAAATACTAGTTTCAAGTATCAAAGAGTGTCCGGGCCAGCCAAGATGTCCTTGAACAATAGAGGTCAGTTCACTGCGGTGGCTCAGTCTTGTGGTTCTCTTTCTTGACTGGAACTTATAAAGTTGGAGCCAGAACCAAGACATTATGCTTGCTTCAGATAAATCCTAAGTATAAATTAGTCAGAAATTAAGTAAATCCCATTTGGCAAGGGCATGAAAAATATCCCAGGGTCTTGAATATATTTAAATGCCATAAATGGTGAAATTTGCAGCTCATTAAATATGAGGAAATGATTTAAATAATAAAACCCTAAACTTCAAACTCACTGTTATTTTCTTTTCCCACCTTCAATTTCCTGCCAGGAAACAGTGCCATAGACCAACAATCTTGTGGTTCAACTCTCTGCTGCCAAAGGCGTACATTCAAGTTATCTTAAACTAATTCCTACAAATGAATGTCTAACTGATTCTTAAAAACCTCTGAGGGAGATTCCATAAACTCCTTTAGTAAACTTTAGCAATGTTTGAATGACCTTGCAGTCAAAGGCAGTTCTTAATATTTAAACTAAACCTCTTTGCTGGTGTCAGAATATCACCCGTGAGTTTGTTTTTATAAATATCAGAGATGGAAAAGATTTATCTTGAGACTACATGAGAAGTACTTGAAATAACACTTTTGCATTTACTAAATTATTTCCTGAAATAGTTTTTTTAAAAAAATGCTTTCAATGTTGTAGGAATAGCTCTTATATTTATTCATTTAGGATTCTTATTAAATGAATTATATTTATGATATGTAGTCCTTATGTAGTGGTAACATTTTTGGTGGTGTGTGGGTTTAGAAGGATCTGAGGGCCCTCTCTATCCAGACATTTTATGATTTTTTTTGTTTAGTTATGATTGAATGATGAACGTTTTTCAGAAACGCCGGTTTTACCCTAGGTATTCTAGTTCTGTTTCTTGGACTGTAAGTAGTATGAGTAAGATTTGGACAAGTCTGTGAACTTTCCACTGACTTAATTAAAGCATTGTTTTCCACTGGTTATTCCTGAGAGTCAGGGTCAGATCTGATAGGGGATTAGCTCAGTTCAAATACTGCGTATACTGACTCAACACGAGAATGAAAGCCAGAATATGAGAAATTACAGAGATGTGCAGGCTTGAAATAATGTTTTCAAGTTCATATTATGGATACCCATCTGCTCTGTAGGTTCCCTGGATAAAATTATTCATTCTTGAGATTTTATATACCATCTGCATATTATGGATTCTCAGTTTTTTTGTTCTTGTCTAAACTCCTCTTCTGATAAGTTTCCACTGACTGCTAGATTATATATACAACTTTAGACCTTGTAGTGTCTTGGATTTTCATGGACACCCCATACTCAACATGTACAAAATTGAGTCTTCCACTCAAACCTGCCCTTTCCCATCTTAGTGAGTGGTGCCACCATTCTTGTGGTTAGTTGCTCAAGCAGGAGACTGTCTTGATTTCATGTACCTGTGTCAATTAGGATTAGGTTTTACTGTATAGAAAGTTCCAGTTAATAGTAACTAAAATAAGATAAAAGTTTACTTAGCTGTGCATAAAAATCTGGATTGGCACTTGAGGACTGTATGGTGCCCTATAACATGGACTTTACATGTATATATATCTTATTGCCTTTTATGGATGGTGGCATCCAAATTCCAGGCAGCAGGTTAAAGCAAAAGAGAAAGAAGAGCGAAGAGCATATATCTCTATCTCATCAAAAAGATTTCAAGAAGCTGCTACATAAACACTTCTGCTTACCATTCAGTTGACCTGCATTTAGTCATATGGCTATACCTAGCTGCAAAGGGAAAGTGGGAGCTGTAGTTTCCATTCTGGGAAGCCATGTGCCCCAAATTGGAGGCTTGATCACCATTGAAATAGGGGAGAATGGATATTGCAGGATAAGTTGTGCATTCCCAAATATCCATGAACACACTACTCACTTCTGTTCACACAAGAACAACATTAGCCCCTTCTTAAGGAAAGCAACTGCCAAATACCATAAAATTACTCATCTACTCCAAGTCCTTGACCTTTGGGTATGCTGGTCGCTCTCCATCAGGGCCAGATGTAGCATTTTGTGGTTTGGTGGCCTACAAACTAAAAGATGTTCTATCGGCCCCGTAAGTGCTAAAAATATAATGGTACAGGAGGAGTAGAATAACTTCTGGGAAACAAGAAATGCATAGGAGTCACTATCCATAGCAATTATCAAAATCTGCAGGACAGGAATTATGAAAATTATGGACTTTCTTCTCGGGCATTAGAAAAGGTCCTGGATTTAGTTTATCTGGTAGCTCCTGGCTTTGCTTTCTGATAATTCCCTAGTCCCATGTTCTCTGTGATGCTTGACTATATCCTTTGGGATTTAGTCATTTTTACTCTCCTCTCCTCCACAGCTGTATCAAAGTACATACCCCCTGAGGATAGTCCATGTCCTACTGGTATAGACTAGGTGGCCCAGGGATTGCTTTTTGGGCCGAGGGGAGTAGTTGAAGAATGCACAGGGGCGAATTTCCCTAGGAAAAAAATGTAAAAGTGAGAGAAGGAGCCAATGATGCTACGCCTGAGAACATCAACATTTAAGAGTTAGATGGAGAATATGGACCTGACAAGGAAGAGAGAAAATTGTCAGGAAGAGGAGAAGCATGAATTTGTGATGTCCTAAAAATCACAAGAAAAGAAAATTTCAAGAAAGAGAATATAGTCCAAAATATATATATTCAGGTTTGTCAAAAATATAGAAATTGAAGTGTCCATAATGTTTGGTAAATAGAAGTTGTGTGAGACCTTGCAAAGCAAGAACATTTTCAGTGGAGAGTTGGTGGGCACAAACGCCGACTGTGGTGGGTGCAAGGGTGTAACGAGGAAACAGGGTAGCAAGTTTGAATCTGATTATAAAGATAATGAGAGGTAAGGGGAAAATTAGAAAGTTGAGATTCACTCAAATTCTCATTTTTTTTTAATTAGAAAGAGAAGATAGGATTTCACCTTGCAAGACAATAGGGATGATGTCATCTGTATTTACTCTGTTCCCTTTCTTAGCTTTAGATCACTTGATGTGCTCTATTTATGGTAGGTGGCAGAGACTGGGAATTTAGGATATTTTTCCCCCTTTTAGTTGGAAGAGTTAAGGAGGAGAGAACTGGCCATAGCTCATTGGACATTTACAGACTGAGAACAGACTGGAGGAAAAAGAGAAAGCTTTGATATCCAGGAATATTTATTGAAGAGAATTACTTTGTAAAAAGATCACTGAAACGTGACTATTTATTATGTGCAAGGCACTGCATGCAGTAACGCAATGAACATTGTCTGAAAGAAGAAACCATCTTTGTAATTCATACTCTACTGCAGTCAAGTGTAATGAAGTGACTCTTATTTAAGTCCCTATTACATGATCCATATAGGAAATTTCTCTTAGGATTTGGTACTAGCATTAACTGTGTCTTCTTTGAGAAGCATCACCTGTCTTTTCCTTTTATAGAATAATACTAGATAACATCCTTAGACATCTCCCATGTGCCAGGCACTATGCCCAACACTTCACCTACATTTTCTCAGGGTGTTCTTACAATGTCTCTTTGAAGAAAGTACTGTCATCATTCCACCGGTGAGGTTAAGTAACAGTCCCTTAAATTTTCCACTCCTTAGTGCCAGAAAGCTTAGAGCAAAATTTTAAGCCCAATCACAGCAACTCACTGACCTCTCCTTTTGTAAACAAAACAACAAACAAACAACAGTGGAAAAGACATGTATTTTGCCTTACTTATAATCAGAACTCTTAAACACTCAAGTAGAATGACTCAATTTTAGTTTAGGCTACTGTTGTATATCAGCTGACTTATTTTTCACGCTATTTTCTCCTTTCAACTTTTTTCATCCTTAAAAATAGTTGCATTCATCCTGTCTTAAGTGATTTTTTTGAATATTTAGTGATTTTTTAAACAGGGTACAAAAATCGAATTTTATACTTAATTCCATTTGTATAGTGCCATTCTATTACAGTTATGAGTTGAGTTCCTAATTTAAATCCTAGACTTTTGATATATTCACTAAATATACAATGACACAAATATCTACTATCACTTATGCTCCTTTAGGTCAGGTCTCTTTATACATATAATAACATTTGCAACCATATAACATATTTTACATACATGTTTCTGGGAAGGAACCATATAAGATATTTACATAATTAAAAAATTGATTTTTGTTTGTTTGTTTTTCGAGATGGAGTCCTGCTCAGTCACCCAGGTTGGAGCACAGTGGCACAATCATAGCTTACTGAAGCCTCAAATCTCTGGGCTCAAGTGATCCTCCTGCCTTAGCCTCCTGAGTAGCTGAGACTATAGGTATGCACCATCACTCCCAGCAATTTTTTTGTAGACATAAGGTCTCACTATGTTGCCCAGGCTGGTCTTGAAATCCTGGCCTCAAGTGATCCTCCTACTTTGGCCTCTCAAAGTGCTGGGATTACAGGCATAAGCCATCACACTTGGCCCAAAATTTGATGTTTAAATTGCAATTTGGAGTAAACATAATTATGAGGAAAAAAATTAATGCTGCATATATTACTTTTCCTGGTAGATTTTTGATTTGGGAAAGCCTTTTCTAAAAATCCAGACTGAATAATTTCCTTCGTTGTTAAAATATGGAATTATGAAATAGTTCTTTATGCACCTAAAATAACATTTGGCCTTAATTCTTATGTCCTGTAGAATTTCCATTCAGAAATTTGAATGTAAGCTGGCATAACATGATGTTCAGATGACTTTCAGGCTGTTTATGTATATACAACTTATTTGGCCAACTGTTCTTGCTCAACTTGAGTAAATGTTATTTACCTCCCTCCTAAGAGATGAGGACACTGACCTTAATTTTCTCAAGTTTTAGATTTAACTTTGATACATGCAGTAAGAATGATAATTTATAAGAAAGAGCACTTTCTCATGTTAATCATTAGTCATTAGGGTAACTAAGGATGAGTAACATTTTCATGTTTTGGCATTAGATGAATTAGATTTTTGAGAAGTTGATAATAGAGACAAAATGCCTTAAACTCCAAGGTTTTCCAAATCAAAACTAATTTGGAGGCATTTTTCTAAATTTAGAGTAAGTTGGAAGCCTTATGTGTTGGAGTGGATTGTAAATATTTAACAACAATTTCAGTCAACCACTGGTCTACCAGGGTGCGAGACCTTCTATAGGTCTCCAAATTATAATTCCGGGACTAAGTGACCCATCACTCAGATCCCTCTTTAACAAAATGTAAGCAAGTTTTTCTTATATTTACTTTGAAATAGCAGTCAAATAAATGAACAAATAATTTGTTCTATTAATACTTACTGATAACCCTCTATGTGCAAAGCACAACATTGGTCCTTTAGGGATAAAAATGTGCATCAAACTTCGCACTCAAAGAGCTTAGAGTTTAAGGGGGAAAATTAGATATGTTCACAAAATACATAAGGCCCTAACAGAGGAGCAGATAAAGGGCCTTGCCTGGGACTTCAGAATTTATCATTTATATGCTGAATCCCCAAAAATATTTGACATGACCAAATTCAAAGTGATTAGCCGTAGAGTTTGAAACCCAACAAAAAAGAAACAAATACAAATCCCCTGTGTGCTTGTGGTAGAAAACACATTAAAAATATATAACTAGTTTATTGAACCTTGTGAACGCCAGTCACTTCTGCTGTGTTACAGTGAGTCTCTTCCTCACATTGCTTAATAATACCTTGTATTTATCCCTTTTTTCCAGGCACGTTTAGTTATTAAACACTATGTCTGGCCCAGTGTGAAGCATTGACCTCATATCCAATTCCATGGACATCTCTTTCCCTTTCCCCAGCACTAGCCAGGCTTAGGCCTCAAAGACTCCTTTTATCCTTTTGTCAGTTGGGAGGAAAGATGGCAGGATTGGGAGGGATATAGTTTGCCACTGGGTCATCTCCTCCCCTTCTTTTTTTTTGGATCTTTGATGGGTCCCTAAGGTGTATTGAGTGAGCTGGGAGGAAGCACAGAAGAATTGCATTCTTGAATTATATAACGGGCTGCCTTTGGTGTTGGAAAGGCTGCCTGGTCTTCCATGGGCTGAGATTGGTCTGTCCATTGCTGGTGGCTTCCATTCATATGTTTTCTGTGGTGATAGTGAATATTGTTTTCTTGGGGGAGTGCTTGGCTTCAAAGGAGTAGGGCATCTTTGGGCTTCATGGGGGCTGTGGTGCCAGCCTTCTTTCCTAGTGGAGGGACTGGCAGCTCCACAGCTCATGTCTTCACCTCTGTGCTTTTTCACATGGGCTCCTGGGAGCCTCTCTGCTGTTGTTCGTGCCCGTAGAGAGTGTGAGGGGACTGTGTGTGGCGTTACTGTCCATCGTCATCTGAGACACACTATGACATGTCCCTTTTTGCCTTGTAGGAACAGCTGCTCTAGCATGCCTCCTTTCTTTGGAAATATGTAATCCAGAAGCAGGCCAAAGTGTCTAAGTTCACATATGTCCCGAACACATATCATGCTCCCTCGCGAAGACCATCATTTTATTCTAATGGTAGGAGCACCTGCTTGGGTGCTCTAGTCCCATAAGCACCCTGCCAGGGAGTGAGGGAGTGATCTCCTTTCCTACAGGTGAGCGATTCCCTGGGGGTTCCGCCTCACTTGGCTTCAGGATGCAGAAACCCCCATTTATGTTTATTCTTTTTTTTTGTTTGTAATTTTAATTTTTAAGTTCTGGGGTACATGTGCAGGAAGTGCATGTTACATAGGACATTTACCTTTATTCTTTATCACCTGGGTCATCTCTTCCATTCATTTCTCTTTCTCTTTGTTGTCTGCTTATTTGAATTAGAGTTGTGGTGGGTTTAGGATCTGGTGGCAGAACCAACTTAGCTGCTGTTTAATCAACCCTGAGATGGTGTTTGCCCCCATTTTTTGACTCCTTTAGGACGCTGTACTTAACTACTTAATACATTTGTCTTCAGTTTTGCGTTCTGGTTGTTAATTCTAGGGCAATAGAAAAAATATCACTTAACATCATGTTAAATAGAGAAAAAATTAAATGTCACCTGCTTCCATACCTAGCTGTGGCTATTTTGTCATTTAAAATTCTTTTTTTTAATAGCGATATAAGAATGGCAAAAAAATTTTTTTAACTAAACAATTTCTTTTTAAAGTTATTATAGTTTTACATACACAGATTATTCAGTTTTTCTCTCATTGTTTTTAAGATTAGAAGTGTTATAAAAATCATTTCCTCATGCTATTGTGAATGACTTATAAAAATAGTGTCCAGTGCAGAAAACTTTGCATTGTGTATTTGACATTGATCATTTCACTCGACAATTAATCATTACTTAATCATTTCATAATTTTGGATCATTTAGATGGTTTCAGTTAAAAAATATTGTAAATAATGCTGAGAAGAATAGCATTGGACATACATTTTCCCCCCTCTATCTTGGATTATTCCATTTGTATGAGCAATAACTACTTTATGAATGACAGCTGGAGTTACTGAGTTTAGTTTTTCAGAACCTTGGAAAACATTTTGTATTAAATACAGATGTAATTTTGTATTGGTTATCTTTTCTAAATGGCATCACCTCTGACCCTGGGAGAGATGTTAAATTCTTCCTTTTGGTTTTAGCTAGGCTATGTCTCTAAGCTAATTTTGAGTGGAACATTTTTATGATTTAATATTTTATTTTCATGGTTTGGCAGCAAGTGATATATTTATTTCTGTGCTGGGATTTTGGCAAAAGCTTTCTGAAAATCTCAGAGTTATGTCAACCAATTTACACTTTCTGTGATCCAAGACCAAGATCACTTCCCTGAATTCCAACAACTTGGTAAATTTTGGGGAGCTTCGTGAAGGCCTTTTGTGGAAACCATGGTGGAGGTCCCTGATTAGGCTTCCTTCTTTAATTAGTTCACCTAGCAGCATAAACCTTAACATTTATGCTTTTTTTTGGATTATAGCCAGAACTTTTATTTAATAAATGCCTTGTTGTCAGAGTCTGAAATGAAACAAAAAATTGGAAAAGATAACGGCAAACGTCTTTGTTTTATGTGATGGCACACAGGTGGGCCAGGTGTGTACAGCTTATCAGGGAACTGAAAGAATGAGCAGAATGAACATATTTTTAGGGCATGAACCGCACAACAGTTGATCTCAGAAGTGGACAGCTACCAGAGGTGGATGCTTTACTGCCCAGCTCTCTCCCTTTTAGTTTGAGGGAAGAAAAGGGAGGACACTAAGCACTGAGTATAAGCAAATGGATTTCTAAAATAGAGACCTCTTGCAGCACACATCTACTATTAATATAGATTAACTCACAAGGATCCTTACTGTTAAATTCTTTTGCACCCACTTCCTGGGGATTCACATTCACAAGGTAGTGCATTCTTGATGATAATGAAATGTAAACACCAATATCATTATGTGGCTTAGCATCAACTAGAATTGCAGTTGCTGGTTGAGTAGACTGGCCGAGATGGATTGGGTTATAGCACAAATTGACAGATCTTAAAATACTTGGCCTTAGGATCCTTTGTTAGTGAGTAAGCTGAATTAATGGGGTTATCATGAAATAGTGTGGGAAGTAAATAAGAATTGCCTGACAAGCCACAGAATGCAAGAACATAGTTGTAAACTATACATCTGATAAAGATCTAATATTCAGAATCCATAAGAAACTTACACAATTCAAGAAGCAAAAAACAAATAATCCCTTGAAAAAGTAGGCAAAGGGCATGAACAGACTTTACAAAGGAAGACATACAAACAGCCAACAAACATATGAAAAATGTTCCACATCACTAATTGTCAGAGAAATGCAAATGAAAATCACAATGAGATATCATCTCACATTAGTCAGAATGGCTATTACTAAAAAGTCAAAAAACAACAGATGCTGGTGAGGCTGTGGAGAAAAGGGAACACTTATACACTGTTGGTGGAAATATAAATTAGTTCAGCCACTGTGGAAAGCAGTTTGGAGATTTCCCAAGAACTTAAATTAAAACAGAATTACCATTTGACTCAGCAATCCCATTACTGGGTGTAATTCAAAGGTAAAGAAATCATTTTACCAAAAAGATTCATGTGTTCATTGCAGCACTATCCACAATAGCAAAGACATGGATCAACCTAGGTGCCTATCAGTGGTAGATCAGATAATGTGATACATATACACTATGGAATGTTATGCATCCATAAAAAATCAAAATCATGTCCTTTGCAGCAACACAGATGCAGCTGGAAGCCACCATCCTAAGCAAATTAACACAGGATCAGGAAACTAAATGCTGTATATTCTCATGTATAAGTGGGAGCAAAACACTGGGTACATATGGATATAAAGATGGGAATAATAGACGCTAGGGACTACTAGAGGGAGGAGAGGGGGACCGGAGCAAAGGCTGAGAAACTAACTATTGGGAGCTATGCTCACTACCTGGGTGACGGGATAATTTGTACCCAAAACCTCAACATCACCCAATATACCGATGTAACAAATCTACACATGTACCCCCTGAATCTAAACTTCAAATTGAAGTTATTAAAGAAAATGACCTAAGTATTATAAAAGCAAACAAATGAAAAAAGAAATCTACTCAACTCTTGTTGTTGATTGTTGATTGTTGTTGGTTGGTTGGTTAGGCTTTGTGTCCCCACCCAAATCTCATCTTGAATTATAATCCCCATAATCTCCATGTGTCAAGGGAAAGACCAGGTGGAGGTGATTTAATCATGGGATGGTTTCTCCCATGCTTTTCTCATGATATTGAGTAAGTTCTTGTGAGATCTGATGGTTTTAAAAGGGGCTCATCCCCTTTCGCTTGGTCCTTCTCCTTCCTGCTGCCTTGTAAAGAAGTTGCCTTGCTTCCCTTTCACCTTCCATCGTGATTGTAAGTTTCCTGAGGCCTCCCCAGCCATGCTGAACTATTAGTCAATTAAACCTCTTTCCTTTATAAATGACCCAGTCTTGGGCAGTTCTTTATAGCAGTATGAAAACAGATTAATAAAGTGGTGTTCACTAGCTCCTAATTAATGTGTGAAGTGCAAGAAGTTATTTATTGGAAGTGCTTAATAAATATATGTATATGTGCTTAAAAATAAAAATAAATAAATAGCTCAACCAGAGTTGGAGGTTGGGGAATTCTGAACCATCTTTGTTCTGGAATGCTGCCCAGTACAAAAACCTTTGTCTTGCTCAAATAAACTTTGTTAAAAAAAAAAAAAAAACCGGCTTGATGATTTGGACCTTAAATCAGGATAGCTGGCTAATGTCATTTCCTAAGACTGATGGGGGAATAAAATAGTAGAGATTGCACAACAGCAGGCTGGGTCTACAGAGAGGACAGAATCCAAAAAGAATAAACAGGAGGCATAATGGAAGAAAACTGCAGGAAATTAGAATGGTCAACATTTTGGCTCAAGCCAAGAGAACTAACCAGGTTGTTTTCTCAGGATAACTTTGTGTTTCTCTTGGGAAAGTGACGTCAGGAAGGAGAAACCCAAACTCAGCTTTTTTCCTATATCTTGAGAACTTCTGTGGATCTTATAAGTCTCTTCAGTTTAAGGAACATTATCTTTGCATTTGATTTTGATAGGCTAAATAAACCACACTACTTAAAGACTTAAATAAAGACTTAAAAATAATATTATACATTTATATGTCATTCAGTTAAAGCAGAGCTGACCCAAGATGAAACCAAATGAGCTTCCCCTACCGCATTGAGGATCAGCTTAATTCTCTTGAGCTTCTTCTTTTCTCTCCTAATGAGGAAAGATAGCTGAGGAGACTGAGACATTGGAAGATCCTTCTATAGGTTTGTTGAGAGAAGACTAAACTAGAATACGTATATCAGAATCAGGCTGATGTAGAAGTGATATTGGAAATCTGATTATGGACACTTTGCTGCCTTTGATAGAAAGCTATAGGTGGTTTCGGCAAAGTCAGGCGAGCCATGTTAATGAAGCAACCTTCTCTTCCTATAGTCTCTTGCCCAACTTGAACTCCTTAGGTTTGGGCTCTAAATTTTAGAAGAAGGATCACCTTACAAGGAGATGGGACAATTCTAATCCTCTCATGACTACTCTGGAGTAAAATATTTGGAAAACAAACAAGCATTATAAAAGGAGGCCTTTTTTCTACGTAAAAGTTGAGAGAGTGTAGGACTAGAGGAAACTCCAGGGACAACTGAAAGACAGAAGGTCTCCACATTTTCCTGTTGGTGTGGTATGTACGTCTGCTATAACCACTGCTGTGCCCATGCCTCCTGCTGGCCATCATCAAGACAGATTGTGATATACCAACTAATTAACATTTAAGAGGGACAAGAAAAAAAATTAAATCCTTCACAAAATATAAAACACATGAGAATTATATTTAAAAATGAGATAAAGTATTTTAACGGCCCAAAGAAAAAGCTCAAATAATGATGAAAATTTTTGTAGAATTTGTTGAATTTAAAAATAAATGGGCAAAAAGCCTTAAAAATAAGATAAAATTAGAGAGAATGACCAGATCATGTATTTTTTTTAAAATAAAGGCAGTCAAAACTAATAGAAAAAAAGATGAGAAAAAGACTGATAAAGAAACAAAAATGATTAAGCATAATTGTGTGATTTAAAAGAAAAAAGTAAAAGCAAAAATCTTGAGATGGAAGGTAAACACACAGAAAAAATTGAGTAGCATAGTAGAGCAATAAGCTAAAATAATGCTGAGATGTAGAGATATTTTTCAAAAGACAAAGTATAACTTGAGTAAAATAGGAATCAACTGACCAACCAGCTGGAAGCCAGCAAGTGTCAGAAATCCTCAGCAAAATTCTATGAGTTGGAAACAATATTTTGTAGAATGAGGGTCAATTTAATAGAGTCCCTAATGGGTAGAGATCAGAGAGAGAAAGAGAAGTCTGTGCTCGTAGACTCCTGCCCATCAGCACACCTTTGGCACCAGAGCCCACATCAGGATTTCTCAGCAATTAGGAGCATGAGGTCAGGGCCCTGGGGCAGACTGCCTCAGCTGTGTGTGTGGGTCCTGGGCCCTGTAAACTCCACTCTGAATTTAGGTGGTGCAGATGTACTTAATCTTTGATTATCCATAGTCATGGAAGAAAGGATTAGTTTGTGTAATTAAAATAATTTGTATTTGGCTCTCGGGTGTGTATGTGTGTTTTTTAATTAAAAAAAATTATTCCACATCCCTCCCTTAATCTCTCCCCAGAGGTCACTGCTGTTAAGACTTACTTTCCTGTATGTAATTCTTGACCCTTTTCTATGAATTTAAAACATTTATAAATATATACTTGTAGAATTTTACACATAAATTGTTATAGCTAACATAAATATTTACAATATGCTAAGTACTGTAGATAGAATATATTAATCTGTGTCATGGACTTTATATGCATTAATTCATTTAATTCCTTTAGTATTTTTATTTTGATTTTAAAGGTGAGGGAATTGAGGGAAATGAGATTTCATAACTTGTCTTAGACTACCCTGCAAGGGGGAAATGGAACCAGGATGTGCACTTAAGAGTCCCAACTCTTAAGCATTATGATGATTTTCTACTTCACTAATTCGGATAATGCTATACCAACTTTTTACAACTTATTTTCACTCTTAGTGACCTATCATGGAGATCTTTCTATGTGACTACGTATAGATCTACTTTATTCTTTAAGTTGCTGTATTCTACTGTATATCATAAGTTATTTAATTATTTCCCTATTTATGAGCATTTAGGTAGTTTCCAATTCTGACTACTGGGCACATTCATTTCTTTCAACAGATGTTTATGGAGTACCTACAATGTGCTAGGCCTTCTTCTTGGTGTTAAGGAATCAACAGTGAACAAAACAGACAAAGCCTGTAATGTCATAGGATGTATTTTCTAGTTGTAGAAGTAGTAATGAAGTAACTGTATTATCTATAGCAAAACAAGTAAATCTATAGGGCAATGAAGAGTAAAGGAATAGATGCTATGGGGGTGCCATTGTATGTGGTATAACAAAGTGATTGATCACTAATATTTTTCCTTATTTAAAACAATGTGTTTTTTTCAGAATTATAGACTCACTAGAAGTTGCAAAAATAGTAAGAGGTCCCATGTGCACTTTGTCCAGCTTCCCCAATGGTCACATGTTACATAACTATAGTACAATATTGACATAGTTTGGCTGTGTCCTCACCCAAATCTCATCTTGAATTGTAGTTCCCATAATCCCCATGTGTGGTGGAGGGGATGCAGTGGGAGGTAATTGAACCATGGGGGTGATTTCCTCCATCCTATTCTTGTGATAGTGAGTAAGTTATCAGACTTGTTTTTATTGACTTGCTCTGGCTGCTGTGTGGAAGCAGGCAAACCAGTTGGGGTGTGAGGCTATGGATTGTTCCCAATTATTCCTTTCCTAAAAGAGGATTATGTGTCCTGACTTGTTGCTGTGTGATATGCAGAGACACCCTGTTGGAGGATTACCCCCACTATACCACCCACCCATCCATCAAATTGTCAAGCTTAGACCTTGTAATACTTGTTTAATAGAATGTTTATAGTATGTTTTGTTTAATAGAAGGTGTGGAGACATGACCTATGAAAAGCCTTACATTAGATTACATGGTTCAGCTTCACCCCTTGGTTCTGTTTGTTGCCAAGAGAATAACAGATAGGAGATTCTCTTTCATGCTGCATCTTGGAATGAGAAGACATATGAAGAAGACCACAGCCTGTAGCAAATCTTCAGCTTATATATAACATAATGAGAAATAAATGTTTGTTATTGTAAGCCATTAGGATGTTAGGGTTTATTATTGCAGCAAAGATGACTAATAAAGAGATCTATTGCAGTAAGCTAGATAATGGTGGTTTGGACTAGGGTAGTAGCAACACTTTTGTACATATAAATTATTTGGATATGATTGCTGGTTCAAACAACATGTGCATACTGTCAGTTTGTCCTAAAAATTATCCTCAATCTACACAACTATCAATTGTGCAAGAAAATGCCTGTTTTCTTACATATTTTTCATTTTTTTCTAATCTGAGAGGTAAAATGTGATCTCACTGTTATTATATGCATTTCCATGATTCCTAGTGATATTGAGCATCTTTGCATATTTCTTTTTTAGCTCTTCTTCCTAGCTTGAGAGATTAGGTTATTATCTAATACCATCCTACTTTTCCACACTTCTCCCATTTCTGCTGTTATTCTCCAGTTTAATAATATATTTGATTGAGCATCTACTGCATGCCAGGGAGAGCCCTCAATCTTTTACATATATTACCTAATTTAACTCTCACAAAAATCTTGTAGGTAACATAACAATTTATATTATTGCCACCTTTATGCATGAGAAATCTGAGGCCTGAAGCTAAGAAGCAATTTAAGGTGGAGCCAAGATGGCCGAATAGGAAGAGCTCCAGTCTACAGCTCCCAGCATGAACAATGCAGCAGATGGGTGATTTCTGCATTTCCAACTGAGGTACTGGGTTCATCTCACTGAGGAGTGCTGGACAGTGGGTGCAGCACACCGTGCATGAGCCGAAGCAGGGCGAGGCATAGCCTCACCCGGGAAGCACAAGGGGTCAGGGAATTCCCTTTCCTAGTCAAAGAAAGGGGTGACAGATGGCACCTGGAAAATGGGGTCACTCCCACCCTAATACTGCGCTCTTCCAATGGGCTTAACAAATGGCACACCAGGAGATTATATCCCGCACCTGGCTCAGAGGGTCCTACGCCCATGGAGCCTCGCTCATTGCTAGCACAGCAGTCTGAGATCAACCTGCAAGGCGGCAGTGAGGCTGGGGGATGGGCACCCGCCATTGCTCAGGCTTGAGTAGGTAAACAAAGTGGCCGGGAAGCTCAAACTGGGTGGAGCCCCCCACAGCCCAAGGAGGCCTGCCTGCCTCTGTAGGCTCCACCTCTGGGGGCAGGGCACAGACAAACAAAAAGACAGCAATAACCTCTGCAGACTTAAATGTCCCTGTCTGACAGCTTTGAAGAGAGTAGTGGTTCTCCCAGCACGCAGCTTGAGATCTGAAAACGGGCAGACTGCCTCCTCAAGTGGGTCCCTGACTCCAGAGTAGCCTAACTGGGGGGCACCCCCCAGTAGGGGCAGACTGACACCTCACATGGTTGGGTACTCCTCTGAGACAAACCTTCCAGAGGAACGATCAGGCAGCAGCATTTGCGGTTCACCAATATCCACTGTTCTGCAGCCGCCGCTGCTCATACCCAGGCAAACAGGGTCGGGAGTGGACCTCCAGTAAACTCCAACAGACCTGCAGCTAAGGGTCCTGATGGTTAGAAGGAAAACTAACAAACAGAAAGGACATCCACACCAAAAAAACCATCTGTACGTCACCATCATCAAAGACCAAAGGTAGATAAAACCACAAAGATGGGGAAAAAACAGAGCAGAAAAACTGGAAACTCTAAAAATCAGAGTGCCTCTCCTCCAGAGGAATGCAGCTCCTCACCAGCAATGGAACAAAGCTGGATGGAGAATGACTTTGACAAGTTGAGAGAGGAAGGCTTCAGAAGATCAAACTACTCCAAGCTAAAGGAGGAAGTTTGAACCAATGGCAAAGAAGTTAAAAACTTTGAAAAAAAATTAGACGAATGGATAACTAGAACAACCAATGCAGAGAAGTCCTTAAAGGACCTGATGGAGCTGAAAACCACGGCACGAGAACTACGTGACGAATGCACAAGGCTCAGTAGCTGATGCGATCAACTGGAAGAAAGGGTATCAGTGATGGAAGATGAAATGAATGAAATGAAGTGTGAAGAGAAGTTTAGAGAAAAAAGAATAAAACGAAATGAACAAAGCCTCCAAGAAATATGGGACTATGTGAGAAGACCAAATCTACGTCTAATTGGTGTACCTGAAAGTGATGGGGAGAAGGGAACCAAGTTGGAAAACACTCTGCAGGATATTATCCAGGAGAACTTCCCCAATCTAGCAAGGCAGGCCAGCATTCAAATTCAGGAAATACAGAGAATGCCACAAAGATACTCCTTGAGAAGAGCAACTCCAAGACACATAATTGTCAGATTCACCAAAGTTGAAATGAAGGAAAAAATGTTAAGGGCAGCCAGAGAGAAAGGTCGGGTTACCCACAAAGGGAAGCCCATCAGACTAACAGCTGATCTCTTGGCAGAAACTCTACAAGCCAGAAGAGAGTGGGGGCCAATATTCAACATTCTTAAAGAAATAATTTTCAACCCAGAATTTTATATCCAGCCAAACTAAGCTTCATAAGTGAAGGAGAAATAAAATCCTTTACAGACAAGCACATGCTGAGAGATTTTGTCACCACCAGGCCAGCCCTGAAAGAGCTCCTGAAGGAAGCACTAAACATGGAAAGGAACAACCAGTACCAGCCACTGCAAAAACATACCAAATTGTAAAGACCATCAAGGCTAGGAAGAAACTGCATCAACTAACAAGCAAAATAACCAGCTAACATCATAATGACAGGATCAAATTCACACATAACAATACTAACCTTAAATGTAAATGGGCTAAATGCTCCAATTAAAAGGCACAGACTGGCAAATTGGATGAAGAGTCAAGACCCATCAGTGTGCTGTATTCAGGAAACCCATCTCATGTGCAGAGACACACATAGGCTCAAAATAAAGGGATGGAGGAAGATCTACCAAGCAAATGGAAAACAAAAAAAGGCAGGGGTTGCAATCCTAGTCTCTGATAAAACAGACTTTAAACCAACAAAGATCAAAAGAGACAAAGAAGGCCATTACATAATGGTAAAGGGATCAATTCAACAAGAAGAACTAATTATCCTAAATATATATGTACCCAATACAGGAGCACCCAGATTCATAAAGCAAGTCCTTAGTGACCTACAAAGAGACTTAGACTCCCACACAATAATAATGGGAGACTTTAACACCCCACTGTCAACATTAGTCAGATCAACGAGACAGAAAGTTAACAAGGATATCCAGGAATTGAACTCAGCTCTGCACCAAGTGGACCTAATAGACATCTACAGAACTCTCCTCCCCAAATCAACAGAATATACATTCTTTTCAGCACTACACCACACCTATTCCAAAATTGACCACATAGTTGGAAGTAAAGCACTCCTCAGCAAATGTAAAAGAACAGAAATTATAACACACTGTCTCTCAGACCACAGTGCAATCAAACTAGAACTCAGGATTAAGAAACTCACTCAAAACCACTCAACTACATGGAAACTGAACAACCTGCTCCTGAATGACTACTGGTTACATAATGAAATGAAGGCAGAAATAAAGATGTTCTTTGAAACCAACGAGAACAAAGACACAACATACCAGAATCTCTGGGACACATTCAAAGCAGTGTGTAGAGGGAAATTTATAGCACTAAATGCCCACAAGAGAAAGCAGGAAAGATCTAAAATTGACACCGTAATGTCACAATTAAAAGAATTAGAGAAGCAAGAGCAAACACATTCAAAAGCTAGGAGAAGGCAAGAAATAACTAAGATTAGAGCAGAACTAAAGGAAATAGAGACACAAAATCCCTTCAAAAAATCAATGAATCCAGGAGCTGGTTTTTTGAAAAGACCAACAAAATTGATAGACCGCAAGCAAGACTAATAAAGAAGAAAAGAGAGAAGAATCAAATAGACACAATCAAAAATGACAAAGGAGATATCACCACCGATCCCACAGAAATACAAACTACCATCAGAGAATACTATAAACACCTCTACGCAAATAAACTAGAAAATCTAGAAGAAATGGATAAATTCCTTGACACATACAGAAGACAGAGTGGTGAGAAACCTAAGATATAAAGCAAGACAAAGGCAAAGCAGACTGTTGCTTATCCACACCTTGCTCATGTTTTGACTTTCTAAGTTGTAAAGTGTGAAGACCTTGTTACAGAGATTAATAAGATATGGCCTTCAAATAGTTTCCTCTGCCTTTCTCCTTCTTTATAACTAAACAAGCTGTACATTTTCTCCCCCCTGTAAGTTTAGTTTAAAAATGAACAAAGAATAGGTTTTTTAGTTTTTTCTTCTGTGGAAAATAGCAAATTCATATTTCTTTCTCATTCAATGACAATAGGAGTGATTCCTTTCTCCCTCATTTCTTTGTGGCCTCCACATATCTTTGAAAATATGTGTGTTCTAACTTAATTTTCCAATGTGGTGAAACAGAGAAGTGTGTCTGACACGTATTGAACAGGAAATAAAAAAACTTTTTATTGCAGAAGATGTAGGGCCATCTGAAGTCAGGCAAGCAGTTAATTAAAAGACATCCAACTATGCAAACAGGAAGAAATGGTCCAGCTGGGAAATTGGAACAATTTGGAATTCAGTAAAATCTTGTTTCCAACATGTCTCTAAATTTAGAGAAAAATTTTTTTATTGAATGTTTACATAGAAGTGGAATAGGATATTTCTCTAAAAGTATTGTCATTATTCCCAAGGTAAGAATTTATTATTTTGTTTAGAATTTACATAAGGCAGTGCACCGTGCTTTGGAAATAATACTTGCAGACTGAAACAAAAACAATTTTTTTTTGCATCTACATTCAATAGAGATGAAAGCTTAGGTTACTATGGTATTTAACTTTTCAGATTAGCATGGATGAATTTTTTTAAATAGCAAAGATAAGCTCTAAAATAATTAGAATATTCTACAATTAGGTTGCTATAATTTTTAAAAAGGAACTAATATTCATTGCCAACCCTTTGGTAATCAAAAGTATGCAGAAAAATGTAATCAAATGTTGGTACATGGCCCTCATTATTGTGAGTCAAATCATGTTCTCACAAAAAATGGTAGCTTATTTATCTAACTTCATTGTTCCTTGTAATGACATTTTGGGATAATTAAGGCAGACTCCATTAAGCACATAAATGTTTTTCATAGAAAAATTTCTAAAATACTGTGAAAACTTTCTTTTCTGTTAAGCTTATTACAGATAAATTCAACTTTTGCTAATGATTCAGGGAAATATCAAGAGCATTTATTATTTTGTGGTGCTAGAAGATAGCCCAAAGTGCGAATGATATTATAACAATAACAATCATCAGAATATTTGTGATTATATAGGATATTGTATGCAGGTATGCTTCCAACGGCTTGCTTGTATTAACTCATTTAATTCTAATAAGAACATTGTGAAGTAAGTACTAGTATCATTCTCATGGTACAGATGATGTGACCAAGGCCTAGGCACAGAAAGGTTCCGTAACCAAAGTGGCCCAGCTAAGAGGCTGTAGTGCCAAGATTCACTTTCAGGCAGTTCATTCCCAGAGCCTAACCTCTCAGCATTCATGTGTTACAGCTTCTAAGATAAGTATGGGTTCAGAGTGAAGCCTGAATTTTGGCTTTGCTACTTGGAAGCTGAATGAGAGTAAGTTGCTTAACTTTTCTAAGTTCCAATTTCCTTATCTTAAAATGAGGATGATAATGGCACTAACATCACAGTGTGTTGCAAGGAAGAAATGATATACTGTAGGCAAAGAGCTTAGCACACAGAACGTCATCAAGAAATATTAACTTTTGTTGCTTTTTATTACTCCTGTTACGTAAAAGAGTGAGAATCTGCAAGTGGTCTGTGATGTGGAGAACTATTTGCACACCTGAAAAATGGACCTCAAATGGCTAATTTTTTTGAGTATGCATCTATAGTCTTTTCCTCGTTGATTATCTATTGTCACTTTTTGATGTTTACTGGTCAAGCATGTAGGCTCCAGAAATCCTGGCTTCACTATTTACAGATTTATCCAGTGGGAGGCAATCTACATCTCTTCTCTAAGCCACGATTCTTTTTCTATAAAATGGGGATCTATATTCTTATTGAAACAGTTCCATAAATTTCAAGTATCATGTTGTCCCTTTGTAATCTGGATAAGAATTTTGAGGAAATATTCTATATATTCAGATGTCTTCAATCTAACCTTCATAGTAGGTGATGTTTTCTATGATTTTATTTCCAAGTTTATCTACTTACTTCGGCATTTTAAATTTGGTCAGAACCAACTTATTCATTCCTTCTTATTTTTCCCAAATGCTTGATTGCTTATGTCTTCTGTATTTGTCTTTATTTCTTAGTACTGGCAGATTTGGTGTATCGGTTGCCATCATTTGGGGTGGTTTGGCAGGGAAAGGTTTCCCCAAGGGAGAAAGCATTTATATCTCTCCACCCCTTTGTGGGGAAGGCAGGCTGGCTTCAGTTACCACTTTTTGACACATTAATGTTTTTGAAATTGATTGTATGCATCAGTTCTTGAAATAGTTGAGTTCTACTCTCTATTTTCCTGACTGCTCTTAATTCAAACCAATTTCCTTTGGTTCTTTTGTTACTTGCATAAAGCATATTGTTGCTCTAAGAATAATGAAATGTAAATAATAATGACACATGTTTTTAAAAGGAAAACACTATACAGTTGTCTTTAAATGAATTGTTAGGTGTGAAAACAAGCTCAAATCAGCTTTTAAGCTCCTTCTCTACCTACATTAACAGTTACTAAATTTATTAGCCACCTTTTGCTAGCCAGAAAAAACGGTGTGGAAGACAATTTTGCAAGAAACCTGCTATCATAAAAATAGTCACATCATAGGGAGAAATGATGCATTTGAAACACAAAATCTATCACTGAATCTTTCACTTCTATAGCATTATTTTTAAGTTCTCAGTTCTCTATTTTTATGCCAATTATTTTAATTTTGATTAAGAAAATTTGGCAATTATTTGTCCATTGACACTTTCGAATTTAAACTTTTTTGAACAGATGACATTTTCATATGGCTTTTGAAAATAAATATTAAAGAGGTAGCATTGAAAAGTCTCACTCTTAACCTGTTTTTGATAAAGTTCATTTTTGTACACTTGCCCCATCTTCTTTAATTAAATTGGTATGTATCTTAGAAATATACAAATAAAAGCAAAGATTAATATATATCCATATTTCTTCCATTTCTTACACAACTTGCTTTTGTTAGCAATATATTATAGACCTCTTCCCCTATGCATATCTAGAGATAAGAGATAAGTGGATATCATTGTTTATATATTCAGTCTCGGATAGATACACATTTGAGTTATTTTCCATTTTTTTTGTGCTACAAAAAATGTAGTGAATAGCATCATATTAGGTTGGTGCAAAACTAATTGCAGTTTTTGCTATTTAAAGTAATGGCAAAAACTGCAATTATATTTGTGCCAACCTACATGTATGTCATCCAGAATGTGGGAAGTTTATCTGCAGGATAAATTCCTAGAATTGAGATTGCTTAGGTGGAGGGATCATGTACTTTGAAGTTTGGTAGTGATGGCCAAATGGCTTTCCATAGGGCACTGTACATGCCGATTAGCAAAGAAGAAGGTTCTTCTTTCTCAACTTTGCCAACAAAGTATGTTATCAAATGATAGGCTTTTGACCCCCCTTGTACATGAGAAGTGGTATATTTGTGCAATTTTGGATTTAGTTTGAGTGATGTTGAGTATCTTTGCACAGGTTTAAGGGTGTGAGTCTCTTTGCCCTGAATTTCCAGTAGTTGTGTCTGTTAGATTTTTGTCTGTGATGTGAGTCACAATTTCTTTCCCTAGTTTGTTACTTATTTTTTGGCTTCACTGGAAGTATTTAGTAGACGTTTTAAAATTTTTTATATAATAAATGTATCAATCTTTTATGGCTTTTGAATTTTGATAGCTGCTTAGAAAGGCCTTCCTCTGCCCAAAGTTATAGAGGCATTTTGTCCATGTTTGCTTTAGTAATTTTATGGTTTGATTTTTCTATATTTAAATTTGTAATTCTTTTGGATTCAACTTTAACTTTTTCCAGATCATGATTCATTGTCACCACATCATGTATTTTATCTTTTCTTCACTAATATGAGATGCTGTATGTATTTGGGCTTATTTTTGGACTTCAGTTCTGTTCTACTAATTTGTATGTCTACCTGCATCTCTGTAATATTCTACTTTTTTCATGAAATTCTAAATAATTTTAAAAGTTGTAGGTGCCTAGCACAGGGTCTCTGACCTCTTTCATGTATATGATTAATTGGAATAGTAAGTGTCTACTCAGTGAATTGTTTTAGTATCTCTACATGTAGTTTGGCCATGCTAAATGAAGGAATGGGATGATTTTTTGGATAGTTTATATGTTAGCAATGATAGGAATTAATGAGGACAGAGTTTATTTTTAAAAAATATTCCAAAATTTGACATTACACGCAAACCTATGACACTTAAAGAAATTAATTATCTGACTACAATGAAAATGCTTGTATGGATAACATTTCACTGTCTCTCCCCCATTGCAGTCCAGCCCTCTTCCTCTTCATTTTTGGTACTGCTGCCAGGGTGGGCTTTCTTACATATAATCCTGTCGGTCTTTTTATGACAATTTGGTGACTCTCCATTGGCTTGTGTGATAGCATGAAGTTACCATGAGTGGCAGCAAAGCCATCAAAAAATCAAAAAATAATTTTTGAGCACAGACTGTGTTTGTTGAGGAAGTGATACATAAAGGAAGGAACAAAATAACCTTGGCCCTGATCCCATGGAGCTTATGGTGTAATAGAAAAGACTGATATTAACCGATAATTACAGCAAAGTGTGATGTGGACTATGCCAAGATATTAGGCTACCTATCTAGCATCGCCACCTATGACAAACTATTTGCAGTTCCCTGAATTGATTATTGTTGCTTATCTCCAGGCTTACACATTTGCAACATTTTTCTTGGAATACCTTGATACATTTGGATACATTTGACTGAGTCCTTCATGACTTGGTTGGATCAGCCTCTCTTATGGGAAACATTGTCATACCCTCTGCCCTTCCTTGCTGTCTTTCTTTTCAAATATTATTGAGTGTCTATTGTGTGCCAGACCCTGTGCTAGGTGCTGGATATATATGGTGATCCAGAGTAGTTGGATTCTTGTTTTCACGTTGTACCAGACACTATGCAATGCATGGAAGATACAATTATAAATAAGCAAGTCCTATTTCTAAGGAAATGGTGGGGTGGGGGAGACACATAAAGGAAAACGATAAAACATGATAGCAAGTGAAATGCTGGAGATATTCAGAGGACATTATACAAAAGCCTGAGATAATCTTTTTGGGGAAGGCTAGGTTCAAGTTAATGATTCTGGAGAAGGTGGCCCCTAATATGAGGCTTAAAGAATGATTAGGTGTTGGACAATTAAAGAGAATGAGAGTAGGATAGAGGGCAATTCTTGGAAGGGAAGATAGTGAGAGGTGAAGCCAGCTGGGCTTCTGGGTCGGGTAGGGACTTGGAGAACTTTTGTGTCTAGCTAAAGGATTGTAAATGGACCAATCAGCGCTCTGTGTCTACTAAAGGATTGTAAGTGCACCAATCAGCACCTGTAAAATGGACCAATCAGAAGGATGTGGGTGGGGCCAAACAAGGGAATAAAAGCTGGCCACCCCAGCCAGCAGCGGCAACCTGCTTGGGTCCCTTTCCACAATGTGGAAGCTTTGTTCTTTCGCTGTTGACAATAAATCTTGCTGCTGCTCACTGTTTGGGTCTGCACCACCTTTAAGAGCTATAACAGTCACCGCGAAGGTCCACGGCTTCACTCCTGAAGTCAGCAAGACCGCAAACCCATTGGAAGGAAGAAACTCCAGACACATCTGAACATCTGAAGGAACAAACTCTGGACACACCATCTTTAAGAACCATAACACTCACCGTGAAGGTCCGCGGCTCATTCCTGGAGTCAGTGAGACCAAGAACCCACCGGAAGGAACCAATTCTGGACACAATAGCATGAACAAAGGTTATGAAGTGAAAACTGGCAAGAACAGCACAGTGCACTGCAAGCAGTTTCTTGCAAGAGAGGCTTGTAGCCTGACCAGGCAGGTCTTTGTAGACCACGAGAGTGAGTACTTTATTCAAATGCAATGGAAAGCCATCTATGTGTTTTCAACAGGGAAATATCATGATTAACACTAGTAAAACATTACCCTGACATTTTAGCATAGAGGGATAAGAAGGAGCAAGATTGAAGTCTGGTAATGTGATGGCTTCAGCTTTATTCTTTTTGTTTAAAATTGCCTTGGCTATTCGGACTCTTTTTGGGTTCCATATGAATGTTAAAAAATTTTTTTTTCTGGTTCTGCGAAGAATGTCATTGGTGGTTTGATGGGAACAGCATTGAATCTGTAAGTTGCTTTGGGCGGTATGGCCATTTTAATATTGATTCTTCTGATCCCTGAGCATGGAATGCTTTTCCGTTTGTGTCATCTCTGATTTCTTTGAGCAGTGTTTTGTAATTCTCATCGTAGAGATATTTCACGTCCTTAGTTAGCTGTATTCCTAGGTATTTTATTCTTTTTGTGAAAATTGTGAATGGGATTGCATTCCTGATTTGGTTCTTGTCTTGGTTGTTGATGTATAGGAATGCTAGTGATTTTTGTATGTTGATTTCGTATCCTGAAACTTTACTGAACTTGTTAATCAGCTGAAGGAGCTTTTGAGCTGAGACTATGGGGTTTTCTAGATACAGAATCATGTCATCTGCAAACAGGAATCGTTAGCCTTCCTCTTTACCTATTTTCTTCCTATTGCCCAATTGCTCTGGCCAGGACTTCCAATACATGTTGAATAGGAGTGGTGAGAGAGGACATCTGTGTTTTATGCCAGTTTTAAAGAGGAATGCTTCCAGCTTTTTCCCATTTATTATGATGTTGGCTGCGGATTTGTCATAGGTGGCTCTTATTATTTTGAAATATGTTCCTTCAGTATGTAGTTTATTGGGTGTTTTTAACATGAAGGAATGTTGAATTTTATCAAAAGCCTTTTCTGCATCTATTGAGATAGTCATGTGTTTTGTCTTAGTTCTGTTCATGCAAAGCTGGAGGCGTTACCACTTCAAACTATAGGGCTACAGTAACCAAAAGAGCATGGTATTGGTACAAAAACAGATACACAGACCAATGGAATAGAATAGGGAGTACAAAAATAAGGCCGTACACCTACAACCATCTGATCTTCAACAAAGCTGACAAAAAAAAAGCAAAGGGGATATGACTCTCTATTCAAAAAACAATGCTGGGATAATTGGCTAGCATATGCAGAAGATAGAAACTGAACTCCTTTCTTACACCACGTACAAAGATCAACTGAAGATGGATAGATGGATTAAAGACTTAAGTGTGAAACCCAAGGCTATAAAAACTCTGGAAGACAACCTAGGCAATACCATTTGAAACATAGGAATGGGCAAAGATTTCATGATGAAGACCCCAAAGCGATTGCAACAAAAGCAAAAATTGACACATGGGATCTAATTAAACTTAAGAGCTTCTGCGCAGCAAAAGAAACAACAGAGTAAACAGAAAACCTATAGAATGAAAGAAAATATTTGCTAACTATGCATCTGACAAAGGTCTAATATACAGCATCTATAAGGAACTTAAACAAATTTACAAGAAAAAATCCCATTTAAAAGTGGACAAAGGACATGAACAGACATTTTTCAAAAGAAGACATACATGCAGCCAACAAGCGTATGAAAAAAGCTCTGTATCACTGATTATTAGAGGAATGTAAATCAAAACCACAATTAGATACTGTTTCACACCAGTCAGAATGGCTATTAATAAAAAGTCAAAAAATATCAGAAGCTGGTAATGTTGTGGAGAAAAGGGAACACTTATATACCATTGGTGGGAGGATAAATTAGTTCAGCCATTGTGGAAAGCAGTGTGGTGATTCTTCAAATAGCTAAAAACAAAACTACCATTCAACCTGGCAATCCTATTACTGGCTATATTCCCAGAGGAATATAAATCATTCTAACATAAAGACACATGCACATGTATGTTTATTGCATCACTACTCACAATAGCAAAGACATGGAATCAACCTAAATGCTCATAAATGATAGACTGGAGAAAGAAAATGTGGTATATATACATCATGGAATACTATGCAGCCATAAGAGAGAGAGAGGTCATGTCTTTTGTGGGAATGTAGATGGAGCTGGAGGCCATTATCTTTAGCAAACTAACAGAGGAACAGAAAACCAGATACCACATGTTCTCACTTAGAAGCGGGAGGTAAATGATGAAAACACATGGACACACAGAGGGGAAACAACAAACACTGGGGTCTACTTGAGCAGGGAGGGTGGGAAGAGGGAGAGAATCGGAAAAAATAACTATTGGGTACTGGGCTTAGTACGTGGCCAATGAAATGAAATAATCTGTACAACAAATCCCTATGATACAAATTTAGCTATATATGCACATGTAGCCCTGAACCGGAAATTAAAGTTAAAAAAGAGAAGCAGTCTCTCTCTTTTGATGAAGAGTCTAAGGGGTGGGTCTTCCAAACCTGGAAGAGTGAAAAAAACATGTAATGATGTGAGTTGATGGATGTGTCAACTAACTTGATTGTGGTAATCATTTCATAATATATATGTGTATAAAATTATGCTGTACACTTTGGATTTATATAATATATTTGTCAATTATATCTCAATAACCTGAAAACAACAACAACAACAAAAACAGTCCAAGGCCAGATGCAGTGACTCATGACTATAAGCCACTAATTTGGGAGGACAAGGTGAAAGCATCAAACCCAGTAGTTTAAGACCAGCTGTGGTAACATAGGGAGTCCTCATCTCTACAAGAAATAAGAAAAATAGCCAGGCATGGTGGTACATGCCTGTAGTTCCAGCTACTTGGGAGGCTGAGGCAGGACAATCTTTGGATCCCAGAAATTCAAGGCTGCAGTGAGCCATGATCTTGCCACTGCACTCCAGCCTGGGCAACAGGTCTAAGAATGGAGGTGGGACTCTCAGACTATGGAAGGAGACTACACTTCCATGATGTGGAAGTAATGATGTGGAGGTCATTTCAGAGGCTCAGATTTGGAGGAACTTGCCTCTCCTATGTAATTGGACAACTGGACATTTGCAGTGCTACTTTGTGAGCATGAATGCTTTCTATAAACCAGAATTTTACAAATCATGACTCACCTTCATGATTGTCATGGGATCCTTAGGGTGTTGCTTCACCAGCCAGAAACCTCTGTGGCTGGCGGTGCCTGTGCTTCAGTTTTGCTTGTGCTCATTGGGCTCATTCTTCCCACTCAGACTGGCAGGCTGCGCTCAACTTGCACTATTGGCCCAGATCCCATGCCTGCCAAAGCCAGGTTCAGAGCGGCGAGAGGTGTGTGAGTGAGTGAGCACAAGTTTGGGCCACTGCGCAGAGCCAGTCATGCCAGCTGCGGTGGGGCAGGCAGCTCCAGATGCTGGCATAGGCGCTGGCTCTGTGTGAGGCTGTAGCTAGACCAGACGTACTGCAAATGGCTTCTGCTGTGGGCACCAGTGTCTGGACAAGGGGAATGCAATGGCACCTGAAAGCTCAGAAATGTCAGGAACCGCAGAGCCCCATAGAGGGTGTTATAGTGTGTCACAGCCCTGGCTCTGGAGAGAAGGGCTGCAGCTCTTCTGTCCTCCTTGTCACTCACAACGTGGCAAGCGGGGGGCATGTTTCATCCCTGCTTGTGTTACAGCTCTTTCAGTCCTGCCATTTGGTGAGTCCTGAGTTCTTGTTCCACGTCCAGGAAAAATGAGGTAATGGACAACTAGAGGGTGAGCAAGATGGAGAGGAGCTTCACTGAATGACAGAACAGCTCTCAGGAGACCCAAAGAGGGAAGCTCCTTTTGGCAAGGCAGGTTGTCCCCACCAGTGAGTGAGTTTGGCTGAGCCTGGGGTTTTTATGTGCTCAGGATGGAGGAGTGCATGCTGTTTCATCCATGGGTGGCCATGGACTGGCCTGGAAAATGCACCATTGGATTGGCCAGTCATCAATGAAGTTCTCACTCCAGGCTGCAGACTTTGCCTGGAACTGGCAGTCTGGCCCCCAGGCTTCATGTTGTCCCTGGCCTGAAGGTGGCGTTTCACTGGAGACCTGCCCCTTCCTGCCTAGGAGTCTGTCTGCCTCCTGACACCATCAGCATGCCGTTCATGGTGTTTAGGCTGTCTATGTTGAGGGACACCTGCAGGCCCATGCAGAGCTGCCCTCAGCCCTCTTGGCCTCACTCCCATGCTTGTTGGTGCCCAAAGTCCAGAGGGGGCCAAGGCAGCAAGGTGCTGGTGTGTCAGTGCTGCCCTGAGTGCATGCACACCTACCTGGGCTCAGCTGGGCCACGACTTTTTTCTGCCCTGGAGTGGGTGCCAGGAGCAGGAAGAGGCCAGCGGAGCAGGGGCAGACACTTTCAAGCCCGCAGAGACAGGGGGCTTCCTGGGTCTCTGAGAGTGCAGAGTTGCCCAGGTCTGGAGTTGTGGCTGGGCAGCTGCAGCCCCAACTTGGTAGGTGGCATGACTCCCACCTGTTCCCAGAGCTTGCCAGCTCCGCAGAGCAAGCAACCCTGGCTGCGCCTCCCCTGCTACAGCCTGCGTCCCTGCAGCAGCTGCTCCAGATAGGCCACCAACACCATCATGATCACTGTTCAAGTGGCAACTGGACTCTCTAGGGAGATGATTTGCCCAGCATCAACATAGAGAGTCAGATCAAACAAAGCAAAGTAGAGCCTTTCCCCTGAAGGTAACTTAGACACATGAGGAAGGGCGGTCTGTGACGCACTGAAAGACATATGCACCAGAACTTCTTCAGATAAAATTGTATCTGCTTTTCTTTCTAATTGTGGTAAAATATACAACATAAAATTTACCATCTTCACCAAAACGATAGAAGAAGAAGAAGGAGCAAGACTACAAATGGGAGCAGGACAAGTTAGATCATTTTTGTAAGTTCTAGTGCAAAAGGAAAACTGTGATGATGTAATGGATGAGAATGGTGTGGAAGGCAGAAATGTAGTATGATATGGCATGGCAAAGAGCCTTTGACACATTTAAGCAGGGAAATGGTATGTTCGATGGATCATCCCTAGTGGATAGGTAGGAGTTATGAGGGATTTGAGAATTATGAGATTAGAGAGAGGAAGATGAGTTTGGAGCCATGGCAGTACTGTAGGTGAGAGACCATGAGAATGTGAACCAGGGTAGTCAAGAGTAGGGAGAAAGTAGAAGGGGGAGATAAGAAAACCGTACTGAAGGTAGAATCACAGGACTTGATGAGAGATGAGATGTGCAGATGATTGAGACAAAGGGTTTCAGAAATGACTAGTGCATTCTGTAGAGAATGTAGTGGTTTTTGTGTAATTATCTTTATTGAGGTCCATTTGCCCAACACCATTACCTCTCACCTGCCTTGAGGTCTGAAGCAGCACAGCTAAATAACAAAAACAAAACAAATCCTCCAAATCCAACTCCAAAAGCACTGGTAAATAATGGAGGCTTTGGAGCTTTTCTAATTATTGTTCCCTGTGCTTGTGTATTTTAAATTTTCTTTTATATATGTAACATTTATTGAGTGCTCACTGTGTCATGTGAGTTTTAAACAATTGACATGCATTAGCTGATTTATTCTCACAACAACCCGTGAAATAGGTTGTGGTTTATTTCCATGTATACAGATAAGGCAACTAAACTACAGAATGTTTAGGTAATTTCCAGAAGATTCCCCAGTTAGTAGTGGCAGTTGGGCCTCGAACTCAAGAAGCCTGTCTTCAAAACTTGTGATTGTAATCACTGTACTTTGTAAATAGAATTGTTTTAATTTCCCTTTTTTGTTTATTGTTGGTGTATAGAGAAGCATAACTGATTTTTGCATGTTAATCTTGTACCCTGCAACTTTGCCAGATTCATTTATTAATTCTAATAGTTTTTTTTTCTGTATTCTGGGTTGCTGGTCTGAATTTTGTTATGGTTTTTTTCTTCCCAAATGTATTGCTACTTATTTTAGAATATCCAAGGCCTTTAAAAGATCTTTTGTAGTTTTAAAATGCTACAGAAAATGTGCTTTTTATTTTACTTTTTGTGTTGTTGGTTACATTTTCAAGTGCTGAAGAAGTAGTATGTTAAAGACAAACAATACTGTCATCAGCTAAGACCACTGAAAAATTCTGAGTTGATTTGTTTTGGTTGGAGAATTACATGGAGTTAATGCGATCATAGTTACTCTGATCAAATGACCCTCATCCAACTAGGTAATTTAGGTGGCCCACTCATCCTGGCAAATTATAACTGCTCAAATCTGTTCCTGATTTGAAGGAAATGTAGCTATTTAACTTCCTTTCAGAGTAAAAAAGTAACTTGTTTCTCTCTCTCCTTTGCTAATTTATGGTTTCCTGACAGTTGGGGTTGATTTTTTGTCTCCCAAATGGGGTTTTCCCCACCCTATCCCAATTCCATTTTGAGTTTTATAATTAATTTTCCTTTCATTATTATGATTCACTCATAAGACATATGTTGAATTTTATCAGCTGTTAAGATGCTGAGAACACATTTGTCCCCCCGCCACCATTTTAGTGTCTGACCTAGAACAGTGCTTCTTGTTATTGCAGCCTTGACCTTAGCCCTTGTTTATGATAGATGTACAACAAATGGATCATGTCCTAGCATCTTAAGACTCAAAGAGAGACCTTGGAGGTCATTTTCTGGTGAGAAACTAACCCTCACTCCCCACTTCTAGTTTCAGAATTTCAATGCATAAGTTGATTTATATGGTGCAGTTCTTAGTCTCAACTTAGAAAAATGAAGACATTCACATCCAAGGCAACAGAGAGTAATAAATAAGCACTAATCGCTTGTGTTTAGATAACAGGGCTCCTTGATTCTCAATGATGGAGGGAAGAAATGAGCAAAAAGCAAAAACCACAATTAGGGCGATGGCTTAGGAATCTGGCATCATAGCTTTTCTAAAGATACATCACTGAATTTGCTACCATTCAAGCAGATATTCAGTGTACTAAGTTCCCTCTGACAGCATTATGGTTTAGCTCTGTACCCATGAATTCATATATAGGGGCATCTGGGTTGCAGTGTTCCGAACATCCCTCACATATTCTCACTGACACTATAGTCTGCAATTCCTCCCGTATTTCACTTGCATTTTTTATTGAATTATGACTATCTGCAGATTCATTTCTTTATACCTAATAAACTTCAATAAGTGGAAAAAAGTAACGTTCTCTATTTTAGACTAAAGTGTGCTTTCAGATATTACGGCAGAAAACTCATTATCGACTCCATTAGTATGATTAAATTTTTCTGTCTTGTATTTTACTCAAACTTCAGTATTTTGTTGAAATGCATTTTGTTGCATTTGAAAACTTCTATGACCTTCTTCCTAAGTTTCTCAAGATTTGCTAGAGGTAATAACCACAAACTTATACTGTAGTTAAGAGAGAATATTTAGTTTTCTAAAAATAGTGTTTTATAAATGTGCTGTCAATGATTTAAGCACAGATACTTAGATTATATCTGTAGATCTAGGACTTCCAGTATAAAGGGAGAGAAGTTGCATATAATTTATTGATATTTTAGGGTACATGTTTTTTCCAAATGACTTAAGCCTCTTAAATGAATGGAGGGAAAAATCGTTTTTAGATGTTCCAGCTTACATGGCTCTTTCAGGCCTCAGCTACATTTTTAGGTTAAGATGGCCCAGTGAGGCCTGGCTTGATGGAACCCTGTTTTTGTCCAGCCACTCTCTATCTCACTTCTACCCCCTCTGTCCCTAGTACTTGTACTGATGCTTCTTAGGTAAAGACCTTTGCACCATTATGTTCTTTGTCCCAGGAATGCTCCTTCTTTTACTATTACCCTGCCTAAAGTCTTCTCAAGCCTCAGCTTCTCAGCCTTTATCTTACTTCTTGGGTAACCTTTGTCTAATCCTCCACTCCATCCTCTAGTTGTTCCTCCTTGGCTCACTCTCATGATAACCTGTAGATTTAAGGAAAAGTACTTTCTTGTCTATTTTCTGAAAAGCACACGCCAAACTATAATTAAATACTTATTTTTCTTTTTATGTTGGTCTGTAAGCTCTGGAGGGCTTTTCTCTCCCTAGTATCCTACAGGCTGGTGGAGGTTTTTGTTTGTTTGTTTTTCTTTTCTTTTTTAAATTTTACTTTAACTTCTGGGATACATGTGCAGAACATGCAGGATTGTTACATTGGTATACACGTGCCATGGTGGTTTCCTGCCCCTATCAATCTGTCATCTAGGTTTTAAGTCCCGCATGCATTAGCTATTTGTCCTAATGCTACCCCTCCCCTTGCCCCCCACCCCTCGACAGGCCCTGGTGTGTGATGTTCCCCTCCCTGTGCCCATGGGTTCTCATTGTTCAACTCCCACTTATGAGTGAGAACATGTGGTGTTTGGTTTTCTGCTCTTGTGTTAGTTTGCTGAGGATGGTGGTTTCCGGCTTCATCCATGTCTTTGCAAAGGATATGAACTCATTCTTTTTTATGGCTGCATAATATTCCATGGTGTATATGTGCCACATTTTCTTTATCCAGTCTGTCACTGATGGGCATTTGGATTGGCTTCAAGGCTATTGTAAATAGCGCTGCAATAAACATACGTGTGCATGTGTCTTTATAGTAGAATAACTTATAATCCTTTGGGCATATACCTAGTAATGGGATTGCTGGGTCAAGTGGTATTTCTGGTTCTAGATCCTTGAGGAATCGCCATACTGTCTTGCACAATGGTTGAACTAATTTACACTGCCACCAACAGTGTAAAAATGTTCCTAATTCTCCAAATCCTGGTAGAGGTTTTAAAATGTGTATTATCCATCAGTGGGTTCTAGGACCTAGCACAGTATGCACATTCCGGTAATTCAGGGAATAATGAATTACATTTTTTTCTTGTCTTTCTAAAATGATTGAAATCCTTTGTGAAAAGGGCATAGACACAGCATGCAGACAAACATGAGAAGTAATTGGCACGCAGTAGTGTAGGGCTTGGTGATGCTGACATAAAATATTGTGGGAATATGAAAGATTTTAGAACAAATTCTCCAGTCGAATTTTTAGGCGATTAAAAAATTTGTATTGGTGGCATCCAAGACACTGTAGGCAATGTAAAAGCAAGTATAGTGCATTGCTCACCTTGGCATTAATATTATATAGACTGTGACTTTAAATTCACCTAATCCATTCTGTGGTCTTAGTGCATATTGTTTTACATTTGTTTGTGCTTCAAATCACAGTGTATTAAGTTCAGTATGAGTTAAGGGCAATAATGTGTCAAATTCCATTTGCATCCTTTGACTTTATTTTAAGTAACTGAGTAATAAAAATCCACACCAATGTTCAGGAGATGACTCTGGGGCATGGTTCTCCATAGTATGTCCTAAGGTGCACATGGAGTCTGAAACCTAGTGATATTGGATTCAGAGGATTTGGGGCTGTGGGCCTTATTTTTACAAAGGAGAGTGCAAAAAACCCAAAAATTTATAGTTGAAAAGTTATTTTATATATATATATTTTTCAGAGAAAGAGAGGAAACTCTAACCTAACTAGTGTCTGTAGTATCCAGTTAGTTTAAGTGATGACATTTCCTTGGGAACTGGGAAAGGAAGACTAATAACAGTGATGATTAATTTTATGTCAGCTTGGCTGGGCCACAGTACCCAGATATTTGGTCAAACACTGGTCTGGAGGTTGTTGTGAAGGTATCTTTTACATGAGATTAACATTTAAATCAGCAGACTCTGAGTAAAGCAGTTGGCCCTCCATAATGTAGGTGGGCCTCTTTCAGTCACTTGAAGGCCTCAAGAGAAAAAGACTGACCTATCCCAGGGAAGAGGAATTCTGCCAACAGACTGCTTTGAGATTCAAGTTGCAATATCAACTCTCCCCTGGGGCTTCAGTCTACTGGTTTACCCTGTAGATTTTGAACTTACTGGCTCCTACAACGGTGAGAGCCAACTCCTTAAAAATCAGTCATTCTCTCCACACACACACCCACACCCCCCCGCACACACCCACACACACACACACCCACACCCACACACACCCACACACCCACACACACACACACACACACACACACACCCACATACACACACACACACACGCGGTTCCATTTTTCTAGAGAACCTTGACTAATATACTAAGCATGTCTAAAATGACATCTCTTAACAGTTTTTGTGGTTTTGTTTTCATAACTGTCATTTAAAACTTTCTTTGTGATTTACATACAAATCTTTTTTTAAGTTTCATTTTGTTCAATTTCTCTAAATTTCCATGTTGACCGTTTAAAGCCAAAAAATTTATAAATCTCCAGTCTAATCACATTTCTAGAAACAAAACATGTGTCAGTAGTAAATCTTATGCAGAATAAAATGTTACCCATGAGCTGAGTCACCCACCAGACAGGATGCACCAAACCCTACCTTGTGTCCTCTTTAACTTCAGAGTATACAAACAGCACCTCCTACCTTGGTGTGTACCCAAGCACACAATGCCTTAAAAATAATTTGCAGATACAAGGCTGGTTTTTTTTTTCCCCAAAAATGTACTCATATTTCCTCTTTTATTATATAAATATCAGTTCAACCTTTTATGGTAGTAAGAAATAAACATTTTAAGAAGATCTTTGTTATTATTTATACAAATTCACAAACAGGACGATTAATTGATGAATTCCTCTGGGTTTCTTTAACTCCATGGTCTTGTATGTTGCTGTGGAGGATTCTAAAAAAAACCACAAAAAATACAACAAAAATATACATTCTACTCAAAAGTGATTTCTTTAAAGCCACAACTAGTTGTCCCTCACACCATTCTGTGCAGGGCAGTGAGGTGAATTGCCACATCCCAGCAAGAACTTTTTTTTTTCTTCCTGGATTCTAGAGCATCTATGAATTGCATCACTGAAAGTTTGCCCTTCCTCCTCTTCCTACCAGAAGAGTGGAGAAACAGTGAAAAATCTGAAGGTAGAATTCTACTTTCAGACTCATCCAAAGGAGCTTCTAATTTGAGAAAGGCCATCACAGAGAAATGACTGGCCCTGAATAAATAACTGAGACCTCTGTCATTCCGCTTGCTTCCAATTAATACCAGCCCCTGCTAAAACAAGGATGCCTCCAGAGCCCAGGTTCAGCATCTATGCCCTCCTTCTCACTAACTATTTTACCAGCCCCTGTCTTGCATGAGGTCTGCCCCATGCTCTTTGTATCCTCTCCCTTGGCTTTCCTTTATTCTTTATGGTCCTGCTAAAAGACTGGAGAGAATGTAATCCAAAGATTTACCGAACACTTACTATATGTCAACTACTGTTGTAAGTGCTTGGGTTCTATGAAGAGGTAGTATTTTCATCTCACTTTTACAGGAGAGAAATATTTAGGAGTTTGAATAAGCTCCCCTGGGCCACGTATCGTCGTGGCAGAACATAGATTTGAACCAAACTAGTTTGAGTCTAGAGCTTATATTATTTACTATATTACTGTATTGAGCATCACAATAAGTGCTGAGGTATAAATCAATGATCCTAGCTTAATGTGCTATTTTTTCCTATCAGATTTGAATTTTATGATAATGCTGATGGGATGAGCTAGATGGGATTTCCAGATCCTAGAATGAAATTAGGTATCCAAGAGGTGCTCAGGCTTTTCACAATAATTCTCTAATCCTATCTGTAGATTGTATCTTCCTTTTCTCTTTCTATTAGTTTTTGAATTAATAATTGATTTACTTTTATTTGATTTATAGCAGCATTTATTTTATCTACTGCGTAACAAGTTTTCCTAGCTTCCAAATTTTTAACTTATAGCAAGTCTAGGATTTCAGAATTAGACAATATTTTATTGCCAGAGAAAGATAATTTTGCCAAAAGTCATTTGATGTATTTCTGTGGTTCTTGTCAGCTCCATGGGCCTCATAAAAGAAATCAGAAATCCCCCCTTCAATTATTGGAGAAGCACGCTGAGGTTTGAAGGGGTTTCTCCTGGAAATTAATAATTCCTGTTCTTGTATTACAGATGAGAGATACGAATCTAGAAGGTGAGGTTGATAGGGAAGTGCTGGGAAAGGAAGAGCGTATTGCCTTTAAATGATACCTAAGGGGGGAAGGGAAGAGCTGGGTAGAGGAGGGCGTGGTCCCTGGCTAGGTCTCTACCCCCACAGAGCTAGTTGAGGACAGGCATTTCCTAAGACCACCCTGGCCTACCATGTCCCCATCCTGGTCCTATAAAAACCCGAGACCCTAGTGCGCAGACACACAGGCAGCCAGACGTCGAGGGGAACACATCGGCTGAAGCAGACACAAGCGGCCGGTCCTTGAGAGCCTGCTGGCAGAAGAGCACGGCAGGCACAGGCGGGCCAACAGGCCATCCACTGGCGGAAGATGCGGAGGCTGGGGCAGTCAGAGGAGAACCTGGGGCTGCCGAGCAGCCCAACTCCAGGGGAAGACCATTTCACTTCTGGCTTCCCCATCCTGGGAGAACTACTTCCATTCAGTAAAACTTTGCACTTATCCTCCAAGCCCACGTGTGATCCGATTCTTCCGGTTCACCAAGGTAAGAACCCAGGATACAGAAAACCCTCTGTCCTTGTGACAAGGCAGAGGGTCTAATCGGGCTTACTAACCGCTAAACTAAGAGAGCACCCTGTAATACATGGGCACTGGGGCTTCAGGAGCTGTAAACATTCACCCCTAGACACTGTGGCGGTCGGAGCCCCACAATCTGCCTGTCTGTATACTCCCCTAGAGGTTTGAGCAGCGGGGCACTGAAGAAGTGAGCCACACCCCCTTTGCAGCCCCGCGAGGGGGACAAGGGAATCTTTCCTCTTTCAAGGTGATGAGTAGAGAAGCAGTTACTACTGATAGTTGAGTGCAATCTTAAAAGGATGAACAGGGGCTCTCACTGTTCAGTTCCTACCTATGAGTGAGAATATGCGATGTTTGGTTTTCTGTCCTTATGATAGTTTGCTCAGAATGATGGTTTCCAGCTGCATCCATGTCCCTGCAAAGGACATGAACTCAACCTTTTTTATGGCTGCATAGTATTCCATGGTGTGTATGTGCCACATTTTCTTAATCCAGTCTATCATTGATGGACATTTGGGTTGGTTCCAAGTCTTTTCTAGTGTAAATAGTGCCGCAATCAACATACGTGTGCATGTGTCTTTATAGCAGCATGATTTATAATCCTTTGGGTATATACCCAGTAACGGGATCGCTGGGTTAAATGGTATTTCTAGTTCTCAGGGAACATCACACCTTGGGGCCTGTCGTGGGGTGGGGGGCAGGGGGAGGGATAGCATTAGGAGAAATACTTAATGTAAATGACGAGTTAATGGGTGCAGCAAACCAACATGGCACATGTATACGTATGTAACAAACCTGCACATTGTGCACATGTACCTAGAACTTAAAGTATAATAATAATAATAAAAAAGGATGAACAGGAATGAACAAAGTGGGGAAAGTAGAAAGAAACTTCCAGGAAGGAGCAAGGAGATGGAAGTTTGAAATTTCCTGGAGTGTGGCGGCAACTGTGAGAGGTTTGTTCTGGCTGGAAGTATGGGGAGTGTTGGCGGTGGCACAGGAGTCAGGAGCAAGATGATGATATCTATTACTCTAAAAATTGAAGAGAACTGTTAACAGATTTTGAGGAGGCCATATGGTGAGAGATGCCTTTGGGGAAGACTAGTCCAGCAGAGCCTTGGCAGTGGACTAGTCGGGGGACAAGGTAAGATGCGGAGAGAGAACCTATGAGGCCATAGTTGATGTCAGTTTGTTTGCTTGGCATCCCTGCCCCGTTTTGGTATCAGAACCCTTCCCTTTTTGGCTTAGTAACTGCTCCTCTCCTACTCCAGATGTTTTTTTGGGAAAACTTCCAGTCACAGTTCCCTACTCCTGACTCTGCAGTCAGAGAGAGGCATACATATCCTAGGCATGGGCAGTGATGGTGTCCCATCCCTAGGCACTCTGATCTGTCCAAGCAACAGTGTGTGACTGCAGTTAGGTCCATCAAATTCTGAGGTTAGGATTTTAAAATATGCTTATATGGAAGACAGAGGCATTCTCTTTCTTTTAGGCTTTCTAAACTGAAATGACGAAAACCTGGGTCTTCCTCTGGCTGTTATATTGGTTTCCTATGGCATTAGGAAATAAATACCACAAACTGGGTGGCTTCTAAAATAGAAATTTATTCTCTCGTAGTTCTGGAGGCTAGAAGTTCAAAATGAAGGTGTCAGCAGGGTGGTGCTCTGAAGGTTGCAGAAGAGGATTCTTCTTTGTATCTTCCAGCTTGGTGGGTTCCCTTCGATCTTTAGCATTTCTTGGCTTCTAGATGCATCACTCCAATATCTGCCTTCATTGTCACATGGCCGTCTTCTTCCCGGATGTCTCTTTGTCCAAAATTTCCCTCTTCTTAGAAGAATACCAGTCACTGAATTAGGGCCCACCCTAAGTTAGCATGATCTCATCTTAACTTGATTATATCTGCAAAGACACTATTTCAAATTAAGGTTACATTTACAGGTTCTGGGTAGACGTTAATTTTGGAGGATGTGGGAGAGGACTCTGCAGCCCAGGACAGCCTTCTTTCCTGATGCCCAGGTAAACTGATTGCAGTAGGACAGAAAAACACCATAGTCCTCATTGAAACAGAGAGAGCATGTGGAGAGAGTCCTGGTTACTAGGCACTGTGTGCTTAATTGCACTGGATCCCACAGTTATTCTTTTCGTTTTATGGACTACCCAACTTTCCTTCTTTCAGAAAATTTTCTCCCTTCCCCATTGTTTCCTTAGGCTATATTGAGTTAGGTTTCTGTTCCTTCCTACTAAAACAATTCTGATAAATACAGGGATTATTGCACCATTCCAGGTGGATAGAGAAGCAGATGTGAGACATGGCCGTTGTAGTAGAAATTGCTTCAAGAGGAATTAAGAAGGTGGACTTAATAGAGCTTGCACTCTGTTTAAATGTTTGGATTAAAGGAGAGGAATGAGTCTACAATAATTCTTGGGATGGCTGAGTAGATAATGGGGCCGTTCTCTGAGAAAGAAATAGAAGAGCATAAAAAGGCATGAAGTTTGGTCTTTGCCAACTTCTTTAGACTGTTATTATTTATTAGCCTTCTGAAGCCTGTGATTTCTTGAGGGCAGGGAACATAATCGTATTTTAAAAAATCTGTAGTGCTGACCGGGCATGGTGGCTTGTGCCTGTAATCCCAGCACTTTGGGAGGCCGAGGTGGGCAGACCTGAGGTCGGGAGTTTAAGACCAGCCTGACCAACATGGAGAAACCCCATCTCTACTAAAAATACAAAATTAGCCGGGCATGGTGGCACATGCCTGTAATCTCAGCTACTTGGGAGGCTGAGGCAGGAGCATTGCTTGAAGACAGGAGGCGGAGGTTGCGATGAGCTGAGATTGTGCCATTACACTCCAGCCTGGACAACAAGAGCAAAACTCCATCTCAAGAAAAACAAAAACAAAAACAAAAAAACTGCAGTGCTTACAACAATATAGTAGGCAGATGGTGGGAGACACAATGTTGAATTAAAAATAAAAATCCACAGCTTGAAAGGCAAAATATCTCTCTGCAGCCAATACAACATATGATCTATGTTCTAAAGCCTGAAAATGTTTGTACCATTATTCAGCTCCCTGGAGAATCCATCATAATATACAGAAATTTGTATGCAATAGATTACTAGTTTCATATTTATATAATAGTCACTAAAATAAAAACGAGAAAAAAACATAAACTCATAGGGTCATCAATAGGGAGACTGAGTATATTTTAAAATGTTAACATAAGATAAAAGATTCTTTCTTCTTAGGACAAACAGGCTCAAGTATTTTAATTCCTCTGCCCTACATTTCTTTCTTTAAGATAGATAGTGATGGAAACTCCTTGAGGCTAAAATCAAGTTTCACAGTTACTTATAGCAACTAGTAGCCCAATTAGAGATAATAGCAGCTCAATAATTGCTTGCTGATGATATCAGTGGAAGTCATTGATAACATAGGGATACTCTTCAGGTATCTCTTTAATAAGGAATTAATAAGGCCAGGCCTGGTGGTTCACGCCTGTAAATCCCAGCACTTTGGGAGGCCACAGGCGGATCATTTGAAGTCAGGAGTTCAAGACCAGCGTGGCCAACGTGGTGAAACCCCGTCTCTACTAAAAATACAAAAATTAGCCAGGTGTGGTGGCGGGCACCTGTAGTCCCAGCTACTTGGGAGGCTGAGGCAGGAGAATTGCTTGAATCCGGGAGACGGAAATGGAGGCTGCAGTCAGCTGAGATCATGTCACTGCAATCCAGCCTGGATGACAGAGTGACTGTGTCTCAAAAAAAAAAAAAGCAATTAATAATATATGAGTATACTGCCTGAATGTTTATAATTCAGATTACACATCTTGAAATGTGCATTTAAAACTCATAAAACTCTGAGAGACAGTTTGGAACAAACACATTCAGTGATAAAATGAATATGTTGGTGTATGAATCAACCAGTAGATTGAAAATGTGCTTTTATTTTTTATTTTCTGGAGGTGGTGGTAGTATTGGACGTGATACTAAAATCCTTTTATTAACTCGTGACATCAGTGACTACATTTGGTGCTTTGAAGAACAAGTTTTTGAATTTAAACCCCTACTGATAGCACAAGGAAGTTTGCTTGCTATTTATTTTTGCACAACACAGTTATAAAGGATTTTAAGAAATTAATATGAGTACACCAACAGCTGAATGACTATGTCCACTCAGTTTGACCATAAGGAAAATAAAACAGCTATAGGACCTAAAATCCAGCAATTATTTTACCGAATTTGACAACTTTTTATACTCTGTGAGAAATCATGTAAGTGAAATTTAAACTTTGTGTATATCATAGTCCTTCCTTTGTCCACATCATCTAGCAATTATTTGTCACTTCTATAAACCAGAAAGCATGTTTATGAAAGCCAATAATATACATATTTAGTTAAATTTTTCTTGAGTCTCAGGCATTCTCTCAAAGCCTGAGAGCCTAGAATCTTCATGTGGTTAATTTAATAGGCTGGATTTGGGTAGTCCCTCATTCCCATTCTACCTCCTAAACATTTTCTTTCACAGACCTTAGCTTTCTCTCTCTCTCTCTCTCTCATTTCTCTATCATACAAGTTTTTTTTTAAATCATTTCCCCGAGGTTACAAATAATGAGCTCAGTAAGATAAGAAATACTCGTGTGCAGCACTTTTAAAACCAAAATGATTTCATGTAATGAAATAACTCAAATGCTTCTAGCTACATTAAGTGACTCTCTAGGGGCCAGGCATTTTGGGAGAGGCATTAGCTTCTAGGCCACTAAGTGCCATTTAAAGAAAGCAGTGTAGCAATTTGCCATACCATAGAGAATTGTATCTTGTAGTTTTGCTCTATCTTCCAAAGGACTTACAGTGTTTATACACAAACCATCTCTTTTGTGCTAAAAACATTCCTAAGTATTATTCTGTATTAGTGTATTGTTTCCTAGGCACCTGGTATAATTCCTTCAATGGGAGATTATTTGGGCTCCTACTATGTGCCAGGCTGTGACTGAGTTTACAGAGCAATATGTAGCCCAGTACATATCTCTGGGTAGCAATCTACTGGGCAGAAAGACCTGAGCAATTTTTATAATAGGATGGCTGAGCCAGTAATAGGGGTGAATGCAAATGCTCTTGGATCACAGGAGACTGAGTAATTAACTGCTTGGAGGATGAGACTGTAAAACTTTTAGAGAGGAAACTGTTGAGCAAGATCTCAATGATCCAACAAAACACCGATGGAAATCTCTCTCTCTCCAACTTATTTTTCAGGTGGAAACATTCTTAATGTTCAACTTACTTCCAGAATTATGAAAAATGGCTTGGGGTGTGTGTGTGTTGGGGGGATGTAGGGAGGATATCAGGAGAGTATCAGAATAATTTGGGGACCTTTGAGAAAAAATTATACACATCTCCCCAAAATTCTTCTATCCTCCATCCCCTTTTGAGAACCACTGTTAATGATGATGATGTATATCTGCTAGTTCACTCATGCTGTGCAGAAAAAATATTAATAATTTCTGCCCTAGAGAGTTATTTCATCAGTTGGAAGAACTAGTTCAATGTGAAGTGCATTATTTTTGAACTTCTGTTTTTAAACTGTTTGCTCTATTAAATATATTTTACAAATGACATCTCCAAATTCAAAGGAAATATGTTACATAAATGAGGAAGAACATATTTGTTCATTCTTAATGTAGCAATAAATAACAGATAGGAGAGTAAAATCACTCCTCTTCTTTGGCTAAGGGAGCTGCTAGTTTTACTCATCGTCCCCAAAGACAGTACTAGTTGGAATTGCAGTTGGTTGAATTGAATCAGTAAGAATTTAAGAACTGTGAGATAAGCTATTGAGGAGAGTTACGGATTTGCTTTCATTTCTATAACAGCTCTGGTTTAGGAGAAATCTTTCTTAGACATGAGGGATGGTGAGGTCCCTGCGTGAGCAGTCAGAAAATCTAGGTGCTGATCTTGGCTATGAAACAAAATATCCCTGTCATTTAACCATTTGGAGATTCATTTCCTTAAGCTCTAAGATGAAGTGTTTGGATTAATAACATCTCAATTCTTCCCCGCTGTAATATTTTATAATTATGTGATTGTGTAAACGAGGTGAAACTTTTCATAACATTTTATACTGGAATGCTCATTTGTTCATTGAGTTCCCTCTGTCGGTTACATATTTTCCCCCTCTCCTCTGCCTGAGAAATTACATTGTTCAAGACTCAGGAACAAAGAAAAGAACTGATATATTTTGAATATTATCTTTGTACTAGATAACATGATAAATTGGGTGACCATGTGCCTAGGTTTATGCCCCTTGTCCTGGTGTAATTTTTAATAGTATCTTCTTATATTCTCAAATGGATCCTCGTTTGGACGATGAATTATATGATGATCAGGGCTTTAGCCAAAATTACTTAATTTAACCCTCACAGCAATTCTGTGAGGTGGATGTTATCACCCCTACTTTTCAAATGAAAAACTATCACTTGGAAAATATTAAGGAATTTAAAGTTTCATTGCTTATAAGTGACTGAGTAATTTTATCCTGGTGTTCTGACTTCAGATGTGTTCAGTGTACCTTGATGCTCAGATCAAGTGTCACTGTTTATGGAAAACTGTTGCCGACCCAATCCTCCACATTCTTTCTCCTAGAGACCCGTGGGGTTGTATTTACTGCTGAAGAATTACTTTATACACATAAACATGTGCATGTCTGAGGTTTCTCTCATTGGACCCTCTTCCATCCTGAAAACAAAGACCCTGTTCTATTTATGACAGTGCCAGCAATGTTTAGAACGGGTCGCCTGTGCACATGTTTATATGCACCCACATTGTATTTAGTAGCGTGCTTGCTGATAAAGGATGAAGAGACTTAGTGTCCAGTTTGAGCTTCCAGACATGTTAGCTATGTGACTTTGAACAAATTTTATTTTTTTCTGAGCCAGATCCTATCTAAATTTCAGAGGTTGGAAAGATTGGTGGGGGTAATGTAAGACAAGAAAAAGAGTTCTAGGCCGGGTGCGGTGGCTCACACCTGTAATCATAGCACTTTGAGAGGCCGAGGTGGGCAGATCACCTGAGGTCAGGAGTTTGAAACCAGCCTCAACATGGAGAAACCCCGTCTCTACTAAAAATACAAAATTAGCTGCGTGTGGTGGTGCATACCTGTAATCCCAGCTACTCGGGAGACTGAGGCAGGAGAATTGCTTGAACCTGGGAGGCGGAGGTTGCAGTGAGCTGAGATCGCACCATTGCACTCCAGCCTGGGCGACAAGAGTGAAACTCTGTCTCAAAAAAGAAAAGACAAAGAGTTCTATTTGTAGAATGCTTCTCTTTGTCAGGTACTGCACTAAACCCTTTAGAAGAGTTAGTCTTTACCAGAGCCTCCGTGATAGGGATCCTATGGGGTTTGAAATGACTGTCTTGCCCGAGGTTACAGAGCCAAGAAATAGTATGTAGAGACAGGGCTCAAACCCACCTACCTGAAAAATGCTTTTTTATGTGGAAATTCCATGTCCAAAGGTAGTAGAAACAGCTGAAGGAATCTTGGGAGTTCTCAGCTAAAGGGTTTTAATGTTAAGTGTTAAATTTGTGTTTTGCAGTCTGCTAGGAATCAGCAGCTTTTTCATTTCCTTCATTTACAGGCATTGCTCTCTAAAATTGCTTGTATTGCAGGACCAGAAGTCAAGCATCTGATCTAAGTGAAACTCTGAAAGCCTCTTTCTGACTATGCTTCCAACAGAACTATGGGTACTGTTGCATAGCTGAAGGCAATATTGTATGAGGTTTGAGCCCAGATTTTGGAATAGGTAACTGATAATAATGTTCCTCATATTGAGTCAGTGAGGATTTTTGCAGACACTTTGTGGTGCTTAATTTTATGTGACAATTTGACTGGGCTAAGGGATGCCCAGAGAGCTGACACAGCATTATTTCTGGTATGTCTGTAAGTGTGTTTCTGGAAGAGATCAGCATTTGAACCAGGAGACTGAGTAAAGATCATCCCCTTGTGAATTTAACCTAAAATTAGAAAAGGAAAAAAAAGGATCACTCTCACCAATGTTGGTGGTGATCATCTAATTTGCTAAGAGCCAGGTTAGATAAAAAGGCAGAGGAAGAGTGAATTTACTCTGAGCTGGGACTTCCATCTTCTCCTGGCCTTGGACATTGGTACTCCTGGTTCTTGAGCCTTTGGACTCAAGTTAGGACATGGAACATTGGCTCCTCTGGTTCTTAGGCCTTTGAGTTTGGACCAGAACTACGCCATTGGCTTTCCTGGGCCTCTGGCTTGCAGATAGCAGTTTGTAGGACTTCTCAGCCTCTGCAATTTCATGAGCCAACTCCTCATAATACCTCTCTTTTGATATATCTATATATATTATATTGGTTCTGTTTCTGTGGAGAACCTTGATGAATACAAAAGGATAACTGATAACAATGCTCCCTTGACTGAGTTAGTGAGTAATTTCATAATGAAAAGTTAACGTGCTTTCTGGGCTTGAAGAAATCTTTCTTTAAAAAATAAGTATAAAAATTAAACTTGAGCATAACAACAACAAGAACAAACAACAACAAAACCCTTTGGTTACAATAATTCCATTACTGTAAAGTAATACACTGCCTCTTATCCAAGCCTGCTTTTGGATGTTGAGGTTCCACTGAGACAGCCTAAGGGTGTACAGCATTTTGTACAGTGCTTTATGTGAGGGTAGGTGCTTAATAAGAATTCATTGAAAGAAAATCAATATGTACAGATGACTCAAACAATTTGAAGTTGTTTCATTCAGTGACATTTGCTTTTTTATTTTAATTTTACTTTAAGTTCTGGGGTACACGTGCAGAACGTGCAGGTTTGCTACATTGGTATACATGTGCCATGGTGTTTTGGCGCCCCATCAACGTATCATCTAGGTTTTAAGCCCCACATGCATTAGGTATTTCTTCTAATGCTATCCCTCCCCTTGCCCCCAACCCACCAACAGGCCCCAGTGTGTGATGTTTCCCTCCCTGTGTCCATGTGTTCTCATTGTTCAACTCCCACTTATGAGTGAGAGCATACAGTGTTTGGCTTTCTGTTCCTGTGTTAGTTTGCTGAAAATGATGGCTTCCAGCTTCATCCATGTCCCTGCAAAGGACATGAACTCATTCTTTTTTATGGCTGCATAGTATTCCATGGTGTATATGTGCCACATTTTCTTCATCCAGTCTATCATTGATAGGCATTTGGGTTGGTTGCAAGTCTTTGCTATTGTAAATAGTGCTGCAGTAAACATACTTGTGCACGTGTCTTTGTAGTAGAATGATTTATAATCCTTTGGGTATATACCCAGTAATGGGATTGCTGGGGCAAATGGTAATTTCTGGTTCTAGCTCCTTGAGGAATCACCACACTGTCTTCCACAATGGTTGAACTAATTTACCCTCCCACCAACAGTGTAAAAGCATTCCTATTTCTCCACAGTCTCTCCAGCATCTGTTGTTTCCTGACTTTTTAATAATTGCCATTCTAACTGGCATGAGATGGTATCTCATTGCGGTTTTGATTGGTGTTTCTCTAATGACCAGTGATGATGAGCTTTTTTTCATATGTTTGCTGGCCACACGTATGTCTTCTTTTGAGAAGTTTCTGTTCATATCCTTTGCCCACTTTTTGATAGGGTTGTTTGTTTTTTTCTTCTAAATTTGTTTCAGTTCCTTGTAGATTCTGGATATTAGAGACATTTGCTTTTTACTAGAGGAAAATGCCTTTATTCTGGGATTCTTAGTATGAGGTCTATAAACTGTTACAATCCTATAGATGAGTTTCATGAACTAAAAAATCTTCTGCACATTTGCCAAATTGTACATATAATCATCTTTTTAAGAAACCAAGTTCATAATTTTTATCAGAATCTCAAAGGTATTTTCCCTTCATACTCACTTTAATGCGCACCCTTCCAATATCTTACACCTCTTAAATCCTACCTGAATTGGTATCTGTCCACTTACCTACCTAGAAGAGAGTTTCTTTGTTATGCAACAAACACTGCAACTGTAATGCTAAATGAAAAAAAATTTTGATTTATGTAAGCTGGCCTGTGTCATTTTTGTGATATCTGGCCTTACTTCTAAGATACTCTAAAATCATTAGAGATAACATGACTGTGGGCCTGAAAAGTTTCTATAGGTATTTTCTTTTTGAACCATGTACTAAACATGGTTGAGTAAAGATAATTTGTCTGTCAGCCTTACTAAAGATAAAATGGAATGCGGAGGTTGGTTGCTCAAGAATGAATCATCTCCTTTCCGCTAGAATTATTCCCCTCAGCAAAAGGTATGCTGTGCTTAGTTGAGAAAAACGTGGAAGCTGCTAGAGTTTAGGTTATAGAATTTTTAGTCTCTATCATTCAACACTTGAAATAGAAATGTTCTGGTAGTGAAGCTCACAAAAATATAAGCAATTCTCATAAAGACACAGGAAATTTAATGTGTGTGATTATTTCCACTATGTTAATTTATAGCAAAAAATGCCCTATTTTTTTTTCTGTCCACTTTGGAGTTGAAAGGAATATTTTTAAAAACCCAAGTTAATGGAATTTTTAAACCTGTTTTGATCGTGAATATTTTAGTCTAAATATTTCTCTCTGGAAATAATCAAGATTGTTTACAGTTTTAAAGTTGTTTCAGAACAGTATCAGGATTAATTAATACAGTTAATATGTCAAATTTCTTTTGAAATATTCAAGCTTTGTTTGAGTTTTATTTTTCTGCCCTGGATGCCTGAGAAATTGAAAGAGTGTAAGAACAGTTGGCATAGACCGTTCCTTCTTGAATTCAGTTAAGCTTATCACAAACTATGTCATGGCCAGAGCTTAACGCGTTGTTCCCCTTCCAGAAAACTATTTGCCAAATATAACACAGTTCAGATGGTGGGAAAACTGTGAAGTGTTCACATTTAACCTAGACTTCTCCCCCAGTGTACAAGTTTAGAGATGAAGAAAACATGCTGATAAATCAGCATACCTGCCCGCCACCTCCCCCACTTCTGAAAACCACAAAAGCAGAAGCAGCCATTATTGGATCCTTGACGTGGAGTTTTCTGCTCTGAGCCTATTTGGAGCTGTCGGTTAACAATTTGAAACAACATGTGAGGGTGAAGGGTGCCTGGATGGATAACTATGAATGTTATTTAAAAAATATGATGCTGCCTAAAGACTACAGCCAGCTATCTGGCCTGTGAATATGGAGACTCTTTCATCTTCATCTCATTTGGTAATTAGCACACTGACCCTGTGCAGACTAGAAGCATAAAAAAACATTTTGAAAAGTGCAGAGGAAGAAGGAGGATTAAGACAAACATTTATATAACCAGGAAAAATGACCCAGGAAAGACGGGAAATCTGGTGACACTCTGTTTATCCACAGCAATGTTAAAATAGTTTGCAAGTGAAACAAAGCAGATCCCTTGAATAAATCACTGAGAAAGTAGAAGGATCGACCAACAGCCAAGAGCATGTCACGAGCTATCCGTGTGATGTGATCCTCCCCTATTATACCAGACTGATGGCTTTCCATTGAATATCACCTCTCTCTTTTGTCTCTCCAGCTTTTTCCATCATGGAATTATGTGAAAGTGGGCTGCTGCAAATAGGAATTGGAAGGGGTTGAAGACGGCATAAATTATTAGGAAAGGGGAGAGTATCAGGATGTTTGGGCTCTAATTAACACCCAAACATTAATTTAAATCAGAGGCAGTTTAATGAATGTTGAATATCTGAAAAAAAAAAACTTCATAGCAATTTCATGAGGGGCCAAATCTCAGTTGTTTTTCTAGGTCATCTGCCCTATGAGAAGATTTGCTCTTCTGAGGTTAGCAAAATTGATGTTGGTCTCTGTCTAAAAGCTGAAGCAAGTCAGGTGTGGTGGTGCACGCCTGTAGTCCCAGCTACTTGGGAGGCTGAGGTGGGAAGATCACTTGAGCCCAAAATTCAACTCCAGCCTGGGTGACATAGCATAGACCCCTGTCTCTTAAAAAATCAAAAGCTGAAGCATACGAGCTATCAGAAAGTTAACTGAACTTTCTTAACTTTTATATAAGTGGCTTTGGTTCAGTGCCAGGTAATTATCTCCAGGGAAAGATAAGCTCTTTTGCAAGCAGTTTTCAAAAGTTTGATGGTCTAACTGCTTGCCAGTTAGATGCTAAGAGCCCTAGCCTGGCATGATGAAGGATGCCGCTTATTTGTAAACCACAGTCTCCTGCCATCAGGATTCCAAGAGAAGTCTGTGGAATGGTTTACGTGGACTTTGCATTTATGCATTCATTTATGAATAGAATTGCTCAGGTGTGGAAGAGACAAGCAAACAACAGTTCCTTGTCCTCAAGAAACTCATCATCTGTTAGAGAAGTAAAAATTTAAATAATCATACAAATTGAGGAAGTACAAAATGTGAAAAAGACTAATTAAATGACAAATTAGCATTTTAAGTAATAATTGCTCTGAATTCAAGGGAGGTAGAGATCAAACAGGCTAGAGTAATCATGAAAGTTTTTGTGGAAGACAGGGGCCTTTCATACCACCTCACATTCATATAGTGCTTTATGGCAACGTGGATTTTACATACATCATCTCTTATTTGAGTTTCACGTTTTTACTGCCATTTAAAGTTGAGGAAACTTAGGCGTCGAGAGAGAGGAAATACTGGCTAACTTTCACACAGGTAGTAATGAGTCCTCACATCCAAGTGTTTTACTTAAAGTCCAAGACTATTTCTGCAGCTCTGGGGCCTCCTTAATAAATAGGTAATATGCTTAATCTTCATTACTTGAAATTTGCCAACTGCTCATGTTTATTTGCAACCCTCAAATCAATACTTGTGATCCATGTGCAGTCATTTGAGGTCATATGCAGAGGGGTGAAAGAGTTCACTCGCCCAACGGGCACACTCCTAGCTGAGGCCAAACAAGGTGACACTCTGCCTTATTTCTGTTCTCATGCTATAAACAAGTGTCCTTCTTGCAGTCTACTTAGTGCCAGACTTTTAGCATTTTTGTACTTTTTGTTGATGATTTCCCTGTTTAAACATCCCCCAAGCATAGCGTTGGAGTGCTGTCTAGTGTTCCTAACCACAAGGGGACTGTGATGTGTCTTGTGGAGAAAATGTTGTGTTAGATAAGCTTCATTCAGGCATGGTCACGGTGCTGTTGGTTGTAAGATCAACGTTAATGAAATAACACTATATATGTTAAATATGATGTCGTTAAACAGAAACACACATAAAACAAGGTTATGTATTGATCAACTGACAAAAATGTTGTGACCAGAGGCTGGAAGGAACCTAACCCTGTATTACCTCTAAGAGCAATTGTTTCGTATTCACTAATTAAGTGTCCAAGGTGACTTTATAGAACATAACTACCACAAATAACAATCATTAACTGTACTTACATTGAGTGGAAAAATGTTGGGAGGCTATTGTAGGCAAGAAAAGAGTTTGAGCAAACAAATCGAGTTGGATCAATTAATCATTGTTTAAAATAGAGAACAGGCATTGCTAACTGGAATCAAGGTGCAAGAGCAATTGCAGTAGATAAGGTTTAAGATGCCAGATTGTGGGGGGTCCATTATATCCAGCTGATGATTTTGGACTGAATCTTGTAAATGGAGTTGGAGCAAGGATGTCATAAAAACCTCTCTGGGAGAAAAAGAATTTGGTAGGGATGAGCAGGAAGAATTGGGCTGGGAAAAAAGGCAGCAAGGAGAGTTCTCGCTATGCACCCGCCTCAGCTGACAGGGATTTATTGGTGGAACAGGAAGCCAGTCCTCTCCAGGACTTGATGGTTGATACTGAAGCCACAGAGTGAGGGAGAAGCCGACAGAGGTGAAGCCATTTCAGGGAACTGGAGGAAGGTCGGGGAGAAAATTCAAAATAACAAGGAAGGCAATTTAGGAAAGATCCTTAACTGAATGAGGAGCCAGTGTAAATTTTGAAGTCTGTGGGTGGTGTGGTTACACTCCTTCATGTGTGTGAAAACAAGGTTCTGAGAAGACTAGGCAACCCCAGGGGTAGCCATGGAGACTGTGGAAAACAATTCCAAATATGTGTGTTTAGTTTCGGGAGCTGGCTCATCTGGATCCCTGTGTAATTTAACAGTTATAGCAAATTTCTAAGTCAAGAAGAACCAGATTATTCCTTGTTAGGCTTATCTTTTCTTAGGGCTATTATTTGAAGTTCATCGTTTTCCATTCAGTTTCAAATCTTGTATCAGAACACATGTATGCTCACACAAGCACACGCGCGTGCGCGCACACACACACACGTACAAGGTGTTCTGTGGCACTCAATGAACCATGTCAGTACAGTACATAACAGCTGCAAAAAAAAGTCAACGGCTGCTCCGAAATCACAGTGGGCAATGTCTGACATATTGAGAGTGGCAGCTTCAGATTTCTGAGGCGGGCTGCCCTGAAGCAATCTCTTAATATTTATCTTGTAATATTTCCGTTAAAATTGACTTTCAAAAAGTAAGTGGAATGAAACTACTCATGAGTCACTGAGGCTTTATTTTTAATAAACCTGGATAAGTATGCCTCTCTGGGTTTTTAATTTCAGAAGAATTAGGCATCAAGATAAGTTAACATGACACTCATGTTTTTCCTCTGCGACTGAAAGTTTTTCAGTCTTGACCAGGAATCTCAAACTACCAATGTGAAAATAGGTCTCTCATCAGGAATTGAGTTTTGCCCTAGAATTCTCAAACTTAAATACAATTTCCTCAGGAAAGACTCTCCTTCATCCTCATTTAGAATCAATCATTGCCTCCTTAAACTCCTTCAGCTCTTGCCTGCATTAGACTATGGTGCTTTTCATCATCTGATTAGTTTTAGCAGTGTTTGTATATGTGTCTTTTCTCTTGATTGTCAGCCCCTGCAGGTCAAAAGCCATATTTTGTTTATCTTTCTATATCCCACTCTCCCTGGTGTAGTTTTTTGCTCAAAGGAGGTACACTGTTGAATTGCTTGGGAATAACTCACCCACCACAGAAACATCGGTTCTAAGTAATCCAGTTGGTGTTACTAGTCATCTGAGGCTGCCTGTAGGTGAGAATGAGTTTCTCGTCTTCTTTGTAACAAAGAAGATATATTTTGTGAAATAATGTCTAATTATTTGAATAATGAGAAATGATATCAATGGATTAATCCTTTCTGCAGGAATTTTTTTTTTTTTTTTTTTTTTTTTTTTGCCTAAGCAACGTGTTATACAGGGCAGCCTCAAAGATTAACAAAGAAAACGTGGTAATTCTGAGGAGGGTCTACTAGGATTACAGGAATGAGGGTTCACTCTTTGGGAGGGAAAAACAAAAAAGGGGAGGAAAATGGGAAATGGAGAGCTTCTTTATAGATTATTTTTAAGGTCTCAATTCTGCTAATGACATCCACATGACTTTATTTTAATTAATTAATTCACTTATTTATTTTCCTGCACTTCCCAGTAACAAACACATAACTTTATGTCTACATAAAGACGTCCTTGGTTTACCTCCCTAAGACACGCACAGTCAACACAGGGAGTTAACCATATCAAGTATATGTCTAGGGCCACAATTCAGCTTTCAAACACATCTCATCTTCTGCCTTTCATTGAATTCACATGCTTTTCAAATAATACAGAAATAACATTAGAAACAGAGTCAACTCATATGAGTTCATTTTTCTTTATTTTGAAACTCACCGTGACTGACAAAGTCGCTAGCTTTGCATTTCTTACTTATACTCCCTACATTCTTGCACCCACTCAACCACTCAACCAGTGTTTGTGGAGTGAGCACTCCATGCAATGCCCAGGGCTAGCCAAAGAGATAAACAAATTTCACAGTCACAGACTCAGGTGTCAGTCAATGTAATGTTAGATTCCTATAATCAACTTGATTTCTGAGTGCAATCCTTCCTGATACAGAAGTAGTCAAGGAACTTTGAAGTAAGCTCAGTCAAATTTATGGATTTCTCGGTGTATCCAGGTTTGTATTTCACTTACTTTCTTAGTTTACTCTCTTTTTCTCTCTCTCTCTTTCCTCCCTGAGTTGATTCTGTCAGCCTCCATCCCTGTTGTAACCATTGAGATGTCTGGAAATATGCCTTAATTAGAACCTAAGTAATCTTTTGCCTAATCTCTTGCCATACCGACAGGTCATACTCTTATCTCACCAACATCTCATAAAATCCAGAATGGACCACATTCCTACTGTATTTCACAGAATGAAGTGGAGACTCTCTAGCATTGCATTTGTCAGAATCCTTGTCTAACGGAAGAGATAGCCTTGTCTCCCACCCTATCCCTTCACAGACTGGAAGCCAAGGGGTATATTTCTTTTGTCTCTTGGTTTGACTCTGCAACCAGACTCTTTTCTCCTGTATCTTGACTTCATTCCTTGCTGTCTGTTCTACACCAGCACTTGTTGTTGTCAACTTCAACCTAGTATTAGGGCCTTGCTTCCAGATCACTCCTTTTACTTGATGGTTTATGTATTAGTCAGTGTGGGTTGCCATAACAAAATACTACAGACTGGGGGGCTTACACAACAGAAATTTATTTTCTCACAGTTCTGGAGGCTGGAAGGCCAAGGTCAAGGCGTTGGCAGCATTGGTTTCTCCTGAGGCCTCTCTCTTTGGCTTGCAGATGGCTGCCTTCTCACCGTGTTCTCACACGGTCTTTCCTCTGTGTGTGAATATCCCTGGTCTCTCTTGTGTGTTCAGATATCCTGTTATAAGGGTGCCAGTCAGACAGGATTAGGGTCTACCCTAAAAAAAAAAAAACGCTCATTTTTAACTTAATCACTTCTTTAAAGGCCTTATCTCTGATACAATTTCATTTTGGAGTACTGGGGGTTAGGGCTTTAATATATGAATTTTGAGGGGACTCAATTCAACTCATAACAGTTTGCTTTCAAAGTTGTTGACCCAGGATGATAACCCATCTTTGATTAACGATTAACCTGTTTTTAGCAATGCAATAAAAAAGGCCTATATGCTTTCCATTGAAAATAATTCTTAACCTGTGGGGGTTTTTTTTGTTTTTGTTTTTGTTTTGTTTTGTTTTTTTGTTTTTTTTTTTAGACAGAGTCTTGCTCTGTCGCCCAGGCTGGAGTGCAGTGGCACGATCTTGGCTCACTGCAACCTCCACCTCCCGTGTTCAAGCAGTTCTCCTGCCTCAGCCTCCTGAGTAGCTGGGACTACAGGTCTGCACCACCACGCCTGGCTAATTTAGTAGGGACGGGGTTTCACCATATTGGTCAGGCTGGTCTTGAACTCCTGACCTTGTGATCTGCCTGCCTCAACCTCCCAAAGTGCTGGGATTAGAGGAGTGAGCCACCATGCCCAGCCTAACCTGTGTTTTTATAAGGAGTTCATTCACTGTAGTAGACACCTTCCAATTGCACTGAAAGATTATATTTCAATTAGTTAACATCTCTAAACACATGAAACATTAACGTGGTATGTGTAATTGTAGAAGATTTTCTCTTTCTTCCAGAAGAATTGATTACCACCAAAGGAAGAACACCAGATTTACTTGGTTAGTGCTTTGATATTGTATACCAAATTCTTTTTTCCTGGAAAACAAATAAAATGAATGACACTATGGTTGGAACAGTATTCATGCTGTAAAACTGTCACATGAGTTGGTTGATACAAAGTAAAGAGTAATTTAATAAATGATTTTTAAAGGCTACATTGAAATTGGAAAAAGATTGAAAAAAATCACTATTTTGGTGGAGGGGGATAATGCTTTTATGTGTTTACATTTTCCATTAAGGCTGTCAAATGAAAAACAAACCCTGAGAATTCTAGATCAAAGGGACCTTAATATGATGACTCTTCTAAGTGTGGTGAAGGATGGAGCTGCTGTTTCACTTTTAGCACAGCTTGAAGTCCAGCCTCTCCTCTCTGTGTTAGATAAAGTGCCTAGGAAGGGAAGGGGACACTTCAGAAGTCAGTAATGATAGGAAACAGGATAATGAGAGCCACATTTACTGAGGGAACATTTTCATTAGACAGCTCATGACTTGAAAGCAGCAATCATTTAATAACCCTTTCTGCTTCTCTCCAGCCACCAGCCCCACTGCCCCTGCTTCCACGTGCATTTTTTTTTCAGTGACAATTCTTTTTTTTTCTTTATTCTAAAAAAAACAAAAAAACCAAAAACAGGCTACATGTGCAGAACGTGCACATTTGTTACATAGGTGTACATGTGCCGTGGTGGTTTGCTGCACCTATTGACCCACCCTCTAAGCTCTCTCCCCTCATCCCCCACCCACAACAGGTCCTGGTGTGTGTTGTTCCCCTCTCTGTGTCCATGTGTTCTTAATGTTCAACTCCCACTTATGAGTGAGAACATGTGGTGTTTAGTTTTCTGTTCCTGTGTTAGTTGGCTGAGGATAATGGCTTCCAGCTTCATCCATGTCCCTGCAAAGGACATAATCTCATTCCTCTTTATAGCTGCATAGTATTCCACAGTGTATAGGTACCACATTTCTTTTATCCAGTCTGTCATTTGTGCGCATTTGGGTTGGTTCCAAGTCTCTGCTATTGTGAATAGTGCTGCAATAAACATACGTGTGCATGTGTCTTTATAGCAGCATGATTTATAATCCTTTGGGTATATACCCGGTAATGGGATTGCCGGGTCAAATGGTATTTCTGGTTCTAAATCCTTGAGGAATTGCCACATTGTCTTCCACAATGGTTGAACTAATTTACATTCCCACCAGCAGTATAAAAGCGTTCCTATTTCTCCACAGTCTCTCCAGCATCTGTTGTTTCCTGACTTTTTAATACTTGCCATTCTAACTGGCATGAGATGGTATCTCATTGTGCTTTTGATTTGCATTTCTCTGATGATCAGTGATGTTGGGCTTCTTTTCATATGTTTGCTGGCCACGTAACTGTCTTCTTTTGAGAAATGTCTGTTCATATCCTTTGCCCACTTTTTGATGGGGTTGTTTGTTTTTTTCTTCCACATACATTTTGAAGTTGCTTCATTGTACTTATTTTACTCTTATATCCTTAAAAAATTCATGACCAATTTAAATTGTACTTTTGTGAAGACATATTTGATCAAGTGCAGGTGTTCCGATTGCTAAATGCAGGAAACAGAATGTAAATAGTGAAAGCCCAGGGTCATTTTTCTCTAACAGAGCTCTCGCCATTCCCACTTTCCTTCTGGGTAAAAAGCGACGTTCCGTGAGGCTGAGGCATGGGGAATGGGTATTTGATTCAGTGCGGCAGTGTCTCTCTCCCTCAGCACAGGAAAAGAGGAATTTTGTATGATTTTGCCTTTTATATCATAAATGTTAACTTGAAACCTCAAATAACAGGAGGTACTCTTTCAATCTCTCAATCTCGAATGTTGTCATATTATTTACAGTTAGAACAGACATAGCCATCAAACAACACTAGCATGAAACCTTCTTCCAAGTCTCATTGCAGTGAAAATCCACTCTTCCCTCCCAACTTCATTCTTTTCCGTTTGTGCATCTTACAGGGGCCAGCAGATGAAGCTTTGCAATGTCATGGAAAGGAGCATTTCTGTCAGCTCTGTTTCAAAATCCAATAGGAAGAAGTATTTTTCTTTTCTTGCTCTTTCTTCCTCTCTTGTGGTTTTGGCTTTCTAGCTTGGTTGTTGAACAGATCCAAGGGGTTCAGATGAGATGTTCTTTCCTGTCAAACAGGATCCCAAAACCTTTTGAGGTTTCTCAAGGACTTGTCTCTATAAGCCGACGAGTCTGTTCTCTTTCTTCACTGTTGCCAGAAAAGTAATTAGGCCATTTTTCTAATTATAGTAATCTTCCCCAAATGGCATATAACTTCAAATCCAAATGCCATGTAAATTGGCCAGCAACATTCTGCCATGAAGCACTTTACCAAGACCATTTGAACGCAGCAGCTTTACTTTGTGTTAAGGCAAAGTTGTCTTCTCTATCCCAGTTATGACTGGGTTTTCTTTCTCAGTGTCTTGCTCAAGAGGTTACAGTATTTTTTTGTGTGACGAGCATGGACGGTAAGTATTCCTTTCAATGGCATTTTGTGTAGAGTTGTGTCTGTGGTGGACAAATTAAACTGCTTTTGGAAAAAAATGTTTATTCTCAGTAAAGCAGAACAAGATTAAATTGTTATCATGTTGCTATATCGACCAAAATCTCTACAGATAGAATGAGTTTCTCTGTGTCACACAACACAGAACTAGATTTTTCTTTCCTAAGAATAATCCCTTGTAATTAGCTTTCTCTATTATGCTAACCAAGGAGAAATTAGGTCCTGCTGGTAAGTTCTCTGGTCTGAAATATGCTCACAGCAGGTAAATTGCTACTTTTGCTTGTTCCATTTGTCAGAACAAAGTTTTCAAATAGTATATCCTCTAGAAATTTGATTTTTCTTTGCCTGATCACTCTCCTAGTTTTTCTGGAAGGGGTTACTGGACTGGGATAAGGACATGAGGGAGAAGTTTCTAGAAAATGAAACTGGGCACTGAAATAACGAAGAGTAAGGATGAATTTCTCCAGGAAATGACGAAGTGGATTTCTCTGGGAAATGATGAAGTTATGGTGATTGAAAAGAAGGAATAAAACTGGATAGGAATTCAAGAATGAAAAATAGAGTTGGCATTTAAAGTGCAGTGATGGGGGGGAGCAGGGAGGGATAGCATTAGGAGATATACGTAATGCTAAATGACGAGTTAATGGGTGCGGCACACCAGCATGGCACATGTATACATATGTAACTAACCTGCACATTGTGCACATGTACCCTAAAACTTAAAGTATAATAATAATAAAAAAATAAAAAATTAAAAATAAATAAATAAATAAATAAAGTGCAGTGATGATATGTCACAGTTACTGAGTGGCTTGTAGATGTTGCTTAACTTCATGGCACCAACCCAGACAAGTTTATTCCTTCAGAATAGCGCCGTCAAACCATTAAAACCTGGGTGCTTATGAGCAGAAGAGAGTGCATGAAGCAAAACGCCCAAGTTATTTTTCCAGAAATTACATTTAGTAAATCAAAGGCGGTGCCTTGGAATCTGCATTTTTGCAAGCTTGCTACGTCATTCTGAGGTGGTTCTTAGCCAACACTGTTCCCTATTGCTCTGGGGATTTTAAAGGATACAGACTGGCAGATCAGCTCAGAGCCCAGTTTGAAGCCCGTTCTACCAACTGAAGTAAGACAAGTGAATAATGCCATGCAGGCATGGCATTATCAAATGCCTGAATATCAAAGGTATACACCTTAATATCAAAGGGACAGAGAGAATAAAATGTGGCCAATGTCAGGTGGGATAGATTAGAAATTTTTTTTCTTTCTAAAAGCTATTCAGGGTGGAATAATGGCCTGCTAAAATGAAAATTAGATTGTTGAGAGCCATGCCATGAAGTATTTTAAGGGGGACAATTATTGAGATTTTCAGTAGAGAATAGTAAAAGGAAGTGGAGCTATAAATGGTTTTTAAGAGAATAGGATATAAAACTGTACATTTGTGAAAAGGGTACCGTTTTACAGTTGGGAAAGGCCTTAAGCCCTATTCTTCAGAGATGTTAAAAATATTAGAATGGGGGACTGGCCTTTCTGAAAGAAAGAGGACTTTTTTTTGAAAATAAAATCTATACTATTTATTATTATTTCTGTGGATCACCACCACAATATATACATTTCTTTGGCCACTGGCTGAATTTTGTTGTATCCTCCTTAGACTTCGAGTTAATCTTTCTCCTGGATTATATACCTGAAGAGCCTTAAAAAGTCACTTAGGACAAGAATGCTCATGTCAGTGAACCATAGAGTCTAAATTTCTTGATTGTCTAGAGGTAAAAAAGAGGGCAAAGGAACCTTGGATTTATTTAAATTTGAAATGTACTTTTGCATAAAAAATAACTTTCCAACCAACATTTCTTGTAGTCTGTTTGTAGTCACGTGCAGTAAACTCTTCTGGGATAGAAATTTTTAATAAAGATTCCTTTGTTGCAATACTTTTATGTTCAGGAACACCCTTATGAGAAGCCAATTTTTTAAAGGGGCATATAAACTTGTAATAAAAATGCTACTGAATTCTAGGAACCTACTTCTTCCAATAATCCCCATATTCCCTGCTTATCATCACCCTCATTAATCAACAGAATAGTCCAGTGAGACTGGTTGTTTTTTAGTAGAATAATTGTAATTTGTAAAGGGTCAAAAGGGATATGAATATAAAAAGATTATAGAAAGTTTCTTCAGCTCTACTGTCTTAATCCCTAAATAACCTTGAAGGGCACTAAGGCAGTACACTAGGAAGAATAATTGTCAAGCTGAGATATCAGATCCCAACTTCTGGAACCTGCAAATGTTACCTTATAAAGAAAAGGAGTGATTGTAGAGGTGATTCAGCTAAAGATCTTGAGATGGGGATATTGTCCTGGTAACTGGATGTACCCTAATTCCAATTACAAGTGTCTTTATAAGAGAGAGGCAGAGGGAGATTTGCTACACAAAGAGGAGGCAATGGGACCACAGAGGCAGAGACTGGAGTCATGTGGCCACAAGTCAAGGAATGCTGGCAACCACTAGAAACTGGAAGAGAAAGGAACAATTTTTACTTGGAGCCTTTGCAGAGAACATGGCCGTGTGGTCACCTTGATTTTCACTCTGTGAAACTGATTTCAGACTTCTCGTCTCCTGAATTGTGAGAGAATACATATCTGTTGTTTTGAGACTTCAAGCTTGTGTTAATTTGTTATAGCAGCCCAAGGCAACTAATTCAGGCAGTGAATTCTTCCCAAGCACCCTTCTTTTGACTTGTAACCTGGTTTGCAGCACAACAGTCATCTGAGAAACTTCTTAACAATTTTGAATTCCTGTGGCTCATCACAGGTATACAGAGAATCAGAATTTTTAGGAATAGGATCCAAGGATCTGTATTTTCTCACAGACTGCCTAGGTGAGATTCTGCTGTGCACCAGGTTTGATAACCATTTCACTAGGATGCTCTATTAGTTTCCTATATCTGCTATAAAAAAAATCACCACAAATGTAATGGCTTAAAACAACACGAGTTTACTCTTAGGCATTTCTGGAGGTCAGAAGTTCAAAATTAGTTTCATTGGGATAACATCAAGGTGTCAGCAGGGCTGATTACTTCTGGATGTTCTGAAGGGAAGATCTGTTTTCTTGCCCTTTTCGCTTCTAATGGCTGCTTATACTCCTTGGTTTGTGGCCTCTTTTTGCCATCTTCAAAGCACATCGCTCCAGTTTCTGTTCTGTCATCACATCACCCTCTGACTCTCACTTCTGTGAACCTCTTATGAGGACCACTGTGATCACATTAAGCCCACCTAGGTCCTCCAGGATAATCTTCTCATTTTAAGATCCTTATCTTGATCACATCTGCAAAGTCCATTTTGCCATATGAAATGACATTTTCAGGTGCCTGGAATTAGGATGTGAATATATTTGGGGAGCTATTATTATTCAGTTCACCACAGACCCCATGATAACACCTCATGTAGAAACCATAGATGTAAATGAGCTTCAATAACAGGGGGTCATGCTTAATTCATGATGTATTCACCTGCCTTTTTTGTGCTTATTTTTTTTAAAAGGCATTGGAATAAAAACATTTACATATGACTATTATCTTTGATACTTTAGTGGCAGATAACAAAACATGCAAAGCTGCTGATTTCATGAAAGTATTATTATTACAACATTACAATTGTTTTATTTGATTTTATTTTTGCCTTTGCTCGAAACTCTCTCATGAACAAATTAATTTAAATGTTGAAAAAAGGGGAGTGGCCAGAAGGGAAGCTTTTCACATTCCAAATTGTCATCATTCAAATAAATACATGTTCTAAGTAAAAGCACAATTCTTGCTCTGCAAATGTAGGTTTAGGCCATACCAAACAAAAATTCACATAAATAAAAACTGAGCATTACTATGCAAATGTAATCATAAGACAAGCCCTCAAGGGCCCCTTTTCTAACAGTTTACCCCCTCTAAGCACTTCTTTATAAAACTTCTCAGGCTGTACTTTCTGTATCTTTTATTTAATATAGAATACCATAGTTGAAGTAAGTGGTAATAGACACCACAGAACATGTAAATGTAATTTCTTTACATTTTATGTTGATTCTGTAGTGATGTCTCCTTTTCTCATAACTCATGGTAATAACTTGTGCTTTTTTAAAATTAATCTTACAAAGCTATACATTTTTAATAGCTGCATCCCACAAATTCTGATATGTCTTATTATCATTTAGTTGAAAGTATTACTTATATAAATTGCTTTTTTGCTGACCCATGGATTATTTAAAAGTATATTGTTTATTTCAACCCCTATATACAATATATATCCTTAATATTTTAGAGACCTTAAATTAGTATATTTTTCATTTCCAAAATAATCCTGAAATTATAGCACATATTATTTCATTTACCGTCACCTTTCTTCTTTTGTGCTATAATGGCCATATATTTTAATGAAATTTTTTTTTTCCTGGGTATAGAGTAAGAGCTTGATGATGATTTTCTTTTAGCACTTTACAAATGTTAATATGTTGCCTTCCTACCTTCATCATTTTTACTGAAAATGATTCATCAGCCCTGGTGCTGTTAATATTTCTTTAAAAGGAGTGTGTCTTTTTCCTTTGGCCACTTTTAAAAATTTTCTTTGTTGGATGTGCCTAGGTATGCTTTTCTTTATATTTGAACTGCTTGAATCTCGTAATATGTGTTGAATTCATAGTCTGAAGATTTTCGTCAGCTTTCCAAAATTGTTATTTAGGACCTCTTTAGAGATTGCTTTTGGTCTAGTCTCTCATTCTTTTTCTGAGATTCTAATTGTGTACATTTTAGGTCTTTTCACTTGGTTTCGTATGTTTCTTGCGGTTTTTTTTCTGTATTTTTCATCCTCTTTTCTCTTTATATTTTAATCTTGATATTTTCTACTCATCTATGTTCACTATTCTTTTTCTCTGCTTTGTCTAATTCGCTGTTACATTCATCTATCCCATTCTTAGTTTGGGCTATTTTCTAGAATTAAAATTTATCTTTAAAAAATAAACTCTAGTTCTTTGGTCAAATTCTCTATCTTTGTTTGTATTTTCTTGAGCATATTAATTATTGATATTTTAAGTTTTTTCTTAATAATGTCACTATCTGGGTTACCTTTATATTGTCCACCCACTCACCCCAATTTTTAGTCTCATGATTGTTTTCTGGCTTCTTGGTAATTGTTAAATGAATGCTGGACATTTGTATAAATATTTCTAGAAGCTCTGGCTTATGCTTTATTCTTTCAGAGAGATTTTAATTTTCTTCTAGAAGGTAGTTGAAGCACAGGAAAATCACCTTGATCCAATCGAGTCCCAGTTTCAGTTTCACCTTTATCCAAGAGTTTAGTCCTTCAGTGGTATCAGCAGAAAGCCTGAGGTTTTTATCAGTGCCCTTCTTTATAGACAGACCCTATAACCCAAATTAATTTTTCCCCAGACTGCCAAAATATCTACTTTTTGACAATTTAGCAGTTTCTTTCTGATTGTTTCTTCAGCAACTTGCACTATACCATTAAGGAGTCAGCAAATAGCCAATTGCAGTGGTGCACTCCTGTAGTCCCAGCTCTCAGGAGGCTGAGGCAGGAGGAGCCCTTGAGCCCAGGAGTTTAAGGCCAGACTGGGCAACATAGTGAGAACTAGTCTTTAAAAAAATACAAATAACAAAAAGAGTCAGCAAATAATTTGAAATGGAAGTTGCACATAGAATTTTGAGGTCACTACTGCGTGGTTCTCTTTTCTTCAGTATCTTGGCCCCTCAAGTCCTGGCTGTGTTAGTATCTCTGAACTCCTATTTTTGTTTCTTCAGTTTAGAGATGCAGTGAGAAGTATTAAGCCACTCCTCTCTGTTTTGATTCTGTCCTTTCAACTGCGAAGTGTCAAATGTCCCGAAGGAACAAAGCAGTAGGCTAAGGTAGAGCTCCTCTCTATTTACTCTCTTCCCTTTAAGAGTTTGGCTCAGCCGGGCGCGGTGGCTCACGCCTGTAATCCCAGCACTTTGGGAGGCTGAGGAGGGCGGATCATGAGGTCAGGAGATTGCTACCATTTTGGTTAACACGGTGAAACCCCGTCTCTACTAAAAATACAAAAAAATTAGCTGGGCGTGTTGGTGGGCGCCTGTAGTCCCAGCTACTCGGGAGGCTGAGGCAGGAGAATGGTGGGAACCCAGGAGGCGGAGCTTGCAGTGAGCCGAGATCGAGCCACTGCACTCCAGCCTGGGCGACTGAGCGAGACTCAGTCTCATAAAAAAAAAAAAAAAAGAGTTTGGCTCTTTAGGTCTTGGTTGCTTTGGCTGCTTTCCAATGCTTTCAAGGAGCTTTTTTGTGTGTGTGTGTTGTTTTTCTTTTGTTTTTGGAGCAGATTAGTTTGGTACAAGCTGCTTTATCACAGCCACACACACACACACAAAAAAAAAAAAAAAAAAGAAAGAAAGAAAGAAAGAAAGAAAGAAACCTCCAGTTATTAGTTTTCCTAACCCGGCATTTCTTCAACTTATTTTTATAATAGGAACTTTTTTTTCTTTTGGTCATTGGATGAGCATTTCACAGAAGATCATTTAGGAAACACTACCCCAGCTGTGTCAGTCTATTTACCATTTCTCAAATGCACAAAAGTATTTTTTCTTTCATACTATTGAACTTCTTTCCTCACTGCCCAGAATGACCATGCCCATACTTCTTTTGTCTGCTGAAATCACACCAAACTCTACTTCTCTCATTAAGGATTCTGTGATTCTCTGAAGTTAAACAAAAACCATCCCAAATGCCATTAGATTCTTTGAGATGTAGGAGGTGCTTATGTTTTCTTTTTCTGGATAATGGGAGCCATGTAAATGATAATTTTTCTTTATGGGTCACCAGGAATTTCACTTTAGTAAAGTTTAATAATAAATGTATTAAGCCTATTATTTGTGTTGTTTTTAACTATTCTTGAGCTTTTATTCTGACTGGTATTTTCTCTAACTCTTATTAAGTATTTGTTTTTATATAGGTTCCTATTCATTTTTACAAATACTTTATAAAACAGACCAAGAGTAAATAATAACAATCAAACAAAACAAATTTCTTCTCAAGGCTGTTTCAATTAATTAAGTTGAACCTCATTTTCAATCATTTATGACTCATATTTTTCCACAACTAAATTGTAATTTTATTGATGGCATAATTATTTCTTTGCCTAGCACGTATACTTGGGGAACAAAACATTGTCTAGATTAATTTTGTGCTTTAGATTATTACAATTATTATTAATTTTGTGCTTTAGATTATTATAGTGGTATAAGCAGACCCTCTGGGACCCAGAGTACCTGGTTTGATTCTCACCTCTATCTCTTACTGCTTGAGATCTTGGGCAACTTGCTGAAACTCTTTTGCCTTATTTTATTCATATTTAAAATGGTCATTTGTTTGCTCTAGATTAAATAAATGGATACATATATATATAAGACACTGAGAAAAGTATCTGGCACATAGGAACTCCTCAAAATATTACATAGGCAATTTGAAAAATTGTTATAGTCTAATATTTGAAATGGTAAATTTTGTAAAAATATTTCAAAGTGCTAGAAGTTATGAAATGGCCCTGTAGTAATGTTCAAAATTTGCTAGCTTTGCAGTCATGTAGCTGTTACTATAAAAAGTGAATAAAAATACAGTTGCATTAAGAAATACAAAAAATAATTTCTTCTAAAGCTTGTATTTTAGCTTCCTTATACTGGTGGTAACACTTTCAGAAGAAGTAATAGGATTAGAATATTAGCATGCTAACACATTATTCATCAATGATTAAGCATGCTTTTTTAAATGTATCAATGATAAGTTTAGAAACCCCCGGTAGGGTAATGCTAACTTAACTAAAAGTCATATGATCTGTGTATTACTATTGGTTATGATCACTGACATTGTTTTAATAAATAATATTAGTACGTTATGTGTGTGATTGGCCATAGTAACCTGCAGATCCTTCCTTTGCCTGAGCTTACACTTTTTTTTTCTTTTTTTTTGAGACGGAGTTTCACTCTTGTCCAGGCTGGAGTGCAATAGCGTGATCTCGGCTCACCGCAACCTCTGCCCCCCAAGTTCAAGGGATTCTCCTGCCTCAGCCTCCCAAGTAGCTGGGATTACAGGCATGTGCCACCACACCCGGCTAATTTTGTATTTTTAGTAGAGGCAGGGTTTCTCCATGTTGGTCAGGCTGGTCTCGAACTCCTGACCTCAGATGATCCACCGGCCTCGGCCTCCCAAAGTGCTGGGATAATAGGCACAAGCCACCACACCTGGCCCTGAGCTTACACTTTTGTATGAATTCTCTGAGGGAAATTTGTGCCTCAAAAGTGCAAGGTAAAATAACTTTATTATGAGCTTAATGTTGGACCTAATCTTCATTGTAGGACTCTATTAAGCAAGACTGGAGGTTTCTGTTTTCTATACCAGGTGAACCTAAAGAACAAAGCCAGACAATAGATCTTTGCCTATTTTCCTTTACTCTTATGATGACAAATTTTGAAACTTATCATCCTGGGCCAGGTGCGGTGGCTCACGCCTGTAATCTCAGCACTTTGGGAGGCCAAGGCAGGCAGATCACTTGAGGTTAGGAGTTTGAGACCAGCCTGGCCAACATGGCAAAACACCGTCTCTACTAAAAATACAAAAATTAGCCAGCCATGGTGGTGCACGCCTGTAATCCCAGCTACTCGGGAGGCTGAGGCAGGAGGATCACTTGAGCCTGGGATATGAAGGTTGCAGTACAGCTCGATTGTGCCACTGTAATTCAGCCTGGGTGACAGAGTAAGACTCTGTCTCAACAAAAGAAACTTATCATCTTAATGGAAAAGAAGACCCACTTGGAACTACCATAGAAAACAAAGACAGAGTGAGTAAAAGCATTTGACCATATGCCTAGAGCCTGGCTGGTCTAGATTGCTGGCCTGGGGTTTCCCTAAGATAGGAGTAGCCTTAGCCAGTGAGAGAGAGCGCATAAAGATTTCAAGGAAAGCAAGATGACCAGGTCTTTGGAGTAGCTTGGGCTCAACGTGTTCTGACCCCCATGTAAAGAAGAGAATTGGAAAGTGAAGCCAAACAAATAGGTGCTTAGGCCTTCTCACTGGCCTTACTGGCATTCTGGCTGCATGAGTGGAAGAACAAGAAGTGTGGGAGAGTGAGAAAAAGACATAGGCATTGTTCTGATGGTGAATGAGACCTGGGATTTGTTGTAGTCACCTGGGCTTCTAGAAGGAAAACAATCTTAAAAAAAAGTGTTGTTCTGATAAGTGTGGAAACCTAACTTAGTGTTGTCTCCACTCACTAAAGCAATGGTGAAAACACTGTCCTGAATTTGATTGGTCCAGCTTAGAATTTCAGAGGATATCTTGTTTTAGGTCTGGAATCTTTATTGTAAAGGAGTGAAAAGGGAGTGGCTATTAAAGCCAATGGATGTTTTATAATTTAAAAATGTCTTCTACGTATAGTGGAGCCCTGTTATCAAAGCCCAAATTACCTCATTGAAAAAAAAAGCTACATAAACAAAATTGATAGTAAATGCTTCCAACAATTTATTTTATCACACACACATTCACAAATGTGCACACTGGTTCATTGAGCAATATTTTGTTATATTGTCAAGCTTCTATCAATATGCATGTATTAATTGGAGTTCAATTTTTTTGAATGTCATTATTCATAGTCTGCAGTTTCTAATTTTATTTTTTAAAAAGTGGAATGAGCTCTTAAATACATTTTTAGAGTAATACGAATTCAGGATCTTTCTAACTTTTTTTTTTCTCCTAAGTTTTGTTTTACCTATGTTTAACACAATAGAAATTGTTATTCTTAATTTTTAAAATCAACTCATCTTTATCATATTTTTTAACACACTCATATTTCAATGTTTTTTCATATTTACATTGCATCATTTATAAATTTAAATTGTGTAATTATGATAAAGTAGGGTAGGTATGCAAACAAATACAGCAGATTTTTATTATCAGTCCTTTAAGGAGCAGAAGTGCTTCTCAGTTCTGAGACTCTAAGGACTCTTGGACATTTCAGAGTGAATGAGGAATGTTGATTAATGGGGTAAAACATACATACTAACAGAGCATAAACAAGAAAAAGAGTTTAATAATCTAACATTTTAGATAAGTTATTTGCAAGTGGAAGTTGATCGTGATATAATTTTCAAGTCCTTTGCAAAATCCAGTGGCATTTTGTCTACACAGATTTTCCTGAGGCACTTTCTGCACAAATGCACACAAGTACGCACCTCCTGCCCCGCAACTTTCCATATCATCTTTTAGATCTGGCAAAATACTCTCTAAGGCTAGACCAATTTTGGCTCAAACCAGGTCTGAGCTGCTCTTTGGAATTTGGAAATATTTATATCTAAATTTGAGTTGGTTACATAGTCCAAGTTGGGGGAGTATAACAGAATGCATTCAGGTCTGAGAGCCCAGTCTGTGCGCACCCTAATAGGAAAGACACAATGGCAGGAGAGCACCATTAGTGCTTGAATATGTGCGCAGATTCACCACTAGCTTTTTGAAGCTTGTCCCTCTTTTTTTGTGGTTGTCTTATATATGTAGCAACTAGCTCTTTCTGTATTTGGCTGTGATAGAAAAGATAAAAATAAAGGTAGGGTTTTTAGATGATTTTTAATGCAATCTGAAGTTAGAAGCAGAATGTTAATAAAACATGGCACAGTAGAAAGCTTTCTCAATGAATGCTTTCAGAATAAGAATTTCTGTCTCATGTAGTCACTTACTCACTTAGCAGTGCTGTCAGAGTCTGAAGCCTGTGTGGGTGGCAGCTTCCAGGGAATATGAATATACATGAGTGTGTGAAAATAGGGATATTAAAGGTAGCTAAAACCTTGAGTCATTTAGTTTTCTATTTTCAACTTGGCCCTTAGGATAAAGCTGCACAACAAATTTAGGGATACCAAGTCGAAAACAAAATAACTAGAGTGTGCTGGATATTCCTAAACTTTATTAGATCTAAGAGAGCATACAAAACATAGTGATAAAAGAGACAGCGAGTGAGCTGTGTTTTAATAATTGAATATTGAATATTAAAGAGAGACTAGCAGTGTTTTTATGGATTTTCCTTGGACTTTCCTGTGAAGTATTAAATAGTTTCCACCCTAATTTTCTTGCATTTAATAATTTGCAATCAGTTCATGCATTCATTCACTGAGTAAATATGTAAGCACCGTCTGTCTGTGATATTGCACTATCCCAAGTCATTTAAAATCTGATTAAACAGCTGAGGGGAACAGGTAATGGTAACAGAACATGAGCATGGTCTAAGCAAATATTACAGAAGAGAAGAAGTGAGTTGGCACCAAATAGTCAATATGTCTTTTTGGCTTAATGCAACCTAGCATTACAGAGAGGGAGGACTGACAGTGACAAAGTAATCCCTTTATCACTGTGTCTTGGAGTTTAAGTATTTGCTTTTCCATTAGGAATTAAAGAAGGCTAAATTTATATTTTATAGCTTACAACTTTTAGAAAGGAAACTCTCCTTGAGCACAAGCAACTATGCCTTTTATTATTTTTTTCTAGGACTAGAGTTCCTTGTACTTATGGTTTGTTGACATGTGCCTGGCCTCTTGGAGTACGTGCGGTTAGTAATATGCAGTTTAGAAGTAACAGAAACTAGCTGTGAATCAGCTTACACAACTGGAGGAAAAACAATCAGTCATGACAGCAATAATTAGAATTCATCAAATTATATTCATATTCTCTCCTGTAACTTCTTTATTCTGATAATCTCCAATGCACATTAAGAGATAATTAGAGAAGAATTGTTCCATCCAACTGACATTTAGTTACTCATAAGCCATTGAACTGCTAGAGGCTGGACTATGTTGTCTTCTACAGTAGTTCATAATTAAGATGTTATAATGCACATAGACATTGTGTATGTATCTTTAAACATGCATAGGAGTTCATACTATATATTTCATTATGCCTAGAAATTTTTCATATTAACCTACCTTTTTCCCATTAGTTTTAAACAAGGAAAAAAGAAAAGCAGGAAAGCAGTGCAAATAGACGCCCGGTTTTACCCTGTGAGTTTTGGAGAATTTAGTCTTCACCAATTGCCAGATAGAAGAGTAGAAATTGATTTTCTCTGGTAGATTTATTTAGAATCAGCCTGGAAGCAACTTCTGACTTTTATTTTGTGGATGAGAGATTCCCATGACAGTGAATTAAGTGAACTGTGAAGGTCTTGGGTGCTAAGCCGGTGTCCTGCTGCTGAGCTGAGTTTGGTTGGTATTGCAGAGTAAATTGAAGCCAGTATAACAAGTCATTTGCACAATGTTAGACTAAAAATGCCTGTAAAAATCAAAGCACTCACATAAAAAAGATTCAACTAGAGAAATAATGGGACTCAATTTTGATGATCAAGATAATCATCATAGAAGATTTTAGGAGGGCAGCACAAACGTCTCACATGATGAAGAAGGAGACTGATAGGATGGAAAGATGGCTGGATTCTCAAATAGGGGAATGAATCAAGAGAAGTAAGAACTTTGAAATGGCAGTCTACTTGAGATCGTACACATAAATGCATGTTTGTGGGAAAAGTCTACTGCTTGCGAACACATTTGTTAGTGAACCAAAAATGCCCTGTGGGTTAAAGCATTTCCCCACCCATCAGCAACTGAGGACAGCAAAGTACATGTTTAAAAAGGAAATTAAGTTCAATAGCTTCTGGTATGTTTGAATGGGAACATACATCATTTTTGCAAAGCTTCAGTGATATTCTTTAAACTGACAGCAGGTCTGGCCACATTTCCTTCAGTTTCACATAATGATTGAACTTGTGAACTCTCCTGGCTTCAGACATTTCAATGGTGTTGGCTCTTTTCAAACCTTCAGCTTGGAGGATTTCTCATAAATTTTATTTGTTTTTATTGTGAATTTTTAAAATTATTTTATCCAGTTGCTCATTGTTGGTGAAAGCAATGGAAAAAGTTACCGTTCATACTCTTGGTCTTTTTGGGTTAAATGATGTCACCCAGCACTGATCGGGGTGGGGGTGTGTGGGGAAAGCGATGGAAAGAATACTGTGAATCATACACAGGCTACGGGACCAAGAAGGTGAACGCTTGCATGTCTGGCTGTGAGTAGCTCCAAAGAGAAATTAAAATTTCATTTATTATCAAAAGAGGGACTATGTCTCTTCTGAATACATTAGAATGTGGTTTTTACTCTCATTGTGACAATCTTACCCACTAATACCCATCAAGAACACATTCATTTCTAGGAAATGTTGTTTGGAATACTTGGAAGAAAATTCTCTTTGCTTCTCCATGGAACTACCTCTTAGCTATCTGTGCAAACAAAGAATGGCTTCCCCTTCCTTTCATTTTACACCTGCATTCTATATGATAATGGGTAGTGTATGAGCATTTCAAAAAACTACCCACAATATTTCAAATTATCATTAATTGTGTAGAAGGTTTTTTTCCTCTCACTGAAGAATTTCCAACTATATATTTACATGGCCTTTAGTAATTCCAGCATTTTGGGATATGTACTTTTATCATATGTCATGCATTTTCACCATCCAGAAAATCATGTATTAGGAAGCTGTGAAAAAACCACCTTACAAACACCTACTGTACACTGAGGAATTTACATGGGCTATTTAAGTTAATATCCATAATAACTTGAAGAGGTAGACATTATTTTTATTTTAAAATGACTACATGACATTTGTCTAGTGTGTTCAACAAGAAGTTTTTAAATCAGGATTTGAATAAAGTCCTTTTCTTCCCCAAAGCGTAAGAAAAAGATGAAAATAAATAACTCATAATCTCACACCTGAAGGCAAACACTGACAGCATTTTCTTATACAACTTATACTTTTTTTAAAAGCTAAAATATGTGTCTCATCCTATTCCCCACCTCTCAGTTAGGGTCTCTGTCAGCAACAGAATTCCAATCAGACGGTTCAATTGAGAAGACCTCAATGAAGGGATGATTTGCTGAAGTGTGGATAGGGCTGCCAGAGCCAGCAGGGGGGTTGGGGTCATGAGGAAACTGAGATGGCTGCCTATTACCTCCCTAGTCTAAGAGGATCTGGCAAAAAATAATGTCATTGAAGCCCAGTGAAAGCTGGAATACTGGAGGAGGAGCTTCACACCGGGAACTGTAGTGTAGGAGGGATGCAACCACTGCCACAGCCACAGGGCAAGACTGGAAAGAAATAACCTGACCTCCAACTCTCTTTCCCTCCTCTCATTTTAGTCTCCTATTGGTCTTCTTATTGGCAGAACCTAGCTGGAAGCCAGCCTTGATGGGAGCCCAGGTGCAGGGTTAGCCTCTCAGAACACAGAGAAGGGCAAAGAATCGTGGAGGAGTGCAAATGATGAAAAGCCAACACAAGGTTTTGCTATGCATAATCGTTTTCTGTTTCAGTAAAATTAACATTTATCAATGGCTTAATAGCAGTTTGCCACCTGAATATGTCGTAATCTTTTACAATGGGATATTTAGGTCATTTGAGCATTTATTATAATAATGCTATAATAAACACCTTGTAGATAACACTTTTGTACATATCTTTTATCATGTCCTTTGAATAAATTCCTGGAAGAGGAATTGGTGTTTGAAGGTCTTTGCATTTTTGAGATGAAATATAATATAACATAATGTGACCATTAAGTATACAGACTCTTGAGGACAGATTTTCCACGTTCAAATCTTGGCTTTGCCATTTACCAGCTGTGTGGCCTTGGAAAATTAATTAACCTCTCTGAAACCCAGTTTCTTCCTCTTTAAAACTGGGCTAATAATAACATACGGCAATTTTTAAGCCTAGTTAATAAATGCAAAACATTTGTAATACTATATGACTTGTAATTACAATATAAATATGAACTATTGTTATTTGTAAGGCAACTTTTTTTTCTTTTTTGAGATGGAGTCTCACACTGTCACCCAGGTTGGAGTGCAGTGGCGCAGTCTCGGCTCACTGCAACCTCTGCTTCCTGGGTTCAGGCGATTCTCCTGCCTCAGCCTCCTGAGTAGCTGGGATTACAGGCAGGTGCCACCATACCCAGCTAATTTTTGTATCTTTAGTAGAGACAGGGTTTCACCATGTTGGCCAGGCTGGTCTTGAACTCCTGACCTCAGGTGATCCCGCCCGCCTTGGCCTCCCAAAGTGCTGGGATTACAGGCGTGAGCCACCATGCCTGGCTGACAACATATTTTGATGGGAACACTTCTACACTGCTGGTGGGAATGTAAACTAGTACGACCACTATGGAAAACTTTGTGGAGATTCCTTAAAGAACTAAAAGTAGAACTACCATTTGATTCAGCAATCCCACTACTGGGGATTTACCCAGAGGAAAATAAGTCATTATATGAAAAAGATGCACAAGCATGTTTATAGTAGCACAATTCACAATTGCAAAACCGTGGAACCAACCCAAATGCCCGTCAATCAACAAGTGGATAAAGAAACTGTGGTATATATGTACAATGGAATACTACTCATCGATAAAAAGGAATGAATCAATGGCAATTATCGCAACCTAGATGGGATTGGAGACTATTATTCTAAATGAAGTAACTCAGGAATGGAAAACCAAACATCGTATGTTCTCACTCATAAGTGGGAGCTAAGCTGTGATGATGCAAAGGCATAAGAATGGACTTTGGGGACTCAGTGGGGAAAAAGGGTGGGAAGGGGTGAGGGATAGAAGATTACAAATTGGGTTCAGTGTATACTGCTTAGGTTATGGGTGCACCAAAATATCACAAATCACCACTAAAGAACTTACTCATGTAACCAAACACCACCTGTTCCCCAAAAACCTATGGAAATAAAAAAAATTTTTTAAAAAGACAACATATTTTGAAAAACTGTTCTTCAAAAAGTTTGTACTAGTTTACATTTTCTTAAGCAGTCTTTAGGGGACACATGTCCCCATACTTTCACCATTTCTCTTAATCTTTGCCAATTTAATAGACCAGAGATAGTATCTCATTACCATTTTAATTTTTAGTTGAAATTTAATTTGGAGATGAATTTACTTCCTTTAATATGGAAAGGATTTAAAAATCATGTAATACTTTAGGGTCATTATGAACATCAATCATCATAGTACTGTGGCTGCACATGAGTGATGGCTGATAGAGTTCTGGTTTGGAAAATTGGCTGCAGTGTTTAATAGCTTAGTGACTATGTAAATAAGGTACACTAATGAATATTCATGAAATCTTTAGCCCAGCTAAATGAATGCTCTATCAAAGGGGTTAAATGAATGCAAAGATTTTCCACTATGAAACACTGGGTATATAACAGATGTACAATTCCAGTGTGGGATGGGCCCACTACTGTTTCCAAACAGCCACCACACCGCTCATGAAATCATCCTTGCACCTGCTCATGTGGTGTGCATCTGTGCTTTGTTGGCGGTGCCACTGGCATCAATGTAGGAGATGGAACTAAACGTGATTGTTTTGTATCTGTAGCTGTTAGTGCATGGTAAGATACTTCTGGTGATAATTTTATTTACGGCTTCCTCTCTTGTGACCTCATATCTCCCCTCTCAAATTAGTTATTCAAATGCATCACTATCACCATGCAGCAGGCTAAGCAATTCATCTATTCTTGAAAGAAATCTGCTGGAAACTAGAAGTAGAGGTTCCTCTTTAAAGGTTAATAATGAAATTTCAATTACTTTTCCTTAAATGTAATGGGTAGATGCTTTAGATCTGACTCAACTATGACAGGCAAGCAAGCATGTGGTGAGGTGATGACAGTGGAGAAAAGTGATGTCTTCCTCTTGCTGGCAATTTAGTAAAAATTGCTGACACACTGAGGCTATCCAATTAGGTCCTATCAGTCAATTTGTGTAGTGGCGTCTAAGGGGGAAGAAGGCTGTGGCATATACATTTTCATAGAAAAGACTGATTGACTTTTTTATTTTTTGTTTTTATTTTTAATTTAAGGATAACATTGCATGTATTTACTGTGTACAACAGATTGTTTTGAAGTATATACACATTGTGGAATGCCCAAATGTAGCTAATTAACATAGACAGTACCTGACATAGTTACTGTTTTTGTAAGGAGAATACTTTACATCCACTCTGCAGTTTTTAAGGATACAGTATGTTGCTGGGCGCGGTGGCTCACGCCTGTAATCCCAGCACTTTGGGAGGCCGAGATGGGTGGATCACCTGAAGTTAGGAGTTGGAGACCAGCCTGGCCAACTTGGTGAGACCCGGTCCGTACTAAAAATACAAAAATTAGCTGGGTGTGTTGGCAGGTTCCTGTAATCCCAGCTACTTGGGAGGCTTAGGAAGGAGAATCACTTGAACCTGGGAGGTGGAGGTTGCAATGAGCCAAGATCATGCCATTGCACTCCAGCACTCCAGCACTCCAGCCTGGGCAACAGAGCAAGACTTTGTCTCAAAAAAAAAAAAAAAAAAAAAAAAAAAAAAAAAAAAAGAAAAGAATACAATATGTTGTTGACTATAGTCAGTGTTTTGCACAATAGGTCTCTTTAACTTATTCATCCTATCTAGTTGGAATTTTGTATGGTTTTGACTAACATCTCTCCACCCCTGACCTCAACCACCTCAGCCTTTGGTAACCATTCTCCTCTCCACTTCTATGAGATCAGCTTTGTTAGATTCCACATAAATTTGAGATCATGTGGTATTTTTCTTTCTGTGCCTGGTTTATTTCACTTAAAAAATGTCTTCCAAGTTCGTCCATGTTGTCACAAATGACAGGACTTCCTTTTTTTTAATTACGGAATATAATTTCTTTGTGTGTGTATACCATGTTTTTTAAATCTATTGATCCGTCGATGAACATAGGTTGTTTCCATAGTTGGCTATTGTGAATAACACTGCAATACATAGGAGAGGGCAGCTATCTTTTTGACATACTATTGATTTCATTTCCTTTGGATATGTACCCAGTAATGGAATTCGTAGATCATATGATAGTTCTATTTTTAACATTTTGAGGAAACTACATACTGTTTTCCATAATGGATATACTAATTTACATTCCCGCCAATAGTGTGCAATATTGAGAAGATTTGCCACATCCTATCCAAGGTTTGTTATCTTTTGTCTTTTTGTTGATAGCCATTCTAACAAATGTTAGTGATATTTCATTGTGGTTTTAATTTGCATGATTAGTGATGTTGAGCATTTTTAAATATACATGTCTTGGCCATTTATGTGTCTTTTTTTTTTGAGAAAAATCTATTCAGCTCTTTTACCCGTTTTGAAATCAGTTTGAGTTCCATGTATTTTGGATATTAACCCCTTATCATATGTATAGTTTGCAACTATTTTCTCTCATTCTGTAGGTTGCCTCTTCACTCTGTTGATTGTTTTCTTTGCCATGCAGAAGTTTTTAGTTGGATAATTTTTATGATTAATTCTTTTAAAAGATTCTTTATTTAACCCAAGGTCATAAAGATATTCTCTTTTCTCTCAGATTTTTTTTTTTTTTTTTGAGACAGAGTCTCTCTCAGGCTGGAGTACGGTGGCATGCTCTCCGCTTGCTGCAACCTCCGCCTCCTGGGTTCAAGCAATTCTCGTGCCTCAGCTGCCCAGGTAGCTGGGATTAGAGGCGTCTGCCACCATGCCTGGTTATTTGTTTTGTATTTTAACAGAGATGGGATTTTGCCATGTTGGCCAGGCTGGTCTGAAATTCCTGGCCTCAAGCAATCCACCCGCCTCGGTGCCCCAAAGTGCTGGGATTACAGGCTTCTCCTAGAAGTTTTATAGTTTCAGCTTTTAAATTTAGGTTTATGATCTATTTCAAATTAGTTATTTATGTATGGTTTGAGGTAGGGTCAAGGGTCATTTTTCCCAATGTGTATATGTGATTATTCCAGTTTTATTTGTTGAAAAAACTTTTTTCCTCCATTGATTGCCTTGGTGCCATGAAAATCAGTTAAATGTATTTGTGTGAATATATTTCTTAAATTTCTATTCTGTTTTATTGCTCTATTTGCCCATCATCGTGGTTTTCAAAGTATGGTCCCCAGATCCATGGGGGTTTCTGAAATTCTTTCAGAGGGTTGTGAGGCCAAATTATTTTCATAATAATACTAAAATAAAATTTATTTTTTTCACTAAATTGATATTAGTACTGATTGTGTAAAAGCAATAATAGGTGAAATTGTTGGTGCCTTACTATGAATCAAGGCAATGGCAGCAAACTATACTTACTGCCATTGTATTCGTTACTAGAACTTTCAGTACAATGTTAAAAGACAATGGTGAGGGGGAACTTTTTGCCTTGTTTCTGATCTTAGTGTGAAAGATTCTAGTTTCTCATCAAGTATGATGTTAGCTGTTGGTTTTTTGTATGTACTCTTTATCCAGTTAAGAAAGTTCCTGTATATTCCTAGTTTGCAGAGTCTTTATCCTGAATGGGTGTTCGGTTTTGTCAAATATTTTTTTCTGCATCTATTGATATGATCATGTAATTTTTCTTCAATAGCCTGTTGGTATGATGTATTATATTACATTACATTAATTGATTTTCAGATGTTGGACCAGCCTTGCATATCTGGGATAACTCCCACTTGGTTGTGGTATGTAGTACTTTTCATACATTGTTAAATTCTATTTGCTAAGATTTTGTTGAGGATTTCTATCTCTATGTTTATTTAGCATCTATGTATTGGTCTATAGTTTTCTTTTCTTGTAGTATCTTTGGCTGGTTTTGGTATTAGGGTAATTCTGGCCTCATAGAATACATTAGAAACTATTCCGTGTGCCTCTATCCTTTGAAAAAGATTGTAGAGAATTGTCAGAATTTCTTAAGTGTTTGGTAGAACTCACCAAGGAATTCATCTAGGCCTGGTGCTTTCTGTTTTGGAAGGTTATTAACTGTTGATTCAATTTCCTTAATAGATGGGAGGCTATTCAGATAATCTGTTTCTTCTTGTGTGAGTTTTGGCAGACTGTGTCTTTCAAGAAATTGGTCCATTTCCTCTAGGTTATCAAATTTGTGGGCACAGAATTCTTCATAGTATTCCTTTGCTATCCTTTTGATGTTTATGTGATCTGTAGTGAGGTCTTCACTTTAATTTCTGATGTTAATAATTTGTGTCTTCTGTTCATTTTTCTTAGCCTGACTATAGGCTTATCAATTTTCTTGATCATTTCAAAGAGTCATCTTTTGATTTTGTTGATTTTCTCTATTGATTTCCTATCTTTGATTTTATTGATTTCCGTGCTAATTTTTATTGTTTCTTTTCTTTTGTGTACTTGGGAGTTAATTTGCTCTTCTTTTTCTAGTTTTCTAAAACCTTCTAATTGTCTACTTAGAAGGTCTAGACACTTGGAAGGTTTTAGATCTTTTTTTTCTTCCAATATATGCATTGAATACTATAAATTTCCCTCTAAGCGCTGCTGTTGCTGGATTACACAAATTTTAAAAAGTTGTATTTTCATTTTTATTCTAGAATTATTTTTAAATTAAAATTTCCATTTGTTTGCTGCTATAATATAGAAGCACAATTTACTTTTGCTTATTGACCTCATACCCTGCAATCTAGCTCTGTTTCTGACTTTGTTTGTGTGTGTGTGTGTTTATTCCTTAGCTTTTTCTATGTAAATAATCATGTTATCTCCTTATCGAGACAGTTTTACTTTCTTTTTGATCTTTATGCCTTTATTTATATATTTTTTGCCTTTTATTTAGATTGGAACTCCTTATAAGAGCTTCAGTAGTGTCCTTTTCATATTTGATGAGGTTGATAACAAGAGCTGTTATGTGGTGACGAATTTTTTGTAAGAGAAAACTCAGTGGGATCCAGAAAAAAAAGCCTTGAGGAACTTTAGGATAGGAACTGAGATTTGGTTTAGTCTGGATAAGGACTCTGACAAAAGCTACCTGAACCTTGAGGAGTTTCTAAAATTTGGAAAAGGACTCTACTCAGATCAGTCTGCTTTCTGAAAAGGGATCTATCTTGGAAAACTGCCACATTTAAGCATTTTTCTTAGGATAATATGAATACTATTGCTCTAATTGTGGCAGATTGCTTGCAAGGGATTCCACCTCCAGCACACCTTGCCTGAGCTCCTTCCCTAAACACAGTGAATGCAAGCACTCTGCCACCTTCAGCTGACTCTTCCCAGACAGCAGGTGCACATGGTGCTACCACTGGAGTTGGAGAAGGGTGAAGACTTGGAAGTCATCACGTCATCTCTCATTCACAAAAGGTGGGGGCGTGTGATATATATGCCTAAGTTAAAACATGGTCATCCGTCATAAAACATTGTTGATGTGGCAAAGGGAATCATGAGAGCAAAGCTTTCAGAGAGTTGGTTAGCGCCACTTAGGCAGAAAATCGACATTGCACTTAACTTGTATTGGCCTGAATTAGAAGAAAGAAAGATGTGACTTGAGACACTAGTTTGAAAGTCGACTGTTTTCTTTGTCACACAGAAGTCTATATTGAGCATTTGCACTGTGTTCACAATACAAGATATTGTAGGAAAAGAAGTTATACTAGCTCTGTCTTAAACAGTGATCGGAGAAATAGCTGCTTTGTACCGTTCAAAATTTCATGATGTTATTGAGATAATGTAAGCTAAGGACTGGAAGTCCTTGGGAGATGTGGTAAACACACATACAGCAGCATATACATTAAAAACCAGGAGAAAAATGTGGTGCTTTCTCAAACCAGAGTGTTTATACACAGAGGACTTTTTGAAATAAGGGGGCTAGAAATTCTTTTACTGCAATCTGCTTTCCTACTGACTTGAGATTTAGGGTCATTTATATAAGAAGTTATGTTAAAGAGATTAAGAATGAAGAATAAGTGAGCGACATTAATTTACCATCACTTACTAAGGATTACTGGTATAGTAGGAACAGACCTAGGACTTAGAGACACACAAATAAGGAAGAAATAGCCCTGTCATTAAGATACATTCATATTGGGGGAAAAAAAGGATACTTTTTCAAATAATTGTAATGAAGTTAAATGATAGTACAAATTTGAGAGATATTCATAAGGACACTGAAGTTTAGGAAGGCTTATTGTCAGATATATTTACAAATATATAGCGATATATGTATATTGTCATTAAACTTGAAGTTTAATATACATCTAATTGTAAAGTGGTTTTTGGACTCCATGATTTTCTATATTTTTTGTTGTTTTATCTATTTGGTATGTAAATTGTTTGCAAGTGAATCAGCTGAGATCTCATTTAGTAATTTAACAAATGTTTGTTGATCATCTACTACATTCTAGGCATTGTTAGGCCTTAAGAATAGAGATGATACCATATAGTTGACATCATCACAGAGATTAAAATCTAGTTAAAAGATATAGGAGTGAACAGGTAATAATGAGGCAGTGTTAACAAGTCATCTTATATTCTGGATGCACAAAAGAAGGGCAGTCCAATCTGGGTTGAGGGAAGAAGCAATCAGGAAGGGCTTCCAGGATAAAGCATTGTCTTGAAGGATAAACAAGAATTGGCCAGATGAAGGGGTTGAATGCCTGAGATTGGCATAAGAAGTTTCAAGTAGGAGTAATTGTAGCTCTATTTCTAATAGGTTGCTATGAAATAGAAAAAGAAATGATGGGATATAGTCAGAGAACAATGTTTGGATTCTTTTCTCTGGGTATTAGGAGTGGGGAAATCACATAAGGAGATTTGTATTTTAGAACATTTGCCTACTAAATAAGACTCCATTTGGGCAGAAATGTTCAACATTGCACTCATAAAAAAAGGGCTGATAAGCTATACTGGGACAAATGGTGTGTACACAGAGACACACATAGACATAGACTGAAACACATATGTGTAACCATAGTGCCTATGTCTAATGGAAACATAATATATTTATTATATGATTATTAATAATAGAAAAAGTGTTATATTATTAATAATATAACCAATTTTTAATATTGCATTGTTTTGAAAGGCTGAAGTGGAAGGATCACTTTGGCCCAGGAGTTCAAGACCAGCATGGACAATAATAGTGAGACCCCCGTCTCCACAAAAAATTTTAAAAAATCATCAAGGCATGGTGGCACATGCCTGTAGTCCCAGCTACTTGGGAGGCTGAGGTGGAAGGATCACTTGAGACCAGGAGTTGAAGCCTGCAGTGAACTATAATTGTGTCACTGCACTTCAGCCTAGGTGACAAAGCAACACCTTGTCTCTAAGAAAACAAACAAAAAACAACCTCCCCCCCACCAAAAAACCCATTACATTTTATAAGATGACATTATTCCTACTTTCCCTTTTTCTTTTTCTTTTTCACCGAAACATTTGTTAAATATTTCCAGCTAAAAGATACCCTGCTTTAGGCATGTACAGTTACATGTATGTGCATATATGTTTTCTAGACCATTTTAGGAGGAAGTATTGAGACAAAGGTAAATGCAAAATCATTAGCATTCTTGGAGTTGACTTTTGTGTTTTTATTGTTCAAGCCTATGTGAGCAAGTAAAAACCAGGTATAGGTCAAGTTCAGCTAGTAGACGAAGATAAAATTTTTTTGTTTGTGTAAAATATACCTGGTCTATAGGCCTCCCACACTGGTCATTTTTAGTTGGTGCACAAGCTTATTTAAGGAGATGATTTTCCTTTCTTGCCTCATTTTCTACATATGAGATCGCTGTGCCTTATTTTCCCCACCTATGTGACCCTTTTCTGCTTTGTCATTTTGGACCTCAAGGCAGGAAGAGATAGTAATCAGAGAAAGAATTGAAGAAGGATTTTTGTGGCATCAGAACTTTTGGAGTTGACTTGATGAGTTCCAAGTAGTGTTTGACTTTGTACTAAGCCATGGGCAGCATATTTAAAATGCTATCACATGAGCTAGAAATTGCTGAGAGGCTCAACTTGATATTGGAATGGTTTAGAATTGCCTGTTTGAATTGGTGTCTCCTGGGTGATACTTTCTTTGCTTTTCCTTTTGTTCTTACTTTTCTTTGGCTTATACACCCTCTATCCTATAATATTACAATAACCTTTACTTAGACTGAGTGAGAAGAAATTTGTTAAGCAAGGCTAACTTTTATCTCTGTTTTTATAACTATTGCTTTTTGCTTACTTTTACTGTAGAATCACACTGGTCCCTATCTAATATAGCTAAATGGAGAATAATTTCCTTTTAAGTAAACTTTAAGACATGTTGAGTTAGGAAATACAGCAATGTTGATGATGATTGGGAAAAGGGAAAAGTCTTACATATGGAAAATCTAACCAGAGCTGTGACAAAATTTTGATCTGATTGAAAGAAGAAAAGAGAAAATTGTTCCAAATAGCAACATGATAATGAACAAACCTGAAGCATAGCCTCTTGCAAGTTTCTACATTATGAATAACTTTCATCATCTTATCTTCCATTGCTTCATTTTTAAGTAATACAACAGACAGAAAACATGCAGCAGGAAGGGCTAAATACCTTTTGAGAGAATGCTATTTGCAGCCAAGTTTTGTAAGGCTCAGGCATTATAGATAGATTAGATTAGATTCAAATGTATAATTCACAGTGGCTTCTTCTAGCAACAACATCTAAATGATGAGACTCAGTTGTTGCTTCTAATAGTAAAGGCAAAGAAAGAAATAATTGGAGAAGAGGAGGAGAGAGAAAACAGTAGAATTTGCGGGAAAAAATAAGCCTTACGTATGCCTTTTTACTTATGCAAATTTGGAAAATGGAGCAGAGAGAAATGAATTAGGCAGCTGTGTGCTGCATGGAATATCCTAAGTGATCTGATAAATATGTATGTCGTACTTTACCTACTTAACACAGTGTCGTTTCAAAACAAAAGTATTGATTGTATTAATGAAATTCTATTGTATTACGGCCAGAGAGGTGATTCTCTTACAAAATATAAAAGAGGCTGGGTGCGGTGGCTCATGCTGTAATCCCAGGACTTTGGGAGGCCAAGGCGGGCAGATCACGAGGTCATGAGATTGAGATCATCCTGGCTAATATGGTGAAACCCCTGTCTCCATTAAAAATTACAAAAAATTAGCCGAGCATGGGGGCATGAGCCTGTAGTCACAGCTACTCGGCAGACTGAGGCAGGAGAATCATTTGAACCCGGAGGTTGCAGTGAGCTGAGATCGTGCCACTGCACTCCAGCCTGGGTGACAGAGAAAGACTCTGTCTCAAAAAAAAAAAAAAAAAAAGTAAAAGTAGTTTTGTTTTTAAGTTAGCAAACTTTCCTTAGCTTTTATATACGTGCCCCCTCCTTGCAAATTCTTCCTGAGAGTATAACTGATTAATCAATAATACACTCAATAAAATATTTTTATCTTGTATATATCCACTGTTTATTCTGATTGCCTTACTTTGGTGAACATAGTAGCCATGATTGGACATTTTATGTTGTTGACACAATGATCTAGTTTTACTACATGAGGGTACTGGAATTTAAAAGGAAAATAGCTTTTAAACTCAACTTGAATCTTTATCTCCAGTTGATGCAAAATAGTGTCCTGAGTGCTTTTTAAAAGTACAAATGCTCAATCTCTAGGACTCTTTCACTAAACCAGAAACCCTGAAAAGGTAGTCTCAGTATTTGCATGCTCCATAAGTGTGACAGGTGAATCAGCTGATCAGGTTCCACTGGGCTGGAAATGGTTAAGGCATCTCCAGTGGCATCTCAATTGATTACTTCCTCTGAAAAGTGTTTCCTTTAGACTAATTAGTAGCCATCTGACCAAGGCATCATATTTCTTGTCTTTTACCTGGTTTTGTGCCCAAGGTCTCTGATTCTCAATCCCCTAGGGGACAGAAACAAGAGATAGAATACTGTGTCATGGACTTGCTTGTGTCAGGGAAAAGAAGAAGAACTTTCCTCGTATGCATTATTGTGAGTCTGTCTTTTATAAAACTACCGTGCTTCTCAAGTCAGTGAGAGCAGCATTCAGATGAGTTGTGAGGATTAGATGGTGATAGCACAAATGTCTCCTCAGCTACCTCTCTCTTTATCTTTCACCAGTAATAATATAACAAATGATGTTTTCACATTTAAAGTCATGATCCCAGGGAGGAAATTCTCACTGCAAGCTGTTGCCAGACTAGAAGCCACTTGCGCCAGAACATTTTATAGTCCTCCTTGGCTCTCTGACCACTCCTGAGATGGAGCCAGCATTTTACTCTATTTTGACTTGGGTTATAATGATTGTTTTCCCAACAATAATTATAACATTGTATACCAATCCTTTTCATTGCTGGCAAATATCTTTGACTCTTGTAATGCTAGTAAATTATTAGTCTAGGTATTTTATGATTAAAAAAGTATGAATTAAATATACAACTTGCCTATAAGGGGTGTATAGGCTAATAAGAAAAATAAATCACACATTAGTAATTAAAACTGAAAGGAAAGTCATTCATGCAGTAAGGGAAGTACAAGCTAACTGCTATGGGGGAGTTCAATTGAGGAATAATGTACTTCTAGCTGGGAGCAAGATATTGTGGGAGACATTGTAGAGAAGGTGATTTGTGAATCTGACTTTGAAATAAATCTAAACGGTGACCTCTGGAGATGTGGTTGTTGGCAGACAGAGCAAAGTGGCAAAGGCACAGGAAGCGTGAGTATGGAGGCCTTTATAGGAGGACTATGAATAGTGCAGATTGGCTACTGGAGAGTGGGGTCCAAATTAAAGAGAACCTTGTTTCTTAGCTTACGGCATTCAGACTTGCTCTGTGGTTGATTGGAGAGGCAGTAAAAGTATTTTCACTGAGAAGCACATTGTTTTAGTAAGATTATTCTGGCAGCAAGAAGTAAAAAGGGAAGAGACTAGAAAGAGGGAAGATATAGTTGAGGAAAAGATTGTCTAACTCTTGCCATGCTTTAAAACTAAACTCAGCTGGTGTGACTCAAAGATTTTTAAAATTTACAGAGCAGTCAGGTAATTAACTCTCTTGTGGAAAATTCCATTAATGACAGAGTCTGGCAAGATAACGTCATTAATAGTAGAGTCTTTGAATTTCAAGACTATATCCAGATGATGTTTCTGCTACTACTACTTCATTTTTCTAGGATACATTTAATTCTTTAAAGTGTTTTTGCATTTAAAGTGTGGTACTGCATCCTCACTTTATTTCAACAATGTACAGTTAAGATAATAGCTCGCTGTAAGTTGCGGCACTAAAGTTCTACAGGAAGTAAGTGGCTTCCCTGGAAATATCACTCGATTTTGCAACTTGTAACATTTCTCTTTTCCCATTGTCTTTCCCTTTTCTCTCTAATTCAAGTGAATACAGGAGTGCTGGCTTACCTCAGAAGCAGTCATTAGTTATGTATAAATCCTCTTTTTACTTATTTAAGGAAAGACGCTTTTCCTTGTCTATACAACCACAAGTTCTACCTTTTATTTTAGGAAATCAGACTCTTCAGTCATCTGAAATGGTTAAAAAAAATGTCTGAGAAGGAATAAAGGCATACTTATCCTTGGGAATAGAAGTGCACATAAAATTCCAATTAAATTATTATGTGAAAAAATCCTTCTGCTCCTGTGTTTCTTCCTACATCTATAATCTCTGTAGGTTTAAACATGCTTCCAAGAGCATTTAACACTGGCAAATTTAAATGCTGATGAGAGGTATTTGAGCTGATCTTTTTCTTCCTCACCGCGCCTAATGGATTACTAAATTTAAGTGCTCAGGGCATAGTTTTGCCCTCCTTTGTGGGTGCCTGGCTCTCATTGACGTCAGTGGGAGCCCTGTGTCTCTGTAGGGCAGAATTTGGCACTTCCATGTAGAATATTTTTAAACTATAAAATTGAATTACAAAGGTATTGCATCTGCTTTTTATATAGTCATTGTTTGGTTTATTAAAGAATGTTTCATAAATCTAGCCAATTCTGCAGGACCTACATATTTAGCTAAGCAAACTATTTTTAGAAATTACACAAAAAGCAGAGTGAACTTCCCTTTCAATTTAAAATCAGGGTTGCTTAGGACTGGATTTACAGAAATAAGAACAGTATGCAGTTGAAAGTAAGCTTATTAGTAAACTATGCTTTTATTTTTAGCAAACATGCTGGGTAGTAATTTAGTTTTGCATTTTCATTGTGAAAACACAAATGAAATTGGTAAACAAAATATTAAACAGACCCTACTACCAACTTAAACATACCATTGCCTCTTTTGTTTTTCTGATAGCATTGGTAGAATTTCATGAAGTATATTTATGGTACCAGTGTCAGAATAAAGACAACTGAGTGTTCTTTCCTGTTACCTCTGGATCCCACATCTTTAGCCAAAATTTTTATTTTAAACCAACTTTCTTGTGCCCCTTCTTGCCCACCTCTTTCAACTCCAGTCCAGGGGTAGGGCAGGTGTTTGTGAGGGCAGAAGTGGATGGACACCAGCCCTCCTGGGCAGTGCTTAGCAAATAAAATAGAACCATGCTTTGTCCATCATTTGATGGATGCCACAGTCCCTAAGGTCCTGATCCTATCGCTGAAATTTGTTTTCTGAACAGGAGCAATGCCGAATTTTTATTTTTCCATGCATTTGTTGTGTGTCTAAGTAATTTTGATAGTGTATGGTCCTAGATAACGCGACAGGACTTTCACATCCACAGGTCTGCAACACTTTGCATCCTCTGTCATTGGATGTTATCGTCATTGACAGAATATATGTCAAACTCCTTGAGGTCTTTCTCATGTTGCAAGCTGCATTCTAACTCGTTAAGAATAGCATTTTTTGGAGGACTTGCTTTGAAATGTACAGAAAAGAACTCATACTGAAAACCCTTGGGTTTTTGCTAACTGTGTGGTTTTAACTCTGTTCACAAATTTACCCTCTGAAATAGTATAATGCTCATAATTTTAAGTGTGAAGAGTACACACTTTTGGTAAAATTCAATGAATATCACCTGGAAATATTCGCCTTTGAATTCCAACACAAAAAACTTGAAGAAAAATGGTACCACTGGTAAAAATACTAACATAGGCCAATTCCGAATCTTGGGGGAGATGTAGAAAGTTCCCCTGATTTTCTATTTCATTGTTTTAAGTCTGCTTCTTTGGAAAACATGCCAGCAAGAGCACACTGGGGAGAGAGCCAGACATTTCTGTGATCCCAGCATGTTTGAATGTTGCTACGGTAGACATGAAAATAAACAACGAGAACCTCCTATTCCAAGTGGAAACATTTCTCTTCTTACTGAAAAATTATAGAACCCAACAGGACACAGTAGGAGATATTATAATTCAGCAAGACCGGGAGCACTTGGAATCCTTGGGCTTATATATCATTTTGTTCCACCTCTTCCTTTTATAGATGAAAAAATGGCAAAGGGGAGAAATTAAGTGATAACTGCACAGCCAGGTAGTGACAGAGTTGGGACTGAAGCTGGGTTTCCTGGCTCATTATTCCAGTGTGGTTTCTTCTTCAGTAGGCCTGAAAAATTTTTAGAAACTATTTTTCCCCCTTCCTCCTGCCCTTCTCCATGCCTTCCACATTCAGAATTCCAGCAGGTATCCCTGGTGATGAGGGGATGGGCTGGTGGCATTGCTAGTATTTGAACAATCTCTCCATGTATTGGCAGGAAAAAATTGAATTTTGCTTCTCTGTCCTCCCTCCCACCCTACCACATTACTCTTCTCTGCGAATGTTTAAACAACGTCCTGGTATGGCCTTTGGACTATACCCTTCATGAAGTGTGTTTTATAACACACCAATAAACACTTGCCCAATGTTCTCTTCCTTTAAATCTCTTTTAGGTGACTTTGGAAAACTGAAAACAATTGGCATCTTAACAAAATACTTCAGGCTATTTACCCAAAGGTTTGACTAAGAGTGGAAATTTCTAGGTTCTGTCAGGTTGGTTGAAAGGACTTTTGAGCACAGTAATCATTTGGTATAACACAAGTCACAACAAAGGTGACTATTCTGTCCATTTGTAAGTCAAGTGTTGGCTTCTGTTTTCTGAACTTTGAGGAGACTGGAAGGGATGTCTAAAACACTCTTGAAAGGGACATTCAAGAGTGTTTTAGAGTTTTAGCGTAAATGTCATTGGTGCATAAAACCCACGGAGGACCTATGTGCTCTGAAGGGCTTAACTCCAAACAAAGCAAAACAAACAAAAAGTGAATTTTAGAGTCACTGAGACAAGATCAACTTGTAGATATGTTCCCCTTCCTTATTGAGATATAACTTACGTAGAGTGAAGTGCCTAAAATGTAACTGGCTAATCTGTATACGTGTATACGTCCATGCAACCACCTTTCAGATCAAGATAAAGAATATTTCCAGCATCCCAGTAGGCTTGCTCATGGAAATACTTGTTAAAATGTTCTCACAGTCTTTTGTAACACCACTAAATATTTATAATGTTTATTTGGCTGCAGACGTTAATGTCGTGGTAGCCATATTTTTCCTCTTCCACTTTACCCTCTAAACTTAAAAGTGTACATTCTTTATCAACAATTATTAAGATAAGAGGAAGATGATGAATCAGCAGATGAAAGCTGAGCTCTGAAATTTTATTAGCCATTAAACTTGGCTGGCAATAAGAATTGGGCCTAATTCCTCTAAAAACTTTTTTTTTTTTAAACTGTGTAGGACTTTACTCCTATTCTTCACAAATTCCTTTACAGGAATTGTTTAAAATACATAGCAGGAGTAAGGTCAATAGCAATATCCTGATTACAAGTTTTGTCTGCCTCCAAGGAACTAAAAAACTGTGTATCAAATCTGTTTTCAGTGTCTTTTGGGTATCTAGAAGGTTTGAATGGAGAAAATTTAGTTGTGGACAATTAAGGGACCTATTTAAGATCATAAAGAAAGGTCAGTTTAAACCATATGAAGATTTGGTTCTTTTGAGAAATGAAAACATTAAAAATGTTAGAAACTGTAATCTCATTCTTCCAGACTTTATGTTTGAAATTTCTAGTGCTTCTGCCAGTCATCCCTGGACTCCTAAGATTTTGAGCATTTCATTTTGCCATGAGAGAAACTAAACCCATGGTTTGGGATTCATTGTATTTAAGACTTGTGCAAGACCCTTTAACACTTCACTACTTCTGCTCTAAATAATGATTCCTCCCTTCTAGGAATTTAGAAAATATGACTTCCGCTTCAGTGATTTGCTAATAATAAAAAAGGACAGAAAAAATGAAAGTTTTGTTTTCTTTTTGGTCAAACTTATTTTTTCTTTGAAATATTGCAAATAGCATATCAAGGTATAAACACTTGTCTGGATCTAAAACATTGTTTTGTTTTCTATTTTGGGGATAATCTTTCCTTTTGTCTTCTTTGCTTGAACTTTTCCCAGAGAGAGGGGAACACTATCTTATCTCACATGATGTTCATTAGTATTTCAGAGTTTAAGTAAATGAATGGATTGTGCAAGTATTGAAATGTTTTTGCTTCAGATTATTTAGATAACAAAATTGAGCTGACTTTCTTAAAGCAATAGTGTTTCTTATGTCATAATTTAAGATTTTGATTTCTGGGCCAGGCGCAGTGGCTCACGCCTGTAATCCCAGCACTTTGGGAGGCCGAGGCGGGCGGATCACGAGGTCAGGAGATAGAGACCATCCTGGCTAACATGGTGAAACCCTGTCTCTACTAAAAATACAAAAAGTTAGCCGGGCGTGGTGGCGGGCGCCTGTAGTCCCTGCTACTCGGGAGGCTGAGGCAGGAGAATGGTGTGAACCTGGGAGGAGGAGCTTGCAGATCGTGCCACTGCACTCCAGCCTGGGCGACAGAGCGAGACTCCGTCTCAAAAAAAAAAGAAAAAAAAGATTTTGATTTCTGGGTAAGATTGTTGAGAATTGGAAACTGGCAATTCAAATGGTGAATGTCTTAAGGGTACGTAACATTTTTACTTTTTTGTAAGATGGAAACTTCAGAGTATGAAAGGTATATGTAAATGGAAGGCAACAGTGCAGTGAAGTCATGCCATTTTCTTGGATTATTTTTACTAATAGGATATTCATATTATTTGACCTTTTGCTCCCTCTGTCTCCACTGCCTTTAGTTGTGGCATCCAGAAGAGGGAAGGTGAGTTTCCTGCTGTATTCTCCACTGGCAGATATGACATGTATAAGGTTGTATTCTTTTGGGGGAGTCACACTTGGATAAGCCATTCGTGGGCAAGAAAGAGACCAAGAAGATGAGTTAATATCTCTGTCATATGAAGTACAGTGAAAGGAACTGGGCATATTTAGCTCATAGATGAGAAAATGTTTAGGAGAAATATAAAGTAATTTTCAAATATTTAAAGGGCAGAGAGGGGTCACAAGCATATTCAATGATTTATGACCCCAAAGGGTAGCACTAGAATTGATGGTTACTAAACCATTTTGATTCTTATTCTATAATGTCTTCTGCTCCTTTCTATTTCAAAGTTAATATTTTAGTTCACATGCTCCTTAATATTAATACTTCCTAATCTACTGTAATAAGGTCTCCATTTATCTCCCTGCTTTGAACAGTTTCCCCTTTCAATCCAATATGTATATTGCTTCTAGCTTAATATTTCCAAAGCATAGTTATTATCGTATTACTTCCCTGCTCAAAACCTGTCAGCTGTCCCCTATTGCAGCAGTATCCTGACTGGGGTACACGTGTCGCAGGAGGCTTACAAAGACTTCTCAAGAGATACTTAGGCATAGATAATTTTATGATTATTAGTATCCAAATTGTCAATTTTTTTCAAATTGACCTGCCTGCTGTGAAGATGGGATGCAATTTGTGAGTTTTCCTTTCCAGTGATTTCTTATACAATTGCCCGTCTCCGACCTGACAAAAGAAATGCCTAGCCTACTCATCCTGAATCCTGTGCATTAGCCCAGGTTGCAGAATTTCTGGTGTTAAAAAAGGGGCAGCTTGGACTCTAATAACATCCTCTTGTTGATAAGATAGTATCTCATCCCTTGCCGTGAATAAAATTAAGGTGAATCTAATTGAATTGTTAGATGATAGTTCCAAATAATTTTTTATGATAGATCATTGTGATTTCTGCCATATAACCCAAAGGTCCAAAGAATTACATGATATTTCTATAATAGAACTCGTTTCACTCTCATATACTTATTTATATGATGCTTATAAACATCTATAAAAGCAAAAACTAAGGCATAGAATTGATGCTGAATCTACTTTTTGTAATAAATAATATTCATCCACTTATACGTGAAATAAGTTTTTTAAAAAGGCTTAATCTAAAAAAAAAAGGCAGACAATGGTGCAGTGCCTTTAAAATAATGAGGGAAAATGATGTTTAAATGAGACTATATAACTAGTCAGATTATAAATCAAGTGCCAATAAAGACATGTTCAAACAAAATGAATAAAAAGGCACATCTATCTTATTGAGGAATACATTTCTAATAATATTTTTACTTTTATATTTAATGATTTATCAAAATTTGTCAAATATTTATGTTTTAACCAATTGTGTTCTGATAATCATTGTAATGATAACTTACTGTAGAACATTTTGGTAACAGGAAATAAATTTCCTTTACATCTCAAACATATTTTTGTTTCAGAGAAGTAAAAAAGTGTGATTGAGAAAAGACTGGGGAATTTTAGGATAGAACTCTATGGAAGAAAGGGAATGAAAACAGAAGTTCAAGAAAGAAAAACAAACTGTAGAATTTGTAACAGAACATGAGCATATATTTTTCAAATAAATTATTTTGAATTCCAATGGATACATTAAAAGAATGCTGTAGCAAGCATTTTTTTAAGTCAGCATTTATAATATTCCTGGAAATTATATTCTTGCAAGTATTTAAACTATTTATGATATAAAATATAACATCATTGTAAAGACAAAATTGTCCAAGGAAGTATACAGCTTTTTCAAAATTCTTTGAGGAATATTTGAGCAAAATATTTGAAAGCCTTGGAATAGAATTCAAAATCTTTAGCATGGCAGTGACAGTCCCATCTATGTTTTCAGCTTTTGATTTTTTATTATTATTCTTCACCTACCATAAATACTTGCCAGACTCTCCTACTTTCTGTTCCTGGAAAAAGTTCTGCATTTTTCATTGTTTGCACGATTATCTCTATGTGGAATGCCCTTTTCTTCCCCTTTTCCACTCTAAAAATTCTACCCATCTTCCAAAGCACGTATGAAGAGCCTCTCTTTCCCAGAGCTATTCTTGGTTCCATCCTCTGACATCCTACGGCACTCTTCCTTTTATTTAGTGGTCATCTAGTTTATCCAACTTTACCTCTGTATTAGAATATTTGTAGGATAAAGATGAATAAATTGTGTTCTTCAACCTTGACTAGTTCCCAGTCTGTATTTGAAATCCCCATATTCAATGCAGAACAAAAATTAGAGACTTTTAGTCACTGCATGTTGTTTCATGCACTGGTATTGAGGTTTTTAAAAATTTCCTAACCAAAATAATTTTCTTCAGATTTTGTGAATCCAAACCTCCTATCAGATAACTTAACTACATTCTTTCTATCTATTTCACATTTACTGCTAACAAAGACTATAATCTGGGAAAAAATGGATTTTCACCAGATAATACACCAGCTGGGTTTTCTGTTTTACTGGTGATGTATTACTCTGTAGCAAGGTCTTACTTATTCTCAAAAACATGTAGATATATCCAGTGCTGGAAAAAAAAATCTAAATTAATTTAATAGAATAATATTTATCTTTGTGCAAAGAGAAAGTATATTTTACATAGAAAGATCTGAAATGCCTGTTTAAGAACTTGATGCACTGTAATACATTTTGATTGGGGTGTGTTTAAAAAACAAAGCAAAAAGCAAATGAGAAAAGGATGCTGTGCAATTAGATTGCCTCAGACATCAAAAGCCTGTATATTTATGTTGTACTTGCCTACACGGAGGAACACTGACTTGCTTTGGACACAAATTCTAACAGTTGGGGTAAGTAGTAAACATGAGTGAGAAGAGACAGGCTATACTAGACAGTGAGCTCCTTAAGGGCAGGAGGTGTGTTGTCATTATCATTATTCCCATTACATATTTTAGAAACAGAAACAGAAACAACCATTACATATTTTACCGTATTTCTTTCCAATACTTACAACAACCCTGAAAAGCAGGTGATTATTAAAATGATTATTAAATCATTTTAAATTATTAAAGTGATTATTCTCATTTTACAGATGGTGCAACTGAGGCTCAGATATGTAAAGTAACTTTTCCAAAGTGACACTTTAGAAATGCAAGATTGGAGATTCAAGCTTGGATTTCTGTTGATGGCCTTACTTCTGAAATACCTTGCAAAATTATAAAATGAAGAATAGTAGGCATTGTTTAAATATTTATTGAATGTTAAGAAAAAAAAAAAAAAAGGCTGGGCATGGTGGCTCACGTCTGTAATCCCAGCACTTTGGGAGGCCGAGGCTGGCGGATCACCTGAGGTCAGGAGTTCAAGACCAGCCTGGCCTCCAGCCTGGGCGACACAGCGACTCTGTCTCGAGGAGGGGTGGGGGGAGGGGCAGAAAAAGAAAAAAAGCTTTGTGACAGGAAAGTTTGCATGTCCTGATATGCTTTGGTTGGAAGAGTAGGCTCTATAGAAATAGCAACAATAAGAGATAACTGCCCAGGGTTTTCAGGTTGGGTGGAACTCAGATTTTATGACCGTAATTGAAAGAATTCCTAAGCCTCCCCTAGTGAAATTTTTCTGTTAGGCACTTGGAAGTAACTGGCAATTTCAGGGAAGCAATTGAGAAGGAGGTATTTCCTTTGCTAAAAGGATAATAGTTCAGCTTATTCTTTCTCATAAATGGAAAAGAAGGACAAGAGCATTTGGATTATATATAATTTGCATGTTACAGTACATAAATTGGTCACTGCCTGATGTGCAGTGATTTTTCCCCAGTTTCAAATTCTTTGGGAATGTGTTTTTATTCCCTGTATTTTAAACATATGTTGTGAAAGGGATTAGTCATATTATTCTACGACTTTGCTTCCCTGCCAGGCAATAATTGGTAATTGTTCAAGGGTAGACAACAAACTTGAGCTAGTCTAGTCATAGACAGGGTTACAATTTATTATCCAAATGGGGTCATTTTTTCCTCAACTTTTTATTTTGAAAAATTTCAAGTATACCAGAAGTATCAAAAGAATAATACAATAAATACAATATGCTGAATTACCTAGATTCTACAACTGTTAATGTTTTGTGACATTTGTTCTATAGCCCTTTCTCTATCGATATGTCCTTTTTTCCAATTCATCTGAAAGCAAGGTGCAGACATTATTACACTTTTTCCTTAAATACTGCAGCGTGTATTGTCTCACAGGCACAAAGAATATTCTTCTTCATAAGCCCAGTATTACCATCACACCCAGCTATTCCTCAAACATTCTTTGTAGGTGTTCCTCCACTTCCCAGGATTATGTATTTCATTCAGTTATTATGTTTTGTATTCTTTTTAAATCTCCTTTTCAATATCATTTATGCAACTGACATTTTTCAAGAATCCATGACGATGATATTAATCCAGAACGTCCCACAATCTGGGTTTTTCTAATTTCTTTCTTATAATTAGCTCCAGATTAAACATTTTGGCAAGAATGCTAAATAGGTAATGTTATGGAAACAGGCAAACTTTAGAGACTGGGAGGGTGCACTATTAGTCATTATGCTGAAACTACAGGTATAAACTGGAATGCTTGGCCATGCTAATCATAGAACCCCACCTGCAGCCAAAATAGCTAGTCTGGGAATTGGCACAGGATCTAAAATGGGCCAGTAGGAGTTCTGTTTTTTTTTTAATATTTTAAATTGATCCGAGGAAAAAGGACTCCTACAGACTGGTTGCTAAGCTGTTTGTCTGAAGCTGGGAAAGATTTAGATGTAGGTAGAAAACACAGTAAGAGGGTCCTGATGGCATTTGTCCTTTCGTTTCAGTTCTCTCTTAAAATCAGGTTCACCTCTGTTCTTTTAATACAATTTATTGAACATTTATTATGTGCTAGACGATTTTTAAGTGCTTTGCATGTATTAATTCATGTAATCCTCCTAACACAGTTCCATGAGATGGTTTTTATACTGCCCCCATTTTAGAGATGCCAAGGAAGGAAAGCTTGATTTACTTGCCAAAGATTGCACAGCCAAAAGAAGATAATGGAACCAAAAGAAGAATCTGTAGCACATAATCTTGATCACAGTGGTAGGGTTACACCAGAAGGGATGAGACTCCACCTACTGTTTACTCTTGTGCTTAAACTAGTCAGCTTGGATTTTTGTCTGCAATCCCAGAGTCCAGGTTAATACACTTATGACTTCCAGTCTTCAGATATGAATGGATAAAACCCCCTTCTCAGACCCTGTTTTTGCCTCTTTTAGACACAGGCCTTCATTATGATTAGGAGCGTGCTCTTAATTAGGAGTTTTCCAACAATTTGTTTGTAAGGCCCTACAGGATATTACTGTAAGGAGTACATTAATAATGAAAGAATTTTGACAAAGACAGGGTTGAAGCTTTGATAATAACTGTTTAGTCAAACCTATTAAAACATTGAGGACATCAATTAAGAGGAAATAATATTCTACACATTGAACCTCTTTCACTATATTATTATCTAAAAGCAAATTGTTTTAAGAGGCTCTATTCTTCATGTGTTGGAAGACTGTGTACTCAGTTTTAAAATACAAAACAGAAGTTAGTATGAAGGAAGTGGTCTTCTTGATGACAGGGACAGATGACAGGGTATTGTGAAATTTTAATATGTAGCATGATTGGTTGTAAATTGTTCCCACATAGCTGAAGTAATTTGCAAATAAGAGATGATGAGTCAGATCTTCCATGGGTATGGTAATACATGCCAGTGAATAAAATCTGAAGTTACATCGGTATTATTTAATTTTGAGTTACATTGCTGTCAATTCATGTATATCAATAGAATCACTCCAAGTTTTAGGACTCCAGGTATAAGTTTTAGGATATGTGTGTGTGTGTGTGTGTGTGTGTGTGTGTGTGTGTGTGTATGTTTGTGTGTGTGTGGTGGTGGGGGGGCTTCCTGAGGCTAAAGTGCAGTGGTGCAATCACAGCTCATTGCAGCTTCAGGTGTTCACCCACTACACCCAGCTAATTTACTTTTTGTGAGGACAGTGGCTCGCTATGTTGCCCAGGCTGGTTTTGGACTCCTAGCCTCCAGCGATCCTCCCACTTCCGTCTCCCAAAGTGCTGGGATTTCAGGCACGAGCCACGGTTTCTGGCCTGATATTTATGTTTTTAAAGATGAAATATAAAACTAAGATATCGTCCAGAGGTATAAGTTCTATACCCGTTTTTATACTAACCATCAGTTGTTCCTGTGTATTGGGGGCCATATGTGTCAGCCAGTCACTTTTCTGAGTATTTTTCACAATAAATTTGGAATCAGCATTTGACTAAGAAGATTAAAGAAGAGTCACATGTATGGGTTAAAGGAAATAATGTTTCTGTTGATAGAGCATCTTTACACGGGAGCTGTTGTCGCTTCTATTTTAAAGAAGGAAAGGTTGAGTCATCAAGTTAAGCTACTTGTTTCAGGTCAATTAGTAAACAGTGGATCTGAGACTAGAACTCGGGTTTTTCCCACTGCAGAGAACAAAGATTTCTGTCACATGCTGGTGTTTAAGAAAGAATAAATGGTGTAGAATGAGTAAAAGAAAGTAATCATGAGTGTAGCACAGGATTGGCGGTAAGCCTTGATTTAGAATATTTGCTGATGTAATAAATATGCTAAAGAAGGGTTAAACAGTGTGATCGTCCAGTTATTTTGATTTTATGTAATTTATTTCCTTCATATGTAAAGAGAATCAAATATTAACGCTGATACTGTACAAAGGTGAACTGTATTTCAACAAATATAGATTAGACTTTAGTATATTTGTAATACTGTATTACTGAAAAATAGCAGAGCTTAGAATATTTTTACACGCATTTTCCCAGCTACTTTTATTCCTAGGGGCATAGACATATGAAGTATTATGGTGCCAAGTTATATTTTTTATTTCTAGTGAATTTTTCCTTTGACTGTAGGCTAAGATATTTTAGTCAGACTTCATTTCTTTTAGGAATTGCTTTAGCAGACCTAGACTAATTTTCAAGAGTGGATTGAGTTATTTTTGAATACTCATGTCACATATATTTTCTCTTATCTGGTTTTTTTCGCTTAGTAGAAACAATTTGTCCTTCTCTTTTAAAGTCCATGAGAAATATACATTTATTAACCTCCCATACTACCCCCCCATTACATGTACATGCAAATATAGATTTCATCTTAAATTAATCCCTCAAACGCTGCTATCAGAAAAGACATTTTAAACTGTCATAAGATCTTGCTGGTGACAGCAGACTTGGAGCAAGGCTAGAGTGTGATTCAATCATTGTTAAAAGTTCATGTTCCTCTCATTACATTCTTGCTTTTAATTCTCATAACCAGCCAGCAATGATAGATGAAAATATGAGCTGTTTCTTTGTGTTGGCAAAATCACAATTCAAGAAGACATAGTTTCCTTAGTTATTTTTACAGTATATTGTTTATAGTACTTGATATGGTTAGATGAAAAAAAATCTACTCAAACTTTTTTTAAAGATAAAAGGAAAAGCCTTGAAATGTTTAGTTACATAACCCTAATGAAATATTTTCTTCTGTCTGCATAGGTACAGGTTATTCTGATGGGATCCAGAACTAAATGAGGCATAAACCTCAAATATGTTTAACATTATGCTAGGTAGTATATATTTTAAAAATGCGTTTACATATGCTATAGATTATCTCCCTAGAAAATTGTTATATATATGTGTCACACATATGGTATTTTGCTTACAATTTAAGTTGTTTGTGAACCTTCTGTTGCACATTCAGGGATCCAAATTAGGCACTACTGATCCATTAGCAACTTGTCTGGTTGCTATGGAAATGTTGGGTAGTGTACTTTTAAGTTACTAAGGCTGACTTGTATAAGGCACCTGTTTGGTGTTTTGGCTCAACCCTGATTGGAGTGGGGTCTCTCCTTGGTCTCTCTCTGTACCTGTATAAGACCCCTCTGCTCTCTCAAGCTGCTTCACTGGCACTATACACAGGGCAAATTCTCAAAACTTTTCTCCATTGTAATCACTTTTATTGAAAAATATCTTATTAATGGCAGTACATCAAAACGTGGCATTTATTTCCTCCTTCCTCCTCGTCTTCTTTCTTCTTCTTCCTTCTTCTTCCCTCCTCCTCTTCCTCCTCCTCCTCCTTTTTCTTCTTCCTGTTCCTCCTCCTCCTCTTCTTCCTTCTTCCTCCTTCTTCCTTCTTCCTTTCTCCTCCTTCCTCCTTCTTCCTCCTCCTTCCTCCTCCTTCCTCCTCCTTCCTTCTCCTTCCTTCTTCTTCCTTCTTCTTCCTTCTTCTTCTTCTCCTCCTCCTCCTCATCCTCCCCAGAGACAGGGCCTCACTCTGTCATTCAGGCTTGAGTGCAGTGGTGCGATCATAACTCACTGCAGACTTGGCTCCTGGGTTCAAGCACGCCTCCTACCTCAGCCTCCAGTAGCTGTGACGTGCATGCCATGACACCTGGCTCTTTATTTTTGTAGAGATGTTGCCAAGGCTGGTCTTGAACTCCTGGCTTTAAGCAGTCTTCTTGCATTTGCCTCCCAAAGTGTTGAGATTATAGGTGTGAGCCACCATTCCTGGCCCTGGCATTTCATAATTCCCAGATGCACTTGCTACACCTAAGCATTTTTGTTTTTGTTTGAATTTTCAGTGAGAGCTCCCTTTGCCTCATCAAATTTCCTCTCCCAAACCCTAATCTCTTAACAAAACTGGAGTTCTCTGTCTGTATTTACAGCTTCTCTCTCCTTTTGCTAGATTAATGAGAAGCAGTTTCTCTATTAGTGAGTGGAAAAAATTGGAATTTGCTGTTGCCCACAAGCCATTCAATAAAGAGCTACACTATTTCTCTATTTCCTTAGAAGGATCAATTAGTATTTTTTTGGTGATAAAATACGGCATATCTAACTGGGCAACAATAAAATCTTGAGAAATTAAGGATTTATTTATAGTTCCTCTGAAAATTGCCTATGTTTATTCATATATTTAGAGTATTACAAAGTTACATATGAAGCAATAACTTACTGAGACATTTGTAAAGACTGCCGAAGGAATTCAAGAAGAAGAACTTAGACATTTTGATACCCACAAAGGGCCAAGTTATTAAAACAACTTGAAACCAGTTGTCTATATAATGAAGACTACCTAAAGGAAAAAAATTACATGTGGCCACTGACTGTGAGCTTTCATTGTCTTTGCAAGGCAATTTATTAAAAGATTGGAAATGTGAAAGAGAGCTGGCACAGTTACAAACCTCAGAGCATGCTGCACATGGTAAACTATTGGCAAACAAAGCATAGGACAAATCGTGGGCATACAAATTAATGTACAAAGGAAAGTCTTGCAGACATATGATTGAAATTCCTGATTAAGTATTTCAATTTAAAGTCTACTGAATTTGGGTACTCCCACAGCAGAATCTTATCTTGCTTCTGTTAGAAAGAATTATTGAAGAAGTGTCCAGTTAAAGCTGAAATGATTATGACAAGCCTGTGTTATAACTATGTGGTAAATGTCTAGTCTTAGCTCTAATTGGTCTTATTTTAATGTGTTTATTGTTTAATTGCTTGTGAGAATGATTTATTCTTTCATAGAACTGAGATTAATGGTAACTGGCAGCTTTATTGGCATTGCTATCAGAGAAATGACCAAAAGTCTCAAAATAGAATTGAGAAGACAGATTCTAGGCACAGGGTAATGTCAGACTAATATAGCTACATGATAACTGTATTTTAAAAGTGTTACTACTGCAACGTTTTTTAGTGTGTCCATTAATGTCATTTTTCATTTTCATTTTTTAATGTATGGGGTTGAGATGATACTATGGGATTGAGTGTAATTGCCTTTTATAGAATGCGTGGGACTGATATTTTCTAAAAATGGACAAAAATCCAGCACTTAAAACCATTAATTTGAAACCCTAAGGTTTCTTATATCTTCTGTAGAATAATATTTTTGGTGAAAGTTTGGAAAACTATGTGCAAGGATAACATCTTTTGGGTATTCAATTTTGTTAGATTGCTCTAAGCCTTTACGTATATTTGGAATCTATGTCATATTTGTACAAAAGTGGCCTTGCCACTTACATAGATTCATCTGTTGGTAGATAGAAAAAAAACCTGATATATCCTTTGCATGTTCATGTTATTGTTGTGTTTTCTATGTCAGGTCAGATTTTCATATTAACTAGCTTTGGAGGTGGGCATTGGAGAAGACTGCCATTCCACATATTACGCATTTTTAAATATAAATTCAGATTGTTACAATACAGCTAAACATGATGAGAGGTCTTATATTCTTCAGGGAACAAAGTTCAATAATACAGGGAATGCATTTAAATGGGAAAATATAACCTATAAAATATAAGAAATTGCACGATAGCTATTTGGTAGAACAGAATGAAAACTCAAGATTTCAGTGAAGAAGAACCTAGAAAATATATTACTTTGTTTTCTATTGTTTTTTCTTTATTATGAAATATAATATGTATGTAGAAAAATGTATAAAACAAATACTTGTCATGTGGACAAATAATTATGTGGTAAACACTGTACAATCACCATTGAGGTCAAGAAATACAATGTAGCCAGCTCCCAGGAAGTCCTCAACCATGTTTGTCCCTCTCTCATCACAACCTCATCTCTTTGACCTAGAGGTATCCATTCTGTGGTCTTTTCTCATAAAACTGTAAAGAAAAGTAGGGAGTACTAATCCCTCATATCCATTTCCAAAAACTGCATTTTAGTTTAGTTGTTTCTTTAAAAAAGAAACTCTGCTTGAATGGCCTCATATATTTCTTTTTGCCTACCAACTGTGTCTCAGTATTACATTTATGAGACATATTCACAGTCATATATGCTATGGCATAAAGTTTATTTTCATTGCTGTATAGTATTTCATTGTATGAATACACCACATTTATATCTGTCCTACCATTGGAAGACATTTGGCTTGTTTCCAGCTGTGACTGTCCTTGTACTTGTATTCGAGTGTGCATTTATACTAATTTCTCTAGACATGAAATTGTTAAGTGGAAGGAATGCAAATCTTCAATTTTACCAAAAAATGTCAAATGGTTTTCCAGCAATATATGGGATTTCCCATTGCCACATTCTTACCAGCACTTAGTATAGTTAAATTTTTAAAATTTCTGTTAGCCTGATGAATATATAATGGTTATGGAAATTTGCATGTCCCTTATTACTAATGAAATTGAGCAACATTTTGTACATTTATTTGTCATTTAGATTTTTTTGTTATTTTGCCTAGTTACAATTTTGCCCATTTTTCTTCTGTATTATCTTTTAAAAATTTATTTATAGAAATGATTTTAATATTCCAGTTACCAGTTTTTTTGTGTTTGTCCATTGCAAATATCTTTCTTTTTTGTAATTTTTTTCTTTATAGTTCTTTAGATAAGAAGATGTCCTTAACGTTACATAAAAAATGTATCAATCGCTCCTTCATGAATAATTTTGTTTGCACCTTATTTAAGAAATCTTGGCTGAACGTGGTGGCTCATGCCTGTAATCCCAGCACTTTGGGAGGCTGAGGCAGGCAGATCACTTGAGGTCAGGAGTTCAAGACCAGCCTGGCTAACATAGTGAAACCCCATTTCTACTAAAAATACAAAAAATTAGCTAAGTGTGGTGGCACGCACCTGTAATCTCAGCTTCTTGGGAGGCTGAGGCAGGAGAATTGCTTGAACCCAGGAGGCGGAGGTTTCACTGAACCAAGATCGTGCCATTGCACTCCAGCTTGGGCAACAAGAGTGAAACTCTGTCTCAAAAAAAAAAAAAAGAAAAGAAAAAAAGAAAGAAATCTTTCCCTACCTTAAAGTCATATAGATATGTTTCTCTATTATTTTATAAATACTTATAATTTTACCGTTTTAATATTGGTCTTTAGTCTATCTGATTGGCTTTAGTACATTTTGTGACTAAGGGTCTGATTTTATTTTACCCTACATGGATATTCAATTTTCCTGGCACCATTTACTTCAAAAGCTGCCATGACTTTACTAATAGATTCTGGTATTTCTGTCATATACAGATGCCCATACCAATGTGGCCTGACTCTGAGCTCTCTGTCACTGGGCTAGTACCACACTGTTTTATTTACTTCAGTTTTAAAATAAGTCTTGACATCTGTTATAGCAAGTTCCCCTACCTTGTACTTCTTCAAAAGTATTTTGGCTATTCTTGACTTTAGAACTTTTGTGTATATTTTAGAATCAGCTCGTCAAACTCTATAAAATGACTATTGAAATTTTGTTTGCAATTGAATTGAATCCATTCAGCTGGGAAGAATTGACATCGCTATAATAGGGAGCTATCAATCCCTGAACATGTTTTTAATTTCCATTTATTAGGCCCTTTTTACTGTTTCTCAATTAGTTGCATAAATTTCTCTATAGAAGTCTTATATATATGCTCATTGATTTATTTTTAGGTACTTTTTATTTTTGATACTATTGTAAATAGTACCACTTTTAATTTTATTTTTTAATTGTTTGTAGAAATAAGTTTTTATATTGATTTTTGTATCCAGGAACAATGCTAAGTTTTCCTCATTAAAAAACTATTTGTAGGTTTTTTTTGGATTTTATATAAATGCAGTTATTTCCTCTGTAAATAATGACAGCTTTATTCCCTTTTTTTAATCCTTATACCTTTTATTTGTCTTTCTTGTCTTATTGTACTAACTAGAACCCCGAAAACAATGTGAATCACCATTGTAATTTTGTCTCGTTCCTATCTCAAAGGAAATTATTTCATCATTAATTGTTATAAGTACCAAAAACCATGTTTTTTAGATACCCTCTAATCCAGGAGTTGGCAATCTATGTATGGTTCATGGGCCAAATGGAGCCTGCCACCTATTTTTGTAAAAGAAGTTTTACAGAACCCAGCCACACTCATTCATGTATACATTGTCTATGGCTGTTTTCACACCACGATGGCACAGTTGTTTAGTGTGACAGAGATCATATGACCTGCAAAGCTGAAATTATTTATTATTTGGCTCTTTAACAAGAAAAAGTTTGCCAATTCCTGTTTTACCAGATTAAAATATTGTTTTCTATTTTTACTAAATATCTTTTATCATTAATAAATATTGAATATTGTCAAATGAGATTCATACATTTTCTGCATTGAGATAAGATGATGGTATAGTGAATTAAATTGTCATTCTCGTGTTAAACTAAACTTATATTTCTGGAAGAAACTCTCCTTTGTTAAAATGTACTATTTTAAAAACATATTATTGGATTTACTTTATTACTATTTTGTTAAGAGTTTTTGCATCTTTGTTTATAGTTAGATTGATCTGAATTTTCTCTTACTGTTTCTTTGGGTTTTGGTATCAAAGTTATGCCATCCTCTTAGAATGAGCATAAATTATATTTGGCTAGCTAGCCAATGGAGCCATTTGTGCCTGGTGTTTAGTTGTGGGAAGACTTCTTTATTGAATCAGTCTCTTTCATGGTTGTAAAATCCTATTTCCTCTTTCTTTTTGAGTCATATTTTTCTGGGAATTTGTCCATTTGTCCTAAATTTATATTTATTGTTATAAACTGTTCATAATATTCCTTAACCTCTTTAATATCTACAAGCTGTTCCTTTTGTCATTTTTAATATGGTTGTGTCTTCTCTCTCTTTTACTTGTTTACCAGTAGTTTATCGGTTTTATTATTCTTTTCAAAGAAGTAATATTTGGCATTGATTCTTTTTATTGCGTGTATACTTTCTAGTTCATAAATTCCTCTACTAATACTTAGTCTTTTTCCTACTTTTTTTTTTTTTTTTTGAGACAGAGTTTTACTCTGTCTCCTGGGCTGGAGTGCAGTAGCATGATCTCGGCTCACTGCAACCTCCGTCTGCCGGGTACAAGCGATTCACCTGCCTCAGCCTCCCAAGTAGCTGGGATTACAGGCGCCCGCCAGTACACCCAGCTAATTTTTTTGTATTTTTAGTAGAGACGGGGTTTCACCATGTTGGCCAGGTTGGTTTCGAACACCTGACCTCATGATTCACCCGCCTCAGCCTCCCAAAGTGCTGAGATTACAGGCATGAGCCCCCATGCCCGGCCCCTACTTTTTAGGGGTTTAATTTGATGTTCTTTATCTAATTTACTGAAATGGATGTTTAGCTAATTTTTTTTTTTTTTTTTTTTTTGAGACGGAGTCTTATTCTGTCGCCCAGGCTGGAGTGTAGTGGCCTGATCTTGGCTCACTGCAAGCTCCACCTCCCGGGTTCACGCCATTCTCCTGCCTCAGCCTCCCCAGTGCTGAGACTACAGGCGCCTGCCACCATGTCTGGCTAATATTTTGTATTTTTAGTAGAGATGGGGTTTCACCGTGTTAGCCAGGATGGTCTCGATCTCCTGATCTTGTGATCCGCCTGCCTCAGCCTCCCAAAGTGCTGGGATTACAGGCGTGAGCCACCGTGCCTTGCCTAGCTCAATTTTTTAGCCTTTATTGTTTCTCAATGTATGCCTTTAAAGACTAAAGTTTCTCTAAAATAAGATGTTCTTAATTTGATATCTTGCATTTTAATTTTTTTATTTATAACTTTTTCTGATTTGTAAGATGGCTCTAACTCGAGAAATTTTCTAATATTTTAAAAATACTAATTTATAGATTATATTATGTTCATAAAGCTTTCTCTGTATGATTTTCTTTGAAATTTGTTAATATTCACTTTATCACTCATATGGTCAATTAAGTGTTCCATGTGAACTTATAAAGAATGTATATTCTGTAGTAGATTGATACAGTGTTACATATGTCCAAACTTAAGTCAAGTTTGTAAATTTCGTTCTATTGTTCTATATCATTATTATTTTTTTTTTCTTTCGATACGGGGTCTTGCTCTGTTGCCCAGGCTGGAGTGCAATGGCGCGATCTCAGCTCACTGCAAGCTCCGCCTTCCAGTTTCATGCCATTCTTTTGCCCCAGCCTCCCCAATAGCTGGGACTACAGGCTCCCGCCACCACGCCCGGCTAATTTTTTTGTATTTTTAGTAGAGACGGGGTTTCACCCTGTTAGCCAGGATGGTCTCGATCTCCTGACCTCGTGATCCGCCTGCCTCGGCCTCCCAAAGTGCTGGGATTACAGGTGTACGCCACTGCGCCCAGCCTATCTCTTTAATTTTTATGCCTCCTTATGATTCGGAAAGGACGTGCTGGGAAGGGAAGAGCGTGGTCCCTTTAAATGATGGGGGAGCTGAAGGGAAGTGCTGGGTACAGGAGGGTGTGGTCCCTGGCTAGGCCCGCCCCTCCCCCCCAGCCCAACACAGACCTAAGTGAGGACAGACATTTTTGTATTCCTGCCCCAAGTGTTGCATTTCCCAAGACCACCCTGGCCTGCCACGCCCCCATCCTGTGCCTATAAAAACCTCGAGACCCTAGCGGGAACATACAGGCAGCAGGACGTTGAGAGGGGCAAATCAGCAGAGGAACACACAAGTGGCTGGACGTTAACAGGGATGCAGTGACAGGCACCAGCACGCAAGCAGGCCGCTGACTGGCCGAATGACTTGGAGTATGGCTGGGGCAGTTGGAGGAGAGCCCGGGCCATCAAGCAGCCTGACTCTGGGGGAAAACCATCTCTCTTCTGGCTCCCCCATCTGCTAAGAGCTACTTCCACTCAATAAAACCTTGCACTCATTCTCCAAGCTCACGTGTCATCCAATTCTTTAGGTACCCCAAGGCAAGAGGTACACCAAGGCAAGAACCCTGGGATACAGAAAGCCCTCTGTCCTTGCAACAAGGTAGAGGGTCTATTTGAGCTCGTTAACACAAGCCACCTACTGACAGCTAAACTGAAAGGGCACCGTGTAACACACGTGCACTGGGGTAAACATTCATAAACACGCTCAGCTGTAAACATTCACCCCTGGACACTGCCTTGGGGTTGGAGCCACAGCCTACCCATCTGTATGCTTCCCTAGAGGTTTGAGCAGCGGGGCACTGAAGAAGCGACCCCCACCCCCATCACACACCCTGTGAGGGAGACGAGGGAACTTTTCCTGTTTCACTTGTCCTACGAGTTAGTGAGAACAGCATGTTAAAATTTCTCATTACAATTTTGGATTTATCCATATTTTTTTGTTTTGTTAATTTTACTTTAAATATTTGAGGCCTATTTGAGGTTATATTATTATAGGAAAACTATAGAAGAAAAGAAAATGAGGTTATCTAGGAGGACTCCCTGGAAAAACTTAAAGCAGAGATTGAGGATTTAAAATGATAGTCATAAACCTCTATAATTGTTTAAAATACACTAATGTATTCTTTTTTTTAATAATCATCAGATCTGTGAATTAAGAAAGGTTAAAATTAACCATACTGATGATTCTAAGGTCAGAATATTGCCCCAAATCACAGGCTACTTAATGACTGGATCAGGTCCAAGATATGAATTTGTGGAGTCATTTTCCAAGCCTGTTTCACCCCTCTTCCCTTAGCACACCCCTGACCCAAACATCCTGCTTGCCTGCTGTGTCTTAAACTCATTAGGACATTCCACCCTCAGGTCGTTGTATTTAATGCTCCCTTTTCCTGGGCAGGTAGACATCTGTTCATGTTAGCTCTTCAGAGAGCTCTTCCCTGATCATTCTGACCACTCTCTATTCCCTTAACCTGTCTTATTATTCTTCAGAGCTCTTAAAACTATCCAATATTATGTTGTCTCTTGGGGTATTAAATTATCATCACTCTCCCTTCTGATATATGAGCTCCAAGACACGAGGTTCTTTTTAAAATTCCTTGCAACATTTTCACTCTAATGGCTGACATAGAGTAGGTGATGAGTAACTTTTGGCTGAATGAGTGAATGAATGAATGAACCTTTTCTTAAAACAAGTATGTTGATTCATCGAAATAGTTTGATTGATCAAGAAATAATTATAGAGGTTTTCTGAGTGCAAATAATTCTTTTTAGCGTGATAGAGAGGTAAAAGCAAGAATAAAACAATATTACAGACTTCAAACTATTTATAATCCAGTTGGGGATAGCAGATATATAGAAATGATATAATCTGAACATGACATAAAAAGAAGGTAATACAGGTAATCACAAGACCATGAACAATTAATGGCCAAATATATTATTTAAACAATAAGTGCTGTGAAGGCAACACAAGGAAGTGTCACTGAATTCTTAGTAATACAGAAAACAAAAAAAAATTAAGAAAGAGTATGAGCTGGGCATATTACTGGTTGTTCAATGACTGCCTTTTTTGTTAAAAAGGAGGAGAAAAAGAGAAAGTGGAAATGTATAGTTATCAAGAAGAGAGATAAGCAGAACCTCACTTGTTCCCTTAACCAGGCTATGAGTATCTCTAGGGCAGAGACAGTATTATATTCATAGCTCATTTACAAGTAGTTAGAAAGCATATCTATATCTATGATATTTATCTGTTTATCTCCATATGTATGTATGTATGCATGCATGTGTCTATCTAATCTGTGCTTGGTGATTGGCAATGGGACATCAAGATGTAGGCATCTCGCAGCCACAGGACTTTGCAAAATGAGTTGGTAAATATAAAAGTAGGCTGGTAGATTTATGTATCATTATATCCTAAAATTTTATTTTACTTTTTCTGTACCATCTTTTCTCTGGCTGAGAGACAGAGACCTTGGATTAGTGAACATGCTTAAGACATCACTTCAGTCCCTTGACAAATGAGGAATGGCATTCTTTTTATTTTGATTTAGTTTTCCATTCTTGCTTAACCTGGACATGTCTACCTTCTGGTTTTCAACATATTATAGATAATTTCTATAGCTGAATCCAAAGTCAAATACTCTAGAAAAAAACTCCCAAAGAAAAAATATTTTATATTGGATTTTCAGTGGCATGTGGACATATTTTGTTTCTTACCGTGACTTAGTTTTATCACTTTTGACTAGATGATTGGCAGTTCTCAGAAAAATAATGATTCTTAAATATTTTACACCTTTAAAATAAAATTCTCCCCATCAATTTTTTATTTTAAAATAAATCCACAATAAGAATTTCCTCTTTGGCCAGGCTTGGTGGCTCATGCCTGTAATCTGAGTACTTTGGGGGCTCAAGATGGGAGAATCCAGGAGTTCGAGATCAGCCTCAGCAACATTGCAAGACCCTGTCTCTACAAAAAAAGTATTTTTTTTTAATTAGCCACGTGTGCTGGTACATACCTGTAGTCCCATCTGCTTGGGAGGCTGAGGTGAGAGGATTGCTTGAGCCCAGAGTTCACGGCTGCAGTGAGCTGTGATCACACCACTGCACTCCAGTCTGGGCAACAGAACAAGGCCCTGTCACTAAGATAAAAAAACAAAACAACAAAAAAAGTCTTCATTATTTCAGCAAACTCTACTGCTTGAAATATTTTAGTTGTTTGACTCTAAATTATATATTGGCATTAAGATGAAGTTTTCTTTAAGAACTATAAGTAATTAAAATACTGCACTTATTCTTCCTCTTTGACCATAAAACCCCCTCAGTTTTTATTTTTCACCTGACCTAAGAACATATCTGGAACTGTGAGGCCTACTGGGTCCTTAGGGAAGAAACAGATGCCTACTAAATCTGGATAATTTCCTTTCCTAATTAGGCTATTAATAAATGTAGCTTTCCTGTGAAAACTCTTCATGGTTTTTATTACCATTTATATGCCAGTGCCTTGCGATTTTATACTTCTGTTTTCAACCTCTCTTTTGAGATTTACGCTTACTTTTCCAAATTCCTGCTCACTATTCATTTAGTTATTCCACAGGTGCCTCAGTATATTCATGTACTTGCACAGGTACCCCCTGAATCTATAAAAATAAACAAATTTTTAAAATCTCAAACTGAATCCATCCACTTCCCAATAGACCTATTGGCTCCTTACCCACTATTACCCTATCTCAATTACTGCCACAGCCAATTACCCAAGGCACAAGCTGGAAATCGGGCTTTTCTTAACTTCCTACTTACAAAATGTTACCAAATTTTTCCTTAATTATTGCTTGAAAAACTTTCATGTAAATATCTCTTAAATTTCTTCCCTTCATCTTCACTCCCAGTTTTACCACTTACTTGTTCTATTACTGTTTTGGTCTATAACTTTTAGGCAAGTTATTTAACCATTTTCTACTTAAGTTTTCTCATCTGTAAAATGGGGATAGTAATAGGTCTTACTGTATAGGATTTTTGTGAATGTTAAATGAGTTAATACATGTTAATTGCTTAAAAGGGTGTCTAGAACAGAGCAGGTGCCACAATATGTTAATTTTTTTTTTTTTTTTTTTTTTTTGAGACAGTGTCTCGCACTGTTGCCTGGGCTGGAGTGCAGTGGCATGATCTTGGCTCACTGCAGCCTCCACCTGCCAGGTTCAAGCGATTCTCCTTGCCTCAGCCTCCCAAGTAGCTGGGATTACAGGCGCCTGCCACCATGCCCAGCTAATTTTTTTGTATTTTTAGTAGAGATGGGGTTTCACTATGTTGGCCAGGCTGGTCTTGAACTCCTGACCTTGTGATCTGCCTGCCTCAGCCTCCCAAAGTGCTGGGATTACAGGCATGAGCCACCGTGCCCAGCCAAGTTGTTTTTATTATTATTGTTATTGCTCTTACTATTGGTACCAACATACCTAAATTCAGGTTCTGATTAACTGCTGTCTAGAGTATTTCACCAGCCTCCTAATCTTCCCTTCAGTATCTATTCTTGTTCGTCTCAAATTTGGCTTCAACAACCCCTCAGAGTACACTGTCTAAATCATAAATTGGACCCTACACTGTTTAAGATAGGTTCTTAATAGTTGCCAAAAGTATCAGTGAAACAATAAATGGATTAAAATGTCTCCAATATCAATGTAGCAAGGTTTCAATGAACAGTTTTAAAATTATGAATAAAATATTTGGAATACTCTTTGCATTCTCTATATAATTGCTTGTAAGCTTTCAGGTTTGTTTTTGCATGTTCTTAATTGTCTTTACTGTGTAATTTTTTATGTATATAATGTCAAAAGCCAAGATCTAGATTTACAATGAGTCTTGTACTGATTTTTCTTGGGTCTCTCTGTCCTTGCTGATCTCTCATTCAGCTTCCAATTATTTTCTCATTTTGAAGACTTTGTCTTTAATTGCTCCAAACACCTTCTTTTTCTACACATCTAGCTAGATGTGCTTTCCCAGCATAATTACTTTCATTATTGATCTTTCCAAGCACGGAAAAAGAACATCACACAATATTACTTTTGTCGTGGTTGCAAGCACAGTGTGGTTTATTCTCAGTCTTTACAATATTCTAATCTATTCTAAATGTACCTTTCTTATTTGGTTCAACTAATTATCCACTTGAATTTGCATAAACTCAAATCCTAGGAAAATAACATTCTAATCAATAAGTGATATCCAAGGCTGCTCTTCTGCCAAACTCTGAAAAAGCCAAGAGTGAGCATCCTCCACTTCCTCTTTCAGTGCCCTTCCTCTTTTTCGTTTCCATTTCCCAACCTAATGATGTAACCAAGATAAAGGCTTCCTCCCAGCTATCTGTTAAAATGTTTTTTTCTGACGTGGATGAATGATATATGGTCTTAACCTTGCTAAACATGTTTGCATTTCAATTGGAAATTACTGAGAGCTGAAATGCTGTCCAGGGCCAAATGAATATTCTAGGAGTCGAATTTAAGGCACAGATACCAGGAGATGTCTTGGCACATGAAGGTTTTCCTGGAACTTTCAAAGCATAGTGAAAATGTATTTAGAAAGCCAATCCACATTTTCCTTCTAAAGATTGCAAACTTTATCTATTTTTATCGTACATATTTATGGTGGACAACATGAGATTTTGAAATATGCATACATTGTAGAATGGCTAAATCAAGCTAATTATGCATTGCGTGACATACCTATCATTTATTTGTGGTGAGAACATTTAAAATCTACTCTTTTAGCAATTTTCAAGTAAATAATAGTTATTAACTATAGTCACCATGTTGTACAATCAATCTCTTGAACTTATTCCTCCTGTACAACTGAATTTTGAATCCTTTGACCAATCTCTCCCCTTTCCTACTTCCCCTTTCCCTCAGCCCTTGATAACCACCATTCTACTCTCTGCTTCAGTGAGTGTGACTTTTTAAAATTCCACATGTATGTGAGATAATGCAGTATTCATCTTTCTGTGCCTGTTGTATTTCACTTGTTAAACACAATTTACAGGAAGCCATTGGTTTGGACCGAGCTCCTGCACTAGGCCCAACAGACTAAACCTAAATGGAGTTATTCATGCTAAAGTTCCACACCACCAAGCTGAAATTAAGTTGTTTAGCTGATTCTCCCAGAAATCAGGAGAGATAGTAGTCAAATCCCCAAACAGGCTAGTTTTACCTGCAGAAGGGAGTCCCCTCTGCTTTAACTTTTACAAGGAAAGTAACTTTGAAACACCCAATCTACTTTTTGTTCTCTGTTTCTGCTCTCTGTGTCTCTGTTTCCTTTTCTGGGGATAAAGCTAACCTCCTTTGTTCAGCTAATTGAAACTCTATCTATCTATCTATCTATCTGTATATCTATCTACCTACCTACCTACCTACCTACCTACCTACCTACCTACCTATCTATTTATTTAGAGATGGTGTCTCACTCTGTTGCCAGGCTGGAGTGCAGTGGCAGCGATCTAAGCTCACTGCAACCTCTGCCTCCTGGGTTCAAGCGATTCTCCTGCCTCAGCCTCCTGAGTAGCTGGGACTACAGGCACGCACCACCACACCCAGCTAATTTTTGTATTTTTAGTAGAGACGGAGTTTCACCATGTTGGCCAGGATGGTCTTCATCTCTTGACCTCATGATCTGCCCACCTCGGCCTCCCAAAGTGCTGGGATTATAGGCGTGAGCCACTGTGCCCGGCCACTCTTTTTATTTTGTAGAATGAGGTGTTGTCCACTTTTAGAATTGCAAATAACAGCCAATTAAGATCTTTAAAATAAATTTGTTATAATTTTGTCTTTTGACACAATTTACATAATGTCCTCCAGGTTCATCCATGTAACAAATGACAGGACTTCCTTCTTTTTAAGGCTAAATAATATTCCATTGCGTATATATACCATGTTTTCTTTCTCCATTCATCCATTAGGTTGATTCTGTGAGTAATGATGCAGTGAACACAAAGGTGCAGAGATATATCTGACATACTGATTTCATTTCCTTTGGATAAATATCTAGTAGTAGGATTACTGGTTCATATTATAATTCTATTTTTAATTTTTAGAGAAACCTCTTACTGTTTTCCATAATGACTGTACTAATTTACATTCCTTCCAACAGTACATGGGTTCTCTTTTCCTCACATACTTGCCAACCAACACTTGTTATCTTTCATCTTTTTGATAATAGCCATTCTAACCACTCATCGTGGTTTTTATTTGCATATTCCTGATGATTAGTGAAGTCGAGCATTTTTTAATGCATCTGTTGGCCATTTTTGTGTCTCTTTTTGAGAAATGTCTATTCAGGTCCTTTGCCAATTTTTAATTTTTTTCTATTCGGTTATTTAGTTTCTTGCTGTTGAGTTCCTTGTATATTTTGGCATTATCCTTATCAGATATATCATTCGCAAATATTTTTCCCATTCTATAGGCTGTCTCTTCACTCTGCTGATTGTTTCCTTTGCTGTGCAAAAACTTTTTAGTTTGAGGTAAACTCATTTGTCTATTTTTGCTTTTATTCCCAATGTTTTGGGGTCATATCCAAAAAATCATTGCCAAGACCAATGTCATGGAGACTTTCCCCTATGTTTTCTTTTAGTAATTTTATAGTTTTAGGTCTTATGTTTAAGTCTTTAGTCCATTTTGAGTTAATTTTGGCATACAGTGAAATTCTTTCCCTCCCTTCCTTCCTTCCTTCCTTCCTTCCTTCCTTCCTTCCTTCCTTCCTTCCTTCCTTCCTCCCTTCCTCCCTCTCTCTCCCTCTTTCTCTCTTTCTCTCTTTCTTTCTTTCTCTCTTTCTCTCTTTCTTTCTTTCTCTCTTTCTTTCTTTCTTTCTTTCTTTCTTTCTTTCTTTCTTTCTTTCTTTCTCTCTCTCTCTCTTTCTTCCTTCCTTCCTTCCTTCCTTTCTTTTCTTTTCTTTCTTCCTTTTTGCATACGGATATCCAGTTTTCCAAGCACCATATATTGAAAAGATACTCTATTCCCCATTGTATGTTCTTGGCACTTTTATTAAAACCAATTGGCTATAAACATGTGGATTTGTTTCTGGGCTCCTTATGCTGTTGCATTGATCTATGTGTCTGTTTTATGCCAATAACATGATAGAGCTTACAAACTTTAAGAGCATAGCCTGGATTTCATTATCTTGTATCTTTCCACAGTATGCCAGGAGCACAACAAAGATGACTAGGGCATGAAGAAATACAAGCTGAGATTGAGAAAGAAAACTTAGGCCAAAAATCTGGAAGTATCCTTTAAACCAGGGGTCCCTAATTCCTGGTACTGGTTCATGGCCTGTTAGGAACCAGGTCGCACAGCAGGAGGTGAGTGGTGGGCTAGTGAGCAAGGCTTCATCTGTATTTATAGCCACTCCCCATTGCCTACTTTACCGCCTGAGCTCTGCCTCCTGTCTGATCAGCAGTGGCGTTAGATTCTCATAGGAGCACAAACTCTATTGTGAACTGTGCATGCGAGGGATCTAGGTGGCATACTTCTTATGAGACTCTAATGCCTGATGATCTGTCACTATCTCCCATTACCTCCATATGGGACTGCTTAGTTGCAGGAAAACAAGCTCAGGGCTCCCACTAATTTTATGTTATGGTGAGTTGTATAATTATTTCATTATATATGACAATGTAATAATAATAGAAATAAAGTACACAATGAAGGTAATGTGCTTGAATCATCTTTAAACCACCCCCAACCTTGTCTGTGGAAAAACTGTCTTACACAAAACCTGTCCGTTGTGCCAAAAAGGTTGGGGACCACTGCTTTAAGCTAACATCCAATTTATCACACTGAACCAAATATACATTCAACTCCACAGTATGTCTTGAGTTGATTTTTCTCCCATGCTTTTACCACCCTCTAATTTTGCTCAAATTCATCATCATCTCTTCACTGTACCACTGAATGAACTTTCTCATTGGTCTCCCCCTTTTATTATTGTCCCTTGCAATTCATTCTTCATACTAGTAATCAGTAAGTAATTTATTTAAAATGTAAATGGAATCATGTAATTTTCTTGCTTATGTTTCAGAGGTTCGCAACTGTGCTTAAGATAGAATACAAACTCAACATTGTCTTTGAGTCTCTGCAGGCTTCAGCTCCTGCCTCTCCCTCTAGCTTCATCTTTTTCATTTTGTTTTATTTTCATCTTTTTTATTAAGGTATAATTTACAAATAAAAATTGCATATATTTACAGTATACCACGTGATGTTTTGATATAGGTATACTTTATGAAATATTTAAATAAAGCTAATTAACATGTCCATCACCTCACACTTACCATTTTTTTGTGTGATGAGTACATTTATGATCTAAGCTCTTAATAATTTTAAAGTATAGGATAAATTATTATTTACTGTGGTTACCATGCATTACAGTAGATCTCCAGAACTTATTCACCCAGTCTAACTGAAACTTTGTACCGTTTGACTGACCAGCATCTCTCCACCCCGCACTGGCTCCCGCCGTGCCCTCCCCTCCCCCGCCCCAAACTGCATGACCTCCAGTTTCATCTTGTACCATCACTCTTTGCTCAGAACCAGCAAACACAGCTGGCCTCCTTCCAAAGCTCAGGAGCACTGAGTCCTTTACTGAATCAGGACTTTGCACTCATGCTGTTCTGCCTAGAGCACTTTTCACTCCACTCGCTGTTCAGGTGTCAGCTGCAGGTCACTTCCAGGAGAAACTTTCCTAGATACACCAAATCAATTAGCCTCCACCTGTTTATTTTTCTCATTCATTTTCATACCCAGATATTTTACTTCACAGTGGTAGTCTCAATTGGTAATTATGTGTATTTATTTATTAATTATTTATATCTCTCCCAACTAGACTCCCAACTCCCAATTATACCTTTTGCTCTACATTTAACTCTTATCTGAGGCCCCAATACTTTTGTGTGTTTTTCTTCATTTTAAGTTAACAAACCGATTTGATTGTCTTTTTTTGTTTGTTTGTTTTGTTTTCTCCACTAAACTGTGAGCTACACTGCTGGGCCTTTTTTCTTTTTTTCAATTTAATGTATCACCAAATCTTTGCAGATAGTAGTTACTCAATAAATGATGATGAATAATTAAATTGTGCCAGTGTATATACCTTGGTGGTCCTAGGTCCCATTGCCCGGTGACTGAAAGAACACAACATGGGAAGCAATAAGCTTCTAGAGGCTTGAATATGCATGTTTTTTAAATTGTATGCAGTATACGCCTGTACATATGGGATAGTTGGGGCTCAGGACACATCATCCCAAAATATGACCATAAGAAACATATGCCACCTCAAAATATACTTCTCTGGCATACTTTAAGCGGAGAACTGCAGACACGAGAGGAGTACCCCTGAAAAGCTGTTAACACTGAAAATTTGTGTGATAATAAATTTATATCCATGAAGGAAATCTACATTAGTAAAAATATCTATATCTAAAGGAGGGCTGCTCTGAGAGACCTTTTATTTATTATTATGCATAATAGGACAACCTTTATTCATTATACATTTCCTCTTCTCATCTTTCCATAACTTCTGTGGTCCTCATCCTTCCTCCCCATTAGCAGCTTCAAGTTCCTATTACTTTCTATAGCTCAGTATGCTAGATAAGCGTCAATCATCTGACCCTTCTTCAAGTCTTATATTTTGTGGGACTCCCATATGCTATGTAGGTAATTTAAATGGTTTTTCTCTTGTTAATCTGCCTTATGTTAATTTAACTTTTTGCCCAAACAATCCAGAAGTGTGGAGGGAAGCCACTTTTTCTTCCCGTACAGGATAGTACACATCTGAATTTTAGAACAGTATGAATTTCATGCAACTTCATTCTTGTAAATAAAGTTAATTCTCCAAATGCAAAATCAGCTGTGATTTAAATTTTATGCTTTCCTAACTCATTTTATGTATGTTAATTTACATATTATGCACAAAAAAATAAAAAAAACTCTTATCCTATCACGTGTCTTCATTTTTGTTCCAGAACTGTGGGCACGTTATGTATGCCAGCAAATGGGAATTCAAGTAACCAGATTAGAAAGGTAATTAAGAATGCAGTTGAGCAAGATACTCAGTCCCCAGTCCTATGCTGGAGTAAGGTATGGTAGAGAGAGAGAAGAGAGGTGGGCAATAATTGTAAGTTCAGTATCAGAAATAGTGGGTTTTGGAGAGGAAGGAGTTTTCGAATGTCTGATAGGAAGCAGCCATTTATCAGCTTATTTGACCCTAGACATGTCAATTAAACTCCTTAGGTTTCAGTTCCTTTTCCTTGTGGATGAAAGGACTAAACCCCATTAGAAATACTTTCCTGATCTATGATACTTTGATTCTTATTTTCTCCGTAATGGTGGGAAAACAAGAAAGAATAATCTGAGAAAAAAAGGATAGGAAAAAGATAACAATTATTAAAGATAGAGAGATGCAAAAAAGAGACATGATTGCTGGTTATGAAAGGAAAAATATTTTAAAAAGTAAGAATTTAGGTCTTCATTCATCCCCCTCTGAGTTTCTTGAACAAATATTTATACAGTGCTAGTCAATACTTACGTTGCACTGACTACATGCCGGTCATTGTTTTAAGGGCTTTATAAATATTAACTCATTCAACAAGAATATAAGTTTTACTATTATTCCTATTTCATTGCTGAGGAAATAGGCACAGAGAGTTTAAGTAACTTATTCCAGGTCACATAGCTGGTAAGGGCCAGAGCTGGATTTCAAACCCAGGCAGTCTGGATCCAGAGTTCATGCTCTTGTAATGCTGATTTTACTGTTAGAATTTGCCATACATTTTCCTCAGTGAAAACCCCCACATCAAAGACAAAAACTTATTGAACTGTAACAAGTATAATAAATCACTCCAGACATATTTAGGCTAACACATACCCTATTTGTTTCTGTGTAATTACACTTTCTCAAGAGCCTGCCACAATTGGTATCACTGTTTTCTTACGAACTCTTCAAGCAAGACTAATGCAAACGGGAGAGGATTGTTCTTTGTTCAGCTGCAAACCAGGTGGCACAAAGCACAGAGAAGAAAGCCAGGCTCCAGAGAACGTGTGAAGGCAACCAACTCTCAGATACACTTGCATAATTAGAAAGCATTTTCCTTCAAATGACTGCAATTTTTAAAAGCGCTATCCCATTTTTCTCCCATCACCCTAATTTAAAAAAGACAACAAAAAACATACAAAAAAACCCTCCCCAAAGCAAGACTACTAAAATAAAATGGTCTGGCTGTGAGCAAACATTTGAAGCTTAAGTGTTATGTTGACCTTGTACTGCAGGAGGCAGCATCTCATTAATAAAACAATGACCATGTGTTTTTGTTGTTGTCCTTGGGGTTCTTTTTATGTTTGTTTCAGTATTGTGAATAGGACTGTGATTGTCTCATTCTCTAATATGCTTGATTTCTATTCAGAAAGTAAACAACTGAAAGGTTTTGTAAAGGGGTTAGAACCAGTGATTGTTGCTGATTTACTTCTGTGAAATTGAGTCCCTTTCCTTTTCTATTGTTTGTCTACTGTTTAATTTCTTGTGCTCACAATTAAAGTTTAAAATATTAGAGTCGGAGGAAGCTAGGAGATCATTTCTCTTGATTTAATTCTCTGATTTTACAGATATGGAAACAAGATCAGAGTGGTTAAATGGCTTGTCCAAGACAGCTAGTGGCATAGCCAGGACTGGCTTTTCCACTGCAGGTTCTGTGCTCATACCAAGCTTCATTGTTTGCTCAGTCTGGAGTTGAGCCTCTGTAACACCCTCTTTTCTTTTTCCCAACCAAACACATCCTTCTTCCACCTCATATCCCTTTATTTTCTTTCATCCAATCCAATTTATTTTAGTAGGAGATTAACAATGAGTACCTGTGAAGTTAATGTTGATGTCTAGAGGGTAATTCAAACTTGCTGAACTTCAAGCAATGAAATGTCTTGGGAGCCATCCATCAGAGGTGCTTTGAGGCTATGCTTGCAGAGAGAGAAGTCCCGATTGCTGGAAGCTAGGGCTTCCTTTATTCCAGGGTATTGCAATGATGTCAGTGTGTGTTAGAACTTAGCATTGCGCCTCTGGTCCTGCTGCACTGACTCTCCCCTCCCCATCATCTTTTTATATTTTATTTAAATATGCATGAATTTTTATTAAAGTCTCTCTTTCTTAAGAATTAAAATTGGTATCTCAGGATAGAACCTGTACTCTCCCACTCCCTAGAACCCCAAAGCGTTCCTGGATTTTCCTGTATTTGCTTCTTTCCAAAAAAAAAAAAATCTTGCATTTTGCCCATCAAATTTCATTTACAACACCCCGGTCCATGGTAATATTTCCTTCCTTTACCCTAGAACATCTGTATTGATAGCTCTTGTCTTACTATTGTTAAAAGAAAAACTTTCATCAAATTAAATTTATCAGAGCTTAATTGAGCAAAGAATAATTCCTGAACCCACAACCCTCAAAACGAGAACAGGTTCGGAGAACTCCAGCCCACAGTGTGGTCAGGCAGCATTAATGAACAGAGGAGGAAGTAAGATGCAGAGATAGCTCTCCTGGTTACAACTCGGTGTTTGCCTTATTTGAACAAGATCTCATCAGTTGTCCACCTGCAATTAACTGAAGCTCAGCTGTTGTCACTGGCTGAGACTCAGGTATTGTTACAGGAGTACTCCTAAATTAGGTCTTCTGTTAGTTTACGTGCTAAGTGAGGCTGCGGTTAGTTATGAAAGGACTCACATACTCAGGCCAAATTTAGTTTAACACTACTTAATGTTCAAAGTCTGGCCTCTCCAGCTAGATTATAACCTATCCCAGGTTATTTTCACATCCATTTTGCTGTGGAAGATAGGCATCTATCTAGGGGATTAGCTAACTCAAGGCCCAGCCCCTCTCCTAATCCTTGCTACCACAATAAAAAGGATTTTGTGGCTAATTTGATTTATCAAATTTCAGGATGCTGATTAGGCCACATTTGCCAAAGGGTTGATGCTCGTTTAAAGGTTACCTATGGATATGACCATTTCTTCTCTCTTTCTTCCAAGTGGCTGGCAGGCAGGCTGATCCATAGGGCAGTCTGGCCACCCACCTTACTCTCCTCATTTAAAAAAATCTGGGGTAGCTGCCTGATAATCAAATTTAGATTTGGGGTTAGGTAGAAGGAAAAATCACTCTTTAATTCTTGAATCCAATTAACATAGAGCTCCACGTTGGGGTTTCAGGCTGTGCCAATATCAATAAAGTGTTGTTTGATTTTGCCTTTGCTCCTTTATGTCTCCATGAGATCCTTAAGGAGAGATAGTATGCCTGATACTAATATAGGATTTGGGTATTTCTACACAGTTTTTTTAAGTGAGCACATTAAAGATTTACCTTTTTAATTAGCCCTAAGTGTGATAAATCTGGTTCAAAGGAGTATAGTAGAGAACAAGTGTAGTCACTGAAAGAATAAATATTGAATGAAAGATTGCTAAGTTAGGTACAATCTAGTCAATGTCCTCTAGAGCAATTAAATATAATATTGGGACTTATCTTTTTTTTTTTTTTACCTGACAGGAGTCATTTGGATTTACTATATAACATCTCTACTAATCTCTAGGAGACAAAATTTATTTTCATTGTTATTTGCCAAGAATCATTTGCATCATTATAAGTTTTCTTAAAAAATTATTTTAAGTTCCAGGATACAAGTGCAGAATGTACAGGTTTGTAACATAGGTAAACATGTGCCATGATGGTTTGTTGTACCTATCAACCCATCGCCTAGGTATTCAGCCCCGCATTGGTTAGCTATGTATTCTGATGCTCTCTCTCCCTTGGCCCCCTTAACAGGCTCCAGTGTATGTGTTGTTCCCCTTCCTGTGTCCATGTGTTCTCAATGTTCAGCTCCCACTTATAAGTGAGAACACGTGGTGCTTGATTTTCTGTTCCTGTGTTAGTTTGCTGAGGATAATGGCTTTGAGCCCCATCCATGTCCCTGCAAAAGACATGATCTCATTCCATTTTATGGCTGCATAGTATTCCATGGTGTATATATAGTACATTTTCTTTATCCAGTCTATCATTGATGGGCATTTGGGTTGATTCCCTGTCTTTTCTACTGTGAATAGTGCTGCAATGAACATATGCATGCATGTATCTTTATAATAGAATGATTTATTTTCCTTTGGGTATATTGAAAAAGGAGGGACTTCTCCCTAACTCATTTTATGAGGCCAGCATCATCCTGATACTAAAACCTGGCAGAGAAACAACAAAAAAACTTCACATCAGTATCCCTGATGACATTGATGTGAAAATCCTCAATAAAATACTGGCAAACCAAATCCAGCAGCACATCAAAAAGCGTATCCACCAGGATCAAGTCGGCTTCATTCCAGGGATGAAAGCCTGGTTCAACACAGGCAAATCAGTAAACATAATTCATCACATAAACAGAACTAAGGACAAAAACCACATGATTATCTCAATAGACACAGAAAAGGCCTTCAAAAAAATTCAACATCCCTTCATGTTAAAAACTGTCAGTAAACTGGGTTTTGATGGAACACACCTCAAAATAATAAGAGCTTTTATGACAAACCCATAGTCAATATCATACTGAATGGGCAAAAGCTGGAAGCATTCCCTTTGAAAACCGGCACAAGACAAGGATGCCCTCTCTCACCACTCCTATTCAACATAGTATTGAAAGTTCTGGCCAGGGCAATCAAGCAAGAGAAAGAAATAAAGAGTATTCAAATACGAAGAGAGGAAGTCAAAACTGTCTCTGTTTGCAGATAACATGATCCTATATCTAGAAAACCCCATTGTCTCAGCCCAAAAGCTTCTTCAGCTGATAAGCAACTTCAGCAAAGTCTCAGGATACAAAATCAATGTGCAAAAATCACAAGCATTCATATACATCAACATTATAAGTTTTTCTACAAGTCAACATCTACCCTCATTGAGTGGTAAAATACCCTAATCAATAGTAAATTGTAAATCAAACAGAGGCAAATAATTTAGAGAACTGAATAATCTTTGAATGTGTATACTACACATGTGTGTGTGCATGACTTGAAAGAAAATGTAGTCATCCTTTTGCCTTTTTCCAAATTTTGGATATTTTTTTCCTTAGCAGTCCCACATTATAGTCATAAATAATCTCTAAAAATAATTCTTGTTCTCCAAAAAAAAATCCCTGGTCTTTGGCCCGGTTCATTTACAAAGGTATAGCAAGAGTATAAACTAATATACTTAGTTTATGTCACCTTATAGTATGGTCAGCAAATACAGAGATTAGAGTGCTAAGCAACTACCAAGACCAGAAAATTCTGCAGATTTCTTAAGAAACCAAGATTGCATTTTGAATAGGCTCTCTACAGAAGTTTAGAAACATTGTATTAACAAAATTTTAAGCATATGCAGAAGTAAAGTTGATCCTGTAATAAATACCCCTGTACTTGTTTCCCAGCTTCAATAATTATCAACCCATGGCTCATCTTATTTTTTCTATAGTTGCCCTCTCAACACTAATTTAAAATTTTCTTATATCTTTATTGAAGTATAATAAAATACATAGGTTTATTTTAAGCCTTGGTATACATGTGCATAATGTGCATGTTTGTTACATAGGTAAACATGTGCCAAGGTGGTTAGCTACACCTATCAACCCATCACCCAGGTATTAAGTCCAGCGTGCATAAAATGCATATGTTTAAAATGTGTAATTTGATCAAGTGACATTGGCAATGTCAATTTCATTGACGTGTGTATATACCCATGAAATCATCTCTAAAATCCAGTTACAAAACATTTACAGCACAGCCAAAAGTTTTCTCTTCCTCTTTGTAATCTGTCTCTCTTCTATCTTCAGGCAACTACTGACCTACTTCCTGTCTCTGCAGATTGCATTTTCTAGAATGTTATATAAATTCAATTATGTAGTATGTACTCTTCTTCTTTGCTTGGCTTCTCTCACTAAGCATAATAATTTTGATGTTCATCCTTGTTGTATGTCTCGATAGTTTAGTATTTCATGATATGGATGTATCATAATCTGTTTATCCGTTCATCTGTTGATGGCCATCTGGGTTGTTTCCAGTTTTTAACTGTTAAAAATACAGCTGTTATGAGCATTCATGTACAAATTTTTTATGTTTGGGTTCTCTTGTGTAAATACCTAGCAGTAGAATAGCTAAGTTGTATGGCAGGTAACTGTTTAACTCTTTATGAAATGTCAAATTGTTTTCCAAAGTGGCCATGCTGTTCCACTGATATGGTTTGAATTTCTGTCCCCACCCAACTCTCATGTTGAACTGTAATCCCCTATACACAGGATTGGAGGAGGGGTGTGGTGGGAGGGGATTGGATCATGGGGGCAGATCTCCCCCTTGCTGTTCTCATCATGGTGAGTTCTCATGAGATCTGCTTGTTTAAAAGTGTGCAGCACCTCCCTCGTCTTTATCTTCCTCTTTCTCCGGCCATGTAAGATGTGCCTGCTTCCCCTATGCCTTCTGCCATGATTGTAAATTTCCTGATGCCTCGTCAGTCATGCTTTCTGTACAGCCTGAGGAATTGTGAGTCAACCTCTTTTCTTCATAAATTACCCAGTCTCATGTAGTTCTTTATAGCAATGTGAGAACAGACTAATACAAATCCAAAGCAGTGAGTGAGATTTTCAGTTGCTTCATACCTCACTGAGGCTTGGTAAGATTATTTTTATTTTTTAAAATTTAGTCATACTGGACGGGCATGGTGGCTCACACCTGTAATCCCAGCACTTTGGGAGGCCGAGGTGGGAGGATCACGAGGTCAGGAATTCAAGACCAGCCTGTCCAAGATGGTGAAACCCTGTCTCTATTAAAAATACAAAAATTAGCCAAGAGTGGTGGCGGGCACTTGTAATCCCAGCTACTCAGGAGCCTGAGGCAGGAGAATCGCTTTAACCCGGGTGGCGGAGGCTGCAGTGAGCTGAGATTGTGCCACTGCACTCCAGCCTGGGTGACAGAACAAGACTCCATCTCAAAAAACAAAAACAAAAAACAAAGTCATTCTAATGAATGTGTACTTGCATCTTATTGTAATTTTAATATGTAATCTCTGTAATGATTAGTGATGTTGAGCATCTTTTCATATACTTTATATTTCATATACTTTATATCTTCTTTTGTGAAGTGTTCACAACTTTTGCCCACTTTTAAAATTGGGTTTTTGTCTTCTCATTGAGTTGTGAGAGTTCTTTAGATATTCTGAATCAAAGTTTTTTGCTGTACATATGTGTGGCAAAATATTTTGCCCAGTGGTTTGCCTTTTCGTTTTCTTAATGATGTGTTTCAAAGAGCAAAATTTTTAATTTTGATGAAGCCCAATTTATACAATTTTAAATTATTTGTGGTCTTTGAGTTCTGAGAAATTTTTGCTTGCTCTAAAATCTCAGAGGTATTGAAATAATATGTATGTTTTCATTGTTGATTTCCAACTTAATTCTATTGCAATCAGCATACTCTGTAGAATTTTGATTTTTAAAAATTTATTGAAACCTGTTTTATGGTTCTATGCTCTATATTGGTGAATGATATGGTTTGACTCTGTGTCCCCACTCAGATCTCAAATTGCAATTCCCAGAGTTGGTGGAGGGACTTGGTGGGAGGCGATTGGATAATGGGGGTGGATTTCCCCCTTGCTGTTCTCATGATAGTGAGTGAGTTTTCATAAGATCTGGTTGTTTAAAAGGGTGTGTGGCACTTCCCCTTTTGCTTGCTCTCTTCTGTTCTGTTATGGTGAGATGTGCCTGCTTCCCCTTTGCCTTCCGCCATGATGGTAAGTTTCCTGAGGCCTCCCCAGCCATGCTTCCTATACAGCCTGTGGAACTGTGAGCCAATCAAACCTCTTCTCTTTATAAATTACCCAGTCTCAGGTAGTTCTTTATAGCAGTGTGGGAACAAACTAATACAGTGAATATATCATCTACATGTACACTTGAAAATCATGTGAATTCTGCAGTTGCTGATTTTGTTAATTATGTCACGGTGGTCCATGGTATTGTTCAGATTATGTTTTTACTGAGATTTTATCTGGCTCTTTCCTCAATTGCTGTGCATGAGATGGTAACATCTCCAACTTTGATTGTAGAATTGTATAATCCTCCCTTTAATTTTGCCAATTTCTGCCCTCATATCTTATATATTTCAAATCTCTGGTAGTAGATTCATACATGTTTATGATTTTATGTCTTCCTTTATTATTTTTATTAACTCTGGTAATACTATTTGCCTTGAAGTCTAACTTATCTGATATTAATACGGGCACTTCAACCTTCTTGTTCTGACTTTTTGCTTGGTATATATATTTTTAATCCATTTTATTTCAACTTATGTCTTTATATATAAATTGTGTTTCTCTTGGGCAGCATATATTTGTTCTTGCTTTTTTAATCCATTCTGAGAACCTCTGCCTTCTATTTGGATTGCATAGTTAATATTTAATCAGATTACTGATATGATTGGATTTATGTCTACCATAGCATTTTTTTCTTCTGTTTGCTCCTGTGCTTTTTATTCCACTATTGTTCTTCTCCTACCTTTTAAAAAAATTATTCGAATATTTCTAAAGCTCTGTATGCTACATTTTGGATGTGGTTTGTTTGGCCCCTCCAAGTCTCATGTTGCAATTTGATCCCCAGTGTTGGAGGTGGGGCCTGATGGGAGGTGTTTGAGTCATGAGGGCAGGTCACTTATTAATGGCTTGGTGCCATCCTCTTGATAATAAATTCTTACTCTATTAGTTTCTATAAGAGTTCCTTCTAGAGCTGGTTATTAAAAGTGAGCTTAGCACCTTGCCCCTCTCTCTTGCTTCTTTTCTCTCGCCATATGATCACTATACAGGCTAGCTCCCCTTGGCCTTCTGCCATGAGTGGATGCATGCTGGGGACCTCCCTGGAAGTTAAGCAGATGCCAGCACCATGCTTCTTGTACAGCCTGCAGAAATGTGAGCTGAATATAAACCACCTTTTTTTTTTTTTTACAGATTGCCCAGCCTCACATATTCCTTCATAGCAACACAAACGGACTGAGACAATATATAAGGTATTTTGTGGCTTTTAAGCTATACCTCTTTGTATTATTTATGTTTAGTGATTTTCCTAGTGATTTTATTGTATGTCCTTAACTTTTGCAGTCTATTTAGAAGAAATATTTTATTGCTTTTTGTAAGATGTAGAACCCTGCAACTACACAGGTTCACTTGCCCTCCTCTCCAGGCTGCTATTTTTATGCCATAAGTGTCACGTGTATCACATCACATACATCTAAATCCCATAAGACAATGTTATAACTTTTGCTTTAAAGTCATGTGCATTATTTATAAATTAAGAAGAAAAAGTAGTCTTTTATATTTACTGCCAATGCTTACTAATTCTTATGCTCTTCATTACTTCCTGAAGATCCAGGATTTTTCTTTTTCTGTGAGGGGTTTTCTGGTTAAAAAAAAAGAAAGAAAGACAAAAGAAAAATTGGAATACCTGACAGACAAATTCTAAAAGAGCTGTAACACTTATATAGGGCTTTATATGATATCATTTCTCTCTCTAGGCTGAAGAAATTCCCTTAGTCATAGAATAGACCAATTTCTTAGGAGGGCTTTGTAGAAACTGGTACAACAAACAAATCACAGCATTTATTTAAAAATGGTAGGTTTATCACACGAGAATAATGACATATATTTTCATATATAAAACTCCAGAAAATTCAAGAAATTTGGTTGTGCAATTGTTCTGTCAAATTATTTCCTTTGAAAATGGAGGACAGACTCTTATTAATGCTCTGTGCAAAAACTACACTAACCATTAAAAGAAAAGAGACTATGTTTGTTTATGAATTCCGAGGGGTTAGTGAGAATAACATGTCACCTAAACATGTGTTAATATCTTTAAATGAAGGGATAGCAGTAGATCAAGAAGAGACAGTGCTTATCTCATAAAACTTAAAACTATACTTAAATTTTTCCAAACAAATAATCACAATCAGTTTCTCTCATCAGCTCAAATCTGGTTTTCTGCTGCTTCTTGAATATACATAAGTCTGTTACTTGAAGTATCAGTGAGTAGAAGCACTTGGTATAATCCTTTCCATCAAGGTCCTGAGAACTTCCTTCTTTGTAGAAAATCCAATTCGTAGAACTTTTAGGAGAGACAAAGAAAAGAAAAATAAACTACCCATTGATGAGAGGACAGCCCAGGTCTCAAAAGGCTGTTTTATCTTGCAAAAGTGAGACAGACAAAAAACCAAAACAAACCCAATCACAAACAAGTAAAATACCATTAAAAAGATGATCTATCATTCCTTACTTGTCAGAGAATAAATCTTGATCTTTACATGACAGAGATTACAGAATGGGCAGACAAGAAAATTGTATTCCTCTTCACTGCTGTCACCAACTGGGAAAGCAAACCAGAATCAGAACCAAAGATGCACAAGGACTGGGAAAGGAAACAAAGCCAGAGTCAGAAAAACAAAGCAAACAGAAAAATAGAGCCTAAGAAGGGAAATTTTGATAACCACTGGAATCACTCAGGGAATCAAGAAAAGACATGCCTGGTTCTAACAGCCAGTGATGAACATTTCTCAGGTGACACAATTTAATTTGTCCAGCTCATATGTCTTCTTGGTGGAATTTCCAAAACTTGGTGGAATGCACTTCTTGTTGGAATTTTCAAAAACTGTCAAAATATAATTTTCAAATATTAAAACGACATTATTGCAAATATAAAATGAGCACATTAAAGATATATTTAACTCAGTGAAGGAATCAGCAGGATGGGAAATTTGGTTTCCTATAATCTATTTAATAGCAGTCTACTTCTTTCACTGTGACATACCACATAGTACCTTACACATAGTTGATATTTATGTGTAGTCAAGGTTATTAATTTTTGAAAGTTACTGCTCACTTTTGACTACAGAATGTTGTACTTCTAACATATTCCATTGTTATCTATGTTTCCAAATACTTTTTATTCTTGAGATCTTCAGATTTTTAAAAATTAATGTCCTTGCATTTTCCAAGTCACTTTTTTGAAATTATTGACTTTCTGTTGATTTTACATTAAAATTCCAATTTTGATTTTCTCCTTAAACTATACAGAAAAATTCAGCTTCATGTCTGGATTGAGAGCATTGTTTTCAAACTTAAAAGTTGAGACTCCTTTTGCAGGAAGGAAATCTTCATGAACCAACAATGTTAACAAAATATTTATTATGGTATGATTTAAATGTTTACAAAGATAACATTAGGTATAAATTTCTTACGCTTATAGCTCCTATACAAATGTAAACCAAAAGTATTTTCAAATTTAATACAAAAAAACCACAGAGCCAATACCAAGGGACTTAAACTACTAATTTTATGTGACAGATGATGTCAATTTATTAAAACTGAGTAATTTGTTATGTTGGCCTAAGAAATTAAAGGTTAAATTGTGGAAGATTTAAGAGTTATAATCTCTAGATCAATAGTGTCCATTTTTTTTATTTTTCATTTTCAATTCATCTTGGTAAGAATTTAAAGTTGTACACCCCACAGTATGTGTGTATGAGCATATATGTATGTGTTAATATGCGCTACCACATTAATAAATATTGTTCACTGTAAAACATACAGGGAAAACAGAATTGATAAAGGAATAATACAAAATTTATATAGAACTTCTAGTAATGTCTCTTCTGCACTCCATAAATAACCTTGTGCTTTTTCTGAGATGTGTGCCCGCCCTTTAAGGTCTGACTCCATCATGAAATTTTCATGATGAACTATCTCCATCCAAGTGTGCCATCTCACATGTAGATCCTGTTCTCCTCCAGTCCTCCCCTAGGGACTCATTCCAGTGTTAATTTCATAGTGGTTCTACTTTGCTGCAGCTGCCATGCTTATTATGAGAGTTGTTGGGTTGGGTGGGAGTGATGTCAAAGAAGCAAGAAAGCATGTACTCTGGGAACATGAGCCTGGGCAATGAACTGAGAAGCAAATGTTTATATTTAAAAACTGTTTTCGTTTCCCTTTTACAACTGCATAGAAAGCCAATTAGCAGGTTAAGTCATGAGTGGCTACAATTAGTAGCATGTGGTTATAGAGCCTGTCCAGGTTTGATATGGGCTCTGGAAATTTTTGAAGGTCTTGCAGTTCCCTGGAATCTTCTAACTAGGCAACTGCTTTTCAGCCTCTGTGTCATTTGGATAGCAGAGCAACATACTGATCTCAACAAAATAAAATAGTCAAAAACAACTCCCTCAATCCAAGTTCCAGTTCACAAACATTTCCTTTTTGTATGATAGATTTCCAATCTGTCATTTATACCTCCTTTTCCTATTAGAATCAGACTGGGCAGGACAACCTTAGATCATCTCACAGCAGTTGTTCACTGTTGGACTTGGTTGACTTTTTTCTCTTTTATCGTAATGTGCTTCTCACATTGTTTTACCAGTTAGTGACACAAAGTGAAAAATTAACAATAATATGTAAAATTTCCCTTTATCTTCATGGAAGAATAAACAAGAAGACTGTGAAATAAGATGTTTAGTTGAATCAATTGCTAGGGAAACATAACATCATCTGAAGAGAATTTTAAATTTCATAGTTCCTATTCTTGTATCCATTTTCCCTGCTCTCCTCACCAGGCTCTAATAACCCATCAGCATATATTGGTTACGCATGGGAATGTATATTTTGCTAAATTCTCCTAAGGTGATTCCAATAGTCCTCTCCTTAAACCTGAAGTTTGACCATAAGAGTTTTTACATTTTTATTTTTAATTAATTAAATTTTTGCTGTATTTTATTTTATTGTGATAAGAACACTTAACATGAGCTTTACCCTCTGCACAGATTTTTAAGTGTAGAAGAAAGTATCGTTAACTATGGGCACTATGTGGTATAGCAGATCTCTAGAATTTATTCATCTTGCATAACTGAAACTTTATGTCTATTTTGATGTTTGATTAGCAACTCTCTGTTTCCCCCTTCCCTAGCCCATAGCAACGACCATCCTACTCTTTGCTTCTATAAGCTTCACTATTTTAGATACCTCTGATAAATAGGATCCTGCAGTATTTGTCCTTCTATGACTGGCTTATCTCACGTAGCATGATGTCCTCAAAATACATCTATGTTGTTGCATATTTCAAGATTTCCTTCTTCCTTAATGCTGAATAATATTCCATTGTATGCATATGCCACGTTTTCTCTATTTTCATCTGTTAATGTGCGTTTAGGTTGTTTCCATGTCTTGGCTATTATAAATAGCAATGAACATGGGAGTGCAAATATCTCCTTGAGATCTTGATTTCAATTCTTTTGGGTAAATACTCAGAAGTGGGACTGCTGGATAATATAATAGGTAGTTCTATTTTTAATCTGAGGAACCTTCATAATGCTTTCTATAGTAGCTGCACCATTCTGGAAAGTTTCTATATTGTTTCATTTGTTTGCTTGTGGTGAAAGTGAGAAGAAAATAATTTTGAAGATTATTTTTCAAGGGAGATTGTGGTGGACTTTTTATTCTTTGCAAAAGAAATAGAAAATAATGTGACTTGAATAGTTGGGAGATTGATATGGCAGAAGACCACAATGAGTTCCTTGCATACATTTCTTATTTATGAGTCTAGAAATGTCATTAGAATAGTTATTTCTGAATGCGTGTCTGTAAAACAAACACAAAAGACACCACAGACATATGATGTCTTGATTATTCTTGAATTATGGTGTAGGATGTCACCATGTCAGGAGAGGGGTGAGGATTGAGGTCAAAATTATTTGGACTAAAATTGCAAGTGGCATAAATGTTTAAATTTAGGGAAGTGATAAATTAATTAGATTATTACTGGTAATAAACCAAGACCTATGTTCTAGTGTTAGAGTAGCCCTTGCATTTTGGATGAGTTACTTGTCCTCTCTAGTCTTCTGATTCCTCATCTGTAAAATAAATAGTCTGGACTAAACATAGCTTTCACGTGGTGTTATAGCAGAATTCTTCTTTGAATGAAATAGGGAAAGGAAACAGAACATGTCAAATAGGAAAAGAGGAGTCTGTTTTGGTTAAAGTAGGTTGCTGGAATCCCCCTGTCATTCATTCATTCATTCATTCATTCATTTGAGATGGAGTCTTGCTCTGTTGCCAGGCTGGAGTGCAGTGGTGCAATCTCGGTCCACTGCAACTTCCACCTCCCGGGTTCCTGCCATTCTCCTGCCTCAGCCTCCCGAGTAGCTGGGACTATAGGTGCGCGCCACCATGCCCGGCTAATTTTTTGTGTTTTTAGTAGAGACGGGGTTTCACCATGTTATCCAGGATGGTCTCGATTTCCTGACCTCGTGATCCACCCCCTCAGCCTCTCAAAGTGTTGGGGTTACAGGCATGAGCCACCATGCCTGCCCCACCCCCTGTCTTTTAAATTAGCTCCTAAGGCATCCTCAGAAAGAGAGCTTCCTTCATGCCATTCTGACATTACTGGTTTGTGGATCAGCATTTGAGAAGCTCTGGGTTCTTTTCAAGCTCCAAAATTCAATGAATATATTGTATGTGGGTTGGGTGGTATAGTAAGTTTATTTTAGAGTGGATGCAAATTCTACCATTTATTTGTGTTCACTAATTGAAAACTTTCCTAAGGAAGAGGTATTTTTACTCCTGTTTGAGTCTGATTCCCTTAATGTAGGTGCTGCTTTTGCAGTACTCACTTCATCAATTGTCTCCTCTCTTTCCTGGATCTCCTGATTTGCATTGGGTTCTTTCACATTCTCAAACTTCTTTCACATTACCATTTTTTCATTTTTCTCTCTCTCGCACACCAAAGCAGACAAACAAAACGTCTCCATTCACACTTCGTTCTCTTTGAATTACCACCCTAGTGAAAAAAATAATACAAGTTTTCCATCTCTGTTTCCTCACTATTCATGATCTATTGCAATTTGGCTTCATTATTACCTGTACGTGAAAGTTCTTTTACTAATTTTACCTCTTGTCAAATCTAATGAAAATTTTCAGTTTTTCTTTTACATAACACTTTAAGTCATTCAACTCTTTTGCGTCACATTTGAACCATAAATCTGTTCTTGTGATTTATTTACTGGTTTCCTTTGTAGGCTCTTTTTTCTATGCCTGCTTTTGATATGTGCTGTTTCCCTTGTGCCCTTGGCATTTTTTTTTTTCAAAAACCCATTTTCATCCATGTTGAAGGCTCTACCTGCCACTTATCTGTTGATAGTCTAAAAATCTGTACCTCCAGTTCAAGCTGTTCCCTAGATTTCAAGACCCATTCATCCAATATGGGTATCCGAAAAGGCATCTCACACTCAAAATGTCCTTAATAGAATTCACATGGTTTCTGCACATACCGTGCCAGCTTTCAATCGATTGCTTCTCAGCTCCAATTCTTCTCTTTATTGCCTTCTCTATGATAATGGAGCTAGTCCCTGTCAGCATTTCTCCCTTGTCAGCTGGCATGATGTTAAGCTTTGTCAGTAGTGAATTTTGAAGGGCACTACAGGAAGGAGAGGTTTCTCTTCCTGGTTCATGTGCTCCTCTTTATAGGCTCCAGCAGCACACCATGGTCAGCAGCCAGCAGTGATTGACACTTTCCTGTGGGCCACTTTCCTCAGTACCCCAAGAGTAGCTTTCCAGTGGTTTCTGCATCCTGGCACCTCTCATGTGTCATTCCTTCCATCATCCCAGCTGTTGGAATCCTAATGTGTTCTGCTGGTGTGGGATGCTAGCAAAATACTTTATCATCACTGCGCCATGGCTGCATTTCTCTGTCAAGGTCTGGAATTCAACTTTGGTGGGAGATGAAGGTCTCCTTCAGATTTGTTGCTTCCTTAGGTGTTATATCCTAGCCCCAGAGGTAGTGGCTGCTAGTGGATATCTACCATTTCTGTTGTCTTCAAAGTTTGCTTCTTAGTAGGTTATCCCTTATTTTAGCTAATAATTCTATGTGTTAACATTTCTCTATTTAAAGTACTGTGTGATTTCTGTCTCTCCATTTGACCTAGACCCATATGTATACCTCCTTTTTGTATGCTTCATCACAGAGACTATAACTACCAGAACTCATTCTTACTACTAATATCTAATCAATTGACAAGTCTTATTTACACATTCTATTTAATACCTTTCTTATGCCTCTTCTCCACTTTATCCCTACTATCTTTGCCCTTGGTTATACCATATTATCTTTTACTTGGGCTCTTACAGTAGACTCCTATCACTGTGTTACAGCTAATTTTGATCAATATAATAAATATAACACTCGTTTAGTCGATCTCTTATATTAGTCTTATAAATTAGACCTATCTGCAACTCTAGGGCATATTTTATATCAGATAAAAATGATTCTGCTTTGATTTTATGAAGACCTTTGAGAATACATCTAAATTGTTATGTAAGACTTACTTGTGACTGGTAAACTCAGTTTAGATAATGAGCTCTCAAGAGCATACTATTGAACCAATTTAATTTGCTTCATAGCATCATTGCACAGTGGTTAAGAGTATGGACTTTGAAGCTAGCCTGCCTGCTTTTCAGTCCTGACTCTAGTATTTACCAGCCATATGACCTTAGCAAAATGTTTAACTTCTTTGTACCTCAGTTTTCTTCTTTAACATCGGTTTAATAATATTACTTAATTCACTAAATTGTTAGGAGGATTAAAGTCTTAGAACATTTCTTGGCAATGAATAAATGTTAGCCATTCTTGTTATTGCATTGATTAAATAATTAGAGACTATATTTTTTCCAAAATATATTTAATGCTCTTGTTACTTGTTTTTCAGTATTCTATGATAATGATAAAGGTAATGATGATGATGATGATGATGATAATGATGACGATGATGATATGGAATGCAATCATTAAGGCTCAAACACGATTCTTTTCTCATTTTGGCAATGGCCTATAAAGCCCTGCCTCACAAGTAAGGGGAAACAAGGGAGAGAGTATGGATAAATTAATATGAACTGATCACAATTACAGGAAAACAAACTCAAAGGGCACAAAGGAACAGTCATGTGTACTGTTTTTGAATACAAAGGACTTTTTTTTTTTTTTTGTCCTCAGAAAACACTGAATAGCCTGTTGATTTCTTCCTGGCCCCAAATCTTTGGGTAGTACACTTCTTTTAATGAACTTGATGTTTTTATTTTCTAATTTAGATGATACTTGTTTAAAGCATTCCGCATTTCATCATTAAGACCTCTTCTTTCAGCAAAAGCTCTCACGTTATTAGAAACACTTCTGGGCAATTAAGAAAGGATACTACATGAACTCATCCACTTGACAGGGCCTTTTTAAATTTTTTTTGAAAAGTTAGCTACAGCTATAATCATTTAATTACTTGATATTTGTCAAAAAATTGCTGAATTTAGGTACTTTAATGACTGACAGCAAAGCAGGCAGAAAACTAGCACAACATCTGCCCACATGGAAATTACTTATTTGTGACAGACCTTTGCAACCAGCTCTCACAAACCATTCCAGCACTGGAAAGAAAGTGTCTACAGAAGGGCTGTAAAAAAAGCCCCAGCAACGTCAAGGACAACTGGACTTGAAAAATTTGTTCATGACAAAGAGTATTGGAAAATTTCTGTGCCCTTTAATGTATTTAATGAAAGTATTTGGTTAAACTGTGATCTCAAGTATTAATTTCTACAGCCTTAAAATATTTGACTTTGTAGAATTTTCGTCTTTGTGTACTCTCAATCATCTCCAAATGGTAAGGCTCTTGCTTGGAGAAATTATGTGGCTCAAACATGTTACATTTCCAGATGGGCATGAAGAAGAATTTTATGGAATGTGATGGGTTCTAATTCGTCATAGGACAAAGTCGCCAATGAATAGCAAATGCAAAGCAGATTTTTCAAAAGGTGTTACCATTTTTCATTATTTACCTAGGAAATAGGTCTCCCCCAGGGTGGATAATCATTCCTTTTAGTAACTGATACAAAAGACTAACTGAAAAATCCTAAATTGAGATAAAAAAAGGAAAAATCTTACTTTCTGACCTCTGTTTAGTGTATTTTTCTCTCAGAATGAGAAATGTGTTTGTTATGTGATCTATATGTGTGTGCCTATATAGGAATGGGTCTCAAAAATTTCCACATCAGTGAGAAATACCCAGGAAGCTTGTTTAAAATTAAAGTTGTAGATCTCATCCTCAGAGTGCTGGTGTAGAACTTGCAGATAATTCTGATGGAGGTGATCAGTAGACTACACTTTCAGAAAAACTAGTTTATGAACTAGAGAGGGAAAAACTGAATAATTTCAAATGAAAGAAGAGATCATTTGACTGTGTTATGGAAACCATGCCAGGTCCTAAAAATACAGAGATTATTCAGATACATTCACAGGAGGAATAAAGTTTGAGCTGTGCTCACTCTCATAGCACTGGTAGGAAAACAGGGCCCCTCCCAGTCTTCTGTGCAGTTATTTAGTAAAAACAGAATAGCTCCAGGGGCTCTCTTCACAGCTTTGCTAAGTAGTGCTCTTCAGCACCGCTCTTGCCTCTTCTCAAATAGAGGTTGTGATTAATTTGAAAGTTGTAGGCATTTTACGTGTATAATGCCACCCATGTTGAACTTGAATACAATTACTGTAGGTTGACTAATGCATTTACTTGATTTCGTTATCCATATTTTGAGTTAGTGCTTCATTATGCAAATTTATGCAAAATAAAACAAAATAATATTTTGAGCCAAGAACACTGTTCTTCTTTTAGAAAGAGTTAATAGAGTAAAATTAAATCAAGTTCAAGAGAATGAACATCAGAGGAACACATGAGTGTCACATCTGCTGTCATTCTGGGGACGCTCTTCTAAGGACTCTCTTTAGAGCCGTCTCAGGGGCACTTGGTATGGAAACACAACATCCAAATGCAAAGGAGTACTCTATACCTTCCTCAAAGTTCAAAAGGCATGTAGAGTCAAGGAATGAAGATTTTCCTGTTGGCTGAGGATCAACATCTTGATGTTTTGGACTTACTCTAAAAATTAAAGGCAAGAAGAAAAAGAATTAATGAGCAAGTTTTCATAGTCTGATTAACAACTTCCTAGAAAAATTTATAGTTCCATTCCTATGTTTGGGAAAAACAGATCTTCATTTTCTCTGCAATTTACTATCAACATTATGTTTTTATACTTTCTATTTGAAGAAAAATCCTTTGAGTCTTAGTCTTTTTATTTCAAGTAATGTAAATTTCCAATTTAATCTCACTCTTCCTAAAATATGTTAACTTGACTCAAAATAGTCCTTAGTAGATGAGCTTATTCCCCAGTATAATATCAGTCATTTACATATTATCCCCCAGTATAATATCAGTCATTTACATATAGTATTTGTGTCCACTTATTAGTCAACCAATGCTAATTTATTGGACATTTACTGTAGCCCTAATTTTGTGACTGTCACAAACGATATAAGTATTTGTCCTTTTCAGCTAATCTACACTTAGTTGAGCATAAATGTCATGAAACATAAAAAGTAACTAATAATTCACTAAAGAAAATGCTAAGTGCCAAATGCGTGATGCAAATAAAAAATAAGCACAGTTGCTGAGAACACAGGAGGAGGACAAGCAAGCTCTGGGAGTAGCTGGGAATGTGCAACAGAGCGGCAGAAAGCTTGGGCATCACTTTAAAGGATGATTGGAATTCTATACGTAGAAACAAGTTTGTGGGGGAAGATGGGGTTGGAAGAAGATCTTTCAGATGGGCAAAACAATATGAGAAGTCTGAAATTATATAATGACTCCAAAAAATTAGAGATGAAAACTTAGTTGGGGGGAATAAGGTAGGGAAGACTGAGAATAACTGTGAATATTATGTGAATGAGTTTGAAATGTATTCTATAATAAATGTGAAGATGCTAAGATTTTCTAAACAGGGGAGTGATCTGAGTATGCTTGTCATTTGTGTAGCATTAAGAAAAACAGGAAGTCGGGTATTAATCTGGCAATCATGTGCAGGTTGCATTTGACTGTGACCATTGGTGTTAATTACTCCTCAGTTGTGTTTCCATAGCTCTATAAACACACATCTTTTGTGGTACACCATAAAACAGTTACTTTCTCATATACAATAAATATTTAGAGTGCTTACTATGTCCCAGGAGCTCTTCTAGGTACTGCTATTACAGTGGCAAATAGATAAACAGTCTCTGCCCTAATGAAACTTACATTTTAATAGGGGAGACAGGCCAGAATAAAATAAAATCACTCTGCAAGATACAGCATTGACTCAGATAGTGATGTGTTATGAAGAAAGTATAGAAAATTTGGACCTAGAGAATGACAGGTTGAAAAAAGACTAGATGGGAGTAATCAGGGAAGGTCTCTTTGAGGAGGCAGTGTTTTGTGTACACCTGAAAAAGGAGAAAGGAGGAAGATATTAGAAGAGCTGGAGGTCAGGTATTCCAGGCTTTAGATTTTATTCTATGTGTGACAAGAAGCAATTGTGAAGTTTTATTTCATGTATTTATTTATGTTTTTTAGCAGAGGAGTGATATAAACTGATTTCTGTTGCTTGATATGGGCTCTCTTCATGGTTTGCAGATGGCCCCTTCTTGCTGTGTCTTTGCATGATGGAGAGATGGGGGAATGGAGAGTGAGAGAGGGGAGAGAGAGAGATTGATTTGAGCTCTGTTCTCTCTTCCTTTTACAATAATGGCACTAAGACACTAATCCCATCATGGCAGCCTCACTTTCATGACCTCATATAAATGTAATGATCCCCCAAAGACCCCACCCCTAATACCATCTGATATGGTTTGGCTGTGTCTCCAACCGAATCTCATCTTGAATTATAGCTTCCATAATTCCCACATGTTGTGGGAGGGATCCAGTTGGAGGTAATTGAATCATGAGGGGCAGGTATTTCTGTGCTGTTCTTGTGATAGTGCATAAGTCTCATGATACCTGATGGCTTTATAAAGGCGAGTTTCCCTACACAAGCTCTCTTGCCTGCCACCATGTAAGACGTACCTTTGCTCCTCCTTTGCTTTCCGTTATGATTGTGAAGCCTCACCAACCATGTGGAACTGTGAGTCAATTAAACCTCTTTCCTTTATAAATTACCGAGTCTTAGATGTGTCTTTATTAGCAGCATGAGAACAGACTAATACACCATCAGAAAACTCAAATGTAAGTCTTTGATATATAAATTTGGGGGTGAGGAGCATAAACATTCAATTCATAGCAATCTACTATGAGAAGAAAGTAGCAATGCTGCTGTCACTCAAAATGCCATGGCTCTTAGGATCCTGCTCGTATTGAAATGAAATAAATCTTGCATCTGTCTGAAGTTTCCTCATACCATTTATTTAATGTGAGCATCATTATTCATGTTCCTTCATTATCCTGTGTAGTCTGAGTGAATACTGGTTTCCAATTACCCTATTGAAGTTACTGTGCTTTGTTGGTGATCATCACAAATTCAAGCCTTGCCCAGAGGATGCAGGTAAATGTTAACAATAATTCATTTTCTGGTCATTTTAAATTTACTTTTTAGAATTTTACAATGTAAATGTAAAATACCATATCTTCCAACTATGTCTTCTCTTCAGCTTTTTTAGGTTGTAATCATACATTCCTCGAATGTGATCTTTTTCAGTGTTGACCCATCACTGCCTTCCATATGCCACCACCAATGGGGAGGAGCGAAAAGGACCACTAGCAAAGTAAGAATAGTTCTCTTCACATCAGGAACCTCTCTCCCTCATTCACTCTGGCTTCAGGCTGACCTGGGAGAACATGGCCTTGCCACATTGATCTGAGGCAAGAACATCAATCAGAAGGGCCTGTTTAGGTGTTGCAGAGCAAAGGTCTTGAAATCCCTCAGAGGAGATACATGTAGATACCCCTAGAGGAATGTTGAGACTACAGAAGGAGTGGGGGACCACCCTGGGGGCCAGCAGTGGAGGAGGTGGTCAATGAGTTAAGAACATTTGCCACTACTGCTACCCCTGCCATGCTCCAGTGCTTTAGACCAGAGACAGCATCATAGTCAGAAGATGGACAGGCAAAAGAGTACACATGGGCCCTACGTGAGGCTCAAGCCCAGTGGATTTGTAAGCCGAGCTCAAGGGTGGGAGAGGTGGTGTGATAGGCAGTCTCTAGGATGGTCCTCATTGCTCCCCATCTCCTGATATTCACGTTCTTGAGTAATCACCTTTCTTTGAGTGTGGGCTGGACTCACTACTTGCTTCTAATGAATAGAATACGGTAGAAGTAATGATACGTCACCCCTGAGATTAGGGTACACAGAGACTGTAGCTTCTGTCTTGAGCATTCTCTCTCTTAAAATTTTTAGCTGAGAATAGCCAGCTGCCAGGTTGTGAGGCAGCCCAGTGGCACAGCCCCTGTGTGAGGGAGCAAGTCCTGCCAGCAGCCCTCTGGGTGAGCTTGGATGCAGATCCATCAGCTCCTGGAATCTTCAGAGGACTGTAACTTCATGGAGACCTTGAGCCAGGGACACTCAGTTAAGCTGTTCCCAGACTCCTAAACCACAGAAACAAAGATAATAAATGTCTATTGTTTTAAGTCTCTAGATTTGGGGGTAATTTGTTATGCAGGAATAAATAACTAATACAAGTGGAGAGAAAACTCACTGTATAGATAGTGTTCAAAATTCTGGAGCTAGATGAGATACCTAGAGGAAGTGTGTCATTAGAGAAGACCAATGATAGAGCCTTGAGGCACCAAGGTCAGAAGCAGAGGAGGGACCAACAAAGAGGACTATGAAAAAGTGGCCAGTGAGGTACAGGAAAAACCAGGGAAGGAGGGGGTCCTCAAAGTCCAATGAAGAATATGATTTTAGAAGGGAAGATTTTGTTTTTTTTTTTAAAGTAGGCTAAATAAGATGAAAACTGAGAGTTGCTTATTTACTTGGTAAAATGGAGACCGTTAGAAACCATAATAAAAGAAATTTCAGTAGAGTGATGGAGATAAAATCTGATAAATGTGGATTAAAAAGAGAACAAGAGGTGAGAAAGTGGAGAGAGCTCATATGAGCAATATATTCAAGGAGTTTTGCTATAATAAAAATTATGAAAATGGTGTAGCAGCTGGAATGGCACATGAAATAAAGGAAAGTCATTTAAATATGGGACTATTACAGCACATTTGAATTGATGGGAAGGAGTTAGTAGAAAGGAAAGATTGACGTAGGAGAACAGGGAAATAGGTTAGTTTCACAAGCTATTGTTTCAGCTACTGTAGGCAGGAGAGGATGGCGTCCTGTGTACAAGTGGATGTAGAGAGGAGCGCTTATTGTTTGTCTAGGTTTACAAGAGACAAGTCAGATTATAGGCAGAGATACAAGCGACTGGTATAAACAAGTGACGGGAAATGGTGTAATTTTTCTTTTGATCCCCATTATTTTCTCATTGAAATAAGGGAGATGGGTGAGGAGAAGCTGTTGGATGTTTTAAGAGAAGGAAGGTATTAGATAGGTTGTTCAGGGGAAGAACAAACTATGAGAAAAAGGTAATTGTGTTGCTGAGATTTATAATAAAAACGTAACGGCAGGTGAGTCTGCATGATTATGATGGTGCTAATAAGATTGTGTTTGCAGCTGGGCTTGGTAGCTTATCCTAGCACTTTGGGAGGCCAAGGTGGGGGGATCACAAGGTCAGGAGATCGAGACGATCCTGGCCAGCATGGTGAAACCCTGTCTCTACTAAAATACAAAACATTAGCCAGGCATGGTGGTGTATGCCTGTAGTCCCAGCTACTCAGGAGGCTGAGGAAGGAGAATCACTTGAACCCGGGAGATGGAGGTTGCAGTGAGCCGAGATCACGCCACTGCACTCCAGCCTGGTGACACAGCACGACTGTCTCAAAAAAAACACAAAAACCCAAAAAAGATTGTGTTTGTGTTGTTTTCCTCCAGCTCAGCTACTCTGCTGTAGCTGTGGATGAAGAAGAGGAGTGAAGTTAACCAGGGTTTGGGTTTTGCTCTGGGAACGTGGCACAGGAAAAAAGAGACAAAGGATCAGAAGGTGTCTGTGAACTGTGATCATATTGATGGATCATGGCATCTAAGCTGAGTAAATAAGGAAAGAAGGGAATACAGGAATGGGGTGATGGACAGGAAATAAATAATGAGATCATCAATTGGAGGTCAGCATGGGGTTTGCATGCTGGCAACTTCTTCCACTGTCTTCTTCCCTTGTATAATCTCTCCATCCCTTGGTCACAGGCTTGTAGCACTCCGGCCATAGGAAACTATCTGCCACCCCCTCAGATAGATCAGGCTGTTAGGTACATGCACTTGCATTTTCGCATATGCTTTCCTCTTAGTTTAGAACACTTCATTTCTTCATCAAACTGTTCTTTCTTGACTCTAACAGTCACTTCCTTCATGGTATGCTTCTAGCAATGATCACAGCGTCCTGTAGTTATATTTTATGTACTTTAGTCAGTTTCCCTAATTAAAATGTGAGTCTTGTAAGAGCGGAGACCTTATATTATTCATGTTTGTATTCCTGGCACAGGGCTTGGTCTACATGAAATAAATGGCCTATGTCCCTATGTTTTTCTGGCATGAAAGAATGTTTTGGGGGAACTGCAGTAAAGACAACAGATGAGGAGCCTCCTCTCTCAGAATATTTTATTTCCACTCTCACATCTTCCATTATAATATTCAAGAGGCATATGCTTTTTGAGAGTAAATATATTTTAATAGTACTTTTATGTAGTTTCCTTATGTATTTCTTAATTTTTATATCAGCTTCATTTATAAACAGTAACAAAGTAGAAATAAAAGTAGGATCCTGTAGCTAGATCCACAGCAACTCTCTGTATACAGAGGAGACAGAAACTCCTCATTGACATCTACTTTATTCTTTGTGGACAGGTAGGTGAGTCAGTAAGAACATGTGTAATAATGACAAGGTTACAGGTTAAATTTCATGAGAAGCATGTTGTCTTTCATATTTATCTATCCAAGTTTGTACATAATGGTGCGGAAATGTGAACGAATTACTCTAACTCTACCAGCTCTTCTGGAAGAACCCCTCAGTTCATGAAGTGGAAACACAGTAGTGATTGCATAGATAACATGGAAGAGCATTCACTTGGCAACTATTATTAATTAAGGGTTAATTCAGAATAACTTATAAACATGGAAATAGTAAACTGAGCCAGAGAGATTAGCAGGCAAAATTCTTGTGGAGCAAACAGAGAGGAAAAAAAGAGACAAGTAATTAAATGTAACATATAACCAGGTTTATAATGAAAATATAGGTCAAAGCTCACTAGAGCAAATATTATTATGACACTTTCTGCCCAGAGGAAAAAAATTGTAAACCCTAGTTAAGGATCCATTTTTAAGCATGATTACAATGCAAAACAAAATTACAGTACAGCAAACTAACATTTGCAATTCCATAGGCCTTATTTTCATATTTATAAAATAGAAACACGGAGTTCTGATAGGTATTATTATCATTTTGTCATTTAATGACATGAGAAAAATTAGCCTAAAGTTGAACAAAGAACATGAAAGTCAGAAATATTATTTTATATTGTTCCAAATTGACATTGGTATCATAGGAATAAAAAAGAAAATATTAGTGTTGGTAATAAACAATGTTATGCACTAGAATAAAAGGATATTCTTCCATAGAGTAGACATATTTTATTCTTTTTAAGGACAGAGAAGACATTTAATTATTATGGTTATCACTTATTATTATTGAAACAAACCAGGTGTGAGACCTTTCTTGAAGTGCAGATTTTTTAATTAAAAATTATTACTAATTAACTTATATCCTCTACTATGCCAAGAAAAATCTTGGCCATGCTGGCAATGCTTAAAAATTTAGAAAGTGGCTACATTTGTAGAGGTGTAATTTACCATTAAATTTTATTAAAGTAGATAATATTTTGATGACAGTAGAAAATGTTTTTATTACAGCATACATAAGGATGCCCTTAAGCTTATCCAGTTTTTCATTTTTGAGTGAGTGTACTAACATTTCTCCTGCAAGGCAGTGAATGAAATTTCAATCACGAAAGGGTTAAAAACATTGGTTAGAATTGAAGTATATTCTATTTTCTAGAATTCACATGCATAGTTTAGAAATGCTATCACAGCACATTAAATGTTATTATACTGATTATTTATCACATGGTTAATTATGCCTAATGCAGAGTGAGAGTTTACTGCAACTGATTATAATTAGATGTGTTTGGCTGCAGTTAGAATTCATAATGGTGCAAGGTTTATATTTTCGCTTGGTATGTGAAAGGGAAAGGCTTTAGTAATGAATTTATAGCAATAATTAGGTCATAGATTTACTGCTAAATGCATTACAGTTAAGCAATTCTATATATACATGTCTCAGGACTGAATGCATATGCACATATTTATCTGCAAAACATAACCAAAGACGCATTAAATTGCTGAAACAAATTGGTTTTCTTTTGCTATCTGGTTTTTAGGTCATTGTTTCCAAGGCTCTTTGAGATCACTGAATTGAGAGGTGTGACTAGAAGTCTTTATACATATATTCAATAGTGCAAGACTCATTGAAATTGCTGTAATAAATGAATACCAAATTCAGTTACATATTTTCATTAGTCTGGGCATCTAGGCAAGTAAAGCCTATTAGCTGGGAAGGATTACAGAACAGGGCATCTAAAATTTCCTTGCACAGCACAATAAATGCCTTCAATAGGATGTCAGCATACCTCTTGTCCTTCCATTTTCTGTGGTCAATTATAATAAGTTCTTTCAAAATTAAGTTCTCAGGTTGGAAATTGTGAATATGACTATTTCTACTTTACTTTTATCCTCTTTTGTGCAGGGAGCAAACTCACCTCAGAAGTCACATCAGAAAGTACATTTAGAATTTTTATTTTTGAAGTACATAATTCAAATGTAATTTTTAAATTTTATATATCTTAGTAATAAAATACATTTCATACATTTAAATGTTGTCACAAGATTTTGTTGTCTATCCTGTTTAGTACTTTGATAGTTGCCTGAAAGTTGGGAAGAAGAGCTAATATTTCAAATGGCAAAATAAAAGTTCAGAGATCTGCTTCCCGCCGTGCCCCGCGGCCAGCCTGGGTAGCCGGGAAGCGGATGGGGCGGTGCATCACTCGGGTCCGCTCCACACCGTCGCCGCCACTGCTGTGGTCGCCGGTTGGCCGAGGGGCCGCGATAACTGGTTGCCCGCAGTAGGAGCAGAGTTCGGTATGTACCGCCGCCAGGAAGATGGAGGGGCCTTTGTCCGTTTCGGAGACCGCAGCAGTGGGGAGGCGATCCGCTCCCAGAACATTATGGCTGCAGCTTCGATTGCCAATATTGTAAAAAGTTCTCTTGGTCCGTTGGCTTGGATAAAATGTTGGTGGATGATATTGGTGATGTAACCATTACTAATGATGGTGCAACCATCCTGAAGTTACTGGAGGTAGAACATCCTGTAGCTAACGTTCTTTGTGAGCTGGCTGATCTGCAAGACAAAGAAGTTAGAGATGGAACTACCTCAGTGGTTATTATTGCAGCAGAACTCCTAAAAAATGCAGATTAATTAGTTAAACAGAAAATTCATCCCACATCAGTTATTAGTGGCTAACGACTTGCTTGCAAGGAAGCAGTGCATTATATCAATGAAAACCTAATTGTTAACAAAGATGAACTGGGAAGAGATTGCCTGATTAATGCTGCTAAGACAATCCATGTCTTCCAAAATCATTGGAATAAATGGTGATTTCTTTGCTAACATGGTAGTAGATGCTGTACTTGCTATTAAATGCACAGATATAAGAAGCCAGCCACATTATCCAGTGAATTCTGTTAATATTTTGAAAGCCCGTGGGAGAAGTCAAACAGAGAGCATGCACGTCAGTGGCTGTGCACTCAACTGTGTGGTGGGATCCCACGGCATGCCCAAGAGAATCATAAATGCAAAAATTGCTTGCCTTGACTTTAGCCTGAAAAAAAATGAAGCTTGGTGTACAGTGGTCATTACAGATCATGAAAAACTGGACCAAATTAGACAAAGAGAATCAGATTATCACCAAGGAGAGAATTCAGAAGATCCTGGCAACTGGTGCCAACGTTATTCTAACCACTGGTGGAATTGATGATATGTGTCTGAAGTATTTTGTGGAGGCTGGTGCTATGGCAGTTAGAAGAGTTTTAAAGGCATTGCTAAAGCTTCTGGAGCAACTATTCTGTCATCCCTGGCCAATTCGGAAGGTGAAGAAACTTTTGAAGCTGCAATGTTGGGACAGGCAGAAGTGGTACAGGAGGGAATTTGTGATGATGAGCTGATCTTAAAAACACTAAGGCTCATACATCTGCATCGATTATCTTACGTGGGGCAAATGATATCATATGTGGTGAGACGGAGCGCTCTTTACATGATGCACTTTGTGTAGTGAAGAGAGTTTTGGAGTCAAAATCCATGGTTCCAGGCGGGGGTGCTGTAGAAGCAGCCCTTTCCATATACCTTGAAAACTATGCAACCAGCATGGGGTCTCAGGAAAAGCTTGCTATTGCAGAGTTTGCAAGATCACTTCTTGTTATTCCTAATACACTGGCAGTTAATGCTGCCCAGGACTCCACAGATCTGGTCACAAAATTCAGAGCTTTTCATAATGAGGCTCAGGTTAACCCAGAATGTAAAAATCTGAAATGGATTGGTCTTGATTTGAGCAATGGTGAACGTGGAGACAACAAACGAGCAGGGATGTTTGAACCAACCATAGTTAAAGTTAAGAGTTTGAAATTTGCAACAGAAGCTGCAATTACCATTCTTCGAATTGATGATCTTACTAAATTACATCCAGAAAGTAAAGATGATAAACATGGAGGTTATGAAGATGCTGTTCACTCTGGAGCCCTTAATGATTGATCTGGTGTCTCTTTTATTTATAACAATGTTAAATGCAATTGTCTTGTACCTTGAGTTGAGTATTACACATTAAAGTACAACAAGCTGTTTAAAAAAAAAATTCAGACATCTGTATTAACAAACCTACACATGTGCCCCTGAACCTAAAATAAAAATTAAAATAAGAATTCATACATCTTACTAGGCAGAAATCAATTCTTTGTAAATAATAAGAATATGTGTAAAGTCCATCAGTTAGTTCAAAATTAACAGGCAGATGATGAAGTCTTAACTTTGCAGCAAAATGTCAAAAATGCGTTTGGGTTTTAGTGAACCACAGGCTTAAGAGCAGCCAAATGGTTCTTAAAAAGTTAAAACTAAGAGAACTGTGCTGAGGTTAAGAATGGTTAATGAGATTCCTGGATCTAAGGTATTTGCATCATGTCTCCTGGCCTGTGTTAGGGCCTAGGTGCTGCAGGGGCATTCCTTATTTGGAGTCCATCATGGTGAGATGACGGGAGAGGAGGTAGAAGCGTTCCCAGGGTGGTTGAAGTGAACCTGGGCAGACGCAGAAGAAATTGATAAGACCTGACCTCCAAGGGAGAATCGAGGTCACTGCACGTGCTCAATCTGGAGAAGAAAAGACATCATGGAGACTCAACTGTGTGCCAAAAATTAAACACTATCATTCAGAAGTGAAAATAAGTTTATTTTTCAGTGTTCTGAAGCAACTAGAAGTCAAAGTGATGAGAATATTTATATTATTTCAATAAAAGAAACTTTCCTAACAGAAGCATGAACCAGCACTGGGACTGCTCATCTCACAGTGAGTCCCTGGACATCTGAAGTGTGCAGATGGGAGCCAAATGCCCAGCTTGTTCAGGCATAACATGTGGAGGAGAGTCGTATGACATAGGAGCTTTGCTCTGATGACCTCCCATGTCCCTAACTTCTTTATGGTTCTTTAGGTTATCTGGATGTTTTAGGAGGCATATTTTGTTATTGTGTTCAACAACACATAAAAGCATCTGAGGTTAATAAGTATTCCATCTGGGAAAAGAGAAACAGAATTCTGAACTACTGAAGGCCAAAATGTATATAACAAATGGTGGAGTTTTTAACTTGAGATTCCTTTTTTCAGTCCTGTGTACAAGGATTATTTCTGCTGGTGATTACTTTCAGTTGCAACATTATAATTCACAGAATTGAGTAGGAATTACAAAATATAGAAAAAGAAAGAAAACCCAAAACTGTTAGAATCCACATGAATTTTAATGATTTATTAGCATATGCACAAAGCGTGAATGTTAAATATGGCAAATTGATTGATCTGAGGCAAACTTCCAAGGGGAAAAATTGCTACATACTCTCTCTCTCTTTCAGTTAACATCTGCCATGTAGTGGAGGTTCCAGAGAAAAAGTGAGAGAAGCTGAGTCTGCACCCTCAACATGGAGGAAATAAGCTCTCTTAGGACCAAGAACAGAGGACAGAGGAAGGACTCCAGCATGATGGGCACCAAGGGATTTTGGTCCTTCTGAGAAAGAGGAGGTAAAGTGAATCCATGTGGTCCTTGCAATTGTTGGTGGTAGTGGGGTGTTGGAACTAGGAAGGATCACCCTTGGAGTCTGAGAACATGTAGAGGAGAAAAGCAACAAAAACCCTATGTCCAAGAGAATGTCAGGGACGGGTTACCTGCTGAGGAAGTGGTAGTAGGTAAAGCTTGCTTTGCAGAACTAGCCATAAGAACATTTACTGGGGGAGGTATCAGCAGATTGAGCCCCTCAGGCCTGAGCTGTTATCTAATGGTGTTTCTGGGCACTGACATCAGAATTAAAGAACATTTGTGAGTCTCCAGCTTTTTCACAACCTGTGGGGAAGCAGAGAACTCTAAGGGGAGAGGGAGGAGCAGAGTTGTCTGGCAGTGGATGGTTCACTAACGGCCTGCAGGTAGCAGAGAGAGAGAGAGAGAGAGTGTATGTGTGTGTGTGTGTGTAGTTGTGTTCAGAGACACTTTTCCACCCTTTAGGACAATTGCTTAAGGAATACCTGTTAGGAGGGAAACTGAGTCTTTAAAATATTTTCTCCTTTTACTGCTAAATAATGAAACACAATCCAGAACCATGTTGAGTCAGAGTGCAACTTTTCAACATTTTCTTGTTGCTTTTAAAGCAGAATGGTCCCTTCCACCTTGGCAGAAGGGAGAGCTGTTGATCTGCCGTTGCTCTGTAATAATCGTCTAGGGTTCCACGCTGGCCCAAACTGAGCTTTGGCTTAATGAATTATGGAGGCAACATACCTTTTAAATAAAGCCCCACCTAGGAGAACTGCAAAAAAGAGAAAAAAAAAAATACCTGTAGGAAGACTGCATGCGGTGGCTCATGCCAGTAATCTCAGCAGTTTGGGAGGCCAAGGTGAGAAGATCACTTGAGCTGAGGAGGTTGAGGCTGCCGTGAGCCCTGTTCACGCCACTGCGCTTCCGCCTGGGTGACAGAGTGAGAATTTGTCTCAAAGAAGAAAAAAAGAGTACCTGTAAGGAAAACAAACAAAGAAGCAAACATAAAAGCAATAGAGCAAGTGCTGTTGTTGAAAAGCATTCCCAGCACCATTAGCATCTGGGTACCTCCATTAGCATGTCTTTTTCTTTTTATTCCCCATATCTAGGCCTTATCACAAGCCTGTTATTTATCCATCCCTCTGCCACTCTCTGATTTAGGTTGCATCATCTCTTGACTGGATCACAGCCACAGCATTCTAATTACCCTCTCTACCTATCCTCTACCCTGTAGCCAAAGCGATCTTTTTAAAAAGCTAAACAGATTATATCATCCTCATACTTAATGTACTTCAGTGGCTTCATTTTTCCTCTGAGGGTAAAGACTAAAGTCATTACCATGGCCTATGAGCCCTGATGTGATTTGGGCTCTACTCCTGTTTCATGAGTACTACCCTCTCTCTCTTCTTTATTCTCTGCCTACTGTAATGTGTGGAATAACTGCTGTAGGAACAGCACAGATGAAACTCCACCAGAGGACTTGGAGAGATTTGGAAACAGGAAAAAGGCCTTACTGCCAGTGTGCAAATATGAAATAAGAGAGATCACGAGAAAATATATCTGAGGCTTAAAAGAAGAGAAAGGTCCAGTATTTCAACTGCAACCAGGAAACAAAGGATTCCTCCAGGGTTAAGGCCCGGTTTGGATACCAGCTGCCATTTCCCATTACAGATTGAAAATTTTGCAAGAGCCTGCCTATTACTAAGCTTCATGACATTCCTCTCTGGTCTTCATGATAGTCTGCAGAGTCAAGGGCTGATCACAGCTAAAGTCCAAAGTCTTTTATGAATTTTCATCAAAATTAGATTTCCGGAAACTATGCCTGCTCACAGTGGCTTTTAGGTATATGATAGCAGAACCAGCAATTCAATATTCTTTATGGAGAGTTGGAAGTGAACCAGCATAATTCAGCTGAAATTAGAGAGTGTAGGGGTTAAGGGGTATCTCCCAAAGGATAGGTGGGTGAATTGATGTATTAATTAATTATTAATATTAATTAATAGGTGCTATAATAAGTGAATGCTGATGGTGCAGTGGCTTAATAGAATATGTTTCTTGCTCACATAAAATCCAAATCGAGTGTTTGTGGATGGCATTCCAGGCAGTGATTCAGCAACTCGAGCTTATTCCATCCTGTCAGTCTTCCGTCTCCTGCAAACCCTAGAGTCCAGTAATTTCAGTGAGCAGATGGGGAAAGAATGATGAGGAAGGCACAACTGCTGTTTATCTACTTCAGCCTAGAAGTGACTCACTCTGGCTCATGTTCCATTGGTGAGAACCGGTCATATGGCTCTATCCTAAATGAAAGTTGGGTAGCTGCTTTCCAGAACAACACCACGGAAGAAGAGTATGTTTTTGGTAGATAGCTGGTAATCTCTGCAACAGAGTGAGAGAAAAATCATGTTTCATCTGTTGACTCCTACCCATTATTATTATTAATTATTATTATTGTTTTAATTTTAAGTTCAGGGGTCCATGTGCAGGTTTGTTACATAGGTAAACTTGTGTCATGAGGGTGTGTTATACATATTATTTCATCTCCCAGGTATTAAGCCTAGTTATTTTTTCTGATCCTCTCCCTCCTTCCACCCTCCCCCTATCTGACAGGCTTCAGTGTGTGTAGTTCCCCCTCTGTGTGTCCATGTGTTCTCATCATTTAGCTCCCACTTATAAGTGAGAACATGCAGCATTTGGTTTTCTGTTCCTGCATTAGTTTACTAAGGACAATAGCCTCCAGCTCCACCCATGTCCCTGCAAAGGACATGATCTTGTTTTTCTTTTTTTTTAACCTACTCATTATTATGTATTAATTTTTCTTCCCTTAGCAATAATCACTAAGTTGAATTATTTATCATTTGTTGACTGAATCTAAAAACAGTTGGACTCTCTCAGGAGAGGAGAGAAACTGGTAGGATTTCCCGTTGTGAGAAAGTTTGCTCCATTCAGTTATTGTCTACAGGATGAATAAGCATTCTTTCTCTCACTGTGGTAGTGGCAGGGTGTGGGAGATAGCGAAATTCTTGTCTATTTGAGATCTGCCTTGTACTCCCACTTTGACTCATGTCCAATGACTTAACGGCATTTTATATTGATCACACACATAGTTGAGGGGCTTGGTGCAGATATTATTTACTAGCATGAATTTTTGTGTGTGAATATTATATAGTAAGAAGTAATATTGTTCAGTATATACATTTTCTTCGTGACATGAAATAAGACAATGAGTTGTTTTTTTCCGTAATCCACTCACAATGGACAGAAAGAGTATTAACTAAAATGTTTGAGGGTGAAGAATAAGTTAAGAGTACATGGGGGAAAATTACCTGTTCTACTAAGTAAGAATACTTAGTATTGTCTGCTAATGCAGAGGGCTGGGCCAGAGAAGGTGAGTAAATGTTAATATAAGAGATTAACACACTATGGTTGGGTGCAGAGTCTGAAGCAGATTGTTTGATATTGTTGTTTTATGCTCTACTACATCTAATTAGGTAGCTGACAACTTTAAGAAAACCCTTTCTTCCTTTACTAATGCCAAGGAGGATCAGCTCAAGAGCCATTTGTATGTCTTTCTTTCTCTGATGTTCTTCATGTTTGAATATTGGAAGGACAGAGAAAAAATTCATTTGCTTAAGAAAAGCAAATAGACTGGGCACAGTGGCTCAGGCCTGTAATCCCAGCACTTTGGGAGGCCAAGGCAGGCAAATTACCTGAGGTCAGGAGTTCGAGATCAGCCTGGCCAACATAGTGAAACCCCATCTCTACTAAAATACAAAAATTAGCTGGGCTTGCTAGTAGGTGCCTGTAATCTCAGCTACTTGGGAGGCATAGGCAGGAGAATCGCTTGAACCCGGGAGGTGGAGGTTGCAGTGAGCTGAAATCATGCCACAGCACTCCAGCCTAGGCGACAGTGCAAGACCGTCCGCCCCACGAACTGCCAAAAAAAAAAAAAAAAAAGCAAATAAATGTTCTGTGACTCTAATGGTTGGAGGTTGGGTAGACAGAGCAGGGTATCTGCTGTGAGGGAAAATTAAGAAATATGGATTCATCAATTGAAATTTTATTCAAGTCCCATGTACTTACCTAGGGTGGCATTTTAGTAACTGGTGCTGACTCAAACAATGTTTTTCGGAGATATTTTACCCAGATTAGAAACAGGCGAAAGGATCTTGGCCTACTGTTAGGATTCATTTTCACAGTTAGCCCAATCTCGCGGTGGTTGTATATTTGCAATAAAATACGTGGGTGGACAGAGCAGAGGATTATCCCTGAGATGTCGAATAGAAAGATTAAGGCTGTGACATCAAGATGATTCCACTGCATACAAAGCCTGCATTTCTTTAGATATCAGGAATATCTGCCAAGGGGAGGCCAGCAGAGAGTTCCATGCACCGAGGGTTCTATTATCTGTCAGAACACAGATCTAGACCCAAGCAGTGGGCATTACTAGCAGACACAATTTTCTAAATATCAATAGCACTAAAATATGGAAACAGTGAGAGTTGTCTCAGAATGGAATAGGCCACTTTGTATGATGGAGTCCTCCATTATGCTGGACAATGGTTAGGGGTTAAATACTTGGGCTAGATTTCAACCAGGTGACTTCTGAGAGACTGAATATACAAATGGACAATGGCTGGACCATACATAAAAAGAGAACCCTGATCCACAATCTGCAGCAACCAGCCCAGGAAATCAATTCATAATCTCTAGTAACCAGTCCAGGAAGCCAACCCACTATCTATAAATCAGACATGTAGGAAGTCAGATCATTATCTCTAGCAACTGGTCCAGGGAGCCAAACACTAACCCCTATAACAATCAGTCTCAACCAACCAGGAATTGATTAATAACTGGCAGCTTCCTTGATTCTTTTTCCCTTTTTCCAAGTTAGGTCCAACGAGAAAAAGCCAAATATGCCCTCCTAACCAATCACACAGGTTGCCCTGCTTCTAGTTAGCCCATTGACAGCTTCCCTGTGCCAACAGCCTCCAAACAGGGCTGACCTGAAACCTTTGCCGTTTTCCGCTCTAAAGCTTTCCCACTGCCCTGCCTGCCAGTCTCTGCCAAAATGCAAGTGATGGAGGCTCTCTTGCTAGAGCAATCTCTGAAGAAATAGCCTTTGCTTGTTCTCATTTGCTTGGTCTTCATTTGTTTCCACAATTCTAATGATCTTCTGATATTTAGATTCTAAAAATCTAAGTAACAGGAATTCTAACGACAAATTAGTGCACCCATTAGCCCATGCCAACTTCTCAGTATTGTGACATCACTGCCTCCAGGTTTTTAGGCTCACGGCATTGGAGGTGCCTGCGGTAGGGGAGAGAGCCTCGTCTGGGTAAAAAGCCCAGGTGCACTCCTTGCTGGGAACATCTCCTGCCTGTGCGACTCTGTGTCTTCAAGATTCTCTCCTTATCCCTCAAATGGGAGTGGTACTAATTCACTGTGTTTCTTTTTTTTTTTTTTTCTTTTTTTGAGACGGAGTCTCACTCTTGTCCCCCAGGCTGGAGTGTGATGGAGCAATCTCGGCTCACTGTAACCTCCGCCTCCCGGGTTCAAGCGATTCTCCTGCCTCGGCCCCCCGAGTAGCTGGGATTACAGGTGTCTGCCACCACGCCCGGCTAATTTTTGTATTTTTAGTAGAGACGGGGTTTCACCATGTTGGCCAGGCTGGTCTCGAACTCCTGATCTCAGGTGATCCACCCGCCTCAGTCTCCCAAAGTGCTGGGATTACAGGCATGAGCCACTGCACCCGGTCTACAGTGTTCCTTTTTTGAGACGGAGTCTTACTCTGTCACCCAGGCTGGAGTGCAGTGGCACGATCTCCACTCACTGCAACCTTGGCCCCTGGGGTTCAAGCAATTCTCCCACGTGGGTAGCTGGGACTATAGGTGTGCACCACCATGGCTGGTTAATTTTTTTTTTTTTCTTTTTTTAGTAGAGATGGGGGTTTCGCCATGTTGGTCAAGCTGGTCTCGAACTCCTGACCTCAGCTGAACCACCTGCCTCGGCCTCCCAAAGTGCTGGGATTACAGGCATGAGCCACCACGCCCGGCTGTCACAGTATTTCTTATGGATTGAAAAATACAATGCATGGGAGAGTAAAAATAAATGCTTAAAGAGTTTGTGTTGTGCTTTCAGTTTCACCCAACACATACTTTCACAGAACTTACCATGTGCCCGTGACTGTTCCAAGTACTTGATGAATAACTCCCCTAATCCTCATAACATCCCCGTGATGTTGGTATTAATATTATACCCATTTTAACAAGGAGGAAACTGATGCTTGGAGAGATCCAGTGCTCTTGCAAAAGTGTACAAGTAGTGAGTAGTTTGTGAAGATCTAGGACTAGGATTTTCTCTTGGCTCTTCTGATACCTTGTTCATTACAAATTCTCACATTATTTATAAAAAATATGCCATGCCTTAACTAATTTCTTTTGATTTAGGCACGGCTGTGGCCCAGATTCTAACAACCTTTCACTTAGACTACCGCCACATTCTAAGTTGGACTCTTCATTTACAAGTTCTTTTGTCAACAAATGGCAATAAAATAAGATTTTCTTTCTATCAGAGATAACTTATTTGATACTTCGCAAAAGTACCCAGTTGCCTTTGTTATCAAACTCCAAACCTTGTGCCCACAAACTTTCTAACAAGTATAACTAAAATGTATTGACCATTTTATTATACACCAAGCTTTATACTAAACATGACATAGATAATATATCTAATCTATATATAATCTCATTTAATATATATTTAGAAAAATAACAATATCACATGTGTTAACTTATATCATATGTATTATATCACATGTATTATACTATGTATTATATGAGTTTTATGTACATCTCTTTTTTATGAAAATCTGATTTTATACATCTGCACTGTCCAATATGCTAATATTTAATATAATATATATACATATATATAATCTCATTTAATCCTCATGGTGTGGGTACCATTTTGAGTCCTCAGTGTGAGGATATTGAAGCCGAGAGAGACTATATGACTAGCTAGTGGCCAGTGGATCTAGGCTAAGTCTGTCAAGTGTCAATTTCCAGGCTGACCACCTCTACTTCCTTCCTCCCTAACCTCTGTTTGCTTTGTGTTGATAAGTTTTGTATAAAGCTATCTATTTTATTTCCCATTCTACTCTCTTAAATCAGCCTCGGGTATATAGTGTTTCATTCCAGAGTCTGTCTTCTGCTCAATCATTTTCCCCTCATCTCAATCAAATCAAATCAAATCCCTAGTCTCGGAAACACAGCTTGCCTCTCAATTGCTTTTTGGTGAATGCTTCCCAGGCTAATGCTATCAGATAAGCCCGCAACACTTGTAAACTTTACATATATTTTGAGTTGTTTTGATGCAGCGTTTTCAATCTCTATCATTTAATTCACATCTGATCCTTAGGTAGATGTTCTGTTTCTTTTCTTTGTATCTCTTCACCCTAGTCTGTGCTAGATAGAAAACAGTAACATTACGGAAACCTCTGCCAGGCATGGGGAATGTTTCTATGTCTTTAGCTCTCTGAACTAACCAAGCTCTTCCAGCTACTTATCACTTATTCACCCATTTACTTTCACCAAGCTCCTAATCTACTTTCTCAGTTTCAACAAATATTTAGTATCAACTGCATGAACACACCACACAACATGCATTCAAAGTTCAAACCCCATCCTAATAGTAAAGAACAAAGAAAACCTTGTATAACAGGTGCTATGAAAACAGTATCATTAATTTCTACTAATTCTTATTCCTCTAAAAAGAAAAAGCAGAATTAGTTGGCTTCTTATTTAACTAGGATCACATCTTTATTCTACTCATTGCCTCCCCTCACATTTCTGTACTTGACTAGGAAAAGGGTACATCATCATATAATTTGCCAGTCACAGCCCTTTCTTTTTATCTTGCTTTTGCGTCTGCCATATATTGTAATCACAGTGTTAGTGTAAGCTGTAGAAAATCACATTTGTGTGTGGCCTTATCCTCACATAAATGTATCCTTTATATATAGTTCTGTAAAACACATACCTGCTTGCACAGATACATAGGTGCACACAATCATTGGAGAATGTAGCTGGTAGGATGAGAGGATGCTTGGCTCAGTAAAGGGAAGAGAAGTAAAGTCCAAGGGACCCTACTTCTATCTTTCCTCTTAGAATTGAGTTCTTCCTTGGCTCCTGTGTTTTATTGTTTTAACTTAATATCACATGTATTATACTATGTATTATATGAGTTTTATGCATGTCTATTTTTATGAAAATATGATTTTATGCATCTGCACTGTCCAATATGCTAACCACTAGCCACATGTGGCCATGCTATACTTGGAATGTAGCTGGTTCAAATTACTCTAAGCCTAAATAGATTCCATATTTCAAAGACTAGATAAGAAAAATGTGACATTAAATATCTCCTTAATAATTTTTAATTTTGATCATTTGTTAAAATAACATTTTACTATATGTAGTTAAATGAAAAGTATTTTATTTAACATTTAAATAAATATTTCTATACCTTTTTAAAGGTATAGAAATTAATTTTAACTCTTTCTTTTTACTTTTAAAATATAGCTACTAGAAAGCCATCACACACATGGCTTTTGTTTGTGGCTCTTATCGTATTTCTATTGGAGAGTGTTATTATAAATGTCAGTGATGGTGCAGATTATTCAGACCTGCATATATGCATGTTGTGTGGTGTGTTCATGCAGTTGATGCTAAATATTTGTTGAAACTGAGAAAGTAGATTAGGAGCTTGGTGAAAGTAAATGAGTGAATCAGTGTTAAGTAGCTGGAAGAGCTTGGTTAGTTCAGAGGGCTAAAATTTGCTGCCAGATATTTAAGAATCTAGGTATCATTAGATATAATGGAGATGCAGAGGCAGGAACTTTACAAACAAATGCTATGGGATTGATAGAAAATAAGGTATGATAACTAAGGCATCCCGAAGATAGTCAACAAATATTTATTGAAGACATATTAGATGCCAAGTTCTGTTTTAAGCATCAGTGATATGAAATTGATTCACGTGTTACATTTTACCAACACTCCATGAGCTCCTGGCCTAGGATGAGAGTACAAATACATACAGTTAACAATGATCCAGTGAGACAGCCAGTCAGAGTAAACAGTATTTGCTGAAATGCCATGTATACAGTACAAAGGAGTAAACAAGCTAAGTTTTAGAAGACCTTGGGCAGCCAAATGGCAATTAGATGAGAGTTTAATCATGTCAATGGGGGGTAAGGGCTCCACAGAGGTTGTCCTGAAATTCTTACTGCTTGTTTTCCTTGGAATAGTTCCATAGGTAACAGGCTTAAAACAGAAGGGAGTTCTGGAAGTATTATCTGAGAGAGTTTTTAACTAACTTGATACCGTACTTATGGTAACAGAAAATGTGTTAAGTGTAAGTGACTGAGTGTGCATTTTAAGCACTGGCCAAATTTCCAACTGCCTAACAACAGAAAAACAAGCACCTGTAGGCTATTCCAGGCATTCTCTCTCCAGGCCTTATTTAGGTTTATTTGGTTGTGTTTGGGAGAGAAACCAGCTTTCAAGTGAAGCAGGTGTATCAACATGTTTGCGTCATTACTGTGCAATGTGGTAACCAAACTTTTTACATCCCCGTTATATTTTCTAGCAGCAAAGGTGATGTCCTCAGCTGTGTGCCAGGCAGTGGCTGTACCATTATCTCATTCAGTTTTATGCCCATTCTAAATGCAACATTTCATTTGGTGACATTTCCAAAGTAGTGTGTAGGAAAGTTGTTCATGTGATGCTTATAAAGGTCACAGGGCTAACATTTTTGCCCACTTCATCTGTGAGAACTCGATAGAGAAAAACACTTTGCCTTCTTTCAGGAGAGACATAAAACAGAGATCTGGTCCACTTGTGGATATCGAAGCACCTCTGTGGTCTCATGCTAGGGTGGTTGATTGGCTGCAGTGTCCTGGCAAAGCTTACATTGCCTGAACTGTGCTCATAAGGAGTTATTCTTTGAATTCATAGAGCTGAGTGGGTCAACAGATCCTATATATAGTAGTGAGAATCCAGAAGATAATAAGGATAGGATGAGTGAAATTGTCTTATTGATTTAATTGATCCATAGAGTTGCTATAAAAATTTCCAATTCAACAAAAACATTTTTGCCTAGTGGTATACTTTTTCATATAGCTCAAGAAAATTCTGTAAAAGAGGTACCATTATCCCCACTTAACAGAAGAAGAAACTGAGGCTCAGAGACATGAAATAATGGTCCGTTGTTGCCCAGATAAGTTCTGTGTTTCTAATTCGATCTTCGGATTGGAGACACTGAAACGAATGCCTTTCTTTCTATGCCATGCAACTACTCATTGATAGCAGTGAGGGAGGGCTTGCTAGGTAAATCTCAACTCCTGTCAACTCTGACATTCTTTTTCTTTCTTTTTTTCTTTTTTAGTGACCTGAATATGCCATTTAACTTCTCAGACCCCTTAAACAGAGAAAACCAGTTGCTTCTTTCAGTGGAGAATGAAACAATATATTTCCTATTTTTAAAATAGGGAATATAATGGCGAGGCTATATTCCTGAAAAACATGCAGAAACAATAACAATTTGAAATATGACAAAGTAATACATATTTCCTTTTCTGCAGTCACACACACACACACACACACACACACACACACACACACACACACACCCTGCTCTTTTGAACCTGATAGGATCTCATATAGCAATTACTCTTTTCTCCAAAATGGAAATGTTACAAAAATAAATTATTATTCTAAAATAGTATACTAAGTACATCCTATTTCCCTGGAAAGCATGCAAAAACTACAAAAAATGGCCCTCAAATGGTGGACTTTAAAAAAATTTTTTTTTGCATCTTTCTAGCTTCTCTTTTATTGCTCTTGTTCTAGAAGCTAGAATGTCCGTCCTAACCAACTGACAGTCATGTATCTCCCTTATCAGATCTTTTTCTCCTGGGAAAGTAATGGACTATTCAGGTGCCTTTAGTTAGTTAGGGTTTAGAAACAGTGTTGGCAATTAAATAAAATAATTAGAAAATCAAAACTGGTTAAATAATTCAATTAATATTGACATTTTCAACATTTAGACTCTGATATTATCAGCCCCTAAAAAACAAGGATACATATACACCATGAATCCTGCCCTCAAGTAGATCAAAGCATTGTAGATGGAGAAATATACTGAAAACAAATGCTACATGCTAAACAGAAAGGGGGTTGCTGAGCGGAGGGAGTAATTATTTATAAAGGGAAGGTTGAGTAAGTTCACCAAAGAGTTCACAGAAATATCATCTAAACTATGTTTTGAAAGAGATTGCAAGAAGAGAATTCCAGATGAAGGGAAATCATGGACAAACGCCCTGAGATTGAATATAACATTTGGATGTAAAACCTAAAGAAATAATTCTTGAATAACTTTTAGGTTACCTGACTCTGGTGAAGAAGCTCTATTTGGGTAGTTTGAATTTTTGTTTGTCCTCAAGGCACCTCAGATTATTTTGAATTAACAAATGGGTTGGTACAAAATATTTTGTAACATTTGATTGGAATGCTATCTTGTTAAATTTCTTTCTACTTAAACATGATCAATATACATTAATTTAGTTCATGTATTATATAGCATTCCAGAACAGGAGTTAGTCTTGATGAGGCATTCTTCATGATGTTGCTGTTGGAAAACATCAAAGTACCTCCAGACAACCTGTTAATTAAGAAAAAGTAAATTTATGAAAAAATGACTGCAATAAGAGTGAACACCCCCTGCAGTGTCTCTGAAGAGGAAGTAAGAAGAGGAATATTTATAGGGCTTTGCTGTCTGGGCTCAAGTTCTTTAAGGGAGAGTCTATTAAGGTAGGGAACTGATTGGGATTGGGCAAAGTTTGTGATAGAACAGGCTTTATATACAAAAATATTAAAAGACACTGTTTAAATTCTCACCAAATAAGAAGAAAATAGTTTATTCAGCGATTTATGTGAACATATTTATATACCATAAGTAAAATAACTAGCAATAGTGTTCTGAAAATATTTTCCAAGTACTCATTATTAGGAGTGAGTAAAATCTTTGGCCAGGGAATTACCAATGCTCTGGTGTATTTTAGGTTTTATTCTTTTGTCACCGAGGCTGCTTCTGTTCTCTCTCTCTCTCTATATTTTTTTCCATAGGTTATTGGTGAATAGGTGGTATTTGGTTACATGAGGAAGTTCTTTAGTGGTGATTTGTGAGGTTTTGGTGAACCTGTCACCTGAGCAGTATACACTGAACCCAATTTGTAGTCTTTGATTCATCACACCCCTCCCATCCTTTCCCCCTGAATCCCAAAGTCCATTGTGTCATTCTTATCAGACTGCTTCTGTTCTATTTGTACCTTGCTGCTTTGACTGACTGAGAATAGTCAGTTTCCTGACTCAGGGAACATATTATTATTCACAGAGACTTCTCAGTACAGAGTTGCTTAAAGGTCAAATTTTTAATGCAGAGTCTTTATCCTCCCTATTGAAATATATCTATTACTCATGAATAACCAAATTCACTTCCTGAGTGATATTTTAGTTATTATTATAGCTCTGGTTGATATCTCTACTTCTCTTGTCTCTGTCCTATCATTGAGGAAATGAGATGAATTGTACACTGTTGTATTATTTACTTAAAACATTTAAACACCAGCAGTATGATGTAGAATGTATATTATCTATTTATTAAAGGTGATTAAATATCACTGAAAGCACTTACTTGGGAATATACATACAATTAGGCTACATTGAAAGGTTCTAATCTAGTAGTTCTCAACTTTGTCTATAAATTAGAATTACATAGGAAGTTTGAAAAATAATAATGACTGATCCCACCCCCAGAAATTCTGATTTTTATTGGTCCTGGGTGTGGAAACTTAAAACCTCTCTCCCAGTGATTGTAACATGCAGCCAGGATTGAAGACTACTGCTCTAATCAGACACATACTCACAAAGTTGCTAAGCTACAACTGTTCTTACCAGAGGTCAGCTCTAGAGCATTTATACATTATCATAAATGAAGGTATAAAGAATTTGTTATTGATGAAATGTGTGGTGTTTAAGATATACTGATTCACTAGAAATATGATGCAGCTGCCTCAGCCTTGCTCACACAGGACCTAAGAATCGAGTGGTCTGAGCCACCTCTGCCCTGATTTAAGAGTGTCATCCACCTCATGTCCCAATGGAATATTAGCTGACTCCTTCCACTAGGGCATCTGTTTCTAATTAAACTTGTAAGGCTGGGACTTTGCATATACAGAACATTTCATATGATTGTTTTCGTGGTTGCTTGCTAATAAATGTTAGTATGTGTTACCAAATTCAGTGTAAGGCCTCCTTTTATAATGGCATATCTCCCAGAGATGAGATTATAGTGGAACGACACCCCCTGCCCTCCCTTACCTTTAACCATTGGAAGTTAATGATAACTACCTTAGGGCCTTTTGCAATACGTATAGTCTTTTGTAGGAAGAAGTTTCCAGGTGAACTTCCAACTACAATAGAATTCTTCAGAAGCAGTGGTGGGAACACCATGAAACTGGAACTGTTCATGTAACAATATTAAAATCTGCTTCGGTTGAGTTTTTATAATCTGTCATTTGGGCTGTATAGTTATGTTACCCAATACTCTGATAATGGCTGTGAAAAAAATCTTCTGAGTCTGACAGAATCCTTGCCCTTCTATTTTGTCCCCATGATAAGTTTATTGGGATATCACTTATATACAGAGAAATGCACAGATATTAAATGTACAGATCAGCCGGCATTGAACAATTGAATGCATCTGTGTAATTCTAATCAAGATACAGAACATTATCATCGGCCCAGAAAGTGTACTTGTGCCCCTTCTTATTTAATAACACCCTCCCACACACACCAAGCATTGCTAATTGATTAGTTTTACTTAATCCATTATTTTATTTAAATGGAATCATATAGCACGCACTCTTGTGTCTGATTGCTTTTCCTCAGCATAATGCTTTTGAGATTTATGTGTTGCCTGTTTGAGTAGCCTGTGCTTTCTTATTGCTGAGAAGTACACCATAGAATAAATGCCACAGTTTGTTTATCCATTCTCCTGCTGATGGTCAATGAGCTATATCCAGTTTTTAGCTATTATGACTAAAACTGCTATAAACATTTTATACAAGGCTTTTAGAGGACATGTTTTCCTTTCCCTTCAGTAAATATCTAGGAGTGGAATTGTTGTCATGGGTAGATGTGTGATTGCCATTTTATATGTCCACAACCAATGTATCAGAGTCCTAGTTGCTCCACATCCTAATCAATATTTGTATTCCATCTTTTTCATTTTGATCATTCTAATGGTGTGTAGTGTTTTGTTGTTTGTCATTGCATTTTTAATTTTCATTTCACTGATGACTATGTTGAACACATTTTATGTACTTATTCAATATTTTTTATATCATCCTTTATGAAATATCTATTACCTATTTTTAATTGGGTTGTTTACCATTTTGTTTTTGAGTTGCAGGGATTATTTGTTCTGAATTCCAATCTTCTGTCATTTATGTGTTGCGAATATTTTTTCCCAGTCCATCTTCTTAATAGAAGTTTTGGTAAAAATAAGTTTAATTTTGATAAATAAGATTTATCACTTTTTTTCTCTTATAGATAGTGCTTTCTCTGTCTTATCTGAGAAATATTTGCCTATCTCATGGTTGAAAAATATACCTCTATGTTTTCCTCTACAAGTTTTATAATTTTAACTTTTATATTTGGGTCTGAAAATCATCTCGAAATAATTTTTGCAGATGGCAACTTTTCTTTTCCCATTGAATGTACTTTGGTGTTCTGGCTAAAAATCATCTGATAGTATATGTGTGATCCATCCCTTCTATTTTGAGAAACAAATTTAATAACCATGAAATAATAGAAGAATGTGCAATTGCATGATGAATTATGTGCTATATATGCTTACCAACGAAAGTGTTTTTGTTAACATAGCAGAAGACAAGCATCCTGTCATACTTCCCTTATTTCTCATTAAAATATTCAGGAAACATCATGAATCATCATAAAATAGCAACAAAAGTAAAAAGCAAAAGTAAAATACCAAAATCTAAGGAATTTGTCTAGTAACTGAGTTAGTTAAAATGGGTTGCCTTGTTGTGAATCTTTTTTCATTCATTATACTCAGCACTCAGTAAACATTTTCATTCTGGAGATTCATGTTCTTTAGTTATAAAACATTTTATTGTATTAGGTTTTTTTTATGATTATCTACCCACCAGCATCTTATCTGTTCTCTTTCTGGAGTTCCTATTAGTTGCATGAAATATCTCCTAGGTGAATCCCCATTATTCATATTTTTTTCTCTTACCCATCTCATTGGCTTTTTGTCTTACTTTCTGGGACATTATTATTATGGAATATGGGCTATTTCCAGGATATTGTTTTCTAAGACTTCTTTTGAATTTTGTACTGCAGAAATTATACTTTAAAATTCCAAGAGCTCTTTTTTTTGGATTTTTTTCTTTATTATACTTTTCCTTATTTAATTGATCTGTTAACATCTTTTAATTCTATGACAATGTTATGATTATTCTTACCTGCCTTGTCTGTTGTCTGCACATTCTCTGTTTCCTCCTAGCTACATTTTCCCATTTGTTCATTTTCCTAATTACATTTTATGCTGGATTCTTTTCTTAAATGCCAAATAATCATTGGCTGCCCATTCATTTGAGTGAGGAGATAAAGACGTGGTTGGAAGATCATTGGATAGGGGCAGGCTTATACACTGATAGCCTTTACTCTAGGAAAGTCATATGACAAGCTAGTTAGCTTTGTCATTAGGGGACCTACATGTTAGTAGATGTGAGTCTTTCTCTATTTTCTCTAGATAAAGGGTTCTGTAATATTCTGTCTGGAGACATCAGCTTAGCTGCTGCCATTCTGGAGCCAGGTGGGCAGGGGTTTGGGAGAGTGGCTCTGTGGTTCAGTGTATTAATCCTCTGTTTTTGGTATGGCTGCACACTGGCCCGTCTTCGTACCTGGAACTTGGGTTTACTCTTGGAAGGTTGCCCACCGAATAAATCTTTGGTCTCTTGCTTTCCTCCTAGAAATTCTCCATTTTTGGAACAGATCTAACTGCTTCTGTGTGAGTCTGTTCTCACATTGCTATAAGGAAATACCCAAGACTGGGTCACTTATAAAGGAAAGAGGTTTAAATGACTCACAGTTTAGCATGGCTGGGGAGGCCTCAGAAAACTTACAATCATGGTGGAAGGCAAAGGGGAAGCAAGGCACCTTCTTCACAAGGGAGCAGGAAGGAGAATGCCAAGCAAAGTGGGAAGAGTGCCTTGTAAAATCATCAGATCTCATGAGAACTCACTCGTTCTCATGAGAACAGCCTGGGGGAAACCACCCCCATCATTCAATAACCTCCACCTGGTCTCTCCCTTGACACAGGGGATTATAGAGATTACAATTCAAGATGAGATTTGGGTGGGGACACAAAGTCTAACCATGTCAGCGTCTTTTAATAATAATTTTTCAAAAATCACTTTATACCATTTGCTTATTCTTACTTTCTATAGTATCTGATTTTTGAGTCATTTTGCATTGTCCTTTGTATTGTTATTCTGAGGCTCCACAGGGAAAATCAACTGGTTTTCATTGGTTTACACCATTGTAGGCGCTTAGGTTTGACTCTTCCATTTTGCTAAGCCACTGACCATGCTTTCATCTGTTTTCATATTTATAGAAATAGTTTGCATTATACATGTTTCCTTGCATCAAAGATAAAATTGACTTTTCTCTTTCTTGTTCTAATTATTTTGGGGTGATTCTTTGAGAGGAGAAAAAAGTGAAAATCTTTTAACTATTTATCTTGAAATCACTCATCTAATTGACTTAAAAAAAAGAAACTCCTTTAGACTAATATAACTATAAAAGAAGAAAAACATGTCTATTTCTTTCTCTTAGTAGCAAAACTACTAAGATACTTGCATCAAACCTTACTTGAAGAAAAAAATCTAACCTGAAAATGAAGGCAAGTATAAATAGGACTATTTGTTTCTGACAAGTCCTTGAATGAGTGATATATATGCTGAGTATAGACATGCTAGGGTTCTAACACACAATAGAATACACTCTTACTCCTACATCTTTCTTAGCTTAGATATTTTGTATCCCTGTTGCATTTGTATGCTGAATCTCACATGGGTAAGTATTCATATAATCTTTATAGAAATAAGTAAAAATGTTACCTTCTTAGGATATTAGGTGGCAATAAAGATTAATTCCATATTTATTGTTCATGTGTATACTGATACAGTCACTAGAGACGATACTTGGTGACTCACAAGATTAATTTTATTTTTATAAAATGGATCCTCTACAATGGATTACTTGCTGTATCTTGGAGCAAGGCAATTCTTGAGCTACTTCAAATATTTTTCCACTTTATTGGAGGCTTAGTATATATTATCCTTCAAATGTGCTATAAATCCGTTTAAATTAAAAATAGTTTTATGCTTGCAGTTGGACGTCTTTTCACAGTTTTACAAAAAGAAGAATATAGCCATTCTGTTTTATTTTACTTAAAACCATTTATTTAAATTCTTGTTGGAAAGTGGATTAGGTAACTACCTATGAGAATGATGTAGGTGATACTTTTATTGGGCCATCAGCCCTTTCCCCTCTCATCCCATTGCTCATTAAGAGACTTATCTGACCTTCAGGATTTCTTGAGAGCCAAACTCTGGCAACGACTTCTGCAAATAACAAACAACAGAAGCTGGTTGGAGCGGCAGGGTAAGCAGACTGTCATTGGCAACTTTTTGGAATTATGTCAAAGCGATGCAGCAGCAATCCTTTAACATTGCTGCAGGCTTTTACCATGCCATCAAGCGCTAATCAATCAAGATGGGAAGATAGGCCCAGCACAATGGAATTAAAAAACTAGCAAGGTCAGCATCCTACACAGCATTAGATGGTTTCCACCTGCCCCCCCCCATCCTTTTTTTTAAGTATGTTTTCCCTAAAACTTTTAAATCTAGAGTAGGAAGAACGTCAGCATTTAAAAAGAACATCAGCGTTTAAAAAGAGACATTGTAAATATGGCTGTGAAGATCACATGCTCCAAAAGACAATTAGGTCAACATATTTCTTCTTCTTTTTTTTTTTTTTTTTTTTTTTTGCATGATGTAGGTTAAAAAAAGATTCCTACTAAAGAACGACTGAACTTACCTTACAGAATATATGGGATGGATCTGGAGGTGTATGGGATGTGTCTATATCTACGTTGATAAACAAAAAATGAATTAGTGGTTGAAAGTGGAGAAGCTGGATAATTTAAGATGAGGAAAAGGCAAAACTACAGAAAATTCGTATTAAGCTTAGTATGTTGTTAAAACTCACTAGCTATCATTTTAGATAACTTTTATAATAGACAATAACAGTGTTAAATTTCTTTTGGAAGGTAAAAGGAAAGAAAAATTACCCTGATCATCATGGTGCAATTGTAAGAACTTAATGAAATTTTCTTCTAGTTTAAGATATTACTATACACAATAACATTTAGCAGATTATGTAAAGTAACTGATTTCATTTTCTAAGAATTTATTTCTTTAATTTTTAATTTTGCCACTATAAGATTCAACTAGCTTTATATTGTTATGCCCAGACCGTTAGTTCCCCAAAGAAGACCACCAGAGTCCAGAGTCAAAGCCAAGCGGCAAGGATCTTTACTACAAGTTCGAACTTGGTCCCTCCATTCCACAGCATACAAGAGGGCCCTGAACAATGCGAGTGTTTGCTTTTTATAGCCTGAAAGTTACAGGGGAACAAAGGAATTCTTTTGGTTCCCGCTCTTTCAGTAAAACTTGGAACGGCTGTCTCCTTATCGGAGACTTTCCTGGTGGTGTTTGTACTGGGCTCAGGAAGTTTGAGAGATATATGGCGATATGTGGTGGGATGGGAGGATGGGATGTGTTTGTACTAGGCTTGTTTGTTTTGAGCCCGGGGCTGAGGAATGTGCCCGGCTCTTTTCATTCCCCCCCTTTCTTTTCAGGTATTTTTAGAGCCAATCTTGGGTCTTATAAGTCTGATTCTGTTTCAGCGTTTACAGGTTGGTATTGGGCTCTGAGGACCATGAGTTGTACAGTGTTAAACCTTTCTTTAACGAACCGCAAAATTCTGTTAACAACACAAGGTCCTACGGTAAGCAGAAATAGTAGACTCAGCAGGGGTCCAAGGAAGGGGGCTAACAGAGAAAACATAGATGAGTTCCACCATTGGTCTGTAGCTGAAGCAAACTGCCGTGTTCTTACTTCTGTGCTTAACTTGCGTAACTGTTGGACTCGGTCTTCCACGAGTCCTGATTCATTTATGTAGAAACAACAGTCTTCCTTTAGAAACATACACGTTCCCCCTTTTTCAGCAGTGAGTAGGTCTAAGGCCCTCCGGTTCTGCAAGGTTACCTGTGCTAGGGACGTGAGCTGCCGCTGGAGGGAGGCAAGGGACTCAGCTGACTCCTCCATAGCAACGGCAAATTGTTGGTACAGCTTGTTACTTTCTATAAGGGTGTGACCTAGGGCTCCCCCAGCCAGTCCGGCCGCCATGAAGGATGCGGTGAGGGAGATTCCTGCAATGAGGGGGAGAAATATGGCTCGTGCAGGTCTCGTTCTAGGGTCTGGGTGAATAACAGCACTAGTCCAGTTACCGGTATACCCTAGGAACTCGCCGGCAGTAAGTAGAGTTAACCGGGGAACTAATGTGACAGGAAGACACAGTAGGTTGGTAACAGAGGGGCTTGATAGGTTTTGGTGGTTGTTAGCTTGGGCAGAGGTGGATGATCCCCATGGCAGGGGGACAGCGGTTAGCGGTGGACGCCCTAGAGTGGCACATAGAAAGCAGCCAGACAGGCTGTGAAGTCCTGTAAGGTTGGCAAGTTCTAATCCTTCTTGCAATAATTTTAACCAGGAAAAAGGACGTAAATCTTGTGTCAGGCGGTTTTCTTGTCGCTGGATATTTCCATGGACCAGGGGCCGTACCTGCACTAGACCCCGCCACAGATAGAGGTGACTGCTAGGCCATGTGGAGGCGGAGGAGTAGTATATAGCCCTGTGTTGAGGCGTGGTCCAGCGGGAGTTCCAGGGGTCTCTAACTATCCATGTATATGAAAGGTCTCTATCTCGTCTGCGATGGAAGGGCCATCTGGGATCTATCTGTTCTTCTCCACCCCACCATTGGTATTTATGGATGTTACAATAGTTATAAGGGCAGCCGGCACTTTGGTGCCACCAATAGTGCTTACAATTGTATTCAGTCTGATCATACTCGAAGCATATTATTGGTGCCACTGGTTTGGCTACTGGGAAATTGGTAAAATTTAGTAAAATTGGGCTATTGCACCCTGAGGAGGGGCAATCTGCACTGGCCACTAATTTCCCGGGCTTATGAGGTTGCCCAGGGTGGGTTTGGTTTTCATAAAGCCAGAATCTCCAGACAAAGGGATTAGGAGCTGGCTTTATGTTTTCCCCAGCGGCCACTAGGGCGACCAATGTTAGAGTTAGACTACGTAACTGCATGTTTGCAGTGAGCTATGCTGCCGGCGCAAGGTGAGTTTTAAAGGGTTGTTCTTAGCTCTGTCCACAGTCCACGTGTCCGGTGCTTCAGCCGCCGCCGTGATTGGCCCCAGAAGGTCGGAGGTTGGGTCCACTGGCTTGACGTGGGTGTAGTGGATCCACGATGCAATGCCTTCTACCTTCAGGGCGGTGGGTGTGGTCAGGAGTACTTGGAGTGGTCCTTTCCACCTGGGCTCTAGGGTCTCTTGTCGGTGTCGCTTAACCAGGACCCAGTCTCCCGGCTGGTACGGATGGGGTGTCGCTGGGGGACTGGTCTCATATAGCTCTTTCAGCTTGGGCCAGATTTCTTGGTGAATTTTCTGTAAGGCTTGTAAGGAAAATAAGAATTCAGAGACATTTTCTGTTTCAGACTTAAGCAGGTCATCTTTTAAGCTAGGAACCAGGGGTGAAGGTCTGCCATACATGATTTCGTAAGGGGTAAGGCCCAGTTTGTAAGGGGTATTATGGGCCCGGAACAGAGCATAGGGGAGAAGGACTACCCAATTAGCGCCAGTCTCTATAGTCAATTTAGTTAAGGTCTCTTTTAAGGTCCGATTCATCCTTTCTACCTGTCCTGAACTCTGGGGCCTGTAAGCGCAATGTAGTTTCCAATTTGCCCCAAGGATGGAAGCCAAGTCCTGACTTACCTTAGCGACGAAAGCAGGCCCATTATCTGACCCTATCTGGATGGGGAAGCCATACCTGGGAAGGATATCTTCCAGAATTTTCTTTGCTACGACCTGAGCAGTTTCTCTTTTGGTTGGGAATGCTTCAGTCCACCCTGAAAAAGTATCTACAAAGACAAGTAAGTACCGGTACCCGTACTTTCCTGGCTTTATTTCAGTAAAATCTACTTCCCAGTAGATACCGGGCCTGGTTCCCCTGAGCCTTGTTCCTGCTGCAGCTTGAGATTGGGGGTATGCGTTGTTAAGCTGGCAGACTTTGCAACTTGTCACGATACTGCTGGCCGTCTCAGCTATATGTCTGATTTTGAGCTTGGAGTGTCTGATCAGGACTATCATCCGCCGGGCCCCCAGGTGGGTGGTTCGGTGGATGTGTTCTAACACCTGTTGTCCTAATTTTTTTGGTAGGATGGTTTGGTCATTAGTATCAGTCCACCACCCATTCTGGATTTGTTTCAGGGGAAGTTTGTCAATCCACTGGAGATCTTGTTCTGAATATTCAGGGAAATATGGCAAGTCCCGGGGGCCCGGGTCCGGGAGCTGGAGTGCAAGGAGTTGGCTGGGAGCCTTCGCCACATTCCTTGCAGTTTGGTCTGCCAGAAAGTTGCCTTGAGCAGTTGGAGTAGTTAGTTTCTGATGCCCTGGGCAATGTACAATGGCTAATTTTTCTGGCCTCCATAGGGCTGTTAGCAGGGCTAGGATCTCTTGCTTGTTTTTTATCTCTTTTCCTTCAGCCGTCAGTAACCCTCGTTCCCTGTAAATGGCCCCATGTATATGCGCCGTTGCAAAAGCATATCGGCTGTCTGTATATACTGTCAGCTTTTTCCCCGCCCCTAAGGTAAGAGCTTGGGTGAGCGCTATCAGTTCGGCCTTCTGGGCTGATGTCCCCGGGGGCAGGGGTTCCGCCCAGATTACCTCAGTCTCTGAAGTTACTGCCGCTCCAGCGTACCTCTGGCCTTGATGCATGAAGCTGCTCCCATCAGTGAACCAGACGAGGTCGGCGTCAGGAAGTGGGCGGTCCTGCAGGTCTTCTCGAACTCCGTGCACCTGAGCTAGTATCTTGGTGCAGTCATGGAGTGGTGCGTCCAGGTCCGGGTTGGGCAGCAGCGAGGCAGGGTTTAAGGTCATTGGGGGCAGGAAAATTATCCTGAGAGGATTTAGTAGTAGTCCTTTGTAGTGGGTGAGCCAGGCGTTACTCATCCATCGATTAGGTGGCTGTTTGAGTACACCTTCGATGGCATGTGGAGTAACAACCCGCAATTCTTGCCCCATGACAAGTTTATGAGCATCTTGTACCATCAGAGCCGTGGCCGCAATCATTCGGAGACAAGGGGGCCACCCGGCAGCTACTGGGTCTAACTTCTTTGACAGGTAGGCAACTGGCCTCCACCAGGGGCCTAAGTTCTGAGTTATTACCGCCTTGGCGACACCCTTATTCTCATCCACGTATAAGTGGAAGGGCTTGGTAACATCAGGTAGTCCTGGTGCAGGCGCGGAGAGTAGGGCGGTTTTAATCTGTTGGAAGGCCAACTCGGCTTCGTCTGTCCAATTAAATGGCTGTTGCCCCCGTGTTGCCTGATACAAGGGTTTAGCCATTTCTGTGAACCCAGTTATCCATAGTCTGCAAAATCCTGCCGACCCCAGGAATTCTCTCACTTGTCGGGTGGATTGTGGCCTGGGGATCTGCAGAACAGTTTGTTTCCAGGCGTCTGTTAGCCAGCGCTGCCCTCCCTTAAGCAGGTACCCTAGATATGTTACCTCTGGCTGTAGATGCTCTTTCTGTACCACTGCTGCCAGGACCTTGGTCATTTTTTTTTAGTGGCCTTAAATTGCTTTTCCTCTGGAGTATCTCTGTTATTGTAAACCCGCTGGGCTATCTGAAGGAGGTCCTGAATCTGCTTTCCTTCCAAGTCTTCTAATTTCTGGAGTTTTCTCTTAATATCTGGGGCTGCCTGATTTACGAAAGACATTACAATAGCTGCCTGACTTCCTGGAGCCTCTGGATCTATGGGGGTGTACTGTCTAAAAGCTTCCATTAATCTTTCTAAGTAGGTAGCTGGGCTCTCTGTCTTTCCCTGCAGAATAGAATATACTTTAGCCAAATTAGTGGGCTTGCGAGCAGCTGCCCGGAGACCTGCCATTAGAGTCTGGCGATAAAGGTGTAGCCGTCCCCTACCTTCTGCCGTGTTGTAGTCCCACGCTGGCCTGGTCAGAGGAAAGGTTGCGTTTATGAGGTCGGGGTTGGCAGTCGGTTGACCGTCGTCCCCCGGGACCAGCTTTCTAGCTTCTATCTGTATTCTCTCTCGCTCTTCCGTGGTGAACAAAATTCGGAGGAGCTGCTGACAATCATCCCAAGTGGGCTGGTGGGTGAACATGACACTATCTAGTAAAGCCAGTAAATCTTTGGGGTTGTCTGAAAACCGAGCACTCTGAGTTTTCCAGTTATACAGATCACTGGTGGAGAATGGCCAGTACTGGAGCCTGGGGATTCCTGTGTTATCTGGGGGTCCTATTTCCTGAAGGGGTAAAGCCACCGTGGAGTCAGGCGGCTGAGGGGGGCTAGTCCGCGAAGTGCACCCTCGCGTCCTCCCTGCCAGCCCTTCAAAGTTACTTTCCCTTTCAGCGGGCCCGTGTGTGCCGGCCGCCTCCCGTCCGCCTGCTCCCCCCCGCAGCTCAGCCAGGGGGGCTGGGGCCTGGGGCCCGGAGGGGTACGGAGGGGGTTCTGTGAACAGTGGGTCCCCGCTGTCAGGTAGAACAGGATGGGGGGGGCAGTTGGTTGCTTGGATTTTAGTGGTCGAGCAACCAGTGCCTTACAGGGTTCAAAGGCCAATTGGAAAGGGGACAGCCAAGGAGGTGGGTTCTCAACAAGGTCCTGCCATATGAGGATATATGGGATTTGATCTAAGTGGCCCGCACGCCCAGGTAGGAAAATCTTGGACTTTACCCTAGTGATGATAGCAAGTCTGAAGGTCCCTTCGGGCGGCCACCCCACATCAAAGGCAGGCCATTCGGAGCGACACAGAGTAATTAGCTTTCCTTTCCTGATTTCTATACCAAGATCATGGCCCCTTGCTCTGACTTCTTTGAAATTACTCGTAAGGAGAGATAGAGGAGTGCTCTGGGTATTACCCATCCTGTAATAATTTGTAGTCTCTTCCTGTAAAGGAATGTGGGTTTGAATTCCTGTAAAGGAAATCTGATCTGACTTATTAATGATATTTAATCGCAGGCGCACTTTGGCAGCCCTGGTCAGAGGCAGCTGCTGCCCACCAAACCGGGGCAGTTCAGATCAGGCCAAACCGGGGCAGCTCAGATCAGAGACAGCTGCTGCCCGCCCAACCGGGCAGCTCAGATACGGCTGCTGCCCGCCAAACCGGGGCAGCTCAGATCAGAGACAGCTGCTGCCCGCCAAACCGGGGCAGCTTAGGTCAGAGACAGCTGCTGCCCGCCAAACCGGGGCAGCTTAGATCAGAGACAGCTGCTGCCCGCCCAACCGGGCAGCTCAGATACGGCTGCTGCCCGCCAAACCGGGGCAGCTCAGATCAGAGACAGATGCTGCCCGATCAACCGGGCAGCTCAGATCAGAGACAGCTGCTGCCCGATCAACCGGGCAGCTCAGATATGGCTGCTGCCCGCCAAACCGGGCAGCTCAGATCAGAGACAGCTGCTGCCCACCCAACCGGGCAGCTCAGATACGGCTGCTGCCCGCCAAACCGGGGCAGCTCAGATCAGAGACAGCTGCTGCCCGCCAAACCGGGGCAGCTTAGATCAGAGACAGCTGCTGCCCGCCCAACTGGGCAGCTCAGATATGGCTGCTGCCCACCAAACCGGGGCAGCTCAGATCAGAGACAGATGCTGCCCGCCAAACCGGGGCAGCTTAGGTCAGAGACAGCTGCTGCCCGCCAAACCGGGGCAGCTTAGATCAGAGACAGCTGCTGCCCGCCCAACCGGGCAGCTCAGATACGGCTGCTGCCCGCCAAACCGGGGCAGCTCAGATCAGAGACAGATGCTGCCCGATCAACCGGGCAGCTCAGATACGGCTGCTGCCCGCCAAACCGGGGCAGCTCAGATCGCAATATAGATCAGATGAGAGCCAGGGGACGTCTCCCACTGGTCTCCACTGTCCGTCCTATAGCGCGTCCGCCAGGACTGTGCCAGCTCCAGTTTCAGACCTCGCGAGTCACAGATTCGGATTCAGAACAGACACAGACAGACAAACGGAGACGAGCCAGCTCACCTATCAGTAGATCGATCCTAGCAGATCCGTTGACCAGGGGTCTGATGGGCTTGGGGAATCCCGGACGAGCCCCCAGATGTTATGCCCAGACCGTTAGTTCCCCAAAGAAGACCACCAGAGTCCAGAGTCAAAGCCAAGCGGCAAGGATCTTTACTACAAGTTCGAACTTGGTCCCTCCATTCCACAGCATACAAGAGGGCCCTGAACAATGAGAGTGTTTGCTTTTTATAGCCTGAAAGTTACAGGGGAACAAAGAAATTCTTTTGGTTCCCGCTCTTTCAGTAAAACTTGGAACGGCTGTCTCCTTATCGGAGACTTTCCTGGTGGTGTTTGTACTGGGCTCAGGAAGTTTGAGAGATATATGGCGATATGTGGTGGGATGGGAGGATGGGATGTGTTTGTACTGGGCTTGTTTGTTTTGAGCCCGGGGCTGAGGAATGTGCCCGGCTCTTTTCAATATTTAGCAGCAAATTTTATTTTTTGTTTTTGTGACAGAACCTTAAGAATACTGAATGATCTGTGCATGGGAGCCATCATTCTGCTAATTTCTTGCAGGAATAAGAAATGTATCTTGACTTGAAATCAAGTTTTAATTGTATGGCACATTTCTATACTAGTTTCCTAACACAGTATGCCAGCCATTGGACTTTGGAAAATAAATAATCCTCAGTAACAGGAATATAGATTAATTCACAACTTTTAACTGTGATAACTTTCTCTCTTTGGAAGACATTTTTAGAGACATAAAACTGAATACATCTACCAGTACTGTTCATTAAAGCTTATAGTAAACAACTAACCTTCCCACGTCTTTGACACTGAAAACTGTCAGGAGTGTTGATTTAGAAGAAGCTTATAGACAAGGAAATTCAGAGTCACAAAAAAAATTTAGAGATCATCTCTCAGCCAATACTGCCTAGATTTTTGCCTTTCTAAAATAATGCAGTCTTTATCCCTTTAAGTGATAAATAAAATATTATTAAATACTTCGATGCTAATATTTACCCTTAGCACATGCACTGTATTAAAAAGTTCCTAAAGAAGCATAGCATGCTGAATCTTTTAAGGTTGGAAATCCATCTCTAAAGGAGAAATAGCCATCTTTCTTTCAAAGGATCATCTTAGCAGCTGTACTGTTCATTTTTGTCCATTTCTTGATATTGCCTCCATTAATTAGCTTCTTTTTCTTAGACTTGCTCATAAGTCTAATGTCCTTTCACCAGCTTTGATTTCTTGTCCTTGTTTTGAAACATTTTCTTTCATTACTAAAATTCTCAGAATGAGCTACTCTTTTTGCACCTGTTTTATTTCCACTTATTGTGAAATCTTTGCATTTTTGATCTTTGACTCTCATATCCAACAAAAACAGTCTCCTGAAAGCTCTCACTTTCTGTTCACCAAATACAGCGACCACTTTCTTGACCTTAGTAGATTTTAATGTTCAGCAGCCTGCTGCGTTCTGAAACCACATTTAAATTCTCCTTGTGACCAAAGTTTCTTAGCATGCATTAGCCTTTCAAAACCTGGCTCCCAGCTCCTTTCTTGCACCTTCCCTGCAGCATCTCCAAATCCTCCACTCTCCTGGCGGTCCAGACTCTGCTGTCACCCCCTGTACTGGCACTGTCAGACCCTGCTGTTCTACTGTTCTCTATTTGGACTGCCTGTTCCTGTCCTTGTCCCTTATGTAACTCCTGAACATTTGTTTTATTCATTTTATTCATCTTTCACCTAAATGCCATTTTCTTCAAAAACCTAACCTTCTATCCTTCAATTCAAAATTAATGGGTGTTTCTTGTGTACTTTCAGATATTGTATTTCATTGTAGTTCTTACATTCATTAATTCATTATGCTGGGTCAACCAGACACATAATATCAAGAGCTCAAACTCTAGTGAAGAAACACACTTGAAAAGATTTTAAAATGCTATTAAGTAGTATTGTAATGGTATGCACATTTGCTCTGGGAGGCTAATGGAGGGGCTGCCAAAATTGTGTGAGGGAGCTGAGTAATGCTTCCTGAATGTGAAGCATGAATTGGAGTTCACCTAGCAAAAAATATGGGAAGGGTTTTCTAGGGCTTTGTCCATCTATTCAGAAAACATTCACATAACATCTATTATGTGCCAGGCATTGTATTAGACACTGAAGATTAAAAATCGAAAAGTTATAACATCAACAATGGTGATAAAAACACCATTGGCCCCTTCTTTCTTTCCTAAAGAAGACAAAGAACATTGACAAAAGAAAGTTTTTCTAAAATTCAGTCTGGACATGCTTTCTGAGTCTCTACCATATTCCTTTCATATGCTAGAGTTACATGTGTTAGCACATAGTAGGCACTCCAAAATATTTGTTGAAAATTGAGAACAAATGAATGAATACTCTTTACCCATAGTGGCTATCATTGCCATCATAACTGCAGTCACGTATTTAAACAATTATATTTTGTGTGAGTATAAACACAAAATATGGAAGGTCTGAGGATCAACTAACCCACCATTGTAGCAGCCAAAGATGGCTAAAAGAGGCAAGAGGGATTGAACAGAGTCCTAAAGAAAAAGTACGAGTTTATCAGACAAAGTGTAACAAGTTCATTTAGAAGCCAAGAATCACAGAGGCTGTATTGTATTCTGGAAAGGTTAATAACTGCCATGGCTGGAGAATAGGGGGAGTGTGTAGGAAGATTTGCTAAAAACACATTCTTGCTTGACACTGCTGTTGCTCCTTTGATCATGGATCCTGATTTCTGAGTAGTTGCCTCTGTCACTCTTGCCTCAGGGTCCCAGATACCAGTGGGAGAAGTTTTAGAGAAGGCTATGAGATTTATATCTTCATGAGATCTGCTTGACTGCATTGCGGAGACTAATTGGAGTCTGGAAAGGGAAGATAGAGGAAAACAAGAGACTATTTTTCACTACTTATGTGAAAGATGTAGGTAGCCTAGCCTAGAGTGAAACCAATGCAAATGCATTTAGGAGATAAAATCAGCCAGTGAACAGGGTTGGTGTTGGTGGGAAGTGGGAGCTGATGGCAAAACAGATGACAAGGATGTCTCTTAGTGTTATGGCTTGTGGGCCCAGATAAATGGTGGTACCATCACTGAGATAAAGCATATAGGGGAAGGAATTCGTATGAGGAGATAAGTTCTATGTTGGACATACTGTGTTTGAGGGTTTTTCTGTATTTTTTTTTACTAGGTAGCAAACTTCTTGAGGACAAGGCTTATGAATTGTCACCATTTTATGCTCAGAGATGAGCTTATAGTAGGTGCTTATAATACAAGAGTTTCCCTGTCAATGTCATATATATATATATTAATTTACATATATGGTCATATATATATTTATATGCTATATATATAAGTAAATATATATATAAATATATTTTTTCTTTTTGCAAAAACACATAGCTCTAGTGCTGAATTATGGTTATTCTACCTTGAAATTTAAACATTTCTTAAATTATGTAAAATATTTTAGTTTCATTATAAAATATTGGTACATGAAAGGAATTATCCCTTTAATGTAGTTCTTGTTTTCCACTTGTTTCAAGTGGTAAAAATAAGAAAATTAATTACAAAAACTTCTATAATTTTTTGTATTATACTTTAAGTTTTAGGGTACATGTGCACAATGTGCAGGTTTGTTACATATGTATACATGTGCCATGTTGGTGTGCTGCACCCATTAACTCGTCATTTACATTAGGTATATCTCCTAATGCTATCCCTCCCCTCTGCCCCCACCCCACAACAGGCCTGGGTGTGTGATGTTCCCCTTCCTATGTCCATGTGTTCTCATTGTTCAATTCCCACCTATGAGTGAGAACATGCAGTGTTTGGTTTTTTGTCCTTGCAATAGCTTGCTGAGAATGATGGTTTCCAGCTTCATTCATGTGCCTACAAAGGACATGAACTCATCATTTTTTATGGCTGCATAGTATTCCATGGTGTATATATGCCACATTTTCTTAATCCAGTCTATCTTTGTTAGACATTTGGGTTGGTATACTTTTATAATTAAGATTAATCCAAGATTATGATTTAATAAAGTTTAATTAGTGAAGAGAAGAGAACCTCTAAAAGTTGGGGACACTAATTAGGTATGTAATCTAGAGCTTTTTTTTTTTTAACTGGTTTGAATCTCTTTATAGAATAAATTTGATAAATGGGAAGCATAAAAAGTGTGAATGAAACAACAAAATATTGTTCCTCTAAAGTAAGGCAGTAGAAGTTTCTCACTGTTATTGATTGCCTCTCTGTCAGGAATGTTGATCTTTTATGGATCTAGAGCCCACAGCTTCTAGTGACGCAGTTTGAAGATACACAAATAAAGCCATGCTAACCCCAGAAAATAAATTGCACAGAGGTATCTCCTGGTTGGCAAACAGCATGGACATTCTAATATTTGTTGCCAACAGTTAGTCACCTGACTCCTTTTATGGGTGGCTATCTGGTGACTGATGTAATGGCAAGCGTGTATTGTTCTTATTGACCATGTGTTAAGGAGCCACGGGACGCAGACACTATACAGAACAGATTGTAAGAAATAACCAAGATGGATGAAGTGCTGGGTAAGAAAACAGCGACAAGTGTAAAACTGTCACATGATTAAATCTGGAAAAATACTCTATACAATGAGGGTGTTTATTGCAGGAGCCACCGTTGAACAATGCCATCTTCATTCATCACATCTTTCATCCACTCTCCTGCAAAATGTTTTCTCATACTATGGAGCAGGTCCATCTGATGCAATTAAGTTTTCTTCATTAGTGCCACAGATTTTCTGAATGCCCTGTAGAAGCACACAGATTGCCCTTTCTCTTCTTCTTTCTTTAGTATTTTAGTCCTACACAACCCTGCTGTTTACAAAAGAGAGAGATAGCTTTGACAAAGACAACCAGGATGATGAATGGAATTTAATTTATGCAACATTCACGTAGGGTGAGTCCTCTGGGTAAATCACCATGGTAGCACTTCCTCCTCCCTCTCCGTGATATGTTCTGCTTGGCTGACTCAACTCCCTCTGAGAAGCTTGGCACTTAAGGTTATGTAAGCAGTGCAGAAATGTTCAAATATTCATCACAAGTATGGCTACATGAAAGAGAAGAAAAAACAAAAATAGAAGGAGGAGTCTGAGGTAAATAGCTATTTAAATCAGCAAGGATAAACTGAAGAACAGAAAGGGATTTGGAGACCTAATTTAGAATTAAGGATTTATTCCCTGAGGTGATAAATAAAATAGATTTGAGCCAGGTTTAGAGGGCTAAAATATTATTGAGTGACCTTTAGTCCAAGCTGATTTCAATCCCTTTGCCATGCTACTCAATAAAGCCAAAGAAAATTATTTTATTTCATCATGGGAAGATAATAGTTTCTTCCATTTATAAAAAGTTAGCTAATTATTGTTATGGCTTATATTTTTCTTTTCTTTTTCTTTGTTTTTTTTTTTGTTTGTTTGTTTTTTTAGGCAGAGTATCTCTCTGTTGCTAGACTGGAGGGCAGTGGTACAATCTTGGCTCACCGCAACTTCCACCTCCGGGGTTCAAGCGATTCTCCTGCCTCAGCCTCCTGAGTACCTGGGATTACAGGTGTGCGCCATCATGCCCAGCTAATTTTTGTATTTTTAACAGAGACGGGGTTTCACCATGTTGGCCAGGATGGTCTCGATCTCCTGACCTCGTGATCCGCCCGCTTCGGCCTCCCAAAGTGCTGGGATTACAGGCGTAAGCCACCATGCCCAGCCTATATTTTTCTTTCTTATCAACATATCCACTCATTCATATTGTAAATTGTTATCTATCCAGAAAGGATTTCCCGGAGATTAGAATCAGCAGACAGCAGCATATGCCCAACTGTGAGTACTAAAAAAATATTGAATGATTTGGGCCTGACTGCAGAGATGATTTAAGAATTTAGTTTGCTCATTTTCTAGTAAGGAAAGTATTCTAACCATGAGACTAAGCCCTTCATAAACCAACAAATAAATTAATTAATTAACAAGGGACTTTACTCTGAAATGGAAAGTTTCAGTCTGTGTCACACTGTGTATTAATTTCTCTTATAATTAGTGTCACCAATGAATGATTAATTTATGAAAAATTATAAATGCCTAAGTGTGCTAAGTTTCCTTCTTTAATTGGCTGAGAAATATAGGTGAATATTATCACACTGCTAAAACCACTTGGGTATATAAACACTGATATTTTTGTTAATAGAGAGAAGGAATAGAGCTTAGTAAATTTGTTTGGGAAACACCTTTAGGTCTCAATTTAGCTTTTAATTTTTGGATTAGATTTACACTGTTGACTTGGAGCCATTTTGCATACTTGTATAAACTATCTAGGTACCAAGACAAGAGAGTGTATAAATATAATATAGATGTTTTCTTATGAGCTAAAATGGAAATTATTCTCTCACTCTAAAAAACAATTTGCCTATTATCAATTCTGGGAAGATAAACTTTGGCTATCTCTTTATCATTCTTTTAAATTTCTCATAGACATCCCTTATAAAAATGACAATTTAGGAAAGATTAAACAAATTCATTTGGAAACAAGTGAAAACAATGTTCAATTATATTAGATGCTTTTGCCTTTATATACTGATAAAGAACCATGAGCAAAAAAAGGGACAAAATATAGGCCATTTTGCTAATATAAAAATAGAATTTGATATATGTACCAAGGGTTGAAAGTGAGAAGGATGTCTCCATTGCCACTGCCCTAGTTCGGGCCACTCTCTCTGTTGTTTAGACTGTGATACTTGATTCCTAACTGTTCTCCGTGCTTTCACTTTTGTCTTTCTCCCATCCATTCTCTGTAAAAGCTAGTGATTTTTTACACCCCATGGTCTCTCCTACTTAGGGCTGCATGCACATATTATACATTAGTTCCTTTGCCTGGACTATCAATCCTGAAGTCAGCTCTCTTTGAAGTCTCCTTCTCCAATAAGTCTTCCATGACCATAATTCCTGACGCAAATTCCTGCCTCCTCATCTCCACTGTCCATCTGCTGTTCATGGTACACCCAGTATGCTTTTATAGCTGTTATTACAATTTTGTAACAATTCTATTTATATGTGTTTGTTTTTTCCTTTTCACTAAACTAAGATCTTTGAGAGCCTCATGCAGCCTTGAGAGTAGGCACTCTGAAAAAAGAGAAGGAAAAGGAAAGGAAGAAGAAAGTGGTGGCAGAAATAAGGCAGAGAGGAGGAGCTCATACAAAATATTTGGTGAATAAATAATTGGCTACTTTTTTGGTGTGATATGCCCAAAACACTCAGCTTAAAAAGTTTACTCATGGAATCAATTATAGACTTAAAGGTAGCTTAAAGAGCCATTAAATAGAAATAGATCTTTTAAATAGAAATATTCAAAATTAAAACGAGTGAAAAAAAAAAGATAAATAACGACCTAAGGCACATTCAAACAAAGTCTGAAAGAATCCAATGTTCTGGATGCTTATCTGATTTAAATGTGCAGACTTCTCAGAGTTCTGTCATTACTCACAATTACGCTGACAGTGGAGTTCCCAAACATTGTCTGACCACCATCTGGTTCAACATTTTCAATCACTCCCTGGAATTTCATTTAGTGCTTCCAGGCATTTTGGTCAGATACTCATTTCTGCAATTCCAATTTCAAAGAAATTGCAGAATCTGAACAGCAAATCATTTTAAAGGAATTTTCTCAGGGAAGGCTAGGAAAAAGTATCATGCCATTTCTTCTCTTCTTTTAAAACTCATGTGATAAATGCCTCATTTAATTTAGCATTATCATGTAACTTTTTTTTTGGCAAACATGTATGTTGTGTTCTCAGATTCACCACAAATAACTCTTGGTTTAATGCCAGTTTAGTGGATGTTTCATGGCAAAAAAAAAAAAGGACTATTAAAATAGAGCCTGCTGATGAACATGCAAGCAATTGCTCCTTTAGTTTTGCATACTGAAATTATTTATCATTGCAAAGCATCTAAAACGTACAGCAGATAATAACCCTTGGACTGTCTTATTTGATACTAAGTATAAGATGTTAAATAATTTGGATAATATTTGAATTTGCAAGTTATGATTTTTAAAAATCTTTTAGTTTAAACATTTTTATTTTTGATAATACAAGAATCATTAGTCTTTTAGTCTATTTAGAAAAAAGTTTGGCAACAATAATTTTTAGACATGGTATTGCTATTTATTATGTGTCATTGCTATGCACAGTGCCTATTGTGTATATTGCTGTGTGTCATTGCCAAACATGGCATCAGTGAAGTGGTGGTGTGGTTTTTGTGATTAGTGGGAATGCATGAAAGAATTGCTATTTGTTTCTCTCAGAAAGGAATGTCTTTTGCATAGAACCTTAGTTCCTTATTTGCCCTCAAATTATTATTTTTAAGTTTATTATGTTAAGTAACTTGCCTATCTGATTAATTAGGTTCTCAAGCTGTGCTTATTCAACTCTCCCTTTCTGTATACATTGCGGATTTCTGCACTTGGTGCTACAATGTTACTGACCACAGTTCCTGGGGTCTCAGTGCAATAGAAATTCACATGTGGCCGAAAATGTTTTCCCAGAGGAGGCTTCCTTGGAGCTTATGCCCAGGCATAAGGGAGGCAGCGCGAAAGAGAGAGAGAGAGGATTCCCTGCCTGACACCACAAAAAGAGCTGGTAGGGCTTTTTTACTGGACAAACAAAGCACAGGAATTGACATTACGGGTAGGGTATGCAGGCTGGGCAGGGCAAAGCACATGACGGATAGGGTGTGCAGGTCAGCATATCTGGTTGCCATGGTTATCTTGAGTAATGGGCCACCTTGTGGTCTGGCCATTGGCAACAACGATGTAAATCAATTGCTCAGCATTCCTTCCAGAGGTGGGACACTGTAAGCTTGGTTATTTCCTAGGGCCAGTTCCTGGAACTCTTTGAGTAAAAGGCATGGTTAAACATTATGGCATCAGTGAGGTAGTTGTGTGGGTTTTGTGATCAGTGGGAATGCAGGACAGAATGCCCTAGTGGGGGCGAGCTGAAGCCAAGCCCTGTTCTGTCTCAGCAATACTGAGTTTGAATATATGTCTCATTTTTGTAACATATTGTGTTATATCCTTGTGCTGCTGGTTTTCCACCTTCTTCAAACCTATTTGGCTGCTAGTCTTTCCAATGAGAGAGTTATGTTAAACTTCCCAACTAACATTCAAGATCTTTTGTTTATTTTATTGATTTGCCCTTTAGCTATACCTATCCACAAACTTCCAACTTTAAATCAATATAAGCAATCCCTTCTGCTTCTGTGCTGTGGCTGCCAGCACCATGGGAGAAAAGTCACACAACTGTGTGGATTGATGCCATTGCAAATTCATGCTTTCCCATCTCAGCTGGCCCTGCAACTCAGGTCGATAATCCTTTTAGCAATCTCTGGTCAGTTCCCATGCCCATTACTTCAGCTAGCATGCCAAACTTTAACCACTCTTCTCATGCCCTTTCTGACCACCCCTCACCCTGCAGCCATGAAAAATGAGAAATGATCTTGCCTCCTACCTTTAAAATAAAAGAAAAAAAAATCAGCCCAGGGACTTCTAGCATTCAAATTTTTCTGTACTTCAGTACAATTTCTGTTTTGAATTCCTGTTCTACTAAGGTGGCAGAAACTTAATTCTCTCAATCAAACAGTGATTCCCACTGGCCCTTTACTTTCTCCCTGGGTTGTGACTATGTTGGGGGAGGGAGGTGCCCAGAAAGGCATAAAGGGCTTTCTGCTCTTGATGTCATCTGGCCGCAGAGGCATCTTCTGAGCCCTCTCTCCCCCATCTCGTTCTTGATGAGTCATTGACGTGGCTTTCTTAGACATGTTTGTTTCTGTGTGCATGGCTTTTGAGTCAGGGGACCCCTCCCCTACCGATATGAAACTCTTGGGCCCACTTTGGGAGTGTTTTTTGCTTCTCCCAGGCAAAAAGCAGGGATGTCTAGGAGATTGCCGGAGGCTCCATCTGCTTAGGCCTGTGGTTCTCCACAATGGCTGGATGGAAGAATCACCTGACAAGCTTTACAGCTACCAATACCTGGGGCAGGACTTCTCAAAGTGTGGTCCAAGAACAGCATTATTCAGCCTCACCTGAAGACCACTGAGAAACTCAAATTCTTGGCACACGCTAGACCTACTGAATCAGAAACTGTGTGGGTGGTGTCCAGAAATCTGCATTTTTTAAAAGAAGTCCTCCTGGTGATTCTGATATCCACTAAAGTTTGAGACCCTGCCCTGGGAAAGGGCCTGAGTATTAGTGTAGTTCCCACGGAGTTTCAATGTTTGACCGGAAATGAGAATCGCTGGCTTAGGCATATCAGGAAACCACTATTTTGGGGGGTTTTATCACCTCCCCAAGACTCTGCTGCGGGAAGTGAGATGTCAATTCTAACTGATTTAGAACCCACACGTGTATCATGTATCTGGGGCTTCTTACCTCTCTGGATTAGCTCTGCAAACAGGGCACAGAATCCCTGTCTGTATGTCCTAGCCACGTCCCACCATTTTTCTTCTGACTCTTTTCCCTCTCCTCAGCTTGCAGAATCCTTTTCTTCACACTCCTGTGGGGAGTGTGGATGAGGAGAGAATCACTCTAGTTCATGATGTTTTTCTCCAAAATGTTTTACTGTAAACTTTAAGAGCTTCCTCTCTGTTCTCCCAAGGACCTAGGATTTTGAAATCCAAAAGCCAGGCAGGAACCCTGCCCCTCCACTCTCTTTACTTCCTGTTGTCGCATCAAAAACTCAAATGTGCAGGAAAATTAGTTATTTTTTTAAAAAAACCTATATTTCAGTTAAATTTTTAATGTGTGCCCCCATTCTCCTAAAGTGGGAGAAAGTTCATCTCAGGTGGTCAATTCAGGAATCCCCTCGTACTTTATGCTGAGTTGTATATGGGTGTTTTTTCTGGTGGGGTCAGAGAGAGCTAAGTAACATCAGGGCATCTCACGGGTGGAGAGGATGGCAAACCTGAAGGAACTGCCTGGGAGGAGAATGAGCAGTGATTCCTCAGGGAACTGCACAAACGCTGACGTGTAGCAGGTTGGAACATGAGTGCATCAGTGAATCTCTACAAGGCCGGTGAAATTGAGTGCTGTATTTTTTCACTCTTCTCCCCGGTATCTTGGAAGTTATTAGAGTCCAGAACTTAGGTGCAACCCTCCGAAAATAGGTGTGTGAGGAGTCACTTAGTTGATATACATTAAGTTTCTGTGACTCTTGGCATACTCTCAAGCTTGAATGAGAAATTTAGTTAAGTAAGAAAAAAGTGAAGAAAGTTACGTTACCTGGGAATATGGCCTGAGGTTGCTCCTGCTGTACCCCTCTTTAATAGTCTTTACCACGTTCACTTTTTTCTTTCTTTCTTTCTTTATTTTATTATACTTTAAGTTCTAGGGCACACACGCACAATGAGCAGGTTTGTTACATATGTATACATGTGCCATGTTGGTGTGCTGTACCCATTAACTCATCATTTACATTAGGTATATCTCCTACACATTCACTTTTTAAAAAGTTCAAGGATTTATTTTGAAATAGTTTCAAACATAGAAAAGTTAAAAACACATTATAGAGGCCTGCTACGTACTCCCTTGCTGAGATTCCTGTTACCATTTTCATATATTTGCTCTGTCATCCCCTTTTCTAAATTTTTCTCCATGACTGTTAGTCTTTTTCAGAACTATTTGAAAACAAGTTGCAGACATGATGCCTCACCACTCCTAAATGCTATGGTATGTGATTTCCCTGAAAGAGGACACTCTTTTATCTGACCCCTAGGAAACCTTCAAAATCAGGAAATTATTGGTACAATACTATTGTCTAACCTACGGACCCCATTTACATCTCTCCAGCGGTTCCAACAATGTGTCTTTGCCTTCTGGCCCCAGAATATCATCTGGGAATGCGTGTTGCATCAAGTTGCGTCTCTCCAGTTGCCTCCAATTTGGAATACAGGTATTTCCCCTTCCCCTGTCTTTCATGCCATTTATAGTTTTAAATAGCCTAGGATCTATGTTCTGTATATAGGATGACACTTGGGCTGGGCCTGTCCAGTGTTTCCTGATGACTAGTCCCAGGGCAGGCCGTCTTGGTAGGAATACCATAGAAACGATGCTGTGTTTCTCTCAGTGTGTCCCATTCTGGGTACACCTGGGTGATGTTAACCTTTCACCTTGTCATGTTGGTGCCATTTCCTTCACTGTAAAGTCACTGTTTCTTCTTGTATATGAATACTAATCATAATATTGTGTGTGGAAGATGTCCCAAGATTATGCCCATATCCTGTTGTTATCAAACATTCATCGACCACCTTTAAGCCTCTATTGACAACTCCCACCTGCATTAACTATCATTATCATGGTTAATAAATATACATTTTTTTCTCTTACCTGCTACATTTACTTGTTGGAATTCTAGCATATGAAGAACTTTCTCTTCCCATTTTTTCCTTTAAATTAATCAGCATGGCCTCATGGATTTCTATTTGATTCTTGGTTTTTAATCTGTTGCTATCATGATCAATTTTGATATTTGAATATGTCCATATATGACCAACAGGAGATCCATTCAAGTGACTCTTGTGTCTTTTTGACATCTCCTCATTATTCTTTGAGCACTTTCTTACTTTCTAGTCTCCAAAGATATTTCTACCTTAACGTGTACTTTCCCCGCCCTGATCCTGGAATCAGGATGAACTCCTGGTTCCAAGCTCTGAGCTCTCGATGTATTCATTGTTAGTGGGACACGATTGCTTCTGAGTCCTCTCAGCATATAAAGCTAGGAAAAAAAATTATGTGTGTGTGTGTGTGTGTGTGTGTGTGTATAAAAACATAATTTGTATGTTTGTCTGAATAAATAGATAAATCCAACTTCCAGAAACCTGGCTCTTGTTATGCTCAATAATTCACCTTGTTGAGGTATAATTGATTTCCTAACCACTCCTTCCCTCTCCACCTCCATGAGTCCACTCCATGTGCCGTACCTTCTGAGATATCAGCAGGCACACTGCCTCTGATTGAGGCAGATGGATCCATCATCTGCTTGGGTCTCTCTCTTCTCCCATTTCTCACCTCCTCAGGAGCCTGTGGACACCCTGCCACAAGTCTTTCTGTGCTCCTTCTACCCTCAATACTACCATGCAATACCCTCCCCTGTGGTGGGGAAAGGAAGGAAAGAGAAAAGAAGGAAAAGTGGTAAGAAAAAGGCTCAAATTCATTTTAATTATTTCCCTCCAGTTGTTTTTTTCCCTTTCCAAACTTGACATTCTTGATATTGAGGACAGGAACTGGTATTATATCAATTTTATATTCACTGTCCTTTATAAACTGACTTGTATGGAGTAGGCCTCTGTAAATTGTTAATGAATTAATGAATTGGTCTTTCCTCTGGATTTATACTCTTGGTTCACTTTGGACATTTGCATTAAAAGTGATATTCATTTGCAAGATCTTGCCAGTGACTCCATTTGCTTTTTAATGCTGAGTTGATGAGCACAACTTGCTGTTCAGCTGCCTGGAGCTGCTGAGGAGATCATCATGGTGGAATGGAAGGATGAATGCATCATTTGAATTCCAAGTTCCATTTATTTTCTTTGATGAGAAGTATGTTCAGATCAGAGTCCTTTTGAGTCTCCTCTGATGAAGAATAAATGACTGTTTAGTAGATACCAAGTTTAGGGTAATCCTATTTTTGATTCACTGACTTTGTTTATTTCAGTGAAGGATTTGGGGTGTTTCTGCTAAGTTCTTAAAAAGCAATAGTTTTCTGAAATTTAGCAATTTCTGCCATAGCCACAAATTATATACATTATTGCTTTGTATCTGTTAAACTGTATTGTATAATCAATTTGTTGAATGATTGACTTTTTCTACTAAGCCATAACTGTCTTACCTTTGCATAATATTCAGAGTAGTGCTTAACACCGAATAGATACCCAGTACATATTTATTGAAATAAATAATTGCTATTATGTGTTCTAGATTATTTGCTGATGTTCATCTATCTCACTATGAGAACTTAGGTAATGTTAACTATAACTTAAGTCAATTGACTGATTATCCGATTTGAATTATACCTTTAGTACCCATTCTCTACTTTGTTCTCATAAATTTTAGACATTTTTGTCCTCATTAGCTGATGAATGCACCTCTCTTTCTTACCTCAAGTAGAGCAATGGATTGAGGAAAGACACTGTGGATAAGTGTCAAAGAAGGAGAAATCTGCTGGTATGGAAAGTGGAAGTGTGGAGAGAAGCTCCAGCACCTGTGGTAGAGTAGATGGTAACATATAAAATCTAGAATTCTTTTAAAATCTCTTAAAATTTTATTTGTGTAGCTTTAAGTAAGAGGAAAAAACCTATGATTTTTACCTTTAAATTACAATAGATTGCAAAAACTCAAACCATAGGTAGGACGGCATATTTCACACACTTTCCACCCACTCCTATTCCTGGAAGATATTACTAATCAGTGAGGGCATTATTTCCTTCTGATTTTGGACCCTCCCTCCAAAGTTTTCTCAATTCATGTTCTAGATAACCAATCAGTCACAGCTGATTCTTGAACTGAAAGTTTTTGGCATGCCCACCATGAGGTTTTAGAGCAATGAACTCATTCTGTCCCAAAAGGTTCCCGTTTCTTGCCCACTAGATCTAGAATGAGTATACTAAAAACCCTGTTCCTACCACAGGAACATCTCATTTTTCCTATATAGTTAAGACTGCATTAATGTCAACTTTCTGATGTCTGAAAATTCCAGGTTTAGAAAGTCCTAGATTGCACAGCTTTTGGTGTAAAAATTATTATTCTTTTAAAAAATCTTTTCTCATTCTTTTCCTTAATACCATCTGTGAAAACTCTACCATCCTGATTCAACATAAGGCTTTTCATATGTAATCATTCCAGATGTTGAGCTATGATAGGTCTTGACTAACAGTATTCATAGTAAGTCTTATTTTTAAATGTGTACTCTGACCATTGAGTTGATTATGCAGGTATAAATAAAAACATGTTTAAGCATACTATGTGGTTTTGCTTTTTGCCTTTCCTTTCTCTAGCATCTGGGATCAATCAAACCAGCATGCAGCTAGATAGAGGTAAAATACGTTATGCATAAAGCCTCATCTTTTGCGATATTATGTAGAAATGACTCTTTCATATTTGTCATCCTGATCTAAGAGAAAGTCAATATCTCAGATGTGATATCACTGACTCTTGGACCATAATAAAAGCAGGTAATGTCATAAAGGATTTGCCATTTATGTCAGGTTAACCGATCATTAGTTAAAATCAATCGGTTAAGTTGTATTACATATTTGCTCAATTGAGCTTTTAGAAGTTTTCCTATAGTAATGGTTATTCTTTCCAACTGGAGGCTAGTTGTAATCAATAGCCAGAACACTATTCTGCATAAGGGTGATGGAGTAAATGTAATGCTCTTCATCTGCTTTAATCAAGGTTCATGATGCTACAGAGGAGACAGTTCCTCACAAGAACATCTGGCAGCCAGAGTGGTAATATAGGTCAGCTTCAGATGTGAATGTTTGGAATTACTTAGTTGGAACAACACAATGTCTCAGCATTAGCCCACATGTAATCAGAACAGTTCCTGTTATGGGCAGGGAAACTGAATGACTGAGAACCACATGTTAACCTCTCTTTATGGCAAGGATCCCAGAAATACCAATGGGAACTGCACATGTTGACTGGAAGAGAAGATGTGACCTATCTACTGTCTTTGAGTTCCCAAGCTTCACTTGGTAGGTCTGGCACCCTTTAAAGTAAAATTTGGGTACTGATAGGAAGTTTTTCTTTAATATGATGCTGACATTTAATCAGTTCTTGCTTTCATTGAAAACAAACTCTCAGATACGGACCTAAATCACCCTTTTATCAAAACTAACTTGCCATAGTAAAATATTTTAATGATACTTGCTTTGATAGGTATTCATTTGGGAGGGAGTTGAAGAAGAAAATACTTGTTTAGGATGTCATGGGAACCCTCTAAACAGCTGGATATTTACTTGCTATTGTTTTCCAGTTGCAATGGAGCTCATCCATAAATCCCAGTCCTGACATACTCTTAATCCTGCATAAATCCAAGGAAATGAAAAAAAAGGCCATGAGGTAGAATAATAGAATAGGAAAATGGAATAATTAGGTTATGGGTTTAAACTTTTAAAAAGTCAATACGTGATGAGATTAATAAGGAAAAACGTTGAGGCTTTTGAAGATATTAAAAGCTTAGGGAGTTCTTCCGTTTCAGTCTCTGTCTGAAACCAGATTCGTTTCTCTGCTTGTTCGCTGTTTAGTTGGAGGTTTTTTTGTTTTGTTTTGTTTTGTTTTTTATTTAGATTTTACCTTATCCTTACCTACAAAATTTCCTTTGTTGCTGAGTCAGCTAGTATTTCTTTTGGCCATTCGTAATAGAGGTCTGACTGTAGTTATTTACTACATGGAATTTATTTTTCACACATCAACTTTGTACTGAAGTTGGTGGCATGGTTGGTTCATCTCTAGGTATCATGTTCGTATTTCAGGTAGAAAGAAGATAGTAAGATTGACTAGAAAGGAGCATGTTAACTCTGCACCTATCTTTTTCATCAAGAAAACAACAAATCTTATAGAGACTCTTCCCAGTAGACTTCCCTTCACATCGTATTGGGCAGAACTATGGTCACATGGCTTTGGTTTCAAATAAATCTTTGTGAGAGATGAGCATTTTTAATTTAGCATATTTCTACCCCAAGAAAAATTGTAATTCTGTAGGTAGTGATGAAAGGGCAAGTAGGTATTGCATAGGCAACTAGCAGCATCTGCCACAGTTAACTTAAGTCAGCTTCAGAATGTTCTTGTTTCTTTTTCCATTAGGAAAATGGCACATATAATTCCAGATTACAATGATCTCTTAGTCCAACCAAATCATTCTTCATGCTTCCACAAGTTCTCTTTTTAAATCACAGATCTGAGTCACTCACAGTTTCTTCGGGAAGCAGTCTGAGTTCCTGTAACACACATGCTCCGACTCTGCTTCCCTTTTGAGCCCTTTGTTTCCTCCTGGCACATGCTGTATGTACCAGGCCTTCTGAACCACACGTAGTACTGAAAATCCCAAATATTCTTTCATAATTCCATGTATTTTCATGTGCTACTTCATTTGCTTACATTGTTTGTCCCTCATGAGTCTGTGAGTCTATTGTGAAATGAATACTATGTTTTTTGGGGTTTTTTTTTTTTTTTGCATGGCTCTGCATTGTCATTGCCCTCAACATTGGGGCCCAGTTGGCTATTGCTACTCTTGCTACCATACAGTGCTTTGGCCATGGATCCATTGCTTTCTCTCACTCTTTTGAAGTTGTCTGTCTGTCATCCCAATGATACTGTGAGTTTCAAAAGGGGTCAGGTTTTATTTACCCATGTCTTATTCACATGATTAATTCAGTACCTGGCATAAGATAAGCCCTTGATAAATATTGCTTGGATGCATGAATGAATCAACTAATTAGTAGTGCACATTGTTACATTAAGGATCTCTGCTTCCATTAAAAACCTCACAGTACTCTTTGGTAAGATCAGAGTAAATTGACATGAATACTCTTCATAAATATATTAATTTCCATGTAGTTGTTATGGTATATTTAGCATAAATAACTGTTGTTCTATAGGGAAAACATCTTGTGTAAATAGCATGTAATACAAGGCTGGTTCATTAATGTGTTCTACAGTACATGTTTAAAGATGTTAGATACAATATTTAAAACCTACAATGGTCATACAAAACATGGAGAAAGCCATCCAAAGCCTATGTCACTAATGTCTGCAGAAATCCGTGGTGCCACATATCACTAGGCTCAAGAACTGCATAAATATTTTCTTGCAGGGATTCTGAAGTGAAGTAGCAATGGTTGGATAGAAATTTCACCGTTCACTTCTCCAATTTCAAGAAAGTCAAATGTTTATGAATTTTTCATTAGGTAGTTGTTGTTTATATACATTTTTAGGTATTTAGATTTTTTTTTGGTTTTATGTAATTTTTTTGATATCGGGTTTTAAGGAGCTATATTCAGAATTAATAAAGTCTTCCAAGTCAGTTATTACTTTGAAATATTTTTGCTTTCCTTATTTGGTTTCCTTATTTTTCTTTTGTTTTAATGTTCATTTTTAAAGTTTCCTTTAAGCTATTTATCTCTGCATGCCATTGTTTGTGTTAGTTTAGTTCAAGGAGTTGTTTCTGTGTTTTCTTTTAGGGAAGTATCTATTCTGCATAAATTCAGATGAGACAATAAAAACAATGATTTCAAAGTTCCAGGTTTTACAAAAGGAGCCTGTGTTTGTGAAAACCTTCAGAGGATGGAAACAGCAAATACTGTTGTAGGGGAAGACAATTATTTACCTAAGAAAGTGTCCTGTATTCAGATTCTCCAGTTTCTAGTGACACCGGATGCCTATGGATCACAGGGACTGTGAGATATGTCCTTAGGAGTAAAGTTTTGTTGTGACGTGTTATATTCAGTGTTCAAGTGTCAGTGGGTTGAACGATACTTCTCTTTCTGTCTGTGAGCATAAACTTGACTTCAGAAGACAGCATGGGGTAAAGACAAGCCTCTCTCCTTTCCCATACTTGAGTAGTAGCATATGAAGTCTGGAAAGACATAACTAGGTAAAATATTTTATATTACTGTAGTAGGGCTTTACCCCATTTCAGAGCCTTCCTTTATCTTTCTTGTTTTTAATTCTGTAATTCACGTCATACTAGTCTGAATTGGTTTTCCTTCTCAAAAACTCCTTGGCCTATATCATAAATTTAATCCTTTATACGAATTGCTTTACATTGTTTTCCAGTTGTTTCATATCTTGTCTTCTTCATGCTATCGAATGTCAAAGACAGAACAAGGCTGGTTTCACAGTGGGCCTCTTTTCTCAAAAATATCCATTCATGGGAATGAGAGAAAAGTTACATAATAGTTTTAATGAATAACATTTTTGTAGTGATCACCTTCAAAATTTCAAAATGCTTCTGTTTTTCAAAAAATAAAGATTGATTTTGAAATTAAGCTTTATTATTTATCATATTTTACAGAGGTACATAGATTGGAGATATTTGCCTTTGATTATTCAACTAGTGGTAGAAATGCAAGACATGTCAATTTTCTTGACTTTCTAAGCTAAACGAAACTAACATGAACATTGAGAGTTGTGTGAGTTGTCTTGAGCAGGTCTCAGGCTAACTCTGGTGCCAGCTCATTGCCAAGATTAGTAAACATAGACACCCCTGCTGTGGTTGCTGTCAAACATGGTAAAGTGAATGCTCCTGGTCAAAGCTTGGGGGTAGCTTGGTGACATTCCATTTGCAAACAGATGGCTGGTGTTTGGCCTGATAAATACACACATACACTCTCTTAAGAAGAAAAGTAAACTATGGCCAATTCTGTGTCATAATATAATCCTCAAGTCAACAAATTACAAGGGAAATTTGGAAAGCATTTTTTTGGGCTATCTTTCTGTTATACCCCATAAGAATGTTTTACCTTAATCAGTGGCTTTCTGAAAAGTTCTATGATTGAGGTTTTTTACAAACCATATGGTTTTAGTGTATGTCTAAAAATCTTCTTTGCTATTTCCCAGATATTGAGACAAATTTGACCTTTTTTCAATTCGTGAAAGTGCCAGTAATTAGCAATGTTATTCAAATGCATTGCCAACAATTAGCTTGACACACATAATAATTTTAAACTAATTAAATGCTATGTTGGTGTCCCCCCAAAATTCAGATGTTGACACTTAATACCCAATATGATAGTACTAACAATTTGGGCCTTTAGGAGATGATGTAGGCTACTCCATTATGAAGGGGATTTGTGCCCTTATAAAAAAGATGAAAGGGAGCCTGTTTGCCCCTTAAACCACTTGCAGACACATAGAAGTTGTCATTTATAAAGTATTAAGTTGTTGCAAAAGTAATTGTGATTATTGCCATTAGTTTCAATGTCAGAACCCACAATTACTTTTCCACCAACCTAATAGAAAGCTCTCACAGACACTGAATATGTTGGCACATTGGACCTTCCAGTCTCCAGAACTGTGAGCAATAAATCTCTGTTGTTTGTAAGTTACCCAGGATAAGGTGTTTTGTTATAGCAGCCGAAACAGACTAAGACACTGGACTAAGAATTCAAGCTAGAGAAAACAAATGAAAATGCTCAAAAATCATGCACTTGATGTTAGGAAATTATCCAACTATTAAGTAGAAGGTTTTCTACTTTGAGTAATCTTAAAGACAATGAAAAGTGCACAGTTACAATGCTTTCTAATATACACAACATAACCTTTTTGTTACTTCAGGTCTTTACAGCTTATTTTTGTTGCATTTGTTTTGATCTTAGAAAAATGGGGAGAGGTAGATCAAGTACTCATATCTCTATGTAGAGATGACAATAAGTGATTTCTCAGGAGCAAACAAGGGGAGTTATTGTGATTGTCTGATGGTTTGTTTACTCTGAGACTTACTCTGTTTCAACTTTCCACCTTTTCTTTATTTTCCGTCCCAGACAGAAAGATTCTTCTTCTAGATAGACTGTTACTTCTACTCCATTTTTCAAACTTTTCTCTTTACATGTTACTCTTTTCATCTGCCAAATGTAGATAATAATAGCACTTACCTCATAAGACTAACAGAGGAGGTTGTAAAATAAAATATATGAAGCACTGTGCATCTGCATACTTTGATTTATTCTCACATTTGCTTCAGACTCGTGCACACGCAAGCATGCATAAGACACGCAAAGTACGCACAAATACTTGCTCATACCCCAGCCCAATTAGCTGTGGTGACACACTTGCTGGGTAAAGGCAAGCCTCAATTTACTCACAAGAAGTGCAAAGTATTGCCTACAGCAGCAGTTTTCAAAATTTTTGCCTTTTTCTGTACAGTTTGAAAAATTATTGAGCTTCTCCAAAGAGCGCTTGCTTCTGTGGGTTATAGCTACTGATATTAGATATTAAACATTAGAAATTAAAACTTTAAAAATTTTCGAATATGTATTTAGATTTATTTAAAAATAACATGAATTACATGTTAACACAGGCAACTATTTTTTAAAGACTGTATTTTCTGAAACAAAAAAATTTAATGAGAAAATCTAGCTTTTCGAAGTCTGTTCTTTCTATATACACGAGGAGACGGTGAATTCTTACCTTGGCCTGTGACACATTGAAACATACAAAGATAGATTGGCACATATTGCACACCTATGCAAATAAAGCAGGTTGAATTTGTAAATGGTATTACATGATTTATTTACTCTATTAATAAAGCACAAGGAAGCTTTGCTTACACATACTTTCCTTTAAAACCTTTAACTGAATTTTAGATTATAGTGGTGATTATCAAGATTAAATTACTGAGGAATGACAATATAAGAAAAAGTGGGCCAGGCGTGGTGGCTCAGGCCTGTAATCCCAGCACTTTGGGAGGCTGAGGCGGGCCTTGATCTCTTCACGAGGTCAAGAGATCGAGACCATCCTGGCTAACACGGTGAAACCCCGTCTCTACTAAAAATACAAAAAATGAGCTGAGCGAGGTGGCGGGCACCTGTGGTCCCAGCTTCTCAGGAGGCTGAGGCAGCAGAATGGCTTGAACCTGGGAGGCGGAGCTTACAGTGAGCTGAGATCGCGCCACTGCACCCCAGCCTGGGTGACAGAGTGAGACTCCGTCTCAAAAAAAAAAAAAAAAAAAAGAAAAAAAGTGACCCGGCGTGGTGGCTCACGACTGTAATCCCAGCACTTTGGGAGACCGAAGCGGGTGGATTGCTTGAGTTCAGGAATTCAAGACCAGCCTGGGCAACAGGGAAAAACCCCGTCTCTGCAAAAAATACAAAAAAAATTATCTGGGCCTAGTGGTGCACACCTGTAGTTCCAGCTACTATGGAGGCTGAAGCGGGAGGATCACTTGAACCCAGGAGGTGGAGGTTGCAGTGAGCTGAGATCCTGCCACTGCACTCCAGCCTGGGTGATAGAGTGAGATCCTGTCTCAAAAAAAAAAAAAAAAAAAGAAAAAGAAAAAGGATACGGTGCTTCAATAAATTAATAACACTGGAGATGTGAAATATATATAGAAATGGAACACATTTTACTGTATTAAGTTATATTTTAAAGAAAATGCAGTACCTATTGGTCTCCTCACGACATCATAACAATTACCTATATTTACTTACTATGTGACAGATGCTGTTTGAAGTACTTTCCATTTTTAATCTATTTTGATCTTCACAATAGCCCAATGAAGTAGGTACTATTATTACTGGTTCTATAACCTTCAATAATTTCTTTAATCTCCCTGTGGATAATAAGAGCTGCATACTTTGCAAGAAAATAAATGTGAAGAATCTAACAGATGTTCTAGCACCAAATAGATGCTTAACAAATGGTAATTATTGTTATTCTCTATTCCTTCCCAACTTTCAGTATAGAGCTGTCCAAGCATTAAGTACTCATGAAAGCAGTGCTTCTATAAACTCACATTGAAAGGGAATAGAAAAGAGGAGAAAAAATAATGCATAGGTTTTTTTTCTCCATTTTTTGTTGTTGTTTGTTTGTTTGTTTAGCTTTTTTTTTTTTTTTTTTTTTTTGAGACAGAGTCTCACTCTGTCATCCAGGCTTGAGTGCAGTGGTACAATCTCAGCTCACTGCAACCTCTGCCTCCTGGGTTCAAGCAATTCTCCTGCCTCAGCCTCCTGAGTAGCTGGGATTACAGACATGTGCCACCATGCCTGGCTAATTTTTGTATTTTTAGTAGAGACAGGGTTTCACCATGTTGGTCAGGCTGGTCTTGAACTCCTGACCTCGTGATCTGCCCACCTCAGCCTCCCAAAGTGCTGGGATTACAGGCATGAACCACCACACCTGTCTTGTTTAGCTTTTTCTTCATTTCTTGTAGATCTTGTATCACCAGCATTGTGCTTATTTTCCCAACTCTTAGTATAAACATATCTTGACATTCATATTGCACCATCACAAGTACTAAACAAAACAAAACAAAACAAAAACCAACAAAAACCTTGGCATTTATTTCATCTATAGAAAGCAACTTGCCCTTTGAGAATGTAATTGCTAACATTTGTAATAATTCTTGAAAGTTTCCACAAAGCTGCTTGTATTTAAAATATTTTTGAAAACCATATGTGTGTGTTTGTTAAGTATGTGATGTATTTTTCCTTATCGAAAGCTGTTGATTGATATTTACATAAATATTTCATGTGAAAAGATCAGTCATTTTTCTGTGCTGCAGACATGCCTGGAAAAGGTCATTTTGCTTCTATTTGAGCATGCTAACTCTTCGCAGAAAGATGGCGAAAATCTATTTGACTTCTGTGGATTTAGGTGCATCTTGGTGGGGCATACCACATTCCTCTATAGGCCCTAATTTAGACTGAGTTTGTTGTCAATAACACCAATTTGCCAAATAGTTAGTTGGGTATTTGAGCTTTCTGGATGACCAAAAATTGCGTACATCAATATTGTCCAGGCAGAAATTACACATTAGCAGTACCAAAGTAAGGAAATAAATCAAATACAATAAGGGATTCGGTTTGATTTTAAGAGGATATTTGATATTTTTCAGGATTTAGACCTCAGAACCACATTTACTAATTGTCTAAGTTCTCCTTCTGTTTTTCTGAGAAGGTTCTGGGTACAGTGCTGTGTGGAGCCATACTGGAATCAGAGGCAAAAGCAAAACGTGTGCCCTGGTGTACACCTATTAATATATTACCTTAGTTTGAACCAAGTAGAAGTTAATAAAAGCTCTAGTATCAAAAGACATGACTATAAAGCTCCATGTTGCCCAGTATTTTCTGCACAAAATAATACAGGGCTTGTAAAAACAGCCTTTTTTTTTTTTTTTTTTTTTTTGGAGACAGGATCTCACTCCGTCGCCCAGGCTGGAGTGCAATGGCGTGATCTTGGCTCACTGCAACCTCCCCTTCCTGGGTTCAAGCTATTCTTCTACCTCAGCTTCCTGAGTAGCTGAGACTACAGGCGCATACCATTCCCCGCTAATTTATTTATTTTTTATAGAGATGGGGTTTCGCCATGTTGCCCAGGCTGGTCTCGAACTCCTAGGCTCAAGTGATCTGCCCTCCTTGGCCTCCGAAAATGCTGGGATTACAGATGTTAGCCACGGCACCTGGCCTCTTCCCCCATTTTAAAACACAATACCTGGTGAATCTAGAAGTTCCCTCTTCCTGTCATGAATGAACCCATCTTCTGCCTTTGGCTTCACCTGAGGGTCTCACATGTGTCGCATGAAATCAGGGACCAAGTTCTCTGGAGGTTACCTCCGCAACGTCTGTTCCATCTGTAAGATCCCCTTGCTTTCCACCATGAAGCACTATGAGCTCATTACTCTCTGTATGGAGCACTGCAAACACCTCCGGCTGCCTTCCCTTTTACAGTCAGTTGTAAACAATACCGCCAAATAATTAACATTTCTAAGATACATTTCTGAGCATAATCACCAGCCAACTCCATGTCTTAGTTAACTTATCCCTTTTTTTTAAGAAATTAAGTATACATTCCACTGCCAAACATTCAGTGGTCTCTCAATTGGGCACTGGTTTAAATTTCCAGCCTCTGGTTTAGCTACTCCCTGTACTGTAGCCAAACACTGTCACTGTTCCTCATTCACATTGTAGGTTTTTAGGTTTTTATTTCTCTGTGACTTTGCCTTTTCTGATTCTCATCAGGATAACCTTTTTTTTTTTTTTTTTTTTTTTGAGACAGAGTCTTGCTGCACTTCCAGGCTGGAGTGCAGTGACACCATCTTAGCTCACGGCAACCTCCCCCTCCTGGGTTCAAGTGATTCTTATGTCTCAGCCTCCCAAGTAGCTGGGATTATTGGTGCCTGCCACCACCCCCGGCTAATTTTTGTAATTTTTTGTAGAGACGAGGTTTCACCATGTTGGCCAGGCTGGTCTCGAATTCCTGAGCTCAAGTGACCCGGCTGCCTCAGCCTCCCAAAGTGCTAGGATTACAGGTGAAGATGACACTTTTGTAAAGTCCATCTTAAATAAAAAATATTTTTTAAAGCTTTTCCTTACTTCCCTCTATGACCTGATATGATTTCTTCTTCTTCTTTCAAACTTTTAGTTCTACTTTGGTGGAATCACTCTTACAAAATTTCTTATATTCTAACTTGCTGTACAATTATTTTCTTATCTAATATTTCCTACTAAATTTCAAATCCTTCCAGAATATGAGCCATGTATCTTCTCATCTTCTCATTTTTATATGAGGTACAGGATCCAGTGCAAAGTTATAAATATAATAGAATACAAAAAATTTTCCTAATTCACTATTGCCTAAATTTCTCCAATCATCATCATCCTGGTAAAAAGTGAGATTCTTCGCACTTCCCTGAGTGATTCTGACTCATTAGATTTAAGTGGAGGCCCAGGAATCTACATTTTTAGAAGTGTTTGAAATGATTTTGATGATTAACACAATTGGAAAAACACTGGCTTAAATGAATTCAAATTATTTATGTATCCTGATTACTGTTTGAAAAGAATTATTTATGAGAGAGACTAGATCCTTAATGTGTTTATTTGTTGAACAGAACGTATTTAGAAAGTTCTGTACAGGTAAATAGGATGTTAGAGTTTGTTAACATCTTCACTAGAAGTTTCCTGAAACAAATGTTCTCTGTTTTGTTTTATTTCGCTCTTTCTGGCATTTATGAGATGGCGTTTTGCCATGATGGTGTTTGACTAGTGTGTTTTCAGAGTCTGAGCTGGGAAGGCAACAATTAGAGAAGGAATGTTGGGGCTTGGGAGAAAAGAGAGTCAGCTATAGGGGGAAATGTCTGAAGACTGTTTTTCTAGAATCACACGTGCCCTTTGGAGCAATGTGCAACCTTGAGTGAACTGTGATTTGGGAGAAAAGGCGCATGGCCCTAGACCTCTCACTGACCTCTGCTTGGCAGTTTTAGGCTGCTGGCAAGTGCTCTGCAGGCAGAGCCCGTGGAGTACTGTTCTCAAGATGAAGCCCACAGGCTTTTCTCTTGATGCTGCAGTCAGCACAGGGGATGCTGGAAGCTGCACCTGTGGATCCTGTTGCAGGCCCTGCCTGCCTTAACTAAAGGCATCAGTAGGAGGAATTTGCTCTTTTATGTACAAATAAATATGTTCATTAATTTAGGGCAAAAATGAGCATTTCCTTTAAAGAAAAAGATTACAAAAGAAAGCCCTAGGATTAATGAATATAAATGATCTCCTTGCAGTAATGTTTCTGAGTATAACTTGTGTAATGTGTTTGGAATGAAATCTACCAGGGAAAGGATACCTTCTTAATTTAATTGGCCCTGCTGGCAAGGATACTATTAATGAAGCAGATGTCTCTCTTTCAGTCTCCCTGAGTGCTTTTATAGCAAGTAAAATTCCTTTTCTTTGATCAGAAATAGGGTAGTTAACACATCTTCAGGAACTGGGCTGCTGCTCAATTTTCCGATTTAATTTTAATGATTTTTTTCTTAGCAGACTTTTTCCATGAAGAAGGGGTTTCTCTCAATATGTTGAGCCCTGAACAGTGTATTTCTCATTCTCTTTAAATACTACTGGTTTGGAAGCTGTGGAGATATCTCCTGATTTAAGCTTGTATTTGGATGTCCACATGCTTCAGTGATACCCTCAATAGTGATGTTCCGGAAGTGCATTTGTAAGAGAAGAATTGGGGTAGGGGTAGGTGGAAAGGGCTGGGATCTTAGATCCTGATGGAGTTGGGCTTGTACCTCAGGTGACTTTGGGCAAGGCACTCCACTTCTGTGGCACAGTGAAAGAAGACAGTACTTGACTCCCTGGGTGATCTTGAAAATTCAATTCTATACCATTTGCAAAAAATGTCTGAATATCCACTTTGTGTCAAATAATAAGTAAGATGGTGCCTGGCCGGGCATGGTGGCTCACGCCTGTAATTTCAACACTTGGGAGGCTGAGGTGGGTGAATTACCTGAGGTCAGGGGTTTGAGACCAGCCTGGCCAACATGGCAAAACCCTGTCTCTACTAAAAATACAAAAATTAGCTGGGGGTGGTGGCGGGTAGGTGCCTGTAATCCCAGCTACTTTGGAGGCTGAGGCATGAGAATCACTTGAACCTGGGAGGTGGAGGCTGCAGTGAACTGAGATCATGCGAGTGGACTCCAGCCTGGGTGAGACAGCCAGATTCTGTCTTAAAAAATAAAAGATGGCGCTTGCACTCAGGAACTTACAAACATGTGGGAAGATCAAGATGGAAGAATTCAACATAAGGTCTAGAGAAGGCAACTATTTGTTCAGTTTCCAGGAACTGTGACACCTAACCTCACTTTTATGAGCAGAAAGCAATTCTAGACCACCCAGGGCCTTTTTGAAGAAAGGTATAGCACTTTAACCCAGCTGAAAATTGATGGTAAGTCTCCCTCATATGAAGAGCAAAAAAATTCTAACTTTCCAGTGAAACATTAGCAGTGCTTAAAATAAGTCAATAGTAAAATAAAAGTAACAAGCATTTTAGAATAATAGAATATGTCACTAATGCTTTAGAGATGAGTTTTAGCTTTGCAACATTTTCCAAATACCGAAATGCTTGTGCCTTTGCAATGTGAACAAATTATTTATTGTGCTTGTTTTGCTATTTTCTGATTACTTGTATACTTCTGGGCCACCTTTAGAACAGATTTACATGGTGATACCTCTATATTTTCTTGATAGAGTGCTTCCAACCTGGAAAACTCAGGACTAATAGGCCTCAGTTTGTCAAATCACATTGCAGCAGGGCCAGGATTTGGGTGCAGGGAGTGAGGCAGAATCATGCACATACAGTGTCAGACCCTATCTGTAGCGGGCCAAATGATGTCCTCCAAGGATGTCCAAGATCCCGTCCCTGGAGCCTGTGAGCATATTACCCTACATGGCAAAATGAACTCTGCAGGTGGGATAAAGGACATTTACATGGGAAGATTATATTGGATTATCTGTGTGGGTCTAGTGTAATCACAAGGATCCTTAAGAGGGAGAGGGAGGCAGGAAGTCAGAGTAATTCCATGTGCGAAAGACTCAACCCACCATTACTGGTTTTGAAGATGGAGAAAGGGGGCCAGGAGAAAAGAAATGCAGGCAGCCTCTAGGTGCTGGAAAAGAGCAGGAAGACAGATCCTCCCCTCAAGCCTCCAGAAGAAATGCAGCTCTGCCGACATCTTGTTGTTAGTCTAGTAAGATTCATGTCAGACGTCTGGTATGCAGAACAGTAAAATTATAAATGTATGTTGTTTTACACAAATAAATTTAAGGTAATTTGTTAGGGCAGCCGTAGAAAACTAATTCACTAACTTTATTTAAAATTTTGATACTGTGCTCATCATGGATTTTTTTACATTTTTTTTTTTTTTTTTTGAACAGTGCACTACAATATTATTTATCTTGCTTATTGAGTTTTCTACAGCCAAGCTGAGAGCTTCCCCCTAGGTTTGGTCCTGCAGTGCAGGCTCAGTTTTGCCCCAGGATACTTCGTTGCTGGCAGGACTGGCAATGTTAGTGCAGCCTCATGTAGAAACATGATCCGCAAATTTGTAGACCGGATCACTTGTCACTGCTCCTTGTTCAACCTGAAGAATGTGTTCAGGTCTTAACTGAGACTACAAGGAAGGGTTCGCTTTGACTCTGGCAAACTATTTATCATGAATGAACATTAGCAGCAATGTGACAAAGAACATATAAGGAAGAATTGTTCTGTGGAATACATTTTAAGCTTGGAGATGTTAAAACTGAATCATCCAAGTGTATTTCTGACACTGAATTTTATACTCTCATTTTATCACCTGTAGGAAGGACCTTTTCAACCTAACTCAGTATCAATTATTTACTTACTTTGTCTGGGGATAGTATCTTCTATTAGTTAGGCAACCCTGAGGTTAAATTCCAGACTTGTCTCATAGGCTGTCATCCTATAACTAGTGAAAGATCCAGTTCTTTTTTTTTTTTTTTTTTTTTTAGTTAGCAAAATAGTGTATGGTACCACAGTCCAACACAAATACTAACATGCATGGAAAAAAACAACAAAAATAACAGATAAAACAACAACAGCAACAACATCCACCATGTATAAAGTACTCAATTTTCACATAATCCTCAAAAGAACTCTACAAGCCATGTTCTGTTATCCTCATTTCCCCAGATGAGAAAGTCGAAGCTTGGAGAGACAATAATATACAAAAATAACTAACACTTAAATAGAATTTACCATGTTGCCAGGCACTATTCTAAGGGCTTTACTAGCTCATTTAATCCACAGCGCCCTAATGGGCATTGTCTCATTTTACAGATGAGGAAACTGAGGCATATAAAGGTTCATAGGTTTAAATGGAGACGTTAACTTACTTATAGTCATGCTGATGGTGAATAAATTGAGAAATAGAAATTCAAACTCAGATCCATCCAATTAAAAAATGCCATGCTCTTTTTACCATGCCAGTTGCCTCCTAGAACCTTAAACCAGAGTCTCACTAATCTAACTGGTCTCATTACCTTAGCCACTCTCCCCATTCCCTGTCATGATCATGTCATCTGCCTTTTTACAAATTCCAGGTACAGCTCTGGTCAGCTCCCTGGGAGGGGCGGACAGAGTCACTTTGCCACTGCCAAGGGCTCAAAGCAATGGCTGTGAACACCACACCCTGAAAGTCCCTTCCTCCTACGACTCCCTTGCTTGCTCCTAGTCCTGGCAGTACATGTGGCAAAGGGGTAAACTGCTTTTCCCAGAAAAAAATTTATGATCCTGACAGCATGACTTAGCAGATCTTTATTGCCCTACTGCCTTGGGAAAGGTATTATCTGACCAGGGTGGGTAGTGATAATGCTTTTACATCAATAGAATCTATCACAGTGTTAAAGTACAGTCCATAGAATTTGTTTTATTCTACTTAGCAACATTTCAGGATATCTTTAAGGGGACACTTTAGAATGAAGGTCATTTTAAAAAATTCAACTCAGAGTCTATGATTTACCTGTAAGATATCTCCTTTAAGTTTTATTCAAATGTGAGCGACTTTTGAGTCTTAAAAGATAACTGATTAATATTAGGTACTTTAATGACACATTTTAAATCTTTCTATTCCTAGTTGATTGTAATCTTAAATTTATTTCAAAGGGTTTATTGTAGGAAGTAAAGATTCTGTCAATTTATATTTTAAATTAATTTAAAACTAACAATGACCATGACATTTTTCTGAGATGAAACTCTTGATAACGTATGTTCTAGGATACATATTTGATTTTATATACATCAAAATATATGTTCATTTGGATGATTCTATTTCTATGCATTTAACATTTATGAATGATGGAGGATATCAATGTCATAGCTTAAAACACCACCAGGAAACAATGCAAGAAACATTGGAAAAAAAAAAAGTTTGACCAGGAGTCCAAACACCCGATGTTTGTTTCTCCCATCACTAGCTATGAAATCATAATACTCTGGGTCTCAGTTTCCTCTTCTTTAAAATGCAGTTAATAACATATGTCCTTCCTACTTTATAGGGTTAACTTTAAGAAAAAAATTAGATAACATAAATATAATTTGAAGAGAAATAATGTAACCTCCTCTATATAATTTAAACTATTGAAATTTATCTTTATGGTGTCTGTTTCTTAGGGACTACATACACTCATTTCATTTACACATTTTAGTCACATCATAATTTGCATCATGCATTGTATATTTGTATTTCTTGCATATATAGAACAAGTAGCCATGACAGGAAAAGCATCTGTTGTCAGGAGAAAGTTTGAAGTTTTGAGGTATACTGGATTAGGATTTGGGGGCCTTGGCTTTTGCTCCATGCTCTGTTACCTGAATGGCTACACTCTATTTCTATTGCCATTAGAGATCGTTTTACCTCTCAGGGTGCTGGTTCTTTCCTAGGTGAAAATCAGGGGTATTGTATGAAATAGAATCTGAAAAGTCCTCTTCAGATCTATTCAGTCTTTTCTGCTGCTTTACATTTTTAGGTTTTAATGTCAGTTTTGTCTATCAAGGAGGAGATTAAAGAGCAAATGCATTATTATCTCTGTGTTTTAGTTAAAAATATAGTTTCCTAGGATTCATTTACATACTTTAAATTTGTCAGTAGCTTCATTAAACTCATGTTTAGTATAATTTAAAAATAGTTAACATTTATTGAGCATTTCCTTTGTACAATGTCCATCAGTGATAGACTGGATTAAGAAAATGTGGCACATATACACCATGGAATACTATGTAGCCATAAAAAAGGATGAGTTCATGTCCTTTGCAGGGACATGGATGAAGCTGGAAACCATCACTCTGAGCAAACTATCGCAAGGACAGAAAACCAAACACCGCATATTCTCACTGATAGGTGGGAATTAAACAATGAGAACACATGGACACAGGGTGGGGAACATCACACACCGGGGCCTGTCGTGGGGTGGGGGGATGGGGGAGGGATAGCATTACAAGATATACCTAATGTCAATGACGAGTTAATGGGTGCAGCACACCAACATGGCACATGTATACATAGGTAGCAAACCTGCACGTTGTGCACATGTACCCTAGAACTTAAAGTATAATAAAAAATAAAGCATTTCCTTTGTATAAGGTTCTTTGATAAACACTTTTTTTACATTATATTATTTAATACTAAAAATAACCCTAAGCAGTAAATGTGATGATTAGCTCTATTTTAGAGAGGAGGAGATTGAACCTAACAGAGACTACATAAATTGCCAATGTAACACATTTGCTAAGTTCCATGTAGTGTTTGAATCCAGACCTTTGTTCTACATTACCCCATATAAAAGAATATACTTCATTTCAGTGTATTTTGTGAATTATCAAATGAGAAAGGCTTTCTTATATTAACCAAACAGTAACTCTCTGTCTTAAGATATGAAGGGCTATATTTGAACACCTGGACCTAAATATTCCTCACCCAAAAATATGACCAAAGAAAGAATTTGGAAATCCTGACTTTGAAGTAACAATGATACCTATTCTTTGTTTAGAATAGCTGTAGATCTCCCAAATTATGTGTTTTTAAAGAAATTTTACCTTAATCATGGACTGAATAATTATAGTCATATGATATGTAAATTACACATATTTGTTGTTACCTTATATTCCACACTCAACATGGGAAAGGAGAGAGCATTTACACAGCAAAATCAGTGAAAGAAGACAATTCATGACATTTTCTTTCATGGTAGAATTAGAAATTAGGATAAGGTATGAGGTTAATTGATTTATGTCTCCATGAAACCACTATGTAAACACAACTTTAGGTGAATATATTAGAGTAATGTTTGATTTTTAATTCTATCCAGTAGAGGGAGATGGCATGTTAACTATTACATTGCAATTTGTATGTCCATATTTTTAATAATTTCTTACAGAATCCTAACAGGTAAAATCTGGGATAAGCAAATATTTTGATCTCTAAAAGGCTTTGGAAGTGATATGAACTTAGTTCTTATAGGGAGTTAAATGTAACTGACTTTATTTGATTGTAATAAAGTTATAATACAATACTTCAGACTTACTTGTGGATAAATGGAGATAGTCTAAAATAATTTCATAGGGAGGTTAGAAAAGGTTTCCTTTACTAGTTAATAACTTTAAACAACTTCACCTCATCCATCTTATGTTATCATAAACAATGTGGAAGCCTCTACTTTAGGTGTAAATCACAGGTATGGCAGCTGTGTGGTGCTCATTGGTGACTGGCATGATTTCTCTTTACAATGTGGAAAATAGTTACCCTCAGTCAGGATTCTTTTATCCTTGAAATCAACGATCAAATGAAATCAAATGGTAGACCTTTGGCTAATAGCAGTATTTCTTTATCTTCATAAAAATTTAAATATCTTATGAAAATTGTAATTGTTCTTGACACAAATCAATACTGAAGTGAAAGTGCCAGAACTTAGACATGCAGAAAAAGATACCAGTATGCAGGAGTTGGAAAAAAAAGAAAATAAAACTTTCAATGAAGTGAAAATACCAGAAGTAGAGTCCCGGTATGCAGTAGCTCATATTTTTTTTTTTTTTTTTTTTTGACCAGTTGAAGAATTTTTTTTTAAATCACTTTCTTGGTTCCTTCTTTAATAGAATGATTTTTAAATATAAAGTTGAGATGAATAATTTAAATGTTTTCTTAAATGGCAGTAGAAATATAAATGAGTCATTTAAGAACTCTAGACCTCATCAACCCAATTACAACCATTTAAGCATTCAGTTAACAGTCTGAAGTAAATTTTCTTCTGTCTTCCCCTCTTCTTTCTGGTAAGTGGTCTGCCAGCCTCTTCATCTCCCCAAAGGCGGCAAAACAAATACTATCAATGAGCAACTTTCATTGTTGCTGTCTAACTGAACTTAGTGCAGATTGTATCTGAATAGTTTGCCTGTACAACTTCTAGAACATTCTAGAAAAATATTGGTGAGGCTACAGGGCCTGGGTGATACCTATGAAGAGTACTCACTCAAAGGCACAGTTGGACTAATTCACCATATCTCACCTGGGGCTACAACTAGAACATTTTATTGTTATTGTTTTTATGTTTTTGTTTCTGCATGAAGCTGCTACACAGAGAAGTGATTCTCACTTTGGAGAGCACTGACTCCCAGAATTTTACCATGATACTAAGATGTTTTTAACATGATCTACATGGATGCTGTTTCTTTGCCTTCCGAGGCTGATTTTACTTTGGCTTTGGGTTAACTTCCAGAAGCATCCACAAAAGATTGGATCACCTTAAGCATGTTGTGACATTTTTAGTTTTAATACAAATTTTGTGGGTCACTGAAAGTGTTTATATCATATAGCAGATAGGATGTCATTCAAGCATGCTTGTCAAATATTCTTTTTCCAAAACCTTTTTTCTCTTTTATTTCAACAGTCAGAAATTTTCTCTCATACCCAGCTACCCCAAGTGTGCTTCCTATGTATCAAGGACAAATTAATTTATTACTTTCTTCTTGAAGAACTTTATTATTTTAATACCTTTATTGAACTTATGCTTTCTATTATGTGTGAGTGTTTCTTGTACTTCCTGGTTTTAACCAATAGTCCAGTATGAAAAGTATGACTGAATATATAAACATGATCTCCTTGGCCTTACACTTGTCTTGGCCTATGAATGACTAGAATTAACTAGGAAGTTTTAAATCAATATTCAGACTAAGCAAAATGAAACAAACCCACTAATTTTGGATGGGAATCATTTTTGTAAAACTAGTTAAATTCCCTTCGTGTGTGAATTTCGATTATTTCCCCACTTTCTATTAAATTTTGCATTACGTAAATCATGCCCTAAATTACACAACTTACTTTACCAATTTAAAAAATGAATTGGGGCTGGGCATGGTGGCTCACGCCTGTAATCCCAGCACTTTGGGAGGCCGAGGTGTGTGGATCACCTGAGGTCAGGAGTTCAAGACAAGACTGGCCAACATGGCAAAATCCTGTCTCTACTAAAAATACAAAAATTAGCAGGTTGTGGTGGCGGGTGCTTGTAATCCCAGCTACTCAGGAGGCTGAGGCAGGAGAATCACTTGAACCTGGGAGGCGGAGGTTGCAGTGAGCCAAGATTGCACCACTGCACTCCAGCCTGAGTGACAAGAGTGAAATTCTGTCTCAAAAAAAAAAAAAAAAAAAAAAAAGAATTGGAATTTTTAAAACCTTAACAGTACACACAGTTTTAGCACATTTGATTTATGACATGTAATAGAAAAAATTGGGGGGATATATCTACATTATTCTGGAAGATAATTTGGAACAAACAGCGTGGCATATGAAAGGGGACTTCTGAGAATGCTTAGGCATGAGATTCAAACCTTGATTAAACCCTTTGGTTGTAAATGGTTTTTGGTCTTTCAATGACTTATGAATTTCTCGTCCTCTTTCTTGTTTCATACTCTTTGCAGTCACATTGTGTCACATAGCATGGAATGGAATGATTTTATTACAATACTTGTTAGTATAATTGATTGTGCTAGACTTAATTAATGAACAATGCTCTCAGTGGATATTTCAAGTTGATTTATAGTGCTTTTTCTTTTTAAGCAAACATGGAACAAAGTCCATGGAGCTTCCTCTCATTGCTCATAAACATGGCCTGCTTAACATGTAGTGGAAAGAGCATATAAGTGGAACTCAAAAGACCCAGACCCAGGATTTATTTATTCCACGGGGTCCTAATTGTGTGGCATTGGCTATACCACTCTGCCAATCAGAAATTCAACTTCCTTTTCTGTAAAATGTGAATAACAATTGCTTGATCTGTTGTCTTAAGTTAGGCTCACATGGAAAAGTTCTTTGTACACTCTAAAATGCTTTATTATCCTAACTTCAAATTAAGAGAAGCATATTATTCATGCTTCACTGATGATCAAGATAAACTTACACAATAATTTTACATTCTTGATAAAAGTCACAATTTTTCACCCTGCATACTTAAAACAATTTCCTGTGAGCTGTAAAATTTGAACCATTTAAGGAGTTTTGCTATTATACTCTATCTGGAAGCACTATAGGATTCTTAAATTTGCAAGCAGACACGCCTCGTTTCAAATTCTGGCTCTACCACTCATTAGGTATATAAGACTTTGAGCAAATGTCTTAATCTTGTTTGAAGTCTCCATTTTCCTTGGAAAGGTGATCCTAGTACCCACTTGATGAAGCTGTTGTGAGAATTAAGTGAGCTAGATCTTCAAAAGCACCCAGCACACAGCCAGCATCAGTGAAAGGTGGCTGTTTTATGATACTAGGGAGGACAGTGCATAATATGAGGAAGGCAGATGACTGTTGACACCTGACCCAGGCCATCCAGTTATTAGAACCCATCTGAACCACTTCATGGGATGCAGTGGAGACAGGTAAGATCTTAGTAATTGGCAGTTAGCTATGTTATCAGTTATTACAGATTTTTCTCATGCCAAATATATGTAAATCAACAAAAATATTCTTTTGTTGGCAAAGACAGCTTTCAAAATGAGCATGAATATAATAGAATTGTTTTCTGACTTCTTTACTTCTTTCAAAAGGAGTTTGACAATGTTTTACCAGTTTAGATTTTAAACTTGGTATTATATAATGTTTAAAACCTCAGTTTTATTCACAAATTGCTACATCGGTGGTCATTCCTAAGTAAAGTTAACCTAGTGACGAAGGTGTTAATCATTAAAAATTGAAATAAGTGGCAAGTGATATCATGATCAGAGTATCTCATTCTTACGGTCAAAGGTTATCTCTTCTCCTCCTTGCCCCTGACACGCTGGAGATTTTCATAATGCTCAAACATTTATAAACTAACCCAATGTAATTTTTCTCAAATATGTGTAATATTTGCTCATTTGGAAACCTTCAATCCTCTGGCTCTTGTCTTTGTTTTCCCATTTGCCAGTCTTTTGGAGCATTTAACAGTCATTACTGTGACATGACAGGGTGGGGAAAAAACATAAGAGATCAAAATTAAAATCAGTCTGACAGTCTCATCCATCAGCCTGACAATGTGAGTCACCACAAGGGCTTTGTAGGAAAATGTAAAAACTCCCAGACTCTTCGTTCAAATTCTGCTTCTAGTTCTGGCCATAAAGGAGATATTTTACAGGGTGTATGTTCGTTTGGCGTAGGAGGAGAAATAAATCAGAGGATGGTCTATTTACTAGGGAGAGGCACCCTCCCATGAAGTCAGTCTTTTCCAGGCTAAACCATGGGATTTCCTGAAGTAGAGGAGCAGAGAACCAAGCAAAACAAGAGTAAGATGGGTGGTGTAAAAGCACTCTGGAGGAGTAGATAGGGAAAAGCAGGAGAAAATCCACAGCGTAGCACAACTCACGGTGCCAGCCTACCATGCTTCATAACTATGTGCAACTCCAACAAGACTGCATAGAAAAGAGAGAGAGGAAAGAGAGAGAGAGAGATAGACAGAAAGAGAGACCACAGAAGAGGCACTAACAAGTCCAGAAGAAAATGGATTCAGGAGAATGCAAGACACACAAATCAGCAACATAACCTTAAAAATATAATGGTGCAGCAGCAGCATTGCTGGAAATGGAGAAATGGAGAGGGCTAGGAACAGACTGAGATTCACATTTAACCATCTAGGATTAAAAGGTGATCCTGAGCATGCTATGGAAGGACGTGTCAGTGGTCATAGGTTAGGTCGTATTCATTAGAAGGCACTTGGAAGTAGTTGTAATGTTTAAATTAAATGTTTAGTAAATCCACATATTGCTTTTTTTTCCTATAATGTATACTTAAGTAATAATAAGAAAGTCTTTTATTCAAATTTTAGTCTAAGGGTGAGTGAATATATCAAAAATAGGGAAACAGTAGTGTATCCATTTTCTAGTTCTCTGCACCTACTTTCTGTTGCAGTGTTTTTTCAGTGTAAGGTATTCAAATAATATTTGTTGAATTGAACTAAATTGAAGGAGAAATTTCTGAGCTTTGTCGTTTTACCTTTTTGGCATCTGTGTAAGTTTTAATTTCATTCTCAGATGCCTACTGGCTCGCTCAGTGTTAGGGTCATCTGGGTCAGATGCTCCTTGTGGGAAGTTACGTAGTTTGGAAGCCTGGAATGTGTTGTTTATGCTAATGAACACACAGCTATCTTCTCCTCTACGATGAGATTGTCATTCAACTGTCAAACAGTGCTTATCCCAGGGCTGTTTTTTATGTATTTAAAGTCTAAAGAGATATCCTAAGCTCCTCTATAAGGACTCCTGAGATGTAATTATGAGTCAGTTAAATTTGTTTTTTTGTTTTAAATCATATTTCCCCATATTTTATTTATCTAAGACCAAGCACAATGTTTTCTTTATTCCCTATCTCTTAGATAGAGTTCACTTGCTTGCCAACAATAAGTCATCAGAGCCCAGTAAACAATATCCGTATTTAGCTTCCTCTCATTAGTTTGTCTGTTTTCTATCAGTCAAAGAGGTGTCATGTTGCAGACAGATCAACATTGCTACAAGATTCTTTTTACCTTTGATTGCTAAGAGGGGTAGAATAGGGTAATTCAGCAGAGTGTGCTTTTAAAATTATTTACATGGGTAGTTTAAAAGCATTTTAAGAATCTGTTAATAAAGGCTATCAGTGGAACTAGGTGAATGGTAAGTGTATTTATATGTTAGACACGGTGGGTCTTTATTACTGTGCTCTTTCTTGTAGACTAGGATTATCTCTGCTATATTCACTCAAGAAACATTCATTAAGTAGCTACTATGAACTAGTTTTGGGCTAAATCATAAAGATTAAAAAATGAACACAGAAATTCAGAAGATACCTTCCACATGCTTCTATAACCAAGTCAAGGGATCTATCTGCATTTTTACATGAATATTCTAATTTTCTTCCAGTTACAATAAATGAATTATATATAATTCTGTCTAAGTCTATCTTGATCTAATCCTCTTTCTTTTTTCAAGAACTTTGTTCCTGCTATTTCCCCTTCTATCATAAATTTTCCTTCTTTATTGCATCCTATCTATTAGAAAACAAACATGCTGTAATATATTTCGTGTTTGGAAAACCCACTCCAGACCACTTGTTCTACTTTATAGCTTGTTAAAAGAGAATTTTCAAAAAAGACAAAGGTATGGCTCTTCTACAGCTATAAAAGAGCAAATGTTAAACATTTTATTTAACATATTATTATGGGAGGATCAGGAAGATATTACAAGCAGTCATAGAAGAATCCAACCACATCACACTCATTAGTATGGTCACTATCAAAACAAACAAACCAGAAAATAAGGAGTGTTGGTGAGGATGTGGAGCAATTGGAATACTTGTGTGCTGTTGGTGGGGATGTAAAATGGTACAACTGTTATGAAAAACAGTATGGTGATTCCTCAAAAAATTAAAGTAGAATTATTGTATCATTCAGCAATTCTACTTCAGGCCATATACTCAAAAGAATTAAAAATTAAAAGCAGGGTCTTTAAGAGATATTTGTATACCTGTTTCATAGCAGTATTATTCACAATAGTCAAAACGTAGAAGTGTCCACTGATGAATGAATAAACAAAATATGGTGTATATACACACAATGGAATATTATTCAGCCTTGAAAAAGAAGGCAATTCTGACATATGCTTCATTGTGGATGAATCTTGAGGCCATTTTGCTCAGTGAAGTAAGCCATTCACAAAAAGCCAAATACTGTATGATTTCATCTCTGTGAGGTACTTAGGGTAGTGAACTTCATAGAGAGATAGTAGAATGGTGGTTACCAGGAGCTATAGGTAACCTATAGGGGAATGGGGAGTTATTGTTTAATGAGTACAGTGTTTCCATTTTGCAAGATGAAAAGAGTTCTGGAAAGGGATGGTAGTGATGGTTGCATAACAGTGTGCCATGTACTTAACACTGCTGAGCTATATATGTACTTAAAAATGATTAAGATGGTAAATTTTATGTATATTTTACCACAATCAAAAATAAATTTAAAAATAAAAGAAAAAGGAAAGAGGAAGGCAAAAAAAGTTAAGAAAAAAAGATGTTAAGGGGAAAAATAATATGAACAGAGACATATATAGGGATTAGGAATTTTTTTAACTTTTAAAACTAATTTTTTAAAAAATTGACAGATGACATCGTATTTTTTAAACATGTACAACATGATGTTTTGAAGCATGCATACATTGTGGAATGGTTAAATCTAACAACTGCATTACCTCACATAGTTAACAATTGCATTACCTCACATCCATCCAGCATACCATTTTTGTGGTGAGAGCATGTAACAACTGCTCTGTTTACATTTTTCAAGAATACAACATATCATCCTTAACTATAGTCACCTGGCTGAACAATAGATCTCTTAAATTTATTTCTCCTATCTAACTGTAATTGTGTATCCTTTGATCAACATCTCCTTATTCCCCTTTCTCCCCATAGTCATTCAGCCTCTGGTAACTACTGTTCTACTCTCTACTTCTATGAGATCAACTTTTTCAGATTCCACATATGAGTGAGATGGTGAGCTATTTGTCTGTATTAAGGACACTTAACATCCATATTGTTGCAAATCGCAGGATTTCATTTTTATGGCTGAATAGTACTTCATTGTGTATATGTACCACATTTTCTTTAGGTCTCCATTTATTGATGGACATGTAGGTTGATTCCATATCTTGGCTATTGTGAATTGCGCGGCAATAAACATGGGAATGCAGATATCTTTTTGACATACCGATATCATTTCCTTTGGATAAATACCCAGTAGTGAGATTGCTATATCATATAATAGTTCTAAATTTTAATTTTTGAGGCATCTCCATACTGTTTTTCATAATGACTCTACTCGTTTATATTCCAACCAACAGTGTACAAGCGTTTTCTTTGACCTACATCCTCGCCAACACTTGTTATCTTTAGTTTTTTTGATAATAGCCATTCTGGGGTGAGGTGATATCTCATTGTGGTTTTAGTTTGCATTTCCATGATGCTTAGTAATATTGAGCGTTTTTTATCATATACCTATTGGGCATTTGTAGGTCTTCTTTTAATAGACTTTTAATAAATGTGCAATTAGAGGCAAAAATGGCTTCTTCTGCAGTGAGAGAAGAAAGTCAGTAGATCCTCTAAGGGACAGAATTTGTTTCCATATCCACAGACAAGAACAATTTTTTGCATTGCCATCATTTATATATAAGAGAAGAAGTTGTAAAATAGCCCCCATAGAATCAGAATTAGAGAACCTCGAAGAGTGTGCTCTAACCAATGCACCATTTTCCAGCAAAGCACATTTTTTTTTCTCTACAAACGCAACTCTTAGAACGAGTAGACTACACTTTCTGTCATTCCCATGTATGGAAGAATAAAAATGGCCACAAGTTATTTGCAGCTCCTTACGTCAAGAGATGGAGTCCATTGGCTGGGCGTGGTGACTCACGCCTATAATCGCAGCACTTTGGGAGGCTGAGGCGAGTGGATCACCAGGTCAGGAGTTTCAGACCAGCTTGGCCAACATAGTGAAACCCCATCTCTGCTAAAAATACAGAAAATTAGCTGGGCGTGATGGCGGGTGCCTGTAATCCCAGCTATTTGGGAGGCTGAGGCAGAAGAATCACTTGAACTTGGGAGGCGGAGGTTGCAGTGAGCCAAGATCGTGCCACTGCACTCTAGCCCAGGCGACAGTGTGAGACTCCATCTCAAAAAAAATAAAAAATAAAAAATAAAAAAAACACAATAAGATGGAGTCCATTTTCTTACTCCTTAAATCTAGACTGACCTTGTGACTTGTTTTGATTAATAAAATGTAGCAGGAGTGGCCTTGTGCAACTTCTGAAGATAGACCCCAGGAGGCCCTGCAGCTTCCACTCTCGCTGTCTTAGAAAGCTGCTGCCCTGTGAATAAGCCTAAGCTACCCTGCTGGAAAGGCCACATGGGGAGGACCAAGGTGCTCCAGCCACACTCTGCCAACCACCAGATATGTCAATAAGGCCATCTTATACCATCCAGTCCTGTCCAAGCTGTCAACTGACTATAGCCAATAAGTGAGTCTAAGTGAGAGCAACAGAGGAGATGTCTCGCTGAACTTAAGTGAAATTATCAACCCACAAAATTGTGAATGAATAAATCACTTTTAAGCCACTAAGTTCTGGGGTAATTTGTTATTCAGCAAATAAGGTAACTGATATAGATTTCACTAAATGGTACCTTAATTTTTCCAATTCTTCATACCCCAAAGTTTAGAGTTACCTTACCTATTCTCCTTTTTTAATACCCGGCATCTGCCTTATTAGCAAGTACTCTCAGCTCTTCCTTCAAAATATATCCCAAACCTGACTATTCTTTTTGCTACTTTGGTTTGTTCTAAGGGTTATGTTTTTTTAAAAAAATAAAAACTTTTATAAAATAGAAACAGAAATACTATCATTTTAGCTTTAAATATATACATTTTTATTATATTTATAATGCTTACAATATTGTACTGTAATTAACTGTATAAATGTATTTTCCCCAAGTCTATAAGCAGTTTGAGGGCAGTAGCCACACCGTCCTCTGTCAAGCACATCACACATTATTTTTGTAGTGGTAGTATTATGCTAGGTACATAGTAGGCTCTCAAGGAATCTCTGCTAAATAAATGAGTGGAAATGAAAGATAATAACATAGCAATTAAAGGTCTTATTAACCCATTTATTCTGGAGGTTGCAATTTTTTGAATTTTTGCATGAGTGAAAAATGAGACCTTGGTGATAAGCTTGAGCAGTGGGATATAAATAACCCACACATGCATAGTGTTCCAGTGTATTGTGCATTTTCTTGACATTGATTTTCCTAAGACTAATAGTGTTATCCTATTCCTAGAAAGCCTCTGCATACCCTTAGGCATATTCTTAGTTCCTCTTGTGGCTTTTGGTGGTTTTTTGAGTATATATTTCTCTGCTACACAGATTCCATACTCCTTGAATGATTCACCCTTGTATCTCCTCTGTCACTGGGTGTAGTACTTTATACAGAGTAGGTGTTAATAAATATTTCCTGAATATCACTGAACTCTGTAAACTCAGTATTAAAGTGGAAAGCTTCACTGAAAGGATGAAAAATATTTTCCAAAGACTTGAAAGTCCTTATTAAAAATATGAGACACCAGCCAAATAAATACATTTATATACATGCAAAAAAAAACAAAAAAAAAACAAGAAAGTAAGCAAACCAACCAACAAAATACAAAAAAGCAAATGATTTTTTTTTAAATCAGGGAAAAATAAGCTTTTTAGAACAGCAGGCTTTTTAAAAACATGCCAAATACATGTTCTTGAATAGTGTGTTTTGTCTTCTCATCTTGTTTCCTCAACTCCTAAAATATTAGTGTTAAGAATTCATTTCACTATTATTGGAATGTTAGACTTTTGCACTTTTGGAAATATCTAGTAAATTCTGAAAATTGGAGATATGAATTAATTTACTCTTTGCACAGCATGATTACCTCTTGTTAAGAAAGATATGAGTATAAAAATTCTTTTAAAAAGCCTAGTCAATACCAAACTTTCTTGTGATAGAGACAGAATCACATATAGTATATATTTTTAAGAGTGCATTGTTATCTCTGAAATGTAATTTCCTCAAATCACAAAACTTATAGTTTCAATTTTCTTGGAAGTACCCATCTTTTAACTATGTGAGCTTCTGCAAAGCACCACAATGTCTGTAGAAGTGGAATTCCTACCCAGATATCTGTTCTCCTGAAAGGCTGAAGAGGCTTTCCAAGGACTATACTAATAATACAGAATTTAAGACAATCAATATGTTGATTCTCAGCTTCCAAGTGCACTCTTTGCTATAATTAATAAAAAAAAAGTTTATGACTCTTCTGTGATGGAGTACAAGCTTTCTCATCTTACCTCAGGTATAAAATCCAACTCAGGGACAAAGGAACATTACACTTACTGGGATTGATGTTGAGAATGTAGATGACTCTGTCGACCCAGTAACAGACACATCCTTTTGTAAGATGTGGCAGTTTCCAATTCTTTGCTTTCAGAAAGTAAGTAAATAAATAAAAGGAGCTCCTGCTCAAACTGTTAACTGATTGATCTGTATAAGTTTTGTCACCTGACTCAGAAAGACTTGACATTGCTCTCACAAAAGGTCTTCTGTTCCCAACTTCCATGTGCATAAGTTTTTCAGTGCTTAGATTCAGAAAATAGGAATAAAATTGTTGTATTCTAGCTGTAAGAAATTTTCGTTCAGATACATGAGCTAATCTTTTTTTTTTAAATGATCACCTATTTGAATAAGTGTATGAATACAATTTTATTTTTAGGTTTAAAAATAGTCTATAATATATGTTATTTTGATTGTATACTATTAATAACTACAGTAACTCAATTCAGAAAAAATATTTTAACCCTTACAGCCTCATGGCTGTTACATATTGTTATGTATGGCTGATATAAACTGTTAAATTTGATATACACATATGATAGGGTTATAAGTAAAATAATTTTAAGCTTAAAACATATTAAATAAATTTGTTGAAGTTGAACGGAAGTATCAAGAACTAGTTTGAGATCAAAAAGAAAAATGCAACACTTCTGACTGTTAAAGAAAAATTATTCATGTGTTTTTAAGTGGATAATTGGTATCAAATCACTGTGAAATAATTCAGAGGAAACAAGAAATCAGTTGTGTGGAAACAACACGTGCTTTGGGACTTCAGTAAAAATTTGAGAGTTCCTTAGCACAAGGGCTGCCTCTTACTCAACTTTATGTTCTCATGCCTAGCAAAGAGTCTGATGCAAATTGTAGAAAACATTTAAAAAACCTCTCCTCATGAGCATCATCTGTTTCCTACCGCTCAAGTCTGGTCAGCCTGCCAGTGCTAGACAACTGTGTCAGGAGACCACTGCCATGCCTGAGCTCAATCTGTTCCTTCAACCTGCAGCCCTGGAAACTTGATCTTCTATGAACCTTGTCACTGATTTTTTTATTTCTTTGATTTTTCTCCAATAGCATTATTTGCAATGTTGTGCAAAACCCAAAACCAAACCCAAACCCTCGCTTTAAGTGTTTGCTAGATAAGTGAAAATGGATAAATAAAAATAAAAAGTGCATAAAGGAATAAATAAATGACAAACATAAGAATCTTTAAAGGAATGTATTAAAATGATATTTTCATAACTCAGCCTTAAGCTGGTTTATGAAACATATAAGTCATCCCAGAGCCGGCTTTTTAAAAATCCTGTGGTTTTATGTTGCATGGTTTCTATCATGTCTCACTGTTGTAAAGACTGCATTTCAGAAGAGGCTAGATCACGCAACTCCAATTTAGTTTTACAAAATTAATGCAATTAGGGTGAGGAGAGCGATGCTGAGGCTATAAAATGAATTTAAAACATTTTTTTTTAAACTAGGAAAAAATTTCCAAGATCTGTTTAACAACTACAACAAAAATCACATACGAGGTGGGAGAGTGAAAATAATCACTAGTTTATATTTTATCATTCAGTGGTTGATTAAAACCATGTTTTGCTGAAATTTGTATTTGCTTAACAGAGAACCATGCACGTTGTTGTAATAAGTTTGTTTTTACTTGCTACCAAAATATTAGTATTAATTTGGAAAAAAATTAAAAAATATTTCAAGTGTACCATATAATACAGTACAGCATATACAATAGTCACAGAAATGAGATGAAGGAAATCAGTCTCTTGTAGCAATCAGGGAAATCAAGACTAATCAGGTGGAACTACTTTATTTCATTTACTTTTTCAGGGCTATTATATTAGAAAATAAATGGCAAGAGAAGAATTGATAGGACCATCAAGATTAGCCAATTTTCTTAGTAAAATAATTGTACACAGAATGATCCATAAAACATTGATTTAAGAATAAATATCTATATAGGAATTTTAAAATTAAAAAACTATGCCCTATGAGATTATTATAATAAAATCTGTAATCTTTGGGAAATCTAAAGAAGAAAAAGTACTTCAATCTGGAACAAGAGAAAAGGAAATGTTGGCTTTGGGTACTCTGTACAAATTGAATGCAAAACCATTAACTTTCATCAGTAGAAGATTCTATTTCACTATATTTCATTGGGATCAAAGGTATATGCAAACCTTAGTTATTTGTGTCAAAGACAGCTTGTGAGAAGATTTTAAATGTAATGATGATGCTCGTCAAACTTAGAAGCCTTGGAAAAATTGTTAAGTCAGTGATATTTATTCTTGGGAGCTGGTCACAATCCCAAAAGACACAATCCTGAATGCCATAATTCCATATTTTCAAATCCTGAAAGATCAAAATGCTGAAAATATAATTCTGGAAAAAATAATTTAAAAATTCCTTAAAAGAGACTGACTTAACTTTTTTTTTCCTTAGAGACAGGGTCTTCCTCTTTGCCTAAGCTGGAGCGCATTGGTGTGATCATCGCTCACTGCTGCCTCAAAACTCCTGGGCTCATGCGACCCTCCCACCTCAGCCTCCTGACTAGTTGGGACTACAGGTGTGTGCCACTACATTGGCTAGCTGTTTACTTACATTTTTCGAAGGACATTTATATAAGAAACATATGAAAACACAATAGAACACTTAAATAGGCTACTTGACACAACAAAATAGACACTAATAATACGTGTATTTTTGTAAGCATAAACAGGTATACTAATGACAGTCACACAGGCATAACATTTATGAACAGACAAACCATATTTATAAATACATAGGTCAAAAACTGAAATGTATAAATGCATATCACAATGGTTGGTAATTGTGTGCACTCAGCTTTGTAATTGCAAGTCATCCGAAATACTGCAATGAACACCTGAGACTTTTGACAAGATTGATCAAAAACCACTATGGGTTACAACTACATTATCACTACACCAGTTGCTTAAGGAGCCAAGATCTTGAGAAATTTTACCTTTTACAAATGCAGATGTACAAAAAGGACATCTCTTCATTTATTATGGAAATTTTAATCTTTTTATGTACATGCACAATGCTTACACACAGTCAAGATTGTGATAATGCATTTTTATGGAGGCAAATTTCTAAAAAAAGTACATAAATCAGAACTCTATAAAAATCTACACAATTTATACCTCCAGTATTGGAAATGATGCAAAGATGAAATACATAGCATAGTAAATTATAAAAAAAAATGCTGACAATTTGAAATAGTGGGGAAAAACTAAAAAAAAACAAAACTAAAAAGAAATTTTGACATATGAAAAGTATATTACAGGGACAGATTGCATAGAGATAGTCCATAGGAGCTGGCCAACTTTCACCTAGCTAGCAGTTAACTGTATTTTGAAGTCTTACATCACAATGAATATCTGCTTTTTTCTCTTAGGACATGGTTCTCCTTGGATAATATGTTTACATTCATTTTCTATGTGGTGCTGCTCTTTTTGCAACTCTTCTGATTTGATATACATTGATATTTTGTACAGAATTGGTTCCTTCCAGTGAGTTCTTGGTCTCGCTGACTTCAAGAATGAAGCCACAGACCTGTGCGATGAGTGTTACAGCTCTTAAAGATGGTGTGTCCAGAGTTTGTTCCTTCAGATGTTCAGATGTGTCTGGAGTTTATTCCTTCTGATGGGTTCGTCCTCTCGCTAACTTCCAAGAATGAAGCCGTGGACGTTCAGAGTGAGTATTAGACCTCCTCAGGTTAGTGTGGACCCAAAAAGTGAGCGGCAGCAAGATTTATTAAGAGCAAAAGAACAAAGCTTCCACAACATGGAAAGGGACCCAAGCTGGTTACCTCTGCTGGCTCGGGTGGCCAGGTTTTATTCACTTATTTGGCCCCGCCCACATTCCCCTGATTGGTCCATTTTACACAGTGCTGATTGGTCCATTTTACAGAGTGCTGATTGGTGCATTTTTACAGAGTGCTGATTGGTGTGTTTACAGTCCTTTGGCTAGACACAGAGTGCTGATTGGTGTGTTTTTACAGAGTGCTGATTGGTGCATTTACAATCCTTTAGCTAGACTCAGAGTGCTGATTGGTGCGTTTTTACAGAGTGCTGATTGGTGCGTTTACAATCCTTTAGTTAGACACAGAGTGCTGATTGGTGCGTTTACAATCCTTTAGCTAGACACAGCACTGATTGGTGCGTTTACAGTCCTTTAGCTAGACAGAAAAGTTCTCTAAGTCCCCACTCTACCCAGGAAGTCCAGCTGGCTTCACTTCTCAATATACGCATTCCCTATTTAATTTTCCCATTTTCTTGTGATGCTTCTGTGTTTTGACTTTGTGGAAATCCATTCTGCATGCAATACAGAACACAAATTTGGCAAAAACAGTACTGGTGATCAAAAAGCAACACTGTTGCATAAGTGTCTTCTTATCCTACTATGCACATAATTATTTTCAAACTAGTCAGTAACTTAGCTGGCTTCCTCAGGCAAATGCAGCTTTAATTTATTAAAAGCCCTGGAATATCATCAGGTGGAAGGAATGCCAACACAGGTGAATGAGGCATTTTTAAACTGACGTTTTCATTCTTGCCGTGTTGTGCAGGCAATCTACTCATTTGAATTTTTCTCCAAATGCATTGAGCTGAATGGAAAAAAACAAACTTTATTGGTAACACCCTGAAATCCACTCTTGGAAATCTTGATTGCACCTAATTCCAAATCTGTCACTATAGTTGGGGATTCAACTGAAATCCATTTTCTTCTTTATAAAGACAATAACGAGGTAATAGTTCTGCCTAACATGATGTGACTTTCCTGCGATGGTGATTTTCCAAATTTTAAATGTTTAGAATTTTAGATGATAGGGATTTAGATTTTAGAGATTTTGATCTTTTAGGATTTCAACATTCAGGATTATGGCACTCAGTATTGCGTCTTTTGATATTATGATCCAAACCCTTTCGCTTCATAAAAAACTGTGAAACAGCTTTTTCTGTGCATTAAAAAAAAGTTTCAAGGTGGAGTTTCTTACATTAAGAGAATCTTTTTAAAGAAAATGTGTGGTGGAGAAATTTTCAAGGAGGACATCTTTATCTAATCATTTCTAGTAAGCAAACTTTCTCTACTAGGTCAAGATCTAAGCAAACACACAAATGTGAACAACAGGGAAAGAACCCATTGACCTACCAAGACAGGCTGCCAACAGAATTTTGAAGGCTTGCCAAGATGCTTTTATGGAGGTAGAGTGAATGAGATTCCGTAAGTGCAAAATAATCCTTTTAAGACTACCCAGAAAGTAATATAAGTGAACTAGTTATATAAGATTCAGTGAGGACTACCAAAACATTGGGAAGAAATGTGGATTTTATCATTCAAGGAAATATAATTTTATTGTAAGATATAATCTTTGTTTTTATAGTCAAATAGAAACATTCATGCCTTAATACAACGTTTGGTAAAAAGAACTGAAGAAGACACCATAGAAGATTTTAACAAACAATGAACTCATTAGCTAAAAGATTTGTCATGAAATAATGATTGATTTAGTTGTTTTCTAAAGTATTTTAGTGCCTATTAGATGTTGAAGGAGACTTTGATCATGAAGTGTGTTCTCTGAGGAGCTGCTATTTTTATTTTTATATTTGTTTGAAGTGAATTGTCCTGCTAATTCTTTAACATAAAATATCTTCAATTACATGATTCAACATTTTAAAAAGTGATTAAGACAGAAGAATATGTACTGGGATTTATTTTTGGATCTTTGAAGTAGCAAAGAGTAGCAGAACTCCTTAATCCATAGAGTGGTTATTTTGCTGTATGATGACTCTTGTATTTACTCCCTGAATTACCCTTTCCACTAAACAGTATTAATGAGACATTAGTAGGCTATAGAAAAAAATACTTCTGATCTACTTAGAAATATTCATGAGGTTTTCTCCTGGTGGATTCACATCAAATTTTATTTTTTAAAACCCCAAGTATTTTTATTTGATGATTAATAAGTAAGATGGAGGCTGGTAGGTGGAAATCGCCAGCAGGAAAATAAAATGCTTCGGCTAAGCTGACAACTGCTAATGTCCTCCTCTGTACAGACTCTCCTGCTGAAGACTCATGGAGGCTTATTTCAAGTCTTCTTTAGTTCATTGCCTGCATGTTCAAATGGAGCTGGTACTGTGACTCACAGCTTTCTGTCCAAGAATGCGATTTGTACCTCTACAAATCTTCTACACCTTCTTCATCTAGTAAACACTTACGCTACAGGTCTCATCTCAAATCTATTACTATATGCAACTATTGTACATAAGCAAGCCATTTAAAAATGTTAAAGGAAGATATACATTGATATGGTTTGGCTGTGTTCCCACCCACATCTCATCTTGAATCGTAGCTCCCATAATCCACACGTGTCATGGGAGGGACCCAATGGAAGGTAATTAAATAATCGGGTTGGGTTTTTCCCATGCTGCTCTCATGATAGTAAATAAGTCTCATGAAATCTGATGGTTTCATAATATAAAGGGCAGTTCCCCTGCACATGCTCTCTTGCCTGCCACCATGTAAGATGGGCCTTTGCTCCTCCTTTGCCTTCTGCCATGATTGTGAGGCCTCTCCAGCCATGTGGAACTGTAAGTCCATTAAATCTCTTTTTCTTTATAAATTACCCAGTCTTGGATGTTTCTTCATAGGAGTGTGAAAATGGACTAATAGATACATATAGATACACATACATGTATACATAAAGCCATTTCAAAAGACTTTGCTTCCTGAAGTTTGTAAATGTAAACAAATTTATTTTACCATCATTTAGGTTACTACGTTCCTCACTAACATAGAAACAATATCTAAAATGAGTACTTATAGGGTTATTAAAATATAGTATGAATATGGCTACTGGAAAAAAGTCAAAGATATATTTTGAGGCCACTACTCTACGTCTCTTGCTGTTCTCTTGTACACATTTGATATTGCACAAAAGCCAAAACTTTGGACTCCTTTGATTAAAGGCAAGGTCAAGTAATCCTGCTGGTTCTACCTCTCCTCCCATTTCTTAAGTGAAAGGGTGCAGTCATATAAGGTGCTGTTTAGTAAAATGGTGCTGTGAATTCAGCATGAAATGTGTGGGCAAGTGTTTTTCAAGTTCTCACATATATACTATATTTCTCTTCCTCCTTTTCCCTCCTCAACCTCAATCCCCATCACCCAGTGTTTCATAAGGTTTTACTTTCTGTAGCTTATACTGTAAAACCAGGAGTTCCCTTCCTCCTCTCCCAAATATAACCTTGTCTAATAATATTAATTGCACTTTCCCTAACTATACATACCTCCCTGGAGATTTTGAACTGTAATTCTTTCTCTCCTCCATCTTCCTTGAGCATTTTTCATCTAGTGGAATATTCGGTGGCAAAGCTCTCATTCTGGAAAAAGTTTAGCCATGCAAGCATAGAAGAAATAAGCCAACAGTGGTAAACATAGTTAATGCATGTAGTTAAGTCTTCTAAACATGTCTCTTGAATGATGTCACATTTTGCTTTTTCAAACTAGGAATCAACAAAATGGAGGAACATTTGAGGTTTGTTAAGAAATTTCCCTCCTTAGCCATAGAACTAAGATATTTTTAAATAAAGAGGATCATAGTGGGCCATAAATGATGTGCCTTTCTAGGATCCCAAAATGTTTTATTGATTGAATTATATAGAGAGATTTAATGGAACCGTGGTTGAAAAATGCTTTTAAAGTCTTTGATCACTGGGATATCAATGGAACAAATGAGTTAAAACATTTTCAGAATTTAATCATTTATCTAGGTAACAGGGTTGGGGGTAAATGGCGGGAGAGAAGGGGAGGGCCAGGGCATTAAGGAATAGTACTCCATGTGAAAAGAAGAATTGACTAGTAACATCTGTACTATTTAAATTAACAGGCTGGCATATATTGTTGTGCAGGTTTTGCATTGCCCAATTCTTGGCGGGGGGGCGGCATTCACATTTGTAGTCATTATGGGTTCCTCTATTTATAATGCCAATTTTCTAGCAGATGTTGGTATATTGCCTTGAGAAACTGTTAGATTCCTCTAATTTTTGCAAAGATGCCTTTGGGAAGTTGAAAGATTACCCGATTACTATTAGAGAATCCTGCTACCAATACATACTTGTCTTGTATAATTTGGGCAAAATGTAATATTCCTGAATCTTAGATTCCTTGTTTGTAAAATGTTTAAAATATATCTAAATATAAGAATTGTTGTAGCATATATATGTGAGTACATGAATGTGGCCGTCACAGCAGCTGTAAGTGGAAGATATTATAAATATTGTTAAAACATTCTGATGTTTTATTTTAAGCTGATAGTTTTTCTTTATGCTGACTTTACAATGAGTTCTAAACATACACTTGAGTTTATCATTTGTATATAACTACTGATAGAAATCTGATGAAAAACACTAATAGTAGTTTATAAAAGATTTTTTTCAATATGAACTTTTTGTTTCCATTGTGAGAAATTAAATTTCAAAATGTAATTATTAAATGTATGCCTGAGTTTCAAATGTTTTTCTATATCCAGCTAATTAAAAATATTTATAACATAGTAGTAGTTAAATGTCATGTTCGCCTTATTAGAAAGAATGCCTTCAAATCAGTATTATCATGATTACCATTTATTTAACATCTTCATTATGCAGGGCATTTATAAAATCTGTAGAAATTAATTTTCTCTAAATGCAACAAGTTTTATGACCAGCATTCACTGTCTATGAAAGATGACTTGCTTAGCAGAAGAGGAAACAGTTTCTTCAGACTTTCCAGCCACAGTCAGCCTTGGTGACATTGCATATCAGGTAAACCCCCAATCCCTGGCCACATTTGATTGGTCCAAGATGGAATGTGACCCAGGCTGAGACAATCAGACTCAGTCTCTTGATAATTTTAATTCAGAGCCCCAGTGACTGAATTAGACAATAATGGATATTCTACCTATAAGTTAGAGAGAGTTGGAGACAGGAAACTCAACTCACTTGAAAGCTGCTATTATGGAGAAACGAAAAAAACTGCTTTGTAGAAGATAGCCTGGAAAAGTAGAGAAGTTGTCTGAGAGAGGGACAAATCAGCTTTAAAAGTGTTTCATTTTTTTGTTAGGGCCTAAATATACTTTCTGTATTTGGTAACTCTAAGATAACCTTGTATTCTCTTCTCAATTCCCCCTTCCACTTGAACTTGAATGGTGGATTTCTATTACTTTCAAATGAAAAATACTTAAGATATTTGTCTTGTTTCAAGGAAGATTTAATACAGTTATTTCCCGAACAACAACAAAAGCCTTTTGCTGAGCCACTGTCCTTCCAGTGAGACACACACACACACACACACACACACACACACACACACACAATCTTTACAGATCAGTTGAAGAGGATCATGGAGGCAGGTACCGCTTTCTTTTCCTTTTTTTTTTTTTTTTTTTTTTTTTTTTCTGAGACGGAGTCTCTCTCTGTCGCCCAGGCTGGAGTGCAGTGGCACAATCTCGGCTCACTGCAAGCTCCGCCTCCCGTGTTCACACCATTATCCTGCCTCAGCCTCCTGAGTAGCCGGGACTACAGGCGCCCGCCACCACGCCTGGCTAATTTTTTGTATTTTTAGTAGAGACGGGGTGTGTTATTCAGGATGGTCTCGATTTCCTGACCTCGTGATCCGCCCGCCTCGACCTCCGAAAGTGCTGGGATTTACAGGCCTGAGCCACCGCACCCGGCCCTGGCAGGTACCACTTTCCTTCCTCTTTCTTGCATGCGAATATGAATGAAACTGATTGCATTATTTAGGAAATGAACGCTCAGTGAATATCTTTCTAGTGGCTTCTGGTTCTTCCCAACATGCAGTTTGGAAGACCATTAGGAATAATTTCTAGCCATTTTAGATTCATGTGATTTCCGCTGGATAAGGAACTAGAAAATAGGAAGATGGTGCCATTTTCCCAGAGGTACCAAGAATAAGTCTTGTGTGGCAGTCTTTATAAGGCACATGATAAAGCTTCATAATTTTGCTGGGTAGAAAAATTAGTATGAAGAATGTCTTTTACATCCATAACAATTGAAAATTTAGAACTGATAATTCTCTTCTGGATTATATAATATTTCGTGGGATTCATTATGTTTTTTCCTTTATTAATTAATGAGGCAAATGGTCAAATCTAGTAGTATAACGCTAAACATTCCAGCACCCTATGGAACCTACCTTGCTATCCTTGTGGGAAATTTCTTAAGGTTAAAAATTTGATTATGGGAATAATAAAATTAGGAAAACTTTTAATAACAAAATTGTAGACAGTGGTTGTAGAAGGCTGAATCCTACAAATAAAATAGATCTTGGCACTTCTTGGAATTCATAGAGAAAAACACTGGCTGCCATGATAAATAGTGTAAGATGGTGATTTCATTGTGTACGATCTCTGATCAAAACCATACACTATAAAGGCCGTATACTGGGTGATCATTTGATTTTCCTGTGTCTGAGGATACTCATTTGTCCCCTGTAAAACGAAATACGAATTGTGCATGTGGCGGTCATTTAACCTACCACTAAATGCAGCTAATTCTGAATAAAAGAGAGCAGCTGTTTGACATATGCCCCCAGACTTACTGAGGCAGGAAGAAGGACTTGGGTTATCCAACTGAAATAGTCAACTAGTCTTTTCTTGTGGTTTGGGTTATAATATGCTGTGCCTTTATTTCCACAAAACAGCCTCATTGTGTTGAGATTGTTTGCCAATTCCTTTCTAGTAAGCCTCATGGTAATGGCATATTATTTTTAATGGGACTTTCAGGACACCAATCAAATTTTGTAAATTATATTTTAATACTTTGGGTTTCTTTGCCTTCATGAAAAGAGAGAGAACCTAAGGAAATTTGGGGAAAAAGTGAAATTTTTCCATTACAAAGGCTATTGAAAGATGAATAAATTTATAAAATGGTTTGAGGAGGTAAAAAATAACTGATTTAACAACATTATAACACAAGAAAATGTTGAAGACAGAAACAAGCATGGAACAATTAAGTGGAGAGGGATTCTGTGTACTTCATGAAAACAACGAGAATGTAACTCAGTTTTATAAATAAAAATTAATGCTTTATAGCCATGACCACATAACATCATTGAGTTCCCTAAAAATATTTCAGTATCCCTACCTTGTTAATTCACATTGCAAACTATTACTAACTTAACTATGTTGGGGTAAAATATTGAAATTATAGAGGAATTTTAACAAAAGGCAATATTATATCTTCCAAATACAGAATAATTCACATTCCTATAACAGGGCCCCTAATAACTAGAAGTCCTGACAGACCTTCAGTAAAGACCAAGAAATGATCAACCATAGTATCATATTTATAGGCAAACAATGCTTCTTAAAGTACTTGATCACAATTTGTCTATTTAAGTAGTTTAATCAAAACCCTATATTTATGCAGTCTTGTTCAAAACTGTGATTTGTATAATCAAACATTGTATAGAATATAAAGTTAAGCATAAATTCATACCATATAAAGTTTCAATTAGCGGAGGTAAATTATTGGGGCATTGCATTAGGTCAGTCCAAGCCAACAGGCAGAAGAAATAATTGTCAAGGAAAAAGAAAAAAGATAACTTGTTGATTTGTTCAAGGTCATTGAGTAGGTTGGTAATTAAGGTTATTCTTGATCTCTGCTTTCGGTTCTCCAAGAGTACTGTTCTGACCCATCATCACCATAAAGCCACCCTATAGTTGACCTCACCCTACAGTTGAGCAATCCTTTTGCTCTCCATAAATATAGAATGCTGATTGTAATTTGCTACTAGATATATTAAGAGGTCAATTTTATTTCAGTTTTTTCTAGCTCCACAAGTATATTTGAATACTACAGAGGTATATTCCTCCTGATAATCACTAGGGGTAGAGAATATATCAAATTACAATAATTAAAGATTTAGATGTTAAAAGTTGGGGGTATTGATAAGAGGGAGGAATATACTCTGATTTTTAAAAAGAGAAAAAATGAGAGAGATATAAGGAAAGGAAAAAAGAGAGAAAGCAAGCAAGTAATCAAGCACAAAGTCATGACAAAGAGTGAAAATAAATTTATTTTGCTGGTTAAAAATTAACAGGTATCATAAAACCAATGACAGTCTTCTTTGATAATGTATCAACTCAAACCCAATAAAAGTAGTTGAACAGGTCATGCTTCTGCTTTTTTTTTTTTTTTTGCCCTTTTATGTAATGTCATTCTTTCATTGTGATGGTGTTACCCAAAGTTGAAAAAAATTTATGGCTAAATAAACTAATTAATGTTAACCACCATTTTGTCATGTGAAGGGTGAGGATTGTAAATAAACATCAAAAGGAGTAATTGTTCTTTAGATGACGTCTGTTTATAATAGGAGGCATGAGTTATGCAATGCATCTCAAATAAAAGATGTTTTATTACCATCATTGCACATTACCTGAGTTACTTATATGACCAATGTAAAGTTAGATAAGTGGAGAGAAATAGTCCACACTGGGGATGGGCACGGTGGCTCACTCCTGTAATCCCAGCACTTTGGGAGGCTGAGGCAGGTAGATCACTTGAGGTCAGGAGTTCAAGACCAGCTTGGCCAACATGGTGAAGCCCCATCTCTACTAAAAATACAAAAATTAGCCGGGCGTGGTAGTGGGTGCCTGTAATCCCAGCTACTCAGGAGGCTGAGGAAGGAGAATTGCTTGAACCCAGGAGGCAAAGGTTGCAGTGAGCCAAGATCGCTCCGCTGCACTCCAGTCTGGACAGCAGAGCGAGACTCCATCTCAAAAACAAACAAACAAACAAAAACAGATAGTCCATAGTCCACAATGGGTCTTAGAGGATAATGCATTCTGAGCTACCATTTCAAATAAAAAAAAAATTGTTAACCTGTTTCCAGACACTGATCTGTGTTTGACTACAGCCAAAAATGCCAGCATGGTGCCAGGTATAACCAGGATTTAGAATAAAACTAAAAACGTGTACACACACACTCGTAACGAGGGAATTATATAGAAAATTCATATAGTCACTTCTAACTTGAGTACAGTATGACATTGCTAAAATTTTAAAGAATATGTTTACTTATTTTTTACTGTTAATCTTGCTAGATAATTGGCAAGATAATAATATTTTTAATTTGAATATATGTCATTAAACATAACATTTCCAGAAACTTGTTAAGGAAAGAAGATAAGTATAAATGTTTATGGCATGTAAGACAGTGACTCTAAGGTTAATAGGCAAATCAAGTTGCTGTAGGAAAGGAGAATATTAAATTTGTTTTGTTTAAACCACTAAATTGGTGGTAATTTGTTACAGCAGCAAAGATAACTAATATATATCTCACAACATTCTTCATCCTCACTTTTTCCAGCTTCTAAAGGGCCTCCCACATTCCTTGGCTTGTGATGTCCCTTCCCCATCATCAAAGACAGCAACGTGAGTTAAGTCCTTATCATATCACATAACCCTGAACTTACTTCTGTCATTACATCTATTTCTCTGACTCTGTTCTTCTGCCTCTCTCTTCTACTTTTGAGCGTCCTTGTGAATACATACCCAGAATAATCTCCCTATTTTAAGGAGAAACTTTGATTCCATCTGCTACCTTAATTTCCCTTTGCCATATACTATAACATATTCACAGGTCCTGGGGATTAGAATGTGGACATCTTTAGGAAGTCATTGTTCTGCCTACCACAGATACATTGGGCAAATAGTTACCAAAGAAAGCTGGTATAGTAATAGTAATACCTGGCAAAATTGTGTTTAAATCAAAATATATTAGTAAGGAAAGGGAGAAACTGCAAAATGATAAAATCTACCAAGAAGATATACAATGTAATTGTCAATAAGAAGTAAAGCCAAGACTTGGAGCTAGGTTTGTGTCTACTGGTCCAATGTTCCTACCAACAAAAACCTCTAAAGAACACAGACCTATAAAAACCTCTACTTGAAGCCCACTGTGCAAGTACTGGTAAATTTCTTGCCCAAAATGAAAATAATAATTATAACCTGCACCATAGGGCTATTGTAAAAAATACCTTAGGATTGAGACACACTGCAGCTATCATATAAATGTTAAATAAAAATAATGCTTCCTGTATCCTTACTAGGGTTGGGCAAATCCAGATGTATATTATACTTTTCACATATTTCAAAATATTTTCAAATGTTTTGGTTTGGGTTCAACAAAAACCTCAAGTACAAAAAAAAAAAAAAATAGAAAGGAGAATATTTTTTGAGTCGGAGTCTTGCTCTGTCACCCAGGCTGGAGTGCAGTGGCGCGATCTCAGCTCACTGCAAGCTCCATCTCCCGGGTTCATGCCATTCTCCTGCCTCAGCCTCCCAAGTAGCTGGGACTACAGGTGCCCGCCACCACACCCAGCCAGTTTTTTGTATTTTTAGTAGAGACAGGGTTTCACCGTGTTAGCCAGGATGGTCTCGATCTCCTGACCTCGTGATCTGCCCACCTCGGCCTCCCAAAGTGCTGAGATTACGGGCATGAGCCACCGCGCCCGGCTGAAACTATACATATATTTTTAAAGAACTAGAAAAACAAGCTGAAGCTAGCCACTGTATTTAAAGCTATTTATTCCTTTCACTGGTGACTATCACATTATTTACATTTTTCCCTTTGTTGCAAACTTACAAATTCATATTGTTCCCTTTTTTAGTATATTTTATGTACTAACTTTCTTAGTCATTTAAAAAGTTTTTTCTGATAATGTAATAGTGATATCTTTATTATCAATTAATGGAATATATGATGCTAATTGATTTTTCAGGCAGTTGACAGAACAGCAAGTTATAAATATTTTAACCATTTGAGGAGTATTCTTCCTAAAATCTAGTACATAGTTCCCTACTGAAAAGGATATACTGATAAAATATAACTTTTGTCATGTGGGCCAAAAAGATTATGAAGTTGCAATAGTCTATTTTGTTGTCATTTGACTTTTGGAGTTTTATTTAGCTTTCAGTTTTGTGTCATATCTACATACATAGGTGGATATTCCATCAAGGGCAGGGATTAGTACTCTGAGTTCAGCATGGTGCTCTGCACATAGTAAGTGGGTGGTAAATATTTGTGAGTTATATATTATGAGCTAAATTGTGTCTCCTGAAATTCATATGTTGAAATCTTAACCCCCAGTACCACAAAATGTGACTGTATTTGGAAATAGGGTCTTTAAAGAGGTAATTAAGTTAAAAAGAGGTCATTAAGGTGGGCTCTAATCCAGTATGACTGGTGCCCTCATAAAAAGAGGAAATTTGGACACAGACACATACAGAAGGAAGATGATCTGAAGACTCAGGGAAAAGGTGGTCATTGCTCTTTGATCTCAACCTTCTAGCCTCCAGAACCAGGAGAACAAAATTTCTGTTGTTTAAATCAATCACCCAATCTATGATACTTTGTTATGACAACCCCCTAGAAAGTACTGATAAATGATAATCCTATGTTGCCCTATGAGAGAACAAAGTTTGCCAACAGAACCTTATGCTTTTATTATTCTTATGTCTTCCTTCCTTCTTCCTTCCTTTTTTGTCTTGTGCCTTCTTCGTAGGTCTCAAAGTATCAACTATGAACTATTACTTAAAAGTGCTTGAATACTAGAATATTCACTTGATACTCTCGAAGCCTTTGTGGTTGTTTTTATTTCTGCATTTCAAGTTGTATTTTGAGCTTTTTTTATTTGGAAAGATTCTGAGTAACTGGAGTTATAGCAGCAGACTTCTATTTGAAACTCTTTTCTGTACTAACGTTATGACTTTGTCACTTTACTTCTCTGTCAAAGGTGACTGGTGATAATACTTTATTAGGGAGCAGTGGGATTCAAATGAAATACTGCATGTGAAAAATTACTTTGCAAACTTAGCAGTGTAACACAAACACTCATCATCATAACTAGAAGTCTGGCCTCCTGACAAATACCTGTTGACAAGTAAGGATTTGTTGTACCAGTCAGTTTATTGTTAACCAATAATAGATTATTTAAAACACTGATAGCTGTAGCCCTATGTTGAATCGGGACATACGTCAAATGTATGTGGTCATTTCTTTGAAAATAGAGGATGATGAGGAAAAGTTCTAAATTCATGTTGTGAAAGGTTGTCTGTAGTTTCTTTGGAATTTTTTTTAAAGTTAAAGAGATAAAATTTTTTTCTTTTCTCTTTTAATAATTTTGAATTATATTTTTCCCCTCATTTAAACTTATGTTTTATTTATTTTTGATTAGTTAGCATGACATACCTTTTTGTTTTTGTTTTGTTTTTTTGAGTCTTGCTTTTGTCACCCAGGCTGGAGTGCAGTGGCTTAATCTCGGCTCACTGCAACCTCGGCCGCCCTGGTTCAAGCTTCTCCTGCCTCAGCCTCCTGAGTAGCTGGGATTACAGGTGCCTGCCACCACACCCGGCTAATTTTTGTACTTTTAGTAGAAATGGGGTTTTGCCATGTTGGCCAGGCTGGTCTTGAGCTCCTGACCTCAGGTGATCTGCCCGCCTCAGCCTCCCAAAGTGCTGGGATTACAGGCGTGAGCCACTGCGCTTGGCCAGCATGATATATCTTTAAAAAAATTTTTTTTAGGAGACTAGGTGTTGCTGTCTGCCCAGACTGGAGTGCAGTGGCATCATCACAGGTCACTGAATCCTTGAAATCCTGGGCTCAAGAGATCCTCCCGCCTCAGCCACCTGAGTAGTTGGGATCACAGGTGTGCACCACCACCACCACGCCTGTCTAATTTTCTTTTTCTTTTTTAGAGACTGGGTCCAACTGTCTTGCCCAGGCTGGTCTCAAACTCCTGGACTCAAGCAGTCCTCCTGCCTTGGTGCCACCACGTGCTGGGATTACAGTTGTGAGCCACTGCACTTGACCTGATATATCATTTTTTTAATCCTCTTAATTTTTTAAAAATTTTTAATTTTCAAATTGTGGATAAAATTGTATACATTTATCACGTACAACATGATGTTTTGAAGTACATATACATTGTGGAATAATCAAGTTACATTCTACAGTGGTTCATATGACCACAAATTTATAGAAGTTCAAATGGAATTTTTATTAACAATGGTTAGTTTAGATTTTATTTAATTTATTGACATACAAGTATTAGATATGACTCAAATGTGAGTATGTTGCCTAATGTATCTATTTTCTCTTTTATCAGTTATGTTTTATGAAGCAATTTGAAAATAAATAAATTAGCCCCAAACTATATAACCAGTGATACCCAGTTTTAAATGCAATTATTTTCAAATGTGTGGTGGGTGACACCAAACAGTTGTCGGTTAGCAGCAGCCTCATGGTAATTAATGCACCTAGTTTGTTTGCCAGATTTGTCTAGCCACTTCATTATTGTCTACTTGTAAAATTCAGTATGGTGCTTTGAAAAGAGGTACAGTATTTATGTATTTATTTTTAGATTAGTTTATGTTCCAATAACTTTTCAACATATTCCTATCTCTTCTTTTTCATGCTAGTTTCATGTACATGTAACACCTAATGTTAGATCCTCACACCTCTGGGTATGTTCTAAACCCTCTCAGTGAACACAGGCTTGATAGGATGAGAGGATGGCCCTTTTAAAGGACCAAAACCTTAAAAATGACATTAGTCTCTACAGAAACAAAAGGCTTCTTAGTAAAAGTTGAGGATGCAAATTTACAGCAAAAGTCTCCTTCAAGTTAGATTTACTTTGGTAATATTCAGATTTGGGGTTTTTAACACCTGTTTTAGAATCTGAAATGTGAGGAGTAGGATGTGTCTTGTTTTTTTCCTTTTATCTTTCTTTTTTGCGATAAAATACACATAACGTAAAATTTACTGTTTTAGCCATATCCTTTTATTAAGTGCTGTTTTTCTCGAATTTTCTGTACTATTAAAAAAATCTTTATCTAAAAAAACTTTATCTAAATGAAAAACACAGCCTATTCTTTAATCCAGTTAGGTCCCAGGAGATGCTCCTATAAAGACCAATTTTCCTTTCCTTGTGATCTGGTGAGACCTGCAGAATCGTATAGAGGATTTCAGCTGCAATCTTTGTATTGTGAACTCGGCCAACAAATTGCTCCATGCTCCAAACAGATGTTTCCCTTTTAGGTTATTGCACCACTTGTGGACTGTTTTCCTTCCCTAGAGGAAATATCAGTGTGGTCGTAAACGAGAAAGCTTCTTCTGAGCATCCAAGAACAGGAGTGGCAGCAGCAGTAGCAGGGAGTGAACGTGGAAAAGTGGAGATACATGTTTTCATGAATTTGCAACCCATCCCGCATTTTAATTTTCCTCTTTTTTATGCTATTTCTTATTTCAGAGGTCACTTGATATATTATGAGAGTGAATATTTTTATTTTTATCTTTAAAAATACTTCTTTGCTGATTTATTTAACATGTTCAGTACAACAGAGCTTGAGACAAGGGCCAGAAGCCTCCCCGATTTACAGCATAGCATATTTTGAAGAGTCCCTCCTAATCTGTGCTAGAAGACAGACATTTTAGATTCTCACTCTTAAAAAGTTAGACTTTTCATGACAGCGAAAGAGGTACTTACTAAGAGAATATTATTCTCTGAAAAAGAACAAAGATCTGCATTGAAAGAGTAAAATGTCAAAAAAAAGTCTTATATTTCCTTTGTAGTGTTTTGCTTTCCATGAAAAATGATTAAATGAGTCCTCTTTCTGTAGAAAATAAGTCACAGCCTAATACAAATGTGAGTTCCTATTTGCAGATGGTGGTATTATTTTTATGGCATGTGCGATCACAGTTGCAGGCACATTTTATTTCCTTCCAAGCATGGTGTTGCCATACCTATGCCTTGAAAACATAAAGTCTCTATCTTTACTGACTGAGCTGACTACCACGAAAATTTGACATGCCAGTGTGAATGGGGAGGGGGGTGTGAAGGGGAGGAGGGCAAAATGTGGGAAACGGAAAGGCATTTTACCAAAATTTACCAAAATATGACCATGAGTCCATTCTTTTTTAAAGCATCATTTATGTCTCCTTCAGAAAACTGTCCCAAGACTGAAAAATCAAAGAATTTTATTATATTATCTTTTATAATATAAATTTTACTTTAATAAAATTTAATAATCTATTTAAATATTATTTTTTATAATATAAATTTTATTTAGTTTTGTTTTTTGGCAAACTGCAGGAAAATTTACAAATTTTTCATTCAATTTGTGCTAATTTTTTGGAATGCCACCAATATTCAAGACTCTAGATTTACTTATAGGCCTACCTGGTGACTGAAAACCCAGTTCAAATTGTTAGTGCAGCCTGGGCAACATGGCGAAACCGTGTCTTTACAAAAAAAAAAAGCAAAAAAAAAAAAAAAGCAAAAATTAGCCAAATGCGATGGTGCATGCCTGTAGCTCCAGCTACTTGGGGATCCTGAGGTGGGCACAACCATGAGCCTGGGAGATTGAGGCTGCAGTGAGTTGAGATCACGCCATTGCACTCCAGCCTGGGCAACAGAGTGAGGCCATGTCTCAAAAAAAAAAAGTTAGTGAACAAAAATGAATCAGAAATTCAATAATTCAGAATTATATTCTTCTTTTTCTTTTGTCTATTTTTTTTCATTAAAAAACCGAAGCATGGTTTTTAGAGGAAGGAAGGGAGTCAGATACAATAAAACATATTTTAGATCTTATTTGGGAGGGAGAAAGAGTGAGGTTTCTGAAACTGTAATTTTTCTGTGCAATAAACAGTCTAAAAGGATGATGGTATGATTAAATGGATGAAATTCTTTATGTATTAGACTTGCCTTATCCTTATGTTTTCTAAAATTGCTATCATCTCTTTTTAAATCTACTAATGGATATAGGATATACAGAAAATGATAGACTAGAAATGAGCCAGAAAAGAGAGATGGGTTGTTGGAATCAGATGGGTGATTCAGAACTCTATTAATCAATCAGTCTATCAATCAATTATTTAGTTGATTAATACATACATTAAGCAAAATTTACATTGTCTCCTATGAGTCTGGTGTGATGCTGGACATACAAGGTGAACAGGTGTGATTGTTGTCTTCAACTACGTAGTATGTACAAGGCCCACATTAAACCATTTATGGATGTTTTCTCCTCCAAGCCTCAATACCATATCATGAAGAAAGGATTATTGAGCCATTTCATAAATAAGGAGCTTGAGCTTAGCTCAAGTTAGAGCAGGTAATAGGGAGGTAAGCTAGGTTTTTACTACAGTCTAGCTGTCTTAACTTTAAAACCTCAGGTTCGTTTTACACCTCATTTGTTTCATTATCTAAAGAAGTGAATTACTAAGCCTTATTGATAAGATGTCTTCAGAGAGGCAGCATAATGTCATGGTTAACATAACATGCACAGGCTCCAAGTTTGGCTTACTGGGTCAAATTCATGCTTTTCTATTTTAGGGCTGTGACCAAGTTATTGAACTTTGTATTCCTCTCTTTCCTATTCAGTAGAATGGGAGTGTTAATGTCTACTTCTGTGAATGGGAATAATAATTGAACAAGGAGTAAACAAGTTAATAGTTAAGAACACATATTTTGGAGTTAGATGCTGGGGTTTTCATTTCAAGCTCTATCACCAATTAGCTAGGTGACCACAAAAGTCACTTTAATCTCTAAGTATTAATGTGTCAGTATATTGCTAGGCATATAGTGCTGCAAGTGTAAGTTATTTTACAGATGTATATAGATGCTGTGGTTTGAATGGTCCCCCAAATTCAAGTGTTGAAACTCAATCCTTATTGAAAGGTGGGGCCTTTTGGGAAGTGATTAATGGACGAGTGCCTTATAAAAAACCTGGAGGGGACTAGCTTAGGCCGTTTTTGCTCTTCTGCTCTTCTGCTATGTGAGGGCACAGTGTTTGTCCTTCCATTTTTCTACCTTGTGAGGACACAGCAAGAATGCCCCCACCGGACACCAATGCTGGTGCCTTGATCTTGAACTTCCCAGCCTCCAGAACTGTAAAAAATAAGATTCTGTTATGTATAAATTACCCAGTCTGTGGTATTTTGTCATGGCGGCACAAATGGACTAAGACAATATGTAATTTTAAAAATATTATTCTAAAAAGATTAGGGTGAGATGGCCAGCTTCTTCATGCACTATACCAATGGCATACCTGATCCAACCAATCTTTTGTACCCTATGTAAAACACCGCCTCCTCAAGCTCATCTATAAAACCTCCTGCACTTCACTGTGGAAGCAGCAACCCATTTTCTCTTTTCCTTTTATTTATTTGTTTATTTATTTTTTGAGATGAGTCATGCACTGTCACCCAGGCTGGAGCACAGTGGCATCATCTCAACTCACTGCAACCTCCACCTTCCAGGTTCAAGTGATTCTCCTGCCTCGACCTCCTGCGTAGCTGGGATTGCAGGTATGTACCATTATACCCAGCTAATTTTTGTATTTTTAGTGGAGATGGGGTTTCACCATGTTGGCCAAGCTGGTCTTGAACTGCTGACCTCAGGTGATCCACCCACCTCAGCCTCCCAAAGTGCTGGGATTACAGGGGTGAGCCACCACGCCTGGCCTGCAGCCCATTTCTCCAGGACTCTTCTCTGTGCAGAGAACTCTTCTCTTTCTTTCACCTGTTAAACTTCCACTCTGAACCTGAAAAAAAAAATGTTATTCTTCAACTTATTTTTAATCTTATTGTAGAACACCCATTTTTTCAGTTTAAGACTTTTTTTTTTTTTCATTTTAGGACAGAGATTAAGATTAACCTTTTGTTTTAACAGTCTCCTATTTTTTCTATATTTGTGCTCTGATTTCTATTATCATACTACTATTCTAGGTTGAACTTTTAATCAACTCTTGCATAAACTGTTGAAATAGGCTGGTCTCCTGCCTTGAGTTTTTCTTCCCCTGAATCTATCCAGCATACTACTGCCAAATTAGTCTTTTCAAACACCACTTTCATCATTAATAAGCTAAACAGAACTACTCACATGAGTCATGCTTTCCCATATCATGAACTTACTTCTCCTTTTACCACTTCTTTGAATTTCTTTGAATCTCTACCTCTGTAATTGTAGAGAAAAAACTCTCATCTTTGTATTATACTCATGGAATATCTAGGAGTCAGAAGAGCAGTAAATGAGCTAGAGGCAAGAACGAGAACTGCCTTTATTTAGTAAAACATTTCAAGAAATGATTTTGATTATAGAAAGACCTAAGAGCATGTCAAAGATGAGACCGAGAGATGGGTAGAGTTCAACATATATATAAAGATGTGGGAAAGGTTGGAGAAAAAATACTCAAAGTGGGGAGGAAGGGAAATTATAGGCAAGAAAAGGGCTAAGCAATATAATGAATGTCTCAAGCTTTATAAGAGATGATGATAGAATTGAAGGAGGAGAGAAAACAATAAAAGGCTTTTAAGAACAGGATTATGGATTATAGCTAATAACAATGTATTGTATTCTTGAGAATTGCTAAAAGGTAGATTTTAAGTATTCTTACCATAAAAAATGCCAAGTATGTGAGGTAATACACATTGCATATGTTAATTATCTCAATTTAGCCATTCTACAATGTATTCCACAATTTCAAAACAACATGCAATACATGATAAATATATACAACTTGTGTGTGTGTGTGTGTGTGTGTGTGTGTTGTGTGTGTGGTGGGGACTGGGTTTCACCATGTTGATGGCTATCTCAGAATCTTTTATTTATTTATTTATTTATTTTTATTATACTTTAAGTTTTAGGGTACATGTGCTCAACGTGCATGTTAGTTACGTATGTATACATGTGCCATGTTGATGTGGATTTAAAAATTTAAAGAAATTAAAAAAAAACTGCTCTCTGATAGTGAAGTTACACTGTGTGCTATAGTGTAACCCTCACTGTCATACCTTAAATATTTAGGAAATCTCTATTCTCCATTTTAACAATTAAGGTCCTGGCAAGGGATAGTCACTCAAATTTGGTAACCAAGGAGAGTTTTAAAAGTGATTACATAAGAGATATCATCAGGATTTAGGAAAACAAAGAAGGGATAGTGCAGTTGCCTAGACCTCAAGGGGTATAGAAAAGAAGCACCAACTAGAAGGAACCCAGAGAGAGCCTCTCTCTTAGATGGGAAGGCCATTCACCTGATATTATAGGAGCTGTAGGTAGATAAACGCAGGCAATATGCAGCAATCCACCAAGAAGGGAGCTGAAAAAATTAATTCCTTTACGTTTCTTTACCCCCCTACTCTGATCTTGCCAGCATCTTCCATTCACCAAACCCAACTGGAAATCAGTGGGCACGGGAGACCATTGAGTAGAACATTACTTTCAGACTCCCAGGTTACAAGACCAAGTGGATAAAGTGGAGAGTGATTTGGAGATGCACACAGAAAACATCCAACACGTACAAATTGTGTGAGTTATATTTGGGGAGATCAGAGAAAAGAAAGCATGTTCCATGTTTGGGTCAATACATGGTAGACAGAAGGAAGCAGCGTCAAGAATTAAGAAGCAAGACATTGAGAACTTGGCCAAAACTGGAATTAGAAATAAATAGGCACAATGTAAAAACCCCATCAGAGGAGGCTCACTAATTTTCCTCTTCAATTTGAATGGGGATTTGATTCAATGTTATTGGAATCTCAAAAGGTAGAGTGAATCAACTATAATATGGGTTATTTGCTTATTTGTATACATAGCTTGCTTTCTGTATTGTAAATCTCCCTAAAGATAAGAGAGACTGCCCACCTTTATTTCATCCCATACCCCCTAAGACAATGCCTTATATATAGTGTGTGTTCCAAAATTATATGCTAAATGGATTAATAAATGAATGCAATTTCCCTGCTCAGAAAACTTCCATGGCATCCTGAGATTGCCTTTCAATACCCCTAATAGTATTGCTTCAATTCACCTTTTCAGGTACGATGCTATTTTGCTCTAGGTATTTGATTAGTTATTTTATTTTTTTCAATTTTGGAAGAGATGGGTATCTCATACATTGCCCAGGCTGATCTCAAGCTCCTGACCTCAAGTGACCCTCCCACCTTGGCCTCCCAAAAGACATGAGCTCAGCTTGATTAGTTATTATTATTATTAGCTACCTAGACATGCCTTGATTTTTGATATCTCTTTGTCTTTTCTCATTTGGTTTCTACTCACTAACTCTCCACACCTTATTCATGCCTTTAAATGCAGCTCAAGTTTAACTTCAGAGATAAATCCACCACTGACCTTAGTTGCTGCCTCTCAACTTCATATTTGAAAACTTTACTGGTACTGTGGAATTAAAAATATTCAAAACACTTGTCTCTCATTTATCACTTGAAGAAATCAAAACTTGGAGAGGCTAAAATGATTTATTTGTTCAAGCTCTCTAGCTGACCCATCCTAATTACGGCAGGTTTGGATGGTGTCTTTCCCTCAGTTTGGTGCTTTCTAATCAAGTATACCTAGTCCCTATGTAGTTCACACCTTTAATATTTTCCCCAAAGCTAATGAACTGCATGTGCTTACCCAAGATAAGGCTGCATGGCCCAACTTAAATACCAAATTTTTATTAAGTCAGTGTGGTATTAATTGTGCACACATTTATCTTTGATTGATAAAATGGGGAGGTAAATGATTTCATAAAGCATCCAGTCTGCAGTTGCTGTTTGAAAAAAGAAAAAGAAAAGAGGTCCCGATGAAAAGTTTGGGAATCACGGACTGCCCTGTTGTGAAGTGTGGAGAATATTTAAACTGAAAAGCACCTTAGAGTAATTTGATCTAATTCTTTGTTTTACCAGACAGATAAACTGTGGCAGGGGGGCTGAATACCATTGCCTTGATTTGTACAGAGATAATGTTAGAATTAATATCCAGGTGTCTAATTTTAGCCATATCCTTTGTATTACTGTATCCTGCTCTAGAAATTGTTTTAACATAAATGTTGGTCTCAAAAATGTCAACACTCATGAAGGGCAGCGTTGTATAGATGTGCTAGGTAGGAAAACCTGGATCTGTGCCATCTTGACTTGGTGTCACATTAACACTCCATGGTTGGAGAGACCAGTATTTCTAGGTTCTTGCTGCTTGGCACACAGCGTAGGTAAACTGTTGCAGTGATGTAGAGATGGAAGGAAATATCACTGAGCTGGCCTTGTTCCCACAGACATAGTTTAATTGTGCCTGTCTGTTTAGAGAGACAGCACTCACCTCCCTTAAGTTGCTACTGGTTTTTAAAATTATAATAATCTCAAAAGGTAGAGTGAGTCAGCTAAAATATGGGTTATTTGCTTATTTGTATACATATCTTGCTTTCTCTACTGTGAATCTCCCTAAAGATAAGGGAGACTGCCCACCTTTATTTCATCCCATACCCCCTAAGACAATGCCTTATGTATAGTGTGTGTTCCAAAATTATATGCTAAATGGATTAATAAATGAATGCAGTTTTCCTGCTCAGAAAACTTCCACGGCATCCTGAGATTGCCTTTCAAATACCCCTAATAGTATTGCTTCAATCCACCTTTTCAGGTACAATGCTATTTTGCTCTAGGTATTTGGTTAGTTATTTTATTTTTTTTCAATTTTTGGAAAAGATGGGTATCTCATATATTGCCCAGGCTGGTCTCAAGCTGGGCAATATATATCCCTTTTATCCCCTAATGAATTTCTACCTAACACTACAATTATAATTTTCATCAGTACAACTTACATTTTTTTCTGTTTGAATTCTCATTAAATTTTAATGTATATGATTGTACGTTAATCAAGTTGTTTCCAAAATTCTGTTCTATCAATGTATATTTGAGCATCTAACTTTAATATTAACTTCCTGGAGGCTTTTATACTTTCACATGTAAGAAAAAACTGAAACAAGCAGTAACTAATATTAGCTAGTAAATGTGGTTTGAAATGGCTAGAAAAGGTTAGGAAAATGGAGTCCTTTTATCATGTTACATAATGCAAAGTCAAAAGAAACACCATGTTCCTCCTGAGATGGAAACCTCTTGTTAGTTTTCATCACGTATACCTGATTTTGGCTAAGTCATAATACACACTGAGTTAGACCAGAGCCTATTTTTCTTCTTTTTTTAAATTTATGCTTGTATTTCTACAGTTCATATTAGAAGGAAAAAAAACAGGAAATAGAAGTAGTGTGAGTCCTAAACAATCTAAAAGGAAATGGGAAAGCTACCCAATTCCATATTTCATAGTTTAGACAAAAGAAAACATTTTTTTAATATCTACTTAAGAATATTTACACAGTTGATTTAAAGTTATATCAGTTTATGCCCTTTGTATGTTTTAGATAACATTGTTGAATTTCCTCTGACTTAACATGAGATGGACTTGCCTGTGTGCAGAGCTATGCAGGCAGACACTCCCTCCTCCATCCCAGCAAAAGCCATTTATTAAGCAGCTGTTGTTATTAGTTTACAAAAGGTTTTTCAACACTGTGTGCTTTGTGACTTCACCTTTCAGTTTGTTTTGAGGAAAGCCACATTCCTTAGATTCTCCTCTCTTAACTCTCATTAGGCCAACTGGTAAGTTTAGATGATGTCGTTTAGAAAAATTGGTCACAACTAGAATATAAACATAACGTGCAATATTCCTGGCTACCTACAAAGCATATTTTGATACTGAATACAGCAAATCTATGAAATCTGAAATAAAGGAGCTTTGTGCCAAGTCATGCTCTTTAGGCAGCGCTCTGCAAATCTCAGAAAAAGTAGAACCCCAAACAATTTTTTGTGACCTGAAATCGAAGTCAGCAAGGTTTCCCATTCAAGGTGGACAAGTAGCTACCTTTTCAACAATCATATATTTTTTGCAGTCAGACAGACTATTGCAGAGAAGCAATAGATCACCTGTCCCACCTATGGACTGGTGCCAGGAGGTGTCTGTTCCTTGAGCTCAAACATTCATGAATCAAATCTATTTGTATCTTGCTTTATTGACACCCAACACTTTCAGCAAGGTGTGAAAATGGTGTGTGAATCAAGACAAGTTGAAGAAAATAAACCAACATGTACACAATACCTGATACTTTACTGTTACAGATCATGTGGACTTAAGTTAGTGTTATTAAAAATATTTAGGGCTAGGTGCGATGGCTCACTCCTGTAATCCCAGCACTTTGAGAGGCTGAGGCGGGCAGATCACCTGAGGTATAGGAGTTTGAGACCAACCTGACATACATGGTGAAACCCCGTCTCTACTAAAAATACAAAAATTAGCCAGGCGTGGTGGCCCATGGCTGTAATCCCAGCTACTCAGGAGGCTGAGGCAGGAGAATCACTTGAACCTGGGAGGCAGAGGTTGCAGTAAGCCAAGATTGTGCCATTGCACTCCAGCCAGGGAAACAAGAATGAAACTCTGTCAAAAAAAAAAAAAATTAGATATTAGTTACACTCAAATGGGAAAGATACTTTCTAGTTCTCTCTGATAGGAAAAATACATACCATAGCATGTCTGTGGTGTACGTATAATTTTGAAGACTGTAAGTACAACTCATCAATTTGCAAATAATTATGTATTAAAAAATTATTTGTAAATCAATTCTTTGAAGTGAAGGGTACATTCCCCTGTAGAAATAACATTATAAATGCTGTGTACGTTGTCATGACAGTCTTCTAAACCCTATTTAACTCAAACTGTAGCTGCATAGAGCTTGAGTATGGTAAATAAACTACACTTACTTTATGAGAAAACAGATCCTGAGGCACAAAAGATTGAGGCATAATGTCTGCTCATAAAGTAGCCTGGCAAGAGAAATGGGACCTCTTATTTCTGTACCCCTTTCACCAACTCATCAAGGACACTGAGCCTGTTGGGGCTACAGTGATAATAGGGAAAGTACAGAAGATGCATGACTAGAGGTCTCTGATCATGGCCAGGAGAAAAGTTCAGTAGTTTTCAAGGGGAAGTGATTTTCAAGTCAAAGCAACTGTCAAACTTAGTGAAATGGAGTTTCCCTGTGAAAATGCTAACTAGCCACTTGATGTAATATCTTAGATGTGTAGGACCATATTACCTATGATATAGTATGGAAAAAATTTAAATTTTTTCTCTAAGTATTTTTCTGTTTATACCTTTTATTTTCATGCTTGCTTAGTACATAGAACAGGAGGCATGAAATAAAGGAAAACCAAACCAAACAATACATTGAGCCACCACCATCCAGGAGGGCAGTTGATGGGTAATGGGTAATATAGGGTATCATGTAGTCTCCGAGTTGGTCTATTGGAGGTCTCCTTTCCTCTCTAATGCAGGCCCCAATCAGGAGATTTCTCTTCACATTGAAGGGAATAGAATATATCCATGCTTAGAACAGGGATGAACAGCAGGATGAATTCATGCAAAATCCAAGGAGAACAGAATATTGATCATGGGGAACAAAGGGCCCCTATGTTATGCAGCAGGGCTGTATCAATGAACAAACTATAGAAAAGCAACTTCAAGGTAAAAAGTAATAATATAAGAAAGCATAGACGGCCGGGTGTGGTGGCTCACACCTGTAATCCCAGCACTTTGGGAGGCTGAGGTGGGTGGATCACAAGGTCAGGAGATCGAGACCATCCTGGCTAACATGGTGAAACCCTGTCTCTACTAAAAATACAAAGATTAGCTGGGTGTGGTAGCAGGTGCCTGTGGTCCCAGCTACTCGGGAGGCTGAGGCAGGAGAATGGCGTGAACCCGGGAGGTGGAGCTTGCAGTGAGCCGAGATGGCTCCACTGCACTCCAGCCTGGGCGACAGAGCGAGACTCCGTCTCAAAAAAACAAAAAAAAGGCATAGACATTTTGCAAAGCATTTGAGAGGTAAGCAAAGACTGCTTACAAAAGTTTTTTTCAACACTTTGTGCTTTGTGACTAGTTGATATGTAGTAATTTGTATGTAAATTTAACTTTATGCATGTAACAGGGTAAAAGTTCCTCTTATAATAATAAGGCTCTTGAAGGAAGGAAATATTATCGCAATAGAGAACAACAGAGGACAAGAATTGCACAGACACACAGAAGAGGATCACCAGCCTTGTATACAACAGAAATGCTTCTGAAATATTCCCTTAATTATTCTGGCTAAAGACTTTTACTGGTCTCTTATATGAGGATGACTGGAAAATGTGTTAGAACTCCCTTGGAGATTGCAGTATGTACTTATGCTGAAGTTAATGAATTCCAGGCTCTCAACCACTCTACTAATCCTTCCTTCATAATGCCCAGAAGTACAGAATCTAATGAAATTGATATTTGAACTAGGCTGCTTCTATGTGTCTATTATGGTAGGATTTTGAGACCCAGAATAGGAAAAGCCACGTATGTGGAACTCAAATAGAATTTTGTTTGAACAAAGTTTATTTCTGACTGTCTATATTACATGGTACAGTTGTTTCGTCACTTTCAGAGCTGTTTTATTATTCACTCTTGATTCTTACTAAAATACAATACTAGCCAGATCCATTTGTGGGTTCACAATAAACTTGTTTTTTTATTGTAAATTTGAAGCTGTGACTACCCGCTTTTCTACTTGAGTTTTTATAGCTACTATTACCCAAATAATTCAAGTATACCTCAGCTTTTCTTAATTTGCTTGGACAGTATAAGAAGACGACTGAGGTCTGAGTAATACAAGTTAACAAATAGTACTTGTTAACTACACAGCTGGATGTCTCTAGATACTGTTGATTATATAAAATTATGGAAGTATAAAGTGCTGGAGATCTTAGAACAAAAGCTTGTGCAATTTCTCACTAAATGAAGGAATCCTCTTGTAGGATCTCCACTTGAGCTCCTCCCTTCTGTCTGGATAGTTTCTGGGACACTGATGTCCCATGACGAGATGGTTTTACTAGGGCGGGCTCTTTGTGTGTTCACCTAAGGTACTTTCTGTACTTTCTCACTGTGGTCTTTGGTTAGTGTCTTGCAAACTCAGAATGAGCTTTTCATAAAATAAGCCATCACATATTTGTAGATAATTCGTGAAATTATTATTTTCTCCTTTAGGCTAAATGCTCATGAGCCAACACATTTTGGGTCTCTAAAAATTCATTTGACCTTTTAAGAATAAAGTTCAGCTTGTCAATCTCCCTCTTCCACTGGGTATATATTGATACTCTTTTCCACAGGTTATCTGACTTGGAAATTTTAGTACGATAGTCCCTTCCACCAATACGTGGATTCGGATACTGTATCAGCTCATGTAACCGGATAGTACATTTTAGCATTGTTGACAGCTTTATCATATACTGTGGTCAACTGAACGGTCTGGTCTTTTTTCAGATCAAATATTTCCACAAAAGGACTATAGTATCCTGCAATTAAAAAATTAAAAGCAGATTTTATATTTATGTATGATAAATTGCATCTCTTGATTTCATCATAGCATTCATTCCATTAATTGGAGATCTTTTTAAATCCAGATGTAATGTGTTTGGTATATCCCTCCAGAAAAGTGTCATCTACACACTTGATGAGGCTGTCTCCATGTCTTCCTTCAAGTCACTGGTCAACAGCACATGGTCTTGGCTTCCCTCTAGATTATTAATCTATTGATACGTACCCATTAGTTTGGTTACTGCAAAAAATTTATGTCACCATTGACACTTTTCCAAACATGTCAAAAGAATTTGTATCATTACCTTCTTTAATTTAAATTATGATGTATCTATGTCAGTTTTCTATCCACTGTCTAATATCTTTGTTAAAGAAAGTTAATGGGGTTATTTTATCATGACTTTTCTTTTGGAATATATGCTGGCATCACAAATTTTTTCAAGAACCAATACTGAAAACATGTATATCAAACTTACTGAACTCTGGTTCACAGAATCTGTCCTTTCTGTTCTTAGATAACCAGGAAAATGTTTGCTTAGTTTGGAGTTTTGGCATTCCTCCCATCTTTAGTTTTCAAAGATTCCAGATGTTGGTTCTACAGTGAACATGTGTGCCTTGTTTCAGTTCTCTGGGAGGCAATTCAGGTGAGCCAAGAGAAGGGAATTTATTTAAATTAGATATTCTCTGACACATGTTTCACCTTCATTGTGCTCTAGTTCTTTTTAAAACAATTTTTTTTCTCCCCTTTATTAACTGAAGAGTAATATTTTTATTTTCTAATTTTTTTTTTTAGAGACAAGGTCTTGCTCTGTCACCCAGGCTGGAGTGCAGTGGTGCAATCTTAGCTCATTGCAGCCTCGAACTCCTGGACTCAAGCGATCTTCCCACCTTAGCCTCGCAGGTAGCTGGGACTACAGGTGCATGTCATCACACCCAGCTACTTTTTTCTAATTTTTTTTTTTTTGTAGAGATGGGGTCTTGTTGTGTTGTCCAGGCTGGTCTCAAACTTCCTGGTCTCAAGGGATCCTCCTGTCTTGGCATCCCAAAGTGTTGGGATTACAGGTGTCAGCCACTGTGCCCGCCTAGAGTACTATCTTGAAACAGAAAGTGGTAACAAAATACAGGAGTAGTAACTTTTCTGATGTTTATTCATATAATATCTTCTTTACATAGTTCGTCTCTCTTTTAGAGCATTATCTTTCTTGTTATACATTTAAAATTACCCATATTTTTATCCTTTTTTAAAAATGATTTTTGTTTATCTGGGTCTTTATAACTTTTCAGAAACAATTTTGGTAGGCCAGTGACATACGTTGTATTCATCCTTGCTTACATGTCCTCCTCTATATTTCATATTTTTAAAACATCTCTTCAGGTGATTTTCTTTCTCATTTTAATTCTTTGAAATTATGTTGATAGATTGCACTACAATCATTTTTAAGTTTCTGGCAACTGAATTTTGCTTATTTTTCTATCATTTATTTTCTCTCATGAGCTTTATTTGGAGTCTAGCATATGTGTAGTCCTATGCATGATATTCTATTTATTTTTTTCCATTTTTACTTGCAGTGGTAGTATTCTCAATTCCAAGGCAATATGAGCACTAACACATAAGGATTCTATAATTTCCCCAGAAATAACTCTTCTCCTTAGAGGTCAACTGACTTCTTTGCTCCTGAGGCATCCGCTTCAGTTGGGCAGTGGCTCCTGCAAGGAAGTGTGGGTCCCAGCTCTGTGGTGGCCCCTTTCTTCAGGTGACTAAGGCACCAACACCAGACAGACAACAGCCCCTCTTCAGAGGCCTCGGTCTCAGTTCTGCAAGGCCCCTCTTCCAAGCTTCTGAGTTTTACTAACCTCCTCTTGTTTCCTCAGATTTAGGGAGTGGTATCTGTCTCCTACAGTTTCTACTTCCATAATACCTTACAATCCTTTCTGTCAAATCCCCTCTGTTAATATAACTGGCCGACTTCAATTTTCTGAGTGGTACATGCACTACTGATATCAACATGAATTCACTCTTTCTTTATCTCTAAGTCACATTCAAATGAAAAGTAGAAATGAACACATCATCCAACTACCATGGGCGACCAGCTTTGTATCTAGAACATTTAAGTCACCGAGATATCTTCCAGAATTTTTTTTATTCTAAAATTTATTCTTAAGTATGTCAACAAAAAAGAGAAGGATCACTGCGATCAGTAGATTTTGCAAATTTTTTAAAGCAGTTTCTATTCTTTCTCTTGTCTCAGTGTTGTTGTCACCAAACTCATTACTCTGGCTTTTATTCTATGACTCCCTTGAAATAGTTTTCTTCTGAATTCCCTGCATTATTTCTTTATTACTGTCAAGGACAACTTGTTATTCTTAAGATGCTACAAGGAAAAGTTATGTTTCCTTAATTTTTACACCAGTTTGTCAAGCAGTGATAGCAATATGCACTCTTATATGACTGGAGATCAGCTCAGGAGGAAGTCTAACATGAGACAATCTGCGGGTTATTGGAACCATTCATAAAGTGTGCAAATTTCCTAACCTTCTCTGGACGATTGATATTTTAAAATGTTTTCTCACTACTCACACTTACAAGACTGTATGTGTGCCACAATCAATATTTGTCCACAGTATGACCGTGAAAATAACCCTAGACTGGGGCAGTAGTTCCCAAACATTTTTGTTTCAGGAACACTTTATACTCCTAAAAATTACGGAGGATCCCAAAAAGTGTTTTTCTATGTGGGTTATATCTATACATATTTATTGAGTTGGAAGTCAAACTTGAGAATTTAAACAATATTTTAGTTTATTTAAAACTAACACATATCGTAAATTACACCCTTTTATGAAAACTGTGTGTTATTTCTGCTTCTTGCAGATCTCTTTAATGTCTGGCTTTAATAGGAGACAGCTGATTCCCTTACAGCTGCTCTGCATCCAATCTTTTGTAACATGTTGTTTTGGTGGAAGGAAATGAAGACTCCAGCCTCACACTGATATCTAATTTGATAACAGAAGAATCTTTTAGTAACATTTTCAGGTAGTTGTGAGTAGTCTCTTTTGATATTATACAAAAATTCAAGTGATCGTTTCTTAAAGTTCAGTTGCGATGTGAGATCTGAAAGCTTGTTAATGAACTTTATCTACTCTGTACATTACTATCTGCTGGTCTCTTGTACTTTTACCCATCCTCGGTTTGGTAACATGATATATTATTCATTTGGAAACTCTTGATTTGTCGAGTTAATGCAGTCCTCCTAAATGTAGACATATTTTATTATATGTTATTAAAAGCAGCTTTCATTAAAATAGCCGCTGAGTCATTTAAAAAGTCCTTAAGTATTGAGAAGTAATCAGACTCACAGTGGCAAATAGCAGTTTTCCAAAATTCTAATTTTTGCTTGAAAACTTGCATTTTATTATTGGCAATAAGCCTGTCAATTGTTTTTCTTGAAGTAATTGGCTTTTTTCATTTTGAAGACATTATCAGCCAAATGGACAAATCTGCACAATGATAGTTTATCTGCATTCTTTGAAGTAAAAATCGTGTTCCTGAAAAAAAGCCCTGGTTCTGTTTGCAACTCAAAATATTGCACATGTCCTATTACTTGAGAAAACCATCGTACTTTGTTATACAGCAGAAATGCTTTATCTGTGCCACATTACATCACGTAGAATATTTAAAAGATGTAGACTAATGGACCAAGATCTAATAAAATTGATAATTTTTACTGTTTCATGAAGGAAATTCTAAATTGAAACCTTTTTTTTTTTTATGAGAGTGTATAGAGAAGTTGTCGGGTGCCATGGCCTTATGTAGGGCTAAGGCACAAGTAGCTTTGCTCACCTTTGCTTTTGCACCAACAGTGCAAATGTGAACACAATGAAAGAAGTAAAGAACACTTTATATAATAATAAAAACACTGTTGATCTTTCTAACTCCTGAAAAGTTCTCTAGGACCCCTATGGCTCCACAGAATACATTTTCAAGACTGCTGCCCTAGAGCAATATTTTGATTTCACTCACAATTCAGAAACTCTTAGAGGTAAAATACTAATTCATATTGGTTGGTTTTAAAAGCACATGCTTTTTTTTTCTATTTTCAATAATTAGTTTAACCAATATGAATTTTTTTATTTTTAGTAAGAGTGTTATTTAATGCCATATCTCATGGCTCAAATGGTAGTAAATGACCAAAACAGCATAGGAGAAAGTAGCAAATGTACGTTTAGTCTCATCATAAGGAAAGAATAGTGCTAGAAAAATAAATGGTCTTTTTCTATATCATCTGTTGTAAGGACACTTTGCATGGAAAATTGGAAAGACTTTTATGTATGTTTATTCTCATCATGTTTGCCATTTTACCATTTAGCTACTCCACTTGTAAATTTTTATTACTAAAATTGTCTAATCTCATTAAAATGAGTTTATACCAGTAAATGGTGGTGCTTTTGAGTCTAAACAAAAATATACAAATTTCACTTCATTATATTCACGGTAGGCGGCTCACTCAAGCAATATTTTCCCATTCTGACATGTGCTGTCAGGATCTATGGCCTTTTTCAAGAAAGAAAGAAATTCTCTTTGCAAAATAGAGTAAAAACTAAGCTTCTATTGTGAATTTGTAAATTATCCTTTCTTGACACAGACATGAACTGCTGCTATCTTAAATCTTGCACTCCCAAAGGAAAGTGCGCCTTCCCACTGTCTTTTCTTTCTTTATTCTCACCCCTCCGCATATAAATCTAGTCTGCTCATGCTTTCCAAACTGTCTACACTTTTTACAGAATAGCAACAATGGATGAGACTACTGAAAAGATGTGCCATGTTGGTATAGTAGCTATTATTTCAACAATGCCAAAAAATAGCACAGCAAAGGAGATGCAATCTTCCTAGAATTAGTTTTACTTTAAATGAGAACAATCTTAGTAAATCTGATAAATTAACAAAAATAAAACCCTCTGGTTACTTCAGATAAAGTGCAAAGAAAACAAGCTCTTTCAGTTTCCTCATTTCAAGTGAAGTTCACAGGGGAATTATTTGACTTTACAACTTTATGATATGTTTGATGCATGTTTAGTACTTTGTGTATTTTTCATTGTAACATTTTAAATGACTGTTAAGGAGTTAGAGTGACCATCCACAGCACACATGGAAAAATGCTGCTTAGAAGCATGGGACATTAATAAGTGAACTGATATTTATATCTTAGAATTTGTTTACTTTTTTGAGAATCTCATTAGAAACCTATGCTGGGATATAAAATTCTTTAGGCAGATTTCACTAAGTAGAGCCAATTGTCCTTTGTTTCTTTTGCTGAACCCAGTATTGCATAAAACTGCCAATGCACAACCAAGCTGTAGGCTGATGGAAAACAACATCAGCCAAGAGATTCACCTAGAAGCCAGCTAACGGAGCTGGGTTCCCTTTTGGTGTGAAGGCATCAGGAGACCATCAGCTCTAGAAATAAAACTGAAAAAAAAAAAAAAAGAAAAAGAAAAAAATAAAAAAAACTCTGGCAAGCCGTGTGGAGAAAGACTATGGCTGACAACACATAACTAGTCTTTATCTTTCCAAGGTGATGTGAGAGTTCTTAATTCACTTTTATCTTTTGCAGATGCCCAGAAAATAGTTCTAGGCATTTTGAAATCATCGCTAATAGAATAACAATACATACAAGTAATATGGTGCTACATTTTGAATGGCTGTTAGTAAGACAAACAGCTCCACAAAGTCAATTCTCTCCTTAATTCCCACTCTCCTAAACATTTTGCGTTAGTCTTTCTTGTTCTCAGTACCTTACATAATCACATTTGCATCCCATCTGTCCCTACCCCCACCGTGACTTTTCCCTCCATTTAGAAGGGAAAGTAAAGAAAAATATTTTCTTACCAAATTCTTTTGCTCTCTCACTTTTTCTGCATTGACACAGCAACCAAGCCAGCTGTCAGCAGAGGCTGCCTGGTGCTTTAGAAATGTGTATCAGCAGAACACATTCTGTCCTTGTGCCAGGGCAAATTAGAGGAGCAGCCAGCAGGGTGGTTACTGGTTCTGGTAAGGAGAGAAGAGTCTACTCAGCACTCACTTTGCTATCCCTGCCCATCTGCCCCTTTCCGTCCTGACTTCCTGCTTGCAGGGATCCTTCTTTCACCTCTCTAGGGCTAGTGCTATGGAGCTCTGAATTCACCAGTTATTATATTGATTGTGAGGTTCCAGTGCTCCTCCTAACCTGCAAGAAATAATTAGAACCCGCTCCTTCTTAACCCTACACCACTAATTTTCAAACACAGGTGTGTTGTGTAAAGTGTGAAGCATCTGAGACTTTGTAGGTAGGCAAGGGATCTTCATTTTTAATAAATATAAGGTAATTTTAACTAAAATAATCTCAAGATTAATTTTGAGAAACATTTTAGAATTGTATTTCCACCTCTTCTTAGGGCATCATGCAACCTTGGATATGGGGAAAGGAGGACATTGGAAAAACTTCCAAGTGAATCTGATTCTGGACCCGTCCTTGACAACCATTTCTCTAGACCAGGAATCCTCAATTCTGGCTCTACCATAGACTCAGCTAGGGAGGGCTTTTTGTTTGTTTGTTTGTTTTTTAATGTAGATACCCAGATCCATCCACCCCCAAAGATTCTGATTTACTAACTATTGGTATTTTAAAAAAATCTCCCCAAGTGACTCTAATATATAAGTCTCAAGTAAAGGTTCTCAAAGTGTGGTTCCCAGATCACCATCACTTGAGAACACGTTAGAAATGCACATATTCAGACCCATCCCAGATCTACTGAATCAGGAATTCTGGGATTGGAACCAGCAACCCATCTTTAAAGACCTCAGGTGATTCTAATATATGCTAAAGTTTGAAAACCACTGCTCTAGACCACACTTCAAACTTAAAAAAAAAATAGATATTTAGATAATACAGTTGAAGCTTAAACAACATGGGTTTGAACTGCAGAGATATTTTTTCAACTACATGTGGATGGGAAATACAGTATTTATGGGATATGAAACCTGAGTATATGGAGGGCTGACTTTTTCCATATGTAGACGCCAACTGCGGGGACTTGAGTATATCTTCCATCTCTTCCATGTTAGTATAATATTTGCACACATATACCTTAGCAAATAATCTAATGCCATTCCTAACATAATGGTTGATTTGCTATAGGAAGAACATTTAATTAATTACAGTGATAGAAAATAATATAACCTCCCCACCAAGAGACGTAGGATGCAGTTAACCTTGCTACTCATTACTGTATCACGTTTAGTGTCAGCATTCTTCTAAAATAAATGTAAGAACTTAAAAAAATGAATAAGATGCTGAAAGAGGATGAGCACAACTTTATAGCATTTCTCCTCTCTCCCCCAATATTACATGGAAAGGGTAGAAAATATGGCATTCAATACATTAAGCAGCTTTCTAAATGTGGCTTCCTTTCAAATTCATTTTAAAGTTTAATAAAGTTGTGACATTTATTTGGCAGTTATGCAGTAAGATATTTTTATATACCAATGCAGATTCTAAGAGTATACGAGTATCAAATTCCTTAGTCTTTATAATAAATAACATTTGAGGTAGGTATGGCTACAATATAAAGGAGGGAAGCAAGACGAGGAGAGATAAAGTAATTTACCCAAGATGACCCAGCTATCAAGTGGCTGAGCCTATGCCCTTAGTAACTACATTATACAGGCAAAATCAAAGCTGTAGGTTGGTTCTTTAATGTCTTAAAACTTTATTTTGGTCAAAACCACTTTTTCTCCATGACCTACATTTTTCTTCTTATTTCTCTAGTGTTTCTTTTTGCATTTGTTTCTAATTTTTCATTGTTTTTTGGGGAAAATGTTTTATGTCACTTCTGTTTATGACATACATTATGATTTTTCTGTTTTTAATCGGTTGGGGTAAGTAACTGAAAAAAAAATCTGCCCTTTCAATCACAGGATGTTTTGAATCTATTGTTTTAACTAAGTTGAGATGTTATTTGCTTAAGTAAAAAGAGGTAAATGTATTTCATTTTCAAATTTTCCAAGGCAATGTTAGCAGATTCCTCTACTTCCGAGAAAGATGAATTTGACTATTGGAATAAAGTCTCCACCGAATTTAATCATTTTCCCAGGATTTGTTTTTCATATTCTTTATCACATTGATAGGTTTCTACATGTTGTGGGTTTGGCAAGGTATTATATGGAAGGGCCAGAAAGCTAATGTCTTGATATTTCTGTGTCAAAACAGTCAGAGGAATTCAAGCTGTCAGGTGTCAGAGAAAGTCTACACCTTATAAATTCTTGGCCCAGTTTTGTAAACCTAGCACTTTTGAATAAACCTCCAGTTTTCTCATTTATGATGAACAATGTGGTGTTTTCTTGCACCATAGTTTACATTTTTCAGAAAAAAGGAAGGATGAAAACAAGGGGAGTAAGAGACGGGTGTTTTCTAAAATTCTAAATTGAGTACATAATAATTAGGAGATATATCAAAAGATTAAAACTGACTAGATGTTACTGAATATTATGAATAACTTAATAGGTCTTATTTCTGCTGCTTTCCGACAGAACTGAGGATGGAGAAGTTTATGTGGACCAGTCAGGGTAGTTAGTAAGAGAGTTGATTGATCTAAGGGCCTATATTTTCAACCTCTGTCATTTTTTACCCCTCTACATTTTTATTTCTTGTACCTCTGGGCACAAATAAGATCTACAGGGCTGTGCAGGGCTGGGCCTAAGCTGGTTGGAGGCCCCACATTTGGGGCAGATCCTCAGGTGTTCACTACTCTGCTCTTCTGTATTCAGTCCGGTGGTGCTTGTGTTGAGCCATTTGTAAATCCTGGTGTAGGTGAAAGTGCCTGATGTGTAGAGGGTATAGTGTCTTGGGTGTAAATCCTGACTTGAAACCACATTGCTGCATTACTTCAGAAAAATGACTTAACCCCTCAACCACTCATTTTCTTCATTTATAAAACTAAAATACAAATATCCACCTTATAAATTTATGACGAGTCTATGATTAATAACACCAGCCGCAGTGATAACATTAACAATAACAGAACAATGCAGTAGCCAGAACCTCTTCTGAAATGCCAAGCACAATATTAGCTCAACGAACATGATCTGGTATCTTCGACAACTTCCCACATTGCTAACAGAAGATAGTCAGGATATCGAGCAACATTAGATAAAGTTTTCTGCACCAGCAGATATTAAAGAACAATGTTTGAATCCCTGAGTTGGGTAAGGTTAAAACTTTTACCCAAATTTGTATTTTTGCAACCTCTATTAATTTCTAGTGGGAGTTATGCAAATGTCTCAAAGGATTGAATCTGGCCTTAAATCATTAAAATTTGTGTGTCTGTAACTCCTTTAAGTGTTTTAGTATGACATTGGCTGTACTTTGGGATAGATCCATGCTTTTCAAGGCAATGTTAGGCTGCATGCCTAACCTCAGTGAACACAAGTGGCCAAAGGCCTGCACATTGTTAGGAATCCTAATAGAGTTTTATACAAAAATTTTCATGGTGCTATCAGTATTTCATCAGTAGTTGGACAATCTGGTTTTTATCAATTCAGATACACAGCTTATCTGTAGACAGCCAGAAAGTGAGCAGAATATCTCCAGGAAAAAAAATTATACTTTCAGATTAATTCTTTCTTGGAAAACAAAAAATAACAGGAGTTAGTAATTCATGGCCAAGGAATGCAAACACCAGAGAATCAGCCATATTGGGGAAAAGTAAAAGAATATTCAATGTATTGCTTTCTTAAGCTTACTGCAAAATGGCACTTGATAAAGTTGTGTCTGGGGCTGACTTTCACGAGACATGCTTTACATTCTAAGTGATGAGAACAAAGGTTAAAAACTTTTATCTGTATCCTTTTCACTAGCGATGCTCCTATTGTTTTGAAGTGTTAAACGTTAGCTATTACCACACATCTGCAAGTGCAGGGTGTAGAAGATTAGCTTGTTTAAATCAGCCAAAAAGTTGGTGATGCACCCTGATGACCCACATCTGTTCTTCTTCTTGAGCCAATAATGTGCATGAGTCAGAGAAAAACACACTGGTTCAGTCAACAGCAGCTCTTTTTCTTTATTTTAGAAATGACTGGGACTTAAGAGCTGGAAATGGCTTAAAAATATGTATCTAGTCCTTTCCCTGCCCAACGGCAAGCATATGGTACACAGTATTTTCATTATGAACCATATCCTAGAAAAAAAAATTTTACAACTTCCTCGAACACATTCAAGTGTCTAGATTCCACACATTGTAATTTATCAGTTCTTTCTTTTGCCACTTTATCTAAATTTTTACTGCTGACATCACTCTACTTTGTGCTGAAGAGATGGAGTCTCGCTCTGTCGCCCAGGCTGGAGTGCAGTGGCCAGGTCTCGGCTCACTGCAAGCTCCGCCTCCCGGGTTCACGCCATTCTCCTGCCTCAGCCTCCCAAGTAGCTGGGACTACAGGTGCCCGCCACCACGCCCGGCTAATTTTTTGTATTTTTAGTAGAGACCAGGTTTCACCGTGTTAGCCAGGATGTCTTCTATGTTCTTTAATGCTATCACTGACTATGGGGTCTCAGCATGGCATTTAAATCATCATGGTGGCACATTTTTGGTAAAAGAAATATGACTATCTCTTTACAAAAACATATAGTGTTCACTAATGTGGCCTCCTTATGTGTCCTTCGAAGCTCTTTTATATCTATGAGTGTGTGGACAAATGAAATATACAGTGGAGAATAGTAGAGACTTTGCTTTGCATTTTTCTTGCTCCCTAGAACGAACAGAATTCTTCGTTAGGGTTTGTGCTCCTTTATGTGACATCATCCCACAGTGTACAAGCTTTGTAGCCTAGGGAAGGGATGCCTCCAATACCTTTCCTAAAAGTAGATGAATGAGGCCGGGCACGGTGGCTAATGCCTATAATCCAAGCACTTTGGGAGGCGCAGGTGGGCGGATCACAAGGTCAAAAAATCGAGACCATCCTGGCCAACATGGTGAAATCCCGTCTCTACTAAAAATACAAAAGTTAGCTGGGCATGGTGGCCCGTGCCTGTAGTCCCAGCTACTCGGGAGGCTGAGGCAGGAGAATCGCTTGAACCTGGGAGGCGGAGGTTGCAGTGAGCTGAGATCTCGCCACTGCACTCCAGCCTGGCGACAGAGCAAGACCCCATCTCAAAAAATAATAATAATAAAATAAAAAATTTAAAAAAGATGGATGACTCTGAAGTCCTAAGGTTGTTTGTACAAGACTCTCTTCTTTTAGAAGCCTTAAATTAATATTTACTGAAAAGGAAGAAAAAGATGCACAAATGTGGATATAATGCATATATGGAAAGGAGGAGGGAATTTTCCATACCTAAACACAGTTCCTAAATTTGATACTAAACTTAAATAAACAAATGATCCAAAAATGACAAGTGTGAAAATAATGGCACCTGTTTGGGCTGAGAAGGTATGGTCTCAGCTCACTTTTCCCATGTCTTCTGCTTCCTGTGTCCAGCATGTTCCCCAACCTCCTTGAGTAAATTATTAGAAGGGCTAGTGGAAAATAAAGGATAGGTGAAAAATGAAGCCAAGCTCCCAGGAAAAGTATTTACTCCAATCAGCTTCCACTCTCATGAGCAATTACACTGAAGCTTTCATTTATTTGCCATTGGGCTTAAGGCATGCTATGTCACAGTTATAGAATAATTCATATACATTTAATATAAAGATAGTTTCTGTTTCATTTGTTGGTAACATCTAGATATTATTCTTGGTAATTTTTTTTTTGTTTTTTTTTGAGACAAAGTCTAGCTCTGTCACCTGGCTGGAGTGCAGTGGTGCAATTTCAGCTCACTGCAACCTCTGCCTCCCGGGTTCAAGCGATTTTCCTGCTTCAGCCTCCTGAGTATCTGGGATTACAGGCAGGCACCACCACGCCCAGCTAATTTTTCTATTTTTAGTAGAGACAGGGTTTCACCATGTTGGTCAGGCTGGTCTCAAACTCTGGACCTCGTGATCCACCCACCTCGGCCTCCCAAAGTGCTGGGATTACAGGCGTGAGCCACCGCGCCGGGCCTATTCTTGGTAATGTTATATAAGTGAATCAGGGTTATTTTGGTTTGTCAGTGATGGAAATTCAATTCAGTCTTAATCTAAACATGAACTTATTGGCTCACATGATCAAAAAGCCCAGGAGGTGGATATAACTTTAGTTATGACTCCTCCAGACATATATTCTCAAACAGTGTCTTCAAGAATCTCTGTCTTTGTCTTGGCTCTAGGTGAGCTAGCTCTCTGGGGTCTGTTTTTTATCATCCTAATCATGAAGGTTCTGTCCTCCCAAAGGCTCAACTTCCTCATATCATCACCTTGGATTTAGGATTTCCACATATACATTTTGGGGAGAATCAAGTGTTCAATCCAAAGCATTGCACAAGTTAAGAACAAAGTTTGTCACAAGACTTCTTCAGTTTCAGATGCCAGCCACAAATTTGAGTGCCTCCAAACTACCCTCACCTCTTCCTGGCTGGCTAAAAATCCAGGGCTTTTTACACCCACCTCAGGTTCAATAATTTGCTACAATGACTCAGAACTCACTGAAGGTGCCATATTTGTGATTATAGTTTTTTGAGTAAAGAATATAGATCAGAAACAGACAAATGGAGAGAGGCATAGGGCAAGGTTAGGGTGGAAGGTGAGAAGTACACAGTTCTATGCCCTATTCTCCTGGAATCCAGGCATGTCACCCTCCTCCATATCAATGCGTTTACCAACCAGGAGTCTCCAGTGAGCCCTAGTGTCCAGAGATTTTATTGGAATTGTATTTTGCAGGCATGATTGATTAAATCATTGGCCATGTGATTGGACTAAATCTCCAGTCATTCTCCCCTTCCCAGAGGTTTAGTTGGTGCGAAGTTCCAATGCTCTAATCACATAGTTGGCCTTTCTGGTGACCAGACCCCAACCTGAAGCTATTCAGGGTCCCACCCTGAGTTGCCCTATTAACATATAAAAGACTCTTCTTATCGCTTAGGAAATTCTAAGAGTTTTTGAAGCCTTGTGCCAGGAATGAGCAACAACAACCAGATATGTATATTTTGTATTATACCACAAACACATTCTTCTAATTTCTGAACTTTGTATGTGACATGGTCAGGAGAGGTTAAATTGGTACACTTTTTTTTTTTTTTTTTTTTTTTTTTTTGAGACAAAGTCTCACTCTTGTCCCCAGGCTGGAGTGCAATGGTGCGATCTGGGCTCACTGCAACCTCCACCTCCCGGGTTCAAGTGATTCTCCTGCCTTAGCCTCCTGAGTGGCTGGGATTACAGATGCCTGCCACAACACCAGGCTAATTTTTATATTTTTAGTAGAGATGGGGTTTCACCGTGTTGGCCAGGCTGGTCACGAAAATTGGCCCACTTTTAGTGAGAAAATTCTGCCTGGATTCCAAGCTAAAAATTGTTCTTCCATTAGGTAGAAATGTGGATGTCATGACATTTCTGCTGAAATAGCTACCTAGTCTTCCTTAGGTCAGGAACTTACTATGTAACCCTTTCAGGATATACTTTCAGGTGAGATGAAAAACTGCTTCTTAAAATTAAGTATTTATGTTTTATTGTAGGAATTGCATGTTTTAAGTTACTCACTAGAGGTAAAGCCTTAACTGATATTTAAATGCTTCTTTGGCCTCTGTTATATATAAAATACTTCAGATGCAAATTAAAGTGAAAAAAATCAGTTTCTCTTTTCTCTAGCTCTGAAGTATGGGTTTAAGAGCTGAGTAATAGTATATGTCACTCGTTGTCAAACTTTATTCTCATCCAAACAGAGCTATTCTTGTTGAACTATAAACTGAAGTCCTTCACAGAACCTCAGGATTTGGATTAACACAGCACAAAAAAAATTACCAATAAAGGATACATTACAAAGAATTTTACAAGGCAAAACACAACTGACTAAAATAACTAGGATAGACAAAGTATATGAGAACAGAGATATGAGAGAGAGACTGTAGAAAGCTGAAGTTTCCTGTGAAGCCTACTCTGGATAAACAAAAATGAATAAAAGCCTTCTGTGTGGGGGGGAATAAAAGAAGTTATAAAATGTGTTTCAAGACACCATAGTTTATTCCCCATTTTAGCTGGAGCATAATGTATATATAGATGAGTAATAATTTATGGTATTAAGATATTCTATCTGGTTGGCAAAGGGGGGAGTTGAAGAGTTTTGTTTTGTTTTGTTTTAGAGGGGAATTGAATGTTTTTAAGAGGGAGACTTGTAGGATGGATTGGGGCATATAAGACTTGTAGGCTAGATAACAGTTTTGGCCAGGTGCGGTGGCTCACGCCTATAATCCTAGCACTTTGAGAGGCTGAGGAGGTAGATTGCTTGACCCCAGGAGTTCAAGACCAGCCTGGGCAACATGGCAAAACTCTGTCTCTACTAAAAATACAAAAAATTAGCCAGGTGCGATGGCGTGCACCTGTAGTCTCAGTTACTCAGGAGGCTGAAGTGGGAGGATCACCTGATCCTGGGAGGTAGAGGCTGCAGTGAGTGGAGATTGTGCCACTGCACTCTAGCCTGGGCGACAGAGAGACACCATGTCTCAAAAAAAGAAAAAAAATTAAAAATTAGAAACAGTTTGAAGGAAAATTGAAAATGTTTAGGCAGGAGATAATTTCAACCAAGCGTGATAATAGATATGGAAGGAAAAGTAGAGACGGACATTGTTAACTTTGAAAAGGATGTAGTCACAGCAGTTGACAAGAAGAAATGAAGAATAACTTAGGTGAAAATACCAGAAACTTGAGAAAAATATAAGATCACATTTGGCTGACATCCAATAATACTTTTTTAGGCAAAAGAAGAGTCCATTAAAATCAGGAGGCTCTTCCTTTGTAATGAAATACTTAGGTTTATATACTACTTGGAGAAAATCAAAGGAATTGATTCTATTCACCCATGTATTTAAGTTTTTAAGAAGATAAGATGACTCAAGAATGTATTGTAACCACAATCTCTTTGATAATCTACCTTATTGTTAAAATACATGACTGCATATCAGTGTTACACATGGAAATAAAGACGTGACATTGCAGTACCAAAGAAGCTTCTCTTTATGTACAGTACTTTGTGGAGTGTATAGAACACTAAAGCCACATCTGGACAATACTTGCTTTATGAGGCCAATTAGGTAAGCAAACATTGTGATGGCATTCTTACAGCTGAAAAGCAGATTTCAAAATAAAACAAAACAGGAAGGCAAGTTTAAGGTAAACATTTTCAGGATGAACACTTATTTCAAACATTGCCCTGAAACTCCCCAACAGAGTTCAGCCAGCTGAAATCTTTTGCACATTGCTCCATTCTTGGCTTCTGTGCAGCACCCTATATTGAGGCTGTCTACAGGAAGTCATTGATTCAAAACACTTCGGTCAAACACTTTTTTCGAGGCACTAGCCAAATAATTTTTTGTTAAAGCAAAAATATTTTGCGGATAGACTCATTGAAGTACTAAGCACACTGCAGTCTGTGGCTTCTTTTCCCTGAAATCTGAATGAATTGAACAGTCTGGTCTATTTATGGTTAATTACTAGAAGCTTAAGGTTAATTACTATGTATTCATACTATTAATTCCCTTCACAAAGAGCTATGCTGGTTGGTTTACCACATCTAACAATCAGTTTCCACGAGTAGTCAGCCATCCAGCTAACCCAAGAACCAAGTGAGGAAGAGACAACCAAATCACTGGCTGTTTGTGATTGTTTTCATTCTCGGGCCTGTTTTAAGGATGAGAGAAACTGATTTTCTCCTATTGTTTTCTGGAAGAGTTTGAGATTGTCACATAAAGTCTTTGTGTTCCTGATGAATAAGGACATTTTTCTTACTTTTAGACTTCAAATTTCCCTTTTAACTTCTTATGTAGAGTTGGAAGCTTCACTGTACAAACTGATTTTATAATTGTGAGTAACTTGACTGACGAGGATAAGCATTTTTGGGCTCAGAAACCAATATTCCAAAATATGGTGCTTTGATATGCTGAACTGAAGGAGCTTCACGATCTGTTTGACCTTCTCCCAACTCATGTCTTTCAATTCCCTGTCTCTCCTGAGAATGGAATAATCACTCCATTTTAAGGTCAGCTGGTTAGCAATCTTAATTCCATCTGCAACCTTAATTTCCCTTTGCCAGGTAAACTATTTACAGGTTCTAGGAATGATGACAGGGAGTGACCTTTGGGAGGTCACTATTTGGCCTACCACAGTCATGAATGTATTTAAAAAAAATATGGCCCAGGCATGGTGGCTCACACCTCTAATCCCAGCACTTTGGGAAGCGGAGGTGAGCAGATCACCTGAGGTCAGGAGTTCGAGACCAGCCTGGCCAACATGGTGAAACCCTGTCTCTACCAAAAATACAAAACTTAGCCTGCTGTGGTGGCACGGACCTATAATCCTAGCTACTGGGGAGACTGAGGTGCGAGATCACTTGAACCAGGAAGCGGAGGTTGCAGTGAGCCGACATGGCACCACTGCACTCCAGCCTGGGCGACAGAGTGAGACTGTCTCAAAAAAAATTTTTTTTTGAAAAAAAAGAACTTTTAATGTATTCGTTGTCTTTCTACTTCTACTTACTCTCCATTCATTAGCATGTATTTGTTGAGTATCTGCCATATATACAAGGTAAAATTCCAGGCTTTGGGGATTCCTGAGAACAATGAAAACATTCTGTATTCCCACTGTAGTGGGGAGAGACTGGTAAAATGGCAATTGCTGTATAACTAATAAACACTTGATAGGTGTTTCATCCAGTCTTGTTGATCATGGAAGATTTGATAAAGGAGAAGGATGAATCAAGTATGAGATTTGAGAGGTAAGTGGTTTTAACAAGATGAAGGAGTCAGTGCAGGAGGGAAGAAGGAGTTTGAAACAGAAGAAATAAGAAGTGCGCATGCTTGGAGGTGTGAAAGAGAGTGGGGGATGTTGGTGGAATTGCAAGTAGTTTCCTACGGCTGGAAGGAAGACTGAGGTGGCATAAGAGTGAGAGAGCCTTGAAATTCAGCTGGATAGTTAAGTAGGGGGCAGATTTTAGTGACTTTTGGGAAGGTGGTTGGTGACCTTTAGAGATGGTGCTTGTACTTGAACCAAAGACAATTGCGAATTCTCAAATTCACAATTCCTATTATACTATAAAGTGTAAAAGGAATTGAAATTACATTATACAGTATTACACTATTGCTATTACACTATAAACAGATTCATTGAGATGTGAGACATGGAGAGATTTTGCCTTAGTACCCAAAAGCACTTCATTGTGATGTGAGTCTAAGGGGTACAGTATGAGTGATAGCAGTAGAGTAACGCCAGGATATTTCAGGGCTGAACGTAAGTCACTTTTATGTATTTAATGGCCTGCTATAGCTCCAAATTCCAATAGTAATAAAGGACTATGAAACGGCCTTTCCCATTGTTTGTTTAAACATAATTTTTAGCACCTTCATCGTGTAGTAAAGTCCATTGTAGAAAATAAGTAATTAGTTTCCTTCTTATATTTGCATTCAAGATGATCAAGTCAAATTATTTTTTAATAAGTGTAGTGTGAATATAACACGTTAAATAAAATCCAAAGTTAATATAATACTTTAATTACAAAAAGCTATTATTTGGGAAAAATAGTCAGTATTTCGGGGGTCTACTCACATCATACTAAATTCAACAAATTCTTCTTCTCTTTTTTTTTGAGACAGAGTCTCACTCTGTCACCCAGGCTGGAGTGCAGTGCTGTGATCTGCACTCACTGCAACCTCCACCTCCTGAGTTCAACCTCTGCTTCCCGTGTAGCTGGGATTACAGGTGTGCACCACCATCCCTGGCTAATTTTTATTTATTTATTTATTTTTGTTTGTAGTAGAGAAGGGGTTTCACTATGTTGGCCGGGCTGGTTCTGAACTCCTGACCTCAAGTGATCCACCCACCTCGACCTCCTAAAGTGCTGGGATTACAGGCTTGAGCCACCACACCAGGCTTCAACAAATTCTTATTAAATTTCTACTTGTGTGTATGTGTGTTGCTTAATGTGACTTTTCATATAGTTAAATGTTCAAACTGAAGTTTAGTCATGGAGAAGATTATTTTGTGGAGTATCTAGAGTTTTTATTTCTCTAGTTCCATATATTCATTTTATTTAACAGATATTTATTGAGCGTCTGTGTTTTTATTGTTTCTGCTGATTGTTTTTAATTCATGTAATAAACAATGAACAGTAACTATGTACATTGACCGCACAGCTTAGTTAGGGAATCAGGCATGAACTGGAGGAATAAAACGGACAAATAAACCCCACTTAGGAATCATTAACACTCATTTAAAGACATGGTCAGCAGGAAGAAGATTAACACAAACACACATTTATTACCCTCCATTTTTTATTATTTATCTATTATACTCATTTATATATTCAAGCCTTCCATTAAGAAAGACAATTGTTAAGTTTTCCTAGTCTTTTAATTTACCAAGCTGGATTCAGGTTGTATTTCTGTAGTTAGGAAACACTTTTAAATGACCGTAAATCATGTTTAATTGTGTGTCTTAATTTTCTTTCCCTATACTTGAAAAAATCCAATTCTGAATATATTTCATTGACTTAAAGCAGTTCTATATCATTATATCATTTATATATAATATATAAAACTGGCAGGTCTTGTGACGAAAACTAATGAATACTAATCTTGTAATCTATATGCCCTGGAGACAATTCTATATAAGTCAATATAAGCCTATATAAGACAATTGTATATAAGTTTTTCTTATATACAATTAATACCTTGTGTAATTTTCAGACAGCTTAAGTCCATTGATCACCATTACAGGCTAATCTAATTTAATTCATTTGCTCAGTTACAGAAGTATGCACACATAAAACGATGTTGCAAGCACCATTTGCTTTAATTGCATCATTTGTTCTTCTATACAGTTACATTATACAGAAGCCTGTGGTTCCTGAGACACTTGGCCTGATTTTAAGAAGTTTTAAGATGGAGTTTTCTTGATTATGTTGAACAAAGCCTTTCTAAACTAGAAGAATCAGCTTGCCTTCATGTTTACTGAATTTCCGTTCCATGATAATTCAATGCATAAAATTTACAGAGCTTTCAAAATAGGGAAGAATTGAAAATATATTTATAATTTATGATTTGCTTGGCAGGATAATTATTGTTCTGTTCTCGGTCATGGAATATGTGCAGTAACACTGATAACACGAAGATATATTTTCCCAATAAGACTTTTTGATATGTTGCTAAATGACTATTTGCTTTTAAAGAAAGGGGAGAACAACAACCAAAAAACTAATCCTCTAGTGTTTTTGTTTTCTGTTCTAGTATATTATTGTCAGTTTTAGTTTAACCTTGACAGAGAAAGCATACACTTCTTTGTGACCACTCTGTCCTATTTGCTTATAGAGTATGGGAAGGGGGAGTCTGTTTAGATGTTATCCAAGTTCACGGAAAAAAAAAAAGTTAAATGTTTTAATCACTGTATCTAATTGTACTAGAAAATAAATCACTGAAAGCAACGTGAGAAGTTTTTCAAACCCAATCTAAAATAAAGACTGGTAATAAGAAAACAGGAAACTCCCTGGAACATAATTTAGTAGTAAGTCAAGATGTGATTTAGGACTTGTAGGTCCCAGCCCTGGAATGACGACTGCTTTTCTCTGATTATTTCCGTGCTTTAGTTTCCTCGACTACAAATTGTTAATAGCATAGACTACTTCAATTACTCTGAGGCCGTTAGAGTCCAGTGCCCTTCTCAGAACTGATCAATTAGCTACACTTATTAATGGAGGACCAGTTGATTCTATTTATCATACTTACTCACTTGGCTGGGAAACATTACAATCAGTTCACACACGATATTTGGCCATATAGGGAACTAGAACTTTTAAGAGTCATAATGACCTCTTTATATTTTCATACTTTGAAAGATGTTCTTGACATTCATCTAGAGCATTTCTTACCATGAATTCATTATTCAAATAAATATGGTGTTTACATTTACTTGGTTATAATTAGCCATAGTTGCTTTTATAGCAATCATGACCGTAACTGTACAATGTTTGTACATTAAGAATCAACTTTCTGGAAAGTTTGGATCATTAAGAATCAACTTTCTGGAAACACAGGAATTAGCCATCAAAACGGCATAATTTGTAAGATAATATGCAATTTTCTATTTCATGTTGGCTTTGGAAATCAGTTCTTCCTTTATTTGGATACATAAAAATAAACAAAATTTTACAATTCTTTGACAATCAAAATAAGAAATATTTTGTTTTTGTTTTTGCTTTGAGATGGAGTTTTGCACTGTCGCCCGGGCTTGAGTGCAGTGGCATGATCTTGGCTAACTGCAACCTCCGCTTCCTGGGTTCAAGCAATTCCCCTGCCTCAACCTCCCGAGTAGCTGCAATTATAGGCGCATGCCACCACGCCCAGCTAATTTTTTGTATTTTTAGTAGAGACTAGGTTTCACCATGTTGGCCAGGCTGGTCTTGAACTCCTGACCTCCTGATTCGCCCCCTGACCACATATCCACTGTGATTTGGACCATCATATTTCCCTAGGAAATTTTATGAAGAATTATCTCCAAGGCATATAGATTAGATTAGTATTCATTGGTTTTAGTCACAAGATCCTGCCAGATGGGATACCAAAATAACTTGAATCCTATGCCTACAACCTGTTTAATGTTCTAGTAATAAATTACTTACTTTTATTGGGCACGTATCATGATTCCACTTTTGGAAAGACAAAAAATTAAATAACATCACAAAACAAATTTTGTTTACTGGGTTTCTTCTGCCTATGTCTTCTCTTATTTATTAAAATGTTCTTTAATCTTAAATCCTCATCCCTAAGAATAAAATAGGGCTTCCTGGGCATATTTTTAGTATATGATTCTTGATAGTTGCTATGTCTTATGGTAATTAGATACTGCTTTGCCTTTTTTGGAATAGAAACTCTATCTCCATAAAAGTCATGTCAAATATTTGAGCTCAATTCTATTTTGGATCCCAACAAGATCTATGTGTCATTATGTGTCAGATCCCTCTAAAAAGATCTGAAGTTAAATTCACAAGAACCGGTGTAATAGACCAAATAACATTTTGATGAACAATAGCATATTATTTCTAAAAGCTGTACATTATGACACGATTCTTGAGACACTTAATATGCTGAGTTTTCTTAGTTAATTTATTAACCAATTGTGATGAAAAAATTTAAAACCTCATTAATCTTCTATTCATTAACCAAGCTAGATCTTTCTAAAATCTAAGGATTTTATAGATATTATATATAACTTTGATCATAGTTACATGGTTTTTTAAATTGTGCCCTTTGTATGATTCCCTCAGGGAATAAGGACAATGAAAATCATTTTCACCAGTGACATGAAATACATGCAACACCATGAAATCACCAGTGGTATCCCTTGATAGCAGACTAGTTCTTCCATGTGAGGCACAAACATGGCGGCCAGATTTGTTTTGCAAGTGTCCTTTGACACCAGTAAGCTCATGACCAGAAATGGTTTGTTGTTCCAGGTATAAGGGCTACAGCCCAAATGACTCTAAGTCTTTAAAAGTTTCACTCATCCTTATGTATTTATTTAAGGATATTTGTCCTCTCCAAAATATGGAAGGAGTTCCAGCTTGGTTTAATTCTCAAATATAAGTTTAGGTAACATCCATGTTTCCGATTTTGAAAAAGCAAACCAACATTTCTTTGTTTCCAGATTTCTGTGTCAAGGTTTATCATCGTAGGTTGACATCATATGAATGCATATCATTATACAGGCTTTTCTTTCAGTATCTATAACTTCTATTCAGAATTCATTCCACAATATTTATATTGAGAATATTATTTTTAACAACTAGAGATCAATAAAGAAATAATGCAATTTCTAGCAATAAAGTCTGAGTCTGAGAAGTATCATGAGCACCTTTTTTTTAAACTACTATGAATTTAACTTGCAAAGATGTCCCCTAGATGGTAATGCCCCTTTGCTTTCACAGTAACACTGTTGAGCTCTCTGTGATAAAGTGATAGTGATGTAAGCCCATCAAAAAGTAATTTGTATTTCAAGATACCTCTTTTTTTGATGAGTAATAAAGTTGGTACAATTGAACATGTTAACTGGAGTTGTGAGAAAGATTGTAGTAAAATGCAAGGTGGTTTTGTGTTTCAGTCTTCGTGATTACCTTTAACTCCCTCATATTACAAATCTGGAGGAAATGCAGGGAAAAAAGGAGTCTGTGAGAAAAATCTCAGAATATAACCCTGCCCTCACTTCCTAGCAACATCAATGGCAACAGTGCTTAAATGTGTAACCTATTCTTTGTAAGTCAAACGTTACTTTCATGTAGATCAGTAAAAAACAGTGTGAGAGAAAATGAAACCCTCATCCTAGTTCCTATTGAAGTCAAAATATTAAACCTAAACAAATAAAAATAAAAAATCTAAAATACTGCTCAGAACCTATGTTCTGTCATTGTCAAATTTGCTTCAGTCTTCAAAATCAATTTTTCGCTCACTCCTCGCTTTGCTAGCTTCCCTCTATCTGCCCTTCCTTCCCTCCCTCCTCCTTCCCCCTTCCCCCTTTCCCCCCTTCCCGCCTTCCCCCTTCCTTCCTTCCTTTATTCCTTCCTTCTTTCCTTCCTTCCTCTCTTGTTTTCTTCCCTCTCTCCTTTTCTTCCCCCTTCCTCCCTTCCTTCCTTCTTCTTCTTTCCTATTTTCCTCCCTTCCTTCCTATTCTTTCTTTCATGAAACATTCTTTGTATGTCCACAAATGCCAGCTGTTAGTATATACATACAGTGAAACCAGTTCCTGCCCTCAAAGAGCTTGCAGTCTAATGTTGGAAATAGAAGAAACCACAATATGCAATGACAAGAGTTCAGGTGAGGTTGGGAGATGGGGAAGGAGGATAAAGCAGAAAGGAGTAGGACTGTATTCTAGACAATAAGAAAAAAAAAATTAAGAAGGTGAGTTTTCCAAAAGGCCTTTCCTAAACTACTTTTCTCACTTTTGAAAAGAAAGATAAGCTAGTTTCACCTATAGGGATTTTAGCTGCACTAAAAATAACTTTTTATCCTGTGGTTTCAAAATCAGACTAAAGTATCTCCTTGGTTGCAGTTGTTTTGTATTTTTGTGTTCAAAATGGCAGGAGTCACTTCATCCCAGATGGCATTTCACAAGACTACAAGCTCCTTCTTCAGAGACAAACCACCTTGGACAGGAAAACTTACAGCTGTTGGTTCTGTTCTCTGGGTGAATTAGTGTCCTCTGTTTCTTTTATGTAACTTGATAAAGAGATTGAATTTCAGCTGCATAAAGCTATAATTATGTTGTCACTACTTTCATGTTCTTTTATCTAAAATAATTAAGGCTGGGGGGAGGGAAACCCAGTTCCATTCAAAGCGTTTTAAGGAAAATGCTGCTTAACATCAGTGTGACTACAGAATATGAAAATTTCTGGAAATGATTGGTTAGGGCTAAGCTGTACTTTAATGATTAAACACAGTGAGGAGTGATACATTTAATAAACATATTAACTCTAGGGACATGGGCATAGTAATGTCACATAAAAGTTATTATGTGGGTCAGTTAAATTTTTGTTTATAAAAACAGTATTTCCATTTTTTAGGACTGCAAACGTTTCTGGAACTTTTGAAGTTCCAGAATTGTGGAGTTCCAGAATTTAGGTAATTGTTCAATTACCTAAAATCTTTTTTTTTTTTTATGCTTTAAGTTCTGGGATTTGTGTGCAGAATGTGCAGATTTGTTACCTAGGAGTACACATGCCATGGTGGTTTCCAGCACCCATCAACCCTTCATCTACATTAGGTATTTATCCTAATGCTATCCCTCCCCGTGGCCCCCACCCCCCAACAGGCCCCAGTTTGTGATGGTTCCCTCCCAGTGTCCATGTGTTCTCATTGTTCAACTCCCAGTTATGAGTGAGAACATGCAGTGTTGGGTTTTCTGTTGCTGTGTTAGTTTGCTGAGAATGATGGTTTCCAGCTTCATCCATGTCCCTGCAAAGGAAATGAACTCATCCCTTTTTTATGGCTGTATAATATTCCATGGAGTATATGTGCCATATTTTCTTTATGTTCTTTTTCTTTATATTCTTCTTTATCCAATTCTATCACTGATGGGCATTTGGGTTGGTTCCAAGTCTTTGCTATTGTGAACAGTGCTGCAATAAACATACGTGTGCATGTGTCTTTATAGTAGAATGATTTATAATCTTTTGGGTATATATCCAGTAATGGGATTGCTGGGTCAAATGGTATTTCCGGTTCTAGATCCTTGGGGAATCACCACACTGTCTTCCACAATTGTTGAACTAATTTACACTCCCACCAACAGTATAAAAGCATTCCTATTTCTCCACATCCTCTGCAGCATCTGTTGTTTCCTGACTTTTTAATGATCACCATTCTAACTGGCATGAGATGTTATCTCATGGTGGTTTTGATTTGCATTTCTCTAACGATCAGTGATGATGAGCTTTTTTTCATATGTTTGTTGGCTGCATAAATATCTTCTTTTGAGAACTGTCTGTTCATATCCTTTGCCCACGTTTTGATGGGGTTGTTTTTTTCTTGTAAATTTCTTAAAGTTCTTTGTAGATTCTGGATATTAGCCCTTTGTCAGATGGATAGGATGCAAAAGTTTTCTCCCATTCTGTAGGTTGCCTGTTGACTCTGATGGCAGTTTCTTTTGCTGTGCAGAAGCTCTTTAGTTTAATTAGATCCCATTTGTCAATTTTGGCTTTTGTTGCCATTGCTTTTGATGTCTTAGTCATGAAGTCTTTGCCCATGCCTACATCGTGAATGGTATTGCCTAGGTTTTCTTCTAGGGTTTTTAGGGTTTTAGGTTTTATACCTTCAAGTCTTTAATCTATCTTGAGTTAATTTTTGTATAAGGTGTAAGGAAGGGGCCCAGTTTCAGTTTTCTGTGTATGGCTAGCCAGTTTTCCCGACACCATTTATTAAATAGGGAATACTTTCCCCATTGATTGTTTTTGTCAGGTTTGTCAAAGATCAGATGGTTGTAGATGTGTGGTGTTATTTCTGAGGCCTCTGTTCCATTCCATTGGTCTATATATCTGTTTTGATACCAGTACCATGCTGTTTTGGTTACTGTAGACTTGTAGTATAGTTTGAAGTCAGGTAGCATGATGCCTCCAGCTTTGTTCTTTTTGCTTAGGATTTTATTGGCTATATGGGCTCTTTTTTGGTTCCATATGAATTGTAAGGTTGTTTTTTCTAATTCTGTGAAGACAGTCAATGGTAGCTTGATGGGGTAGCATTGAATCTATAAATTATTTTTGGTCATATGGCCATTTTCACAATATTGATTCTTCGTATCCATGAGGATGGAATGTTTTTGCATTTGTGTCCTCTCTTATTTCATTGAGCAGTGGTTTGTAGTTCTTCTTGAAAAGGTTATTCACATCCCTTGTAAGTTGGATTCCTAAGTATTTTATACTCTTTAGAGAAATTGTGAATGGGAGTTCACTCATGATTTGGCTCTCTGTTTGTCTGTTATTGGTGTATAGGAATGCTTGTGATTTTTGCACATTGATTTTGTATCCTGAGACTTTGCTGAAGTTGCTTATCAGCTTAAGGAGATTTGGGGCTGAGACCATGGGGTTTTCTAAATATACAATCATGTCATCTGCAAACAGAGACAATTTGACTTCTTCTCCTCCTATTTGAATACACTTTATTTCTTTCTCTTGCCTGATTGCCCTGGCCAGAACTTCCAAAACTATGTTGAATAGGAGTGGTGAGAGAGGGCATCCTTGTCTAGTGCCAGTTTTCAAAGAATGCGTCCAGCTTTTGCCCATTCAGTATGATATTGGCTGTTGGTTTGTCATAAGTAGCTCTTATTATTTTGAGATGCGTTCTATCAATACCTAGCTTATTGAGAGTTTTTAGCATGAAGGGGTGTTGAATTTTATCGAAGGCCTTTTCTGCATCTATTGAGATAATCATGTGGTTTTTGTCATTGGTTCTGTTTATGTGATGGATTACATTTATTGATTTGCATATGTTCAACCACCCTTGCATCCTAGGGATGAAGCTGACATGATCGTGGTGGATAAGCTTTTTGATGTGCTGCTGGATTCGGTTTGCCAGTATTTTATTGAGGATTTTTGCATGGATGTTCATCAGGGATACTGGCCTGAAATTTTCTTTTTTTGTTGTGTCTCTGCCAGGTTTTGGTATCAGGATGATGCTGGCCTCATAAAATGGGTTAGGGAGTATTCCCTCTTTTTCTATTGTTTGGAAAGTTTCAGAAGCAATGGTACCAGCTACTCTTTGTACCTCTGTTAGAATTCAGCTGTGAATCCATCTGATCATGGGCTTTTCTTGGTTGGTAGGCTATTCATTACTGCCTCAATTTCAGAACTTGTTATTGGTCTATTCAGGGATTTGACTTCTTCCTGGTTTAGTCTTGAGATGGTGTATGTGTCCAGGAATTTATCCATTTCTTCTAGATTTTCTAGTTTATTTGCGTAGAGGTGTTTATAGTATTCTCTGATGGTAGTTTGTATTTCTGTGGGATCAGTGGTGATATCCCCTTTATCACTTTTTATTGTGTCTATTTGATTCTTCTCTCTTTTCTCTTTATTAGTCTGGCTAGTGGTCTATCTATTTTGTTAATCTTTTCAAAAAACCAGCTCCCGGATCTAAATTCTTGACTACCTCACCAAGTTATTCTAGGGTGGTTGTTTGGGAAAATGGAGGCTGGAAAGGAGTTGGAGAGGATAAAGGAAGATAACTTCTGCCACTGAATTATCCTGTTTTACTCTAATTATTTAAATTGCCTAAGTCTTTTTCTGATTTCTACCTTCTTTCATGTAGGCCTGACTTTTGGGAGGGATTTCCTTTCCAGCAACTAATATGTCTTCTCTGAATCTTGTTTATTATTAATACCTAATCCACATATCATACTATAGCTATTCACAGATCTGGGTTATCTGAGTGAATCACTAAATTGTGCTCCTACAATGCCGTCTTTTCCCTTTTACCACATTTATGTAATTCCATTGTAGTTATTTTTTTCTTGTGAAGGCTAGGTGCCATTTATCTTTTCTTGCTCACTCGTACATCCCAGAGCATAAAAGAATATTTGGCATAATACATTTCTGTTCAATAAATGAATAAATGAGTTTGCTTGAATACACACAAAAAAGTGTGCTCAGGATAAATACAGCTTTTAAATGTCACTGTCATACTGTTGAAGAAATTTTTTCATGTTGTTTTTGCTTTAAGTCTAATGGCTTATATGCAGAATCTCAGGGCTCCCATTTTGCAAAATTTACATTGAGTAGATTATACCTGTTTTTCAGGAAGATATGATTATTAAACACCGTGGCAGATTTTGTTTTCAAATATAGCCTATTCCTGTGCTTTTCTTGCAGTGTGATATCGACATTTCTCCAAAGAAAGAAGATATTTTTATATTCCCAGTACTGAATATGCGCTAGCCTTAGTGACTTGTTTCTAAGGGATGGCATGCACTGGAGACAGGAGGTGACTTCTGACAGGCTAGGTCATAAAAGGTGAAACAGCTTCCACCTGGCTGTCTCTTCTCTCTCTATTGAGACATTTGTCCTTGGAACCTAGCCACCATGCTGTGAGAAAGCCCAGGCCATAGGAAAGTGCTACAGACAACATCCCCAGCTAAGATCTCAGCCTTAACATGTCAACCAAGCGTCCACTGCCAGACATGTGAATGAGTGAGCCTGCAGATTATTTTACCCCCTTGAAGCCTTCCAGCTGAGGTACCAGACATCACAGACCAAAGCCATCTTACTCTGTCTTATTTGAATTCCTGAACCGCATAATACATGACCAAAGTAAATGGTTGTTTTCTGCCACCATGTTTTGGGGGTAATTTTTTAATGCAGCCTTGGTGACTAAAGATCTAGCTTTTGTTTTTGTATTACTTGTTGAAATTATATTTATTAAGCTATACTTCACATATCATAAAAACTCACCATTTTAAAGTGGGCATTTCAGTGGTTTTGAGTATATTCACAAGGTTGTGCAACTATCACCATTCTCTAATTCCAGAACATTTTCATCAGTCTGAAAAGAAACCCCTTTACAATATTAAAGTGGATGACTAAAATCCATCTCCTTCAGCTATTCACGGAAAACCACCCCCACTCTTGAGTAGTTTCATCTTGCCAGGACTGTGAAATCTTATGTGCGTATCTAGGGCTGACATTCTGAGGCTGCTGCCAGGGATTTAGCATTTGGAAGCACTATAGGAACCACACATATGACCACTGTGAGACAAAAATGTTGGCAGGAGAATGACCCTGGAAATTGTGACTGATTAGTCAGATGAAGCTTATGAGATAACATAGAGCTTCCTCTCTACCAGGCACCGACATAAAGTCTTTATGTATATTAACTCATTTAATTCTCATAGTAAACCTGCACAATAGATCAACTGGATATTGGGGGAAGGCTGAGAGTTAACCTCTGAAATCCTTGTTATAGGTTGTCATTAGGCTCAGTGTGTTCCAAGGAGACTCTTGGTCACCATACTGGCCAAAATCTACGGCTATTCTGCAATTTCATGTGACTAATGAAAGGATCACCCCTACCTCCTACAAATATACTCCAAATTGTTTGGGATGACAAAACACTTTCTTTAGTGCACAAGTATCTATCAACCCTAAGAAAATCTAGACTTAAGTTGAGAAATATTTAAGAGAATTGGCCAGGCACGGTGGCTCACGCCTGTAATTCCAGTACTTTGGGAGGCCAAGGCGGTTGGATCACGAGGGCAGGAGATTGAGACCATCCTGGCTAACACGGTGAAACCCCATCTCTACTAAAAATACAAAAAATTAGTCGGGCGTAGTGGCGGGTGCATGTATTCCCAGCTACTCGGGAGGCTGAGGCAGGAGAATGGTGTGAACCCGGGAGGCGGAGCTTGCAGTGAGCCGAGATCACGCCACCGCACTCCAGCCTGGCCCAAAGAGCGAGACTCCGTCTCAAAAAAAAAAAAAAAAAAAAGAGAATTAAACCTTTATATCATTATGTTTGTGTTAAGGAACCTATTCATATTTACAGATATTTAAGATAATTTGGGCTTTGAATAGATCAGTCTTGGAGTTCTCATTCGAAAGTTTTACTAAAATGTATATACAATATTAAAATAGTTTAAGAACATATATATGTATTTATATATATATATGTTCCTAGAATATATATATTGAAATATTTTAAGAATATACACACACATATATATAATACACCGTATTTTTAATTTTTTTCATTAGATGCATAAAACTACTTGAGTACCTGAGAAGGTTCCTTAGTCAGTCAAATGAAGTACTCAAAAAAAAAAAAAGAAAGAAAGAAAAGAAAAGAAGTATATTAAATTTACAGATGCAGTGTTGATTTTGCCTTCAAATGGCAGAGTCTCTACTCTTGCTTCCCTAGAACTTAAAAATGACTTCCTCCCATGCTATCTCTTTTGTTACTGGTCTATGCTGAGACTCAGGTCAGTTTTTCTCTCCAACCTAAAAATGCTACTCCTTAGTATCCTGTACTACCATATCTCACACAACGTGTATTAAAAATTACAGATTTATCATCAAATATTGTGGTGTAAGTTGATTATGCAGTTTCTGAAATTTTAGCACAAAGTTATAAAACTCTTAACTGAAATAAGTGCAGTTGCAAAGATTGCATTTCTTTTACTAAAGCACACACACATAAAACTAATTTTAAAATCATGAACTGTGAATGTTTTCATTTTCTTTACTGAAAATTGGCCCTCATGCAAGAAAGGATGCTCACGAGTGCTAACTTGAGGGCTACAGTGTAGAGAAACATTTTTTGACATTATGTGTGTTTTGGGTTGATACACTAAATTACTTTTTTTTTTGTAGAAAACGTGGCCAAATATAGGCAATTTCAATGGTTCAATCTACTAATTAGGTAATTCCATGCTTACTAGTGTCTGTAAACAGAAACGTAGTCATAATTGTCACAATTAATTAGTTTTTAAACTGTATTTGCATTTCTAAATTATTTTTAGAGAATATTTTGAATTGTACAAGGTTTATTGTTACTATATTTGAAAGAATAAAATGGCAATATATCTTTTGTAAGCGTAAATGACCCAAGAAGTTAAGTAAAAAATTACTCTTCTTTGTATTCATTGTAAATTATAAGTCAGTCTCTGCATTAATTAGGATTAGATTTAACTGCAAGTGTCAGAAAATCCAAATTAACAGTGACTTTTGATTTTAACTCAATATATTTAGTAATCAAATAAAAGCAAACTGGCCGGGTGTGGTGGCTCATGTGTATAATGCCAGCACTTTGGGAGGCTGAGGTGGATGATTGCTGGAGCCCAGGAGATTGAGACCAGCCTGGGCAACATGGAAAAACCCCATCTCTACAAAGAATTAAAAAAAAAAAAAATAGCCGGGCTTGGTGGTGGGCACCTGTAGTCTCAGCTACTCAGAAGCTGAGGTGGGAGGATTGCTTGAGCCCAGATCATGCCACTGCACTCCAGCCTGGGTAACAGAGTAGACCCATCTCCAAAAAAAAAAAAAAAAAAAAGAACAAGTATTATTTATTTCCCTTTAAAGCCAACAAATCTAAATAAAAACAGGAACGACTCTAATATTTTGTATTATAATGTAATTGGTGTGATCATTTTGGAAGGCAATTTGGAAATTAGGGTGCTCTTGCATTGTTATAAAGAAATACTTGAGACTGGGTAATTTATAAGAAAAAAGGTTTAATTGGCTCACACTTCCGCAAGCTCTAGAGAAAATGTTGTGCTGACATCTGCTTCTGGGGAGGCCTCAGGAAGCTTACAGTCATGGCAGAAGGTGAAAGGGGAGCATGTATCTCCCAGTGCAGAGCTGGAGAAAGAGAGTAGGCAGGGAGGTGCCACACACTTTTAAATGACCTGCTCTCTGGAAAGAACCCACTATCAGGAAGACAGCAGCAGGCTGTGAGGGATCTGTCTCCATGATCCAAACACTTCTCCAGGCCCTACCTCCAGCACTGAGAATTATGGTTCAGCATGAGATTTGGGCAGGGACAAATATCTAAACTGTATAAGGCAATATGTATAATATAGACAAACATTTTAATTAAGGGAATTTGTCCTGTGGAAATACTCTAAAAGAAATAAAAATGTATAAAATAACATATTTATTGCAGCACTTTAAATAGCAGTCCCAAATTAGAAACCACCCAAATATTGAACTATAGAAGAAGAGTTACGTAAATAATGATACATCAGTAAAGGAATACTATTTAACAATTAAAAGTGGTAATTGAGAAATTTTATAAACATTAAAAATTATAGTAGTATATTAAATTAAAAAGACACAGACGATTATACATAAAAACCTATACGAGGACAGGACCAAGATGGCCAACTAGAAACAGCGGCATTCAGAGGCTTCCATCAGAAAAAAAACATAATAAGCATGTGAATCCTTCACCGGCAACCAAAGCATCCAAGTTTTCTCATCAAAACCGACTAGGATGCTGGTGTGACCCACAGAGAGAAGGAAGAGCAGTGTGGTGTGATGGCCCACTTGAGAACCACTTGGGGAAGAGGAACTCCCTCCTCTCAGCCAAGGGAGGTGGTGAGAGAGCATGCTACTCAGCTGGGGAGCTGTGCTCTTTCCACAGAACTGTGCAACCCATGAATCAGAAGATCCCACTAGCGAACTCACACCACTGGGAACTAGGATCCCAACCCCGGAACATGCAGATTCTTACAGCCTTTCAGCTGGAATCTGCTTAAGCCTATGGAACTCCCGGGGGAGAGGTGACCAGCACCAGGCATGTCTGCCTGCTATCTAAACCATTTGAGCTCCTTGGGGAAGCAGCATCCAGCACCGGGACTTGCAACTGCCTAACAAGCTAAGCTCCCTGGGTTGGGGAAGGGCGGCACCCATTTCTATAGCTCCAGGCTGGACTTTTCCCCTGCTGGAGCCAGGGAGGCTGGACGGCTTGGTCCCAAGACTTGTCCCCACAGCCCAACACACCAGCTGTGGCAATCTGTGGCCAGAGTGCCCCTTCAGGCCTAACCATGACCCATCATTCCTCATTGGATGGGGCTTCTTTGCAGGATCTCCAATAACTCCCGCCAGAGGCTCAGGGAAAGAATTTGAATCTCCCTGGGCTTGAGCCTCTAGGGGAGGAGTAGCCTCAGTCTCTGCAGACCAGCAGACTTAGCCTCTCCTCCTGGTTGTTCTGAAGAATCTGGGGAGCCCAGGTGAGTGGGTTTCCCCGCAGCAAAGCACACCCTCTCCACCAAGGGACAAAGTGCTTTGTTAAATGGGTCCTGCTCCCCATGCCACCCAACTAGGTGAGACCCTCCAACAGGGGTTGTCAGACACCCTATACAGGAACGATCCTACTGGCATCAGGTTGGTGACCCTCAAGGTCAGAGGTCCCAGAAGAAGGAGTAGGCACCCATCTTTGCTTTTCTCCAGCCTCCTTGAGTGACATTTCCAAGCACAGGAGCAAATCAGATGAATAGGGCCTGAAATGAACCACCAGCAAACTGCAGCAGCCCTACAGAAGAGGGACCTGACTATTGAAAGAAAAATAAACAAGCACAAAGTGACCACAACACCATCAACAACAACAACAACAACAAAAGACCCCCACAAAAACCCCATCCAAGGATCAGCAGCCTCAAAGACCGAAACTAGACAAACTCATGAAGATGAGAAAGAATCGATGAAAAAAATGCTGAAAACTCAAAAGGTCAGAGTGCCTCTTTTCCTCCAAATGATTGCAATGTCTCTCCATCAAGGGCTCAGACCTGGGCAGAGGATCGGATGGACGAATTGACAGAAGTAGGCTTCAGAAGATGGATAATAAAAAACTACGCTGAGCTAAAGGAGCATGTTTTGACTCAATGCAAAGAAGCTAAGAACCTTGATAAAAGGTTAGAGGAATTGCTAACTAGAATAACCAGGTTAGAAAGAAACATAAATGACCTGATAGAGCTGAAAAACACAGCACGAGAACGTCATGAAGCATATGCAAGTATCAACAGCCAAATCGACCAAGTGGAAGAAAGGATATCAGAGTTTGAAGACCACCTTACTGAAATAAGACATGCAGACAAGAATACAGAAAAAAGAATGAAAAGGAATGAACAAAGCCTCCAAGAAATATCAGACTTCATAAAAAGACCAAACCTATGATTGATTGGAGTACCATAAGGAGAGGGGGAGAATGGAAACAAGCTGGAAAACACACTTCAGGATATTATCCAGGAGAACTTCCCCAGTCTAGCAAGACAGGCTAACATGCAAATTCAGGAAATACGGAGAACACCATTAGGATACTCCATGAGAAGATCAACCACAAGACACATAATCATCAGATTCTTCAAGATCAAAATGAAGGAAAAACTATTAAGGGCTGCCAGAGAGAAAGGCCAGGTCACCTACAAAGGTAAGCCCATCAGACTAACAGCAGACCACTGAGCAGAAACTCTACAAGCCAGAAAAGACTGGGGTCCAATATTTAACTTCTCAAAGAAAAGAATTTTCAACCCAAAATTTCATATCCAGGCAAACTAAGCTTCATAAGCGAAGGAGAAATAAAATCCTTTCCGGACAAGCAAATGGTGAGGGATATTGTTACCACCAGGCCTGCCCTGCAAGAGCTCATTGAAGAAGCACTAAATATGGAAAGGAAAAACTTGCACCAGCCACTGCAAAAACACACCAAAATATAAAGACCAATGACACGATAAAGAAACTGCATCAACTCGTGTGCAAAATAACCAAATAGCATCATGATGACAGGATCAAATTCATACATAACAATACTAACCTTAAATATAATGGGCTAAATGCCCCAATTAAAAGACACACAATTAAATGCAAATTGGATAAAGAATCAAAACCCATAGATGTGCTGTATTCAGGAGACCTATCTTACATACAAAGACACACACAGGCTTAAAATAAAGGGATGGAGGAAATTAACCAAGCAAATGGAAAACAAAAAAAAGCAGGGGTTGCAATCCTAGTCTTTGACAAGACAGACTTTAAACCAACAAAGATGAAAAAAGACAAAGAGCATTACATAATGGTAAAGGGAACAATTCAACCAGCAGAGCTAACTATTCTGAATATATATATAAGCCCAATACAGGAGCACCCAGCTTCATAAAACAAGTTCTTAGAGACCTACAAAGAGACTTAGACTCCCACACAATAACAGTGGGAGACTTTAACACCCCAGTGTCAGTATTAGATCAACAAGACAGAAAATTAGCAAGGATATTCAGGACTTGAACTCAGCTCTGGGTCAAGTGGACCTAGTAGATGTCTACAGAACTCTCTACCCCAAATCAACAGAATATACATTTTTCTCAGAGCCACGTGGCACCTTTTCTAAAATCGACCACATAATTGGAAGTAAAACACTCCTCAGCAAATAAATGCAAAAGAGCTGTAATCATAACAGTGTCTCAGACCATAGTGCAATTAAATTAGAACTCAGGATTAAGAAACTCACTCAAAACCACACAATTTCATGGAAATTGAACAACCTGCTTCTGAACGACTCCTGGGTAAATAAGGAAATTAAGATAGAAATCAAGAAGTTCTTTGAAACAAATGAGAACAAAGAGACAACGTACCAGAATATCTGGCACACAGCTAAAACAGTGTTAAGAGGGAAATTTGTCACACCAAATGCCCACATCAGAAAGCTAGAAAGACACCCTAATATCACAATTAAAAGAGCTAGAGAGGCAAGAGCAAACTAATCCAAAAGCTAGTAGAAGACAAGACGTAACTAAGATCAGAGAAGAATTGAAGGAGATACAGATGTGAAAAACCCTCAAAAAAATCAATGAATCCAAGAGATGGTTTTTTGAAAAAATTAAAAAAATAAATAGACCACTAGCTAGACTAATAAGAAAAGAGAGAAGAATCAAGTGGACACAATAAAAAATGACTAAGGTGATATCACCACTGACCCCACAGAAATACGAACTACCATCAGGGATCACTACAAACACCTCTATGCAAATAAACTAGAAAATCTAGAAGAAATGGATGATTTTCTGGATGCATACCCCCTACCAAGAATAACCAGGAAGATATTGAATCCCTGAATAGACCAATAACAAGCTCTGAAATTGAGGCAGTAATTAATAGCCTACCAGCCAAAAAAATCCCAGGACCAGATGGATTCACAGCCAAATTCTACCAGAAATACAAAGAAGAGGTAGTACTATTCATTCAGGAACTATTCCAAACAATTGAAAAGGAGGGACTCCTCTCTAATTCATTTTATGAAGTCAGCATCATCCTGATACCAAAACCGAGAAGACACAACAAAAAAATAAAACTTCAGGCCAATATCTCTGATGAAAATCGATGCAAAAATCCTCAATAAAATACTGGCAAATTGAATCCAGCAGCACATCAAAAACTTATCCACCACGATCAAGTCAGCTTCATCCCTGGCATGCAAGGCTGGTTCAACATATGCAAATCAATAAACGTAATCCATCACATAAACAGAACCAAAGACAAAAACCACATAATTATCTCAATAGATGCAGAAAAGGCCTTTGATAAAATTCAACATCCCTTCATGCTAAAAACTCTCAATAAACTGGGTATTGATGGAACACACCTCAAAATAATAAGAGCTATTTATGACAAACCCATAGCTAGTATCATTTTGAATGGGCAAAAGCTGAAAGCATTCCCTTTGAAAACCAATCCAAGACAAGGATGCCCTCTCTCACCACTCCTATTCAACATAGTATTGGAAGTTCTGGCCAGGGCAATTAGGTAAGAGAAAGAAATAAAGGGTATTCAAATAGGAAGAGAGAAAGTCAAGTTGTCTCTTTTTGAAGATGACATGATTTTATATTTAGAAAACCCTATCATCTCAGGCCAAAAGCTTCTTGAACTGTTTAACAACTTCAGCAAAGTCTCGGGATACAAAATCAATATGCAAAAGTCACTAGCATTCCTTTACGCCAACAATAGGCAAGCAGAGAGCCAAATTAAGAACTCCCATTCACAATCGCTACTAAGAGAACAAAATACCTAGGGATACAGCTAACCAGGGATGTGAAGGACCTCTTCAAGGAGAACTACAAATCACTGCTCATGGAAATAAGAGAAGACACAAACAAATGGAAAAACATTCTATTCTCATGGATAGGAAGAATCAGTACCACAAAAATGGCCATACTACCCAAAGTAATTTATAGATTCAATGCTATTCCCATCAAACTACCGTTGACATTCTTCACAGAATTAGAAAAAACTATTTTAAATTTCATATGGAATCAAAGAAAACCCTGTACAGCCAAGACAATCTTAAGCAAAAAGAACAAAGCTGGAGGCATCACACTACCTGACTTCAGACTATACTACAAGGCCACAGTAACTAAAACAGTATGGTGCTGGTACCAAAACAGACATTTACACCAATGGAGCAGAAAAGAGACCTCAAAATAACACCACACATCTACAACCATCTGATCTTTGACAAACCTGACAAAAACAAGCAATGGGGAAAAGATCTCCTAGTCGGTAAATGGTGCTGGGAAAACTGGCTAGCCACATGCAGAGAACTGAAACTGGGTCTCTTCCTTACACCTTATACAAAAATTAATTCAAGATGGATTAAAGACTTAAATGTAAAACCCAAAACTATAAAAACCCCAGAAGAAAACCTAGGCAATACCATTCAGGACATAGGCATGGGCAAAGACTTCATGACAAAAATGCCAAAAGCAATTGCAACAAAAGCCAAATTTGACAAATGGGATCTAATTAAACTAAAGAGCTTCTGCACAGCAAAAGAAGCTGCCATCAGAGTGAACAGGCAACTTACAGAATGGGAGAAAATTTTTGCAATCTACCCATTTGACAAAGGTCTAATGTCCAGAATTTGCAAGGAAGTTAAACATATTTATGAGAAAAAATAAACAATCCCATCAAAAAGTGGGCAAAGGATGTGAACAGAAGCTTATTAAAAGAAGACATTTATGTGGCAACAAACATGAAAAAAAGCTCAACATCACTGGTCATCAGAGAAATAGAAATCAAAACCACAATGGGATACCATCTCACACCAGTCAGAATGGCAACTATTAAAAACTCAGGGAACAATAGATACTGGTGAGGCTGTGGAGAAATAGGAATGCTTTTACACTGTTGGTGGGAAAGTAAATTAGTTCAACCATTGTGGAAGACTGTGTGGCGATTCCTCAAGGATCTAGAACCAGAAATACCACTTGACCCAGCAATCCCATTACTGGGTATATACCCAAAGGAATAAAAATCATCTTACTATAAAGATACATGCACATGTATGTTTATTGCAGCACTGTTTACAATAGCAAAGACATGGAACCAACTCAAATGCCCATCAATGATAGACAGGATAAAGAAAATGTGGTACACATACGTCATCAAAAACTATGCAGCCATAAAAAGGAATGAGATCATGTCCCTTGCAGGGACATGGATGAGGGTGGAAGCCATCATCCTCAGCAAACTAACACAGGAACAGAAAACCAAACATTGCATGTTCTCACTCATAAGTGGGAGCTGAACATTGAGAACACATGGACACAGAGAGGGAAACAACACACACCAGGGCTTGTTGGAGGTGGAGGGGGAGGGGAGGCAACTTAGGGGATGGGTCAATAGGTGCAGCAAACCACCATGGCACACGTATACCTATGTAACAAATCTGCATGTTCTGTACATGTGTCCCAGGTTTTTTTTTTTTTATTAGAAGAAGCAAAAGAGAGAGAGAATCACATACATCATACATAGCTAAAGCCTTTGTAAGTAGGCTAGTTTTTGGTAGTATAATCTGAATGGTTCATCAGATTTTATATTAGTATCATTCATTTGTTGACCTAAAAGGGAGAAGCTGAAGCAAAATTAACATAGAGAGAGTATTTGGGACAAGATTGAGGACTGTGGCCAGGGACACACTTCCAAGTTGCCTTGGGAAGGGCTCTGGCAAACAAAAGAGGGGCTCAAGTTTTTAAAGAAAAGGCAGGCCAGGCACAGTGCCTCATGCCTGTAATCCCAGCACTTTGGGAGGCCGAGGCAGGTGGATCATGAGGTCAGGAGTTCGAGACCAGCCTGGCCAAGATGGTGAAACCTCACCTCTACTAAAAATAGAAGGTGAAACCTCGCCTCTACAAAAATACAAAAATTAGCCGGGCGCGGTGGCGGGCACCTGTAATCCCAGTTACTCAGGATGCTGAGGCAGGAGAATTGCTTGAACCCCGGGAGGCGGAGGTTGCAGTGAGCCGAGATCGCACCACTTCACTCCAGCCTGGGCGACAGATTAAGAGATTCTGTCAAAAAAAAAAAAAAAAAGAAAAAAGAAAAGAAAAGGCAAATCAGGAGCGGGGGCAATTATAAAAGTAGTTCATCAGGAATTCTTAGTCTGTTACAGAAATAGGTTTGATTAGCAATTGGTTATACATTGTTAGACTAAGGGTAAGAGTTATGGTGGTAAGAGTATGGTATTTTATGGCTACTTGCCATCAGTAGTCACAAAATGCCCACATAGCAAGTGGTTTCAAGAGGTAATTAGTTCAAGGGAGAGTGAGACTTGTTACATTTTAAATGCCTCTTTGGGACTGATAATTTAAAGGAGCTCTTATTTCTCAGATAATTTTTTTCTTTCTCACATTCAATATTTATTCAACAGATGCCTGTTGAATGGATGGATAGATGGTGAGTGATAAAATGAAAAAAAAATTCAATGGTATGCAATTTCAAAGAAACTCTGTGATAGCATAATTAAAACATCAGCTTAGAGCCAGACATACAGGGATTCAAATCTATCTGCCACTAATGAGCTGTGCAATCTTCGGAAATAACTTAGATTCTCTGAGTTTCACAGTTGTTTTGTGTACGTGTATGTGTGTCTGTAAATTGATGACAATAATATCTGCTTTGTAGGTTGCATAGGAATGCTAAATGAGCTAATATGCCCAAAATAAAATACCAACTACTACTCTTAAAAATAAACCTATATAAACTATAGTTACATACTAATACATAAAAGCAAAAAATGCATTGAGTATTATTTTTTTTCCTACATTTTAACTTACTGAAATATATTACTTTTATAATTTATTGGATTGGATGTATATGCACTTTAAAATCTCTAATAGAGGGGCACTAAAGCACTATATTTGTCTTCAAGGAATCTCATATATTTTTATGTAATATCTGTACAACTAATGAAAATACCTAAAAGAAAGCATTTGTTTGCTCAGAAAGCTAGTTGAGACAGGTTGACCCAATACCATTAGGTAAATTAACTTCAATGTTCTACTTTGTTGCAAAGTTTTAATTCTCTGTATTCTAGGCAGGTGTTTTGGAACTCATCCATGTGTAGAATGATCAGTTTGTACTTTGACCCTCTCCACCCCTCCCATACAATATTGCTCAAATCAAAAGATTCATAATAAGTACTTTTAGTCTTATTTTTTCTAAGTCTTTACATTTAAATTTTTAAACATGAGAAGAAAATAAACAATGAATAAAAACAAAAAATTCCTTCCACCTGGATATTTAGTAAAAGTAGCCCTTCCTATATTCTCCCCTCATTCCTACACACACAGTTTTCCTGAATATTTTTTGCATTATGGTACAATACAAATAATATAAAATTTGCCATCTTGGCCATTGTTATAAACAGCATTGAAAATTATAGTTCAGCTCAATGGCATTAAGTACATTCATTCCTACACACATTTTAAAAAATTACAAGAAGTACTTTCTATGGCCTTAATACTTTGTTAATTTACTCAGCAGTTGGCTTAAACTGGAGAAAAGCAAGTGTCAAAAAGTTGCATTCTATGAGTTTCCAAAGGGTGCTTATCTCCTTTGATGTCAAAAACTAGCCAACATTTCAGGAAGATTTCTTCTATTTCATTGAAACTAGTAGACAAATCCTTCAAGCACAGTCATTCTGCTTTTACTAACTCTTTCTCGAAGAGCAAAGGCAGGGTTGAAACTTTCCCAACCACATAATTTAACATTTAAGTACCTACTATGTGCCAAGTTTTATGTACAAAGCCTAATTATAGCAACAGTCTTCCAATTTGGGTGGTATTACACGCAATTTTTAGACAGGGAAATTGAAGCTCTATTTTAAGAGGCTTAACTAGAGCATGGTAGAACTAGGATTACAATCTAAATCTTTGGTCTACCTGCCCACTGCTGATTCTACCCACCACAACTACCTTCTGAATGTTTGCAGCATCTTTCAAACAAACCCAGGTGTGGCTATCCCACAGTCTGACTCCCAAAATGCCACACAATGCTGAATGTTCCTGATACAACTATTTATCTCAACCACTCTTTGGCATTTATTGCTTAAAAGAAGAACTACTCTTGAGTGGAGATGTGTTACATTCTTATGATTATATTTTAGACACGATTCCATTCTGGGTTATATTATTGGCTCTGGTAGATGATTTTCTTGTTTGATGGTGTAGCTGCTAAACTAGCACATAAAGAGCAAGTCTGGAGTAAATAGGTATAGGTATAGCGTATATAATATACAGACCATATCTAGTGAGAGTAGAGTGTGTAAAATGTATAGAAGGTTAGTGCCAATGCTAGGGCTGGGGTGCTCACTCTTACACTGCCGTTCCTCAGATGCTAGAAAGACCAAAGCCTTAGAGCAATAAGGAAGAACTCTTCAGGATCTGAAATTTGTTGAAAGGGTAGAGTTTAAATAGTTCTGTGAGTGAATACAAAGAAACAGATAGATGATAGAGGAAAGATAGACAGACAGACAGACACACAAACACAGCTTTGCTATTGGTAACCCTGAGAATAACTGACTTTCATTTGACTGAGGGATTGGGATTGATCCTCTTTCTTTCCCTCCCTCCCTCCCTCCCTCCCTCCCTCCCTCCCTCCCTCCCTCCCTCCCTTCCTTCCTCCCTCCCTTCCTCCCTTCCTCCCTTCTCTCCTTCCTTCCTTCTCTCCCTCTCCCTCTCCCTCTTCCTCACCCTCTCCCTCTCCCCTCCCCTCTCCTCCCGTTTTGGACAAAATCTAAAATAGACTGCATATTTCCTTGTGTTCTGTTAAACTAACATTTTTCAATGATTATGATATGTCTGTCACTGAGCTAAACACACTAACTGTACTCACATTTCATCCTCACAGTCAACCTATGGAGTAGGCATGGTCAACCTCATTTCATAAAAGAACCTGTGGCCTAAAGAAGCCAAGAAACGTGGTCCACTTCTCATAACTAGAAGGAAGAGGTGAAGCCAGGATTGAAATGCAGGTCCTTCTGACCCTGTCACCCCAAAACTTATTTCATTACCTCACTATATTATCTCTCTGAATAATTTAAGTCTTTGTGATAATTCTGTATCCTAAACTTTAATATTGAATTGACCTGCATCATAATAGAGTGGGCAATCTGGTCCCATTTATATATATGTAGTATTGTAGTCTAGGACCACTGCATACATATGTATTATCTAGGCCACTGAATATAAATACAAATGGTATTGTGGAAGACAGTGTGGTGATTCCTCAAGGATCTAGAACCAGAAATACCATTTGACCCAGCAATCTCATTACTGGATATATACCCAGAGGATTATAAATCATTCTGTGAAGACACATGCACACGTATGTTTATTGCAGCACTCCAAAGACATGGAACCAACACAAGTATCCATCAAGGATAGACTGGATAAAGAATATGTGGCACATATACACCATGGAATACTATGCAGCCATAAAAAAGAATGAGTTCGTGTTCTTTGCAGCGACACGGGTGAAGCTGGAAACCATCATCCTTAGCAAACCAACACAGGAACAGAAAACCAAACACCACGTGTTCTCACTCATAAGTGGGAGTTTAACAATGAGAACCCAAGGACATGGGGAGGGGACCATCACACACTGGGGCCTGTCGGTGGTGGGGGGCAAGGGGAGGGAGAGCTTTAGGATGAATACCTAATGCATGTGGGGCTTAAAACCTAGATGACAGGTTGATAGGTGTAGCAAACCACCATAGCACATGTATACCTGTGTAACAAACCTGTACACTCTGCACATGTATCCCAGAACTTAAAAATAAAACAAAACAAAAAAAAACAAATGGTAAGCATTTCTACCTATATTTAGTGGCACAAGACTACAGTGCTTTTTTGGGTTCATGACAGTTAATTTTTTTCTTTTCTGTGCCCCCTTTCATTGAGCAGGCAGGCTTTTTTGGTCAAAGAGATGTGGTTCATAGAATTAGAGAGGTGTATTCAATTCTAGCTCTGACATATACTATCATTGTGATCTCATTTTCTTCATCTTTAAAATGGAGTAACATTGCCTACTTTGAAGGGGATGCAAGGGGTAAAGTAGTTAAGTGTCTAACACTGCGACTGGCAATAGTAAGTTCTTGACCAATGTCAGTCATTATTATTATAGCATATCACTGCTGTCAGGTGGCTAACCATATTTTCTCACTGCTATCAGTGTTCCTGTTATATCTGGCTCTTTAATAATTTGTAGAGTCTAATCTGTTTGGGCTTAGAAAACAGTTCCTGTATTGGTAACCCTGCAAAAGGGACTTGTGCAGGGTATTGGCACAGAGATGGCAGTACAAAGTCAAGCCAGGAACAAAACGGGTGGAAATGCTGAGAAAACATGGTCACTGTTCCAACGCTCAGTCTGTAGATTTGAAACAGAATCAGAGACATGACTGTGGCCAGATATTGGGGTAGCACAAGAGATAACAATAGGAATGCCAAAGTCCATGGCTCCGTCTGGGTTTGCAAGCTGACAGGAGAAAATCAGAAGACAAAGCCCAGGGCCTCAGGAAAGACAGGCTTGCCTGGGAGCACTTCTTGTAGCCACTAGTTTGGGCTAATCCTCCTTTTGGAGCCTGGAATTTTCCCACAGCAACTATACTTTTATATTTTTTGTAAGCGCAATTCTCCAAAACTAGCATCTCTTACTTAGAAAATAAATTGTTGAGATCTGAAGTTAAGGTTCATAGATACTGAGTGAAGGCATAGAGAGCCTTTCCTTTAGCAATGACCATGAATTTTAATGTGTACATTTTGTTTGACTGCCTTAGGTATCTTAGTTTTTATCAATACATTCTTAGCTAAATGATAAATAAACGAATTTTCTTGACCACATTTATGTGTAAATAAGGTTGCCAGATAAAAGGCGGGATCTTTACTTAAATTTGAATTTCAGATAAACAATAATTCAATTTTTAGAATAAGTATGTTTCAAATATTGCATGAGACCTACTTATTCTAAAAATGTATTCATTGTTTATCTGAGATTCAAATTTAACTGGGAATTCTATTTTTTTTCTAAATCTGGAAACTCTACATATGAATGACTACAATAATGTGAACACTAGTAATTATTGAGCACTTTCAGGAACAGTGATACTATTTTAACACACATTATCTTACTTAATTTTTACAACAATGGATCAACACAATTATTATTCTCATTTTCCAGTTATAAAACTGGGACTAGAAAGATTAATTTCTAACAGTTTGCAAATGGTAAAGCTAAAATTCAAACTCAGATCTGTCTGACTCCCTAAATAACACACACGCATACTCTGTGTATGTGGATGAGAAGATAAATGCACCTGTCCTGGCATTCTGTCATTTTTGGATATTTGGATTCCAGATGCAATTGTCATTTATTATTCCTTATGGTAAATTCATAAAATGCAACCATCTTATCTCTCTGTATGTTTTCTTTGATCAAAAGGAGAAAACCATTTTCTATTACTTGAGTTCAGACAGTCATGTGGCTGAGCTTTCTCAGCAGGTGCCGGTTTTCCTGTGCAGTTTGAAGCTGTGTTTAGGTAACTCAAAGAAAGCCTTCTGGCCACCCTGCTTCTGATGGTGTCCTGCGAATACTTCATAGCAACAATGTCAGTTTCTTACTCATTTTTGTTACTTACCTAGCATTAGGAAGTTTGCTGAGGTGAACATTATTTTAATGTTGTCAATTGGCCACTCTCCAGGAGCTAATTGTTGACAATTCTCCCTTGCCATTAAATAGTAAATATTACAAATCGTTGAGGCTAATAAACCACTTAAGAAAATGAATGTCATGTTATTGTGACATCTAATGATGAACGTCTGAAGCCATGAAGGTTCCTAGACTTCTTTGCATTTTGGGATTTGGGAAGTTTTGCTTTTTTGCCTCAACTAACCTCTTCTAAATGGTTACTTAATCACTAGAAACTGAACTACTACCATCTAAATTAGAAAACTGTATTGACTTTTAGAGAATATATTATCAAGGACCAGAATCGAAAAACTATAATTTACATTCCCTGTCGCCTCTTCTGTGGTTATTGAATTCTATTGGCAAAACACTCTGGAAGCATTTGCTATTAACATGACTAAAGCAATTATATGAGGCTTTTAAATAATATCCAGCAACTGTATTCTTTATTGCATTTAACATTAAGAATCTTTGGCAACTCAGGAGCTTATTATCAATCATTAAATAAGAGATCCTTATCCTCACATATTATACAGAAATATTAGTTTTAAAATATTTTTTAAAAGAAGTAGTTTTTAGCTAATTCTTTTAAAAATAAAAGCAGTAGAAAAATGTAATCTGTTAAAAATGATCTATGGTTTTTGTCTGCACGATATTCATAACCATTTAAATCCTTTCATATAAAAGTTGGTCAGTATTCCAGTTATTTTATTGCTATTGTCTGTCTTCGTATAGATCACAACAAAAATATCAGAATTTTATTTATTGAGTTCGGATTTCATATTTGAAAATATATGTAATTGAACTGTATTATTTTCAACTACCTGAGTCCTGTATAGAAATATTCAAATGATTCATTGAATTTTTCACTTTTCATCTGGATGTTTGTGTTTTATGTCAATACAGTCACAGCTTGAATTTACTGTGATAAACCGTGGCAAGATGCAACTATCTCTCATATGACATCAAAGTGTTTGAAGGGAAATGAGTGTACCAGTTTCTTTGCAAAATCTGCAAAAAAAAATTTGCAAAATTTACAAATTTCAGATGCAAAAATCTGACTGGATCTGAGATAGCAATTGTGAAATATTCAAAATGGAATCGGGGATCCCATGGTAAAAGAAAAATAATTTCTCAAATTCTTGAGGTACAAAGTAAGCAATAGTCTTAAAAGTCTTAAAAGTTTCAAGTGTCTTGAAACTTGTCGGCATGATTATCAGGAGATTGGGAACACATGTATTCCTGTTATGATTACCTCAAACATCACAGAACAGCTAACAAGCTTCTCAGAGGTCATCCCTTGCATTCTTCTTAAGGTACATTTTTATACTCTAAGGACATTGATGTTTACACACTAAAGCACATGACATTTAGTTTCATTAGTTTAACTTGACACAATCCAGTGGAAAGCAATACTTTTTAATAAGCCATGTATAAGACTTTAAAGAAAAAATTACCAACTGGTGCCGATATGAGAAAATGGAGAATAGCAACAACAACAGCAACAGCCAACACCACTGTGGTTACAAGTCAGTAATAGAATAATATTAATACTTTCTGAGAGTTTACTATTTTTTTCTTTCTTCTCTGCCTTTTATTTTAAACAATATCTTTATGAAATTGCAAATTGCGGGACCATAGATATTATGACAGTTTTTGGAGAAACCAGAAAGATAGAGAAAGGATATATAATAAATTCCTGCCATGATCTTAATTTTTTCAATGTAACCTTTTGAGATAAAGAAGTCTTAACCTATAGATCATGTTTTATTTCACATAGAATGAATTAAATACTCAAGAGCTCTCTATGAAGGAGGCAAATATTCCCACATACTTAACCTCATATATCTTTATTCTTTGTTTTCTTGAAATGAGTGGGTTTTTAACAACAATTGTGTTATGAAGAATCTCAAACATATACAAAAGGAGAGAATTGTATAGTGAACTACTACGCACTAATTGTGAACTTCCCTGTTGTCAATAGGACATGACTGATTATTTTGTTTTTATTGTCAATTACTTACCTCCTTCTTGCTCCCATTAGGTTGAGTTCCTGACATCATACTGGCTTTTTTTGGGTAAGTATTTCTTTATGAATTTGTAAAAAATAAAGAAACCCATAATTCTATTATCACACCTTAAAAATAACATTAATTTGCCGGTATTGTCAAGTGTCCAGTTAGTACTCACATTTTTCATTTTTCTCCAGTTTGTTTATTTGAAAAAGGGCCACATAAAGCCTATACATTGTGGTTGGTTAATTTGTCTTTTTAATTTTCTTTAGTGTAATTTCTGGAATAAAGATGATCATTGATATATATTCTTCTATAGTGACCATTGCCTTACTGCGAGGGTAGTTAAGGTAAAACACAATGTTTTAAGATTGATGCTTTATCTATGTAATGCCAAGTAAAACTGTAAGTAAAATGGTCAATTTTATGAGGTCTGGGTCTAAATATTGTTTACTTTAAAAATCTGGTGATTTATTTCTTTCCATTTTTATTTCACATATTTTCTTATTGTGTACATGTAGCAATGTTCTAAATATAAATTTAAATGTTGACATTTTTAAAGTTTGCCATTGATAGTGATCTTTAAAAAAACAACTTTCAGATTGAAATATTCAATTAAAGCAATAATCGGTTGCTGTTGGTTCTTTATATGTCACGCTAATTACAGATTTTCTCCTACTTATATCAAGATGTTTAATTCAGTTCCTAGTTTATCTTGATTATAAATTTAGATTCTTTTCCTGAACCATGGAAGTTGAATATAAAACTGTCAGAAGATATTTATGTACTTTATTTAGACATAATTTATGTAATTAATTGTAATTGGTACTATAGTTGTTAGAGAGAAACTAGTTATAAGCAAAATAATCCACCAATCTCTTAATTTACTTTTTATAAAATAATCACATTATACTTGAATTTGTTCTAAATATGCATTTGATTTAAAAATGTCATTTGATTGCATAGTTTCTACTCACAATAAGTGACTTGAGATAATTTTCCCCTTGAATTATTTAATCTACTTGTCCAGGGCATTAATTATGAAAATGACATTTAAGACTATCCTGTCTTATTAATGATGCTTACTTTTTTGCTTATAAGTATGAAGAGTGAGAATTGGAAGTAGATACTATTACTGTTGTTATCACTTAACAGGTACCTAATTTACTTAGAACAATGGAAAAAAGTTAGAGTTTTCTTGTTTGCTTGCTTGTTACAGAATGTGCTAAACAATGCAAACTACTGTTTTTGGCTCTTCTGAATAAACAGGTGCTCTTAATAACCCTGATTCTCCAATAAATATACATTTTTTTGCCTTTGTAAAGGAAGTAGAATTGCAACTCTTACCTTCAGTTGAATCTTATAATATGCTTAGCAATTGAAGTTGCTTTCATAAATAAATTTTCTGTTAAAATTCTGTACAGGGAAAATAATGAACCATGCTATCATTATTGCCTCCTTCATCTAACAATAGGTCTCTAAGCAAAGTTCATGTGGGCAATGGACGTCTTTACCCTAGGAACACAGCTAAAGCCTATATGTCACTTAGTATGTGCTAGGCACAATTATAAGCACCTACGTACATTAACTTATTTAATCCTCCTAACAACCTTAAAGGAAGTTACTATTATTATGATATTCATTTTACAGAAGAGGAAATTGAGACATAGAAAGGTTAAATGACGTCTTGGCTGGCATACAGCTAGCTGTGGTGGGACTAGGGTTTGAATTGAGGCAGTCTGACTCCATAGATTTATTTTTATCCACTATGCTATACTGCCTAATAAGCATAGAGCGTGTCAGTGGTTGCCTGGGAGTTAGTTGTTTGATGTAAATAATGGAAATTTTCTAAATCTTGATTGTGGTGGTGGCAACATGAGTGTATTCATTTGTCAGAACTCATCAAACTGTGCATGTAAAATGGATGCATTTTATTAGATGTAAGTTATATCTCAAAAAAGTTGATTTATAAAAAAAAAAGTGTTAAGACTCACTTGACAGTCCTTCATACAGTGAATTTTGGTAACCTTTACTGGATGGTAGATTCTGTTAATTTTTTAGTACAGTGCACTTTATATGACCTAACTGATATATAAAGAATAAGGTACTCAAAAATTAACAAATACACATCACTTTGGAATGGTATGGAATAATTAGTGAAATTTACCACATAGGGGGATCATACAGTGTGTCCACACTATAGATTAGCTTCAGGTCTTTTATATCCTTACTAGTTTTTTGTCTGCTTGCTCTATAATGACACAGAGACCAATATTAAACTAGTTATGAGTTTGTTTTTCCTTTTCATCCTGTCTCGTTTGTCTTCCTATAATTTCAATCATTTTTATTAGTTATAAATAAAAGTTGTATTAGTTACAAATAATAGATTTTTAGCATTGTTATGTTTTATACTGGGTTGATTTCTTCATCATTAAGAATAATTAAAAATAATCTCTCTTCTAGTCATGCCTTTTGACGTAAAATCTTTTAAAATTTTATTAATATAGCCACACCACCATTCTTTGCTTAATATTTGCATGGCATATCTTTTTCTGGCCTTTTGCTTTCAATCTGTTTTCTATTTTTATTAGGGATATGTGCTTGTAATTTTTTTTTGCTCTTGTTTTTGTTTTTCATAGTGCGGCAGTCTCTCATTTATTTTTATTCAGTTTTATTGCTGATGTAGTTGAGTTAAAACCTACCAGCTTTCTATTCTTATTTTTAAATTAGTTCTTTAGAGAGCTAATTTAAAGATGTAAAGATGGCATTTCATCGGGAGTACTTTAAAGATGGCATTTCATTACTTTCTGGCTTTCATCATTTCTGTTGAAAATTCAATTAGTTTTATTGTTGCTCCTTGTAATAATGTATCTCCCTCCAGTCTCCCCAACCCCCTACCTCTGAGTGCTTTCAAATTTTCTCTGTGTTTTTGGCTTTGAGAAGTTTTGCTATGATATGTCCAGGTTTCATCTCACCTGTATTCATCCTGAGAGTTCAAAGAGCTTCTCGAATCTGTGGCTTGATGGCTTTCATCAATCATTTTCTCTTCAAATACGGCTTTTGCTTGATTCTCTCTCCTCTCCTCTGGTATTCCAATAACATGTGTCTGACATTTGGATTATTTTTCTTATATATATTTTTGCATTTTTAAAATCGTTTTTCCTTCTGAGCTTTAGTCTAAAAGATTTTATGTTAATCTGTATTTCAGTTCACAAAGTCACGATTCTACTCTGTCTAATCTGCGATCATGTCCCTTTATCAAGTATGTTATTTTGTTTTTCATTTCTAGAATTTCCATGTGAAATTCTTTACTCATTTTATTCATTTTTTATTGTTTTTCAACTTTTATTTTAGACTCTTGGGGTACACGTGCAAGTTTGTTACCTAACGATACTGCATGATGCTGAGGTTGGGGTATGAATGATCCCACCACCCAAGTAGCGAGCATAGTACCCACCAGTTACTTTTTCAACTCTTGTCCTGCTCCTCACCTCCCGCCTCTAGTAGTCCTGAGTGTGTATTGTTGCCCTGTTTTTGCCCTGTGACTTTTTTATTGAGATTTAAATTCTCTGGTAAAATTTTCTATCTTTTCATCTATTTTTCATCTTTCTCTTTGTTTTCTTGAGTGTATTAGTTATAATGATTTAATGTCCTTAATGAATAATTCCAATATCTGGATCACCTGTGGATCTCTTTTTATTGACTGTTTTATTCTCGTGGTGTTAGGTCATATAGTCCTGTGTTTTCATATGCCTGGTTCTTAGTCTGTTTAGGCTGTTATAAGAAACTACCATGGACTGGGTAGTTTAAACAACAAGCATTTATTTCTTACAGTTCTGGAGGGTGGACGTCCAAGGTTAGGGTTCCAGCATGGTTGGGTTCTTGGTAAGTGCCCGCTCTTGGTATGCAGATGGTTGTGTCCACACTGTATTCTCACATGGAGGGGAGAAGTAGCTCTAGGCTCTTCATCCCCTTATAAGGATCCTAATTCCATCATCATGACCTAATCACCACCCAAAAGCCCCACATTCTTATTCTATGACATTGAGGGTTAAGATTTCAACATACAAATTTTGAAGAATACAAACATTAAGTTTATAACAGCTGGTAGGTTTTTTATTCAATGTCTGACATCATATATAAAAAATTATAAAAGACTGATCATATTATCATCTCCAAAGAGCAGAAGGAGTGAGGGCCTGATCCTCTTAATCCAGTCAGAAACTAAATTGAAGGCCAAATTGAAGTTGTGTTAAGGCTCTATCTAGATTTCTTTCATCCCTGCTTCTAGGATGTAGTTCCCAATGTGTTCTGACTGAGGTTCAGGATGCTTCCTGGGTTCCATCCCTTCATGTGTCTAGAACTTAAAGTCTGTTTCCTAAGCACTGGGAGACTGCTAAAAACTCCTCGTTTTCCAAAAGCATTTTGCTTGGCTTCTTAGATTCCTTTCCTCACATAGCTGTAGAATTCAACCAACATCATCAACGAAACCCAGCAACGTACTGGATGTTGTTCGCTGCCCCCCAATTTCTCACTAGAATCCCATCCCCTCAAGCCTCTAAATTGTGTCTCTCCAACCTCATGAGATAAGTTCTGATGGTCTTTCTGCCTCTTTAGCAGGGGCAGCTTCTTGGCCTTTTCCCTGAATCTTCAGCCTCTTGCTCTATGCACAAAACTAACAAGTGCTCTAAGGGGGAAAACAAAACAACAACAACAACAAGAACAACACTCAGCTGTGAATTGTCCACTTGGCTTCCCAAGCCATTTGTCCTTCCCAAGACCTCGAACTTTCATGTCCTGTTTGCCCTTGGCAGCAGTCTGATGGCCACAGGCTTATTCTATTGCTTGGCTATCTAGTTGTGTTCAGCAGAGGCTTTGGTTTAATGCAAGATGCTCCATCATGCCCTATTATGAATCTTTGCATTCCAGAGAAAACAGCGTCAAACAATTCAAAGCAGCAATATATAGAATAACAAACAATTCAAAGCTGCAATATATAGAAACAATAATAGTAGGAGATTTATAACTCACCTCACATGACAGGCAAATGAAATAAGAATATAGTGGATCAAAATAATGGAATTAATTAAATGGAACTCATAGATGTACATTTGGCTATATTTCAGAATAACAGTATTTTAGTCAGGGTTCTCCAGAGAAGCATACATATAGCTATACACACACACAATCTCCAAGTATTTTGGAGAATACACAATACTACAGTATTTTGTTACAGCAGCCTGTGTGAACTAAGACAATGAAGAAAAGCTAGCAAAAGATGAAGCAATTTCCTAACCATTTAAAATTTCAAAATATAATAATAAGTTTGTAACTTTTTTCATTTATTATACCAAAACAAATTTCAAGTAGATCCAAGATTTAAAGAAAATTTGAAAATCACCAAAAAAAGAGCATAGAATATTATTTATAAGTGTAAAAATCATTACTATGCATCATGAAATAATCAGGAAAGGAAAAGATGGATGCGTTGACTATTAAAAATTGTAAACTGTTCAATTGTAAAAATTATAAACAAAGTCAAAGCAAAATGACAAAATGGGAACAGTTATGTACAGCACATATGATGAACAAAAAGCTAATTTTACTTAATATACAGAAAACTGAAAAAATTAACAATCATCCATAAAATGGTAAAAAAAAAAGTGTATGAACAGATATTTCACCAAAAAGGGAAAGAAATACTAACAGTCAAAAAACATATAAAAGAATTTTTTTAGTCTAGATTTTTTAAAAAACTAAACAAGAATATATTATGATGCTCAAACACTTAAAAATTAAATAATTCAACTTTTTAGAGAGCAGTTTGCCAAAATTACTCAAAATTAAAGGCATATATTATTTGACTCAGAGATTTCCCTTCTAAGAATTTATCATGCAGATATATTCCCAGAGATTTCCCTTCTAATAACTTATTACACAGAACTATTCCCATAATTCTACAAAGTATATTCAAATATTCCAATTACAGAGTCATGTGAAATAGCAAATGAATAAGCAACTTATATATCTACCAATAAGAGACTGGTTAATAAATATAATAGTATATTTATTAATAGAATGTCATGCAGTCAGTAAAAGGAATGAGAAATGGGTCACTGGAGAAAACTATCAAAGCTAAATTGTTAATAAAAAAAGCAAGTTGAAGAAAAATTTGTATACATGTTTTCATTTTTTCTTTTGGCAACAAAAATAAAAAAACCTTATTAGGCTTATATGTGCATAGACATTTTCTGAAAACAAGCATGAAAAATTGTAAACACTGCTTTTTGGAGACTGAGCTTTGGGGTTCAATAGTGGGGGACAATATCTTCTTTTGTACTTTGCATTATTCTACAGCATTTGAAATTTTCTAAAACACATATTTACTTTTATGATTAACTTTTCAAACTACCTTAAAATGATATGGTAATGCTACGTTTCAAGTTTTATGCTAATTTTAATTAATAATTTATTCCTTTCATCATTATCCTTGCTTTAAAAGAAATCTCAGCGCTCCCCACATGTGTGAAAAATTTCTGATTTAAAAAACATGAAAATCAAATGATGTAAATGGAGAAGTGCCTTTAAAATTTTAAGGGAAGAGAAAGAGATATGTTGATTTTATTTAAGTTTACACACATTGCTAGACAGTTTTTAAATAATTGGATGACATTAGGGCTTGCTTGTTATTGCCATGTCTAAGACCACCTAAAAGATTAGAGCCTTCTGAGAGCTAAGCACCAGCAACTAAGGTCCTTAGTAAACTGAGGGTTCCAGTAGATAACTCTTGTCTTTATTGGAGTCCTAGCTATGAGGCAAAGTTTTTTACTTATTATTTTTCATTTATTTAACCAATAAGCATTCAGTGCTTGCTTGTGTAATATATTAATACTAGGCCAGACACTGGGTATATAGTGCTGAATATTAATAAAGGTGTCTACATTAAGATCTCTGACAAAGTCTACAAAAATAAACAATGGGGAAGGATATCCTATTTAATAAATGGTGCTGGGAAAACTGGCTAGTCATATGCAGAATGAAACTGGACCCCTACTTCTCATCATATACAAAAATTAACTCAAGGTAGATTAAAGACTTACGTGTAAGACCTCAGAATATAAAAATCCTAGAAAAAAAAAAACAGGGAAAACTCTTCTGGACATTGGCCTAAGCAAGGAATTTATGACTAAGACCTCAAAAGTAAATGCAACAAATATAAAAATTGACAATTGAGACCTAATTAAACTGAAGATCTAATTAAACTGAAGTTATTAGAAGGGAAATCTCTGGGAATATATCTGCATGATAAATTCTTAGAAGGGAAATCTCTGAGTCAAATAATATATGCCTTAATTTTGAGTAATTTTGGCAAACTGCTCTCTAAAAAGTTGAATTATTTTATTTAATTTTTAAGTGTTTGAGCATCATAATATATTCTTGTTTAGTTTTTTTTAAAATCTAGACAAAAAAATTCTTTTATATGTTTTTTGACTGTCAGTATTTCTTTCCCTTTTTGGTGAAATATCTGTTCATACATTCTTTTTTTACCATTTTATGGATGATTGTTAATTTTTTCAGTTTTGCGTATATTAAGTAAAATTAGCTTTTTGTTCATCATATGTTGCACAGCCAAAGAAACTATCAACAGACTAAACAGACAACCTAAAGAATGGGAGAAAATGTTTGCAAACTATATATCTGACAAAGGTCAAATATCCAGAATCTATAAGGAACATAACAAATCAACAACAACAACAAAAAAAACAAATAACCTCACTACAAAGGGGGCAAAGAACATGAACAGACACTTCTTCAAAAGAAGATATACAAATAGCCAATAAACCTGAAAAATTCTCAACATCACTAATCATCAGAGAAATGCAAATCAAAACTTCCATGAGATATCATCTCACACCAGTCAGAATGGCTATTACTAAAATGCCAAAAATTAACAGATGTTGGCGAGGATGTGAAGAAAAAGGAATGCTTATACACTGTTTCTGGGAATGTAAATTAGTTCAGTCCCTGTAGAAAGCAGTTTGGGGATTTCTCAAAGAACTGAAAATAGATCTATCATTTGACTCAGCAATCCCATTTCTGGTTATCTACCCAAAGCAAAATGAATTGTTCTATCAAAAAGACACCTACACTCAGCTGGGCGTGGTGGTTCACACCTGTAATCCCAGCTCTTTGGGAGGCCAAGGTGGGTGGATCACGAGGTCAGGAGTTTGAGACAAGCCTGACCAACATGGTGAAATCCCTTCTCTACTAAAAATACAAAAATTAGCTGGGCGTGGTGATGCACGTCTGTAATCCCAGCTACTCAGAAGGCTGAGGCAGGAGAATCACTTGAACCCAGGAGGAGGTTGCAGTGATCCGAGATCGCACCAGAGCACTCCAGCCTGGGCAACAGAGCAAGACTCCATCCCCCATGCCCCCTCCAAAAAAAAGACACCTACACTCATATGTTCATTGCAGCACTATTCAAAATAGCAAAGTCATGGACTCAACCTAGATGCCAATGAATGGTTGACTGGATAAAGAAATGTAGTACATATACACTATGGAATAGCCATAAAAATCATGTCCTTTGCAGCAACATGGATGCAGCCAGAGGCCATTATACTAAGTTAATCAACACAGAAACAGAAAATAAAATACTGTCCAGTTATAAGTGGGAGCTAAACAATGGGTACACACTGACATAGAGATGGAAACAGTAGACACTGGGGACTCCGAAAGAGGCAGGGATGGTGGAGAGAAAGGGTTGCAAAACTACCTGTTGGTTACTATGTTTACTGTTTGGGTGATGGGTACAACAGAAGCCCAATCCCAAACATTATGGAATATATCCATGTAACAAATGTGCTTATGTATCCCCAAGTCTAAAATCAATCAAACAAAAAAGAAAACAAAAACATTAAGCATAGTACTAAGCATATTTCATATATTATCTTATGTCTTCTCATAATGATTCTGTGATATGGATTCTATTTTTACACTTTTTAACAAAAAAAAATTAGGGCTGAGACAGGTTGTGTAGGTTGCTCATGATTACATAGTTAATAAGTGATGATCTTGGAGTTTAACATCAAATTCCAGAACATGTGCCTCTAAATATTATTCTGCACTGTCTTCAAAAGTGCAAGTTATCTCCCTGAGCAAGAGATGTGGCCTAGAGAGTACATGTGCACAGGATACTAAGGAATGTACAGGAAGGGGAGTATGCACAGGATAGTAAAGGGTGTACAGGTTGGTGAGTTTGCAGAGGATAGTAAGGGATGTACAGATTGGTGAGTTTGCACAGGATGGTAAGGGATACACAGGAAGGTGGGTTTGCACAGGATAGTAAGGGATGCATAGGATGGTGGGTTTGCACAGGGTACTAAGGGATGTACAGGAACGTGAGTTTGCACACGATATTAAGGGATGCACAGGTTGGTGGGTTTGCACAGGATAGTAAGGGGTGTACAGGCTGGTGAGTTTGCAGAGGATAGTAAGGGATGTACAGATTGGTGAGTTTGCACAGGATGGTAAGGGATACACAGGAAGGTGAGTTTGCACAGGTTAGTAAGGGATGTATAGGTTGGTGAGTTTGCACAGGATTGTAAGGGATGTACAGGAAGGTGAGTATGCACAGGATAGTAAAGGACGTACAGGTTGGTGAGTTTGCAGAGGATAGTAAGAGATGTACAGATTGGTGAGTTTGCACAGGATGGTAAGGGACACACAGGAAGGTGGGTTTGCACAGGATAGTAAGAGGTGTACAGGATGGTGAGTATGCACAGGATAGTAAGGGATGTACAGGATGGTGAGTTTGCACAGGATAGTAAAGGATGCACAGATTGGTGAGTTTGCAGAGGATAGTAAGGGATGTACAGGATGGTGAGTATGCACAGCTTAGTAAGGGATGTACAGAAAGGTGGGTTGGCACAGGATAGTAACGGATGTGTAGGTTGGTGGGTTTGCACAGGATAGTAAGGGGTGTACAGGATGGTGGGTTTGCACAGGATAGTAAGGGATGTGTAGGATTGTGAGTTTGCACAGGATAGTAACGGGTGTACAGGATGGTGATTATGCACAGGATACTAAGGGATGTACTGGAAGGTGAGTTTACACAGGATAGTAAGGGATATACAGGATGGTGAGTATGCACATCATAGTAAGGGACGTTATCTCCCTAAGTGGCAGAGGTCACATAGTCGTATGCACTGAAACCCACTCCCTTGGCCTTCAGAGCTCATAGCTAAACACCATTTCTCAACCTCCTGTACAGTTAAATGAGGCCAACAGAAAGTGGGCAAAATTGACAAACTCCCCTTCAATCCCTGGTGCTACCTCTCTCCTGTGACCCTCCACACGTTTTTCCCTCATATCCCTGCTGCATACAGCAGATACAGTCCAGGAATCTGAGGGCTTGGAAAGTGATGGAGCCACTTCATTAGAAGAGGCTGGGCCCTGCATCCCCACTAGGAAGTCTGCCCCTACAAACCTGAGCTGAGCTAATTGGACTGTGTATGACTCTGAAATAAACTTTTTTTAGTGTGTGATAAACCTCTGAGATTTTTGTGGTGTTAGGGCAATTAGCATACCTGACAAATTAAACGCTATTATTTAAGCTGAGTCTTGAGGCATGAGATGGAAGTATTATGTGAATGGGTGTTTTAAAGAGAGGAAACAGCGTGTGCAAAAGATCTGAGGCAGGAAGGAAACCACCATGTACAATAAGCTGAAAGTTGCCAGTGTGCCTGAAACTTTAGTGAGTGAGGGTGATGAGGCTGGAAAGAGAGGGTTGCTGCCTGACCAGGCAGGTCTTTGCAGATCATAAGAGTGAGAAATTTATTCAAACGCAATGGAAAGAGATTAAGGAATCATGGTGGATGGGAGGCAGGACTAGATTGCAGCTGTGGACAGAGCAGCATGCAGAGGCTTGCATTGTGAATTTTAGCTGCAGATTGACTGCAAGAACAAACCAGCAATCCCAAGAGAATCCACAGACCCTCTGAAGGAAGTGGACTGCTCCTGCAGGACCCGCTCTCAAGGTGGCACATCTGGAGTTGTTCGTTCCTCCCAGTGGGTTCGTGGTCTCACTGGCTTCAGGAGTGAAGCTGCAGACCTTCACAGTGTTACAGCTCATAAAGGCAGTGTGGACCCAAAGAGTGAGCAGTAGCAAGATTTATTGCAAAGAGTGAAAGAACAAAGCTTCCACAGTGTGGAAGGGGACACCAGTTGGTTGCCACTGCTGGCTCGGGCAGCCTGCTTTTATTCTCTTATCTGGCCCCACCCACATCCTGCTGATTGGTCCATTTTACAGAGAGCCGATTGGTCCATTTTGACAGGGTGCTGATTGGTGCGTTTAGAATCCCTGAGCTAGACACAAAAGTTCTCCAGGTCCCCACTAGATCAGCTAGATACAGAGTGTTGATTGGTGTATTTACAAAACCTGAGCTAGACACAGAGTGCTGATTGGTGCATTTACAAAGCTTGAGCTAGATACAGAGTGCTGATTGGTGCGTTCACAATCCCTTAGCTAGACATGAAGGTTCTCCAAGTCCCCACCAGATTAACTAGATACAGAGTGCAGATTGGTGCATTCACAAACCCTGAGCTAGATACAGGGTGCAGATTGGTGTGTTTACAAACCCTGAGCTAGATACAGAGTGCCGATTGGTGTATTCACAATCCTTTAGCTAGACATAAAGGTTCTCCAAGTCCCCACCAGATTAACTAGATACAGAATGGCGATTGGTGCATTCACAAACCCTGAGCTAGACACAGGGTGCTGAATGGTGTGTTTACAAACCTTGAGCTAGATACAGAGTGCTGATTGGTGTATTTACAATCCCTTAGCTAGACATAAAGATTCTTCAAGTCCCCACCAGACTTAGGAGCCCAGCTGGCTTCACCCAGTGGATCTCGCACCAGGGCCACAGGTGGAGCTGCCTGCCAGTCCCGAGCTGTGCACCCGCACTCCTCAGCCCTTGGACGGTTGATGGGACCAAGCACCGTGGAGCAGGGGGCGGCGCTCGTTGGGGAGACTCGGGTTGTGCAGGAGCCCACGGCGGCTGGCAGTGGGGAGGCTCAGGCATGGAGGGCTGCAGGTCCCGAGCCCTGCCCCGCGGGGAGGCAGCTAAGGCCTGGCGAGAAATCGAGCACAGCAGCTGCTGGCCCAGGTGCTAAGCCCCTCACTGCCCGCTGGCCGCTCTGAGTGTGGGGCCGCTGAGCCCACACCCACCCAGAACTTGCTCTGGCCCGCAAGCAGGTGCAGCCCTGGTTCCCACCCGCGCCTCTCCCTCCACACCTCCCGGCAAGCTGAGGGAGCCGGCTCTGGCCTTGGCCAGCCCAGAAAGGGGCTCCCACAGTGCAGTGGTGGGCTGAAGGGCTCCTCAAGTGCCACCAGAGTGGGCGCCAAGGCCAAGGAGGCGCCGAGAGCCAGCGAGGGCTGTGAGGTCTGCCAGCACGCTGTCGCCTCTTAAAACTATACTATAAGGCCATAGTCACCAAAACAGCATGGTACTGATATAAAAAGAGGCACATAGACCGATGGAACAGAATAGAGAACTCAGAAATAAACCCAAATGCTTACAGACAACTGATCTTCAACAAAGCAAACAAAAGCATAAAGTGGGGAAAGGACACCCTTTTCACCAAATGATGCTGGGATAATTGACAAGCCACATGTAGGAGAATGAAACTGGATCCTCTTCTCTCACCTTATACAAAAATCAACTCAAGATGGATTAAGGACTTAAACCTAAGACTTGAAACTATAAAATTTCTAGAAGATAACATTGGAGAAACCTTTCTAGACATTGGCTTAGGGAAGAGTGTGAGGGGGGTGAGGGATAAAGACTACAAATATGGTGTAGTGTATACTGCTCGGGTGAGGGATGCACCAAAATCTCACAAATCGCTACTGAAGAACTTACTCATGTAACCAAATACTACCTGAAATACTACCTGTATCCCAATACCCCAATAGCTTACAGAAAAATAAAAAAATAAAAACAAATGTAATGAAAAGCCATCAGTATGTTTTACGCAGGGAAGTGTCATGATTAACATTACTAAAATATTACCCTGACTTCTAGCATAGAGTGGATAAGAAGAAACAAGGCTACAAATGGGAACAGGACATGTTACATAATTTGTGAGTTCTAGTGCAAAATGAAAATGTGGTCCCCTTGATCAAAAATTATTAAAAATTCAAGACAACAACAGCAGAGCATTAAACAAAACTCAGGGCTCTTTTAAGTGCAGGGCCGGGGTGACTGCACAGGTCTCATGCCCAGGGGGTTGTTCTGAATAGGTAGCTCAGTTAAGAGGCTCATAGAGAAATCTAGAAAAGAGATGTTAGTGACTTAGGCTATCTTGTTGGCAATGAAAATGAAGAGAAGTGCATGGATTTAAGACACATTTTAGTGAAAGAATAGACAGATTTTTTAAATTCATGAAATGGTGACATGTCCTGAGAAAAGGAAGAGTCAGTGATGACGTTCCATGTTTCTGTGGCCTGGCTTTGGGTGTTTATGCACTGGGAGAAGTAGGCACCTTTGCCAATCTTTACAGACTGGCTTTGGCAGAAAAAGCCCTTCATCTGTCAGCTCATCTAGAGATTCGAGGTAGGTTAGCTGGCAGGGACCACGAGCAAGCTTGCTTTTGGAGTTCTTGGGCAGGCTGGCCCAGTGTCTGGGTCAGTGGGCAGGTGGGCCTGGAGCTTGTATCCACAGGGGCTGGCTCGGTGTTGGGATTTTCTGGGTCTGGTGCTGGGGTTGGTGGTGAAGTTGGGTACTCATTTCACTCTCTTTTCCCCATGAGAAGGGTATGTCTCTCTGAGCTGCACTACATGGGCTTGGAGGAGGGGGTGACATGGGTAAAGTGAAATTGTGTCCTCTGCTATCTTCAGTGTTTCTTTTCTTATTGCTGTGTTCAATTGAGGTGATATAATCTCTCACCTGGAATCCTTAGCTCTCATGAAGGTACAGCCTGCATGGATGCTTATTCAAACTGATGCTTCCATTAGGGGATGAGCACCAAAAACTCCTATGCTGCCATCTGATTGAGGTCATTTTCTTTAGAATCTTATTTGTATGTAGAAGCGGTGGTGAAGGGCTGAAGAATTTCCCACTGGCCATTCTTACTTTCTCTATTGACATATAAGGCGAAGTCTTCAGCTGAAAGGATAACCAAGAATACCTTAGGATGAAGTTTGAGGAGACAAAACAGGTGTGAAATAATCATCTTGGGATAGAAAACCAAGCCTATTAGAAAAACACAACAGATTGCTCTTGTTATTGAACAGTCAACTTGTTATTGAATTTGACTTTTTAAAAGAAAATGCACTTAAAATAAAAGCACTCTTACTGCAGCACTATTCACAATAGCAAAGATATGGAATCAACCTAAGCATCCATCTATGGATGACTGGATAAAGAAAATGTGGTGTGTGTGTGCGTGTGTGTGTGTGTGTCTGTGTGTGTATAATGAAATACAATTGAGCTGTAAGAAAGAATGAAATCATGTCTTTTGCAGCAACATGGACAAACTGAAGGCCAGTATCTTAAGTGAAAAACTCAGAAACAGAAAGTCAAATACTGCATGTTCTCACTTATAAGTGGGAGCTAAATAGTGTGTATACATGGACAACAGAGTGGAGTAATAGACACTGGAGGCTCAGAAGGGTGGGAGAGTGGGAGAGGGTGAGGGATAAGAAATTACTTAATGGCTACAATGTCCATTATTCAAGTAATGGTTATAATAAAAGCCCAGACTTCACCACTACAAAATAAGTTTACATAACAAAACTGCATTTGCACTCCTTAACATTATTACAAATACAAAAGAAGAAAAAAAATAAAGTAAAATAAAAAGTCAATTTGGTCATGTAATTTTTCTGTGCAATATTCACTGGCAAGGAGAACATAAATGGTTTAATCCATACTGGATTAGAGTTTTAGTAAGTTGGTACATAAGGGAAAAGTGGCAAAAGGGAGTTAAAAATAATTGTGAAAGAGAATTCATAAAGAAGGACCACATCATCTAAGACAGAGAAGGAGGAAATTGAAGCGTGGAGGGGGGCTGAAGGTAACTGCAGAAAATGGTAGATTGGCTCATTGACATTGAAGGGTGAGGCATCTAAGATATATGGGTGGAAAGCTAAATGGCAGCGGTGAGAGAAGGGAGCATCTGCGATCAAAGTTTTAGGGATGGGCATTTTTGCGTAAACAAGTGAAGAATGAGCTCTTTGAAGTAAGTGGCCAAATGGACCAGAAGGGAACTATTGGAGTGAGAAGGTCAAGAAACTGAGAAGCCAGACTGCTGAGTGAGTCATCTGTATTGATGTTGGAGTCATTGTGCATGATGAGAGCTAACCGGAAGTTAACATCTTCAATAAATGAGGGGAGATAAATGGGAGACTGGTAGATAACAGCCAGGATAAAGGAGTTGGGTATTTTTTCCAGTTGGCGTGAAACTAGAAGAAGCAGGGGATTTACAGATGAAATAATGGTGTGGAGACAGCAATGGTGTTTGCAAAGATGCCTATGGTGGTTGCAAGGATGCCTTTAGTACTTCTGAGGAAAACAATCTTCATGTGAGAGGGCCACAGGGAGGCTGAGCCCATAGACGAGATCCAGAATTTAACAAAGGCAAGGGGCTTCAAGGACTTTCAGGGGAGAGGTTCGGGATATAGGTTTGTTTGCTGAGCAAATTGTGGAAATTCAAGAGGGCACAGTGTGATGGTAATGAGGGTAACTGACATGGTGGCTAACGCAGGACATTCAGCTTTTGTGACCGCCTCTTGCATTCTTTCCTTGATGGTGTATTGGTGGTGAGTGTGGTGATGAGGTGATGAGCATAGTAAAGAGTGTGTCTCCCCATATTAATATTGGCTCTCTTCCCAATTAGATTCCAATAAAGCAGCTAATGATCCTAAAGCAGAGGGGACACTCTATTTAGAAGGTTTGATTACTCCCAGAACCCTGGGTAAGTGCTTATCTAGGGCAACGCTGGACCTCCCATAGTAACAGAGGCTTTTATCTTCCTTTCTCAGTGCTTCAGTGGCTAGTGTCTCCTAGACTTCTGAGGAGCATTTGGTTCAACCAAAGTGTATTTTCAAATCTATTCCTAAAACAACTTTGAAGACTCCAAGTTATGACTTTATAATCTGATAGAAACAAAACAAATTTGATTATTTTCTGAGTTAGAGTACACCTTTGAACCTGTACATTATCTCACAGAAAGAAGGTAAAATCTGTACTACCCCAAAGCAAAATTAAATATGCAGATAAAATGCTGGTGAAATGCTATTTTGCATAGATCTAAATAGTGTAATTTGCCAGTTTTGTGAGTCAGGCAGATGCAGTTCATTTTGAAGCAGCCTTTGGGTCTTTTCACATGATTTGGCTATTCTTAGATTTCTGAGTCATTCTGTCCTCCATGCTAGTCATTTTTCAATTCCATATTCTCTATTCATGAGGGAGATACAGATACAACATTAACGTATCCAAATTTGGCTATGTGGCTTAATACTCCGAGCAAACAGGCTATATATTCATTTCTATTCTTAGCAATACCTTGGGACAAGTTGAATGTAAATAAAATATTTGGGCAATACACTGTAACACTGTAGATTTTTGGTAAGTGATGCCAGGAAACCTTGGCATGCACATTATTGCATAATTGTTTTGATTCTATTTGACTATCCTCTTAACAACTAAAATCCCAAAGCAATAGGAATACTTACAAAAGGAACAGAAATGTGGATAACATGGGATGAGCCAAAAGACTCTGCCAATGTTTTATCCAACAGAAACAGCATCTCTTAAAGACTAATGCAGGCAGTACATTGATACCCATAATAATAAATTCACAGGAAATGAAATTTCCTTTAACAAACTGAGGATAGTAATAAAATCTTTATCCAAGGTATCAGTAGGAAAGCTCAGAAGCATAGGTACAAACAGGATTGTCAGGGCACTGAGGAGTGCAATTGGATTGGTGAATTCAGCAGAGAAGAATGGGGAGAATCCACCAGATGAGTTAAGGATCCTGATGTTTCACTGGAGAGGAGCCTCTCTGATCCTCACCTGATAAAATCAAGTGTTCACCAAACTGATGCTCCTTGAGGATACAGGTTGTGCCTTCCTTGTCTTTGTGACCCTATTGCCCATCAGAATGCCTGGCATATAGTGGACATTCAAGGAATACCTGTTGAACTGCAAGAAACTTCTGTGGGAGGGTAAAGCAGATCTGACACTTACCCTTCCACTCAGAAAAGCCAGCATATCATTGAAAGCACCTCGTTCCCTCCAGCCAGCCTTCAGCCCTGCACCTAACATCAACCACTCTGAAAATTACAGTGGAGACAAAGAATTGAGCCTGTCCAATTTTTCACTTCTTCCTTCATTTTATTTTTCTTTTTCTATCAGGAAACTTCAGGCTACCATACCTGCTTCAACTGTAGGAGAATCTTAGCTCTGGAGAGTTGACCCTCCAGGTGAAGCATTAGGCTTTGATACAATTTGTCTGGTACAGGCTGTAGATCTGGTTTGGGCCCCAGACTATCTTCCCTGTCCTCAAGAATCAAAACCAACTTGGAATGACTCCTGGCCCACTCAGCACCTTTCCGGTAAAGTGAAACAAGTAGATATTGAAGACCGACATGTAGCACCTGTCTGCAGTTTTTGCTGCTTTGTACTCAATGTGTAGTACTATTAAGAAGTTTCATATTACGATCTTCATACTTTTATGAATGTTTGAGATAATTTTCATTTGTACTTAATGTAATTATTTTTTCCAGGAAGCCAGAAGAATGAAGTGCCACACATATCATTAGAGAGAATTCCAAGAAAGAGGGAATGATCTATAGTGTCTCAAGCCACAGTGAGTTTGAAATAAATTTACAAGAGTATCCCCTGGAGCTAGTGATGTGGCCAATGGCATCCTTAGCAAGAGCAAGCTCTTTGTGCTGCTGGGAACAGAAGCCAATGTTCTGGGGGTCGTGAAATAGAGACTGAAGTTCAGGCTATATTTTCAAGGAGCTTGATTAAAAAGAGAAGGAGACAGTGGGATTGAACCTACAGTAGGAACTTAAGTAATGAAAGATTTTTTTAGATGAGACAGACTGAAACATATTTAAAAGCTGTAAGAAAAGATTCGGTTTCTGCTAACTCCATATGTGGATAAAGAGTAAAGCGGGGCCATGGACAGGCCAGGCCCTGAGGTGAGCCCAAGACCCAGAAAACAGTCAGCAGAGTGAGGGTGAGACTGGCCTCTGGGCTGCAGAACAAAGGAAAAAGTCCTCCAAGAGGGGAGAGAACTAAAAGGCAGGTGGAGTTTTCAACTGTCATGTATCTAAGGGAAACCCTCAATTGGAGATGATGGAAACAAAAACAAATGAGTAAATAAAGCTGTCATGAAAAGCCTTAGAGTGAACCCTAGGAGGTAGATCCTGAAGTTGCTTATGCATTGAGAACGTAGCCACCACTTTTCCTATAGAGCTTCTGTTGCCCACAGAGAAGAAACAATTAAGGGTGCCAGTCTGCCTGGGTAAACAGAGATGTTGAAGGTATTGGAGAAAGAGTTTGTAACAGATAGAATAAGATCCCTGAGGTCATGGGGGTGGGTTCGCATCCTGACCACAGGTTTGTAATTAACTTCATTAATTTCATACATACTATACACAGGATTCTGAGCCAAGAAAGAGAGTAACTTACAGGCATTTTGTGTATGCATATTTACATATCTGGGTGGAAATTTAGCTTGCTTTAAGAGTCTGAGGGGAAAATACATATACGCATTAAAAAGTTTGCATATTGTATTTTTTAAAAAATCCCCAAAAGTCTTAAGCCTTCCAAAAACTATGGTCAAATAGACTTAATATAATATTTGTATTTAAATGACCTTGAATAGTTTTTAAGTGGTTATTATTCTTTTCAACTGAAAAGACACTTTTTAACCTGGCTTTCTCTGTAGCAGTCTCTCAAAGTACTGCTCTTAATTTCAGTTTAATGAAACTCTCTACGCTTACGGGTTTGTGTTTTCTTTGGATTTCAGTTAATCCTTCAAGAACAGTGTTAACTTTCTCAGGCTACTGGAACTCCACTTTTTGGAACTGTTATGTTTACTGTTGGGGAGTGACTTTGGCACCAAGGAAAACTTGGCTCAGTAGGTATTTTCAACAAAATTACTAATATTGTAAATTTTATATTTATGAATCATATTTTATTATTCCATTGTGTTTCTCTGAGAAGTCCTGATGCATTGTTATGCCTGTTTAGAATCACTGGTTCCATCAAATCCAGTATTATTTGAAATCAAAATCTTTTATAATGATGCAACCATTTGGCTTGATGAAATTAAATACCTGGACTCAAAAAGAAAATAAACTGAGTGGAGAGAACAAAAGCAACAAAGAAATAAAAATTGTACTAAGGGTATTTTCTTTGCTTTTCCTTTTCTTCTTTTTGGATAAAAAGTAGTAAAAAGCAGGAAGTTTTTCTTAAAAACTGTCTTTTAATGGACCTTTTGTTATGGGATGCTCATTTACCTACATTGTTACATTTTTGGAAGTAGTTATTTACTAAGTGAAATTAAGAAGCTAAAATATTTAATCAGACTTTGAAATTATTTACTAAGTGAAGTTAATAAGCTAAAATACTTAATCAGACTTTGAAATTAGCTTTTCAAAATCATAAAGTTTTTTTTTTCAAAATTTATATCAGGACCTTCTAAGAGTCTCCCATATTTGCCAATGTCATTCTGCTTGCTATCTCTCTAGAATAAGACAGCAGAGTTTGCTCACTTTGTAAACATCTGTTATGAGATTCTTTGGGGTGTTACTTCACCAGCTGGAAACCTCTGTAGCTGGCGGGGCCTTCTGCCTGAGTATTGCTGGGTCTCTCTGGGCTCCTTCCGCCCACTCTGCCTGGCAGGCTGCACTCAGCTTGCACTACTGGCCTGAATTCCACACCTGCCAAGGGTGAGCCAGGCATGGAGTGGCAAGGGGTATGTGGGTGACTGAGCACGGGTCCGGCCACTGCACACAGCCAGGCATGCTGGCTCCTGTGGAGGGGTGGGCAGCTCCAGGTGCCAGCACAGGTGCTGGCTCACTGATAGGCTGCAGCTGGACCAGATGTACCACATGTGGCTCCCACTGTGGGCACCTGCATCTGGACAAGGGGAACACAATGTTGCCTGGAAGCTTGGAGACATCAGGAACTGCAGAGCCCAAAGAGGGTTCCACAGCCCTGGCTCTGGGAGCCCTTAGGTCTGGGCTCCCCAGAGGGCTGCAGCTCTTGTCTCCTTCTCATCAACTGCAAATTGGTGAGCTGGGGGACATGTTTAAGCCCTGTTTGTGTTACAGCTCTTTCAGTCCTGCCCATTTGATGGGTCCCAAGTTCTTGTCCCGCATCCAGGAAGAATGAGGTACGTGGACAACTGGAGGGTGAGCAAGGCGGAGAGGAGCTTCATTGTGCACGGGACAGTTCACAGGACACCCGAAGTGGGTAGCTCCTTTCAGCAGGCAGGTTGTCCCAACAAGTACCCAGCTCTCAGCAATCAGTGGAGAAGAGACTGCAGTGGGTAGCTGTTTTCTGCAGACAGATCATCCCAACAGTCAACGAGACCTAAAATGGGTAACTCATTTTTGCAGCTGGTAGTCCTGACAGCTCTCTGAGTTTGGCTGAGTCTGGGTTTTTTTTAATGGGCTCAGAAGGGAGGAAGTACATGTCGATTGGTCCATGGATGGCCATGGGTGGCTGGGAAAAAGCACCATAAGTTCTCACTATGGGCTGCAACCTCCACCTGGAGCTGGCAGCCCAGCCCCCAGGCTTCAGGCCATCCCTGGCTTGAGGGTGGGGTTTCACCAGGAACCCACCCCTTTCTACCCAGAAGTCTGTGTGCCTCCTGTTGTCCACCATGCCCAGGCTGTTCATACAGAGGGGCACCTGCAGGCCTGTGCCAAGCTGCCCTCAGCCCCCAGCTTGGCCTCCCTCCCATGCTAGGTTAGTGCCCAAAGTCTGGAGGGGCCCAAGGCAGCAGGAGGCTGGTGTGTCAGTCCCACCCCAAGTGTGTGCACAGCCAGCAGGGTTGCAACAGTGCTCAGGCTCAGCCACGACTTCATTCTGTCCTGGAGCGGGTGCAAGGAGTGGGGAAAGGCCAGGGAGCAGGAGCAGGTACCTCCAAGCCTGCCTAGGAAAGAGGGCTTCCTTGCCCCTAAGAATGCAGGGATGCCTGGGTCCAGAGCCACAGCTGAGCAGCTGCAATTGTGCCTGGGTGTGTGGGGCTCCCGCTCTGCCAGTTGGGTAGGGGGCAGGGTTCCACCTATTCCCGGCCCTGCCAGCTCCACAGGGCATGCAGCCCCAGCCATGCCTCCCCCTGCTGTAGTCGGCATCTTTGCAGAGACCACTCTGGATGGGACACCGCTGCTATCACTTTGACCTACATATGTATGGAAAACATGTTATGTATTCATTTTATATTATTTCCAAAAATATTTTTATTATTTTGTCTTAAAGTTTCAATAGGATCTGAAAAGAGATAGCTAAGAATTTGGATTTTTGGGCCAGGAGCGGTGGCTCACGCCTGTAATCCCAGCACTTTGGGAGGCCAAGGCAGGTGGATCACAAGGTCAGGAGATCGAGACCATCCTGGCTAACACGGTGAAACCCCATCCCTACTAAAAAAAAAATACAAAAAACAATTAGCCGGGCATGGTGGTGGGCACCTGTAGTCCCAGCTGCTGGGGAGGCTGAGGCAGGAGAATGGCATGAACCCAGGAGGTGGAGCTTGCAGTGAGCCGAGATCACGCCACTGCACTCCAGCCTGGGCGACAGAGCAAGACTCCGTCTCAAAAAAAAAAAAAAAAAGAATTTGGATTTTTGAAAAAATGCTGCTTGTTAGATAAATCTGAGCTATTGCCATTTCCTAATCACATTGATAATTTAGAAAATTAGTAGAGAATCTATAGACGGGGTCACACTCCTGTCACCCAGGCTGGAGTGCAGTGGTATGATCATGGCTAACTGCAGCCTTGACTTGCTGAGCTCAGGTGATTCTCCTGCCTGAGCCTCCCGTGTAGCTGTGACTTGAAGAATGTGCCACCACACCTGGCTAATTTTTTATATTTTTAGTAGAGATGGGGTTTTTCCATGTTTCCAGACTGGTCTCAAACTCCTGGGTTCAAGTGTTCTGCCTGCCCTGGCCTCCCAAAGTGCTGGGATTACAAGTGTGAGCTACCGCACCCAGCCGTATTTTTATTCATTCATATAATGAATGGCATCTGATTTATGTTTCATGCCAGACCAATGTTCCAGGGTCTTGCACTGATTCCCACATACATTGTGTCAATGACTGGTATAATAACACTGTCTTATAGTAATAATAATAGAATCTATTTATGAGGATATTTTAGAAAATCAGTGAGCTATAAAATCTACTTGATTGAAGCAGATTGTAAACCACAGCTATTGTTTTGTTGGGTTAATCAAAGCATCAAAAATTATAGATTAAGGACTTCTCTATTTTCTGTCAAAAGGGAACTAAGAATATGTTCTCATGGGTATGAAGTGAACAATAATTCTCTCTCTTTCTCTCTCATATTCACTTTTCTATTTGTCTCTGAGTAGAAAATTATCCAGTAGACACTAATGGTCTACATGGCTGTTTAGAGAAATTTTTTTTTTTTTTGAGATGGAGTCTCACTTTGTCACCCAGGCTGGAGTGCAGTGGCGCGATGTCGGCCCACTGCAACCTCCACCTCCTGGGTTCAAGCAATTCTCCTGCCTCAGCCTCCCAGGTAGCTGGGATTACAGGCACCTGCCACCACGCCCAGCTAATTTTTGTATTTTTAGTAGAGGCAGGATTTCACCATGTTGGCCAGGCTGGTATTGAACTCCTGGCCTCAGGTGATCCGCCCGTCCCAGCCTCCCAAAGTGCTTGGATTGCAGGTGTGAACCACTGTGCCCAGCCTTAGAGAAAAATTTATGCCAACTGAGTACAAAATGATCGGAGGTAACACCATCATCCAGAGAAGAGTAAAACCAACATGTGAAGGGCATGAATTCTATCTGGATGGATTTATTGGCTCAACCAATACATTACAATTACATATTTGGCATTTACCATGCATTCAATGTGGGAGCACTTATAAGATAACTTACTGACCATATACTTGCAACTTATTTGGATAGATGAATGTGGTAAGATGTCTTAGTCTGTTTTGTGTTGCTTATAACAGAGTACCTGAAACATGGGGTAATTTATAAAGAAAAGGAATTTATTTCTTACAGTTAAAAAGACTGAGAAGTCCAGGGTCTAAGGGCTGCATTTGGTGAGTGCCGTCTTGTTGGTAAGGACTCTGCAGAGTCTTGAGGTGGTGCAGGGCACCACATGGTGAAGGAGCTGAGTGTGCTAGCTCAGGTGCCTCCTCCTCTTCTTACAGAGCCACCAGTCCCACTCCTGTGAAAACCCATCCATTGACCCATTTATCCATTAATCTATGAATGGATTAATCCATCCCTCATGACCCAGTCACCTCCTAAAGGCCCACCTCTCAATACTGCCACGTTGGGGATTAAGCTTCAACATAAATTTCAGAGGAGACAACCATTGAAACCATAGTGTAGGATAATGTGCAAACAACCAGTGTATTTCCCATTCTCTATTCACTCTCATTCGTATACTTTAGACTTGTGACCGGACTGCATTTTGGCCAGCCAGAGGCTTTTCAAAGGGAATGTGTCATGAATAGCTTTAAGACAGGAAAAAATTAGGAAAAGAGGTGACTGGGCAGAAGTAGCCACCCACTCCACCACCGTATAAGCTAATCTTGTTAAGCTGTAGAGGGAAGGAGGGAGTTAGACAACCATAATCTTAGAAAACATAGAAAAAGGGAATATTACAGCATTTCTTATTAAATGTAGGAATGTAAGTCTGAGAGTAGAGAGACTAAATGGCTCTTTTCACTGGAATGCCAGAAAGTGTAGTCTTACAGATGTGTCCTGGCCATAGACGTGACAATAGGCAATGAAAAGAGCTGTTTAGAAACTATAAGTGGCAGAGAGGGCTAAAAATAGCCCTAAATATCTTTTCATCCCAAGAGAGCAGCTAAATTTTCTCAGTACTTTAGTAAAAGGCATAGAAGTTTGCTCGCAAGAAATCCTACTTCCCAGAAAGGCCTTACACAGGTGACATGGGTTATAGAATTATATTCTGTCAGTCATCTATTGCTGCGTTACATTCCTGCCCTCCAAAACCTAATGGCTTCAAACAACAACCATGTATGTGCCCATGATTCTGAAATTTTGCCTTGGGTAAGCCAGGCTGTTTTCCGCAGGCCTCACCTGGGCTTGCTCAGGTAGTAGCAGTCATCGGTGGCTTGACTGGGGCCGGGCAGGGAGGCTGCATCGAAGGTAGCATCCCTCTCATGTCTGGGGTGTTGGTGTTGGCTATTGCCTTTGTAATCAATGATCTGTGAAATCTCTTATCCGTCAAAAGTTGGATCCAGGCTTCCTTAAACAACAAGGGTAATTTCCAAGCATGTAAAGAAAAAGCTGCAAGACTTATTGAGAATTAGGCTCTAGAACTCATACAACACTTTTTAATCACGTTCTGTTAGTCAAAACAAGTCAGAAGGTAAGCCTATTTTCAAGGAATAGGTAAATAGATTCCACTACTTAATGACAGGAGTTGCAATGTTTGTGTGGCCATATTTAATATATCACAGTCCTCTCTCTGGCTACCATTATTTACATTCTTCCCAAGCAACACATGCTGATCTCTCGTACCAAAGTCTCATCTCTTGAAGTGTTTAGACTTGTGCAATGCATTACCATGGCTATGTGCCACATGTGGCTACTGAGCACTTGAAATTTGGCAGGTATGAGTTAAGTTGTGCTGTTATCGGAAATACACACAGGATTTCAAAGACTTAGTAGGAAGATCGTAAAATATCTTTTAAATACCTTTTTATATCGATTATGTGTTTACATGATAATTTGGATACATTGGGTTACATAAAATATATTTTAAAAATTATTTTCACCTGTTTTTAAGTTTGCTTACTTTTTTATGTACCTACAGAAAAAAATCACATAAGTGGCTTGTATTATATTTCTATTGCATAGCAGAGATTTAGACCGATGGTTGGTGAACTTTTTTTGTAATGGACCAAATAAATATTTTTGGCCTTGTGGGCCACACAATTTCTGTTGCACCTATTCAACTCTCATTGTCATACAAAGCAGCCATAGATAATATATAAACAAATGAGCATGGCTGTGTTCCAATAAAACTTGATTTACAAAAATGGGTGGCAGACTGGATTTGGCCTGTAAGGCAGTATTTTGTTTCACTTGTCTGAGATCATTAACATTTAATGTAATTATTAATATGGTTGGATTTCAGTGTACCATTTTGGGGAGCGGGAACGTGCTTGTTTTTTCTGTTTTTTTGTTTCTTCTTTTTCTGCCTTCTATTGGATTGACAGTTTTTGTTTAAATATTTCATTTTAATTTATCTGTTGTCTTTTTGGTTACATCTCTGTATTTTTAAAGTGGAATTATGAGGATTTTCATATACATACTTAAACTTTTATAAATATCTAGGGCTAAATACACGTCTTTGATCTTTTTGTGTTAATCCATAGATCCTTTAGGCTATAGATATTTTAAAAAACATTTTTTCTCTCTGTTCTTCATATGGATACTTCTTATTGACATATCTCCAAATTCACAGAATCTTTTCTTTGTCACTTCATTCTACTTTCAAGACCATTAATTGACATTTTTATTTCAGGCATTGTATTTTTTTAGTCCTTAAGTTTTCACTTCTCTTTTTTATAGTGTATATATCTCTATTGTGATTTTCTATTTTTCATTTATTTTTTGTTTTCCTTTTTGTATGGATGTAGTTATTACAGCTGCCTTTCCGTTAAGAATGGGTCTTTGGGGCTGGGTGCATTGGCTCATGCCTATAATCTCAGCACTTTGGGAGGCCGAGGCAGGCTAATCACGAGGTCAGGAGTTTAAGACTAGTCTGGGCAACATAGTGAAACCCCGTCTCTACTAAAAATACAAAAAAATTAGCCAGGTGTGGTGGTGTGCGCCTGTAATCCCAGCTACTCGGGAGGCTGAGGCAGGAGAATCACATGAACCCGGGAGCCGGAAGTTGCAGTGAGCCGAGATCGCGCCATTGCACTCTAGCCGAAGTGACAGTGCAAGACTGTCTCAGAAAAAGAAAAAAAGAATAGGTCTTTGTCAGGTAATTTGGATTTTATGCAGCACATTGTAAATGTTATGAGTGTAGACTCTGGCTTCTGTGAGATTCCATTGGAGGATGTTGTTTTTGCTTTAGCAGGTAATCAACCTAATTAGTTGCATATTATGAGCTTTGACTCATTTTCTGTGCATGGTGCCTTACATCTCTGTTCAGTTTTCTAAGCCTTTGCTATCCTGATTTCTGTCTGTCCTGTGCATGGGTGGTTCAGAACCTAGGACAAGACTCTTGTGAGTTCATAAACAGAATGAGGAGAAACTTTTTATGGCTCTGTCTCTTTTACTCTCCTGCCTGCTAGAGCTTTTTTTCATGACTAATCTGGAAAAAGAGAAGGTGGGGTTTTGAGTTTTAGATGTCTGCATTGTACTACTGTCCAACGGGGGTCCACTCTTGGAGCAGAAATGGAAGAAAAAAAGTGAAACTTACTCCTTGTGTGGATTACTTCTTCAAGTTTTGTTTTGTTTTGTTTTTCTTTTGAGACAGAGTCTTGCTCTGTCGCCCAGGCTGGAACGCAATGGTGCGATCTCGGCTCACTGCAACCTCTGCCTCCCAGGTTCAAGCAATTCTCCTGCCTCAGCCTCCTGAGTAGCTGGGATTACAGGCACACGCCACCAAGCCCGGCTAATTTTTGTATTTTTAGTAGAGGCGGGGTTTCACCATGTTGGTCAGGCTGGTCTCAAACTCCTGACCTCGTGATCTGCCCACCTTGGCCACTTCTTCAAGTTTTAACTCCCTTCCCCTTTATGTTTCAGAGAGCCTCAGACAGTTCCCCCTGCCCACGCAGAGTTTTCAGTTATAATCAGCAGAAAACGGGCTGTAGGAAACTTACACTGCCTCTTGAAGCCAACATCAACTTTGATTATTGTTTGATTTTTTCATTATTCATCAACCTTCACGTATTTTCATTTATATATGTCTTTAGCTAAAAAGAATTGTTCATATCTACTCTGAAAAAATTATCATTTCACTGTAGCGTTGTTTACATTTAATGTAATTATTTATTTATACATTTAGATTTAAATCTACCATCTTATTTTCTACTTTCTACTCATCTCCACTGTTCTTACTATTTCATTTCCCTTCTCGCTCAGAGGTTACTTATTCATTTTCTACTTATTTGGCATTACGCTTGAAATTATAAGTGCTATATTGAACTATCAATTCACTTTTTTATTTTTTTAGATGGAGTCTTGCTCTGTCACCCAGGCTGGAGTGCAGTGGCACTATCTCAGCTCACTGCAAGCTCCGCCTCCCGGGCTCACGCCTTTTTCCTGCCTCAGCCTCCCGAGTAGCTGGGACTACAGGCGCCCGCCACTACGCCCGGCTAATTTTTTGTATTTTTAGTGGAGATGGGGTTTCACCATGTTAGCCAGGATGGTCTCAATCTCCTGACCTCGTGATCCGCCCACCTCGGCCTCCCAAAGTGCTAGGATTACAGGTGTGAGCCACCACACCTGGCCAGCCCTTTGATATTCTTGAGAAAAATTTTGTCTATAGTCCTATGATTATCATCCCTCCTCAGGTTTACAGGTAGCATAATTTTACTATCCTTTTACATCATCTTCAGGTTAAGAATTCCATTTATAACTTGAAAATTTATGATAAAATTTAGTGTTAGGAAAATATCACAGTGACATTGGTATCCAAGTTCACAGAATTATTTTAATTAGAGAGCTTCACAAACAACTTTATTATGCACATCTGTTTGTAAGATTTCTTTCTAAGAATTGTTTAAAATATTGAACAATCTAGAATTTATGCAAAAAAACTGAGACACTGGGATGTAAACTTTCACATATCACAGGTTCTTTAGGAAGGCAATGAGTAGGTATTTCTAATAAACTCTCATATATTAAAATAAGTTTTTAAATTCAGAATTTTAGGCATTCTTATTAGCTTTTCATGAACATTTTAGATCAATGCATTGGCACAGTTTTAGATATTTGAATGAATTCTCTTTCCCTTTTTGTGTTAAATCTATTTCTTTCATTCTAAAGGAGCTGAACTGTAAGATTTTATCCCATTTTTAAAAAAACTTTAATTTAAATTCTATCATAGTAGCAACAGATCAAGTAAATTGAATTTTGAGAAGAGTTTTCACTATCTGCTTCTAATGGGCAAAATACTGCAATGCTACCTGGACAAAGCGAAAAACCAGAAAGCTACTTACCATAATAACAAGCAAGGATTAAGATAGGAGCTTCGACTTGCCACTGCTTTTGAATAACACATATGGTGCATTCCAAAGGCACTGTCTCTTTTAGCAATTCTTTAGCACAAGACTGCCTTGCATAGAAGTGGATTGTAAATGTTACGTGATTCCCAATATAGCATCAAGCTACAGTCCTGGAAAAGCTTCTATTTATATCTTTTAGAAACAGCTTTTATCAGGAAATGGTTTCCCTTCCTCGTTTGCCTTCTTATAATCTTCATGAAAATATATTTTCTTCTGTGACACAGAGAAGGCCTAGAGCTTGCTTGTTAAATGAAACATATGATAGAATGATTAGATACATATACTGTAATTAGGAAATTTTAAAAAAAGGTAGAATGACTGCCAGCTGCTACAGAACCCCAAACTGAGAGATCTGAACTGAGATACCGCATTCATTTAAAACAAATCTTATTCTGTAGTGGACTCATGAGAGCATTCAGTCCCATGTTTCTCTTGCTTGGTCTTGGTGAACTCCTTTAACTTTTTCCTTACTGTTCATTCCCTTAAACAAAGCTCAAGTCACTACTGAGTTCTGAGGATAACTTTGTACCAAAACAGTCATGTCTTAATTCAATCAGGCAAGAAGAAAAAAAAATCAGTTTTATGACATTTGGTTGGCCCTGTTGGATTTTAAATAGAATAAAAACCATAAGTCAAATTCTGCTGGTTCCTGATAATTATAATTTTACAAGAAATGTAAGCACAATATACTTAAAATAAAAACTTGCATCAGTGTTTTTTTTCTGACCCATTTTCCCTTTACTGATCTGGATTTCTCTTTCTTTTAGAATGAATGGTTTTGGATCACACATCTTCATGATTTGGGAATGATATGTGTGTTTATTTTACGAAAAATGTTAGTAATGAAGCATTTAAAATATATCAAAAGGTAAGAGTTGAAAACAGAATGGAAATATCCTTTTAGAATTTAACATTGAATCAGCATAATTAAAAACTAAGCAAGGGGAAAGATACAAGGGAATAAAGAGTTAAACTCTGACCCGTTTGGATCAATTGTGCACATAGTGAAGACTTCCAGAGAAGAATGTTTGTCTTATGGATAAAAAACAGTTGGGAAGAGGGGGTGAGCAGGAGAAGCCACTAGGGAAGGAGGGCTACGTAATATATGCACCAGTGAAATTTTAGCTTGTAGAAAGTGCATAACCATTCTTAATCACGTAAAATAAACACTTGGTAGTCAGGCCAAGACAAACCCTTTTAGCTTTAGAGAGAGTAGATCAGCATGGCACTTTTGTTTTTTCTTCATCTTTCTGCTTTAGTAGTCTCATTGGAATTATAAACCAGAATATTCAACATATATTAAGGCTTTCCATGTCCCAGCCAAGCTTTAATGTATCAATTCTTTAACTCTTCGTAAAAAACCTATGAGGCCAAAACTATTTTGGAGGTGATGAAACTGAAGCATATGAGAGGTGAGGGTCTTTTCCTAAGATGACATGGCTACAAGTGATATCATAGCTCTAGAGTCTGTTTCTTCACCACTTATGTCAGACTCCAGGCAGTGTACCCTACTTAGCCTCAGTGACTGCAAGATCATGTGGGTCATTCTTGCTGCATCTTTCAGAATTGCCTAGAATCCTTAGGACTTAAGATTTAGAGAACCCTTTAGCCTTAGTGAACAAAACCTTACTTGCCTTTGTGTTTTGTGACTTAAAAACATAATTGAATACTTCGTTCGTATTCTATTATAAGGAATTTCATGGTCTTCTATATCATGTCTTACACTAGAGGAATAGTATTCCTCTCATGGGAATCCTATTTCCATACCTTCCTTTATCCTAAGAAAAGGACGAGAAGGTAGACCAGCCTACAGCTAAACTTAATAGATAAATATCTTCTGCCTTCAGGTGTAGAGTGCATTTCTGATATCACTATTCTCTCAGTAAAGATATACTCATAGGAGACACTAGTGGTGATCTTAATTATGCTCAGAAATCTACAATACCACACAAATACACACACACGGAGGGAAGCACTAAGGTAGTAAGAAAAGAAAAACTCAGATAATCTTTAGAAGATAATTGAAAACAAAGGAGAGTCAATGCACTTGAATTCTCAGTATTGAGTTTCTTAAAAAGCTGTTGGACAAAAATGGGGAATGACTGTCATGAGAGAGTGGTATGAATTGTATCAAGTAGATTTGGTGGCAGAAGCTCAACTGTTGTGTAGATGAGTCAAAAAAGAGGTAAAAATAGAGTTGCTAGTGCGCTTAAGAAAAAACTGATTATGAAAGAAAACTGTTACCTTTTGGTATAATATTTGTTGCCAAGATTATAGTTAGATACTTTCAACAGCCCAACTCTATCAACAAGTCAAGTATTGCATCAGGAAAACGGGCCAAGTTATGATAAAGGCACTGTGGGCTTACCTTCTACACAGATAATGAAATGAGAATACAACAGGGAGACGTTAGAACCAACCATATATTTTTTTTCAGAATATATGTTACCATTAGAAGAAAGGGACTATAGCGAGTCCCATGAAGGGGTCAGGGAAAAATCCTGTATCATAAGTATCTGTGCCTTTACTCACATTGCTCTCTCTACCTGGAGTGTCCTCCCTCCTTTGTCTACCTGCAAAACAACACTAATTTTTCAAGTCTATCTTCTTGTGACACTTCCTTTATGAAGCCTTCCTATTTTCCTCTTGGACATTCTCTTCCTTGTGTCTCATGATTGCCTATAAATACTTCTGTTGAAATGTTACCGCTTGCTGATTCCTTACTAAAGATCAGGCAGAATGCAAAATACTTTTCACAGACATACAATCCTACAATAACCCAACAGTTTACTCCAGATTACAGATGGAGAATCTGAGCATCTCACAGACATGTAACTTCTCCAAAGTCTGGCAGTTAGAAATTTAAGGCCTGGGACCGAATCTACATATATCTCCCTCCAACATTTATGTGATTTTAAAACCACCTAAATCGTTCTATATACAGGTTTTTTTTTTTTTTTAAATAAACATAGAAATTGACCATATTTAAACATGGAAATAATTCTGGTCTTAATGCTTGAAATTTACATTTGTTTTATCTGAGTTCCTTCCTCAGGAAAGGACTACTAGATGTCTCAAAACGTATCAAAGAACTGAAACTCACCAGGTCCTCACATCCAGACCATGAGAGGCCAAGCCCCTCACTCATCATGATTGCTTCCTGCCTAGTTCCTGTTTTCCCACAAAGAGTTACATTTCTTCCCTACTCCATAAACCCCCAATTTTATTTGGTCAGGGAATGGAGACTGATCTTTCATCTCCTCAGCTGCAGCACCCAATTAAACCCTTCTTCCCTAGCAACACTCATTGCCTCAGTGATTCGCTTTCTGTGTAGTGAGCAGCAGGACCTAGGCCAAACCCCTGGTGTTTCAATAACAGCTTTCTAATGCCAAATTGCTCTATTTCTTTCCTATATCTTATACTGTGAGAAACTGAGAACCAAAATGCCACCTATACATTCCTATAATGTCTAGAAATTTTAAAATGGGTGTTCAAAAACTATTTTTTTGCATGAATGAGTGTTTGGAGGAGTACTGCTATTCCAGGTAGGTACTGTAGGAGCTGGAATTCCATATAACTGAAATGGGGCAATGTATGGTCAGATCAACTGTTTTAAGAATATATTGAGGAAACATGACAAAATCAGATTCAATTATAGAATCTCAAGAAAGAAGAAAAGAGTATAATGGCATACATTGTAGCACATCTTTTTAAGGACAGGGCTATCTGAAATATAAAAAGTTTACCATAAACAGTCTAAAGAATCTGAAAATATTGGATGAAATCTCTAAGAAAAAACACCAACTGATATAGTTTGGATCTGTCTTCATCCAAATTCCATATTGAAATGTAATCCCCAATACTGAAGGTGGGGCCTGGTAGGAGGTGATTGGATCTTGGGGGTGGTTTCCAATGGTTTAGCACCATCCGTCTCATGGTATAGCTTTCATGAGATCTGGTTGTTCAAAGGTGTGTGGCATCTCCCCACCTCTCTCTTCCTTCTGCTCTGCCCATGTAAGACATGCCTGCTTCTCCTTCACCTTCTGTCATGATTGAAAGTTTCCTAAGGCCTCCCTAAGTGTCATGCTTCCTGTACAGCCTACACAACCGTGAGCCAATTAAGCCTCTTTTTGTTATAAATTACCTAGTCTCAGGTATTTCTTTATAGCAGTGCGAGAACAGACTAATACATCAACTATAGTAATAGAGTGGCAAAAATGCATTATGCTGAAAAACGTTCAAATTAAGTCACATCTTTATTTAAATTATCATATAAACACTACTTTTAAATATCAATTTACTATGTCAACATTTAAATGCCTACTCTATGACAGTTGCAACTAAGATTAAGTCTCCTACATGACAGTCTGTATTAGTCAGGGTTCTCTAGAGGGACAGAACTAATAGTGTGTCCGGAATTGGTGGGTTCTTGGTCTCACTGACTTCAAGAATGAAGCCGCGGACCCTCGCAGTGAGTGTTACCGCTCTTAAGGTGGCGTGTCTGGAGTCTGTCCCTTCTGATGTTCAGATGTGTTCGGAGTTTCTTCCTTCTGGTGGGTTCGTGGTCTCGCTGGCTCAGGAGTGAAGCTGCAGACCTTCGCGGTGAGTGTTACAGCTCATAAAAGCAGCATGGACCCAAAGAGTGAGCAGTAGCAAGATTTATTGCAAAGAGCAAAAGAACAAAGCTTCCACAGTGTGGAAGGGGACCCGAGCGGGTTGCTAGTGCTGGCTCGAGCAGCCTGCTTTTATTCTCTTATCTGGCCCCACCCACATCCTGCTGATTGGTAGAGCCCAGTGGCCTGTTTTGTCAGGGCGCTGATTGGTGTGTTTACAATCCCTGAGCTAGATCCAAAGGTTCTCCACCTCCCCATCAGATTAGTTAGATACAGAGTTTCGACACACAGGTTCTCCAAGGCCTCACCAGAGCAGCTAGATACAGAGTGTCAATTGGTGCATTCACAAACCTTGAGCTAAACACAGGGTGCTGACTGGTGTGTTTACAAACCTTGAGCTAGATACAGAGTGCCGATTGGTGTATTTACAATCCCTGAGCTAGACATAAAGGTTCTCCAAGGCCCCACCAGAGCAGCTAGATACAGAGTGTCGATTGGTGCACTCACAAACCTTGAGCTAAACACAGGGTGCTGATTGGTGTATTTACAATCCCTGAGCTACATATAAAGACTCTCCATGTCCCCACCAGACTCAGGAGCCCAGCTGGCTTCACCTAGTGGATCCCGCACCGGGGCTGCAGGTGGAGCTGCCTGCCAGTCCTGCGCCGTGCACTCGCATTCCTCAGCCCTTGGGTGGTCCATGGGACTGGGCGCCGTGGAGCAGGGGGCGGTGCTCGTCAGGGAGCCTCGGGTTGCACAGGAACCCATGGAGGCGGGGGGAAGGCTCAGTCATGGCTGGCTGCAGTCCCGAGTCCTGCCCTGTGGGAAGGCAGCTAAGGCCCTGCGAGAAATCGAGCGCAGCGCCGGTGGGCTGGCACTGCTGGGGGACCCAGTACACCCTCCGCAGCCACTGGCCCTGGTGCTAAGCCCCTCACTGCCCAGGGCCCGCAGGGCCGGCCGGCCGCTCCGAGTGCGGGGCCCGCCAAGCCCATGCCCACCCAGAACTCCAGCTGGCCCACAAGCGCTGCGCGCAGCCCCAGTTCCTGCTCGCGCCTCTCCCTCCACACCTCCCTGCAAGCTGAGGGAGCCGACTCTGGCCTTGGCCAGCCCAGAAAGGGGCTCCCACAGTGCAGCGGTGGGCCGAAGGGCTCCTCAAGTGCCGCCAAACTGGGAACCCAGGCAGAGGAGGCGCCGAGAGCGAGCGAGGGCTGTGAGGACTGCCAGCACGCTGTCACCTCTCAATCCCCCCTCTAAACAGGACACCCCAACTGCTGTTAGGAATTTGGCCGATGACTGCTCTAGCTACTTCCTGCTGGATAGGGGCGAAGAAGGGGCCCTGCAGTTGTGGTGTCCTTTAGAGGGGAACTCTCTAGGCCAGGCGAAGTACCAGTGGGTTGGTCCAGGGGTCCTCGGTAGAAGTTGTTAGTTGAACTCAGTTGGGGTTCCATTTGTAAGACCATCTGTAGTTTGATGGCCTCGATTCTAGAGGAAACAAATTTGACAAGAAGGTTAAAAATACAGGGCCCAAAGGCGAGTAACAGCAAGATGGGTGCCACAGGACCTAGAAAGGGGAGAAGCCATGTTGCCCAACTCCAGAGGTTGGTATAAGAATTTGAAAGGCGTTGTCTGATTTCAGAAGCTTTTTCCTGTAAACGCCGGGTGGCATCTCATGTTATCCGTGACTGGTTAGTGTAAAAACAACACTTTTCCCCTAAGAAGGTGCAGAGTCCTCCTTTCTCAGCAGTGAGGAGGTCTAGGCCTCAGCGATTTTGGAGAGTCACTGCTGCCAAAGAGTCTATTTGGGATTGGAAAGTAAGGATAGATCTCATTATTTCTTGCAAACTGTTTGAGAGGCCGATATGGGTTGAAGATCCACATAAGTAGAATAGGCCTTGACTGGGTAGACAGACATTTACCCTGGCTTTTAAAGGAATAGGGTACACTGTTTTTTCTTTACTACTTCCATCTCTCTCTTTCTCTCTTCGACTTCTTCTTTGTCTTTTCCTCTCTTCTTAACTTTTTCTTTGACTTTCTGTGTCTGTCCCTCTTTTTCTCTGACTCCTTTTCTTTGTCTCTGTTTCTGACTCCCTCTTTGACTTTCTGTCTCTTTATCTCTTCCGCTCTCTGTCTCTTCCTCTGACTTTCTCTTTCTCTCTCTTCTTCTTGCTGGTCTTTCCCTACCTCTGCCAGCAGCTTATGCTGCTGTTCTCCCCTCTCCTTCCCATTTTGATGGCTTTGTCAGTGTAAGAATAGGGTAGGTATTTATAAAGGGAAATTTATTAAGGAGTATTGACTCTCATGATCACAAGATGAGGTCCCACAATAGGCTGTCTGCAAGCTGAGAAGCAAGGAAGCCAGTCCAAGTCCTAAAATCTCAAAAGTAGGGAAGCCAACAGTGCAGCCTTCAGTTTATGGTTGAAGGTCGGAGAGTCCCAAAGCTGAAGAACTTGGATTCTGATGTTCAAGGGCAGGAAGCATCCAGCACAGGAGAAAGATGTAGCCCGGAAGACTAAGCCAGTCCAGTCTTTCCACATTCCTCTCACTGCTATCATCGTAGCTGCGCTAGATGGTGCCCACCCAGATTAAGGGTGAATCTGAAACTCCCAGTTTTCAAATGTTAATCTCCTTTGGTGACTTGCTCACAGACACACCCATGAACAATACTTTGCTGTTGTAATCCGATCAAGTTGACACTCAATATTAACCATCACAAATGCAAATATAATTCTGCTTTCTAAATGACAATACCTACGATATAAATGATTACATATATGATTGTATCTACTAGATGAGTTATATATATGACCATTACAAAGTTAAGTGATAGATTTCTTGCCACTAAAGAAACTAAAGTTTTGTAATAGATGTCAAACATACAAAGTAACAGAGGATGTAGGCTAGAGTTGCGTGTTGCACCATTCTGAATCTGTGTAGAATAGAAGAATGAGATTATCCTGATTTAAACCAATTATTTGGGGTGACATTAATGTTGGTCAGTCATTCACATTGTCACAATATCTCCATAAGATAAACTAACAGAGGGCATCACCAAGGAGACACCATTTGACTGAAGAATCTGGGGAAAGCAAAATACATTAGGATAATTTAAGTAGCTGAACAAAGTTGTAGAAACAAGAAAACCCTTGACATGTTCATGGAAGACTGAGTGGTTAACCATAACTGGAGAATAAGGTACAGGTGTGGAATGCCAGGAAGAGCTAGAAGGGCTTGGATCACAGGGAACAATATATCACATGCTAAATGAAATTGAAATTTATCTTGTAAGGTGTCACTCAAGAATTGTGTATGTGTGTGTGTGTGTGTGTACATGAAGTTAGTTTTTCCTTTTAGAAAGTTTGTCTATGTTAAGGAGGATTTATGATGGGAGGATTGGTAAGGGTTAGTTGATTTGAGCCTATGTTGCCTCATTTCAGTTATGTGGAATTCTAGCTCCTGAAGTACCTACCTGGAATAGTGGAATTGCTCTACACAGTCATCCATTAAAAAAATAGTTTTTGAACACCTGTTATTTAATTTCCAGACATTATAGGAATGTATAGAAGATTGATGATGGAGGGGAAGAGAACTTCATTTGGGGAAAAGCATGAAGACTTTATCTAACATGGTGGAAGAAGAAATGGAAATAAAGGGTCAGGCACCAGGAATGTCAAAAAAGTAAACTCAGCTCTTCTGAGGGCCTAATTATAAATGTCCTCTGAGGGAGAGAGAGCAGTCTCAGATGGTGTCTTAGTCAGTTCAGGCTGCTTTAACAGTGTACCATGGACTAGGTACCTTACAAACAACAAAATTCATTTGTTACAGTTCTGGAGATTGAAGTCTAAGATCAGAGTGCCAGCGTGGTTGGCTTCTGGTGAGGGTTGCAGACTGCCCTATTCTCATTGTATCCTCACATGGTGGAAAGAGTGAGAGAGCTTTCTGGGGTCCCTTATATATGGACACCTATCCCACCCATAAAGGTCCACCCTCATGACCTCATTACCTTCCGAATAGCACTGTATGAAGGATTAAATTCCAACATGAGTTTTGAGAGTCACAAACATCCATTCCATTAGAGATGACTTTTGGTTTTCTGACTTGAGTGACTTAGTAGATTAGGTTGTTCGTCACTTATATAGAAATATAAGAAAAGCAGTAGGATATGCGGGAGGCGGGGACAGTGTGTTGATGGAATTCTGTCTCATGTGGAACGTGCAAGCTTTTCAGTTATACAGATCTTAATCCATTTCTAGGTTGTTGTTGGCTGTGTGACCTTGGGAAAGTTGTTGAAGACATTGAGTCAAATTGAGAGAGACATCAGTTCAGCATTTTAAGGAATAGATACAGTTATCAAGTTACCTAATGGAACATTGAATAATTAGAGAAGAATTGAGGTTAATAAGATTCTTTTATTGAGCCCTTAACACTAGTTTGTATATGTCCACAGTCTAATTTCATAAGCATTCTCTGTAGACTAATATTTAGAGAAATTCAATTCCAGAGTGTCAATCCTAGAAAACCTTAATTAATTAGCTATTTGGAACATTATAAAATCACTACTGTCTACATTAATATTAGTAGATTGGTATAATATAAACATGTCTATATTAATCTGCATAATCTGCAGAGGCATACTAAACTGATGAATTATGGTTTGAAAATATTTTTTGTTATAATGCAAAATACAACCATAAATATGATCATTGCCCTCAAGTGCAAGTAAAGCAGATGAACAAAAAACAGATATATGCTCAGAACAACGAAAAGAAATGACAAAATTCCATTCCTAAAAAAGTCTTCCCTTTTCCAGGAAACTATAGTAGAAAAGATAAAAGGAAATAAGACCATCTCTTTAAAAATATTAGGAAAAGTTATCACAAAGTCGATATTTAAAATAGCAAAAATTGGCCGGGCGCAGTGGCTCATCCCTGTAATCCCAGCACTTTGGGAGGCTGAGGCAGGCGGATCACCTGAGGTCAGGAGTTCTAGACTAGCCTGGCCAACATGACGAAACCCCATCTCTACTAAAAATACAAAAAATTAGCTGGGCGTGGTGGTGCACGCCTATAATCCCAGCTACTGGGGAGGCTGAGGCAGGAGAATCTCTTGAACCTGGGAGGCAGAGGTTGCAATGAGCAGAGATCGTGTCACTGCACTCCAGCCTGGGTGACAGAGCGAGATTCCGTCTCAAAAATAAATAAATAAATAAATAAATAAATAAATAAATAAATAATAAACAGAAATAAAAATAAAATAGCAAAAATAAAGGAATTTGTCCTGAAAGCCTATCTGAACCTGTCAGGAGCAGGTATTGAAGTTCTCATTAAGTACGTGGTAGCCAGATAAAAACAGCTTTACAGGAGAGTAGATTCATTTTAATTGGAACAGGTCCCTGAGGAAAAAAGAAGTGCGTCACTGAAGTTACTATCTAGACCAACGGTGGCTTTGAGTCTAGACTACTCAGTGAAGCAATCATTTTCTTATTTCATTAATTCTTCTTAAAAATAAACTTCGTCTGGATTCTCTGGAAACAAAAACTATAAAACTTGTGTATTTAACGGGAAGCGAATGTGTATGTTATGAATTCATTTGTCTGGAAGTCTGGAAATTATTACTGAATGTGGTGAACATTTATCAATTTCAGCAACAACAAAAAAGCACACAAGATCAGCAGTGAATGAGACAAAAATCTTTTAGGGAAGAGATTAGATTTCATCACCTATTTATGATCATTAACTTGCTACAAATTGAGTTAAGTCTAGCATATAGTACATCTTCAAATATTCACTGAATTAATGCAAGATTTTTAAAAATAAGTAAAGGGCAGTGTTAATTAAGCTATATGTGTGGCATTTGATTATTATTTATTCACAGGAATCTGTTCCTTGGCTGTTATCCCATTTATTCAGTCATGACTTTTATCTGGCCATTAGTCATGGATTGATCTCATGTTTCAGAGCTTATAGCATATCTAGTATGATACATTAGAAAGACACCTTCCATTTATAATCATGTGTTTATGTCAGAAATTTATGACTGCCTTATCAAATAATAAAAAAATTATAATTTTCCTTTTGTTTCAATATGTAAATCCTTTTTCCTTGCTCCAAATAGTATAGGTTATAAATCTGGTAAGACATGTATATACATAAGTAGGGGGTGTGCTTGTTTTCTAGGTTGAATTAGTTTATGTAACCATCTATATTTAGAAATTTGGGGGACCTCCTTAAGAAGGAACATTCTAAGCAATCATTTTCTTGTAAATAATTTTCCAGGAGGCAAAACAAGGTTTTGGCTTGTCCTGTACATAATAGATAAATTATGTTTTGACTAGAAGTTCTTTTTTATTCATCAACCGGTTCTACCTCCGGAGTTATGACTTTTAAATATTATCCATGCACTGAATGTTCTCAATATTCAAAATAAAATTTAATGAGATACAACGTGTAAGTTTCTGGTTTGTAAGCTGTAGAGCAGTTATTCTCATTGTTTCTGAGAGAAAAGTCTTATTGCTCATGCCTTGTGTATTCCCATTTCACTCATTCTTTTGGATTTATATTCCTTTTAGTCTGTGTTCTTTTCTCCTGTCAAAGAAGCCAGGCAAAATAAAAACAAGCAGTGATTAATTTCATTTTAATATAATTCTTACACCAAAAAGCATGAGAAACATTTAAATGAGGAGGGGAAAAAAATCAACCTTGCTTTGACAACATAGGAAAGTGAATTTGAAAGTACATGGGGCTATGAAATCAGTAGTCATATTTTATTGTTCTCAGGTTCTCAAATCATTTTATTTCTCAGACCTAGGACTTAAAGAAAAACTTATGAAAGCAAGTGGTAAGTTGTCTTGCTCTCTAGCCTGTTGACCTCATGAAAACTGTGAATACAAAATTCAAATTGCAGAGCGTCCCAAATATTTGGATTCTATAACTATTAAGATGCCTTCCAACCTGAAATTCTGTGATTCTACAGTGGAACCACTTGAATTTGATTTGAGAAAGGAGATATCTTTACACCTTGTATATGATGTATTAAGTTGATGGTAAGTAGTTGTTGTTTGACAAGGGGACATGTTGACCATGAGTGTGTCTGGAGCTATATTTGAAAAAACGAGTTTGTGCTGGGATTCCAAGTATATCTGTTTTGGAATCAGTAAGTAGTGTGACTGTAGTTATATTAATTTACATTGATTGTAGATTTATACCACAGACTGTCCTCCTAAAACATAGCCTGTGGAGGAAAAACACTTAGCTAGAATTAATAGCTTGGGAAATTGTCTGTGGTTTTTGGCACTTAAGGGGTAAAAAAGGCAAGGTGGAAAAGAAATCTCCTCTCATTCCTCCACCTCCATCACTTCTCACATCCAAACAATGACAAAGTCATGCTAATGCTTCCTAAACATTCCATAAATCTGGCTTTCCTTTTTATTTGTCGTCTCTACAATTACTGTTCCAGTTCAGTCTCTTATCCACCTCTCCCCTGGACTCTGCACCGTCTACATAAGTTCTCATTTCTTTTTCTTTGCTTATGTTACTTTCTTTGCCTAGAATATTTCCTTCTTTCTAATTACCTCATCCTGTGTCTGATTAATTCCTTTAATCTTTTAAGTCTTGATTCAGGACATTCCTCTGAGACTTAGTGTCAGTTCTTTTGCAAAAGACTCTCTATGTCCTTTAGGAACTTTGGGGGCCCCTTTTCCGTTCAATATTATGGGTATAGCATGCTCACTGCACTCACTACATTGCATTCGACCCTTCTGGAGAAGAGGGGATCTATCTTAGTTATCTCTGTGTTCTCTGAACATAACAAAGTACTTGCTCCATAATAGTTGCTCCATAAAATATTTCTAGAGGGCCTGAAGCTTGCTCTGAATTTCCACTCTATAGTATCACTAGAGTCCGCTGTTCTTCCACAAATATTTCTTGTCTAAGTTGCATTATCATTGCATCTCTCCACTGTTATCTAGCCATATCATCTCTCTACTTTCATTACCTTTTCATAATTTTCAAGGAACATTCAGGGTGAATTTACAACTCTGGTTTACCCCTTATAATACCCGTGGATCTGGCCTTTGCCTATTTCCCTTTCCAGCCTCCTCATTCTTCACTCTTCCACATGCATCTCTGACACAAATAAATAGAACTACTTGTGCTTTCTCATAAGAAACCTGTGTTTCAAGCTTTTATGACTGCACATACAATTTCTCTTTTGCCTAAAACACCTTCCTTCCAATGCCTCCTTCCTTCATCTAAATCCTGTCCCTTTCTTGAATTATCAACTCTCTTGGGAAAGACTTCCCAGAGCCACTTCCACTCACATCACCTCCCCAAATCTTAGCTACTGCTCTCTTGTATATTATTGCACCCTGTGCTTTTTCTGTGAAATGCCTATTACACTTCTATTACTTCACCAACCTTGTCATTTTCTGTTTCTATTTCTTCTATGTAAGTATAAGCTCCTCAAGAGAAGAGACTGTGTCTGCTTGGATCTGTGTTTTTGGCACTCAGTACAGTATTTACCATATACTATAAGCTCAGTTGTAAAGGAGAGAACAGGAACAGAGAAAAAGAGAAGGAGAAGAAGAGAGAGGAAATGGCAATAGGCATGTACTAATTTCCAGATATTTGAAATCATTCCAAATAGTGATTTTTTTTTTAAATAAACAAGGATCTCAGTAGCTGACTGAATACTGTTCTCTCTGTTTCTGTAATATTTTATAAAATAAAAATTAGTTTTATAATCAAAATATGTTTGATCGTCACAAATGAGTAAAAAAATTTTGATATTTCTATCGTTAAAGCTCCTAGAAGTTCATGAAGCTAGGAAGTAAGAAAACCAGAATGTCAATCCATCTGATTTACACAAATTGGGATTATCTGATAGCACAAATAGGACTGGCTATGTAATTTGTGGGGCCCAGTGAAAAATGAAAATGTGAGTGCTTTGTTCAAAATTATTAAGAATTTTAAGACAGCAACAGCAAAGCATTAACAAGCTTAGAAACCTCCTAAGTGCAGGGCTCTGTGCAATGGCAGAAGTCATACACTAGTGCAGTGGCTTTGACATGCCTTTCCATAGTTCTAAGGTGCTCTGCTGTTGAGTGCTAAGAATGTCGCTGGCAGCACATTTGCCAAAAGCAAACATTTTCTTGTTGGATTAGGCAACATCTGCCTTGTTGGACTAAAGAGCGAACGTATTAACAGTTAAGGACCAAGCACAATGTGGGATAAATGTTTTGATTATCTCATGAATCCTCACAATAACCTTGCTCATTCACTATCCCTTCTGTCTAAGCCACCTTTCTTTCAAAATCTTCTTCACCCAGGTGAGTCCTATACCTCTCTTAAAGCATCAACTACTCTGGGAAAGACTTCTTCAAGCCCATTTTTCTGCCTGGTCTAAATCATTGCCCTCCTATATATTTCACCCTCTTCTGCTCTAGTGGGTCACTCATGTTGATTTTACTCTGTTTATGTAAGAGTAAATTGAGGCTAGGAGAGTAACATAGCTAGGAAATAAATATTGTTGGCTTCTAGCTCCTTTCACGACTAACTCAGCCTTCTTTTATGCTACTCTAACCTGCTGGAGGTCACTTGTCCACTTAGTGTTCAGCATTAGGCATCCTTGCCATCTTACCTTTTATGCCCCTAGAAGAAACACACTGAAGGCTGATGGAATGGTAGCCTTCATCTAGGTAGAAAGTGACACACCATCACACATATGTATCTGACCTGGGCTTTGTGATCTGGTGAAGGTATATGACCCAGTGCATCTGAGTGTAAGTAGGCATCATTATCTCTCCAGAGTTGGGAGCAAAAAGATGAGCTTAGAACACTCATCTATCTCATCTATCTAAGAGTAATACTTACCAAGCTTTCACATGAATCTGAAAAGGAAGGCCAATATTCCACACTTTCTGGGAAGCTAGAAGACAATATTTGCATTACTTACAAGACTTGATTTGCTGAAACGCTAAGTGCTCTTTTTTTCTTTACTTTTTTAAAGTGACACATAATAATTGTACATATTTGTGGGGTTCATAAGGATGCTTTCATACGTTAATGTCATATTGCAACTGTTTCAACGGCAAAATAGGCATTTTACTGTGATATAATTTTTAAAAAGCTTGACTACAATTTAAATGTAAAAAATACATATTAAGATGTAATGTATGGGTCTCTACCTTTAAAAATTATGATTAATATAGAGAGGATCGGGGTAGAGATTAGTACTTGGCATGTAACAGAAGATATGTGAAAGGCAAAACAGCTTCTTGAAATGTGTTAACTGGGGAGCCATCATCACGTGAACATTTTTCATAGTTTAATTGGCTTAATTAATTGAAAATGAGGTAATTGATTTTTAGAAGGTGTTTAAAAAGTATGGTTAAGGCTGGAAATTTTATAAAATGAATTCATAAATCTTTGATAATCCTTAAACAGAATAAGGAAGTGTTGGTTTCAGTGAACTTTCCATTAATCCTGTAAGCCCACATGAGGTTAAAACAATGAGACCGTTGTTTGTAACCAGATGTTAATTATCCATAAACGGTAGTGTGGTTCATAGTAATACAGAATCTAATGTGGAATTAATTTAAAAAATCAAAAAGAAAATCAATTATCTGAGTATATTGGGAGGAAACCTCAATGAAACGAAGGAGATTCTACATGGGTAGTCCAAGGAATCTCACTAGTTGTTAAATAGCCTGTCTCTAGAGGTTTTTCAGCACTTATCTCCATTGGGACTAGAGGAGGAGCATTTACATCTTAACTACAAAGATATGTGTGCAGCTGAGACTGACACATCTAATAAAGGACTGCTTCGCTGCATCTGCCAAGGTCTCTTGGCAAGGGCTTTGGATCCAAATACTAAGATTTCCTAATATTTCCTGAATGGGTACTCTTTCAGTAGCATAGCAATATTATCGCCTATCCTTCCAATTCAACCACTTAGCTTCTCCTTCAGTATTAGTGTAATGGGGGTTATACTTTGAAAAATTTAACTATGTGTTCTTCTTTAGCTTTCCAAGCAAATAACATTTATTATAGTTGTCCCAAGAATTTATGAAACCTGGAGAAGATTAAAGTATGTTATTGCAAATGGAATGATGTAATAGCTTCTGACATGGAAAATAAGATTTTTTAAATTTCTTGTTTCATTTCAGTGTACCCAGAACCCTGGTGGATGAAGACAAAGGAAAGATGTTACTAATCCAGCCAAAAATGTGTGTCCTTATTTTTCCTTCCTTGGGCTCCTGCTCAAAGACCTAAAAAAGAGTAAATAAATGAGAGTAAATGAGGCCAGAATTGGATTTTTATACCCACTTCTTACTTGAAGCTCTGAGCTTTGCAAGCTATTCCTTACATGATCTTATGAGATAAATGTTATTCTTATTTTTACAACTGAGGCAAGTGGAGATGAGTAATTTATTCAAGATTACACAGATGGCACAGAACCTGGATTTGAACCCAGGACAGTTTGATTAACCACTCTTAATCGCAATACCATAGTGCTTCTCTGTGCTGCAGTGGGGAACACAGAGATGCTAACATTTTTAAAACTTACTTAGAATTATAAAAAAAGAAAGTCCATAAATTTTCACACTTTTATATTTATGAAATAAGTGAATTTCTGATCATATTTTTTATTTTAGCTGGTGTGATACCAGGGTATAGCATTTGCTATTCTGGTTTAGTAATGTATTAAAATCTATTAAAATTGTGTGTAGTAGAACCAAAAATTTTAAAATGTAACTTGGACTTCTGTGTATCATGCTAAAAAACAATTTGAAACATACTTTTGCTCAGTTGCATCTCAGCTAAAAGTATTTTTTTCTTATGTGACTCTCTTGAATAGTTTTGTAATTATTGATGATTGTTAATGATGATAACATTTCTCGTCTTGATTTATCAAGTACCATAAACATTCACAATAGATTTGTAATTTCCTCAGAGTTTCAGAAATTAAATTAATTGCCACTATAAAAATGATTTTTGAAGCTCTTCTAGGTAGGGTACTTTGTTTATATTCTAGCTATTTCCTGAGGAATGGTGTAAATATTTCATAAATGTTTTAGGAACCAGACTTTTTACGCCCAGTCTCACTATCCAACACATAAATTATCTCTTTCATCTAGATATTATTTTTTACTTTTAGGTACTTAGCTCTTTATTTACGTGTTTTAAAGTGTGTTATTTCGCAGTAGTTTATATGAACGAAATGAGATATTTCTGACATCAACTTTTAAAGCTAGATAGTTTCTCTTGGATTTTTTTTTTCGTAGACTTGCTGTCTCTAGTTCAAGGCTTGCTTTTGCTTGTAAACCTATAATGTTACAATTAAATGATGTAGCAGTTCAAGTAATGTTAACTACCCTGGATTAAAATGCTCTCAGGCAATTAAACGGCAGTTGTAAATCATTGGAATTTGGAAAAATAATCAGTGTCGTATGATAGTTGCATGACACATGACGGATCTGATTTTTAATATATGCCATCTTGATTAGAAAATGAAGATGAGCCTTCTATAAAATGTCATGCATAAGATAGAATTAAGTAGAGGAAGGAAAAAAAGAACAGAGAATATGTGAATTTTTATTTTCCAGAATAGTTAGGGGAGGCAAACTTTAACTCAGAAAAGTGATAAAACTGCAACAATTCCATTAAATCAGTTATACTCACTGTGAAACACAAGTCACAGTTTTCGTTTTACTGTGGTTAAATGAAATAAACATTGTATTTGATAAAAGCAAGTAAAAGTCATATACACAACTTGAAATGACTCAATTAAATACTCCAGCATTGCCTTCCCCGTGCTTAGCTGGTATTGGTGGGGCTTCCTCTTACCTTTTTAGCTGTGTCTCTCTCCATATAGATATTTTTATTATCACCAGTTATTCGCTATTTTGTTCAAGATTGATTTGGTTTATTTCTATATATCTGTGATTATATACAAATAAGGTCATAACAAACACTAGTGTTTTTATTTTTCAGGAAAATCTCCAAGAGTTGGTGAATCATGCTGTTGCCAATAATAGGCATGTGACATAACTGAACATTTCGTCATCTTCAGTAAATAATCAAGATGGTAAGAATTATACAGGATGTAGCATAGATTGTTAAATTTGTGAAAGTAAGTTGTAGGCTATGTTAGTTAGAATTAGGTTTGCCTGCTACTGACAGAAAACTCCAAATAACAATGTCTTAAACAATATGGATGTCTTCTTCTTCAAATAGAATCTAATGTCACCTTTGCAGAGATGACATGCTGGGTCTGTGATCACCAGGGATCCAAATGCCTTCGATCTTGGTGCTGGCCCACAATCACCAAGTGGCTTCCACCTCACAGTCTGCTGTGGTTGATTAAACTCCAGCATCTTATTGATGTTCTAGCTGGCAGAAACGAAAAAGAACCCAACAAGGGCAAGGTTGAATTACAAAGAAAGGAGAAAATATCCATTGGAGGACTACTATCAACCTCTGCCACAATTTCTACATTTTCTCAACGTATGAAATTTTAAAGTATACTACTAAATTTTAAAAATTATTCGTATTCATATTTTCAATGGTAAAACTATCGAGCATTCTGTTGTTTGTGCCAATTGTTTTACCAAAAATTTTAGATATAAGAAGAGACATTTATAAAACAAGGTGTTTCTAATTGGAAAGTAAGCCCTGGAAAAATTTAGGAAACAAGAGAGATGTGAAATGTGCTTTATGTTATTGTGATTTTGAAATCTATTTTTTTGGAAAAACTATGCTTATAAATAATTGAAACTTTAAGAGAGGTTGAAGACAGTGGAGCACAATTAAATTTTGTGGTTAGAAGGTTGCATTTCTAAAAAAAAATGTTTACTATTGAGAGGGCATGACAGTGCTATGAGGGCAGGAATTTCGTTCATTTTCTTCACTTATATTTTTTGCAACCAGAGTAGTGTGTTGAACAGAGTAGGGGCTAGATAAATGTTGAATTAATGATTGATCAATTGGTGGATTAAATTAGAGTAAAAGATGAAGAAACATTTCTTTTTATTTATTTATTTATTTTTATTATACTTTAAGTTTTAGGGTACATGTGCGCAACATGCAGGTTAGTTACATATGTATACATGTGCCATGTTGGGTGAAGAAACATTTCAACACATGAATTACAAGTAGATTTTTACAAAAGAGCACACATTTAATACTAAATTTGAAAATTCACCAAACATAGTAATAACATCAGTTTTTCCTTAGCTCATTCGATAATACGAGAAAACTGTGTAGGGAAAGAACAACTTGAGTACATATAAAACCCACTGAAGATGTCAAAATGTATCCAAATTTAAAAGAGGCTCTTAAATTTTATCAAGCTAAGAGAAGTCTGGGACTAAGCAAGAATTTATTTGTAGCAAGTCACAAAATACAAATAAATTATGTGGCCTAGACTGCAACAGTCATAAAATTGTGGGAATTTTAATGAAGTTCTTTCTGAATTTAAAGAAAACCACAGAGCTTTCCTTATCATTATGCATGCCTTTTGCATTTATGAGTGATAATGTTTCATGAGTAAGTAAAAAAGTTCTAAAAATCCTAAATACTGTATGTCTTTATATGCTATCACTCAGAAATATGCAAAAAGATAAATACTTCCTCACAATATGTAAGCAGAACAAAGGCATTAGAAGTAAGCTATGCAAGTTCTAAAACATGGGTTGACATGTACTTAGTCTTATTTTATTGGTATAATTGAGACACATCTGGAGATTACTGAGTCTTGAAATATGCAGATGACTGATGAATTAAGTGTTTGGCTGACAGATTTCAAATTTGAAATTATAATTTCTTTAAAATGCTTATTTAAAAAAAGTCTTCTGTTGTGATTAGAATTCTTTTTCAAGGATAGAAATGTAAATATATTATGGATCCTTTTCCTTGGCCTTCAACAGAGAGCCATGATTTCATTTTTTTGTCAAAGAGAGGCAATAAATATTTTAAATATATTTGGGAAAGAGAGAAACTATATGTCACAAACCAATCTCTATCTAAATCTTTCAAAGTACACATGCCCTGTCTTTAAAACAGGCAATTCATAATGAATTTTTCTTACTTCAAGGAATGAACTCATATCAAGTAACATGAAGATGTTCATTGAGAGCAGGGTTCAGTCTGTTTATTCACTGTGTTCTCTGAACCTGGAACAGGTTCCTGGCACATAACAGATACTTAATACATATTTGGTATACAGGTGATTGAGTGAATAATAAATGAATGAACAGCTAATCATATGCATATGTAATCCTAGAATTCCGATTTTACTAAAATTCTGCAAATTATGACTTCATCTATTATGTCAACATAATTAAGTTTTTCATTTTATGTATTTAAGGTGGCATTCATCATAACACTCAGAGCTGGCATTTAATGTTTTGAGTTGGCCAGTCATTACAGCAAGAACAAATGATTCACTTCCCTTCTACTTTATCCTTAAGAGTACTTTAAGAATACTACAGAGAAAAATAAAATTAGTGCCTGCCATTAATGGATATTGGGAAATAATTGGTAACCAAACTGATGAACTCAGAAGGGCTCAGTGGCTCTGGGGTGAGACTTGCCACATGGCGGATACTTCATTAATCATACCTCTAATAACTTATTGTTGCCATTTCATATATTCCCATAATTCACATTTCTGATTTTAGCCAGTCACTTCTAATATATATTGCTTTGGTTATAAGTTGATGCTATAATAACACTGTTGCTGAGAATGACATTAGCATGATTTTATTAAAACCTTCCAGTATTATTAATTAATAATCTATTTGAAAGATATTAGCCAGAAATTTCTTATAAAGCTTTTGTTTTGTTTAAAGTCCTTGCTTAGAGTAACCACTATTACCAGTTCCAAGCAATTACCACTATCTCATAGACAAACTTGAATTTTAAGTATTACGGTTCAGCCCACTAGGCATCTTGGGGATGAGAATATAATCATTTTAAATTGGTTGGAGAATTAAAGTTACAGAATAAGACTGATGGCCAGTTTCTAGAAAGTAGCATTCCAGGATACCTAAAGGAAACCCAATGAAATTGTGGTGCAGCCCTCTGCTGAAATTATTCTCCTGTCATTATCAATGGATGCTGTGCCAATTTCCCTCACTTCTAGTCATTTATAAAGTCTCTGTTAATTTTATAGTATTGCACTTCCACTCTTCACTCAAGATTTATGTTCTTCTTGTCCCTTTCTCTCTGGCAGCTTTTACTTTTACCCTTCACTTTTGGCACTTCTGTTTTTTAGTAGTCAGTATATTTTGGTACTCAGTTTCTGGCTCCCTTTACATATGTTTTGGGTTTGGGGTGTTCCTTTCTTCTTCCGAACTCCTTCTCCTCCTAGGATAGTGTGGGTCTCACCCTGAAAAGGAGAGGCTATGTATCCTTCCCATCTCATAACATTTTTCAAATATACATCTTCTCAAGTCACACTCCTATACACAATCCTTTCTACCTCCTCAGGATGAAGTTGAAATTCCTTAATATTTTCTTTCTTTCTTTCTTTCTTTCTTTCTTTCTTTCTTTCTTTCTTTCTTTCTTTCTTTCTTTCTTTCTTTCTTTCTGTCTTTCCTTCCTTCCTTCCTTCCTTCCTTCCTTCCTTCCTTCCTTCCTTCTCTCTCTCTCTCTCTTTCTTTCTTTCTTTCTTTCTTTCTTTCACTCTCTCTCTTTCTTTCTTTCTTTTTGAGATGGAGTGTCACTCTGTTGCCTGTTGCCTGTTGCCAGGCTGGAGTGCAGTGGTGTGATCTTGGCTCACTGCAATCTCTGCCTCCCGGGTTCAAGCAGTTCTCCTGCCTCAGCCTCCCGAGTAGCTGGGACTACAGGTGCACACCACCATGCACAGCTAATTTTTGTATTTTTAGTAGAGACGGGGTTTCCCCATGTGGGCCAGGATGGTCTCTATCTCTTGACCTCGTGATCCGCCAGCCTTGGCCACCCAAAGTGCTGGGATTACAGGTGTGAGCCACAGCGCCCGGCCTAATATTTTCTATAAAGCTTTTATGATAGGTTAAAGCTTACCTCTCTCAGACTACATCTCATCATTTAATATCTAACAATGTTGAAATATCTTTAGTTCTCCAAACATACTCACTTTTCTCTCCTTTCACATTCTTCTCCTTGTGCTGAGAATGCTCTCCTTCCTGATGGATAATGCTATTTACCCTCCGGACTTAGTTTATGTAATTTGTCCCTCAGCAAACCATCACTGCTGCATTATGGCTGGTAGGGGGTCCAGCTACCTTCTCTCTGTTGCCTGTACTTATTACTATCAGGGAGCTTATCACTTACATTTTAACCATCTAGTTACATAAAGGAAGTAAATAAATAATAAATCCTTGCTGAATTTAAATTTCTTGAGCACAAGACCTGTGAATCTTGCCTATTTTATGTATAGAAAAATGCTGAGCACAAATTAAGCAGCCAATAAGTTTTTTCATAAATAAATGAAAAGGTAGGCATTTTGATTTATCTAGAATTGTATTCCCAAAACTCCAAATTATTAATATCTTCTTTCTGATTTCCTTAGATTTCTATGGATTGTTTTCCAAATTCTTGGATTTAACTTTATGAAATAAAAGACAAATAATTCATTTTAAATGATTTTAAATCATAATTAAAAACAAAATTGCCTTGACCATCTCCTGAAAATGTTGGAATAGAGGTCACTCATCATCATTAGTTCCTGAATAATTTATAATTGTAGATTGATATTTTTGTTCCAATATTTAAGAAATGTTTCAAATTGTCAACTGACTTGGGTCTTTCTTCAGTATTTCATCTGTAAATATCTAGTTTTACTAGAGAAAGAATATAGGTAGCACATTTTTGACACTTTGGAATGTATCTAGTTTTTTTTGCAGATTAATATTATATAATAAATAAAACATTATATCATACATAAAATATAATATATATAACATACTATATGTTTTATATATATTATTTATTTTATATATAATCATATTTTATAAACTATATATAAAACTATATTATTTATATATAGACTTTATTATTATATATATAGTTTTTTAAGGACTATATGCACTGCTTAACTCTGTTTAAATGCTTACAAAATTTGATATATATAAAATTCTGAATTTCATTATTCTAATTTTTAATATATATTCTGTGTAATTGTTTAAAGGACAGAAAATATGTATAAAATTGAATAATTCTATGTCAAATTATTGCTAAATATCAAGAATTTTGCTTTATGAATTTTGATATATTTTATGAGTTTTACCTCATATTATCTTAATGACCCTTTTTTTACTCATGTTAAAAAAAGCTACTTTCAATTCTACTTTCTTCAAATAATATGGCTATTGTTACATTTTTCTTTATTTTACCTAATACATTGTGGCCAATTGCTTTGTGTTTACCTTTTCATGCTATTTAGTTTTAATTATATCTCTTTAAGTTGAGATTACTTGAATTGGACTGCTATGACATGTCTCCTTCAACTCCCCTCCAGCTGAGTAAGAGGGTATTCAGGGTAAGAGGTTGCTTTGTGAGCCTGGGGTCATGGAGCAGAAATTGCTGCTAGAAAAGCCTAAAGGCACAGGCTGCCCTGACCAGCCCAGCAGTTGTCCAGAGAGGAGGCTGGTTGCCTTAGGAACAGCCTGTGTTGCCAAAGGTCTTCGGAAGGAAGGCTCCTGAAGGCCAAATGGAAGAGAGAAACACACCTGAAGTCACCTTGGAGTGGTGATTGTCTCCTTGGAGAGTGTAATGGACCTCAAAAAATCAGAGTGAAGTTGTAAATGGCCAGGCAGAAGAGACCTCAGCTGTATTTAAAGAGCAAGAGTGGGAGAGGAGATTCCATTGCCAGTGACAGGGTTCCATAGGAAGTAAAAAATGCTCCAAGAATCAGGAGAAACCAAATCCAGACCATATTGGTGCATGTCAAGTGAGAACTTTCTTGAACCTTACTGCTTTTTAATATGCCTCCCATAGATCTAGATGATCTGAAACCAGTTGTTGAGAGAGGGAGGTGGGGTGAACGTTTTCGGCAGTGAAAAAAAACACCTAAAACTTAAAAAAAAAACAAACAAACCCAAAAACGTTGCTCTTTCCACTCTGCAGTCTAGCAACCTGTTCCTTAGCCTGAGCCAGGAGAGGATAAACTTTAAATGAAGTTTGGCGCTTTAACTATTACTTCAGAATATTTTGAATACCGAAATCAAGCTTTTTGTAACTAAAAGTGACTAGAGGACTTTATATTTTCTGAGTGATCAGAAGAGACATGGCATCTACCTAGGTTTTGTTAAAATGAACCAAAGAGCCTCAGAAAACAGATTCGCATGGGCACTGAGGGAAAAGAATAGTTTTCTGTTCTATCTTTTGGGGAATAATTACAGCTATTGGTGACATTATGAGTTTTCCCTCTGTGTATTTTCTGAATCGCTGGCTTTCAAACTTTAGTACATATCACAACACCAGAACTCAGAAAGAACAGAGAGGGGCAGGCTTATTGAAGAGGATAGACCTGAGGCTCTGAGGGTTAGACCAGGTTCCCAGGTGATTCTGATTTCAGCTAAAATTTGAGGACCACTGTCTTGGCTAGCTTAGTGGTAAAGTGGATGAAGCTGTGTCATGAAATGCTTGCCAAATGCAGATTAAATTAGAATACTCTATGGCAGAGGTCTTTAATTCTATTCACTTGCATGTTTCTCATATTGTTGATTCTTCCTGTTTACGTTTCAACAATCGTATTCCTGTTTCTCATTTCTTTACATCCTGAAAAACTACTGCCCTTCTTACCATTCCAAATTCATTTTACTTTATTTTATATCTAGTTACTGCAATTAGGACACCTCATATTTCATTATAATCCCGTGTGTCATCAGGCAGTACAATGAAAGCCACAGAAAAGATTACTAGCCTTGATACTGTGATGTCTTATTATTATTATTTTTTTAATTTTGAGATGAGATCTCACTATGTTGCCCAGGCTGGACCCAAAGTCTTGGGTTCAAGTGATCCTCCAGCCTCACCTTCCTGAGTAGCCAGGACTACAGGCATTTCTTTTTTTATATATTAAAAAAACCCACTTTATTGAGGTAGAATTGACATACAAAAAGCTATATATATTTAATGTATACAACATCATAAATTTGGATATAAGTAGACACTGCAATCTGCCATAAAGATATCTATTAACTCCAAAATTCCCTCACACCCTCTTCACTTATTATTATTACTACTACCGTCATTGTGATGAGAACACTTAAGAACTACTTTATAGTTTTAGTAAAATTTTAAGTATGTAAGACAGTATTGTTAACTATAGGTGCTTTACAGTAGATCTCTTACAGAGGTTCTCTGTATTTCCTGAATTTGACTGTTGGCCTCTCTAGTGAGGTTGAGGAAATGCTCATGACAATATCCCATAATATGTTTTCCAAGTTTTTCACTTTTTCCCTGTCCCTTTCAGGGATGCCAATAATTTGTATATTTGGCCTCCTTACACAATTCCATATTTCTCAGAGGTTTTCCTCATTGCTTTTTATTCTTTTTTATTTTTGTCTGTCTTATTTCAGAGAGCCAGTCTTCGAGTTCTGACATTTTTTGATCTATTCTGCATTAATACTTGTGATTTCATTGTGAAATTTTTGTACTGTATTTTTCAGCTCTATTAGATCAGTTAGGTCCCTTTTTTATACTGGCTATTTGTTTGTCAGCTCCTATTTTGTCTTATTTTGATTGTTAGTTTCCTTGGATTGGGTTTTGCTATTTTCCTGAATCTCAATGATCTTTATTCCTATCCATAGTCTGAATTCTATTTCTGTCATTTCAGCCAACTCAGGCTGGTTAAGAACCCTTTTTGGAGAATTACCGTAGTTGTTTGGAGGACACAAGACACTCTGGCCATTTGAGTTGCCAGAATTCTTGTGTTGTTTTTTTCTCATCTCTGCATGTTGGTATTCCTTTAACTGCTGGGCTGTTTCTAATTGAGGTAATCAGGCAGGGGCAAGGCAGTTTTACTGGAGTCCCACGTCAGGCAGCCCTGCCTAGTGAGGAGAAGTGTGGACTGGGACCTGCACAGAGAACAGTCTGGCCACTTTTCTGTGAGGTGGGTGCTCTGTGCTGGGGATCCAGACCAGCCCCTGGGCTTCATGGACTCCCCAGAGCCTGGAGGCAGCAAGGGTGTGGGCTGCAAGACAGCAAAGATAGCAACCTGCCCCTCTCACTGGGAGCTCTGTCCCAGGGAGTTGTAGAGCTCCTACTGGCTCAATAGTCCCAGCAGGGGGTGGCTGGAGACCCAATCCTGGAAGACCCGCCCAGTAAGAAGATACAAAATTTGGGACCCACATAACAACCAGCCTGGCCACTTTTCCCTAGGGCTGCTGCAGTATGCTGAGGTTTCACTTCAGTCCCTAGTGACCTTGGGTTTTCCTGTGCTTGAAGGTGTCAATAGTAAAGCCTGCAAAACAGCAAAGATGGCAGCCTGCTCTTTTCTCTGGGACCTCCATCCCAGGGAGGTACGAACCTATTTGCTTGCCTGAACACATCTATGGGGGTGGTTGTCGTCCTCGGTTTGGAGATTCTGCCCAGTAAAGAGAAACAGGATAAAGGACTTGCACGAAAAATCAGTCTGGCTGCTTCTCTGTAGAACTGCTGCACTGTGCTGGGGAGCGCTTCATTCCCTGGTTTCCTCGGACTCCCTAGAGCCTGAAGGCAACAATGGCTAAGGCTGTTAGACAGCAAAGATGGCGGTCCATCCCCCCAGCTGGAGCATCCGTCTCAGAGAGACTCAGAACCACTGCCAGCTGGAAAACACCAAAAAGAAGGGCTGGTGACCCATCAGGAGGTCCCACTGAGTGGGGGTCATGGACCTGCATAAAAAACAGTCTGGCCACTTTTTCACAGGGCACCTACACTGAAGGCAACGATAGCTAAAACTGAGAAACAGCTAAGATGGCAGCCACCCCTTACTCTGGGAGCTCCCTCAGAGAGGTGCAATGCTGCTACCAGTGGCTTACCGGAGTTCCAAGTCAGCGGGTCCTGTGAAGTGTCACGGAAGTGGGGCCTGCAGATCATCACTGCTCAGCCTTCTGGAATCAGCTGCTTTCCAAGGGGTATGTATGTATGAGGGCCTAGCCTCCCACTTTGCCAGAGTTGCAGCCACTTTTGCTGGGAAGCCTGGCTATCCAAAGCTCCCAGGGATTCATGTGTGCCCGAGTGGCTGTTGTAAAGACTCCTTGTAGCTCTGTGCATCAGATTGCAAGCCCTTGTGGAGTGGTTTCCTGAGGGGATCTCCTGACACAGGGGTGCAAAGATCCATGGGAGAAGCATGGGTGTCCGGGGTTGCTCACTCACTCACCACTTCCCTGGGCTGGGGAGCCTCCTCTGGCTTGATGATTGTACTGCCTTGCGTTTCTCCATTCTTCATCGCTTGAATTGTTTTCTTGATGAATCCCAATGCATCCACCTGGATGTTTCAGTTGAAGGCACTGTGTTCACTTGCTCCTTCTATTTCTCTCCATGAGAGCAGCACACACTAGCTGCTTTTAATTGGCCACCTTCCCCAGTTTTTACATTTTCAATCCTTATTCAATTCAGAGTTTTTTAAAATTATGACATGATATGCAAGTCAAATTTATCTTTTCTCATAACTGATAACTGTTTTTTAAACTCCATTTATTAAAGAGTCCCTTCTTTTCTCATCTCTGCGTATACCAAATTTCCATACTTGAATATTTCTGTTTCTGGGCTTCTGTACTCTATTCCATTGGTCAACTTGACAATCACTAGGCCACCCACTCTGTTAATTATCATAGTTTCATCCCAAGCCCCAATTGTTAAAATTTTTAAAATAATTTTTTAGATTAAAGAGATACTTCATAATATGATCCATAGATTAAGTATATTTTGAATGTGGTATTATCCATCTTAATTATTTTCCTTTCAAAATACATGTTTCAAAAGTAGTGAAATTATTTCTGAAATCAAATATTTATTGAATATTCTAAAATGGAAGAAATTAAAATATTTTCTTAGTATTGATACCTTTGGGATTTTATGTATAGAGTGATTGATTTTTAAATTAAAAAACCCACAAGTTTTAAATTCTAAGTTAATATCCTCTAAGGCTACTGCTCGCTGCCTATTTCTTCAACTGTAAAATGGTCTGATGCAGTGTGTACCTCAAAGTGAGTTTTTTGTAATAAAAAAATGACAGATTTAATATCTTTCAATTAAATGGTATTTACTTATTTAGCATTTACATATGCTTGAGATTTTAATGTATTTTAGATATTCAAGTTTCAGCACATTAAAAAATTTAGTTTTTTTTAGGATTACATTCAATGTAGTTTCTGATAAATTCATTTGCCTGGAGAGTATCCTCATAAAGAGAGGAAAATTACTGTAATCTGATAACAGTACTTTTACATATCCAGCATCACTTGAGGGGAGCCCAAATATGCTTGAGGATGGGCAGTAGAGTATGGCTTCATGTCATTAGTGTAAACATTCCTCTAGCCTACCCTATAGACTAGGACAGCCTAAAAATTACAAAAAAAATTGCTTTTGGACTTAATCAGCACTAACTCTGAGGTAAAAACTAATTGTTTGGAACCTCGAACACTGTTGAATCCACTTTTTTGAGTGACAGTTTTTGAGAGGTCAGATGATAACTATAATTTTGATATAAAAATCACACCCTGAATCCATCCCATTTTTTTTCCCTCTGTTTCTCAATATAAAGCTGAAATACATATATCAACAATCAGCTAAATTCTCAGTCGGCATTTTGACAATAAGATAAAAGTCACGTGGGAGAAATAGCCAAATGGAAACTCCTGGAACTTCCATCCTGACCAAAAGAGTACCACCATTGCAATTCCCATTGACAAAATGAATTCCACTCTCTCTTTGCCTGTTTTACTCAATCCAAGTTCAGAGTCTCAGATGGAAGCACTTGCTTGGAGAAGCCCAGATTTTGTGCCAACGCTCTTGGTGCTGGTGGTGGGAGTCAGAGAGACAAGTAGGTTTTGGCTCTTTTCAGGTTCTGTAAAAGGAGATTGTTCAACAGAACACATACCATTGGGAATTCTCCAGAAATATAAAGGTAGGTCAGATTCTAGGCAGCCAAAGTCATACAAGTGTAATTGCCCAAGATCACAGAGCTAAGTGAAAGAGCTGAATTCATTAACTCCAAATCTTTCTGCTCCACAACACTGTCACCTTTATTAACTAAAAGACCAATAGTAGATATTGTATATGATTAGGTAAATAATGATAACACTTTGGATTTATATCTCAAAAAGTAACACGTTTTGAACTACTTTAACACTTCTATAAACTAAAAAACTTAGTAGTTTAAAAAACCTTATTGCCTTATTTAACAGATACCCAAACTGAGTTAAAGATAAATTAAGTGACTTCCGCATGGTCAAACTGTGGTAGATTTAGCATTATTTGTTTTTCCTAACTCTGTTTCAACACGTTAGTATCCATTACCTGCCTTCTGAAAATAAAAGGATATGGCCACGAACTAAACACACTGAAGGTGAATGATATATTTTCTTCCCAGAAACTATTTGTATGATGTAGGGATTAGTAACAGGAAAACTAAAATTTAGGAGCCATAGAAAATAATAGATTTAGTCAGACTGGGCTATGAGAAGATTAGAGCTGAATTTACTTACCATAGCTTTAAATAATACAAGGTCCAGCTTAATACATGTCCCTCTCTTAAATGGAAAGGTACTTTTAAAACTTCTTGGCCTATTTCCACTTTAATAATCCAACACCATCTGTGAAAACAAAACTAGTATTATAGGTCTCCACTAAATGGATTATATGTTTCTTAGCTGACACCTGTTCAGAGCACTTAGGTATTAGGTGACTCAGAGATCGAAAACATATCCATATCTATTGATTGAGCCTATATAGAAAATTTAAATGTCAGGAAACAGTGGCAGTTTTACAGCAAAAGTATAATGAAAACATATTGTATATTTAAAGCTCCTTGAATTTGAGATTATCAAAGAGAAAAGGAGATGGATTTGTATAGAACAATACGATTTATGAAATGCTTTCACAATACAACTGCATGGTGAAGCACTGGGATACTATTAGGATCATGTAGTTAAGTTGTCATATGTCATAAAGCTAATAAGTCATGGCATCAGGGAGGATCCGTGGCTTTGCCGAATTGCACAACTTGAGGACTTTGTACAATATTGGGCATATGTGGCCTGCCTGGCTCAATGTGGTGGCCCTGGATTGAGCACTAGAACTTAAGTGTTATCACGCAGCCCAGGGGTTTATTTTTTATCTTAATTTGGGCTATCCTTGGCCCAGAAAAGAATCCAGAATGAAAACAAGTAGAGACTTGAGTTTTATTATAATTTGACTTGTATGATAGAAATACACCGAATTTTTAAAAACGTTTAGTAATTCAAGAAACAACAGCAAAAATTATATAGGAAGGAATACTAGTTGCAAGAAAATGTAGCCCACACTCTAATAATGCTTTGAAATTCAAAGAAACCGGAATTATCCTGGACTCTGATATAAAGGAGAATGAATGTTTTTTCCAAACTTGGATTTTATTGGATGCATGGACTGGCACACTTTCTAGATGGTCCAAGACCTAGGAGCCAACACTGCATCTCATGAAAAGGCAACATGTTTATGATAAAATGCAGCCTGAACTAAGAAATAGTGTAACTTATCATGTTTCTTAAATATTTAGGGAGCAATAGCATAAATATTTCAGTGAATATGGCTATAGAAAAATGCATGAAGAGGCCAGGTGTGGTGGATCACGCCTGTAATCCCAGCACTTTGGGAGGCCGAGGCAGGCGGATCACCAGGTCAGGAGATCGAGACCACCCTGGGTCACATGGTGAAACCCCGTCGCTACTAAAAATACAAAAACATTAGCTGAGCATGGTGATGGGCACCTGTAGTCCCAGCTACTCAGGAGGCTGAGGCAGGAGAATGGCTTGAACCTGGGAGGCAGAGCTTGCAGTGAGTGGAGTTCACGCCACTGCACTCCAGCCTGGGCGACAGAGCAAGACTCCGTCTCAAAAAAAAAAAAAAAGACCAAAAAGTACATAGAAAACTCTATCATAATGTGACTTTTTCTTTGTGGAAAATAAAACAGGACAATAATTTTTAAGACTGTTAATATATACACCATTGAATTTGCTTCCCAAGGAAATCAAAAGGAATAGAATGACATGTTAGTGAAATAAAATACATTAGAAGAAAGTAAATAAAGAATAAATATGTTAGAATAAAGCATAGAACAAGACCTAATGCAGTGTGTTGCAGGGAAAAATAAAAAGTGTGTTGAAAGAAAAAAACAGAAGAAATATAAGAAATTTGGCAAGTAAAAGACAAACGAGATTATTGAAAATAGCCTTCTAAGTCCTCATAGAGAGATTAAGAATTTTCTCTGAAGATGGGAACCCATGGGGCAATTGGACTGGGTTGGTTTCAAGTTGAGGCCTTGAAGAAAAAGAGGAACAATGATTGTGAGATTATAGAGCTGGGAGAGGTTTGAAATATGAGTTACGTTCTGCTGACACCTCTCCTTGAAGCTGATGTGGTGCTGTCATAGGCGTCACATGGAAGGGGCTCTCTGGTCCCTATTCATAAATCACAGAATACATCGTTAATAATATCCCCCCGAACATTTAATTAATACCTAGTACATGTCCCACTCTATGTCCTGGTCTTAAACTTCATTACTTACTACCCTATTTTTACCTCAGCTTCATACTCTGGACTTAACAGTCACAGTAAAGCTTTGGCTTTGACCATGCTCTGCTCTCCACGTTTGATCCAGTCCTTGGTACCCTCATATCATGACACACGCCCAGCTGCTCATGGCTAGCCCCAACCTACTTTGTTTTTGTCCTCTGAACAAGACTTACAAAAATAAGTGCAACCTATTGTGAAGGCAAATAAATGAAGCAATATAGACGTTAGGTAGCTTACCAAAGCTACTCACCTTTGGGCCATTTCTACTTTCTCTAATTTTTTTTTTTTTTTTTTTTTAAGGCTGAGGCGTGCAGAAGTGTCTCCTCTTAAACATGTTCCCCATCAGCACATTCAGCTGGTGAGCAGACTATCCTGGTCCAATTACATCCATTACAGTTATTTTCTCACCACAATTTTCTCATTTTCTTTTCTTTATTTTTATTTTTATTTTGAAATGGAGTCTCGCTCTGTTGCCCAGGCTAGAGTGCTGTGGCGTGATCTCAGCTCACTGCAACCTCCACCTCCTGGGTTCACGCCGTTCTCCTGCCTCAGCCTTCCGAGTAGCTGGGACTACAAACGCCTGCCACCACGCCCAGCTAATTTGTGTGTGTGTGTGTGTGTGTGTGTGTGTGTGTGTGTGTGTGTGTGTATTGTGTATTTGTAGTAGAGACAGGGTTTCACCGTGTTAGCCAGGATGGTCTCGATCTCCTGACCTCAAGTGATCCACCCACCTTGGCCTCCCAAAGTGCTGGGATTACAGGTGTGAGCCACCACGCCCAGCCTCATTTTAAGTCTAATATTGTCTTAGCATACCTTGCAGATACATAAGTTTAAAATCTGGTCCTCCTAGCAAAAATTATTTTTTTTTATTATTTGCAATTCCCAAATAATAACGTTAGCCTTTTTTTTTGCATACAAGTGCTACTGGGTGAAATGTATGCTCATGCCTCCTCTTTTCTTAGGTACTACTTGCTGTTATTTGTACCACTGAAAGATTTAAAGGCATTCTGACTTACTGAACAGAACAAGTTTAGGATGTGTGAAATATGTTGCATGTTTTAAAAGCCAGAATAATGCTGGAATGAATAAACATGCTTAGTATAAACAGTTCACAAAGTACAGTATTCCTGTTTTGTTCACCAGTAGTTAAGCTCATAAAATGCACACTACATAGCCCTGGTATCTAAAACTTAAGAAAAAGATGGAGAACCTGAATGGAATTGCATAGGGCTGAATGAAAATGGCTGTCCATATTGTGAGGGCTGATAGAAATTGGCCATTTCAATTTTACTCTGCACCATATGGGTTCAGAGTTAGCAATGTCTTCTGAAGTGACATCATCTTAAATGGCTGTGTCTGTTTGGCATTCAGGAAAGCATGAAGGTTCTCAATTGAGGTCTGGCCATGCTATCTTGATATACATGTTGCAGATGAGAAATTATGGCATACAGCCTCTGCCAAGGTGGAGGGAAATTGTGTCTCTAAAATAATAAAGGCAAAGATGAAGGCATGTCTGAAGCACTTTTGATATATATCCAATGTTTTAAAATTCTGGGCAGACTATCAAAATGTAACCCTATACATAATCCTAAAAAAGCATAAACAGACTATTTCTTTTTGTTACCATTTTCAGTTATTTTCTTCCAACCTATAAACACTAAGAACATTTTCCGGGCTTCAACGTTTATAAAATTACATATCCTAGATGCTTTCAGTGTAAATTAACCTCTAATAGAATCCTAGAAGCCCAATTTAAGTGCTCAGAATTCTATTCTGGGTTCTAGTAATATAAAATATGAAGTTTCCAGTAAACTTAAATGATTGCTATTGTGTGTACCTGAGGTATAAAAGTCATTGCCTTTTATGCTCAGGTTTAGCTTTCATTAGTTTTAGCCCATCTGCAGAATTTTGGAAAGAATGGCATCACAGAAATGCCACTTGACTTACAAGGTTTGACCACTTGGGGGAAACGATCTGAGGCAGAATGAGAATGAATGTGGTGGGGTGGGGTGGTGCGGTGGATGGGAGACTGCCTGGAAACCAGAGAAATGAGAATATCTGAAGGAGAAACTTTCCTGTGTGCTTTAGCAATTACTGCCAGAGCAATTGTTCCACATTTGCAGTTTATAGATGTGAGACTTCAGGAACATATACGTGAGAAAGTGTTACTGCAAGTGACAGCTTAAGCCACATGTACCTACATTTTCACCAAGTCTATGCATTCAAAATCAAACCTGGCATGTACAAATTAACCCAAAATTCAAGAATGACACTTTGTCCTTAAAAATTATCTGCTCAGCTACTGATGACTTGGACCCAAAATACCACATGCACTGTGTGAAGAATGGCCACTGAGCATGTTTCATTGTCAAGCTGATGACTGCATTATTCAGGTAGAAATGGAGAAGCATTTCTAAGCCCCCAACTTAATTTTCTATAACTGTTAATCATTTTCTAAACCAAATTATTTTATGACCCTAAATTCCAATCCTAAAAGTAATATATAAATCCAATCCTAAACGTTACAGTGCAGTATTGGAGGTAGATCTCAGGATATATATTATCCCAGCCTACTCACCCTGCATTTTTTGACTTCTCTGTGTCTCAGTGCTTTTAACACTGAACCCGTTGATAGTGTCCAAATCGAGCTGTCAATGGTGAAGCTGGGAGAGGAGAGTTATTCAAGATCTAGAGAAGTATTAAGGATCAATAATGAAATGACAAGATTGTGAGGAAGGCAGACAGTGGCAAACTGTCAGCGTTTTTATCTTCAGCTGTGTTAGGGTGATGCAGAGTCCAGATGGGGATGAATGGAAGCCAATAAATCAACAGGCATAAATGATCAAAATACTACAGAATATTTACTTATTTATGCTGCAAAGCTCACTATTTTTAGACTTCATCCACTTGGCCACTCACTAACATTCATGCAGTTGACTGATCTTTTTCAGAACCACAAGCATTCTAGATGATACTTTGCATACCTTATTTTATTAAATATTCCTAAGAAGACTATGTCAGCTTCTATTTTATCCCCACTTTTCATGTTAAAGAGACTGAAGCTCAGAGAGGTAAAGCAACTCACCCTGCATTACACATTCAGGTCTGTGGGACCCTAGAATCCTAGACATTGACCAATGTACTTGGTTGTGTCTTTTGTGTCATATTGGAAAGGAAGTGAAGACCGTAAAGGGGATATATATGGACGATGACAGGGATTAGTAGAGTGGATGTCTCTAGGCAACATAAGATCATTTTAAAGGAATAGTTAAGCAATCTAGAAGCACAGAAGCTTGAGGTCGGGTGGGAAGTATTAACAGATGACAAAAGAAAAGACCAGGTGCAGAGATAAAAGGAGAACATTGAGAACTGAAAGAACAAGAACTGAAAGAACATCAAGAACTGAAAGAGCAAGTTATTTGGTGCTTAATTCAGATGAATGGTGACATCACCTAGATGGTGTTCTCAAAATGCACGTATAAGATGAACCATTGGAGTGTGAAGGAAATGTTAGAATGTTAATCTAATACTAGTTACATAATATTAGTTATGAACAATAAATATTTTATTACTATTAAACATATAAATTGATCCTAGTGGTGGTGTCAGCTGCTACTGTTTCTGCTCTTCTGATTTTTCTCTTCCTACTTCTTCTAATTCCTATTTCTGTTACTCTCCTTTTTCCTCCTCTTCTTCCTTCTCCTCTTTCTCCTTATTCTTCCCCTTTTCTTGGACCTACATGAAGCAGTCATGTATAATGTACATTTCCCAATATATCCTGAACGATAAGCAGAAATTTTACAGCATGGAAGGGTTGACAGTGTATTGTGGTTTACCTGAGCCTAATGCAGTGAATTTATAAATTATAATATCTGGTTTTAACTATAGTAACCCTTTTCCAAATTGAAAAGTGGTTGTAAAAGGTTACTGAAAAAAACTATGGATTCACAAAAATTAACAATGCAAGAGTGAGCAAAGAAGACAATGGCAGAGCTGCTGTAATTTCTGCTTCTAGCACAACTGCTTGGTCGGCCACATTAGAAAGTAAAATATGGATGATTAATCCCACCAACATATTCATACCACAATTCTCTTACTGAGAACACTAATGTTTTTGTACATTAAAAAATAAAATAATATGAATTTATGTCATTTTATTGCTTCTTGAGATTTAGATTCACCTGTGGCCTTGGAGAGAGGCCTAATAGATGTGGGATGAGATGGAGCATTCTGCACTGGGATGGTCCCATGGGCAGTGGCAGCCGTGGAGGCAGATTTCAGGAATCAGCATCCTTGGTCCAGTAAGTGGAATAGGTGGTCGAGGTAGCCAGTTAGCAACAAGCAAGCACATATAACATTTGTCATAGGGGGGCAGGCTGAGGTGGTAGGCAGTGGTCCTGAGCGTCAATGGATGTGCTGGTCTGTGCTTCACACTTCACAGTGAGTCAGTAGTGGATTGTGTGAGAAGTTTGGATTTCCATTTTCCTTTAGGCAGAGAAAATTTGTTGCCCCCTATCCATGGCTTTTAGATGGTAGAAAAGTTTACTTGTTTAAATTATTATCTTCTCTCTCCCTTCTAAAGAGATATTCAAGTCCTAACCCCCAGTACATGTAAATGTAACCGACACTTATTTGGAAATAAGGTCTTTAAAAATGTGTATCAAGTTACAATGAGGTCATAGTGGATTAGGGTAATCCCTAATCAAATGACTGATTTTCTTTTAAGAAAAGGAAAATTTGGACACAGAGACAGACATGTAGGGGAGAATACCATGTGAAAATGGAGGTAGATATTGGAGTGATGCATCTGCAAGCCAAGAAATGTCAAAGATTGCTTGCACCCATCAGAAGCTAGCAGAGAGGCATGGAACAGATTCCCTCTCAGAACCTCCAGAAGTAACCAACACTCCTGACATCTGGATTTAGGATTCTAACAGCCTCTGTACTGTGAGAGAATAAGTTTGTTTATTTTATTTTATTTTAAGTTCCAGGATACATGTGCAGGATGTGCAGTTGTTACATAGGTAAACCTGTGCCACGATGGTTTGCTGCACCTATCAACCCATCACCTAGGTATTAAGCCCTGCATGCATTAGCTGTTTATCCTGATGCTGTCCCTCCCCACCTCTCCACAGGCCCCAGTGTGTGCTGTTCCCCTCCCTGTGTCCATAGTTTCCATCGTTTTAAGCCATTCAGTTTGTGGTAATTTGTTTTGGCAGTCCTAGGAAAGTAATATAGAAAGGTAGAGATTAGCTCTCTATTTTAGGAGGGAGTTAATAGATTTGCGCATTACACATCACTATTAAAGGGCAGATTCAAGGCTAGCTATATGAACTTGGATGTGTTACTACTATACTTGGATTTTAATTTCATCTAGAAAAGGAATGGGCTAGAACCTTGGGGCAATTTCAAGTTTCCATACATTTCTTCAAGTCAAAAATTGTGTACTTAAATGTGCTCCTCTTTCTCTTCTTTCCTCCTAATAATAAAACAATGAGTTATTATATGCTACTTTGTTTTGAGCAGGAGTTAAAACATAACTAGATCCATACATTTTAGATCAGGGGTGCTCAAACCTTAGCATGCATCCGAGTTACCTGTAGGCCTTCATAAACACAGAGTACTGGTTCCCACCCTCCAGAGTTCCTATTTAATAGGTCTGGGAAATTGCATTTATAACAAGTTTTCAAGTGATGTTGATGCTGCTGGTCTGAATGCCACATTTTGAGAAACACTGCTCTAGTATCATGTTTTCTAAGCATCTTTCTGATTTTAACCAGGGTCATTGTGATGTTCTTCTATGATAGTGAAGTGAACTAGTAGCAAGGCAGGTTTGAGCTGCATATACGTTGGTAGAGTTGGTGGGAGAAGATGATGGCATTATCTTCTGATTGTTTCTATTTGGTAGTAGAATAGGGAGTCATCAGATGGGAGTGAGGAGGGCAGGAAGAAGTACGGGATGTTTGAAAGTAGAGGACTGGCTGTGAAACTGTCAACATGAAGAGGGGGAGAATCGACCGATGAGAAAATGTGGTAAGTTTTCTGGGCAGTTCCAAAGGCTCACAGTTAGTGGTTTAAAGTGAGACTGGTTAGCAGTGTGGCTGGTTTTTATCAATCATGGGAGCTGCTTATGTGCAGTCATGAAGTGTGCAGAGATTTAATGTAACTAGAGTTGGGCTTTTGTCAGGCAAATGCAATGAAGTATGATGCCAAAAGAGTTGAGGATATACATAAAGAAATGACAATGGTGATAGACCATGGGCTAAGGTGGGAAGGAAGGGAAGTGAGGTCTGGGTGGACAGTGAAAAGGTGACCAAGTTAATGGACTAGATTCAAAGTTGGGATGAACAGTTGTTGAAATTGGGGTACTGGAAATATAGGAGTCAATGGTTAGATGCTTAGATTGTGATTTTTGTAGATAAGAGAATAATGTCAGTAAATAAATCACTTAGTTGCCTATAATAGCAAACCTAACTAAGGCTGTCTTTATAGTTAAGTCTTGTTATTTATTTATTTTTTATTTATTTTTGAGACGGAGTTTCGCTCTGTCACCTAGGCTGGAGTGCAATGGTGCGATCTTGGCTCATTGCAAGCTCTGCCTCCTGGATTCATGCCATTCTCCTGCCTCAGCCTCCTGAGTAGCTGGGACTACAGGTGCCCGCTACCACACCCGGCTAATTTTTTTTTTTTTTAAGTGGAGACAGGGTTTCACCGTGTTAGTCAGGATGGTCTCGATTTCCTGACCTCGTGATCCCCCCGCCTCGGCCTTCCAAAGTGCTGGGATTACAGGCGTGAGCCACTGTACCCAGCCAAGTCTTTAATTTTGATACTTATCAAGAAGCCTCCAGGTAGACAATCCAAGACAGTTACTTACTGTTGCCATCAATAACTCAGTTTTCCCTCCCTGGCTCCCTCTTTTTATATAGTGATGGATGCAGTTTGTTTACATATTTATTTTATTTATTTTTAGGACTTTGGGATCTATGTTCATAAGAGTGATTGAACTACATATTTTTTCTTTTCCTGTAATATCCTTCTATTGCTTTGATTAGTGATATACTAACCTCATCAAAGAAGCTCTGCCGTTTTGTTTTTGTTTTCCCCTATTCTCTGGAAGGTATTGTGTAAGATTAATGTATTTTTTTTTCCCCTGAGTGGCTGGAAAATTCCCCTGGTAGAGTCATTTGGGTCTGGAATTTTCTTGGTGTAATGTTTCTGAAAGATTCAAATTTATCAATGCATTTGACTCTTGAACAATGTGGGGGTTAGGGACACCAACCCCCATGTGGTCAGATAACTATGTATGACTTCTGAGTCTCCCAAAACCTAACTATTAATCACCTACTGTTAACTGGAAGCCTTACTGATAACATAAATAGTTGATTAACACATACTTTATATGTTATATGTATTATATACTGTATTCTTACAATAAAGTAGCTAGAGAAAATAAAATGTTATTAAGAAAATCATAAGGAAGAGAAAATGGATCTACTATTGAGTGGAAATGGATCATTATAAAGGTCATTTTCATCTCTTCAGATTGAGTAAGCTGAGGAGGAGGAGGAAGAGTTGGCCTTGTTGTCTCAAAGGTGGCAGAGGTGGAAAGAGAGGTAGGAGGGGCAGGCACATTAGGTGTAACTTTACAAAAGTACAGTAATTTCTGTCTGACTTTGCACCTTCTTTCTCCAAAAATGTTTCTATATTGTACCAATACTTCATCCACCATTTGCTTTAGTTTCTGTGCCTATATCATGGAAGGGTCCATGTAGTGAAAGAAGTCAATGGCAGTCTTGAATAATTGGAACCCTTCTGCCAAATTGTCTGATGTCCATTTGTTTTCTGGCACCACTTCTTCTATGACTTCTTCCCCACCATCTGGTACGGTTGAGAAGCATTCATCTCCATAATGTTGTCTTCTGTTAACTGCTTGCATGTGGTGTCTATTAGCTCTTGAATTTCTCTAAAACCCATATCTTGAAATCCATCCATACCTGCTTTCCATATTCACAATCTCTTTAATGATTTATTTGATTGGTTCTGTCATAAATCCTGTGAAGTCACGCAGAACCCCTCAACAAAGTTTTCTCCAACAGAAATGTATTGTTTCAGGCTTCATGGCTTTCATGGCCTTTTCTAAAACAACGATGGCATCTTCAATTGTGTAATTCTTCCAGACTTTCATGATGTTTTCTCTATCAGGGTTCTCACCCATGGTGTTAAAATTTTTTCCATAGAGTGTCATGGGCAATGAGCCTTAAAGATCCTGTAACCCCATGGTCTAGAGGCTGAATCAGAGACATTGTGTTTGGGGGTACATAGACCACTTTGGTGCCTTTGGTGTTAAACTCATGGAGTTCTGAGTGGCCAGGGGCATTGTCTAATGTCAAAAGAACTTTAAAAAGCAGTCTCTTACTCTCAAGGTACATCCTGACTTCAGAGACAGAGCACTGACAGAATCAATCCAGAAAAAGGGTTCTCATCAAGGCCTTCTTGTGTACAACAAAAAGACTGGCAACTGGTGTTTATTTTCTACCTTCAAATCTCAGGGGAAGGCTGAGCATGGTGGCTCATGTGTGTAATCTCACTGCTTTGGGAGGCCAAAGTGGGAGGATTGTTTGAGGCCAGAAGTTCAAGGCTGCAGTGGGTCATGGTTGAGCCACTGCACTCCAGCCTGGGGAACACAGTGAGACCTTGTCTCTAAAACAAAACAAAGCAAAACGAACAACAACAAAAACAAAAACCTCAGGGGTTAGCAGCTCTATAGATAAGAATATTCCTGATCATAAACCCAAATGTTTTTGCACAAAACGGTAGAGTTAGACTATCCTTTTCTGCCTTAAATCCTGGCATTCACTTCTCTTCCTTACTAATAAATGTTCATTGTGATATTTCTTTTTTTCTATAATAGGGCACTCTTATCTGCATTAAAAACCTGTTTAGGTAGATGTTCTTTATCTTCAACCATTTTCTTTCTTTTTTTTTTTTTTTTTTTTTTTTTTTTTTGAGACAAGTTCTCTCTCTTTCCCAGGCTGGAGGCTGGAGTGCAGTGGTGGGATCTGGGCTCACTGCAACCTACGCCTCCCAGTCTCAAGTGATCCTCCTAGCTCAGCCTCTTGAGTAGGTGGGACTACAAGTGCATGCCACCATGCCTGGCTTCATATGTGTGTGTGTGTGTGTGTGTGTGTGTGTATATATGTATGTGTGTGTGTGTGTGTGTATATATATATGTATATATATACACTTTTTTTTGTTGTTGTAGAGACAGGATTTCACCATGTTGCCCAGGCTGGTCTGAAACTCCTGGGATCAGGTGATCCACCCACGTTGACCTCCCAAAGTGCTGTGATTACAGGTGTGAGCCACTGTGCTTCGCCTATCTACAATCATTTTCTTAATGGCATCTGGGAAGTTATCTGTTGCCTTTTGACTGGCAGAAGCTGCTTTTCCTATTATTTTGACATTTTAAAAGCCAAACTTCCTTCTAAAATTATCCAACAATCCTTTGCTGGCATTAAATTCTCCAGCTTTAGATCCTTCTTTTTGCTTTAAGCTGTCAGCTGCATTTTCAATATAAGATAAAAGGGTATCTGACAAAAAGTGTAAGGCTTTTGCACCTGCTGGTGTAGCTGCAGCTATGGGTTCACAAGTTTCCTTTCCATTTTTTCAATGGTCCTTATTGCTGGATTTATTTCTCTTGAAATGGCAGGGCTACTGCAGTTACAGATCTCAATCTCTGATGCATATCCGGCAATTCAACTTTGTCTTGTAATGTCGTGACTGCTGTGTGCTTCTTGGGAGCATTGCCAGCATCACTAGTGGCACTTCGTATGGATCACATGGTGTGATTCAAGGTTTAAAGTATTGCCCTAAACACAATAAAAAATATGAGAGAACTGCAAGAGGCCATTTTTTTTCTGTGATGTGCAATTTACTGTTGAGACAAACTGCTCATGCAGAGATGATTAGCATCACAAGGCATTTAAAATGGATATTTGCAACACTTGAGCTCACTGCAATAGCCATAGGAGGTAGCTATGAAACTGTTACAGTAGTACAGTGTGAACTACAGTTAATTTCATGCCATTTTAAAACCACATCTTTACATTTGTTTATGTTTCTCTTGACTGCAAGTGGTACCATGTATGGTGTATGTTTGTGTATGTAACTTTAGTTAAACATAAAGCTTTACTTAGATAAACCTAAACTTCTTATAATAGCTTTCTGTATGTTTTATGGTAGTAAATAAGTAGACTAGTATCTACATATATTTCATACATTCAAGACATATCCAACTTTTTCTTATATGTTTTAAATATTTGAGAGCTTTTAATAAATTGTCACAAATCTCCAAAAATTTTTTCAGTATATTTACTGAAATAAAACCAGTGTATGAGTGGACCCATGTAATTCAAACCCGAGTTGCTTAAGGGTCAACTATAGATAAAGCTATGAAGATTTCATATTTGTTTTTGTGCGAATTTTGGTAAATTTTGTTTTTCTAAAAAATATTTTTAAAATAAAATTTATTGTCATAAAGTTATTTATATATCCTAGGATAAGATGTGGTTCCTTAACCAAAAACATCAGTATATTCTGGAATATTGTTAGAAATGCAAATTCTTAAGCCATGTGCCAGACCTACTGAATAAGAAGCTCTAAAGATGGGGTACAACACCTTGTATTTTAAGAAGGCCTCAGGTAGTCCTAATGCATGCTAACGTTTAAGAACGGCTGCTCTGTTAAGCTTCTGCAGTACCCTGTAATGTTGGTATGCAGTCTTTTCATTATTATTTTATCATAATATTATTATCTTATTTTAATTCTCTACTGTGATTTCTTCTTTGATAGAAGGGTTATTTAGACAGGTTTTGCTTAATTCTTAAATATTTGTGTTTTTTTTTGCTTTTTATTTCAAACTTAATTTCATGATGGTCAGAAAGTATATTTTGTATGATGTTAGTTCTTAGAAATTTGTATATATTCATTTTTGATACTGGTTTCATGTGAACCAGAAAAGAATGTGCACGCTGAAGTTTTTAGTATAGTGCTGATATATATTAATTAGGTCAGGTTTGTTAATGTTCAAATCTTATTCATGCTTACTTGTTTTACCTCTTGTATGTATTTGCTTATCTCTTTTTGAGATAATTATGTTAAAATTTCCCATTACAATTAGAATTTGTCTTTTTCTGGTTTTAGTTCATTAAATTGTATTTATTTGAAGGCTACATTATTCAATGCATAAAAATGTAGAATTGTTATATCTCCTTAGTTGATTGACAGTTTTATCACTGAAATGGTCCCCTTTATGTCTAATAATGCACTGACTTATCTTTACTTCACCTGGTGTTAACATAGCTATGACAATTTTCTTTAAGTTAGCGTTTCATGGTGTATCCTTTTGAGATTAAAAAAAATTTTTACATGTCATAATTCAGGTGTGTCCCTCAAAAGCGGTGTATAAATAGGTTTTAATTTTTGTCAAGTTTAAAATTTTGTCTTCTAATTGAAGTGCTTATTTCATGTTCATAAATCTACCATTTTATATCTGTTCCCTATTAATTTCATGTTTATAACAACTTTCTCTCTTCTTAGCTATTTTTTTAACTTAGGTTTTGCCTAATTTTATTCTTATTTTTTTCTGTTGACTTCTTAGTTTTGCTTCTTAAATTTTCACTGCACTTTTAGTAGTTAACCTATTACAGTATAAATCCTTGATTTATTAGAATCGTCCTCATATTGGTACTTAAGGCAATTTCCCGAAAATGTAAGAACATTAAGTACTGTAATTTCATTTACTCCTTGCAAATTTTTGCATTATTATTATGTATTTAATTCTATAAACATTATACATTCTACAAGGCATTATTGTTTTATATGCATTTAGATATGCCATATATTAAATTTACTAATGTTGATTTATTTATTTAAATATCTGCCTCCCAGAAGAACTTCCTGTAGTGTTTTCCTTATGTTTGCTTAGAGTAGGTTTGCTGCAATTTTTCTTAAAAAAAAAATTATTGAGATAAAATACAACTTACCATCTTTACCATTTTTAAGTATACAGTTCTGTAGTAATTAATATATTCTTTTTCTTTATCTTAAAATTTTCATACGTTAAAATTTTAAAGATTTAATTTTTTTTTTTTTTTAAACAGACTTTCGCTCTTGTTGCCCAGGCTGGAGTGCAATGGCATGATTTCGGCTCACTGCAACCTCCGCCTCCAAGGTACAAGCGATTCTTCTCTCTCAGCTTCCCAAGTAGCTTGGATTACAGGGCATGCATCACCACGCCTGGCTAATTTTTTTGTATTTAGTAGAGATGGGGTTTTACAATGTTAGTCAGGCTGGTCGCAAACTCCTGACCTCAGATGATCCACCCGCCTAAGCCTTCTAAAGTGCTGGGATTACAGGTGTGCGCCACCACGCCTGGCCTAAAAGATTTTTTTTGAAGATAGTTTTGCTGATTGTAGATTTCTAGGTTGGCAGTTATTATCTTCCAATATTTTGGCATAAATTTTACTTTCTCCTTCAGCTTCCATTGTTTCTTTAGAGAAGTCAGCTAACATTCTTATTGTTGCTTCTTTGAAGGTATTATGTCTGGTTTTTCTGGCTGATTTTAAGATTTTTTGCTTTGCTCTTGGTGTTCAGTAATTCTACTGTGATGTTTCTCAATATGGTTTTCTTTGTATTTATCACAGTGGAATAGTAGTATTTCTTATATGCGTGGCTTCTGTTTTCCCAGAGATTATTACTTCTCATATCTTTTCTTCCATGTCTTCTATCAGTTCTCCCCCACCCTCATCTTATCCTGCTCTTCTAGTTCTCAGTTTGATAATTAGACTGATGCAAATTAAACCATGGCCAGAAGTGGAAGGCTTAGACATTTTTCAATGTTTTGCTCTATGACCTTCAATATATTGGCTTTGATCCTTATGATTCTTACCTCATGGCTTCCAGTAACTGCTGCAACTCCAAGTCACATGTCTGTGCTCCAGGCAAGAAGAAAGAGAAAGTGAAAGAGGCTGTGGACTTTCATTTATATTTAATGTGGTCACCATGTGGGACCCTAGAATAAAGCTTTTAGCTTTTGCACTGTCTACTGTAGATGCAGGCAAGGGAGAGTTAAAAATGATCTTTGGATAGCTAGTTGTCAACATCTGCCACAACAATTACTGGCAATGACACTATCTAGGTTTCAACAATGGAAATGGGTGGCTGAATTGGGATAGCAGGTAAGATCATTGAGAGTAAGAAAGTTGAGAACTGAAAGGCTAAGATCTAAAATGAACATTCTAAATGAATATTGAAATCAGCATTGGGGAATATTGAAATCAGCAGTGAGGAAGGTAAGATGGAAGTAAGACTTGAAAAATTACCTATTGGGTACAATGTTTACTATTTGGGTGATGGGTACAGTTAAAGCCCGAACTCCAGCACTATGCAATATATCCATGTAACAAATCTGCACGTGTATACCCTGAATCTATAAAAAGAAAAAAAAGCAAGGAGAAATTTGTATAAAGGTAGCAAAAACAAAACTGGCAGCTGATATAAGCAGCAATATAAATGCCACCACATCCCTGACTCCTGGGTGGAGCCACTCTGTTACATTCAGTATGGTTCCTCAGTGGGTCTTTAGAAAGATTGTGTACAGTAGCTCACAACATAACTCACATGTTTGCATCCTTCACTGGCTTTCTTCTTTCCCTGTCTCATTTTGCATACTCTCTAAATTGTGTTTTCTGCAATCTCTGGAATAAACTACATGTAAAGGAAGAGGAAGAGGAAGAAGAGGAGGAGGGAGGGGGAAGAGAAAGAAGAAGGAGAAGGAGAAAGGAAAAGAAAAGAAATCAAGAGTCAGATGTATTAAGGAAGAGAAAACAGTGATTTGGTGCTAACACCTTTACTACCTATGATGGGAGATTACTTGAAAAAGAGGAGTAAGAGATGGCATTGTCTGATGCATATGTTTATAAGTAGCTGTGTGTGTGTGTGAGAGAGAGAGAGAGAGAGAGAGAAATAGAGAGAAATAATGGCCTAGAGCAAGAAAGATACTATGTATTTATGTACATTTTCTGAACATTATGTCACTTACTGTCCTAACTGAATAAAACCTGAGTCTCCTTGAAGACCCTACTTCTCTTACAGTGCTCTCTTAATTAAAGTCTTCCTCAAATCTCCACCATTGATGTGGAAGTAGCAAAGTTTCACTTAGGTTTTTATTGCTACTTTTCTTATGTCTCCCTCTTACACTAAAAGTTACTAATATTAAATCTGTCAAACTAAACCACATCCTACCTCAACTTTTTGGAGGCAACTGTAGAACTCACTAATCACTCTTCGTTATTTCCTGAGTGGTTGAATTTCAGGTTTGAGGATACTGCCCCCAACACTGCTCCTGTCTGCATTTCATCTTAGTGACTGTAATATCAATATAATCTTTCAAATATCCTGGTTTTTCAATTCCTAAATCTCCTTTATTCTAATTATTTTGTCCTATATTCTATCTTAGCCAACTATTGTTCTCTGGGCCATAATGTAAGACTTATTACCAATAACTAAAAGCTTTTCATAACCATAACTTCAGTTATTCTGTTTTCTGACCACAACTTCCCGTCTTTCTAGTTTACTTCTGCTGTTATTCCAACTCCCAAAATTATTTCTACTCCACCTAAATCTACCACCTTCTTACTATCCCTCACTTCACTGAAATCATTTTTCTCTTTTATTCAGCATAATTTCGATTGTCATTCACTATAAGAAATGATGCCCTTGTCTTTCTGTCCTTTTGCTGTGCTTGCCAGCCATAATCCTCAACTCTCTGTTTAGTCAGCACATATCCATGTGAATGTACTGGAAACAATAAGAAACTGTGCACACTGTTCTCAGTTGAAATTCATGACCACAAAATCATAAGTATATCCTTAAAGCTGCCCACAATCTTAAAATATTTCTATAAACCATTCATTCCACTAAGCTAGATTTTGATTTTACATCTTTTCTCTGCACCAATCTCCAAAACTTCCTCTCCTACCTTACTTTTAGCTAATGATGTTGCTTCCAATTTCACCAAGAAAATAGAAGCCATCAGAAGAGAACTTCTGCACACTCCTAACACCACATCTCCCAATCTACCTATATTAGTTCCCATTATTCCTTTTTTCCTGTTACTGCCAAAGAATTATCCACATATCTATCAAAGGTCAACATTTTCACCTGTGTACTGGATTTCATCTTCCTTGCTCAAAGACTTCACTCCAGCAATTTTTCTTTTTTATTTATGAATATTGTTATCAGCATAAAATATATTGAAGTTTCTCACTTTCAAAAAAACTTTCTTGATACCACACTCTTTGTATCAGTTAACTTTTAATGTATGAGAAATTATCCTGAAATGTACTGGCTTTTAATGTATGAGAAATTATCTTGAAATGTACTGGCTTAAAACAATACTCATTCTCTCTTGAACCTACCCTACTCAACACTTTGACCCACCACTCCACAGATGCATTTTGCCAAAGTCACCAGTGACCTCCATGTGAGTAAATCTGTTTTCAGTTATTTTCTTTCTTAACCGTCAGCGGTTGATTTATTACAATTTCTTTTTAAAATAGTTTCTTCACTTAACTTCTAGGATATCACATTCTACTGTTGTTTTTTTTTCCTATCATTGAATACATTAAGTTTTCTTTGCTGGTTACTTCTCTTCACTTTCTAAATATGAAAGTGGGCGAAGGTTTGGCCCTTGGACATTTTCCCTATCTACACTAATTCTCTGTGTGACCTCATTTAGTTTTATTACTTAATCAGTGTTCTCTTAACTCCAACATTTATATTTCCAATCTGGACTTAATGCCCGAATTCTAGACACTTTTACCAAACAGTTTACTTTTATATGTCTAATAGGTGCTATAAATGTAACATACACAAAATAGACCTTCTTATTTTCTTTCAAACCTACTCCTCCAGAGTACTCCCCTTCTATCTTCTTTATAATCTTCTTTAAAAATTACTCAGAATTCAATGTTTTCTTAACAACCAAATTTATATATCATATATTGCCTGGACTATTACAATCCTCTCCCAGTTGGCTTCTCTGCTTCTGGATTTACCCTCTTTTGGTCTGTTCTCAGCAAATCAGAATAATCCTTTTAAAACTTAATTATATCTCATTAACAATTTGCTCAAAACCCAATAAATATTTGTTGAATGAATGAATGCTAGGAAGACTGAATAGATTTTCATATTTATTGGACATTTGGATTGGTACTTCCCAGAATTGCTAATTCATATCCATGATCAATTAAAACTTTTTTTAAAACAAAACCTCTTTAATATTAATCAATCCTTTATCTTTAAAAAGCATTACAAATATATTTGCACAAACTATGGTTTTCCTACTGACTTTTTAATTGAACTTTTTTACCCGTATAGTTAAAAATATATATAAGTTGGCCAGGCGCGGTGGCTCACGCCTGTAATCCCAGCACTTTGGGAGGCCGAGGCAGGCGGATCATGAGGTCAGGAGATTGAGACCATCCTGGCTAACACAGTGAAAACCTGTCTCTACTAAAAATACAAAAATATTAGCCGGGCGTGGTGGCAGGTGCCTGTAGTCCCAGCTACTTGGGAGGCTGAGGCAGGAGAATGGCATGAACCCAGGAGGTGGAGCTTGCAGTGAGTGGAGATCGCGCCTCTGCGCTCCAGCCTGGGTGACAGAGCGAGACTCCATCTCAAAAAAAAAAAAAAAAAAAAGTGTATGTGTGTGTGTGTGTGTGTGTGTGTGTATATATATATATATATATATATATCATCATCCCAAATCCTAGATTATACATACACATTTTAGTAAATTTTTTTTGAATTTTACATTATTTAAAAATTTTATTTGAAATTTTTTATATATGGTACAAGATAGGTAAGATATGAAGATAACTTATTGCACCATCATTATTTTATAAACTGTTCACACTTAATTTTTCATACATTTATTTCTGATTATATTGGTTTTATCTTTGTTAACTGGTAATGTCAAGTTCCTTTTCAATACTCTTAGAATTCATGATTACTATTTCAGAAATTTGTTCTTTCTCTAAAACCTAAGATAATTTTATCTAGCTCTTCTTCCCCTCTCCCAAAATAAGAGAGTTGGGATTAAAATTGGGGAGACATTACATTTTTATGTTAATTTTAGGATAATTTATATTTCCCATTCAAGAACATACTTAATTTTGTTCAGATAATATTTCATATCCCCAATAAGACTTTATACTTTTGTTTGTAACTCTTTTATTGGAACTTTTACCATTTACATTTTTAGATAGTTATTGCTAACATGGAAACACTATTTTATATATTTACCTTGTATCTAGCCACCTTACCAAATTCTTTTACTAAATACTATCTACTAAATTTTTACTATGCAAGCGTATTATCTGCAAAGTAGATCATAGTATCTCATTGTTTCTAATATTTATATTAATTTTTAAATTTTACTTTTTTATTCCATTCAGTAAGACCTCCCCAAAAGTTTAGTTAATGATGGTAATGGCAAACATCTCTATGTTTTCCTCTGCATTTAATAAAAATGCAACAACTCAGATTGATGGCTACCTTTCTGTAAAGCTGAATAATCTTTTCCCTATATATTAATAGTTTTTTTATATTTAGTTTTTTTAGTAAGAATGTCAGCTGATGACATTTCTAGTTTTGTGTTATTAACTTGATTATATTGACATGATTATGCCTTCCATTCATTATTGTCCTTGAGATATACAAATTTATTCCACTTTATTAATAATTTTTCATAATTAACACAAAAATATTATAATTAATCAGAATTAATGTAATTCTTTCCAGTCCCTACTTCCAAACTCAGCTTCCAGCTCATTTTGCATGTTTCCAAATAATCTTGCTCAGATAAAAAAAAAATGGCCAGCTCAGGAGAAAGTCTTTTCTTAAAGACTGTAAACATATTTGGAAGGCAAATGTGGTTTAGCATTTTTTTCTTGGCTAACTTAATAAAATTATTTAATACAGAGCCTCATACATGGTAGGTACATAATAGTCATTTTTTCCTTTTTTCTTCTTCTGGACAACTATTTCTGGTTTCTCCTATCATTCCTTCTATAGCATGACTTCATACTCCTACATTGTGCTGTTGCTCTTTTCTGGATTTGTTCTAATGATTTATATTTTCTCTTTAAATATCACTTCTAGAATGAAAACCAGAGCTCTAGATGTGGTGTGATCAGCAAGAGTAATGTTATATAGATGTAGATCTGTATAAACATAGATCTATATAAATATCTACATAGATGTAGGTCTATATAAACATAGATGTAGACATAAAGCTATATATCTATATGATGTCTATATAGACATATAGATGTAGGCATAAAGATATATGTCTATATCATCTATATAAACATAGATGTAGACATAAAGATATAGATGATATAGATATAAAGATATAGGACTGCAAGTAATATTCTTAGCATCATTCTGGGACATAGTAAGCTGTGAATAAATATTTGTTTATCAGAAGCAGCAGCAACAGCCACATTATTATCATCATTATGTTTTTAATTCACTACCTATGCAATTTTTTTCCTAAAATCAGTATCTTGTATACTTTTTGAATTTTATTTTACTCTTTCTAGTATCGATGGGGCATTGTAAAAAAAATTGGACAGCTGTTTGTTTAAAGTTGTATCTAATGTTCTAATGTTTACAGGTTTTCATATTGAGAAATGATACTGTCTTCTCTTTCAGTTATTTTATCAGTGGAAATGCTTCAGATCTTTCTAATATGGTGGTGCAGGTAAGATAACTGAAATTAGCTTATAATTAGACCTAACAGTTTTTCCTGTGCACATATTTTATCAAGAATTTGAAATACAATCTTGGCATTTGTTTTATATTGGTGATAGTTATACTAAGTCTCAGCAAGTGTAGATTTGCTGTGTTAAAGTAAATACACATCTTTACACCTGGAATTTAAGATCCCTTTTAGGTTATTAGTTAGAAAATGTAAGTTGTTTTCTCCCCATCTTCATGGATTTATCTACCTTTGGTCTTTGATGTTGGTGATCTTCAGATGGGGTCTCTGAGTGGACATCCTTTTTATTGATGTTGATACTATTCCTTTCTGTTTATTAGTTTTGCTTCTAACTGTCAGGCCCCTCTGCTGCAGGTCTGCTGGAGTTTGCTGGAGGTCCACTCCAGACCGTGTTTGCCTGGGTAACACCAGCAGAGGCTGCAAAACAGCAAAGATTGCTGCCTGTTCCTTCCTCTGGAAGCTTCGTCCCAGAGGGGCACCCGCCAGATGCCAGCCAGACCTCTCCTGTATGAGGTGTCTGTCAGCCCCTACTGGGAGATGTCTCCCAGTCAGGATGCACGGGGGTCAGGGACCCACTGACGAGGCACTCTGTCTCTTATCAGAGCTTGAACGCTGGGCCAGGAGATCTGCTGTTCTCTTCAGAGTTGTCAGAAAGGGATGTTTAAGTGTGCTGAAGCTGCACCCACCCACAGCTGCCCCTTCCCCCAGGTGCTCTGTCCCACGGAGATGGGGTTTTATCTGTAAGTCCCTGACTGGGGTGGCTGCCTTTTTTTCAGAGATGTCCTGCTCAGAGATGAGGAAACATAAGCAATTAGATCTTTGAAATGACTTTACATTAGCCTACTTTCTTCCCATATGTACCATATATACGGTATAATCTGTATGGGAAAGGAGGCATTTCAAGGTTTAAAAGAATATAAATTTTGGATTTAATGTTTTTGAACTTAACATATTTGTGTCTCAACAGGGAAGACAATTAGAAATGTAACAAGAGGGTTCTATTTGATTCATTTAAAAAATAGAAAGTGGCACCCAGGGTGAGGCTGGCATGTCAAACAATTACTGAGAGCAATGCCACCGTTTGCCTTTGTGTGTGTGTGTGTGTGTGTGTGTGTGTGTGTGAATTAGGATCTGTTTTTTAATGGACACTCTATTTACATAGTAACATTCCTTGAAGCAATATATGCAGATTCATTCTCGACATAAGTTTTTTTGCTTTTGCTAAAATAGTTTTTGCTTAAAATTACTCCCTCTCTTTTCTGGCTACAACTGCTTCCCATCTTCTCCTTGATTTTTTCAACGACTTAGGAAAAGATTAACATGATTTAAGTCCCCTTTCTCATGACTGTAATTACAAGACTAGTTTAGTTCCACTTTCTTGTAGACGAATTCCTGCATTTTGCTGATGTTTTGGCCCATTCTTATAAACTCCGCTGTCTGGGGAGCAGGAAGCATTCTGACAAATTGTCTCTTTGGGAACAGAAGTATATTTTATTGGGTCAATTATCTTGATAAATCACGTTATATTTGAGTTTTTGTAGTTTTGTGGATAAACATTTTTACTTGGAATCCCTTTGTTGTTCACTGTGTTAGCACCCATGATTCAAACAATCCTTGATCTTGTCATTAGTAGTATATGTAGAGAAGAATTCGCTGTAGGAATTTAAGAAGTGACTTTTCAACACAGCTTCTCTAATACAGTATTTCATATCCCACACATAATTCAAAATAAAAGTAAGAAATAGAAGTCTATTGGAAAGACCTAGCACAAAATTCAACAGATTCCATGTAAGAAATATTGATTAGAACATATTCTACTAGAGTCTAGAGATGAGGTTTATGTCTCAAATGTTTGTTTTAAGCTTATTAGAAATACCATCTATTAGTAAAAATTACTTCTTTGGAATGAGATGAGAAAATTCTGAATATGGACTCAGATGCCAAAATATGTTAATAGCATAAAATACAGACATGAACTGAGAAGGCGGTTTCACCAAAGACACAAGAGAAATTAAATCACATACATTTTACAATGTAAACTAAAATAGACTATACAAAAATACCTTGCTAATAGAGAAATGGGTCATGAGTCTGTTGTTGTTACTTTTTTTGTTGCTGTTTCTTAATGGTTACTTAATACCTACCTGTAGTGCAATTATATGTTGTAGAATTCTGTAACAAAAAAAAAGGCCTAAACCAAGGGGATGACTTAAAAGAAAAATAAACATTTCAAAGATTCAAGTAATTTATCAGGAAATACTTAAAGTACATCCTATAATTTTTTTTAAAACTTGAAAATCACACCTCACATTTTGTCTGGAGAGTTAGGCAACATCTGTATTTTTCAACTTTGTCAGTTATTCAGGACCTATTACAGACCACACAACTTTGAGCTTTGAAAGAAACCCACAGATATATAATTTAACTCATTGTGTAGCTAAGGAAATAGGACTGAAGAAATTAATGATTTACTGGACATCAAGTTACATGTAAGCCGATTTTTAACCTAGATTTCCAAATGTCCACTCCAATGCTTTCACCACTATTGCCTGGTAGGTATCACATATTATTAAGTTTGTTTTGTGTTTTATGGATTATATTTAGCATAATTCTGAGACTTAGAAGAGGTTCAATAAATGCTTATTACATGTATAAATGAAAAATGGCCTGGAGGTAGCATAAGTCAATATTCCATTTTTCATCATAGCTTTCATCAAACAAATCTTATATTTATTCCTGGAATCTATTGCACACCACAAATCAAATGTGCATAGCAAATAGATTTTTTTTAAACCTAGCCCAGCCAAATTGATCTTGAACTTCTCTGTGCTTGTTCAACAATTCTGGTGCAGAGTTTAAAAAACTTGTAGGTTTTATTTTGAGGTTACAAGTTTCAGTCTGGGACTGAAAAGATATAATAGTAATCTGCAAAGTTCAAGGATGTGTAATTCTGGGAGCTCAGAAAGAATTCATAGCTCTTGTTCTCAGGAGCTCTACAAACAAAGATGCCAAAGGCATATCAGATTGCCTTCTAATACAGGGAGTAACAAGTAACAATGACACATTGATTGCTTACTTATGAAAATTATTCCCATAATGATATAATATTAGAAGACAAATTCAGCTGCCTGACCTGCACAGGAGATTGAATTGAATGTAGGGTGTTAAATCAGAGTGGAGTAGGGTTTGAAAAAACAGAATAAAAGCAATACCTAGGAAAACTATTGGGGTAGGGCAGAACATGAGTTCTGAAATAAGAAGATCTGAACTTGAAATGCTTCTTTACTGTGCAACTTAGACAATATAATCTGCTGAGCTCAATTAGCTCATGTATAACCTGGAGTGAAGATGCCTATCTTGTAGGGTTATTGTAAGGATAAAACAGGATTCGGGGGGAGAACCAGCCAGTGTAGGCATTACCCATTTTCGTGTTGTTTCAAATATATTTTTTATATTTTAGATACGTGTGTGTGTGTGTGTGTGTGTGTCTGTATGTGTGTGTCTTCATTGCTACATTGAACAGTTTGACCCTAAGTAACTCACAAATAGCATTCTAGAGGTGCTTCAAAAATACTAAGGAAGTCTAACCTTCTAGATGTTAAAATACAACTTTTATACTGGTTCTACTTGCCTTCAATGGAAATTATTGAAGAAAAAATCAGCCGGGAATGAGAAAATAATAAAACTGCTTTGAAATGATGAAGTAAAGAAAGTAGCTTGGAAAAAACATGGCTGAAGGCAGGTCACAACTTGAAATACAGTTGCTATGTTCCATAATGGGCAGAGTAGTAGTGTGTGTCTAAAGTACAACCAAAGTAGTCTAGTACACCACAATACCACAATATCCAGTAGTCCCCCCCACCTCTCTCTTTAAGCTCCCTCTGTCCTTTCTCTCTCTTTTCTGTCTGCGTTGCCTTCTCTCTCTCTCTCTCTCCTCTCTCTCTGTACACTCTCTTTCTTCTCTCTGACTCCTCCCTCTCCTCTCTGACTCCTCTCTCTCCTTTCTCCTCCACCCTATTCACAGGTTGGATAAAGTTTCTGATTTATTTGACAAAGGATACAGCTATTCAGCTAGAATGCACGAGCCACTGAGAGCAAGTACGAAGCCAGTACACCTTGGCGGAGCTTCTTGAGGCCCATCAGATTCTCAGGTTGGAATGCCAGGAAGTGTTCTTAGTGTTAGGAAGATTCCATGTGTAAGGCAGAAGCTCACTAGATCTGAAGAGCTTAACATATGGCTGTACCATAACTCTTTTTCAATAGGGCTTACAATGTTCTTTAGGGAAGCATGTAGATTTAATATTTCTATTAAAGGGAATGCTTGCAGACATTAGGAGCCTCCTGGTTTTTAAGTCAACACAGCATCAGGACCATATTGTTATCCTGTGAAGAGCAAAGTGGCTGATTTCTCTTCTCATATCCAGATACATTCTGGATAATCCATTCCCCACAGTTATAGTCTGACTCTGGATTTTTGAATATCTTTTTATGAAATGGATAGGTCTGATAATGAATTGGATCTTAGGACTAGAATCTTAAATCCATTCTCAATTTTTATGAAGTCACCAACCTTTTACACACATGCTTTAAAAAAGCCTGTCTACGAACAGAAACTCACTCCTGTGCTTATCACCTGACAGAAGAACAAAACTGAATATAAAACTCACATAATTTGTATTGGTCAGTGTATAACGCATTAAAAACAAATTTATTTTTCTTTGAGGAAACTTTGTACTGCATTCCCCTTTTTAAGATCATCAACTCGTTCCCCCTTTAAATGCCTAAATCAACACTAATTAGATTCGAGCAGCCATTTCTTCATGCTGGCCTTTTATTTTTGTCCTCTTATTTTTTCCCTTAACTCACCTAAATCTTCCTCTCGTTTTTTATCTTTTCTCGCTTCCTCCCTCCTTATTGCACATAATTCAAATATCAAAAATATAAAGTTATTTAATGAAACATTGCTTCCCCACTAGCTCTCTACTTTCTCAGTGTATATCTTGCCTCCTTCATTACTCGGGTAATCACTATCACTTGTTTCTTTTTTCACTTATAAAGAATTTTTATATAAATGCAAACCAATAAAACAGGAAATTTCATTTCCTCTTTTAAAACTACAAGTAATAGCATATTATACACATTTTATTCAACAACAGATTGTATTCAACCTTCTGCTGTTAAGAAGAGTTGCAATAAATAACCTCATACATGCATCACTTCACACACATTAATTATATCTCAAGATAATTCCTAGGTGTCACTTTGATAAATATTACCAAAATGCTCACCAAAGATGCTGTACCAATTTATACTCTCATCAGCCATGGATTAAAATCTATCCCAAAATTCTTCCAGTTGAATATGTCATGAACTTTTGGATTTTTACCAATCTGAATGGGAAGAGGGAAACATGTTTTTTCAGTGTTGTTTAAATCTGTATTTCTGTGTTGTGAATAAGGTTAAATATCTTTTAAAATATTTTTAAAAAACTATATTTGCATTCCTGTGAACTGTCTTTGCATATTCTTTGCCCACTTTTTTCTTTTGGGCTGTTGATGATTTTCTTATCAAGTGGTAGGTCTTTATATGCCAGGAAGATTAAGCTCTTGTGACAAAAATTGGGAATATATTTTTAAATTTAGTTTGCCATTTGCCTTTTTGACTACATTGATAATGTTTATTTTACGTGTTGCCATGCAAAAATTTAATTTTTATGTAGTCAAATGTATTCATTTTTTTCTCCCTACAGCCTCTGAATATTATATCATAATGAGAAAGTTTTTGTTTCTAAACTGAGGCTATAAATTAATTCTTTCATGTTTTCTTCTATGATTTTGTATTCCATAATAAATATTTAACTTATTTAAATATTTCTTCTAGGCCAGGTGTGGTGGCTCACACCTGTAATCCCAGCACTTTGGGAGGCTGAGGCAGGTGGATCACCTGAGGGCAGGAGTTTGAGACCAGCCTGACCAACATGGTGAAACCCCGTCTCTACTAAATACAAAAAGTCAGCCGGGTGTGGTGGTACATGCCTGTAATCCCAGCTACTTGGGAGGCTGAGGCAGGAGAATCACTTGAACCTGGTTGGGGAAGTTGTAGTGAGTCAAGATTGTGCCATTGCACTCCAGCCTGGGCAACAAGAGCTAAAATCCGTCTCAAAAAAAAATAAAAATAAATAAATAAATGTTTCTTCTAGTATATAGTCCATATTCTGAGATAGGCACCCAATTTTATTTTTTCTCATTGGCTATCTAGTTATACCTACATCTTGGTATTATTAAAAAGTCTATCTTTTGGAGACTTCCACTCCTGGGAAGATGGAATAGATGTACATTTCCCCCTTTCTCTCCCTAAGGAAAACTAAAATTCTTGGACATCGTTTGTAAAATAAACATGAGAAGACTCTGACAAGCAGAGACAAAGATATAATAATAGTGTCATTGGAGCCCTGGAGTGAAGGATAAAGAAGGCATTGCTAAATAATTAATTTAAGAAATAATGGCTGACAATTTCTCAAATTTGTCAAAAGCCATAAACCTACAGAATCAGGAAGCTGTATGTATTCCAATTAGGGTAAATCCCAAAAAACCACACCAAGACACATGATTATCAAGCTTGTAAAAACTAAAAACAGGAAAAAATCTTGAAAAGACCACAGTTATATTTTCCCTTTAAGGAGAAAGTAATCCCATTGAGGGGAGACTTCTTATCAGAAACCATGAAAGCCAAAGGGGTGATATTTTGTTTCTCTCAGAATTCTATAACCAGCAAGCATGTAATTTGGGCTTTTAGATATATTTAAGATATATTTTATCACATTAAGATGAGTCTACTTAATACTGTGTTTTAAAAGATTATATTCCAAGAGTGGATTTTTAATTGTCAATCTTTGTGGAACACTTAGTTTAATGTTGTGGTTCTCAAAGTTTTGGCCTCAGAACAACTTGTTTATAACCTTAAAAATTATTGAGAACCCCAAAGGCTTTTGTTTATTTAGTCTGTATCTACCAATATCTTCTATATTAAAAATTAGAACTGAGATACTTAAAAAATATGTATTAATTTATTTTGGAATAAAGATAATAAACTCATTACATATTAACATAAATTCATATATTTAAAAGTACACTTTTCAAAGCAGAAATGTCTCATGAGAAGATTGGCATTGCTCTACATTTGCTAATCATTTCAATGTCTGACTTAATAGAACACAGCTGGAGTCTCATGTATGTTTCTGCATGCAATCTGTTTTAGTATATTATTTTGGTTGAAGTTTATGTAGAAAATCTGGTTTCACACAGATATATAGCTACAAAGTACGGAGTATTTGAATAGATTTTTCAGATAATTGTAAATATCCTTCTTTGACATGTCACTGAAACTCAACATTAAATATTAATATTTAAATATTTCTTAAGTATTAACATATATATGGAATATTAAACCATATCAATGAAATTTTGGTATTATGTTACATTAAAGTCCATTGTCCATTTTGTACTTCAAATAGATCTTTCCTCTCTTTGTGCTTTTGTGAAATCACACTTTGGTCATTTGAAAAATACAGGTTCACTGACTTACACAGATTTTCTAAATATTGACATATTTTATTAAATAACATAAAGGAGGCTTTACTGACATCATCAATGATCTCATCAGAAAAATCTTCGCATATTGGAAAACTGAGAAGCTCAAAGTAGTATATAGAATTTTTTCAAGATTCTAATTTCTGCTTAGTGTTTTTTCTTTAAGAAGCTCATTTGGTTCATTTTTGAACGTATGTCTGCTAAATGTGAGAATCAGATTAACCATGGGCTGTCAATTATTCTTTCAAGTAAAGATGGTGCTTCATGAAAAAAAAATCTGGTTCCACTTACAGCGGAAACAATTGTCCAAGTACATTTCCTTGGGATAATTATCGTTCCTTGGTATGTAGAAGTATTCCATGGACCTCCATTTTGTTATACAGAATTTTGAAAAGAGATTCCTCAAGGACTGAAGTATAATAAGGTTAGGATTTTTTAAAATTTTTAATTTTAGTGGGTATATAGTAGGTGTATATATTTATGGAGTACATGAGATATTTTGATACAGGCATATAATGTATAATAATCATGTGATAATAAAGGAGCTATCCATCCCCTCAAGCATTTATCCTTTCTTTGTGTTACAATCCAATTATACTCTTTTTGTTATTTTAAAATACATGATAAATTATTGTTGACTGTAGTTACCCTGTTGTCCTATCAAAAACTAGATCTTATTCATTCTATCTAGCCATATTTTGTACCTATTAAACATCTCTACTACCCCACCTTCCCTGGCCCCACTACCTTTCCCAACCTCTGGTAACCATCATTCTACTTGCTATGTCCATAAGTTCAATCGTTTTAATTTTTAGCTCCCACACGTAAGTGAGAACATGCACAGTTGGTCTTCCTGTGCCTGGCTTATCTCATTTAACATAGTGACCTCCAGTCTCATCCACTTTTTTGCAAATGATAGGATCTCATTTTTTTTTTTAATGGCTGAATAGCACCTCATTGTATATATGTACCACATCTTCTTCATCATTCATCTGTTGATGAACATTTAGGTGCTTCCAAATGTTGGCTATTATGAATAGTGCTGTAATAAACATGGGAGTGCAGATAGCTCTTCGATATACTGATTTTCTTTCTTTGGGGTATGACACTTAGCAATGGGATGATGGATCTTTGGTAGCTCTATGTTCAGTTTTGTGAAGAGCCTCCAAACTGTTCTCCCTAATGGTTGTAATAATTTATATTTCTACCAACAGTGCTCAAGGGTTTCCCTTTCTCCACATCCTTGCCAGCATTTTTTATTGCCTGTCTTTCAGATAAAAGCCATTTTAACTGTGGTGAGGTAATATCTCATTGTAGTTTTGATTCATATTTCTCTGATGATCAGTGATGTTGAGCACCTTCCAATACACTTGTTTGTCCATTCGTATGTCTTCTTTTAGGAAATGTCATTCAGATTTTTTGCCTATTTTAAAATCAGATTGTTCCATTTTTTCCTATATCGTTGTTTGAGCTCCTTATATATTCCAGTTATTAATCCTTTGCCGGATGGCTAGGTTGCAAATGTTTTCTCCCATTCTGTGGATTTTCTCTTCACTTTGTTGATAGTTTCCTTTGCTGTGCAGAAACTTTTTAACTTGATGTGATCCCATTTGTCCATTTTTGCTTTGGTTACCTGTGCTTGTAGAATATAACTCAATAAATTCTTACCCAGTCCAATGTCTTGAAGGCTTTCCCCAAAATCTTTTTTTAATAGTTTCATAATTTCAGGTATTAGATTTAAGTCTTTAATCCATTTTGGTTTGATTTTTGTATATGTCATTCTTTTTTTTTATTATACTTTAAGTTTTAGGGTACATGTGCACAACGTGCAAGTTAGTTACATATGTATACATGTACCATGTTGGTGTGCTGCACCCATTACCTCGTCATTTAACATTAGGTATATCTCCTAATGCTATCCCTCCCCCCTACCCCCACCCTGCAATAGGCCCAGTGTGTGATGTTCCCCTTCCTGTGTCCATGTGTTCTCATTGTTCAATTCCCACCTATGAGTGAGAACATGTAGTATTTGGTTTTTTGTCCTTGCGATAGTTTGCTGAGAATGATGGTTTCCAGCTTCATCCATGTCCCTACAAAGGACATGAACTCATCATTTTTTATGGCTACATAGTATTCCATGGTGTATATGTGCCACATTTTCTTAATCCAGTCTATCATTGTTGGACATTTGGGTTGGTTCCTAGTCTTTGCTATTGTGAATAGTGCTGCAATAAACATACATGTGCGTGTGTCTTTATAGCAGCATGATTTATAATCCTTTGGGTATATACTCAGTAATGGGATTGCTGGGTCAAATGGTATTTCTAGTTCTAGATCTCTGAGGAATCGCCACACTGACTTCCACAATGGTTGAACTAGTTTACAGTCCCACCAACAGTGTAAAAGTGTTCCTATTTCTCCACATCCTCTCCAGCACCTGTCGTTTCCTGACTTTTTAATGATCGCCATTCTAACTGGTGTGAGATGATTTTTGTATATGTCATTTTTCTGCATATGGATATCCAGTTTTCCCAGCACTATTTATTGAAGAGACTATCCTTCCCCCAGTGTATGTTCTTGGCAAGTTTGTTGAAAATGAATTCACTGTAGATGTATGGAATTGTTTCTGGGTTCTCTATTCTGTTCCATTGGTCTCTGTGTCTGTTTTATGCTGTTTTGTTGCTATAGCATTGTAGTATAATTTGAAGTCAGGTAATGTGACTCTTCTAGTTTTCTTCTTTTTGATCAGGATGGCTGTGGCTTTTCTGTTTTTTTTGTGGCTCCATAAAAATTTTAGGATTGTTTTTACTATTTCTGTGAAGAATGTTATTATTATGATAGGGATTGCATTGAATCTGTAGATTGCTTTAGGTAGTATGGACATTTTTGACAATATTGATTCTTCCAATGCATGAAAATAGAATATCTTTTTATTATTTATGTCTTCTTCAATTTCTTTCATAAGTATTTTATAGTTTTTATTGCAGACATCTTTAATTTTCTTTGGTTAATTCCTATTTAAGTTTATTTGTAGCTATTGTAAATGGAGTTACATTCTTGATTTCTTTTTCAGATTGTTCATTGTTGGCATATAGAAATGCTACTGATTTTTGTATATTGATTTTGTGTCCTGCAACTGTACTGAATTTGCTTATCAGTTCTAATGTCTTTGGTGGAGTCTTTAGATTTTTCTAAATATAATACATTATCTGCAAACAAGGATAATATGACTTCTTTCTTCCCATTTTGAATGCCCTTTATTCCCTTCTCTTGTCTGATTGTTCTAGCTAGGACTTCCACTACTATGTTGAATAACAGTGGGTGAAAGTAGGCATTCTTGTCATGTTGCAGATCTTAGAGGAAAGACTTTCTGGTTCTCCCCATTTAGTATGATACTAGCTGTGGGTCTGTCATATATGGTGTTTATTATGTTGAAGTATGTTCCTTCTATACCCAGTTTTTTGAAAGTTTTTATCAGAAAGAGTTGTTGAATTTTATCAAATACTTTTTCAGCATCAGTTGAAATGATCATATGGTTTGTGTCATTCTGTTGATATAATGTATCATATTAATTGATTTGCATATGTTGAACCATCCTTGAATCCCTGGGATAAATCTCATTTGGTAAAGATGAATGATATTCTTACGTGTTGTTGAATTCTATTTGCTGCTATTTTATTGAGAATTTTGCGTCAATGTTCATCAGGGATATTGGCCTGTTGTTTTCCTTTTTTTGATGTGTTTTTGATTTTGGCATCAAGGTAATACTGCACTTGTAGAATGAGTTTGGAAGTATTCTCTCCTCTTCTATTTTTGGGGATAGTTTAAGTAGGATTGGTATTAGTTTGTCTTTAAATGTTTGGTATAATTTATCACTAAAGCCATCAGGTTCTAGGCTTTTCTTTGCTGGGAGACTTTTTATTAAGGCTTTGATCTTGTTTCTCATTATTGGTCTATTTAGGGTTTTGATTTCTTTATGGTTCAATTTTGGTAGGTTGTAGGTATCTAGGAAGTTATTCATTTCTTTTAGATTTTCCAATATATTGTAATATAGCTGCTTATATTAGCCTCTAATAGATCCTTTGAATTTCAGCAGTATCAGTTGTACTGTCTCCTTTTTCACCTCTGATTTTATTTATTTGGGTCTTCTCTATTGTTTTTCTTAATTAGCCTGGCTAATGTTTATTGATTGTTTTTGTTTAATTGATCTTTTGTATTGTTTTTATTTCAATTTCATTTATTTCTGCTCTGGTCTTTGTTATTTATTTTCTTCTACTAATTTTTGGTTTGGTTTGTTACTGCTTTTCTATTCTTTAGGATGCATAATTAGTTGTTTATTTGAAGTTTTTCTATTTTTGATGTAGTTACTTGTAGCTATAAACTTTCCTCTTAATACTGTTCTCCCTGTGTCACATACGTCTTGGTACGTTGTTACCATTTGCTTCAAAAATGTTTCAATTTTTTTCTTAATTTCTTCATTGACCCACTTCATTCAGGAGCATATTGTTTAATTTCCATATGTTTGTATAATTTCAAAAATTCTTCTTGTTATTGATTTCTAGTCTTATTATGGTCAGAGAAGACGTTTCATATAATTTCAATATTTTGAATGTTTTAAGACTTCTCTTGTGACCTAACATCTAGGCTATCCTTGAGAATGAGCCATGTGCTGAGAAGAATGTATATTCTGGAGCTATTAGATGAAATGTTCTATAAATATCTATTAGGTCTATAATGCACATTAAGTCTGCTGTTTCTTTGTTGAATTTCTGTCTGGATTACCTGTGCAATGCTGAAAGTGGGATGTTGAAGTCTCCAGCTATTATTGTATTGGGGCCTATCTCTGTCTTTAACTGTAATGATACTTGCTTTATATATCTGGATGCTCCAGAGTTGGGTGCATATAAATTTACAATTGTTACATCCTCTCTTGAATTGGCTTCTTTATCATTATATAGTGACCTTTGTCACTTTTAAAGGTTTTTCTTGAAATCTATTTTGTCTGTAATAGATATAGCTGCTTTTGCTGTTTTTTGGTTGCCATTGGCATGAAATATCTTTTTCCCTCTCTTTATATTCAGTCTATATCTGTCTTTATAGATGAAATGTAGTGTGTTTCTTATAGGCAACAGATCATTAGGTCTTTTTTTTTAATCCATTCTCTGTCTTTTGATTGGAGAGTTTTGTCAATTTATATTCAATATTCTTATTAATAAAGTTTTGCCATTTTGTGATTCGTCTTCAGGTTGTTTTGCGGTCTGCTCTTTCTTCCTTCTCTCCTTCCTATCTTCCTTTTAGTGAGGGTAACTTTCTCTGGTGGTATGATTTAATTTCTTGCTTTTTATTTTTTCCATATCCACAGTATTTTATTTGTAATTACCATGAGGCTTGCAAATACTGTTTTATAACCCATTATTTTAAGCTGATAACAACCTCACACTGTTTGCATAAACAAATAGACAAGTAAAAAGAAAACTAATAAAAGCTCTATACTTTAACTTTATCCCCTTGCTTTTTAACATTTTGTTGTTTCTATTTATATTTTATTGTACTGTCTGTGTCTTGAAAAGTTGTAGCTATTTTTGATTGGTTCATCATTTAGTCTTTCTTCTTAAGAGTAATTTACATACCACAGTTACAGTGTTATAATATTATGCATTTTTCTGTGTACTTACTATTACTAGTGAGTTTTGTATCTTCGGCTGATTTCTTATTGCTCATTAACATCCTTTATTTCAGATTGAAGACCTCCCTTTAGCATTTCTTGTAGAACAGGTCTGGTGTTGACGAAATCCCTCAGCTTTTGTTTGTCTGGAAGTCTTTATTTCTCCTTCATGTTTGAAGGATATTTTCACCAGATATATTATCCTAGGATAAAAGTGTTTTTTTTTTTCTCCAGCACTTTAAATATGTCATGCCACTCTCTCTTGGCCTGTAAGGTTTCCACTGAAAAGACTGTTTCCAGATATACTGGAGCTCCATTGTTTGTTATTTGTTTATTTTCTCTTGCTGCTTTTAGTATCCTTTCTTTATCCTTGACCTTTGGGAGTGTGATTGTTAAATGTCTTGAGGTAGTTTTATTTTTGTTAAATCTGCCTGGCGTTCTATAACCTTTTTGTACTTGAATATTGATATCTTTCTCTAGGTTTTGGAAGTTCTCTGTTATTTTTCCTTTGAATAAACTTTTTCTCTCTCTCTCTCTGTCCCTCATTCCCTCCCCTCCACCCCTCCCTCCCTCCTATTTAAGACTAATAACTCTTAGATTTGTCCCTTTGAGGCTATTTTCTACATATTGTCCAGGGCAGTTCATCCAAGACCAAGTTATTGTATCAGAGACCCCAAGCACCTGCTTGGTGCTCTACCCCTCTGTGGCCGAGATAGTACCAAAGCTTCAAGACAAAGTACCCTTTACTCTTCCATCTGCTTTTTTCAAATAGAAGGATTCCCTCCTCGTAGTCAACACAGTTGGGAATGTGCTGGGTCACACTCGAAGCCAGCAAGTCTCTGAGTCTCATCCAGGGTACTATCTGGGTAACACTGCTGATTATTCAGGACCAAAGGGCCCTTTAGTCAGCAGGTGATGAATCCTGCCAGTACTGGTTTCTGCCCTTCAAGGAACCAGGTTTCCTTCTGGCCTAACGTGTGTCTAGAAATGTCCTGGAGGTAAAGCCTGGAGTCAGGGCCTCAGGACTCTGCCTAGGGCCCTATCCTACTGTGGCTGAGCCTGTATTGGAGTTGCAAGACGAAGTCCTCTTTACTTTTCCTTCTCTTCTCCTCAAGCTGAAGGAGTCTCTCCCAGATCTGTGGGCTGCACTGCCTGCGGTTGTGGCACAAGCACTCCCTTGGCTACCCTAGCTGGTGTCTCACTAGGTTGCATGACTCCCAAGTCCACTGGCTCCAATCCCAGCACGGCACCAGGACTTGCCCAAGAATTGCAGTCCTTGTGGGCTAAACTGCCTTTCACATGTGATTAGGACCCCAGAGCACTTTAGCTTATGGTGGTGAGGCTTGCCAGAACTCAGTTCCCGACTGCTAGGATGGGCAATTCCCGTCTGGCTAGCAACAGTCTAAATAGTCCCTCCATTGGCACTGGCTGAGTTGTGCCCAGTGTTTCCACTGTGGCAAGGCAGCCCTGAGTTCCAATGCAAATTCCCACAGTCACTGGACTCTCTCTCCCTCAACTGCACAGATTTTCTCTCTATGCCATTTGGCTGCTGCTGGCGGATGGGAGAGGGGTGGCATCAGCAATTCAAGACTGTTTTTCTTACCTTCTTCAGTGCCTCTTTCAGTTATGTGAAGTAAAAACCAGGTACTGTGATCACTCACTTGATACTTGGTTCTTATGAAGGTGCTTTTTTGTGTGTAGATAGTTGTTCAATTTGGTGTTCCTGTGGGGAAGACAACCAATAGAGGCTTCTATTTGACCATCTTGCTCTGCCTAACCTCAAAGTTCAGAATTTTAACAGCTTCAAGGACATACTTAAGTACATCTGAAAGTTGTTTTTTTTTTAACTAAAAACTCATGACAGTGAAGAATGTAATGAGTACTATTCAGTTAGATGTCACTGCTTTGATTTCTGCGAAAATGTAAGACATTATTTGGCAGTACCAGTGCAAATATCTACCCAGTTAGAAGAGTAAATACCATCTTAGTGTTATTATCAAAATATTTTGAACTCATGAACCTCCTCAGACTGTTGCTGGGACTCCCAGATATCAGTACTCTGAGAACCACTGATCTAATGTTTCTCTAGTCAGTTTCTATTTGTTCTCTAGTATAACCAAGCATAAAAGTAATATTCTTCCGCCTCGCTCTCCCCCAACTGACTTTAGTCAATAGTGCTATCTTTCTTCATATTTACCTTTGTATTGTTAAATATGCTCAAACATCTATTAATTGATCTGCCAGCATGAAATGATATCCTTTGACTCTAGATTACGTATGAGGTAATCAGCAAATTTACTATACCTTCAACCTTCATCCTTCTTCCTCCCCAAATTTCCATTAGTTCTATCATTTCTACATTGTCAGAATGTAAACATTACATTCTGTTCTGTTCCTTCAATTCCTACATTTGTTTTAACTTTAGTGTTTATTGCCCATTCCTTTGCCATGGTTTCAATATTTGCCTTGTCTGGCTGAACTTCAGCCTGTAGTTGTTTTCCATAGAAATACTTATGAAAACCCTACTTCTGAGATTTTATATGTGTCTTTTGAAATATGCTTTGGGTATATATTAAAACCTTTGTGCAAACTTTCTTTTCTTGAGTATCATGTACTTACGATACTTCCTTGAGGATTTTTCTTCCTTTTTGAAGTCTAGTATCTTTGAGAGGATATGTTGGGTTGATAATTCTAGTCAATTTTGCCTGGTCCATTACTTTATATCTCTTCTTTGAATCTCAGTTGTATATATATTGGAACTTTTTAACTTTATCTTCTTTTTCTATGTTTATCTCCAAATTTTTATACTCTTATTCTTTTCCCCACTTTCCCAATTTGTATTCTTGATATACCACGTTGTATTTTTCCTGAAAAGCTTAGAGGAACACTGTACTTTATTTATCAGGGAAAATGCTTACAGTCATAGGGATTTTTCTTTCATCTTTTTTTTTTTTTTTTGAGACAGGGACTCACTTTATCACCCAAACTGGAGTACAGTGGCATAATTGTGGCTCACTGCAGTCTCAAACTCCCCATCTTCCCACTTCAGCCTCCCCAGTAGCTGGGACTACAGTAGTGTACTACCTTGCCCAACTAATTTTTGTATTTTTTGTAGAGACAAGATTTTGCCATGTTGCCCAGGCTGGCCTTGAACGCTTGGGCTCAAGTGATCTGCCTGCCTTGGCTTCCCAAAGTGCTGAGATTACAGATGTGAGCCACCGCACCTGCTCACTTTCTTTATCTTAAGTCAAGCCCAGGAGAAACATAAACCATAAGAAGTCTTAGGAAGAAGCAATTAGTCAGTGCTAAGTAGTATCTGACATCCTAGACAATTCAGTTTCTTAATGATGTCATGAGAGATCCCATTTCCAGGAACTTAGAAGCAAATGTGGAGACTCATATTTTTTTTTTCCTCAACATTGATGGTGATAGTAGTAGTGCTGGTGGGAACATTAAATATGTTTGAAGCTGCAATTCTGGTAGGTTTTTCAGCTTTGCATATCCAATTCTTATTTGGGTATGAAATCCAAAGGTGTAGCCTTGTAACCATAGATCCAAATTCAAATCTCCAATCCAGTTTAGCTATAATAAAGCTAGTATTTAGGTCTGTCAGACTCTTGCATTGATATCTCAGTTGTTTCTGAACTTACCTGAGTATAAGAGGTAAAGTGAGAATCTCACTTCCAAACCTCTAAACTCCTCTTCAGCGTAACTGCTTCCTCCGAAGCCTCAATTTTTTCAGGTATAAAATGAGACAATGTTTAGCGAGCTAAGGAATATATAGCTCCTATTCCAATGCCAAATACGTATTTTCTTAACAAAATATTAGCACCACCTGCCTCCTTACCCCAAATATATACCATACTTTCTCTCAAAGAAAAGAGAAAGTGTTTTTAGGCTCAGCTGTGATTTCAAAAGTTGAGTTGTAGAACTTTTTTAATAGATATTTTCTGAATGTTATGTTCAGGCACTATCTTTCAGGCACTATGCTAAAGTCTTAGAATTGAGCGAAGAAAATTAAAGCAGTTGAACTCATGGAGATAGAGAGTAGAATGATAGTTACCAGAGGCTGGGGAGGGTGTTGCAGGGAAGTGGAGATGGTTAATAGGTACAAAAATATAGCTAGAGAGACTAAATAAGACCTAGCATTAGATGGCACAACATGGTGACTACGGTCAACAATAACTTATTGTACATTTCAAAATAAGTAAAGTATGGTAATTAGATTGCTTGTAACACAAAGAAAGAGTAAACGGTGGAGGTGATGAGTACTCCATTTACCCTGATATGATTATTACACATTGTATGCCTGTATCAAAATATCTCATGTATACTGTAAATATATATATGTATTATGTACCCACAAAAATTAAAAATTAAGCGTTTCTGTTGGTCTAAATTCTCACCAGCGATTGGTATTATCAGTTTTTTAAAAAATTTAGTTGACCTTTTCTAACAGGTATATAGTGGTATCTCGTTATAATTAGCATTTCTCTAATGACAATGTTGAGAATCTTTTCATATCTTTATTTACATCTGTATATCCTGGTATGGAGTTGATCAGATCAATTTTAATGAAGTTGTTTGTTTTCTTTTGTTGAATTTTAAGACCACATTCTATATTTTGGATATAATTCCTTTGTCAGATATGTGTTGTGCAAATATTTTCTTCCAGTCTGCAGCTTGTCTTTTTATTCTATGCCAGTGTCTTTTGCAGAGATGAAGTTTTACATTTTAATACGTTTTTACTTAACAATTTCTTATTCCATTGATCCTTCTTTTAGTATTGTATCCAAAATCATATCATCAAACCCAAGATTGAATAGATTTTCTCCTAAAAGTTTTATAATTTTGTATTTTACATTTAGGTCTGTATTCGGATTTGAATAAATTTCAAGATAAGATATAAAGTGTATGTCTAGGTTTATTATTTTGCTATGGATGTGTAATTGTTTCAGCATCATCTGTCAAAAGGCTGTCTTGTCTCCAAATAATTATCTTTGAAACTTTGCCAAAAATCAGTTGACTATATTTGTGTGATATGTCCAGCTTCTCTCTTGTTCCATTGATGTATGTACCTAGTCTTTCACCAATACTATGCTATTTTGATTATTATATCTTTAAAGTAAGTCTTGAAATCAGATTGTGTGAGTCCTCTTTTTTCTTCTTCAGTATTATAGAAATTTTTTAGGTGTTTAGCCTTTTCATATAAATGTTAGAATCAATTTGTTTATATTTACAAAATAGTTTGCTAGCATTTGGATTTGAATTGTATTGAATCTGTAAGTCAGCTTGAGAAAAAACTGACATCTTACCAATCTTGTATATTCCAAATCATTAAGACAGAATGTGCTCCCATTTATTTTAACCTTCTTTGATTTCTTTCATGAGATATTTGTAGTTTCTGCATACAGATTGTGTATATATGTTATTAGATTAATGCCATCTTCAGATGGCTATTACAAATGGTATTTTTAAATTTCAAATATTAATTGTTCATTGTTGTATAAGAAAACAGTTGACTTTTGTATATTGACCTTCTATTTTATACTGGCTTACTAGTTTATAGAGGTTGTTTTGTAGATTCTTTCAGGGTTTTCTACACAACCATGTCATCTGCAAATAAACAGTTTTATTTCCTCTTTCAAATAGGGTATTTTTTATTTCTTTTTCTTATATTAATGCACAGCGAGGACCTCCAATACAATATTGAATACGAGTGGTGACAGTGGATATCCTTGCCTTATGCCCTGTCTTAGGGATAATGCATTTAGTCTGTCACCATTAAGTATTATGTTAGCTGTAGGATTTTTTGTAGATGTTTTTCAAGCTGACAAAGTCCTCCTCTAGTCCTAGTTTGCAAATGATTTTATCATAAATTGGTTGGATTTTATCAAATGCTTTTTCTCTGTCATCCCTTGACATGATCATTTGATTTTTCTTTTTTAACTTGTGAATATGGTAGACCACATAAATTGATATTATAATGTCAATTTCAGCATTGCATATTTGGAGTAAATCCTACTTGGTGGTGGAATATAATTGTTTTTATACACTGCTGTATTAGATTTGCTAATATTTTGTTGAGAATGTTGGCATCCATGTCCATGAAAACTACATTAATCTGTAGTTTTCTTGTTGTGTTTTATCTGGCCTTGGTCTTCTGATGTATTGCTGCCCTTATGAAATGAGTTGAAAGTATTCTCTCTGCTTTTATGGAAAAGACTGTTGATACTTGGCATTATTTTTTCTTTTAAATGTTCATGGGAACTCATTAGTGAAACCATATGGGCTATTGTGCTTTATTTTTAGAAGGTTATTAATTATTGACCCAATTTATTTAATATATATAGCACTATTAAGGTTATCTATTTCATTTTGTGTGAGTTTCAGCAGTTTGTCTTTCAAGAAATTGGTCCATTTCATCTAAATTAACAAATTTGTTTGTATAGAATTGTTCATATAATTTCTTTGTAATCATTTTAATGTCTCTGATATCAGTAATGATTTATCTTGCATTTCTGATCTTGGTAATGATATTGGTAACACAAATACCAATCACAGACATTAAAATGATATCATAGACATTAAAACACTTTAGTGCATATGTATGTGTGTGTGTGTGTGTCTGTCTGTCTCCATCTCTTTCTTGGCTAGTCTGGTTAGAGTCTTATCAATTTTATTTGTCTTTTTAAAGAACCATCTTTTGGTTTAGCAGACCATCTATTTTTTCTCCTGTTTTCAATTTCATTGATTTCTGCTCAAATTTTTAATATTTTTCTTTGTGATTTATATTTAAATTGTTCTTTTTTCTCCAGTTTTCTGAGGTGGAAGCTTAGTTTATTGATTTTAGATTTTCCTTTTTTATAAAATATGTCGCTAATACTATAAGTTTACCTCCAAGTACTGCTTTTGCCACATTAAACAAATTTTGATAAAAGGTACTTTCAAAGGTACTTTCATTATACTTGAAAATATCTTTAGAATTTCTCTTGAGACTTCATTAACCCATGAGTTTTGGAAGTGTGTTGATTAATTTCCAATTACTTGGGCTTTTTCAGCTATCTTTCAGTTACTGATTTCTAGTTTAATTCCATTGTGTTCAGAGAGTATACATTCTATGTTTTCTATTCCTTTAAGTTTGTTAAGGTATGTTTTATAGACCAGAATTTGATCTATCTTGGTAAATGTTTCATGCGCACTAAAGAAGAAGGTATATTCTACTGTTGTTGAGTCAAAGAGTCTATAAAAAAATGACAACTAGGTTAAGGGAAATATGAGGATGTTTCTGAAAAGAAACTGAGATAGAATCTGATAATACGTGCAATGAGGCTAGTAAATGAATAAATCAGGACCCAAAATGAAATAAGTCAGGAGCCAAATTGTGGAGCTCATGGTCACTGGCCTATGATTTCTCCCAGAATAAGGACTAGAAAAAAAGAATGGATGAAAACTGAGAGTTTTCAGAATTGGAGAGTGGCAAGTGTATTAACAATGATACATTAAGAGAATGATGACACATTTCATGTGTGAATGTCAGTGTGTGTGTATTTCATGTTTGACAGAATTTGGAAAAGAAATACGTTCAAAAAGTTTTAAAAACATTGGCTTCTGTTTGTGTTTGTAAATGACCTAAATAATTCCTGGGCTGCAAACTGAGAAATTGATTTATTATCTTTCCCACACCTTTATGTCCATTTGATTGCCAGTTTGAGATAGAGATCACAGATTATTAGATAAAGTACAGCAATATGATTTAACACAAATTTATTTCTGCCTTGGGGCTGGATACAAAACTTTTGCCCCATCATGACCTTTTACCTCTGAGCCCTTGGCATTCTTCTGTAATCCCAGTCCATAGTACACTCTCACACCCCCCGTTTTTCCACAGCCTTATTGCAGTTAGCTTCAATCTTATTTCTTCTCTGGTGGTTCTTCTCAGTAAACCTTCAAACATTTTTCCCAGAACTTTTGAAAACCTCCATTTTGCTAGCAATCAATATTCTCTTTAATCTCAGTCTAATGTTTTCTTTAAATAATATTTCTACCTCTTACACTAAACTGGTACTTGGACTACACAGATTATACCACCTTTTGGGGTCTGCTACTATCCATAGCCATTCTCTAATCTAGAAAGTTCATACCATTTGATGATAACTGCATTTCCCATCCTTATCTTTATCACAGTGATTAGGTGCTGTCTTTCCTCTGATTTATCAGGGACTTTAACAACTAAATCACTGTAATCCTCTCTAGTCCATGATACTGGACAGCTTTCAGCGTGTCTACAGCTGGTACACTTGATACCCAATCGTCTCACTTTTTGTGACCTTCTCTATTTTAATGGTCATTGCCTCCTCTCCATGTTAGCAATCCACATACTTGGCTACACCTTACAAGTTATTTTCATCCCAAAATAACTTTAAACAAGTTTTAACATATGAAATTCTCCTGGCCTTTTATTTTTCTGCCTGTGCCATGACTCCGCTTCCCCTGAACTTATCTTTATTTCATGTCAACCTCCAGGACCTTGGCTTCTTACTCATTTCCAACTGGAGTAGAGTATATCTACTCCAATTATATTCACCTTTTTATCCATCTAGCCTAAGCTTTTTGACTTTCCATTTCAACCTTATTCTCACTTTCACCCTTGCTATTTTGATTACATCTCTTATCCTACCTTCTGAATCATCAGCAAGGGGCAAAGCAAGCTACCTCCTTTCTCCTTGCATGGCACTGATGGTGACAAACATTACTAAATGGGATAATTGGTTTCACCTAAAATCCCCTAGGGATGCTCAATATTTATTTTCCTCTTATCCAATCCAATTCCTTCTTGCCATCCCTGTCATTTTGGCAATGTATATATTACACATTATAATTTTCTTTTACTTTATTCAAGTCCCTAAGCATGACTCTTATTCACAACTGATATCTTCCTAATTTTTTAGAGAGAGGATGACTACAGTGCCTAATATGGCTCTGTATTTACTCACATCTTCTTCCATCTTTTCCAAAAATGAATCATTTCCACTTCCCTGTTTTATCCCCCTTCAAATCTTTTCTCAATAGCATTAATTTAAAATGTTAATTATTATTATTGTCATTAATTATCTAATCTCACCTTTAAATCTTTTATTCCATTTTTCTCTTGATTCTTTTTCTCAAACTACAAACATATTGAAGTCTCACTTTGTTTTTAAAGAACACTTCTTTCCATGATCTTGCTTTCCTCTTACGCCACCTTTCCTTTTCTTTTCTTTTGTCTTGGAAGTGTTATCTACATTTTCTTCTGCCACTGAAAGAGAGAGAACTCCGACAGCAATGTGTGGATTGGATGAGTTGTCAGTGATAGTTACTTTGGTTTTCTGTCACTGTTTATTGAGTCTCCAGTAATCGAACTTCAACTCCTACAACTTTGTTGTAACTGGACTCTTGATAGTTGCCATTAATCTCCTAATTTGTAAACATAATGATGAGAAGATAATGTTTTGCTACTATATGCTGATTTTTCTATTCTTCTAAGTTCATGTGTGAATATAGAGTATAGTCACACAAGGCAAAAATATGAAGAAGCGGCCTACCTCATGAACTGGAGATTTAAATATTGCTGTACTTGACTTCTGTGTGATAATCACTTTAACATACCTTTATTCTCAGAACTGTAAACAGGATCCCAAAAGCAAGACAGACCTGGGCTCAAATCCCTGGCTCTGTCACTTACTACTTTTGACTTTAGCTAACTACTCTTAGCTTTTGTTTTCTCATCTGTAAAGTGTTTATAATATCCTTTCCCAGAGTGGCTGTGATATTAAATAATGTGCAAAAATGCCTTGCTCTCCAAGTAAGCACTGAACAGAAGTTGTTTCCTTTTTTATCTCCTGCTTTTACCTCTCCCTTTAAGATGGATTTGCTTCCCGTGATATGTCTTATCATGTTTTGTACACTCTACTTTTTAAGCAAACAGTGAGTGACCAATGAAGAAGTTTCTACAATTTCCCCTGAGATAGTGTTTTACAGATTAAGAGATCTCATTGCCGTGGAATGTTTCCTGATCTTTGCCTGAAGTAAATAGCTCACTAGTACCATATATAGAAAATTATGATGAGCAGAGTTTATGACTTGATACTTTACCATCAACTATGGACAAAGAAATGTTAGGTTGCATTTTAAATCACTGTCTTGAACCACTATCACCCAATTTTTTTTCGTATGGTATTTATTTTGTTTATTCTCATTATGAGAACTAGCTATTTCCCTAGGTGAATTTTAAATTAACATGTAAGATTTAATCATTTTAAGTAATTTTTTAAGATGTCTCTTTCTCTTGATCATTATAGCACCCTCTAGAGAATATCTCATATATTGTTTATCCCTTGTTTATTATGTTCAATAAAACTTAACATTATGAATATGATTCTAAATAAAAACTAACAGAAGGCATTTCATTATTTTATGGTATAAGGTTTTAAGATTTTGTGTACGATATTGTATTTCAGCCATCAATTCTTGGCCAGTATTCACTGAATATATATTTGTTCCTTTATATTTATTAATCTCATTTAGACTTCTGGCTTTAGAATTCTGGCTTTATGGAGTTGTCCTTTAACTTTAAATAAGAGAGGCTTAATGGTCAACTTTTTGCTATGTTGGTTTTACTATACAGTTTCACCATATTTCCCTTTCAGTATGTCCTGAGATAAAATTTGTTACGGACTTATGTTTAATTAGACAAAGTGAAATGAGGTAATTATTTTGTGACTTCGATCAATGGAAATAAACACCCTGGATAATTGAAGGCCCATTTCCCACTTTTTCTTTAATAACATTTACTGAAAAGTCACAGTGAATTTTTAGGTAATTGTCTCAATCTTCTTCCATGTGCCTGAGTAAACATAGCTAATGGGTCTGTTTTACATAATAAAATGTTACAGAAAATTCAAAACGTAAGCCTGGCAGGGACTTCCAGAGGTCATCTGGAGCACCTCGCTTCCTCTGAGCAGGCTTCCTATACATTTTTCTAATAAAGAGAATGCCCGTTTCTTGGTTCAGATTTGCAGATGACACACAAGGCTGAAAGATCTGGAAAAAATTAATTGTGAGTTAAAACAACGTTTAGGAAATGGGGATGCTCTATCAGCGTTATAAAGATGAAATTAATAGGAATAAATAAGTTCTATATGTCACTTCAAATTTCAGTCGTATATGTACAAAGTGTGGGACAGGAATAGGGAGGAATAACAAGGTAGGGAGAAGAAGGCGGCTGGATCAAAGCTTGTACTGTGGCCATGTTTCAGAGTATTAAACTGATGTGCTGGTTTCTACCTCACCTAAGGTGACCATTTATCCTCCCAATCTAGCAGTAGAATGAATGATCATCTACTGCTGTAGAGACAGACAGTTCACCAGGGAGAGCAAACATGCCATATACTTAGCTTATATGTTCAAATGACACTATTAATAGAGTGTGAACTGAAGAACAGTCTTTCTTTTGCTTCCTCTTTTCCCATATAAAAGACTCTCAGCTACAGGGAAACAAGAGCTCAGAGAGAAAAAAATAACTTAGGGCTAGGAGCAACATGTAGATACATGAGTGGGTGATTCCCCATGAGATCCCGAGGATTGGTTAAACAAACAAAAAAAAAATTGGTGCCTTTGGGAGGCCAGGGTGGGTGGATCATTTGAGGTCAGGAGTTCGAGACCAGCCTGGCCAACATGGTGAAACCCTGCCTCTACTAAAAGTACAAAAATTAGCCAGGCATGGTGGTGGGTGCCTATAGTCTCAGCTACTCGGGAGGCTGAGGCAGGAGAATCACTTGAACTAGGGAGGTGGAGGTTGCAGTGAGCTGAGATCGTGCCACCGCACTCCAGCCTGGGTGACAGAGCAAGACTCTGTCTCCAAAAAAAAAAAAACAACACAAAATTGGTGCCTTGTGCATCCCTTTGTAAACTCAGTGTAGTTGGGATTGTTGATTCTCTTATTCTTATTGGTATCAATTGTAAGCCAAGCATTACCTCTACTTCCTACACCCAAAAAATCATCTCACGTTTAAGAAGAAGGTAGGAGGTTGTCTAAATCCACCCTTGCTTACTGTTCTTCTGAATTATATGTTCCACCCACCTTGCCTTCATTTTTGTGGGACCAGACCACTATTGATTTTACTCCTGATCTTGTCCTAAATTAATGAATAGCAGAACTTCTAACGGCAACTATTTATATGCTGCTACTTGCATAATAGCATCTGTATCACACAGTCATCATGGGGCAAGCTTCCCTTCTCTGAATACCCCTGTCTTCTCTTCACCACACCATCAGGTAAAGTTGTATGGTTTAATCAGACCTGGCTGAATGGCTGGGGTAAACAAAGGAGGATGCTTTTCTGGTTTTTGCCTCTTCCCAGATTTGCTTGACCCACTCTCCCGTTAGTTCTAGCCACTTGCTCAGTAGAGAACTTTAGCTGCCTTCCTATTTGCCTTCCTCATCTTCTACTGCCTCACCAGGTAAGGTCGGGGTTTTGGCACAACCTTCATCACGCCCACCAACCTGGGAACCATAGTGGCTTCGGCACCCAAGTCTAACTTAACTGGACCAACAGAGACTCTACCTCTTTATACCACTTTCCAATTCAGATGAAACACATCAACTCTGAGAGTGGGATCTGGCTTCCTGGAGTGCCCAGGTACACAAGTGGGAAATGCAGAGGCATTAATGCCCATGCAATGAATTGAACTTGGACTCACATAGTGCAGGACACTGAAAAGGCTAATATTAAAACTTTACACTTTTATCGCATCTGTAGCCTTCTTTCAACCCTATCATATTCAGGAGATGAATTTTTACCTCTGCTTCATGTAGAAAATTCATTAATTTATTTTCAATTTTTCAAATATATGAGTACCCACTAGTGGCTGGCGATTATTATGTAGTAAGCAACAAATAGAAACTATATCATATGGGAACTCCCTCAGTCTTCTACTACCAAATCTATAAATCTGGTTATATCTGCTGCCATTCACCCTCATGTCCCCTTATACTTCATCCACCATAGCTGAGACCGATGGATATGTGGAGCCGCAAGGAAGGCTGAGAAATTTAACCCTGGAAAGGCAAATGGGGTAGTCATGGTTGGTTTTAACCAAATGATATTTGTTTTCTGGGAATTAGTACATTGTTCCTATGTATAAAATCAGAGTTTTGTTACCAAAACAGGTTGTAGAACTATCCCTGTAGGTAATAACAAGGAGGGCATCTGTGGCTGAGGATTTGCATCACTGTTGCATTTTAGCAGCACGCTCAATCATGGCTCAGAGTCATTGTTCTATGAACCTTTGTACGTTCCATATATTTCTCCAATTTTAGAGACAGTGCTTTGAATGTTCCAAAGCTTGAAAAATTAAAAATCCTGGTTGGGTATAGTGGCTCACACCTGTAATCTCAGCACTTTGGGAGGCTGAGGCAGGAGCATCACTTGAGACCAGGAGTTGAAGACCAGCCTGGGCAACATAGTGAGACTGCACCTCTACAATTTTTTTTTTAATTGGCCAGGTGCGGTGGTGCACACCTGTGGTCCTAGCAACTTGGGAAGCTGGGGCGGGAGGATCCCTTGAGCTCAGAAATTTGAGGCTATGGTGAGCCATGATCACACCACTGCACTCCAGCCTGGGTGGTACAGTGAGACCCTGTCTCTAAAAAAAGTTCTTTAAAAAAAAAAGAAAATCCTAAAACAACCATCAAAACTGCAGCAGATTTTGACTCCCAATTGAGAAAGATAAACATGTCAACACATCTTCCATCAGCTCTTTCTCTCTTCGAAAAATAATAATTTCTTAGGAATCTGTGAGGCTATTGCAGTTAAGACTGGAAAGCATTTTCTAGATGATGATGTAATGAGGACATTTTTAATACTTCCTCAATTTGGCAAATCCTTATAATGCTACATGCCTAGTTTTCCCACCGTAACAATCAGTTCAGAACTAGGAATTATGAAATTGTAACTCAAATTGTGGCAAGACCTCCACAATGATTTTCTGTATATTCCAGAAACCATAGTGGTTTGGGTCTACCGGACCACTATTATTTATACCACTTTTCTACCGGTTTGATAATCATGGTGAAAATTTTTTCCTGATCCAACCTAATGTGAGTATTTTAATCTGAGCTATAGCTGAGTACTTAACTGCAGACCTGAAATCTTGGTTGATAATTCCTCAGGGATAACCCTAGTAAAATTAGGCCCCCTCAATGTTCACTCTTCAAGTGGAGTCATATTAAAAGGCAACACACATGAATTCTGGAACCCTTGAAGAATAATGTCAGTCTTCAAGGCAGATTTTTTTCCCAAGGGAGCAGGCAATATACAACACAGAAAAAGTAATTCCCTTGAGACATTACTCCACCCCTGCCTTTAATTTTCACTCTCATATGAACCAGTAAGAAATATTCCCTTTCTCTCTGGCCTCCAAGCAGATGCCCTTACTCATTTCTGCATTTTCTACAAGCATAGATATAGCATTATACTCAAACTCCTGCTGCTCTGAAGTCTCATTATCTTCCTGGCTGCACTCATCACGTCTAATGTGGAACTGCTCTTGTATAGTACATTGATAGATGGACCAGACACTGAGATGGCATTTAGGGTGCAAGATTGCATAAGAGATCAATGCCAGGGAAGGAAGGGTAAAGAACTAGGGTTGGGCAGAGAAGCTGAACTCCAGTACAGGCCTAACAAAGCCTCTGTCAGCCCGGTAAGGAACTCTGAAATAAGTATTGACCAGTGGAGTATGCTTTAAGATGGCAAGGCCGATATATCCAACCTCAATCCATGACTAAGTGTGGAAGATCCTGGGAAAAACTATACGCCGGCAAGACAACTCTCTTCAGCTGGGGATAATTACAAAGGAACTGCAGCTGAAGACTGTCTGCTGCTCACACTGTCTTCAGGAGAACAAAAAGAACTTTCGTGAAGGGGAATTTGGGGAGTAGATCTGTGTCTCCCACAGTCAACCCTTGTGCTGCTCAAACCTCCTTCTCCATAGAAGTCAGTTGATGTTATAGCTAATGTTTTCTAGTCTTTTTCCTTTCCTCTCATGTTCTTAAACAACTAGCCAGGACATGCATCACTGCCTATGAGCCTATATATCCTAACCAGATTCAGTGCCCCTCCTGGTTCACAACCAGTGAAAGTTTAAACAGTCAGATTGCTAACTTGTGCCAGGGGCTGTCTGTGTTCCATTACTGTCAAAATGGGCTCCTCATTGTCAATCAGGTAATGAATGATCAGCTCCCAAATTCCATCTTATCAATTGCTTGTTGGACCATTGCTAGTACCAATGATCACAGGTTGCTGTCTCTAGAAGCAGACACTGAGACAGAGAGTTCAAAGGGCAAGTTGTTTATCAATAACCATCAGCTGCGATGGGAAGGAATTTGGCAAAGGAAAAAGTCAAACCACAATGCAGAGCTGACAAAACCTTAATCCTGCAAGGAGCTCTTGAATGAATATAGCCAATCAGAGAGTCCCATGTTTGGGCCAAAATAGCGGGCCTTTCTACTCCTGCCTCACTCAGTCACCAGTTGCAGCCTGCTCCTGAGAAAGGCATGACTTTAGATGAGGAAGTCTCTTTCGCTGCGTCCAATTGGGAAGGAGGTGACAGCTGTAGGCTGTTGCTCACCACTCTCCCTTCAGCTGGTCAGTAAGTCCTTGAAAAGAATTCTGGTTCTTTGTATTTGTTTCTACTGCAGTTGTGCTGGGGCACAGAGGAGAAAGGAATGTTTGGTGAAGATGGTACAGATAAGATTTGTTTTTCATGAATTCAGAGTTCAAGAGGGTAATATCAAGGACCTGGGAAAAGGAACGGAGTGAAAATTTGAGTCAGAAAAAGAAAATCCAGAACATTATGGGTGTTAGAACACAGGAGAAGATAGAAGTTTTCCGTTTGGAAGATGATGAGAAAAGTAGAAATAAGGGGTATCGTTCACTTACACATTTCTAAGCCATTTGGCCCCATGATTTTAATTGCAGCTGTAAAGAGAGGTGAGACAGTTGTTTGTGGAGTTAGACCTATTTGCTCCTGATCTAAAAAAACTAAATGGCAGCAATGAGCAGCTGCAAATGAGCCAGTAATTCTGGGTCCTGCATGGATATTTAAACTCAGGGCATGGTGTTAATGTTTCTGTGTCCGTATTTTAAGCCTCTTAGCTGACTTGGGAGACTTAAGTCTGAGACTTAACAGAGCCTGTCAGAGCTGATGGGATAATGTAGAGCAGATTTGCCATTCTCACATACAAGAGATGCCAGTTCTCTAGAGCCTTAATTTTAACACAGAGCTTAACATCCCTTAGGTCAGCCACTAATTCATCAGAATTAAGAGGAATGAACAGGTGCGATTTTCTTTGTAGTAAAAAAGTTAATAATAAAACTGTTAGTGTGCACTGTATGCAGAAATTGAGACCACTTGGATATTTGCCATGTGGCTTGTAGCCTCAAAAAAGTATTTTTTATTTTTATATCAAATATCACTTATATATATGTCTATACTTTTAAAAGAAAAATAGTATACTGCTCTATGAAGCTGTTTTCATTGAACAATAGGTAAATTACATCTTTCTATGTCAATGAATATATGACTAAATTATGACCACTTATATTTCATTGATGACCACTTGTATTTCATTATATAGTTTTGTCATAATGCGTTTAGGAAGTCCTCTGCATTTAAACATGTTATATTTTTTGTTTTTGTATTTTAAAAAAAAGGTCTCCAGTGACTCTTTTAGTCCCTTTATGCCTGTGGACTTATACAATTATTTCTTTACATTAAATATCTAGAAGTTGAATAGCTGAGTCAAAGTATCTAAATACATGTTAAAAGCTACCCAGTTGCTCTCCAGGAAAGCAGTCTAAATGTCTTACCTGACCCAAATCAGGTAAGAATGTTCTACAACCTTCCCAATATTGTATTTAAGAGTTTATTTCATCTCTGCCAATTTCATGATCAAATATTGTATCCCTTTTTAAAAATGTTATATTTTATTATTAGTGAAATTGACTATTTTGTTGTGTGTTTTTTGAAAATTTATTTTAATCTTCTGTGAAATTACTTCCATGTGGTCTTAGCTTATTTCTCTATTTGTATTTTTGTCCTTTTTTTTTTTTTTTTTTTGATACAGAGTCTCGCTTTGCCACCCCACCCAGGCTGGAGTGAAGTGGCGTGATCTTGGCTCACTGCAACCTCCGCCTCCAGGGTTCAAGCGATTCAACTGCCTCAGCCTCCTGTAGCTGGGATTACAGGTGTGTGCCACCATGCCCGGCTAACTATTTTGTATTTTTAGTAGAGACCAGATTTCACCATGTTGGTCAGTCTGGTCTTGAACTCCTGACCTTGTGATCCACCCACCTTGGCCTCCCAAAGTGCTGGGATTGCAGGCATGAGCCACTGCACCCAGCCTTTTTGTCCCTTTTTTTAAAAAAGCATTGCATATATCAAGGATATTCACTCTTTGCCTTACTTTATTAAGTATATATTATCTTTTTCATGACTCTTTTTATGTAAAAGTTTGTATTTTAAATTAAAATTTTTAATTTTCCCAATTCAAACCAAAGTTCCCTATGGTCTAATGCTCAAAATAATCTGCCACATTCTAACATAAATACTAATAGTTTGTTTTTCATAGTTAAAAATTGTAATACATCTGAAATTTATTCTAATGCCAGAGTTTAAGACATCTGAACATATTTTTTTTCTTTCAGTTAGTGAGACACCTGACCCAATAGCATTTATTGAAGAATTAATTTTTTTCTCATTGATATATACTCGGTATGATTGTGGCCTTTGAATCCTTTCATATTAATTTATCTCTATATTCTACCCTCATAATTATACTGCTTTAATTACTGTAGCTATATTATATATTTTAATATCTTAAAGAATGGCTGTTAATGCATTCTTTATATTAAAAGTTGCAACTCAAATTTTAGAAATTGCAACACATACTAGCTGAAACAAACAGTTCAAGCTCATAGAATCTAAGAAAGGTTTGACAACCTTGCTTTGATACTTCCATCAAGGCAGCAAGGACTCAAGAACAAGGGAAACTGGAAGGAAACCCTAAGGCCCTTCCTCCCTGGACATACCAGCCTCATTTTCTCACTATTCTTATTGTCAGGGTGGGAAACTTGGCTATTGACGGCTTTTAGTTTAAGGCTTTAACTCTCAGATTGAAACTAATTTCAAATTTTGTCTATGGGCTTGTTAGAATTTTCTGGCAAGGAACATATTAGCTCAGCTCAGGTTTGGCATCCACCATTTTACATAGTCCATGCAGGCAAGTACCTGTGAGGATGATTATGTCCTTGGTGGAAACTTTGTAATGAGTTTTGAAATGCATTAGTAGGTTCATAAATATAAACAAATTGTTTCAAAGTTATGGTTAGAATTGTGTTTGGTAAAATATTTTGACAAGGGAAATGCAAAATGTTTAAGTAATTATGACAATGCTTTTGTTTTCTCTTGTTTTAATGTTATATTAAGTTTGCTGTTTAAAAAGTGGGTCTGCACAAATGGTTTAAGTGTGTGAAGTACATGCTTTGTATTGGTTATGAAGGAGTGTCTTTAAGCTATGTGAATTTGTTTAGAAGTCCAGAAGTTTTTTATGACATAACAATGGGCAGCCATGACCTGGTCACATAAATTAGGCATCCAGGCTCTACCTACAGTGATGAGTAGTGAAGGAAATACTTCCTACACATAAAACTGGAAGATTGGAAGAGGAAATAGAGATTCTTTTATTTATTTATTACTGTAAAATAGGTTGGTGCAAAAGTAATTGTGGTTTTGCCGTTACTTTTAATGACATGCAAGAAAATTCTGTTTTCATCAAATTAAAACAAGAAGTGAGATTTAATTATGACTTCCATTTTTACTATCATTCTATGATTCTTAACCTTCAGCAATTCTTTCTAGCTCTCATAGCATTTGTTCACAGTCTAGTCTTTTTTCTTGTCAGTCTCACCTCCTAACCTGTCAGCTTCTTTAGGTCAGGGACTTTCTTATTTCTCTTTGAGTGCTAAGAAGCAAAACACTGTTTTTAAACATGTTGGTGCTCTATACATGCTTTTTATAAATAACTTAAAAAATAAAGATAGCATAGATATAACAGAATTTAGAGTGGACTAGAAACTAGGTTACTTATTTTTATATGTTCAAGTATTTTACATAATTACATTTTATATGAATTTTTTCCTTAGGCCTTTCTTTCTTTACTGTAGTTCTACCAGTTACTCATATGCTACATACCTTGTAGAGAGTATAACTCACATCTTCTTTTTCTATTGAACTGAGGCATTTTTTTCTCCCTGAAGTGTGTTCATGGAATAGAAAAACTAAATATCATGTATTAATCAATAGATGTTTTATGCAGGATATTATTTCATAGTATAATATTTCATAGTGGAAGAAGAGTTCACTAAGATATAATACACAATATTGCCAACTTAACCTCACATCAAATGAGGAAACAAGCATAGGCATCCAAAGGCTTTGGGAGGGTTTATAGGCTCTGTGAAAATAAATGCCCTCAAGATTAATGTTCTATGAATTTGGAACTTAGATCGCGCTCCTAGAGGGAAAGTAGATAATCAAAAATGTACTTTCGATTATAAGCTTCATTATAGTATATTCTATATACAAGCAAGTGCACAAGGGTGCAACTGGGTAAGTTTTGACATACATGTGCACCTATGGGACCACAAATTATTCCCCAAAGTTCCCTGGTGTCCCTAGTTCCCTGGTGCAACTCTTGTCTTTCCCAGTCCCCCTCCCCAGGCAACCACTTATCTGTCTTCTGCCACTGCTGAATAGTTTTCATTTTCTATAGTTTTATATAAATAAAATCATATGTTATATATTCCTTTTTTTTTGGTCTGGCTTCTTTCACTAAGCATAATTATTTTACAATTCACCCATGCTTTTTATGTATTATTTTTTCAAGATTCATTCATGCTTCCTTCACTAAGTATAATTATTTTGAGATTTATTCATGTTTTTCATATTTCATTAGTTCATTTCTTCTTATTGCTAAGTTTTATTCTATTGTGTAGATATACCACAGTTTGTTCATCCTTTTACCTCTTTATGGACATTTGAGCTGTTTCCCGTCTTTGGCTATTACAAATAAGGCTGCTCTGAACTGCATATGTAAGTCTGTTGGAAGTTGACTTTCTTTTCTCTTGAATAAAATATCTAGGATTTGGATGGCTGGATCATACAGTACATGTTTTCTAAACAATTGATTTATTCATTATTTGTTGGTTTATTCATTAACGTCCTCCACCCATCCACCAACTACCACAATATTCGCCGTTCTAACAGGAGGATAGTGGTATCTCATTGTGGTTTTAATTTGCATTTTCCTCATGACTAATGATGTTGAGTGTGTTTTCATGTGCCTTTTCACCATCTGTGTTAGTTTCCTTTGACTGGTGTCATAAACTATCACAAATTCGGTGGCTTTAAAACAGAAAGTTATTCTCTCACAGTTCTGGAGCCTAGCTGCCTAAAATCAGTTTGCCTGAGTCAAAACCAAAGTGCTGGCAGGGCTGTGCTCCCTCCAGAGGCTGTAGGGGAGAATCCAGTTCCTTGCCCTTCTCAGCATTCAGCGCAACATTCCTTGTATTCCTTGGTTTATGGCCTCTCCCTCTATTGTCAAGGCCAGTGGCGAAGCACCAATTCTCTCTGACTCTGCTTTCCTCGTGTGGCCTTCCTCTCTTCTTGGAGTCAAAGCATCCTGTGTCTGCCTCTTATAAAGAACATGTGATTGCATTTAGAGCCTTTTTGGTTAATTCAGGATAATCTCCCAATCTCAAATTCTTTAATCACACCTGCAAAGTCCTTTTTAAATTTTTATTTTGCCAAATAAGGTAGCTTTCACAGGTTCCAGAGATAAAGATGTGGATAAATTTTGTGAAGCCATTTTTCAGCCTACCATGCCATTTATTATTTCTTCTTTGGTAAAGTATATGTTCAAATCTTTGGCTCCTTTTTTTGTTTGTTTGTTTTGTTTTCATCGGGTTATTCTCTTTTAATTCTGTTTTGAGAGTTTTCTTTTATAGATTCTGGATATAAGTTCTTTACAGGATATGTACTTTGCAAATATGTATTTGCACTCCCAGTTTGGCTCTTCCTGAATTATCCTAAAAGTGTTTTTTGAAGAGCAGAAATTCTTAATTTTTTGAAAAAAATTTATTTCAATAGTTTTTGGGGTAAAGTGGTTTTTTGTTAAATATCTGAACTATAGAGTGGTGAATTCTGAGATTTTAGTGTACCTATTATGCAAGCAGTGTACATTGTACCTAATATGTAGGTTTTTATCCCTGGCCCCCTTTCTACTACTTCTCTCTGAGTCCCTAAAGTTCATTATCTCACTCCGTATGCCTTTTCATACTCACAGCTTACCTCCAGCTTATGAGCAAGAACATAGTTTTTGGTTTTCCACTCCAGTGTTACTTCATTTAGAATAATGGCCTCTAGCTCCATCCAAGTGGCTGCAAAATACATTATTTCATTCTTTTTTATGGCTGAGTAGTAGTCCATGATGTATATATACCACATTTTTCTTTATCCACTCACTAGTCAGTGGGCACTTAGGTTGGTTCCACATCTTTGCAAATGTGAATTGTGCTGCTATAAACATAGGTGTGAAAGTATCTTTTTCATATAATGACTTCTTTTCCTTTGGGTTGATACCCAGTGGTGGGATTGCTGTATTGAATGATAGATCTACTTTTAGTTCTTTAAGGAATCTCTGTACTGTTTTTCATAGAGGCTGTACACATTTACATTCCCAGCAGCAGTGTATAGGCATTCGTTTTTCCCCCATATCCACTCCAACATCTCTTGTTTTTTTGACTTTTTATAATGGCCATTCTTGCAGGAGTAAGGTGGTATCTCTTTGTGGTTGTAAGTTGCATTTCCCTGATACTTAGTGATGTTGAGCATTTTTTTCATAAGCGTATTGGCCATTGGTATATCTTCTTTTGAGAAATGTCTATTCATATCCTTTGCCCACTTTTTGAATTTGTTTTTTGCTTGATTATTTGTTTGAGTTCCTTGTAGATTCTGGATACTAGTCCTTTGTCAGATGCAGAGTTTGAAATTATTTTCTCCCATTCTGGTGGGTTTTCTGTTTACTCTGATTATTATTTCTTTTACTGTGCAGAAGCTTTTAGTTTAATTAGGTCCTATTTATTTTTATTTTTGTTGCATTTGCTTTTGAGGTCTTATTCATGAATTCTTTTCCTAGGCAGATGCCTGGAAGAGTTTTTCCAACGTTGTCTTCTAGAATTTTTATGATTTTAGGTCTTATATTTAAGTATTTGATCCATTTGAGTTTATTTTTGTATAAGGAGACAGGGATCCAGTTTCATTTTTCTATATGTGGCTTGCCAGTTTTCCCAGCACCATTTATTAAATAGGGTATTCATTCATCAATTTATGTTTCATAGGCTTTGTTGAAGATCAGTTGGCTGTACATATTTGACTTTATTTCTGGGTTCTCTATTCTGTTCCAATGGTTTATATGCCTACTTATTTTTAGCAGTACCATGCTGTTTTGGTAACTATCGCCTCACAGTATAATTTGAAGTTGAGTTATGTGATGCCTCCAGATTTGTTCCTTTTGCTTCTGATTGCTTTGGCTATTTGGGCTCTTTTTTGGCTCCATATGAATTTTAGGATTGTTTTCTCTAGTTCTGTGAAAATAATGTTGGCATTTTAAGGGGAATTGCATTGAATCTGTAGATTGTTTTGGGCAGTATGGTCATTGTCACAGTATTGATTCTTCCAATCCATGAGCATGGTTGTATTTCCATTTGTTTGTGTCATCTGTGATTTCTTTCAGCAGTGTTTTGTAGTTCTCCTTGTAGAGATCTTTCACCTCCTTGGTTAAGTCTATTCCTAGGTATTTTTTTTTTTCTTTTGAAGCTGTTATAAAAGGGATTGAGTTTTTTATTTGATTCTCAGCTTGGTCAGTGTCGGTGTATAGCAGTACTACCGATGTGTGTAATTGATTTTGTAACCTAAGACTTTACTGAATTTGTTTTTCAAATCTAGGAGTCTTTTGGAGGAGCCTTTAGGATTTTCTTGGTATACGATTATATCATCTGCAAACAGCAATAGTTTGACTTCCTCTTTTCCAATTTGGATGCTCTTTATTTATTTCTGTTGCCTAATTGCTCTGGCTAGGACTTCCAAAACTATGCTGAAAAGGAGTGGTGTAAGTGGGAATCCTTGTTTTGTTAATGTTCTCAGGGAGAACGGTTTCAAGTTTTCCCCATTCAGTATGATGTTGGTTGTGGGTTAGTTATATATGGCTTTTATTATTTTGAGGTAAGTTCTATGCCTAGTTTGTTGGGAGTTTTTATCATAAAGGGATGCTGAATTTTGTTGAAAGATTTTTCTGCATCTATTTGAACTGCATCTATTGAAATGATCATAATGGTTTTTTTAATTTTAATTTTAATTTTTTAATTTTTAATTTAATGTATTTTAATTCTGTTTATGTGATGCATGTCATTTATTGACTTGTGTATGTTAAATCATCCCATCATTCCTGGGGTGAAGTCCACTTGACCATGATGCATAATGTTTTTGATGTGGTGTGGGATTCAGTTAGCTAGTATTTTGTTGAGTATTTCTGCATCTATGTTCATCAGGGATATTTATTTGTAATTTTCTTTTCTTGTTGTGTCCTTTCCTGATTTTGGTATCAGGAGAATACTGGCCTGATAGAATGATTTAGGGAGGATTCTGTCTTTCTCAGTCTTTTGGAATAGTTTCTGTGGGAATGGTACCAATTCTTCTTTCAATGTCTGGTAGAATTCAGCTGTGAATCCATCTGGTCTTGGGCATTTGTTGTTGTTGGCAATTTTTAAATGACTGATTCAATCTTGCTGCTTGTTTTTGGTCTGTTCAGGGTTTCTATTTTTTCCTGATTTAATCTAGGAAGGTTGTATGTTTCCAAGAATTTATCTATTTCCTCTAGGCTTTCTAGTTTGTGTGCATAAAGATGTTCATAGTAGAAATAGAAAAATGATCTTTTGTATTTCTGTGGTGTCAATTGTAATGTCTCCAGTTTCATTTCTAATTGAGCTTACTTGGATCTTCTCTCCTTTTCTTGGTTAATCTAGCTAATGGTCTATCAATTTTGTTTATCTTTTCAAAGAACCAGCTTTATGTTGCATTGATCTTTTGTATTGTTTGTTTGAATTTCATTTAGTTCTGCTCTGATCTTTGTTATTTCTATTCTTCTGCTAGCTTTGGGTTTAGTTTGTTCTTGTTTCTCTAGTTCCTTGAGGTATGACCTTAAGTGGTCAATTTGTGCTCTTTCAGACTTTCTGATGTAGGCATTTTATGACATAAACTTTCCTCTCAGTGCTGCTTTTGCGGTATCAGAGAAGTTTTGAATATCATTGTGTTATCACTAAATTCAAAGAATTTTTATATTTCCATCTTGATTTCATTGTTAACCCAGAAATCATTCAGGATCAGATTATTTTTTCCATATATTTGTATAGTTTTGAGGGTTCCTTTTGGAGTTGATTTCTAGTTTTATTCCACTATGGTCTGAGAAGATACTTGATGTGATTTTGATTTTTTAAAATTTATTGAGACTTGTTTTGTGGCCTGTCATTTGGTGTATCTTAGAGAATGTTCCATGTGCTGATGAGAAAAGTGTCTATTCTGTAGTTCTTGGTTAGAATATTCTGTAAATATTTGTTAAGTCCATTTGTTCTAGAGTGTCAGTTAAATCCACTGTTTGTTGACTTTCTGTCTCAATGATCTGTCTAGTGCTGTCAGTGGTGTATAGAAGTCTCTCACTATTATTGTGTTGCTATCTCATTTATTAGACCTAATAATAATAGTTTTATGAATCTATAAGCTGCAGTGTTAGGTGTATATAAATTTAGGATTGTAGTATCTTCTTGTTGGATTGATCCTTATGTCATTATATAATGACCTTTGTCTTTTTTCCCTGTTGTTGTTTTGAAGTTGTTTTGTCTAAGAATAGCTACTCCTGCTTGCTTTTGGTTTCCATTTGTGTGGAATATTTTTTCCACCCTTTACCTTGATTTTTTTTTTTTTTTTGAGACATAGTCTCGCTCTGTCGCCCAGGCTAGAATGCAGTGGTGCGATGTCGGCTCACTGCAAGCTGCGCCTCCCGGCTTCATGCCATTCTTCCTCCTCAGCCTCCCGAGTAACTGGGACTACAGGCATCTGCCACCATGCCCAGCTAATTTTTTTTTTTTTTTTTTTGAGACAGAGTTTCGCTCTTGTTGCCCAGGCTGAAGTGCAATGGCATGATCTTGGCTCACTGCAACCTCCGCCTCCTGGGTTCAAGCGGTTCTCCTGCCTCAGACTCCCAAGTAGCTGGAATTACAGTCATGCGCCACCATGCCCAGCTAATTTTGCATTTTTAGTAAGGACGGAGTTTATCCATGTTGGTCAGGCTGGTCTCGAACTCCCGACCTCAGGTGATCCACCCGCGGCCTCCCAAAGGGCTGGGATTACAGGCATGAGCCACCGCGCCCAGCCTTGGTTTTGTATTTTTAGTAGAGACAGGGTTTCACCGTGTTAGTCAGGATGGTCTCCATCTCCTGACCTCGTGATCCGCCCACCTCGGCCTCCGAAAGTGCTGGGATTACAGGCGTGAGCCACCGCACCCAGCCTTACCTTGAGTTTATATGAATCCTTCCATATTTGTTGAGTCTCAAAGACAGTAGATATTTGGTTTGTGATTTTATTTTTAATCCATTCTACCATTCTGCATCTTTTAAGCAGAGCACTTAGGCCATTTTCATTCCACATTAATATTGAGATGTGAGGTACTGTTCTCTTTGTCATGTTAGTTGTTATCTAGATAGCTCGTACTTTTCCTTGTGTTACTCTTTTATAGACCCTGTACATGTTAAGCTTTCAAGAGGTTCTATTTTGATGCATATCAAGCTTTTGTTTCAAGGTTTAGAATTCCTCTTAGCATTTCTTGTAATGCTGGTTTGGGTGTGATTAATTTCCTCAGCATTTATTTGTCTGAAAATAACTTTATAGCTCCCTCATTTGTGAAACGTAGTTTTTCTAAATACAAAATTCTCAGCTGACAGTTATTCTGTTTAAAGATGCTGAAGATAAGAACCCAATCCTTTTTGCTTTGTAAGGTTTCTGTTGAGAAGTCTGCTGTTAGTCTAATAGGTTTTCCTTTATAGGTTACCTGATGCTTTTGTCTTACTGCTTTTTATGTTGACTTTAGATAGCCTGATGACTATGTGCTTCAGCGATTATCTTTTTGCAATGAATTTTTCATGAGTTCTTTGAGCTGCTTAGACTTGGATAGTCAAATCTCTAGCGAGGCCTGGGAAGTTTTTCTCAATTATTCCCTCAAATAAGTTTTCTCTTCTTCCTCAGGAACACCAGTTATTCTTAAGTTTGGCTGTTTTACATATCCCATATTTATTGGAGATTTTGTTCATTTCTTTTGGTTGTTTTTTATTTTTGTCTGATTGGGTTAATTCAAATGCTTTGTCTTCAAACTCTGAAATTCTTTCTTCTACTTGTTCTAGTCTATTATTAAAACTTTCTACTTCTTTTTATAATTCCCTAGGTGTGTCTTTTATTTTCAGAAGTTCTGACTGGTTTTTCTTTATGATATCTCTATCTCTAGAAAATTTTTTATTCATACCCTGAACTGATTTTCAAATTTCTTTCTGTTGTTTTTCACCTTTCTCTGGTATCTCCTTGAGTAGCTTAATAATCAACCTTCTGAATGCTTTATCTTTTTTTTTTTTTTCTGCGATGGAGTCTTGCTCTGTCACCCAGGCTAGAGTGCAGTGGTGTGATCTCGGCTCACTGCAACCTCTGCCTCCCAAGTTCAAGAGATTTTCCTGCCTCAGCCTCCCAAGTAGCTGGGATTACAGGAGTGTGCCACCATGCCTGTAATTTTTAGTGTTTTTAGTGTTATTTTGTATTTTTAGTGTTATTTCAAAGATTTCATCTTGGTTTGGATCCATTGTTGGAGAGCTAGGAGCTAGTGTGATCTTTTTGGGGTGTTACAGAACTCTGTTTTGTCATATTACCAGAGATACTTTTCTGGTTCCCTCTCATTTGGGTAGACTATTTCTGCTAATTATTCTTGAATTTATGTTTTATTTGACTGTGTTGTTTTTAATTTATTTTTCCACTTAAGGATGAGAATTTAATGCTTATAGTTAAATATAGGCTAATTTGATTCTTGGTGCATTCATGGCTGAAGACTCTGTACGAGTTCCTTGGTTATAGAGAGTCTTTGTATAATGGCTTTCTCATGTGCTGCTTGTAGTAGCAATGTGCTCAGTGTGTGGGCAAGTTCACTGTCTCCTATGAGGTTGGAAGGGGAGAGGTCTCTTGAAGCTTATCTCATAACCCGTGGTGTGCACTTATTTATTTATTATTCCCCATTATTTTATTTACTGGTTTGATGGTTCAAGCTTCAGACTAGCAGGGGAGGTATCCCTGGATAGGAACTGGATGTGGCTAAAGCAGGTGTGTAAATGCAATATTCAAGGGTGAGCAGAGGTCCCAGCCTGGACAGAGGTAGCTGGAGGAGCTTTCAGTGAGTCACACCAAGCTCTTCTCAGGGGGAAGAGTTGGAGCCACCTCAGCTCCCCTACCAGGTCAGTAGGAAAGCTATCTATCTCTCAGACACACTCCTGTCCCAGTGCTCTGGCTATTCAGATCAGAGAGGCACCTCTTTTCACCTGTAGGAATGTTGATGTTTCAAGTAGAGAGGAACTGGGACTCCGTCTCTCATGCAAGCCTGAACCTGGAGCATGCTCCTTCTGCAGGGATACAGTCATCCCGACATGTTCCGGAAAGGCTGCCTATAGTTGCACTCATGCCAAGCTCCCATGGGAGAATCCCCAGCTATGCCTGCGGTGTTGTACGTTGGGGGAAAGATATCCTCTTCTCCAAGACCCTTCACACACACAAGGACTGTCTGACTGTTGGGTTAGAGCTGCAGTTTCCCTGCTGAGTCCAGCACTGCAACTGTGCCTCTGCTGAAAGAAACTTCCTGCCAGCAGAAAGATCCATTGCTTAAGGCCTGCCATCCAAATTCTTTTGTCCCATGGGGTGTTGCCTTGATGTTGTGCACTCCCTCTTCCCCTAGTAGTGGGAGTCCCTGTGAGCCAGACTACTGTGAGTGTTGTTGCTCCTCTGGGTCTAGCCACCCAATGAAATTGCCACACTCCAGGCTGGTGCTGGGGAATGTCTTCAAGGGATTCAGTGATGTGACCTGTCCTTAAGTCTCCCAGCATAGGTAACAGCACCAGCTCTAATGAAGGTGGCAGGAGAATGACACAGACTCTGTGAGATTCCTTGGTTATATACAGCCTTAGTGTTTTGGCTTTCTCGAACACTGGTTATAGTGGTAAAGAACTGGTCATGTGGACAGACTCAGGACTTCCTGGTTAGCCTGAGTGGTGCAAGCAGTGGTGATATTGAGGTTACATCATAGTCTTCTCCTTCTTGAGCACAGTGTTATTCTACCAGGAGATGCTGTAATGGACTTTTGTTAGCCTTCAACCAGGAGATGGTGCTTGCAAAAGACTACCAGCTGTAATAGTAGCAGTGGGATTTTTGCTTGCCTTATGTTGTCTGGGATGAAGGGTACTCTGGTTTCTCAGGCAATGGGTGGGGCCATATAGCTCCCAGAAGTTTATATCCTCCTGGGACACAAAGGCAGGTGGCAGGGTAAAGCCAGGTGGGGGCTGGGTCCGGTGAGTTTGCACTCTGAGTCTCCACATGCAGGGCAAGTACAACCCCTCTGGGTGTTGGAGGATGGAGTTGGTTTTCAGGTCAAATGCTCCAGAGGGGATTGTTGCTGCCTCTGTGGCAGAGAAGGGTTTGTGCAGGGAGTGGGGAATAGCAGGTGTCAATAAGCCCCACACAGACCCCATGCATTGGGTGAGGCAGATCCACTCCTGCAGTGTTCCACTGGCAGCACTGAGCTACTTTCCAAACAGCCTGCACTCAAAACTTGTAAATGCCCCAGGTCATAAGCTTTTCCCATGGAGAGAACAACCTGGCTTTCAAGCCACGTCACTCCCAGTCCATCCACAAAGCCGGGCACCCAGCTGCTGCACTCATAGCTGCAATCCACTTTTCACTTGCTTCCCACTGGCCCTGGCCAAGGGAGTTTGTGCCCACCAGAGGTTATATCACAAAACCCAACTGTGGGCTTCTTTCAACCTGCAACCACTGCCTGAACTATTTGGCTGACCTCCACAGGGTTCCCTGTGAGAAACAATATGGAATGGCTTCCCTTGGTTCATGCTGGAGACTGGGAATGCATGCAACAGTTTTCCCACAGCTGCTCCTACTTTTATATTCCATAACCCTCTCCAAGTCAGTTCCTGCACTGAGTAAGGGTAAGGCCTTCTCCCTGTGGCCTGGACTTTCAGGCACCCTGGTAGGAGTATGTATCCTAGAGAAAATCTCTTCCCACTCATACTCTGGGGACTTGTAGCCCTTTACCTGACTCACAGTGTAGACTCTGGTATAGACTGCAGCCTGCTGTTTCCTTCAAAGAGTCTGTGGATTCCTTCAGCTTTCCTGTTTAGTTCCTGCATTGCTTCTTGAAAAAAGGTTCACAGTGTGAATATTTACATGCTATTCTGTTCTTCCAAATGAGAGAGGCATGCTAGCAATGCCTCTAATCTGCCATTTGGGGCAAAAAATGAAATTTTTAATTTCATTTAAGCCCAATTCATTAATTTTTTATGTGGATCATGCTTTTGGTGTTCTAAGAAATCTTTGACAACCCAAGATCATGAAGATTTTCTTCTATGTTTTCTTCTAGAAATTTTATAGTTTTAGGTTTTACATTTAGATTGATGATCCATTGTATGTTAGCTTTCAAATGTGCTACTAGGTAGGGATCTAAGTTCATTTTCTTGCCTATGGATTTCCAATTGCTTGAACACCACTTGAAAAGCCTGACCTTTCAGTATTGAATTGCCTTTGCATTTTTGTGAAAAAAAATATTTCTGTGTGGGTCTATTTCTGGATGCTCTATTCTGTTCCATTGATATGTCTATCTTCATGCCAATGCCACACTGACTTAGATTACCATAGCTTTATAATAAGTTTTGAAATCAGGTGTTTTTAACCCTCCAATTTTGTTCTTTTTCAAGGTTGTTTTGTCTATTCTATATCCCTTATATTCTTCAAGAGAATCTTATAATGTTTGTCAAATCCTTTCACAAAATAAAAGCAAAAGGAAACCCCTGTTGAGAATTTTATATGGTTGTGTGGAATTATAGATCAATTTGAGAAAAACTGATGTCTTAATATTATCAAGCCTCCTGACCTATTAACTAGGTGTATCTCTCTAAATTCACTTTTAGTTTTCAGAGTACTGACATTTATTCCTTTATATTCTTTATACCAAATACAGTACCATTAAAGAAAATAGGGTTGTGATACCAATATTAAAACTTTAAACCTTCCCTATATATCTCTGAAATTGTATTTTATTTGGCCAAAATATACACTTTGCCTTTCGGGATATCTTTCTATTATTTTAAAAGGATTTCTGTCAATATGTATTTTTCCATTAAAATAACCATTTTCTTAAACTTGATTTTTACAGCATTTTACACAGTTCATTTTTTATGAGAATTTTTACACACTACATATATAATTCTCATCTATTTTTACATCATGTATTTTGTGAAGTTAAAGATTTGGCAGTTAAATGGCTTAACAAGTTTTTCAGATTCACAGCTAGTCATCAAAAAAGCCAAGTGTAGAAGTATAATACCTATTTCTTAGCATTATAGGACACTTGATTGTGTTCCAGTAAATTAACTTTGAATTTTTTCCCATTTTTAGGGATGACGAATTAAGGTTTTAAACAGTGTAACAATGAAGTGCATTTCTTATCTGCTTTGCAGTTCAGTTAGCATAAGGAAAAAACTTTCTTCTTACTGATTCTTAGAGGTTATCAAACAAAAATCTTAGGATAATTGCCATCCTACTTGTCAAAGGGCAAAGCCCAGGGTTATGATCTTATGAACAAGTAGTCAGTTTTGAAGGGACTGATATGAATTTGTGTAATCATCCCTCTAATTGTTTTATTACAATGTTTATTTTTTCCAAAGAATTAAGATAAATGGTAATTGGTACTACCTAATAGTTAATTAGTTTAACCTAATTAAATACCGTACATTTCAACAAAACATGTAACTCCTTCAGAGGTGCAGTTTTAGCAGTTGAAGTTAAATATTTCAATATGCCTGAAGTTTCAAATATTATGCCATGATGCATGCAAAAATGATTAAATTCTTCTCACTAAAAGTGCTTTCTGTTTTATACGTTTCAAGGTAAATACCATTTTAGGTTGTAGCATCTTATGATTTCTAAGGTAATGTTGATTTTATCTTTGATGCAGAAAGCAACTGTCACTGGGAATTGACTAAGCTTTTTGTTGTCAAAGGTTACTACTATTTTTACACCACCCTGGTATGCCAGTAAATGTTTCTCACTTCATTATCATGCCGAGGCCTTTATAATATTGCTAATACAGGATGAAAATATTTATTCACTTTTGGTTTGGATGTTTGTGAGCATGAATGATTGTGGGGAATCAAATGTAGTTGTTAAAAAAGGGTTTCCGCTGATGAACAACAAAATCCCTCAGAGCTATGGGTACAAGTATTTTAAAAAGGTACATTTATTTGATTACCACCAGATGTTTGTAGTGTGTTCCAGTTGCTTCCCTATTAACTGACTTAAAAAAATAGTCATTAAGCCAAGACTTCTTCAACTTTCTAAACAAGACTGAGTTTTTAAAAAATATAAATTCAAATGTATAAAGTATTTTAAAAATACTAAATTATGTTTTTAGCATTCAGCTTATTTTGGAGTTAAGGGTTGACTAACTTCAATTGTTTGTTATGTTGCTTTTTGCTAGGTTAGAAATAAATATTTTAAATATGTGGCAGAAAACCTTCTAAAGCACCTAAATGAACCATTATTAAAGATCTGACTTTATTATTATTTATTATTAAAGATTAGACACTGAATGTGTTTAGATGTATACTTCAGAGTTTTTCTAAAATACTAAATTCCCACATTTTTACTTTCCTAACAACAATGTTGGACTTGTTCTAACCAGCTTTACTTGAGTTTCTTTCTAAGTTGCTTACAGGGCGAATGACTTAAATCACTGTTGTTCAGATTGATAGTATATGATGATTTAACCCTGAGAACTCTAGTGCTGTGTATTTTGGCTTCATTCCAAATCACCCTGAGCTACACATAGGGTATACTTTGTCTCTTCTGAAATCATGAAAACTGCAGTTTCAGGTTATGTGCTACCTGCTTCAAAATAATAAACTGCCCTATCTATTGCCTTCATGCATGAACCTATAAAGTGTTTCCCATGATTCCTTTAAAACTAAGTTGGGAACGTGTTCTGTCAGTGGATATTCATTTCAGTGGATATTCATTTAAGTGTATGGGTTTGCATGCTGTTGTTATATCTGTTTTAGAAGTGGATTTTCACAGGAAACTAGCAGTGTTTCCCTGTAAAATTTAGGTCTAATTTCATGTAGATAATTATTGCTGCCTCTACCTTTTCTCTAAGTGTGTATAATTGAACACACAATTACTTATTTGTAATCCAAGTTACTAAGTAGAGTTTCAAGCCAAGAGCTTCTAGCATAAAGCAGTCTCTTTGGTTAGCATTTGAATATGGAAGCCAGACTACGTGAAGAGTATATTTTAAGATTAACAATGTTTTGGAAGCACTTTTAAAAGAAATCTTATGACTACGTTTACAACTCTCAGGCTTAAATCAAAGGACTTGCCTTGCTGGAGAAGATCTGAGAGATAAGAACACATAAAGCCTCAGTGGTAAATCAGTTTGACATAAATAAGGTTTCAAAATGTTTAAATTCAGTTTAACTGGGTTTTTCAGTTTACAGAATGCCAAATGATTTGTTTAACAAAACATTTCATGTTATTTCTCTAAAGTTTCAGTAGAGAGAAAACCAGAAAATAAGAAACATGACTTTTGAAATTTAGAAAATCAAATCGAATCTGTATCAGCAGCTTTAACGGAGATGAGAATTTTTAATTTTCTATTTTCAATCTTTCATGTATACTCAACAACTTTTATAATAACTGTAATATTTGAGATATTTGGGGTGTTATATTTGAAAACTATCCTAAGGCCATTTTGGCATACATAGACATTTGTATCTCTCTCTCTCTCTCTCTGTCTAGATACGGGTAGGTAGAGTTACTTATCTCATACATAAAATAGATATCACATATCTCTTGGTTGATCATTTTGAAAATTAATTTAGAAAACATAGTTTAAAATATGTGTTTTGATGACAGCCTATAGGTCCAGAAATAATATGTTATGTATATGTATATGTGTGTGTTTAAACACATGTAATATATATGCTTTATCTCAGAGAATATCCTTTCAAAAATATAGAAACTTAAAAAACTAAAGTTACTTTAAAAGAGCACATTTTTAAAAATAACAAACTATCATTCGATTTACTGAATATGTGTTAAATCCACATTTCAAATAAGACACAATGAGTTTATATTGTTTTGTGATATCTCATCCAAAAGAGACAAAGCAGACTAAAAGAGAGGTTAAGGGTTTGGGGGGCAAAATGGTTCTGAGCCCCCAAAAGTCTTTGGAAAATTTTGATGCTCTGGGGTTCAGTAACTGAGCAGGAGGCTCCACTTTCTTGTGAAACTACCCACAAGATTGACTTGATTCTTCAAACCTTCATCTCTCTAGTTCTTGTGACTCTTGGCTTAGCATCAATGATCAAATTAAATTCTTCAGGCCAGGAGAAATAGAGGTGGCCCTTACAGGCATCCCCCCAACAAACAATCTTAGACAGTATTTTATCAACCGGGAAAGCAATATTTACAGATGCTAAAAGATAAAAGGCTTTCTAAAAAAAAAAGAAAAAAATTCAAGTGTCAAACAAAGAAGCAAAGGAAAAGGAAGAAGAAAGTTACAGAATTGGCTGACTTGAGGGTCTCAGCAAGAATTTTCTAAATCTACAATAATGATATTTCAATAATAAGTTTTTGATTAGTTAGATGGTATAATGTCAATAGGATAGAATAGCCAAAGTTATGCTGATAGCAAGGCATTAAAAGATATTTAGAGCTGGGGCCAAGGTGGTGCCTCACGTCTGTAATCCCTACACTTTGGGAGGCCGAGGCAGGTGGATCACTTTGAGCCCAGGAGTTCAAGTCCAGCCTGGGTAACATGGCGAGACCCTGTCTCTACTTAAAATCCAAAACCAGCTAGGCATGATGGCAAGCGCCTGTAGTCTCAGCTACTCTGGAGGCTGAGATGGGAGGATGTCTGGAGCTCAGGAGTCAGAGGTTGCAGGGAGCCAAGACTGTGCCACTGCACTCCAGCCTGGGTGACAGAGCTATACCTTGTCTCAAAAAAATAATAAAAAAAATACTTCATGGGCAGAATGTAGAATATTTGTTAAACTATTTGTTGGAGGAGTTTTAAAGAAAATGAAGGAAGAAAGAAAATAAGAAATAAAAAAAGGCGTATTTAATGAGCCCCTTCTAGATGCCAGAACAAAATATAAATTGAATAAATAATAAAAATAAATACTACCTATGTTAAGACAGAAAATATATTTGAGATGTTTCTACTCATTTCTTACTAAGAATCAAGTCAGCAGTTGGGGGAAGAAATAGATATATCACAGAAATAATTCATTTATTCAAATTTATTTTTGTTAGTCGCAGAATAAGAATGCAAATGTCTTGGATTTCATTCTCCAGCAATTAGCAGTATATTTTTAAGCCAGCTGGAGAAAATGCTATTTCTGGGATAACTAAAATCTTGCAAATGAAAACTCAAGATCAAATAATCAGCTGTGCAAGGTGGTTCACACCTGTAATCCCAGCAAGTTGGAAGGCTGAGGCAGGTGGATTGCTTGAACTCAGGAGTTCAAGACCAGCCTGGGCAAAAAAGTGTGAGACCTCATGTCTACAAAAATAAATAAAATTATCCAGGTGTGGTGGTGCACACCTATAGTCCCAGCTACTTGGGAGGTTGAGATGGGAGGATCACTTAAGCCCAGCAGGTCGAGGCTGCAGTGAGCCATAATCACACCACTGTACTCTAGCAAGACCCTGTTTAAAAAAAAAAAAAAAAAAAAAAAAGAAGAAGAAAAATCTATCCATATATAAACTTCACTATATTGCAACCAATGTTTTTGTTGGCAAAAGCAATTTTGATATAGACAAGAGATCCCTTCTCTATAGTTTTTCAGAGATTTTTCTCTCTAGGGATTTATATTCTAGAGGCCTAAAACAAAAGTAAAAGTAGACTTAATTCATTCTGTTTCCCTGTCTTTTCTCTTCTTCTTCCTTTTAGCCTAATCACCAAATATTTATTTTTGGGCACTGGGCTAGGTGCCATGGAACAAGAGATGAATAAGACATACTCCCTGCGATCAAGAGGTTTATCATCCAGTGGGAGAGATAGAATAAATAAAAAAAATAAATAAAGTGTTGTGGCTTTTTCATAAAAATATGTACCTATGGGGAAAAAGAAGGAAGCAGTTAGTTATATATATTAGTCTGCTTTGTCTCTTTTGGATGGTAGTTTAGATAATTATGAGCTTATATTTGCAAAATGGGCAAAATGAAAAGAGTGTTCCAGGTGGAAGCAACAACACAAACAAAAGCAAAGGCTTAAAATAACAGGTGTGTGCTGAAACCCACCCCATGGAAGGAGGCCATGCTTCATGGCATAAACAGGCCCAGGGAACTCAGTTTGTGACAGCAGGGAGAAATGGAGGCGTAGGTGAGGGTGGTTTTCCTTGCTTCATGGGTATATACTGCAGTGGTACCTATGGCCAGTTAAGGAATAAGGGGTGGAAAGTGAAGGGAGGATGCTTGCTTTCTCTCTCCATCACACCCTGAGTTTTCACTGTGAGAAGGAAGGGAATGAGGGAGCCTCTATTCCCTGTCTTTCAGAATGGGCAACCAGTTCTCTTCACCACCCCCAGCTTATACTCTTCCAGAGTGTATCTTTAACCATTGGGACTGTTTTTATCTTCAGAACCTGGAGGAAAAATACTTCATAGCCCTCTGCACAAAGGCTTGGCCAAATTGTGATGTATAGGAAGGACTGGCTTGGCCTCAGGAAGGGACCATTCATTTTTATAACATCCAGCAGTTGGAACTTCTCTGTAGATGTGAGGACACATGGTCTGAGGCCCCATATGCGCAGGCTTTGTTTTGGGGGAAAATGGCAGTCAGATTCCTCCCTGAGGTCTATCTAAGGGTTCCTAGCAAAGGAAACTTTGTCCCCTCCTCTTTCTCTCCCTTCCCCTCCTCTTTCTCTCCCTTCCCCTCCCCTCCCCCTTCTCACCTCCTCTCCCTTCCCCCTTTCCACCTCCTCTCCCCTCCCACTTCCCACCTCCTCCCCTCCCCCTTCCCACCTCCTCTCCTTCCCCCTTCCCCTCTCCCCTCTCCCCTCTCTCCCCTTCCCTTCCCCTTTCTCTCCTCTCCTCTCTTCTCCTGTCCTCTCTGTCCCATCCCGTCCTGTCCTGTTCCATTCCATCTCTATTCCTGTCATCTTTGTTGTTGTTTGTGCTGGGAAAGTCTGTGCTGGGAAAAGGAGTTTGGGCCAATTTGGTAAAAAGAAATTTGTTTCTTTGTATATCCATTTATTCATTCAACAAACATTTATGTAGTACCTACATTATGTTCCTGGGAAATGAAGAGAAAATGACTTGATCCATGGCCTTAACTTGACTATTTTACAGCATAGTGGGGAGAAGATATAGGAACTACTACAATACAATGTAATAATTCCATAATGAAGGTATGTATGAGCTTCAGAGGAAATGCAGAACATAGCAGGTACTTGAGGTCAGACTTAAAAAAAAATGAGTAATTTTCTGTGGGGAGAGGAAATCAGACAGAATAAATACATTTTATATTCAAAATTTCAGACAAGTTAGGGAACCTGGCATGTTTAAAGAAAAACAAATGGCTTAGAACGACCTGAGGAAGATAGATGGGTGAAACCATTGAAGCTAAGTGAGGGCCAGATTTGGAGAGGACTTCATGACAAAATTTTTAAGAGCTATGATCTGATCAGAATTGCATGAGCAGAGTAAAAAAAAAAAAGGAACTAACATTAGTTAAGCATGTGTGCTAGCTCTGTAATGACTATTTTTACTCTTTTCCTCTTTTTTAAGAGATGTGGATCTCTCTCTGTTGCCCAGGCTGGAGTTCAGTGGTGCAATCATAGCTCACTCCAGCCTCGACCTCCTGGGCTCAAGCAATCCTACCATCTCAGCCTCCCCAGTAGCAAGGGGTACAGGCACATGCCACCATACTTGGCTAACTTAATTTTTTTTTTTTTTAAGAGACAGGGTTTCACTATGTTGCCCAGGCTGTTGTCAAATTCCTGGCCTCAAGTGATCTCACACCTTGACCTCCCAAAGTGTTGAGATTACAAGCATGAGCCACCACACCCGGCATGTGATGACTCCTTTGGATATAATATCTCAGTATGATCCAGTGGGAAGAGCACAACTTTGAGTCTAGACAAACTTGGGTTCAAATCTTAGATCTTCTTCATTAATTTTAAGAGTTGGGCCAATTATTTAAGTTCTTTGAAATCCTACCCTCTTCATAATGTTTAATTCATAACCTGCAGGCTTGTTATAAAGAACAGATGCTAGGTGTAAAATGAATAACATAGGAAGTATAGCTATATTGTTACTACTAATAAACTTTGTTAGAGCCAAAATTCAAAGCCATGCTTCATTCCAAAGAATACACTTAACACGGACCTAGTCAATAGGAGGCTGCAGCCCTTTGGCCAGAGTGCTTTGTTTAGCAGTGAACACACAATTCATTCTGAGTACACCAAAGTTAACCCCGAGAATTGTACGGGAGTTGTGATCTAACAGCTGTGTTTTTCTGATATATTTACAGCAATGAGGATGTAAGTGTAAAAATCACTTTTTACCACCATGAAGCATGAACCAGCCAAGAAGTAAAGCCAAAATAGGAGGCAGAGTGAGGAAAAGGAGAGCAAGTCCTAGTTCAGCTGCACCTAAGTCAGTATAAGCAATGAGCTTTTTTTAGGTAAATGAGCTAAATACTAGTAATAACTACAATAATAACAATAACTTTTCTTTAACTCAACTTGCATTGAGTCTTCAGTCACTTGTATCCAATAGTACACTGACTAATTAAATTGGAATAAGCAACCTAGAAGCTCACTTTGGAATAGCAATAATGTAGACCTGGAAGAGTTTTCATCAATAAGGGAAAGAAACTAAATATGAGGAAGTGAAGACAGTCCATGTAGACTGCTTGTTCTAGAAGCTGATCTATTTTTTAAAAATTACAAAGGAGAAGATTCAGTAGCTAGAGTGGAGGCAGAATCGAGGAAGTATTAATTCCTAAGATGGGAGAGACTTGAGCATGTTTATGCACAAAGGGAAAGATGCCAGTGGAAAGGAAAAGGTTGACAGTACTGAGAAGAGAGTGGATAATGAATGGCAGAAATCCAGACAGACACAGAATGTGATGACTATTTCTGTTGCCATGAAATCTCTAGTAAGGTCTAGGGTCTGCTCAGATGGTAAATTTGACTGAAAGTGTTCAATATTTTTATTTTTTATTTATATATCTATTTTGGCTTTTCAGGATGTCTATTATTTTTATGTCTCCTCTAGTCTTGTCTACTGTCCTAAAATCAAGTGAAGTCTGATAATACCCCACTGTCCCCACCAAAAGCAAACAAACACAAAAATCAACAGAACTCAACTAAACCTCTCTATTCAAACTAGTAGAGATCTTCATGGCCAAAGAATACCCCAGATTACTAAAGGCATCTCAGAACAGTCATTTTGCAGGCTTTCAGTTTCTGCTTTACTTTTTTGCCTGCAGTTTTGCACAATCAAATGCACAAAAACAATGGGAAAGGGGATTACGTCAAATGTACGAAAGAAATGGCAGGAATCCAGTGGGAAAGACATGCCCTCCACATTTGGCAGGAGGCGTGCTGGGAGGCAGTGGCTTTGCAGAGTGATGAGTCACACTTGAACAGAGGCTCTGGAAGGAATTAGTTCAAGAGAAGGCTGGAGAGCTCCCTGAAATGTATGAGTGCCTCAGGCCATTAGCAATGTGTGTGTGATCACAGTGAGACAAAGGAAACCCTGAGATCCGCAGACTTTCTTTCAGGAACCAGCAGAGTGTCCCTAGCTGCTCTTTCCTCCCTGGTGGGTGTAAAACCGCAGCCCTTCTGTTTTAGTGGGAAAACGTTTCAAGAGGACCACTTTTTAGAAAACTTTGTCTGGGCCAAAGAATGCAATATGAGTGTAAAATACGTAAATAGATAAAGCAAGCCATGACTCTGAAGGAGAGATTTGATCTGCTCAAAGGTCAGTTGGGCCACAAAATTAATGAGCTTGAGAAAGACAGGACAAGAGATGGGAGAGAAGAAATCTGTGTGTTGAACTCTGCATCAATTAACAAAAACAAGTAAGTATCTGACTGGCAGCAAATTAGCTAGCATATGGACGAACTCTAAAATAACCAGGCATAGAACAAAACCAAATTTAAATATCAGACTTATCTATTGAACAATATTGCAAATATCAAATGCCTTGTACTATAAATTTAAAGCTCCCAATTCTTATGCTAGTAAACTGCTGAATATTTAATACCTTGAGCAGGGGTGGGCCACGTTTTTGAAATAATGTTAAAAGTAAATAAATATAAATATCTATCTACATAAATAACATCTATGCTGATCCTGTTTATGTACAGTTTCACGGCATTCATGTAGCTTTGCGAGCAGTAGTAAAATTCTATTTCTACAAGAATGAATTACATTTTAAGCTTGTGATATAGAATAACATGACTCTTTGTTACACTGTATGTTCAGATTTGGCCAGAGAATAAAAGAGAAGTGAGGTTTTTATAGGCTGAATTATCAAAATGTCACCTAAAACCCCACAAATTGGTTTTTAAGTGAAGTGCTATGAAATAAATAAAATTCTCTAGTAGACAATGCCGTTGAGTTTGTCAGTTAGTTTATAAAGTATCACGTGATAGAGCATTGTGTTTCTAAAGCATTAAATAATAGATCAAATGCTATGGCTATTGAAGGATGGATCAGTGCTGGATCACCTAAAATAGATAAAAAAAAAAACAAAACTGCTAGTGTAGAGGCAGTTGTGCAATAATGTCAGAACGCAAGTTCAGAGTGTGCCAAAACATCTGCTAATTTCTAGCTGTTATAATATAAAACTTACTTTTTTCATTTCAAAAGACCAAAAAGTACTTGAGATGAGAGGAGGGAAATGTCTTCACTTTGGGGACTTACGGCGAAGACACAAAGTCCTCACAACACAATTGTGATAAGATGACTTGAACATTTCATTATTCTACTTTTGTTTACTTAGGAGAATAACCTTGACACTAAATTAATGTAGAATAAAATGGAAGTTTCTACAAAGTGTAAACATCTCTACCATGTGACTAGAATGATGTCAGCAAAACTAGTGATCTGAGGCCAACAGTGAGCTGTGGAAGGGTGTCCTCTAACAATAATTGAAGAGAGTGGGCTGGTTTGGCTTTGACTTTTAAAAATTACTAGAGATGCGTGTTCTATGTCTCTCCTGCCATTTGAAAGGCATGTGTGTACATGAGAGCTGATTGCGTCCATTCTCCCTTTGCATGATAATTCTTGGCCCTTTGCCTGGTTTACTTTAGAGTTTGTATTACCTCATTATTTATATTTTTCTCCAATGTCCTGCTCTGAAGAGCTTTTCCTGAATGTGATTTTTCTGTCTCCATCTTCAGAGTTGGCCATGCAGAAATGTAATAATGTCAAACCATTGCCCTCAAGGATGTGATAATAATGACTTCTGCTTGGAGATGGCAACCAGTTAATGCAGTATACTCAGGAGGGCTTTTGAAAGACTGCAATACAATTTCCCCATTTTACAGATAAAGAAACTGAGGTATATTTGAAAATGGAAGAAATAACAATTTTAATGGTCAGATGCCAAAATATTAAGGTAAATGAGAAGAGCTGACATCTGCTATGCACCATATCCTGTGCGAGATGCTAGGCTTTTTAAATGTGTTAATTCTAATTATTCCATTAATTTTGTAAATTAAACGGGACTGTTTCCATTTGTTGCTAGGTGACAGGGCCTGTCTCCTTCCAAAGTCTGTTCTTTATGATATCACACAATGCTGCCTCCCCATTGAAAAGATAAGTTTATTATGTTTTTAAGTAGTAGATTGCTTCTTAAAGCATTTTATTAACTATTGTTTTATCCTCAAAGAATCTTTTCAGTTTAATAGGTATTGTTAACTTTTTGTTATAGAAAAAGAAACTGAGGTAAATGAAGACCCAATGACTTGCTTACAAAGGTTAATCACGTTATGGGAAATAAAATTCAGGTCTTTTGTGTTGAAAGACTGTGCCATTTACATTGTCTATTTCAAGTATTCATTTTTGGATAAACCCAAAGCAGTTAAGGTCAATGATACATGTATAGGGATTTCCACAAATAACCACATAATTTTACATGCCATTACCAAGACTGTAGGTAAAAGGTACTATTGTACACTGTAAAGAAAAATACAATTAAATGTTTCCTGAGAGCAGGAACCCTACATCCTCAACAACTAACATAGTGCCTTGGCAAATAGTAGGTATTCAATAACTGTTTGCCAAATGAATAAAGAATAACTTAATAACATTCACAGTTAGAGGGAACTTGTTAGTGAGGATGAAAATGAATAGTCAACATTGATTTGCAGTTGAAACTGTAAAGCTGCAACTTCTTAGCTTGTCTGTTAGGCCACTGATGAAAAACAGAGAGAATACCTTCTCTCAAAAAGCTTCACTGGGAAAATATGGTCTGAGAAATAATTTTTAATTTGAATATGCACATAATCCAAATTCATCTATACACCAAAAATTCCATAAGTGGTATATACACTATTCAGTGGATACACCAAAAATGGCCTTATGTCCTAAGAATTTGTTCTTTCAATCAATAAACAAATTTTTTGGAGTGCCTACAGTGGGTTAGTCATGGTTCTAAATAGTAGAAAAATGGTAGTAAAAAAACAGAGAAAAATGTTTCCCTCATATACCATACATTCTAGTATAAGAAGTGAGAGTAAACAGTTAAATATATATTATGTCAAAACAGTGAAGAAAACCAAGCAGGAAATTAGTACTGGTGTGTATATATGTGTATCTATATGTAAGTAGGTGCAGTTTTAAATACAGTTGTGTAGGAGTCCTCACACATAAGATGACATCTGACTGAGGATATGAAGGAGGAAAGAGAGATGTAAATATTTGGGGACGGGGGAGATGATGGGAAAAGCATTTTTAGAACTGGACTAGTACATGCAAAGTTCCTAAGGCTGGAGAGTGCTTACATTGTTGGAGAAGAGAAAGAAGCGTGGTGCTGGAAGAGGGAGCATGGTACACAACAAAGTCAGAGCAGTCAGATGGGGATAATATAGGCCCTTACACATGGTTGTAAGGACTCAGAATTTTCTCAGCATGGGAAATCATTAGTGGGCTTTGAGCAAAAGAATGACATGATTTAAATTGTGCTTCATGAGAATTTCTCCCACTACTTACTGTTTTTTGAATGGAACAGGGTCAAGAGTAAAAGCTATTACAATGATCCAGGTGAGAGATGATAGCAATGAAGTGGTAAAAAGTGGTCGTATATTGAATATATAGTTGAAGGCAGAATTGCCAAGATTTGTCAAGGGACTGGATATGGGGCAGAAAAGAGATTAGTCAAGGATGACACAGAGGTTTTCAGCTTGAGCAACTGGAAGGTTTGAGTTGCCATTTACTGAGATGGGAAGGGGTCGAAGAGGAGATTTAAGAGATTAGGAATTCAGTTTGGAGATGTAAAATAGGAAGCTGGGTGTGTGAGCTCAGAGGAAATGTCTAGGCCTGATATATAAACTGGAGAGTCATCAGCTCATCAGCCTATAGATGTTATTTAAAGTCCTAAAACTGAATGAGCTCACCAATGAAAGTCTGTTTGATAGATAAGAGAAGTCCACAGATCAATCCATTGCGAGAGTGAGGATAAACACGGAGAAATAGCATCCAGTGAAGTAGTAGACAAAGCAGAATTTAATATTTAAAAGCCAAGTGTTACAAGTGTTTTAAGGATATTGATTAATGGTGCCAAATGTTGCTTAACAATCATGGAGGTGAGAACAGATAACTCATCAAAATAATTAACAATGGGAGATCATTCCTGACCTCAGCAAGAGCTGTTTCACTGGAGAGATGGGGCCTGATGTGGTTTGGCTCTGTGTCCTCGCCCAAATCTCATGTTGAATTGTAATCCCCAGTGTTGGATGTGGAGCCTGATGGGAGTTGATTGGCTCATGGGGCCAGTTTCTTGTGGTTTAGCACCATGCCCCCTTAGTACTGTCCTCATGAGTTCTCATGAGATCTGGTTATTTAAAAGTGTGTAGCTCCTCTCTTCCCTCTCGCTCTTGCTCCTGCTCCCACCATGTGAGACATCTCATTCCCCCTTTGCCTTCTGCCATGATTGGAAGCTTCCTGAGGCCTCCCAGAGGTAGAAGCTGCTGTGCTTCTTGTACAGCCTGCAGAACCATAAGCCAATTAAACCTCTTTAAAAAAAAAAAAAAATTACCCAGTCTCAGGTCTCTCTTTACAGCAATGCAAGAGTGGACTAAAACAGGGCCAAAGATCTGAATTAGTTTGGGTTAAATAGAGAATAGGAAGAGAGGAATTGAAGGCAAAAATAAATATACAATTTTATATTTTGATAAGAGAAGAGCCAGTGGGTTAGTGAAGATAACAGGGTAATGGACAGTGAGTGTCCATGTGAAAACATCTACCAGCACACCTAGGAATAGTATGACCACAGCAGAAAAATCAGCTATCATGTTATATGGCTGTGTGGAAATCTATGTCCCTGGTGGGGAGACATTTCTCAGAGTAAAAAGATGAAGGAAAACTTAACTGACACATTTGAAGATATAGAGTATTTTCCCTGTGACTGACCCGTTAGTCCGGTGGGCCTAACGAATGGTTTTAGGAATTGGAGAATATTAGGTGACAAGGTCAGGTTAGGAGATATACAGAGCGATATGGGTTTGGGGTCCCAGAGACAGGTAATGACCTAGGAGTCAAGTGCTTCTCTGACTAATGTAAACAAATAGATAATCTTAAGCAAATCGTTTGCACAAGGTTGTGAGTAATGCAGACGAGGGAGGAGGAGATGGGAGTATTGCCAGGAATATACAGAGTGCTGGGGCATTTGTTATGTGATACCTAGACTTGCCCAAATTTTCTTCTTTTTCTAGATGGTAGATTTTTTTGAACTTTCTGCCTGACTCCAGTTTTCTTGTAGTGTATGATATAATGGTCATTAAGTAAATATTTATTGAAAAAACAGAGTAGAGAAATAAATATATGATTCCAGAAGATGATAAAATGATGACTACAGCTTCATCCGAAAGGGGGTGGAATAACATGTGGCAGACCAAGACTCCCATTAAAAACAACTAGAAAAGCCACGTAAGATCATAATCAGTTTGATGATGTCAAAGGTTGATGAGCAAGTAAATATCGAAGGACTAAATCAGGAGATTTGGATTTGGAGTGCATGGATCTTGTGGCTGATTTTCTCATCAAAACAATTATTAGATTCCAGAGTTGCACAGGATTGAAGATAGCAAACAAACTGATGTCCAATATCTAATAGTTCTTGAAGTAACTCTCAATTCCCCCTACTTTGGGGATATATATAGTCACTGGAATGAATAACCCAAGGACCCTGTGGGAGGGACAAAAGGGAATCATCACAGTACACACTTGCCATTATGTTACAGGGTTCTTCTTACTGTGGATCCCTGGGGCCTAGATAATGGCCCTCCAAATCGGAAAGCTCCAAATCTGAAAATTGTCTCAGACCTGATAACTGAGCAAGGCTTACGGTATTTTATTTGGGAAATAGCCCTCATCTCCCTACCCCTCCATTCATGCTTTGTTGTTTTTATTGATTTTGAGCAGAACCTTTCCTGGCTGCATATTTCTTTTACTTATAGGGATGGCATACCCTATTAATGATCTGCATGGCCCCCTGTGAGTCAAGCTTGCTTTGCTTGGCTCCTACTTCGTTCATCTTTCAACCTTGCTGGTCATTATAATAATTGCATAACCATAATGCTAATGATAATTGCTTAACTTATTATTAAGCTCTGCCACTTGGTCTCTATTATTGGGATGGGGAAGCCCAAACATCATCTTCATGGTTATAAATGAGCCCAGCTCTGTGACTGCCTTTCCTACTGACATTTCTACCTTGCAGAAAAAAACATCTTCTGAATATTTTAGTGATGCTGGTGCCCCTCATGTCAACGCATGCCTGAGGGCCTTCATGAACATGTGGTCCTCTGGGCTTTCTTATGGAATATAATATTCTGATGGATGATGGGTCTTTCAGCCTTATATATTTATTGACGTGTGCCCATTTCTTTCAGCCTCTCCCTTCCTATACTATCCGTCAGAATAATTCAAGCATTTCCACCTTGCTGAGAGTTTTTCACTCCTTTTTCCAGACTTCTATGAGCCAAGCAGTGAGTTTTATCCCATCTCCAATGTCCTAACTAGAGCATGTAGTCCTGCTATAATTTGAGTGTTTTGACCCCTTCAAAATCATGTTGAAACTTAATGCCCAATGCAACAGTATTTAGAGGTGTCACCTGTGAGAGCTGATTGAGTAATGAGGCCTCTTCCCTCAGGAGTATGATTAGAAGCCCCTATAAAGTGACATGACAGAGGGAGTTCACCCCATTCTTGCACATTTCAGCCCTTCTGCCATGTGAGGACACCTAGATGGTATCATGTATGAGAAATGGGCTCTCATCAGGTAATGAACCTGTGGGCACCTTGATCTTGGGCTTTCTAGCCTCCATAACTGTGAGAAATAAGTTTCTGTTTTTTATAAATTACTTGGAGACTTCTGGTTCCTAACTGGTGGCATAGACACAAGCTGGCTTTACTCCCCAACCCCTTTTCCCCCAGAAGACCAAAACCAAATATACAGCACTGAGATCATCAGCAGCAATATATCAAAACTCAAATGTGAGGATAAGTCAGTTTCCTGGGTCACAAATAATTAAAAAAAAAAAAACTCAGTGGATTGTAAGAGAATCAGATTTTTATATTTATGACACCCCTCCCCTCACTCTGCCTGGCACCAGACATGTGGAAACTTTTCCCCAACTCATGGCTTCTACACTGGAAAAGTGAGAATAAAGTGAACAACCAGCTTTTCCACCATCTTGGGTTCTATAGCAGGTGACTCGTCCATGCCTCAACCCAAGAGAAGCATTCCAAGTGCCTGAAGTGAGACGTATCCCTGAGGACAGCCAGAGACAAAGCAGGGAAGTGAGACTACCAACTCCAGCCCTGGAAACTCTGCTCTGTAACTCTGTCAAAGGAGATACCAAATCATAGTGGCTGTTTGGCAGCATCATACTGTAAGAAGTATGTTCCATAGGTCTCCTGGGCATGAACCACTAGCCAGCCTTTCCACATGGCTGGACCTCCCTTTGGGACCTCCCCAGTTCTAGATAGGCAGCACTCTGATTGGTTAGTAGAGCTGACAGAAATCTGGGCTTTAGGCACCATCTAGTGCCAAAAAGGAGGCAGTGACTTAGAGAACAAATATAAGACATTCAACAGGTAAATTACAAAGATTCTCTAAGCAAACATAACCAATAGTAACGAAAACAAGCCAGACAGAGAAGTCTGGAATAAATAATCCTTAAATGCAAAGACATAGAACTGTAGCCACAAGAAACAATAGCAAAGAAAGAATGATGACCTCCCCAAAGAGACAAAGCAAGAAAATAGTGACTGACCCTAACAACATAGTGATACGTGAGCTCTCTGACCAAGAATTCAAAAGAGCAGTTTTAAGGAAACTCAGTTTCCTCAAATATCAAGTTTAGATATTTGTCCCCAACCAATTATCATATTATATTGTAATCTCCAATGCTGGAAGTGGGGCCTGGTGGGAGGTGTTTGGATCATGGGGGCAGATTTCTGGTAGCTTAGTGCTGTCTTCATGATAGTGAGTTCTCACAAGATCTGGTCATTTAAAAGTGTGTGGCACCTCCTTCCTCCATTCTCTCTCACTCCTGCTTTCACCATGTGTAAAGTGCCTTCTCCCACTTGGCCTTCTGCCATTATTTAAAATTCCCTGAAGCTTCACCAGAAGCCAAGCAGATGCCATACCATGCTTCCTGTAAATCCTGCAGAACCATGAGCCAATTAAACCTCTTGTCTTTATAAATTATGCAGTCTCCAGTGTTTCTTTATAGCAATGCAAGAATAGACTAATACACTCAGTGATCTCCAATGTAACACAAAAACAGCTCAAAAATTTATCAGAAAAATTTAACAAAGAGATCGAAATAACTTTTAAAAGTCAAACAGAAGTCTTAGAACTGAGAAATACATTTGCTGAACTAAAAGTTTGTTAGAGGCTCTCAACAGCAGAATACACCAAGCCAAAAAAAAAAAAAAATCAGTAAGCTCAAAGGCTATTTGAAATTACACAGTCAGAGAAGTAAAACAGAAAAAATAATGAAAAAGAATGAAGATTTTTTCCACAAAACATATAAACTTACCTCAAAAAACCAAATCTGAGAATTATTGATGTTCAAGAGGGAGTTGAGTAGGAGCAAGGGGTAGAAAGTTTATTTAAAAAAAGAATAATAGAAAACATTCCTAAACTTGAGAAAGAGATCAATATCCAGGTACAGAAAGATTAGAGAACACCAAACAGGTTCAATCCAAATAAGACTACCCCCCCCAAAATATAATAATCAATCTCTCAAAGGTCAAAGACAAAAAGAATTCAAAAAGCAGCAACAGAAAAAAAGGCAAAAAACTTATGAAGAAGCTCCAATTCATCTCCCAGCAGACTTCTCAATGGAAACCACACACACTTGGAAGTAGGGGGACAATATTTTCAAAGTTCTGAAGAAAAAAAAACCTGTCATTCAAGAATACTTTATCTTGCAAAGCTATTCTTTATATATGAAGGAGAGAGAAAGTCTTTCCCAGATAAACAAAAGCTAAGAGAATTCACCATTACCAGACCCTTCTTACAAAGAAATGCTAAGGGAGTTCTTCAAAGTTTTCTTTCCAAAAAATACACTAATGTGCACAAAGAAACCATTTGAAGACAAAATCCACATGTGAAATTAAATACAAAAACTCAGAATACTTCAATATTGTAATTGTGGCATACAGTACCCTTACAATTCTAGTATGAAGCCTAAAAAATGAGTCAATAATAAAACAATAATAGCTAAGTTATAGGCAATATACAAATATGTACATTGAGACAACCAAAAGTCAAAATGTGAAGGAATTGAGTTAAAATGCAGGGAAGTTTTTAGTTTTTTCTTCATTTGCTTTTACTATTTTTTTGTGATATAAATTATCTATTTAATGTAAGTTGTTATATCTATAAGATATTTTTGTAAGCCTCATAGTAACTACAATGCAAAACCCTAGAACAGATACACTAAAAGTTAAAAGCAATGAATTAAAACATACTGTCATGGAAAATTACATAGCCATAAAGGATAACAGCAAGAAAGGAAGAAAGAGAGGAGATAAAAAACAACCAGAAAACCAGCAACAAAATGTCTGTAGTAAGTCCTTACTTACTAGTAACAACACAGAATGTAAATGGACTCAGTTTTTCAATTAAAAGACATAGAGTGACTGAATGGATACAGAAGCAAGACTCAAATATGCTGCCTACAAGAAATCCATCTCACCTATAAAGACACACACATAGACTAAAAGCGAAGGGATGGAAGGAGATATCATTCAAGAAAATTCAGCATATCTTTATAATAAAACCCCCAACAAAGGTATAGAAAGAACGTACCACAAGATAATAAAGGCTGTATATGACAAACCCACAGCCAGCATCATATTAAAAAGGGAACATTTAAAAGCCTTTCCTCTAAGATCTAGAACAAGACAAGGGCAGCCACTTACATCACTTTTATTCAAGAATATACTGAAGTTCTGGCCAGAGCAATTAGGCAGGAGAAAGAAATAAAGGGCATCTAAATTGGAAAGGAAGAAGTCAGATTAGCCTTGCATGAAGATGATGTGATCTTATATTTAGAATAACCTAAAAACTCCACCACAAAACTGTTAGAACTGATAAACAAATTCAGTAAATTTGAAGGATACAAAAATCAACATACAAAACCAGTAGTATTTATATACACCAATAGTAAACATTCTATAAAAGAAATCAAGAAAGCAATAACATTTACAATTGCTATAAAGAGTATAAAAGACCTAGAAATTAATTTAAACAAAGAAGTAAAATATCTTTACTAGAAGAACTATAAAACATTGATTAAAAAATTGAAGAGGGCACAAAAAACGGAAATATATCCCATGTTCGTGGATTGGAAGAATTAATACTATATTATGTATTAATATAATAATACTATCCAAAGCAATTCACAGATTCAATGCAATTCCTATCAAAATACCAGTGATGCTTTTCACAGAAGAGAAATTAATATGGAACCAGAAAAGACCCTTAATAGCCAAAGCTATCCTGAGCAAAAAGAATAAAGCTGGAGGTATCACCCTACCTGACTTTAAAATATACTACAAAGCTATAGTAAATCAGCATGGTAATGGCATAAAAACAAATACATAGACCAATGGAACACAATAGAGGACTCAGATATAAATCCACCTATTTACAGTCAACTCATTCAACAAGGTTCCAAGAACATACAATTGCGACAGTCTCTTCAATAAACAGTGCTGGAAAAACTGGATAAACATATATAGAAGAATGAAGCTAGACCCGTATCTCTTGCCACATACAAAAATCAAATCCAAATGGATTGTAGACTTAAGTCTAAGACCTGAAACTATGAAACCACTAAAAGAAAATTGGAGGAAATGCTCCAGTACATTGATCTGGGCAACAGTTTTTTGTGTAAGACCTCATAAGCACAGGCAACAACAGTAAACATAGACAAATGTGATTACATCAAATTAAAAATCTTCTGCGTGGAAAAGAAAATAATCAGCAAGGTGACGAAACAGCTCACAGAATGAGAAAATATTTACAAATTATTCACCTGACAAGGAATTAATAACCAGAAAATATAAGGAGTTCAAACAACTCAATAACAAAAGACCCAAAAAATTCAGCTAAAAATGGGCAAAATAATTGAATAGACATTTGTCAAAAAAGACATACAGATGGCCATATGAAAATACTGTCAACATAAATGATCAGAGAAATGCAAATTAAAACAACAATAAGATATCTCCAACAACAGTTAGAATGGCTTTTATCAAAAAGAGGGAATAACAGATGCTTGCTAGAATGTGGACAAGGAGAACTCTGTCTTCTCATACACTGTTGGTGGAAATGTAATAGCACAGCCACTATGGAAAATCGTATGGAGCTTTCTCAAAAAACTGAAAACAGAACTTCTATAAGATCCAGCAATTCCACTACTGGGTATACATCCAAAAGAAAGGAAATCAATTTATTGTACAGTTATCTGTACTCCCATGTTTATTGCAGCACAATTTACAGTAGCCAAAATATGGAATCCACCTAAGTGTCCATCAGTGAATGAATGGATAAAGTAAATATGGTAAATATACACAATGGAATATTATTCGGCCACAAAAAAGAATGAAATTCTGTCATTTGCAACAACATAAGTGGAAGTGGGGGTCATTATGAAGTGAAATAGGCCAAGCACATAAAGACAAATATGACATATTCTCACTCATATGTGCGAGCTAAAAAGTGGATCTCATTGAAATAGAGAGTAAATCGAAGGTTACCAGAGGCTGGGAAATGTAGAGGGGAAAAGGAGATAAAGAAGGGTTTATGAATGAGTAAAAATATACCTTTAGAAAAAATAAAACCTAGCATTCAGTAGGGTGACTATGGAAAACATTAATCGATGATACATTTCAAAATAGCTAGGAGAGAATAATTTGAATGTTCTCATGTAAAGATAAATATTTAGGTGACGGATATCCCAATTACTGATTTGACTACAGATGAATGCATCCAATTATATATACCCCCAAATATATACATCTAATATGTATCAATAAAAAGAAGTGAATCAAATCATCCAGTGTCAGGTATTTTGTTGTATCGGTGGAAACAAACTAAGACAAATCTTGTGCCCCAAAAAAGTGCATCTAAGTAAATAAATTGTTGCTTATCTAGTCGTACATTATAGTTCCCTTGACCAAGCAACATCAGAATTCAACCCCAGGATTACTCACAGGGCTCACCATTGTATTCTTGGTGTGATTGTTTTAGATTGATAACATATTCCTCCCTTATCAGGCCAAGCACATCCCCTACTAGGTTATGCTGGATTTAACCCTCATTATCCTCATAGCCATGCGAGTGGGGACAGATTCTGAGAGACACATCTGATACTTCATTGAGGAGAGATTCTTGCAGCATCTTCCAGCATAGTAAAAGTGCCAGCTTTTGCTAGGGCAAGATGAGCTACGTCTGCAAGCCCAAAGGCTCACAGAGAGTTGCAGAATTTATATTTCAATGTCCCCTGTCCAGGTGTCTCCGTCTCGTGTTTCAGAATCTCAGGTTTATTCATCCGGGCTGGGTTCTTCACATAACAGGACTACTTTGGTTGAAATTTCAAATGTCTCTGGAATGCTGCAACTCCAACGATTAAGTCTTCAGCCTGTGCCTCAACTGTGTCTGCCCTCCCAACACAGTTGATAAAAGGATCATTGTGAACTATCAGAGCTTTACAGAGAAGCTATCTGGCTCTCACACAGCTACCAACTGCTTGTTAACAGCCTTCACTTTTTCTGATGGGTGTCAGTATAACTTAGCAATAACTAGTCAACTCTTCTGAGTTTTTAAGCATTTTCTTTCCTGCCTCTTCCATATATTTCAAATATCGACATCATTACACCTGTCACAGCATGTCCTTCCACTACAACATTTTCCCAGTTCAACACCGGAGAAATCTCTGCCAATTGAACTGGAACTTTGTGCCAGGAATTATCCATGCTCACTTATTAGGGAGGACGGTGTCCTCTTCACCTGCTGAGAGGTCAGTGAGTGAGTCAGTCTTCCACATCCCCATCTTGAGACCTGTTTTCTTGGACTATCCTGATACCATTTGTGTTAATCCAGATACTACAAGAAAAAGACACTAAGGCCATGTCTTTAAACTTGCAAGAGTTGAAAAGAGGAAATGCTTAAGGGTAAGAGGTCTGAGGAGCCTAAAAGCTCTGTCAGACCACAGATGGAGGAGAGAGGAAAGAAAGTTCAGCAGGAAGCATCCTTGCAAGTCTGACCCTAAAATGAAAGAGAGAAGGAAGAATGTTAAAACCATGGAGGGCTGTCTCTAGAGCCTACGCTTTGCATTATAGGAACATAACATATAAAATATGAGTAGATCATGCTTTTCTCAACATTAGGGAAATAAGAATGAGCATGATAGTTGATCCAGTGCCTTTATAACAAAATATATATGCTTTCTCTAACTGAAGTTTAATCATTCCATAGTATTACCAATGTTTGCTTGTCTTTGCTCATTAACCTCCTCTCCATGTCTTGTAGTGTATTTTGAAAACTGTAATATTATTATTTTGCTAGTTAGATGAATGAAGATATAAAAAAAGTACATATTGTATAGGCACTATCTGATTCACTTGAGAATCAACTCATGTAGACATGACTATATTAATATTAATTTATAAATAAGATTTCATCTTAAATCTCTGACTAAGCCTGAAGTTTATCTTAATTGAAAATTTAGACTCAAAAAGTAGGTCAAAAAATAAGTCAAACTATAGGCTAGGAGAGGCATATCTGATAAAGACTGTTATCTAAAATATAAAAAGAGGCCAGATGTGATGACTCAAACCTGTAATCTCAACACTTTGGGAGGCCAAGGTGGGAGGATTGCTTGAGATCAGGGGTTCAAGACCAGCTGGGAAACCTAGGGAGACCTCATCTCTACAAAATATAAAAAATATATATTAGTTAGACATGATAGCATTTGCCTGTAGCCATAGCTGCTTGGGAGGCTGAGGAGGGAGGAACAGTTGAGCCCAGGGGGTCAAGGCTGCAGTGAGCTGTGATTGTGCCACCATGCTCTAGCCTGGGTGACAGAGTCACCTTGCCTCTAAAAATAAAAAAAAAATAATTTTAATTTTTTTAAAATCTGCTCATTTCAGATTTAGTAAAAAAACAAAAACAGGCCAGGCACAGTGGCTCACGCCTGTAGTCCCAGCACTTTGGGAGGCCGAGGCGGGCAGATCATGAGGTCAGGAGATCGAGACCATCCTGGCTAACACGGTGAAACCCCGTCTCTACTAAAAATACAGAAAATTAGCCAGGTGTGGTGGCGGGCACCTGTAGTCCCAGCTACTCGAGAGGCTGAGGAAGGAGAATGGCATGAACCTGGGAGGCAGAACTTGCAGTGAGCCGAGATCGCGCCACTGCACTCCAGCCTGGGTGACAGAGTGAGACTCTGTCTCAAAAACAAAAACAAAAACAAAAAACCAAAAGCAAAAACTTCCCAAAATAAAATATACCATGAACTCTTAAAATCCAACAATAAAAGAAAACCAATTGTTTAAATGGGCAAAAGCCCTGAATGTATACCTCATCAAATAAAATATTCAGATGGAAAATAAGCATAAGAAAAGATGCTTAACATCATATGCCATTAGGGAATTTCAAAACAACAATGAGGTACCGTACACACCTTTTCAAATGGCCCAAATCCAAGACACTGACTATACCAAGTGCTGATGGGGGTGTAGAACAAGAATATTCATTCATTGCTGCAAAATGGTTCAGCTATTTCTTACAAAACTTACCATACAATCCAGCAATTGGACCCATTGTTATTTAATCAAATAAGTTGAAAATTCATATCCACACAAAAACTTGTACATGAATATTTATAGCAGCTTTATTCATTATTGCCAAAACTTGAAAATAACCAAAATGCCAGTTAGTAAATTAACAGGTAAATGAACGGTGGCACACCCAGAAATTGGAAAACTATTTAGCACTGAAAATAAATGAGCTATCAAAACATGAAAAGACATGAAAACAATCTTAAATGCATGTTACTCAGTGAAGGAAGCCAGTCTGAAAAAGGCTACATACTTTATAATTCTAACTATATGACATTCTGGAAAAGGCAAACCTATAGAGTCAATGAAAAGATCAGTGGTTGCCAGAGGTTGTTGGGGAGGAATAAATAAGTAGGCAAAGCATAGACAACTTTTAAGTCATTAAAACTATTCTGTGTGATACTATAAAGGTAAATGCATGTTATTATACATTTGTCAAAGCCCATGAACTATACATCAAGAATGAGCCCTAATGAAAACTATGGACTTTGAATAATAATGACATGTCAGTGTAGGTTCATCAATTGTAAAAACAGGTACCACTACACTGTGGGATACTGATAGTGGAGAAGGCTTGTATGTGGCGGGGTTGGTGGGGTGTGGGGTGGTTATGCGAACTCTATGTTGTGCACTATTTTACTGTGAAACTGAACTGCTCTTAAAGTCTATTGAAGAAAAAGGAAATTTTCTAGTGGACTTCAGAGAAAGATGTTCATCCTTGATTAAAAAACGTGAGTAAGGATTTTTAAAAAGTCTGAAGTCTTGGTGTTACCTAAATTTCTGCTTTATTAATAGTCAGAAGAGGACTTTTGTTTTGATTTTTGTCCATGGTATTGGTGAGATAGATCAATTTTCTAATTGTCTGGTTTCTCACAAGATCTCCATTATCATCCTGTCTGTGTATTTATGGCAAATATTCTTCCACTTAGGAATCAGATCTATTAACTTCTGAGAAAAATCAATGCATTTTATATGATGGCTGTTGATGTGTCACCTTGAATAGTCTGAACCACAGTGCCAAGAAATCCCTCTTAAGTATGTTTAGGGTGGGTTCCCAGGGACTCAAGAGACTTGGAGAACTAAAGGGAGCAGCAGCCATTTTTAGCTACATATACCTTGTTCCAGTTATTCAGTCAAACACTGATCTATGTCTTTGTGAAGGAATTTTATGAATGAGATTAAATATTCTAATTGGTTGACTTTATTAAAAAGGGAGATTATCTTGTGTAGGCCTGATTTAATCCGTTGAAAGGTCTTTAAGTATGCTGAGGCCTTCTCTCAGTAGAGCCTCCCACTAGTGGACAACAAGCCTTAGCTCCTGCCTCTGCGCTTCTGGCCTGCTCATGATCTTCCCTTCCTGCCTGCCTGCCCAGCAGGCTTTGGGATCCTATAATTATATCAACAAATAGACATATAATTGCTCACATATATATATAATCTCCTACTGGGTCTGCTTCTCTGAACTCTGACTGATGCTTTTCTTTCACTGAATATCTAATATTTCATTGAAGTCTGAACTTCGATAAAATTCAGGATGGAAAAGTAGGGAGGGAAAAGTGAGATAAAAAATAGGATGGAGGGAGAAAAGAAGGAAGGGTGTTTTTATTATTGTACTTTTATGTTCAGATGTTTAAATACCTTTTTTAAAAAGGAATGCTTATTTTGTCTTTCAAATGATTATGTTCAACAACTTTTGACATCTTGTCTAAAATTGCATATTAACTATATGCTAGTAGTAGATATCAGTATTGAATCAATAACACTAGGAATATATGAAACAGCCACATTTCCCAGAGTGAACCCTTGGTTTTGTATCCGGTTTTGGATTACAGGCCAGAAATTTTCCTGCTAATAGGTTTATGCATGATAATTCTCCACAGTTTAGTGTAATTAGTACTTTCCTACAGCACATTCTCTTATAACCTACTCAATAGCATCCAAGCAAAATAGAATTTCTCTTTTAATTAGTGAACACTGGAATACCAATGTATTGGTCCATTTTCATGCCGCTGATAAAGACATACCCGAGACTCAGAAGAAAAAGAGGGTTAATTGGACTTACAGTTCCACACAGATGGGGAGGCCTAGAATCGTGGCAGGAGGTGAAAGGCACTTCTTACATGGTGGTGGCAAGAGAAAATGAGGAAGATACAAAAGCAGAAACCCCTGATAAAACCATAAGATCTTGTGAGACTTATTCACTACCAAGAGAACGGTATGGGGGAACCGCCCCCATGATTCAAATGATCTCCCACTGGGTCCCTCCCACAACACATGAAAATTATGGTAGTACAATTCAAGATGAGATTTGGGTGAGGACACAGCCAAACCATATCATTTCACCCCTGGCCCCTCCAAATCTCATGTCCTCACATTTCAAAACCAATCATGCCTTCCCAACAGTTCTCCAAAGTCTTAACTCATTTCAGCATAAACCCAAAACTCCACAGTCCAAAGTCTCATCTGAGACAAGGCAAGTCCCTTCTGCCTATCAGCCTACGAAATCAAAAGCAAGCTAGCTATTTCCTAGATACAATGGGGGTACAGGTATTGGGTAAATACAGTCATTCCAAATGGGAGAAATTGGCCAAAACAAAGGGGTTACAGGGCCCATACAAGTTTGAAATCCAGCAGGGTGGTCAAATTTTAGAGCTCCAAAATGGTCTCCTTTGGCTCCAGGTCTCACATCCAGGTCATAGTGATGCAAGAGGTGGGTTCCGATAGTCTCAAGGAGCTCTGCCCCTGTGGCTTTCTCCCAGCTGCTTTCATGGGCTGGCATTGAGTGTCTCCAGCTTTTCCAGGCCTATGATGCAAGCTGTAGGTGGATCTACCATTCTGAGGTCTGAAGGATGGTGGCCCTCTTCTCACAACTCCCCTAGGCAGTGCCCCAGTAGGGACTCTGTACTGGGGGCTCCAACCCCATATTTCCCTTCCACACTGCCCTAGCAGAGGTTCTCCATGAGGGATCCGCCCCTGCAGCAAACTTCTGCCTGGGCATCCAGGCATTTCCATGCATCTTCTGAAATCTATGTGGAGGTTCCCAAACCCCAAGTCTTGACTTCTGTGTATTCGCAGTCTCAACACCGTGTGGAAGCTGCCAAGGCTTGGGGCTTGTGCCCTCTGAAGCCAAGGCTCAAGCTCTACGTTGGCCCCTTTCAGCCATGGCTGGAGCAACTGGGACACAGGACACCAAGTTCCTAGGCTGCACACAGCATGGGGACCCTGGGCCCAGACCACAAAACCAATTTCTCCTAGGCCTCCAGGCCTGTGATGGGAGGGGCTGCCATGAAGTTCTCTGATATGCCCTGGAGACATTTTCCCCATTGTCTTGAGGATTAACATTTGACTCCTCGTTACTTACGCAAATTACTGCAGCCAGCTTGAATTTCTCCTCAAAAAATGGAATTTTCTTTTCTATCGCATTGTCAGAGTGCAGATTTCCCAAACTTTTATGCTTTGCTTCCCTTTTAAACTGAATACCTTTAACAGCACCCAAGTCCCCTTTTGAATGCCTTGCTGCTTAGAAATTTCTTCCACCAGGTACCCTAAATCATCCCTGTTGAGTTCAAAGTTTCACAAATCTCTAGGGCAGGGGCAAAATGCTGCCAGTCTCTTTGCTAAAACAGCAAGAGTTATCTTTGCTCCAGTTCCCAACAAGTTCCTCATCTCCATCTGAGACCACCTCAGCCTGGACCTTATTGTCCATATTGCTGTCAGGCTTTTGGTCAAAGCCATTCAACCAGTCTCTAGGAAGTTCCAAGCTTTCCCAGATTTTCCTCTCTTCTCCTGAGCCCTCCAGACTGTTTCAACCTCTGCCTGTTACCCAGGTCCAAAGTCGCTTCCACATTTTCAAGTCTTTTTTCAGCAACGCCCCCCTTACTGGTACCAATTTACTGTATTAGTCCATTTTCAAACTGCTGACACAGACATACCCGAGACTGGGAAGAAAAAGAGGTTTAATTGGACTTACAGTTCCATGTGGCTTGTGGAATCATGGCAGGAGGTGAAAGGCACTTCTTACATGGCAGTTGCAAAAGAAAATGAGAAAGATAGATACAAAAGCAGAAACCCCTGATAAAACCATTAGATCTTGTGACACTTATTCATTACCATGAGAACGGTATGGGGGAAACTGGTCCCATGATTCAAATTATCTCCCACTGGGTCCCTCCCATAACACATGGGAATTACAGGAGTAAAACGCAAGATGAGATTTGGGTGGGGACGCAGCCAAACCATATCAACCAACTCTCCAATCAAAATAATAAACAAAAAATAAGTTTTTATTTAAAATAGTGAAGTAGTAAAGTTTTATATTTATCTCAGAAAACATATACTATAAAATCATTTTTAACTTTTGCTTTTTATAGATTTATAATTTCAAGCTATATTAAATGCATGCAGAAAATATGCTAAACATCACAAATTTGGAAGAAAAATAGTTGATTTTGCAATCTGCAAGAATTAATATAGAATTCATTTGCTTAGCTGGGCACGGTGGTGCATGCCTATAGTCCCAGCTACTTGGGAGGCTGAGGTGGAAGGATTGCTTGAGCCTGAGAGGTAAAGGCTTCAGTGAGCCGAGATCACACTACTGCCCTCCAGCCTAGGCAGTAGGGTGAGACTCTGCCTCAAAATAATAATAATAATAATAATAATAATAATAATAATCCATCTGCTTATTGACTTTCTAACTAAGCAATGAGGGAGAGGGAGATAGTGGTTTCTTTTTTACACAGGTTAAGCATCTCTAATCCAAAATCCAATATCAAATGCCCCGAAATCTGAAATTACCTGAATGCTGACCTGATGCCACAATTGTAAAGTTCCATGCCTGACCTTCTGTGACAGGTCACAGTCTAAGCACAGGCACACAATGTAGTTTATTCAGTGTCCCCAAGATAAAAAAGACTCTCCCAGCCCCTTCAATGATGATGTATCTTTTTTTTGCGCAGGCCCAGATTCCCCCATCTAAGCATGCTCTCAAAGGGAAATAAAATGGCATGTGTGCAGGCCATATTGGCCAATGGCAAGTTTCCACTGTGTTACTCTGTTCCTGAATCACTATAAAGAAATACCTGAGACTGGGTAATTTATAAAGAAGAGGTTTAATTGGCTCATATTCTGCAGGCTGTACAAGAGTGGCACCAGCATCAGCTCAGCTTCTGATGAGGCGTTAGGAAGCTTTTACTCATGGTAACAGTTGAAGTGGGAACAGACACATCACATGGTGAGAGAGAGAGCAAGAGAGAGAGAAGTGGGAGGTCCCAGACTTTTAAACAACCAGGTCTTATGTGAACTAACTGAGCAAGAACTCTCATCACCAAGCAGATAGTGCTAAACCGTTCATAAGGGATTTGTCCTCGTGATTCAATCACTTCCTACCAGACCCCCACCTCCAATATTGGGAATCACATTTCAACTTGAGAGTTGGAGGGGAAAATACTGAAATTATATCACCATGATGACCCACATGGGGCAAAGACCTATAAGCATTTCTCTGTGGATTTTTGTTCATTTTGTTGGCATATTCTTTGTTCTGTGGTGTAAAGATATTGTTGAAAACATCAAAAAGGCCCACAGATACCCCATGGGTAACAGTGATAAGAAAAAGAGGAAGCATTTATGTTTATCTGTAGCACAGAAAGTCAAGCTGCTGGAGAAACTCAACAGTAGTGTGAGTATGAAACATCTCACAGAAGCGTGTGGTGGTGGAATGACCACCATATATGACCTGAAGATAAACTTTTGAAGTTCTACCCTGAAAGTGACAAACAGCCATTAAAGGAAAACACTACACACAGCTAAAAATAAGGATCTGAATCATGTATTGAAAGTGCAGATCCATCAGCGTCACAGTGAACACATGACACTTAATGATATGCTGATCATGAAACAAGCAAAGATCTATCATGATGAACTGATAAAGGGAAGTATGAACGTTCAATAGGCTGGCTGTAGAAGTTTTTAAAAAAGACATAGCATTAAATTTTTAAAGATCTGCGGTAACAAAGCATCTACCGATCTTGAAATAGAGGAGAAATTTATTGACAAATTTGCCAGGGTCATTGCTGATGAAATTTTGACTCCATGTCAAGTCTATAATGCTGATGAAATATCACTGTTTTGGTGTTATTGCCCCAGGAAGACACTGACTACAGCTGGTGAGACAACCTACAGTAATGAAGAATGCCAATAACAGAATAACTGTGTTGGGATATGCCAATGCAGCAGGCATTGCATAAGTGTAACTTGCCATGATAGACAAAAGCTTGTGTACTCAGTTTTCCAGGAGTCCATTATTATGCTAACAAAAAGGCGTGGATCTCCAGGGATATCTTTTCTGATTGATTTCTCAAACATGTTTTACCAGTGGCTCATACATACTGCAAGGAAGCTAGATTGGATGGTGACTGCAAAATTTTGTTCTTTCTTGACAACTGTTAATCTTCCAGTGAACATTCTATCAAGACTAATGTTAATGTCACGTGCTTCCCCCAAATGGTACTTTATTAATTCAGCCATATGACGAGGGTATCCTTAGATCAGTGAAAAGTAAATATAGCAACACTTTCTTGACAGCATGCTAGCAGCAGTGAACAGAGGCCTAGGTGTGGAAAGTTTTCAAAAGGAGTTTACCACAAAGGATACCATATACGCTGTTGCGAACACTTGGAACACAGGTTCTAAAGATACAGTTGTGCATCCCCAGCACAATCTTTGGCCTACAACTATGTTCATTGATGACGATGAACAAGGTAGTGAATTTGAAGGATTCCGTATATCGAGTGAGAAAAATATGACGTCAGACATACTTACATATGCAAAAAACTTACCTTCAAAGTGTTAGTAAGCTGGAGGAAGGGGATAACAAAGTTTTTAACATCAATAATAAAGCTCCAGTTGTTCATTCATTGACTGGTGAGGTAGCTGAAATGGTCCTGAATCAAGGTGATTATGACACTAGTGACAATGAAGATGACATTGTTAATACTGCAGAAAGAGTGCCTATAGACAACATGGTGAAAATGTGCGATGGGTTTATTGAAGGACTAGAGCAGTGTGCATTCATAACAAAACAGGAAATTGTGTCAGTTTATAAAATCAAAGGGAGACTCCTGAGACAAAAATCCTGGATAATAAGGCAGATAACTGGAGGAAACATTTAAAACTCTATCCAGCAGAATGTCTCCTCAACTGTAAAGGACCCAGTTTCTGGTCCCTCAACTGCTTCTGACATTTCTTCTTACCTACAATAAATAAATAAATAAATAAATAAATAAATAAATAAATAAATAAATAAAATGCAATTTAAAGTAACCTTTTAATCAAAACACAGCATTGTAGGTAGAGACTGAAAGGCTGCCATTGTTTATTGTTGCTGTTGTGTAAGAGCTGAAACAGGTGTTCTGGTGACACTACTCTGCTTCTTAGTTACTCTGAACACATTATTTTTTCACTGTATTAATGGTATGTCCTATTTTTCACTGTTATGTGTGAATAAGTGTAAGAGAATGATTGCTTATCAGTAGTTTATAAATTTAGTCAAGAATGGTGGTGATTGCCAAGGAACCACAGATTATCCTCATGAGTGACTGAGAAAGGGACCCCGTCACTTTCTGATGGTTCAGTGTACACAAACTTTGTTTCATGCACAAAAATATTGAAAATATTTTATAAAATTACCTTCAGATTATGTGTATAAAGCACATGTGAAATATAAAAAAAAATTGTGTTTAGACTTGAGTTCTGTCCCCACGATATCTCATTATGTATATGCAAGTATTCCCAAAGCCAAAATTTGAAACACTTCTCATCCTAAGTATTTTAGATAAGAAATAACCTGTATTTCTTAGGTTGTTAGCTGTATTTTGCGGTGTGTCTTTTAAAAATCAAGTATACATGATATGATCTGGTACTCTAAGATAATATTAGAATTTAAGACAATTTGAGACTCAATTCATCCCTTTCTCTTTAGAAAGCATAAAAAATTATAATCAAATGCCTACAAGATAAGGAATCTCAAAACTTTAACTCTCTTTTTTATATCTCAAGAGAAAATAAAGGAAACAAAAGTGACATCTAATAAGATTACACAGCAAAATCCAAGTTAATGATGCCTTCACTAACAGTTCTTTTTTCCACTCCTAGTTTTATTCTTTTATTTAAAAACAATATCTGGCTTATCAAAGTGGTTAGGACAGATTTCTTGTCACACGATTATTTAGAAATTATAAAGCAAGAAACAGAAAACCATAGTTAATTGAACAGAATAAATATATGGAAATGTTTTAAAACTATTCTTAAATGTCATGAAAAGCTGTTTGAAAATATATTTTCCTTTTAAAGAAAATTGGTAGAAAAGTTAATCAAAATATTTCTAATAAATTTGGCTCATCAGCATCCCTTTTTAAAACAACACACACACACTGATATGATTTGGCTGTGTTCCCACCCAAATCTCATCCTGAACTGTAGTTCCCATAATCCCCACATATTGTGGGAGGGACCCAGTGGGAGGTAATTGAACCATGGGATTGGTTACCTCCATGCTGTTCTTATGATAGTGAGTGAGTTCTCATGAGATCTGATGGTTTCATAAGGGGTTTCCCCCCTAACTTCACTCGGCACATCTCCTCGCTGCCACCACGTGAAGAAGGACATGCTTGCTTCCCCTTCTGCCATGATTGTAAAATTCCTAAGGCCTCCCCAGCCCTGAAGAACTATGAGTCAATTAAATGTCTTTCCTTTATAAATTACCCAGTCTGGGGTATGTCCTTATAGCTGTGTGAAAATTGACTAATACAGTAAATTGGAACTGAAAGTGGGTTGCTGCTGTAAAGATACTGGAAATTGTGGAAGCAACTTTGGAATTGGGTAACAGGCAGAGGTTGGAACAGTTCGGAGGGCTCAGAAGATATGAAAACATGGGAAAGTTTGCAACTTCCTAGAGACTTGGAGAGCTCAGAAGACAGGAAGATATAGGAAAGTTTGGAACTTCCTAGAAACTTGTTGAATGGCTTTGACCAAAATGTGGATAGTGATATGGACAATAATGTCCAGGCTGAGGTGGTCTCAGATGGAGATGAGAAACTTGTTGGGAACTGGAGTAAAGGTCACTCTTGCTATGCATTCAAGATCTGACTTCGGTGTTGTTAAATGTATTCAGTTTTATATTCACAAAGATATGGTTTGGAATTGGAATTTATGTTTAAAAGGGAAGCAGAGCATAGAAGTTTGGAAAATTTGCAGCTGAGAATGCCATAGAAAAGATAACCCATTTTGTAAGCAGAAATTCAAGTCAGCTGCAGAAATTTGCATAAATTATGAGGAGCCAAATGTTAATTACGAAAACAATGGGGAAAATGTCTCCAGGGCATGTCAGAGGTCTTCATGACAGCCCCTCCTATCACAAGCCAGGAGGTCTAGGAGGAAAAATGGTTTTGTGGGCCGAGCTGAGGGTCTTGCTGCTTTGTGCAGTCTCCGGACTTGATGCCCTGCATCCCAGCTGTGGCTAAAATGGGCCAGTGTACAGCTCAGGCCATTGCTTCAGAGGGTGCCAACCCCAAGCCTTGGCAGCTCCTACATGGTGTTGAGCCTGCAGGTGCATGGAAGTCAAGAATTGAGGTTTGGGAACCTCCGCCTAGGTTTCAGAGGATGTATGGAAATGCCTGGATTTCCAGGCAGGGGTGTGCTTCAGGGGTGATCCCTTTATGGAGAAACTCTGCTAGGGCAATGTGGAAGGGAAATGTGGGATGGGAGCCTCCAAATAGAGTCCCTACTGGGGCACTGCCTAGTGGAGCTGTGGGAAGAGGCCCACCATCCTCCAAACCTCAGAATTGTAGATCTGCTGACAGCTTGCACTGTAGAGGTAGAAAAACCACAGATACTCAATGCAAGCCCATGAAAGCAGCCAGGAGGGGAGCTGTACATTACAAAGCCACAGGGGCAGAGCTGTCCAGGGCTGTGGGATCCCACCTCTTGCATCAGCATGACCGGGATGTGAGACATGGAGTCCAAGGAGATCATTTTGGAACTGTAAAGTTTAATGACTGCCCTATTGGATTTCAGACTTGCATGGAGCCTGTGGCCCCTTTATTTTGGCCAATTTCTTCCATTTGGGATGGGTGTATTTACCCAATGCCTGTACCCTCATTGTATCTAGGAAGTAACTAACTTGCTTTTGATTTCATAGGCCCATAGGCAGAAGGGACTTGCCTTGTCTCAGATGAGACTTTGGATTTGGACTTTTGAGTTAATTCTGAAATGAGTTAAAACTTTGGGGGACAGTTGGGAAAGCATGATTGTGTTTTGAAATGTGAGGACATGAGATTTGGAAGAGACCAGGGCAAAATGATATGGTTGGCTGTATTCTCATCCAAATTTCATCTTGAACTGTAGTTCCCATAATCCCCATGTGTCTTGAGAGCTACCCAGTGGGAGGCAATTGTATCATAATGGTAGTTACCTCCATGCTGTTCTTGTGATAGTGAATGAGTTCTCATGAGATCTGATGGTTTAATAAGGGGCTTTTCCTTCCCTTCACTCTGCACTTCTCCTCACTGCTGCCATGTGAAGAAGGATGGCTTCGCTTCCCTTTCTGCCATGATTATAAGTTTCCTGAGGCCTCCTCAGCCTTGTGAAACTGTGAGTCTATTAAATCTCTTTCCCTTATAAATTACAAAGTCTCAGGTATGTCCTTATAGTAGCATGAGTATGGACGAATACACACACAAACACATGCACACACCCACATGCACACAAGCTGTTTGACTTATGTTCTTAGAAATAGGTTCTTAGAAATAGGTTTAAAAATAAAGATTTGCTGACAGGTAATAATTTCAGTTTCTGAAAGACTAGATTTAGATTGGAAACTCCAAATTCTTGACATTTGAATTGCATCTCAACCACTATTCTAAGTTAAAATTGTGCAATGCTGTTTTTAAGATGATTTGGTATCTTTGTTGATATATTTTTTAAATCACATAAACCAAAATATAATTAAAATTTAAAAATAATTAAAGTTATTCCAAGTGATTAACCACATAGCTATAAATTACAATATAAAATTAAGGTATCTGATTTAGAGTAAAGTCAAATAACAAACCAACTTTGTCAGTTAGAGGTTTTAAAAGTAATAACTTTAAGTATCCAAGGTGATCTTCTAAGTTATACCTTTTTTTTAAAAGCTTTATGAAACTTATTTGGATTAAGACAAGTTGCATTGGTAATTCAATACAATCTATACTTAAGAGAATTTAAAATGTTTATTATTCCATTCTTTTTTGTTATTATTATACTTTAAGTTCTGGGGTACATGTGCAGAATGTGCAGGTTTGTTACATAGGTATATAGGTGTCATGGTATATAGGTGTCATATACAGGTGTCATAGGTATATTGGTGTCACAAAGGTATATACGTGTCATGGTGGTTTGCTGCACCCATCAACCTGTCCCCTACATTAGGTATTTTCCTAATGCTATCCCTCCCCTAGCCCCCCAAGGCACCCACCGACAGGCCCCATTGTGTGATTTTTTCCCTCCCTGTGTTCTCATTGTTCAACTCCTTTTTATGAGTGAGAACACGCGGTGTTTGGTTTTCTGTTCTTGTGTTAGTTTGCTGAGAATGATGGTTCCAGCTTCATCCATGTCCCTGCAAAGGACATGAACTCATCCTTTTTTATGGCTGCATAGTGTTCCGTGGTGTATATGTGCCACATTTTCTTTATCCAGTCTATCATTGATGGACATTTGGGTTGGTTCCAAGTCTTTGCTATTGTGAACAGTGCTGCAATAAACATATGTGTGCATGTGTCTTTATAGTAGAACGATTTATAATCCTTTGGGTATATACCCAGTAATGGGATTGCTGGGTCAAACGGTATTTCTAGTTCTAGATTCTTGAGGAGTCACCACACTGTCTTCCACAATGGTTGAACTAATTTACACTCCCACCAACAGTGTAAAAGTGTTCCTATTTCTCCACATCCTCTCCAGCATCTGTTGTTTCCTGACTTTTTAATGATCACCATTCTAACTGGCATGAGATGGTATCTCACTGTGGTTTTGATTTGCATTTTTCTAATGACCAGTGCATAAATCAGCATTAGTTGTTTATAACAGGGATTATAATAGTAATATCTGGATTCTACATGAAATTAATTTTGTAAAATGGGTAGTAATACAAATTATTTTAGTGCTCTTCAGAGCATCAAAAGAACAGCAATGTTGGAAAAATTTTTGGGAGAAAAACATCTCATTTTTTTAGTGAACTACATAAACAGAGAATTATGTGTCTACAGACTCTCTGAGTCCCACTGTTGTTTGAATCCTACCGTGATGTCAAAGTATGGTTTTCAAAGGTTAAAAGGTGACTTTAATGTAAAAATAAGCACACATGCCCAAAATCTATTTAACACTTTAGTGAACGAGGAGGGTGAAGCTGTTTGCAACAAAGTATAGAAGAAACAAAACTATTTATAGTGACTGAATAAAAGAGTGGTTGTAACATCATACACAAGACTAAATAATGTCTTATATGACAGAAGAAGAAAGAGAAGGAAAAGGAGGAGTAATGGTGGGTTTTAGACACCAATTTCATGTCTGCAGGAGAAAAATTATTAGCATTGCTATCAATATTAGACATGCTGACATCTACCCTTTGTGAGATGTAAAATAGCCTAATCAATAGTAAGTAGTAATTCAATACAAGGGATCATAATCAGGTAATTCTTGAGTGGGCTTGTTAGACAATGCTTCAGTATGACAGTCTCCCTTTGTGATCCTAAATAAACTCTGAAGATTATTCTTGATTAAAAATATAAGTTTGTCCGAGTATTTTGTCAAGTTACAGACATAGAACCAAAGACATTACATAGCTTTTGAATAGTCTGCTTCACAATTGTTTTGTTTTAAATAACTCTTATTTGTTCTTCTATTCTGAGGGTAGGGGAAAAAAGACATTTGTTTTTATCAGGTTACATATGTACTACTTACTCATGTGTAAGATTTCTACCATTTTAAGGTCCCAGAATCTGCTAAGTGTCAGATCAGCAAGGAATTGATATTTTATGCCACCTATGAGTCTGTGATCTTGTAATCTAAATGAGGTAGCAGACCAGTTTCCTGGGAGAGCTTTTTAGACTTTGATTCCACATCTGAGTTACAGCACTTGTTCATGAATGAAGGGCTTATAGTTCTGATTAAATTGGATTTATTCTCAAATATCAGAAGATTGTCTTGTACATGATCTTGGCTGTACAATTAATTTGTGCAATGAAACTCCAATTAAAAAAGGTTCCTATTGAAGCTTGAAAATAACAACCTTGTCATTAAAATTGAAAGGATGTAGTAAAACCATTTTTTGCGAAGTAGTAAAGAAAATACTCTTTAAAATGTGTTTCAGTCTGCAAAAGCATAATCTAATAAGTTGAGGCTTAAAGATATGCTAATGATAAGGGGCTGCTTCATATAACCATCATACATATCGATAATATTGCAGACAAAACAACACACACCTGGACACACAATAGATTTTATTCATCAGTTTATTTAATACTATGCAATTAATTATTGTCCCTCTTGATCTTGGGTCAGTAGTGTGCTTTCATAAATTTGGTGGCTTATGGAATTAAAAAAAAAAACAAACTACTGACTCAATTGTCAGGTATTGTCTTTATAGTCATCTAAGTGATATCACCTTAAGTTCCAAAGCCTGTACTTTTGAGTCTATTCCTCAGGTACAAATAATTTAAAAACATATGATACATGTCCTTCTGGGAGATTCTGCGACTGTTTTACTTTCTTGAAGAACAAATCTCTGGCCTACAGCCGAGCCTTCCGATAAGTATGAAAGAAAAGCATAAGCTACCTATTGATGATGTAACTGAAAGGCTGGGTTTAATTTATTGAGTAACCATCACTATCAGAATGGAGAAGAGGAATATTTTCCATTAAGGTGCATACATAACTGTGTCATGAAAATTTCATCAGTTTCCCCTGATGGTTGAGTAAGATATGCTTTTATTTTTTAATAGAGAGATGCTCCTTCCTCCTCACTTCATCTCCTTAGAGTGTCTTCTTGAAAGTATTACTGTTTTGACAAAAGGCCCAATCTTTTGACTTTACAATGCAAGGTTTTGGCCTTCTGACCCTTGAAACTATAAACCCTTGCCTTCAGAATTAGTTCAGTGGCTCTCTCAAGGTATACATGACATAATCACAGGTATAGCAGTTAAGTCTTAAGACATGAAAAGTTTTAATTGTCTATTTTTCAACTTTACCATATAATATGTCTCAAATTCTGTCCAGACTTTGTAGACACTTTTGGGCTACCTTTACACACATGTAAATCTGAAATGCTGATTCACTGGTACCTTTTGTTTTTCCTCTCTTTTCAATATTGGTATCAAAGGTCTTTGATTGGCTCCCTAAGAGTTTTTAGGCCTTTTGATGTTGCTCTATGAAGGATAAGATGTTACCATATTTACAAGCTAACAAATTAGCCTGCCAAAGTTCCAGGGTTGCTGATAGAAGACTCAAGACTTCTGGGTCAGAAATAAAGGACTGTTTCTTACTCACAACAAAGCAAGCAGAATGATCTGAGCCAGCAGTTTTAGTGAGATGGGATTTTTCTTCTTAAAATGCAAGCACATTTAAAAATATTAGAAGTTTTGTCTTTGTTTTCTGAGAATATTAGAATTATGTCTGTGTTAATTACTTTCTTTTTTATTTCTTTTCTTTTTCCTTTTTTCTTTCTTTTGAGACAGTTTCACTCTTGTTGCCCAGGCTGGAATGCAGTGGCATGATCTTGGCTCACTGCAACCTCCACCTCCCAGGTTCAAGTGATTCTCCTGCCTCAGCCTCCAGAGTAGCTGGGATTACAGGCATGCACCACCCTGCCTGGCTAATTTTGTATTTTTAGTAGAGACAGGGTTTCTCCATGTTGGCCAGGTTGGTCTCGAAATCCTGACTTTAGATGATCTGCCCACCTCGGCCTCCTAATGTGCTGGGATTACAGGCATGAGCCACTGTGCCTGGCCTGTTACTTATTGTATAAGCACAAACCTCATTTATTTTTAGAGGCCTTGTATTTAATATATTAATACCCTCTAGAGTAAGAAAATATTTCATATGTAATGAAAGGTCAAGGATTTTACCAATTATAGACAGACACACGAGACTTTGTAGCCTCAGTCCATAACATTAGATACAGGTCAAAATTCAACAATACACACACATGTACACACACACACACACACACACACATATCACTGGTCCAAATTCCAAGGTACTTTTCTTCTTTCTAATGAGCATGAAATATTTTCTTAATTGATTTACACTTACACATAGATAAGTATGTATCAACAATTAATTAGCAATTTCCTCTGTTATCTATATTCAATTCCCTGATGTTACCAAAGTGTTGTATAACTCCAAACTTTACAAATTGAATGACTTTGTCAGACATGGAATTGTAAGATGTTTCCTATTTATGAAGTAAAAATTCAATATTGAAATCTACACTGAACACAGTCTCCAGTCTGACAAACACCACTAGTTTGTTCATAAGAATATAAATAGAGACTATTGGGGTAGAGCAAGATGACAAAATGGAAGGTCCTACCAATCACCTCCACTGCAAGGATACCAATTTGACAACTATCTACACCAAAAAAAAGCATGTTCATAAAAACCAAAAATCAAAGGAGCACTCCCAGTACCTAATTTTAACTTCATGTTACTGAAAGAGGCACTAATGAGGTCGAAAAACACAGTCTTGCATTGCTTATGCCACTCCTCTTCCATCCCCCAGCAGCGGCAGCATGGTGTAATATGGGTGGTAGTTTTGGTGCAGAGAGCATTTTGGTGCACTGGGGAGAAGGGAAATGGCAGCACACACATTGGATTTATGTAGTGCAGATGTTCTCAATCTTTGCTGCATGTAGAATTACCTGGAGAGCTTTTTACAAAAATATTCATGCTTTGGACACACCATACTGCATAAATCAGAGTTGCTGAGGATAGGTCTCAAGTATCAGTATTTCCCAAAACTTCTTCACATAGTTAAATGTACAGCCAATGTTTAGAAATACTGATACAGTGAGGGTTTCAGCTTCTAGGCATCCGTATATTTGTCTTCATATACTTTAAATCTAAAACAAATTGCTACTATGTCATTTTTTAAAAATAAGAGGCTTAAAATACATTCACAAAATTTTTATTTCACTATTTTTAAAAGAAATAAATATGTTCTGCTAATATTTGGGAAACTATAGCTAAAATATATCTTGGCAGAGTATAAGGGCATGTTCCACATGCTGGTCTGGGCGTATAGTAAACTAGACTCCCATATTGGTTTAAGCCAATGGCTTTAATGTGTGATGGTGGGTGCAAGTGTGTAGGTGAGGGTAGGAAGAGGATGCAGGCTAATGTTATTTCAAAACTGAGAGCAGTTTTTCATATAAAAGGATGATATATCCTTTCTTAAGTAAAAAATTTGTTGTTGTTAATTGTCCTGCGGGTTATACAAAGGTACACTAACCATCTTATTCTGGGATGAGAAAGTTTAAGACAATAAAATGTTATTTTTTCAAGAACAAAAATGCAAAGGTTCATTTTATTCTGGGAAGAGTTTCCAGAAATCCTTCTCACACACACATTTTTTGGTGGATATCTAAGAGTGGTGTTCTGAATTCTTTGGTGGGGAGATATAGAGAGGGAGGTATGGTGATCCTTGAAATATGATAGCTCTGTGGAAGCACAGTTGAGAATTGTCTGAGGGTACCTGTGGAGTAGCCCAGTCTAAAATCTCTCATATACTCAATCTCATTTCAAGTTTTTTATTTTTTTGAATGTGTGTGCATATGCTTCTCACCAATGAAAATTTGGGTTTCTCTACACAAACCTTTAGTAAAATCTTGCTAAACCATGTGGGCTGGTCATGCCTGTGCTTTGCAGAGTTAGGGAATATTCTGGGTCCATGCTTGGAAAGCAGTGCCAAAGTGGATGGCAGCAACTGCCTTAGGAAAAAGTTCCCAGAAAGCAAGACAAGATGCAGAGTAGGATGGAGATGTGATCTGGCACAAGGAGCAAGGCATTGGTAGAGGAAGAACTAGAATAATTCTGGAACTGGAAAACATTCATCCGTGGTTCTAGGAATACCTAGGAAAAGAGTGTTCCAAGACCAGACATTCAGTTACTGAGGATTGATGCTATCTGAGGTAAAGTGAAGAGTGGCTCCTGATAGCTGAAGAAGAAGAGACAACTGGATTGTAATAGGAAAAAAACTACCTCAGCTTTATAAAAACAACTATTTATTCTATTAGTCAACAAGCATCCATTAATTGTATTAATTGCATATGTTGACAAATAATATATACATATATATATATATATATATATATATATATAAACTGGGCCAGCTATCAAAAATTTTCTTCAATGAGGCATGGCATTAAAATAATAAATACATAGTGAGGCACTTTGCCAGGCACTGTATAGATGCAGCTATTAATTATCTGCAATGGTAAGTCTTTGATGGGAAAATCAAAGACTTTTGTATTTTCAAAAATACAAAACAGATTATCCTATATGAGGTGTGCATTTTTGTTTTAGTTCTATAAAGTTTTTGCTTAATTGTCATTTTCACATGTAATATTTCCATTCTATTTCTGGATGCAATTAAATAAAGGAGATTTATTTTGAAGCTGATCCGTGGAGAATCCCTTTTAGCAGGATGAGAGCATAATGAGAGGAGGTTAAATAGCCAACACAGCCAGTGCAGCTGAGGATCATCAAAGATCAGCATAGGAAGGAAATTCAGGATATAGAAGCCATCTGGCCAGAGGTAATTTAGCAAATTCTCAAAAGGAAATCTAGCTTTTGTTAACTTTAGTTACAACACATAACAGAAATGTTTTAAACTCTCTTAATAAAATGAGTGATTCAAGATTCTGTGGGAGGATATCCTGTAATGCTGTCTTTTTAAACATATTGGGAATTTCCCATTCTCAAATATCCTTAGGTAAAACTAAAAATGAGCTATTGCATGCATATTCAGTCAGCATACACATTATGAGTACACTTTGTCTAGATGATATTTGGAAAATGAAATTATAACCAAAGTACTTATTGCATAGTTGAAGTTTTGTTGTTGATGATAATCCTATATAATATATGCTTATTTATATTCCCTTTGTTTTTGGTCTTTACCCTTGTTGTCCTCCCAAGGCCTCTCTTTTCTTGTATTTATCCCAGGCTGGTCCATGGTTGGAACTGACATTCTCATTAACATTTCTGGTAAAATGTGAGTAATTACCAAAGAAATTATAAAATTCAAGCATTCAATGTTATAGATTTTCATTCAATCTTTTAATTATATCTGAAGATGTAATGCAGTTTGGGTTTACAATTTGAAGACCTAAACCTTCTTGGGTTCCCTAAAATAATTACATTTTTTTCTCAACAAATATTCGCTGAGTACCTGTATGTACCAGACACTGTTTTACATACTGGAGATAAAGCAGTGGACAATAAAGAAGAAAACACGACATACTGCCCCTATGAAGCTTATAGCTAGTAAATGTCTGTATCTATATCTTTACATAAAAATATTGTAGTAAAAATCAAAATTTTTAATATAATACACAAGAATGAACACACACACACACACACACACACACACACACACACACACACCTGTATAACAGAAAAGGGGCATTGGTGGTCCTTGAATTGGGAATAAAAAAGAAGGTATGTATTAAAAAGGATTCCTGAGAAGTTGACAATTGAACAAAGACTTAAAGAATTTGTTTAATGTCACAGAATGCTGTTGTATGGGAATGCTAGAAGGGATTTGAACGATAGTTTGTTTTAATACATAAATTGATAGAATCCTAAAAAAAGCACACAGCTAGTTGATATAATGACATATAATCCTTCAGAGAATGGAAGCCTTCCCAGTAGTGGGAGGGTTAGAAATTAGTTATTTGATCTAAACCATCCATTCACTTGCTTTAAAGTAAATAGATACAGTTGTGGTTACTCATTGAGAATTCTAGATAAAATAACAAGTTTTAAAAATAGATACGTATGAGAGAAAGGGAAAGATGGCCAAATAGAAACCTCCACTGATTGCCACCTGCCATAGGAAAATCAAATTTATCAACGATCTATGCAAAAGAAAGCACCTTCATAAGAACTAAAAATCAGGTGAACAATCACAGCCCATAGTTTTAAATTCATATTGCTGAAAGAGGCACTGAAGAGGGTAGGAGAGACAGTCTTGAATCACCAATGCCCCTGCTTTCTCTTTACCCAGCAGCAGGCATATGGTGTGGAGAGAGAATCTATGTGCTTGGACCAGGGAAAGTGCAGCAGTTGTGATACTTTTCATTGAACTTAGCACTGCCCTGTCACGGTGGAGAGCAAAACTAGGATGAACTCAGCCAACACCCACTCATGAAGGGATCATTTAGATCAGCCCTAGGCAGAAAGAAATCCCACATCCCGGCATCAGAACTTGAGTTTTGACAAGCCTAGCCGCTGTGGGATAAAGTGCTCTGGGGCACTAAATAAACTTGTAAGGCAGTCTAGGCCACAAGGACTGCAACTTCTAGGCAAGTCCTGGTGCTGTGCTGGGCTTGGAGATAGTGGACTTGGGCAGCATTCTACCTAGTGAGACATAAGCTAGGTGGCTAAGGGACTGCTTGTGCTACCCTTGCCACAAACGCGGGCAGCACAGCTCACAGCAACAGTAACCCTTTCCTTCTGCTTGAGGAGAAGAAAAGGAAGAGTAAAGAGGACTTTGTCTTGCATCTCGATTACCAGCTCAGCCACGCTAGGATAAGGCACTGGGCAGAGTCGTGAGGTTCTCATTCTAGGACCTAACTCTTGGACAACATTTCTAGATACACCCTAGGCCAGAAGGGAATCCTCTGCCTTGAAGGGAAAGACCCAGTCCTGGCAGAACTCATCACCTGTTGACTAACAAGCCCTGAGGCCCTAAATAATCAGTGTTGATACCAAGGTAGTACAAGCCCTTAGGCCCTAAATAATCAGTGTTGATACCAAGGTGGATCTTGGATAAGACTCTGAGACATACTGCCTTCAGGTGAGACCTAGTACATTGCTAGATATAGTGGCTACCGTGAGACTCCTTTGGCTTGAGAAAAGCAGAGGGAAAAGTAAAGGAGACTTTGTCTGACACCTTAGGTACCACCTTGGCAACAGGGAGGTAGAGAATTAAGCAGGATCTTGGGGTCCCCAATTACAGGCCTTGCTTCTTAGATGATATTTCTGGATTTGCCCTGGGCTAGAAAGGAGCCTACTGCCCTGAAGGGAGAGTACCAGGCCTGGTAGCATTCACCATGAGCTGACAGAGGAGCCCTGGGGCTTAAATGAACATCTCTGGTAGCCTCGCAGTAGTCCCTGTGAGCCTACAGTGGTGGTGCCCACAGGGAGAGACCCCTCTGTCTGTGAAAAGGGAAGGGAAGAGTAAGAAGGACTTTGTCTCATGGTATGAGTTCCAGCTTGGCTGTAGTAGAAAAGGTACCAGGTAGATTTCTAAGGAGTTTTACTCCAATTCCTGGCTCCCAGATGGTAGAACCCACCCAACGCCAGAGGGAACTCACTACCCTAAAGGGAAGGACACAAGGCTGGCTGGCTTCTCCACATGATGTTTGTAGAGCCTAGGGCCTTGAGTAAGCCTATGAAATAGCCAGTAGTGGTTACAGTCGGCCTTGGGTGAGACTCACTGCTTCAGGCCTGATCCAGTGCTGTCCTAATGGTGGAGGCCATAGAAGTGCTTGTGTCCCCCTGCCCAAGTCCAGGAGGCTCAGCACAGAGAGAGAGACTTCATTCATTTGGGAGAAAGTAAGGGAAAAAGACAAGAGTCTCTGCCTGGTAACCCAGAGAATTCTTCTGGATTTTATCCAAGAACACCAAGGTGATACCTCTATGAGAGTACAAGAACCAAAGCATTACTGGGCTTGGGGTGCCCCCTAATGCAGAAACAGCTTAGATCACAACACCCACCTCCCTTCAAATACTTGGAAAGCCTTCCCAAGAGGAAGGGTACAAACAAGCCCAGACTATAAAGACTACAATAAATACCTAACGCTTCAATGCCCAGATGAAAACCCATAAGAATTACGACCATCCAGAAAAACATGACCTCACCAAACTAAATAAATATGGCAGCAGAGATCAATCCCAGAGAGAGAGAGATGTGACCTAACAGACAGATACTTCAAAAGTGCTGTTTAAGGAAACCCAAAGACATTCAAGATAACACAGAGAAGAAATTCAGAATTTTATCAGATAAATTTAACAAAGCAATTGAAATAATTGAAAAGAAGCAGAAATTCTGGAGTTGAAAAATGCAATTGATATACTAAAGAATATATCAGAGTCTCTAACCAGCAGAATTGATCAAGAAAGAAGAAAAGATTAGTGAGCTTGAAGACAATTTGAAAACACACAGTCAGAGGAAAAAAAAAGAAAAAGAAATTTAAAAATGAAATGTGCCTAGAAGATTTAGAAAATCACTTCAAAGGAATAAATCTAAGAGTTACTGGCTTTAAATAAGAGGCAGAAAGAGAGAGAGAGAGAGAATGAGAATATTCAAAGGGATAACAGAGAACTTTCCAAACCCAGAGAAAAATATTAATATTTAAGTACAAGAAGGTTGTAGAACACTAAGCAAATTTAACCTAAAAAAGACTACTTCAAGGTTTTTAATAATCGAACTTCTAAAAATAAAGGATAGAGAAAGGATCCTAAAAGAAGCAAGATAAAAGAAACAAGTAACATGCAATGGAGCTCTAATACACTTGGCAGCAGACTTTTCAGTGGAAACCTTACAGCTAGGAGAGTTTGAAATGACATATTTAAAGTGCTGAAGGAAAAACACTTTTACCCTAGAATAGTATATCCAGCAAAAAATATCCCTCTAACACGAAGAAGAAATAGAGACTTTCCCAGACAAACAAAAGCTGAGGGATTTCATCGACACCAGACCTGTCCTACAAAAAAAAAAAAAAAAAAAAAAAAAAAAAAGCTAACGAGAGTACCTCAATAAGAAAGAAAAGGATGTTAATGAACAATGAGGGGAGGGATAGCATTAGGAGATATACCTAATGCTAAATGATGAGTTAATGGGTGCAGCACACCAACACGGCACATGTATACATATGTAACAAACCTGCACATTGTGCACATGTACCCTAAAACTTAAAGAATAATAACAATAAAATAAAAATAAAATAAATGAACAATGAGAAATTACTTGAAGGTACAAAACTCACGGTTAATAATAAGTACTTATAAAAACACCGAGTATTATAACAATGTAATTGTGGATTGTAAACTCTTGTCTTAGGTAGAAAGACAAACAGGTTAATCAATCAAAAATAATAACTACAACAACTTTTCAAGACATAGACAAGTACAAGAAAACATAAAGGGAAACAACAATAAGTTAAAAAGCAATGGGATGAAGTTAAAGTGTAGAGTTTATTAGTTGTCTTTTTGCTTGTTTGTTTTTTATGTAAACAGTGTTAAGCTGCTATCAGTTTAAAATAATGGGTGATAATATAGTATTTGCAAGTCTCATGATCACTGCTAATCAAAAAGCAAACAACAGATACTAAAAAATAAAAAGTAAGAAATTAAAACATACCACCAGAGAAAATCACCTTCACTAAAAGGAAGACAGGAAGGAAGGAAAGAAAGAAGATAAGACTACAAAACAACCAGAAAATGAATAGCAAAATGGCAACAGTATGTACTTCTTTATCAATAATAATATTAAATTATAATCAACAATGGGCTAAACTATCTAATCAAAAGATACAGATTGGCTGAATGGATATAAAAACAAAATCCCATGATCTTTTGCCTACAAGAAACATACTTCATCTCTAAAGATACACATAAACTGAAAATAAAGGAATGGAAAAAGATATTTTAAACAAATGGAACCCAAAAAGAGCAAGCGTAGCTATACTTATATTAGACAAAAGAGATTTCAAGATAAAAACTATAAGAAGAGACAAAGAAAAAATCCCAATACAATAATAGCTGGAAACTTCACCCCACTTTCAGCATTGGACAGATTCTCCATACAGAAAAGCAACAAAGACACATCAGACTGAATCTGTATTGTAGACCAAATGGATCTAATAAATATTTACAGAACATTTCATCCAGTGGCTGTAGAAGACACATTCTACTCCTCCGTACAAGAATAGACCATATATTAGGTTAACAAAACAAGTTCTAAAACATTTTAAAAATTGAAATAATATCAAGCATCTTCTCTGACCACAGTGCAATAAAACTAGAATTCAATAAGGAGGAATTTCAGAAATTATACAAACACATGGAAATTAATATGTTTCTGAATGACCAGTGGGTCCGTAAAGAAATTAAGAAGGAAATTGAAAAATTTCCTGAAACAAATGATAATGGAAACACAACATAACAAAACCTATGGGATACAGTGAAAGCAGTACTAAGAGGGAAGTTTATAGCTGTAAGTGCCTACATCAAAAAAGAAGAAAAACTTCAAGTAAACAACCTAACAATGCATCTTAAAGAAACAGGGAAGCAAGAGCAAACCAAACCTAAAATTGGTAAAAGAAAAGAAATAACAAATATTAGGTCAGAAATAAATGAAATGAAGACAACCACACAAAATCAACAAAGTAAAAACTTTTTTTTGGAAAAGATAAATAAACAAATAAAAACAAACCTTTAGCTGGACTAAGAAAAAAAGAAGACCCAAATAAATGAAATCAGAGATGAAAAAGGAGACATCAAAACAGATACTGCTGAAATTCACACGTCACTAATGGTTACTGTGAGCAATTATTTATGCCAATAAATTTGAAAATCTAGAATAAATGGATAAATTCCTAGACATATACAAGCTACCAAGATTGAACCATGAAGAAATCCAAAACCTGAACAGACCAATAGCAAGTAGTGAGATCAAAGATGTAATAAAAAGTCTTCCAGCAAAGAAAAGCCCAGAACCCATGGCTTCATTGCTGAATTCTACCAAACAGTTAAAGAAAAACTAATACCAATTCTACCAAACACTTAAAGAAAAACTAATACCAATCCTACTCAAACTAAAAGATAGAGGAGGAAGTAATATGTCCAAATTCATTCAATGAGGCCAGTATTACCCTGATACCAAAAACAGACAAAGACACATCAAAAAAGAAAACTACAGGCTGATATTCCTCATCAATATTGATGTTTAAATCCTCAACGTAATACGAGCAATGTGAAATCAACAACACATTAAGAAAATAATTCATCATGACCAAGTGGGAATTATTCCAGGGATGCAAGCATGGTTCAACATATGCAAGTCAATCAGTGTGATACATCATATTAACAGAATGCAGGACAAAAACCGTATGATCATTTAAATTGATGCTGAAAAACTATTTAATAAAATTCAACATTCCTTCATTACAAAACTCTCAAAAAGTGGGTATAGAAGAAACATACCTAAACATAATAAAAGCCATACAGAACAGACCCACATTTAGTATCAAACTGAAGGGGGAGAAACTAAAAGCCTTTCCTCTAAGATCTGTAACATGACAAGGATGCCCTCTTTCACTGCTAGTTTTTACCCAATAGTACTGGAATGAATTTTCTGTCCCATTCTTCTAGCTTATATGATATGCTCTTTTGTACCTTAAAATTATTTCCATATTAATCCATATTAATCCATGCATAAAGTATTTCCTTGTTCTTTTTTATTTTTGGCAATTGCAAAATATTCCATTTTATGAACATACCATAATTTCTTTGATTTATTGATGGAAATTTAGGGTGTTTTCTTTATTTTCCTATTATAAATAATGTCACACTGACTAATCATGTGCATATGCAATTTTACCTGTGTAGTAGTATATGTCCAGGACAAATTTCTGGGAATAGAATTATGGTACCAAAGGGTATATATATTTGAATTTTGATCATTGCTGCCAACTAGCCTCCATAGTAGGGATTGTATAATTTACTCTCACTATAAACTCATGAGAGCTCCTCTCTCTACAGCCTTGCCAACACAGTGTATCTTGAATTTTAGCTTATCAGGTAAGTGCAAATTATATTATATTATATTATATTATATTATATATATAATTATATATTCTATATTATATTATAATATAATTTGCAGTAAGAGTTCTAAGGAGTTGTTGGTTAAGGCTTAGTAGAAATATGACTTCAGTTTGACCATAAAAAATGATTGAGACTTGAATAAACATAAAAGAGGAGACAGGGCATTTATGGAGCATAATAATATACAGAGCAGATGGTCAATGGAAGGAAGGGTGGAAGGAAGAAAACCATCTAAATATGCCATAGTGACAAAGAAGACAAAATTATAAAAGGCTTATTCAGGGAGGTCAGCAGGATACTCAGGGAAGACTATATCTGCCAGTGTTCTGGTCTTTGGATATTTTTAAATCATCAACTAGAACTTTTTAAAGTTCTAATTGAGACATAAGGAGCCATGAATTAATGGGAGGTGAGTTTTACGCTGAACAACCCTAAATTTTGCCCCACTTCTGTTTATTCTATTGATGGCACTGTATAATTATTATGCTCATTCTGCCTGTGTCTTTGATACCTTCAATTTTGATTCTACTTTATCCCCTTTTTTTTCATCTTGCTAATAAATATCATGAGAAGGGGACTATTTGTGGCCAGATTGGTGGCTGGCTACTGCAAACATCAATGACTGTTACATTTCCCAACACACAGTAGTTATTCACGTAGCCCAATGCCAGTATTGTTCTTATTCCATTCTTGGCCAGTTTTCAGCTGTGTCTTTGTTTGAGCTTTTCCACTTACCTAAAATGTCATCCTTTCTCTTCTGACCCTACCCAAAGCCTACTTAGCATTCGAGGACTAACAGTCAGTATACACACATTGATTAATACTCTTTTCTCCCATGCTTATGTGCCTTGTATAATTTTTTAGTATTCTATGCTTTCTCATCCTATAAACTGTTTTCCCTCCAACTACATAATACGTTTCTCATAATCAGAGATCATTTCTTATTTTTCACTTCCTGTTCAACACATGCTAGTTAGTCAAATGATTTATTGATTCTTTTACCCAATACTTATTGAGCACTGACTGTGTTCATTAAAGGGCAAATATATTTGCATAATGAATAAAATCCTTTACAACTCAGTCCTCAGTCTTCTTTTCAGCTCTCCTGATCTTCAACTTTTTATCTACCTTTAAGCTCTAGCCTTGATAAATTTCTCACCCAGTTTCTGACGTATCACAGGTTGTTATTACCACACTTTTCCATTTGCTGTTCCCTGTTCCCATGCCGCCTCCCCCCACATATTTATTAGGCCAGCATCAGTACCCCCTTAGTGCTTTGCTTATGCCTCTTACAACAGATAGGCCAGACGCTCTTGCATTTCACTAGACTGTGAGGTCCCAGAAACCTGTCTTATTCATACTTGCATACTCACAACACAGCGATCAGAGAGTGCAAAGAGGGTGTTGTATCAATTCAGGAGTTATTACCAACATAGAGAGGCAGAATTGAGGAGAAGAATCCTGTATTTTGAAATCTGGGGATAAAGAAGCTTTCAAGAAAAATTTATGGTGAATATGAATGAGAAGTCAAAAAGTGTGAAGAAAAATGAGAATAGATGAAAACCTTTGAATTTGACAAATAAGAGGCCATTAAAATACATGTGCAATAATAAAGTATTGCTACTGAAGAACTGAATATAGCTCATTTATTTAAAATTTTTGGCAATAAAAGGAAAGAGAGAAATACAAGAATTAAGTAAAGATGTCAACATTAGCAAAGGGAAAAATATTCTTAAGATAAGGGTGATGAATTTGTTGATTTTAACATCTTCACAAACTTTCATTAGTAGTTACTTTGCATGTATACTTTTTCCACACCTTTGAAGCAAGTAAGAAAATATTATTATATTGAGATAAATTATATAAGAAAAATAATACTTAAACATTGTCATTTGCTGCTATGCCACCTTTGTTTCTTAATATAACATAACATAACATAACATATCCTGGTCTGAGTTACTGTCATTCCACAGAGTTATGTTTATGAAGTGCTGCCTAATAAAATATTTCTTGTTTGTTTTAATTGTTCTCATTAAATTTAGCTCATTCTTCAACACATATCTTAAATTTCACCACCTCCATGAAGTCATCTTCATAAATACCTCTAGTTGGAATCCTTATGCAATCCTTCACACTACCATACTATTTATTTCCATTTCTTAGAGCATAAATAATGGAGTCACTAATCTCATTGTTTTTAAATTAATAGACTTTATTTTTAAAGCAGTTTTAGCCTTACAAAAAAATTAAACAGAAAGTACAGAGGTTCCCAAACATTTACTCTCCTTTTCATCTATTATTACCATCTTGTATTGGTGTAGTACATTTATTAAAATTGACGAATGAATATTAATACATTATCATTTACTAAAGTTCATAGTTTACATTAGCATTCACCCTTTGTGTTGTACAGTTTTATAGGTGTTACCCATGCATAATGTCATGTGTACACCATTACAGTATTATACAGAATGCTTTCACTTCTCCCCCGAAACTCCGCTGTGCTCTATCTCTTCACCCCTCCCTTTTTCCTAACCCCAGATCTTTTTTACCATCTGCATAGTTTTACCTTTTTCAGAATGTCATTGTCTTAGTCCAGTTTCTGCTGCTATATCAGAATACCATGGACTAGATAACTTAGAAATAAAAGAGATTTATTGGATCACAGTTCTAGAGTCTCAGGAGTGCAAGGGCATGATGCCAGCTCTGCTTGGCCATCTGGTGAGGGCCATTTTTTTTGCATCATTCTTTGGTGGAAAGTGAAAAGGCAAGTGAGCGCACAAGACAAAGAGAAAATGGGGGCTGAACTCATCCTGTTATCAGGAGCCCCCTCCTGAGATAACAAATCCACTCCCACAATAACAGCATTAATCCATTTATGAGAACAGGGTCCTCATGACCTAATCAGGTCTTAAAGGTCCTGCCTCTCAACATTGTTACAATGGGGATTAAGTTTCCAACACATAAACTTTGGGAGGTACATTGAAACCACAGCAGTCATATGGTTGGAATCATACAGTATGTAGCCTTTTCAGTCAGGCTGCTTTCACTAAGAAATGTGAATATAAGTTTTCTCCATGTCTTTTTGTGACTAGGTAGCTCTTTTCTTTTCATCACTGAATAATATTACCTTGCGTGGATGTATCACAATTTGTTTATCCATTCACCTATTGAAAGACATCTTGATTGCTTTCAAGTTTTAGCAATTATGAATAAAATTGGTATAAAGGGCCAGGCATGGTGGCTCATGCCTGTAATCTCAGCACTTTGGGAGGCCGAGGCGGACGGATCACGAGGTCAAGAGATCGAGACCACCCTGGCCAAAATGGTGAAAACCCGTCTCCACTAAAAATACAAAAATTAGCCGGGCGTGGTGGCAGGCGCCTGTAGTCCCAGCTACTCGGGAGGCTGAGGCAGGGGAATCACTTGCACCCGGGAGGCAGAGGTTGCAGTGAAATGAGATCGGCCACTGCACTCCAGCCTGAGCAACAGAGCCAGACTCCATCTCAATCAATAAATGCTATACATATCTGTGTGCAGGTTTTTGTTTGGATACAAGTTTTCAACTCATTTGGCTAAATACTTAGGAGTGTGATTGCTGGATCCTATGGTAAGACTATGTTTAGTTTCAGAAGAAACTGCCAAAGTCTCTTCCGAAGTGGCTGTACCATTTTCCATTCTCATCAGCAATGAATGAAAGGTCCTGTTCTTCAATGTCTTCACTAGCATTTAGTGCTATCAATATTCTCCATCTTAGCCATTCTAATAAATGTATAATGGTTTTCCATTGTTTTAATTTATAATTCTCTAGTGACATGATATTGAGCATATTTTCATATGCTTATTTGCCATCAGATATACTTCTTTGGTAAGATAATTGTTCAGATCTTCTTCCCACTTTTTAATTGGGTGGTTTTTTTTATTGTTGAGTTTAAAGGGTTTTTTTATATATGAATATAAGAACTTTATCAAATATGTGTTTTACAAATATTTTCTCCCATATGTGTCTTGTCTTTTTATTCTCTTAAACTTATATTTAATTATTATAATTGAGTATAAGGTCCTGTAGGGTGGGATTTTATCTTAGAAATGTTTTTGTTTAAATTTAATTAACTTGGCAAGTTGAAGTCACATCAGACTTCAACTTCTGCTGCTGTCACAGTTTCATCAGTAAAGTGTAGAACAGTTAAGTGCCCAGTTTTCAATGTTTGCCAATGGCTCAGCTATTCGAGGGTATATTTTAATATATAAAAAGATTATTTTTCCAAGTGTGTGTAAGTAAATAAGGGCTAATCATTTTAAGTTTGTAAATGACCAATATTTAACCTGCATGTAAAACTTCCTCATTATATAGTATACAAGATTAATATAATTCCTTCAGAGAAACCAAAAGAATTCTTAACTTTTAGCTTATCTTTTTTGTGGTTTTGATGGCTTCCAACAAAATTAGTGAAAATATCTTAACATTAATGTGACCTTTTCCAACAACCAAACTACTGAGTAAGTTTTTGTGGTACACAGAAAGTTACAGTTATTGGGGTAAAATTCCAGAAAGTAAATGTGAAGAAAAACATGATAAAGTCCCAACAGAAAAGACTGAAAAATGTTTCCCAAAATATCAGTCTTCTGGGATTTACTAACCAAATGAGAGTCCATCCAGTCTAGAAACTTGAAGTCACCTTCCTGAACAACTTGGATCGACCTTATCTTAAAAGTTATAAATTTAGTTATTAGTTTATTAGTCTCCTTTCCATTAACAAAATTAGTTTGTTAATTTCCTTTCCTCATGGTGTGGCATGAGCCAACTGGCAAATTATGTTTTTCCCTACCTTGAAAATGTACAAAAATAATTTGTATTGTATATTAGACTATACACTTTCTGTTTTGCTTTTAAAACATTTTCATTTTTTCCACAACCATGGTGGAATAGATAAGGCAGCCATTATTTCTCGTCACTTATCTCACCTATTAGATATCTCTGCCAGAAGGTTCCATGAATCTCAGATTCAACATGATCATTTTTCCCCTGTCCCCAGAATCTGTTATATTTTTGCATTCCCTTAATTAATGGCAGTAATATATATCCCGTTTTCTATGCTAGAATCTTCAAAGTTTTACTCACCTTCAAACCATCTTCTGATCTCTCTTTTCCTATCTCCAAGGCCATTCTCTATATTGCCTTCTAGTGTATAAATCTGATACCAGTCTTTAGCCTCAAACTTTTGGCTATTGCCCAATTACCTACATGAAGAAATGTAAACTCTTTTTAATGAAATATAAAGCCTTTCTTAAGCAGTCTTTGATAAATCTTTTCAAAGTCTTCTCCTCTAAACCAAAGTACAGTCTACATTCACTACATTAAACTCTCACAATTCCCAAACACAAATTGTTTCTTTGATTAATATCTGCTATTTTTCTCTCTTTTTCTTTCCACCTCAAATGTTTCCTTTTCTGCAAAAATTTTAAAGAATTTCTATGACATAATTTATATTTTCCTCTGTGTTCCCACATCATTTTATTCTATTGCATTGTAATTCCATTTGTTGTTTTCCACCTACACTTTCAGTTCCTTGAGAATGAGAACTAAGCCATTGAATTTTGTGTTTCCATCAGCTTTGCACAGTATCTAGCACAGGGTTTGCAGTGAAGAAAGGCTGAACAAATGAAAGACTGAACAAACTAATGAATGATTTGCCAACACTTTGTTTACAATATAAAAAAATTCTGCCCAAATAGAGAGGCTCTAGGATGAGTTATTTCTTATGAATACTCTATATTTATTAGTTTATTTACAAAATGCATATTATTAAGTACAAAATTCTTTGTTTTTTTTAAAAGTAGCAAAGATGTATAATACCTAAACACCACCTTCAGTGAGGAATATGGACTCTGGTAGGCAGATCCAGAAATAACAGACTCAAGTAGAAAGTAGTGGGTACTGTGGCAGAGGTTTGCAATTCTGGGAGTCGAAAGGAGGACAAAATTACTTTCAGCTTCATAAGAAAACATGCCATTTGCTTTACTTATTACACTATCAGTACAATTTAGACAACAGAGAGGGTAAGAAAACACATTTTGTAAAGCACGCAGCAGAAGCAAAGGCTGGAGATAAGAATGGTTAGATGAATTGGGCATGACCAGATTGTGAAGGACATTAAATGTCAGGCTAAGAAGTCTGACTTTTGTTCCATAAATCACAGGGAACTTTTAAGGTTTCTGGACAAAGATGTGACATGAATAAGTCTGTCCTTTAGGACAATTAATCTGGGATCAGCAGGTAAGAGGGACTGGAGGAGAAATAGACTAGTCATTGAGAGAACAAAATAGCAAAGTGTGAAGCACTCTTATTTGCAGCATTTTGATGTAATAGATACTTGTTGCTTTTGCCAGTAACCTCCATACTTTTTATCATCAGAACATTAGTGTTCTGTTCTCCAGAACAGAAATTCTGGAGTTTGTTTTAAATTAGCCAGAAAGCAGACTATATTTTGATGGACTGGGTGCTGCCATGATGTGGCAGTACTCAGTTGCTGGGACCTTCCTATTGCAACCTGAATATAGAGGCACTACAAAGCACATGGAGCCCATAGCTAGATCTTAGTGATATTTTACAAGTCCTAAATCAAGCTTTGCTTTTATATCTTTGGAGTCATGTTGGTTGAAGTCAGTTTGGGGTAGGTTTTCTGCAATCGAAAGAATTTTTAAACACCCATTTGTGTCACTAACAATCCATATCATTGCATGAGATGAGATTTTGTGGATGAGGCATTTGAGAAGTTTCTTTTCATCCTTCCATCTTAAAGAAAGAACTTAAAATAAAAATAGTTCAAGGTTTAGCCGTAGGCAACAGTGGTATTTAATTCAGTCTATTTCATGAATAACAGTGACTAATAGATAACAAATGATTAATGAAAGTAAAGAGTTGTGTTGAGTTAAATAACATGGTATGCATAAAACATTTGTAGGCTGTGAAACATAATACAAAAGTTAACTGTTAATACCATTTTTGTGTTGATCTAATATTTATTGCCTCACCCATTGCCCATTGGAATTTGAAAAGTCTTTCTGTACACTTCCTGTACACATTCGGTTTCTTCATTGTCATTACACTGACTTTCCTTGTTTGTCCTTCTACTGCTTAAAGTAAAAAAAGAATCAGGTAAAACCCATTATTTTTTTTCTTTAGAGAATAAAAATGAATTCATCTTTTCTTAAACCCTTAAGAAAACATCAACCTAACAATGGAGGCCTTCATTGCTGGGTGTTTTACTCATGATTTATCCTCTTCAAACCTTGGTTTTCTATTTGATTGGCAGTTTTAAAGCATTCTCCACCTTCATCTAACATTTCCCTATATTTTAAAAGTGATTTCAGCCGGGCGTGGTGGCTCATGCCTGTAATCCCAGCACTTTGGGAGGCCGAGGCGGGCGGATCACCAGGTCAGGAGATCGAGACCACCCTGGCTAACACGGTGAAACCCCATCTCTACTAAAAATACAACAAATTAGCCAGGCGTGGTGGCGGGCGCCTGTAGTCCCAGCTACTCGGGAGGCTGAGGCAGGAGAATGGCGTGAACCTGGGAGGCGGAGCTTGAAGTGAGCTGAGATTGCGCCACTGCACTCCAGCCTGGGTGACAGAGCAAGACTCCGTCTCAAAAAAAAAAAAAAAAAAAAGTGATTTCACTAACAAATAAAACATCTTCTAAGCCAACTAAAAAACTTCAATTTGAATTTTAATTTATACTTCACAAAAACACAGTTGCTGAGTGATACCAACAGTGAAAGTAGAGGTACATGGCAGAAAAGAAATAGGCTCAAAACAAGGATACAGCCGTTTATAAAACCTTATGTAAATATTCCTTTTGGATTAGTCAAAGCTCAGAGCCTTCATTCTTTGAAGTTTAAAATCGGCCAGATTTTTAAAATATATTTTTCAACTTGGGAAATGTATTTTTATTACACAGTTGAAATATTTTCTTTAAGCACGACTTGTCACATCTATTATTTAGCTTTAAAATCAGCACTTCCTTTCTCTGAAGGAATATTCCATTTCCTCATTTCCTGTCATCTCATTTATTTAAATAAAATTTTTTTTCGTCTGAGTCCCCTGAAACCTTTTAGAATGCCTTTTTTTTTAACCACTTGGAATAATCTTTTATAATATTTACCTATGTCCCAATTATATCTCCTTCACTTAATTGCTAGGGACTTTAAAAGGAACTATTAGTTTCTTCTTGTATATTACTGTACACTTTATTCCCTTCACTGCTTGCAATACTTATTCTTAATGCACGTGGAATAAAATGAAAGTGAATTGTTGATTTAGTTTATAATAGAATCCTCTAGCAGTTAGTTATTTTGTTTATAGCCTATTTTTGTCTCTCCTCATCTCCACCAACCCCATTAAAACACAAGCTCCAGTGGCCAGGGGTGGCTCACCCCTGTAATCCCAGCACTTTGGGAGGCTGAGGCGTGTGGATCACTTGAGGTCTGGAATTCGAGATCAGCCTGACCTAGTGAAACCCCCACCTCTACTAAAAATACAAAAATTAACTGGGGGTGGTGGCGTACACCTGTAGTCCCAGCTACTCAGGAGACTGAGACAGGAGAATTGCTTGAACCTGGGAGGCAGAGGTTGCAGTGAGACAAGATCGTGCCACTTCACTCCAGCCTAGGAGACAGAGTGAGATTCCATCTCCAAAAAAGAAAACAAGCTCCTTGAGGACGGGGGTCTTTTTCTATTTGTTATTTGTTTTACTAGAACACAGTTCACTCAAATATTTACTGAAGAACACATGATTGAATGAATAAACAATAGCGAATATAAACATTTGTCATTTTAAAAGCTGAAAGTCACTATGCCCTTTAATAAACAAAAACTGTAGTGTAATCTCTGTTTCTTATACTTACAACCCCAAAGCTGTTATCCAGAATACAAATTCTTTAGTAAAACTTGTAAGATGACATAGCCATAGGAAATCAAAGGAAAAGCTTTATTTTTATGCAACTTTATGCATCTGAGTTTACTCACTAAATGCTTTTCTTGATATTTCCTATCTAGTATCACCTGGTCCTGTTCCCTTATTCCTTCTTTATCTTTGTCATCACATCTTTCCTCTGTGATTCTTCTTAATTTTTTTTTTCAAGTGTACTAAATCACAGAGTGCAGATTGACCATCTCCTCACCAGCTTTTCTACACTTAGGGCAGTTGCCTGAGCGAGAGGCACTGTGAAGTGTTACAAGAGAAAGAGGGTAAAGAATAATGAAAGCCTGTGAATGGTGGAATATGAGCTGGGTTTGTTGTGAGCTGGAAAAAAAAAATGCACAGTTGACAAAAAGAAAACCCTCTTTCATGATAGCACACCAGGGCAAGGTCTCAATAATGAGAATGAAGCTTTTCATTTATGAGGGTGCTTTCTGAACTGTGGTGTTTATTTCTAGAGTGTCTTTTCCTAAAATCAGCTGATTGGATCCCCTTTATTTGACAAAACAAAATTTGTTCCCACAAATATATTTATATGTTGAAAATTTCAGAAAGAATTAGATATGTATGGACGGTCAAACTTAGACTTGTCTTAGCCATTTGAACAAGGATAACAATAAGAGACGTACTCCTTGAAAATGAATTTCAGCTAAATTGATTTCCTAAGTTATGTGTTGGAAACCATTTCATTGGAGTTATTTAAACCAACAGATGTTTCTATAACTTCTAAAATTCAACAGACATAAGATTTGCTGAAGGATCATGGCTAAATATAGATTCTAATACAGTCGGTTTTGTTTAGGGCCTGAGATTTTATATTTCTAATAAACTCCTAATAAGCTTCCAAGTGATTCCAATGATGCTGATGATTTGCATTTCATACTTTGAGTTACAAGTCTTTAGAAATGTTAGTTTTTTAAACATTTTTAAAAGGTGGTTTATTTTGCAATTCTTAATTATTTTATTTTGGTCTTTCTATTTTTTAAAAAGAAATACTTTCAATTATTTATTATGCTGCTTAACTAAAACACATGATGCATCTGATTAAATTTTAAACATTTATTCTTTTCGGATTTTTTTCTCACTAAACTAAAACGAAAAAAAAATAAATAAATAGTATAATATTCTAGAGTTGGATGAAAAGATGAGCATGTCTTACCTTTTTGTTTTACAGCCCCTCCACATAAAGACCAGGGAGTTTATGCCAGTTAGTTACTGCCTAAGCTAAGAGTAGACTTTTTCTCTTTCTGTCCTGTCTCCTAGTTTAGAGCACTTTCAGCAAGCCACGTTGCGTACAACAGACTCACTCAGTCTTACATTTTCCTAAATGTAGAGTGTTACAAATCTCTTTTCATTTTTCTCTTATCTCATTTTTACCAACATATTCTATTTCCCCTAAGGTAAAAAAGTTGGAACCAGGTTCAGTTTTTAGTTTGATTTGACTACCTAATGAGCTAAAAAATGTCCATGTTCAGCAACGTTGATTAGAAATGTTTTTCTACTAGATGTTCAGTTTTCAGAAACAGTTAAACCATACTGCTAATGAAATTTTAGAAACACCATTGGAGACTTTTGTCTCTAAAGTAGCCCCTTCATTGTAACTGAATATTTTCAGGTCAGTGGTTGGGGTAAAAGATGGAATTTAGAGAGATTAACTCAGTTTAGCATTCAAAATTGCTTTAAAGTAATGATGCTAAAAACATATACCTTTGAAAAAATATATGTTACCATATAAAAAAAATTTTCATGAGTTCTGGTTGCCTGGAAATTATAAAAATATTATTCAACAATGAATAGCAGTCCTAATTTTGTAAAGTAATATCTTCTCTAGCTTTGGTCTTCTATATAGCCATTTGTCTTTTGAGGCATAAAATGTCAGCCAGTTAGCAAAACATATCAACTTATAGATGTCGAAAAGTGCAAGCACACATTTTACTGAAGTTTACATTGAAGACATAGGAAACTATTTTATCATTAGATGTATGGTAATTTTTTTCACATCGAGAGAAAAATATTGTAATTTATTGACATAGTCGCAAAGAGTTACCTAAATATTTGCTAACAAAAGAGTGTTTTATTTGTATTTTTTAACCTACCTAATCTAGATGAGTCTGGCTTTCTTGCTAACAGTCTTTACTCTGTTGTCAAAGGGTATCTTCTTCACTCTGATCATATGATTCCCCTGTCTAGAATTTGTCAATGGTTCCCATAGTTTGAGTCCAAAGTTCTAAGTTCTTAGCTTCTTGGCACAATATAGCCTTTAATGTTGTGACTCCCACCTACCTCTCTCTAGGCTTATCTCCTGCTGTTCTAAGTCTGTCTGTAGTCATCTAATTATCCAGTGTTTAGTGGAGATATTCTGTAACCCAATTTTTACTTTTTCCAGTTACCCTCTCCAATCATAGTACGTCAGACTTCCCAACTCATTGAATAGTAGATCCCATTACAAAATATGAGTTCATTTACATCTTTGATACTTTTGATTATTTAAAATATCTCCATTTTAGAAGTCCAAGGTCACTTATTTTAAATCTCTTTTACTTCCCTCCCCTAGGGCCCATTGTTTTTGTGGTTTAGGGAGCTTGATTTGCTCTTTAACTCCTCTTCTCACTCCCTCACCTTAGAGTGAAAAGTGCAAGCCTGCCTCTAGGACACTTCCTTTCCCTCCTGTTTCCTGGCTCTAGCCCCTTCCCTCCTGTGCTGGGGTAGGGAGGAGCAAGGCTTTTGTAATTCGCTGTTGGTAGTTGCTGCTTTTCTGGGTAACAATGACAGGCCATTAAGGCCTCTCTGTTGTTGAAATCCAAATGCTTGAGTCCTTCAGCAGGCCCTCCCATGGGCCCTCTAACTTGACAGTTCCAAGAAGTGACAGCTGGCTGCACCTTGGCCTCTTCCACCCACTTCTGTCAGTATACCACCAGCCTCCTGCTACTTGGGTCCCCTCACCCATCATTGTGTCCTGTTTGTCTGACATAGGACAGATGCCTCAAGTTTTCATTTGTCCACGAACAGCTCACACATTCTTATCATGCCAAATGTCTGGCTCAGAGGCTTTACCATGCTATCCATTACCCTTCTCCCATGCCCTGGCATATTTCTCCCGGTCTCTTGTTCTTGTGTTTGAGGAAGCATGGGTGGGAAAATCAAGTCCACAATCTATACATATGTCTAAGCAGGTGGTAAGATACTCATCTCTCTTTCTTGTCAGGCAACCCTAATGCCTACAAATGACCCTCTTGGAGCCCCTTTACAATGGACATTTCTTCTGTTGGAGGTGGGGACAATCCTTCCTTTCTTTTCCATGGGGAAAAGGAAGGAAAAACCTGTTCATATGAACACTACTCTCCCAACTTTTCTCTCACCACTCTGTTTTTCTTCTTGTCAACTCAACACCTCACTGTCCTCATAGGCCCTGTTGGCTGATTCCAGGGCTCAGGTAAACCTCGATCCAATATCATAGAACTCAGTTCAGTGAGCCTATGTGTCCCGAAAATGGTCACTCTGGTTCAAGATTTCCTTCTAATCACACTGCCTCCATCTTCCCTTTTACAGTCGTCTTAGAAAGCTTACCCCCATGCTTTACCTTCTCAGTGACTATGTCTCAATTCTAGTACAATTTATTGCTTCTTTCAATGCATTAATGATATAATGAGTATTTCTATAAACATTTAACTATGGAAATCTTTGACTTACTTGCCTTCCTTCCAAAAGACTACAAGCTCCTTAAAAGCAGGAACTATTTCTTAATGAACTTTGTATCTCTAGCATTTAATACAGAGATTACTGTACAGATTGTTACAAATGCATGTGTGTTTAAAAAAGAAGTGGACCTGTAATCCTAGCACTTGGGGGGCTGAGGCGGGTGGATCACCTGAGGTCGGGAGTTCGAGATCAGCCTGACCAACATGGAGAAACCTTGCCCCTACTAAAAATACAAAAATTAACTGGGTGTGGTGGCGCATGCCTATAATCCCAGCTACCTGGGAGGCTGAGACAGGAGAATCGCTTGAACCCAGGAGGCAAAAGTTGCAGTAAGCTGAGATCGTACTATTGCACTGCCGCCTGGGCAACAAGAGTGAAACTCCGTCTCAAAAAAAACAAAAAAAAAGTGGATAAAATAGTATTATATTTAATTATCCTGGCCGGGTGTGGTGGCTCACGCCTGTAATCCCAGCACTTTGGGAGGCCAAAGGGGGCGGATCACCTGAGGTCAGAAGTTTAATACTAGCCTGGCCAACATGGCAAAACCCCGTCTCTACTAAAAAAAATACAAAAATTAGATAGGTGTGGTGGTGGGTGCCAGTAATCCTAGCTACTCAAGAGGCTGAGGCAGGGAGAATTGCTTGAACCCAGGAGGCGGAGGTAGCAGTGAGCTGAGATCGCGCCACTGCACTCCAGCCTGGGTGACAGAGCTAGACGCTGTCTCAAAAATAAATAAATAATTAAACAAATACACAAATAAAATTATCATGCTAATAGCTTGAATTGCAGTTATATAATTAGATACAAATAAAATAAATTTCATGTTTTTTTAAAATCACAGAAAAGTGAAATTGATGTGCCACCTGTATGTTGCTGAGCAACAAGTATACAAAAAACTATCAATTTTATTATATCCTTATGGCTACTTTTAAAAAACCATTTGTAGTTAATCATAAAGTGTATTCATAAAATAAGGTAAGTAGTGTGGTAAATCAGAGCTAGCATAGTTTTTGAAATCCAAAGCTCTAGAATCAAATAAGTCCCGCCACTTATTATCTGGATAACCAGTCCCCATACCTTTCTGAGCAGAGATTAATAATAATAATGATAATAACCTTACCTGGAAAAGAGCATTTCAAGGATTAAATAAGATAGTACATGCAAAGTCTTCAAAAATCTATAAAGCCATAGCTATGTGCATCTACTGTGTACCCACAAAAAGTACAATTAAAAATTTAAAAATCTCTAAAGGATTATAGAAAATACAAGTATTATTTATCATTTCTGATATTTCAACATCTCTATAAACCTGGAAAATTTTACCATTATCTTGTAATATTGGATATTATTATTGAGCCTATTTCTGAATGCATATAGAAGTAAATAACCTGTAGAAAATTTACTGTTTTTGATTAATGCCAGTGGAAGAAACAGCTAAATGCTTATTCTTAAAATTATGCTTTTTTTCCTGATCAAAATGATCAGTAATTTTCCTTGTTTTCATCAGTCACACTAACAAGGCCCATGGTAGTTGGAGTTTTGGCTCAATAGCTTACCTAACTTGAAGATGAATAAATGAATTTTTGTTTTTTTATTTTTGTTCTCCTTGTGTCAAGAGTAATAGACACCATCTCTCTGTGAAAGCGGGTAACCCATAAAGTTGCTTGACTGGTTACAAAACGCACTAATTCTATAAGTAACTTCCAAATCAGTGCAAAACTGCAACTTCAAGTGCTTCTAAATGAAAATTCAATACCGTTCTGTTTTGAAGGTGTTCTCTACAAGTAAAAATGCAAAATTAGGTTTGAAATCACTAAATCTCAGAACTACTTATGGCTTTTACTCTTCTGATATTCCTTTCATCTGGAAAAGTGGAATGGGAAGTAAATCCTTTGAAAGGTGTTTTCTTGCAATGCTGAAACTTAAATTTGTCTTTCAAGTAGGTTGACAATGAAAATTGTTTTAAGTGAAAATAAATGAGTAGAATAAATAGGATTTGAAAGTTTTCCTATCCTAGAGAGGGCCATTTGGCTTTCTCAACATTGCATTCTGTGTACCTGAAAATGTTCCTGTAGAGATTTTTAAACCAGAAACAAAGTGGTGTCCTTTAGGCCGGTTTTATGAGCAACATGATCGTATCCATGTGTGTATATTAAATAAAAATTTAAAAAAATCCAAATTATTATTTTACATTTCCAGTGGGCAGTCTTTCTTAAGGACTCTTTGGATTAAATTATTAAGATTATCAGATTAAGTATGAGAAACTGAGTTGAGGGAATATAGAGGAGAGAATTAGACAAAGCTCTAGTGAATGTATCATGCTAGAAGAAATGCTTTAAATAGGAAAAACTTCACAGTACAGTGGAAAGTTGACAACTGAGTCAGAATAAGCCCAGTTATAATGCCGAGATAAGTCACATTTATTTTAAATATACCTAATATTAATTTGGAAGGGAATTAGCAGTCCAATATCCCATCTATTAATTTACCTTTACCTCTTTTTAACTGAAGTTGTATTTAAGGACAGGCCATGTATATGTATAAATTTATGTGTATGTGGGTATATATATGCATGTGTGTGTATGTCTATATGTTTGTGTGTATGTATATAGATATAGATATATACAGAAAGCATATACCTCGAATTTACTAAAACGATACAATTCAAACAAGGTTTGTTTAAAAGATTATTTGTAGACTATTGATTACATAAAATATTCCAAGATGAATATTTTTTTTTTAGGCTCTTAGGAAGTGGTCAAACAGGGAGAAATACATATTTTGGTGAGATACTTAGATGTCTTTATCATGATTATTGACAATTTTGAAAAAAAATCACCATACTTACTGTCTTGTCACATAACTGAGAAACTTCTGTTTGAGCTGTGGTGACCATGAAGTTTTGCTCAGCAGAACCTAGTTGAAGAGGTCAGGCTGATTTCCCTTGTCTAGACCTCAATGAGCCTGGGATAAAGAGTATAACAGGTTATGCTGTTCTTAGAATTGGGAAGTGATGGTTGAGTACAAGTTTTAAAAACTATCTAATTCTCTCTTTTTGATAATCTGCACAAGGTATCATCTGTTCTTCCATCCTATTTTTTTTTTTAATTTTGTTTTTGATGTTGAAGAGAAAAAGAAGCCAGAATGTTTGAGCAATCCAAGCTACTTCCTCCTTCCTGAGTCAGTATCTGTCTCCTTTCCACTCTACCCTCTTCACTTCTAGCATTATTTAGGGCCACTAGATCCCTACCAGTGGTCTCAATTCTCTCTCTTTTCCCCAAACACCCATTCCCCTTCTATCTTGCAGTTTGGTCAGTGGTGATCCCCACATACTAGAAACTTCACTGCCATTCTTGACACCATCTTACCCTTCTTTCAGATTTAAATTAGTGCGTACTTGTCCCGCTAAGCAGCTCCTGTTCTCCACTGACATCAGTCTTGGAATATGTCCCAACACTTCTGTTTGCTCTGTTAAAGAAGACCAAAGGATGAGTCATCTTAGAGAAGTGAGATATAGTACATAAAATTTTCTTGGACAGTGGGAAAAAAAGGCGGGATAGTCACACATCATCCAATAAAACTTATTTTTTAAAAACACTTGTGATGTATGTCTTTATCTTTCTCAAAATCAGGCATTTCTGCTTGCCCCCTTTGTTCCCTTACCATACCCTGTGAGAAGAAAACACCCATGTAATTGTTGCTACTTAGCCTGGATCCAGCTGTAGCCTGAAACAGCCATGCCCAGCCAACGTGCAGACCCCGAGCACAAAGTCAACCTGCAGACCTGAAAGCTAGAAATAAATGTTTGCAGTGACAGGACACTAAGATCCTGGGTTATTTTGGCAGCAACTGACTCATGCAATACCCTATAAACTTAAAAATTGGTCTGAATATGAATATGCATTAGATTAAGTAAAGCAAGTAAAATTAGAACAAAGGGGAAGCAGACAGAAAAAGAAAGACATGACTTCTCAATATTTTAGGCATTTTACATATTTTATCTCCTTTTATTCTCACCAACACTATGATATACTCATCTCCAATTTGTAGATGAAAAAGCTAAAGGGTATATACACAATCTTATCAGTAGCTACCTCTGGAAAACATGTTAAGGTTACTATGTGGGGGAGTGCCACTGGACTTTCACTTCCTTTTTTTTATGTGGTTTTTTATTGTAAGAATATGTTGATTTTAACATATGTCTTTCTAAACTTTAATAATTGGAAATAAGGAAACTGAGGCTGTGTGGACTTGAGTAAGAAGCAAAATGGGGACCTAATGCTACACGCAAATCCACATTAACTTGCGCACGTAAAATTCACTTCTCCTTTTGAATCACAGCTATACATGGGGCAGAGTGATGGGTAAGCAACTATTGATCACTTTCCTGTCCAATGATTGATCATTTTCCTGTCCCTAGCATCGGCTGGCCTATTTTCACCTATCCTTATCTCCATCCCTTCTCCTCATAGAAAACCTTCCATTTTGCAACTAAAGGTGTCCTCCCCATCCCCATTAGTTGAGGTGAAGAACAACAATGCTCATACTTCACACATATTAGATTTTGTTAGAACTCTGGCCAGTGTGCTTTGAAATGCTAAATGCTCCAGCATCTGGGCTGCAGATGACCCTGCAAGAAGGTGCTGTCGGTACACTGGTAGCTTTCAAAGTTGAAATCACATGAATTAGAGAGCTTTGTTCCAGTGGTTCATTTGCTATTAAGGACTTTGACCCTGTTTTTGTTAGCAGTTCTGCCATGGCATTTAAATTGCACGTCTTGCTTGTTGATGTCTAAGAATAGAATTCGAGTGTTAGCAAAGCTGAGAATGTTTTCTCATTCCATTTCCCAAGAATATGTAGGGTGTGAAGATGATGAGCAGAATGTATTTTCCCATCATATCCTCCACTGGTAAACAAATCTGGAGAGTAAAACTGTTCTTTCAGGCTTTCATCTTCTAACTTCAGAAAGAATTTCTGACATCTCTACCATTAGAAGAGCAAATATAGGCTTATCATAATATGTTAATTAAATCAGAAGGATCTGCAGAAGGAAAAAGCATCTCTGGAATATGTCACATTGTCCAACGTGAAATATTTGATTATTTCTTCCAACAGCAGAACTAGATCTTAAAACATTGTATATCAGGTGATAATATCCCATAAACTTTAAGTGACCAAAGTTACAGTGGCACTGATGAAGGCATAATTTATGTGCTCTTGCCATATAAGACCACAGAATATGAGAAAGCAAACTTACTGAAGTCTGTGATACTCAAAGTAGTACAATAAGTGGAAACTAGGACTTTTGGAATTTAAACAAGAAATATATCCCAGAGAAAGGCCTCTTGGCTGTCCAAAAAGGTTTTAGCAACCTTACAGGCTTTGGTGATTAATTATTTTAATATGACGGTGATTGCAATCTTGGCTTGTAAGGTGCGATAGAAGAACACTTCCAAATATTCATACAGAGCAAGCCAAAGTTTTTAGTAAAAAAAAAATCATAACTTTCCACTAGGGAGTATGACTACATAGTCAAATTTATTTGTGACATCTTTTTTGTGCATATAGTCATTTAACAACAATCTCAACAAAGTACCAGATGACGAAAGAATAGAATTCATATTTTATTTTGGAATTTAAGACAAAAATATATTGCCTCTTTGGCTTTCACAACATATAATAAATTTTCGTGATAAAAAAATAAAGTCTTAAGAAGTAAAATAGCACAATTGAATCTTCTCTTACAGTACTTTTTTCACTTTCTGACAGACTCGGGCAGAGGGGTTTTCTCCCTAAGTAGACCCAGTGTGTTGCTAAGTTCTGCTAAACTACAGAGGGATTGAGACTGAACAAGAATTATTATAAATCTCATTTGGTGCGATTTGTGTTAATAACCAAGTATGACATGTTGATAATAGAGTGAAGTGACCGACTGAGCATTTACCTCACATGCCAGCGTGTTGTTCACCTAAGGTCATAGTGATATTGACAGGGTGTTAAATATGAGTGTTACGTCAACAAAAGCAAAAATATGTAGTTGGATAAAAATCACAAACATTGCTCTTAATGTAATAATTTTGAAGTGTAATATGGAATTTGGGTCACATTTCTCTCAGCAGTTTCACAAGCCAAGAAGCACAGATGTGTGGAGTTTTAAAGATTTTTAAAAAACCCAAATTTTCCAGTAACAGAAATTAAGAAATCTTCTTTGATCAGAGAGTGAAACAAGATCTTTTCTTTCTCTCTAAGAGGAGTACGTTGATTGCTAGATCAGAGAAAAGAAAGTTGAAAGTACATACTTTTGCCATGAACTGTCTAAGCCTTGTATTTTACAAGTATACAATACAAAAAATTTGTGTTACCTTTTTATTTCTTTATTTACAGTGGCCAAATAAATAACACCAGAACACTTGTACCTGTGTGTAGAGCTAATGTAGGTAGCTAATTTAATAATGTAACTGCCATAATTTCAATGACAAGAATGTATCAGCTGTCCTTTTACTTTTCAAACTAACATTCAAATGGTTGAAATGCCACTGCTAAGGAAATATGTGTATATTTAAATAATAAAATTTAATGAAATATTCTCCAAAGCCAGCATTTTTATAATATCTATTAATTTTAATATCTTTTGAAAGAAGATAAATTTAGAGGAAAGAATATGTGCAAGCGTATATGCAAAGTCTTCAATTAGTTGAGGGTATTTCACGTTGCGTTGGGGTCAGGTTGGTTGTGCACATACTACGTGAAATAGATCCAGGACCAGTACAGGTAGGCACAGTAAGGAGACAGATACTGGCACATTTTAAGAGAAGAAAGATCCTAAGGTTTCATTTTGAAGATGGAGCAGTCTGCTTTTCAATGTGAAATTTTCCATGAATGGAACCGTTAGAGCAGCTAGACAATCACTCAGCACAATTGTTGCAGCAACACCTACAGTTTTCCGCTAATGGGTTTCTTTGGGGTAAAAGATGATGATTTGTCAAGGAATAGAAAGTTGGAGGCCCCAGAGAGACTCCAAAATTTAGGGAAAATACATCCCTGTAAAATTGAAATCCCACTTCGAAGAAATACATTCAGTATTCATCCCTATATACTTTCTGTGGAAGTGATCCACAGTATTAATGATGTAGAAATGTCTGATTGACTACAGCATCTCCTAAAGGTTAAGAGTGGAAATCTCTTTAAAACATCGTTGTAGACTGGAACCCATATAAATTGTCATCTATCTGCAACATATTAAAATTAATATGCTCTGGCATTGCTGCAACTTTTGATAATCAATAAGGAAGACTGAATAAAAAAGCAGAATTAAGACAGATTTATTGAGGTTTATTTAATGCTATGTAAGGAAGAGAGACTATATCAAACATTTCTATGTTTCATGTTTATTTAAGGGTAAAGCCATATCTTATTTCTGTTTAAGCTCAAGCATAGGAATGCAGATTGTACAAATTGTCCTCTGAGTAGGCAGATTTTAGAAAGGCATGCCCCTCTGGGAAGATGAACTAAAAGAAGTTGCTCCACTTGGGGACTGCAGTTCTCCTCTAGGGTGGAGCTTGGTGAGCAGAGCACAAGCAGGATTTGAGGCTCTACTTGTCTCTTATCCCAGTACCTTTGGGCATTATACAAATTGCACGTAAGTGAAGAAATAGCCTATGTTAAGTGAATTAATAAGCAAATTAATGAATAAGTAAAAACATGGGGCATTCTAATTGTTTTATGGTTTCTAGAAATATGTAATATTAGGAAAAAAGGTTTAGCCTGAAAAAATACTTCCCAGGAGACTAAAGCAGTTATTTTTCCCTGATTCAGTGAGCATCAGAAAACTTTCTGATTAATTCTTGGTTTCTAGCTATCCTGATTCTGGGAGTCCTGTAAAGCAATGATAAATATATTGATTGCTGTAGAGTTGTATTCTGTAAGATACAAAATGAGTGGCTTTTTCTCTTTCTTTATTGTGGGTTCAGAGGACGATGTTTTATCTTTTTCTATTTTTCCAGATATAACTTTATTCCACCTTTCAACTTCAGAGTTCCAACTTCAGAGGACAGACCATTATCTGGAGGGAGAGTTAAGACTTGGTAGGAAAAGCGATGACATGTCCTCTGGTTCATTTCTGGGTTTCTTCCCAGGCTGATTCATAACATCCAAAATAAGGTTAAGTAACACAATAGTCTTGGACTCGGCACCATAAGCTGTTTAGGAGGTGTGACTAGATCTTCTCCTGAACACTGTATTGTCTTGTGCATCATAGTATTCCATTAAATTCATTACATAAATGTAGAAAATAATTAAATCAATCATTTGAGAATTTGGGTAATGTCAATCAATCTCCCATAGGCTAAATACATGTAAGTAGTTGAGAATGGTGATAGAATGTATAAAACTAGACACTGGTTCAAAAAGACTCTAACAGGTGATTGCTGCTTTGTAAAATGCTACCTAAACACATCAGCTGATCAGTGCTGCATAACTACAAGCAAAGTTTACTTTATTCGGTAGTCTTGACATTAAAAAAAAAATGTAGGAGGAATTTTGGAAAAGGCAGTCAAGGGCATCTAAGTGAACAACACAAATGACACAGAGACCATGTGCTAAAGTTAAGGCACATTAATCAAAATCATAACATATTAGATTCCTAATGTCTCAGTGTCCAACAGTGGAAGGACCTAGTAAAAGTTAGGAAGTATAATTGTGGAAAGTTTAACAGTCTAAAAATGAAGTGAGATATAGTATAGTTATTTCTTTTTTGAAGTCAGGCATAATAACCCAAAAGGCATCAGGGCCATTTAATATATAAGCAACATGCCTAGAATACCTCAATGACCCCCTGGAGGCATTCCTACCTTACTAGAGAATTCTACCATTATTTTGATGATAATGATGATGCATGAAAATCTTTCATTCTGTTCACTTCTTTTCAGAAAAGCAAAAAATTTGTAATTTCTGAAAAATGGTTAACACATAAAGTAAATAAGTATTTTTTATGTTAGAGCAATGTTTTCTTACTATAAAAAGAGTGTGTGTGTGGTTCAGTAACTAATTGCAAAAATCATTTCATTATGGCTTGGCATCCCCAGGATACAGTGATGAAAGAAATAATAAATAAGCCACTATGTGATGAATACTTGTCCAAATGAAAATGCCTCTGATAATACCCTTTTAGAGGACAGGAATGTTATTAAGCTAGTGAGAACATCTAGTCCAGTTCCAGCTAGGTGGGTCAGGGCCCATTCTGGTAGGCTGATGTCTGTGCCATACCAGTTGTTAAACATAGTGAATATCATTCCTCCAGCAGAATCTGACACCTCCTATTCAACATCCCTTCTGCAGCCGGTCCCCATTTCTGTACTGGCAATACCTCCATCCTAGTCTTAGCTCAAACTTCTCAACAGCACTCCGTGCTTGGCCAGAGTTAACAAAGACACAAATAACACACTGTGTGTCATCTTGTAGTAAACAGAGAGGCTTTCCATTCTACCATGTTACAGCTGTGGAATCTTGGGTGGCTAATGAGCTTCACTTTCCCTGAGCTTCCTCACTTTTTAAACAGCTTTACTGAGACATAATTCAAATATGTATTAATCAGGATTCTAAAAGAGAACCAACAGGATATGTGTGTGTATGTGTGTCTGTGTATATGTATATATACATATATGATATTTGTATATATATGTTATATATATATAACTTATATATAAATAGAGGTTTATTTTAAGGAATTGCTCATGTGATTGTGGAGGCCTGGGAAGTCCAAAATCTTCAGGGTAGGCTGGCAGGCTAGGGATACAGGGAAGAATTATTTGGTTCACCTCCAAAGGCAGTCTGCTGGCAGAATTTCTTCTTGCTTGTGGGGGTCAGTCTGTTATTAAGGTCTTCAACTAATTGGATGAGGCTTGCTCACATTATGGGGGGAGTATTATGTCTGATTTACTCAAAGCCTACTGATTTAAATGTTAATGTAATCTAAAAATACCTTCACATCTAAAATAATTTTTCACCAAATATCTGAGTAGCATGACCTAGCCAAGATGACACATAAAATTAACCATGATACCATGCACTCACTCATTTAAATTGTATAATTTGATGACTTTTAGTATATTCACAGATACATGCAACTATCACTTCAGTTAATCACAGAACATTTTTATCGCCCTCATAAAGAAACCCTGTACCCTTTATATATCATCTGCCTGTCTCCTCATTTGCTCCAACCACAAGCAAACACTAATGTACTTTTTGTCTCTGTAGATTTGCCCATTCTGGACATTTCATATGAATGGAATCATGTAATATGTGGTCTTTTATGACTGATTTCTTTCACTTAGCATAATATTTTCAAGGTTCATCTGTGTTGCAGCGTGTATCAACACTTCATTTCTTTTTAGGGTTTAATAATATTTCATTTTTTTCTATACATCTGTTGATGGACATTTGGGTTGCTTCAATTTTTTGGCTCATATAAACAATGCTGCTATAAACATGTGCAAGTGTGTGTGTGTGTACATATGTTTTCATTTCTCTTGGGAATATACCTAGGAGTAGAATTGCTGAGTCATTTGCTAACTCTAGTTTAATCATTCAAGGAATTTTCAGGCTATTTTCCAAAACATTTTACACTATTTTGCATTCCCACCAGCAGTGTAAAGGTTTTCAATTCCTTCATGTCCTAACATTTATTATCTAAATTTTTTATTCTAGCCATTATAGTGGTTGTAAGTTGTATCTGGTATCTGTCACTTTACAACCGTGATTTTGATTTGCATTTGCCTGATGACCAATGATGGCAAAAGCTAGCATCTTTTCATGTGCTTATTGATCATTGTTATATCTTCCTTAGAGAAATGTCTATTTAGATCCTTTGCTCATTTTTTAGTTATTTGTCTTTTATTATTGAGTTATAAAAGTCCTTTATATATTCTGAATACAAATCCCTTGTCAAATACATAATTTGCAAAATATTTCCTGTCATTCTGTGGGTTGCCTTTTCACTTTCTTGATGGTGTCCTTTGAAGCACAAAAGTTTTACATTTTGATAAAGTCAAAATTATCTATGTTTTTCCTTTGTTGCTCATATCATATCTAAGAATCCTTTGCCAAATCCAAGGTCATGAAGATTTACTCCTGTGTTTTCTTCTAAGAGTTTTATAGTTTTAAGTCCTATATCTAGGTTTATAACAAATTTTAAGTTAATGTTTATAGATGATATTAGGTAAGGACCCAAGTTTATTCTTTTGCATGTGGCTATTCAGTTGTTCCTAGCACCATTTGTTGAAAAGACTATTCTTTTTCCATTCAGTGGTCTTGGAACCCTTGTCAAAATCTATTGACTAATGACACATGATTTTATTTCTGGACTCTCAATTATATTCCATTAAACTATATATCTATTCTTGTATCAGTGTCACACAATCTAGATTTCTGTTGCTTTATAGTAATTTTGTAATACTCAAGTGTGAGGTTTCCTACTTTTCTCCTCTTTTTTCAGGATTGTTTTAGCTATTCTGTGTCCTCTGCAATTCCATATGAACTTTAGAATTAGCTTGTCAGTTTCTGCAAAGAAGTCTGGTGAGATTCTGACAAGAATTGCATTAGATCTGTAGATTAATTTGAGAAATATTGCCATCTTAACAGTATTAAGCCTTCTAATTCATAATCATGGGTTTTTCCCACTTATTTAGAGCTTCTTAAATTTTCGACAATGTTTTATTATTTTTAGAGTATACGATTTGCATTTATTGTGTTTAATTTAGTCTAAGCATTTATTCTTTATGATGTTACTGTAAATGAAATTTTCTTAATTTCATTTTCAGATTGTTACAAATGAAGTCAATTCCTTTGGGAAGAGACTAGTAGCTATCTGCTTTATGGCCTACCTCTTGCTTGGGCAAAACTTCTGGCCAAGGGCTCTAGAGCAGGAGGTGAGGACAATGGCACAATTCTCTCTGGCTGACACCCTCTCTTTACAAGTTGAGTACTACGTGGAGGTGGCAGGCAGGCAGTAGCCTTCCTTCTCAGCTTGCTTCTTCTGTCATGGAACCACAACCTTATGAACTAGAGCAAGGTGATAGTGTCCCAGTGTTCCCATTGGCACTGCACTCAAGGTTAGGACCTCCATTACATGAATGGGAGCTGGGCATTAGAAGACAACCCTCACCTCATAACAACACTCACCAGGAACTTAGCCTCAGCAACAGGTAGCTGGGGGCAAGATGAGAAAAGCTGACATCCTACTCCTCCCTGGAAGAAGGCCCTGTGCTCTTCGCTGCACCAGATTGAAGTGGAGTTTTTGGCTTGCTGAGCTGGGAGGAAGGAGAGAGGGAGTGGTCTTGGTTGAAATGCACCCGACTCCCACTTTTTTACAGGATTTTATAGATTTTCTTAGATAGATGTTTATTCAGTTGTTGTATTCTTTTAGTACAATTTGCAGAGATTTCAAATGATTGAGTTTTTATAACTTTCACTAATTTCACAGGGGACCAGTTCTGCTAAGCTGTTCAAGCAGTCACAGTACTGTATGATAAGTATTTTAAAATTTTCTCGTTTTAAAAGTAGGGAATATATTTCCCACTTCAAAAGATTATTGTGAGACTGAAATTAGTGTATGCAATGTGCTAATAACAAATGCCTGCCACAGAGTGAGGTATTAATTACTGTTTCCTATTAAAGATTATTACTATTGTTGTCTTATTGATTATCATTATGATTTACTATCCATAGTGTAGTGGTAGGTTAAAAGCACAGGACCTCAATAAAGGATGTTAGGGATGTTATTTGTTTTGTTAAAATTTATTGTATTTTTTATAAAATGGAATGAGCACCTAAGAACCAACCTTCCTCTTTACTCTTGCCCCAGATAAAAACTAGGGACAATGACCTACATATATTTCTTTGGTTTTTCTCATCAACCCATTCCCTTTATCCCCAAAGGCAAGTGATCATTATCTTTAATCCAACTCATATTGGCTGACAAAACATTTCAAATTTTATATTTAAAGTTTTATCGAAGTTTCTTTTGAAGATTTAGCCCAGGGGTTGCAAACTTGTGGTCCTTGGCCCTTATAAATCTATAAGTGATAATAATAAATATTTTGGAGCATTTACTATGTTCCAGGCACAATTCTTTGTTTATTAATTAATTTACTTATCATAATACCCTGTGAAGTAGGTAAGCCTGCAAAGCCTACATTTTTAATCTCACTGCTACTCTATTTATAAAAGATTGTATGCCTATGCCTATATTTACATATATGCATAGTGAGATTTTTCCCAACATGTGAATGGAAGTTTCCTCTGGGTAGTGGCATTTTCATAATTTTTACTTTCTCCTATCTGTATTTTGAATTTTTTGAATTTTGTTTTTTTGCAAAGAGCATGTATCATAATTAGAAAGAGTAAAATAAAAATTCTGCTGCAACTTTGCAGGCAAGAGCAAAGCTGAGTTAAGCTCTGTGATAAGCGACGCCTAGTGACGAAGGTAATTAACTTGAATCTTTGTATTACACTATTTTGAACTTTGCTCTGACTTCAATAGCGTGTTTTATTATGTAAAAATTAGAAATCAATCAAAATATGTTCCATTAATATTATTAATTGTGTTTTGTGCCAAATGTGTTGGGGAGAATTCTGAGCTATGCACTTGTTTCTAGCTTTTTTTTCAAGCCCGACCAAAGCCTATTTTCTGAGTTCATAAGCACCTACAACAGTTCACCTTGAGATTTATAACAGTTCATCTTGAGATTGGCTAATGTTCAAACTTAATTTCTGAAAGGAAGCACTCAGCCTGCTTGTGGGTTTCCTTGCTTTCAATGTGACATCAAACATCACAATCTTCCTAAATAGTTGAAGAAGGTGAGCTCTCCGAGACTCCATCTCAAAAAAAAAAAAAAAAAAAAAAAAAAAAAAGCGAGCTCTCTAGTACTTGCTTTTATCCTCTTCAAAGACCAAAAGGCTGAGTTTTATTAAACAAGAAAATACATAGAAAAAAATCATTCGTGTCTTTTGAACAGACTTCACAGAATATGCAGCTGATATATTTTTTTTCTGGTTACACAAAAGTAACTAAAGCACAGTTTTGCTATAGGAGAATGAGATACAATTATACCTGATTCAAGTAATTTCCAAATTAAGTTAAATTAAACATCTCTTCAATTGTATAATAGCTGAGCCAAAGCTATTTAAAAATGTGATGACAATTTTTAATACTAACACCTCAGTGAGTGTTTTAAATACTTGTAAGGTTTCTTCATTTATCATTCTCTCTTTTATTGGCTGATCTTTTTGCTAATGGGAAAAAAGAACTTGAACATATTTAACTTATGCTAATGTATATGCCTGTGATCCCAGCCCAAATTTGAAGGTTAAGTTGAGTAAGTGGTCATATATTATTAGAATACTACATCCAAGGAAAACTTTTAATTAAGCCTCCACTGAAATGCCAATTAATTTATCTATCAAATGCTGTTTTAAATTTGTGAGTGTCGAGGAGTCTGAAATACAAAGTAAGATGTACATCCTGAAATAATGTACAAGCAATCAGACTTTGGCAAAGAATATTATCAACATGACCCAGATGCATGAAATAGTGCTAATGACTTGCTAAAGATTTTAATCCAACAGTAAAAAAATGTATTTCTAAGGAAAAAAACCCTAAACTCTGCTAAGGTATTTTGCTTGCATAGTTCAAAACTGATAGTCCAACTTTTAAATAAACTTTTTCCCCAAACTTATTGCTAATTGAATTATCTAAATCCACAGAGTTAGTAAAGTTGTAGAACTGGGATTTCAATTGAAGGCTGTTTATAGGAGTAAAACTGTTGAAAACATCCTCAATGTTGAATACTAAGGGCTTGGCTAAATAATAAAAGGGAAAATAATGCAATGAAATATTATCCAGCTATTAAAGGCATTCTACTAACATGGAACTAGTGAGATATATATATATATATATATATATATAGAGAGAGAGAGAGAGAGAGAGAGAGAGAGATACTATACATATAGTATATATATACATACTATATATAGTATATATATACTATATGTATAGTATATATATAGTGTATATATATATACACACACACACACACACAAAATAAAATAGGTAAAAGGGCATATTTCAATGCTGTAACAGCAACTTTTAGGGAGATGATATGTATCTTTTATTGTCTTCATTCCTCTTTTAAGTGTTTTTTTAACCACAATTATATTAATTTTCTAGGACTTCCATAACAAAGTACCACAATATGGGTGGCTTAAACAACAGAAATTTATTTTTTCGTAATTCTAGAGTCTGGAAGTCCAAGATCAAGATATTAGCAAGGTTGGTTTCTTCTGAGGCCTCTTTCCTTGGCTTATGGATGGCTGTCTTTTCCCCATTGTCTTCACATGTCCTGCTGTCTGTATGCATCTGTGCCCAAATTTTCTCTTCTTATAAGGATATTAGTCACATTACATTAGAGCCCATTCAAATGACCTAATTTTACCTTATTTCCTCTTAAAGACCTTATCTCCAAATACAGTCACATTCTGAGATACTGAAAGTTAGGACTTTAACATATGAGTCTGTATAAGGGGGCACAAAATTCAGCCTCAATAACAACAATGTTCTATATTCCTTTTGCAAAGAGAAATACAAGAACTTCATTTCAATAAGATAAAAGGAATAAAAACAGCCCTTTCTCTCATTATTCCTACACAAAATTAATTAATTGTTCTTTTTGTTGGTGAATCAATCTTTTTGGGCTTTGGTTATTAGGAGTCTGTCCTTCCAAATTCTGATCAGTTCTATCTAACCTTTGAAGCTTTGGCCTAGACTTTATGTGGTGATGACATCATCAAGATACCCAACTGCAGGCATTTCCTAAGGCGACTTTCTCAATATTTTTGGTTAGTTTTGGAGCTGTAACAGCTTCCTTAGCCAACAGACCCCTCATTTATGTTTTCTTAACAGATACAAAGATTTTAAATTTAATGTTAGAGAAAGCAACACTTCCAATCTGACACGTACAAGGAAACTACAGTAATTTCTTCCAGACCACAGCAAGTAAAAGGAAAAATGAATTCAAGGAAAGTTTTTCTGAAGCCAGTCAAGACACGTTCCTTTACTTTGCCTGAATTTTCTAAACATGTGTTGTATAGACACCACTAACAGTGGAACCTGGAGAAAAAGATGGGAGAGTCTTATAATCATAGAACTCTGGAAACTTTCTGACCATAAATCTCCCCTTGGGAAGATATTGCCTAGTTTTTATTTAGTTTAAAAAAGTGTAGTAGTGACCAAGGAAGGGGCATTTTAAAAGGAAGAGCCTAAAGAAGTAGCAATGAAGGCAGAGAAAAATGAAGTGGGATAATATCTACTGAATTCACGAATGAAGTGGGAACCCCAAAAGGAGAGTTCAGATTTACTTACTATAACTGAAGACCCATGGACTACATTTATTTGCATATTTTCTAATGTATGTTTGAAATAAAGGTCTAACATAAAACACCAAAGCATATGTTTTACATAAATTCACAAAATTAATTTTTATTATACATCTTTTCAAAAGAGTGCAGTTGGTTTGGGCAAAATAAATGGGAAAATATTTTTATAACACTCCACCAAAATCTTTTGTGTCTCCTCTTTTAATGACACATGCTAAGTCAAGATATTTCCAAGTCAGTTTTTCAGGGGACTTAACTTGCCTAATTATGAATAAAGAGATTTTGGGGGGGTTGGAAAAACTGAATATGCCAAACTTAATCATGGTTTCTTATACTAATTAGCAACTGGCTTTACATCCATCCAGATATGTTTATAATTTATAATATCTACTGAATTCAAACAAACTTGAGACATGTAAGACATATTTGACAACTTAAAAAAACTCATTAAAGTATGAATTCAATAATAAAAGTTATCAATCTAGAAAGTCAAGAATTGAATCTTAAAATTATCTCGAATACAGATTTTCCTGAACAGGAAAATATCCACATTTGGCAAACTAGGTGAATATGAACATGAAAAGAAAGCAAATATGTCTAAACAATAATTCTAATATCAACTTCTCTTTTAATATTTCAAGTGCTGCAGATCTTTTTTATTGTAAATAAACTTTTAAAAGCAAATCTCTTATAATCTATTTTTCTTCCACTTATATACAATGTAAGCATTTTGCTCATTGCTCTGTAGCCCTGCTCTCATCACTATATTCCTCTTTCTTTTAATACATTCAATTGTTTTAATGGCTGGAAAAAAGAAAAGGAACAATGGTTGTCTCTACTCTGGACTCCCCAGTGCCTAACAAAGTATTTGTCATCCAAAACAGAACACCATTCTTGGTAGTATATTTTATTTGAAAAACAAGTACCCTTCCTCAAAGCCACATTCACAAAGATGTTAGTGGGTGGCAACATAGATTCTTTTGTAACTTAAAAAGGACCTGGATAACTTTGGTACTTCTGGTGTCTCAGAAATATTACTTGGCACAAATTATGATAAGGAACAAATCACTGAAGTGTAATTGCAGCCTCGTGATGAACCCAGTTACCTATTTAGACTACACTTTGTAGGATTTAGAAACCACCTTTAAAAAAAAAAAACTGAGAAATTTGCAAATGAATAAGAAAGTAGGCCCCCTGGCAGGATCAAAATGCTTTTTCACATCTGGTATGAAATTCTTTCTATGGCTGTGGCTAGTTATTAAAGTACAATAGAATCCTAATTTATGACATATTTCTGTACCATTATGAGATACTTCCAGAATGTGCTGTGGTGGTTGAAATGAAAGCAGCTGAATTAGGCAACAGGGTGGCCTTAAGAATTAGGAAAATAAAATTGTTTTAAAAAATGGGCTGGAGAAAATGTGTCTTGTCCAGAAGCTGTGTTGCATTTGAAAATAGTGTTAGAAGAAGTCAGGAAACCTGAGCAAGTGAGAGTCTGAATAAGAAAACAGGCTTTGAATTCTTCTGGAAGGAAAATTATTACATTAAGCTCTATCTCTTATTCCTTGTAAGGACAGGCAATATGAGCAGTTTTAAGTCAAGGATAAAAATAAGAAACCTTTCCGTTTCCTTTAAGTTTCTGTTATACCAATGTCTAGAACATTTCTGAGTATTCAGTAGAGGCACAGAACCTTACTGGGGAAGGATTTCATAATATAAAATGCGCACGAAGACAGCAAATCTGTGTTCTGATTTACTCTTAGGCACCCATATCTTTCATGATTCATATATTTGTGGCTTCCTGGTGTGCATGCATACATTTAGGCAAGGAAATCAGAATCCATTTCACATACCATATTCATCTTTTTAATGGATCTAAGTAGAATGGAAGCCCCACAAGAGCTGGAATTTTGTCTAGTTTGTTTTTTGCTGTTTACCCAGCATTTAAGACAGTGCCTGACACTGACTAGCTACTAGATATTCCTTGAGGAAACACATACAGTGAGAGCATAAATCTTACATTAAATATACATTGAATGTTTCTAAAGTTCATTAACCAATTATGATCATGCACTCACCCTACCCACTGCACAGATCATTTTAACTGGTCTGTACCTGTAAATGGTTTAAAATCTGGTGGAGACAAACTACATACATACCATGATCCAATAACAACAAATATTTGCCACAATTTTGCAATATGCTGCAATGGGATGAGTTGTCTTGTCTACAGAATGAAAATCATGCTACTGGAGTGTTCAAAAAGCCAAGTGAGATGAAAATGCCAAAAAATTTAGGGTCGTCAACAGAACAAATACTACAGAAAGGTAAAAGAAGGTGAGGTGGAGAAGATGCCTTGGGTTTAGCTTTACGAAGCTTCAGTTGGGAACTCAGTGGGAGGCCTTAGGTTATATGTAGTGACTAAAAGCCTTTCCTCTGGATTCAAACTGTTTAAGTTCAAATCCCAGGTGTGCCACTCTGTAACTCTGCCCTCTCTGTGCTTCAGTTTCTAACTAACAAGGGTACTTGTGAGAATTAAATCAGCTAAAATATTTGTAATATGTTTAAAACAGTGACTGCCACACAGTGTATTCTATTGCATGCTAGAAATGTTATTGTTATCAAAACTGTGTAGAAAGTTCCCAGATCTAAGGAGCTTTGAAAGGAGTAGATAGTGAAGCTTTTCTATTCTAACTCTACCAGTGAAAGAACCACTGGTATGCTGCTCCTTAAGTTTTGCTATGCAAATCTAAGGGAAGCAATGTATGTAAAACTTCCTCATCACAACGTCCTTCTGTTAAGCTGCTTTTGGCTTGATTCCCACTGATGTACACCTTCAGGTAGTCACCACCGTGTGGAATTCTTTCCCCCAAACGTTGGCCGAACCTACTGATTTGCTTCTTTTTTCTTTTTTTAAAGATCTTAATTTTTTTAGAGCAGTTTTAAATTCACAGCAAAATTGAGAGGAAGGTGCAGAGAGTTTCCATATCCTCCTCCCCCCAGATAAGTGTAGTCTCCCCCATTATCAACATCCCCCACCAGAGTGGGCCATTTGTTACAGTTAATGAACCTACACTGACATATCTTTAGCACCCAAAGCCCAGAGCTTACATTAGGGTTCGCTCTTGATGCTGTTTATTATGTGGGTTTGAACAAATGTATAGTGACATGTATCTACCATAAGGGTGTCATGCAGAGTAATTTCACTGCCCTAAAAATCCTGTTTTCTGCCTAGTTATCTCTTCCTCCCCCTAAATCCTGGCAGCCACTAACCTTTATACTATCTCCGTATTTCTGCTTCTTTCAGAAAGTCATGTAGTTGGAATTATACACTATTTAGCCTATTCAGATTGGGTTCTTTCACTTAGTAGTATGCAATTAAGGTTCTTGCATGTCTTTAAATGGCCTGATTCTTCCTTACTTTTTAGGACTGAATAATATTTCCTTCTCTGAATTTTCCACAGTTTATTTATTCATTCAGTTACTAAAGGAAGTCTTGGTTGCTCCCAAGTTTTGGCAATCATGAATAAAGCTGCTGTAAACACTCATGTGCAGGTTTTCCTATGAATATAAATTTTCTGCTCCTTTGGGTAAATGTCAAGAAGCACAACTGCTTGATTGTATAATGAGATCATGTTTAGCTTTGTAAGAAACTGCCAAATTGTCTTCCAAAGTAGCTGCATCATTTTGCATTTCTACTGGGGATTAGTTTCCTATAATACCTGTTGCTCCATTTCCTGTTGCTCTGCATCCTCACCAGCATTTGATGTTGTCAGCATTCTAGATTTTAACCACTCTAACTGGTATGTAATAATATATTACTAATGTTTTAATTTTCATTCTCCTGCTGACGTATGATGTGGAGCATCTTTTCCTATGCTTATTTTTCACATGTATATCTTCTTTGGCGAGGTGTCTATTTAGATATTTTGCCCACTTTTTAACTAGGGATTTTCTTTCTATTGTTGAGTTTTAATAGTTCTTTGTATATTCCAGGTACAGTCCCTTATCAGGTATGTCTTTTGCAAATATTTTCTCCCAGTCTGTGGCATGTCTTTTCATTTTCTTGACAGTGTCTCTTGCAGAGCATAAATATTTTAATAAATTCCAGTTTATCAATTCCTTCTTTCATAGATTATGCCTTTGGTGTTGTAAGTTATTGCCAAGTGCAAGGTCAGCTAGATTTTCGACATAATCTTCTAGGAGTTGTATATTTTTCATTTTACATTTACGTCTGTGATCTATTTTGACTTGATTTTTTTTAAGCATATAATGTCTGTGACTAGATTCATTTTTTTGCTTGGAAATGTTTAGTTATTTCAGCATTGGCTTAAAAGATTACTGTTTTTCAATTATTAACTTTATTTCTTTGCCAAATATGGATCAAGTTGGAAAGAATTCACATCTTGACAATATTGACTCTTGCTATCAATGAACGTGTAATATCTTTCCATTTATTTAGTTCTTTGACTTCATTCAACAGAGTTTTTGTTTCTCTCATATAAAACTTGTACATATTTAATTAGATTTATACCTAAGTGTTTCATTTGGAAGAATTACTACTATAAGTGGGATCATGTTAATTTCAAATTTATTTTATTCACTGCTGGTATATAGGAAAATAAATGGCTTTTGTATGTTAATCTGTATCCTGAAGCATTGCTAAAATTACTTATTAATTCTGACATGGTTTGGCTGTGTCCCCATCCAAATCTCATCTTGAATTCCTATGTGTTGTGGGAGGGGCCTGGCAGGAGGTAATTGAATAATGGGACAGGTCTTTCCCATGCTGTTCTCGTGATAGTGAATAAGTCTCACAAGATCTGATGGTTTTACAAGGGGGAGTTTCCCTGCACAAGCTCTCTTTGCCTGCTGCCATCCATTTAAGACGTGACTTGACCCTCCTTGCCTTCCAACATGATTGTTAGGCTTCCCCAGCCATTTGGAACTGTAAGTCCAATTAAACCTCTTTCTGTTGTAAATTGCCCAGTTATGGGTATGTCTTTATCAGCAGCATGAAAATGGACTAATACAAATTCCATGAGTGTTTTTGTCAGTGCTTTTAGATTTTCTACATAGACCATCATATCATCTGCAAACCAAGATAGTTTGGTTTAATTTCACAATCTGTATGCCTTTTATTTTCTTGTCTTATCACATTTCTTGTATTATTACATCTGGGACTTCCAGAACTATCTTGAAAAGCAGTGGTGAAAGTGGACATCTTTATCTTCTTCCTGATCTTAGTGGAAAAGCTCCTAGTCTCTCACCATTAAGTATTATGTTAACTCTAGGTTTTCGTAGATATTCTATATCAAGTTGAAAAAGTTTCCCACTATTCCTAGTTTACTAACAGTATTAAATCATGAATGGGTGTTGCATTTTCAAATTCTTTTTTGTATCTATTGATATAATCATGTGATTTTTCTTCTGTAGCCTGTTGACATGATAAATTACATTAATTGATTTTCTAATGTTGAGTCAGGCTTGCACATCTGGGAAAAATCCGACTTTGACATTGTAGTGGTCCATTTTCACACTGCTATAAAGAACTACCTGAGACTGGGTAATTTATGAAGAAAAAAGGTTTAATTGACTCACAGTTCCACAGGCTTACCAGGAAGCATGAGTGGGAGGCCTTGGGAAACTTACAATCATGGTGGAAGGCAAAGGATAAGCATGGTGGAGCAGGAGAGAGGCACAGAACATAGGGGGACGTCCCCATCTTTCCATGGTGGAGTAGAAGACAGAGAGAGTGAAGGGGGAAGTGCCACACACTTTTAAACCATCAGATCTCATTAGAACTCACTCAATATCACAAGAACAACAAGGGGGAAATCTACCCCCATGGTCCAATCACCTCACAACAGGCCCTTCCTTTAATTTGACATGAGATTTGTGTGGGGAGACAAATTCAAACCATATCAGACATGGTGTATAATTCTTGTTATACATTGCTGGATTTGATTTGCTAGTGTTCTGTTGAGGATTTTTGCAACTGTGTTCATGAGAAATATTGGCCTTCTTTTCCTATAATATTGAAATTATGCCAATTAACAAACCTCTCATGGCCTCTAATGTTTAAGTAAGAGTTCCGTGTTTCTCACTTTAAATCAAAAGCTAGAAATGAACATGCTTAGTGAGGAGGCATGTTGGAAGCCAAGGCAGACTGAAAACTAAGCCTCTTAACACCAGTTAGCCAAGTTGTGAGTGTGAAGAAAAAATTCTTGAAGGAAATTAAAAGTACTACTCTAGTGAACACACAAATGATAACAAAGCAAAATAATTTTTTAATTAGTCTGTTTTTGCAAGGAATACTTAAGCCTGGGTAATTTATGAAGAAAAGAGGTTTATTTGGCTCACATTTCTACAGACTACACAAGAAGCATGACACTGGCAACTGTTGGCTTCTGGTGAGGCCTCAGGAAGCTTTTGCTCATGAGATAAGGAAAGGGGAGCTGGTGTATCACATGGTGAGAGAGGGAGCAAGAGGAGGGAGTTACCAGGCTCTTTTAGATAACCTGTTGTCCTGTGAAGTAACAGAGCAAGAACTCACTCATTACTGCAAGAAGGGCACCAAGCCATTCATGTGGGATCTGCCCCTATGACCCAAACACCTCACACTACGTCCCACCTTCAACACTGAGGATCACATTTCAACATGAGATTTGGATGAGACAAATATCAAACTATAACACTTCTTAATGCTAATATAGAGAAAGTTTTAGTGGTCCAGAGAGAAGACCAAACATGTCACAACATTTTCTTAAGCCAAAGCCTAATCCAGAGCAGGCCCCTAACATTCTTCAACTCTGTGAATGCTGAGAGAGATGAAGAAGCTGCACTAAAAAGGTTTCAAGCTAATAGATGTTGGTTTATGAGGTTGAAGAAGAGAAGTCGTCTCCATAATATAAAGGTTCAAGGTAAAGCAACAATGCTGATATAAAAGCTGCAGCAAGTCATTCAGAAGATCTAAGATAATTAGTGAAGGTGACTATACTAAACTACAGATTTTGATTATAGATAAAACAGACTTATATTGGAAGAAGATGGTATCTAGGACTTTCACAGCTAGAGAGAAGTCAATGCTTGGCTTCAAAGTTTCAAAGGACAGACTGACTCTCTCGCTAGAGGCTAATGCAGCTGGTGACTTAAAGTTGAAGCCAATGCTCATTTACTATTCCAAAAATCCTAGCGACCTTAAAAAGTATCCTAACTCTACTCTGCCTGTGCTCTAGAAATGGAGCAACAAAGCCTGGATGACAGCACATCTGTTTACAGCATGGTTTACTAAATATTTGAAGCTGACTGTTGAGACCTGCTGCTCAGAAAAAACTGATTTCTTTCAAAATATCAATGTTCATAGACAATACACCTGGTCACCCAAGAGCTCCAATGGGGATGTACAAGGAGAAGAATGTTGTTTTCATGCCTGCTAACACAACATCCGTTCTACAACCCACAGATAAAGAGGTCATTTTAACTTTTAAGTCGTATTTAAGAAATATATTTTGTAAGGCTATAGCTGTCATAGATAGTGTTTTTTTTTTTTCTTATGGATCTGGGCAAAGTAAATTGAAAACTTTCTGAAAAGGAGTAACCATTCCAGATGCCATTAAAAACATCTGTGATTCAAGAGAGGAGGTTAAAATATCAACATTAACAAAAATTTGGAAAAAGTTTATTCAAACCCTCATGGATATCTTTGAGAGGTTCAAGATTTCCATGGAAGAAGTCACTGAAGATACAGTGAAAATAGCAGGAGAACCAGAATTAGAAGTGGAGCCTGAAGATATGACTGAAATGCTACAATCATGTGATAAAACTTCAACAGATGAGATGTTCCTTTTTATGGGTAAGCAAAGAAAGCGGTTTAATGAAATAGAATTTCTGGTGAAATGTTGTGAATATTGTTGAAATAACAAAGGAGTTGACATATTACATCAATTTAGTTGATAAAACAGTGGTGGGGTTTGACACAATTGACTCCAATTTTGAAAGAGGTTCTGCTGTGGGTAAACTGCTATTAAACAGCATCACATGCTACAGAGAAATCTTTTGTGAAAGGAGTAAATTGATGTGCCAAACCATTGTTGTTTCATTTTAAGAAATTGCCACAGCCATCCCAACCTTTAGCAACCACCACCCCAATCAGTCAGCAGCCATCCACTTGGAGACAAGCCTCCAATGGCAAAAGGATTAGGACTCGCTGAAGCCTCAGATGATCATTAGCATTTTTTTTAACAAACAAGTCTTTTTAAATTAAAGTATTATGCTGTTTTGTAACACATAATACTATTGAACAGTTAATAGACTATAGTACAGTGTAAACATAAATTTTATATGCACTGAGAAACCAAAATTTTCATGTGACTCACTTTATTGTGATGTTTGCTTTATGGCAGTGGTCTGGCATATCTCCGAGGTAGGCCTGTATTTCTTATTGAGCAAGTTTGGCAGATTGTATCTGAAGGAATTTGTTCATTTCATCTACGTTATCAAATTTACGAGTGTAGATTTCTTCATATGCTGCTTTGTCATCCATGTATGGTCCATAGGATCTGTAGAGCTATCCCCTCTTTCATTTCTGATATTAATAATTGTGTCCTTTCTTTCTCTGTCTCTCTCTCTTTCTCCCTTTTAGTTAGCCTGGCTAGAAGTGTATTTATTTTATTGATCTTTTTAAAGAATCAGCATTTGGTTTCATCAATTTTCTCTATTGATTTCATGTTTTCAATTTCAGCAATTTCTGTTCTAATGTCTTTCAGCTTCGTTGAGGTAAGACTGGCAAGAAGAAATTTATGTATTTAAATTGTATAATGTGATGTTTTAATTGTTCTAGTTATTAATATTATTTTATTCTACTTTTGATTAAATTTGCTCTTCTTTTTTTTCAGTTTGCTAAGGTAGAAACTTAGATGACTGATTTTGGATCTTTCTTCTTTTCTAATACATACATTCAATATTATAAATTTCCCACTGAGCATTGCTTTCACTAATTTTGCAAATTTGATAAGTTGTATTATTTTATTTATTTCAAAATATTTTTAAATTTTTCTTGAGATTTTTTCTTTGACCCATTCTTTATAGATGTGTGTTGCTTAATATCCATGTATTTTTGTATTTTCCATTTATCTTTCTGCTATTGATTTCTAGTTTAATTTCATTGTGACCTTAGAGCAGACATTGCATAATTTATATTTTTTAAATTTGCTAAAATATGTTTTATGGCTTAAAATGTGGTATATTTTGGCAAATTTCATGTGAGTTTGAGAAGAATGTATGTTCTGTTGTTGTTGGATGAAGTAATCGATAGTTGTCCATTATATTTACTTGATTGAAGGTGTTGATCTCAACTATGTCTTTATTGATTTTATGCCTGCTGGAGCCTCTGTTTTTGACAGAGGTGTTTATGTCTTCAGGTATAACAGTGGATTCATCTATCAGTTTTTGCCTCATGTAGTTTTATGCTCTGTTGTTAGGCACATTCATGTTAAAAATTATTGTGTCTCTTTGGAGGACTGACCCTTATATCATTAGGCAGTGTTCCCTTCCTCATGCCTGATGAGTTTCCTCGGATTTAAGTCAACTCTGAAATTAGTCAAACCACTCCTGCTTTCGTGTTTTTTCTTTTAAAACTGTTACTGAATATTGATAAATTAAGATTGTATTTATGGGATACAGAATAACGTTATATACACAAAATGTGCAATGTTTGAATCAAGCTGATTAACATATCAACCACCTCAAATACTTATCATTTGTTCCTCCTGTCTAATGAAACATTGTACCCTTTAACTAATATTTCCCCATTTCTCGCCCTGCCTCCCAGCCTCTGGTATCTGCTCTTCTACTCTCTACTTCAATGAGCTTGATTGTTTTAGATTCCACATGTGAGTGAGTACATGTAGCATTTGTCTTGCTGTGCCTGGCTTACTTTACTTAGCATAACACCCTCCAGGTTTATTTATGTCATCACAAATGACAGGATTTCCCTCTTTTTTTTTTAAGCCTGAATAATATTCCATTGTGTATCTATATGACATTTTCTTTATCCACTCATCCATTGATAGACACTTCGGTTGATTTCATAACTTGGCTATTATGAATAATGCTGCAATTAACATATGAGTGCAGATATATCTTTGATATACTGGTTTCAAATCCTTTAGCTATATACCCAAACATTGGATTGCTGGATCGTATGGTACTTCTATTTTTAGTTTTCTGAGGACCCTCCATACAGTTTCTCATAATGGCTACACAAATTTGCATTCCCACTACCAGTGCACGAGGGTTTCTTTCTGTTTTTTTTTTTACATCCTTTCCAACACTTATCTATCATTTTTTTGATAATAGCCATTCTGACAGGTGTAAAGTGATATCTCATTGTGGATTTAACCTACATTTTCCTAATGATTAGTGATGTTGAGCAGTTTTAAAATATTTGTTGGCCACTTGTATGTCTTCTTTTAAGAAATGTCTATTCAGGTCCTTTGCCCATTTTTTAATTAGGTATTTGTTTTCTTGCTATTGATTTGTTTGAATTCCTTTTATACTTTGAATATTAACCCCTTATTGGATATATATCTTGCAAATGTTTTGTCTCAGTTCGATAGGTTGTCTGTTTACTTCATTAATTATTTCCTTTGCTGTGCAGAAGCATTTTAGTTCGTTGTATTTCCATTTGTCTATTTTTGTTTTTGTTGCCTGAAGTTTTGGAGTCAAATAAAAATAATCATCATTACCCAGACCAATGTCATATAGCTTTTTTCCTCTTTTTGTTGTAGTAGTTTTATAGTTTTGGGTCTTACATTTAAGTGTTTGATCCATTTTGAGTTGATTTTTGCATATGGTGTGAGATAATGGTCTAATTTCTTTCTTCTGCATGTGTATATGCACTTTTCCCAACATCCTTTATTGAAGAGAATGTGTTTTCCCATTCTGTGTTCTTCGCATTTTTGTCAAAAAAAAAATTGACCATAAATATGTGGACTTATTTCTGTTTTATTCTGTTCCCTTTGTTAATGTGCCTATTATTATGCCAGTTTGAAGTCAAGTAGTGTGATGCCTTCAGCTAAAAAGAATTAATCCCTTTATCATTATACAATGTTCTTGTTTAGCCCTGATTACTTTCTGTGCTTTGAACTCTGTTTGTCTGAAATTAATCTAAGTATTCCTGCTTTCTTTTCATCAGTGTTACCCTGGCATATCTTTCTCCATCCGTTTACTTTGAATTTGTAAGTTTCTTTATATTTAAAGTGGGTTTTTTGTAAAGTGGGTTTTTTGTAAACAACATATAGTTGGATCCTATTTTTTTATACACTCTGACAATTTCTCCCTTGTAATTGGTGCATTTAGACCGTTGATTATTGATATAGTTGGATTAATAACTAACATATTTATTAGTATTTTATTTGTTGCCCTTGTGCTTTGTGCCTATTCACTCTTTTTCTGCCCTTTTTGTTTTTTACTGAGCATGTTATATAATTCAATTTTCTTTCCTTTCTTAGCATATTACTTATCCTTTTTTAAAACATTTTTTACTGATGGCGCAAGAGTTTGCAACATACATTTATGATTAAATCAAGCCTGCTTTCAAAAACATAAGATATAAGCATACATAATCAAATACATTGTTGCCATTATTTTGAACAAACTACTGCTAGATCAATTAAGAATTTGAAAATGTAAGTTTTTATCTTCACTTATTCTATCTTTGATATTTTTTCCTTTTTTTATGTAGATACAAGTTTTTGACCTATATGATTTTCCTTCTCTCTAAAGAACTTCTTTTAACATTTCTTACAAGACATGTCTATTGGCAACAAATTCCATTAATTTTTGTTTGTCTGAGAAAGTCTTTATTTTTCACTCACTTTGAAAGATAACTTCACAGAGTATAGAATTCTAGGTTGATGGTTTTATCGCTCAACACTTTTTAAATACTTCACTCTATTTTTTTCTCTTTTTTTTCCCAAATTTTATCTTACGTTTAGAGAGTACATATGCACGTTTGTAACCTGGGTAAATTGCATGTTGTGGGTGTTTAATGCAGAGATTATTTAATCACCCAGGTAATGAGCATAGTACCCGATAGGTAGTTTTTTGATCCTCACCCTCCTCCCATCCTCCACCCTCAAGTAGGCCTGAGTGTCTATTGTTCCCTTCTTTGTGTACACGTGTACTCAATGTTTAGCTCCCACTTAGAGAACCTGTGGTATTTGGTTTTCTAATCCTGTGTTAATTTGCTGAAGATAATGGCCTCCAGTTCCATCTATGTTGCTGCAGAGGTTGTGGTTTCATTCTTTTCTGTGGCTGTGTAATATTCCATGGAATATATGTAGCACATTTTCTTTACCCAGTCTACCACTGATGAGCATTTAGTTTGATTCCATGTCTTTGCTATTGTGAAAAGTGCTGTGATAAACATATGTGTGCATGTGTCTTTGTAGTAGAACAAGTCATATATTCCTTTGGATATATACTCAATAATGGGATTCCTGAGTTGATTCTGTGTTGTTTTAAGTTTTCTGAGAAATCTTCAAACTCCTTTCCACGGTGGTTAAACTAATTGACATTCCCACCAACAGTATGTAAGTGTTCTCTTTGCTCCACAACCTCACCAGCATCTGTTATTTTTTTATTTTTTAACAATAGACATTCTGACTGGTGTGAGATGGTATCTCATTGTGATTTTGATTTGCATTTCTCTAATGACTAGTAATGTTGAGAATCTTTTTATATGCTTGCTGGCTACATCCATGTCTTCTTTTGAGAAGTGTCTATTCATGTCCTTTGCCCATTTTTGAATGGGTTGTTTGTTTTGGGTTTGTTAAATTGTTTAAATTCCTTATAAATCCAGGATATCAGACCTTTGTCAGATGCATAGTTTGTGAAAATGATCTCCCATTCTGTAGGTTGTCTGTTTATTCTGTTGATAGTTTCTTGGGCTATGCAGAACCTCTTTAGTTTAATTAGGTGCCACTTGTCAATTTTTGTTTTTGTTGCAATTGCTTTTGGAACCTTTGTCATGAAATCTTGGCCAGGGCCTATGTCCAAAATGTTGTTTCCTAAGTTTTCTTCTAGGGTTTTTATAGTTTTAGGTTTTTCATTTAAGTCTTTAATCCATCTTGAGTTGATTTTTGTATATGATGAAAGGTAGGGATCCAGTTTCAATATACTTCATATGGCTGGTGAGTTATCCCAGTACCATTTCTTGACTAGGGAGTCCTTTCCCCATTCCTCGTTATTGTCAACTTTGTTGAAAATCAGGTGGTTATCAGTGCATGGCTTTATTTCTGGGGTCTCTATTCTGTTCCATTGGCTAATGTATTTTTTTTTTTTTACCAGTACCATGCTGTTTTGGTTGCCGTATCCTTGTAGTATCATTTGAAGTTAGAAAGTGTGGTGCCTCTGGCTTTGTTCTTTTTGCTTAGGGTTGCTTTGGCTATTCAGAGTATTTTTTCTAGTAGTTTTAAAAAATTCTGTGAAAAATGGCATTGACAGTTTAATAGGATAGCATTGAGTCTGTAGGTTGCTTTAGGCAGGATGGCTATTTTAATAATACTGATTTTTCTAATCCATGAGCACAGAATGCTTTTTCATTTGTTTGTATGATCTCTGATTTCTTTCAGCAGTGTTTTGTAATTCTCATTGTAGAGATCATTTACCTCCCCTGTTAGCTGTATTCCTAAATACTTTATTCTTTTTGTGGCTGTTGTGAATGGGATTGTGTTCTTGATTAGGCTCTCAGCTTGGACTTTATTGGTGTATAGAAATGCTGCTGATTTTTGTACATTTATTTTACATTGTGAAACTTTGCTGAAGTTATCAGCTGAAGGAGCTGTTGAGTCAAGACTATGGGGTTTTCTAGATATAGAATCATGTCATATGCAAACAGAGATAGTTTGACTTCCTCTCTTCCTATGTGGATGCCTTTTATTTTTTTCTCTTGCCTGATTGCTCTGGCTAAGACTTCTAGTACTATGTTGAATAGGAGTGTTGAGAAGGGGTATCCATGTCTTATTCCATTTCTCAAGGGGGATGCTTCTAGCTTTTGCCCATTCAATATGATGTTTGCTGTGGTTTTGTCATAGATGGTTATTATTTTGAGGTTTGTTCCTTCAATACCTAGTTTGTAGAGGGTTTTCTTTTTAACATGAAGGAACATTAAATTTTATCAAAAGCTTTTTTTGCTTATATTGAAATAATCATATAGTTTTTGGTTTTTGTTCTGTTTACATGATGAATCACATTTATTGATATGTGTATATTGAACCAACCTTGCATTCCAGCCATAAAGCCTACTTAATTGTAATAGATTTGATGTTTGAGTGCCACTAGACTTGATTTGCTAGTATTTTGTTAAAGATTTTTGTATATATGTTTCTCAGGGATATTGGCTTGAAGTTTGCTTTTTTCATTGAGTCTCTGTCAGGTTTCGGAATCAGAATTACACTGGCCTCGTAGAATGAGTTAGGTAGGAGTCCCTCCTCAACTTTTTGGAATAGTTTAAATAAGATTGGTACCAACTCTTCTTTGTATGTCTGGTAGAATTTCGCTGTGAACCTGTCAGTTCCAGAGCTTTTACTAGTTGGTAAGCTTTTTTATTACTGATTCAATTTTGGAACTCCTTATTGATGTTTTCAACTTTTCAGTTTATTCCTTGTTCAATTTTGGAAGTTTGTAATTTTGAGGAATTTATCCGTTTCTTCTAGGTTTTCTAGTGTGTGTGCATATAGGTGTTCATAACAGTCTCTGAGAGATTTCTATATTCCTGTGGGGTTGGTGGTAATATCCCCTTTCTCATTTCTGACTGTGTTTATTTGTATCTCCTCTCACTCTCTCTTTTTTAAATTAGCTAGTCATCTATCACTCTTATTTTTTCTTTCAAAAATACCAGCTTGGTTTTGTTGATCTTTTGTATGGCTTTTTGCTCTCAGTTTCTTTCAGTTTAGCTCTGATTTTGTTATTTTTTTTTTTCCTCTGCTGGCTTTGGGTTTGGTTTGCTCTTGTTTCTCTAGTTCCTCTAGATGTGACACTATGGTGTTAATTTGAGATCCTTCTAACTTTTTGATGTGGATGATCAGCTTGCCTTTTAATTCTGCTTTACCTGTTTCCCAGAGATTCTAGTATGTTGTATTTTTGTTTTCATTACTGTGTAACAATTTGTTGATTTCTTCTTTAATTTTATTTTTTATCCAAAAGTCATTCAGGAGCCGATTGTTTAATTTCCATATAATTGTATGGTTTTGAGAGATCTTCTTGGAATTGATTTCTGTTTTTATTGCACTGTGGTCCAAGAGTGTGGTTGGTATGATTTCAGGTTTTTTGAATTTGTTGAGAATTGCTTTATGGTTAAGCATGTGGTCAATTTTAGAGTATGTGCCATGTGCCGATGAGAAGAATGCCTATTCTGTTCTTGTTGCATAGTGTTCTGTAGATGTCACCTAGGTTCATTTGGTCAAGTGTCAAGTTTAGGTCACAAATATCTTTTTTAGTTTTCTGTCTTGATCTGTCTTAAAATGTCAGTGAAATGTTGAAGTCTTTCACTATTATTCTGTGGTTATCTAAGACTTCATAGGTCTCTAGAAACTTATTTTAAGAATCTAGAATCTCCAGTGTTTGGAAGCATATATATTTAGGCTAATTAAGTCTTTTTAAATTGAAACCTTTATCATTATATAATGCCCTTCATTGTCCTTTTTGATCATCATTGTTTCAAAGTCTGTTTTGTCTGAAATACTAATAAAACCTCTGCTTTTTTGTTTGTTTGTTTTCTGTTTGCTTGACAGATCTGTCTCCATTCCTTTACTTGGAGCCTATGGGTGTCATTGCATGTGGGATGGGTCTCTTGAAGACAGCATATGGTTGCATCTTGCTTCCTTATTCAACTTGCCACTGTTTTTTTAAGTAGGGTGTTTAACCCATTTATATTCAAGGTTAATATTGATATGTGAAGATTTGATCCTGTCATTGTGTTGTTAGCTGGTTGTTATGTAGACTTGATTGTATAGTTGCTTTATAGTGTCAGTCAGCTATTAAGTATGTTTTTGTGGGGGCAGGTAATGGTCTTTCATTTTTATGTTTAGCACTCCTTTAGGGAACTCTAGTAAGGCAAGTCTGGTGGTAACAAATTCCATTAGCATTTGCTTATGAAGCTGGATTTGAAATTCTTGATTGGAATTTCTTTTTTTTAAGAATGCTGAATATAGGTACCCCCATCTTTTCTGGTTTGTAGAATTTCTGCTGAAAGATCCACTGTTAGCCTAATGGGGTTCATTTTGTAGGTGACCTGCACCTTGTCTCTAGCTCCCTTTAATATTTTTTCTTTCATGTTGACTTTGGAGAATTTGATAACCATCTGACTTGGGGGCAAATATCTTGTATCCTATCTTGCAAGGGTTCTCTGATTTCTTGAATTTGAAAGTCAATCTCTCTCACAAGGTTGCAGAAATTTTTGTGGACGATGTTCTCAAGCATGTTTTCTAGGTTTCTCTCTCTCTCTCTCTCTCTCTCTCTCTCTCCCTCTCTCCCTCCCTCCCTCCCTCCCTCCCTCCCTCCTTCCCTCCCTCTCTCTCAGGGATGCCAACAAATCATATGTTTGGTCTTTTTACATAATCCTGTATTTCTCAGATACTTTGTTCATGACTTTTTTCTTTTTTTTTTTTTCTGACTAAGTTGATTTGAAGAATTAGTCTCTGAGCTTTGGGATTCTTTCCTTGGCTTGGTCTATGCTGCTGCTAATACTTCTGATTGTACTATGAAATTTTTGTAGTGAGTTTTTCAACTCTATCAGATCAGTTTGGTTCTTTCTTATAGTGAGTATTTTTTCTTTCAGCTCATGTATGATTTTGCCAGATTTTCTAGATTCTTTTCATTGGGTTTCAACTTTCTCCTGAATCTCGATGATCTTTGTTGCCATACAAATTCTGAATTCTATGTCTGTTATTCTGGCCATTTCAGCCTGGTTAAGAACCATTTCTGGGGTGCTGGTGCAGTCATTTAGTGGTAAGAAGGCACTCTGGCTTTTGGAGTTGCCAGAGTTCTTGCTGTTTCTTTCACATTTATGTGGGCTGATTTAGAGTCACTGTCCTGTGGCTTTGGCTTTTTGCTTTTATATTCTTTGATGCCCTTGAGGGTTTGATTGTGGTATAAGTTGGGTTCAGTTGACTGGCTTCATTTCTGGACAATTTCAGGGGGCCAGGGCTCAGCTCAGAACTCCTCAGCTGCATGCTATAAACCTAGGGGACTTGGGCCAAGCCCACATCTTTATTCTCTGGCTTCTTGGGGTTGAGTACCTGCTGTGCTGGAGAGGCTGGGTGGCAGGTACTGACAAAAGCGCTTCACTGGGTCAGTGGCAACAGGGTCAGCGTGTACACACTCACACCAGCAGCAGCAGGGCAGCAGGGTCCACAACCCCACATATGTGCAAGGGTGGGGCAGCAGCAGCAAGGCAAGATCCATGCATGCTGGCAAAGTGGTCAGGAAAGGTGATGGGAGGGTGCACATCAGTAAGAACCCATCTGTAGAAGCTCTCTGATGTTTATGCAGGCTCTGTTGGTGAAGGAGCTATGGCAGTGGGTGCTGGGAAGCACCCCGGTTGAGCATCTGAAGGTGGCTGCAAGTGGGTACAGACAGGCAGGAACCCTGGGAGAGGCTGGTACACAAGGAGGCACACAGATCATACCGGCCCCATCCCATGGGCAAAATAGCCCTGTTCTGTCCTGGTTTGACAGTCAACAAAGGATAAAGACACCTAGAGAAGCATGGTGAGCCTTGGGGATTGGGCATTCCTGGTCATACTCTACTGTAACTGTTCTCTCAACAAACACTCTGGGCTCTGCACAGGCTGGAGTCCTGTCCCTGCCAGCTCTCCAAGCAGCTCTTTCTGCCAGCTCAAATATCTCTGGGGTTGTGGGGTTTCCTGCAGCTAGGATTCTGGAGGTTCATGGAAAGAGTGGGCTGCTACATCATGTCTATTTAACTCATTCCTTCCCCTAGGAGCCACTCGGGGCCAGAAACTAGTCCTGTGTGCTCTGCAAACCTGTGTACGGTTCTCGCCTTCCTCCCCCTTCACCCAAATTCTGCAACGTCCCTCCAACCACTCTCAATACCTTTCTTCCAAAGATCTGCTTGGAGAGTGTCAGTTCTTGAGGGTCTGGTCTTAGAGGAAGAAGCTCCTCCTGGGTGCTCCTAGTCAGCCCCTCCTGGCTGCTTCTAGTCAGCCATTTGGATGTTCTCTCTTCTATTCTTTTCTTACTTGTATGGTTTCTGAGGGGAAGTTAGATATAATTCTTATCTTTGTTTCTCTACAGGCGAAGTTTTATTTCCTCTGGCTTCCTTCAGCATTTTTTCTTTATCTTTGATTTTCTGTATTGTGAAAATTATATGTGTAGGTTTGATTTCTTTTGTTTTATTTTGCTTTTTTTTTTGTCTTTGTTTTGGCATTTATCCTGTTTCTATTTCTCTTTTCTCCTTCTGGTATTGTTATTACACATATGCTGCATCTTTTGTCGTTGACCCAAAGCTCTGGCATATTCTGTCTTATTTTTTTCAGTCCTTATTCTCTTTGCTTTTCAGTTTTAAAGGTTTCTATAGATATATCCTTAAGAACAGAGAATCTTTTCTTCAGCTGTGTCTTGTCTGCTTATAAACCCATTAAAAGCATTCTTCATTTCTGTGAATGCTGTTTGATCTCCAGCATTTCTTTTTGATTATTTCTTAAGATTTTCATCTCTCTCCTTACATTGCCCATCTGTTCTTGCATGTAGTCTACTTTATCCATTAGAGTGCTCAGCGTAGTCATTGTATTTGTTTTAAATTCCCAGTCTGATTATTCCAACAACCTTGCCATGTCTGGTTCTAATGCTTGCTCTGTCTCCTCAAATTGTGTTTTTGCCTTTTAGTATGCTTTAAAAAAATTTTTAACATCTGGACGTGATATACTGGGTTAAAGAAACATTGATAAGTCAGACTTTAATAATGTGGTAGTAAGGGGTGAGTGGAGGGGAAGTGTTCTATAATCCTATGAGTAGGTCTGTTTTTCAGTCAGTCTATGCTTCTGAGCTGTGAATTTCACAGGGTTTCTCAGTTTTTTCTCCCCACTCAGAAGGGACAGGATAGAGAAAGAGGGTGGGAGTTGATTATTTCCCAGGTCAGTTAGGCTCTGATAAAACCTTGGCAGGTTGGGTTATGGTTAACTAGTTTCTTCTGAGGTCAGACCTCGTTAAGAAAAAGATTGCCTTGGTGTATTTCAAAATGATTTATTTTCCCCACCCCATGCTGGAAGCACAAGGAGCTCTTTCTCTGATATTTACTGTGAGAACCTGGTTGAGCTCGTGGAGGTAAAATTTACAAAAACGCGGTCGCGGGGTGGGGCGGGCTGTAACTGGGTTTCCCAGGAGTTTTTAATCTCTCAGGCTTGCCTGCACTTAGTCTCCAGCAGTTCATCATTTGCAGTTCACGTTTTCCTGCCCCGGCACTGATTCACACAATGGTTTCTGATCAGGTATGTTGTGATTCTCTATATCTGCCTCTCTGTCTTTCCAATTTTCATGGTAGCAGTTCATCCTGTGACCTCACTTCTCTTATAGATCTAAGAAAAGTTGTTGATTATTTAGTTTGTTCAGATTTTTACTCATTGTTAGGATAGAGGGTTGACTTCCGACTCCTTACATTCAGAACCAGAAGCCATGATTTGCTTCTAATAAATAGAATACAGCAAAAATAATGGGATGTCACTTCCATGATTAGGTCACAAAAGACTATCACTTTCATCTTGCTAAGATTCTCTTTTGCTGGAACTCTCCCTTGCACTCCTATCCTCTTGCATGCTCAGTGAACCAAGATGCCATGTTGTATTCTCTGTGGAGGGGCCCATGTAGCAAGAAGTTAAAGGAGACCTCTGGCCAACAACATGTGAGGAACTGAGATCTTAGTCCAACAGCCTAGAATAAACTGAATCCATCCTTCAACTAAATGAATGAACTAGGGAGCAAATACTTCCATTCAAGACTTGAGATAACCAGTCTTGTGAGAGACCCAGAGTCAGAAGACCTGGCTAAGCCATGTCTGCCTGGATTTCTGACCCACAGAAACTATGAGATAGTAAGTGTTATTGCTGTTTAGTCCACTAAAGCTTGTGGCCATTTATTAGGCAGAAATAGGTAACTAGTACACAACTATGAAGAATATACTTTAGCTTCTCCTGAAGGCAGATCTTGTTAAGAAGAGCAGAGCACTCTAGTGCATTTCAAAATGATTTTATTGACCTAGTATGCACCTGCAGACACACATACATACACTTATGGATCTTCATAAAGCAATATTTATTCTTCCTATATAATACATAAATATATTTTATATTCTATTAATTTTTTAAAGTAATGGTCGGGACAGAAATTTGATTTTATGATCTACAAATGAGTTGTAATCGTTTGGAAAACCCTGATTAAGGTTATATTCTCTAGAACAAAATTTCCTGTGTTTATAACTCAGGTCTGTCGCATAGTAGTGTGGTAGCTCTGGTAATGCACAACCTATATTTGAATCAGGTTCTTTATAAAATGAGAAAAATAATAGAATATAGGATGGTATTGAGAATTAGATCACATTATATATACAAGGCATTCAGCACAAAACTTCACATATAGAAAGACTATTCACAGATAACTTTTTAAAAAAATTATTATACTTTAAGTTTTAGGGTACATGTGCACAATGTGCAAGTTAGTTACATATGTATACATGTGCCATGCTGGTGTGCTGCACCCTTTAACTCGTCATTTAGCATTAGGTATATCTCCTAAAGCTATCCCTCCCCCCACCCCACAACAGTCCCCAGAGTGTGATGTTCCCCTTCCTGTGTCCATGTGTTCTCATAGTTCAATTCCCACCTATGAGTGAGAATATACGGTGTTTGGTTTTTTGTTCTTGCAATAGTTTACTGAGAATGATGATTTCCGGTTTCATCCATGTCCCTACAAAGGACATGAACTCATCATTTTTTATGGCTGCATAGTATTCCATGGTGTATATGTGCCACATTTTCTTAATCCAGTCTGTCATTGTTGGACATTTGGGTTGGTTCCAAGTCTTTGCTATTGTGAATAGTGCTGCAATAAACATCCGTGTGCATGCTTTATATATGATAACTTTTATTTTAATGAAGCATTTCTATGTGTTCATTTATTCTTGGAACAGAACTGGTAATTCTGTCCACTCCCGTGGATTACTGGAATGATTATTATAGCACCTTTTGCATTCTATTATAATTATTGATTTTTCTATCTATCATTCTCTCTTCCACTCCTACCTATTCCTATTAAATTATGAGCTCTTTGAGGGTAGGTATTTTCTCAAATTGTTGTTGGTCTCTTCAATACATAGGATAGTTTGTGACACAGAATAGTCATTCAACAACTATGAATGAGTAAATGAATTACAACTTAATGAATAAATGCCAACCTGTAATTATTAGAAAGTCATACTTTTCAGCAAGTCAAAAATATGTTTTTCACGTATTCTTTTTTCCTATTAAAAAGGGCTTATTATAAGTCTATTTTCTCCCTAAAGACAATTCTTCTCTAGTCTCTCCTCAATTTTCATGTAGAAAACCTGTCAGATGGGAGAATAGGATGTATAATTTCAAATTATCTGCCTAAAAACCCACAAATTTTCCAGTGATTTCTGACTGCTTTTGGTTATCTTTCCTGAATGTATCCCACTTTGCTAGCATTCCTGCAGATGCTAGTAACATGATATCCAGATATCCCGTTTAGAACATGTGAAGGCAGGCAAATATGGCATATAGCACGCATTGTCCTAGTCTTACATTACAATTCTACCAATAAGTTCCAAAACCATTTTGGCCTTTATTTTGGTAAAAAATGTAATAGCCATTCTTACAAAAATATCCATCTTATACATAATCAATTAGTTTTTAAATGTAGACTCACATTTTTATTTATATTTATTTTTATTAAATGTTTGGTCTTGCAGTTTAAATTTTTCAGAAAACTTTTAGACTCCTCATTACCTCATACTGAATTAACCAGGTGATATTATTGAAAAAATGTAATAAGCACGTCTTCTGTGCTGTATCAATGTAACTGACAAACTTGGTGGACAGGACAGAGCAAAGTAATGTTTGCAGACACTACATTTTAAGTTCATAGCCAGCCCCATTAATCAACACTCCGGCTGGAATTCAATCATTGACAAATTATTCTATATTTAATTATAGTATGCATGCCCAAAATGTTATTATGACAGTCTACATCAGTTGTTTTAATTTAATGGAGATATTTTAAGGCATTATTATAGCACTACCATTTCTACCTGTGTGGTCAGGATATTAAAAAGCAAACGAGTTCTCTTTGACATGGCCTGTTCTTAGTAATCCTGTATTGGATTGTAGGCATTTCCTTTTTTTAAGAAGCAGAAAAGAATTTATAATGCATACTAAAGTTCTAAAGAGATTCAAAATTAAAGCTCGATGGTCTATACTTTTGGGAACTGTTTTTATGTTCTTTTTGACCACTGAGAGAATATTCGTATATTTTAGTAACTTTTACCTCTTTTTAAAAATTCTGCGGATATCTGACTGTATTTGAAAGTAACATGTGTAAATTCTTTCCTTTCCAATACTTAAAATACTTAATAGTTACCATTAAATAGTTAAAACACTTTCTCTTGTTGTATAATACAGATGACAGTGCAGCAGATAAGGAAGACTTTTAAAAAATGAATGGTGTGAAATCAGATATTCATAAAGCAAATAATAAAATGAAATGGGTTATACATTTAAAGGTAAAAAAATAAAAAGTTTTTAGGAGGAAAACGGAGAAGATCTTCAAGGATTTAGAATAGACAATATTTCTTAAATAGGACAGAGAACCACAAATATAAAACAAATTAATAAATTTGACTACTACGTGGTAATTGGGTTCATCAATAGACACCCTTAAGAGGAGTGATGTCAGTCAGATGGCCAACTAGATGTTCCTAGCACTCATTTCCCCCATTCAAAAAAATAAATAAACAACTACATTTCAACAAAAGTAACTGAAGGAGAGCACCAGAGCACAGCAAAGGAGCAGCAGAAATCCTGCAGAACACAGAAACACCAAACAGCTGCATAGAGGAAAGATAAAAACACCTCACTTCCCCAATCCCCTCCAGCAGTCAGGGTCAGCTTGGAACTAGGACGGACTTATACCTGAAGGGAAAAGATAAGTAAGGGGACCCCAGCAGCCCCCATCACCACCATGAACACCTGCGATCTTTGCCATTGTAGACTTCTGGAATCCTTACAGGCTCTGAGCCCAGCTGAGGGAGCTACCTGGAGTCCACACAGATGTGCTAACCTCACAGAAGGAGCCAATGTTGTGCCCCTCCCCGTGGCCTGAGCTGCTACTGTGCTGGAACAACTTAGAAGAAGAGCCACTACTAGAGTGCACCCTGCTCTAGCTGTGAGTAGGCGTTGTACTCCTGCATCCCTGAGGCTTTGCTGCTACAACATACCTACTCAGTATCACACCATTCTCAAGCCAAGCTGCTACTATGCCCTACCCCCTGAGGCCAGGCTACTACACAGCTATTTCATCCCCCATCCCAGCTGGTCATCTGATGTGGTGCCCTGCCCCATCGGGGAACCAGAGGCTTGGGTGACCCATGTAGCTGCACCTACCAGAGCTGAGATTCTGAGAGCTGCCCGCCCCCGCCAGGGAACCAGAACCTTAACTGAGCTATGCCACCCCTTCCAGAACAAATAGTCAAAGTTCCACCTCACTGGAATTGTACTATCCCCCTGCAGTCTGATACTGAGGCACCCTGCCTCTTTGGCAAATGGAATTATTGCTGTGCTGCCTTTTTCCCAAGCCATAGCTGTGCTTCAGCGTTCCTGGGGTCTTGCTGCCACTATACCCAGCCTCACAAACCTGAGCTGCTACCATGTCTCACCATCTCAGGGTCCATTTCATGGTACTTTATCTTCTGGGGCCTGAAGTGCCATTGTGTACTGTTTGCTCCAGGACCTGAACTGCAGCTGTGATCTGATCCCTGAGATCCAAGCCTCTAGAACCCTCCTTCTTCCCCGGAGCCAAGCTGGTGCTGCACTCTGCCTCCCAGAGTCGGAGCCATAGCTACATCCTTCCTCCTGCACCTGAGCTCTGGGGTGTGCCTCAGAGTCACAGATCCCAGACTTGTGAGCAAACTGAATCCACTTGTGCATCAAGTTCCAGATGCCATAGTAGTAATAGTTTTGCAAGACTCTGAATGTGGGACTTCAGCTCCATAGCCTCTCTAATAAGCACCTATCCCCTGAATCTCAGAGCCACTGCAGCTGCTTATGAGTCATGGCAGGCCCAACATTAACAGGAAACCCCTTAGCTAAGACTCCCCACTGTGGAGGAGACAAGAATAGAAAGTCCTCTAAAGCTCTTGCCACCAAGAACCCTCATAACTTACGTTGCCACCGCCATTTACACAGACTTCTGCAGTTGACCACTGAGATATCTGCAGTCACCGCTGACATTAATCACAGCTGAAGAAGTTTCATGGAGATTATACCACTGCTCCCACCCAGAGCCAGGGCCACCACACCCTGCTCAACTATTACCTTAAGACCCATCTGCAGATGAAAGCCTTTTCCTGCAAAAGCCACTCTGTGATGTTTGAAAAGGTCACTACTCCACCAGATGCACAGACATCAATGCAGAGAAATAGAAACATGAAAAAAGGCAAGGAAACATGACACCACCAAAGGAAAACAATAATTATCTAGTAACTGACCCAAAATAAAAATGTACAAACTGCCTGGAAAGAAATTCAAAATAATTATCTTAAGGAACTGAATAAATCATAAGAGAATACAGATGAACAATTCAATGGGATCAGAAAAACAATTTGTGATCTGACTGAGAAATTAAACAAAGAGATAGATATCATTTAAAAGAACCAAAAAGAAACTAGGGTCTGAGGAATTCAATGAATAAAATAGAAAATAAAATGGAGAGCTTCAACAGCAGACATGAAGCAGAAATAGGAATCTGTGAACTTTAAGACAAGTCTTTTGAAATTCACCAGGCAGAGGTTGAAAAAACAGAAAAATGAAAGAAAGTGAAGGAAGCCTATGAGACCTATGAGACATCATTAAGTGAACAAATGTTCCTATTCTGGAATTTCCAGATGGAGAGGAGACAGAGAAAGTGACAAAAAGAATATTTAATGAAATAATTGCTGAACACTTCCCAAGTCTTGGGAGAGATAAGTATATCCAGATCCATGAAGCTCAAAGGTCTGCAAACATCATAAACCCAAAGGGGTCTTCATTGAGCTATATTATAAGCAAATTGTCAAAACACAAAGATAATTTTAAAAGCAGCAAAAGAAAAGTGAAATGTTACATACAAGAGAATCTTCATTAGTCCATCAGCAGATTTCTCAATAGAAACCCGGCAGGCCAGTAGAAAATGGGATGATGTATTCAAAGTGCTGGAAGAAAAAGAAAAGCTGCCAACAAAGAGTACTATATGCAGAAAAGCTGTTCTTCAGAAATAAAAGAGAAATTAAGTCTTTCACAGGTAAGCAAAAGATGAGGGAATTCATCACCATTAGACTTGCCTTGCAAGAAATGGTTAAGGGAATTCTTTAAATGAAAACTAAAGAACAATAATTCCTATCATGAAAACATATGAACACATAAAACTCACCAGTAGAGGTGAATATATAGTCTAATTCAGAATACTCCAATATCATAATGGTGTTGTGTAAGCCATTCATATCTCTAATATGAAGGTTAAAATTCAAAACACTCAAAAATAACTACAGCTATAATAAGTTGTTAAGGAATAAACAATATAAAAGATGTAAATTATGACATTAAAAATATCAATTGTGAAACCAGGGAGAGCAAAAACCTAGAGTTTTTGTATGTAATGGATGTTACATTGTTATCTGCTTAAATTAATCTGTTATAACTATGAGATGTCTTATGTAAGCCTCATGACAATCACAAAAGAAAAAACTACAGAAGATACCCAAACAATAAAGAGAAAGGAATCAAAGTTGAGCACTACAGAAAATTACCACATCACCAAGGTAGACAACAAGAGAGGAAGAAAGAAACAAAGGATCTGCAAAAGAACCAAAGTACAAATAACAAAATGGCAGTAATATATTCATACTTATCAATAATAACATTGAATATAAATAGGTTAAATTCTGTAATCAAAAGTTATAGAATGAATGAATTAAAAAAAAATCCAATGATATGCTTCCTGCTAGTGAACTGCTTTAACTTTAAAGAAACATATAGGCTGAAAATGAAGGAATGGAAGAAGGCATTTCATATAAACTGTAACCAAAGCCAAGGAGTGGTGGCTATAATTATGTCAGATAAAATAAAGTAAAAATCTGACATAAGAGACACACACAAAAGGTCATTTTTTAATGAAAATGGGTCAATTCATCAAGAGGACATAATTATAATTGTACATGCACCCAACATTAAAGTACCTACATAGAAAAGGAAATAGTAATGACATGAAAAGAGAAATAGATAGTAATACAATAACAGTTGGGGAATTCAATACTCCACTTTTAACAATGGCTACACCAATGAGACAGAAAATTCATATGAAAATACTGGTTTTGAATAGCACTTTTGACCAAATGAACTTAACAGACATATACAGAGCTTTTCATCCAACAGCAGCAAAATGCACATTCTTCTTTAGTGCACGTGCAACAGTCTCCAGGATAGACCTTATATTAGGGTGCAAAACAAGTCTTAACAAATTTAAAAAAGGGTTAAAATTATATCTAGTATTACTTCTGACCACAATGGTATGAAACTAGAAATAAATAACAGAAGGAATCTTGGAAAACTCACAAATATGTGGAAATGAAATAACATGCTTCTAAGTAACCACAATGTGTCAAAGAAGAAATCAACATGAAAATTTAAAAGTATCTTGAGTCAAATGAAAATGGAAATACAACATACCAAAATCTAGAAGATGCAGCAAAAGGAGTTCTACATGGAAAATCAATAGTAACAAATTCCTACAGTTTAAAAAAATCCTCAATAAATAGACTAACATTATACCTCAAGGAACTAAGGAGAAAGAAAGGAGAACAAACTAAACCCAAAGTTAGCAAGGGAGGAAATAATAAAGATCAGAACAGAAATAAAGCAAATACATAATAGAAAAACCATAGAAAAAATTAAAAACCTGAGTCGACTATTTCTGCTTTGACACCACCTTTATTATTTATATATCTCTTCCAAGAAGTGTGTCAACCCTCCACCTGCCTAGTTCTCATAGCTTGCATAGCTGCCATGCTAATGTGCTTGCATCTCTTTGGAAGGGCCATGTCCTTGCACACTTCCATGGCTGTGCAATGCTTTCTTCCTGTCTAAAAATTTATTTCCCGAATTTATTCATTTGACTAACTGCTACCTATCCTGCAATCCAATACAGGATTGATTCCATATAAAAAGCTTTCCTGGCCCTTCTTCATTCCCAACTTATCTGGGTAGATATTTATGTTTTCTAATAGAATTCTAAACTTTTTTCTATCACAGCATGTATCAACATTTATTATATGTTTAATTTTTTATCTTGACCATTAGTCTGTGAATATCTTTAAGATAAAAGCATGTTTTCTTTGCCTTTGAACCTCTGGCATTTGGAGAAGGAAGGAAGGGAGGGAGGGAGAAAGGGAGGGAAGCAGAAAGAGTAGTAAGTCAATTAGACTTAAATTCTGTTTAAAATCTGGTTCTAGCTATACCTATGGGAGATTAGACTAAATTAATTAACCACTCTGAGTCTTGGTTTCCTCTTCTCAGAAGATAATAGCTGTTCTTCTTTTCTTATTTGTCATTATGAGGATTAAACAATATAATGAAGGTAAATCCATGTCAACAGTGAGGTTTCACAGAAATCTATTGACAACTCAGTGTGTTCCAGGCACTAAGCTCAGCATAGAGAATACAAAGAAGAATAAAATACATCCCTGCCATTGAGGAACTTTGATCTGTTGTGAATGTCAAGAAAACAGGGGAATGAATTGTTTTCTTCTGCTGAAAGGGGAGAGAAAGTCAAAGAGAGATACGGACAGTGGCATTTGAGCAGGGCCATGAAGACAAATGAAGCATTTGCTTGGTTTAAAATTGTGAAACAGTGAGATTAATACAAATTGAAGAAACAAAAAGTGCTATTGGAGTGCAGAGAGAGAATGGATTAATTTCATCCAGAGAAGTCAGATAAAGAAATCATCACAGAAGAAATGACATTTAGGGTAGATCCAGGAGGACAGACAGTGTCTTCTGTTCCTTCAAAACACCAGTGGATAGAAGGAAATTTCTCAGACAATATGACTAGGCTAGTTTGGCTACAGCACATAGCGTAGTGTGAGGACAGCCTGCCAACTCCTCAAAGAGGGTTTTTCCAACACCTACCTGAAGATATGAACTTGGGTCAAAAGCAGCAGAAGCCAAGAAAGCAATAAAGGATGACTGATTGACAGCTGGGACAAAGTCACATAAAGACTGATGTCAGGAATGACCAAAGCCAGGGGAACAACACAGTTGCCAAAAGGAAATCTCAGAGCAAAGACCTGTAGCCAGAAACGGATAGTTACCATGGTGTCAGCGCAGGGGCAGGGCAAGTTTCCAAAGGCAAAAGTCCAATAGCCCAGCTGAGTTTGAAAGCTCTGGGTGAGTACCATCAAGGACATCATTTAAAGCAAGGGCTGATTAGGTAGAATAGAGAAGGTAGAAGAGTCAAGTTGTTGTGACAGTATGGAATCAGTTGTCATCATTGCTAAAAGCCCAAATAAAATTTGGAGGGATAAAAACCTGTGATTTTAACTCTTGGTATATGAAATTGCTCTCTATGGCTGGGCGCCGTGGCTCACGCCTGTAATCCCAGCACTTTGGGAGGCTGAGGCAGGCAGATCATGAGGTCAGGAGATCGAGACCATCCTGGCTAACGGTGAAACCCTGTCTCTACTAAAAAATAGAAATAATTAGCTGGGCGTGGTGGCAGGCGCCTGTAGTCCCAGCTACTTGGGAGGCTGAGGCAGGAGGGAGAATGGCATGAACCCAGGAGGCAGAGCTTGCAGTGAGCTGAGATTGCACCACTGCACTCCGGCCTGGGCGACAAAGCGAGACTCCATCTCAAAATTAAAAAAAAAAAAAGAAAGAAAGAAATTGCTCTCTATTCTGGGGCAGAAACACTACCCACTCTACTCACCTACATTTTTGTGGCAGTTATGTGCAATTATGCTAGTGGCAAGTGCTAAAGCTAGCAAGATTAGAGAGGGTCTCATGGTGAAGGGCATAGAATGCCAGAGCGAGAACTTTGTCCATCATTTGAAAGGTAAAGGGGAGCCATGGAAAGATTTTGGGTAGGGAGGCCACATGATTGAAGCTGGAACTTTAAGAAAATCAGCAGAAAATGTTACAGAATGTCTAGTGATGTTTTCAGTAAGTAGAATTTAAGTTATAAAAAGTTTAAATAGAGACTACTTCATATGTTCATTTATGAAGAATAAGTAACCAATGTGGCAAAGATTCATTTATTAAACCTCTATTATATGATTTGCAATAGGCTGGATGATACTGTGTGTATTAATTGCCTTTCAGCATCATTCTGCTCACCATCTTATTCCAATATGTGTGTGAATAGTGAGTATCATCTGTCTGAAGAGGAATCAGAATTAGCACTTTTATAAGATTCCACAAGTGCCCTCTGAATGTAATGCAGCAGGTTCATAGGCAAACTGTGGTCATTTCTGCTGCTTGTAGCTGTTATGATGACAGAATTAGAAATAAGCCTGTTGGAAAAGTTTTATACTTGGATATGCTAGTTTATGAATTCCCTTTAGGCACCAGAGATGAATTATTATGGCACCCTTGATTATGTCCAGTTCCATTTCCAGAGAGGAGCTTCCTGGTCCATTATTATCTGGTGGTCTTTTTTCCTTCCTTCTATATATGTCTGTATTTTTCTTGTTATCCTACTTGACCCCATCTGTGAAGTAAGCATTGGATATATGTCCTTTTGGGGCTAGAAGCAATCTCAGTCTACTTTCTGCTTGTAGAAAGATAATGGCCCAAGAAGCATTTTCTGTTCAAAAAATACCTTTTCTTAGCTCAGACCTGTAGTATCTACAGCTATAAGCCCTCCTAAAATGATGGTTTCTTATCTATTAAATTCCAATTAGCTCATGTACTCACAGCCACATTTTTTCCAGACATTCTCTCTCTTTCTATATATATATATACACACATATAGAAATATATACATAGAAATATATATTTCTAGATATACATATTCAATAAATATTTAAGTACATATGTAACAAATGTAAGAAATATGTAACTATATATGTTTTTATCTTGCTGCTTCTTCATGCTTCTCTCTCGAGTGATTATGAGTACCTTGGAAATCAGAATTTGGTGAGATTTTAGTCTCTGTTCACTGAGTCATTAAATCAAATTTAAGAATTTATTGCATGCCACCTTAATCTGTTCAGAGGTTTTAACAATGGGTGAATCAAGTATATCCTTGTTTCAATTATTACCACAAAGCCAAGTTTTTACCAGCTTTCAGCCTTATAGCATTTTAAAATTTTATGTTTTACTGTTTATACTTGAGAAAAGGTTCTCCTACATCTATATGAGACTCTAAAATTGTGTCCTATCTCTATTTCCTTTACTCCTTTTTGCAGATCAAGCTGCTCTTTTCTAAGATCATGTCCTTCTTATACCTCGCCATAGAAAGACGAAAGCAATCAACAATGGCACTAATTTCTGTTCTCCAATTTTTACAGCTAAAAGGTTATTAGATACTTAGTCTACATTCTAGCTACTATATACTGAATGTTATTCATATATTGAAACCCAGTCCCCAATGTTATGGTATTTGGAGAATTCATATATTGAAATTCAGTCCCCAATGTTATGGTATTTGGAGACAGGGACTTTGGGAAGTAATTAGATTTAGATGAGCCTGTGAGAATGAAACCCTCATGATGGGCTTAAGGCCCTTGTAAGGGGATGAAGAGCCTCTTTCTGCCATGTGACAATGCAGGGTAAAAATGGTCATCTGCAAACTGGGGAACAGGCCCTCAACAAGAACCCAACCATGCTCACACCACGATCTTGGACTTTCAGCCTCCAAAACTGTGAAAAATAAATATTTGTTATGTAAGCCACTTAGTCTGTGATAATTTATAATAGCAGCCTGAACAGGGTAAGACATATATATTTTAATTGTGCATAGCATAATTTCTATCCTTTCACCCTGAAATATCAATTTCCTCACTGTCATCATCAGACTAGCCCCCTAGTCTGCTGCCACATATTATAGGTTATTTGTTACTTATCATCTCACTTCTAGGTACCAATTCCTGTATTAGTTGGGATGAAATAGATTATGCTTTAGTATACTAATCTCTCAATCTTAATATCTATAAGAACAAATGATTGTTTCAAAAAAGGAGTCAGAGAACTTATAACTGCTGAGTACATAGTATGTTCTAGGTACACTCCCATAGTCTTTATATGTATTATCTCGTTTTAATCTTCACAAGGTGTTTCTGTGAATGTCTCTAGTTTCTGTATAAGGAAAATGAGGTTTAGAGGGATTACGTCATTGTTCAAGAATACATAGATAGTGCACAGTGTTATCAAGATTCCAATCCAGGTTTGCCAGTATTGAAGTAGTCTGGTTACATGTTACTGGCCACAGCTACTACATTTCAGAGATCCTCTGCAAATCTAAGATATGTTGATTAAATTTCTGCCTTCCTTGTTCTTTTGCCTTTTAGTAAGTAAGGGCATGACTGGACCTCCATTTCGGATATCTCAAATTGAATATTAAACTATTCTGTAACATTCTTCTTCTGAAAATCGAGAGATTTGTGAAAGCTACTGTTTATTTTTTCTTTTCTTTCTTCATCTTTTTTTTGCCATGAAAGAGTGTGCTTATAAAATATAAGGAAAAGTATAGACTTGCTTTTAGCAACATGCAAAAAAAAATCAATCTGAAAAGCAGTAGTGAAATAATAAAATAGCATTATTATTTGAGAAGGGATAACAATTGCACAGTAAAATTTGTTTACCAGAAAATAAAAACATGTAAGTGATAAATAAAAGTCTAAAGAGACTGCAACTGGATTGCACGGAGAAATGAAAAATGGAAAATCCCTTTTGTATCCGTCGGTTTAACCATTTCAGCTCTGATTTAGCATTTCAATCAAGAACTTAAAAAACAGAGAGGAACTTAAATAGAACTTTTTTTTTTTTTTTTTTGTAAGGGAATTGAGCTGCCTGGATGTTACAGGAAACTAAATGACCCATTCAGATACAGTCCGTGTACTGAAGATTATGACTCAAAGTACTAATATCTGATGGTTCACTTGGGCTCATATCCAATTAGCTGTTGATCACATTCTATTCATCTCTCTATTGATCATGTGCTTGTACCACATTTCCTGCTGAAATTAGCCAAGATATTGCTAGAAAGGAAAATAAATTTTAAATGATGCTGAATTTTGGACTATGTTTTCAAGTCTAGATGTGGTTTCAGTTAGTGCAAAAGCAGGAAAGAATAAAAAAAGCTACACCATTAACTTGGTGAGAAAGGGCCTTTGTTCATAAATATAAACAAAGCAGTACTTTTCTATAATTTGCCTAATTTAATTTCAAGTCTAAATGAACCTTAAATATACTTCATTGAAAAAATATGGTGCCAGTACAAGCTGCTTGCCTTCTGAATGGTTGTATCATTTATTGTACAAACTGCGGTACTAACATATGTTATATTTAAGTAAAACTTAACACTTATGCAAATATTATAATTTTAAAAACACTTTCACATCCAAAAGCACATTTTTAAATCTAAAAAAGCCTTGTGAATAATCAGTGTCCCCATTATACAGTCGCGAAATTAGAGATCAAGTAAGATTAAGCAATCTACCCAAGCTCTTGAAACTAGCAGACCTGGAACCCTTGTGATGCAAAGTCTGGTATTTTCACGAAAACTACTGTTGCACTTGAATTGTTGGTTAACTTTAACTTTAACCTCATGTATACTGACTGTCAACATGCTTAGAAGCTTCTTGAGCAAACTCACTCTTGAACAATTTTGTTTTAAATGAGCAATCCTTCACGGAATGTCCTGCGCAGGACATTCTGGTGGTCATCCAAAAAAATTCTCTTGTGGATAATTATGATGACTAACTACAAGAGTCTTGTTCCCAAAATAGGCTTACAAAATATTAGTCAACTTTGAAATGTATTGCAATTGTGTTTAAAAATATAGTGAGTGGAGGCTCCTATAGAATTTCTTGATACTAAGATTCTGAAATATTTACTTCTTAAAAAAAGTCAATCTTAAAACTTCCAACTGTATGTTAAAACAAGCCAAGAAAACACTTAGTTTCAAGTAAAATAAAAAGCTCGATTTTTTTTTTTTAGCTATATCCCTTATTTTTGTAACTTTCTGAGAAAAGTAAATGGCTTACTGCATAGAAACAGAGAAGCTATTAAGGCACACACTTAAACATTCCACTGAAGAATTTAATATAAAAAATACTTTTTTGTGTCCTTAAACCACACAATTATGATGAGCTCAATAGTTAACATCTTTGACAATATACTTTTATCAGAGATATTATATTTACCGTATAAGAGGAAACATCTCTCCAATAAAAAATATAATTTCAAATATTTTAGCATAACTTAAAAACTAATTTCTGTGCTCAGAAAGTCTCAAAACTCTTCAGCGCCTAAAAGAACTTCACGGCCTTTGTAAAAACAGGCAAAATGCATTTTCTCTAAGAGAGAATTTATGTTCAAAGAATTACCAGGGAATGGAACTTAAAGATTCAGACCCCATTGTCATCATTCACAAATCTAGTATTTCTAGAAATAAAATTCACCAAAAGGCAATAATTCAACAATGTGCTTATAAGTTTTCTTTTGGGAACTCTCAAAGGCAAACACAAACTCTGCTGTGCTACAGATAATGTCATTTTAAAAGAATGTACTTATTTCCTTTTTCACACTTTATTTATACGGGAGATTCATGCAAGTGTTGCCATTATCATTGAAATGACTTTTGTTAAGAACCTCTGTGCCTGAAACAAATGTGTATCAGATGGGAGAAGAGCAGCTTCCCAGAGTGACTCCCATGATGGTGGTGGTGGTGGCAACAGGAGTCGTAGACCTTTTGGCGAAATAGTTGAATATAATACATTAAATATATTTCTGCGTGGCATTATTTACTTAATCCTTACAAAAACCCTGAGAGGAAACTGGTGGCTAGTATTAATCCCATTATTACTAATATGAGAAAACTAAGGCCCAGAGCAGTTAATTACTTTACCTAAGTAGGCAGCAGAGTCTAGGCTTGCCTTCTAATCCTGTAAGAATTCCACCGTATGAAATTATTTCTTATTCCAGGGTTAAGTTTGAGTAAATGGATTGATGAGAAATTTATGCTTATATGAACAGAAGAGGCCAGCAATAATGAATAATCCCTATTGCTGTTATTACACAGATCCCTTCTTTATTTATGCATTTAACACAGTTTTAATGAGACTCCACCATGCATGGGGCACTCTGCTTGGTACTAATAAATATATAATAATAAACATTTATTACTTATTTATTTATCATTGTAAATGTTCATGGAGCTTACAATGTAGTAGGAAAGCGAAACAGCAAAGAAATGCTGCCACAACTACTTAATTATCATTGTGTTATTTTTCTTGCTAATATGGAAGAAGAACATGCAAAATATTTTTGTCATAAAGTTACTTAGTCATTATGAAGCGCTAGCCACAAGCACAATATAACGGATTTAAATTCAAACTTAATTGTACTCATTTCGATGTGCCCATTTAGTCACTGAAAATTCTTTTTTTTTTTTTTTGAGATGGAGTCTTGCTCTGTCGCCCAGGCTGGAGTGCAGTGGCGCGATCTCGGCTCACTGCAAGCTCCGCCTCCCGGGTTCACGTCATTCTCCTGCCTCCGCCTCCCGCGTAGCTGGAGTAGCTGGGACTACAGGCACCAACCCCCACGCCCGGCTAAGTTTTTTTGTATTTTTAGTAGAGACGGGGTTTCACCTTGTTAGCCAGGATGGTGTCGATCTCCTGACCTCGTGATCTTCCCGCCTCGGCCTCCCAAAGTACTGGGATTACAGGCGTGAGCCACCGCGCCCGGCCTAGTCACTGAAAATTCTTTACTTAATATGTAATATTTCTGGCCTTTGTTAATTCTCTTCCTCTAAACCAGCACTACTGTGGGGTGTCTTTTCTTTCCAAGATTATTCTATCAGAAGTTTACGTGATATATATAGAGAGAGATGGATACATAGATATGAATATATATGTATTGTTTTTTCAAATTTTCCATTCTGTTGGAAACAGTTTTCCTAGACAAATAACAATTGGGGGGCCCAAGCGAACTCCACTGTTTCCTCAATGCACGTGGTCATAGTCTTATCCTCTCATGTATTCTGCATTCATGATGAAACCATGCCATGAGAAAGATTATTGAGCTGGGAGGCTGTGAACCTGATGTAAAGTTCAAGCTTTTGTCACCTTACAAGCTACTGGATTAAGGGTAAACTATTGCCTTTCATTGGCTTGCTTTCCTCATGTGCAAAATGTTATCTTTAAATACTGTAATGTCAAAAAAATAGAATGAATAAGCCCTACTATTTGAGAGCACAACAGGTTGATTATAGTCAATAATATCTTAATTGTACTTTTCAAAATAACTAAAAGGGTATAATTAGATTGTTTGTAATACAAATGATAAATGCTTGAGGGGATGGATACCCCATTCTCCATGATGTGATAATTACGCATTGCATGCCTGTAGCAAAACATCTCATGTACGCCATAAATATATACACCTACTATGTACCCACAAAAATTAAAAATGAATAATGTCACTTGTACTCTAAGAAACAAACTTACTGTGCTAATGAACTTCAGAATTTGTGTAGATATAAGAATCTGGCCATGTATTTTATGGGCAGATTATGGATTTCAATTGTTATTTTAAATATGTTTTATGTAAATACTATTACCATTAGAGGGCAGAGATTTACTTTAAATTCAAGTCACTCTGTATACAACAGAAAGCTAAGCATTTTTAGATTACTTAGATATTTCAGGGTCAAAACCACCTGATATCTTTTGCTGTAGTCAATCAGTCACTATAGTTTAGGCAGCAGTTGGATACTCAAAAGCCTGTGATGAGAGTTTTTTGTACTGCCTGCTGTGGTCTGACTGTGTTCTCCAAAATTCATGTGTTGGGAACTTAATCCCCAATGCAACAGTGTTAGGAAGTAGATCCTTTTGAGAGATGACGTCATGAGGGTCTGCTCTCATGAATGGATTAATGGCCTTATAAAAGGGCTTGACAGAGAAAGTTTGTCCCGTCTTTGCCCTTTCATCTCTTCTACCATGTGAAGCCACGGCGTTCCTCCCATCCTAAAGACACAGCATCAAGGCACCATCTTGGAAGAAGAGAGCAGCCCATATCAGACAGCTGAATCTGTGGTGCCTTGATTGGGCTTTCCAACCTCCAGAACTGTAAGAAGTAAATTTCTGTTCTTTATAAATTATCCAGTCTCAGGTATTTTTGTTATAGCAGCACAAAACAGACTAAGACACAGCCAGAGTTCTGAAAGGAAGGTAGTGAGTGAGCCTGAGAGGGAGACTATTTGCTGGCTATGTTTCTGAAGCTTTTCATAGAAATCCATAAAAACTAGCTTGCACAGACATACTGTGACATTTCCGTGGAGAAATATGAGCAATTTGAGTGAAAGTCTGTGGGATAAGCCGGAGGAAGCATATTAGCATGCAATACTTAATGTGAGTTCTGCTTTCCCTTCGGTCACATAAATGAACAATTTGCAAGCAGATTATTACCTAGCCCAGTTAAGAATTTTCCATCCTTTTTTTAAAAAAAACAAAAAAACAAAAAACTCCTTTTAAAAATTGATGTCTAGCTGGGAACTTAAAAGAGATTAGCACATATGGCATAGTGATATAAGCAAGAAGTTTTAACATTGTTATTTAATTTAATAACCATATTTAATAACTTGTAGTTTTTGAAAGTTTATCCAGAGCTTAAATTTGGTCATATTTTATTTTTTCTTTTATATTTTCCTTTTTTCTTTCTTACTCTCTTTATAAGTGTGTGAGATAAAAAACAATAGGACATCTCCTTTATCTAAAACTTCATAGAAACTCTTGTAGAATTTGTCCTCACTAAAGACAACAAGTATGCCATCCTAAAAAATAAATACCAGCAAGCAAATTCAGTAAGATAGGAAATTAAGGCTGAGAAACAAAAACTGACTGGGACTCTTTAAGTCCTCTCTGATTTATCATCTTAAATAGTTGGTACAGCACTCTCAAAATTTCTGGATCAAATGAGAGTTGTTAGTGACTTCACAATGTAAAATCAACCCAAATTATGGAACAAACTTTTTATAATCAAATTATATTTTACTCCAGCCTTAAATCAATATAACACTTGCTTTCTAAATCAAGTTTTGTGTATTCGGGCTGTATTGGATTTTTATAAAACTTTACAGCAACTCATTAAGTAAGCTAAATAAATCAAGAAGTTTTGTATGTGTTATAATGTTAACTTTTTTGTGTTTTGACTAGAAAACTAGGCATGTTTCTTTAAGATGACTAAATTTTCTATTATTACGTAGATATATGCATATATTATATATGCATTATGTAGTTGCACTATTTGTAGGCCCAATAGGAATTTTTTTTCTCTGAATTTCTTTCCTCCTACACCCTGAACTCCTCAGGCATGTCTCCATTATATTTTCTTTGTGAATCACAGTACGATCTTGTTTAACTCTTAAGTGGACCCCTCGAGGAACTAGATCTCAGTCTGTCCAAACTGACCTCTCTATCTTTCCCATCACGTTGGCTTCAAGAGCTCTTATTTGCTCTCTTATTATTGTTATCGGTGTAAAACCATATCAGAAGCCTCCAATTATCCTTGATTACTCCCTACCCCTCAACCCCAGATTCAAACATCACTGAATCCTGTCAACTGAAACAGAGAAATGTCTTTGGAGTCTGAGCTGCTTGCTCTCAATTTCCACTGCCACGGCTTTAATCCAGGCAAATCAGATAGAGGCGGCTTTGAGGAGCAGTGCCACAGTTTATTATTATAGCTATGTGTGAAGCTGACCCCTCTAAGCTTTCGTTTCCTCAAATATCAAGTGGAGGGTGGATTTACCTCAGAGTGTTGCTGTGAGATTGAATGGGATAAGGCATATAGCACATTTAGCAGATTCCTGCCATGTAGCAAGTTGAAGGTGAAGGACGAAAAAGGAGGTAAAGTTGTATTCCGGATAGAGAGGATAAAGAGTAAAATGCCTCAGGAACTTGAAGCAGCGCAGCCCATTCAGGGATAAGAAACACTTGTTAAATATTAATAATTCTTCATAGTCATTGCTATTAGAACTGAGGACTTAATTATATAATGTTCATGGCTAAATAAGATTTACTCGATTTTTTTTTTTTCCTTTGAGATGGAGTTTCCCTCTTGTTGCCCAGGCTGGAGTGCAATGGCATGATCTTGGCTCACTGCAACCTCTGCCTCCCAGGTTGAAGCAATTCTCCTGCCTCAGCATCCCGAGTAGCTGGGATTACAGGCATGTGCCACCACACCCGGCTAAATTTTGTATTTTCAGTAGAGATGGGGTTTCTCCATGTTGGTCAGGCTGGTCTCGAACTCCCAACCTCAGGTGATCCGCCCGCTTCGGCCTCCCAAAGTGCTGGGATTACAGGCATGAGCCACTGCACCCGTCCTACTTGACTTTTTTAAATGCAAATTGAAGAGTCAATCCAGCAAAAGAACAACTAAATGCCACCATAGACACAGATACACACATACATTTGCACACCAATAGCATCCCAAGGGAAAATATCCTCAGTAAGTGGTAACCTGATCTGGCATTTTCAACTCTTAATAGAAAATTATGGGAAATGATTACCACAGCTACTTTGGCAACACTTTTAAGTTGTTTATTTACAATATTCAAAATTACAATTTTACAATATCCCTGTAACTCTCAACCTAAAATTGGAAATAATAATAAGCTTCAAACTGGGAATCTTTCTTGTTTTAGCCTTTCAACCAGATTTCACTCATTGGCAGTGATTCTTTCTTCTGACCCATTTCAAAAGCTGACTCTTTTATCTTGAATTGATTCCAGGTAATTGTATCTGCATCTGACCCTAGGGAAGGAACAGTCGTTTGGAACCAGTGCTATAGGGCAATAATCAGGAACTGTCTGAGACGGGCAGTGTCCAGTAGCTACCACATGACAAGAGATATCAGAATTAGAAAGGTCCCTCTGATATTCCTTACTCTTGCTAAGAGAGACATCAGGTGTCAGTGATTCCATCTCCTCGTCAGGTCAGTTTTCCTGTGATCAAGAATAAGAAAGAAAGAAAAAAGACCTTTTATTCACTTGCTAACTGAAGCTGTATCCGTTTTTAACTAGCATTAAAATGTTCCATTCTTTGTCTAACTTACATGAATTACTCTTAGGCTTTCCTTTCACTCTTTTAAATAACAGTTTTTTTTCTAGCCATAGTGGATATGCCTGTTTTCAAAATATAACTGCAAAGAGCTATTGCTGCTTCAATGATTGTGGATTACAAGCTATTTAGGTTGTCACAGCAAATCCATTAGGGTAGAAATCTATAAGGTCTATTAAATGTGTAAACCGTGTTTAATAGTCTTTCACTTTGGTAGATGTTTATTTATGGTTATTTAGTTATTTATTATTTTCTAATTTTCCTTTTTATACCAGGGCCTTTTTGGTAGATGTTTATTTATAGTTATTTAGTTATTTATTATTTTCTAATTTCCCTTTTTATCCCAGGGCTTTTTTTTTTATTATTATTTTTAAAGAGACAGACGTCTCGCTCTTTTGACCAGGCTGACCTCCAACTCCTGGCTCAAGTGATCGTCTGGCCTCAACCTCCCTAATATCTGGGACTAGAAATGCATACCACTTGGCTAGCTTACCCAGGACCTATTTGAAATTTATTTATAGTTATTTAGTTATTCATTTTCTAATTTCCCTTTTTATACCAGGGCCTTTTTTTTTTTTTTTTTTCAGAGACAGAGGTCTTGTTCTTTTGACCAGGCTGGTCTCCACCTCCTGGGCTCAAGTGATCCTCTGGCCTCAGCCTCCCTAATATCTGGGACTATAAATGCACAGCACTTGCCAGCTTACCAGGGCCTATTTGAAATTGATACCATTTGTAAAATTTCTTCTGGGTCTCTGAAATATAGTTTGTATAGCATCTTTTATAAATATGTAGTTATAACATTTTTGGATGGTATCTTGCTATGGTTAATAAACATCAGCATATTTTAGTAAAAAAAAAAAATCAGGTTAGTTAGAACCCTGAATGATGCAGAGGGTAATATTTAAGAGTAGGTTTCAGGTAATAAAACTTGAGGAAGTTCTATAGTTCTATTCAAGAGGCTGAGGTGGGAGGATTGCTTGAGTCCAAGAGCTGTAGGCTTCAGTGAGCTATGATCATGCCTCTGCACTCCAGCTAGTCTCCTTTTTTTTTTTTTTTTTTTTTTTTTTGAGACGGAGTCTCGCTCTGTCGCCCAGGCTGGAGTGCAATGGCGCTATCTCGGCTCACTGCAAGCTCCGCCTCCCGGGTTCACGCCATTCTCTGCCTCAGCCTTCCGAGTAGCGGGACTACAGGTGCCCGCCACCACGCCCGGCTAATTTTTTTGTATTTTTAGTAGAGACGGGGTTTCACTGTGTTAGCCAGGATGGTCTCGATCTCCTGACTTTGTGATTCACCCGCCTCAGCCTCCCAAAGTGGTGGGATTACAGGCGTGAGCCACCGCGTCCGGCCCCAGCTTGTCTCTCAAAAAAAAAAAAAAAAAAAAAATAACTTCAGGAAATGTGAGGAATTTGGGTTTGTTAAGTCTAAGATGAGGTGACAGTGAGTGTTCCATAATGTTCTAGAACTTCAGTCTTTGACCTGCAGTAGTGAAAAAATATAGTGGTATATAATAATACTATATTATTCTCAGGGATTGTGTCAGATCAATTGCTAACAATGGGAAGACCAGAGATCACAGTGGGGCTACCACTCCGAGACACTGGTAAACACCAGGAATACGGGGAGGTTGACTACTTTTGACATCATATAGATAAAAACAAGCTCAAATTCTTTTTTCTTTACTCAAGATACAAAATTAAAATGACAACACTTAACTGTTTTATTATGAAATGTTTATAAGAGGAGACTTGGCATATATGTACAATTTAAGAAAGAACAGTAAAACAAATTGGCATATGCTTTCTACCTGGCTTAAAAAGTAGAAAATGAGCTGCAACTTAAGTATACTACCATTCCTGTCTTCACTTTTTGGGAGTCAGTATTTTAAAACTTGTGTTCATCATTCCGTTAATTCTTTTTTGTGGTTTTATCACATATGTGCATCCCAAAAAATACACTATTTGGTTTTATCTCCTTTTTACTTTTATATGCTGATAATAAATTATACTTTTATGTCTACTTCAGTGACATTTTCCTGAATATTATTTTTGAGTTTAATCCATGTTGATACTCCAGTTCATTCTCAAACCAATATTATGTACAACTATATGAATTTAAGATGATTTCTTTATCTAGTCTCCCATCTATGATTTCCAGTTTTTGTCTACTTCAAATCATGCCTCTATTGACATTTTTGTGTGTGTCTCCAGATATGCGTGTAGAGATAGTTCTCTGTGATATGTTCCTGGAAATAGAATTGGTGATTTGTAGTGTACTCATAACCTTAACTTTATTGTAGCAGTGCCTAATGGTTTTCCAGACAAGTTGTAGCAATTTACATTCTCACAAGTACCCTATATGTTCTTGTTCTATTATATGCTTTCCAATATTTGTTATTAATCATCTAAACTTTTCTCCATATCATGGATATGAAATGAGAACTTTATTTTGTTTTTATCTGTATTTCTTAACTATTAATAATATTAAGCATCTCTTCCTATGGATATTGCCTACTCCTATTTCTTCTTTTGTGAAATGCCTCTCATATTTTCCCTTTTTAATAATGAATTGTTTGCTCTTACATATTGCTTTATCGGAATTCTTTACATATTCTGGAGATAAGATTTTCTTAGTCATGTATTTTTAAAATATTGTTTCCTGAACTAATGTGCAGTTTATCTTTACTTTTTTATGTTGTCTTTCAATTGGAAGTTCTTCATTTTACTGTATTTGAATATATGAATCCTTTTCTTTATGGCTTGAGTTTTACATGCATTATTTAAGAAATTCTTCCCACTCTGTGTTCTCCTGTGCTGCCATTAAACTTTTTAAATTTTTCACAAGTAAGTTTTAATGTATATAGAAATAATTTGTTTGTCTGTGTGTGTGTTTGAGAGAGAGAGAGAAGGAAAGAGAGAGAAGCAAGGTTCAGCAAGGTTCAAGTTTTATTTATCTTTTATAGACAGAAAATTGCCCTAGACTATTTGTGAATAGTTTATTCTTTCCTAACTGACCAAGAATTCTATTTCTATCATATATGTCAAATAGCCATACACACATACATCTGTCTCTGGGCCGGCCTTCTACTTGGTTCCACTGGTTTATTTTTATATACCAGTATTACATTTTCTTTATTAAATTTTTTTCATAATGAGAAAATAAGACACTTTCTTCTTCCTCCTCCTTCATCTTCTTCCTTATGAATATTTTAGCTATTCTAGATTCTTTGTTCTTGTGCATATGTTTTGGAAATAGCTTGTCAAATTCCAAGAAAAACTCTTTTGGAAATTTCATCAGAATTCTATTGAATATACTAACCAATTTGGGGATAATGACATTTTTTTTTTACTCTTTCTATTCATAAACATGGTATATGTTTCAATTTATAAAGATCTTAATTTGTTTTTTAAAATTTCTATTTCTATTTATTTCTGACTACCATGTATTTTTGGTTCCTATTGTAAAGAATACGCTTGTTTAAATTAAATTTTGTAATTATTATTTATGGATATACAGCAATTCAATTGGCTTTAGTATATTATCCTTAGATCTGGCAATCTTATTCTACTCTTAATTATTCTAATAATCTGTAGAAAATTGAGGTTGTTTATAGAGCTAATTATCTAATCTTCAAATAATAATAATTTTTTTCATTCCCAATTCTTAGGCTTTATTTTTGTTGTTTTGTTATATTAGATAAGGTCTCCCATATAATAAAGTAGAAATGATTATAGGGCACATTGATGACTTATTCCTGATTTTAAAGAGAAAGCTTAACAATTAGTAAAGTTGGTTTGCTATCTACTTAGGACTTTTGCATTTATGCTCAGGAGTGAAGGTGGTCTTTAATAGTCTATTATTCCTGACTTGATTTTCATGCCAACATTATGCTACCCTCGTCAATTAACTTGGGGATGTCTCTTTTTCTCTTCTTTGTAAGGCATTGTTTCAAAATATATTATTTTTGAGTGTTTGATAGAACTCACCTGTAAAATAATCTGAGCCCATTATTTCATTTGTAGGAAGAATTTTTATTGTTATTTGTACATTAATGTTTATTTTTCTTCTTTAATTAGTTATGGTAGGTCATATTTTTCTAAGATTATTTCATCTTAATCAAGTTTTCAAATTTATTGGCATAAACTTGTCCATAATATTCTCTCTAATCCCTTTAATGTCTGGTTCATATGTAGTTAAATCTTCTTTTCATTACTAATATTATTGTACCTTATCTTGCCTTATCTTTTAAAAATTGATCAGTCTTTCTACACTTTGCCAATGCAATAATCTCTTCAAATAACTATTTTTTGGCTTTGTTGATTCTATGTATATATTTTTTTCTGTTTGTTTAACTGCAGCTCTTATCTTTAATGCTATACTTCTGAATTTTATGGAGGTATGGTTCATTTTATAAACCTTTTTAGTTAGCTAATTAATGAATTATCAGATTTATTCTCATCTAATATAAATGCTTAAGAATATCTTCTCATCTAATATAAATGCTGTAATAATAATACTATAATTCTCAGGCATAGTTAGGTTGTATTTTTATTATTCTTTGATACTTGATGTTTTCTACTTAATTTTTTTGACCTATGAATTATGAAGGAGTGTATTTTAAATTTTTCAACTCACTAACTTTCTAAAGCCATCTTTTCTGTTACTGAATTATGTGAATTTTTAAAAACTATGTTTTCTAACATATTGAATCTTTGAATTATGTTTTGCTTACTTTATTATATAGCACTATGTCAGTTTTTGCAAATGTTCTGTGTATCCTTGGAAAAACATATTTTGCAGTTTCGAGGTTTGATTAATATACCACTCTATGTTTATACATAAATTTATAATTGTATTTTTTACATTATATCAATCCTTATTAATTTCCGTTTTGACCTATCAAGTATTGAAGAAGATATATTAATTTTCTAATATTCTGGTAGATTTATCAATTTTTTTCTTCTGTTATATGTTTTAACAATATGTCATGGAGTACATATGGATTTTGGATTATATCTTATTGAGACATTGAATGTTTTATCAGTAGGATGTGATTTAAGGAAGACATTTGTAAGTCAAGAAAGCTGTTATATGTTGTTTCTTAGATACATGCAAAAATATTATATATCACACATCAATAAAAATAATTGAAGGTGGAAATAATCCCAAATCCCTCAGAATAAATGACAAAAAAAATCCAAGCAGAGAGGCTGCTGTGCCTAATTAATGAGTCACAGGTAACTTTCATCACACAGGATTAATACTGAAGCATAGTTTCATAGTTTAATGGGCAGTGTTTTTCTTTTTTTAGCAGGCTGTGACATAATAGTAACTCTTATATTCAATAGCATATTAGATTAGGTGACATAAAATAGCTGGGTATTTTAATCCATCCTGTCCATCTTTGCCTTTTTTTATTTTGGAAATTTTAGTCTATTTTTATTTGTTCAAAATAAGTTTATTTGTGGTTGTGATTTGGCCCATTTATGCCATAGTTTTACCCGTTAAGTATTTTAGTTCTATTCTATTTGCTTAACCCACAAATTAGGTATTATTAGATATTAGATGTTTGGTCAAGTTTTACTCACATTTCCCTTTTTTGTTCACCAGTCCTTAGATCTCATATCTTCCTTTATGAATGATTGTCAGTAGTTCAAATGTACATCCTTTAGAAGTTCCCTTAGCAATATACATTAGTATTAACATTCCATTTTTGTCTATATAAAATTGTCTTCATATCACTCTCAAACTTGGAAAAACATTTCACTGGGAATACAGTTCTGGAGTGATAATTACTTTCTCTCTCTTGGCATTTAAAGATATGATCTCTTTGTCTTTTAGCCTATTTGTTACTGTGTAGTCTTAATGGTTAGTTGTAATCCTTATTCTTTTTTATTTTCTTAGACGGAGTTTCGCTCTTGTTGCCCAGGCTGGAGTGCAATGGCACAATCTCGGCTAACCACAACCTCCGCCTCCCGGCTTCAAGCAATTCCCCTGCCTCAGCCTCCCAAGTAGCTGGGATTACAGGCATGCGCCACCACGCCCGGCTAATTTTGTATTTTTAGTAGAGATGGGTTTTCACTATGTTGGCCAGGCTGGTCTCAAACTCCTGGCCTCAGGTGATCCATCTGCCTCAGCTTCCCAAAGTGCTGGGATTACAGGCGTGAGCCACCACGCCGGCCTCCTTATTCTCTTATAGATAATCTGTCATTTTTTCTGGATGCTTTTAAGATCTCTTTGTTTTTGTTATTTTGTTTTTGTAAATTGCATTCTGCAATTTTATGTTACAACAAAAAATGTGTATATTCTCCTTGGGATTTACTGGGTTTCTTAAACCTGATTCTGTTATCTTTTAATATTGGATATTCTCAGCCATGGTGTTTTTGAATATTGCCTCCGTACCATTCTGTAATCTCTTATTCTGAAACTCCAATGAGATATGTACCAGAACAATTTACTATACCCCAATAAAAGCTGACATCTCTTTCATATTTTCCATCTCTTTGATTCTTTATAGTACATTCTGCATAATCTTCAGTTCTACCTTCCTGTTTACAAATTCCATTTTTACTTCTGTCTAATCTGCTATTTAACACATTCATTGAATTCTAAACAAATTCACTGAATTTAACACATTCTGAATGCCTAACATATGTTCCAAACTTTTTTGCTTTTCTATGTTACTTCAGGCAGCTAAATCACTATAGTGCTAGAAATGGAAGACAGATGTCTAGGAGAGTTGCTACGATCTTATTGAAAAAGTTTCCTAACTCATAACTAAAGGACTAAAAAAGAGCTCAAAATAAGTCTGGGAGTTTACCTTGAGAGATTTCTTATGTAACAGGGGATCGATCTGGAACAAATGGAGCCCTGAGAATTGAAATGAAGATGTGTAAGAAAATCAGAAGACTAAATAGAGAACTCAAACTTTCCATCTTCTGAGCTTTCCCTACTTAAGGAAGTAGCTATTCCTCTACTCCTTCTGCTGCTGCCTCTCCTTTGCGTGACAAGCCATTTCCTTTTCTTGCTTCAGCTATCTTTCCCTTACCTGAGATCATTACTTTCAAAAGGAAGCTGGTTTTCATTTTTTCAAAATTAATTACACTTATATTGCAATACGGCCTTGGGAGCCAAATTCAAATTATGCCCTGGAGGAGAATAGTCACAGTAAGTTTGCAAATCTGTTTTAATATATATTAGAAACGATCTCAGGAATATGTATAAAAATAAAATTTTAGGATACTCAACTAAGCAGGGAAGAACATTAGATCAATTTGAATTTGGCAATTTCAACTGGAATCTGGAAAACCCAGATTCCAATAGTATTTGGAGTGGACTAATACAGATTTCATTCAACACTGACCTACAAATAAAAATGAGATTTAAGAAAAGAATGGAAAATATAAAATAAGATGGTGAGAATAATATTCATATACATTTGCCTTTTAGAAGACAGTAATTATTAGAATGTATTTTAAAAGTTCCATTTATATTCTATTTATAAAAGACACAGCTAAAACACAAGGACACAGAAACGCTGGAAAGAGAACACTTTATCAGTGAGGCACTTTAGAATTGGAGGCAATTTTTACCACATTTGGTGTCCTGCTTTGACCTTTGTACCAGGTGGCCTAAAAAGCTGCCAGCTTTCAGTGGTGCCCAGAGCAAGAGAAGACTCAGCACTAATCAGCCTGTCGTACAAATAGGCTCCACAACCAGGTCTTTATGACCCAGCAGGTTCCATGATGCTGGAAATCTCTGACTAATCAGGATGTCACATAGACTGTAGCAAGCTCTATAGGGGAATCAATATACCTTGAAGTTTTGAAGCAAAGGCAATGTCTTTATGGCAAGTGATTGTACTTTTTTTTTTTTTTTTTTTTTTTTCAGACGGAGTCTTGCTCTGTCGCCCAGGCTGGAGTGCAGTGGTGCGATCTCGGCTCACTGCAAGCTCCACCTCCCGGGTTCACGCCATTCTCCTGCCTCAGCCTCCTGAGTAGCTAGGACTACAGGCGCCCGCCACCACGCCCGGCTAATATTTTATATTTTTTTGAGAAACAGTTTCTGGCTTGCTACTGGGCTTGGGTGTTAATTGAATGCTTGAACACACTATATCAGGGAAGTGTATGACTCAAACTGAACATCATCAATTATGTACTGCCAGATCTTGTATGTATTTATCATGAATTTAGACATGTTTAACATCATTTCATCATTAATAAGCGTTTTTCAAACTGTTTTTACTAAGATCCTGTATAAGAAATATTATCCTCTTTACCATCCCCCCACGTAAATATTCATATGCACACATGTATTTATTTATTTAATTTTTTGAGATGAAACCTTGCTCTATCGCCCAGGCTGGAGTTCAATGGCACAATCTCGGCTCGTTGCAACTCCTCCTCCCGGGTTCAAGCAATTCTCCCACCTCAGCCCTCCAAGTTGCGGGATCACAGGTGCCCACCACCATGCTCGGCTATTTTTTTTTTTTTTTTTTTTTTTTTTGTAGTTTTAGTGAAGATGGGGTTTCACCATATTGGCTAGGCTGGTCTCGAAATCCTGACCTCAAGTGATCCGCCTGCCTCAGCCTTCCAAAATGCTGGTATTACAGGCGGGAACCACTATGCCTGGCCACTTGCATACATTTAAAAAGATGTTTTGCAAAACAAAACATACTTTTACTGTGTGCCATGCAGTGTGAACATTTTTATTCTACTTTTATTCTATTAAACTTTCAAATTCTGGTTAAAACTTACTAAATTTATTTCAAAACCCACCAAAGGGTGACAAACAGTTAGAAGTGGCATCTCAAAGACCTGGTCTTGATGTCAAGCAAATTGTTGAAACCTCAGTGGGTGTACTTGTGCCTCACTGCCAGAGTCTCATTCAGTCTGCACCTATGACTCCAAGGGAGTCCCTTGTGACCAATTGATGATGAAGAAGAAATTGAGCTGGGAGCAATAATTCTGCATGCTCTGTCAAGAATCAGGCACGTTAATGAATTTCTAACATGGGTAAGAATTTTCTAGTTCTTTTTACCATAATATCAGCCCCATTCAGAAGGAGCTATACCTTGATGAATGCTGTCATCATTTGTTGTCATCTTAAAGTAACTCCACCTTGTTAGAACTACAAACAGGATAATTAACTTTTTCTAAGTAAATTGTCTAGTTTTAGAGGTGTCAGTTTATGCTCTTTTACAATCAGCATTACATTTGTAATCCTTGATACCAAAACTTTTATCAATGGAGGGGTCTTTAGAAATCACTTTTTAAAAATTCTCATTTTATTAATGAGAAAACTAAGGTTTTTGGAGAAAAACTTACTAAGGTCACATAGTATTGAGTAACAGAATCAAGTCTACAGTACAGGTCTTCTTATACCTTAACTAGTATTCTTATATGCTCTTTGTTTGTTTTAATATTTCAAATAAGGAAACTTCTTGTTTGCAATCTATGCTTAACAGTGGGTAAAATCAAGCAGTTAGTTTCATAAAAATTTCTCTAAAGGGTGAATAAATTTATCAGAAGCTGATTCTAATGAGCTTTATAGCCTGTTCAATTATTACTCATGTCTAGAAAAAGGAAAATATCCGTGGTATAGGTATGTTCTTCTATACAACCCAGATCATTTAATGACTAAAATACTAAGCACAAATAGTTTTCTGAACAGAACTTGAAATATACCTTTTCTAAGTACAGCAGCATGGGAAAATGCATAAAATAAGTTGACTTTTATTATTATTGCCTTTGTTTTGCAAAGTGTCCTTTGGAAGCCAAATGTAGCATCTCTACCCAAAGTATTTTATGCATAATAAGATTTAAAATACTTTAAAAGGAAGAGTTCTCTAATAATATCACTATTTAGCATAGTCCATCCATCTTATAAATTGCTAGTCTCTGTAAAATTAATAAGAAAGTAAAACTGAAAATTGTGCCCCCTTTGTCAGAGTGGAACTTATATGTATGCATTGTGGGGTCAGATACTCAGATACTTCTCCATCTTACTGCACATGGTCTTTGTCACCTATGAGGTTTACAGACAGGCTCGTTCTCTCAATCAGCTTTGGTCTGGGATTCAAGTCTTGCTATTGTGAATAGTGCTGCAATAAACATATGTGTGCATGTGTCTTTATAGTAGAATGATTTATAATCCTTTGGGTATATACCCAGTAATGGGATTCCTGTCAAATGGTGTTTCTGGTTCTAGATCCTTGAGGAATTGCCACACTGACTTCCACAATGGTTGAACTAATTTACATTCCCACCAACAGTGTAAAAGCGTTCCTATATCTCCATTTCCTCCGCGGCGTCTGTGGTTTCCTGACATTTTAATGATCTCCATTCTAACTGGTGTAAGATGGTATCTCATTGTGGTTTTGATTTGCATTTCTCTAATGACCAGTGATGATGAGCTTTTTTTCATATGTTTGGCCACATAAATGTCTTCTTTTGAGACATGTCTGTTCATATTCTTTGCCCACTTTTTGGTGGGTTTTTTTTTTCTTGTAAATTTGTTGAAGTTCTTTGTAGATTCTGGGTAGTAGCCCTTTGTTCAGATGGATAGATTGCAAAAATTTTCTCCCATTCTGTAGGTTGCCTGTTCACTCTGATAGTTTTTTTGCTGTGCAGAAGCTCTTTAGTTTAGTTAGATCCCATTTGTCAATTTTGGCTTTTGTTGCCATTGCTTTTGGTGTGTTAGTCATGAAGTCTTTGCCCATGCCTATGTCCTAAAGGGTATTGCCTAGGTTTTCTTCTAGGGTTTTCATGGTTTTAGATCTAACGTTTAAGTCTTTAATCCATCTTGAGTTAATTTTTGTATAAGGTGTAAGGAAGGGATCCAGTTTCAGTTTTCTGCATATGGCCAGCCAGTTTTCCCAACACCATTTATTAAATAGGGAATCCTTTCCCCATTGCTTTTTTTGTCAGATTTGTCAAAGATCAGATAGTTGTAGATGTGTGGCATTATTCCTGAGGCCTCTATTCTGTTCCATTGGTCTATATCTCTGTTTTGGTACCAGTACGATGCTGTTTTGGTTACTGTAGCTTTGTAGTATAGTTTGAAGTCAGGTAACTTAATGCCTCCAGCTTTGTTCTTTTCGCTTAGAATTGTCTTGGCTATACAGGCTTATTTTTGGTTCCATATGAAATTTAAAGTAGTTTTTTCTAATTCTGTGAAGAAAGTCAATGGTAGCTTGATGGGAATAGCATTGACTCTATGAATTACTTTGGGCAGTATGGCCATTTTCAGAATATTGGTTCTCCTATCCATAAGCATGGAATGTTTTTCCATTTGTTAGTGTCCCCTCATATTTCCTTGAGCAGTGGTTTGTAGTTCTCCTTGAAGAGGTTCTTCACATCCTTGTAAGTTGTATTCCTAGGTATTTTATTCTCTTTGTAGCAATTGTGAATGGGAGTTCACTCATGATTTGGCTCTCTGTTTGTCTATTATTGGTGTATAGGAATGCTTGTGATTTTTGCACATTGATTTTGTATCCTGAGACTTTGCTGAAGTTGCTTATCAGCTTAAGGAGTTTTTGGGGTTTTCTAAATATACAAACATGTTATCTGCAATCAGAGACAATTTGACTTCCTCTCTTCCTATTTGAATACCCTTTATTTCTTCTCTTGTCTGATTGCCCTGACCAGAACTTCCAATACTATGTTGAATAGGAGAGGTGAGTGAGGGCATTCTTGTCTTGTGCCAGTTTTCAAAGGGAATGCTTCCAGTTTTTGCCCATTCAATATGATACTGGCTGTGGGTTTGTCATAAATAGCTCTTATTATTTTGAGATACATTTCATCAATACCCAGTTTATTGAGTGTTTTTAGCATAAAGTGGGGTTGAATTTTATCAAAGGCCTTTTCTGCATCTATTGAGATAATCATGTAGTTTTTGTCATTGGTCCTGTTTATGTGATGGATTATGTTTAATGATTTGCATATGTTGAACCAGCCTTGCATCCTAGGGATGATGCCGACTTGATTGTGGTGGATATATTTTTGGATGTGCTGCTGGATTCGATTTGCCAGTATTTTATTGAGGATTTTTGCATCGATGTTCATCAGGGATATTGACCTGAATTTATTTGTTGTTCTGTCTCTGTCAGGTTTTGGTATCAGGATGATGTTGGCCTCATAAATCGTGTTAGGGAGGAGCTCCTCTTTTTGTATTGTTTGGAATAGTTTCAGAAGGAAGGGTACCAGCTCCTCTTTGTACCTCTCGTAGAATTCGGCTGTGAATCCATCTAGTCATGTGCTTTTTTTGGTTAATAGGCTATTAATTACTGCCTCAATTTCAGAACTTGATATTGGCCTATTCAGGGATTCAACTTCTTTCTGGTTTAGTATTAGGAGGGTGTGTGTGCCCAGTAATTTATCTATTTCTTCTAGATTTTCTAGTTTATTTGCATAGAGGTGTTTATAGTATTCTCTGATGGTAGTTTATATTTCTGTGGGATCAGTGGTTATATCCCCTTTATCATTTTTTATTATGTCTATTTGATTCTTCTCTCTTTTCTTCTTTATTAGTCTGGCTAGCAGTCTATCTATTTTGTTAATCTTTTCAAGAAACCGGCTCCTGGATACATTGATTTTTTTGAAAGTTTTTGAGTTTCTATCTCCTTCAATTCTGCTCTGATCTTAGTTCTGCTCTGATCTTGCCTTCTGCTAGCTTTTGAATTTGTTTGCTTTTGCTTCTCTAGTTCTTTTAATTGTGATGTTAGGGTGTGGATTTTAGGTCTTTCCCACTTTCTCCTGTGTGCATTTAGTGCTATACATTTCCATCTAAACACTGCTTTAACTGTGTCCCAGAGATTCTGGTACGTTGAGTCTTTGGTCTCATTGGTTCCAAAGAACTTATTTATTTCTGCCTTAATTTCTTTATTTACCCAGTAGTCATTCAGGAGCAAGTTGTTCAGTTTCCATGTAGTTGTTCAGTTTTGAGTGAGTTTCTCAATCTTGAGTTCTAATTTGATTGTGCTGTGGTCTGAGAGACTGTTTGTTATTATTTCCATTCTTTTGCATTTGCTGAGGAGTGTTTTACTTCCAATTATGTGGTCAATTTTAGACTAAGTGCTATGTGGTGCTGAAAAGAATGTATACTCTGTTGATTGGGGGTGGAGAGTTCCATAGATGTCCATTAGATCCAGTTGGTCCAGAGCTGAGTTCAAGTTCTGAATATCCTTGTTAATTTTCTGTCTTGTTGATCTAATATTGACAATGGGGTGTTAAAAACTCCCACTATTATTGTGTGGGAGTGTAAGTCTGTTTGTAAGTCTCTTAAGAACTTGCTGTATGAATCTGGGTGCTCCTGTATTGGGTGCATGTATATTTAGGATAGTTAGCCCTTCTTGTTGCATCGATCCCTTTATCATTATGTAATGTCAATGTCTTTCTTTGTCTTTTTTGATCTTTGTGGGTTTGAAGTCTGTTTTATCAGATACTGGGATTGCAACTCCTGCTTTTTTTTTGCTTTCCATTTCCTTGGTAAGTAGTCCTACATCCCTTTATTTTGTGCCTATGTGTGTTTTTGCAAGTGAGATGGGTCTCCTGAATATAGCTTATGAATTGGTCTTGACTCTATGCAATTTGCCAGTCTGTGTCTTTTAATTGGGGCATTTAGCTCATTTACATTTAAGGTAATATTGTTATGTGTGAATTTGATCCTGTCACTATGATGCTAGTGGTGCAGTTTCTTCATCATGTCAATGATCTTTACATTTTGGTATGTTTTTGCAGTGGCTGGTACAAGTTTTTCTCTTCCATATTTAGTGCTTCCTTCAGGAGCTCTTGTAAGGCAGGCCTGGTGGTGACAAAATCCTTCAGCCTTTGGTTGTCTGTAACGGATTTTATTTCTCCTTTGCTTATGAAGCTTAGTTTGGCTGGATATAAAATTCTGGGTTGAAAATTCTTTTCTTTAAGAATGTTGAATATTGGCCCCCACTCTCTTCTGGCTTGTAGGATTTCTGCCGAGAGATCTGCTGTTAGTCTGAATGGGCTTCCCTTTGTGGGTAACCCAACCTGTCACTCTGGCAGCCCTTAACATTTTTTTCCTTCATTTCAACCTTTGTGAATCTGACGATTATGCGTCTTGGGGTTGCTGTTCTTGAGGAGTATCTTTGTGGTGTTCTCCGTATTTCCTGAATTTGAATTTTGGCCTATCTTGCCAGGTTGGGGAAGTTCTCCTGGATAATATCCTGAAGTGTGTTTTCCAACTTGGTTCCATTCTCCCCAACACTTTCAGGTACACCAATCAAATGTAGGTTTGGTCTTTTCACAGTCCCATATTTCTTGGATGCTTTGTTTGTTCTTTTTCATTCTTTTTTCTCCAATCTTGTCTTCATGCTTTATTTCATTAAGTTGATCTTCAATCTCTGATATCCTTTGTTGTGTTTGATCGGTTCAGCTACTGATACTTGTGTATGCTTCACAAAGTTCTCGTGTTGTGTTTTTCAGCTCCATCAGGCCATTTATGTTCTTCTCTAAGCTGGTTATTCTAGTTAGCAGTTCCTGTAACCTTTTATCAATGTTCTTAGCTTCCTTGCATTGGGTTAGAACCTGCTTTTTTAGCTTGGAGGAGTTTGTTATTACCCACCTTCTGAAGCCTACTTCTTTCAATTTGTCAAACTCATTCTCCATTCACTTTTGTTCCCTTGCTGGCAAGGAGTTGTGATCCTTTGGAGGAGAAGAGGCTTTCTGGTTTTTGGAATCTTCAGCCTTTTTGCCCTGGTTTTTCTTCATCTTCATGGATTCATTTACCTTTGTTCGTTGATGTTGGTGACCTTCAGATGGGGTTTTTGTGTGGGTATACTTTTTGTTGATGTTGATGCTATTGCTTTCTGTTTGTTAGTTTTCCTTCTAATAGTCAGGCCCCTCTTCTGCAGGTCTGCTGGAGTTTGCTGGAAGTCCACTCCAGACCCTGTTTGCCTGGGTATTACCAGCAGAGGCTGCAGAATAGCAAAGATTGCTGCCTGCTCCTTCCTCTGGAAGCTTTGTCCCAGAGGGGCACCCGCCAGATGCCAGCTACAGCTCTCCTGTATGAGGTGTCTATAGACCCCTGCTGGGTGCTGTCTCCCAGTCAGCATACACAGGGGTCAAGGACCCACTTGAGGAGGCAGTCTGTCCTTTAGCGGAGCTTGAGCCCTGAACTGGGAGATCTGCTGCTCTCTTCAGAGCTGGCAGGCAGGAACATTTAAGCTTGCTGAAGCTGTGCCCACAGCAGCCCCTTCTCCCAGGTGCTCTGTCCCAGGGAGATGGGAGTTTTATCTATAAGCCCCTGACTGGGGCTGCTGCCTTTATTTCAGAGATGCCCTGCCCAGAGAGGAGGAATCCAGAGAGGCAGTCTGGCTACAGTGGCTTTGCCATGCTGCAGTGAGTTCACCCAGTTTGAACTTCCTGGCGGCTTTGTTTACAATGTAGGGGGAAAACTGCCTACTCAAGCCTCAGTAATGGCAGATGCCCCTCCCCCCACCAACCTCGAGCATCGCAGGTGGATTTCAGACTGCTGTGCTGGCAGCAAGAATTTCAAGCCAGTGGATCTTAGCTTGTTGGGCTCCATGGGGGTGGGATCCACTGAGCAAGACCACTTGGCTCACTGGCTTCAGCCCCCTTTCCAGGGGAGTGAACATTTCTATCTTGCTGGCATTCCAGGTGCCACTGGAGTACAAAAAAAAAAAAAAAAAAATCCTGCAGCTAGCTCAGTGTCTGCCCTAACGGCCACCCAGTTTTGTGCTTGAAACCCAGGACCCTGGTGGTGTAGGCACCTGAGGGAGTCTCCTAGTCTGTGGGTTGTGAAGACCATGGGAAAATGTAATGTTTGGGGAGTGCACCATCCCTCATGGCACAGTCCCTCACGGTACAGTCCCTCCCGGCTTCCCTTGGCTAGAGGAGGGAGTTCCCCAACCTCTTGCACTTCCTGGTGAGGCAATGCCCCACCCTGCTTCAGCTCACCCTCCATGGGCTGCACCCACTGTCTAACCAGTCCCAATGAGATGAACCAGGTACCTCAGTTGGAAACGCAGAAATCACCCACCTTCTGCCTTGACCTTGCTGGGAGCTGCCGACTGGAGCTGTTCCTATTCGGCCATCATGCCAGCCCCCCACCAAGTTTTTATTTTATAATTAGGTTCTTTGATTTATTTTCCTTTCCCCTTGCCTTGTGTCTCTTGAGGCAGCCTCTGAGGAACTTTGCCTTAATTTCCTTTTTTTAAGTTTAATTAAATTTAATTTTAAGTTACAGGATACATGTGCAGGATGTGCAGGTTTGTTACATAGGTAATTGTATGGCATGGTGGTTTGCTGCACCTGTTAACCCATCACCTAGGTATTAAGTTCCACATGCAGTAGCTATTTCTTTGCATTTTTATCAGATCCCAACTCTAGGAGTTGTAGTATCACTTTATTTAGGGAGAAGTTCTTGAAATTTCAGCCTAATTTAAAAGCAATTAGTGGCAGCTATGCTGAATGCACAGGCAGTTGAAGAAGGTAAAGGACATACATCCCTAAAGTGATCTGCAAGCAGTTAAATTAATTTCCATGGTCTAATTCTCTTTGCATTTGTTGATCCTTAGATGGGCACTCCTTCAGGGCTCCCATATGACTGTTTGCGCTTCCTCCAAATGTTTTAACTTTTTTTCTTTTCTAATTTCTTTGTACAAAAGATCTTATCTGCTTTAGCTTTTCAGGTTAATCAATCTACTGCCACTTGTTCTCTGCCTTTAGGAATTCTTCATCATTTCTGGCTTGCTGATGGAATACTTTCTTATCCATTATTCTCAATTGCAAAATCTGGGGTCAGATATATTAGGGTTCTTCAGAACCTATAGAACCAATAGGATATATATATATAGGTGTATGGAAAGAGGTTTATTATGAGAATTTGACTCATACAATTGTGGAGGCTGAGAAGTCCTACAATCTGCGATCTGCAAGCTGGAGGCCCAGGAAAGATGGTATAGTTCCAGTTCAAACCCAAGGGATGAGAACCAGGGAAACCAATGGTGTAAGACCCTCTTTGAGTTTGAAGGCCTGAGAACCACAGGGGTAGCTTAAGCAGAAAGCAAGTTCACCCCTCCTTTACCTCTTTGTTCTATTCGGTCCCTCAATTAATTAGATGATGCCCTGCCACATTGGTGAGGCTGTTCTTTATTCAGCCTATCTATTCAAATGCCAGTCTCTCGCAGACATACCCACAAGTATGTTTTATCCCCTACGTGGGCATCCTTTAACCCAGTCAAGTCAACACATAAAATTAATCCTCTTGCCTGCTTTGGAATAAAATATATCACTTAGTTTTATGGCACACCCTTATTCAAAATGGGTTCCCATTTTATAACAAAGTCTAAAGTTATTACAATAGCCTAGAAGTCTCTCTTCAGTCTCGCTTCTACCCACCCCAGTGCCTGCCTCCCTTCACTTTTCCACTCTCTTACTCCTTTCTGTCACATTGGCCCTCTTGCTGTTTCTCACATTTGACAAATATTTTCCCATCTCCTAGACCCTTGCAGTTACCCATCCCTCTCTTAGGAATACACCTTCCCCAGGCATTCTTACAGATTGGTCCCTTAATCCATCCAAGTCTCTGTTATAGGTTACCTCCTCAAAGGGGTCTGCTGAGTCCACTCTATCAGAGGTAGATTCTCTCTATCTCCTCCATTCTGTTTTATCATTCCTGATAGCTCTTACTTCCTGACAGTATGCTATATACTTATCTGCCTAACATGTTCACTCTACATCCAGCACATGGAATAGTACTTGGGTTTAGAAGGAAGGTGGTAAATACCTGTTGAGTTAACAAATAAACAATAATGTCCATTACAAAATCTGAAAAATGAATTTTAAATATTTAAGTTCAATTTTGTCATTTATTTAAGACTAAACAACAGAAAAAGTCAACAATAAAATTATTACTGCAAGTATAGTTTATTTCTTTACTCAAATAATTAGTACAGCAGTAGCTAATATATTTAATAATCTAAAAATCTGAAAATATATATGGCTAAATGATGGTTAAATAGATTATCATCATTTCTAAAAGCCTCTGTGAGGATGTACAGTTTAATCATTAAACACAAGGAGGTGAAAAGACCATTACGTTCCTCCCTTCTGTATAGTTTACTTTCTGTTCCATTTATTATTTATACAGCATTTATCACCATAGCATCTATGCTTCATTAGCAAAAAGCAAGCAGAGAAGGCAGGAATTGAAAAATTATGCTGTCTGACCTACTCATCTGAAAGCATTCTACCCAAGAGAAAGAACTTCAAACTAGAATAACTAACATTCTTGGTGACCACAGACAGTCACTGTACTTGTCTGGGCCTCATGTGTGAAATAACAAATTTTAAAATGGGTGACAATTAAGGTATTTAGCTCTAACCATCTGCAATTCAGTAGCTCTAAATATAACTAGTTTTAAACAGATTTCTGCACTTTATATATTAATTTTCCCTTATTGTAATTACTGATTAAAAAATACATTATAAAATAAATGATAAACATAAATACAGCATAAATATAAAACATACGTAAGGAAACAGTACAATTTCCATTAATGTTCTCAGCCACAGCTATCTAACATGTAAGATAAACATGTAGAAAGGCCTATAACGTAACAGTTAACGTCATGGAAACTAGAGCCACGCTGGCTAGGTTAAAATCGAATTCAGCTATTCTCTAGATAAATAAGTTTAGGCAAGTCATTTAACTTTTTTGTGCATCCATTTTCTTAGCTGCATATGAGAATACTTTATGAGATTCCTATGAGAATTAATTTGAGTGAAGCCCTGAGAACATTGGCCGACAACACAAAAACACTATTTAAGTGCTTCTACTATTATTATCTAATTCAAAGGGTTAATATAATTAAATGAGAAAGCACATTTAATATAATACAATATCTAGCAGAAGAAATATATCAATTCAACAATACTTACTGGGGGCGTTCTTTGTGCCAGACAATGGGCTAGACATTAAGGATGCAAGAGTGAATTAAACAAAGTCCCTGCCTCCTAGTGCTTGCACTCTATTAGAGACAGAACATGTACAAATAAACAATAGAAGATACTGTTTCAGGTGGTGAAAATTAAAAACGAAAATAACAAGTTTGGAAGAGAGAATGTCAGGTTTCCTATCTTGTTAATCAAGGAAGTCTTGTCTGGCAAGAAACATTTTCTTCCCCAAGTTACGTGATAAAGTAAACAGAACTTTACAAATGTAGAGTGTCAATGCTAGCATCAAAATTTTAAATTAAAATGTATTATGTTTTGAAGGAATACTAGCATTTGGCATATTATAGTTATTATTCTGATAAAAATTAGAATGATGACAAATGCCTCCTTTTGAAATTCACTGATGCATTTGGAAAACATGCTGTCATTTTAGCCACTTCTATATTATTTTCAGTAAAAAACATTAATATAGTTTATCCCATGAAGAGCATTTTTAAACATTACCGATGTCATGTGAGTCTTCAGTGTTCATAATAATAATCATAACTTAAAAATGCATATTTTTAAAATTTATACAAATACATGAGTAGCTTTGGGCATTGATTAGGAAATTGAGCAATACAGAGATGTCCAAAATCATACCAGCACTTAAACCTAGGTCCTTGATACTAAATTCAGGATTCTTCTCACTACTCTCAACAGCTCAAATAATAACATTTAACTGGCTTGACTCTGCAGCTTTTTAATTCTTAAATACATATTACTAGCTTTTGTGCCATTTATTTGTATTCCTGATATCAGACTGCACAAGATAATTTCATTTGCAGCTTTAGTGGACTTTCATGGTCTTTGCCTTCACATGAGAAAAGTGTAGAATTCATTATTTTCATACTCAGCATCTCATTTATAATTCAACAGTTTTTTTTCTATTGTCAAGTTTCTCAATCCATGGTGAACGGTTTACTCAATATATCAGTTAAAGGAAGAGAAAATATTTTAAACTTTAATGAGTAGTTTATCAGTGTAACATGAAATGTAGTAGTTCTTGAACAATATGCTCTACTAAAGCATTGAAAGCTACTCATGCTATGGTACAGACTGTGAAGCATAAAGAATTGCAAATGTGAACAGGCAAAATGAATACCCGCACTACATGAATACACTGGTTTTTATAGTGGGCCAACAACTGGAGTAGCTAATGGTGATGAGGCTCCTCTTATGGGTTAGCTGTGTATCAGTGAAAAGAGATTCATGCTTAGAAGAACTGAGCAAGAGTAATAAATAATTATTTGAAATTCTTATTCAAGTGTTTTGCCCGCTAAACCACTGAAACACTTTAAAATAACATTACATGTTTTCAATTGATAAGACTAACTGTATAGAAAGGCATTATTTTAGAAATATTTAAAAATACAGTCCCATTAAATCATTTTTCTTTAAAAAAGAGTAATACATGATAGTTTGTCAATTTATTATCTTTTTAAGTTTTTTGTAATGTGATTTTCTCAGTTAAAAAGAAAACCCTGATGCCTTACTCTTCGAAATATGATAAATATACAAATCCTAATACACACAACAATGTTGCACCTTATACTTTCCCCAAAAGTGCTTAAATGTTATCTCATTTGAGGTTCACAATTACATGTAAAACAGTGAGAAGAGTGCCTAGCACAAAGCTAGCAGTTAATCACGCTATTTGTTATTTTCCAGCAGCATGTCAAGCTCTATATATTGAACTATACTTCTTACCCACTCACCCAAATCTCCAGTCACTTTCTGCCATTTTCTCACTTGACTGGGAATCACCTAGACACTCTACTCTGAAACGTGGGAGACATCAGTGACTCCACCTGCTCTGTCATCCTCTGCCTTACCTCTCTACTTAACCACTATCATCTCCTCTACATTCTCATCTTGTATGCATTGGTACAGGTTTTCATAATTTTTTGCCAAAACCATTGTAATTACTTCTCTCTTAATCTAGAAGAGACCCCATCTCTGACCCCCGTATAATTCAATTGCTATGCAGCTGGGAGAAGAAATCCAGTCATGTTGGTTGCTTAATTGGCCTTAAAACTCCCCACTAATTTTGGGATAAGACCCAAACATTCTCAGCCTCAGCCTCATCTTTGATACTCCTGATCAACCCAATCACATCCTCCTACTGTTCGCTCCCTTTATAGCACATTACACGTAATTCTCAGAATGCACTATGTCATCTTAAGCCTCCCTGCCATTGCACAGCCACCTCATCTGGGAAGATCACTCCCCACTCTTTCTTTGCCTGGATAACTTCTGTTTATCTTTCAAATCTTGGGCTAGGCATCTATTCCTCTGTGATGATTACACTTGTGACCTCATCTGGGTAACTGCCCTTGAGGCAGTGAACATATTGCCCTGGGTTGTTTCCATCATGGCCTTCGTTCATTGGTATCATGATTCATTTATTAAATATCTGTTGAATGTTGAAGGAGAAAACTAAGCAGATAATTACTAAAAGTGTTACATCAAAAGTAGGCCTTTTTAATGCTGATTCAAAGACCTCTTGCCCTGCGCAACTTCCTCACAATGCTTTTTTTACCCACAAAAGGGCTCCATTTCAAAAGTTTACTTTTCTCTCTTCTTTCCAGACCAGCAAAATGTTTTATGAAGTCACCCCCTAACTCTGGGCAGGATGGGCCAAGCTCTATATATAAAGGGAGATAAATCAATGGGTTTTGGACTTCTCTCCCTTGCATACTGTGTATCTGGCTTATGGCTCTAAACTTGTGAGGCTTCCTCGCTGCTTTGTCTCATTTATAGTGTCCATCTACACCTATGCATCATTATTTCTTATTCAGGCCCAAACTAGTGACTGGGGCTTCTTTTTTCCCTTGCTTCTTTCTTTACTGGTTCCTTCTTTTCTTCTTTCCATCTTTCAACAGATATTAACGGAGTATATACTGTGTACCATAGAATCTATTAGTTGCTGTAGTAGCGTGGTGAACAAGACAGATATGGTTGTGATTTTAATAGAACTTTAAGAATTTGCCAAGGGATAACTATCAAATAAAAAATTACACTGTTAATTATTTAATTATAATATTGTTAAAAGGGAAAAAAGGAACAAGTAATTTTGTTAATAAGTTTCGCAGGAATTTAGAGCAATGGACAGTGCTTGGATAAGACGTGGCTTGCGGTCAATTCTCTAGGAGTGCTGCGCTCGTTGGGATTGTCCTAGTTTAAAGAGAAATTTTCTAATCTGTGTTTCGCCAAACACACTTTACCTCAGTTTGAGTAGTGCTGGGAAGAAAGCAAATTGATTAAACTTATTGATATTCAGGTACGGAAGTCCTAACAACTTATCCCCAACACATATGCACATACACAGGAAGAAATGCAAAAATGGCTTCAAAAATCTTCAGTTTTCATATATTCATGTTCTCTTTTCTCTATTGAGGTATAACTGACAAATAATATTGTATATAGCCTTCCCTAGGAATACATGTGACCTCTAGAAGCAAGTAAATGAATTCTCCCCTAACGACTTTATCTAATGCAAACAATTTTGAACTTCTGACTTCCACAGCTGTACAATAATATATATGTGTTGCTTTATGCCACTAAGTTTCTGGTAATTTGTTAAAGTAACAGGAAACTAATATACACAGATTGACCTCAGTTGTTTTGTTCTATTTCAAGCTAAGCAAATTTCAAAAATTAAAAAGGAAAAATATAATTAAATATACAAACGTGTATTGCATTCACTTTTTAAAAAAATTGAATTAACTTTGGTCTTCATCATATGAGCTATTTAGAAATTTTTCTGCTTTAGCTTCCTGATTAGTCCTAGATGAACATATCATGCCTTCTTCCTTGACTGTCTTCCAACTCAGCATCATTACAACCGACAAGAACTGGGTATTCTTGCTAAGGATTCCAAATTTTAAATTAGGCATTCTGAAGTGGAAGGTCAGGACAGTGAAACAAAATATATAATATGATATATTAAAAATATATTATGTTATATATATTATGTAATATATATCACTATCTATTATACTATATATCCTATACATGCAGTATATATGCTATATATCCTATACATGCAGTATATATGCTATATATCCTATACATGCAGTATATATGCTATATATCCTATACATGCAGTATATATGCTATATATCCTATACATGCAGTATATATGCTATATATCCTATACATGCAGTATATATGCTATATATCCTATACATGCAGTATATATGCTATATATCCTATACATGCAGTATATATGCTATATATCCTATACATGCAGTATATATGCTATATATACTATATATGATATACCACATATACTATATGTTATATACATGTTATTATATAATATAGTATAATATATATTAAACTACATAATATATAATGTAATATATAATTAATATACTTATATATTTATATATAATATATTACACTATATAATTATATATTATACTATAATTATATATTATATATTATACTATAATTATATATTTATATAAATTTTATATATATGATATGTATATGATTTATATATGATTCCCAATCAAGTGAGAAAATGGCAGAAAGTGACTGGAGATTTGGGTGAGTGGGTAAGAAGTATAGTTCAATATATAGAGCTTGACGTGCTGCTGGAAAATAACAAATAGCGTGATTAACTGCTAGCTTTGTGCTGGGCACTCTTCTCACTGTTTTACATAAATACATATATATAAATATTATATATTTATATATAGTATATTATATACTATAATATATAATTATATACTATATATAATTATATAGTGTAATATATATTATACTATGATATATAGTATAATATATACAGTGTACCCACACATGATATAGTACATATATTATAATATATTCTACTATATTATATATTATATACAATAGTATATAAAATTGTTTATATATAAATTTATATGTGCATATATTCACACGCTATATGTTATATATATATAATGTATATCACCATATATATAGTGATAACCTTGAATAATGTATAGAAATAATTCACCATGCTAATATTATTGAGTATAATATTTTCTAAACACCAATTAGAGTACAAAACTAAAACATCTTTCTGCTTTCAAAGTCCTGTGTCTTAATTTTGCCTTTGTCTTTGATTTTGCCTCTCTCTACTAATTTAATGCTTATTATATGCTAGGCACAACATGTTCGAAGGAGATAATATCTAGAAATGATTATTTGTGCTATAAAGTGGATCGATACAGAGTTTCCTGAAACAGAAATATCCCCTAGTGGATTTTATTTATTTATTTTTTTGAGACAGAATCTCGGTGCGGTGTCCAGGCTGGAGTGCAATGGTGCAATCTTGGCTCACTGCAACCTCCACCTCCCGGGTTCAAGTGATCCTCCTGCCTCAGCCTCCTGAGTAACTGGGATTACAGGCATGTGTCATCATGCCCGGCTACTTTTTGTAGTTTCACCATGTTGGCCAGGCTGGTCTTGAACTCCTGACCTCAGGTGATCCACCCGCCTTGGCCTCCCAAAGTGCTGGGATTACAGGCGTGAGCCACTGTGCCCAGCCCCCCTAGTAGATTTCTAAACGTTTCAATTTTATAAATGTGTATAAATGATTTACATACATAGCTTTTCTTGAATACAGTTGCACAAAGTAAGAAGCACTGGTGTATATATAGTGTCTGTAATTGGGCATGGTTCCATGTATCAACTATAGTATAGTATAGTAAAACATGCCTTTAAAAAGTAGGTTTGTTGTAGAAGGCTTAAATTGCTGTGTCGAGATACCAAATGCTTACTCATATACATTGTTTCATGCTGATGAAAGACATTAAAAGTGATGTTTCCGGACATTAACAAAAGAGTTGGTGATGGAGGAGGAGCGATAGAAAGAAGCTTTAATCAGTTAGTAAAATGTGTTTCAGTTTTATTTAATTCTAACTAAAAGAAAATTAGATAGGTAAACATCTTTAAAAGATGCCGCGTAAGTCCCCAACGTATTATAACAAAAATTTAAAGATGAACATAAAATATCCACTTGATTAAAAAAAAACGTAGTATACCATGGCTTCAGAAGACACATTGATGTTTAAGAAGGTGTAGATGTGTGTTTGTAAAATTTTAATCTTTTCTCTAGTTATTTAATATTCCCTATGCATACGGCACACTTCCTTGGCCTTTGGTAATACCCACAGACAAACAGCACAACTGCTGCAGGATTCCAACAGCAGGGACTTGTCAGTGCTGGGTAAAGATTTCATGGCCCATGCCAGCTCAAACGTGGACATTTCCTCTTTCTGTTTTCCTGTTTCCAAAGGCTAGCCAATCGGGGTAAAAACTCTCAAACCTGGCACATTTGATTTAGAATCTCAATACAAATGATTATGCTTTCATTCCAATGCCTCTGCAGGTGACAGAAAGTAAGCTGCCTTCTCTCCAGGAGAGGACTGCAGTCAATATGTTCACAAGTGCTTTTCTTTTATAAAGAAAAGTATTTATCAATGTAGGGCACTGTTTAGAAAAACTGATAGTCAGCTATTCTTAAATCGGTGCTTATTAAGTTTCAAACCATGGTCAGGGAGTAAAGAGGTATGTGGACACTGCCTATGGCTCCTTTTGTGTGTTCCATATTGAGTAAATCTAAAGAAATTAGAGATTTTTTCCACTTTCACCTTATCTCTCAAATATGACCTATGTGTAAATCTTTACATTTTCTGATTTTAAAAAACTAAATGCCAATTTCCAGGGGATATTCTCTAAGTTATCAATGATTGTTTTCTGTGTATACATTTTATACTTATTAATATTTTGATAAGTATTTGTGAAATAGCAGAGAATTGATTGTGTATTAATTTTCTATTGCTGCATAACATAGTACCACAAACTTAGCAGCTTAAAACAATATTCTTATATTAGCTTATAGTTCTGTAAGTCTGGCATACAGCACAGTGGGACTGGACTTTCTGTTCAGGGTATCACAAGGCTATCATTATGTGTTAATTGGCCTGAATACTCATCTAAAAACTCTGGGAGAAAGTTCTCTTCCAAGTTTATTTGGGTTGTTGGTATAATCCAACTCCTTGCAGTTGCATAAGTGAGGTCCTCATTTTTTTTTTTTTTTCTGGCTAGTGGCTGGAGATCATTTTTAACAACTAAAGGACATGCTCAGATCTTTTTCCCATGGCCTTGTCCATCTTCAAACCAGCAATGGCATGTCAAATCCTTTTTTATATTTCAAATCTCTGGCTTCCCTTTTGCTTCTAACTAGAGAAAAACCTCTGCTCTTAGAGGGCTCATGTGACTTAGCTAAATCCATCTGGATAATCTTCCTATAAGATTGACTGATGAGTGACCTTAATTGCCTCTGCAAAATCCTGATTGCCATGTAACATAACAGAATCATGGGAATAACACTGGGGTTGGAAATCATGAGAGCCATCTTAGAATTCTGCCTGCCACACTGGGTACCACAACCTTCCTAGTTATTACCACCTGTTAATAGTTTCGAACTATTTTACAAGTCTATAAGCTCTGGAAAACTGATAATAATGCAGGTGATTCTTATCCATAGAAATGCAAGTGAAATATGTCTGGTAGAATGCAGTTTATTCTTACTCTCTGCATATACTATTTTTGCATTTATTTGTAAACTAATTTCAGCATTCTTTACTGGCTCTGTAAATATGGTTGTTTAATTCCTCCTTTGAATTAATTTTAACATCTTACTGTTTCCCGCACTAAATTATGAATTCAAATGATGTGTTTTCATTATATATTTGTATAAATTATGATTTTCTATTTTAAAAATATTGCCTTTTAACAATATTTATTATATGTTAATCACTCTAGTAGTTTATTGGCACACAAAGATACAACCTTAGATAAGGTCTTATGAAGGTTGTTCTTTTGAAAATTGAAAATTTCCTAGAAATAAAGGGTATAATTGAGCAGAAAAGATGTTACTGTTTCATACTGCTGAAAGAAATCATAGATTATACAAACAAATAGAATAACATCCCATGCTCATGGATTGCAAGGATCAATATTGTTAAAATGATCGTATTGGTCAAAGCAATCTACAGATTCAGCACTATTCCTTTCAAACTACCAAGGTCATTTTTCACAGAATTAGAAAAAACTATTTTGAAATTCATGTGGAACCAAAAAAAGATCCCAAATAGCCAAGCAATTCTAAGCCAAAAGAACAAAGCTGGAGACATCACAGTATATGACTTTAAACTGTAATATAAAGCTACAGTAATCAAAACATCATGGCACTGGTAGAAAAACAGACACATAGTCTGATGGAACAGAATAGAGAACCCAGAAATAAAGCTGCACACCTACAACCATCTGATCTTCAACAAAATCAACGAAAATAAGCAATGGGGAAAGGACTCTCTGTTCAATAAATGGTGCTGGAATAACTGGCTAGCCATATGCAGAAGATTGAAACTGGACCCTACCTCTCACCGTATACAAAAATTAACTGAAGATCGATTAAAAGTTTAAATGTAAAACCTCAAATGATAAGATTCATAGGAGAAAACCTAGGAAACACCATCCTGGGCATTGTCCTCAGGAAACAATTTATGAGTAAGTCCTCAAAAGCAGATGCAACAGAAACAAAAATTGACAAGTGGGACTTTTAATTAAACTAAAAAGCTTCCACACAGCAAAAGAAACTATCAACAGAGTGAACAGACAACTTACAGAATGGGAGGTAATTTTCATAAATTATGCATCTGACAAAAGTCTAATATTCAGAATCTATAAGAAGCTTAACCAATTCAACAGGTGAAAATCAAGTAATCCTATTAAAAAGTGGGCAAAAGACATGAACAGACACTTCTCAAAAGAAGACGTCCAACCATCCAACAAATATATGAAAAAAATGCTCAACATCACTATCATCAAAGAATGCCTATCAAAACCACAATGAGATATCATGTCACACAAGTCACAATGGTTATTATTAAAAAGTCAAAAAACAACAGATATTGGTGAGCCTTCAGAGAAAAGCGTGTAAGTGTATAACAGCTTGTACACTGTTAGTGGGAATGTAGATAAATTTAGTCCCTGTGGAAAGCAGTTTGGAGATTTATCAAAACACTTAAAATAGAACTACCATTCAACCTAACAATCTCATTACTGGGTATATATTCAAAAGAAAATAAATCACTCCACCAAAAAGATACGTGCACTTGTATGTTTATATCAGTGCTATTCACAATAGCAAAAACATGGCATCAATTTAGATGTCCGTTAATGGCGGACTGGATGAAGTAAATGTTGTACATATACATCATGTAATACTATGCAGCCATACAAAAGAATGAAATCGTGTCCTTTGTGGCAACATGGATGCAGGTGGAGGCCATTATTCTAAGCGAATTAACACTGAAACAGGAAAACAAATATTGCACCTTCTCACTTATAAATGGGAGCTAAACATAGGTACTCTGGACATGAAGATGGGAACAATAGAGACTAGGGACTACTATGGGGGTGGGGAGATAGGGGACAATGGTTCAAAAACTAGTGGGTACTATACTCACTACCTGGGTAATAGGATTGATCATACCCCGCACCTCAGCATCATGTAATATACCCATATAACAAACCTACACATGTAACCCCTGATTCTAAAATAAAAGTTGAAATTAAAAATAACAAAAAAATAAAAATAATGAAAGAAGATGTTACTGTTTTGAGTGAAGTTCTATGCCAATAATGTATAGAAGCTATGGAAAGACTTACAGGTCTCAATTTCAGCAGCTGATTGAGAATTTTATTTTTGTAAGGGAAGAATATTGAGTACATATATTTAATGATATTAACATAAGAATGACCTTACACTTTTTCTAAATCAAGGAAAGCTGTGAATAGGTGGGCTTACTTACTGAGAATCCAGAAAGGTAGAGGCCTTGATCTTGATATGCTCATGTTGTTGAGCACATAAATGGGACCGCTGATCAAACCGTCTTGTTGTTAGAACTCAGTCTAATACTGTATAGCTATATGGTTCAGTGGCCAATATTCAATCCTTCTCACAAAATTTATAATTGCATTTCATTTGGTAATTATGACATAAACATTGCCATTTGCTCTCCACTTTATAATTAAGTAGTATCTTTAGAGTATCTTGGTAAAAATCATGTAATTCGTATGCATGGGCTATAATATAAAGCGGATACAAGTACTCGTCTTAAAATTTTTTTTTTTAAAGAGTGGGTCCATTAGTTAACTTACTTTATTTTAAAAAAAGTTGTGACTATATATTTTTGTGTGTCTTTGAAAGATAGCCAGATGTATTAGGCAATTTATTATACTTGCCAGCTTTGGTCATCTCAACATTGTGAACTCAAATTTTAGACCAATTATTTGGCTCAGTTCTTTTCAAGATATAACAGATTATGAGGATTTACAATTACAAAACATAGAAAACTTTTTGTGTTTGAGTGCTCATCATGTCCAAAGACAATATTTCACTTTGCTAAAATTAAATCCAATTAGGTGAATGAGATCATTACAAATTCTCTTTATACATAAAATGTGTAACTGTGGAAGGAAGAAAAAGAAAAGATAGTTAAATTTGCTTTACCTTGTTTCTAACTTTATATTGTGTTATTAGATACAGGCAGCAATACAACTAACATTTTCTGGAAAATACGTTTTAAAAAAACAAATGTCTTAAATTAGAGACAATGAAAAGTAGCTTATTCACTAAGAGTATCTTAGTCAAAAGCTTTGTGAACTTCAGAAGGAAAGCGTAAGACTATACTTCCTTCATTCTTCCTGAGAAAAATAATTCTCATGGGAAGCGTCCTACTATGACTCATTTACAGTTTTGCATCTGTAAGAAAAATAGAAGAAGCTGACGCAGAAATCGGGATTTAATGAGTAAAATAAACTTATATTATGGGCTTGTGTGATATTTCCTTCAGTATGATGAATAATTTGTCATTTCTAGATTCAGTGAGTAACAAGTTCACCCTTCACCCCTCTCACCAGGCTGTTTTGTTAAAGGCATCTGGCCAAATAAGATCAGGCTGTTGCTTCAAAATTATGAAGTACAAAGTATTTCTTTTAGACTTCACAAGTAGAACACTTCTATTTAAGTAAATTGTTTACCTTGTATTTGTTTGATATATATTACTATAACACAAACTCTTGAGATACTCTCACTTTTTAAAGTATAGTATAATGCATAATATATAAATTTGTATATTTATAAATAAGTCCAAGTAACAAATGAAGCCAGTGAACATATTCCAAAAAACCAATGGTCGCTGGCTGGAAATTTTTCTTTCTCAAATACGATCTAAAGCTGCGGTAAGATAGACTTCACGTATAAATATTACACCTTTCCAGGATCATTTTCCAATGTCTTTGAACAGGGGAGCTCTCTCGCAGCCACATTGAGCTGTACTTTGAATTTCTTGCTTTGATGCATTCCTGACTTTATTGCTGCTTAAAGGCAAAGTTTGGGTTTTATTTATTTTAAAAGCATTAGAGAAATATTTGCAGAATGACTGGATTTATAATAAAGGTTTCTAACAAACAGATCAGTTAATAAACCAAGAGAACAGCACGCTTATGGCTTCACTTAGAAAACTGATATAATGGCTTAATTGACGACTCTTAAGCATGAAGTATTTTTTGAAGCTTTTCAAAAACTTTAGTGGTTTTTCACACAAGGACAATCAGGTTTAAAATACAAGCCACTGTTCTGCTGGATTTCAACAAATGCAACATTAGAAACTTGTTTAAATATGCATTACCAAATGAAAGCCAAAAAGATATAGGCTGGGATTTTATAGAGCCAAAATAAGCAATTAAAACGGGAAGAATTCGGTCTATACACATGTGGCCTACATTATGACAAGCAATTGTTGGACCAGGTTTTTTAACTAAATTGATATTAGGGCTCAGCTCACTTGGAGAAGCTTTCCTTTGGCCAGCCCAGATTTCACGTTAACTTTTCAAGTCCTTCCTGGCCTCCGGAGCACCATTCAAGTTAGATTTTTATGAAGTCTTTCTTGACTAATTGAACTTACCTTGATTTCTTCTCATCAATAAACTACCAGTATCATACATTTATTATTTCTCAGTACACTGTCGCATTAGTTTCAAGGTGTGTGCCTGTGTGTGTGCATGCACATGCGTGCGTGTTTCCGTGAACATACAAATCTTGTCTCCCATGCAAGAGTTTGCATTTCTCAATGCAGACAGTATGGCCCATGCCTTTGTATTTCCCATGGTGCCTTGTGTAGAACATGTTATTAAGCATGAAATGGTTCCACTGTAAAACTCCAGGCTGCTGAGGCCAAAGGGGGTGCACAGGAAGTATACTAGAGTCCATGTTTTTGCCTACTGGGGGATTCGTTTTCAACTTGGACCTAAGCTGGAATTTATTCTCCCAGCCAAAAAGCAGTAGAATATACACCGGCTCCTTGCAACGGCGACGGCTCTGGCAGAACACAGAAGCGGCAGACAAACAGCACTCAGAGAAGACAGAAAGTTGCCGGGCTGCTCAAATAGAGACAGAAGCCAGTCCCTGTATAATAAATACTAGCAGTAGCCATTTAGTCGACAGCAAGGAGTGAAACAGCCTTCATATTTAACTACATACAGTTTATGAAGACTCTATATTAAAATCTGAAAAGCAACTGTAGATATAAACTAAGATTTTTTCTACTATTAGTAACATGGAATTTGATATAAAGAAATAATTATCTTTCTTTTTTTCGAGATGGAGTCTGGCTCAGTCACCCAGGGTGGAATGCAGTGGCGCGATCTCGGCTCACTGCAACCTCTACCTCCTAGGTTCAAGTGATTCTCCTGCCTCGGCCTCCCGAGTAGCTGGGATTACAGGCGGGCGCCACCATGCCCGGCTAATTTTTGTATTTTTAGTAGAGATGTAATTATCCCCAAATAGAAGAGCCAGGGGTATAAAGAAGAGGATGTGCATGTTAGATTGACAACAGATGAAGAAAATTAATCGTGCTGTACCTGAACAGAGACACTTCACTAGTCTCACTGAGTCAATATACAGAATTAGAAAAGAATTCCAAACTCTACTCAGTGTCATTGCTAATATGTTATATATACTTATCCTTAAATGCAAGTAAACTGCAAGTCCATTCTTTTTTTTGAGACGGAGTTTCGCTCTGTCCCCAGGCTGGAGTGCAGTGGCGCGATCTCGGCTCACTGCAAGCTCCGCCTCCCAGGTTCAAGCGATTCTCCTGCCTCAGCCTCCCGAGTAGCTGGGACTACAGGTACCCGCCACCTCGCCCGGCTATTTTTTTTTTTTTTTTTTTTTTTTTGGATTTTTAGTAGAGACGGGGTTTCACCGTGTTAGTCAGGATGGTCTTGATCTCCTGACCTGGTGATCCGCCCGTCTCGGCCTCCCAAAGTGCTGGGATTACAGGCATGAGCCACCGCGCCCGGCTGGCCATTCTTATTTAATACTTTTTCTTATAGAATCTTCAGTTAAAAAAAACTCTCTGGGTATCAATAATAATAAAAATCTGATTCTGGTAATTTGTCAGCATGATTCTCGCCTCTCTTTGGAACTTACCAGGCAGCATTCTTTATAGAAGATTGCTTCAAAAAAACTTATTCTTACAGAATACAACACACTAACACTTGGCTGGCAAACATGATTGTTCAATAAATACCTGTTGATTTGTTTAACAACTCCAAATATCATGAAGAGAAGAGTTTCTTCTTTTGAGCTCATCTCTAAAATAAAACAGGATAAGGCTACCCAATAATCTGTATATATTTAAAAGAAAAAGGCAGGATGACGTTGGAAGCTTGATAACCTTAGAATTCATAGCAAAACAGTTGGCTGTTAATAAGCCTTACAGGGTGACATTTACCTTGGTCAGTTTACCTAGGCTCAGAGTTTGACATCCCAGCCAAAATAATCTTGTCAGTCACCCAGAGTTTGTGAATGTCAGGGAGGCTAACCTGCATTTTCTAAATGCATAAGAGGCTGAAAAATGCCAACCTTGTTAATTTACTATGTTATAATTTAGGATTCTTAATCTCAAGTGAGAAAAATCCCAATGTCAAGCTGGCTTAAACACAAAGGGAATTTATTGATTGAAATGACCAATAAACTTTGGAAGTTTGGCTGGCTTGATGTTGAGGCTCAAACAATTACCTGGTTCTTCATCTTGGGTTAATTTTCCCCCACATATTGAATTCATTTTCAGACATGGTCTCTTTTCTTAATTAAAAACTGACCACTGCAGTTCTAGATTTCACATTTAGTGTGGAAGGAATAGCCTCTCTTTCCTAACTGTTTTGGATCTTGTTGTGATGGCCCCCGCGGGGTCACATACCCATACATGAACCAATCACCAGGGCAGGGAGATGGGTTGTGGGTGAAACATAGCTAAGGCAAGTGTCAACATGGTAGATGATGGGCTAGTGTCACTAAGAAGGGCAAGCAGATGCCAAAGGGCTGGAATATGTCATCCCCTCTCACACAGGGAAGGGTAAAAAGGACTTGGGGAAAACCATACAATCTACCATGCTACTCACTGTTCAAGTACATTAAAGAAATTATGTTGCCATATATTGTTTTATACTGCCTTATTTATGTGATTCACGTTAGCCAGTCCTGAAGCCGAAAGTGAGGTCAACCTACTTTGATAGTGTGGGCTGAGTGGAGAGATTAATTATCCAACAAAGGAAATGCCATGTGTTATTTGCAAGTAAGAAAGATACTGGGGGTTTTGGAGAGGGGTGAGGAGAAGAGCAATTCTATTATGCAACGAGAACTACAACTGAATAAGCTATTCACTTTAGCCTGACCAGTGTATTTTTCCCCTAAGCAAGCTAGAAATGGAGAGATAAATTGACAGATTTTTTCTTTTTTTTGGTAGACAATTAGATTGAAGGAAATGTGTTGTAAGATTCAAATATTTTGTAGCAGCAACCGACTGTATTTTTCTTCACAATAATTATGCATCTGTTAAGTGATCTGGGCATTAGCTTGCTGGGGGCCTCATTGCAGCCCTGTATGTGTCTTCCACAGCAGTAGTATGATGACAATGATAGCTGGGTTAAGCAAACTCGGTTTTAAATTTGAGACAGCCAGTTTCCAACACAGATTACTTTTAAAACTCCAGTGTAGCACTTGCATGTTTGTATGTTAGACATCAGTGAACTGTATAGACTGGCACGTTTTCTAACATGGCCCTCAATTACTTGTCTTTCTCTTCCATTTGCTTGAAAATGCTCATAGTTAAGCGTATGACTTTAGGAAAATCACTTAACCTTTCTGGATCTCAGATTTATCCAGTGCAAATGAAATAATGTAAATTCCAGGCATCCTTTTCATATTCTCCATGACACTTTCTCAATAAAGGAGGTCGTTTAAAGTGCCTCTGTTATTTTATGTATTCTATATATTCATATTGTACTTTTGCTGACTTATGTGGTATCACATAAACCTCAAATCTCAGTGGCTTTGAAAACCAGGTTTATTTCTTATTCATGATGCATTTCAGCTGAGGCTCTGCTCCATATCATTTCCATTCAAGAACAGGGCCAGAGGAACAGTTTCTACCCAGGAAATGTCAGTTTGATGGCAGACAGAAGGATAATGATGACATGGGATAATTGACCAAAGCAAATCACATAGCCAAGGCAAGTGTCAACGTGGTAGGAAGTGAGCTAGTGTCACGGAGAAGGGCAAGCAGATGCCAAAGGGCTGGGGTATGTCATCCTCTCACGGGGAAGTATAGGGATGGCTTGGGGAAAACAAATGCAATCTACCATGCTACTCACTGTCATAATTAAATTATTATGTTGCTATATATTATTTTATATTACCTTACTTATGTGAAATAATATGACATTTGAAAATACATTGTACCATTTTAGGGTGCTATATTTATAGTAGCCCCAGCGGGGTAGCTAAGAATATGAATCCACTTTGAGAAAAAACAATGTCAATGAGAACCAAATTTTTTCAATACAAACTAATCATCAGTTGTGGTTCTTTGCAATTCGGTAGATTTAGGGATGATAATGCAACCTACAGAGAGGGGAAAAAAATGGGAACCCTAGGTTTGGGACTTTCCCTTTACTTTGACTTCTGATTAGCTTTTCAAATTCTGAACTTGGGTGGCACAAATGATTAACCCTCAACAAACTGAGTATCAAATATTCACCAAGTAAATAATTTAGTGAATTTAGCACAAGTAAGTAATATATGAAAATGCAGTATGGATGGGGCGGGCCTTGAGATTCTCTTTCTTCTGAAGGGTTACTGTGATGTCCAAGCCAGTCTAATGCAGTAGTTCTTGAAGTGTGATCCTGGAGCCAGCAGAATTAGCAGTTCCAGGGAATTTGTGAGAAATACAAATTTCCAGGCTTACCTTCGACCTAGCGAATCAGAAACTCTGGGGCTGAGCCTAGCCAACTCCTCCAGTGGATTCTGAAATGCATGATAGTTTGGAAACCACTGGCCTAAGGAGTGCTCTTAAGTTTCTGATACTTTAAGCCCCTCTGGGTGGGAGCTCTATTTCTAAGGGGCTAATGCCCATCAGCACCTTTTCCTTTCAACTAGCAGAATCCAGATTTGTTTATAATCTCCATCCAAAACAACGTATCTTACACAGCCCGGTGTTATAAAACCTCAGCTAGGTCGTTGACATGGATTAGTGTGAGAAATATTTCTATATCACCACATATTTGCTTTAAAAATATGTTTTAGCTAGTTGCCTCAGTATGCCACTTTGACCAATGTTATATGATCTTGAAATAAAAAACCTTGTCTTATTTTAGGGTTCTACTTTGCCAAAAATATTTATGGCTTTCCCAGCTTTGCCAGGATAGGAAAGCTGCAGGGGTTTGGTTTATAGCAAGCCGACTTGTGTAGGTCAAGAAGGCCTGTGGAAAAATCTGAACTGTGACTCTTTCCCAAACCAAATTCAGGCCATGGTCCAAGGAGAGAGAAATAAACACTCAGGTGAAGAATTGTTCATTTCTTCTACAGTATTTTGACGATCTTTCCTGAGAAGGCTCAATTTGAGATCGGATAAATATGATTAAAAATAAAGTTTTAGTGAGAATTGGTGAGTTTACATTTTAGCTGGATAATAGTTTACTTCTAGTCAATCTGAAATATTCAAATCATTTTAGGGTAACACCTATGTAGGAATCTATAGTTTTTTAGTTACTTTAGTACAGATATAAACTGAACCTACCAAGTCACCGTTGTTATTTAGATAAGTGTGTCTAAATATAATTTGGGCATTTTTGTACATTTATTAATAAAAATGTCTTTTATCTATTTTTAGTCCATGTTATTTTTACCATAAAAGGACGACTTCTACATCTGAACATTTTAAGCTGTGTTTTATTCTTCTTTGAGTGTTTACTATTGATGTAGTTAGATGTATGCCCGAAGTTTTTGCCTAGTTATTGTAATATTTTTCCAAATATCTTCCATCAGAAGAAGGTACTGACCTGGGGCAGGACGTAAAAATATGGTGACATATTAATAATTAGCATGGAAGTGGAAAAAGGGACAAAGGATACCTTTTGAAGTTCGTATTCACAATCTGACTTTCCAAGGGCACTTTATTCAGGGCATAGATGGATATGGTGCTACAGTTACAGGATATGAGTCAAAATAGTGCTAACTGTAAAGAACATATTTCCTAACAACTGCCATAGCTGCTGAAGTATCTTATGGTATCTCTTTCTGTCTTCCTTAGTTACTGCTCATGCTTATGACATGACCCTGCTCACATCTCTGTGTGCTGACACCCCCCGCATTACAGGATAGCCTCATCTTCATTTCAGTTCAATGGTACTTATGGTGAGATAATAAGAAATGCATTCTCCATATTAGATTAAACTGTACAGACTTGTTCCTTCTTTTCCACAGTGGCACTCTTTTCTTCCCATTTGACTTACTGGTTTAGACTCTTACAGCCTCCTTTTCCCCAAAAACTATGGTATTGATTTCCTGAGGGCTCTTTTAGATGACAACTTGTGTGACATATTTTGTTTCTTTCTTCACCTGTTACTTCCAATGTGTCCAAGCCCAAATTCATAAAAAATCTTATCACGTATGAACTCCTTTTCCAACTTACGTAATGCCTGAGAGGTAAAGATGTGACCCTTTTTGACAAAATGCTTTAAAACGTTAAGGACCAGTATATTCTGCTATTGCTGTTCTCATGAAAATGATTAGGACTTTCAAAAATACAATCCTGGCCAACCTTCCTAAATGTAGCTAGAGATAACTACATTTGTACTATATTTAGGCCCTTCCCCTACTGTGACTTTGAGAACATATAAAAATAAAGATTTTGTTTAAAAAATAGCATTTCAAATGCTATTTTCAACAGTCATTATCTAAGTTGGCCTCTCTGGGGCTGAGAGAAAGTCAAGCCTAAGTTATCTCTGGAAATGGAGGGGTCCCAGAGTTGTGCCACGAGAGCCTCTTACTTAACAATTGGTATGCAAAATACCATGCCAGGGAGAAGCAAAGTGATTAAAGTGCAGAAGCCTAAATAATAAAATCAACACTTGAGACAGTAGATAAAACATTTTATTGAATGGAGCACTCCAGTGAGGAAGGAGCCAAAAACCACTGGTTGGAGACTGGGATATGCAGTGTTGTGTAGACTGATGGGTCACAGAGAGGTTCTGAAGCACACAGAGAGGTATACAAGTGTACAGTGTTCTTATGCAGAAGACAAGGAGCACAGTTTTTAAAGTAAAAGCTGTTCCAGACTTACATAAGCACTATTTCACTTTACTTTGCATTACTGGGGTCTGGGAGCTGCCTCAGAAGCTCCCTGTAGACAAGGAGGCAGAAGTGTTTGCAGAAAGGGTCGTAGGCATTTACAGGGAAAGTGAGGGCTGATGATGGGAGCACTACCATCATCCGCTACAGTCCGCCTGCTGGATCATCCAGATCCATTCACACCCTGCTTTAAGTTAATCTGCTCTGTTACTTATTCTACAAAGGGATACCAAGTCCCCACCCACTTCACACACACACACACACACACACGCACACACACACACATACGCACACACACACACACAATTTCTAAGACAAATAGAAATATCGCCTACAGGTGATATTTCTCAGCTTCCTCTTCTGCCCCCACTCTAGAGTCTCTTCACCTTTACTCTCAGCCAGGACTTCTGTTGGCCTAAGTCATTGGCCTAGTTGGGTAACACAGACCTAGATCCATGAAACCTCTGGATTCTAACTTGCCCTGTTCTTATCAGATTATTCCTTGGGATGGAAGCACCAAGGGGTATGTATTAGTCTGTCCTCACATTGCTTTAAAGAAATACTTGGGACTGGGACATTTATAAAGAAGAGAGGTTTAATTGGCTCATGGTTTTGCAGACTGTACAAGAAGCAGAGCAGCTTTGACTTCTGGGGAGGCCTCAGGAAGCTTCCAATCATGGCAGAAGGCACAGGGGGAGTGAGGCATCTCACACGGTGGAAGCAGGAGCAAGACAGAGTGAGGGGAGGTGCTACACACGTTTAAGTAACCAGATCTCATGAGAACTCTATCAGGAGAACAGATGGCGATAAACTATTTATGAAGGATCTGACCCCATGATCCATCACGTCCCACCGGGCCCCATCTCCAACACTGATGATTACAGTTTGACATGAGATTTGGGTGGGGACATAGATCCAAACCACATTAGGGCACCTCCATGAATTCTCTGAGTTTCAGTCATATTTTCCCTATCTTGATTGTGCAGCAGTAACCCTATCTGGTCATGAAAATCAGTATAGTAACTCCTTTGCTTGCTAGTCTACTGGCACGTGATGCCCAATATGTTTAGGCAACATCCAAAGTTTTGGGTATAGTGAAACGCTGTGTTCCTAGGTAAAAGATCTGCCCCAACCACCCTCTCCTCCCAATTGTCTGAAGCTGTATGAGGTCATTTTATATTCTGTCAGGCTATCTATCATCTTCTGGACTGCCACAATGTGTGTGAGCCAAGTACTCTCAGCAGCCAGAAGGCCCTGAGCAGAGACCAGAAATAGGATGTCACTGGTGTGTACGGCCTAGGGAATGCGAGAAGGGAACCGATAGCATCTGCTACAGTGATATTATAAAATATTTGTTATAAAAGGAGGCATTCAATATGAGGCTGATAACCACCAATCTATACTATGAACTATACATTTATGTTATGTAATTTCATCTTGATAGCTGGACTCTTGATTTTATCACTCGAAGTAACCTCTTATATTATCATTTAAACACCAAAAGTTTTTACATAAGGAAGGATTGAGGACAGAGAAAAGGTATAAAACAAATGTAACCTTGTGTCCTCCCAATTTTCAGGACCTTTTAACCGAGGATAGAAAAAGACATTGTAAATGTGAGCAGGACTTGAAATACTCAGTTGCTGAGCACCACATGTGAGTTTTCCACAATCAGGTGGTAACAGAGAGTAGTCTGTTCAGATCCCACTTAGTTCTACTGCTTGGGTGCAAAAGAGAACTGAATTTAGCCTAGCTGTCGGCCCAAATATATTGGTTAAATTATTGCCATTTTCATTTAGAGGCAGCTGAGAAAATATACGCCAATTACTCCCAGTGACCACTGGACTCAAGATGTCTTTTCATTCATTAATTATTAAGGATTGGACTTTTGTAAGAGTAGGTGATGGTGCGTGCTCTCTCTCTCTTTCTGTCATTTAACACCTCCTTCACAGGGGTGTTATGCGGATTTCTGCCTGTGTGGTAACGAGGTTCAGTAGCCTGCTTGGAATTTCCCAGTGGACAAGGTGTTATAAAATTTCAAAATAAAAAATATACGACTACTAATAAGGATGTTGATCTTGAAATGCAATATGAAAACCAGAGACTGGAAATTTAAAATTTGTAATGAAATGCTCTAAAGCTGTGATCTCTTCTGACCTTGGGAGTTCAGCAGGGGTGGGCCCAGGAAAGACTTGGATGGAGGATGCTGCAGGATGTGGTGGCGGTGATTCAGTAGGTGGCCCTCTTCCATCCCAAGGTGGTGCTGAGCCAACTTCAGCCTGGGTTATGAAGCACTGAGCTACAGGAGAACCATCTATTGGATGAGATGTATGACTGAGGTTCTGACCACTTCTGCTCATTAAAAATTCCAAGGCATTTTTATAAGGTTAAGGATGCATCCTTGTGTTCTACAATCTTGTTCCAATTGGGTAGGAATATTGGCTTTTTAGTAAGGTCTAGAAGAAAGAAGATGTATGGAAATTTTAGTAGAATGATTAACATTTCTATGGGAGAAAATTCAGACAGATTTGTTCAAAATTTTATTGTGAACTCTTATTTTATAGAGCAGCAAAACAAAACACCTGTTCGAGTGACTTTCTTGTTGGGGTATAAATGTATTTGTAGATGAGAAATCCCTTTTTCTCAAATAAACCTATATGAGTAAATTTAAGGGAACTCTCCAATATTAATATGCAGTAATGAAATGACTTGTACGGGTTTCTTCTGGGCTTTTCTTCAGTCCCTTGAATAACTGATATTTGAGGTATGAAATTAGATAAGATACATGGTGAGTGATAATAATTATTTTAATTTAGAATAATCTGAGACCTTTCTCTGGCTCTTTTTAACTATGTATCACCCATCACTTCCAGAACTCTTAATTATGTATTATCTATATCTTTTAATGTACTGTATTAATTATAATAACAAAAGCAGAACAATGCCAAATTAGCTCTCAATAGTAAATGGACTAAAATTTCTCACTGATGGATCTTTAGAAAGCAAAAAACAAAACAAACAAGAAATAAAATTTAAAAATCAATGTAAAGATTTGGTCAGGAAGCGGAGACATTATCGGAGAAAACTCACATTCTTACCTATATTTTGGAGGTCCTCCCTTTTCTGGAATGGGAGAACCACATTTATTTCTTCCATGCATCACTTACTGTTCTTACTGAGCTCAAAATACCCTATTTCTAGATTTTGGCTAAAGGAACTCATTGAGCCTAAGCTCTGTATGTAATTTGCCATTTCTGTGGAAAGTTACCATAGTTCTGTGGTTCCGGTAGAATGAAAAAAATGCCTTACAGTTTCAGGCAGAGAACAACTCAGATTAACTAGTATGAGCACTTCCTTCTTAGTCACTGAATACAAGATATTGATTATACTGACAATCTCAGATGATGCTTCTTTTCTGAACTTCGTATTAGTGGGAGAGATAATAAACATTAAGCATTTTGATTTTTGTATTTGAGTCTAAGTCTTTAAGTGTAAATAATAGGTATTTTTAGACACTGATTATTTCTTTTCTACAGGTTCTACAGGTAATTATTTTTTAAATACTGTATTTTAACACTTTTTCTCTACTCTCACAACATAGTTGTTTTGTGAAAGCCAACCAGACATTTCATAGATATACCTAATGCTAGATGACGAGTTAGTGGGTGCAGTGCACCAGCATGGCACATGTATACATATGTAACTTACCTGCACATTGTGCACATGTACCCTAAAACTTAAAGTATAATAATAATAAAAAAAAATGAAATTGCCCTTTTGAGGCTAAAGCTTTGGGGGAGGAAAGAATTTGAGAGATGATATAACAAATAGCCCTAGATTCTGTAAGATCCAACACAGCCACAAATAAAAAGAGAATTGTAAATATAAGTAAGATAAGATAACTAGTCAAGTGACAGTATTTTTAATTATATTTACATAAAGATGAGTGATTATTTAACTCATTTTAAAATTCCATTCTAATTTTAAATGTGCATTCTCCTTAGATAGTTGAAAAGAGCAGTAGGTGATCAATTACTCAGGGCAGATTTTCAATTAGTAAATTATCGGTGTTCTTTCTTTCTATTTTCCCTTCTATTAATTGCCTAATTTTAGACATTTGGCTGCTTATTACAATGTCCTCCAAAATGATAAGGTAGCTTAAAACACTCCATTAATATTTAGAAACCTTGGTAGATTTCATGCAAAAGAGCATCACATTTATAGATCAAGGAAGTTTCTACGCTGTATATAAATTTTGTCCTGGAATCCTTCTGTCACATATATAAAAAGTAGCAGTTTGGGTGCTATTATAACACTTACAGGTAAGTAAAACTAACTTTAAAATGTAGTGGTGTTGAAATATAACAAAGAAATAGGCTATACTTATATTTTCCTTTCTATCAACAACCTTCATAGTTTTTCTCAATAATACACTCTAGCTTAAAAATGCAAATCATCCTTAATTTCTAACATTTTAGACTGGCCTGTACATCAGTAGCTGCTGTAAACCTGAACTATTCGCTCATGAAGTCAATAAGAGCTCAGCCTTTGACTGTTTATCAGCAATTTATTGGGCAGGCACTGCATTTTGAGTGGCAGCATTAAAAAAAAAAAAGGCAGATGATACATCTAAAAATGCAAGGTTTCTGCATTTTTTTCCCTGACTATATGTGAAATAATAAGTATTAATAAGGTCCATGTTGGCAAAATGTTTACTTTTTAAAATCTTAAGTTAATTGTTGTTAATTGGCACAGTTGGAGACTATGTCATAAATCGTGATGTGAGCTATGACATCTTAGTCACTCATATTTAGGTATCTCCTAATTTCTCAGCTTACATATTACTGAAATGCAGCTTTACACTGCTTTATCCCTAAGCCTACCAGAAAACTGCTAAGGATTGTAGACATTTCATCAGGTAATCAATACAAAGTTTTCAAAACTTTGACAATTACCTATTTCTCTAATAGATGAGTAATTTAAGTATTGATATAGGCTCGCACTGCTAACAATGTTTTGGTCAATGACAAACCACATATACCACAGTGGTCCCATATGATTATAATATGGTATTTTGTGCCCTTTCTATGTTTAGATACACAAAGATTTACCACTGTGTTACAGTTGCCTAGAGTATTTAATACAGTAACATGCTGTACACGTTTGTAGCCTAGGGGCAATAGGCTACACCATATAACCGAGGTGTGTAGTAGGTCACACATCTGGTTTGTGTCAGTATACTCTGTGATGTTCACATGATGAAATCACCTGATGACGCATTACCCAATCTCAGGTATTCTTTCATAGCAACAGTAAACAGACTAAGACAAGCTTCCACCATGTGCCAGGCACTATTCTGGTAATTGGAGATACACAGCAAACAAGACAGCTATTCAGAGTCCTTGTTCACATGGCACTAACACCCTAGTGAACAGAGATAAATGATAAGTGAGAAAACAAATAAATGAACAAGACCATTTTGTATAGTGATAAGTGCTAGAAATACAATGAAACAGGGTAGTATGATAGTGAAAGAAAAAGTGTGTATGTGCACATGGGGTGTCCAAAAATTTTTGATAAGATTCTCGGAAAAAAAGCCTTTCTAAAATAAAGTAACATTTGAGGTTAGACTTGCTGGAGCACAAGGGGCCAGCTATGTGAAAATCTCTGGATACCAAGGCCCTGAACAGGGTTTCCCATTTCACATGTATGAAGAACACAAAGGTGGCTTGAGGTATTAGAGATGCATTCTCCATTCCTTTAGACACTAGCCAAGTGAATGCATTAAAATTTAAATTAAAATAAAATACAAAAGTTCAGTTCCTCAGTGACACCAACCATGGTTCAAGTATTCAACGGCCACATGTGGTTAGTGGCAACCATGTTGGACAGCAGAGGGTCTATTTGTCATTGAAGAAAGTTCTAATAAATAGTGCTTCACCAGTGAAGTAGGAGCATTGGAATAGGAGGAGAGGTCAGAGAGAATTACTTGGAAAGATCATGAAGGTCCTTGTAGGACTGTCATGAGGACTGTGATGAGGACTGCATTCTGCAAGTACGATGGGTAGCCTTTGGGTAGTTTTAAATAGGGGAGGGACATAATTCAATTTATATTTTTAAAGTATTACTCTGCTATATAGAAAATGAATTATAAGTAGGGCAAGATCAGTTAGTTACTGCACTTGTCCTGGCCAAGGAAGATGATGGGTCTTTGGCAGGTTATTATAAGAGGGACAGTGAAAAGTAAATGGATTTAGAATATATTTTAGAGACAGGATCAAGTGGATTTCCTAATCGACTAAAAGTAAAACAAGATAAACAAAGGAAAGAATCAAGACCCGTTCCCTCTTCTGGGGCCTGAGCAACTAGGTAGATGGTATGGTTATGTTCTTTACTGGGATGTAACAAGATTGAGAAAATATAGTTTGGGTGGGTAGGGGATAGGGAGGAAGGGAATTGTAAGTTAAGAATTTTGTTTTGGATACCTTATGTTTTAGGTACCTATTAGATATAAATATATAATAGGCCGGGCGCGGTGGCTCACGCCTGTAATCCCAGCACTTTGGGAGGCCGAGGCGGGCGGATCACGAGGTCAGGAGATCGAGACCATCTTGGCTAACACGGTGAAACCCCGTCTCTACTAAAAATACAAAAAATTAGCCGGGCATGGTGGCGGGCGCTTGTAGTCCCAGCTACTCGGGAGGCTGAGGCAGGAGAATGGCGTAAACCCCGGGGGGCGGAGCCTGCAGTGAGCCGAGATCGCGCCACTGCACTCCAGCCTGGGCGACAGAGCGAGACTCCGTCTCAAAAAAAAAAAAAAAAAAAAAAAAAAAAAATATATATATATATATATATATATATATATATATATGTAATAATCAGATAGGTAGCAGAGAATGATTGAACCCATACTACGGAACATAAACTTACTGAATTTTACAATAGAATCCCCTGACGCTTAACTATATTTAATAAAGCTCAAATGTGAAGGGTTAGATCCTTTTCCCAAAAAATTGTAAAAACATGTTTGCTAGATTTGACTAAGTGGAAGATTTATCAAGTAAAATTTAAATTTTTATTTCTGTTGTCCATGCTCTACTATTTTTCTGCACGTACAACATTTTCCTTATTCTTTGGCTGTGTTGTCACTTTCTTGAATTAGGACTCACCACTATTTGTAGAAAATAGGCAGTGTTTATATGTGATTGCTCCCTATCCAGTTTATGTATTGCAGCTTATTTCATTTAATATACTCTGTTAAAGGTACATTATTAGTCGCTTCTTTCAGTTAGTATAGCCCTGCAGGTTTCTGCATCTCTCTAACATTAGCATTTTGTTGTCTTTGTTCACTTGCCTCTGGGTTCTGGATGGTATGGGGAGAAAAATCTACCTTCTTTCCTTTTGATGGGACAAATAACTTTTTGATTATGATTTGTTGAAGAAACTTGGGTGCCAGGACATTGCCTCCTTATTTTATTGAAGAGTTCCAGGATGTTATTAACACATGGATTTAGAATATTCTTGTTTTGCTGCCATTAGCAAATGCCATTTTTTCCTGTTACAACTTTTAAAAAACGTCTGCTTCCCATACCTTAAGTGTTCAGTTTTTATGATAATATTATATTAAATTTTCTAAAGAACTGAGATAATTGTGGGGGGTAGGGGACAGATAAAATTGAAATATTCTAAAATTTCCCTTACTATGCTTTTCTTTTTAACCTTGATATATGCCAGATTTTTGGTTTATTATTTTAATATGTTATTTTTGATGCCAACAGATATGAACGATTTTCCAATCAAGGTTTTTCACTCCGATGTGTCCCAGGTAGGATCTGGCATATGAATCATATGTCTAAAAAGGAAACTCATGAAAGTATGTGTGCGTGCTAGGGGGCTCATTTGTCTTTGGCAAAGACATTGCTGCTCCTGTTTCCTTAATTATTAAACAGATGGTGCCCACTGCCATTGACTAGCTGCCCAACTCATACTCCTGTGTGGTAGCACAATTCTGGACATCTGACAGAGAGAAGCTGTACCTTTATAGCTTCTCATATCTACTTATGTCATAATATTAATATCTGCCTTGTACTAGAACAGGCTGCTTCCCATGAAGCTGTTTAAAACTTAAGCCATCTTCTCCCCCTGTCCCCATAAATTAATTTTATCTCAAGGATCTCCTTTTGGCTTTTTTTATTGCTTCATGTCTACATACAAAATACAGTGGCATATTGAATCAATTATCTAAATGCTCTAGGCTGTAAATACACTTTAACCTGGAATGTCAAGATAATTAAGGCAAAATTGGATTATTAAGATTATTATTAGTGAGGGCAAATGACATCTAAGATAGCCATGTTAAAAGTGGAGTATCATATTAAAAAGACAACTACATCCCAAGGAACATCAATAGAGTTTAAGTCCATTGAACAGATACTGAATTCTTTTTCATAATCTGCCAAAAAAAGTTAGCTTGAAAATTTTCTTTTAGTTTCTCAAATATCACACTGCTGCAGTACACGAACCTTTACTCATTAATAACTAAGGTCCTGATTTTTTTCATACGCTTTGCTCGAAGATGTAGTATTTTGCAGCCATAAACAGTCTTCTAAGATCTCTCCTAGTGTTAACCCACCTATCCTCACCTCTCCCTTGAGATTTTTCTTTATTTTTTGATGAACTATCTGGGCTTTTAAACTTTGTTAAACTTTTTTGAGGATACGGTCACTTAATCTCAATGTAATTTTACTTTCCACAGTCAAAAACTATTGTGTAATACTCATACACTGGATTTAAATGACTGCTGCCTCTCCTTCCTTTCTTTTTATACTATTGTGGTCTAGGTAAGGCTGATTCTTCCATCATTTGAACCAACAGGCCAGGCTTGGGTTCTCATAAAACAGACCTTCCAGCAGGAGCGACCAAAGGATTACAATGTCACCTGAAATTGGACTGCTGTTGTACCTGACTTGGGAACATCTTTGAATCAGACAGTAGAAGTGGCTGTCATTTTCAGGGACAGTAGAAAGTATGTTGGCTCTCATCTGCCAAGCAGGCAAACACAATCTTTTTTTTTTTTTTTTCCCTCCAACGTTCTAGGGAGCTCAGCCTCAGGGCTAGCCGCAGCCCCCCACACCCCGGGGCTGCGGTGGGCTGAGCGGTGGATCAGCCTCATCAGCCCCTGCTCCAGCCTGTAGGGTGAACCGGCCGCTTTCCCAGCAAAGGAGCAATCGAGCTGAGGGTAGCGCCTCCTCCGGAGGAGGGGGCGGGAGCTCGGCTGAGAAAGCTTTCCTAGGGAGTTGCCTTAAAGAAAGAAAGCGGAATTGTCGATCACTCCAGTTGCCAGTTTTATACAATTTTAAGCAGTCGTCTCCACTCGTTTCCCCTTTGCAAAACTGCAAATCACCACCAACCTTGCATCAAATAGAAGTGGGGAGGAAAAAAAAAAAGCAAATCTCCTTCTCCCTTCTCACCCTCCCTTTCTTCTCACCCTCCCTTCCTCTCTTGCTCGCTCCTTCTCCCTCCCTCCCTTCTGCGGCTGCCGCTAGTCTCTCGGTCTGGCTCTCTCTCCGACGGGACTTAGCAACTTCTTATTTCTCAGCCCCTTTTCCATTTTTTTTTCCATCCTTTGCCATGAATTGGATTGACAGAGGCGGGGGAGGCTTTGCTTTCTGCCCCAGGGAATGGCGATTCGCGTCCTGGGGCCGTGCAGGGGAGAATCGACCGAGGAGAAAGAAAGAGTGATAGAAAAAGAGCTGCAGGAAGGAAGAGAAGGGAGACTTCCATCTGCCGCGGGCCCGGCGCGCTGCAGCGCAGCGCCGAGCTGCGCCTCGGAATGGCCCAGAACCCGCCCTGCGCCCCCGGCTCCTCCAGCGTCAGCGGCTCCTGCGCGCGGGATGCATTGGGCAATTTTTGAAATCCTGAAGTAGGAAGAGACCCCGGAGGATATAAGTCGGGGGTGGGGGTGGAGCAGAGAATCTGTGAAAGATATTCAAAGAGAGAAAAGGGAAATCCTGATCGTTTCTGCCCGTGCTTGCTTTCAACTTGAGCGTGCTAGCTTTTAACTTGAAGAAGTCTCATTGGAGCATCTAGCATTCTCCAGGAGTTATTCGAAAGCTGAAACTTTCAGTGGATTGTGGGCCTGGGGAGAAGAAGGATTCCGAGGGTGGAATTGGGAAGAGCGTGCGTGCGTGTGTGTGTGTGTGCGCGCGCGCGTGTGGGTCGGGGCGGGGGCGTCGGGGGGCCACTGGGAATTCGGTGAAGAGGGCACCCTATACCATGGCAGTGCCCGGCGACGCTGCACGAGTCAGGGACAAGCCCGTCCACAGTGGGGTGAGTCAAGCCCCCACGGCGGGCCGGGACTGCCACCATCGTGCGGACCCCGCATCGCCGCGGGACTCCGGCTGCCGTGGCTGCTGGGGAGACCTGGTGCTGCAGCCGCTCCGGCGCTCTCGGAAACTTTCCTCCGCGCTGTGCGCGGGCTCCCTGTCCTTTCTGCTGGCGCTGCTGGTGCGGCTGGTCCGCGGGGAGGTCGGCTGTGACCTGGAGCAGTGTAAGGAGGCGGCGGCGGAGGAGGAGGAGGAAGCAGCCCCGGGAGCAGAAGGGGGCGTCTTCCCGGGGCCTCGGGGAGGTGCTCCCGGGGGCGGCGCGCGGCTCAGCCCCTGGCTGCAGCCCTCGGCGCTGCTCTTCAGTCTCCTGTGTGCCTTCTTCTGGATGGGCTTGTACCTCCTGCGCGCCGGGGTGCGCCTGCCTCTGGCTGTCGCGCTGCTGGCCGCCTGCTGCGGGGGGGAAGCGCTCGTCCAGATTGGGCTGGGCGTCGGGGAGGATCACTTACTCTCACTCCCCGCCGCGGGGGTGGTGCTCAGCTGCTTGGCCGCCGCGACATGGCTGGTGCTGAGGCTGAGGCTGGGCGTCCTCATGATCGCCTTGACTAGCGCGGTCAGGACCGTGTCCCTCATTTCCTTAGAGAGGTTCAAGGTCGCCTGGAGACCTTACCTGGCGTACTTGGCCGGCGTGCTGGGGATCCTCTTGGCCAGGTACGTGGAACAAATCTTGCCGCAGTCCGCGGAGGCGGCTCCAAGGGAGCATTTGGGGTCCCAGCTGATTGCTGGGACCAAGGAAGATATCCCGGTGTTTAAGAGGAGGAGGCGGTCCAGCTCCGTCGTGTCCGCCGAGATGTCCGGCTGCAGCAGCAAGTCCCATCGGAGGACCTCCCTGCCCTGTATACCGAGGGAACAGGTAAGCACTGGCAACTCCTCTCTCGGCTCTTGGAAACTTGAAACACTTGGCAACTGGCGCAGAGTGGAGAGAATCCGAGCGCTGGGAACTAAAGGGAAGATAGCCTAGAAAAGTGGTCTAACTGCAGAATTAAGAAACTAGCAGGTTTTTTTTTTCCCCCTCTCTTTCACACAGTAGTTTTATAACCTGAGCGACTGAAACACAATTAACAAAACTAGATGGCATGTGTAGGGTCTTCCACAGCTGGGCCAACTTTTTAGATCTGCTACACCTGGTGTATGGCTTGCCTACTCTTTTCAGTACTCTCACGCTTTCCTTCCTTAGCAGAAATTTTAGAATTAAGTTTAGATTTTAGCAATGAGTGATTTTTTTAACACATAGATTTTACTAGATTTCTACTTTTTAAAAAGTAAAATCTTTTTAATGAAATGATATTAAACATTTAAGAAAACCAGTGAAAAGATTCTAGAGCAAAGCAAGCTGTGCTTGAAGGTGAGGAATTGATACACATTTTCTGGTTTTGCAGTAAGTTTTATTTGGAGAGACTGCAGCTGATGGTGCCCAATTTGTTTTTAAATATAATTTAGGGGCATACATTATTACATGCTAGTGTGTTTTGTATCACAAACTTCAACTTGGGGAATAATATGTCTGAACTTTGGAATTGTTCAAAATTGTCAACTGCGTTTTAGTGTCAACTAAAAACAAAACAGTTCTCTTTAGTATGTGCATACTTAAGTGGATATTTATAAATTCAAATGGATTTATGCAGATTTTACAGGAAATACTAATTCGGGAGGCCATTTCTAAGATTGCTGGAGATGTATATGTTCCCACAACGTGGGAGGAGGAGGAACCTGGGATTATAAAGTTGTAAATAAAACTTTAGTCACTTTTGGGGATGAGTCTCCTTATTATCATTAAGTGATTTAAAACTATAGAACAGTTGCTATAAAGGGCATAAAAGAACAAATCCCAATTTTAAATGCATACTGTGTCTAAAAAAGCATACCGAAGGGTATGCCTCCCTAGTTGAAGCAGATTTGTTCACCTCTCTATTTGAAGTGGGTTTGACACTTGATGGGGAGGAGGAGCTGGTTGGATACAGCAAGTGGAAATTTACATTTTTCCCTTTAAATTAATGCCTACCTGTGGTACTATTAGAACAACTTTAGGGAGCAAGAGAATATCCTAAGATAAAGTAAGCTTTTTCTTTTTAGGGTATTCTATGGATAATCATTTGGGTATTTCTAAGAAATAGCAGTCACCATATGGTGTGGGTGGCTAGTTTGTTTCTGAAATGGAGTTGATTACACAGATCTATGACTGTTTGACATTATTGAGCAGAGTAGATGACAGCATCATAGTCTGTTTATTTTAAAGCAAATGTAGTTATTTGCTTTTTGTTTCGATAAAAGAAATGTTTCTTGTGTTTAAGCTTACTCTAAGTGTGGAGGGGAAAACAGGCCACTGACTGGTAGTTTTGGTAAAAATTTGGAAATTGTTAAAATGGAGTAAGTTATCTATTTGAGGGTAAACTAACCATTTTAATTTCTTTTCACAGTTATGGGAGAGAATGTCTTAAATGAAAACACCACAGCTTTAAGTATGTTCAGAATACACTATGCATTAACTTATAGGGAAATATGGTGTTACTATTGCAAAATTCACAACCATAATTTCTAAGGAAAATCTGGGATTTAATCACAACTTGATTCCAAATTGATATCATTTACCCTGTGGAATTATTTTTTAAAATTTTATATTAACATTTATAAGTTAAGAAATTAAGGGTGGATAGAAGATAAGAAGGTGGTTAGGTAAATTAACCAGCAGCATTCATTTAACCCACACATTTTTATTGGTTTTCTCTGGTTTAAACTGATAAATGGAGAATTTGAATTATCTACGAAGTTATCAAAATAAGCATTGCATATTTAATGTTTTGCTGATTAATGCTGTTGGAAAATGCATAATCGCAATCTATTTCTGTAATTTTCTTTGGTCACTATTTTTTTTAAAGACTGTGTTAATGAAGATTATTCTAAAGTGGGAAACTTTGTCTTATGCTTGATGGAAACACAAGAATACATTTAGCAGAAATTGAGATACTTGAAGTTTTAATGAGGGCATGGGTGAGTGTGTGCGTGTCACTGAAGACTGGTTTTTATATATGACCCATTAAAAGTTGTTGCTGAGCATAATTGTGGGGAGTGGGTGGAAACTAACACAGTGTACTATCTTATAAGATAGGACAGTATCTCATATACGTTAGCCTTACTGTGTGAAAAGTTCAGGAGCTACCCACAGTAAATGGCTTATCTGTTTTATCATAAGGAAACAAACTTCTGATTAAGGGTGCAAAGTGTACCACTGTCATTTGCATACTTTGTGAAGTCAAACATCAAAATAATTATAAAATAAGTATATAGCACTCCCCTGAATGTCATCTGCTTTTGTTCTGAAGGAATGTCTACTTTCAACTCAAGACAATACTCATAGGCAACAAGTGAATTTTAAATAGTCATTTAAGAACTTAAACGCACAGTCTGTCAGAGTCCTCTTGAGAATTTATTTGCACTTTGCTCATTGTGAGGCTTACCAGTGAGAGAATTTCATCATTTTCTTCTCTGTATGAATGGCAGTGGCTGGTTACTTATGAACTATCCCTCTTCAGTGACCCTCAGTTCCAAAAGTGCAAAGAGAATATATGATAAAAATTCTCGTAAGAGAAACCAATTGACAGATACATTTTTCTCTCTCCCTCCCTTTTTTCCTTTCAAGAACTGTAAGTCTGTAGCACTGGTGTCTGTGAATGCAAGTGGAAATATCTTTATTCTCAGGAAAAAACAAAGTTTATAGTTCTTTAAAGTTTAAAGAACTATAAAGTTTGTTTGGCTTTTAGTTTAGTCCTGACAACCCAGTGTCCGCAATACTGAGGCTGATTTTGTAGATGAGTGTGTCAAACTACTTTTTTGGCTGCCAGTGTTAAGAAGGCAAGTGTCTGTTAAGGTGTGTGTATCTTTTCTAAGTGGACTTTCACATCCCAGAGCAGATATGTCTCTCTCAAAGTACCACTGCGCCCTCGGCCCGAAACATGGGAATAGACAGAGGTACCTAGACTTTCTTGGAGTATTAGATATTATGCATGATTAATATGTCATTTTTCAATGTCAAATTTTAATTTTGCAATTTTTTTTTGTTATTGCAAATTGTATTTGAAGGGGTGTCTCTCCATTCTCTTTATAAATAAAGAACTATAATTGGCTGCTCATTCTTCTCTAATTACTGAGACCACCTTACACATTCACTTTTGAAAGATTTCAAACCAATGCAATTTTATTTTAGTTACCTGTTAAGGAAAATTTTATATTTTTACCTGTGGTTTCAGGTAAATACAAAGGCATATGACTGTCTCCATTAATGCCTTTGTACCACTTAATGACAACATTTTTTTGGGATGGATACAACATCATCCATTTTGATCTTAGTTGTCGAAAGAAGAGTCAAGTTTTTCACCACTGATGTGAGAAAGACACTTTTAGGAGAGAAAGCAAACAACAGCAAAGCAAAAATAGGAGAAGTGGGTATGGTGTTTGATGGTAGGCACTGGATGGGAGGCATTGTTATTCTTTGACAAAAAACTTGCTTATTTCTTCTCAAAATGTAGAATACATTGTTGAAATTCCTAAATGCCTGTCAATGTAACATATCGTTCAAATTGAGTAAGTTTCAGAAATAATCATGGACTTTTAATTAAATTGTAGCTTCTACATTTCAGTAGTGTTACTCGGTTTATGGTGATTCAAAGAGCAATATTGATTACTTATGACTTGGTGACAGAATTAAAATTAATTAATGTCAATTTCTGAAAATACTGAAAAAGGAAAACAAGATTTCCTTATCCCTTGGGAAAGGTGAAGGAAAAGAATTTTTTGTGTGTGTGGGGGACAAAAATTGTGATTTTACTTTGTGAATACAGATATTTAAAGCATACTGAAAAACTTTTTTAAGTGACATAAATAGTCAGTGAATCTATATAAATTTACAGAGGCTGGAAGGAGTGAAAACAGTAATTTTACTCTTTCTGTATTGAGTCTAAAGTGTAAAAAGTTAAAACTGTAGAACTGAAAGAAATGCTGTGTATGCTGGGCTGTCATGTTAATTAAATAAACAACCAGAACAGTGACTCTGTGTATGAAATACATTTTGAAAAGCCTTGGGGGAGGGGGTGCAGGCAGGCAAGGGTGAGTGACACTGGCATGAAAAAACATTCATTCTATCTGCAGTGACATTTGTGTGAATTTGTTGTAGTCTATTAGAAAATTCAGATCTGAGAAATAATCTCTTCAGAGCGCTAGTTGAATAAAGGCTTTACCAAATTGAATTTTACTTCTATTTTAAGCAAGTTCTCATTCTGTCAAGGTAGGATGTTTATAAACCTCAAAATTAGAAGTATGCCTATATATTTTAAGATTTTTCCATTAATATGGTTTGTGTCAGTCAGCCCAGTAGAGTCAATGTTGACTTCATTGAAAACGTGTGTTATTTTATCTATCAAAAGAAAGAGTTTATTTTGGGATTAGGATAGGAGTTGTGTTTTTGAGAAAGAGTTATTGTTGTGAGTTATACTGTCCTGGATGTGTGAAGGTAATCAATGCAACTATTGTATCATGCCTTTGCATTGGGCGATGGGGAAATGTCTTATGCTCCCGGAAGTGATGCATAACCCTACAGGTTTATGGTGAATTGTTTACTTAGCTGCCATATGTCTCCTCTTCAGTGGAGTCTTCCTGCTCCATTTCTGTGTGGTGTTTATATCTTCTTAAAAAAACCCTCAAATTGAGATTAAAAAATATTATGCTTATATTCTGCATTCATGTGTTTAATGAACCTCTGTGAAATAATTCTGAAGACCCTCAGAAAGTCCAGTCTCCTATTCTTGCAGCTAAAGATGTGTTCCATTAATGTTCAAATGAAGATAATTCCTTTATATAGAAACTTGAATCCTTTTGGTAATTACCTATATATACTTTCATGATAGGTAGTATTTTTTATTAAAGGAGATTTTTTGTTGTTGTTTGTTTTTTTAGTAAGGCTACTATGGAATTGTTTTTGAACTGAGAATGTATGTTTGTGCTGTTATTGATATAAAATATACAGATTTGATCACTGAGAAAAAAGTCTAACAGATGTGCCTGAGTTGTAGTTTAGAGGAAGATGTGTTGTATAACAATCGTAAAAAATATTAGTTGGCCATACCTGTTCATTGTGAATGTATACCACTGTTTTAAAAGAAGATGCTACCCGTAGCTAATGTTACCCGTTATCCATAAAGGCCTTTGATCAATCAACCTACCAGGTCTCAAATCAACACATTTTATCTGTGCATTAGTCCTTGTGCTAAAAATCATACAAATAATATACAGATAGATGTGACACAGCATTTGTCTCTGCAAAGTTTAGAGCCTGGTGAGATTAATGAGAAGTGAACATAAGAAAAAGGGAAGTCACAGTGAAATATCTTAGATAATGGAGAAATGCATATAATAACTTGGAGCAGGTTTTTAACCTGGCTCCAGGACTCATTCATCTCCTCTCTGAAATTGTATGCAGAACTTCATTTGTTCATTCTTAGGAGCAAAAAGTCTTAGTGTCATAGGTTTTCAGAAGGTCCTCAATACATAGATGGTTAAACGTAAATGGCTTAGATTTTAAGCAACTGTACATTTTGAAGACATGGAGAATGTTTTTGAAAATGGAAATTACTTTGGTGTACCTTTACAGTCTGCTCTGAAACAAAGGTAAAATAATATTTCATTTAGGACGTGTTACACTTCAAAATAGTACACTGATTGATTGTATTTATGTCGAGTTAGTTTATGACTGTAAATAGCTGGTTGCACTGATATTTTAAATGCTTAATTCTGAAAAGGCTGTAGTTAGTAGACTACAATTAGTCTGATTTTAGAGAGAAGGAAACTGAGAGTTAGCTATATGTGTGAAGATAGCCCAAGGCAAGATGGCTTTTGTCCATTTCCTCTTTGACTTGACTGTGCTACTGAGGAAGCAGTAGGAAAGGGGTCAGGCTGCTAACTTTAAGCCTGGGTATCATTTGTAATTTTTCCCATGGAGCCAACTCTAAATTCTCATTCAGCATTAGAAGACTGAGTAATCAGATTGAGTGTCAGATGTGTAAATAACACAAAACTTGTTAATACCAGGTAGCCTCTGGAATGAATTATTCTTGACTTTGTCACGTAAATGAATATCAGTTGCACTGAAAAGTCTAACTTTGTGGAGTCTTATCAAACAAAAGTATTTAGCAGTGGCTTAAATATTGAATATTTTTATTTTAGATTTTCAATACGTTTATTTTTGTATGTTCAGGATTTCCAAATTCGAGGCAAAGCATAATCTGCAGATTGGTAAGGCATTTCTTCATTAGCAAAAACAGCTGGTAATTTTTTTCACCTGTTATTTTGCAGTGTTTCCTTAGAATTTCATTAAAATATAAGTAAATAGGGTATAATATCACAGGAGGTCATGAAGAACATTACCATTTCGAAGATGGAAAGCTATTTGAGAGAAGTCACAAACTAAGCAATGTCTGTGTTTTTGATTTGATTAGAGCTGTCATTTGTTATTTAGGAATCTGTGAATGATTATTAAAGCTTTCAAGTATAGCCAGTCCTGCTAACATAATAATAACATTACATTAAGGGCACTCATGTTCTTTCCTCCTGAGAAGATGACTGGTTACAGGGGGCACATATTGTTTGCTGAAGTGTGTGTATGTGCATGTGCATGTGTGTACCTATATGTGCATTTATGATTTGTGTGTGTGCATGTGTGATTTTCCCCTGGCAGGAAATTGCTTTGGTTGTATCAATTTAGTGAAGAAACAGTGTCACCCAGTGGCTTTGATGAAAACAGTCCTATAAACATTATAGATAAGCACTGTCCAGTAGAAATACAACACAAGCCATACATTTGATTTTACATTTTCTAGAGGCCATACACACCCAAGAAACAGATGAAATGAATTATAATAATATGCTTTATTTAACCCAGCATAGCATGTCAACATGTAATTGGTGTAAAAAAAATGAAATATTTTGCATTCTGTTTTTTTGTGAGTCTAAATATCTTGTGTGTGTTTTACACTTAAAGCACATTTCAGTTTGGCCTAGCCCCATTTCAAGTACTAAATAGACACAGGTGGCTAATGGCTACCATATTGGACAGTGCAGCTCTATATTTTTAAAGATTTGTAATATTTGAGATACTAATGTCACCTCTTCAGTTATAATGAAAAGTCTTTGTAGATTTAATAACAATATACAGTCTTTAAAATTATATGGGTAATCTTGATAGCTCATTTTTGTACCACTCTAATAGTTGCCAAGTCTATTTGCCCTTTTTTCTTCATTTCTCATTATTGCATTTATTTTAAAATGTGATTATTTTCATCGGAGGGGGAGATTTAGCAGAGTTCCTTAATAAAAGACCTTTATATTAACCTGATTTATAACACAGTATCAATATTTCCAGTTAATTATGAATTTGCCTTTAGGAGTTTGGTATGTAACAGGGATTGCTTATGGATACACTGTAAACACAACACATGTTCATGATGATTAGTCTATAATTGGGTTATCTAATGTCTCTTTAGAAATGAAAGTGCTTATGTTTGTAGGTCATTATCTTTGTAACTTAGGAAACTAAAAGTCACAAGCCTGCTCCTAGCTTTAATGGATGAAAATTGTAACAGTGTCTGTAAAGGGCTAACTTTTCACTACTGTTTATATAAATACCACTTTCATGGAAACACAATGAAAATGGTTCATTTTGTGTATAGAGCGGATTGGAGATTTTGATAGTGTGGAATTTTTGAAGTAGGAATTTAGATTAGGTGAGTTTTGGAGCCATTTTCTGAGTTCACTCTGGTTTGCAATTTCAAACTGATTTCAGATGAAAAGGTCTGGAAATGTTTAATGTCATGTCCTCTCCATCACCTTTCCTTAGACTCTATGAATTCGTTAACAGTAGCCATAATTCCAATGCTACATCAAGAAATAAAGAGAAAATTATATATGGCATTTTACGTTATATATAGATGTATAGATTAACTTTTAAAAATACATTTATTATGTGTATAACGTTTATATCTGTGTGTGATGCTTTTAGTGATTGGGACAAGGTATATTACTTATTTTTACACTGCAGATTAATATAGACAGATTTTATATCATAGATACATAGATTTTCACTTACTAGAAATTCTAAAAAGATCAAAAGGCAATAGAATCATGGTATACAAAGAAGCACATTTGGACAAAATGAAATAATGTGGATGCTGGCTCGCTTCTGGTAAAAGCTGACTTAATTTAGAGTTCTTGAAGAAGCTAGCTGAAGAATGAAATGTCATTGTAACACACATCTGTTTCTTGAAAGAGTTTATACTTGAATGTAACTAGTCACTGTTAGCTCTGGCTAATTTTGAAGTTGATTTAAATTAATATAGAGGTTGTTCTGGTACTTTTTTTTTTGGTCAGTCTTTTTCTGTTCTCCATCTCTATCTACATGCACATTTTCTTTCATTTCATTTTCTTTTTACCTAATAGAGTCTTCTCCCTCCGAATGTGTTTAAAATTTTAAGGAATGCCATTCTGTCTCTCCCAGTACCTTGTTAGAATATTGAAATAATTTTATGCAAGAATCTTGTGGTTTCGGTTTAATAGGATTTTAGTAAAAATTTTCCATCTTGTGAAGTAAGTTTAAATAACTGAATATTTATGCTATGTCTGTGGCAAGTGTTTCCTCCTCTCCAGGTATAAACCACTTAAAGAGACCTAATGGAAGTTTGAAGTCATAGAGATATTATTCAGTGGGGAATGTTTAATTCTGTGGCAACTGTTATACAGCTATGTGGAATCAGCATCCTTAGCCCATTTTTAAGCTAGCATGAACACAAATAAATGAAATAGTTTTTATTTTTATCGTATTTTAGAGATCCACTTCAGAAATGCTCTTTAGTGAGCAGTGTTTGTCCTCGTGGTATGAAACATCCCCTTGTTTGGGAGTTATTATTTCAGGGTCCAGCCTCAGCAGCAGTCCCTCAGGAAGTTTGGAAGGGAGAGAGCCTGCTGAACTGCTTATGCTGTATTGAGAATTTGCTTTCTAGTCTCAGGAACTAAGGAAGTCAGATTCAGATTAAGACAATTTTTATTATAAAAGGAATCAAATTTTTGTAGCTTCCTTTTCTCAGCCATAAGCATTTCATTTAGAAAATTCTGGCCCAGTGTCTTGCTTATTGTAAGTGCTGGCTGGATGGTAGGAAAAATGGATGAAAAAGAAATAAAAGACTTTTAACCTGAAATATTTATCTCCCCATTCTCCTGAGGTTGAGGTAGTGACTAAGTTGATTTAAGGAAATTTCTATGGGAAGAAGAGAAGAAATAAGACTATCAACAAAGCTATACATTTTCAGTTTTAATATGATTACATTTTTGTTACTTAAATATTTTCTTGCATATGTTACATAAGGGGTTGCATTTGCCTGTGCCCTTACTGGTAGGAAATCCCATGTTCAGCATGAGTCCTAGATAATTATTTTTAGCTCACTCTCAACTGAAAATAACCAAAGCTACCACCAAGATCATTGTAGTGTAAACCTTTGAAAAATTTCTGAAATTTGGGTTCATATTTTAGAAAAATAAAATGTCAAGTGTTTTTCACATTCAACTAATAAATTGAGAGAGAACAAACTCTGACTTTATTTTCTTCCATTCCATCCCACAGGGCTCTGACAGGTGCCCTTCAGCTATCACCTTTTTTATACTCTAGTAGTCTGCATTCTTGTTAGAGGTTCTTACTGAATAGCTGTATTTTCTGAAAAGTCTAATGTAAAGCAAATGTTATCTCCTTAGCTTTTAATTGTGATCAATTACAAAACAAAGTTTGAGATGGTTGCTTCCAGAGATGACATTGTGAAATTGACTTTTTAAAAATGTCATCCAACTGCCGTGCTAGTTCCATCATGTGGAATGATCTAGAAATTTGGGAGCATAATTGCAGAATCAAGTTGAACTGAAAAATCAGAAGCTTATAGGGTTTTATTGCAGTGATAAATTTAGCTTTTCAGTCATTTTTCTTTGGTCCACCTACTTTTTAATAGAACTTGACTTGTGAAAATCAAAAAATTTAAGTCAAATAAGAATGTTTTGTTGTTGCAGTTTTAATACTTAGAGAAGATACAGTATTGTCATATCCTCTCACTGAAATCAGAGACATATCTTTTGAGTATGTTAGGCAGATGATCATGACATTAGATGAACTAGGAATACAATATTTAGGAAAAAAGTGATTTCCAACCTTATGGTGTCAAGTTTCTTTTTATCTGTACATGTCAAGTGTTCTCACAGGCAGACTTTTTAGAGAGGTTGCTATCACTGACAACTTCCAGAGTTTGAGAGTTTTTTGAATATACTACTTAAAAAAATCTCAATATGGTTTTTATTTGAAAAAATATATTACAAACTGAGACATTCACTATAAATTAAATTGAAATAATCAAAATATAATTAAGCTATTTGTGAGTTTACATTTTGTAAAACATTTTAGAAGCAAAATCATTTAACTTTGTTTGCATTTTGAGACAAGGAGCTAACTGTGTGTATCATCTTGAGTAGTGTCTGTTTTTATTCCTAGGGATTGTTTTTCTTATAATTGGAGTTGTTTTTTGCTAGGTAAGTAGGATCCAAATAACAGCATAGTTATTAAGGCAGTAGCCTCGTTTTGTCCATTTCTCGTCATTCCTTTTTACTTAAATAACAATTAGATTTGCTCATCTTAACCCCTTTACAGAGCTACAGCTAGAGCTTTTAAGTGTTTTTGGTGGAACTTCCTTAAGCAATTAACTAGTCCTAATAAAAAGTGTGAGAATTAGATTGGGAATGTTGGATACATATATAACTAAACACCGATTAAGTAAGTTATCTAAAAAATAAAGTGGCATTCAGATATGAAAACCACCATAAAAATGAGTGCCAAAAACTAATGGTAGTATTTTTGCTTGTGCACAAAGAAGATTAGATCAAAATCAAATGAATAATTCCTCAGTTTTCAAAAAATATTTTATGGTCTTTTGAGGGCATAATATTAGTGCACGTAAAAACTAGAACCCTTTATGATTTGAAAAGAGGAGAAGATGCTGAGAGAGACACTCTTGGAAGCTGGGCAGGAAATCCAGCCATGCATTGCCTCAAGGTCTGTCATTAGATCAAAAGCACTCAGGGGACGATGGTCTGTGTAAGAGGTCCTAATGCTAATCACGAACTCTCCTGTCATTCATTAGTTTCCAAGACATTGATTCTTATTCTTTAACTTTTTAGCACATTTATCATTTTCACTTATACATGTATGCTAATAGCAATCTTATGTGAACTTTTACCTCTTACATGACCAGAATTGATTAAAAATGTCGGCAAGTAAGTTTGTTATTTAATATCTCTGAACTTTCTCTATTTTACATTGAATATTTGCTACATTGTAAGCATTACAGTATGACTAGATTCTTCTTTTTTTCTAACTTCTCCCCTGTTGATAATTATTCTTATATAACTATAATGCCATGTTAATCAAACCATTGTTTATGAATTATAACAGTAAATGCCCCTGGTGAATAGATTAATCAACCTGCCTTAGGTGCTTTTGAAGTCTGTGAGGACATTGCTTAATTTCACCTACATATAATTACATATCATTTGACACTCTCTAAATCGAGCTGTTTATTGTAGTTCTCAAAATTTAGTGTGAATAAAAATTATTTGGGAAAGCTATTAAAATGCAGACGTTTAAATACTAGATTATAGATCCTGTAACCTTCCAGATACTCTGATTTAGTTAAGTGTAGAGTGGGATCCTGAAATCTGTGGTTTTAAGGGACACCTCAGTTGCTTCTGTTGAGAATCACAGGACTATAAACTTGTGTCTACTGAAACTGTACAGGAAGTTCTGACTTTTGCAATCCAATTCAACAAACAGTTTAAAAGTGCTTGGCTCAGACAAGAAGGGTCAGTATCATGGGGAAAAACTATACACACGCACTATAGTTTATGAACCTATGACATTCATAAATGTTTCACTTTGATTTCATTTCTTTGAAGTTCAAAAAAACTTCATTGATGATACCTCAAAGAAGTTTTCTTAACCACCCTGGATATCAATTTCCTCATCTGTAACATAGGAATAGGAATATCAGCTTCACTACCTATCTCATATGGCTGTTTTAAAGGCTAAATCAAAATAAATTGCTATACAAATGTTAAATAGAAAGAATATATGCACTCTCTAGACTGTCACAGACCAAAGCTTGTAATATATACCAGTTTCTTAAACTTTCAAAACTTTAGTGACCCTGTCTATACCATAAGAATAATATAACTGATTTCTTAAGGTTGCAAAGGTTAAATTAATGTAATAATGGACAGAGGTTCTTGTTAAACACTGTGCCCAGCTGAACATGAATAATACATATTCTTGCCCATTACGGCCAGGTCATTGAAGGTTATAATCTAAATTTCAGAAAGCACTATGTAAAACAATGCAAACAAATTTTCATTTGATTACAAAAACTCACAAGTCTTACAAAATATGAAAATTTAATGGAAGTTAATTAAAACAGTATTAGGGAGTTAAATTGTAAGCAAAGCCACTGCCAAATGAGGCATCCTAGGAGCCAGATAAGGCAACAGTAGAAGGAGAGAGATCTGATAGGGACTTCAGATGCTTCAGGTGCTTCATTGAAAAAGGCTTAAGAGAGATATTTAAGAAAATTGGTGGAGTCCTTGAATGTCTTCGTAAAAATGATGCTTTTGAGGGTCCGTTGTGTAGTGTGTCCTATAACCCCACGTGCAGAAACTTGATTTGTGCTTTAAATTTGACTTGTACTCTAGCTGCCATTATAACCTATATTTTGTCTTGAAAAACAAAATTATTTTCAAAAATTTTAGTTTCATTTTTCATGGTAAAATATCAGTCATTCCCATCCCTTTTCTCACTATATACCAGTGGTGCCATTATTCTCAAATGACAGGGACTTTCTGCTTATTAACTGTATAATACAGCTAAGCCCTGGCTCAGCTGTGGCCCTCAGTGGAAGGTAGTGAGTGTTTATTTTATCACATAAAAATATTCCTCAGGATGCTGTCTCTTTTTACCAGCTTCCACAGGGCTTTACTCTAGGCCTTAACCCTCAGACCACTCTTCTTCCAGATTTTTCCACTTATTGAATGATCTTTCAGTCTAGTCTGAGGTAGTTATTTTGGTTTGGCCCTAGGAGCAGCAGGAGTCCTGTGGAGTCTCAGTCTACTCCTATTGGTTTCAGTTTATAAATTCTGCCTGGAGTGGTCATCTCTTTCCTAACTTGGTTACAGACAGTCCATGGATTTCCACTTTTGTGATAGAAGATGGAAAAAGGTGAGGAGGAGGGGACAGCAGATCACATGGGCCATGAGGGGTCACTGCAAGACTCGTTCTGAGGCAGATGGGATACCATCAAAGGGTTTTGAGCAAAGAAAGGATGTTACCAGCCTTATGTTGAATAGGGTGTCTCATATTCTCTGTGTTGAGTGAGAGTAGGTGTTACGATGTAAGAAGGAAACCAATTAAGATTGTTGCAATAATCCAGAGATGGTTGGGAGTTGGACCAAAATGATAATGTCAGGGGCAGATTTTAAATATATATTGAAATCAGTACTGCCAAGTTGGGTATTGATGGGCTGGTATTTCCTTTGAGGATAGACAGAGAGTTCCTTTAATGTTTTCTCTTATTTTAGAGACCAAATAATAAAGGAATATTTATCTTTATTTCTTTCTTTAAAAATATCTGATTGGGTTGACATTTTTTTTTTTTTTTCTAATTTTATCTTCTGCCTACATCTTCTGGAAGATGTACAAACTGGAGACCTGACATTCGGGAAAGTCATGAAATCTGCTTACATGGAAATAAATTCTAATCAAGCATCTCAAACTCTTCAAAAGTTTTTTTAGTTTGTTAGGATACTATAACGTTTTGTGTAATAAAAGTTGGTTTTGAAATTTTATTTTGATATAAATGTCTTTATATTTTAAAATCTGTTTTAACAAGATGAAATTTTAATAAATTTGTGTCATTCACATGCTCTTCCTTTTAAAGAGATGTATTTGCAGCTGATACTCTACCTATCTTTTTTAAAAATTTTAATTTAATTTTAAAATTCCAGAATACATGTGCAGGATGTGCAGGTTTGCTATGTAGATAAACATATACTATGGTGCTTTGCTGCATCTATCAACCTGTCACCTAAGTATTAAACCCAGCAAGCATTAACTATTTATCCTGCTTTTTTTCACCCTGTCGCCCCACCCGACAGACTCCAGCATGTTGTTCCCCTCCCCATGTCCATGTGTTATCATTGTTCAGCTCCCACTTATAAGTGAAAACATGTGGTGTTTGGTTTTCTGTTTCTGCATTAGTTTGCTAAGAATAATGGCTTCCAGCTCCATCCGTGTCCCTGCAAAGGAGATGACCTCATTCCTCTTTATGGCTGCATAGTATTCCATGGTGTATATGCACCACATTTTCTTTATCTAGTCTATCGTTGATGGGCATTTGAGTTGATTCCATGTCTTTGCTATTGTGAATAGTACTGCTGTGAACATAAACATGCACGTATTTTTATAATAGAATGACTCATATTCCTTTGGGTGTATTCCCAGTAATGGGATTGCTGAGTAAAATGGTATTACTGGTTCTAGGTCTTTGAGGAATCACCACACTGTCTTCCACAATGGTTGAGCTAATTTACATTCCCACCACCAGTGTAAACGCGTTGTTATTTCTCCACAGCCTCACCAGCACCTGTTGTTTCTTGACTTTTTAGTAAATGCAAATCAAAACCACAATGAGATACCATCTCACACCAGATAGAATGGCGATCATTAAAAAGTCAGGAAGCAACAGGTGCTGGAGAAGATGTGGAGAAATAGGAACACTTTTACACTGTTGGTGGGACTGTAAACTACTTCACCCATTGTGGAAGACAGTGTGGCGATTCCTCAGGGATCTAGAACTAGAAATACCATTTGACCCAGCCATCCCATTACTGGGTATATACCCAAAGGATTATAAATCATGCTGCTACAAAGACACATGCACACATATGTTTATTGCGGCACTATTCACAATAGCAAAGACTTGGAATCAAGCCAAATGTCCAACAATGATAGACTGGATTAAGAAAATGTGGCACATATACACCATGGAATACTATGCAGCCATAAAAAATGATGAGTTCATATCCTTTGTAGGGACATGGATGAAGCTGGAAACCATCATTCTCAGCAAACTATCGCAAGGACAAAAAACCAAACACCGCATGTTGTCACTCATAAGTGGGAATTGAACAATGAGAACACTTGGACACAGGAAGGGGAACATCACACATCGGGGCCTGTTGTGGGGTGGGGGGAGTGGGGAGGTATAGCATTAGGAGATATACCTAATGTAAATGACGAGTTAATGGGTGCAGCACACCAACATGGCACATGTATACATATGGAACAAACCTGCACGTTGTGTACAAGTACCCTAGAACTTAAAGTATAATACAAAGTATTATATTAATTATTATATTAATTATTAATATATAAATATAAATATATAAATAAATATTTATATATATTTATATATAAATAAATATATATAAATATATATTTTTATATAAATATATATAAATATATATAAATATATAAATATAAATATATATTTATATATAAATATATAAATATAAATATATAAATATAAAAATATATATAAATATATAAAAATAAAAATAAATATAAATATATTAATTATATTAATATATTATATTATATTAATATATTATATTATATTATAGTATAGTATAATAAAAAATACTAAAAAAAATAATTGCCATTCTGACTGGCATGTGATGGTATCTCAATGTGGTTTTGATTTGCATTTCTCTAATGATCGGTGATGTTGAGCTTTTTTTCATATGTTTGTTGGCCACATAAATGTCTTCTTTTGAGAAATGTCTGTTTATGGCCTTTGTCCACTTTTTAATGGGGTTGGGGTTGTTTGTTTTTTTCTTTTTTCTTCTTTCTTTTTTTCTGGTAGAGTTGGGGTTTCACCATGTTGGCCAGACTGGTCTCCGTCTCCTGACCTCAAGTGATCCACCTGCCTTGGCCTCCCAAAATGTGGGATTATAAGTGAGAGCCACTGCGCCTGGCCTTTTTCTTGTAAATTTAAGTTCCTTGTAGATTCTGGATATTAGACCTTTGTCAGATGAATAGATTGCAAAAATTTTCTCCCATTCTATAGGTTGTTTGTTCATTCTCATGATTGTTTTGCTATGGAGAAGCTCTTTAATTAGATCCATTTCTCAATTTTTGCTTTTGTTGCAATTGCTTTTGATGTTTTTGTCATGAAATCTTTGCCCATGCCTATGTCCTGAATGATATTGTCCAGATTGTCTTCTAGGGTTTTTATAGTTTTTGGCTTTGCATTTAAGTCTTTAATCCATCTTGAGTTAATTTTTGTATAAGGTATAAGAAAGGGGTCCAGTTTCAATTTTCTGGGTATGGCTAGCCAGTTCTTCCAGGACCGTGTGTTAAATAGGGAATCCTTTGCCCGTTGCTTGTTTTTGTCAGGTTTGTTGAAGATCAGATGGTTGTAGATGTGCAGTCATATTTCTGAGTTCTGTATTGGTTCCATTGGTCTATGTGTCTGTTTTTGTACCAGTACCATGCTGATTTGGTTACTGTGGCCTTGTAGTATAGTTTGAAATCAGGTAGCACAGTGCCTGCTGCTTTGTTCTTTTTGCTTAGGATTGTCTTGGCTGTGTGGGCTCTTTTTTTTGGTTTCATATGAATTTTAAAGTAGCTTTTTCTAATTTTGTGAAGAATGTCAATGGTAGTTTAATGGGAATAGCTTTGAATCTATAAATTACTTTGGGCAGTATGGCCAGTTTCACAATATTGATTCTCCCTATCTATGAGCATAGAATGTTTTTCCATTTGTTTGTGTCCTCTCTCATTCCTTGGATGCTCTAAATATCTTAAGCTCTAGTATAGCAAAAACATGAGACTTTCAAAGAAAATTCAAGGCTTTCTCTATTAGTCTTTGAATAGTCTGACAAATCCCAATTCCATCAAAGACATATTGCCAATACATCCCAGGTCTTTTTATAGAGGAAATACTTCTATTTTGTATCCATATTAACTCAGACTATCTGTTGACCTACAGAGCACTTCAGTGATAGGTGCTATATAAATATTTAAATTAGGATAGCTGATTGCTCTGTAAGTTAGGAGTTTGCTAATTCTACATTGTGGTTAATTTCTGATTATGAAACATTTTTACATACTGCTTGGGAACAACAAAAGATAAGATATTTTAAAATGTGTGAAATGAAGAGTTTTTAAATCACATGGGAAAATACTTTTGATGAGTGGAAAGTGAAATCATGAAACACAATTGAGGATAGGCCAAATTCACAGCAGAAAGGAAGCTTGTCAAGATGTTCATTCTTGTTTATGTGGGAGAATAATGGGTTATTTTTACGTACTTTTATATCCTTTTTCTGTATTTTGTAAGTTTTCAACCCTCCACACGTATTTTACAATCAGCAAAACAAAGCTTTATAAAGAAATGTATTCCTTTGACATTGTTCCTTTGGATATGTTCACAGAATATTTATTAGGGCCATTGCCTTAGTGGTCGTTTGGGTTGGAGACATGGAAATTGCACCTCCAGGTGCTTTTAGGAATGGTAATGTGTGATATTCAGTACTATATAAAACACCCTTGGAAGTAAAATCCTTTTGCATTCCTAATTTTTGACCCAGATGGCTGGACAGGCTTAAAATTTCTTGTAAAATTGGAGATCCTAGTGGTACATGATCCTCCAAGGTAGATCCCTGAAATTTTAGATCGGCCTACAGACAATTTTTGTAAGTTTACCTGAAGGTAGCGCTTTATGAAAATATATACATCTACGTGTATGCACATATATACCGAAACATGTTTCGGTTTTTACCAAGGCTTTTTGGTGTCTTTTTATTTTAGAGGTGGCAGCAAAACTCTACCACGTCAACTGATACATTGAGAAGAACATGAAAACAAATGTTGTTCTACTAAGGAGAGAAAATTCCTTATAAAACATGTAGAAGGAGAGTATTGAGCCTACCCCACTGATTACCAGGCTAATAAGGTTACAAATAAAGATCAGGTTCATAATGATTATTGTTTAAAGTAATGAGCATGTTTTCTAAAAATGAGTTATTTCTATGTTTTGTTGTTTTCGTGTATCTGAGTTACATACACTGTATATAATATTGATTAACTTCAGTTTCACTTCCCAGGATTTTGTTGAGTATTCCCTGCATTTCCTGTGTAAGACTAAGGAACTTTATACATTTCCATTTGTTGTTGCTTGTTTGAATAAATTAATAGAGAAAGAAAACAATGTGTACATAATATTTTTTAAATGGCGCCACATCTAGGATTATTAAAATGCTTTTTCATTTGAAGAGCTGTACAATTTTGCAGAAATAAATTTGAGAATATTAAAACAGTTTCTATAACTACTTAGAAAAATAGAGAGTGTGCTTTCACTTAACCAAGAAAAAAATCTTTCTAGAAGAAAATATGATAGAATCAGAGAACGTAAACAGAAAAATCACTTTTACTCAATCATTCCACCCAGATTTTACTGTTCTGTCGAAGGAGAGTTAGCAGAATAGTACTAGCTGATTATGCTTGCGATGGTTAAGGTGACAGAGACTGGTAGCCATTTCCTTTCTCTCTCTCTCTTTGTGTGTGTGTGAGGAGGAAAGGGGGCAATCAGTACTGAAGTTAGCATTTGGGTAGAATCCAGATCTCAGCCTTGCAGGTCAGAGATGCAATTTTTCCATAAAACTAGAGGTTATCCACTGAGGAGGCACACTAATAATACAACTATATCGCATCAGTCAGAATGTCAGGTTATTAATGGACACAGGAATTTAACTGTAAGGAAGATCAGAGTGCCAGTACTTACTAGTCAGTGCTTCTTGTTTTTAGTGGGAAAGTCACCTTTAGCATGGTTGGCTCCTAGACTGTAGCTGGGGATCTCTGGCATGTGGGAATTCTCCTTGGAAAACTTACACTGTTTGAGTTTTTTATTCCAGAACGTTTGAAGAGTGCCCACAACATCCCAGAAAGTGTGGGGATTGCTGGGGGAAGATTCAGAAATGAACCATCCTTGCACCCTCCCTGAGTAAAGATACTACAGTAACAAATGATTATACTGCCAAGGGATAAATACTTTGAAAAACAGAAAGTCATGAGAACTTTGCCCTCCAGAAAGGTCATAGCTAAATTTAATGCTCAAATACCGTCACCCTCTTAACATGGATTTCTGGTAAAGTTCTGTCTTCCTGTCTTTTCTGACTTTTCCTTTTGATTTATGTTTTACATTCTCACGTGTTTATGTTAGTAGTAGGCTGACTATAATCAATTTCAGTACAATATAAAAAATGTATCTAAAATAGAAAAAAAAAACCCAGTGTATTCGTAAAAGAATATTTCTATATATTTCCCCTATGGGCATAAGGCCCAGAGGATATGAGGTAGGGAAGGATTAAGATGTGTTGAAGAGCTGGACATCAGGTGTGGAGTGCATACTGGGTTGTGGAACAGACATGTGGAAAAGACATGTGGAAAAGACACATAGCCCTGCTTTTGTGCTGAGGAGTAGAGGTGGCATGCTGGGAAATTTTAAGAGGTAAGATAAGGGGGATGTGGGGCCGGTGTGGAGAGGGGAGCAGGATGAAGACTTGAGTGTTTTAAGATTAGGTTGAGGAATTTGATATTTTATGTGTACCAAACATTATATTTTTTAACCAAAGAGTGATGTGAACAGATTAAACATAATTATTCTAGCAGTGGATTAGGTGGGGACCCAAATGGACACAAGGAGGCATTTAAGAGGGTATTGTGAAAGTCCTGGGTAGAGACATTGAAGATTTATTAAGATAGTAGTGGTGGGCAGGAAAGGTGATTTAAGAAAAAAAAAAAAAAAACTGCAGTTGGGAGGATTAGCCTGTGATTGATAGTGGAAGGTGTTAACAAAGGGCATGAACGCCACTTAAAATTGTGAACCTGAGAAACTAGAAAGATAGTGGCGCTGGTCACTGAGAAAAAAAGCATCAGATCAGTTTTTGTTTATTTTAGTTTCGGGGTGAAGGAGGGAAGATGATGTGTTTGGTTTGGACATATTCAGTGTATGTTACTTTTGCAACCTCATGTGACCCTGTCTCCTCCTTGAAACTGCTCAATTTTCTTAGTTCACAAAAAATATTTTAATACCACAACCACGTTAGTTCACCGTATTTTCCTGATTAGTATGTACATGCTTTTTAGAACTGGAGCTTCTTGTGCCCAGCCTATCACTACAAACACAGAAAGGTTGTAGGCTTTGGACATTTCAATTTGTGCAAAGACTATCACCCTATTTAAGATTAGATGTTAAGCACAGTCCTAAATCTTACAGGGCAGATGACTTTTTACTCTTGGTGCTGAATCCTACCGATGAAAGATATTACTGAGTCAGTACAGACTTCAGCTTCTGTGTAACCCTCTAACGATCCCCAGGGCAATATACTGTTGTAACCTTTGATCACACTTAAAAAGTACATGGGCAAGGTTCTTATCCTTGAGCAGATGAGTGCTTTTCATATGACTAGTTAAAAACTTACTTTATCAGTAGAGACAATCTAGGCTGTCGAGAGAAGTTAACCTTGTAAAATTATCAGGTTGAGTTCCACTTTGATGTTTTTCTTGGGTTATTCTAGATGCTTACTATAGTTTGTCTTTTGTACAGTTAATATATGTGTGTATAAATTAGGCTATATTTAATGATGCTAGCTAGCATCATCGTGTGTGTGTATGTATACATATATATAACATGTATTCTCATATATATATATATATATATATACACATACATATATTATACATATATATACACAATTCCGGACCGTTGACTCTGGATCAAGGGTCCGGAAGTGCAATCCACTGTTGATTCTTTGCTCACATAGTTAAGTTTCCCACATTGTACAATCTTCAATGCTTTCACTACTCTTCTAGACTTGTGTTTATATATCATAGTAAATTTTGGGAGGACTTTTTTTTTTCCGTTTATGTATGTGTTACTTTTCCTGAAAAACATAAGTGCTGTCGTATCACAGGATTGGAGGGAAATTAAAGGTAGAGCTCAATTTATGAAATGCCTAACAAGTGATCATTGTTAAGCTTTTGCCTAATCACTACCGTAATAGCGAACTAAGTCCCCTTCCATGCCGTTTTGTTCTCCCCCTTTCCCCTCCTCTCTGTTTAGATATGGTCTTTTGAAATTGAGGAGTCCAGAATCTGGTACAACAGATATGGTATCACTGGAACAAAGCGAAGGGTGGCTGTCACCTCTTTTGTAGAACAATAATTTGTGAACCTTTTTTACAATATACACTTGCCTAAGCATCAACCCTCAACCTACAGAGCATCAACGTGTGGGTGAGCAGGAAGGGGGACGTGTAATTTTGTCATATGCCTACTTACAAACCACTAGTCTAGTTAATGAGACCCTTAACACATACTAGGACTGCACTTGCTTTTTATTGTCAGCATAATAATCTATAGATGTATATTTTGTTTGTATCAGCTAAAGCTTTGAAGACCTTCACATGAGTTAATACTACACTCCATTCATCTGTCCTGTGCCTTTGGTACTTTAGACCTTCTGTTTTTGTTTGGTCCCAATGCAAATAGGAAGATAACTAAGGTTTCTGCTTTGTTAAATAACTTCTGGTGATTTATGTGTAGCTAGAACGTGAAAATTGGGAGGCAAAAACACTATATAAATATTAAAACAATTTGACAAATTTATAACTATCACTGCAGGTCTAAAATGTGTAGGTCTAAAATGTACCTGGACTAGATATGGTAACACATGCCTTTAGTCCAAGATACTGAAGTGGCTGGGGTGGGAGGATTGTTTGAGCCCAGTAGCTCAAGATCAGCCTGGGCAACATAGTGAGATCCTGTCTCATAAATAAATAAATAAATAAATAAATAAATAAATAAATAAATAAAATCTAGCTGGACATTATGGAAAACAGTATGGAGGTTCCTCAAAAAACTAAAAATAGAACTCCCATGTGATCCAGCAGTCCTACTGCTGAGTATGTACTCAAAGGAAATCAGTATGCTCCCATGTTTATTGTAGCACTGTTCACAATAGCTAAGATACAGAATTAACTTCAGTGTCTATCAACAGATGAATAGATGCAGAACATGTGGTATATAAACACAATGGAATACTATTCAGCCTTAAAAAGAACGTAATACTGTCATTTGCAGCAACATGGCTAGAACTGGAGGTCATTATGTTAGGGAAAATAAACCAGGCACAGACAAGTACTGCAAGTTCTCACTTATATGTGGGAGCCTAAAAAGTGGATCTTGTGTAGGTAGAAAGTAGAATGGTGATTGCCAGAGGCTGGGAAGGGAAGAGGGGAGGAAGGAATGAAGACAGTTGGTTAATGGATACAAACATACAATTAGATGGAAGGAATACATTCTAGTATTTGATAGCACAGCAGAGAAATTATAGTTAACAGTAATTTATTTTATATTTCAAAATAGCTAGAGTGGAAGAATTGTAATGTTCCTTTATTAGTCTGTTTTCACGCTGCCTATAAAGACATACCTGAAACTGAGCAATTTACAAAAGAAAGAGGTTTAATTGGACTTACAGTTCCACATGGCTGGGGAAGCCTCACAATCATGTCAGAAGGCAAGGGGGACCAAGTCACATCTTACATAGATGGCGGCAAGCAAAGACAGAGAGCCAAGAGAAAAAGTTTCTCCTTATAAAACCATCAGATCTCATGAGACTTATTCACTACCACAAGAACAGAATGGGGGAAACTGCTGCCATCATTCAGTTACCTCCCACCAGTTCCCTCCCAGAACTATGGGAATTATGGGAGGTACAATTCAAGATAAGATTTGGGTGGGGACACAGCCAAACTATATCAGTCTCCAACACAAAGAAAGATAAATGTTTAAGGTGATGTATCATCCAGTTACCTGATTTGATTATTACACATTGTATACATATATCCAAACGTTACATATACCCCAAACTATGTACAACTCTGATGTATCAATTAAAAAGTAAAGAAAAACAAAACAGAAAAAAAGCTGGAAAAGGAAGGCTTGAGATTTGATGCACTAAATTATGTGTACTTTTGGAAATAATATTAACATAAGGTGGCACCGTTAATGGTGAAATGAACTTTTCATCCTAGGTGCACCCTTTGAGATGGCAGGAACAATGGCTCTTTGTCTTCTACAAGGGTGATTATCACATGGTAGGCTTTTTCAAACACTAACCTGCCTTCGATTCTGATATGTTCTCTCTAGGGCACCTCCCAACCTCCTGAATCAATGCTATAGTGAGCCACAGTTACTGATGTGTGTGTCACATCCATCAGGTATGTTGACGTGAGAAAAAAAATTTACAAATCACAGCTCTATAAACTTGAACCTAGAAGGGCATGAACCTAATTTGTGGACCAAGCAAGCATTTACTTTCCTGTACAAAGTTCCTGTAAGGAGAAATTTAAATAAATATAGTGTAGAGGAAGGGCCTTTCCAGGAGTTTCTTTAACATCAGTGAAATATTCTTGCAAGAGGCAATATTTGACTCAGTATTTTCATTGGTCATTTAGATTTTACTTTTGACTTTAATTACTGGTATTCTAGCCTTCAATGGTAGACTGTTTCATGTTTCTCCCGAAAGTTAGGTTTCATTTTTATTTTCTATAGTTTATGAGTCCATGCTTGTAACTTATAGGGAAATCATAAAAACAGAACAGAGTGTAGTTAGAACACTGAACTTCTAAAAGGATATCCCTGCCTTAGAGATGGTATACAATACTTTTTCATGAGTTGGGATAAATAAGAAACCTCTTTGTGGCACTTTGGGCAAGAAAAGAAGTTTTGCTGTAGTTAACATTGTGATGAAATGGACTATTAATCTGAAGAGTTGCACCTGGAATTTTTTAACTAATGTAGTTAACAATTAATTTGTATAATAAATAGCTATCAGAGAAGCATTATAATGATATCAGATGCTACATATTCTTCTCAAAGTACTAAATTTTACAATTATAATCTCCACAGAAGAAAATACGATTTTAAACTGCAAATAAAACATGCAAGAACTTGAATCTTTTATTCTGCTTCTACTTGCTGTGACTTTTCATGTTTTTAAGTAGGGTATTGTATTGATTGTCAACTGGGCCAAATTTTGCCCCTGCCTGAAGATATTATTTAGTTTTTAGGACTTGAAGAGTGCTACTGGTTTGACATCTGCTAGGTAAAGTTCAGGAGTGTTGGTAAACATCCTACAGTTCAGAGGACAACTCCCTATAAGAAAGAATTATCTGACTCAAAATGTCAGTAATGCTAAGGTTGAGATATATCTTAGATTATTGTGCATTTATTTTAATCCATACTCCATATGGAAAGAAGGATGGAATCAATAGAAATTGAATTTTTCCTAATTATGAACATGGTGATAGCAGGATCTGTTGATGGAGGGATTCAAATACAGCGCAGTGATTAAGATGCTGGATTTGTTATCAGGGTTGAGTTCTGGTTTCCACTCTAGCCACTTGTTAGCCATGTGGCCTTGGTAAAATGATTAGTCTCTCTGAGACAGAATGTCATTTATAAAATGTGGATAATAAATTCTACCTTACAGGTTTGCTTGGATGAATAAAATTGCTTGCAGCCTGGAAAGTATTACATGTTCAATAAATTGTAGCTACTGTTCTATTTAGAATATAAATTGATATTGGTAGCATAGTATTTATATGGTTATACAGAGAGTGAGATGGTAGAAATATTAACAGAAATGAATTTCTTGAATATAAATATTTCTTTACAGTTTAATGAAGAGCTGTTGTATTTATACATAGTATTATGTACGTATACTATGTATACACATAGTATGTATACACATAGTATTATACGTATACTATGTATACACATAGTATGTATACACATAGTATTATACGTATACTACGTATACACATAGTATTATACGTATACTACGTATACACATAGTATTATACGTATACTACGTATACACATAGTATTATACGTATACTACGTATACACATAGTATTATACGTATACTACGTATACACATAGTATTATACGTATACTACGTATACACATAGCATATATACACATAGTATTATATGTATACTATGTATACACATAGTATATATACACAGTATTATGTATACTATGTATACACATAGTATATATATACATAGTATTATATATGTATACTATATATACACATAGTATATATATACATAGTATTATATATGTATACTATATATACACATAGTATTATATATGTATACTACATATAACTAGAATAGAATCATTATATATATATATATCTAGCAAAGCACAGTAACATAGGTATATAACTAGAAAATAATATTTGACAATTTGGGGAGATCTATAGAGATGCAACTTTCAAGACAGTAAACTAACATTAAAAATGCCAAATTATTAATGGAGGTTATCAATGAGGTTCATTAAAAAGAAAAAATATTTCCCCTTTTAAAATTTTTTATTCTTTTATTATTTTAGCGACAGGATATTGCTGTGTCACTGTCACTCAGGCTGAAGTGCAGTGGCATGATCATAGCTCACTGTAACCTTGAACACTTACGCTCAAGTGACCCTCTGGCCTTGGCATCCCAAAACACTGGGATTACAAACATGAGCCACTGCACTTGGCCTATTCTTCCATATTGTCATATTGCTTAATTTTGTTTTCAAAAAACATACATTCCTTTTGTAATTTAGAAAACAAGTATTATAAATGAAAAAAACCCTCATAGCTCCCCAATATAAATGGCGAAAAATATAATCGTTAAAACATTCCTCTTCTAATTTATAAGGTTACCCCTTTTTGCTGGTTTATCTCTATTAGTTGGTTTTCCTCTTCAGTCACCTTTCTAAAAGTGGATAAGCTGTAGGACCCATTAACATTTTACTGGCATGATAAAGCTGGTCATGTTGATGTCTTTATCGCCTAAGCTGGCATGTAGTGCTATTGTGAAGCCAGTACAGTTTGGTCTGGGTGGTGAGTAGACGAAAAGTGCAGAAGAATTTAGAACTTGAATCTCTAAAGCCAGAACTCTATCCTTGACCAAATCTTCCCTAATAATTTATTAAAAACTTCAATAGAAATATAGAAAGCATATTATTTAAACTTCCAGTTGACAAAAACTGGAAGACATAGATACTAGCTTAGATGATTGAATATCAGTTTCAAAATATGCATAGAGTTGAATAACGAGTAAACATTAAATTTTAAAAATATTCAATTTAAAAATACTTAAAAGGAGAAAAGGTAAATTTCTATACATTTAGATTTAGGAATAATTTTATAATTTCATGATGAGAGAAGCTGGACCATTATCTAATGCCCGTTACCTAAGGGTTAGTTTGCCACAGTTCATTGAACTGTCTCTTAGACTAGATTTTGAAAGCAAACTTTTCAGAATCCTTTGCTATGTTTGTAGCATTGTGACCAGTTCTGCTTGCTGTATTTTAAGAGGAGTATTGATCACTATGAAGTGGTCAGAAAGCCTGGAATTAGTCAAATCCCTGCTCTGCCATGTATTAACTCTGTGGCTTTAGGTAAATTGTAATGCTTAATCTCTCAAAGCTTAGGTTTTCTTATATAGAAAATTTTTTTTAAGCTACCCCAGAAAAATGTTTTGGGGATTGACTGAGATTATAAAGATGCTAATAATAATAACTTAATAAACCTTGTATGTTGCTTACTCTAAGCCAAGCTAAATTCTAAAAATTTATGTTTGTAAGTACATTTAATTCTCATTAGTACTCTGAGGTTGATACTGTTGTTCTCATTTTACAGCTGAAGACACAGGCACAGTGAGCCTGTCTCTATATATGTCTCTCTCTATGTCTTTATACATGTCTCTATATATTCTAGTAAATCATAGTTAAAAATTTTTGTGCATATGAGTGCTATACATGGTATCATGTGTTTATATACCTTTGTTAATTTTTGCCAGAAGAAGGAAGTTGGGCTTATCTCTATAAACGTTTTGAGCCCTTTTGGTACCTATAAAGATACATATAAAGAATTATACTTACGGTATATCTCAAAACTGAGTTTGTTTCCTATAACCCATACTAAAAACAATTTATCAAGTTAATATAGTAAAATATTATGTAAGTATACGTGTATAATATAGTAAGATGTATATGATAATATATGTTCAAGTTAATATAGCATAATTAGCAAAATCATAATTGGGTTCAAATAATATTATTGACTGATACTTTAAAATATTTCCCAACTATTATGCTGTTCCATTTACTTTAAAAAAAATAGAGATATTCTTTTCAATTTAGATTGTAAAATAATTGCCTCCTCCGTATATATTTTAAAGATGGTCTATAAACTATATTCATTAATTCAAAATTACTAAAATAGGCAACTCAGTAACAAAGAGAATCAGCTCATTTTCTTAGATGCTAACAAAACTAATTATACAAATTCTGACAAAGCGGACATTGCAAATGAATGAAAATAAAAGGATTGTTTACGATCTTATTGATTAAATAAGGAGAGGCTTTGACCGAGAAGATGATTTATTGAATACTTAATTGAAGATTAATTGATTATTTAAATCATTTTAAAGAATCACTAGTATTCATCCCTCCATGAGAATGACAGTTGTTTTTTTTTTTTTTTTTTCAGGAGTACTGGCAATCACTATCTGATTCAGTCTAACGTTTTTTGGCTGGGGCAGGAACTCTGAACTTTATTTCCAAATGAGTAATAATGATAAACAATCCTAGAGGAAAGTGGGAAAATGCCTGATGGCTTATTGGCGGGAAAAAGAAGGGTGTGTGAGAGGAGGAATTATTCAGTTATCACTGGTCTGGAGAAGAAAGAGCATGGCCCATTTGCAAAAATGATTCTTAGTTCACTTTTTTTTTTTTTTTTGCCTTTAGTGATATTATGGGTAATAGTGATAAATTTTTATTTTCTCAATTTATATATATCAGATTTCTCACTCTGTGTCATCAATTAATTCATTCAAATCCATTTCCAAAACTTTAATCTCGTTAACCTTGCCAATACTGTTTTGAAAATCTGTCTTGAGTCTCTGAGTTATAAACAGCCTCATATTTTCATAAATATGAAAGAAAGCCATCAAAAAAACTGCACTTATTTTTTTAGCCTTGGTTTCTCTGTATTCTGTAAAATGATATAGCCTAATAAGAGAGCTTTACTCTAGTGGCCTTCATTATAGCCCATGTGCAGGATGATTCTGAAATATATAAATTAAATGAATGGAAACAGACATGTCGACAAGTTTGTTTAGCACCAACGATTGGATATGCTATTCTTAAACCAAAACTTTTGTTTACTCATTCATTCCTAGAATTTCAGTATTTTAAGAAGTCTCAGTGTTACAGGATTTCCTGTATTTTTTTAAAATGTGGTAACATATACATAAAATTTACCATTTTAACCATTTTTAAATATACAGTTCAGTGACATTAAGTACATTTACATTGTTGGGCAACTGAAACCACAGTCCACTTCCGGAACTTTTTCATCTTCCCAAACTGATACTCTATGCACATTTAAACAACAACTTCCCATTCCCTCCTCCTCCCAGCCCCTGGTAACTACCATACCTCTTTATGTCTCCATGAATTTAACTATTCTTGATATCTTATATGAGTGGATTCATGATGTGTGTCCTTTTATGACTGGCTTAGTTTACTTGGCATAATGTCTTCAGAGTTCATCCATGTTGTAGCACATGTCAGAATTTCCTTCCTTTTTAAGGCTGAATAATATTCCATTATATACGTATGCCATATTTTGTTTATCCATTTATTATTGATGGATACTTCGGTTGCTTTCACTTTTTGTTTATTGTACATATGTTGCTATGAATATGTGTGTACAAATAGGAAGATTTTTATATTGTTTAAAAGTGGCAATAATGTGAACTTTTTGTATAAAATCACCAAGTTGACAAAGGAGCTGCAGCAAATGTGGGTGGTTTTACTGCATTTTAAAAACTAGAACACCTTCTTAAACTGATCCTAATCAATCAGCTCCTCATGGAAAGATTAGAGCTTACAGGAAGAGAATGAAAGGCATACATGAAACACATTTAGCACATTAAGACTTAAATTTTCGTTTAAAACTGAAATTTTATTGCTTGGCTGGTCTTTACATACAGGATTCAGACTATTAAAAAGCTGATAGAAAAAGCTTAAAATACTATTATTTTAGTAATCCTAGAGAAGCAAAGAAGCCTCTTAACAAATAACAAAAATGTGGGCATAAATAACACATTTATTTCAAGATAACTTAATGCTTTTTTATTAGGCTCTTTTTGGAACTAATGAAACTATTATCCAAGGAGGAGATAAATTAAATTTCCACCTACAAGATCAGTATAACAATATTCTGAATTCAAAATTCTGTTGTTAAGGATGGTGTAACCATATATGACAAGCCTTTTACAAACTCCTTTTTGAATATTGCTTTAAGCAATCATTTGTGTATTCGTATTAATTTTCAATCTAATCATTCCAAATGAGGCAAAGTTTTGTGTACCAGTGATTGAATTAGAAGAAAGAACAAGTTATTTTGTATAGTCTAAAAGCTTTGTAAGAATCCTATGCTTGCAGTGTTTGCACAGTTCTCCATTAGCCCTGTCGTGTTTTCTTCTTCTTTGAGACATCCATTAGTAGATACTAACACTAATCCGTTTTCTGTCCCAAATACATAGGAGTCCAGGAGCCAGGGATGCAGGTGTCATTTTACCTTCTAGTAGTCTATTTTTGTGTTCTGATGCATGTCTGACTGAGCTCTATTTTTAAAAGTACGGAGCTGCTTGCTACCTGAAGCCAGAGAGATACTGAAGAATGAAAGACCTCGAGAGTCCTGCTGTCTAAAGGAGTAGCACAGCCAGACACTGATGAGGGTGGAGGTAGTAGCTGAGTCTTTTGGTATAAAAGCTCATGTTGACTCGTTAACATTGGTTTTTTTTTTTTTTTTTTTGAGATGGAGTCTCGATCTGTCGCCCAGGCTGGAGTGCAGTGGCGCGATCACGGCTCACTACAAGCTCCACCTCCCGGGTTCACACCATTCTCATGCCTCAGCCTCCCAGGTAGCTGGGACTACAGGCGCCCGCCACCGTGCCCGCGACCGCACCCGGCTAAGTTTTTGTATTTTTAGTGGAGACGAGGTTTCACTGTGTTAGCCAAGATGGTCTCGATCTCCTGACCTCGTGATCCGCCCACCTCGGCCTCCCAAATTGCTGGGATTATAGGCGTGAGTCACTGCGCCCGGTCAACATTGTTAATATTTTAATACACATTTTTGTTTATTTTGTTTGTTCTTTTCTCTATTGCTAATTTTCGCCCAGTATGCTAAGCATTTTAGAGAGATCATGAATCCTCATTTTGCTTCCCTTTGTTTGCTCTTTTCCCTTTTGCTAATTTTCTCCTAGTATGCTAAGCATTTTAGAGATATCACAGATTCTCTTAAGATTAGAGGTATGTATTATTATTTATTTTTAAGGCAAAAGGGATTAAGTAATTTACCCAAAGTGTCTCTGTTTATCAGATGCGGAGGCTGGTTTTGGGTCCGGGTCTGTCTTGTGCTGATGGCTTCCTGTTTCTGTTACACTAGATGGCCAAAACATCACTGGAACTTACAGGATATAACTTTCTTCAAAGTGATAATCATTATACCCAGTCCTTCTTTCCGTTTTCTACTCTCACTGTCCTAGTTTATGGCCGTATCACTTCGTAGTTGGATGGGCTGTTGCAGTAACTTCTCAACTGGTCTCCCTACCCTCATGCCATCTGAATATTAATTTATTCAGTGAACTACCACACTACATCTTCTTGATGTGCAGCTCTAATCAGGCAGCAGTTTTGTTGAATGTTAATATTTAATCATGTAAATCCTTTGATAAAAAGTAGTTTGTAGTTGTTTTTTGCCTTTCAAATGAAACAAATACCTCCTTGTTTGGGATTCAGGACCCTCTCTAATCTACCCTTCTTAACATTCAGTCATTATAAACTGCTACTGCCTTCATCACATCAATTTTCTAGTGACTTTGAAGCGTGCCTTTTCTCTCTCAAGACAGAGATAGGTAGATCTCTTGAGGTCCTACTTCTGTCTACCACATTATTGCCCTCTGCCCCTAATTCTCATCTCTCTATCCTGATCTCCAACCAGCTTAGGTTGAAATTTTACCCGTCTTCTACCTGCTTCACGATGTGTTTTCTGATCATCCCCGTTGGAAGCTCTTTCTCCTTCCGCTGAGTCTCCATAGCGCTGTATCTATTGCTGTCTTACGGCACTTACATTCTTCGTCTTGGATTGTGAATAGTTTTATAAGTGAGGGTGAGTTCCTTGAGGATGATCAATGTATAATTGAGCCCACCTCTCCTGCGCCCCACATTATTTATTGCAGTGCCATGTAGATGCTTAACAAATGTTTTTGAGGAAATGAGATATCATCATAATTTGAATGCAGGTAGTGCTTGGAAATTTAGATAATATCTTAAGTATATGTTATCTCATTAAATCTGATAACAATAGTGTGGAATTTGGTGATTATCCCCAGTTGATGAATGGTACTTAGGAATTCACAGACATAGGTTCAGTATGTATCTGTGGAGCTTTGTGGATAGTTATGCTGCTGGGGAAGTTGTTAGGTAGAAGTCCAAGTTAAACAGTAGGGAGCTAACAAGACCTCCTGGGAAATTGGATCCTGGATTTCTTTTTTTTAATTCTTTTTTTGAGAGAGAGTCTCACTCTGCTGTGCAGTGGCACGACCTTGGCTCACTGCAGCCTCCGCCTCCCGGGTCAAGCAATTCTCCTGGCTCAGCCTCCCAAGTAGGTGGGATTACAGGTGTGTGCCACCACGCCCTGCTAATTTTTGTATTTTTAGTACAGATGTGGTTTTGCTATGTTGGCCAGAATGGTCTCGAACTCCTGGCCTCAGGTGATCCACCTGCCTTGGCCTCCCAAAATGCTGAGATTATAGTTGTGAGCCACCACGCCTGGCCTGGATCCTGGATTTCTGAACCAAGGTTGTGATTTGGACTCACCCTCAGGAAATCAAATATAAAATCATTTACTAAGTCCCACACCGTCAGTTTTTCATCTTATGGTGGGCCCTAGATGTTGGAATTTTTGTTTTTAAGTGTAACAACTTTGAAAAATATTATATTGAATGTATAGAAGACAATTATGAATATAAATTTATTGGTATTATAAACACTAAAAAATTTTGAGCAAATAATTTACAGACTTCTTTTTGTAAAATATAAATTCAGTGTTTTCTTTATATCTGCAGTATTGTGAAAAATAAATTTTTTTCTAATGCCTGGCTGAAAAATAGGTCTGTATCCTAGTTGTACAAGAATAACCCTTCAGAGGCACAGGATTATGTTGATATAATCCTAAGTGAGCTGTAAGAGTTAAATGCATTATAATGGGTACTGTGGGTCAGCTCGTGTTTCTGGGAAATGCAAGCTTGGGTACCAGTAAAGATTATATTTAAAACTCAAAATAGGAAACAGAAAAGTCTTGTGTATGAATGAGAAACATTTGATGAAAAGAAGTTACATAAGAATAGAGAAATAATATATAACTCCTACTCATTATGTAATAATGTCTCATTTTTCTTTCTCCTTAAGGAATGCCATCACATGAATTTTTATTGTTGCTGTTACATTGGTAACCAAATTTCATTTTCTTACTGTGTGGGTGATTTTAATTGAATTTTTTCTTGCTTGCTCAAGGTCTATCTTTATTAACTTGAATTATTGCAAAATGCAACAGTTCTATAACATCTTCAGAGACAATTAAAATGTTTGGAGATATTTTCCTGATGCTGAATGGCTCAACTTTTCATGCTTTATACTAGTATGTGTGCCTCTTTAAATGTTAATTCTCTCCCTTACAGTTAGTTGTCCGGTGTGGTGTGGTTAGCAGGTATCTTTGTTTCTGTTTTGAAGAAGAATTGCGACTTTGCAGGGAGAGCACTTAACCATGCTTGTCGGGTTAATAGTCTTATTTATTCACAGCTGTAGTCAGTGGGCACTAGATGGAGGCCTGAGGGTGACAGTATATTTTTCCTGTGTAGGACAGCTCTTAGGATTTGTGAGCACCATTCCATTTACCGTCTAGCAGCCTTTTCTCCATTACAATAAAATTTACAATTGTCTTATGAATGAAGAGCTTGTTGGAATTGCTTCTTAAAGGAAATGAAGTCATTTAACATCAGAATGTGCAAAATGACAATTCTGTGATGAAAAAGGAGAATTTAGAAGTATGACAACCTACATTTTGTCTTTTTTATAAGGCCCCCTTAAAATTTTTATTTCAGGGCTATTTCAAATCTGAGCTTCAAATAAAAACAAACAATGTTAGGACTATCAATTATAATAAATTTTTATTTAGGTTTTTCTGGCACAATTAGAAATTTAGTTATATATAATACATATGTAGATACATATATATGTGTATCTTGAGAGACGTTAGATTAGACATGGTAGGCACTCAATTTCTGAAAATTTTCAAACTCTATAATTTAGTTACTCTTTAGATTTCTACTTCAACTTCCTAATGAATTATTTTCTTTCAAAGGCTCTTCCTGGAATTTTTCTTTTTTTTGGCAGGTATGTTTGCATATCTCAAGTGACACAATTTGGCCAGGTTTCTGAAAAAGAATACTTTAAAAGAAAAATGTAGGTTGGCTCTTAAGTGTTTTAATGTTATTACTTTGAGATAAACTAAAATAGAGCATAATCATATGGTATATTAATAGGAATATGTGCCGATTTCTTAAGCCCCATTCAAATTTTATGATAGTTTTTTGTTTCTTTTAATAAATTTGTTTGGTTTATAACTTTATCTCAGGGGGGATATATTATTATTTTTTCCTCATTTTTTGAGTGAAATTTTAGCAAAAGTGACTTAATTATAATCTTGGAGATGCATGTTGCTTACAACTAATTGGGTCCTGGACTTAATAAAATCACTTATGTAGAAAGCCATATACTGTAGGTTAAAAAAGAAAAGGGACAACTTTGGTAATTTTCAAGTTAAAAATAGAATATAAGTTTCATGAGGTCAGGAACCACATCTCTTAATTTTTTCTTTATTCTGAGTTCAACCTAATTATTATATGCATGACAGATACTCTTTAAACTTTTTTATTGATTTATTGGTTACAAAATAAATATATTGAATGGTACTGGCAATTCTAGCTTTGTTTCCCACAGATCTGGCTTTATCTAACAATATTTCTCTAATGGAAATAGCAGTTCCTAAAAGTTTAATTAACTCTTTGACCTCAGACCACCTTATTTATATATGTCTAAATTTTTTCCTTTCCAGGCATGATTCATATTCCTTGAGCTATTGGCCACGTGCCAGGGACCATTGCCATTCCACACATGTGTAGGTTACAGAGTTTTTTTTTTTTTTTTTTGAGCAGGAACTAGCATGTAAATCCTTTCTTCAAAATATGTATTTATCTACTGGCTGATACCTGACAAAGGAGTGATAATGGTTCCCTACTGCTTGCCGACTCAAGGACAGAGTTTTCTGCTACCTTTATTTCTTCCCCCAACATTTATTTTCACAAACTGCTTTATTGAGAGAGAGAATGAATATAGGATCAGTGTTTCTGTACAAACATTTGAATTTGGTGTGAAGGAGGGATAAGCGTCAGAGGAAATGGAAAAGGGGAAATAGAAAAGAGGAACTATGGTCCATGCTGCCCAAACCGCTGCTTCTTATTAATCTTTCTCTGTCCCCTCAGCAGTTTTTCTCTATCTTTGCTGTGTGAATTTTGTCCATTCTATTATGGGAGTCTACCTCCAGGGATAACCCAGGCCTCTTATGGTTTCTTTGTGCACACCCTCTCCTTACTCCAGTCGCTACCTCCTGTTTTCTTTGAGCCTGCCAGATTCCTTCCCACCTTCATCCTCTTCCAGTCCTTGGGATGAGCTAAATTCTCTTCTGCGCTTACTAGAATCCTGTTCATCTTTCATTCCTCATTTCCAGGCCCCTCTCTTTCACAAAGCTTTCTGAATCTGTACAGCTTCATTCTCATTTACCTGAGCTGCTCACACATGGCACCTCACAGTTTAGCATTTCCTTACTCTGTTGTGTGGTCTTCATTTCCTGACCTCATCATCGACATCCCATTGTTTTCTTTTTTGTTTGGCTTTATTGAGATATAATTGAAAATAAAATCGTATATATTCACAGAATACAATGTGATGATTTGATATACATATACATTGTGAAATAATGACCACAATCAAACTAACACATCGATCACAGTTACCTGTGTGTGGTGGAGTTAGGGGGTGGTGGCGACCATACTTAAAGTCTGCTCTCTTAGCAAACTTTGAGTAAATGATACAGTATTTTTAACTATATTGTAAATTAGATCCCCAGAACATGTGAACTTATCCATCTTGTAACTGAAAGTTTCTACCTTTGGACCAACATCTCCCTATTCCCTCCACCTTCCAGCGCTTGACAATCACCATTCTACCCTCTGTTTTTATGAGTTCAACTTTCTTAGATTCCACATATAAGTGAGATCATGTGGTATGGCTTATTTCACTTAGCATGATATCCTACAGGTTCACCCATGTTGTGCAAATGGTAGGATTTTCTCCTTTTTATGGCTGAATAGTATTTCATTGTGTATGCATACGCATACATATACACACATCACATGTTCTTTATCCATTTATATATTGTTGAACACTTAGGTTGTTTCAATGTCTTGGCTTTGTAAATAGTGCTGCAATAAACATGGGAGGGCAGATATCTCTGTGACATGCTGTTTTTATTTCCTTTGCATGTATACCCATAAATGAGATTGCTGGATCTTAGGGCAGTTCTGTTTTTAATTTTTTGAGGAATCTCAGTGTTGTTTTTCGTAATCAGTTTACTAAATTATATTCCCACTAACAGCATGTAAGGGTTCCCGTTTTTCCACACCCTTGCCAACACTTGTTATCTTTTTGGTAGTATCCATCCTAGTAGGTGTGAGGGAATATCTCATTATGATTTTTATTTGCATTCCCCCGATGATTACTGAAGTTGAGCACCTTTTCATGTACTTGTTGGCCATTTGTATGTCTTCTTTAAAAATAGTTCTTTGCCCATTAAATCAAGTTACTTATTTTTTGCTGTTGTATAAGTTCCCGATATATTTTGGATATTAATCTCTTATTGGGTGTATGATGTGCAGTTATTTTCTCCTATTCTGTAGGTTGCATTTTCATTTCATTGATCACTTCCTTTGTTGTGGAGAAGCCTTTTAGTTTGATGGAGTCCTACTGGTTTACTTTTGCTTTTGTTGCCTATGCTTTCGGTGTCATACCCATAAAATCATTGCCAATACGAACGTCTTTTTCTGTGTTTTATTAGAGGAGTCTTATGGCTTCAGGTCTTACATTTAAGTCTTTAGTTCATTTTGAGCTAATTTTGTATATGGTTAAGATAACAGTCAATATTATTTTTGTGTGTATGGATATACAGTTTTCCAAGCACCATTTATTAAAGAGATATTCTTTCCCCATTGTTTATTCTGTGCCCTTGTTAAGGATTAGGTGACCGTATGTGCATAGGTTTATTTCTGGGCTCTCTGTTCTGTTCTATTGGTCTATGTGATAGACATCCTGTCTTATGCTGCTTTTCTGCCTTATTGGAGGCAAAAGTCACTGGTATACTATACAGTTTGGGATCAGCATAGATGTTGATTACAGGCTCTGTGATCTAGAGAAAGTTACTTAGCATCTCTGTGCCTTTTCATTCTCTATTTAATGGGGACAATATTTCCTATCTCCAAATGTTATTACTTAATCTTGAGATAATTTGCTTACAGCATCTGTCAAAGTGCCAAACATATAGCAGGTACCCAATATAATTTTGTTTTCCTCATAAATACATGGTTAGGTTCAGCATGGTTATTCATGAAAAACTTTTTTTAAAAAATTGAGCAACTGAATAAATTCTAATTGAATGGCTGAATTATTTGAAAGGCAAAAAAGGCAGGCAATAAAGTTAGTCTGAAGTATCTTCATGTAGGTATTCTTGGTGTAGAAGTGTAGTAACTCTAAATCTAGCAAAACAAGCTTTATTCCCATATACTGTAGCTGATTACCAAGTTCCCAGAGGGAGGTTGGTGGTGCTTTGGGGTCCAGTTTATTAGATTGGATTAGATGGGGTAGATGCAAGAAGATATACCAGCATTCCCAATTCCTTCCAATACAAAGATTTTGTGGCTTATTAAATTTTTAAGTGATTATGGAGTACTTAATTTTAGCTTTTTATAAACTTATAAATTTTTTTAAAAACTATTTCCAGTTGGCTTTCATATGTTTTTCATAGTATAGATATAGCATATTACATATCTATATTGACTACATGAAGAAAAGCAACTAGTGTGTAAAAATTAATTTTTTTGTTTTTGTTGAATGTCATTGTTTCAGACTTCTCTTGTACTGAAGTGTAGTAAAATGTGTTTTCTATTTTTATTTATTTATTTATTTTGAGACTAAATGTTGCTCTGTCCCCCAGGCTGTAGTGCAGTGACTTGATCTTGGCTCACTGCAAGCTCCGTCTGCCTCCTGGGTTGAAGCAATTCTGCCTCTGCATCCTAAGTAGCTGGGACTACAGGTGCGCGCCACCACGCCCAGCTAATTTTCGTATTTTTAGTAGAGATGGGGTTTCACCATATTGGTCAGGCTGGTCTCGAACTCCTGACCTTGTGATCCACCTGCTTCAACCTCCGAAAGTGTTGGGATTACAGGTGTGAGCTACCATGCCTGGCCAATGTGTTTTCTTTCAAATAAAACTTTATTAGAAAAATCATGTATTACAACTAATATTTTAGAAATCTGTAAGAGTATGGCTGAAGTTAAAAATTTAAACAAGTGTTATTAGTCTTCCTACATAAAATATTGGTATGGAATCTGCATACCTTAAATAAAAGCTTATAGTTACAAAACTTTATATTCTTAGTAATATTGTATACTCTAGTTTAATTTACATGGCTGTTTGGCTCTGTTAATGATAGAAAACCCTTCATTATTAAGGATAGCACTTCACAGAGAATTGACTGAAGCTAACTTTAACTTGCAGATGGCGTTCATTGAAGAGTTTCTTTTCATAAGGGTCATTTTTCATTTTTATTTCAAAGATTAAATGGATTTATACATAATTATTTCAACATGACATCTGTTCTCATTTTTTCCTTTCAGAGCTTTCTTCCCAAATATTCCATGTTTGTATTTTGTAAACCATACAAACAAGTTTTAAAGGAAAATATATAATCCTGAGTGATTATATAATTTATTGCCATTCTCTATCTTATGATTTTAATTTTATTTAATGCATGTCTTAAGTTTTTCAACAGACTTTTCTAAATGCCATGATAATATTAAGCTCTATGACAACATTAATTATGTGTACATATATTATTTCGATTGCACAGTTTTTGAGTGCAATGATGGATCCATTGAGAATGAGGATTCTGGAAAGCTCTGAAAGAGTGGCTTGTGTATTTTTCCTTCTTCCTTTTCACCCGCTTTCCTCTCTCCCTCCCTTTCTTCTGGAAATGGGAATTTTTTTAATGAAATTTCATGCAAATTCAATGAATGAATGGTAAAACAAATCTGATCCAAACTATTGACAGAAGTGGAGGCAGGCACAGAACTCCAGCCTCTTCATCATCTCCTCGTTTCCTCCTGAATTCCTTTTCATGCAGTTTCTTGGACAGATGCATCTGGAATCTGAAAGTAATATTTAATAGAGTATTCACATTCTTAATAGTTGTTATATTTGTAAGTCAGCGACACAGGTTGAAGCCACAAGCAATATTTAATCTTGAATAGGTTTTACTTTTTAAAATTCTATTTGAGCTTTTTTTCTTTTTTATTAATTGTGGTCATTTCTACAACTCTTTCTAGAAAACTGTATTTCTCAGATTTGAATATATTTGTTATTATTAGCTCTCTTATTTAAAGATGAACTAAGTTTCTTAAGGACAAAAAAGAAAATAATTTTTACCTACAATTTGATACTATGTAGAGAGAACATTTTCTTTTAGAAATGATCAAAATTGTGAAATCTTTGATAGATGGAAGAAAGTAGTTGTCTTTGCTTGTAATGAATACTTTCAAAATAAAGTCGCTGAATAAAAATAGTGATCTTACGAAATATTATGGTTGGATATCATCAGAGAGGTGATATTATAAATCTTCTACCCCAAATAGTGATTTTTTTTATAGTCTGTCTGTTACAAATGTTTAGTCACTATTGAAATACACTGTATGAAAGAGAGCTCACCACAAATCAAACCAATACAAAGGAGTATTAACAAGGAAAAAGGCTTTGAATCCAAGTGCACACTGGAGCAAGCTGTGATTCTTTTACAGATTAGCTATTTGTTATTGGGCATTCAGCAAATTCCTTAGCGTTTGGTCTTCTGTCTACTAAAGGAAAATTTAAATTCCAGCTCTGCAAGTTTGTTGAGTAATAATATAAATGGATTATCTCATAGACAAATGTTTCAAAATAAAATATTGCTATAGGATACTTGCTATATTGAACCAAAAACTGCCTTGTAACTTTGACTCCTTTGTCGTCGTGTTTATTTTCTATCCTACATGTCTGTTAGGATTCCCAAGTCTTGCTGTCCCCAGGCTAAAGCTATTCATTGAATTCAACTGTGCATTGTCTGACCTCATTTTCATATTCCTTAAACATTGCTCTTCCCTGGGATGCACTAGTTAAATCTTATTGTGGTATTGGGCTATCCTTTTTTGTAGCCATCCTCAGGGAAGCCACACTTGTTTGGCATGACCCTGTTGTCTTGGCTGTACTCAATTGTACGTCCCCAAGCTGAGCAGTGAGATTCTGATTCAGGCATTCGGTATTGGGACCAAGGGAGAGTTAAGTTAGTCTTTTCCAACATGCAAAAGCTGTAGGGCTTGAAGCAGAGAAAGTCAATTCACAGAGAAAATGAAACATAATTTCTGTTCTTTCTGCTAGTGTGGGGAGAGGAAGAGGGATCTCAGTTACTTCAGGACTTTCATGATTCTTGCTCTACTTCTTCCTGAAGCTACACAGTGATCCTGCCCTTTGTTCTAGAAATAACCACCTCCGTCAGCTACCTAGAGTTAGTTTCTGATACTGCAATTACTATTTTTCATCAAAAGATGATGTTTGTTTTGTTGTTGTTGTTGTTGTTGTTGTTGTTTTGGGTGAAAACCATTAAGATGTGTCCTGTGATATCATTTTTACTTGTCAATTATGTCTCCATAGAGTTATTTTTAAAAGACGCTGTTCATTATAAGACCTTCCCAATTCAGAGGTATCAAAATGTGAAAAAAATATTTTAATATAGCAATCTATTTTGAAAACATCTCTGTTAAAATCTAAGGCTCAGAATTGAACATGAAAACTGGCTCCCCTCTTCCCCTGAAATGGTGGCACTAAAATAAAAGCCAACATATTTCCTGTTCTGTCCACAGAGCCCTTATCTCTTGTCTCCAGAAACCTATGAAACATTTCCATTTAGATGTCCCCATCAAACGTATTTCACAATTCATACTCTTCTGCCTTGTCAGGCTGGATCTCCTTACTTTGTTTTCATAGCAGCACCATTTACCCCATCTTCTAAACTAGTGATCAAAGAGAGTAATTTGGGATTTTTTTCTTCTTTCAAATTTTGGCATTTATTTTTAAATTAATATTTTAAATCATGGTATAATACACATAACAAAGTTTACCATCTTGGTCATTTTTAAGTGCACATTTTAATGGTATTAAGTTAATTCACATTGTTGTGCAACCATCATCAATATCCATCTTCAGAACTCTTTCCATTTTACAAAACTGAAACACTGTACCCACTAAGAAATTACTCCCCATTTCTTCCTTTACCAAGCCCCTGGTAGCCACCATTCCACTTTCTGTCCCTATGAATTTGACTACTTTAGGTACCTTTTAGAAGTAAAATAGGACAGTATGTGTCTTTTTTTGTGACTAGCTTATTTTACTTGGCATAATGTATTCAAGGTTTATGTGTATTGTAGCATGTGTCAGAGTTTTGACATTTCTTGTGTTGACATTATTCTGCTACTTACTCTTTTTTTTTCCTATCTTTATGCTGTCGCTGACAACTAGAAGGCCTAAGGTTTTATTACTTTGCACCTGCGCTACTGAAATAATGTCCTAACAGGTCTCTGGAGATTCCCTCCCTGCTTACTGTCATAATCTGTAATGCATGAATAATCTTTATATACATGGCTTTCTTCTGGTTGTTGACAATAGGACTATCATGAATGGACCTCCATGGGTGGTTAGTGCAATGTAGAGGTCCGAGATAACCCCATTCTTGCTAAAAACATTACACATTTTCATCTAATGTCCCCGACGTAGTCTATCCCTTCAGTGTAATTTCCGAGACCTTTACAATATAGGTAGACCCTTTAAAAAATTACCGTGTGCTTAAATTTATATTCCACCATTGTTAGCCAAGGACCTTCATTTCAATTTTATAGTCATTTAATTTTCTCAGTGTTTATATCTGTGTCTTCTTCTTTTTGCCTTTAATTCCCCTCAGCCAAAAATTTCAGCATACTTATGATCTATCCAAATATGTGTTCTGTGTATAGCTTACCTTTTTCATTAAAACTTCACTATTGTTTCAGCCCTGTATAGTTCACTTAGTTACACGTGTAATTTTAAACACTGTTGTTGACTGTGTTGTACTGGTTAGAAGCCATATTAACTAGATTTCAGTTTCTTGAAAATTTATACATTAGCAAGCATAGTGTAAATATGTATTAAGTGGGCAATAAATATTTGTTGTGTTAGTGGCATTTTAATAGTACATGATGGAATAAATGATAGATGTGTTGTAAAAGCTTTTATTGCATGATTGCCAGTTTCTACCTCATTGTTGTTTCTAAATCTCCCACTTTTAATTTACCTGAAAGTGCTTTAATGTGTGAAAATATTTAAGAAATTATTAGTGTTCCTTTTTTCCTCCTGAGAATCACACGGACAACTTTTTTTGATTTAATCTATATTTTGTCTAGCATTATCCCAACATTAGAAGTAGTTAATATATCCATAGGCAATTGTTAGATACATATGTAAGAAAGTGAAAAACTGACAGACAGACAAAACCCACCTAAGTCAATAATATTGGCAACAGGATTTAGAATGCTGTTATGGCACATGAGATGCTCCACGTCCTACCTACATGGAATATGGGGTATGTGTAAAGAATCTTGTTTAGCCCTATTTTTTCGTTTGTTTCTTTTGAACTACTCCATTTTCCTTAACTCTCCTTATCTTTTTCTGAATGACCTTAAACTCAAGGTAGTCGTTGAGTGGGAAGGATGATTTTTAGCCATCTTTTTCCTCCAACTCAGGTAGATAGGATTTACCAGCTTGGCCTTAATTTCCTCCTTTCTGTTAACATTGAAAACCATCATACTAACTGTAAAAATCAAATACTGTAATAAGAGTGAGGGAGTGCATGTTTTAAAGTCTGTAGCTATATTAGCTCATACCACATATGTGGCAAGAAGCAGATACTGTACAAATCAGTTCAATAATGAGGCATTGAAACACAAGTTACATACTGTGCTAGGAATAAAATGATAAACAGAGTAACACTATCCTGTCCTTTTGGATTTTTATAGTTTAGTAGGAATGTATTAAGTAATGACAAGTACATGAATATGATTAAAGGGATGTAAAATACTGAATAGCAAAGGGATTTTACTTTGTCTATGGGACCAGTGAAAACCTTTGAGAAAGTGTTCTTTAAACAAAGACTTGAAAGTTGAGCAGGAGGTAGCCAGGCATAAAGGAACCCAGAGAGTTTTCCAAGTGGAGTTTTCCAAAAAGCATGTGTGAAGACTTGCAAGCTTGTGCAACCCACCATTTTTTTTTTTATTGCTGTTCTGTTTTGTTTTGCTTTAGGATTTTAGCAGCCTGAAGCCATGGATCTTTGTTTCTGTCTCTAGTTTTAAGTGGAAAAGTGGGCTGAGGAAGGGGCTTCACTGGCCCAAAGAGAAACAGAAACTTGGAACCCATGACTGTATTTCTCCTGTGGACACCCCTGCCTAGGACAAGAGAGAGCTGTGCTGTAGAATGCTGGGGAAATGGAAAGGCAGCATTGGTGGAACAGAGAGCATGGAGAAATCGTCAGTGCTGGGAAATTGTGGGAGCTGAGCAACAAGTGTGAGATGAGACAGGTGGGGGCCAAATGATGCAGGGCCTAGCTCTACTTGTCAAGGATTTTGAAATGAACCTTAAAGGAAGCTATTTAAAGGCTTAGTCAAGGGCCTATTATGGTGTGATTTGTGTTTTAAAGTAGCCATTCACCTGCATTATGGAGAATGAAATGAAAGGAAGCCAGGAGTAAATGTGGGAAAACCAGCAGCCAGGACAGTGGAGGAGAGCATCTTTGACCATTGTGATGGTACGGGAGAGTGAAAATAGATGGACTTTAGAGACGTTTAGTAATAGTTTTAAACTCATGTGCTGTAAATTCGATTTGATTTTAAGAGGTGACAGGAAGGCAGGAGGCAACAATAGCTTTCAGGTTTATACCTTGAGTAGTTCTGTGAAAGGTGATGATAGATAACAGAATGTGATTCCTGAGATGAGAAAAACTGGCCAAAGAACAGATTCTGGAGAGACGGCAAAGAGGAATTCTGTGATATTATACATTATTGTATGTTAATATATAGTGTAATATTTATGTATACGTATATTTGATTATATGCCTATAGGATACAGATTTTGGAATCATCCCTCCACAAATGGCCAATAAGGCCACGGAATTAGACAAAATATATTGGGAGCTTGTAGAAAAAGAAGCACTCTTGAGAATACAAGTACTTAACAAGAGAGTAGAGGTGAATTTAGGGCAGACAACCATAGATTTCAAATCATATAGCAGGAAAAAGTCTTGTACATCATCCAATCTGATATAATCAAAATGAAGATGAATGAAATGAAATTCTGTCAGACTGTATAAATTTCTCTAAGTCATGCATAGAAAGTCTCCTCAGTCTACGTTTCTTGTGTAGGTTTTGAAAAATACAATTCAGCTTCCTATTGATATTTTGTCTGAATTGAATTATATATTGCGAAGGTGTCAAAAATGTTTTCCTATGTTTAAATTTAACACCCTTTGGTGGCAGCAAATTTTCACATCTCTCTTGAGTATTCAAATTTGTTAAAATATGAAACACTATGCTTGGCCAAAAACAGATAATATTTGCTGAATGAATCAAACGGGTTTCTGAGACGATCAATTCTTTAAAGATAGAGACTCAGTTATTTGTCTTTTTCTTCTGAGCCAAGTACAAATACTTACATAACAATTATATTGAATTATTGTTATTTTTTTCTTGTAGCTATTTTTTCTCATGGTGTAAACTGAGGGCAATAATTGGCATTTTTCAGAGCAAAAGTTTGATGTTTAAAAATCTAATAAATATAAACCACTATTAGACCTAAAAGTATGTCAAACATAATACAACTCTGATTATAAAGTACTCATTACTTTTTTGATCATAAAGATTAAACTTTACAGGATTGCTGATAAACTTAATAGCACATTTTTTTTTTTGCTTTCCAAAAAAGCTTTTATTTAAAGACTTTCTTTTTTAACCACAGAATGTCAAGATAGTTATGTTCTATTTATTGCTGATTTCTCCCTTTCTATTTTTTTCCTTTCTTTTTGTATCATGCCCATAGCAGCTGTTTCCCTAACCCTTACCCCAACCCACAGGCTTTCCCACGCTCCTTTTTTGGCTCTGATTTGGCATGGATCCTGAGTTTGACAGATAAAACATGTGTCTGAATTGTAGTTACAGCCAAGCTACAATCTATCAGCTTTTCCCTCAGGGTAATTATGCTTATTTTACCCCAAAACAAGGTAATTGTTTTGTGATAAAGTATTCAGTTCACTCGGAATAAGCCGTTGGCCTCCTTTTATCTCCTTATTTATTTATTTATATATATTTTTTATTTTTTTTGAGACGGAGTCTCACTCAGCTTCCCAGACCGGAGTGCAGTGGCATCGATTTCAGCTTACTGCAACCACCAGCTCACTGCAACCACTGTCTCCTGGGTTCAAGCGATTCTCCCATCTCAGCCTCCCAAGTAGCTGGGCTTACAGGCACCCGCCATCATGCCCAGCTAATTTTTGTATTTTAGTAGAGACGGGGTTTCACCATGTTGGCCAGGCTGGTCTTGAACTCCTGACCTCAGGTGATCTGCCTGCCTTGGCCTCCCAGAGTGCTAGGATTACAGGCGTGAGCCACCATGCCCGGCTGGCCTCCTTTTATTTAATTCCTCATCCAATGATAACATGCTGACAGATGACTCAGGTTCTTTGGAGTCAGTGTGAATGAAGCTCATGGGATATTAGAATTGGAGACAGAAACAGAGAGGCAGTACAGGCTTCAGTGTTAGACAGAAATGGGATTCAGTCCAAACTTGGACACATACTAGGTTGTGAGTCTGGATGTGATATTCAATTTCTATGTGTTTCCATTTCCTCATGTGTAAAATGAGATAACTACAAGCCTTTTGAAACTTTGATCCTGAAGATGTCATTTTGGTAGATCTAAAATGCATACATGGTGGATCCCATCACTGTTTTATTTAGAAATACAAAATCAAGGTTATTAATTCTAAGATATGCATCCATAGCTCTGCAGTATCCAAAGCACAGCATTAACTTTAGTTGCATGAAAATTTCCCAAGTTGGTATATGGATGTATATGAAATTGGAGTGGTCATGGAAAGCATATGTGACTTTAAAAAATGAAAATTATCACTCGAGGCTATCAACACCCTTGGACTTAAAGATCTGATTGTGAATTGTCTAAATTATGTGAAACAGACAAACTACCGTTAGGTTGTTTTCCTATGCGGAATATTTGACAACTAAACTTAAATTCACAAATTTAAGACATGAATGGATATAACCCACCTTTGTATGTGAATGCGTGTGTGTGTATGTGTATGTGTCACTAAATGGTCACAATTTAAAACAAGACCAGAATTAAGCATTCAAAAACCATTTATTAAGCAGCCGCTATGTGCCAGGAATAGTAGAATAAGTAAAATCTTCTAAAGTTTACAGTTACTTTAAAGTACTCCATATTTAGGCATACTTCACACGTGCTATATAACACACAAAACAACTTAATTCTTTATTAGTGTGTATTTCAGTTGCATCTTTAGGCTTTTTCTGAATGCCTTCATTACTTCTTAAAGCCCTCAAGAAATTATGAAAACTCAGAAGGCAACCTATCTGATTTCTTAAATTTCCTGGTTAATTTATTTAGATTATTTGAAAATTCTTCTTTGCCCAGGTACCTCATACATACATGGACTATACTACTTCGTCACTTTTAATTTAGAAGGAAATTCCTTTAGGAACAGATATTTTGTTTAGCTGTAAATTATTTAAATTCACATGAAATCACTCTTTATATTCAAAGTACATAAGGTGAGATGTAGTTTTTTTTCTTATGAATTTATTCTATTAAGGGAATAAATTGGCTATTTTATTTAAAACAGAAATAGAAATTTTATGAATGATGGTTGGGAACTTTAACTAAAATGTACATAATGTGCATAAATGATGGGAAACTTTGTTTCTGCAACTAGAATTCATGCTATAATGTGGACATTGTTAGTCTATAAGTTAATACGTTTAATTTAACCTTATCCCTGTACTTGATAAATCATTAGTTAGCAGAGTTATTTATGTGACATTATGTGGCATGCCTTAAGTTTTAGAACCAGTTTACTTTTTCAAAAAATAAATTGCAGTACACAAAAGTCCTGTAGAAAAAGGTCATTTGAAGTCTTATATTAGAATGATATAATTTCCTTTTTTGTTTTACTTTGAGTTTTAAAAATTGATTTATTTGGAAACAGATTAGCAAGTCCCCAATTATATCTTGAGATACTGGTATATTAAAGAATATTTTACAAAATCACAGTATCAACCATAGCCTCGAGAGGTAAAACTTATTCTATTTTTAATTTCCAGTGGTAGCACTTTATAAATAAAAATTATGGTGTATGTGCCAAAAGCCTGGACTTTTGTCTGGCAAAGGTTGTTTAAAACTTGAAGAGACATCAAGAAATATGTGAGTTCATCCACCCAGATCTAGCCAGAACTGCTTTTGAATGGTTCTGTGGCTCATTTAGGCAATTAAAGCCTTGTGATTGCCCTATTAAAAGTCTGAAAGTATGCATATAACCCACCAGTGTTTTACAGAGGAATAATAGGTAAGATTTATAAAACATCTGAAATGAAAAAAATGTAGGATAATAAAAGCAGGTATTTGTTGAGTACTTACTGAGTGTTCGAGGCAGCGTACTTAGATAATCTCTGAGTTTTGTTATACGTATTAAATGAGTTAATATAAAGCACATATGTGCCTGGCACATAAATGTTATGTATTTACAGTAACAACAATAACAGTTGTCATTGATTTAATTATACATTATTATCCTAAAAATAACAGAAAATCAATAGATGGGAGAGCCGGGATTGGAATTCCAGGCTGTCTGTCTCTGAAGTCCATTCTCCGTATCACTGAGCTATTCTAGTTTTCCTAGGTAGAGAATCTAGGATGGCCAAAAAATGTCCCCAGAGCCTCCCTGTAAGCTGTCCTCCACAACAGACTTCTGGAATAGAAAGAAGTTGGCTTATGACCTCTTGTCACTGCCTAGTCCTTGGGTGTGATAAAGTTATTTAAACTGTTTGAACTCCTCCTTCTGTAAGCAGGGGATATCAGTAATATCAATCTTAAATGTGTCGGGAGGATTAAATGAGATAATGCATGCATATTGCTGCTGAACACAAAGTCTGTCACATAATAGGTACTCAATAAAGGAAGGCTGTCCTTGTTGCTTTGAGGAATGCAGATGACTGATTCCATTGGTTCTGAGTGCTCAGTTTGTGGCCTGACTGAATTATGTGCACCAAATTTGGTGGTAGGTTTTTGTGAATTGACCTCACCCCGGTTGCATCTTAGCTTTTCTCCACCTTTTAGGGGATATACTTTCCTCAGCCATTTCATTTAAATTGTATTTAATGTGGTTATATTTTTAAAAGGTGGTTTTTAAAGGCTTTCTTTTTTAACCACAGAATGTCAAGTTAGTTATGTTCTGTTTATTGCTGATTTCTCTCTTTCTGTTTTTTTCCTTTCTTTTTGTATCAAGCCCGTGGCAACTGTTTCCCTAACCCTTGATTAGCTTACTTTCTGAAATAAGAGCGTAAAATAATAAAAATAATGGTTACTATATTGTGTTAATTTTCCCACAACACGTTTTTTAATGCTTTTACATTTTACATAACTGGGATAGTATTATATATTGATTAGTGTTCTATATTTTTAAATTAACAGTATGTTATAACCCATTTTATACATTAAAAGTCTGTAGAAATTACTTCTGTGCTTCTTAATATTCCGTATATGACTGTGTCATATTTTATGTAAGTAATTCTCTCTTGTTAGGCTTGTTGATTATCTCCTGGTTTTGTCAGTATAAATAATACTGAAGTGCATATTTTAGTAAATTCTTGGTTGCACTTCTGATTACTGTTTTCAGATATATGTCTGTATATGGGGTTATAGATTAAAGAAACTAAGCCCTCTATGCTTTAAAATAATGGTTTTCAACCTCATAATTAAAATTGGATGAAATTTCTTTTAAAAATCTTAGAGCAGTGATTTTTAAAGTGCCCTGTGACATCTCCTTTGGGGTTGCTATTGAGAGGGGAGAGTTACACACTGAAGGTGGCTTTTCTTAAATGCTGTTTCTTTTTTATTTTTTTTGCTTATACCAGGTGAAACTTGTTTTCTTTTGAGGCAAGATCTTGCTCTGTCATTGAGGGTGGAGTGCAGTGGTACGATCATAGCTCCCTGCAGGCTTGAACTCCTTGGTTCAAGTGATTCTCCTGCCTTAGCCTCCCTAGTAGCTGGGACTACAGGTGTGCACCACCATGTCCCACTGTTTTTGTTTTTTGTTTTTTTCAATTTTCTTTTAGAGACAGGGTCTCTAAAAGACGCTGTGTTTTTTAGTTCCAAGGATGCTTTTCAAAATATCGAGTTTCACAAAAAATAAAGTCAAGATATGTTGCTTCATGTAGCTAATGTTTTTGTTCCATTTTATAATAAAATGTAAATATTAAATTCTCGTATAACTCATTAGAGAACCACAAATAAATGCATTTACTTAATAAATAATTTATTTTAAATTATATGACAACCCTATGATTAAATTTAATATTGTATTTTTTTTTTTTTTTGAGACAAAGTCTCACTCTGTCACCCAGGCTGGAGTGCAGTGGCTGTGATCTCGGCTCACTGCAACATCTGCCTCCAAGGTTCAAGTGATTCTTCTGCCTCAGCCTCTTGAGTAGCTGGGATTACAGATGTGTGCCACCATGCCTGGCTAATTCTTTTATGTTTAGTAGATATGGGGTTTCACCATGTTGGCCAGGCTAGTCTCGAACTCCTGACCTCAAGTGATCCACCCACCTTGGTGAGGACACAGAGCCAAACCATATCAAATATCATTAAAAAGAAACTGTGGCATGGGATAGTTTAGGAATTTTTTAAAAATCAGGTGAAGAATATTTTGTTGACTTGTCATCATAATTTTTATTTACAAAGATATGGAAAAATATTTAGATATTGGTGCAAGTATAGAAAGAACACTATTCTACCTATTTCCAAAGGGCTTGGGTATCACATGGAGCCAGGGCTTCAGAGAAGAGAGAATGTCTGTATTAGAGAGAGACTATTTTGCAGTATTCTTGGCAACTTGATAGGGACTTGCAGAAAACTGCAGTGTGACTCTTACCTATAAATCCTATCTCCACGCTCTAAACTCAGTCAAGTCTCAAGTTCATGATTGCTTACCTCCGAGTTTTATGTTATTTTTAACACAAGAATGGTCTGAGTTCATGCGGAGGTTGACTGATGTAGGGTAGAGGCTACCCTGGAATAAGCTAGCATCCGAGAGGAATGAAACTCCATTGGTAATGACAAGTAGCCCGACTCTTGGCCAAGAGTTAAGTTGGGTCAGGAACTTTGAACTGACTGCTGAATTGGGGGACATTCAGGGCAATTGTACATGTATTGCAAGGGACAGGGAGGCTCCAGGTGACAGCTTGGTTACATGATTTTTTTTCAAGAGCAATGTACAGGAAGCACAGGCCTTACTTTTTATTGTTGTATGGAGCAGAGTCCCAGAAGGACTGGCTATGGAGTGCTAAATAAAATCCCTGTGAATGCACACCGGGTTCTCTGAAAATACAAGCTTCTAGACATCTCTGGGTTAAGGTGTAGTCCATTTCGCTTTGCTATCAGATTACACATAAGTTATTGAGCAATAAAAGGAAGAATGTCTTGTTCTTTATTCATATGTTCTAAATCTGGTAGGCCATCGAACTGTACTTTAATAAGAATAGGGGAAGGACAGGTATACGAGTGTTGGACTTGTTCCATATTGTCCCATTTGGTAGAACAGGGCCAAAAAGTAGTCTCTTTTTTTCTGATCATTAGAGGTATTTAAGAGCAGAAACAAAGTTCGGTGGGGATAAAATAGAGAACACTGAAATGGTAAAACCACAATAATATTGATAAATAGGATAGTTATATTAGATAAATACATGTTCCACGAGTCTGGAAATTGTTAGTGTCAAGTTACACTATGTATTAAGGCACCTTAACATATTGTGGCACTGACTTTTAGGCACATATATTTGTATATCTTTCTAATTTTTTTCAAAAGTGGATTTTTCTGCCATTTATATTTGCCATCGTATAAATAAAATTTTAATGTTTTGATGTTCAACAGCCATTTTATACTAATAGGAGCTCTAACTGTGACAATCAAATAAATTAATGTTTTTATACATGTCTTTATCGGACTTAAATCTGTGTTCACACCAGATAACAACTCAAGACTGTGACTATGCTATTGGCTATGAGGAGTGTTGCTTTAATTGCAGCGAAGTTAATCTGTAGAATTTAACAATTATGTTGCCATCTATCTTAAGGGTTTATAACTCTGGTATAGAATAAGCAAATAGCATAAAACACTTGTACCTGTGTGTACTCCTCAGAGTTTTATTGGTAATAAAAAAAAAAAAAAACCACCCATGCTCACTTTTGTGCTTGGGAACAGAATCTGTTTCTAACCTTTGCTATTAACAGGAAGTGGGAGAGGTGAAATGAGCCCTGGTTTTGTGGCCGGGCCAGAGCACTCTGTGTTCCTGAGAGTGGTATTCAGGTTTCATGTCTGTCTAGCTTCTTGCTCCTTTGAATAGCTGGCCTTTGAAGTGCTAAAAACATAGATTGGTAATGAGCAATGTAAAGTAAAGAGTGGGAAAATATTTGGAAAATTCAAGCTCTGAGAATAGCCTGTCTGGGATGATTTGGCTCAGGCTGTGTTGTAACTGTGTTTTTCTTTCCCAGGTAAATTGTGAAGTTTTATGAATATAATAGTATAAATTTCCTCTATAAGAATAATTGAAAAATCTCAACTTCACTTGCGTTTTTGGTAGAACGATTGCTATATTTAGTTTAAAATTTTAGGGTGGCAGGCCGGGCGCAATGGCTCACGCCTGTAATCCCAGCACTTTGGGAGGCCAAGGTGGGCGGATCACTAGGTTAGGAGATCGAGACCATCCTGGCTAACATGGTGAAACTCCATCTCTACTAAAAATACAAAAAATTAGCCGGGCATGGTGGCGGGCACCTGTAGTCCCAGCTACTCGGGAGGCTGAGGGGAGAATGGCGTGAACCCGGGAAGTGGAGCTTGCAGTGAGCCAAGATCGCACCACTGCACTCCAGCCTGGGCAACAGAGCGAGACTCTGTCTCAAAAAAAAAAAAAAAATTTAGGGTGGCACTAACTGTCTAGTCTTTTAAAAAGATAATCTATGCCTTGAAGTGCCATTTTTATTTTTGTAATTACAAATGGGTATCAGAAGAATGGAATCTAATATGAAGTTGAGGTCATATATTAAATCTAACACCTTTGAATAAAAGTAGACCTTTTGTTCCATTGCATGTTATTATTGAGGGGCCCCCATTATAATACAACAGTGGCCTGTTTTAGAAGATATTCTCTATCAGAAAAACACCATAATTTAAAAAGACATATTTCCACCAAAGTCACATTCTAAAGTATATACAGAAGGACATGGAATAACTGCATATAGACTTAGTGTATCATGTCCCCATTCTTCCAAGAAAATAGGCAAATTTTGTTAAACAGCCCCAAAGGTAAATATGAATATTTTTATATTTTTAGAAAGGTTTGAATTTTAAAAGACAATCTTAGTTCTAGTATGTTTATCTCTTGCCTTGGAGGCAATTCTTAAAACTATAAAACTTGAGTTGTGACTGTCAGAATCCAACACTTATATGTTTATTTGGAGGACATAATTTTAAAATACTGATCTTTTAGATAAAGACAAATCTATCTAATTTGTTATATTATGTTACAGTAATAGTTTAATATTGTAGTGCATGATATTAGACTTGAAATGCTAGAAATCACTGGAATGTATAGCCAGTGAAGCCTGGGTTGATTTTTGATATTTTTGGATTATATAGTACCAAATTATAATCCCATATTCTATATTCAGATCTCTGAAAAAAGTGGCCTTTCATTGATCAAAATATATTTATATAAAACATTTTAATGAAGAATACCTATTTATAAAATATCCAGAGGAAATATATGCAGATGTAAAATTGAGCCCAATAAATCCTTGTGTTTTCATAGGTATGAAAGTTACAATAAATAATGGCAATTAGATATTGTGTGTGTCAGAAAATCAATTTTTCTCCCAAATCAATCCCTCTCTTTCTTTCTGTTTCTGTATCTCTTTCATAGACACAATGTAAACACCTATGCATATGTGCTTATATCTGTTTTAGTTGACTTCTTTCTTGAGACTTTAAATCCTGAAATGTTTTACACTGCATGTACAGCTAAGATTAAAGTCTTCTTTTTAACAGTACACTTTTTATAATGCCTTGAACTTGTTTCTCTTTGGCAGAGGAAAACAGCCTCATGCACCTGGACAAACAAAGGTGTTCCTTCAAAAACAGACTTTCAGAATCATTAATTCTGGTTTAGAAATAATTATGAAGGTTAAGTGGACTCTCATGCGTAAGATTTTAGAGCTGGTGAGTGGCTGATCTGTGCTTTACTTCCCCTTGTTTTCATCCTTCTTATACCACCGGTATTCCCGTGCCTCCTCTTAACAGTTTTGTTCCCTCTGTAGCAAGTGAGCCAGAGACAGTGCTTCAGCTTCCTATAGCCTCCTGGTGGTATGCAGGGACAGCTGGCTGAGATCATATGCACTTCTACCCAAACATATCCCAAGGTAAGGCTACAGGTAGTAAAGGTGTGACCAGAAGGTAGATTTAAAAAAAAATTATTTAGGTCCTGGAAATATAGAAAGAGCAGATAGTGCCTATAGTAATAACCAAGTGAGCAATAACTAGGGTGTGAGTGGAGTTACTGTATTTAGTCTAAGAATGGAGAAATAGCAGTGTTCGGTGAAGTGGAATTTGGTGAGGCATATACAAACCAGAGGTAGAAAGTAGTGGATTTTTGCAGTTTCATGCATAACCGTAAGTGCAGTATTAAAAAAATACATATTGCGAAAGTAAAACTTTTAAAGGATACTTCTCAGCTTGAAATTCTTAATACATGGTAGTAATCATATTAGTTCTTGCTGTAAAATAAGGTGGCTATAAAATAAGTTAGTCAATTTTGAGTTGTGAGTTGAAAAGGAAAAAGTAGTGATGAATGGAGACATGAGCTAGATAAAAGCATTTGGAGAGCGGATAATTTACATCAGTAGGCCTCTCAACTGTTCTTTACCTCCCCCCTGCCCTCTTTCAATTACTTCCCTTAGATCACAAGTTTCTGTTTTAGTAGAAAAATTTTTCTATAGATACAAATAGATGTAAGGGAGCATAAATGAATTCCTGATTACTCTGTAAGCTAAGAATTTAAACATATGTTCAGGATTGTATTTTTATAAAAATTTTTATTGCAAATTATTAATATAGATTCACAGATGAATAAAAAATGATGCGGTCCTATTTATGTAAAGCAAAACAAATATTTGGTAGGTGGTGTAGAATGATGTTTACACGTGCCTTATGGATGATTTATGTTGGAACTGCTAGGCATACGTGTCAGAATATCTACTTACCAGAAAATCATAGAAAAATATGCAAGTTTATATCACTCACACTGTGGAGAAAACCAGTCAGTAACAAACTGTTAAGTCTTAACAGTGATTATAATATTGAAAAGAACAATATCAACAGTAGAACAACCGTATCAAGACAGTGGATCATGAAGCAATGACTATAGGATTCCCTCCTAAATTTTGTTCATTGTAAAACACCCACATTGTGTTCTGTCTCTGTGCACAGCACAACAAACTCACTTCAAAGCCAAATGAGGACTTGGCATACTCAGGAAATTCTAGTAATGAGATGCTCTTAGTTTTACTGTTACAGTATGTAGCACTTCATCTTAGGCAAATATGACGGTCTGTGGAATCCTGTGCCATTCATTTGAAAGAACTGACAAAAGAACATGTTTTTAGATAAACTTGAATTTGCAGGAACACACATGGGTTGCCAAAAATATCCATTTAGAGTGTTTAAAAGAGGCACACGCCTGGATTGGCCTCGGTGACCAATAACGTCTGGTGGTAATGCGTGTTTTTTGGAGTAGTCTTTAATTACTAAACAAGGTGGTGACATACATAAAGCCAGTGGGTGTTTTTTCCACCGGAAGATGGGTGCTAAAGAAACTGAGCGATTTTATTTTTTTCATCATATAATATTTCTGATGGTCTTGCCTCCTTCAAGTCTCAACATGTGTCTCTTTAAAGAGAATATTTCACCTTTCAAAATGAAGTCTCATAATGACTCACCTTAAATGTTTATTGTTTTCTTGCCATAAGGAACTTTGTGACTTGTAAATATGAATTTATATATGCATTTTTGTATGAATAAATACATTCATGAAATTGATATTTAAAAAGAGCTAGCACTTAAGTTAGGCCAGACATTTTTCTAAGCACTTTACAGATACTAATTTTCTAATCCTTTCAACAGCCCTGAAAAGTGACTTTCATATTTAGGATTGAATATAAACTCATTCTAAGATTGTCTATAACCTATTTCTGTGTTGCTTAGCATAGTTCTATTTAAGAGAACTAAGACAAACATATAGAAATATGATGATGACAATGATGATATTATATTACTTTCCCAAGTGTCTGGCACTATGCTTATTTCACCAAGCATTTGTAGAGAAGTGGCAGAATATGATGATTATGAGCCTCAATTCTGGAACGAGACTAACCTGGTTTTAAATCCTGGCTGTGCTTCTTACAGGTTGTGTGATTTGTGGTAAGTTACTTAAATTGTCTGTGCTTCAGTTTCTTCATTTGTTAAATGTGTATGACACCTATTTCATAGAATTGTTATACAGATTACGTTAATTACTGAAAAATTATTTCGAGCTCTTAGAATAGGGACTGGCACATATTCAATACAAAATAAGTAATAAAATACAGAAGTATGTATTTGAATATTCAAGACTTCTTGGAAGGAAAATACTTAATGCTGTTGAGGAGAATTTTAAGCAATTAGAATGGCAACTAGAAGAGATTTTGTAACAAACTATAGTGGATTATCTCACATATTTATCCCTCATTCAGGCAACTAGACATCTGAGTTCTCTGCTTGTTACTAGAGCTCATGGTTGCTGGCTCCGAATGAGAACTGAAAATGAAAATTTTCAGTTTGTGAAAAACATCTGGAGCTTTTAGTTGACTACAAGCTTAATATGAGCCAACTGTATGTTGCAACTGCTTAAAAGAGAAAAAAAGAATAAAAAACCCTGAAGAATTCCTTAGGCATTATAAATAGAAATAAGAGTGTCCACATCATGGGAAGTAATATAGTTGACGTACTTCACACTGGCCGGATCACGGTTGGAATACCATGTTCCGTCCAAGACACCATAATTTTAGGAAAGACTTGGACAAACTGGAGTGCCAGAAGTCTGGAAATATGAGAAATGGAGGAAGTGGGACTGTATAGTGTAGAGAAGACTAATAGGAACTAAAACACTTGTCTCCAACTATTTATAAGGTTGTCATATAGAAAAATGGACACGCTTATATATTGCCCTAGAAAACAAAGAGTAGAATCAATATAATGAAAGTACCATGTACATTTTTACTCAGTATTAAGGGTGAAAACTAATGGGTACCAATGCTGAGTCTTGCAGCAATCATATAAGAATTCCTGTATATGGCCGAAGCTTACATTCAGTTACATTCACTAAAATAAGATTTTTGCATTCATATCCTCATTGGGCTTGGGCAGTAAAGGAATTAAATCCCCCAAAAGTTCATTAAAATTTTAGGGCTGTTCTATGATTGCATGGATGGTTAAAATTAGACCTGATGGCACTATTGGTTATTCTAAGAAAGGAGCTAAAAGTCTATATAATTGGTTTACTTTTTATTCAGTCTAGCTTTGAAATCTTAAGAATGGATCAAGGAACATTGGATGAAGAAGGGACACAGGGTAATGTTATTTTCCCAAATTTCAGAAATTCTTCTAATTTAGGTTCAGCAGGTAATTAAGAATGATTTCATGCATGTCAGCAAAAATAGTTTGATACAGGACTCATTGAATATTGTATTGTGTTGGGAACTGATCAGAGAAAACCATGGTGTTTGTCCGTGAACTCTCGTTGCTTTTTATCTAAGAGGGGTTGAAATGTTGTGTGCTTTTGAATTTTATCATGGACAATACTTGAGATTTGTACCAGTACACTAAGGGTTATTTTTAAGGATTGAGTAAAATGGAAGTGTATTAATGGGAAATAGAATAGAAGATAGCTATAGTATGACCTTGGAAACTGACTTTACGTTTTACAGGCATGTTTTTCTTTCCATATTTCATTCTTGTATCTTGAAATAAGCTGTACTTATGGTTAGGTATATGCTACATCTTAGAATTCCTTTAAATTCATCTTGTCAAAATATCAGCCATTCTGTATGAATATTACCAAGTTTAAGACATTGGTTTATGTTCAATTTCAGCAGTTTGTATAACTGATTTGAAAAAGCAATAAATAGGCTTCATAATTTTATATTTTTTATAGGAAACAGGTAATTTAATACATTTAATACATTAATACATTTATAATGTATGTAGTTTTTCATAAGGTAGACTATGTAAAAAGTAAAGAAGATGATCTAAATCCAGAATTAAAAGGCACAGTCACATTTTTTTTCTTTTGCAGCATTGGATAGTATCAGTTTGTTATAATCTAGAATATATTATAGTAATCCCACATCGTTCAAGTCAGTAATGAATTTATTTGAATCAAAAGTGGATACATTTAAGGAATTGTTTCTATACATCCAATTAGGTAATTCTGGTTGGCTAAATTGAGAGCTGGTCATAATCCCAAAAGACACAATTCTGAATGTCATAATTCTGAATGTTAAAATCCCAGAAGAGTAAAATCTCTAAAGTCTAAAATCCAGAAAATCACAATCCCCAAAACATCAAAATCCTGAAAATGTAATTCTGGAAAAAATTAAAATAGTAGTAGTAGTAGTAGTAGTAGTATTTTTGAGACGGAGTCTCGCTCTGTCGCCCAGGCTGGAGTGAAGAGGTGCGATCTCCACTCACTGCAAGCTCCACCTCCCGGGTTCATGCTATCCTCCTACCTCAGCCTCCCAAGCAGCTGCGACTACAGGCGCCCGCCACCACGCCCGGCTAATTTTTTTGTATTTTTAGTAGAGACAGGGTTTCACCGTGTTTGCCAGGATGGTCTCAATCTCCTGACCCCGTGATCCGCCCGTCTCAGCCTCCCAAAGTGCTGGGATTACAGGAATGAGCCACCATGCCCGGCCTAAAATATTATTTTAAAGATATTTATTTATATTTTAAAAAGAGGATTTAGTTAAGAAATGTAAAAACAGAATATAGGCCACTTTACACAACAAAATATGCAATAACATACATGCTTTTGCACATATAAACACTCAAGTATGCTAATGACAGTCATACTGGTATAATAGTTATGACAAGATGAACTGTCCTTATAAAGAAGTAGGTCAAAAAAGGACAATGTATAAATGCGTACCACTATGATTGATAGTTGTGTGCAACAGCTTTCTAACTTTGGTCATCTGAAATAATATAATGAGCAACCTAAGTCTTTTGACAAGATCCATCAAAAACTGTGATAGGTTACCAACATATATGTAGTCACCCAAAGAGCTGAGATCTCAAGAAATTTTATATTTCACAAACGCAAATGTACAAAAGAACATCTCTTCATTTATTGAGAAAATTTCAATGTTTTTACATACGTACACAACGCTTAACACAAAGTAAACATAGTTCACTTTTGTGAACTCGAATTTGCAAAAAATGCATAAAACAGAACTCTCAAAGTCTCTATACAGTTTATACCTCCAGTAATGGAAACGATGTGAAGATGAAATACATAACATAGTGAATTGCTTTACGGGGTTTCTAGGTATTCCTCAATCCTGTAGAGTTGACATCTACAATTAAGCCCATACGTTCTATTGATAAGTAGAGGTCAGAAAAATAGCATACGTGGGTTTGGCTTCTGTTTTCCTTCTTTTTTTCTTCAGTTATTCTTTTGACTGTGTTTTCTTATTATTAACCCTTGCCTCAAATTGTTCCCTGGCAGAGTGCTGCAGGCTACAGCCCTTTTTCAAATGGTGAAAAATTTGAGAGAATAGTGGTATGAAGAACATTTTGAATGCAAGGCTGTTTAGTTGTGAATATTGCATTGATCACATCTGTGTTTCTGAAGCTCTGTGACTTGCTCTCCTAAGCCTAGAGCAATCTTCACTGAACTAACTCTGTGGGGTAAAGAAATGGTTCTAAGTAATAATAATAGGCTCACTTTAACTTAGAAGGTAGATATTGTTGAATGACTTTAGTTAGCATCTGCTGCATTCAAAACATGCTGGGAGGTGAGGGATTATGAAAGAGAAAGTTGAAATACACAGATTTGGACAATAGAAAAAGTATGTTTAATTTTTTCTAGTTATTGTTGATGTTTTATTTTTTACCTTCATCATTTCAGTTTCTTATTTTGTTTCAGATACGGAAACATCAAATCCATGTTCCATACATCTTAGACACTGATTTTTTTTTATGTCATTTTGACATCCCTCCAGCACCCAAATGCCAACATCTGCTACATTTTGCCACACGGTTGTAGGCTTGAACTCTGAAATGCCCCTAAATGTTTTTAAAATTTCTTTGTGTATGTTTTCAAAATAACCTTCCTTTGAGTTCTCAGTTTTATGTGAACTGTAGTTAAACTCTTTTTTTTCCATGACTTGTAGCATATGGTATTTAACTGTTTGCCAGTATCGCTTTCTGAAATGAACATATTTGTACAAAGGCATTTTAAGAGAACAGTGCACTTAATCAGAGAAACTCCTTCAAGGTGACTCTACTGCTTAAACATGGTTTTAAAAAATTAAAATATTTATGGCTCAGCATTATTGTTTCATTGTCTATCAAAGTTAATAAAAATAACTGGCCTTTGAGAAAGAGTACACCTTTTAAATTTTTGAAGGCAAAATGATTTTTTTTAATTTTTCATCCAGAAGTATCTATCCCTAAAGGAAGAGAAACTTTCCTCAGAAAGGTATTTGTTTTAATCAAGGAAGTTTCTGCTGAGATTAATAACTTGATATCATCCCTTAGTTCTTGATAAACATCATACCTTAAATGAGTCTCCTGTTTTTTAACTAGTTTTTCTTTTGTCTGAAACAAAATTGCCTCTTTTGTTTTAGAGATGAATTACTCAATTTTTAATTGTTTTGGGGGCAGGGTGCATTATTTTCCTATTGAAGAGCAAAATGTAAAACACTGCCCTGAAAGGAATATTTGCAAAACCATGAAAGTGAGCAAAGTTGAGATGGGCTACTCTATAGAAATTTTGCATTTTATTCTAAAATACTGTATTTTGCCATGATTTGTTCCCTGGTGTGTATAGAAGCATTGGCTGCAGCCTGAATTCCTGACCCCTTCAGTTCTCCACTTTTAGTGTATATAAACACAATTTCACTGAGCTTGGAAGAATCATGTTGTAGTGAAGGTAATATTATTGGCCTCTTTCTTTTGTTGCTTTGCTGCTTTGTGGAGAGGGATAAGTTTATTGTAAAAGCTTCTTTAAATCCATGTTCTTATACAGGGCTACAGATATCTTACCCGTCAGTTCCAGGCAAGTCACCCTTTCTGGGCTGCAGTTAGCCACAATAGTTAAATATTCTGGTTTTTTGGAAGATTTTTAAAAAGTCTCTATTCTATCCACCTAGTTCTGAGAGAGTATTTCCCTCAGTTTGTCTCATTTGTGGGAAGAAATATTATCTGCCCATCTTTATTACTACCCCAATATCAAGTTTACATATTTATGTGTTTGCCATTCTATAATTACATCTGAAACAGGTTGATTATCTATTTTCAAAATAAAAGATACAGAATGAAATAAGGCTATAGGGAGAATGAATGAGCCAAAAAGAAAAAAAAGGTTTTGCATATTTTAATTTCTGAAAAGTTTCTCCAGTAGGTTTATCAGATGATTTTTGTTGTTGTTCTCTACAGAAATGTTGTTCTGCCATGTATGTTCATGAGGGAAAAAAGTTCTCATCCTTTGAGAGTATGAGGATTGTATACACGATGTATATAATGTTGGAGAAAAAGGTTTTCATTAGTTTCATGACGTTAGTTTCCTTAGCTGCCTTTCTGAGAATGGTCCTTATGTTTAAGATGGGGGCATTTAAGTTATTGTCAGGATAAAATTCAATCGAAAGAATTAAGTGTTAGGAAACTGTGCCTTGCCTGTCAAATAGTGACTAGTCAGGAAAACCCACACACACACACACACACACACACACACACACACACACGCATGCACAAATGCATGCACACATTCCTCACTGCTATTTTGACGTATATGTACCTATAGTATGTCTAAATTTTTCATGGTATTAGATTATACTTCAATTATTTGAAATTAATTTAAAGAACAGAAACTAAGAGGAATCATAGAATCAAAGATAACTATGCGCCTTATCTCCTCAATTGTGTATAAACGTTTTGAAAGAAAATATGTTCATTTAATAGTTTAATAACACATTTTGCAGTTGTTGTAAGGTTCGTAAGTTTTTGTTTGCTGAGTATTAAGGCAAAATTTTTAAACAAATGAAATTAAGTGGCCTGGTGACCTGGCTTCAAGTATTAATCTGTAAGCACTTTTAAAATGCATGCCTAGCAGCATGGTTTCTTTTTTTACAAATCTTTTGCAAAGAGCAGTGATAATGTGCCAATGATAATGAAATATTTGAACAAGAAAAGATGTTTTTATTTATGGAGAAACAAGTAAAGGCCCTAAGGTGGTTAAATGATTGCTTAAAGTCACACAGAAGTGGCATGGCTCTGATTTCCCAGTTTACCAGATACTTAGATACTCTTTTCAATGATGGAAAAGCAAATAGTAAATAATTTACTTTCTAGATATTGTTGAATTCTTACTATGTTTCCGGGCTTCTATGAGATGCTGGAAAATTTCTTAAAAGTGAAGAGGGTGAAATGGGGAGGTGTTAGTCAAAGGGTATACAGTTTTGGTTATGCAAGATGAGTAAGTTCTAAAGATCTGTGTAGTATATTGCCTACAGTTAACAGTACATACTCTGTTGTAGACTTAAAAAGAGGGTAGATTTTATGTTGTGTTCTTATCACAAAAAAAGGTGGGAGGAAACTTCTGGAGGTGATGGATAGGTTTATGGCACAGATTGTGGTGATGGTTTCACAAGTATATGCTTATCTCCAAACTCATCAAGTTGTATATATTTAATATGTATAGCTTTTTGCATGTCGATCATACCTTAATAAAATAGGTCAAAAAAAGAGGAAGAGCTTCAATTATTTTTCTCTTCATTCCTTTTTCCATACCTTCATAAAAATTCAGAGTGCAAATTTCTTAGTTTATTTCACCTACTTTCTGAGCAATATTTTTTAAAACCTGTGTTACATTTCAAAAGCAATATTCAATTTATTATGGCATTGACTAGAATAACTTGTTCTTGAAACTTAGGTAAACGGTTATGAAGTAATCAAAATGTATCTTTCAGTATGCTTTTTTTTTGTACTGGAGTAGAAAACCCAACTAAAAATGATATACATTTTAATAGCCAAAGTATATTATCTCACAGATGGAAGTCTAGAAGGTCTTAAGGGTGACTCCATCAAGGAGTTCTGGCTCCATTTTCCCAGGAATTCTCTTGATTTTGCCCTCCTCTAAATGAAGCAATGTAATTGAAGCACTTCTGAACCTCATATTCAACTATAACAATGAATAGATGAAGAGTGAGGAAGAATTTTCCCAGCAGCCTCCAAAAATCCTCCTTTTATTAACCTGACTAATCTTTTTTTGAACTATTCCCTTCAAAGAGCAGTGGGATCACTGTATAACCAAACTTTGGTGGGACACAGCAGACCTGTGACACTGGCTCACATGGGAGAGGAGTAAAACACCCCAGGAAGGGAGAAAGATTATAGACAGCTCACCCTGCCCCTTAGAAAAACTGGAGACTATGTGTTCCTGAAATGAAACAAGACAAGTGTTCATTGCACTCTGAGAATACATTATGATGTAGAAAAAAATTTGAGATCTATAGGCTATGAAAGTGGCACACAGGCTTGGAAATTACAGCAATTAGTGGTAATGTATTATCTTGGGTACTGCTTGGGGTCTCTATATGTAAGATGACTTTAAATATATGAAAAATTTGACAAACATTGACACTACTCTCTCAAGGAAGCTGTGCATTTCCCATTTATTTTGTCTGCAATTTGGTTTTTAATAAATTCAAGACTCAAGTTAACTTTTAATAAATACTGTACATATTTTACTATCAGAATTTTAAGAACAGCTTACTTTTTTAAAAAAAATACACAAGATGTAATTTTAGTAAGGTTAGGAAGAGCATGTACTGCTGGAAGGATAGTTCTGTAACTACATAGACAAAATATATGTCTTCTCTGTCACAATTTTGCCTTCAGATTCATTGTTTGTAGAACGTTTCTTAAGGCTTCACAGATATTGTAATTTCTCATAGATGGATTGTGGAGAGAGATCATGTGTAGATAAAATTCCTACATGGTCCCAGTGTTTTAAGTATAGTAGTCTTCTGCCACTCTAATATCGAATAAGAAGTGCTAGTGGAAAAACTGGGTGATCAATTACTTATTTCCACTCTGAGATCAGGTCTCATTTACCTTGAATTTGATTTGTTCTTCCTCAGACTCAGTGTTTCTGATGCAGGTGGTGTTAGGCTCCCACATTGTTAAAATAATGGGCAACATTGGTATTCTTTTAAAATACCATTAACATGCTTTATCTTTGTTCATTTGTCAAATCAAGACTTTACTATTGAAGGTGACTTTTTTTTTTCCTGCGTTTCAGCTGAGTTTCTCTTACAATAGTCTTGACTGCTGCCTGTTTTTGCTCATGACTACTGATTGCCTGTACCCTAAATCCTCTCTGGACCAGGATGGGAACATACATTTGCAATGTTGGAAACTTGGAGTTCGTTTTCATTGAAATTCTATAGGGGCTTTGAATTTGTGTGGGGTGTTCTGTGTATACAAAGTATAGAAAAAACCTCTATTGCTATCTATCTTCATTTAAGGGGAGAGCCAGGGAGGCTGTTTAGAATTAAATGTTTTTAGAGAGTGTTTGCTAGCTTTTAGTAACTCCTAGACCTGGTAAGGATCAGGACCAGGCAGGTGTGAGGACTATACCTGTTAACAAAAGCAGCCCTGATCCCTGTGCTGAGAGGGAGTATAGTGTAGTGGCAGGGACAGGGAAAGCAGATACATATAAAATCATATGACATGTAAGAAGGGGAAACTACATGGTGCTGAGAAGGAACTATATTTATTTCATGAAATGCTGACTGAGCTAAGATCTAGGGAGAAATCAGAAATTAAACTCCCACAATATCATGAAGAATAGACTTGAAAACAGTATGAGCCTTGGCTTTCCCTTATTTGAGTCAATATGCTGTTTGTATAGAGTGGGATTTATTCCATTGGGATCATATTTTTTCAGATACTAAAGAGTAACTTTTAGTTTGGGAAGAGCAAAATGTCTCCAATTATCCCAAGGATTAAAAACTTTAAAGCAACTTTTCATGCATATTAATGTGAAAAAGAATCCACTTAGAAAGAAATGAGGGTTCCACATTGAAAGACACTTTAGCATTTATTACATTGTGTATTGTTGAAGTAAGACTTCAGGTATTCATTTGATTTTAAAATATGTATGGAGCACCTACTACATAGTAAGCATTTTCCTGAGTGCTGGAGCACAGCAGCAAATGAAGCAGAAATGTCCTGGGGGGCCTTGAACTTGGAGGTACTTCCCATTTCTCACTCTGTCATAGGGAATCCCCACTGCATTCCTTGTTACTGTAGAGTCAACTGTGAGATTCTTGGTCGTGGAACATTTTCATTCCATTACTAACATCAGTTATCTCTGACTAGCATTTGTATTCAGGTCGATTAAAAATATCCCTCTGCTGTTGAATGAAATCTTAGAATCTTAATTCTTCTACGTCATTCAATAGAATTTAGGCTTGTCTTCCAGATTAAAAAAAAAATCATCTAAGGTGCAGTATGTACTGAAATAGTGAACCTGGAACAACCCCATATTCCATTGATATTCTTTTTTTTTCCTGGTTATACAACTGCTGGAACAATAGTGTAACAATGTCAAAGAAAATTTGTCTGGGAGGTAGGAAGATTGGTGATAGGAAAAGTACTATTATTATGGACAAGCTCTAGATTTGGGAGTCATAAGATTTGAGTATGGTTCCTGGATCTAATTCCTGGTAGTAAGGAGGCCATGCGTAAGTTGCTTACCTTGACCAATCTATTTTCTACTTTTCTAAAATGGTAATTCTATTTGCTCTGCTTAACTCACAGCTCTTGTAAGGATCACATGAGAAATGCTCAGTTGTTTTTATACTGTCATACAGGCACAAAGCTAGGGGTGATTAAATTTTAGACCGCAAGTGTGGACTAACCGTTATTAGTACAACATAGTGTCAGAGCTGGGCAAGCAATTTAAATAAGGGAAACTGGACTTTGTTCTCCCCATCCCACCCCTGCTTTTTTGTTTTGTTTTGTTTTTTTGTGTTTCTTGTGTTGCATTACACGGGCAAGATTGAGATTTTTGGTGTGGGAGGGGTTTTTCTGGTGTCCCTCAAATTCAATTACGTAGGTAAAGGTGGAATTGATCCTTGTTACTCAAAGTAAGACTTGTCAACAAACTCAGCATTACCTGGGAGCTGCTAGAAATGCAGGGTCTCAGGTTCCACTCCAGATGACTGGATCAAAATCTGCATTTTAACGAAATCCCCACGTTCATTGTATGCAGATTTTCCTAAACAGAGAAGTTGACAGATTTCTAAAACTACCCTGATCATTCCAAAAGACTCTTTAGGAAGTTACAGCTTCAATGACAGCAGCTGCGAGATGTTTTAGCACCACCTGGGAGAACGGGGGATTGGGGCTATACTAAAAACAAAACAAAACAAAAAAAACTATGCTGCTTTCTGTTCCCAAGGAACCATTTTAGGGGCGAAAGGTTCATATTCCATTATCAGTCCCCTGAGCCCACCAGTGTTCAAAAATGTTTTTTTCCCAAGACTTTTATGGCACTTAAGTCAGACTGCTCCTATTGGAATAACAGACCAAAAATGACTGACAGTTATAGTGTCTGGGATTAGGGAGAAAAATATTTAGTGAGAGGAACTGGGAGTTTATCAGGAGACGTGAATGATTTCATCTCCAGGATTCTGGTTTTTAGTCACCTTTGCTCTCTGAGGGAAGTGAATAAGGGCTGCCTTACTCTGCCAGTTCCCAGTTCCAGGAAATGTACATTCTCAAGAGATCAGGTGGTTTTATAAAATATAGTCTTTTTCTCTTGTAGAGGGGAATTGAGAGCAAGGGAGGCTTAAATCCTTAATAAAGATCATGTGCATATTTGAAAATTGGGCATAGTTCTTCAGACACCGAAACCTTTTACATGTAATTGCAAATTAGCCCTCACTTCCAGTCATGGCAAGGTTTAGGATTAAATGATATTGAACTAGCTTTCCCCGTAGAACATTGCTTTTCTTTGCAGGATGATAAAGCTAATTTTCAATCATACCTCCTCTACAGTTTTAATAATTGTGACTTTTCTTCTTTTTCCTCTTTTCTTTTTGCCTCCTGCCTGGAGTCCTGAGTAAAATTTAAGATTGTGTGTGTGTGTGTGTGTGTGTGTGTGTGTGTGTGCACTTGATGCTATCTGATTCCTTTGAGTATTGACTACACATCTGGACTGTGCTACTAAACAAAGTTGAGAGTGTTGGATGATGTGAAATAAATCAACTTTGAGACTAGAGATGAGTGGATGGCTCATGACAAAAATTTCAGGCTTTATTTTTCCAATTTTGCTATAAATTAGTTAAAAGTTTGTTATGGCCAGCATTTGGGAACCTGTGTTGCATCAGACTCAGCCTTCATTCAATTATTTAACATATATTGATCATATCCCTACTATGTGCTATTAGTATTATGGGTTAGGCCATTCTTGCATACCTAAGGTTGTGTAAATTATAAAGAAAAGAGGCATTTACCCATACCTGAGGCTGGGTAAATTATAAAGAAAAGAGGCTTAATTGGCTCACGGTTCTGCAGACTGTGCAAGCATGGTGCTGGCCTCTGCTCAGCTTCTGGGGAGGCCTCCAGGAGTTTTTACTCATGGCAGAAGGGAAGCAGGAGCAGGTGTGTCACATGGCGAGAAAGGGAGCAAAGTGAACACGGGGAGGGTGCCACACACTCGTAAACAACCAGATTTGGGGAGAACAAACTTACTCATATGAGAACAGCACCAAGCCATTCATGAGAAACCTGCCCCCATGATCTCATCACCTCTAATCAGGCCTGCCTCCAACATTGGGGATGACAATTCAACATGAGATTTAGACGGGTAAGATATCCAAACTTTATCAAGGACCGTAATGGAAATAGACTTGTACTCATACAGCTTACACTTTATCCTAGTAGACATGCCTTTGATTGCATAGCTTGAAAGGTTGAAATGAACTAAATTGAGGGTTGTTTATATTAAATAAAGCTATTTTCCCCCAATTTTAGCTAAACCTCTTTTTATGTAAAGAAAAAGGATTTTTTTTTCCAATAAGATTTACCAGTCAAAGCAGGAAATCATTTTGTTACAATTGTCTTACAAAGCAGCCCTGTGCGAGGCTGTTGCTAATGTTAAGACTTTTCTTGGGGGTCTCCGATAGCTGATTCTCTCTCGAGAAGGCTTCGTATTCTTGGATGTAGAGTGTTGCTAAAAAGAATTAGTTCCATTTTCTCCAGAGTGCTCTAAGTTATAGCTATTTATCTTTTAAGGAAGCGCCTAAGTACCCACAGGTGTTCAGCCCCCTAAAATTTCAATTTGTCTTCAGCACAGCCAGCTTTTCAGTGTTTACTATAAGGCTTTAACCACATGGTAATTCCTCCCTTAAAGAAGTCTGCTGTATATAATGTTAAGGCAGAGTTGTCAGGGCTGTTATGCTGTGTCCCAAGCCAAATACATTTCTCAGCATTCCAAGGTTATGCGAATACACAGAAATAATTATTTTCAGATGTTGACATTGCACTTAGTGATTTAGTAATATGAGAAAATATGGTACAAAAGTTATTCATCTAAAAAGCAATGCAAAATATAGTAGAGACAAATATGGTATGCATTCAGGCACATACTGTAAAGTAGAAATGTTGGAGTGATTTAGCTTTCTGTCATAATATCTTTATCACACAGGATATGGACTTGCTATGATGTGAGTTAGCATGTTTCCTCTGACACAACTAAAGTCCAGAGATGTGCCTTGCTTCTAGTCCAATAATCACTTTCAATCACTGAGCCAGACCCATGATTCGTGGATTCTCTTGTCACTTAAGATGTTGTCTTTTTTTTTTTTTTTGAGATGGAGTCTTGCTTTGTCTCCCAGGCTGAAGTGCAGTGGCATGATATTGGCTCACTGCAACCTCCACTTCCCAGGTTCAAGCGATTCTCCTGCCTCCACCTCCCAGGTTAAAGCGATTCTCCTGTCTCAGCCTCCTGAGTAGCTGGGACTATAGGCACGTACCACCACGCCTGGCTAATTTTTTTGTATTTTTAGTGAAGACGGGGTTTCACCATGTTGGTCAGGCTGGTCTCAAACTCCTGATCTCAGGTGATCCGCCTGCCTCACCCTTTCAGAGTGCTGGGATTACAGGTGTGAGTCACTGTGCCTGACCAATATGTTCCATTCTTAAGTCAGTTTTGAATGTTAAAAAATGAAATCTTTACAGTTTCAAAATATAATTTTTCTGTAATGATCCAGAAAATAACAATAGGACTTTTAAAAAGGGCTTTTCCTAGCTTTGCAAGAAAAGAGATAAGAGCAGAAAGGTTCACTTTTTGAAGAGACCAAGACTCACTCAGCTGGAAAGTTACTCTAAATTTACTTTTTCCTAACATTGATTTATGACATTCAGTATGAATTTTGTCTGTTTATATCCACATATCATGTAGTCAACGTAGAAAAGGGAAAAACCTGAATGAAGTTTTATTATACTCATTGATTCTTTATATTCATGAAAGGGGAAATTATCATTATTTCTTAATAGTCTTTAAATTTCTACGGTAGCATTTGAGGAAAATGAAATGAACTCCATTTGATATATGACCTATTGCACTTAAAAATATTCAGATCACTGGTTATTGCTGACTGCTTATAAGGCAAAATGTTTTGATTTTACTGTATTGTTCATGCTGCGAGCAAAATGGGTGTCTGCTAAGTTTTTATTTTAAAATGCATATTTCTGTCTTTACCTTGTAGCCTTGCAATGCGTAATTCAAAATGTTTGCAAAGTACAAGTTTATTGTATTGTTTGTCTGCTTCTTATTATAACTTTAAAAAGAAAATGGGACACCCTCCTCTCACCCCACCCTAGAGACAGATTTTCCATGACAGAATAGTTTTAAACATCAGGATATTGCATAAGTCAGTCTGGAAAAAATAGGAACAGACAGCTAGCACTATCTAGTAGAGCTTTGCTTTTGTGACAACATTTTTTGATTAAATAACTCTACATAAATGATAATTTCCCTACATAGTTTGATACCAATATCTAAGTTGATATCAACTTTCAAAATCCATAATTGTTTCTGTGTACATTCTTTCTGATTGTTTTTATTTGGGTACTGTATAAAAAATGATGAAAATGTAAAAGTCATTGTATGATATAAATCCAAAGACATCTAATTAAGCTCTGAGTCTAATGAGTGTGAGAGAAACCTGTTCAAGGGATGTTTCAAAGAGTTAACATTGTGATGGGGTATGAAAAAGTGATGGTGTGTAGGATATTGCCTTACTCCAGGTTTTACAAGGAATAGTTAGGATTTAATTTTTGGCCCCCAAAAGACTTAAATTTTAACGTAATTATAAGGAAAAAGAAATTGGTGGCATGGCTGCGTGATCCTATGGGTTGCTTGGGACTGAGTATAGTGAAAAGTTTGTGAAGTAGACGTTAATATTCAAAGCCCATTTCAGAAAAGTTGAAATCAGAGCAGTAAGCAAAATTATTCTCCAAGTCCCTTTTAATTTTATTTGCTCACTTAAGCCAAAAGAACTGGGATAGGCTGTATCTTTTTCACGTTACAATGATCAAACTACAGGGGCCAAGTGCAACTCTATTCGTATTTCTTTTCAAGGGCAAATCTATTTCTCAATAAGTCACATCACTTACATAACACTTCTTGAGTACTTGTTTACTACAGCCTGGACAAAGGGTATCAAGGAACAGTAGTAGGTTTACTTGGTGGTGGAGTCTGAGGAAAAATAAAACTATTTGTTAACAGCCAGTTGTTTACAAGGATCCTTATCTAGTTTGTGAAATCTTTATCCCTGTGGGATGAAGAGTGTGATCTAACTCATTGTGGAAGCTTAGCTTTCTTCCCTTTCTGCTCCTGGAGCTAGAGGTTTTCCATCAGAGATGGATATATTCTTTTGGGATTCCTTATCAATATGCCATGCCATTTTAGAATGACTTCACCTATCTCACCTTTGATTATTTATGAGTAAAAGGAGGGAGAAAACTACCCGTTTTGTGAAATTGTTTCTGACACATGAATAAAACATTATGTATCATACTAATAAATTATAATGAAATTGTATGCTAGAATTGGATCTAATTCCTTGAATTATTCAACAGTGAAGCTCAGTAAGTTCAAGGCACTACCACAAAGTACTGTTGGGAGTATAATGGATACATAAGAAGTAATACTGGTTAAAGGAAAATAGAACATAATTGAGAAAAATAAATTCTGCAAATATATAATTAAGTACCATGAAGCAATTAGAAACTGTGTTATAGTCCAGACTTGAAAGAGATTATTTCCTGAGGCAAAGGGAGCATTCATGGAGTAGAGTAGTCATTGAGTAGGATCCTTCGTGGAGCAGATAGTCATTGAGTGGGTTCTGAAGGGTGAGTGGAATTTGAACAGGGAGAGACCTGAGAAAGACGTAGTCGAAGGCAACATCATTAGTAGCAGAAGAGTGAAAAAAATATGGTATTGAAGAAGAATAGTGCAATTATGTAATGGGTCATAAAATGCATTAGATTGACAAGTTAATTCTCACTAAGAGCCAGGTACTTTGCTAAAATAAGCATTTTCATAAATTATTTAACCCTCACAGTAAACCTAAGAAGTAGAAATGTATGGATAAAGAATTTAGGACATGATACAACTAATATGTGGCAGCAGACGAACTTGAAACCAGGGACTGGGGTCTTGACCACTAATCTCTGTTCCCTGATGTTGGTATTTGGTACTACAGGGAAGGATGGATATTTCATTCTGTAAGCTGTGGTCACTCACAGGATGTTTTTGAGCAGAGTGAGCAATGTGTTCCTCCCAATTACTCTGTCTCATCTCACCCATCCCTCTCTTCAACCCTGCCTTTAAACTACCGAGAAAAACCATTTGGAATTACAGATCTGATCATATAGTGCATGTGCTTATGATCCTCCGGGGCCCACAGCATGCATTTCTTGTTTCTTCCCATGGTGTACAAGGCCTTGCCAATCTCTATAGCTTCATTTGTAACTACTTTCCTTTCTCTGAAATCTCCTTGCTGTCTTCTTCTGCTTTTCCTTAGGTTAGTGCCTCCTCCTGGATGACCCTTTTGCATTTCTGGATCCATCTATTCTGCTCTGCTTTTCTCATTTCTTGTGAAATATTGAACTGCTTATTAACCTTCTTCTTCATAAAAATTTGAAAATCTGTTTCCAGATTTGTAGTTCTACACCAAAATGGAATTCAGTCATTGACACTACCTATTCCATATTAAAATGGCTTTTAAAATTATGTATTTTTTACCCCAAATTTCCAGTGTGCGACCCATATTCATGACCTGTTTTGTCTATTAGTTAGGATAGGCTAAGCTATCTTGCAGTAACAACAACCACAAATATTGTAATGGCTTACAACAAAAAAGATTTCCCTCATGTTTGTGTAGATTGAAAGGAAGACTGCTTATCATAGTTACCTCTGAAGGAAGCTCCACTTGACATGTTCTTTCACAATCACATAGGAGAGGGAGAGCACATGGTAGTCACACGCTGGTTCTCAGCACTTCTGGCTGGTAGTGATGCATACCACTTGTTCCTGCATTTCACTGACCTCGCATGGCCTCACCAAATGTCAAGGAGACAGGGAAGCACCATCCTACCACGTGGCTGAAAGTGGGAGACGCACGGAAATACTTAGTTCACACCACTGCAATGGGTTAAAGATCTGAAATTGTAAGACAATCCTTTTGAAATTTATGTTCACTAGTAGTTTGTAATAGTGTCGAGTCAAATGTAGCAGTTTGGAAGTGAAAACTAAAACAATCCTAAAGAGGTGAGATTGTATCTTTTAAAATCATTATCTCAGTTGACAACTGAATATTGAAGCATATGCTTAAACTTAACACAATAAATGTAAGCATTTCATGGCCATGGCACAAAAATGTGTTAAAACTATATCGTTCATCCACTGACAGTGTTGAAGAACAAAGCAGTGTCACAGAAAATAGGTTGCATTATTCTTAGATATATATCATGCTTTGAGGGATCCTTTTTTTTAATGGAGGTCATGATTATCTTTCATAAATAATTTATCAGTTAATGGTAGTGAACAGAGTTTGAATGAGTCAAAATTCTACAATGAAATGCTCCTGTATAGGTGTAAGTATATAAATGTATATATAAATATACATATACAAATGTAAATATATAAATGTATATATTTAATGTGTATTTGCCCCTAGTTTAATTTGTCAGCACTAACTGCTGGTTTTTATTTCTTTTTGCAAGAAATTATATAGAAATTGATTTGAGGGAGATTTAAAATAAATGTTTAGTGAGAGGAAATCTTACTCTGTCCTATCTATGGATATTGATAAACTGTACCACTGTATTCCTAACTCCAAACTTGGATATAGGAGCTTGACTATCTGCATAGATATGTAAGGGGATATGGCTGACAGGAGGAATTACAAATGTACTTATTTAACAATTAATGCTGACATAAGCTATTTGGGTAATACCTCATTTTTTTTTAGAATGAATGATGACTGTCAGTGTGACTGAGGATACAGACATAAAATTAGGAAATCTAAAATAAATATCTGTTTCCTTCAAAAAATTTGACTAGTCATTTTTTTGACTAGCTTTTTTAAAATCGCATAAGACTAAGACTTTTCGTTTGCTGTGTGTACATTAAATATGTCTGTATAGGTCCCTTTGCTTTCTTTTGCCCCACAGTAATTATGTTGAAAATTATAAACAGAGGCATTAGCATAAATTAAGGATTAAATATGGAAATCATAAAAAAACCCTAATTCCATGAAAATGAAATTTCTTTTTGAAAAGAGAAATAGGTATTATTCTACTTATTTTCGTTTAGCAAATTTTCTTATGGAACATCATTACTCTGCCTCTCAGAAGATTTGCCAAAGGGTTTAAAACTCCCTCTGAATGTTTGTACTTCAATAACCTATTGAAAGCACAGCTGATTTTGTTTGTGCTAGGTTTATCTCCATTTAAAGGCAGACTCCTTCGGTGAGCTCCCCTGTGGCAATATGAGAGAAGGAAAAGAAGGAGGGAGGACCTTGCAGGACTGGTTTATATAGCAGGAAGTTAAGAGACGAGAGCTCTACAATTATTGAGCACAGGAAAATTGATTTCCTATTCATAGTAGTGTGGCACATGTAGAGGAGTCTTTAAAGATGATACAGCATGCCATTCCTTTCCCCTCCGTTGTGTAATCAACCAGCCAATATTTATCAAGTACCTGTTAGTTTCACTTACAGAGTACCTGTAGCTGAGTTTTCTTTTCTTTTCTGCTTTGTTTATCCCTGCTCTCTAGCTCCTGACCTGTCCATCACGAATATCAGTTTTCCATGTGCATTAGACCTGTCTTCCATCTAATAAGACTTCACACTGCTCACTTTTCCTTTCTGACACTGAATACACATAAACAACAAAGAGCAATGCCTCTTAAACCCATAAACCCATTCAAAAACCAAAACCAAACCAAATAAAATGAATTGGTTGTATTAATTTGTATCATCCATTTACATTTTGAGAGGCATAGTCAATCAGATAAACTTACTGTTTTAATTCTAAATTCACTGACTTTCTGTCAGTCTCTATGTTCCCTATATGTAGCAGCTGGGTTAAGAATATAATTGTCTTGACAACAAATTATTGACATTTACGAGCTCAAAAGTTACCTCGGAAGCTTTTGAAATTAAAGAAATAAAAGTGTTAATTCTCTCTGATCTGAACAAGCCAGGACTCAGTGTCAGCCCTTTATAGGTCAGGCTGTGGAAGGATTGCATAGGATGAAATACCAGTGCATGCCTGGTGCACTAAAACTAAATGGGATTTCAGCAGATGAAGGGAAAGGGTGAGGAATCAAGCCTTAAATTGTCTGCCTCAGGCATGGTAAGAAGACTTGGACAGTAATAGAAACAGGAAGTGTTTGCTGTGAAGCTTGAGTGTATTCAAAGTAAATCAGTTTGTGTTCCATTAAGGAATCCTGGCTCTAGGTTGGAGCGTATGTGGGATCAGTAAATTTTGCACTAGGAAATACCTAATGTCAAGCCTTAGAAAACACCTCATACTGTGGCCAGCTGTCATCAAATCCATTGCCACTGCTAGTAAAATAACTCCAAAGCAAGTGAAACTGGCAGTAATTGCACAAGTAAACAGGTTGCAAAAGAGCAAAATGGGTACGTTTCAGAACATCATTTCTGTTAGGCTCCATGTTATACTGCTTACAGTAGAAACAAATGGAAGTCGAGAGGTGAAGCCTGGCATTAAGTTTACTAGTGATCCAGGAATAACTGTTAGCAGCTGGGCCTGGGTGCTTTTTCCCTGCTTTGTCCTGGAAAGATTTCACATCTTAAGGGCAATGAACTACACACCTTGAGAAAATTTTTTTTTCTATCATATTGTATAAATCTGTGTAAATCTCATTTTCCCCCTTTTTGGAGTTAAGTAGCATAATTAACTGTAAGGCTTTTCCAAATACTTTCTTAACCCTGAAAAACTTTCCCTCGGGACTTACAGTATAGCCAAATGGATATCGATTATTGCTAAATGTAAATACATATGCACATATGAGGTGAAGCTGTATTAAAATATGGGTGGCAGTGTCTTTAACTCAGATTTGGGATGCTTTATACAGTCATGGGAAATATCAGGGGATCAACTTGAAATTCTTTAAAAGTCAACAAAATTTTGGAACGATCAAGGAACATGGGAATATGGCCTCACCTTTTCTTTCTCACTGATGACATAAATGCCGCCCTCACTGTGTTGTTTATTGTTTCTTCCAGATAATCTTTGCATACTCAGTGCTTGGAATATAGAGCCATTGCCCTGTACTCATTTTTTCCTTCCTGGAGGTATAAATAGACTGATGACGCCCTATGCTCTCTGCAGTCCGTGCATCATTCATACCGTACATCTCCTTTCTAGGTCACAAAGCTTTTAAAAAAAATCAGCAGTGGTAGCAGCATGTGAGAAGATGAGCATATGACTGACTCCTTCCTTTCACCTCAGAGCCGTGCCTTTGATAGCATCCAGACAGCAGTGCATGGAAACATGACATTTGGGTGGTTCAAGAATATCAGAGGGAAAAATAGCCATTCTTACCAAATAACTTAAAAATAGCATAGTCTGAGCGTTTTTCCCTTCGCCCTTTCCCCCCCAACGTGCCTGAAATGAAGCCCTTCCCATCCAAAGCAAAACTAGGAATTTGTGTTTTGTGAGAATTTGAAGAGCCTGCCTCTCTTACTACAACTGCTTTCTTCCTTCCAAATGTATAAGCTTAAGTCGTGAGAAAATGTCATCTGTCTCATTCTGCTTCCCTCTCTAGTAAAATAAAAATGGTCATGCTTTCAGACGGTCATGTATTATTGAGTGCCTACTGAGTGAGGAACCATGTGTTGAGTGTTTTGAGATGGGGTGAGGGAAAACATTATTTTTCTGCTTTCCTCCAGCTTCATTATGTGTTATATTTCATGGTATCTAAGCCAACAGTTGGCAAGAAGGCTGATCCTTAGAGGTAATCTCACGTTCAAGGAAGGTCGGGAACAAGGTTGGTGAGTAGTGGGGACAGCGTTCTTGTTACCACTGGAGTTTGTGTCCTGGATGCCAGGTATACATCATCTTATTCTCTTCTTGATTTGTCAGTACTTTTTAGGGACCATTAGTTCTCTGCCTACTATGTGCCAGACTCTACCCTAAGCATTTAGAATTCCAGTTAACAATAGGTAAATCTTCTATTCATTTAAAATTTCATTCTAACAGCTAGTAATGTATTTGGAGGCATAAATGCCGTGAAGAAAAGCAGACCGAGTGTTATCTATAGGTAGTTATGGGAGATGTATGTTATCTTATATTGTTTGATCAGGGAGACACAAACTGATAAAGGGGCGATTGCTTGTTTCTCTGAAAGAAGCAAGGAAATGAGAACCACCTGGATGGCTGAGGGAACTGCAGTCCAAGGAGAAAAAACAGCAAGCGTAAATCTCACAGGTGAGGGTGCATCAGTGGAGCAAGGGCAAGAGTGTTATGATAAGAGGTCCTGAAGGCAGCAGTGAGAAATGCCCTGGAAGCCTGTGCCAGACATATTGAGGAGTGTGGATTTTATTCTGATAAAGACATTGCAGAGGAGTGGCATCATTTCACTTGCTCTTCAGAAGAGAAACTGGAACACAGATGGGCAAAGGAGGCAGCATGAGACAAGCCTCTCTCTTGCAAGCCATCCGGATGAGAGATAACAGTGGCTTGGAGGTGACAGTGAAGGTGGTAGGAGGATATTCTTAAAGTAGAGCCAGTTGAATTTGCTAATTGTGATATTGTAAAATATGTATTTGGTCTTCATCCCTGTTTTCTGTCATACAGCTCCTAAAACCCTTGATAAGAATATCCTTTGTGTGCTAATAAGACGACTAGTGGCTGGAGGCCCCTTTGTAACTTCTGGATGGGGACTGGTCACCAGAATGGTCAGGGGATTGAGACTTTCAGCCCCATCTCTCAACCTCTGCAGGGCTGAAGGTTGTGTTGATTACTAATGGCCAGTGATACAGTCAGTCATACCTGTAGAATTGAAGCCTCTATGTAAAACCTAAAGGACAGGGTTCAGAGGACTTCTGGATAGCTGAACCATGTGGAGGTTCCTAGAAGGTGGTACAACCACCCAGGGAGGACATGGGAGCTCTGCACCCCTTCTCCTATACTTCACCCTATGCAGCTCTCCAACTGGCTGTTCATTCATATGCTTTGTAATTTTTTTATAATAAATGGGTAAATAAATATGAAATGTTTCTCTGAATTCTGTGAGCTGCTCTAGAAAATTAATCAAACACAAAGAGGTGCGTTATGGGATCTCTGATTTATAACTGGTTGGTTGAAATACAGGTCACAACCTGGGATTTGGAATTGGCATCTGAAGAGGGGGGCAGTCTTGAGGGACTGAGGGGTGATGCTATGTCCAGGTGGATAGTGTTAGGATTGAATTGAATTAGACGATGCTCAGCTGGTGTCTGTTGAAGAATCTGGTGTCAGAAGTGTTGAGTGATGTCTGAGAGTAGGAGAAACAATGGTTTTTCCTACATTCTCTTACACTAATGGATTTGTATTCGGAGAGATTGGAAAGATGGATCTGTCATTTACTGAGATGGGAAGTCACAGCGAGGAACCCATTAACCATATATTAAAACTCCATTAGTAATATTAAGACTGTCCATTCTAGAAGAGGTGGTGGCTCACGCCTGTAATCCTAGCTAGCACTTTGGGAGGCCGAGGCGGGTGGATCACCTGAGGTCAGGATTTCGAGACCAGCCTGGCCAACTTGGTGAAACCCCGTCTCTACTAAAACTACCAAAAATTAGCCGGGCGTAGTGCTGGGCACCTGTAATTCCAGCTACTCAGGAGGCTGAGACAGGAGAATCGATTGAACCCGGGAGGCGGCGGTTGCTGTGAGCCGAGGTCGCGTCAATGCACAACAGCCTGGGCAACAAGAGCGAAACTGTCTCCAGGGGGAAATATTAGTGAAGAGGACAATATTGTAACCTACAAAAATTCTGTGGTAGGTATGTTACTTTTGTTAACAGACTTTTCTGAATAAAGTACTCCAAAGTAACTTGGAGTTAAGACATTTTAATATTATGCCTTGGTTTTCAAAACATGAATGGTTTCCTTCTCTTTTCATGAATTTGGATATGAATGCAGGCACTTACCTACATAATTTCTAATATTGATGATACTGGTGTTTCTTAAATTCACTAAAAAATTTTATTTGTAAAGGGTAACCTGCGTTACATTATTTAAGGTTTTTATTTTAAGTTTTTTTTTTTTTTTTTTTTTTTTTTTTGAGATGGAGTCTTGCTTTATTGCCCTGGCTGGTGTCAAACTTTTGGGTTCAAGCACTCCCCACGCCCTAGCCTCCTGAGTAGTTGGGATTACCACATTACATTTTGAAAGAAGAGAGTTTACAAATGTCTGTTTCCATGCATTTTAAAAGAGGTCTGGTTACAAAAGATTCAGTTAATCTCTTTAAATGGAATTTATTTTGGTTTCCTACTTCCTCCATTAAAGTACATTAATCCTTCTTAACATATGTGTTTATCACCTGCTGGATTGCTAAGTATGTAAAAGCTACTTTGTAAAAGCAATGCCGTAGCTAAAAAAATGTATTGCATAGCAGCCAATGTGATTTAGCCATTTCAACATTGCATTTTATTAACAGGACACTCCAGACCTAAATGGTGAAAAGATTTCCCACTCAAATTGTCCCCTAGCAAGAGAAGATTGGAATATAGAGGAATCTCCTTTTCTCCTTGTGATTCTGCCTTTTGATGAAGTAATAATCTGTGTTATTCCAGTTCTTTTAAATGTTAATTCATTTTAACAGTTGCTTAAGAAAATAAAATTTTATGAGGCAAAATACAGCAAAATATTTCAACACCACATTTTTGTTTTTCCAACCAGAGTTTGTTTCATTTACAGACATTGTCATTTATTTTTTATTTTTATTCATTTTTTAGAACATCTTAAATTTTTAATCCTTTATTTACAGGTTGCCTAGACGACTTTTGATTAAGAAAACTGTAGAAAGTTGGTAACTGCCAAAGTGGTAGGCGGTGGCACGTGTCAGTTTCCACAGAGTCCTTCCATGTGGGGTATCTGAATACACTGCACGGGGTCTCTGCTCACACTTACTGGAACCAATTGTGGCAGATTTTAGTCTACAAGTCGCTTTTCCCCCTATTTCTCTGTAAACTTCAGCATTCTTACAGAAATATTTACAGTCCTTAGAGTATTATTCAGCTAGGTCAGCCTGAAGTGGATGCTCAGGCTGGGGGTCATTCACCAGTGCTGTGAGGGACTGGATTACTTGGTCAGTTTTGGTTGCTGGCTTCCAGTTTTCAGCACTAATTTACTGGCAGAGAGACCTGCCCCTTTTAGTGGACATTTGGGTGACAGATCTTCAAGTGTGATCTTCGGTGGTTTGAATGGGTACTGTGCTGGAAAGTTGATTTCGATTCTGAAGGCCCCCTTATATGGAGGGTTGTCAGGAACAATAAGCCCTTGCCAAGTCAATAAATTAGCTCCATCTACCTGGAAGTTACGGAAGCTTTTCATTCCACAATTGCATATTTCTTCAAGCTCCTTCATCAGCCTTCTGCTGGTGCCGTCTTGGATTTGGTGCTGCTCCTTTCCCAGAATGCATCGCAGCCCAACATTGCCATTTATTATGCTTTATTTTGTTGAGCTTGATGCTTTGCATTAGTTTGTTTACTTATTCAATAATTATATATTGAGTGCTTACTAGAGTTGTCTAGTTTCTCAAAATTGTGAGGTTTATGCTAAACACTGGGGACACAGCAGTGAATGAGACCTAGTCCCTGTCATCCAGGGGCCAATAGGTCACAGATGTGAATTAGCCCTTTCCCTTGACTTTTGGGATTCCAATTTCAAAGAGGTTGTAAAAGAGACAGTGCCATATTCTTGAACCTTTTAGCCAACTAGGTAAAAATAAATTGTCACATATTTCTATTGAGCCCACTGGACACCAATAGACTTTAATAATTGTGTTTAAAATAGAAAACTCCTTCAGCTTGAAGCTGTCTTTTATTTGAGAAAAGTGAAAAAGAGATTCGTGGGATATTATAAAAGATGAACAAGATGCCTAAAATGGACAATGCTCCTTTACATGTTACTTTAACATTTGAGAGAATGCTATCAAAATGCAGAACTGGCTAAAAGTGTTAGAAGGAGTAGTTCAAGTTGTCTTCAACCAAGAGTCATCTAGAATTTGGCTGCACCCTGGTATATCAAATATGCTGTATGGGAATGTGCTTATATTTTGATGAGTAATGTGCTTTTATAATAAATGAAGATGCATGTCAGAATGTTGAGCTGGTCAGGTCTCACTAGGGATTTGAAGAATAGCATAACAGCAAGTGGGCACCAAAGAAAAATTGAGTTTACTTGGATACACGAGAACTCTGCCTTCTGACTTGGTCTGAGAACTTGTTCAAGGCAAGAAACAGTTTCTAACTTCAGCTGAATCACAGTGTGAAGGTGAACAAGTAAAAAAGCTCAGTTACCTGCAGAAAGTTGCTTGCGGTTTCAGTTTTACAAAGCTCACTGTTTAAATCTAGTAGTTACTTTTTAATCCCTTCAGATATGTCAGCAAAAATTCTAGTATTTGGAAATATGCCTTGATCACTTGCAAAAGGCTCTGGAAGACAGAAGTCATAGTAAAGTGTCAGGTATTTAAGAATCTGGTTCAAACTTCCAAACAAAGCATGTTTCAGACCTCAGTGTATTAACAGTTTTCCTAACTATTCAGCTATTCAGTGGTCTTTTATTTTATTTTTTTTATTTTTTTCGAGGTGGAGTCTTGCTCTGTCTACCAGGCTGGAGTGCAGTGCTGCCATCTCAGCTCACTGCAACCTCCGCCTCCCGGCTACAAGCAATTCTCCTGCCTCAGCCTCCCAAGTAGCTGGGATTATAGGTGTGTGCCACCACACCCAGCTAATGTTTGTATCTTTAGTAGAGACAGGGTTTTGCCATGTTGGCCAGGCTGGTCTCAAACTCCTGGCCTCAAGTGATCCGCCCACCTCGGCCTTCCAGGTCTCAAGTGATCTGCCCGCCTCAGCCTCCCAAACTGCTGGGATTACAGGCATAAGCAAGTACACCCAGTCTCATTACCTTATAGTTTTTAATTTTTTTGTGGGAGAAAGGACCAGTGACTTTTTTGAATGTGAGAAGAATCCCAAAGCAAAAGGTGATTTATTTCCTTTCCTTTAATTCTGCCACAATACACGGCACCCCAGCATCTAGAAGAATCTTCTCATGTGTGAGATGAATGTGTTTGACTTCTTTTGGAAAGAGTCAGATTTTATATTCATTTAGAAATATCTGTGCCTATAACGTGGTTGCAGTTGTACATGGCACACAGTTGTTTATTTAACTGTGTTTCATCCTTTCATCTTGTGTGGCATGCTCACACTTAACCGCATTTCTCTTCATTGCATAGTGTAGCCCTGACTCACTGGCTCTTCATCTGATCAGTCTGCCTTGCTTTTGTATCTGAACAGTATCTCTCATCACCTGACCAAAATGCTCTGCCCCGATAGGTCTCAGCTTAGATGTTACTTCTTGGAATGCTTCCCTGGACAATGCTTTCCATATTCACAAAGGGAGTACTTAATCCCAGTAAAATATTAGTGCTCCTGAATTGTGTCATTCCTCTGCATGCATCAGACTAGTTCTCATCGTGGTTCATATAGTCTAATGCGTGCAGATGCAAGATCAGTCTCTGTCTTGTTCATTGTTCTTCTTAGTGCCTGATTTAGCACATGAAATATAGCAATCATGCCTAATGAGTGTAAGTGAAACAAAATACTTTTTTAGAACTTGGAAGTCATTTGTCTTAATGTGTATTTTTCTCCCTTTTCTGGTCATCAGCATTAGAACTGAAGTCATCTTCAATATCTCTCTCTCTCATCCCTTCATTAAATCATTCACCAAGTTTTGACAGTTTTCCTTTGCAATGTGTCTCCAAATGGTCATCCTCTTCTCCTTTTTCAGATTAGGATTCTTGTTTTCTTTACTCATTGGTAAAACAAGTTTGGGAAATGCTAGTTACGCAGTTAATGGTGTAGTTACCGCAGGACTTGACAAAACCTCTAATGAAAGAATAAAACATTTGCTATATTTGTTTGATCAGAGAAGCTTTTTTCCATCTCAGGGAATCTTATGTGGTTAATGATCTGCAAAACCCACCTGGGGGAATGCTGGTAGAATTGTGCAACAGTCACCCTTTCATCATGGGCTGTGGATCATTTGACTTTAACTTAATGATAGACATCAGCTATAGACAGCAAGCACATGGAAGGGAAGCATGCCAGCCCCCTGACACTGAATGGCCTCGCACTCTTTTGGTGGCTCAGACCATGTTACCTTGATTAGGTGAAGGGGCCCCAAGTAGGGAATTATGCACCTTATTCACCTGCTAAAGACACTGCTAATTCTACTTGCAGTACTTCCTCAATGCTGTCTTGATAAGATTTAAAGAGTTTTTTAGCCTCTGCCTTTAGGCACCTTCAGAAAGAATGCCATGTACTCCTATTTAATTCCTGCCTACACCACTGTTTTGAATCTGTAGGTGCAAGGGATTTAAAAGCCAACCACAATGAAGTTGAGTTTTTATTTCCCAGATTTGTGATTGACTGGTTTTGGATGACAAACTTGATAATGCTTTTTTTTTTTTTTTTTTGAGACTGAGTCCCACTGTGTCGCCCAGGCTGGAGTGCAGTGGCAAGATCTCAGCTCACTGCAACCTCCAACTCCCAGGTTCAAGCAGTTCTCTTGCCTCAGCCTCCCGAGTAGCTGGGATTACAGGTGACCACCATCATGCCCGGCTAATTTTTTTGTGTGTTTTTAGTGGAGATGGGGTTTCACCATGTTGGCCAGGCTGGTCTCAAACTCCTGACCTCAGGTGACCTGCCCACCTTGGCTACCCAATACCTGGGATTACAGGCATTGAGCCACTGTGCCTGGCCCCAACTTGATAATGTAGAAGTCATTTGCTGAGGTACCAGTATACAGGTGGCAAAAACAATGGAAAGAGAGAACGATGATTTGTCAAGAGTATCTAAGAACTAAGTAAAATAGAAAGTTCAATTTTCACTTAAAGAAGCCAGAGAGGAAAAGCCTGTAAAATGTTAGATACTTTTTGTCATTGTTTTGAATATAAGTAGGGATCATGTTCAGGAAATCATGTTGTTGACACATTGATAATCCCATTAGATTTTTCCAGTTGCTCCGAGTCTTCCTTCCTAGCTCTGTTTCTCTTACATCTCAGATTCGATCTATCTGAAAATTTTATTCCACCTGACTTCAAAATAGCTAGAGTCTCACCATTTAACTATCTACACAGTTACCATCATCTGTTGCCGGAATTATCTGTTGCCTGCTTCCACTCTTGCCTCCTTACAGTTTACTCATCACGCAGTGGCAGAACTAATCCTTTGAAAGGTGAATCAGACCATGCCATTTCTCTGCAATCTTGCAATTGCCCCAACTCTCATTCAGAAGAAAATTTGACATTCTTCACCCAGGCAATGAGCTCAGCCGTCGTCTGTCTTTCTGTGATATCTTTGACCTCATGTTGTAACACTTTCCCCATTTACTCACTCTAGTCACATCAGCTCCTGGCTCTTGCTTGAACCCGTTAAGCATATCTTTACCTTGGATTTTTTGCGCTTACTGTTTCCTCTGCCTGGAATGTACTTTTTTCCAATATACACATAGATTATTTTTTCACTTCCTTGCCTGTGCTCCAGTTTTCCTCATGAATACACTTACCCTCACCACTCTATCTTTACCTAACTGTATTTTTCTGCAGTTACCAGCTGACGTGTTATTGTTTGTATTACCAGCTGACATGTTACTGTCTTATTGGCTGCCTTCTTTAACTAGAATGTAAGCTCAATAAGAGGAGGGCTTTGTTTGTTTGTTTATTTATTACCTTTTAAGTTCAGGGGTACATGTGCAGGTTTGTTATGTAAGTAAACTCAGGTCATGGAGGTTTGTTGTACAGATTATTTAGGCACTCAGGTATTGAGCCTGGTACCCATTATTTATTTTTCCCGACCTCTCCTTCCTCCCACCCTCCAGCCTCCAGTAGACCCTAATGTGTGTCGTTCCCCTCTATGTGTCCATGTGTTCTTATCATTTAGTTCCCACTTATAAGTGAGAACATGTGGTATTTGATTTTATGTTCCTGTGTTAGTTTGCTAAGGATAATGGCCAGCTCCATCCATTTTCTTGCACAGGACATGATCTCATTTTTTTATGACTGCATAGTATTCCATGGTGTACATGTACCTCATTTTCTTTATCCAGTCTACCATTGATGGGCATTTCGGTTGATTCCATGTCTTTGCTATTGTGAATAGTGCTGCAATGACCATACATGTGCATTTGTCTTTATGACAGAACAGTTTATGTTCCTTTGGGTATATACCCAGTAATGAGATTTCTGGGTTGAATGGTAGTTCTGTTTTTAGCTCTTTGTGGAATTGCCACACTGCTTTCTACAGTGGCTGAACTCCCACCAACAGTGTATAAGCGTTTCTTTTTCTCCACAGCCTCACCAGTATCTGTTACTTTTTGACTTTTTAATAATGGTCATTCTGATTAGTGTGAGATGGTATCTCATTGTGGTTTTGATTTGCATTTCTCTAATGCTCAGTCATGTTGAGCTTTTTTTCATATGCTTGTGGCCACGTGTATGTCTTCTTTTGAAAGTGTTTGTTCATGTTCTTTGCCCACTTTTTAATGGAGTTGTTTGTTCTTTTCTTGTGAATTTAGGTTCCTTACAGATGCTGGATATTAGACCTTTGTCAGATGCATAGTTTGCAAAAGTGTTCTCCCATTCTGTAGATTGTCTGTTTACTCTGTTGATAATTTCTTTTGCTGTGCAGAGCTCTTTAGTTTAATTAGATTTCATTGGCTTTATCTTGCTCATTGCTAAAGAATAGTGCTTGTAGCAGGATTCTGGCATGTAGTAGGCAGGCACCAGATGCTTGCCAAATAAATTAAGATGAAAGAATGTGAGAGCAAGCCCTCTTGTTTGTTATGGAATTCAGTATTTACTAGGAAAGGGTAGGCTGCTTTTCAGTAAATCCCTGTCATGTCTCTATGTTTATTCTAAAATTGGTAAGCTTTCTAACCATAAACAAACAGATAAACATCATATTCATTGTTCCTCTCCTATTTCTCTCCTTTTCTTTTGCAGCATGATGTTTTTGAGTATTTAAAAACATTAAAAAGATTGGGAAAGGTCTAAGAGGTGGAGAGTAGAATAATCCATTCAGATAACTCCTCTTGGGTCTACCTGAACAGATTTTAGGTACTGTTACTGTGTGATGGATCTAAAGCTTTCCTGCATCAAAGCGTTCATCCCTGGAACATTCCTATTAATGTAACATACTTAATGATAAATTGGCATTTGACCACAATAGATGGTATTTTCCCTTAACTAAAGAAATACATGAGAAAAAATATTAAATTTTATGAAATGACTAAAAAGGAACTGTCCATTTTAATATTTATATCCAGGACATCGCGACAACCTGTAGGTTCCCTCATGAAGGGATCATCTCTTTAGCAGCAATCTTTCGATGAGCAGAGAGAGTATATATTTTAGAACCTTTAGAGAGAATTGGAAGCATTTACTATGTTTTGCTTTAAATAAGTTTGCTGAGTGACAGGAATAAGTCAGATAGCTTAAGTTTGCTAAAATACATAAGCAGGTAGAATTTTAAAATGCTGAATTTTGTAATATGTTCCCTGGGGGTTAGTTTGCTTGTGTAATATATCATACCACCAAAGAGATACTATACAAACAAATTTGGGGAGAATTTAATAAAACAAGTATTAGTGTTTCACATTCAAACCATAAAGTTGACTTCTTAGGAAATTATATGCCCTAAATATTGATGGAAACATGTATCTCTCTGTATTGCAGCATGAACCAAACCCTATGTAAACTAAATCGATAGCTCCAAAGCAAAACCAACTTATAATAACAGACCAGAGTTCCAGTAATTAAAAACATGACCTACTCTGTACAATACTCTAGCTATATTAATGCGGTAATAAAGAATTATTACCAAAAATTTGCTGGAAATACAATTATGTGTATGTGTGTCCATGGGTAGAGTTGCCAGACATTGCATGGGGGTGCAACTAGTAATTTGGTTATTTCAGTTATTAGAAGTTTAATAATCCTTTATAGCTCCCTTTTATCTTTACAGAATAGCACTTAATGACTGGTAAAAAGAATTAAAGCTATGGGCTTGCCCACAGGAATCAAGCAAAGGGCTTATGCTTTTGGATGAGTTTGCCAGCTGGGGACCATACTGAGAATAACGGTTCTCTCTCGGACTAAGCATTGAGATGCTTTATCAAGTAGCCTTAGCTTTTGCTTTCTCTTCCCTTGGTTGAGTTATACCAAAGCCTCCTTCCAGGAAATCCCTTTAATCCTTTTTTATACAGTCAAATCAAACACTTCTTTATCAGAAATGCATCTATTTCCAACAAAAAACAAAAACCACATAAAACAAACAAAACCTGACAATTCACATAGCAAGAAAATTTCAAGCAAAATCTAAGCAAGGACATTGGCAAAGGAATTCCTTTCTAATATGAAATACACTACAGAAAAAGTATTCTATTTCCTAATTCTGAGCAGGGAAATTTTTCTATTTATTGTTATTATTATTATTCTATTATATATTATACTATTCTAAATTTTCTATTTTTTCATTTAGTTTTGCTTTTAATATTAACATTGCTATACTGAGACCTTAAATTTATATGGGTAGCTTAGATTTTTCTAGGGCTCCCAACAGTATTATATTTGTAGTATTTCACTTATGGATAAAACAAGGCGTATATGAAATAAAATTTATGCATATACATGCATGTAACACATAAAATATTTGCATATATGCATATATTGTACTTCTTAATTCCTGTGTTTTATTTTTCGTTGTACAAAATATTTTAACTGTAATTCTATATACACACACATTATATATATAAATTATTATATAATGTTATCTTAGTGATTGACCCAGAATAGAATACAGATTTTCTTAAGTTTCAATGCAACTAGATAGAAAAGGATATAATGTCTGTATTCAAAGTAAGGGTTAATCTACTTTTGGCAGGTTAAAAGTAGAACATTTTCTTATCTGAGTTATTATATCTGTTAAAAAATAACTTGTAACATAATTAAATGTGTCATAGTTGGTTTATTGCAATGCTGTAAAAATTTTTTTAAAAAGAACTGAACTATGCCCTGATTAAATTAATTAACGTGTCACATAGATTGCCATTTAGAAAGGTTATTTCCCTAAAATTGCTGCATTTTGAGCCTATCTTCTCAGTAAGTTTTCACAATGTTATTTATACAGTTAGATATTATGATTACTTTGGTGATTCCTTTAGATACTAACTTTACTAATTGACAGATATGATCATTTACCTTTTTTCTTCAAAAATATTTCTGGATTTTTTTCTTCATCAGAAATTTGAATCATTTTATGTACTAGTGAATTTTCATCATTTTGTACATGTTCATCTTCACATAGATGCATTTATTATTTATAAAGCAGTTAGCTGTCCTGCTTATTGCAAAAGTACAAAGAGCAGTGCTTGGTGCCTTTGTAGCTTTGCCTCAAGATTGTTAATATGTTTCCTGGAAGTCCTACTATTGATTGACTCATATATGCCTCTGCAGTTCCCATTTCTATCTGATGTAGTATTGAGTTTGTTGCCACTATTTCCTTGTTTTTTCAAGAATAGTCCTTTTACTTATCCTCAGTTTTATCGAGGTATATAAATATTAAGCTTTCCAAAAAAAAAAAAAAAAAAACAATTTTGGGATGATGTTAGACAAATCTTTTTGTATAGGTTTAAGAGTGTGCTGGGTTACATTTTAGAAATAGCATCTGATCAGTAGTTCTCTCCCACCTTCTTACTAATGTGCCCTTAGAAACACAGGAAAAGATGTATGCAGAAAACTGTGGTGACATTCAACCTACTGCCTGCCTGGGAGGAGTTTTCACTACTATAAGCAGATAAAACTGGCAAGAATGCCTTTCTTGTCTTTCTACCTACTGTCAGACAAGTAGAGCAAAAGAAAGCCCCCCAGAGAAAGCCCCTCAGTTTTGCTCTACTTGTCTGGTAGATAGGAAGACAAGCTGTCCTTCCTGAGAGTCAGAAACATAAGATTCAGAAACACAGAGCTATTCCAGTGAAAAGCAAAGACAGACATTAGGATACTGTCCATTTTTTGCATGGATACAGCCTTTGAGGCCATCGGACTGTTGTCTACACTACATTATATAGTCATTAACATGGTGTTTACTGTGGTTCACAGAATGATTGAAAAATGCTTATAGTTAAACCTTAAGAAGGCGCAAAATTTGAATTTATACAAAAAGAATATGTAAGGGTATAAAAATATGTAAATAAAAGTGCCTAGATGCAAGAGTGATGGAAATAAGTCAAATGTTAGCAGTGCTTTCTTATCAGATGGAGAAATTATGGATGACTTTTCCTTCCCAGTTTAGTGTTTCTTTGTACTTTTGAAAATTTGTACAATGTACATCTGTTATTTATAATTTTGTACATTGAGTGTGTATCAAGTTACTGTTTAAACAAAAGGAAAGAATGGGTAGAAAATATAAGACATCTATATTTTTATAAATACTTTTTAATATCCATAATTTCATGTAAAATTTTCAACTATCCCGGAGGTAGACTTTTATTGATATTTTAGAGTTATGACTAGGATAGTTGTGAAATCTTTCCAACTCCAAACCCCATGGTCCTCCTACTATACCTTGTTACAAACAGAAGATCATCCTTATGGAAAGCCTTAAAGGCAGAAAATATATAAAATAAGTATAAGTATGTTATGTGTATAAAGTAAAAATTTTAAAGACATTTTTGAGGTTATTAGCATAATTTCTATCTTTTTAATTTACATATACCTTTTAATGTGTTTGTTACTAGTGATATATGAAGAAAAAATAATGTATAATTTCACCATCAAGAGATTGTTTTACATTGTAGAGCATGTTCTTCATATTTTAGTGTGTGTACATTCATACATATACATTCAAAGGTTTCATAGCATTAATCTGAAATATATACTTCAAAAATTTTCAGTTTAGTACCATTAATGATGGGAAGATAATATACTTTTGAGTTATAATGGTTTTATTGTGTATCAGTAGGGCCCGCTCAGAAAATCAGAACCTACTCTAATATAAGCAGTAAAATATTGAATGAAAGGAATCAATTACAGTGATAACAGAAGGACTGGAGGTACAAAAGAGAGAAAGGGCTGTTATCCAAATATCAGAAGGCTGTTACCACCCAGGGCTGGAGGCCATGAAATAGTGTTTGATACTGAGTTGCAGGAGAGGCTGGTGCTTCTGCTGCAATATTAAAACAGCATTGTGCCATTGTGGCATAGCAGTCTTCTAGGAGCCAATACTACTAATATCTGTGAAACTCTCAGGCTGGATACCATAGTCACCTACAGTGGCTGTCAGTAGCCCCCTGCTGCTGTTACCTCAGCAGAAAAAAATAACCTATACTTCTTCCACCTTCAAATCTCTAATCAATGCCTCCCACTGGCAGGACCTGACAAGAAGCCAGCTGGCTAAGGATAAAGAAAAATGTAGTTTAGCGTCTTCCTGCCTCCTGTGAATCAGAAAGATGGGGATGGAGTTGATGGCCAATAAAGAGTTTGCACACATTTGTTCATTAATTCATTTTAGTAATTTTCTTCTTTCATACTGCTTGTTTTAATAACCTGCAAGTAAATAATCCACAATAATGTCAATTCATTGGCTGAAAGCGTACAATGTAATTTATTAAAGGCAAAATATTGTTAGGAAATGATTAATTGGAGAAATAGGATGGTATCAAGAAAGATATATGTGCTTATCTGAAGCATCTCATACATAGTTTATAAGAAGAATGCAATATGAAAAATTAAAATCAGATAAATCTTTAAGCTTTTGGAATAATATGAAAGTTTGATGTGGTTACGGCATGGTAGAATTCACATAACTGATTAGTTGGAACAAAGACAAGACTACTTTTTCATTATGGAAAGTAAACATAGTAGTCTTCTCAAGATTATTAGCAAATTTTCCTTAAAATGTTTGCATCTGAAAAGATGGCTTCAACCTGATTATTTTAAAGCCTGTGTGGTTCATCAGTTTAAGTAGGGAAGTGGGACTTGGCGATCTCAGAGGAGTTCTGTAGCCTCCATGCCCCTGCTCCCCCCTTTTCATGGCTCACTACTGCCATTCACATAAGCAAACACTAGCTTCCCTCAGTCATTCAGATCATGGATGAATGCCATTCTGTGTTAGCTTAACCACCATCATTCTTGATAAAATATAACTTTTTACTTGAGTAATGCATACCTAGTATAATAGGCTACAGTATTTCTTGAAATGTAGAGTCCGTATCAGTGGTGGTATAAAAGATTGTTTTACATGCAACGAGATATGCTGGTATATAATATTAAGTGTTTTGCTAAATTATTTGCTTTTCATTTCTACTCTAATGTTACTGATTAAGATAAGGGGAGCAGATCTCACCTTGGAGCTAGGATGCTCTCATGTCCCTCCAACCCTCACTGATTGTCTTTGTAACAGAGAGCAGGCCTCAGGCTAGGAGTGTTTGTCAGAAAAAAAAAAAAAAAAAAGAGGATCTTGTGAGAATCGAAAGAGATAGCATTGTCTTTCCTTGACTTTAGTTTTATGGCCACTTTGTACTTATATAAAGTATTACTGAGTTTCCATTTAAGTAGTGACATAAAGTTTTAAAAAATAAATCCAATTGGCAACAAAATTTTATTTATAGAAGACTAAGTGTACAATATTATGGGTGGCTGGTCCATAACATGGTAGAATCACCAAGGTAATTGCTACATGAATAATTGAAATTTTGGAAGCAGTAATATATATAGCACATTTGCTTCTATCTTTTTCTTCTTTAATTTTACATAAAGATATAAAACAGAACTATAGGCTTATCTAGAAAAATTAGATAAACATAATCATTCATCTACTTCTTTCTCTAGGTAATGTATATTAAGCTTTGGGTCCAACCCAGTAACTAAAAGGGATGATGGTGATGACGATTATTATTGATTATTGTTTTCTTAAAAGCCTTGATTCCTATTAAAATACTCTTGTAGCAAATTGTAATGAATTTTTCCCAGTTGGTTTACCAAGTGCGTAAGAATCAGATATCAGTAAAAATGTCAAAGTATACATTTATAATAGCCTATCTTTTCCCCAGAATGGCTTATTATTATCTCTCTGCAATGTATCAGAATATAAATAGTATTAGAACGTTTTAAAAATATCAATTAGAATGGGAATGAAAGGAATACTGAAGGAAGGAAAAGAGATGAAGTGACGAAGCACTTCTTTTGGCCACCTTCCTGCTGCATGTCTCACTTTGGGTGCTACTTAGATGTAGATAGAGTTGGCACCACCAAACAGGGTTATTACTAATCTTGGATCTCACATACAACTTTTAATTTTAGGTTGAAAATATGAGAAAAGTGTTCTTCTCATTGACAAGTAATTAGCCCCAGAATTTCCAAATCAATTATAATATCAGGAAGATTAAAAATTGAACTACTAGAGGCCAGGCGCGGTGGCTTATGCCTGTAATCCCAGCACTTTGGGAGGCTAAGATGGGCAGATCACTTGAGGTCAGGAGTTCGAGACCAGCCTGGCCAACATGGCAAAACTGTGCCTCTACTAAAAATATGAAAATCAGCTGGGCCTGGTGGCTTGCACCTCTAGTCCCAGCTACTCAGAAGGCTGAGGCAGGAGAATCGCTTGAACCTGGGAGGCAGAGATTTCAGTGAGCTGAGATTGTGCCACTGTACTCCAGCCTGGTCAACGAGCAAGACTTCATCTAAAACAACAACAAAAATCGAATTTTTTTGGTTGTTTGTGAAGATTAGGGTCAGTAATAGACCCCTTTTAATAATTGTATTTTTCTCCTCAGAGTGGCCGTATAGATAATTCTGATTTGTTTGCTCTATTTTAAATTTTAGTTTGATTTTTTGGATTTTAAAAAATGTTATTTTCAATGTCTGAAGTTTTCTTTTATTCTTCATTTACTCTAAACATTTACTTCAAGCTTTCATGCAATTTGGTATTCATTTGTTAAAAACATCTTGTAAAATATCAACATACTTTAAGAAAGTAAAAGCTATACTTTTTTTTTTATGAGTCAGCATCTCACTCTGTCATCTAGGCTGGGGTGCAGTGCAGGATCATGGCTCACTGTAGCCTTGACCTTCCAGGCTCAAGGGATCCTCCTACTTCGGCCTCCTGAGTATACCACCATGCCAGGCTAATTTTTAATTTTTTTGTAGAGATAGGGTCTCCCTATGTTGCCTAGGCTGATCTCAAACTCCTGGCCTCAAACAATCCTCTTGTCTTGGCCCCCGCAAAGTGCTGGGATTACAGGCATGAACCACTGCACCTGGCAAATCTATACTCTTGATTATGCCCATGATAAATTATCTCAGTTATAGTACATCATCTGTGTCAATCTAAAGAGAGGAATAAGAAGAGTAGCTATTGCCACCAATGAGACTTTTTGAGAATAAACATGAAAATAACTTACAGATATTTTTAAGTTCCAGGTATCAAAATTGTTATAGTATGAAAAGCAATAGAGTAGTTGTCAGAAAACTTTCAACTCATCAGTGACAGAGCTGGAGATAAATATGTGCTGTCTGTACATCTCCACTTCTTTATAAAATGAAAATAATTATCTTTTCCTTTGCTACCTCACTGTGTTTTTTGCAATATTAAGTATATAGATAAGTAATTTGTATGTATTTTTAAAACTCAACATAATTATGTTATACTTGTTATTTGTTGCTCAAATCTTAATGCTATATACCTAATATCTAAGCATGTTGTGATTTATTCCTAGATGAAGAATCATCTAAGCCTATGGTAAATATATCAAAAGGTATTATTTTGCTTATATCATAGCAAACAATCTCTAGAGCTACAAGGATGTATAGCTGCAAATAGAAAATATATTTTCTGAAAGATTAGTGAATCTGCTCTTGTTGTTTCCATGTTTCTTTCAGTACTCTCTCGATATCTTTTTAAATATTACATTTTCTACTTACAAAAGTAGTATGTACCTGCTGAGGAAAATGCAGAAAAACATCAAGAAGGGGACAAAACATACTTAATCCCACTTCCAAGGCTGGGGAACTGTTTATATTTTGGCATAGTTCCTTTGTTTTGTGTCTGTGTGTTTGTGTGTATATGTATTGTATATGCGTGTGTAATTCTTGTTTTAGACTTTTTTATTTTACAAAACGAAGACCATATGGTATAAAGAATGTGTACACCCTTTATAGCTGGGTTTTTCACTTAATTTATTTCTTTATCTGAAAAGCAGAACCATTAATATTCGTTACCACTTAGTTTAGGTTGTTAATGATAATGTTTACTAATGATACTGTTAGGCTCACAGTTCATTTTATGTTGTAATCATTATTCTGCACTTGCCACTAGATGGCGCTGTTCTCAGAGTGACTATTTTTCCAAAAGAAAAAGTGCCCTGTATCATTGAAATGATGGGAAATTTTATTGCCCTTATTAACATTATATGGAATGCACACAAATATAATTGCATAATAATTCAACAGAGTATGCCTGTGATCATTTAAATGGTATTTCAATAGATCCACAAATTTAATATATCCCCTTCAAAATGAGGGTTATATTTACTTAGAAAGCAATATATTCACTTAACAAGGTTCACTGCCACTTAGTAAATCAATATTGGAATTATTTTTTCAGCTCTTGCTTTTTATATCAATAACTTTGATATTGAGTACGTTATTTTTTCCCATTGCTTGGCTAATTTTTATCATAATTATCTTTTCTGTACTTCAGTATGATGACTGTCCTTCTGTAGGCCCAAGAAATATACTCTATATAAGTAAGATTTTTTTCTGGATGGCTATTACGGTAAGATGTTTTACCATGAGCTGAATCATGATTACTCTCAAAGCCAATCTGGTTTCGGGTGAGTCCTAAGCCCATGCTAATTTCTATGGCCAGGATTGTACACTATGCAAATTTTCATTTTCCTTGAAGACTGAGTGCAGGACTATAAATTGCTGATGTGGGATTGAATAAAATGAGACACATGGATACAGACATTAGTTTCTCATGTGCAAAGAAGTTGTGGTCTTTGTTTATACAGAGCTTTCTAGACATACCCAACTATTTACCATCCAATCATATTTTATAGAGAGAAAAACAGATATTTTAGGATAAACATTCTCACCACATGATGAACTGATAAAATGTCACACTCTATTTATACCCCTAGCAAATCTCAGTATTATGAATTAAGAAGCAGTTACATATGAGAATATGAAATTCTAAAAATGAAATTAGAAGTTTAGCCGTTGTGCATAACTCCTGTGTTTTAAGGTTCATCATACCCCATTTTTATTTTCAATTTTAAAAAAATATTTAGTTACATATAGTTCATTAAATTCCAGGTCTAACTTCATCAAATCTTCCTTTCTGAGGATAAAAGTCGATGAAGTTGGAGGTTGCTTAACAATTTCTTCTCTTTAATAGCATGTCATAGTTTTCATTTTTGCAGAATATGTATTCCAAGAACAGAGTAGCCCTTATATTGGTTCATATTACGTTGTTGGATTACACATGCTCACAGCTCTGATGGTAAAATTTTCTACCAACTCCCCAAGCTAAGTACTTACGTGTGTTAGAATGTTAATTCTCTAGGTAATTTTTAAAAATGTATTTATTTTATTTTATTTATTTGTTTATTTTTTTGAGACAGTCTCACTCTGTCACCCAGGCTGGAGTGCTGTGGCATGATCTTGGCTCACTGCAACCTATGCCTGCCAGGTTCAAGCAATTCTCCTGCCTCAGCCTCCCGAGTAGCGGGACTACAGGTGCGCGCCACTGTGCCTGGCTAATTTCTTGTGTGTTTAGTAGAGATGGGGTTTCACCATGCTGGCCAGGCTGATCTGGAACGCCTGACCCCGTAATCTGCCCGCCTCAGCCTCCCAAAGTACTGGGATTACAGGCAGGAGCCACCGTGCCCAGCCAGTACTTTTATTTTAAAAATTTTAAATGGTAGCATGTCCTAAATAAAATAGGAAATATAAAAGTTGAAAGTCCTGGAGATGGATGAAATAGGGAAAGAAGATAGGACAAACAGTTCCTACTTCTTAGAACTTGAGAGACTATATCTAAAAGAATATTCCAGAACAGGGAAGTGTTATAAATAATACCAACTTGTGCCAAAAAATATTACTCATCTTAGATCTCCCTTTTGGGGATTTTGGATCAATAAGAAACCATGTTTCAATGGAAGTGGTACAGAGCCCGTTGCCTAGTGTGAAGAGCCAATGAACTAAGTCAGCAGGTTAAAACCTGACCCCCTGGCCCATTTATTTTTCTCTCTTTGCACTCTTGAAAAGCATGTTCCCTAGAGGTCTATCCAAATAGTCACTGGAGTCCTGAGGCCCCACCCTTTGTCCAGTACACTGAACTGTGTTATGCAACATGGAAATTGTTCCCATTCCAATTCCTGACAGCCAGACTCTTGGAAGACAAGCAAAGAAACAGGATGCTTCTACGGAGCACAAACACTTAGCACTGACAGCTACAATCTGTGAATGAAACTATTTTTTATATGAGCAAATAATTTTTTTAAAATCCAAATATTATGAAGCATGTAAACAAAGGTTCTAATAATTAAGAGTTCTTGCTGAATGCAAAGCAACAATTCTCCTATGTTTCAAGGAGGAGAGGAAGAAGTGAATGAAATACACAGATGCCATTCAGTAGACCATCTAACAGGGTGCGCTGAGTTGTATTTAAGTGATTATAATGTGATATAATGAGTGGTCATGAGTAATACTTCGAATGTGAATGCTTTTTAAAATTTTCAGTGTACTTTTAAAGAAATTATTTAAAAGTTAAATTATGACTAGTGTATTATGTTTAAGTGTCTCATATAAAAGGCAATTTTGTCTCTGTGTGTTTCTGGCTCTGTTTTTCAGTAGTTGCTGTTCTAGAGAAATCTAATGTGAATATAAAAATCACTTAATCTATTAATAAGTATGACTATATAATTGTGGCTTTGTGTGTGATAGACAAAGTTTGAATTTTAGGATAAGTGTTTTCTTTTCTTTCTTCTTAGCCATCACCGCCTGTCCCAGTTACTAAAGGTACCTCTCTTTTCCTCTCATCAATTTTTTGTTTGAAAGATAAATGAGATCTTCAGTGTGTGCTTAAGTCATTTTATAGTTATGAGTGCAAAAAATAAATTGCCATTTGAACTCCAGAGTTGAATTCAAAATTTTCAGAAATAAGCACATATTTTATTTGTTTTTTGAGACTTCTTTGTTTTTCTCATTGTTGGGTGGGTAGCCTTTTTTATATATGCCTTCCAAAGCTTCTTTCCTGATTGTTGAATTACTTATATGTTAGTTTAATAGGTACATTAATTTTTTCTATCTAATTGGGAGTGAAAGAAGACTGCTATTAAACATGAGTTCTTAGTTGTTGGTTGTTTTCATCTTTTAAAATTTTCTGATTTGAGGAGAGGCAGATAGACTTGGTTAAAATGATGGATTATAAATATGTGAAATGTCTGAATGAGATCCTTTAACGAAGAAAATAAAAGGAATGATGATGCCTTTTTTTGTTTGTATATCTAGGAATCTTTATTTCTGAAATGATTTATATTAATAAAGATAGTGTAGGAAGTGTAGGAATGACTTTCTATATTCCTGCCTAGTATTCTTTCTGTTAATTTATACTCTAGATATTGTCACAGGAAATGACTTATAAAAATGTATTCATTATGCTTGCTTATATAAAGGAGGATTTTTAAAGTCTTTATTTTATTCTTGTATGTGATACACTATTAAAAACATTGAAATATACATCTGCCGTTATCTTTTACTAGATTTTGAACTTCTTCCACATTTTAAAGATATCTACTTTATTCTGAATATTTGAGGTATTTAGACAGTAAAGAGTTGGTCAATGGGCCGGGCACGGTGGCTCCTGCCTGTAATCCCAGCATTTTGGGAGGCCAAGGTGGGTGGATCACGAGGTCAAGAGATTGAGACCATCCTGGCCAACATGGTGAAACCCCATCTCTACTAAAAATACAAAAATTAGCTGGGCATGGTGGCACGCACCTATAATCCCAGCTACTCAGGAGGCTGAGGCAGAAGAATCACTTGAACCCGGGAGGCGGAGGTTGCAGTGAGCTGAGATTGGGCCACTGCACTCCAGCCTGGTGACAGAGCGAGACTCCTTCTCAAAAAAAAAAAAAAAAAAAAAAAAAAGAGAGTTGCTTAATGGATGAGAACATTTCTTGAAACACTTATAAAATTAATAGCACATTTTCTTTTTGTAGCCAGCTTTGTGATTTTGTCCCATATGTTTAAACAAATTAAATAGTATTGTTTAGGTTTTAAAATAGCAACATTGTTCTATTACGATTGATTTTGATACATAAATTCATTATGACATTTATTTTTCCATTTGCAATTGATTTCTGAGTCTTCCCTTTCATACCCTGAACTGTCTCAGAATCATGCTTTCTTTCTTTTTAATAACATTTTGCATGTTATACATTTTACATTTGTGTGTGTTGCTTCTTATCATTAGTCTTTTGTCTTAAAATTAGAATGGCCAATGATTATGGTCTGTACTTGCCTGTGATTCTTGAGCAAGTTATTTAACCTCTCTGAATCTCATTCTGTAATCTGTGAAATTGGCCCAATAATGAGGGATCTATAAGACTGATTGTAAACATTAAATTAAATGATACATGTATGGCATGGCATTAGAAAAGTAGTAAATTCTTGCTAATCATGGTTATATAAACATGCCAGAGATGATTCAAATTACACTGACAGCAAGGGCTGCCTGGTCTTTCAGGTTACACTGTGCTTCCCCTTCTATACACAGCTTCCCTGTAGTTCCCCTCTATACACAGCTCCAAGCATGCCAGACCTAAGATAATTATTTCACTGTTGTTATTGTGACTTTTAACCTAACTTCTGTTGAGAGAAATTAAAAACAAGTCCTTAAGAATTGTTTGTTCACTGGATGTTAGTAGTGGATTGGCAAGCACTGTAATTGGGTTTTGTAGGACTTCTCTACACAAAGGGTGGAAGAGCCACTAAGCATCCTCTCAAAGTTTCAAATATATTTTCTGGCAGGAGTTATTTTGTTAAATAATTCTAGAGGAGAGTTTACTAAGTAGCTTATTTTGCAAACTGTGAGGCTGCCACTCAGTCACTAAGTGTATCATTAATGTGGTCTAATTATCTGAGTCCTCACAATTCCACACTGCACTGGAGGAGAAGTCCAAAGCCTTGAAGCTCACTGCCTCTTCTCTCATTTCAGAATCCAGTGATAGTATGCTTGAGAATTACTAAACATCAGGTATAAGGAGTCAGAGATGCTGAACAGAAATCACATGATTACCATTATTATTTTATATGATTTTTGCAGATTTTGAGACATATTTGTTCATATTTAACCCTTAAATACCTCTGAGCCATTCTTTAACACGGAATGACTGATATTTTTCAAATTTTCCTAGCCACCGTAATAATGAATACCCTTCTAGTTACTTGGGTGAAACATCCAAGATCCATTTTTGCCTGACTTCTGAACTTCATTCCTTACTTTTATTATGTTGTAATATCCTGCCAGTTTCGTGTCTGTCAACTCCTCCCTATGCTCGCAGTCGTAGTCCATCTAGTCATTCTCCACTCATATGGTTGTCATGGTCCCAAAGGGTCTTCTCTTTCTAGCCTCCCACTCTCTAATGAGTCTTTCAAATTGCCTTCAGAGTTACTTTCCTAAAATATGCACATCTGCAGTGTACTTATTTGGCATAGAAACTGGCTACTTTGAATTTAATACATTAACTCAAATCCTATGTTGTCGATAATAATTATTTAGGACCTGTTTCAGTTTAAAAACACCGGAATCTCCCTTCTAATAAACATGGGTGCCTTTATATGTTTTTAAAAGACATTGCATACTGTCTAGAGTAACATAATAAATTTTTAGGTACAACATATATTTTTGATGACATTTGAAAGGGAATATTATGTTGGAGGAATAGGGAAATAGTAAGTTATCTAGGAAATGAAAACAGTAAATTATTTAACACAGCCTAACAGTGCTATAACTGTAAATAACACTTTAGTTCTGAAGTTAAAGGTCAGTGTTCAGAATGAAGGCAGACAAAATAGATATTCCCATGGCAGAACTGTTCTTTATGGACTTTCAGGAAACTCTAAATGACATTCGCTGCCAATAATGACTCTGGGAAATTGCATCTCCTTGTTTTCTGAATTTATTAATACTTCTATCTCCAAGTCTTCTTGGAAATCATATTTTAATCTTTTTTTTTTCTGTTTTTTTTTTCTATCCCTGCCACATGTGTTAGCAAAACTCGGATTGTTTTCTCTTACATAACACTAATCATTCAGTATCCTCCATTATTTTAATTGTTAGGGTCATTTTGGTTTTTAGTATACCAGAACTTTGTCTTAAGAAAGAAATAATTGTGTTGATGGACTTGATGGCACAAAACAGGAGTTTTTTAAGTGGGAATGGAAAATAGTTTTTATTTTGAATGTTGTTCTGACTTGAGGTGGAATACTATATTAAGAGGGACTCTGAGGCTCTGAGTTCAGTGGGAAAGAGGGAAGTAAGAATTCGTGATGTCTGAGTGGGACATCTAGTTGTAAAGGGGGTTGTGTCCCAGGGTTTCAAGTATGAACACTGTAATGAGAGGTTTGAACCTAGAACCACCTGATTACAAAGCTTACATCCTTTAATAGCTAGTCTGGATTACCCCTCATAAAAATTTGCAAATGGTCAGGAAAGTGTGTTATAATTTACAACACTTTTCCACTTGAAGTATTTTAGACAGGACTAGGAAACAATGTAAGGATGTAAAAGTGGAGGTGGTAAAGATGGGGTTTATCTCTTTTCTTCTTAAATAATAATCTTGGAATTATGAATCTGTATGCACGAATCTTGAATAGGCATCAAAATCTTTCTAAAACTTTCACAGTGCAATGCTGTGGGTTGCATTGCGTCCTTTTCCCCCCAACCCGAATTGATATGTTGAAGTTCTAATCCCTTATGTGATGGTATTTGGTAAAGGGGCCTTTGGCAGGCAGTTAGGTTTAGATGAGGTCGAGAGAGTGGGCCCTCGTAATGGGATTAGTGTGTTTATAAGAAGAGACACCAGAGAGCTTGAACTCTCTTTCCATGTCCTCACATGTGAGGACACAGTGAGAAGGTGTCTGTCTGTAATCCAAGGAGCAAGCCGTCATTAGACACCATCCATGCTGCCACCTAGATCTTGAATTTCAAGTCTCCAGAACTGCGAAACAATAAATTTCTGTGTTTTAAGCCACCCAGTCTACAATATTTTGTTACTACAGCTTGAGCTGACATGCCCATTCCCAGGTTTTACCCTGGAGATTGATTCAACAGTTCTGGAGACCAGCCTAGCATTTGAACTCTTCAAAATCTCCATACGATTTTGTAACGTACTCTTAGGGTAGAGCGCAACCGAATTTTGAATTTGTCTACAAGTGGTTTTCAGCCTTTTCTGCACATTAAAATCTTTGGAGCTTTTAACTATGATTGATTGAGAGGCCCCATCCGTGATCAATTAAATCCGGGGTAAGGTCAGGTACTGGTGTTTTTTAAAGAGCTCCCCAGGTGAGTCTAACAGGTAGCCAAGCAAAAGGAAGAACCACTGGCCTGAATTTATCCCTTTTCCTCTGTTCTTCTGCTCCATAAATCCTAGTTTCTAGAAATACGGAGTCCAATCATACTCTCTCTTCCCCTCTGGGTTCCCCTTACATCTCAGAGTGCCATTGCTATTATTTTCTGAACAGCAAATCCATAGTTTCAAAAACCATCTTTTTTCTGTTGCCTCAAGTTTTCCAGTACTTTAAATCTCAGAATGAGGACTGTAAAAGTAAGAAAGTAAATTGATTTTCTAGGATGTTTGGATTCTGGGCAAATTGGTGTTATTTATTTAAAACTCCACATTTCAAAGATGTAATGGGTTTTAGATTTTATACCAAAACAATATTTGATATATGTTGCCTTTCTAAAGGTTATCTTTCTGATTTTTGTCCCAAAATATATTTATTGAATACTTTTTTGTAATCCCTCCCAGCTACTGTGTTGGCACTCAGGATGTAAATGAAATGGTAACATTTAGAATATTTTTTAACCAGCGTGGCATTGACGCGATTGGTCAGAAAGAACATTGATTGTAAGCCACCCTATGGTCATCCTGGTGCATTTTGGCTCTGAATTTAATACCAAAACAGGCAGCTACATCCCCACCCTCTTAAGGCTTATAGTTCCTTGTAAAGTCTTGTATTTGAATGTATGTTGACATGACCTAGATCATTTTTGGATACTACCCTAGAGTATCTGATACAGTGGATCAGAGTTGGGGCTCAGTGATCTGCATTTTCAACATGTTTCCTAGGAGACTGGATAGGAAAAGACAACCAGGAAGGGATTACTCACTTGTTCCATAAAGCAATTCCCATTGTCTTCAGTAAACTCTAGCCAACTCCGTGCATATTCCTTTTATTTCTTTCAGGGTGTTTTCTGTGGAAAATCTCTACGGTCTGATAGTTGGCATCCTGGCAGTTAATTTTATGGAGAGTTAGCTTTTGTACATTCCTACAACATCGGCTCCTCCTTTCCCTCCCACTGCAAACCCCAGTCAGTAGGAGATTCTAGAAACTTGAAGAGAGATACCACTTTGTTTTTCTTCCTAAAGGTGCAACTATTTAGTTGGATGTAAAATCCTACACTCTTCAGTTGTTAAATCTGTCTCTGAATCTAGTCATCCCTCAGGGGTTTTATTAATCTAAATGACCACATTATCACAGCTGCAACTCATCTTAAGAACTATTTCTCAGAAAAAAACAGTAAGTAGCTAGTGACTCTGTACACAGAGAAAAAAATAAAGAACAGTTCAAATCTTATCAGGGTTTCTTCTGAAATTTTTTTCAGTGTTGGAATGTGTAACTTTTAATCTCATTTTGGGGAATTTTAAAATTTGGCTTGGATTAAAGAGCAAAATGTTGGAAAAGTAAACAGCTTATTATCTAAAGGCATTAAATATCTAAAGGCATTAAATGTCTAAAGATATTAAAGAATGCATACTTTCAGATTCACCTTTTTAAATACATTGAAATTTTTATTCACCAACATGGTAAATCTTTTAAATCTGTTTGAATTAACATATTGTAAATGATACTCAATATATACATATTGTATGTGATTTTATATGCAGTAAGTTATAAGACCCATGGCTTTTTGAACAATTGATAATGAGCATTTAAAATGGTAAGATAGATCTTAGAAATGGTATCTGATTTCCTCTTACTTCTAGTGAGTTGTGTCATTGAATGTTTTAGATAAAATCTTTGAATTATGAATATTATGCACATGAAAGAGTATATATAATATTGGTACAGTTTAAAGAATAGCAAACATTGGTGCATATTAGCCTCAAATTTAACACTGAAAGAGACATGTATCTCCCTACCCTCTTAAAACTTACAGTCCCTTGTCGAGTCATATTTGAATGTATGTTGACAAGACCTACGTCATTCTTGAATACCAGCCCCAGAGAATCTAATTCAGTAGATTAGAGTTGGAGATCAGGAATCTGTATTTTCAACATGTTTCCTGGTAGACTGGATTGGAAGAGACAACTAGGAAGGGATTACTCAGTTGTCCTATAAAGTAATTCAGTGTGTCTTCAACAAACACTAGCCAACTCGATGCATTTTCCTGTTACTGCTTTCAGAGTGTTCTACTATTCAGCTTAAGAAATAAAACATTATCAGTCACTACAGTTTCCTGAGTGCTCTACCCTGATCCCATACTTCTCTCTTCCTTATACGGTTAACCTGTAGCATAAGTTTTAAGAAAATCATTCCATAGCATGGATCTCTTAAAAATAGAATTATATATATATATGTTTATTTTTGTCTATTTTTGAACGCATTAGAATCATACTGTGTTTCTTCTTTGACTCATTTTTTTCATTCAGGATTGTTTTTGAGATTCAACCGTGTTGATAGGTATAATTATAGTTCATTCATTTTCCCACTATATATTAATGCATTATACGAAGGTCCTATAACATTGATCCATTCTAGTATTGATGGGTTTTGGGATTGTTTTCAATACTTTTTTGAATATTATCAACAATATGAATAAAATTATATGTGGCTTTTAGTGCACATGTACAAGTATTTCTCTAAGGCATATACCTGGGAGTTAAATTGTTAGGTTAAATATGGTATGTGCTTGTTCAGCTTTCCTAAATAGAATCAAAGTACACTCCAAAGTGATTGTAACAATATACACTCTCCCCGGCAGGGTGGGTGAATTCTAGTTGTCCTATATACCGACAAATATGATGGGTGTAAAATGAAATTTACTGTGGTTTTAATTTTTATGTCTATGATGAATAATGATATTGAAGCTCTTTTTATATATTTAGGAGTCATTCTTGAAATGCCTTTGTTTTTGTTCACTTTATTATTGTTGGTTTGTCTTCGTATTATTTCATAAGATTCCTTTACATATTTTCGATATGTGTCTTTTGTCGTCTAGATATATTGTGAGTGTTTTCTCATAGGATTTTTCTCAAATTTTCACTCTCTTTAAAGTGATTTTTAGGGCAAAAATTATCTTTCAATTTTAATGTATGTGGATTAGTCTTCTCTGGCATCTATAACAAATTACCGCAAACTCAGTGGCTTAAAACAACACACATTTATTCTCTTTCAGTTCTGGAAGGTCATAAGCATGAAGTCAGTTTCACTGGGCCAAGATCAAGGTTTCAGCAGAGGCTTGCTTTCTCAGGAGACTCCAGGGGAAAATTATTTTCCTTTCCTTTTCCAGCTTCTAGAGCTTCATTCCTTGCATTCCTTGGCTCCTGGCCTCTTCCTCCATCTTCAAAGGCAGCAGTTTAGCATCTTGTTTCCATCTTCACATTGCCTCGACTGCTGCTGTCCTTAAAGTTTCCTCTGCTTCTTTCTTCTGTGGACACTGGGGATTATATTTAGGCTCCATTCAGATAATCGGGGGAATCTCCCTATCTCAAAATCCTTAATTTAGTCTCATCCGCAAATTCCCTTTTGCCCTATAAAATAACTTTGACAGGTTCAGGGATTAGGATGTGGCTATCTTTGGGGGCCATTATTCATCCTAACATAGAAGATAAATTTATCTTTTTTTTTTTATTTTGGTGGAGATGGTAGTGAGACAGTGCTGTGACTGTTGAATCTTCAGAGGCCAGATTAGCCCAATTTTGTAAGCAGTCTCTTTAGGTCACTGTTGATCAAAAATGAGTGACCAAATACTTCTGCCACTTAAAGATGGGGGAATATTTCTTTTTCCTTAACATCTATCACTTATACCAAATGTAGGAGAGGAAAAAATGTGTGTGTGTGTGTGTGTGTGTGTATATGTTCCTTCTCTTAAAATTCCTGAGCTCCTCTCTTTCCTCCCATGTTAAAATCGGTAGCATGTCCAAGCCTCTGGGCCTACTGCCTTCGGTTAGCTCACACTTGCTTTTTCATGTGAAGTTTGTTCTATGGCATAATCTTAGTAAAGCGTTTTAAAAACAAAAAGATACAGAGGCTTTTTGCAACCCCTTCGCCTAATTAAATGATTCATTAAAAGAATCTTGGGGGTGGGCATGGTGGTGACTCATGCCTGTCATCCCAGCACTTTGGGAGGACGAGGCCAGCAGATCACTTGAGGTCAGGGGTTTGAGACCAGCCTGGCCAATGTGGTGAAACCCCATCTCTACCAAAAAATACAAAAATTAGCCAGACATGTTGGCACATGCCTGTGGTCCCAGCTACTCGAGAGGCTGAAGTAGGAGGATTGATTGAACCTCGGAGGCAGAGGTTGCAGTGAGCCGAGATGATGCCAGTGCACTTCAGCCTGGGTGACACACCACACACACACACACACACACACACACACACATACACATACACACATACACAATCTTGGTATGTAATGAACAGAGAAAATGCTTTCAGTTTTGTTTTGTGCATCTGGAAAGAAAATGGGATTCAAATGGGCTGAAGAAACAGGCTGTACCCCTAAGAAAGAAAGAAACTGAGAGGCAGATATTCTTGGAACTTTTGGTGCAGAATGCCAGAAGCTAGATAAGCACCCAAGTAGAAACCTGAGGAAAGTGACTGGGGGCGAGAAGCCATAAGCACAAGAATTGTTTAAATGCTTCAGTTTGCATTTTAGTTCATGCTACAAGTTATGTAGTTCATGCTACAAGTTTATGCCTGGAGCTTAAAATCAGGCATTTTTCTCTATCTAAATTTCTTTGCTTTAACCATTGCATTTTAAATAATTTACTCTCCTTTCTTTTGAGATATAAAAGAAAGATTTTGTTCTTGCTTTTATTCTTATTTTGAGGATTGTGGCAATATGTAGAAAAACAGGAGTAGAGCATTGCTATTATTGACAAAATACTAACGTTACGAAGTTATTGACCTATAATGTCCTTAGACTGGGAAAAATCAATGCCTTGGTAATATCTATGCCAAGTGGCAAAAAGGAGACATCAGATATTTATGTTGTTCTACATAATATTTGATTTTATGATATTTGAGTTTTGCGGGATATATTTGATGGATGTTATGATCTTAATAAGTAGAGATTGTCAACTCTTCTGTGAATGGCATATAAAAAATAATAAGAGAATGTCAATGGACATTTAAAGAAACCGAATAACTGAGTAAAATAAGTAATTCAATACTTCTGCCTTAAAGATGGGAACTTAAAATTTCATATGGTTAGTGTGTCTTGATTATTGCCTATTCCATCTTGTGGCATCATACACCCTGTAAATCTACAGCAGGAGAATACAGTTGGCATTGGAGAGGAACTGGTTTCATATGATTATCTAAATTATCCAAGAAGAATAGACTATGAATCCCTTGAACATATGCTTGAGTCCACAGGGATTCAAACCAACGCCTGGGGTTTAGATGGAAAGGCCTTGCCCAAAGAGCAAAAAGATATGACAACAAAATTATAACCCTTGGCAAATTCCATCAAATTGATTTGAATCCGTGGGCTGAAAATGTCAGTGCTTATTAAAGTATACGTTGAAAATTATTAAGAATATGATCACTGAATGTCCTATATTCTTTTGTGTCATTAACAATAAAGTGGCAGCTGAGCATTTGTCTGGTCTAACAGGATTACTGTTGGTTATGAATTAAAAAACAGAACGTGGAGGAATTGCCTTGTTAACTACTAATACTATTTCGTGGTTTAGTATAGATGGGTTAATCCTCATTCTATCTACTTTTATATACTCACTGCTAAGCCATATTTTGAGGCTGTTTCTCTAACAGATGCACAGGGAGCACTTTCTTATTGCTAGAGTACAAAAAAGGAAAGACATGTTTGTGATGTTTTCAAGAGCTTCAGTGTCCATTGCATATATAACCTTTTGAAACAAAGAAATCCTATGCATTTGACTAAGATTGCCTGTGAAATCTGGTGCTGCTAAAAGAAAAATACGAGATAATATTTTACCATAAATACTTCTTTTTCCTATTAAAAAATATCACAGCAAAAACAAACACTATGTGCCAGCAAATTTATGCCCCTAATTATCCTGAGAATTATCATGCAGTTTGCAAGGAAGAAGGGACTCTAGCTTTCCAGTTGCTGATCAGCAATAATGAACCCCTGCTCTATTGTTAAATACTTTTTTTTTGGTAGAGTCATAAAGAACAGCACTTCCAGCAAAGATGCAAAATGTTAAGGCCATAAGTCAAAGGGATAATTCGATATCTGGCTTGATAAACGGATTTTTAAAAATAACCTTGATTTCTGCTAAAATCTTTTCCCTTGAACATAAAAGGGAGTGAAGGATTTGTATATTTCAAGGTAATTAAAACATTACTGATTTAAAGGAATACTATCATGTATAAGACGAAGAAAACTAGAAAGATTTCTTTTTCTCTGCCATCCAGTATGTTAGCCTTGAGAGTGAGACCCTTAAAGCAGCAACAGAGTGAGACTTTTTGAAAACGCCATAGCCACCTGGCCTCGTAGCCCATGCCTTTCTTTAGAACAACAAAGAATGGTGCTTGAAAAGTCTTCTCTTGATTCTTCTGCTTCAACAGCTTGCCTTTCTCCTTGTCACCAGAGTAAGCCATTCCGTCCAGATCGCATCTTCTGCCAGAAGCCACAAGTTTGGCTTCTTGAAATCTCAGAAGTACTCATTCCTCAAGTAATTAATTCAAACAAATAAATAAAATGTGTAAGGCTTTAAGCTTCTGCAGGAGGCTCATATTCTTCCAAAATAGTCTGTCAACAATTACAGTATTTATAATAATAATTGTGAGAGAAGGATAATTAGCTTTAGGAATTCTTCTTCATCTAGATTTTTATAAAGTGTTCTTAGGAATAGGGATGGTTTATTCCTATTGACAGCTTGTCCCATGTAGGGGAGTCATGTTTGAAGGCCACATACCAGATTGGAAGGAGCAATGATTCAAAACAGGATACTGAGGAAATAAACATACTGATATAGTATATAGTTGTAATAGCTGCAATTGTAATCAGGCATACATAACCTAGGCAGCCATTTACATTTTATACACCCTCATTAGAGCGAGCTTCTGGAAACACATAAGTCATATTATATAATTAATAAGTACTGGATCCAGAGCCAATAGGCTGAGCAATACGCACCTGCCTTCAGTGAGTCCCTGATGACACTTACTCTTTTTGTTTTTCTTATATTTTCAGTACCTACCTAGCACACTGCTTGACATTCAATAAAGACTCAATAAATATTGGATGTATTAAACAAGATTAAAAACTGCCTGTAAACGTAATGGTGTAAATGTTTACTGTAAATGTAAACTTTTCCAGGAAATAATGCTTTTCGTCCACCTGTTTTGAAATATAATTAAAATGACATTTTCCTTTTCATAATCAGGACAAGTGTTAATATTACAAAATCCTTATTAAGTCAGGACAATGTCAATATTTTATGGGCTGTATTTCAACATTATTAATTCTAATGTAAAATAGTCACTCTTTGACTATAAATCTCAAATCATTTCCAGGTCAAAATTTTGGCACATTTTTTGCCTAGATTTTTGGATAGTTGAAATGTCTACCAGCCTTCTGAATTTTCTCATGCATTTTTCTCACTGTCCTGATTAAAGAGCAGAAAATAATTACACTAATTTTAAAATATATACTTTGTGACATTTTTCAACATTTATTAAAACCCACGTTTTATTATGGCCAGGCTTCTTGTCTCTACTTTTGCTTAGAAAAATGACAGTTAGTTTGGAATTCATTTTTGATTTTTCAGGTAGTGTTGCTGTATTTCTCAAGAATAATGGTTGAGTTATGGTATCTAATACTTCTAAATATTCATCCTTGTTGAAAAGGTTTTAGTCATTCCCTTAAAAGGTTAATAGACATTGAAAAACACTGAATAATTCATTTTTATGTACATAAGCTGTATCAAATGTAGTGTAGTCTACAAGGTATCATCAGAGCTAAAGTTTCATTCCAGTGGGGACTGATGGACTGCTCTCTTTTTGTGGGTATAACGTGATTGTACTAGTAAGCCCAGGGGACTTTACACCACTCCTCCTTGATCAGTGCTGAAGTTCATGTATTACCTTTTTACCTAAATTTCTTTCAGTGTTTTCTTCTCTGTTATCCCTTGAGTATATCTCTTGAGCTTATCATGTGTCTTGGTTGTTGAGGGCCAGAACTGAAGAACTGTCCCTATCCCTTCTTGTGAGTTAAAAGGGAATTAAGGAAAAGGAATCTCACTGCAGAAGAATATTTTGGTTGTTCATCATTTATTTAATCTTGCTCCTTTGAGTTTATGGTCAAACATGAGCACATTTATAAAATGCTTTCCTGGGGCAGTGTGGAAGAAACTGTGTTTGGAAAGTGATATTACACTGAGGACACTTGGGCAAGAGGCTTCTGCAGCTTCAGTCGCCATTGCTTTGAAGATCATCACTCATTGCTCAAAATCTTTTATGAACTCCTGTAAGTTCAGATGTTAATAGCTGAACATTGTTCAACAAAGTCTTAAATTGATTTTAAATGGACTGGTATAGCAAAGCAATTGGAAGGTATACAAAAGAGCAAAATTGAGAAGCTGGATGATCTAAGCCTGAAGTCCTCAAATATTTAAAAGACTTAGTTTGTCAAGATTTAACCATCTTTTTCTGAGTTCTTTTCATCACTGTTGACAAAAGCAAGCACTGGAGAAAAATTTTCTTTTCCCTATGGGGCCAGCAGTGAAGATGAGCTCATCTGTCCATCAAGCTCTTGCTGCTGCTACCTGGCCTCATTTAATAGCTGTGAGGCCAAATCCTTACTGTCTTTGAAGTCAGAACATGCAAAATTTGAGTATTTGATGTATCTTTGAGATGTGTCAGTGGCCAACCAATGAGAGGGATTTGGCAGTTAGTGTCAGTGCTACAAAAGACAGTTAATTGTACGAAAACCACAGGATAAAACTCCAAGTCAAAACAATAGAACATCATCCAGGTTATATATTTTTTAGCTATGTAGCAGGGGCCCTCTGCATTCAGGGCTTTTAAACTTATTTCCATTAACATCTTTATCATTTACATAGTAAAGCATTCAGAATATAAAAATTCTTCTGATTATGGACAAGCTACTGTGTGTCCAAAGCATTGTATAATTTAACATGATCAACTACTTTTTCTAAAAATGTTATTTCTCAAAGAAATAAAATATAGCATTTGCAAAACACACACACAGAGGATCTTATTGTTGAAGAAATGCCTAGGTTATTTGCAAGTCTATTAGGAATAATTTTCCTTAACTTATTGACTGTTTTCATCTCATGGAAAGAAGTTTCCCTCCTGTCTTTGCTTTGGATTATGTAACTTTCATTTTTCTTAAAGTAATGATTTGCCTAGAAGTGAATTCATTCAGCTTAAAAACCATAGTAGGGCAGTGTGAAAGGAAAATTTATGAATAACTTTTTCCACTGTATTTTCACAAAGGTAAGTTCTAGTGGGAGAAGCTCTCAAAGTAACCAAACAAAACTAGCATTGACAGTGAAGGCAGAACGCCATTCAGGTTCTGAAATGAAACCGTAGGAGAAATTGTCTTCATTGACTTGACCTTAACTAACTTGCTAGAGTTAACCAGTGCTCTGGAGTCTTTCTGTTAAAAATACCAACTGATGTCCATCAATTGTGGTGGTTACCTGGCCAGTTTATGCCACTTTTCCTTAGTGTTGTAATTGCATAATTTAATTAAAAATTATATAAACCACTGAAATGTAAGCCAAAAATATTGTTGTTGTTTCTATGAAAACTTGATTGAATGCTTTCTTTGAAAGGCTTGATGAAGGGAAAGTAGATACAGCATGTATGTTAACTGAGGTGTAGATGAAATAATTAGGGACTATGGGTAAAACTGTAATCAAGTAACTGTGCAGCATTACAGATGTTTAAATTACCTTTCTTCTAAAGGTGACATGAAATAGAGAGTAGGAGACCTAAACCTTGCAGGATTTTAGCCCTTCATAGAAAGATTGGTGAATGAATGTCTGAATAATGAATGTTTCAAGTTGAAACTGAATATTTATTATATGCTCATTTAATTATTAAACATGATTATTTGCTTTATGTGGCTCTTTCAACTGTATTTACTGACGTTGTTGTTGTTGTTATTAGCTAGTCCTAGTCATTTGAATAAGAAGACTCTTGCCCTATTAGATCAATCCCTAATCATAACTGGGGTACTATAGGACCTACTCTTTGGTAGCTACATATAGAGTAACACAATGAAACAGCCAGCAAAAATAAGTAAAGGAAGCATTTTAATATTTATATATTTTTAAGAACATTGAAACGAATCCCATTTATTGCTTAGAGCATCTCTTCACAAATCCCCCAAACTCTACAGATTTTCGGCTTCAACAATTTATTCAGATTCTCCATGTAAGTGACTTGGGAAATAGATTTTTTTTTTTTTTTTTTGAGCAGAGTCTCTTGTCACCCAGGCTGGAATGCAGGGGTGCCATCTCGGCTCACTGCAAGCTCCGCCTCCCGTGTTCACGCCACTTTCCTGCCTCAGCCTCCCGAGTAGCTGGGACTACAGGTGCCCGCCACCACGCCCAGCTAATTTTTTGTATTTTTTGTAGAGACGGGATTTCACCGTGTTAGCCAGGATGGTCTCGATCTCCTGACCTCGTGATCCACCTGCCTCGGCCTCCCAAAGTGCTAGGATTACAGGCGTGAGCCACCACGCTCAGCGAGAAATAGATATTTTTAACAAGGTCCCCAAGTAATTTTCTCTAACAAGTACAGAAAGCGCAAGATTATTTCTCCCTGTTGTTTTGACTCATATGATTACATAATTGATCATTTAACTAAGAAATGAAAAGTATTTTAGTGACTAAAAGTATTCATTGCACACATGTATTTTTTTTTCTGTAAAAAAAAACCTGATGTAGCAGAATGTTTCTAAGCCATATAGGAACACAAATATTTTTGTTCCAGAATAACTTACCAGAAGGCCATGGCATAGAGAAATTCCCTCATTTCTGTAAGTATGCTTTTCTCTTGAATGAGCTTTACTTCAGTGTTTTACTTGGGCACATGTAGGGAAAGAAAAAAATCACGTTCAAGTTGAGGAATAAGAAGAGTTTCAGATGAAGAGAAGCAGATTCTGGCACACAAAGTGGAACAGTGCAAAACATTAAAGCCCAGCTATACATAATCAAGCTGGCCAAGCTATAATACACATTAAAATAAAAGTTTTTTTCTCAATGGACAAAATTGGAACTAAGTATGTCTGACTGTTTTAGAGATAAGCACTTCTCAACTTCTAACATAAAAAGAGAAGCTGGTGTTTATGTGAAAGAATCTATGTAAAAGCCATATGGAACTGTCTCTAATAAATATCCATTTAATCAAATGTCACTATGTTTTTGAATGTTTTGTAGTTTGATGCAGAGAATGTACTTTTATTTCTTCAGCAGCTGCTCTTTTTAAATGGATGCAGCTGTACTACAGATTTAATTTGCAACAATCGCTTAATTTTTAGTTGGTTGCTTCTAGTCTTTCAAAAGCAATGTTTCATGTTTTTGTGGAAAGATTTTTTTCCTAGAAAGTGCAAAGTACGATATGAAGTAGGAATTAGGCAAATAAAAGTTTCTGCTTGATTTTTTTAAAACATAAAAGTGGTATTTCCTCTCTTTATAGCACTGCTTTTCCTAGACATCCTTTTTTCAGACAACATTACTAAGGAGATTTGATGCCTACATATCAGTCTTCATCTCAAAACTTCTAAAAGAGGCCGGACGCGGTAGCTCACTCCTGTAATCCCAGCACTTTGGGAGGCCGAGGTGGGCGGATCACGAGGTCAGGATATCGGGACCATCCTGGCCAAAATGTTGAAACCCCATCTCTACTAAAAATACAAAAATTAGCTGGGCGTGGTGGTGGGCGCCTGTAGTCCCAGCTACCGGGGAGGCTGAGCCAGGAGAATTGTTTGAACCCCGGAGGCGGAGGTTGCAGTGAGCCGAGATCTCACCACTGCACTCCAGCCTGTTGACATAGCGACACTCCATGTCAACAAAAACAAAAAACAAACAAACTTCTAAAAGATTGTAAGCTGTAACAAATTCTGGCAAATGACTTGCAAATGAGAAGAAAAAAACCACGCTCATTCATGTAAAATGGTATCTGCTTTGAGAATAACCCAGTATCAAGTATGTGTTACTTGAATTAGAACTTTGACTTTTTAATATAGAGAGATACTTTTATCTTTGACGTATTTTATTAAAATGTAAAACACATGATGTTCCTTTCCTATTTCCTTATATTACTCTGTTTTTACTGTAATGTTTAGAAATCTACTTTCTAGTTTAATTGCTATGGAGAAGTCATCCTCCTGTATAGCTTAAAATTCAATCTTTTTTGAACTCAAAGAAAAATTTGGAGGGAAAGGTAAATATTAATGATGGATTATCTAATATTTGTTCCAATCTCAACATGTTTTACTTCTCATAGCCTTTTATCTTCCAGATAAAATTATAAGCGCAGATGTATAGACATTTAAAATGTGATTTTAAAAATGTATAATGCTTTTAACTTTCCTCATGTAAGACTTGTCTATAGGGCTCTGGATGTGTGAGCAGGCTGCCTGGAACCTCCTAGCCTGCTGGTTCCTTTACTCCTCCCATATCCAACTGACTCATAGCTTAGTGAACAGTTTTTTGTTTTTGTTTTTTCTTTAAATTATGCCTTCTTTCTGGAGTATTTTCAAAAATCTCCTTGTGTATATATCGGAATATTTTTAGCTGTTACCTAAGTACTTAATTTCTCTATATAGTAGGTCATGCAGACAGAATTCTGCAATACATACAAATTTGTATCTCCCCTCCTCAAGCTAGTCCCTCTGAATTAAACAAAGTAGTTACTATAATTTCCTTGGGATTTTTATCTCTTAAAAGTATGCTATGCTTAGTGGTATGTATATAATTCAGTAATAGTCTGTTTTAATTTTTATATAAGGTTTTTCTTTAATTTTTTAACTGTTGCTTATTAAATAAAACCCATTTGTAATAAAAACAGAGTTAAGTATAATCAGTGTTCCCCCAAATCAACGTATCTCTCTTGTACAATTTCTCATCATATTGGGTAAGGGAAAATGTGATTTTTGGCGTATCTGTGATTTCTGAAGGAAAGGGGTTTCTCTGTAGAACACAATGTGCTTATTCTTTTTCACTTTAACACTGGTATCTATTAATGGCTAATGAGCTCCATTAGGTTTAATCAACATTTCAGCAATTTTTGACTTGAATTTTGTTTAAACTTTCTGCTTTGTCTTTTACCTTTTGTTCTTTATTACATTAGCTCATTTAATTTTTATACATAGGATAAAACATACACTTTGAAATGGCCTCAGAATTTGAAAGTATGGCTGTAAAGGGTGAAATCACTGATGTTAAGGGAACATGACTAATAATGGTCATTGATGTACGGATGACTAGAAAGGCCAGTTGTAATTCGTGTTTAAAAAATTACTATATCGTCTTCAAAGATTTATATATTTGTTTTTGTTCCTTTTCTTGGTGTGGTTTGTGTGTTGATGGGTGGTGAATTTGGAGGAAAGAAATGAGTCTTGAGAAAATACCTTGGTCATTCATTCTTAATATGTTTAGAGAATAGCAAACTTTCAGCATATTTTATTGAGATCAAAAGTAGCATGTGAAATTAGACAATGAAATGTCAATTTTTGTATTAGTTTCCTGGGGCTGGTGTTACAAAGTACCAAAAACTGTGCTGCTTAAACAATAGGAATGCATTGTCCCACAGTTCTGGAGGCTGCAAGTCGAAGATCAAGGTGTCAGCAAGTTGGTTCTTTCTGAGGGCTGCGAGGGAAAATCTATTCTGTGCCTCTCTCCTAGCTTTTGGGGACTCAAGCATTCCTTGGCTTGTAATGGCATTCTTCCCATGCCTCTTTTTATATGTCTGTCTCTGAATCCAAATTTCTTTTTTATAAAGACACAGACATATTGGATTGGAACCTAGCCTAATGACTCCAACTTGATCATCAGCAATGACCCTATTTTCAAATAAGGTCATGTTTATTCGCACTGAGGATTAGAACTGCAAATATGTTTTTTTTGGGGGGGGACACAATTCAACCCATAAGAATTCTGAAACTTTGTTTTGTCCTTTTTTGATTAGCATTAATACGTTTTCAGAGTACTTTTTATTTATATTCTCAGGGCTTAGAATAAGACAAAATAAGATTATTCATTCGAGTATACTGGGTTATTTAGTAAGAAGATGGACTGAGATTTCATAATGAACTCTGTGCTGATATTGACATGAAAACTAGCACATTTTAAGGATTCACCTATCTACATTTACATGAAATCAATGTTCTTATAACCTTCTGACATTTACTTACCTTTTTGTATTTATATACTTAATTTTGCTTTTAAGTATTATTACTATCTTTAATGCATTTGTGCTCTTTTCTAATATGGCAGGATATGGAGTACAAAGATTTGTGTTTTTCTGGATTAGCAAAAAATAAAACAAAACTGTAAATCCAATCATTTAGATGAGTTCTTTGGAACAACTGAGGAGTCTGTGGCCTGACCAACAAGACTAAGGACCTTACTTCACTACTGTTTGGATGCCACGGCTTGAAGTTTTGTTAATATTTTAGTGTTTCTCCTAATAAAATCCAAGGGATAGTTGTTCTTTTAGAGCACATTTATAAATTCTTATTTTAGCCTATTGCTGATAGACCTTTAAAAATATATTGCCTTGACATTTATATTGATAGAGCATATATTCGTCTGTTTTCACACTGCTGTAAAGAACTGCCTGAGACTGGGTAATTTTATAAAGGAAAGAGCTGTAATTGGCTCACAGTTCTGCATGGCTGGGGAGGCCTCGGGAAACTTAACAATCATGGTGGAAGGTGAAGGGGAAGTAATGCACCTTCTTCGCAAGGTGGCAGGAAGGAGAATGAACACAGGAGGAACTGCCTAACACTTTAAAACCATCAGATCTCTTGAGAACTCACTATCATGAGAACAGCATGGGGAAGCCATCCCCATGATTCAATTACATCCACTTGGTGTCTCCCTTGACACATCGGAATCATGGGGATTACAATTCAAGATGAGATTTTGAGTGGGGACACAGCCAAACCATATCAGAGGGATACATTCATTAAGATTAACAATTCTTACTTCCCAGTGTATATGTTCCTCATGTTTTTAAAAAGGAAAATATGATAGATGTGGTGATTTAGAAACTGGCTGCTTCTATGTGGTTCACCTAATCCAAGATTTTTGCTTATTTGTTTGTTTTTTTGAGACAGAGTCTTGCTCTGTCACCTGTGCTGGAGTGCAGTGGTGCAATCTCAATCCACTGCAATCCCCGCCTCCCAGGTTCAAGCAATTCTCATGCCTCAGCCTCCCAGGTAGCTGGGATTACAGGCATGTGCCACCACATCTGGCTAGTTTTTGTATTTTTAGTAGAGATGGGGTTTCACCCTGTTGGCCAGGCTGGTCTCCAGCTTCTGGCCTCAAGTGACCTGCCTGCCTTGGCCTCCCAAAGTGTTGGGATTACAGTCATGAGTCACCACGCTTGGCTTAATCACAGATATTAAAATCACATGTTTGTTTGAGAGCTAGAGATACGTGTAGAGACTTTCAAAGCATTACTTGAATTTTTTTCATAGTTTTTTAAAACTTTGTTTCTAATTATTGAAATAATCAATGCTTACTGAATAAATTTTAAAAAATAAAGAGAAGTATGTGAAGAAAAGTACTTAAAATCCAAGCATAATATAATATTAAATTTGACTGGTATAGTGTCTGTGAGTGTGTGTTCACATGCCTATGTGTAGAACTAAAGAATAATTTAAACAAATTATGACTTATACAAATATGAATGAATGTATGCCCCAAATTCCATTTAACTGATTGATTAATGAGGGAACCAGTAAGATGTTACAACTGATTCAAATGAGAAGTTAAAGTATCACATACATTTAAAGTCAGAAAAGAAGTGCTAAATGAATTTACAAAAAGGTGCATAAGGCTGGGCATGGTGGCTCATGCCTGTAATCCCAGCAATTTGGGAGGCTGAGATAGGCAGATCACTTGAGGTCAAGAGTTTGAGACCAGCCTGGTCAACATGGTGAAACCCTGTCTCTACTGAAAAAAAAAAAAAAAAAAATTAATTCCAGCTACTTGGGAGGCTGAGGTGGAGGAATTGCTTGAACCCAGGAGGCAGAAGTTGTAGCGAGCCAAGATTGCGCCACTGCACTCCAGCCTGGGCAACAGAGAGAGACTCAGGCTTAAGAAAAAAAAAAAAAAAAAAAGTGGTCAGTTTCTACAAGGCAATATTCAATTGCATTCCAATGGATACAACATCCATTTCTATTTCTGTTATTTTTCTGTTAGTAAATGAGATTGCTGTCAGTTTCTATTATTTTCAGAGTTGTAAAATGGCTCAAAGCCAATAAAAGCCAGAGAAATGCATGAGCTAGTCAGGGAAGCTACTAATTTGTCATGTTTTTTCTTTTTGCCCATTTTGAAGTTTTTCACACAGTTTTTAATACAGCTCATATTGATATATATTCTCATCAGTTGGAATTATGTTTTTATGTTTCTTCACATAGAGCAAATATAATTAAAAATAAAAGCATAATGCATATTCCTTCCTATTGACATTGATACTATCCATAGCGTTACCCAGGAGCATTATGAAATCCACAACACTTAAAACCAAATAAAACAAAAATACCCTTTCCTTGAGCTCTTTACTCTTGAGGGGCAAGAGGGGCACTATATTATCCTTTTTACCTTCTTCCTCCCAGTCAACCTCTCTCTTTTTCATGTACTCTACCAACATCCCCACCCAATCTCCCCTTATGCCTCCAAAATTAGTCCTATCCTGATTGTGGAGTTTGGGGTTTTCTTTGATTCAATGGATGATACCAGTCACACCATTTGAAAAAAGCATATGACAGTGTTGTTCAGTGTTGGTGAACAGGAATTCTTGATATTTATTTTTAAGGATTCGATTTAATTGCTAATTACAGATCTTTGTTAAGTTAAGCTGACCTTCACTCACATTTAAAAAATTTAACTTTGTTTTGGTTTTCATGAGACAAATATCTCTCTTTAAGTGAACAAGCTTTTAAAAGAATTAGCTTCTTCAGTATGGAAAGCAAGATGCAGTTTGCAGCTGGTGCAATGGCTTACACCAGTATGTAATCCCAGCACTATGGGAGGCCGAGGGGGAAGAATCCCTTGAACTCAGGAGTTCAAGCCCAGGCTGAGCGACACAGTGAGACATCTTTACAACAACAACAACAAAAACAAAATAACAATAACAACAAATAATTACCTCAGCCTCTCGAGTATACTGTAGGTACAAAGCCGCCACGTGTACCTGTAGTCCCAGCTACTCGAGAGGCTGAATAGAGGGATTGCTTGAGCCTGGGAGGTTGAGGCTGCCGTGAGCTGTAATTGCACCACTATACTGCAGTCTGGGCAAGAGTGAGTCCCTGTCTCCAAAAAAAAAAAAAAAAAAAAAAAAGAGAAAAAGAAGCAATTCCCCTAATGATTCTGGATCATTATGCCAGAAGTATCCAGGTTCAAAGCGATATTTTATATTTTAGTAAGTATTTTTCACTAATAATTCTTCAGCAATCAACGAATAATTCTTCTGGAATAGATCAATTGTTTGAGAATCATAAAAGAGATTTCCAAATACCGTACTCCAAAATCAGTAACACACTCTGAATCTGAATAGGGCTATGTAAATGTCTTCAGTTTACAGTTAAGTATAGATTTTTACTTGCAGTTATTTTCTCTTAGTCATTTCTTTCCTTCATTAAGGACTTCGTATTTTATTTTCATTTGCGTGCATGGACAAGAGAATGGATGCATTCATTTTGTTGTTTCTAGAGATGAATACAGAAAATGCCTAGTGAAGACTGAGTCTGACTGTGATTTACAAAGTTGGAGCGTTATAGCCAGTAAGCCTGTCAGGCAGCCCCTGACAGCAGAAGCAAGCCTTGAGGTGGGCATGAGAAATGACAGCCTTCCTTATGCCAGAGTCTTATTACCATTTTGATTTAAAAAACATTGTTTTGGGTCTCAGTAAACTATTGTAGCCATGAAAATGAGATAAAATAACTATTTGCTTTGTCCTATGTATATTCTATATATGAAAGGAAGAAAAATCAGTACATGGCTATCAGTCTCTACAGAAGAAGGGAAATAATTTGTGCTTAGATATATTAATGCCTAACTGATGTTTTACATATGTGATCATAAGATATATCATTTACTTAAAATTTATAGTTAATCCCCTTTTTTTGCCTCACCTACAGACGAAATGGCTTTATTCCAGCAAAATTAAGTCAGAAAATAATGTTCACTGATTTAGATGTTGATGACAGATGGGTCTTAGGTCAGGATAACAGCTATGGCTGGGAGACATTGATTGTTAACATTTATGCTCCAATAATGAATGACCTGAATTTTTCCCACATGTTTGCTCAGGAAACACAGGGCTGTGGAGGTCTTGACGTCATAGAGGCAGAAGGATTTGGGGCCAGAGTATATTCACTGCTGGCAGTCATTCATTAGTAAATCCTTGGTAAGAGAGTTGGATTTGAGTGACATCTGGAGGCTTTCTATACCTAGAGATGGGGGAATTCTGGGTTTGTATTTTTTTCTGGTAAGCTAGATTCATCTTTTAGGAAATACCACATATATAATTGATGGGTTTAACATTTCACATTGAGAGGAGGTGAAAGATTGAAAGAATTGAAGAAGAAAGATTGAGTTTGTATGATTTTTTCCCCTGAATGAATTTGGTTAATTTAGTGTTAGGTGCTAATATAAAACATTGCTTGAGCCATGTAGTGTCAGGAATACATATCTGTTATTAGTTCTTGGTTGCCATATAAAAATGGAGATTGAAATTTCCTTTACCTAGCAGGAAAATTACAACAGTGATCCTTGAATATTTGGAAAGGACACATACATTCCAAAGTGTCTAGTGATGAGGCAAAATGGTTCATATTGAATTCCTTTTTCTTGCTCAAGGCCATTTCTGGAGGAAACTTGTAATATTGGAGAAGTTACATGAGCATGTTGTATTTGCTGCATGGAAAGGAGAATATAAGGCTTCTCAGCACAGTGGCTAAGCAGAGCAAGAGTTGAGGTTAGGTTAGCAATCATGAGGCTGAGGTGCAACTTAGACTCCAGTCCCCTATAAAATATACCTTATAGAGTTTAGAGATTTGATGAAATTCGAAGCAAATTTACTATACTGAACATCAGCAATGTCCCAAAGAAGACCATAAAATTCTGTGGTGGTTAAAATCTGTTGTTTAAACATTAAAAGTATAATACTAAACATTTCTTTCTGTTGGTTCTCGTCCCATTAGAAGAGCTAGATCCTAATAGCTCTTTGGTACCTTATCAAAACAGGAGAAACAATAATTTAATGATCCTTTAATCCAGGGGTGGTGGCTCATACCTGTGATTTCAGTTATTTGGGAGGCCTAGGATCACTTGAGGCTGGGGAGTTTGAGACCGGTCTGGGCAACATAGTGAGACCCCGTCTGTACCAAATAAAAATTAGCCAGATATGACGGTATGTGCCTGTAGTCCTAGCTACTCAGGAGACTGAGGCAGGAGGATTACTTGAGCCCAGGAGTTTGAGGCCCACTGTAATCTAGCCTGGGAAACAGAGTGAGCCTGACTCAAAAAAATCCTTTAATACTTTTCTATTCAAGAATTTTTCTTTTCAGTCCAAGAAGATCAATATGTTACCGACAAAGCAATTTCCCATCAAAATGGCATCTTTGCCGATTCAGTGCCACAAAACCAATACCAAAACCGAACATCTAGCAGTGCAGGCTTTATTTGATGACATGGGATTGAGAAGCTCAAGAGAGCTGGGAAGTCACAGAAACAGGCATCTCTAATGAAAGGGTTGGGCATTAAAAATAGGGGGAGGAACATTCGTGTTTTTTTCTGGGAACGGGCAGAGAACTCCTCAAAACCAGAGTGCTGCCTTCCCTCCCCCACCTTTTGTTTCAATGGGTTGTTGTCATGGTGATTGTAAACTGTCATGGTGCTGTGAGGTGTATCATTTAGCATGAAAATTAGATTATAATGAAGTTAGAGTTTCTTCAGAGGTCAAGAAAGCTGCCATCTTGGATCCCGCTAGTCTTGGCCAGTTTGGTCACTAGGGGGACTTTTGACCTCAGGTGTCCCATTTTTAAAGATAAACAGAGTTAAGGCAGGATGGAAATTCACCTATGTCATGTAGGCATCATACTGGGTAACAAACCTGCAACACATTGTCTAGACCTCTGTGTTAGAGAATGATTATTCATACTTTATGGAAAGACCTTGTAGTTAAGATTGTCAAGTAATATTTAACTACAAAGTGGATTGTCTGCCTTAGCTAGGTTACTCTACCGGTATAATCAAATCTCTTTACAGCAGTAGTTAGTAGTAGTAAGTAGTGTCCAATGTTACTGCGTTTTTGTTTGAGAAATAATAAAATTCAAATATTGTAGAACTATAAAATATACAGATTTAAATTCCCTGTTGTAATCTTACTTCCCAGATAAAATTGCTGACGATAATTTAGTACAGTCTCTCTGTCTTTTTTTTTTTTTTTTTTTTTTTTTTTTTTGAGGCAGAGTCTCGCCGTGTTGCCCAGGCTGGAGTGTAGTGGTGCGATCTCAGCTCACTGCAACCTCCATCTCCCACGTTGAAGCTATTCTTGTGCCTCAGCCTCCTGAGTAGCTGGGATTACACGTGTGCATCACCACGTCCAGCCAATTCTTGTGTTTTTAGTAGAGATGGGGTTTCACCACGTTGTCCAAGCTGGTCTCGAACTCCTTACCTCAAGTGATCCTCCTCCCACCTCGGCCTCACAAAGTGCTGGGATGACAAGTGTGAGCCACTGCAGCAGTCCTAGTAGTCTTTCAATACTAAAATGACACATAGACCAGCATAGTGGGGAGGCAGGAAGTATTGCAGGGTGAGTAGAAGCACAGCACAGCCTCTGGAGCCACAGTGTCTGGGTTCGAATCCTGTCTGCCATTGTATGAGTCACAGTCTGGGCAGGAAATAGATGACTCAGGGGTCATTGAAGACTTTGAGGAAGTACTTAGTTATAGAAGTATTAAGAAAAGCAACACGGAATGATGAGGCAACCTGGGTGCCCAAAAAGTGAAAGTGGTTATCACAAGGACCAAAGGCACGAGGAGAGGGAGGTGTAACTGAGACCCAGTGAGAGCAATACCTGTGGGAAAGGGGCTACTGAACAGGAGCTGTGGCTATGGGTAGAGAAATGCAGCCACTATTGGATTACCCTGCTGCACTGAGCAGGTGGGGGCAGGGCAGCGAGGGGTGATTATAAATACTCACCTCAACCTCCCTTCTTTTATTCCACACTGACTGATGGTTACTGTCATGGGCTGAATCCTAACAAGATCCATGGACTCCAGAATCCAGGTGTTGTAATTTGTAAAATCAGCCTCTTTAGGGCAGAGGAAAAGGGAGGAGATGAGTAAGGGTGGGGTGGTGTTGGCGGGAATAAAGACTTACAAGCAAAAAGCAAAAACACTTACTGGCTGTGTTTGCTAGTAAGGCACTTTGTTTCCTAGTAACTCTGTGCTTTATTTTCCTTATTGATTTAAAGAGGAGAATAATAGAACCAATAATATAGGGTTATTATGAGAGTTAAATAAGTTAATATGTATGAAATGTGTAGGTGAGTACCACCTGTATAGAAATTAGTCAGCAAATATTGTTAATAATATCATTAACACTTTATAGATTAATTCATTTATGAATTATGAATTATGAATTAATTTTACATGCACCTTTTAGCTGTTTCTGATTTTTACTTAGCAGTGTATCTTGATCACCTCCTTCTCTGTCTGTATATGTACATATACATATATGGACAGTCAGCCCTCTGTATCTGTGTGTTCTGCCTTTGTGGATTCAACCAATTGTGAATAGAAAATATTAGAAAAAATAACAGTACAACAATAAAATAATATAAATAAAAATAGAACTTACATAGCATTTACGTTATATTATGTATTTTAAGTACTCCAGAGATGATTTAAAGCATATGAAAGGATGTGTATAGGTTATGTGCACATACTATGCTATTTATCTATGAGCAAATTCCCCTGAGATACCAAGGGATGACTATATGTACATATACAGACACACAAACACACACAGATGTGCCTCACTTCTCTCTCTCTCCACACATTCACACTCACACCCATTCACAAACTACTTTTCTTTTTCTTTTTTCTTTTTTTTTTGAGGTGGAGTTTTGCTCTTGTTGCCTAGGCTGCAGTACAATGGCGCAACCTAAGCTCACCGCAGCCTCCGACTCCCAGGTTCAAGCAATTCTACTGCCTCAGCCTACCAAGTAGCTGGGACTACAGGCATGCGCCACCAAGCCCAGCTAATTTTGTATTTTTAGTAGAGACAGGGTTTCTCCATGTTGGTCAGGCTGGTCTCGAACTCCTGACCTCAGGTGATCCGCCTGCCTCGACCTCCCAAAGTTCTGGGATTACAGGCGTGAGCCAGCGTGCCTGGCCGCAAAGTACTTTTCAATGGCTTCAGAGTATTCCAATGTATGGATATACCAGAATACACTTAAACCTTTCTGTTTACAAGGGGATTCAGACTATTTTCAGTATTTTACCATTATGCACAATGCTGTAGTAACATTTGAACTTCTAACCTCTAATTTTGGATTCAAGTGAAGCAAGTGAGTTTTGTGTATTTTGAGTCATCTAGATTAAGTTGTCTTCAGGCCGCTCTCTGATGAGAAGGAATGTAAATGAGTGACATTAGTACAAATATTCAAGTGGCTGAAGCCTTTTATTTTTCTTGGTCCTAACCCAATTCAATTTTATAGAGAAAAAGTTTATAGAGTTTTTACATGACCTTTAACTTTATTGAAGAACAGCTTTTAAAATATTTTCTTGATACCACCATATGCCCTGCACTTAGGTTTCATATTGTTTATGAAAATATTGATAGCTGTGTAATCAAATTCAGGGCCAAATATTTTCAGTGTTTGATTTTATTGTAATGTGGTCAGAGAAACATAATTATAGGTGAGTGACTTGAAACTCACGCTGTGTGTAGGTACATTTCTTAACGGAATAATGTATCTCGTGAGTGTTATGTATGTGTGTGTCTCTGTGTGTGTTTGTGTGTCTCTGTGTGTGTTTGTGTGTGTGTGTGTATAGTTTTGTCCTCAAACTTATTTCTCCTTACATGATAAATTATGGCTTCCCTTTCCTATGGAATAAATGTTACCAGTTCAAGTTGACCAAGTGTGAAAAAAAGTGACATTTATTTCCTGCTTTCCTACTTCTGGGCAGAATTGGAGTGGAAAGTAATACATGTCATTCCGCACTGAAATATTTAGGACTATTTTGCCCTGTAGTAGAGAATTTAGGCTTAATAAAAAGGTTTCCATCCAGTGTTTGCTAAAGGTAATTGAAGAGAATTGGAGAAAATAATATTTTAAACAATTCCGCAAAAAAAAAATACATAAATAGAAGCCCTATGTTTTGATGGCATTGATGGCAGTCTGTTCTAAATTCAGTACAACTGTGTTTCATCAGATAAGTTACTTAGCACAAATGTGATTCATGTAAAGAAACCGATTCTGAATCATTACTTATTTATTTAAACATAGTGTCTGTCTAAAATCATTCAATTTGAGAATTCTTCCATATGGACAGTGGACAAGAGAATGTTCCATGAATTTTTATATACTCTCCTTTGCCCTAAGTCTGCCTGTTTGAAATGTGTTCAATCAATGCCTGCTTGGAGTTCTGCTATCCTCTTCTTTCCTCTCCTGTTTTCTTGACCATTCTTCTTGTGGTCACCAATACAAGTTCTGTTCATCTAGTTGTCTGGGCTCTGGCTTGAACCTTTATTGCTGGCACTTAGCATAACAGCTAAATACTTAAAATGCTTTCATTATACCAGATTTTGGATTTCTTTAATTTGTGACCACAAGCTCAGTGTTTTGAAAGGTAGAATCATACAAAGAAACAACTATAATCTAATTAACCTAAGATAAGTAGTTAATGTTTTATGTGTCTTCATCATTTTATATATTTTACATAGAACAATATACTTAATTTTGAATATTCCTTTTAAACTTGTCTGTTTCACAGGCATTTTTTTCTGTATTAAGTTTTCAAAAACATTTTTAATGGTCATGTGCCAATTTTTTTCTATGGCTATTACATAACATTCTCTCTTGTTAGACATTTTTGTTGTTTTCGACTTTTCCCTACTACAATTAATAATGACATGAAAAGTTTTGTATAAAACACTTCAAGTTGCAGAACATCTCTTTACAGAATATTCCTAGAAGTGGAATTATTAGGCCAAATGGTAGGAATACTTTTAAGCTTTCTGTATATGTTGCCAGATTGCTTTTTAAGAAGGTTGTACCAATTTACACTCCCACTAGCAATGTAGGAGAGTGCCTGGTAACTTGGTAATTGGATTTCTTTGATAAGAAACTAAATGGACAACATTTAACTGTTCATCAAAAAGAGAGAGGAATTTGTTGAATTTCTGTTATTGCACTAAAGGAATTCTACATGTTAAAATAAATCATTTAATTTTTATTCTCATTGTCATCAGACTATAATAATACTGAATTTGATTCACATTTCCCCCTCTTTCGTACTCTTAATGTCAGTACAAATAAGCAAAGGTTACAGAATACTGTGAGAAATGGTGAGAAATGGGAGCTGATTCTGTGCTACTTACTCAAGAAATCATGTGCTGTTCTGGGCACACTATCTGTCTAATCAGTAAGGAGGAAAGAGATAGATGAGTGCCTGATACCAATTAAGTATTCCATATGTTTGATGTGTGGATGCATAAATGAAGTGATGAAGTGATAAGCTCAAAAACCTGCTATTATTGAAAGGCCAGAGCCATCCTTTGCCATTGTGGTATAAGTGGACAAGCCCCCTTACACAGATGAAAACATGGTTGGCTAGTTACCATTATGCTCCTTAGAACTTGTTCAAGAGGACTTCAGGTCACTGTAGTAGAACCACCTCCACAAACAAACCAACACAATTCTCAGAGATCTGACGTGACAACTCTGATTCCTGATGTTCTCATGGACCTGGGTACTCCACATCCCACCCCCCACCGCCACCCCGCAACACCCCGAATTCTCTCTCTGCTACCTCATGGGCCAAATTCTTTTGGGATCCATACTAAGAATTTATTTTGGCTCTTATCAATGAGCTGTCCACGTTCCGTTGTTGGAATTCATCCAAAATTAAGTGCCTGACTTCAGGGTTTAAGAAGTATACTTTTTTAGATTTTGCTTTGCTTTGTTATGTTGGATAGAAAAGGTATTGGTACTGAACTTTAGCTTCTATCTTTCACGAATATGGGCTTTGTGCTCAAAGAGAAAAGTCTTCAACCATGGCTGCAGGATTTTTTAAAATATAGGACAAATAAATATATACTATATGAAAGTGACAGAGAAAGTTGAACAGATTCCAGAAGAGTGTAATTTATCTTACTAATGATGCTCTTAGCAGGGAGATGAACTGAGGAAACATAAGAGAAGTTCCATGAGGACGCCTTGTACTTGAATTCCACTTGCTGTAGTATCTCAAAGTTTCAGCGCTGTCTTGGGTGTTTATGTTACGTGTTGAAGTGGGCGCTTATTCTATAATGGAAGCTATATTATTAGATCCTTCTTCTCAAAAAGCCAGTCAAATCGCTTTAATGAAAACTGTAAGTAGTTGTGCTCTAAAGAGGATGCAATTATTTAGGAAACATTCTCATAAGATTTAAACCAAAAGCAACTTAATGTGATTCTGATACAACTGATTAAGTACTTTATAGTTGTCAATCCCAGAAACATAACTTATCTCAATTGAAAAATGTATATAACAGATAGTAATTTTTATAATTTATTACAATTGTTATATGAAGTCATATTTAAATTATAATAAATTATATATAAACTGATTATTTGAAATGTAGTGAGTTCTTCATAATCTCTTAACTGAATGAAGGGCTGTATTCTAAGAGTCTCCTCTATTTTAATGTTAACAAGATAAAGTCTTGGGCAGGTGTTTCTGCTATAACGTGATTTTAAAGTTTTTAAAAAACATAGGTTCTACAAATTGTGCCCTAAAAAAAAATAGGATATGAGAAAACATAATAATTCTAACCAAAATAATAGGGGCATTAGAAAGATATGTTAGTACACATAAATAAATAAATAACTGATATAGTCAATATAAACCTAATCATAGAAAAAGAAAAGAGGAAGGTGGATTATTCAAAAGAGATGGAAAGAAGAGTTCAGAGGGTGGCAAATGCAAAATGCATCAAAATCAGGAAAACAAACATTGGGTATTTCCAATTAGAGACTCATTGATCAAATAGAACAAAGAAGAATACTGTGCAGGTAAGGTTTATGGATTACTCTATATATTACTCTTTGCCCTGTTCTGTTCAATTGTGTGAGTATACTTTATGTTCTGCTGCTGTGATGACTTTGTGATTAAACATTAACCAGCTCTCAGGGAGTGGGGAGGAAATCATGTAAGTCAATATATCTTTTGCTATCCCACTGTTTACCAATTGCGTATGAGCTAATTAACTATGCAGAAACGTGTTATAGCAGAAAAGATTTAGTAGTGTTATACGGTAGGCTAAAAGGAGTACTGGTTAGAAAAATTATCAAACTATATCCTATCATTTTTCCATTTATCCATATCAAGCATTTTCCACTATAATCTCTGTTATGTAAACTGGTAACTATACCTATGTTGTTAAAGGAAAATTTACCCTAATGTTAAATAATATAAAATCCCAAGTCTCATAGATTGGTGGGCATTGTGGAGCTTGCAGATTAAAATATACCGCCCACCCCCCCCCAACTGAAGGAAATGTAGGAACTCTGTATAGTCAGCCTTCTGTATCCCTGGATTCTACATCCATGGATTCAACCAACCTCAGATGGAAAATATATTCAAGAAAAAAAGTGAGTGAGTGTGTCTGAACTGAACATGTGCAGACTTTAAATCATTATTCCCTAGACAGCAGACTATACCAACTATTTACATAGCATTTACATTGAATTAGGTATTATAAGTTATCTAGAGATGATTTAAAGTGAACGGGAGAATGTGCATAGGTTATATGCAAATACTATACCATTTTATATCAGGGACTTGAGCATCCCTGGATTTTGGTGTCTACAGGGTCCTGGAACCAATCTGCCATGGATATCAAGAGATGACTGTATTCTGTAACTCTTTTCTGTATCTCAGATTATTTCAACATAAGTTTTTTAAAAAGGCATTTACTTCTTCAAGCTTTGTCTTACAGGTAGAACCTATCTCTTACTGGTAGAACCTATAAAATTGAACATTTTTTTCACAGATAAAGAGTATAATGATGGAAATGTTTCTTTTCCTGTTTTTCTTTTTCTCTTTCCTTGCTTTCTTTCCTTCCTTCTTCCTCTGCCCCTCTGCCTCAGTATGGATGCAAAAAGGAACAGCAGTAAAGGCAAGAATGTAAAGTCATTGATGCCTCAAATTGTCATGAAAGAGAAGGACCAATGATCATCTGTATGTTATACTTTTTGGTAGAAAATTGGCATATGCATGTGTTTTTGCACTTTTGGGGCCATGGAAAGTAAGGATTAAAAAATTATATCCTGTGGAGTCTGAGATGGGTCCTGTTGTGTGCTCTGACGTCAGCAACCCTGTGACCTTGGACAATTTACTTAGTCTAACGGTTCTACAGTTTCACATTTATATGGTAGATTGAAGACCATACTCCTGTAGAATTGTTGGGAAGATTATAAGAGGAAATACTTGTAAAATGCTTAACGTTGTGCCTAAGGTGCAATAGTGTCTCATTGGCTACTGTGGACTTGTTTGAAATTATTAATCTTTAGTCATCTTTGTATATCATTTCCATGGACCCTTACAAAATGGTTAGAGATATGCAGTGAATAGAGAGACTTTCATAAGGATGCCGATTACAATTTGACTGTGGATTGTGCCTGAGGTTGTTCCTTGTATCTGTTTTAGAATTTATAATAACAAAAATGAAATTAACAAATTGATTTTTATGATATAACATATATTTAAGGGTCAACTGTTAGTATTCATATAATTAGACTAATGATGCAAAAACAAACATTTTAAACAAACCTTTCTTATTAACCTTGTTCAGGTTAATAAGATCCAGTAATAATGTGATCCAAGTAGTGTACATTTTTTCTTTCTCTCCACCCCCATTCTGTAAATATATTTACATATATTCAATTTTCTTGTTATTTTATTGAAGTACAATTTGTATGCACTAATACACAAGTCTTAAATGTACAGTTCAATTAGTTTAGCCAATGTATATAACCTGCATATATTTCCTCAGCTCATATTACTAGTTCCTTTATTATAATTAACAGCATGCAACACATTCTGAGTGGTAACGAAGGTCAAATATATGTGGGGCATTTTAGCTATACGCTTGTTAATCCTCACAACCCCACCTGTTTCCTACTATTATTCTAATTTTACTGATAAGAGCTGAGTTTAACAAGAATAAATGACTTGCTGAGGGCACCAGCAAAGCCTACCTTAAAACACAAGCTTGGGCCCTTAACCAGCATACTACACTGTATCTCCTTCACTGCTGAAGAAGCAAGAGTCTCTGCCACCTGTCTAGGTTTCCAGAGTTTCTTTTCACTCTGATGAAATTCACAAAAATTCTCTTACTCAAACTTATTAGTTATTATGTATTATGAGAATATTTAAATCAAAATTGGATCCAAGTCAATGTATAGGGAGACATTTAAGAGTTTTCCTGTAAGTCAAGGGTGTTCTTGAAAAGAGAACTCAGATACCATATTAGATATGATAAAGTAGAATACATCAAGAGCAAAATATTCTAATTCGAATTTAGTGCATTTTATCTTACTTGGAATATTATTGTCTATTATTTTTAACTGATGGCAATATATTTTGATGCTCAAATAGCATTTTGTATACATTGTTAAAAAGAAAAAGATGATTATCTTTATACTCTGAAGAGAATACTTACCTATATTACTGAAAAACAGTTCATAAATCTAAACTTAGTTCTCTAATCATTTTTTATTTAGACTTCAAATATTTTCTTCCATGTGATATCCTTTAAAATGTTTTCTTTTCTTTCTTCAGGATTTTTTTTCTATGTTTGTTATTTGGGTCATTCTTCAGCCAAGTTGCTAAGCAGAAATCTGTAAAGTAGTAGTTTAATCAAATATGTTCCTCAAGTTGTTTTAAAAATATGTATATTTGTATCTTCTCTAATTTTTTAAAAAATTGATCGATGTGTAAGAGGCTTTCATTCTTTCTTTCTTTCTTTTTTTTTTTTTTTTTTTGAGACAAGGTCTTGCTCTGTTGCCCAGGCTGGAGTACAGTGGCGCCATCTCAGCTCACTGCAGCCTCGACCTCCTGGGTTCAAGCAATCCTCCTGACTCAGTCCCTGAAGTAGCTGGAACTACAAGTGTGCGCTACTATGCCCAGCTAATTTTTGTATTTTTAGTAGAGATGGGGTGTCATCATGTTGCCCAGGCTGGCCCTGAACTCCTGAGCTCAAGCAATCTGCCCACCTCGGTCTCCCAAAGTGCTAGAATTATAGGCATGAGCCCCGGCAGCTGGCCAAGGCTTTTATTCTTTCACTGTAGAGAATTTATAAGTATTACAGCTAAACAAGAAAATAACGTACTAATGTGGATTCATGGTTCAGGCATACAAGGTTTTTCTCTTAATACTAGGTTCTCTCAATTCTGTGAACAAGGAGTTGTACTACTTTTCTCTTTGGGCTTATGAAACATCTAGAATAATTAAATCAGGAAAGGGAAAATATTTGTTAAGTCAAAGGAAGTATTTTCTTCATCTTTGTAAACATAAGTCTCTACAGCACCGTAATCCATATAACCTCAGCGTCAAGTCAGATTTTTTTTATTGCCTGAAAACTGCTAAGTGAACACATTATATGTGAAATTAAAGTAGTGGAAGTATACATGATTGAGCATTTAAACTGGTTATATGCAATATTACTACTCTAAATAGAAATAAAATTATTCTGACAACCTTGTTTGTGCCAAGATTTTGGTTATTTAAAAGGAGTAAAACTTTCTATTTACTTCAATAGACGTGATGTGAAATTATTCGTAGAGCGAGGTAGTTAAATTTTGTTTGCTTGTTTGCTTACCAAATCATACCAAAAGAGTTACTTTTTGTTCATTTAATGAGTACTTATAAAAAATGAAGCTATTTTTTAGTGATTGTAAATATTTAAGTGATCATTCCAGACTATTTTGCAAAATTCAAGTTAGTTTGATGCTGTAGTAATAAAATCAAAAAAGGATTCTAGATTTTGAGAACAATGATAATAGAAATGATTGCATCATGCTTTTGATGTATCAATTTAGCACATTAAGCTGTCATTATTCCAGTCTTATGCTAAATAACACCCCACTTCATGCAGTGCATCCTGATATGATATTAAATATATACAGACTCATTCTGATTTTTATAAACTGTATTTGTTAAGCTTTCCAATTTGTATGAATGAACTTTGAAGCACTGGGGAATATGGATAATTGTTCACTAATTTACAAATGATACTTCACGGAGTAATATTAATCCAAAAGATAATAATCACATATATTTTGTGAGGCTATAGAGGAGGCTAATACCTTAGATGTATTTTGTATGAATTACTGTATCAGGTACTTCCTATTAAATCACGTGACTGACTCCATTCCCAGATGGTAGATTTTCAGTTTATAGATTAGCAGATCTAGGAAAGAGTAAGGTTCAGCTGAATGCTACTGATCACCTCCAACTTCTTTTTATTATCTAAAATGTATCACTTAAGGTATGAGTCTCACAATCATACAGAAAAGTATATTTAGTCAAAAGGATGGCTAGTATGGTTAGACTTTAAAGGAACCATTGGAATGAATCCCCACTACCTAGAAAACTCTTCTACTGGGATATATGCCTATGACTTAATCTGTCATCTTATTTGCTCATAATTCAAATGTTCCTTGCCAGAAATACCTTTCCTGAAGTAGTTCCCCCAAAAAATGTTTGTCTGTAGTCTGTCTGCCTTACTAGAGTGAGATCAGGTCAGGGACTTTCCCTACTTGGTTCACCTAGAGCAGGTCTAGCAAATAGAATGCATGTGTATTTGTCTATGGAATACATGACTGAAAAAGTGAGTGACTATAGAGGTAAAAAGAACTTTTAACATCATCCAATCTAACCTTTCCAGTTTATATCAAGGAAACTAAGACTATGTATAAAGTAAACTAATGGTTAACTGAATTCCTCAATATTCTGTACCATGGATTGAGGAAATAAATACGAGAATCACAGTTCAGTGCTTAGGGACACTTCGGGACATTCACTCCTGCCAATAGAAGATGGTTAAGAAGCGGTGTTTGGGAGCTGGACAGACATAACTTTGGCCAGAGTTTGAATCCTAGCTGTACCACTTACTAGCTGTGTCCCTTTGTGAAAGATATTTAATCTTTCCAAGTCATTTTCTTCAACTATAAATGGAGATGATGCATATCTCATTGGATTATTGTGAAGCCTAAATGAGATCGTGTATCACAGAGCCTGGCACAAGGAAAACTGTTATAGCTGTCATTGTCATTATCATGACCGTTTAGTCCTTATCATATAAATTATATAGGCATTTAATCCATGATTTTCTATAGTACCACTGTAGTATTTTTTCCCAAACTTAATGTATTTAGAACTCTTAGTTCACCACAGATGATATATGAAGTTTATGAGGTTGATATGCTAGTTTAGAATACTAGATAATACTAATATGAAATTTGGTTTCTGTACTAGTTTATAATACTAGTTACTATTAAATACTCATCAATCCAGTGTTTCTGATGCCTGGACTTTAACAGGTATTCTATAGAAAGACTTCACTTTTATCTGTAATACATTTTCGATATAAGAAGGATGCAAATTCAGCTACAGAGGTTGAAACTCTGTGGAAAAAAATAATTCAAGATAAAATGCTTTTTTCTCCTTCTCATCGATTTTCTATCCACAATAGAAAAATTCCATCAGTCAGAAACCATTCAGGAGAAGATATGGGTAATGTCCTAGATATATAAATTATATAGATGCATATTGATCATTCCCTATTATATAGAGTGATCTAATTTGAATTTCTATTTTTTGAGACTAGAGTCAGACGTAATAATATTATTTTTAAAAAGTTGTCCAGATGCATGTTATTATGTCATAACTACCTTATTTCAATACATTTCTGTGTTTGATAGTTTTGCTTATTTTAGGTTCTAATTTTAAAATATACATCATTTTTCATATTCTTTAGAATTTATAAACCACCCTAGAATTTATAAACCACCTTTAATGTGTCATCATTAAATTGTAGCTTTCAAATGTAATAGAATCTGTAATTTACTGTTACAATTAGAAGATATGAATCAATTCCTTAGCTTAAAATTTTTTGTTGAAAAAGAAAATACCATGACAACTGACTGTCTTCAGAATCATCTAGGGCTGATTGATTCATAATCTAAATTTAGGGATTGTTCATATCAGAATCTAAGAAGGACTTCACGTTGCATTCATTTTGTTAATTCAGCAAAAGTAGTACTAGTTAGATCTGGGAAAGTGGATGTTAAACTTTATGAATGCCAGACTGGATTATAGTTTTCTCATTTGTACAGTTAGCTTAATGATTTCTAAAACCTTTTTTCCTTTATTTTCCTTTTCCTTCTCCTGTTACTCTGTTGGTATTCTGCATGCAGATAAACATGTGTATCTACATGTAACATGTACACACAAGCCAATTCATATATGTGAAAAAGCTATTCACTCCTGACTACAGAGAGCATGTCTTAGTTTTCTTTAATCCTGAATGCTGGAGTCTGATACATTTTAGACTTTCAGTGAATATTTCTTGAATAAATTTTAAAATATCTCTACATCTATTAAAGAGACCATATTCTTCTAAGATGATTGTATTAGTTATCTATTGCTGCTATTACAAATTACTGTAAACTTTAATGGCATTAAAAACCACAAATTTATTAATTTTCTAATTCTGTATAACTATACAGAACTGTAGGTCAGAAGTCTGACATGGACCATACGGAGCTAAAATCAAGGTGCTGGCAAGGTATCATTCCTTTCTCAAGTATCTGAGAGGGATCTGTTTCCTTGCCTTTTCCATCTTCTAGAGGCTGCCCAAGTTCCTTGGCTTGCGACCCTCTTTCTCCACTTTCAAAGCTGGCAAAGGTGAGTTGATTCCTTCTCACATCACATCACTATAATTTCTACCATCTTCACGTCTCTCACTATTAACTCTGGTCCTCCTGCCTCTTCTTATAAGTACCTTGTGATAACATTGGGCCCACCCAGAAAATCAGGATCATCGCTCTAACTCAACGTCCTTAATCACATCTGCAAAGTCACTTTTGCCATGTACGATAACGTATTCACAAATTCTAGGGTTTAGAACATGGACATCTTTGGGGGCTGTTTTTCTGCCAGGCACTCTGAGTGTATGCCAGTAGCTGAAAGCACCAGAGGTCTTTTCCTTGTAATTATACAGGGAAGTTGCTTTTTTGCTTAGCAAATGCAAGTGCTTAGGCCAAACCTGTCTGAGGTTTTAGCTCAAAGAGAAGTGCTCCATTCTTTTAAGTTTAGATTTCATTCCAAATGTGTAACCAGCAATTACTTTCTATAGTCCTATATTTATGGCCTATTACTTGAGATCCTGGTACAGTAAATTCATAATGCATTAGGTCATTAGACAATGACAGGGTTCTTTGTGGTACATGGCCAATTTTTTGGAACTTGACCTAGGAGTCTCCTTTTCTCCTACTGCTAACTTTGCAATCTCTTATGAGTCATTTTTTTTGTCACTGTACCTCATTTGCTCATGTATAGATTGCAAATGATCACTCAATCTAATTCAACTGCTAGACTAGTAAGATCACAATGAAAAATGTTCTATAAAGTGTAGAGCTCTCTTTCTATATGTGGTACATTTTTAGGTCTTCTCAAGGGGGCTCTTTTGTACTGAAGTGTTTTATTTACTTTAATGTAAGCATGTGCCATGGTGAATCTTTGCACATTACTGAAAAGAACTCAGTGTTTAATAAAATCATACCTAGCACTGCCTCAGATGTTAAGCTTTCTGGTAAATTAGACAAAGCAGATTTATCATGCCGTTTCTTTTTAGAATGGTAGTGTTAGTCCAAGTTCCTGTTGATGGTCTCACTATTCTTTCCATAGTTCTGTTACATAAATGTGAAACTTTAATACCTAAATAATTCTAAATATATTTTTAATGAGGAAGTCTTCAGGACAGTGGTTTTCCAAGTTATTTTGTAGCAGAAGGCTTTTTGCAAGAAAATATTTTTGTATATGGCAGCATGGAGCTGCCATATACAAAACAAATATATGTGGAGCTACTCTGGTTGTATAAGGTGATAAGGCGCCAAGTCCATTGGTTAGTGCCCCCAAAACACATATTCCAGTGTCTGCTAACTTCACTGGTTTCTAGGGACCATAGTGGGTTTCAGTGGATAGGGCTATTTATTTGGAAAATATTTAATAAGTATTGAAATATGCCAAATAATATATATTAGGGTCAAGGAGCTATGGGAACTCTAAAGGAAGGTGTGTGCGCGTGTGCGTGTGTGTGTGTGTGTGTGTGTGTGTATGTGTGTGTAGCAGGTTAAACAAATGAGTTCTCCAAAAATTTATTTTGTAAATGTTAATGCTAAGTCAGTATTTATTCTCTGAGCTAACCTCACCTATAAAACTGTAACCCATGTGAAAATTAACACTTCAGATTGTTTCCTTGGAAGTTATACTATACATTTAAAAAACAGGTGTTTTATATGTTGTTTCTATAATAATATGCACTATACACACAGTATTTCATTCCAGTATAACAGTCTGTATAATTTTGAAATTTTTTTCTGCATCTGTCCCCCACAAACAGAGAATAGAGGCTGTGGTGTTGGGCATTTAATGTATGAATGAGTACATGAAACATTTTTATTAATCATCTTATGAAAGGATTATTTTGCAAGAATTTTTTGTCATAACATGTAGATTAGTTTGTAATAAGAATCTTATAATTGTATTTTTTCTCAAACTTGATATATTTTGTAGTCATTTATAATTTTATAGACGAATTTATAATTTGGCTCATACATATCTTCAGAAATGATATTTGATACGTTTACCTGGTTAATTGTCTAAGATGTGCATCTTGTGTAACTATGAATATACATAAAATGGATAAGAGAAGTAACATGAAACTTCTAAGGAAAGTATTTGGTAAGAGAGAGAATTCTATTTGTTTTTGAAAAATTATGGCATCAAGTTAATTCATTATTTTTATGTAATGTTTTAGAGAAATTGATCACTTAATGTTTCATATATGTACAAAATTTAGCTCACATTTGTCATCAAAATAAAGTATTTTGTGAGAAACAGGTCATTTTTCAAGAAGACTACTTATTTAGTAAATAAAACCATAAAATGTTTTAAAGATTTTGGTTGGAATTTTAAAAGACCGTGTATATTTTTATTCTTTATAAAAGGTTATTAAATTTAGTTTTAAACTTAATTCACATAAAGGGTATTTATTATGATCCGGGGGGTAATTGTGCACAGTTCCGCATTCACTTTTTGGATTTATTTTTTTCCCCTCATCCCAGAAGCCAGAATGTAAGCTACATTTCTGTTTGTATTGGACCTTTGAGAGACTATGCTACATAGCTAATGGAAAAACCTGCATACGAGTCCAAGTTCTGCCTCTTCTAAAATTCATTACCATAAAGGAAGTTGGTTAGCCACAGGGAGTTTCTTAGGCTTTCTCAGTTTGATTTATTAGTCCCTAGAAAGTTCAAGTCTGTAAAAACTAGAAGTTTTTATAAGGAAGTTATGAGAAGTAAATGACAAGGTATTTGAAAGTGCATGACATTGTGTATGGCATATGTTAATTGACCAGTGAATGCTTTACATCCCTTGATCTCTTAACTAGAAGTTAAGTGGCAGACTGATAACTCCTAAGTTCATATCGACAGCTTCCCCTCTTCTGAATTCCACACTCATATATCCAATTGCAATAATTGGCTTCTTGACTTAGATACCTAACAGACGTCTCATACTCCACATGTGCCAAATGGAACTTCCGATTATTGCCTCCAAATCTGCTCCATCCTTTCTAACAGCTGATGGCAACTCCAACCTTCCGCTTACTCTGTCAGAAATCCTGAAGGCATCTCTGACTCCCCTTTCTCTGTACACCTCACATCCAATCTACCATTAGTTCAACTTGCTAAATAATCCAGAATCTGGTAACTTCTCACCATCTCTGCTGCTACAACTCTAGCCAGGCTGGCATCATGCCTAGCCCTGATTACTACAGAAACCTCGTAGCTGTTCTCTCGGCTTCCACCTCTCCTTCCTCACTGTGTATTCACAACATAAATTAGCCCGAGTGATCCTTTCAGAACCTGAGTCAGTTAATGTCACTCCTCTGCTCAAAACCCTCCAGTGGCTCCCGTGTTAGACCTTACAGTTGCCTACATGGCCTGTGCAATTAGGCTCTTTTGTTTTTGTCATTACCTCATCTCTCATTACCTTTCTCCTCACTTACTCCAATGCAGCTGTACTTATCCTTACCATTCTTTGTGTATGCCAGGCACATTCTCATTGCACTGGCTGTTTTCTTTGCCTGGACCACTTTCTCCCCAGTTATCCCCATAGCTCACTTCCTCTCTGCCTGTGTCTCCAAGTTTTTGATTAAATGCAACTTCTATGTACCTGATCCCTCCCGCAGGACTCCCATTTCAAATGGAAACCCCACCCCCCATAATACCAGCCCTCTTTATGATACTCTAAAGCACTCATCTTCTAACACATGCTAAAATTTACTCATATATAATTTTTTTCACTTGAATTTGAGCTCTACAATGTTAGCTGGTTTTTTTTTTTTTTTTAGTTTTGTCCTCTGATATTTCCCAATCATCCAGAACAGTGTCTGGTACATAATAGTTGCTCAATGAATATTTGTGGAATGATTTGAGTAAACAGCAATTTGATCAGAAAAAAATGCATTCTTAGAGTTCTTTCATTTCATGCAGTATTGCTTATTTAAAAGGAATCCATTTAGACGTCATACCCTTTCAAGTCGGCAGTTTGAAATTTGGCAAACAACTTGAAAGCAGCCTAGATGAAGCGGTTAGAATATGGTGGTAGCTTTGCAATTGTACTACCTGGGATCGATTCCTATTTCTGCCACATAAAAAGCTCATTGTGATGATCAATTTTCTGATTCTTTTTGTGAGCTCAAATACTTGAAATAATTTGATACCAAAAAAAAAAAAATCTGTGTTTCTGGGTTTTTGATTTTTTTCTTCAGTACTTTTTTTTTTAAGCATTAAAAATCCATACATATGATTATTAGTTTTATTCTTGGAGATGCCATTCTTACAGGTTAAGGAATTATATCTTTGAATGAGCAAAATTTCATTATAATTTGTTGATGCATGTATTTTTCGTATATAGCCAGCATTTTTCCCTCACCAACATGTGTATTCTGTTACCATATCTCAAACTGCCCTTCTTATGCTGGATTTGTGACATTGTGCGTCATCAAGAGCTGTTCTCAGAAACGCAGATTCAATTACGTCTAACAAACAGGCCAAATATCTAATCTGCCACCATTAGAGCTATATTAATCTGCTTCTATCCAGTGGGGCCTTGGCTTGGATCACAGTAGGAAACACCACATCTGTGTCCACAGCTGCTGCCTTTTAAACAGGACCCATAGCATGATATTCTGGACAAGGGCCTTTTAAGGTGTCTAGGTTTAAGTGTTGGGCAAAGCCTTTCCTTTAGTGTTCTGGGCTTCTAGAGCACCACCCATTTTTCCCCTTACAGAATGTTCACTTTCTGTCTTCTGGGTACCCCTACATTAGTTTCTGTTGCCCTAATTAAGACCTCTTTTCCAGAAGCAATCTATTATTTTTGTCCAGTGAGATCTATTTACCCTAGAAGTGTTTGTTCTTATACCTTAATTTTTAAAGTTTTTTTCAGTAAAAAACAGATATGAATAAGTTGGTAGGAAAACTATTTTAAAACAGTATTTTTGGCCCTATAAAAATCCCAGCAGGTATCTCTGCCTACTTTTTTGTTTTATAATGTCTAGCTCTGAAATTATTGTAGCCTCTGTTTTTTGTTTGTTACCAGATGATATTTTAATGTTTTCCTTCCGGATGTTAAATGTCTTTTCTTCTCTTTAGTGCCACTTAGAAAACTTGGAAATAAACAAAAAATGAAAATCATATATATTTTTACCACTGTCTAGAAACCATTACTATAATGCTGGTCTTAATTCATACTTACTAGAATTGGGAGATATATTTGATTTACTCATAAATTTGATAGGTGGAAAAAGTAGCTTATTTATTATGAAGCTGAAAATGTAATGTTTTTTAGCCATTTGTATTTTTTCTCATGAATTGTCTGCTCATTTACATTTTAAATATTAATGATATTTATATGATAAAACATTTCAAATGTGCTTGACATACATTAATATAGTTTTCAAATGGAAATTTTTAATCATTTTATGGGAGACATTATTGCATTTAAAAAATTCTAAAATGGGCTTTATTTAGATAGCAACACATTTTATCAGTATTTTCTTCTAAATTTTTTCATTTAGCTGATTTTTAACGTAGTTCTTTAATACTTTTGGAATTCAGTTATACAAATGGTAGTTGCATATAATAAGCAAATTGTGAGTTTTTTTCTAAATTGCTATACAAATTTATCAGCCAGTTTAATTGAATAATGTATATTCTTTTCTGTTGGTATGTAATATGTTCGATCAACTAAAATAATCCACTAGAATTAGCAAACTAGGTAGAAATTGACTATATTTAATTAGAGCTAGAAGCCAGATAGTACAGTAGAGAAATGGATGGCAGTTCAAAATTCTGGAATATGAAGAAAAATAGAAAAAGAGAGAAATAGCAGAAAGTAGTTTTAGAGATAAAAATCTATATTTGAAAAAAGAGAGGGACTTGAGTGTGTACGCTGTGGACAAATTGAGGGCTGAGATGGAGAAGTTGAAGACACAGGATGGATTAGGCAAAGGATTGATGAAACTATATATTGGAAAAGGCAAGAAAAGGGAGTGTAACTCCTAGTTGGATCTGTCAACATGGGGTAGAGATGAATGCTGTTTCCATTGTAGAAATAGAAGATACAGAGAGTTATGGTGCAGGTAGATTTGTAGGTAGGAGGGCCTGAAGTTGAGGAAGATTCCATAATATGTCCTCTGTTTCTTCTATAAATTAAGAAGGGAAGCATTCTCTGAGAGTGAAGAGGAAGGAAGGTCATACATATTATTTATATGTCTTCTCCTTCATTCATTTGCTCAAAAAAACACTTATTGAATGTTTCCATGTGCCATGTTCTGTGTTAAGACTAGAAGAAGCAACCAAAAATGAAGTGCACAGTGGAGTCTATCAACTTCAGTCACGAGTCAGCCAGGCAGCCACATGATGAAAAGGACTCTGTCACTTCTCCACTGCAACAACTAAGTCACCACTGAGTCAAAAATAGGATCTGCTTGACTAGGTGTTGCCAGTTTGGGGAAAACATTTTCAGTTTGGTTGATGGCATCAAAATTTAAAAAAAGGCTTCATGTTGATACAAGTGGGTAGATATGAAACCAGGTGTTAATATATACACATATATTTCCTTGCTCCGCATACTTCAGTGTTCATTGCTACACTCCAGCAGCAAGGATCATACCCAGCACTGAGATCGTGATTTCTAATACCTTTGCAAATTGAAGGAACCAGAGATCTGTGAAAAAGTGGCGTAATCTAGGGCTGGTTCAGGAATATACGAGAAAAGCTCGGAGTATCTTTTAGTGCCCATAAATTAGGAAGTGCTCAAATACACACACACACACACATACACACACACACACACACGATGGTGATATGTCAATTGGACACAGGAGCCAACTGAAAGAGTTCCCAATGGCTAAACAACCTAAGAAACAAAATGAATAATGTATTAGATTATAACCCAAAGTATAAAATAAATATTCATGATCCTGTACTAATAGAAATGATTAAATAGATGGGCTAAATAGCTGTCTCTTATGTAATAAAATTCCAAATAGCTTATGTGGATATTGTCCTCCTTAAGGATGTATAGTGTAACTCGCCATTCCTTAAGTGTGGGCTACTCACAGTGGTTCCTTCCAAAGAGGAAGGGCAAAGAGAAAGAGAGACTGCATTGGAGAAACCTTACAGACACTGCCTCAGCCAGATGATCAAGGTGACCATCACAGTAAGTGGTGTTGATAGTATAGACCCATAATATGATGTAATTAGAATACCAGTTTGCCTATGTGGTTGTCTCCTCAAAAATCCATAACTCCATCTTATGAAAAAAGTTCAGACAAACCCATTTGAGGGATATTATAGAATATACATGACCAGCATTAAAAATGTAAAAGTCATCAAAAACAAAGTCAGAAAAAATTGTCAGTCAGGAGGAACCTGAGGAGACATAAAGACCCAAATGTATTATAACATCCTAGATAGGACCCTGGAACAAATAAAAGACAATAGATAAAAACTATATCTGAGTAAAATATTGGTTGTGTGTAATAATACATCGCTATTGGTCCATTAGTTATAACAGTTGTACTATACTAATATAAAATGTTAATAACAGAAAAGTGAAGGGGGCTAGTGGTGGGGGCACAGTATAAGAGACTATGCTATCTTCAAAACTTTTCTGTAAAAAGCCATCCTAAAATAGAAATTTTGTTTAAAAAACAAAAAATCCGCTCTGCAAATTATACACTCTTTAATGATTTTGAAGCTGCTCTTATACCAAGAGATGAAGACAAATCCAATAAGTACTATTTTGATTTATCAAGTGCCCCTTTGTAGAGGCCACAGAAACTGATGGAGTAATATCTACTGTTGCTTTCATATCTTTCAGCAGAGGAATCAGGTAAAATAGTCAACATTTTACGATGTTATTGCTTGGGGTTTAGGAAATTTCATCTCCCAGAAAGGTTCTATGTGCTTATTTTTAATTACACAATGGAATATCTGGCAGAACATAAGACATTTTAAGCTATAAGTAGAATGATTTTCCAGGAATTTCTGAGCATCTTAGAGCCTACATTTACCATTATCAGAGGCACCTGAGTACTGCTTAGTAAATTGCAACTTCGTTACGTTAGATAGTGTCCTATTTCCATGAGAGTGATGACAGATTCAGAAGTGCCAGGCTCCAAGGAAGTTGTTCACTGGGAGAAAAAGACTCAATGTAAAGCATATTATTTATTATCATTGTGGTAACACCTATCATTATATAAATATAACCATTCAATAATGCCGTATTATTCATAATAGAAGTCACAAGATTCTTATCCATTCTTCGTAGTCTGGGCTTCCTATGAATAAATGTATTTTGTTCTTTTTGCGGAATTAAGTAAACAGAATTATTTCTGCTTTGCCAAAGGATGTTGTCAAAGGCCTGCTCCTCTTCTGCCTATATATTTTTCTTTTAACATAATATATGCCCTTGAGCAGTGATTCTCAGTCTTTCGTGTTTTACATTTTGTCACATGCTATACTGAAAAATTTGGGTCCCACTGTCATAGAATCAAACCATGTTTATAGTCATTCGATGCATATATGTTTTTATATTTCTAATATAAATTTATACGATTTTAGCAGTAAACTATGTTAATACAGTACGTTAGAAATATTTGTGGGTGTTGAGTAAAACCAGAGAAAATAGGGGATTTGGTAAAATATTGTCTATTTCATAATATCTGCTGACTGACGTTGCAACATCTCTAAAGAGAATTTGTTTTTGAAAGGCAGAAAATAAACTATTTCATGAGTAATAGCAGCTTAGCATTGTCTAACAGCTACAAAATCCATCAATGACATATACTTTCTCTGGAGAAAGGTGTTAGCCCTTGGGATGGTTGTAAGACAGGTTTTGTCTCATTTTCCTTAATCTACAAACTGTTGGATGTAGTTTTCCCAGTTGTATTAATTTCTCATGGAATTTGTGGAAATATACACTAAAATTACTTTAGCATTTTCAAGATTTTCAGATTTTTTTACGACCCTTTCATCAGTGTCCTATGTTAGGAGATTGTGTTGATATGTTATATTAAACTGTAAGGACCACACAAGCAGTTTTGACACATCTGATAGAGATTCCACTGAAGTTTTACTGAGATGATTGAAACAGTTTAGACAGATTTCAGTCAATTTATCAGTCAGTAGGACTTTAAATGATGCCATTAAATGAGATTAAAATATTTCTGAATTTAATACTGCCAACTTAAAGTACTGTTAACTTTTTTTGGCTTGTTTCAATTGGAAGAAAAGAAGAGGTAGTGAATATAACACACATCTGGAACTGAGAAAACTAATTTGTAAGTTCCACCTCCTCCGCTAACCATCTGTAAGTCTGTTACACTTGCAGTGGCTTCCAACCTTGGCTGCACATTAAAATAACATGGGAATATGTAAAAATCCCAGTGCCCAGGTTTCACCCGAAAATAATTAAATCCACATCTCTGGGGTGAGACACAGGCATTTTATTTTTGTTTGAAATTTTCAAAGAAGATATCAAAATTTGCAAGGCATAATCAAATAAGGCAATAACATACTTTAGCCTATACCTAATATTTTGCCTGTTTTTAGTTTCAGATCATCCTAGGATATTATTGATTACTCAACTGATTGACATGGTTTGGGAAATAAGGTATTTTGAAAGGAATAGTCTTCTTTTTATAAACTGTACAGGAACCTTCTATTAAATTCTGTAAATGTCATTGATCTCAAATCCATGCATCACATGTGTAAATTATATTATTTGTGTTGTGTTTGAAGTAAAGCATGATTGATAACATTTGATTTGAAAATATATGCAATGGCAGTAACGTTATCATTTCTAAAAGAACAGAACCCTTGAAGACAAAGGGTAGAAGTAATGTCAGTCCTGTTTCTACAATATTTGAGCTATGTGACCTTGAGAAAGTCATTTAAACTTTCTGATTCTTAATTCCCAGGTCTATAATTGTTATACTTTAGCTTTGCAGTTATAGATTTGTTCACTGTTAACATCACTTGTATGAATTATAAACTTATTGTTAGTTAAACATGCTAGAAAAAGTTGAGAGACAGTGAAGCATAATAGAAAGCACATGGTTTTTGGAATTGAATTTGGCTTCCCACATTAGTTGTATCTTACTAGCTGTGTGACTTTGGCATGTGACCTAACCCAAGTTTATGTAAAATGGTTTCAATAACATGTTCCTGTCTTAGCCTATTTTGTGCTGCTATAACAGAATACCTGACACTGGGTAACTTATAAAGAACAGAAATTTATTTCTAGAACAGTTCTAAAAGCTAGAAAGTTCAAGATTATGATATCAGTATCTGACAAGGACCTTCTTGCTGCATCATCACATGGCAGAAGGGCAAAGAAAGGGCAAGAGGGGGCCGAACTCATCCTTTCATAATGGTATCAATCCCAGCCATGAGGGTAGAGCCCTCAGGGCCCGTTCAACTCTTCAAATTACTACATCTTAATACTGTTACAATGGCATTTAAATTTCAACGTAAGTTTGAAGGGGACAGATACTCAAACCATAGCACTTTATTAGAAGTTGTTTTAAGAATTTAATGAGACAATATATGTTAAGGGCCTACTGCCTGGCATATAGTAGATACTGAAGAAATGGTTGTTGATAGTGATGATAATGTAATATACCACTAACATGTTAAATGTGTTTCTGAATGCATGACCTCAGAATATATGTCAAATATATACACTGGTTCCTTTTTACAAAAGCAAGTGTTGATGAATGAGTGTAAAACTCCTTAGCTTAAAAAGTCCACTTTACACATCTATAGGTAGTGATTTGAGAAGTTCCTAGAGGACAGTTGATATGTTGTATTAGATAACCACAGATTGGAAATGCTAGCCCTCTGGACACTCAAACTTTAACTCTGGAAACTGGGTTACACTGGAAAGAATCTACAATAAACTGACCTTCCACTGGACACGTGGAGTATTCTAACTAATGCAGAAATCCGAAGCAGACTAGAGTATCCCTGATCTCCTTAGTGGTGTAGAATCTCACACTGTATTTTTTTTTTTTTTTTTTTCAGAACATGTTGGCTTAGTATTCTCTGGGCAGGAGGCCATGCCAAGGAAAGTTTTTGACCTTTCAAAACCTCCCAAAGGTAATGGGAGAAGTGATAATTATTATGGAAATGTGAAGACAAGCATACTTTTTTTTCATAGATTCTTACTCAAACTCATTCAAAAAAGGGATGGATTTTGGGTATTCATTTTGGTGAAGTCTCTGACCTTATTAGATAGTGATACCTCCAGGTCTTGCTTTATGTGGGGTCAATTACTGAGCCGTTGATGAATTTCATTTATTTCTTGTTTAATAGAGTGGCACTTAAAATAAGTGGACATGTAAAAGAAAACTATGATTTGCTTGATTTGCATCTTTCAAAATGTTAGTGAAACAATCCTGTAATTTACACGGCCAGTTCTACTTCACATATATTTTAAATGTACCATGATCAACATAGTCATTACCTGGCATGTAGAATACCTATACATTTACACATGTAAAAAATGAAGCCTCAATGTCTTTGGTTTGTGCTGGATCATTTCTTTCAGGGTATGGCATTCTCAAGTTATTTTCTAATGAGGTTTCTTTAAATGTTTCAAGTTGCTTTCACTGCGATTAATGTAATAGTGAATATGTTTATAAAAGTCTGATTCTAGAGACAGGCTCTGAACCATTATGCTATGGCCTCTTTGACTACAAAAATCAAACGTTTTTATTTTCTAATTTGTTAAGTTAAATATTTTTCTATGTAGTGAAGCTTAACTAATTAGAGAGACCAGCAGGAATTGTAATGTCACCAATGTAATTTACATTGAGATAAGTTTTATTCAAAAGAATGAGCTAAAGTATTTTATTCTGTGAGGCTAAAAACTATAACTAGGATGAGGAACTCTTTTCTCCCAATACAAATTATAGAATTTCAAAGCAGGAAGAGCATCTTGTTTTACTCCTCTTTGTACAGATGGGAAAAAGAGCCCCAGGAGAGCACAAGATTTGCTCGTGTCTCACAGGCATTTACTGAATGGCAAAGTTGCCAGTAAAGCCCCGTAGTTTGACTCTGTCGACAGCAGAAATGTGTTCTTCTATTTCATACTTTCCAATGCAGTTCTAGAAAATGGTAAGTAATTTTGAAAGTTGGTTTATTTCTTTCAGAGTAGCTAGTGCCATTTGTTGTACTTGTTATCATTAGTGCCTCCATCCATTGATTCAAAAAGGTTTGATTTAACAACTAAGTTGATCTAGGTACCAGGAATAAAACATGACTGAGGAAACAAGACATAGCCCTGGTTCTTGACCAGTTTATACTATGAAGAAGGGGTTGGACTATGGGGATTATGTGACACTTTGAACAATGGGGAGAAAAGAGGATACTTTCCCTCGGAGTATATTTGGATTGCTTGGTTATAAAAATGTTGTGTGATTATTATAAACTCTTATTCAGAATGTTTTTTCTCCGTTGTATAATGGGCACCATGATGACATAAATAAGCTTCTTTATAAAATTTCTGCTGTGTTTCCTACAGCTCCCTCCTATGACAAACTGAGTATTTGTGATTTAATTCTACTGGATATCCTTAAGATTATATTTATTTACAAATAAGTAAAAATCACTGAAGTGGGATCCCTGGGTTTGTTGTTATAAAACTTATTAATTATCTTAAATATCAGGTTTTCCTCTCTTCAGGCTCAGTCAGTAGGTCAGGGAAATGTCATGTGGGGCCATTTTCTCTTATCCCTGCCACTTTGACAATGGTTGTCAAATTAGAATGTGCACACCAATCTCTCGCTAACTTGACAAATGCACATTCCTAGGTCCCAACCTTAGGATTATGACTTAGTAAGCCTGGGATCCTGAATGTAGCCCACAGAAATCCACTTAGTAACACCCGTTTACAAAGAGACTCCTAATCCGCGTGGTCCAAGGCACATTTTGAGAAACACTGACTGTGCTATGTTCTTTTCTGGAGACAGACAGGGACTCATGTCTCCCTCCTTGGCAACAGCTATTCTTTCATGGGTAATTCCTATGCACTGTTTGAATATCAAAATATTTATATCTCCCTAAGAATGGGGAGACACAACATATTTGCCCCATAAGGGTAAATTGCAAACAAATTGCTCCAGTGCTTCAGAAAGGACTGGTTATTCATTCCTGGGACTGCTTTATAAAGAGAGATCTTCTCAATATTCAAATGTATTACAGGCATAGAAAATTTTTTGCATGAACATATAAAGACTAAGAATCAGTTCTGTTTTTTACAGCCTGAGAGGACATATTCTGAAAGCTTTCTAATCCTTGCTATGACAATGACTGAACTTTTAGAGGGCTCAGAGTTACAGCGTCAAAGATATTTAATACTGGAGAAAAAATAAGATTCATTTGGGAGAAGATCTCCAAGTATAACCAAATTTATCCCTTTACCTGTGGCTAATAAAATAACTGAATTCAAAAAGAAAGCAAAAGCAATATATATTTTGAATAGAAGACTGCTTTTTAAAATTATGTAAACTATTCCGTCATTAAAAAAAGCCTTCCTAGTGTTGGATTGGAGTATTTCCATATTTGGAAACCAAGATTAATAGACGTTTCAGATCCGAAGTGTTTTTTCTTCCATCTTTTTTTTTCCCTTTTGCATGTAAAAGAGAATGGTGACCAATTTTTTTGGTAAAAGAGTTAATAAATCACTTAATAATGGATTTAAATGAACAGAGGCATAATCAGATTTTTTTAAAAAAGACTTTTATTTAATTCTCTAGATGCAACACTTAGAACTTTCTGTACTGATGCATTTTTTTATAGCTATGTTGTTGAATCTGGTAGCCACAGTCACATGTGGTTATTGCATCCATGAAGCGTAGCTAGTGTAACTGAGGAATTGAATTTTTTAAAATTTGATTTCATTTCATTTAATTGAAATTGCTACATGTGGCAGATAGTCATTGCATTGATCTGTGTTGCTAAAGAAGATTGTGTAAAATGGTTTTCATAACTTTAGGGGTAGCAATTGGCATTTTTATGAGACTAGGAAGTATATGATTATGTAGTGTTGTAGTTTATGTGACTAAATGTGGCTCCTTATGGAGGAGTTCTTTAACTTTGCCATACTTATAAAGATAGTTATTATTTATTCTCTCTACTTATATTTTGAAAGTCCCTCTCTTAAAGCAAGTAGATATCATGGAGTGAGTCTGGAAACTCCTGTTACACAACACCAGGAGTGGCCAAATTATGACTGGTGCCCCTTGGAGTTGTGTACACAGAGTCTGTGGCTACCCCTATAAGCTGAGTCACATCTCAAGGCAATGTCATATTCACTTTTATGTCTACAATGCTTGGTATGGAATTGATTACTGACAAATCTTTGTTAAGTAAGGAATATATATCTCAATTTTGATATCTGCAATAATAAAGGATAGTGAATAAAAAATATTTTACTATGTGCTCATAGAACACATTGTATGAATTTTCCCTTTGATCTCTATATTCATTAAGTTCTACATTTATGAAGTATGCTTTGTGGAAAGTATTAATTTAAGTATTTAATACGAAGATAATTTAGACACAGTATGTCTACTGCTGATTAATGAAGAAGGGAATGTAAAAATATGTGCTGCATCATAAAGTAACTGCACTAATGAACATATGTGCAAGATATAGTTCCCAATAGCAAAGGAAGAGAAAGGGATTTTTGTTTGGTTGATTGATTTTCTCAGTCCTGTGGCAGAACAAAAAAGGCACATCAGAGAAGGAAGGCTGCCATCAGGGAAATGACTTTTGAGGCGGGTTTTGGAAGATGAGCTGGAGCTGGCAGAGGGGTGGTGAGGAAAGTAAGGCCTGTGCTGCTCCAGGTACTTTGCTAAGGGACATCATCTCACATCAGTTTTCTCCATACTCCTCCAACGTAGATGTCCTTAATCCTCATTTCAATGATGATGCAGCTGATTCGGATTTAAAGAAGTTTGCCTAAGGTGACATCGCTATTCAGTGAGGGTACTAAGCTTTGAACCTAGGTATGCTTGACGCTAAAGCCTGTGAATTGCACTATAGTCATTGGTATCAGTAATGAAAAATCCAACGTGTTTGGTGAAATTCAAGTAGTGCAGTATCGCCAAGCACATGATACAAAGAGAAGCAACTGAAGTGCTGGAATGGAGGCATGTGATAATAAAAAACCATCTATGCCATGACAAATACACTGGACTTTTTTCTGTAAGTAATGTGGAGCCCTGGGTGGGTTAGTTTTAGGCTGGCAATGACATCATGATTCCTAAAGAAATTCAGGAGCTAAAATCAACAGCATATTTAGCTAATTATTTGACTTGAATTTCCATTCAAATTGGCTTTATTTTTTCCTGAATACGCAGTTGCTTAGAAGTGGTTGAGTTCCATCCTGGTGCGTGCTGGCTATCAACCAACATAGGAGTAAAAATTCACCATGAGTAGTCAGCCAAAAGACACATGCAGATGCTTAGGAAAATAAATTATAAATATTTCTTATGTCTGCCAGTAGAATGAGAAGATTTTGCTATATTGTGTTTTTTGATTGTTGGCTTGTTTTACTGTATGCTTATGAAAACATAAAGTAGCAGGACAACAGATCACATTGCCAAATAATTTCTAGGATTTGGCCCAAGGTTTGATGATCCCTCTGCCGCTTCTTGGCTTTGCATGCTCAGAAGCACCCACATCAGCTGTCAGCCCTGTGGCAAAAGGAGGAATGGGGTCAGAGTCAGGCAAACAGAAGCCAGAGCCAAGTGTTGTTCTGAGAAATACTAGCATCTGTTTAGTGCAGTGAGTTCTCTGCTTTGTACTTGGCAACCCACTTGGGACTCATGCTGCAAAGGGGGCTGATGATTTAAAACTGAGGGAGGAGATCCAGAGGGGAGACCTTGGCTCATGAAACATCCTCTTCACCTCTGTGATGGGCCGTTCTTCATGTCCTACAGTTTGAACTAAAGAATGGCCTCGGCTTCTCCTGTGGATGTAAACATATTTTGTTGCAAGTGCCATTCGTTTTATTTGTTGTATACCTTTTCCTTTTGCTTCAAATATATTCCTGGCTAAACTCCTGGCTGTCTCTCCTGGAGTGTTTTTTTTTTTTTTTTTTTTCTATTCTTGGGGTTGTAAGAATCAGGCTCATGTGCAGGTGTCTAGAAACAGGCTGGCTGGACAGGAAGGAAATAGGTGGATATAGTTTTAAATTTATACACATCTTTTGGAGCCAGGAACTTCTACACAATCTAGCTTCTATGAGATAAAATTTGTGGTACGAAAGAGGAGTGGTAACATGAATAATAAGAGATTTTTTTTTAAGTCTAGAAAACCTTAGATGTTGGGAGTGTAATCAAGCATTTTAGCCAGTCATTTTGAAAGGTAAGTGAGTTTAAATGAATTGAATACTCAGTTGTGAATTAGTGATACTGAACATGTACACTGTCTTATCAGTGTGTTTCATAGTGATTGGTAATGCCCAGATTTCCAATTTGATACACAGTCCATTTTAAAAAGATATATGTGTGTATTTTATACTATGCTTTGTAGTTTTGAAGCTTTGAGATAAATTATTTAGAATCAAATGCTCATGGAAATGTCTGTAATATGAAAATAGGTTTATTTCAAGATTATTAATTCATTTGTTCAACGAGTGTTATTGAGCGTCTGTTGTGCCGAACCCTCATTAACCTCAATAGGCAAGGTACTAGGTTCAAGAGGCTGAAGAAGAGACCCAGAGCCAACAAAGGAGACATGGAGTTTCATTAGGAGCTTACATACAGTGGAGAGAGTCAGTGGCAGTGGGCTGGACAGGAGAACCAACTTACCTACAGAAATGATCCAGTGGTGGCAGGCTGGGCAGGAAAACCGCAACCACTTGCAAACAGCATGCAGTTTATGTAGCATTTTCACTTAACACTCTCTCCTTTATGACCTCCACCTGGCAACCCTCATTAACCCAAAACTCAGGGCCTCATTCCTCTGTATGGCCCATGTTCCATGGGATGGGATGGGGTTTCAGATGTTCCTCACAGACAAAGAACAAATCTTCGGGCTGTCCACTAGATTCCCTAGCTTGGGACACACTTTCAGGTGTGTCTACTGTACAGGGTCATTCTAAGGGTTTGCTTAAGTTTACCCTACAGCATCATTCACGTCTGCTCTCTCATGTGCTTGCGATACAGTGACCATCAACACAAGGGCCCTCGTCTCCAGGAACTTACACTCTGTAGAGCAGTGTTTTTCAAAGTGTGGTTCCCGGATCATTAGTATCAGTGTGCTGGGAATTGCTAGAAATGCAAATTCTCAAGGCCCCGGCCTAGACCTGTTGAATCTGAAACTCTGAGAGTGGGGTTCAACAATTTGTCTTTTAACAGGTGATTGTGAAAGTTTGAGAACTACTGCAAAAGACAGATAATTAACTGATGATTATTAAGTATGCCAGGAAAGGCTGAGTTTTCTAAAGAAAATAAAACAGGGAAAGAAGATGGACAGTGTAAAAGTGTGTAGCTTTTGGGGTGTTGTCTTTGTCTTTGAGCACTTGAATGATGTGAGAATATCTGGGAGGAAAGCTTTGTGGTTATCTAGGTTAGAGATTTTAGTGAGTTGAGGCACGGTTGGAATTGTGATGTCTTTAGAAGGGCTGAACCTCCAGAATTTGCTATTGAATAAATTGGAAATGTGATGTGAGAGGGCAGAATGATCCTAAGGTTGTTGATGGTACCTACTGATCTCTGATGTTACCTCATAGTAAGATGGGAAAAAATGAAATGGGGTGGGGCAGGGAAAAGCAGACTTTGGGGGAAGAATAACACATTTTATTTTAGAAAAGTTGTTTCAAAAGCTCATTAGCCATGTGTGAAGCTATATTTGTGAGTATGCCATTCATGGGGAAGGTTGGCACTGGGAATATTAACTGGGGAGTCATGGTCATATAAATGGTATTTTAAAAAACTAGTTAGCCTGAGATCACCAAGGGAATGAATGCACATGGAGGAGGTCTAAATACCAAGTCCTGGGGTATACCTGGGGGGTGGGGTGGGTGGCATTAGGCTAAAGATAGTGAAAATTCTAATGAATGATAAGTAATATTTTGCTATGTTGATCTTGAGATTGATATGTTGAAATGGCAGCATCCTAGACCAATCCCAAGTTTAATGCCTTCCTTGAAGTTGCCATGTTTCTGTTTCGGAGTCCTTGGTGCCACAGGTCCCTCTTGACTTTCACAGGCCAGGGCTTCTTGCCATACAGGTAAGTGTTCTCCCTTCCCAGTTTATGGGATCCAGACTCGTCAGCTGCCCGCTGTAGGTTGTCCTTGAAACTTGGAGAATATGCAGAGAGCATACACAATTCTGCCTAGAGGAGGAGCGCTCTCCTTTTCCTCTTGTCTCAGTTGTGATCTTGTCCTCTTTCTCTAATTTCCTTTTCCTCTATTGAACTTTCAACAGGCAAATTCTTTGGTCTGCAGAGCCAAAAGAATAATTCTCTTTCTTTTTAAGTTAATAGTACTGAGATCATTTTGACAGTTGTCTTATTTATTACCACTTACACAGAGGCATTTCTTAATGTTGAATTCAAATGTTGATTTTTAGTGTCCTAGACCTTGATATTTTCTGATTTGAATACCCTGAGCTGTTGACCAAAGCAACAATGAAATTTATAATTTCTAACCGGGTGTGTGATTCTTGGGATTTCTTTCAGAAAACAATACTTCCCTGATGTAGGAATGTATCACTTAAAGTAAAAAATGGTTTTAAAATTTGAATTATAGAAGAGAATAATCAGTGGATGATTCACTTCGTGGAAAAGTTCTTTGCTTTAAAATGACTCATCAAGTGCTATTGGGAACATTTAAAATGTTATTTCAATTGCACATACTCTTTAGGAAGGTACAAGTTTATTACTTTACATGTGTGTATCACTGATAAAAGGTATTTTCATATATTTAACAAAAATTTAAAGGGAGGAACGGTTAAATGACTGTCTAAGGACTCATACCTCTTTAGTGGGCAACCAAGTCTTGAACCCTAGTTAGCAGTTGTCATGTTTACTTGTAGAACTACCATCACGGCCCCAGGGGAACAGCTTAAGAAAGGGATAGGAGGAATAAAATGGAAGCACTCTATAGAATAAGTCTTCATCTGTACTCCTGATTTAACAAATTCTGGTATTACCCACTGTGTTTAGGTTTCAGTGACAAGTTTTCGTAGCAGTTGCGGCTGCATTTAGCTCTTCACATCCTTCCAATTCTAAAACTGCAAGGTATTGTAACGATAATCTGTCCCATTTCCTCGTTTTTGAATGAGAAAACCACAGCCTAGAGTAGCCATTACTTGCCAAAGCCTTTTTTCTTAGAAGAGAGGGGGAATCTTCAGTTATCTTCTAGAATGTGACAAAATTTTGCCAAGATCATGGTGCGTGCTCACTAAAAGATGATGAAGTTTATTGCCTAAATCTCAAATTCAGTCAAGATGCTACTTAGGCCACTTTTAAAATTTGTATAATAGCTAGTTTTTTATTTAAATTTTTAAATTGTGAAATAGATCACAAATTAAAGAGCACATATAACATATATAGTATTACATATGCATATCATTTAAAAATATTTTATATATAGCTATATATCTTATGTATGTTATTTTTACTATAAGAATAATAATAAAATATAAAATGAACACACAGGCATCAACCATTGAGTCTAAGAAGTAACCATTCCACAATCTTGGAAAGCCCCTGTGGGTCCCTAATCTGTCTCACCCCATTCCTTGCCCTCAGAGGTAACCTCTGTGCACTACCCTCTTGTGGTTAGAAGATGGAGCTAGGCCAGGCTCGGTGGCTCACGCCTGTAATCCCAGCACTTTGGGAGACTGAGGCGGGCGGATCACCTGAGGTTGGTAGTTCGAGACCAGCCTGACCAACATGGAGAAACCCCGTCTCTGCTAAAAATACAAAAAGCCAGACGTGGTGGTGCATGCCTGTAATCTCAGCTACTCGGGAGGCTGAGGCAGGAGAATCGCTTGAACCCAGGAGGCGGAGGTTGTGGTGAGTCGAGATCCATCATTGCACTCCAGCCTGGGCAACAAGAGTGAAACTCTGTCTCAAACAAAAAAGAAGATGGAGCTACATTACTGCTCCTGAGCCTTGGGCAAGTTATTATTCTCCCTGTGCCTCAGTTTCCTCATCTGTATAAAAGGAATAGTAATATATGTGTTGTGAGGACTGAATGAGGTCACCCAGGAAGTGTGCTTACAAAAATATGTTGTGTAGTCATCATCGTTTACTATTCTTGTTACTATCATCATGTTCAGTTTTACATTTGAAGGACTTGTAATGTTGCCAACAAGATGGAGTTTGAGGGACTAAAATTGATTTTAAGAATAATAATGTTATTGTTCCTTTTTCAAATCTTTTAACATGGAAACATTCTGATTTGGTGGGGGGGGTTGGCTTTTGACATCATCTGTTTCACCTTATCACTGTGTACTTTCAAAATATCTTCAAGATGCTTTCATTGAAGCAACAAGAAAATTGTTTTGAACAAAGACCCTTTAGTGTCATTCACTATTTCAGAATATAACACCAGTCATTGTTTATATGATTTACTCTTAATAGGATTTTGATATTCTGCTGTGTAACATTGCTGCTGACTGAATGTCTTTGAAGACAGTAAAATTTGACCGACTACAAAATATTACTTCATTTTTGGGGGCTTTAGTCTGGTTGGTAAGGTTACTAAAGAGTACTTCTAAAAGTATGAGAGGATAAAGGATTGAGATATAAGAGAAAAGTTGACAAAATCAGAAAACTGTGCAATGAGGTAATGAGTAACCAAAACTTGCTATCTTATCAGTACTGAGAACTGCAGAAAAATTTCTTACTTGGAGATTTGTGCTTTTCTTTGAGTATTCATAAATAAGAGTGAAAAACAATAATCACTTTTCTCAGTAAAAGAAAACAACCTTATACTTGAGGAGTTTTGTTTCAAAGTTGGTAAGGCTTTGGACACTAATATAAAATTCACCAGTAAGGTATTTTGAAACTCTTAATGCCACCTGTGCTTCTGAATTCATATGAAGATTATTGTTTGAGACCTCTGTGGTGACATGGACATCACACTTGAGGGGTGAGACATATCTTCACCTTCTTTACACACTGGCTCACCTTCTATTTAGTTGATACTATTGTTCCTCAATAAAATTATTTTTCTCTCTATTGATATTATTTTCAAGTTGACTTCTAGTCAGCAACTCTGTAAGTATCTTTTTATTGGCTTTTAGATTCTGTATTTTAAATGAGCCAGCAATATTTCAATTTCATTGAGATTGCATTATATCATTTTGAAAACTTATTTGCCTGTGATTAAAGTTTTGAACAATGTCTGGGATCTAAAAACTCACTTGAAAATCATTTTTTAAATCAAATTTTTTTAGAAAAAGTGTTACAATTATAGCAAGTCATCATGGAAAAATAAAGTAATATGGGTATGTATAATATGCTTTCTAAACCTCTAAGCATCTGGAAGCAGAGATCCATGTTCTGTGAATGACCTACAAATCTACTTAATGAGTTCATAGCAAGGCATGTGGTATTTGTGATAGGAAAGACTCAGTAAAAGCTGTCTTCCATTCAGTTTTTGAAAAGTGAATGGATGCCAGTTTATGTTATTTCCTATAGTGCCTATCTTAAACTGATTTTTTTTTTTTTACTTGCTCAATCTCATTTCATGTCAACATGAGTTTGTATTGGTAATATAGTGTTTGTAATTGATGATGTAGCCAACTCCTTTATTGAAGTAAACTATGAAGTTAATAAAACATCTTCATGTTTTAAGGCCAGTAGGAGACATTTTTTTCCGTGTGTGTGTGTGTGTGTGTGTGTGTGTGTGTGTGTGTGTGTGTGTGTTTGAGACCAAGTCTCACTCTTGTCCCCCAGGCTGGAGTGCAATGGCGCGATCTCGGCTCACTGCAACCTCCGCCTCCCAGGTTCAAGCAATTCTCCGGCCTCAGCCTCCCGAGTAGCTAGGATTACAGGCGCCTGCCGCCATGCCCGGCTAATTTTTGTATTTTTAGTAAAGAGGGGGTTTCACCATGTTGGCCAGGCTGGTCTCCAACTCCTGAGCTCAGGTGATCTGCCTGCCTCGGCCTCCCAAAGGGCTGGGATTACAGGGGTGAGCCACTGCGCCCGGCCGTGTTTTTTTTGTTTTGTTTTTGTTTGTTTGTTTTTTAACATAATGAATACTATAACAGAAACATAATTAAATAGCTTCTAAACATTTGAGAAGATGAATGGATCACTCGTTTCTAAATAGATAGCCAGGAGAGTTAGTTAAGTATTTCTGATCTTATAGTGAATGATAATGTTTGTACAACCTAATAGTTGCCCCTTTTCCTTTCTTTTTCTTCTCTAATAATAATAACAAAAACATTGTTTCTGGCATTCAGTGAGTGCCAGATAAATAGAAAGGCTATGAGCTTGATGCACAGTTTCTTTTCTTTTTCCTGGGTCCTCTCTCCTCCCAACCTACATTTCTTGGCATCTTTCCGCTGTCTGTTTGTTAGAGTTCTGACTCTGACGTAAAGGACTCACAATGAGTGACCCCCGTGGCAAACCTGTAAAACATTATACAACATGAATAAGAACTTTCTTATTAGATCTGCAGCTGGCTGAGTACAGACATATGGCAGCAAGGATGTTTTGGAAGAAAGGCATTGCTTGACAAAGAACCCAGTCTCTTGAATAAAGGTTTATACTGGCACTCTTTGATGTTTATAATACCCGATGCCAGGGGCAAAACTTTTTCCCCCCATTATATTGTTATTTTACTGTTTAAACCCCATCATTTTATATGTTGCGGTGGCTAAAATGTAGAAGCAGACATTTTATGTGTGTCTGTATAACTTTAAAAGGAAAAAAAAAAAAGCAAAACTCAAAAAACTTTCTCAGGCTCTGTCTACCCGGCTGTAAGTGTTCGATTTTCTGAGGCTCGGACTCAGATTGAAAGTGAGGGAGTTTGTAAGAATGGGCCCAGTCCTTTTGAGCAGGTTTTAAAAGGATGATTAAAGGGTACATAGGCTTTGTAATGCCCTGACTACTTTAATTGTTTCTTTTGGTGGTTGTCATTTTTATCGTGAGTAGTTGTTCTCAGTTGCTAAAAATTTAGGCTGGGAATAATTTCCAACCTAGGAGGTTGTCACACTGATTTGCATTTGGTTTGTTATTTCTTAGTCTTTTCAATGCAGCCCTGCTTTCATCTTACTCCCTTTCTCAAACCCCAGCTACTGACATTATGTACATGGTTGTGTTTTGTGATCTGTGCTAGCACACTGGTGTTGAATAATATATTGTGAAATATTCTGATGGTGGCAGTTCGGTAGTTGCCCCAGGAGGAATGATGACACTTTGAATCAGAGGCACAGGGACAGAGAAGTTCAACCTAGTGGAGAGCCAAGGTAAATGAATGAAAGCTTCTCCCTCCACAAGGAATATCTAAGTCCTTTTAGCATGGTTCTTTGCAACCTTGATTATGTTTATAATGTTCAAAATCTTTGATGAGGCCATTGTCTTCCTAGTACTTACTGCATCTACAATAATTTAGTAATAAGATATTGATAAATAAGGTATGCCCATTGGACATGCCTGATGGGATTTTAATTAACATCTGCCTTTGACAACTGAAACGACTGAAGGGAGGGAGAGGTACAAGACCTTTGCAGAGCACATATGATGACAGAGGCTAGGGGTATAACATCTAGCAAATAGGTACTTGATGACATTTTTATGAATACTATGATTTATCAAAATGAGTATATCCTGAGAAGTATATATTTATAGATGAAACAGAGTATTTACAGAGAATAGACTCTAGTTTAGAGAAACTGGAGAGCATTTGTAAAAGTGTTAATAAGAATAATATTTTAAGTACTATGAGGGACTTTTTTCCTGGTTTTTAGGTTTTCATGTTAAAAATTCATGAGCAGGACAGATATGTTTGTCTTGTTGATTTTATCTCTATAACGGGAATTCAAATTTTAAATATGTTCTAGAATCATGAAAGTCATGGCTAGAAAGGTCTTGGAGATTATCTAATTGAGGAGTCCCAAATCTCTAAATAAAATCTACCAGAAGAATCACAGGTCAATTACTACATGTATAATTGTTCCAAGTAGGTTTTTCCAGAAAGTGCAGAAGGTAGCACAGTTCTCACCGAGTTCTTTCATTCAGCAAGTGCTATTAATACCACTTACCAAGCATATATTTTACTTGGAGAAAATGAAAATTGCTCCATCCATAATTGGTTGAGAGCCCCTTTAGGTATAATAGTAATCTTCCCTATTATGTAGTTGAGAAAACTGAGACCCATATACTAAGAGTTGAATTGTGTTTTCCCCAAAAGATATGTTGATATCCTAAGCCCTAACACCTCAGAATGTTACCTTATTTGGAAATAGGGTCTTTGCAGTGGTAACCAAGTTAAAATGAAGTCATTATGGTGGGTCCTAATTCAACATGACTGGTATCATTATAAAAAAGAGAAATTTGGACACAGACACCCCTTGAGGGCAGATGGCCATCTGAAGACAGAGAATTCTAATGATGCGTCTACAAGCCAAGGAACCCCAAGAATTGCCAGCAAACCAACCAGAAGCCAGGGAGAGGCAAGGGTTCTTCTCTTAGAGATGTGAGAGAGCATAGCCCTATTGACATCTAGAGTTCAGACTTCCAGCCTCTGGAACTGTGAGATAATAAATTACTGTTGTTCTAAACCACTGAATTTGTTTACCTAGTTATGACAGCTCTAGCAAACTAATACATCATAGATATTAGTAGTCATGGTCTCCTGGAGAAGTAATTAGCAAGGTAGTCAAGTCTGGAACCCAGTTTAATTCCCAGGTTCAGTGCTCAATGCCTGTCTCTAGAAATAAAACTTTTTAATTTCTTTTGCTGTAAAGATAAATGCACCGTAATTCACAAATTGTTATGAGGACTATTTTTCTGTTGTCCATTTTTTTGGTTAACTTTTTACAGACTTATTTCATTTATAACACAATCTTGAAGTCTGATAATTTCAGGTACAGACTTCATTTATTAAAATAAAAACTCAAACTTGAGGAGACGAAAGTTATTCGATCATTTCTTTCACTTCCCACAGTTGGTTAATGAAATCTGGAGAATAATATAATTGTTATATCTTTTTCTTTGCTTAGTGTAAACACTCAAACTATAAGTTATAGTTGATAACACTCAAATTATAACTTATAAGCTGTACCATAATTCATAGTAGTCAATGAATTAGTCAGCTAAACTTGAACATATTACTACAACTTATGGGCATACCTAACTCCAGGTAGTAGAAATAAGACTCAGAGTATACATTTCATGAGATAAATCTAATGTGAGTACCCAATAATAGATTCAAATATTTTTCAAGAATTGACTATGAGTCTGTGAATATATATTAATGACTATACAATACTTTTTTTTTTTTTTTTTTTTAAGAGATGGGGTCTCACTGTGTAACTCAGGCTGGACTCTAGCTCCTGAGCTCAAATGATTTTCCCACTCTTAGCTCAGCCACACTCTGCGTAGCTGGAACTATAGGTGTATGCCATCACGCCTAGCTTAAAATATATATTTTATTAAGAATTGGCACTATGGAAAAGTATTGCTTAAACAATTTCCCCCTTTTCAAGCTAAAATTAATTAGTAATTTAAAAAGAGACATGTACATCAACAAATTAAACAATGGAACAAGGATCATTCAAGTCCTCCTATAGGCCTCTTGATCTGTACATTAATTGGAATAATAGTCTGTTCTTTTTTTAGAAATTAATCATGTTCTTAAACACCTCCATGCAGTGTAAGTTCTGACTGTTTAATTAAAACTTTATAGTAAGCTCAAACTGGGATCCTGAAAATGAAAATATATTTTTTGTTATCTGGTTCAGGTTTTTGTTAGGATAAGCACTCTCCCTTATGATAATCCAGAGGTCTGCTCCTTTGAAATGTCACCCCAAAGTAGGTTGCTTGAAGTTCCCAGAGGCTAAGAGGGTTCCCCCTATCAGGACATAGTTATGATACCTACACAGCTCCCCTCTTAGCTTCATCCCTCTTAGAAGAGTTTCTATTTATCTTCATATTCTGAGACGAAATTGTTCCATTTATTCTACTACCTCAGCAAAAGCTGGTTATGTTAAAAACAAACAAACCAAAAAACCTAACTGCATCTAGGTAAACATTTTCCCATATTTGTTCTTGCAAGATGGCTGATAAGGCATTATAAGTGGTGATCCCTTTATTCCATCATTACAGGAAAAAATAATGTTTATTTGATGTGAAGGGGAAAAATTAAAATTAAAGATAATTCTATACTTCGGATACTTGACCATATTAAATTTACAGAATGTATAGTTGAGTTTTAAAATCACAATATAAGTAGATTTCTTCTACTCACAATCATTATATTAGATAAGAAGGTACTCCTTTTGATCTCTCCTTTGCTCCATCATAAAATCCTTACTAGATGGGTAAGACGGTAGTTGTGATAAGACAGTAGTAGCCTATCCTGTCTTATACGTTTCTGTGAAGCCCAGAGAGGTGACATGAATTTCTGAAGGTTGCAGAACTGAGACTTAAAACTTAGTGTGAAATTTATTCTGTTGGAAAAAAAAATTGCACTGTAACTATTTCTTTGAACTTTGGGAAGTATATCCTTATTAGAGAATTACAGTGTCAAGACATTGGGCTATTATTAAACAAATGATACCACTATTTTGACAAGAGTGGTACTTTCCAAAATACCTAAGAAGTTAATTGAAGACTTGGAATTATCAGAGGATTTATTTTATATTGAAAATTCTGACTTATTTTTAAATTGTTTATTCCATCTCATAAACTTCTATTTGTTATTTAATTTTAGGAACTTTGAAATAAAAGTTTTTAAAAAATATATCTTATGTCCTGTGTGCAAGTCTAATGGATAGATCTATACCTTGAAGTTCCAACTTCTGCCCTCAGAGATGAAAGTGACAAACAGCAAAATATGGAGCAGATACATTGAAAACTTTAAGAAACTTAATTTTTATTTATTTTGTGCTTATTTACTAATATGTTCTCTGAATGCAAAGTAAGTATACATGTAGAGTCATCTTTATGAAAAGCTATATAAAGAGCTATAAATAAAAGGGATAGATAGGTAAGACAAAAAAAGGCACACTGACAAAATCTGTGGTAAGAAATATAATGATTTAGATTCTAGGCATTTGTCTTATTTAACATGGAGTAATTTGTGGATATATATATATTGTGTGGGTATTTGAAATTTATGTAATTATTTTAAATCATGTAATTTATTTATGTAATTATTTTATATTTATGTTAACTTATTTATGTAATGATTTTACATTTATTAAGCTGACGATTATGGTATATGGAACTTAAAGGTATAAATATACCCATTTATGGTATTTGGAACTTAAAGGAATAAATCTATCCATTTACCAATCAGTCTGAGAGATTCTCTGGTTTCTTACAAATACAGATTGGCAACACCGATGTGGTTAAACATGACAGGCAAATAACTACCATTCAATGTGAATATTAGCAATACTGACAAGAGAAATAACATTTGGGTTGAATAGATACATTTACGTCAGGTTTTTGTGTATTAGTTTCTCTTTATTGAAAGTTTGTCAACACAGTCAACAAGAATATATTAAGTGTCCCATGCTATATTGAGATAACTTTCAAACATAATACAATTATGGTCGTAACAATAATTTGGAACTTCACCTATACTACTTGACATTTTAGCATTTATGTAATTAATTAGTTAACTAACTTGTAGGTGCCAGGCACAGCTAGGCCTGCCATTAAGGAGTTTGCATTTTTTTCAAGATAGTTATTTATAGTACAGTATGAAAAGTACACAAATTGTGAGCAGTATTTTCCTTTTTTCATGGCTTCCCTTATTCAACTTCTTTAAGTAAATAAAATTCCACCTCAGAAATGGTTATCCATGTTCCTTATCTATCTCCTCCATTCCTGTTGTCTCTGCCTTGACTCAAGATCTCCTTATCTCTTGCCTGGATTATAGAACTGTGTCATAACAGGTCTTTCTGCTTGGAGTTACCCACCTTCACTTGACCACAATCTGTGATACCCAGTTTCTTTTTCTTTTTCTTTTTCTTTTTGTTTTGAGACGTGGTCTCGTCCTGTCACCCAGGCTGGAGTGCAGTGGCGCCATCTCGGCTCACTGCAAGCTCCGCCTCCCGGGTTCACGCCATTCTCCTGCCTCAGCCTCCCGAGTAGCTGGGACTACAGGCACCACCACCACACCCAGCTAATTTTTCGTATTTTTAGTAGAGATGGGGTTTCACCGTGTTAGCCAGGATGGTCTCGATCTCCTGACCTCGTGATCCGCCCTGCCCTTGAACTCCCAAAGTGCTGGGATTACAGGCATGAGCCACCGCGCCCGGCCCCCACTTTCTTACACTGTATCTTTCTAAAGAATAAGTCTGAACAAAGTAGTGACTATTTTAAACCAATAGTATACATTTACTAAATTCTTAGCCTGCCTTTCAAAATTACATTCAGATTTTCCCACCATTTTCTTTTTAGTGCATCTTAAGTACAGGTCATCCGTGCACCCGTCTTTTTTCTGAGCGAATCACCTGTGTACTTTCACATTCTTAGCATCTGCCAGGGGTGTTCCATATACCTGGCATGATCCTCCAGCCCCCACTACCCGACCTACTTTATTTCTTCCTGGTAAAACCCTCTTCAACCTTCAAGCCACACGTTATGCAGCCTTTCCTGGCACTGAGAAACAGATACTTTAAGGGTTATGATATTTATTATATTGTAATTATTTACATGTTTTGTTTCCCTCTAGAGAATGAGAGTTCCTCCAAGGTGGAGACTCATTCAGCTTTTCGTCTCTCTTACATAACCTGTGCCTGGCAGGTTGTAGGTACCCAGTGATTATTGAATTAGTTAATATACGCAATATGGATTTGCTTGTCAGAGCATGAGTATCCATGGTTTTCTGAAGGCCTTCAACCTTTGCTTGTGCTACTTCCTCTATTTTGGTCCTCTTCAATAGGCGAGGTGATTATGATCTACCTCTAATGGGTCACAGTGACCCCAAAGGCAAAGGAATATATTGATCTCCCTTAAAAGGATGTATGCCACGAAATAAGTGTTTTTATCTTCTCATCCATATTCACATTTATACTTTAAGTGCAATGTCCTGAGTGAGACAAACCTTCACACTAATCTGTGTAATTAAAAATATTGAAATCTCATTGCTTGGCAACCACTCTAGACCTTTGGACACATTCTCTGGTGCTGTTAAGGGGGCTCAGGCTGCAATTGAGATGTAGATTACCTATTTAAAGGAATCATATTTTTTTACCCTTTGAAATGTCTGTCCTTTATCTCCTTTTGATGGATTTTCTAATTTATTAGGCTTTGCTTTTTTGGGAAGTAAATTATACCTGTTGACACAGTTGCATCCTCATGCAAAAACAAAGATGATACCATGAATATTTTATGGCTTAATCATTAAATGTGAAAGGGTGAAATGCTTGTATTGCAATTGAAATGTATCTTGAATTGACCAGGTCTTTCTCTGTGGGAATAAAAAGAGAATAGGTATGAACTTTAATAAAAAATGGTGTTTAACTCTACATTTAGCAGAGGTCTTCTAAGTAATTTTGCCATCAGTTTTCTTCCCACAAATTCTCCCATTACATAAATAATCTGCTATTATGTTGATAGACTCGTCTTTCTGAAATACAGACATGTTCATATAATTCATAGTTTGAAGTGTCTGATGTCTCCTCTTGCCTTTAAAGAATACCCTGAACTCTTAAACTTCACATATAAGGTTCCATCTGTCTTGACCCCAATCTACCTAGGATTTCTCCTCATCCCTGGTGATCTATACATACCTTAAAACCCAACTCAAGCATTACATGCTTTCTTTAGCTCAGTTTTCACTGATGCCCCAGCCTTTTAGGGAAGAATTCATTGTTTCCGTATTTGTGAATTATAGCACCTACCCATTCATACGTGGAGGAATAAAATGTAGAGAGTAAGAGTTAGTGTTTCAAAGGCAGACCTTCTGGCTGTTTGCATTCTGTCTGTGGGACCTTCAGAGGATTCCACGGAGTAAAAGCTCTCTATGTGTCCCAGTTCTATCATTTATGAGAGAGGGGAAATAATACTGCTCCAGAAGGTTATTTTGAGGATTTTAAAAATAGTGCATAAACAGTACTTAGTACATGCCTGGTACACAGTAAGGACTCAACCACTAATAAAAAAAAATGTTTTGTGTGCTTACATTTTGTTTTGATATGCTTACATATTTTTCTTCCCTATTAAAATGAGATGGCCAGAATTCTGTCTTCGTTGTACAGGCAGCATCCAACAGCTCTCAGCATATAATATTGGATATGTGATTATTAATATATGTAAAGGGTAACATATTGGTCAAAACATTAATTATTTGGAGAATTATTTGATTAATAAAATATGTTTTATACATATTAATGCTGAAATCTCTGCTCAAGTGTTTTAATAGGGGATTTACTCACAGAAAAAAAAGGAAAATGAAAGCTACTAGGTGAACTATAGTTTAAAATAACAAATCCAAAAATGTTAGATATTGCATCTCTTCAGTGGAGTATTATGCCTGGAGCCAATTTTGAAATAAAAACAGTGTAAGTACTTACAAAATCTCCATTTGGTTCAGACTCTGCAGGTGGAACTAATGTAAGTGGAAAGATTCCTAAATAATTCCAAAGTCACTATGAATAGGAATAATGATCATCATACATATACTTATCACTTCTATTAGAAATAAGCCATGCTTATACATATTGTTTAATATAGCCAAAATATCTTACACATAAAGAAGTTAGTTTTAATTCCCTACTCTATTCCTCAATATTTTTAACAGTGCTTCTCAAATTTAAATAGGGATGACAAGACTGATGTTTATCAGGTTTTCCTCAAGGAGATCCTTTACTGTGAGGTGTGTGTGTGTGTGTGCATAGAGGTATTATTGAAATATGATTCACATACCATGTGATTTATCCACTTAAAGTATACAATTCATTGTTTTTTAGTATATTCACAAAGTTATGGAGCTATTGCCACTAATCCAGAACATTTTCATCATGTCCCCTGAAACACCTATGCCTGTTAACAGCCACTTCTCATTTCACCTACCTCTCTACTACTTCCAGGCTTAATCAATGACTAATCTATTTTCTATCTTTATAGATTTGCCTATTCCAGACTTTTCTTATAAAAGCAATCAAAATATTTGCAGTCTTTTGTAATTACCATCTTTCACTTAGCATAATGTTTTGAAGGTTTATCCATGGTGAAGCATGTATCAGTACTACTTCATTTCTTTTTGTTGCCAAATAATATTCCATTGTATGGATATACCATTTTTGTTTATCCATTGATTAGTTAGTAGACATTTTAGTTGTTTTTGCTTTTTGGCTATAATGAATAATGCTGCTATGAACATTTGTGTTCAAATTTTTGTGTGGATATTTGTTTTCATTTCTCTGGAATATACATCTAGAAGTGAAATTGCTGGATCATATGGTAAATCCTTGTTTATAAGTTTGAGAAACTGTCAAATGGTTTTCCAAAGTGAATGCATCGCTTTGCATTTCCACTAGCAAATTATAAAGGTCCTCATTTCTCCACATCCTCAACAACACTTGTTATTTTCTATGTGTGTGTTTTAAAAATGGTTTTTATAGCCATACTAATGGGTATAAGATGGTATCTCACTGTGGTCTTGATTTGCATGTCCACAGTAGCTAATGTTGAGCATCTTCTCATGTACTTGATGGCCATTTGTATGTCTTCTTTGGAGAAATGTCTATTTAATCCTGTGCCCATTTTTCAATTAGATTATTTTCATTATTGAAGTTTAAGAGTTCTGTATTTCATATACAAGCTTTCTGGTATAAGTCTCATATCAGATTTATGATTTGACAATATTTTCTCTCAGTCCTTGTATTGTCTTTCACTTTCTTAATGCCATTGTTGTGTGTGCTTATTTTTAAAACAAAATCTGATGACAGATTATTCTAAAGGTTAGATTTTAAGGTTGATATTTATTTTCATGATGCATCTACTATTATTTATTTTTGTATTTTCTGAAATTATTAGTTTTTTAATTACAGCTATAACATTTTGAACAATAAAATTCTTAATTTTAGTGTTTTCCAAACCGTGCTCTGTAGTACACAAGATGCTCCATGACTAAGGTAGATTGAGAGATGTTGTTTGCTTTATTTCTTACTCTGAGCACACAATATTAAAGGCCATATGATATTCTATTTTAAAAATAACATGTCTAGCCCAGCATTTCCAAAAGCCGTTTTAATCTTTTTCCCTGAAACAGCTATTAAACCCAAGTTCTGTAATATATACTTCAGAAATATTGTTTTAATCTATTCTCTGAACTAGTTTTACCTGGCTTGTAGGACTATCTGCCTTTGTTCTTAAAAAAAAAAAAACTTGTGAGAGTCTTTTTAAAATTCTGTAGTCAGATCTATGACAACAAAAGAGACTGAGACATCCACAAGTTATTTCTACCATGTTTGTTTAACTCAGGAGATTGAATTTGATGTGTTATATACATGGTATGAACCAAACGCATAATAGAAATTGGGTCTTCTCTACCAATCAGATAGTTAGAAAGATATGCTTTTACTTCAGAGAAAATTCAAAGTCAGCTAAAGTGTGTAGGTCTGTTTCTTTTCAATTTCCAGGGCCTTTTCCATTATGTATTTGCTGCCTACCATTATTGCTACTATTCCATAAAAAAATCACACTCTGTGTGTGTGTGTTTAGGTTTGTATATGTCTGCTCAAATAGAGCTTAATGGTGACATTTTTATGGCTTCAGGATGTTGGGGTGGAGGGAATTATCTTCCCCTCATGGTCGCTTTGTGTCAGATGATCATTGCTTCATCTCTAGAATCCTATATTGCTTCTGGACAGGGAAAATAGGAAGGCAGAAAGGCAAAAGAGACAAGCTAGCTGAGTTTTTCCCTTTTTAAAGACTTTCCTTAGAAGCTTCACACAGTGACTTCTGCCCGTATCTCATTAACCAGGACTGTGTTCCATGATCTCCTGATCTGTAAGGGAGTTAAGGTTGGGGGAAATAGTTTCCTAGCTGGACCCATTGCCATCTCTGTGAGAACCAGGGTTCTGTGAATAAGGAAGAAGAATATGACGTATTATAGGATGGACAACTAGCATTTTTGTCACACAAGGCATGGGATGACAGAAAATTCTGAGTTAGAGTGAAGAGCTAAAAATTCTTTACTACTTGTGTATTCAACAGTAGAATTTTAAAAATCAACTCCTTATTGTAGCCTAAACCACCTGGGTTCAAGCAATCCTCCTGCCTCAGCCTCCCAAATAGCTGGGACTATAGGTGTGTGTCATCAGGCCCGGCTAATTTCTAAAATTTTTTGTAGACGTGAGATCCCACTACATTGTCCGGGCTGGTCTTGAACTCCTGGACTCAAGCGATCCTCTGGCTTTGGCTTCCCAAAATGTTGAGATTACAAGTGTGAACCACCACACCTAGCCTTATTTTTTTTTTTCCTGGACAAAACCAATCAGTTATTCTTTTTAAAAAGCATGTATTGAATCCCTTAACACATGCCAATTATATTCCACTTAGCAAATAAGATCCATAAGGTTTCTGCTATCCTGAAACTTACTTTCTAAAATGGAAGATAGACAAAAGCAAGTACCGGTTGAGAATCCCTTATCTAAAAGAGACCAAAACTGTTTGGAGTTTGGAATTTTTCAGATGTTCAAATATTTGCATATACATAATGAAATGTCTTGGGGATGGGACCCACGTCTAAAACACAAAATTTATTTATGTTTTATGTCTACCTTATACACATAGCCTAAAGGTAATTTTATACATTTTTAAAATTTTCTTTATAAAACAAAGTTTGTGTACATTGAACCATCAGAAAGCCAAGATGCCACTATCTTAGCCACCCATATGGGCATCGTGTGGCAAAAAAAGTTTCAGATTTTGGAGCATTTTGGATTTTTGGACTAAGGATGCTCGAACTTTAATGAAATAATTACACAAGGTTATTTCAGATTGTAGTAAATGCAGGAAACACACTTGGTCATATGCTGAAGAGTGACAAGAGAAGATGAGGGTAAGACTGGCCACTTTTGTTCACTTAATAAAACCCAGCACCTAATACCATGCCTGGTGCAGGATAGGTGCTCAGTAAACGTTTGTGTTGGATGAATGGATAGATGGATGGATGGATGATCAGTCACAGAAAGTGTCCTTGAGGAAGTGTTATTTGAAGTGACACCCGAAGAATGAAAATGAGCTGACAATGCTAAGAAAATGGGAAAATGTATTCTAGGCAAGATGAACAGCATCCAAACCTTTAGGTTATATCAGTGAAATCAAATTTAATTCTAAAACAAATGAGAAGCCATTGAAAGGTGTTACATTGATTATCTCATCTGGGCTTCACAAAAATTACATGAAGTAGGTAGTCTTATTATTTCCATTTTGCAAATGAGGAAACTTAACCTAGAAATTATAAAATAATTTATCCAGATTCACAGAGCTGGTAAGAATGAAATTGGGATTTGATTATAAGAAATTCAGCTCGAGTCCACCCTTAACCACTGTGCAGTGTTGTAAACTATAAAAGTAAACTGTAACAGGACTAGATTGTTTAAACAGCAAGTAAAAGCCTGAAAAGAAGATATCTGCCAATTTAATGGATTCAATTTTTAACCACATTGTCTATTAGTGACTCTTATGAATTGAATACATAGCACAGTTTCTCAGAGCCTCCACTGACCATCTTTCTCTTTCAAAGTAAAAATTGTCTTTGTATATTACATTATGGACTGGATTATTATAAAAGATCTAGTTTCTGGTTCTAATGAACGCTGAAATATGGAATTGCTAAAAAGTAAATTTAGTTAGAATAACAATAGCTTGATAGAGGAAAATCATTACAAACTCAAGCTGAGAATTCCAGTTTAGCTATGCTCTTGAAGTTGTTATTATACTTTGCATAATTTATTGATTCGGAAAAGTTGGATTTGCCATCTTCTGAGAATATTATCTTGGGCATATGGGGCACACCCTGCAACCAGAAACAGCACAGGAATAGTCATTCCTTCATGACAACTTCTACGAAAGTGTAAATTGAGGCTAACAGGAAAATCACCCTATTACTCCTGTAAAGTGACGATAGCTTTCAGTTTTCAAATGCGACTTTCTGATCATGTTTGAATGTGTTTCTGTTCATGTTTGTGGAGAAATTTAAGAATTAGAATTGTGATTCTTAATTCTAATTCTTAAATTTCTCCACAAGTAATAGGAAACTAAAGAATTTTTCTGTGGTAATTTCATTAGGAAAACTTTGGCTAGGACATGGTGATAATGTGCAGATATTTTGTTTGCCATGTCACATTCTTCCCCTTCTTTTCTGGAATGCAATCAATGGTGAAACATGTTTTATGGTAAAACATTTAATACTCCAAATTGTGAATAAAGCAAAGAGAATGTGTTTAATATATTTTTTAAATCATATACTTTCTTTAAGACCCTCTCACTCCTAACATAAGCTAGAGTTTTCCATTTCAATATATAATCAAAAAACCAAGTATCCTATTAACTGTATATTATTGATTCAAATTGAAAAGGACATTGGTAACTTTTTTTTTTTTTTTTTTGAGACAGGGTCTCCCTCTGTTGTCCAGGCTGGAGTGCAGTAGCACAATCGTAGCTCACTATAGCCTCAAACTCCTGGGCTCAAGCAATCCTCTTGCCTCAGCATCTAGAATAGCTAGGACTACCAGGTGCACAACACCACACCTGGCTAATTTTTAAAATATTTTTTGTAGAGACTGAGGTCTCACTATGTTGCCCAGGCTTGTCTCAAACTGCTGGCCTCCTCAACTGATCCTCTCACCTCAGTCTCTCAAAGTGCTGGGATTACAGGCACAAGCCACCATACCTACCCCTCTATTTATTTAGTTTTTGCCTTCAATCAAGGATACGGTACATTGCATTTGCTTGAAATAGAAAAAAAGAATGAGCAAGTCTCTCGGTTCTTGTACTTGTGGTAGGAATAGAGACAGAGAAGTACCTGGTTAATTATTTCTGCACCTGCAATTCTAACTACCTCAGTTAACTACAGTTTTAGGTCATACTTTACTCTTCTTTTTTTCTATTTCTTCCTTTTTCCTTGCCACATCATCTATTCCACTTTATTTTCTTTTATTCCTAAATAGAGGTCTGCATAATATATCACTAAGAGGAATACATTTGCAATAAAACTTTTTTCTGCAAAAAAAGCATTGGTTTTATTGTAAACAAACCTCTGAAATTACTTTCAGCATATCAAATGGGTCATGGACCCGTGAATAATTGAGGGGGAAGGTCAAATTTAGGGGCAGAGATGTACTGTAAACTTAGTCAAAAGAATATCTTCAAGTCTTATAATTACTTTCTTCAGCATTTAAGAACTTGAACACAAAATGCACATGTCTTGTTAAAATCTAATTGAAAGTGGAACTAAAGTAATTTTTGGCACAAATCGGCTTTAGAGGACAAATAAGAAAGCCAAGGGTCGCGTAATGGGGCTAGTATATATTGTAGTCCGTCTATGCTTTTCTCAACAACCTCCCAAAGTCTAGCTGATTGGGGAGTAAGAAGTAAGTAGCAGGGAAAATGTTTGGAATTTTGTCTTTTTGCTGAAGGTTTTTTGGCACTTATGAAAACTTCATTGAATGAAATAAGACTTTAAAAATTTTGTAAAAGACTTTTTGGAAAAAGGTAACTTTCACATTAAAATTATATAAAAACCAATTCAGTATTTTTCTCATTTATAAGACTTAAAATGAATTCAATGTTTTAAGTCACACCAATTACTGAGATATATTTTTTTAAATTACCTATTTATCAATTTTAAAGACCATTTCTAAAAAAGGAGTTTAAGTAGAGAATATTCCTTTGAGTTAGATAGTTTTTGGTATACGTAACAGCATACACACACACACACACACACACACACACATACACATACACTTTTAATTTTCTTGGACTTATATATTTTAGGCCCATAAATGTAAACCATTTGGATATCAAAGCAATGTTTATGTTTTTCAGCACGTAATTTTAATGCTACAGTCTAAGAAATTGTATGTTGTTTAAATGCAATACATCACAATGTTTGATAAATAAAAATAAAAACCGTTAAACCTATCCAAATGCAAGAACTCATAAATACTGTTGAGTTAAAGCTTTTGATGTAGCTGAGGCTATGTCTGGATTTTATTATTTTCCCTAGGATTTCCAGTTTTTTCTAAGAAAGGAGATCAATTTTATAGATTAGTCTCCTGAAGTTGTGCCAGTGGGTTCGTCTGAGTTTTAATAATTTTCTGTAGAAAATAGCCTTGAATGTGTCTTTTCATGGGGCATGGTATAAATGAAACCTAAATATATAGGGAAACAGAGATATTAGCATGATCCAGTCATAAAACAACAGGTGAAGAGCTAGAAATAATAAATGAGGGCTTTATTTTATTTTTTATTTCCTACTCATTTACTCAAATTGACATAAATAATGCAAGAGGTAGTTTGACAAACTGTACAATACAGATTTATAGTCACATTAATTGGTGCTTAGGGGTTTGGGTTTCACCTGAAGTTAAGTTCATATAGTTAATAAAGTCATAATGCCTTGTTTAAATATTTCATGAGAAAATTGCATTTTGTTTTGTCTACTCAGAACCTAAAATCTGTTTTATTGTGGTTATTTTAGAAATATTTGCATGGAATTTTTGGAGTAAGTTTATTTGGTTTGTTTGTTTTTTTTTTAAACAGGCCTAACTATCAATTGCATTGGAAATTTGATTGTGTTTCCAACTAACAAATAATAATACACCTGGAAGTGCAAGTCCTTTCCATATTGAACAGACTCTAGCTTTTCCTTAGCTGATCTTTTCAAATGTTTGCTGTTTGGGCCTCTCTGGCCCCAAAGAGTAGCCTTTTGCTACTCTTTACGCTTGAGGAAGATTAAGCTATCCCAGGCCTCTCATAGCCAAGGGGATCCATTAATATTAAAATTTAGATTTTTCCACTGTTAATGCAGAAAACCATTGATTCAGTAGATTTCATGGTCATGCACATGCGTTACATGTTACTCTGAGTAATGCTGCATGAAGTTTTAATTACAGATTGATCAAATTCTATAAATTGTGTTTTGGCGTGGCCAAGGAATGGGTTTTTCCTATTCTAGTTTAATAGAAAGTAATAATATATATCATGTGAATTTTACTTTTCTCAATGAATTAGATTGCAACAATGCCTAAGTTTGATTATATACTTATTAATAGTGATAACAATTACAGCTCACATTTAGTAAGTCCTTACTATGTACCAGGTATATAAGGCTTTTTAAACCTAATGATTAATTTAATGCTTACAAAACCATACAAATTGGATGCTATTATTAGCTAAGTCATGGAGACATGAAACTGAGGCACAAAGACATTAAATAACTTGTCAAGATCAAGTATCTGGTAAGACTGAGTATCAAGTCAGAATTGGGATTTGAACCAGTCTGGACTCTAGAGCTAACATGCATAACATATAGCCTACACTTTTTAATTATTCAGAAGGTACTTCAAGACTCCTGTGGTGCCTTTGGGTTGGCAGTTTCAGTATTTTTTATGCTTACATAGAGCATAAGATATATAAATATAAAACATTATATATAATATATATTCAAATATATATTTTATATGTGTATATATATTTCCCTAATAAATATTGAAAGAATGCACACATGAATGAGTGGATGGGTGAATACAGAAATGAAAAATTTGTATCGAGATGTGCTAATGGAGAATTTGGTATAACTAAACATCTGATATATAATTTATATTTTGAGGTAACTCTTTAGCCAACATTTTAAAATATGATTAATTTATAGTACTTACGAAGGATTTTCAGAGACATTACATTTTTCTGTTATTTCACTGTTGTAAACAAGATGGAGATTAGAGGGTGGAAAATGGATTCTGGAGAAATAAACCCATCATATTAACTATAACCATGAGTTCCTTGAAGACAAATCAAATCTGATGTCTTTTTCTTTTTCCTTATGAATATACTTCAGTACAAAGGACCTGATACTTAGTTTGGACCCAGTAATTATTTATTGTTGTAAGTAGCACAGTAAGGATAAAAACGTTTATGATTTGCAACCAGCCAACCTATATTTTAATCCATATTTAACCACTGGCTGGGTTATGTTACATTTCTCTCTTAACTCATTTCCATATCCATAAAATATGGAGCATATGCCTCTATGGTTTCTTGGTGATGAAATTATGTATTAAAAATTATAAAACTGTAAAAAATATATCTCAAAATGTGTTTGTGTTCCATGGAAAACTGTAAATCTCTCTTGAAACAAAAAAGTTTCTATAATCACATACTTCTAGAAATATTTCATCTGAGTTCCTCAAGCTTTAACATGCTAACAGGTACTGGGACTATCCAAGGAGGGATGATATTTTGCAGAATTTCACAAGCTTATTTTACTTTATTACCATTTTTCATAAAATACCTCACAGGAAAACTTAAGCATGAGACTGATGTGATTACATTATTATTAATAGTCTCCAAAATTCAAATTAGCAATAGAAGTTGTAAAAATTTCAAGTAATCAGGATAAACCAGATGTATTAAATGAAAATAATGGAAGCTTTGTAAGATTAGTGGCAGCATATAGGTTTAGAGGAATTATTATCATTGTGATAACAGGGACAGATACAGAATTATGGAAACATTCTAAAGCAGTATATAGGAACATCATTATCAGAAATAGAGAAATTGTAGTAGAGAGGCTAGAATTTCAAACTCCAGAATATCTGAATTTGTCTCTATCTGAAGCCTTCTCATTCCCAGTGCTTATGAAATTTACGCTGGCTGCTATATTGAAATGCTAAGAATCAGAATCAGGGAGTTAGTATCAATCAAGTGGATGGAATTTAGCTAGTTATCACCAACTGTGAAAGGAAAAATATCCGTTAAATTCAGTCACAATGCTATATATCAGGCTCTCAGTGATTTTTAAAAGGAGGGTCAATTTTAAGAATTCTAAGGAATCTCTTTGTTCCTGCTAATTTGTCTGAAGGTTTACGAGGAATACAGGAGAAAGCTAAATTGTTTGGGGAACAGTAAGAGATTTAGATTCTGAGAAAGATCCTGGAGGAAAAGCTGGGGCCAGTATGCTGAAAAAGACACAGTCCTCTTGCCCTACCCCAAGAGTAAAGGGCAAGAGGTAGTGGCTGCCAAAAACAACAACAACAACAACAACAACAACAACAACAAAACTGAAAAAAAAGACAAAAAAGTTTTGTGGAGAGATATCGAATGGATATTTATATGGCTTTTTGCTGTATTTTGTATAATGTAATGATGTCCTCTTGTCTCCCCATGAAATCGTCAATGAAATCCACATCACTTGCTAATACATTGTAGAGTGGGATTGATTTGAGGAGCGGGGAGATGTGATGAAGTAGCTGTAATAGAGGTATTCTGTTTATGAGACTGTGGCTGCTAGTCACATCTGTTCTACCCACACGAGGCTGATGTGGTCTTCTAGTTTGTAAATTAAGTTATGCAGGCGGTTCCTGCCAGCAGAGATTTAAAAAAAATTATGCAGGCGGGTAAGTCTTTTTCAGCACCACCTGTATTAGGTCTTTCTAGATCCCAAGTCCCAGTATTGACGCCTGGAGGGCTGAGAAACAGTATATGGCAACCCCAGGAATTCTGTTAGCTTCTTTGGCCTAAGCCCCAGACCAAATGCAGACTTCCACTCTTACTTTTCTGAAGAGTGCAAGGTAATTTTGACATTCTTACTCCGTTGATAAGAAGAGACCCAGGAAAGGACCACCAAAAAAAAATAAGAACAATTTCCCAAAATGACTAGACAGGTGCTGAGACTGGCCTAAACTAGCAGAGATCTTCCCAATCCAGAGCACTGACCTCTGCTAGAGCCTGCAGTCAAGGGAGACATATACAGTTCAGGCTCATCTTCTCACATGGAATGCTGCAGAGAGCAAATATAGGTAGCATAGAAATTAAGGAAAAAGAGTATGCCAAGGAAAGAATCCAATCAAACATGCCCAGGTTAAAGAAGTGCTTTTAGTTTCTTATCAAATCAAAAACTGTGTGCTCATCAGAGTAAATGTGGTTCTAAAAGGCAACCCCTGCTCTCATGCATTTTGTGACTCTTGAAAAACAAAACCCATATGTAAAGGGACAATAAAATTGTATTATTTAGTATGACTAATATAAGGGTGTCTTTGTGGCATGTGGTGCATATTCTATAAATTCTTGTTGTATTGAATGGAATTAAGTAAGAGTTTGGGGACAGAAGAATCCCTGGTGTATTAGTATTTCCCTAGAGAATTTTTTCTTGTAATTTTGAATTAATGAAGCTAATAATTAACTTGTAGACCAATTTTATACTAAAGGAAAATAGTAAATACCAAATATATAGCTATGATCACAAAGATCCAATCCCTTTTTAAATTTAACATAGAGATGCTTTGCTGCTCCTAAGGTACCGTTCCTGCTCCCGCCTCAGAGCCTTTACATCTTCTATTTCCTCTGTCTGGCATGCATTTCCCCCAGGTTTGTGTGTCTGGCTCTTTATACAATTATCTGATAAAATGTCACTTTTTTCAGAAAGGACTTTTTCGATCTACTGTACTTATATAAACTTACCTCTGCTTCCAGCCCCTACCATCCATTACCCCTACTCGTTCTCCCTTCGTTTATTCTATTCTAAGCTTCTTTATAGCTTTATCATCACCTGGTATACTATGTTTCTGTGTTTATCTTCTTCCTTCACTAAAATATAATAGCCAGGAGGCAGAGATACATCTTGTTTTGTTCAATGGCATACAGTTTGTGCCTAGAACAGTGCTTTGCACATAATAGGCATACAATACATTTTTACTTAATGAGTACATGATGAAATAGAAAGTGGACTGTGTGGTAACCTTTACATCCTTATATGTATATTTTATATGTCTTCAGAAATACGTTTTAGCCGTCTTCAGCTGCTGTAAAAGAATAGTTTTCTTGAGAGTAGTGCAAAGATAACTGTGGTGACTATTACTTTCCATCGTTATCCCTTTTTTCATATCTAAAACTTCTCACCTCTTTAAGGTACACACAAATAATAATTTTTTATTTCCCATCTAGTTACAGTCCTCCTTCAGCTTTCATCCCTTTAGTAATAGTTGTGGTGAATTTTTTCTCCCGAGAAGCCCCTAAAAGGGCGTTAATTTTTACGTAAACAAACAACAGGAGAAAAACATATAAACATGAAAGCAAAATATTTTACCTACAGAAATATATTTTCAGCAATCTATTTCTCATGCTATTGTTAAAAATATCTCTGCTTGGATAGAACCTTTTTGTTTCCATGCTGACTTCTTCTTTGCTTCTCCTGTGAACTTTTTAAATTCTGTGTTTGGCAGCAGTTTTGTTTTCCTTGGAGCTAAGTACTGTGTAACATACTGTTAGCTGAAGGCTGTGATGTAGAAATTTATTATTAAAAATAAAAGACAGAGAGAAGAATTTATTCCATAAGGATCAAAATGACTTAGTGTCAAAGCAGTTAGGATTTTCAAAATGCTTTCTATAACAGATTGTGTTTCTTTTCAAGGAAGTTTACTTTGTTTGCCAGGAATAAATTTAAGGGTCTTCATTGTGCCTATCTTGGTTAATGAGAACTGAGAAGAGAAGAAACATTCTCTTTTAAAAAAATTTTTTTTTAGAGAATTTCTTCATCAGACGGAAAGATTTTATTTGCCATTTGCAGGCATAACCTTGGTGACCTATATATCCCCAGACCTTCTGGTAAGATGCTTATTAAAATGTCATTACCCAGAGGAGTAATCATAAAATAGCCAGAGGGTATTTTTTATAGATGGTGAGAGACAAACATTTTTTTTCTCCCTGAATTAAGTAGTTATGTACTCTTATCAACTAGAATATATTTAAACTTACTTTTATTTATTTTTCCAGTCTCAATCGCTCCCTCTCTGTTTTATGTTTCTAGCAACTTTATGTAACTAATCTTAAAATCATAAGCATTCCTTCTCCAAAAAGAGTATCATATCATCTTAATAAAGTTTCTCTTTTCCCAGAATTGCTTAAGTAGCATGCTGCTATTCATTTCTCTTGAAAGTTTCGTCAAAATGAATTATTTTGCAAAAAGGAAAATTCCACAGTTTCTATTTCTTTTCCTCATTGTCTGTGGCCCATTAACGTCTTTTATCTGCTACTATGATAATGTCAAATGATTACTTTGGTCATCTGCAACTTAACACTAATCTTATCTGTTTAATTGAAAGGATGTTTTGACTTTCTCTTTGAAATAATATCAACATCATTTTGCACTTAATTCTGAAATTCATTGACCTCAATGTGCAAGCTGTCTTCTTTACTATTTATTGTGAATAACCATTTTTTTTATTTGTTGTAATCACACATCAAGAAAGGGCTAGGGAGATGTCTTTGTGAAACATTTATCCCTATGGCTCTGTTTAATAGGAGTACTTACCAGTAGCTAAATGCCTCATTTTATTTTAAATAATCTGTAATATTAAGTCAGTTTATCACACTATGAGTAGTTTTTTTTAATGGATTCTGACAATATGCTGCTTATTGTAGTCTTTCATCCTTTATCTGAGAACTATGTTTTTATGACAGGAAAATATTTTTTATACAAATAGGATAAAAATTCATATGCCGTCATGCGCTAATATGAAGTTTATCCTTACATCTCCCACTCTCCACCCCATGCCCCATCTAGTGGCCAGAATGCTATAATCGTGGGAAGGAATAAAGCTCTGACACTATGCAGTCCCTACCCCCATCATTGCCTCTTTCTTTGCATTAAAAAAAAAAAAAAGAAAAGAAAATACACTGAAATAATAAATGCTACATTTTGGCTCAGATTATTTTAATTAGAAATGGAAGTTTAATGATAAACACTTTGTATTCTTCAAATCCAAAAGGAGAAAGATCCTGTTTACTTCCTTTGGTGCTCTTATTGACTGTAGAACATTACAGTATCTCATTTGTCATATGCAGAGTTCATTCTTTTTGAATATATTTCACATAGGATGTAGATTTCTGTAACATTTTTTATTACTTTGAAAAAAGTAGCCATAGTGTACATTTTAAAATACTACCACATTCTTGGTCAGCTCATACCTTTCAAATATAATATAAAGATGATATTAATATATAAATAAGAATGGAAAAGAATTTCTTTGCCCTGCATATTTCTCAGTTTGTTATATAATGCTAGGAAATAACTCTCTGATACATAACACACTTGGCAAATTTTACTGTTTTATGCTTTAAAAGAAAAAGTCAAATTTAGATAGTGAATTTTTTGAAATGCATCTTACAAGCTCTGATTTGCAAATTACCAAATTGATCTTATCTTCTGGAGTAAATGATGACCCAAATTAGTCTACATTTTGAGTGTTTTTGTTCTTTGACTAAAATCGTCATCGTTAAGATTATTAATGGCAGAAGGCAGTGAATTACATGCTTTCCTCATTTTAATTCTGGTCCTACAAAAATGTTTCCTTTTTGACTTACTGTCATCATGAAATATTCTCTCTTAAATCAATATATTGTGGATTACAACTTGTGTTTGTAAGATTTATTTACCTCTTTTAGTTGTGATAGGAGAATTTACCACCTTATTTTGATCCTGTTAGTTTAAATTCATTAGCAAGGAGGATAACAGTTTTAATAGTCAGCATTTTGTAAATCTTCCAGAAGATTTTGATAAATCATTTCACTAGAAGCCTATTGCTCAATTTATTGCCACTTTAAAGTTGCCAAAAATAATGATCTCATCTTCCTATTTTAATGTAAGGTATTGTCAATGTTTGAAATGTGTCAAGAATTGTTTTTGATAGTTCTAGTGAACAACTAACTGATTTTAATTTATGTTTCTAAATCATACTACTTATTTCATTAGTTAATTATTGCTTGTGAACCATATTATAATCATCTTTAGTATCAATAAATATTTTTGAGATGATATAATGCCAATAAATCCATAAATTAAAAAATTAAAGCATTAAAGAAATATCTACTATGTAAGCATTCAATTTTATATAATGATTATCTGGGTCAGTGTACCCAAAATTGTGTGCTAGCCAAACTACAATTAAATCATCATGATAATTCCAAGGCTTAAAACAATTGACTATGTCTGTTAAAAATGAGTAGCTTAAAATTCATTAAATTACCTTGTTATGTTTTTTACTTATTATACCGTGAACATTTCACATGTTCTTTTTTATAAAGGCCTTGGAAGCCAAATTTTAATTGCTCTATGGTATCATTTTGTATACTGTAATCTATTGAGTAATTTCCCTTTTGTTGGATAAACAATTAGTAGCACATTATAGTTACTGGATTTTTAGATCTTAGTTTACTGGTTCAAAGGGTATGAATTTTTAATAATATATGTATTATATATATTTTATATGTGTGTAAATATATATATACAATGTGTATAAATATATATTTGTTATATAGTAGCAATATATATGCTTAGTTTACTCCTTGTTTTCCAAATATTCAACATTATTAATTTGCAAATATAATAGGCAATAGTAGTATCTTGTCATTGTTTATATTGAATTTCTTTTACTTCCAATAAAGTTAAATGTCTTTCCATAGATCTATTTATTTTGTAAGTTGTTCTCACTCTTCCCTCAGTTGTTTACTAGGGTTGGGATTCTTTCAAATTTGTAAGAACCCTTGATATCTTGAAGATATTATTCTTTACCTAAGTTTACTACAGATATTTTACCAATGTGACATTTGTGCAAATACTCTAAAGTTTTATATAGCCAGATCAATTTGTCCTCTTTTGTAATAAAAAAAAGTCTTTAAAAAAAGATTTCGATTTCTTTAATTTTTTTTTTATTTCCCAAGATAGGTTGAGTATTTACCTGGATTTTATTCTATTTTATATTTACAGTTTTGTCTTTTTAAAAATTTGTCTTTTAAATCTATAATTAATATTACCATTTATTATAAGGTTAGGCTCTAATTATTTTGTACCCTCAAAAGTCTATTTTTCTTTTTCTTTTTCTTTTTTTCTGAGACAGGGTGTCACTCTGTCGCTCAGGCTGGAGTGCAGCAGCGCGATCTCAGCTCACTGCAATCTTGGCCTTTCAGGTTCAAGCGATTCTCCTGCCTCAACCTCCCAAGTATCTGGGATTATAGGCGTGCCCCACCACACCCACCTAATTTTTGTATTTTTAGTAGAGAAGGGGTTTCACCATGTTGGCCAGGCTGGTCATGAACTCCTTTTTTTCATTAGTTGAATAATTCATCAAATACAAAATATTTTTGATGTTTTCTTGCTTATATTTTGTTGGCACACATACGTATATTTATTCCAAATTATTTCATTCATTTGCATTTTTAATGCTAAACCATCATCCCCAAATTTGGTTAAGTTTTATAATATATCTTAATAACCAGAAAGGTATTTTCATCACTTGTAACATTTTCTAATGGATTCTTTTCTTTTGAGATGGAGTCTCACGTTGTCTTTCAGGCTGGAGTGCAGTGGCGTGCGATCTTGGGTCACTGCAATCTCTGCCTCCCAAGTTCAAGCAATTCCCCCGCCTCAACCTCCCAAGTAGCTGGGGCTACAGGTGCACGCTACCACGCCTGGCTAATTTTTGTACTTTTAGTAGAGACAGGGTTGACCCGTCTGGTCTCGAACTCCTCACCACAGGAAATCCGCCCGCCTTGGCTTCCCGAAATACTAGGATTACAGGCATAAGCCACCGCGCCCCGGCCTCTAATGGATTCTTTTTTATTGTATATACTTGAGGTGTACAACATAATATTTTGATGTATATTTACAATGTAAAGTAATTACTAAGGTCAAGTAAATTAACATCGATCGTCTCTCATAGTTTTAACTTTGTGTTTGGTGAAATAACCTAAAATCTACCCTCTTAGCAAACTTCAGCACACTGTATAACATCATGAGGTATAGTTCTCATGTTCTCCATTGTATTGCTACACTTATTCATCTGACATAACTGATTATATATGTTTATACTCTCCAATGAAATTTATGTTCTTTCAAAATTAAAAATACTGTTAGCTTTTGATTGAAATCTAGTTAAACCTGAAATCTAGTTAAATTTGTTTGAGTAGAATTGAGCACTCAATAGTTTATAGAATTAAGTCTTCTTTACCAGTAGCACTGTATGTCTTCAGTAAATTTTTACCATTTTCTGTATATGGTTATCAAACATTTCTTGATAATATTCAAAGGCATATTATTTTTGTTGCTATTGTGAACAGTTGTTTGTTGTTAAGTCTACTTAGGAGTCATTGCTGCTATACAGAAAAGCTAATAACGTACATAAATTCATTTATAGTCCATCTTATTGGTGTGCTAGCTTATTAGTTGTAAATACTTCTTCAGCTGGTACTGATGACTAATGAGATTACTGACAGATGAATGGAGTTTCATTTCTCTGAGTCAATATCTTTTATTTCCTTAATATTCTTAATGTTAAATGTTATTTTCAATAAGTAAATATTCTTCTTTGTAAGCAAGGTAGCTCAGGGATATTACCACCATAGGAATAACGTGATGATATTTTATAGGTTATTATTAAAAATCTACATTTTGTGACTATGTGGGCATATTTCATATTAAATATTTAATAATTTTACTCTTTAGAACTCTCAAGACTTTTATAGTTTTGACGGAGGATTAAAAATTATTGAACTGATTTGGCCTTCTGGTTCTTATCATTTGCGGCAGTAGATTTAACTGCAGTAGTCATTTACCCAGAATATTTTCTTAAAAAGCTAAAGGCTTAATAATATGCAAATAAAGCTTTACATGGTTTAACATCTATCTAGGACATTCCTGACAGAGCTACACAGTAGATTCTTTTATCACACAGTGATATTAAAATACTCTCAAAATGATTAGAAGTTGAAATATTAGCTATCAAACCAGGAGTTTGCTACTAATTTAGGTATGTTAATTTATTCATGATAGCTATTTAATATATTACTAATAAAGATTGGAACAACCTGATTATTCTTTAAAATAAAGAAGAAAAATGTTTGTCAGGTAAAATAATCATTTAACTTATTATAATTTTCATCTTTCCAGCTCATGGGGCATTCAGAATGGGACCACAAACGAGGGCCAAGAGGATCACAGGTAAGTTTCTTTTCCTTTTCTTTTTCACGTTTCGTTTTGTAACACTTTCAGCCACGGGTTTTCTAAAACTCAAGAGATAATAAAATGTAGAGCGAGGAAGAGGCAAAATAACCATGCCATTTGTTTTTATTTAAGTTAACTATAATTAAAGTCTGGATTTCAAATCCCAAAGGCAGATGCCAGGATATTCCTTCTAAGAGCTTTCTGGTATCCCAGATTGGTTGTGTTTATATGAATATAGATTTTATATTCATCTTGTCTCGGCAGAATACATTTTGATCAGCAACCCACTCTCTTTATTCATTTCCTTTGACAATTTTTCCGTGTATTTTCTTTTTTCTCCAGCTTCCTGTTTTTGGTTAAATATTTTGAAATATAATCAGAATAAACTCTGAACTAATTACAAGATTTTGTCTCTAAATTAACTCTTTTCATCTGAGGGAAACAGAAAGATGAAAGGACCTATTATTTTTGAAAAGAAACAAATTCTAAATCTTTCTATATTACCAGAGTGTTTTCATTGTCTTGCTTTATGTCTTAGGCAAAGAGAAAAGCTTCCATGACGCATTTATGCTTTTTAATGACCTAATTAGACAATGTGGATTTGTTTTGCTTTCATAATTACTTTCCCTGATGGAATAAAGGCTGAGCTTTACACTGAGAAAATTATTTCTCCTCCTAGAGCACTTTGTGAAGAAATGTAAAAATAATTTCTCACAAGGCAGCCTATGGTTACCTGACTGTAAACATGCAAAATAAAAATTAAGTGGGTGGAAATTTTTGCTTCTATTGCACACATTTTGTATTTGCTACTAAAAAATATATAAATTACGAAGGGCAGTTGAATGTGCAATACTGTAAATGAAAGTTCATTGGAAAGTGGGGGCTTCTCCCAAGTGTTTACAAAGCTGATTTGTTCTTGTGTTGTCATTAAACTTGTGTGAATAACTCTATTTAATTCAGGTCACTAGGAAAACAAAACCAAGTCAATCAATTGTTTTAGTTCACATTTTAATGACTGATTTTATTTCTGTCCAGTATCAATTTGATTAGTAAATAATGTAAACCAATTAAATTAGGATCATCTAAAAGAATTTATGCCTTACTTTATTTCCCTCCCTCTCACCTCCCCTTCATTTTCTCTGAAAACTCTTCCTCTGTACACATCTATAAAATTTTAAATCAAAATTTGCTGCAAGGTCAGTAATGAAGGGATTAAATTAACATAGAGTAAATTCTTCATGATTCTAAACCAGTAAAAATGTAAAGATAAGTGCAAGTAAGAAGGTCCATGGTTTCTGGTGATTGCCACCAAAACATTTTGATATTCAAAACATGCCAAGCAAGTTGTTGAGGACATGTCTCTTCAAAGCAAGGTAGTGTTATATATAGAAAATTATTGTTTAAGATATACATCATTTACTCTCTATTTTGCTTACTTTGGTATAATTTATCTTCAGGTTTAGATTGATCACTATGTCAATATAAATTGACAAAAAAAAAACCTCACAATTGTACAGTATGGTTTTTGTTAACTTTCAGTATAAAAAGAACAAAATTTTTAAAATTCCAAATATTGCATATAGCTAGAAAATGTGAGAATTCCACATATAAACAAAAGCTATTTTCATAAATAAAATTTGATTATATTTGAAAGCCTGAGGTGGTTCTAAAAAGCAAAAGCATTAAAATCGGCTTGCATGAATTACCATTATCAACATCAAGTCTTTTTTGGATCTCTTAACCAGCAAAATAGCTATTCTAAATATAGTATACCTTTGTCCCATTTTGATTCCTCAACTCAGATGAAAACTGTCAAAGTAAAAAACAAACACAACACACCAAAAGATAAGAACAATAAGAACCATAGCAAAAAACGTTAAAAAGAAAGAGAATTTCCAAAGAATTTGGAAATTTCAGGTAGATAAATTAAGTCTTAAGTAATAACTTCTTATCTGATTTCAATTCCCTGCTGACGAAATAATAATAATAATAATAGTAATAATAATAATAACAACAATAATGTTTTCATGTTTTGGATAATTGATCCCTTCTTTTATTGCTATTATCTCCTTGGTCAATATGTCTAAAGCCTTCCAGCTTTTCAAGGGGAACTTCAGACAAGTTGCACTTGAACACAGACCTCTTAATAGTTTACTCCAAAGCCTTGCTCAAGTCCCATCTTAGTTAATTTAGAACTGGTTTCTAAGCACTTCCTATGTTTACAGCACTGTGGTGGGTCTAACTGAAGACAACTGAAAAGACAAGTATACTGCTTTCCAAGAGCTCACAAATTATGGTTGGAAATACAGCAATATTTGTATATATAATTCACATATAAGGCAATCTGATAGATGCAACATTACATACAGTATGTGGTGCATGATGACATATCTGTGAATGACAGTATATATGATGGTGGTCACATAAAATTATAATACCATGTTTTCAGTATGCCTTTTCTATGTTTAGATACACAAATGCCATTTGTTACAATTGCCTACATTTTTCAGTACAGTAACATGCTGCACAGATTTGTAGCCTAGTAACAATAGGCTGTAGCATATAGCCTAGGTGTATAATAGGCTATACCATCTGGTTTGTGTAAGTATACTCTATGATGTTCCCACAACAAAATCCCCATCATTAAGTGACATATATACAAAGTGTAATAAGACTATATATATATATTGGGAGGCCGAGGCAGGCAGATCACCAGAGGTCAGGAGTTTGAGACCAGCCTGTCCAACATGGTGAAACCCCGTCTCCACTAAAAATACAAATAATAATAATAATAATAATTAGCCAGGCATGATGGTGGGTGTCTGTAATCCCAGATACTCGGGAGGTTGAGACAGGAGAATCTCTCGAACCCTGGAGGCGGAGGTTGCAGTGAGCCAAGATCATGCCACTGCACTCCAGCCTGGGCAACAGAACGAGACTCCATATCAAAAAAAAAAAAAAAAAAAAAGACTGCATATATACAAAGTGAGATAGGATTTAGGTGGAAGAGCATTTCTTACTCCCTAGTAGACTAGGAAATACCTCTGAGAAGTGATGATACCTGAGGTGTGGCTTTAAGGATGGGTAAGCTTTTGAAAGTACAGAGGAAAAGGTGGATGAAAAAGCTTTGGTAAAAGTCTGAACTGAGAAGAGTGTGGGACACATTTGAATATATGTGAATTTTTTTATAACTTCTGTATAAATGCTTTTGGATGGCAACTCTTACAGCAATTACTGTGAAGGGATAATCTGGAGAACGCTATACTTCATTGACTAGATAGGCAGAGGAAGTTAAGAGGGTCAAGAGTTTGAAACTGAGTACTATAAGAATTAGGACCATTAACATAGAACAGTTTAGATGAAAGATGATGAGTTCAGGGTTGGCAATATTAAGTGACAAGTGAAGGTGACAATTCCAAAACGAAGTTTCAGGCACATACTCGAGGCCTGATTAGAACAAAGGGCGTCAGTTTGGGAATGCTAATCATACAGGAGATAATTGAGCTCCTCCAGTAGATAGGCTCCCAGAAAAATATTAAAAGAAAAAACAGAATAAAAGTCTGATTTTTGGAAAATATGCTATAAAGACTAGAAACAAGCTGAGGAGGGAGTTAATATGAGTGTGCATGATCTTACTAGAGACCAGGTGGAGGAGAAATGATTCAGAACCAAAAGTAGTTACACCAAGAAGAGGAATGAAATCACAGACCAAGGTTCAAGAAAATTAAAAATGTAGCAGATGTCTCTGGGTTTAGTGATTAGGAGGACATTAGTGAACTTTCAAAAAACAGTTTTGAGAAAGAAGTGGTGGAAAGAAGAATATAGAAGAGAATAGTGTAAGATACCAGAAGAGTCTCTTGGAAGAGCTTTGTTTTAAAAGAAAGTTGGGATTGCAGAAAGAGGTGGCAGCAAGAGTGATTTATTTATTTACTTACTTATTTGTTTATTTTTAATGCTAAGGTGAGATGTGTGTCTTAATTACTGGCAGATGAAAAGAATTAGTGTGGAAAAGAAAACACTGAAAATTCTCAATAGTGAGCTGATTCAGGACTGAGGAAATGGTGCGGTTCAGGGAAGGGAATGTGCTTTCTTCCAGAGTGGTCCTTTTGGCACTTCTTCATGTGTTTTCCTCACCGGAAACCCACCCCCACCCCTACCCCATACCAGCCATTTACACTATATCAGAGAAACTGACCCTGTTTGCAAATGAAATACTGGATAAATCCACCAAAAAGTACAGATGGGTAAGCTTTGAAAAGAAAGTAGAGGCCAGGGGCAGTGGCTCACGCTTGTAATCCCGGCACTTTGGGAGGCCAAGGCAGGTGGCACCTGAGGTCAGGAGTTTGAGACCAGCCTGACCAAGATGGTGAAACCCCACTTCTACTAAAGATACAAAAATTAGCCAGGAGTGATGGCATGTGACTGTAGTCTCAGCTACTCGCAAGACTGAGACAGAATAGCTTGAGCCCTGGAGGCAGAGGCTGCAGTGAGCCAAGATTGCGCCGCTGCACTCCAGCCTGGGAGAAAGAGCGAGACTCTGCTAAAAAAAAAAAGATATTTCTAATAGAAAGAGAGAAAAGAAAAAATAAGAACAGATATTATAACATTAAAAGGTATTATGAACCGATTGACTTCAGTTTTCTTGGTAGGATTGAGGATATAATAGTGAAAAATCTTGAATGCTAGAAAACATATGGAATAAATATTGTTTTAGATATCTAAAAAAGGGAACTTGCTTGATTCCTGCCCAGTACAAAGCAGAGAGCTGTGTCAGATGTGAGTGTGCTAGCCTGCAAGATGAATTTTAACATATTTTACTTTGATTCGCAAAACATGGATATATGTCAGGTACTTTTTTTTAGCCTTTGAGGAATCAGAAATAGACAAAACGTTGGCATCTAGCAGCATCTAATTTTTTTTTTAAAGTCAACCTTAATTATTGCTAGGATAGAGTTAAGCTTCCCCTGGCTTCTCCCGGGATACTTAATAAATAAGTGATTTTCTCAAATTTCCCTTTGTATTTCAAAATTGTATCATATATGCATTATCACAGAATTTAAGATGCACCATTCATATCAAATACTTGTCCTATAGAAAAATACCTATCTCTCTTCTAGCAAATTCCAACCCTTAATTGCATATGACTTTTTAGACACAGCAAGAATGTCATTCAAGCTGACTTATATTACTTTATTCTCAGTAATTCTCTTTCATAATTTGTCAGCTCACTCATAGCTTTCTGGCTGATTTTTCTTCTTTCTTTTTTTAAAAGTATATAACTCTCAAATAGTAGATCACCCAAATGTAGGAAAGATGCTAAATGGTAAATAAACTTCCACCAGCATGCAGAACTCCTTTGTCTGGCAGTGTTCCCAGTAATACCAAATGAAGTCAGGGGATGAAATTCTCAGAAGGCAATTACTTGTTGTTTTTTCTTCATTTTTATTTTTTATTCTTGAAGGAAAAGTTTTCCAGTGGGAAGTAAAGAGAGGCAACAGAAAATATGCTTTTTTTTTTTTTTTTTTTTTTTTTGGAGACGGAGTCCGGCTCTGTGCCCAGGCTGGAGTGCAGTGGTGCGATCTCAGCTCACCACAACCTCTGCCTCCCTGGTTCAGCGATTCTCCTGCTTCAGCCTCCCAAGGAGCTGGGACCACAGGTGTGCACCACCACGCCCAGCTAATTTTTGTGTTTTTAATAGAGACAGGGTTTCACCATTTTGGCCAGCATGGTTTCAATCTCTTGACCTTGTGATCCGCCTGCCTCGGCCTCCCAAAGTACTGGGATTACAGGTGTGAGCCACCGCGCCCAGCTGCTTTTTTTTTTTTTAATGCTTAAAAACAGTAGGAGGACATTCCAAGGGGCCAATAATTTACTTATCACTTAGTGGAGGCTCCTTGTGGAAAAGATTAGTTCAATTTGTGAATTTGTAAACATCCTAACACTTTAATATTCTTGGAACCCTCAGGCCTTTATTTACCAATAGTGAAAAACTAGCAAGTTTTTAGTTATTTAGTATATTATTGGTATTTGACTACCAGCCAGACTGTATTAGCTGGACTTAAAAGTACTTACAAGAAACAAATTTTTGTGTTGTCCATCTGGTTTTCAAATGATTGAAGTCTTTCTTTAGATAATAAAATTCTGGTTTGTATGATTCTAAATAATTCAAGTATTATGTGTAAAATACTGGAAGATAGCTGAGTATTCCGATGGAAAAAAAGTGATGAAATGCACACTAGACTATCAGTATGCTTACAAATGACCCATGGCCTATTTTGGAGCATGTCTTTAGTGGTTTAACAAGTCCTGGAGGCAACAAATTGTAAAAATTCTAGACTAAAAGCAACTACCTAGATCAGTGAGCCTTTATAGCATAATGTTAAGTCTCAAGGATGAATTTTGATGAGGAGTCATTGTGCTTTACTTTTTTGTCTGTAATTTCAAGGGAATGGATCTGATTGTGATACCTACTGAAGTTGATTAACCTAATCATTTGCCTACTAATGGCCTGATTCAGTGACACGTCACTTCTTTTCTAGGTTAAATCATTTGTTTTTGATAAGAGAATGTGGAGAGAAATTTAAATGCCTTTTCATATTTATCTGGAGTAATGCCATATATATTTATTGAAGTTAATTCCTTTTAATACATTTTGGAAAGATGACCAGCCGTATTTCCCAGGAATTTGTTCCAAGGGATTAATATGAGCAGATTGGGAGCTCATTATTACGTCTCTCAAATGTCCGACATGTTACCAGGGAATAATTTATGCCCTAGAGCTAGCTGCCAGTGCCACTTTTTCTACAAACATAGTGTCTTTCACTTGCATTTCTTCCTCCTTTTTCATTTTTCCATATATCAACCTAACAACTATTAATATTCGTTCAGAAATTTTTCCAATAATTGTTTAACTTTTGGCAACTCTCCAAAGACAGTTTGGTTTGGGGGTTTTTCGTTTGCTTGTTGTTTTGAGAAATTTGTTTAAATTTTGCTTATACTAACGGGGACCACACAAAATATATTTGCCTAGGGCCTCACTTATTGTAGGGATGGCCTTGTCATTGCATGTAACAGTGACAGGAAGGGACCTAAATATCATATCTATCTTCTCCATTAGGTCTTCCTCTAGATATTTAAAATTTTATCCTTTAGTCAGTTCTGCACTACTGGACAATTATTTTTTACTCTTCCCCCACTCTTTGAAATTGCTTTTATTTAGTTACTGTTTAGTATTATGTCTTTAATTTGCATTGACAAACTGCAAGACACAGTTTTTAGCAAATCTATCATAGTAGGGATATTGCTGACAATGTCCACAGCACACACAGTGTCAAGAGGATGGGGAGACATTTCTCTCTGTCCTCAGAGAAGGGAAAACAGTGTTTCTCTTTAACAACTGAACCCACTAGTATATTAGTTCTCTAGCATCCCTGGTCTCTACCTAGTAGAGGCCAGAAACAACACCCCTAGTCCCCAAGCTGTGATAAGAAAAATGTCTCTAGACATTGTCAAATGTTCCCTGGGAATCAAATTTGCTTTTAGATGAAAACCACTGAAATTACAGCATAATCTCATTGATAGGTGTATGGAAGATAGTAAATAAATATTTAGTGATTAATGTTGACACTTTATGTAGGAAAATGAGAACATGTTTCTTCAAGCATTTATGCTTTCAGGTTTTCAGGTTTCATCTTTAAGTCTATCGAATAGAAATTTTAAAGAACATATTCATTTCATTGTGAAGTAGTTTTCTCAGAGTGGAATTATGTCCAAGAAATCTAATGGCTAGGTTAGGGGGGAATGTACTCTTCCCACACTTACACATTTAAGTGATTCGCAGGAGGAAAGAGAGTTTGGCTATGTCCTCACAGTAGTTTCATGGAACTTGTGTTTCAGGGAAACTGATGGATGACCTTCTGTAAGTGACTCTTTATTACAGGCCCTGGTCTCTTAAAAGAACATTGATGAACAGGAATCAAATCCACAGAAATAAAAGGGAAAATTGCCACTGGCATTTATGCTTTTATTGTTTTCCCCATGTTTATAGATTAGTAGACATGTTGTTTAATACTTATTGAATGACCCTCTTATGTTGGGGCCTGTGGACATCATTTCCATGACATGGGCACTACCTTGTGTTTGTTTAGCCAAATCACAACCTGTGGTACTTTATTTGAAACGAAACAAAGCAATCAAATAAACAACCACTGATAATAGATGTTTCTCTGCAGGGACTGCAGATAGTTTAAGCAATAGTCAATTTTACTAAGTGTACAAAAGCATATTTTGAGAGAGAAATAAAAACAAAAATAATACCTATCACTTTAAGCCACAGTTTCTGACCACTGTTGCAGTTGTGACTTTTCTTATATTCTTTCCCCCAGATAGCTTATTGTACACATTAAGAAAATTAATGCAAGTATTTTGCATGTACGTTCTTGTAAAGCAAATATACACATTCTGAAAAATTTCCAGCTCTCAAGTTTTGCCTTCCACTTGAGAGAATAACAGGAGAAAAATATGCTAACTTGATAACAGTTAATTTTATCTTTGAATTGCAATATCTGACAAAGGGAAATAATTTTTATCTCACGCTGGGTGATTTTATACCATCAGCAGCATTGAGTAAGATCTTGTTTTTTATTAATCCTGACAACATACCCTAAAAGGGAAGTTCTGTGGGTGGATTTTTGATTTTTACTCCACTTATAGATAAAACTGATAAAAAAAGATTGTGCCAAAAATAATCAGCTTCTCATAGAAGATTAAAATCTAAGACTAGGATGTATTAACTAGAACAAATAATCAGATATAGAGGTAGATAAAGGTGATATAGGGTGGAGGAGGTTATATGGAGTAGTAAGGACAGTTAACTGGAGAGGGTGAATTGAGGCAAAGAAAATGGGAAATGTTGATCTTTTAAGATGAATATTAACATCCATTTTCGTATACTAACAAAAAAACACAGGATACGGGCTTTTAGTACTTTCTTGGTACAATTTTTTTTTTATTTGGAGAAATTGAATGTTTTAATTTCTTATTAACACATATCCAGGCTATATGTATAAGTATGTATTTCTAATAGCATTAACATCTTATTTATGGTACAAGAATTTTTCTTTACAGCCATTCTAGGGAACAAACTAAAATATTGTTTAATAGCATTCCTCACAAGATTTTATATTCTCATCAAAGGTACTGATTTTCTTACAAAGATTTACCTTGGGAGAACAAAGGTGGTTTAGCAGTTATGTTGTCAACATTAAGTGATTGTCCCATGTTATGTAAAATTCAGCCATCATGTAAACATCAGTAAACCCAAAGTTACCAGGGCTGATAACTACAAAGAAAAAGCCTGGCATAATATTAGCGATATTAACTAAAATTATCTTAAAAGTCACAAAAATGAAACTTCTTGTCAGATTTGATTTTCTAGATCACAGAAGTTTGTTTTGCTTTTTGGCGGAGTTTTTTTTCCCCTTTTTTGGTGGTGATGCATTGTGTAATAAGCAATTCTTGGAAAACTCTTAAGTGTTACAAGTTAAAGCTTATTGGAAATCTGCAGGTTATCAAACTTGCATCAAAATAGTTTGCTCGCTGAGTTCTGTGGTGTTGTGTTTAAATACTTCTGGGTGACAGTTTCCACTTGGATCTCTACAACTATTTCCATTTTAGAATTTTGTAATCATATTCTTTGTTTTCAAATCATTTTAACCCTGAATTTAGAGAAAGTTGTTTACATAGTATCAGCGATACACACTTAAAAGGGTATTTTTTTTTAAGTTTAGGAGTAAAAACCTCTCAGAAAATTGTGGGTGAGACAAACAGATGGAGTAGGAATCGCAGAAATAAACTACATCATGATCAGTCAGGAAGATGTAGTGCAAACAGATATAAAAGCTCTAGTTCTCAAAGGACTGGGAGCAGAGGAGTGGAAAGAAGTTGTCTATCAAAGATGATGATTGGAAAATATAGAAAAGACCATCTCATGAAGCAAAAAGAACATGGCCATTGAAGCCATGTTGAAGTTAGAAACATGCAGTGAATTTTTTGTTGTTGTTGTTACTGGGAATGAATGATGATTTGGGGGACCGACGGGTCTTAACTCCACTTTTACCACTCATTGTCCCTATTCAGGTGTACGGTGACTTAGTGCCATAACTTTGGTGACATTTCTCTTCTGGTGCCTCAAAAATATGGTAGTATATGCACAATTATTGCATTTTCAGGCCTTTGCATGAGTTTTTAAAGAGTATTCCAATTAACTATAAGTTTAGGAAATGTAATCCTAGGACAATTTAGTTTTCTTTTTCGTGGAGAAATACAGCATGACTTCAAACAAGTTTTGCTAAATAGTAAATTTGCAGCAGCCAGTTTTGTTTTATACTGATTATGGCAACCTTGTGTATAGTGAATTTTTAATTAATATTTCTAAAATAAATGAAAGCATTATAATTTATGAACTTAAGAGTTTCATTTATTCAAGTAAGCTTTGCTGAACCAATGTGTCTTGAGGAAATCTGTTAATCCATAATAAAATATAGCAGCCCTTGAGGAATTAGTGAAATTGTATCTACAGCATGAATAATAAAGCCAAGAAGCCTTTTGTTTTATTTATGCTATTCCCCTGCTTTCAGGCTTTTCTGTTTCGAAAGCGTACAGCTAAGTTGAGATTCCCAACTTTTAATGTCCACGATACCTTATTGTAGGACAGCATATTATTACTTTGACTGTAAACTGAAATTACTGGATGAAGAATAATTTGTCATGTTGTCATTACTTAAGGAGAAGATAGTATTTAAATATTGACTTTTTCATACAGGAACATGTGTTCTCATTCTCTAGGCATGTGACTACTCCCCCCCACTTCCTCCCTTCTTTCTTTTCTTTTTTTCTCTTATCACATGGAACTTTTGGGCTCAGGAGTGATTCTGTCTCATGCAGCTTAGGGATCTGAAATTTACATAAGGACTTTAATAGAAGCTTATGACACATGATATGACCAGGCTTTTCACTATTTTTTGCCATTTATTTGGCTTAAAATCAATGGAACAAACTGAACTTGGCATTACTATTTCTGTTCAAAAAGAAGAAAAATATATAATTTTACTGTTTTTTATGTTTTGGTCTTGGCACTGTGGCTTTTGTTTATGGAAAAAGACAAGAGAGGAAAAAAGCATTATTTTAACTTCACATGATAAATAATCATACCAAACTGATATTTCCTTAAAAAGTATTTGTTCGTTTTTCTTATTACAATGAGTATTGCTAGTAATTCAGTGCAAGTTTGAAATGATATACTGGTAATATCTTCTTTAAATAGCATTATAGGTTTAAGTACATCACTAACATCATAACTTTATAGAGATATTGCATTAGAATTCATCTAGTTTCTGTACTTATTCACGAATAAGAGATGCTTACGTAGATGTTATTTCTTCTTGACAAATTCTATTAGCATAAAATAAAAGCATTAATATTTACTTTTAATAAAAGTCATAACATTTAGTGTTAAGTTCCTTTATAAGTGCTTTATGGACATTATTAACTAATTTAAAACATCAACTATTTTTATCTGGAGTGAATTTCTGCCAATATTAATTAGGAAAAATAGGGATATAAATAACGTCTATGGCTTCTAAATGTTTAAAAGACATTCTATGTTCGTCATTTTATGCACTGGTGGTTGTGGAACTTTTAATCAGTGGATACAGCATTGGAAGTAATATTTTTGGGAATGAACAGTGTTATACATATTATATGCATAGCTAGAAGCATAGGAGAGGCTGTCATTTGTTATACTAGATATCAAATTGTTGAACCTGTTTCTCTTTTCATGTGACACAACATTTCATACATACAGCACAGTATAGTGAATAATGTACAAAAGCTAGGTAGATTTAATGAATATTAAAATTTTCTGTATTTGATGCAGTATTTTTGTTGATAGCTATACGACTGCTTAGAAATAATCTCATTAAACTTTTTCATAATGTATACATTATTCCCATTAATAGATATATACTTCATTAAATTTATTTTAAATAGATATATACTTCATTAAATTTATTTTACTATGTTTGACCTTTTGGGAATTTAGAGAATATGGACAAAGAAGTAGTTTAGAGAGCATGGAAAAGAATTAGAGGAAATGGAAAGGATTAATTTTCAAAGAGACAAGCAAAATTGGTTGATTTTAATTTTTAAAGGCTGAGTACATTGATAAATGTGGATACATGTAATATCTATTTTAATACCACCTGGAAAAAGCTGGCATATAGCCACCACATTAATAAATATGTGTGTATAAATGGGTTGTTCTAAATGAATGAATGTTGTCATAAGCATGCCTTATATTAAAAATAAAATCATTATCTTTATGGAGATATAAAAAAAGTAAGATATTTTATTAACATTATTCTTTTCCAAATATGCTAACTTTGGTAACCACATTTAAAGTCTTTTTGAAATCATGTTTTAAAAAATCATCCCTATGATGGTCACCAGATTAACTTCTTAATATCAGCTTCATTTAGATAAACTATGAAATTGGAAAACTGATATTATGTATTGCTTCACTGTCTTCTACAAATACTTTCTGTACATTGTATATAAATAATGTCTTTAAGAGTTTAAAAGATAAAGATGTTCTATATATTTTTATTTTAAAAGTTTATTTATTTATGAGGGAATTAGGGTTACAATAGTATGTCTCTCTCTTCTTTCATAACCTTGTAAGGAGTGTCCTGTTCGCAGCAGAATAGTTTTTGCAGAACAAAATCACAGGATTAGAGAAGAATTGTAAAACCCATTAAGGCATTACCCTATTTAATATTTTTATCATTAATTAATATGCCCCTCATAATGCACATTTACATTTTGACATCAAAAAGAAGAATATGTAGCTAATGTATGAATGATAGAATACAGATTTAGAAAGCTTTCTCATTAACCTTCAGTTAAAATACTAAACTAAGAAGATTCAAGAGGAGAAAATAAAATTTTGCACTTAAGTTTTTAATAAAACTTCAGTGTGGAAAGTACCTGCATATTTGTTCATAAGCAAATGAAGAAACAAGAAGTAAGATTTAAGAATTTGGATTGACGTCAAGCCCAATATCATATGGATTTTCTAACAGCAAGTGCCACTTTGGGCTTCACTAACGTATTTATGGCATACAGAACAGAATAATTAATTCAATAAATTCTGCGCTGGCCAGATGACCTCTGCAGTGTTGAATTCAGTTCTGAGTACATAATTTCAAGAAGGATATTGAAAAGCTGATGCACTCACATAAACAATCAATATGTCTAGAAACAGTGTCCCAGATGAGGTGGAAGTTTAGCTTATGAAAGAGAACTTATGATGAAAAACAAGAGAGGGAGAAAAACTGTGCTCTCTTAAGTTATCAACGCGGTGGCTCACGCCTATAATCCCAGTGCTTTGGGAGGCCACGTGGGTGGATCACTTGAGGCCAGTGATTTGAGACCAGCTTGGCCAATATGGTGAAATGCCATCTCTACTAAAAATACAAAAAATTAACTGAATGTGATGGTGCATACCTGTAATCCCAGCTACTTGGAAGGCTGAGGCAGGAGAATCTCTTGAACCCAGGAGGTGGAGGTTGCAATGAACCAAGATCATGCCACTGCACTCCAGCCTGGGCAACAGAATGCGACGCTGTCTCAAAAAAAAAAGAAAAAGAAAAAAAAGGTGTAAAGGGAGTGAAATTTTTCTCTTTGTCATTCTGTAAGGTGATATTTGGACAAGTGAATAGAACATAGAGCAGTCAGATTTTGCTTAAATATAAGGAATACATTTCTAGCCATTCAAATTGATTTAAAAATAAAATAAGGCAGTGGTTTTCCTGAATATGAAATAGGTTAAATGATTGTGCATAGAGAAGTGTCTGTTAGAGTAGATGAGCCAACTTCGTAAGCGTTCATTTTTTTGTTTCTAAACAGTCATGAACAGACCAAGATATGAAAATCTTAATCTCCTAAATTACTGTGTGTCTCAGTGTACCTCAGAGAAGAGTCCTGTAACTATGCTCTTCATTTAATGGAAATTTCCAAATCTAGGCAAACCATGAGTCTTGAGCTCAGATCTAGGCTGTCTTCTGTACAGACTAGAATTGTCAGCTCCCCTTGAGGAGCTGTTTTTAAAGCAGTCATTCCTATGGACTAGCAGTATCCATTCAGTATCAGCTAGTGAACTTATTAGACGTTCTGATGGACAATGTTTTAGATGAAACTAGAAAAGTCTTCCTTTTAAGAAGTTTCCCAGGTGATGTGACAAGTGTTCATGTTATGATAGCATCAACTTAAATGTGTCAGTATGGATGATGATTGGATTTCGGTACTTAAAGTAATCTTTGTATTGCTTCTGCCTAAAATTCTAGAGTTAGAGCTAAATTTCTTTACTACTTCATGTTTGTTCATCCATGAATTGTGGGAGCTTATATTGTAGACTGATCTCAGTCATATATTCATTAGTATGGATGAAAGATAATGAGAATAATGTTTGATGAGGAAATGAGGGAAAATAAATGTGGGTACTGAGTACTGTGTTGAAAGACAGGGAAACAGCATTGAGGATTGATACAGGTCTCTCTTCTCACAGCCTCTGGCACCACAGCAATAATATTGTAAACTCTAAGGAGAGCCATTTACATTATAGTGTACATGAATGATGACCCCCCTGGAGTTGTGCAGTGCACAACACTCACAACTGCATACATGATCCTTTTAAGCCCTTTACATCTACTTCTATACTTAGAATTACTTCCAAAGCCTAAACTTGAATCCTACATTCTGATTAACTCTCAGGAAAACAAAACAAGGCCTGTTATTTTCTGACTCCTAGCTTTTCTACCAGTATCTTACCTCTCTATCTAAAGTAGATCAAATATCCTGTACTCTGGGTGGCATCATGTTATTTCACTCCTCTGGGCCTTTACAAGTACACTGTTTCAACTTTTAATAAATCTTAAATACAACTGAAACATTATTTGAGTCCCAGCTCTAAGCACTGTTTTCGTAACACATTTTACATCCATAATGCATTTATCATAGAACTTAGAACACTATGCAAAATTTCCCACTAGACTAAAGCTTCTAGTATCCAAGTAGTACTTCATTTGACTCTCCAATAGTGATTGCCACCCATAAGTTGTTCAGGAAATGTTGAATCAATGAATGAGAGTGGGGCATAAAATGGGAAATTTGAGCACACAGAACTTTCATTTAACCTACTTCACTATTTGACTATGGTGTGGCCTTGCTTTTAATTGGAGGATAGCTGGAGTTGCAATCAGTATTCATGAAAGCATGTTTTTAAAAAAATGAGAATCAGTCTAACAGAATCTGAACTTTAAAAAACATCTCATTACTGATTATACATGGTGACGATATTTTCCAAATCGTGGAGCTTCTACTGGGAAAAGGTATGAATAACCTTTTTGTTCTATAATGATTTTCAACAGAAATTATATTAGAGAAGGACAGTTGAAAGCCTTTTAAAAATAAATTCAGAAAGTAATCCAAATCAAGTTTATGATAAACTGGCTCAGTGTATTTATTAAATGTATTTTTAGTTAATTTTTAATGAGTTATAAAAATATGACCTGGGACCAAAAAACTTCCCAGTAAAAGTTCTAGAATGATTTTTTAAGATGTTACAAAACTATCTTAGAATGTTAAACAGAATATTTTATTAACTTAGAACTCTTCACTAAACTCCCAAATGAAAACCAGATCTTTCCATCTCAGTAAAATACTAAAGTATCATGAAACTTTATAATCCTTATCTAGCACCAAATCTACTTTTATCTAAAGATTGACAATGTCCATCCTTCTGCATTTTTTCCTATTTTCCTCATGGATTAGTAGCATATTTAGAATTTTTGAGGTTTCATGCTAAAATTTATGAAGGAAAATAAAATATATAATACCCCGTCACAGTAGAAGGGAATACTAAACATCTGTTCAAAGAATAACTCGTTGAGCAGACAAGTCATTTAAATATAAAATATGCAAATTATACAAGTGATTTTAGTGCTTTGGACAAGATTATTCACTGCCACGGTCCCTCCAATTCTGAAGTTCGTGCATGTATTTTATGTTTTGCCTAGAATAAGTTATTTTTGTAAATGTATGAAATACCAAATCAGAAATGCCAATATATAATATCTTCCCCCCATACTGTACTGATTGGTATTCATCAGTAACTACCAGTCAAATGACTAGTCTACATTTCTAAACACACTGAAATTTCCAAACTTGGGAGTTGGTTCATTTGAGAGTGAAGTGCTTAACTGGTGATACTTGTGTCTTTTTAAAAACTAACTTTGATGGTAAGTTTTTTGTATTTTATAAGTAATTTTTCATTGCTTCCTGTAACAAAACATAAAAGATTTAAAATAAAATACTTAAAATATACCTTGAATTAATTAAAGGAAAAAGAAAGCGACATTAATTGAATATGTATTTTTGCCATATATTGTGCTAAGTACTTTTTTCACAGAATTTATTTTAATCTACAAAATAATTTCTGAGAATAGATAATTTATTTATTCAGTTAAGGCTTTGGGGCATCTCCTGTGTGTAGGCACAGTGCGGTGGTGAAGCAGTTCCATGGGAAACAGGACAGATGAACTTTTTGTTCTCATGAAGCTCGTATTCTAGAATTCTAGATATTATTATTATACCTTTACCTATGAAGAGACAGACTTGAATAGTTGTTATGACTTGCCGAAGTCACTGAGCTAGAAAGAGGTAAGACTGTGTTCAAATGCAAGACTAAGATGCAAGACTGTTTTCAAATGCAGGACAAACGCAAGAGGTAAGACTGTTCTAATTTGAAAAAGCCACTTTCGTCTCTTCTGTGCTATATTCCCTTCCCCAACATATATTTAAGATGTGATTTATCATGAAGATATCCAAACACTTTGCCATATAAGGTCAAAATTCAGTTTTTTTATACTGATGCTAATTATGATCATTTAAAATAAATTCATTTTTATTTAATTATTTGCTAAACCTGAATTTTAATTAGAAACATAATCCCTATATTGTGATAGAGATTATAAATTGAGTCTCAGAAATTTAAATAACTACAAGGTCAATCTTCGAGTAGTGGGTTTTCCAAACAGTCTTGTAAATGTGCAGGAAAACAAAAACATTTCAGAATTGCTTTTCTGACAAAAAGAAAAAATGGAGATTTCAGCCCACAGAAATATAGCCCTGCATTTTCTGCTTCTAAGCCTGCCTTATGTAAATTAGATTTATTATGTCCAGTACATGAAGAAATTCCATGCCAAACCTATATAGCTCTTTAAGCTTTCTACTTCACCACATTTGCAGCGGGTCTGTTAAGTAAGTTAGTTTATTTGGAGTAGAAATTACCTCTGAATATGAACTTTGGAAGACTTCTAAAAGTGATATAACCTCTCATTTAACCAGCACGAGGTCCATGGGGGTAAAATTTACTATACCTGGTCTTCTTAAAGCTGCACATCTGTGAAAGCAAAAAGTTATAATTAAGTTTTTCTGGAATTTCATGAAATTGCACATTTTAAAGTGTAGTCCTGCAGGACTTCACATTAACTGAAATCAAAGACAGCCTGGTACAGTGGTGAAGAGAATGATCTTTGAAATAATAAAAATTCCAAGTCCACCACTGAATGTATACGTGACCTTAATTAGATATTTAACCTTTGGAAGTAATGCTTTTTCATCTAGAAAGTGAGTCAGTATCTACTTTGAAAGTTTGTTCTGTGGATACAGTATGTTGGAAGACATTAAATTTAAAAGTATGTGGAATAAACACTCTTATTTAGATGATAGCTTTCATCATTATCATTATCATCACCATCACCATCAACATCATCATCTTGCTCCCACCACCACCAGCTCCACCTGTATATCATGCTATACAAGTATGCTCAGCATGATGAGCCCAGGCCTTCTTTTCTCTGATCCTTCAGAAAATGACTTACACGATGCCCTTGGACCATGGAGGATCAACTTACAAGGTCACATTTGTCTGACTGTCCCTAATATAGCGATATGTAGCATCTTCTAATCTTTTTCTCCCACAAACGGCAAGATATCTCAATATCATCCTACAGTAAAGGGAGATTATACTGCCTCATAATCTATTCTACCAAAATGATTGTTAGCAGGATCCCACCATTACACAGATTTTTCGTTCATACTTTAGAGATGGCATCGAAACCAAGCCCCCAAATGGAAATATCTTCCTCCCAAGTTTCTATAAATGCCATTGGACATACTATTTATTGAGTTAACTTTGACTACGTGAGTAAGACAAATTATTTGTCTAAGTTGGAATGCCTGTTTTTCAAGTAATTCATGAGGAGGAATATAATATTATCCACAAAGTATTCCTTAGGAATTTTCAGTGGGAATAGTAATTTTGATGTCCTATATCTTATATTTTATGAAAGAAATTAAGACAAAGTTGTTGTTACTAAAATTGGATTTACTTTTTAATCGACATTCTTATTAGTTGGCATCAAACAAAATGTTACTTAAGTAAATTTCAGCTTACCTAATTTATCTTATTTAACTCTTTCATTATGGCTAATATAGTATTTGAAATTAAGCTATAAAATCAATTAAGATTAAGCTGTAAGAAAAAGTTCTGACTAAAATTAGGAGGGAAAAATAAAGCTCTGATTAAATAAACAATTACAGAAAAATAAATTTTAACTCTAAGATAAATTTGCCTTGCAGCTTGGTTTTGATGTACAATTTGTGTATTAGCTGATTAGGTAACTTCAAAAGTCATCAGCTATCTACTGGTTACAATACAGGGAACATTTGGGAATCTAACCTATTAACACATAATTTAATAGGTAACACATGTTACTCTCTAAGATTGTTTGGGATCATCTACAGACTTTCATCCAAGTGAAAAAGAGTTCTACTTCATTCTGAGTTAGGTCACAAGGTCCTGTTAATTTTAGCTGTTTATAAATTTTCACTGAGAGGCTGTTCTTTCATCCTCCTATTTTTTTTAAGCTCAAAGTTCTTGATTTAATCTGATAAATGAGCTCAAGTTACAAATTCTAATCTGATAATTTTTAGTTTCTTATACACCTGATTGAAATAAGGGTCTCTTTAAAAAAAATGTAGCACAAAACCCAATGCAAAACAACTAAGAAATTTGGTCAATATTTGTATATGTACACAAAGAACTTACACCTAAAACCTATTGCTATATCTTAATTTGAACTTTTTAAAAAATTGATTAATTTTTGTGGGCGCATAGTAAGTGTATATATTTATAGGGTACATGAAAGATTTTGCTATAGGTATGCAATTCTAACAGGCACATTATGGAAAATGAGGTATCCATCCCCTCAAGCATTTATCCTTTGTGTTAAAAATAATCCAATTATACTCTTTTAGTTATTTTTAAATGTAGAATTATTAATTTGCATTTTTATTATACTAATCTATAAAATGAATATTATTGAGAGAATTGCTTAAATTTTAGCATTACCAGTCTTTAAGTTTTCTAAATATGGTTTTGGAGTAAAATATTATCTTACCTTTCCAAAGCAAGGAATTTGGAAACAAGATTAGTCTCAAGTATTAATTGAAGTATGAGTACTATTTCATATGTTACAATTTTTATATTATCTATTGAATGTTAGATTGGCAGGAAATAGCAAAATTGACTAAAATAGAGATGTGAACATCCTGAAATAAAGACAGTACTATATACAACTAATTAAAAACAGAGGGATGAGTAGTTTGGCAGAAGAATTAAGATATCTGGAAAATGAAATAAGAATTGCCTTGGTCTTACATGATGTGAAAGGACTATATCCACTACTAGCAATAAACAGAAAAGAGAAACTGACTTTCAGCATTAAGCATTCACTGGTGGAAATGAAGTTAGACAGTTTTCATTTTAAGTGTGCTCAATTTATGGATATTCACGGAAATATAATTTGTCAAGTAGAACAATCTTCTTGTCAGTTACAGAAAATATATTGATAATGAGAATGTTATTTATCTTCCCTTAGCCATGTGCCATTATGGGCTCAGATTGGCTTCTCGTTTTTTAAATGGAATGTGTCCAGTTGACAGAGTACAAGATTCAGCAACCTAGAGAGTAACATGGAATTATACAAAGAAATAAAAGGATAAGTTGGAAACATGAAGTTTTTTTTTTTTAAACTAAACCAGGTGAGGTCCCCCAAATACAATGAAGAGATTGAGGAGTTAGCACCCTCCAATACATCACAGGTGCAGCAAATGCAATACCACTGTATTAGAAGTACTTTAGAGGGGGAAAATATTAAATCTTCCCATGGTAACAAGTAGAAACTGGAATAAAGACTACTCAGATTATACGTGAACCACCCCCACCCCCGAACAAGGAATTACAGAAGAGTTTTCTAATTTTAAAGAGCTGGCTAGAGCCAAGTTACATGAGTAGGTGTGAAACAGTGGTGCTTTGGGCACCCAGTGACTAGGTGAGCATGGCCAAGAACAGCATTCTAGAGCACGCAGTCCATGTGGGTCAAGAGTGTTGAAATATGATGAAATGGTGGGTTAGGTAGGAATCACTGATACATACCTTGTTTGCCCTGCTAAGGACCTGGGAATTCACCCAGTAGATAATAAAGAACAATCAAAGGATTTTAAGTAAAGAAGGTTTGCTACATTTAATGCCCCTCTCCTCACAGTGTTATTGAACTGTCAATAATATCAACACACATTAAACTGAACCGCATATTCAGTTTAATGTGTGTTTTTGTATAATTTGAACAAGACTGGAAACCAGGAGACCTGAACTCAGATTCCAGCTGGCTTAGCCCCAAATGAGCTGGGTAATCTTGGACCAGTCAAATAATCTCTTTATGTTCATTATGTTGAACTAGTCAAATAACATCTTTATGTTCCAGTTTTGTTAATTTTAAAAAAGAATGAATCTAGCTTGGATTACATCTACTATCTCTTCTTCTTTTATTTTGTGGTTGTGTTCTGTGGCACAGAAATGGAATTTAACACATACAGGAAATGTGCAGTCATTTTATTTACCAAACACGGGACGGGCCAGGGGAGAAGCATTTGTTTTCTTGTATAATTAAGAGAAAGCTGTTGAAAATATAAAGACAATTGAAGTAGTAGTTTTCAAAAGATGGGAAGGAGGTAGAGGTGTGAATTCGGAAACAAGCTAGTAACAAACGTAGGTTTGAAAAATTTACCAGAGTGGGAGAGGGGCAGTCCTGTGAGAATTCCACTCATTTCGTTACATGTTCCAGGGAGAAACTGGATAGGTTAGGGTCAATGAAGTCGGAAGAAATTCTTAAAGATTACTTATGCATTAGGTTTCACTTTGTCTCTAGGAGTTTCACACTATTCCAAGACAGTACAAGGCAGGAGTTAGTCTAATATGCTCCCCAGAGAAGCCTTCATAATAAGCTATATTCTTTATGATCTTTATTTTCAATTCAAGGACCGTGTCAGGATAGACAAGGTGGTACTGCAGTATTAAACAGACCCCAGTTCTCAAAACAGTGAGGTTGATTTGTTGCTCCATACTTTGGCTAGGGCTCTGTTCTGTATCGTCCTCACTCTGAGACAGAGATGGTGGGGCAGCCACCGCCTAAGACATTATTAATCACCGTGGCAGAAGGAAGGAGAATTCTATTGGGTATGGCTTTGGCAGTTAAGTGTCACGTTCTGGAGTAATACAACTAATACATACACACACACACACACACACACACGTAGTACTCACTAATGCGCAGGTGGAAAATAGGATCATCACAATAAGCACAATCATTTGAAAGAGAAGAAAAGAACCCACACACCATCACTAACCTGAAGCAATTCCAAAATCTTACTGGGAGGCTATTTGAAAGTCCCTTATCCTAGGGCTAGATACATTTTTAAATTATTATTGTTAGATCTGGTTCTGCTTCCTGGGAGAAAGCCTCTGTCTATCGTTCTCTGATCCCCTGGTCCCACTCTCCCTGGTCTCCCTGATCTGATTATCTTCTATGATCACCTATAAAGTGAGCATTGGAAAGGATGCCGTCCTGGGGGCTTTGCAGTTTCATTTGATCACTTCCTATATGTAAGTCTTTAGGAGTTTAAGAGTTGTGTTAGGTACTGAATAGTGTTCTTTTCATAGTATAATACTCTCAAAACCATAGCTCCTTTTAAAATTAATTCAGTACAGTTTTGTATGCTAATAACTGCACCATCAGTTTTATTTTTTTTCTCGGATGTACTTTTAAGATTTGCTGTATTTCTGTGTCCTTTAGGTGTTGTGCTTCTCACTCCCAATTTAGGTGATGATAATTTCAGACTGTCAGGCTTTGTTGGGAAACCCTAGAAGATTTTCCATGAGAAAAGAATTTTTAGTCTCTTTTCCTTGAGTTATTCTATCCAACTGAAAAGATATATTGAGTCCTATAACCTTAATTTGATTTTGCTCTTAAACACTTTAATCCATTCAGAGGATTTATAATGGGTGTGGTGACCACATCTTGTTTAACCCTTACTGAGGCTGAGTTGAAATATGCATTTTTAGCTCAGTGCCCTTCCCAGTTCTTCTGCTATTTAAGAAGGGAAAGCAGTTGCCTTTTCCGTGTTCTTGGACCTTTCTATTCCCTTTTTTTTTTATCCTTGCAAACAAATCTAGTCTTTTCTGAGCTCATTTGTCTCTTATACCTTGTCAAATACAGATCACAGTAACCAATAAATGATACTTACATCCTGTTGTCCATTCTCTCTGGTGGAGCTACAAGTCCATTAGGTCCTTCATCTACCTCCGAAATATTGCAGACAGCAGTGTTACCATATGCTCCTTCTCTGTGTCACATAGACCACCTCTTTCCAGCCACTAATGCCAGGTTCCTCAGCACCAGCTCTCAGGCCCCTCCCCTATTGCCTCATGTAGTTGGGATACTTTACAGCAACAGCCCACTCTGGGTACCAGTTCTGAATAACTTTCTACTCTGCAATCAGCAGTATGTACAATGATTCAGAGTTGCACATTAGGTAATGCTTTGGTAAAAATCAAAGGTTCTTAGGCTCAATCAAAGGGATTGAGAAAAATCTAAGAGACTGCAGAGAAAACAATTGAAGAGCCATGTATTATAGAAATTAGAGTGGGAATGAACTCTCACAGAAAGAAAAGTACCAACTGAAAGGCTGGTCAAGATTTGATTAATTCACAAAGAAAATTACAAAAAACTTTAGGAAAAAAACCTAGTATTTGGGATGTACAAGTGAGACCATGCACGTTAGATCAAAATTTGGTAAATATAAAAACAAACATAAACATAAACTATAATCAATTAAAATTGTATAGTTAGCATCAGAGAAGTATTTCTTTAATTAAATTAAATCCACCTTGCCCATGATAGATTAATCATGTAACAAGCCACCTCTTAGGGGATTCTGTGCCAGTTTAAATAATCTCATGACTTGGGGGTAGAGAATTGTGAGGAGGGAAGAAAGATTTGCTGGGTAATTCCTGCAGGGTTCAAAAGACATGGCTCCTTACCTCAAAACTTACAACTTGGATTAAAAAATAATAAGGCACACAAAAATTAGGAAGACATTTTAATGGTCTACTGTTGACTACAGTAGATGGAAGTTGAAGAGGAGAAAAATCTGTATAGACTGAAGCCTTCAGGGATAATTTCATATAAACTGGTGGCTTTAAAGGATAAATAAAAGTTGTTTGGGGTGGAAGAGAAGAAAAGGCTATTTCAAAATTCAAGTCATAACCACACTGGTAATATTAAAAATATTCTCAGGTCCAAAAGCATTTAGTCAAATTAGGACTGTGATCATAGCAATCAATGAACTAGTGTGCATTTTGACAAGCAAAGGCTTTCTGATTCTTTTCTGTTTCTCTTTCTATTGATCATGGGGCTAGGAAAATTGCTACAAATTATATTTTGCTATTTATTTTTTGTGACATCAAGAGCAATAATGTGTGCTAAGTCAGAGGAATAAATGTACAGCCTAGTATTAAAGTAATGCTTCTTTACCCCCTCTGCACACTCGCATGTTGCTTTCCTAACAAACACGCAAATATGCAAGCGTTTCCTAAAAGTGACAGCTAATGGTATAAATTAACCTCTTGAATCTGGCATTTTCAAAACTACTGTAGCACATAAAAGATAGTGGTGAAATATGAATAGTAAATGGAAGAATGACATGTCCTCCGCCTGCTTTCAGAAGCAAATAGAGGGTTTCACTATCAAGAAAATTATAGGCTCTAGGTTTGTTTAATTACTGAGATTTTCAAACAACCTTTCTTACAATGAACTAATTTGGGTTTGAGGAAAAAAATAGCAGAAGACAGTTCTTTCTAAATTTTCTTTTAAAATTATGAAAAGCACTCAGAACATTGGACTTAATCATTAACAGAACAAAGGCAAACCAGAAATGGTTTATATAGTTTAATATGATGAATGTATTAAATTTAACTAGAATAGCGGGTAAAAACTTAATGCCAAACAGAATGCTTATTGCCCCAAATTCTCAGACTTTCATAACTTTGTGGTAAAATAATAGATTTTGGTTTTGGTTTTGTTTTGTTTTGCTAAAGGGTCATCAAGCAGCACATGACTAAGTAATATTGATTCAGGTAGTGGTATGAGAAAGTTGTAAGGAACTAAGACAGAGAACATGCTTCACAGCTTAGAACCAAATGTCTACTACCACCTCACCATTTACTTTTTTTCTCATGTTAGAATTTGTTGTAAACCAGTTGAATACATCCATAGATGTATTTTCAACATTATAGACTTTGCAACTTTTTCTTTGTTTGAAATTGAGCAGGTAGTATGTACATGTACATAGATTTCTAAATGTAAAATCTATAGAGAAACTGTGGAACACCAGAATTATAAAATTGGGCATAGCTTCATTGACTACCAGTATAATGAAAAGAAGCTCCTTTCAAAGATTTAATTCTACGTTCTAAAATATGTATTGTGTTATTTAGGTTGGGATTTTTTTTTAATTTTCCAAACTCTTAGCAAGTTTTTGTTTTCTGATTCAGATTCCTCTAAAAAGAACTTTTAATAAAAAGACATTTGTCTCCAAATTAAGAACTAAGGAAATATCCTTTTGTGGTTAATCACTTTAAAAATGAATATGAAATTATTATTATCATTGTTATTATTGAGACTGGGTCTCACTCTGTCACCCTGGCTGGAGTGCAGTGGCATGATCTTGGCTCACTGCAACCTCTGCCTCCAGGGTTCAAGTATTCTCCCACCTCAGCCCCAAGTAGCTGGGAATACAGGCATGCACCACCATGCCTGACTATGTTTTTTGTATTTTTTTGTAGAGATGGAGTTTCACCATTTTGGTCAGGCTGGCCTCGAACTCCTGACCTCAAGTGGCCTGCCCGCCTCAGCCTTCCAAGATGCTGGGAGGATACAAAATTATTTTGATGGAAATAACACATGCTGCGTGATTAATAATTATATTTTAAAATATTACGGAATATTGTAATAAAATTATAGTGATAAATATATATACGCTTATATAGTAGATAATTAAACTTAGAATGGTTTGTCATCATTGATCCATGTTGCAAGCTAGACTCTGAAACCATATTTATTGCAACTACAGATATTGATATTTATAGGAATATGTTTTGAGACCATAGACTTTTTTTCATTTTTGTGTTTGGTTTTGTCTATTTGTAAATGGAAACATTTATTTTTTATGTGATTCTTGATTGCACTCAAAAACAAGTGCACTGGTGGAGTCAATTTATGATGGAGTATAGAGGTGAAAGAATAAAGGGAAATACATATAGAAATAGCATTCTCCCACAATCTTAATATGCAGAGGGAAAAATAGTTAATTTTAGAAATCACTGAAACTTAACTGTTCTTGAAAAACTACCCCTCAAACGAACTCTTGAATTCCAAGGAACAATTTAAAAATTACAGACTGATTCCCTTATCCTTTACTTTTTCCCTTCCCCCAATTGTCTGATGTCTGGCTTTCTACTCAAATTCTACTCAGTTCAGTCAAGCCCCTGCCCAGAAACCTGGTTAGCTGGTTTGTTTTCCCTCAGAACTCAGGTTCTGAAATACTCCCCTCTACTTTGCCTCATTCATAGAGTAAGTAAGTTTTTGAATATAAATAAAAAACTACACATTGGGTACAGTATACACTGCTCTGGTGATGGGTGCACCAAAATCTAATAAAAATTCAATTTTATTTTAAAAACTTTATTTTTTAAATCATTTAAAATATCTCACAATGTCTGTAGTTTCAGTGAATAAAGAGTTTGGAATTAGGAGGTCATGAAGTTTAACTATATAATCTTCCCAGTGATTTCTATGCTGACTTCAAGGAGTTGTTTCATTTGCCCTATCTTAATTCCTACTGGTGATTTCATTAGGAATAAGAGGGTTTAGATAAGAATAGCTTTAAACTGGATTTCAGTAATGAGATGGTACTTTGTAGAAGCTAATGGTTAAGAGCACAACAGGCTGTAGAGTTGCAGACTGCCTGGTATCACATCCAGGCCCCATCACTTACTAGATGGGAGACCTTGGGCAACTTACTTAAACTCTATGAGCTAATCTGTAAAATACACATAATATTAGTACGTACTTTTCTGGATCATAAGAAGACTAATGAAATAATCTATATAAAGTGCATAGACTGGTCCCTGGTATAAGATAAACCCTCAACAAATATTCATTTTTATTTAATTTACTGTTACTAATTGGCTTTTTTTCATTGATCAATGAAAATTATTTTAAGTAACTAATGTACCTGCTTTCATTTTTATAGCCTAGAAATAGTAGGAAAAAAATCACAAGTGATGTGAAATATGTGTTAATTCTATTATAGAACAGGAAAGCTGTTCCATTTCTATGAAAACTGGGAAGTACAAAGAGTTTGACTGATGAGGACAGAACTAATGCTGATTGGTGAAGGTAGGTCTTGGCTCAGGTTCAGAGAGAGCCATCTAATGACCACAACCTTTAAGTTCTAGACACACCTACTGTGTGAAAGGTGAATTCCTTTTTGCTTTCAATAAAGGAGAATCCAGAGAAAGACTGGTTGTGCTCTTGAGCAGGGTGGGACACCTAGGAAGTGTCTCTTGTCAAAGACATAATCCTTGATTTTGCAGGTCCAGAAATTCATTTTGTGAGGTAACCTAGAAAATTAAAGTCTGAAATATTAGTTCATTAGAAAATTACAAATGAGTGAGATGAAACTTTGTCAACTCAAAAATACATAATAGGTTTGTCAGAAAATTACAGATTGTGATCAATAGCCCAGGGCATTCCAACAAGCAGTACATGACACCTCTCAGAATCTCAAACTGTGGTTCAGAGATATGTAGAACATTAAATGAATGTTATGCTGTGTAAGTCTCATATCTCCAGAATGTTTCTATTTATAAAGTTTAGTAGCATTTTCCCCAAATATCAGAACCTCCTTTTTACCAGGACAGGATTTATACGCATTGATTTTTCCTTGGGGGTTGGCAACCTGTACTTTTAATTTAATGCAGAATGCCAGATTATTGATTAAAATATTTTATTTTAAAAAAATTGACTATAAGACTGCTGAATAACTTCTATTGTCCCTTTATTACATTACAATCTTTAGGAATAACTCAGAAGAATATGGCTATGAATTTGAGATGTTTTATTTTGACCCAAGCTCAGACTCGTTCTTAGGCAAGATAAGGCCTGTTCTGTAAAAGGTATCCATCTCAAGTGTGCCATTAATATTCTGAATGTCTTCCTTTTCTGGCAATTTTCATTTTTTTTATGTCCTTGCTTTCCTTCCCCTTAAAGCAAGCTACCTGTTTTCCGGGCAGTTTTACTCTCTGTTCTCTTGATTCCTCTGTTATTAAAAGAAAAATAAGTTTCACTTAAAGGTAGTTATGATTATGCAAGGCACTCAGAACATTTTTCACTTCTTTGTTTCACTATAGAAAATACGTTAGACCTTCTTTGCTCATTAATAAAAGCTTAAAAGTACAAATCTACTAATAGTACCTCAATCGTTTTCTTTCTCTAGTTGCTAATTTGACATTTTCCTCTGCCTGATTATGTCGGAGGATTTCTCATTTTCTATCCCTAAGCCGTGCACAGCTCATAAAAAACAGTAGTTGCCAAGTGACAGGTGTTTTTGGAAAACTTGCTTAGTTTATACGTTCAGAGAAGACATTGCCTCTAAATCAGCAGCTACTAATGACCTTTTGTTCCAGGGAGTTGTTAGAGATCCAGATGAAGTCCTGTAATTGAAGCATAGTTTAGGCTTAGCCCAGAGTTGGTATTTTCCAAACGTACTTTGTTGAGTTTTTGTCTCTGCCCTAAGCATTTATTCTTGGAATTTTCAAGATTCACTCAGTTTCAACAATAGGTTATTCATTTTCTTGCCTTCTCTTCCCATTCTCATGTTCTGCTTTAACCAAAACAATGTAAGTTATTGAATATCATGTAATGCTAGAGTGTCAACAGACCTGTGTTTCATTCTGTCCTCACCATTTGCCAACTGAGAGACCTTTAGTAAGTAACAAAACCTCTGTGAGTCTGAATCTCCAAATGTAAATGGTAATAACAATCTCACTTATCAAGCTTTTGTTCATTATTAAATGAGATAATTTGTGAAAATGTCTAGCATGCTACTAGACAAATAGTATATGTTCAATAAATTCTCATTGTTCTCCTTCAGCCTTAAGTTATCTTTTGAGTGCTTTATTTTTTATTTTTTATTTTTCACTCTTTTGCTTTCTTTAGTAATGATATTTCAGTTTTGACTTTGGTTCATACCTTTTCCTTTCTGTGTCTTCACTGTGCTTGCCTTGCCTTTTCTTCTTTCCTTTCTTCCACAGACATATACCGAACACTCAATACTATGCTAGACACTGCGGATACAAAGGTGAATGATACTGTTTGATGGAGTTTATGGTTTTATGGGAGCATGGATATGCACAATCAAATGTAGAATTTAAAATGAGGACAAGTGTACTGGGCATTTGCAAAGCAAAACAGGTTAGCAAAGGCCTCCTGGAGGAGGGTAATAGCTGGAGTAAACCTTTAAGGGTGGGACTAAACCAGTGCACAAGGGGGTGTGTCTTCTGTGTAAAGGGAACATGTTCCAAGAGCAAAAAGGCAAGAAACAATCTGTTAAGAAGAAACCACAAAGATTTCCTAAGAAGAGAGAATGGCATGAGTTGAGATGGAAATGATTGGGAAAGGAGAGTTAAGTCATAGAGGGTCTGGGTTTAGATATGACACCCTCCCCTTTAAAGTTAGTCTGAGCAAACTTTCAAATTATACAACACTCTTATTATTTCTTCTGACCTCCGCCAAACCTCTCACGTGCCCTTTACTACCTTAGCTATTTCTCCTACTGGGACTGTGTCATATTCCTCATGTAAGTTGGAGTAGGATTAAAAGTTTATTAGATAAAAGGGAGCTCTTAAAAAAGATTTAGTCTTAAAGTGACATAGTCATATATGTACTTTAAAATCACTTCTCTAACTTATAGGATGAATGAATTTTCACGAAAAACTTAGATTCTGTATGAAGATGGCTCCGATCTACTAAAACTTTGTTTAACTTGAGGAACTCAGAGCTATGTGAAATTTGTGAGGAATTATAATTGGAAAATAATGGTTTTAAAGGTTATTGTTAACATTAGAATGTTTAACTTTTTTTAAACAAAAAGTGAAAAAGCAAAATTTAGGAAAGATGAAGGCTTAGGTCTACAGCAATGTAACTAAGCAATTCCAAGATTGCTTAGTACTTACTACTTAGACTAATCTTTAATTTGATACATAATATTGTTTCTCAAAAATCTTTTGCACCGATAGTGGACTAAGTAGCAAGGATCAGTAATATATAGAATCTCATTCAGATATGTATTTTTTTACCCTCAGGAGTGGTCCACTTGGTTGGCTTTTAATGAGGCCATTTTACTCTTTGCTGTTAATGGTATTTGCTCATTTGCAGGAACAGTCTAGGTATTGTATTTGTCTTTTCCCTTATAAAGAAAAAAGTGACAGTAGGCAATTAATAACTTAAAATTAGTAGGCTCTGCTGGGCGCAGTGGCTCACACCTGTAATCCCAACACTTTAGGAGGTCGAGGTGGGAGGATCATGACGTCAGGAGTTCGAGACCAGCCTGACCAACATGGTGAAACCCCGTCTTTACTAAAAATACAAAAATTAGCCAGGTGAGGTGGCTGCGTGCCTGTAATCCCAGCTACTCAGGAGGCTGAGGCAGAAGAATCGCTTGAACGCGGGAGGCAGAGGTTGCAGTGAGCCGACATCACACCACTGCACTACAGCCTGGGCGACAGAGCAAGACTCCACCTCAAAAATTAAATAATAAATAAATAAATAAAAATTACTAGGCTCTTCTATACCATGTACAAATATTGGGATGAATTTTTTTTTTAATTAGGACTTCTGGAAAAGATTTGTGTTTCATAGTGTTTCTCCTAGAATTTTACTATTTCTTTGACAGAGAGTACAAACATTCAGTTGACCCGTTTGTCTTTTGTTCAGTAATTCAGAAAAATATATTTTTTATGGAACATATCTAAAGCAAAATAGCTTAATAGGTATATCATCTGATTTCAACTTCGGAAAATATATAAATGTACATCTAAGCTTCTAGTGAATGGTTGAAAGAAGTACATATGGTGTGTAAGTTCTTAAGCCAATGGATTCAGCCTAGAGCAGCAGACCTGTTCCCAGCATTTTAACACTAGGTGTTTATTTACAGTGATCAAAGTGAGAATGTGTTACATCAGAAGTTAGATTAATAGTTTTCTTTAACACCTCTACTTTCACAATAAATGTGCTTCAAGTCCTGACATACAGATAGAAAAAGGCTTTAAAGTTGCTTTTTAATGTGATGATCTATACAACCTCTAACTGGAATTTGAAAGCTGGGGCCAAATACCACTGCAGCTCACATGCTAAAGCTGTTTCTTAAAATGAAGCAGATAAAAAATAGAGAAAATCTTTTTTAAAGGCTACTTTGCTCCTTTCCTTCTCCATAACTAAATGTTGGAGCTTTCTGCTGGGGAGGGGAGAGCAAAATTGGAGGTGGAAGAGAACCATGAAGAAGGCGGTAGGGGCAGTTGTTTTTCTGTGCCTGCTGACGTCAACGAAATTGCCAGATGGCATTTGAATGCTTTGCAAAAAGACAGGAGCCTTTTATTACAGCTGTCACATGGGGTTTCATTCATTTGCATTCCCAGAAGTGGTCTAAAGCTTTCCCTAATGTAGGAGTAATGAGGGCTCTGTACCTTCAGAGACCCAGAGGGCCTTTTGTAGGATGTTGTTACTTTAAGTGGCTCTGATAAGGGACACAGGCTCAGAGAATGCCATGTTTCACTGTCAGCTTCAGAGGACCATAAACTACTCAGCTTCAATTAGGACTATAATGTGATCATTCAAAAAATATTCTCTCCAGAAGGACTTTCATGGATCGTGACAGCTGCGGAAACACACTCAGGGGGACCTGAAGGGTCTAGCATGGCAGTGGTGGGCTACAGAACAAAAATGCAGATTCCGTGAATTGACCCCAAGACTGAAAAATAACCAGTGCACAACAGACCTGAGCATACTACAAACAGCTTTGCTCTCACCATTTTGCCCCATGCTGCCTTGTCAGCCCCTCCTCAATATGGGGGAAAAGTGGACCTTTCCGATAATCTGGGGCCCTATATGTAGGAGAAAAAGAAGTTGAAGTGCCAGGCGCTGCTCTCAGAAGCTGACCCCGGGGCCACATTCTCAGGCCAGGCTGACCTGTCCTGTCTATACCTCAACCCTTCCCACTGCCAGAAGTTTTCATGTTTTACTTATTTTTTGCCTGGAATTTGTCAAGCTTTTAATTCATGGGGTTATCCTTTTTGTTTGTTTGTTTGTTTTTGAGACGGGGGTCTCTCTCTGTCGCCCAGGCTGGAGTGTAGTGGCGCCATCTGGGCTCCCTGCAAGCTCTGCCTCCTGAGTTTACACCATTCTTCTGCCTCAGCCTCCCGAGTAGCTGGGACTACAGGCGCCTGCCACCACGCCCGGCTAATTTTTAAATATTTTTTAGTAGAGTTGGGGTTTCACCGTGTTAGCCAGGATGGTCTTGATCTCCTGACCTCTTGATCCACCTGCCTCGGCCTCCCAAAGTGCCGGGATTACAGGCATGAGCCACCATGCCCAGCCTCAAGTATGTTCTTTTTATAATGTACTTATTTCTGGGACAGTTAATTGAATAAATTGACTTTCAGAGCAAATTGGAAATTGAAAAAAAAGTGGAAAGTATTTATACCAGAAACAATATTTTTGCCATGGTTGCTGTAAATTATATTGTTCATGGTAAGTAAACTGACATATTAAGGGTGACCTAAGCTATGTTACCCAGCTTGTTTTCTTCCTAACCTTCATCTGAAATCAATGACATGATAACTAACAGAAGTAGAAGGTTTGCTGGCAATAGGTCTGTGCATTATGCTGAGATAAAAAGCAGCAAGTATACCAAGAGCTTTGGAGTCTGGAGACCAGGGAGACTTAAAAATTAGTTCACATGGCAGGGCGCTGTGGCTCACACCTGTAATCCCAGCATTTTGGGAGGCCGAGGCGGGCAGATCACGAGGTCAGGAGATTGAGACCATCCTGGCTAACACAGTGAAACCCCAACTCCACTAAAAACACAAAAAAATTAGCCAGGCATGCTGGCAGGCACCTGTGGCCCCAGCTACTCGGGAGGCTGAGGCAGGAGAACGGCGTGAACCCAGGAGGTGGAGCTTGCAGTAAGCTGAGATCATGCCACTGCACTCCAGCCTGGGCGACAGAGCAAGACTGCATCTTAAAAAAATAAAAAAAAAAAAATTAGTTCACGTTAGTTCACATGAAACATTACCTAGTTTCAATCTTATGCCTACACTCACGGTCATAATAGGTTACCTACAGTGCAACAGATCTAGTGAAAAATCTTATGCCACCTTGTGAGTTGGCAACGTATTACATGGATGTGAAGGCCACTGGCTTGAGTGATGGACAAACCTAGAATAGTTTTCCAAGTGCTCTATTACGCAGCATATAAAACAAAGGTACTCTTACTATCCCGTGCTCCAAATGCATAATGCATAAGCTCAGCCATGGAATATTTTCCAAATGTAAATAGTGGAACTGCTGCTGAGTGTATTCATTTCATTCTGATTTCTCTTTCTGATTCGGCTTCAGGGTTTGGGGAGATTTAGGAGATGATGGTGAAGATTATAAAATTTCAAGAAGCACCTTCCAACTTCCTCTGACCCCTTTTCTTCTCTCAACTGCAGGGGAAAGGGGCACAATCAGTATCTCGTATGTATGAGCAAGTTCCAGACCTGAGTGAGAGGTGGCATGTGGTCAGTTTCAAGGAATGAGAGACCAACATCCAAGAATAGTCTGGAGGAGAAAGGACATATCAAGAAACACAACTCAAGCTGGGTGTGGTGGCTCACGCTTCTAATCGCAGCACTTTGAGAGGCTAAGTTGGGAGGATCACTTGAGCCCAGGAGTTTGAGACCAGCCTAGGCAATATAAAGAGCCCTCATCTTAACCAGAAGAAAGGAAAGAGGAAAGGAAAGGAGAGGAAAAGGAAAAGGAAAGAAAGAAAACAATCTAAATGGTCAGAGTGATGGGAATTTTAAAAGGCAGCAGGCACACATTTAAATTATACATTCCCACCCCAGACAGTACAAAGATACGCAGATAGAATGGAAATTAGAAATGAATTCATGAATAAATGTTTCACCTCGGGTATACTTGGGCCTAAATCCCAAGAGCATGTAGGTTATGGTGGGTCTGTGATTTGTGTTTCATGTTTCTCCAAGAATAAACCTTAGGAAAGCTGTAATGATAATAGCATTGTCCCACTTTGCACGTCCTAGCTCCCCGTCCACTTCGAAAGTGCAGAGCACTTGTACCAGGCATAAGTATTGCCATTGTTGATAGTATAATGGTTGTTATTATCATCACTACTCTGATATGTTAAGGTTTGCCTGAACATGAATTAAAACAATGTGTTTCTGAATGTAACTGCAGGTGATAGTCCTTTCTGGCATATTATGCCTTTCCCCCTAAAGTCCTAAAACAGTAAACCTAGGTCTCTTTTGTGTCTCAGCTACAGAAAAATAATGTTTTGTTAATTCATCTCCTTTAGCCACAAAATAAGTTTTTGATTGTACAGTGATATACTATATTTCATATGTTGGGCAGTGCTACAGTTCAATGACAGTATACAGCCAATGTACATACTTAACTCTCTTTTGAATGACATGAAATGACAAAGAAGCGAATAATCAATTGTCAGGCTACCTTAGGGTCAAACTGTCATCTGATCTGACTTTAATAATACTATTTTTCAATTAGAAGAAATTAGCATAAAATATTTTAGGACCTAGCGTCTCAATGCTCATGGCTTGTTCCAGAATACAATTACATTTTACAAGAAAGTAGCCACAGGAGTGGCTTCATGATAACACACAGATACAACCTTCTAATGCCAAAGGCAAATTGCCAAAATATGTGCATTGTTAGGGATCAGAGGAAGAAAGAATGATACACTGTTCTGTTCTCTCATGCTGAGCCCCGTAAGTCCAGTCTAGGGGCTGGTAGAGAGGTGTTATTCTTTTTTCTCAGACTCAAAAACTGTAAGCTTACCCAGAGAATTCAGGTTTCACAGAACTTAGGCATTTTAACTTATCTCGTGAGAGGCTGATTAATAAACCAGAATGTCAGTGTACCCATTTTTCTTGAGAACTGTCATAGCCAAACAGATTGTAATAATCGTGGTGGCTGTCCAGTATTTTGTTTTCAAAGTAAGAAAGTCTACCTGGGCAAACACATCAGTGAATAAGTAAATGTATTTATAATTTGGCAAACATTTTTATGCACTTCATTATGATAAGCACTGGTGATATAATAAAGGGTTAAGTAAAATACATGGTCTAACTTTAAAGAAAGATATGCAAACAATTCAAGGGCAACGATTAATATATAATTTTCAATATGGCACAGATAGCAGTATGTCTTCCAAGCAGAAAGACAATAATTCATAGTCTTAGGTAGGTTACATTACTGAAAGCTGATAAATTGCATCTGTTTAAAGATGTTAGTTTGGATTTAAGGGGAATTTTTTTTAACCCTTCAAACCTAAGGAAGAAAGAATATTGTGTCTTAAAAGCATATGGAATGCCAGTGTACTAATTACAGTGGAAAGGTCAAAAGGTTGTATTTGTTTTGAGGGAACAGAGAGATTGACTCTAGATTTTCAGAATTACCTTTCTTTAAAGGTATAAATTGTCATCCTGCAGTAAATAAAAGGAATTCGAACACCATATCCAATCATTATGTTTTTAAAAACTATAATATCAAACGACTATGCTAGCAATAAGTCAAAATTTGTTCACTCTATTTTTTTCCTTCAGTGTTCTAGTGTTTTCCAATGATGTATGTGTGCTGTTATTACAAAGAAAGCCACTTTCTGTGACGTGTCCACCTATACTTGAGTATAATCATAGAAAGGAGCTCTGAAAATAAGCAGTGGGCCTGTAGTCAGGGACTGCTGAAAATGAGGGAGAGCATCAGGGAAATTAGTGCACTGTGCCTCTTCTTTCTTCAATACTCCTTTATGTTCATTGCTCATGGGGATCTGTGTTTGCCTGTTAATTGAGTGTGTTTATTGCAGGCAGTTGCCTTAAGTGACATGATACTCAGTAGGAGGTTGTGAGGACTAGAAGGAGGTCTTGTTTGAATACAAGGGGTGGGGGAGTCACACTTTTCAGACCGATTAGAATAATGAGATTCTCTAAACATTTGAGAACCATTTGTAAGAATAGCACATTGTGTTAGAAGGCAATTAGAGCTCATTCTTTTAATAATTAGGTTTTTTGAGTTCTTACAGTATGCTGAGTACTAAGATTATAAAAATGAACAAAAATTGTTCTCAAATGCATAATCTGGCAAGGAATTTAGTCATAATTAGCAATACAACAATATCATAATAGATGTTGAACAAAGTACTATGGAGACTTTAAGGCTGAAGCGATTAATTTGGTGTCAGTTTGAGAATGAAGCTAGAATGTTTTTATATATTAAAGTTGAATCTTGATAATCAATACTAAATAAAAGAAATGAAGTGGTAGGCAGAAGTAACACCATAAACCAAAGCATAGGATTGTGGCATCATATCTGTAAAGAGAATCCAGGTTAGCTGGAGGGATGAGGCATTAGTGGAGCACGTGGAGATGTAACTGGAAAAGGGGGGCGGGTTAAAGGTTAAATGTTAACACACTTAAAGATAACCAAGAAGTTGAATGTTGTTCCCTAACTTCGCGGAGCCCTGAAGTGGCAGAGCAGCATAATAATATCTCTGCATTGGGAAAAGCCAAGTTTGTGGCAGGAAGAAACTAGAAGAAAAAAATATTGTAGCCATCCTCGTGTGATATAATGAGAGATGGATTAAAGCAGGGATGAGAGGCTTTTTAAGGAAAAAAAAAAATGTCAGTCTTGCATGTAAATTTCCAGATCCACTGACCAATGTGATGTTGAAGGTAAGGAAGCAAAGAATAAATACAAATAAAACCTAAGAGTCAACGTGTCCAGTTTTGGTTAGTGATTTTGGTTTTAGCCAAGTAGGAAATACATGAGGAAAAGATTTCCAAAGATAAAATATTTTCTTTTGGAAAGTCGAGTGTGAAATTGCTTTGGAATATCTGAGTGGAGCTGTCCAGAAGCTCGAAGGAGTGGTCAGTGTTGGAACAACAGATTAGCGGGTACTGTATTCATTATAACATAGGGTGAGGGCTGGGAGGGAAGGGCACAGATTAATGTGGATAAAAATAATAAAAAGGAAAGCAGACAGTGAGTTTGTTCTCAGGCTGGAAAAAAGCTAGGCCAGAAGAAGAGGAGATGGCTGTGCCTGAGGTGCTAGGCTTCAGTAATGTCTGGTGGTGAAGCAAGAAAAAGCCAGGAATGTTGTCATTAGATATTTTGATTAAGATATTTATTAATATTGATAGAGAATTAGTGAGAGCAGAACTCTCTTTAAGGGCTTTCAAAATGTTAATAGATTATAATTTTTTAAAAAAATGGTTAGCTCCTTAGAGATGGGGTCAAAGACCCTAATTTTGTTAGTAGAGGAAATGCTAACAATGTTTTTAAGTTGCAAGGAAAAAGCGAGGAGGAAAAAGAGAATGAATAAGAAATGCACTAATTAAAACAAATATGCTGTCTATTAGAAGGATGAAATTAAAAGTACAGTGGTAGGAGACTGGTATCAACCAAAAGAAAAAATATTATTTGCTCATTGAAACAATAGGGAGGAAGTCAAGAATTAAGAAGTCCTTTCTATATTTAGAAATTCATATGAAGCCGAATTAAAGTCCTCAATAAAGATTGGATAGCTTATTTTTGTATATTTTCTGCCAAGAAGAACTGGAGAAAAGAGAATTCATTTAAACTAATTAGGGGCTTTTTTTTTTTTTTTTTTTTTTTTTTTTTTTGCTGAGCCTGGTACCTGAGCAAAATGCTGTGGGGTTAGAAAATGAATATGAAATGACGCTCATCTTTAAGAAGCTTACAGAATCCAAACACGTCTGAAGTGCCTTTCTATAAGAATATTAAATGAGTAGCATTTTGATTATTAATTTGCATCTAGGATTCAGATATGGATAGTATGTTGGGGACTCGCTTGCAGAAATGAGTCACTTGGCTAAGAGAACTAGCTGGTGCTCATCACTCAGCCCTCAGTAGGTTACCATGTTTGGCTGACCCTAAGGTAATCATATTTTTTTATTGCCTTATAGCATTCTGAATATAATAAGATTATAACTAAAACTGTTCTCCTAAACTGAAGTTATTAACCCAGACTTGTAGATCGATACATTATAAAATTTTATTATTACCACCTATTTATCTACTCATTATATACACAGTTGGTAAAAAAAAAAATTATGCTGTATTAGAATATTTTCAACTGTAAATAAAAGAAAACTTTACTTCAACTAGTTGTAGCAATAAAGAGATGTTATTATTTCTCATGAATAGAAGGCCAAAGGAGGGAAGCCTTCAGGATTAGTGCATTTAGTGAATTCAGCAATGTTATAACGCACCTAGGTTTTTTATTCTCTCTACTCTGCTACTGTCTATAGTATTGGTGTCATCCTAATGCCGATTCTACTTGTGATCCAAAAATGGCTGCTGGCAGCAACAAACTTTCTTCTGAAGAAAAAGGATTTCCTTTTCTAGAAGCATGAAGCTAAGTTCCCCTCATATCTCATTGACTCACATTGACTTGGCCTACCCATTCTTGATCAAATCCCTGGCTTTGGAGTTGAAATTATCATGATTGGCACAGAGAGTCAATCATGATAGCCACTGCATATGCTTTGAAGACAGTTTAGAATTAGACATTTTCAAATGTCTTTGGACCTATTTGTCTTAATATCAGAATGTTATCATAGTCCATAGGAAATTTAATGAGGCTGTCAATTGGTCCAGCAGCCACAAGACATGCTTGATGGATATTCAAGAAGCTCTTATAATCTTTTGAGCCAGAGTAGAATGTAGCTGATGATAGAGATAATATAGCAAGTTTAAAGTATTTGTTTGAAGTATTGAAACTAATAGGGAGACATTTTGAAGCTCTTTTTAGTTAGACCTTATTCTGTCTTAATTTTATATTCTTCAGTTTGCCAGCAGGGCCAGCACTTGAAAGGGGCCATTGCATCTGCTCTGTGTCCATTTTTAAGATAAAGCTTTGCTTATTTGTTTTTATGGCATATTTCAATTAAAGCATTGGCACCCTACTTCAGTCCTTATCTCCCTATTTTAAGATGAAATGAAATTAAAATTGACTGAAATGATGGTTAAAGACAAATTTAATATCAATGTTTTTCCTACATCCTCCTCGTTATTTTCAGAAAAAAACATATTTTTAATCAGTGATTGTATTAATCTTATGATTATTTTAAAAGATTATTTTTGAATTCATGTTGTCCTTTTTTGCATAGATCTTTGTCTTAAAGAACATGTGCTGAATTTCTGTAGAAATTGACTCTTCATATTCCATAAATCTGTTGGTATTACCATACAAACACTGTGTGGAAGCATTGACTGAACTAGCAATTATGTCTACAAGAAGAAAACAAATCTATGACAGAAATCCTGAGTGACTCACTATTATGACCAAATGACTTATTTACTTACTTAATTTCCTCCTTTATTCAGCAACACATTGTTGCTAAATGTGGAGTAGGGTATCATTTTGAAATACTTCCCATACAAAACCTTGATGATCCTGCCTGACATCTGCCCGCTAAATGTCTTGGTGAGCCACCATGTCTGCTGATCCTAGGATAATCATATTTTTTAATTGTCTCATAACATTCTGAATATAATAAGATTACAACTGAAACCAGTTTCTTAAACTGAAGTGATTAACCCAGACTTGTAGACAGATACATCATACAATTTTATATTCATTACCACCTAAGAGGAAAATGAAGACGGATGCCTTCCTTTTAGCAATAGAAGTCGCCACAAGAATCCACAAGTTTTTCCTTCCGGGGCAAACCATATGAACGATCTGGCTTAAGTATCAGAAATAGAGAGAATAAGTGGCATTTTTCTTGATGGAAAAATATTAATAGTGGGACCTTTCCTAATACTTAGTTCTGGGAAGAGTCTAATTTGACATTTTCAAAGAAGATGTGAAAGAAGGGAGTCAACCATGAAATCTTGGAGTTTACTGATGATGTTAACAAGTTCCCCTTAATAATCTTTATCTACTTAGGCTCTCATTAATTGGAGGAAGTGTTTATTTAAAAAAAATACCGTATAGCAAATTGGCAAGGATATTTTCATATCATTGAAGGTAAATGACTGTACATAGGAACAGTACCCAGTATTTAGCATTGTGAATAGCGTAGGGCTTCGGATCCAGACTACCTGGGTTGGAATGTCATCTCTGCAGCTTAAGATCTTTGTAACCTTGGGCAAATTACATAACCTTTTGTGTGCACTGCTTTCAAATGTTGAAAGTCACTCCCTTTACAATGTCATTGTTTAGATCTCTTGAGTTGCATCTTAGAAAATCAAGAAATTATATTACAAACTGTAGTGTATTACACCTACCTGCCCTATATGTAAAATGACTTACAGATAATCTTACTCCATTCTCAAAAACCAGTAAGCAAGAAGGAACCCTCAGGTATTCTGAGAGGGAAGAGAATTTCAAGTTCCCAACTCATTGCTGGGTGGATCAGAAGCTAGAAAGCCTTGAAGTCCATGTTTCAAAGATAAGACTTCGGTGTTGGATCTATGAGACTTATAGGGGCTCAAGATTTTGAGGGAAATGCTATATTATAGTGATAAGTATGTTTGCTATCTGTCTTTCACCCTTCTCACAATTCTCTTTTCTGGATAATAGGCTTTTTTGTTGGTTTTGTTCTTTTTTTGATCCTACTTTGAAGAGAGGTATGAATGATAATGGTGACTCTGTTCAGAGTGACCATTTTCAAAGTTTGGAAAAGAACCACATGGACAGATTCAGCTGTTTTAGGATCTGCACTTTGAGAAACAACTGTTTTCACTTTCAACCAACTTCTTTCACTCTTCTTATAACCAGGGGTACTGGATACACCCACAGGGTTTTCTCCTTTATCCTCTAACCCCTTTCAGTTCCCTGAATGCCTTCCACTAGACTGCAAGCTACTTAAAGGTAGCAGCCCTGATTCATTCATCTCTGTAGCCCTAAGGTGTAGATAGTACCAGGTACCCAATAGATTCCAGTTAATATTTGTCAAATGAATGAAGAAAAAATGGATATTTTTTCAGTACCTCTGTATTCCCTTTGTGACATTATTGAAATAGGGTAAATTTGCAGTGGAAAACAAACAAACAAAATTCTATCATACTGGCCGGGGCGGTGGCTCACGCCTGTAATCCCAGCACTTTGGGAGGCCGAGGCGGGCGGATCACGAGGTCAGGAGATCGAGACCATCCTGGCTAACACGGTGAAACCCCGTCTCTACTAAAAATACAAAAAATTAGCCGGGCGTGGTAGCGGGCGCCTGTAGTCCCAGCTACTCGGGAGGCTGAGGCAGGAGAATGGCGTGAACCCGGGAGGCGGAGCTTGCAGTGAGCCGAGATCGCGCCACTGCACTCTAGCCTGGGCAACAGAGTGAGACTCCGTCTCAAAAAAAAAAAAAAAAAAAAAATTCTATCATACTTATGTGTTTTTTGTGCTCATAAGCTTCAAAATCACTTCTAACAGTGTTTCTTTAGAGAAAACACATTCTGTTTTCCAAAAATATTTTTACAAGTGTTTTGAAGTTTGATCTATTTTTAAGTTTGAAAACTTTATTATTCAATTGATGGAATCCTTGATTAGTTGTAGCAAATGAAATTTACTGACTTTTATTTCTTTTTTAAATTATTATTATTATTATTATTATTATTATTATTATTATTTTGAGATGGAGTCTTGCTCTGTTTCCCAGGCTGGAGTGCAATGGCACGATCTCAGCTCACTGCAACCTCCACCTCCTTGGTTCAAGCAATTCTCCTGCCTCAGCCTCCTGAGTAGCTGGGATTACAGGCTCCCACCACCACGCCCGGCTAATTTTTTGTATTTTTAGTAGAGATGGGGTTTCACCATGTTTGCCAGGCTAGTTTTGAACACCTGACCTCAAGTAATCTGCCTGGTCTCCCAAAGTACTGGGATTACAGGCATGAGCTACCACACCAGGCCCCACTGACTTTTAAAATACATTTATGAGGTGTTTAATGTTGTGTTAAAAAATTGGGGGCTATTGAAATCACCCACCCCCTCAAATGTTTACACTGTGGAAGGCAATAGAGATTATCAAAGGGGAACATTTTCTTAGTTGGTCAGACACAATATAGATTTTATTAACTCACAAGTGAATTATTCACAAATTATTTTGTGAAGCCTGGGGTACTTAGAGATTTCTGAAAGAAGAAATTGAAAGAATATTGTAGACAGAGTAAAGAAGACTATTATAGGAATAAATCTATTTCATTTCTTATGTCGCCATATCTCACCTATTTCCAAGTGCAAATGATTCTCCTTAATGTAACTTTCACTCTTTTCTTCCTGGGACATTCATGCTGTGAATGGCCTTGTTTCCCATGTTTATTGTTGTGGCAGCCTTGGTCAGATCAGCCTTCTTCTATGCCACACCTTAATCTTCCTCAAGCACTGCATACTGTTTGATTATATCATTTTCCTTGTCAGCCATCTTTCGTCATTCAGTTACCAACTGATAGAATTAGAACTCTTTGTCTTTCATTATTGGGCATCTGAAATCTAGCCTCATACTTCCCTTTCAACCTTCATTTCTGCTAATAAAAAGCAGTAACTTCCCCTGCCTGAGAGTCTAGTCTGCTAATGGACTTCTTTACCCATTCATCCTTCTTATGCAGTCCCCACGTGCTGCCTTCATGCTTCTTCCAGCTTTTCTGCTCTGCCCCCCACTTACTCTCTCTAGACCTGTTCTTTCACCTCACCAGGATCTCCAGTCCAGTTGGCCAATCTTTCTTTCCTGTCTGTCATACTTCTGTTTTCTCTTTGTTGCCTTTTCAAGTCAAATTTTATGCTGAGTAACACTGGGAAGTACTCAACCGGGCCTTTGTATTGCTTGAGAATCTAGCCAGCTCTTTTTTATCCCTCTTTCAAAACTTTTCATTCTCGTTTGTACTTCTATCCTCAACATTGCCCACATCACGTTTTCAGCAAGGGACTCAGTGCCTAATTCACGGTGTAATTCACAGTGTAAATAAAAGTCAACGTATAAAAATTTGTTTAACTTCTCACCTATAAATCTGTATTCTTCTTTCTTACTGTTATCATGGAAAAGATATCTCCCATTGTGAAAGGTTACTCCTGTACCCCTTACTTCCTTCTCTTGGATTTTTATCTATTTATCATTCCATTGTGTTTACCCTTCAGCATTTATGCTGTTCACATGCTCAGTAACTCTTTAGATCCTGTTTTCCCTCTGGATACTGACATATATCTATCTTCCATTTTACAGCCAGTTTTCATGAGACTTGTCTCTATGATCTTCATTTTTCTATCTTCCTTTCATTGCTCAATTTATTGCAATGTGGCTTGCTACCTCAGTGTTTCACTGAAACTGTAGTCTGTAGAGTTGCCAGTGATCTTCCAAATACTAAACTCATAAACATTTTTCAAGATTTACTAATCTCTCAAACACTGATCCACTGCTGACCACTCCTTGCTTCTTAACATTTCCTTGGTGCCATGGACACTACACTCTCAGTTCTTACTTGTCCCTTCTTATTTCCTTTTGTGGATTTCACTTCTGCCTGGCTTTTAAAAGTTGATATTGATTATGGCTCTAGCCTCAGTATACTCCTTTCTCTTCACACACTTTCATGGCAACATGCTGTTGAAATGACCATATATATGTCTTCAATGCCAAAATGTATATTTCCAGTTCAGAAGTCTCTCCTAATATGCCACTGGAATCATCCAATACCTCAGTACCCTCGTCCAAACTGATTCCTTCTCTTTTGATTCCTCATTCTATGAAAGACTCTTAGCTACGTATCTATCTTCCCAAACCTTCATCCTGAAAGCTAGCCTGACTCCTCTCTCCACACATACTGATGATGCCAGTATTCTACAGGACTTTCTTATTGCCCTTATTAGTTAATCAAAGCTCTTGAATATGGCTCATATTCCTGCCATGATCTGTTTCCTCAGACCTCTCCAGTGTCAACATTTCAAACTGAAGCACTGTGTACTTCACCTGAGCTTTGTCTTCAAAAGGCCATTCTTTACCTCCAGGCCTGTTAAGATCTTTTCCTTTTCCAGAAAACACACCCTAATCCTTTGCTTACTCTTTTCATGTATGTACCCAATTGTGGAAAAATTTGTAGGATTGCTTTTTGTGTCAGTACTATTACTTCTCCTTGGCATTTTCACTGTTTTCTGGACAGTGCTTATTCCAGAATCAGGTTGTTAAATAATAGTTTTTAATCATGACTCCAGTATTTCAGTGTAACAATTCTCAGCATGCTTTAAGTGTGAGATTAGAACATGCAATTGTGCTAGGAGGTTGAATGTTTTAAGATGGCTTCCAGAAAAGCAGTGATTTGTTTCAAAGAACTGTCTCAAACACTTTAATTCACTTGTCTTTTAAGGTACAGAATTGGAGAGAGGGCATTTACTTATCTTTGAAGGTTTGGAGTATGTTACTTATGCAGTCATCATTTCTCATATTATTGAGTGCCCACAAAGTACCAGATACCACACTGGGGGAATGAAACCTAGCATTGCCCTTGTCCTTGCACAACTTTGAGCCTGAAGGAGGAAGACAGACCATCACATATAGACATACCAAAAGCTGAATCGAGAATTGTGGCAGGTGCTATTGCAACGAGGATCTATGTATATATGTAAGATCTGGTCAGAGATGCAAGGTTTCTCAAAAGGTACAGCTCCAAGGCTTTTTGTTTGTTTGTTTGTTTTTTGGCTTGCTTTTGTTTCTGCTGTTTTCAGAGTATGAATGGAATATCCCAGTAGGCATTAACGTGGAAATGTTTGTATGGTCCTGAAGCAGTCAGGGAAGATGTCCTGGATTAAGTGTAGAAGAGGCAAGTCAGTAGCCTAGATAAGCACCCATTGCATATGGGGCAGGAAAAAGTCTAGTGTTGATATGGATAAAACAAATGGCAGTAAAGTTTCACAAAACAGTGTGTTCAAATGCATTTGATGTTTTGTGTTAATATTTTAATCACAGTAGAAAATTACATGTGGGAAAATGTTAATCAAATTGTGCATGGGAAGAAGTCACGTTTCTAATATGTCTTATAAAAATTGAGAAACGTAACAACTAAAATGTTTGCAACTTAGACAAATCATTAATTATGTAATTGTAATTTCACTTTAACAATGATCCTAAGGGATAAGACACATTTTAAATTTTTTATTTCTACCAGTAGACTTATGTAAGTTATTCTTTTTTAGCTTTTTTTTGTTTTCTGTGAAAAAAAACTAAATTCTGCCTGTTAATGAGGCAGTAGCACTTGTTTTAAAAGAGATGGTCAGATAATTCTTTTAAAAGGCAGAATACTGCCATCTGTTGTTCACTGAAGTTTTTAGCCTAAGCAAACAGAAGCCTTAAGTTCAAATTTAATAGCAATTCTTGATATTTAACAGACAAAGACCAGCCCACATTTATCAGCTTTCTGAGTTCATACTTATTTCAGAGATTCTTAGTTATTCTTATCATTTTTTAAAACTCTTTCTCATATCAGAGACGTGCTCACATCCAGTTAAATTCTCTTTGCTTCCTGTTTCTTCCAACAACAGAAATAATAATGTTTTTTATTTACAAAGTAATTTGTACTTAACCAAGCCTTCCCACATTTGTGTGAGCAGTCACATGAGTAGCTCATTGCCTGAATTTATTATATCTTTGCCAGCTACATCATCTTTTCTAATTAAGAGAAAGAGAGAAAACCAGCGTGCAACTTAAAGACAGCTAAGGTTATCTTCTGAAAGATGCGGGTTCTTACTAGAGTAAGTGATGAATAAGTATGTTCCATTTTCTAAATAATAAAACACTATTGTAAAATTGTTAACTTTGAGTTGTTACATGAGTTCGCTAGTGTCTGGAAAGTAGTTAGAAAATATAAACAGGACAGAATTTTTCACCAATTTTTGACTTGTTTGCTGATAGCTTGCAGGGACTTGTATAAGGACAGAGGCCATGTATTCCATCTCATTTGGTGACTTGCAGTGCTCTTTGAACATCAAAAGAGAAGGATGTTAAGAATTCTGGTAACTAATGAAGTTTGTTATGTTTCACATCTCACATGGAACCTGCCCACAGACATGTTGGGAAGCAGTTTGATGAAGGGCCCTATAGGTTTTCCTCCTACTGTACATATATATTATCTTAAGGAAAAAATCCAAATGTAAACTCATATTCCCTGCCAGAAAATTAAAATACGCAAACATCTGCTTCCTTAGGATGGCCTTTAGCCAAGGTTCAGCCTACAATGAGTTACTGCAAAATTTTCACATGATTTCATTTTTTAAAAATTTCCCAACCAACTTCAAGTCTAAAATTATAAATGGGTCCTATGAAAGTATAAACACATATGCAATTTTGCTGTCTCTGAGGTCAGAACCAGTAATGCACCAAAGATCATTGTATCAAATCCAGCTCATCTTCTAAATTAATGTAGTACATTAAAGACCAAGATACCATTTCCTAGTATCACAGACAGCCTCCCAGAGAAAGAGTTGGAGGGATGGAGTGGCACGTAGTGCTACAGAGATGTAGGAGGAGACAGCTTCCAAAAACTCATCACACATCTTTTCCCAGCATTGAGGACCAAAGTTGGATGAGAAAAGCCCCAGTGACTATTTCCTTTTTATGTGTCATCTCTTACACTGTTTATTCGTCTCTTATCCCAACTCCCTTTCTACCCTGAGAATATTCCTCCCATGCTGTGTTTGCCTCCCAGGGTGCCTCCCAGGATGACTAAATAGAAAGAAAAAAATACTTCCAACAATGGAGCTATGATGCCTGCTTTTAGAATCTTTTCACATCCTGTGTTATAAATCATTCCAATGCAATCAACCATATTAACTGAAACCAGGACTTTTGTACAATCACTTTTTAAGAACTTAAAATCAGGACTATTATGAGTATTTTGCAGTAGGGAGTACAATATATCTGACTGCATTTACCTAGAATAAGAAGTGGAAATAGGTTTTTGTTTTTATTGTTTTATTTATTTATTTACTTATTTTGGTAGAGAAATCATATCTCTGTGCTATCTTCATTTATAAAGGAACTGCTGGCCCAGTTCATGTAGGGGACAAACACCCACGTGCACAACATACATTCCTTTGCACACACAATCTTTCTCAACAACATTTCACCAACAATAATGATAATGTTGGTGATGTATAATACTTATCAAACATATATTTTGGACCAAGCACTCTCACAAGTCTTTATGTTTATGATCTCATTTAATCATCAATTACACTATACAGTCGATATTACTATTAATCCCTTTTTAGAGATGAGACAAGAGCTAAAGAAATAAAATGAGCCAGACATGGTGGCTCACGCCTGTAATCCCAGCACTTTGGGAGGCCGAGGCAGGCGGATCACAAAGTCAGGAGTTCGAGACCAGCCTGGCCAACATGGGGAAACCCTGTCTCTACCAAAAATAAATACAAAAATTAGCTGGGCATGTTGGCACATGCCTGGGGTCCTAGCTATTCGGGAGGCTGAGGCAGGAGAATTGCTTGAAACCAGGAGGCAGAGGTGGCAGTGAGCTGAGATCACGCCACTGCACTCCAGCCTGGGCCATAGAGCGAGACTCCATCTCAAGAAAGAAGAAAATAAAAAAGGAAAGGAGAGGAGAGAAGAGGGGAGGGGAGGAGAGGGCAGGGGAGGGAAATAAAATGAATTTACTTTTTAAATAAAATAAAAATCTTAGCAGATCTGAAATTTGAACAGAAGCAGTCTAACTTCGGTTCTTGCCTCCTTAAAGACCCCATGTATTACCTCATATAATAAATATTTGATATTGATGAATGAAAAAAACTTTCTCTTATATCCCAACGTTTTAAAACCTTGCTTTCCAACTTCCCACATACACAACCTTACAAATTATATATATGACAAAAATATGTTTTTCTACCTTTTTGCTTCCCAAATGCTAATTCATAAACCAGGCTTAGCTTTCTATCTCTTGTTCCAGGAATGTTAATGAATAGCTTTAACATCACAATTACTTTATGTCTCATTTTAAGGGAAAGAAAATATTGAGTTTAAAATACTATGGAGCTCTCTTAACAGACATAATTAGGACAAATAGCTGGTCTGGGAATTTTAAAAAGTTTTTAAAGTAGAGAATCATAAAAATATGATATAAATTTTCTATAATTCTAGTAATATATTTTAACTTAATACATAGAGTATGCAGGTTTTTGCACATCTTTGATGAAGAGCCAAGAATGTTTCTCTCAAGTATGTGTCCACTGAAGCGACTGGAGTTTCAGGTTGCCGTTCTTACTTACACCATACCCATATTTCATATTTCATTGTACATGCTTGCCAGTTTCCGTTTCTTTATAGTGGAAACAACTTAGGAACTTGGAAGCATTCTGAGTTGAAAAGCCTTTAGGTGTGTCGTGATTTTCTTTTTGAATCTTTATAGTTGTATCTCCCCTACCTAAATCAAGGGAAATACATTCTTAGGCTCTCACCCTTATAAAATCTATTTATGAACTCTGTGTAAAGCTACCTAACTTCGTTTTCAAGGGAACAATTCCATTTTTATGCAGGTGTCATTTCTTTGTAGATATTTTGTTAGCCTATGTAATTTACAGTGACAAATATAACAGGCCTAAAGAGATTTGGGAAGAAAGGAAACTGACACTAGGCAAATGCGTAACTTACCTATTGGGAGAAGTATATGGAAATTCCACCAAATAGCCTATTCCTTGTGATCTACTCAGTGTACACTAGGCAATTTACCTTAAGAAGGAAACAGCATCAGTGACTCAATAACAATTTATAAGGTAGAGCTTGTGAAAGATTAGCAATTAATACAATAAGGACTTTTCTAAGTCTACATAATAATTTTTAAATCTTTTTTTAAATGTAAAATGCTTAAAGATGCCAAGATGTAATTTTAAAATCTTTTTCTTTTTTCTTATTTGATGGGGGTGTGTATGTGTGTGTGTGTAAATGTAGAGAAATGAATTACTTGCCCAATTGGAAGGGACCTTCAAAAGATCCCGCCCAGTTCTCTGATTTCAGAGGAAAAGAGCCTGATTGCTCTATTGGATACAGTATTGCCTATAGGAAACCTGTAGGTTTGGTTTTGGAAATCATCATAAAACTTAAGATATTTTTAAGTGGCCTAATTTGAAGTATATAGCATTTCTACTAGGTTATCTAGATAATTTCTCAATTCTAATGTTTCAGCATTTGTAACCTATCTTCAAGTTTCATGTAGACTTACGAAGAGAGGCTTTTGGTGCTGCTTCTAATTCTTTTCCTCCAGTTAGAATAAATTAATTTCCAAAGCAAGTGACACGCCAGAATGTTCACTGAGTCAGAAGACTGGAGAATTATTACATTTTCTGCCTGTCAGCCTATTTAATTAAGTTATCAATTTAATCTGTGATTTAAAATATGTAGAAAGCAGAGTCATAACTTGACTATATTGGTGCTACCTCAAAGCAAATTTATCAAGAATTGGATGCATTATCTTCATCTACACCCCAGGCGCTAGATAATCTCCTTAATCATTTTAAAGAATAAATTTATGTTGACCCTACCATTTCTCCAGTCTTTTTCTGATTTTTCCTTTGGGCACCTTTACTTTCTTTAAAAAAAAATGATGTGTATCTGTTTTTTTTTGTTTGTTTTCATTTACTCTTTTCACATAATTAATTATTTCCTAAGCATTCTTAGATTTTATCTTTTAGAAATTCTCCAGTTCTCAATATTTTGGCATAAACTCAAACACAGCACCACAGCAAATAATCTGATATGTTACTTAATGATATATGATTTTATTTTACATTCTGTTAGTAACTTGGTTACATAGACTTGTTAGAATTTTTCATAGTTTGCAACTTAGAAAATTTTAGAAACTTAGATGCCTTTTATACCACGCAAATAACCTTTTGACCTCCACACATATTCGAAGATTTCCCTTTTATCATATCAGTACTGCAATGTCAAAGTTTTTGCCCACTAGTAATAAAAATTAAAACAAATTGGCCGGGTGCGGTGGCTCACGCCTATAATCCCAGGACTTTGGGAGGCCCAGGTGGGCGGGTCACCTGAGGTTGGGAGTTTGAGACCAGCCTAACCAACATGGAGAAACCCTGTCTCTACTAAAAATACAAAATTAGTTGGGCATGGTAGCATATGCCTGTAATCCCAGCTACTTGGGAGGCTGAGACAGGAGAATCACTTGAACCTGGGAGGCGGAGGTTGCAGTGAGCTGAGATCACGCCATTGCACTCCAGCCTGGGAGACAAGCTCCATCTCAAAAAAAAAAAAAAAATTAAATTTTCTGTAATTGATAGGCACACGTCTAAAAGTATGTATAATATTGATTATACTTGTTGTATTTTAAACTTCTTATCTATAGCATCAGACTTTCTGGGCCTTTGGTTTATGATGAGTAAAATAACTTAGAACCACTCTAGATTGTAATATACCAAGGCCATTAACAATTGTGGTAGTCTAAAGCCAGGATTAGGTAGGACATCCTGGAAATGGGAAAGTAGACTGGATGAAGATAAAAGAGGAAAAGGAAGTTGTTTAAAAACTGAGTACTCAGTTGGGTGCGGTGGCTAATACCTTTAATTTCAACACTTTGGGAGGCCAAGGTGGGAGGATAGCTTGAACCCAGGAGTTCAAGACCAGCCTGGGCAAAATAGAAAAACCCCATCTGTACCAAAAATACAAAAAATTAGGCATGGTGGTGTGAGCCTCTAGTATCAGCTGCTAGGGAGGCTGAGGTTGGAGGATTACTTGAGCCCAGGAGGCTGAGGTTGCAGTGAGCCGAGATCGTGCCAGTGCACTTCAGCCTGGGTGACAGAGTGAGACTCCGTCTCAAAAACAAAAACAAAAAGAAAAAGAAAAAGAAAAAAAAACACATTGGAAAATGGTGAATTTACCAAAAGTATCAGTTATTTTTGGCTTGATATATAAAACCGCACTTTCCTCCACTGTTTATCGTACTGAAATGCCACATTTTCTATTTAAAGGTGGCAATCCAAATTTGGTTGCCATTTAAATAGTGTCTAGGGAAATACACTTGCATTTTCTTAAATGTTAAATATAAATATTTCTATTACAAGGAGAGTATGTGAAGTGGAATGTTTTATATTGCTTGGTAACTTTTTTTTTTTAAAGGAAAAGATTTGTTTGATCATCTGCACCATAAGAAGACTCAACTGCGATTTTGTGCTTAGTGTGGCTCATACTGCACTGAAAGATGGTTTCAGATTGTTAGTTTTAAGACTTTTCTTTAAACTGGCTTTTATATAAACTTAACATTTAGTATTTATTATCACTATCTAAGATTTCACCAGTTAAATAAAACATTTCTGAGTACCATTGGTATACCTCAATATTTAATTATATTATTTTTTTCAAAGTTAATAGGTATGGAAAAAACTTCTGTGTGAATCACACAATTTTTTCTCACTTTGTACATGATTTAAAAAACACTACCAAAAACCAAAACCCCTCTCCCTTAAAATTCCTTAATAGGGACATCCTAGACATACCCATCCTTTGTAGCTTACCTGCTATTTATTGAAACAGCAGCCAGTCCATCTTTCTGTTTTTCACCATTTCATGTGTGGTTAGCCTTGGCAGGTTTGCTGCAAACAAATCTGATTGTTGGTTTTAAATTGCATGCCTCATTGAAGCCTTTAGTTATTTGAGCAAAAAAGTGGTAATAACTTCTTATGTGTGATGTATCTGTTGACTGTAACATAATTTTATTCTAGAATCATGAAAACAACAAAGTGAGGACCTGACTTAATGATACTAAGGATTTTTTTTTCCAATAGTAGAAGTGTTCACTTCAGTTTCTTAGCTAATTTCAATAAGGATAATTTGTCTCTTGGCTTGAATGTTGCTTTTGTTTTCACTTAAAGACCTTTGCTTTTGCAAAAGCTACAGCATAATAGTAGCATCAAAATATATAATGTGCTTATTTTCTGAATTCTTATGTAACTGTGACATTGACTTATAAAGATGAGTTTTCAGTTTCTATTTTAAAGTACTTTTTAAATGTTTACTATTTTTTCTATATATACAAGAAATACATCTATTACTTTAAAGAAAAAATAAAATGTATTATAAAAAGACACACAATTTGATAATTATGAAAAAACTTGTCTTCTTCCCAATAATTTATTTAAAACTTGTAATTCTCATGAACATGTGCTACTTTTTCTTCAGATTTGTAGATTTTGTATACTGAGAACATTTTAAGAGAACTTTTTAGTTATTACTAGAGAATAAACTTAATTTCATTGTCAAAAACATTTAAAATTTTGTCTTGAAAACAAAGTTTGACTTAAAATTTCAAATTTGTATGGAAACAGTCCAGTTAATTGTTAGTTTATTAGAACAACATGGCTAAAAATAAACATTACTATTTCAGAGGATCACACTGGATGAGATTTTCAGAAGCATAATGATTAGAGATGCACTTTAAAATACTTATTTCTAAAAGGGAATGTTAGCTAAGTGGCATTTTTACAAACATTAAAAAAATTGAATAATGATATTATCTCTATTTGCAGATGACATGATCTTTATATGTAGAAAACCACAACAATTCCACACGCACAAAAATTGTTAGAGCTAACAAATGAATTCAGTAAAGTTACAGGATTGAAAATCAACAGACAAAAATCAATAACATTTTTTATATGCAAATAAGTACCTAGCTGAAAAAGAATTAAAAAACACTCCCATTTACAATAGCATAAAAAATACTTAGGGATAAATTTAACCAAGGAGGTAAAAGATTTGTACATCGAAAATTATAAAACACTGATGAAAAGAATTGAACACACAAATATATAGAAAAATATTCCATTACTCAATCAGAAGTATTGTTAAAATATTTATACTACCCAAAGAAATATAGAAATTTAATGCAATAACTATCAACGTCGCAATGGTATCTTCGCAGAAATAGAAAAATGCAATCCTAAAATTTGTATGAAACCACAAAAAACCCCAAATAGCCAAAGCAGTACTGAGGGGAAAATGGTTGAAGGCATTACACTTTCTGATTTACAACTATATTACAAATCTATAGTAATCTAAATAGCATGCTACTGGCATAACAACAGAAACCTACACCAATAGAACAGGATAGAGAGCCCAGAAGTAAATTCAAGCATACATGTTCAAATAATTTTACACAAGGGTGCTAGGAGGACACAGGTGGAAAGGGGAGTCTCTTTGATAAAAGGTGCTGAGAAAGCTGGATTTCTACATGCAAAAGAATGAAATCGTATGTTTATCTTATACCACACACAAAAATCAACTCAAAATAGGTAAAGACTGAAATGTAACACCTGAAACCATGAAACTTGTAGAAGAGAACATAGGGGGAAAGCTCTCGGACATTGACCTTGGCAATGAATTCTTGGATAACACACCAAAATCTCAGGCCAAAAGAGAAAAAATAAGTAAATGGGGCCACATCAAACTAAATAGCTTCTGCACAGGAAGGGAAACAATCAACAAAATGAAAAGGCAACTGACAGACTGGGAAAAAAATATTTGCAAAGCATGTATCTGATAAGGAATTAATATCCAAACTTTATAAATAACTCTTATAACACAATAGGGGAAAAATAACCTGATTAAAAAGTGGGCAAAGGACATGAACAGACATTTCTCCAAAGAAGACATGAAAGTGGCCAACATATATGTATGGAAAAGTGTTTAACATCACTAAGCATCAGGAAATGGAAATTAAAACCACTATAAGATATACTTCACTCCTGTTAGGATGGCTATTATTAAAAAGACAAGATATAACAAATGTTGGCAAGGGTGTAGAGAAAAGGGAACCCTAGAACACTGCTGTTAGAAATGTAGATTAGTACAGCCATTATAGAAAATAGTATAATGGTTCTTAAGAAAATTGAAAATAGAACTATATGATCCAAATAAGATAAAATCACCACCTCATAAAGATATCTGCACATGTTCATTGCATTATTCACAATAGCCAAGATATGGAAATACCATAAGCATCTGTCCATGAATGAATGGATGAAGAAAACATGGTATGTATATATGCACACACGTATATACATACAATGGAATAGCATTCACCCTTTAAAAAGGAAGGAGATCCTGTCATTTGCCATAACATAGATGGACCTGAAGAACATTATGCTAAGTAAAATAAGCCAGACACAGAAAAATATTGCATTATCTCACTTACGTGTAGAATCTTAATTTTTAAAAAAGGTCGAATATTCAGAGATAGATAGAGAATAAAACAGTGGTTATCCTGGGCAGAGTCAGGGGAAGGGTCAGGAAATGGGGAGATGTAGGACCAAGGATACAAAGTAGCAGATATATAGGATGTATAAGTCTAGGGTATCTAATGTACATGAGGATTACAGTTAACGAAATTGTATTGTATTACAGATTTTTGTTAAATAAGGAGATTTCAGCTGCTCTTGTCACAAAAATACTATGCAAGACGCTAGATAATGTTAATCTGTCTCACTATAGTAACCATTTGACTATCCGTACATATACACATAACATGTTGTAAGCCTCAAGTATACACAATACAAATTATTTTTAAAATAAGTAAATAAAATAAAATTCTACTTTTAGCTCAGAAAAATAAAATTAACCCTATAGATACAAATATGACATCTGCATGACTATCCTAAAATTATTAATGTTACACTTAAATTTTCATATTGGTTCATAAGAGATATTTATGCCTGTGATCAGAGAACATGGGTACTATTATTAAATTATGCATTAAGTAATTACAGATATATTTAAGCACATAAAATTAAGATTTTCTGTTTTTGTTTTTTTTGTTTTTCACCGTACTGGTTCAACACTTGAGCTATGGAATGCAGCTATTTTTCTTTGCAGCCTGATATTTCCACTTTCCACCTGTCTGATTTTGGCAAGTTATTTGTGTCTAATGAAAGTGAAAGTAATAATAGTACTTACTAATACTTTGTAGACTTGTGGTTAATATATATCAACTTTACCATTATTATTATAGTTATTGTAATTCTAGCAGTAAAAGACATAACTTTTCTGTATGATAATTTTACAGAGTAATTTATTCATTACTTACAGGTATTGCAGGACTAGATATCTTTATGGATGTTAGGTGTTATGATATTTTTCTAATTACAAGAATAATATATATTCACTTTTTCTATAACATAGTTTTCCAACCCACTGAACAATATTTTCTAGACAATAATTTATGAATCTACCCACATTTTTTAAACAAGGATAGACAACTTTATAATACAGATATAATGAAATTTTTTTAAAAAAATTTATCTACTTATATGTATCTCGGTTGTCGTTGCCAGAACACTGCTATACCCTTTGTGTTATTGTTTTTATATGTTTAGATATTTGTAGAAGTATTTCTTTCGACCAGATATGTATGTTGTTTTGCTGGATCATAGAATATATACATTTAAGCTACTAATTGATAGGCTTAGCAAAGTTTCCTGCCAGACATTTTGGATTGTTTTTCCTCACTACTCATTTACCCAAACCATTACTAATGCTTGGTGTTATAAATCTTTTACTGTTTTGCCAATTTTGTAAATGAAAGTTGTTTTTATTATGTTGATTTGCAATTTAATTATAGTGGACATAAGTGGCTTTATATATATATATTGGTTATTTACATTTTGTTTGAATTGTCTATTCACTTCCTTTTTCAATTTTGTCCTTTAGTGATTTTTTAGAAGCTCTCTGGATATGTTTTATCTTCTCTGTGTGGCAAACATTTTCTCACAGACCATTTCCTCCTTTGCTTATGGTATATTTTCTTATGTAGAAGTTTTTATCTTCATTTAGTCAGATACATTAGGAATATCCTTGGCAGTTTATGAATTCATATTATTTTTAAAGGTTATAATTTCAAGATTATAAAATAGTCCCTCATATTTTCTTTTAATCGTACAACTTTATACTTCTGTTTTTTCTCTCTTTGGAGTTTATTTACTTATATAAGTAAATATATATAAGTAATATATTTACTTATATAAGTAAATATATATAAGTGATATATTTACTTATATAAGTAAATATATATAAGTGATATATTTACTTATATAAGTAAATATATATAAGTGATATATATTTACTTATATAAGTAAATATATATAAGTGATATATATTTACTTATATAAGTAAATATATATAAGTGATATATTTACTTATATAAGTAAATATATATAAGTGATATATTTACTTATATAAGTAAATATATATAAGTGATATATACTTACTTATTACTTATATATATTACTTATATTACTTATATAAATATATATAAGTAAATATATTACTTATATATATTTACTTATATAAGTAAATATATATGGCCTCTGTGTTTTGTGCTCTTCGTTTCTGCTGTGAGGACAGAGTAATGACTCTGCTCTGATAGGCAGTTTGGCAGAATATGACAGATGTGCCACAGAATCCCAGAACTGAAATTTCTATTCTAACCAACAACAGGAAGAGAGATAGATTGTGAACTAGCACACAAATGGAGTTTTTTTTGTGTCTGTCTCGAATAACATTCATTGAATAACTACCATTAGCAAAAATATTCATTGAATAAACACCAGGTTCAAGTGTCACATTAAAATATTACTAAAAATAACATTTTATGGTATATTAATGTTACTTTTGGAGTGAAATTCCTAAAGAAAGAACATAGATGTAAAATGTTGAGCTTTTCATAAGGAGTGATATGAAGTTTTTCTTCCCCAGATCTCTGAAACTTTTTGCCTTTTAAAAACTAGTGTTCATCTTTTTAATTTCTTCAACTATGCTTGACCCTCCCCAAGTTCTAGCATTAAAAAATGGGCCACAAATGCAAAAAAGAGTGGCAGCTAGGGCACATTTTAGCGGAATTTGAAATAGGTGGTGTGAATTTTACTGTACTGAAATCCTAAAGAATCAGCCCAATTCATTTCTTAGTGAAAAAGTCCAAATTAATGCTTTGTGCCTTCAGATTCAGGCCTTTTCTTGCCTGATCTTGTCTTGGTTTGTGTCTCAGTCTTCAGGAACCAGTATTACTGTGGACATCGCCGTCATGGGCGAGGCCCACGGCCTCATTACCGACCTCCTGGCAGACCCTTCTCTTCCACCAAACGTGTGCACATCCTTGAGAGCCGTGAGCAACTTGCTCAGCACACAGCTCACCTTCCAGGCCATTCACAAGCCCAGAGTGAATCCCGTCACTTCGCTCAGTGAAAACTATACCTGTTCTGACTCTGAAGAGAGCTCTGAAAAAGACAAGCTTGCTATTCCAAAGGTAGGTAGTAATGACATACTCCTTAAAGGGTTAAACTATTTTTTTTAATTGTCTTCTAGGTCTCCTTCCTGTCACCTCAACTCCATCTGCAGATTCATATCAGTGACTCAGGCAAAATGTGTTGATCATGGTGACAGAAGTAATAAATATTTAAACATAAAGACTTCTGTCCTTATACTTGATAGTTTTCTATACATAGAAAATTTATCTTTTTATGTTACCTCTTTTATTTAATCTTTCATGTTACTTGCAAAACGTTTTCTCTTCTGTATGCCAGGCGCTTTTCTAAGGTGATAAGGATATTGCAACAACAAACAACAACAAAACAAAGAAGGCAGAAATCCTTGCTCCTTTCTAGTGCAGATTCTGTTTAAAATTCATTGACTCCTAAAGCTAAAGGTTCTTTACTCTTTGATTCTCTTGAATGATATACTTCAAAATGCCCTCCTGACTTTCCAATACACAATCAGTTTTGAACCCAGAACAGTTTTAGTTAATTATAGATTATTTAAAGTAAAATATATCCTTAATGATTTCTATAAATATATATTTTATATGTAAAAGGAAGAAATTACACAAACTTATTCTTTTTACATATATGGCATGAGTTTTATGAAAGTAAATTGTAGGAGGATCCTCACCCAGTTTAGATCTCAATATTAATTAAAAATAAGTCATACTAAAGACAAATCAGTGTCAGTGGTCTCTGGTATATTCAGCACAGTTATTTATTTAGTAAACAATCAGCTATCCCTTTGAGCTGGTGGTCAGTCAGTAACATCTGTGCTTCTGCTGTTGTGAGTCTCTTCTCTCAGGAATGTGATCTTCATAACTTTGTCAATAACATATTTACATAGTTTCCTTCCAATATGCAATTCCCTGATAAAGATATACCTAAGTATAATATGACAGTAAGGAAATGGAGAGAGAGATTAACTGGTTCCTTCAGGTCTCAAATTAGACCTGAGGTCAGTGACAGATTTAGGGCAAGAAACCTGGTATTTAAGAGTGTTTGAGTTTTCTCTTCCAACTGAATTACCTTCTAAGATGCACATTCAGATGTTTAAGAGACACTGGAAACTATTTAATATCAGAGCTATTCTTAAATCCCAAGGTGACATATAATTCACTTCTCAAAATTTTTTACCTTCTTTGGAAGAGCAGAATGTCTTTGTGAACTATGCCTATGTGGTTGGTTTATTAGGAGTGATTAGCCACAGATAAAAGTGGGTTGTGGTTCTGTGTGTTATGACTGTTGCTGAAGTTGTAGGAAAAAGACCTTCGGTTTAACTTTTTCTTTTCTTTTTTTCTTTCTTTCTTTTTTTTTTTTTTTTTGAGACGGAGTCTTACTCTGTTGCTCAGGCTGGAGTGCAGTGGCGTGATTTTCGCTCACTGCATGTTGGCCAGGCTGGTCTCAAACTCGTGACCTCAAGTGATCCACCCGCCTTGGCCTCCCAAAGTGTTGGAATTACAGGCGTGAGCCACTGCGCCTGGCCCAGTTTAACTTTTAAGGTCAAGACCCACTTTAGAGTGTTGGCGCTCATCCTAGTGATCCCAGACTCTTGTCTCAGTGCAGATGATGCTACATGTCCTGTTTAGGATATGGTGGGAGAAGAAATAAGAAGGGGAACAGCAGGTTGGCCAGCAGGGTCTCCTATTAAGAGGAGTTGACACTGATGACATTACCCATATCTCTGTTGTCTAAGTTACATTAATCATAAGAGAAGTGGTGCATTTTATGAAAGACTTAACATTCTTACACTGAGCTCCTTTCATTTGTGAATGAAGATAATAAAGTCAATAATACTTGGGGGTATGACTGTGGTGCAAGGTGATATAAATTAATTCATGCCCCCAAACAAGTGACTTTTGAGGAAGAACTTCTCATAATAACTAATATGTGTGTATAGGTGTATAAATCCTGTTGAATAAATATAACCATAAAATTATCCCAGAGGCAATTGACTCTCACTCCTATAACCACATATTTGTATAAGCATTGAAATAAAGACCCTAAAAGGTTGGTTATTTATTTATTTATTAGACAGACTTCTGCTCTTGTCACCCAGGCTGGAGTGCAGTGGTGTGATCTCAGCTCACTGCAACCTCCGCCTCCCAGTCTCAAGTGACTCTCCTGCCTCAGCCTCCCGAGCAACTGAGATTACAGGCACCCACCACCACGCCCAGCTAATTTTTGTATTTTTGGTAGATGGGGTTTCACCATGTTGGCCAGGCTGGTCTCAAACTCCTGACCTCAGATGATCCACCTGCCTTGGCCTCCCAAAGTGCTGGAATTACAGGCGTGAGCCACTACACCTGACTGCTTATTTTTATAATATGCATTCATTTTGGCCAGAGAGTCTTTTACTAAATTTCTGAGCACTCAAATTTTAGATAGGTGATATTAAACCAATGTAATTTAGTCAATTCACTTCTAATTAAAAGCTCGTTTCCTTCTATTATATTACATAAAATTTAAGAGATATAAAATATTCTGGGTAATGAAGTCAAGTCTCTTTCCTAGCGCCTGAGAAGGAGTTTGCCTCCTGGCTTGTTGAGACGAGTTTCTTCCACTTGGACCACCACCACCTCGGCCACAGGTCTACCCACCTTGGAGCCTGCACCAGTACGGAGAGACCGCAGCACAAGCATCAAACTGCAGGAAGCACCTTCATCCAGGTGGCATATGGCTCTTGCTGGTTTAATGTCTCTTAGAGAAGTTACTTGCCAAAAATGAGTTATAAATTACAGGAGAAGGAAGGCTAACCAATTACATTTGGTTGGAGGTCAGCTTTGAAAATGGAAAGGGTACATGGTTCAAATGCAGAGCAGTATAGGGGTTAACATCAGATAATTAGGCTTAACATCTATTGTGTGGCCTTATATATAAGTGGAAAGAGTGACTTGATGTGATCTCTGCCATTGCGACCTTAGATGGGAAGGGTTAAGCCCAGGATAAAGGTAGGTAATTTTATCTCCGTTGAGATTCATACCGAGACCCTTAAATCAAAAGCATACAACTTGACATTTGCATTTGATATGAGATCCCCCAGCCCAGTCATTAGCCTCCCACAAGACCAGCTGTCTTAGCGTTGTACAAAAGACAAAAGAGCAAATCAAAAGTAGATCATCCTAAGAACACCTAGATATGTTCAAACATTTGGTAATTTAAACTTTTCTGAGGATATTAATTCCAATTTTTGAAAGCAACTTAAAAGCCAGAATTATCAAAACTAAAGAAAAGGTTATATTAACATCTAAAAAGAATCTTGAAGAAAATAGCTAAGGAAAGTTCATTTAGAGGGAGATACTGTGTCCTTTTCTATTTAGAATAAAAATATTATACTTATCCTACTTTATTCAAATTCATTAATTGTGAGAACATTTACCATATGATTTCAGGTTTTTGAAACACATGTATAAGTTTTATCAATGACCTAATGAATGAAAAATATCCACATCTATGTTGTATTATATGACAGCAATATCAGAAGTAATTTTCTCCTGATCGTTAGCCTGGGATATAAATAAACCACCATACTGAGACTAATAGAAATATTTCAGATGATAAGAATTTAATGACTGCTGACCTTTCTTTTTTGATTAAAAATTTTTAATTGGTTTCTTCCATATTATTTGTATTCTAAGAAATCTATAGAATTGGAAACAAACTCAAATGTCATTGTATATTTTATATGTCAGTATAATCCCACTCCATCCTATTACCTGGACTTTTGTAAAACTTGTAAATGAGACAAGAAGAGATTATGTAGTGTTTCATGAAAATTTCCTGACGGTTGAAATTAATTAGAAGTCAATGATAATATTTTTCTCTAAAAATATTGATCATTGACAATTGCTACAGCAGCAAATACAGATAAATGCTAACAGTATTATAGTTAACTATTGCTTAATAAAATGAATTATGTTTTCAGTGTGTATCATTAGAGTCTGCCTATTTTGCCAGTGCAACTTGCTAAGTTTCCTGTCATAGTATAGGTAATGCTTCATGATTTCCTTCCCATAGAATGACTCTGTCAAAAATCCACTCATGCCTTCTCAAATGCCTTTTTTTCTGTTATTCTTTGTTACTTCTAGTCAAATCCTATTTCCCCTGCTTTTCTCTTCTCTTAGTCAATTAAATAAACTTGAGGGTTTAAATTGAAATGATGACAAGGAAGGAAGTTCCAAGAACTTTTAAGAACTTAGTGCCCAAGGATCTTGTCATTCTTCTTTGTAAAATGGATCATCCAAATATTTACAATAGAAATAAGGAATAGCATACAATTCCATTCATTCTCATTCTCTCATTCCTAAAAATACTCGTAGATGTCTTGTCTGGACATACATTTTCCTCACTGCCTAATATACTATCTCATAATCTCACTATCCTATGAAAAGTACTGATGTAAAATCTGAAAGCAATATAATTCCTTCATCATTGTGAAGAAAGGAAATTCATTCTGAATAGAATTTGATCCCTTTAAGGGAAAACTATTTATAAGTAAGTGGCAGTAGTACCACCACTAAATACAACTAGTTTTGGCTTGATTATAAATCACAGTCAAAACCTTCTTTTGAGTTTTAGCCCTGAAATTTCTTCCCTTTTAGCCCTTTTATTTATTCCTTTCCATATCTTTTCATTTATTGGGTCTCTTTGAGGAAGGACTACATTGATCAAAAGAAGAATAAGAATGAGAAATAATAAAAATTAGAAACACAACTTATATTCCTTTATATATCCAGCTGGATAATTTACCCCTGGGTAATTTTAAATACAGTCTGGTAGAAAGCACACTGGACTGAGAATCTGAAGGGTCTTGGCCCTACCACTCAGAAATGTACTATGTTCTTAGAGGCAAGTCATTAGCCTGCCAGAATCTCTGTACCCAATTACAAGGAGTCATTAGGAAAAAGGGGAACTATGACATAATTGGAGGGGTAAATTAGATGGAAGAATACAAGTAGGTGCTTTAAAAATAGGCTTTAGAGAAATAGGAAAAGCTGAAATAAATCAGACCCTAAATCATTCCAAGTTGACCTTGGAATTGACCCCTGCCTGTGTATTCAGGCAAAAAGAAGGCAGTAAACTTGGCAAAAGAGACTGTTACCTGATCAGACTTTAAGGACTTAGAATGGAGTCATTACGGGGATAATAAGAGCATAAGACCACCTTTGGGAAGAAGATTGAGATCTTCCATCACAGGCACGTAGATAATTTTCCTCTGCTGTGCCAGCATGAGAAAACCGTGTAAAGCCTTTCCTAAGCTGTTCTGCTTTACAGAATCCAAATTATTTCATATTCATGAAATTTAAACAGGAATCAGGAAATAAAGGACAGCGATGAAAAGCTGAAAACTGTGAAGGTCTCACAAAGCAATATATGAAAGCACCTGTGAACTATAATGCATTTATATATAATATAATACAGTGATTTATTGTATTAATAGTAAAATACAATTAATTATTTATTGTATTAAGAATGTGATATGACTAGGATGTTATTTATCTTGAGTTCATTAAATCTGTATTTATTAAAGATACTCTAATGTATTTTGCAAACTTGAAAATGAACACATTTTAAATGTTTTTATTTGAAAAAATAGTAAATTGTTGAGATAGCCTTCATAATATATCTTTCTGATATATTAAAACATTCAGTTACTGTAAGGCATTGTCTTTAAACAGTCTACTTAGAAAAGTAAAAGTAATAACCTATTCACTGTATTATGTAATGAGAACTGCAAACATTTCGGCCACATATACATTACGTAATATTTCTTCACAGTAATCAGTTAGTCAATCCAGCAAAATGAATTAAAAGGGACCCGCATCACGAGAAAATAGTCAGTGTTGTTATCTGTTTCAGATCCAAAGTTTCTTTCAGCTCATTATTTCCTAAATGCCAAGAACTTGTGAAATACCTAGGATGTGCTTTCTGAGGAAGATGTCAAACAAATATTTTGGTGCCTTACTTAATTGCATTTTATAATTGCTGAAGGTCATACCACATTTCAAGTGTCCTCATATATGGAAAACTGCTATTAGAAGTAAGGAGAAAAGATGAAGTTTTAAAATACCTGGGTCAGTAGTTGAAGAAAAATCTCTCTGAAATGGAAAAAAAAATTGAGATAACAAGTGTCAGAGTATCAAATTGACCTCAACACAAATTACACATCTTACCCATTGCCGAATTTACTAGTAATTAATGGATACAGACAATAGTAAGACCCATGCTTAGCATTGTTTCCTTTGAGACGTCTATTAGTACAATTTTCTGAAAGTCCCTTTATTCCACATTAGCACATGTTCTGGTTTGGATTTAGCATGCAGGGTTCTAAGCAATGCATGCATAATATTACTTGCACAGAGGGAACCATTTTAGCTCTGGAACCTCTCCAAATTATATCGTATTAATTATAAGCTTATATGGCAATCTCCATGCATCCATGAGCCCATAATTCTATCAATTTTAGGTTTATTTACAATAAGCTACCCAGACAGACCAGGCACATCCTGCTTACATTGCCAATCTAAGATTGGCAAAAGATCAAATTGTCAAATCATATTTACGTAAATTATAGATTGTACCCAGTACCAAATTTACTAGTGCTTGAAAGGACACAGGTGTTAGCAAAACACAGACCAAGCACTTTTCCCTTGGAGCAGTCCAAGATTGTCAACACAACTTTCGAAATTCCCTTCTCTCCCACATTAGGATGGAGTCTATTTCAGATTCAACATGTATAAGTTTTAAGCAACACATACAGAGAAATTTTGTCTTGGAATACCTCCAAAATTTATATCACAATCATTGCATGACTTACATAACATTCTCTAGCTCAGTCTTCCATGAATCTATTAATTCCACATTTATTTACAATAAGCAACCTAGGCAGACCAAGTACATCTTGGTAAAAGCATTTGCTAGATGAAGATTCTCCATTGCCTTTCTCCTAGTTCCTATCATCAGTGTGTTTAGCATCAACTCCATTGTTGGCATGTCCCTTTTTACAAATTCCCTTGTAAAAAGGGAATTTGACTAGATCATTTCCGTCACAAGGAAATAATGCAAAAAAAAATTATTTATGAATGATTTCATGGTCATTCAATTTTTGAATACAGATCCACCAAAAATAATAGAGTACTGAAGTAAACATTATGACACTTACAGCTTATGTAAATTCACCAGCATCTTAACCAGTTAATCTGTAAGCCTCTTTTAGAAAATCTGTGAGGAACGTAATTTTAGAGTACAGTGAGAAGGTGTTTAATTTTTATTAATTGGATAATAAGAAAGTTATCTTTCGTCTTTGTTAACCCAGTATGCTTGATGAGTAACTGCTATATCCCTGCAACAGAGATTGTTTTTACATAATCTGTTTCATCATTTGGAAGTACAGTGGTTCTGTCACTGAACCTGAACCAATACTCAGATTGGCAAATCTATTAGAGAAATGATGGTTGGGTTCTGGCAAGACTGGCCCAATAACTGATGAATAATTTCTTTAATTTTCTTTTAATTCTGTCTTTCCGGTGCTTTTAGTCCTGATTCTTGGAATAATCCAGTGATGATGACCCTCACCAAAAGCAGATCCTTTACTTCATCCTATGCTATTTCTGCAGCTAACCATGTAAAGGCTAAAAAGCAAAGTCGACCAGGTAAGTAACTTAACTGGAGAAGGGTTCATACTGTGAGTGTGGAGTCCTAGAGTAAACCAGACCTTCAGCGTTGAAATATTCTGAGGGTGCCCTATATTCAGATATGTTTGGTTTGTCTGTTCTAATAACCAATTAGTTATTTTTTAGAAGTCTCAATAACCAATTAGTTATTTAAATTTCCACCTTATGTGATGATACAGATTCCTTCAAAGTTGTTGTATCAGATTTCCTATCTTGAACTAATTAGATGCATAGGAAATCACTTTTACCATCAAGGATCATCTGTGGTAGCATCATCTCATAATAGAAATTCCAATTTTTTAGTGTCTGTTAAAATTATTTTTCAGGAGTATGATATATATGAATTCAAGGAAGTATTTTATTTACTACACATGAGCTATGATAAGGAATTTAGATATCAAAATTAAGAATAATAAAGCTTTAGATGGGAACATGAAATGATACCGGGGAAGACCACCTCATTTGTTCAGGGTCCTTGCTCACCCAAAACTGTAATAGGAGTTTTTGTCAGATTCCGTCTCTGAATTGCCTTTCCCCTAGAAGCCCAATTAAGAACCTGGGAGATTTCCTCTGACCTTTCCTTTTTGGAATCTAACTTCACGGTTTCACTTCTCAGTATTACAGAAAATATCAATGAGATTTTCAGTAACTTCCTGCTTAGTTTCTTAATCTTCTGCCTTTAGCAGTTTAAGAGTTCATCAAATGGTTAAAAGGAAAACTGCCCACTTCCCACTGAGATATGAAACATTCAAGTTCTGGCTTCCATGGCAACCCCAAACTCCAATTTTTATGTCACCAGCCTCATGACATTGCTAAAGGCTCTGCTGGCTTGCCTCCCAAATAGCTGCACCCCTCTGTCTGGATCCTTCACTTCTTACTCCATGCCAATAGTCAGTAAATCATGCTATGAAGGAAAGAACAATTTGCAGGATTTTGGCTCACCTTTCTGAGGTTCTCTTCTTTATGGGAACCTAGTCCCTCAGAATTGTGTGCTTTGCCTCGATAGCTTTTTTGTACCATTTTATTGGAATTACATCAGTAAAATAGACCATTAAGGTAATCTACTTTTCCAACAACTAATCTGGTCCTCTCTGCTCTTTAGAAATGTTCATTAAATTTTGTCACTTAGAAGTCATTATTGACCTGCTAATAAAATTGAGCTTTCATCAGGGCCAGGCAATGTAGGCTAATGTAGGCAAATACTTAAATTGAGATATTCCTAAAGGCAAATACGGATTTGCTCAGTAATAAGGAGAATCATCTGGGACTCCAGCAAGGTGGAGAAACTGCATTTGAGAATTCCACATTAAACCCAAGACTCTTAAAGGGGTGCTAAAGTGGTTTTAGGTATGTAGGACCCCTTGGCTCCCTACAAAAATATATATAGATACTTTTGGAAGGGGAGCATCACCAGTTAAGGGCCATGAGATTTTATCAGATCAGATTCAAACATGGAGCTTACAACCAGGATCACTAATTGCACAAAGAAATACCATGAGTTTGAGTTAACAGAAACAAAAATACAACTTTCTAGATCTGTAAAAGGGTTAAAATATTTAAATTAAAATTTAATTTAAAAATTTACGTATTTAAGGAAAAATAATAGCAATGAGAAAAGACATAACTGCAGAGCAGCTAAATGTAACTTTTGGAAATGTAGTCAAGGAAATATTAAATAGCATAGTAGACTACTGAAGAAAGAATTAGTAAACTGGGTAGAGAAAGATCGGAAGAAATTATCCAGAAAGCAACACAGATGAAGAATTGGAAAGTATAATAGATTTTAGGAGATATAGAAAAATGAGTCTAATGTACATGATATATGTAATCATAGTTTTAGTAGCAGATAGAAGACAAAAAATACTTAGGAGAAGCCTAGTAAATGGAAAGAAACTCACACGTAGATACAAAATAGTGAAACTACACAACACCAAAGATATACATAAACAAAAATCCTAAAGTCTACCGGAGAAAAGACAAATTTCCTTTTCAGAAAAGGCAGTCAGGCTGAGAGCAGAGTTGTCAGAAATACTGGGAGTCAGAACACAGCAGAATATTTCTTCAAATTTCTGAAAAAATATGGTAACCTACAATTTTGTGCCTGGCAGATGCATCTTACAAGAATAGGAGTGAACTAAAGACAATTTGAAAGAAGTCAAAACTTTACCACCTGCCAAATCTTTACTAAAGGAATTTATGATGAATATATTCTAGAAAGAATTTATGATGGATGTATTCTAGAAAGAAGAAGAAGAAGAGAAAGTTTGAGATCTAATGAAAATGTTAAACAAATCTGAAAACCATGGGTCAATCCAAACAAACATTAAATTCATAAATAATAGTATTTCCAGATTTGTGAATAGTTTTTATAAGATTGTTTAAGGACAGAACTAAAATTTCAGACAGTAATAATACGTAATTCAAGAGATGAAATATAAATTTAAGTGTTCTAAATCCATGTGTAGCTCAAAAAGGGGGTTCAGATGAGGAAACTGAGGGAAAAGAAGGTTAAGTAATTTGCTTTCTCTAGGTCATGCAATTAATCCTGAATACTTTCTTTTGTCCTAATGACTTCATACTAGAAAAAAATGAGGGTGACAAATTGTCATAATTTAAAACTAGGATATTTTGGGTTCTGTCCTTGGGTGGGTACAAGATAATGGAAGGGTTTCGTTTTCTCTCCCTGTTTCTTCGGTTAAGTAATAACATAAAAAATATTGAATAACCAACATGATAAGATCAAGAAGCTGAAAATTATGGTTAGGGCAGACCCTGGAAATATCAGATCAAGTGATGGAACAGCCTCATATTCCTGTGTCCTGATCCCCAGTTTGTATGACTGCACTCTAGAAGAAAGAGCAAAGGAGCAAAGTGTAAAAGGGAAGGAATGTCCACATAAGATACCACATGGGCAGGAATGGGTAGGAATGAGAGCCACAGGCATAGCAAGAGCCCCCTTCCATTCTTGCCATCAAGTGCATAAGGCATTTCTATCATGATCATTTTGGAGCGGATTTTGCATTGTGGCATCTTTAGACAGCTGTCACAGCACAGCTAAAAGTTTATAAAATAACCTATATCCCAGGCATGCTGAATCCAACTAATTAAATTCCTAAAGTTCAGCCAAAAGAGACAAACACATCTATCAAGAATCAGAGAGCTGAAAACAGATTACAACCCTCCCTAATCAGATGGGCCCTTCTGCTTTAAAATCCTTGCTTCCCTGTTTGGGTTGATGGAGCTAAGTGGTTGTGACATGTTTGATGCAGTTGACTGTGATGCATCCTGGTTTTCCATAAACTCCATGGAAAGAAGCTGGGAAGAGCCCCCTCGTGGCAAAGAGTGTAAGCAAATGGAATCAAATGAAATGTGAAGAGAGTCTGAGGAAACGTGTAACAGCAATAGGCAATGAGGCGGAGAGAAAGCGAGTATGAAGTAAGAAGAGGCATACAGAAAGATAAATACCCTGTTTCCAGAGAGGGCTAATGAAATCTGTTCTTTGCGCAAATCAAGTAAACAGCGTGTCCTCTAGTTCAGTCAATCAATGTTAATTTTAAATAGCTGAAACACAAATTATTATGCAGTTACTAATATAAAATAAATGAATGAAATCACATAGGACTCCTTTAATTAGAGCTTAAAAGCAGGAGATTCAAATATAATTTGTATTTTCAATTTTGCTCTTCTAGTATGAGTCACTGACATTGTGGAGCTACCATGATATTATTCTGCTTTAAAAATTCCTTGAATTTATCGTTACTGTATTTGCAGTAGTCCTTTCCCGGATTCATGTAAGTTTGGCTGCCGACTGCAGTGATAAGAGATATCTCTACACCTATAATCTAGACTCTGTTTTTCCTATACAAAATTTGAAAATATAGAGAACTTTAATTATGGTATTGTGATTCTTTTTCTTTGGCATTCTCTTTAGTGCAATTTCTGCTTTGGAAAAAATATTCGGGCTATCCATTTTCATCTGGGCATGGAAAAAAGAGATGTCTTTATCAGACAAGCTGGTTCCTTTTTTGTTCCATTAAAATTAAACTGAGAGAGTTTTATAGCACAAAACAGATGGATTCACTTAAATAATTCCCCTGCAGTATTGTTTATTTTCTCTCTTTGATTGCCCAAAATTCCTTGTGTCTTGACACACATTTTCTCATGCTCTCAGGAACAAGGAATTAAAGGCCGAATTACTCAAAGGAGTTGGCATTTTAGACTTTATTTTTAAAATTATATTTTTAATTTTTTGTTTTTAAATGTTTTGATTTTAAGTATTTCACATTAGGACAGTTTGAATCATTCAAAAATTTATATTTCATGAGCTATGTCTTCTTCCTGGAATCTGCTAAAATTACCCAAATATAAAGTGAAGATAAACATTAATATACTTGAGAGAATGCATGTTTATCGGAATCTCTTCACTCATGGGTGAGTGTGTAAATGTGTGAGTGTGCGATGTAAAATTAGATGAGATTTTCAAAGGTTTTAACGGTCATCCCTCTAACTTTAGACATGATTACATTGAAAGCATTTTAGAAAATTTTAAAGACTTCCAAAGGTTATTCCTCCCTATTCCTTAGACTGTCCTCTTTCTGTATCTGAAATAATTTATTTATAGTTTATCCTTTCTATAAAGAAAATTTGGTTATTATCTGCATTTATCTCCCTATCTTTTTGAAGACTGATACGGTCTTCAAAATATGCATGCACATCCTAATTCTTTCTGTTTTTAAACTTTAAGTAAACTAAGATAATGCACACTAGGAAAAATAGTAGTTTGGCTTTGGAAAAAAAAAGAGAACTTATACTTTTATAACTTTAGCTTCTCACCTGCAGAATAGAAATATCCCTGCTTCTCATGATTGTTGCCAAGAGTTACACTTTCTTTATATTTATTTATTTATGTATTTTTTGTGAGATGGATTCTTGCTCTGTCGCCCAGGCTGGGGTGCAGCAGTGGTGGGATCTCAGCTCACTGCCACCTCTGCCTCCTGGGTTCAAGCAATTCTCCAGCCTCAGCCTCCTGAGTAGTGGGATTACAGGCATGCACCACCACATCAGGCTAATTTTTGTATTTTTAGTAGAGATGGGGTTTCACCATCTTGGCCAGGCTGGTCTCGAATTCCTGACCTCAGGTGATCCGCCCTCCTCAGCCTCCCAAAGTGCTAGGATTATAGGCATGAGCCACCGCGCCTAGCCGAGTTATGCTTTTAAAAGTGTTCAAAATATGTAGACTAACACTGTAGAAGCAGAGCTTCTCTCTTACAGGTTTATTTTAAATTTCATCCTAGGCAGTAAATTTGATGTCTTAAAATCTGCTTGTTTGTTTAAATTTAGTTAATCCGTGAGTTCCAAGAACTCTAATGGTTGTGTGAATTTTAAAATGTGTGTTTGAGAGTGAATTGCATGTATCTGAAGCAATCAGCTGGCAGCTACTAAAACTTAGCAATGAAAAAATCACTTCTCATAAATTGCCTTCAGAAAAAACAGGGTGTCAAGACAGAAATGGACAATGTTCTCATGGGCTTTGAACTATTGTTCTGTTAAAAAAAAAAAAAAAACTGTGTAGAAAACTGTCCCAAAACTCACAGTTTACTATGAGAACAGCTAAGGAATTGCCTAACACAGTGTCTATCAGGAATCTCTTTTTCTTATGACACAGCAATTACTTTTAATTGCTGTTTTTGCAATTACTTTTCATTGCAAAAACCACAATTACTTTTGCACCAACCTAATAAAACTTTGCCCTGGCCCTACCCAACCCTATCCAGACTTGCCCAGCAACCTCTCTGACCACGTTCCCTGCCCCTCGTTTTCCTTTTTGCTAAGCTGCCAGCCACTGACCTCCTGACTGCTCCTCTGACATCCCCCAGGTATGTCCCTCTTTCCTGAACATGCTTTCCCCAGCTACTTCTCTAAATGTCTTCTGTATTTCATGAGGCCTCTATTCAAATTTTACCCACCCCCACCCTTTCCCAGCCAGAGAGGCCTTCTCAGTCCATCTTATCTAAAGAGCATTTCTGTTCTTCCCTGCCTTCTACTCTGTGCATTGTTTTCTTCCTATTACTTGAATTTAAGTTAATTTTCTTTTTTATTGACTTTAGTTTTTAGTTTCTGTCTCCCCTAAAAAAGTGGGAGCTCCATTAGAGCAGGGATTTTATTTTATAACCTACTCCATCCGTGGAGCAAGACTCACAATAACTACTTGTTGGATGAAGAAATCATTGAGATACTCAGTACAGATACCTCGGTAAACTTTCTACCACATCATACTAGGATTCAGCTCCTTAACGGCTACAGTGCCTTTCTAAGATTATCTGGAGTCCCTGTCTAAATCCAAAAAGTGGTCAAAATTAGACCAACCCTTTTTAACCTTTACATCAGAGCACCCATATATGTGTAATAGTATTTGTGAATATCGTAGCATTAGAGAAATGGGAAGGGATTTCAAGTTTGAAAACTAGACTTCCTTTATTTTATAAAATTATAATGAGAAAAACTAATTATGAGCTATTAGAGATAATATTAAAAATTGAGTTTTTTCTAGAGTTTCCAAATAAAATATTTCCTTTTTTAAAAATATTTTCAACCATTAAATAATTCACAGCAAACTTATAACCCACTTGCTGTGCAGAATCATACATTGACTGGGAAATTCTGAGTTAAAACCTTTGTGAACTTAATTTTTTGTTTTGTTTTTGGCTCAGGATACTATGTAATGTGAAGGTTTGTCGTTATCTTTGGAAAAATAAATGAGTCTTTTTAATAGACGTAGAAACCGAAATAAAAACCATCAGGCATGACGTAAGGAGCAATGCAAACGCTGCCTAATACGCCATGGGTTTTACTTGCCCCTTGGATAGTCTCTGATAGAGGTACTGGTTTATAAGCTGCATTTTACTAAGAGTAGCTGGGTTTACTCTATATTCTCCCATGTACTAGTACTGTGACCTTGGGAGGGTTTTTTAACCTCTCTGGGTCGAAGTGGTTTCGTTTGCTTAGTATAAAGGCTGGGAGGGGGTTGAGCTGCTGATTAGGAACTAACAATAGATATGTTGAGAAAGAACTAGAAGGGGTTGCTGCTCTTCACACTGAAGCAAGGGGAGAGTGAGATTTCTCATCTTTAACAACAACGACGACAAAAAGAAATAACAGTGCCAACAAGAAATTTAAAAGAAAATTACACACGAACACACAAAATCGTTCAACAAACTTAATATTCTTTTCAGTGGACCAGAAAACCTTTGGTATGACAACTCAAACTTTTGAGGAAGCTGGACCCTGGAAGCAAACTTTGCTGTAAGCCAGCTGCCAGCTAACCACACACATAATTTGATGATGTGAAGGTGGATGGCTGTAAATGTTCCTAAGTGGTGAGAAATAGACAACGACTTTTAATAATTTCATTTCATTTGCCCTACAGTACATTGTTCAGCCATAAAATCATGAAAACCAGTAAGCAGGTTGTTAGGCAGAAGTTATTTCTCTCCTTTTTTCCATTTTAAGTGCAGGCTGCCTTCTCTGTGTTTGGGAGAGAGTAACTTCAAAAGACATCGTCCTGGTCTTCCAACAGCCACGCTTTGAAATCTAAGCCAGTGTCCTGTAAAATTCTTACAATCTAGAGTAAATACAGACAGTTTGGCCCAAATACCCATACTTGAAATGGAAACTTTAGGCCTATTGTTTGCTCAGAAATGCATTATATTACATTTTAAAATGTTTTCTTCAAAAATTATTTTGATCAAAGCACTCTTTCACACCGAAAGGTCTTATTTCACTGAAACTGCGAATGGTTAAGAAGGTTAATTTCCTCTCAGTAATGCATCTTCTGTATTTACATATTTTAAGCATCTGATGCCTGCTGAACTCTGCCCCCAGATACTGGTTAATGTTTAAAACAATAGCAGATCCTGTTCCTGCTAAAACCTTCACAACCTAAGAGAAAGTAAACACATGAGAAAATTTTAACTATTATTTCCACGTCAGAATGACAAGAAGAAACAAAAATGGGAGGAGAAAATAATATCCTTCTATCCTGAAGTTACTCCACGACACCAGGGCTTTGGCTGTATGTGCCAACATTGCCACTATTTTTTTTATGATGATTCATTCCTCCCATTTAATGCTGTGGAGACACCCCAACCACGCTGGCTTCAGATGTTGGTATGTGGAGGAGGCCAGCCCGGTGACCTGAGCAGGCACGTGGTTGTTACTGAGTTTGTAAGAGTCCAGGTGAAGTTCAACAGTTGCAATTTTGCATTTTAAAGACATTTGTTTAGTTACTTAACTCTCATTCTTTCTCAGGTGCCCTCGCTAAAATTTCACCTCTTTCATCGCCCTGCTCCTCACCTCTCCAAGGGACTCCTGCCAGCAGCCTGGTCAGCAAAATTTCTGCAGTGCAGTTTCCAGAATCTGCTGACACAACTGCCAAACAAAGCCTAGGTTCTCACAGGGCCTTAACTTACACTCAGAGTGCCCCAGACCTATCCCCTCAAATCCTGACTCCACCTGTTATATGTAGCAGGTAAGGATTTTTTATGAACTGAAGTTTAATAATAAAACCGATGATAGTTTTCCCCTAGAAATACCTACCACCAGCCCACGCAGCTTGGGGTAGGTTTGCCAAAGTATTAGACAACCAAGTATAGGATAATGTGATTTGTGTTGAATAGGCTACAATAAAAACTTATGTTTTAGTAGTTTTCTATTAACGAAGTTTAGAATCCATGCAGTTCATACAGCCAATCTTTAGAGAGGATACAAAACTGTTAGCTGTATATGTTGCCTGTTTGCTGATGGGGAATATAGAAAGTATATAACTAAAAAATGATATCAAGTATTCTGTTGTAATTCTTCATTTTGTTGGAATGTTTGTACTTGTTCTCCAGGGAACGGGTTACATTGATATTAGGCATATTTAATCGTCAGTTTGCATTTCCCATTTTTGCAATTTTAAAATGTGTGAATAATACATTGCACAGGATGGCTGGACTCACATAGTTCTCTGAATGCAATTTAAGCAATTGTATGTGTTATTCTATCATGTTGAAACAAAATTACAAAGTGTTATCTATCACAGAGGTTAAGAAAAAAATGGCCTAGCATGGCTGGAGTAATTATTTTGCCAATGTTGTCACGAAGAAATAATTATCTCTTCTTACTGGTTAATGTATTTTTATTGTTCTTCAGTAACAGCTTGAATAATTTATCTTAAAGCATTATGGTATTTTTTAAGTAGAAAAACAGTTGAGTGTTTTTAACTATGAGAGTACCTTGAATAAAACAGTATTTCATTTCTGAGGTTGATGAGGATAACTATTTGAATAAATGAGTAACTTGTTGGTTTTCTAGTATCAAATATTACCTCATAGACTCAGATTTTTTCATTGTATTCAGCTTTAAGAAATAGCAACTTATATTAAGCCTCATAATTTTCATTTTCATATTTTTTACTCATAAGTTCTGTAAATTAAATGAATGTTATTTATAATTTTTATTTTTACCTCCTTTATCTTTACCGGCATTTTTACGTGAGAAATTATTTTCATTCGTTTGCCCAGAGCCAAAGTTATTCTACTATGCAAAAGTTATTCTGCTGCCCTCTATGAGTTTTTTAATAAAATAATTTCTGCAGGATATTAATCTCATCTCTTTTCCACAAAAGAGCAAGTTCTGTAGTAAAATATTCAGAAGATATATCATACATCCCTGTTAGAAATTCACAACACACATGGCTTTATTAAAACCTCTGAGAAGCTCTGTTAAAAGAATCCCTCTTTATTTATTTTTGTTGTTTCATTTAGTGTTTTCTGAATTTATTCGACCACAGAACCAATTTCTTTGGGTTAACACCCAAGAATTGCCCATGGATCTAATGTTTGGCAGAACACAATTAAGAAGCATTGTTTTATTGTATGCACCCTGAGCCAAGATGAAGCCCAGTGGAGTAATCTTCATCAAGGACATCTGGGTTCATTATTTTTAGGGAGAGTCTCCCACTGTGGGTTCCGGACTTTTGGGAAATAAGTCCCCTAAAGAAAGGAGAGAGATGTTCAGAAAAGCTATACCACTCACGCAGCTTTTTTCATCATAGTGTTTTTTTTTTTTTTTTTTGTATTCTTAGCAGGAAGAATGTAATGGGATTTGTATAAAAGGTTTCAGAGAAAAACAAGAGGATTTCGCTGTCTACTTGTTCAGTAATGTTTATAAATCCAGTAGTGTGTGTTTTATTTGTTTGGGCTTTATAAATCTGTAATTCAAACCAGGTTTTAATATTGCCTTAAAGGCAGCCACCCATGTAGGCACAGAGAGCTCCAGAAACACACAACTAATTGTTGTGGTTTCCCCTGCTGAACTTGAAGAGTTTGGCGTTGAATCCCAGTCTCTTGGCTGCTGTAATGTCTATGCAACAAGCTATTTTTCTGGCATGAGAGCTGGTATATTTGAAGTACTAATTTAAATGGTCCTTTTAGGTATTATTTTGCAATGAAAAAGTTTAAGGCTAATAAACTCGACTTCTCCTGAGCTTCGTCTGAGAATGTAAGCCTACCAATTGCATCTCCTTTCTTTTCCCTTTTTGTCCTATCATTTTCTTTTTATTCTCTAACCCAAACTGTCAGATTTAATAATTAGAAATATTTTACAGGTAACGTTTTTCTATTTACACTCAAGGGTTGAAAAGTAAAGTTACTTAGTATGCAGATACAGTCTACCTACCTCTTCTCTTAGTGCACACACGAGCATAATTCAGGAAAAAAAATGATGAGTTATTTAAGATATTAAACAATAAGCTATCACTGCTTTTTTCATTTTAGAGTGGGTAGTCTGTGGTTAAATAACAAACAAAAAAATCCTCTGAGACCCTTTGTAATATTAGTCAGAAGGAAAGAACCCAGCAGCAAATGCAGAATCAAAATCTAATCATGAAGTTTCTAAACAAGACAGAAGAGGGAAGAGCCAGTTTATGGCCTGTGCCAGGCCATTTGTGGGGTTACTGTTTAATTTTTAAAACAGTCAAACTTCATTCCTCCAACACCCTCTGTTAGAGGGCATTGCTCACCTCTCTTACCTTTGTTTTTCTTGGTGGTTTACGGTACTTCTAGGGCCTGTTTCTCTCAACCAGCATCCTATGTAGTCAGTCATCAAAATGCACCCCTCTTTTGTTCATTTCCTTAGGGCCTTAACACGTAACTGATCGATCTGAAAAAAAGAAGTCAATTTTTATTTTTTAGCAAAACATAAAATTCATATACTATCTTTCTATTTCAACCTATGCTGTCTTAAAGTTCTGTTTAGACATAAAAATATCATAACCCAATTAAATAAAATAAATCCAATAATGAGGCTTTTTTTTTTTTTTTTTGAGATGGAGTCTCGCTCTGTTACCCAGGCTGGAGTGCAGTGGTGCAATCTCCACTCACTGCAGCCTCCATCTCCCAGGTTCAAGCGATTCTCCTGCCTCAGACACCCCAAGTAGCTGGGATTACAGGCATCCACCACCCTGCCTGGCAATTTCTGTATTTTTAGTAGAGATGGGATTTCACCATGTTGGCCAGGCTGGTCTTGAACTCCTGACCTCAGGTGGTCCACCTGCCTTGGCCTCGCAAAGTGCTGGGATTACAGGCGTGAGCCCATAATGAGCTTTTAAGCAGCCTGGCCCATAATGAGGCTTTTAAGCAGGCACAAAGGTATTTATTGGGGAAGATAACTTTTGTCCAAATATAGGTCAACACCTGCAAAATGGCTACTATAAGTAGGTAGCAGCCTATACCGGTATTCTCTAAATAATCTAACACAATTTTACCATCACTTTCACCTCAAATATGATCTAGATAAAGGAGGAGGAGAATGAGAGTCAAATGAACTTTCTAATCCTTTGTATTGATTACTCTCACAAAAAAGAAAGTAGTACACTGCATATCAGCATTTATGTATGAAACAAAATGCATATTTTCACAAAACAAGTAAGCAGAAGGTAGAAATATTTGACTATTGTTGTTTATCTTAATGTATACATAGATGGTATGTGCCTATGACTTTTTGAAAACAGGAGGATATACCTATAACTCTTCCAATATTTTTTAGCTGTGGCAGACCATATTCCCAAGGGAATCCTGCTGATGAGCCCCTGGAGAGAAGTGGGGTAGCCACTCGGACACCAAGTAGAACAGGTAATTCATTGTTTTGGATTCTGTTGCCCAAAATGGAAATTGCCTTATTTTTGTTTTCCTGATCAAAACAGTGACCTACATTTCTGATATTTTGGGGGGCGCTGGGAGACGGGGTCTCATGATGTCGGCCAGGTCGGTCTCAAACTCCTGGCCTCAAGTGATCCTCCCGCCTCAGCCTCTTGAAGTACTAGGATTACAGGCATGAGCCACTGTGCCCAGCCTGATTTTTTAAATTATAGGTTTAAAAGGACAAGGGAGAAAATTAAAATCATCTGTACTCCTACTCTCTAGAGTTAATCATTGGTAAAGTTTGGGTGCAAAGCTTTCCAAAATTTTTTCATACATTTATACATGTGTATATTTTTAAAACACAAGAGGCCATTTTATATAATATATAGAACTATATAGAAATATTTTATCTTGCTACTTCTGACATTGGAAGTACTTTAAGTGGTTCCCAAAACATAGCAAATACTCAGTAAACTTCCTTCAGGCACCTTAGTCAGCTATGAGAAATGTCATAGTTGCTCAGAGAGCATAGACTTCAGACTCTGGGTGTTTACTGATTGGTCTTTTAGTTAGCACAGTTTACTGCTGACTGAAATGGCGACAGTGAAGAAGGACAGATAAGGAAGGAAGCCACAGGATTCCAAGAAATAGGATTGGATACATAGGATTGCCCATGCTCCCAAGCATATGCCATCACTCTGTGCTACACAGAGAACTTTATTCCTGGGTGTGTCAACTCAGTTTCTCCCACCTCACGTGCCCGTTCTAGAGTGTTTTAGCCACTCAGTGGTTTAATGTATAGGGAGAGAAATAGAGAAAAAAGAAACATAAAGCTGTAGGATTTGTTAAAGGTATGAACTGTTGATCTAAAAAATATTATTGAGGGGTTATTGAATGTCATGCGGATTACAGATTATAATTTCCATCTGTTTTACTTTGTTAAGAGATGTGTGATGTTCTCCACCCTATGATCCTATGTTCTTGGAGTGCTCAGGAAAGCAGTATTTCCCTAAACACTATATTTACCGTATGCATCTTAGCAAAATTTGCTTAAATGAGCCCCCTTTCCCCATTGTAGATCTTGTAATAAGTTGTTCTCTTTTAATTGTAGATGACACTGCTCAAGTTACCTCTGATTATGAAACCAATAACAACAGTGACAGCAGTGACATTGTACAGAATGAAGATGAAACAGAGTGCCTGAGAGAGCCTCTGAGGAAAGCATCGGCTTGCAGCACCTATGCTCCTGAGACCATGATGTTTCTGGTAGTCCCATATCACTTAACTCACTCATTTACTTGAGAGATCAGCTTCTGTTACAGATATTGGCTTAGAAATGAATCTTTGAGGCCGGGCAAGGTGGCTCACACCTGTACTCCCAACATTTTGGGACGACGAGGCGGGCAGATCACGAGGTCAGGAGTTCGAGACCAGCCTGACGAATATGGTGAAACCCCTATCTGTAATAAAAATCCAAAAAAATTACCCAGGCATAGCCGGGTGCAGTGGCTCATGCCTGTAATCCCAGCACTTTGGGAGGCCAAGGCGGGAGTATCACGAGGTCAGCGATGAGTTCAAGACCAGCCTGACCAACATGGTGAAACCCCGTCTCTACTAAAAATACCAAAATTAGTCGGGCGTGGTGGCACGTGCCTGTAATCCCAGCTACGCAGGAGGCTGAGGCAGTAGAATCGCTTGAACCCAGGAGGCGGAGTTTGCAGTGAGCCAAGATCGTGCCATTGCACTCCAGCCTGTGCAATAGAGGGAGACTCTGTCTCAAAAAAAAAAAAAAGAAAGAAATTACCCAGGCATGGTGGCAGGTGCCTGTAATCCCAGCTACCTGGGAGGCTGAGGGAGGAGAATCACTTGAACCCAGGAGACAGAGGTTGCAGTGAGCTGAGATCATGCCACTGCACACCAGCCTGGGCAACAGAGTGCCACTCTATCTCAAAAAAAAAAAAAAAAAGAAAGAAATTAATCTCTGAAACATGAGATTTACAGATGTATTTCATCCGGATTAAACATGTATTACAGCCCTTCCCATACATATCAATATATTTTTTCTCTTTCCAAGCATTATTGGTCTCTTAATGGTTCTATTATCTGGTGATTAGAGGCATAAGTATTTATAAAAGTTACACAATAATTGCAGATATTTATTAACCCAATCAAAAAGTAAATATAGGAAAATGTATTATTTCATTCCTTAAAACAATATTTTATAAAGAAAGAAAAGAAAGATGAAGGAAGGGAGGGAAGAAGATATTCATTGTCTTAGGGCATCTGCTGGTTTTCTCTAGTACCTCCTTGACTTAGAACATGAACCAATATTTGTTTTTCTTGTCATATTGTCAGGCATATATTGGCACTAGCCACCTATTAAAATATCCTTTAATGATTACTTACTTTGTGTATTTAAAAAGACCCATTTAAGGAGGATGGAAGCATATATTTGAGTCAGCTTCATTTTGGGGAGGTGGCAAGTGGTAGAAAACTGTTGACTCTCAAGTGATCATCAATGGCTGTTATTATCATTTTTCTTTTACTGTATTTACTGTTTGTATTTCTAAGTCAGAGAGATCGTCAGGTAAAATAATGTATATGTTTCCCTATCCTCAGTCTCTTTCTTCTTTTTTTTTTTTTTTTTTTTGGCAAATGTACTCTTAAGAACATCCTCATTTGGGACCAATTATAAAAAACCTTTACTTTTACGTAGTACATGTTTCTCAAGAAACAGTAGGTCACATGAAATAAATTAAAATCCCTAAAAAATATGGCAATTGCTATTCTATAGGATTAATGTCCATTTTAAAGCATTAATATAAACTTAATTAATAATAGTAGGAATGATCAGGTCCTCCTACTCATGGATTTCTTTTGAGAGCTTAATTTAAGGAGGGAACCCTCATCTCAGAAAAATTTACATGTCTATGTAGAGATATAAATTTACATGTAATTTCAGAATATTCTGAAGTCTTTAAAACTTTATTTAAGAACCTTGCAGTAGTCCCAAAGTAGTTACACTAACTTATAGAAGAAACATCCGTGTTTTTGCTGGAGTGTATATGGACCAGTGATAGGCAAGCACCTAATAGTGCAAAATTTATATCTGAAATGGCGTTTGTTCCTTTCCTTCTTACTTTGGGGTCAATGTCTCGTTCATGTTGACTTTTTTAAGCAAAGATCACTTATTCACCTTGGAGTTTTAAGTCATTTATTTCCGATAGCCACAGTTGTTATTGAATTTAGCAAAGCACAAATTGCCCTGTAGAAAAACTGCATGCTGTTTAAGTATTTTAATGTTAAACATTACAGGACAAACCAATTCTTGCTCCCGAACCTCTTGTCATGGATAACCTGGACTCAATTATGGAGCAGCTAAATACTTGGAATTTTCCAATTTTTGATTTAGTGGAAAATATAGGAAGAAAATGTGGCCGTATTCTTAGTCAGGTAAGAAATGCATTCATTCACACTAATTTAAATATAGGAAAAACAGTTCCTTTGTTGCTTAAAGCTCTGTAAATTCTTGACACTTGTGGATAGGTGTTATGTGGAGAAAGGAAGTTTTAGAACACAACATTCTGTAGATTCCTTGCTGTGTGTTAACAAAAGAAACTGGAACTTCAAGTGAGTCAAATGTCATATTCTACAATTAAATATGATATATTTTTAAAGACAAAGTAGGTGGGGATAGAGATATATAGACAAGGGACAAACGATCTAGAATTCATAGAATTAAGCAAAAGAAAATCTGACACAAGCCTCTAAAAGAAGAAAACTGCCTATTTAGAGATACTAATTTATTGTCTGTAATTATTTTTGATGACTTTTTAAAAACTTTTGAATATTACAGAGCTTAGGCCTTATCAAAGATAATACATTGTGCCAAAATGTGTTTCCTCCTAGTGTTATGAAAAACACATCACATAGAGTTATAGAATAATACTGTTGCTGCATAACCAGCCTTTGAGTATTGTTTTCTTTAGGCTACACTACTCTCAAGGCTTTTCACATAAATAATTACTTGTTTTGCTGAAGAAGAAAGAAAACATGTAGAAATTAAGAATTTGGAAATGTTTGTTTTAAACCACAAAACAAAATGATGGATTTGCTGTACTATGGAATAGCTATCGAAATACACACCCTTAATTAAATAAAGAGGATGGTGCGATAATATGTATCAGCTTATCTTCACATGTTTTAGGTGTATTCTTATAAATTTGAATAAGTATCACAGCAGAGATAGTAAGGACCATCAAACTTGTGAATATAAGACTTAGGTAAGAATTCAAGACCCAACCCAGATCTACTGGGGCCACTAACACTTCTCTGCAAAACAATCGAAGAGAAATCACTGAAATGCTGATTTCTATGCAGTGCATCAGAGATGAGCTTTCTTTGGACCACTCAACACATGTCTCAATGTGGAACTTCGTTTGGGGTGAGAATCCTAATCTGTGAAGATTGAAGGGAAAAGATAGCAGGCCTTTCTTCTAGTGTTTGATTCTACAAGCACATATGGCTGTCTAGTCTAGGGGTACACTAACATTATTGATGGAATATGAGACACAAAATTCTTAAAAAGTCTGTAAAATATTCAATTATTGCCTCTGCTAGACTCTATTCTGTCCATCACCATGTTGAGGAATATAATGGCAGCCCTTGCACTTTGCTAGGAGTTGAGAGTCCTGTTCCTCTTCCCTTCCTTTCTTCTTGGTGCTAAGCAATGTCTCTTACACTAGCTGATCTTCAGGACAGATTTAAGGGTAGCTGTTCAGTCCAATTCACCTTAGCCTCATACTTTAGGGATCCCCCTGGGAGATTGTGTATTTTCTTTCTGAAACCCATGGCAAACTGCAACTTTGAGGGAGTGATCTTTCCTGCAAATAAGCCTGTAACGGTGCCACAGGATGTGGCAATGAGTCAGGAAGCATTTTCTCTCTTGATTTTATTTTTTTACTAGGGAGTGTGTTCCCTGGTATAGAGAGACACATCTCATCTCATTTTATATTTGATGTATATCTCACAGACTCTCGAAAACTTAATCTTCATAGTAACTTTAGTGCAGGTTTTTTTTTTTAAATATGTATTTTATAGAAGAAGAAACTAAGGCTTAAAAGAGGCTATGCTACTCTTCTAAAGTCATACAGTAAATATTCAACCCAGGATTCCAAAGCGGATTTATCCATATCAGAAGCCCAGGGCTTTTACATTCATTCAATTGCTTCTCATATCTTCATAAAACACCTTGACTTATTATATCTTCAAGTTCTCCAAATGAGGATTCAGACCTAGTAGAAAAGTGGTTATGATAGCAGTCAGTTTTACAGCACAAATGACAGCATACAGAATTTCATTACAGGTACTAACCACTCCCTTGAAGTTCTGTGAGCTGGGAATGGGAGAAAACAATTTGACCAAAATTGCTACAAAATATTTTCTAAGAGTCATGGATACCAGTAGACAATAAAAAGATTAAGGATAATTAACAATTAGATCCATGCAAAATTCAATAATGTATCTTTTGTTCCAATCATGTTCCAAAAACAGAGTAATATATTGATATATGATCCTTATTAGTCACTGTTTACTTTCCCAATTTCCCAGACATTAAACTTTGAACAAATGTAGTTTCATATGACTTGCTAAGTAGAACTTTTTGGGATTTTTCCTTTTATTTGAGTTTATAAGAACAAAAATCATGAAATTTTCGTTATGGAAAATATGTATATATTTTTGCCATAGTAAGACTTTAGGACAGCTGAAATGAATTAATGTGAACATTCCAATAAATCACCTTTTGGCTGAGACTAAATGGAAAAAGTCTCATTTCAAAAGATTTTTAAGGAGACATGTGCAATGGAAATAAGTTCTCAGTTTCAATATACAGCCTGCCTTTTGATGACTATCATTTTAACCAACTTAAAAGGACACCCTTCAGATTTTGAAAAGGCATTTAATGTTTTCCGTTACTGATATTTACCTAGTTTCACCACTGTTCTCTTTATGTCTGACATACACATAGGGATGTTTCATAAGGCTTTGTCTTATCTTTTACAGGTATCTTACAGACTTTTTGAAGACATGGGCCTCTTTGAAGCTTTTAAAATTCCAATTAGGGAATTTATGAATTATTTTCATGCTTTGGAGATTGGATATAGGGATATTCCTTGTAAGTATATGTGATTTGTGAAATAATACTTTTAAAATATGTCGAATTTGCTGTGGGTAAATGGGATAGTGAATCATTAGCAGGTAGCACAGAATTACACATGGTAGACGCTCAATATGGAGACATCATATGGTGATTAGGAAATATCGCCTGTGTGTTAGAATCCTGGCCCCTTTACTTTTCAGCTGTGTGAGACCCTAGGGTTTACTTAAGGTCTACATGCCTCATTTCTTAGTCCATAAAATGAGGATTATAATACCTGCTTCATATGATTGTTAGGATCAAATAAGATTATAATTTTAAAGAGGTTATTTTAGTGCCTAGCACACAGTAAGTCTGACATAAGTCCACTTTAATATGGCTATTTTTTGGAAATAAATAAATACTAAATTTATTGCCCATTTAATAACCCATCCCTTTTATTGGGTGAATTCAACTTTTGTTGTGGCATCTGAAGAGTTAAGTCACTATATATGTTTTCTCCACGTAAGATAAAGTTGGCTGGCGTTTGGAGGGACAGGAGGATGATGGTCTGATGAATAAAATAGAAAAGACATCTGGAAGTGGTTATGGAAAAATGATAAGAAACACTTAAAAAATCAGGTAAATGGAAAGACCCAAGGAAAACACACAATCAAGTATTCAAGCTTTGAGTCTTGTGGGAATAAGTTTCCCATTTATAATAACAAGAAATCGGAACACAGAGGAGATGTTAAATTTTCATTATGTAGCATTTCAGGAATCATCGATTATAACACATAAGTAAAATGGTCCTATAGTGCTACGAAATATATGGTTTGGGAGACAGTGTCTATAGGTCGAAACAGGGAAATTGTGGAGATGTTCAAAAGTCATGTAACACATGAAGGAAATAAATATATAGAAAGAAAAATAATCAAACATAATATATTGATCGGAACATGTCTTGGAAATATGTTATTTAAATCATATTTTAGCTTTTAAGCTTTTAAAAGTTTTAAAAGCTTTTATATTTGCTTTTATGCACCTCAGACTTCAGAGTCCCATAACTTTTTCGTAATTGTAAAGAGCTGAAATTACATTAAAAAATAATTAATACTAATAAAACACAAGTATTTCCAGGAAGGGGTATCACATCAACTTAGGGATTTATTATGAGCATATTTATTGTTTTCAAAATCCCATCCACCTGCTACATTGGAATGAATATGCACAGCTGTTAGTGTATCATAGAAAAAGAGAATGAAAAACTGAATCTACAAATGAGATTTTCTGAAGAATATGGGACCAAAATACAGACAGAGTAAGGCAGTTGGAGTAGGGGAAAGAGGAGCTCAACAGTACCAGGGCCCCTGGGAACATCTGCCTGACAAATCCATGGAAGTTGGAAGAGAAACATGAAAAAAGGGGTAGTTGGAAAGGATCTCAAGATAAGCCTTGCTTTCTTAATACAGTTTTCCCAGGGCCCACCCTGGTTGGATGCCAGTGATTGACCTAAGTGTTCACGATTTATCGAAGGTCAAGGAGTTATATAAATAAACTTTTATAGAAAGGAAGCCACTAAAAACACTAAGGAACAGCTAATCACTAGACTGAATTTCCAAATTCATGTTATATTTTCAAATGTATTTTAATGATGTAATTAGCCATAGCAAAGTTCCACTGAGTTCAAATTGATACTAAACTCCATAGACATAACTACCAACTTTTTCACAGGTGGCATATCATTAAATCATAGTTGAAAGATGGCAAATGTTTAAGTACAAAAATAAGTTTTCAGATTCTAAGATTTATTATTCACTTTTATATTTTCTTATTACATTTTTATATGTTACAAGTAATAGATTTTTTTTACCCCTGAAATAGTGGGTTCTTTATTCCAGGTGAAAAGAACTTGTTGTAATAAACCTGCTTGTTCTATTAGAAGTCCCAGATACTCTCCATAAAGGGAATTTATTTACATCTTCTCATAGGAAAGCTCTAGCTTCATTTGTGATCACTTTTATCTAATAATATTTCATATGTGCTGAGATTGTAAATTAATATGAATATTTATTAAAAGCTTCACTTATCATTAGTTATAATCAGCACATACAAAAATTTGCTGTATACCTACTTATTTTAATATTTATTTTGGACTATATTTCTAATGGTCCTATCTAAATAAATCCTTAGTTGAAAAGAAGCATAAGAGGAACCAAAGTTAAAATGGGGTTGGATTAACTTTAATATGATAATGTGTGCAAATATTAGAAACTAAATTTCTTATTATATATAGTTCTAAGTGTACCTTTAACGGTTTTCAAGAAAAGAGGGTAAGTAGGAAAGCTTTTAAATTTGTAATTAGAATCCTTACAAAAATTGAAGAATCTAGATTTAAACAGAGAATTAAAGTAATTTCATGGTAGTAGCAATAGAAAGACAAGAAATATGGTCAACTCAATAATATAAATGTGATAAAAATGTATTTGTTCAATCAAACTTAGGATAAATTAATGTATGGTGAATACCCAATTGCATAAGGAGATAAATAATGTTTGGTGTCATTCATAGTCCCTTTCAGTTGGGCATTTTACTTAATAAAATTCCATTCATATTCATTCATCGATCCAGTTATTTTTGAAGGTAGTTTTTATTTTCAAAGAGTTTCCTCTCTAAAGCATATTCTCCCTAACACCTCTCATTCTGATTTAAGTTTGAGAAATGGGGAGAATGCCTCAGAAGTACCTGTGATCATGTAGCTATTTCATGGCAGCAATGAGAATAGTCCTGCTCAACCTATATTTAGTTCAGTTCAATTCAGCTGTACATGATGTGCCCACTGATTTTAAAGCTAGATATTGAAGTGACATGGTACATGCTAGAGGGGCAGAACTACCAGAGTATTAACTATATTCCAAAAGAAAAAAAATATTTAAAGTGTTACCTCTATTCTTTATTACTTCCACTTACCCTATGGTGCATAGGAGCATAGACAAAATTTTAAATACAAAATATATAAATTTGGATCTTAAAATCTGTGAATTTACATACAACTCCAACCCTCCATACCAGCTCACTTCAACTCTGTGCTTGAGGGAAAAGGAGAAAGTTGAGAAAACAAGTGTATCAAGACGGAAGAGGGAGATGGGCGGACTCTGGGAAAGAGGTAGGGTGTACCATGTGCTAGTGTATGCATGTGCGTCTATATGTTATTAAAGAGGGCGAGGGGGTTGCCACATGAGTGAAGGCGTCATCGAGAAGACTAGGGGTTTGTCCAAAATGCAGAGATGAAGGAAGAGGTGTGATGAGAATAAGGATAAAATAAGGATAGCTCTGATAGCATTTCTTATCCTTCTCAGTTGCCTACCCTGGCCAGAAGAAGAAGAGGAATCTTTGAGCATTTTTATGTATTACATAGAAACCTGTCCGTAACTTATATTGACCTTGCTAGCTTCTTTCCTGGGTGTCTTTGCTCCTGGGTTGGGTTACCAGAGAATTAATGACAAGAACAATGGAGATGCCAGCACTTGGCATAATACTGAGTACATGCTAAGTGAATATTTGATTAATAAACATGTCACTGACTGCTAACAGGACAGATGGTTTTCTATTCTTCATTCTAAGTGATTGATGACAGTGTTATTCTCCTAAATATACACACATATAACTAGATGTATATGTTTAAATAAGCAGCTGGATTTGGTTACCGATCTTTTTTTATTTAGTACTTTTAAACCTGTACTCGAAAGCAAAAGGAACATTTTTAAATATACATACTGTCTTTACCTAGTTTTTAAATCAAGATTGTACCAGCCTCATAAAATGAGTTTGGCAGCTTTTCTTCTTATATTTTCAGCACTAGATTATTTATTTAGGATTAATTGCTTGTTGAAAGTTTGTTTTTTGTTTTTTGTTTTTTTAAAATAAAACATTACCTATAAAGTTTTCTGGGCCTGGGCCTTGGGGTGGGGGACAGGGTGGATTAGAGCTCAAAAGGATTAGAGCTCAAAAGCTGCAAGTTCACCTGGAATAGATGTTATCAATTCCTTACCCCAAACAGGCTCTGCCAACACTGTGATACTGCCCCCCATCCACCTCTGTACTGCTATGCTCATGCACAGGTTTCTCTGACTTGCAACAATAATAGTAACTACTGGCATATAGTAATCTTCCCAGCTTGCAACAGGAGAAGATAATTTAAGAAGCTGGCTTCCAACATATCTCCCAAAAGTGGAACCCTACTCCCAGACTGCCATTTTCCTACCATAACAGGTCATTACTATCTTCTACCGATGGAGGCAGAAGATATTTTATTTTATTCTTACAAATCCAGCATTGATTCTGGGAGAAAGCTGGTGATCTATACTAGTTCTATCTTGTTCTACAGCAGCAATTTATTTTACATGAATAATGTTTACACAAATTACAAATTCACCATGTATCTGGCCCTTTAAAATATATTTCCTAATGTAATTGTCACAATTGTACCATGAATTTGGCAATATTATTCCCGTATTTTTAAGATAAAGAAATGAGACTTTTTACTCTGTCTTATTTTTAAGATAAGGAAATGGATTTTAAGTAACTCACCCAAGTTAGCATGGATAATATTATAGCAGAGGTAAAAGCACACCTGTCCCAAATCCAGAAAATTCTAGTATGATCAATTTCATAAATAGCCCAAGTGCAGACATAAAATATGATCGTAATTCTCTTGCCTGTGAATTATTTGTAAATGTAATGGGCTCATATCACTGGAGATGGGCTATACTCAGGGATATAGATGCCAATCTTAATAAAATTGTTCCTTCAAGTACCATATAATATTATTATTCATATTTACGATTAACACAGGTATACAAGTTTTGCTATTTTCTCCTCAGGAGGCTAGGATTTGAGCCTCCTCCTCCTCCTTCCCCCCTCCTCCCCTTCCTCCCCCCCTCCTCCTCCCCCTCCTTCCCCCTTCCTCTTCTTCCTTTTTTTTTTTTTTTTTTTTTTTTGGAGACAGTTTTACTCTTTCACCCAGGCTGGAGTGGTGCAATGGCACAGTCTCAGCTCACTGCAACCTCCACCTCCCGTGTTCAAGCGATTCTCCTGCCTCAGCCTCCCGAGTAGCTGGGATTACAGGTGCCCGCCACCACGCTCGGCTAATTTTTGAATTTTAGTATGGACGGGATTTCACCATGTTGGCCAGGTTGAACTTGAGCTCCTGACTTCAAATGATCCACTCACCTCGGCCTCCCAAAATGCTGGAATTATAGGCATGAGCCACTGCACCTGGCCGGAGTTGAGTTTCTTTAAGCTCTTCTGATGAGATCTTTTCAAACCCACATCCAGGCCTCTCCACTGAATTTCTAGGGTGTTTACCTAAGATTTAGCTGCATATTGTCACTTAAAGACTGATTCCTAATGGCTGCCAGAAATTTAACACCTACCCAGGTGCTACAATTGCCACATTGACCATAGGTTTCCTCTTTCTTCTCTGACTAGGGAATAGGTGTTTCTCTCATATTCTCATTGTCATTCTTGTTCTCTCCTGTTTCTCTCTTCTCCTTATTTTAAGTATTATGAAGAAATGTAATCTCTTATACTAGAGAAGGAAACAGTATCATGGTTGGTTAGCAGAAATACAATATATAAAGTATAGGTATTTACAATATGTAAGTACAATAGAATAAAGCATACTAATCAGTGAAGTATTATGAGGGGTCTGATAGACAAAAAACTTGGAAGAATTGCACAGAAAAGGAAGGTGAGCCAAGAGCACACTGGGCACGTGGTTATGGTTTGAAAGAAGTTGAACTGCACATGTGGAGTATGACCCCCTTCCCTTGATGATGGCATTATGACTAGTGAATCTGGTTTTCCTGTAGGTTTTAACTCTTCTAAATGGCTTAGCTTCCTACATTATTATACAAGAGGCTTTTCTTTTTCTTTTTAAGTATTTCTTAGAACTATATTCTGAAATTAGAATTTCTAGATCAGAGAATATAATTGATTGTGGCTTTGAATTTTGCTTGTGGATGAAATCTACATGTAAAAGATATGTTATTGCAGTGCTTTAAGATTGATACAGAAAAATGGTATTATGTTCTATTCCCAGATTATTTTTGAGTACCATCTATCAGAGATGAAATATTATGTCTCATCTAGTTGAAGTATGTCATAGCTATTACATTTATTCTCATTCTCTGCGTAGTTTTATGCAGGAGCATGAAAATAAGTACCAGAGTAAACATTACACTTTTTTCACACAGTATGTTTCCTATATACATAGTTTGTAGTCGACTATTGACACAGATTTTTCCACTTCAGATACCTGCATGCATAATAAATGTTACAAGTAAGGTTTTTTTTCTTGTTACGATGGATGCTATGGAGTTATGGAAGAGTAATCAAATAATATTTGTCCTAGAAAGTTTGGCCAACTTTCATGGAAATAGTAAAATGTTAGGACTAAACTGTTTGTCCAGTAGATGGCACTCTTAGTTCTTGGACCCCAAAGTTCATAAACTGATGACTGTTCCTGTTCACTGGTTACAGATCATAACAGAATCCATGCCACTGATGTTTTACATGCTGTTTGGTATCTTACTACACAGCCTATTCCAGGCCTCTCAACTGTGATTAATGATCATGGTTCAACCAGTGATTCAGGTACGTACGAAGTGAATCTGCACTGCCTTATGAAAGATGGGAACAAGGGTGTTTTTGTTTTTGTTTTTTTTCAAAAAGAAGTCAAGACAAATAATGTCAGTACTTTTATAAAAACTTCTTTGACTCTCATTTTCTCTTCTCAGATTCTGACAGTGGATTTACACATGGACATATGGGATATGTATTCTCAAAAACATATAATGTGACAGATGATAAATACGGATGTCTGTCTGGGAATATCCCTGCCTTGGAGTTGATGGCGCTGTATGTGGCTGCAGCCATGCACGATTATGATCATCCAGGAAGGACTAACGCTTTCCTGGTTGCAACTAGTGCTCCTCAGGTAAATCTTTAGATTTTGGTTAGGAGAACTAATTTAAAGATTTCTCAAGAAAGTGAAGTTAAGTGTGATTTATAATAGGCACCAAGTTAATATAAGCCAAACTATACATAGTCTTAGGTTAAAATTCTCAGAGACCGTGCTAATTCTGAAAAGAAGCCATGGATTCTTCCAAGATTCTAATAGCAGGTATACAACTTTATTATCCATGGGAATCATTTCTCAGTTTTCTTCTTAGGAAGAAAACCTACTTGAATTCTTGTTAATGGACCTCTTTAACAAACAAAAGGCAACCTATACAAAAGCCCCTTTCTGAAAAGATTAGAGAACCAAGCATTTCTTGGACTTTTAAGAATGTAAGGTTTCTTTGTATATAAATACCATTCCTTTGAAATATATTCAATATAACAATTATGATTCTTATGACATTATCTATAGGTTGGTAGGATTTTAATATCAATTCATTTCATTGGAGGATTTTTTTTTTTTTGCCTAAACATAGATTCCAAAAACAGTGAATAAATTTAAAGTTCATCTTGGTGTATAATTCTAAGTAAAAAATTCATCACTAAGTATGTAGACATACCCATTTATACAATCAAATTTAGCCCCTCATTTATTTAATTAGCTGAACCCAAGTTGCTAAATATTCTGAGATCCTCTGTTCTTCTACAAGATCTAGAGGCCAATTTCATTCAATATTGACTTTTCTGTTTTCTTCTTTGCCTCTTCTATCCCACTGCTGTTCATTTCCACAGGTTATCTTATAGGCTATTCTATAGTTTTTCTTGAATCTATATACAATAAAAATTATCTGATAATTTTTTCTTGACTATCTACCTTCTTTCCACTTGTCTTTCATACACCAGAATTATTTTTTCTAAATATAGGCAAAAATCCACTGGCCAGGATAATTTACCATTCAGATTATTTTACACGTCTACATTTTTATATACCTCTATGTTAATATTCTGTGCTTAGTGTTTTCTTTTTGTCCTATGTCTTTTTATTTCTCCATAGGCTATCTTGCACACTAGTGTTCAGGCATTTTGTAGGCAGCTTCCCTTTTTTAAAAAAAATTCTCTAATAAAACTTCTCTCTGCATTATTAGAGAATTTCAAACAAGTAAATGTCATTTTATGTCTCCGAATACTAGATAAAAGGTGATATTTCCTGTGGAGTGGAGTGAGAATGTTTTAAGTCATGGACATTTTGGGTATTCCATTCATCTTTAATAGCTGTATGTGTTTAAGAGGAGGTAATGCTTATGCCAGATAGAGAAAGTAACCTAGTTACCTCTTGAGGTATTGTGGCATTGGTATAATTATATATTATATTTATATTTACATATATATGTAAATATAATTTTTTTCTTTTTTCTTTCTCCCTCCTCTTTTCTATTTGTATATAATTTTTATGTTTAAATTCCTGTACCCTACAAAGAAATCTAAAGAAAAAATCTTTTAAAAATTATCTATTAAGATAGGCGAGTGCCCCCTCAAAAGAGTTTGGACTAAGTTTTCAAGGAAAGGAATTTATCTTACAAAAAGGGGAAATTTAACCAAGAAAAATAATAGAGTCATTGTACAGTAATAAGTGATTCTTAATAAGCAGGAGTCACGTGATTACATTTCTTTGTTGTATGAATAAAAAGCAATTTCAAAAGCATTGCATATTCTCATGATTTTTGTGATTGTTTTCTTAAAAAGTTGAACTCTTAACTGTCTTATTTGCCTAGGCGGTGCTATATAATGATCGTTCAGTTTTGGAGAATCATCACGCAGCTGCTGCATGGAATCTTTTCATGTCCCGGCCAGAGTATAACTTCTTAGTTAACCTTGACCATGTGGAATTTAAGCATTTCCGTTTCCTTGTCATTGAAGCAATTTTGGCCACTGACCTGAAGAAACACTTTGACTTCGTAGCCAAATTTAATGGCAAGGTAAATAGAGCTGTACCCAGTTTACATTTTTTTTTTTTTTTTTTTTTTTTGAGACAGAGTCTTGCTCTGTCGCCCAGACTGGAGTGCAGTGGCACGATCTTGGCTCACTGCAGCCTCCGCCTCCTGGGTTCAAGTGATTCTCCTGCCTCAACCTCCCGAGTAGCTGGGATTACAGGCTCATGCCACCACGCCTGGCTAATTTTTGTATTTTTTTTTTTTAGTAGAGATGGAGTTTCACCATGTTGGCCAGGCTGCTCTCAAACTCCTGACCTCATTATCCACCCACCTCGGCCTCCCAAAGTGCTGGGATTACAGGTGTGAGGCACCGTGCCCGGCTGCATCAGTCTTCATTTTATAGACACATTGAAAGATATCATGGAAGCAAACTGTTGAACAAAACGTGTTACTATGAACTCCCATATTTGAAATGTGAAAATGGAATACAATAAAATGTTTAACCAGAAGCAGAAATATAGGTATTGATCTGAATCTAGATGCCCAAGAAGCTGAGATGCTGTCTCTATAGATTCTACTTTGTGCTACAGAGGAATAACACATTCTGTCATTGTGGTTTTTGTTTGATTTAATTTGTTTTCATCTCTATGGTATATTTGTATAAATTATCTGGCAGCAGTACAGATCAAAAACTTGAAGCAGAATTTTATACTTCAAAAGTAAATGCCCAAATATTAAGTTATGACAATTTTATATGAACTGTAACTATATTATTTTAATAGTAATTGATAATAAGGCCAACACAATGGCTCACGCCTGTAATCTCAACACTTTGGGAGGCCGAGGTGGGTGGATCACTTGAGGCCAGGAGTTCGAGACCAGTCTGGCTAATATGGCGAAACACCATCCCTACTAAAAATACAAAAATTGGCCAGGTGTGGTGGCGCACCCCTGTAGTCCTACCTACTTGGGGGGGCTGAGGCAGGAAGATTGCTTGAACCCGGGAGGTGGAGGTTGCACTGAGCCAAGACTGGACCATGACACTCCAGCCTGAGAGAGAGGGCAAGACTCTGTCTCAAAAAAAGAAAAGAGAAGTAATTGATTATATATGCCAATTTTAAAAAGCATTTGTTGCTAATTCAATAATTAATGATTTTTAAAATTTTCATTTTTGTAGGTACATGGTAGGTATATATATTTATGGGTTACATTAATAAATTCATATAATGTGTAATAATCACAACAGAGTAAATGGGGTATCTGTCACCTCAAACATTTATCCATTGTGTTACAAACAATCCAGTTATACTCTTTTAGTTATTTTAAAATGTATAATTAAATTATTTTTGACTACACTCACCCTGTCACCCATTATTATAATTTTATCCATAATTCGTTATTTTACTTTTTTCGTGAACTATTTTTACCATTAATTTACACAGCCAATAACATTTTTAAGTAGCTAGAGGTTCCCAATTATTTGGTATTATGATCCCTGTATAATATGAAGACAATAAATGTTCTATTGTTTTTCTCTTCTCTTCAACTTTTGTTTTTATCAAAGCAAAACATATATTAACTTTATCTCTCAAATAGGTAAATGATGATGTTGGAATAGATTGGACCAATGAAAATGATCGTCTACTGGTTTGTCAAATGTGTATAAAGTTGGCTGATATCAATGGTCCAGCTAAATGTAAAGAACTCCATCTTCAGTGGACAGATGGTATTGTCAATGAATTTTACGAACAGGTAACTGACAACTGTTTAATACAGCTTAATCTGTACTTACAGGTTGCTCATGAATTGCTCAAAGCTTCTAACAGCTATGAAAGTATGATCACTCTATTTTATATTCATACTTTTGTCAGAAAGTGCACTGGTCAATTTTGATCAGGAGACAAAAAGTGACGTGTAAAAATTGGACTAAAATATAATCATAGAACTCTATGATAAAAGTTATTTGCAAGCATTTGGGGGGAAGAAGATATTGAGATAGTGGAAGTCAGACATTAGGAAGATCCTTGAAATACTGTTTTTTTATAGATTTATTTATTATCATAGAAGGTAGTTTAAATGTATATGGAGTAGCTTGTATGTATATGGTAGTTTAAATGTATATGCATCTCACATTAATTTCACTTACTTTCCTAAAAAATTTATTTATTATCATAGAAGGTAGTTTAAATGTACATGGAATAGTTTATATGTATATGTATATGGTAGTTTGAATGTATCTGTATATTAGATTAACTTCACTTTTGTAAAAAAATTAAGAGCATTATGTGAAAAAGCTAAAAAGAAATAGACATTTCATTTGACATGATAACTAAGAGTTAACAGACTACTCAGAAAGCTACCACAATTACATAAGCCGGGGGTGATCCTCCTGACATTACCCTACACCCATCAGAATGCACTTGAACCTTCCTGTTTGGCACTGTGAACCACTCTTAAAAAGAATGTGGAGGTGAAGGAGCATGCATAAAGGACAGGAATAAGTGACAGAAAAGCATGTGGAAAAAAATGAAGATATTTACTCTTGGGGAAATATAACTGTCTTCAGATATTTAAAGGAGTGACATACTAATTTAGAAGTCGGTTAATCAACATTGCTGTGGAGATTAAAGAAGATAAATTATGTAACTTACTTAGCACAGGATCTGATTCATAAAAAAAGTTAGATCCCTCCCTACTGCCCTAAAAAAGGTATGAATATACCAGTCTATAGAAGTTATTGGGAGGTAGAGTTCAGGTCAATGTCAGAAAGAAATTTGTATTGCTAAAGGTATCCAAAAAATAGGCTGAGACACCTTATTAATGGTAATAAATTGACTGTCATTGGACATATTTAAACAGAGATTAGAATGAAATTTTATGGTTACTATAGGTAGGATTCATATATAGAATGAAAGGTTTGTGTTTTTTTATTTTATTATACTTTAAGTTTTAGGGTACATGTGCACAACGTGCAGGTTTGTTACATATATATACATGTGCCCTGTTGGTGTGCTGCGCCCATTAACTCATCATTTAGCATTAGATATATCTCCTAATGCTATCCCTCCCTCCTCCCCCCACCCCACAACAGTCCCCGGTGTGTGATGTTCCCCTTCCTGTGTCCGTGTGTTCTCATTGTTCAGTTCCCACCTATGAGTGAGAACATGCGGTGTTTGCTTTTTTGTCCTTGCGATAGTTTGCTGAGAATGATGGTTTCCAGTTTCATCCATGTCCCTACAAAGGACATGAACTCATCCTTTTTTATGGCTGCATAGTATTCCATGGTGTATATGTGCCACATTTTCTTAATCCAGTCTATCATTCTTGGACATTTGTGTTGGTTCCAAGTCTTTGCTATTGTGAATAGTGCCTCAATAAACATACACGTGCATGTGTCTTTATAGCAGCATGATTTGTAGTCCTTTGGGTATATACCCAGTAATGGGATGGCTGGGTCAAATGGTATTACTAGTTCTAGGTCCCTGAGGAATAGCCACACTGACTTCCACAATTGTTGAACTAGTTTACAGTCCCACCAACAGTGTAAAAGTGTTCCTATTTCTCCACATCCTCTCCAGCACCTGTTGTTTCCTGACTTTTTAATGATCGCCATTGTAACTGGTGTGAGATGGTATCTCGTTGTGGTTTTGATTTGCATTTCACTGATGGCCAGTGATGATGAGCATTTTTTCATGTGTCTTTTGGCTGCATAAATGTCTTCTTTTGAGAAGTGTCTGTTCATATCCTTTGCCCACTTTTTGATGGGGTTGTTTGTTTTTTTCTTGTAAATTTGTTTGAGTTCATTGTAGATTCTGGATATTAGCCCTTTGTCAGATGAGTAGGTTGCAAAAATTTTCTCCTAAAACCATAAAAACCCTAGAAGAAAACCTAGGCAATACCATTCAGGACATAGGCATAGGCAAGGACTTCATGTCTAAAACACCAAAAGCAATGGCAACAAAAGCCAAAATTGACAAATGGGATCTCATCAAACTAAAGAGCTTCTGCACAGCAAAAGAAACTACCATCAGAGTGAACAGGCAACCTACAGAATGGGAGAAAGTTAAAACATCATGAAATCATGTATTGCCTTTCCTAAGAATGGGATTAATTCATAATTCTCGAAATATGGAAATGCAGAAAAATGTAAATTAAAGGGAAAATTCATGTATAATAATACCACTTCTTAGGCATAATTGTTGCTGATATTTTGGGATATTTCCTTTATTAATTTTGCTAGATAACTGCTGGTTAAAAATCTCCCTTTTTTCCTCAGAAACATTTGAAGCACTTCAAAATAAAACATTTGTACAGTAATATTATTAAACATATAGATAAATAAGAATATCAGAAACCACACAATCACAGGAGATATATTAAAATTCAAACAAAATCTGAGATAAGGTAACCCCTTGAATTGAGCAATAAATTCTTTAAAGCTTTCTGGAAGCCAAAGCAAAAAAAGGAAAATAGGCTACATTTATATATTTTTAAAAAAATTGTTCTCACTATTGCATTTTTTTTTTTTTGAGATGGAGTCTCACTCTGTCACCCTGGAGTGCAGTGGCACGATCTCAGCTCACCGCAACCTCCGCCTCCTGGGTTCAAGTTATTCTCCTGCCTCAGCCTCCCAAGTAGCTGGGATTACAGGCACCTGCCACTACACCCAGCTAATTTTTTGTATTTTTAATAGAGACGGAGTTTCACCATGTTGGCCAGGCTGGTCTCGATTTGCCCACTTTGGCCTCCCAAAGTGCTTGGGATTACAGGCGTGAGCCACCACGCCCAGCCTCACCATTGCATTTTCGTGCATTTATATTCTCATATAAAAGACGCTGACTTGTGTGATTAAAATATCATCTACTTATACATTAGAATTTAGACTTTCTGTATTTCTCCTTGATAAAAAGCAAAAACCTCAAGTTCACAAAAGTACTAATTAGCAACAGTGTTTCTATAGGAACCTTAGCACTTGAGGTAGGATCCTTTAGCTGTCAAGTAAAGAAGTTTGTGCATTAATGCCTGGGGTTTTACATATTTACAAATTTCAGATGCCAGGTGAATGTTGACTTCACTTGTATTTTATTTCCAGGGTGATGAAGAGGCCAGCCTTGGATTACCCATAAGCCCCTTCATGGATCGTTCTGCTCCTCAGCTGGCCAACCTTCAGGAATCCTTCATCTCTCACATTGTGGGGCCTCTGTGCAACTCCTATGATTCAGCAGGACTAATGCCAGGAAAATGGGTGGAAGACAGCGATGAGTCAGGAGATACTGATGACCCAGAAGAAGAGGAGGAAGAAGCAGCAGCACCAAATGAAGAGGAAACCTGTGAAAATAATGAATCTCCAAGTAAGTTCTAAAACCTAGTTCTAATGTGTTTTCCCTGGGATTGCTTTCTTACTTTAGATGGATTTTATGCTTCTCATGAAATACACAATACTTCAAGTCTAAACATCATTTGCAGAGTTTGACTACAGATAGCTCCCTTCCCCAATATCATAATAATAGAAATTCCAGACTATGGAATCTATAATAATAACACATATGATACAAAGATATCTTCTCCGTCATGAAGTTAGAAAAAAATAATAATAAGGAGTTGAAGCCTATTCTTCAGTGTATCTGGGGTTTTTGTTTGTTTGTTTGTTTTTTGTTTTGTTTTTTTTGAGGCGGAGTCTTGCTCTGTCACCCAGGCTGGAGTGCAGTGGCGCGATCTCAGCTCACTGCAAACTCCGCCTCCCAGGTTCATGCCATTCTCCTGCCTCAACCTCCTGAGTAGCTGGGACTACAGGTGCGCAACACTACACCCGGCTATTTTTTTTTTTTTTGTATTTTGAGTAGAGACGGGGTTTCACCATGTTAGCCAGGATGGTCTCGATCTCCTGACCTTGTGATCTGCCTGCCTCGACCTCCCAAAGTGCTGGGATTACAGGCGTGAGCCACTGCGCCCAGCTGCTTCAGGTTATGTTAGCGATTTAAAAGTGAAAGAATTTCAGTTACCATAAAGACCAATCATAGGTTTTTATTGGCTTGGTTAGGGGAACTCCATGTGAATAGATAGGAGGTAGTATTGATTTGTTCATTCAACAGACATTTATTGAGCATCTGCTCTGTGCCAGGCATCCTTCCAGGTACTAAAGACAGAGTTGTGAGGAAAAAAAGACAAAAAAAAAAAAAAATCCTTGCCATTATAGAAGTACATTCTAGTGGGATCAGTAGACAATAAGCAAAACAAGTGAGTATATCTATAGTATGTTAGATACAGTATTATTTACTGTAGTGATAAATACTGAGAAATATGGGCATAAAAATAAAAGGAGGGAGATATGAAATATTATAGAGATAGGTTAAAATTTTAGGTAAGATATCCAGGGATAGGAAAGATGTAAAGCAGGGAAAGATTTGTAAAAAGAAAAAGAAAAGACCTGCAAGAAGCAAGGGAGTGCTCCCTGGGGCTGTATGTGGAAAGTGGATTCCAAAGAGAGGAGAAAGCAACCTGTGCAAAGGTCCGGGGATGTACACTGGGTGGGGTGTTCAGGGAGCAGCAGGAGAACTGGGATAGCTGGAGCAGCAAGACAGAGGCAGCCGGGAACGAACTGTCCAAGGGAGAGAATACAGTCATGGGTTCTTAGTTTCTGTTTCTGGTTGGGCCAGTAAAGCCCCTTCCTCATCCCACTGTTCTGCTTATCACTAGAGACAGAAACTAAAAACCATGGTTTCAGGTGCTAAAAGCCTAAAACAAAACAAAACAGAAGAACAGCAACAACAAATAAGTCAGCCTGGACAAGCTTGGAAGGTGGGACTCTATAGGTCACTGTAAGGGTTGTGGCTTTTACTCTGAGTAAGATGGGAAATGGTCAGTGGTTTTGAATGGAAGAGTTAGTAGACTCAACTTTCATTTTAACTGGACTGCTTCAGCTGCTCTATTGAGAATATGCTTGGGGTTGAGAAGGGAGCAAGGATAGACATAGGGCGATCAGTTAGGAGACCATTGAAATTATCCAAGTGAGAGATGACTGTGACTTTGAACCAGGGCAGTAGCAACAGTGACAGTGACAACCTATCACATGTGACAATTGGCTGGAGGGCATCATGTGGCCAATCTAACCTATTTAGCTTAATTGACTATAAAATCATTTTTATTTATGCCTCTAAAGCTACTCTCCTATTTATCCTGTCATGAAACAAATAGTGACTAATAGCATAATTAGTAAAAATCCATGACCCTTGCAATGACATTGCACAAACACTGCTCCTAAGAACATAGTATGTGATTTCTGTCTACCTTTACAGATAAAGTACAATCTTAATATTCTCAAGGTTCTTACCAAAAATACAACCAATGAAAGACATTCTGATCATTTCGTGCCTATTTTTATCACAGTCAGGATAATGCACAACTTGGCTCATTCCAACCATCTTGTAAGGAGATTAACCTTCTACTGATCCATTTTGCTCTCATATAAGCACCTGGTTGTAGGCACACATAAGCAAACATAAAGAAGTCCTTATCAATTATGAACTTATGAAGTAAAATTTTGCAAATTGAGTTTTAGATCAGATCTGGCCTGTTAATTACTTTTTGTAGAATGGGGAAAAATTAAAGTTGTTTTTCTTCAATATGCTACTGTCAAAGTAATTATATTTCATTTATCTGATGCAAATAAAAAGACTTCCATTAGAAAATTTGTACTAATCTTGAGATTCAGAGCTAGAAGCCAAGACTTGGAATTCATGGGTTATTCATTCATTTTTTTCACTTAATAAACATGTATTAGTTTTCTCTTTTTGTTTGTTTTCATTTCAAAGAGCCAGGTAGTTTGCTGTCTTACTAAGAATAAGACAGTTTTTCCACTGAATGAAGGTATTGTCAGCTTAGCCTCTGGAAAAGCTTTGTTCCCAGGGGCCCTGACTTACTGCTCTTTGAACTCAAACACATGGAAAATACAGACGCAGAGATGCAGGCGTTGGGAATTGAAGGACCCAGGCCAGGAGATTTAACAGGCTCAACTTGTCAACCTAGCCTTTAGCAGCAAATGCTACAACCACATATTCCACTTCTTTCTGTTCTGTAGGGTTGGGTTGTCATACCTTCCCGTTTTTATCAAGTTCACTAAAGCAGGAATGAGAGACTTTTTGGGTTCTGTTTGCTCATGCCTTCCAAAAGTTAACTGACCACATTATATTACAATTTAAAAATATCCCATCCACAATGATTTGATACTGTAGCTTTGGAAATATTATCTTTAAAGTATTTCTTTACAACCAAGAAAATGATAAATATGGAGCAACATTAGTATTTACCAAATATTGGCCACATAGAGTAACAGAATTTTAGAAATGAAGGGGGAATCAATGCTTATCAGTTAGCTGCCTCACTTTACAAATATTAAACTAAGGCTCAGAAATTTAAATGACATTGCAAGGTTGTAGAACCAGAAAGGGAACCTAGGTCTCTTAATTTTTAACTTCAATGCTTTTGGCTCTTAGTAATGTTAATATCAGAATTCATATTGGCTAAAATGGTTACCTTGACTTTGCCTAATACTTAGGTTTCAGAAAAAAATAAATATCCACAGATAACTTCTATAGTTTGTAAAACTTGGAGATGTCCCAGGAAACAGAATAAAATGTTTCAATATGGTATCCTAGGAAAAGAAGGTTTTTATCCCACCTTATAATTAAATCTGAAAGATTCCTACGGTGAACTAAGAGGTTTCTAATGAAGTACTAAGCTGCATTTAGAATTGGAGCAATGAAAGGCTCTTTGTTCTCCTTTCAAAAGGTTCCAGTACAGAACAATTTGGCTCCCAATACAGGCGTGTTTTAGACCACCTGCAGGCTCTAATCTACGCAAATTTATTTGGTACAAACTTTCTTCTACGTCACCTTCTTATTCAGTATAATTCCAGAGAGGTTTATTGCTAACATTTAACAGTATTAATAAGAGAACAGTTGCTCTCATGGGGACTGCCCTGGAAGGAAAAAAGAGGAAAATTGAGCTTTTGTTAGCTTCTTCCCTATGAAGGCACTGCCATCAATGTGTATAACTTTAAGATGAAATGATCACCTTAAACTGAAGAGTGTTTGCTACAACTGTGATTCAAACCTGTCCTTCAGACAGGGGTCCTCTCTAACTCTCTTGATTCAAAGGATTAGCTTAAAAAGTATATTAACATTTAAACATTTCTCAACAGAATTTGATTTATAACAAAAACGAAGTAGAAATAGACAAGTAGAGATAGAAGAGTAATTTTTAATTTGCTTTAAAAAATCTGATGTATTAATGTATTTTATTGACTTTCATAGAAAGAATTCAAATTTACTTAAATTTCAATTGTATCTACTGCCCTTGTTAGGAGGCTTTCAAATGGAAGAATTGATATAAGGGGTCTTGGCCTGTGCCCCATACACTTTTGCCTATGTCCCAGTTCTTCAAACTTTGCTTGGAATACTGCTAGCTCCTTTTCACCCAGTGTTATTTAATTCTCATTACTTACATCCAGCCCAGGTATAAGGTCCTTTAAAAAAAAATTCTACCCAATTTTCCACAGTTTGTGTCATTTGTGTTGCCATGGTTTGATGTATCAAAGAGAAATTGCACCAGACATTTGTTTAAAATGGCTACGAAGGCGTTATTCAAGACTATTGTAATAGGGGAGACAGATTGAACTCTGTTGAAGCAAAAGGTGGGAGAATTGTTCAATGCTGCTGTGAGCTATTGAAAAGGTGCTGGAGGATGTTATGGGAGCATTGGCTAGTATGATTAAGCCACCTGTTAATTGGTACTTACTAAAGTTAGGCTCCTACCTCCCAACAGAGACTAGGAGATAGGCCTGCCTGCTGGCCTACCTTTCTTCTTTCCTTCCATCCTTCCTTCCTTCATTTAAATCTTTTTTAAATTTTAAAATTTAAATTTTATTTTGTACGACTGTAAAGCTAATTAGAGGCTGGGAGAAGATTTATCTATATTCCAGAGGGGCAAAGAAAGAATTTGCTATTACAGGTTTTCTAAAGTAAATGTTCTAACAAGAGGGAGGTCAGGAGCCTATAGTCTAGAAGTCTAAAATAGAGTCAAACTGAGAGAAATGGCAAGCCCATCTTGGTCACAAGAATATGTCTGTCATAAAACATAGCACATGTATTTCAGTTTTTGTCTTCTTGGCACTCTCACAGAGAGACTGTAAACTCCTTTAAGGCAAGTTCTGAGCTTAATTGATCTTTGTTTCCAAAGTATCCTGGAAAGTATTTGCCAGTTAGTTTGAGTCCATCTCATGAAGAAATTATGAATATCATAATTTTTTTTCCTTTTGACTCTGCCTGTGTTCATTTCCCACAGCACTCATTCAATTTAATAATTGTCATTCTGTGTCTGTATGGTTCAAAATTAATTCAAGATAATTTAATGTCCTTTTTCTTCACTATGTTTTAAAAATTAATTTTATTCTGTAAAGTACAAGAAATTTCTGCAGTATATCAAAATAAAACTGTTAAAAGAATGACTAGCCCTTCCACAAAGATGTTGGCAGATGACCTCCACGTTTCTTTGTCACCCCCATAGAAATTGGCTTTTTTTCTTTCATTATTGTGCTATTATTAAGACTTTTCTTTTTTTTCTTGCTCCCAGAGTAAGTCATACCTACTTCATTAAATAGACCCAAATATCCCTTTTGATCTTCCTGCTAACTTATACTGTTTTTTTAATTGTTTATTTACTTTTGTAGAGACAGCAGTCTCACTTTATTTATTTCTGTAGAAACAGGACCTCACTATGTTTCCCAGGCTGGTTTTGAACCCCTGACCTCAAGTGATCCTCTTGCTTCAGCCTCCCAAGTAGCTAAGATTACAGGCAGCATGAGCCACCATAGCCAGCATGAACTATTAACTCTTTAATGCAGTCTCAATTAGATCAGCATCTCCTGTAGACCACTTTTTCGTATTAGTTTTATTTTTACCACTTATCAATACTTCATCATTTACCTGGAAATGTGGAACAAAAACTAGAGAGAAAATTATTCATTTAGTAAACTTTTACTGAATGCTTTAGTAAAGTCTAGGTCTTCACAGATATTACATATACACAAAAGTAAAGAGAAAGTCCATATACCAGGTGATATGGTTTGGCTGTGTTCCCACCCAACCCTCATCTTGAATTGTAGTTCCCATAATCCCCATGTGTCATGGGAGGGACCTGGTGGGAGGTAATCGAATCATAGGGGGAGTTACCCCAATGCTACTGTTCTCATGACAGTGAGTGACTTGTCACAAGATTTGCTGGTTTTATAAGAGGCTTTTCCCCCTTTCCTTGGCACTTCTCTCTTTGTATGACCATGTGAAGGATGTTTGCTTCCCCTTCCACCATGATTATAATTTCCTGAGGCCTCCATAGCCCTGTCAGTCAATTAAATCTCTTTTCTTTGTAAATTACTCAGTCTTGGGAGTTCTTTATAGCAGTGTGAAAATAGACTAATACAGTTAGTTGGTACCAGAAGTGGGGTGCTGATGTAAAGATACCCAAAAATGTGGAAGCAACTTTGGAACACAGTAACAGGCAGAGATTGGAACAGTTTGGAGGGCTCAGAAGAAGACAGGAAAATGACAGAAAGTTTGGAACTTCCTGGAGATTGGAGGATGATATGGTTTGACTGTGTCTCCACCCAAATTTAATCTTGAATTCCCATATGTTGTGGAGGGACCTGGTGGGAGATAATTGTATCATGGTGGCAAGTCTTTTCTATGCTGTTCTTGTGATAGTGAATAAGTCTCACAAGATCTAATGGTTTTAAAAAGAGGAGTTCCCTTGCACAAGTTCTCTTTTTGGCTGCTGCCATCCATGTAAGATGTGAGTTGCTTCTCCTTGCCTTCCTGTATGATTGTGAGGCTTCCTGAGCAACATGGAACTGTGAGTGCTCCATTAAACCTCTTTCCTTTGTAAATTGCCCAGTCTCAGGTATGTCTTTGTCAGCTGCATGGAAATGGACGAATACAGTAAATTGGTACTGGTAGAGTTGGGTGCTGCTGAAAAGACAACCAAGAATGTGGAAACGACTTTGGAACTGGGTAACAGGAAGAGGTTGGAACAGTTTGGAGGGCTCAGAAGAAAAAAGAAAATGTGAGAAAGTTTGGAATTTTCTAGAGACTTGTTGAATGGCTTTGACAAAAAATGCTGATAGTGATTTGAACAATGAAGTCCAGGCTGAGGTGGTCTCAGATGGAGATGAGGAACTTGTCGAGAACTGGAGCAAATGTGACTCTTGTTCTATTTTAGCAAAGAGACTGGCAGCATTATCCCCCTGCCCTAGAGATTTGTGGAACTTTGAGCTTCAGAGAGATGATTTATGGTATCTGGTGGGAGAAATTTCTAAGCAGCAAAGCATTCAAAGGCAACTTGGGTGCTCTTAAAGGCATTCCATTTTATAAGGGAAGCAGAACATAAAAATTCAGAAAATTTGCAGTCTGGCAATGCAATAGAAAAGAAAATCCCATTTTGTGAGGATAAATCCAAGCGAGCTGCAGAAATTTGCGTAAGTAATGAGGAGCCAACTGTTAATATCCAAGACAATGGGGAAAATGTCTCCAGTATATGTCAGAGGTCTTCATGGCAGCCCCTCCCATCACAGGCCTAGGGGCCTAGGAGGAAAAAGTGGTTTAATGGGCTGGGTTCAGGGTCCCTGAGCAGTGTGCAGCCTAGGGACTTGGTTCCCTGCATCCCAACCACTCCAGTTGTCACTGAAAGAGGCCAAGGTACAGCTTGGGCTGTTGCTTGAGAGGGTGGACGCCTCAAGCCTTGGCACCTTCCACGTGGTGTTGAGCCTGTGAGTAAAGAGAAGTAAAGAACTGAGGTTCTTTGCCTATATTTCAGAGGGTATATGGAAATGCTTGGATGATCAGGCAGAAGTTTGCTGCAGGAGTGGGGCAGTCATGCAGAACCTCTGCTAGGGCAGTGTGGAAGGGAAATGTAGGGTCAGAGCTACCACACAGAGTTACTACTGGGGCGCGGTGCCTAGTGGAACTGTGAGAAGAGAGCCACTGTCCTCCAGACCCCAGAATGGTAGATCCACCAACAGCTGGCACCGTGTGCCTGGAAAAGCCACAGACACTCAATGCCAGCCCATGAAAGCATCCATGAGGGAGGCTGTACCCTGTAAAGCCACAGGGGCAGAGCTGCCCAACACTATAGGATGCCCCTCTTTGCCTTCCACCATGCTTGTCAGGTCTCTCCAGCCATGTGAAACTGTAAGTCCAATAAACTTCTTTCTTTTGTAAATTGCCCAGTCTTGGGTATGTCTTTATCAGTAGCATGAAAACAGACTAATATGGAGGACTCAGAAGACAGGAAAATGTAGGAAAGTTTGGAACTTCTAGAGACTTGTTGAATGGCACTGACCAAAATGCTGATAGTGATATGGACAATAAACTCCAGGCTGAGGTGGTCTCAGATAAAGATGAGGAACTTGTTGAGAACTGGAGTAAAAGTCACTCTTGTTTTGCTTACCCTGCAGAGCCACAGGGGCAAAGCTGCCCAAGAACACCTCCTGCATCATTTTGACCTGGATGTGAGACATAGAGTCAAAGGAGATCAGTTTTGAACTTTAAGGTTTAATGACTGCCCTATTGAATTTTAGACTTGCATGGGGCCTGTAGCGCCTTTGTTTCAGCAAGGATACTGGTGGCATTTTGCCCTAGCCCTAGAGATCTGTGAAACTTTGAACTTGAGGGAGATGATTTAGGGTATCTGGCCAAAGAAATCTCTAAGCAGCAAAGCACTCAAGAGGTGACTTTGGTGCTATTAAAAGCTCTCAGTTTTATGTATTCAGAAAGACATGGTTTGGAATTGGAACTTATGTTTAAGAGGGAAGCTGAGCATAAAAATTGAGAAAATTTGCAACCTGAGGATGTGATAGAAAAGAAAAACCCATTTTTTGAGGAGAAACTCAAGTGGGCTGCAGAAAATTTGCATAAGTAACAAGGAGCCAAATGTTAATCACCAAGACAATGGAGAAAATGTCTCCAGGGCATGTCAGAGACCTTAGTGGCAGTCCCTCCTATCATAGACCCAGAGGCCTAGGAGGAAAAAACGATTTCACAGGCCAGGCCCCAGACCCTCTGCTGTGTGCAGCCTAGGGACTTGGTGCCGTGAGTCCCAGCTGTTTCAGCCATGGCAGAAAGGGGCCAATGTACAGCTCAGGTTGTGGCTTCAGAGGGTGCAAGCCCCAAGCCTTGGCAACTTCCATATCATGTTAGGTCTGTGGTGTGCAGAAGACAGGAATTGAGGTCTGGGAACCTCCACCTAGATTAAAGAGGATGTATGGCAATGCCTGGATGTCCTGGCAGAAGTTTGCTACAGGGGTGGCGCCCTCATGGAGAACCTCTGCTAGGGCAGTATGGAAGGGAAATGTGGGGTTGGCGCCACCACACGGAGTTCCTACTGGTGCACTACCCAGTGGAGCTGTAAGAAGAGGGCCATTGTCCTCCAGACCCCGGAATGGTAGATCCACCAACAGCTTGCACTGTGCACCTGGAAAAGCCACAGGCAGTCAATGCCAGCCTGTGAAAGCAGCTGGAGGGGAGGTGCTGTACCCTACAAAGCCACAGGGGCAAAGCTGCCCAAGGCTGTGGGAGCACACCTCTTGCATCGTTTTGACCTGGATGTGAGACATGGAGTCAAAGGAGATCATTTTTTAACTTTAAGGTATAACAACTGCCCTTTTGAATTTTAGACTTGCATGGGACGTGTAGCCCCTTTGTTTTGGCAGATTTCTCCCATTTGGAATGACTGTATTTACCCAGTGCCTGTACCATCATTGTATCTGGGAAGTAACTAACTTGCTTTTGATTTTGCAGGTTTATAGGCAGAAAGGACTTGCCTTGTCTCAGATGAGACCTTGGACTTGGACTTTTGGGTTAATGCTGGAATGAGTTAAGACATTGGGGGACTTTTGGAAAGGCAAGATTGTGTTTTGAAATGTGAGGATATTAGTTTTGGGAGAGGTGAGGGGCAGGATAATATGATTTGGCTATGTCACCACCCAAATGTCATCTTGAATTGTAGTCTACATAATCTCCATGTGTTGCGGGAGGGACCCAGTGGGAGGTAATTGAATCATGGGGGTGGTTATTGTCATGCTGCTGTTCTTGTTATAATGAGTTCTTATGAGATCTAATGGTTTTGTAAGGGACTTTTCCCCCTTTGCTTGGCACTTCTCTCTTCCTGCCACCATGTGAATTAAGGACACGTTTGCTTCCCCTTCCACCATGATTATGTTTCCTGAGGCCTCCCCAGCCCTGTGGAACTGTGAGTCAATTAAACCTCTTTCCTTTATAAATTACCCAGTCTTGAGCAGTTTTTTATAGCAGCATGAGAATGGACTAATACACCAGGGAAATTCACAGTCTAATGGGAGGATCTTAGCTGAACTTCTGAACTCTTGGCTCAAGTCTAAAATCGTCACTTAGATGAGGGTACTGAGAGTTAAATGATATTCTGGTTGCTTGGAAAAGAGCAGATCTCTCTTCTAAGCTGTCTACCAGCTGCCTACTTTACCTCTCTACTCAGAGGTCTTCCAGACACTTCATGTTCAGAATACCTCTATTCATTTTCTTCTGATATGGTTTTGCTGTGTCTCCACCCAAATCTCATTTTGAATTGTAGCTCCAATAATTCTCATGTGTTGTGGAAAGGACCCAATGGGAGACACTTGAATCATGAGGGCAGTTTCCCCCATATTGTTCTCTTGGTACTGAATAAGTCATGGATCTGATGATTTTATAAGGGGTTTCCTCTTTTGCTTGACTCTCTCATTCTCTTTTTGCCTGACACCATGTAAGACGTGCCTTTTGCCTTCTGCCATGTTTGTGAGACCTCCCCAGCCATGTGGAACTCTTGAGTCCATTAAACCTCTTTTTTCTTTGTAAATTATCCAGTCTCAGGTATGTCTTTATCAGCAGTGTGAAATTGACTAACATACCCTCAAATATACTCCTCATCCAACCTTCCCTTTCTCAGTACATCTTACCAACATACTCAACTGCTCAGGCCAGAAAACAGGGTTGTCTCTGATTCCTCCCTCTTAATTCCCTACCTCTAATCAGTTGCCAAGTCCTGTTGATTCTCCCATACAAATATATCTCATATTTATTGACTTTTCTTCATTTTCATTACCCCTGTCCTAATCCAGTCACCACCTCCATACAATATTGTACCAACTGGGCCATCTCCCTCCCTTTCTGCTGACTTTCAAAGACTCCATAAGACTCAGTATAAATGTACCTGCTTGTTCACTATTTTCCTACTAGAGTAAAAGCCTGCTGCTGGCAAGCATCATATTTATCTTGTCTGTCAGAGGGTCACTAGAACTGAGGACAACATTTTGGTACATATCAGGTGATTCATAAATAGATAAGGAATTAGAAACCTCAATAGTGAATGCTGACATTAAATAGTCTTCTTTAAAATATATTTTTTTCTGTTTAAATTGGGTTTATTATTTTTCCTCAATTAAAGGATGTAATTCTGTGAAAATTTTTCTTAATATTTGCATGTTGAAAACTTTGAATCATTTGGTCAAAGAAAATGTAATGTATTTCTTTTTTAAATGCATATGTGCTGATGTATAAGATCTGTACAGGTTTGTCCAAGGCTCCCTCAAAGACCCTATAGTCTAGAAGAGAAACTATTTGGAATATATGAAAATAAGATTTGAGTTTATTTTTTTTAAGTACGGTACTCATTTATTCAGATTAATAGACAGAAGCAAATAATTTTCCAAAGTAGATGTAAAAAATGTACATTCCTATAAGTAATATATTAGTTCTAATTGTTAAATTCTTCCTCTACACTTGATTTTTTATAGTCATTTTCATTTTAGCTATTCCAAGTAGGCATAGAGTGCTCTTATGTTATAGTTTTCATTTGCATTTCCCTGTCTTATATAATATGCAACTTTTTGTATTTTTAATCAATATATATTTGTACATATTTATGTGGGGCATGTGATATTTTGCTACATTCATCGAATGTGTAATGATTAAATCAGGATATTTAGAGTATCTGTCACCTCGAGTATTTGTCATTTCTTTTTTTTTTTTTTTTTTTGAGACCGAGTCTCAGTCTGTCACCCAGTCTGGAGAGCAGTGGCACATTCTCAGCTCACTGCAAGCTCCGTCTCCTGGGTTGAAGTGATTCTCCTGACTCAGCCCCCCAAGTAGCTAGGACAGGCATATGCCACCATGCCCAGCTAATTTTTGTATTTTTAGTAGAGATGGGGTTTCACCATGTTGGCCAGGCTGGTCTTAAACTCCTGACCTCAAGTGATCCATCCGCCTCGGCCTCCCAAAGTGCTGGGATTACAGGCATGAGCCACTGCACCCGGCCATATTTATCATTTCTATGTGTTGGGAAGTCCCCTCTTCCCACTATTTTAAAGTATGCAATACATTATTGTTAACAATAATCACCTTACTCTGCTATCGAAGAACTTATTTATTCTAACTAGTATGTCTGTGCTCATTAATCAATATCTCTTCATTCCTCCTAACCCCCAACCATACACCCTTCTCAGCTTCTGATGTCTGTCATTCTACCCTCACTTCCATGAGATCAACTTTTCTAGCTCCCACATAAGAGTGAGAGCATGAGATATTTGTCTTTATTTGCTAGACTTATTTCATTTAACATAATGATCTCCAGTTCCATTAATGATGCTGCAAATGGCATAATTTTATTCTTTTTATGTATGAATATTATTCCATTGTGTATGTATACCACATTTTCTTTATCCATTCATCAGGTGATGGACACTTAGGTTGATTCCATATCTTTGCTATTGTGAAGACTGCTGCAATAAATATGGGGGTGCAATTATCTTTTTAATATACTAATTTCTTTTCCTTTGATAAATACCCAGTAGTGGGATTGCTAGATCGTATGGTAGTTCTCTTTTGAGATTTTGAGAAATCTGCATACTGTTTTCCATAGTGGCTATACCAACTTATATTCCTACAAACAGTGTTATGAGTTCCCTTTTCTCCACATCCTTGCCAGCATCTGTTGTTTTTCTGTTTTTAGTAATAGCCATTCTAACTGGGGTAAGATGATATCTCATTGTGGTTTTGATTTGCATATTCCTGGTGATTAGTGATATTGAGCATTTTTTCATATACCTGTTGGCCATTTGTATGTTTTCTTTTGAGAAATGTCTATTCATGTCCTTGCCCACTTTTTAATAGAATTTTTTGTTTTTGTTTTTTAACTGTTGCTTGATTTTCTTGTATATTCTGGATATTAGTCCCTTGTTGTATGAACACTTTGCATATATTTTCTTCCATTCTATAGATTTTCTCTTCACTATGTTGATTCATTTGCTATACCGAAGGTTTTCGTTTTTAGTTTAGTCCCATTTGTCTGTATTTGTTTTTGTTGCCTGGGATTTTGAGGTCTTAATCATAATAATCTTTGCTTAGGTCAATGTCCTATAGAACTTCCCTTATGTTGTCTTCTGACAGTTTTATAGTTTTTGGTCTTACTTAAGTCTTTAATCTATCTTGAGTTGATTTTTGTATATAGTGAGAAATGGAGTCTAGTTTCATTCTTCTGCATGTGAATATCCAATTTTCCCAGCACCACTTATTAAAAAAGATGTCCTTTCTTCAATATATGTTCTTGGCACCTTTGTCATAAATCAGTTGGCTATAAATATGTGCATTTATTTCTGGAGTCTCTGTTTTATTGGTCTATGTGTCCATTTTTATACTAACACCATGCTGTTTTGTTTACTATACCCTTGTAGCATATTTTGAAGTCAGGTAGTGTGGTGCCTCCATCTTTGTTCTTTTTGTTCAGGATTGCTTTGGCTATTCAAGCTCTTTTTTGGTTCCATAGAGATTTTGGAATTGTTTTTCCTGTTTTTCTGAATAATGTATTGGTATTTTAAAAATAAAGATTGCACTGAATCCATACATTGCTTGGGTAGAATGGTCATTTTAACAATATCAATACTTCAGATCCATGATCATGGGATGTCTTTGCATTCGTTTGTGTTGTCTTCAACGTGTTTCATCAGATTTTTGTAGTTTTCCATGTAGAGGTCTTTATCCATCTTGGTTAAATTTATTTCTAATTAATTTTTTATAGCTATTGTAAAAGGGATTGCCTTCTTAATTTCTTTGTCAGCTAGTTCATCATTAGTATATAGAAATACTACTGATTTTTTTGTATATTGATTTTTGTATCCTGAAGCTTTACTCAATTTATTTATCAGATCTAAGAGTTTTTTGGTGGAGTCTAGGTTTTTCTAGATATAGGATTATGTCATCTACAAAGAGGGACAATTTGACTTCCTCTTTTCCAGTTTGGATGCCTGATTGTTCTGAGTAGGACTTCTAGTACAATTTTGAATAGCAGCAGTGATAGTGAGCACCTTGTCCTTTTCCAGTTCTTAGAGGAAAGGCTTTCAACTTTCCACATTCAATATGATATTAGCTGTGGTTTTATTATGTGTGGTGTTTATTATGTTGATGCATGTTCCTTCCTAGTATTTTTAGTTTTTATCATGAAGTGATGTTGAATTTTATCAAATGCTTTTTCTGCATATATTGAGAGGATAGACGCAAAAAAGCATTTTTATGTGAAGTCACCCAGTACTGAACTTTTTATTGTTGGGAGTCTTTATTGCTGATTTAATCTGATTACTTATTATTGGTCTGTTTAGGTTTTCTATTTCTTCCTGATTCAATCTTGGTATATGTGTCCAGGAATTTATCCATTTCATCTAGGTTTTCTAGTTTGCTAATACATACTTGTTCAAAATAGTCTCTGATACTTTTGTATTTCTGTGGTATCAGTTATAATGTCTCCTTTTTCATTTCTGATTTTATTTTTGGAGGTCTTCTCGTTTTTCTTGGTTAGTCTAGCTAGTGGCTTATTCATTTTGTTTATCTTTTCAAAAAACCAACTTTTGTTTCCTTGACACATTGTACTTTTTAAATTTTTATTTTATTTAGTTCTCTTCTTATCTTTATTATTTCTTTTATTCTACTACTTTGTGGCCTAGTTAGTTATTGCTTCTCAAGTTCCTTGAGGTGCATTATTAGGTTGCTTATTTGAAACATTTTTAGTTTTTTGTTGTTGATATTTATTGTGTTAAACTTCCTTTTGACTACTACTTTGTGTTGTTTCCATTTTCATTTGTTTCAAGAAATTTATTGATTTATTCCTTAATTATCTCTTTGACCCAAAGGTCATTCAGAAACATTTTTTTTTAAATTTTCATGTATTTATACAGTTTCCAAAGTTTCTGTTGTTATTGATTTCTAGTTTTATTCATTGTGGTCTGAGAAGAAACTTGATATAATTTAGATTTTTAAAAAATGTTTTGAGACTTATTTTGTATCCTAGCATCTGGTCTATCCTGGAGAATAGTTCCATGTGCTGACAATGAGTACTCTGTAGCTGTTCAACAAAATGTTCTGTAAATATCTGTGAAGTCCATTGGCCTAAAATGCAGTTTAAATCCAACGTTTATTTATTAATTTTCTGTCTAGATGAGCTGTCTGGTTCTGAGAGTGGGATGTTGAAGTCCTCAACTATTTTTGTGTTGAAGTGTCTCTCTCCCTTTAGATCTATTAATATTTGCTTTGCATATATCTGGGTGTGATACTGCTTCTCAGCCTTTTGGCTAAGATCAGGTTTAGTATCTGGTTGCTCTGGTATTGGTGCATATATGTTTAGAACTATTCTATCCTCTTACTGAATTGATCTCTTTGTCATTATATAATGACTGTGTCTTTTTACTGTTTTGACTTAATTTCTGTTTCATCTAACATAAGTATAGCTACTCTTGCTTTTTTGCTTTTGTTTGCATGAAGTATATTTTTCTGTCTTTTACTTCTAGTCTATATCTGTCTTTTCTATCTTTTACTTCTAGTCTGTATCTGTGTACAGGTGAGATGAGCTTCTTAGCACATAATTAAGTCATGTTCTTTAATCAATTCACCCATTCTATGTCTTGTGAATGGAAATCTTAGTCTGTTTACACTCAAGGTGATTATCGATATCTGAGTCTTCATTCCTGTCATTTTGTTAATTGATTTATAATTGTTATGTATATCTTTTGTTCCTTTCTCTCTCTCTCTCTCTCTCTGTCTTATTGTTTATCATTGCAGTTGGGTGGTTTTCTGTAGTGCTAACATTTAATTCCTTTCATTTCCTTATTTGTGTTTGCTCTACCAGTGGGTTTTATACTTTCAAGTGTTTTCATGATAGATATCATCCTTTTGCTTTCACATGTCAGCCTCCCTGAGGTATTTCTTGTAGTGCTGGTCTAGTGGTGATGAATTCTCTGAGCTTTGCTTCTGTGAGAAAAGACTTTATTTTTCCTTCATTTATAAAGGACAACTTGGCTGGGTATATGGTTTTTTCTTTCAGTGACTTGAATATATTATCCCATTATCTCCTGGACTGAATGATTTCTGCTGAGAAATCTGTTAGTCTGATTGGAGTTTCCTTATAAGTTACTAGATACTTTTCTTTTGCTGTTTTTAGAACTCTCTATGTCTTTGACTTTTTTTTTTTTTTTTTGAGATGGAGTCTCGCTCTGTCCCCCATGCTGGAGTGCAATGGCATGATCTCAGCTCACTGCAAGTTCCGCCTCCTGGGTTCACACCATTCTCCTGCCTCAGCCTCCCGAATAGCTGGGACTACAGGCGCGCCACCATGCCTGGCTAATTTTTCGTATTTTTAGTAGAGATGGAGTTTCACCGTGTTAGGCAGGATTGTCTCGATCTCCTGACCTCATGATCTGCCTGTCTTGGCCTCCGAAAGTGCTGGGATTACAGGCGTGAGCCACCGCACCCAGCCATCTTTGACTTTTGAAAGTTTGGCTACAATGCACCACGGGGAAGACCTTGAATTTTATTTGTGTGAGTTTCTCTGAGCTTCCTGCATCTAGATGTCTAAATCTCTTTTTGTTAGACTTGGGAAGTTTTCACCTATAATTTTTTTAAACAGGTTTTCTGTCCCTTTTATTTTCTTTTCACCTTCTGGGACACTGAAAATTCAAATATGTCATGCAAGCTTTGTTCATTATTATTACTTTTTATGTTTTTAGTGTTCATCTGACTGGGTTATGTCAAAAGACCTGTCTTCAAATTCTGATTCTTTCTTCAACTTGATATAGTCTATTGTTAAAACTTTTGAATGTATTTTGTATTTCTTTCAATGAATTCTTCATTCCAGAGTTTCTCTTTGGTTCTTTTTTTTAATACCTGTCTCTTTAGTAAATTTCTCATTCATATTATGAATTGTTTTTCTGAGTTGTAGTCTATCTCACTGAGATAGGCTTTAATATTGTTATTTTGAATTATCTGGGATTTCAAAAAATTCTTATTCATTGGAATCTGTTGCTGGAGGATTATTTTGTTCATTTGGAGGTGTCATATTTTCTTGCTTTTTCACATCTCTTGTGTCTTTGCAGTGGTATCTGTGTATCTGGTGTAGCAGTTGCTTGTTCTAATTTTTTTTCTTTTCTTTTTATTTGAGACAGAGTCTCGCTCTGTCACCCAGGCTGGAGTGCAGTGGCGCCATCTCGGCTTACTGCAACCTTCGCCTCCCAGGTTCAAACAATTCTCCTGCCTCAGCCTCCCAAGTAGCTGGGATTACAGGTGCCCGCCACCATGCCTGGCTAATTTTTTGTATTTTTAGTAGAGACGGGGTTTTACCATGTTAGCCAGGATGGTCTCAATCTCCAGACCTCGTGATCTGCCTGTCTCAGCCTCCCAAAGTGCTGAGATTACAGCCGATTTATTAAATTATCTTTTGTCAGGGAAACTTTTTCTTGAAGGTGTATCTATGCTGCCAGTTGGGTAAAGTTCCTTGGCTTTGATTTTGGGTGCAGGCAGTAGTGTAGTCTCTATGATTTATTTGACTGTAAACAGTATCAGTAGTATCTATGATTCCTTCAGTGGCTTAGAGTGTGGTTATTAGTGGAAGCCTGTTGTAAAATTTTGCTGGGGACAGGGATGTGATGTGAATCAGTCTTTAGACCCCCGTGGTGGCAGCAGTGGGCCACATGTGCCTCTCCTAAGCTGCTCAGGACTTGGTGGATGTGTGGGTCCTGGTGTGAGCTCCCTCTCTGAAGCAATGCCATCACATGATTTCCAGGCAGCTCTCTGTATCAGTTTCAGAGACCACATGGGTTGACAGACTCCCCCAAGGCTAGGACTGCAGGAGTACATGGTGGGAATGTGGATGGCTGGATTCATTCACTTAATCTTTCCTCATATTTTAGGGAGCCTCTCCAGGCTCATAGATGATGCTAGCTGAGCAAGCTGCCTTACTTCTCTCTTCTTCCTTACCTTAGGCATTTCCTTTAATTTCTCTGTTGAATTCAAAATTATATTTTAGATGATAAGTCTGATTACCTACTCACTCCATTGGTTCTTCTCTGTGAAGCAGGCAAGTACCAGATGCCTCTAGCCTACCGTCTTGAAGACACCCTCCAAGACAAGTTTCTTAAAGGAGGTATGCTAAGGTAGAACTTTTTTTTTGTTAGAAGTTATAAAATTCCAGTGGAATGAGTATATACAAAAAGAGAACATTATTGGTTCATGTAAACATGATGTTGGCTATTATCAGTGCTTACTTGTTCCTGCGTTTGTCTCTGCCTCACCTGCCTAACAGCTTGTTCTTTCAGCCTTGCTTTCTTCATGAAGCTGGAACTATAGCCAGCTCTAAGTTCACTTCATGCCAGATGCATAAGCAAAGGAGAAAGGATCTCCAATTACACCTCGCAAACCGACATTCATTCTGTGCAAATGAGAAATATCTCAGGGGAGGACTCAGGCCCGACTTGGGCCACACACACACCCATTGGCCAGTCACTGTGAAACAATTTTGTAGACCGGTTGTGAGGGCGGAAGTAGAATTTAACAACCTTTTCTGGAACCACATAATTGAAGGAAGGGGGAAAAGTTCCCCCTAAATGATTTTGGACGCACAGTTACCAGAAGAAGAGATAAAGATAAGGAGAAGAAAAAGGAAAAAATAAAAACAGAAACAGTATATACTCTAGGAGGTACATATGGAGTATCGTGGGAATTCAGAAGAAAGAGATTATTTCTTAGAAGAATTCAGTGAAATCTGAGGAGTCTTTAAAAAATGAAGGAATATATACTCTCAAGTGGTTGCAAAGAACATTTCAGGATAGACAATACCAGCTTGAAAATATGAGTTCAGTGTAGATGTTTTAAAAATAAGAAAAGCAGAGTAGTTAAGTGTAGTTAACTACACTTTGAAATTAATTTTTATTTTATTTTATTTTATTTTTTTGGGATGGAATCTCGCTCTGTTACCCAGGCTGGAGTGCAGTGGCTCTATCTCAGCTCACTGCAAGCTCTGCCTCCTGGGTTCACACCATTCTCCTGCCTCAACCTCCTGAGTAGCTGGGACTACTGGTGCCTGCCACCACGCCCGGTTAATTTTTTGTATTTTTAGTAGAGACAGGGTTTCACCGTGTTAGCCAGGATGGTCTCAATCTCCTGAGCTCGTGATCCGCCCGCCTCAGCCTCCCAAAGTGCTGGGATTACAGACGTGAGCCACTGCACCCAGCCTGAAATTAATTTTTTAGTCCACATGAAGCAGATGAGGAACATCAAAACCATCTTTAAATATATCAGTCTTGTAGATGTTTGTGAATTAAATTGATTGACAGAGACAGACTAACAAGAAGTTATTTCAGTGATCTATGTGGAAAGTCTTGAGAGCCTGAATGTAATGAGAATAATACCAAGATATAAGCAGAATCTTGCACTGAACATTGCCAAATATTAAATACTGTCCCTAGTTATTTGTCAGTGATATTTTAATGATTATTGCCATCTTCCTCTTTTTTCCCCATTCTCCAAAACTGCATTATTATAATATACAAACCAAGGTTATGGATTAACTCCTCTTAATTATCTGAAAAGAGATAACGTTCATGTGCTCAGCACACAACTAAGTAGTCTGATTTGGTGTTTTTTATTTTATTTATTTTAGAAAAGAAGACTTTCAAAAGGAGAAAAATCTACTGCCAAATAACTCAGCACCTCTTACAGAACCACAAGATGTGGAAGAAAGTCATTGAAGAGGAGCAACGGTTGGCAGGCATAGAAAATCAATCCCTGGACCAGACCCCTCAGTCGCACTCTTCAGAACAGATCCAGGCTATCAAGGAAGAAGAAGAAGAGAAAGGGAAACCAAGAGGCGAGGAGATACCAACCCAAAAGCCAGACCAGTGACAATGGATAGAATGGGCTGTGTTTCCAAACAGATTGACTTGTCAAAGACTCTCTTCAAGCCAGCACAACATTTAGACACAACACTGTAGAAATTTGAGATGGGCAAATGGCTATTGCATTTTGGGATTCTTCGCATTTTGTGTGTATATTTTTACAGTGAGGTACATTGTTAAAAACTTTTTGCTCAAAGAAGCTTTCACATTGCAACACCAGCTTCTAAGGATTTTTTAAGGAGGGAATATATATGTGTGTGTGTATATAAGCTCCCACATAGATACATGTAAAACATATTCACACTCATGCACGCACACACATACACACTGAAGGCCAGGATTGCTGGCTCCACAATTTAGTAACATTTATATTAAGATATATAGTGGTCACTGTGATATAATAAATCATAAAGGAAACCAAATCACAAAGGAGATGGTGTGGCTTAGCAAGGAAACAGTGCAGGAAATGTAGGTTACCAACTAAGCAGCTTTTGCTCTTAGTACTGAGGGATGAAAGTTCCAGAGCATTATTTGAATTCTGATACATCCTGCCAACACTGTGTGTGTGTGTGTGTGTGTGTGTGTGTGTGTGTGAAAGAGAGACAGAAGGGAACGGTTTGAGAGGGTGCTTGTGTGCATGTGTGTGCATATGTAAAGAGATTTTTGTGGTTTCAGTAACTCATAGACTAGCTGTAGCAAATGACTGAGTACATGTGAACAAACAGAAGGAATTTCACTCTGGAGTGTCTTGGGAGGCAGCCATTCCAAATGCCCTCCTCCATTTAGCTTCAATAAAGGGCCTTTTGCAGATGGAGGGCACTCAAGGGCTGGGTGAGAGGGCCACGTGTTTGGTATTACATTACTGCTATGCACCACTTGAAGGAGCTCTATCACCAGCCTCAAACCCGGAAGACTAAGGCATTTTCCAATCTACTTGCCTAATGAATGTATAGGAACTGTCTATGAGTATGGATGTCACTCAACTAAGATCAAATCACCATTTAAGGGGATGGCATTCTTTATACCTAAACACCTAAGAGCTGAAGTCAGGTCTTTTAATCAGGTTAGAATTCTAAATGATGCCAGAGAAGGCTTGGGAAATTGTACTTCAGCGTGATCGCCTGTGTCTTCTTAATTTGCTGCAAAATATGTGGTAGAGAAAGAAAAGGAAACAGAAAAATCACTCTGGGTTATATAGCAAGAGATGAAGGAGAATATTTCAACACAGGGTTTTTGTGTTGACATAGGAACAGCCTGATTCTTGGCAACTGTTGTAGTTTGTCTTTCAGGGGTGAAGGTCCCACTGACAACCCCTGTTGTGGTGTTCCACACGCTGTTTGTTGGGGTAGCTTCCATCGGCAGTCTGGCCCATTGTCAGTCATGCTGCTTCTGGCCGGGGAGATTATAGAGAGATTGTTTGAAGATCGGGTTATTATTGAAAGTCTTTTTTTGTTCGTTTTGTTTTGGTTTGTTTGTTTATCTACACTTGTTTATGCTGTGAGCCAAACCTCTATTTAAAAAGTTGATACTCACTTTCAATATTTTATTTCATATTATTATATATGTCATGATAGTTATCTTGATGTAAATATGAAGATTTTTTTGTTTCTGTAGATAGTAAACTCTTTTTTTAAAAAAGGAAAAGGGAAACATTTTTATAAAGTTATATTTTAATCACCATTTTTATACATTGTAGTTCTCTCCAAGCCCAGTAAGAGAATGATGATTCATTTGCATGGAGGTCAATGGACAGCCAATCATCTACCTTTTCTAATTTAAATGATAATCTGATATAGTTTTATTGCCAGTTAAATGAGGATGCTGCAAAGCATGTTTTTTCACTAGTAACTTTTGCTAACTGAATGAATTCTGGGTCCATATCTCCCAGATGAAAAACTGTTAACCAATACCATATTTTATAGTTGGTGTCCATTTCTTTCCAACACTGTTTGTTATGATTCTTCCTTCAGTACTTACATACAGACCTGCTCATTATCTAAACAATCTTACCTTCTAAGTAAACCTTGATTGTGATTTCCAGTTTTTCTTTTCTCTGACGTAGTAGAAAGGAATGTTTACATTAAAAATACTTTTGTTTCTCATAAATGGATATTGTACTCCCCCCTTTCAAAGCATTATTTTACAATAATTCATGGCATTTTAAAAAATAAGGCAAAGATAATACGACAAAAAATATACATGGTTTCAAGGCAAATTCTCCAATAAGTAGGAAAATGTAAAAAGGATCAAGTGGCTGCAGCCTCTACCTAAATAATTAAAATATATTTCAGTATGTTTCTGAATTAACACCAGGTCTTCATTATTTAGAACTTACTAAATTGTTTTCATTTTCTTAGTTTTACCTGTGTATCTCCATGTTTGCAAAAATTACTATGAGTCAAATTTTGCCAGTGAATTTAACTATTTTTCTTTCCTTGCAATTAAGGGGAAAAAAGCATTTATCTTCTCTTCTCATACGCCTTGCATCTAAGTACTTAGCAACGTCAATATTTTCCCATTTTCCAAATGCTGTCCATCTCTAACATAAATGTTAATTGAACATAGAGCTATGTTTGGAGTGAGTGGACTGGCAGGACAGTTGGAAGTCCATCACAGTCTATTGACAGTTTCATCAAAGCTGTATAGTCCAACTAGTGGGGCAGCTTGGCTACTATGGTGGAAGTCTCAGCAAACTGCCTGGTTTTGTTTGTTTGTTTTGTTTTAAGGTACAGGAAATAAGAGGAATAATAGTGGCCAAAGCAATTAGAACATCTTCATTCCAGAACTGTGTTCAGCAATCCAGGCAGATTGATACATTTTTCTTTAAAAATAAATTGCTATTACAGCTAAACGTCAATTGGGATAAATAAAGGGATGAAGATCCACTAAGTTTGTGACTTTCATACACACCCAGTACATCTCATAGGATGCTAAGGGACATTTTCTGCCAGTAGAGTTCTCCCCCTTTTTGGTGACAGCAATATTATTATGTTCACATCCAACTCCAGAGCTTACTTCCTGTGGTGCCAATATATTTGTTGCAATTTACTACATTTTTATATGAGCCTATTTATAGGTGCCATTAGATAAACTCAGGTCTTTCAAATGAAAGAGTTTCTAGCCCACTTAGGGAAAAAGATAATTGTTTAGAAAACCATAAAATCAATGGTAGGAAAAGTTGGAACTGGTTACCTGGATGCCATGGTTCTCTGTTAAATAAAGTAAGAGACCAGGTATATTCTGAGTGTCATCAGTGTTATTTTCAGCATGCTAATAAATGTCTTTCCGGTTATATATCTATCTAAATTAACCTTTAAAATATTGGTTTCCCTGATAAAAGCACCACTTTTGCTTTTGTTAGCTGTAATAGTTTTTGTCATTTAGATAAGACCTGGTTTGGCTCTCAATAAAAGATGAAGACAGTAGCTCTGTACAGGGATATATCTATATTAGTCTTCATCTGATGAATGAAGAAATTTTCTCATATTATGTTCAAGAAAGTATTTACTTCCTAAAAATAGAATTCCCGATTCTGTCTATTTTGGTTGAATACCAGAACAAATCTTACCGTTGCAATCCCAGTAAAACGAAAGAAAAGGAATATCTTACAGACTGTTCATATTAGATGTATGTAGACTGTTAATTTGCAGTTTCCCCATATTTCCTGCCTATCTTACCCAGAGAACTTTCTTTGAAGGTAAAAGCTGTGCAAAAGGCATGAGACTCAGGCCTACTCTTTGTTTAAATGATGGAAAAATATAAATTATTTTCTAAGTAATAAAAGTATAAAAATTATCATTATAAATAAAGTCTAAAGTTTGAAATTATTAATTTATAAAAGTGAACTAACTGTGTGATTATCAAATCCTGATTAATGAGAAGTGAATAATCTAAAAATCATTTATATTCTACTGTGGGAGGTATTCTTGGTGCTTCCATGTCAGTATCGGGCTCTCCATTGTCCTCATCATTTATAGTACTTCTAAAATAATAATGGAAACCTCAATAAGGGTCTTGTCCTCTTCTGTCATCCTAACCCTGATTCTAGTTTAATGCCTTTCCTGACTTATATGCCATTTGCAAATAAACTTCCTTTCAAACTGTTAGAACACTCCAATAAAACAAAGTTCTATGAACTTTCATAGTCTAGAAAAACCAACAAGATCCCCCTTATTTAGCGATTATTAGCTAATGTGTGAAAGAAATATCAATAAAAGTTCAAATGCTAATAGCTCAATTCCAGATAATTGAAAGCTAAAATATCTATGTACTTTGAAGCCAAACTGAGTTTATTTCATTGATAGAACAAGCAGCAACACATTTTATGACCATTGTCCTAGGTCGTTTGTGTCTTTATGAATTTGCTGATATTGTCAGTCCATTTTTTAAATCTTCAACAAAATTCAATTTTAAGATTAAGAAATCAGCAATTTTAGGTAAAGAATATTCCAAAATTAAATTGTTCTTTTTAAGAAATATATCAGTTTTAGGCCCTATATTCACACATCAATTTGTTCATCTGGAAGATATTCAAATTCTTATTGGGAATGAATTACACTACAAACAATGAGTTGAGCTAAAAACTATACATAACTTAAATTAAGATTTGCATACGTATTTGTGTGTTTCACACCAAAGACCCCTGCTCAGAGAACGGTAACATATTTTCCAGTCTATGTTATGCAACATGGATGTTAGGCAATGTGTGCTATTGCCAACACATGGTATTTGTTGAAATACATGTTGCTTTGACCTTACCTAATGGTGCTTTTACCTAACTTGAATTGCTTTTTGTGTTCCCACCAGCAAATCATTCTAACAGCAGGCTAACAATGGTGAAGTAAAATGAACATTTTTGGGCCGGGCGCGGTGGCTCACGCCTGTAATCCCAGCACTTTGGGAGGCCAAGGCTGGTGGATCACCTGAGGTCGGGAGTTCGACACCAGCCTCACCAACACGGAGAAACCCCGTCTTTACTAAAAATACAAAATGATCCAGGTGTGGTGGCGCATATCTGTAATCCCAGCTACCCAGGAGGCCAAGGCAGGAGAATCGCTTGAACCTGGGAGGCAGAGGTTATGGTGAGCTGAGATTGCACCATTGCACTCCAGCCTGGGCAACAGGAGTTAAATTTTGCCTCAAAAAAAAAAAAAAAAAAAAAAAAGAACATTTTTTGGCAAAATATGAAGACACAAAACTGAAGATTAAGGCTTCATTTCCACAGTGGAACTCAGTGTTTACCTGCTGATTCAAAAATACTGACCTAGTATCAGTGTAGGTAAGACCATAAAATACAGTGTACAGAATTATATATAAATGGAGAACAAAATTAGCTTTTGACATATGTTTAAGTCTCTAAAAGGAATCCACATTTTCTTTCCAGATACAGCTAGTTTTTCTCCACATGTTTTTAAGGTTGATTTCCTTGACACACATTGGTATCCTTGGGTTTCTGCTTCCTTGAAAAGTTGTGGAGCACAGAAGAAAAGCCTTCTCTTTACAGATAAAAAATGTTGAACATGTTCATGTTCTGACAATGAAGCAATGATTTCCTCATTGCTTTGCATTAAGAAGTGGTTCTTTAGTTATGCAAATAATTCAATAACCAAAAATGCTTCAAAGAGTAATAATAAATCACCATAGGTAAGTATTCTCAAGAATGTTTAAATTTGGTTTATTTTCTTGAAGCAAAGTTATTTAATTTTTTAATTTTTAACTTAAAATGAAACCCACAAAATGATATTCCGTGGTACTGAGTATTTTCATATAATCAGAACAGTAAACTACTGATTATTTTCATATACTCAGAGGCTGAATATTTTGATATAATAAGAACTAGTATCATATAACAGAAAACTAGAAAGAAGGTTTAATTCTTTTTCTAATATTCTACAAGCCTCATGGGGAAAATGTTTTATGAAGGATTCAAATACATTAAATAAAAATTAGTGTCAGTAATTTAACTTTGTACAAATTATAGTCTGAGATCTTCTGAGTTTTCCCAAGACAAAGGAGTGTATTATCCAGCAATTTATTATGTTTTGTGTTGTTATAAAATAAATGTTCTATTAATGTATATTTTATTTTACTAAGTTCTAACACAAAAGGCCAAATACTTACCTTTCCTACTAAGAAAAATTAAACCTTATTAATCTTGACTTTCACAGATGAAACACTGACCAGTCAATAAACAACAGCCACTGCATTAATCTGCCCAGCATGATCAGCTAGTAGGTTAGAATTTGAAATTCATTAATAAAAAATTAATAACAAAACTTTGTAAGCCTTAGTGGTTTAATATTTCAGTGTCATTGAAAGTTCCTATTTCAAATTAAACAAACTGCAGCAGGATATTTTTCCTTTCCTGTTTCAAAACAAAAACCAGATGAAGAAAAATCAAAGATAAACTCATAGGAGGAAAGCATGGCTTCTCTTCAATTATACTTCTCTTACTCAGTATTAGTAACCAAAAAATAAGCAGAAATTCTCCTCTGCCATAATTAAAAGAAAGAATGGCCTTCGACTTAAGTTCTAGTTCCTCAAGCCTGCTTTCCTTGTAAAGTCCATGGTACTAAGAAGCAAAAAATGCAGAGCTGTGGATTGGGAGTGAACACTACATAAAATTTGCAGGGTATCCCAGGACACCCCTCCGTCTTTAATACAAACCAATTTAGTTACTCTGGAGTGAAATGACTTGTGGATACACTGTTCAACCATGACTTCCTTTATGACAAGGAGCACTTATACATGTTTCCAAATGTGAATTAGCCCTTGAATTAGTTTGAAAACTGCTACTTGAATAACTTTTGAAGAGAAAGATTTTCTTTCCGGTAATTTTACTCCCTAAAAAAGGCAAAATACTCAGATGTTCAATATGAAATTAAAAATAGTTGTTTGAATTATATATACTTCAATAAATAGTTCTTTGTGTATATAAAGTGTTGGTTCATAGCAGTTTCCTTGTCCCTTTTCTTTTTAAAATTCCCAACTGATTATGGGTCAAAAACTCCATCTTATATGAGTGATGATTTCATTTTAACTATTTATAAGGATAATTTAGTATTATAGTATTGCTAACTTTAATAATTCTAACATATCTATATATTACCTGTTAGTGAGGTTTTAATGGCTTTACTTAATACATATTTGTTCATCAGCTTAAAAAATCACTAAATTTTTTATACTCTGTAAAATATTTGCATGGGAATTTTAGCATATTATGTTTGCTTAACTGGTGTTTTTTTCACTTATGACTGTCAGTTTATGTCTTAATGTATTCTCACAGAAGAATGCATACCATTTTTGTTCCAACAAGAACAATCTGTTAGTTGATAAGCACTGGTAATAAATATCACTGAACCCACCCACCCCCTGATATTTCTTCCTCAAGTTTTCTATCATGCAAATCACAAAATGAAAATTGGTGCTTTTACAAATATTTGGAAGCTCTCAATGCAAAATAATAAAAATGAGATTCTCCCTGGCTTTCTATAATATATTAGGATATGTGACTGAAGGAACTTTAACCTGAATTTAGAGTGTTTTAGGTTTTGGTTGGTTTGAATAATTTGATTTGCATTTTGGTATTAAAATGTGCTCTGATTTCTGCGGGCATTTGTTCTGACCAGTCATTACCTCTTCCCAACAGAAAAAAAAAAAAACAACTGGCATTGGCAAGTTTTAATTAATATGGCCCAAAAATTTGACCTTGAAGGATATTTGTAAACCAGAGAGTATTTAATTAACTAAATTTACTGTTTCTGAAAAGCAATATTTTCAAATAACTGCCAACCAAAGTGACACTATAGGGATGTCATTTGTACATGACAATTTTTAACAATGTAATTCTTACCACTCTCGAGAGACCTGAATATGTTTACTAATAACTTTGCCAAATTTTTCAACTTCTAGAAAAACAAGAGTGAGTCTTTTGAACTTAATCATTTTGCAATTGAAATAAATCTTGTCCTTTCACCTGTATCTTCCATTTAATACATGTAGCAATACTTAGTATCATCCCATCACAAGTATTGTTAGGCGACTTAGTGGCTGAGAAATGTTTGTAAAAAGTAAAATCTGTACAGAAAAAAAAACTAGATCAATTGTATTTATTTTTATTATTTTTTAGCTTAGATACTATGTTGATGCTCCCTTTTTGCCAGAATTACTGGAAGTGCCTCTTGGTTTTATATATATAATATATAAATATTACAGTAAATATATACTCAAAATTATTAAAATTATGTCCTAGATTATCTATGTCGATGTTATGAGTGAAGATAATGTATAATATAAAAATAATTCTGCAGTATTATGATTTACGTAGTATTTGTACAATCCACTTCCTCCAGTCCTCTGAAGGCATCCTTTCCTCTTATATGCAAATACCATGGTGTGGTACCTAACTTACTCTGTCGTGAGATGACATCTATTGGCCTTCCTACAATATCCAAAGAAACTTGTGGGGCTTATATTCTCGCGGTCACATCTTTCTCACTATCACTAATGAATTCATAGCCACATTTAGTCATCATCTAACTTTCTGCAACTAAGTTGTGTCCTTTCTTTAATCAAATAGCACCAAAGCCAAAATACCCACATTTCTGGCATTCAGCTTTAGAGTCCTATAAAATAGACAGTTGTATTTCTACCTAGGTTTCCTAAGAAATTGATTCTTCAATCTACACCTATTATTTCCCCATTACCTATGATATCAAATCCCAACTCCTAAGCCTGATGTTTTCAAATCCCCCTTTGCTCTGGCCTGAAACTACCCTCTCCAGCTTCCTGCTCCAAAAGGAACCTTCCACTTATCATTTATATTTCTTTATCTCTGGCAAATACATCAGTTGAGTTAGTGCACTTTCTATAAACATACACTTTCTCTCTCTCTCTCACACACACACACACACTTCCAACTATACACAGCACAAGAAGACAAGATTGACTATCTCTTCTTCAGGTGTGAATTTTACTCCTCTCTCAGGGTTTTCCTCTTACAATCATGTCATGGCTCTGAGTGGAAGGGAGATGATTGCTTGGCAGTCTAGTCTGAACCTTTAACGCCATCCTTCAATTAAGTGTTCTTAAAACAAGTCTTAAGGAAGGAAAATTTAAATTACATGGTGTGAGGGATAATAATGGGTAAGTTCTAATGGAGACTAACATCCAGGCCAGAGAAGAGGGATTATTCTGATCATTACCTAAAATAGGAAGCCTGAGACATCAGATTAGTGTGTCCTTGTTCACACCAATTCACACGTAGTCCAGCTTTACAGGTCACCCCCAAGCCTGTAAATTCTACCCCATGTGGTTCAGCAGGCTTGGGGGTGCTTTCTATCTCTAAAATTTTTGGTTCAACTTGTTCAGATGAAATAATTTCCAGTAAGGGATACTTTCACCAGAATACACAATGGTTCCATTGCCAAGGCTACTATTTGGATATTTTTTTTTATAGTTCAAGTTTTAGGGTACATGTGCACAATGTGCAGGTTTGTTACATATGTATACATGTGCCATTTTGTTATGCTGCACCCGTTAACTCGTCATTTAACATTAGGTATATTTTGTTGTCTCATGTTACTGAACCATCAGGGTAGAAAGTGATTGATCCCAGTTTACTAGGCTGAAGTATGGTTTCTGATATCAAAACCGTGGCAAGAAAGATTGTGTTTGGAACGCAAAGAATTCTCCATGGAGCCCTTAATGCTTCCATGTTATGTAGTGAGTGTGGTGGGACACTGGAGTCACCCAATAAAAACAGAACCACTAAGAAAATTGACCTTGCAAGAATTAACTTGCAGGTCATCCTATCAGTAAAAATGTTCCACCATGAGAAGTCCTAACAGAGGGCAATGAAAACGTGGAATGGATAGTGGAAAACAAAAGTTTTATGTCAACATTGGCTTCGTAGTCAAATATAGAAATAAATTTGGAATTTATCCACTAACACTTCTTAATCTATTTACATATGTGTATATCTGTCTCTGTATCATTTATTTAAAACTCAATATGAAAATTTTCAAATGTATTCAAACGAGAGAGAATAGTAGAGTGAACACCAGGTGCCTATCACCTAGCTCAAACAATTAATATACTGCCAATCTGTTCCATATATACCTCCCAATATTTAGTACATCTCCTCTATATGAAAATATATGAAATTCTACATGAATATATGAATTTCTATATGAAAATATAGAAATATATGAATTTCTATATGAAAATATAGAAATATATGAATTTCTATATGAAAATATAAATATAACATATCCTTCTATTAGTAAATGATTTGTAAAAAAAAAGAAAAGAAGTGCTATATTTACCTCTAAAACAATTATACCACCATTATCATCCCTAAAAAAAACTAACACAAATTACTCAATACAACAAATATCCACAGTGTTCTCATTTCTGAGGTTATAAAACTTCTAAGAAGATTACAAAGAAGTCTTCTTGTTATAGTTTGTTTCTTTTTGAATAGGTGTACGAAGTCTGTACATTGTAATTGGTCAGTTCATTTCTTAAGTTAAAATATACAATTTCTCCCTCATCTCCTTTTTTCCTTGTGGTTTTTGGTTGGAAAAAATATTGAGTTATTTGTCCTAAATACATTCTTTACTTTCAATTTTGCTGATTGTATCTTTTATGGTGTCATTTAACTTGCTCTTCTCTTCCCTATATTTCTTATGGACTGGTATTTAAATCTAATCTGAGATTTGATAAGATTAGTTTTCTTTGGAAGTAAAAAGGAGGACTATTTCAAAGGTGGTGTTTCAAGCTTTTAACTTCCATCAGGATGTTCAAAATGGCTTGAGATTTTTGGTGATATTATTGGTCATTGATTACCTTTCGCTAAATTCATTAATTCATTAGAGATTTGAAAATTATAATACTCTTACTTATAAGTGAGGCTAAACATTAGGTACACATGGACATAAAAATGGGAACAATAGACATGACACATTACTTGAGGGGGAGATGGAGGAGAAAGGCAAGGGCTGAAAAACTACCTATTGGGTACCATGCTCACTATCTAGTTGATGGAATCATTTTACCCCAAAACTCAGTGTCTCACAATATACCCATGTAAAAAATCTGCACATATACTCTCTGAATCTAAAATTAAAATTATAATTATAAAATTAAATATCTAATAGCTTAATTCTACTAGAAATTAATCTACTTATGTATAATATAGAATTATAAAAACTTTATAGAGAGGGTCTGAACTGATCATATTAACAGAAATTTTTCAAAATGGTTAAGAATCATCCTTATACAATAACTACTTTCTCAATTTCTCTACTGTGCCACAAAAACCAAGCTGTGCAAATAAAACCCATTAGAGCTCTACCAATCTAAAAGCAATTGAAAATTAGTATATTTTCTACATTTTTTTCTTTAACCTTTGCATTTGACTCAAATGAGTTTAAGGATTTTGTATTTTTAATCTTGTTTTTATTAAATCTGTTCTAGAAATAAATTTGTCATCTCTGGAGAATAGTCTCTATTTTCAGACTATTTGTTGGACTAAACCAAGGTTGCACTGGTATTATTTCAGTAAAACTTCAAAACCTTACCAAAATCCTTTCAGGATACTTTAAGATTGAATTACATTTCAATAAATATTAATTACCCTAAGAAAGAAAAGAAAATCATAATATTTTTATTCTCTCATCCTTTTTTGTTTATTAGTTGGAATTCTATGAAGAGAAATTTGTCTTTACTCTGTAATAACTCTAAGGAAAGAATGGAATAGAAAAGCTAGGATAAACACACAATTTCTCCCTAAATACCACTAGTTTTAAACCTATTAATATTTAAGTTGTGTTTAGAATTACTCCAAAGTGACCATGTGATGTTTTAATAGTGTTTTTAACTCATAAATTTTGTGATTTTGTATGTTTCAACCATTACAATTATTCTTACCGATGCTCAAGCTTTCCTATATTTGATTAGCAGAAACCTGTTCAGGCTGGCTTCTGAATCCTATTGGCACAATGTAGTCTTCAAGGCATCCCAGCTCTTTTTTATGACAAGATATTCCAGGCCTATCTTATATCTTTACACCTGGTATTAGTCACATATCAAGGATCCATGGTGCTTTTATTTATGGTGCTAGTTGCACTTATTACTACTTAGTTGATCATTGTTTCTAGACCTTTTCAGTGGAGAGAGCTAATACACACACACGTAGATATCTATATCTATCTATGTCTATATCTGTATCTACATATCTCCTGTATGTATGTATGCATTTTTCCAGACTGAAAAACTCAACTCAAATTTGGGTATACAAAATATTCCCTAACCTCATTGGATCTTATATTATAGATTATATTTAAAGCCATGACACCAGATAAGGTCATTAAGGAAGTAAATATAGACAGCAAAGAAGATATTCCACAGACTGAATTTTGGAATATTCCAGCAATGAAGACTAAGAGCAAATGACCACTGAAGTAGGAAGAAAACCAGGGGTGTGTGGTGAAACCAAGTGAATAAAATGTATCAAAGAGAAGGGCACATTAATGACATACAATTCTGCTAATACATCAATTAAAATGAGGTCTGGATATTGATCACTGGATTTATTACTGTGAATGTCTTTAATGTTATTGATGAAAATATTTGCATTGGAGTGGTAAAGGCAAAACCTGATTAGAGTTGGTGAAAAATGAACTGGAGGAGAGGAAATATATACAAGGAATGTGACTAAAGTTTGGGCTTAGAAACATGGACTGTAGGAGCAAGAAGGAAGACAGCTAATAGCAATGTACATTTGGGTAGAGAGTAGATGTCATGAGGACAGAGTATAATATTTCTCCTGATATTTCTGTTTTGTTAGTGAATTTCCTAGACAAGATCATCAGCTAATAATCAGGGTGCAGCCAGAAATGAAGATTTGAGAGAGGTAAAGTGATTGGGTCATTAAAAAGTATTACGTCTAGCAATGCCTCTATGACTCAGTGAGTTAAGTGGTTATAAATATAAAATAAGCCCTAAGGGCATGTTACTGAGTTGTTCTTCAATTACTTAAAACAGTACGGATGCAAATACTAAGAAGAAAGAAAGTGGATTTAACTGAGGTGAGCTTTGCCTGGGAAGATCAATAAATTGAAAGAGAAACAGGAGAATTGAGGGTATACAGAAGGAAGTGATTAAAATAATTGCATGAAAAAAATTCAAGTAAGGAGGAAAATGCAAATATGAGTGTCCTGGCTTGAATTGTGTCTCCCAAAAAGATATGAGGAAGTCCTAACCCCCTGTACCTGTGAATGTCACTTTTCCTGAAAAGAGAGTCTTAGCAGACCTTATCAAGTTAAGATGAGGTCATGAGTGTGGTCCCCAGTCAAAGATGACTAGCGTTTATTTAAGAACAGAGGACAGAGACATAACGGGAGAAGATGGCCATGTGGTAACAGAAGCAGCTGTTGGAGTGATACACCTATAAAACAAGGAGTTCAGGCTGTCAGCAAACACCAGGAGGTGGAAGAGGTAAGGAGGATTCTTCCCTACAGGTCTCAGAGGGAGCATGGCTCTGCTGACACCTTGATTTTTGATTTCTGGCCTCCAAAAGTGTGAGACAATAAAGTTCTGTTTTAGGTCACTCAGCTTGTAGACTTTGTTAGTGCAGTCTTAGGAAATGCATTCATTTATATGTTGTCCGTGGTTAATTTAACACCAGAATGGCAGAGGTGAGTGGTTGTGATAGAGATTGCATGGTCCTACAAAACCTAAAATATTTCTTATTTGTCCCTTTATAGAAGTTTGTTAACTCCCTCATCTAGAGTTTGGAAATGGGAATGAAAGGCTGAAGTAGGCTACAATCCAATGCAAGGTTGCACATAAGAAGCTCTGAATAAGTGTAAAAATTATGTGCATTCAAAACAATAACATTAACTGTGGACTCTGGAAATAAGAAAAGGAATCGTGTTGGAGAGTGAGACTGAGCCAGTTGGGAATAGACAAAATTACATTCTCAGGGGAGAATTTCATTTCTTGGTGAGGAATATTATGCCCTTTGGGCTGGTAAATACTATCTCCTCTTGAATAAAACAGTGGTCTGGCCACCTGTTAGACACTGAGAAGTCTAGACTAACACTCAATGTATTCGGATGTTTGCTCACTATTCTGATGGAAAAGTCTGGTTTGATTGTTAAAGTAAAATATTTGGCCTTTCAGAGTGTGAAAACACCATTGCTTCATTGCAAGGTTTAATATAAACCCATTTTTCTTGCATTTTCTTTTCTTTCTTTTGTAGTAAAATGTGCTTGAATAATATTAACTATTCTGACCATTATGTGAACTAAATATATATATATATAAAATGATGATACCTTCCGCTCATTTATTTGCAACGTGCTTTTGAATACATTATATAATTTAATCCTTAAAACAGCCCTATAAATCTGTTTTTTTAAACAAAAAAATTCTGCTTTACAAAGGAAGAAGTTGAGACTCAATAAAATTAAGTGACCATCCCAGAGTCTCAGCCACTTAAGAGTAGGGTGAATCTTGGATAATTCTGGTAGCAAATTTATTTATTGGTAGAAAATAAATGCAAACTACTACTGCTTAAGACCCTCTAAAGTTTTTCTCTTGGAAAAAGAATTTATTAGAATTGTGGACTTTATCAGTGCAAGGATTTATTTATCCTTGGAATTAGGCAGAATAAACAATTGAATGCCAAAAATTCAACGTGTTTCTTTTCTGTTTTCAAAACTCATAGAAATTGTAAATATGAGCAACTGATCATGTCTCTGAGAATTAACTCTTTTTGTACAGAGCGCTGCAGAGCTTTGATTGTGACCTGATACTTGGTCCTTAAAGATTCTACAACACCAATGGAAAAGAAAACCATGTAGCAAATTAGCCCAAGAACCGTTAAAGACAAAACAAAACAAACCAAAACCAAAACACACAAACAAAGAAAACACAAGAATCCCAGTGATGTCCCTAAGGAATAGTTGGCTTAAAAACTTTCTGGAAGGAGGAGGGGTCTCTGTTATAAACTTCCGCCCTCCTCTGGCTTCTGTTCCCTTACCCTCTGCCCCCTGCGGAGTTGTGTTTTCTGGGAATCAGCAAGTAAGATCACAAGTGGTCTTTTCTTTTATTCACTCTCTCCCATAAAGAAAGCTTTATCACGTGTGGCCTTAAACTTGCAGCAAATTGCAAAGAAATGGCTCAAAAGCTTCAGCTCTTTCTGTGCCCTGGGAGCTGAGATGTACGTCAGTGGCCTTGCCAGCGTGGCCAATTCTCTGCTGACTGCCAGAAAAAAGAGGCCAGGAAGAAAGAGGAAAGAGAAGAGATCGCTTCAGGGGTGAGACCATGCCCTTCATCTTTTCTTTTCCCTAATCTGCTCTGCTTGTGTCCACCCACACTCTCCCCACCTGGCAAAATTGTTCAAAATTGCTGTGGAGTTTACCTCAGTTTCCTCTTTCAGTCTGTGGTGTGTGGTCCATCCTCTTGCTGAGCACATTGAAAGGAACTGGCTATCTTTGATCTCTTCCTCCAGGTAAGACTTGGTTCTCTCATTTTATATTTTGTGACTAATACATCAGATTCTTATGGGAGATTAACCCTTAATTTCTGTGCGATTTATGTTTTATCCATAAAAATATCAATGAAAGGTGATGATCCCCTCATTAGTTTGATGGAAATAAGAGAGAAGATTGGTTAAAGAAATCAGATAAACTCAAATTTGAGTTCAAATTTTGAGTCTCATGCTTATAAATTGTTTAGCTTTTGACAAGTCACTTAATTGCTTTGGGCCATCTAATTTAAAAAATGGAATTCTAATACTACGTTTGTTGGGTTGTTTTAAGGATTAGAAAAAGTACGTACATCACTCAACACAAAAATAGTACTTATTAAATCTGAATCTGACACAGATAATTTGTATTGGGTGAGAAATTAGTTTCTAAACAACACACACTCCTCGGCAGCAAGTGCCGTGAGGCTATTTTTTAGTTTGTCTGAAGGGAGGCATCCTGGTGTCCAGAAGTCAAGCCAGGACAGAGGTTTTCCTCACAGGAGATGGCCAAGAGAAGAGAGGGAGGGGTGTGGTTGCCTTTAGGACTTTCTCTGTGGCAGTCCTTGGGGACTGATTGCTGGACAGAGTCCGAGTCAGTTGCAGAGCAGAGGGGTTGAGTACATCTGCGGGATGTAACTACAACCTTCCTAAGCCACTTGCTCTCTACATTTAAAATCTGGAGGGCTGATTTTGAAACTAATGAGGACTGATTATTCAATGTTTTTGAACCAAAGGAAGAGAAACTGCTTGGCTTGTTTTTCTTTGGCCTCCAGAATAAGTTATGCTCCAAACCCAGGGTATTGGATGAAAACTGTCGTATGTCTTTTCCTGGAAGAATCTATTCAAGTGGCCAGAGATCAATTAAGGATTTGCCAAATGCAAATAATTCTGAATAACTGTGTACTCTTGCTCTACTTCTGCAGTTGCAAATGAAGAGAGAGAGCCTGCAGGCCCCAAGGATCTTTCCGTTCATGTCACTGAGCTTCCTTCCCTCTCTTTTTACAGGGGATGAACTGTAGCCTCCTTGGAACATACTACACTTGCAATAATTTGCGCATTAACCATCAAGACACTTCAGTAAAGCTATGCAGTGCCAATAGTTTAAGCTGGATCCTATTTTGCCCTAACACAAAGTGAACTGAGATGACTCTATTTCATTATACTTTTGAATTTTAGTTACAGTGATTTTTGTGTCAACACCTCCATATATTAGATAACTTAAAATGTGCTATAGTATCTCAAGTTTTTCAGTAGTGTTTTTAACATAATTATTTTTTCTCTTTGACATTAGCATTCTAGATGTAACACTTTGGATCTTTTAAAGATAAATTTAGGATAAATGATAGCAAATTTTATTATTAAACAATTTATTTGTATTTTCTGGTCACTGGCTTTAATATTATGACTGATGAGAAATAATATGATATCTGAATCCCCAAAAACAGAAGGCCAATTTGAATTATATAATTTAATCCTTTGAAGAATATTGCAATTTAAGCCATAAATTTAATAATTATCCATTTCTTATTTTAAAACCTTTCTGGTTTGTATATCTCTTGCTTGGCAATATTTTTACTCATAGTTTTGTAGTAAAGATACCTATTTAACATTGTATAACTCTGCATTTCCCAAACCCTGTTTTCCTTGTCCTGGCAAAATACTGTTCTAGAAAAGTAGTCCTAGTGACTCAGTAGATATAGGAAGTTGGCTGTTGGTATCAGATACTGTTAAGGAAGAATCTCCATATTCTTCATTTCTTAAACTTTGTTTTTTAAATCAGTAATAGATGTCGAATTTTATCAACTGATGTTTTTCATGTAATGAAATTCTATTTTTTATTTTGAATTGTTCATGTAGTAATTTAGGTGAATAAATTTCCTGTAATTAACCAATTGTTGCATCTTTTAGAATAATTCTAATCATAGAGCAAGAGTTAATTTGGATTTGCTAGCATTTACTTAGAATTTTTATAATCTATGGGCTTGATCTGAAGTTTTCCTTTCTGTGCTATCGTTGTGCTGTTTTGTTACCATGATAATTTTATTTTTGTCAAACTAATGGAGACAATGATTATCTGTTTCCATTATCGGCTATCTTTCCTCAAAGAATATCCCTTGATAAAGCACTTCTGGTGCATCATCTATCCTTAGTATCTTTGTTTAGGGAATAGTTTCAGAGTATTTTTGATAATGTCTTTCTTGGCTATTTTCTCTTCTGGTTTTTATCAATATAGGTAATGCATATTTGCTACAAACTTATCCATTAAGTCAAGATATTAAACTTACTTCAACATTCGATGCATCTTTTTATGTTTTATACTCCTAAATATCTGTGTTTTATCTCATTAATATTATGTATTTATATCTTTGTTTTTTGTCTTGATTAACATTATTAGCTTTGTTTTGCTTATTTTTTGTTTTTAAATTTTTCTCTTTCACTCACTCTTCTTTTTCAATTAAAAAATTAAAGTTATGAATGCTTATAAAATGAATCCAAAAGCCTAATAATAATTTTTTTGAAACCAGACCCTTGTCTCATCCTTTCCTTTACTCAATTCCCACTCCCTAGAGGAATCCACTTAATTTTTAAATTGTTGAAGTCCTCTGATGTTTTAACTTCATATTATTAATACAAAGGAAATCGTTTATGCTATTACTTGATTTTTCAGTTTGAGAAAGTATGAATTGAAATGATGAGGGATGAGGTTTAGTGAACACAAAACAAGCATTGCATAAAGTCAAGGTGATATACTCAGTCAGAATAGATTTCTGCCACAATACATGAAATTTGACTCCTAACATTATTCCTTTAGGAATAACATTATTCCACTCCTATTATGTGGATATAGAAGTCCTCTATTAATGTACAATTGGGTCATCTGATAATATTAGGGAGACTGAGAAATACTTTGTTTGTTGAATTCCTTGATTTAGGTTAGATTATCAGGCAGGCACTGAGCCATGTGGAATCCTAAAGAAGTAGGGGCACAGGATATGTAAATATTGATGTGAACAGGGAGAAAATAGGTTCAGTGTGTGATCCTGTCCTGTGAGGGGCGGTGGGAAATTAAGCATGGGAAGCAAGGCTGTCTTTTTTACTTTAAGGCTAATCAAAGACTGTTCTTTCACCTGAATTAAATCTAAGGCACAAATCATGTTGCTCCCTTATTTATCAAACAAAAACAATACACAAATTGGACCTCTTCCTTTTTTGTCATATTTTAAGGCTCACATTGTGTGCTACAGGAATCATAAGGTGGTACAGGGACCTATAATGAATGTAAAACTTCTATTTGTTTTGCTAAGAAGATAGATTTAAAGGCTTTAAAGACTTTATTCTAATGAATCAATATTCAAATAGTTGAATTCCTCTTCTTCCTTTCCTGCTTGCTCCTAGTTTAAACTGGCAAGACCACAAAGTTAGCAAAATTCTGCCTCATTATTTATTCCAAAGGCAACACTTAAATTTATTCTTTGCCATAATGAGGCTTAAACTGGACGGATTGAGAAAGAATGCTGGCTACAGAGTTCCAATAGCAGGATTAGTTAATCAGATATCCTGGTTGATTTTAATTGAAAACATTTGCCAACTTACTGTGACAACAAAAGGTAGATTCACTTTAAATTGCGTCTATAGGATTGTGGTATACTGTTGAATAAAAAATTTAATAAATTGTGTAGTATTTGTTTATTTATTTTTACTTTAAAAACTAACTTTGACAGATCAGAGTCAAGGAATGTGTTTATAATGGACACTTCATCCAAAGAAAATATCCAGTTGTTCTGCAAAACTTCAGTGCAACCTGTTGGAAGGCCTTCTTTTAAAACAGAATATCCCTCCTCAGAGGAAAAGCAACCATGCTGTGGTGAACTAAAGGTAGAGCAACCAAGAAGTAAATAGTGTTGATGCTCTTAGTTTTCTGTCCAGATATCATCTATATAATGAAGTTAGAATGAGAATTGTTTTCTCCTTTAAAAAAAAAAAAAGATCTTAGATGCAATTTACTAAAACCACACCTTGCCAGGCGGTGCAAGCAATCTCTACCGGACCATGTGGGTTAAATTACTTTCCTGGGCTCATTTAAATGCCCCCCCCCAAACAGAAAAGAGAGAAATAGTAGAAACTAGTATTTATTGAACTTCTGCCATGTGCCAGATATTAAGCCAAGCACAGATATAACATTTAATCTGTGAAACATCACATTACTCCCATTTTGCAAATAAAAATGGGAATAATGTTACAGAGTAGGGAGAAGAGTTGCTTTTTTTTTTTTTTAGGATTGTTGTATCAAACAATAGTTTTTAGTTTTTTGAGGAACCTCCATACTATTATATTTTCCAAAGAGACTACATCAGCTTATGTAACCACTAACCATGTACAAAGATTCCCTTTTCTTTACATTCTAACCAGTTTTTATTTTTTGTTATAGCCAACAGATGTGAAGTGATATGTCATAAAGATTTTTATTTGCATCTCCATAATAACTAGTGATGTTGAGCACCTTTTTCATATACCTGTTGGCCATGCCTTCTTTTAAGTAATGTCTATTTAGATTATTTGCCCATTGTTAAAATCATGCTATTTTTCTTTGCTATTTAGTGATAGAAGTTTCTTTTTTTTATTTTTTAATTATTATACTTTAAGTTCTAGGGTACATGTGCACACGTGCAGGTTTGTTACATACGTATACATGTGCCATGTTGGTGTGCTGCACCCGTTAACTCGTCATTTACATTAGGTATATCTCCTAATGCTGTCCCTCCCCGCTCCCCCAACCCCCCGAGAATAGTTGTTTCTTAAGGGATGCTTTGTGTGCTCCTATTCTTTCTTTATACAAATATTCACTCAACAAATCTCTGCTTTTTTCATATAAATGCTAACCTTCCCTATGGATGTTCTATCACAGACCCATGTCTATCAAAATATATAAGCTAGATATCAAAGACATGTTTTCCATTGAGAAAAATATTTGACTATGAATTTAATAAGTATAAACATAAACACAAGGAATAATAGTTGCACTTTTTCAGTCTGTACATTATGTTCCCGGCTGGTGCATGCACCACCCTGTGAAATACATAATCCCAAGTGCTGGACTTGTTATAGGATGTCAAGTGTTTGGCTGATGGTTTCATTTACTTTCTTACCAATGAATGTCTCACCATACACTGACTCTTCAATGTAAGACTCCTTTGAGTGCCCCTCTGGAGCAGAGTGGAAGAAGACAAAAGATAATTCAATACACATTTTGCATAAAAACCAAATATATATTTTAAATTCCAAGAGAATTTGAACTGTTGAAAACTTACAGTGCTTAAGGCTGATGGAAACCTCGAAGTGTTTGAATTAAAGTTTCAGTGATAATAAAGTTGATATTATACATTGTTCTTTGTTGTTTGTTTTGTATTTGTTTGTCTATTTACTTAGTTTCCAATTGTGTGTCAAGCTGGAGTCAGACTAAGTGTGACCTGTCATATTTTCCAGGTGTTCTTGTGTGCCTTGTCTTTTGTTTACTTTGCCAAAGCATTGGCAGAAGGCTATCTGAAGAGCACCATCACTCAGATAGAGAGAAGGTTTGATATCCCTTCTTCACTGGTGGGAGTTATTGATGGTAGTTTTGAAATTGGTAGGTATTACAGATGCCTGACTTTAATTTTAAGCCCAAGATCTTCTACTTGTGGCTAAAGAACACCTTCTGCATTCTATTGTCTGCTGGGATCAGACTCTATTCATAAAATCTTTTTTTTTTTGGACAGAATTTACCATGATCTTATTCTACAGGAGAGGCAATTTTCTCAGAGCAATCAACAGTAAATTTTTCTCCCCAGGTGTTTGGTATTGTATGGTTCACACAATTCAGAGTTCTACATCAGAGTAAGTGACTTTCTTGGAGGAAAGGGTGAGATGCTAATTGGTATTTTGAGTTATAAATATGTAGAAGTGTCTTTAGAGAAGAACAATACACCCTGGGAGCCCTGTGATTCAATTTTAGAGGTGTGGAATAATCCAAATGCGCTCTACAAGAATTTACTGCAATGATGAATAGAAGTTACATCACAAAAGGGATTTTTCCACCCAGTGGTCTAGAAAGAAGAATAAAGGGATTCTATTACCAAGAACACAAGATCAGAGCAGGCAATAAAAATTCAAATCTCAGGTGCCTTTGGTTAGCAATTGACTACAGACTCCTTAGAAATTAAAAAGATCGAGTAATTTGAGTCACTGTTTTAGAAGTAATTTAAAGAGGATAATCCTAGTTAGTCTGCTTCCTGAATTGATAAACTAAAAGGCTTTAATTTTTTGCTAAAGTAAACAAAATAGTACCCTCTCTGGTCCTTAAGTCTTGTTTAGATTCAGATATACGCTATAGTAAAACCTCTAACTGCTCCAATTTTAGCTTTACCTGGTGAACTTTCAGAAAAGTGAATATTTTTCAACTCTTTAACAATTTATTTCTTTTCGTACATACTATGTGTTTTGGTTCTTACTCTGAATATCACAGAAAAAATAAAATGAATAAGTAACCTTTTGCCTTCAGGCATTTGCTTCCCAAATTCATCTTTTGTCATCCTTCCAGAATGACATTTCTTAGTGCCAAATTTTAATGTCCACACAAATAACTGGGCAATCTTTTAAAAATCTTTTTTTAAAACCTGAATTGGTAGGAACAGGATAAAATTCTGCATTTCTAATAAGCTCCTAAATGATACTGATGCTTCTAGTCAGTAGATCACATTTTGTGTAGCAGGTTTCCAAAACATCTGATCACATCAATCTTTTATGTAATTTGCTTAGATTGGCCCGGATGGTTGATTTATTCCTTGAGCCCTGTTCTACTGATGGCCCTGCACTGAGTGAAGGGCCAAAGAGAATCAAGGTAAAGGGTGATACATTATATCATGAGAGAAAACAAGGAGAAAGAGGTAACTGGTGCAGATAAAAGAATAGAGCAGATGTGAGCAGGCAAAACATTATATATCATGATGTTTTGATGTTTTTCTCACTCTAGATTATTATATAAAAATATTTTAGAGCTGAAGAGGCATAGAAATGATTTGGTCCAAAGTTTTGTTTGGGCTCCCAGGTCCTGATGCAACTTGAGAGACAAAGTTTATATTTGATAGAGAGAGTATACTAAGTTTTCACAGGAAGTAGCAGAAAACCATGACTCCAAATTCACATTAATTCTTCCAGACCATTCTAGGTATATAAATTATTTATTGGATTGGATGCCTTAAAATGGCTTAAAAGTTCTCTTACTTCCATTGAAAACCTTTATCCCAAACATCACAGGTTTGCCCTAATTATTTGAGTTACATAAATTTCCAGACAAATGACTTCGCTGAACATAATCTTAATTTACTTCTTTTGCCTCTTTTTGCATTCCTTCCTTTCAAGATTCTAGAACAAATATCATCCTCCATCTTTATGTTATTTGTATGTGGCAACTTTGTTGAAATTCTATTAGTTTTAATTGATTTTCCATGGAAACTGTAGAGTTTTGTGGACAAATTGTCTAAAACAAAATATAATTTCGTATCTTTCTTTGCAACTCTTAGATTTTTGTTGTTGTTGTTGTTATTACCTTATTACATTAGCCTCAGAACTGTGTTGAAGAGAAGCATTTACAATGGACATCTTTCTCTTGTGTTTGACCTTGATGCAAATACTTTTAAATTTTTAGTATTAAGCAATATGCTTGCTTTGTGGTTTTGATAGATACACTTTAAAAGCTGGTTTGCTCAGATTTGTTTTTTCCTAACATAAATGAATGGTTAATTTTATTTAGTACTTTTACGGTGTCTATTAAGTTAACCATGGAATTATTCCCCTTCCATTTGTTACATAGTGATTTAATTAATAATTTATTGTTACTTGGTGGTACTCTTGTACTACTATAATGAACTGCTCTTGGTTGGGATATTTTTATTTGTATATACTATTCCGTTTGCTAATAATTTGTTTAGGATTTTTACATCTATCTTCATAATCAAGTTTGGGCTCTAATTGTCTTTTCTTATATTGTCCTTGTCCAGTTTTGGTTTTAAGAAAATAGTAGTGTTACAAGATGAATTGAGTAGCTTTCTTTTTTTTCTGTTATCTCGAGTGTGTCTGTGTGTGTGTGTGTGTGTGTGTGCATAGAGAGACAGAAAAAGAGAGGAGAGCAAGAATATGTTACTTTTAAGTTTGGTAAGACATATTTCTAAAACTTTCTGTACCTGTTTTTTTGTGAGAGGCTAATGATGGTAGATATGGAATAATTTTTATATCCAATTTCATTTTTTAAAGATTTTGTATCATCATTTATATTTCAAGTGTATCTCCTAACAACTCAGAAAGGATACTAAGGAAGCAAAAACTTTGATACATACAGTATATATATGGTATATAGATATATATATATATCTGTATTACAGATACTGAACTCATATTGTCTTGTATATGACATGCCCATTAACGTAACACAGAAATAGCTTGTAAACAGAAGTCCTTTATTGTGTGGTATTGGTGGAGTGTAGGCGAGAATAGGAGAGGATTACCTATAAAGTGAATGTCAACTTTCATTTTATGTTGGTTTGTTTATTGTGGTACATTAACAAACATATAGATAGAATTATCAAAATAATATGATATACAATGTCTTCTACTAAATACTTAAATTTCAAATGAGAAATCTTGTGCTCAATTATTCGTTTTTTAATATGAACATTAAGAAGAGCTTAATTCTTCTTGGAGCCATAAAGACTAGGACCACTGTGCAAGTCATGTTTCTCACTATCATTCTTATTATCCTCAAGCCCACAAAAATTACTGCTTTATTTCCAGTTTACTAAAGCTGGCAATGTGCGTGAACAGTAGTAAATTAGATGATTGCTTACAGATGTAAGGAAACATGCTTTGCTCAAAAATTGGAAATGAGGAGAACTTCAAAGCAAGGCCACCCATTAGCCATCACAATCAATTGCTGGGAAATTGTTAAGATCTTACTGTATTTAGCACGGTACATCTTAAAAACTAAGTATCTCAAATAAATATAGCTAAAGCTTTAAAGCCCCTTGAAGTCTAAAACCCTAAACAATGTTTATCAAAGCATGTTCTAGGAATCATCTCCATCAACACACTTGAGTTAGTATTACAAATGCAGATTTCTTGGCCTGACCTCAGATCCATGGAATCAGAAACGTTTGGTACTTGCCAAGAATCGCATTTTTAACAAGTTTCCATTTCCTTAACCATTTCCTTTCAGTATTTTTATGCACAGCAAAGCATGAGAAATATTACTTGAAACATGTTTAATCACTTATCACCATCATCAACTAAAAGTAATGTGTCACATGCTTCATTAGAGACATTTTAGAAAACCATAATTTCTACTTTCAAAAAAACCCAATATTTTTAAACCATTTTTCACAAAAGAGATAAATGGGCACATTTTATAGAGATTTTATATTTCATAAAATTTGCTTTATAGGCATATGTTGAGGTTATATAATTGATGTATACCTGAAGTCGCCTATGTGGAATAATTTTTATTTCTATTTTGAGTCTTAATCTTTTTGTACAAAGTTTATTAACAAATCATAAAATATCATTTGTGTAAATGTGTTTCATCATTTTATTTCATTTAAAGTGAAGTACAGTTGTGTTTAATTTTTCTATAAAAGATATCAGCTAAATAATTTGTAATGTGTAGTCCACGAGCAATTAGAACACTAATAGAAGTTTTCATAGAAATTTTAATGAATAAAGAAAAAATAAGTTTACTTCAAATTTACTAAAAAATATTTAAGAGAGAAGCTAAAGGGAGCCTTCTAGAATTTGACTTACTGATAAAATATTTTACAAGGACAAATAATTAGGTTGGGTGAAGTGAGGTAGAAGGATTGAATTAAAATATTTTGATAAAGGGATGAGGTGATTGAAGTAATGAACATGAGAATTTCAAGGGTCATCTCAGATTAAAGGAAAAAAATTAAATGATGCAGAGATGGCTTAGTTAAAAGAAAACATTGCTTGGTCTGCTGTATACATTCATTCAGTTATGCTGTTGACTTCTTTCTAAGTTCTCTAATTTATGATGTTTTATTCTTTTCCTCAAAGGGAATCTCTTAGTTATAACATTTGTTAGCTACTTTGGAGCCAAACTTCACAGGCCAAAAATAATTGGAGCAGGGTGTGTAATCATGGGAGTTGGAACACTGCTCATTGCAATGCCTCAGTTCTTCATGGAGCAGTAAGTCTAAAGCAATCATCTTTTCCTCGCCTTTCCAAACAACTGCATTTCTCCCTTTTATGATGATTATTAATTATGCAAATTGAAGCTTAACCCATGATAACTTTGTCTTACTTTTATTACATTCTGTTTGGATAAAATTTCAGAACAATTTTATAATTTTTCTTCTGACAATAAACTGTAAAAAATTGATAGATTACTGTATATTGATATCAACAAGATTAAAGAAAGATTTTACCTACATGTTTTGAGTCAAATGCTTTAATTTAGCTGTAGGGGCAAAATATATAATTGAAAATAAATTAACATGGTAAATGTCAAATAGGTAATTAATAAACACTGCAGACAATAAATTCTGGATTATGGAACACTGGCTGCTAGACAATTAACTCAGGGATATATTATCAACTCAAACAAGTATTCAGTGTCCATACAGTATCTCTTAGACCTTTATCAATGGAAGCAGGGTGTCTGTATCCTCTAACCCTAAAGTCTACTTTTGGTACTTTTGTTAATACATGCACATGACTTTAGTAGTTCCAAAGATTTTTACCTATGTCATTTTTACCCTTATAGCAACCTGTGGGGTAGAAGAACATAGTTTATCTTTTTTACTTTAGAGCTAAGGACCAGACCCCATGACTTGAAAAGTTTGATGACTTTTGTAAATTTAGGTGTCTTGTAATTATGGAATCAGAACCTAAAACAGGTCAGCTGACTTCTCAGGCAGCAGTTTTCATACATATCCATGTCACTGCCCTTCTCTGTTTATCTATTGCTGATAAAAGAAATGACTACCAAAAGGTTTTGGAGTAAGAGAATATTTTAGAAAATTATATTTCAAGTGATACTTTATTGTCCACTCTAGATCATTGTATCAGGACAGTTTAGAGCTGGAGAGACTTAGAAATGATCTAGTCTGAACTTTTTCTCGAATTTCTAGACCACTTATGTAAGTACAGTCAGATTTTGACCTCCCTGGCCAATCTATCAAGGTAGGTCTCAGAATTCTCTGAGTGGGAGCTTTTCTACCCATTTGGATGAATTCCCAGGACCCTAAATTTTTACTTGGAGGGAGTTCTGTGGTTTGGGCACTTCTGCCTGCTCTTTGGACAACATCCTTTCATAGGTCAGAAGTTTCCTTGATCATTGAGATTCTACAAAAATGTTATATATGTTCAGCCTGTAGAAAGAATGGGAAGGAGAAGAATGAGAAAATGGGTCTCCAACCTGCCTACTCCCTGCTTGATCTTTAGTTGTGTTGCTGTTATCTGTTGATTCATTGAGCTTCCATGTGACAGTTTGCTCAGGGGGAAAAGCAGTTCCACTACTGAAAAAATTAAAAATGTGAAAGTAGTCACATAGGATAGATAAATCCATTACACCAGACTTAAATCACTCTGCAGTGGATCAGTAGCTCTTCTATGTGACAATGGCTACACTACTTAATTTTTCTAGGTCTCAGTTTCTGCATCTTAAAACAGGTATTAAAAATAATTCCTAGCTGATAATGCCATTGCAAATATTAAGTGAGATAACACAGGTAAAATGCTTATCAAGGTTACCAACCTAACTAGTAGCTATGTCATCATTGTTGTGTGTTATCAATCCTTTTAGCTAATTAAGCCACCTGGTTTTAACCAGCAATGGTTTTGTCTTAAAGCTGCTGTATACAGATGAATAATTTTATTACTTTAAGTTAGTGACAAATATCGAATACCCGTATAAGAAAATCAGAGAAAAAAATGTATTAAAAAGAAGGTCGGACAACCAGACAGGCTAGTGTTGACAAAGGATATCAAAGGGACAGAGACAGATTCTTATCCAACATTTTTGACATGGTAGAGGATATATTTGTTTATTTATTATTTAATGTATTTGCAGGTACAATGCCAGGTAAAGGAGCTATTTCTGTGAGAAAACAAAATAGAACAAAAACGCACACAATTCTTCCTTCGTGAAGCTTGCTCTCTACTGAGGATTATCACTCTAGTTTCTTTCCACCTTTACACAACATTAGTAACTAATTGGGTACTTATCCAAAATATGATTTTCGTTCTCTAAGAGATAACTATGCTCTGTCTCCTTTGCAGAAATATCCTTAATGTCCGACAAATCTATTAATCATGGATAGCAACTATTGAGGGCCTATTCCTAATAGGCTGTTTAGTTTTATGTATTAGCTCATTTAACTCATTAATTTAGCAAGTGTATATATATTTGTGATATATGTATATACATATAATTTTTCTAAGCAGTAAAGAAAGAGTAGTGACAAAATAATCTCTGCCCTCACAGATCTTCTGAGGAGGAGACAGAAAATAAACAGATAAATACAGTATGTCAGAGAATGGTAAGAACTATAGAGAAAAATAACCCAGTAAAGACACATAAGGAGTATGTGTGGTGGGTTGGGGGTGGTTGCAGTATCAGGTAGGGTAGTCAACGTATGGCTCACATAGTTGGTGACATTTGAAGAAGACCTGATAATAGTAAAGAGGACAGTCATGTGGATATCTGGGAAAGAAGACTTCTAGCCTAAGTGAACAGTGAAGGCAAAGTTTCTTCAGCAGGAGAAAGTCTGGTGCATGGATGACCTGCAAGGAGGCCTGTGTGGCTAAAATGCAATGACCACGGGGAAAGCACAGAAGATGAATGCTGAGAAGTAAAAGGGAATGAGAGAATATGTCAACGTTGTTTCTCACTTTGATGGGCATTTGAATCACCCGAGGCTCTTGGTAAACTGCAGATTGTGATTCAGTGGCCCTGGGGTTGGTGCTGAGATTCAGCTGATGTTGCTGGTCTGCAGACCATCCTTTGAGTCATAAAGTTAGGACAATTACAAGAATTTAGTTTGTCCTCTGAATGAGATGCGAAGTTTTTAGAAAGCTTTAAGCAGAGTGACATGATCTTACTTATATTTTTAAAGGATTACACTGACTGCTGCTTGGAGAATTGATTCTGGTGGGAAAGCTTGGAAGCAGGGAGACTATTTAGGAGGCTACTGCAAAATTTCATACATCAAAGTCAAGAGGGCATCAGTCAGGATTTGAATGCGGGTCAGAATTAAAGCCCCTAATATAAAAGCATTTATAATATTAGTCCCAGATTTAAATAATTACACTTTTGTCTCTTCTCCAACAGAGTCTCAATAGGTACAGACCACATCCATAGCTCTCATTTTACAACTCAGTTAATTAAAACCTAAACGTTAATTTTTTTAGAGTATCACAGATAGCAATTAGTAACAAAAGTGGCACTTAGATAAGCTGCCAGTTATTTGAAATCAAAATAATTATGATGCTTGCAACAGTAACCTGTTGACAGAAGGAACTGAGTTAAAATAATGAAAAATTTTCAAAATACTCCATGATCACCATCCATACTTACTTCAATAGTCTTGAAGCATCATAACAGTCAATGGTTTCTCTGTAATTATTAACAATAAAATTATATTTACCATGATTTCAATGCTAAATGTTCTCATGTGTAGTTAAGAATTGAAAACAGTTAACCTCATTAAGTGATTCTTAACCTACTATGGTCAAGGAACCCTTTGATAAAATTATAAAACCTGTAACCCTCTTCTCTTAAGCATTCACATAAAAACACACATACAAAAATGTTCTTACTTTTTCAGTGGGGTTCATGAACCCATTGAGGGGCAGATTGCACAAAACAGATTTAAGGTAACCTGTTTATCAACTTGAATATTTCAGTAATGCAATACATCTTTTCCTTACCATGCTGAATAAACAGTTCTCTACTTTTATTTATTTTTTTTTTTTTTGAGATGGAGTCTCGCTCTGTCGCCCAGGCTGGAGTGCAATGGTGCGATCTTGGCTCACTGCAAGCTCCGCCTCCCGGGTTCACGCCATTCTCCTGCCTCAGCCTCCCAAGTAGATGGGAGTTCTTTACTATTAATATGCCAATGCATATTCCTGTGATTACTAGCCTTTGACCAAATAGTGCCTGAATAAAATGAGAATCAAGATGATATTGAGATGTTTTCTTACCAGATACCTCTTCCCCAAGGGGTACAAAGAGTGTGGAGAACGTGGCATATGAAGGATAATTTGAGTGCAAGAGTAGAGCTGGGGGATTGTAGATTAGCATTATCACAGGCTGCCCACTAAGCAATGGCTCTTTATCCCAGCTGCTATCATAACCTTATAAACAGGGGAAAGGGTGGAATTAGAAGTAACTTGGTGCTATGCTAGTAAGCAGTAGAGAAAAAGCAGAATATTATCAGGATAAATGGTACAAAATCCATATGTCATTTTCCATTCTCCAGAATCAGCCTTGTAATTCTACTAAATTTACAACTCTAAATAAAGTATTCTGATGGCAATACATTGTTCAATTATGGCTCTTTCTCTGACTCAGAAAAAATCATGATTTTATCAAGTTGAATACTTTTTCACCTGGGGGGAGGTGATTTATAGTCACTAGTTTGCTTTAAGATGAGCCTCTATGAGTACTTTTTACTTTTATTTTCTGTCATTAATTGACTGGCCCAGGTATGGTGTAAAGCAGGAGTGTCCAAATTTTGGGTTCCCTGGGCCACATTGGAAGAAGAAGAATTGTCTTGGGCCACACATAAAATACACTAACAACAGTTGATGAGCTAAAAAAAATTGCAAAAAAAAAAATTCATTATGTTTTTAGAAAGTTTATGAATTTGTGTTAGGCTGCATTCAAGGCCATCTTGGGCCACATGCAACCCACAGACCGCGGGAAGGACAAGCTTTGTGTAGAGTCTACGAGCCAGATCTTCTGGCTACCTCTTCAGCAAAATCTACTGTTAAACACTGGCTTGATTTGGTGAATTAGGTTCAGAGACAGCTGCAAGCTCAACCTGGTACCCTAACGATTCGAGTAGCATACACATAATATTCTTAGTATGATGTTAATGAGTCTATCATGAAGAAAACATTCTTCTTATGCAGGTACAAATATGAGAGATATTCTCCTTCCTCCAATTCTACTCTCAGCATCTCTCCGTGTCTCCTAGAGTCAAGCAGTCAATTACCAGTTTCAGTTATGGAAAAATCAAAATCCAAAATAAGTAACGGTAAGATCATTTTTTTTGACTTGACTAAACAAGCTTTTAAAAAAAAGACTTTATATGTGCTTTAGGATGGACAAAAGTGTCTATGATTTTTGCTCCCAAAAGCTTTACTACTTAAATTGAGATATCACAGTACCATAAAAATTCCTAGAATATAAAGCAGTATATGATTAGATCCTAAGAAAATATACCAGATGATCAAATCTTATGGAAAAAAGCATTAATTGATAGTTCCTGGGAAAATCTTTCAAAGCTTCTGAATAAGTGGGTTTTGAAAGCAGAGTGAAACTAGTTTAGCACATACAACTCTCAATCCATTGCTCAGATATGAAAGAAGTATAATTTTTCCCGTAAGTCAACTTAATATCTGTGTTCAGCTACTTTTTGTCAGAATGGCAAAAATGTAATCTCAATTTGTCCGCAACCTCCCTTTTTGTCCCCAGGGCTTGTTTACATTCTAGGGAGCTTACATAAGAGTAAAATGGGCAGCTATGGTGGGAGCTCTTGGTGTTATCAGTTCCCTGCCAGCTTACATATCTAAAACCCCTGTGGTCACACTGTTTGGTCATACTTGTCAGCATGGGGCTATCTTATGTCCATGTTCATACTTTTTCTTCTCACAGCAGCTCTCTCCAGTACAGAAGTGGCCATCTTAGATACGTGGAAATAATTCTATTTTTCACCTGAGCAAGGATGCAGGAATTTTATCAAAGTGTCTAGTGTTCTAGATGGCTGATGCATATGACACAGCAATGCTTTGTCTGAGACACCCTTGGCAATATGGGAATACTCTCTTCTATATCACTGTAGACACTGGAAGTCCTATGAGTCAAAGGCAGGAATGCTGAGCTAGACTGAAATAGAGTCTTGCCTCCTGCCTGGGCTTCACTTGGCCGAGGTAACACAGATTTTCCTTACTCAGAGTAGCCATGAATTTATCCATAGGTGTTTACTGTGTCTCTAGGACGCAGTACAGGCAGTGAGAGCAAATCCCCTCTTCTCCCTTCAGCTTCCCTTCAGCATCAATATGCTCCACACTCCTTCCCTGCCACCTACCAATTTCACCCCCTACTCCTAACCGGAGGAACCACATTGTATACAGGCAGAATGGAAGCCTTTCTAAAATTAATATATACCTGCCATCCATCCAAATCTCTTATCTATTCCACAAGACCTTTTCACTCCTCTAATATTCTCATTAGTACATTCTGTTGAGATGTCTTTTTTTCCAGGCAATGAACCCTGGCTGTTTGAATGAAGGGAGGGGCCAAAGGACTAAAAACATATGGAAATGTGGAAGGGGAAGGAAGGGGAGAGCACAGAAATGTAAAAAGTTTACCCTCTCCTGCTGTAGCAAAAGAAGGAACTCATTCTAGACAAAGAGGAGAATATGAAAGGGGGTAATAGATATGTTCAGGAGGATGCATTCAAATCAATGGACAAGAACAGCAGCCTTGTTTATGTAAAAATATAACAGATAATAAATATGATTTAGGTTCAAATAAGGAGGCAGGAAACTGACTGACTGGCTTGTAGTTTCATCTGTATACAATGTACGGTCAGGGAAGATGTTTTCTTTTGACAGCACAACTAGTTAGGAAATATTTAAACCTGTAATGTAAAAAGGTGAAAGGTGAAACATAGGGCTTAGACTCAGTAATTAAAATGTGTTTAATAAAGGGAGAAGTCAGCAGACAGATACAGAGAATGACTCATAACTCAATTATTTCCCTTCCTTCAGGTGAGCTCCTGTTCCCTTAAAGTCTGTTTCGTTAGACATAGTGGACACAAGACTCACCCTAAAGCTGATGATAAGGATCTTCTCAAAACCGCTCCACATACAATCCTCATCTCCCCTGCAACAATCTACAGCAGAGCTGTCCACAGAACTATCTGTGATGATCGGAATGTCTTATATCTTTGCTGTCCAATACAGTAGCCCCTAGCTGCATGCGACTATTGGGTATTTGAAATATAGTTAGTGTGACAGAGAAAGTGAATTTTAATTTTATTTAATTTCAATTTTAATAGTCACATGTGGCTTATGGTTATTGAATTAAAAAGCACAGACCTAAGGTGCCTACACTTCTCTACAAGAAGACTCGCCTACCAACAAGCTTCTTAAAATTATACAATTGCTAGGGCTACAATGCACATTAGAGTTAATTTTTAGAAAAGGAATTCATATCATATTTTTGGAAGCAGAATAGAAATCCAGAGAAGACAAGTGAAAACTCCATGGTCATTTAAACTTTTCTAGAAGAGGCAGAGTCAGATAGAATCCACGTGAGTGCAAAGGAGTCTTTTCTGTTAGTTATGCAGTCTGATTCACTTGCCCAAAGGTGTTCACCTTAGTTCTTCACATAATCTATTCTTCACAATCAAAAATTAGTTTACGAGTTATTAACAGGTAAAGATAACTCCTACCTCATAGGATTGTTAGGAAGATTCAATTTAAAAATGCCTGCAAAGCACTTAGTTCAGCACGTAGCAGAGAAAGAACATTCAGCAGTGATGATTGTTGGAGGTTGTTAACATTATCAATTTTATTAAAGCACCTAAACCTTCAAAGCTATGTTTCATTTATGATATGGGGGTAATTATCCTAGTGCACATGATCATATTAAGACATGAATTTTACGAAAGCATTTAAAAATGGTTAGCCTTGAATTTTACTCTAAAAATGCTGTCAAATGATTTCTTTTGTTGGAATAACTATACTGCTAAAGTATAGGGATTTATAATTTTTATGTAAATTTGTTTCCAGAGTCCTAAAAATGGTTGTTCACTAACAAACAAATATAAATGTAGGCAATACTGCCCAAATGTTGGAATATCAACCATATAAAAATTTGAATTTCAGATAAAACTGGGTCAACAATAAGATTACTTATGGTTTCTGCTGAAAAATAGAACTAAAAATTAAGGTGAGAAAGACTTTGTTCAAAAGAACTAAAAATTAAGTGAGAAAGACTTTGTTCAAAATTTTCTGTTTTGCCCCAGATAGATACTGAATGTCATTGTAGTGTGGGAACTCAAATAGCTCGAGGTAGGAATGAAATGAGAAGAAGAGAGAGAATAAAAAGTAAAGGGATCAGGAACAAGAAGCGATAAAGTTCCTTGGTGAAGTCTCTCAGGGATTTACTCTGCCTAAAAGGTTGAAGGTATAAAACATTTTTAGAACTTGACCAAACTCCCATCAAATTAAGACTATTGCACAAAAACTCCTGCGTTCTAGTTCAGTTTAAGATATATGGTAGAAATGCAGAAAAAATACTTAACTTTTAAAGTGATCTATTTTCAATCCTCTGGTTTGCCTTTCTTTCAAGAATGTGAAGTGGACACTAGCTCTTCCATGTGGATTTATGTTTTCCTGGGCAATCTTCTTCGTGGAATAGGAGAAACTCCCATTCAGCCTTTGGGCATTGCCTACCTGGATGATTTTGCCAGTGAAGACAATGCAGCTTTCTATATTGGTAATATTGGCATATTGCTTCACTTATCTTCTTGGGAAGCAGGGTGTCTAGTTTTTTGAATTCCCCTCTATGCTAAATTAAGTGGGGAAGCTTTTTATACTTCATATCCAACTCCTTTATTTAGCTCACACATTTCTGAAGTGCACAGTTCAGATTTGGATGATGAAGACACCATAGTTAGAGGGATCTATTGCATTAGAAAAGGAACATCAGATTAAAAGAAAATAACTGCGAGCTTAGCTTCAATGACGTATGAACTTGTGAAAGTATCTTCATGGGCTTCAGGTTTCATAGGTTCTTTTTAGTGGGTTAACTGTACAGCTAAAGCATTTAGGCATTTTAGTTTATTTAAAAGTTTGTTTCTTGAGCCCTAGCTTTCCATTTGATAAGCCCTTGATAAGTGCTTTCCATTTGATAAGCCCTGATTATTTAAAACTATGAGGGATAGGCAACAAGAAATCTTGAGATCTCAAAAGCAGGTAGAAATGGATAAAGAAAAGTATATAAAAAATAGAAGCAAGGCCTGAGGCTACCTCATCTCTGGAACACATCCCAGTAAATAGACCAGCAGCTAAAAATCTGAAAAACCAAAATATAGCAGAGGCAAAGTCCTAAGGTAAGACACATCTAAACAGCATTTATTGGTTTCCTCTGATGTCTTAACATTAAGCTACAAATACACGTCAGTCTCTCCTTTTTTAACTGTTATCTTACCCTTTCCTATGGTGTTGACATACATCAGTCTCGATTTCTTGAAATTCTGATCTTTTAAGGGCCTCACGTTCAGGGACAGAAAGGCAAGATTTAAATTCATTGAGGGGCGCTACAGCTAGGTCCATTGTATAATCTTGCCTTGGCTATGCTCTGCAGGACTCCAGGGGGTGCTGGTTACACCTGAATAGGCTATAGTTAAGATCACAGCTCTTACTCTAACAGAAAACTTCAGTAAAATCAGGAACTGGAACTGCAACAAACACTTCATCACCTGCACTAGGCAATTACTCTAGAGACTAGAGGAAAGGTCACAGCCAGGAGAAGCATACAGGTGCGTAGGTGTCCCCTTCTTCTCTAGGAGCTCAGGGCTTGTTCTCTTTTCCACTGTTCCAAAAAGTATCTGGTAACTGCTGTTTACTCTTCCAGTTAACTTAATCTCCCATGAATATGTGTGTTTTAAGCTTTGTGGTGAAATGAAAAATAGATTGGAGATATTTGGAAGGGAAGAACTACCTTTCTGGTAGTTCTGGTGTCCTTTAGGCCATCTGTTCCACCTGGCTATGAAGGTTAGCCTGAATGGTCAAGAGGGTTCCAGAGATAACTTTTCCTGCTCCAAATCCTAGCACCTTTGCTAGCTGCATCTGGGGATCTTTACAGGTCCTGCTCTCACTAATGATACCACAGAACCTCGAAATGAATGGACGCACTTTTTTACTAAGGTGGAAGAAATCCATTTGAATGTCAAAACAAGTCTTATGCTTAACTGAACGTAAAATGTTTTTGACAAACTATCAAAATTAATACAATTCTAATTTTTATCAGTGAGGAATCTAATCCTAGGAAATAAAAGTTTTTTCCATTTTGGAAAATTAATTTCCTCAGAGTATTAATGTTATTTTCTTACTAAGACATATTTAATGCCTTAAAATTGTTCATTCTTCCCCCAAAGCAGTGAAGGACTTATTTCCTGATTTGATGTGGTTTTAAAGTTAACTAAACACATGCAAATGAGTTAAAACATTTTGAGCTACTAACTGGATCACACATTTCTTGTTTAAAATTGTATTAATTTATCAAAGTAAAGAAATGACAGCTTTTTTTTTTTCCTTTTCTTTTCTTGGTGCAGGGTGTGTGCAGACGGTTGCAATTATAGGACCAATCTTTGGTTTCCTGTTAGGCTCATTATGCGCCAAACTATATGTTGACATTGGCTTTGTAAACCTAGGTAAGGGAGTTTATTTTTTATTTATTCATGTATTTTAGTCACTGTAACATTTTTAATGGGAACAGTGTGGAAATTATCAAATTGCCTTTTTATAAAATGACAGAGTTGTAATCTTTCATAAACTAAAAATTTATTATTAATATAGTTATACAGATTAATAAATGGAATATGAAAAATAGGTGATAATTAGAACTGGATGACCAATGGTTTGTTATTAAGATCTATCCTTTTTCACTTTTGATTTGTCAGTTTAAATGCATTCCAGCATAGTTAAGACTGAAAACTGTAGCTACTTGTTGGCTCTTATTGGCTTCAGGTGTGTCAACATTTTTTACAGCTACATCAATTGATAATGTATTTGGGGACTTGACAGAAAGACCAAGGATTTAAAGTCTACTGGCAACCAAACAGCCCTTCTTTTTTTTTTTTTTACTCTGCAAGTCATTTTTAGGTGGAAGCATGTTACAGCACATTATCGAGCAAGACTGGCTTTTCTTCTGGGATATTGCTTGTGTAGGAAATAAATGGCAGAGGGGACACTGATCTTTCCATAGCTAATAACTTGTTTCTATCTCTGGGAGATGCACCCTCTAGAAATAGATGGCATTTGTCGGTATTTTTTTAAAGAATTCCAAGAGATCCGTTATAAACTAAACAAGCTTCACTTAAAAAACAAACGTGGAATTGCATTTTGAAGTCTGCATGTTAAAACAGAAAGCAAAATTCTTGCATTTAAATCAAATAAACTACAAGTCAAGCTTCAAAAATGTTATTTATTCATTCATTAGTTCCCATCCAATTATTTTGCATTTACTTTATGCCAGGTGCTATTCTACAGTTCTGAACAAATCAGTTGAGTTCCTTGACTTCAAAAAGTTTAAAATCCACTGATGGATTTTAGAGACAAGAAAGTATAGATGCGATGAGCAGTACAGAGGAAAATTGTTAAGGGGAAGCAATTAACATGCAGCAATAACCTAGTATAAGCATTTTACCCAGTATAATGCAGTGGCAGTTGAGCCTACTTGTCAAGGGCCATGTGTTTATTTCATTCTCACAGAGTGTTATGGTAGAATAAAATGAAATGTTTTCTAGGTTCTTGCCTAGGAAGAAAACAACACCCACTTGGTTTGATTCAAAAACCTGTCAATACTTACTTTTTAGTCAAATGAGAAATGATTTCAAAAACAAACTTTTTATGACGAATAAGATAACTAAAATTTTGCTTACACATGCAAATCTTGCTTCATATCTAGAATAGCTCTGAAGTATTGTTAACCATCATTTAATAAAAAATATTCTGCTGATTTGAATGAATCTTGAATTTAGTATCATAATGAGAGGTTTCCAACGGGTTTGGACTGGAGGGTGCAGAGCATAATCTCACACAGACATTCAATATGTAAATCAAACGAAAGTGGTGCTGATATAGAGGAGTCGCCACATGAGGTTTTGAGCCTTCAAAGTTCTCCCCATGGGTTGCCTTCCTCTTACCAGGGGTCTCTTGCAGAACCCGAGAGCACAGTTTGAAAATCATGAAGCCTCTTCCAGAATTTAGACTATATTTTTAATCTAATGAACAAAAGAAAGTATCTTGCTCCAAAATGCACTCTCTTTCCTTCAATAACAGAGAAAATACAGACATAGCTTGTTTTATTGTGCTTTACTTCACTGCATTTTGCAGATACTATATATTTTTTAAATTTAAGGTCTGTGGCAACTCTGTGTTGAGCAAGTCTATAGGCACTATTTTTCCGATAGCATGTGTTCACTTTGGGTCTCCGTGTCACATTTTGGTAATTCTCCTAATATCGCAAGCTTTTACTATTATTATTATTATTATTAGCATACCCATTATGGAGATCTGTGATGTGTGATATTTGACGTTAGTATTGTAATTGTTTTGGGGCACCACAATTGTGCCCATATAAGACAGCAAATTTAACTGATAAATGTTGCATGTGTTCTGACTGCTCCACTGACTGGCCATTCCCCTGTCTCTCTTTTTGGACTTCCTGATTCCCTGAGACACAATAATATTGAAATTAGGCCAATTAGTAACCCTACAATGACCTCTAGGTGTTTAAGTGAAAGGAAGAGTTGCACATCTCTCACTTTAAAAGGAAAGCTAGAAAAGATTAGGCTTAATGAGGAAGGCATGTTGAATGCCAAGACAGGCAAAAATCTAGGCCTCTTGCACCAAACAGTTACCCAAGTTGTGAATGTAAATTCTGGCAGGAATTTATAAAAGTGATACTCCAGTAAACACATGAAAGATAAGAAAGTGAAATAGCCTTATTGAGATAAAGTTTTAGTAGTCTAGAGAGAAGATTAAACCAGCCACAACATTTCCTTAAGCCAAAACCTAATTCAGAACAAGGCCTAACCCTCATTAATTCTATGAAGGCCAAAAGAGATGAGGAAGCTGCAGAAGAAAAGTTTGAAGCTGGCGGAAACAGGTTCATGAGGTTTTAGGAAAGAAGCTGTCTCCATAACACAAAAGTGCAAGGTGAAGCAGCCAGTGCCGGTGGAGAAGCTGCAGAAAGTTATCCAGAATATTTAATAGGATTATTGATGAAAGTGGCTATGCTAAACAACAGATTTTCATCGTAGATGAAATAGTCTTCTATTGGAAGAAGATGCCATCTAGGACCTTCACAGCCATAGAGGAGAAGTCAATCCTGACTTTAAAGCTTCAAAGGACAGGGTGACTCTCTTGTTAGGGGCTAAGGCCACTGGTGACTTTAAGTTGAAGCCAATGCTCATTTAACATTCTGGAATTCCTACACATAGACTCTTCCTGTGCTCTCTAACTAGAACAATAGAGATGTGCTGAATGACAGCACATCTTTTTGCAGCATGGTTTACTAACTATTTGAAGCCCACTGTTAGGATCTGCTGCTCAGAAAAAAAAAAAAATATATTCCTTTCAAAATATTACTGCTCATTGGCAATGCACCTAGTCACCCAAGAACTCTGATAGAGATGTACAAAGAGATAAATGTTTTCATGCCTGCTAACATACCGTCCATTTTATACCCCATGGATCAAGGAGTAATTTTGACTTTCAAGTCTTATTATTTAAGAAACATATTTCACAAAGCTATAGCTATGATCAATAGTGATTTCTAATGATTTCTAGTGATTTCTAATCTAGACAAAGTAAATTTAAAACCTTCTGGAAAGGATTCCCCATTTTAGATGCCATTAAGAGCATTTGCAATTCATAGGAGGAGGTCAAAATATCCACATTAGCAAGAGTGTGAAAGAAATTGATTTCAGCCCTCCTGGATGACTTTGAGGTGTTGAACACTTTAGTGGAGAAAGTAAGTGCATATGTGGTAGAAACAGCAAGACAACTATAATTAGAAATGAAGCTTGAAGATGCGACTGAATTGCTTCAATCTCATGATAAAGCTTGAACGGGCTGGGCGCGGTGGCTCATGCCTGTAATCCCAGCACTTTGGGAGGCCAAGGCGGGCAGATCACCTGAGGTCGTCAGGAGTTCGAGACCGGCCTGACCAGCATGGAGAAACCCTGTCTCTACTAAAAATACAAAATTAGCTGGGCGTGGTGGCACACGCCTGTAATCCCAGCTACTAGGGAGGCTAAAGCAGGAGAATCGCTTGAACCCAGGAGGCGGAGGTTGCGGTGAGCCGAGATCATGCCATTGCACTCCAGCCTGGGCAACAAGAGTGAAACTCCATCTCAAAAAGAAAAAAGAAAAAAAAAAAAAAGCTTGAACAGATGAAGGGTTGCTTCTTGTGGATGAACAAAGTGAATGGCTTCTTGAGATGGAATCTACTCCTGATGAAGATGCTGTGAACATTACTGAAATGACAACAAAAGATTTAGTAAATTACATAAACTTAGTTGATAAAGCAGTGTCAGGGCTTGAGATTGACTCCAATTTTGAAAGAAGTTTTACTGTGGGTAAAAATGCTGTCAAATAGCATTGCATACTACAGAGAAAACTTTCATGAAGGAAAGAGTTGATCTATGTGGCAAGCTTCATCATTTTCTTATGTTCATACATTGCCACAGTCATTTCAACCTCCAACAACCACTGCCCTGATCAGTCAGCAGCCATCAACATTGAGATGGGATCCTGTACCAGCAAAAAGATCACTATTCACTGAAGGCTCAGATGATTATTAGCATTTTTTAAACAATAACTTTTTTTTAAATGAAGGTATGTACATTTTTCAGACATAATGCTGTTGCATACTTAATAGACTACAGTATAGTTAAACATAACTTTTGTATGCCCTGGGAAACAAAAAAATTGATGTGATTCTGTATTGTGAAATTCACTTCATTGTGGTGGTCTGGAGCTGAACCTGCAAAATCTCCAAGGTATGCCTGTGATAAGATCCAGATAAAAAAAAATAGCATAGATGAATTATTAGGTATTTTATGATGTTATAGAGTTTTGCAAGAATTTACTTTTTAAGTATATTATTTTAACATATTAGCTTTGCTGTTTGTATTACTTAGCCATCCCCTCTGTCTTTCAGATCACATAACCATTACTCCAAAAGATCCCCAGTGGGTAGGAGCCTGGTGGCTTGGCTATCTAATAGCAGGAATCATAAGTCTTCTTGCAGCTGTGCCTTTCTGGTATTTACCAAAGAGTTTACCAAGATCCCAAAGTAGAGAGGATTCTAATTCTTCCTCTGAGAAATCCAAGTTTATTATAGATGATCACACAGACTACCAAACACCCCAGGGAGAAAATGCAAAAATAATGGAAATGGCAAGAGGTAAGTCAAATTCTTGATTTTGAAGTATTTTCATTTTTCTGTTGGGGCTTAAGGAGATTTATAAATTATATCCCTGTCTTCCCTTCGTGTATTAAAAAGTTGAGAAACCATATCAGAAGCAAAAATGGAAATTGATGTCAGCTTTATTACTGAACAACTGATTGCAGTACACGACCAAAGAGCAAAGGCTTGACAGCCTTTCCTGCTGATGTCTCCACCCTCTCACACCTCCTCAGTTTAGATCCTACAATTGTCTCTACCCAGGATTGCTGCTTCCTATAATTCTGTGTATACAGGAAATAAAAGGCTTAATCTTCAAGGTTGGCAGCCTTTCAACAGATAAGATCTATTCATTTGAGAGATGTGTATCAATGCTGTCTCTCACCAATGATCAAAGGGGTAAGTGTTCTGTAGGCAAGAACCCAGTGTTCTAATGAACCTTCTTCATGGAAATGAGCAGCCCCTCATGATATTGGTCCCCCTCTTCTTGTCCCTTCAAGCAATATTTACATTTATAGAAATTCTTCACGTCTAATTGGTAGGCTACATAATAGGAAAAAGGGAGAACACCAATGCTCATTTCTAACACTAAAATTCATATATTAAATGGAGATAACTCTCATATTTCTTTCTCTTTGACCACAAGCTAAGTTTGAGGAATAGAGACAAGAAAAGTGAAGGTCTTTATGTCCTGCCTGTGGCTCCCAGCTAGATGATGAGGGAGTATTCTCATCCTTTTCGTCTTTTGCCCACATCAGTTAGAGGAATCTGTTCTTGTCTGACTCCTACCTTTAATATAATCTATACTGCATGTCTGTAGAAATGAGTGCCTATGTCTGGATTCGAACCCGGCCAGATCGCAGGCTTGACGCATGCCAGTGGCTTACTATATACATAGCGTATGTGTGCGCCACACTGTGACTACTCCCAAACTCTGTGACAATGGGCCCCAGCCCTGTAAGTCCTGCGAGCATGGCTACTTCTTCTTCCATGCGTGACACAAACTTTAATTAGCCTATGTTATTTTTGTTTTATAGATTTTCTTCCATCACTGAAGAATCTTTTTGGAAACCCAGTATACTTCCTATATTTATGTACAAGCACTGTTCAGTTCAATTCTCTGTTCGGCATGGTGACGTACAAACCAAAATACATTGAGCAGCAGTATGGACAGTCATCCTCCAGGGCCAACTTTGTGATCGGTATGCTCATCTGCCTTTCATGCTTTCTCAGAGGGACACTCTTAGAGGTACCTGATTAACTCGGGAATCTTCGAGAAGATTCTTCCAAGATTTAGGTAATTTATGACATTTTAGATGAGCTCAAAAAGTAGCAAGAATGTTGTAGCAAGAATTATTCACATCTGTGGGTAAGTAACCCAGAGAGCAAGCAGTTCTTGAAGTGATATCATAGAGATGAAACATGCATTTTATGAGGAGTTTGTTAATAATACTGGATATTTGTCTTTTAAGTGCAGCCGAAACCTCAAAACAGTGGCCATTTTACATGAACAGTTTCTAGAATTATATAAAATGCACAATGAGATCGGTTAAAAGATGTTCATTCCAAAACAAAACTTGTATTTTCGCGGTCAAAAAACTTTTCTGACTCCTGGCAACTGAGTTAGTTCAAAGGGTTGTGTTTCTAGCAACACAGTCAATAATAAGATAGAAAAGTATGAAGAAATGAAAGAAGAGAAACCAGAACCTACAAATACATGACCACCACTGTGGAAGCAACTAGATATTTAAAAAATCTAGATTCGTTTCTTTAATCCATGAACATGTCATTTAATGTTACTGTTTCAAGGCATAACATATTTGTTTCTTGGGACATATTCCTTTATGATAGGAGACTCCAGTGGTATAAAATAATTTTCTCTAGTATTGTAAAAATCAGTCTATATTTCTACCTCTGAAAGAGACCTAGAAGGAGAAAAAAACAGCCAAATGTATTTTAGGAGATATAATTTTTCTATGATTATCTTGGGTAATGGGCATATAGCACATGCTAATATAATTGACAGTTTTAAAAGATTTTTCTCCAAAATTCTTGATGTTAAGGTTACATTACTGAACATTTTTACTTTTAACATCAATTGGTTTAAATTAATTTCATTACTTATTGGCTGACCTAAAGAAATATTTTGTGGCTTTTTTCTCCAACACCCCATGCATGCTAATCAATGCTTTATATTGATTTTAACATGAATAGATGAGGATTTAAAGTTTAAGAGAGACTTTATTTTATTTCATTTTTATGTCTACATTGAGATATAACTTATCAACAGTTAAGTCTACAGACCTTAAACAGTTCAGATGGATAATTTTGATATATATAATATGTGTGTGTGTATATATATATGTGTGTGTGTGTGTGTCACATCCAGCATCCAGAACATACAGAATATTTTAGTTCCCCAGAAAGCTTAAATCTCCTATCAGTCAATACTTTTCCCCAAAGCTAATAACTATACTAAACTATATTATCATAGACCATCCTTGCCTGTTTTTAAACTTCATATAAATTAAATAGTATATTATATACTCTTTTGTGTCTAGCTTTTTTCAACTGAAGTGAAATCTACGAGATTATTTTATATTGTGCATAGCAGTGGTACATTCTTTTTCATGCTATGTCATATCTTATTACGTAAATAAACCACAGTTTATTCATTTTATAGTTCATGGACATTTGTGTTGTTTTCTGCTTTCAACTAATAGTTATTTATAATACTATAATAGATAATATAATAATATATATTATAAATAATATATAATTTCATATATTATGAAAATAATTATACATACATTTATAATAGCATTATAAATCATTATGTATTTATATGTATATTTATAGGTAATATAAATTTATGATAGTATTATAAATAATTACATTATAAAATATATATTTAAAATATCTAACATATTAATATGTATATAATATGTATTAATTATATATTATATATATTATAATAAATTATATAAAATAATATATACAACATGATATATAACTATCATATATAATATATAAAATACTTTTTATATTAATTTTTATAATTATTATTTATAATATTATAAATCATATAATTTTATTTATAATAGTATTTTAAATAATTAAAGAAAAAATACAAATAAAATATTATGTATTTTAATATGTATTAATATAATATATATTATATTATTTATAATATATTATAGCATATTACACTATAAGATAGTATTATATGCTATATTAAAATTTATAGTATATTATATATAGTACAGATAATATAGTATAATATATGATATATGGTAATACTATAATAATATAGTAACATCTGGTATTATATATAGTATATTATGTATACTATAATATATAATAATAATGCTATTATAAAATTATTTATAATAGTTAAAAGCAGAAAACAACATTCCACATGTACATTGGTGGGCCACTATGCTCATTTTTCATGGTTACACCCTGGAGTGCAATGGACATTTGTGTTGTTTTCTGCTTTTAACTAATAGTTATTTATAATACTATAATAGATAATATAATAATGTATATGATATATATTATACTGCTAAGTGCAGTTGCTAAGTCAGAGGCAGAATATGTGTTTAAATAGAGTAGATATTGCCAACACACAAGGAAGTTGTGCAAATTTATACTCCTATTAGAAACTTAAGAGCATTCCAGTTGCCCCACATGCTTATCAACACTTGGAATTGTCAATTCTTTTCACTGTAACCATTCTTATGGGGTATGGTTGTGGTATTTCATGGTGGTTTAATTTGCATTTACCTAAAACTCTATTCTTCAAAGTTTCTGACATGTCATATCTACAGATAATTCAAATACTTTTGTGAGAGATAAGTAATAGTATCTAACAATTTTACATCGTTATAGCTAGGATTGTTCCTGAGATCATATTGGTTTCACATTAGTAAGTATGGGGTGCAGCCGACTAAGCGTAAGTGGGCCAATTATTCAATATCCTCTCACCCTTACTTTGATTATTTGTACGATGGTGAAAATAAATATATCACTAGGTTGAAATAAAGATGAAAGTATACAGATAAAATGCATAGTAAATGCGTATATCTGTCATTCAATAAATATTATTTCTCTCTTTCTTTTCTTCTTCTATTCAACCTCCCTTTTTCTTATTTTTTTTTTAACTTGGGCTATGGGATAATGATCTTCCTGCAATAAAATATGAGATAGATACAAAGAAGCACATTTCCTTTACTTCTTTGAGAGAAGGCATTTGACATACCATGGAGGGGTAAATAAACAGAAATTTCCCGACATGTTCAAGGGCCAGTTGTTACAACGACAACTTAGTCTTCCTGTACGTGTTTTTAAATGTTAGCCACATTCTTTCTAAAGTTTAGAGATAGCATTTTTTCTCAAGTTAATTACTTTAACTTTGTGGAAAAAATTAAAGGAAAATAAATGACAATAAAATTTAAATTCAAGAGCTAGGAAGCATATTGTGAAATGATTTTGCTTTTTAAAGTTTGTGGAATTTTAAAAAGATTTTTAATGAAAGAAATTTGGATAGGCAGCTAGATTTTCATTTTTTCTTTTGTCTTTTATTTATTTATTTATTTATATTTTTCAACTTTTATTTTGGAATAGGGAGTATGTGTACAGTGCAGGTTTGTTACAAAGGTATATTGCATAATGCCGAGGTTTAGGGTATGACTGAACCTGTCACCCAGGTAGTGAGCATAGTACCCAATGGGTAATTTTTCAGTCTTTCTCTTCTCCTTCCTTTCCCTCTCCAGTAGTTCCCATTGTCTGTTGTTCCCAACTTTATATCCATGTGTATCCAATATTTAGCTCCCACTGATATGTGAGAACATGTAGTATTTGGTTTTCTGTTTCTGAGTTAGTTCACTTAGGATAATGGCCTCTAGCTCCATCTGTGTTGCTGCAAAGGGCATGATTTCATTCTTTCTATGACTGCATAGTATTCTGTGGTGTATACATACCACTTCTTTATTCAATCCACTGTTGATGGGTGACTGATTCCACCCATTTTTGCTATTGTGAATAGAGCTGTGATGAACATATGGGTGCATGTGTCCTTTTGATAGAATACTTTATTTTCTTTTGGGTTTATACCCACTGATGGGATTGCTAGGTCAAATGGTAGTTCAACTCTTAGTTCTTTCAGAAATATCCAAACTGTTCTCCAAAATAGCTGGACTGATTTACATTCCCACCAACAACCTACAAGCATCCCCTTTTCTCCGCAGCCTCACCAACATCTGTTATTTTTTGACTTTTTAACAAAAGCCATTTTGACTGGTGTGAAATGGTTTCTCATTGTGGTTTTTATTTGCATTTCTGTGATGATTATTTATGAAGAGCATTTCTTCATATCTTTGTTGGCTGCTTACACGTTTTTTGCTTTGTTTTGTTTTGCTTTGTTTTTGAGCCAGAGTCTCGCTCTGTCACCCAGGCTGGAGTGCAGTGGCGCCATCTCGGCTCACTGCAAGCTCCGCCTCGCGGGTTCACGCCATTCTCCTGCCTCAGCTTCCCGAGTAGCTGGGACTACAGGCGCCCGCCACCACGCCCGGCTAATTTTTTGTATTTTTAGTAGAGACGGGGTTTCACCGTGTTAGCCAGGATGGTCTCGATCTCCTGACCTTGTGATCCACACGTCTCGGCCTCCCAAAGTGCTGGGATTACAGGCGTGAGCCACTGCGCCCGGCTACGTGTTTTCTTTTGTGAAGTGTCTGTACATGTCCGTTGTCTACTTTTTAATGGGGTTATATGTTATTTTCTTGTTGTTTCGTTTAAGTTCCTTATAGTGTCTGGATATTAGATCTTCATCAAATGCATAGTTCGTGAATGTTTTCTCCCATTCTGTAGAATTTCTGTTTACTTCCTTGATGGTGTCTCTTGCTGCGCAGAAGCTCTTTAGTTTAATTAATTTATCAATTTTTGGCTTTGTTGCAGTTGCTTTTGAGGACAAAGACATAAATTCTTTGCCGAGTGTGATACTGAGAAGGGTTTTTACTAGGCTTTCTTCAGGATTTTTATAGTTTAAATTCTTACCCATAAGTCTTTAATCCATGTTGAGTTAATTTTTGTATATGATGATAAGAAGGGGTCCAGTTTCATTCTTTTGCATATGACTAGCCAGTTACCACAGTACCATTTATTGAATAGGGAGTCCTTTTTCCATTTCTTGTTTTTGTCAGCTTTGTTGAAGATGAGATGGTTGTAGGTGTGTGGCTTTATTTCAATTTAAGCTTCTCCTATAAATATTAAGTTACATACAAATGATCTTATCTTTTCCTTCTCAATACAGAGACTGTAATAATTTAGTCATTTTTGCATAATTTCTCAGAATGCTTTTTGTAGACAAGATCTCTAGTAGACAAGATATATCAACTATCATTTATGACAATGATTATCATTCTCAATTTTTGGAGGTGTTACACAGACAAGTAGGAAAAAATTAAAAGAATAATTTGAAGGAAAGTTGCTTATAAAAACATTATTATTATTATTATTTTTTGTGAAGGTCCAGGATATAACATGAACTTTACTAGGAGAGAAGTTCTAAAACATCTCCAAGTACTATTATTATTATTATAACTCATAACTATTTCAACCCAAGGCATCGGTTTGGAAATCAAAGTTTCTAGCTTGCAGTCTATTGTAATTGTGCTGACCATCTCAAACATTTTACACATCCTTCATAACTCCTTTTTACATCAGTATCAAGGAATAAGATCTTTAACCTGATGAGTGTGCTAAAACAATAATAATTATATAATAAAATGTAACAACAATATAATAATAAATTAGCTCTTAAATGTATCTAAGGTTTTCTGATATCTGGGTAAATATGCATGTTGAATTCAAAAGAAAACACAGAAAATAAATTGAAACAAATTTTAGACGCTAGTGTAAATTAATATTTCCATTTGGAATACTTCCTTGATGGTAGATGGTAAAAATTTTTAGATCAACACATTTTATGATGTGGGTGGAGAATAAATCAAAGTTTAATTTCTATCTCACTAAATGATTTAAAAATACCTAAAATGAAAGAGAAGCCTGGGGAGGGAAGAAACACATCTTATATGATGTGAAGGAAATTTTTTATCAGCTTGACCCACCATGGACAACTTAATACATCCTGTGAAATTTGAAAGGGAGAATCAAGCCAACATTATATTTGAAATGTACTAATCTTTTTTGGAGTTGTGTTATAATTTAGTTATCTTGAAATAGGAGAGTAAGATATGCAGGAGAAGTGCTATACATACACTAAGGTTTATTCAATTAGCACATTTTATTGGAAACCACTGAAAGAACATGGGATTCAATTCAATTCACCATTCTTCCTTTGAGGGTTTGGTTGGAGGGTGCGATACAGAAACTGAAAAAGCTAGCAGGTAACTGTTAAAGCATCAAGTCTGCTGCCTATGGGCCCCTGCATAAGGAACTCCTGATGAGCGAGAAAATGGGGTTCTGATGACCAAGTTTTGAGCCCTGGTGCCAAATATGTCCCCTGGAAGCCCCATATGGCTGGTGGAACCTGTGAGAAGGAACTCTACTTAGGGGAAGCTCAGAGTACTCTGGGAGAACAAACCTAATCTTAGAACCAGGAAGAATTCTCAAGCAGAAGATGATGATACCTAAATCAAGAGAAAAGGATAAGAAAGTATTAAAAGATGAAAGTGTGAGAAAGAGGGTAGAGGTTTTTATCAGTCAAAGCAAATATCGTGTGTGGAAGGATCTGGAGTCAAGATAATACATGAAATGTTGTGGAAGTTTCAAGAAAACACTAGCCACCAAAAAGAGGTAAATCAGGAAAGGATATTCCTGATTTTTAACAATTTATACTGAGGGTGCAGATGTCCCTAGGATTATCCCATTTCAGTTCTCAGGCTATTCTAGGCTGCTGGGGGTCTGGGAGGTCAATGGAATCCAATAGGCACATAGGTACAGACAAGGTTACACCTTGTGTTATTACTTCTTACGTCCAGGTTCAATTGGTACTTTACAAAATAAAATAAAATGCTAGAAACATGCTCTGAAGGTTTCAGTTCGGAGTTTGGTTTTCAGAAGATACTTTATTCATAAACCAATTTGGGGGATGGAATTGAGAGATAAAATGTAGGACCCTGCTGTTTGTGTCAGCTTTGGCTTTGTGGAAGGCATTCATAGTCAGGTACTATGTTTTATATATTCAGTGCATGTATGTGTGTGTGTAAAAGTAGGCACTTCAAGGATATATATCAAATTCATAGCAGCACTTACTTCAGGAGAAAGAAGATGAAACCTGAAACAAAGGGAGAACTAATTTTATCTACCTCCACATTTTAAAAAATCAGAAAATTTAGGAAAAAATATTAACATTAATTAACTTGGGTCCTAAATAACTGGGTTTGTTGATATATTTTCTGTAATGTATTCATTGTTTTTGAAATAGTAATCAGGTGCCTCTAAGTTGACTTTTGGCTGTTCAAGGTTCCAGATTTTCATCTCTGCTGCTTGCCATACCCAGCAACCTCAGTTCAGCTGGAAAAGCAAAAGTTGGCATTTCTTCTCTTTTCCATTTCACTGACTTCATGATCATGCCCCCTTTAAGGTGGGCTGAGTTCTAATATGATAATTTTAATGTTAACATATACAACCTATGGTCAAATAAAAACAGATGAAACAAAATGACCCTTTGTTATCATCTGTACATGTTAGAAATATTTTGCGGGGGTCTGTCCTGCAGTCCCCAGCTGCACAACGGCTGAGACACATACTCAGACACCGATAATCAGTGAAACAGCAGGCCAGGGGGCTGCCGGCACTAGGGGCCCAAGAGAGTTTGCTGCCCCTCCAGACTGGCAACGCTTGCATTTGTTTAGTACAGATTTAATTGACAAAGGCTTTGAGTCAACACACCTGTGGGTAATTAACCTGGTTGCCCCCACCCCGGAGATGGCCATCCTGCCTGTGAATGATCAAAGGTTGATTTTAGGACCACATGAATAAATAAGCTATTTAGATAAACTCCCCTATATTCCTTTGTATCTGTGCCTGAAGTTCTCTGGCTCCTGAAAAGAGAATCTGGCTGCCTTCAGCCAAACTATGTAAAGTTATGCAAACCACCCCCAGCCTTCCAAGAGGGTCTGCTTCTTTCTATTCCTATAATTTCTTCTGCCACTCTGACTGATCTCCCACAATATATATTTTTTAAATAATGTAATAGCAAGCCAAAGACCATTGTATGTTGATATTTGGGGTTCTGTGATGCTTTCTTAAGAAACTAAATATATAAACTTTAAAAGAACAAAAAAAAAAAAGGGAAAGAAAGAAGAAAATTTGCATGTCATTATCACTAGATGTCAGTGTTTTCATTTTTATTTTACAATTTCACATTGGGTTGTAAGTCAGACATGGCTACTTGAGATTATTTTTAACTACAGCAAATGCTGATTTTGTCTTTGAACCTTATCTGTTGACTAGAGTACATGCAAACTTTAGCCCTTTTATTATTTGAAAGAGATGTATTATCTCAAAACCTCAAGAAAACATGGACATCAATGATTGATAGGTAGACAATATGAGAAATAAATTCTAATTAGCAGAGAATTTATTTATTGTTGAGTGCCAGATTGTTCTTCTTTAGAGTTACAATTTACAATCCAACAAATGGCACCAAAGTGCCTCTTTTCCCAAGTCTTTTGCAATACAAGGGTTCCATTCCCCACCCCACCTCCAATATTTTCATCTTTGTAAATCGAATGGATGGAAATTAATTGCATGATATTTTTGTGCTAAACATTGTGCTGATAACTCTTCACAAATAATGGAATTTAGTTACCTCAACAATGCTATTATTAGCTCCATATGATAGATGAGGAGACAGGTTTAGAGACATTCAAAGAATTACCTGCAGTTGCACAGCTACTCAGTGGTGGAACCGAGATCTAAACCCAGGCAGCTGGGTCTCCAGAGTCTAAGCTCTTAACTACTAAATTGAACCTCTTCCTAGTGTTGTTTACAGCTCACAGTTATTAGATTACTAGTGAGGTTGCACATCTATCCAAAAAGATAATGTACATCTATTTATCAAGGATACTATTTCCCAAACCCCTGAAGGAGAGGCAACATAGCAGTGATTGAAAGCATAGGACTTGACATCAGTCTCTTTGCATTCAAATCTGGTTTGCCCACTTACTAACTGTGGCTATGAACAAATAGCTCTCTGAAGTGAGGCTAATAATATGCCTACTCTTAAGGTTGTGGTGAAAATTCAATGTGATAATATTAACATATCAAATGCTTAGCTCAGTGGCTGGTACATTATAAGTAAGTAAATATAGGTGGTGATTGTTGTTATTAGGAAGGATACCACACTCAAAGCTAACAAGCTGGATCAACAGAAGCAAATCTTGCCAGGGTGGGAGACAGAAAATAGAAATCAAGACTTAAAAAAAAGTTTTCTATATCTATTTTTTATACACGACATTAAAGAACATTAATGGGCACCTAACTGCTACCTAATTGTACTTGTTAATGCTGAAATTAGACAAGAAAGACCAGAAAGATTTATTGATTCATTTGGTATTTGTTAATTTAATACTCTATGCTAGACAGAACCTGAGACTGTGCAGTTGTACCACCATTAATCTATAACCTAGATATTCATCATACACTCTTCGTATATGTCAGTAGATGATAGTGACTATTTCTATAATTTAAAGTGACAAAATAGTCTTTAGAAAGTTTGTGTTAGTACACTCAAATCTTTTTTAGAGATTCACAAAATCATATATTTTTCTTGTTTCTCAGGGCTCATCAACATTCCAGCAGTGGCCCTTGGAATATTCTCTGGGGGGATAGTTATGAAAAAATTCAGCATCAGTGTGTGTGGAGCTGCAAAACTCTACTTGGGATCATCTGTCTTTGGTTACCTCCTATTTCTTTCCCTGTTTGCACTGGGCTGTGAAAATTCTGATGTGGCAGGACTAACTGTCTCCTACCAAGGGTATGTTCCCTCATTAAATAGTTTGAGGATATTGGTTTGTTTAATTAAATCAATTATTGGTGGAGTTGCAAAAAAGGAATTTGATTTTTAAACATCATAACTATGGTAAGCGACTTAGTATTTTATTGTGGAATAACTGACAATACTTAGAATCTGTTATTGTCACCAAAATTTGTCATCTCCTTTGATTGTAGAGAAATATAAAAATTGCTAAACCCATATTTTACACTAGAGAACCAACCTGATTAATTTAGAAAAACAACATGATAGCAGAAATACAAACCTTGAATAATGCCTCTGTCTATTCTTAATGAAATGATGTACATGTGGTTTAAACTAATCCAACTTCAATTTTCCCATCTTAAAAACAGAAGTAATAACTACCTTTTAAACTTTTGTAAGGTTTAAGCAAGCTAACATACATGAAAGTGAATGCTACTTGCCTGACACAAGCTAAATGTGCCATTCATGGAAACAATTGTTTTTTTCCTCCTTTGAACGTCTGAGGAACTGGAGTTACCTCTTTGCAATCCTCCATAGTTGCTGTTGTGCTTGAATCATGTAAAGTTTCAGGAAACAACGCCTGTCCTTCAACCCAGTGTTCCCCATGAAAGTTCTCTTTAGCTGAGTGTCTTGCAATTGGTCAGGAGAATATTTAGTGATGCCTTCAGGCCTCTCATCTTGTATGGGGTGGGTGATTACATTGCTTGGTTTCCAGAGTCTCTCTCAATACAAGGTTGGATCTTGTAGGAACTATATTGCCCTTGCCCATTGAGAGTCTTTCCCATCACTCTACCACTTCACATGAGTTTCCAGAGGTAACTTTCTTCATCATTTCACCTATATATGCATTATTTGTTTTCTAAAAAAATTACCGAGTCTCCATCATGTGCCAGGAAGGCCTTCCCAACTGTATCTGCCTGGCCACCTGAAACTCTGCCTGTGGCTCAAAGGCAAACACTCCTGACACTATATTCTGTTTCCTGCCTATTCTGTGGCTTCTTGCTTACAGCCTGCTGTCCATCTCCCTTCCTACTCTTGCTTCCCTGCTTATCTGTCTTGTCTCTATGTTCCAACTTCCATCACCTTTATTAACCTGGTTTCATCTGCTGCTAAATGAGCGCCTGTTATAGTTTTGGCCATCTACTATGTTCAGGAAGATTGGTGAATGCAAAGTTCATAAATTACGGCTTCTGGGAGTTATCACAGCCACACTGTTAGACTCAGCTGAGTGTAGTGCTGCCTTAGTGAAAGTCAGTGATATGGATTACGAATGTTAGTTGTAACAATGAAATGGAAGAAGATTCTGGAGAGAGCAGAAGCCCAGTGCCATCTTTAACTGTCCCAGAAATCCTCACGGTAGAGGGACAGTTGTAGAGGACTTTATAGTTTGTGATTTCCAAAACATCTTAACTTTCATGATCTCATTATATCCTCAAAACACCTTTATGAGTTTAGTTTTGTTATCCTTGTTTAAAGGCAACTGCATGGGTCTGGGGTTTGAACACAGGCGCGACTCAAAGTAGAACATTCTTTCTACATCATAATTTCTAAGCCAAAAGTAAACACAAAGCAGACAACAAAAGCAAACTTTGAGATTCCCATTAAAAGTATTCCTACATAATCAAAGATTAAATATTTTAAACAAATAAAAGGTAATATTTTCATTGAGTGAGTACTAGCCTCTTCAAAGGAGTCACCTTGAAAGACTGTAATTGTATTGCAGTAATGCTACTGTTGTTTAAAATATTCTAAGACTCTTCTTTTGAATTTCTTTGTATATTTTTGAGAATATTCTTAACAAGGGCAAAGATTTAACCTTTAGGGAAAAGCTCTCATCTTTCAGCGTAACTATTTTGAAAGGAAATCTCATTTGGGCATAAACATTCTGGCATATTTGTTAAAACTCTTCTTATAATTAAAATTCTAAATTACAAATCTACTGTCAGCACATCCTTCAGAAAAGATGTATCCCATTGATTCCTGCCCCTGATGATAAATTAAACTTTCAATACTGTAAAGTTTTTTCTTTATAAAATATAAAATGTTTCCCATGGGTTTTTCCATGTTGCTTTATTCCAAACGCTGTCTTGACCTGAATATTCAATAAGAAAACTGAAGAGAAGTCTTAGATATGATAATGGAAGAAATCTCTCTTCTGCAATAACAAGGACAACTCTGATGTGGACATAAGAATTTACAATCAAGAGACCTGGCAGGGTTCAGTTTCCAGGTTTGTCACTAGCAAGCAGTGTGAATTTGAGCATGTTACCCACCCACTTAGGGGCTGACTTCCTTGATCTGCCAAATGAGAGGTTGGCATAGATTACTCCAATGTTCCCTCCAGCTCCAACCTTCTATAATCTCAGCCCTACAGTTTCCAGAGTTAAGTGATTCTAGACTTTAAAAGGCAGTTTTATACTTTCAGATAATACAAACAGTCTCAGTTAACAATCAAAATTTTATGGAAGAGAATAGGATTAAACATTCCTATAGCACATCTCAGAAGGCCTAGTTCAGTACCCTTTCACACTATTTGGAGACATCTCAGAGGTCTTTGGTTTGTACTTTTGAGGTGACAAAATTCATCATACCAGTTCTACTAGATGAAGTATTACATTGATTAAGAAATTATGGTTGCCATCATTAATGACAATACTTCTCAGAGGCAGAGGCTCAAGTGATTAATTTATTTCTCCAAAATAAAGTATCATTTTTTAATTGACTAACTTACTGGAAATTTTGTTTCTTAGCTTGCTGTGTGGCAGGAATTATTCCTGGTTCTGGACATACGGGAGTGAATACAAAAATAGTTCCTGCCTCTCTTGATTGTACAGTTCAGTGTATTTTTTGTTTGTTCAAGCTCCTCAGCTATCTTTATAAAAAATGGGAGGAAAGATATGAGGAATAAGCAAATAAATAAATTTGAAAATAAGGAGCAGAAAAAATGAAGTATGGAGGGCCAATGAATGGCACATATGGTGCAGATAGAAATGACATACCATTGCAAAAGTTCCTTTTGAGAAGAGTAGAGGAATATGAATAGTAAAAAAAAAAGGATAAAACCAGAAGGATTAGGCCATTCAGGTGACAGAAAAAAAAAAGTGAGGGAGAGAGAATACTGGGAGAGATGAAGGGTAAATATAAAAGCAAATGGCAGAGAACAAAAAAAAAAATGAAGGAGAAAAGAAAGAATGCAATCACAATTTTGTGAAATAACTCAAAAAAGCCAATTTTGGGTGGGGGGCACAAATTTTGTCTCATTAATGTTTGTAACTATCTCCTATTCTCCCAGAGCTAGCACTTATTAGGCTTCCAGTAAAATTTTATGAACAAACAAATGGGTAAGTCATTGAACTTACTTGTGAATTTGAGTAAGAAAGGATGCTATAAGATATGAAAGAGCACTATACACTGGGAGGATACACAGGAGAAAGGTTGAATGAACTGGGAATGCACTTGTTGGTTACACACATGCAAGAGGACATGTAACTCCTGCAAACACTGAAAGACAATTAACTGATAACTGATTGGCTATTTTTCCTTTTACTGGACCATTAGTAACATCCATTCCACTCATACTTAGACAACAATTCTGAATGAAATTTGCACACACACAACACACACACACACCCCACCTGTGATGCATTGAAGTAGTGTCATAAATTGCTCTAAAAGTTTACTTTTCTACCTTGTTAGCTATTTTTATACACCTTTGCACAGAAGTATATTAGAAGATCCTAGAGGCTGTAGACTGAAAGCTATAAGCTAAGAACTGGACATCATGTGAATTTGTAAACCTCTAAAGATAACTTTCAAGAGAAAGCTGTTTATTAGTAAACTCACATTTCATGACCAGAAGCTGCCATTTCTGATGACAACTGTGTTTCTAAAAGGCAAATTTTGTTGGTAGTATCATTTATATCACTCAAGAACATTGATTTTTTGAAAATATTCGGGTGCTACCTGCTAAGAGATAATATTTTATATTGTTATATTTCTTTTCAGAACCAAACCTGTCTCTTATCATGAACGAGCTCTCTTTTCAGATTGCAACTCAAGATGCAAATGTTCAGAGACAAAATGGGAACCCATGTGCGGTGAAAATGGAATCACATATGTATCAGCTTGTCTTGCTGGTTGTCAAACCTCCAACAGGAGTGGAAAAAATATTGTAAGAAATCACCTCTCAAGTATATGGCGATGGTCCTGTTACAATATAAACAACAAAACTCTATGGGGGCTCACAGCAGACCACTACTAGTAGGAGGCTTGCCTCTTACCTCTGCCTGGTCCTTTTTTGTAGAAAAAGAAAATGTTATAACCATTCCTAGTGGTACTGGAGTTGCTGAAAAAATTAGGGTGAGAATTAGAGTCATCAAATAGGGTGGAAGAGCTTTTGTAATTATTTAGTCTATTTCTCTCATTTTGCTTATAAGAAGTGTTAGCCCTGAATTAGAATGTCTGTCACATGATCATCATAATAAGATATGCTTTCAGATCCATGTCCCCTGAACCTAAGATCCGTGGTCCTTGGAGGTTTTAGGGAATGAACAAATAGAGGCCAGTATTAGGAGGCTTAGCTCCAGAGATTCTAGCCCTTGGGGTCAGGGATCTGATAATGAGGAGCTTGATGGTTCTAGGACAACTTTGGAAAATCAAGCCAATTTGTATAATAATGAAAGGGCAGGTGGGCTGGAATGGAGGGTTTCCATAGGGCAGAAGAGGGAGATGAGGTAGGAAATATAGGTAGGAATCTATTTTAGTCAGTCCAGGCTGCTATAACAAATATACCATAGAATGGGTGGCTTAAACAACAAACATTTATTTCTCATAGTTCTGGATGATGGGAAGTCCAAGATCAAGGTGCCAGCAGAACTGGTTCCTAGTGAGGACCCACTTTCTGGTTTGCAGATGACCATCTTCACCTTTTATCCTCACATGGCAGAGAGCAGACAGGGAGAGACAGGTCTCCTGTCTCTTCTTATAAGGGCACTAAAATCACATTCATGAGGGCTACACCCTCATGAACTAATTACCTCCTAAATGCTTTACTCCAAATACCATCACATTGAAGGTTAGGATTTCAACATATGAATTTTGGGCAAATATTCAATCTTTAACAGAAAGCAATTGTGAAGGATGTAAAGTACTTCAATCATTAACAGATTCACCCTTCTCAGCACACCTTTCCATTCCTGTCCCAAACAGACTCTTCCTTATCCTTGCTCTCTGAGACTGCTTTCTATTTGTGACTGATTAAATTTGCCTTTATTTGACAATCCTAGAGGGCAGAAAATTAGACCACACATATATCTCATTTATTTATATATCCTTATCAACTGGATATGAATACTTAGGCTGTATATCCACAGATATACAGTTAAGTTTGTTAATTTACTCTGTTCATTGTATTATTATTTTGACTTATTTACAGCAGAAAGGATTGGTTTTCTAGCAACAATGAATAAGACTACCTACTCATCTGAAACATGTTTTCATGCTTCTCTTTTTTCTTTTCTTTGCTTTCTTCCTTTGTTATTTTTCTTTCAGCTACTGTTATTTTTGCTCACAGCTGCATGAAGGTTTTTTGTAATGAGAGCTACCATTTATAAAAGACATTACAAGCAAAGGCTAAAGATTGGTGTTAAAAGAACAAAATTACATTTAAATCTCATGGTCCTGAAATAATTTGCATTATTTTCAGTATTTTCTTCGTGTGAGAACTGAGGCACTGAGATACAAAGGACTTGCTTAACTCATTTATCTAGTGAGCGACCAGAATTAAGATTCAAAGGTTTCAACTTGACATTACAAAAAATCTATATTACTACTCTTTCTAGAAAAGTAAATGCCAGCTTTATTTACGGTCTAAAAACTCACAAACTCTTTTGTGATTAAAAATGATAACATTATATATATATGCATTCATAAATAAAATTTACAGAAATAAACTATTGAGGAGTTATACAAATTGTCTCTCTTCAGTCAAAATTTAGTTGAGTTTTATGCACCAGAATTATTTTTTTCTCATAGCCACTGTAAATTATGTCATATCCTCAAATTGTTCCCATTTACTTAACTAAGTTTTATCAAATGCCTAAAATGAGAGTCTATTCCATTCCCCAGTTGCATAATAACAAAGCAGCAGTTTCTGCTTTCATGGAGGTTACATTCTGTTGGGAAAGTATGTTTTAAAAATAAGTAAATACAGGATATCCTGATAGGTAGTAAGAAGCACTGTAAAAAAAGACATACATTAGAATAAGAAGATGGAGAGATGGGAGTTTTTTTGTTTTTTGTTTTTTAATGGATAGTCATAGAAGGTCTCTATTAAAACCTCTAAACAGAGAACTAAAGTATGGACGCCAGCTGTATAATCACCAAGGAGAAGAGCTGCCCGGGCAGAGAAAATAGCAGGGCTGTGAGGCATGGATGAACTTGCCAGGTTTGAGGGGAAGTTTGGAAAGGGCAAAATGGGGTCTTTGCAAGGGTCATGTGTGTGGCTTACACAGAAGAAGAGAGGGAAGATCACTGAATGGTGAGATTAGAGTGGCATCCAGGTGCTACATGACAGAAAAAGTGTAAACTGTTATAAGGATGTGGGGTTTCATGCAAGTATAATGAGAAACCACTGGCAGGTTGAGGGTGGTGATGCAGTCTGACTGCCATGTTTAAAGGTTCACTTTACTTACTGGGTGGAAAACAGATTCTAGCTAGATAAGATTGGAAACAAGTTGCACATAAAGGGAGCATTGTAACAATCTAGGCAAGAAATAATGGTTACGTAGAATTGGAAGTGGTAGCGAAGGAGGTAAGGTATGGTTAGATTCGGCAGGATTTGCTGGGAAATTGTTGTATAGGATTAGTAGTTTGTAGATCGACCACCTGCTCTTTAGATAATGAAATGTTGTATCTATATAGATTTTGCTTTGCTCAATATACTGTAATACAAAAAAAAGAATATTTCCTCATTGTTTACATAATGCATGGCTACGGTACTGTAAACATTTTAAAAATAACTGTCTTTAACTTTATTTAAATGTTACTGAAATAATTAGACTTTTCCCTATTGTGTTACAGATATTTTACAACTGCACTTGTGTGGGAATTGCAGCTTCTAAATCCGGAAATTCCTCAGGCATAGTGGGAAGATGTCAGAAAGACAATGGATGTCCCCAAATGTTTCTGTATTTCCTTGTAATTTCAGTCATCACATCCTATACTTTATCCCTAGGTGGCATACCTGGATACATATTACTTCTGAGGTGAGTACTGATTCTCCCTATTCTAATTTTAATATAAGACACAATCATCTCGAGCAATGGTTTAAATTTTTTTCTGTGGGATCTACGATTCCTCTTAGTTTTTCCAAGGAACTTGTCCTACATCCTTGTTTCACTTTTATATATATCGCACTTTGGGTATTTATACAAAAATGTGGCTGAATATAAGTTTTCTTAGTTAAAAATGTTTGCAAAGTGTTGGTCTAGGAAGCAATGTTAGTGCCTACATCACTAGAGTTGCTTAATAAATATAGTATCCTACTTCTAATGCTGGTGATAATAATAATTAGCATAGGTAACATGCATTTTAGATTAAATACAGTTTCGCCAAATCATGGGAAATACAATTTATAAAATATTTAAGGCTCATCTAATACAACAATGTTAGAATTTATTATATATATATATATATATATATATATATATATATTGCTTTATCTGTATATTTTTGCCATGACTGCAATTGTCTGTGGAGGATTTCATGGCTTTGGGTAAATTGAGGCTCCTAATCTATGATGTTAATGACTGTATTATTCCATTTTCACACTGATATAAAGAAATACCCGAGATGGGGTAATTTATAAAGGAAAGAGGTTTAATTGACTCACAGTTCCGCATGGCTGGAGAGGCTTCAGGAAACTTAAAATAGTGGGGGAAGAGGAAACAAACAAGTCCTTCCTCACAAGGCACAGGAGAGAGAAGTACAGAGGGAAGAGGGAAGAGCCTCTTATAAAACCATCAGATCTTGTGGGAACACACTATCACAACAACAGCATGAGGGAGCCACACCCATGAGCCAATCACCTCCCAAGAGGTCCCTCTCCCAACATGTGGGGATTACAATTTGGATTACGATTCAAGATGAGATTTGGGAACACAGAGCCAGACCATATCAAGGACTTCAACCATTTTTGCTTATAAAACCCTAAACAAATTTGTAAAAGTATGTAGCTTCTTGCATATTTATAAATTGACACATAAAAATTTTTTATCATAAGTTTAAATAGTAACTAAATATTGATTTCTGGTATATTATAAATATTTTTATTTTAAAAATAACAGTTTTAAATGTAAGTCACTTTCTAATGTAATTAATGGGACCTAAAAAATAGTGATTTGATAACCAACATCACCTGGGTCAGAATTGTATAACAACTACTTTAACAGTGACAAGCATTACATATTTCCTTCTTCCTGTATTTATATCATCATTCAACTTCCCTACAGGTTTTTCTCCTATTAAAACACAATTTGTGCTCGAATTTTTTTTACTGATTTTCCTATCATACATCTGTAACAATTACATGAATCCAAATTGTAAAATAGTTTTGAAAATAGAAGTCTCAGTTATAATATTTTCATTCTAATTGAGTTAGCTTTAGCTTTGCAAATATTTCTATTGTACAACTGATAAAAATCACTTAAAATAATAAAAATTTTGATAAAATTATTAAACATGAAAAGTCAACATTTACTAGAAATCAGTATTTATGAGATGGACTGGGTGATTTTCAAATTAATTCTTATATTCAAGGATAAATACTAATTTTTTTCTAAAGTAAGACTAACCAAAGTATTGTACACATTTTTAATTTCCCACAATTTTTATCATAGAAATTGTTTAGGAATGACAAACAGAAAATAGAACTTATTATCCACAAACCTGCTATTCTCAAAACAGCTTTCACCAAATATGGGAAATACAACATGGAGAATATGAGACAGTTGCATTTACAAATGGCAGCCTGAGTTTGACAAAATGGCAAAACATTGACCTAGACTTTCCAGAACATTGTGGCTACTTCTTCAATATCTTATATTGTGCCAAGTGTAGAATCAGGTTGCTTACCACAGAAAGCATCTTTCTAACCACTAGTCCTTCATATTAACTATTGTGAATTTTGATGTCAGAAGGACTCCCTTGGGTTGAAGAAGAAAAGTCATGTTTTTTGTGTGTGTGCCTCTTTTAAAGCAGAGACTAAATGATATAATATGTAAGAAGTACTTAGTAGTGTGGTTAACACTCAGTAGTTATATATATCATTATGATTACTATTAAATTTCATAGGCCAATCAGTTTAAGCTTTACAGTCATATTAATGACACTCTTACTATTTAGGTGTTTTTGCACTTTTCTGATTTATTTATTTATTTATTTACTTTCTAGATGGAGTCTCGCTCTGTCACCCAGGCTGGAGGGCAGTGGTGCAATCTCGGCCCCCTGCAAGCTCCGCCTCTCGGGTTCACGCCATTCCCCTGCCTCAGCCTCCTGAGTAGCTGGGACTACAGGCACCCGCCACCATGCCCAGCTAATTTTTTTTTTTTTTTTTTTAGTAGAGACGGGGTTTCACTGTGTTAGCCAGGATGGTCTTGATCTCCTGACCTCGTGATCTGCCCGCCTCGGCCTCCCAAGGTGCTGGGATTACAGGCGTGAGCCACCGCGCCTGGCCTCTGATTTTTTTAAATTCCCTTAGCAACAACTTTTATCATGCTACAGTGATTATATCTACTCTGATCACTTTGGCCCTGTGCTTTTAGACAAAAAGCCATAAAAATTTTTGGCTATTAATTCTTTATTGTTGCTTAAAAATTCTAACAATTTCTTAGGAATTTGAGTTTTATTCTGAATCTTTGCTATTTTGGTAATTAAATTTGACTTTACTAGCACCATTTGAATATGGCATGTATGGGTGATGTAGTTTCTAGAAATATTAATTATAAACTTCTTGTAGCATTGCATGAAATGGAATGTGGCTTTTACGTATTTTGCCCTCCCTATGTTAGCACACCAATGGGTTCAACATAAATGGCACTTGAATTCTAACATGATTTCATGTATGTTAGGCAGATTATCCTTCAAATTTCTATTTGCTTTAATGGATTATATATTTCTTGTAATGGTGCTTTTGTTGATTTTAGGTGCATTAAGCCACAGCTTAAGTCTTTTGCCTTGGGTATCTACACATTAGCAATAAGAGTTCTTGGTAAGTTTAACCTATGCTTTAATTTATGGTAGACACCGTAAGTGTATTTTGAAGACTTTTCTACATATTTTTACAGAATTGCCATGCATAAATATATGTTGTAGGTGGCAAAGTTCGTAGTCTTTTTTATTCCTTTCTTCATTTCTTTGCTCCCTTCCTCCTTTTCTTGACTCCTTTCTTCTTTTGTTACAGAAATATATTGCCTCTTTTGTGTTCCAGATACAACAGAGATTTTGTGAAATTAATCATAATTTTTGTTTAACAATCTTACCTTTTCTAGTACTTGTGTGTTCTTACAAAATCCATGGCTTTAACAAGAGAGCTCTCAGAAATTAATAAGAAAGGCTGAAGCCTAAATATAATTTTTTTCAGTTATTAAAATGGAAAGAATTCCTTTGAGTTACTCTCAATGCTTATCCCTTATGTTATTAGGTAGAAAAATAAGGTATTATTTAAACCAAGCAAATAAATTTGAGTAGGTCATACTTTAAATTGTAATTGAAATGTTTTTTCTGACTACCAAATTTTTAAATATATATTGATTAAAACCTATAGAAAACAGTGAATGAGACAAATAAAGTTTTTATCCTTAAAGAGTTTATATATTAAAAAATAAAATAATTTTGAATATTTCACTGCCATTTGTTAGAAAGGAACAACCCAGAAAGAAAAACTCAAAGCTTAAAAAATTTGAAATTAAATTTGGTTTACATAGATCTTGATATAAAATGGTTGCATAGCAAGATAATAGAATCCTGATAACATTGAAAAAGAAACAAAAATAGGGTTATATGGCATCATGACTGGCTCTAATTCTATAATGAAAATATGTATTAGCTAGAAAAGTGTCATATATTGAGCCTGTAGTATATGCCTGGCAAGAATTGGCCCCCATATCTACCTGTGTTTGGGAATATAGATGGAGCCTACAGAGCAAAAATTGTTCCAACATAAACAAATGATTTACAAAATTGATTTGACAAAAATGATATTTGAAATTGGCAAAAGTATCATAAGCAAAGTCAAATGGCACATGACTAACTTGCAATTTATGTAACAGACAATTGGCTAATATTCCTATTATAAAGAAAACTCCTAAGTTTTGAGAAGAAAAAACAAGCAACAAAGTAGAAAAATGAGCAAAAGATGTGAATTTTTCATGGAAAAATAAATGTAATTGCCTTTTAATATATAGAAAGATGCTCAAATTAGCTCATAAATAGAGCCAAGTTAGAACTACCTTTCTTATCAGGCTGACAAATTACCAAATTTTGTTTGCAATGTATGGAAAAATAGATTATGTTTATACATTGCTGTTGGGAAAATGATGTTCTTTATTGGGCAATAACTGGTAAAATTATATATAGATTTACCTTTTAACCTAATATCTTTACTTCTAAGAATTATACCAAAAATTTGCTAGCAAAAATTATAAAATTTAATCATTATGAATAGGTGCAATAATTGTGACTTTTTATAATAGCAAAAAACTGGAAGTGATCTAAATGTCCATCGGTAGGAGACTGGTTGAATAAACTGTACTACACACACGTAACAGAGCTATAAGGATGAATGGGGAAAATCTAATGTTACCGAGTGATCTCCAGTAAGTAAAAAGAAGCAAAATGGAGAACAATTTTTATTGTATGATGTTTTTGGTGTTACATGTGGAAAGGTGGAAATATGATATGCATGTGCTAAGGCATTTTGCTCTTTTTTTAAAAAGAAACAATGGAAGCATCAACTAAAAACTAATTTTAAAAAATGGTTACCTGTAGAAGAAAGGGAAGAGGGATAAAGTTCAGGATGGAAGTAAGACTTTGTAAATGTAGCTTTTTATATGATTATTTAATCAAAATTATATAAGGTTTGATATAACTGAAAATAAAATTTAAAATAACCAAATCTTAAACTCAAACTGTTTAACATAAGCATACATTGGTTAAATAAGCATGCATGAAAAACTTTAAATGCCTTAAAAAATAAAATTTTTTGCCAAATCTTCATAGATTAACTGGATTTGTAGTCATTATTAGTAATAATATCAATATTTTTATGTTGAAACTATTATATATTTAAGATAAAGCAATTGAAATGTTATTACTTGGAATTAATATTTTTAGTAAAATAGAAAAGTGATACAAGTATAAAATAAAAAAATTCAAAGGCCAGGTGCGGTGGCTCATGCCTGTAATCCCAGCACTTTGAGAGGCCAAGGCAGGTGGATCAACTGAGGTCAGGAGTTCGAGACTAGCCTGCCCAACATGGTGAAACCCCATCTCTACTAAAAACACAAAAATTAGCCGGGTGTGGTGGCGTGTGCCTGTAATCCCAGCTACTCAGGAGGCTGAGGCAGGAGAATCGCTTGAACCTGGGAGGCAGAGGTTGCAGTGAGCTGAGATCACACCACTGCACTCCAGCCTGGGTGACAGAGCAAGTCTCCATCTAATAAAAAATAAATAAATAAATAAATAAAGCTCATTCTTAAATTTGAACTTAAAACATCAATATGAACTCACATATTTTAATTTTAAAATAATGTGTATTTTATAGTTCCATCTCCTGAAAATTCTAGAAACTTTGAAACCCAGAAGAAATGAACACCACGACACTTAATCTGTGATACCTAAATATAATCTCTCAGTAAAAGCATATGGCACCTTGGAGAAATGACTGATTCAAGGCCTAGGGTAGAAAATGCATGAGATGATTATGGGACTTTTTTTATACTAGAAAATGAATAAGCTATCAAAGCCTAAGAAGGCTATATCACAAGGGAACAGAACCAATTTGAGGAGACTGGCCTCAAGGTGAGATAAATTGAAACTCAAAATAGTAGTAGCAGTAGTAACAATAATGGCTGCAGTTTATTGAAATACATAGAATATATTAAAACACATGAGTTTATAATGATACTTTAAAAATTTGGAGAATATCAGGACATCAAGTCATTATTCTCAAAATTGAGAAATAAAGGAGAAAAAAATCATTTATCCTGCCTTTCTTCTATTAACTATATGTCAAAGTAACCAAATTAGTCAATTAAGGAAAATTCCTTCTTCGAGAAAAACCCAAATACTTTCTATAAGAAGCATAGATTAAAAAAAAAAAAATCCTGCCTTGTAACCTTAAAAATAGCTAAAAGCTTTAGATGAAAGTTGGTGAGCAACTTCATAATGGAGGGATCAGACTGACATAGCCTGAACTTCACACGCATCTTAGCATTACTAAGAGTGGCAACTAGGTAGCATGTGCCTTCTAACTGGGACAGAATAAAAAAATACACAGTACATTTGCCTGAAGTAAACTGAACCTGAATCTAACAAGATCTAACCACGAGATTCTAGGAAAAATGGATGATAGGGGAATCAATTAAATAATGTTATAAAGAAGCAATTAAATCCAGACTGTGGCATATCCTATGGGACTTGGTATTGTCTTTTTTTTTCAAAAACCATTAGTAAGAAAAAAAGTGAAGATTGGATATTGCTATAAAGAGTCATCAACTAAATACAACATGTTTATTTGTTTGGGTCCTTATAAAAACAAACGAACTAAAAAAATCCTTGGAGACAATCCAAAAACTTGAATATGTACTACATTTTGGATAAAATTAAGAAATTATTATAAAATGTGTTAGGAGTAAGAATGACATAGCGGTCATGTTTTTAAAAAATGTCATCAGGTAGAGATGCATGCTGAAATATACATAATTGAAATGACATGATGTTTGAGATTACCTTTAAAATATTAAAATAAGAGTTCAGGCTGGGCACATTTGCTCATGCCTATAATCCCAGCACTTTGGGAAGCTGAGGTGGGTGGATGTCTTGAGGCCAGGAGTTCGAGACCAGCCTGGCTACAACATAGCTAAACCCCAATCTCTACTAAAAATACAAAAATTAGCCTGGCATGGTGGTGCACGCTTGTGGTCCCAGATACTCGGGGAGTCTGAGTCACAAGAATCGCTTGAACCCAGGAGGCAGAGGTTGCAGTGAGCCAAGATTGTGCCACTGCACTCCAGCTTGGGTGACAGAGGGAGACTCTGTCTCAAAAAAAAAAAGAGTTCAGAATGGAGAGAGAGATGAAACAGCAGTGGCAAAACATTAATAATTGTCAAAGCTATGATGGTACATGAGGGTTAATTATATCATTCTCTCTGCTTTTGTGAATTTTTGAAAATGTTCTATTATAATAATCTTAAACCACGTACAGAAAATTGCAAACATTTGAATTTTTTGGCTTGTCTTCACATCATTAAAGGTAATGTAAAATTGGTTATCACCTGGATTTTTTAAGTGGTAAATCATCTATTTGGTTGGTTTTTGAGGCACCAAATAATCCAAATTTAATGCAAAATTTTCTGCTCTTGTTGTTCTTGGGGTTTCACGCAAAATAGAGGGGATCATTTGTTATTTAAAAATGTAAACATATACAAAGATAGCAAGAAGTGTCTTTGTATACAGCAAAGATAGCAATGAACTCCCATTTATCAATTACCCAATTTCAACAATTATCAATACAAAGCTCATCTTAGGACATCTGTGTCCCTAACTACTTACCCAACTAGCTTATTTTGAAGTAAGTCTCAGACTACTGTATTTCTTCTATAACATGTTTGGTGTGCTCTTCTAATCAAAACCATAATGACTTGTTTTAATCTGGTGATTCTTGCATCTTAAAAAATAACTTCTTAATATTAGCAAATACCCAGTTACTGCTTAAATTCTTTAAATTATCTGATGTTTCCTTACACATGTATGTTTGAATTAAGAACCAAACAAGGTCCACAATTGCATTAGGTGATATATCTCTAAAATCTTTTTTAATCCATAGGTTTTACTTCTCTCTTTCTTTCTCTCCCATTTGTTGTGGAAATTTCAAATCTACAAAAAAATTTAAATTACAATGAATAACTGTATAACTTTTACTGGGATTTATCAACTGTGTCCAAAAACCAGAAATCTCTCTCCTCTGTTTCTCTGAGCATACAAATATTTTGCTGAACCATTTGAAAATAAGTAGTGAACATGCTGACACCTCACTCCCAAAGCCCTCAACTTGTGTTCTTCTACTAGAGCAAGTGTATATATAGACTTGTCCTATATAACCACAATACCATTCTCACACTTCAGAAATTCAACATTGATATGCTACTCTATCTAATATAATCCCTCATTCAAATTTCTTTCATTATAACAATAGTGTCTTCTATAGTGTTGTATTTTTTTCTTTTGATCCAAGGTCAAAGACCACATATTGCGTTTAGTTACCTTTTTTTATCTCCAAAAATTCCTCATTCTTATTTTTTTGTTCTTTTGTGACATTTATATTTTTTTCAAGAGGCAAAGCCAGTTGTTTTGTAAAATATCCCAACTATTGGATGTGTTTGTTTGCTTTTGAGTATGTCCAGGTAAAATACTGTTGGTGGCAATACTACACAGGTGATTTGCATGATGCTTAGTAAATCATATCAGGAAACACATCATTTCAGTTTATACCATCATTGGAATTTTAATTTTGGTCCCTTGGTGAAGGTGGTGTCCACCAGTTTTCTCCATTGCAAAAATCCTTCTGCAGTTTTAATAAGTCACCTATAATTTGACACTTTGAGATTATGTCACCATTCTGTTTCCCAAAAATCTTTCACCCAAAATTTTAGCAGCCATCTATGAGTCTGGATTGAATCAATTATTTACATGAGTATTTGCAAAGTTTAGGTAAACCTTTACATAGAAAATATTTTTAAATATTTTCATTTGTTTTCAAAGAACAAATGGATAATCTGAAATTTAGAAGTGTCATAAATATTCTTAGATGACTTTAAAAATTTAGTGAGATTATTTTGTTCCATATAAGCATACAAAGCAATTTTATAACAGAAGAAAACATATATAAAAAAGGTTAAAACTCAAATGCCGGAAACAACCAGACAGTTGATGGAAATGAGTGATGTAGGCAGAGAGAAAGCTGTATGGACTCGCGGTGGACTCCAAGTGTAGGCAGCGGTTGGGGGAGTGAGGCAGCTGCTGCTTAACTCCAGCCAACTATGACCATGGACTGCCAGACAACATAGTTCTTAAGAGAACTCAGAAGTGTGCAAGTTTATATGAAATCTCCTAGCTTTCAACTATTGGCCAGTAACTAAAAAACAAAATCCCAAAGTCTACACAGACTAAATAACCAATGTTAATGAACCACCAATTTAGAACATATAAAATATACACTGAGCTATGAACAACTGCTTAAGATACTTTCGTTAATATTTGCACATGAGAGATACCTTTTCTCCCTAAGGAGGGATTAAATTCCTAACATTTTCTGAGAACCTACTAGGGTTTCTAGCATGAATAAGGAGGACATGTTTCCTACCGTGGTGAGCTTACAGTCTAGCAGAGAAGGCAATTCAACAAGCTATTACAGGAGTATTTAAAGTTTTATGAGATGTAAAACAACGAGAATTAATGCAGTTTAGTTTATCAAAATGAACTGAAGGAAAACGTTCAAACTTGGATTTTAAAAGTGAGTGTGTATTAAGAATGTGAATAAGAGAAAATCATTGCTTGGGATAAACGAAACTACACAAGGCATTCAGACAGGAGGAGAGAACATTTTAGTCACTGAAAGAAATCCAAGAAAATTTGAGTCTGAAATGTAAGACAACAATCTTGCCCAAAGTGAGGCCACAAAAGTAGAAAGACCCAATGTTCAGTTAACTACTCTTCTTTTGGAACAGATGTCTTGGGAAGTCACCTACTTAATTCAGTGATGCAACCTCTGTATGATGTATAGATTTGAGAAGGTTAATGAATGAAGCCAAGGAATCATGAATTGGCTGTTGCTTTAAGTTAGGGTAGAAGGAGTGGCAGTGGGAATGGAAAGAAGAGAAAGTGTTTAAGATATACCTAATAGATAGACTCAGTATGATTCAGGGACAGATTAAATATAGTGATAGCCAGAGAGAGGAGAAAGAAGGATCAATGATAACTCACAAGTCTGCTTTAATGACTGGGCTTCCACTGATAAAGGGACAGGTCTATAGGGGAAGAAGTTGAGCTCATGTTGAGTTTGAAGTGCCTGAGTGACATGCTTCTGGAGATAAATAAATGGCAGTTACTGCATGATTCTGGAGCTTATGAGAAAAGACTGGATTAGAGAGATAGGTTTGGGAGATTTCAGCATGTAATTGATGGCCTTTCATCTCCAAAACAGTAATTAAAGTAAGTGGTTTCAGATAATCGTTCATAGACAAAAAGATGTGCATATGTTTTTAACAGCAATTATTTTTCTCACAGCAGGAATCCCAGCTCCAGTGTATTTTGGAGTTTTGATTGATACTTCATGCCTCAAATGGGGATTTAAAAGATGTGGAAGTAGAGGATCATGCAGATTATATGATTCAAATGTCTTCAGGTACCAAATCAAAAGCATTCCCGCATCTCACTGCTACAGCATCCCAGATTTACACAATGCCACTGACACTAACAAGTTTTCATGTCATTTCACTGCTTGTAAGGTAAAGAATAGTCTAATCAAAAAGTGTGATCTGTAGTCATAGAATAATTATATTATTTGATTAGATCTTTGATTTTGTCCCTATTCATTACCTTGACCCCCATTTTAAATGAGTAATCATTTTTAAAATATGACAAGTGTCCAGAATACAGTAGAATTTTGAAAGTTTATGCACACAAATGGGCAAGTATTTCCCTGAAATTCAGAGGTATTTAAATTTAGGTCACATCTTGGGTTTGATTTTTATTCTTTTTCAAACTGAGCCAAACTGTACCACTTATGTCAGATATAATCCCCCTGGGCAAGAGTTGGATTTGGCTCTAAATCTGTCCGGCTTTCATTGCCAAACTAATGTTCAATTATTCTCGTACTTGAAATGCATAAAAGTAAAAGGTTTTCTCTGTGTGGGTGAGTGTATATGGGGGTTGGGTGGTGTGGCTTTTTCACTATGGTATCATTCAGTTCAGCTCATTAAACATTTAGTCCCTTATTGCTTAAAGCAATGCTTCAATGGCTTAAAAGCAAGAAAGATTGTTTAAAAGACTTACAAACTGAGCATTTTCTGGAGAAATAAACTTGGTACTGAATCATCTAAGTTGGATGTGAATTGGGCACACCATTTCGAATAAATTTGTTTGAGTTAATAGGTTTTGATGCTATGCGTGAAATTTATTTTGGTCTTTGAAAGGGACCCAATCTGTGAGTATAATTTAGGATTTCCTCACATTTTTGCTAAGGCTGTATTAACTGTAATGTAGAGACAATGCAACTCAATCAGAGATTGAGAGTATGTTTTCAAGGTAACCAGAATGAGACATTCAACCTGTCCTTCCATACCTTAGCATCTTCTGACAAAGCATAGAACTATAGGCTTCTCATGAAATAAACTGATTTAAATCTCTGTTTTATTCTGAAATCATTCTGCTTTACTCAGAGCTGCAATTCCCGTTAGCATTTCTTTATGCAAGTTTTCCTAAGAAATGAAGTTGGGAAAGGTCTGAGGATAGGGTAGCCACCTAATTTATCATTCAAAACTGGGTACTTTTGAGTGTGAAAAGGAACACTATTAAAATTATACTGGGCCAACACTAGCATAAACTGGGGCTGCTCTAGGCAAACAGGGATATGGTTACCTGGTCTAAGGAAATAATTTACAGAGAGGATGAAACTGATTATGTAATTAGTAGTAACTAAAAATGATGGTGCTACTAAGACATTGCTTTATTTTATAAACTGCCTTCAACGGTCTGTCAGTATTCATAAAACAGTCTTTTATATAAGCCACCAAATCTACATTCTTAAAGAAAACCATCAGTATGATATTATTACCTTTTAAATTTTCTTTCAAGTTGGTTGTTGCATTAATTATAACAGAGATTCTCTCTTCTTCTAGACATATATATCTGGGACTAACTGTGATACTGGGCACAGTGTCAATTCTCCTAAGCATTGCAGTACTTTTCATTTTAAAGAAAAATTATGTTTCAAAACACAGAAGTTTTATAACCAAGAGAGAAAGAACAATGGTGTCTACAAGATTCCAAAAGGAAAATTACACTACAAGTGATCATCTGCTACAACCCAACTACTGGCCAGGCAAGGAAACCCAACTTTAGAAACATGATGACTGGAAGTCATGTCTTCTAATTGGTGGACATTTTGCAAACAAATAAATTGTAATCAAAAGAGCTCTAAATTTGTAATTTCTTTCTCCTTTCAAAAAATGTCTACTTTGTTTTGGTCCTAGGCATTAGGTAATATAACTGATAACAAATATACTGAAACATATAATGGAAGATGCAGATGATAAAACTAATTTTGAACTTTTTAATTTATATAAATTATTTTATATCATTTACTTATTTCACTTTATTTTGCTTTGTGCTCATTGATATATATTAGCTGTACTCCTAGAAGAACAATTGTCTCTATTGTCACACATGGTTATATTTAAAGTAATTTCTGAACTGCGTAATGTGTCTAGAGTAAGCAAATACTGCTAACAATTAACTCATACCTTGGGTTCCTTCAAGTATTACTCCTATAGTATTTTCTCCCATAGCTGTCTTCATCTGTGTATTTTAATAATGATCTTAGGATGGAGCAGAACATGGAGAGGAAGATTTCATTTTAAGCTCCTCCTTTTCTTTGAAATACAATAATTTATATAGAAATGTGTAGCAGCAAATTATATTGGGGATTAGAATTTTGAATTAATAGCTCTCCTACTATTAATTTACATGTGCTTTTTGTGTGGCGCTATAAGTGACTATGGTTGTAAAGTAATAAAATTGATTTTAACATGCCCAATTATTGTTCTTTTATGAATTCAATGAATTTAAAACTATTGTTAAATATAATACTGCCCCACTTTAATATATGTAAGCAACTTCCTACTTATATACATGACGTGTTCCTAAAACATGTTTGAAAGGTGAATTTCTGAAAGTCTACAATAAATGTAGGTGTTACAACAGGAATGGAGAGTGATGGATGAATTGATGGGAAGTCTGAGTGTGGTACCTTTTGGTGCTCCACCGGCCCACATCACAGGGCCTAGGGACTCCTGCACAGGGAGTTCCCCCTGGGACAGCCTGCCAGATAGCTCTGTTTCTCTGCAACTGAAAAAGTCAAGCCAAGAGTTTCTTTTTTTTTTTTTTTTTTTAAGACGTAGTCTCACTCTGTTGCCCAGGCTGGAGTGCAATGGCGCGATCTCGGCTCACTGCAAGCTCCACTTCCCGGGTTCACGTCATTCTCCTGACTCAGCTTACCAACTAGCTGGGACTATCAGCGCCCGCCACCATGCCCGGCTAATTTTTTGTATTTTTAGTAGAAACGGGGTTTCACCGTGTTAGCCAGGATGATCTTGATCTCCTGACCTCGTGATCCACCCGCCTCGGCCTCCCAAAGTGCTGAGATTACAGGTGTGAGCCACCACGCCCGGCCAAGAGTTTCTTCTTTCCTGACTTCCTGGTGCTCTTCTGACGGGGGTTGGTAGGTTCAGCAGTCAAAAATCTTTAATCTTTAGCTCTATTATGTACTATATGTTTCTTCCTCCACCATAGCTGTAAAGAAAGGCTTAATCCTTCCAAGAAAAGCAGACTTCAGACAGAGACCACCCTAGTGAGGTATACTGTTTCTACTGCTGGCTCACCATCCAATTCTGTCCACATTCTGTTAGTCCGGTACAATCCGGAGAAGACTAGATGAAAGGCAAAGTTGGGTTAGAAAAGATAACCTGAAGGACATTGCAGTCTAAGTGAGACCACAGAGTCCTTCAAATGCACAGGAGGACCCTTACTTACTCAGCAGATTTTCAAGTTTACAATGGGAACCCATAATTCTACTATGTACCAGCCACACCAAAAATCGTATTACTTAATCTGTGTAGCACTCTTAGTATCTGAATCCCCATTTTACAAATGCAATAGGCTAAGAGAGGTTAGATACATTGCTTAACCTTGGAGGGGCACAGACAGGATTAAAACCAGGTTAAATCTAAAGTTATCTTTCCACCATACCAACCTGACCCTATAATGTTACACTAAACTGCTACTGTTATTTGTAATGTCCCTGCATCACTTTATTTCACTGGATCAGTTTGCACCTACAGTTGCCATCATCTGTGTATTTCAGTACCATACAAGTCATCAACAACTACTATAAACCACACAAATAATTTATTTAGCATATTGTTTTCTCCAAATGTTGTTGATTTATATTTTGGAATACTGTAGTGCTAAGCCCAAAACATTTAAGTCGGATGATCAAGGATAATCCTTTAGAATTATGGAAACTTGGAATTGCAACACAGTTTTAGTAGCCTTTAGAACAATCAGCACACGTCAGCAGGACACTCCCACCAGAGCAGTCTGTTTGAGGCATTTCTTGAAGCCTAAATCCAACAAGAAGGCCCAGCTCAAAAATACGGCAGCCTCACTCACGTTTCCCCATTATGTTGCCTTCGAATTCCTGAACTCAAGTGATGTGCCTGCTTCAGCCTCCCCAGTAGCTAGGGTTAGGACTACAGGTGCAAACCACTGCTCCTTCAGGTGAAGTGATCATACAGTACAACCAAAATCATTTGCATTTTTTTAATTTTCCCTTTATATATCAATCTTGCAAATATGAATGGGAAAAAATGAGATAGAAAATTTGGAGTTGGATAAAGAAGGAAATGTTCTCTAAATGTATATTAACTTTGTCAATTTATTTGAATTGGTGATGCTTGTTTTATATTTTGCTATTTTTGAAAATAAAGACTTTTTAATTTTTATTTCCAGTTTTGCTTCCAGCAGGCCTACTTCAGACCTGCTGCTCCCCTGCTAGCTTGTGAGCAAGAATCCTTTTTGTCATCCCTGTATGAATCTTACCCATAATAAATATTTACTGACTGGGGTGAGGAGTACACTTGTCAAGAGATTTCTTTGTGGAGATATAATTTAACTTCAGATTCTTCATCCTGCCTCCTACATGCTCTTTATTTTTCAAGGCTTTTTATCACAATATCTTGAAAAATAACTTCTTTACAAGTAAATTTCCAAACAGAAGAGTTTCCAATTTATTCTTGAATAACTTGAAAAATAAAAAACACAAAGGATGAATAAATGATGATCTTCTTATGAAAGAACTGAAGGTCAATTTAAAGGAAGTGTATTTTTATGCACAACCATTAATTTTACAGTGGAATTACATACATTAAACTCAGCTGTATAACAAATGAGGGTATCATTTAGTGGGAAATTGAATTTACTAAGAGGAACCCTCATATTTTAGATAAGTAAACTCATTTGACAGAGGTAAGCAGACTTTTTATGCCTCAGAAAGCACAATTAGTTTTTTATTTTTTAATTTTTTCAACAAACCAAACTCCTTTTCAGAAGTCAAGGAAATTCCCTCAGTTCCAAGACCAAACTTTTGAGGTAGAGCTGTGATTGATGTGTAGGATCCCACAATTGCTCCAAGTTCAATGGCAACATTATTCTCTTATTTTGCAGCCATGGCCCCTAAAGGTGACCAGCATCCCCACTGAATATCTGATTCACTATAACCTTTAGACAGGTAAAGCTACAGCAATGTCATTTTATAGGTGGAGTGACTTAAATTGGATTAAATGACTTGCCCAATGTGGGTGTGTGCAAGCCAATGCTGGGTTCTTTCATTACATCATGATTTCTATTAAAAACTAAAAACAATCTGAAGCCTCTAAAAACTGCTGGAAGAAATGTTGTGACCATTAGCATTTATGGAATTTACACTTAAATATTACATACCTATACTTGTACATAAAGAGAGATTCAAGAGATAAATTGACATATACTTGAGACTTGACATATACTTGATAATAATATATTCACTATTATATTAAATGAAACAATTTATATTAAGTACCCTCTGTAGGTGTGCTCAATGCCGTAGACATTCTCAATTTTAAAGATTAAAAAAGCTTTATGTGTAAGGTATTGTTACTGACATTTTCAGATAAACAAACTGAGGCTTAAAGAGTTAGTGATTTGTCCAAAGCCAATGAGTTTTAGCAGTTGGTGGAGCAAAGACTTAAACTGGAGTTTATCAGCTTCAAAAAGCCATGTTGTGCCTGCATTAATCTATATCCCAAATCACTGGCTTTCACTAACTCTGCTAAAAATCAAAATTTGGACATCGCAATTAGAAAAGTTTTAACACACTAAAACATATACATCATTTAAAAAAGGAAAAAAAAAAATGAAATGAGAAGTAATAGTCCTCTAGCCCACCTTGACTTCTATTCCTCAAAGACCTCTAGCCCACCTCTAGCCCACCTTGACTTCTATTCCTCAAAGGCAACAACTGACTACTCACTAGTTTAGTTTGTTGGCTTTTCTTTTCCTGTTTCTTTTTTAAAATGTTTATTTTTAGAAACAAGGGTCTCACTATGTTGCCTTTGAACTCCTGGGCTGAAGCCATGCTCCTGCCTCAGCCCCCCAAATAGTTAGGACTACAGGTGTGAGCCACTGTGCCTGGCTTGTTTGTTGGTTTTTTCGATGGTCACTTTCATATCTTTAAATGTATACTCATATGACTACTCTTGATTAACCAACTTTAGGCAATGTCTGTTGACTGTCTACTCTGATAGATTGGTACTAATGTCACTCACAAATCCTCCATTGTTCTTCTGTTACCTGTACATAGTAAGGTCACTAAGTACAGAGGTCACTATGTGCATTTTGCAAAATGAAAAACTTAGAACTTCCTAACTTCTCTCCAGGTCTTCAAACTCTCTTCCATCTCCCTCTTTATGCTAACTGTACCTTTACTTTTACATTGTTGAGAACAACATTTTTAGTCAGCTCTGTAGTCATACTAATCTAGGAAAGGCCTGAATAATCACCATGAAGATTAACGCCATCCACTCTCCATAGTATGAAAGCTCAGCACTTGAAAACAGAATGAGAGAGGGTAAAAAAAAAAGAAAAAAATTGAGGACCTACTACGTATCAAGCATTAGAGTCATATAACATTTAAATATTAATGTGTAATATTAAAATGTGTTTTCTGTCCAAATAATTTTGGAATATGTTGAGTTAATGATACCACTTATAACTGCAGAATCATAGATTCTTTATTATGATGGTGTACATTGTTGAACTTCTGCAGGGGATGATTATCTCACACTTCTTTGGCATTGAATTGATTTTTCTATAACAAGTCTTGAACATAACTTTCAATACAATATATTTAAAAAATACAATTTCATCCTTTTTTGTATTTTGCCGTCTTTGTCAAATTCTGGTATCGGGATTATGCAACTTTATAAAATTAACTAGAAAACTACTTAATTATTAATGTTTTGGAACAGTTTTTATAGCATAAGAATAATCTGTTCCTTTTACGTTGGAAAGAATGTCTTAGCCTTTTTGAAAAATAATACTTTGAAAAGCTTTTGATTGGACATTGTAGCTTTTAAAAAGTATATGCTTGTTAATTCAACTTTGAAAATTTGTACTTTTTCTAGAAAAATTTAGATTTTTTTGTTTGTTTGTTTGAGATGGAGTCTCGCTCTGTCGCCCAGGCTGGAGGGTAGTGGCGCTATCTCGGCTCACTGCAAGCTCCACCTCCCAGGTTCACGCCATTCTCCTGCCTCAGCCTCCCAAGTAGCTGGGACTACAGGCGCCCACCACCACGCCCGGCTAATGTTTTATATTTTTAGTAGAGATGGGGTTTCACCGTGTTAGCCAGGATAGTCTTAATCTCCTGACCTCGTGATCTGCCCGCCTTGGGCTCCCAAAGTGCTGGGATTACGGGTGTGAGCCACTGCGCCTGGCCAAAAATTTAGATTTTTTAAAAGATAATTTCAGCTTTATAAAATTGGAGCATCCAAACTTAGTATTTCTTATTATGTTTCTTCTTTATTCCTAATTTGGTGTATTGAGTTTGTCTTTTTTGTGCATTATGCTTGTCAGTTACTTATTTCATTGAATTTTTCAAAGAAATGGCTTTTAAATTGTTTGCTAATTGATTAATTTTTTGTTTAATTTTGTTACTTTCTTCCTTCTATTTTCTTTAGACATACTTTTGAAAATATTTTCCTAAATGATTGATTTGTAGGCTTGTAACTGTATTCTCTGGTTTAGTAATTCAAACATTAATTTGCTGCAATGTACAGCTTTATGATCCAAAAGGTTGAACATGCTGTAGCATCAATGATGTTTCTCGAATTGTTTGCAAATGCATTCTTGATTTTCTATTTGACTCAAAATTTCTATTTACTCTAGAAGGAGACTATTTAAAAATTTTCTTGTGTTTGGATATTTTAATTTAAATTTGTCTTTTAAAATCATCAATTTGTAAAAATGTTTTGGATTTTGAAGAAAAAGTATATTCTCTTATCATAGAGGAAAATAATGGAAATATATTTATCAAATCTAATTATGCTATTTGCATATTTGGTACTTATTCTGTTTTCTCTCTCAAGGCTTGAGAGTAGTAATATGCTAAAATTTTCCATATAATCAAGTTTTTGTGAATTGTTTCCATTAAAAAGTTATTTTTATTTGCAGAATTTAATGTTATGTCTTATAACTATCATATTATTATGTATAGATTTGATTTTTAAAACTGCTATTCTTAATTTTTTAAAATTCTATTTTAATATTAATATTGCCATTTCTGCTATTTTATTGATTGATGTATCTTTGGTCCTCCCTTTAAATGTTTCTGTGTTTTGTTTATGGTTAGTTATTTTTTAACAGCAAGAAATTGGATTTTATTTTTACTTTATCTAAAATTTTGTCTATTACTAAAGAAGTTTAATTGTCATACCAGATGTTTGCCTTTACTTCTGTTTCATTGTTTATTACTTTTTAAAATGTTTCCTTATGGTTTTTCTTTTATTCTTTCATACGCTAAATGTACCATATTTTTACTTTCTATATTTTTGCTAGAAATATGGAAGTATTTTAGCAAACTGAAAATTATTTTGTAATTAATGACCTGCAAATTATAAAAATCTATCGTAACAATAACCATCTCTACTTACAAATACCAAGAATTGAATAATAAATACTGTTTATTGATTCCCTTTGTATAAGATTAAAAGTCTTAAATATTTTTACTTCCCGTCTCCTTTTTTACCCACGATGCCAAGATTTTTTGCTAATATAATCAAGAATTTAAGAACTAAATTATTAATAAATTATTTCTACTTTATATGTTTTCTACTGGCTATATAAACAAATCTACAAAGAATATTTTATGCATTTACCTTTTTTTCCTCTCTTCATTTTTTTCTTTAAAATGGATTCCTGGAGACAATGTTTCAAACATATTAACCAATAGCATTCAAGAAAGGAAAAGTAATAATTAACCAATAGCATTCAAGAAAGGAAAAGTAATAGAGTATAACACAAACAGCACTTAAAATATTAGGTTCTCCTAAACTTTCACCAAGTTATTGATTTCTAAGTTAAAAATAGCATTTCAATGTTTTACTTTTAATGTATTTGCATAAAAATACATGAAGTTGTGTATTTTCACAAATACACGATTTGTGAATAGTGAGTTTGAACTTTTATCTGTGCACTGGTCATATCTACTTTTTTTAATAAATAATTTCACAGTCTCTTAGAATATTTTTATCTGGGTATTTATCTTATCAATGATATTAGCCTTTGACAGGTCCCATGTTTTCTAATTATGTTTTTTAATATGAAGTCTTAATTTAAAAATTTATTTTATGTAATTTTGACTCACAGTTTTTAAAAATGTTTATATAATTTTATATCTCCTTTCTCAACAGATTTTATACTTGCATGTGTGCTTAAAATTGTTTTCTTACCTTAAGATGGATAATTACCTACATTTATCTACACTTTATGATATAATTTCTAAAGTTAAGATGTTTAATACACATGGATTTATTTCGACGTTCTATTTTGAAATAAGGAAACATTATTTGGATGGTTGGCCACTTGTTCCAGTTCTGATTATTGAAAAATCCCTGTTTTATATGTTTAAGAACTCTACTATATTATGAGTGTTTGGAGACTTACGAATCTCATTAATATGCCTATTTCTGACCATTATTATACCATGTAAGAATTACATATGTATATTATAAAAATACATTTTAATTGCTGGCAGCGCATATCCTCCTTTGAATGATTCAAAGTTTATTAAATATGTTCATTCACATTTATTTCTTCTGGATACATTCAAGATTTTTTTTCAGGTTCTAATAGTACCAAGGTTGGGCATGGTTGCTCATGTCTGTAATTCTAACATTTCGTGAGGCTGAGGTGGGAGGATCAATCACTTAAGGCCAGAAGTTCGAGGTTACAGTGAGCTATAATCATGCCACTGCACTCTAGACTGGGCCTCAGAGCAGGACACTGTCTCTTTTTTAAAAAGTTTCGGGCCTGGTGCGGTGGCTGACGCCTGTAATCCCAGCACTTTGGGAGACTGAGGAGGGCAGATCATGAGGTCAAGAGATTGAGACCATACTGGCCAACATGGTGAAACCCTGTCTCTACTAAAAATACAAAAATTAGCTGGGTGTGGTGCCTGTAGTCTCAGCTGGTCAGGTGGCTGAGGCAGGAGAATCACTTCAACCGGGAGGCGGAGGCTGCAGTGAGCCGAGATTGTGCCACTGCACTCCAGCCTGGTGACAGAGCAAGACTCCATCTCAAAAAAGAAAAGAAAACAAAAGGCAGAAAAAATATTCCAGGGAAGCAGAAACCAAAGACATGCAGTAGTAGCTATATTTATATAAGACAAAAAGACTTTAAGCAAAAAGAAATTAAAATAAAAATATAAAAAGAAACAAAAATGGTCATTATTTTAGATAAACGGCTCAATTCAGCAAGAAAATATACCAGTCATAAATATATATGCCCCCAACACTAGAACACCCAGATATATAAATATTATTACAGCTAAAAAGAGAGACAGACCTCAATGCAGTAATAGTTGGACACTTCAATAACCCACTTTAAGCGATTAGATAGCTCAGATAGACAGAAATTTGATTAGGAAACATCAGGCTTGATCTGCACTACCGACCAAATGGACCTAACAGACATTTAAAGAACATTATTTCCAACAGCTGCTGAATACACATTATTCTCATTAGCATATGAAACATTCTCCAGGATAGACTATATGTTAGGCCATCAAACAAGTTTCAACACACTTTTAAAAATCAAAATCTCATCAAGTACGTTCTCAGGACATAATGAACTAAAAGTGTAAATTAATAACAAGAGGAAGTTTAGAAACCGTACAAACAACATGTAAATTAAGAAACATGCTCCTGACGGATCATTAGGTCAGTGAAGAAATTAAGAAGAAAACGTAAAAAAAAAAATCGAAAGAAAAATGAAAACACAACATACAAAAATCTATGAGATACAGCAAAAGCAGTGCAAAGAGAGGTCAACTTATAGCAATTAATAAATAACAAACAATTTTTTCACACTGTTATAAAGAAACAAAAGGAATTCTCACAGTATTTCAAAAAACATTGATGAGGGAATTCCTACTAAGTCATTCTATAAGGCTTGCATTACTCACATTCGAAAACCACACAGGAGCACAAAAAACAACAAAAACAAACTACAGGAAAACTATCCCTGATGAACATAGACAAGACTTTAACAAAATATTTGTACACTGAATTCAAAAACCCATCAAAAAGGTAACACACCATAATCATGTGGGATTTGTCCCAGAGATGCAAGGATGATTCAACATATGCAAATCAATAATTGTGATACATCATATCAACAGAATAAAAAACAAAAACTATATGATCATCTCAATAGATGCAGAAAAGTACTTAATAATATTAAACATCCCTCTCATGATAAAACCGCAACAAATTAGGAACTGAAGGAACACATTTCAGCATAATCAAAGCCATATATGACATCTCCAGAGCTAACATCATACAGAATGGAGAGAAGCAGAAAGCTTTTCCTCTAAGGACTGGAAGATTAGAATGTCTAATTTCATCACTCTCATTCAATATAGTAATGACTGGAAGTCCTAGCCAGAGCAGTTAGGAAATAAAATAAAATAAAAGACACGAAGGCATGCGTTTCAACACAGAGCTCAGCTGGCTACCTCTCCCAGCTGCTGGAAAACACTTTGTGGAAACACATATTTAGTGAAAAATCACATTTCACTAAAGACAGTTCGAATTCTGAAGACAATTTTCTTTGCTATGGCTGAAAACCACACTTTCCCAAACCAAATTACAGTGAAGAATGCAGCATAGCCACAGAAGAAAATGTATAAGAACCTGGAGTCCAGAGGAGCCAAGACGGCTGAATAGGAACAGCTCAGGTCTACAGCTCCCAACGTGAGCAACGCAGAAGATGGGTGATTTCTGCATTTCCATCTGAGGTACCGGGTTCATCTCACTGTCAGGCTTCTGAGCCCAAGCCAAGCCATCGCATCCCCTGTGACTTGCACGTATACGCCCAGATGGCCTGAAGTAACTGTAGAAACACAAAAGAAGTGAATACGCCCTGCCCCACCTTAACTGATGACATTCCACCACAAAAGAAGTGTAAATGGCTGGTCCTTGCCTTAAGTGATGACATTACCTTGTGAAAGTCCTTTTTGTGGCTCATCCTGGCTCAAAAACACCCCCACTGAGCACCTTGCGACCCCCACTCCTGCCCACCAGAGAACAAACCCCCTTTGACTGTAATTTTCCTTTACCTACCCAAATCCTATAAAAACGGCCCCACCCTTATCTCCCTTCACTGACTCTCTTTTCGGACTCAGCCCACCTGCACCCAGGTGAAATAAACCGCTTCATTGCTCACACAAAGCCTGTTTGGTGGTATCTTCATACAGATGCGAGTGAAATTTGGTGCCGTGACTCGGATCGGGGGACCTCCCTTGGGAGATCAATCCCCCGTCCTCCTGCTCTTTGCTCCATGAGAAAGATCCACCTATGACCTCAGGTCCTCAGACTGACCAGCCCAAGAAACATCTCACCAATTTCAAATCCAGTAAGTGGCCTCTTTTGACTCTCTTCTCCAACCTCCCTCACTATCCCTCAACCTCTTTCTCCTTTCAATCTTGGTGACACACTTCAATCTCTCCCTTCTCTTGATTTCAATTCCTTTCATTTTCTGGTAGGGACAAAGGAGACACGTTTTATCCGTGGACCCAAAGCTCTGGCGCCGGTCACGGACTGCGAAGGCAGCCTTCCCTTGGTGTTTAATCATTGCAAGGGCGCCTCTGATTATTCACCCATGTTTCAAAGGTGTCAGACCACGCAGGGATGCCTGCCTTGGTCCTTCACCCTTAGCGGCAAGTCCCGCTTTTCTGGGGAAGGGGCAAGTACCCTAACCCATTCTCTCCTTGTCTCTACCCCTTCTCTGCTTTTCTGGGAGATGGGCAAGTACCCCTCAACCCCTTCTCCTTCACCCTTATCGGCAAGTCCCACTTTTCTAGAGGGCAAGAACCCCCAATCCCTTATTTTCATGCCCCAACCTCTTATCTCTGTGCCCCAATCCCTTATTTCTGTGCCCCAACCTCTTCTCTCTGCACCCCAATCCCTTACTTCCGTGCCCCAACCTCTTATCTCTGCGCGCCAATCCCTTATTTCCATGCAGCAACCTCTAATCTCTGCACCCCAATCCCTTATTTCCGTGCCCCAACCTCTTATCTCTGTACCCCAATCCCTTATTTCCATGCCCCAACCCTTTCTCTGCTTTTCTGGAGGGCAAGAAACCCCCACCCCTTCTCCGTGTCTCTACTCTTTTCTCTGGGCTTGCCTCCTTCACTATGGGCAAGCTTCCACCTTCCATTCCTCCTTCTTCTCCCTTAGCCTGTATTCTTAAGAACTTAAAACCTCTTCAACTCTCACCTGACCTAAAATCTAAGCGTCTTTTTTCTTCTGCAATGCCGCTTGACCCCAATACAAACTCGACAGTAGTTCCAAATAGCCAGAAAAAATGGCAGTTTCAATTTTTCCATCCTACAAGACCTAAATAATTCTTGTCATAAAATGGGCAAATGGTCTGAGGTGCCTGATGTCCAGGCATTCTTTTACACATCAGTCCCTTCCTAGTCTCTGCCCAACGCAATTCATCCCAAATCTTCCTTCTTTCCCTCCCGCCTGTCCCCTCAGTCCCAACCCCAAGCATCGCTAAGTCTTTCTAATCTTCCTTTTCTACAGACCCATCTGACCTCTCCCCTCCTCGCCAGGCTGAGCTAAGTCCCAATTCTTCCTCAGCCTCTGCTCCTCCACCCTATAATCCTTTTATCACCGCCCCTCCTCACACCTGGTCTGGCTTACAGCTTTGTTCCGTGACTAACCCTCCCCCACCTGCCCAGCAATTTACTCTTAAAAAGGTGACTACAGATAAAGGCATAGTCAAGGTTAATGCTCCTTTTTCTTTATCCCAAATCAGAAGCGTTTAGGCTCTTTTTCATCAAATATAAAAACCCAGCCCAGTTCATGGCTCATTCGGCAGCAACCCTGAGATGCTTTACAGCCCTAGACCCTAAAAGGTCAAAAGGCCATCTTATTCTCAATATACATTTTATTACCCAATCTGCTCCCGACATTAAATAAAACTCCAAAAATTGGAATCTGGCCCTCAAACCCCATAACAGGACTTAATTAACCTCACTTTCAAGGTGTACAATAATAAAACAAAGTTGCAATTCCTTGCCTCCACTGTGAGACAAACCCCAGCCACATCTCCAGCACACAAGAACTTCCAAACGCCTGAACCGCAGCGGCCAGGCATTCCTCCAGAACCTCCTCCCCCAGGAGCTTGCTACAAGTGCCAAAAATCTGGCCACCGAGCCAAGGAATGCCCGCAGCCCGGGATTCCTCCTAAGCCATGTCCCATCTGTGCGGGACCCCACTAGAAATCGGACTGTTCAACTCACCTGGCAGCCACTCCCAGAGCCCCTGGAACTCTGGCCCAAGGCGCTCTGACTGACTCCTTCTTGGCTTAGCGGCTAAAGACTGACACTGCCCGATCACCTGGGAAGCTCCTAAACCATCACGGATGCTGAGCTTCGGGTAACTCACAATGGAAAGTAAGCCCGTCCCCTTCTTAATCAATACGGAGGCTACTCACTCCCCATTACCTTATTTTCAAGGGCCTGTTTCCCTTGCCTCCATAACTGTTGTAGGTATTGATGGCCAGGCTTCTGAACCCCTGAAAACTCCCCCACTCTCGTGCCAACTTGGAAAACACTCTTTTATGCACTCTTTTTTAGTTATCCACACCTGCCCAGTTCCCTTATTAGGCCGAGATATTTTAACCAAATTATCTGCTTCCCTGACTATTCCTGGACTACAGCTGCATCTCATTGCTGCCCTTCTCCCCAACCCAAAGCCTCCTGCGCATCTTCCTCTCCTATTCCCCCACCTTAACCCACAAGTATGGGACATCTCCACTCCTTCCCTGGCAACCGATCACATGCCTGTTACCATCCCATTAAAACCTAATCACCCTTACCCCACTCAACGCCAATATCCCATCCCACAGCACGCTTTAAAAGGATTAAAGCCTATTATCACTCGCCTGCTACAGCATGGGCTTCTAAAACCTATAACTCTCCTTACAATTCCCCCATTTTTCCTGCCCAAAAACCAGACAAGTCTTACAGATTAGTTCAGGATCGGCGCTTTATCAACCAAATTGTTTTGCCTATGCACCCCATGGTGCCAAACCCATATACTGTCCTATCCTCAATACCTGCCTCTACAACCCATTATTCTGTTCTAGATCTCAAACACGCTTTCTTTACTATTCCTTTGCACCCTTAATCCCAGCCTCTCTTCGCTTTCACTTGGACTGACCCTGACACCCATCAAGCTCAGCAAATTACCTAGGCTGTACAGCCGCAAAGCTTCACAGACAGCCCCCATTACTTCAATCAAGCCCAAATTTCTTCCTCATCTGTTACCTATCTCGGCATAATTCTCATAAAAACACATGTGCTCTCCCTGCCAATCGTGTCTGACTGATCTCTCAAATCCCAGCACCTTCTACAAAACAACTCCTTTCCTTCCTAGACATGGTTAGCATGGTCAGAATTCTTACACAAGGGCCAGGACCACACCCTGTAGCCTTTCTGTCCAAACAACTTGACCTTACTGTTTTAGCCTAGCCCTCATGTCTGCGTGCAGTGCCTGCCACTGCTTTAATACTTCTAGAGGCCCTCAAAATCACAAACTATGCTGAACTCACTCTCTACAGTTCTCATAACTTCCAAAATCTATTTTCTTCCTCATACCTGATGCATATACTTTCTGCTCCCTGGCTCCTTCAGCTGTACTCACTCTTTCTTAAGTCTCCACAATTACCATTGTTCCTGCCAAGGACTTCAATCCGGCCTCCACATTATTCCAGATACCACACGTGTCCCCCATGACTGCACCTCTCTGATCCACCTGACATTCACACCATTTCCCCACATTTCCTTCTTCCCTGTTCCTGACCCTGATCACACTTAGTTTATTGATGGCAGTTCCACCAGGCCTTATCACCACACACCAGCAAAGGCAGGCTATGCTACAGTACAAGCCACTAGCCCGCCTCTTAGAACCTCTCATTTCCTTTCCGGCATGGAAATCTATCCTCAAAGAAATAATTTCTCAGTGTTCCATCTGCTATTCTACTACTACTCATGGATTATTCAGGCCCCCTCCCTTCCCTACACATCAAGCTCAAGGATTTGCCCCAACCCAGGACTGGCAAATTAGCTTTACTCAACATGCCCCAAGTAAGATAACTAAAATACCTCTTAGTCTAGGTAGATACTTTCACTGGATAAGTAGAGTCCTTTCCTATAGGGTCTGAGAAGGCCACTGCAGTCATTTCTTCCCTTCTGTCAGACATAATTCCTCAGTTTAGCCTTCCCACCTCTATACAGTCTGATAACGGACCAACCGTTATTAGTCAAATCAGTCAAGCATTTTTTCAGGCTCTTAGTATTCAGTGACAGACTAATGGTCTATTAAAAACACACCTCACCCAGCTCAGCCACCAACTTAAGAAGGACTGGACAATACTTTTACCACTTTTGCTTCTCAGAATTCAGGCCTGTCCTCGGAATGCAACAAGATAACAGCCCATTTAAGCTCCTGTATAGACGCTCCTTTTTATTAGGCCCCAGTCTCATTACAGACACCAGACCAACTTAGACTGTGCCCCCAAAAAACTTGTCATCCCTACTATCTTCTGTCTAGTCATACTCCTATTCACCGTTCTCAACTACTCATACATGCCCTGCTCGTGTTTACTCTGTTTCTCCAAGCCATCACAGCTGATATCTCCTGGTACTGTCCCCAAACCGCCACTCTTAACACTTAAAGTAAATAAATAATCTTTGCTGGCAAGGCTATGCTGAACCTCCTTAGGCATTCTCTAATTAGATGTCCCAGGTCCTCCCAATTCTTAGTCCTTTAATACCTGTTTTTCTCCTTCTCTTATTCCATTTAGTTTTTCAATTAATACCAAACTGTATCCAGGCCATCATCAATACTTCTAAATGACAAATGTTTCTTTTAACAACCCCACAATATCACCCCTTACCACAAAATCTTCCTTCAGCTTAATCGCTCCCACTTTAGGTTCCCACGCCACCCCAATCCCGCTGGAAGCAGCCCTGAGAAACATCGCCCATTATCTCTCCACACCATCCCCCAAAAATTTTCGCCGCCCCAACACTTCAACACTATTTTGTTTTATTTTTCTTATGAATATAAGAAGGCAGGAATGTCAGGCCTCTCAGCACAAGCCAAGCCATCACATCCCCTGTGACTTGCATGTATATGCCCAGATGGCCTGAAGTAACTGAAGAATCACAAAAGAAGTGAATATGCCCTGCCCCACCTTAACTGATGACATTCCACCACAAAAGAAGTGTAAATGGCCAGTCTTTGCCTTAAGTGATGACATTACCTTGTGAAAGTCCTTTTCGTGGCTCATCCTGGCTCAAAAACACCCCCACTGAGCACCTTCCGACCTCCACTCCTGCCTGCCAGAGAACCAACCCCCTTTGACTGTAATTTTCCTTTACCTACTCAAATCCTATAAAATGGCCCCACCCTTATCTCCCTTCACTGACTCTCCTTTCGGACTCAGCCCACCTGCACCCAGGTGAAATAAACAGCTTTATTGCTCACGCAAAGCCTGTTTGGTGGTCTCTTCACACGGACGCGAGTGAAACTCACTAGGAAGTGCCAGACAGAGGGCGCAGGTCAGTGGGTGCAGCATACTGTGCACCAGCCAAAGCAGGGTGAGGCATTGCCTCACTCGGGAAGCACAAGGGGTCAGGGAGTTTCCTTTCCGAGTCAAAGAAAGGGGTGACAGATGGCACCTGGAAAATCGGGTCACTCCCACCCAAATACTGTGCTTTTCCAACCGGCTTAAAAAATGGCACACCAGGAGATTATATCCGGCACCTGGCTCGGAGGGTCCTACAGCCACAGAGTCTCGCTGATTGCTAGCACAGCAGTCTGAGATCAAACTGCAAGGAGGCAGCGAGGCTGGGGGAGGGGCACCCGCCATTGCCCAGGCTTGCTTAGGTAAGCAAAGCAGCCGGGAAGCTCCAACTGGGTGGAGCCCACCACAGCTCAAGGAGGCCTGCTTGCCTCTGTAGGCTCCACCTCTGGGGGCAGGGCACAGAAAAACAAAAAGACAGCAGTAACCTCTGCAGACTTAAATGTCCCTGTCTGACAGCTTTGAAGAGAGCAGTGGTTCTCCCAGCACGCAGCTGGAGATCTGAGAAAGGGCAGACTGCCTCCTCAAGAGGGTCCCTGACGCCTGACCCCCGAGCAGCCTAACTGGGAGGTATCCCCCAGTAGGGGCAGACTGACACCTCACACGGCCGGGTACTCTTCTGAGACAAAACTTCCAGAGGAATGATCAGACAGCAGCATTCGCGGTTCACGAAAAACCCCTGTTCTGCAGACACCTCTGCTGATAACCAGGCAAACAGGGTCTGGAGTGGACCTCTAGCAAACTCCAACAGACCTGCAGCTGAGGGTCCTGTCTGTTAGAAGGAAAACTAACAAACAGAAAGGACATCCACACCAAAAACCCATCTGTACATCACCATCATCAGAGACCAAAAGTAGATAAAACCACAAAGATGGGGAAAAAACAGAACAGAAAAACTGGAAACTCTAAAAAGCAGAGCGCCAATCCTCCTCCAAAGGAATGCAGTTCCTCACCAGCAATGGAACAAAGCTGGATGGAGAACGACTTTGGTGAGTTGAGAGAAGAAGGCTTCAGATGATCAAACTACTCTGAGCTACAGGAGGAAATTCAAACCAAAGGCAGAGAAGCTGAAAACTTTGAAAAAAATTTAGACGAATGTATAATGAGAATAACCAATACAGAGAAGTGCTTAAAGGAGCTGATGGAGCTGAAAGCCAAGGCTCTAGAACTACCTGAAGAATGCAGAAGCCTCAGGAGGCAATGCAATCAACTGGAAGAAAGGGTTATCACTGATGGAAGATGAAACGAATGAAATGAAGCGAGAAGGGAAGTTTAGAGAAAAAAGAATAAAAAGAAATGAACAAAGCCTCCAAGAAATATGGGACTATGTGAGAAGACCAAATCTACGTCTGATTGGTGTACCTGAAAGTGATGGGGAGAAGAGAACCAAGTTGGAAAACATTCTGCAGGATATTCTCCAGGAGAACTTCCCCAACCTAGCAAGGCAGGCCAACATTCAGATTCAGGAAATGCAGAGAATGCCACAAAGGTACTCCTCGAGAAGAGCAACTCCAAGACACATAATTGTCAGATTCACCGAAGTTGAAATGAAGGAAAAAATGTTAAGGGCAGCCAGAGAGAAAGGTTGGGTTACCCACAAAGGGAAGCCCATCAGACTAACAGCAGATCTCTCAGCAGAAACTCTATAAGCCAGAAGAGAGTGGGGGCCAATATTCAACATTCTTAAAGAAAAGAATTTTCAACCCAGAATTTCATATCCAGCCAAACTAAGCTTCATAAGTGAAGGAGAAATAAAATACTTTACAGACAAGCAAATGCTGAGAGATTTTGTCACCACCAGGTCTGCCCTAAAAGAACTCCTGAAGGAAGCACAAAACATGGAAAGGAACAACCGGTACCAGCCACTGAAAAATCATGCCAAAATGTAGAGACCATTGAGAGTAGGAAGAAACTGAATCAACTAATGAGCAAAATAAACAGCTAACATCATAATGACAGGATCAAATTCACACATAACAATATTAACGTTAAATGTAAATGGACTAAATGCTCCAATTAAAAGACACAGACTGGCAAATTGGATAAAGAGTCAAGACCCATCAGTGTGCTGTATTCAGGAAACCCATCTCATGTGCAGAGACACACATAGGCTCAAAATAAAGGGATGGAGGAAGATCTACCAAGCAAATGGAAAACAAAAAAAGGCAGTGGTTGCAATCCTAGTCTCTGATAAAACAGACTTTAAACCAACAAAGATCAAAAGAGACAAAGAAGGCCATCACATAATGGTAAAGGGATCAATTCAACAAGAAGAGCTAACTATCCTAAATATATATGCACCCAATACAGGAGCACCCAGATTCATAAAGCAAGTCCTTAGTGACCTACAAAGAGACTTAGACTCCCACACATTAATAATGGGAGACTTTAACACCCCACTGTCAACATTAGACAGATCAACGAGACAGAAAGTTAACAAAGATACCCAGGAATTTAACTCAGCTCTGCACCAAGTGAACCTAATAGACATCTACAGAACTCTCCACCCCAAATCAACAGAATATACATTTTTTTTCAGCACTACACCACACCTATTCCAAAATTGACTACATACTTGGAAGTAAAGCTCTCCTCAGCAAATGTAAAAGATCAGAAATTATAACATACTGTCTCTCAGACCACAGTGCAATCAAACTAGAACTCAGGATTAAGAAACTCACTCAAAACCGCTCAACTACATGGAAACTGAACAACCTGCTCCTGAATGACTACTGGGTACATAATGAAATGAAGGCAGAAATAAAGATGTTCTTTGAAACCAAGGAGAACAAAGACACAACATACCAGAATCTCTGGGACACATTCAAAGCAGTGTGTAGAGGGAAATTTATAGCACTAAATGCCCACAGGAGAAAGCAGGAAAGATCCAGAATTGACACCCTAACATCACAATTAAAAGAACTAGAAAAGCAAGAGGAAACACATTCAAAAGCTGGCAGAAGGCAAGAAATAACTAAAATCAGAGCAGAACTGAAGGAAATAGAGACACAAAAAACCCTTCAAAAATTAATGAATCCAGGAGCTGGTTTTTTGAAAGGATCAAAAAAATTGATAGACTGCTATCAAGATTAATAAAGAAGAAAAGAGAGAAGAATCAAATAGACACAATAAAAAATGATAAAGGGGATATCACCACCGATCCCACAGAAATACAAACTACCGTCAGAGAATGCTACAAACACCTCTATGCAAATAAACTAGAAAATCTAGAAGAAATGGATAAATTCCTCAACACATACACTCTCCCAAGACTAAACCAGGAAGAAGCTGAATCTCTGAATAGACCAATAACAGGATCTGAAATTGAGGCAATAATCAATAGCTTAGCAACCAAAAAGAGTCCAGGACCAGATGGATTCACAGCCGAATTCTACCAGAGGTACAAGGAGGAACTGGTACCATTCCTTCTGAAACTATTCCAATCAATAGAAAAAGAGGGAATCCTCCCTAACTCATTTTATGAGGCCAGCATCATCCTGATACCAAAGCCAGGCAGAGGCACAACCAAAAAAGAGAATTTTAGACCAATATCCTTGATGAATATTGATGCAAAAATCCTCAATAAAATACTGGCAAAGTGAATCCAGCAGCACATCAAAAAGCTCATCCACCATGATCAAGTGGGCTTCATCCCTGGGATGCAAGGCTGGTTCAATATATGCAAATCAATAAATGTAATCCAGCATATAAACAGAACCAAAGACAAAAACCACAAGATTATCTCAATAGATGCAGAAAAGGCCTTTGACAAAATTCAAAAACCTTCATGCTAAAAACTCTCAATAAATTAGGTATTGATGGGACATATCTCAAAATAATAAGAGCTATCTATGACAAACCCACAGCCAATATTATACTGAATGGGCAAAAACTGGAAGCATTCCCTTTGAAAATGGGCACAAGACAGGGATGCCCTCTCTCACCACTCCTATTCAACATAGTGTTGGAAGTTCTGGCCAGAGCAATTAGGCAGGATTAGGAAATAAAGGGTATTCAATTAGGAAAAGAGGAAGTCAAATTGTCCCTGTTTGCAGATGACATGATTGTATATCTAGAAAACCCCATTGTCTCAGCCCAAAATCTCCTTAAGCTCATAAGCAACTTCAGCAAAGTCTCAGGATACAAAATCAATGTACAAAAATCACAAGCATTCTTATACACCAATAACAGACAAACAGGGAGCCAAATCACGAGTGAACTCCCATTCACAATTGCTTCAAAGAGAATAAAATACCTAGGAATCCAACTTACAAGGGATGTGAAGGACCTCTTCAAGGACAACTACAAACCACTGCTCAAGGAAATAAAAGAGGATACAAACAAATGGAAGAACATTCCATGCTCATGGGTAGGAAGAATCAATATCGTGAAAATGGCCATACTACCCAAGGTAATTTATAGATTCAATGCCATCCCCATCAAGCTACCAATGACTTTCTTCACAGAATTGGAAAAAACTACTTTAAAGTTCATATGGAACCAAAAAAGAGCCCACATCGCCAAGTCAATCCTAAGCCAAAAGAACAAAGTTGGAGGCATCACACTACCTGACTTCAAACTATACTACAAGGCTACAGTAACCAAAACAGCATGGTACTGGTACCAAAACAGAGATATACAAAAATGGAACAGAACAGAGCCCTCAGAAATAACGCCGCATATCTACAACTATCTGATCTTTGACAAATCTGAGAAAAACAAGCAATGGGAAAAGGATTCCCTATTTAATAAATGGTGCTGAGAAAACTGGCTAGCCATATGTAGAAAGCTGAAACTGGATCCCTTCCTTACACCTTATACAAAAATCAATTCAAGATGGATTAAAGACTTAAAAGTTAAACCTAAAGCCATAAAAACCCTAGAAGAAAACCTAGGCATTACCATTCAGGACATAGGCATGGGCAAGGACTTCATGTCTAAAACACCAAAAGCAATGGCAACGAAAGCCAAAATTGACAAATGGGATCTAATTAAACTAAAGAGCTTCTGCACAGCAAAAGAAACTACCATCAGAGTGAACAGGCAACCTACAAAATGGGAGAAAATTTTTGCAACCTACTCATCTGACAAAGGGCTAATACCCAGAATCTACAATAAACTCAAACAAATTTACAAGAAAAAAACAACCCCATCAAAAAGTGGGCGAAGGACATGAACAGACACTTCTCAAAAGAAGACATTTATGCAGCCAAAAAACACATGAAAAAATGCTCACTATCACTGACCATCAGAGAAATGCAAATCAAAACCACAATGAGATACCATGTCACATCAGTTAGAATGGCAATCATTATGAAGTCAGGAAACGACAGGTGCTGGAGAGGATGTGGAAAAATAGGAACACTTTTACACTGTTGTTGGGACTGTAAACTAGTTCAACCATTGTGGAAGTCAGTGTGGCGATTCCTCAGGGATCTAGAACTAGAAATACCATTTGAGCCAGCCATCCCATTACTGGGTACATACCCAAAGGACTATAAATCATGCTGCTATACAGACACATGCAGATGTATGTTTATTGTGGCACTATTCACAATAGCAAAGAATTGGAACCAACCCAAATGTCCAACAATGATAGACTGGATTAAGAAAATGTGGCACACATAAACCATGGAATACTATGCAGCCATAAAAAATGATGAGTTCATGTCCTTTGTAGGGACATGGATGAAATTGGAAACCATCATTCTCAGTAAACTATCGCAAGAACAAAAAACCAAACACCACATATTCTCACTCATAGGTGGGAGTTGAACAATGAGAACACATGGACCCAGGAAGGGGAACATCACACTCTGGGGACTGTTGTGGGGTGGGGGCAGGGGGGAGGGATAGCACTGGGAGATATACCTAATGCTAGATGATGAGTTAGTGGGTGCAGCGCACCAGCATGTCACATATATACATTTGTAACTAACCTGCACATTGTGCACATGTACCCTAAAACTTAAAGTATAATAATAATAAAAAAAAGAAGACATGAAAATTAAAAAAGAGGAAGTCAAATGATCACTCTTTGCAGATGGCACAATTTTATATATAGAAAACCTTAAAGACTCCTCAAAAAACTCTTATAACTGATAAAACAAATTTACTAAAGTTCCTAGGTATAAAATCGACATGCAAAAGTCAGCAGGATTTGCATATGCCAGCAAGAAACTAGCTGGAAAATAAATTAAGACAACAACTACATTTACAATTGCTAAAACAACAAGAAAAAAAGATAACTACCCTAGAAATAAATGTAACCATGGAGGTAAAGACCTCTTCAAAGAAAACCACAAAAGAAATGAAGAGGACACAAATGGAAATACATCCCAAGGCTTAATATTGTTACTATGACATTACTATCCAATTCAATCTACAGATCCAATGTAATCCCTAAATAACATTCTTCGGAGAGATAGATAGAGAAAAAATTTTAAAATTCCTGTGGCACTGCTAAAGGCACCACAAAACCAAAGCAATCTTGAGCGAAAAGAACAGAGCTGAGGCACCACACTACTTGACTTCAAATTATAATACAAAGCTATAGTAGTCAAAACAGGATGGTATTATTATAAAAAACAGACACATAGGCCAATGGAACAGAATAGAGAATCTAGAAATAAACCCACATAGTTACAGCCAACTGATTTTTGACAAAGGTGCCAAGAACATACACTGTGGAAAGGGCACCCTTCAATAAATGGTAATGGTGAAATAATGGTGAAACTGGATGTCCCATACACAGAAGAATAAAACGGGACCCAATTTTCTTACCATATACAAAAATCAACACAAAATGTATTAAAGACTTAAATATAAGACCCAAAGCTATAAAACATCTTCAAGGAAATGTAGAGGAAATGCTTCAGGATATTGCTCTAGGCAAGGATTTTATTGCTAAAACTTCAAAAACACAAAACAACAAAAGGAAAGACAGACAAGTGGCACAAACTAGACTATATTAAACGAAAAATATTCTCTACAGCAAAAGAAACAATCAACAGAGTGAAGAAAAAAATCTTTAGAATGGAAAAAATATTTGCAAACAAGGGACTAATATCCAGAATATAGAAGAAATTCAAACAACTCAACAGTTAAAAAAACAACAAAAAAACAACCATCTACCTTCTCTACCTCCATGAGATCAACTTTTCTAGCTCCCATATGAGTGAAAACATGCAATCTTTGTCTTTCTGGCCTGGCTTATCTCACTGACCATAAAGACCTTTAATTCCATTCATGTCGCTGCAAATGGAAGATTTTTATTCTTTTTATGACTGAATGATACTCTATTGTGTACATACACATTTTCTTTACCCACTCATTTGTTAATGGACACTTAGGTTGATTCCATATCTTTGTTATTGTCAATTTAGTGCTGCAATAAAAATGGGGTACAGGTATACTTTTGATATAATTACTCCTTAAAGTTGTGTATAGATGTCACAAAATAGAAGGTAAAAACTTAAAAAAAAAATACTGTGTCTGGAATTGGTGGGTTCTTGGTCTCACTGACTTCAAGAATGAAGCCGCAGACCTTCGCAGTGAGTCTTACAGTTCTTAAAGGTGGTACGTCTGGAGTTTGTTCTTTCTGATGTTCAGATGTGTTCAGAGTTTCTTCTTTCTGGTGGGTTTGCGGTCTTGCTGGCTCAGGAGTGAAGCTACAGGCCTTTGTGGTGAGTGTTACATCTTGCTGGCTTCGGGAGTAAAGCTGCAGACTTTCACGGTGAGTGTTACAGCTCATAAAGGCAGTATGGACCTAAAGAGTGAGCAGTAGCAAGATTTATTGCAAAGAGCAAAAGAACAAAGCTTCCACAGTGTGGAAGGGGACCTGAGCGGTTTGCCACTGCTGGCTCGGGCAGCCTGCTTTTATTGTCTTATCTGGCCCCTACATCTTGCTGATTGGTAGAGCCGAGTGGTCTGTTTTGACAGGGCGCTGATTGGTGCGTTTACAATCTTTGAGCTAGACACACAGGTTCTCCACGTCCTTACTAGATTAGCTAGATACAGAGTGTCGACACAAAGGTTCTCTAAGGCCTTACTAGAATAGCTAGATACAGAGTGTTGATCAGTGCATTCCCAAACTTTGAGCTAGACACAGGGTGCTGATTGGTGTATTTAGAAACTTTGAGCTAGATACAGAGTGCTGATTGGTGTATTTACAATCTTTGGGCTAGACATAAAGGTTCTCTACGTCCTCACCAGACTCAGGAGCCTAGCTGGCTTCACCCAGTGGATCTTGCACCGGGGCTACAGGTGGAGCTGCCTGCCAGTCCTGCACCATGCGCCTGCACTCTTCAGCCTTTGGGTGGTCGATGGGACTGGGCGCCATGGAGCAGGGGGCGGCACTTATCAGGGAGGCTCTGGCCGCACAGGAGCCTATGGAGTGGGTGGGAGGCTCAGGCATGGTGGGCTGCAGGTCCCGAGACCTGCCCTGCGGGAAGGCAGCTAAGGCCTGGTGAGAAATCGAGCACAGCGCCGGTAGGCTGGCACTGCTGGGGGACCTAGTACACTTTCTGCAGCCGCTGGCCTGGGTGCTAAGCCTCTCATTGCCCGGGGCTGGCAGGGCCGGCCTGCTGCTCTGAGTGCAGGGCCCGCCAAGCCCACGCCTACCTGGAACTCCAGATGCCCCGCAAGCGCCGCGTGCAGCCCCAGTTCCCGCTCGCGCCTCTCCTTCCACACCTCCTTGCAAGCTGAGGGAGCCGGCTCTGGCCTTGGCCACCCCAGAAAGGGGCTCCCACAGTGCAGCGGTGGGCTGAAGGGCTCCTCAAGTGCTCCCAAAGTGGGAGCCCAGGCAGAAGAGGCACCGAGAGTGAGCAAGGGTTGTGAGGACTGCCAGCATGCTGTCACCTCTCAATCTTCTTTCTAAACAGGACACTTTAACAGCTGTTGGGAATTTGGCTGATGACTGCTTTAGCTAGTTCTTGCTGTATAGGGGTGAAGAAGGGGCCCTGCAGTTGTAGTGTCTTTCAGAGGGAAACTTTCTAGGCCAAGGGATGTGCTAGCAGGTGGGTCCAGGGGTCCTTGGTAGAAGTTGTTGGTTGAACTTATTTGGGGTTCTACTTGTAAGACTATCTGTAGCTTGATGGCCTTGATTCTAGAGGAAACAAATTTGACAAGAAGGTTAAAAATACAGGGCCTAAAGGCGAGTAATAGCAATATGGCTGCTACGGGACTTAGAAAGGGGAGAAGCTATGTTGCCCAACTGCAGAGGTTGGTATAAGAATATGAAAGGCACTGTCTGATTTCAGAAGTCTTTTCCTGTAAACGCTGGGCGGCATCTTGTACTATCTTCTACTGGTTAGTGTAAAAACAACACTCTTCCTTTAAGAAGGTGCAGAGTCCTCCTTTCTCAGCAGTGAGGAGATCTAGGCCTCGGCGGTTTTGGAGCGTCACTGCTGCCAAAGAGTCTATTTGGGATTGTAAAGTAAGAATAGATTTCGTTATTTCTTGCAAACTGTCTGAGAGGCAGATATGGGTTGAAGATCTATATAAGTAGAATATGCCTTGGCTGGGTAGATAGAAATTTACTTTGGCTTTTAAAGGAATAGGGTACTCTGTTTTTTCTTTACTAATTCTATCTTTCTTTTTCTTTCTTTGACTTCTTCTTTGTCTTTTCCTCTTTTTTTAACTCTCTTTGACTTTCTGTGTCTGTCTTTCCTTCTTTTTGACTTCTTTTTTTGTCTCTGTTTTTGACTCCTTCTTTGACTTTCTGTTTGTCTTTTCTTCTTTCTGTCTTTTTCTTTGACTTCTTGTCTTTTTTTTTCTTTTTTGCTGCCTCTGCCAGCCGCTTATGCCGCTGTTCTCCTCTCTTATTCCTATTTTGATGGCATTGGCAGTGTAAGATTTTTACCTCTTTGTGTTTTTGCATTGCGTGCAATAACTTTATAATTTCTTTGTGGTATTTAATGGGGGTTTCTTCAGAGGTTAGGAACTCCCTCTCTTTCCATATTGCAGCATGGGGATGTAGGATTAGATAAGCATACTTGCTATCTGTGTACATATTTATTTTTTTTCCTTTTGTTAGTTCTAGGCCTTGGGTAAGTGCCACTAGTTTTGCTAACTGGGCACTGGTCCCTTGGGGAAGAGGCTTGCTTTCAAGTATGGTTACATCACTAACTGTGGCGTAACTTGCCTTTCATATCTTATTCTCCACAAATGAACTTCTATCATTATATAAGTTAAGGTTAGGATTAGTTAAGGGGACTTCTAAGAGATCATCTTGGGCAGCATAAGTCTGGACTTTAATTTGTTGGCAGTCATGCTCGATTGGTTCCTCATCCTCTGGGAGAAAAGTGGCAGGGTTGAGGGCCACCCATGTGTGTATTTGAAGCACCGGTCCTTTAAGGAGGAGCGCCCGGAATTACTGCCTCGTTGATGAGTCTAAGATCTTGCACTAGTCTCTACTGGCCATTCGGTTTTTGTACTCCCAGAATTGGGTTGTTGCAGGGACTGCTGCATTTCTTTACTAAGCCTTGAGCTTTCAAATGTTTACCAATATTCTGTAATCTTTTATGAGCTTCAGGCTTTAAGGGATATTGCCTTTGATAAGGAAAAGTGGTGGGATCTTTTGATTTGGACTGGGCAGGCATTTTTTGCCCTTCCAAATTGTCCTTCTAATGCCCAGACTTCAGGGTTGATTCCCTCCTCAAGTAGGGGACAACAAATGGGTAACTGGTTCTTCATATTCATGTAGATAATAGCTCTAGCCTTGGCTAATATATCCTTCCTCAATAAGGGTGTGGGACTTTCAGGCATAACAAGAAAGGCAAGTGAAAAGAGCAAAGTCTCCTAATTAAAACTGAGAAGGTGGGAGAAATACCTAGTTATAGGCTGTCCTAGGATTCTTTGGATGGTAACGGACCTTGAGGACAGTCATCCAGGACAGGAGATTAACACTGAGAAGGCTGCACCAGTGTCCAGGAGGAAGTCAATTTCCTGGCCTTCAATAGTTGAACATACCTGAGGATCAGTGAGGGTGATGACATGAGCTGGCACTTGCACCAGGCACCCTCAGTCCTGTTGTTGGATCATCTGGTTGGGGGCTTCTGACCTAGGGAACCTTTGTCCTCTGGGGCAGTGCACCTTCTAGTGATTGCCTCAGCATAGTGGACACGGACGAGGGGGCAGCTTGTTTCTCATTGGACAATCTTTTTTAAAGTGTCCTAGTAAACTACACTGATAACAAGCCTTACTAGGTGATTAGCCTGCTTTATTTTCTGTCCTCTCTGAACCACTAAGGTTTGTTTGTCTGAGGGCCATGACTAAGGCTTCGGCCTTTCTCTGATCTCACTTTTCTTTTTGGGCCTGTTCCTCTTGGTCCTTATTATACAATACTGAGGTTGTCAGGTTTAATAATGCCTCTAGATTTTGTTCAGGGCCTAGGGCTTGCTTTTGGAGCTTTCTCCTGATATCTTCGGCTGATTGGGTAATAAACTTATCTTTTAGAATCAATTGACCCTCGAGTGATTCAGGTGACAGGGGAGTGTATTTTCTTAAGGCCTCTCGTAGCTGCTCGAGGAAGGCAGAAGGATTTTCTTCCTTTCCTATGGTGGACATCATTGTATAATTCATGGGCTTTTTTCTAATTCTCCTTAGTCCTTCTAGAACACAGGTCAACAGATGTTTATGACTCTAGTCCTTATGATCTGAGTCAAGGTCCTAGTGGGGATCCATACTAGGGATGGCTTGCTGACCGGTAGGGAATTTGTCCTTTTCTTCAGCTGTCATTCTATCATTTACTTGACTAAGATACTAGGTATCTCCAAACTCTCAGGCTGCAGCTGAAGCTGCATTCTTTTCATTAAAGGCCAGGGTTTGATCTAACAGTGGCATGACATCTCTCTAAGCGAGGTCAAAGGTTTGCCTTAGACCTTGTAGGACAGCTATGTACTTATCAGGATCATCTGAAAACTTCCTTAGGTCTGCCTTGATCTGCTTTAAATCAGAGAGGGAGAAGGGGACATGTACCTGGGTTGGGCTAAATTCCTCTCCCCCTACAGCTTGAAGGGGACATAACTGATAGCCTGGGGTTTTTTTTGGTCCTTTGGAGATTTCTTTGCTTACTTCTTTTTGGGCAGGGGAGATTAGAGGAGGATTATCATTAATAGGAAGGGGAGCTATAGGGAGGCTAGGATATGGGGGTAAGCTGAGAGGTCCTCCTGTGGGATGTAAATTGCAAGCTTTGCATAGTTGTGTATTCTCCCTCAGTGAAAAGAAAGCTTGAACATAAGGTATTTCACTCCATTTGCCTTCCCTCTTACAGAAAAGATCAAGCTGCAGGATAGTATTGTAATTTGTACTTCTTTCAAGTGGCCATTTTTTCCTATCAGAGAGAGAATATTGGGGCCAAGCCATAGTGCAGAAAAAAATGAGCCACCTCTTTTTCAGGGTTTGTGGGTTAAATTGGTCTTAATGGCTTAGCATGCATTTCAAGGTTGAGCCTGTTGATGCCTGAGTGTTTCTTATATGAAAGACAAAACCGCCCATGGTTTTGGTTTATTTTGTTTCTCCTCCTGCCTCAGAACTTGCAACAGTCCTTGGACCTTGCTGATCAGAATAGTTGCACTCACCAATGCAGCAGCAGAAACAACCCCTGCCTAAGAACCTGCAACGGTCCCTGGACCCTGCTGATCGGAATAGTTACGCTCACCAACGCAGCAGCAGAAACACCAGTTTTCCTCCCAGACCACATGGAGGACTGACGAAGGTTGGATTTAGTGGTCCTTACTGATGCATTCTCGAAAACCTGCACCTCTGCCTGTCCTCCTAGACCACAAGGAGGACCAACTGAGAAAAATCGGATTTAGTGGCCCTTACTGATGCATTCTTGAAAACCTGTTAGAGTCCTAAGCATTCTCCTGTTAGTATTGGGACTTTACTCTTTTCCTATAAAGATGTTATGCCCCAAAAATGAAGTGGAGGGCCATACCCTGAGGGAGGGAAGGGATCTTCAGGGTTGGAAGAGTGACATCTTTTGTCCTCACTTATATGAATAGGAAGGATACAATTTCTGAGGCTCCCCATATCCTAGCTTCAGGAACAGCTTTTGTTAGGCCTATTAGTCTGAGAAGGGATCCTAAAATTCCAGGTAGTCCCCGGTATGACGGGGCTTTGGGCAAAAATTATGTCTTTCTGATTGGTGAGCCTGGGTGCCTAAAGAAGGTAACAGAGTCCTGGAGTTTATACTAGAAATCATTCTTATAGGAGAAACTAGAAAAGCACCAGAGACAGGTAGCAATTTTTAGAAGCAGGTCTAACCTCAGAGAAGAGAGGCGAGTGGAAGTTTGTCTGGCAGGCATTAGGACCCAGGGGGCAAAGGTCAGGATAGATAGGATAGATGGGAGAGTCTCGCTTGGGCGACATGCCTTTGAGAGTTCCACTCATGGCCACAGGGTCAACCAACATGTTGTTGGGACCCCGGAGCTGCATGGCTTTCCTCTCTGTCGACCCTCGGCTCAGCCCAGTAGTACAGGAAAAGTGGAAGCTGGTTCTAGGCAAACCAATGGTCCCAACTCTGAAGAGTCGGGGGTTGTTAGAGAGCCCTTTCCCAGAAAGCCTGACACCCGTGTCTTTAGTCCGGCAGCCGCGCTAGTCACTTTTAACTGGCCGACAGGTGCCCGGTATTAAGCCCCTGAAGTCTAAGGAAAAATAGGACAGAATAGCAAGCAAAAGGGGTCCGATGGTACTCATTGCTTGGCAATAGGCGATTGTCTCACTGCTCGGCAATAGGCGATGGTCTCACTGCTCGGCGATTGTCTCACCGCTTGGCAATAGGTGAAAGTCCCTTCGTGGTCACCAAAATGTGTCCAGAATTGGTAGGTTCTTGGTCTCACTGACTTCAAGAATGAAGCCGCGGACCTTCGCGGTGAGTGTTACAGTTCTTAAAGGTGGTGTGTCCGGAGTTTGTTCTTTCTGATGTTCAGATGTGTTCGGAGTTTCTTCCTTCTGGTGGGTTCGCGGTCTTGCTGGCTCAGGAGTGAAGCTGCAGGCCTTTGCGGTGAGTGTCACAGCTCTTAAGGTGGTGCGTCTGGAGTTGTTCATTCTTCCTGGTGGGCTTGTGGTCTCACTGGCTTCAGGAGTGAAGCTGCAGACTTTCACGGTGAGTGTTACAGCTCATAAAGGCAGTGTGGACTCAAAGAGTGAGCAGTAGCAAGATTTATTGCAAAGAGCAAAAGAACAAAGCTTCCACAGTGTGGAAGGGGACCTGAGCGGGTTGCCACTGCTGGCTCGGGCAGCCTGCTTTTATTCTCTTATCTGGCCCCACCTACATCCTGCTGATTGGTAGAGCCGAGTGGTCTGTTTTGACAGGGCGCTGATTGGTGCGTTTACAATCCCTGAGCTAGACACAAAGGTTCTCCATGTCCTTACTAGATTAGCTAGATACAGAGTGTCGACATAAAGGTTATCCAAGGCCCCACCAGAATAGCCAGATACAGAGTGTCGATTGGTGCATTCACAAACCCTGAGCTAGACACAGGGTACTGATTGGTGTATTTACAAACCTTGAGCTAGATACAGAGTGCTGATTGGTGTATTTACAATCCCTGGGCTAGACATAAAGGTTCTCCATGTCCCCACCAGACTCAGGAGCCTAGCTGGCTTCACCCAGTGGATCTTGCACTGGGGTTGCAGGTGGAGCTGCCTGCCAGTCCTGCGCTGTGCACCTGCACTCCTCAACTCTTGGGTGGTCGACGGGACTGGGCGCCATGGAGCAGGGGGCGGCGCTCATCAGGGAGGCTCTGGCCACACAGAAGCCCATGGAGGGGGTGGGAGGCTCAGGCACGGCAGGCTGCAGGTCCTGAGCCCTGCCCTGTGGGAAGGCAGCTAAGGCCTGGTGAGAAATCGAGCACAGTGCCGGTGGGCTGGCACTGCTGGGGGACCTAGTACACCCTCTGCAGCTGTTGGCCTGGGTGCTAAGCCTCTCATTGCCCGGGGCCAGCAGGGCTGGCTGACTGCTCTGAGTGCAGGGCCCGTTAAGCCCATGCCTACCTGGAACTCCAGCTGGCCTGCAAGCACCGCGCGCAGCCCCGGTTCCCACTCGCGCCTCTCCCTCCACACCTCCCTGAAAGCTGAGGGATCCAGCTCCAGCCTTGGCCAGCCCAAAAAGGGGCTCCCACAGTGCAGCGGTGGGCTGAAGCGCTCCTCAAGTGCTGCCAAAGTGGGATCCCAGGCAGAGGAGGCGCCGAGAGTGAGCGAGGGCTGTGAGGACTGCCAGCACGCTGTCACCTCTCAATACTTTTTTTAAAAAAAGTATTTTTAATTTTTGGGGTACCTAGTAGGTAGATAAATTTATAGGGTACATGAGATATTTTGGTACAGGCATACAATGCATGATAATCGCATCATGGAAAATGGAATATCTGTCCTCTCAAACATGTATCATGTGTGTTAACAAACAATCCATTAGTTATTTAAAAATGTACAAATTATTATTGACTATAGTCCCCTACTGTGCTATCAAACACTAGGTCATCTTGATTCTTTTATTTTTTTCTACCCATTAAACATTGCCACCTCACCCATTCCTTCCCCCTTCCCCACCAATTTCTGGTAACCATCCTTCCATTCTCCATCTCTATCAGTTCAAATGGTTTTGATTTTTTAGGTCCTACAGATAAGTGAGAACACGTGATATTTGACATTCTGTGCCTGGCTTATTTCACATAACATAATGACTTTTAGTTTCATTCATCTTATTGCAAATGATAGGATCTCATTCTTTTTGTATGGCTGAGTAGCACTCTATTGTGTATAAGTACCACATTCGTTTAATCCATTTGTTGGCTGATGGACACTTGGGTTGATTCCAAACCTTGGCTATTGTTAACAGTGCTACAACAAACGTGGGAATACAGGTATCTCTTCTATCAACTGATTTCCTTTCTTTGGGGTATAACAGGCCAAACAGTGGGATTGTTGGGTCATATGTTAGCTCTATTTTTAGTGTTCCAAGGAACTGCCAAACTGTTCTCCTTAGTGGTTATACTAATTTACACTTTCACCAATAGTGTATGAGGGTTCCCTTTTCTCCGCATCCTCACTAGCATTTGTTATTGCCTGACTTTTCAATAAAAGCCATTTTAACTGGGGTGTGGTGATATCTCATTGTAGTTTTGATCTGCATTTCTCTGATGATCAGTGATGTTGAGCACCTTTTCATATACCTGTGTGCTATTTGTGTGTCTTCTTTTGAGAAATGTCTACTCAAATCTGCTTATTTGTAAAACAAATTAGATTTTTTCCTATAGAGTTATTTGAGCTCCTTATATATTCTATTAATAAGGGATTAATAGACAAGGGTCAGATGAGTATCTTGCAAATACTTCTCTCATTCTGTGGGCTGTCTGTTCACGTTGTTGATTGTTTCCTTTGATGTGCAGATAGTTTTTAACTTGATGTGTTCACATTTGTCCATTTTTGCTTTTGTTGTCTGTGCTTGAGGGGTATTACTCAAGAAATTTTTGCCCAGACTAATGTCCCAGAGAGTTTCCCACTGTTTTCTTTTTTTAGTTTTATAGTATAAGGTCTTAGATTTAAATCTTTAATCCATTTTGATTTTATATTTATATAAGGAGGGAGATGGAGATCCAGTTTCATTCTTTTGCATATGGATAGCCAGGTTTCCCAGCACAGTTTATTGGAAAGACTGTCTTTTCCTCATTGTATTTCCATGGCATCTGATTTGTTTTGGCTCTGTGTCTCCACCCAGATCTCATCTTGTAGCTCCCATAATTCCTATGTGCTGTGGAAGAAACCCAGTAGGAAATGATTGAATCATGGGGATGGGTCTGTGCTCTGCTGTTCTTGTGATGGTGAATAAGTTTCATGAGATCTGATGGTTTTAAAAACAGAGTTTCCCTAAATAAGCTCTCTCTTTTTGTCGCCACCATCCAAGATGTGACTTGCTTTTCCTTGCCTTCCAATATGATTATGAAACCTCCCCAGCTATGTGGAACTGTAAGTCCATTAAACCCTTTTTCCTATATGAATGTCCCAGTCTCAGGTATGTTTCTATCAGCAGTATGAAATGGACTAATACAGTAAGTTGGTACCAGTAGAGTGGAGCGCTGCTGAAAAGATACCTGAATATGTGGAAGTGACATTGTAACTGTATAAAAGGCAGAGGATGGAACAGTTTGGAGGGCTCAGAAGACAGGAAAAGGTGGGAAAGTTTGGAACACTCTAGACACTTCTTGGATGGCTGATAAATGAAATGGACAATGACATTCAGGCTGAGGTGGTCTCAGATGGAGATGAGGAACTTGTTGGGAACTGGAGCAAAGATGACTTTTGTTATGTTTTAGTAAAGACACTGGTGGCATTTTGCTCCTGCCCTAGAGATTTGTACAACTTTGAACTTGAGAGAGATGATTTAGAGTATCTGCCAGAAGACATTTCTAAGCAACAAAGCATTCAAGAGGTGACTTGGATGCTGTTAAAGGCATTCAGTTTCAAAAGCAAAACAGAGCATAAAAGTTCAGAAAATGTGCAGCCTGACAATGCAGTAGAAAAGAAAATTCCATTTTGTGAGAAGAAATTCAAGCCAGCTGCAGAAATTTGCATAAGTAATGAGGAGCCAAAAGTTAATCTCCAAAAAAAATGGGGAAAATGTCTCAAGGGCATATCAGAGACCTTTGAGGTAGCTCCTCCCATCACAGGCCCAGAGGCCTAGGAGGAAAAAATTGTTTCATGGGCTGGGTCCAGGGCCTCCCTACTGTGTGCACTCTAGGGACTTCATACCCTGTACTCCAGATGCTCCAGCCATGACTAAAGGGGCCAAGGCATAGCTCAGGTCATAGCTTCAGAGGGTGCAAGTGCGATCCCCAAGCCTTGGCAGCTTTCACATGGTATTGAGCCTGCAGGTGCACAGAAGTCAAGAATTGGGGTTTGGAAACCTCTGCCTAGATTTCAGAAGATGTATGGAAACACCCGAATGTCCAGGTAGAAGTTTGCTGCAGGGGTAGGACCCTCATAGAGAACCTCTGCTAGGGCAGTGTGAAAGGGAAATGTGGGGTTGGAGCCCTCACACAGAGTCCCTACTGGGACACCAACTACTAGAGCTGTGAGAAGAGGGCTACCATCCTCCAGGCCCCATAATGATAGATCTACCAACAGCTGCACTGTGCACCTGGTAAAGCTGCAGACATTCAATGCCAGCCCATGAAAACCCTGCAAAATTATAGGGTTGGAGCTTCCCAAGACCATAGGAACCAACCTCTTGCATCAGCATGATGTGGATGTGAGACAGAGTGTCAAAGGGGATCATTCTGGAGCTTTAAGATTTGACTGCCCCACTGGATTTTGGATTTGCATGGGGCCTGTAGCCCCTTGGTTTTGGTCAATCTCTCCCATTTCAGACATCTGTACTTATCCAATGCCTCTACCCCCACTGTATCTAGGAAGTAAATAACTTGCTTTGGATTTTACTGGCTCATAGGTGGAAGGAACTTGCCTAGTCTCAGATAACACTTTGGATTGAATCATGGGGGTGGGTCTGGCCCATGCTTTTCTTGTGATGGTGAATGAATGTCATGAGATCTGATGGTTTTAAAAATGGGAGTTTCCCTGCACAAGCTCTCTCTTTTTGCTGGCCACCACCCATGTAAGATGTGACTTGCTTCTCTTGCCTTCTGCCATGATTATGAGGCCTCCCCAGCCATGTGGAACTGTAAGTCCATTAAACCCTTTTTCCTGTATAAATTACCCAGTCTTTGGTATGTTTTTATCAGCAGTGTGAAAATGAACTAATAGAGCATCTTTGTCAAAAATAGGTTAACTGTAGCTGTGTGGATTTTTTTCTGAGGCCTCTATTCTTTTCCGTTGATCTCTATGTCTGTTTTTATGCCAGTACCATGGTGTTTAGCTTCTTATATCTCTGTAGTATAGTTTTAAGTCAGTAATGTGATTCCTCTGGTTTTGTTCTTTTTGCTCAGGCTACTTTGGCTATTCTATGTCTTTTGTGACACCAAATATATTTTAGGATTGTTTTTTCTATTTCTGTGAAGAATGTCATTGGTATTTTGATAGAGATTGCACTGAATCTGTAAATTGCTTTGGATAGTAGGAACATTTTAATAATATTGATTCTTTTAATCCATGGACATGGAATATCTTTCCATTTTTTAGTATCCTTTTCAATTTCTTTCATCAATGTTTTACAGTTTTCATTGGAGAGATCTTTCACTTTGTCAATTCCTAAGTATTTAATTTTATTTGTGCCTATTCTTAAATGTAATTTTTTAAAATTTCTTTTTCAGACTGTTCATTGTTTGCATATAGAAATGGTACTGATTTATGTATGGTGATTTTGTATTCTGCAATTTTACTGAATTTGCTTATTAGTTCTAATAGTTGTTTTTTGGTGGAGTCTTTACAATTTTCCAAATATAAGATCACTATCATCTGCAAACAAAGAAAGTTTGACTTCTTCTTTACCAATTTGGATGCCCTCTATTTATTTCTCTTTTCTGATTTTTATAGCTAAGACTTTCTGTACTGTGTTGAGTAACAGTGGTGAATGTTGGCATCCTTGTCATGCTCCAGATCAAAGAGAAAAAACCTTAGTTGTTCCCCATATAGTGTAATACTAGCTGTAGGTCTATCATATATGACTTTTATTGTGTTGAAGTATATTCCTTCTATACCCAATTTTTTGAAGTTTTTTTTTTTTATCATGAAGTGATGTTGAACTTTACAAATGCTTTTTCAGTGTCATTTAAAATATGTTTCTGTGCTTCCTTCTGTTGATATACTGTATCGATTGATTTGAGTAATTTGAACCATCCTTGCATTCAAGGGATAAACCCCACTTGGTCATGATGAATGATCTTTCTGATGTATTGTTGAATTTGTTTTGTTAGTATTTAGTTGATGACACTTGTGTCAATATTCATCAGAGATATTGGCCTGTAGTTTCCTCTTTCTTTCTTTCTTTCTTTCTCTTTCTTCTTTTTCTTTCATGTGTGTTTGTCTGGTTTTGGTATCAGGGTAATATCAACCTCAAAGAATGAATTTGAAAGTATTCCCTTGTCTGCTATTTTTTATAGCAGTTTAAGTAGGATTCATATTTAAATGTTTGGTAGAATTCAGCAGGGAAGCCATTGGATTCTGGACTTTCTTTAATGAAGACCTTTTTTAAAGTCATCAATTTTGCTGTTATTGGTCTGTTCAGATTTTGGATTTCTTCATGGTACAATCTTGGTAGTTTGTATGTGTCTAGAAATTTATCCATTTCTTCTAGGTTTTCCAATTCATTGGCATATAGTTGCTCATAATATCCTCTAATGATCCTTTAAATTGCCATATCAGCCATAACATCTCTTTTTTCATCTCTGATTTTATTTATTTGAATCTTCTGTCTTATTATTTAGTCTGGCTGAAGGTTTGTCTATTTTGTTTATCTTTTCAAAATACCGTATCTTTGTTTTTTTGATTTTTTTGTATTGTTTTCTGCATCTTAAATGCATTTATTTCTGCTTTGGTCTTTATTATTTCTTTTATTCTATTAATTTTGGGTTCAGTTTGGTATACTTTTCTAGTTCTTTGAGATGTATAATTATTTATTTGATGTTTTTCTTCTTTTTTATATAGGTACTTACAGCCATACATTTCCCTCCTAGAACTACTTTTGCTATATCCCATACATTTTGGTATATTGTTTTTCCATTATCATATGTTTGAAGATATTTTTCAATTTCCTTCTTAATATCTTCATTGACCCATGGTCATTCAGAAGCATTTACAAAAAATTTCGATGTGTTTGTATTATATCCACAATTCCTCTTGTTACTGATTTCTACTTTTACTCCATTGTGGACAGAGAAGATGCTTGATATTATTTTAATTTTAGAATGTTTTGAGACTTGTTTTGTGACCTACCATCTAATCTATCCTTGAGAATGAACCATGTTTTGAAGAAAATAATGTGTATTCTGCAGCCCTTTGATAAAATGTTCTGTAAATATCTACTAGGTCCATTTATTCTATAGTGCAGATTAAGTCCAATATTTCTTTGTTGATTTTCTTTCTGGGAGATCTGCTCAATGCTGAAAGTGAGGCATTGAAGTCTCCAGCTGTTATTGTATTGGTGTCTAACTCTCTCTTTAGCTCTAATAATATTTTCCTTATAGATTTGGATGCTTCAGTGTTTGGTGCATATATATTTATAATCATTATATCCTCTTAAAGAATTGACCCCCTTATTATTACATAATTACCTTCTTTGTCTCTTCTTACAGTTCTTGTCTTGAAATCTATTTTGTCTGATACAAGTATAGATAATCCTGCTCTTTTTTTGGATTCCATTGACATGTAATATCTTTTTCTACCCTTTTATTTTCAATCTATGTGTATCTTCATAGGTGAAGTGTATTTCCTGTAGGACACAGGTCATTAGGTATTGTTCTTTCATCCATTCAGCCACTTTATGTGTTTTGATTGGAGAGTTTAGTTCATTTACATTCAATGCTATTATTGATGAGTAAGGACTTACTCCTATCATTTTATTATTTATTTTCTGATTGCTATGTGGTCTTCCCTTCTTTTCTTCCTTCCTATCTTCCTTTTAGTAAAGGTAATTTTCATTGGTGGTACACACTAATTTCTTGCTTTTTATTTTTTGTGTATCTGTTGTATGTTTTTTCATTTGAGTTTAACATGAAGGTTACAGATCCTATCTTATAACCCATTATTTAAACTGATGAAAACATAACACTGATTAGATAAACAAACAAACATGTAGAGAGGAAACTAATAAAAATTCTACACTTTAACTTTGTCTTCCCAATTTTTAACTTTTTGTTGTTTCTCTTTATGTCTTATGCTACTGTCTATGTGTTGAAATGTTGTAGTTATTGTTTTTTATTCATTCATCATTTAGTCTTTCTATTTAAGTCGAGAAACTTACATATCACAATTACAGTGTTATACTAATCTATGATTTTCTGTCTGTTTACTAGTACCAGTGAGTTTTTACCTTCTGATGATATCTTCTTGCTCATTGACACATTTTTCTTTTAGCATGAATAACTCCTATTAGCATTTCTTGTAGGACAGGTCTGGTGTTGATGAAATCCCTCAGCTTTCATTTCTTTGGGAAGGTCTTTGGGTTTTTTCATACTTACAGTATATTTTCACTGGACATACTATTCTAAGGTAAAAGTTTTTTCTTTAAGCACTTTAAATATGTCATACCATTCTCTCCTGACCAGTAAAGTTTCCACTGAAAAGTCTGCTGAAAGAAATATTGGAACTCCATTGTATGTTATTTGTTTCATTTCTCTTGATGCTTTTAGGATCCTTTCTTTTTCCTTGACCTTTGACAGTTTGCTTATTAAATGCCTTGAGGTAATCTTCTTTGGGTTGAATCTGCTTGGTGTTCTATAACCTTCTTGTATTTGTATGTTGATATCTTTCACAAATGAAAGTTCTATGATTTTTTCCCTTTGAATAAACTTTCTACTTCTATTTCTTTCCCCACCTCCTCTTTAAGGACAATAACTCTTAGATTTATCCTTTTGGGGCTATTTTCTAGATCTTGTAGGCTTGCTTCATTGTTTCTCATTATTTTTTGTCTCCTCTGATTATGTATTTTCAAGTACCCTATTTTCTAGCTCATGAATTCTTTCTTCAGTTTGATCAATTCTGTTGTTAAGAGACTGGTATATTCTTCATATCAGCTGCATTTTTTCACATCTGTAATTTCTACTTAATTCTTCTTAATTATTTCAATGTCTGTTAAATGTATCTGATAAAATTCTGAATTCATTCTCTGTGTTATCTTGAATTCCTTTTAGTTTCCTCTAAACAGCTATTTTGAGTTATCTGCCTGAAAGGTCATATATCTATGTTTCTTCAAGATTGGTCCTTAGTGCCTTATCTAGTTGATTTGGTGAGGTTGTGTTTTTCTAGATGGTGTTGATGCTTGTAGATGTTCTTTGGTGTCTGGACATTGAAGAATTAGGTATTTATTGTAATCTTCACAGTCTGGGCTTGTTTGTGCCTGTCCTTGGGAAAGCTTTCTAGGTGTTTGAACGGACTTGTGCCCCAGCCCAATGACACTGTGGTGTCTGCAGACTCATAGACGTACCACCTTGGTAGCCTTGGATAAGATCTGGAAGAATTCTCTGGATTACCAGGCAGAGACTCTTGTTCTTTTCCCTAACTTTCCCCCAAACATATGAGTCTCTCTTTCTGTGCTGAGTCACCTGGAACTGAAGCTATGGTGATTCAAGCATGCTGTTGCCACAACTGGGACTGTGCCTATTCAGACCCAAAGACAGCACAGCAGTGGGCTTTGTGCAAGGTCCTTTTCTTTATGGTGGTGAGTTTCCCCACGCTGTGGGCGTGTCTAGCAATGCTGTTTGGGAGCCAGGTATTGGAGTGAAAAAAATCTTAGTAATTTACCTGATGTTCTATTCTTCTGCAGCAAAATTGGAACTCAAACCACAATACAAAGCCCTTTCCACTCTTTTCTCTCCTTTCCACAGGCAGAGGTGCCTCTTCCTGTGGCCACCATCACAGCTAGTCTACAGGGATTTCTCCTAGGCCACCTCCCATATTTGCTTAAAGCCCAAGAGTTCTTCCATCAGCTTGTGGTGAATACCGCCAAGCCCTAGGTCTCATTCTTCAAGGCAATGGGCTCCCCTCTGGCCCAGACAGGTCCAGAAATGCTGTCCAAGAGCCAGTCCTGGACTTGGGGACCCCAAGACCCTGCTTGTTGGTCTATCCCTCTATGGCTGAGCTGGTCCTAGAATGCAAGATGAAGGCCTATTTACTTTTCCCCCTGCTTTCCTCAAGAGAAGGAGTTCTTCATCTTTGTCACCACAGCTGGGAATGTGCTGGGTCTCCCCTGAAGCCAGCACATCTCAGAGCCCAAGGCCCATGGTGTACTTCCTGAGTATCGCTTCTGGTTATTCAGGGCCCAAGGGCATTTTAGTCAGCAGGTGATTTTTCCTGATAGGACTGGGTCCTTCCCTTCGAGGTTATCTGGTTACCTTTTATCCCAGCGTGTCTCTAGAAATGTCACGGCATGGAATGGGGGCCTCATGACTCTGCCTCGTGACTTATCCTACTTTGGTTGTGCTGGTGTGCAAAATGCAAGACCAAGTCCTCTTTACTTTTCACTCGCTTCTCCTTAAGAAGGAAGGAATCACTTTTTTTGTTATGAGCTGCACTGCCTGCAGTTGGGGAAGTGATGGAGCAAGTCCTTCTTTAGCCATGTCAGCTAGTGGCTACCTAGGTCATGTGACACCCTAGTTCACTGGCTCTAAGCACAGCCTAACCCCAGGAATTGCCTAGGAATTGCAGTCCTTGTACCTTACACTGCCTTTCAGGTTTACTTAGGATCTCAGAACACTTCACCCTGTGGTGGCATGGCTTGCTGAGTAACTCAATTTCCAATGGCTGGGATGAGTGAATCCCCTTTGGCTAGGACTGGTCTGAATTTTCCCTCTGTGCTTTGGTGCAGGATGATTTCAGCATGATTTTATTCTCCACTGTGACAGAGCAGCACTGAGTTGAATGTAAAATCCCCCAGTTGCTGTTCTTTCCCTCCCCACAGTGCACAGATTCTCTCTGCTTCCCTCAGGCTGCTGCCAGAAATGTGGGAGGGGTAGCATTGGCAATTTGAAACTGTTGCTCCTGCCCTCTTCAATGCCTCTTTCCATGATACAAAGTTAAAACCAGATACTGTGATTGCTCACCTGAATTTTGGTTCTTGTGATGGTGCTTTTGTGTGTGCAGATAGCTTTTAAAATATAGTGCTCCAGCAAGGGGGATGAACTGTGTAGGCTTCTATTCCACCACCTTGCTCCATTTCAGTAACAACCTTTTAACTCGTAAGTTTTACATGATGGACTCTTACAAAAAGGGCTTATTAAGGTATTATTTACAATTAATTTGAATTTACTGCTGAGGTTACTCAAGTGGATCTACACATAAGATCTTTTAATAGATTGTGTTTTCTAACATTCAGCCTCCAACATAAATTCAACTCAATCTTAGGTTATACAGTGCTTTAGGCCAGGTTTGGTTTGGATTAAATCCATATTTTAAAAATTCAAGCATTTATTTATTTCACGCCTAAGGCCAATGTGATTGAAACACAACGTACCTCGAAAGCAAAATCCAAAGCATTGAAAGATTCCAATTCAAAAACAGAAATGTATTCAGGAGACTAACAAGTACATCTGTTTTTCTTATTTAGAAAGAGATACCCCCCCCCCGCCCCCCCACACACATGAATCCTTCCAGAATCTTAGCCATTTTGAAAGTATAGAGTTTACTGCAATTCTGTGTGTGGTGAGTGTTTATTATTGTGCATTTTTAAATGTGTGTGTTTTCAAATGGATTCGTTGGCATTCTAAATCTGGGCCAGGATTGCCTGAGAGGTGGCAAAGTGCAGTATCTATAATTGGATGCCACTGACCCTCCTGCCCATTTCCCTTGTACTCAAGGAATCCAGTTGCTGTCGTATCAAGGGCTTCTTGATTCTTTGACTTCATCAAAACATTTTAAATTCCTTTGGAAATTCTCGGATACCCAGGAGTATCAAGAGCTGCTAATGTACAAAAAGAGTGTGCAGCACTCTAGTATGCCATATTCTGAGATAGCCAAGACATACTGTCTGCCTGAGCTCAACACACATTAATTGTACAAAACACTGTAATCTGATTTCGAGATAATGAAGTTTCCTATTCAATAAATAAATTTTATCCCTCATTTTTTCTATCTTTCTTCAGAACTATCTTTCATTCTTTTTTTTTTTTGTGATAGAGTCTTGCTCTGTTGCCCAGGCTGGAGTGCAGTGGCATGATCTCGGCTCACTGCAAGCTCCACCTCCCGGGTTCACACCATTCTCTTGCCTCAGCCTCCCGAGTAACTGGGAGTATAGGTGCCCGCCACCACGCCCAGCTAATTTTTGTATTTTTAGTGGAGACGGGGTTCACCGTGTTAGCCAGGATGGTCTCAATCTCCTGACCTTGTGATCCGCCCACCTCAGCCTCCCAAAGTGCTGGGATTACAGGCGTGAGCTACTGCGCCCAGCCATTTCATTCTTTCTTTAACTTGATATTACCTGCTCTCTTGGCTTCTGTGACTATATTCTCTCTTGGATATCCTTCTACATCTCGGACTGTTTTTTCTCTGTCTTTTTTCATTATCACATCTGCTGAATTTTCATGTGTTTACATACATACGTATACCCTCACCTGGGAGACTTACTTTATCTTCAAAGATTTCTTTTACTATTTATATGTTGATGACTGCTAAAAGTGACACCTCTAATCCAGAACTTTCTTATAACCCAAAAGTAAAACTCTAACCCACCTATCCCCTCCATTAACCATATGAGCGGACCCCTCCTCTCAGCCAAGGGCATCCCAAAGTTAATCTGGAAAACTCAGGCCATGATGGGAAGTGGGGATCAGACATGTCTCATTATACTCTCTTCTCTTTTGGAATTCAAGCACAGCTGGCCAACATTAACATCAATACAGAAACCTTGAGACTGACAGAAGAAACTCTCTTTCAGTCTATTCTCTCTGAAGCCTGCCACAGCTTCATCTGCATGATAAATCCTTGGCCTCCACAACCCCTTATCTTAACCCAGACATTGTTTTCTACTGATTCCAAGTTTCTTAGGTAATAACTTTTTCAAACAATTGCCAATCAGAAAATCTTTGAATCTCCTATGACCTGGAAGCCCCAACTTCTAGTTGTCCCATTTTCCTGGACCAAACCAATGCAAATCTTACTTTCTTTATTTTTATTTTTTGAGACAGAGTCTCACTCTGTTGCCCAGGTTGGAGTGCAGTGGTGCAATCTCAGCTCACTGCAAGCTCCACCTCCCTGGTTCACACCATTCTCCTGCCTCAGCCTCCTGAGTTGCTGGGACTACAGGCACCTGCCACTATGGCTGGCTAATTGTTTGTATTTTTAGTAGAGACAGTGTTTCACTGTGTTAGCCAGGATGGTCTTGATCTCCCGACCTTGTGATCTGCCTCCTCGGCCTCCCAAAGTGCTGGGATTACAGGCATGAGCCATCACACCCGGCCAATCTTACATGTTATAGTTGATGTCTTATGTCTCCCTAAAATGTGTAAAACCAAGCTGTAACCCAACCACTTTGGTTGCACATTCTCAGGATCTCCTAGGATTGTGTCACGGGCCATTGATCACTCATATTTGGCTCAGAATGAATCTCTTCAAATATTTTACTGAGCTCAACTCTTTTCATTGACATTCTCCTGGGCTGAGATCCTGAGCTGCCGATAGAACACATGTCTTCTGAATTACAGATACCTCAAATTCCCAACCAGCTTTGAACCTGTAATGTCAGACAAATTATGTGCTTCCAAAATACAATGGTGGAATGGGCATAGGATAGACATTCCCATTCCAAATGCAAGAAATTGGAAGAAAGGATGACAAGTCCTAAACAAGCCCAAAAACTAGCAAGGCAAATTTCTTTGGATCTGTAGCCTTAAAAATAATATTCTCTGGTTCAGTGTTCTGCCCTCCAGGCCCACTTGAACAACAGCATTACCCGCCTTCCTAGGGCTCTCTGGAAGGACATCTCCACCCTGAGGCACTGGATGGGGGCATTTTGACCCTCTAAAAACTGAAGAGATTTGAAAACCCCACTCTTTGAAACTAAGGAGGAACTAGCCCTGCAAGCTTTGGGAATGGTATCCTTGATGATCTCTGAATTGCCTTTAGGGTCACTCTTGCCTTTTTTGAAGGATAAATCATGCTCATAGCCAAATAACTCTATAATCTTACCTTGTAGAATCTAAGAAGTTCAATACATTTCTTTCATTCTGTTCAATTTTTTTTTCTCCTTTGCCACAGTTGGCAGTGTTTCTGACACTTTATAATAAGAACTTTTTGGCCGGGCATGGTGGCTCACTCTTGTAATCCCAGAATTTTGGGAGGCTGAGGCAGGTGGATCACGAGATCAGGAGATTGAGACCATCCTGGCCAACATGGTGAAATGCCATCTCTACTAAAAATACAAAAAAAATTAGCCAGGCCTGATGGTGGGCACCTATAGTCCCAGCTACTCGGGAGGCTGAGGCAGGAGAATGGCTTGAACCTGGGAGGCGGAGGTTAGTGAGCTGAGATCACACCACTGAACTCCAGCCTGGGCAACTGAGTGAGACAACATAAAAAAAACAAAAAACAAAAAAAAAAAACCTTTTCTCCATTTTCCAGTCACATGATCTGATCTTCATTACTGTATGAGACCTTACTAGAATGGCATTTCATGTTCATACTTCTATCAAAATTTTGTTTATGATTATATGTAGGCTTTCCCTTCAGCTCTCCTCTTTTCTTTTTGAGCCCTCACCATAATTGCTGTTACTATCCAAATTACTACCAACAGTCACTTCATGGTAATCTCATCTTTTTCTAGTGCCACTTCAAAATTTTCTAGGCTCTACTCATTACCCAATTCCAAAGCCACTTCCACATTTTTAGGTATTTGTTGCAGCATCACGCCATTCTATGGCAACAAACTATGTACTAAAGTATTCAGGCTGCTATTACAAGATACTGAATACTGAATGGCTTAAACAACAGAAATTTATTTCTCATATTCTGCAGGCTAAGAAGTCCAAGGTGAAGGTGCCAGCTGATTCAATTCCTGGTAAGTGCACTCTTCTTAGCTTGGAGACAGCTACCTTCTCCCTGAGTTGTTACATGGCCTTTTTGTTGTGATCACTTGGAGAGAGAGAGAGAGAGAGGAAGAGAGAGAGAGCACTTCCTTTCTCTACTTATAAGGCCACCAGTTCTTTCAGGTAAGGGCACACTCTTATGAGCTCATTTAATCTTAATTATTTTCTAAAGACCCTGTCTCAAATTACAGTCACTTTAGGATGAGGGCTTCAACATATGAATTTGGAGAAATGCAATTCACTACATAGCACCTCCTTCTGAAGAAGGCCCTGAAGAGGATGACCAGAAACATTGGTCTCAATAATAATTTAAAATAATCACAATACAAGGGGCCAGCATTATTTTTTGGTTGATATATCCTTTATGATAAAATTTACCTTTTAAAGGTATACAATTCAGTGGTGTTTTTAATGTATTCACAGAATTGTATACCCATCACCACTACCTCATTTTAGAATATTTTCATCACTCCTAAAACAAACTCAGCGCCTATTAACAGCCATTTCTTTCTCTCCTTCTCCCAGCCCATGGCAACCACAAATCTACTTTTCATCTCTATAAATTTGAGTATTCTGGATTTTCATACAAAAGCTATTATCAAGTATGTGATCTTTTGTGACCAGCATTGTTTTAAATGCTTTAAATAGTTCACTTATTTAATCTTCACAATAATTATATATATATATATATATATATATATATATTTTTTTTTTTTTTTTTTTTTTTTTTTTGGAGACAGTCTCGCTCTGTCACCCAGGCTGGAGTGCAGTGGCACGATCTCGGCTCACTGCAACCTCCACCTCCAGGATTTAAGCAATTCTCCTCCCTCAGCCTCCCGAGTAGCTGGGACTACAGGCGCATGCCACCACGCCTGGCTACTTTTTTGTATTTTTAGTAGAGATGGGGTTTCACTGTGTTAGCCAGGATGGTCTCGACCTCCTGACCTCGTGATCTGCCCATCTTGGCCTCCCAAAGTGCTGGGATTACAGGCATGAGCCACTGCACCCAGCCTCTTATTTCATATTTTATTATTACTATTAAACAGATAGAAAAACTGAGACATGGTTTAGTGAGTTGACCAAGTCACACAGTTCGTAAGTGAAAGACCTGGGATGTAAGCCCAGACCATCTGTATTCAGAGTCTGTGATCTGAACCACAACACAATTTCTTCCTCATCTAAGGAGATTCATCAAATTTTGTCTCCAGGGTGACCAAGAATGGGCAGAAAAGCAACCAGAGTCTCCAGGAAAATAGAATATCTATGGTTGAGTGAACAATATTATTATAATACCCTAGTGTAGAGAAGAATCTCAATCTGAAGTGACAGTGAACAAAACATATTCAATTTCTTGGAAGAAAATGGGCTAAACAGAACTATGGTCAATGGTCTAGATGACTAGGAAAAGTTCCAGAATAAAGCACTATTAAAAATAAAACTGGATTTTGTTTAAGATAGCAAATATATTAGGTCTCTAAGAAGGAAATAACAAAATGGGATTAAATGTGCATGAGACCCTTGGTCAATTATGCTCATGTAGTTAGAGTTGTGTGAGGTACATTCTCAAGGACACCAAGACCAAAAGAAAGCATGGTAACTTAGAATAATAACAATCATAACAAAAGGAAAGAGTTAAGAATACTTTTTAATGGTGGAAATACCAGCTCTTGGTTGGGTAGGTCCCTAGAGCCCACCTTATTGACTTGAATCCTGTACTATAACAACAGTAATCACACACTCTAATCTCATAAGAGTGTGTATAAAATATTCAGGGGGTCTTGATTCAATATTTCACTATTGACAGTCTCTGAAAGAGATAGGAGTGTGGAAGCTAGTGGAGGAAGAGAGATGATTAGGGACAAAGAAGGCATCTACCATCTGTATTATTTTCCTATTGCTGCTGCTGTAGGCGTATCACAAACTTGGTGGCTTAAAATAACACAAATGTATTGTCTTACCCTTATGGAGGCTGTAAGTCTGAAATCCTTTGTACTGAGCTAAAGTCAAGGTTTTAGCAGGGTTGGTTCCTTCTGGATGATCTGAGAGGAGAACCTGTCTCCTGGTTTTTTTCCAGCTTCTAGTGGCTTCCTGTATTCCTTGACGTCTTCCCTTTCTCCATTTTCAAAGTGCATTGCACAGATTGGAGCTATAACCTGTGGATGTTAAAAAAAAATTGAATGATAAAATAGAAGTCTGTGTGGCCTCTGTATAGCACAGATTGGAGCTATAACCTATAGATGTTAACAAAATGTTGAATGATAAAATAGAAGTTTGCCCAACCAGATAATCCAGGATAATCTCCCCATGTTAAGATTCTTAGCTTAATCACATCTGCAAAGTTCCTTTTGCCATATAAATTAATATCCACAGGTTCCAGGGATTGGAACATGGGTATTTTTAAGGGTCATTATTCAGCCTACCATACCACCAATCTTCACTGCTCTTCACCTTTCTTTTATATGTTGCCTAATTTTTATTTTTCTTTTTTTAGACAGAGTCTCGCTCTGTCACCCAGGCTGGAGTGCATTGGCACATCTCGGCTCACTGAAACCTCTGCCTTCTGAGTTCAAGAGATTATCCTGCCTCAGCCTCCCTTTCTAGTAGCTGGGACTACAGCCATGCACCACCACACCTGGCTAATTTTTGTATTTTCAGTAGAGACGGGTTTTCACCATATTGGCCAGGCTGGTCTCAAACTCCTGACCTCAAGTGATCTGCCAGCCCCAGCCTCCTAAAGTGCTATGATTATAAATGTGAGCCACCACACACGGCATAATTTTTAAGGGAATATTCTGATATATCAAATCCTGGGAACAAAGGCCATGCATACTTCTAGTTTGTCATTCAACATTTTATTCACCAAATATTTAATAGGTATGCCCCAGGTATCCAGAATTTTGTTAGCCTTTGAAGCAAACCTCATAGATATATTCTTACCCTCATGGAGCTCACAGGTTACATCATCCTTTTTACTCAATTAAGTATGTCATCCTGCTCACTACCTTTTCTGCTAGTATGAATTTATCCTTCCTATTCCAGTCTTCTCTTCCTAACTCTAAGACAAATAGGACCAATATTTGGGGAGGATGAGACAATAACAGCATTCATTTTAACAAGGAACCTTTGTAACACAATTTGTTAGCATTAAACACCTACTAAGATGATGATTTAAAGTTTATTTATTAGGCTTATGTCCCCTAACCTGAGTTGCCTGGGAAAATATTGCAATAGCCCAGGCATGAGTTAAATTTGTTTAGGCAACTAATCTCCTTTGAGTAGGGATTAGTGGTTGCATAAATATTTCCCCAAGAAACAGCTGATTCCTGATTGCTGAAAAGTGTAAGTTTTATTTGCTGCAAGTGCTAAATGACTTAGCATACTCAGATGTGCAAACTGCTTAGACTATCCATCTCTATAGATAGGAGTCTGCTTCCACCTACTGGCTGGAGAATCTCACAATTCTCAATACTATACAGGTAATTATGTGAATCTTTATATTTGTTTCTGATTTGTAGGCATAATGTCAACTCTTTTCCATGTAAGCCTTCTCCTTTACTCCAAAACCTACCACATCTCTGTACGTCTAGCCTCTGGGATCAGTGATAAAACTAGCCAGAATGTTGTGTTATAAAAAATATTAAGAAGCTACAGATATCCAAGGTATCTGAGAGGACATCAGAAGGCTTAACAAAGTTCATAGCACAGAGAATACATGGATAGAGGCCCGAGGAAAATGGGCAGGGTGATCCAAGAAAGTATGGTCACAACTGGAATTTCACAAGACACTTGATTATCAGGAGTTGAGGACAGGAGTATGCTGTTGTCCAAAGGAAACCTAGGTAATAGTGCCTGGTCTTGGTTATTTCATGTGGAAGCAGATGATTTCCTAATTCTCTAGGAAAGTTGAAATTTCCAGAAAAGAACTATTTTTTTTGCTGCATATTGAGCAAATATCTTAAAACTGAGCATTAATTTGGATTTCTATTAGAGAAAACCAACGTCATGCTGGTGCTATTCAAGGGAGACACATGTTCTTGCCATCTGAGTATAACAAAAAGTATTCTGAGTTTGTGCCCTAGAGAAGTAGAAAGAGATGAGTGATGAAAACTCTGTGTCATATGAAATATACTAGAGAACTCTATCACTGGTTCTAGCATGAATGTGGTCTATAATCAAATAAATGCAAAATAAAACAATAGTAGATTCTATTTTGCAACTAATTTTTCAAGATAGAAAAATATATGACTAGTAGATATGAATTAAGAGGTGCCATTTGTATAAAAAACTATTATTGATAAAATCTTTCTGGAAAGCAATTTGAAAAGCAAATTTTAAAAAATTGTATGCTCTTTGAATCAGTAATTTTGGTTTTAAGACAGTTTACTGTAGAAGTAATCCCAGATGTATTGAAATAATTGCATAAAAGATACTCATGATGGTATTGTATATAATTTGAAAAAGACTTATAACAGCTACACTGTATTGAATGATCATAATGTTTTTGACATTGTGCTTGGTGACTGACCCTGAAAGGAGGACATGAAGGAGAGAGAAAACAAAAGACAGAAAAGAAATAATATGAGAGAAAGAAATAATAGAGCATTGCCTAGTCCTTCTATTTCCTAACAGCGTAGTGACTTGGTATTTCAGAACTTGAAAAAATGTAGGTGAAAGGTGAAAGACTTAGAAATGGTTTAAGTGAAATTTTGTGGGATCCTCAGGGAAGAAAATGCTCTACCACCTCAGCCGTGGTGAAATTGATAGCCGGAAGTTATGCTGTGCTACATGGTAGTCACTAGCTACAAGTGGCTATTTAAATCTAAACTAAATAAAAAATGAAACTAAAAATTGAATTTCTTGGTCACACTAGACATATTTGAAGTGCTTAATAGCTACATGAAACTAGTTGCTACTGCATTTAAGAATACACTGATGTTACATTTTCATCATCTCTGAAAGTGCTATGCCCAGCACTGCTCTAAAGACACAATAGAGACAGCCTTGAGTAGAATTACTATGCCTTGTTGCTCAATGGAAAAATTTTACTCCTCTATTTTACTTCAATCAACCTATCCTGTAGACACTTTTTGGTATTTGTCATCACTCGAAACTACTCCAAAATAATACATTTAGATTTCTGCTTTCCTTCATCTTATTTTCAGTTAATCTTAGTATGCTCTTCCTTCTAATTCATGGGACCTCCAGTCTATTGAGCCCTTCATTCTCTTTCTATTCATTAAGATATTCATATTCAATAAACATATAATGAAGTATGATGATTCTGTCGTAGTTTTTGGTAGATACCCTTTATCACATTAAGAAAGTTTTTTTTTTTAATTTGGGGTACATGTAATAATTTAATATATTCATTTGATTTGTACAGGTAAAATCAGTATAATTAGAATATGCATCACCTTAAATACTTTTCTTTATGCTAGAATAGTCTCTTCTATTTTGAAATATAAAACAGATTATTGTAAATTATAGTCACTCTACAGATCTATCAAACACAAGGCCTTATTTCTTCTATCAAACTATACATTTCTACCCATTAACCAACCTCTCTTTATCTCCTACTTCCCCATACACTTCCTAGAAGTTCTTTTCTATTTATAGTTTGCAATTGTTTTCATCATGAGTAGTTAAATTTTATCAAATATTCTTTGTACAACTTTTGAGATAATGTAAGTATAAGGTTTTCCCATTAATCTGCTGATACAGTGAATTATATTGATTTTTAAATGTTCTTTCATTCACCATTTTAAAAAGCAAGTGAACAAAAACTTAACCATAAAACTGAAAGAAAGAGTACTTTCTTAACCTGAATGTACAAAACCCCATAGCTAGCATCATACTTCATTATGGAAGACTGAAAACTTTTTCCCTTAAGTTTGGGAACAAGGCAAGGAAGTCTGCTCTCATCATTTCTATTTTGAGATATGGTAGTTTGGAGATGGCACTGGTGGTTCTGGACAGTACAGCAAGTCAAGGAGTAAAACATATCCAAATTACAAAGAAAGAAGGGCAACTCTTTTTATACAACATGATAATCTACCTTAAAAGTAGATTAAAAGTAGAAATATTTACAGGATCTGATTCCAAGACTTATTATCAAGCCACAGTAATGAAAATAGAATAATATTGACATAAAATTGAACATAGTAGTAAATGGAACAGAATAGAGAGTGTGGGACAAGATCAAAACATTTATGTTTAATGGATATTTTACAAAAATACCAAGTCAAGTTTAACAAATGATGCTGAAAAAATTGGATGGCAATAGACAAAATAAAAAACCTTGGCCCTTGCCTTATGTCTTCTACCAAAATTAACTCAAAATGGAGCATAAATGTAATAAGTAAAATATAAAACCTCTAGAACAACATGGGAAAATCATATTCACTTTCATTTTGGCAGTGCAAACCCTATCTGAAAACCCTCTTACATAGAATACAAAAGGGAAACTGTAAAGATAAAATTTATAAGTTGGACTTACTCAAAATTTTAAACATTTGCTTTTGAAAATATTTGCAAACATATATTCAACAAACATCTTGTTTGAAGACATATAAAAAACACAGCTCAATAATAAGACAAACATAACGATTAAAACTGGGCAAAACTGGCCAGGTGGCTCTCGCCGGTAATCCCAGCACTTTGGGAGGCCAAGGCGGGCGGATCATGAGATCTGGAGATCAAGTCCATCCCGGCTAACACAGTGAAACCCTGTCTCTACTAAAAATACAAAAAATTAGCCGGGCGTGGTAGCGGGCACCTGTAGTCTCAGCTACTCGGGAGGCTGAGGTAGGAGAATGGTGTGAACCCGGGAGGTGGGGCTTGCAGTGAGCGGAGGTCATGCCACTTCACTTCAGCCCGGGTGACAGAGTGAGACTCCATCTCAAAAACAAACTAAAAAAAGAAAATACTAATCGGCATTGAAGGGAAGAATAAGTATCATATCTACGACAATATGGTTGAACCTGAAAGTAATTGAGTCAAGTAGAAAGGAGTACCTATTGTTTGACGTATCTTAATATAAAATTCTTTAAAATGTAAATTAATCTATAGCGACAAAAGCAGTTCAGTGATCGGGTCTGAGGTGGGCAGTGGTAGGAAGGGACAGAAGAAAACTTCTGGGATGACCATTATCTTCAGTGTCTTTGTTTCATGGCTGAATGCATATGTCAAAATTCATTTAATGATATACATTATGTATGTGCATTTTACTGCATATAAATTGTTCTTCCATGAAATTGTTAATTTTTTTCTAAAACTTTATCTGTACTTGCATATCCTTTGGAAAGCCTTCTCATTTCTCTGAGAGAATGCAAGTCTCACATTGAAGACCACATGGCTAAAGTGTTAAAGTATAAGAAGCAAGGAGAGATGCTAATCTTTCCGTGTGTCAGACATGTTCAGGATCCATACAGCTGGCATAATTGACTCATTGATTCAAAATGTCTATTGTTTCAATAATAAGCACTATTCCAGAAAATGATGGAACAAAAAAGATGAAGTTCCTGCCATTTTGTGGCTTATATTTACTGGGGAAAAGACAATATACAAACATATTTTATAAAATCATGTAATTTTAAGAGATATGGAGTAGGCAATAGGGCGAGACATTAAAGAATTACAAGTGTTACATTTTTATATAGGTCAGGGAAAGCATCTGCAAGGCAGCAATGGTTAAGCAGAAAAATAATTGAAATGAAAAATGGACATCTGGAGGCAAAATCGTCCTTGTAGAAGGAAGAAGTAGTGACAAGGACTTGAGGCAGGTATGTAAATGAAATGTTTATGGAATATCAAGGAAGTCTGTTGCTGTATAGTAATGGCTGAGTAGGAAATATTTGTAGAAAATATTATCAGAGGGATAACCAGGGAAAAGATTCTGTAGATTCTTGTGGGATGTAGAAAGGACTTGGGTATTTATTGTAAGTGAGCTAAGAAGCCATTGGGAGATTTTGAATAGGATTTTCTTGGAGAATTTCTTAACGTGGTATGCATCAGTGTTATGTCCGACTCTCTAAGCAAAATGAATTGACTGTTTTCAACTTTTTAATATCATGACCATTGATGACTGGGTAACTGTGTCATTATACAATTACAGCCAACTTCCTTACCATTTTAAATACTATTCCAGATTAAATCTTGGTTTCAACATCACTTAGTTGCTATACATTGTTTAAAATGGAAATTTCATTTATACATTCCTTTTAAAATATTTATTAAGTATCTGCTAGGGAATAGATACTATTCTAGACACAGAGGATACAGCAATGAACAAAAAAGAGAAAAATGCATCCTTGCACTTCTAGAGCTTACTCAGTAGTTTAAATTTATAGCTGCTGAGGCAAATGACGGGTGACAAAGTATGTGAGCGAAAATCATAGTCTGATGAATAATGAGAAAATTTAAGTAGCAAAAAAGGTATATTGAGTGTCAGAGGGAGTAATAAAAAAAAATGGTCACAGAAGTCCTCACTGAGAAAGTGTCATTTTTTGTGGGTACTAGAACATGGTGAGGGAGTATGCAGTTATTGGGAAAGTACATTTCAGACAGAAAGAACAACAGGATCAAAGATGCTCAGTATTGGAGGTATACTTTATAGGGCCTTCAGGTTGTTCTTTAGATTTTATGCTGGGCGATGTGGGTAGCCACTGGTGGGGAGGGGGTGGGCATCTGAGCAAAGCAGTGACATCATATGACTTGTTTTGACATGATGACCCTGACTGCTGTTTTCAGATTTACACAGGGGAATGAGGTTGGGGAAGCGGGGCTGTGAGTGGTCAGGAGACAAGCTGAGGTACAAGTTTGAGCGTATTGCAATAATTCAGACCAGGGTAAAACTTGTGGAGGTGTTGAAAAGTAGTCAGATTCTGGGTATGATTTGAAATTCGAGCCTGATATGAGCATGACCAACAGAGGAATAGGAATTATTTCAATATTTGGCATGTGTATGTACAACTGGAAGGATAGAATTGCCTTTACTAAAGTAGGGATACTCCAGGAGAGGTCTGAGAAAGGAAGATGAGGATACCTGTTCAGAAAATGTTAAGTATGAGATACCTATTACAGATGTACAGGGAACTGGTGAGGTGACGAGATAAATCTAAAGTTCAGGAGTAAGGCTTTGGCCACAGATACAAATTTTGAAATTATCAATATAGAGATCATATTTTAAGACATGAGACTAGATGAGGTCATACACATACACGTAAAAGTTGAATACTGACATGCTTCAATTAAGAAGCCTAAGAAATGTAAAAAAAAAAAACAACTATTAGTAAATGACATGTAAATGGAGAGGTCAGTGAAAGTTACAAGACAAACACAAAGAATAGTGTCCTGGAAAGTATTGCCAGCGGAGGGAATCCTCAGCTCTGAAAAATGCTGTGAATAGTTCAAGTCAGATGAGGATCATTACATGTCACATTCAGGTAATTTATGACTTAGGAGGAGTAATACTATTAGGAAATTGGGGGCAAAATCCTGATAGGTGTGTGCTCAAGACAGAATGCAAGGAGAGAGACTGAAAACAAGAATTATAAATCAGCCTTTTTTTTTTCTGTAAAAATGGCACAAATTGGGCAATATCAATATAAAAAGTGGAACCCAAAGAGAGATCTTGAAAGATGGGAAAATGAAAGCATGCTAACCTCCTGCTGGGGATATTTCTTTAGAAAGGGGAAAGTGATATCCTTGCCAGCACAAGGAAAGAAGGCAATCTGATACAGAAGTGTAGGTTGGCCTTAGCTTACACATGGACAGTTCTGGTACTAGTGCTTTTCCTGTACAGACGGGGTCCAGGAAGCTTTTGGCAAGTTTCTTCTTCATTTTTTTTGCCAGTGAAATAGGTCATCAGCTGAAGGTGGAGAGAGGAAACTACATGTTAGAATTTTGAGGAGAGAGATGAAGGTACAAAACAGTTACTCAGAAAACGAATGACATGGATTAGAAAAAAACTGTGACCTCTAAGCAAAATAAAAGGTCCATTTTGGCTTTATGATAATAAATTTAAAGTCAGCATGGTTGCTGAATTTTCTTCAGCTCCATCAGCTCCATGGGTGGACAGGCAGAAACAAATAAACAGTGAAATCTGTGGCAAAGTTAACCTATGGATCATAGATACCAGTCAGTGAAAGCTTTGTTGTATCCAGGGTACTACTGAGTGTGAGCTAGAAAAATAGGCAGTGGTGCTCCATTCCTTGAAACTGATATTAAGGAGGGCTTGCTGTTATTCATGTGGTGATGTCTATGATATGTCCATAGGAGTGAGGAGAATGCAAGATCATTGGAGAAAAGAGGGTTAAAAGAAAACCAAGAAGCTAGAGAATTAAAACAATTATTTTCATGATCATTGAAATAACCAATAATTAAAACAGAAGTAGTATTTTGACAGATTTCCTTTGACCCAAGCACTAAAATTGTTGTGAAGTGTGTGGGAGTGACTGAGGGTTTGTGCATGATCTCAAGAATAATAAATGGTAGAGTCTTTTGATATGAGATTCAAAACTATAAATTCTGAGGGTAAAGGTAGGAAAATGAGAACAAAGTAGTAAAGTAAGGCAAATTGGAAACCAGTCCATCTGGTTTGGAGCAATATGGAAGATAAAGCAACCCACACTGATCACGGCTACAGAAGAGACAGGAAGGGCCAAGTTATAGCTAGAAAAAAAAAGAGAAACAGAAAAATTCTTACAAGAGGCTGAAAGTATGGAGAATTTCATTTATTATTAGTTATGCACTCCAGAAAGCTCAAGAAAAGAGTTTTGGTTCAGGATTGGGAGACAGATAGGAGATGGGGGCAAAAGCAAAAATGTGCATAGCCACACTGGGATTAGACAAGAGGTAATGAGTGATCAGGAAGTGCCTACCTTTTTTTTTTTTTTTTTTTTTTTTTTTTTGAGACGGAGTCTTGCTCTGTCACCCAGGCTGGAGTGCAGTGGTGCGATCTCTGCTCACTGCAACCTCTGCCTCCCAGGTTCAAGCGATTCTCCTGCCTCAGCCTCCCGAGCAGCTGGGCTTACAGGCACATGCCACTAGTGTCTATAATTGGGGGGTTCTTGCTCTCACTGACTTCAAGAATGAAGCCGCAGACCCTCATGGTGAGTGTTACTGTTCTTAAAGGTGGCATGTCTGGAGTTTGTTCCTTCTGATGTTTGGAACCTCCCCATGGGTTCGTGGTCCCGTTGGCTCAGGAGTGAAGTTGCAGACCTTTGTGGTGAGTGATACAGCTCATAAAGACAGTGCCAACCCAGAGAGTGAGCAGCAGCAAGATTCATTGCAAAGAGCGAAACAACAAAGCATCCACAGCCTGGAAGGGGACCCAAGCAGATTTCAATGCTGGCTTGGGCAGCCTGCTTTCATTCCCTTATCTGGCCCCACCCACATCATGCTGATTGGTCCATTTTACAGAGAGCTGATTGGTCTGTTTTACAGAGAGCTGATTGGTCCATTTTGACAGGGTGCTGATTGGTGTGTTTACAATCCCTGAGCTAGACACAAAAGTACTCCAAGTCCCCACTAGATTAGCTAGACACAGAGCACTGATTGGTGCATTCACAAACCCTGAGCTAGACACAGGGTGCTGACTGGTGCATTTACAAACCTTGAACTAGACACAGAGTGCTGATTAGTGTATTTACAATCCCTTAGCTAGACATAAAGGTTCTCCAAGTCCCCACCAGATCAGCTGGACACAGAGCACTGATTGGTGCATTTACAAACCTTGAGCTAGACACAGAGTGCTGATTGGTGTATTTATAATCCCTTACCTAGACATAAAGGTTCTCCAAGTCCCGGCTAGAATCAGGAGCCCAGCTGGCGTCACCCAGTGGCTGCCTCACCTGGGGCCGCAGGTGGAACTGCCTGCCAGTCCCGCACGCCCTGCGCCCCGCCCTCCTCAGCCCTTGGGCGGTCTATGGGACCAGGTGCTCCTGGAGCAGGGGGCAGCACTCCTCGGGCAGGCTCCAGCTGGCGCAGGAGCCCCGTGGTGTTGCCGGGTGTGGGGCGGCGGGGGGAGGAGGGGCGGCGGGGGGAGGAGGGGCGGCGGGGGGAGGAGGGGCGGCGGGGGGAGGAGGGGCGGCGGGGGGAGGAGGGGCGGCGGGGGGAGGAGGGGCGGCGGGGGGAGGAGGGGCGGCGGGGGGAGGAGGGGCGGCGGGGGGAGGAGGGGCGGCGGGGGGAGGAGGGGCGGCGGGGGGAGGAGGGGCGGCGGGGGGAGGAGGGGCGGCGGGGGGAGGAGGGGCGGCGGGGGGAGGAGGGGCGGCGGGGGGAGGAGGGGCGGCGGGGGGAGAGGGGGAGGCTCAGGCATGGCAGGCTGCAGGTCCCCAGCCCTGCCCCAGGGGGAGGCAGCTGAGGCCTGGTGAGAATTCCAGCGCAGCGCTGGCCGGCCGGCACTGCTGGGACACCTGGCGCACTTTCCGCAGCTGCTGGCCCAGGTGCTAAGGCCCTCACTGCCCGGCGCGGCCCGCCACTCCGAGTGCAGGGCCTGCCGAGCCCACGCCCACCAGGAGCTGGCGCTGGCTCGCAAGCGCCGCAGGCAGCCCGGGTTCCGCCCGCGCCTCTCCCTCCACACCTCCCAGCAAGCTGAGGGAGCCGGCTCCGGTCTCGGCCAGCCCAGAAAGGGGCTCCCACAGTGCAGAGGGGGGCTGAAGGGCTCCTCAAGCACGGCCAGAGTGGGCGCCAAGGCCGAGGAGGTGCCGCGGAGAGGGAGCAAGGGCTGCCAGGACGCTGTCACCTCTAACCACCACGCCCAGCTAATTTTTTGTATTTTTAGTAGAGAGGGAGTTTTATGGTGTTAGCCAGGATGGCCTCCATCTCCTTACCTCGTGATCCGCCTGCCTCGGCCTCCCAAAGTGCTGGAATTACAGGTATGAGCCACCGCGCCTGGCCCCTACCTTCTTATGGTGGTGACTGACATTAAGAGAGATAATTGCCATAAGATTAGTCGTAATGATACCAGAGCTTTGACCCTTAGTGGGTATGGAGACATGGGGGTTCTTTCCAGGGAGTGCAGCTTTCTGTAATTACGTCTTGACCAGCTAAGGAAGGTGGGGTGGGTAGGCAATGGCAGGTCTGCTTTGAGCCTGAAGTTTCCTTCTGGGAATACGCATCCAGTACCCATCTGAGAACTCTGAGACTAAAAACTATTAGGAAAAATTGCTGGGGACGTGTTTCAGAGACTTGACTTTTACTCTTTTAATATGAATTAACTGCTTTAAAAATGGACAATATGCAAATGCCATACAATGACTCTATTTAGGTATCGAATCTATAATGTGCCAGGTACTGGGTGAGGCAGTTTACACAGAGCAAATCTTTATCACAACTATAGCCTTCCCACTTAATGGATGAAAGCATAGATACTTAGAATGGTGAAACAACTTAGGAAATTTATACTGCTGTCAAGTAGCAGAGACATTGGTATCAAAGTTTATCAAACTTCAAAGCCCATAATATTTCATCAGAACTGTGATGATTATTGCGGCAACAAACAGCAGATTGTTTTAAGCAAATTTGGAGTTGTATTGATCCACAGCTGTTAGCATAATATTTATCTTGAAAAAAAGTGTTGCAATGTGTTTCCTCTGACCACTCTTATGTTTTCCACAAGTCCCACAAAAAGGGAAGTCTAATTACTTACATAGGAAGAAAAAAGGGCACAGAGAATGCTCTTTGACTTCTGAAAACATTCCAGAATTTTACCACTGATAGCGTTAGTTTAGGGATTAGAAAGTTTCTCAGTGCATTTGTACTATTTTATCTTCATTCTATGCATGTATCTGTCCCAAATGAAATTGATGTGTCTTGAATGAAATGGATGTGTGAGGAGAAAACCATTAGCATGAGAATATCCAAACTGTCTTCCCACTCTGAATAAAAGAAAAGCCATAAAACTGATAATAAATGTTTAGTATCTCTGCTATGATGGTTCTCAAAAGCTGACAGTATGTAAAAATTATTCTAAGTGCTTATTTAAAAAGCATAATCTCCGAACTGGTGAATCAGAATCTCTTGGGTGTGGGGCTGGATCCCACTTTTGACAAAGGCTCCCCAGTAGATTTTGACTCAACAGAGGGGTGTTTGGGAGCCTAGTTCTAATTTTCCCTGCCCCAGGTCTACACTTCAGCGTTCCCCACATTTTCTAATCCTTCTCTCCCTCCACACTCTGGTTCCTTTCATTATTCTAATACTTCCATGAATTAACCACGTATAGAACTAATCTAGGCTGGGCGCGGTGGCTCACGCCTGTAATCCTAGCACTTTGGGAGGCTGAGGTGGGCAGATCACGAGGTCAGGAGATCGAGACCATCCTGGCTAACATGGTGAAACCCCGTCTCTACTAAAAATACGAAAAAATTAGCCAGGCGTGGTGGCGGGCGCTTGTAGTGCCAGCTACTCGGGAGGCTGAGGCAGAAGAATGGCGTGAACCCGGGAGGCGGAGCTTGCAGTGAGCCGAGATCGGGCTGCTGCACTCCAGCCTGGGTGACAGAGCAAGACTCCGTCTCAAAAAAAAAAAAAAACTAGTTTATCAAATAACTGTGATATAGAAATTAAATACATATTGCTGCAACTGTATTAACAACTGTCCTGTCAGTGATAAGGGGTAACAATGTTTTCATACATGCATTCTCTCTTTGCTGTATACATACACACATACACATACATACATATATACATACACTCATGCATGTGTGTATATATATACATGTGAGAGAAGAGTCCGTTTATTATTTATATTATTGTAGTACACTTCTAAAACACAGCCATGTGCCTGAGATATAGGAGGGAGTCAAATATGTTTGAGTTACTGAATTAATTAATTCGACTTCATCCTTACTCAAGAAAAGTTTCAACTGACTGAAGGTCTTCCATTCTCTAAAAAGCAAGTCAATAGAAGGAGATCATTATTCCTTTACACATTGATGTAAGGAATATATCATACAGACTAGTCTTGATTTTTGTCATTTAGAAGACTAGTCTTGTAATTAATTGGCAATTTAGTATTCCATGTGAGATATCCAGTGTCCATGTACGTCATATTAGATCCATACACATGTAACAAGCAAAGAGGGTATGTTTTATTTTTTGAATGCTAATGTAACATGTAGGGACATTTAAAAAAATCGCCTTGACATATTTTCTATTTGGAATAGTTTTAAATACTTTGGATAATGTGTTGTATTTGTATTTCTAAAGAAGAAAATCTTATGCAACCAACTTAATTGAATAAGAAATAAATCATTCCCAGAAATAATTTATTTTCTAATGTTAACATAATGTGTACATTCTGAGAAATTATTAATAAAATGTTTAAAAGATAGGCTTCTGGGATGAACTCCTAGAATTAGCTAGGTATGTTTTTTCTGTTTGCCTAGGACAATGACCTAATAAGATGGTTAATCATCATCGGACTCATAAAAACAAACAAATAAAAAGCCAACTAACCATTTAAAGTGAGACTTTAACATCAGAAAAAGGATGGACTTGTTGCAGTTGCTGTAGCATTCAAAGTCCAGGTAAGAACCGTCGAGGTTGTCTAATTAAAACATTTCTTTTATGTAAGAAATTTTATCAAATTTCAGTGAAAATGTTTTTGGTAGTTATGATAAATATTACTGATTTTATGCTCTGTGTCTTCTCCACACTTGTGTTCTGAGCCCTTAAAACCTCAGATCAGTATTCCCAGCAACTTTATGGAACATAATTATTGCAAAAAGTGAGAATCAATTGTACATATAACCTATATCATATATATTATATAATCAGTATTCTATTACAAATCGGATGCTTATATAGATAACATTGATATTTACATATCTAAGGTATCTATATAAGCAGCTACATAGCATATATCTACATAGCATGTATCTACATATATATGCTATATACATAACGTATACCTGTATCTATGTTATGTATCTGCTTATATACTTTATATACATAAATATGTGTTATGCATATATGTATGAACAAGAATACAACTCTAAACCTTATAAATATTCCACTGTTCTATATAAAAGAGTCAACTGACGTAAATTTGACTCATTTTACTGGTCTTTAAAATAGGGGCTTAATAACTCTCAAACTTATGATTTCTCATATACTTTGACTTCAAAACTTCACTTGTAGGAATTTATCCTACAGACATGACCACACAGAAAATGACATATAACATATTAAGAACATTTTCTAATATGAAATAATTAGATATAAGCTAAATAGTTAACGATATAGAACTAGTTACATATATTAGAAACATCAGAATACCCTGCTACCATAAGCAAAATGAGGAGGACTTTTATTAATATAAAGTATATACAGAAGATAAAAAGGTAGAGTGCAGTAATACTGGTATGCTTACATTTATATTAAAAGAGAAAATATTATGTATTTAATTAAAAATGCATATTAAGGCTGGGCGCGGTGGTTCACGCCTGTAATCCCAGCACTTTGGGAGGCCGAGGCGGGCGGATCAGGAGGTCAGGAGATCGAGACCATGCTGGCTAACACGGTGAAACCCCATCTCTACTAAAAATACAAAAAAATTAGCCGGGCGTTGTGGCACGCACCTGCGCCTGTGGTCCCAGCTACTCGGGAGGCTGAGGCAGGAGAATGGCGTGAACCTGGGAGGCAGAGCTTACAGTGAGCCAAGATCACGCTACTGCACTCCAGCCTGGGAGACAGAGCAAGACTCCGTCTCAAAAAAAAAAAAAAAAAAAAATGCATACCAGATTTCTGGATAAGGGGACAAAGGTTATAAGCAGAATCTTTGCCTTTTCTTTTTTTTTTTTTTTGCATTTTTAACTACATGCATGTATTTTCTCTTGAAAAATAAATGGATAAACCCTAAATACAGTAAGATCATGATGATGGTAAAGTCAGGCGTGGCCAGAGTCTCTCTGAGAGATACTTGGAATATATTTTGCTCTTTTAAACAAATCCAAACTTTATCTGCTTTTTGAGCCTTGTTCCATAGGCATCTCCTCTATGAAACTGCCTGAGGCTATCCTAATCATTATTATTTACATTATTTTTCAACCCATTTTGAGTATCCACTATGTGCAAGTCATCATTTGGCACTTTATAAACTTATAAGGATAACGTAAACATAAATTTCCTTTCATAAATCTTGTAATCTGGATATGTAGAAAATATAAAAATTTTAATTTCTATAATTTAAAATTGTTGTTCATACAATCTAGTGTGTGGTTTTATATTATTGTTTCAAATTTCTCTCTATGAAAATTATTTTTCTAAGTAAATTATAATCTCTTTAGGCTAGGAGTTTGTGTCTGTCTTTCCTCCTCTGTGTCCAGCATTGACCTAGTCCTGCGGTCAGGAAATAGCAGGCCCTGAATGAATATTAGAGAATGATGGATTGATTGATATTGAGCTTGTGGCTTTTCCTATTTTTAAATTGTATATTGTTAAAGTAAAATAAATTATACTTTTTCTTTTTTAACAGGTGATCATTTCAAACCAAGTATCAGCAACAATTAAAATATTCACGTGGTATCTGTAGTTTAATAATGGACCAACATCAACATTTGAATAAAACAGCAGAGTCAGAATCTTCAGAGAAAAAGAAAACAAGATGCTGCAATGGATTCAAGGTAGAATGGGTTTTATATTTTCAAACTAAAATAAGTTAATGGAAAATTTTTATGTATAGAAAGGCCACTAATTGTCAAAAAGAACATTATATCTCATATTATAATTTTTCTATTGAAGCATACATTAAAATATTAACAAAATAATCCCTATATTGATTTAAATCAGTTTTTAATCTGATTGAAGTTATTGCTTTGCTAGAATTATTTTATGAATAAAGGTTTATTTATTTTTAACTTTTTAATTTTTAATTTTTGTGGGTATGTAGTAGGTATGTATGTTTATGGGGTACATGAGATGATTTGGTACAGGCATGCAATGTGAAATAAGCAAATAATGAACAATGCGGCATCCATTTCCTCAAGCATTTTTTCATTGAGTTGCACACCATCCAATTATACTTTATTTTAAAAGGTACAGTTAAGTAATTGACTATAGTCACCCTGTGTGCTATCAAATAGTAGGTCTTATTCATTCTTTTTAACTATTTTTTGTACCCATAAATCATCCCCATCGTCCTACCCCCACACCCCCATGACCCTTTCCAGCCTCTGGTAACCATCCTTCTACTCACTGTGTCCATGAATTCAATTGTTTTGATGTTTAGATCCCACAAATAAGTGAGAACATGCAATGTTTGTCTTTCTGTGCCTGGCTTATTTCAGTTAACATAATGATCTCCAGTTCATTTTGTTGCAAATGACTAGATTTCATTCTTTCTATAGCTGAATAGTACTCCATTGTGTATATGTCCCACTTTTTTTTACGCATTCATCTGCTGATGCACACTTACATTGCTTCCAAATCTTAGCTATTGTAAACAGTGCTGCAACAAACATGGAAGTACAGATAATCTTAGATATACGAATTCGCTTTCTTTTGGGTATATACCCAGCAGTGGGATTGCTGGATCACATGGTAGCTCAATTTTTAGTTCCTTGAGGAACCGCCAGACTGTTCTTCATAGTGGTCCTACTAATTTTTATTGCCACCAACAGTGTACAAGGAATTCCTTTTACTCCACAACCTCACCAGCATTTGTTATTGCCTGTCTTTGGGATATAAGCCATTTTATCTGGGGGTGAGATAGCATCTCATTGTAGTATTGATTTGCATTTCTCTGATGATCAGTGATGTTGAGCACTTCTTCCTATGCCTGTGTGCTATTTGTATGTCTTCTTTTGAGAAATGTATATTCAAATATTTTGCCTACCTTTTGATCGGATTATTGGATTTGGTCCTATAAAATTGTTTGAACTACTTAGACATTCTGGTGATTAATTCCTTGACAGATGGGTAGTTTACAAATATTTTCTCCTACTCTGTGGGTTGTCTCTTCACTTTGTTGGTTGTATCCTTTTCTATGCAGAAACATTTTAACTAGATGTGATCCTGCTTGTCAATTTTTCTTTGGTTGCCTGTGTTTCTGGGGTAAGGAATTTGCTCAAGAAATTTTTGCCCAGATGAACGTCCTGGAGAGTTTCCCCAATATTTTATTGAGGTAGTTTTATGGGTTGAGGTCTTTAGATTTAAGTCTTTAGTTCATATTGATTCGTTTTTGTATATGGCTAGAAATAGGGGTCTAGTTTCATCCTAGCACCATTTATTGGAGTGACTGTCTTTTCCCCATTGAATGTTCCTGGCACCTTTGTCAAGAATGAGCTCACTGTAGGTGTGTGGATTTGTTTCTGGGTTCTCTCTTCTGATTCATTGGTCTATGTGTCTGTTTATATGCCAGTACCATGCTGTTTTGGTTACTATAACTCTATAGTATAATTTTTTTTGAGATGGAGTCTCGCTCTGTCACCCAGGCTGGAGTGCAGTGGCATGATCTTGGCTCACTGCAAGCTCCACCTGCTGGGTTCATGCCATTATCCTGCCTCAGCCTCCTGAGTAGCTGGGACTACAGGCACCCGCCACCACGCCCAGCTAATTTTTTTTTTTTTTTATTTGTAGTAGAGATGGGGTTTCACCATGTTAGCCAGGATGGTCTCGATCTCCTGACCTCGTGATCCGCCTGCCTCGGCCTCTGAAAGTGCTGGGATTACAGGCTTGAGCCACCATGCCTGGCCACTCTGTAGTCACTCTTCTAGAGTGGCAGTCTGGGGATAGCACCAGGAGATATCAGCTGTGATGGCTCGGAGAAACAGTGTAAACCAGCAGTGTAAACGAGAGCAGGGCATGTATGAGTAGTTGAGAACGGTGAATAGGAGTGACTGGACAGAAGATAGTAGGGATGACAAGTGTTTTTGGGGCACAGTCTAAGTTGGTCTGGTGTCTGGAATGAGACTGGGGCCTAATAAAAAGGAGCGTCTATACAGGAGCTTAAAGGCTGTACCTTGTAGCATTCTGAGGACAGGTCTGACTTCTGAGAAGGGAAAGTGGTAAAAGTATTGTCCAGTCCTTTTTAAGGTGGTGGCTGAGCTTGGTGAGGTGTGTTTTTAATAGACTATTAGTCTGTCACTGAATACTAAGAGCCTAAAAAAATGCTTGGCTGATTTGACTAATAAGGGCTGGTCTTTTATCAGACTGTATAGAGGTGGGAAGGCTAAACTGAGGAATTATGTCGACAGAAGGGAAGAAATGACTGCGGTGGCCTTCTCAGACCCTATAGGAAAGGCCTCTACCTATCTAGTGAAAGTGTCTACTTAGACAAAGAGGTATTTTAGTTTTTGGGACTCGGGGTATGTTGAGTAAAGCTAATTTGCCAGTCCTGGGCGGGGGCAAATCCTCGAGCTTGTTGTGTAGGGAAGGGAAGGGGCCTGAATAATCCTTGAGGAGTAGTAGAATAGCAGATAGAATAGCAGATGGAACACTAAGAAGTTATTTCCTTGAGGACAGATTTCTACGATGGAAAGGAAATGAAAGGTTCTAAGAGGTGGGCTAGTGGCTTGTACTATAGCATATCCTGCCTTTGCTGGTGTGTGGTGATTAGGCCTGGTGGAACTGCCATCAATAAATCAAGGGTGATCAGGGTGAGAAACAGGGAAGAAGGAAATGTGGGGAAATGGGATGAACATCAGGTGGATCAGAGAGATGCAGTCATGAGGGTCAGGTGTGGTATCTGGAATAATGTGGGAGGCTGGATTGAAGTCCGGGCCAGGAACAATGGTAATTGTGGGACTTAACAAAGAGTGAGTACAGCTGAAGGAGCCAGGGAGCAGAAAGTATATGCGTCAGGTATGAGGAAGAAAATAGATTTTGGAAGTTATGAGAAATGTAGAGAGTGAGTTGAGCATAGTTTGTGATTTTGAGGGCCTCTAAAAGTACTAAAGCAGTGGCAGCTGCTGCACGCAGACATGAGGGCTAGGCTAAAACAGTAAGGTCAAGTTGTTTGGACAGAAAGGCTACAGGGTGCGGTCCTGGCTCTTGCGTAAGAATTCTGACCACACTAACCATGCCTAGGAAGGAAAGGAGTTGTTGTTTTGTAAGGGATTGAGGTTTGGGAGATTAATCGGACACGATCATCAGGGAGAGCATGTGTGTTTTTACGAGAATTATGCCGAGATAGGTAACAGATGAGGATGAAATTTGGGCTTGACTGAAGTAATGGGGTCTGTCTGGGAAGCCTTGCGGCAGTACAGCCCAGGTAATTTGCTGAGCCTGATGGGTGTCAGGGTCAGTCCAAGTGAAAGCGAAGAGAGGCTTGGATGACTGGTGCAAAAGAATAGTAAAGAAAGCATGTTTGAGATCCAGAACAGAATAATGGATTGTGGAGGGAGGTATTGAGGATAGGAGAGTATATGGGTTTGGTACCATGAGGTGGATAGGCAAAACAATTTGGTTGATAAGGCATAGATCCTGAACTAACTTGTAAGGGTTGTCTGGTTTTGGGACAGGTAAAATGGGGGAATTTTAAGGATAGTTTATAGGCTTTAAAAGGCCATGCTGTAGCAGGCGAGTGATAACAGGCTTTAATCCTTCCAAAGCATGCTGTAATGGGATATTGGCATTGAGTGGGGTAAGGGTGATTAGGTTTTAATGAGATGGTAAGGGGTGCATGATCGGTCACCAAGGAGGGAGTAGAGGTATCTTATACTTGTGGGTTAAGGTGGGAGAATACAAGAGGAGGATGCAAAGGAGGCTTTGGATTGGGAAGAAGGGCAGCAATGAGATGCAGCTGTAGTCCAGGAATAGTCAGGGAAGCAGATAATTTGGTTAAAATATCTCAGCCTAACAAGGGAACTGGGCAGGTGGGGATAACTAAAAAAGAGTGCGTAAAAGAGTATTGTCTAAGTTGGCACCAGAGTTGGGGAGTTTTAAGAGGTTTAGAAGCCTGGCTGTCAATACCCACAACAGTGATGGAGGCAAGGGAAACAGGCCCTTGAAAAGAAGGTAATGTGGAGTGGGTAGCCTCTGTATTGATTAAGAAGGGGACGGACTTATCCTCCACTGTGAGAGTTACCTAAAGCTCAGCGTCTGTGATGGTCTATGGGGCTTCCGAGGCGATCAGGCAGCATCAGTCTTCAGCCGCTAAGCCAAGAAGGAGTCAGTCAGAGAGCCTTGGGCCAGAGTTCCAGGGGCTCTGGGAGTGGCTGCCAGGTGAGTTGAACGGTCCGATTTCCAGTGGTGTCCCGCACAGATGGGACACGGCTTAGGAGGAATCCTGGGCTGTGGGCATTACTTGGCCTGGTGGTCAGATATCTGGCACTTGTAGCAAGCTCCTGGGGGAGGAGGTTCTGGAGGAATGCCTGGCCACTGCGGTTCAGGCGTTTGGAAGTTCTTGTGTGCTGGAGATGTGGCTGGGGTTTGTCTCACAGTGGAGGCAAGGAATTGCAACTTTGTTTTATTATTGTACACCTTGAAAGTGAGGTTAATTAAGTCCTGTTATGGGGTTTGAGGGCCAGATTCCAATTTTTGGAGTTTTATTTAATGTCGGGAGCAGATTGGGTAATAAAATGTATATTGAAAATAAGATGGCCTTTTGACCTTTTAGGGTCTAGGGCTGTAAAGCGTCTCAGGGTTGCTGCTGAATGAGCCATGAACTGGGCTGGGTTTTTATATTTGATGAAAAAGAGCCTAAACGCTTCTGATTTGGGATAAAGAAAAAGGAGCATTAACCTTGACTATGCCTTTGGCTCCAGCCACCTTTTTAAGAGTAAATTGCTGGGCAGGTAGGGGAGGGGTAGTCACGGAACAAAACTGTAAGCCAGACCAGGTGTGAGAAGGGGAGGCGATAAAAAGTTTATAGGGTGGAGGAGCAGAGGCTGAGGAAGAATTGGGACCTAGCTCGGCCTGGCGACGAGGGGAGAGGTCAGATGGGTCTGTAGAAAAGGAAGATTAGAAAGACTCAGCGATGCTTGGGGCTGGGACTGAGGGGACAGGCGGGAGGGAAAGAAGGAAGATTTGGGATGAATTGCATTGGGCAGAGACTAGGAAGGGACTGATGTGTAAAAGAATGCCTGGACATCAGGCACCTCAGACCATTTGCCCATTTTATGACAAGAATTATTTAGGTCTTGTAGGATGGAAAAATTGAAAGTGCCATTTTTCTGGCTATTTGGAACTACCATCGGGTTTGTATTGGGGTCAAGTGGCATTGCAGAAGAAAAAAGACGCTTAGATTTTAGGTCAGGTGAGAGTTGAAGAGGTTTTAAGTTCTTAAGAATACAGGCTAAGGGAGAAGAAGGAGGAATGGAAGGTGGAAGCTTGCCCATAGTGAAGGAGGCAAGCCCAGAGAAAAGAGTAGAGACATGGGGAAGTGGTGGGGGTTTCTTGCCCTCCAGAAAAGCAGAGAAAGGGTTGGGGCATGGAAATAAGGGATTGGGGGTTCTTGACCCCTAGAAAAGCGGGACTTGCCGCTAAGGGTGAAGGAGAAGGGGTTGAGGGGTACTTGCCCCTCCCCCAGAAAAGCAGAGAAGGGGTAGAGACATGGAGAGAAGGGATTGGGGTAGTTGTCCCTCCCCCAGAAAAGCACGGGGGATTGATCTTCCAAGGGAGGTCCCCCGATCCGAGTCACGGCACCAAATTTCATGTGCGTCCGGGTGAAGAGACGACCAAACAGGCTTTGTGTGAGCAATAAAGCTGTTTATTTCACCTGGGTGCAGTTGGGCTGAGTCCGGAAAGAGAGTAAGTGAAGGGAGATAGGGGTGGGGCCATTTTATAGGATTTGGGAAGGTAAAGGAAAATTACAGTCAAAGGGGGTTGTTCTCTGGTGGGCAGGGGCGGGGGTCACAAGGTGCTCAGTGGGGGAGCTTCTGAGCCAGGAGAAGGAAATTCAAAGGGTTAATCACTCAGTTAAGGTGGGGCAGGAACAAATCACAATGGTGGAATGTCATCAGTTAAGGCGGGGCAGGGCCTTTTCACTTCTTTTGTGATTCTTCAGTTACTTCAGGCCATCTGGGCGTATACGTGCAAGTCACAGGGGATGGGATGGCTTGGCTTGGGCTCAGAGGCCTGACAGTGGCAATGTATGGTCACATTACTGAATCCACATGTTGCAAGAGAAAAACTAGCAGGTAAGGGAATGGTCAATTATTTATTTGTCTTGTGCTCGGTAAATCGGCACTTTACACAATATAAGGTGAACATAGACTAGCTACCTGTGGAAATATTTAACCTTTTATCTGTAGCTATCTGCTTAAGGAAAGGCATCTTTTTGCAGAACTCAGCTTTTAGCTTAATTTTGTTTATGTCATAGTGAATTGGGGTCTCAAGTTTTTATTTTCCTTTCATACCCCTGCCTTTTTCCTTTTAAAATCTTTTGGAGAAAGCATTTTAGAAGAAAGTTACTCCTTGGTCTTGAATTTTGTCTGATCTCGCATGGCTGTGATGGTTTATTCCTAGAACAATAGATCCTACATTATTAGGAATGCTCATTTTTAGCAGGTTGTGAAATCTTATGTCCTGCAAAGAAAAAAATAGGAGGAGGAAGAGAGACAAACACACAGTAAAAGGAACAATCCTGGAAAACTGATATAGGCCATATCACTCTGAAGTGTGTTGTCAGTAGGCACGTATGAAATGGTTTGTGTGTATAAATCGGTTTCTGTTATTTTCTTCTGAAGTTTAAGTTGTCTAGTTTGCATCCCCATGGCTTAAGAAAATCACAGCTTAATATTTAGTAATTTTAAATTGGACAATACGGGGGAAAGGAAAATGAAAGGAAAGGAGAAAAGAAAGAAAAAATTGAAAACATTATTTGGAGACTTGTAGTCAGGAAAAATTTTAGAATTTATTTCAAATTGTAGAAAATAATAAAAACTGATAAACCTTAGGCAAGACTAGAATCAAACAACAGGTACTATAATTTATAGAAGCATAATTTTTCTCTCTTCAATTCCCCAGTTTTATTAAACAGAAAATCATAGTAGGACCAATTTATTGGTAAAATAAATTTTAGTACTTTTACACTTGGTTTAATTATTTGTATAAAGTGCAACAAGAATAATCATTTGCCATATAGGAGCTCTCTCTTTTTGTGAATTGGCTTTGCTGGATCTTTTTGCACAACGAATGTAAGATTGGACGTTTGTAAATGCCTGAAGCCTAGCCGAGGATTTATCTGTGCCTGCAGATACATATGTGAACTGGGTGAATTCTTCTCTTTCTGAGGTCTTAAGAAAACTTGGAGTTCCTGGACCAGTCAAAAAGTGACATTCTTTACTTACCACAGGTCATGACCCTGTAAAGGATAAGATATGGGGCTAGTTTTTCCAAGGGGCTTCTATTGGCTCTGTAGGTCAGCCTCCTTTTCTCAAGGCAATCAGAAAATGTCATTCCAGTCAAGGACTTGGTAAAATAACGAGTGTCTCGAATTACGTCCTGTGATAAAAGAAAATATATTCTTATTAAACTTATGCAAATAATTATATTGCCATAAATTGAGAATACTCTCAAAATAGTTTTCAAATTTTGGAGAAATTAGGTTGAGAGAAAGGAATTATATTTTAAATTTTGCTCATAAGAACAAATTTTACTGAATTTACTAAATTCACTTTATTAAATTGATAAAGCTGTAAATAGCTTAAAAGGAAAGTTTTCTTGACTCTGAAAAATAAAACCAATCAGCAAATGTTTTAAACAAAATCTTACACAAGATTATTTCAGTCTTCTATTAGTTTGGTCCATGCAATTAACTCCATGTTCTGCTCAATATTGGGTCAGCAAGACTTATTAATATATGAGCTCTCCATGAAAGGCCTGGAAATTTTCGTATCTATTCCAATGATGGTATATCTAAATTTATCAAAAACTTATTTTTTAGGAGTACTCAGAGTTCTATAGCAGATTACAAACTGTCCTATAAAAGGATTAAAGTAAAACAACTATTGTGAATGACAAAAATCTTAGAACAGCCATGGTTAAAGACACCATTGACAAGTAAATTTGGTTTCTTCTGTGGCATACAGCAATTTTACATAATAATCATAATTACTACTGACAACATCTACTAAGACATATTAGAATCACAGGAATTGCATATATTTTTGGAACACATAATAATAACACATTCAAGTAAATATAATATAATCCAAAGAAGGTTAAATGTCATTGTTTATTTGACAGTGCTTCCTGTATGACTTTACCATACCAAATAAGTCAAATATGTCTCTTTTGGACTTCTGGAGACCTATTATTAATAAATATATGAAGTCCAAGTACTAATTTTCCAATTTGATTTTGGAAAGTCTGTCAAATGTCAGAAGTTTAAAATACTTAATATGATAATATAGGCTCATAGGTAATTGTAAAATAAATCATTCATTTAGTCAAAGTGATAACAAAGTTTTTTTAAAAAAGGCAAAAATCTTTATTTTTTGAGAGAGGAGACTTAATTTCCCAAACAATGAGCCCTAAGAGAGACTGCATGAGGCCAATTAAATCTGTCTCTCAAATCTTATAAACAAATCTATTAAATTTTAATCATTTTGACCATAAGCTATAATTTCCATAAACCTTTAAATAACCTTTTAATGTTTTTTTAAATTAAAAAATGGGTTAATGCTATAAGAACCTCGTTTATCTAACACAGGGGCCCTGATGCTGGTCTTTCATCAACCTATAATATTAATGTGTAATTTATATGGAAACTCTGAACTAAGTTTATCTCTCAAAATTGGCCCTTATAATTTCACAGACGCATGTCTTCTGTGACAGTCCCTGGGATTAGAGGGGTTCAGCAGTTTTAATTTCTGGCACTGTGTCTCACGAATGCAGTTTATTTTGATTATCATCTTTTCCTGGGTCTGAAGATGAGGGTTTGACTGGTGTTACGGTTTAAGATTTAGCAGGACTTGGCGTGCTTTTTTGACCCAGAAGTAAAAGCCCTTTAATTTAACAGAATAGGCTGGGCACGGTGGCTCATCCTTGTAATCCAAGTACTTTGGGAGGCCAAGGCAGGCAGATCACTTGAGGTCTGGACTTCAAGACCAGCCTGGCCAACATGGTGAAACCCAGACTCTATTAATAAATATACAAAAATTAGCCAGACGTGGTGGTGTGCGCCTGTAATCCCAGCTGCTCAGAAAGCTGAGACAGGAGAATTGCTTGGATTTGGGAGGCAGAGGTTGCAGTGAGTTGAGATTGTGGCACTGCACTCCAGCCTGGGTGACAGAGCAAGATTCTGTCTCAAAAAAAAAAAAAAACAAGGAAAGAAGAAAAACCATGAAAACTTAATAGAATTAGGACTTTAAAAGCAACACAGAAAGTAAAATGGACATAATAACCTTAATTTTTAAAATTTGTAAATCTCAATTTTTCTAAGCAAATAAAAAATAAGAATAACAGGAATTATTTTGATAAATGTAAAATCTGTTAGACAAGTTAACAAAAAGAATAAAAAAGAAATTCTGTGTTTGCTTTTTCCTATGAGGAGTACATTTAAATAACATGCAATCAAAACTAATGTAAACCGTACTTGAATTAGTTGGATATAGAAAGAGTGTATTCCGGGTGATAAATGAAAATTCTTGGTTTCATAGAACAATTAAAGCCAAGAGCACAGAGGGTTATATTAGAAGAAAACATTTTATTTAGACCTTTAAGGTAAAACATTTTTTTTTTATAACGTCAGGCCACAGTAGCAGAACCTGAGGGAAAAAAATTACAGAAGCTGTTGACAAAGTTGAAGGAGAAAGTTATCTCAGTCCTTCTCAAAGGGAAGAGAAAGCTGAAAACAGTGGGACACAATAAAAGTTGAACTTTTGGGTTAAAAAATTAAAATCTCTTGTAATTTTATTAAGAGTGAATCAATACCTTAAGAAAATGTTGTTCTAACCAATTCTTTAGTGAATTAATTCTTTTTTAATATCAAGTCTCAATCTCTGGAATGACTATTATAAATAATTTCCCTTTAATTATAGCAAACTTGATCACTTTTTTTTACTCATAAATCCTCTTCTTACAAACCTTATTACAATTTATACAAATTATTTATGATATGCTTGGACTTTCTGTGTTATCCTAAAGGTACCTCTTTCTTAAATAACCAGTCATTTTAGAAAAAAAATTAATCACACAAGATTCTTTCTCATATAAAATTATTTTCCCTTCAACTTTTCTTACCAAAAATAACTCTTTATACCTACAACTTTCTGTGTATCTCTCTTATATACTAGTTTCTTTCACTTTGTTTCATAAACTTTAGCCTTTGTATTAGACAAAAATTATTTTCCTTTAAAAAAGAACATATTTTTTAGAAAAATGTCTCCCTATATTTTTTAAATTGGAAATAACCCAGATACTTAATGTAACATAACTTTAGATTATAAATGGTCATCATTTAAAGTTATTTGTCTGTTAATCATTTTTATAGCCTGTGATTTCAGATGTTTACCTAAGAACCTTAAGGTTAAATAACTTTTTTCTTGTTGTTGTTTTGCCGGTAACTCAAAAGTTAGCTGTTTTATTAAGCCAACAATTTTCAATGCATTATTTTTACAAAAATTACACAAAGATAACCATGTTTTGGGTTATAAGCTTTATAACCCTCATGCCAAATTTGGACACCTTATAATATTTAGCAGGGATAAATATTAAACTGCTTGATCAAGAAATCTAAACAATAATGTGAATTGACAATTCTAAAGACATTTCTAATTTTATTTTACCAGCAATTAAAACACACTTATTTATCAAGGATTTTCTTAAGTCACATGAACTTGAAAAAGCATTTGGGCTTTTCTATCTTCTGTTTTTCTGATAAAGTATTTGATTTAAATGCTTTTGTAAATCCAATTAATTACAGCTCCTTTATATATTTTTAGTAGTGAAACATACATGACACATAAATATGTAGACTTATTAGTCATGAAGATAAAAGTAGATCTTAAAGATTCATATTTTAGATATTTTAGACTTCCAATTTAGATATTTCAGACTTCCAATTTCTTTTTTTTTCGTTTTAAGACAGAGTCTCACTCCATTGCCCAGGCTGGAGTGCAGTGGCACGATCTCAGTTCACTGCAATCTCTATCTCCTGGGTTCAAGCAATTCTTCTGCCTCAGCCTCCCGAGTAGCTGGGACTGCAGGCACATGCCACCATGCCTGTATTTTTGTATTTTTGTAGAGACAGGGTTTACCATATTGGCCAGGCTGCTCTCGAACTCCTGACCTCATGATCCGCCCGCCTTGGCCTCCCAAAGTGCTGGGATTACAGGCGTGAGCCACGGTGCACAACCTCCAATTTCTTATGACCTGTTTAACTGGATAGCCCTAAATTTGCATACTAAAGGAACAACTCTTAGGTGAAAATCAGATAGCAAAATTTACATCTCAAGGTACAGAGAGAGAGTGGTGTGCTAGAGGGAGATTAAAAATGGATACCAAGTCAAACATGAAATTGTAGAAATCTACCTTATGATTGTATAGGAGACCAATTTTATTTAGATAGGTAGTTTTAAATTTAGTCTCTATCTTTTAATTGGATCTCTGAGCTCTTTGCACAAAGCTCCACTGAATCTTAGGTCTCCAAAAGGAGAGAGATTCATGAGACTAGGACATGTAATGCTTTTATGGTGCACTTGGCTACAAAGACATTTCTCTAAGTGTCTAAACCACACCCTTTTGTATCTTAAACACCCATGAATAGCACCTGTTGTAACAACTATTTTAGTAAAAAAAAAAAAAAAAAAAAAAAGGTAATACAATACAAAAACAAGCATTAAGAACTGAGAAACTTGTCTGATTGCACTCTTGGGGTTCCATAAGGAAAAACAGAGATTTCTCCCCAAAAAGGAGTCTGGGAGGAAACCTGTATTTTCTTAAGGAATCCCAGGCTGTTAGAAATGATTTTAGGTCCCTCACACAGTGGGAGGGTGACAAGAAGAAGGAAAGACATGTAGAAGTAAATGAATGAAACAGTCAACTGAGCTGTTTCTTCTCAGCCAACTGAGAAGAAGAAAGAACTTTTTCTCAAAAAACAAGATCCTAGGAGAGAAAGAAAGCATAAAGGCACACACACACATACACACACACACACACACACACTCACACTCACACACACATCTTGGATATTAGCTTTTAATTAAGCTGATTTTTAACCATGGAACTAAATACATCCTTTTAAATTTCATTACCATATTTTAGCTGTGACAAACTGCTGATATTTCAAAAGTAACACAAGTATCAACCCAGAAAAGATTGGATTTAGGAACCAAACCCAGGCTGTCATGGTGAAAAAAGGGCAGAATCTTAGCTACTGAACTACAGCATGGGGTAACTACCATTGCTCTGTCATCTTGGCTTGGCTAGGAATAAATGGCCCTGTTATGTACATAAAAGCCCCTCAGGTAATCAATATAATTTTTTCCTTTTGCTGGTTGTTTTTTAATTTTTCTTTCCTTTTACAGAGGCAGGAATTTAATCAACTCAGTAGCCTTTTTCCCCATAATTTGGAACTTTTCTTTGGCTTTGACCGTGTTGAGTAGAGTTGGTCAAACCTAACGGGAAAAAGACTGAAACAACAAAAACAAACAAACAAAAATCAGTTAAGTCAAACAAACAAACAATTGTACAATTTATAGGATCGCTGAGTGCTCTAATGGTACGGAGAAATTAAGGCCAGCTAGTTGCTAATCTTAACTTTTAGTAATTAAGGAGAATTTCCAAGACAAAAACTACAATTCAGCTACTGCCTAGGAATGGGGCCCAGGCTGAACACTGCTCTCTACCATCCTAGAAGCAGGGAAAAACTCAAACTCACCTTCCCTGTGGGAAGTGGGCTCAAACTTCAGAAAGGAGTTGTTGGTCTCCTTCATCATCATGGAGCAGGAAAACTCCCCTTCTTTGTTCGAAGCAAGTGAAACTCCAGAAGAGGTGTTGCACAACAAAATAAATCTTAGATCTTAACCAAATTTTGAGAGATCAGGCATTCTCTCTGCAGTGGGAGCCCCCTGACCTTGGCAAAATGTGCAATTGGTTTTGTTACAGGAAAGGGGTCCCAATCCAGACCGCAAGAGAGGGTTCTTGGATCTTGCTCAAGAAGGAATTCAGGGCAAGTCCACAGTGAAAAGTGAAAGCAAGTTTATTAAGAAAGTAAAGGAATAAAAGTATAGCTATTCCATAGAGAGAGCAGCCCCAAGGGCTGCTGGTTACCCATTTTTATGGTTATTTCTTGATGATATGCTAAACAAGGGGTGGATTATTCATGTCTCCCCTTTGTAGACCGTATAGGGTAACTTGCTGATGTGGCCATGGCATTTATAAACTGTCATGGCGCTGGTGGGAGTGTAGCAGTGAGGATGACCAGAAGTCACTCTGTGGCCATTTGGTTTTGGTGGGTTTTGGCCAGCTCCTTTACTGCAACCTGTTTTATCAGCAAGGTCTTTGTGACCTATATTTTATGCTGAACTTCTGTCTCATCCTGTGACTTAGAATGCCTTAATTGTCGGGGACTGCAGCCCAGTAGGTTTCAGCCTCATTTTATCCAGCCTTTATTCAAGATGGAGTTGCTCTGGTTCACATGCCTCTGACAGTGTGAGCAATGAAGATAGCTCAAGCTTGCACCTGGCACCCGTAGGAGCCTTGTCAAAGGTTAGGGCCATCTCCACTAAGAGTCCTTCCCTTGGTCACCAATTTACAAATTTGTAAATCAAAAGGTATGAGAGATAGGTCTTAATCAATTTAGAAGTTTATTTTGCAAAGGTTAAGGATGCATGGGGGAGACAGGCCTGTGCCTTTCTCAAAAGATTATTTTGAGGGCTTCAATATTTAAAGGGGAAAAATAGGTTGAAGGGGAAGGAGAGGTGAGGGTATGATCACAATTCTGAATCCACAGGTTGCCAGAGAAAAATGAGCAGGTAGGTAAATAGTCAACTATGTATGCATCTTGCACTTAGTAAACTGACACTTTAAACAAGATAAAGTGAACATAGAGTACCTACTCCTGGAGATATTTAACCTTTATACCTGTAGCTACCTGCTTAGGAACAAAAGAAAAAGCCGCTTTTGGTGACTCAGCTTCATTTTGTTTCTTTTGGCATAGTAAATTGGGGTCCCAAGTATTTATTTCCTTTCACAGAATTCACTTGCAATAATGTTAAACAAGGTTCCTTTTAACTTTGTCCAGGGAACATAGAGTTTGTTTGTTTTCTGAGCTATCTGGTAAAGTCTATTGTGATGAAATATTTGAATAATATTTCAGCAGAATGGCAATCATAAGGAAAAAGTATTGGCTAATGCAAGTGAATTATCTTCTATTGTCTAAGGGTAATATTAGGCTTAATTATTTTTACTTTTAAATACTGAGTGTTACAGTGATTTCACTTTCATGTGCATAGCAAAGTGACAACAAACTGGTGGAAGAAATAAGATTTCCAGAATAATCCCTTAAAGCATATTTGGAATAGAAGCTAGGAGTTAGGAAGATAGCAGTGTATGTAAGGCACGTTACCTGCAGTCCAATAAAGAAGCCAGGCCGGGCGCGGTGGCTCACGCCTGTAATCCCAGCACTTTGGGAGGCTGAGGCTGGCAGATCACGAGGTTAGGAGTTCGAGACCAGCCTGGCCAGTATGATGAAACCCTGTCTCTACTAAAAATACACAAATTATCCGGGTGTTGTGGCACGCGCCTGTAGTTCCAGCTACTTAGGAGGCTGAGGCAGAAGAGTCACTTGTGCCCGGGAGGCAGAGGTTGAAGTGAGCCGAGATCCCGCCACTCCACTCCAGGCTGGGTGACAGAGCGAGACGCCATATCAAAAAAAAAAAAAAAAAAAAAAAGCCAGGGGAAAATGTTTGAATAAGGTTAACATCATCGAAAACATTGCTAAATTGATTAATCATATCTACAAGTGATGTTTAAAGGAATCTTTTCACTAAGTTAAATTGTTAACATTGAAAGAATATTAACCTCAACAATCGCATTACAACAATTTTGTAAAGACTTGTGTGTCTGCAGTTGAATTTAGTTGCATTTCTGTGCCTACTTTGTATTCATGAGGAACAAAAATGTAATGTGATAAAATTTTTAAATAATCAGTATTTTAATTTTTTATGAAGTTTGGGACATCAAACTATCAACAAAGTACTGTTTCAGTAAAAATAATTACCAAAAATCTTATTAATTTTGAAATCTTGTGAATTAGGAGTATGCGCACATACAGACAGAGATAATTAAAACAATGGTAAAAATAGATCTAATTCAGCAACATAAAAAGAGATGGTGAGAGAAACAATAATAGTGGCTAACATTTGTTGAGCACTTACTATATATGAGATATTGCGCTAGTGTTTTGTTTGTGTTAATAGATTTTCTTCCTTACCACAGTTCCATCAACCAGATGTTATCATCTCCCTTTGCAGATGAAAAAAACCTAGGTATGGAAAAGGCAAATGAATTTCCCTAGTTCTCACAGCTCGTGAAAGATGGAGCCAAGGTCTGAATTCAGGCAGTCTGATTCCAAATTCCATGCTCTCAACTGTGTTTCACATTGCTAAAGTAACTGTGGACTTTTGTGCTATTAGTACCTTTAAGCGGTGCGGCCTATTTAATGATATACCTTATTCCATATTATTCAGTATCAAACAACCATGGGACTTGGTTTACGTGCATGTGCGCACACTAATACACGTTGTTACTGACTTGCATATACAGACTCAGTGGATGGAAATGTATGAAAGCCCAAGTAGATTACAAACCCATTTAAATAAAACGACATACTTTGATTATTTTCTACCATTATTTGATTATTTTCCCTCAGTTTTTTGTATTGAACCAACTGTGTTACACAGAATCTGCCACTGTATACTTCTTCATTACACTTGTCTTTTCTGCTCTTCAAATTACCTGTACCCCTATATTGTAATGAAAATCTTTAACAACAAAAAAGTAATGATTATTAAAAAAAAATAGAGCAAAAGAAAAAGTCTCCCCTTTCTGCCTTCACTGTCACTCCCTTTCTGGAATAATCACTCCACATACGTAACTGCCACCAAGATCCATATCCCACAGGTTTTATTCTGGGTCTCTTTTCTCCGGCCATGGTGGCCTTTTTGCTATTTCTCAAACATGCCAAGCACACTTCTGACTTGGGGAATTTTGCACTTCCTTGTTCCTCTTCTAAAACGTTCTTCTTCCAGATGTCTTGTACTTTCATGTCATTCAGATCTCTGTTTAAAGATTTCTTTACTCCTGAACACCCCATATAAAATAGCATTCCCTATCCATAACTCTTTAACCAGCTTAATTTTCATAGTATTTATCACCAGCTGACACTAAGACCCCAAAACGCACCTGTGTAGAAGTGCGTGTTTGCGCACGTGTGTTTAATGGCGTAAAACAAACAAACAAAATTATTATCTTAGAGATCTAAAATCCAGAAATCAGAAATAAGTGTCAGTGAACTAAACTCAGGGGGTTGGCAAGACCATGTTTCTTTCTGAAAATTCTAGGGACAATACACTTCTTTGTTTTCTCCAGTTTCTAGAGGCTGTCTGAATTCCTTGGCTCATGGCCCTTTTCCGTGTTCAAAGCTAGTGATGTCCACGTCACATGGATGCTTCTTTCACATTTAAAGGAGCCTTGTGATTACAATGGGTTCACTAGGCCAGGTCAAGTCAATCTCTTTGTTTTAAGTCATCTGTTTAGCAACCTTAATTCCATGTGCAATTTTAATATCTCCTTGCCATGTTACCTAACATATTTACAAGTTCTGGAGATTAGGACCTGGATGTCTTTAAGGGTCATTACTCTACCTAAGGTTATATTATATATAACATTACATCTATATATTCTCCATATATATGAAGAATACATATATATAGTTTATATATGTTTACTATATATACACACATATAGTTTGATATATAAATATATACACACATATACACAGATATATACATATGTTTACTATGTATGTATATACATATATAGTTTATATATGTATATTGTACACATATGTTTACTATATATACATGAATATATACATATATTGCATATATACACTATATATAGTATATAGAGTATGTAAACTATTATATACACACAAACTGTGTGTGTGCATATATATACATACACTTTATGGTATAGAGAGAGATGATAAATAAATTACGTGTATATTACATATATTTACATATGTAATTTATTTATGTAATATGTATTACATATATGTAGTTTATCATCTGTCTATATCATAAAGTGTGTGTGTATATATCTATATATGCACACACAGTTTGTGTTTAAATAAGTTTATATACTCTATATACTATATATAGTGTATGTATACAATATATGTATATATTCATGTATATATAGTAAACATGTACACATATACATATATAAGCTGTATATGTATATACATACATAGTAAACATATATGTCTATGTGTGGATATGTGTATATGTATTATATTTATATATGTATTTATATATTATATGTGTGCATATATAAAAATATATAAATATATATAAATATATACACATATATAATATAATCAATGCATACATAGATATAATACATACATACACATATAAAATATATGTATTTATATAACAAACTATATATGTATGTATATAGTAAACATATATAAACTATGTATTCATATACATGGAGAAAGTGTGTATATATAGTAAACATATATATAACCTATATACATAGTCTTCATATACATGGAGAATATATATATATAATTATATATAGGTTGTATATATACATATATATGTTGTAAGCTATATATGTAGTCTTCATATACGTGGAGACTATATATATATAATTATATATAGGTTATATATAATATAACCTTTGGTAGAGTAACAGGTTATATATAATATAACCTTAGGTAGGGTAATGATTATATATGTATATATATTATAATATATATTATGATATGTAACGTGTATTTATCCTATATTTATATATAATATATATGTAATTTATTTAGCATCTATCTCTCTGTACCATAAATTAAGCTCCGTGAAAACATAGGTGTTTGGTTCACTGTTCTCTCTGGCAAACATCAGTGCTCAGTGTGTATAAGCTGAATGACTGATGCAAGAGGTGGGTCCCTCAGTCTTGGGCAGCTCCACCCCTGTGGCTTTGCAGGGAACAACCCTCCTCCCAGCTGCTTTCATCAGCTGGCATTGGGTATCTGTGGCTTTTCCATGTGCACAGTGCAATCCACAGTGTCAGTGGATCTACCATTCTGGGATCTGGAGGATCGTAGCCCTCTTCTCACAGCTCCACTAGGCAGTGCCCCAGTGGGGACAGTTTGTGGGAGCTCTCCCCCCACATTTCCCTTCTGACTGCCATACTGAAATTTCTCCATGAGGGCTTCACCCTTGAAGCACACCTCTGCCTGACATCCAAGCATTTCTATACATCCTCTGAAATCTAGGTGGAGGTTCCCAAACTTCACTTCTTGACTTCTGTGCACCTGTAAGCTCAACACCATGTGGAAGCTGCCAAGGCATGGGGCTTTTACCTTCTGAAGCCACAGTCCAAGCTGTACCTTGGCCCCTTTTAGCCATGGCTGGAGTGGCTGGAATGCAGGGCACCAAGTCATGAGACTGCACACAGCAGGGGGGCCCTGGACCAGGCTCAGGAAACCATTTTTCCCTTCTAGACCTCCAGACCTGTGATGGGCGTGGCTGCCCCCAAGGTCTCTGATGTGCCCTGGAGACATTTTCCGCATTGTCTTGGCAATTAACATTTGTCTCCTCATTACTTATTCAAATTTCTGCTGCCTGCTTGAATATCCCCCCAGAAAATGGGTTTTTCTTTCCTACTGCATTGCCAGGCTGCAAATCTTTCACACTTTTATGCTCTGCTTCCTCTTGTACACTTTGCTGCTTAGAAATATCTTCCACCAGATACCCTAAATCATCTCTCTCAAGTTCAAAGTTCCACAGATCTCTAGGGCAGGGGCAAAATTCTGCCAGTCTCTTTGCTACAGAATAACAAGAATCACATTTGCTCTAGTTCCCAAAAAGTTTCTCATCTTTATCTGATACCACCTCAGCCTGGACTTTATTGTCCATATCAGTATCAGTGTTTTGATAAAAGCCATTCAAAAAGTCTCTTGGAAGTACCAAACTTTCCCACATCTTCCTGTCTTCTGAGCCCTCCAATTCTCTAGGAAGTTCAAACTTTCCCACATTTTCTTGTCTTCTTCTGAGTCTTCCAAACTGTTCCAACTTCTGCCCATTACCCAGTTCCAAAGCTGCTTCCCCATTATCAGGTATCCTGTAGCAATGCCCCTCAGTACCAATTTACTGTATTATTCCATTCTCCTGCTGCTAGGAAGAAACACTGAAGACTGGGTAATTTATAAAGAAAAAGAAGTTTAATGGACTCACAATTTCAAATGGCAAGGGAGGCCTCACAATCATGGTGAAACGCAGAGGAGCAAAGGTACATCTTACATGGCAGCAGGCAAAAGAGTGTGTACAGGAGAACTGCGCTTTATAAAATAATCAGATCTTGTGAGACTTATTCACTATCACAAGAGCAGCATAGGAAAAACCCATCCCCATGATAAAGTTAGCTCCCACTGGGTCCCTTCCATGACACATGGGGATTATGGGAGCTACAATTTAAGATGAGATTTCAGTGGGGACACAGCCAAAACATATCACTATTATAAATATCTTCTTTTCAAATTAAGTTTATGTGATAGATTACATGAATTGATTTTCATACATTGAACCAGCCATGTATACCTGGAATAAATCCCATTTGATCATGGTATTTAGTTATTTTATGTTTCGTGTATTATTGAATTTTTTTACTAATATTTGTTGAGGATTTTTACATCTATGTTCATGAGTGATATTGGTCTACATTTTTTTGTTATTGTAATATCTTGGATTTTAGTATCAGGGTAATGCTGGCCTCATGGAATAAGATAGAAAGTATTCCTGATGCTTTTATCCTGTGAAGAAGGTTGTATACAATTAGTATAACATGTTTCTTAAATGTTTGGTATAATTCACCAGTGAAACTATCTGGGCCTCATTCTTTCTGTTTTTTGTTTTGTTTTTTTGAGATGGAGTCTCGCTCTGTTACCCAGGCTGGAGTGCAGTGGTGCTGTCTCAGCTCGCTGCAACCTCTGCCTCCCCAGTTCATGCCATTCTCCTGCCTCAGCCTCCTGAGTAGCTGGGACTACAGGCACCCGCCACCACGCCTGGCTAATTTTTTGTATTTTTACTAGAGTTGGGGTTTCACTGTGTTAGCCAGGATGGTCTCGATCTCCTGACCTCGGGATCCGCCTACCTTGGCCTCCCAAAGTGCTAGGATTACAGGCGTGAGCCACTGCGCTAGGCCCATTCTTTCTGTTTTTGAAGGTTATTACTTGACAATCTAATTTCTTAAACAGATAAAGGCCTAATTCAGATCATCAGTTTTTTCTTGTAAGAGTTTGAGTAGATTGTTTATTTTGGGAAATTGGTCGATTTAATTTAGGTTATTATAATTGCAGGTATAGTTTTTTCATAGTATTTCATTATTATCCTTTTAATGTCTGTGGGATTTGTAGTGGTATCCCCTCTGTTATTTTTGATATTGGTAATTAGTATTCACTCTCTTTTTTTTTCCCTTAGTTAACCTGGTTAGAAGCCTATAAATTTTATGGATCTTTCTAAAGAACAAATCTTTGGTTGTGTATATTTTCTCTATTGAATTCCTGTTTTTAATGTCATTGACTTATGTTTTAATTTTTATTATTAACTTTCTTCTTCTTGCTTTAAATTTCATTTGCTGTTTTTTTCCAAGTTTCCTAAGGTAGAAACTTAAATACTGATTTTAAATGTTTCCTCTTTTCTCATATATGTATTCAGTGCAATAAATTTTCCTCTAAGCATTGCTTTTGCTACCTCCCACAAACTTTGATGAATTGTGTTTTTATTTTTATTTAGTCAAAATATTTAAAAACTTATCTTGAGATTTCCTTTGACCTAAATGTTACTTAAAAATGTGTTATTTAGTCTTTACATATTTGGGGATTTTTCCAGTTATTTCTGTTATTGATTCTACTTTAATTCTATTGTTGTCTGAGAACAAATGCTATCACTTCTTTTTGAAAATAAATTGGATAAGATATATTTTATGGCTTAGAATGTGGTCTCTCTTGGTGAATGTTCCATGTGAGCTTAAGAATGTCTATTCTACTGTTGTTGGATGTAATACATGAAGTTGTAAAGTAATATATAGATGTTAATTATATCCAGTTGATTAATGGTGTTATTAAGGTCAAGTATTTTCTATCTGTTTCTGCCTGCTGGATTTGTTCCCTTCCCACAGAGGACTATTGATGTCTCCAACTATGATAGTGTATTCATCTATTTCTCCTTGCAGTTCTACCAGTTTTTACTTCATAGAATTTGATGCTCTGTTGTTGGGTGCATATATGTTAAGGAGTATTATATCTTTTTTGAGAACTGATGTCCTTATTATTCTGTAATGCCCCCTCCCACCTTTTTTTCTTAAATCAATTTCCTTTTGCTTTTCTTTTTTTTTTAAATTTTATTATTATTATACTTTAAGTTTTAGGGTACATGTGCACAACATGCAGGTTTGTTACATATATATACCTTTTTTTAACCTCTGGTAACTTTCCTTGCTTTGAAGTTTGCTGTGTCTAAAATTAATTTAGCTATTCCTGATTTCTTTTGATTATTGTCATAGAATATTTTTCTCCATCCATTTACTTTTAATCTATATGTGTTTTTATATTTAAAGTGGGTGTCATGCACACAACATGTAGTTGGCCTTGTTACTTGATTTACTGTCACCTTCTATCTTTTAGTTGGTGCATTTAGATAATTGATGTTAAAGTTCATTATTAATATACAATCATGGAACATTAAATGACAGGAATGCATTCTGAGAAGTGCACTGTCAGACAAATTTTTTAATTTTGCAAACATCATAGACTGTACTTACACAAGCCTAGATAGATTAGCCTGCTAGACACCTAGGCTATATGTTATAGCCTATTGCTTTGAGGCTACAAACCTTTACAGCCTGTTATTATACTAAATACTGCAGGAATTGTAACACAATAAGTATTTTTGTATCTAAACATAGAAAAAGTACAGTAAAATATGGTGTTATAATCTAATGGGACCGCTATCATATATGCAGTCCACTGGTAACTAAAATGTCATTATGTGGTACATGACTGTAGTTGAATTAATATCTACCATACTTCTTACTGTATTTCTGTCTGTTCTTCTTTGTTTCTATATTTGTATTCCACTCTTTTTGTGCTTTTTGTGGTTTCAAATGAGCATTTTATATAATACCATTAATATTTTTTCTCCTTTCTTAGCATATTTGTTATATTTCTTCTTTGACTTATATAGTAGTTGCCCTGGTGCTTGTAAGATATATTTACAACTATTTCAAGTCTACTTTCAAATTACACCATACTGCTTCATGGGTAGTGTAACTTGCAAAACAAATTATTTTTATTCTTCTCTCCCGTTTATTGCATCATTGTGTCATTCTTTTTATTTTAGTGTAAGCATACATAATCAAATACATTATAGATATTATTATTTTGAATAACTGTTATTTCTTAGATCAATTAAGAATTTAAAAAAACTTTTTAATTTACCTTCACTTATTTTCTGCAGTGTCTCTCTGTTTTTATGAAGTTTTGAGCTTCTGATCTATATTATTTTCTCTTTCTCTAAAAAACTGCTCTTAACATCTTGCAAGGCAACTCTGATGAGAAATTCCTTTAATTTTTGTTTATCTGAGAAATCCTTATTTTTCTTTCATGTTAGAAGATAATTGCACAGGTTTCATAATTTTAGGTTGTTGTTTTCTATCAATGCTTTACATATTTTTATTCCACTCTTTCTGTGCTGGCATGGTTTCTGAGAAGTCAAATGCAATTCTTATCTTTGTTCCTATATAGGTAAGGATAGGTATTTTATTTTCCCTCTGGTTTCTTTTGGGACTTTTTTCCCCTTGTCTTTGATTTTGTGTAGTTTGAAAATGATATTCCTAGGTGGACTCTTTAAAGCATTTATTCTGCTTGTTTTTCTATGAACTTCCAAGATCTGTGGTATGTTGTCTGACATAAATTTGGGGAAATTCTTAGTTATTATTGTTTCAAATGTTTATTCTGTTTCATATTCTATTTTTGGGGTGTCCCTATTATGTGCATGTTGCTACTTTTGTAGTTATCCCTTAGCTTTTGGGTATTTTCTTCTGATATTTTTCTGTCTTTGTTCATTTTGCTTTTTACTTCTGCAGATTTTAATTGGTATATTCTGAAGCTCATATAGCCTTTTCTCAGGTATGCCAAGTATACTAATATGCTTGTCAAAGGAATTACTTATTTCTGCTACAATATTTTGATCTCTAGCATTTGTTTTTGGTTCTTTCTTAGAATTTTTATCTCGGCTTAAATTGCTCATCTGTTCTTGCGTACTGTCTCTTTTACTTTTATAGCCCTTAGTATGTTGCTCATAGTCATTTTAAATTCCCAGTCTGATAATTCCAACATCTCTGCCATATGTGAGTTTGGTCCTGATTCTTGCTCTGTCTCTTCTAATTGTGTTATTTGCCTTTTAGGTGACTTGTAATATCTCCTTGATAGCAAGGGAGAATGTATTGGATAAAAACCTACTATACATGTGCCTTCAATAATGTGTTGGTAAGGCACAGTCCGGAGAAGAGGCATCCTACAGTTCTAAGCTTAGGTATCAGTCTTTGAATGAACCTCTGACTCTGGACCATAAATTTCACAAATGCTTCTCAATTTTTTTTTTTTTTTTTTGAGATGGAGTCTCACTCTGTTGCCCAGGCTGGAATGCAGTGGTGTGATCTTAGCTCACTACAGCCTCTCCCTCCCTGGTTCAAGCAATTCTCTGCCTCAGCCTCCCAGTAGCTGAGATTACAGGCACTCAACACCACACCCAGCTAATTTTTTTGTATTTTTTAGTAGAGACGGGGTTTCACCATCTTGGCCAGGCTGGTCTTGAACTCCTGACCTCACAATCCACCAGCTTCATCTTCCCAAAGTGTCAATTTTTAAAAAAATGTTTTTCTCCCTAGGCAGGATAGGATGGCTAGAGTGGGCTGTAATTGAATATTTCTCTCTGTAATATGGTAGGCTAGAACTGGCTGAAGTTGGGTATTTCCTTTACCTCAGGTCAGTTAAGCTTAGATAACACCAGAGCTTATGAGGCTCCAATTAATTAGTTTTTCCTGAGGGCAAGTCTCATCATCCCTATTAAAAACAAAGTGCTCTAGCCTATTTCAAAATGATTCCTTTCTCTTTCACTCTGCTAGAATGAGAAGATTTTCCTCCAACATTTACTATAAGATCCGGGTCAAGCTCCTGAAGAGAAAATCATCAAAAAAGGGGGTCCTTGAATTGGTCCCCCTGGAGTTATTAGCCCTCAGACTTGTCCAACCTGAGGCTCTAGCAATTCAATTATAGTACATTTTTTTTTCTTTTTTTACTCTAGCACTATTTCCTTTCTGGTTTTTGTTATGAGTTTCTGCTCCAGGAAGCTGTTACTCCTTATATTTACTTTGTCTCTCCATTTCCAATCTTGGAGACAGTGGTTTGCCACATGTCCTCATCTCTTTTATGGATCCAAGAATCATTGCTTTTTCAGTCGGTTTAGTGTTTTACTTGATGTTAGAAAAAAATGGCGCCCTCCAACTTTCTTTTCTGCAAAAGTAGCACCCAGAAGTCCCAGTATATTTTTTTAAATTGTATTCACTTATCTCATGTCTTATCAGTCCTAAACTTCTACTTAAAATTCCACTATAATTTCTTAATTAATACACAAGTTATTTAAAATAAGATTTGCCCCAAATATATGGGGATTCTTATTTAAAAATGTTTTCTACCATTGCCTGCCATAATTGCACTGTGGCAGATATTGTCTGTATGATACCTACTTTTTGAAACCTGTTGAGTTCTCTTTTTCTTTTCAACTTTTATTTTAGGTTCAGGGGGTACATATGCAGGTTTGTTACATAGGTAAATTGTGTGTCATGGGAGTTTGGTGTACAGATTATTTCAGCACTCAGATAATAATCATAGTTACCAACAGGCACTTTTTTAGATTTCACCCTCCTCCTACCCTCCACCCTCAAGTAGGCCTCAGCATCTATTGTTCACTTGTTTGTGTCCATGTGTACTGTTGGGATTTTTTTATGTCCGAATATATCATCAGTTTTTGTAATTCTCCCTCATGTACTTGAGAAAAATGCGTATTCTTTGAATTGTTGGATGTAGTTTTTTTTTTTTTTTGAGACAGTGTCTCACTCTTTCACCCAGGCTAGAGTGCAGTGGAGCAATCTCGGCTCACTGCAGCCTCTGTCGCCCAGTTTCAAGTGAGGTTCAAGTGATTTTCCTGCCTCAGCCTCCTGAGTAGCTGGGATTACAGGCACATGCCACTGTGCCTGGCTAATTTTTGTATTTTTAGTGGAGACTGGGTTTCACCGTATTGGTCAGGCTGGTCTTGAACTCCTGACCTCGTGATCCACCTGCCTTGGCCTCACAAGTGCTGGGATTACAGGCATGAGCCACCATGCCCAACCAGATGTAGAATTTTATATGAATTTTATATGTATCTTAGAGGTCAGTCTTGTTAATTGTGTTATTCAGATCTTTTATGTTCTTGCTAATATTTTGACTACTTGACCTATCATAATTGAGAAACAAAGATATGTTGAAATTTCCTCTAGTGACAATAATTCTACTGACTTTTGTTTATATATTTTATACCTATTAAATCCATTGTTTTATAATCATTGTATCTTTTAGGTTGATATATCAATATGTAGAAACCTCTATCCATAATGATGTTTGTGTAAATCTATTTGGGCTATTATTTATACAGCTACAAGATTTTTTTTTAATTGCTTCTTATTCTTTTACCATTATCAACACTTTCTCATGAATTAGGAATACCTGTTATCAAGATCGCATATTTAGATTTTTCAAAAAATAGCCAAACTGAAAAATCTCTGCCTTTAAACTAGCAATTTTGTCCACTTACGTTTATTGTATTTTATATAGTCAGACTTGTTTCTACTATCTTAGAATATTATGCCAATTTACTCCCTTCCCTGTTGCCTTTTAATGTTTTCTTATACTTTTTGAATTGATATATTTATCTCTCTTACAACAAGGCAAATACTGTAGCATATTGCTATGGTCTGAATATTTGTACTGTCTCTGATCCAAAGGTAAAGACTTCAAGAAGTGATTAGGTCATGAAAGCAGACCCCTCATGAATGGGCTTAGTGTTTTTTATAAAAGAGACCCCAGAGAGCTATTTTGCCCTTCCCACTGTGAGATTACTGTAAGAAGATGACCCTCTTCCTGCTGCTGTCCTGATCTCAGACTTTTCAACCTCTGGAACTGTGACAAGTAAATTTCTGTTGTTTATAAGGTACTCAGTTTTGTTGTATGCTATATTTTGCTGTATTTTTAATAGAAGCCCCAAACATACTAAAATACATGTTCTCATGTTCTTTGATATGCCTCTTTAACCTTTATACTCTCTGATACTATCTCGATTTTCCATCTAAAATTTTAAATTTTAGATATTATATCTCTTTCCTTTTCTATTTTTGGTCTCATTTTTTAAAAGACAATTACAAAATTATCAAGTGTTTTATTCACCTTGTTTTACAAATCTCACACAATATCTTCAGTATTTGATTCTTGTTTTATTGAAGTATATCTTCCAAATTTGACTTCAGTGTGAATCTTTACATGCCACACTTTTGAGACCTTATATGCTCAATAATATATTTCCTTATAGTTGAATGACTACATGGCTAAATATAAAATTACAGTTTTAATGTTCTCTTACCTCAATACTTCAAAAGTATTATTCATCCACGGGGCTCATGCCTATAATCCCAGCACTTTGGGAGGCTGAGGTGGGTGGATCACAAGATCAGGAGATTGAGACCATCCTGGCTAACATGGTGAAACCCCGTCTCTACTAAAAATACAAAAAAATTAGCTGGATGTGGTGGTGGGCACCTATAGTCCCAGCTACTCAGGAGGCTGAGGCAGGAGAATGGCATGAACCCTGGAGGCGGAGCTTGCAGTGAGCTGAGATCGTGTCACTGCACTCCAGCCTGGGCAACAGAGTGAGACTCTGTCTCAAAAAAATAAAAAGTACTATTAATCTTTTGTACATGCACACTTACTGTTTAAAATTGATATGCTTTCTTTTCTGAAAGACTTCAAATTTTTTTCTTGTCATTGATATTCTTATGTTTTACTAAACTTTCTCCATATATATGTGTGTCCCTATGTCTTTTGCTGGGTGTTCAACAGGCACTCTCAATCTGAGGTTTTCACATTTTTGTTGAATATTGGAAAATTTGCATTTATTTTATTTTTTTAATTTTCTCCTCTTCAACTTATTATACTCCTTTTAAGGAATTCATTATTAAGTTATTGTTAATTTTAATTAAAATCTTTGTACACTTTAAACATATATATATAGTATATAAGTTGTGTGTATATATATGTGTGTTTGTGTGTGTATGTACACCTTAAACTTTGTATACCTTAAACTTAAAGATATTTATATATACATAAGTGTAAGGTATATAAAGATACCTTACATATATATATGTATGTATTTCCAATTTTTAAAATAATTTCTGGCCAGGCGCAGTGGCTCCTCCATGTAATCCCAGCACTTTGGAAGGCTGAGGTGGGCGAATCACTTGAGGTTGGGAGTTCAGGACCAGCCTGGCCAAGGTTGTGAAACCCCCTTTCTACTAAAATACAAAAATTAGCCAGGCATGGTGGCATATACCCCTGTAGTACCAGTTACTTGGGAAGCTGAGACAGGAGGATCACTTGAACCTAGGAGGCAGTGGTTGCAGTGAGCCGAGATCACACCATTGCACTCCAGCCTGATTGACAGAGCAAGCATCTGTCTCAAAGAAAAAAATAATTCCATCTTGCATTAATTGATAACCCCCAAATCATTCAGGAGCAGATTGTTTATTTTCCACGTATTTGTGTAGTTTTAGGAGTTCCTTCTGGAGTTAATTTCTAGTTTTATTCCACTATGGTCTGAAAAAAATAGTTGATATGATTTCAATTAAAAAAAATTATTCGGCTGGGCGTGGTAGCTCACGCCTGTAATCCCAGCACTTTGGGAGGCCAAGGTGGGCGAATCACCTGAGGCCAGGAATTCGAGACCAGCCTGGCCGACATGGTGAAACCACATCTCTATTAAAAATACAAAAATTAGCCAGGTGTGGTGGTGCATGCCTGTAATCTCAGCTACTCGGGAGGCTGAGGCAGGAGAATTGCTTGAACCCGGGAGGCAGAAGTTGCAGTGAGCCAAGATTGTGTCACTGCACTCCAGTCCGTGTGACAGAGCAAGACTGTCTCAAAAAAAAAAAAAAGCACCAGTTCTATCCCTCTAAGTTTCAGAGATGGATTCATTGCTAACCAAGGTGATGGAAGCCATTTTATTATCCAGCAAGACTTAGACTATGTCATTGAGCTCACCGGGCTGATTGTGACCCTATGTACAAGGTAGCCACATGGGAGAAGCAGATCTACACATACTGTTAAGATGGTCTTGTACGATTCTACCAGCTTTCTGACCTCTGACCTCTTGGAAAGAGCAGCCCCAGTTAGTGAAAAGGTTTGACCCTGATCAACAATGAGTAGAAACATCATCAGTCCTTAATGTCTTGGGCGCCCCTTGGAAATCACAGAAAGTCAGCTGTCCTGGCTATATGGGACTCTCATCCCAAGACCTACTTTGAACTGAGTAAGAAGCTCACCTGTGACTACTGCATTTGTCTCAACTTCTCCTTGTGTAAACTCACCCCAGCAACACAGGGCAAGGATATAGATGCTTCAGTTTGTTCTTTTGTGTTAAATGTTTACAAGGACCTCAGAACTAAAGCCTGTTCTCTGGAGGAAATAAAGAAAATATGTTTGGAGGTGTCTGAATATGAAAAAAAAAATTGAGATTTGTTTTGTGATGTATCATATGATCTATATTTGAGAATGTTCCATGTGTTGATGACAAGAATGTATATTCTGCAGTTCTTGGGTAGAATGTTCTGTAATAGCTGTTAGGCTCATTTGTTCTAGAGTGTAGTTTAAGTACATTGTTTTTGTTGACTTTCTCTCTAGATCATCTGTCTAGTGCGGTCAGTGAAGTTTTTAAGTTCTCCACTATAATTGTGTTGCTGTCTACTGATTTCTTAGGTCTAGTAGTAATTGTTTTATGAATCTGGGAGCTCCATTGTTAGGTGCATAAAAATTTAATCTCTTTTTGTTGGATTGATTTCTTCTATCATTATATAATCATCTTCCTTGTCTTTTTTTTTTTTTTTTTAACTGTTGTTCCATTCTGTGGAAATCGAAATCAAAAAGTGAGCAGGAGCTATTCTTATATCAGATAAAACAGACTTTAAAGCAACAACAGTTACACATATTTATTTCACATATTCCAATTTTTTTTCATTTTCATAGCTTACTTCTTTTGGTAACATTCACTATATTTTCATTTACTATGACATTGTTTTCCTTTATATCAAAGAGAATAGTTAGAATAGTTCTTTCAAAATTCTGGTCAGTGATTCCAACATATGTGCCATCTATGGGTTGGTTTTTGTTGATTGTCATTTCTCATGAGAATATCTCACATTTTCCTGGACCTTCACATGTGGATAATTTTGAACATTGTTATATTCTTCCAAAGAGTGTTATTCTTTAGTTAGTTAGTTAGTTTCTTTGTTTTATAAGGTATTTAACTTCGTTGACTTGGAATTGCAAACTATGTGTTGGTGTTTTAATCAGCTCAGGTGCTAAAACAAAAACCATCAACATATATATTTGAAGGATATGCAAACATTCAGTCCTTAACAGATGGTAATAAAAACAATGACAATGAGTGAGTTTGCCCAGAAAAAGTATATGAAGTAAAAAGAGGAGAGTGTCTGAAACAAATCCCTGGAAGAACAGGGGATAACCAGAATAACATAATCCACGGATACTTGTGAGGAATGATGCAAAAAACAGGATTTGAGTCATGCAGGCGTAGTCAACTCTAAGCTTCTACTGGAAAGGACACAAGGGAGAGTTATGGGAAAGAGAAGGTTCAGTGGGGCAGGGGAGTTATTTTTTAAAATAAAATAAACTGTAGAAGCTTAGAACTGTCTTCTGACTGTAAGTCCAGAAATTTTACCGTATTACACTAATGAACAGCTTGCCGTGACTGCAGGTAGATAGAGACTTTACCTCTTATCTCGATGCCAGTTGTCTCTTCCTGCCAGTGACATATTAAAATCTCTCTGACAATTATGTACATTTGTATCTCTGTTTTGTTTTTATTTGAATGAACTTAAAGCAGAGAGCTGGAGGTTGGTAGTTCACAATTTTAATAAAAATAGAAATTTATCAAGCTTACTGTGAAGCTAGCACTTCATGTTCCTGGAGGTATTTAGAAAGCCTCACATATGCCCAGGGTAGTAGACTCACTTGTAATAAAACACCTGAGAAGACCATAAGCTTTTACCTAAGGCTGATCCTCAGGCTCAGCCCAAGGCTTACCAAAGGTGGAAGAATTAAAAAAAAATAGCTAAAATAAAAATTTATAAGAAAAGAGTTATGGACTGAATATTTGTGCCTTCCTTGCCAATTACATATTGAAACCCTGAGCCCAAGGTGTTGGTATTTGAGGCCTTTGGCAGGTAAATAGATCATGAGAGAAGAACCCTTCATGATGGGATTTGTGCCCTTAGATAATGTGAGAAAGCCAACTAAATTTTTCCCTCCCTGTGAGGGTACGAGTAGAAGCTAGCTGTCTTCAACCTAAAAGAGGGCCTTCACCAGAATTCAACTGTGTTGGCCCCTTGATCTCAGACAACCCAGCTTTCAGAATTATGAAATATACATGTTTATTTCTCAACCCATTTAGTCTATAGTAATTTATTATAGCAGCCTGAACTAAAACCAAAGTTCATTGGCAACCTTAAGCAGGCAGAATACAGAATCATCGAATTTTAAGATAGGCCAATTGAAAATTTCAGTCTGAGAAGCAGAAAATATATATATATATGAAGAAGAGTGAACAAAACCTAAGGACCTGTCATATACCATCAGGTGAACCAGGATACAAATTACAGGGATTTCAGAAGGAGAATAGAGAGATAAAAGGGAAAAAAGAATATTTGAAAAATGGGCTGGCTGAGAACACCACAAATTTGATGAAAGACATAAATCTCAATAGCCTAGAAGCTTAAGGAACTCCAAGTAAAAAAACTGAAAGAAATTCACTTTGAGATATTTTGTAATCAAACCATTAAAAGTCAAAATAATAATAATAATACAGAATCTTGGAAGCAGCTAGAATGGGAATCATCATGTACAAGTGCTGTCCCATAAGATTAATAACTAATTTCTTGTCAGAAACTATGGAGACTAGTGAATGATATATTTAATAAGGGGCTGATATTCAAAATCTACAAAGAACACTTAAAACTCAATGATAAGAAAACAGCCAATTATAAAATGGGAAAAAGATCTGAACAGATACCTTACTGATGGGCATATACAGATGGTAAACAACCATATGAAAACATGTTCAACATAATATGTCAATAGTGAATTGCCAATTCAAACAATGAGCTTTCATTACATACTTATTAGAGTGAGTAACATTCCAAACACAAAAAATGCCAAATGCTGGCAAATATGAGGAGCAACCAGAATTCTCATTTATTGCTGGTAGGAATGCAAAATGGTAGAGCCACTTTGTAAAACAATCTGATAGTTTCTTATGAATCTAAAGACAGGCTTACTGTACAATCCTGCAGTCATAGACCTTAGTATTTACCCAAATGACTTGAAAACTTATATCCACATAAAAGCCTGCACACAAGTGTTATAGCAGCTTTATTCATGATTGTCATGACTTAAAAGCAACCAAGATATCTTTCAATAGGTGAATAGGTAAACAAACTGTGATACAGTCAAACAATGTAATTTCTTTTAGTGATTAAAAAGAAATGGAACATCAAGTCATAAAAATACATGGAAAGACATCCAAAACATAACTGTAAGCAAAGAAGCAAATCTTAAAATGTTATATATTGTAAGATTTCAAATATATGAGATTCTGGAGAAGAAAAATCTAAAGAAAGGAATGTGTTCAGTAGTTGCCAAGTGTTTGAGGAAGAGAGGAAGAAAGAAAGAAACAGTGCAGAGGATTTTTAGGTAAGGGAGACTATTCTTTATGATACAGTAATGAAGAAGACCTATCAATATACATTTATCAAAATCGATAGACTGTACAACACACCAAGTGAACCCTAATGTAATAATGCATCCAAATTGGTTCATCAGTGTAAACAAATGTACCACACCAATAGAAGGTAAACATAATAGTAGGGGAAACTGTGTGTGGATAGAGGGAATATGTGGAAGCTCTCTGTAATTTATGGTCAAATTTTTTTTTTGTAAATCTAAATTGCTCTAAAAAATAAAGTCTATTAAGTATATTAAAATGTTCAAGAAAATACTAGCCAATTAATTCCAACAGCACATTTAAAAGATTGTACACCATAACAAAGATGGATTCATCCTGGAAATTTAAGCATGATTAAATACATGAAACTCAAAGGAATGCAATATATTAAGCAAAGAAAAAAGCCACATGACCATCTTACTAGATGCATTTGACAAAAATCCAACACCCTTTCTCAGCACAAACACCCAGAAAACTAGTAATATAAGGGATCTCTCTCAACATGATAAGCGCATTTATGAAAAATCTTCAGCTGGCATCATATTTGATATTGAAAGACTGAAAGTTTTGTCCCTGTAATTAAAAACAATACAAGAATATTCATTTTTACTAATGCTATTCAAGATTGTTCTAGAAGTTCTAGCCAGATCCATTAGACAAGAAAAAGAAACAAAAGGCATTCAAATTAGAAAGAAGGAAAACTGTCTTTATTTACAGATAACATAATTATATGTAAAGAGAAGCCCAAAGAATCCACAAGAAATCTACTAGAGCTAATAAATAATTAAAGAAAAATTACATAGTAGAAAATCACACACACACACACACACACACACACACATACATACATTACTTGTGTTTCTGTACACCAGGAATAAGCATTGAAAAATAATTAAAGGAGTAAATCAATTTATCATAGCATCTCAAAAATATATATAGGAACAAATTTAAACAAAAAGGTTAAAAAAAATCACACACTGTAAACTATAAAACATTGCTTAAAAAATTAAAGACCCAGATAAATGGAAAAACATCCAGTGTTTATAGATTATAAAATTTAGTATTTTTGAAATGACAGTGCTACCCAGATTTCTCTACAGATTTACCGCACATTCTATCTAAATCCCAACAGCCTTTTTTTTTTTTTTCTTGCAGACATGGAAAAATCCATACTGAAAGTCATATGAAATGGCAAGGGTCCCCAAATAAACAAAATAATATTGAAAAAATAACAAAGTTGGAAAAAAATTTTTAAAACTTTTGTTTTAACTTCAGGGGTACATGTACCAGTTAGTTATATAGGTAAATTGTGTGTTGCAGATGTTTGATGTACAGATTATTTTTATTATTATTATTTTATTTATTTATTTATTTATTTTTGAGACGGAGTCTCGCTCTGTCGCCAAGGCTGGAGTGCCATGGCGCAATCTCGGCTCACTGCAAGCTCTGCCTCCCGGGTTCATGCCATTCTCCTGCCTCAGCCTCCTGAGTAGCTGGGACTGCAGGCACCCACCACCCCTCCCGGCTAATTTTTTTTTGTATTCTTAGTAGAGATGAGGTTTCACCGCGTTAGCCAGGATGGTCTCGATCTCCTGACCTCGTGATCCACCCGCCTCGGCCTCCCAAAGCACTGGGAATATAGGCGTAAGCCACCATGCCCAGCCGATGTACAGATTATTTTATCAGCCAAGTAATAAGCTTAGTACTTGATAGGTAGTTTTTCTATTCGCTGTATTCTCCTAACCTCCACCCTCAGGTAGCCACAATGTCTATTGTTCCCTTCTTTGTATCCATATGTACTTAATTTTTTGTTCACACTTATAAGTGAGAATGTGCAATATTTGATTTTCTGTTCCTGTGTTAGTTTGCTTAGGATAATGGCCACCAGCTTCATCCATGTTGCTGGAATACAATTGCTGGGTTGAATGATAATTCTATTTTAAGTTCTTTGAGAAATTGCCAAAGTGCTTTTCACAATGGTTGAGCTAATTTACACTCCCACCATCAAGGTATAAGTGTTCCCTTTTCTTCACAACTTCACCATTTTCTGTTATTTTTTGACTTGTTAATAATAGCCATTCTGACTAGCATGAGATGATATCTCATTGTGGTTTTGATTTGTATTATCATATTTTATTTATTCGTTTGTCAATGAACATTTTAGTTGCTTTTACCTCTTGGCTATTGTAAATAATGCTGTGATGAACATGGGTGTGTGAAAATCTCTTCAAGATCCCAGTTTGAATTTCTTTGAATATATACACAGAAGAAGGATCGATGGCTTCTGTGGTAATTCTGCTTGTAACTTTTTTGTGAAAACTCCAAACTAGTTTTCATGATGGCAGCACTATTTTACATTTCAAACAACAAACACAGTGGATCCAACTTTTTCACATACTTATTAACATTTGTTCTTTTTCTTTGAATAGTGAGTATTCTTATGAGCGTGGGGTGATAGCTCATGGTAGTTTTGATTTACATTTCCCTTATGATTAGTGATGTTGAGCATTTTTTCATATGTTTATTGGCCATTTATACATCTTGTTTGGAGAAATGTTTATTCAAGTCCTTTGTCCATTTTTTAGTTGCATTATTTGTTTTTTGTTGTTGTTAAGTTGCAGAAGTTACTTATATATTCTGGGTATTAGCTCCTTATTAAATATAGGATTTGCAATTATTTTCTGCCATTCTATAGGTTAAATTTTCATCTTGTTGTTTCTTTTTATGTGCAGAGGTCTTTAAGTTTGATGTAGTCACATTTGTCTATTTTTTATTTTGTTGCCTGTGCTTTGGGTGTCATACTCAAGAAATTATTGTCAAATCGAATGTTCTGAAGCATTTTCTCTGTATTTTCTTCTAAGAGTGTAAGGTCTTACATTTAGGCATTTAATCCATTTTGAGTTAGTTTTCGCATATGGTGTAAGACAATGGGTCAACTTCATTCCTTTGTATGTGGATATCCAGTTTTCTCAACATCAATTGTTGAAGAGACTGTTCTCTCCCTATCATGCAGTGTTGGCACCCTTGTTGAAAATCACTTGTCCATATAGGCAACAGTTCATTTCTGAACTCTATTCTATTCCATTGTTTTATATGACTATCTTTATTTCAGTACACACCATCTTAATTACAGTTGCTCTGCAGTATATTTTGAAAACAGGAAATATGAAGCATCCAGCTGTGTTATTCTTCAAGATTATTTTGGCTACGCAGGGTGCCTTTGGATTCTCTGTAAATTTTATATTTGTTTTTTCTATTTCTATACAAATGCTGGCTAGGAATGGTGGTTCATACCTGTATCCCCAGGGCTTTGGAAGTCTGAGGCTGGAGGATCACTTGAGGCCAGAAGTTTGAGACTAGCTCTAGTCCAAGCAACACGGCAAGACGCCATATCTTTAAAAAAATAATAATTAGTTAGGCATAGTGGTGCACAGCTGTAGTACCAGCTATTGAGGAGGCTGAGGTGGGAGGATTGATAGAGCCCAGGAGGTTGGGACTGCAGTGAGTCATGATCACTCCATTGTACTCCAGACTGGGCAACAGAGCAAGACTCTGTAAAAATTCAAAATTTAAAAAATTAAATGGCATTGAAATTAAAATCTGTAGATGAGTTTGGATAGTATGGATGTTTTAACAATACTAAATCTTCCAATCTATGAGAATTGAATGTTTCCCATTTATTTGCATTTTATTTATTTTGGTAATATTTAATAGGTTTCAGTGTAAAAATCTTCACTTTGTCATTTAAGTTTATTCCTAAGTGTTTTATCTTTTTTATGATCTAGTGAGATTTTCTTAATTTCCTTTTGAAATGTTCATTGGTAGTGCATAGAAACACTTCTTAATTTTGAATGTTGATTTGTGTCCTGCAACTTTGCTAAATGTGTTTATTTTTTCTAAATTTTTTTTGGTAGAATCTTTACATATAAGATGATGTCATCTGTGAACAGAGATAATTTTCTTTCTTTTCCAATCTGAATGCATTTTATTTCTTTTTCTTGTTTAATTTCTTTTCCTAGAACTTCCAGCAGTAGGTTGAATTAATATTAATGTTAGGAGTGGGCATCTTGTCAAATGTTTTTTCTGCATTAATTGAGATGATCATGTGGTTTTGTCCTTCATTTTGTGAATGTGATGTATTATGCTGATTTAATTTTGTATGTTAAATCATCCTTGTATTCCAGGTATATATTTTGCTGGATCATGATGTGATTTTAAAAAATATGCTGTTGAATTCAGTCTGCTAGTATTACATTTAGGATTTTTGTATCAATATTCACCAGGAATATTTTTCCGTAGTTTTCTTTTTTTTCTGTCTTTATGTTATTTTGGTATTAGGGTAATTCTGGCCACATTAAGTGAATTTTGGAGTTTCTTTCAAAAGTATTGGTGTTACTTATTCTTTAGGAGTTTGGTAAAATTCTCTAGTGAAGACATTGGTTACTGGTTTTATCTTTTTTGGAAGTATTTGATACTGCTTCAATGTCCTAATTATAGTTCTGTTCAGATTTTTAAAATTGAATCATAATTCAATTTTAGTAGGTTGTATGTTTCTAGGAATGTATTCATTTATTCTATGTTTTCCAGTTTGTTGGCTTATAATTGTTCATAGTCATCTCTTATAATTCTTTTTAATTTCTGAGACAGCCGTTGTAATGCCTGCTCTTTCAGTTCTAATTTTAGCTATTTAAGTCTCTCTCTCTTTTTTATTTTAGCTAAAGGTCTCTCAGTTTTGTTGATATATTCAAAAGACCAACTTGGGTTCATTAATTTTTTTCTGTTGTTTTTGTTTATTTTCTATTTTATTTTTTCTACTCTAATGTGTAATATTTTCTTCGTCTCTTAATTTCAGGTTTGTTTTTGTTTTCCTGGTTCCTTGATGGATACAGTTATGTTATTTGAGATTTTTCTTTCCTTAATATCAATTTATAAACTTTCCCTTTAGTGCTGCTTCCACTGCATCACATAAGTTTTGGTTTCTTGTGTTTTCATTTTCATTTTTCCTCAGATATTTTATTAATTCTTGTTATTCCTCCTTTGACCCATTGGTTGTGTAAGAAAGAATTTTTTAATTTCACGTATCTGTGGATTTTCTTGTTTTATTCCTGCTTTTACATACTAGTTTCATTGCACTGTAGGAGAAAAGATACTTAATATAATTACAACATTTTTAATTTGTTAAGATTTGTTGTGTGGGCCACGGTGGTCTATCTTGGAGAATGTTCCATTTCTGCTGGAGAAAAGATGTATTCTGTTGTTATTTGATAGAGAGTGCTCTATTTGTCTGTTAGGTTAATTGGTCTATCATGTTCAAGTCATTTGATTCCTATGATAGTCTCCCTGGTTGTTCTGTATATGAATGAATGCAGGATATTGAAGTATCATTATTATTATTATTATTATGTTACTGTCCATTTTTCCTTCAGTTGTATCTATGTTTGTTTCATATATCTCATTGCTTTAGTTTTAGGTGCAGATCTATTTATAATTGTTGGCTCTTCCTGGTGAATTGATAATTTTATGCTGCTATAATGTCCTTTGTCTCCTGAGACAGATTTTGTCATAAAATCTAGTTTTTCTGATATAATTATGGACATACCTGCTCTCTTTAGGTTCCTTTTTGCATCGGATACCTTTGTCTGTCTTGATACAGTCACTTGTGTTGGTCATAAAATTCCTCTTTGCCTCCACAAAGTTCTATTTTTCAGCTGGCTTCCTGAAAGTGCTACTCCTGCATGCACTGCCATTCCCCTCCCAGTTAGCCAGGGCTATTCACATGGAAATAAAGAAAATAGCTCACCATCATGGCCATCTGAGAACAGTGTCTAGCTTCCTATAAATCAGTTAATGAAATTAGTTTAAAAATAGCAACCTTAACTATACTCCTCTAGCAATCGAATGTTGTAACCAAGTTAGAAAATCATGCTTTAGTAGTGTACTGATGATAGTATTATAGGGCTGAGAAGTTTCAACTTGTATAGGGAAAAATGGGTATTTTTTTATGATAATGTTTTCGAGTAAAGAAGAAAAACTGTTTTAGTTCCATGTACCTATAAACATTATATAGTTCTTTGATTAACCAATTTTCATTTTTTATTCTATTGTTTTTAGATGTTCTTGGCAGCCCTGTCATTCAGCTATATTGCTAAAGCACTAGGTGGAATCATTATGAAAATTTCCATCACTCAAATAGAAAGGAGATTTGACATATCCTCTTCTCTTGCTGGTTTAATTGATGGAAGCTTTGAAATTGGTAACTTTTATTTTTTCTATTTGATAACCATACTTGCATAAGTTGAAAAACAAACTGTTCATGCATGCTTTATATCACTGGGTCTGGACTAGGTGTAAATTTGTCTCTCATGGGCAATTTGGCAATATGTTAGGATATTTTTGTTGCTATAAATGGGCTGGGGCAGGGAGGATGCCACTGGTACCCAGGGGTAGAGGTCAGGTATGCTGCTAAACACTGGGCAATGCACAAGACAGACTTACCAACAAAGAAGTATCCTTCCCAAAATGTCTATAGTGAGGATGGTGAAAAACTCTGGTCCTACACAAACTCATGGTTTGCAAATTAACTTTTTAGGAAACTTTATCTCCCTTGTCTCAAGGTGCCCCAGTGTGAAGAAAGGTTGAGGGAGGACTATAATTCTTATGGTTTTAGGTGGAGGGACTGCATAGGAGCAACCTACACTAGATTCTACTGTTTAACTGTGTACAACGTTGGGGGTTTAAAGTCTTTTTTTTTTTTGAACATTGAAGATACTGCTTTGATGTAATCATTTTAATTTGGATTTCTCCAACAATAGTGAGATTTTATATAATAATTGAAAATATTATATAATAATTGAAAATATATTTTCACTATAATAATTTTTCAAAGAAAAATTAAAATTTTTCTTATTTTACGAACTGCTAGCTCATAGCCTCTGCTAATTTTCCCTTTTTCTTTTCACTTTCTAATTATTTGGAGGGACCACCAAATTGTCTATTATATAGACTGCAAATATTTTCTACAATTCATGTTTCTATTCTAACTGTATTTCCACAATGCTTAACTAATGACTAAAATGTAATTGTCAAAGGAAGATTTATCTCTTTATATAAATTCAGAATATTTGTGATTCAAAGATATGACACTCTACATATCCTTCACTTGTTTACCTCCCAGGCTCAATGAAATCATCTAGAATTTTAGAATTGGAATGTTATTAGTTTTAACGTTTAATTCACTGTATGTCTATTTTTATTATGAAATTAATCCTTAACATTTTTGTTAAACTTTGCAACTATTTAACAGCAATTATTTGAACATCATTATCAGTTTGGTTTCTTACCTCTATTTCTTGAATCCTGTGACTGCAAATCTCATCTTTACTCTTTCTGGAGTATACCTTCATGTATAGATGACCCTCTGTATCCACAGGTTCCACACCCACGGATGCAAGTCACATTCAAAAAATATAAAACTTAAAAATGGCCATATATTAATAAAAATGATACGAATAAAAACAACATAGAATAGCAACTATTTACGTAGTATTTACATTGTATTAGAAGTATTAGAAGTTATCTAGAGATGATATAAAGCATACAGGAGGATGTTGATAGGTTTTATGAAATACTACATCTTTTGTTTGTTTGTTTTTGTTTTTCAAGGCAGAGTCTACCTCTGTCGCCCATGCTGGTGCAGTGCCCTCATGTCATCTCACAGCAACCTCCACCTCCTGGGTTTAAGCAATTCTCCTGCCTCAGCCTCCCGAGTAGCTGGGATTAGAGGCGTGTGCCACCACATCCGGCTAATTTTCGTATTTTTAAGTGGAGAACGGGTTTTCACCATTTGGCCAGGCTGATCTCAAACTCCTAGCCTCAAGTGATCTGCTAGCCTCAGCCTTTCAGAGTGCTGAGATTATAGACGTGACCCTCCACATCCAGGCAATAGTACACCTTTTTACCTAAAGGACTTGAGCATCCACAAATCTTGGTGTCTACAGAGCATCCTAGAACCAATAACCAGTGGACACGAGGGATGACTGTAATTATTTTTTTTAGGAAGAATTGAAAACGTGGCATATTTTCTAAGCCCTTGCCTGTTGGAATATTTATTTTAGTATCATATTTAATTGATAATTTGTCTGGGTATGGAATTAAAATTTCCAAATCCCTTTTTCTCAAAACATTAAAAATATTCATCTACTGTTTTATAACATTCAATGTTGTATATGAGAAATTATTACCACTGTAATTTTCATGCACTGATATGCATCTCTTTTCTATCTTTAAATATCCAAAAATTTACCAGCATGTATCCGAGACTCTCTCTCTTTCTACGTTATTTCTGCTGGACAAACGTAGGAACTTTCATATGAAAGCTTACGTCTTCCTCTAACACAAAAACTTTATTTTCTGTTTCCTATTTGTTTCTTCCTGTATTTTATTCTTTCTTTTCTTCTGAAACATGTATGAGATAAATAATATATTTTCTGAATATTTTTCCTTTAAAATTTTTTCCTCTAAATTTCTACCTCTTTTCTTTATGTTTCATCAATTTTCTCTGATGTGTGATGTCATCTTTTATATCAAGTTCTAATTTGTAAATTTTTTATTATATTTTAAATTTATAACAACACTTTATTGTTGTCTTATTATTTTTAGTCTGCCAGTTCTGATTCTATGGCTGCAACATGCCATTTTACCTCTAAATATACTAACAGGTTTTTTTTTTTAAAAAGTTTCTACTCTTTTTAGTTTAATATTGTTTAAGTATTTATTCTTGTGTTGCTTTATCTGCTGGTCCTTTCAGGTGCTTTCTTTCGTGAAACTATTTTCCATCAGTGTTCAATAATTCTTGATTATTGTCTGTTCAATGTTATATATAAGGCTACAGATAAATCTGAATTGGTCTACTCTTATTGCTCTTCTTCCACGTTTTAATCTAAATAATTTATACTCAACATTACATCTCAAATAATGTATCCTCCAGGAAACTTTCACAAAGCCCCTAATTAATTTAAGCTCCCTATTTCCATAATCTAATAGCACATCTATCCATCTGTTTTATTTTATTACTAGTGTGTTTCCAGAGAACAAGTACCACGATTTTTTTTTTTATATTTCTGACTCTGAGCACTGTGGTAGGTACATAGTATAAATTTAAAGGATGCCTAGAATAAGTTTAAAATATGCATGAATGATTATCTTTCCCTCAGATTAGGAAGACATTTTCCATTCCAATGCAATCCAGTAAACTCCAAATTTTCAAAAAAAACTTTGCTTCTCTCATATAGCCAAATTACCCAAGTGCTTTCTTTGCATATAAAACCTATTCTACTTATTAATACTATACAGCTTTTCAATGAGTGGTTTAATGTAGGAGAGTTCAGCTTCACAGTTAAATTACATGGTCTTTGAGGGAAGGTACAATGTCTTGGGCATATTTGCATTCATTTGGGGCATTCAGTTCTACTAGATACAAAATTACACTAAGTCATATCAACATAATTTTGGTTTTTTTCTAGGAAATTTGCTTGTGATTGTATTTGTAAGTTACTTTGGATCTAAACTACACAGACTGAAGTTAATTGGAATTGGTTGTCTCCTTATGGGAACTGGAAGTATTTTGACAGCTTTACCACATTTCTTCATGGGATAGTAAGTGTTAAACAGCTCTGAGCCATTTATTATCAGCTACTTGTAAATTAGCAGTAGAATTTCATTTTTATACTTTTAAGTGGGCAGTTACCTTTTGAGAGGAATACCTATAGGTATGCATAGAGAAATGGAGTATATTTTCTATATAATAGTTCATGTATTGCTTTATTCATCATGTATTTCTTTATTTATCATGGCTTTTATAAACGTTTAAATAAGAATAATATATAAGGTATACAGTTTTATATGAAATAAATATCTTATTTACCAATTTTAGTATAACATATGTATTTTATGTTTTTGCCTGTAAGATTTTGATTATCCTCAGTAAGGCTTCACAACTTCACCTGCTGCTGTACGGGTTTTCCCATCAGCATTTCACTGAAGCTGCTCTTTCTAAGGTAACAGTGTAGTTATGATTAGAGTAAGAAGCTCATATGAGAAAACTGAAAATAGCAATAACTTAAATAAGATAGAAGTTTATTTTTTACATTTTTTCAATGTAACTAGTCCAAGGATGATATGATTCTACTTTTCATCATAGTGCTATGCCTTGCATGGCCTTGTCCTCTTCTTACAAATTGTGGCAATGTATTTCCAGGCAACAGGATAGAAGAAGAGAAGAACAAGAACAAAGAGTGCACACAGGCTGAGCTCCAGGAGCATTTTCAGAAGCAAAACACTTTCACTGATTTCACATTTACGGGAAGTCAGTTACGTTTTACACATAGATATGTAGATGTTGGAAAAATATACTTTATTCCAGGCTTCCATATTTCCAGCTAAAAAACCCAACTTCTGTTACTATGGAAGGAGAGAAGAAAGGATACTGAGAGACAATGAGCAGTTTGTTAGAGACACCAATTCCTTAATGCCAAATCCAGCAATCATGCCTTTTGGTCACCATATGAATTCTGTTTTTTTTCCCCCTCTACATTTGGCCCTTATAAGAACTTTCTTCTTAATGGTACTGCTCTAATACTCATCATATTCCACAATCTTGATTCATTCTTCTATTTTTGTGGCTTCTTCATCATGCCCATCTTTTTCCTTTGCTTCTGACACCATATTCTGTGTCCCATAATTCCCTCTAATCTTCTTAATATCTTATTCTTCATGATTTTTATGGAGAATATGCCTTAAATGCAACTACCCCAGCTTCATCTTCCATTGCTCCCCACATTTGAGGACCACATTCTAGGCTTACAGCTCTCTAATGTGCCATAATATGTCATATCTTTGCATCCGTTATTTCTACATACTTGAATACTTTTCTTCCTTTGTCTACCAATTTGAATTCTACCCATCTTCAATATTCATTTAATCTGTCCTTCACATTGTGAAGTTTTCTTTGATCTACCCTCACCTCCAAGAAAAGCTGATCATTTCTGTTTTTTTTTTTTTTTTTTTTGAGACGGAGTCTCACTAGTCGCCCAGGCTGGAGTGCAGTGGTGCGATCTCGGCTCACTGCAAGCCCCGCCTCCCGGGTTCACACCATTCTCCTGCCTCAGCCTCCCGAGTAGCTGGGACTACAGGCGCCTGCCACCACGCCCGGCTAATTTTTTGTATTTTTAGTAGAGACGGGTTTTCACCGTGTTAGCCAGGGTGGTCTGGATCTCCTGACCTCGTGATCTGCCCGCCTCCACCTCCCAAAGTGCTGGGATTACAGGCGTGAGCCACCGCGCCCAGCCCCTGATCATTTCTTTTTTGTGGGTGTGTGACAACCCAGGACCTTGTATATTAAATTTACTATATCTTCGATCATATACATTTATCTTAGAGAGTGTGAAATTTCCAAAGTACAAACACTGTGTGTTTTATTTCTTGATCTTCATGTTTTATTTCTTGTTCTTTGAAGTTGAGCAAAATGCCTGGCACACTATATGTTGTCCTTAGAACTCACAGAGCGGTTAGTATTTTTGAGCATCAGCATCTGTCCCTGATCCAGCTCCATCTCCGTTGTTCTTATTTTTTCCTCATAAAGTTGAAATGAATTAGAAATTTGTTTTTATTGAGTTTTGAAAAGTCAAGCACTTTGTGTGTGTGTGTGTGTGTGTGTGTACATGAAAGAAAATCAGACAGATTGACCATCTTTGACGGTAACTCAAAGGGATAAATAGACATAGTTAACAGATAAAAAAACAACAGGTGAAACCATGATATTTCATATGTTGACCAGATTATAAGCACTCTTAGGATAAAAGCAAGGTGATAACCCACTTTGTTCATGGTGTATTGAAGTATCTTTCTTAGTGGACACTCCCATTTCACCCCCTCTCATCACCTGTTCTGAAATACATACTGGGAAGTTGACAAACAAGATTCTGGTAATTTGGAGAAGACAGCGGTTCAAATAAAGGAGAAAATTTCTCTGTATTTCTGGGAAAACTGAAAATATTCAGTAGATAAGCAAAATGTTCAATTTCATGTTGCTATTATAGTTATAGGTATTCTAAAGAAACCCATATTAATCCATCAGAAAATTCAACATCAAGTTTATCAACCTGTTTAATTAATCAAACCTTATCATTCAATGGAACATCACCTGAGATAGTAGAAAAAGGTAAGAATTAATAGTGACAATAAAACAAATTCTAGATTGATAGATTTAATCACATCTATAAAGTTTGTGATATTCTTTAACAAAATTGATTTAAGAACAAATAGGAAGAACATTTATCCCTTACATACAGACAAAATCATACTGTTAATGTATGCAGTCGATTCTTAAACAACACAGGTTTGAACTGTACCTGTTCACTTATATGCAGCTTTTGTCCAACCAAACAGAAGGAGAAACCCACCACCGATGTGGAGGTCTGACTTCTATAGGCGGTTTCCACAGGGCAAATGAGAGTCTGCATAAATTTGTGTACATATGAGTTGTCCTAGAACAAATCTCCTAGTGTACAAATGGATTATTGTATACCAAGGGCATTTAGAAGTAGATAAGAAAAAAGAACAAATTTAGTAGGAAATTTGCAAAGAACATACACATTTAAAATAAAAAAGCAGAAAGTGGTAGAAATATGTGAATAATATAACTTTCTCTTTATAAAGATGCAAAACGTTATAGCATTTGAAGACTTTGTAACTATTATAAACACAATAAGTATAATTTTAAACCCAAAATTTAATAAAAATAAATGAAGTGGAGGAAAAAAATGATTTCAAGTTTTCTGTATTGCTGGGAGAGTATAAATTTGAAAGTCTTTCTGGAGATTAATTTTCAATACATATTAAAGAACAAAAATATACTTGCCTACTTTCTTGATTAATCTTAAGGAAATCATCAGTAATGTTCACAAGGACATTTCATAATCACAGCCATGACATCCATGTTTAACAGAATAAAAGAAAATATTTTGTAACAACAAAAGAAGAGATTGTTTAACCAAATTAGGAAACTATTATTCAACACACTACTATGCAGTAATTAAAATTTTAATATAGAAGAACTCTTGACAACATGGGGAAATTGTGACAATGTAGTGATAATTGTATATGCACCTTAAAAATAACCTGGATTTTTAAATATGTAATGTACATAATGAATATTATGCATATTTTGTGCACTAAAAGTGCAGAAGATCTAGAATAACATTTGCAATGATCTTCTGTGTGTAGTGTAATTATAGAAAATTTTTACTTGTTTTCTTTGTGCCCTTCCTTATTTTCAAACTTTGTAAAGTGAATATGAATCACTTGTAATTAGGAAAGAAACAAACAAAAAATGGAAAAATGAAGGATTTAAAGTAGTTAAATTTCTAATAGGAATGTTAAAATTAATGTTTAAAGTAAAACACTCTCTTGTCTCGATAGATTGTGTAAAGGAATCTGGGTCACACATGTGGATCTATGTCTTCATGGGGAATATGCTTCGTGGCATAGGGGAAACCCCCATAGTACCATTGGGGATTTCATACATTGATGATTTTGCAAAAGAAGGACATTCTTCCTTGTATTTAGGTAACGTACAGAATATATTAAATTTCATGATTACATTCCCTGGATCTACCCTTGAAATAATAATGTCATTATTTTTTTCTTTTACCTATTAGAAAAATATTAGCAGAAGTGTATTGTGTAATATTACTTTTAAAAGCATGTTAAATGAAAACCAAGTATTTGTGACATCTGATTAAACTGTTTTGTAATACTTACAGGTAGTTTGAATGCAATAGGAATGATTGGTCCAGTCATTGGCTTTGCACTGGGGTCTCTGTTTGCTAAAATGTACGTGGATATTGGATATGTAGATCTGAGTAAGTACAATTAGAACAAGGTACCATGATAGTGTCTTTTAAGTGCAGGACACCATTCTTCCAAAGAATTAAATTCAGTCTTTCAATAGTTCTTTGTTTACTATTTTTCAAGAGTTACAAGTAGGAAATAAATCCATTAATAATCAGAATAAAAAAGAAATTTAGCTCCTATTTATACTTTGCTTTTACAACTAAGTATAAAAAGAGATTTTTAACAAATTTATTTTAGATTACTTGATCCAAAATAACCAAACTTGAAATGTCCCTTTCCCAAAACTGACTGGCCCAGTCAAGTAAATTTTATTTTTCAGTTGATGGTGACTTGGATGTTGATGTGTAGAACTCAGATGTTGATGTTTGCTTTGCGAAAGCCTCCTTGTGGCTGCTGCATTGACTTACGGCAGGGGTGGGTTAAGAGAGGCCACAGTGCACTTTGGTTGTGGTCATTTTTCCTGGTTCTCACTGAGGGCTTGGCCTATGGGAACATTTAATGAGTGCTTATAGAACAAATGAATGAAGGAGAGGATGCATAAATAAAATTTATAACTTTTGTCTTTACTCTCAGAGCATGCTTTATTTCTCCTCTCGTAGAAGAATAAGAATCAATGTTGTAATATCTGCCTCGACTTCAGGCCCTCCTTCCTACAGATATACCTTCACCATATCCATATTTATCTTTTTTTAACCCATACTTATGAAAAAGTATTTATCTTTAGCTAATATTAGTAGATCCAACTGGGGTTTAGATTTCCTCTTTCTGCCTCTCCTCCATCTGCACCCTCTCTTTTCCTCAGCAAACACACTGAAGTCTCTCCCATCTATGTACACATACACATTTTTATATCCCCAAACAACTTTCCAATTGATTAACTGTTTCTCAATTTATCTTCAAAGCCAAGTACCTAGAAAAACATCATCTAACATAAGTGTCTCACCTTCTCACCTCCCATTTACTCCTCATCCACTATAATCTGCTTTACCACTAATAAAACACAATCAACTTCTATGTAATTTACTAATTGTAATAGATATTTTTCTATAATTTATTTTAATGGATATTTCTACTACTTGTTCCATTTTTTTCTTCTTAGATTTTTTTTTAAATAAGTACCTAAAACTCAACCTGTCAAAAGCTGGTCTCATCGTCTGATTTCCAAACCCACTTTGTTTCCTGTATTCCCTCTCTTGATGAATATCTGTACCTTAATTCAATGACTGACTGAATTACTATGCCCTGTAATCTCACACTTCCCTTTATTTAAAATTGGAAAAACTTTTCTCTCTTTTTTATTTTTATGGTTCTCAAAGTCTCTTTCAACATGTGACTTTTCTCATGTAACCCTTACTTCATCATTTCCATTGGTCTCAAATTCGGTGCTCCTATTAATCATCAAGAGCATGCCTTTATTGTAGCCCTTCTCACAACAATCTATAAATATTTGCATACTTACCCACCATCTCTTTGAGAACATGACAGAATCGTGTCTGTGTTAGCGTATAATAACTCATCAGGGTTTGTGAATAAACAAATATGATTTTCTATCTCTTGAGGACTTAAATAGATCACTCCAAAGAGACCAAAGGATTCATTCCAAGATGGAATAGCCATTATTGTAGGCCAAGAAATCATAAAGTGTTTTCTATTATAAAACTAAAGCAAGTACCTGATGATATGTTTTATATCTTCCATGTTAGACATGTGGCTTAGTGTAGCTACACATTATGTACATCATTTTTACTCATTTGCTCTACTTTAATCATTGCTTTTAACACTGAGTACAAAGTAAGTGTTGAAGGTCTTTAGGATAGTAGTTTTGTAGCCTCTCTATTCAGAAATAAGCACACCATTTTAGAATTCATGGTGATTCAACTTCTACCCCTGACTCTTCAGACCTTATCACATCTTCTCTTATTCTGTGAGAAGCATGAAGTGAACTTATGATAAAGTATACTTTGGTAAATTTTAATTCCTACAGGATCCAAAGACATAAATGAGTAAAGAGTATCAAGGGCAGGAAATTAGGGTATGATGGTTAGAATGGGGACAGTTGTTGCTGGTGCACTACTCTCCCCATACACACCAAAACTCATGTGCTCCCCAGCTCTGGTCTATACTTTTCATACAGAATTTTGGCACCGGCATTAATAAGGCTTTCTGATTGGTTTTCCAGAGAATCCAGGAACCAAGATTTTAATGTAGAATTTTCCAATTTTTAAGATTGTGTGTGAGCCACGGGAAGCACTAGCAGGACATATCTAGCTTGGTTATGACCTTTAGTTCCTATATATAGACCAGTGAAAGAACCAAAAACAGTCATCAAAATTACATTTCTGACAGGTGATAAATAAACACTTAGCATGGATAATGGAGTTACTGATTTAACTAGTCATTTCCTGAAGTCTGCCTGAGTTGTTGATTATGAAACAATATGATCACATAAATCAATTTTAAAACCAGATCAGTCCATACTAGCAAATAATATATTTCTAAATAGTTTTAAATCAATTCAATATTTTTTCATGTCAATGATTTTTCTTATAGATCAGAGTAATGGCATCAGTTAAGTTTGCTACAAACTTCTATGGTGTGTGTTTCCGTGTGTGTACGCTTTCTTAATCTTTATTATTTTTATTTTACTGAGATAAGAACCATTAAAATGGACTCTACCTCCCAAAAATACAATTGAACCTTGAACAGCACAGATTTGAACTGTGCAGGTCCACTTATACATAGTTTTTTTGATAAATGTATTGGAAACATTTTTCGAGATTTGTGATGACATGAAAAACCTTGCAGATAAACTAGGCAGCTTACAAATACAGAAAAAGTTAAGAGAAAATTAGTTATACTGTGAATACATAAAATATATGTAAATATTATTTTATAATTTACTACAATAAAATATGCACAAATCTATTATTAAAAGTTAAAATTTGTTAAACTTTACACAGAGAAACTCTTATAGACCTTACATGATGCCATTCCCAGTCACAGTATTAAATCATAACTGCATAAAATTAACTGTAGTGCCTACTTCACTGCTGTAAAAATTCTGTAACCATCTCCTGTTGTTATTGCAGTAAGCTCAAGTGTTGAGAGTATTTATTTAAAATGCCATGTGTCATTCATCATCTCCATATGAGTAGTTTTCATCACTCTCCAGTAAGTGATGAATCACAGTAAAAAGTGAACCCTTGTGTTTTCTGCGTATTTTTCATCCTGTTTAGTGCTGTAACATCAACCTTAAGTAACACTGTGTGAGCCATATGAAGTACCACTAGTGATGCTGGAAGTGCTCCCAGAAGCAAAGAAAAGTCATGACATTATAAGAAAAAGTTGAATTGTTTAATATGTACTGTAGAATGAGCTCTGCAGCTGGCCACTGTTTCAATATAAATGTATCCAGTACAAGGACCATTGTAAAACAAAAACAAAAACCCACACACAGAAAAATGGATCAACATGAAGCCTCACTGCAGCTACAACATTGAGCACATAAACCTGTCCTTTTAGTGCAATAGCTTTTTATATCATATTGAAAATTCAACTTTTATGTAGATGCAAGATTGCTATCAGAAAGGCATACCTGTAGACTCGAAACATGATTCAAGAAAAAGTGAAGTCATTATATGACAACTTAAAGCAAAAGGAAAGTGAATGATGTAAAGCTGGAGAACTTCATGCCACTAATGGATAATTTGAAAATTTTCTAAAGAGGTTTGCCTCAAAAAAGTGTCAATATAACAGGAGAAGCAGCTTCTGCCACTTAGGAGATAACAGAAAAGTTCTAAATGGCATAAAGAAAGTCATTGAGGAGAAAGGACATCTACCTGAGCAGGTTTTTAATCTGATGAAAGTGCCCTATTCTGGAAAAAAAATACCACAAAGTACACTTATTAATAAGGAAGATAAGTGAGTACCAGTATTTAAGGCAGGAAGGGATAGGCTAACTAACTCTGATGTTCCGTGCAAATGCAGTGGGGTTTATGATCGGAACTGTTCTTACCTATACAACTGCTAATCCCTAAGCCTTGAAGGGGAAATAATAAAAAACAGTTGTTAGTCTTTTGGTTGTATGACAAGAAGGCCTGAACAATAACTTTTTTTCTGAAAAGTTATGACAGTTTCCTTCCATGCTTTGTTCTTGAAGACAGGAAGTACCTTGGCAGGAAGGGTTTACCTTTTAAAGTCCTTTTGATAATTGGCAATGCTCTTGGTCATCCAGAACCTCATGAGTTGAATACTGAAGATGCTGAAGTGGTCTGCTTTACCCCAAACTCAGTGTCTCTAATTCACCCTCTAGATGTGGGGTCCTAAGGACATTTAAGGCTCATTATACATGTTACCCTATAGAAAGGATTGTAAATACTGTGGAAGAGAACCCCAATAGAGAGAACATTATAAAAGTCTGAAAAGATTACACCGTTGAAGTCGCCATCATTGTTATGTAAAAAGCCACAAAAGCCTTCAAACAGGAAACAAATTTCTACTGGAGAAAACTGTCCAAATGTTGTGCATAGCTTCATGGAATTCATAACCATTCAAGAAAATTATGAAGAGATTGTGGATATGGCCAAAAAAAAAAGGTGTGGAGTGAAGAATTTCAAGACTTGGATCTTGGAGACATTGAAGAGGTAACAGGCACATCAGAGGAATTAACAGAAGACAACTTGATGGAGATAAGTGCTTCTGAACCAATGTCAGATGATAAGGAAGAAGACATAGAAGAAGCAGTGACAGAAACAAATTGACATCAGACAGTCTGGCAGAAGTGTTCTGATTATTCAAGACTGTTTTGATGTATTTTACAACATGGAAGCTTCTGTAATGTGGGCACTGAAATGAAAGCAAACAGTGGAAGAAGGATTGGTATCATATAGAAACATTTTCAGAGAAATGATAAAGCAACAAAGTCAAATAGAAATTATAATGTATTTCTGTAAAGCCACACTGTGTGTACCTGTCTTTCCTGTAGAAATTATGATGTGTTTCTGTAAAGCCACACTGTGTGTACCTGCCTTTCGTGTCTTTCTTTTTACCTCCTCCACTGCCTCTGCCTCTACTACCCTAGAGAAAGCAAGAACAATGCCTCCCCTTCCTCCTCCTCTACCTATTCAATGTGAAGAGATGAGGATGAAAAGCGTTATGATGACCCACTTCCACTTAATGAATAGTAAACACATTTCCTTGTGATTTTCTAAATGTCATTTTCTCCTGCTTATTTTATAGAAAGAATACAGTTTATAATACATACAGCATGCAAAATATATGTTGACTGTTTATGCTATTGGTAAGAATTCTGGCCAACTATTAGTGCTAAAAAAGCACTTGATAAAATTCAACATCCCTTCATAATAAAAGCCCTCAAAAATCTGGGGATAGAAGGAACATACCTACCCAAATATATCTACAGATTCAAGTTAAGTTTTTGGGGAACCCCAACTGTGTGGGGGGTCAGCCACCCTAAATCCCATGTTATTCAAAGGTCAACTGTACAATACAGTATTATTAACTACAGGCACAGTGTTGTACAGCAGATCTCTAGAGCTTACTCATCTTGTATAAATGAAACTTTTTATACCCATTGACTGGGAACTCCCTATTTCCCCTTTCCCACAACCACTGGAAATCACCATTCTACTTTCTGCTTTCATGAGTTTGACTCTTGTATGCCTCACATAAATGTAATCACTCAGTTGTAGGGACCAGCCCCACAGAGTCGGTGGGTCTCTCACTGTGTGTGGAGACGAGAGAGTGTAGAAATAAAGACACAAGACAGAGATAAAAGAAAAGACAGCTGGGCCTGGGGGACCACTACCACCAATGCGCGGAGATTGGTAATGGCCCCGAATGTCTGGCTGTGCTGTTATTTATTGGATACAAAGCAAAAGGGGCAGGGTAAAGAGTGTGAGTCATCTCCAATGGTAGGTAAGGTCATGTGGGTCACATGTCCACTAGACAGGGGGCCCTTCCCTGCCTGGCAGCCGAGGCAGAGAGAGAGAGGAGACAAAGAGAAAGACAACTTACACCATTATTTCTGCATATCAGAGACTTTTAGTACCTTCACTAATTTACTACTGCTATCTAGAAGGCAGAGCCAGGTGTACAGGATGGAACATGAAGGCGGACTAGGAGCGTGACCACTGAAGCACAGCATCACAGGGAGACGGTTAGGCCTCCGGATAACTGCGGGCAAGCCTGACTAATATCAGGCCCTCCACAAGAGGTGGAGGAGCGGAGTCTTTTCTCAACTCCCCCGGGGAAAGGGTGACTCCCTTTCCCGGTCTGCTAAGTAGCGGGTGTTGTTCCTTGACACTTTTCGCTACTGCTAGACCGTGGTCCGCCTGGCAATGGGCGTCTTCCCAGACGCTGGCGTCACCGCTAGACCAAGGAGCCCTTCTGGTGGCCCTGTGTGGGCATAACAGAAGGCTCGCACTCTTGTCTTTTGGTCACTTCTCACTGTGTCCCCTCAGCTCCTATCTCTGTATGGCCTGGCTTTTCCTAGGTTATGATTATAGAGCGAGGATTATTATAATATTGGAATAAAGAGTAATTGCTACAAACTAATGATTAATGATATTCATATATAATCATATCTAAGATCTATATCTGGTATAACTATTCTTGTTTTATATTTTATTATACTGGAACAGCTCGTGTCCTTGGTCTCTTGCCTCGGCGCCTGGGTGGCTTGCTGCCCACACTCAGTATTTGTTCTTCTCTGACTGGCTTATTTCACTTAGCACAATGTTGGCAAAGTTCAACAATGTTATCACATATTGCAGGATGTCCTTTCTGTTTAAGGGTGAATAGTATTTCATTATATGTATATATCACATTTTCTTTGTTTATTCATCTCTCTGTAGATATTAGGTTGTTTTCACATTTAGACTGTTGTGAAGAGTGCTGCAATGAACATGCAAATGGAAATATCTCTGTGAGATCCTGATTTCGATTATTTTGGATATACACCTAGAAGTGAGATTGCTCCATCATATGGTAGTTCTATATTTAATTTTTTGAGGAAACTTCATACTATTCTTTTATACCAGGTGCACGATTTTGCATTCTACCAACAGTGTATAAGTGTTCAAATATCTCCACATCTATGCCAACACTTTTCTCATTCTTTATTTTTGATAATAGCCATCCTAATGAGTGTATGGTGATACGTAATTGTGCTTTTGATTTGCATTATTATCATAATAAGTGATGTTGGATATCTTTTCATATACCTGTTGTTCATTTCTATACCTTCTTTGGAGAAATTTCTATTCAGGTCTTTCACCTATTTTTAAATCAAGCAATTTATATTTTTTTGCTATGGAGTTGTAGGAATTTTTTGTACACTTTAGAAATTAACACCTTATCACATATATGCTTTATGAATATTTTCTCTTATTCTGTATGTTGCCTTTTCACTCTGTTGATTATTTCTTTTGCTGGGTAGAAGCTTTTTAGTTTGACCAGTTCCATTTGTCTAATTTTGCTTTTATTGCCTGTGCTTTTGGTGGTACGTCCATGAAATTATTGTCAAGACAAATGTAATGAAATTCTTTCTCTAAGTTTTATTCTAAGAATTTTATAGTTTCTAGTTTTAAATTTTAGTCTTCAACATAGTCTGAGTTTATTTTTTCAGTATATATAAGATAAGGGTGTAACATCATTTTCTTGTATGTGAATATCCAGTTTTCTCAATACCATTTATCAGAGAAACAGTTATTTCACTATCGTGGTCCCTTGTCAAAGATCAGATGACTGTATACACACAGATTTCTCTGGGCTCTGTATTCCATTCTATTGGTCTACATATCTATCTTTATGCCAGTACTGTAATGTATTAATTACTTTAGCTTTGACATATATTTGTAATCAGGAAGTGTGAACCATCACCTTTGTTCTTTCTCAAGGTTGCTTTGGCTATTTGAGGTCATTTGTTGGTTTCATATGAATTTGAATCTGTGGATATATTTGGGTAGGTATGTTCCTTCTATTCCCAGATTTTTGAGGGCTTTTATTATGAAGGGATGTTGAATTTTACCAAGCGCTTTTTTAGCATCATTTGAAATGATCATATGATTTTTACCTTTCATTCTGTTTATATAATGTATCAGATTTATTGATTTGCATGTGTTGAACTAACTTTGGATCCCAGGATAAATCCCACTTGGTCATGATGAAGGATCATTCTAATGTATTGTTGAATTTGGTTTGTCACTATTTTGTTGAGGATATTTGCATCAATATTCATCAGAGAAATTGGCCTGTAGTTTTTTTGATGTGTGTTTCTTTGATTTTGGTGTCAGGGTAATATTGGCCTCACAGAATGAGTTTGGAAATATTCCCTGCTCCTCCATTTTTTGGAATGGTTTGAATAGTATTGGCATTAATTATTTCAGTCTCTTTGTTAAATTATCTGATAGTTTCTGAATTCCTTCTCTGTGTTATCTTGAATTTCTCTGAGTTTCTTCAGAATAGCTATGTTGAATTCTCTGTTTGAAAGATTACATATGTCTGTTTCACCAGGATTGTTCCCTGGTGCCTTATTTAATTTGTTTGGTGAGGTCATGTTTTCCTGTCTCATCTTAGTGCTTATGTTATTCATCAGTGTCTGGGCATTGATGACTTAGGTATTTATTGTAGTCTTTGTTGTCTGGGTTTGTTTTTGCCCATCCTTCTTTACTAGGCTTTTTAGGTATATGAAGGGACTTTGGCCACAACCTCAATAATACTGTGGTTTTTACAGTCTTAGAGAGGTACTGCCTTGGTGGCCTTGGAAAGTATATGGAAGAATTCTCTGGATTATTAGGCAGAGACTCTTGTTCTCTTCCCCTGCTTTCTCCAAAGCAAATATAGTCTTGGTCTTTCTGTGCTGAGCTGCCAGGAACTGGGGGTTCACTGATGCAAGCAAGCATCCTTGTGGCCCCCCAACCACTGAGACTGTCCTGGGTAAGACCTGAAGCCAGCACAACACTGGGTCTTGCCCAAGGCCCTCTTTAACTACTGTCGGGCTACCATCTATGTTAACTCAAGTTCAAGGGCTCTACAATCAGTAGTTGGCCAAGCCAGCCAGGTTTGTATCCTTCCCTTCAATTCAGTGAGTTCCTCTAGGCCTCAGGCTGGCCTACAGATGCTGTCTGAGAGCCAAGGATTGGAGCAAAAAACCTTAGCAATTTACCTGTAATAGATACTCTATTTTACTGTGGCTATGCTGGCACCCAAACCACAGCACAAAGTTCTTCTTGCTCGTCTCTCCCCTTGCCACAGGCAGAGGAGCCTCTCCCTGTGTCCACCACCACCACAGGCCCAAGGAAGATTCTGCCAGGCCACCACCCATGTTCAATTAAAGCTCTAGGGCTCTTCAGTCAGTGTATTATGAATGCTGCCAGGTCTCAGAGACTCATCCTTCAGGGCAGTGGGTCTCTTAGTCCAGGACTAGGCTATTGGACAGCATTTCTAGACTTGCCTCTGGCCCAGGGCAGGTCTAGAAATGCTTTCTAAGAGCTTAGTCCTGGACTCAGGGACCCCAAAAGCCTTCTTGTTGCTCTGTTCTACTGTAGCTGAGCTGCTACCTAAGGTGCAAGACAAAGTCGCCTTTATTCTTCCACCACTTCTCTTAAACAGAAGGAGTCTTTCACCGTAACCACCACGGCTGGGATTGTGCTTGGTCACACCTGAAGTCAGCAAATCTCAGAGCCCAGGGCCCGCAGTGCATTACTTTGGTACCACTGCTGGTTATTTAGGGCCTGAGGGCTCTTTAGTCAACTGATGATAAATGCTGCCAGGAGTGGGTCCTTCCCTTCAAGGCAGTGGATTCCTTTTTGGCCCAGGTTGTGCCTAGAAATGTTGTCCATGAGTTAGGGCCTCAAAACTCTGCCTGGTGCCCTATTTTACTGTGGCTGAGCTGGTATTAGAAAAAATATTTTGCAATCTATGCCTTAGAAAAAAAAGAATCACCTCTCCAACTCTTCATGGACTGGCCTTATTGTAGGAAAAAACCTTCATCAATCAGCCCAGCCATATCTTCTTGGGCCTCTCAAATTTTCATGGTCGTCCAAACATCTTTGTCTTAGGATCCCCCAGGCATCTAGAGTATGCAGGGTCTTATCAGCACCTTTACACATTTGAGACAGAAGACAGTCCTTAGTCAACTCTTAGGAAAGTTTGAATATTTGGCATGCTGTCCAACTCTTTCCCTTCCCATGGAGAATTTGGAAGCTGAGATTTCTTACCTCATCACTCTGCTTAAATCTAGGGGCAGGAAGAACTTGGCAAGTGCCCATGTGCTAGTTTAAATCATCATTTTTGTGTTCTTTATAGCACCCAGGGGCCAAGTGTATGCCTAACCTAAAGACAAGGAAGACAAAATACCTTTCCTTGATAGAACTCAGAAAAGATGAAATGTTATATATGTGGTCCAAATCTTTGTTTCCCCATGGAGGAGCTAAGAGCTGAGATGTTGTTGTTGTTTTTGTTTTTGTTTGTTTTTGCCTGCTCACTCTGCACTAACCTAGGGGGCAGGATCTGTGATAAATGTCCACATACTGGCTCATCTTTATTCTCTATAGTTCCCAGGTGTCTGGCATATGCTGGGTCCTGTCAGTACTTCGAGACAGATGAGATAGAAGCTAATCTATTGGGTAGCACTTGGAAAGGTTGAAATGTTGAATGTGCAGTCCAGCCCTTTCTCTCCCCAAGGATAACTGGGAGCATTTTAAAAAAAATTTATTTTACTTTAAGTTCCAGGATACATGTGCAGAATGTACAGGTTTGTTACATAGGTAAACATGTGCAATGGTGGTTTGCTGCACCTATCAACCCATCACCTAGGTATTAAGTCCCACATGCATTAGCTATTTGTCCTGATGCTCTCCCTCCTTCTGCCCCCATGACAGGCCCCAGTGTGTATTGTTCCCCGCTTTGTGTTTATGTCTTCTCAGTGTTCGGCTCCTACTTGTGAGAACATGCAGTGGTTGATTTTCTGTTCCTGTGTTAGTTTGCTGAGGATAATAGCTTTCAGCTTCATACATGTCCCTGCAAAGGACATTATCTCCTTCCTTTTTATGGCTGCATAGTATTTCATGGTGTATATGTACCACATTTTCTTTATACAGTCTATCATTGATGGGTATTTGGGTTGGTTCCATGATTTTGCTATTGTGAATAATGCTGCAATAAACATACATGTGCATGTATCTTTATAATAGAATGATTTATATTCCTTTGGGTATATACCCAGTAAAGGGATTGCTGGATCAAATGGCATTTCTCGTTCTAGATCCTTGAGGAATTGCCACATTTTTTGTTTTTTTCTTTTTCTCTCACACATTCGCTCTGTGTTAAGCCAGAGGGAAGAGCTGTGTCAAGTGTTCACATGCCAGTTTAAACTGCTAGTTTTTCCCAATTGTATGGTATAATACTGAGGAGGAGAATGGCAAGAGGATGTCTCCAATTATCTTACTGGTTTTTATATATCTGGTTTTGTACTTTCCTGATGTATAGCAATCTCTCAGTTAGCTTCTGTATTTCTCACAAATGAAATTGTTCTGAATATTACTGTTGAATCAGTATGTTCATGGAGAAAAAGGTATCTGTGCTTCCTATTCTGGTATCTTGCTGATATCTCATGGATGCATTCCTATTACTTAAACTGTATATTTTCTACCTACTAAAATAACTCATTGACATTTGAGATATAGCATTTACACATTACTCTTATACATACTTTAAGGGAAATATAGTTGAAATAAAATGGTTACATGATTTCTCACATTTAGAGTCCAATATTTCTGGGTTACTCTTAAACTCAGATTTTCATTTTGCATAGTTTTTCATCCTCTGTGCTGTCTGGAGAGTTGCAAATGCAGGTTCCTGGGTAGTTAGGGTGCTGTGGATGGAAGCTCCTTTATTGTCTCTAAGTATTTTTTGCCAGCTGCTTAAATTTTATTTCTGATGCTTTCTTGACCTCATTAGATGATTCCAACATTTTCAGACAACAGTGAGGATTCATATTTCTTCCATGAATAGTTATTAAATGGTCTGAGGAGTTAAATGTCCAATGATGACAGCTGTCCAGTCATGAAATCTGAAAAGCCACCAAGTGCACACAAGATCAGGCAATGCGAACAGTGTCATGACTGACTCCTGGACAATAGCAATTGCAAGATGTCATCAACCTAGTTTCAGAGATAACAAAATATGAAAAGAAGAAAATAGTGTTTTAGAATTGAAAGTAAACATTTGGTTTACTTTCTTCGTCTATGGAGGACTGCAATCATTATCATTATTTCCCAGAACCTACTGTATTTCAAAACGATTTTTGACTGGCTTCTTTTAACTGTTTGTCCTAGGCACTATCAGAGTAACTCCTAAGGACTCTCGTTGGGTTGGAGCTTGGTGGCTTGGTTTCCTTGTGTCTGGAGTATTTTCCATTATTTCTTCCATACCATTTTTTTTCTTGCCGCAAAATCCAAATAAACCACAAAAAGAAAGAAAAAATTCACTATCATTGCATGTGCTGAAAACAAATGATGATAGAAATCAAACAGCTAATTTGACCAATGAAGGAAAAAATGTTACAAAAAATGTGACTGGTAAGTATTTAACATTCATTGTCAACTTGGAATTGTTAATCTCAATGAAACGGAGAAGTGAGTAAAAAAAAATAAAGCATACTCAAATCATCTAGAGTTAGCTTTCTTCTCTGCTAAATTTAGCTGAATTATTTTTTCTAAAACTTCTATTAAAATTAACAAATATATCTTGAGTACATAAAAAGGGGAAGAGGATTAGGTTTCTGCTCTTTAGAAGAGAGAAACCAATCAAAGGCTACAAACATCTGTTGCTTATAAGCCAAAGAGTATATATTCATTTTAATATAATATAGTATAAACTGTGAGGGTTTAAAGGATTATAATTTTTCATTCATTTATTTATTTAACAAATGATACCAGCCATCATACTATTCCCTGGCAATAGAACATTGCCTTTATTTTTTGAGAACCTAGTGGATTATATTAAGTATATAGATCACTGTAATAAAGTATCTTAAGTACTATGGTAGGTTATATTTAACTATTCTCAGGTGTAGAGATGAAATAAGGGGAAGGAAGTCAGGAGAGGAGTCTGTCTAGGTAATTAGAGTAAGATTATTTTTCTTGGTAATTAAAATTACATCTTATTAAATTAATTTTTATATATGAATTAAAATTATATATATATACATATATAATCTTACCTAAGTATTCAAAAATGAAGTGAAAAGCAACATCAGTGATTAAGATATTTGGAGTCAATAATGTGAATTAGGATTCTTTACCACTTGATAGTGGTGCCTCTTTCGAATATAAGCCATATGGGCTAATGGAGTACCATTGAGAAGCAGTAATCAAGAGAATGATCTGGCAGCTGTCAGAGCAAGATATATCAAATGGTAAGGTATTGACAGCAGTTTTCAGATTAGGGAGAAATGGTGAAGTAGTAAAACCTGAAGCAGTGCAACCAACACTTAAACCCTTGGCACTTTTTAATGTTTTCATTGAAGTAAACTTAAAAACTTTCCAAAGTAACCCATGTTCTTTCTCTCATCAGTTCCTTCACTTACCTTTTTTGTTGTTGTTGTTATTTTCTCCTCTCCACCACACTAACCCAAGAGCAATGGGATGGATGCTGGAGACTTGTATATTCACTCGTGAGAGTGGATTGCTCAATTTCAGCTGCGTTTGTAGCTTGAAATTGTCCATGGTAGGAGAATTTACCATCATGTATTACCATGGAAATTGAAAAATATCACAAATCAAGTTTGTTTCCCAGTGAATCTGTTATTAAACATTTACTAGCACATCATTGATAAGTTTTTGTAGTTTAACATGCATACTAAAAACAGCGTATCAAGGATTTTTTATTTTGTCTATGCTATGTTTCTACTTTAATCAAATCCATAACAATTGATGAATTTTTTTTTTTGAGACAGTCTCGCTCTGTCACCCAGGCTGGAGTGCAGTGGTGCAATCTTGACTCACTGCAACCTCCACCTCCCAGGTTCAAGCAATTCTCCTGCCTCACCCTCCCGAGTAGCTGGGACTACAGGCACACACTGCCATGCCCGGCTAATTGTTTGTATTTTTGTAGAGACGGGGTTTCACCGTGTTGGCCAGGCTGGTCTGGAACTCCTGAGCTGAGACAATCCACCTGCCTTGGCCTCCCAAAGTGCTGGGATTACAGGCGTGAGCCACCATGCCCAGCCAATTAATGGATTTTCTAAACCTATAAGGACCAGGGTTGACTGTGAGCCCAAAAAGAATAAAGAAGATAATAAGGTGCAAAAAAAGGGGCAACTGTAAACATTTTCTATATTATGAACTGTTTTTTTAAGGGTAGTGACGTGAATAGTAAAGCGAATTTTAATTAGGTGCTCATTAGGAATGGTTAAAATACTAAGTACCTATAGTCAGAAAAAAAATTAGATTTATCCCATATATTCTTGAGTAGAACTAAGACTAATTGATTAGAAAGCGAAGAAAATTCCAGTTCATTACAAAGACAACATGTAAACAATGAGAACTGTTCAAAAGTTGAGCAAATTGCTCTCAAGTAGAGTAATGTCACTTGAATTGTTTATTGATCCATTTTTTAATGGATCAACATTGTAGTGAGTTATGATTGTATAGAAGTTCAGTTTAGATGACATCTGAGTTCCTATTTACCTCAAAAATTTAACAATTTGGTTAATTCACATGTTCCATTTATTTTGAGCAAAGGTCGCGACTCTCTTAGAAAGCCTCACAAATCATTTGTAACTTTAAGTCTTATATAACTTATATTTACAAAATGCAGATATTAATATATATTTTATTATTGAAATATGTTATTTTTATAACTCTATAGGTTTTTTCCAGTCTTTGAAAAGCATCCTTACCAATCCCCTGTATGTTATATTTCTGCTTTTGACATTGTTACAAGTAAGCAGCTTTATTGGTTCTTTTACTTACGTCTTTAAATATATGGAGCAACAGTATGGTCAGTCTGCATCTCATGCTAACTTTTTGTTGGGTAAGACATATTTTTTTACCTGTTTGCTTGATAAATGAAACACTGCTGAGTACTTGTGTTCCAAGTCACATTTTATTATGAAGGTGATTTTATATTTTACTAAATGTAATCTTATTATGTCTCAAACTTTACAAAATTTCTCCATCTTGTGATATCATCGTTGTTCTGCATTTGAAGTTGCATCTCATGTTAGGTGAATTTAATTCTATAGGTGAAATTCACCTAATTCTATAGGTGAAATTCTAAAGAAAAAAAATTGCTTGTGAATAAAACATTTAGACGTGGTATCTGCATAATTGGATCTTACAATATAGTACTGAGATCCTGAGACAAACCCTTTTATAATATAACCATTATAATCCTATAATTCATGGACTGAAATAAGGCCTCAGCTACTTACAAAAGACATAATATTAATATTTTCAGAAGGAGAATCAATTTAAATACATTACAAAATATGCATGATTCAAAACAAATGTCATATTTTAGAGAGGTTTATTTTGCTACAATACCTATTTTCAAAGTCATATTGAGACCTTCTCATTAAGGAAAGGTTATCTTATATCCCTTTTCCCACAACTCCAGTATTGTAGAAACCTTGTAGAAATTTGATAAGTATTTGATGAGTTAAACAGTGTATCAAATAGTATGTATCTAGGTCATATGTACATAGGAAAGTAATAATTAGAAAATGAATGTACTGAAGCATTGGAACAGGCTTCTGGATGATCTCCCTGTTGAACTGACAGATTTAAACTTAAAAGATTCAGTTTTGACTCCCAATAACCTGGCTTGAATTTTTTGTTAGAGGAATCTTCACCTTTAATAACACTTACGGGACTGTGAAATGGAAAAAATGTAACAGGGATCAGTCATTTTTAATCCTGTATGTAGACATTTTTATCATATCATGGTAGATATGTCTTTTATGAATAATAAAGAGATATTAATTCAAGAATTTAATTCTAAAGCCTTGGGCAAAATTGGAGTGAGTTATTGAGGACTGAAACTCTGTTTTGAGAAATGTATAAAGGATTTTTTAGATGATAGGATAGAAATCTCAGAGAAAGAAAGATTTTGTTTTTGTTGTTGATTGCCAGAAAAAAAGAAAGCTCCTCATAGAAATAACCTTTTTAGACACATAAATATTCTTAGCCACTGCCTTTTTCTTGTGAGGAAGCCAAGCCCTCATAATTGGCCAAAATAAATTATTTTTGTCTCTCATGTGGGTATACTTGTCCCTTACCTCCACCCTAGTGTGCCACCCTTCTTTTTTTTTTTTTTGAGATGGAGTCTCGCTCTGTTGCCCAGGCTGGAGTGCAGTGGCGCGATCTCGGCTCACTGCAAGCTCCGCCTCCCAGGTTCACCACCCTTCTCTTAAAAGAAATAAGAATGGGTGAATTTGGTTGATATACACTGTGTTTTATATATAAAGACATATCAGAAAAACCATATTCGTATAGTTATAGCTTTTTTCTCTTATTTCTAGGAATCATAGCCATTCCTACGGTTGCAACTGGAATGTTTTTAGGAGGATTTATCATTAAAAAATTCAAATTGCCTTTAGTTGGAATTGCCAAATTTTCATTTCTTACTTCGATGATATCCTTCTTGTTTCAACTTCTATATTTCCCTCTAATCTGTGAAAGCAAATCAGTTGCCGGCCTAACCTCGACCTATGATGGGTTTGTATATATTGCTATATAAATTGTGTAATATGTTAACCATCAAATTAAAAGATTATGTGCAAGTAAAATAAGGTAGAAAACAATTGTAATTAAACTTTATTTTAATTGAGAGAAATTTCAATTTTCAAATTCTTAAAATGTCCATTTCCTAAGACAATAAAAATTTGTTTTATTCCTTAAGGAAAAGCAACATCGGTTGAAATAATAATACCTATAATTTCTGGGTAATTAAAATGAGTGGTAGACGCTTTTACCCCAATTTTATAGATGGGAAAGTGAGATTTAGAGAAACACACACATTATATGGCTAGCAATGTTAAGATTAAGACACAAATTTGAGCTATTAGAGGTATCAGATGTCATTAAATAAAATTATTCATAATGTATTTTCTAAATTATCAATCTCCTTATTTTTAATTTAAATTCTATACTAATTTGAAGATATTTTATAAATCCTTAATAATTATCATATCTTTACAAAACAAAATCTTTAAGCTTAAACATTATACAAATAACATTTTATAATTTTAGTCATAATATAAAATTATATCTTATGATTTATAATTATATTATAAAGTAAATCAGTATAAATAATATAGTTTTATTCAGAAAATATGCAGAGATTTTTTATCCTTTTTCAACTAATTCTATTATTCTTGATTTTTTATTCCTCAGAGGTTCGGTTTTAACTACATTGAAATCTTTTTTTTATGTAGTTAAAATATAGATTGTAAAATTCAACAATGTTAACTAACATGCATAGATTCAGAGGATTTTAAAGTGAGCTTAGAGGAACCTCAATCTAATGCCATTACCTCCCTGAAGAGAAACTGAATCTCAGAAAAATGAAGTTACTTATATAATGTAAAGTTTCATTGATAGAATGATAAAGACCTCTTGTCTAAGTCTTATCTAACCTCTTTTATTTCTTTTTTAAGTTTTACTTTTTCTAGGTCATAAGTCATGTCTTGGTAAAGAAGGAGAGTTAAAAGTCAATAAGCATTACAAAAATTGCCATTTTGACATCAGCAAATCAAATTTCTCTATCTAATTAAAGGAAACCCCTTTCTCTTATTTCTCTTCTCTTTTCCTCTTCTCTTCCTCCTCCTCTATTTCCCCTCTCCTTATCCCCTTGTCTCCCTCTTCTGCTCTTTCTCTACTTCCTCTTTCTCTTTTTTTGATATATTTCTATCATATATTTTCAGAAATAATTCAGTGGCATCTCATGTAGATGTACCACTTTCTTATTGCATCTCAGAGTGCAATTGTGATGAAAGTCAGTGGGAACCAGTCTGTGGGAACAATGGAATAACTTACCTGTCACCTTGTCTAGCAGGATGCAAATCCTCAAGTGGTATTAAAAAGCATACAGTGAGTATTAGTTTTCACTTTTTCTCCTCTCCTTAATCAAAATCGCAGATTTGATTTAATAATTACTTATCAAATCTTCCTATAACTAAGGTCTCCAATAAAAAGATAAAACAAAAAGATTCCAGTATTATCTGTCCTCGTGATAGCTGTGAAGTATAAACAAAGCTTCATATAAAACTCTGCTTAGGACACAATCAGACTTCTCTGTTACTTGAATTCTAATTAGAGATTACTTACTTTTTTTCTTGAGATTTTAAGAATATGACCTGTTAGAATTTGAATGCATTTAGGGTCTCTAAGAAGCATCTCATTTGACTAAAGCACATGATTTTTATTATTTGGAATTACTTTACCCTTTGGAAGTTAGGGGAAAGTTCAGAGTTAGCCTGTTGTCAGCACTACCTGCTTTACGAGAACAATAATCTATTTGCATTTTAATATATACATACTGATAAGTTTAGCTAGGGACTCACTGTGGCCTTGGACTTTCCAAGAAATGAGTCAAGTCTTCATGTTCACTTGAATTCCCTATTCTTGATTTCCTATTTTGATGTTCCCAAAGCTGGCACTTCTTTTACTCAGTATAATTTAGTATCCTACTCACTGATTGCCAACATATCCATTGGAAATTCCATTTCTTTCTTAACTCAAAGGCTTTTTTTTTTCCGTATGACACATATCCTGTTTTTCCCAATATCCTGGGTAACTCCCAATGATTGGAAATTAGGTATGCTGTTCCCCATACCTACAATCAATTCAACATCTCACAAGTTGCATAACTATTTTTCAGGCCCTTTCCCTATTACCAACATTAGCAATATAGTCAGCTGCGATTATGACTCTCTACCACACTCTTCCATGCTTCAATTCTAAACATTTTCTATCTTTCCCTTGCCCAATATCCTACCAATGTATTATTAAATGGCATGGAGAAATTTGAAGAATAAAGCATCCTAGTTTCCTTGAAGATAGGCTACAACTTTAGTAAACTTGCACATTTGTGGCCCAAAGACTATACTTAAAAGCCCACATCTCATATTCATCGGCTATAGTATCTTTCAGTAAGAGTACCCCATTTAATCCCTGGTCCCGTGTTGTCCAGTAGTGAAGACCTGAAAGAGAGGTGATATTAGTATCCTAAAGAGAGCTCTGTCTTCACGGAGACATCATCTTCATATTGGCAATGGCTATGCCATGTGGGGGCTACTGCAAAGTTCCTTTACTAAATCCTCAGTAAAATTGTTAAAATAATGCTCTCTGTATCAAAGTTGGGTTTCATTGGCCAATGTGCTTGCTCCATAAAAGATTCCTCCATATTATTCCTATTAAAAAAAATAAAAGGAAAAAAGGAATCTCTCTTGAACCATACGAGTATGGATTTAAATTCTTTTTTTTTTGTTTTGAGATGGGGTCTCGCCCTGTCACCCAGGCTGGAGTGCAATGGCATGGTCTCGGCTCACTGCAACCTCCACCTCCTGGGTTCAAGCAATTCTCCTGCCTCAGCCTCTCAAGTAGCTGGGATTACAGGTTCACACCACCACACCCGGCTAATTTTTTTTTTAATCTTTAGTAGAGACGGGGTTTCACCATGTTGACCAGGCTGGTCGCAAACTCGTGACCTCATGATACGCCTGCCTCATCCTCCCAAAGTGCTGGGATTACAGGTGCGAGTGACCACGCCTGGCCAATTCTTTTACAAGTTCTCCTTCAGTAAATAGTCTTTAGCAGTAGTAGGTTCAAGATGAACTTAAATCTTTAGCCTAGAATCAGAGCAGAATTTATTAAAGCCACCTGACCACATACACTGCCTGCCTGATCTCTAAAATTACTTGTTCCTAATATTCCTCTTCTATATTCTAACCATTAGCCAGCACATTCTTTTCTGTTAAACCTTTCTGGTAATAATATACTATATCTTGTCACCTGTCATTATGGTCTTGAATGTGCTTTTGCCTGCTTAAATAGAATTCTGGCACCTCTGCCTGGCTCTATTTCCTCTGCACTCTGTCCCATTTTCATGAGTGGCTAGATTTTGTCCCTTTTCAAACTATATTTTCTGGATTCTTTTGGTAGTTCTTTCCCAGAGTAAGTCCCTAATACTTAGAACCTGCCAAAGAGAGTAAGAATGTGTATTTTGGAAAGAAAACGTGGGTGGAAGAGAAATACTTTAAATAATGTATATTAATGAAAAAATTATATACAGAATTTCATATACTAATTTCTTAAACTCCTAAATTCAGGGAGCTATTTTGCCTTCACTATTAAGCAACTATATTTTTATAACATTTTTTAAACTGTAAATATTTTAGTTTGAGACTTCTTTAAATATAATGGAATGTATTCATAGCCCTGTTGTATTTGGCAAATGTATTTGTTAATATTTCAAAAACTGTTTTTAGGTGTTTTATAACTGTAGTTGTGTGGAAGTAACTGGTCTCCAGAACAGAAATTATTCAGCGCACTTGGGTGAATGCCCAAGAGATAATACTTGTACAAGGAAATTTTTCATCTATGTTGCAATTCAAATCATAAACTCTTTGTTCTCTGCAACAGGAGGTACCACATTTATCTTGTTGACTGTGAAGTAAGTATGATCCTGTAAAACATTGTCATGTATATTAGACTAAAACACACCTAATGATAGGCATATTTTTCTGTATTTTGAGCTCAAATTCATATTTTGTCAATTTTTAATTCTTTGAGAATGCATTTTCTTAGAATTATTTTGATCTTTCAGTAACATCATTAATAATTTTTGTCTCTAATACTTCCATTGTCAAATCTAGGCTCTATACTTTCTTCTCTTTAATAAAAATCTTAAGGCACACACTGATTGACAATTGCCTTGATTGTAGGAGAATCTTTGTGTGATTGTAAAAGAACTTTTAATTTTTAGTTGCATTGCATCCTAATGAGCCAGTTAAGAGTAAATCATCTGTTGATTTCATTGAAAGAAAACATTTAGCAACCAGGTATAAATACAAACTTCAATTTGTAATGAAATTCTAATGCTTTCAATTCACCCACAGCATGGCTTTTGACCTGGTATTTCATGATACCCTTGTAGGGCATAAGAAAAATATGTGTAAATAATTCATTCCTTTTTTCACTTATTAGACAGTTATTTAGACAGGATATGATGTTCGATGAAGAATATTTCCTAGTAAGTAAAACCAATAAGGTACTTGTTTTCTCACAGCTTAGAAAATGACAAGACTGATGTGAGACAAATAAGTATAAAAATAAACACATAATTACAAATTGCTGTTTGTCTTAATAAGGAAAAAGACTGCCAATTAAAGGAATAAAAAGAGAAACTAAATTTAGGATTAAAGTAAGGGGATGTGAGGGGAAAGACTCCCAGAGTACATCTCAAAAGAAGTGACATTATATCTAAAGATGTAAAGAAAAAGCCAAATGAAGGGCTTTCAGGGAGAGGGTCTAGGTGCTGTTTCCTTAAGACAGGAAAGAGCTAGAATTTTTGAGGAATGAAAAGAAGCCAGTTTATTGGAACACACTGAGTGAGAGGGGTGTGGCAGATGATGTTTGGAGAGTTGGGGGGAAGCAGATAATGTGTGCCCTACTGGCCAAAATAGGCACGCAATCACCTAAAACGGGAAACATGTAAAGACATGCGTGTAGATCTTAAAAATATACATGATAAGTAGAGTGACCTGGGGTAACACCTAATTGTACTTTTAAAACCTACTAGTTGATCGTAAGTACATGGCCAGCCAACAGCATGACATGGTAGAAAAAAAAAAAGCAACCAACAATGTGTTTTAACTTTTGTTAATATGAATATAAACCTGTAAACTAAGTCAGTTTACGTTGTTAAATTTTCACCCTGCCTGCAAATTTTCTTAAATTCATACCATAAATATTCCACAAGTATAGCTTCATCTTAATATAAAATGTCAATTCAGAAGGAGAAGCCTTCTATATTTCCAAATTACAGATTCATTAACTTATAAAAATTCACTTCATAATTTCATACTAGTTTGCCTCTCAACATGTTTTAGCTTCTTAATTGAAACCTTTTCATGAGAAAAGGAGAGTTTTAAAAACATTATTCCATCCTTGATGATAGTTATATTTTATCTGAATAAAAAGTGATTAAATCAACATTACCACTTATCAGAGCATTTATTAATTTCTCACCTGCCTTTGATTTCCTTTGAAGAAAAGTTTTCTGAAGCTGACTGGAGAATAAAAATACAAACTTCATTTTATTAATGATTTTCTAATGCTTGCATCATAAGGCTATTGCTAAAACTAGACTCAGCAGGAGTGTAGACATTTACTCATCCAGTACATATTCATTATGTGTGTCAGCCACAAATCCATGCACTGAGGATGCAAATGTGAACGAAAATGATAAAACTTCATTAGCATCCAGTGGGGATAGGGTACAGGGAGTGGATACATATAGAAGAACTAATAAACAAATAAGCAAGTAAATATGTAAAACAGGGTAAGTGTGAAGCACTAGAAAGAAAAATCAGAGTCAGAAAATAGAAAAAGTGGGGATAGGTAAGAGATGCTAGTTCAGATATTGTGAAAGTTATATGACAAGAGACCTAAATGAAAAGATGAAAAGAGAAGCTACAAGCCATGCTAAATGAGGACAGGAAAGGAACAAGCTAGGCAAGGTAGAGCAAAGACAAAGGCCCTTGGGTGGAGCATACTTGATACATACAAGGTTAGAAAAAAGTGTGTGAGGAAAAGAGGTACGAAGTACAGTGACAGAGCTAGGGTGATCCAGATTATATTGTTCACAGGAAAGGCTTTGGAGCTTATTCTAAGTGTGTTCAGAAGCCCCAGAGGGTTTAAGCATTAGTATTACCTAATGCTTAAGGCTTACCTAATGAGAAGATCACTCTGACTGTGCATGACTTGTGTTTTTGGAAGACAAGAATGAAATCAGGGAAAACAAAAGGGTATGATCATTCTTCACAATGAGGTATTATTGAGCATGGTTATGATAAAGGAAATGGGAAGATATTTGTGCTTCATTCTTTGTTTTGTTTTGTTTTCTAAGGCAAAGCCAATATGATTTGCTGGTTGATTGAATGTGGCATGTGACAAAGATAATTTAAGGATGATCCCAAGGTTCTGGCCTGAGCTCTGGAAAGATGGTGATACTATTGAACAAAAGGGGAAATACTAAGGAAGGGTAGTTTGGAGGAAGTGGAAAAGCAAAATTTCTTATATCCCTGTAAAACTGAGCTGCCTGTTAGGTATCTACCAACAATGCCATATGTAGAATCCACCATTTAGGAAAATCATTAAAGCCATAGACACAAATCTAGAGTTGGCAATACACAGATGCTATTTAAATCCAATGCCACATTGAGATCTTCTAGGGACTGGGTACAGATAGAAACTACATCCTAGGAACAACAGGCACTCTAACTTTAGCGATTAATAATAGAAAGAGAAGACACTAAAGGAAACTGAGGAGGTCCCATGAGTTATGAGGAAAACTGGGAAAGGATCATGTCCTTGAAGCACAGTGAAGAATATATGAAGAAGCAGTGAATAAAGAAACTATGTCAAGGCCTGCTGAGAGTTCACAGGAGTTATGGACTAGAAAGTGACCATTGGATTTCATTATATGCTCATCACTATTAACCTAAACAAAACTAGTGCATGAAGATGGGAGGTGAAAAAAAGGATGTTTTGGTTGTTTTAAATTTTTTCATTTTTATGGATTTAGAGATAAAATTGTAGTTGTGAAACATGGATTATATTGTGCAGTGGTAAAGTCTGGGGTTTAATGTTCCCATAGTGTACTTTATATTCACCCGAATAGTGTACTTTATATTCAATAGGTAGTATTTCTTCCCTCCCACTCCCTTCCACCCTCCCACACTTTAGGGTCTCCAGTGTCAATTATTCCACTCTGTAAGTCCTTGTGTGCCCATTGTTTAGCTCCCACATCAAAGTAAGTACATGCATTTTTTACTTTGTTTCTGAATCATTTCACTCAGGATAATGGCCTCCATTTCTATCCACATTGCTATCCACATTCTATCCACATTCTATCCATGATTTCACTTTTTAATTGCTCACTAGTATTCCATAGTGTATACATATATACAAAATTTTTAATCTAATTATCAGTGAATGGAAATTTAGAGTGATTCCATGACTTTGCTTTTGTCACTAGTGCTGTAGATAAGCATACAAGTCAGTTGTCTTTTTAATAAAATGATTTCTTTTTCTTTAGGTAGACACCCTGTGGTGAGATTCCTGGATTAAATGGTAGTTCAATTTTTAGATCATCAGGAAATCTCTATACTGTTTTCTGTAGAGGTTTTACTAATTTACATTCCCACCAACAGTGTATAAGCATTCATTTTTCTTTTCATCTTCACCAACATCTTTTGACTTTTGACCTTGTAATAATAGCTATCTTGATGAGTATAAGATGATATCTCATTATGGTTTTAATTTTCATTTCTCTGATGATTAGTGATGTTGGGCATTTTTATATATTTATTGGCCATTTGTATGTCTTCTTTTGCAAAGTGTCTGTTCATGTCCTTTACCCACTTTTTAATGAGGTTTTTTTCTTTTTTTTATTGAGTTGTTTGAGTTCTTGTAGATTCTGGATATTAGCCCTTTGTCAGATGCATTGTTTGCAAATATTTTCTCCCATTCTGTGGTTTGTCTGTATACTCTGTTGATTATTATTATTTTTTTTTTTACTGAACAAAAGTTTTGTAGTTTAATTAAGTTCCATTGGTGTATTATTTTGTTGCATTTCCTTTTGAGGGTGTAGTCATAATTTCTTTGCCTAGACCATTGTCCAGAAAAGGTTTTCCTAGGTTTTCCCCTAGGACTTTTATAGTTTCAGGCCTTACAATTACGTCTTTCATCCTTTTTCAGTTAATTTTTATATATGGTGAGAGATACGGGTTCAATTTTATGTCTGTGTATATGGCTCTCCAATTTTCCCAGCACCATTTATTGAATAGGATGTCCTTTCCTCACTGTATATATATTTGTTACTTTGTCAAAAATCAGTATGTTGTTGGTATGTGGCTTTATTTCTGGCTTCTCCATTCTGTTCCATTGATCTATGTGTCTATTTTTATACTAGTACCCTCTTATTTTGGCTTATAGCCGTGTAGTATAATTTGAAGTCAGGTAATGTGATACCTTCAGCTTCATTTTTTTGCTTAGGATGGATTTGCTAGTCAGACTTTTTTGTTTCCGTATGAATTTTAGGATTTACATTGGTAATCTCATAAAAATTGTGTTGAATCTGTAGATTGTTTTGGGCAGGATGATCATTTTACACAATATTCATTATTCCAATTCATGAGCGTAGGATGTTTTTCTATTTTTTTGTGTGACATATATGACTTTTTTATCAGTGTTTTGTAGTTCTCCTCGTACAGACTTTTTTACCTCTTAGTTTAAATGTATTACTATTTTTTTATATCCATTGTGAATGGGATTAAGTTGTTGATTTGATTTTGAGCTTGATCATTATTGTTGTATGGAAATGGTACTAATTTTTGTACATTGGTTGTGTATCCTGAAACTTTACTGAAGTAGTTTATCAAGTCTAAGAGGCTTTCAGAGGAGTTTTTAGGGTTTTCTAGGTGTAAGATTATATCATAAGTGAAGAGGAATAATTCAAATTCTTCTTTTCCCATTTGGAGACCTTTTATTCCTTTATCTTACCTGATTGTTCCTGATAGGACTTCCAATACTGTGTTGAATAGGAGTAGTGAAAGTGGGCATCCTCATCTTGGGTCCATTCTTAGAAGTAATGCTTACAATTTTCCCCCATTCAGTATGTTATTGACTGTGGTTTGTCATATACATGGTTTTTATTATTTTAAAGTATGTTTCTTCTATGCCTAGTTTGGTAAGTGTTTTTATCATAAAGGGATGCTGGATTTTATCAAATGTTTTCTCTGCATCAATTTATTTTATCATATGCTTTTTGAAAAAAGATTTCTGTTAATTTTGTGAATCACATTTTTGATTCGCATTTGTTGAACCATCCTTGCATTTCAGGAAAAAGTCCACTTTTCATTGTGATGAACCTTTTTATGTGCTGCTGAATTTTATTTTCTAGAGTTTGTTTTTTTTTGAGGATATTTGGATCTATGTTCATCAGGGATATTAATGTGTAGTTTTCTCTTTTATTTGTTATTTACTTGCCTGGCTTTGGTATCAGCATGATGCTGACTTCATAGAATTAGTTGAAGAGGATTCCTTCCCACTTGATTTTTTGGAATAGTTTTAGTAGAATTGGTATCATTTCTTCCTTTTTGGTTTGGTAGAATCTGGCAGTAAGTTCATCTTTTTGTTGTTGTTATCAGGAGATTTTTAAATTATTATTACTAATTCAATTTAATTACTCATTATTGGTCTGTTAAGGATTTCTGTTTCTTCCTGGTTCAAACGTGTGAGGTTGTACGTTTCCAGGAATTTATCCATTTCCTCTAGGTTTTCCAGTTTGTGTATGTAGAGATGGTCATAGTAGTCTCTGATGCTCTTTTATATTTCTGTGGTAATGGTTTTAATGACACCAGTAATATTTCTGATTGTCCTTATTTGAATCTTCTTTCTTTTTGGTTAAGCTACTAGTAAGCTATCTATCTTACTTATATTTTCAAATTACAACTTTTTATTTCACTGATCCTTTGTAATTTTTTTGCCCAAATTTCATTTAGATTTTTTCTTTGATATTTACTATATTCTGCTAGCTTTGGGTGCAGTTTATTCTTGTTTTACTAGTTCTGTGAGATATGATATTAGATTGTTAATTTTATATCTTTCTGTCTTTTTGTTGTGGGCATTTAATGCTACAAAATTCCCTCTTGGCACTGATTTGTTGTATCTCCGAGGTTTTGGTATGTTGTGTCTTTATTTTCATTCATTTCATTTTCTTAATTTTTTTTTGTTTTTGGGGACAGAATCTCACTCTGTCACCCAGGCTGGAGTGAAATGGTGTAATCTTGGCTCACTGCAACCTCTACCTCTTGGGTTCAAGCGGTTCTCTGGCCTCAGCCTCCCTAGTAGCTGGGATTAAAGACCTGTGCCACCACACCCAGCTAATTTTTTTAATTTGTAGTAGAGACGGGGTTTCACCATGTTGGCCAGGCTGGTCTCAAACTCCTGATCTCAAGTGATCCACCCACCTCAGCCTCCCAAAGTGCTAGGATTACAGGTGTGAGCCACCACACCCAGCCTCATTTCAATTAAAAAAAAAATCTGCCTTGATTTCATTATTGACCAAATAATTGTTCAGGAACAGGCTATTTAATTTTCATGTATTTGTGTAGTGTTGAGAATTCTTCTAGGTACTAATTTCTATTTTTATTCCACTGTACTCTGAAAAGGTACTTGATATTATTTTGATTTTTAAAAAAAATCATTGAGTATTGCCTTTTGGCATAGCATGTGGTCAGTTTTTGAAAATGTTGCATGTGTACATGAGAAGAATGTATATTCTGAGGTTGTAGGGTAAAATGTTCTGTAAAATGTTTGTCAGATCCTTTGGGTCTAATGTCCATTGTAAAAGTTTCTTTGTCGATTTTTGGCTGCCATGATCTGCCTAGTGCTGTCAGTGGATTATTGAAAGACCCCACTACTGTTGTATTGCTATCTATTTTGTTTTCCTTAGGCCCAGTAGTGTTTGTTTTATGAATTGGGGTGCTCCAATGTTGGGTTTATATGTTTGGAATTGTTATATCTTCTTGTTTAATTGATCCTTTATATGATAACCTTCTTTGTCATTATTTATGGTTTTTGATTTGAAATTTGTTTTATCTAATGCCAGTATAACTACTTCTGCTCAGATTTGGTTTGTATTTTCATAGAATGTCTTTTTGCACCCCTTTGGTTTGAGTCTGAAAAGGTCTTTACCAGTTACTTGAGTTAGGTGGGTTTTTTGTATGCAGCATATAGTTGGATTTTTAAAAATTCATTCTGCCAGACTATATTTTTTAAGAAGAGTGTTTAGTATATTTATATATAAGGTCAGTATTGATTTTTGAGGGGTTGTTTCTATAATATTGTTAATTATTTCTTAATTGCTTTGCAGTCTCAGGCAATTTTAAAATAAGATCTGTAAGTTTTATACTTTGTGTGTTTCCATAATGATAAGTATTGCTCTTTCATTTCTATATGTTAGAACTCCTTCAAGCCTTTCTTGTAGAGTCAGTCTGTTTGCGACAAATTCCCTTAGTGTTTGCTTATTTGGGAAGTACTACTTTTCTTCTTGAATTATAAGTCTTAGTTGAGCAGGATACAAAATTCTTGGCTGGCATTTTTTTTTTTCTTTAAGAGACTGATAATAAGACCCTAATTTCTTTTGGCTTGTAAGATTCCTGCTGAGAAGTCTGTTGTTAGTCTGATAGGATTCTTTTTACCGGTAATTAGATACCTCTCTCTTGCCACGTTTAAGATTTTTAAATTTATGTTGACTTTGAGTAGTCTGATGACTATATGTCTTGTGCTGGTTATTCTTGCAATGCGTCTCACAGGAATCACCTGAGCTTTTTATATTTGGATGTCTGGATCTGTAGTAAGTCAGGGAAGTTTTTGGGAGTTATTCTTTCAAACAAGTTTCCCACACTTTTAACTTTTTCTTCTTCTCCCTCTGGAATACCAATGATTCATAAGTTTGGATGCATTCCGTAATCCCATATGTCCTGAAGGCTCTGTTAGGTTTTTCAATTTACTTTTCTATGTATTTTTCCTACCAAGTTTATTTGAAAGACCTGTCTTCTAGCTCTGAAATTGTTTATTCTGCTTGGTCTGGCTTATTGTTAAAGCTTTCAGAAGTATTTTGCAGTCCCTGAAATTGTTTATTCTGCTTGGTCTGGCTTATTGTTAAAGCTTTCAGAAGTATTTTGCAGTCCCTGAAATTGTTTATTCTGCTTGGTCTGGCTTATTGTTAAAGCTTTCAGAAGTATTTTGCAGTCCCTTCAATACATTTTTAATTTTTAGAAGTTGTGTCTGCTTCTCGTAATAAAATCTTTCTCTTCTTTTATACCCTATGTTATTTTTTTCATTTATTTTTGGTAATTTTTAACTTTCTTTTGGATCTCAAGCTTTACATAATCCCATATTACTTGAAGGTCTTATTTCTCGAAGACTTCTTTAGAATCAATATTTTGGATTCTTTATCAGCATATCAAAGATTTTATTTTGGTTTGGATTAATAGCTCAAGAGTCATTGTGGTCCTTTGGACCTTTAACAATCTATCTTCTTTATACTTCCAGAATTCTTTCTCTGGTTCTTTCTAACTTAGATAGGCTATCTCTCCTTATTTTGAATTTATTTTGTTTGAATTAGGTTTTTTTCCATTTGAAAATGTGGCTATAATGTGTGTTATGTAGGATCTAACAGGCTATATTGAAGAGGATAGAGAGAAAATGCCAGAAAGGGAAGTGCAACAGTCAGCACAGCAAGTTATTTTCAGGAGTAGTGCTACAAAAGAAACAGACAAAAGTTGTGGTTGATAGCAAAGTTGTGGAATAAAACTTCTGTTTATGTTCAATGCTAGACATAATAGCATGCTTACATACTGATGAGAATCATCAGTAGAGATGAAGGAAACTGACAATGCAGAAAAGAGGGAAAGCAATTACAGAGGAAGATGAAAAGAGATTAACCAGGACACAGAGTTTTTCTCTGTACAAGAAGGGAAATTTTTTATGTGGGTAAAAGGCAGGTAAATGTGTACCTGTAGTGATGAAGAATATTGAACTTTTTTCTGCTGCTTCTACTTTCTTTGTTATAAAAAAGGAATGTAATCAGATGAGAAAGAGGAGGAAGAAAAGAAAGAGTCTTTAGATCAGAAAATGTGAACTAGTAATCCTGAAGATTAAAGAAACATACTGACAGGGAAAATGGACTAGTAGAATATTGGACAATTGCCCTGGAGGCCCCCTGAATGTCTGTGCTTATGAATTTAAAGTGAGCACAGTGAGATGTTTGAATATTTCCTCCAGGGATGCAGCTCTTTGTATATAGGTTCAGAGAAGGCAGAGGATTAGATGAAAGCATTTTTGCTTGTCTAGTACAGTAAAGGATGAGATGGACAAAAATTTACAGAATATATGCAGATGAGCAATTATAACAAAAGATCATGATGAGAAAGGAAGTGAAGAGGTAAAACTAGATATGACCTGTGAAGAGGTTAGGGGAATCATAGCCTAAAGAGCTAGGGCTGGAGCTTCTTGTAACAGATATATTAAAGGGAGTAAATTTAAAACTTAGGAGGTAGTTATGAGGACTGGGATGGCCAAAATGGAGAATTTTAAAAGTGGGTACTGATGAACTGACTGTGGGTGGAAGACTTTCCAGAAAAGAGGTCAAGAAACTGAAAGGCCAGAGAACATTGGGAGCATAATCTATATGATCTATATTTCCTAAAATAACTAGGAAAAAGGGCAGAAATAATTTTCACAAAAATGACAGGGAGTTTGGAATGAAAATTGTCAAGAAATGATGAGAGTTGTGATGTGCCATTCTATAGCTAACTTCAACAAGGAGGTTAGAGAATAGTATGGTAGGGTGGTGCACTTCTTCTTGGGACCTAGAGGTCTGTCAGAAGAAAGACTCAGATCTGGAAGTGGTAAAAATGAAAGATCAATGAGAACTTCTACATTTCAGGCCCATTGATGTGGAGGTTGTGGAAGGAAAAAGCCTACAGGAGAGAGTTACATGGAGTGTCATTGGGAGTAAGCCAGGCTTTGTTTAGAACAAGAAAGTGAAAGGGCTACAAAGAATGTAGGAACTAATATTTTGCTGGTAACAAATATGAGTTTCCCTGGGAAAAATGAAAGGGTTTGAGTAATGGAAAAAGAGTAAGAGAGTGAGTGGGATTAGGGGATGTAGTAAACCATGTGGAATGAGAGCCTTGGTACCCAGACAGGATCTCAAAATCTTGACATTCTGCTGGTGACAGGATGTGAGGCATGATGTAAGTTTATGACAAACAAAACATCAATTGAAAAGGCCCAAAGGAGGGTAATGTTTCAGAACTTTTTAAAAAAACTGCATTTTAGTGGCTTAGCTAGAAAAGATTTAGCTCATATACACAATAAATTAGAGCTTTTCTTCAGTCTTTTGCAAACAGGAAAACAAGCATTCCCTACCTGTGCTATCTATTGTTAGAGTTTCATTAGGTCTAACTGGAAATTACCTCAAGAAACAGCAGGTCATGATGGTTGATTGTCATTAGAAAGAACAACAGAGGATCAATGTAAATGAAATCTCTTAAATTAAACAATTAAATGAAATAGCACATTTAACTTCTTAGGGTGCCTTTTGTGATGAATTCATCCTGAGATAGGTGCCAGCTGCTCAATATCATATGTAAAGCAGGAGTCACACTACAGTGGTAAATAACTTACATGATAACCATGCGCGAGCATGTGCAGATCAGTGAGGATGTGAGTATGAGCAGGCAAGAAGTAGTGTGAGTGTGCATGCATGTGGATGTAGGGGTGAGTGTGTGTGATTGTTATTGTATATGAATATTACCATATCACACACATTCATCATCTCCATTGAATTGTTGAAGATTTCAGGCCAGCTCTTAGGAAAATATCCTCCCTATCTGCAAGTCCCCCCAAGTCTCCTGCATGCTACCCCTTCCCCTGGGTGAAAATACAGCTCAATAACAAATTTCAGTTTACCTCGTGTGTGTAGTATACCGACAAAGTGTAACTTCTGAAAATCAAGTACAGTGAAAAATACATGTCAGGCTATTGTCAAAAAACTCAACACGGGTTGAAGTGCAATCTCTCCCTTCCCAAAATCTCCTTTGAGAAATCTGATATTTGAGAGTAATAACTAAATAGATAAGTTAAACTCCCCTTTCTACTGATTTCTTCTTGACCATCTCTTTATGAAATAAACTTCCTCCTAAATAGCAGGCATGGATTCTGTATTCATTTGTTTTTATGCTGCTGATAAAGACATACCCAAGACTGAGCAATTTACAAAAGAGGGAGGATTTAGTTGGAATTACAGTTCCACGTGGCTGGGTAAGCCTCACAATCATGGTGGAAGGCAAGGAGGAGCAAGTCACATCTTACATGGGTGGCAGCAGGCAAAGGGAGCTTGTGCAGGAAAAGTACGCATTATAAAGCAATCAAACCTCATGAGACTTATTCACTATCATGAGAACAGCATGGGAAAGACCATGATTCAGTGATCTCCCACTGGGTCCCTCCAACAACATGTGGGAATTATGTGAGTAAAATTCAAGATGAGATTTGATGGGGACACAGAGCCAAACCATTTCATTCCACCCCTGTCCCCTCCAAATCTCATGTCCTCACATTTCAATACCAATCATTCTTTCCCAACAGTCCCCCAGAAACTGAACTAATTTCAGCATTAACCCAAAAGTCCACAGTCCAAAGTCTCATCTGAGAGAAGTCAAGTCCCTTCCACCTATGCACTTGTAAAAACAAAAGCAAGCTAGTTACTTCCTAGATACAATGGGGGTACAGGCATTGGGTAAATACAGCCTTTCCAAATGGGAGAAATTGGCCAAAACAAAGGGGCTACAGGCCTTATGCAAGTTTGAAATCCAGCAGGGCAGTCAAAACTTAAAGCTCCAAAATGATCTCCTTTGACTCCATGTCTCACATCTGGGTCACACTGATGCAAGAGGTAGGTTCCCGTAGTCTTGGGCAGCTCTATCCCTGTGGCTTTGCAGGGTATAGCCTCCCTCCTGGCTGCCTTCTCGGGTTGGCATAGAGAGTCTGCAGCTTTTCCAGGTGAATGGTGCAAGCTGTCGGTGGATCTACTGACAGCTTCTGGGGTCTGGAGGATGGTGACCCTCTTCTCACAGCCCCACTAGGCAGTGCCCCAGTAGGGACTCTGTGTGATGGCTTTGACTTGACATTTTCTGTTCACACTGCCCTAGCAGAAGTTCTCTATGAGCACCTTGTCCCTGCAGCAAACTTCTTCCTGGGCATCCAGGCATTTCCATACATCCTCTGAAATCTAGGCAGAGGTTCCCAAACCTCAATTATTGACTTTTGTGCACCCACAGGCTCAACACCACATGGAAGCTGCCAAGGCTTGGGGCTTGCACCATGTGAAGGCACAGCCCAAGCTCTACATTGGTCCCTTTCAGCCACAGCTGGAGCAGCTGGGATGCAGGGCACCAAGTCCCTAGGCTGCACATAGCACAGGACCCTGGGCCTGGCCCAGGAAACCGTTTCTCCTAGGATTCCAGGCCTTTGACAGGAGGGGCTACCATGAAGACTTCTCACATGTCCTAAAGACATTTTCCCCATTGTCTTGGGAATTAACATTCAGCTCCTCGTTAGGTATTCAAATTTCTGCAGCCAGCTTGAATTTCTCCTCAGAAAATGGGGTTTTCTTTTCTATCACATTGTCAGACTGCAAATGTTCCAAACTTTTATGCTCTGCTTCCCTTATAAAACTGAATGCCTTTAACAGCACCCAAGTCACCTCTTGAATGCTTTGCTGCTAAAGGAAATTGTCACCATCCTCCTTTTGCATAGGAGTAAAAGGAAGCTGAAATGCTGGAGTGATTTCCCAAGGGCACAAGGGTAAAAAAATGAAATGATTGTTTGAGGCCTGGCACATGAAGGGTATCCCAAACATTTTTTTTCTCTCACTTCCCTAATATGTGGTTCGGCCCAAGGCAAGAACACAGAAGGAGGTTGTATTCTTGTGTTCAGAACATTGACTGCCACATTGTAAATTGAGCACATGGGGAGCCAGGCTCTGATCAGCTTTATGGTCAGCAAGAGTTCATTAAACAAGAACAAGACCTAAAAGGTAAACTTGGAAGGAATCAGGAAAGTCAGATGGAAGGCAGCATGTTATGAGATGCTTACCGGGGAGGACAGCACAAAAAGTGTGTGATTGTGGCAAGGGGTAGGGGAAGTAAGGTTTGAAACTGGGAAAATGATGGAGAAAGCAAGAAGATGAGGCATGCAGAGACGTATTTTGCTCTGAATTATTTTGACTAGGGATGTACTCCGCAAACTGGCGTCTGAAGACCAGAAAACCATGGATATATTCATGTGGCTTAGTGAGAATTATTTTTCTTTAAAGAGGCCTATACATTACTCAGCTTTGAAAAATGCTGAACAAAGGTCATCTCTACTTCAAATAGATAACTTCACTGATTGGACAGTGCCTTAATAGTGGTCCAGACTTCAGAACCACTCTGTAAATTAATCCTTTCAATGATACAGCATCAAGCTTATCAATGATGGTTTCACTTGCTTCAAATGATTAGCACCATAAAACTTAGGTCCTATTCCAGAAGTGTTCATGGAGTCCCTTGGGTGTAGTGGTAAACATTCATATGTGGCAAAAGTTAAATCTAAAAATATCTGAAACACTTTGAATTAAAATCATCAGATTATTGTAAATATCAGCTTGAGATATCAACTATCAACACTTTCAATTTCTTAATTTTGGAAGTTGCTTTTATTTTATTTTTAAAACTCATCAATTATTCTTTCAGTGGGCTTCAAATATTTTAATACTGCAGCACCAAATTCTTAGCTCTGACCACAGTGAGTACTGCTTCCCTGGTGTATCTCTACACACTGGATGAGATGATGATAAAGCCTAGGGATTGGGGAGCCACCAGATGGAAAAAGACAAGATCTCGGAATGACTGCATGGAGGAGAGCTGCCCACTTGCCCAGGAACTTTTATGAGAGCAAGAAACCAACTTCTGGTGTGTTAAAATTCTACCTTTAAAAACTGTTCCAGGCCAGGCACAATGACTCACGCCTATAATGCCAGCACTTTGGGAGACTGAGGTGGGTGGATCACGAGGCCAAGAGATCGAGACCACCCTGGCTAACACAGTGAAATCCCATCTCTACTAAAAATACAAAAAATTAGCTGGGCGTGGTGGCGGGCGCCTGTAGTCCCAGCTACTCAGGAGGCTGAGGCAGGAGAATTGCTTGAACCGGGATGCAGAAGTTGCAGTGAGCCAAGATTGTGTCACTGCACTCCAGCCTGGGCAACAGAGCGAGACTCTGTCTCAAAAAACAAAACAAAACAAAAACAAAAAACTGTTCCAATGTAATAATTCAGCTGGGACAAAATATATATTCTGATACTGATGCATCTGAGTTCTTATCTCAAATAGCAGAACACCTTGATTCCTAGACAATACAGTTTAAGTAAAATATGTGTTACTATTAAGTGCCAGTTATGGTTCTAATTATTTTAAACATATTGTCTTATTTCAGTCTCACAAGAACCTTACAATGTAGGATGTTTTTAATCTTTACTTAAAAGATGAATAACTGAAGAAACCAAGGCACAAGGAGGGGAGATATTTTGCCTAAGATCACATAGCTGTCAAATGGCCAAGTTTGGAATTTAGATTATTTGGACTCAAAAGTTGTATTTTCAACTGTGAACTTTCAATCATGCACCAGTTGTACATAAAATCACATGGAGTGCTTGTAGCAGAGACTCATCCTGTTCACTGAAATCTACTGCCTCTTCTTATTGGAACACCAGCTGGATGGTATTTCCCTTCCTCCCTTGTAGGTAGCTGTCACCCTGTGACTGAGATCTCCTTAACAGAATGAGAGGAAAAAAGAAAATTCATGCTACTTTCAGTCTGGTCCATTACAAGTTCCCATAGTGCTCCTCCATGCTGTTTCCCCTTCTACTTGGTGGATGCGGATGACTATGAAACCCTAGCATATGGGAGAGCCACTGATGGAAATAGTCTGGGTCACTGAATGACTGCATGTGGAGAAGCCTCCTACCAACCTCACCATGAGCCATCCTATGAACAAGAAATTAATTTCTATTGTGCTAATCTACTGACACCTTGGAATTTGATTCTTTCTAAAACTTACCTTAACTAATAAAGAGCTTTTTAAAAATTCAGTTTCCTGGTGTGAACTCCAGAACTCCTAGATTAGAATCTCTGGGATAAAGACTATGTATCTCTACATATATATTTTTTTTTTTTGAGATGGTGTCTCGCGCTGTCGCCCAGGCTGGAGTGCAGTGGCGTGGTCTTGGCTCACTGCAACCTCTGCCTCCTGGGTTCACGCCATTCTCCTGCCTTAGCCTCCCGAGTAGCTGGGACTACAGGCACCCACCACCTTGCCTGGTTAATTTTTTGTATTTTTAGTAGAGATGGGGTTTCACCATGTTAGCCAGGATGGTCTTGATCTCCTGACCTCATGATCCGCCTGCCTCGGCCTCTCAAAGTGCTGGGATTACAGGCATGAGCCACTGCGCCTGGCTGTATCTCTAATTTTTAAAAGATCCCCCGTGCAATTCTGAGGTAGCTAGTCTTTAGCAGTATTGCACTTCATATCACAATTGACTTTTTCCTTTTGCTAGCTAAATTCTAGTTGGATATCTTAAGACAATGGTTTTCCATTTTTAGTTTGCCTGATTTTTTAAAGAAGCTATAGCTCAACAATTTATATTGCTTCGGAAGAAGCTTCACTTATTTATTTAAGATTCAATCCATTTGACCCAGGGGATTCAAGATGTATCGTCTCATCATGAGGGCACCAAGTCATCTATTTCCTTCTTTCTGCCATCTCTCCCTTCCTCTGTCTTTCTCTATCTCTGCCTCCTATTCTTCTGTCTTTCTATCTATCTGTCATGGCTAAGCAGCCTTCCCCAAAGTATTTTCCTTCTATTTTATTGTATAAATATAGAGGTTTTGCATTGTGCAATTCCTTGAAAATAACATGTGGCAATTACGACATGAGATTTCATCAGCTGTTCATGTATTATAGTGATTACTTTGAAACTGTGACTGATATTTGAATCTTAGGGGAGAGAGGGCATTAAGAAACTCTCAGGAATGATTAGGTCTCCACCAGCTATTTTTTCAGTTTAAAATTGAGATTGTATTTCTTGCATCATTTCATCCATTATTTATTTTTTCTGACTAAAATAGATTATTGAAACTCAACACAGTGATAAATTTGATCTCTTCAAATGCCTTGAGTGTTTATATTAGGATGACATTCTTAATTGTCAAGGGGGTATATGAAGAAAGTCTTTGATATATCTAGCTCCACTGACAATTAGTAGAGCTGCATCATATAAGGATAGTTAATGATTCATAGAGTGCTTACTGTGTGCCAGTTGCCCTTCCAGGGACTTTGCATAACTTAAGTCCTTTAATTCTCAAAATAATCCTATGAATGGAGTCCTGTGTTTATCTTCGTTTCATAATGTGGAAATGGAGGCACGGAAGCACAGGGGAACATGCCCAAGGTCACACAACAAGGAGGGGTGGTGTTGGGACATGAACCCATGTAGTCTGGCTTTAGGCTCTGTGCCTTTACTACACACACTGACTGTTTTTATAGATAAGCACTCTTCCATGTGATTTTAAAAAAAATCATTCTAAGGGTATATTCCTTTTCTATTGCTTTGTAACAAGTTATCACTATTTTAGAATCTTGAAACAACATGCTTTTATTATTTCACAGTTTCCATGGGTCAGGAGTCTAGGCTCGGCCTAACTGGGTCCTCAGGTCATGGTCTCACAAAGCTGCCGTCAAGGGATCAGCTGGGACTAGGGTCTCATGTGAGTTTCAAAGTCTTCTTCCAAGCACACATGCTTAATGGCAAAATTCATTTCCTTGCAGCTGCAGAACCAATGGCAGCCTGTTCTTTCAGTGCCAGCAGGAGAATCTCTTTCTGACTCAGTGAAGTCCAAACCCTCTTTAAAAAGGCTTCCAGCTAATTAAGTCAGATCCAGCAAGTATAATCTTCCTTTTTGATGAACTTTTCAACTGATTTGAGGCCTTAATTATATTTGCCAAATCCCTTCACTTTCACCTATAATGTAACCTAATTATGGATGAAACACCCGGGCAGAGATCATGGGGCTGTCTTAGAATTCTTCCCAGACAATAGCGCAATGGGTATGTCTGATCCCTTCCTCCATGAGTGAGGGAGATGGCTAAATACTGATGGTTTCATTAGAATTTGACTCATTAATCTCAGCTTATAAAAAATATCTGGAATTTGTTTTTCAATGTTTTATACATAAAAATTTCCTTCTTTAACTTTTTTCTAGAATTGTTTATACAAGGTTAATAGCATAAATAAATTCGGAATTTTTTTGAAAATTATCTTGTAAATTTACTCTGCTGATTAGTTTCCTGAGACATTTCTTAAAACCAGCTTGTCACTTTTGTCCTTTGATCACCTGTTGGGTAAAAATCAAATTCCTTAGTGTGTGACAAACCAAATCTCTTATGTACTCACCAAATGTACCATGTTGTCTTAGCTGCTTGCTACTGACTTCTCCTCCAGCGTTTTATGCTAAAAAGTGGAAAGGAAGAAGGGAAGGAAGGGAAAAAGGCAGAGAGATGGTTACTGGATTAAGTTTGAATCCCTCCGGAAGTTTCAAGCAGGCCCCAGGCCCTAAGAATTCATTGATCAGTAACCCGTAATCTGCAGTCTTAGCTGGTCTGAGATAATATTCCATTTCTTGGAGGTTAAAGGTTATTTTAACCCTGGGAAGGTATAATAACTAGAGAAACATGAATAAATGAATTACTTTAAATATGAGAAACAAAGGTATAATAATAAATGCTTTCAACCTGTGTATTCTACTATTCCTGTTATTCCATCCTCTGCTTCTAATGTACATTTATTATTTACTTATTTATTTAGCATATTGCTTAGTATCTGCCTCCCTTCTTCCCACTCTTTCCCATCCTGTCAAGTATAAGGGCAAGGGTCATGATCTATTTTGATTACTGAGGTATTCAAGCATCCAGGACAAGTTATTGAATAAATACATAAATAATTGTGGTCTGTTCTTAGGATTTTTGAATCATTTAAGAAAAGTTAACATATTGGATTTGTAATTATATTGAGACTTTAAGGATCATTGTTTTGGTTTGGTTTCATTTTTGGGTTTTTTTGCTGTTTGAGCCTAACACAGATTGGAGGACATTTCCAAAGAGGAGGGTGTAAGGGGAGAATGGCTCTGTGTGTGTGGGTGTGTATGCATGTGTGCATGCATGTGTGTGCGCGTTTCTACATGCTGTATCGTGGCTAAGTGAGCAGACAGGATTGTCTGTCAGTATAGGCCTTCTGAGGGTGTAAACCCTCTAAGGAATAAATGCATCTGGAGAAATTCTACGTCCTGCAATTTTAACTCAAATTGGTTTCAAGAAGGACACAGAGATCTTCCCTCTGGAGAGTAGGTGCAGGCATTATTTCCTGCTCCCCCTTTAATTTTTCTGAGGAAACTGAGAATTAGAAAAATTAGTTGCAAGAGGGATAATATTTTTGGAATTTCGATACATCTTGCTTTGTGGGTGAACTAGATTTCTGTCTTTGCACCTTGTCCACCATGATTGCTTTAGGAGACTATAAATGTCACCTCAGAAAGGATATGAAAAGAGGATATGTAGAGGATATAAAAAAGAAGTCCCTTACAGGTGTTAGAAAGAAGTGGGATGTTTATCCTTCCGTGCCAGTGGACTGCAAAAAAGGAGACAGAAAAGAGAATTGGAGAGGCAAGTTTTTAGTATATGCATCCTGCTAAGAAAAGTCCAGAGAAGAGTCCAATTTTTCCCCATCACTGTTTGGAGCACTTGGGGAAAAAAGACCGTATTGGAAGACTCTTTGTTAATGTGTGAGGTGAGATAGTAGTGACAGTCTTGATCCTATGGGTTCTGAAAAGTTCTTTGAGCCTTGACAAGCAGACGTATTGGTGTTAAGAAGCCCAGGGAATTGGCAGAGGCCTGAAGATGCACAGAGGCTGTAGAGAAGGAAGGCACAACCAGGGGCAAATGGTCAGAACCAGAGGGTGTGCCAGAAAAATGTTCCAAAGACCCATGTGGACTGAGTGACACATCAGCTGGGAGGGGACCAGGCCATGCACGGAGGATCCAGAGGGCTCTGACATGCCTTTCCCTTGCTACCACACGATTATATCAGCCCCAGCCTCTGGGGAGAGAGAGCAAGCTGGGAAGATCCAGCATTGGGAAGAGAGGAATCTGGGAAGATCCAGAGGAAGCTTGGAAGATCCTCTGGGGAGAGAGAGGAAGCTGGGAAGATGCAAAAGTAAATGCATCATGGGGGAGCCCATTTAAAAGACAAGAGACTTTAGTACTGAATATTGGCAAGTATAAAAGAGTGCTGTCCATGCATTGGTACCCAGTGAGGTAGATGTTTATGAGGAAGAGTAGATCTATGACAGAAAACAGAGAAGCTGCATTTTCTTCAAATATTTGAAGTAGTATTTGAAGTTTTTATCCCTACTACCCCAGGTGCATACCCAAGCCCACTCAGGTGTGAGGGGGCATGGCTTCAACTGCAATCCAGATCCCTAGGGCAGGGCTTTTTCCAGTATACCCAAGCGTCCTGTTTTTGAATGTCAGCAAAGCTTACAAACTGTTGCCACATACAAACCAACACAGCCTCGGATAGTGGCCAAATTAATACGGATTCTTTTTTTTTTTTTTTTTTTGGAGACAGAGTCTCACTCTCACCCAGGCTGGAGTGCAGTGGGGCGATCTCGGTTCACTGCAAGCTCCGCCTCCCAGGTTCACGTCATTCTCCTGCCTCAGCCTCCCGAGTAGCTAGGACTACAGACACCCGCTACCATGCCCGGCTAATTTTTTTAGTAGAGACGGGGTTTTGCCGTGTTAGCCAGGATGGTGTCCATCTCCTGACCTCGTGATCCACCCGCCTCGGCCTCCCAAAGTGCTGGGATTACAGGCATGAGCCACCACGCCCGGCCTAATACGGATTCTGTAAGCTTTAGTGCAAGGGAGGCATTCAAGCTTGGGAAAGGAGGAAATCCATCTGACCTGAGTTCAGGAAGGGAAGGTGATGAGGGACCCTTGAGGGACACATGGGAGATGAGAAGATGTGCTCTTTCTCAGTGTCACTTCTAGTGTGGACTCATGGAGGTTAATCAGGTGCTCAATGCAAAAAAAAAAAAAAAAAGAATATGATTAGCTTCTATGAACTATGAACTCAGGTTGAGTAGGTTCTAGGTAGGCTTTTCCTCTGGGACTCACTCAACTCCATTTGTGTTCCCAAAGGTATCACAACAATAAGAACAGCCTGGATAGGAAGATTCAAAAGATGGTTTTCATATACCCGTTAAAAACTGGGGCTCCACCTCACCCATTTCTAAAGAGGAAAATGAAATCTGACAATAAAAGACTGATTAAAAAGCTAGAGGTGAGGAAGTAGAAATGAAATAATGAGATATTTTAGTCAGAAATGGACTCTAGCAATTTTAAGATAACAGAACATTTATGTAATGCAATTATATCTAGTACTATTATTAAAAAGTAAAAGAAACATTGCAATTATCTCAAGTATTTTAGAAGTGTAAAGCAACATACTAAATAACACACACCCTTAGTCCTTATATCTAGAATAAATATAGAGTATTTTGACTAAATTGTCAAGATGATTATCTCAGTTCTCCAGTTTACTTTTACCTACTTAGAGAGACTTGAATGCAGCACATGACAGCATGTGGCTCACTGCTACTTTCTGCTGCACAAATGCAGCATCAGTCATGATTATCCTCAAACCCAGGAAGGCTCCTTTGGATATAGTAATATCATGTTAATTCCAAATAAGATGCAGTTTTCCTCAAAAGTCCTCATCTATGAATGAGCTCCAGAGATTTTTAAGCAAGGGAGCAGGCGGGAAACGATATCCTTGTAATGGGTAAGGTGCCATCTCATGCAGAGAATAGAGATAGACCAGTTGGGTCTATGTCTAAGATTAAAATCTCCTGCCCATCCAAGTTGCTTCTACTTTGGAAAACTATTGGCAGAATTAAAATAATTTTTAAATCATTAAAATAAGTAATCCACCCCCTTTTCCATGTATGCACCCTATCAAAGATTTTTAAAAGGGTAAGGGGCTTACGTGGGGAAGAACATAGAAATGTAAAAGGTGGGAGTTGAGGGGAGGGTGGTGAGAGGAATAGGAGAAATTGAAATTATTTGACTCTGAGAGCCAAATACTATTTATGGGGAGAGTCTGTTGACACAACATCAACAGAATGTGCAGTTTGATTTTGAGTTCTCCAGGGCAGTGCTGGGTGTGTGCTATGCACATGTGTGCTCTCTCACCACTCCCCCCATGACCCACCATGTGCATTTGCTGGTTTAGGAGGAGGGCTTGGCCTTGTTTTAGAGAGAGGTTCACTGACTCACGCACAATTTGAACTCAAGACCTTGGTCTCATTGATTCTAGACCAGCTCACCCCTGTTTTGCTAGATAAAGATTGCATTAACCAGGTAATATTTTTCTCAAACATTACCAGGAGAGGAAACATCAAATTTAACACTGCCAACTTACTTCAATGTTTAACCTAAATCAATAATATAATTAACACATGTAAATAAATTACATTTTTGAGAACATGGTTGAGGATTTTAAAAAGATAGCTTTTCCATCCTAACCTTTTCCTATCCTCATTTGCAGGTAGCTTATTTGTCTGTGGCCCTCAGTGCATGCTGTGAACTGCTTTCCCTCCTGGTATGTTTCAGTAGCAGAATATTAAACCTTTGTTTTTAGGTCTGTGTTCTGGTTCAGGTTAGGGTTTGAGTTCATTTTTTGAAATAGCCACCTAGAGATTTCAAACCATGAAATCAGAGAATCTCACGAGCAAGTGGACATTGTTTGCCCTACTTCTTAATGTCTTATGCCCTCTGGTGGTAAAATCAGGTGACCTCCTATATTTTTCTTTGAATTCTCCAAAGCAAAATATTTCATTAAAATAAAACAAGACGGGTCTCTCCCTTTCTCTGCCATTGTGGTGTATGCGGTTGACTCCATTCCTCACTATGTCTGCTCGCAAGGTTTTCAGTATCAAGCGATTTCTGGCCAAGAAACAAAAGCAAAATCATCCCATTCCCTAGTGGAATCAGATGAAAACTGGTAATAAGAGCACCTACGACTCCAAGAGGAGACATTGGAGAAGACTCAGCTGGGTCTGTAAGGACTTAGACATGAGATGGCACTCAGATTCATGCTGTACTGGGGTCACTGGCATCTTACCATATCAACTTGGAAACGTTGCCACTGTCTGTACTGTGGGACATGTTTTAATGAAAAAATGGTTTATCTTTGTTTCTGTGCCCTGCTCTACGTTGGTTCAGTAACAAGTATGTGAGGACTTTTGTTTGAAAAAAAAGTTAAGACAGCATTCATCATGATTAGCAAGTTATTGAAAATGTATATATACACACACATATATATACATTATATGTGTGTGTGTATGTATGTGCAAGTATATATGTGTGTGTATGTGTGTGCTCTGGTTTGACACTAGGAGTGTGAGGTAACTATTGAGTAGTGATGAGTCTTGTGGTCTATAAAATAGGCCTATCCTTTATAGAGTAAGGATGCCAGGCCTTTATACCTAGGCTTTTTGAATAGAAATGAAGTTCCCTAAATCTAGAAAAACATGTATCTGTACATAAAATTTGACTCTAAGATGCTCAAATTCACTGAGGTAAAATTATAACTAGGATTAATTTATAAAAAAATTACTTCATTACCCAGGTCATATCCTCTGAAAATATGAACAATAGCAGAAAAAAAATAAAACAATGGGTCAGAGCAAAGGAACATATTGATCTGGGGGAGAATTTATGGAATAAATATGTTTTTCCATGTGTATTTTTTAAGAATGTATTTAACTTTTTTTTTTTAAGAGACAAGGCCTTGTTCTGTGGCCTAGTCTGGAGTGCGTTAGTGCAATCACAGCTCACTGCAGTCTGAAACTCCTGGGCTCAAGCAATCCACCCATCTCAGCCTTCTCAAATCTGGGACTTACAGGTGTGCACCACGATGCCTGGTTAGTTTTTTATTTTTATTTCTATAGAGATAGGGTCTCACTATGTTGTCCAGGCTGGTCTTGAACTCCTGACCTCAAGCTATTCTCCATCCTCTGACCTTAGCCTCCCAAAATGCTGAGATTACAGGCATGAGTCACTGCATGTGGCCAACATTTTTATTTTGAGAAGAAAATGTATTTTGAGAGGGTGTTAAGTCATCTCTTTTAAAATGAAGTTTTGTAATCATAGGTAGAAATGTTTTTAAATACCTTTTCTTTCTTTTTAATATTTTTATTACCTTTTTATTTTGAAATAATTTCAGACTAAAAAAAGTTGCCAGTACACAGAACTCCCATATACATTTTACCAAACTTCTCCCAGTGTTAATATTTTACTTTACCACAGTATAATTTTCAAAATCAAGAAACTAACATTGATATTATGCTATTAACTAACCCCAGACCTTATTCAACATTTGCCAATTATCACATTAATGCCTATTTTATAGCCAAGATCCAGATCATGATTAAGGTAATAATGATTAAATTCAGCTTACACATATTTAGTAAGACTACCACAGAAGCGATATTGTGGGCTTCTCAGTACATATATCATGGGTCCTTTTTGTTGAATACTTCTTATTATTGGTGATGTTAGCCTTCAACACTTGGTTAAGGTAGTGTCTGCCAGACTGCTCCACTGTAAAGGAACTGTTTTTACTTTTGTATTTAATAAGGACTTCGTAGAGAGAGACTTTAGGACTATGTAAATATCCTGTTTCTTATATATTGCCCCACTCATCGCCAACTAGTGATTTTTTTTACTTTAATAATTTATTTGACACTCGTTAATTATAATTCTACTGTAAAGAAGAGCTTTCCCTTCTCTCCCATTTGCTAGTTATTTCATTATTGAATTATATCAGTATGCAGTCATGAATACTTATTTTATTCTATATGCTATACTCCATTATTACCATAATTTACTTTGTTCTTCAAATTGGCTCACAATTGACCACTGGGGGCCCCTTCAAGTTGGCTTCTGTGTCCTTTCAACATGTGTCCACCATTTTGTTCTTACTGCTTCTTTTCTTTCTGGCACAAGATGTTCCAGGATAATCTTACACAGTACTTTCCCTGCCCCAGCCATGAGCTCAGTCATTTCTCAAGGATCCTTGGTTTCTTTTATTAAATAATGTCATCTAGAAAGCAAGATCTAGGTGCTCTTTGTGTTCATTGCTACTGGTGTCATAACTTTTAGGCCCTCTCATCAGACAAAGCTAGATAAAAATCTGTTTATAATAAACGTGTACATACACATAATCTAAGTCTCTATCTCTGTATCATCTATTATCTATCTATCATTTATCTATCACCACGAGTTCATACATTTGATTCCTATTTATATCTATCTATCTATCTTATCTATTATCTATTATCTATCATCTATCTATCACCATCAGTTCATACCAATACATTTGATTTCAGTCCAGTATTACAGTGTTAATTCTAGCCTTCCTCCTTTCCTTACTAGTAACTCATTTCTCTAAAAGTAAGAAATCTCCCTCTTGTTATCCAAATATTATTTACTTATTTGCACAATCCTAAAATAAACATTAACTGGGTTTATAATTACTAACCAATGCCTCTTTGGGGCTGGGGAGCTTGCAAACTAGTGTACAATGTTTGTGTACATTCCTGTTGGTCTTTGGTCTTAGAGTATATAATATGTACATTGTATTAATAATACATGTATATAATAATACATTGGGTTTCAAAGTTGTCTTCAGTTCATTCTTTTCTTCCTCATCCCCTTCAGTGTGGTTTGTAATTGAGTTAGGCTCATTTGTTATTGTTTGTATTGAATTTTGGGTCTCCCTTCACCCTGCTTGATTTTAGTCATTTATTTATATTTTTGGTAATGAAACATTACCATGGTTTCTAAAAGTCAGAACTGTAGAAAGAGTTATACTCAGAGAAGTGTTCCTTTCCCACCCCCATCATCCCTTGCACCCCAACTCCTTCCTGTTATCCCTGTATATAAGCAATCTTAGTTCCTGGGTTAACCTTTTTGTGGTTTTCTTTCTTTTTCTTTTTCCTTTTTTTTTTTTTTTTTTGGTCTCTCTTTCATAGAAGTTGACACATAATAGATATTCTTTTGCACTTTGTCTTTTTTCTTTTTCACTTAAGAAAAACCTATTTGGATTGTGTTCTGAAAAACAATCCAAATAGGTTCACAGGAATCCTTTTCTATTTTATTTTCTCTTAGAGCCTGTAGAGGTACACAATTTAACTACTCTCTTGTGTTCAGATATTTACATTGTTTCCAATATTTTGCAATAACAACAATGTCACAATTAATAACCCTGTGCAAATATATTTTTGCCTTATCGGAGGTGTATCTTCTGGGTAAATTCCTAGAAGTGGAATTGCTGAATTAAAAAATAAGTGTATGTGTAGTTTCTTAGGCATTACCAAATTTCCCTCTATAAAGCTTGTACCACTTGACATTGTCACCAGCAATGTGTGAGGGTATCTCTTTCCCTACAGATGACTGCCATATTTTTAATTTTTTTGCCAATCTGATAGGTGAAAAATAATATTCCTATAAAGTTTTAAGTTGTATTTCACTAGTTATGAATATTAAACATTTTTTGCTATCTTACAAGGTTTTTTATATATCTTTTTGTGAATTGTCTACTCTTGTTTCTTTATCTAGTTCAATATTTTTTAAAAATCCCTTCTCTTTCAATTTTAGGAGTTTTTAATATATTAGCAGAATATATACTTTATTATAGAAAGATTAATGTTGCAAGCATTTTTTTAAAGTTTGTTTGTTGTTTGACTTTGTTTATGGTGTTTTTGCCATGCATTAAAATTTTTATTTTTATGTGGCCACTCGTCAATCTTTTTTTTTTAATTGCCTCTGGATTTTGAGTCATGGTTAGAAAATCTTTCCCTATACCAACGTTAAATAGAAATTCACCCATGTTTTCTTCTGCTATTTAAAAAAATTTTTTTGTGTTTTACATTTATATTATATCTCTTTTTCATTGGGTCTTTATGCTTGTATATGGTGTGAGATATGGATCTAAACTTATTTCATTCCCAATAGCTATCCAGTTGTCCCAGAACCATCTATTAAAATTTTCTTGCCCCAGCAATTTTGTGATGTCACTTATCATATACTAAATTTCCATATGTACTTGAGTCGATTTCTGGGCATTCTAATTTATTCTATCAGTTCGTTTGCCTAGTCATGCACCTGCATCCCACACTCTTAATTATGAAGACTTTATAGTATGTTTTAATGTGTGATAGGGCTAGTTCTTCCTCCTAGTTTTTCTTTTTAAGTGTTTTCTTGGCTCTTCTTCAGTGTTTTATGTCTTTCAGAAATGCTTTCCTCATACAGTTTTTGCACATTTCCTTTTAAGTTTATTTAAGTGTTTCATGTTCTTTGTTGTTATTATAAATGAGGGTTTTTCTGTTATTACATCTCCTAAATAATCATTGTTTATGTATATAAAATAGTAAGTTATCTATGTAATGTTTTTATCCTGCTATTTTATATTATAATAACTTATCTTATTGTTTTAGTTAATGCCTTTTCTTAACTTGAACCAGAAATACATTTTTATTGTGTTAAGCCTCTGAGATTTGATTTATTTCTTATAGTAGTTAGCTGAGTCTGACAAATAAAAGATAGAAATAACTTTATTACCATCATAAAGTAAAGATATTAAGAGCAGAAATATTGACAAGTTTGCCTAAGGTCATAGAATGAGCAATGGACAACACTGGTTTTTAAATCAATATCCTATGTTATTAACCACTGCATATTACCCTCTCCTCAAGGTGTGAGTTCCTGAGCTTTTCTGCTAGCTTCCATTTGAAAGAGAGAAACCAAGTTCATTCTCCATCCTTCTTTGTCTACTTGCAGTTCTGTTATTCATTGTAGGGAAATGAGTGGGAGCAGAAGGCAGACTGCTAGATGAATAATAGCATGGAGGGACACACAGCTACATAGATTTAAGAGAGTGTGAACTCATTGTACTTTATAGGCATAGAAAACTATACAAGATTTTGTAGTTATAAAAATAACAAAATCTCAGCTCTGATTCACCATTCAATTTGTTCTCACTATACAACAAGTATGATCTTTTAAGAATGAAACTAGTTAGATGGCATTCTCTTTGTTTAAATCTTTCAATGGATTCACATTTGTATCAGAATAAAGACAAAACTCATTCACATGGCCTCTGCTTTACTATCCAGGCTCAGCTCCATGCCTTGTACTAATTGCTATCATACGGTATTTTGATCACTTACTTACTGCCCTGTCTTGTAAACTCTTCAGGACAGAGACTTTTTAAATTTTGGATTCCAGATTCTGGTACCATGCCTAACACATAGTAGGCACTAAATATATGTTCATTGAGTGAGTGAAGGAGTTAATGAATAAATATTGTTTTCCTACCTTTTTTGATTTCATGGAATATGCTTATCTCTTCTTTAGAATATTTTCTTCTTCCCTGCATGAGGAATGAGCTTTCTGTATCCTTAAGATTGCCACCATCATCAGCTGTGAGCTGTCATGAACTTTTCAAACTCTGAAGAGAAATGTCAAATGAGTGATCTGAGATTCTTGTTTTAAAGAAAATAATCAGCTGATATATTTCTTCCTACCACTTATATTTTCTACTCTTTATGGAAATCATTTTGCATTTGTTAGGATAAATAATCCTCAGTCTTTTGTAAAAGGCAAACTGAAAGTTTTATTTGAATATCTCACCCTGCCATTTCTTTTCTTTTCTTTTTTTTTTTTTTTTTTTTTGGAGACCGAGTCTCACTCTGTCACCCAGGCTGGAGTGCAGTGGCGCAATCTTGGCTCACTGCAACCTCTGCCTCCCAGGTTCAAGTGATTCTCCTGACTCAGCCTTCCAAATAGCTGGGAATACAGGCACGTGACACCATGCCTGGCTAATTTTTTGTATTTTTAGGAGAGACAGGGTTTCACCATGTTATTCAGGATGGTCTCGATCTCCTGACCTCATAATCTGCCTGCCTCGGCCTCCCAAAGTTCTAAGATTACAGGCGTGAGCCACAGTGCGCGGCCCTTTTTTTTTGAAATGGAGTCTCACTCTGTCACCAGGCTGGAGTGCAGTGGCACAATCTCAGCTCACTGCAGCCTCTGCTTCCTGGGTTCAAGCGATTCTCCTGCCTCAGCCTCCTGAGTAGCTGGGACTATAGGCACGCGCCACCATGCCCAGCTAGTTTTTGTATTTTTTTAGAGACAGGGTTTCACCATGTTGGCCAGGATGGTCTCGATCTCTTGACCTCATGATCTCCCACCTTGGCCTCCCAAAGTGCTGGGATTACAGACGTGAGCCACCACTCTCAGCCCACCCTGCCATTTCTAAAAGGCACTTTCTCTCAAAAGCCTGGTCCAACCCTGGCAATAAAGATTTTCTAAGTATCATATGTAGTCTCTAAACTAGTTTTCTTGACATTTGATAGTAATAAAAGTAATTGTTTATTGAGCTTCATCTGTGTATTAAGACACTCTTGTAAGCATATTATATACAATTTATGAAACATATTAGTTTCACTACTTTCTGGATGAGGAAACTGAGGCATAAAGAGGTTAGGTAACTTGCCTAAGTTTCTTTAAACACAGCCAATAATAAAATGAACTGAGATTGGAATTCAGGGAAGCCAATTCCAGGGTCCATACTTTAAATCTGCAGTGGATCACTTTCATCACTTATGATGCTTCATCTTACTGCACCTCCTAGAACATGTAATGTTGTTTGTGTGCTTCATGTACATCTATTTCATCATCCAGATAAGTTCCCTAGATGTTCTTTTTGGAGGAGTGTCTTATTTCTTCAGCCTTACAATGTTTAGAATAGCGGCAGACATATTGTGGGTCCATTTCATACACAATTGCTAAATTGCTTTGAAAGCTGTATTTAAATTCTCCCCCTAGTTTTAGGTAATTGTATATAGGGGTTTTACCAAGTTAGGATAAAGCAGCATATTTAAAAAATCTCCGTATTTGTTTACTCAAGAAATAAGTGTAGGATTGTGATTATAATAGATGTAATAGGAACTCAGGAGGGGTAGGAGATCCCCACAACATCATCCACCTACTGTCCTTCCTTTCTGTACCTCCATATGGATATAACGATGCGTTGATGGATATGAATGAAACTGGGCATTCTGTGACTTATTGATTTGAACCAACACTGGTTAATAAAGCATTCATTTAACTCATTCTCTGTTATAGCTCCCTCTACTGAGGGCCATGGCTCTTCTCTGAAGGAGGGGCAGGAAGCTTGTTGTCACTGTATGAAGGTGCAACTGAGTTCTTTAGCCAAAGGACAACCCCAGTTCAACCTGTGTACAACAACTCTCCTGTGATGATGACTGCCGTCCTCTACTGACATGCCTCCCAATGCTTGGAAGGTTAAATTATTCCCCATGCCACAATGAGTGGGGTTTTTGGGGGAACATGATGGTACTAACCATCAACCTTAAGAAAATAATAACTTGTTATTACTGAGACCCTCTGCCCTTTATGCAAATAAACCACAGCAGGCTACCATTTAGACATGCTTGTACATGTCTAAATTTACTAAACATATGTTTAAGAAATATATGTGGAAAGTTACAATTCTGTTATTTTCCCAAACCTATGTTCAACTCAGAAAGAGTTTGCAAAAAGAAAAATAAAAGGAAAGTCCAAAGAAAAGTAACTGAATATATTAAATTTCTTTATCAAGCCTCCATACTATAAGACTATGTCTTCTTAGAACTTTGTTACATTATCTTTTTTATTAATAAGTGCCTTTTGTTGTAATCATTTTAGGTCATAAAAATAATATATGTTCATGGTAGAACTATTGGAAAATCAGAAATATATTTTTAAGTGTTTAATAATTCATGATCTCTTCACTGGAAGATATTCACTGTTAGTATTTTGGTATATTTGTTTTATCTAGATAGATTGATGATAAATAGATTGAAAGATAGAGATGGAACTGTTTTTGATATGCATATATACATATAGTTTATTTCCACTGACTGAGCTTTATCTCATGAACATTTTTCAGATCACTTAATATTCCTCAATGACCTTTTATAAATGGTTTAGGATGTGTATTTTATAACTATATAGTGTTCTATTTAATGATCTGACAGAGTTAGATATTTTGATGCTTTCACTGAGATGAATGCCAGATTGCTCTTCTAAATCCTGTCCGAGTGAAAGAAGAAAGTACATCATGAACTGCATAAAAAACAGAGGGTGATTTTCTAAAGAAACAGAGGAACTTTCATCTGCCCAATGAAATTCAGAAATTAAAAAATAAAGAAAAAGAAATTCTTTTCTGTAAAAAGCCCCAGAACCTTGATGCTTATCAGAGATTTATCAAAGTGATTCGAGCCTAATGGGGACCTGTTTGTGTCTGAAATCCCTCAGCACTGCTCAAGGACAGGAAAGTGACAAGAGGACATATTTCTCAGATTTTCGGCTACTTCATTTTCTTAAGTCAAGCTGCAAATATCACAAATATAATTTTGCATGCAGTATTTTGGCTGTTCATGGTGGTTATCAACTGGTGGGAGGACCAAAGGGAAAGAAAATGGGATACGAAATCAAGGGATGTTTTCTGAACCTTAAAGTTGGCACAGTGATATTATCTCTACTTTTGCAAACAATTTACCTTTCTTTGTTACTGTGCAAAGTCAACACTTGCTTTGAGATATATTTACTCAAAGAAAAACAGTGTCTAATTTGGTAACCAAAATACCATAAACTGAAAGGAATTAGATTAGTCCTAAAAGGAACTAGACTGGGCTATGCAGCAAGAGAAATAAAGATTTTACTTCAGTATTCTGTACAATGGAGCATAAAAGGCTTTTATAGCATGTAAACGTACATTAAAATAGTATACCTATCAAATTGAAAAGGATTAAAATGTTGCACGTGGGCAAGGATGTAGAGAATTGGAAGCTGTCACTGTTAGAAAAGGACAGAGCAGTTATATAATACCTTCCAAAACTAACAGTGTATGTGTCCTCCAATGGCTCCTAGGTAAGCTTTGACCTATGTGGAGGAAACGTGTGAGAGGGCTATGTTGCAACATTATTCGAGATAGAAAGATCTTTTAAACAACCCAAGATTCCACTAACAAGAAAATAGATTGATAAATTTTGGAATAATGATTCAGTGGAATACTATGTAGCAGTGAAAATAATGTGTATCAACATGGATAAACCTCAACAATTTAATGGTGAATTACCAAAGCAAGATATTAAAAGAAATGCAAAGTATGATACCATTCATATAACATCTAGGGACACAAAACAATACTCAATATTATTTGTAGGTGTCTATGGAGCATAAATACAGAAACATCACGGGAAGATAAACATCAAATTCAAAATGTGTTTACTCCTGGATACAGAGACAGAGAGAAAGAGAAAGAGAGAGAGAGGAAGAGAATTGGCTTGAAAGGAGTACATAATTAGCGTCAACTTTAACCTTTCTTTCCTTGTGAAAAATCTGAAATAACTATGAGAAAATAACTAAGAGCAATAACATGTAACAAAGCTGGATGACAAGCATATGGGCACTTATTATTTCATTCTAGATAATTTTCTCTATCCTCGAGCTATTTCATTTAAAACAAACTTTTCAAGGTCACAGAGCTAAGAGATGGCAGAATTTGTTTGGTTTTGTATTAGGAAGTCTTGTTTTTTGAACCTGTTTAAGAGACTTCCAGCTATTTAAAAGAGAGGAGTCATGTGAAGGCATAGTTGCAGTACGAAGTACTGACTGAGACCTCCCTGGTGCGGAGAAGCCAAAGAGCCTTGGCAAAACTTCTGGGTTTAACATGGCCCATCTTGCTGGCTTTCCTTTGAAGATGCTTTGCCCATTGGATCAGCAGTCTTAGCTACTAAAACTTTCCCACAAGTGATCTTATTATCCTCATTCATTAAGGTGGCAAGAAACAAGATTTTCTCTAGCACTCACATGTGCATCGGGGGTCTATCTGGATCTAGCCACAGTTGAGCATCCCCTGGTCTCCTGAGTGTGCCCTGCGAACTGCTACCCCTCATCTCTACCTTCTTAGGTTCTGCCCATTTTCTAGAGTCAGCTACACCTCTCAACCCCACGGGGGCTTTCCCAGATGCTCCAACCCTATGCAGTCGCTTCCTTTTCAGAACCATTATAGCAGCTCATCTGCCACTTAGCATGTGCCGTCTTTTATTTCAGGTCTTCTTAAAACCTAATAATCAATACACTTTAAAGCTAGGAGCAGTTTTACAGAACACATAATCCAATTTCCTCTTTTTGCTAATGAGAAAATGGAAACCTAGAGATACTTGGTAAATAATAGAACCAAGTCTAGACTCCATCCCTCCTTTGCCATTATCTGGTATCATTTTACTGTGATATGTGTGTGTCCTGAGAGGATGTCAGGTTCTTTCTGGACAGCAACTTGTTTGAAACTATACCATGTGCATATTGGATCTTTAATAGCCATATGCACATGGTGACATGGTGCTTCACCACACCACATAGGGCAGGTGGAAGATAAATAATTTCTTGTGTAGAACAGAGTTTAAAGTTTAAAAAAAATTATTTATGTAGCGGTGGCTCATGCCTGTAATCCCAGCACTTTGAGAGGCCGAGGCGGGCGGATCACGAGGTCAGGAGTTTGAGACCAGCTTGGCCAACATAGGGAAGCCCCATCTCTACTAAAAATATAAAAAATTAGCTGGGCATGGTGACAGGCACCTGTAATCCCAGCCATTGGGAGGCTGAGGCCGGAGAATCACTTGAAGTCAGGAGGCGGAGGTTGCAGTGAGCCGAGATCGCGCTACTGCACTCCAGCCCGGTCGACAGTGCGAGACTCCATCTCAAAAAAAAAAAAGTATTAATGTATTTCAAACCCTTAGGTGTATAAAGTTTCCTTTAAAAAAGGATTAGAAAGCTTCTATTGGTCATATAAGATGTTCAGATGTTTCTATTTTTGTTACTACAAGCAAAACAAAGTTAATCGCTCTTAACTTTGTTCCCTTAATTCATTGCTAAAGGTGAGCTCAGAGAGGATTTATATGGACCAGTTCTGACCATTGTAGGTTAAAGACATTTCTTTGAATTTCAGCTGAGAAACATTCTCCCATGCAGCCCTTTTACCAGTTAAGTTGAAAAGCTTAACTTTGTAGATATTGTTTTTAGTTTCATTTCAGAAAAAAAGAACATTAAGATGTCAATTTAATCAGCAAAATTATTTACATGATTTAACTTAATTTGGCAATATGGCTGGGAAAATACAGAACAAAACAAAAGCAAATGTAAGAATACATACTTGGAACTGAACCAGTAGTGTTAGCAGTAATTATGCAATTAGTAGTTTTAATTACAATTAAAAAATCACCCTAAATTATCCAAGACCTATGATATGTGACATGGCACTCATCACCTTGAACGACTTCTCTGAATTCATTTTAAAACTGAGTACGGCGCCCATGGCATTTTCTTCCCAACTCATCCACCTGTGACCATGTTAAGAAGAAATTCCCTAGAATAGTTCAATCAAAGCTTACTGTGAACACTCTCACAACTTAATCGATGTTCTACATGTTCATTTCAAGGTTATTCTGAGATCTCAGGAAGGGTTTGTGAACTTCCTGAAATAGAAGAAGTCTCAGAGGAATTCATCCCCCTGAGCTCAGTGGAGATATTCCAGCCATGCGGGTCTCCTTCCTCCTCTCCACCCTAGCCTTCCTCCTTCTTCCTCCCTCACAGCAGAGATATGACAAACACCACCCACTTACAGTTGGTTCTCCTAATTCCACCCACAGGAGCTAAAAACCTAAAGAAAACACATTTATTTGTTTAAAAATGTAATTTACAAACAGCATTTTCATGAAAAATGTTCTCACCCTTGTTGTGCTAGTTCGTTGTATCTTTTTCTTCCAGGCTTATTCCTTCCCAAATGACTACAGTTTTTGCTGGCATTTCTCTGAAAGTATACTTGAGATCTCTTTAAGAGTCAGAAAAGCTACCTGAAATTGCAGGCAGCTTCCTGTTGGGCTCACATTTTGCAGAATCCACGCTTGGTGTGCAGAAGGTGGGCAAGGTGTTTGAAAAAACAGGAAGCACCTGTGAATGTGTGAATTTATTTCTGGAAGCAGAAGGCTCCCTCTGAGATGGCTCTAGATGCTTCCTGCTGTTCCACCTATGAGCATTTTGCAAGGCCTTTCAGTACTTTGGGGCTATGAACAGGCTTCCGAATGGCAGGATTATTTGGAAAATCTGGGACACGGTGGAAATTCTGTTTTTTTTCATGCAACTTTTCTGTTTTTTTCATGCAACTTTTTTCATGCAACTTTCTTTTTGGGGGATATTGGTTGATATGCGTGGAAATGAAGGTAGACTTTTAATTGCAATGGGGAAGTTAAAACCAAATGAGAATTAGAGATGTATGTAGCTTTATAAGTGATTTTGCTTTCATAAGATCATGTTTGTACTCATTGATTCCTTTACTCAGTAAACAGTATTGAGTGCAAGGCACTGAGATACTCCCTAGGAATCCACTGGGGACAAAACAGTGGTTGTGTGAAGTTTCAGTCCCCTGTTTCAGTCCCAAAATCACCTACAAGAAAGTGTTGTATTTCAAATTTGCATTTTTATATTTGCACGTGTCTGTATGATTTAGTGATGTGTTTAATTGAAATGCTACTGAAATAAGTCTCCTCCTCTGTATGAGGTACTCTAAACTACTGTTGGTGGCTGGCTATTCCAGCTTGGGCAGCCCCTGCCTGCCTTTTCAGGTCATGCATTTGGTGACATTAGTGGCTAATTAGGTTAATCCTGTTCCTTGACTGGAGAGACCACAGCTAATTGCTATCCTGTAAATACACTCTTGGCTGTAGATAAACTGGACTGCAACATGTGTCTGGATTATTGAAGACCTATTACCAGTCTTTGAGGTAAAAGTGTCAACAGCTTCTGTTCTACAGTTTTCAGTAGCTTTATTTTCGTATCTGAGCAAAATCTGGCACAGAGTAAAGAATACAGCTCCCTCCCTCTTTTATATGTGTGTGGCCTCAACAAGTCACGTTGCAGCCAGTTTGAAAATCTCCAAGTAAACAGTGCTGACTTGTTGGTAGACTACGCTGGAGAAAATGCAGAGGGGCTGGGGAGAAAGAAACCTGGGTCTAAAGTTTAGCTCTGCCACTTACTAGCTATGTGAACTTGGGCAAGTCATTTAGCATTTCTCCAAGACCACCTTTTTTTCATGTGAATGGAAATAATTCTCATACTTACCCAAGCAAGTATCATGAGGACAAATTATATAAAGTTTATAGAACATTATATAATATACATCCCCAGGTTCTAGAGATGGATTAGGGTTTGAGCCAAGAGGCATGGGTTTGATCTTGGAAAGGTCACCCTGGCCCTCTGTGCCCAAGACACCTCTAGCATAAAGATTGAACATGTCCTGTATTGGGCTCCTATGGATTTACTGAGCACCCATATATGGTAGTCACTGAGCCAGAGACTATTGACACAGATAGAAATGTCGGGTTCCTGTCCTCAACACAAATGAGGATCCTCTATTTTATATCTGTTATTGGAAAAGGAGAGGGAAGATTTTCTAAGGTTAGAATGAAATTCTAAAGTAATTAACTGACTGCCAATCATTGTTAAAGGGCACTTTCCATATTGTGTTATCAGGAGCACTGGCAGGCACGGGCAGACCAAGGCCTTGACTGGCTCTTCCACTTCTTAGATGGGTGACTTTGGGCAAGATACTTCGTTTTGCTAAATCTCAGTGTTTTTTGCAAAATGTGGGCAATAGGAGCACGTTCCTCACTTGGTTCTTGAGAAAATTAATTGAATTAATAGGAGAGAAAGAGAAAGAGGGAAAGAGAGAGAGAGAGAGATTTTCTGTCTCCAACATATGCAAATTCTATTTGCATATGTTGATACATTAGTCTGTTTTCCCACTGCTATAAACACCCAAGACTGGGTAATTTAAAAGGAAAGAGGTTTAATTGACTCACAGTTCCACATAGCTGGGGAGGACTCAGTAAATCTACAATCACGGTGGAAGGAGAAGGGGAAGCAAGCACCTTCTTCACAAGGCAGCAGGAAAGAGAGAGAGAGAGTGAAGGGGGAAGAGTCCCTTATAAAACCATTAGATCTTGTGAGAACTCACTCACTATCAGGAGAACAGCATGGGGAAACCGCCCCCATGATCCAGTCATCTCCCACTAAGTCCCTCCCCGACATGTGTCAGTCAGTATATTAGGCATTGGAGTTACAAGACAAAAGAAAATTCTGGACTTCAGTTGAATTACAAAGGAAAGCACGAATAAGCAAATTGATTAGTACATGATGAATGTTATAAGGAAAGCCTGGAAAAGGTCTCAAGAACAAGAGGAGAAATTTTACTATTCTACCTGGAGGAGGTAAAGTGTTAAGAATTTATGATTAAAGGTGTTCCTAAAGGTGGACCTCAGAGGCCAAAAAAAAAAAAAAAAAAAAAAAAAAAAAAAGGGTAATCAAGCTGTCCTCTTATCTAGTATCCCATGGGAAACACTGACCAAACAGGAGGGATTTCAGGACATCATTTCCTAGTCAATGACATCTGGGATTTTCTCAAGTTCTGTAAAAGCAGCAGTAACTCAGCAACAGACAAGTGGTTGAGATGAAACAGGCATGCTTGGGTTTGGACAACCTCGTGCTTTATAAACTATGAGCCAAACTATTTTTCTGATTTCTCTTGGTTTCAGGTTTCTCACATATAAAGTGAAGACAGTGGTGCCATACTTTCAGGTTATTGTGGGATAGAAGATAATATGCCTGACACACAGTAGGCACCCAGTATGTGTTAATGAATGTTTCATCTGTAAGATAAAAGTTGTCTTGTCAGAGAATATAAAGGGTTTTCTAAAATTTGTGTTTTATTAGTTTTTTAAAATTTGTTTTGCTTGTAAAGACAAATCTCTCACCAATGCATGTGATTTCACCTCCTCTTATCTCCTTTGGACTCTACTATGCATACATTTCCTTTATTTAATTTTCAACCAGGCTTATGACTAGTAGGTAGTAGCACAGTGATCCTGCCTTTACTTCCCCTCCGCCATCTCATTCCCTTCACACTTCAAAATTAGTTGGGGGTTGTTAGGGGCTGAATTGTGTCCCACCTCCTGCCCTGCAAATTTATATGCTAAAGTCTGTGTTGGTCAGCGTTCTCCAGAGAAACAGAAGCAATAAGATATAGATTAAAATATAGATATATAAAAACAGCTTTATTATGAGGACTTGGCTTGCGTGATTATGAAGGATAAGAAATCTCACCATCTGCCATCTGCAAGCTGAAGGCCCAGAAAGCTAATGGTATAGTTCCAATTCAAGCCCACAGGCCAGAGAACCAGGACAGCCAATGGTGTAAGTTCCAATTTGAGTTAGAAGGCCCAGAAACTAGGAGCACTGATGTCCAAGGGCAGGAGAAGATGGATGTCCCAGTGGATTGGATGCCCAATCACACTGGGGAAAGTGGTTCTTCTTTGCTCAGTTTATGAATTCAAATGTTGATCTCTTCCAAAAATACCATCATGAACACAACCAGAAATAAATTTTCCAGCTACCTGGGCATCCCTTAGCTCAGCCAAGTTGACACATAAAATTAGCCATCACAAGTTTTTAACACCTGTGCCTCTGAATGTGACCTTATTTGGAAATAGGATCATCAGATATGTAATTATATTAAGGTCATACTGGAGTATGGAGGACTCCTAATCCAATATGACTGGTGTCCCTACATAAAGGGTAATGAGGATGCAGACACACATGCAGGAAGAATGCCATGGAAAGATAAAGGCAGTGACTGGAGCGATGTGTCTATAAGCCAAAGAATGTCAAGCTGGGCCAGGCCAAGGTAGCTCATGCCTGTAATCCCAGAACTTTGGGAGGCTGAGGCAGGAGGATCACTTCCACCCATGAGTTTAAGACCAGTGAAGGGAATATAGTGAGATATCATCTGTACAAAAAAATTTAAAAATTAACCAAGCATGGTGGTGCACACCTGTAGTTCCAGCTACTCAGGAGGCTGAGGTGGGAGGATCACTTGAACCCAGAAGGCAGGGGTTGCAGTGAGCCGAGATCATGCCACTGCACTCCTACTTGAGTGACAGAGAGATATCCTGTCTCAAAAGAAAAAAAAAAAAGAATGACAAGATGGTCAGCAAATCATCAGAAGCTAGGAGCAAGGCATGGAACAGATTCTTATAGCCCTTAGAAGAAATGAAATCTGTTGACACCTTGATTTCAGATATCTGGATTCAGTTCTGGAATCCAGAACTGAAGGTACATTTCTGTTGTTTGTGCCTCCAAGTTTGTGGCAGCCCTAGCAATTAATACAGGGCTCCAACAGAAGCTGGATGCATGGGGATCAGGGTCTTGAAAGACTAGTAATACTCAGGCATTGAGTTAGATCAATTAGGGGACCCAATTCTCCATCCCTCCCTGTATCCATACTTTTTGCCATGTAACTGTGCCACTCCTCCCACTCGAAGTAGTAACTTTCTCTGCCCCTTGACTTAGTGACTTGCTTTGGACCATGAAATGTGAGCAGACATGACATGGCACTGGTCCCGAGCCTAGTGATAAAGGCAGTGATTAGAGTGATATATCTATAAGCCAAAGAATGCCAAGCTGGGCCAGGCCATGGTAGCTCATTCTTGTAATCCCAGCACTTTGGGAGGCCAAGGCACGAAGATCGCTTGAGCCCATGAGTTCAAGACCAACAAAGGCAATATAATGAGACATTGTCTCTACAAAAAAAATTTAACTATTAGCTAAGTATGGTGGCACATGCCACCTTGAGAGGGCTTGTTTTTTCCTACTTTTCCTATTGCCATAGTCAACAGAAGACAGTGCTCCATTTTGCCTATTGGTCTCAGGAAGAGCATGAGGAGCAGAGTCACCTCAGCAAAGGTGTCTCCATTAACTTTCAATTTTGTGAAAAATAAATATTTACTTTTTAACACCATTGAGATTTTGAGGTTTGTAATGCAGCAATCATTGACTAATTCAGCTGCTTTCATTTTCTCAGTTTCTTCTAGTCTAGTTTTGCCTATTGAATATTATATTTTCTTATTAATTTTATTTCATGTTTACCAAGAAGGCATTACAAACTATTAATTATTAAAAGGCAGCATTGGGTCAGATAGAGATAAGAACTAATGTACTGAATGATCTCTTAGAGTTTCTGCCAATATCTATATATCTTGGGCTCTTAAATGTTGAATGCAATAAGAGCTTTAGCATCTTAAATTTTCAGTGTGGAAAGAAAGTTGGTTATTTGAAAAATTTTTGTAAAATACCCAAATGTGAACTCAATTGTGCTATTTAACTTCTCTAAACCTCAGTTTCCTCATTTATAACATGAAAATAATAATATTGACTTATAAGGATTCCTGTGGGTATAAAATTTATTATCATGTTAAGTGAGAATGATAGTAGATAAGCTGGGTCCAGTTTTCAAAGATGTCTTCAGGCTGTAATGGCAAGAAAGCTAATAAGATCGGTGGTGGAGACAAAGCTATGTGTCTCCCATAGCATTTCTTGTTTCTGGAAATTCATGGAAATCTACTGTTTTAGCTAATGAAATATGTAACCCAGAGTTGGCCTTTAAAATCAGAGCGACACTCCAGTCCTCACTTCCACAACTCCAAGTGACCCTTGGAGCCATGGGGGCCTAATAGCTTGACTATGAGATGGACAATGGTCTTCAGACTCTCATCCAATGGGGGGGTGAGCAAATAAACTGTTACCATGGTTGAGTTTTGGGGGTTTGTTTGTTGGGGCAATGTTTTAGTCCCTTTGTACTGCTACAAAGGAATACCTGAGGCTGGGTAACTTACAAAGAAAAGAGGTTTGTTTGGATCACAGTTCTGCAGGTTGTACAAGAAGCATGGCACCGGCGTCTGCTTTCTGGTGAGGGCTTCAGGCTGCTTCCACTTATGGCAGAAGGTGAAGGGGAGCCAGGGTGTGCAGAGGTCACATGGTGAAAGAACAAGAGAGAGATGGAAGGTGTCAAGCTCTTTTTAAAAACCAGCTCTCGGAGAACCCTCTTGGGAACTAATAGAACAAGAACTCACTCATTAACAGGAGGGAGGCACAAAGCCATTCAGAAGACATCTGCCCCCATGGCCCAAACACCTCTCTTTAGGCTCCACCTCCAACATCAGAGATCAAATTTCAACATGAGGTTTGAAGAGCCAAATATCCAAACTATAGCAGGCAACACACATGGCTTTCTCTAACCAATACAAGATCTTAGACCATGATCATGGAAGACAGTTTCTGGTTAAGGGAAATGATAACTCCCTTCTACACTAAGCATTTAGATTACTGATTTGCTTCTAAGATCCACACCTTAAGAGAGACAATTTTGTTGAAGAAGAAAAAAAACAGTATGATGAAGGAAGGAAAGATCTGCAAATCGTGATATTATAAGACAATATTGAAAACTATAACACTCCACAAATATCCTGGAGAAAAAAATATTCGTGGAGCCATATAGTGGTCTTTAAATGGTTGAAGTTTGGGGTAGAAATTTTTTCTATGTGGTTGCAGGTGTCAGCATTTAAGAAAATGAGCTAAATAGAGTAGGATTGATTTTAGTTTGACACACAGGGGAAATTCCATTCTCTCTCTGAAAATGGCAAGGACTACTTCTTGAGAGAATATGTACCTTATTACTGGATGTGCCAAGTAATATCTTGAGAGCCACTTATAGGGGATGTTATAAGAGGAATTTATATATTAGATAAAAGGTTGAATTAAGTGGCTTCGAAGTTTCCTTCAGCCTCAAAGAGTATATTCTTAAGAACTGTCACCTTGGATATTTCAGTTTTTAAAACTATACTTTTGCATACTTCAATTTGTTTAAATCAAGGCACACTTGTAATACAGGGCAAAACGTATATACACTTGTTCACAGCAGGATCAATTTGGATTCAGGCTGACATTGTGCTCCTCTTCTGCAATCTAATTCAAATATAGACAGCAGTGAGCCGACAATGGAGCACCATGTGGAGTTTCAGCTCCTCTTGGGGAATGGAGGACATGCAACCAAACAGGTGGCTTCAATTAAGAGAGCAGCCGCTGCCAGGAAATACCAGAGGGAAATCATCAAACCACGAAGGAAGCAACGACAGGTAGATGGGGTCAGTCCTGGAGACCCCTGGAGCATCGCCAGAGAACACAGCCCCACTAGGCCAGCACAACCAAGATTAATTGAAAAGAAAGGCAGTAAAGCATTGCATTCTATAGGTATATCTGTTGGTGATAAAGCTGACTTTCCTTTCAAAGCTGCAATGCAAAGTTAAAAAAAAAGAAAAAAAAATAGAGAGCATGAGACTGCTATTTAATGAGATGACAACAGAGATGTGCTTGAGATAATGACTTCCAAATTGTGAATGAGTCTGTAAAACCCTGAGCACAGCCCATCTGACTATGCTTAGAGTGTTCTCCGTGTACTTTGGAGCTTTCCTGCCCCCATGCCTGCTGGAATACAAGGCTGATTCATTCGTTCGATTTATCGTTGAATACCTCCTCCCTATCTTTTCAGAGTGCAACAACAAAGGGCATGTTCTCTAAAAGCAAGGCCAGGAACAAACTCTTTTAAAAGCATTGAGAGTTGATTTTAATGGGAATGGAATGGTCAAGGAGAAAGACAAATGGGAACATATCTTTAGTTGGCAGCTGCTTTAATTTATTTCATATTAATGCAATCCCCTTCAAAGTCTCTGATCCCAGAAGCATTTCCAAGAATCATTTTTAATTAGGGCAGATTCTACACAACCAAAGCATATGAGAAGGTGATACACTTAGGAGCTAATTCAGGCAACTCTCCCTGTCTCCTCTGAAGAATAAGAATTGAATAATTAAGAAGCCATGACTTGTCAAAAATGGTAGTCTAGATAAGTATCTTCTCTATTATTTTGATTAATATTTTAAAATGTCTGTGGAAACTGTGAGTAAAAGGCCTAGTCATCGTCCAAGTCAGATGACTCCTGACTTACTCAGAGCTGTAATTAAACCCCCTGCTGCTGCAGAGGCGACATGGGAAAGCTCTGCCACTGCTTGGTTAGCATCACCACAAAACCACGATGATCACTCTCATGTTCCCAAAAGGTCTCAAAGAAGGTATTTCCTCCATTCCTGTCACATTTTTGTTTCAGGAATTCAGATATTCAGGAAAATACCTTTGTAAAACTTGATTGGCAAGCACAGACATTTCGGTTCTAGGGTACAAGAATTTCTGATCACTTGTATTGGGATCAATAGAAGAAGTAGAAAATGAGGACTGATAACAAAAAATGTAAAAAAGCAAGAAAGTTGTTGAGAAGAATCAGAGTGTTATTGGGAGATTCAAGAAGACAAAAATAAACTAATGTAAACTAAAAAATAAACTGAGTTGTCTATACCTTCTAGGAGGGTACAGGGAACACGAACTTTGATCTACAAGATATAGCCAAAATTAGAGGGACACCCCTCTCTGCAGACCTTATGCAGCTCACAAATCCTAAAATATTTACTATCTGAACTTTTACAGAAAAATTTGGCTGATCCTTAATCCAGAAATAACCACCATTATTCTGGTGCCTCTTCTTCCCAATCTCTATTGAGCACTTGTGCAAATTTTTAAGAAAACAAAGTCTGTGATACTGCTGTTTATAGTTTTTATTGATATATAGTATTTGTGCATATTTATTAAAAATGTGATATTTTGTTAAATGTATGGAATATGTAATGATTAAGTCAGGCTATTTAGAATATCTACCACCTTCTTTATCATTTCTATGTGTTGGAAACATTTCAAGTCTTCTCTTCTAGGTATTTTGAAATATACAGTACATGATTGTTAACTACAGTCACCCTACTCTGTTATTGAACATTAGAACTCATTCCTTCTATCTAACTGTGTGTTTGTGCCATTAGCCAGCCTCTTCATTCCTCCGCCTCCACATACACACCTCCCAACCTCTGGTATCTATCATTCTATTCTCTACCTCCCTGAGATAAACTTGTTTTTAGCTACCACCTGTGAATGAGAGACTACAATATTTGTCTTTCTGTGCCTGGCTTATTTCACTGAACATATTGTCCTGCACTACCATCCATGTTGCTGCAAGTGACATGATTTCATTCTTTTTATGGCTGAATAGTATTCCATCGTACATGTAATAGCACATTTTCTTTTCTTTATCCATTCATCTCTTGATGGACAATTTACTTGATTCCATATCTTTGCTATTCTGTATAGTGCTGCAATAAACATAGGGGTGCAGGTATCTCTTTGATATACTGATTTCCTTTTATTGGGGGTGTGAATAGTCAGCAGCGGGATTGCTGGATTGTATGGTAGCTCTATTTTTAGTTCTTTGAGAAATCTCTGTAATGTTTTCCAAGGTGGCTGTACTAGTTGACATTCCAACCAACATTGTTCTATACAGTTCTGTATCTTGTGTTTTTTTCCACTTTAATATTACATCATGAGTATTTTCCCAAGTCATTAAATTTTTAAAAAATGAAAGTCCATTTTAATTGTACAAGCCAAATGTAAACAATTACATTTATGGGACAGTACCCTTAGTAGTTAATCCTATTTCCCCATGAGTTCAATATTTTAATCTGTGTATCTTTTAAAAGTTATTTATAATTGTGTTAAAATACACGTAACAAAATATACCTGAATAAAATGCCGAAAATATTAGGCATTTTTAAGTGTACAGTTCAGTGACGTTAAGTACATTCACATTGTTGTGCAATCATCTCCACCATCCTTCTCTAGAACTCTTCTTTCTTTCTTTTTTTTTTTCTATTTAACTTTTATTTTAAATTCAAGTGTACATGTGCAGGGTTGTTATATAGGTAAACTTGTGTCATGGGGATTTATTGTACAGATTATTTCGTTACTCAGGTACTAAGCCTAGCACCCCTAGTTATTTTTCCTGATCCTCTCCCTCCTCCCATCCTCCACCCTCCGGTAGGCCCCAGTGTGTGTTGTTTCCTTCTACATGTCCATGTGTTCTCATCATTTAGCTCCCACTTATAAGTGAGTACATGCAGTATTTGGTTTCCTGTTCCTGTTAGTTTGCTAAGGATAATGACCTCCAGCTCCATCCATGTAGAACTCTTTTTATCTTGAAAAAAATGAAACTTTGTACCCATCGAACAATAACTCCCCATTCTACACTTTCTACTAAAAACATAATTTTGAATCGTTATTGTATTAGTCCATTCTCATGCTGCTGTAAATAACTGCCCGAGACTGGGTAATTTATAAAGGAAGGAAGTTTAATGGACTCAGAGTTCTGCATTACTGGGGAGGCCTAAGGCAACCTACAATCACGGTGGAGGGCAAAGGAAAAGCAGGCACCGTCTTCACAAGGCAGCAGGAGGAAGTGCAGAGTGAAGGGGAAGAGTCCCTTATAAACCCATCAGATCTCATGAGAACTCACTCACTATCATGAGAATAGTATGAGGGAAACCACCTCATAATCCAATTACCTTCACCTGGTCCTGCCCTTGACACATGGAGATTATGGGGATTACAATTCAAGGTGAGATTTGGGTGGAGACACAGAGCCAAACCATATCAGTTACATAGTATTTATTTTGGTTGTATGTTTCCCAGCTCTTTTCATTTGATACTTTTCTATTGATATTAGAAATAAAAGTTATTTTTTGAGTCCTGCTATTTGGAGTAATGAAGGGACAGTAACAAAAGTCTTATAGAAGAACTGTCAAGAGTGGTTATGGTGGCAAGCTTTGAAAATTTATATTTTTACTATGAGATCGTATATAATGTAACTAAAAGGTGGTTTGGGGTTTAATAGAAAGTTTCAGGATAGTCCTGGAAACGAATTGCATGGAGTGAGGGTGACACCAGGGAGCTTGAGTGTCCCTCTGTCTAGATTCAACCTGTGCTTCACCATCCCCTGTTTCCATACCCAGCACCCAGGCATTGCTGTGGTTCTGAAAATCCCCACACCACCCTCTCCACACCAGGAAGAAGCCTAGAAGAGGAGGAAGAGAAAACAAAAGGAGTCAGGGATGACTCCTACTCTGGGACCATTGACATTTAGGGATGTGGCCATAGAATCCTCTTGGGAGAAGTGGCCATGCCTGGAGACTCTACTCAGAGGGGTTTATGCAGAGATGTGATGTTGGAGAACTAAAGGAACTTTATCTTCCTGGGAATCTCTCTTTTTGACCTGGGTAGTATCTCCATGTTGGAGCAAGGGAAAGAGCCTTGGACTGTAGAGAGCCAAGTGCAAATAGCAAGAAACTGAAATGGGTGACAATGGATCAAATGTGTGATCACAGGTCTTTCCTTACGGTCTCTGGGAAAGAACCAATTGTATGAGATGACCCATTTCATTAGGTGAGGATTGTTTCTATCCAAGTTCCTGGAAGAAGAAGGACTCTGCCTTTGAAAATTAAATATTGTCTGAATGAGAGAGCATTTGGCAGGGGCTGACAACAAAATAAAATGATGATGCCACTCATCGTGCTCATTGTGTTCAGGGTGACTTTCTCCTCACAGGAGGGCATTGTGGGTTAAAGGAAAGAAATGCTCTACTGGCTGACCATGATATAGAACAGGCCAAACCCTTAGGACACTGGGATTTTTATGGGGGTGGAGTAACAGGTTATTAGGTACTGATATGTGGTAGAAATAATGCAGGGGAAAATGGACACATTCTCCATGGAATTGCAATAATGGTTGCATAGCAAAGATTGATGAAAAATTGGTCTCATTTTTGAAATTGAAGAACAGTTATCAGGGTGGAGAGTTCAATTTCAAAAACTAGAGCAGCGTGTTTTTGGGTAGGATTCACATTTTAACTGCTAACATAACAATTTGTTTCTCTTATTTAGAACGTATTGGAGATCAAGTATTTTAACTAATAAATTTTAACATTATTTCATAAAAAGAAAAAGAAAGTTTTGGAATGGTGTAATTCTGACGCTGTGACTTAAAATTTAGTACTAGTTAACCACTCTGTGTCTCAATGTTCTTATCTGAAAACCAAGGGTAACAAAACTGATGGGTGGGGAGGGGCCAAGATGGCCAAATAGAAAGAGCTCCCGTCTGCAGCTCCCAGCAAGACCAACACAGAGGGCAGGTGATTTCTGCATTTCCAGCTGAGATGCCCAGTTCATCTCACTGGAACTGGTTAGGCAGTGGGTGCAACCCACGGAGAATGAGCAGAAGCGAGGTGGGACATTGCTTCACCCAGGAAGTTCATGGAGCCAGGGGACCTCCCTCCCACAGCCAAGGGAAGCAGTGAGGGACTGTGCTACTTGCCCAGAGTACTACTTTTCCCACAGATTTTGGCAATCCATGGATTAGGAGATTCCCTCATGAGCCAACACCACCAGGGCCCTGGATTTCAAGCACAAAACTGGGCGGCTGTTCAGGCACGCACTGAGCTGTAAGAGTTTTTTCATACTCCAGTGGTGCCTGGAACTTTAGTGAGACAGGAGAACCGTCCACTTCCTTGGAAAGGGGACTGAAGCCAGGGAACCAAGTGGTCTCACTCAGTGGGTCCCACTCCCATGGAGCCCAGCAAGCTAAGCACCACTGGCTTGAAATTCCCACTGTCAGCATAGCAGTCTGGAGTTGGCCTGGGACAATCAAGTTTGGTGGGGGAGGGGTGACTGCCATTATGTGGCTTTAGTAGGCAGTTTTCCCCGACAGTGCTAAGGAGATTGGGAGGTTTGGACTCGGCGGCTGTGGTCAGACTGCTTCCCTAGATTTCTCCTCACTGGGCAGGGCATCTCTACAGGAAATCCAGTAGCTCTAGTCAGGGGCTTACAGACAGAACTCTCATCTCCCTAGGACAGAGCACCTGGGAGAAGGGAGGTTGCATTAACAGCTTCAGCAGACTTAATCTTTCCTGCCTGCCGGCTCTGAAGGGAGCAGCTGATCCTGACAAGGGGAATTCTCCCAGCACAGTGCAACAGCTCTGCTAATGGACAGACTGCCTCCTCAAGCGGGTCCCTGACCCCGTGCCTCCTGACTGGGAGAGAACTCCCAACAGGGGTCGATAGATACCTCATACAGGAGAGCTCCAGCTGGTATCAGGCTGGTGCCCGTCTGGGATGAAGCTTCCAGGAGAAGGAACAGGCAGCATTCTTTGCTATTCTGAAGCCTCCAATGGTAATACCCAGGAGAACAGGGTCTGGAGTAGACCCCCAGAAAACTGTACCAGACCCGCAGTAGAGGGGCCTGACTGTTAGAAGAAAAACTAACAAACAGAAAGCAACAACAACAACATCAACAAAAAAGCACCCCCCACCCCCCAAAAAAAACCATCCGAAGGTCATCAGCCTCAAAGATGAAAGGTAGATAAATCCATGAAGATGAGGAAAAACCAGTGCAAAAATGCTGAAAATTCTAAAAGCCAGAACACCTCTTCTCTTCCAAATGATCACAACAGCTCTCCAGCAAGGGCGCAGAACTGGACGGGAATGAGATGGATGAATTGACAGAAGTAGGCTTCAGAAGGTGGGTAATAACAAACTCCACTGAGTTAAAGGAGCATGTTCCAACCCAATGCAAATAAGCTGAGAACCTTGATAAAAGGTTACAGGAGTTGCTAACTAGAATAGCCAGTTTAGAGAGGAACATAAATGACCTGATGGAGCTGAAAAACACAGCATGAGAACTTCGTGAAGCATACACAAGTATCAGCAGCAGAATCAATCACGTGGAAAAAAGGATATCAGAGTTTGAAGACCATCTTGCTGAAAAAAGGCATGCAGACAAGATTAGAGAAAAAAGAATGAAAAGGAATGAATAAAACCTCCAAGAAATATGGGACTATGTAAAAAGACCAAACCTATGATTGATTAGAGTACCTGAAAGGGATGGGGAGAATGCAACCAAGTTGGAAAATACACTTCAAGATATTATCCAGGAGAACTTCCCCAACCTAGCAAGATAGGCCAACATTCAAATTCAAGAAATACTTCCCCAACCTAGCAAGACAGCCAACATTCAAATTCAGGAAATACAGAGAACACCACTAAGATATTCCATGAGAAGATCAACCCCAAGACACATAATCATCAGATTCTCCAAGGTCAAAATGAAGGAAAAAATGTTAAGGGCAGCCAGAGAGAAAGGTGAGGTCATCTACAAAGGGAAGCCCATCAGACTAACAGCGGATCTCTCAGCAGAAACCCTACAGACCAGAAGAGAGTGGGGCCAATTTTCACATTCTTAAAGAAAAAAATTTTCAGCCCAGAATTTCATATCCAGTCAAACTAAGCCTCATAAGAGAAGGAGAAATAAAATCCTTTCCAGACAAGAAAATGCTAAGGGATTTTGTCACCACCAGGCCTGCCTTGAAAGAGCACCTGAAGGAAGCACTAAATATGGAAAGAAAAAGCCAGTACCAGCCACTGCAAAAACACACCAAAATTTTAAGACCAATGACACTATGAAGACCCTGCATCAACTAGTGTGCAAAATAACCAGCTAGCATCATGATGACAGGATCAAATTCACACATAACAATATTAACCTTAAATGTAAATGGGCTAAACACCCCAATTAAAAGACACAGATTGGCATATTGGAGAAAGAGTCAAGACCCATTGGTGTGCTGTATTCAGGAGACCCATCTCCTGTGCAAAGACATGCATAGGCTCAAAATAAAGGGATGGAGGAAAATTTACCAAGCAAAGGAAAAGAAAAAAAAAATGCAGGGGTTGCAATTCCAGTCTCTGATAAAACAGATTTTAAACCAACAAAGATCAAAAAAGACAAAGAAGGGCATTATATAATGGTAAAGGGATCAGTGCAACAGGAAGATCTAACAATCCTAAATATAAATACACCCAATACAGGGGCACCCAGATTCATAAAACAAGTTCTTAGAGACCTACAAAGAGACTTAGACTCCCACACAATGATAGTGGGAGACTTTAACACCCCACCATCAATATTAGATCAACAAGACAGAATATTAACAAGGATATTCAGGACTTAAACTCAGCTCTGAATTAAGTGGACCTAATAGACATCTGCAGAACTCTCCACCTCAAATCAACTGAATATACATTCTTCTCAGTGCCACATGGCACTTATTTTAAAATCACCACATAATTGGAAGTAAAACACTCCTCAGCAAATACAAAAAAAACCCCTGAAATCATAACAAACAGTTTCTCAGACCACAGTCCAATCAAATTAGAACCCAGGATTAAAAAACTCATTCAAAACCACACAACTACATGGAAATTGAACAACCTGTACCTGAATGACTCCTGGGTAAATAACAAAATTAAGGCAGAAATGAAGAAGTTCTTTGATACTGATGAGAACAAGGAGACAATGTACCAGAATCTCTGGGACATGGCTCAAGCGGTGTTAAGAGGGAAATTTATAGCACTAAATGCCCACATCAGAAAGCTGGAAAGATTTCAAATCGACACCCTAACATCACAATTAAAAGAACTAGAGAAGCAAGAGCAAACAAATCCAAAAGCTAGCAGAAGACGAGAAATAACAAAGATCAGAGCAGAACTGAAGGAGATAGAGACACAAAAACCCTTCAAAAAATCAATGAATCCAGGAGCTGGTTTTTAAAAAAATTAACCAAATAGATAGACTGCTAGCTAGACTAATAAAGAAGAAAAGAGAGAAGAATCAAATAGACACCATAAAAAATGATAAAGGGGATATCACCACTGACCCCACAGAAATACAAACTACCATCAGAGAATACTATAAACATCTCTATGCAAATAAATGAGAAAATCCACAAGAATTGGATAAATTCCTGGACACATACACCCTCCCAGGACTAAACCAGGAAGAAGTCAAATCCCTGAATAGATCAATAACAAGTTCTGAAATTGAGGCAGTGATTAATAGCCTACCAACCAAAAAAGCCCAGGACCAGATGATTTCACAGCCAAATTCTACCAGAGGTACAAAGAGGAGCTGGTACTATTCCTTCTGAAACTATTCCGAACAATTGAAAAGGAGGGACTCCTCCTTTACTCATTTTATGAGACCAGCATTATCCTGATACCAACCTGGCAGAGACCCAACGAAAGAAGAAAACTGTAGGCCAATATTTCTGATGAACATTGATATGAAAATCCTCAATAAAATACTGGTAAACTGAATCCAGCAGCACATCAAAAAGCTTATCCACTATGATCAACTGGGCTTCATCCCTGGATGCAAGGCTGGTTCAACATATGCAAATCAATGAACATAATCCATCACATAAACAAAACCAATGACAAAAACCACACGATTATCTCAATAGATGCAGAAAAGGCCTTCAATAAAATTCAACATCCCTTCATGCTAAAAATTTTCAATAAACTAGGTATTGATGCAACATATCTCAAAATAATAAGAACTATTTATGAGAAATATGTAGCCAATATCATACTGAATGGGCAAAAGCTGAAATTGTTCTTTTTGAAAACCAGCACAAGAAAAGGATGCTGTCTCTCACCACTCCTATTCAACATAGTATTGGAAGTTCTGGCCAGGGTAATCAGGCAAGAGAAAGAAATAAAGTGTATTCAAATAGGAAGAGAGGAAGTCATGTTGTCTCTGTTTGGAGATGACATGATTGTACATTCAGAAAATCCCATTATCTCAGCCCAAAAACTCCTCAAATTGATAAGCAACTTCAGCAAAATCTCAGGATACAAAATCAATGTGCAAAAATCACAAGCATTCCCATACACCAACAATAGACAAGCAGAGAGCCAATTTATGAATGCACTCCCATTCACAATTGCTACAAAGGGAATAAAATACCTAGGAATACAGCTAACAAGGGATGTGAAAGACCTCTTCAAGAAGAACTACCAACCACTGCTCAAGGAAATAAGAGAGGACACAAACAAATGGAAAAACATTCCATCCTCATGGATAGGAAGAATCAATATTGTGAAAATGGCCATAATGCCCAAAGTAATTTATAGATTCAATGTTATTCCCATCAAACTTCCATTGATGTTCTTCACAGAATTAGAAAAAACTACTTTAAATTTCATATGTAACCAAAAAAGAGCCTGTATAGCCAAAACAATCCTAAGCAAAAAGAACAAAGCTGGAAGCATCACGCTACCTGACTTCAAACTATACTACGAGATACAGTAATCAAAGCAGCATGGTACAAAAACAGACATATAGACCAATGGAACAGAACAGAGGCCTCAGAAATAACACCACACATCTACAATCATCTGATCTTTGACAAACCTGACAAAAACAAGCAATGGGGAAAGGAGTATCTATTTAATAAATGGTGCTGGGAAAACTGTCTAGCCATATACAGAAAACTGAAACTGGACCCCTTTGTTACACCTTATACAAAAATTAACTTTAAGATGCATTAAAGACTTAAATATAAAACCCCAAACCATAAAAACCCTAGAAGAAAACCTAGGCAATACCATTCAGGACATAGGCATAGGCAAAGACTTTCATGACAAAAACACCAAAAGCAATTGCCACAAAAGCCAAAATTGACAAAGGGATCTAATTAAACTAAAGAGCTTCTGCACAGCAAAATAAACTGGCATCAGAGTGAACAGGCAGCTTACAGAATGGTAGAAAATTTTTGTAATCTACCCATGTGACAAAGGTCTAATATCCAGAATCTACAAGGAAGTTAAACAAATTTACAAGAAAAACAAATGACCCCATGAAAAAGTGGGCACAGGACATGAACAGACACTTCTCAAAGGAAGACATTTATGCAGCCAACCAACATAAGGAAAAATGCTCAACATCACCGATCATTAGAGAAACACAAATCAAAACCACAGTGAGATTCCATCTCACATCAGTCAGAGTGGTGATTATTAAAAAGTCAAGAAACAATAGATGCTGGCGAGGCTGTGAAGAAATAGGAACACTTTTACATTGTTGGTGGGAATGTAAATTAGTTCAACCATTGTAGAGGACAGTGTGGCGATTCCTCAAGGATCTAGAACCAGAAATACCATTGACCCAGCAATCCCATTATCGACTATATACCCGAAGGAATATAGATCATTCTATTATAAAGACACATGCACACATATGTTTATTGCAGCTCTATTTACAACAGCAAAGGCATGGAACCAACCCAAATGCCCATCAATGAGACTGGATAAAGAGAATGTGGTACTATGCAGCCATAAAAAAAATGAGATCATGTCCTTTGCAGGGACATGGATGAAATTGGAAGCCGTGATCCTCAGCAAACTAACACATGAACAGAAAACCGAACGGTGCATGTTCTGACTCATAAGTGGGAGTTGAACAATGAGAACACATGGACACAGGGAGGGGAACAACAATACCAGGGCCTGTCGGGTGTTGGGGGGCAAGGGAAGGGAGTGCATTAGGACAAATACCTGGTGCATGCAGGACTTAAAACCTGGATGATGGGTTGATAGGTTCAGCAAACCACCATGGCACATGTATACCTATATAACAAATCTGCACGTTCTGCACATGTATCCTGGAACTTAAAGTAAAATACAAAAATAAAAAATAAAACCGATAGGGTTGATATGTTGTTTAAATGAGTCAAAGTATGTGTGAAAATAATTTTAAATAACATGACGTGATGTGAATATTAGTTTTTATTATGTTGTCAAGATATTTACTATCAAATAAAGTTATTCACTTATGAGAGAAAAATATTTTAATGGATTTTTTTGAGTGGCAAGGTCATTACATTGAAATAATAAATAACAGAGGACAATTTCAGAAATAACTTTTTAGCAGTTCAAATTTTCCCTGGAAATTTACTATTGTCCTGGGAATATTATTACATGGTTCAAAAGCTGAGCACTTCTGCATGGCATTTAATTAAAATGCAGCCTGAACATGCTAGGTGAAGAATTTTAAACAGTCTTGTTCAATATAAAATATGCTCAATGTCAGTATATTATGTCTTTTTTTACTATTCATTTTCCCATCAGAATGCATTTGACAGTCAATCTGTGAAAAGATAGATTGGGTATGTGTAATTTTTATATGCTTCTTAACATTCTTTTTATTTTAATGATAAATTTATAATTATGGCCCATCCCATTTACAATGGTCTGGGAGGTAAGTACTTAAAAATATTTATAAAAATCATATTGCTAATCTCTATAAACTTGAGTTCTCAGGGGTCTAATAACATAAGATAGGATAAAATAATTTTAAAAACATGTTTCACAAGTAACACTCTTTAAAAGCCTCCATCTATGTATGTAAAGTAAAATGGATAGATATAAATAATATTGTTTGTTAAGTATTCAGGATTTTCCAGATTGTCCATTATCCACATCAATCACTGCTAATAATAAAGTACACCAGATAACTTTACAACTCAACTGTTATCTATAGCTTCTTGTTTTTACACAACAATGTGGAAATTAGAATTTAAGAATCAGATGGTGACAAAGGCCATTTGGAGTTGCTAGGCTTCCCCAGTAGGAGGGGTGAAACTAAGTTCATGGGTCCTCAGGTTTGTACAATTTCTTTTAGAAAAAAACATGAAAATTTAATCCAAATGTATGTAAGAAGATCAAAATTTATTTATGAAACCAGAGCAAGTGAAGCACCCTTAAAACTTCACCCTTGGAGTGAATCCTCAGAGTAAATCTACTTCTGCCTAGGCCGACTGAAAAGGGGGCTTCCTTTCCCGGAGGTCCTCTGCTTTCTCTCTTTCTGTCTTCTGCTTGCCTCTTGCCTTAGTGTAAAGAATCCAGATGGGCTATGCTAAAAAGAAAAAGAAATGTCATGTTCATGATCATAGAGCTGAAGAGTGTTCTTACTTGAAGAACCAGCTGTCCTGCTGAAACAAATGTTTCTAAGATTTCAGGCTATAGTTGGGGAACAGAGGCCAATTGAAAATTCACACCAACAGCTTGAGTAGAACTTGGATCCAAGAGACATTCCATTGTTTCTTTCAGCACAGATAGGAGAATCTGGCAGCCCATAGACTCACCACCAATTCTTGAGCTAGTTCCTTATATCACGTGCAAATGTGACGGTGCTGGAAAGATATCAAGGTGGCTGTTGGAAGCTTGCCGCATACATGCTTGTGGTCTCTGAGTGTATCAAGCTGACCTTTTTAGGAAAATGATGTCTGGCTTGTTGGATGAATTAACTTGCACGCTAGCTGTGAAGCAAAGGAGCTTCAGAGCATTCGGGTGACAAATTGCACAGATAAGATGGCATTTCTTTTCTGTCTGAGTGACAGCGTGCTGAGTGGTGGTCTGATTTTGTGATAATGGTTGGAAAGCTCTAAATAGCAGGCTATTCTCCTTTGAAGCACATATGGCTGATTTAGATTGAAAAATGACAGGTGTTATATAAGCAAAGGTGAGAGCTTGGTAATAACTTTAAAGCTAACAAATGTAGAATTTTGTTGCAAGTTATGTTTTTTACATTTTCGTGCATTTATTAAAAGTTCAAAGTATGGATGCTGACCCATTCAGCATGAAAATAAGATTCTATTTCTGAAAAAAAAAGGAGTTTAATGTATTTTCGTTTTGATTTAATTTCATTCTTCCCAAGTAATTCTGTCCTCCATAAATACCATTGACTAAAAGTGTCATGTCATTATCCCATCAAAATCACTCACCCGCACATGACTTGGGGCTATGCTGGACATTGTATAAAGGAGGTGTCAGGCAGAATAAAATGATAAATTAAGCAAAGTTTGTCTTTCCACACCCTCTATCTTCCCCCTTAGCCTCATTCTTTATTTTTTTCTTCTGGTCTTTATTCCCCTACCTGTCATTACCCTTCCCACCCCCATTATTTTCTGCTATAGTGTTAATTGATACGATATTTGTTCATTAAAGAGTAATCCCCATTCTCCAAAATGATACTTGGTAAAACTGGCAAAGCCTTTACATGATAAAATAAAACTATACTGGTAGAATAACAGGCAGTAGGGTTTGAATTTGAGGAAAAGATTCCTTCCCTTAGTTTCATCTCAAGAGGATCATGGGGCTAGCTTCCTATTTCACTGCCTAGTTAGACTAGCTCCATAGAAAGCCTTCTAGGAGGAAATAACCTGAGTAATAAAATAAACACAACATAGACAGAAGCAGCCAGGCTCCAAGTCAATTGAAGAATTAGACCTTCAGAGTAGGAAGTGTCATTAGAGGTGGTTTTGTCAAACCCTGAATTTTCTTCATCTGGAAACCGAGCCATGGAAAAGGTAAGTGCATTACACATGTTCTTTCAGCTAGTATATTTATACATTTGCTACAAGAATTCGGGTCTTGCAAAATTTCTAGTCCAGTGCTACTTTTATCAACCATATTAACCCACCTCCAAAAAATATGTAAATCCAATAAAACATAAGTGGAATGATATGGTTAGGCTTTGTCTCCCCACCCAAATCTCATCTTGAATTGTAATCCCCATAATCCCCACCTGTCAAGGGAGAGACCAGGTGGAGGTAATTGAATCATGGGGTCAGTTCCCCCCACGCTGTTCTCATGATAGTGAGTGAGTTCTCACGAGATCTGATGGTTTTATAAGGGGCTCTTCCCCCGCTTCATTCGGCACTTCTCCTTCCAGCTGCTTTGTGAGGAAGGTGTCTTGCTTCCCCTTCACCTGCCACCATGATTGTACGTTTTCTGTGACCTTCCCCAGCCATGCTGAACTGTGAGTCAATTAAACCTATTTCCTTTATAAATTACCCAGTATCAGGCAGTTCTTTATAACAGTATGAAAATGAACTAACACATGGAGCATATCATAATGTTTTATTTTTACCGTGGAGTAGGAATTATGAGACAGGTGAATCAGGTCTTATGAATGTATTGCAGGAAGGTGGAGAAAGAGAAGAGAAATGAGAAAACTTTTAAAACAGAGTAGGGTGTAACCTTGTTTTTGAGACAAATCTCTCTGTCCCTTGGCTGGAGTGCAGTGGTGCTATCTCAGCTCACTGCAACCTCTGCCTCCTGGGTTCAAGCAGTTCTCCTGCCTCAGCCTCCTTAGTAGCTGGGACTACAGGTGTACACCACCATGCCTGGCTAATTTTTGTATTTTTAGTAGAGACAGGGTTTCACCATATTGGTCAGGCTGGTCTCAAACTCCTAAACTCAGGTGATCCACCCGCTTCGGCCTCCCAAAGTGCTGGCACTACAGGCATTAGCCACTGTGCCCGGCAGGTGTTACTTCTCAAAACCAGGATGGGAAGGGTAGGGAGGAAATATGAGACTAAATACAGATGGAAGATGAATACTGTTTGTTCACCTTTCACTTAAATCCCAATCCTCTTCCCTTCCTTGGCCAACATAAGTCAGAGCCAAAGGGCATGTTGAATGCATACCTTTTTTATTTTACCATCAATTTTGACTTCAGGAAGAAATAGCCAATGACTTTTGAGGCACGTTTATGGGGATTTATTGGGGAAGGAGGAGTCTGATTATACTTAGACTTGGAGTTAGCAGGGAGACACGTGTCTGTAAGGTACTTTTAAATGTTTCTTATTAGAGATGAATGCAGCGATTATAGTTGTTAACTCAATACCTGTATTTGCCTGTAACAGCAGCTCATTAGTTGCAGCAGATGCTCTTGATTGTCCTTCCATATCTCCTAGTTTTTCAATGCATGCTAGCTGGACTTTCAATGATCAGTCCCTGCATTTCTTCTCCTGAGGGCTTTCTCTGACTGTTAAAGCCCAGTTTGCCTCCTATATGGTAAACAGATATGCCAGGGTATTAATGTTCCCTGGAAGCCCTCCTCAACCAATAAATGAGTTGGTATGTAAATACCCTAGCTCCTTTACCCCTGAGGCATGTGTTTTCTGTTGGTTTGTAGAGTTTCTTCACAGTGGTAGCTGGCTTGATAATGCACCCTTTATTGGCTGCTTTTTTTCTGTTTCACTTCCCTAACTGCTTATTGATATTTCCTTTGCCTCTCAAATGAACCACTTGCACCCTAATCCTTGTCATAAGGTCTGTTATTGAGGGAACCCAAATGAAGACACCCAGATTGCTTATTATGTTAGCAATAGAGTCTCACAACAAACCTCAGGAGAGCCCATCTATGTCAGGCATTCAATCGCAAGAAACAGCAAACCAAACTTCAGTAACCTAATAGAATAGGGGATTGTTTTTCTTCTATTATGAGAATTCCAGTGGCAGACAGTTGCTAGAGTAGGTTCAACTGCTCCATGATCCCACCAAGGAATCAGGGCCTTTCCATCTTCATCTTTACCTTTCATCCTTGGACTTTTTGCTCATGTCACAAAACATCTGCATCTCAGGAACCAGAGCCATATTCCAGGAAGAAAGAAGGGGAGAAAGTTAAATCTTTCCTTTTTGCACAGCTTTGTCTTTTTAGTCAGGAAAAGAAGTCCTCTCCAGGTGTCTCCATCTGCAGTTGAACTAGGTCACCTGCTCATCATCAGACCAATTACTTCCAAAAGGGATGAGATTAGAAAGCCTGGTTTATTTAGCTCAGTCATGGTTCATCCCTGGTGAAGGTCCCTATCTGAACAAATTGGGATTCTGTTAGCTGGAAAGAAGAGGCAGAAGTGGCTTGGGTCAGCAATAGAAAACATCTCATGCATCACCTCTAAAAAGTATATCATTGGTCAGCTCCGTGGTAAATATTTCAGTTTCCTCTCTCCACATGACCTATTTCAGACCAATGGCACACCAGCAGACGCATACTCTAAGACAAGGAAAATATAGAAGCAGAGAGGAGTAGCTTTAATGTGCCTTCCTTAAAAGTCTTTATTTTATCTTACTGAGTCTTAGATATCTTTAGAAACTGTATTTCTGAATAAATCTAGCAAATAAAATTATTTCTGTAGCCTAAAAACTACAAGGCATATTAGTTAACCCTTTGTAAAGGGGGCTCTGCTCAGAGAAGAGCACTGTTTTTGCAGGTATAAAAAGAGAACAGAATTCTAAACATAAAGCTATTCAGAGGATACTTTCTTAGTGAAATTGAAGGTCAGTAGCATTCACAAGAACAAAATCTAGGTCTCTAGTTAGTTACCATGAATATGTCCTTGCAAAGATATTGGTAAGAGGTCCCCTGGGAGAAAGCTGGCCTTCTAGAGTTAAACACTGTCTCCTGTGGAATGTTAAGCTTTAATCTTAAAATACTGCATGTTAATTGCTTGTCAGAGAAGAATGTATTGAAATTGGCATCTGAAAGCTCTGAAGAAATATAAAATGCACTTCTTTGAGGTGAGACAAGAGCCTCAAACTTTGCTTTTCTTTCCATTGGCCAAAGGAGAAATTAATAAATCAATGATTCTGTTAGAGCTCTAGTCTTAAGCTGTACAAGATATATTTTTTAAACAAGGACAAAACATCCTTGTTCTAAGCGGAATCTACTCAGTCAAGGGCTAGAACAGAAGACTTTTGCCAATCATATGGTAGAATGGAAGTGTCACTCCTGCTTTCCAGAGAGCCAGGTAGAACAACTTAAGAAATTAAGTGGAAATAGAAACGCAACCAAAGCCAGTTAACCTAAACTAGAATCTATTATGCTCCATGAAACTTTATGAAGCAGATACAGTTAGTTCTGATAATCCAGTATTTTGTAGTTCAGAAATCCTTTTGATTCCTTTTGGAAAGTCAAAGGAATCCAGGAAAATACTGTGTTCCATTATGTGCCAGGCATTGTCTCAGGTGCTTCAGATGGATTAATTCTTAATCTTCAGAACAATACAATCCAGTACTGTGAGTGCTTTTCTTACCACCCCCATTGAACAGATGGGAAAAAGAGGGGACATAAAGGTTCAACCACATGCCCAAGATTGCATAGCAAATGGGTGGCAGAAACAGGATTCAGTCCCCCACCTTCTAATTCTGAAGGCAACATTTTCAGCTACTTTCACTGCCTTAGAAATTATCGGATAAGTGTCCTAAGTGTATTCACTGAGTTGGTATGTCATTAACCCACAAATACACCAGGAACTGAAAGGAGAGAGATCCTTCAAAATATTAACTTGGCATAAAATTACTGTTTTTTTAAGAAACATTGTCATTTACTGAGCATAATAGTATTACTGTAGTGTTACTGTAGATGCAATAAATCTGCATATTTTATGAAATAATTAAATCTGTATTTCTTACTGCTTATATCTCTGAAATTTCTGAGACTTTAATGAAAATGACATTGATAAACCAAGCCCTGCAGATGCTCATGTTCTGTTTTCATTTTTTTGTTTACTATTCTATAGCTCTCAGATCTTACAACTATGTTCTGAGGAACACAGTCTAATCATCCAGTTTCATAAGACTTTGACATTAACTGCTATTTTGTGTTAGAGATACTTTATTACACTAAAAAGAGTATTTAAAATTTTGGAATAATGTGCAATTTTGATATAGAATTATGGTGCACAGTAAAAGTTTACGCTAGAAGTAAATTATACTAAAAATAGGACTTTATCTTCACCTCTTACAAAGATGAAGTTAAGATGTATCAATGGAGTAATGTCCGTTAGTCTGAGATCTCAAAAAGGAAGGAGAGGGAGGAAGAATAGGAAGAGAAAGAGGAAGAATTCTGGATGGATAATTTAATATTTTCAAGCAAGGGAAAATATGAATGAATTCTGGCCTCCCCTTATAAAAATTATTTCTTAATTAAAGAAATAAAAAAGTGAAGTTCTTTTTTGATAACTTGATGTGTACTTTCCCAGTCTTTGGGTCTGACCCACCTCAATAAGAGTAAAAATACAAATTTCCTTATAAACAGAAGACAGGGTCTAATATCTAAATCCAGCAGTGGATTTAATAGGTGAATGATCCTGCCATTTAGTAAGTTCAAGAAGATAATGTTACAAATCAAATATTCCAAAACTGAAATCACTATTTGTGAAGATACCATGTAGATTTTGCCTAGTGTAGAAATAATTCAGTCAGTCCATCAGTCGTTGACTCAGTAGATATTTATTATCTATCATATCTTGAGTACTCTTTTAGGCACTAGGTAGGCAGCAATGAGTGAAACAAAGTCCCCGCTCTCAGCTTACAATCAACTGGGGAGGAGATTGCTCACTGACACGTAAACAAGTAAACATATGTATCAGATGGTGATAAGTACAAGGAACAAAGAACAGCTGAGAAAGGAGTAGGGTGGTCAGAAAAGACATTTCTGATAAGGTGACAAAGAGAAAACAATTTCATTTGGTTTCTGTGATGCACATTTTGTAAACAGTTCATCTTAGAGACTATATCCGGAAGTATCATTTTTTAAAGTTAAGAATTCTATGGGTGCTTCACTGAGATTTTATGTAGCCAGAGTTGTTGTCTACTTATATTTCTCTTAACATTTTTCTAGGTTAAAATTATGAGCATGATATAGAACTTTATGGCTTTGATTTCTCATTTACCTCTAGCTTACTCAGTAAATGTTTTCTAAGGAGAACTTTGGCCTAACATATATACCCTAACTTAATTAATCTCCAAACACAGTTAAGAGACCCTCTGTCCAAGTGGTTGTCCTGATGTACTTCTTTATTTTCAAGAGAATCTCAACTCTACCCCGGCTCAATTTTTGCTATTAAGCCCTGCCTTGATCTACTAGTGTCTGTAAAAGTTACCATTTTTACATATTAAGGGATGCCTACATCAATGGTATATGGTTATTGAGGAACTGAATGAAGCAAAAACCCCCTGAAATCAGTCTCTTCCTCCTGCACATTTTTCTTTGACCTTGGCCCTCACAATTATCTTCAGCTTAATTATACATGTTTGGGTATGTATGTCAAATTCATAATTAGAATATTCCAATTGGTTAATATTTTTAAAAAGTAAAAATGAAATTTCATGAGATGTTTGAATAATAGAGGCATGAAAACTTGATACTGGGGAAACTATATTGAATATAGTAATTACGTTTTTTCTTCTTACAGTTGTTTTGAATATAAGGACGGATAATGGAAACATGGCAGACAACCTAAGCATTTCGTACTTTCCCTCTGTCCCTAGTTCCATCTATCCACAAGTTCAGAGTGGCAGGTCTTGGGCTCTAGGTGATACCCTTCGTGAAGCAAGTGTGGATCTTTCTCCCTGAGCATCAGAGGAGTCTCTAAACCTTTACTGGGGAGCCCTAGGGCAAGAATTAGAACCAGAGGACCCTAAGGAATTTGCGTATCCCCAGGGGTAAAACTGGCACTGATACTATGAGTATGTTTGTTCTTGCTAATCTCCAAGAGGTGCAAGGAAAACTAAGCAGGTGGGCTTGGCCTTTACTGTGTGAGGACAGAGGGCAGAGAGGCTTCCTCCTGGTTCCCTTCTCTGTCCCTAAAATTAGAAAATGCTTTGCCGTCCACAAGGTGAACCACAATCACTTATGGTACCAGAAATATCAGTCATATGCCTAAATGAGCCAAGAAAAGAAATGGTAAGAATATAGTGATGTGGTCCCATCATTCAGAGAAAGACCAAACCACAGAGGTAGGTGCCCAGAGAAAGAGCACTACTGCAGATCCCTGAGGAATCAGAGCAGATAGTCCATCCCAAAGGTTTTCTGGAACTAAAAAAAGCATGATTTTCAAACAAAGAAACAAAAAAACAATAGGTGTATTGAAGAAAAGAATGGAGTCTGTTGATATCTGCATTAGTGACTATGAATGCCAAGTAAAAGAAATCCCTCAATGAATGAACAAAAATGTAGAGACAGATGCGATGAAGGAAACACATAGATGGGTGCAAAGACTTAGAGTAAGAATAATAGCTTTTCCACAAAGAGACAAATGTAAAAGATAAGCAAGAGACCATGATTTTACAGGTAATAGATGAAAATTTTCTAGACTGAACATAAACCTGAATTCATAGTTTGAAAGGAGATACTACATTCCAAGTAAGTTTGGTAAGAAAAACAAAACTAAACAGCATACCTGGGCATATTATAGCAAAATTCTTGAGCCACAAGAAGGAAAAGAAAAATTTGTATGCTTGCAGACAGAAAAAACAAGATACCCCCTAAAAGAAAAGAATCAAAGTTACCTGTGAGATAGCATATCATACAAGTTTAGAATAATGGCTTGGGTCACCTAGTCTAGTTTTGATTTCACATTTCTCTATTTAATGCCTATGTGTCTTGAGTAAGTTACTTAACCCTATTTCAGTTTACTTATATATAAAATAGTGATCGTGATATCCATAATGTTTTGCGAGGATTAAATTAACTAGTAGTTAATTGATACATGGCTTAGAACAGTGCCTGGTACATAGTATCAATATATGTGGTGGCTATGTATGTATATCTCAAAGCTGCAAGTCAGAAGACAGAAGAAAATCATCTACATCAAAAAGAACTAAACTCGGGGATCCTATACTCACCCATATGATATGGCTCCTCTGACCTGGTGACTGATATCTGTGGCTATGTAAGGGTTGGATTCAGGAAACATATCACCCATATACCCCATCTGAGGAATTCTGAGACCTGCATCTTCCTCATCCTGAAGGATGATATAAAAGAGAGGAACCAGAGGTCTCTATCATAGCCTAGGTGAGGGAGCCTAGGCCCCAAGCTTTCCACAGTCCCTGAGATCAGAGTCCCTCAGATCACAGGTCAAATATAACCTTACTGAATAACATTTGGAACTGGCTCTAGATATCGAGAGCCTCTTGATATCTAGAGCCAGTTCCCAGAGCTGCAGCAAAAACCATCACTACAAATACAAACTCTTGAGATGGCATCATCCAGGGAAATAATAGATGTAGAAAAATAGGGGTGTGTGTGTGTGTGTGTGTGTGTGTGTCTGTCTGTCTGTCTGTCTGTCTGTCTGTCTGTCTGTCTCAGTCTCATCCCCCTCAACCCTGGGCGTCTACAAAAGAGTCTAGAAGTAAAATCATTCCAATTACAATAAGCACACCACACCAAATCTTGATTACTGAAAGCTATTCCCCATTAAGAGAAAGTTGGGCTCCTTGGAACAATATGTGATTTCAGGGCTGATTTTAATATGGAACAGAAAGTATAAGATGAACCAGAAAAAGCTGAACATGAGTTTTCCCAAAATAAGAGACATATTGAAAGAATGTAGGAGGTAGCCTAAAGGGGAGAGAAGTTCCTAGGTCAGATCCTGAATCTCAGGGAGAAAAATTCCTCTCATTTGTTCTCTGTGGAGCCTGGCTCCATTTTATGAAAAATCTTTCTTTTCTGGTATTTTCCCTGGCCTTATGAAGTCGGCATTGGGAAGGATACTGTCTACAGGATTTGCAGTGCTTTCACTGTATATTTTCCCTATGGAAGTTTGAGGTCCAATGGGTTTTAAGACTCAAATAATCAACATATTATGATATGGTTTGGCTGTGTCCCCATTCAAATGTCTTAAGCTGTAGTTCCCATAATTCTCATGTCATTGGAAGGGACCCTGTGGGAAGTAATCGAATCATGGGAGCAGGTTTTCTTGTGCTGTTCTCATGCAGTGAATAAATATCATGAGATCTGACAGTTTTATAAAGAGCAGTTCCCCTGAACACACTCTTGCCTGCCGCCATGGAAGATGTGCTTTTGCTACTCCTTCACCTGCCATGATTGTGAGACCTCCCCAGCTACGTGGAACTGCGGGTCCATTAAATATTTTTCTTTATAAATTACCCAGTCTCAGGTATGTCTTTATTAGAAGTGTGAGAACAGACTAATACATATTTTACTGATGTCTTTGGCAGTAAAATCCCTCGGAAACATAGTAGGCTTTTAATCTGTTTTCAGTCAGTCCCATGTACCAATAATCACATCCCAAATTATCTCCTAAAGGTAGATTCACATGTCTGCTTTTTCTGTTTCCTTTCCCTGTGTCCCTGTATTTCAACTTTACAGTAGCTTCTTTGGAGGCATTTGAAAGAACAGGCTTGGGTGGGACTGAAATAGCCTTATGCTGGTTTTTGCCCTGGGACTGAATCACTTGATTCAACTGAGAAATCTTAATAGGCCTCTTAAGATTTTATTTTTCAGTCCTTCTTTTCTCAGATTTTAGGAGTTAGCTTTTTCCTCCTTGTGAAGTTACATATGTCCAACTGTGATTTCAAATGAGCCGATTTTTGCTGATTTGCTGAAGGTCTTTTTTTTGTTTATAATATCTTGCTAAAAGTAGAAAGAAAAATACCCTATATTAATACTCTTTTCAACAACTTTTCTTAAAGCCACATGTGCAGTAGACACATGGTCTGCCTGAATTATGACACGTGGCAACTTTACCAAATATTTTGTCTCTGTATAATACTAGTTTCCATTTTCTTCCAGCTTATATTATCCATTTTCTCATTGCATACACTTGACCTTTAATCCAAGATAATATTTTTAATTGTAGTGATACTCTATAAGGTATATCTTTTTGTGTTAATTAGGATAGCACTAACTGCTATAACACATAAACCCTAACCTGTTATTTCTACCTAACCTAATGGTCCAATATGTGTCCCGGTTGCTAGGCAGTTTTCCTTTACACACTAATTTAGGGCACTCCTTTGTCTTAAGCCTCTACATCTTTGACGTTCTCACCTCTAACCAATGGATGGGAAATGAGGGTATGAAACTTTTAAGTGACACATTACTTCAACTCACATCCCATTGGTGAGTAGTAATGTAACCTCTGAGTGGCAACTCCACACTCTGGAAGAGGAAGCACTAATTGTATGTGAATAGCTGGCTTCATCTACCACTGCTGCCAACAAATACTACATAATCTTTTGATTAAACTTAGACAATTAGCTGCATGAAACCCAACTCATGTCTGCTTTTGTTCCTTACATTGATCAAATTAACATTTTTTTCTGTATAATGAAGTCAAATCCCTAATGTAAAAATTAACATTTTTTTAAGTGTAAGACTTTGCTTCTGTTAAACTTTGTCGTGGCAGTAGCATCCTTATTAAGATGGAAATAGGTTAAGGAATATATTTTATTGACTGAAATTTCATGATGGGAACTAGGAATAATGCAATTGGTGTTTAGATGTGCTTTTTAGGATTCCCTCTACTTTATTATTCTGTTGCGCCCCTTCATAACAATTTGTTTTCTGTGCTCTCAATACTAAGAAAATCATGCCACTCCCACATTTCTCAGAGAAGAAGTATAATAGTAGATAGGTGTGTTACAGGTTGAACTCTGTCCACACTGTTGAAGTCCTACCCCTAGTACCCCCGAATGTCACCTTATTTGGAAATAGAATCGTTTCCGTTGTAATCAGTTAAGATGAGGTCATTAAAGTAGGCTCTGATCCAATATGACTGGTGTCCTTATGGGGAAGATAATGTGAAGACAGATACACAGGAAAAAGGCCATGTGATGACAGGCAGTGCTTTGAAAGACATAGCTGCAAGCCAAAGAATGCCCATCATCGATGACCACCACCAAAAGCTAGGAAGAGGCAAAGAAGGCTTCTACTTAGAGTCTCAGGGAGAAACAGTTTGATTGTAAACTTCTAGCCTCCAGACTGTGAGAGAATAAATTTCTGTTTTTATAAGCCACCCATTTGCGGTACTTTATCACTGCAGCCCTAAGAAGCCAACACAAGGTGCAAGAGTTGAAGATCACCTCTGGAAGCTGCCATCTGTGAGGTCCTGGGTGGGTCGTTTTATCTCTCAGAGCCTGTTTCTTCAACTGTAAAATGGGAGAGAATTATTTTCATCTTTCAGGACTGTTAGGATTTAAAACTTTACAATTTTTAGCACAAGTCTTGACAAACTGTAAGTGCTTGGTTAAGGGAAACTATTGCAGTGTATTGGTTGTTTGAGTATTGAGTGGCGTAAGAATTGAATATCTTTCCAGATATCACTGCTGCAGCTTTGGACCTAACGAAGTGTTTTTTTCAGGACAGTATATTTTTGTACTCCCTCTTCCAGGTATCTCTGTATACTACTATTCAGACCACGCCTCCGTGCTCAGACAAAATGATTTATTTAGCTTTGGCCTTAGAGCAGGAAAACTCTTCTATGAGCAAGGATCGAGAAGGATACAATAATGTGTTTAATTCATTGATTTAAGAAATGTTTACTGAACACTTAAGTTGCAACAGTGCCTGGCACTATGCCAAGCCCAGGGGATGCAACAAGGACTGAGGTCCAGGCCTCTTACAGCTAATTTACAGTCAAGGCTTAGTGATGAGTCCCTTGAGGACAGTGCAGTCAGTGCTCAGGAAACGTGCAGCAGTAGTCTCTCCACCAGTCTTGGGAGCCAGGAAAGGCTTCCTGGAGAAGACGTACCCTCAGCAGAGCCCTAGGTCTAAGTTACTAATTACCCAGCAGGATGAGGATGTTGTGGGGCATAGGTGCTTCCAGCACGGGGGGCAAACCAGACACAAAGGTCCTGTAACGGTTCGGCTTCCGGCTGAGCTCTCAACAAAGGGTGGTTCAGTGGCTCCATCAGAACGCTCTTGTATATTTTGGTTAATTCCCCTAGACTTAAAAACGTTGATGCATCTAAGGCAAATGAGTGTTCTTTACAATCTTGCCACTTATTCTGATTTTTGATTTGCTCCAAAAAATGCTTTTACCATAATTTTTCAGTTGAATAATCATCCTTCTGAACAGAACAGAAAATAACAAAATAATAAAATACATCAAAACAAAACCACCGTCCAGTCCTTTTGTCTCCACCACATTATTTGTTAATACAGTGTGATCTCTTCTTTCTGGTTATTTTAATAACCTAAAATAATAGGGAGTTATTTTTCTCCTGTCACAAGAATTCCAGCAGCATGCAGTTGGTGGAGTTGCCCTTATCCCACTATAGCTGGTTCCACTTTTTATGAGAAAAACTAAATTTTCATTGTGCCAAGCCACTGTATTTCAGGATTTATCTGTTCCAGAACCTTAACTAACAAGCTTTATATGCACCCCTTCCCCTTGGCAGGTTTCCAAGCATGAAGCAGACCCAGCTCAGGGAAAGAGAAAAGGTTTAAATTGGGTGAGAGTTTGAAATTTTCATATTACGCTGATTGGATGTGTATGTGTGTGTTGAAAAATGAGATTTCTTAGAGCAACCAAGATTTCATCAAGGGTTGGGGAAGACCAAGTTGAGAGATTACTTAAGAAATATAAAGTTGCTTTCTGTTTGCATCTTACCAACCTCAGCAATTTAATAAACTAGTTAGAGTTTACATGTTTCTTTGATTGAGTAGAAGTAACTATATTGATAGTTCAGTGTGCACTAACAAAATTTTTTTTGCTAGACAACTTAATGCCATGTGTCTTAGTCCACTGGGGCTGAATTACAAAATACCATAAACTGGGTGACTTATGAACAACAAACACGTATTTCTCATAGTTCTGAAGACTGGGAAGTCCAAGGTCAAGGCACCAGCAGATTTGGTGTCTGGGGAGGGCTCATTTCCTGGTTCATTGATGGTGCCTTCTCCCTTTGTCCTCACATGGTTGAAGAGACAGGGCAGTTCTCTGGGGCTTCTGTTATAAGGGCACTAATCCCATTCACAAAGTCTCCAGCCTTATGATCTAATCGTTTCCCAATAGCTTCCCACCTTTGAACACAATCACACTGGCGATTAGTTTTCCACATATAAATTTGGGGAGGACACAAACATTCAGATTAGAGTACCGTGTTTAATTTATTAGCTTTCCACTTGACCCTGCAGAGATACACCCATGTGAATAAATTAGCACTACTTCATTCTGTGCCATTAGCCTACCATCTTATTTTACTATATCAAGGGATGGAAACATTAGATATAAACTTAGTTTGGAGGTTTTCTTTTTTTTCGGAAAAAGACTGAGATTTATTCATAATCTTGGGATATTTATGTTATGTTTTATATTTCACATTTGAAAACAAAATATAAACATAAACATATTAATTCTTAACATAGGGTTATGATGACATATCTTGTTCTTTAAAAATAATTTTAAAAAATCCAGCAATATGAAGGACAGAAATTAAGTAACTTTCCTAAGGTCACACAGCCAATAAATGGATATAAAGGAAGAGGAAGGAGATGTAATAAACCCTTCTTGTACTTATTTTTAGATATTGCCAAATAACTGCATTAGCTATATGAAAGTTATTTCCAATATCTCTTTCTCTCTCTTTTTTTTTTTTTTTTTGAGACAGAGTTTCGCTCTGGTTGCCCAGGCTGGAGTGCAATGGCACAATCTTGGCTCACTGCAACCTCCACCTACTGGGTTCAAGCAATTCTCTTTTTTAAAAATTTTTATTTATTATTATACTTTAAGTTTTAGGGTACATGTGCACAATGTGCAGGTTAGTTACATATGTATACATGTGCCATGGTGGTACGCTGCACCCACTAACTCGTCATCTAGCATTAGGTATATCTCCCAATGCTATCCCTCCCCCCTCCCCCCACCCCACAACAGTCCACAGAGTGTGATGTTCCCCTTCCTGTGTCCATGTGTTTTCATTGTTCAATTCCCACCTATGAGTGAGAATATGCGGTGTTTGGTTTTTTGTTCTTGCGATAGTTTACTGAGAATGATGATTTCCAATTTCATCCATGTCCCTACAAAGGACGTGAACTCATCATTTTTTATGGCTGCATAGTATTCCATGGTGTATGTGTGCCACATTTTCTTAATCCAGTCTATCATTGTTGGACATTTGGGTTGGTTCCAAGTCTTTGCTATTGTGAATAATGCCGCAATAAACATATGTGTGCATGTGTCTTTATAGCAGCATGATTTATAGTCCTTTGGGTATATACCCAGTAATGGGTTGGCTGGGTCAAATGGTATTTCTAGCCCTAGATCCCTAAGGAATTGCCACACTGACTTCCACAATGGTTGAACTAGTTTACAGTCCCACCAACAGTGTAAAAGTGTTCCTATTTCTCCACATCCTCTCCAGCACCTGTTGTTTCCGGACTTTTTAATGATTGCCATTCTAACTGGTGTGAAATGGTATCCCATTGTGGTTTTGATTTGCATTTCTCTGATGGCCAGTGATGGTGAGCATTTTTTCATGTGTTTTTTGGCTGCATAAATGTCTTCTTTTGAGAAGTGTCTGTTCATGTCCTTTGCCCACTTTTCGATGGGGTTGTTTGTTTTTTTCTTGTAAATTTGTTTGAGTTCATTGTAGATTCTGGATATTAGCCCTTTGTCAGATGAGTAGGCTGTGAAAATTTTCTCCCATTTTGTAGGTTGCCTGTTCACTCTGATGGTAGTTTCTTTTGCTGTGCAGAAGCTCTTTAGTTTAATTAGATCCTATTTGTCAATTTTGGCTTTTGTTGCCATTGCTTTTGGTGTTTTAGGCATGAAGTCCTTGCCCATGCCGATGTCCTGAATGGTAATGCCTGGGTTTTCTTCTAGGGTTTTTATGGTTTTAGGTCTAACGTTTAAGTCTTTAATTCATCTTGAATTGATTTTTGTATAAGGTGTAAGGAAGGGATCCAGTTTCAGCTTTCTACATATGGCTAGCCAGTTTTCCCAGCACCATTTATTAAATAGGGAATCCTTTCCCCATTGCTTGTTTTTCTCAGGTTTGTCAAAGATCAGATAGTTGTAGATATGCGGCATTATTTCTGAGGGCTCTGTTCTGTTCCATTGATCTATATCTCTGTTTTGGTACCAGTACCATGCAGTTTTGGTTACTGTAGCTTTGTAGTATAGTTTGAAGTCAGGTAGTGTGATGCCTCCAGCTTTGTTCTTTTGGCTCAGGATTGACTTGGCGATGCGGGCTCTTTTTTGGTTCCATATGAACTTTGAAGTAGTTTTTTCCAATTCTGTGAAGAAAGGCATTGGTAGCTTGATGGGGATGGCATTGAATCTGTAAATTACCTTGGGCAGTATGGCCATTTTCACGATATTGATTCTTCCTACCCATGAGCATGGAATGTTCTTCCATTTGTTTGTATCCTCTTTTATTTCCTTGAGCAGTGGTTTGTAGTTCTCCTTGAAGAGGTCCTTCACATCCCTTGTAAGTTGGATTCCTAGGTATCTTATTCTCTTTGAAGCAATTGTGAATGGGAGTTCACTCATGATTTGGCTCTCTGTTTGTCTGTTATTGGTGTATAAGAATGCTTGTGATTTTTGTACATTGATTTTGTATCCTGAGACTTTGCTGAAGTTGCTTATCAGCTTAAGGAGATTTTGGGCTGAGACAATGGGGTTTTCTAGATATACAATCATGTCATCTGCAAACAGGGACAATTTGATTTCCTCTTTTCCTAATTGAATACCCTTTATTTCCTTCTCCTGCCTATTTGCCCTGGCCAGAACTTCCAACACTATGTTGAATAGGAGTGGTGAGAGAGGGCATCCCTGTCTTGTGCCAGTTTTCAAAGGGAATGCTTCCAGTTTTTGCCCATTCAGTATGATATTGGCTGTGGGTTTGTCATAGATAGCTCTTATTATTTTGAGATTGGAGGTTTTCATAAAAACTTACCAGCCTCCTTCTCCCTCCTCCCTACCACCCCAAGCCTGGTACTTACATTGCTACCTTCTAGCTCCTTTAGACTGGAATCTGCAGTTGAAACAAGTGTTTTCCTATTTGTTAGCTTCTGAGCAAGTTGTCTTGTTTTAACACATGGTCCATGCTCTTTTGGTTCTTCCCCAACCCCTCATCTCATCAGGAAGGCAGTCCGAAGATCATGCCCCAGTCTAATTTTGTGGTCCTACCTGCTCAGAATGGAAGTTAAGACAATGACAGCAAGAGAACAAACTAGAACAAGTTCTGACCACTCATACCAAAACAAAAAAGAGAGCAAAAATAACTATAATTCATGAAAGTGAAATAATAGAATGGCAAAATGGCAAAGGTCAAAATAGAAGCCAACATATTGTGAGTCTGTTTTACTGTCAATATTTTTATACCACAGAAACACCTTCATATGAAGTCAGATGTCATTTTGTACACAGTAGATTGTCCACTAGTCTTTTGTCCACTAATGAAACTATTTTAAAAATCTAAGTTTATTGGATTAATCATAATATATTACTCTTATTGAGTATTTATTATGTGCCAGGTATTATCCGAAGCCCTATGTATATTCTGCTTTATTTAAACCTTATAACACACACTGTATGCGAGGACTCCCCTCATATCCATTTCACAGAGAAGAAGCTGAGGAATAGCCTAGAGAAAATAAGAAAATTGTTCCAAGTCACACTGCTAAGAAGTGATAGATAGTATCTTCATTTGTATCCAGGCAGACTGGCTTGCAAGCCTGAACTATCCATCCAGGTATTAACTACTACTGATGGCTGAGCCTTCACAGGGAGCTAGACTCACGACCAGGCACTTCACCTTGATCATTTAATTTAACCCTTACAACAACCTTCGAGATAACATTAACAATTCACAATTGAAGGTACAAAGGCTCAGTAAGATTAAGAAACTTGCCAAATTTATATTTATAATCTGATCTCCAAAACAGCCTTTGTTGTTGTTGTTGTTGTTTTTGAGGTGGAGTCTCGTTCTGTTGACCAGACTAGAGTGAAGTGGTGGGATCTCATCTCACTCCAACCTCCGCCCCCTGGGTTCAAGCGATTCTCCTGCCTCAGCCTCCTGAGTAGCTGAGACTACAGGCACATACCACCAAGACCAGCTAATTTTCCTATCTTTAGTAGAGACGGGGTTTCACTATGTTGTCCAGGCTGATGTTGAACTCCTGACCTCAGGTGATCCGCCTGCCTCAGCCTCCCAAAGTTGTGGAATTACAGGCGTGAGCCACTGCACCCAGTCCAAAACACTCTTTACGGTGACCATATAATCTATTGTCTAAAGACCAGGATACTTTAAAGAGTGAAAGACATTATTAATGATACTGGGAGAGTAGTCACAAACCAGCACTCTCCCAGGCATGCTGGAATTCATGACCACCCTCCACTATACTGGACCTGACTAGCTGATGACATTCTACCTCAAATCTGTGGAAAGTTCTTCACATGACAAAAGATATAAGTGTTCCACCAGGGTTTTCTGAATTGGCATTATCCTTCTCCCTTCTATTTGTGTCCTCTGCCAGGCCCCTTTGCAAACCCCAATAGACTAACTTCCTCTTCTCTATTTCAAGTCTTTTGGGAAAAAAAAAAAAGACTACAATTAGATCTTATAAATGTGTTTTCCTTGAGTGTGAAATGATGGTTTATTGGAACCTTGGAGAAAATAACATCCTTTCATCTAAGAGCAGAGCTGAACAAAATGGGAGAACATAGCAAGGACTAATAATTTAAAGATAAATTTATAGGTCTACTGATCTAATGACTAAGAATAATTTGCTGTTTGCATCTTAAGGGGTAAGGAAATTGTACTCGAAACCAGCTGTGCATGGCAATCTCCTCTAGCATTAAGAACAATTCAGATGCCCAACTCTCATTTCAGACTTATGGCATCAGAATCTTAGAAGGGTAAACCCTTCAGGGTTTCTATCCTTTTAGAGCCACACCAGTGGTTCTGATTCATTGCAGGGAGAATGAATCCATATTAAATCCATCTGACCCTAACAGGCTGTTCTTGCAGCAACAAGGAACGTGTATATTGATCTTGATACCATGTGTGGACATGATATTGATGCCAATATCTTGCATGTGCCATAGTCAACAAACAATCCATCCTGGGTTTTCTTCAACACACATCAGGAACTTTTTTGGTTGTTTTTCTAATCTAAAATGATGAAATCTTATCCCTCAGACCTATTTAAATATTTATAGTCTCTTTCATGGTTTCTTTTACTTCTTCTCTAACTCCTCTTCTTTCCCTGCAGCTTCTAGTACATCTGTACATACATACAAACATACACACATATATATCTGTATCAAGTTTCAGAAGAATTCAGGTAAATATATATATAATCTCAGTTTAGGTAAATATATATAATCTCAAAATACCAGGTAATATACACATTATTTGAATTACCCCAAGATATATTTTACCTGAATTATCTTGATATTTTAAAATCTCCCCTTTTCTTTTTCATAAAAAGGTCATTCTGTGTTGACTTATTTTCAGGATTATGAGACTTAAAGCCGTCCTTGATTTTTATTTAAACTGTAGACAGTAAATATCTAATAAATAATTTCGAAGAAATCCCATGAATTTTTAAGCCTTTATCTTATTTCCCAGATTCTTTTTTTCCAACACATTATGAAAATTTTAAAACATACAACACAGTTGAAAGAATTTTAGAGTAAACATTAATGTACCCACCATCTCAATCCTGCTATGAACATTTTACTTTGCTTGCACTACCACATACCTGTGCACCCGTCATTCCCTCATCAATCTATAATCCATCCTATTTGACGCATTTCATAGTATATTTATGGCTGGGCATGGTGGCTCACCCCTGTAATCCCAGCACTTTGGGAGGTCGAGGTGGGCAGATCACTTGAGGTCAGGAGTTCGAGACCAGCCTGGCCAACATGGTGAAACCCCATCTGTACTAAAAATACAAAAATTAGCCGGGCATGGTGGCATGTGCTTGTAATTCCAGCTACTCTGGAGGCTGAGGTGGGAGAATCGCTTGAACCCAGGAGGCAGAGGTTGCAGTGAGCTGAGATCGCACAACTGCACTTCAGCCTGGGTGACAGAGCAGGACTGTCTCAAAAAGCATATTTATATACTGATTTGATAAATTTTATGGCTATTTCTAACATTGATGGTGACAAAATATTTCAACTGTATATTGTCATTCCACCAAGCAAGTTTTCATTCAAAATAACTCCATGGTAAAAGACAGCACAGGTCAGATTCCATTCTCAGGAAATAAAACATATTATCTTTTGCTGGTAAGAGGATTTAAAGGTTGCTATTAAATCTCTATATAATGTAATGTATGTTTTTATTTTAATATTTAATTGTATTACACAATTTGAAAATATTAACCTTTTGACCAAAAAAAAAATTAATAAAATGTTATTATTTGTTCAGTATTAAGAAAAGGCAGCAGTTGAAGGTAGGACTGTTAAGTATGAACATGCATCTGATTTTTGTCCTTGTACCCTCAAATATGGTTTACAAGTTTATAATATGTCCTAGATGCAGGTAGTATGCATATCTGGAAGAAACAAGAATGAATGATATCTCTGTTCTGGAGTATTCAGAAAAGTAAAGGATACAAATTGATTTTGAGTTAAAATTTTATTTACTTGGTATCTAATTACCTGATTATTTTTAATTAATACATGAGATATGGAATTAAAGGTCAAATTTGTGATATGCTTATAATACTTTACAAGCAAGCATAATATAAATAAAAGCTGCCACAGTATACATACCTGAAATGTAAAATTTATGCCACCCAGTATAATACATTAAGGTAATTTATGTGTGTACTTGAGGATAATCACAATAGCTAGTCATAATTTACTCTTGACTGCATTCTCAATAAAATGCAGGTAGTTAAACTCTCAGGAATCGTTTTAATGTTCTGACTTGAAAATTGAAGTAAAAGTCTATGTTTATCATATTGCTGTGTGCCTGATGTTTTTGAATTTAATGAATGAGAGCAAATAAAACCAGAAAAGTTTGGAAACATAGCTTGCAAGATATCTTGCTGATGAGATTGCTAGGGTCTAACCTCTGTTACTGTGTGACCTTGGACAAGTCATTTCCCCTTTATTGGCCTCATTCGTCCCGTCTGAAAAGAATAGGTTGGACTGGCGGGGTGTGGTGGCTCACACCTGTAATCCCAGCACTTTGGGAGGCGGAGGTGGGCGGATCACGAGGTCAGGAGATCGAGACCATCCTGGCTAACACGTTGAAACCCCGTCTCCACTAAAAAGACAAAAAATTAGCCAGGCGTGGTGGTGGGTGCCTGTAGTCCCAGCTATTCGGGAGGCTGAGGCAGGAGAATGGTGTGAACTCAGGAGGTGGAGATTGCAGTGAACAGAGATTGGCCATTGCACTCCAGCCTGGGACACCGCGAGACTCCGCCTCCAAAAAAAAAAAAAAAAAAAAGAAAAATTTGGACTAAGTGATCTCCAGGGTCCTTTCTGACTTTAAAATTCCGTGATTTATTAAAATTTAATGTTTTTTAAGCTGAGAACTTACATTCAAACTAATTTTTCAAAAGGAAAACTGCAGTATGTTCTTCTTTGACAGAGGATTCTCTCTCTCAGAAGCTAAAGAAAGTATTTATTAGATACATAAATATGGGGAGATCTTGAATTTTATATCTTAAAGCAATTGAGCTACTTTAAATTTTAGCAATTGTGCTAATCATAAATTGCATAGCATCTTTTTTTTTATAATTTGCTGCTCAAATATAAGAATAATTTTAATGTCAATCATTGGTGCTGGTAACTTGCACGGTTTCAGAAGACATAATTGTGAATACATGGTGTAAGAGTTGAAGGGTTGGCTTTTACCCCAGACTTCACTCTTTTAAAAAGCAAAATGCAGCAACATAGATTTATGGCTCAAATTAAAGTATATAAGGATTTATTGAAGTTGTACCAAAGCATTCTGTAGAACAGAATAGGATGGGTGTTAACGTCAGTCTTTTTGTAGAACCAGAAATTAATATGTCATCTTTAAAAGCTTATACCAAAATATCTATGTCCCCCATTTCAAGTCATGAGTCAAACATTTCTTCTCTTAATAGATGGGCCTAATATTTTTTTTTCCATTAGTATTTTTGTGAAGCCAATTAATTCTTGTGCTATTTTAATATATGTAATTATAATTTGGCCCATTTCAAGCCTTTTAAAAATGTATTAACATCTTTTGAGATAAAATTGGACCTTTTTAGTTATCACAAAAGTCTATAGTCTATTCAGAAAGAGGGTATGAGCTGCATACTTTGCACAGTGGAGTTGACCACCTATAAACTCTCCCTAAGACATTTGTTTACAGGTGTATTTCAGTTTAGCAAATGCTTTGGTCCTCAGTGTATGTGCTGCATACAAATAAATGTGTTCTGAATCTTTTCATCTTGATAACATTTTTACAAATTTTTCCAAGGAATGAAAATTATTCTTGATTTTTTTTTAAAAAAAGTAATTGTGACGTTTGCTCATAAAAGTGGAAAAAAAAGTCCATAGTTTGTAGCATCTGGCTATGGTGCAATATGGTGTTAATATGGCAGGGTTTTGGACCCATTTGTTGAAAATACAAGTAACAGAGGGTCTTCCAAAAATAAGGACCTTTTACACAGATATTATTTAAGGACACCATAGAATAGTTCTCTTCTCCCCAAAATATCTCCCACACCCACCTGAAACCTCACCGTCATGTTTCATGGGTTTTTTTGGGGGGAGATCCTGGCTAAACACCAAGAATGTTCACTGTCATTCTCTGCCTTTCTTAGCCCTTCTCAGCCATAGAGGCTGAATCCTTCACTTTAACCTGACTCAGCCCTATGCCATCCTTCTGGACTACGTTAGTAGGATAGGGAAACCAGTAGATGCCACACTTCAACAGGTGGAAGTTAGTATTAGTTTTGCTGCCATAAGCTTTGGTATTTTGGTGTCTTGGAACCACTTTGGGTTGCCTCATGTCTTAGTCTTCTTGTGCCACTATAAGAGAATACCAGAAACTGGATAATTTATAAATAGTAGGCATTTATTTCTCACAGTTCTGGAGGCTGGAAAGTCTAAAATAGAGGCACTGGCAAGCTTGTTGTCTGTTGAAGGCCTAGTCTCTGCTTCTAAGATGGCACTTTGAACAGTGAGTCTTTACATGTTGGAAAGTGGAAGGCAAAACAGAAGAGATAGCTCCCTCAAATCTTTCTTAATAAAGCCCTCAATCCCATTCATGAGGGCTCCATTTTCATGACTAATCCACCCCCCGACCTTTTCATATAAGCACATTGATGATTAAGTTTTACCATATGAATTTTGGGGGATAAATTCAAATGATGGCACCAAGGTACCCACTAAATCAGCTTTCTACCAGCCCCTGTGTACTTGGTGTCTACGTGAACTGGACTCTCCTACTGACTGTCTATTGCAGTTCCTTGAATTCCAAGTTGGCTTGATGATGTATGGGGAAGGTGGTGCTGGTTCCCTGTCTATTCCTTGCCCCTTCCTCTGTGTCTCAAACCTTGGGTTTCATAGTCCCAGTTCACTGTGGAGACACAACTTCACATAGCTATGTCCTTTGAAACCATGACCCAAGGAATAGTATGACCTTGAAGACCGCTTATATTTGAATTGCCTCCAATTCTGCATCCCAGCTGCTGGATTGGATTCTCCTGCATATAGATAATGATGCTGGTTTGCATGGAGCCTGAGCTTGCAACAGTAGAGATTAGAATTCTGGTTGCTGCTCCTTTGGGGGCAAGTCCTCATGTCATAACTATACAGCCTTAGTGTCCCATTTCTCCTGATCCATGTGGGGCTTAGATCAAGCTGATCCATTCAGCACATTGAATATTTAAGAACATGGATGCTACAGTTAGACAGTCCTGGATTCAAATTTCTGCTCTACCGATTATCGACTGTGACATTCTGCAGTCCCTTAACCTCTAAATGCTCATCTCTTTCTCTGGAAAAATGAGGTTTCCATAGCACCTCCTTCATTTCTAGTTTATGGATTTTTACTAAGATAAATGCATGAAAAATGCCTAGGATATTATGGTATACAGTAAGTACTGAAGAAATGGAAGCTTAAACAAAAGTATAAAGTGCAAATAACATTTCAGATACTCAAAGCCATTTCCAGACTAAAGTGAGCTGCAAAGAAAGAAATAACCTAAAGTGTACTTTTATCATTAATAATGTTTTGACCCTTTGTTACCCTAATGTTTTTTGGCCACCTGATAAAGCCCTGTGAGGATGGTATGTGGGAGGATTATGGCCTATAGAAATGGAATAATCTTCTTGTATTCTTGCTATTTTCATCCTGTCTACAATTCATGAGCCATTTATTCAACTTTTATTTGTTCATCCAAAAATATTTTGCACAATGTACTGCACTGCACCACAGTAGGCACCTGGGCTCAGTGAGGTGAGATGGGATTTACAGGTTATGTTAAGAAGCTGGATTTTTGGCTGGGTGCGGTGGCTCATGCCTGTAATCCCAGCACTTTGGGAGGCCGAGGCAGGTGGATCACGAGGTCTGGAGTTTGAGACCATCCTGGCCAACATGGTGAAACCCCATCTCTACTAAAAATACAAAAAATGAGCTGGATGTGGTGGCACATGCCTGTAGTCCCAGCTACTCAGGAGGCTGAGGCAGGAGAATTGCTTGAACCCAGGAGGTGGAGGTTGCAGTAAGCCCAGATCGCGCCACTGTACTCCAGCCTAGTGACAGAGCGAGACTCCGTCTCACAAAAAAAAAAAAAAAAGCTAGATTTTTTTTCTGCAGGTAATATGGAGGCATCAAAGAAACTTGATTGTGGAAAGATCTTTATATTGCATATCTGCATGTTGATAAGACCACTCTGGGGACAATGTGGATAATGGGCTTGTAGGGGAAGTGACAAGTGACAGGCAGACAACTAGATCTCATGTGAGAGCGTATGTTGTGCTAGTTTATGTCTTTGAGGCTTTGTGCTACCCAGAATGCCCTTCCCATGCACCTTCCTCAGCCCCTCCTCCTCCAGGAAGCCTTCCCACACTCGTTCACAAACTGTAAATCCAGTGGCATTACTCTGTGCTCCCAGAACTCTGTGCTTACCCCCATCTTAGCACTTACTAAAACATACCAAAATGAAGTAAAGTCTTCCTTGTATTTTCCACCAGATTTTAAGTAGTTTGAGGCCAGGACATACATCTTCTTCATTGTATCCCCAAAGCCCACTTCAGTGCACAGTGCATACTAGATGCTCAGTTAACATTAACAATTAAATAGGCTGGGCTAGTAGTCAAAGACTACACAGCGTGACTCCACCCATGAAAGTCATAGTTTAACAGAAGAAAAACAGACATGACAATATATTATTACAATGCAATGGGATGGTAGAAATCTATATAAATGTCTGTACAAATACAATAAAACATAATGGCTAAGTGGGTAGGCGAGAAAAATAGGGAGACTGATGGTCCAGTGCCATGTCTGCACCCTGGAACAGTGGAGCCCACTGGGACCTCTGGCCTCAGAATCAGGGCTATTCTGTATAACATCATCTGTGGATTCCAACTCCAAGGAGCAAGTCATTCCTTATGTTTCAGTTAGTTTCAGTGGACCCGGAGCCTGCAAGGGTCTCAACTTGTAGGGTGTGAACCCCACTGTTGGCAAAGGGGCTGGACCACAGCAGGGAAAGACCGCTGCTTAATTGGCTGTGCCAGCGTCATGTTTACAGTTGAGGGCTCACTTGTCTGCATTCTTAAAACTCTGTTTTAGAATTCAGTCCTTTAGCATTGTTCATGTTCTCTGTATTTTCTCAAAAATGTATAACAGCACTTTCTTTTGTGATTCCCTCTGAACCCTTGGTTGGAATTTGCCTAGAATCAGCACCTTCAACTCATTTAAAATTGTCACGTGACTCACATTGTCTTCTAGTATTTTTGTTATATTTTGATTTTTAATTTAACGTGTTAATTACTATGTTTATTTTGCTTTGGTTGATTTTTTTTTTGACAGCACGTAGTGCAGATAGCAAATCATCAGCTTATTTTTAGAGCAATGCCAACTCAGTAATGACTCCATCCGAATAGATCCATTTAGTGGGAAAAACAAATTGATATGAAAAGATGCATAGACAGGGATGAAAGAACAGGAATTGCAAAGTGAGAAAGGCATTTTATAATTTATGACAATGAGAACTATCTTTTGTTTAAAAACATTTAAATTTGGATCTATCTTGGATTTCAAAATCATCAAAACATGTTTATTCTGCCCTTTCAAATACAAGTGGAAAAGAGAGAAACAAAATATGAATTGAGCCTTTCTTTGGACTGCCCCTGGTTCTCATTCCTTCTCTGCTTCAAGGTGGTCTTACCTTTCTTTCCATTTCTTGATATGAACACAGCCAAATAAATACATAAAAATAGAAGCCTTCATTGCTGATCTTGTCTCTTCTGTGATTCCAACCTATTCCCCTCAATCACCTCCTTCCCTCTCTCCCTTGTTCTTCTCTTTCTCACTTCCTCTCTCTAATTAGTTGTTTTTCAGGCCAAACTGGGCATGGGTTTGCTTTAGTATCATTGGGATGAAATGGGTTGAAAAGAGAACTTGGAATAATGAGGGCTGTCTTGGGCTAAAGCATGACAATAACAGAGGCACACATTCCACTGTATTAAAATAGCACTTGGTTCCGATCTCGGTCACTAGGTGTCGCTAAGTAATCTAATTAAATACCTGGTTTATGACCAACAAATTTGAGTAGACATTGAGCTGAGTGAGGCAGAAATAAAAATTAAGGTCACGTGGCCTACATAAAATCCCGTTATCCACAACAGCTATTTTAGAACAGCAGGATTAGTACCTGGAATATGAATTGGAAAGTTCATGAATTAAAAAGAACCTACGAAAGTGCTCAGCCTTTATTGGGGAAAATGAATAAATCCTTTCTATTTTATGTGCCCTTCCTTTTCTTCCTCTCCTATTAAATTGGACATCCTGCTGCCTGCATTTTCATGAGCATAACTGGATTTTATGTGGTCTAAATGTACTGGCTGGGCTGTTTGCATCTAATCCTTCCTCAGTTCATATATTTTATTGTTAAACTTTTTTTAGAGCCTGTTTTAACCTGAACTACCTGAAAAGCAAGCTGGATGAACATAATGCCTATTCTTAGTGGAATATCTTTGAGTGAACTCCTACTCCTATGCATCCTTCAAGGCAGATCAAATGTTTTCTAGTCTGTCAAACGTGACCGCAGGCAGTTCTTTTTGCCTTGTTCCCAGAACACAGCTGCATCTTCTTCCATGTGCCATTTTTTTGCCTTACATGGTAATTAATGGTTCATGTATCTGTCTTCGCCACATACTGTGAGCTCCCTAAGGACAGGGACAAGTTGAGGAAAGTGACTGCTCAACATTTGCTACTGTTGCTACTTATAGCTCTTCTAGTGGTGTGGCCTATAGTAAATTCAGCACACAATTACCAGTTTCCCTAAGCATTTCAGTAGAATCTTCTCATGTCATTTCAGCAGGAGTTAAACTGGTTGTATGTGTTTTGTGGTTTATAATATTGTGTGCTTAGAAAGCAAAATTAAGGGCTCACTAAATTGATGTGGAAAGAGATTTTATGTTGCGTGTGTGTGTATGTGTTTGGATGGGGTCTTCAAATGTTTGTTAAAGGAGTTGTTTATTCATCCATTGCCAATCCTTTTAAAAACAGTTACACAGCAGAGAAGGGGGATTGTATTTAGAGGAGACGCTAAATCAACACCTAAATTAAGGGTAAGCTTTTAGGCAAATTACTGTGTTTTTCTTTCCTGAGAGAAATAACTGGAGATTAGGAAACATCTTTTCTTAAAGAGTTTAATGTACTTCCAAATTCAAACAAATATTTAAAATGTTACAGTAATTTCATCTAAATCTTCTGTGTGTGTCCACAATTTTCTAAAATAAGTGGTAAATCACTTTAGGAAACCTATAACAGAGTGAAAATCAGCACACATTATTCGGGTTTACTGTGTGCGTGATGCTTTGTTGAAGGAGGGAGGAGATAGAAACATGTCTATCCCGTAAGAAGTTCACAATTGGTGTGGCCACGGATAAAACATCTAAATACAATTTGCTACTAGCCAGGAACCAAAAAGAAGACTTGAGTTCCACAAAGGACAATGAGATTTACAAGGAGTTTTCCCAGAGGCATGACGTTTGAACTAGCATTTTACCATCTTTGCAGACAGGAAACTTCATAGTTTCTACTTACTTTATGGTTTAGCTAAATTGAAGCACTAAAGGATTCAGGCAATGTTTACCTAGAGTTTAAAAAACCTAGATTTTAACATTTTTATTAACGGATTGGGTGTATATTTTAATCTAAATGATAAAGCTATTAGAGTAAATCAAGATGACTATTTTCTCTCATATTGACCTGTCCCTAACCTAAGCGGGTTTCAAACTTTGGCATACTTTGAAATTATCAATACAGTTGTTAAAATACAGATTTCTCGCCAAACTTAAAGAATCTCAACCTCCTGGGATGGAGAGGCAATGTGCTTTTAAAAAGGGTTCCATGTGAATCTGGTTTAAAACCATTAAGCAATTGGATAAATCAGAGGTAAAATTTGGCCTCTATATATGCTATAGATTATGGATATGCTATAAGTTAGTAACACTATCTTCTGATCTACTAATGAATATTCCCCTTGAGGGGAGATAAGGAAAAGTTATTAAGCACTCTACTCTAATAGGTAATAAGTCGGCTGACCCCCTGCTCATGGCCCATTTAGTATAGCCAGCTTCCCTCAACCCCAGAAAGATCAATTTTTAAAAGATGTTTCCTGCAAGACAACTATTTAAGTTATTTCCATTAAAATAAAAAGACATGGTGATTTTCTCACATGTCTGCTTTGAACTGGCTGCTGACAACTCAATTTCCAGGGAAGAAGGGAAGAGCTGGCTTTCTGGTACTGATAATCTCTTTCACCTTCATCCAGCACTCAGCTTCTTCCGGCATTCCTGTATCAGAAAGCAAACACGGGCAACTCTAAACCTTAACACTCACATGCCTCTTAGTTGGTGTCACTGAGTTCCCTTGAGCAGGCATTTGGAGGTGAGACAGCTCTTAAAAGTAATCAAATTGCTTAAACCACTCCTTTTGCAAATGGACAGTGGGAATTTAGCCAAGCACAGAGGAGAAAACTTCTGACAAATGTGATCCTATAGCAGGGCTACTTAACTTATGCTTGAGGACGATGTTCGGTATGACCAAGATAAAGCTTGGTAGGACTAATTCCTGCTGACCAAAGAATTAAGAGAGCACCAGGACCTGAGATGAGTCAGTCTAATTCAATCCTGACATGATCCCAGAAACTAATGTCACAACATTTCTGATCCTTAGCTAATAGGGGCATTGTTAACAACATCAGCTGGTCTGTTGTGGTTGTTACTGACTGGCACAAAGTGGATGGATTCGTTTTCCTTTGCTGGGCACCTCAAAACATCACTACTAGTTGTAGAACATTGTTAAGAAAATACTTGTAAGATAGTTTTACAAGTGGATTTGCATATAGTATTTGTTAACAAAAAGCGATGGTACTGTAAATTTTGTTTTTTCAAATTTATATTGGCAATTGTAGTCTCTGAGAACACTTAAATAAATGAAAGCAGGACTGTTACCATTATGCTTTCAAGATTGAGAACCCTGAGTTCAAAAACTGATACTCTAAAAACACCTAGATTGAATGAACACTTTTCAAAAACCAATGGGAGTAATAAATACAACCTTAAAATTTATCAACTGACTTTTCTTCGAATGAAATTATTGTTAGAAAAATATAAGCATTTGTATAATTAAAAAAATAAAAATCCATCATGAACCTGTAATCGAACATTTTGGCCCTTGTATTTGCTTATTTCAAAATGGGTCCATTTTTGCATGTTTGTGTATATACTTCCAGTAATGACAATTTAGTGTGTCTATACAGTCCAGAAATGACAATTTAGTGTCTATCTTACCAGAATTACAAAGCAATTTTGAAACAAAGGTCATGAGAGAGTCCCATTACCTTCTCCAAAGGGTGCCAGGACAACTTTTCTATTATATTTTCTCCCAGAAACCTTTACTGTTCCTTGTTTATAATAACCAATATTTTTCTTAAAAAGACAGTATACAGCCCAAGCTTTAACATTAGTTTTGTAACTCTATTTTTATGAAAGCTATTTCAGCAGCCAGAGAAACTGACTTAGCTGGCCCCTAAACAGCCTTCTCTCAACATGCCATGCAGACAAGATAAACCAGCTGATTGTGTAACAGCAGAAATCTCCCTACACGGGCAGTTTAGGAGCTGGCAGAGGTGGTGGGAATTTTTCTGGGCAGTGTTCTGGATGGCCTGTCCTGTCTGGTCTGTCTTTATCCCATTGTTCCCTAAAGCTCATCCTCCATGGTAATGCCTCAGACTGTGATGGGCTGTTCACTCCACAGCATGAATTCTGACCATTAACTTAGTGATAGGACCCAGAGGAAAGGCTGTCCTCCCCACATCTGTTCTTTGGGAATGTCCTTGCACAGGAACAAACTGTGCCCTAACCTTGGTGATTAATTTTTATAATAGGAGCTCAGTAGGGTTAGATTGTACTGATACATGTAAAAGTACATAGAAAGTTAAGAACGTTCTCTGAATAAAATAGTACCACCACTCCATTACTCTGTCTCCCTCTCTCTTTCACATACACACACACACCCCCCACAATGTTTTACGGGAAGATATAGCTGTAGAAGGAAGCCTTTTCCTCTCTAACCTTGTTCTTTTCTTGGCATTTGTCCATGAAAAGTGGGTCTACTTTTGCAAGTGTGTGTGCATATTTGTAATGAGGTAATGGTCTTAATTTATTCAGAGAACTCCCTTAATTTTCTACTCACCTTTAGATTACAGAGAAAGAAAATTTTGCCAATTCTTTTGATCTCTCATGAATGTACTATGGAGTGAGTCTTAACCTCTCCATCTTCTGCTTTCTCCTCCCCATAGGAGCAGATGTGGTTAATCTGATTGCTCCCTGGAACTCATCAGGCATCCACTTCTTCCTTACTAATGCACTGTGACCCCATATGATGTTATTCAGGCCACTACTGTGTCTAGATAAGACTCCACATCCCAATCTACCTTGCAGCTGGAAGTGGCCAATGAGATGCTAGCAGAAGTTGGTAGGTGGGGTTCCCAGTGTAACTTCAGTTCAGCTGGGATGTGTGTCCTTCCTCTGGCTCCTTCTATTTTCCTATTGCCCTGGGACGCGGTGCCGTGTCTAGAGCTCTAGTGGCCACCTTTCAACCTTGAAGTGACCTTGAAAACAAAAGCTACAGGCCAAGTAGGTAGAGTGGAAAACAGAAAGATTCTCATTCCCTGATGATTGTGGAGAACATTATACTTCCTGGCTCATCTATCTCCAAATTTATTTTGGGAGAAGGAAAGACTGTTTTTAAGACAGTTTTTTTTTGTTCAATCCAGCTGAAGCTAGTCTGTTATAAACTATATACAAGTCATGTATTCTAGAATAGCTCCACGCTGCCTCTTTCCCCCTTCTCTCTACTCTCACCCTTGGCTGCTGGTTTTTGCTTGCCTTGTAGCTTCTCATCTTCAACTGTTAAACCCAGTGCTTGGTCTGCTTGTCGCATGAAGGTTGGAAGCCTTCCACCATTGATGTCCACCATTACTGAACACAGGCATCCAGCGTTTGTCAAACCTAGCCCCCATTTGCTTCCCAGTACCCTAGATAGCAGCAGAATCCAGTCTGCTGATTTGAGGCAAATTAACCAATCAGATTATTATTCCCATTTCCGTAAAGAAGAGCAAGTAAAGAGGAATTGAGATGGTGGATCTTTCCTTTTTGGTGTTTCTGAGAGTCATGATGGAGATTCCTTCTTCTATGAGATAAGAGGAAAATGTGGGAAGAGAAAGTTTCCCTAAAGATACAAATCATTCATTGCTTATGTTTAGATTTCCATATCAGTCTTTGCCTCTCTTTCATTTCCACTTCTATAGCTGTGTTGAAGGGAGTGAAAGACTGGAGTGGAGAGATGGGTCACTAGATCCCAGCCCTTTCAGTGCAACATGCAATTCAGCTTTACCTCTCCTCTGGCTGGTGGCTCTGAGAGACACCAGGGGGTGCAGGAAGCAGGTGTGTGCTTCTCCACTGTACAAAGGTGCACGCACCCTCTCTCCTGTGCACCTGCCCAGCAACAAGGGACGGGGTTGGGACAAAGAATGTGGGGAGAGTAGACAGTGGCTTTGTCTCCCTGCTTTGGCTTCTACACTGTGTGGATCTTAAATTTGTTTGTGTAAATTACAAGTGAGGTGCAGGGAGATTATTGTGTTAGAAATGCACTTGTTTACAGTGGGTTAACGGTAGGCAGTCACCATTTGCAATGGCTGTTTGGAACTGAGGATTCACTGCACTTCCTACATTGCCCTTTCTTTCCATAGAAGGTTAAACTAACATTCGCCATCAAGAAAAGGGGAGTAGTTACCCTTTCCACATTCCAGAATCTTATTCTTTCTACTTCCTTGAAAGAAATCTGAAGGAAGAGAATCAAGATCTTTTGATTACACAAAAAGGGATGTGAACAGCCCCTCTTAAGGACCATCCTTCTTCCAGGTGCGATGAAGAATGCCCTGGGTTATTTTCTAAAAGGATCATCAGAGTTGACAATTTTGTGGACTGTCTGTTTTGAAAACAGAACTTAATATTCAGGACACCATGATAACTAGAGGAATCAGCTAGGGCTTGAATCTCAAAACTGTGTGTCTCCCAAGCTTTGCCCCCATGGATGACCCACTCAGAGCCACGGTACATCAAATGGGCCACTCAGTTGCTGTGAGGAATGAACAGCAGTGCATATGTCTAAGACTCAACTGCCACATGGTGACTCTATTTAAAGTTACCCAGTGTTCAGTGTTGCCAGTTTCATAATAACAACACCTAGTATTTGTATATAACCTTTGGCTGAAAAACACAGATGTTTAAAAAATATACTCAGGTCTTATCACAAATGTAGGTGGCAAGTGTGGTTCTTTTCTTCCTCCAGTTGAGGAAAATTAAGAAACAGGAATGAATGACTTGTGTAGGCTCACTAAAGCATTTGTAAAACCTTGGCTTTTATTTGCCTTCAATTTAGTTTAATATAATTTGTTAAATGGGGTACTGATTTTTTTCTCATACTTTTTTGAGTTCTAATTCACAATTCACCTTTTTAAAGCACACACCATGATTTTTAATATATTCACAGTTGGCCAGGCATGGTGGCTCATGCTTGTAATCCCAGCACTTTGGGAGGCCAAGACAGGTGGATCACGAGGTCAGGAGATCGAGACCATCGTGGCTAACGCGGTGAAACCCCATCTCTGCTAAAAATACAGAAAAAAATTAGCCGGGTGTGGTGGCGGGCGCCTGTAGTCCCAGCTACTCGGGAGGCTGAGGCAGAAGAATGGCGTGAACCCAGGAGGCAGAGCTTGCAGTAAGCTGAGACTGCATCACTGCACTCCAGCCTGGGTGACAGAGCGAGACTCCATCTCAAAAAAAAAAAAAAAAAAAAATATATATATATACATATATATGCATATTCACAGTTGTAAGATCATAATCACTAATTTCAGAACATTTTAATCACCTCAAAAAGAAATCACATACACATTAGCAACCAGTCCCTATCCCCTTCCTTCCCCAGCCCCTGGTAACCATTAATCTACTTTCTATCTCTCTGGATTTGCTTTTTCTGGACATTTCATGTAAAATTGAATCATACAATATGTGGCCTTTTATGACTAGCTTTTTTCATTTAGCATAATGTTTTTTAAGGTGAGTACTTCATTCCCTTTTATGGATAAATACTATTCCATTGTATGGATATACTAAGTTTTGTTTATCTACTCATCAATGATAGACATTTGAGTTGTTTTTACTTTGGGGCTGTTATGTGTAATGCTTCTATGGACATGCTTGTACAAGGTTTTGTGTGGAAATCTGTTTTCAATGACCTTGGGTTTATGCCTAGGAGTAGAATTGAGTTATACGGTAACTCCATGTTTAACCTTTGAAGAATTGCCAACCTGTGCTACAAAGAGGCTGCCCAATTTTACATTCCCACCAGCAGCGTAGGAGGGGTCCAGTTTCTCCACATCCCCGTCGGCATTTGTTATTTTCTATCATTGTGGTTAGCTATCCTAATCAGTGTGGTAGCTAATGATTTTTATTTGTTTGATTTTTTTATTTAAAAATTATATTTCAATGGCTTTAGGGGTACAAGAGGTTTTGGTTACGTGAATGAATTATACAGTGGTGAAGTATAGGATTTTATTGCACCTTTTACCCAAGTAGTGTATGTTGTACCCAATAGGTAGTTTTTCACTAATGATTTTTAAACAATAATTTAAAGAAATAGAAAGCTAGAGACCTTAGGTCACTGTTTTGTTGTTGTTGTTGTTGTTGTTGTTGTTGTTGTTTTTGTGAGGTGTAGTCTCGCTCTTGTTGCCCTGGCTGGAGTGCAACAGTGTGGTCTTGGCTCACTGCAACCTTCACCTCCCAGGTTCAAGCAATTCTCCTGCCTCAGCCTCCCAAGTAGCTGGGATTACAGGTGCGCACCACCACACCTGGCTAATTTTTGTATTTTCAGAAGAGACAGGGTTTCACCATGTTGGCCAGGCTGGTCTTGAACTCCTGACCTCAGGTGATCTGCCCACCTCACCCTCCCTAAGTACTGGGATTACAGGCATGAGCCACTGTGCCTGGCCAACCTTGGGACACTTGCTAAGCTGGGAGAATAGACTATGTGGCCTATGGAAAGGGAACCCTTTTCCTTACCAGGCTTCTCCCCATTTTCATTGCCCCACTCCTCATCAGTGACCAGCTTCCTGGGGTCTGCACTTAATGGGAGACAGAGAAAGCTGCTTGAGGCTTCACCTCCTCCCTCCATTCCCAGAGTCCCACATTCAGTTTACAGGGAGGCTTTTCCAATTTGCAATTCCAACTCTCTCCAGAAACTCTCCTACCGTTGACACCTGGCTCAGTGCATTCACTATTGTCACCATCTTCAGCTGTTCTGGAATACTCTTTATACCATTTGATGTCTTCCTCATATGAATAGTTATATCCAATACTGAATATGCCCATAGCACTTATTATACCTGGTTACACTTAATCTTCACAGCAACTCTGTGATTCATGTTGCTATTGTCCCAGAAATTTTAGAGATGAGGAAATTAAAGATAAAGGGTGCAAGGTCAATTTCCTTGGCCACACAGCTGTCAATGGTAAAGTAGAAATGACTGGGCAGGGCTGTAATGTCAGCTTCATCTGTCCTGATATTCATTTCTCCTTGGTCTCTTCTCAGGCTTTGAAAGTCTGGAGAACTCTCTTACACTGAGAAATCCTGAAAAGTGATTTCTTCATCCTTCCTCCCCTAATGACACAATAATCCTGGAGGGAGTTGTACAGCTAAGTAGGCCTGGGATGACTTGGTTTTATTTAATTATAATTTTAATTATTCCATTAGGCCATTTGTGTCTCTGGAGTGAATTTTCCTTCTCAGATATTTTCTGAGAACTAGAAAATAAGTTTATAATTTTTTTTTCTTGGTTTTAATTGCAGTCTTATTAATTGGATCAGTTTAGGTTTGGAGTAATTTCTTGGTGTGGTGAATAAGAATAATCAAGGTTAACCCCATACACACAGTGTAATAATCATGTTTTTTGGCTGTGAAACAGAATCTAGCATGGTCATTTCATACCAGGTGAAGGATGGCTCTCATGAAAGTGTGGTGAAATAAAACAGTATTTCACCACACTTTCTATGAGTTTGCTGGTGTGAAAAATGCATTATTAGAACACATGGCAACAATGCTAGAGTGGACTCTGGATTTTTTAATGCCAGACTTTCATTAAGCGGGAGAAAAGAATACAAATTTTGACATTTCACTTGGAATGGAAGCAGGTGAGCCTCTAGGTTTGTTTTTTGTTTGTTTGTTTTTAACTTCTATTTTAGGTTCAAGGGTAAATGTGCAGGTTTGTTATATGGGTAAACTTGTGTCATGGGGGCTTGTTATACAGATTATTTTTTCACCCAGGTACTAAGCCTGGTGCCCAATAGTTATTCTTTCTGATCCTCTCCCTCTCCCATCCTTCATTCTCAAGTAGGCCCCAATGTTTGTTGTTCCTCTCTTTATGCCACTTGTTGATGAACCTCTATTATTTTTAAGGGTCTAGTTAAATTGAAATGGTAACTTTTTAAAAATATTCACCATTGAGACATGTGTTTTCTAGTAGCAAAAACACCATAATAAAAAATTCAGGGCCCTAAATGCTTTTTCCCCCCACTACCTATCACAATCTCTCAACCCATTTAAGAGCAAAAAAGAGGAACTTCATATCTGGAAAAATACAGGCATTATCATTTGGTATGGGCTTTGACCATATATTTTATTTTCATGACAAGTTAGGCCTACTTTTCTTTCTCATGTTTTAATCTTTCCTACTTACAAAGCTAGAAGTTGGCATCTTAAAGATAGGATAGGATGAGGGTAAAGATATTTCTTACATTTCTGGAAGGAGGTGTGTGTGTGTGTGTGTGTGTGTGTGTGAAAATCTTCAGGGGAAGACTAAAGAATAACTGTAGGGAATAGTGGCAAATTAATTTAAACTAACATACTGTAATAAAGCCAACCCCTGAGATCTGTTCTTCTGGATGTTGTCATAAATAACACTCTATTCATTATATGGGCAAACATGAATTCAAACTAAATCCATTGAATTTTGTTAAAAAGTCATTTAACTCAGGGTTTAACTCAGGTTCGTTCTATTTCTTTTTAAATTTTATTTTATTTTCAGTTAACCAAATAATTGCATATATTTATGTGGTACAATGTGATGTTTTGATATGTTTATCATGAGGAACGAATAAATCATTTCTTTTAAAAAATGCTTGCTTTTAACTCTAGTTCATAGCAGTATTCAGAGGAAAGAGTGTTCCTGAGTTGCAAGGATCTTTACTGGAGATTTTTTTCTTCTGACCCTGGTTCTTTGACATGAGTGAGACATAACTGATACTGGGGTGATTCCTGTAACTGGCATAGTTCTAAAATGAAGTGGACACAAACTGTTTTCCATTTAAATATTTTAAACTGGGATATATATATATCAATAATGGAAACATCTGGGTACATGCTGAACCTTGAATCTTCGCTGTATTTGTTATTTAAAATACACAGATACCCCACCAGTCAGGGTCTGTGCTGTTCCTTGGGCCTCTTTGCTTTTCCAGCTCAGATCTGGCTTTATATGGTCTGTTTCAAGCTCTTCCAGCCTCCATCTTATCAATATTTCAGAAACCTCTAAGGCAGATAGAGGTAGAGTCAGAAGACCTGGATTTGAATATTCCATCATTTGCTTATTTTGTGACTCTGGGTAAATTATTTGACTTCTCTGAGGTAATTTCTTCATCTACAAAAGTAAGAAAATGCTTAATAATTATTTTTAGTATTAGGCCTTTAATTTTCCATGCAAAGCTCTACTCTCATAATTCATTTTGAATCAATGATGGCTTGAAAAATATCCTAGTCATTTCCCTCTGGTAATTTCCCTCATGCCCCACTTCTACGTTTACCATTGATATCAATATTTGTCAGCATTTAAACAAATTATAATGATCTTCCCCCCAAAGGGATTTTACTATTTTTGTTGTTCAACATTGACATTTTCCCACTTCACATCATTTTTGGAAATGGGTAAATAATGAATAAAATGAGTATTGATATACCTTGCAAGATAAATCGTCTCACCGGAATCAGATCACTTTGTTTCACAGCAGTATTGGAATACTTAATCGAATTTCTCAGTGGAGCCACAGGCATGACTTTATGGGCAAGGCTGCTACAGGAGATCAAATAGAGGTGGAAGAAGAGTAAAGGAAAGGTGAGAGAGGGTCTGATAGCTACCTGCTGCCCAGGTAAGAATGAGGATAAACAAATGGTTAAGCATCATATGAAGGGCATGGAGTTCTTGGAGGTGTGGGGACCCACAGAGCCAATCAGATGGGCTCCCTGAGGCTACCTGACCAGAACTGTGTGCACCTGATAAGCAGGATGGCTACGTAGGGGCTCGGAGAGGAGAGGAAGGCAATGAAGCTGCCTGCTGGCACAGGATGCCTTCGCCAGCAAGACCAGGAAAGGACAGTGTTCAGGACCCAGCTCAAGCCAGCAGTGGAATATCTGTAGTGAGGAATGGAAGCTCACTGCCCCAACAAAAGTGATGCTGCCACTCAACTCAACCCAGATATTGAATTGTTTCAGTTGTCCAAAGTAACAGTATTCTTTGTGGGCCACTGTGACATGGTAAAACATTTTGTTCCTAGCAGATGGTATAAACTTAGTGAATGTTTGCTGAATTTACTCATTCACTTATTCATTCAAAAATACCTATGAAACTTCTATTTTAGGCCCGACACTATTTTAGAGTATAGAAATATAGTCATGAACTAGATAGGCAAGTCCTTGAAGTCATGGGTTTCTATTCTAGACGGGGAGTCAGATACCTAAATAAACAAGCAGAATAATATTAGGTAGTGACAAATGCTTATCATTAGACTTATCTAGAATGATGTTGTGGTCAGGGGAGTGGTATTTGAGGCCTGAATCATAAAAATTAGCCACCTACCCTAGGATCCATACAAAGAGAACCTCAAGTGGATTCAATAACATGTAGTGCTTGCTGATTTGTTCTATCCCTTAAGTAAATCTTATTCTAATATACTTCATTCAAAATAGTTGTTGAACATGTTCCATATTCCAAGTAATGTGTTAGGTGCTAGGGATATAAAAGCAAAAGCCATGGCCCCTGCCTTCAAGGAACTGATATTCCAATATGGAGATCCAGAGGTGTGAACAATTACAATAAAAAGTGAGAACTGCCCTGATGATGGAGGCATGGTCAGTGGGAGATTTCTTGAAGAAGTACCTTTATTGTAATGAAGATAGCAAGACTATCTGTGTGTTGGGAAAAAAATATGTCCAGGGGTGTCTCATGTTTCTGCAAGCCTTGTCAACAAAGAGACTTTTATTTGGGACTGCCTTCCAAGAATATTTGGTGAACTTCTTGGAGGTTAGAGGTAGCATGCCTCTCTCAAGCAGAGAGATTTGTTTCTTAACTAGGATACTAAAAAAAATGTTTCCTTCTAAGGAAAAAGTTGGGCAGCTTTCCTTATAGCCTCTTTAAAAGCTTGTAGTTTCCTAAGCTCGGGGTTTTTCACCTTTGGTGCAAACCGACTGCGTTTGCAGCATCTACCTTGGCCACCCCCTAATGCCCCATAGGATTTGGAGGACAAGAACAACCTACATGAATATTGGAGCTGATGCTGCTTGCTGTGCCATGAGTGATAAAGTCCTCTGTGTCTGACTCAGGAATCTGTGTCTTCTGCAAGAATCCATGCAATTGTGGCGGCTCCCTTGTTAGCTTGGAAGCAGATAAAACTTCACACCCTTAATCATTCTTAACATGGTGACAATATTAAAATTATTTCAGGTTTATGAGCTTTATTTTTCTCAGTGGAAAACTTGGGATAAAAATTCTAACTTCACAAACTCATTGTAAGAGCCAAATGGAAGGTCATAGGTGTAGCAGAGTTGGTTAGCTATTCCCTAATATATGTTCTCTCTCTCTCCTCTAACATAGAAATTGTAGTGTGACAAAGGCTACCACACTGACTAAAATATCTCCTAGCCTCGTTTGCAGCTAGCTGTGATCAAGCAATAAAGCTCTGTCAATGGGGTGTGAGCAGAAACACAACTTGCAGATGATGCTCTTGCAAGGAAGGAAAATTCTCTCCCCTTCCCCTTCCCTCCTTCCCATTGCCTGGAATACAGACATAGTGGTAAGACATCTTGGAACATTTGGATGGGAAACACCCTACACATGGCAGAGCACTAAAACAAAAGGAACCTGGAGCCTCTGTCCTCTTGCTGTCACCATTCAGGTCCTGGACTGCAAATATACAGACTGTCACATCAGAAAAAACTTCCCGTCTTGTTAGAGCCACTCCTATCTGGCATGTTTATTGAAGAAATGAACTGGTATTCTAATGAATGGAGGAATGAGAAGATCCGAGTGAGGGATTAGAAAGATGCTATTGGTGATGGTAGATAAAAGAAAATAGAGCCAGATAAATTAGGAGGGAGATCACCTAGCTGCCAAGTAATGGGCTATTTTTCAGAGGTTTTGAATGTTGGCAAATCTTTAAGTCTTACCTGGTCTGTGGACTCTTACAAGAAGTTTGAATTCCATAGTCAAATTAGGAACACACTGACTTAAACAGAATTCTTTATTATAGGTAGTACAAGCGTTTTCAGCACTAAAAGATTTTATGCCTCTTAAAAGAGAGGGCTGAAAATAAAATATTCCTCATACTTATCTGAAAATGAGACCTTTTATCTAAAACTAGGGTTCATGGCCACTAGAGGACACATGATCCAATGCCTATGGGATTTAAAGACGTCTCCCAGCCCTCTAGAAATTTGTAACCTGCAATAACACCCAAATAGTCCACAAAGCAATTCACAAAGGTATTTGTCAGATAGGATGAAATAGACATGTGTGCATGACACATACACACCCTTTTCCAAACCAGAGCCAAAAGTTGCAGATACACCAGAAAACCATGTGGTATCAATTTTCCCCTCTAAAGAGTTCAGCTTTGTTTTTGTTCCAAGGTGCGAATGAATAGGACAAGGACTGAAACGGATAACAGTTCCTACCTTGATTCCACTTGAAGATCTTCATGAAGAAAGTCCTTGCTGGAACCTGAGCAGACTGAATACTAATTTCTCTTAGCAAGACATTACACTGCATGGTGGATGGCCTTGTTGCTCAGGAAGTTCATGACAATCCAAGAGGCAAAATGAAAGGAGGCAGAACAGAGCATGTAAAGTCAGAATCTTGTGACTTTGGCCCTGAGAGTGTTTGATCTGGCAGGAAATATTTTCCATGAGTAACCGAGTCCTGTATAGCACTTATGGGATCAAATGGCAGTATAAATTGGATCAACAGTTAATGTCTTAATTCTCTCCATGACCAATGTGAGGAAAAGTAATTCTATTTAAATCCTTCATAGAAAAATACTTCATGCAGAATCCTGGGGGGAAAAGAATTAAAAATTGTGATCTCATGTCAAATATTCCTGCAGTTTTCTCAACAGTACAGTTAATCCTTTGGGCTGGCAAAAGCAGGTTTTCTTTCATTATTTTGGTCTGTATTGGCAACGAAGTTATTAGGTGCAAAGGAAACACACACAGAGATGTCACACCACACTTGACACTGTCACTGTGGTGACAAGGTTTTCTCCAGCTGTCAGTGTCAGAAGGATTTCATTCTGTTTGATGCCACACGGTTTTGTGGTGAGAAGTGGCAGGCAAGCCCTTTTATTCCTTGTAACGTCTTCATTAATAATAGCAGTCATCAATTACCAGAGAAAAGGAGTACAAAATAAATTGTAAACATTATAACCTGGGGTCTTTATGGAGGATCTTCTATATTGTTTCATGGAATTGGAGGTGAATTCAGCAATAGGATTTTTGAACTCTGGAAAGATAGGGGGAAGCTTCCATTTCTTCTATGCATGTTGGTCACATAAGACATCAGTCTGTGTGCACAGTTTCTTCATTTTCTTCAATGGTCTGGGTCATTGCTTACCCAACAATCTGAAAAAAAAGTACAAATTGTGTGTCTAAGTCTATACAATGAGAAGGTGACTTCTTTTTAAGAGCCATGAGAACTTCTCAGAATAAGAATCTCTTTTACAAATCAGTGGAAATCTATCAATCTTAGTTTGGGGGATACCAGGTAAGGTTTCTTCTTTGTAGGGTTTCTGGAGCTTTTAATGAGATGATGCATTCTGTGAAGCTTTAAGGGAAAAAGAAAATATACAGTTTCCTGAGTTTGTTTCATCACAGAAACATTTGTTACGGGCCTAGATAGTTCCATGAAACCTCTATTTTGGAAAGGCTAAAGGAATTAGTTAATCCATCAGCTTTTATATCTAATGAGCACATACTGTGCCTACAAAGAAACCAAAGTTTTCAAGAAACGCCCTCTTAACCTGGCAGTCGGACCAAAGTCCACATTCTTGGTGAGGAAGTTAGGCCTAACAATGTTTTAGCAGAGATATAATTTGATCCTTGGGACTATTTAAGAATACAGCAGTAAAAGTTGCTTACTTTGAGCTGTGGCAGAGATGGGCTGCAGGATTTGTGCAATTCTCATCTCACTGGTTGGAATTCTCTTCTCTCCTATTTGAGAAAATACAGTGTGAAAAAGTCACGTTCCTGCAAGTGTAGAACTCAGAGTCTCTAAAATATGACCTAGTGATTCAAAAAGGTTGGTACTTTGCTGTTTGACAACATTTTTCAGTGAACCATCACACTTTAAAATAGCCCTGTATAGAGCCCTGACTCCAAGGATCCTGAGAGGATCCCAGAGAGGCTTTTACCATTGGTGGGTGTGTGTGTGCAGGTGTGCATGTGCAAATTCACCCACATGTACAGGTTCTGGATTAGAGGCCGGGAGGAGAATCCAGAGAAGGAAAAACAGACCACACCTCCCTGAAGTCTTCAAAGCTGGTAAGAATTCCCAAGACAGCAGTTCTTCTGAAGCTCCCCACATGCCGTTTTATGGGTTTTTGGTTTTCAAATTAACATAGACTATGAACACCAGGATTTAGCCTTATGGATTTTTGCCCTATGCTATAGAGAAGTCTTCACTTGGCATCTTGGTTTACTGCCTGTGGGAAAATATGACAGGCAATTATAATGTCCTTTTAGTTATAAGCTGAAGTACGAGTAATATTTTAAAAATATAAAGCAAATATAGAGGGAGCTTAGCATAGCGGTTAAGAATAGAGATTCTAGAACCATTTTGCCTAAGTTTGAACCTAAATTCTGTGCCCTTGGGCAAATCATTTAAATGTGCTATGCCTCAGCTTCCTTGTCAGTAAAATGGGTCTGATTACAGAACCCTCCGCAGACTGTCATAGGGTTACGTGAGTTCATATCTGGAAAGCTCTTAGAATAGTGCCTGATACTTAATAAATGTTTATTACATTTTAAAATATTTTTAAATATGGTTTTCAGCCAGGCACGGTGGCTCATGCCTGTTATCCCAGCACTTTGGGAGGCCAAGGTGGGTGGATCACCTGAGGTCAGGAGTTCAAGACCAGCCTGGCCAACATGGCAAAACCCCATCTCAACCAAAAATACAAAAATTAGCTGGGTGTTGTGGTGCACACCTGTAGTCCCAGCTAGTCAAGAGGCTGAGGCAGGAAAATCTCTTGAACCCGGGAGGTGGAGGTTGCAATGAGCCAAGACCGCACCACTGCACTCCAGGCTGGGCGACAGAGCGAGACTCTGTCTGAAAAAATAAATATGGTTTTCATTTTCTCTCTTGTATTTCATAACACTCAGAAGTTATTCCACTGGACACTCCAGGGAAAGCTGGCAAGTCACTGCCACCCGGGAAAAGCAGTAGCTATGGGGCCAGGAAAGTGTTGGCCACAGTGGAAGAAGAAGCAGGCCCATGGTGGACTTCAGGAGAACTAGGAGGAAGCTGGCATGGATGGGTGTTACAGATGGACCCTCCTTTCAATAGGAGAATTCCTGGAAGGGTGGTAGGGGTGGCTGGTTACAAGCAAAGCAGAGAGCAGAGTAGGTTCCTTATTTCCAGCTGGGGACTGTGGGAAGAGAGTCTCACAGATGCCCCTCTTTCCCTCACATCAACACTGATGGGCTCCATCAGAGTAACCTTTGCAGCAGTTGCATGCTTAGGCCAAAGGAGGCCTATATTTAGTTCTCCCAATTCTTCCTCCACTGTCTTGGGTACCCTGACATTCTGGGCCCCTGTGGAGGACATGCAGAGGTTAGATAACAGTGCTAGGGGAAGTTTACTAGGGATGTTACTGTGGTGAGATTAAACAGGCAGACCCTGTGGCTGAGGGCTACAGGCCAGATTACCTGAGCCTGGATTCAGTAGGTACAGCCATAGCCACAGATGCCTCTTGAAGAGAGCAGAGGAAAGGGACATTTGAGGATGGAATGTCCAAAAAAAAAAAAAAAATGATAGACTGAGTTACATAAAAAGTCTTTCAATTATTTTATGCAACAGAGTTTACAACAGACTGGATTATCAGACACAGAGGGGTAGGTGGTGTGAGGAATATCAGGTAAGCCATAGAAAAACAGAAAAATTACATTTTTTTCTGCTAATCTAAGGTTAGCGTAGTTTACATAATTCCACAACAGAAACATTTATTCAAAAGATGACTATTAATAGCATGCAAAGTTGTACTAGATGCTTGGAGGGATAGAAACTGGAGATAGATAAGGATCTTGCCTTAAGCGTTGTGTAAGAAAAACAAAGCTCAGCACAGGAAGAGCTTGCTGAGCTTAGGTTTGTCATATTGAATTTGAAATGGTTGAACCTCATGTGAAGGTATCCAGGAAAGAATTGGGAATGTAAGGTTGGAGCTCAGAAGGAGAGAAGAGAGATGCAGTTATTTGAGGGGACATCCACTTAGAGGGAACGACTACAGCTTGCCAAAGAGAGTTGAGAAGAGTAAAAGTTCTATTCATTTATTCAATGAACATGCACCAACCTCTTCTTGGTTCAGGTATAGCAATCAGTGTCAGGAAGGAAGGGTCTGGAAGTGGCCATGGTATTGCCCAAAGAAGGATCTAGAGTGTCAGTTTATTGTGTCCTTATGTGGCAGAGACCACTTGGGGTGGCCAATTGCCAAGTTCTCTTTTTCCCAAGCATCTGACTCAACCACATTTTCCAGTTTTCCTCAGCTTGGAATGACCATGTGATGAAATTCTGCCCAGGAGCACAAGGGTGTTTGCGATACGGGCCACTTGCCATATCCATTCCCTTTTATCTTCTACATGAAAGCAAAATTGCTTTTATTTCCACATGATTTCCAGCTTAGTAAAGAAGACACAATGAGGAGGTAGGACTGAATTACTACAAAGTCCTCACCCACCCTGTAAGGACTGGAATGTAAGGACATGAGTGAGAAATAAGCCTTTATTATTAAACCACTAGGATACTAGGATGTAGGCTGTTTGTTTTAGATGCTAGTGTTTTGTTTTGTTTTGTTTTGTTTTTGAGACAGGGTCGTTCTCTGTTGCTCAGGCTGGACTGCAGTGGTGTGATCTCGGCTCACTGCAACCTCCGCCTCCTGGGTTCAAGTGATTCTCCTGCCTCAGCCTTCCAAGTAGCTGGGATTACAGGTGCCTGCCACCACGCCCAGCTCATTTTTGTATTTTTAGTAGACACAGGGTTTCACCATGTTGGCCAGGCTGCTTTTGAACCCCTGACCTCAAGTGGTCTGCCCACCCTGGCCTCCCAAAGTGTTGGGATTACAGGCGTGAGCCACGGCGCCCAGCTCAGGTGCTAGTATTACTATTTACCTAATAAATACAAACCAAGATCGATTTAACTCACTAGTTTACACTAAGCAAAACCCAAAGGAGACTGGGATGGCTACCAGAATGACAGCTTATTGATTGAATTTGACAAATGTATCTGTCATTCAGACCAGAAATTCTCATACTGACATGCTCCAAGCCTTCTCTGGTTGTTGTCAGACTGCTCAGGAGCCAAACAATCCAAAGCCACTTTGTGCACTGGCCATGAGCAATCACTGCTCAAGGACTGGAAACACGTGGAATCCATGCACTTATCGTATTCTTGTTCAGTGGGAGATCCAGATGGCAATGAGAGGTTGTCTGAGAAACATGGAAGCAGGATAAGGGGAGTTATATAAAACCAGAGATTAAGGACCAAGAGCCAGGGGACCCTGAATCATCTGTCTCTTGAGATTACTTTCCAATGTGACTAAAAAGATTGGATGCCTGATAACTTAGGTTCCCTATCAGACAATTCCTCAATAGGTCCAGCAACTCCTATTTCCTCCTTTTCATGCTGTCACAGATGCTGCTTTTCTACCTCACCCACATTGGAAGGACATATTCTCTCTCTAGCTGCGTTCATACATGTAATCAGGGAACCACTCTGTCTCCTCCCACTATGTGCTCATTTTATAGTCCTCTATACTGTGGTTGGGGTAGGGCAATTGGAGAGACTTTCCTAAGGCTTCCAAGGAGGGCTGACACCTGGCACCATCTCAGTGCTGGAATCTAGAGAGGAAATAAAGTAGGCACTTGCCTTTCAGAGACTGACAGCTCCACAGGGGACACAGATAAGCACATGAATACCAGGTTACAATGCAGTGTAAAGGTAACCATAGAACCGGGTAAAAAAAAAAAAAAGCTACAGCACAGAGAAAAGTGTGGTTAATACTTCTTGAGTGATAGGCATAGGAGGAAATGAGGGAAGGCTTCCTGTAGGAGGTGATAATTGAGCTGGAACATTGATGGAGGTGTTCCAGAAAGGGGAAATATCATAGCAAGGGAACAAGGCACACAATGGCTTGGGGTGTCCAGGAAACTAGCAGAAGTTAATTATTTGGTGGGGTGCAGGTGGCTAGTATATGAGGATGAAGTCGGGCAAGCCTGGGGAGGTAGGCAGAGGTCTTTCTCCATGAGGTGCCTTTTACTGAAGCATAGCTGTGTATTAGTTTGCTAGGACTGTTGTAACAAGGCGTACCACAAGCTGAGTGGCTTAAACAAGTCCCACAGCTCTAGAGGCTAAAAGTCCAAGGTCAAGGTGTTAGCAGGGTTGGTTCCTTCTGAGGCTGTGAGAGGAGACTCTGTCCAATGCCTTTCCTTAGCTTTGGTGGTTTGCTGGCAACCTTTGGCATTCCTTGATTTGTGGAAGCATCGTCCCAGTCTCTACCTTAATCTTCATCTTCTATTCTCCCTATGCGCATGTCCGTGTCCGGATTTTCCCCTTTTCATGAGGACATCAGCCTTATTGGATTACAGCCCCGACTAATGATCTTACTTTAACTTGATGACCCCTATAAAGACCCTATCTCCAGATAAGGTCACATTCTGAGGTACCACATGTTGGGACTCCAACAGAGACATTTTGTTAAGATGCAACTCAATCCGTAATGATCAGCATTTAAAGGAAAGCTAAAGAAAAAGAACAAAAGAAGTTTCAACCAGAAAAATAGGAAGAGAATGCAGTGCCTGAGAAGAGTGGGACCAGGCGCTGGTCAACAATGCTGATTGCATCTTAAGGCCTAATAATTGGATAAACAAATTCCACCTCTGCCTCTTGCACTTCTTTCTCTGTGCCTCATTTTCCCCTTGTTTGCAAGATAGGGGTAATAAGACTTCCTATGGGGTGGCTGTGAAGATTAAATGTGATTATGTATATATAGACCTTAGCACGTAGTAGGCATGCAAAACACAGTAGCATAAAAACTGGATTGTCACACACCAGTAACATCTTCCATATGCACATGCCAAAAGGGTTCTAGACTGGCATCAATTGCTCCTTAAATATACAACATCATTAAAAGCTGACACCTTGGGAGCCTGCTCCTGCCTCCCACCATGTGTAGAACTTGTGAAATTCCATATTTGCTTCATGTGACCAATAACCTACAGAAATAAACAAGTACAAAGCATGTGAATTATGGCTGTGAAACAGGATTTCAAAACATTCCCCTCTTGTACATTTTGGAAATTAAACGTCTGACACCTCATGAATCTTTTTCTCCAGGTTGTTTTGTTTGGGTTTAATGTGGTAACTGATCTGCCCAGGAGAGCAAAATAAAAGCTTGCCTTTCCCTGCACATCTAGCTGGTAGGATATCCAAGAGGCAAGTTCCTACCCCTTCAACCATTCCTACCATAAAAGAATGTCAAGCTCCTTCCTTCTGCATAGTGACTGATTTTTTCACAGAGGCAGGTAAGGGTAGTTTAGTTGCCTTGGAAATGCATTTTCATATTCATGGCACACTCAAGTGAGCACCCACATTGCAGCTCACAGTATTAAACCAACTCAGTGCCTCGGGTCCAGTCTGTATCTTTTAAGCTTTACCAGCTTCCAGGCCCTTTCACTGCTGACATTGTGCTGGTGTGGTGAAGAAACCCTGGGGGTGGACACAGTGAATCATGCCTGTAATCCCAACATTTTGGGACACTAAGGTGGAAGTATCACTTGAGCTCAGGAGTTTGAGACCAGCCTGGACAACATAGCCAGACCTTGTGTCTATAAAAAATTTAAAAAACAAACAAACTGTGTTTTGCACACACCTGTAGTCCCAGCTACTCAGAAGGCTAAGGTGTGAGCATCACCTGAGCCCAGGAGCTCAAGGCTGCAGGGAGCCATGATTACACCACTGCCCTCCAGCCTGGGCGACAGAGCGAGACCCTGTATCAAAACAAATTTTTTTCAAGATGCCCTCTTCCCTCAGATAAAATCCATTTCAGTAATATTTCTGAAAGACACTAATATCCTGAAACATGTCCATTGTCTAAACATTTGTGAGATATAGTACCCAATGTCAATTTTTTATTTTTGCTTTCAAAGCAGCTTTACTATATTTTCTGTCAATCCTAATTCTTTCTTTCCTGTAAGATTAGAATCACCCTTTTGCTTTGCTTAACCTCAACTACTCCAAGCTGTAGTTGGAGCTATGTAAGCAGTCTGTTTGGAACAAAGGGCAAATTCCCAGGCACTGCCAATCATCCCCAGTTACTCACATCCCTGCTGCTAGCTTTAACATGCTGGAGAAAACCAAGAAGCATGTGGAAAACCCTCTATGCTGGCTTCTTCAGCTGTCAGCTTTTTCTGAATAATGGGACATGCATCAATCAATGTTTGTTTCTTCCATCTCTTGCTCTTCCTAGCCCCACTCGTCCTTAGGTCGGGCCCTTCCCCCGCTTACCTGGATTCCTGCAATAGCTTCTGAATGGGCTCCCCTTCCTCATGTCAGTATCTTTGTTGACTTAAACTTTCACAACCCGCCTTGACCTTGGGCTTTTGGATTTTCATTGTTCTACCTCCAGAATAAAGTTTAAACATCCTCACATGTCATTCAAAGACCTCAAATATATGCCTAAGCTATACCCCCAAGCTCTTGTTCCTTGAGATCCTTCCATATGCCATTAGCTGTAGCCTGGTGCAGCTGCTTCCTCACAGGCACTGGTACCACAGTGTGTGCTTTGATCATTCTCTGCCCTCAGTGAGGAAGGCAGGACCCCATCTCACTCAGGGCTCAGCTTCACCCTTCTGAGAAACCTTTGCTGACACCTCTATTCATTAAATTCCTTTCCTAGGGCTCCTATCACTTTCTACTTTATATCTTATTTATGTGTGTATCTGCTCAGCTCCCTCCTGGATTGCAAACTCCTTGAGTATAGAGATGTATCTGATTCATACCCCCAGAGTATCTGGCAAAGTGTCTTATGCACACAGAAAGCACTGAATACATGTTTTGAGAGTGACCGAATGCCAGGCTAATGGATGAAGGGAAAACCTCAAAAATCTTCATTGTGCATCATCGGCCCAGGTACAATCTTCAACCATGCTTTTATAAACCACACTTCCTGCAGATCTGCCAGGTAAATGTACCCACCTGAGACAGCTCTCTCTTGCTTTCTCTCATATATTCTTAGCATAGTCCTCATGGTAATAGTGCCTTGCTCTGAAAGAAAGACTGCGTGGGGTGGAGAAAAGGAGGTGAGTTATGTTTTTCCATCTGACTTGTCCTGCTGTTGCTTCAAGTTCATTATTTGCATTTTTGTCTTGGTTTTCATAAACTAAGGTGCTTGTCAGCTGTCTTGTTTCCTGGAAGCTCTGCCGAAGTGCATATAAAAGTGGCTCATAGCTCTTGGTGTTCTAGGCCCCAGAAATCTATCCTTACTTGGGACCCTGTGGTTTTTCCCATGGAAGGCAGGAGGGCTCAATTCAGTTTGTATTCCCTGCTGTGAACAACCAGGTTTCTAGGGCTAGAGCTAGCTATGAAGAGCAGTAAACTGAAGCAAGCTGACTGTGGTGTTATGTAACTGTGTATGTGTGTGTTTGCACATGTGTGTGCGCAGGTGTGCATGTATGAATGTAGAGATGTGGAGTGAATGGAAGAAGTACTAGTCAAGGGTGAGCAAGATACTGGTTGCTAATTTAACCTATACGAGTGAGAAAGGATAAAGCACTGTCTACTGATACCAAAGGAAAGGTCTGGGGTCTAGATAGCTTCAATAAGCCCACAAACATTAATCCTAAAATCAAAGCAAATGAAGCATAACCTTCAACCACAACATCCCCAGACTGCATATTCAACTTAGTGACTTACTTCCCTTTTAATGTTTATTTTAGCCTTTTCTATTCCTTATTACTTTCTGTCACTTGAATTAATGGTGTTGGAGAAAGAAGAAGGAAGATATGCAATAGGATTTATGTATTCTTTTCTCTCCTCTCCTTATTCTCTTTCTACATACCTCCCAATATTTAGGCCTGTTCTGCCTGGAAGAAGTTCAAGATGTTCTCTTCGGCTCAGGCTCCATGTATTGTTTTTGCCTGTCTGAGAATCTCTTTGAAAGTACTGAATTAATGAGTCGTTGTTTACTCACAAGCTTATTACAGTGTTCAGAATTTCTTTCATAGAGAAAATGCAAGCTGAGTAAAATCTAGGTCTGGGGCCCCCAGCCCTTCTGATTTTCCCATTGCAATGCGGCTGCTTAAACTTCTGGTTTGTCTGCTGGTGGTTGTTACGTACCTGGGTTTGAATGCTCTCTCTCTCTGCCATTCTCCCACCTCAAGACGCCCAGTGTCCTAAGACTGCCTCAGGCCCCATGGCATGGCATGACCCCCTGGTAGCATCACCCGAGAATTTATCCTGGGAGTGCCCCATACCTTATACCTATTTTCTCACAATCACAATGTTCTTGAATATAGTTCCATCCCCTTTAAGTTGATTGCATAGGTAGTTTGGTCAACTCATTCAAAATCTTGTTCTAATGACCAATAATAGTTCAAGGACTTCTCTTTCACCTTAAATATGTATTTAAAATAGGGGTCATCACTTGGTTTAACTCTAAGAAGAATGGAGTAGTATGATATATTCTATCTGAACAAATTGTGTGTGTGTACCGGTGTGTGTGCATGTGTGTGTGAGAGAGAGACAAAGACACACACACACACACACACACACACAGATTCAGGAAGAAAGAGTGAAAACAGGGGCTTTTGCATACTTTAAATTGCACCATGTTCACCATCATGCCACTTAACTTTAGAATCTATCTTGGGAAGGAACTAGGTATATGTAATTTTTACCTGATTAGTACAGAGCCCCAAGAAGTGAAAATCATGGAAAAATGAGAAACAGTGGGAGATGCTTGTAGCTGACTGGCAGTGTGAGGACCTCACTGCCTGCTCCCACACCAGGTGCCTCCAGCCATATACCTGCTGGTGCTGTGGCCCTCGGAGCTGGGGCAGTAGCAGACATGGGATTTGTAAATCTGCTAAACACTTATTTCCTTGCTAGCCAGTAGCACACGTGTCCTCTACATCATGTGAAAAAATTGTTCTCCAAACTTTAGCAGAGTTGCATAAGATTTCATCATATACGTTCATCTGAATTTTGAATATACCACTGCCTTCTATATGGAAGTCACTGGCTCCTTAGCAAAGTTCCCTGTAAAGCTCATAAATGATAAATACTAACTTTATTTCATTTTAAATGGTGTGGAGCAAATTTTTTGGTTTGCCGGTTTGTTCATGAAGTTTTATAATTCAAGTCCTGAGAAATGTCTCTAAGGCCAATGAGAAGCAATGATGGAGGTGTGAGTGTGAGTGTGGCATTCTGTTCAGGTTATTTACAGAAACAGAGTTTTGTGCCTTTAAAAACATGGTAGCTAAAACTAAGTTAATGGTGTTAGGTTCAAATTGGAAGGCTGGAATTCAAAGTGCCTGCAGGAAAAACTGAGCTTGTCACTGGCATGTCTTCAATCTCAAGCACCTGGATCCCCAAACTTTAAAATATAAGAGTAGAGCAATGCAAAGAAATTCTATCCTGTTTGGTATCGTTTTTCACCAAAACAATTCTAATGATGGTAACAACCGTGTAAAAAGTCGTTGAGAAATATTTTTTTCTAAAAATAGCAATGCCATGTATCATGCAATTGATTTACTGTTTTGAAGTTATTTCACAGCAAATGTCTTATTTTTGTCCTCACAAAGCTTCTAAGACAAATTTTCTTATCCTCATTTGACATCTGGGAAACAGATACTATGTAATAAAGAAACAGCTAGAATCCAGATTTTTTTGATTCCCATTTTGTATTATTTTTAGTAGTTCACAAAAGAAAGAGAAAAGAAACACTAATGACTGAGAAAGTCCTAGCGGAAGTCGACATTTCCTAAGTGTGTGGATATGATATTGTTGGTAGCAGTTTACAGATGCCCCTCAACCTACCATGGTTTGATGAAAATGCTTTTAATACATCCAGCCTACCTACATTCTAGCTTACACTGTAGAACATTTTAGCTTAAGTGTGTTCAGAAGACTTAAATTAGCCCAGAGTAGGGCAAAATTATTGAACACAAAGCCTATTTTATAATAAAATGTCCAATATCTCATGTAAGAGTTTTGTACGACATATTGCTAGCCCAGGAAAAGATCGAAATTCAAAGCGTGGTTTCTACTGAATGTGTATCATTTTCACAGTATAATCAAGTAAGAAACTCATAAGTCAAACCATCATAAGTTGGGGACCATCTGTATAACTTAGGAGTTCAAGTTCGGATTTTTTTTTCTCCAATTTTCTGGCCAAAGTTTTGGTCTTATATAATGATAAATAACTTTTAACAATTCCTTTAATAAAGCAGCAAGTGAAATTATTATGATAAACTTTTACATAAATACCTACCTATACTTGGGAACTTGCTAAGATAACACTAATTTATTATCAATCAAAGCTTTAGTTTAGCAACCAACTTTTCAGATTTCTGAGTTATCTCAGGGTTCTGATACTTGAGGTGCCTGAGCTTTCAGATTCTTAAGATAATCAAGGTGTTAGATTTACAGGGTAGTTAGCTCGGAAATACTACATTCATGAGGTTTTTTTCTCCTGCTTTTTTTATTTGAATTTTCCCGTTTTTCGTGATGAGAATATATTGTACTTTTATAACAGAAGAATGTTTCTAAGATACCATTTTATATAAGTAAAATTTAAAAAAGGAAAAAGGAAGGAAGCAGGGAAGGCAGAAGAAAGGCAGGTGAATAGAAAGAAAAAAAAAGAAAGAAAAAACAGAAAAAGAAGAGAAACAGAAAACAAGACAAGACTCTAGCCCAGGCAGTGAGAAGTACATAGTTAGGCTGCTGTAATGGTCATGCTAAGGCCACAGAACCAGACCACAGCCTTGTTTGTGAGAGATGTTTCCATAAAGGAACATGTGCTCCCGCTGTCCAGTCATCCTGGGAAGAGGCTAATTCTGGCTCTGAAAATGAAGCGGCTTCCATTTAGGGGTTGAGTCAGGCCTATACTCTAAGGTACAGAAAGGCCTAGAGAGTTCTGATGAGTGTGAGCTGAGTTAGCCCTAACCACTGGCAGAATGCTGTGAGTTTGGGTCTGTAGACCCTTAGTAAGAGCTTCAGAGTGGAACATGCAGAAGCCCCTCACTGGGCTAGGTGAGGTTAGATTAGCTGCAGACTGGTGTCCCTGAAGAGCGGTGATGTTGTGAGGATGGTAGGCACAGGGGCACAGTGAGGTGCAAGGTAAGAAGCCAGCCAGCTTAGAGAAACGGGGGTTGTGGGCCATTCCTGAGACAGCAGGAGTCCTACCTGGGAGACTGCAGCCAGGAGACCCCTGGGGGCCAGCTAGTTCCTGGGAATCAAGCTGGTGGGAGTGGGGGTGGGGGCTCACATCATCACAAGTTAGATATCAAAGGCAAGCATAACATTCTCTCATGGCTCAGACTTGTCAGGTCTGGGACATAAATGGTGAGGACTGGGCAAAAAGACTGGATGGAAGGAAATGCACCAAAATGTGCAATGGAAATACATAGAAATTGCTGAATTATGAGTGATTTCTTTCTTTGTTTTCTGTAATTTCCAAGTCATATACAGTTTCTTTCACAATTAAAAATGTCAGCATGTTATAAATGTTATTGTTTTGTGTTTAGTCTCAGCCCTGAGGCACTGTTCAAAGTGTTCTTGCAACCTCTCCTAGTATTTCAGCAGACGAATTATTCCTTTGCCTGCTTTCAGGTGCCTGCCTCTAAGGTGACACCCTGTTGGCTCCAGGTCCTTCTTTCTTTTTCTTTTTTTTTTTGTTTTGGAGACAGAGTTTTGCTTTATCACCCAGGCTGGAGTGCAGTGGCACGATCTTGGCTCACTGCAACCTCCACCTCCCGGGCTCAAGCGATTCTCCTGCCTCAGCCTCCTAAGTAGCTGGGATTACAGATGCATGCCACCATGCCTAGCTAATTTTTTTTTATCTTTGGTAGAGACGGGATTTCACCATGTTGGCCAGGCTGGTCTTGAACTCCCAACCTCATGATCCGCCTGCCTTGGCTACCCAAAGTGCTGGGATTACAGGTGTGAGTCACCGCGCCCGGCCTCCTGGTCCTTCTTTCTACACAGAAGAACAAAGGAGACTAAATTGTATCATGTCTGTATACTTCAAAGGGGCAAAGCTGATCACTCTTTTGTAAAATAATCAGGAAGTAAGTGTTGACAGTACCCTTCAAAGGATCTACCAACATCTTACCTGGCATAGCATATTTTAATGACTTGACAAATATTTGTTGAATAAATAATATAATCAATATATTCTCTAATTGCATGCTAAATATTACATAAAATGTAAATATGGAGTCAGCATTAGGTCTGCCACTCATAATATTTTTCAGGACTGTAGACTGAGGTTTACCTAAAAGCTTTCTGAGGGGCATAATACTATATTATAGAATTATGCTGTTTAGTATGGTAACATGTGACTACTGAGGACTTCAAATGTAGGTAGAATGCATTAAGATGTGCTGTGGGTGTACAACACACACTGAATTTTGAATCATCTCAATATATTTTTAAAAATTTGCATTACATGTTGAAATAATAGTACTTTGGATATATTGCATTTAGACTTATTAAAATGAATTTTACTGTTTTTTTTTTTTTTACTTTTAAAATTATAGTTACCAGAAAACTTTAAGTTGCATACGTGGTTTGTACTATTTTCCAATTGGATAGTTCTATTATAGCGTAAACATTTCTGATGGGAGATTTCTAACACATAGTTTTAACTTGACCTTATTGTAGTGCTGAAAATTTCCTTCCTCATCCTTCTGCTGTAAGTTACATTGTAAATCCTCATTTCTTCTCCTAGTAATGTAATGATTATTTGACAGGAAGAAGATAATAAGATCAGGTAGCAGTATGAAAGCAAAGCCAGATATATGCATTGCAGAACATAGGATAGGTTTGAAGTTCAGGGACTACAAGTAATAGGTTTGAAGTTCAGGGACTAAAAGTAAGAGTTACTTAGAAAAACTGACTGGAAGGCAGTGAGCCCATGGAAGCAGAGACCACAGAATATATGAACTGTCATGAACCTCTGAATATATGGCCATTAGGGAGGGATTGATGTTCAGGAAGATTACTGTGTGTTGGTGCAACGAAGTATTGTATTTTCAGGTATGATTAATCATTTGGTATCTAAAAATCCTACAGATCTCTTTTCAAGCAAAATGGACTATCTGTACTGGAGATACTTTTCAGAAATCCTAATCTTAGCTTTCTGTCAAAACATTGATTAAGATGAATGACATATTTGTGGATAGCCAAAGCAAATACTAACCATCTATCTGATAATATTCTGGGTAATAACTGTAATATATTTGGATTATATAAGTCCAGTGCCTCATCAAAATGTTCTAATGTAACCACAATTATATGCCACGATCTCAATTGTTTTTAATCAAGAATTGGCATAAGAAATGGCCATGAGAAATACATGTGAAATATTTTAGAAAACATATTTTCCATTGGATTTCTCTAAGTCTCTATGATTAAATTCCATATAAGTAATTTGTCCTTGATTTTATAACCTGTAAAAAAAAAAAGTTATTCTCTCCTTAAAAACTAATATCTTTCCTTCTGCTAGACAGAAATATCCCATGACACTGTCTTTTGCCTTGGGTAATCATAAGCTCAGAATTAATTTAGTGCTTAATTGTGGTAATTATCTAATTTCTGATTTTTGATAAAATTATCTTTCTCTAGCTTCTCCTCATTCTTTTTATCAGAAATACCCTGGATACATAATGATAGAGGTAGTTCTTAGTGGGCTGGATCTCATGTTCATTTGCCCTGGCATGTGGAATAACCACCACCTACCTTCAACCCCCAATCCAACCACACATGATCCTAGGGAAAGCTTTAACTCTGTCCTCAGCTGAAGTTCAGATTGATTTTTTCTGATGGAGTATGTTGGGGGCATCAGAAACGAGACTGAATAGAGATATAACATATTAAGAGATGCCTGCATATATTCCAGCCTTAATTCAAGGAAAAGAAAAAAAATAGCCTCAATACTTTTGCTTCTGTAATGAACAGAAGCACTAAAAGAAGAAGAAAGAATTGCTTCTCTTTTTGGGCTGGTGATAGAAATAAGGAAGAGTTACAGAATGAGAAAAGTGATCATTATAAAACTTTAACATTAAAAGCCCTGTATAATAAAGTTGTGTCCTGGTACTTCATACAAAAATCCTTACTAGTCTACAAGGCCCTGTGTGATCAGTTTCCTCCTGCCTTCTCCAGCATTATCCTGCCACTCCTCTGCTCACACACTGCTGCAGATGGACTGACTTTCATTCTTGGTCTCATGGAGCTTACATGCTAGTAGATGAATGAATTGGTCAATCTGTCAACCTCTGTGTACACTGCCTATATCACAACTTTCTCCTTACCCTAAAAGTCCCACTTTTGAATTGTAATCAGTTGGAGGACTTTGATCCTCAAGAAGCAGAATAAAGAGAAAAAATCCCCAAGTCCTTTGATAGAAGCTAGCATAAGCTTGTCAGGGCTAAGCTTCCTGTCACTGTGTGTGTATTCGGGGGAGGTGCTAGGGCCCCATTCCATCACACTATCTTCTTGGAGTAACTTGACAGAGATGTTGCACTAGATGATTAATTAATTGATAATTAACAGTTTTGGGGTGGCTTCATTGTGCCATGAGGTTGGGGGCTGACAGTATGACTGAGATCAGTCCCCTCCCTGAACTTACTATCTAGTGGGGAATATGGACAGGCACAGCAGCAACTGTAATCGAATGTGATGGGCATTCAGGGGCAATGGGAGCACCTGGTGGGGGTCTGGCAGGACTTGATTCATTGGCAGAGGGAGTAGGGAAGCTTCCTGGAGAAAGAAACATCTACATTGAAACTTGAATGATGACTGGGAGTTATCCAGGAAAAAAGGCTGGGAGGTGTGTTCTAGACAGGGATGCAGCAACACAATAGCACCAAAATGAGAGAGTTATTCAAAACCTGCATGTAGTCAAGGTGACTAGAACAAAGGGAGTAAGGAGGGAAAGTAGCATGAGACGGGATGCAGATCATAAAGGACTTATAAGCCATGTTGTAGTGCACAAAGTTCACTGACATATTTTCAAAAGCAAGAGCACAATACCTTCAGTTGGGTGCCCTACTACCCCCCAAAACCCTATAAACCAGCAACAATGTCATTGTCCTTAGGTCAAGACAGAGATATCACACAGAATCTATCCCTTTATTCATATATCCTACTTAATTTATATTTTACCCAACTTTTGATTCATATATATATATATTTATTTATCTGGGTAGAATGTACATATTTTTCAGTCATCCCGAGATTTAAACCATTTCATTTCTATCATATGCTTAATTCTCCTTTTTTTCTGAGAAACTCTTTTAAAACCCGTGTGCCATGGAATATTAGTTCTAAGAGAGGCTATTACAAAAAAGGGAGGAGGGGGAATCCTGGGTCAAATGTATCTACTTCTTGGAGAATAACAACACACATCAGGCTCTGGGAAATCTTGCAGAAAATAAATGTATTTTAATTATTTGGACTACTGTTTCTTAAGTGTATTTTACTATAGAATTTATCCACATAACCTTGTTGTTGTCTTATGTTGTACATCATGCGGTCCATCTATCAGTGTCCCTAGAACAGTAAGAGTACTGTTGAGTGATGCCCTCTGGCATCTCTCCCTTCACTTCTCTGCCATTGTCTTCTTTTGGTCCATTATGTTGTGCATGATTCCTGAAATCTCGTTTTCCTTCCTTGGTCTCTGCTCTCCAATTGAAAGTCCATCATGCTACAGGGGTAACTATTTGTTAAGATATAGTTTATTTGAGTACCTTGCTTATCAGAGAGGATGGTCGTAGGGCAGGGTGGTGGGGCAAACATTTCATTTGGCAGAAATCAAAGGAAGCAGATATTTGGAAAGGAGAGAGTAGAAGGTATGTTCAGAAGGCAATACGTAGACAATCTGGCTGGATATACGAAATAAGGCAAACAGGTAGCCCATCCTATCTGTGTACCTTAGGCATTTTCTAATGTGTTGGGAAATGATACTTTCATTTCTCCCACCAGAACATTAAAACTTGAAGCCTGAAAAGAGTTCTGTAATGATGGCCCTAAACATTTTCTAAAGGGAGAGAAGGAGCTGTTCATTCGCTGCCACGCTGCTATCACAGAGAGGCCTGCTGCATTTGCGTTGTTTGCCAAGAATGAGAGGCTGGCTCCAGGATCCCACTTCTAACTTGGCCAGCGTGCACTCTTTTCTCTTACTATGAATACTCACTTGAGAACCTTGCAGCTATTTTAGGTACTTTGTATAAGGTGGCCTTCTTGGATGACACTGGGGCTTCTTGTATTGTTGAAATTAGCTGGTGCTGGCAACTTTCAGGATGAAATTCTGCTAGTAATTAAATTCCGATGAATAGTTAAGAATAGAAGTATCCCAGGAGAGCAAAGCTCTGCAGAGGGTAACTGTGCACTGGCATTGCAAATGTGACCTGTCACACATTGGTTTGGCAGGCACTTTCAGTCTCCATGACTGCCACGGAGCACAAATGCATTGGCATCGAGGGATAATATCAGTGTTGTTGAACGTTGTAGAAAGTAATGGCCTCCCATTAGCAGAGAAATCCTTAGGCAATCGAAAATCGTTTATCAACACACACATCAAAGCCAATAGGAGACATTTATTTCCAAGGTGGGAAATGTTTATTCTGTGTCATTCTCCCCAGACAAAGCCCTTACTTGCCTAATACTTAATGACAAATGATGCAGCTGCTCTTCCTCTATTGGACACATGTACAAAACAGGAAGAGAGGAGCAGTTGCTACATATGCCATACATAATCCCTATCCCAATTGGCTCAGAGCACGCCTTTCTTTTTATGTGTCATAGACGACATGGGAAAGTAATTTTAAAAATGAATCCCTGCACTGCTATAAATAAGTTCAGTTGTCTCCAGAGGCCAAGGGTAGGTTTCAATGAAAAAAACAAACAAACAAACAAAAAAAAACAAAAAAAAACAACTATCACCACTTTATATGTGTGTTAGTAAAAGGGATGGGATTTGAATATGATTGCTGAGAGATTTGGAATTCCAGAAAAGTGAGGCATTTCTGAGTAATACATGAATAAGAGGTAAAGAACCTACCAGCTCGTTACCTAATGCTCTTTAATAATACCACAATATGGAAGATTCACATTCTCTATTTCCCATTGTCTGGATGACTTGGATAATTCAAATAAGATCCACAGACTGGGAAACCAGTGAGGACTAAACAAGTTGTCATTGCCCTTCCCAAGTGGGCCCTCGATATACCCTAGGTTCCAGCCAACGTTCTTAATGGCTTTCTCACTGTGAATGAATATTTCTTGGTTGCCATTATTTCTGGCTTTCCCAAGGTGGGACACATACATTTAAAAAAAAAAACAACAAAAAATACCTATAACTCATGTAACAGGTTTTTATTAAATCAGCCCCGTTACATTGTAGTTTCAACAACTGGTTTCCTATCTTGTGTGTCTGTGCTGGGGTTTCTGTGTTGGTTTGCTGGCCATTCGTGAATTCTTTGGGACTGGGATTCATTTTTGCCCTCCTGCTCATTTTAGAGATAGGTAAGCTCCATACCACTCCCAAACCCAAATCCTGATACACAACCTCCTGCTGAATCTCTTGACACTGACTATTAGAACTTCTTTCTGTGGTCTAATACTTTGGGTCTCCTCTTACTTTCTCTTCCAACAATATAGGGCTTCCCAATCTCTGAGTCAGGCTTTCTCTATCTGACCCTCTCTACTATCTGCCAAGGCTGTTTCAGAGGCCATGAGTTTAAGACACAAATGCTGCTTTTGTTTCAGTTGTTCTCCCTAAACATTCTTTTAGCTTTAGTTATCACCTTACTCCTTCCAATATTCATTTGCTCATTCAAAAACACTCATGGTTTCTATGTTGTACGAGGCACTGGAACTGGTAGAAAGAAAAAGAAGGCATAGTTCTTTCTTTAACAAGCTCACAGTCTAACATAACACTATATATAACATCTCACGTTTAAGACTTTAAAGTTCACAAAGAATTTTCACATCTATTTGTTGACTATTGTGCTTTAAGCTATACATTAATTGATTTTCCATATTCAAGACCACAACTATTCCAAAGGAGTCATGAAACTAGCTTTCCCATGATGTAATTCAGATGCATACCGGAGAGAAACCTTATAAAAGTAATGAATGTGGGAAAGCCTTCAACTAGAATCATTGCCTTTTCCAGCATGCACGAATTCATACAGGAGAGAAATGCCATAAATGTTTTGTTGCCTAAGCAAACTGGTTTCTTGACCTGCATTAGTTGGTGAATTTTCTATTTAATGAGGCCTCAATTCAGGACCATTTGAGGTTTTAATGCAGATTCAGCTCTTTTAAATTGAGAGAATGTGCAGTTTATGCTTTGAAATATGATTTATATAGGTGGTTTAGCACAGTCACGGTTGTTTAGCCTGCACAAATTCCAATGAGATTACATAATTTTATTTTTATTATGTTTTTGCACATTTTGGTGAAGAGTGACACTTTGGCGAATATTCACTGCCATTGGATGAGGCATAGCTGTGCCACTGAAAAGTATGAAAACACCTAAAGCATTCTGCTGTCCATTTGGTCAACTGGGTGACATACTTTGGAGAATTTCAAGAAAAAGTTGTCAGCGATATCAAGAGCCAAATCCAGAAAGGGGTCATGGTAATATCACTTTGTGGAGCTACCTTTTTTAACTCAATACTTCAGGCTCTTTATTTACTTTTAGGTAATTTGCTAGTAATTACAGGGTAAGTTGCCTGGGTGCAGGTGTGCACCAGGTATACAACCTGGAGCTCAATAAGTGGATGGAAAAAATGAAACAAGGAAACTGAGAGCAAAACAGCTACTGTGTCATGGCAATCGGGGGATACTCAGACCCCTCAAGACAACTTTAAAGATGATTTTTCAGCTAGAACAATATAACTGGCTCCTGAATAGATACATGCATAAGAGCAACCTGTGTCGTCAGTCATAATCATAAATCATCTTATTGTTCTGACACCTATGTTAAAGTTTGAAATTTGGGAATCAACCAGTAAATTATTGCAGAATTCTATCTCTTGCTTTACAATTCTGTCTTAAAGGCTGGAGTTAGAAAATGCTCATGAAATAGCCTACATTGTAACTAACACCTTAAAAGAAGGGGCATTCTCGAAAATTATAAACTCTGCTGAAAGAATTAGAAACTCAGATATTGAAGGCTAACATTCACTGAAATTTCCATGTGAAAATGTTATCTCAGTAAAAAGTGAAGCTGTTTCAAACCAATGTGTTGAGCTGTAATAATAGCGGCAGAGTGCTCTGCCTAATTGCATACAAAGATTCTCTGCCAGAATATATACCTGATTGCACACAGCATTTTCCTAGGCGCTATTTCCTTTTTCCTGGTATCTTATTACAATCTTAAGGGAAAAGGGGGAGTTAAGAAAACTAACACTTAGTGATCAGCTAATTTATCCTAGCTCTTGAAATTTGTTAAAATATGTTGTCTCCTTTAATCCCTCCAGAGATGTGTCATGTGACTACTATTATTCCCCTTTTATATATTATAGAGTTGGAGCTTAGCGAGTTTAAATAACTTGCATAAGGCCACACAGTTCACCACCAAAGCCCAAGCCCATGCCTCTGAACTTCTGCCATCTAGTGTACGTGGTGTTTTCAATGTGGAGACACTGAAGTCAACGTGGTAGACTAAATGAACACTTGCTGCCCTCATGCAACTTACATTCTTTTGGAGAAGACAGACAATAAATGAGTGAACAAATAAATAAAATGGCTTAAACAGTGATGTGTGCCCTGAAGAAAATGAAACAGAATAATATGTAAGGGAACACTGCAGTGGGGGAAATATTAAACAGTAAAATCAAGAAGTGATAGCAAAAATGTTGACCTTCAATCTGAGAACTAAATAGAAGGAGTGAGGCATTCAAAGAACAGAGGGAAAAAATTTTAGCTGAGGAACTAACCAGGCTACAGGCCATGAGGCAGAAAACAATTTCATTTGTTTTAAAACATAAAGATAAGTGCAAAAATTCTATTTTAAAAAACTCAGTACGTTGAATTCAGCAGGACATTTAAAATAAATCAACATTAATTCTTGCAAAGATGCTCCAACATTAGCAAATCTATGAAGGCAATTCAGTGAATTAAATGAAGAAAACCAGGTAATTATACCAAGAAAGCTGAAAAAAAAAAAAAAAGAGAATTCAAACAAATATAAAACCCATTTATAGGAGAGAGGAAAATAAAAGCCTTTTAAGAACTAGAAATATAAGAAAAATTCCTTGGTTTAATATAGAGTGGCTATAGCAAACATCTTTAGAAACCATCATACTTATGAGGAAATATTAGACTCAGTTTTATCTAAAACAGCAATATTAACTCTCATGATATTCAACATTATCCCGATGGCCCTCACCAACAAAATAGGGCAACAGAAATGAGGTTTAATTAATGGAAAGAAAAAAAGAATTGGCAGATGATACGATCATCTACCTTGAAAATCTAAGACAACTAGCTTATATTCTATTACAGCTTTAAGAAGTTCATCAAATAGCCAGCATCCACAATCAATATACAAAAAAAAGCTTTTCCACCCACCAGTGATAATCATTAGAATATATATTTTTAATATACCTGTTGTCCATTTGCATGTCTTCTTTTGAAAGATGTCTATTCAGGTCCTTTGCCCATTTTTAAATTGGGTTATTTGTTTTCTATTGAGTTGAGTTCTTAATATATTTCGGATATTAACCCCTTATCGGATTTATGGTTTACAAATACAGTATATTTACCCATGCTGTAGGTTGTCTCTTCACTCTCTTGTTTGAGAAAATGTGGTATATACACACAGTAGAATACTATTCAGCCTTAAAAAGGGAAAATCCTGTCATTAGCGACAACATGGGTGAAACTGGTGGACATTATGTTAAATAAGCCAGGCACAGAAAGACAAATACCACATGATCTCATATGTGCAGTGTAAAAAAGTAAAACTCATAGAAACAGAGTAAAATGGTGGTTTCCAAAGGGTGGGGGCTGGGGGTTTGGGGAGATGTTGGGCAAAGGACAAAACATTTCAGTTAGGAGGAATACGTTTAAGAGAGCTCTCAAAAAAAATCTATTGTTCATGGTGATGACTTCAATTAATAACACTATTATTGTATAATTGAAAATTACTAAGAAAGTAGATTCTAAGTGTTCTCACCACACATACACACAAATAATAAGTATGTGAGGTAATGCATATATTAGTTTGATTTAGCCATTCTACAATGTATACATATAACCAAACATCAAGTTGTACACTATAAATATATACAATTTTTACTTGTCAATTAAAAATTTAAGAATAAAATAAATTTTAAAAAAGAAAATGCATTTTTTTATTATACTTTAAGTTTTAGGGTACATGTGCACATTGTGCAGGTTAGTTACATATGTATACATGTGCCATGCTGGTGTGCTGCACCCACTAACTCGTCATCTAGCATTAGGTATATCTCCCAATGCTATCCCTCCCCCCTCCCCCCACCCCACCACAGTCCCCAGAGTGTGATATTCCCCTTCCTGTGTCCATGTGATCTCATTGATCAATTCCCACCTATGAGTGAGAATATGCGGTGTTTGATTTTTTGTTCTTGTGATAGTTTACTGAGAATGATGATTTCCAGTTTCATCCATGTCCCTACAAAGGACATGAACTCATCATTTTTTATGGCTGCATAGTATTCCATGGTGTATATATGCCACATTTTCTTAATCCAGTCTATCATTGTTGGACATTTGGGTTGGTTCCAAGTCTTTGCTATTGTGAATAGTGCCGCAACAAACATACGTGTGCATGTGTCTTTATAGCAGCATGATTTATAGTCCTTTGGGTATATACCCAGTAATGGGATGGCTGGGTCAAATGGTATTTCTAGTTCTAGACCCCTGAGGAATCGCCACACTGACTTCCACAATGGTTGAACTAGTTTACAGTCCCACCAACAGTGTAAAAGTGTTCCTATTTCTCCACATCCTCTCCAGCACCTGTTGTTTCCTGACTTTTGAATGATTGCCATTCTAACTGGTGTGAGATGGTATCTAATTGTGGTTTTGATTTGCATTTCTCTGATGGCCAGTGATGATGAGCATTTTTTCATGTGTTTTTTGGCTGCATAAATGTCTTCTTTTGAGAAGTGTCTGTTCATGTGCTTTGCCCACTTTTTGATGGGGTTGTTTGTTTTTATCTTGTAAATTTGTTTGAGTTCATTGTAGATTCTGGATATTAGCCCTTTGTCCGATGAGTAGGTTGCGAAAATTTTCTCCCATTTTGTAGGTTGCCTGTTCACTCTGATGGTAGTTTCTTTTGCTGTGCAGAAGCTCTTTAGTTTAATTAGATCCCATTTGTCAATTTTGTCTTTTGTTGCCATTGCTTTTGGTGTTTTAGACATGAAGTCCTTGCCCATGCCTATGTCCTGAATGGTAATGCCTAGGTTTTCTTCTAGGGTTTTTATGGTTTTAGGTCTAACGTTTAAGTTTTTAATCCATCTTGAATTGATTTTTGTGTAAGGTGTAAGGAAGGGATCCAGTTTCAGCTTTCTACATATGGCTAGCCAGTTTTCCCAGCACCATTTATTAAATAGGGAATCCTTTCCCCATTGCTTGTTTTTCTCAGGTTTGTCAAAGATCAGATAGTTGTAGATATGCGGCATTATTTCTGAGGACTCTGTTCTGTTCCATTGATCTGTATCTCTGTTTTGGTACCAGTACCATGCTGTTTTGGTTACTGTAGCCTTGTAGTATAGTTTGAAGTCAGGTAGTGTGATGCCTCCAGCTTTGTTCTTTTGGCTTAGGATTGACTTGGCGATGCGGGCTGTTTTTTGGTTCCATATGAACTTTAAAGTAGTTTTTTCCAATTCTGTGAAGAAAGGCATTGGTAGCTTGATGGGGATGGCATTGAATCTGTAAATTACCTTGGGCAGTATGGCCATTTTCACGATATTGATTCTTCCTACCCATGAGCATGGAATGTTCTTCCATTTGTTTGTATCCTCTTTTATTTCCTTGAGCAGTGGTTTGTAGTTTTCCTTGAAGAGGTCCTTCACATCCCTTGTAAGTTGGATTCCTAGGTATCTTATTCTCTTTGAAGCAATTGTGAATGGGAGTTCACTCATGATTTGGCTCTCTGTTTGTCTGTTATTGGTGTATAAGAATGCTTGTGATTTTTGTACATTGATTTTGTATCCTGAGACTTTGCTGAAGTTGCTTATCAGCTTAAGGAGATTTTGGGCTGAGACAATGGGGTTTTCTAGATATACAATCATGTCATCTGCAAACAGGGACAATTTGACTTCCTCTTTTCCTAATTGAATACCCTTTATTTCCTTCTCCTGCCTATTTGCCCTGGCCAGAACTTCCAACACTATGTTGAATAGCAGTGGTGAGAGAGGGCATCCCTGTCTTGTGCCAGTTTTCAAAGGGAATGCTTCCAGTTTTTGCCCATTCAGTATGATATTGGCTGTGGGTTTGTCATAGATAGCTCTTAATATTTTGAAATACGTGCCATCAATACCTAATTTATTGAGAGTTTTTAGCATGAAGGGTTGTTGAATTTTGTCAAAGGCTTTTTCTGCATCTATTGAGATAATCATGTGGTTTTTGTCTTTGGCTCTGTTTATATGCTGGATTATATTTATTGATTTGCGTATATTGAACCAGCCTTGCATCCCAGGGATGAAGCCCACTTGATCATGGTGGATAAGCTTTTTGATGTGCTGCTGGATTCAGTTTGCCTGTATTTTATTGAGGATTTTTGCATCAATGTTCATCAAGGATATTGGTCTAAAATTCTCTTTTTTGGTTGTGTCTCTGCCCGGCTTTGGTATCAGAATGATGCTGGCCTCATAAAATGAGTTAGGGAGGATTCCCTCTTTTTCGATTGATTGGAATAGTTTCAGAAGGAATGGTACCAGTTCCTCCTTGTACCTCTGGTAGAATTCGGCTGTGAATCCATCTGGTCCTGGACTCTTTTTGGTTGGTAAACTATTGATTATTGCCACAATTTCAGCTCCTGTTATTGGTCTATTCAGAGATTCAACTTCTTACTGGTTTAGTCTTGGGAGACTGCATGCATCGAGGAATTTATCTATTTCTTCTAGATTTTCTAGTTTATTTGCGTAGAGGTGTTTGTAGTATTCTCTGAAGGTAGTTTGTATTTCTGTGGGATCAGTGGTGATATCCCCTTTATCATTTTTTATTGTGTCTATTTGATTCTTCTCTCTTTTTTTCTTTATTAGTCTTGCTAGCAGTCTATCAATTTTGTTGATCCTTTCAAAAAACCAGCTCCTGGATTCATTAATTTTTGGAAGGGTTTTTTGTGTCTCTATTTCCTTCAGTTCTGCTCTGATTTTAGTTATTTCTTGCCTTCTGCTAGCTTTAGAATGTGTTTGCTCTTCCTTTTCTAGTTCTTTTAATTGTGATGTTAGGGTGTCAATTTTGGATCTTTCCTGCTTTCTCTTGTGGGCATTTAGTGCTATATATTTCCCTCTACACACTGCTTTGAATGCATCCCAGAGATTCTGGTATGTTGTGTCTTTGTTCTCATTGGTTTCAAAGAACATCTTTATTTTTGCCTTCATTTCGTTATGTATCCAGTAGTCATTCAGGAGCAGGTTGTTCAGTTTCCATGTAGTTGAGCGGTTTTGAGTGAGATTCTTAATCCTGAGTTCTAGTTTGATTGCACTGTGGTCTGAGAGATAGTTTGTTATAATTTCTGATCTTTTACATTTGCTGAGGAGAGCTTTACTTCCAAGTATGTGGTCAATTTTGGAATAGGTATGGTGTGGTGCTGAAAAAAATGTATATTCTGTTGATTTGGGGTGGAGAGTACTGTAGATGTCTATTAGGTCTGCTTGGTGCAGAGCTGAGTTCAGTTCCTGGGTATCCTTGTTGACTTTCTGTCTCGTTGATCTGTCTAATGTTGACAGTGGGGTGTTAAAGTCTCCCATTATTAATGTGTGGGAGTCTAAGTCTCTTTGTAGGTCACTCAGGACTTGCTTTATGAATCTGGGTGCTCCTGTATTGGGTGCATATATATTTAGGATAGTTAGCTCTTCTTGTTGAATTGATCCCTTTACCATTATGTGATGGCCTTCTTTGTCTCTTTTGATCTTTGTTGGTTTAAAGTCTGTTTTATCAGAGACTAGGATTGCAACCCCTGCCTTTTTTTGTTTTCCATTTGCTTGGTAGATCTTCCTCCATCCTTTTATTTTGAGCCTATGTGTGTCTCTACACATGAGATGGGTTTCCTGAATACAGCACACTGATGGGTCTTGACTCTTTATCCAATTTGCCAGTCTGTGTCTTTTAATTGGAGCATTTAGTCCATTTACATTTAAAGTTAATATTGTTATGTGTGAATTTGATCGTGTCATGATGATGTTAGCTGGTGATTTTGCTCGTTAGTCGATGCAGTTTCTTCCTAGTCTCGATGGTCTTTACATTTTGGCATGATTTTGCAGCGGCTGGTACTGGTTGTTCCTTTCCATGTTTAGTGTTTCCTTCAGGAGCTCTTTTAGGGCAGGCCTGGTGGTGACAAAATCTCTCAGTATTTGCTTGTCTGTAAAGTATTTTATTTCTCCTTCACTTATGAAGTTTAGTTTGGCTGGATATGTAATTCTGGGTTGAAAATTCGTTCCTTTAAGAATGTTGAATATTGGCCCCCACTCTCTTCTGGCTTGTAGGGTTTCTGCCGAGAGATCCGCTGTTAGTCTGATGGGCTTCCCTTTGAGGGTAACCCAACCTTTCTCTCTGGCTGCCCTTAACATTTTTTCCTTCATTTCAACTTTGGTGAATCTGACAATTATGTGTCTTGGAGTTGCTCTTCTCGAGGAGTATCTTTGTGGCGTTCTCTGTATTTCCCGAATCTGAACGTTGGCCTGCCTTGCTAGATTGGGGAAGTTCTCCTGGATAATATCCTGCAGAGTGTTTTCCAACTTGGTTCCATTCTCCCCATCACTTTCAGGTACACCAATCAGACGTAGATTTGGTCTTTTCACATAGTCCCATATTTCTTGGAGGCTTTGCTCATTTCTTTTTATTCTTTTTTCTCTAAACTTCCCTTCTCGCTTCATTTCATTCATTTCATCTTCCATTGCTGATACCCTCTCTTCCAGTTGATCGCATTGGCTCCTGAGGCTTCTGCATTCTTCACGTAGTTCTCGAGCCTTGGTTTTCAGCTCCATCAGCTCCTTTAAGCACTTCTCTGTATTGGTTATTCTAGTTATACATTCTTCTAAATTTTTTTCAAAGTTTTCAACTTCTTTGCCTTTGGTTTGAATGTCCTCCCGTAGCTCAGAGTAATTTGATCATCTGAAGCCTTCTTCTCTCAGCTCGTCAAAGTCATTCTCCATCCAGCTTTGTTCCGTTGCTGGTGAGGAACTGCGTTCCTTTGGAGGAGGAGAGGTGCTCTGCATTTTAGAGTTTCCAGTTTTTCTGTTCTGTTTTTTCCCCATCTTTGTGGTTTTATCTACTTTTGGTCTTTGATGATGGTGATGTACAGATGAGTTTTTGGTGTGGATGTCCTTTCTGTTTGTTAGTTTTCCTTCTAACAGACAGGACCCTCAGCTGCAGGTCTGTTGGAATACCCTGCCGTGTGAGGTGTCAGTGTGCCCCTGCTGGGGGGTGCCTCCCAATTAGGCTGCTCGGGGGGTCAGGGGTCAGGGATCCACTTGAGGAGGCAGTCTGCCCATTCTCAGATCTCCAGCTGCGTGCTGGGAGAACCACTGCTCTCTTCAAAGTTGTCAGACAGGGACATTTAAGTCTGCAGAGGTTACTGCTGTCTTTTTGTTTGTCTGTGCCCTGCCCCCAGAGGTGGAGCCTACAGAGGCAGGCAGGCCTCCTTGAGCTGTGGTGGGCTCCACCCAGTTCGAGCTTCCTGGCTGCTTTGTTTACCTCAGCAAGCCTGGGCAATGGCGGGCGCCCCTCCCCTAGCCTCGCTGCCGCCTGGCAGTTTGATCTCACACTGCTGTGCTAGCAATCAGCGAGACTCCATGGGCGTAGGACCCTCCGAGCCAGGTGCGGGATATAATCTCGTGGTGCGCCATTTTTTAAGCTGGTCCGAAAAGTGCAATATTTGGGTGGGAGTGAACCGATTTTCCAGGTGTGTCCATCACCCCTTTCTTTGACTCGGAAAGGGAACTCCCTGACCCCTTGCGCTTCCCAAGTAAGGCAATGCCTCGCCCTGCTTCGGCTCCCGCATGGTGCGTGCACCCACTGACCTGTGCCCACTGTCTGGCACTCCCTGGTGAGATGAACCCGGTACCTCAGATGGAAATGCAGAAATCACCCGTCTTCTGTGTCGCTCACACTGGGAGCTGTAGACCGGAGCTGTTCCTATTCGGCCATCTTGGCTCCTCCCTCGAAAATGCATTTTTTTTAAAGTTTTTTGTTTCTTTTATTATTATACTTTAAGTTTTAGGGTACATGTGCACATTGTGCAGGTTAGTTACATATGTATACATGTGCCATGCTGGTGCGCTGCACCCACTAACTTGTCATCTAGCATTAGGTATATCTCCCAATGCTATCCCTCGCCCTCCCCCCACCCCACAACAGTCCCCAGAGTGTGATGTTCCCCTTCCTGTGTCCATGTGATCTCATTGTTCAATTCACACCTATGAGTGAGAATATGCGGTGTTTGGTTTTTTGTTCTTGCGATAGTTTACTGAGAATGATGATTTCCAATTTCATCCACGTCCCTACAAAGGACGTGAACTCATCATTTTTTATGGCTGCATAGTATTCCATGGTGGATATGTGCCACATTTTCTTAATCCAGTCTATCATTGTTGGACATTTGGGTTGGTTACAAGAAAAAAACAAACGACCCCATCAAAAAGTGGGCGAAGGACATGAACAGACACTTCATGGATTATCCACTCACACACACACACACAAATTCTTGATGGATTAAAGACCTGTGTGTGTGCATGCACATGTGTTTACATGAGTTATACACATTTATCCTGAGAAGTATTTGTGCATGTGCATAGAGAAGCTTGTACAAAGAGATCCATTTAATGATCATTTTCATCATAAAATATCAAACAATGTTCATTATGGCTAGAATTGTGAAACAAATTATGGCACATCTAAATATGGAATGCTATGCAATAAATGAAGAAGAGCATTCATGTGTAATCACATAAAAAAACTCAGTCCTATTGTTGAGTGAAATGCAAGTTATAAAACTGTCCTATTTATATAAATCAATTTAAAGAAATTATTCCACACAAAACTCTACTGATTATGTATGTCTATGTGTATATATATATCTACACAAAATTCTGATTATATTTATGTAGATATATACACACACATCTATACAAAACTCTACTGATTATGTGTGTTTATATATATTGCATATCTATTCATATATGTATAAAGTGAGGGCGAATGTTATATATATAAATGTTATACATATATGTATATATATTGACTACAGTGTTTTCCTCCGAGCACAATGATCAGGAATTTCAGGCTACGTGGCAGAAAATTACTTTGTGCTTCAAGTATTACACAAATATGCTATAATGCTATTACATTTCCTAGGCAGAGTAATGAGAAGAGTGGATCTTATCTATCTCAGAAGAGTCTCTGGAAATTAAAGATCAGATATTGAGGTCTAATGAATGAAATGAGTTATGGAACATTTTTATTACTTTGTTAAATATTTTGGACAGATAAATATAATGGCTAAGAAGGAAAAAGGAAAGGCTAATTATTTTATTCCTGTAAAAACCATAGATTGCTCTGCATAATCATTTACAATCCACTATCCTATTTTAGTAGGACATATAAATGTCATACATATGTTATTCTAAAGCTGGTTTGAACACCAGCTTCTATGATCATAGGAGTGTGCAGAGTGGTTATACAACAAATTATCTTTTGTTCTTAACAATGTCAACTAATGCTTTACCCAATGCATATGGTCAGGACATACTTGATTGATTGGAACAATGTCTTTAGGTTAACTTATAAAGTAGAAGTCTCAATGGTTACTTCCTCAGTTATATGATTATGAAAAGGCAGGAGCTTAACCCCGCCCTACTCTTCCATGAGATGCAGTTAAGTAATTCTGCATCCTGTAGAGTTCCCTTACTTGTTTAATACGGCTTGCATCACACGATGATAAGAAACATGGTTAAGAATTTCTGAGATCCTATTGTGTATTTCACCTCAGTCTCTCAGTGGAGGTATTTCTCAGATCTTCCAGTTTAGGTTCATGGAAGCTTCAAATGGATAAGGGACAAGAAAATTATAGCTCCAACACTCCAGAAAAAGAAACTCCTAGAACTTGAAAACCACTGAAATTATACTCTGAAATATAAATGTCTTGAAGACTTAACTACTAAATTGAGAAATGAACAAATATGGAAATATACCTAATCCTTCTCAAAAGACAGCCAGTTATACCAACCTGCTTAGGATCCTGTAACAAGATGGCTATAAAAATTCAAGAAGTGCTTCTCAGTGATAAATGAAAAATAATCCTGCAGCCTGCATTCTGTGAATCTACTAGATTGTTTTCTTGCAGTAATACAAATGGAGATATTTGTTTATAAACAGATCTTTCTCCATTCTTACCTTCAAGCTACCTGATACCTAGGTTTATTTCCTCAGCAATTAATCAGGTCATTAGAACTCTAACACAACCCTCCCCAACTTTCATATTAAAGAGATAGGACAATCTAATTTTTTCCACGTGTATTTTCTGCTTTACTCATTGGCTAGTCTGTTTTTCAGCACATAGGTGTGAGGTTTTGCAGCTCTTTTGTTATATAGGAGCCTATAGGACACACTTGGGGTGCAGCTTATAGCTCTGCTAATCTAGGCTTCTAGGAAGTTTTCTTGTTCTTTTTTAAATCCTCCAACACAAAGCCTTTGTTTCCTAACATAGTACATACAAGGAACCACCTGTGTAATTTCCACTTGAACTTTTAATAAGCATATAAAATAAAAAGGTCAAAACAGCATTTGATTCACACCCCACCCCAAGCCTGTTCCTCTAGCATCCCACATCTTAGCAGAGGGACCCACTAGTCAAGGATTAAGGCCAATATCCTAGGAGTCATCCTTGAACCCCCTCTCTTAAACCCCATATTGAGTTTCCAGGTAATCTTGTCATGAAAACATACCCATGATCTCACCCCTTCTCATCAACTCCACCGCTAGTCTGAGCCTCTGCTGTCTGTCACCTGGGCCACTGCCTGGCCTGTTACTGGTCTCCCTCTTCCTGCTTTTTGCCTCTTGGAATCTGTTTTCCAAACAACTGCTAGAGAGATTCTTTAAAATATAAACCTGGCCAGGCATGGTGGCTCATGCCTGTAACTCCAGCGCTTTGGGAGGCCAAGGTGGTGGATCACTTGAGATCAGGGGTTTAAGACCAGCCTGGCCCAAATGGTGGAACCTCGTCTCTACTGAAAATACAAAAAAAGGTTAGCTGGGTGTGGTGGTGTGTGCCTATAATCCCAGCAACTCTGGAGGCTGAGGCAGGAGAATCACTTGACCCCGGGAGGCAGAGGTTGCTGTGAGCCGAGATTACACCACTGCACTCCAGCCTGAGTGACAGAGCAATACTGTCTCAAGAAAAATATACATATATAAGATACATAAATTTATATATGTATATTTTATATACATTTTATTTATATTTTATGTATATTATATATATATACTGATTGCTTCCTTTCCTTCCTCAAATCCCTCCAATGGTTTTCCATCATACCTAGAACAAAATCCATAAGCCTTATTTTGGAAACCTAGACTTAACGATCTTGCTCCCATGTCCTTTCTATCTTGATTTCTTCCTCTCTTGTTTTTACTTATCTATTAAGCTTTGGTGACATGGCCCTCCCAGATTTTCCTCAAACAGGAGTATAGCAGGCATGCTTCTGTCCCAGGGCCTTTGCACTTGCTATTCCCTGCCTGAAATACTCTTCCCTGAGACATTCATATGACTCCCATCCACATATTATTCAATGCCACCTTCTCCAAGAGAATGTTTCTGGCCATCCTATCTAAAATGGGACAGCCTGACATGATTGTCTTACCTACTATATCACTGCTTCTTAGCCCTTAGGTTATATACTGTCTATGATCTCTCTTCCTCTCTAGACCAGAAGCTCTTTGAAAGCAGGGACCTCATCTGTCTTATTTGCCATATTTCCAGTGCCTAGGATAGGGCTTGACACTTGGCAGCACTCAGTAATATTAGTTAAATGCATTATACAGTTTAAACGGGTAAGTTTATGGTATATAAATTATATTTCAATAAACTCCACTGCTGAGTATCTACCCAAAGGAACAGAAATTATTATATCAAAAAGATACCTGCACTTGTATGCTTATCACAGCATGATTCACAATGGCAAAGATATGGAATCAACATAAAGGCCCATCAGTGGATGACTGGATGGAGAAAATGTGGTACACATATACCATGGAATCCTACTCAGCCATAAAAAAGAATGAAATCATGTCTTTTGCAGCAACATGAATGGAACTGGAGGCCATTATCTTAAGTGAAATAACTCAGAAACAAAGTCAAATACTATTTGCTCTCACTTGTAAGTGGAAGGTAAATAATGTGTATACATAGACAGAGAGTGGGAATAATAGACAGTGAAGACTCAAGAAATGTGGGAGGGTGGAAGCAGGGTGAGGGATGAGTAATCACCTGATGAGCACAATGTAGACTATTCGGGAGATGGTCATCCTAAAAACCCAGACTACACCACTATGCAATATATTCAAGTAACAAAACTACATTTGTACCCCCTAAATCTACTTAAAAATTATACCTCGATAAACCTTCAAAGGAACAGTCTCCTAATTTTAAAAATCGAGGGAAATGAATGAATTTAGTGAATGAATAAAAGCAATACTTAGTTTGATGTGACTAAATTTTTCAAAACTATTGATCTGTAGAAAGTAGTGTTTCTAGTTGTAATGTTTCGTATCCGTTAAACATTCAATTTTAATGGTATGTTGGGAAGTTTGAGATATTATATTTAATAAACAGAATTTTAGTGTTTTCTGTGGACTAGGGGCTGTGATAATTTGTACATAAATTATTTTACTTACTTCTCTGGAGCAGGTGCTATTATATCCCCATAATGAAGAACATGTGACTTAGAGAGTTTGTTTCCAGCCCAAGCTATTACAAGCTACCACAGCTATTAAATGGTAGGGCTTGGATTTGAACCCAGGCAGACTCCAACATTAATCCTTCTCAGTTTGTAGTAGGACAGGAAAAGGACAATGAGGTAGATGGCAAGTTGCCATTTTTGTAAGTGCTAGAAAGCTCCCAGGATGTTCTTTAACTCATTTTGTCTCCTATTGCATCTTTCATTCCCTCTACTCTAAGGAGTAGGACACTATGCCAAGCCAGGTTCAAGATCACCCTTTTCCAACTGACTGCCTTCACAGTGATGTTCTACTTTCTGTGATTGATAGGATCTCAGGACATCTTTGTCAAACAAGGCTTTCTTCATCTCTGCTACAGTATATGCTTCCTTTCCAGAGCCCTTTATATGTAAGAAGGCTTATGGGCTCACCCCAAATAATCCAGTGTTGTCATCGCCTTTCTAAACTGCACCATCCACATTACTGTTGAACAGCATAAACTCTTCTGGCCTATCTGGCTTCTGTCCAAATCCCTCCAGATACCTTTCTCTAAGGCAGTCAGGTAAATGGAAAACTAAGTGTCCTAACTGTCAACTTAATGGTTTTCCCACTTACTGTCACTCAAAATTGACACCTGTCCATGCACCTCTCATCATGAGCAATTCTCAACCCTGAAATGTCCTCCCACCAGATACCTCCACTGCACCCTCTTCCTCACTACCTTATGCCACATGTCTTGACTTTTTTTTATTACTCTCCCTTTTCATCTACTCTGCCTTTGACATTTACTTTGTAGTTTTCCCTCTTTATTTTCGACCTCTCACATCGGACATTACCAATCTCCACCCACATGTAGTTATATCTTCTCAGACGTCACTGTGTTTTGTACTGAGACAAAATCAACTTTCAACCCCTTATAATATCTTGCATCTATTGATCATATTATGGTTCTCAAAGGTGTTCACATATCTAGTTTAAATCTTCTGAACAATACTGTGAAGTAGATATTACCATCTGAATTTGAGAGAAAAGGAAACTGAGTCACAAAGCCTTGCCCTTTCCCCCATACTGCCCAGGAAGGTAAAAATGGAAATAAAGACCTGTTTTTCATTTGACCACAGCAGAACACTTGTTACCTTCTTGCAGCAAAACATGGTAGCATCTGTGCTGTCCAAAATGGGAAAGTATGTGCTTTTACATTTAAATGAATTAACATTAAACAGTATTAAAATTCAGTCCCTCAGCCCCATTAGCTACAATTTAAGTGACCAATAATCACATGTAGAAAGTGGCTGCAGTATTGGACAGTGCAGATATTAGATATTTCCACCATCACAGAAAGTTCTATTGAACAGTGCTAGCTAGATCGCTGTTGTACTATTGATGCTGAGAGATAAGAAGAATTTCCACTCTATTGGCTTTTATCTGCAGTTCCTTTAGGAAGGATCTCCCAGGAGATACAGAACCATCTCATCTTAGCAGACATGTAGTTCAGTGTTTCCCAATATGGAAAGATCACCAGAATTACAGATTCCTGACCCATTATGCTCAAATGAATCAATAGTGCTTAAAGATAAACTACTGATCTGCTCATTGGGGCCCCCATTATTCTTAAACCAAAGAATCAGAAAAGGTTTGCCAACCCCAGGACATAGCAGATAATTCCCTTATTTTACAGTTGCAGAAATGGAAATGCAGAGATAAAAAGTAACTCTTCCAAAGTGGCAGAGCTAAGAATAAAATACTCATTTCTAGAGTCTTTGTTCAGTGTTCTCTTCTCTAAACCATGCTATTTTGTTGAGCATATGTAACCTACCAAAGCCTATGCTGGATAATGATTAGGAAGTTGGCGGATAGCCTCCTTTTCCTCTATTCAAGCCTTTCCTTCTGCAGTCTTTAAAAATGGAAGGGCTGTTTTCTAGATGCCAAAAAGAAGCAGCCATATGAAGCTACCAAGATAGCTGGCCAATGAGGTTACAGAGCCCCGCCTTTATAATGGGGCTATGGCTTATACCTTACGTCACCCACTTAACTTGGTTCAGAATCTGTCTGCTGAGACACCTGCCCCATTGTCCTACCTTCGTTAGCCACTGCAGGCAGGAGCTCTAAATAAGTCAGTGTTGTGTAGCTGGGGAAGCCTCCACAACTTCTTGCCTACTAAGTCATAAAGCAACAGCTGGGTGTGAAAATATAACCCCCTGCCACTTTTCCAAACAGCATGAGACTCAGCCTGAAGGGGCCCGAGTAAGTTCCTGGGCATGTTGTAATTCACAGCTGCCGCCTGGAATGACATTTTTCCTCCCTGAGGTTTCGGGTGGCAGAGGGTTAGGATCATTTTTCCAGTGTTGCTTTTCTTCCTTATGACCCTTCTGTCCATGCACTACTGGGCTTTTGTTCCCCCTAGTCTTAAATGTTTGTTTATATGTGACTGGATGTGAAGTTCAATGACTTTGGGGGCATAACATTCTAAAGTCACTTTTTAATTACTCTGAGAAGGAGAGCTGAGATTTCTCAAGCAGAAGGCAAAGGAAGAACCAAGCTCCTGGGCTGACATTCTTTTGTGCTTGAAAACACCAGCTTGCTAAATTTGGTTGCTGTTTCCTTTTTTAGTGGGATAATATAAAAGTCTGAATGTCTCATGCAGAGAAATAGCATAACCAAAGGCAATGCCTATTTGAATTTCTTTTCCTAGAGTCCACTCTCTGTTGCCACTTCAGATTTGATTTCTCACTTATAAAGAATAATTATGGGGTAAAATGGATTATAAATTTCCTTAACACAAAGCAGAATTGAATATTTAGTACCAAAAAATGCAACAGCTGCCTATGTTCATTTTTATCCTAAGAATATGATGAGCAGAAACAGGAATGGATATGTTTTAAGTAAACAGCCTATGTGTTCAGAAGGGACCTTGGTGCAGGGAATAAAATAGAGCCTTGGTCCAACTGAGCTCTATAATCAGCAAAGCCACCACCATCTGTCAGGGTTGGTCTCCTCTCCCTCGGGCTCTGGCACCCGGGGCCCAGCTGACAGACGGGCATCATTAGCTGGCTGGTGCACTAGGTCACCCCACTGAGACAGGTCACCTTGTGTCTTTGGGGTGTTTTATTCCCCCCTGCTCCCAATTTTGATCCTGAGAAAGGAAAATTGAATTTTAGTCTTAAGATTAAATGATGACAGTATGCAATCTGTCAACTTCTTGCTGGTAGCCAAGCAGGTTTGTTAAATTAGACAAGAAAGGGAAAATATGATCCAGCCTCCTCTTCCTTCAGTCCTCCAGGATCAGAAGCAGGCGAACCCTGTCTGTGTACAGCCCATTAAAATGCAAACACCTCAAAGATGCTTCTTTTCTTTGCCCTGTGGATTAATGAGCAGGCATGGAGATGTCTATTATTTGGGCTACAGTGCAGAAGAAATGAGGGAAACTGACACGAAAGGAGAAACAAAGGAAGAGCCTCAACATGATGTGATAGTGAATTGTGGCAGGGTCCACTCAGGAAACCACTTAGCACAGAGAGAAAAAGCCACAGGCACACTCTGCCCTCAAGCCCCTAAATTTTAAAATCGGTCATCTGTTTTAGCACTTCATTCAGTTGCACAGACTTCCTTTCACAGCTTTTTCATGGATTTCTCCCCCTGTTAACATGCCCAACACTGCGAGCCCTGCACATCTTCCACTTTCTCTAGAGGCAGCTGTCAAATGCTATTCTCCTCCACTGAAGGATGCCCCCAGCCCTGGCTTCTTGACCCTTGTGCTGAATTCCCTTTCTTCTCTGTCTTCTCTTGGTTTCTGAGGGCTTTCTCATGAGTGACGGTGACCTAGTTCCAGACCTCACTTTAGATAAGTTCTGGAGAGAAGTTTTTATTAGTCAAATCTCAATGTAATCAATATTCTCTTCTGAGATAACTCAATTAATTCTCTTAATAAGGGACTACAAGTTTTGGACAGGGATCTAATTACAAATTCAGCTGTATTTTAATGTAGAAGATGAGGGATGGTTGTTTCAGCCCAAAGAAAAATGATAATCTTCTAGATTTCACTTACATAAAGAATAGCTTCCAGTTTTGTCCTTTCTTCAGGAAATTGCTCCAAACTGTCGACACTGTGAATCATCCTGCAAAATGGGTGGATTTTAGTTTATAGATCTTAAAGCTTTTTAAACCATGGATATGTTTTAGAAATAGCACACAATTCTATGAGGACTCAGCCTTTTCTGCCAATTACTCAAAGAGGGGCTCAGCAATGTTACAAAATGCAATGTAATGTTACAAAAATGCTGGAGGAAATCATATAAAGATGCAGACTGGGGCCTCTACAAACCTCGTCTTTGAAATCCCAGTGCTCACATCCTTCTACACAGACTGGTTCAACTTCCTCTCTGTCGCCTTCCAATGTTTATTTCAGACCTGAAGCCATGCACTCAAATTTTCCAGTCTTGTCTCTACTCCTCTCCAGTGTAGCATATAACCTCATCTTCAACTTTTCTGAGATGCTAGAGGCTTTTAGACATTTACCCTCTTCAAAGCCCTGCTCAGACACGCAAATGCCTATGCACTTGTCTCCACCTCCTTTCCAGCCCTCAGTGGAAGAGGTGACGCTTTTCCTTCCCTCCTCTTGCCCCATCCTCACAGTCCTTCCTTAAGGACTGGGGTCTTCACTTATTTTCTCTCTCTGTTAACCATACTTTCTGCTAGCTCCCTCCTCTCCGTCAATAAATGTGTTCTATTCTTGCCTGTCTTCAATTTCCACCATCCTCCTGTGTCCACTCTAGTGATTCCTCTTCATTGAAAAAACAAAGGTTTATACTTGCTGTTTAGAATTTTATTTAGACTTCCTCAGTTCCCACTCATTTTTCTTTTTTTCTCTTTTTTTTTTTTTTTTTTTTTGTGACAGGGTTGCAGGCTGGAGTGTAGTGGCACAATCACAGCTCACTGCAACCTCCGCTTTCTGGGTTCAAGCAGTTCTCCCTGCCTCAGCCTCCTAAGTAGCTGGAATTACAGGTACCCACTGCAACACCCAGCTAATTTTTGTATTTTTTAGTAGAGACGAGGTTTCACCATGGTGGCCAGGCTGGTCTTGAACTCCTGACTTCAGGTGATCTGCCCACCTCGGCCTCCCTTTTCCAACTCTCCATGTGGATTCCACCTTCCTGAGACCCTCTGGCAATGGTCGTCATTGACCTGGGAATTTCGAAATGGAAAGGATTTGGGGAGTAGGCGGTCATTGCTTTCCTTGATCCCAGCTGAACAGCTTTTGAAACTGCAGCACACTGAGATCAGTGTGGATACAGCTTGCTCTACATATCAGTATGCTAAATGCAGAGGCAGTTCAGAGTCCAAAGGCTAACTCAGACTTCCTTAGCTACATCTCTTTAGGCAACTTACTATTATTCAAGCTACAAATTATTATTGCTATGTTATTAATGTTACAAAAAGCTAACATGGATTGAGGATTTACAGTGAGTTGGAAAGGGCTAGTTCTTTGTATGATTATCTCCTTTAATTCTGACAGCAACTCTAAAAGATGGCTATTGTTGTTCCCATTTATTTTTATTTATTTATTTTTTTTGAGGCTCTGTTGCCCAATCTGGAGTACAGTGGCACGATCTTGGCTCACTGCAACCTCTGCCTCCTGGGTTCAAGCAATTCTAGTGCCTCAGCCTCCCTGGCAGCTGAGACTACAGGTGCACACCACCACACTTGGCTATTTTTTTGTATTTTTTAGTAGAGATGGGGCTTCACCATGTTGGCCAGGCTGATCTCAAACTCCTGGCCTCAAGTGATCTGCCCTCCTGGGCCTCCCAAAGTGCTGGGGTTACAGGCATGAGCCACCACGACCAGCCTGTTGTTTTTCCCATGTTACAAACAAAGTAGGCCAGGTGCAGTGGCTCATGCCTGTAATCCCAAAACTTTGGGAGGCTGAGGCAGACGGATCACCTGAGGTCGGGAGTTCGAGACCAGCTTGACCAACATGGAGAAACCCCGCCTCTACTAGAAATACAAAATTGGCCGGGTGTGGTGGTGGATGCCTATGGAGGCTGAGGCAGAATTGCTTGAATTTGGGAGGTGGAGGTTGCAGTGAGCTGAGATCGTGCCATTACACTCCAGCCTGGGCAACAAGAGCAAAACTCTGTCTTAAAACAAAAAAAAACAAACAAAACAAAACAAAAGAAAAAGCAGCAGAGAGGTTAAACAATTGACCTTTTTAAACATACAGCTAGTAAGTCAAAGAAACAGCATTCTTAACCCCTATCTTGTACTTAACTCTCTTTAAGCTCCCATTTACTCAGAGTGGTATATGAGATAAAACACAAGTTCCTGTCCCAGATAGGCATTTCCTTCTTAATGTCCCCAAACACAAACATGTAGTATGTCCCAAATCACAAGCATGACTTTTCCCTACTCTTCCATGATTCTCCATCTTGGTTAATGGACAAAATCCCAGTCTCCAGGAGCCTAAGAATCCATCTAGAGTCCTTTCTTTCCCTGATTCCCCCACTTTCTCCTGATACCCATCTCCTTCATGGTTTTCTAGACTCCTTCTCCCCATGCTCAGGGCTCCCTGTGCAGCTTAGGCCCTCATCACTTCTCTACTATTGTGCTGGCTTCTCTACCACGGCCCTTGTTGGGTCTGATGTTGCTCTAATCGATCATCCACCTGCTTTCAGAGGAGTTTTCCAAAATACAGATAGGATCATGTCCTTATTAATTATCTTTAAACAAGACACAGAGCTTAAGTCACCTGCCCAAGCTCTAAAAAGGAAGAGTCAGAGTTTGGCTTCAAATCCAGAAGGTCTGGATCAAAAGCCTATACTCTTAACCACTTCACTGGCATTACCTTCCAGAGAATGAAAGGATAATTTCACCCCTGTTCCTCTCACTGCCTGCTCTTTCTGCCAAGGACTTTCTCACAACTTCCACAGCAACGTTTTGCCTCTACCTAGTTTTGGCTTAAAGTTAGTCAGAATCACGCAACCCTAAAGTAATACACCAAATCCATGAATTTTTCTTGAGCTCTTTCTTGCCCAAGTCTTCATACACACCCAGGGACACCCCAGATCAGTGCAGGAGATTTTCCGAAAAAACACTGATTTGTCAAGTTCAACAAGCTCAATGTTACTTTTGAAAGAAAAACATCTTGAAAATGTAAACCCTCTGAGACTGATATCCAACTCTTAATTTTTCTCTATTGAAGGCATCACAGATCATTTATTGATCTTTTTCGAAAAGTAAAATAAGAAAAATGTATGTGTCAATTGAGTAAATAGTTTTAAGGTTAGATTGAAGCTGTAAATCAGGGTTTGGAAAAATAGTTGTGCCTATGATTACTTTTTGTATGGGTTCATGAATTTTTTATTTGTTCTTTTCAATAACACTGTATAAGGTAGAAATTGTATCCCCCCCTTTTATGAATGTGAATCCTGAGGCTCAACCAACTTGCATTAAGTCATCTTGTTGGATGGTGGTGAAAGGAAAACACAAACTCAACCTTCTGACATTAAGGTGCATGTTGTTCCCACTCTCCTGCCTCTCAAAGATCTGAAAATACTTTTCTAAATGCACTTTTTATTTTGGAATCACTTTAGATTTCTGGAAAAGTTGCAAAGATAGTACAGAGAGTTCTTGAATACCCCTAACCTAGTTTCCTCAGTGCTAACATTGTACATAACCACATTACAGTCATCAAAATTATGAGGTTAACATTTATACATTACTATTAACTAAACTCCAGTCCTTGTGCAAATTTCAACTGCTTTTTACTAATAATCTTTATCTGTTCTAGGATGCAATTCAGGACACTCCCTTACATTCAGTCATCATGCCGTGTCTTCTCTGGTCTGTGACATTTTCTCTGTCTTTCCTTGTTTGTCATTACCTTGACTGTTTTAAAGAGTACTGTTTCAGTATTTTGTGGATGTTGAAAATAATTTTTTGATACTCAAAAATTTAATTTATCTGTTTAAGGCAAAAGTATATCTATACCTATTTGATTTTTGTGGACATATTTCAGGAAGCAGATGCAGATTTCCTGGTTGTTTTAGTTTTGTTTGTTTGTTTGTTGTTGTTTTTACCTGAAAATGATTGCACATTTCTTCTTGACACCATCAGGGACACAGAACTTTTATCAACACTGTGTTTACCTTGTAATGCCTATCCTCAGACGAACTGTGTTCCCAGATCATTGGATCCTTGAGGTCTAAAATAGTAACTGAACAGAAGAGGTGATGAATATACATGCAAAATGAAGAGAGGGGAACATTTCACAGAGAGATAGAATAGTAGCCAACCAAAATGGACATAAAGTTTCAAGAAACAAAAGTTAATTACTATGGCAGAAATCAGGTTAAAAGAACTTTAGGTATAATGGATTACATTGTGTTGTACTAGGGTTGATAACTCTTTATTGCCGGTTACGTTGGGCTTGAGGAATATTGAAGGCAAGATTCTGGTGTTTCACTTCATGTAGTAAAAGCTTATAAAATATAATGATAAAGATCACAGCACCCTTCCCAGTACCTGACACACATTAGGTACTTGGTAAATGCAAATATCTTTGTAGAGAATGCTTATCTAACACTTACTATGTGCCAGGTACTCTTCCAATGCTTTATATACATTAACTCATTAAATCCTTACCACTACCCATTTTGCAGTGGAGGAATTGAGCTTCAGAGACGTTAAGTGAGTTGTCCAAGGTCACACACGGCATAGCTGGGATTTGAAATCTGGGCAGTTGGGAACCATATGCATCCTTTTAACTGTGATACTCCACTGCTTCCTTGTAATCCATGAAGAACAACATGAGGAGTTAGCATTGCACTTATTTTCAAGATGACTGAATTTAAAATAACTTAACCTTTTATGTTGGAACTATTTCTAAGATACATCAATTGTCTTCCTAACACAGATCGCATATTTTCTGATATTAGAGGGTTATGAAATATGAACACCAAATCTGTGTTTTGCTTAATTATTTTTATTTTACTCTAACGCAGAATGGTCCCACACTGAGAAAATGTTCATGAATTTTTTTCCTGCCATTTTGATTTATCCATTTCTTTTATCATTGTCAGTTCTGTCATTTCTTGCCACTTTCAGTTGCCTGACTTGGACAGCATCCTTTTTATCTCTTTGCAACAACTATTTCCATTTTGCTATTAGAATTGTATCTTAAATAAAATAAATAGATACTGGGGAGTGCTCTAAGGCCCTCTTCTGTGAGTTCAGAGCATAAGAGAGAGGGTTCAATTTGTGAGTATTTCAGTTGCTTACCCTTCACTTAGCTGCTTTGCTTATTTCCTTGGCTCAACTCCTAATCATTGAGATCACTTCTGGATAAGTGAACTAATATATCACACGTTTTGAACACAATGACTTAAAATAGTTAATCAGTTACCACTGGTTATTTTATCTCCCCAATCACATTACTAAAAGACATGCCATTCAAGGCAAACAATAAATTGGCTGTTTATCTTCTAAAAAGAATGCAAATGTGACTCATTATATCATTTAAAGCCCCATTTCCATCATCTGGGAATTGGGGCACAGTGGTTTATCTTTAGTTTAACAGAGAAATTTTCTCCTGTGGTGAATGCTCTTAATGATTCCTGGCATCTGAGGGTTTAGGGTCGGATGTGGGTTGTTTCTTAGGAGGTATTTGGTTCCTCAAGTGGCATATGAGGATGTAATCCCTGACTGACACCATTTCCCTTCCTTATACCTAAATCCTTACAGTGAAACCACACGGTTATTTTCTCTTTGTCTTCCCCAACACTAGAATTATTTCAAGCATTTTTAGATGGATGGAGTTTTTGTTCCTGGCTCGTTCTAGTGGAAACAGAGAAGTCCTCTGTCTGGGCAGAGTTGGGGCCAAATTGAGCAGGAAGCTCAGCTGCTATGTCAGACCCAGCTGAATTTGGGAGACAGTTGCTGGATGCGAACCAAGGTGTGTTTGTAACTACCAAATCTTTCATGATCTTTGGTACTGCTTGCCTCTGTGATGTCTCAAAGCGTCCACATAGGGAAGGAGGCCCAATTGAGTACTATGGGGAAATTTCACAGGGGGAAAATAATGGTTTCCATAGCTTAGAATTTTTTCACAAGGGCACTCAACAAACCTGAAACAGGTCACTCATAGTTCCAAGTGGGAGACTGTTCAATGATGAAGAGTTACTTGACTCTCAGGTTGTAAATATAACACTCAAAACTTGTGATTTATTGATCTCACGCCTGGTGACTATTTTATCCTTCTGTAAATGGAACCGAAGTGCTATTAAGTAGTCTTAGTACATCAATAATACATGTCCCTATTAATTATGTGGTTAGTGAACTTTCAGTGTGAGACGTCATCTGAGTTTATCAAGTAACAATTATGTAGAACTTAAAAAGAAATCCCCATTTCAATTCTTTAAGATTATATACTTTATATCCTTTAACAACATCTAAATTCTTCCCAAGTTGGATAAACACATTATCAGATTCATTCTGTAACCAAATTTAACTAATTTGCTTCCAACCCCACCACCATTACCTTGCAGACCACATAGTCAAAGAGGTGTTCAATTTTGACACTGAGTTACAGGCAAGGTAGTTTCCTGATGGGTGAATTATTAATATTCAAGATAAATCAGGTTACCAGGCAACTTTCCAAGCATGACTTTTTAAAGCAATAGCAAATGTAACTGGAGCTTTCCAGAAATGAATCGTGGTCCAACCTATTACCCATCAACTCTTCCTGGTTTTATGTGTGATAGAACACAGCCATGAAATCTGAACTCCATTTTTGAGGTAGTTATTGAAACACCAGTTATTTCTAAGAATAGCAGTGACCGTATATTAATAGCCAATTAAGGCATTAGTCTCTGCTCACTGCTTGCTTCCAACTTATTCCTCAGTCAGCCTGGAGAACTGGGTTGTATTTGAATAACAACGAGAGGAAAAGGTCCTGCTGCTATTTTTTTTTCTCAGCAGCTGACTCTGGGTGACAAAATGAATTTTTCTCACAAAACCCCAGAATATAAAGCTGCCAAATTTCTCCTTTTGTGGAGGTATCTGAATAAGAAATGTGGAAGATGGCAATTTTCTAAGAACAACTGGCTTAAGAAATAAAAAAAGTCAGATTCTCTAATTGATAAATGAAAAAAACACTTGTTTAAAATACTGCCCTACAATTGGTTCTTTTTACTTTCTCCTCCTTCCATCTTTGAGAATTTTTCTTCTCTTATCGTCTTACTAACACCCATTCACTTCTCACCTTTCTTCAGGTTCCAAAAGAGATTTAGGTATTTCACTCTGCTTTGTCCTTACCAATGGAGTCATCAGTTAAGGGTTTTATCCAGAGTGACCAACACAGTGCCTGGTTTCACTGTCCCCTTGCTGATGGAAGGAGAAGCCATTTAGTCACCAGATTACAGCTGAGGATAAGCAGGGGTAAGAAGGAGCAAGGATGTCCCCTTCCGTAGCCAGCTCTCATGGACTGCATTGGCTCATGTCCTTCCTGAAAAGAAAGAGTCTCAGGCAGTGAAGGGAGGCTGGAAGGAAGAAAAAGTGAGAGAATGAGGAGAATTGTCATTGCCACCATGTACTGAGGGCCTATTTGAAATCAGGATCTTCCTTCATATTAGCTCATTTAATTCCCACAACAACCCTGCAAAGGATGATCATCCTTCTTTTAATGATGGAACTTGTGAGGCTCAAAGAGTCTAAGCAACTTGTACTGGATTCCCAGTTGGTAAATTGCAGAGCCAGAATTTGAAACCAGATCTGTGTCACCCAGTGCTTGATCTGCTTCCCATCCTTCTATGTATGGAGCCCCCACAGAGGCAAGAGGGAGGGCAGATCAAGGTCCTCGGGTGCCCCTATTCCCTGCCTTCCTCACCATGGAGTCTCAGTGATTGAGACTTCCTGTGTCCCCAGCCAAGGTGTCAGTGAAATCACTGGGTTCTCAGCTGCTACTTTCCTCAGGGGAGACAAAGCACTTGTCCTCCCAAACAGTACCATCACTCTACCTAGAAGGTGTTGACATTCATCTATAAAGATGACTTGGTTACTCACTGCCAACCAAATATTTTTAACAAGCATTTTTTTGGGGGGGCGGGGAGGGTGGGGAAATATGGTTAATAAATCAGAATTGGTTCTGCTACAATTTTCAAGCTTCTATTTAATATATGAGATGACTGATACACAATTACAATAAATATAATTCTAATTAAAATTAATACAGCTACCATTCATTGAGTATAAACTATGATCCAGAAACTCATATATCATTTCTAATTAGTCCTAACAACATGGTGAAGTAGATGTTGTATCTCCACTTTACAGATGAGAAAACAGAGTATCAGGGGAATTAAGGAAATGCCCAAAGTTAAACAACAAGAAAGTAGCTGGGAAGTGACTGGAAATCATGTCTGTGTGTACCCAGACCACGCTTTTTCCACTCCATCACAGCTGCTCCTTCTCCATGCTGGCCAGGTTGGAGGGAAGCCTGGCAAATCTGCCTTGAGTGTGTATGCCTTCAAGCAATCACATTCCCATCCATGATTGAGTTGAATAATCCCTGTTTCATTCTCACACTAGGTTTGATTGCAAACTGTCTTGTCCTCCTTGCTTAATATTAATAAACTTTCAATAGTTTCCCATTCCCCAGAAAATAGATTACAAATACTGTTTTGGAAATGTAACAGGCCTCCACAATCTGACCTCAGCCTGCTTTCCAGCCTGTTCCTCGTCACCTTTTTACTAAACCTCTGCTCCGATGGAATGGGTTCACTTTCTTTATGAAATATACCAGGTGCTTGCTCACTGCCCTGTTTTTACCATGTTCATTCCACCTGTCTTAAAATCTGCTGCTTACCTCCCTATTGAACCCAGCTCAAATTTCACTTTCTAAATGATCTGGAAAATCCAGATTAAAATACTTGCATTTACCCTCTACTTTAACAGTATTTGTTATTAATTCAACAGTAATTGTTGGTCCATTTGCCAACTGATGTATATGACTTAAAGACATGTCTACTTCAGCATCTTGATAACTATTTAAATCTTAGAATGCTCTTTAACTTTTAAAATTTGAGTGGTCCGAGAGGAATCTACTCCTATACCCTTTGTATCAACTGTGCAGTACAAAATATGTTGCATGGCATAGAGCAGGAACTGAAGATCCTTGTCCTGGTTTCTTTAACAACACTGTAATGTGGCACAAGGCATCAAGGTATGTTTCTGGAATAATGTGACAGTATTAGCAAGGATAACCCCCTGTTGACCATCTGACCTGGATAAAAGCCAGTTATTTCATTTACTAATGAAAGTGCTTTCATTTAACCTGAAAGAATGAGAATGGAAAAAATGAAGAGAGACAAGATGTAACCCTGAAGAATGAAAATGAAATTTGACTTGGAAATGAGTGATCCTTTCATGTATTTCATTTGTTTATATCCTGTCATTTTCACATAAGTCTAGTATTTTAGAGTGTGTAACTAAAAGAGTCAGGAAAAAGAATGTTAAATTAAAATGACTGTTTTACACTTTGGTAATTCTCATTAATTCTTTCCCTGAAAACGTATCTTACCTTCGGGAACAGAAAGGAGTGACAGGGCACCACAGCAAGATAGTAACTATAAACAAACTGGGCTTTAAGGTTTGTTTCTCACCTGCTTGTGAGTCAGTGGTGGAAAAAGTGTTTCCAGAGCTGGAGGATGCTCACCTTACTTGCCTGGGCCTGTTTTTAATCATGACTCTATGACCCGAAAGCATCTTCATCTTGGATAAATAATTGAGACAGGGAAAAGAATGAACCCACTGGAAAAAAAGGAGGGAAAAATAGTCCTTCCCACAGACTATCACATTCCTTTAGGCCCCTTTCTCTGGAAAATGAGAAGAAGAAGCCTCATAGACAAGAATGCTAATTATAATTATTACCTAACATAACAAATCTTTCATGACAAGGGCCAAAGCTGTTAGATATTAATACCTAAACTGTTTCATTTTAGTACAAATTACTTTCCTGTTCCCTTTGACAAATGCCTCAATTTTCATCTCAAGGTTGCTCTTCGAAGGAACATGTAATTATCTGGTCTTGTTTACAGCAACAAAGGTCAGGTTCTTTAGTAGATATTAATAACCACTTTGCTGAGAGCATTCTTCCAGCTCACCCCACATGCTGAGCTTTGCCCTGATTTCAACCTTGTGAAATTTTCATGGTGCCCATTCTGTACCCTACCAACTTTTTATGACTGTATATCCATGGTGATAACTGCTTTCAGCCAAATTTCCTTTTATTAAACCAAATAATTATGCATTAGACAGCGCCTCGCTCTCTTAGGGTTAACAGAGTCTGGTGAAGTGATATGGAAAAGTTTATTTATTGGACCTCTCAAGACTTGGAGAACTGCAAGGGCATGACAAGGAAGTTACAGTGATTCAAGAAGATCATGGTGGTGGTGTCATTTCTGAGGTCAGGTTCAAACTAGCAAAGTAGAAAATTGACATCATTCTGAATAAAAAGAGTATAACACCAAAATAATTTTGCCTCAACTACTTGGCCATTTTAGATCCAAAGTGGGACTGGGTATTACTTCAATTTTGTAGCTCCGTTAATATTTATAAACTTGTAATAATCGCTAATACTTATGTTCTAAACACTGTTCAATTGTATACCAATTCTAGGATGTAGATACTATTGTCCCCATTCTCCAGATGGAAAATGAAGACATAGAGTTAAGTAACTGCCCCAGGCCATGCAGCTAACAGGTCACAGAAATGGGATTTGAACTCAGGCAGTCTGACTTCAGATGTGAAGGGCTTAACCACAAGTTGCTTCTGCCTTTCCAGCCTAGTCCTTGAGTGTGCCAGCCCCTAAGACAGAGGACTCCAGCAAGGAGAAAATCTTGGCCAAATTGTACTTCCTTTTGGGCCCATTTTCCCTGAGTAGGGGCACAGTTTGTGATTGGTCCAATATCTGTGCTGTAGGAAGTCTGAGAGTTCTGTTCTACACCCACCTTTGAAGGGGTCAGATTAATTCCCTGAGGAAAGAAGGGATCACTTCTCCAAAGCCCTATGAAGTAGAAATTATTATAGCTATTCCTCTTTTACAGATGAACAACTCAGAAGAGTAAACTAAGTTACCTAAGGCCACATAGTTAAGAAGACACAAAACGGGGTAAAAGGCACTTCACTTTATCATTCTTTGCGTAACCCTGGATTCCTTCCATCAAAACAACACACAACTCAAAAGATACTGGCACATTATCAGACTCCCATTCAGTCACATTAGTCATTAGTCCAGCCCATCATTATGTCCTAAGAATGTGTCTCCCAGGGCAAGGCCACTCAGGTTTGCAGGCTTCTGTTCAATCTTGCCATGTTCCAAAAACGGGTGATCTCCGCAAACGAAGCTTCACCCTTTCAGGCATCTGTTACCACTGAGCTAAGAGACAATGATATCTCTTGCTCTGAGCCTCTTTTGAGGTGTTAATGTAATATTGGATTTCCCTGACTTCATAACCCATTTATTCCTTTATCCTCAGCTACTATTTTTCCATCCTTCATTAAAAACCTTTGCAAGGAGCATTAGCATTGTTGCTGTGCTGTTTAGATTGCAGGCAGCAATAGCAGTCTAGTGTATGCCTCCCCTCAGTCCACTCCCATTCAGATGGGGTAAGGATACATACATACATACATACATACATACATAGTGGGTTACATAGGTGCAGCAATAGTGGATCCCCAGGCAACATAACTGTATCCACTGTTAAGCTCAGTTTTGCCAAATGGGGTGAAGGCACAATCCATCCCCCTTAAGCCTGTCAGGCCTTTAGAAATTCTGACATAAGGTTTAAAAACAGTGACAGTTTCTTGCTGAGGAATCATCCTTGCTTCCAGCACTTGTTGCAGCCCTGGTCCCAGAACCACTGCATCAAATACAGGAGAAAAGAGAGAAAGAGGTGTTGTGGAGAAGAACGAAAACATCATAATCATTATGCCAGTGTACTCCTCCCCTCGCAGAAGTTACATAGTTTTTCCAGCATGCTTCCACATCCCCTCTTCCCCAGATCAACCAGAAAAAGATGATAGGAAATTTCAGTGGGGACACTCCTTTAGTCTCCCTCATGTTGGGTGTGAGCACAACCTCATGAAGGCGTGTAAACCAGCCTCTTGTGCTTTTATCCTTCCCCATTTTAGACAACTGATGTTTTAATTGCCTGTTCCACTTCTCCTATCCAAAAATCATTATTCTGAGGAGGAGATCTCTTTGCCCATTGTTGAACATTGTTGGCTGCATAGCGTATTCCTTAGTCTGAAGAAATAACAGTTGGCTGACCAAATCCGAGCAATATCTTCTGTTCTATTTTTGTTATTGTTGTTGTTAGTGGCACTCTGAGTATTTGCATCTTCCACCAGGTAAGGAAAACCCACTCCAGAATCAGTGTCTCCTCCTGTCAAGAACCATTTGTAGCCTCTCAGGGCTAACAGCGTCAGTCTCACTCACCAGCTGTGTCCAGGGCCTTTCCATCATGAAATCTGTCCCATAGCCATCTGCAGTCTCTGTCTCACTTGCTGAGTAACAGAACAGCTCTTACTGGCATCGTGTTCCAGAGAGGGTGCGAAAGGAACATGCCTAGATCCGGCCCCTCCTTACACTTCTGCAGGTCCCCCATATCCACTCATTTCATGGACTCAGGTGGCCACCTCAAGGGAGCACACAAGGATATCTGCTTGTTGATTCCAGTCACCTTCCCACCCTGGAAGGAGGCTCTTCCAATGTACATCTACACAGCCCACCTTAAGGCACCTTTCATATTTCCAGAGGGCCAAGCTCCATATGAGCATCCCTTTAAAAGGCCAGGTTTCTACTGCCCTTCTGTGTGACCATGTGTGGCCAGGCCATTGGCCACTGCCCACAAGCCAGTAAAAACCTAGACACAGGGGCTTTTACCACTGTCCAATTACTTCATCAGTGTTAGGAAGGCAGCATGCAATTTAGCTCACTGAGCTGATTCATTTTTATGTTGTTCAACCAGAGTGCCATCCTTTTAATTAGGACGTTGTTGTCCATTCCCCTTGGAACTGCCATCCACACACCAAGCAGCTCTTTGTTGGTCAGTCAAGAGCTGTAGTCAAGAGCTATAGGGCACTATCCAAGTGTCCATAGAATCCAGCAGCTCCTCACACAGTTCCAGAGTCAGTCCTAGGGGAAAAGAGGTTCCCTGCTCTTGAGTGTCTGTTCTTTGAATTCCCTAGGTAGCATGGCCCTGTATAAATCATCTCCATTTTACTATGGAACTCTTCTGGGGACCACTATCCCTAATAGAGTGTTTCCCTGACATCACCAAGACAGCATGCATATTCCAGATTTCAAGATCATATTATGTCCTTCAGTCACAGGGATAGCTTCAGTTAAAGTTCTATTGCAAGGCTGTAAATGCCCCTCAAGTGGAAATTATCAAAGTCCAAAGTCCCTGTAGTTATCATTGAGAGGCTCTCAAAGGCTTTTGCTGTAAGTCCTAGTAACTGTTCCACAAAGAACTAGCAAATGGAGAATTTGTCCCTACGAGCACTTCAGCTTCTATTATATACTGTGCGGGCTTAGGGAGTCTTACTGGTTCCCATTTAGCATGTTTAATATTGCTCAGAGGGCAGATTTTTATGCCTTCTCTTTTACAATATTAGGTAGAGGGGACATCCCCCAGTCAGATAAAATATCCCATTGCTATTAAAAAGGAGATGCAAATTACTTTACTTACAGCCTGTTTAAACATTCCAAATTTCACTATGCTACCAACCCTTACATTTTTTTTTTTTTTTGAGATGGAGTCTTGCTCTGTCACCCAGGCTGGAGTGCAGTGGCATGATCTGGGCTCACTGCAAGCTCCACCTCCCGGGTTCATGCCATTCTCCTGTCTCAGCCTCCCAAGTAGCTGGGACTACAGGCACCCACCACCACACCCGGCTAATTTTTTGTATTTTTAGTAGAGATGGGGTTTCACCATGTTAGCCAGGGTGGTCTCGATCTCCTGACCTCGTGATCCACCCACCTTAGCCTCCCAGAGTGCTGGGATTACAGGCGTGAGCCACCACACCTGGCCAACCCTTACATTTTTATGTTCAAGTCGCATGACCTTCTCTTCTCCACCCCCAGACTATTTTACCTTCTCTTGGGCAAAAGGCTTTGGGTCCTTAGCAGCAGGTTGAGCCAAATGTCCCCGGCCTTTTTGTCAATCTATCTGAATTAACCTGCCTCAACATTGCCCCAAGCTATTGTTGGTCAGCTTTCTCATTGTAATCTTTGCCTTCTGACTTTTAAAATTTCCCCAAACTGGGGTAAATACAGCAAACCTGTTTGGAACCCCTTACTGTTGGGGGACCAGCAGAGGCTCCCTTTGGTCCACCCAACCTTCTATAGTGTTGTATTAAGACCTTTGATTTAACCGTATCAATTTCCATTTTATTCATCCTATTTCTTAATAACCATCTAAAGATTTCCACCCTGGAACAAATCTCATGACTCTCCCCTTTCCTTTTTTTCTTTGTTCATCTCATTTCTTAATAACCATTTTAAAATTTCCACCTGCCTGAGATGAACTCTTTGACTTTCCCCTCTGCCTTTCTCCATTCTCTTGTTAATTAACCTACTGTTTTTATTAGCATCTGTAAGACTCATGTGGGGAAGGAAGACAGCAAATTTGACAAGGCTTCTCTGACCACAGCTCAATTTTGCAGCAGTATCCTTACATGTGGTGTCCATGCAAAAGGGGCACCCTTGACCACAACATTTACCATGACCTGGGTAACGGGCATAAACAGCAGGTGAATATCCTGATCACCATAAAGCCACATGGCTTTATGTGGTCCAGGAACTGCTTCTATGGCATTGTATTAGATCATTCTTCCACTTCTACAAAGGAATACCTGAGACTGTGTAGCTCATAAGAAAAGAGGTTTAATTGGCTTACACTTCAGCAGGCTGCACAGGAAGCATAGTGGCATCTGCTTCTGGGGAGGCCTCAGGAAGCTTCCAATCATGACACAAGGCAAAGGGTGAGCAGGCACTTCACATGATGAAAGCAGGAGCAAGAGAGAAAGGGTGGGGAGTGGTGCCACACAATGGTAAATGACGAGATCTTATGTGAACTCAGGGCCTGCCTCAACATTGCCCCAAGCAATTATATTCTCCCTCTCCCTCTACCTTTCCCTTTCCCTTTTTGAGATGGAGTCTAACTCTGTTGTCCAGGCTGGAGTGCAGTGGTGTAATCTCAGCTCACTGCAACCTCTGCCTCCTGGGTTCAAGTGATTCTCCTGCCTCAGCCTCCCAAGTAGCTGGGAATACAGGCACGCACCACTATGTCCAACTAATTTTTGTATTTTTAGTAGAGACAGGGTTTCACCATGTTGGCCAGGATGGTCTCGATCTCCTCACCTTGTGATCTGCCCACCTCAAAAAGTGCTGGGATTACAGGTGTGAGCCACCACACCTGGCTGAGTTTAGATTTTTATTATCAGAATTGGGTCAGAACCATGAAAAGCATGTACAGCAAGGGTAATCTGAAGCAAAAGACTATGATAGACAAATATATTGAACTCTATATTTAATTTGTACTTAACATTGTACACTTAACATTTCTTCCTCACTGCTGTGAATTATTTGTGTGTGTGTCATTCTATGCTACAAGTATCCAACTAGTGTTTAAACTACATGACAAGAACTGTTATTTCTCTGCTATTATGTTTATTGCATTGCCTTTTTGCCCAGAGTAAGCATGCAATAAATATGTTTAATTGAATAATTTGAGTGAGGCCTTTCTTAATTTTTTTAAATACATAATCCAGTAGAATTATAAAGCTCGGCCAGACGGACACCTATTAGGCTTCTATGATGGTCAAACAATATAATGCATATATATGCTGCTGCCTATTATTCATCTCAAACGTGTAAATTCAAGTTACTTCAAACTTAAGATTGTGGAAATTTCAAACACCAGCCATAAATCTGAAGCTCCATTCCTTGACAACTCTTTGGCCTTCAGGACCTGTTGAGACTCTCAACAATATGCTATGGGTCTGAGATTTGATAGGGCTTCTCCATACTAGTTTGAAAACCTGAGTCACAGGCCGGGGGTGGTGGTTCAAGCCTGTAATCCCAGCACTTTGGGAGGCTGAGATGGGCAGATCACGAGGTCAGGAGATCAAGACCATCCTGGCTAACATGTTGAAACCCAATCTCTACTAAAAATACAAAAAAATTAGCTGGGCGTGGTGGCGGCCACCTGTAGTCACAGCTACTCAGGAGGCTGAGGCAGGAGAATGGCGTGAACCTGGGAGGCGGAGCTTGCAGTGAGCCGAGATCGAGCCACTGCATTCCAGCCTGGGCAACAGAGCAAGACTCAAAAAAAAAAAAGAACCTGAGTCACCTCGTGCTACAGCTAGCCCATTGCAAGCCATTTCGGTCTGTTTCTTCCCTTCATTCATTCTTTTGTTCTCCTTTGTGCATATCTGGGCTTCCCACCTGGAATTCACGATTCTCTGGGCCCAAAGATCATGAACTGTCATCACTGTATTCCTCTGTTTCAGTTATCTATCACTGTGTAACAATTTTATCCCCAAATTTAGTGGCTTCAGACAAAAATCATTTGTCTCTGTAAGTCAGGAATTTGGGAAGGGCTTGGTGGAGCAGCTCTGGCTTACAGTCTAGGATGTGGCTGTAGTCAGATGGTGGCTGGAGCTGTGACAATGGGAATGAGGACTGGAGTAGCTGGGGTCTGGCTTGGTATCTATCAACAATCTTCATGTGGTCTCAGGGCTGCTCTTAAATAGTCTCTCCACATGGGTTAGTTTGGACTTCGGTTCAGCATCATAGCCTTAGGGCATTAAAACTGCATATATGGCAGCTCAGAGTTTCAAGAGACAATTCCAGTGAGCAAGGTAGAAGCTGTATGGCCTGTGATGACAGCCTCAAAAATGTTACTGTATTACTTTCACCATACTCTGTTGGTCACAAAAGCCTACCCAATTTCAAAAAGGAGGAAATATAGATCATACCTCCCAATGGTAGTGTTAAAGGTACATTTTAAGGGCATGTGGGATGGGAGTCAATTTGGAAAATATCACCTGCCTCACCATCAGAATTTTTGACATGATGCTTTGCAAAAGGCAGGTGCTCAGTAAATGTCTGTCAAATGAATATAATAAAAGCAATTTGCCTAAAAATGTTGTATAAGTAGAAGACCAACCCAACAAATTTTAAAAGTAGTTAAAATGTAATAGTAGTTTTAAAAGACTTTGCTATAGTCTCTGGTCTATCCCCTACTCTATAAAACAGGCACTCATGCAATTTTAAAAACATTAGGAGAAATATGTCACTAATTGTGATCTGCCCTATTAACAACTGTCTCTCTAGGCTGGCTCTCAATAGTGTCATTTGCATTATTCGTGTAGGAGTCTGTGTCCTTTTTTGCTTGATCTATTTGTTGTAGATGTTGAGAATAAGCTTATCTCTATCCTTAAGGCTGCCCCACATCTCCAAACATGTTCCAAGGTCTCACAGACCATGCTAATAGACAGCTCACATGTGTTAATTGTAGCTTTCATCAGCTCTGGAAATAAGGAGAATCAAAGACTTCTACAGAGATAGAAAAGTGACTTGTCACCCCAGGGCAGTTCCATTTTGGGATAGAGATAGACAGCAGTGGTGTTTATTCAACCAGTTGGAAGAAAACACTCAAATATATATCGTTAAGAAAAACAGAATAGAATCACTGTTTTGTTTTGTTTTGTTTTGTTTTCCAACAGAAGAGTCTTGGAGATTCTCAGCAAACAATCTCAGTTAAGGAAGAGGAAATGAAGTTATTTGTGTGACTGAATTTGCATAGCAGGTTAGTGCTATTCTGTTTAATGTTGTCTGCAAGTTCTTCTAATGGGTAAAACAACTTAAGGCAAAAAAAAAAATACTTGAAAAATATCAAGTAAAGGCTAAGTATGGTGGTTCATGCATGTAATCCCAGTGCTTTGGGAGGTCAAGGTGGGAGGACCACTTGAGACCAGGAGGTCGATGCTGTAGTAAGCTATGATCATGCCACTGCACTCCAGCCTGGGCAACAGAGTGAGATCCTATCTCAAAAAAAAAACAAAAAAAAAAACCAAGAAAGAAAATTGAAAACGGTGTCAAATTTTCTTCAACTAGATTTCTTTCAGCTAGATCATGATGGTATTCTAAGCCCCCATCTCAAAAGGGCTCTATAGAAGTAAGCATTATAAAAGAAAAGAGTTCTATGAACTATGCTGAGTTAAAAAATATTAACAAGTGTTTTTACTGTGAAACTGCTCAGTGCCTTTAATAAGCTAACATTTACTGTGACTATTTAAAGAAGGATGGTCAATGAAGTATTTCTCAGTTACACCCTTTTGTTCAAAAGCATTTCTCAGGTCTGATATATTACAGAAATTGTTCTGAGAAATACTGAAATCTCACCCCCAGAAAGCTATTACATATGAAGATCTCAGTTTTAGGGGAGTGCCACAGCCATAATACAGTCCAAGAGCTATGTGAGGAAGTCACAGGGCCCAAAAAGGTTGCTCAAGCAGCCCTTAGTCCACATCCCTTTCAGATGATATTTTACTCTTTTTTCTTTTACATATAACAAATGGGATAGTCTATTCAATATGTTAAAGGAGACAGTGTATCTTGAATTAGATGAAAGTTTTTTTTAAAAAATATATGTATTCTAGAGTTTAGTGTTGTAGTCATTGGATAATTGTTTAGAAGCCATTTAGAGAAATTCTGGTCATGGAGTTAAAATTCCTCCTGCGTTTTCTGAGTTGTAGGGTATATTAACTGTATTCAAAATCCATGAGGACTAAACTCTGATTTTTTTTTTATCTCACCCAAATTCCTATCTAAGGGATCTGGGGAGTCATGCCCTAAAAATAATACATTCTCATCAGATGGGTTTTATTTAAGCCTACATATCGTGATTTGCTTTCCAACCTGACTCTGGCATAACATTATGAGACAAAGAAGAAAATCAACATATTTTACCCCAAAATAGTTTCTTTGTCATATTTTGAAATGGCCCTGCAAAGCTATTCTTTGTGGGGGAAAATGTTCATCTGTAAAGAATCTCTATTAACATAGCTAGATCTTTTTCTTTCAGACCCTCCCAATCCTAAAGAGATTACCTAAAATCTGAATAGGAAACATTTGTTATCCTATTGTCTCTAAGGGCAGCCACTATAAGACTTCAAAAGAACTTGGGTCTCCACAATCTTTATCTTAACCTGAATATTTCCCTTCTGTCATCCCAGGTCTTTAGACAAACTCAACCAACTGTCAACCAGAAAATGTTTAAATTCACCTATAGCCTGGAAGCCCCCTGGCTTTGAGTTGTTCCACTTTTCTGGACCAAACCAATGTATTTCTTAAGTGTATTTGACTGATGTCTCATGCCTGTCTAAAACGTATAAAACAAAGCTGAGCCCTGACCACCTTGGGCACAGGACCTCCTAAGGGCTGTGTCACAGACCATGGTCATTTATATTTGGCTCAGAATAAATCTCCAATATTTTAGAGTTCAACTCTTTGTCGACATCCAAAATGGCCAAACTTTTAGCAATAAAAGATTTAACATTCAAAAGTGACCACGAAGTTCTGCATGTAGAAACTTACCACTTTGCTGTAACACAAATTTGAACTTCAAAGGCTGTGAGACTATGGGCATGGACAGATCACTTAACTAGAGGATGAGCCTAGTCCAACATCAGGTACCTGTAACTCAACAGACTTTTTAGTATTATTAATTTTACATATGGATGTTAGGCATTTTACAAGGATAGATAAATCAGCTATTATGATTGCATTCAGCAGTAAGTAGCAGAAAACCTTTATAACCGTGGATTAGTTAAGTAAATGATTATTTTTGTTCACATAACAAGAAGTTTGGAGATAACAGCTCAGTGCCAGTGTAGTAGCTTAAGGATTCTGCCGGGGAATCTGATTTCTTCTCTTGTCTGTCTCCAATACCCTTGAGAAGTAGATTTTCTGTATAGTCACATGATAGCTACTGCACCCTCAGATTGTAATTGCATTCCAAGCAGGTAAAAGGAAAAAGAGCAAGGAGTGAAGAGCAAAGGCATACGCTGTTGAAGTTTACTTCTCTTTAAATCAGGAAATCAGTATTTTTCTTAAAAGCCCTATCATAGATTTCATCTTTCATCTCATTGGTGAGTATTTTATCACATAACCACTGCTGTCTATAAAGTACCTTAGAAAATCATTTTTTAAAAAAAACCTGGGTACATTGCTGCCACCAAAAATATTGGTATGCAGTAGAGTTTCATTGTAGTCTGATGGAAGATTGTGACTGTTCAGACCTTTCTTCAATATTCACAGCAACTCTCATGTGTTCATTATATCCATGAGACACTTGACAGTTTGCAAAACATCTCCATCCACATCCTCTCACCTGATCCTAATTAGATATTCTCACTTGAGTCTACGTTTTTTGTTGTGTCATCGATCAGAACCCTTCCAATGATGTGTGTTTCTGTACTTACAAAGATGCGGTTTTCATTGTGTTTATCTGATAATTCTGAAGTAGATTTTTAGGACATCTTTCTAGTGCTTCCATGAGTTCAAATAATCAGCTCGTAATCATTTACAAGGTGCCCCACTAGTTGGTGCTATGCTAGGGACCATATTGAGATTTTAAAAAGAAAAGGAATAAAAGATAGCATTTCTGACCCACCCCACCCCCGGCCCCCATTCTTCTATTGTCACCTCACCACTCATGGATGTAAGGACTAAGCTCTGATTATTTTATCTTGACCAAATTCCTATCTAAAGGGTCTGAGGTGTCATGTCCTACAAACCATAAATTCTCATCAGATGGGTTTTACTTAACTTTATATATTGTGACTTACTTTCCAATCTGACCCTGACATAACATTATGTGACAAGAAAGTAAAAATATTTTACCCCCAAAACATGTTTCTTTGCCATATTTTGAAAGGACCCTGCAAAGTTGTTCTTGGTGGGGAAAAAATTACATCTGTAACTAATCTTGGGCGTTCTGATGGCAAGATGGCCGAATAGGAACAGCTTTGGTCTGCAGCTACCAGAGAGATTGATGCAGAAGGTGGGTGATTTCTGCATTTCCAACTGAGATACCTGGTTTATCTCACTGGAACTGGTTGGACAGCGGGTGCAGCCCACAGAGGGTGAGCTGAAGCAGGGTCGGGGGTTGCCTCACCTGGGAAGCACAGGGGGTCGAGGGATTTCCCCTCCCCCAGCCAAGGGACGCCATGAGAGACTGTACCGGGAGGAACGGCGCACTCTGGCCCAGATACTGCGCTTTTCCCAGTCTTTGCAGCCAGCAGACCAGGAGATTCCCTCTGGTGCCTAGGCCACCAGGGCCCTGGGTTTCAAGCACAAAACTGGGTAGCCATTTGGGCAGACACAGAACTAGCTGCAGGAGTTTGTATTTTTTTTTTTTTCATACCCCAGTGGCACCTGGAATGCCAGTGAGACAGAATCCTTCACTCCCTGGAAAGGGGACTAAAGCCAGGGAGCCAAGTGGTTTGGCTCAGCGGATCCCATTCCCACAGAGCCCAGCAAGCTAAGATCCACTGGCTTGAAATTCTCGCTGCTAGCATAGCAGTCTGAGGTCAACCTGAGATGCTCAAGCTTGGTGGAGGGAGGGTTGTCCACCATTGCTGAGGTATGAGTAGGTGGTTTTATCCTCACAGTGTAAACAAAGCCACCAGGAAGTTCAAACTGGGAGGAGTCTACCGCAGCTCAGCAAGGCCACTGCAGCCAGACTGTCTCTCTAGATTCCTCCTCTCTGGGCAGGGCATCTCTGAAAAAAAGGTAGCAGCCCCATTCAGGGACTTACAGATAAAAACCCCCATCTCCCTGGGACAGAGCACCTGGGGGAAAGGGCAGCTGTGGGCATAGCTTCAGCAGACTTAAATGACCCTGCCTGACAGCTCCAAAGAGAGCAACAGATCTCCCAGCACAGCATTTGAGCTCTGATAAGGGAGAGACTGCCTCCTCAAGTAGGTCCCTGACCCCCATATATCTTCACTGGGAGAAACCTCCCAGTAGAGGCTGACAGACACCTCATACAGGAGAGCTCTGGCTGGCATCTGGCAGGTGCCCCTCTGGGACAAAGCTTCCCAAGGAAGGAACAGGCAGCAGTCTTTGCTGTTCTGCAGCCTCTGCTTGTGGTACCCAGGAAAACAGGGTCTGGAGTGGACCTCCAGCAAACTCCAGCAGACCTGCAGCAGAGGGGCTTAACTGTTATAAGGAAAACTAATAAACAGAAAGGAATAGTATCAACATCAACAAAAAGGACATCTGCTCAGAGACCCCAACCAAAGGGGTCACCAACATCAAAGATCAAAGGTAGATAAATCCACGAAGATGGGGAGAAACCATAGCAAAAAGGCTGAAAATTCCAAAAACCAGAACACCTCTTCCCTTCTGAAGGATCACAACTCCTCGCCAGCAAGAGAACAAAACTGGACGGAGAATGAGTTTGAGAAATTAACAGAAGTAGGCTTCAGAAGGTGGGTAATAACAAACTCCTCCAAGCTAAAGGAGCATGTTCTAACCCAATGCAAGGAAGCAAAGAACCTTGAAAAAGGGTTAGATGAATTGCTAACTAGAATAACCAGTTTAGAGAACAACATAAATGACCTGATGGAGCTGAAAACCACAGCATGAGAACTTTGTGAAGCATAACACAAGCATCAATAGCCAAATCGATCAAGTGAAAAAACGGATATCAGAGATTGAAGATCGACTCAGTGAAATAAAGCGAGAAGAAAAGATTAGAGAAAAAAGAGTGAAAAAAAATGATCAAAGCCTCCAAGAAATATGGGACTATGTGAAAAGACCAAATCTACGTTTGATTAGTGTACCTGAAAGTGATGGGAAGAATGGAACCAACTTGGAAAACACTCTTCAGGATAACATCCAGGAGAACGTCCCCAACCTAGTAAGACAGGCCAACATTCAAATTCAGGAAATACAGAAAACACCACAAAGATACTCCTTGAGAATAGCAACCCCAAGACACGCAATCATCAGATTCACCAAGGTTGAAATGAAGGAAAAAATGTTAAGGGGAGCCAGAGAGAAAGGTCAGGTTACCCACAAAGAGAAGCCCATCAGACTAACAATGGACCTCTCAGCAGAAACCCTACAAGCCAGAAGAGAGTGGGGGCCAATATTCAACATTCTTAAAGAAAAGTATTTTCAACCCAAAATTTCATATCCAGCCAAACTAAGCTTCATAAGCAAAGGAGAAATAAAATCATTTGTAGATAAGCAAATGCTGAGAGATTATGTCACCACTAGGCCTGACTTACAAGAGCTCCTGAAGGAAGCACTAAACATGGAAAGGAACAACCGGTACCAGCCACTGCAAAAACAAACCAAATTGAAAAGACCATTGACACTATGAAGAAACTGCATCAACTAACGGGCAAAATAACCAGCTAGCATCATAATGACAGGATCAAATTCACACATAACAATATTAACCTTAAATGTGAATGGGCTAAATGGCCCCAATTAAAAGACACAGACTAGAAAATTGGACAGAGTCAAGACCCATCAGTGCGCCATATTCAGGAGACCCATCTCATGTGCAAAGACACACATAGGCTCAAAATAAAGGGATGGAGGAATATTTACCAAGCAAATGGAAAACAATAAAAAAGCAGAGGTTGCAATCCTAGTCTCTGATAAAACAGACTTTAAATGAACAAAGATCAAAAGAGGCAAAGAAGGGCATTACATAATGGTAAAGGGATCAATGCAACAAGAAGAGCTAACTATCCTAAATATATATGTACCCAATACAGGAGCACCCAGATTCATAAAGCAAGTTCTTAGAGGCCTAAAAAGAGAGTAAGACCACCACATAATAATAGTGGGAGACTTTAACACCCCACTATAAATATTAAACAGATCAATGAGTCAGGAAATTAACAAGGATATCCAGGACTTGACTTCAGCTCTGGACCAAGTGAACTTAAGGTGGAGACATCTACAGAACTCTCCACCCCAAATCAACAGAACATACATTCTTCTCAGCACCACATCAAACTTATTCTAAAATTGACCACATAATTGGAAGTAAAACACTCCTCAGCAAAAGCAAGAGAACGGAAATCATAACAGTCTCTCAGACCACACTGCAATCAAATTAGAACTCAGAATTAAGAAACTCACTCAAAACTGCACAACTGCATGGAAACTGAACAACCTGCTCCTGAAAGACTACTGGGTAAATAATGAAATTAAGGCAGAAATAAAGATGTTCTTTGAAACCAATGAGAACAAAGACACAATACACCAGAATTTCTGGGACACATTTAAAGCAGCTTGTAGAGGGAAATTTGTAGCACTAAATGCCCACAACAGAAAGCAGGACAGATCTAAAATCAACACCCTAACATCACAATTAAAAGAACTAGAGAAACAAGAGCAAACAAATTCAAAAGCTAGCAGAAGACAAGAAATAACTAAGATCAGAGCATAGCTGAAGGAGATAGAGACATGAAAAACCCTTCAAAAATCAATGAATCCAGGAGCTGGTTTTTTGAAAATATCAACAAAATAGATAGACTGCTAGCCATACTAATAAAGAAGAAAAGAGAGAAGAATCAAATAGATGCAATAAAAAATGACAAAGGGGACATCACCACTGATCCTACAGAAATGCAAACTATCATCAGAGAATACTATAACCACCTCTATGCAAATAAACGAGAAAATCCACAAGAATTGGATAAATTCCTGGACACATACACCCTCCCAAGACTAAACCAGGAAGAAGTCAAATCCCTGAATAGATCAATAACAATTGCTGAAATTGAGACAGCAATTAATAGCCTACCAATCAAAAAAAGTCCAGGACCAGATGGATTCACAGCCGAATTCTACCAGAGGTACAAAGAGGAGCTGGGACCATTCCTTCTGAAACTAAGAGGGAATCCTCCCTAACTCATTTTATGAGGCCAATATTATCCTGATACCAAAACCTGGCAGAGAAACAACAAAAAAAGAAAATTTCAGGCCAATATCCCTGTTGAACATCGATGCAAAAATCCTCAGTAAAATACTGGCAAACCGAATCCAGCAGCACATCAAAAAGCTTATCCACTGCAATCAAGTTGGCTTCATCCCTGGGATGCAAGGCTGGTTCAACATAAGCAAATCAACAAACATAATCCATCACATAAACAGAACCAATGACAAAAACCACATGATTATCTCAATAGATGCACAAAAGACCTTTGACAAAATTCAACAGCACTTCATGCTAAAAACTTTCAATAAACTAGATATTGATGGAACGTATCTCAAAATAATAAGAGCTATTTATGACAAACCCACAGCCAATATCATACTGAATGGGCAAAAACTGGAAGCATTCCCTTTGAAAACTGGCACAAGACAAGGATGACCTCTCTCACCACTCCTATTCAACATAGTATGGAAGTTCTGGCCAGGGCAATCAAGCTAGAGAAAGAAAGAAAGGGTACTCAATTAAGAAAAGAGGAAGTCAAATTGTCTCTTTGCAGATGACATGATTGTGTATTTAGAAAACCCTATAGTCTCAGCCCCAAATCTCCTTAAGATGATAAGCAATTTCAGAAAAGTCTCAGGATATAAAATCAATGTGCAAAAATCACAAGCATTCCTATATACCAATAACAGACAAACAGCCAAAACAAACAGAATAAAATACCTAGGAGTACAACTTACAAGGGATGTGAAGGACCTCTTCAAGGAGAACTACAAACCACTGCTCAAGGAAATAAGATAGGACACAAACAAATGGAAAAGCATTCCATGGTCATGGATAGGAAGAATCAATATTGTGAAAATGTCCATGCTGCCCAAAGTAATTTATAGATTCAATGCTATCCCCATCAAGCTACCATTGACTTTCTTCACAGAATTGGAAAAAACTACTTTAAGTTTCATATGGAACCAAAAAAGAGCCCACGTAGCCAAGACAATCCTAAGCAAAAAGAACATAGCTGGAGGCATCACGCTACCTGATTTCAAACTATACTACAAGGCTACAGTAACAAAAACAGCATGGTACTGGCACCAAAACAGATATATAGACCAATGGAACAGAACAGAGGCCTCAGAAATCACATCACACATCTACAACCATCTGATCTTTGACAAACCTGACAAAAACAAGCAATGGGGAAAGGATTCCCTATCTAATAAATGGTGTTGGGAAAACTGGCTAGCCATATGCAGAAAGCTGAAACTGGACCTCTTCCTTACACCTTATACAAAAATTAACTCAAGATGGATTAAAGACTTAAACATAAGACCTACAACCATAAAAACCCTAGAAGAAAACCTGGGCAGTACTATTCAAGACATAGGCATGGGCAAAGACTTCATGACTAAAACACAAAAGCAATGGCAACAAAAGCCAAAATAGACAAATGGGATCTGATTAAACTAAAGAGCTTCTGCACAGCAAAAGAAACTATCATCAGAGTGAACAGGCAACCTACAGAATGGGAGAAAATTTTTGCAATCTATCCATCTGACAAACGGCTAATATCCAGAATCTACAAAGAACTTAAACAAATTTACAAGAAAAAACCCCATCAAAAAGTGGGTGAAGGATATGAACAGACACATCTCAAAAGAAGACATTTATGTAGCCAAGAAACACAGGGAAAAAAGCTCATCATCTCTGGTCATTAGAGAAATGCAACTCAAAACCACAATGGGATGCCATCTCATGCCAGTTAGAATGGTGATTATTAAAAAGTCAGGAAACAACAGATGCTGGAGAGGATGTGGAGAAATAGGAACACTTTTACACTGTTGGTGGGAGTGTAAATTAGTTCAACCATTGTGGAAGACAGTGTGGCGATTCCTCAAGGATCTAGAACCAGAGAAATACCTACCATTTGACCCAGCAATCCCATTACTGCGTATATACACAAATGATTATAAATCATTCTACTATAAAGGCACATGCACACATATGTTTATTTTGGAAGCACTGTTCACAATAGCAAAGACTTAGAATCAACTCAAATGCTCATCAATGATAGAGTGCATAAAGGAAATGTGGCACATATATACCAAGGAATATTATACAGCCATAAAAAGGGATGAGTTCATGTCCTTTGCAGGGACATGGATGAAACTGGAAACCATCATTATCAGCAAACTAACACAAGAACAGAAAACCAAACACCACTTGTTCTCACTCATAAGTGGGAGTTGAACAATGAGAACACATGGACACAGGGGTTGGGGGCATCATACAATGAGGCCTGTCAGGGGGTCGGGGGCTGGGGGAGGGATATCATTAGGAGAAATACCTAATGTACATGATGGGTTGATGGGTGCAGCAAACCACCATGGCACGTGTACACCTATGTAACAAACCTGCACATTCTGCACATGTACCCCAGAACTTAAAGTATAATAAAAAATTAAAAGGGATGGAGGGAGCAAGTCTGTCCCTTTTTCCCTCCGCCATATGAAGATGCAGCAAGAAGGCACCATCTTGGAATCAGACAGCCAACCTTTACCAGGCACTAAATCTGCTGGCATCTGGATCTTGGACTTCCCAGCCTTCAGAATTGTGAGGAATAAATTTCTACTATTTATAAAGTATTCAGTCCACAGGATATTGTTATAGCAGCCTGAATGGACTAAGACAGATGTGTAGTACCTAATGTGTAAATAATAAAATATACATGAAAAAAAAAAGAATCTCTGTTAACATAGCTAGATCTTTTTCTTCCAGGCTCTCCCAATCCTAAAGAGATTAAGAGTCTAGTACATTTTAAAGGTCTGAATAGGAAACACTTGTCATCTATAAGACTATTAGACTTCAAAAGAACCTTAGTCTCCACAATCTTTTATCTTAACTTGAACATTTCCTTTCTATCAATCCCAGGTCTTTAGACAGACTCATCCAATTGTAAACCTGAAATTGTTTAAATTTACCTATTGCCTGGAAGCCCCACCACCACTGCGCCACCACCATACTTTGAGTTGTCCCACCTTTCTGGATCAAACCAATTCATTTCTTAAATATATTTGATGTCTCATGCCTCCCTAAAATGTATAAAACCAAGTTGCACCACAACTGCCTTGGGCACATGTTCTCAGGACCTCCTGAGAGGTTTGTGTCATGGGGCCATGGTCACTCATATTTGGCTCAGAATAAGTCTCTTCAAATATTTTACAGAATTTGACTCTTTTTTTTTTTTTTGTCTCCATTCTGTGGTTATTCTTTTTTTTTTCTTTCTTTCTTTTTTTTTAATTATATTTTAAGTTTTAGGGTACATGTGCACATTGTGCAGGTTAGTTACATATGTATACATGTGCCATGCTGGTGCGCTGCACCCACTAACTCGTCATCTAGCATTAGGTATATCTCCCAATGCTATCTCTCCCCCCTCCCCCCTCCCCACCACAGTCCCCAGAGTATGATATTCCCCTTCCTGTGTCCATGTGATCTCATTGTTCAATTCCCACCTATGAGTGAGAATATGCGGTGTTTGGTTTTTTGTTCTTGCGATAGTTTACTGAGAATGATGGTTTCCAATTTCATCCATGTCCCTACAAAGGATATGAACTCATCATTTTTTATGGCTGCATAGTATTCCATGGTGTATATGTGCCACATTTTCTTAATCCAGTCTATCATTGTTGGACATTTGGGTTGGTTCCAAGTCTTTGCTATTGTGAATAATGCCGCAATAAACATACGTGTGCATGTGTCTTTATAGCAGCATGATTTATAGTCATTTGGGTATATACCCAGTAATGGGATGGCTGGGTCAGAATTTGACTCTTTTTGTCAAAGGTGTTTTTTTTTGCTTTTACTGGCTTGCTGCTTTTTCCATTCCTTTTACATCAAAGGGAGATAAGAGCATGGGGAATCATGGAAGTAATGTGAATTCTAGATATAACTCACCACTGCATTACTGTGGGCATGAACTTGGGAAAATCACACAGAAAATTCCTAGGCCTGTGTACTAATTATCTATCATTGTCTAACACAAATACCCCAAAATTTAGTGGCTTAAAACAACAAACATTTATTATCTCACAGTTTCTGTGGGTCAAGAATCAGAGTGAAACTTAGCTGGGTGTCTCTGGCTCAAGGTCTTTCTGTAGGTTACAGTCAGGTTATTAGCCAGGGATGTGGTCTCATCTGAAGGCTTGACTGAGGGAAGATCTGCTTCTGAACTCCCTAATCTTGTTGATGCAAAATTCAGTTCCTTGTGATATGTTGGTCTGAGGGTCTCAGTTCTTTGTTGGCTCCCCTCACTCAGTTCCCTGCCTGGTGGCCCTCTCCATGGAGCCACTCACAATATGGGAACTTGCTTCCCCCAGAACAAAGGCTCTGCAAGAAACAGTGAGTCAGAGTGACCAAAATAATCAAAATCTATCTGTAATTTAATCTTGGACGTAGTATCCATCATATTTGTCATGTTTCATTTGTTTTAAGGCAGTCACTAGATCTAGCTTACACTCAAGGGGAAGAAATTTTACAAAAGTATGAATACCAGGAGGCAAGGATGATGGGGGTTGTGGCGCATGTTAGAAGCTGGTCCCTTTGGTTTCAATCCCCTTTATATAAGAATCCTACTGGCTTTGAAGCCCATAATTTTATGGTTCTAAGAACATACTTCAAGTGAGCCCTGGACTGTGCTGTGAGTGTCATGAAGTCAGGGGATTTTTGTTTGTTTGTTGTTTGTTTTTTACCCCTACATCCTCAGCACCACCACAGGGCCTGGCCTATAGTGAGTGTTTATGTATTTCATTCATTCAACTTTTATTGCTCATGCGCCATGCCTTATACTAGATGCTAGAGATGTAGTTGTGACCAAGATAGATGTAAGTTCTCAATATCATGGAACTTACATTCGAGGAGGGGAAGACAGACAATAAACAAGTAACCCAGTAAATGAACAAGATACCATTATACAGAAAGAGATAATGTGTCAAACTTGAAACAATTACAAATTATATTATAAACATCATTTAAATGATGTCACTCTATGAGGAGCTGTATATACATCAGTAAGAAAAAAATTGATCATCCCAGAAAATCTGTTTGCAATAAAACTCTAAGAGAAAAAAATATGGGTTAAATATCACTAGTTATCTAAGATCTGAAGATTAAAACACAACTTATTAATTATTCTCTTTAAATTGCTGTTGTTGTTTTTGGCAATAAGAGTCAATGTTTTCCAGGGAAACTGGGCTTTCTCACAGACTCTTGGAGGAAGTGCATGTTGGTTTTACTTTTGTGGAGGGCTCTATGACAAGATATGTCCAAACCCTAAAATGAATGCATTTTGAGTTTTTTTTTTTTAATCAGTGAAATTAAAAGCTAAGAGTATAGGCTGTGGGATCAGCCTAGTGGGGGAGATGAGGGTGCAGGGCGGGTCAGCCAGGGCTTCCTAGCAGGGAATGATTTCTGAGCTGAGTAGAAGTTAACATGGCCATGTGGGGTCTAGGATGGGAAGTGCTTACAGACAAAGGTGAAAAAGTAGTTTCATTCAGGACACAGAATCAGGTGTTCCAAGGTGCAGAGTGTAAGAAATGTGAGAAAGTATGAGATTCAGCCAGAGGGAGGAGTCCAGATGATTCCCATATTTCTCTCTTGGGCAGCTGGTGGATGACAAAGTCATCACCAAGAGAGTAAAACAGGAAAAATTCCTGCATTGCATAGGAAAATCAGGGGTTTCCAAGCCCTATTGATGATGGCCCACCTAGGTGAAGTAAAATAGCTGGAGACCCATCTCTCCGACCTATTCCTATACAGTTTATTTCTTCAATCAGAGCCTCAGAGATTTGCAAAGTCCTGATAACTTTCATTTTTAAAAGTATATTTAAAAATGAGTTAATGCCAAAATGGGGCTATGAAAATGTTGGTGGTACTTTTTAGATGTTACCATTTAACAAATTAAAACTGGCCAGGTGCGGTGGCTCACACCTCTAATCCCAGCACTTTGGGAGGCTGAGGTGGGCAGATCACCTGAGGTTGTGAGTTCAAGACCAGCCTGACCAACATGGAGAAACCCTGTCTCTACTAAAAATACAAAAGTAGCCGGGCTTGGTGGCTCATGCCTGTAATCCCAGCTACTTGGGAGGCTGAGGCAGGAGAATTGCTTGAACCCAGGAGGCGGAGGTTGCGGTGAGCTGAGATAGTGCCATTGCACTCCAGCCTGGACAACAAGAATGAAACTCCGTCTCAAAAAAAAAAAAAAATTAAAACTTTCAGAGTGCACGCATGTGTGCACAAACATTGCAGTGGCTGTGTATAACCTCATTTGAAGGTAACACCAAAGTCTAAACCTGAGGTCATTCATGACTGTGAGGCCCCAGTAAATGGCTTCTCTGCCTGTCTCCTCCATCAGGATCCAGGTTCTGTTCTCAAGGACAAGGGTGCCTTCATTTCCATTTCACAGAATAGTGTTTCTCTGATATAATTAAGTCCAGAGCAGCAGTTCCTTTTTGGTCTTCCTCCCCCTCCCACACATATTCAGAGATATGCAATTATCATCAGGTAAAAAAATATATCTGATGTCTTTTAAGGGAGTGATATTTAAAGTACATGCCTAGTAGCCAAAGTCTGTTATTTTACTGTATCTTTTCCCTGTGACAGCATCTTTTAGGAGAACACAAATTGCATTCCTTGAAGACTTTTGGAGATGACCTTGAAAAAAACATTTCTGTTCATTAGTTTATTTATTTTTAATTGGTTTTAATCTAACTACACCTGTAGTTATCTTTGTGGAAAGTTTTAGAATTAAACATTTAATTTATCTTAATAGTGCTGTGGTTTGAATGTGTCCCTGAAATTAATACGTGAAATGTAATCACCAGTGTGACAGTATTAAGAGGTGAGGCCTTTAAGAGGTAATTAAGTCATGAGGGTAGAGGCCTCATGAATAGGATTAGGGTCCTATGAAAAGGGCTTGAGGGAATGGGTTTGCTCTCTTGCCCTTCCGCCACATGAAAACACAGCATTCCTCCCTCCATAGGATGCAGCGACAAGGTGCTATCTTGGAAGCAGAGAGCAACTCTTGCTGGTGCTTTGATCTTGGACTTCCCAGCCTCCAGAACTGTGGGAAATGTCTATTATTTATAAATTATCCAGTCTGTAGCATTTCATTAAAGGAGAACAAAAGAATTAAGACAAATAGTAATAGAAGCTCGCAGATTTTCTATTTATTTTTGTGTTGTTTCAGTTTTGGTAAGTTGTATGTTTATACAAATATGTCCATTTCATCTAAATGTTCAACTTTTTTGCATAATATTTTTTATAATATCCTTATTACCTTTTAATCAACTGCCAGTTTTATAGCAATATTTGATTTTTCCTTCTTGGTGTCAATACTTGTACTATTGCTCATTTTCCTTACCAAAGAAGAAACTTCTTGCCTTACTGTCATTTTTAATATGCATTTATTTTCAGTTTATTTAATTTGCCCTTATCCTACTTTCCTCAAATTTATATTGCTATTCTTTTTTGTAATTACTTAAGATGGATGGTTAGCTCACTTCTTGTGGGGTTTTCTTAAAAAAAAGTGCATTTTAGGCTATGTAGTTTTCATGAATTACTGCTTTGACTGCATTCCACGAATTTTAGTATGTAGCCAGGCATGATGGCATGCACCTGTAATCTCAGCTACTCCCCCTGAGTAAGGAGGCTGAAGTGGGAGGATTGCTTGAGCCCAGGAATTTGAGGCTGCAGTAAGTTATGATCATGCTACTGCACTCCAGCTTGGGTGACACAGCATGACTCCATCTCCAAAATAAACAAACAAATAAATAAATTTACTATGTAATTTTGTTATTTGGTTGAAAATACTTTCTAATTTTTATTATAACTTATTTAACTAATAAGCTATTGATAAACTTCTTAATTTCTAAGCACATACAGATTTTATACTGTTATTAATTTTTCAGCATAATTACATTGTAGTCAGAGAACTAACTTTATATAATTTCAGTCTTCTGATATCAAATATGTAATAAATTTTGTCAATCATCTGTATGTTTGTAAAAAGAATGTGTCTCACAGTTGTTAAGAGCAGTGTTTTCAAAACATCCAATAGGTTGTTTGCTAATGGTGCTTTCAAATTTTCTGTATTTCACTAATTTTCATCTGCTTGTTATATATATTACAGAAAAAGGTATTTAAAAATTTCTTACTGTGATTGGGAATTTGCCTAGTTTTCCTGATACTTGTGTACTTTGTGAACTTTTTTTTTTTTTTTTTGAGTCAGGGTCTCATTCTGTTGCCCAGGCTGGACTGCAGTGGTACCATCTTGGCTCACTGCAGCCTTGACCTCCTGGGGCTCCCACCTTAGCCCTTAGCCTCCCAAGTATCTGGGACCACAGGTGTGTGCCACCACACCTGGCTAATTTTGTGTATTTTTAGTAGAGATGGGGTTTTGCCATGTTGCCCAGACTGGTCTTGAACACCTGGACTCAAGCAATCTGCCTGCCTTAGCCTCCCAAAGTACTGGGATTATAGGCATGAGCCACCGTTCCCTTGTGTACATTTTATTATTATTAAGTGTATAGCAATAGGAAATTCTCACATCTTTCTGGTGAATTGAACATTTAACCATTATGAAGTGACCGACTTTTCTCTAGTAATCTGCCTTACACAATATTGTTACACCAGCTTTCTTTTAACTAATGCTTGCATGGTAGATCTTTTTCCTTCCATTACTTTCAGTTTTTTGATATCCTCATGTTTTAGATCGATCTCTTGCAAGTTACCTACAGTTGAGTATTAGGTTTTTTTTTAATATATTCTGAGAATCTATTTTTTCCTTTAACTGGAATATTTAGTCTATTTACATTTAATATAATTACTAATTATTTGGTTTCAGATTATGCAATTTCTAGTTTTGCTAACTATTCCATATTCTTTTCCTTCATCTTTTTTGCCTTCTTATGGATTGATTAGTTTTTAGGATTTCATTTTTGCTTCCCACTTATACGCAATATATAATATTCTCTCTTTACATATTATTTTACAAATGCTGCAAGACATTATTTTTGTTGTATATAGTTAACTTTCATTTTGATTTACCCACATATTTATAACTTTTTTTGTCCTTCAGTCCTTTCATTTGGCATAATTTTCCTTCTGCCCAAAATATACCTTTAAAATGTCCTTTAGTGTATATTGGTTTATTGTAAAATCTCTCAGTTTCTGTTTTTCTGAAAATATGTTTCATTTCACCTTCTTTCTTGTAGAATATTTTCAAGGGATAAAAGGTCTAAGTCGTGGCTGGGCGCGGTGGCTCACGCCTGTAATCCCAGCACTTTGGGAGGCCGAGGCTGGCAGATCATGAGGTCAGGAGATCAAGACCATTCTGGCTAACACGGTGAAACACCGTCTGTACTTAAAATACAAAAAAATTAACTGGGCGCGGTGGCGGGCACCTGTAGTCCCAGCTACTTGGGAGGCTGAGGCAGGAGAATGGTGAGAACTCGGGAGGCGGAGGTTGCAGTGAGCCGAGATCGGGCCACTGCACTCGAGCCTGGGCAACAGAGCAGACTCCGTCTCAAAAAAAAAAAAAAGTTCCGAGTCGTTAGTTATTTTCTTTCAGCATGCTATTTTACCATCTTCTAGCTTCCATGATTGCTGTTGAAAAGTGATTTTTTAGTGTAAGTGTTGCTCCTCTGAAGAAAATCTGTCTCTCTCCTTTTCAGCTTTGGTTTTCTGCAATCACTATGTGAATTTGGGTTTCTTTCTTTAAAAAAAAAAAAAATCATACTTGGGATTTGTTAGGCTTCTGATTGTGAATTGATATATTTCATCAGTCCTGGGCAATTCTAAGTCATTACCTCTAAATTGCTTCTGCCACATTTCTGTTTATCTCTTTTAGTTAAAAATATGTTAAACCCTCTCACCTCTCCTCTGTCTTTTACTTACTTGTCTACATTTTCCATCTTTTTGTGTTTTCATGCTTCTTTCTGGATAATTTCTCCTAATCTATCTTCTCTTCAGCTGTGTTTAATTTGCTTCTAAACCCATCTATTAAGTTTCAAATTTTTATTGTAAATTTTAGTTGGAATTTCTATTTTTGTTTTATTGAATGTTATAGTTTTTGTTCCCACACATTTTATGCCCATTCTTTATCTCCCTGAATATTCTAAGCATGTTTCATATTCTGTTTCTGATAATTCCAGTATTGTGGTCCCTGGGGGTTTTGTTATTTGATATGTTTTATTGGTGCTCACTCATGTTATCTTTTTTACCAATGTTCCACTTGTATATTTGAAAAATTATTTGTAGAAATAATTTGAGGCATAAAGTCAAGTCACCTTCTGGAGAGGATTTTAATTTTCTTCAGCCAGGCATGAGGGAGTGCTAGCTGTCCAATACAACTTTAATCCAGTTTCAAAGTGTGAGGCTTCCTTGGCTGCTCAGGGACGCAAAGTTGGGATGTAATCACTGTGAGGACTTCCTGCCAATTTACTTTGACCCAGAAGGCAGTGCTCCCTAGGTCTCAGCCCAAAGTCAAGCGGTGAATTTCTGGGATCCTGCCTTTGATGGGCCTTAGACTTTATATGTCCCCCTTAGCACTGAGAAGCCACCACTACCGTTGGGTATCTTAGCTGCTTCTGCTGGCTCAGCAAATGTCACCAGGGCAAAAACAGCTCCGAGTGAGGTGCTCATCCTTACCTTCTGGATATCAGCCTGGAAATTTCTCACTGTTTTATTTGCCTTTTGATGCTTAAAAATTTTGTCTTTCATAGAGATCATTCAGCCAGTTGTCATGAGAAGAGAATATTTTGATTTCCCTATTTCTATATAGCCAAAGTTATAAGTGCAGAAATTCCTATCTAGAATATTCTTCCCTTCCACTCTAGAAAATGCTCATGAATTGTGAATCAAAAACCATCAAGTAGTAATTCTCCCACCTTGTATCTTTTCTTTTAGCAGGAATACCAGACTATAATTGCTTTATATGTGATTTGTGACCTCTCTGGGGAGGAGACTAGAATATGTCATAGCAATTGCTCTTTCTGTACCCATAATTCATTCATTAAGTCAGTCGATATTCACTAAGCATATACTACACAACCAGATATTTTTCTGGGTACTGAGGACACAGGGTAAACAAGGCAAATGCAGTTGCTGCCCTCATGATGTTTGTGAACTAAGATAAAATAACAGTCCTTCCAGAATATGTTTCCAGATGAATTCAGTAAAAGTACATAGCTTAAAAATGGACAATAATGGACACTCTAGTCAGAATACTTAAAGCTGAGCAATGGAAATAAATTCTTCCTGACTTAAGGAAAAATAGAATTTATTGAAATGAAATTCATTAGTTCACAGAATCGCTGGAAAGGCTGGGGAACCAGATTCAGAATGGGCAGAAACAAGAAAGGCAAGGCAGCAGGTAGGACCACATTTCATGTCAAAAATCCAGTCCAGAGAGGACTTGCTGCCCCCACTGCTGTACCCTGGATATCAGCACTTGCAGCACCTCTGCCAGAGTTAGAACTCTGGAAGCTTCCACAGCACTGCAGCTCTGCTTCCCCACAGACTGCATGAGCTATTAGAGCTACCACCCTCTATCACTAGGACACATTCCCCTATCCTGCCCTTTCGTGATTCTTAACTCCTGACTCAATCTGTGTATGAGTGTCTGACTGACTGAGCCTAGGTCACATGGCTACTCAAGCCACATGGGAGGCTGGGAAAGGAAAAATCTGGTATTTTCTGGAAGGTTCTGTTAGTGAAACCCTGGTTTTGCATCCCAATTAAGCCCATAACATAAGGAATTTTCCAAACGTAGTAAATCAGTGAAGTTAATGGACAGTCAAAAAGAATGACAAATGTCAGCCTCCAGCTATTTTGAAAGTAGATTCTCCACCAGGCACTCTGCTTACTACGCCAGATGCATCATTTTGGAAGTCAGAAAGTCTTCTTCCAAACAATTCATCAACATATTCACTAATGTGCTTATCATCTTTATAACAAACTTACTCTCCTTTTATAGATGGGGAAACGGAGGCGTAGAGAGGTGAAATAAGTTTCCCATGGTCCCATAGGCAGTATGTTCTACAGCTGAGTTTTTAAAAGATATTTCTGACCACAGAGCCCTTGCCTAACCACTCTACAACACTGTCTCCTCCCCTCCTGCCCCCTCTCCTGTGTCAGGTTTAGGTATAGGGTCCTTTCCTGCATACTAGTGAGACATTAGGGTCAACACTGAAATAAAATGTTCGCTCTATATGGTATTTAAAATGATCATTAGGAGCCAGTCTTTTTCTGAACAATTCATCAATATAATTCACTAATGTGCTTATCAGTGATTAATGAAGACTGGTTGCTGTACATTCCTGGCAACATAAATACTGAGTCTATTACTCATTAACAATCTTTTAAGATGCTGTCTTCTTGGCTTGCTTAATGCCAGTCTGAAATGAGTTTCCAGAAATGGCATTTTAATCCATGATATATTTTCTTCCCTCTCAGCCAGGAAGACGTGTTATGAAAAGAAAGTGTAGCTTTGGATAAAGCACATATATGCAAAAGCACAAATGCAATATGTTAAGGTATATTCCAGTTCTTTTCCTACCTAATCCTTTTTGAAGACAGTCATATAAACACTTGAGGGGCATGAGTTAAAAAAAGGACCGTTTGCCATCTAGGTTGAAACTATGAATAAATCACATAAAATCCTAAGGATTCTAATAGTGAAGTTGTGTTTGTCAGGCTGGGAGCTTGCACTACCAAAATGGAAAAATAAAGGCAGCTTGGAAACCTATGTCAAAAAAGTATGGTGGCACAGAAACAAAGGTAGCAGGGGGAAGGGAGGTCTTTGAGGGAACAGGACAGGCGGAGGCATTCAACAGCCGAAGGTACAACCTGTGTCCAAATGTGGAAGGCATTTACAGTTGCTTTTCAGTTACGTGGCTCTGTAAGACAAAGGACCACATGTCAGGTAACTCAGATAGATCCAGGGGAAATATGAAGAGGAAAATGAAGCGAAGAGGAGGAAGGTGAAATGCCAAGAAATGGATAGTTTCATAAAAGGAACAACCAGCCAAACAAGCTTCTCATTCACATATCCACATACTAAACTATTTTAAGCATCACACTCCTAGACAGTTACCAATAGTATATCACACTTTATTTTATGGCTATGAAAATTAAATTCATTATATAAATTTTAATATGACAGTACAAAAAGAAAAATGTTTATGTTGCCACAAGAAGTTTGGTTTAGATATTTCTCACTGTAGGGAGTGTCGTTTCTCTCTAATTGGTGCCTTGAGGATATCTGTGCATTTAATTTCCCTGAGAAGGTGATTTGGCTTTTTTTTTTTTTTTTTTTTTGTCTGGGCTTTTATATTGCTTCAGATTTTGTTCCAGAGTATAGAACTGCCAGGTGAAGTCACTGCCACATAACCTTGGAAGAAAAGGATGTCTTTGAGAACAGAATTCACGGTGTAACTATTTTTGCCCAAAGAAAACCTCTTAAATGTATATTGTGCAAGAACTTTTCTGGGCTCTGCTTCAAACTAAATTGGCCTAGATTTTCATGCGGATGCACTGACAAGTGTTTAAGGCTAGATGATAAATCAGAAGCTTATATCACTACAGTAGCTATTCAGCACAATGAAGACAATCCCTCCTACCCCACCTCAGGGAGAACATTTTCTCCAAACACATGATGTTTGCTGTTAAAAGAGGTCACTTTATTGAAACCCGAAGTCAATAACACGAAGACTGGCGCTTTCACTTTGGCACTAACTTCCCAACATCCCAACCTGTATGGTATTATAAAACAGGACCATACTGCAACCAGATGTAAACTTTCTTCCTGTCTGGATTTGTCTACCCTTGTTCTTTGCTTCTATAGCACAGCAAACCTTTCAGTTTTTTCTTATTACGTTGTACTTACGTAACCAAACATCCTTAGGCTCCAGTAGATACAAATGAAGTCATTTTAATCCTCATGAAAGAAATGTCCTGTTCCTGCCCACAGCTGCCGGTACATGCAAATCCACTCCTCCCTCCACTGTTCTTCCTCCCATCTGCCAGTATGTATCTTTTGAGTTCCCAAGTATCTCATATGTGCTGTGAACAACTTGATCTCTCTGGTCGCTGTGTGATGTGATTTTCTTTTCTTTTTCACATCCCTCTTGTCCTTTTCCTGTTAAGCCACTTAAGAACTTTGCTTTGCTGCTGATATTAACAGTGCCTACTATACCCAGCAACATCCAGGCCAAGGGCATGTATTCCTGCAGCTCCCAAGCCAATAGTCCAAATGTCCCAGGGCTGTGTTTGTTCACTAGGTATTTAGTGAGTGCCCACTGTGTGGACACCGTGGCACCCTCCCCATCACTGCTGTATACTTTGCTACTGGGCCCTTACCTGGCACTACTTGGGATTACTATTTTGGAAAGGTTTTATGAATCAGCTTTTTAAATTTTGACTCATAACTCACTGAGCAGAGACTCCAAACCAGTCCAATATCCAGGGCAGAAGAGAAAAGCATTCCACCCCTCCACTGGCCTCATCCCTTTCTTCTCTATCAGGAGCTCTTCCAGGCAGATCAACAAAGGGAAAAAAATCCTTATTCTTTGCCTAGAAAATGCAAATCAGTGCACATTTATTCATGCACACTGATTGTCAGAGAGGTTATAAACCTTCTAGTTTTACCAATAGCTAAGCTCTCAATCCTAGCCTTGATTTAGCGATGACATTCTGCTATCCTATTCTACTGATATCTATGAACATAACAAAATATATTTCTTAGTTTCCTACTAGATTACCATTAACTTAAGAATGTTTCAATTCTCTCTCTATCCCCACACAATACTTAAAAATAGTGTCTTATAAATCATTTTTAATTGATTTGATGGTGACTCTTCATGTGTAATCCTAGAAATCTTAAGGGATATGACCCAATGTCTTTACAGAGTCACAGTCAAAGGAAACACCAGTTTGCCTGCATAACTTGAGAAAAAACATATATTTTTACTATTGGCAAAATATTGGCATTTTGTATCATGCATTCACTATCCAGAAACTTCCTAGATGTCTTGGTATCATTCTTATCAAAGTCTCATATGTATAGCAATTACAAAAACCAAGCAAACAAAATCTCTTGTTCTCTTTTTATGCCACCTAGCCCTTGGGTACCACACTCCCATCTTGTAAGACCTTATTCTCTGCCCCGCGTTCCTTCAATTTCTCACACTGAAAAAGCCGCTTGTGAACTATAGTCTCATCTCTCATTTTCATCACTTTTAAAATGAGAATCATCATCAGAGAAAAAAAATCCAGAAGCTGACCTGGAAATGTCTGTGATAATGATACAGTAATAATTTTTCCTCATTAAACATACAGCTTGTTTGTTATGTTCATCTTTTTAATGTTTTATTATTTTTAAAACTTAAAAGCGAAGTCAGAACTGAAAAAAATCTCTTTTTAGATAATGTTAGCAATTTTCTCTGAAGGAGAAAAGTTCTGACACAAAGCATGAGTGTGGCTATAAAACATGTTTTTCTGCAGGATCTCAACAAGCTATTTTTGTGATATTTTTACCCTTTTAAGATCTTATAAATTCAATCAGCATAGAATTATCAGAGGGAACCTGAGAACACATTTTAAATGCATTCAACTAGTGTTTAGGAAAACAAAATGAAGAGCAAGCCATTTGAATACTTTTCTGCACACTCCTCCATATTAGCTGCTTGTTTTGGTCATCTTTGCTGTGTAACAAACCACTGCAAAATTTAGTGGCTTAAAAATAACTCTTTCCCTTTCATGACTCTGTGAGTTAACTGGGATCAGCTGGGTAATTCTTCTGCTGCATGTGATTCTGTTTGCAGCTACAATCATCTAATGATTCAACTGATCTACAGTGTCTAAGGTGGCTCAGACATGTCTAGGCTTTTGAGAGGAAAGCTTAGAAAGCTGATGCCTTTTGTCTACCTTCCTCCTGTCCGTGTCAGCTGGGATACTCAGATAGCTGGGGCTTTTTTTTTTTTTTTTTCTTTCTCTTCCTACATAGTCACAGGGTCTCTCCTACTCTCCATGTGGCTTCTCCACTAGAATTTGCATGGTGGCTCAGGGACCCCCAAAACACAAAGACTTGGTCACAGACCTTCCATATACGCCTAGTTAAAATAATACACAGGGCGAACCCAGATTTAATGTGGAAGGGAGTAAACGCTAGAAAATGTGATTCGTTGGAAGCCATCTTTGGAGATGAGCTACCACATTATCCCACCCCCACGACACACAATTACAAAAACTAATGTGTTCTTTAATAGTAAGTATTTTCTTCTGTCTAGATAATTGATTTAATCTGATCTATTTTTTAGTTGAAAATTTTCTCATAGTATCCAACAGTCTTGTTTTAGAGTGGTTATTGACTTTTTTCCCTGAAATAATTAAAACTGTGTGTATTTTCCTTTAGAATGACACACAATTACCAAAACTAATGTGTTCTTTAATAGTAAGTATTTTCTTCTGTCTAGATAATTGATTTAATCTGATCTATTTTTTAGTTGAAAAATTTCTCATAGTATCCAACAGTCTTGTTTTAGAGTGGTTATTGACTTTTTTCCCTGAAATAATTAAAACTGTGTGTATTTTCCTTTAGAAATACTGATACTCACAATTTTAGGTGATTTAGATAGTTAGAAGCATGAAGTTAAAGCCTATCTAACAATCACTAAGAGTACTATCCCAATAAAATAAAACTGAATGTTCTTAGACCTAAAGACAGAAAGCAGCATTTCTCAAAATATGTTTCATAACATTGGTACTGGAGGTTGTAAATGCTAGTATGTGAACATGGAGTTTGGAGGAAACTCTGGATTAAATAAAGTTAAGGAGTTTTTTTTTTTTTAAGGTAAAATTTGTTAGACCTTTATTATGCAAAGTGGGATGCAATGTTTTTTGTTTTTTTTTTTTTTTGCCCAGGCTGGAGTGCAGTGGTGCCATCTCAGGTCACTGCAACCTCCTGCTCCCTCAGCCTCCTGATTAGCTGGGACTACAGGTGCACACCATGACACGTGGCTAATTTTTGCCATTTTTTTTTTTTTTTTTTTTGAGTAGAGGCAGAGTTTTGCCATGTTGCCCAGGCTTGTCTCGAACTCCTGGGCTCAAGCGATCTACCCACCTGGGCCTCCCAAAGTTCTGAGATTACAGGTGTGGACCACCATGACTGGCCTGGTTTGTTTTCTCATTTGTACATAAAATTTTTTGTCTCAAAACATCCCCAGCGACTACAGTTCCACCAAATACTCGATGAGAAAATGAGTCTCAACTTGCGGAGCCAAGATGGCCAAATAGGAACAGCTCCGGTCTATAGTTCCCAGCGTGAGCGACATAGAAGACGGGTGATTTCTGCATTTCCATCTGAGGTACCGGGTTCATCTCACTAGGAAGTGCCAGACAGTGGGCGCAGGTCAGTGGGTGCATGCACTGTGCGTGAGCCAAAGCAGGGTGAGGCATTGCCTCACTCAGGAAGTGCAAGGGGTCTGGGAGTGCCCTTTCCTAGTCAAAGAAAGGGGTGATGGACGGCACCTGGAAAATCGGGTCACTCCCACCCGAATACTGCACTTTTCTGATGGGCTTAAAAAAACAGCGCACCAGGAGATTATATCCCGCACATGGCTCGGAGGGTCCTATGCCCACGGAGTCTCGCTGATTGCTAGCACAGCAGTCTGAGATCAAACTGCAAGGCAGCAGCGAGGCTGGGGGAGGGGTGCCCGCCATTGCCCAGGCTTGCTTAGGTAAACAAAGCAGCCAGGAAGCTCGAACTGGGTGGAGCCCACCACAGCTCAAGGAGGCCTGCCTGACTCTATAGGCTCCACCTCTGGGGGCAGGGCACAGACAAAAAGACAGCAGTAACCTCTGCAGACTTAAATGTCCCTGTCTGACAGCTTTGAAGAGAGCAGTGGTTCTCCCAGTATGCAGCTGGAGATCTGAGAACGGGCAGACTGCCTCCTCAAGTGGGTCCTTGACCCCAGACCCCCGAGCAGCCTAACTGGGAGGCACCCCCCAGCAAGGGCACATTGACACCTCACACGGCAGGGTACTCCAACAGACCTGCAGCTGAGGGTCCTGTCTGTTAGAAGGAAAACTAACAAACAGAAAGGACATCCACACCAAAAACTCATCTGTACATCACCATCATCAAAGACCAAAAGTAGATAAAACCACAAAGATAGGGAAAAAACAGAACAGAAAAACTGGAAACTCTAAAATGCAGAGCACCTCTCCTCCTCCAAAGGAACGCAGTTCCTCACCAGCAACGGAACAAAGCTGGATGGAGAATGACTTTGACGAGCTGAGAGAAGAAGCCTTCAGATGATCAAATTACTCTGAGCTAAGGGAGGACATTCAAACCAAGGCAAAGAAGTTGAAAACTTTGAAAAAAAATTTAGAAGAATGTATAACTAGAATAACCAATACAGAGAAGTGCTTAAAGGAGCTGATGGAGCTGAAAACCAAGGCTCGAGAACTACGTGAAGAATGCAGAAGCCTCAGGAGCCGATGTGATCAACGTGAAGAAAGGGTATCAGCAATGGAAGACGAAATGAATGAAATGAAGCAAGAAGGGAAGTTTAGAGAAAAAAGAATAAAAAGAAATGAGCAAAGCCTCCAAGAAATATGGGACTATGTGAAAAGACCAAATCTATGTCTGATTGGTGTACCTGAAAGTGATGGGGAGAATGGAACCAAGTTGGAAAACACTCTGCAGGATATTATCCAGGAGAACTTCCCCAATCTAGCAAGGCAGGCCAATGTTCAGATTCAGGAAATACAGAGAACACCACAAAGATACTCCTCGAGAAGAGCAACCCCAAGACACATAATTGTCAGATTCACCAAAGTTGAAATGAAGGAAAAAATGTTAAGGGCAGCCAGAGAGAAAGGTCGGGTTACCCTCAAAGGGAAGCCCATCAGACTAACAGCGGATCTCTTGGCAGAAACCCTACAAGCCAGAAGAGAGTGGGGGCCAATATTCAACATTCTTAAAGAAAACAATTTTCAACCCAGAATTTCATATCCAGCCAAACTAAGCTTCATAGGTGAAGGAGAAATAAAATACTTTACAGACAAGCAAATGCTGAGAGATTTTGTCACCACCAGGCCTGCCCTAAAAGAGCTCCTGAAGGAAGCGCTAAACATGGAAAGGAGCAACCAGTACCAGCCGCTGCAAAATCATGCCAAAATGTAAAGACCATCGAGACTAGGAAGAAACTGCATCAACTAACGAGCAAAATAACCAGCTAACATCATAATGACAGGATCAAATTCACACATAACAATATTAACTTTTAATGTAAATGGACTAAATGCTCCAATTAAAAGACAGACTGGCAAATTGGATAAAGAGTCAAGACCCATCAGTGTGCTGTATTCAGGAAACCCATCTCACATGCAGAGACACACATAGGCTCAAAATAAAGGGATGGAGGAAGATCTACCAAGCTAATGGAAAACAAAAAAAGGCAGGGGTTGCAATCCTAGTCTCTGATAAAACAGACTTTAAACCAACAAAGATCCAAAGAGACAAAAAAGTCCATTACATAATGGTAAAGGGATCAATTCAACAAGAAGAGCTAACTATCCTACATATATATGCACCCAATACAGGAGCACCCAGATTCATAAAGCAAGTCCTGAGTGACCTACAAAGAGACTTAGACTCCCATACATTAATAATGGGAGACTTTAACACCCCACTGTCAACATTAGACAGAACAACAAGACAGAAAGTCAACAAGGATACCCAGGAATTGAACTCAGCTCTGCACCAAGCAGACCTAATAGACATATACAGAACTCTCCACCCCAAATCAACAGAATATACATTTTTTTCAGCACCACACCACACCTATTCCAAAATTGACCACATACTTGGAAGTAAAGCTCTCCTCAGCAAATGTAAAAGAACAGAAATTATAAGGAAGTAAAGCTCTCCTCAGCAAATGTAAGAGAACAGAAATTATAACAAACTATCTCTCAGACCACAGTGCAATCAAACTAGAACTCAGGATTAAGAATCTCACTCAAAACCGCTCAACTACATGGAAACTGAACAACCTGCTCCTGAATGACTACTGGGTACATAATGAAATGAAGGCAGAAATAAAGATGTTCTTTGAAACCAATGAGAAGACACAACATACCAGAATCTCTGGGATGCATTCAAAGCAGTGTGTAGAGGGAAATTTATAGCACTAAATGCCCACAAGAGAAAGCAGGAAAGATCCAAAATTGACACCCTAACATCACAATTAAAAGAACTAGAAAAGGAAGAGCAAACACATTCAAAAGCTAGCAGAAGGCAAGAAATAACTAAAATCAGAGCAGAACTGAAGGAAATAGAGACACAAAAAACCCTTCAAAAAATTAATGAATCCAGGAGCCGGTTTTTGAAAGGATCAACAAAATAGATAGACCGCTAGCAAGACTAATAAAGAAAAAAAGAGAGAAGAATCAAATAGATGCAATAAAAAATGATAAAGGGGATATCACCACGGATCCCACAGAAATACAAACTACCATCAGAGAATACTACAAACACCTCTACGCAAATAAACTAGAAAATCTAGAAGAAATGGATAAATTCCTCGACACATACACTCTCCCAAGACTAAACCAGTAAGAAATTGAATCTCTGAATAGACCAATAACAGGATCTGAAATTGTGGCAATAATCAATAGCTTACCAACCAAAAAGAGTCCAGGACCAGATGGATTCACAGCCGAATTCTACCAGAGGTACAAGGAGGAACTGGTACCATTCCTTCTGAAACTATTCCAATCAATAGAAAAAGAGGGAATCCTCCCCAACTCATTTTATGAGGCCAGCATCATTCTGATACCAAAGCCGGGCAGAGACACAACCAAAAAAGAGAATTTTAGACCAATATCCTTGATGAACATTGATGCAAAAATCCTCAATAAAATACAGGCAAACCGAATCCAGCAGCACATCAAAAAGCTTATCCACCATGATCAAGTGGGCTTCATCCCTGGGATGCAAGGCTGGTTCAATATACGCAAATCAATAAATATAATCCAGCATATAAACAGAGCCAAAGACAAAAACCACATGATTATCTCAGTAGATGCAGAAAAGGCCTTTAACAAAATTCAACAACCCTTCATGCTAAAAACTCTCAATAAATTAGGTATTGATGGGACGTATCTCAATATAATAAGAGCTATCTATGACAAACCCACAGCCAATATCATACTGAATGGGCAAAAACTGGAAGCATTCCCTTTGAAAACTGGCACAAGACAGGGATGCCCTCTCTCACCACTCCTATTCAACATAGTGTTGGAAGTTCTGGCCAGGGCAATTAGGCGAGAGAAGGAAATAAACGGTATTCAATTAGGAAAAGAGGAAGTCAAATTGTCCCTCTTTGCAGATGACATGATTGTATATCTAGAAAACCCCATTGTCTCAGCCCAAAATCTCCTTAAGCTGATAAGCAACTTCAGCAAATTCTCAGGATACAAAATCAATGTACAAAAATCACAAGCATTCTTATACACCAACAACAGACAAACAGAGAGCCAAATCATGAGTGAACTCCCATTCACAATTGCTTCAAAGAGAATAAAATATCTAGGAATCCAACTTACAAGGGATGTGAAGGACCTCTTCAAGGAGAACTACAAACCACTGCTCAAGGAAATAAAAGAGGATACAAACAAATGGAAGAACATTCCATGCTCATGGGTAGGAAGAATCAATATCGTGAAAATGGCCATACTGCCCAAGGTAATTTACAGATTCAATGCCATCCCCATCAAGCTACCAATGCCTTTCTTCACAGAATTGGAAAAAACTACTTTAAAGTTCACATGGAACCAAAAAAGAGCCCGCATCGCCAAGTCAATCCTAAGCCAAAAGAACAAAGCTGGAGGCATCACACTACCTGACTTCAAACTATACTACAAGGCTACAGTAACCAAAACAGCATGGTACTGGTACCAAAACAGAGATGTAGATCAATGGAACAGAACAGAGCCCTCAGAAATAATGCCGCATATCTACAACTATCTGATCTTTGACAAACCTGAGAAAAACAAGCAATGGGGAAAGGATTCCCTATTTAATAAATGGTGCTGGGAAAACTGGCTAGCCATATGTAGAAAGCTGAAACTGGATCCCTTTCTTACACCTTATACAAAAATTAATTCAGGATGGATTAAAGACTTAAACGTTAGACCTAAAACCATAAAAACCCTAGAAGAAAACCTAGGCAGTACCATTCAGGACATAGGCATGGGCAAGGACTTCATGTCTAAAACACCAAAAGCAATGGCAACAAAAGACAAAATTGACAAATGGGATCTAATTAAACTAAAGAGCTTCTGTACAGCAAAAGAAACTACCATCAGAGTGAACAGGCAACCTACAAAATGGGAGAAAATTTTCGCAACCTACTCATTGGACAAAGGGCTAATATCCAGAATCTACAATGAACTCAAACAAATTTACGAGAAAAAAACAAACAACCCCATCAAAAACTGGGCAAAGGACATGAACAGACACTTCTCAAAAGAAGACATTTATGCAGCCAAAAAACACATGAAAAAATGCTCATCATCACTGGCCATCAGAGAAATGCAAATCAAAGCCACAATGAGATACCATCTCACACCAGTTAGAATGGCAATCATTCAAAAGTCAGGAAACAACAGGTGCTGGAGAGGATGTGGAGAAATAGGAAAACTTTTACACTGTTGGTGGGACTGTAAACTAGTTCAACCATTGTGGAAGTCAGTGTGGCGATTCCTCAGGGATCTAGAACTAGAAACACCATTTGACCCAGCCATCCCATTACTGGGTATATACCCAAAGGACTATAAATCATGCTGCTATAAAGACACATGCACATGTATGTTTATTGCAGCACTATTCACAATAGCAAAGACTTGGAACCAACCCAAATGTCCAACAATGATAGACTGGATTAAGAAAATGTGGCACATATACACCATGGAATATTATGCAGCCATAAAAAATGATGAGTTCATGTCCTTTGTAGGGACATGGATGAAACTGGAAATCATCATTCTCAGTAAACTATCGCAAGAACAAAAAACCAAACACCGCATATTCTCACTCATAGGTGGGAATTGAACAATGAGATCACATGGACACAGGAAGGGGAACATCACACTCTGGGGACTGTTGTGGGGTCGGGGGAGGGGGGAGGGATAGCACTGGGAGATATACCTAATGCTAGATGACAAGTTAGTGGGTGTAGCTCACCAGCGTGGCACATGTATACATATGTAACTAACCTGCACAATGTGCACATGTACCCTAAAACTCAAAGTATAATAATAAAAGAAAAAAAAAAAAGAAAAGAAAATGAGTCTCTAAAGCATAACGTGCTGGGAAGATAACATTACCACCCAGTAGCTTCATGTTCCATGGTTTTGAAAAAATTTTAGAGGTGTAAAAGATACTCATAATGTATGAGTGTTGCAATCAATCATTATAATAGCAGATAATATCTATTGAGCATTTACTATGTATTGCATAACGTGCTAAGTACTTCGTGTCCATTTTATAATGCATTAAAGTCTTTACACATTCTCCCATTTAATCCTTTTGATAATTGCACAAAGTAGATACTATTGTAATCTCCATTTTACAGATGAGGAAACTGAGTCATAAGAAGACACACAACTAAGAGTTAGAGATATGACTCAAACCTCAGTTCGTATGACTCCATAGTCTGTGAGTTTAACTACATCTCTACATTGCATTCTCTTCTGCATATCAAATTAAAATTTCAGATTCTAACCTTCATGCTTCAGATTGAGTTGATTCCACCACTCCACAATGGAGTTTTAGCCTGATTAAAATAATACAAAGGGCCAACCAAGTGTTTACCAAGTACCTACAATGTGCTCGTCCTTATGCTTTTATATATACTTATTAGGTGATTTAATTCTTACAATAGCCATAGAAGAAAAGTACTGAACATTTTGTAAGAAAAAATAAACTCTTTTGTTTTGATATCGAGCATTTTGCAAACATAGAATAAGCATCCCATCAACCACTTCAGATGATTTCTTAGGAACTCACTGAATTCTGAAGTACAGACTACCATCCCTCACACTTTCCTAAAGAATTGCTTCACCGAAGCACTCAGAACATCGAAAGTTATTTCAGCTTAAATACACCTTTTCTCCAGCCCATTAAATATCTAGCTGGACTTCTAGTGAAAATTATGCAGAATAATATGTTTGGAACCCATACTTATTAAATTCTATACCCAGGGTGATAATGTATATCTTTCTTAATTATATATAAGTGTAAAAGAAATAAGTGGAAATTAATGGTACCAATTGAATCTATACTTCTTTGCACAACATCACTTCAACAGAGCAAAAATATCCATAGAAATATATTTCCTTTCGAAGTTATTTCAAGATGGCAAATTGAGCACACATTTATGATCCGGGCTTCCTGAGAGTCCACTGAAATAGAAATATAGAAGCACAAAAAAGAATAAAGAATAAAAGTTATTTGGGAAAGGATGTGAAGAGCATTGATCATTAGTGAATGAGAAATGTCAACAAATTTCTGGATGACAAGAAGCAGATGGAAGGTTCTAGGCAGGTAAATAGCACAGAATTTCTAAAAGAGGTGCTATGATTAGGTGGGAGCTTTACCAGTAGCAAAGTTGGAGCAACCACAAGCTTGGAGTTAGTAGAAAATAGAGAAACCTGGAGCAGATAGCAGTTCTGTGTGTGAAAACTAAGGTCTGCATATGACCTTAGTTACTTGGCTTAGTTACCCTCTGTCCCGTCTGTTCACAGAGGGCAATCAGCCCAGCAACATAACCTGGAGGTTAAAAGAATGGACTGTGGAGCAAGTTATCTTGGTTCAAAGTCTGCTTCTGCCATTTACTAACTCTGTAACTTCGGGCAGATTATTTAACCTCTCTGTGCCTCCATTTCCCTGTGCATGAAAGCGGGATAATAATAGTACCTAACTCATAAGATTTTTGTAAGTAGTAAATGAATTTACATATGTGATGTGCTTAAGACAGTGTCTAGCACATGATACTATATAAATAGTAGCAATATCAATAGTTTTTATCATTGTTATCAATACTTCCTGAACAAACCTCTTGAATAAACCATAGGAGAACATCTATGGATTATGGTATGGAAATCTGAGTCTCAAAGTAAAGGCTTCCTCAATCTGGAATTTGGGAGATTAGTACCTGATTGCTGGCTCCCTGCTCACTTATCCTAAAACAGTCCTGTCAGTGAACCTCTCCCCCTCAACTACATGGGGTTTCCAGTCAGACTTCCCACTAAAGGAATGAGAAAGTATATCAGGAAATAGACCTACTAATATAAAAGTAAACCCATCCCAACTACTCAGTCATTTGTTGTAAATGCAAAGAGAAAACCTAGGATCACTAAGCAGAATTTACCAGCATGTGTAAGAAAATATTCAAGACAAGCAAATAGCAAAAACTGATCCCAGAGGTAATGGAGATAATTCAGGGAGAAGAAGAGAAGCTAAAAAACAACATCAAGAATTTTTAAAATCCACTTAGAATTTTCAGAGATATCAACCGATATTGCATCCACCACAAAATATACCTATATACATCTGCTATTACAAAAATAAACCAATAACAAAAAAGAGCTCTTTGAGGTTAAAAACCTGAAAATTCAAAACCATCAAAAGAATGTTAGAGGTGGGCTCCAGGATGGCTGATTAGAGGTACCCAGCACTTGCCTCTTCCACAAAGAAGGACGAAGACAGGGGGTAGATAACCACATGTCTAAAAGAGAACATTGGAACCCAGCAGAGAAGAGACAGAAGGAAAGGCAAAGCAGCTGGCCTGGCCAGGAATGGCTCAGAATGAGAGGGAACTTCCCATTGTAGGGAAAAATTAAGTGAGAGCTCCCTAAAAATCTATATTCACATCGAGGATGCCTACAATCCTGGCCACAGGACACTCGGCCCTCATGGATCCTGAGAGTGCTGAAGAAAGATGCCCTGAGTGCATGAGACAGCACAGGTCCAGAGAGGGGGTTTATGCTGGGTTCCACACACACCCCAAGACCCAACAAGTTGCAGCACAGTGCTATTTTCAGAGTCCAGCCCCCACCACACTGCATCCTGCTCTGGAGCCCAACAGCCCTTGCATCTTCACATCCCTGACCCTGCTGAGATCCCCCTACATCTACCCAGAGGGTTGCAGTGTTGCGATGCCAGCTGGACCCAGCAGTGCAGCCAGGTTCCCAGCACTCTAGCCCACACAGTATCTTACACCCTGGGAAATGGGTGGTGCGATGCAACAGGGAGGCTGAACCTGGGACAAATGGAGCCAAAGCACGCTCTCCCTAGAGCCTAAGGGTTGCCTAACCAGCATTGCTGCCACTGACAGCAACCCCGACTTCTCCAATAGGAGGCCTGCCACACACCAGCATGTGCCTTTAAGGAGCCTGGGGGCCAGTCTGCCTGTGTGCCATCCCAGGACCCAAGGACAGGTCCATTCCACCCACTGCTGCTGGTGCCCACGTGTACCATCCTCAGGCCTAAAGACAGGCCTGCCATGCCTGCTGCTGGCACCCGAGTGCAATCCAGAGTCCTGGGGTGTATCCCACCCACTGCAGCCAACACTCTTGCACACCACTGTGGGGCCTGAGGACAGGCCTATCTCACTCATCACCACCAACACCTAAGAGCTCAGTCCAAGGGCCTGGGAATTGATCTTCCCTGTCCACCACTACCAGTGCCCACATGCAGCATTGGGGGGTCTGAGGACAGATCTACTGTGCCCGCTACTGATAGTTCCTATGGACATTGTCCAGGGGCCTAGGGATTAACCCACTCCACCCACCACAACCAGGGCCCACACACACACTGCAGGGATGTCAGGACAGGCCTGCCCCATGCACCGCTACCGCTACCAGCACCTGCTTGCATTGTCTGGGGGTGTAGGATTTGACCCACCTTGCCCATGACCACTGGAAGCTGCAAATGCCTTTTGGGAGCCTGAAGATGGGTCCACCCTCCACACAGCCACTGTCCGCATGTGCTGTTTAGGGGTCTGAGGACAGGCCTGCCCTGCCCACCACCACCAGTGAATTCACACAATATCCAGGGACCCAGCCTGCCATCACCGTGACTGGTGCCTGCATATGCTGCTCAGAAACCCCAGAGTTGATGTGCCCCCTCTACTGCCACTGCTGATGCAATACACACCACTCAGGGACCTAAGGACCCACTCACCTGGCCTGCTGCTACCATCATTGGTAACAGCATGCCGCCTGGAGCCCTGAGACCCAGAACCAACATCACTGGCACCTGCATACACAGGCTGAGGGCCCAAGGATTCAGCAGGTCCAGCCCACTGTCACCACCATTGGTTCCCCAAAACAAACACACCTGACATCCCCATCCTCACCATAGCCTTGCCACAGCCTCCACTAATAACCACAACCTAAGCCACTGAGGAAATCAGAGACTCCATTAACACTGATTACAGTCAAAGATATCATATGGAGACTCCACTACTGTGGCCACCCAGAATCAAAGCCAAAGCACCCTACTCAACCAATACTATAGATATCTCTATTGTAAAAAAAGTCTTTCTCTACAAAACCCAACCCATACAATTGGAAGAAGCAACTGTTATGCTAGATGTGCAGATATGAATGTAAGGACAAAAGAAACATTAAAAAAGCAAGTAAATGACATAATCAAAGGAACACAATAATTCTTCAGCAATAAATCCCAAAAGAAAAGAAAATCTATGAAATTCTTGCAAAAGAATTCAAAATGACAACATTTAAGAAATTCAGTGAGATACAGGAGAACACAGATAAGAAATACAAAGAAATCAGAAAAACAATTTATGATCTGAATAAGAAATTCAACAAAAAGATAGATATGATAAAAATGAAACAAACATAAGTCCTGGAACTGAGGAATTAGTGAAATAAAAAATATAATCAAGAGTTTTAACAATAGATTAAGCAGAAGAAATAATTTCTGAAGATAGGGCTTTTGAAATAATTCAATCAGACGAAAAAAGACTAAAAAAGAAACTTACATGATATATGTGACACCATAAAGAGACCAAATATTTGAATTTTGGGAGTTCTAGAAGGAGAAGAGATGAGGAAAGGCAGAGGAAACCTATTTAATGAAATAATAGCTAAAAACTTCTCAAGTCTTGCAAAAGATATAGACATCCAGGTATAGGAAGCTCAAAATTCCCAACGAAGATTAAACTCAAAAAGATCTCCAAGAACATTATGGTCAAACTGTCGAAAGGCAGATACAAAATGAATGTTCTAAAAACAGTGGAAGAAAAGTGTCAAGTCACATATGAGGGAATCTCCATAAGGCTATTCAGCAGATTTCTCAGCAGAAACCATATAGGCCAGGAGAGAATGGGATGATATATTCAAAAGATATATAAAATGATCAGAAAACAATTAACAAAATGACAAGAGTAGGTCCTCAGCTATTAATAACAAGTTTGAATGTAAATGGTTTAAATTCCCCAATTAAAAGATATAGACTGGCTGAAATAATAATAATTTAAAAACCTGGGACCCAACTGCCTACAGAAAACTCATTTTACCTGTAAAGACACACATTTATTAAAAGTAAAGGGGTGGAAAAATTTTCCATGAAAATGGGAACCAAAAGCATGTAGAAGTAGTGATACTTACAATAGACAAAATAGACTTCAAGTCAATAAAACATAAAAAGAGACAAAGAATGCCATTATACCATGACAGAAGGATAAATTCAGCAAGAGAATATATTAATAACAATATGCACCCAATGCCAGACTACACAGACATATAAATCAAATATTGTAAAAGCTAAAGGCAGAGATCAATCTCAATACAACAATAGTTGAGGTATTTAACCCTCCACCTTCAGCATTAGACCATCTAGACAGAAAATCAGCGTGGAAATATCAGGCTTAATCTGCATTATAGACCAAATGTACCTAACAGATGTTTATAGAACATTTTATCAAACAGCTGCAGAATACACATTCTTCTCATCAGCACTTGGAACATTCCCCAGGTTAGATCATATATTTGGCCACAAAACAAGTCTCAAAATGTTTTAAAAATTGAAATTATATCAAGTATCTTTTCAGACCACAGTGGAATAAAACTAGAAATCAACAGCAAGAGGAACTTCAGAAACTGTATAAATACATGAAAATCAAGCAACATGCTCCTGAACAACCACTGTGTCAATTAAGAAGAAAAAAAAATTTCTTGAAACAAATGAAAATGTAAACATAACATACCAAAACTTGTGGGATACAGCAAAAGCAGTGCTAAGAGGGAAGTTTAGCAATAAATACCTACATAAAAAATTGGAAAGATTTCAAATAACCTAATGGCTAAACTTAAGGAACTAAAAAGAGCAAAAAGAAACCAAACTCAAAATTAATAGAAGGAAAGAAATAAGATCAGAGCAGAACTAAATGAAATAGAGACTTAAAAAAATGCAATAGATTAACAAAATGAAAAGTTGATTTTTTGAAAGGATAAACAAAGCCGATAAACTGCTAGACTAACCAAGAATAAAAGAGAGAAGACCCATATAAATATACTCAGAAACTAAAAGGAGATGTTACTACTGACACCACAGAAATATAAAGGATCATTAGAGACTATTATGAATATATGATAACAAATTGGAAAACCTAGAAGACATGGATAAATTCCTGTACACATACAAGTTGCCCAGATTGAATCAGGAGGATACAGTAAACAGACTCATAATGAGTAAAGATATTGAATCAGTAATAAAAAATGAAAACAACAACAACAACAACAACAAAGCCCAGGACTGGATGGTTGACTGCTAAATTCTATCAGATTTATAAAGAAGAATTAACATCAGTTCTTCTCAAAATCTTTTGAAAATTGAAGAGGATAAAATTCTTCCTAACTCATTATATGAGGCCAGCATAACCCTGATATCAAAACCAGATAAGAACACACCAAAAGGGAAAACTACAGAGTAAGATTCCTTATAAACACAGAAGCAAAATCCAGAACAAAATCCTAGCAGATCAAATCCAACAACACATCAAAAAGGTAATACAACATAATCCAGTGACATTTATCCCAGGGATGCAAAGATGGTTCCACATCACAAATCAATACATGTAATACATCATATCAACAGAAAGAAGGACAAAATCCAGATGATTATGTCAACAGATGCAAAAAGCAATTGATAAGGTTCAACATCCTTTGATGATAAAAACTTTCAACAAATTAGGCATAGAGAAAACATACCTCAATATAATAAAGGCCATATATGACAAACCCACAGCTAACATTATACTGAATGGGTAGAAGCTGAAAGCCTTTCCTATAAGAACTGGAACAAAACACAGATGTCCACTTTCACAACTCTTACCCAACATAGTACTAGAAGTCCTAGCCAGAGCAATTAGGCAAGAGAATGAAATAAAGGGGATTCAAATTGGAAAAGGGGAAGTCAAATGGTCACTCTTTGCAGATGGCATTATCTTATGTATCAAACAACCTGAAGACTCCACCAAAAATACTCTTATAACTGATAAATAAATTCAGTAAAGCTGCAGGATACAAAATCAAAACACAGAAATCAGTAGCATTTCTCTTTTGTATACACCAATAATGAACTAGCTGAAAAAGAAATCAAGAAGGCAATCCAACTTAAAATAGCTCTAAATAAAAATACCTAGGAATAAATTTAATCAGGAATATGAAAGACCTCTACAGTGAATACCATAAAACACTGATGAAAGAAATTGAAGGGGACACAAACAAGTTGAAAGATATCTGATGTTCATGTATTGGAAGAATTAATATTGTTAAAATGATCATACTGCCCAAAACAATATGCAGATTTAATGCAATCCCTATCAAAATACCAATGACATTTTTCACAGAAATGTAGAGAAAAAAACAACTCTAAAATTTGTATTGAACCACAAAAGATGCTGAATAGCCAAAGCAATACTGAGCAGAAAGAGCAAAGCTGGTAATCATATTACTTGATTTCAAAATATACTACAAAGCTATAGTATCCAAAGGAGCATGGTATTGGCATAAAAACAGAGACATAGACCAATGAAACAGATAGACAATCCAGAAATAAATGTATATATTTAGAGCCAACTGATTTTTGTCAAAGGTGCCAAGAACAAACATTGGGAACAGGACACTCCCTTCAATAAATGGTGCTGAAAAAACTGAATATCCATATGCAGAAGAATGAAACTAGACCAATATCTCTCATTATAAACAAAAATCAACTAGAAATGGATTGAAGATCTGTAAGACCCAAGACTCTAAAACCATTAGAAGAAAACAAAGGGGAAATGCTTTAGAACATGGTTCAGGGAAAAGATGTTATGGCTGAGACCTCAAAAGCATAGGCAACAAAAGCAAAAATGGACAAATTGGACAATCTTAAAAAGCTTCTGCACAGCAAAGGAAAAGAATCAATAGATTGAAGAGACAACCTGTTAAATAGGAGAAAATATTTGCAAACTATGCATCCAACAAGGGATTAATATCTAGAACGTACAAGGAACTCAATAGCAAAGAGCCCAATAATTCCATTACAAGTGGGCAAAGGATCTGAATAGACATTTTTCAAAAGATGACACACAAATGGTCAACAGGTGTATGAAAAAATGCTCAACATCACTAATCATCAGAAAAATGCAATTCAAAATCACAATGTGATATCACTTCACCCCAGTTCGAATGGCTTTTGGCAAAAAGACAAAAAATAACAGATGCTGCTGAGAATATGGAGAGAAGGTAACTCTTTTACACTGTTGATGGGAATGTAAATTAGTACAACCATTATAAAAAACAGTATGGAGATTTCTCAGAAACCTAAACATAGAATGCCATACAATCCAACAATCCCACTACTCAGTATTTATCCAAAGGAAAGGGCATCAGCATAGCAAAGGGATATCTGTATCCCCATGTTTACTGCAGTGCTATTCATAGTAGCAAAGATATGGAATCAATCTAAGTGTTCACTGATGGATGAATGGATACAGAAAATGTGATGTAAATACCCAGTTGAATAGTATTCAGCCATAAAAAAGAATGAAATCTTGTTACATGGATGGAACTGGAGGTTATAATGTTAAGTGAAATAAGCCAGCAACAGAAAGGCAGATATTGCATGTTCTCTCTCAGATGTGGGAGGTTAAAAAGTTGATCTCATGAAGGTAGAGATTAGAATACTGGTTACCAGAGGTTGAGTAGGGTGGCAGTGAGGAAGATGAGAGGTTGGTTAATGAATAGAAACATACAGTTAGAGAGAAGGAATAAATTCTAGTGTTCAATAGCAAAGTAGTGTGGCTTGTAAATGATAATTTATTATGTATTTCAAAATAGCTAGAAGAGAACATTTGAAATATTCCCAACATAAAGAAGTGATAAATGTGTGAGGTGATGGATATCCTAAATACATTGATTTTATCATTACACATTGTATGCATATGTCAAAATATCACATGGACATCAACAAATATGAATACTTCTTATGTACTACTAATAAAAATACACTAAAAGTTAAAATCAAGATTTCCCAGGATATAAAGCATAATGACAACAAGATGGAAAATTAAGAAAGGAAAAAACAGAAAATCCTTAGAGGGCTAATTCATAAGGATTCCATGTGCAACTAATGGGTTCTAAAAAGAAAGAAGTCAGAATGGATGGCATATGTGTTACCAAGGATTAGATGAGAAAACATGTCCCATGCCTGAAAAAAGATTTAATGATTCTGGTTGAAACGGTCTCTGAACACCAAACAGAGAGAAAGAAGTTCACACTGCTCACATCATTAGGGAATTTTAGAATAAAAGGAAGTAAGAAAAGATCCTAAAATTAAAACCCAGTGAGAATAATTATGTTAACAAGAAAGTAATGAGAACCAGATTGGAATCAGACATCTCATCAGCGACACTAGATGCTGAAAGACCATTTAGCGAAGCCTTCTTCCAAGGGCCATCCATTTACCTTCTTTGCAATAAGTGGAGATGCTGATTGTATACCCTCTTTTCTAAGCCACACCAGCCCAGACACAAAAATAAGACTACAGTGGCAGTGACAAAATAACTATTTTTCTGGTTTGGCCCTCTTCAGCAGAACTCCAGCTATCTTTTGAATTCCTCCAAATACTTAATCGGTGCAAGCTGCAACTTTGTCATCCTGGCTCCAAGAGGTAGCCTCGCATTCCACCTCTGCTGCACATGCCCCTTGGTGAGTTCTCCTGTTACCGCCAATGCCAATGTCTGCCAGAGAGTCTGCCTTTAAGCATTGTCTGAGCCGGGTAGGACGTCACAGCACTTAACTGCACAGACTCTGGCAACAGAATGGCTGGACTGAAATCCCAGTCCCACCACATACTAGAAGCTTAACCTTGATCTATCTAGGCCTTGATTTTAGCTTTTATAAATTGAGGATAATAATAGTATTTATCTCACAGTGTGACTGTGATAATGAAATGAGATAATCCCGTTTAAAAAGTTAGCACAGTGCCTAGCATAGAGTTCCCATTTGATAAAGTTTCAGTATATCCTACAAGCAAAGACAAAACAAAATCTCATGTGTCATGCCACTGATACCTGCCAGCGTACATACTCAAAATGCTGCTGCCTGCTCATGGCAGCATCTTCCATCAGCACCATAGCTTCAGCTTCCCTGGGTAACACTTCACTCAAGTGAGCAGTCAATGTAATTCTCTTGACTTTCGAGTTCACTTAAGTTCTACTTTAAGCACCCATTCTGAATGGTGATAGAAACTCGGTGAATTTAGAGCCCCCTTCCCAAGTTACATATATGTTTCCAAGGGATTACACACTACCTCTGCATTGTCTGGTGGTGGGAGGAGGCAGTACTAAGTCCTTGTCTCCTAAACAATGATGTACTTTGGCCTCTCTGGGGTCCTCAACCATTAACAAAGTCAGCGGATGCATCTCCCCTGACTCCCACCCTAAAGACCTTTCAGACCTAGCTCTCTGACAGATACCTGCACGCCACTCTAGAGCCTCAGAGATCTGAGGATGGTTCCTGCTCTTCCTCATCACTGGCCCCATGGTGAGTGTGGGGGAAATCCTACTACGGATGACCTGGCCGTTCATGCAAGTCTCCCGACTCCTGCTTGTTTCTCCGTCTCTGAATGAGCACAGAAGCCCTCTATTCCCAGATTCCCTGGACTGATCCGGATTGTTTTGTCCACTCTTCTCTCCTCCTGGTGGCTCTGGCTAAGAGGTAAGGGAAAGCGGCTGCTCCCTTTTTGAGTGACACACACCGGCATCTGCCTCCCTTGCTTCCTTCCCATTCTTCTCCTTGCCCTACTCCAGGAGGAACATGACCTTGCTTTGGAGAGGGACAGGAAGGGAGGAGGATTGTGCTCACTTTGCCCAGAGGCCCTGGAGGCCCTACTGCTATTGGCTCCTTAGCTGTGACATCCCTGAGGGCAGAAAATGCCAATGACAAGCAGAGACAGGCAAGGAAATGCAAGGATACCAGAAAAACTTAGCAAGGTCAAACTGTTATCTGCCATAATCTTGATACATCATAGAACAGCACCAGATAACATTTTTTGAGAACTTACTAGATTCCAGGCTTTTCTTTAAGCACTTTGTATGTATTAAGTCAGTTAATAATCATAACAGCCTGGGAGGCAGGTAGTATTTTACTCCCACTTTCCAGATGAAAAAATTGGAGGCTAGGACAAGTTAAAGTAACTTGTGCAAGGTCAGCGAATATGTCCATAGGAAAGCTGGGAAGACAAACCTATGCAGAGTGATTCTAGGGTATAGGTCTCCACCCATCTTCCATCTGCCTCTCCTGGACTGTGACCCAAACAACTCCTGGGGTTTCCCTCAGTCTCATATTGTGGCCTGCGGCCTGAGTCTACGGATGTGGGTCAGGGGACACTTGGAGCAGCAGGCATACTCAGAATCAGCCCCCACCTCCTGCCCCCATGCACGCTCCTTGTTCTTAAAGAAAATGCACCTCCTGCACCTCTCTTTTCCTTTAGGTGGAGTAATTTACCTTGCCCATTATGAAAAGCAAAATATGGTCTAATGGAAAATGGAAGCCCAGCTTAAACCACAATTCCCACTCCACCATTATAGCTGAGAAACTTTAATCAAGTTGTTTATTATCTCTGAGGCTTAGTGATTTTATCCATAAAATGGAGGGAAGACATCATAGCGTCATTAGATATGTGACGTGCTTAACACAATGCCTGACACATAGAAGGCACAAAGTAGATATTTATTTGGTTTGTTATTTCATCCAAGTTTGTGTTGAGCATGTAGGGGCATTCTAACCTTCGGTGGCATAAAGTTAGATTGCTCTGTGTGAAACCAGCTGCTTGAGGTCCTCTGTCCTAGAGGCAGTTCATTGCCTGTTTATGTGCATGTCACAAGCATTGTACTAAAAGAGTCACTCTTAGCAAGAGCTTTTTTCCTTAACAATGACTGGTCTGTTTAGATTTATATCTATTGGGTTACACCTAGAGTGAAGTCAATCAATTCCCCCCCCAAAAAACTGAATAAATAATCATAAATTAATATGCTTAATAATAATGTTAACAGCTATCATTTGTATAGTACTATGAGCCAGCTACTTTACTAAGGTGAATTTCATCTTTACAGTCTTGTGAGAAAGAAACTCTTGCACCTATTTTACAGAATAGGTTGTCGAGGTTTAAAGAGGTTAAATAACTTGTCCAAGGTTACAGAACTAGCTCTTGGCAGAGTTGGATTTTAAACAGAAGGGCATCCCTTTTAATCCAAAGCCTGTGCTCTCCATCATGATTTAAAAGCAAATAGCCGGGCGCGGTGGCTCACGCCTGTAATCCCAGCACTTTGGGAGGCTGAGGTGGGCGGATCACAAGGTCAGGAGATCGCGACCACGGTGAAACCCCGTCTCTACTAAAAATACAAAAAATTAGCCAGGCGCGGTGGCAGGCGCCTATAGTCCCAGCTACTCGGGAGGCTGAGGCAGGAGAACGGCGTGAACCCGGGAGGCGGAGCTTGCAGTGAGCTGAGATCGCGCCACTGCACTCCAGCCTGGGCGACAGAGTGAGACTCCGTCTCAAAAAAAAAAAAAAAAAAAAAAAAAGATAGTAACAACAATAAAACATAGGAAAAAACTTAGCTTCTATACTCCTTTTGCTTTCTAAAAAATTGCATATTAATCTAAGTCACATGTTCCATTAAGCCTTGCAACATAAAAGCAATAGAAATAAAACAGAACTAGTCTTAATAGATGTGTTTTCAAGACCAAGGAAAAGAAAGTCCCATGAGAATTTTCTATTATCTAAGCATGCACAGGAAATTTCACAAAGGATACTCAAAGCAAATTACTGGAATTTGGTGAGCTGGTTTTCTCCCATGAATATATTCACTGGGCCTCACCAGCATAGTGATAAAGAATAGTCCTCAGTTGACATCTAAATTAAAAAGTCGAATTTTCTAATTTATTAGAAAATAATAAAAGAAATAGTTGATTTATTTCTCCATTAGTGTTTGCCATAGTACCTAGTAGCATGCATTCATTTGACCAGTTTCCCTGGGGTATTAGTTAGGAAACTTCCTGGGGGTCTTTGGAACTTAAATAAATAAAGCAGATTCAACAGATAAGGTGCATTACTGTACAAAAATTTTTATGGCTTTAGCAGAGAACAGAATCCAACACCCATACTCATTTATAGACCTGATTAACAAGAAATTTTCTCCAAGCAGATGGAGCATGAAAATTGCTGCCCCTTGGAATCAGTTTTCTAACTGAGTTTAATATTTGCATTTGGTTTTCCACTGTTATTATCATTATTGCCATTTTAACTTATGCATTCCTGCCATAGCATATGCCTCTAGGTACAAGAGGAAGGAAAAATTCAATTTTAGTGTTTGTCTTATTTGCACTTTACTTGATGCAATTTGGTTTGCCACATGGAGTGAATAAAGCTGTCATGTTATTTTTTTTTCAAGAACACAATAACTATAATGGACTGTGCATTCATTACTGAGTAGATTCATTTTTTTCTCCCATTGAAGGGCATAAAAGAGGGGATAATTTCAAAGTGAATTGAATTGTGTCTGGTGAATCATGGTGCGCATTTCCGACCAAGGCATAAAACACGTCCCAGCTTTTCTGCCAGCATTTTTTTGAAGAATATTACTCAGAATGCAGTAAAGCCACATTTGTTTGGTTTTTTGCTTGTATGTACTAATTTTCTGTGGGAAAATGTAAATTAAAAGATAACCTTTGACTTCCAGAAAGTATGCTCTATGATGGAGTCTTGGCTTGCTTTCCTGGGGGACTTGAATGTTCTCTTCCTTTTTTCTTATTTTACATTACCTCCTTAACATTTTCACCTACCATCTAGCTATTGCCAAATTTTTCCCTAGATGTTAAAGATCTTAGCTGTGTTCATACTACCATTCAAACATGCCTGGCCCCATCTGGAGATTCATTGTAGGGGACCCTTCAGAGCTCTGTTGGCATGAAGTACTCAAGATCTCGCTAGGAAATAGCTCATTATAAGAACAGATTTGAGGGGAATACATTTGAAGACAGTGGGATAGGGTTGGAGGAGAGGATCATTTGGGCAACAACATTATCATTCAGATCATTCCCCATTTGGTTTCCTTGGAGGAGGGCTCACACCTGTAATCCTAGCACTTTGGGAGGTCAAGGCAGGAGGATCACTTGAGGCCAGGACTTTGTGACCAGCCTGAGTAATATAAGACCTCATTTCCATAAAAAAAATTTTTTTTTTAATTTTAAGAGCTGTTTTTACAAAAAATCTTTAGATATTGAGAGCACAAAGAAGTGCTTTTGTGTAACCTAGGTAACTCATGGCAGTAATACAAATAATTAACATTTATTGAGCTCTTCTAATTAGTAAACATTTTGCATACATTATCTAATCCAATCATCACAGTGATCCAATGATATGGTCATTATTTTCTCCAATTAAGGCTTAAAAGGGATGTGTAACTTGCCTGTGGACACATAGCTCAAACATGGAAGATCCAGGATTCTATGTACATCTCTCTGAATTTAAAATCCACACTCCTGACCACCTAACAATACTGTCTTTCACCAAGAAGAACTGGAGCATGCTGTAGTACAGAAAGAAATGATGGACTGAGAAGTCATCATATGGGCCTACATCTGCAATGGAGGATGGGAGAACAGTGGGCTTTAATGCACACTGAAAATGGGTGCCTAATGCCTGCATACACTTATCAGAAGCCTCTTGTTGGCTTCTTGGCAACCTCTCAGCTGCTGAGCAGAGAAGAAGAAAGTGGCTCCTGGCAGATGGTGGCCAAGATGAGAATACAAGTGAAATAACTCCTGGACTTCCCAGAACAATTAGGGAGAGATTCAAAGGTAACTGAAATTCTTGTAGGGGAAACTGGGGGCAAACTAAAGCAAATTCTGTTTTGTTACTGTTTTTAACTCCAGGCTGGTTAGGCCTAGGGAAGCAGGTTATGCAACGAACCCCACAAATCAGGATTTTGCTTATGATAAAACAAGGCAAATGGCCCCCTGCTTTCATCTTTTGATGCTCTTTAATTTTAGCAAGTGACTTCTGAAAGAATAAAAACAACTCTGAACTGCTCTATTTTCTTCCCTCCAAGCTTGCTTGGAACAGGACACGTTTCTGCTTTTTTCTCCCTAACTTCATTTATTATTCAAAAACTATTGCTAAGTATAGGCCTTTTACCCAATCAAAAAGTTCTAGATCCTCTATCCTATTGGGCCGCCCACTCTGTCTAAGAGACAGTGAGCAAGGTACTGGGGTATTCCAAGATGACTAAGCCACGGTTCCCTGCTCTGACTCACTTTCATTCTTACGGAGGGAGAGAGATCAGTGTATCACTAACCACACACAAGACAAAATAAGACAGATCTACACGGAGGCAAAGTAACAAAATGCACAGGGTGCTTTAGGCAACAAGTGGCATTCTTGCATGGGGGCTTTGCCTGTCTTCTGGCGTATGTTTTGGTAGGTGTTATTTCACACTATTCTTCCCGGCCTTCCCACTCTGCTCCTGCAGTGATGTCATACTCCCTGGGCTGTCTCTACAGTCACTTTCTTTTTCCCTTTCTAAGTAAATCCTGTCTCAGACACCCACTGAAATCTCTAAGATCCTTCTCAGAACCACCTTCAAATCAAGCTACTAACAGCATGTTCTTGCCAACCATTACTCTCTAAGTCCATCTGTCTTCCTGTCTGCTCAGACGAGTCAAAAAGTATTTCTAGATCTTTAACAATCTTTAAGCCACACGGGGAAAATGCATTTAAACTCGCTAATAAGACCACAGACTAAGGGCAAAGCACTAAGATCGAATTTTATGTACCCAATTACTGCCTTAGATGTCAACCATTCAACAGGGGGTTCTTAATAAGCTATGTAAAAGAGAGTCTTTGAAATGGTTTGGCCTTTTCTCTTTCCTTTATAACCCAGAGTCTATCCTACTCCACCGAATGAGCAGCTATAAAATGCAGAAGAGAGCAGCGGCAACAAGGAAAAGGCTTCATGATAGCAGGGGCTGGTCTGTGTTACTCACTGCTGTATATACACTGCTTAACACATAGTGCTACTAAATATTTGCTGAAAGACAGGAGAAAGACAGATTGAATTACACACTGGACTTGACTTGTACCGGATGAACTCTGAGGTGCCTTCTCACTGAGATTTTGTGACCTAGTAAGAGTGAGAACTTAAGTTTGAAAACAATTTACATTAAACTCATCAAATTGTATTGTTTCCTAACCCATGTTCTCAGTATAACAAATTGCTAAACAGTGTTAAGGCCAATATTGGGATCAAATAAGGGAGAATAGAATCAAGGCAATGGAAAGAATTTCAAAAGACCATTTATTTTATCCCCAGTTGGCAACTAAACCATCCCAAAAAAGGATGTAGAATGATCTAATGGGAAGAGTGCAGGCTCTGGAGTCAAAGCTGGGTTTGAATTCCTATTCTGCCAGTCACTAGTTGCATGACCTTGGACAAGTTAATATCTTTGAGTCTCTGTTTTCTCTTTTATAAAATACAGGCCATAAGAAAATATCTTGGGGTGTTTGTGTGCCTTGCACAGACTGCCATAGAAGGACCTCAGAAATGGGTCGGTTCCGTTTCTCCAGAAAGCTGTATGCACATAGTGAAATATTTTTTAAAGTTGTGTCTCAGCTTCCTTTACGTATCAGCATCTTTCAAATTTCCTGAGCCTTATAATTTTACAAATTCTGGAATTCTGCTGAAATAAAAGGCCTTTTACTTTTTGTTTTTAATGTTTTACTTACTATTTGTTGGACTATCAGTTGAAAAATATCACTGCTTCTGAATCCTCATTTGTACAATAACCCTTCACAAATTTCAAGATCATTATCAAGTCCCTTGTGTGCCTGTTGTTTCCCAGCCCTCACTTTGCTTCATTTTTGAGAGGTTTTAAAGAAAAGAATTCTTTTAAACACTTAGTGTATCATTAGGTCTTAACCTGCTTGAAGACAGGCCCTTGTTTTCACTCTGGCGAAGCAGAACCTAAAACATTAATAGGAATTCTAACTATGGAAGATACATATCAAAGCCAGAGGAAAACAAAGTATGTATTATCCCCTTCTACTAAATGAAGGTTAAACTCCTTCCAAAGACTAAGTTTAAAATAGTTGTTATGCAGCCAGTCAGCATGCAAGGTGACTGGAGATAGAGGAATCTTGGCCCCAGACGGGAAGTGTTTAAAAATGGACAGAGGGTTCTGGGGTAAACTCCTCCAGACCAGAGACTGAGTCTTAATCCACAGTGATTCCCTGGGACCAGACTCATGTCTGGCACCCTTTATTGGCTAGAAATCTCTGTTAAGCAGAATTGAAATAGTTGTTACGTCTAGAAACTTAATAAGACTATACAAGAGTACTTTTATGTAGAAAACCAGAAAATATAAAAGTTAAAACCTAATAATATTGATATTATAATTCTTTTAAAAGTGATACAACAAGAATATTAACTTTTTAAAGAATATCACTATATATTTTTTAACTATTGAAAAAATATTTCAAGCCTCATTAGTTCTGGGTCATAAACCACTGTCTCTTTCCTGGCTCTGATTACAAATAATCAGAAGGTTTATAAAAAAATTTCATTTGTCTACATGGAATAGATTCATTCTGATACATTTGGCCTTCAGTAGACAGGGCCATTCTACAGCATTCATCCTAAGCTACCATTTTCTTTGATGGCTGACATTCATATGTATACATGTAGCAAGGCACCAGTTTCATAAATGTATGAAAGAAACCTACTTATAGCATGCAGTAATCCAAAAACTTCAAATTCTTCTGCCTTGCAACTCTGTAAGAATAATAAACTCCCTTGTGGGGTTGTGGTTCAGTGTGAGATAATGAATATAAGTCACTTAACACTTACCTGGCACATAGAAGATAGTAGACACTAAATTAATGTAATTAGTGATTATAGAAGCAATAGTAATAATGAGAACAGATTTAGCTGTCAGGCAGACCTGAATTCAAATCCCAGCCCAGCCATTTTACAGCTGTATAACTTTGGGCAAGCTTTTAAATCTAAATCTCAGCTTTTCCATTTTAAAACTTGGACATGTTAGCACCTACCTCAAAGCATTTTTGAGAGGACTGAATGAGATAATCCACTGTAAAAACTTAGTAAAATGAATGTTGCTTGGTATGTACTCAATAAATGTCCATTATTATTGTCATATCATTATTAATAATATTAATTAGTTTTGCCTGTAGTTTACTCCATAGGAAAATGTCAAATGAATTAGATCTCAAGAAAAAGCAGTCAGTAAAACAGTCCCAAACATTCTGCCTTGGAATATTTCAGTAAAGGCAAAATTAATTAATTAATGGTAGTATGAATGATAATTCTTATCCAATTATGATGTATTTGGTGATTCAATTTGAGATTCAAATGAATCTCAAGCCTTGAATGGAAAGAAGTTGCTGATTTAGTATAGTAATTGTAAACGGAGGTAGGTGTGTATATATTGGGGACCACTTGGAGCTTTCTCAAGATAATATTCCTCTGTTTCCTAAAACCGAGACATCCTAGACAGGCAGTGTAAGTAGGCATAAGAGTTTGATAAATACCCACTTTTGGTCTATGATATGTTCTCCCTTCCATTCTGAGGATCATTCATTTATTTATAAGATTAATAATTAAAATGTATTGGTAAGGATTTGGGCTAAGTATAAAATGTTTGAAGAGAAATAGACCAAAAACAAAACATTAAAAGGACTTTGAAGGCTATTTATCTACCCTTCCATTTTAAAGATGAGGGCACTGAGATAAAGATTGCCTTGGCATACAGCTCAGTAGCTATGGGACTCAGGCTGGGCTTAATTCCTTCTTTACTACACTACTCTGTTACAACTCTGCAAAAAATAAAGATAATGGACTCACTGACCAAGCTGGAGTTTGTATCAGCTAGAGAAATTAGAATATTTTGCTGTAATTCACTGGTGGATCCTTTGATCTATGAAAATCCTATCATGTTTTACTTGACTACTGTTCAACTTTGGTACGTAATATGTTATAACCATGTATTGTTTTGTTAATTGAATGTGGGGAAAATTAGTTTAATTATTGAATGAACCATTGTACCCTGTGGCCCCATGAAACCTCAGCTAACCCATGCATCTGCTTTTCTTCCCCTAACTATAATTCATTTGTATAGCCAATGATGGGACTTGGCTCCATAGCCCTCAAAACTTGGGGTTTTCCCATTGTGTATTTATTTTATTTTTGGGGCCCTCAGATATTTCAAATCATTAACATCATCCTTCAGAGACTGAGAATTGATTATTACAGAACATTAATAACATATTAAGGTCTCAGGCTTCACTTTCTCCTAGGGTTGTAAAAGGCTACTGTTTAATTACAATGAGTTTCATCCTCAAAAAAATGTCCCCTTGTGATAGATATCTACAACAGCCTCAGAACACGCATTGTCTCGTGTTTAAATATATCCCCCCAAAGCATGCCATTCTCTTATCCAAGAGTTCTAAGAAATATTTCATGGCATCTCAATGGCACTGATTTGGTCACAAGTCTGCCTCTAAACAAATCACTACAGACAGGGAAATATGAGACTTTGTGTGGCCACACATGACTTAGATACCATCCCTAGGTCAGGGTTGATGACAGCTACACTGTGTGTGTATATATATATACACACACATATATATTTGTATATACATTTGTATATACATTTGTATATGTGTATGTATATACAAATATATGTATATATGTATACATATATGTATATATATACACACATACTATTATATATACACTATTATATATTATATATACTATATATTATATATACACTCTATATTATATATAATATGCTATATTTTATATATATATATATATAAAATAGATTTCCTGGTGTATAGTGTGTGTATATATAGTGAGAGTGGCAAGTGGTGGATCCCCATTGAACAACTGGGAATTGGGAATGAATTAGATTTTGATAAGCCAAAAACTAATGAATATCCACTATTCTAGGGAAGGTCACTGAGCCTTGAGTTGTCAGGATGACAAGACTAGAAATCTTTAGTTAGGAAAGATGAAGGCTGAGAGAGCACCTAATGGAAGTCTTTAAAACTGTACACAATTTTGTATGAATGAAAGTCAAATCCTTAGATATTAAAATGAGAATACCACCTTTAAAATTCTGAAAGGTATTTTAGCAGTGAGAATTGCTATTTCATGTAAAAAGCAATATTTTTGTAGAATTCTCTACCATCAAGAGGCTATACCTCTAAAAAATATAATTAATTCAAAAGATTCAGGAGAAATAAAGCCTAAATTAATAATGAAGAAAAGGAATAAAACACCTAAAATGCATGTTTAAGTTCAGAACATCCAAGACTCTCATGACCCCCTCTGAAAACAAAGTTAAATGACCCTCTTGAGCAATCCATGTACTCTCCTGGATAGTCCCCCAACCTCATTAACCTAGTTCAACTCAGCAAGCATGATGGAAACATTTTTACATGCAGTTTTAAATCCCTGAAAGAGTTTTAGGGATTAAACAAAGCAGAGACATGCAACCAGTCTATAAAGAAAAAGCGCTTTCTATTGTATCATTTCTACAGCCAACAGACAAAAGAAAATGCAGCTGTAATCTGCATAAGAGAATCAAGAGGGTAACACAAACATGTTTTAAAATTCAAGGATCCAAAAACAAATCAAATAATTGTGTATTAGAGCTAAACAATTATATTCAGATTTTTTATTTTCTATTTTTAAAATTTTTCCAATTTATAACTGATAGTTAATATAATTGTTCTTCAATTATATTACCATTTACATTAGAAGACATAAAATATTATAGAATATTCATAGCCTTATAACTGACTATTGGATAAGTAAAGGAACTTCAGCTTCCTTTTCATGTGGCTCTCCTGAAATAAAGGTCTGATAAAGTTTCTGATTCATTCATTGTAATTTATTTCATCAAAAAAGCTAGAAATCCTTAAGAATGTAAATGCGTCCTTTGAGCAGGCTTTCATTCTCCTTTATTTTTTCTTGGGGTATTGTGCTTTCCTGGTAATTGGGCCACTGAGGAATGATGAAAAGAATGATCTATTTCAACATTTGTGGCTCATTATAGGCACTGAGGGACAAAGTTGAAATGAAAGGTCATAATGAGATTTAATTGTTCTTCAAGCTTGTCATAGATAGGAATAGAGGCATACCTTGGGAAAAAAAATTGTATAGAAATAGAACTTTTCTTTTTAAGTTATGCAAAATGCATTGAGAATGTGCATTTAAGGCAAATAAATGTTTTCAGGGATATCAAGTGTGGTTCCAAACTGTGGAAGGTAATTTGAAATAAAATCCTTTTTAAAAAATGTAGACATTACATTTGTAGAAATTTGGGATCCATGAACCCAGGATCCTTCTTTTTCTTAATGGATGTGGCGTCAGTGTGGGAGAAGGTGCTTGATTTTTTTTTTCTGTGCTAATTAACAGTGATCAAACGTATAACAACATGAGTAAAGCCATACACATACTTGCTCATTCATTAAACAGCTATTCATTGGGCTCATTCTGTGTGCTGGAAATACAACATTGGGTGATATAAAGTCTTTGCCAAGTGGGGAGTCTAGTAGGAAGACAGAAATTAAATTTAAAATATTAAATTATGATTGTAATAAGTGACACAAACGATAAGCAAGAGTGTGATTGAAATGTCCAACTAGGATACCAAACGGGTGAAAGGAGTGACACTGGATTGCATCTTGAAGGGAGAGTGAAATTGATGGGTGGGGCAAGTGAGGGGCAGGACTAATGGCAGGAAGGGACAGCAGTGATATTCTAAGCAGAGGGAACTATGTTGCTGAAGGTCCTAGGTGGAGTGGGATTGAGGAATGGAAGTGGAGAGGGAAGCAGAGGCAGAACACTACTCCTTGAAGCATAAGAATCTGAAGCTTTATAAACCAAGAACAATGCACATTAGTGGGAGAGCTTTTAAAATGCATGCCACTGCATTTCATTTTGAAAGTTATCCTTTTCCACAGTTAGAGGAATCAACTGGAGAGGTATAAGCACAGGTACATGGAGACTATTTGGGTGCTCATTGCTATGGTCCGAAACCAGATGGTGGTGGCTTGGCCCACTAGGGATGGCAAAGTTAATGGACAGCAATAGAAGGATTTGGAAGATATTTAGGAGGCAGAGTCAAGAATACAATGGATAGAGTGAGGTAGAGTGAGGTGAAAGTGACCCCCATGTTTCTAGACAGGATGGATAGAGGGGAGGGGATCCCCAACATAGGGCACATCAAAAGCAAAGGATGTCTTTTAAAGACTGAATTCTGGAAATGGTGTTAGTCTCATATCCAAGCAGAGATAAGGAGTTGACATGTGGGTCTGGAATACAGAGGAAAAGTCTAAACTAGATAGATTTGCAAGTTTATTTAACAAACTGACTTGGAAACACTCACTTTTACCAGTCACTGTCTAAGCACTTTATCAATACTAAATCATTTAATCTTCCTAACAACCCTCTGAGGCAAGTACGGTTGTTAGACTTACTTACCTACAAGAAAGCTGAGGCCCAGAATTCTTAAAATCACCCGGGTAGGAGTACAGAGCCAGGATTCAAACCCGGAGAGTCTGGCTCCAGAGTCCACATGCTGAACCGCTAGGCTTCTAGACAGTACGCAGGAATCGAATGGGTGTGGGTGAGTAAGAGAGATGTAGAATAACAGGAGGAGAGAACAGAGGCTTGAGGAGGTCAAACTTTTAAATCAGCAGAGGAGAGTAAATTGGTAAAGCGGCCATATCACTTCCACAAATCCATAAGACCCATTTGTCCCAAAATGTTTGTCTGGCAAGGCCTCACCCTTTCAAGGCAGCTGAGCCCACTGAGGAGTCACATGATCCTTCATCTCTATTAGTCTGGACACCCTCACAACCAGACACAAAGTCTCAGAGATTTATCCTGTTTGAAAAGCCAGGACAGATCTACCACACCGCTTTCCAGGTTCTGAACAACTGTTTCTCCAAGGCTAACTCTTTTGCCAATAACTTGACTTGTATTATTTTTAGTGAAATATCATGTAACAAGCTGCTCCTAAAATATTTCCAGCTCAGAGTGCTGGCAAGAAAAAGATAAAAAAAGAAGAAGGCTGGAAGCTGAGAGTGACAGTGGAAAAAGAAAAGGAATAATGGAAAAGGAAGGCAAAACAAAACAAAATAAAAACAAAAATTGTTGAAAGAAAATATGATCTTTTAAATTGAGAAGGGTGAAAAGTTATTAACACGTCCCAGTCAATTTTAATTTCAAGGAATGCACACCCAGCCATGCCTGCAACTTTTCTAATTAAGCAGTTACCCAGTTCATTTTCAGTGATGTTCGTTTGCTCTCACTCATTGTGGACTTTCACAGTAACCCCTGGCATCAGAAAGCAGTGTGGTGTAATGATTACAGGTACAGGCTCTGGAATCAGTGCCATGTGTGTGTGAGTCCTGACTGCATTATGTGTTAATTGTGTGATTTCAGGAAGTTACTTATCTACTCCGTCTGTTTCCTCAACTGTAAAATGTGGATGATGATATCTACTAATAAATTCTACTTCATATTGTTCGTATGAAGAAGAAATATTTGAAATAGTATTTGACTTAGTATAATATATACCACTCAAAAAGTTTTTGTTAAACTTCTTTTTTTTTTTTTTTTCTGAGATGGAGTCTCGCTCTGTGGCCCAGGCTGGAGTACAGCGGTGCAATCTCAGCTCACTGCAATCTTCACCTCCCGGGTTCAAGAGATTCTCCCACCTCAACCTCCCAAGTAGCTGGGACTACAGGCGCTCGCCACCACATCTGGCTAATTTTTGTATTCGTAGTAGAGACTGGGTTTCACCATGTTGGCCAGGCTGGTTTTGAACTCCTGACCTCAGGTGATCCACCCACCTCAGCCTCCCAAAGGGCTGGGATTACAGGCGTGAGCCACCACGCCCGGCTGCCTTTGTTAAACTTCTTATTGTTATTATTAGAAGTGCTGGTGCTCTTCAGGTGTTTTTAGCAACATACCGTGATGCATTCTAGAGCACCAAGGTGCCATATTAAGAGTCATTTGTGTTTACCAGCCATTAAAGGAGGGTTTTTGATGTTTAATTAGAGTATTACCAACTGAATTACTCTCAATTATTGTTTGTATCAGCATTCCATCAGAGAAGCAGAAACTGTGTGCGTGTGTGTGTGTGTGTGTGTGTGTGTGTGTGTGTGTGTGTGTGTTGAAAAGGAGCAATTGGTCCCAAGTACTTGACTTTATGCGATTGTGGGATCTGGCTCAACAGTCTCTGCAAGGCTGTTGCCTTTCCATCTGACACTGGATCTTGAAGCCACAGAACGGGCTGGCAGGAAGGGGAGATGGATGGAAAGTTAGGAGAGCAAGGATAGACTGGAACCCACAGTAGAAGCTTGAACCCAAAAGGGCAGCCTGAGACCTACATCATCTCGTTTCCTCTGACCTGTATGATATGGCTGTCCTGCAGAAGTGGTGGCCTTTCATCATGGAACAAAACACACACAAATGGCCCAGGAGTCAGGCAAGCTGCAGAAATCTCCAGGAAATGGTGGTCAGTTATAGGCCCATCAGCTGCCTTGTGCCAGCAGGGTGAGCTAGCAAATGGATGGCAATGAATGCGAACTACAGATGGCTGCTGCCTCACTCTGCCTGATATGCCACTCAAATCTCTCTGTGGCCTGACCCCACTGGAAGTGTGCAGGAAAGGGAATTCTGGGAAATGTATTTCAGTTTAGGTGATTGTTGACACATTGCAAAGCCACCAAATAGTTATTGCCACAGATATTTAAACTGGCTGAACACTATGCCAACTGCTTTTCATTACTTATTTCATCTGTTTTAGCCACAGCCCCACAAGCCTATCCATTTGTCATAGGTGAAGAAACTGAGGAAAAGAACCCTGTCTTGAATAACTTGGCCAAGGTCAGATTTATGAGATTTATTTATAAACGATGACACTTGCAGCAAGCTTTTTGAGTTAGTGTCTGCATTAACTAGATTTATCTATCATTGGACTTCCTCTCCAAAACAGCATAGCTAGTCATTGCAACAGATAATTATCTCACAGTTTCCATCCCTACTCTTGTTAAAAATAATAGGGCAAGATAGGCCCAAGGCACTGATGTACCAAATGACAATGTTATACTCTTAGAATCTTGTGAAAATGAAGTAACTTTTCAGGTACTGCTTAAATATAAATATTCTCTTAAAATTAAATAAATATCAATGCCTAATAGAATTATTCCTTAGGCTCAATTAATTTCATTTCAAAAGCTATAACTTAGTTATATTCTAGTTGTAAGTCATAGCTAGTATACCATTATCTTATATGTGGGTATGTAATTTGCATTAAATTATTAAGAATTTAAATGTGAATCATCATTGTCACTTAGCTTACAGTAATCAATATCTGTGAAACTGAGATCCCTGCAGATAGTCATGGGATGCCTCCCACACAGACAAAATTCCAATTTACTAGTTAAAAGATGGTTATAAAGAAAATATGGGGTAATTGCTGTGTAAGATATTGATCTGTATGCAGATAACAGCTATAAACTCTGGACATAATGTAAAAAGTAGCTAGCTGAAGTCACTAGAGAGTGAAGTGATACAAGCAAATTCTTATAAGTAGTTCATCCTCCTGGGAAAGGAGCTGATAGAGTGAGTTTCTATGTTTGTCCTTTTAGCCTGGGATAAGGTGCAGTCAGTGGGGATTGAGTAACACTGGGACACTGGTGGGGGAAAAACTGCAGTCTTTTTGTCCCAGGGACCCAGAAGACTTAATCTGAGGAGACCACAGTCACTACAGAGGAATAGCCTGTAAGGAAAAGGATCAGAGAGAAGATCTCCAAATTCTATCTGCTTTTATTTTCAATAACTCTTGAACCACACGTGTCAAGTAGGCTCAAAATAGCTCTGCTAAAGACAAAAGATATGAACTGCATTTGGAGATGCTACATAAGAAATTGAGTTTTCATTTCAAACCAAGTAAAATTGCTTGCTAAAACTAGCTAACAGTTATCAGAGAAAAGCATCAGAATCCAAGTTCCACAACTTAACATTCATAATACTCTGGGTACATCAACATTACTTGACAATAAAGAACATGGAAAATGGGACATAATCGTAAGAAAAAATTAAATAAATCTAACTATCAAATAATCCAAATATTGGACTGATCAGACAAGGATTTTAAAGCCATTATTATGACCCTGCAATAAAGTAAAAAAAAAAATGCTTATAATGAGTGAAAGGTAGGGAACTTCAGCAGGGAAACTGAGCAAGTAAAAAGAAAACAAATATAAATTCTAAAACTGAAAAATATAACTGAAATTTTAAAACTGTCAGATAGATTTAAGAGTGTGAGAGGCCAGAATATGTCACCCCAAAATATACCTCTTTGGCATAGTGACTGTTGCACTGATGGCAATTAAAAAGCAGCAGATGCAGAAAAACTCTTGTGTTTACCCCTCATTTGCCTAAAAGCTGAACACAAATTAATAAAACCAAAAGATATCCCACCTCCCTTCTCTGCCAGGGAGAACAAAAGTTAACTTTAGACCCTTGTAGACCTGGAGATAACACCAAAGAAATCTATATTTATATAATTTATATGCCTTCTCACAATTTAATGGCCATAGAGATTCAAAACTCTTTTCATTTTCTTGTCATTCCTCTAAAAATTTACTCTTCTTTGTTGACGATGCTATATAAGCTGAAATTCAAAGCCACCTCTTTGAGAATTACTCATTCTCTGGGTATCTCTCATGTATATATGAAATATCCATGTTAATAAACTTCCGTTTTTCTGTTGTTAAAGTGTCTTTTTTTTTACAGAAGTCTGTAACTGAAAATTTATGAGGGTCGAGAAAAATATATATATTTTTCTTCCCCTACAAAAACAAAGTAGCAATGACAGAGAAAAGGGCAAGTGAACATGAGGATAGACCAATAAAATTATTTAAAGTGAATATCAGAGAAAAAAATAAGAAAATGAACAGAACCTCAAGGATCTTGTGGATTATATAAAATAGTCCAACATACGTATAATTGGAATTCCACAAGGAAAGAGGAGAGAGAATTGGGCAAGGAAAAAAAAGTGTAAAAAATAACAATCAAAATTTTCCAAATTTTATGAAGCATAAAAATATTAAATATGATCAAGAAACACTAAGCAGGACAAACATAAAGAAGGCTTTGCTTGGGAACATCATAAACTTTTGAAAGCTGAATATAAAGAGCAAAACTTGAGAAAATGAGAAAATGATAGATTACATATAAGGGAACAATCATTTAATTTGCAAATTGCTTCTCATCACAAATTATGGAGACCAGAAAAGAGTGTAAAAACATTTTTTAAGTGCCAAAAGAAAAACAAAAAACAAAAAATTGTCAACCTAGAATTCTGTATCTAGTGAAAAAAATTCTTCAAGAATGAAGGTGAAATAAAGATTCTCACATAAAGGAAAACTAAAAGAATGTATCATCAATAGGCCTGCACTTAAAGAAAATGCCAAAAGAAGTTATTTAGTGGAAGGGAAATAATTCCAAATGGACACAGAAATCCTCAAAAAAAGAGTATCAGAAATGAAAATATTTGGGTAAATTCAAAGACTATAATTTTTTAAATCCCCTTAATTTCTTTACCATACATATGAGTATGTAAGAGTTTAAAGGGTAGTCCACAAGACCACCCTCACTTCTGATACCAACTAGAAGTCTGAGGTCTCCAAGACCACCCTCAGATTCAATAATTCTCTAGAAAGACTCACAGAACTCACTGAAAGCAGCTATACTCATGGTTATGGTTTATTACAGATTACAATCAGCTGAGGAAAGAGACAGAGACACATGGGTAGAGTCCAAGAGAATTCCATGGATGGAGCTTCCAGTTGTCCTTTCTCAGTGTTCATGGAAATGATGTATAACAAGATATATAGAGTAGTGCCAAGTGGGGAAACTCACCTGAATCTTGTTCAAGATTTTATCATGGCTGTGTCACATAGACATGATGGACCATCCACACAGCTGATCTTAGTTTCCAGCCCCTCCAGTAGTTGAGCTGACACCATAGGACCCAAAATTTCCACTATACATTACATTGCTATATTTGATGTGGCTTAAAGCCCTCAGGTAAACAGACACTCTTATCAGGCAGCACATTCCAAGGGCTTCAAGATTACCTTCCAGAAGTCAAGGGCACAGGGCAGACCTCCCTTTGAGCAAGATTAATTCTTTACCACACAGTGTTTAATGCCAAAATTATAACAGTGTCTTGTGACAATGTTGATAATGAATTGTTGAGAGTGAATAATGACAATGTTGATAATGAAGGTAGATGTAGCATAAAGGATGAGGACAGGGTATGTATCTACAGGCTGGCAGGATTCTATATTTTATGTGAAATGCTGTAATATTAATTGTTATTTGGTCTATGAAAATATTAAGATACATATTTTATCCATAGAACAGCCGAAAAGGCAAAGTATACCTAAAAAGCCAATGGGAACATTTTTAAAATTTCTAAAAATATTCAAATAATTTAAAAATACAGATAAAGAGTACTAATAGAATTTTAAAAGAGGAAATAAATATAAAATAAAGAATAAATGTTTTTATTGGTTGGGTGGGTAAAAACCACACCCAACCATTACTAGACCTAATATACCCAGTGAAATGCAGATGTTATCAGATTGTGAGGGAAAAAAAACAAGACTCCAGTGTAGGCTGTTTTTAAGAGATACACTTTAAATATAAAGACAAAGTTTGAATGTAACTAGATGGAAAAAGTATAGCATGCAAACAGTATAGATAAGAAGGATGGAAAGCCCATAATGGGATGGCTAGTATTAAAAAAAGCAGAGGCCAGGCATGGTAGCTCTTTACACCCATTAGGATGGCTGGTATAAAAAAAAGCAGAGGCCAGGCACAGTGGCTTATGCCTGTAATCCCAGCACTTTGAGAGGCAAGGCGGGTGGATTACTTGAGGTCAGGAGTTCAAGACCAGCCTGGCCAACATGGTGAAACCCCATCTCTACTAAAATACAAAACTTAGCCAGGCATGGTGGTGGGTGCCTGTAATCCCAGCTACTCAGGAGGCTGAGGTAGGAGACTTGCTTGGACCCAGGAGGCGGAGGTTGCAGTGAGCCAAGATTGTGCCACTGCACTCCAGCCTGGGCTACAGAGCAAGACTCAGTCTCAAAAAATAAAATAAAAATAAAATAAAATAAAAACTTTTAAAAAGGCAGAAAATACGTGTTGGTGAGGATGTGGAAAAACTGGAGCCCTTGTGCACCATCAGTAGGTGATATGGTTTAGGGTTGTGTCCCCACCCAAATCTCACCTTGAATTGTAATAATTTCCACGTGTCAAGGGTGGGACCAGGTGGAGAAAATTGAATCATGGGGGTGGTTTCTCCCACAGTGTTCTCATTATAGTGAGTTCTCACGAGATCTGATGGTTTTATAAGGGGTTACCCCCTTTGTTCAGCACTCATTCTCTCTCCTGCTACTCTGTGAAGAGGAGCCTTCCACCATGATTGTAAGTTTCCTGAGGCCTCTCCAGCCATGGGGAAATGTGAGTCAATTAAACCTCTTTTCTTTATAAGTTACCCAGTCTCGGGTATTTCTTCATAGCAGCATGAGAATGAACTAATACAGTAGGAATGTAAAATGGTGCAACTGTTATGGAAAACAATACAGCAGTTCCTAAAAAAATTAAAAATAGAGTTACTATATGATCCAGCAATACCCATACTTCTAGGTGTATCACCAAAACAATTGAAAACAGAGTCTTGAAGAGATATTTATACATTCATATTCATAGCATTATTCATAACGGCCAAAAGGTGGAGGCCATCCAAATGCCCATTCACAGATGAATGGATAAACAAAATGCAGTATATACATACAATGAAATATTATCCAGCCTTTAAAAGAAAGGAAATGCTGACACATGCTACAAAATGAATGGAACTTGAAGACATTATGCTAAGTGAAATAATCCACTCCCAAAAGACAGCCAAATACTGTACAATTTCATTTACATGAGGTATCTAGTGCAGTCAAACTGATAGAAACAGAAGTAGAATGGTGGTTGCCAGGGACTGGCAGGAGGGGGAAATGAGGAGGTGTTGTTTAATGGGTATAGTTTCAGTTTTGAAAGATGAAAAAGTTATAGATGTTGGTTATAAAACAATGTGAATATACTTAACTGTACACTTAAGAGTAGTTAAGATAATAAATTTTATGTGTATTTTACCACAATTAAAAATTTTTAAAAGGATGGAGTAGTTTTATTAACAGCAGATGAAATAGATTTTGTATTTTACAATTCCTTTATAAAAAGTTAGATGGACATTTCAAACTGATAAAAGACAAAGCATCTGGAAAACCTAGCAATCACCAATGCATATGTGCCTAATAAAAAACTTCAAAATACAAGAAGCAAAAATTGACAGAATTAAACAGAAAAATAGATAATACCACAATTATAGTTGAAGATTTTTATATCTCCCCCATGGCAATTAATAGAACACTCAAACAAAAATCAGAGAAGTTCTGAACAATACTTTCAGCAGTCTTGACCTAATTATTATACATAGAACACTATACCAAACAAGTGCAAAATTGCAAAATAAACTTTTTTCAAGAGTGCATGGTGAGTTCTTGAGGGTAGACTATATTCTGAGCCATAAAATAAGTCTCAATTGAAATCATAGGGAGTATGTTCTCTGAAGAAACTGCAACTAAATTAGAAATTAGTTGAATGTGTAAGAAAATTTTAAATATGTAAAAATTAAACAACACACTTCTAAATAATCTGTAAGTCAAAGAATAAACCACGAGGAAAATATTTTGAACTGAATGACAATGAAAAGACAACATAGTAAAATTTGTGGGAGGCAGCTACAACTGTGTTTAAGGGGAAATTAGAGCTTTTAATACTTATGAAAAATAAATATAGGACATACAGTCATGCACTGCATAACGATGTTTTGGCTAATGATGAACTGCGTATATGCCAGTAGTCCCATAAGATTATAATGAAGCTGAAAAATTGCTATCGCCTACATGTCTTGATGATCCTGACCTCGTATAAACCTAGGCTAATGTGTGTGTGTTTGTGACTTAGTTTTTAACCAAAAAGATTTTTTAAAGTTTATAAAGTAAAAAAGCTACATACAATAGCTAAAATTATTATTGAAAAAGAAAAGAGTTTTTAAAATAAATTTAGTGTAGCCTAAATGTGCAGTGTTTATAAAGTCTGCAGTAGTGTACAGTAATGCTGTAGGTCTTCACATTTACTCACCACCCACTCATTGACTCACCCAGAGCAATTTCCAGGTCTGTAAGCTCCATTCATGGTAACTGCCCTGTATAGGTGTGCAATTTTTATCTTTTACACTGTAATTTCTTCACTGTGCCCTTTCTATATTTAGATACACAAATACTTACCATTGTATTACAATCACCTACCGTATTCAGTACAGTAACATGCTGTATGGGTTTGTAGCCTAGGAGCAATAGGCTATAACATATAATCTGGGTGTGTAGTAGGCTATACCATCTAGCTTTGTGTAAGTGCACTCTGTGATGTTCACACAATGAAGAAATGACATTTCCCAGCCTTACTTACTTTATCTTTCACAGGTATTTTCCCCAGTAAATCATTACTTGCAGTTCGTTGGGCCATTTGATGGGTTATAGTGAATGGAATATATAGAGAAATAATATAAGCCACTTTACAGCATGGCTGAGAAAGAAATTTCCATATGTAATCCTCCATTCTCATTGTCTTTCTCCTGTCTGGTGTTGGGTAATGCTAGGGTGACTAAAATCTCAATATAATGGAGCCACAAGATGGGAGTAGCCTGGATCATGAGTCACTGCTTGGAAGAGAGCTACTGCAGAGTCATCCAGTTAGAAACATCTACACTGGGTGTTAAGTAGCTAAGATTTGGAGGTTGCTTTTTATAGGAGCTTATGTCATGACTAAGGTAGTCAAATAAGAATTTTATTTGGACCCATATTATTCTTAAACAAGATTTTACGGACATCTGAAAATAAAGCTTTTAAGGCCTTAAGGTAGAATTTATGACATTAAGTAGTGCTTAGTAAATATCATTATAACGTGTTCGCAAAAGAGTAACTGAAAGTTGCAAAGGAAGACATTTGAAAAAAGAACAGAAGACATGTACCAGGTCTCAGAGGAGACCTAGGATATAGTATGTGTGCAGTATCAGAGGTATACCTATGGAGTGGTTTTGAGCAAGTCTCTACTTTTCTCTTAGAGCCTGCATGTCTACATAGTCAGTGGAATTTTTGAACTCACTTGGATCTTTTAGTAAGCAGCTAAGGAGAAAACAAAGCTAAGACTGTAATTTAAGTGAATCCTGAGACTTCTGTAGATGGGAAAGCCAGAATCAATTATATGTAGCAGGGCAGGGGAATTCTCCTTGGAATACTGGGCACCTCTCCTCCCCATCAACATGCCATTTCTGATCTTTTTCTATTTTCAACTCCTGTTTTCCTCCATGAAAGCAGTCGTGTTTTGGCCATTAAAATCATGCTCTGTTTGTTGTTAAAGTAGCAGCCAAAGTGTAGCTCTAGAGATATGGCTCCTAGCAAACAAGAAAACAGAGCAAACCAGTGAGTGAGTCTACTTATATTAGCAAAACAACCCAGGGCCAGCCATCTTAGGTATCATTACCCAAGGGATGCCTTTCCTATGATACTGTAGAGGACATTTGGTTCAACTCTATTTCATTTGATAGGTTCTTATGTATCATTACCCAAGGGATGACTTTCATATAATACTATAGAAGACATTTGTTTCAACTCTATTTCATTTGGTAGGATCTTAAAATAGACTGTGACAAAACAGGATAATGCAAAGCCAAAGTCGAATGGATATTAGAAATTACTGAGTCCGATCAGACCCATGGCTTGGTACCAATAGAGCCTCAAACAGAGGCATCACTCAATTCTCAAGAGTTTAACTGAAAAGGCAAATGCAGAGGACATCTCTTGGGGTGACCTTCCCATTGTCTGTGATTGTCTCTTATTGAGGAACAGCTCTGTGGCAGCCATGGAAATGTACTACTCACATCTCCTGCTATGAGGGATATCATTGATTGATGGCCCCAGCTGCTGCACTCTGAATCTACCACAATACTCATATCCAAGGCCATCTTTTCCCTGGGCTGCTCTTGGCCAATGACTGAAAATGGTAGGGATACTAAGGCAGGCTCATTCTAATGAGGTTGTAAGAATTTTCTGATAGGTGACTTTGGCTCAAGAATTTGAATTGGCTTGGCCAGAATTTCCTTAGTGCTGCAGTCTTAAGTTCTCAGGAAGCAATTCAAATCTGCTTCCTTTTCTCTCTCCCTCATAGGGGTAAGACTTGCATCATGGTATCTTCTGTTCCACTCTTTCATTTTTCATAGGTGTTTTATCCAGTAAATCATTTGCATGCCTAATGCCGTATTGGCATCTGCTTCTTAGAGGGCCCAAACTAATACCTGCTTACTTCTACAGATGTGGTTCTAAGAATTGAGTCTGTGTTCTAGGATCCTGCCATAACTGCCATAAAAACAGACAACTGACCAAAATGGGACCATTGGATACTGAGTCCCAGGAATCTGAGGTGTGAACAACAGAGACACAAGTACTGGGGTCCATGGAGCTCAGTTATATTCAAGAGCTCCTTGAAGAAAAAGTCCATGGGCTTTGAATGTTGAGGTCCCTGAAGCTGCTTTCATACTTCTCCTCCTATAGTTTTGTTTTTAACTGTTCCTTTATATATTTGTGATTCTCCAGTTGCCTTCTGCTGAATTCCCCCTTTTTCTCCTTGTGTGTCAGCTAGCCAGAGTCAATTTCTGTTACTTACAACTGGGCAAATCTGATCTACTATAGTGAGGCATAGCCCAGAGTTTACCTACGTCTTTTGTGACCCTGCAAACTTTATCCAGATCCTTTCTTAATCCATTTATTTATCGGGCCTCTGGTGGCATCTCTGTGGTATTGAGTTTTGCCCTCTGCATGAAGTAGACTTTATTTTTAAATTGTGAAAAATCTTTATTTTTTGCAGGGTATGGAACATAAATCTAAAACTCCTGAAGTAAAGGTAAAAAGAAAACATGACTCACAAAAAGGACATTTTAATAGTTAGAAGTTATGAGAAAGGATTTTTCAAGCATCATTTGCTAAATCTCCCACATAAAAAGAAGGCACTCAGAAACTATAAAAGGAGAATCTTGTCCTACATTAGGCATCTAGTGAGGAAGGTCATAGAGTAAGATTACCTAAAGCAGTATATTAGTTTCTATCTGGATCTTAGAGAGCAGACTTTCCACATTGAATGTTGAATCACAAATCAAATAGAAAATGTCTTCAATATTAGAGGGGGAGAAAAACACAAATACTGCAAGGAGACACAAAATGAAGCAAAAGGAGAAGAAAATGTCTTAACAGTTTATCTTCATTGAAAACCCTTGGCTGGGCACGGTGGCTCACGCCTGTAATCCCAGGACTTTGGGAGGCCAAGACAGATGGATCACGAGGTCAGGAGATCGAGACCATCCTGGCTAACACGGTGAAACCCCATCTCTACTGAAAAATACAAAAAATTAGCCAGGCGTGATGGTGGGCGCCTGTAGTCCCAGCTACTAGGGAGGCTGAGGCAGGAGAATGGTGTGAACCTGGGAGGCGGAGCTTGCAGTGAGCCGAGATTGTGCCACTGCACTCCAGCCTGGGCAACAGAGTGAGACTCCGTCTCAAAAAAGAAAAAAAGAAAACCCTTTGCACCTGCCCACTGCTCTTTGCCAACTATGTTAGTGCATTTCTAAATGCCCCGAGGCACACACACACTTATGAAGACTGGACTTCTCAAAGTGCAAATGATAAAATAGTGCTATAGCATAGCACTTTTTTGTTGTTCAGTGGGAATCAGAATTGGGATTGGAACCCCAGAGTCAAGAAACTGAGAGATCCACATGAAAAACAAGTCACATGCCCCCTAAGAGTAGAGCTGCTGATATGCCACCAGTTTTATGAAAAAGGTTTGCATTTCTTCACTTTGTTTTCTGAATGATTCAGAAACAGATGGCAGAACTTTTAAGGATTATTTTTAAATGCTTCAGAAATCCCTTTTTCTATAAGTGGAATACCAGCCCTTTGACTAAACGTAATGAGGAAAAAGTGAAAGAAGTAATAAGCATAATATACACAGAGACACAGACGCTTTATCAAATAAAAAGATGTGGTCTAGATTTCCAATCCAAAGAACTAGGCTAGAGGCTGAGAATCTATTCAGCCTCCAAAGTTCCCTCAGGAGTTTACAAATATGTTTTCAAACTCCAGACAAGCTCGTCGTCCCTGTGTCTGAGAGGCGCCGTCCAGATCTATACATCATTACAACACGAGGACGGAGCCCCAAAGCTGTCCTGAGTTGTACTGAAAGTTTTTCATTTGGCTTGGAAACAGAGAGAAGGACAGGTGATTAGTCATCATCTGCTTAATCTCCAATGACAGAAGTAAAGAGCAGTTTTATTTCTGGCTTGACTTCTGCCTTAATCTTTTCTAGAAGCAGAAGAAGGAGGACAATCATACTGTAGAACATTCCTTCCTGCAGACTCTCAGCAGAAACAAAAGCACATCTTTTTGTCAAGGGCTCAGTGACATATTTTCCTCTACAGCGGAGCTGGGGAGAGAACCCCTCTGGTCTATGTGTAGCTAGTATGTCAGCCCAGGACTCTACCATGACACCTAAAATTACATCGTATTGACAGATAACATCCAAATTATGAAGGCTCTGCTCCCCTCCTGCTTGATTATGGGAAGGCAAAACTTCTACCTGGTTCTCCTTCCAGTGAATTCTGGCAATCTCCAGAGAATGTATCTGTGTTCTCCAAATTGAGCCTGGTTTACACTTACTCTGACAGTGATGACTTCTTTCTTTCTGGGTGCCTGCTTCTTCAACAGCTCGTCTCTTCCTGCCTCGTGGGATCCAGGGTCTCTCTCCAATATTCCAAAGACAAGCAATAATTTATAACCCATTTAAAGGGAAGCGTAAATCTAGATTGAGATTAAGCTTTATGTATACACAGTTAACAAATGAGCTAATGTTTAGGGTTCTTCTTATGAGCACCATGCTCTACATGATTTAATTTGTTTAGTACTTACTATAACTCTGTAAGTCATACATTCTTTCTAACACAAACTTACAGAAACAAACAGAAACAGAGAGAGGCTAAGGAAATTGTCAAAGTCACAATAGTTACTAAGAGGTGGAGCTGGGATGGAGTCCAGGCAGCCTGGTTTTAAAATCATGGCCTCTTCACGACTCTCTACCTCCTAATTAAATAAACAACTTGCAAAGGTACACGTTTGTCCACTGTTAAAATAACAGTCTGCATTACCTTTTTAAGCCTTTTGGCTCCTTGGTGCTCAAATTCCTCCATTCCAGAAAGAGTCTACTCTTCCTTTGGATATCTATAGAAACCCACAGGGATGGTCTGCCCCAAGGTTGAAGTCCCCAGCTCTTGTGAAATGTGAACTATTCTGCTCAGGATTCTGAAATTACTAGGTTGTGTTTTTATTGTCTTGCTCTTGCTTCATTTTGTTTGTTTTTTAGCTCTGCCCTCTCCATTTGAAGAACACTCTTCAAATGACTCTTCCCTGTTAAAAAAGAAGGCAACTGCCTCACCTGTATTCCAGTGAACTTGGTTTAAGTCTTTAAACCCCTTCTTGACCATTCTTCCTTGGCAGATAATGTTCAAAGTCAGCGTGTGCAGCCACTGATAATACGCACACTTTCTTTAGCTTAGGTGGCCTCTCTCTTCTGGTTTTGTTCAGAGAGGTAGTCTTTGAACTCTGCAATTTTATCTTCTGTCCTGGATTCCACACTTGGTCTGTTCTGGCTATTTTCCCCACTCCAGCCATGCCCATTCCTTCAGATGGAAACAATATGGGAACGTTTCTCAAACATGGGTCTTGGGTTTTCACCTCTTCCTTGAATTCCTTTTCTATATACTCAACTGCCTTTAGGAAGTCTCTATTTGGACACCCCAAAGTCACTGCAAATGCAGCACCTCAGAGCATGGCATTAGCAGTTTCTCTGCCCAGACTGACCTTCCACTAGATACCTCAAAGATCTTTTTCTAGAGCCTTCCCTAACCATCCTCCTTAAATTAGTAGTGCCCCTCCCCCACACTTTGTCTGTATCTGTCCCCTGCACTAGAATGTAAGTTCTATCAGAGCAGACTCTTTTGTCTGTTCTGTTCGACGTTATATTCTCTGCATCTTGGGCACTTAATACATGTTAGAAGGGAGAGAAAAGGAAGCTAGGAAGAAAAGGGAAGAAAGGAAGGAAGGAAAGGAAGGGAGGAAGGGAGCATCTATTGTAGTTGCATAGAACATAGCAAGTGCTCAAAAATGTGTGATGAATGAGTTTCTGTAAAGTGTGTCAGATTAAAAGGGAGGGAGGGAAGAGAGGGAAGAGAAGGGAAAGGAAAGGAAAAGAAGGGAAGGAGGGAGGGAGGTGGGGAAGGAGGGAGGGAGGATAAACAAACCATCTCCTTACTCCCATCTCAGTCTCTTCAGGCCTCAGTCACTCTGCTTCTAACACAACTGCCTAAAATGAACATTTGGTGATGTGGTGTGGCTGTGTCCCCACACAAATCTCATCTTTGACTGTAGCTCCCATATTCCCAGGTGTTGTGGGAGGGACCCAGTGGGAGATAATTGAATCATGGGACAGTTTCTCCCATACTGTTCTCATGGTAGTGAATAAGTCTTATGAGATCTGATGGTTTTATAATGGGTTTCCCTTTTTGCTTGGCTCTCATTCTCTCTTTGCCTGCTGCCATGTAAGATGTGCCGTTCGCCTTCCGCCGTGATTGTGAGGCCTCCCGAGCCACGTGAAACTGTGAGTCCATCAAACCTCTTTGTCTTTATAAATTACCCAGTCTCAGGTATGCCTTTATCAGCAGCATGAGAACAGACTAATACATTTGGTCATGTGGGTCATAATATTCAACACATTCTAAATCCCTCCTGTACCCATAAATACTTAGCATGGATACAGGTTTTACATTCTACCCTTATTGTCCTTACTAGCCTCATTTCTGAACACTCTCCCATGAGCATTCTATACTCTACCCAGCATTTCCCAAATAGATGTGCCACAAACAAATGATGCTAAGGACAAAGAAATCTGATCATGTCATCATACTCTACCCCCATTTTAAAGAATCACAAAGCACATTGTCATTAAGAAAATCACATAATAAGAAAAACCAATAACACATTTAAAAAGGAAATCTGCTTCCATTTGTTTCATCTAGGTTTCTCAAACTTTTTTGTCCATGGGCCCCTTTATCCAAGGAACAACCTGACCTGGACCTCATGGAACACAGTTTTTGAGAACACCACTCTGTAAGGCTACTCACACTTCCCTGAACACCCAGGCTCTCTCATTTCTCCACACTTTACTTTCACAGTTCCTGTGTCTAGAAGGCCCACCCCTCTCTTGATGCCTGAAGAGTTTCTACAATTTCTATAAGCCCATCCTACAAGTATTAATGCAAGCCTACTTCCTCTCTGAAAACTCCCCTCTGGAAAAATTAATCAATCTCTCCTCTGGCCCCTCGTGAATCTTGTATTTTCCTCTTTCACAGTATTTATCTTGTCTATTATTACTGTTTATTTTCTGAATCTCTCACCAGACTGTAGATCACTTAAAATTAGGGTCTGGGGTCACTCATGTCTCTATTCCCCATCATCTATTATAGTGCAGAGATCACTGCAGGGGCTTAAAAGTGGGTGATGAAGGAATAGTCTATTCCAGTGCCATAATATTGACACAATTTTCATGATATCAAAAGTGAAGGTGGAAAGGTTATAAGGAATGTACAAATATATATTTTCTCTGACTCAATTATGTGGAAAGTGTTTTGCCTCCTTTTGTGGCAAGGTAAAAAGGAAATGAAAGATGCAGTCCCACCAGAGGTAGGGACCTACCCAACTGGACTAGATGCATTCAGTAGTCTGTAAGTGACTTAATGAGTAGTCCAAACTCCTACAGGCAATAGTTTCAATTGTTGTCACTGCCTGTTTCTAGAGAAAGGAAATAAACAGCCTATCTCCAGCCCACATAAAACACAGATGCTTCCCAAACCTCAAGTTTGCCCTGAAAACTTGTCACAGTCATGCCAGCCACCTGTGTAGTTACTCTCTACAGATCGACCCACAGACAGGGTGACTATTATTGAAGAAAAAAACAGCCTAAGGAAGCAAGCCAAAAATAAACATGCAATGCTTTCCAATTTAATAATGAAAAATTTCAACATCTATCTCAAACTTCATATAAAATGGGAAGTCAAGGAGTTTGTATCTTCACACTGTCTGGCATCTATTATGTCATCTAGCATCTATTGTAGTTGCATAGAACATAGCAAGTGCTCAAAAATGTGTGATGAATGAATTTCTGTAAAGTGTGTCCGATTAAAAGATTTTCAAGAGGTATGTAAAGTCAGGATATAAACCAGCTATCTTGCAAAGGCATCTGAAAATAAGAACTGGTCCTGACTTCCAGACAACAAAGGGAAGACTGAGCAGGTCACTGCTTCCAACTTTGTTAGTCTACTGTTGGATCAGCAGGACCAAGTAAGGGGAAAGGCCACATGGAGGAGGGTGGAGATTGTTAAACAAAGTGTCTTGACATTCCGCTGATTAATCTGCTACCAGCCTGAATTTTTTCCATGCATTTAAAAATATATTGTCATGCAAATTTATTATCCTTGCTTCCTGCTTCGTTAAGTAAGGCCCATTCTCTAGGGTTCTGCCTAAGGTAAGCATAAGAAGGGCAATCATTTTTAGGAACCTACTGTGGTTTTAATGTGTCCCCTCTAAAATCAGGTGTTGAAACTAAGAGGTGAGGTCTTTAAGAGATGATTAGGTCATAAGGGTCCCTCCTCTCATGAATAGAATTAAGGCCTTTATAAAAGAGGCTTCACACAGCGGTCAGCTTGCTTGCCTTCTGCCTTCCACCATACAAGGACACAGTGTTCCTCCCTCTGGAGAAGGCTGTGACAAGGCACCCCCTTGGAAGCAGAGAGCATTTCTCACCAGACAATGGAACCTGCTGACACCTTGATCTTAAACTTTTCAGCCTCCAGGACTGTGAGAAAATAACTTTCTGTTCTTAATAAATTATTCAGACTCATATTTATTTTGCTATAGCAGCACAAATGGACTAAGACAGTAGCCCAAAGCAACTTAGTGACTCTTTGTCTAAGCAACCAGGGATTTGGGTGGGGGATGGTGATCTCTTACCAGTTAGATTATTTTAAAAAATTTTAAGTGTATTCCATATGACTTAGACTGAATCTAATTTTATTTTTGGTGCTGCCCATGAAACAGTTCTGCCCTATAAGTTTCCAAATCAATGTTCTGCTCTTCTCCTCCCTATTCTGTGCTCTGGGAAGCTCACTCCTGTGATGCACCACCTGGGCTCTGCAGCCTTCTAGTCTTAAGTCTGGGTTAGTGAATGAGAGGCACCAGCAGGAGAACAAAAGGTGAGCAAGGAAGGCAGTCAGGGTATTCGTTCCTGCTCTTCCTGCCGTACCATGGTTCTGGTAGTGACTGCAGGCTGCTGTGACTACAACTTCTCCCACAGTTCCAGTTTCCTCCCCTTCTCTCTCTGCCTAGGGGTGGAAGTGGAATCCCGCAGCTGATTGTTACTGGCGGGTCCCAACATTCCTTGTTGATTCCCTTAAATCTTCTCCCACCTCTACGATAGCATCTTTAATAAATTGTTTTCAGTTAAACTCTTTAGAGTGTATCTTCTGACTGAAACAGAATGTTAAAGAGTTTTATTTTTATCCCAAGTATATCATGAAGCCACTGGAATGTTTTAAGCTTGAATTTCAAAAATATAATTCTGGCTATATTTGGGGAATAGGTTTAAAAAAGAAGAGAATAGATATAGGTAGGTTAGGAGATTATTACAGTGATCCAGAGAAGAAATCCTGGTAGTTTGACTAAAGTGTTGGTAAAGTTGAAGACAGAGGATTCAAAAGACGTTTGAATGAAAAATGAACAGGACTTGTTGATGGATTCAATATGGAGAGATGAAGTAAGTAAGAGATTGAGGTGTCAAAAATAACTCCTTGTTTTGTGGCTTTCGATCATGCCCTACTAGGATAAGAAATACAGCATTGGAAGACTAGATTTCATCATTTTGACTTAAGACATTGATTTTGAGTTGTCTTTAAGATATCTAAGTAGGCAAATAAATACACAAGTCTAATTACTTAGAATCGAGGTCTACAATGGAGACAGGCACTTGAGAGTTGTCTGTGTATATGTGTTAATTGACCCTGTGAGTTATCACCCCTGGGAATGAGAAGTGTTTTCAATGTCCTAGATAGAAATTTTATGGAGACTCTTTAGGGACTATAAAAATGAAGAAATATGAGCAAATATGTGAAGTTGAACCTGCCAGGTGGTTTTCTATTGCCTAGATCAGATGCAAACATCTTAATACAAACATTAAAAAAAAATAAAAAGAACTATCTTTTATTAAGTACATATTGTATCAGTTTTTATTACCCAAGTCTGATACGAAATTTCATAATGCCTTAAAGAAGGCTCATGCTAAGTGAACAAAATGATATACTTATGTTCTCAAAGAACATTTTTTTTTCACCCCAAAGTGTAAGGACTTCATAATGCACAAATTTAAGGGAAGCTGTCATAGTAACTAACTGTAGAGGGTTGCTGTCATTATTTGTGCTATTCCATGTTCTAGTAGTATGGCCTAGGTTTTGATCCATTTCATCCATATTCAAGCCAAAAACAATTTCTTCTGGATCGATAGTCCTTTCTTCAGCAATTACCAGAGACACTTTTCTAGCTTCTTATTCTTATATCCTCTAAGAATATACACTGAATCTGACCAGTGCTATAGGATCTCATTACTACGTATCCTATAATTAAAATGGCTAAATCTGAATATATGTAAAACAGAAATATTCAGTTTTGTAAATATAAGCAAACAGGTTATATTTTTATATATATTATTATATATTTTTATATATTTTATAGGTTACCTTTTGGAACAACAATATCATTTTAGTTATAAATGTACATACATGTACATATACCTGCATACACGTACTGAAACATCTCATAATACACAGTTCACCTTTGCCATTTGCATTTCACTCTGAACTTTTCTATTCTATTCTCCTTCATCTTAAAAGGTACTGATTATGGCCCACCATCTTGATTTCATAATTTACTCCTAGGTCACAACCCCCAGATTGAGAAAACATTCTCTAAATCCTGGTTCCCCCCACCAATTTCATAGTTTTCAGTTTCACTATTAATGCATCCCTGGACTCTCACAATGATGTAGGTATTGTCACTGATTTTTGCTAATTTTTGACCCACAGCCACAAGGTGAGAGAATAAAGAAGAATAGCTGGTGACATAAGCAGCTTGATGAGGATGCAGTTATGTGTGCATGTATGTATATCTGTGCACTTGTGGCAGGCACAGCGAACTTGTCACTTCATCGGCACTAAGGAGGCTGACGGTTTTGTTCACTGTATCACACATGCACATTTAGGAGAAATTCTTGCCTGGGCTTAATTATAAGAGGAGTTGTGCTTCTGCTGAGCAATTGCAATTATTTTAAATTTGAGAACACTTTACCTTGCAAGAATGAACAGGTTTCCATCTTCTTGTTGCCTGCCAGAGACCTTCAAGTTAAACACAAGTATATACATTCCCTTCATTTCTAGATCCAAGTTCCATTCTCATCCTTATTTTTTCTTCATCTTTGCCTATATGCCATGTTATATTTTATATGTCTTTGGAAGTTGCCTCAGAATTTTTTTTAACATAGAACATTAGAAGATATAAAAAACAAGGGCTATAAACAAAAATGGGAAGCACTGCAATCAGGTAGTAAGAACATGAGCTCTACAATTAGACTGCCTGAGTTCAAGTCCTGACTCTTTCTCTCACTAATGGGAAGTTGAAAGAGGGCATGTTCCCTGACTCTTTTAATATGGGTTTCCTCTCCAATTAAATAAAGGAAATAATTGTGAGATGTTAGTCAAAAGATGATACAAACAAATGAAGAAAACAAAATGAAAAGAACTGAAATTTTAAAATAAAACTAAAATAAATAAAGGAAATAAGAGTATCTTCCTCAGAGGGTTAGCGTGAGGATTATGAGGTAATGCATGCAAAGTACTTACAGTTTGTCACATGTAGTAAGTGCTCAACTAATGTTAGCTATAGTAAAAACAAATATACATGAGCTTGTATGTGACTGTTACATGAAAACACACACACAGACATGCACACACACACACAAACACACAGAACAACCCACATCTAGGCAGGCATGCAGCCGGAAGAAGCATTAACAACTCTTTTGTTGTTTTTCAGACTCCTGGATCAGAGACAATTTTTTCAAAGAGACAGGAAATGTTATTTATTTATGTGTTTATTTTTAGAGAGAGGGGTCTCGCCATGTTGCCCAGAGTGAACTTGAACTCCGGGGCTCAAGTGATCCTTCCACCTCAGCCTTCCAAGTAGCCGAGACTACAGGTGTGTGCCACCATGCCCAACTAACACCTCATTATCGATCTGAATCTACCAAAGAAATAGTATTTTTGTGACATCCTAGTGGCTTAGGAAGGTTCACATGACATTTTTGTTAAGTAGCTGTATTAGTCACCTTGGGCTTCCATAACAGAATACCACAGATGGTATTAAACAACAGAAACGACATACATCTGTTTTCTCAGAGTTCTGGAAGCTACAAGTCCAAGACCTAGGTACCAGTAGGGTTGGTGTCTGCTAAGGCCTCTTCTTGGTTTGCAGATGGCTGCCTGCTCCCTGTGTTCTCACATGGCCTCCCCTCTGTGTGAGCACAGAGAGAGACCTCTGGTGCCTCCTCCTCTTCTTATGAGGACTCCAGTCCTATTGATTAGGGCTTCATCCTTAGGACCTCATTTAATCTTAATTACTTCCCTTGAGGACCTATCTCCAAATACAGCCACATTGGGGATTAGGGCTTCAACATATGAATTTTGGGGGACTGTGATTCAATCCATAACAGTAGTCATTGATAGAAAGGAGAGAGGAAAAAAAGCACAAACTAACAGAAAGTGAGATTTTTTCCAGTGTGGAAAGGGGAGGAGAAAGGGAGGAAATGAGGTCACCTGGGGGAGACCCTTGTCTATCAGAACAAACAATTCAAAGGGAGACAGAGCTGCTGGTTGACAATTGCACAGGCTTTGCTGAAAACGTCCTGGTGATCCCAGATTTGAGAATCACAGCTTCAGATAATGTGAACTCAGCTGGGGCATTTCATGAGAAGAGGCATTTTCCCATGACTTATATAACTGTTTCTGCTCAGGCCAGAAATGCCATGGGAACTATTTTTTAATGGCTCTGCTTGGCTTAGGATCAGTAAAGTATTCAGTATATCCTCAAACAGCCCCACCTTGTCATTTTCTCTTGACCATTTGTCATTAGGACAGGCACTTTTTTTTTTTTCAAATTTCATTTGTAAAAATCTCTAGGTAATGTCCTTGGTATGAAATGACAATAGGGAGGAGAGAGTGACTCTCAGCTAGCAACCTGCCAACTCTTACAAAACCAGGCAGGTATGTGTGAGTCTACGTGTGTCTTGAAAATCAGTCAAGTTTTATTATAAGAAAATCTTCAAACCAAACACCTTACTTAGAATGGGTCAATAGGAAAGCTGATATGAAAAATCCAAGTTCAAAATATCCTTAGATTCAAACCCTAGCTAGAGCTAAGATGAACTGGCATTAAGTTAGGACAAATGGCTAAATATTTGTTTACATAACTATCACACAACAATTTAGCTGTTTCTGCCTTAACCAACAATAAAAATATATAGAGAGAGAAGAAAAAGAAGGCAGGGGAAAAATGGAAGAGGGAGAGGGAAGAAGATGAACCAGAGGAGGAAGAAGGTAAGAGTAAGAATAGAGAGGAAGAGAAATAAGAAAAAGAATAAGAGGAGGAAGGTGATGAAAAGGAGGAAGGAGAGGAGCAAGAGGAGGGCAGAGGAGGGAGGGAGGAGGGTGGGAAAAAGGTGGCAAAAAGAGTTGTGGACAAAAATCTGGTGAGATCTAGGTCCAATTGTGGTCCTTGAACTTATAGTCTTTGAACTTAAGTGTGAATTTTTGACATTTCTTCACCTCAGTTTCTGTGTATACTTACTGGCTATTTCATATCCGAGTTTTGAAGGCTTTGCTTTTATTTATTTTTGTTGTTCTTTTATTGCAATTTTTTGCAACAAAATTCTTTTTACTAAACAAAAGGTTTTGGATATTCATTATGGAATTCAGAGGAAGACAAAGCCCAGAGGCTCACTGCCCTAGGCAGCTACTGCCCCAAGGGACCCCAGAGGGCATTGGCAGAAATCTGGATGTGTCCAAGCCCTCTCCAACTTGACTCTATCTTTGTTATGGTCCTTTAACAATTCTATAACAGGAAGTCTCACTCTGATGCCATACACAGAGCCCATGCAGTAAGCCTGCTTTCTAGGTGACTGGGCTGCCTAAATGAATTTCTTTGGATGCTTCAAGGCTTAAGATCCCTTCAACAGGAAACCAGCAGCCCACTCTATGCTGGAATTTACTGTCTAAGAAACAGCAAGATTACAGTGTAATTTCAAATGTTTCCCAAAATGTTAACAAATTAATATCTAGATGCTAGGTGTAAAATGCCCCCAGCGTGGCAGATACTGTGTCATCAGACATCATGGCAAGCCGCCAATCACGGCTTCAGTTGAGACTGCTCAATACTGACGCTCTCTACCACTGCACCGCCTGACTCACCATCATATAGAAGACCCACACTGAAAAATCTGTCCTGAAATGAATGCTGGAACAGTCCTGGGAACCATTCCACCAGCACCATCATGCATATGCACAGCCGCTGCAAAGCCTAATCAGAATTCAGAATGCTGCAAGAAGGGACCCGCCTAAGAATTCTGTAATCCAAACTTCAGTCCAGGAGCCAAACCATTTAACCCACTGGCAGTAAACAGTTAGAAAATGATCTAAATTTAGAATGTCCAAGTAAGCACTGAAGTTCTTTCCTTCTTGTTTGGTTCCAGAGAGCTATTCTGGACATCACACCATTAAACGAAGCAATGTAACTGACAAGCAGCAATGGCCAAAGTGAATTCAGTTTTGGAAATGAGTGAGGTTCTCAGCTTCTCTATAGATTAGCCCTGCAGCTGCCACTCTCTGGCAAGGGACAGAATAGGTTGTATACATGAACACACATTTGAAGGATAACTTCAGGACTCCCTGCGTTTGGCTACTCTTGTTCACAGACTGTCAGAAATAATCTACTTGGACCACTTAAAAAAAAAAAAAAAAAAAAAAGGAACCCACATCAGACTAAAACCTTGTTCTCCAGTAATTTATTCCAAGCACAAGGTGTTTTCAAATAAAAAGCAATTATGTGAAATCTACCATCAGGCCACAGAAAATAGAGTAAACATTTAATGTAATTAGACAATCATGCCTATATTTCTCTTTTGCAGTTTAAAGCAACTCACCGACTTCAAGTATTTCAGCCCTAACTTTGAGCAGTCGCAAATGTGGGAAAAGGGTGTCTACAAGTGAATTTTAATATTACAGAAAACCTCACAGAAAGAATCTGGTTCCTTAAGATAAGGCTGCAGAGGCTAACTTTCATGTCAAGGTTCTTTGCTTTAGGCTGGAATTATATCATCTTAATGCAGTAAATATCCTTTTTTAAATCTCAGCTGACCCAAAGTTTTGATAAGTAGTTATCAAAGTCTTTGGTTAATTAAAAAATAGTAAACTAAATTTTTTCATACCAAATGTAGTTTGGTAGATTGTATCTTTCAAAACATGTGACCCAGTAAAAGGAGTCCTTGAGGGTGAAAATATTGGAAACTACTGAGAAATCATTCTAAGAAAGTAATTAAGGAAAATGTAGCTGTAATAAAAATTATTCTAGCCTTGCCTGTGATAAAGAGAAGTTTAAAGCAATAAGAAAAACTAGTAATCGAAGAGTTGTTGATAAATGAGGATATACCTAAATAACATACATATTTAATCACTAAAAGGTGCTGCAGATGTGAATTTATTCAAATGGGGAAACATGTTCATAATATTGTGCTAAGCAAAAAATGACGTTATGAAGCAGTTTAACGAGCGTAAGCTCTAAAGAGGGTTTTCGTCTAGGTAGTAGGATTGTGTGTATTTTATCATTTTCATTTTATTATCATTTCTAAATCTATGTTACTTTTATAATAAGGAAATTTTTTCAAATTTTACTTTAAGTTCCACGATACATGTGCAGAATGTGCAGGTTTGTTACATAGGTAGACGTGTGTCATGGTGGTTTGCTGCACCCATCAACCCGTCATCTAAGTTAAAAATGAGTTTAAAAAATAAACATCAAGATCAGTAGAGGAGAGAAAATCATGATGCTGAAGAACAGGTAGACTTAGGGTCATCAAAATTGCAAATAAAACAGAGTAACATGTGATGGAAATGTGTAGTAGGTTTGAGAAAATCCAAGAGTATTTAATCTGGGTACCCCATGCCTTTGCTCCTCTGATCTAGAATTTCTTCCCCACAGCCCACCTCTATTCCCATAATGCTTAAAACTTCCTCCTACTTCTCTAGCTCTGCTTTTGAAAATTCCTGTAATTTTCAGAATCACATTAAACATTTTATTATAACTTTTTAAAAGCAGCCACATTTTATTTTCCACTCAATGTTGTTCTTTTCTAGTTCTTTCCATTTTTCCCCCTTCTAGTTTGAAAACTCTTTGTGCGTAGAAAATATCCCTACAGCACTGTTTTTTTCTGTGTACTTTATCCCCATTTGAGTCTTGCCATAAAAGGGAACATAATTAGTATAGTACCTTGCATGCAGTAGGCATTCAATAAACACCTATCACAATTGTCCACATGACCTTTTCCTTCTTTACCAGACTGTAAATTTCTCCTTGGATGAGTCACGTCCTCCCAGTCTTTATACCGCCTCTAGTAACTTATGATAGCTTACATATATAATAAGAACTCAATAAATGGTTAACAAAACAAGTGACCAAATTAAGAGGTCTGATTCTGGCTTCTTCTATGTTTCCTGGGAAATTCTAAGCCATTTGTGTTTCCCTTTTACTTCAGGAGTCCTCAATGGGGGGCCAGCTTGACTGCCCAGGGAATACCTGGCAATGTCTTCAGACATTTTTTGAAAGTCATGACTGGGGAGTGAGGAAACTGTTACTGGCATCCAACTGCTGCTATATAAAGACCATGGATGATGCTGAAAATGCCACAATGCACAGGGCACCCTCCCACAGCAGGAATCCAGCCCAAAACGTTGGTCGTGCTGAGGTTGAGAAACCCTGCTTTCCCTCCCGCTGTACATCTAAATGCCATCAGCACATCACACGAGTGTTTTTTATCTTCTCTTTTCCTGCCCCATCACACACATACATAGCTTTTAGAGAAAGAATCTCCAAGACTAAGACTAGAAGTGTTCAAGTCTATCTGGGCCCAATTTTGTCACCTATTTACTGATGGATAAGACCAGCCCCACCAACCTTTGAGGGCGATTGTGAGGATAAAATAGAAGAATAAATCTTCAAATCCTTTTAGAAACAAATGGAATATATTAATAAACTCTGCCAAGATACATACTGAGGGAGAAATGGGATATTTTGTAGAACATGAATATCATTCCCTCATCAATAAACACATTTATTTTCTACTCTGAGTCATCCAACAAGCATTTATTAAGCACCATCCATACAGAATAAAAAATGCTACCAGACTTTTGATGGAAAGAAATCATACAGTTTTAGAACATGAAGGTGAAATTGTAATTATTTCTGGGCTCCAGGCAACTAGAAATGTTTTTATTAAGCTTAAAAATGCTTTCCTTATTTCTCTATGTGAGCATGAACCAGGGTTGCAGAAAGTATACCGGAATTAAAGCCAGAACTCATTACCATACTTATGTAATCAGACAGAAATCACTTTTGTTGAAGACTTTGCTGAAGTCTTATTTATATGAACTCTGCCTCCTTTGGTTTGGCTGCCAATATCTAAGGCTCTTGAATTCCTAATCTATACATCACATATGCTGAGAGCTCACATCCAACGAGCTGCCCAAAGAAAACACCAGAGTCTTCTGAATGAAGGGGCTTCTCAGAACTTAGGAATTTAGATCTTATACAGAGCGTTTGAACATAGAAAGGCATGAGCAGTTGTTTGTTTGTTTGTTTGTTTCTTAAGTTTTAAGTTCAGGGGTACATATGCAGGTCTGTTGATAGGTAAACATGGGGGTTTGTTGTTCCGTGACATTAAGTACATTCACATTGTTGTGCAATCATCTCTACCATCCTTCTCTAGAACTCTTATTTCTTTTTTTTCTATTTAACTTTTATTTTAAGTTCAAGGGTACATGTGCATGTTTGTTACATAGGTAAACTTGCGTCATGGGGGTTCGTTGTGCAGATTATTTTGTTACCCAGGTATTAAGCCTAGTACCCACAGTTATTTTTCCTGATCCTCTTCCTCCTCCCACCCTCCACCCTCTGATGGGCCCCAGTGTGTACTGTTTCCCTCTATGTGTCCATGTGTTTTCATCATTTAGCTCCCATTATAAATGAGAACATTCAGTACTTGGTTTTCTGTTCTTACATTAGTTTGCTAAGGATAATGGCCTCCAGCTCCATCCATGTTCCTACAAAGGACATGATTTCATTCATTTTCATGGTTGTATAGTATTCCATGGTGCATATGTACCAGATTTTCTTTATTCATTCTACCATTGATGGGCATTTAGGCTGATTTCATATCTTTGCTATTGTGAATAGTGCTGCAGCAAGCATACATGTTCATGTGTCTTTATAATAGAACAATTTATATTCCTTTGGGTATGTACCCAGTAAAGGGATTGCTGGGTGAAATGGTATTTTTATTTTTAGGTCTTTGAGGAAACCTTGGACTGTTTTCTATAATGGCTGAACTAATTTACGCTACCACCAACAATGTATAAGCATTCCTTTCTCTCCACAACCTCCCCAGCATCTGTTATTTTTTGACTTTTTTGTAATAGCAATTCTGACTGGTGTGAGATGGTATCTCATTGTGGTTTTGATTTGCATCTATAACCAATTGTTTTAAGACAAACCAGGTACATTAATTCTTTAGTCAGTTTCCAAAGCATTGGCTTGATATGTCTGGATGGTCTAAAATACATATTATTGTGTCTCAAGGAATCTAAAACCCACTAATTCTGTTATGGCAGAACCATAATTCTATGCGCATGCTTAAGAGGCTTATTTTTTACATTGTGTTCTCCAGTTTTTTTCCTCAATTTATGGCAAATTTTTTTGCAAATTGAGTATTGAAAATAACAGCTAGTGGGGAGCTCTGGAGGAAGAACAGCTGTTTTTAAACATCTATGAGAAAACAAAATGCCAAACACACTTAGGACAATTTTGAGTCAAAAGGGTAGCTGAGTGAATTGATAGCTTTGTCATCTGTTCAATGAATATTTATAGAATGACTTTTAAATAAATATAGCAAAAGGAAGCTAGTGAGTTACAGAGAAGGAAATAAAGAAGAGCTTGCAATGTATCTTGGAAGATATATACCAGCATGAAAATGTCATCTAAGTGGCTTCCAAGATGGCCGAATAGGAACAGCTCCGGTCTGCAGCTCCCAGTGTGATTGATCCAGAAGACAGGTGATTTCTGCATTTCCAACTGAAGTACCTGGTTCATCTCATTGGGACTGGTTGGACAGTGGGTGCAGCCCGCGGAGGGTGAGCCAAAGCAGGGTGGGGCGTCACATCACCGGGGAAGCACACGGGTCAGGGGATTTCCCTTTCCTAGCCAAGGGAAGCTGTGACAAACTGTACTTGGAGGAATGGAACACTGCTGCCCAAATACTGTGCTTTTCCCACAGTCTTAGCAACCGGTAGACCAGGGGATTCCCTCCCGTGCCTGGCTTGGCAGGTCCCACGCCTACGGAGCCTTGCTCGCTGCTAGCGCAGCAGTCTGAGATCAACCTGCGAGGCTGCAGCCTGGCAGGGGGAGGGGCATCCACCATTGCTGAGGCTTAAATAGGTAAACAAAGTGGCCGGGAAGCTCAAACGGGGCAGAGCCCACGGCAGCTCAGCAAGGCCTACTGCTTCACTAGACTCCACCTCTGTGGGCAGGGCATAGCTGAACAAAAGGCAGCAGACAACTTCCGCAGACTTAAATATCCCTGTCTGACAGCTGTGCAGAGAGCAGCGGTTCTCCCAGCACACTGTTCGAGCTCCAATAACAGTCTCCTCAAGTGGGTCTCTGAACCCCCTGTAGCCTGACTGGGAGACACCTGCCAGAGACAAGATTAGAGAAAAAAGAGTGAAAAGAAATGAACAAAGCCTCCAAGACATATTGGACTATGTGAAAAGACCAAATGAAAAGACCAAATCTTGATTGGTGTACCTGAAATTGATGGGGAGAATGGAACCAAGTTAGAAAACAGTCTTCAAGATATTAGCCAGTAGAACTTTCCCAACCTAGCAAGGCAGGCCAACATTCAAATTCAGGAAATACAGAGAGTACCACAAAGATACTCCTCAAAAACAACAATCCCAAGACACAGTTTAATTGTCAGATTCACCAGTGTTGAAATGAAGGAAAAAATCTTAAGGGCAGCCAGAGAGAAAGGTCGGGTTACCCACAAAGGGAAGCCCATCAGACTAACAGCAGATCTCTCGGCAGAAACCCTACAAGCCAGGTGAGAGTGGGGGCCAATATTCAACATTCTTTAAAAAAAGAATTTTCAACCAAGAATTTCATATCCAGCCAAACTAAGCTTCATAAGTGAAGGAGAAAATGTCATCTGAGATATGTCACCGACAATGAATGCGATATGTTAAGTGAACAGCAGAGTCAGTAATTTCTATAGGTGAGAAGAAAGATTACATGAGATTTAGAATGACAGGAAAAAATTCATAGGAAATAAAAAAAAAAACCTGGCCTTGACTTGGGTGACAGGTAGACTTTGGCCAGGTGAAAAGGAAGGGAAGGAGAAATATTTTTGAGAGGAGCACTAATGAAAAAAAAAAGATGCAGAGGTAGAAATTGTTAATTCATTCAAAATAGGGATCATTAAGTTATTATAATGTCCAAGATGCTATGATAACTTTCATGGATACAAAATTGAATTAACCATACTCCGTACCCTTACAGAGTGCACATCTAGTTAGAGGACACAATTATAACTACCAGTACTACAGTACAGGTTCTCCAAAGTGAGGGGCAGACTTTCCAGGAAATGTGGAAGATGATCTTTTGGTACACAGAAGAAAATAATAGATTTTCCAGTTACATTGTTTTTTAATTTTTGTCATTTTAAATTTGTATATGTTTTATGTATAAAATGCAGTACTATATAGTATGCTTACATAATTTAAAAATAAGAATACACATTTTAGTGATGAGTGCTCAGAAATATTTGCTGATAATAGAGCAAGACCAAAAACTACTGTCATGGACTGGATGTCCAGGTCATGTTACACATGCCACACTGGTAGTGTAAACAAATCCTCTGAGAGCCAGACTCCTGAAGTGGGGGAACATCCACAGCGTGCTGGAGGAGAGGGCAAGGAGGAAGGGATGGAGAGCAATGGACATAGATCAGAGACTGGGACGACATTTAGAAGGTCATGAGTAGCTTAATCTCACAAAAGCCTACAGGTCTTATAGATGATATGCGACTACTAAACCAGGCTGCCTTTCTGACAGTGCAAAGATAAATTGTCATCTGTAGAGGAGTCATACCTCATTCAAAAATGCTGTAGAAATTGTAGCTAGATAATTAGCCCATAAGAAGGCCAATTTTTTTTTTTACAAGTTCTTTGATTCTAAACTAGGTATAAGAGTCCCACCCGTTACCGTAAGTTAAACCTTCATGATTCATATCCTTTTGAAGCTTCTATCCACAAACTGTAATATTCTCTATTCAAGAAAGAAGACTTCCATTAAGAAACCCATAAGGCTGAAGTCCTCTAGCCTATTACTTCCAAATAAGCTACACTCTGAACAGAAGACACTGCCAAGGTTAAATCATTCCTACTGTCTACCAAAGCCCCCTTAACTTGTCAGAGAAAAGACTACACACACATTAATGCTCAATCTTTATATTCAATTTAGCTCTTCTCCAGTAGAAAGTCAAGTTCCTTGTTTCTCTGACTTAGCCCTGATATGAATATGGATGAAAATCAATTTACAAAACACTGCATCCAAGCCCAGAGGAAACACTGCTAAATACCTTTATTTTGTTACTCTGAAATATGAGAAGTGCTAGAAATAAACCCTAGTGACAGAAGGAGCTCATATAGTTGGAGATGCCATTGTATGGCAGAACATCATAGGATTACTGTAATTATGTTGCACTAATATACTACTGATTTTTAGGACACAGAAACAAATCCATGTCACTTGTGGCTGCTGTTTTGCATAGTTGCTAATGTATTAAATTTATTCTATTTATTGTGTTTTAATTTTAACCATAACCTACAGGCCTCATAAGTACAATTAGAATACAGACTATCACTAAAGAGAAGATTGTTTTATCAGCTACAATCCAATGAGATTCTACTGGCTGCCAGAGAAGAAAAGAAATTCCTCTTCTAAGTAGGCTACTAATTAGCTGTGACCTCAGTAAGCAAAATGCCAACAGAAAGAGAAAACTTCAGATTATTCTAGAAAGAGCCCTTGAATTTCCAGGGTCTTCCATGAAAGGACAATATTTCCTAAAATCAGTGAAATGGTAATAAATCTCTGGCCATCACTGTAACATGGCTAAAACTTTTCCACACATAAGCCTGAGAGTTCTGCTAAGACTCTTCACCATTGCACCCAATGAAGAGCACTCTGAGTGTCATCAGAGTTTCCTGTAAGAATGGAAATTGTTCCAGTGGACTGATTCCATTTCTCAATGTCAAACTAGAGTGAACTAGTAAAACCACAATGGAGAAAGTGGAGAATAGCACAAACTCTAGAGTTCAGAGCTGAATCAGAGATGCTTCAAATTGGTTATGTAAAATGGGACCCTATAATTAGAAAAAACATACAGCTAGAAGGGTTATTTAATCCAAATTAAACAAAGTGAATCATCTTTCAAGTTTAGCTAGTTAGCATTCTCTATAGATGTAAATTTAAAAAAAAAAGAAAAAAATACATACATTTCTAAATGCTTTTACCATATTGACCCCAGAAATAAGATCTGGAAAGAGCCATTCATTCTTTCCCTCAATTTAAATATCACTTTTGCTTCATTTATCACCTGCTGAAATTTCTTACATGTCTTTCGCTAAGTGATAACATAGGAATCCATTACTGCTTCTCAAAGAGAGCCAGACCACCCTAATAATCCACTAGAGTATTCAGAAGTTATATTTAATCAAATGTATGCTCATCTGGAAAAGTTCTGAGTTCTGCATTAGAGCACATAATAAATAATAGGCTAGAATTTGGCATTTTTCTTAGTGAAGTTTTAATACTGTAATTTCCTTTTTCCTTCTAGCCTCAAAGCAGTTTCTTATACTATAGGATGACAATCTAGGTTTGAGGGCTACAACTTTCTAAGCTAGTTGCACAATTACTAGCTATTTCAAAAGAGCCATAATTTATATTAACTAAGAAGGAGGAACAGATGAATTGATAGATGAGAGTAGAGATGGATGATTAAATCTGATGAGAAGCAAGACAGGTTGTGCTCTTAACCAGCAGATGAACACCCATAAACTCATTATGTACATACCAATGATTGTAATTGTTAATAATGTGTATTTAGCAACAAATAATCATTCAGCCTTCATTTTTTCCTGTTAAGATAAAACTTAACCCCCACTTAAATGGAACATATCAGAAACAGAGTGGTTTAAAATTTCCAAAAAGACATCCCCCAGACACCATCGTGTGGGGAATTATATTATAACTAGTTCACGGGAAAATGTAATGTCCTCTCAGCTATGGGATGATAAAAAAAATCCAATGTAGGCTATTAATAGTAAATGTGTACTGTACATGGAATCTACGAGCTGAAAATATTTTTGGAGGTAATCTAGTCTAAAGTCCCACCCAGTGCAGGAATTCCCAGTAAAACATCCTGGACAGATGGTTATCCTGTCTGTCTACACCTACCAGTGATCAGGAAATATCTTAGAAGGCAGCTCATTCAGGGCAGAACAGTTTCAATTTTTGCAAAATTTTCTTTTTAGTGAGATGTGCTGCTTTGTAACTTGTTGGTTACCTACCAGGGTACTAAATCTGTGAAAATGTTTTTTAAGAGACCCTGGCTCATAAAATCATAGTGATTGCCACTTTCTTTCAAGTATACTTTACCCATTAGATATGAGGACAACAACAAAATGGGAGAGTCAAAAAAGATTCTGATATCAAAGTTATGATGCGAAAACATTTGAAACTCTTGTAAAGCATGTTGCTGTGGCATTTAACAGGGATAAATTCAAGGCTCTAACACAATTCAATACACTGATTGCATAAGAAGTGATAGAGCAGATCTGACTTTGGCAGAAACACATGTAAAACTCTGCTTCTCTTTCTACTCAAACTTCAAATACTGAGGCTATACCTAATTAAAAATAATTAATGAGAAACTATATGTGAGTCAGTAGTGAGACATGGCTAAAAACATCTGAATAATCTTAGCTTAATATTAATAGAAACATAATTTTCTTGAAGGAACGATGTGAGATTGCCTTTCATTTTTTTTTTTTTTTGTCATGGCCAAAACACATCTTTGAACTCTGCCTACAGGTCTGTCTTAGTCCATTTTCTGTTGCTTATAACAGAATACTTGAAACTGGGTCATTCATAAAGGAAATAAATGTGTTTCTTACAGTTATGGAGCCTGGGAAGTCCAAGTTTAAGGGTGTGCTTGTGGTGAGAGCCTCCCTGCTGGAGGGGACTCTAGCATCCTAAGACAGTGCCTGGTGAGGGGGCTGAGTGCGCTAACATGCTAGCTCAGGTCTCTCCTTCTCTTCTTATAAAGCCACCAGATCCCTTCCCATGATATCCCATCAATCTATCAACCCATTAATCCATGATGAGTTAATCCATTCATGAGGTCAGAGCCCTCAAGACCCAATCACTTCTTAAAGGCCCTACCTCTCAATACTGCCATGTTGGGGATTAAGTTTCAACATGAGTTTTGGAGGAGGCATTCAAGACATAGCAAGGTCTTTGGACAAACTGAATATGTCCAAAAGTGATCAGGATAGCAAAGGATCTGAAAACCATGTCAGAAAAGAAAAGGAAACTGTGGTTAAGGAAGACTAAAGATTGTGCTATGGAAGAAGAGTTAGCCTCAGAAACAGAGAAACAAGGGCATGTGAAAATTACAGGGAGTCACATTTCAGCTCACTACAAGAGAGGACTTTCTCAGACAGAGACTGGAAGACTGTTTTATCAAGCATGAGACCTCCAATATTAGTGGTCCTCTATCGGATGTCCTTATGATAGAAACATGATTGAAGAAAAGCAAGCCCTGAAAACAGAATCGAATGTTTATTCAATGCCTATACTTGCCAGCTCCTGGGTGTCCAGGATTTACTGAACAGAACAGACATGAGTGCTGTGCTCACAGGTTTACTGTCTAATTAGAAAGCGGTTGAACTAAGAATCTTTAAAATTTCCTGGTAGCTTTGAGATTCTATGATACTATTAGTCTAAAAGTCCTCTATAATATTATACAGAGTTGGGAAAATGTGTCATATATGACTTCATAAAACACTTTGGAGGAGAAAATCTTTTTATTACATTAGATTCTTTTTTTTTTAACATTGGATCTTTAATGCAACATTTTCTGAGCACATGTTATGTTCTGGGTACTGAGGCACCGCCGTGAAGAATAACCTACCCTAAAGGAGGTCACTATCTGTCATCTTCACCTCCCTTTCAAACCTCATTCTCTTCACTATTTTGGCCAGTTCAGAGTCCCACTGAATAAGACAACTGCATAATTTGTCTTCCAAATCAGGACATTTTTTGAAAGTGATAAGGGTGCTATTAATAATTGTACCAGGACAACAGGTGTAAAAAGGGACTTTCCAGACAAATAAAGACATCTGGTCACACTATTAATATACCCTCAATCTTCTTTGAAGTTGAATGTGCAGACTGGGCATCAATTGCTTTGTCAACCCAGCTCTTTCGACCCCTTTTTTCTGTAGAGTGCTCCTCCCTACTTTGCCCATTCCAGAAGTGTGATTCCTGGTCGCTCTTCAGCCACCACAGGTGGTACCAGGCCCAATCAAGTCTGTCCCTGAGGTATTTTTAGAACTGGCTCTCCCTAATGGTAAGATACAAACTTGGGTACTATTGGTGAGGAAGTGGTTTATGTAGAGAGAACGAAGTTAACATGAAGAAAAGAAGAGGTGAGGAGAAATTGAGAAAGAGGATCCTGGCAGGACTTGACTCGAGTTTCCATTTTCCTGATGCTTACCTGCATATCATCGTTTCTGTGATTTCATTGTTCAATCATTTAATTATATGAGATATATCATAGTCTTCCAATATTGTTCCCTTTTTACTTTAGCTAGTTTGAGTTGGGTTTATGGTACTTTCAATCCAAATTGCACTGACTAACCCAAGATGCAAAGAAATGATTTAAGTAGAAAAGGTGGCTCCCAAAAAGCTTCCGTCATTTGACAGAAACCTGTAAGTTTGGCCCTATTCTAGTAATATATTTAAGTAAGTCTGGGGCTTCGTGTCAATTCACCTATGCTCTTCACTGACCCCCAACCTTGAACATCTGTTTGATAAATGTGCTCTCTCCTGGTCTGAGACCAGCCTCATCTTTGCCACCAACTTGTGTTGTTGGGCATCTTTCTTGGTCCTTGTTCCTGAGTGTCTGTTTTGGTAAGTTGTACCTATCACAGGTCCCTCATAGGTTAGGGTCCCTCCTTGATTTTTTCCATCCACAGGACTGACTCCTTCAGCTGTAGATGTGGCCTTGTTACCTGCAGAGGATGCTTCTTGGTCCTTATTGTACTTGCCCTCGTGCAGCATTAACACTGCTGCTCAGATATTCTTTCTTGTCTTTACTTCTATGACATTAATTTATTCCCATTCTCATCCTACTTCTGTAAGTACTTCTCAATGTGTTCTCATACCACTTCTACTTTTGTCTGCTGCCAAAACTTTAGTGATCTAGGAGACTCTGCTTATTCCCTCTTTTCCTCTAAATATTCTTCTTAGACAATTTAATTGAATCTTATGACATCAACCACCAACAACAGGCTGATGACTCTCGATCCTGTTTTTCCAAGCTAGTTCTTTCTTGAGCTCTTGATTCACAAATCCAACTGTCTATTGGACATCGTCCACTGGGTGGCCCATTAAGTGCCTCAAACTGAAAGCATCGAAAACTGAACTTGCCTTTTCCACAAAACTGTTCCATTTCTGATGTCCACACTAGCAGCTAAAACAGAAACCATTCTAGCTCCTTCCACTTCCTGGAATACAGTTCAGAAGTCACTTTGCCCTCTTAATTCTACCTCCTAATAATTATTGAAGCTGTCCCTATCAATTCTCATTGCCAATGCCTTACTTCTTCTCCCTTCTCTTAGTTCCTTCTCCCTTTTTTCTTTTATTATTTCAATGGTATCTTAAATGGTTTTTATTCATCCAGGCCAGCCTTCTTAAATAAACTTTCTTTGTGCTACTATCATAGTATTTCTAGAATACTCTCAAATTCAAAATTCTCCAGTGACTATTATCTACAAAGCAATGTACAGACTCCTCAGTAAGGCCTGAGAAGTAAGGCCTGAGAAGTCACTCTAGATCTGGCCTAGCCACACTCCCTAGACCCTTGTTCAAACACTCTACCAGCGAGCAATGGAAGGGCATCCACACTGGACAGTTGGCCTTTTTCTTAACGGCCATGCCATATTGTCCTATTTAGCTTCTTGACGAGAATGTTTTATTCATCTTTGTCCAATGAAGATTTGACACGAAGATTTTTCAATAGATGCACTTGATGGAATCTCTGAACTTTCTATTTGGTTACTCATCACTGTGTCTTAGCGACCCAATGGGACCTTCCACAACTCTATCATTCACAGAGTGGAGGAAGGTCCCAATTGCTGATAGTTGCCCCAGGATCCCCTGTGCCTCTCAAATTAAGTCCTTCAGCAAGCATTGCTCCAGAACTTTACCCAGTTTCTTGCCTACTGCTGTTGTCAGTCTAGTTTCAACCCAGCTCCTTCCTAGTGAGGTCTAAGTAATGGGGAAAGGCTTGACATAGGTCCTAAGAAGTGTCATGACTCCATGTCAGATGACATAAGGAAAAGTAGGGGAGGGAGACTCATCTGAAGGCAACTGTGTGTCAGGATTTGTGCTAGAATGTCTCCATATGTTATTTGACCTAATCCTCTCAGAAACTCTGTGGAATAGACATTACAATTTCCATTTTAAAGAGGTTCGGTGAGGTTCCATAATCTACATAAGGTCACCTAGTTGTTAATTGGCAGAACAGATGATCAATCCAAGCCTGCTTGCTCTACAGCTTATATAATTCCTACATGCCATAATTTCCTCAAGAGGGCTGGTGAATAAAATTTCACAAGTCAAATTCTATTTTGATGACTTTAACTACAAAAGGGATTTATCTACTGATAAAATGTAAAATACCTAAAAATAACACAATTAGTATAACCGATCAATAACACTTCAGGATACATGTGTTTATTCAAGGGCGGGTCTGACTAGGGAGGAAGCCAGGGAAGGGAGAGGAAGGAAGTGAAAGAACACAGAAAAGTTTAAGAGAGAGGAAGAAGTTGTCTCAAGGTAAAGTCAGAGGGAAATTGCAAAAGGGAAGGCCTGGAACCTAAAACAAAGGGACTTTCCCTGGAGATTTAGGTGGGGTCATCTCCTCAGGAAGATCAGAGGCTCTAAGACATCCTTTTGTATAACACAGACAGGAAGCTGAAAACTTATTTTACCTCTAGGCAAAGAAGCTTTAAAACTTTGTTAAACTAGACATATATGGGAAGAAATATCCCAAAATGCAACTGGATAGGTAGGATTCTGTTTTTCAATTTTCATTTATGTTAATTTTTTATCATTCTTTTTAATTACACACAAACTGATTTTTTTCATGGCTGTCAAGAGACTCATCATGCACTGCAAAGTTGGGTTCAGGATCAATTTCTATGTCTCTTTTATTAGATCAATATATCTTAGTGAAAGACAACTGATCAATATTTTAGGGGGAAAAAAAAGGCTCCATTCCCCTGGCTGATTTATATCTAAGCCAATGAATTACCAAAGGCCAGTCTCTGTTTTTTCTGTTGAGTAAGTCCTGGGATCTTGGATCCAGCTGCCACATTGATGCCATTGGAAAATCAAATGAGTGTATTTTGGCAATCTGTAGTGTGTCTGGCATTCTCTACTTGTACCTTTCTTTCCAGGAAGCCTATATGTATGTGGATCTGGGGAACTAGGAAATAAGCTATCATGTTTGAAATCTGGTTTCTTAAGTAAGAAGTTCAGAGATTGCTCAATAAAAGCTGGTTATACAAAATTAGTTGATTTTCTTCTAACTGGAGACTCATCTCTCTCTGTATGCCTTTGAGTAGAAGTTATGGTTATGCATCGCCTTTGCTGAAGCTTGTTCTGTCATTGGGTGGAAATCTCATTGGGTGAAATGTCATTATCCACTTGTGAAACATACACATATCTACACTAAACTTAGAAGATTTCTGCAGAATTCCTTTAAACACTATAGAAAGCATGTCAGAAAGCAAAGACCACAGTGCTAAGCCATCCAGGTGGAGGCTTATATATATATATACATATTTACACATATATATAGATTTATATATATATATAAAATATATAAATATATGTAAATATATATAAATATATTTCCTATTATATATATACACATATGAGCTTTTTAAATATTAACTCACACGATTACAAGGTCCCACAATAGGCTATCTGCAAGCTGAAGAGCAAGGAGAGCCAGTCTAAGTTCCAAAACTGAAGAACTTGGAGTCCGATGTTCGAGGGCAGGAAGCATCCAGCACGGGAGGAAGATGTGGGCTGGGAGGCTAGGCCAGCCTAGCCCTTTCACATTTTTCTGTCTTCTTTATATTCACTGGCAGCTGATTAGATGGTACCCACCCAGATGAAGGGTGGGTCCGCCTTCCCCAGCCCACTGACTCAAATGTTAATCTCCTTTGGCAACACCCTCACAGACAAACCCAGGATCAATACTTTGCATTCTTCAATCCAATCAAGTTGACACTCAGTATTAACCATCACAATCATCTAGGGAGAGAGCTTTAAAGGAAAGAAGTGCACCTAGCACTGAGCCCTGGGGCCCATTCTAATGTTTAGTGGTCTGATAAGGGAGGAAGAACCAGCAGAGGAGAGAGGAGGAATAGCCAATCAGGTAGGAGGAAACTAGAAACATGTGGTATCATGGAAGCAGAGGGAAGAGTGCTTTACCAATAATCACTAGAACAACAAGACTGATGATCAATAGCATGTATTGAGCACTGTTTATTGTCCCATTGTTCTAAGTACTTCACATGTATTAACATCTACCCTCCTATTTAATGGAAGATAGACACTTTATGATTTTCTGTTCATAGTTGGAAATTGAGACACAAAGGTGTTAAATTTTCCACAGTCTTACCTGTAATAAGTGAGGAACTGGGGAAATGAAGTGGTTGTGGGGCTGAAACAAACCTTGGTTAAATCTGACTCTCTGCCTATTCAGTACCTGCACCTATGCAGCTAAAAGTTTTTAGACTTTCTATGTCCTTATTTTACTCAGTTCTTAACAGCATTTAGCAGAGTTCATTTATGCATCAAGCAAATATCTATTTGGCACCAGGCACTGTTCTAGGGACTGAAGATATTGTGGTGAATGAAATATTTTAAAATTCCCATCCTGGCCAGTCACGGTGGCTCACACCTGTAATCCCAGCACTTTGGGAGGCCAAGGCGGGTGGATCACAAGGTCAGGAGATTGAGACCATCCTGGCTAACACAGTGAAACCCCGTCTCTACTAAAAATACAAAACATTAGCTGGGCGTGGTGGCGGGCACCTGTAGTCCCAGCTACTTGGGAGGCTGAGGCAGGAGAATCACTGGAACCTGGGAGGCGGAGCTTGCACTGAGCTGAGATTGTGCCACTGCACTCCAGCCTGGTGACAGAGTGAGACTTGGTCTCAAAAAAAAAAAAAAAAATTCCGGTCCGTCCTATGGAGCTTGCCTTCCAATGGGAGAGGCAGATCATAAGAGAAATAAATAAAAGATATAGTATGCAAAATAGTGTTAAGTGCTATCATGAAAGGAAAAACAGAGAGGGGAAAGGAAGTGTGTCTGGGGGAAGGGGGCTCATTTTAGACAGGCTGGTTGGAAAATGCCTAAACAGAAACTTGACATTTCAGTAAAACCTTCAAGTGAGGGATGAGCCACAAAGGTATCTGGGGAAAAGCATTCCAGACAGAAGGAAAAATAATTGAAAAGGCCCTGAGGCAGGAATGTGCTTGGCACGTGAAACAATAGCATGGAGGCCACAGTGGTAGAAGTGGAGGAAGTGAGGAGTGACTATGTAGGGGAAAGATGGGGAACAGGTTCAGCATGGCTAGGGTTTCATAGGCACCATGTGAACTTTATGACTTATTCTGAATAATATGGGAAAGACATTGGAAAATTGCAAACAGAAGATTTACATGATCTGACAGGTTTTAAGTGGGTAGCTCTGGCTACTGTGTTAACAATAGACTATAGAGGAAGCAAGAACAGAAGTAGAGAGACCAGTTAGGAAGCTGTTCCTCATAATCTAGGCAATACATGATGATGGTTTGGCCAGGATATTAAAAGTGAGTTGATAAGAGTGGTTAAACTTGGCCAGGCCCAGTGGCTTATGCCTGTAATCCTAGCACTTTGCAAGGCTGAGGTGGGCAGATCACTTGAAGTCAGGAGTTTGAGACCAGTCTGGCCAACATGGCGAAACCCCATCTCTACTGAAAATACAAAAATTAGGCTGGGCGCGGTGGCTTACGCCTGTAATCCCAGCACTTTGGGAGGCCGAGGTGGGCAGATCACGAAGTCAGGAGATCGAGACCATCCTGGCTAACACAGTGAAACCCCGTCTCTACTAAAAATACAAAAAAAAAAAGCCGGGAGAGGTGGCGGGCACCTGTAGTCCCAGCTACTAGGGAGGCTGAGGCAGGAGAAGGGCGTGAACCCGGGAGGTGGAGCTTGCAGTGAGCCAAAATCGCACCACTGCACTCCAGCCTGGGCGACAGAGCGAGACTCTGTCTCAAAAAATAAAAAATAAAATACAAAAAATTAGCTGGGTGTGGTGGTGGACACCTGTAATCCCATCTATTCGCAAGGGAGGCTGAGGCAGGAGAATCTCTTGAACCCAGGAGGTGGAGGTTGCAGTGAGCCAAGATCATGCCATTGCGCTCCAGCCTGGGTGACAGAATGAGACTCCGTCTCAAAAAACACAGTGGTTGAACTCTGGGAAATATTTTGAATGTAGAGCCACAGGACTTGCCAATGAATTAGATGGAGGGCATGAGAGAGAAAAAGAATGACTTTAAGAGTTTTTGTCTGTGAAGCTCAACGAATGTGGTCATTTCTTGAGACAAGGAAGATTTCAGGAGAAGCAGGTTTTAGGGGAGAAAATAAAGAGAGCCATTTTGGACATACTAAGTTTGAAATGCTTATTCAATATCCCTATGGATAAGTTAAATAGGCATTTGACACATAAATGAATCTGGAGTTCAGGGAAGAGGTCCAGGATATGATATGAAATTGGAAGTAATCAGAGCATATAATATGGAATTTAAAGACATGAGGCTGGATGAGACCACCAAGAGAGCAAGAGTGGAATGCAAAGGGACAAGGTTCCTATGCTGACCCCAGGACTTCTCCAGTATCTGAGGTTGGGGCAATAAAGAAGAATCAGAAAGGGAGTCCCACATGATCTCCCAGAGAGGTAGGTGGAAAGCTAGGCAATCATGAGGTTTTGTTTGGCAGGTGAAGCAAGTGTTTCAGGGAGAAGAGCATGATAAAATAAATACTCAGGTAATGACAAATAAGAACGCTGTTTGGATGGAACAACTTAGAGGCCAGTCGTTGACCTCATAAAAACCAGTTTTGGAGTGGTGAGGAAGAAGCCTGATTGGAAAGGATTCAAGAGAGAATGAGAAGAGCAAAATGAGAAGGCATCGAGTGTAGCTTACTCTTTCCAAGCAATTTGGTATAAAGGAAGAAGAGAAATGGAATGGCAACTGGAGGAGAAATTAGGCCAAGAGAAGTTTTTGTAGTTTTTGGTTTTTTTTGTTTGTTTTGTTTTGAGACAGGGTCTCGCTCTGTCACCCAGACTGGAGTGCAGTGGCGTGATCTCGGCTCTCTGCAACTTCCTCCTCCCTGGCTCAAGCAATTCAAGAGTTTTGTTACTGTTATCTTTAATGGAAGAAGTGATGCATATTTGAAGGCTGCTGGGAATAATCACACAGAAGGAGAAACATTGATGATAAGAGATGAAAGGGCAGAATTGCCAGGGCCATGTGATCGACTAGGCAAGAGAAGATGGGATTTAGTGCAAAAATAAAGCAGCTGACCTTAGCCAGGCCCATGGACACCTGAGTTAACAGGACAGAACACTGGACACAGATTCAAGTAATGAGTCTATTCAGCTGTGTGCACCTGTGGATGTCTCTTAGATTATTTTGGTCTTCTATAAAACGGGAAAGTAAAATAGGAAGCGAGGTCATCAGCTAGAGTAAGAATGGGAAGGTGCTGAAGGTCCATGGAGAAAAGAGAAAGTATGAAATACTCAGAGGTGTCCGGGCACAGTGGCTCACGCCTGTAATCCCAGCACTTTGGGAGGCTGAGGCGGGCCGATCACGAGGTCAGGAGATCGAGACCATCCTGGCTAACAAGGAGAAACCTCATCTCTACTAAAAATACAAAAATTAGCTGGGCGTGGTGGAGGGCGCCTGTAGTCCCAGCTAACTCAGAGGCTGAGGCAGGAGAATGGCGTGAACCCAGGAGGCGGAGCTTGCGGTGAGCCGAGATCATGCCACTGCACTCCAGCGTGGGCGACAGAGCAAGACTCCGTCTCAAAAAAAAAAGAAAAAAAAAAAAAAAAAGAAATACTCAGAGGCTTGGAGGGTGAATAAATGAGAGAAATGGAGTCTAAGTCCCGGGCAGCATTTAGGACATATAGTAGTTAATGATCACAAATTTAAAGTGAAGTCAATCAACATGTGTGTTTTTCTCCAAACCCCTTGAACTGTACCTATACAGGTGCCAAATAGGCCTAAGAACAGTTTTCAGTAGAGTAGTAGCAAAAGAAGTCAAATTGGGATGACTTTAAGGGGAAATAGGAGGTGAGGAACTAAACAGCCCAAATTTAAACAACTGGTTCCATAAGTCACGATAAATCACAGCTAAGAAGGTCGGGATTGGTGGCTTACGCCTGTAATCCCGGCACTTTGGGAGGCCATGGCGGGCGGACTACTTGAGGTCAGGAGATCGAGACCAGCCTGGTCAACATGGTGAAACCCTGTCTCTACTAAAAATACAAAAATTAGCTAGGTGTGGTGGTGCACGCCTGTAGTCCCAGCTACTCGGGAGGTTGAGGCAGGAGAATCACTTGGGAGGCAGAGGGTGCAGTGAGCTGAGACCGCACCACTGCACTCCCACCTGGATGATAAAGTGAGACTCCATCTTAAAGAAAAAAAAATCAGAGCTAAGAAATGACACAATATTTGGAAGGAAATGTGGGATTGGGAAATGTAAGGTATTTTTGTTAAAGGTGGAAGATACTGAAGACTGTTTGTACACTGATAGACTGATCCAGAAAAAAAGAAATTGACAACACAGAAGTGACAGAGACTCATGGAAGGGATAAAGTCCCTCAAAAGGGAACAGGATATAGAACACAGACGTACAGGAACTGGCCTCTGACGTGCATAGGTGTAGATTTATAGGGAAGATCAGCAGGAAGATCAGGTTATCTTCTCTGAGAGGTTTTCTTTTTTTTTTTTTTGAGATGGAGTTTCATTCTTATTGCTCAGGCTGGAGTTCAATGGTACCATCTCGGCTCACTGCAGCCTCCGCTGCTCAGGTTCAAGTGATTCTCCTGCCTCAGCCTCCCAAGTAGCTGGGATTACAGGTGTACACCACTAGGCCTAGCTAATTTTTTTGTTTTTAGTAGAGACAGGGTTTCGCCATTTTGGCCAGGCTGGTCTCGAACTCCTGACCTCAAGTGATCTGCCCGCCTCGGCCTCCCAAAGAGCTGGGATTACAGAATGAGCCACCACACCCAGCTAAGAGCTTTTCTTTTCTTTTTTTATAATTTGTTTTTCACTGACAAAAAATCACATGTATTTATTGTGTAAAAAATGTTGTTTTGAAATATGTTTACATCATGAAATGTCTAAATGAAGCTAATTATTATATGCATTACCTCACATATTTATGGTGAGAACACTTAAAATCTATTCTCTTAGCAATTTTTAAGAATTCAACACGTTGTTGTTAACTGTAGTCACCGTGTTGTGGAACAGATCTCTTGAACTTATTTCTCCAAACTAAAATTTTTTTGTCCTTTGACCAGCATTTCCCCTGGCAATCCCCCATACCCCCATTACCCAGTAATCACCATTCTACTCTCTGTTTCTATGAGTTCAACTTTTTTACATTCCACATCTAAGGGAGATCAGGTTGTATTTGTCTTTCTGTGCTTGGCTTATTTCACTTAACGTAATGTCCTCCAGGTTTAGCCATGTTGTCCCAAATGACCAAATTTCCTTCTTTTTAAAGGCTGAATCATATTCCATTATGTATATATATCACATTTTCCTTAGCCATTCATCTATTGATGGACATTTAGGTGGATTCCATATCTTAGCTATTGTGAGTAATGCTACAATGGACATGGGAATGCAGATACCTCTTTGACATACTGATTTCATTTTCTTTAGATTTATACCCAGACTGGGATTACTGGATCCCATTTTCTTAATAATAAGACAAAGTCATTCATTGAAAAGAAGAGGGGAGATGTGGGAAGTTGGAAGAGAGAGCAGATTGTGTGAAATAACTATCTGAAAGAATAGGCAAGTACACTCACTATGGAAGCATAGTAGAATTCCCGGCCATTGTCAGGTGTTCATTTGAGGTTTATTATACAGAATTTAAGGTTAAAGCATCAATTTAAAATTAATCAGCCTGGTTCTGTTATTTTCTTCAACAAGTAGCTACTGAGCAGGTGGAGAGTTGAGTTCACCAGGGAAACCTACAAGCCTACAGGGCTCCATACATTTAAATATCCTATCTTTAGAACCAAGGGAGGGTGGCAGAAAGGAGAACCAGAGAGTGACACTATTTGTTATTTAGACTGCCCATCCCTTTAAATGATTTTCTATTTTAAGAGCCTGGATGTCAATAGTGCTTAATTTAATCAGCTTCTTACAGGTTAAGAAGGAAATTGAAAATCTTAGTGAGTACCGAGACAAGTTTTCATCAGAAGCTCAGACTAATGAGCTAAGAGTATTATAGGGCAAAGGAGGATGACTTATCTATTTATTCCAGAAAACAGTTATGACCCTGCAGGACAAATTCTTTGCCCTGGACCCTGTTTACCTGGCTCTTATTAGGGTCTGCCAGTTGCTTGTCTTGGGATCTTTTCTTCCCACGAGGTATCATTTCTTAGACTGGCCTGCAGAATCATCCCACTAGTTCTAAGGTCAGTCCAGACCTTAAGACAAGGTGATTTTAGGAGCTCTTGTTCAGAACTCAGGGGGTTCTAATTTCCTTACTCTGGCATACAAGCCTTTCATATAACATGGCTTCAATCTACATTCTCAGGTTCATTTCCCACCACGCCAGGCTGGTTGTAGATCCTTGATGACTTCTACCTTCAAAAATCTCCCCTCTCCACCTGTGACATTCTTCATGGCCTTATTCACCTGGGGAGCTGTTATTGTTCCCTCCAGGCTCCTCAAATTTTCGGTCTTCAAGCTTTCTCTAATTCCATTCCTCCTTAGTTTTCCCATCAGCACTTAATATCTGGCTCTCCAAGCACTTATCACATCACGTTGTGATTCATGTATTTGTCTATATAATGTTTCTTCAGCTACTATGTCAAATGTATCTCTGCAGGCCCAGCACTTAGCACAATGCCTTGCATATAATGAGCACTTATGTTTGACAACTAACAGCATCAGATCCAATTTGCTGTGAGAAAAACAACAACTCTAGAAAAAGAGCTTCTACCTTTTTCTTAAAATAAAACCCCCAACTGATTTTAAGATCTATAGCAGTTTGGCAGTTACTCTAGTGAAGCAATTAAGTTTTGGGGTTCTGGTCAGAGACCTGAGCTTAAATCCCAGCTCTATCACTTACGAGTCAAGTACCACTTGGTGCCTCAGTTTCCTCATATGTTTAACAATGAACATAAGAGATTGGATTTCATAAGCTTGCTGTATAAATTAGTGGAGACAGCGCATGCAACGTGCCCTCTCAGTGTTTGCAGTGCTTAGCATTTAATGGGCAATCAACACTAGTTATAATGATCACTTACTATGAATTATAATTCTCTGGAAGTTAGATTCTTACTGATTTATCTCTGAATCTTTGCCTTGAAATCTTCACTATTTTAGTTCCTCAATGAATGCATCTCTGCCTTGCATTGCCCCTTTCCCTCCCCAACCCCCTGTTCAAACTACCAGCCCAAGATGATGGTAGGAGCCTAGCACCTGGTTAGCCAATCTCACCATCTTCGCTGCCGGCCTGGATCTCTCAACACTACCTTCCGAAGTTCCCTAATGTCATACTCTATCTTCCTGCCTCTGTAGACACTATCATCTCTGGTGGGGTGTCCTCCTGACTCCAGATTTTCCGGGGCTTCCCTCCCTGGCTATTTGTATTCCTTAGCTTTCCCGGTTGCCTTTCCTTGCCTCCTCTGTTGAATCTACTCCATCTCCAATATCTGCCTCACCCCCAGCTTTTCCACCTCCCTCTGGGTCTGTACTGAATGTCAAGGTTAACCCTGTTTCCCATCTGTGGTCACTATGTACGTCTTCTATTTGCTGTGAACACTTTTGCTGAATCCTATCACTGCCCCCAAGAGAGTGTGCTGACCTAGCTAAATTCCTTGAGATTCTTTTCCAACAAGGATCCCCAGATAATCACACATATTAGATTACACTACACTTTGTTACTTTTAACCAGAGTTATCTAAATAATCCAATCATCTCCTCCTAGCTGGAGCTCAGAAGTGAAAGGATTCTGGCTGTAGTAGATGGTAGTGAAAAAAAACAAGGGCTTTGCCTTTTAGTCAGATGATCTTCCCAGCCAGAGCTTTAGGCCTATGTGATATTTTGACTAGAACTCTCCACTACCGAATAATCTGGGGATATTAAGTAGATTTACAGCAGATGTAAATATGTGGAAACAAGGAGAACTCCATATTCTAAATGTTTACATGTTTCCCAAACCTCAAAGTTAGAAATGACCTTAGTCTATTCATTTAAACTAAAGTCTCAGTCCATTGAAATGGCAAATTTAGCCAAGACAGACAGAGAGGAGAGAGAAACAGAAAGAGAGAGAGAGAGAGAAAGAAAGGAAGAAGAGGGAGAAAGAAAAAAAAAACAGAGAAAGAAGCAAAGCAAAGTGAAATGGGCCCAAAAGCTGCCCTGGACTGATCATTTCTAGATAAACAAATTACCCTTAAAATAGAGCTGCCATGAGTCAATTAAATAGGCATTTGCTTCCATACCATTAAATGTGTTAACAACTTTATCTATAAGACTATTTTTCCTTAATTTTTACTCTCATAGAATTTTGTATAAATTTGCATAGACTTATAAGAAATCACTTCATACATAATTATTTCCTGATTATATAATTACATTCCATAAAGAAGACATTTCTAGACCTAAGGACCTCTATCACCTGAAATAAAATACTTCTACTACCAAAAATTCCTGCAAAACAAAAGGGAGGTGATTATTTTTATTTCCTAAGGGGAGAAATCATAGGGCAATAAAATTATTCCATTCATCCTATTAGTGGTTAGTTAACCAGATATGGGAAAGGAGGTGAGTGCTTAGGGGAGAAAAATCACTGTTCACAACATTTTGAGTGATGGTTCTTTCAACAATCACAATTCTCTTCCTCCATGTTAAAAAAGGAGCTGAGCCAAGAGGGACTGCATTATGCTTTCTAGACTTGCAAAGGATGCCACCCAGACAATGTGGAGAAGGTGGGGGGAAGAAGAGCCCAGATCTCTCCTAAGGCTTCAGCTTAAAGCTTCCATGGGGATTGGAGTAGAGATTCACTACACATCTGCATTCCAGCAACCCACTCCCACGTTTAAGCTGCTATTCCCAAGTGCCTGTTACTAAATATAGCTCCTGCCTTTCAGACTGACAGGAGAGCTCCCGCTGTGTACACCCGGAGCTAAATCTTCACACACTCCTAATATGGTTAGCCCTGCAGCCTATCAGCCCTTGAACGCAGAAGGGAAGCAGTGCTGCCTTTACAGGCTTCCTAAGGTTAACCCTTTCGTGGAAGACAGGATGGAAGACAGATTGACCACTGGGAGCTGAAGATTCTCTGGTTACAAATAATAATGCATAAAATCGACATGATCTGGAAACCAGGATCCAGTCTGCTTTCCAAATACAAATACTTATGGATGGTGAGCATTAGATGGAGGAAGCAGGGCAAAAGGAACTGCCTAAACCCCATGGGTCATTGACATGAAACAGGTAAAGAAAAATAAAGGCGGGAAAGAAAACATTCTCAGGAGGGTGGTAAAGGCAGTAGAAACAAAGGGACTGACCAGTGTGTGCCACCCCTTCCCCAGAGACTGTTCTGTGGGAGCAGCTGCTGCCCAGGACAAAGAGGAAAACAGGTGTCCCTGCCTACTTTACAGCAGACCCCAACAGAGAGCACAGAATGGGTTCCATGGGCCGCTCAATATGCTTCCCAGTATTTATGAGACCCCTGTCAGGCCTCTGAGCCCAAGCCAAGCCATCACATCCCCTGTGACTTGCACATATACACCCAGATGGCCTGAAGTAACTGAAGAATCACAAAAGAAGTGAATATGCCCTGCCCCACCTTAACTGATGACATTCCACCACAAAAGACGTGTAAATGGCCAGTCCTTGCCTTAACTGATGACATTACCTTGTGAAAGTCCTTTTCCTGGCTCATCCTGGCTCAAAAAGCACCCCCACTGAGCACCTTGCGACCCCCACTCCTGCCCGCCAGAGAACAAACCCCCTTTGACTGTAATTTTCCTTTACCTACCCAAATCCTATAAAACAGCCCCACCCTTATCTCCCTTCTCTGACTCTTTTTTCAGACTCAGCCCACCTGCACCCAGGTGAAATAAACAGCCATGTTGCTCACACAAAGCCTGTTTGGTGGTCTCTTCACACAGACGCGCATGAAATTTGGTGCCGTGACTCGGATCCGGGACCTCCCTTGGGAGATCAATCCCCTGTAATCCTGTGTTCTTTGCTCCGTGAGAAAGATCCACCTACGACCTCAGGTCCTCAGACCGACCAGCCCAAGGAACATCTCACCAATTTTAAATCAGGTAAGCGGCCTCTTCTTACTCTCTTCTCCAACCTCTCTCACTGTCCCTCAACCACTTTCTCCTTTCCACTCTTCAATCTCTCCCTTCTCTTAATTTCAATTCCTTTCATTTTCTGGGAGAGACAAAGGAGACACGTTTTATCCATGGACCCAAAACTCCGGCGCCGGTCACGGACTGGGAAGGCAGCTTTCCCTTGGTGTTTAATCATTGCAGGGATGCATCTGTCATTATACACCCACATTTCAAGGGTGTCAGACCACGCAGGGACGTCTGCCTTGGTCCTTCACCTTTAGCGGCAAGTCCCGCTTTTCTGGGGAAGGGGCAAGTACCTCAAAACCCCTTCTCTCCTTGTCTCTACCCCTTCTCTGCTTTTCTGGGAGAGGGGCAAGTACCCCTCAACCCCTTCTCCTTCACCCTTAGCGGCAAGTCCCGCTTTTCTACGGGGCAAGAACCCTCAATCTCTTATTTCCACTCCCCAACCTCTTATCTCTGTGCCCCAATCCCTTATTTCTGTGCCCCAACCTCTTATATCTCTGTGCCCCAATCCCTTATTTCCATGCCCCAACCTCTTATCTCTGCACCCCAACCCCTTTTCCCACTTTTCTGGAAGGTAAGAACCCCCGAACCCCTTCCCTCCATTTCTCTACTCTCTCTTTTCTCTAGGCTTGTTTCCTTCACTATGGGCAACCTTCCACCCTCCATTCCTCCTTCTACTCCCTTGGCCTGTGTTCTCAAAAACTTAAAACCTCTTCAACTCACACCTGACCTAAAACCTAAATGCCTTATTTTCTTCTGCAATGCCACTTGACCCCAATACAAACTCGACAGTAGTTCCAAATAGCCAGAAAATGGCACTTTGAATTTTTCCATCCTGCAAAATCTAAGTAATTATTGTCGTAAAATGGGCAAACGGTCTGAGGTGCCTGGCGTCCAGGCATTCTTTTACACATCAGTCCCTTCCTAGTCTCTGTGCCCAGTGCAACTCGTCTCAAATCTTCTTCCTTTCCCTCCCACCTGTCACCTCAGTACCAACCCCAAGTGTCGCTGAGTCTTTCTAATCTTCCTTTTCTACAGACCCATCTGACCTCTCCCTTCCTCCCCAGGCTGCTCCTCGCCAGGCCGAGCTAGGTCCCAATTCTTCCTCAGCCTCTGCTCCTCCACTCTATAATCTTTTTATCACCTCCCCTCCTCACACCTGGTCCGGCTTACAGTTTCGTTCCGTGACTAGCCCTCCCCCACCTGCCCAGCAATTTACTCTTAAAAAGGTGGCTGGAGCCAAAGGCATAGTCAAGGTTAATGCTCCTTTTTCTTTATCCCAAATCAGAAGCGTTTAGGCTCTTTTTCATCAAATATAAAAATCCAGCCCAGTTCATGGCTCGTTTGGCAGCAACCCTGAGACGCTTTACAGCCCTAGACCCTAAAAGGTCAAAAGGCCATCTTATTCTCAATATACATTTTATTACCCAATCTGCTCCCGACATTAAATAAAACTCCAAAAATTGGAATCTGGCCCTCAAACCCCACAACAGGACTTAATTAACCTCACCTTCAAGGTGTACAATAACAGAAAAGAGTTGCAATTCCTTGCCTCCACTGTGAGACAAACCCCAGCCACATCTCCAGCACACAAGAACTTCCAAACGCCTGAACCGCAGCGGCCAGGCATTCCTCCAGAACCTCCTCCCCCAGGAGCTTGCTACACGTGCCAGAAATCTGGCCATTGGGCCAAGGAATGCCCGCAGCCCGGCATTCCTCCTAAGCCATGTCCCATCTGTGTAGGACCCCATGAAAATCGGACTGTTCAACTCACCTGGCAGCTACTCCCAGAGGCCCTGGAACTCTGGCCCAAGGCTCTCTGACTGACTCCTTCCCAGATCTTCTCGGCTTAGCGGCTGAAGACTGACACTGCCTGATCGCCTCAGAAGCCCCCTAGACCATCACGGACGCCGAGCTTCAGGTAACTCTCACAGTGGAAAGTAAGCCCATCCCCTTCTTAATCAATACGGAGGCTACCCACTCCACATTACCTTCTTTTCAAGGGCCTGTTTCCCTTGCCTCCATAACTGTTGTGGGTATTGACGGCCAGGCTTCTAAACCTCTTAAAGCTCCCCAACTCTGGTGCCAACTTAGACAATACTCTTTTAAGCACTCCTTTTTAGTTATCCCCACCTGCCCAGTTCCCTTATTAGGCTGAGACACTTTAATTAAATTACCTGCTTCCCTGACTATTCCTGGACTACAGCCGCATCTCATTGCCGCCCTTCTTCCCAATCCAAAGCCACCTTTGCGTCCTCCTCTTGTATCCCCCCACCTTAACCCACAAGTATAAGATACCTCTACTCCCTCCTTGGCGACCGATCATGCACCCCTTACCATCTCATTAAAACCTAATCACCCTTACCCCACTCAACGCCAATATCCCATCCCACAGCACACTTTAAAAAGATTAAAGCCTGTTATCACTCGCCTGCTACAGCATGGCCTTTTAAAGCCTATAAACTCTCCTTACAATTCCCCCATTTTACCTGTCCTAAAACCAGACAAGTCTTACAAGTTAGTTCAGGATCTCCGTCTTATCAACCAAATTGTTTTGCCTATCCACCCCGTGGTGCCAAACCCATATACTCTCCTATCCTCAATACCTGCCTCTACAACCCATTATTCTGTTCTAGATCTCAAACATGCTTTTTTTTACTATTCCTTTGCACCCTTAATCCCAGCCTCTCTTCCCTTTCACTTGGACTGACCCTGACACCCATCAAGCTCAGCAAATTACCTAGGCTGTACTGCCACAAAGCTTCACAGGCAGCCCCCATTACTTCAATCAAGCCCAAATTTCTTCCTCATCTGTTACCTATCTCGGCATAATTCTCATAAAAACACACGTGCTCTCCCTGCCAATTGTGTCCGACTGATCTCTCAAACCCCAGCACCTTCTACAAAACAACTCCTTTCCTTCCTAGGCATGGTTAGCACAGTCAGAATTCTTACACAAGAGCCAGGACCACACCCTGTAGCCTTTCTGTCCAAACAACTTGACCTTACTGTTTTAGCCTAGCTCTCATGTTTGCGTGCAGCGGCTGCCGCTGCTTTAATACTTTTAGAGGCCCTCAAAATCACAAACTATGCTCAACTCACTCTTTACAGTTCTCATAACTTCCAAAATCTGTTTTCTTCCTCACACCTGACGCATATACTTTCTGCTTCCCGGCTCCTTCAGCTATACTCACTCTTTGTTGAGTCTCCCACAATTACCATTGTTCCTGGCCCGGACTTCAATCAATCCAGCCTCCCATATTATTCCTGATACCACACCTGACCCCCATGACTGTATCTCTCTGATCCACCTGACATTCACCCCATTTCCCCAAATTTCCTTCTTTCCTGTTCCTCACCCTGATCACACTTGATTTATTGATGGCGGTTCCACCAGGCCTAATCGCCACACACCAGCAAAGGCAGGTTATGCTATAGTACAAGCCACTAGCCCACCTCTTAGAACCTCTCAACATGCCCAAGTCAGGAAACTAAAATACCTCTTAATCTAAATAGACACTTTCACTGAATAAGTAAAGGCCTTTCCTACAGGGTCTGAGAAGGCCACCGCAGTCATTTCTTCTCTTCTGTCAGACATAATTCCTCAATTTAGCCTTCCCACCTCAATATAGTCTGATAACAGACGAGCCTTTATTAGTCAAATCAGCCAAGCAGTTTTTCAGGCTCTTAGTATTCAGTGAAACCTTTATATCCCTTATGGTCCTCTGTCTTCAAGAAAAGTAGAATGGACTAAAGGTCTTTTAAAAACACACCTCACCAAGCTCAGCCACCAACTTAAAAAGGACTGGACAATAGTTTTACCAGTTTCCCTTCTCAGAATACAGCCCATTTAAGCTCCTGTATAGACGCTCCTTTTTATTAGGCCCCAGTCTCATTCCAGACACCAGACGACCAACTTAGACTGTGCCCCCCACCAAAAAAAACTTGTCATCCCTACTATTTTCTGTCTAGTCATACTCCTATTCACCATTCTCAACTACTCATACATGCCCTGCTCTTGTTTACACTGCCGGTTTACACTGTTTTTCCAAGCCATCACAGCTGATATCTCCTGGTGCTATCCCCAAACTGCCACTCTTAACTCTTGAAGTAAATAAATAATCTTTGCTGGCAGGACTATGCCGAATCTCCTTAAGCACTCTCTAATCAGACATCCTGAGTCGTCCCAATTCTTAGACCTTTTATACCTGTTTTTCTCCTTCTGTTATTCCATTTAGTTTTTCAATTCATACAAAACCGTATCCAGGCCATCACCAATCATTCTATACGACAAATGTTTCTTCTAACATCCCCACAATATCACCCCTTACCACAAGACCTGCCTCCAGCTTAATCTCTCCCACTCTAGGTTCCCACACCGCCCCTAATCCCGCTTGAAGCAGCCCTGAGAAACATCGCTCATTCTCTCTCCATACCACCCCCCAAAAATTTTCGCCGCCCCAACACTTCAACACTATTTTGTTTTATTTTTCTTATTAATATAAGAAGGCAGGAATGTCAGGCCTCTGAGCCCAAGCCAAGCCATCCATCCCCTGTGACTTGCACATATACGCCCAGATGGCCTGAAGTAACTGAAGAATCACAAAAGAAGTGAATATGCCCTGCTCCACCTTAACTGATGACATTCCACCACAAAAGACGTGTAAATGGCTGGTCCTTGCCTTAACTGATGACATTACCTTGTGAAAGTCCTTTTCCTGGCTCATCCTGGCTCAAAATCACCCCCACTGAGCACCTTGCGACCCCCACTCCTGCCCACCAGAGAACAAACCCCCTTTGACTGTAATTTTCCTTTACCTACCCAAATCCTATAAAAGGGCCCCACCCTTATCTCCCTTCGCTGACTCTTTTTTCAGACTCAGCCCGCCTGCACCCAGGTGAAATAAACAGCCATGTTGCTCACACAAAGCCTGTTTGGTGGTCTCTTCACGCGGACGCGCATGAAAACCCCACCACCCCAAGGACAGGGACTGTAAACTCCCAACGGGGTATCCTTGCCTGCTGCCTAGATGGAGCTGATTTATCAAGATAGGGGAATTGCAACAGAGAAAGACTTTAATTCATGCAGAGCCAGCTGTATGGGAGACAGGAGTTTTATCATTCCTCAAATCAGGATAATTTAGTAGGTAGGGGGTCAGAAAGTGGGGATTGCTGATTCATCAGGTCAGAGATGAAATCATAGGAAGTCGAAGCTGTCCTCTTGCTCTGAGTCAGTTCCTGGTTGGAGTCCACAAGACCAGATGAGCTAGTTTATAGATCTAGGTGGTGCCAGCTGATCCATCAAGTGCAGGTTCTGCAAAATATCTCAAGCACTTTTCTTAGGTTTTACAATAGTGATGCTATCCCTAGGAGCAATTTGGGAGGTTGAGAATCTTGCAGCCTCCAGCTACATGACTCCTAAATCATAATTTCTAATCTTGTAGCTAATTTGTTAGTCCTAAAAAGGCAGTCTAGTCCCCAGGCAGGAAGGGGGTTTGTTTTGAGAAAGGGTTGTGATTGTCTTTGTTTCCATGCTAAACTATAAACTAAGCTACTCCCAAAGTTAGTTCAGCCTACGCCCAGGTATGAACAAGGACAGCTCGGAGGTTAGAAGCAAGATGGAGTCGGTTAGGTCAGATCTTTGTCACTGTAATTATTGTCTCAGTTATAATTTTTACAAAGGCAGTTAGGCAATGAATTTCCCTAAGAACTCACTCAAGTGTTAGAGTGAAATACTAAAATCCTCTTCCTTCCTCTGGAGAAAAGAGAAATCTCTGTGCCGGCTTCCCAATAAGAGGACTGTTAGAACTGGTGAGTTCCTTTCTGAGACAGAGTGATGTATAATAAAATGAAGTTAAGTTTCAAGATACTGTTGCTCAGTGCACAGATTTTTGCTGCTGCTTCTCAGCGTTTCACGGGCGTCCATAATTTGGTAGAGGGGTTATATGAATGGAAGATGGAAAGGGTAAGGATTTTTGTAAAGAGCATCAAGTATTTATTCCCTCAAGGGTTCAAATGTGGGTGCTCTTGAAGGTGGGTCTGGTCCCACTCCTCACTGCAGGCCAACAAGGCTGTGATTATTTGCCTTCTGAAGTCCTGTGTTAGAAAAATGGTTTTCTACATTTTTATCAAGGCCAGAATCCCAAGAAGCACATTAGAGGTAATTCTAAATTAGAAGTGGCAGTGGTAGGGCTTATTTGTAACAAAAAGCATGACCTAAACTGCTGGATATCATCCTATTCCTAATGAAAAATGGTTGGGCACATGCAGTGAATTTCTCTGCTGTCCAGCCCCGCCCAGGTTTGTGTCTGTTCCACTTACTACTGCCTCTCTTGGGTGGCCAAGGACCCCACTTTTTGTCCCACTCAAAAACCAGGGTGGTTTTTGAGCGGGACAGGTAGATGGGAGCTCTGCGGAGTCTCAGGTTGCAGACAGGTGTTCTTCTGCTGAGGGCTGAACCCCAGGCAGCTGTGGAAGAAAGCCTCCGTCCTGGCACAGGTGAGAACTGCCTCAAAGTCTCTTTGCTTGGGTAATGAAAAAAGAAAGAAAGACAGCCACCTGCAGCTTTGGCTTGGCTTCCATGTGGCTCTTGGCCACTGGCCATGCTCTGTCACCTCTGCATTCTTTTCTCCCCTCCTAGTAACCCAGATCTGGCCCTTCAAGGGCACCTCCCACCTAAGTCTTTCTGTTTTCCAAGAGGTAGGGTGGGCAAGATCTTCTACCCTACTTCCCCCCTCCCCCATAACACACACGGTTTTCTTCTTCACCTTTGTTGTTGCATAAATTCACAAGTGGGACACTTAGTTCCTCTCAAAGCCTTTACTTTTAATCCAAATGGACCCTACAAGTAAATAAAGAAACAAACCTGTAATTAACCATTTATTTCCCTTATAGTTTTAGATACAGCAATCCCAATTCTTCTTGTATCAATGTGGAAGCCTCTAGCAACTACAAAGAGTATCAGGAAATATGAGGAAGGAAGAAAAGCATAGAAATTAATAGATCTCGTCTTGTACTATCTAATAGACACTATTACAAAAGGAAAAAATGGCATGCAATTGGCAGAAAACAAACACCAAGAGGCAGTTAACAGCATTACTTCAGGCTGGACATGGTGGCTTACTCCTGTAATCCTAGCACTTTGGGAGACCTAGGCAGGAGGATCCCTTGAGTCCAGGAGTTCAAGTTTGCAGTGATCTATGATTGTACCATCACACTCCAGCCTGGGTGACTGTGTGAGACTCTGTCTCTTAAAAAATAAAAAATTTTTAAAAAGACTATTTATTTTCAATAAAGCATAGATTAAAAAAATGCTTTGTCAAAACTTCTTTCAATACCCGTATTTGTAGCTCAAATGAAAAATTTAAAAAGAGGTTAAGAGATACTTCCCTCAAGTTCTTTCGGTGGTTACAGTTAATGTCACTAAATCATAACCTCAAAGCTACAACCGAACTTTAGCCAGCCTTCCCTACCCCATACAGGGTTGGGGAACATATCTATAGTGAAGGTTGGTACTGCTTTGGAGCTTTGCATGTCAGGAGTACCAGATCCTTTAAAAAATGTGGACCATGAACCTAGCCTGTTCATATTTGTAAATGGTTTATATTAAAAATTAATATTAACAAATAAGGTTTCTTTACTTCATTCAACAATTATATTTTGAGTTCTGCTCCATGTCGTTCTTTATTGTTAGCTGATAGAGATAATGTAATGACTAAAGAGTTCCTACTCATTGGAGCTCTTAGTGGAGGAAACAGATAAATAAAAAGTAAAAATAAATACTGATTTTCATCATTACTATGAAGGGAATAAATAGGGTGATATGATGAGTAAGAGAATACCTGCCACAGGGGCATTATTTTAGAAAGTACAGTCTGAAGAGAAAGACCTCTCTGAGAATAGTACATTTTGAGTTAAGACAGGCCTGGAAGTACAAAGGTCCTGACATAAGAGCCAGTTTAGGATTAGGACCAGAAGCAATATCAGTGCAGGGCTTGAGTCTTTGGCAAAACAAGGGGAAGGAGGAGAGAGATAAGGTTGGTCAGTAGGGAGGGACCAGACAAGGCCACAAAAAAGTTGACATTTTAATTCTAATTTCAGTGGGAAGGCATGGAAGAGATTTTAGCAGAGAAGGAATGTGATCTGAATTCCAGGTTTAATGTCAACAATTTCTAAATTGTGCTCTAATTATTAATAACCATAGCTTTATCACCAATGCGATGACTATGTAGACACCCAGAAAACTGTGGTGCACCTGCATATCATCTTAGCCACTCAAGAGGCTCTTTCAAGTTTAGCCTCTTAAAGTTTGAAAATTCTGCATCATCAGGAACTGAGTCGTTTCGGAAGTTAATCTGTATCACAGAATCCCAGGTAGAAATGCTCCTTTCTTCTCCCTCTGGGTCAGCAGCTAGTGAGTGTCTTTCTCTCTGATTATATCCAGGAAAGTAAATAGCTCCTACAGCCAACCTAGATACATGAACTGACCCACCAGGTTATACAGGACAGCAGTCACCAAACTTTTTGGCACCAGGGACTGGTGTCATGGAAGACAATTTTTCCATAGACAGGGTGGGGGGTGGCGGCGGTGGGGGAGGGTGTGATAGTTGAGGGGGGTGAGGGAAAGTGACGGTGAAATGGGGGTAGAGGGAGGGATGGTTTCAGGATGGAACTGTTCCACCTCAGATCATACCGGCCATTAGATTCTCATAAGGAGCACACGACCTAGATCCCTCACATGTCCAGTTCACAATAGGGTTTGTGCTCCTGAGAATCTGATGCCCCTGCTGATCTGACAAGAGGTGGAGCTTAGGTGGTAATGCTCACTTGCCTGCTGCTCACCTCCCGTTGGGTGACCCGGTTCCTAGCAGGCCAGGGGCCAGTATTAGTCTGTAGCCCGGGGGGTTGGAGACCCCTAATACGGAAGACCTGTTACCCTGATCTTGGTATCATATTCCAGGCCTAGGAGACTAAACTGGTAAAGACAAGCAAACTCCCTATTTCAGACATCAGGCCTGGGAATAGACTGTTTGTAAAATGGTACCTGAAGAATATAATGATTTCAGCAGCTGTGCTTTGGGTGAACTTTCTTCCCTCCGATTTTGGCTAATATCTTGATGGCTTTTTTACAGCTTCTGATACCACAGCTCATTAGCACTTAGTGAAAACATCTATACTGAATTCTTACCTTCCTGAGTCTAACTTAACTTCTGGTGACTTGGGGGTGAAGAGAGAGGGGGCTGACAATATTTAATTTGGAATGGGCTGAGATATATTTTTGTGGGTAGAGATTTTCTCTGCAGGATTGACCACCTAAATGTTCAAGAGCTACAAATGAAGAATGACATGCTTCCCATGCCATTGGCAAGGCCTCAAGGGTCTCAATAAAGCATCACTTAATATTCATGAGGTTTCTTTCATGCATGCCCTCCTTAGTCTCAGGCTACAGAGCGGGTTATGTGGAGGTGCTTATGAAGTACTCTCTGATGAACAGAAGCATAAATCTTGAGTTTCATTAGTAATGCTATTCAGCTCCAAGACGAGCTGACATGCCCTTTGTAGGGCTTTGTGTTGGTAAAGCCAGGGGATCAATATCACTTTAAAGGTTGTTTCTCTCTGTTCACACATAGAGCACAACAAAGGAAAGAATTCTTCTAGGAAACAGCAGAGAGATCAGTTTCTTCAAAAGTGGGTGAAGATGTAGACAATGACCATTTTTCACAACAAACATCAGCAGAACAATTTTGTGTTTTAAACACAGATTTAATGGGTGGGTTTGTGTGAATGTGTGCATTTGGCAAAGTACTCAAGAGCTGTTCTTTCTTCATGGGGGAAAAAAAAGAAACTCTCAGCAAAGGCCAAGGAAACTATTTCAGCTAAGAAAGGAACTGCAATGGTTTGTAATGTAACTCATGAAATAATTGTAGCCAGAGCCAGAAAATGCAGTCATTGGGAAAGCCTCAGTAAGAATAAGACTGTGAGGGGCCCCAGACAGCTGTGCTTTCATCTTTACCATCTCTACTACAGGAAAATGACCTTACAACGACTTTCAAGACCTATATTTCTTTATGAAAGAAACTATTAGCGGGAATAAGAAAATTATAGACGGGCCCTAAAAATGGAATAGAAGAGGAAGTTCTTTTGAGTTTACTTAGAAAGAAAATAATTAAACTCCTTTGAAATTATCTTTTATCTTAAAGTACAAAAGAGGCCCTTGGGGAGGGAAGAGACCATAAGCAGGACACATGGTCAGATCAGGCCTTCACAGGCCAATTGCTGAAACAGATGAAATTAAAAGCCATTGATTTAATTAGGTCACCTTAGCACTTTGATCAGGGAGACCATTTACCAAGTGTGACGTTGCTCGATATTTGGCTATTACAACAGAAAGAAGAAAAGACGGATCAGTGGTTGAAGAAGCGCTCATGGATATGCACAGAGACAAAGTGTATAATGAGCAAGTGAGTGTTCCCTGTGGTTGCTGGGGTCTGGATTTGCGTTTGCTCTCCTCAGATGCCCTTCTCTGCCTTTTTCTGTCCTGTTCTGTACCGCAGAGGCGGCTAACTCCTACACACTGTCTAGGCTACTGGACCATTGGCTTTCTATTGGAATTGAGACTAGAGAGTGGGAGGAAAGACAGATATGGGTATTTTCCTCTGCTCTGCCCTCTACTTTCACTGCTAAGCTCTGACAGGGCAGCATCTTCTCAGGCCACTCTCTCCAGGCCTCTAGTTCTCAGTGGGCTCTGGGAACACTATTCCCCTGCCTTTCAGCTCTGCAGGTGATAATGGTTTTCTGCTCTTGCTAATCTCTGGTTGCCTCACCATCTCCCTTCACCCTACTCACACCTTTCACAATAGCCCCTCTTACATTTGCTTCACTCAAACCTCTGGAGTTGAACTGTTTTTTTCTGCCAGAACACTGACTCATATAGTCCTAGATAACTTGTCACACACACAAAAAGACTACAATTGTAATCTAAGGCAAATGGCTACAGTATACCATTGGTACCTTATTTAAATGCAATGCCTTCATGTGGAAAATAACATGACATTAGTACAGAAGTCAGATTCGGAGTTTGTCATTTTCTCATTGTTTTCAGCAGGGGTCCATGATCTTTCTATAGGTATAACAGAAGTCTGGGCCAGAGCTCCAGATATCCATTATAAAATCTACATTACTAGGAACCCAGAAAGATAAAACAAAACAGCAGAAGTTAGTTGTAGCAAGTTTTCTGAGTAGTGTTAATGTTACAGTCTTGCGAATGCACCACAATGTAGCAGTCTCTTGTTGTTTCAGGTATCCCAGGGTTCTTTGCCTCGTGACCAAGAAAATTAAGGAGCGTGGACACAAAGGGTGAGGTTGGAATGAATGTTTAATAAGCAAAAGAAGAAAGCTCCCAACCAAGGAGAGAGGGCCCAAAACAGGGTTGCCAACTATGAGGCTGAGTCCAGGGTATGAATGGACTGGGAAGGGGAGGAATGTGCTGACTGGTCTGCAGGCTGTTTTGGAGAAAGCACCACTTAGAAAGAGGTATCATAGTGTAAAGAACCAATTGGAGGCAAAGGCGAAGGTTTGGCTTGGGACCTTGGCCTGGGACCAATCAGAGGCTGAAGTGATGACTCAACCTATGTAAATGAAGACTTAGCCCACTGCCAATTACAGAAAGGTAGGCATATGTAAAATAGGTGAAAAGTAAGAAACCAGTAGGTGAAAATAAGTGACTAAGGCATGCCAAGGAGAGAGAAACTTGTCCAAATAGGGGTAGAATTTGTTCATCTGGGTTTACCGAGTAAGTGCTTCCATTCAAGGATGCAGTCTCTTTCTTATCTGGGGCCCGCAGTTTGATTTTCAGGCTGTTCTTTGTTTGAATGAATTTTTACCAGGGACTCACCCTAACCGCCTGCCTGACTGGTTTCTTACTTTCTCTTCTCTCATTAAGAGAGTTTAGGACCCTACAAATATTTCCCAAATAACCATTTATAAAGGAACAGAGGCATTGTGCATTTGCTTTTCCCCGGCTATAAGAAGGTAGTTAAGGCAAGACACTGGTACTTAGACAAAAGAGAGAGAGAAGAGGAGAAAGGGGAAGAAGAGGAGAGAGGAAAGAAGGAAAGAAAGGGTTGAGGGTGGGGAAAAGAGAGAACTATAAATTCTTTCTTAAATTTCAGCTAGGGCTAGTAAATTTTCTTTTTTTGAAAACTGAATAATTTTATTTGCAGAATTAATGGCAAGATTTTTGCTTTGTAAAAAGGGCCAGCCTACATAGATACTTAATTTATAACCTGGAACTGAGAGGCCTTTCCTGAACAACTCTATCTAAAATATTTCACCCTCTCCCATCCTTGGTCCTCCACCATAATCCACTGCCCCATGATGTGTTTCATTGTTTTCACCAGGCACTTGGCACCACCTAACATTACATGACGGTGCTTATGTGTTTGTTGATTGTTGGTCTTGCACCCAGAATACCAGCTCCATGAGGCCAGGTGTGCTGTGTGCTGGTTCACCAGCACCAGGTAGACCGTGGGCATCAAGGTTCACGTGAACAGGGGAACCCAGCAAGGCTGGACCCCTGCAGTGGTGATTTCTCCTGAAAGGCACGTGGATGGGTGGTGTTGACCAAACAGCTGTGATTACATTTTCTCTCAGGAAGTCTGAATCCAGGACACTTACTTATTCAAAGGCAATTCTCTCCAAAAATTACTTTTTTGTGAAAACCTGTTTCAGGGCTTGATTCACATGTTGTTCATGGCAGAGAATGAAGTGTCTCTTTTCTCTTCCTTAGTGCTGTGTTTTCTTCCTATGAAAAGAAAAAAAGAAAAGACTCCAGATGGAGAGCCTCAAATTGTCGGCAGATTTGAAACTCCCCTGGAATTTGTATTGGTGATGCAGAGTTTGGTGCAGACTGACAAGTGAGTAATCTTCTATCTTATCGCTTCAATTTCAGGCTTCAGAGATGCCCAGCTCTGTTGTTCAAAGAGTTTTATTAAAAATTTGTGAGGAGGGGAAAGCAGTCTCTGTGGGCCTGTCTGATTTCATTATCTCTGACAGAGCACGCAGATGGAGCAGAGCCAGTGGAAGGCCACAGACAGCCATTCATGGTGCTGGGCTAAAGCAAAGGCCTCCGGAGCCTCCCCGCACTGATCATACATGTTCTAATCTGGTGGGATCTTAGTCCATGTTCCATTGCTTATAACAGAATGCCTAAAACTGGGTAGTTTATTTTAAAAAAAAAAATTTACTTCTTAAGTAATGAAGGCTGAGAAGTCCAAGGTCACAGGGACACATCTGGTGAGATGGGGACTTGCTGGTGGGGCCTCTCTGTAGCATCCCCAGACAGAACAGGGAACCACATAGCAAGGCTGCTCAGCATGCCGGCTCAGGTTTCACTTCCTCTTACAAAGCCAGCAGTTCCACACCTGTGATAATTCATTAATCCTTTAACCCATTAATCCAACGATCTATGAATAGATTAATCTATTCATGAGGGCAAGCCCTCATGACCCAAACACCTCTTAAAGGCCCCATCCCTCAATACTGCCACACTGGAGATAAAGTTTCAACATGAGTTTCGGAGGGGACATTCAAACCATAGCAGGATTTCTCATACATGAATTCATGTCTGAGAAACATACATGAATCTCAATACATAACCTAGTGTATACTTCTCAGTTATTAAACTATAGCAGTCTAGTCAAAAGACACAGACCTACTAATCCCCAACCTTCAAATTGCTTCACTTAGTGCAATTTCTGCTGTTGCTCATCTCACTAGCAAAACTGCATTCTCTGATAATTTTTCCTATAAGTCCAGATTGAGTGACAAGCTGCCATCTGTTCCTCTGCCAGCTTGGATGCATAGTTGGAATCTAGCATTCCATAAAGGCATTCGGATTGCATTCAGACAATGTTTCAATCATCCTAAGTCTAGGTACAGACCTCACAGTACTCTCAAAGGCAAGGATTGGTCTGATAGCACCCACTAAAATGGAGGTCCTGGGGAGGGGGCAGACTGGCTTGCCTGTCCCATAAGAAGGAGCACTAGGTCACATGAAGGCAATTAGCCCAGCCAAACAATCTGCCCCTTCCCATACATATTGTTCTAGTTGCCAAGAGGGGTCTCCAACTTTAAGAGTGGCCATACTGAAAGATGTCCAATGGAGTTTTGTAAAGAATTGGGATGAATGAAGGGCTGGAAGGAGTGCACTGGTAATACAGAATGGGCAAGAATGCAGAATGGGCAAGTAGATAGTCAAGAGCCCCAGCCTGGCAGTCTGGATTTAAACCCTAGCTCACTCACTGGCTTCATCCTAGCCTTTCTCCACTCTCGAGAAATGGTAAGCTCAACTGAGAGCTTTATAAAAATGTCCATGTCTGGGCACAACCCCCAAAACAATTAAAATAGAATCAAATTAGAACCTCTGCTACTACCTAAAAGTTCTAGCAGAATGCATAAGGTTGCATGATTCAATATATTAAAAGTCTGGGAAAATCGGAAATGCAGAAAATGCAAAGCAAATGAAGAGGATAAGTTTCTTTGGTTCTCCTGGCCACACTCACTCTGAGAGATGGCCGTGGCATTGCTAGAACCAAAGGGTTTCCAACCAAAGAGAAAAGTAGAGCTAGGGTGACCCAGGGCAGGGGGGGCTATCTCCTGCTCAGGCCCCAGTACTCCCTAGCTGCCTTGAGGTCTTTGGATACTCCCAGACCTGTGCTCAGGCTATAAAACTACCTCATCTACCTAAGGCCAGGCAGCACTACTTTGATTCTTTGTTAAAATCCCACTGACCACCAAAGATAAAAACATCGCCACTTCCTCAATAGACCCCCTTCGTTCTTGCTTAACCTAACCTATTTCCTTGCACAAGAGAAAGAGGATGGCTTTTTTTTCTTTTATGTTAGAGGCCGTATTAAATTTGGCAGTGGTATAGACTTTCATTCAAGGATTCACTGCCCTGTTACAGTGGGGTTGTGCAGGGCACTGTCCATAGAGCTATAGGTGATAGCCTTGGCCCTAAGGTCTCTGAGGTAGACACAGATTAGACAAGCATGCTACAGACACAAAGTGCAAGTGAGTGAATTAATAGCCCCCCCCCACACACACACACACACACACACACGCAGGAAGCCATTAGCATGGCAAAGAAAGGAACATCACAGCAATAACAAAACCAGGAGAAAACCCATTTTCTTTTTCTTTTCTTTTTCCTAAGTGAACTCAGCAAAGGTAGAGAATGACCCATTTTAACCTAGACAGTGATCAAATGGTTCATGTAAACTGTGATTTTCACTGCTTCTTTCCCAGCCCAAGAAATAATGCTTTTCTTTGAAGAACTGATGTTGCACTCTAAATGATACATTTGGCACTAGAATTCAGCGTTCTGTTTCTCTGTAGGATGATAATGGAAACTGGATACATGTCTAATTCTCAACTTACATAATTAGTAACTTTACACCATGCAAAATTAAAAAAGAAAAAAAATGTCCTGCTACAAGATAGCATCTCAGGAGGTAAAGCTGAAGTTGTTCTGTAGGTTTAAAATTATTTAGTATGAAGACTTCTTTAGCCCTGAGTTATTACTGCTTGCTTTTTCTGTTAACATTGCATTATTATTACTACTACTACTACTATTGATCACTGTGAAGAGGAAATATCACCACAGAAACTTGGAGGCTAGAGAGTGGGAGGGAGAAGGGGAATGGCTCTGATACAGAGACTCAAAACCACAGCTCTCTGCATCTCCTGAGAAGCCTTTCAGAAAGGTGTTTTCTTCAAAGAGAAGAATTTAGGATTAGGTTTTCTATCTCTAGTTTTCATGAGACCCCAGTGCATGACACAATTCACTCTTTGGTGAATAACCCCATGGAGGGCAGAGCAGACCACATAAGAAAAGAAATGAAATGAAGATTAGCTAGAAGACACTGCATCTGTAATGGGATAAATCAACCAGTCCCCTTTTCTTCTCCTTTTGCTTCTTCAGGTATGTAATTATTATTTCTTATCCACAGACTCAATATGCCTTTTTCCAGAACATGTAATCTTAAGTTGACTTAATAAAACTATACTTTTGATGTCAAATCTTCTTAAAAGTTGGGTTTCAGTTCACTGACCACGTCAGGGGATTCACAGAGGTCTATGCCACAGTCAGTCGTAATTAGGAACTGACTTGGGCAACAACTGGAATCAGGACCTTTTTTTAAAAAAAAAAGTATTTCCCCTGAACAAAGAGAAGTTCCTCCTTTGGTGAAATGCATCTTTGTAGAACTAATGGCTAATTTCTTGTTTTCTTAAAGGGCGTTTTATCTCCTCCCTGGAATCTCGATCAGAGAAGTAGGGTTTCTTCCCCACCTCATTCTCCCCTCACCCCAGACACACACACACTTGCTTTCAAATTCTTTGCTGCTGAAGGTGTCCCTTTGGCACACACACAAGGAGAGAACGGCCTCTCCAAGCATATCTTTTAAAGTGAGAGGAGCAGGGTCGGCAACTGCAACCACAGCAAACAGTCTACATCAAGAGTGCACAGTCTTGCCTCATAGGTGAGAATTCAGGCCAATTCAAATATTTCCAAAACACCTCTCAGAGCCAAACGCTCAGCCCCGTGCACTTAGGCAGCAAACACTGCAGTCCTCAACTCGGGGATGCAGTCCTCCCTGTTCAGGTTTGACTAGGTTCACCTAAGAATATTGACACTCCCGATTTCAAGTTACTACTAGATCTAGTCTCTGAGATTTGCAGAACTCCATACCATAGCTGTCATTGGATGAAGTCTGTACTAAACTCTTAATAATAATCATTAATGTTTAATAGAACCAAACAATGTACAAGTTGCTTTTACATCCACTGTATCTGGTGCATAGTAGGCACTGTGAAATGAGGGGGATGATGAGAACTCTCCCTGGTGTTAGAGTGAGCTTCACTTTCCAGAAGAAATTTCCAAACATCTATATTTATGACAGCGTTCCATCTAAATTTCCAGAACAGTTCCCACTTTGATTAATTTGCCTTCTTGTTGCCGTAAATACCCTTGTACTTGCCATGTTGGGTACCTTGTATTCTTAGTTTATAGTCAGCATAATTCAGACTTGCTGTGATTTTTGCTGCATAACCAGGCCTCTTAAACATAAAAAGCAGTCCTAGGTCACTCTCAGTTTCTGGGCTGCAAGCATACTACACATATATATGTATGTGTGTATGTGTGTGTGTGTATTGTGTGTGTATGAAAAATGCCAAATCAAGGTTACAAAAGTTGTGAGATGATTTATACATCAGCATTAAACAATTGAATACCTTGAAGCCCCCCAAAATACAGTGTAATATAATTGTGCTATTCACGTGAAATTTGTATAATTCTGTGTATGCGCACACACACACACTCACCCTCTTCGGATGGTGTGGTTTGTTACTGGGTCACCAGTTTAATGATATATAAACATCTTTTGGTCTTGTCCTTGGATCCCCATAGTTCTGGCTGGCTAGAAGTTCATTTGGATATCATATTAAACACCTAAATGGGGGATGCTGTATTGATACTAAATGCCCTTCTGGCTGCCAGGTGAAAGGCCTTAGGGTGCATGCTAATAAACCAGCCCTGAAGATTAGTACAGGTTCCGAGTAAACTGTTCTGCCTAAGAGGAGACAGCACATTCCCAGAAACAGACTGGGAGCGTTGTCTGAGCTCTGTCCTTTGCTGTCCTTGCTTTGAGCTCACAGTTTAGGAAGAGCTGGGAAAAGCCCTGTGGCCTGGAAACAATTTCATAGGCTGAATCATTTTTAAAACTAACTGGAGAGTTGTTAGAACCTCCATTATGGGCTCTCTTTTCCACAGTACCTTCAAAGGGAGCGATAGGTAAAGCACAAACAGAATCAGCTTTCAAAAGTTCCCTGGCTTCCCACCTGCTGCTGCTGCGGGCTTCCTGTGGGAAAAGGGAACCGCTGGCCTGTGGGAGAGGAATCAGCTATTTCTCAAAGCCACTGGGAGAGCACTTTTCAAAGGCAAAAGGAAATCTTCCCATGAAGCTGTTAGTTACCAAGCCCGCACTGAGCAAGACAGTGGTGGTGAGTTTTAGGGATGTTTTAAAGCATAGGAAGGGAGAGTTTTACTTCTATGTCTGTTAGCATTCATAATCTGTGTCCTCACAGGCCCTATTCCTGGGGCATCAGTACTTACAAGTGTTAGGATAAAAAGATTACAGGCACATTGGCTCACACCTGTAATCCGACACTTTGGGAGGCCGAGGCGGGTGGATCACCTGAGGTCAGGAGTTTGAGACCAGCCTGGCCAACATGATGAAACCCCATCTCTACTAAAAATACAAAAATTAGCCAGGTGTGGTGGTGCACACCTGTAATCCCAGCTACTCAGGAGGCTGAGGCAGGAAAATCGCTTGAACCTGGGAGGTAGAGGTTGCAGTGAGCCAAGATCATACCACTGCACTCTAGCCTGGGCAACAGAGCGAGACTCTGTCACAAAAAAAAAAAAAAAAAAAAAAAAAAGATTTTCTACTAAATTAAGGAACAGAAATATAACATGGCATGCAACAGGTTAAAATAAGACTTAGGAACTCCTGTATGTTCCTTCTCTCCTACCACCCTCCATGAATGCAGGGATTGGTGCTGGCTTCATGAAATATCTTTCCTCTGTTAGGATTGCCACCCCTCCCCTCTGACTCTGTCCTTATCGATAGCTGTCCAGGGTCTGGGTCACTTCATTTGGTAAAGCCTTGGGTCAACTTATTTAATTACCCCATATTTAGTTTAGTCATTAAACCATGGAGAGAGTGGAAAGCAAGGGATACTGAGAGTTTAAATATTGTTTCAGCTCCACAGAGGCAGACATCACTGAAAAGTCTGAAAATGTTATATTAGCCATGCAGTCAGTATCTGTGAGCTTTCTCTCATATGTCTACTCACAGCATTGAGGAGTACATAAAATTGCTAGGTAACTAACAATAATAACCGTTTTTATTGAGCACTCGTATGTGCAAGGCAAAGTGTTAAATGCTTTTTATACATTATTTAATTCAGTCAACTCCTGAGAGGCTCGTATTATTTCTTCCCCTTTTGCAGATGAAAAACTGAGGCTTAGAAAGGACAAGTGACTTGTCCAAGGTCACACAGGAGTGTGACTCAAGATTCAGACTCACACTGCTTAACTCTAAAGACAAAGATGGGAGAGAGGGAAATATGTGCTGAAATTCTTATGGCATTTGTCACCTATTCCAGTCATCTGAGACTTAACATAGTCTAAAATGTGTCAGTTATCATTTCAAGTTTTATAATCACATTAAGATTGCAAATTCCTTGAGGTCAAAGACTGAGTTTTCTACTTCTTTATATTCTTCAGAGTCCCTAACATAGCAATTTGTACAAAACAAGCAACTAATAAATATGTGCGTTAATAAATCTAAAAGAGGGGAGTTAAATTATTATCATGAGTTGAAGAAAAAAATGAGCCTACTAAGATAAAAGAGGATGAAGATGAGGATTTGTCTTCCCCATTTTCCAGGATATGGGTCATTTTAAAAACACAAATTCTGGGTCTCTCTCAAGCTCCAAAGGAGGGAACTATCCCAGGTTAATTAACTTTCTGAAATAGCTACCTTGAAAAGGAGGAGGGCAGTGGAAGCCTCCAACAGCCTCCTGAATATGTCCCTGGGAAATGATTCCAGCAAAGCTCCAATGTAAATCAAGCTTGGATCCCCAAAGCCCCAGATTCATACAATTTCAGAGGCTCATCCCTTTAATCTTTCTGCTGTCTCTTGAGGGCTTATAACTTCCGCAGTGGCTGGAGGGCCGAAGGAGTCACAGAAGCTCAGCCCTGATGCAAAAGTAAGCAGAAAGAGACTGTGAGCCATCAGAAGTGAGCGAGATAAGCAGCAGTATCCTCTAAGCAAAAACCCCCCAGGCAGACATGCCAAGAACCAAGGTCCCAGAAAGTTTATAGATTCCAACAGGGTTGGAAAGAGAAGCACCCTTACAGCACAGCCTCAAAGAAAGCCGAGCAAAAGGGCCATGCTGCTCTCATCACAAGAGGGCTGTGTTGTCTACAGTCTCCTTTTGAGAAGTGTGTCTCCCATGTGTGCACACGCACTGCATGCACACAGCTGCCCTAACTGTACTCAACTCTCTCTTTTTTGTCTACATCAAAGTACGCAGCTGTGATTCTTTTAAACAACACTGGACTCTAGGTGACCATCATGCTTCCTGGGGGCAGCTGCACACAAGTCAGTATAAAGCGGAGAAAGTAACACCAGTAGGTTAAGGTGAGTAAAATCCCCCCTCTCTTTGGTCTTCTGATAATTCAGCAGTAACTGTCACCTAGGTTTTGGTATTTCTCCTTCATACGTACAAGTAGCATGTGTTACTCTTTAAGACAAAATTCTGAGGATGAGGGGAGAGACATTCTCTTTTCAACATTTGTCTGGTGCCATTTCTGTATATGATCTGTGACTAAAGCCCAGTCCTGTGGCTGGGTAAGTGTCCTAAGGCTGGGCCCTCAGGACACCACTTCCCTCCCAGACCTACATCCTAGTCAGCAGGGTCTCCGCCAGCAGTGCACATCTGTGATTGTGGCTCAGGGAGGAGAGGGTTGCCCTTCCAAATGCTGCCTTTGTGGACAGCTCGCCACTCCTCTTGGGTGATGCCAAAGCCTGCCACTGAGCTCAGGTTTCCCCCACTGCAATGTGAAACACTGCCTTTAGGTGCCTGGTGCTGTGTCTGCTGTTTTGAAAATGAAAATATTTGCTTCTAACTCCATCTACCATCTGTTTGTAACCTTTACGCCTATCCATAGGCCAGCTTGAAACTGCCACTGTAGCCTTTGGGTCTCCCTGGACTTTCACAACAGACTAGACACCATATCCTCTTAGAATGGTTTGGACAGCCAAGAGCCATTGTCATGAGCTGTTCACCACCACAAGCACAGTCTACTTTTTTAAAGGGCTGCAGTTGTGTGTCACTTCCAAGCTACCATGGGGAGGACCAAGAAAGAGAAACAAAGGATTAGAAAGTAAAATATGAGAACATAACAAACCTATGGAATTCACTACATCTTTCAGAACATTACTGGCTGGACTAAAAAAAAAATTGTGCATGCTATCAAAGAAAGTAAATGGAAAAAATAATACCAAATTTGTTTGATATTTCAAGATAACAGTGACACAGCAAAAGAGGAAGACCCTATTTAAGAAGTGGTACAACCCATGGGAATTTAAAAACAGGTGAGGATATGTAATATTTGACAACACTATCTCCAAGAAGAAACAAGACTCTAAGCAATGCAATAATGATATTGTTTCGGATGTGAATAAAGTAGGTCTAGCCTAAATGCAGGTGTCACACGCAAATATTCACTTGTGGGTAGTAGGCATCTTAGCAATGAGAACAATAGGAGACGTTTAGTTCTGGCATAGATAGAGGTCCCTGGTTGCCAAGCTAGTTGTTCATGATCATTACTTATTATTTCTTGCTTACCAAGAAAATTATCAAAATATGAGTTTGCTCTGTGATTTAGTCAGGGTTTGCCAGAGAGACAGAACCAATAGGATATGTATATATATAGAAAGAGGGGAAAATGAACTTATTAGGGGAATTAGTTCACTTGATTATGGAGGCTGAGAAGTCCCATGATAGGCTGTCAGCGAGCTGGAGAATGAAGGAAGCCAGCAGTGTGCTCAGTCCAAGTCTGAAGACCTTAGAACCAAGGAAGACAATGGTGTAAATCTCAGTTCAATGCGAAAGGTCCAAGAGCCCAAGGGTCCACTGGTGTGAGTGCTGGGGTCCAAAGATGGGAGAATCTGGGGTCTAACCTCCATGGGCAGGAGAAGATGGGCATCCTGGCTCTGGAAGAGAGAGTAAGAAGTCATCCTTCCTCTCTCATTTTGTTCCATCTAGGCCCTCAGCCAACTGGAGAGTGCCTACTCACATTGAAGGTGGATATTCTCCACTCAGCCCACTGACTTACATGCCAGTCTCCTCTGCAAACGTCCTCACACCTCGGGCAGCCCAATCATTTAACCAAACTCCAAGTCACCTGGCTTTGCTATCAAAGCAAAGAAGCTTTGTTCCATAAGAGGAACAAGTTCAGTGCCTACTGAAGTAGTAAGAATAAATAATGTTTTGCCAGCTATCTGGGTGTCCCTTAATCTGGTCAAGTTGATACCCAAAACCAACCATCACACCCTGGCACAAAGCAAGCTGGAACCTCAATACCCTGTGTCACTGGGGAGGACTTAAGAGTTTTAAGTCTAGATTTCATGGGGCAGTACTGAAAGAGAGAAGGGACTAATGACTAATCCAGTCAACCCTTCATGAGCAACTGAATTGTCAGAGGTACAATGTAGAGAAGGCATGAAATGTGCAGATGGAATTCAGCAACCCTGGTGCAGAGGAGTCCGTGGTAGGAATCCAGGAATCAAGTAACAAACAAATATAGCAAGTGGCACCACATTTCTAGGCATATAAAGAAATAATAACACCTAGAATTTGTAAACAATTTGCTAAGCTCAGGGCTAAGGGCGTCACAAATCTTGTGAAGCTAGCCAGTGAGAGAGGTACTATTTTTATCCCCCATTTCTAGATGGATAAATTGCAGTTCAGAAATTGTAACCCCATTAGTACTTGCCAGGTAGGGACATAAACCAAAGCTCAAGCGTTTCACCCTGTACAGTCTGATTCTTCAACCTTCACCCCACCCCTTCCACATTAGATACCTGCAATACAGTTAGGAATGGTTTTTACTGGTCTTAGTCAATCATGGTGATTCATTAACCAGTGGTGGTTCAGGAACTTAGACCAGTCAGCATCTAGCCTTTCCCTACTAAAATTATTGATTGAAGAAGAGCATATGACTTAAATTGGTCCAAGGAAATGAACAGGGAGAACTTGGGCTCCAAAGATCAGTGAGAAATGTTGATTTTCCCTCTGGAAGTGAACAGAGAAGCACATGACACCAATTGTTACTCAAAGCAACCATACTACTAAGTAGAGCATTTACCTTAGGATGAAGTCTTCTTTGTGGATTGCTGTGTGGAGAGACAGAGGGACCCTTGTTTATTGATGACATAATTAAGCAGGAGGATCAACAAGATTTGTGGCTGTCCTACCTCTGGATTTTGTTTTGTATGAGCCAAGAAATATCCTATCTGTTTAAATTGCTTTGAATTGAGTCACCATTTCCTGCAACTGAAAACATTCTAACCAATATCTACTCCATGGGACCTCCTCAGAAAAACAAGGGAGGAGTAATACAAACCCATATAGATGATATCCTTCATGTGAGCCATTCCTTAATACGCCCTTTCATAGATGAGAAGGGCAAAGTCCAGCAAAGTTGAGTAATTTGTCTTAGGTGACACAGCTAGTAATTGTTAAGGCTGGACTTTGTTCCTCTGAGTATCTGACACCAAAGTCTGTATGCTTTCCAATATGCACAATGAAAATCTTGGCCAGTAATGAAAGGTATGCAGATCATATTCCAGTCCCATGCAGAAGTTAGTCAAAGGTTCACTGAAGATAAAGTCTAATAAGTAATCTGGTTTTCACAGCAGAATGCCAGTCACAGCAAGGGACTTGTGTGCTGGGCAGAGAGAGCCTCTTGTATGGCTGGGCCAACATGGCAGGAGAAGGGAAAGGCTGTGATTCAGAGGCTAATCCCCAGCACATTGGACACTTGGTGGAAGGCCAAGTGTGACCTTCAGACTCTACCAGCTGCTGTGTGTGAGGCTACTGATCACCCTTCCTGCCCTGGTCAGGCCTGGCTCAGCCACCAGTGGGGAGTAGAGCAGCTCAAATGAAACGTCTAGAAAAGACAGAAGATGGTAAAAAGAAAAAAGGAGAAAGAAAAAAAAAGGGAGGAGAGTGAATCCATAGATATTAGGAACATAATGATTATGAATATAATAAAAAGTGACTCCAAACTCTTGGTTTATCAGGATGTACCAGTCCTCTCTTGCCAATACTGTACTATGTGCAAGTTTTGATTACCTGTTTTGAGGTGAGTTTTTACATATATTATTTTCCTAAAACTGGTTGCCATTCTGTCCTAATTTCTTGCTCAAAATTTATATTTGCATCTGAAAACTCAAAGTACCATGGCACCTGGCTACCTTTCCCAATCTGTTCCTGTTCCAGAGCTGCACATATGGCTGCTGACGTTGAAGACAGCACTTTATTTTAGGGGGTGCCAGTCACATGGCTTCCCCTCGAATGGTGCAGTGTACAATCTGCACAACCATACCCAGTAGTCTTGCCTGGTTCTCTTAATTCCTTATGCAAAATTGGTCTAAAACTTTTTAAATGTCATGTTTTTGCCAGATGTGGTGGCTCATGCCTGTAATCTCAGTGCTTTGGGAGACAAAGATGGGAGGATCACTTGAGGCCAGAGTTCAAGACCAGCCTGGGTAACATAGCCAGGTCCACCCTCTGCCTTCCCACCCCACCCCCACCCCCATCTTTACAAAATCTTTTTAAAAATTAGCTGGGCATGGTGGCACATACTTGTAATCCCAGTTACTCAGAAGACTGAGGTGAGAAGATCACTTGGGCACAGGAGTTCAAGGTTAGAGTGAGCTGTAATCGGGCCACTGCACTCCAGCCCGGGCAACAAAGTGAGACTCTATCTCTAAAATAAATAAATTTTAATTTTAAAAAATTGTGTTTGTGCCTATTTTTACTGTTACATATGAGATAGGTTGGCTGATAGTTGCCACAGTTGCTCAAGCAGCCAAGTGGAAAGGAAAATGTTCTGGCTTTAGTTTCAAACAAATGTAGGCTGGAATGCTGGGTCTGCCACCTACTAGCTAGTTGGCCATGGCTAGGTTAACCAACTGAGCTACTGTTTCACTATCTATAAAATGGGAATAATATCAGCCTCATAGTATTAGCAGAAGGATATGTACTAAATGAGAAAATTATGTCAATGTATATTTTTGAAGTTCCTGGCATAGTGTCTGCAATGGAAGAGATTCTCAATAAATATTAATTCCCTTATTGAATTTCAATGTCAATTTCAGTCCCTTTTCCTGGCAGGGGATAAACTTAGTCCAGCAGATGTCTGTATCCTAAGTGAGGAGTACAAACATTTTGCATTTTGCATTTTGCAAATTGCGTCCGTTGAGAAGTTCTTGGTTGGGGGAAGAGGGAGAGAAATTCTTTGGTCAAACATTTAAAAAGTACTGCATTCTATACCTGTTCTTAAAGATTCTCATTGCTCATTCACATATTGAAAGCCTTGAAAAATCTCACTACAAATAATTTAAATGTTTTACAACATATTTCTTTAATTTGATCACAAGTTGTTTTTTACATTAGACAAATTAATATCTCATTAATGTGTTCCACAGAACATACATTGGGAAGTGTTGGGTTAGGGCTAGAAGCTAGGGAAGTTGGATATCATCAGGGTAAAGACTGGTGTGACCAAAAGATGACACTAACCAGATGGGTACCAGATGGGCACAAAGTTCTTCTGCAAAGCAGAATCATATAAGGGACTAAGGTTATGACTTAGTAAATGTATATTATTCCCTCTGAGCAAAACAGGAGGAGTGTGAGGAAGGAGATGGATGAAAGAGGACAAAAAGGAAGAACAAAAGCATCCATCACTAGATCAAGCATTTATTGAGCAACTACTATGTGAGGGATGTAGAGATGAATAGCATTGTCCCTGCATTAAGGAAATAAGGAAAACAGAGTAAAGAGAAACAGACAGAGAAGGGCCATAGGTAATGAAAGATAATAGATTTAAAAGAAGGAAAGAAGATACACTCAAAGAAAACTTTGTCAAGATGTACAGGTGGAAAAGATTCCAGTCTGTTCTGCCTCACAAAAGCTGGCTGGGCACCCAATCTTTAAGAACATGGCAATGAATTGATTATATCTTTTTTAAAAGTGAATTCTGCAAAAGATTACAATTTTGTTTAAGAAAATTAACCATAACTAAGTAATTATATTAGAAATTTTCAGTTATTAAAGTGGGCAGCAAATTCTCCGAAAGCAATAATGAAATAGAAAAATATCAGTTAATGTTCATGATACATTTCTGAAGCAAATATGTATAGGCCCTAAAACAGCTTACACATGATTCTAAAACTAGAGAGGATCTAAAACTCTTCAAGTATGCCATTGGAATATGCATTGCATTCTGTCATCTCATTTGCAAAAAAATGTGAACAAATTGTCTTCTGTGAAGGAATATGAAGGAAGGAAAAATAAATGGAAAATTAGAAGCTGCACTCAGAGGCAAGCTCAGCACCTGGGAGACAAGCTTCGGAAACTCTGAAACATGAGAGTTCTTGGAATATTGGAGATTGTCATTGCCTTCTGCCTGCCTGTCCTTCTCCCTCCTCTCCACCAACATGTACCTTTGGTTTATCTCCAGCTCATTGACCTTCTTTATTCTTAGAAAAGGAAGGTCTCAGGTATAGGGTTTGATACAGTTTGAGTATTTGTCACCGCCCCCAAATCTCATGTTAAAATGTAATTCCCACTTGAACCTGGGAGGCAGAGGTTGCAGTGAACCGAGATCAAGCCACTGCACTCCAGCCTGGGCGACAGAGCAAGACTGTCTCAAAAAAAAAAAAAAATGTAATCCTAATGTTGGAGGTGGAGCCTGGTAGAAGGTATTTGGATTACTGGGGTGGATCCCTCACAGTATGGTGCTGTCTTCATGATAGTGAGTTCGTTCTCATGAGATCTGATCATTTAAAGGGTGTGACACTTACCCCCCTACACTCCCCTCTCTCTCTCTCCCTCTCTCCTGCTTTTGCCATATGAAGTGCCTGCTCCTGCTTCACCTTCTGCCATGATTGTAGGCTTCCTGAGGCTCCTCTAGAAGCCAAGCAGATGTTGGCACCATGCTTTCTATCCAGCCTGCACAACTGTGAGCCAATTAAACCTCTTCTCTTTATAAGTTACTCAATCTCAGGTATTTCTTTATAGCAATGCAAGAATGGCCTGATACAGGGTTTTACCTCCTAAATATTATTTTCCCTTATGCTGATTTTTGTATTGGGTTAGCCCCTCCTTTCTGCTTTCATACATTCATTTTTCAGCAAATATTTATTTAAATGAGTTCATACCACACACTGTGCTTTGAGTGTGGGGGCACTCAGGGCATCTGCTAATCCCTCCAGCTTTATTGAAATAAGATTTATTTTCTTTTCTCAGTCATCATAGATTTTCTAGGTTTTTATTTTGCATCTTGAAAAATATAGATGATTTTTTTACTACCTCAGGAAAAGAAAAAGACACACTGATAAATTGTGTGTCACAATGACTGTGGCCGGTTCCACTGACTACCATGCTTCAGATTCTGCCACTTTTTTGACAGGTATAATGTGTTCCCTGTCTGCGTTGTTGGGATTTTATCGGTGGGACTATTATAACTTGGTGTGGGGGAGGGTGCCATTTCTCCTCTTTCTTCTGTTTCATTCCAGCATGAGAGTTCGTGCACAGAGGCAATAGTTGAATCCATAGATTCAATGACGTGCCCAGAAGGAGCACACAGCAGGGAATGGCAAACTTTCTACAAAGGACCAGAGAGTAAATATTTTTGGTTTTGTGAGACATAGAATTTCTGTCGCATCTAGTCAGTCCTGCCATTGTAAGGCAAGAGCAGCCACAGCCAATACACAAACAAATGAGTGTGACTGTGTCCCAGTAAAACTTCTTTAATGGACACAAATTTGAATTTCATATAATTTTCCCATGTCACAAAACATTATCATTTATTCTTTGATTCTTTTCTGTAAAAACTGTTATTAGCTCATAGGCTATAGAAAAGCAGGTGAGGGGGTCTGATTTGGCCCACAGGCAGTAATTTACCCATACCTGTTCTAGTGGAAAGAGAATAATCTCAGTGTGTGATCAGTGTGTGAATATCATCTGTGTCACCTACCAGTCAGGTCCATGGGAACTAATCTAATATATTTGGGCCTTTATTTTCTTATCTGAAAATGGAAATAATAAGTTTGACCTTACCTGATAGTTATAAAGAGGTTAAATGAGACTAGCAATACAAGTAAGGTATTTTCTAGGAATAAAAGAGGCTGATGTGCTGGCTGGAGGTGAGCTGAAGGAACACATTGGTGGGAGGAAGGACAAAGACATCAGGAAACACCATTCCTTCCCTGCAATGTAACAGTTGCTTACCTAATGACAGCTGTTCTTCTTCTTCTTCTTACTATTAGTCAAAGAATAATAGAGAAAGAGAAGTAACAAGTAACAACAGATTCAGAGGAAGGAAAAGAAAGAAGAGCTAGAAAAATAAAGTAAGAAATAGTGAGAGAGAGAGGAGGAAACAGCCATGAGAGCCTATTGTTCCAAAATCTTCCCCTTGCTCTGATCTCCCTCCCAAACCTCAGAAATGGGTTTTCCAGTGCCCTCGATATATTCACCACTGTATCCTGCTGGCATCTCAAATTGAGCATGACCCAAGTGAATTTATCTCCCTCTAATCTTAACTTTCCTTTTCTCCAACAATTTCCATTTCTATTAATAATAACCTCCAAGCTTCAAACAGCTAGGTCGTATTTGATTCCTCTTTCACTTTTACTCCTAGTCTTTTTGAGTTTACTTTGAAATGTTTCTAAGGTCCATATTCTCCTAGTCTTGACACTCACAATGTCTCCTTAGACTCTCTTGGTAATCCGCTGTCCATGGCAACCCTGCCATCCAGCTCTCAACATCCTAATTTCACCTCCAATACATCTTACCTACAGTTTACCCACAGGGGATTGTCCCAGTCAGAACTAAGGCACTGTGCTGTATCCCCATCACTGCAGAATATGCCCTCCTTAATCAGAGGATCTGATCCTCCAGGACTGCCCCAATAGCCAATCTGATGTGATTTCCAACAAAACTCCTAACTACTCCATCTGTACCTCAATTCCTTGGTATCTGCTGTTTCCTCCACCTGGAATGCCCTCTTAATTGTATTTCTAAATCCTGGGAATTCCTCAAGGCCTAATGTAAATACTTCCTTGCCCAGCAAGCCTTCAGCTGAAAGTGATTATTGTCTCCTGTGAATGTCTACAGCGTTTGTTTATCTGTATTTCTTTCTTGTCAGTCATCATTTGCTATCTTTGTGTTAAGTGTGCATATGTTTTATCATTTGTAAAAGACCAGTGGTTGTCAAATGGAGACGATTTTGTCCCCCAGGGAATATTTAGTAAGGTCTGAAGATGGTTTTGGTTGCTACAACTCAAGACGGGGGGTACTACTGGCAGCCGGTAGGTAGAGGCGAGGGTAGCTGCTAAAGATCCTACAATGCACAGAAACCCCCCACAACAAAGAAATGACAACAGTGTGAGGTTGAGAAACCCTGGACCAGACTCTAGGTCAGCAGGCCCCAACGTTTGGGCATCAGGGACCAGTTTCATCAAAGACAATTTTTCCACAGACCAGGAAGCGGGGGATGGTTTCAGGATGATTCAAGTGCATTACATTTGTTGTGCACTTTATTTCTATTATTATTATAGTGTAATATATAATGAAATAATTATACAACTCACCGCAATGTAGAATCAGTGAGACCCCTGAGCTTGTTTTTCTGCAACTAGACGGTCCCATCTGGTGGGTGATGGGAGACAGTGGCAGATCATCAGGTGCTAGATTATCATAAGGAGTGTGCAATCTAGAACCCCCACATGCACAGTTTACAATAGGGTTCGTGCTTCTATGAAAATCTAGTGCCACCGCTGATCTGATAGGAGGCAGAGCTCAGGCAGTAATGTGAACCATGGGGAGCAGCTGTAAATACAGATGAAGCTTTGCTCACTTGCCCACTGCTCACCGCCTGCTGTGAGCCCCAGTTCCTAACAGGCCACAGACATGCACCCATCCACAGCCCAGGGATTGGGGACCTCTGCTCTAAGCTATTGAAGAAAGGGGTCCATAACCGATTCCCTTGTGTTTCCTACAGTTCCTAACTCAGTCTTACATATGGTCATTGACGAATACATATTTGTTGAATTAATGAAACAATAAGAATTTTTAAAGAAAACATACAGTCCTGAGGGATAACACATCCTATCCGTTTCCAGTGGTATATGGGTGTATGTGTACAGTATATCTTCTTCATTGCAGATGAGGAGCCAGGGCTTTCCAATATCTGCACATTTTCATCATCTCGCTTGGTGCAGAAAGTACAATTGACTGCCACAGAGGGTCTCCTGAGCATTGTTAGTGGAGGATTCAGGTTTTGAACACGTCTTTCAAAATGAAGATTCTTCTATAAAACATGTAAAATGATGCTTCATTTTCTTCTAGCATTTTAGCATTCTAGGCAAATAGCTTGATTCTGAGTGAGTTGCATGATTTTAAGCAAAACAAGGTCCTGACACCATGCAAAGCTGGCCTCTCTCCTTCAGCAAGGCATGCAGTTCAGACATCCCAGAAAGACTCACCTTTTGAAGACTTTCAAAGATTATGTTTCTGAGGTTACCATTAACTTGCATATTGTTTAAATAACCATCTATGTTTTTTTTAAAAAAAATCCTTGCTTGGTTTTTTCCTAACTTAACACTCACTGGTGTTTAAACCTGCTTTTTAAAAATCTGCTCTGAGAAATAGAGACTCATTCATGGTAATATAATACAAATAATAGTAACAAATAACAACAAATTCCTTCGGATTTATAAAGCACTTTCTACCATATGCTTGCTTTCCCATGTACTGAATGAACAATGCATCACCCCTGCGGTGCCAGAGCTGCTCCAGACTCATCCATTTTCCTCCCCTCTATTGTTTCTTGGCACTTTCTCCACAGAGGGAACCGGAAAAATAAGAGGAGATCTTTACCAGTCATTTTTGCTAAATCCTGGTTTTAAGTAATGGTTAATTTCAGATTTGTTGATAACCTAGGGACTGCTTAACTTCTTACCCATTAACTTAAAAAAACTGCAAGCTGTTGGTAATCACACTTAAACCCAATTATATCTTGAAAAAATCTGAATTTGTTAAATAATTTTCAGCTCCCAGATCTCATTTATTTCCTATCAAATCATTTCCCAAGTATTTTTTACATTTCACAGGAAGTAACATGTTTACATTGGTATTTCTAATATAGGATATGATATTAAAAAGTAAAATACAGGCTGGGCGCGGTGGCTCACGCCTGTAATCCTAGCACTTTGGGAGGCCGAGGTGGGCGGATCACGAGGTCAGGAGTTCAAGACCAGCCTGGCCAACATAGTGAAACCCAATCTCTCCTAAAAATACAAAAAATTAGCCGGGCGTCGTGGTGGGTGCCTGTAATCCCAGCTACTCAGGAGGCTGAGGCAAGAGATTCACTTGAACCTGGGAGGCTGAGGTTGCAGTGAGCCGAGATCGTGCCACTGCATTCCAGCCCAGGCAACAGTGCGAGATTTCATCTCAAAAAAAAAAAAAAAAAGTAAAATAATTCCATGATTCACATATTTTAAAAGTTTTTAATGCAAGAAGGATTAAGTCTCTATAAGAATTTCTAACCCAGGTCTTCATAAAACTATGAATTGTGTATACCATTATTGCAGTTTGCCTATGAAAATATAAGTAAAATTAATATAAATTAAAGATAATTTTCAGTATCTTGGTGACCTCGATTCCTAAATACGAAAGCCTACTCCCTTTTAAATGAAATTTCTATTCCCAAGTGTCACTTGTGATGGCTCTGCCTGTGACTGAGAGTCATTAAATTTGAGGCTATTGCTAAGAACATTGTGAAGTTGTAGCTCATAAGAGAAACTGATAACTTAGGGAGAGGCTGGGTTTTTTTTAACATACAAATCTGGAAAGCAAACTTTTCTGAATTTGATCTTGATTTATTTCTCTTAAAGATATATTATTGTCAACACTAAATAAGGATTTTCACTTTTTTTTTTTTTTTTTTTTGAGATGGAGTCTCACTCTGTTGCCCAGGCTGGAGTGCAGTGGCTCGATCTTGGCTCACTGCAACCTCCGTCTCCCGGGTTCAAGCGATTCTCCTGCTTCAGCCTCCTGAGTAACTGGGACTTACAGGTGTGCGCCACCACACCAGGCTAATTTTTGTATTTTTTAAATAGAGACGGGGTTTCACCATATTGGTCAGGATGGTTTTGAACTCCTGACCTTGTGATCCCCCAACCTTGGCCTCCCAAAGTGCTGGGATTACAGGTGTGAGCTGCTGCACTCGGCCTGGCTTTTCACTTTTTATTTCAGAGTTGCTAGCTAAAGTTGTGTATGTTATATGCATAGGGTACCATTTCACAAATATTACCACACACCTTCCAGCACCTTACATGCAGTATTATTTAATCCTCTAAACAACACTATGATATAGATACTGCTATTATTCCCATTTTATAGATGCAGAAACTAAGGCTCAGGGTTAAGAGGCTTGTCCAAGTTCACATAGCTATGTAGTGCCAGGGCCAGACATGTATTCGAGCCCAGGTATGTCTAATTCCAGACCCCACATTCTTCAAGCCTTTCTGGTCCCCTCAATCTTGGCACCAGGATAATGTAATTAGACTCTCCCAGGTCCCTTAAAAATACCTGAAGACGGCCAGGTGCGGTGGTTCATGCCTGTAATCCCAGCACATAGGGAGGCCGAGGTGGGCAGATCACTTGACATCAGCAGTTCGAGACCAGCCTGGACAACATGGCGAAATCTCGTCTCTACTAAAAATACAAAAAATAGCCAGGCATATTGGTGCATGCCTGTGATTCTAGCTACTCAGAGGCTGAAACAGGAGAGTTGCTTGAACTGGGAGGCAGAGGTTGCAGTGAGCCAAGATCACACCACTGCACTCCAGCCTGGGCAACAGAGCGAGACTCCATCTCAAAAACAAACAAACAAACAAACAAACAAACCTGAAGAGTTTGTTTTAACATAAGACTCTATAAGGACAAAAGAAGTAACAATTGAGGTAAACTGAATTATATTTTGGATGAATTGTATACATATTTTGACAGTTTATTAAAAAATATATATTCATATGTACATGTGGATATATACATAATATATGTAATTATAACTGCATAAAGTTTGTATTTTTATATACATATATAATATTCATTATTCATGTTACAAGCCCAGGATTTTGGTTTGAGTCTTAACAGTGTCATTTGATGTTTATCAAATTACTTAAAATTTCTAACCATTCTCATTCTCTTCATAAGTAATGGAGATATTAGTAGGATATATTCCATTGGGTTGTTATTGTGACAATAAAATGAGATAATTGTTTGAAATGTAGTAAAATTAAAAATAATTTTACCTGCCTCACGCCTGTAATCCCAGCACTTTGGGAGGCCGAGGCGGGTGGATCATGAGGTCAGGAGATAGAGACCATCTTGGCTAACACGGTGAAACCCTAACACAGTGAAACCCCAACACAGTGAAACCCCGTCTCTACTAAAAATTCAAAAATTAGCCGAGCGTGGTGGTGGGTGCCTGTAGTCCCAGCTACTCGGGAGGCTGAGGCAGGAGAATGGCATGAACCCGGGAGGTGAAGCTTGCGGTGAGCCGAGATTGTGCCACTGCACTCCAGCCTGGGCGACAGAGCGAGACTCCGTCTCAAAATAATAATAATAATAATAATAATAATAATAATAATTTTACCAGCTGGCACCAGAGTCATACTACCAGACAGAACTATCTGGTGTAGGAAAATGATATATATCAAGGGGCTTGGGATGGGGGTGGGGCCAAGGGCTGGAATAATGCAAGAAAAATAATGAAAATGATCAACTTCTCTGCACCATACATAAGCAGGACTTGGAAGGAAACATTGAAGGGAGGAAAGGAAAGAGGGTAAAAGGAGTAGGGAAGAAAGCTGCACAGCTTGGGAGGCTTAGGAGAAAGGCACCCAGAGAAGACTTTCTCAAAGGTGAGGAGGCCAAATAATTTTACAAAGAAAATCAATGTCTCCTGTCTGATGTTAGATTTTCTGTTTTTCTGTGATGTAAACTCCCTCTGTTACTCCAAAGCTTCAGAAAAGTCTGGTGCACACACACACACATTCATGCAGAGTAGCTTGAGAGGGAAGTCAAGGAAAGGAGCCACGTGCCCCCATCTGGGTGGGTGCAGAGGACACAGAAGGCACCAGCCACGGAGACAGGGTGTGGGTGAGACAGAGATTCAGGCCAAAGGGTCCCATGGAATGTGAATCCCTAGAAAGTCATAGAAATCTAAGGAGGACCCTGGGTATTTCCTCAAGATGTGGGAGAGGGGCTTCCACCAATTTCTATTAAACCTCAGAGTAACTAGAATCCGGATTACACATTCATTCAATCAACATTTATTAAGTGCCCACTGTGTACCAGGATATTTACAGGCACTGGGATTTCTGTGTTGAAGAAGGCAAACTTCCTGCTCTTTTACCTGACTTTCTAGGTGGGGAACAGAACAGGAGCAGATGAGGAACAGACAGTAAACAAATAAAAAAAAAAACTAACAGGATTGTTTCAGGTAGTGGGTGTATTATGAAAAAAATAACTAAAATAGGGACTGTTGGGAGTCCTTCAGTAGAGGGGTAGGGTGCCCAGGAGTAGAAGTGGGGTGCTTAGTTAGATCAGGAGACCAGGTGCTGTTGACCTGGGACCCGAAGGACAGGAAGGAGCTGGCCATGGGTGAACCCTGGGGCTTTTGCTCCAAGCAGAGGGCCTGAAGGCATGTATAGAAGAGAGCAGTGTGACTGACCCTAACGGGCTAGGGAGAAGGGGACTGTAGTAGTGCCCTAGGGTTTTGCCATAAGAAAATACCACAAACTGGGTGGCTTGAAATAATATTTATTCTCACAGTGCCAGAGGCTAGAAGTCTGACACCAAGGTGTCAGAACCAAGGTGGTTCCTTCTGAGGGCGGTGAGGGAGAATGTGTTCCCAGTCTCTCCCCTAGATTCTGGTGGCTTGCCTGTCATCTTTGGTGTTCCTTGGATTGTAGATTGATCACTCCAATCCTCTACCTCACGTGGCCTTCTCCCTGTGGCTTATCACATAGGCCTCCCTCTGCGCATGTCTGTCAATGTTCACATTTCCCCTTGTTATAAGGACACCAGTCATATGGGATTGGGTCTACCCTAATTTTAACCTTGTTTGAATTAATTATCTCTTTAAAGACCCTATTTCCAAATAAGATCAACATTCAGAGGTAGAGAAGATTGGGACTTCAACAGATCTTTTTGGAGAGACCCAATTCAACTCATACCAGTAAGATATGGAAAGGAGTTGGATTTTATTCTAAGCACCCATGTGAAATGCCTGGCACAGTGCCTGGCACATGGAAAACAATAAATTTTAGTATCATTATTATGCAGAGAATTTATTTTAAAATACAAAATTTAACAGGAGAGTCTTTAAAAACATGAAATTGGATTATGTCACTGCTCTGGCTAAAATCTCTCCAATGGCCCCCTTTTGTACTCCAAAAAAATTCCAAGTCCTCACAGGGCCTTCAAACCTGCTAGGGTCTGAGCCCTTGGTGATCTCAGACCTTGTCTCCCACCAGCCCCCACCTGTTCCGTCCACTCCATTCACCCTGGTCTCCTTGCTTGTCCTCAATCACCCCAAGCTGCCCCTCCCACCTCAGAGCCTCTTCCTGTTTGTTGCTTCTGCCTGGAATGCTTATCTCCCAATATTGGCAAGGCTGGCTCTGCAATGTCATCCAGGCTTCACCTCAAATACCTCCCAACTTCGCCCAGAGAAGCTGTCTCCAAGAGCCCTCTTTAAAATAATGCCCACATCACTTTCTATCTCCTTCTCTACTGAACTTTTCCTCATACCTTTTACAACTACTTAAAATTATTCTCTTTCTGTCTTTCTGTCTCTCTCTCTCTCTCTCTACACACACACACACACACACACACACACACACAACTACACTATATCTAAAAATATATAATTAATTAATTGTGTCTGTCCTTGCCAACGTAATGTCAGCTCCATGAGAACAGGGAAAGGTATGTTCGACGACAGAACCTTAGCCCTTAAGAACAGTGCCTGGCACCTAGGAGATGCTCAATATATGTTTGTTGAATAAATGAATCAAGGATGTGGATACAATCAGGAGTAATGAAGTGGTTGGTGAACCTGTTCTCATTCAAGTGCAGTTTTCCCTGTGTCTGTGCCTGCAACCCATAAGCTTCCCATTATATTTTTGTTTCACCAATGATGAGTCTTGATCCCCTATACATTTGCCTTTATTCATTGTAGAGCACTCAGAGATGCATATTTAAAAGACAGATTTTTATCTCAGGAACATGGAGTTCAACAGTGTGTTTCTATTTTATTTTGTAGTTTTCATCTTGCTGTTGCATAAATCTGAGTTATGCAGAGATGGGGGATGAGATGCCTTTAAAATACACCTGAATATCTGCAGATGCTCTTTTCTGTACTGCAGTGGTAAAGGGATTCCTGAGCTCCAAAAGAGTAATTATGTCAGATGATTACTGGGAATCTAAAACATTTTCCTCTATAGCATAGAAGTAAATTAAACAGCAATCAAATAGGAAACAAATATTTATCGCAATTTGAAAAGTGACTTCAGATGCACTCGGAACCACTCAAGAAAATTAATGAAATAGCTTTAAAATCCTATGTTCTTGTATTGCTTTGTCTATAGTTCCAAAGATTATAACACAAGTTGATCTTTTATTTTATAAAACTGATTTAAGAACAAATACATTTTGACTATTTCCAACATTCAAATCAGTCTTTGATGGAAGAAAATCTGCCATTAACAATATTCAAAAGAACATGCTATAAGTTCTTAAATGAATTACAAAGACACAGCCCAAAAATATTTTGGAAAACGCAACATTGCTGAAATAAATTAATAGCTTTCCAATGTGACTGCTCAATTAAATGCCAAAATTTTGCTGAGATTTCTAAAATACACACACATCTCATGATAAACTTACACATATTTAGTTTGTGGTACATTAACTTTTCCAATATACATCTTAGCCTATTTAAAATGGTTCTTTACAACTTTTACAAATTACAGTAGTTATGACAGAACTACATATTCTCCAGGAAAAAGAAAAAGAAAAGATTATTTAATTTGAAAATGCATGGTACTGGTCAAGCATTTTAAACTATGCAAATAGTTATAAAATGTATTTCATTATTATATAACTCCATTAATTCCCTTGAAGTTCTTACTTTTAAAGAGGCCTTCCTTAAGGGTGTTTATTCAAAAGACATCCCTGATTAAATGCCATTATAAGTAATGAAACTATTAAGAGGAAGGAGGAAGGGAAGGAGGGAGGGAGGGAGAAAAACAAAAACTTCTGCGTGACTTAAAGATTTCTAAATCCCAGCCAACATACCAGTAATTTCAAATAGTATTCACTACAAACGTTTTAGCAAACCAAAATCATGAAGCCTTTAGAATTTCATTCCCAAACTTGATTGGCAGTGAATTCAGATGTGTATCATGTGTATCTCTTTTGAGCTATTATTATATTTATCATTTGAATTTAGTAGCCAGTTCACCCAGGCTGGCCCATTCCTTCAAGTCAACACTCTAGTATTTTTCCGCATGGCCTGGATAAGCAACTTCAAATAATTTACCAGCCAATTCAGCTTAAAGAGGCAAATCAGTAATATACACAAGCTCATTCATTATAATCTCAGAAAAAGTCACACTGGTATATTATAAGTAATTGCAGCCTAGGAGACTAATAAAGAAAGGCAGCCTTAGGAAGTTCTCTGCATCATAGAATGCTCCCCTTTATTACTTTGCTAAGGCTTGTTTGGGCTTCATTCTATGTGACAAAAATTTTTCATAATGGGCTGGTAAATGCCCCATGGCGTATTTAAAGGAAAAGAAGATAATGATTAATGGTAGGATAGCTTCATGCTAAGGTCAAAACCCCTTTTGTGGAGGCAAATAACACACAAGTTTCTACTTACTAGAGAAGAAATGGGAGGGAGGAGGGGTTCCATCATAGACACAATAAAACAGAGAATGTGTCTTACTCCAAATCATTTCAGAGACGTAGATTGCTCTAGAAACCTAGAGCTAGTTATAGAACACTGGCCTTGAAATGAAACTGCCACTGGGGAAAAATGGAAACAGAAAGGCTTAAATACATTTCCTCAAAGCTCCCCAGGGCTTTTCTTTATGCCCAAGGCATTTCTGGTGGAAACAGCCTAAAGAGACAAGAGCGATGTTTTAAAAATTATCCTCGTTTCTTTGGAACATTGAGAAAAATACTTACATACTTTAGTTCTTCCACGCCTGCCTGCTTTTTGAGTAAAATTTATATTTAAAATATTTTATTTATCTCTTAGTTGGCAAAATCATTTAATTTTGCCACTCTTCTAAAATTTATGTATTTATTCAATATTTCAGCAATTTTAAAACTTCATAGCTAAATGTATTACTTAATCATTTATACAAGATATAATTACTGAGCTCCTACTAGGTTCTAAGGATACAGCAATGAAAAGACTGCCAAGTTCCTTACTCTTCTGAAGGTTACTTTGTAGTTAGGGGAGAGGAAGAACTAAAAAATAAAAAAATAAATAAATAAATAAATAAATAAATAATAAAATAGCAGGTGGTGCTAATGCTGCAAAGAATCAAAGTAGGGCAGTATGATAGAGAGGGACAGGTGGCTACCCTAGACCGACCGGTCAGGAAAGTCCTCTCTGATGAGGTTAACAGCTGACCTGAGAATTGAATGACAAGAAGGAGCCAGACATACAAAGATCAAGAAGAAAAAGCATTTCAGGCCGGGGAAACAGCCAATGCAAAGGCCCAAATGTAGAATCATTGTGGTCTCTTCTGGGGACAGGAAGAAGATCAGGGTGGGAAAGTGGGACGGAATGAGTTCAGAGGAATAGACATGGACTAAATCCCAGTCCAGAAATTACGATCTATGGCTGGACGCTTGATTGAATTGGGAAACATCAGAGCAACACATTTTAATCTGATTCTAGCCTCTTGCAATTAATACTTCTTCTCCTAATCTGTCCCCTTCCAAAATAGCCTGCACTTCAGTGGCACATTAATTGATTCAACTTCCTTGTTCAAAAATTGTCTTATAGACACCATCTGCTCTATAGAAAAAGTTCAAATTATTTAACTTGACATTTACAGACCTCCAAAAACTTACACTAGCTAAACTATCCACCTTTATGTCCCCTGCTCCACTAATGAATACTCTCCTCTAGCCAAACCTTTTCTCCAACACTCCTTTTATTTTATCCTCTTGATTTTTTTCTCATGCCATTTTCTATTGTTCAGCAAGAGCTTTTCCTCCTGTCACCAAATTCATATCCACTTTTATTCATTAAAATATTTTTGTAACTAGCAAAAGAAAACCCAACACAAAGTGGATTAAACAAAAAGAAATTTCTTGGCTCAAGTAAACTAAAAGTCCAAAGTAAAACTTACATTCAGGCACAGTTTGATTCAGAAGTTCATGATGTCATTTATTTTGAGATGATCTTGGCTCTGTGTGTTGATTTCATTCTCAGGCTGGTTTCCTTCAGAATAGCAGAAATGGCTGCAAGAGTTCTAGACCCTGTGCTCAGTTGAATCGTGTTCCCCCCAGATTCCTGTCCATCTGGGACCTGAGTATGTGACCTTATTTGGAAATAGGATCTTGGCAGTGTAATTGCATTAAGATGAGGTCATATTGAATTAGGATGGGTCCTAGTCCGGTGACTGGTGTTCTTACAGGAAGAAAGGAATATGGATTTAGAGACACAGAGGGAGAAGGCCAGGTGAGGACAGTGGCGGATATTTGACTGAGGCAGCCACAAGCCAGGGAACACCAAGGATTGTCATCAACCACCAGAAGCTAGGAAGATGGAAGGAAGAGTTCTTCCCTAAAGCCTCAGAGGCACCTCAGAAGGCACATCACCTGTCAGCTCCTTGATTTTGGACTTCCAGCCCCGAGAACTATGAGAGAATTAATGTCTGTTGTTTGCAGACAGCCAGTTTGTGGTGATTTCTTACAGAAGTGTTAGGAAACGAACACAGGCCCCCGTTGGTCATGGGCCATCCAGGAGAATAGAGAACCATGTATCTGGCAGCTCCCATGCAAAAGAGCAAAAACTTCTTTTCAGAAGCCTCAGCAAATTTTCCTTGTTTCTCCTGTGCCCATGTCTGAATCAATCACTGCATCCAGAGAACTGCCACCTGGAGCTGAAAGAACATCTCTCCTGTTCAAACCACATGGCAAAATGGTGGAGGAGGGATCTCCAAAATAAAACCAGGGTTCTGTTGGCAAGAAAAAAGGGAAAGAAATGCCAAGAGGGCAACCGGCTTATGTCCACTCTACTATTGAAGACAGGATGATTTTGGCTGAAAGTTACAGAAAGCCTTTCTCTCACTGGCTAGAGCATTGAGAGAATATATTGTTTCACACAATAGGCGATCTGGAGGCAGATCAAACTTCAGGCACCACAGGAATGGGCTCCAGATCTGCATCTCCCCTGTTCTCCAGCCTCAGCCTTCCTGCAGGTATCAGCTTTGTCTTCATGCCATCTCTTAACATGGTCACCAGAAGAAACTGGGGCAACTGATGATGTCTTTTTCATGTCCAGTGGGAGAGAGTACCAATCTGATGCCCAATCATGAAATAAACGTCTTTCCTCTTAGACTGCTTGGACCCAAACTTGGATGGAGTTTGCTTTTCCTGAGACAAGTGTGCTGCACTCCTGTGCCCATTCCTAGATCAATGCCAATTGCTAAGGAACTACAATTTACTGATTGGCATAAGCCTAGTTCTCTGAATGAATCATGAGGGAGGGGAGGGAAGAGATGTTACTATCACTGGCTTGGCATTAGACTAATTAGGATTCTCCCTTGGAGCTTAAGAGGGAGTTTGCTTTCCCTGAAACAAGTGTGCTGTATGTGGGATGGTTTCTAAAGTATGAAAAGAAGAGTGAATAGATGCTGGTTAGGCAACTAACTCAGCCACCACACCATCCTTCCCAGTACATATTGGATCCTGCCTCCTCCATGAAGTCTCTCCAGATTACCCAGAAGCAAACTCTTAGTCTCTGAATTCTTTCAGCACTTACTGCTCATACTAATATTTCACATTTACCTTATATTCTTTTCTTCTTATTCTCCATCTGCTTTGAATTACCTTATATTCTTAATAATACTTTTATGTACATATTTCTCATCTCCTGACTTAAATTCTTAAACTTAGGGTGTTACCCTTCCCACTATGTTGCAATATATCTAGCACATTACCTTGCCCAGAATATTTTATGCTCAATAAAAACCTGTTGCTTAATTGACTTTTAACAAGCAAAAAGAACCAGGCAGCCTTTAAATTTAGCAGGAGACATATAGATCCAGCTCACTAGTTCAGTTCTTTCTTCTTCCTAATAGAAATCTCCCCTTGCTCATTATCTCCCAGGAGTCGTTCATGAAGACATATTGGTAATTCATCTGTACTTAATAAAATGGTTAGATTTTGGACCTAATTAAATAGTGAGAAACAGTGAAAATACATGACTTGACTAATATTTTGAGTAAAAATCTGGACAAGATACAAAAACTAAAGCAGGAATACAAATTTCATTATGGAAGCTGAATACGGTAAAGGAAACAAGACCTCTCCAATTGGAAAAAGATGTTTTAGTCACTTTTTCTATTTTAATAATAGGAAGCACCATTGTGCCTATCCACTCAAACTATAGATTTTTCAGCATCTTCTAGGTCTAACCTAGCACTCAGACATGAATGTTATGAGTTCCATTGCTCAACACTATACTTTTAAATTTGTATTCTCTCTGAAAAATGATTATATCAGATTTAGTAGCAGAACTTTTAGAATGATTTCTTAACTAAAATCTCAGTGATCTAGCACTTTGATTAATAATTTATTTACAGAATTGTGACCACCTTGAGGATATCTTGAGGACATCTGAAATTTTCTCTACAAATAAATTTCAGTAATTCTGATGGTAATAGTTACCATTAATGAAAAACGTAATGTCCTGATTTAGACATTTACTATGGTTTGAATGTTTTTCCCCTCCAAAATTCAAGCTGAAACACAATCCCCGGTGTAACCATATTAATAAATGGGGCCTTTAAGAAGTGATTGGGTCATGAGGGTTCTGCTCTCATGAACGGACTAATCCATTCATGGATTACTGGATTAATGGGTTAATGGATTAATGTGTTATCATAGGCTTGGGTTAGTTATCAGAGGGTGGGTCTGTTATAAAAGCCAGTTTGGCTCTCTGTGATGCTTTCTGCCAGTTATGACACAACACAATGCCCTCACCGGAAGCAACCAGAGGCAGACCCTCGACCTTGGACTTCCCAGCATCCAGAACTGTAAGACATGAATTTCTTTTTTAAAACAATTACCTAGTCTCATGTATTCTGTTACAGCAACACAAAATGGACAAAGACAATAGACAACCAAAAGCGATAAAAGAGGTCAATGTTTTCAAAAAGAATTCATCTTCCAAAGAATGAGAACAAACAAATTATTTACTAAAAAGTAGAAAGAGTTGAGGCTCAAATGTCTAGATGAAACCACCTTATTTCCCTCAATGGGAGCAGGAAAATTGGATGCACACTCTCATATTAACCTTTCTCTAGGTTAGTGGAGATAATCAAGCCTGACTTGAGTGCTGAATATGCATTACCACTTATTTACTACCTGCGTAAACTTTGTTCTTATTTTATAAAAGAATTTGAACCAAGGATGAGTTGGGCTTTAATAGTGATTCAAGTCTCCAGGAACATTTAATGTCCACTGGCCATCTTCAAGTCACTAGACTGAGTAAGGCAAGAATACTGCCAGTAGGTTCAAAACCCAAATTTTAGTTCTAAGCATTTCCAGGGCCATCCTTCCCTCTTGTTTTCACATTAGGTAGATATTTAATTCTTCTGTAGACCAGCTTTAAGAACTAGGGGAGGTGGGAAAGGAGACAGGTGGAAGGAGAGTATTTCAAACACAACAGCATAAAAATGGTCTTGGCTTGACAGTGACTATTTCTAAGCCATCAAATTAGAAAAAAAGCGGCTCAATTTGAAACTAGAGGATGAAGCCCCTGGTGGATTATAAATAATAAGGCCCTTCTTACCTAGCAAGCTTTTAGAAACAATAGAATGTAGTGGTTCAGGAGGCCGTAGGCCTCAGTCCAAATGCCAGCTCCGCTCCTTGCTGTGTGACCTTGAGAGGTTGCCTAACTTTCCCAAGCTTCAATTTTCATATCTGTAAAATGACAGTGATAATAGTACTTACTCTGCAGGATGGCAGTGAAGATTAAATTACATAATCCATGTGAAACAGCTAGGAAAGGGCCTGGAATATATTAAACATGCCATAAATGCTAGCTACTATGACAATTACTAGGGGGAAGCCAGCCTGCTTTGGGCCCACTCTACAGCCTCTGGCCCAGAGCTGTCAGCCCACCATGCAATTATTTACAGACAGAAAGGGCTGCTTCACTCATTTCTCACTTCCTTGCTTCATTTTGCTTCTAGAATGGTTTATGTCAATGGTTTCATCCAAAGAGATGAAAATAATAATGTCTATTTACATAACATTATCCTTGTTTTCCTTCTTCCCTCAGAAATGCTCTGGTATTATCAAATTAGTTGCATTTTGAAGATGACATCCACTAGAACTAATCAAACTCAACAATCTTTGTTCCTTGATATTACCCTGGATCCTCACCCATTAATGTAACAGCTGCAGTATTTTAAGGGAGACCGGGAACACTCCCACTGCAGACTGTCTGCACTTGGTGACTGCAATCATGATTATTTACTGAATACTAATATTCTGTATGTGTTCTGTGGTTTAGCTTTCTAATGCCAGTGCTTATTCAAGGCAGAGAATAATAAATCGTCAGGGAGGAGAGTTGTTCCTGCTTAATCCAAAATCTAGTTCTCTCTAGTTGTCTGCTAATCTTTATAACATTAAACTCTTGCAGACCAAATTTCTGAATAAAGTGAAAGATAACCATTTAAATCTTAAACCTCTTGAGATATTGTGGTTTCTAATAAGATATATATCTTTGGTCTTCCTCCCGGCTTCCTGACACACAACTCCTAGAACCTCTGGGGTCTCCAGAGTGACAATAGTGTCACTGTATGCTAATGAGATGGCCAGTAGCTGCCAGCCCCTGGGTAGCTTCAGGATGGGCCTGCTCACTGAAAAGACCAAAACACAATGAGAGGGTTAGGACTTTCAGCCCACTCCCCAACCTTTGGGGAGGAGAAAGGTGCTGAAGGTTGAGTGGATCTGCAATGGCCAATGATGGTAATCAATCATGTCTACATATAAAGTCTCCATAAAAACCCCAAAGGACAGGGTTCAGAGAGCTTCCAAATAGCTGAACACATGGAGGTTCCCCAAAGGTGGTGCGCATGGGGAAGGCATGGAAGCTCCCACCTCTTCCCCCAAACCTTACCCCACACATCTCTTCCATCTGGCTGTTCACCTGTGTCCTATATTATATTCTATATCAATAAACCAGTAAACATAAGTAAAGCATTTTTCTTAGTTCTGTGAGCTGCTCTAGCAAATTAATCAAACCAAAGGAGGTGCCATGGGTCAGAAGACAGGTCACAACTTGCTCGTGACTGGCATCTGAAGAGGGGGGTAATCCTGTGGGACTGAGCCATCAACCTGGGGTATCTGATGCTATCTCTAGGTAGATAGTGTCATAATTGGATTGAATTAGAACATACCCAGCCAGTGCCCACAGGAGAATTCCTTGCAGACTTGTTTTGGTTGGTATGTTAGAAAAACACCCACACACCTGGTGTCAGAAGTGTTGACTGACTGCGAGAGTACAGAGTAGAGAGCAGGAAGCAACAGTTTGGTTTTTTCCCTATATCCTTGTATCTCTTGAGCATCAAACTGGGATTTGAGCATTGGGTAATCTTCTATTTCTAACAATGAAGTGCTGTTTGAATTTTGTCACTAGGTCTGAAACATACATCTGATGATGTCCTGTGCATTGAAACTTCCTCTGTGTTTGAGATGTTACTGACCCTGTTACTTCTTTTGCTTACAAATGTCTCCAAAAAAACAGGAGCAAAATAAAACGCCCTTACCTCATTCCCTTCCCTCTGGGCTGTAGCTCGATAATTCTAACAATGTCTGCATGACAAATGAAAACTTCATTATTTATGTACTTTTCATACATGATAGAAAACAGATAAACATTTGGTATTATTTAGACTAAGGTTTCAGATGTTTGGCTGAAATTTCATCTTTATATTCTGCTTTTTATCTTAATATCTTGGTGGAATTCCATTCAGAGCCTATATTTATACACACCATTCAAGTGGTAGAAAAAATAATTTAACACAAGATCACCAAATTGAAGTGCCTTTACAAATCTGTTATTCTGTTGAGAAAGGTTTTTACTTTTTCAAACCAACTGCTGCCACTACTGCTAATGATTATTACTCTGCTTTTTTTTTAATGCTGTCTAGCTTTCTTTCTTCCAAAATGTGATATATGCTTCATATAAAAATTCAAATAGTGCAGAAAAGCACAAAGAAGACAGTAGAAATCACTTGAACTCCCCTTCTCTGAAGACAGCCACCATTTATTTATATTTTGCTGAAGACAAAATCTTGTCTTGAAGATAAGATTTACATTTTGCCTTTGGGACTTCTTTCTATGAACATGTACATGTAAATGCGATTGGACATAATGTCCTCAACTTGGCCTTTCTAGTCAACAATACTTTTGGACATTTTTCTATGCGAATACATGTAGCTCTGCATCTGTGATTCTCATTAAGTCCTTCTTTCTCTTCTAGATAAGAGTATGATGCATAAATTGAATGACATGGAAACATGTATAAAAATGGAGAGACATCAGCATCATAATTCATAATATCATATATCCACTGAATTGATATGCCATACTTTTTTAACCTTATTCCTTCATGGTTGGTGTTTGTTTTCAATAATTTATAATTAAAAGTTTTTTGGGTCTTTACTTCCTTCAAGTTTTTAATTTTTTAACCTATTTGTAGATACTACTTTTATCTTTACCCTGACTCTTATCTATGGTCTGAAATATTTTACACTTGAGAAAGCAAATTCTGATAGCGCTGGATCTGTTCAATTGTAAACCCTTTGTTTGATGCCTTTAATCTATTAGAAAGGGAGTGCCATTCCTTGATAACATGTAAAGCTACCTATGTGAAGTAAAATCTTTATTAGAATATGAAGATTTGTTCTTAACTGACTTTCCTATCTAGCAAACAATTCAAGCTAATGGAAAATTGTTGGTTTGCGTGCCAGTTTTCTTTTGGTAATTCTGATAAATTACACAAGCTTATGCAGTTTCCTTTTTATGCTGGTAAGCTCAAGATTTATCAGGGCATGTGGTCACTCATCATTATATTCCAGTCCTCAAAAGTTAACACTTGAAATAAGGTTGAAAAATTTACCTAAGTTATAGGAACAATCTAATTAGTTAGATCAAAATTCATTTTCAGAAAGGAAGGCAAAGAGATCTATTCGAAATTAGCATTTCAATTTATGTTTAGAAATATTCATTCTTTTGGACAAACTTCCATATATTTACTCTGCCTTCCAGAGAGAGAGGCAAATACATGTATCATTCACTTATTTATTCAACCCACTAGGCTGTGATGTGCACATCATTGTCCCAGCAGACGCTGTACAATTAATGGTCCCAATATACACTGATGCCTTGGGGCTGGGCTAGCCTCAATGTTTTTAGTCTTTACCTGGTTGGTTTCTTGACTTGCTCTTGAGCCAAGTCCATTCTCTTTTCACAGCCATGCCTCTTTCCAGATGAGTCCAGAAGCTGAGTAGTGGCTCGAAATATATCTGACTTGAAGTGAGGAGACCTGAGTGGGATCCCTAGGGAACCTTGACATACATCTCAGAGTTGCTATAATATATTCACATCAAAATGGGGGCCATTTCACCTATCTCACAGAGCTTTTGTGAGTGCTAAATAATGTATACGAAAGACTTGGACACACTGAGGGCCTGTAGGAAGTGTTGTGCTGAGCTACTGTTTTCAGTGTCAAAGCAGAATAATAAAATTCCTTTCTGCTTGCTATACTGGATGGTTCAAGCCACAAAAGAAAAACAATAGGTAAATCCATCCAGATCCATGTAACTCTCACCTAGCAGAGAATTTTAAGACAATTATTTTCTTGAAAGCCAGACTGCCCTTTTTCTTTTTTCAACACATTGAAAAATATGACGTAGAAAACCAGAAAGCAGACACCTTCATTTAGATGCTTCACGGCAGTGGCTAATGTTTAGTTCCTGATTCTTACATCTTCCCTGGTTCTGAATCACATTTCATAGGTCCATGTATGGTGATTGCATGTCCTTTATTTAAGAGGAGAATCTTAAAAATCAAGGATGGAGAATCTGCAATCTTAGACTTGATTTTATCTTGCCCGTGGCGTGATGGTGCTTTGGCTACCTCCACCAATAACCAGAAAATCATTTCTCCTTGTAGCGAGTTGCTGCTGTGACTGTCTCATTCAGAAGAAAGCTTCTCAAGAAACAGATATTAGAGCTGCAAACAACATTGAATCAGCTAATGATTGTGGCAAAATATGTCCCTCATTCCACAGCCCAAGGAATGGGAGAAGCAATAAGAGGATATTTTTGACTAAGGTTCCTCTTATTACCTACCTATCTTCCCATATTTCCCATGTTTCTCCAAGTATTTCTGACATCTTAAAGTTTTCCATCTCCAGTTCAAGTCCTGTCCTAATCCTGTGTCTCTCGTAACAGAGTACATTGTAGATATAAATCATTTTAGTCATTAGACTCACACAATCTTAGAGGAAAAATCATTATAATCATTTACTCTGACCCTCTCCTTTTCAGATGAAGAAAGGATGTCAGAACTAAAATTTATTTTATTTTGTTTCATTTTTATTTTTTGAGATAGGATCTGGCTCTGTTGACCAGGTTGTAAGTGCAGTGGCACGGTCATGGCTCACTGCAACCTCCGCCTCCCCAGCTCAAGCCATCCTCCCACCTCAGCCTCCCAAGTTGCTGGGACTACAGGCATCACCATGCCTGGCTAATTTTTGTATTTTTTGTAGAGATGGGGTTTCACCATGTTGCCCAGGCTGGTCTTGAACTCCTGAGCTCAAGCAATCCACCCGCCTCAGCCTCCCAAAGTTCTAGGATTACAGGTGTGAGCCACCACGCCTGGCCCAGAACCAAAATTAAAATCAGGTTCTGGGACCTCGAGTCCAAAGCGTTTCAAATTTGCTGTATTTATGAAGTAAATGTTGAAGTTACCCATAGTTAGTTTTAAATTAGGTGAGCTAAACATTTCCTGTTTGTCTAGGGAAGAAAAGAAAAGATAGAAAGGCTTCTCTGCCTACCCTGTGGCATCATGCCTCATCTAGGACAGTGTATCCAGCCTCCCACAATTCATGTCCACTCCAGCAGTTGGACCCTTTTATTGATGGGCTATATCTACACCTGATTAAAAAGTGGAGAAATTCAACCAAGTGACTGATTGTCCTGAGTACCCTTTTTTCTGTCTAACTTAACAAAATCTAAACCTACTGTCTTCACTTCCCAGGCAAGAAATGTCTGTTTATGATTCCTGCCCTTCAGTGACTGGTAATGAATAACCATACGTGGAAATCAAAGTCTATATTGCAGTGTTTTGACAAGCATCTTTGTCCAATATCTTCTTCTCATAGGATATTAGATTTTATTTGAATTCTCATGCCAATTTTTTGGCCTCTGTTAGAGTATTGTATATTTAAGAAAGGCATTATTTTAAAATTATGGTTTTTATTAAAAATTACTTAGGTTTTTTCTGTATTTGCTATTTTTTTGCAGTAAATTGTGATATTTTCCTATTCTTATTGTAGGAAGACAAATTCACTTTGGGAAGGTAAATGTTACATTTTAATAAAAGTCAGCTTACAGTTTAGATGGGGATAGTGAACCTAAAAGGGGAACAAACAGTTGTAAATTTTGACATTTCTCATTCTTCTTAACTGCAGCATAAGATTTACCTTTATTTTTTAATATTGGAGAACTTGCCATGTAAATCCTAACATGTGGATGAACTAAATACCTGGGGAGTTCATCATCTCTCACAAACTAAATCCAGAGAAAAAACTTCCTGACACAAGAAAAAATTGCAGTTAAATGGAAAATAAATAAAGCAAATGAAAATTGGAATGTGGAGCATTTTGCATGCCAGATAAGAAAGGGCATGTGACAAAGGAGAGCCATTTCTTCCATTTGAGATTGGAGGGGGAAGAGTCCAAGGCTAGAATCATGTGGCTGACCAGGCTCCTGGGACTTCCACATCTGCACAATGGATCATGCAAAGGTGAGCTACATAACTAAATGAAGTTTTTACTTATAAATTCGCATAGTTCATACAGTGGACATTTATCATCTTTTTAGGTGCTCAGCATCTGCACTTGTTTAGGGATTTTTTCTATTGTGAGTCATGGTGGGAAGCAGGGCCTACCTTCCACTACAGAAGTGGAAGAGAGCAGATAGCAAGCTTCTACTCTCCAAGGAATAAAGTGCAGGTGTGTTGCCTGTGCTGCCAACCAGGTGCTCTCACTCAGGTCTTAGAGACTGGAACAATTACGGTAATAGGGATTCACTCCAGCTGCACAGACTACAACACCCAGTGACCATCAGTAGCCGTGGAAGCTGAGGGCCTGAATCTCTAGAAGCCCTCGCTACTCAAAGTGTGGTCTGGGGACTTGTTAGGAAGGCAGAATCTGGGACCCACCCTAGACCTACTGAGTCAATATATTATAGTGCCTTGCACATAGTAGGGCCCTAATGAATATATCTTGATATATAGACATATGAAAATATATTGAAATTTGATCTTGTGGAAGCTATCTGAATTATATTTCTTCAAAATATAATTATGTAAACAGCCCTTAACCCATTGACTGTACTCTTGAAAACATATTACATGATATCGTGTATAATAAATTGCATTTTACTTGCATTTCATTGATATTTAAAAGACTCTTCCAGTGAATCCTTCTGTAAATTCATTATGCCTTTTTAAAGTGAATAATCACTCCTTCATTTATCTGTTGTTAACATATGTTACCTAAAGCAGGGCACACCCACAGTAAAGATTACTGTAATCATATGAGTTGTCACTGAGATGACCAGTGGAATTCTCTGCATGGCCCTTGTTATTTTGGTCCTTGTCTGTCTTTCTTTCGGTTCCTGAAGTGCCAGCTCCACATGATCTTGGTGTGTACTAACACATAGCTAAGTAACCAAAATGGATAAGGAAAACAGTTCCCTTTACAAGGTCAGCCAAGTGCTGTAATTCCAAAGCACTGCACTGTATTCGGCTACCTACAATTCCTGGACATTGAGGGCAACCTGCCCCTCCCGTTGGCATTGTGCCAGTCTCAAGAGCCTTCAATGGCCATCGCAAGCCCATGTTGGTAGAGTGCCACTAATACAGTGCCTGAGAGAACATAAAGCTCTCCCACTCTCACCTGGAAGAGGATGGCTCCTGAAAAGCAAACTTATTGTTTAAAAGCATTGTTGAAACAAGCTGGAGAAGCAATAGAGTAAGAATTGTGAGGAGGGACAGGAGCTGTTACAACTTTGCAATCAGACAATCAGCCAGTTACCTTCTTAACTGTGTTCTCAGGGAAGTTCCTTAACCCCCTAAGACTTCAGTGTCCTCCTAGATAAACTGCAACTAGTAAGGATGCTTATCTAATAGGTACCATGGGCAGTAAGTGTGAGAATGGATATAAAATACAGTATCAGACGCATCATTATTGCTCTAAAATTATTAGCTATTATGACGGTTATATTTCTACTGCACATGCCAGCTCATCGACAATTTATGAAGCCTTTAAAACCAGGCTTGACAACACATATGGCATAGATAACAGGATGATTTTCAGTGGCTTAGAATTTGACCCCATCCTCCTGCTCCCAAAACCACAACTTTTAAAAGCTGTAGCCACCATAAATTTTAAGAGGTGTTGTGTTGCAGATAAATAAACACAGACTTTGCCCTCAGATAGATAGGGATTCAAATTTCAGTATCATAGATGAGACTTCCCTTTTCCCTTCCTAAAGATATCCAGATTTTTTATTTAGACATCAGTCCCTCCTCCCCACAACCCACATGCTTCAGGGGAACTGGCCCAGACAGTAGACTTAACGGGCCTATGGGAAATTCCAGCCCCCTTGCCAGGGTGATTGGCTCAAGAATTCAGGCCTCAGCCAATGAGGTCATTAATCCCCTGAGACAAGGACTGATTTAATAATAGACCAATGATATGTGAGGAGGGAAGTAGCAGTCACGAGAATGCACCCAGAACACCTCCTTCTCTGGCAGCATAATTGACCAAGGGCCCCAGCTGCTGCACTTTGGAATCCATCCCCAAGTTTGTGAATCCTAAGGAATACTAAGACAGACTAATTTCTGGGAGACACAACTCCTTTGTCAGCTGATTTGGGGTGAAGGATTCCCCTAAGATTTGCTTCGACTGCACAGTATAAGGCACTTCCATTCGGCCTTTCTCTCCCTTTCCTTTAATTGAAGTCAAATTTCCATCAGTGCCTGACGCTCTTGCAGCCTTCCCAGCTCCCTGCCTATTTCCATTTACACATTCATTTTCCCTAGTAAAATCCGAGCACATATCAGTCCATCTTAACATCTGCTTCTTGAAAGACCCTGACTAACACCAAAACTTTCCTGGAAATTTTGAGGAAATAAGTTTCTTTGTTCTTAAGAGGTAGGCACTGGGGAAATGCTCTTTTTTGCTCTGGATTTTATGAATATCATGGAAAGCCTAGAATTGATCCAGCCATTTTCCTAACAAGAGTTGTCTTCTCCAGGTTAAATATTCCTAGATTCTTCTACCTTTCTTTATACTAAATGGTTTTCAAACCACTTACTATTGAGAGGTGACAGCGTGCTGGCAGTCCTCACAGCCCTCACTCGCTCTCGGCCTGGGCTCCCACTTTGGCGGCACTTGAGGAGCCTTTCAGCCCACCGCTGCACTGTGGGAGCTCCTTTCTGGGCTGGCCAAGGCCAGAGCCGGCTCCCTCAGCTTGCAGGGAGGTGTGGAGGGAGAGGTGCGAGCGAGAACTGGGGCTGCGCGCGGCGCTTGAGGGCCAGCTGGAGTTCCGGGTGGGCGTGGCCTTGGCGGGCCCCGCGCTCGGAGCAGCCGGCCGGCCCTGCTGGCCCCGGGCAATGAGGGGCTTAGCACCCGGGCCAGCGGCTGCGGAGGGTGTACTGGGTCCTCCAGCAGTGCTAGCCCACCGGCGCTGCGCTCGATTTCTCACTGGGCCTTAGCTGCCTTCCCGCGGGGCAGGACTCGGGACCTGCAGCCCGCCATGCCTGAGCCTCCCACCCCCTCCGTGGGCTCCTGTGCGGCCCAAGCCTCCCCGATGAGCACCGCCCCCTGCTCCACGGCGCCCAGTACCATCAACCACCCAAGGGCTGAGGAGTGCGGGCTCACGGCGCGGGACTGGCAGGCAGCTCCACCTGCAGCCCCGGTGCGGGATCCACTGGGTGAAGCCAGCTGGGCTCCTCAGTCTGGTGGGGACGTGGAGAACCTTTATGTCCAGCTCAGGGATTGTAAATACACCAATCAGCACCCTGTGTCTAGCTCAGGGTTTGTGATTGCACCAATGGACACTCTGTATCTAGCTACTCTGGTGGGGCCTTGGAGAACCTTTATGTCTAGTTCAGGGATTGTAAATACACCAATTGGCACTCTGTATCTAGCTCAAGGTTTGTAAACACACCAATCAGCACCCTGTGTCTAGCTCAGGGTTTGTGATTGCACCAATGGACACTCTGTATCTAGCTACTCTGGTGGGGCCTTGGAGAACCTTTATGTCTAGTTCAGGGATTGTAAATACACCAATTGGCACTCTGTATCTAGCTCAAGGTTTGTAAACACACCAATCAGCACCCTGTGTCTAGCTCAGGGTTTGTGAATGCACCAATCGACACTGTATCTAGCTACTCTGGTGGGGACTTGGAGAACCTTTGTGTTGACACTCTGTATCTAACTAATCTAGTGGAGATGTGGAGAACCTTTGTGTGTAGCTCAGGGATTGTAAACGCACCAATCAGCACCCTGTCAAAACAGACCATTCAGCTCTACCAATCAGCAGGATATGGGTGGGGCCAGATAAGAGAATAAAAGCAGGCTGCCGGAGCCAACAATGGCAACCTGTTCGGGGCCTCTTCCACGTTGTGGAAGCTTTGTTCTTTCGATCTTTGCAATAAATCTTTCTGCTGCTCACTCTTTGAGTCCACACTGCCTTTACGAGCTGTAACACTCACTGTGCAGGTCTGCAGCTTCACTCCTGAGCCAGCGAGACCACGAACCTACCAGAAGGAAGAAACTCCGAACACATCCCAACATCAGAAGGAACAAACTCCAGACGCGCCACCTTAAGAGCTGTAACACTCACCGCGAGGGTCCGCTGCTTCATTCTTGAAGTCAGTGAGACCAAGAACCCACCAATTCCGGACACACTATCCTGGGGGTACGTAGAAATGAGAACAATTAGAGAAAACAGAAAGTGTAGCTAGACTATTCTCCTTTGCTTCTCATATTGCAGCATTATATGGCTTGAGCTTTTGGAGGAACTGTAAATCCTTTTTTTAGGAATTTGGTAGGCATCTCCACATATTTGAAAAACTGACACATACAATGCAACAATCAAATGTTGATTCGTTAACTCTTTGGTAAATAGAGCAGCAGAGAACCTGGACTCCAGAGCCAGACTGAGTTTTACTCACAGCTCTGCCTCTTACAAGATGCGTGTGCTTGGAAAATTTAATTAACCTCTCTGTGACTCAGCATCCTTCCCTGTAAAATGTTCTTCTACCTCATAGTCTTCTGTGCGTTACTTGGAAAGTTCTTAGACTAATTGTATCATGTAGTAAGTGCTAAGTTTGTATTAATTTTTTTTTTTTTTTTTTGAGATGGAGTCTCACTCTGTCACCCAGGCTGGAGTGCAGTGGCGCGATCTCAGCTCACTGCAAGCTCCGCCTCCCGGGTTCACGCCATTCTCCTGCCTCAGCCTCCCGAGTAGCTGGGACTACAGGCGCCCGCCACCAAACATGGCTAATTTTTTTTTTTTTTTTTTTTTTTTGTATTTTTAGTAGAGATGGGGTTTCACCTTGTTAGCCAGGATGGTCTCAATCTCCTGACCTCGTGATCTGCCCGCCTTGGCCTCCCAAAGTGCTGGGATTACAGGTGTGAACCACTGTGCCCGGCCTTTTTTTTAGTTTTTTGAGACAGGATCTTGCTTTGTCACCCAGGCTGGAGTACAGTAGTACAATCACAGCTCACTGCAGCCTTGACCTCCTGGGTTTCAGCGATCCTCCTACCTTTGTCTCTCAAGTAGCTAGGACTACAGGCAAGCACCACCACACCTGGCTAATTTTTTTATTTTCTTGTAGAGATGGGGGTCTCCCTGTGTTGCCCAGGCTAGTCTTGAACTCCTGGCCTTAAGCAATTCTCCCACCTTGGCCTCTCAAAGTGCTGGGACTACAGGTGTGAGCCACTGTGCTCGGCAAATAATTAAATAGTTTAAAGCACCTATTATTTGCCAACCCCTGGCCATGCTGAGAGTAAAACTAGGACAAATAAATGAACATCAGAGGATTCCCTTTTAAGTAAATATTTCTAAGAATAGAACAGCTGTACAAAAAATAAGACTGCTGACTTTAGCCAGGTATGTGTCAGGGATGTTGACAAGAGGCATTCTAAATAGTCTTTCAGCTCTCAAATTCCAGAATTCAACTTCTGAATTCCAAAACTAAGATGTCACATCATACTACATCTGAGGTTGGCAAACTTTCTCTGTAAAGCGCCAATAATAACTATTTTAGGCTTTTCAGGCCTTGCAGGTTATGTTGCAACTATTTAACTTTGTCACTGGAGTGTGAAGACAGCCATAGACAATGTGTAAATGAACAGGCAAGGCTGTGTTCAAATAAAACTTTATTTATAGACTCTGAAATGTTAGCTTCATATAATTTTTGTGTCACAAAATGTTATTCTTTTTTAAACTATTTGAACCATTTAAAAATATAAATACCATTCTTATCCCACAGACTGTGGTCGGGCCAATGGGCCATAGTTTGCCACCCCCTGTGCTAAATGAAGCAAAGGAAAAAGGAGGGTCCTAGTTAAGGATGAGATGTGAACTGTGGCTGAGAGTTCCCAATGACAAGCAAACAGCTCAGGGGAGGAACTAATGCAGAACCATTCTTACTATCATTGGCATAAAAGAAGTTCTAGGACACAAGAAAACAAAAATTGCAGTGAGCTGGGGTTTTGCCATATTTGCAACAATCTTTGTTGAGTTTGTTTTATCTGAATAGTAGGGTATACACTCTTCCTGTCTTCTATTTTTATAAATTTTGAATAACAATTCTTTGCTTATGAGACAGTCTTGTATTTTTTTCCTGCATTCCCTAACCTCTTTGAAGGATATCTACTTGGAATATGTTTAATTCTCAACTTCCTTCTCTTCTCAGAAATAACTATCCTAAAGGGCAGAACTTATTATGAATTCCACCAGCTCTCTTAACTGGCTTCAAATAAAATATATTTAAGGAATTGCTGACATGTTACCTTTTATTACTTTTTTTTTTTTTTTTTTTACTGCTAACAGGAGCAGCCTGGCCCTAAAAGAGACTTGTGCGTGACCCCAGGAGACCCACTGACATGGATCAGGAAACTGCTTTAGAATCCCAGGAACAGGGCTACGACCAAACTCCGTACTCTCCCATTTGCCTGTCATGTGTCAGTATCTCTGTATTGTCACTGGTGTATTAAAAATCTTGGCCTAAACAAAACAAACAAACAAAAATGAAATCCTGCTGTTTACCTAGTTTAGCTGCAAGGACCAGAAAACTCAAAATAACAGTGGCCTAAACAAGATAGACATGCATTTCTATCTTACCTAAATGAAATCAGTAGGTGTAAGAAGTCCACAACTGCTGTTACGGCAGTCTCAAAAAGTCCTCAAGGGTCTAGACTCAGCCTCCCTCTTCCCTCTTTGCCATCACTGGAGTGGTCCATGTTCCAGTCCACAAAGTGGGGAAAGAAAAAGGACATGGTTTTCTCTTAGAAAAGGTGTGAGAAGCTGCGAAACATTTCTGTTTACATCTCATTGGCCAGAATGTAGTCACAAGATCAAAATCATACCTAGCCACAGGGAAGCTGGAAAAACCTAGTCTCTCAGACGAAGGAGTGTCTTCGAGGGAATGACAAACTGTATCTGTCTACCATGCTTGAAATGCAAGAGTCCCGTCAGCTAGGGTTCATTCTTGGGAACCACTTCAACTTGTCTTCTTCAGAGAAGCACTTCAGTGGGACCAGAGAGAACACTGCGCACCCCAGGATTGCAGCCACTGGACTCCAGCAACTCGAGGAAGAGGCAGCCATTGATACCAGACCTAGAATTCACTAAAGGTCAATGCCTTCAGGAATTTTCATCTGATTTGATGATTGATGCCCTCCGCATCATGAGCCCAGGAAGACTCCCATGCCATGTGAGTCTCTCCCCTTCAAACCTCTCACTTATAAATCACAGAGGGATATAGTAGGCATATATTCTTGTTTTGAAGGGAAATATTTACAACTTCTTGTAGGTAAGTCACATAAGTCCTGTGAATAAATATACATTCTTTTCTCCACTTTTCCCACCTCCAAAATGTTTCTAAAATTCTTCTGGAATCGCTTCTGGAATCTAAATGTAACATCCGTTCATTTTCTTACTATATATTTTGCAAGTGTTTTTCACTTACGGAATCATCAGCTTTGGCTTTAAATAATAAAAAAGGAACCATCAGGCCTTTTCTTTAACCTGAGTGTAAGGTACAGTGAAACAAGCAAATACCTCCAAGACATCTGGACACAATTAAAATCACATTGCTCTGGCAAGGGAGGGTGAAGAGGTGAGAGGATGATTCATGTACTCAGATAAATAAACCTGCCAGAGAGACAAAGCTTCTTGTGGTTTAGATTATCTGATGGTTTGTTTACAACGAGTAAACAAAGTGGTTAATTCCCTAGTTTTTCATTGTTATGTTTTTTGTTTGTTTTTGTTTTGTTTTCGTTTTGGTTTTAAGGAGCAGAGGGTTTAATAGGCAAGAGGGAAGGGAGAAAACAGAAGGAAGAAGCTCCCCAGTACAGAGACAGAGGGTGGAGGCTCCAAAGCCACGAAAGGAGGTGGCAAGTGTGGTGGACACCAGCCAGGTATAATATGCAGAGGCTGGAGGAGGTGGTGTCTCATTTGCATAGGGCTCAGGGGATTGGTTTGACCAGGCATGTCATTCACGTGGCCCTGGAAAGAGCTGGCCCTCCCACTCTAGCCTTTTAATATGCAAGTGCAGGGCACCATGATGTTCTACACACGTGGGGATATGTGGGGGCGGTCATGTTGCCAGGAACACATGGGCCAAGGGCAAGAAGGCTGCGGGAATCACCATGTTGGGTAGACCCAGTTTCTAAGGGTCTGCTTAGATTTTCCTTTACTATACTAGAGATGTTAATCCAAAAGCAGCATGTTTCATTTAAAAGTGCATCACTAGACCCAAAAAGAAGTCCTAGCAGACTCAGTGATAGTAAAACTTTCATGCTTCCTTTTTGTCCATAACTATTATCCCTGCTATAAAGATAATAAGCAAAATACAACAGCAATGGAAACTTTGTCTAATATTTCAGTTAGAAGGTGCTACTGTGTATAACCCTATTGCAAATAGTAGAATGAGCATAGCAATTCCCACAAGAGTGGTGTAGTAGATAATTTCCATGTAAAGTTTTATTTGCCAGATACAGAATTTCCCGTTGGTGGTTTATGAAGCCTTGGTTTTATTTTCCCAAACAAAGAAACCTCCGGGTTATGGGTACCCTACTTACTTTTATTACCCAGCAGAATTTGCAGGATAATTGCCCAAAATAGTATATTGGTCCAGATTTTTACATTACCCATCCCTTTTTCTTTCTTCCAAGCTGCAGGAGATTACCACTTGATTCACAGGAATAAGCAGGGTTAATCTAAAATGTAGGCAAAAAAGCTTAAAAACAATTAATGAGACTAGGATTTAATGACAAACGCATGATAAGCTTTGGAGCGAAATTTTTCTCTCCAGTCCTCATTTTTGGTAAAAACTAATTATGAATGAACTTTAGTCTTATACTTGGCCTGATTATTTGCATGAAGTGCAGCAAGAATGGTTATTTCCACATAGGCCTTTTGGATTGGCTTTGATGAAACTCTGTTCCATCAAGCAATCTCAGATAAGACCTTTAAAGCCGAGCCCATCCATGGGTTTGTATCCTCAAATACCCATGAGTTGGGCGATCCTCTCCGCTTGAGGTCCCAAGATAAATTCCGAGCTTCCACACCAGTCTGATGATTGAATTTCCTTTCCCGGCCAACACACCAAAATGATAAGGCTCTGATAAGTGGAGGAACACCAGGGTTCTTGGTCCTCATGTCAAATTAGAAAAAATGACACGGACACACGTGGAGTGGTTTTAAGGAGTGGAGAGTTTAATAGGCAAGAAGGAAGGGAGAAGACGGAAGAAGCTCCCTCGTACAGAGACAGAAGGAGCAGGGGGCTCCAAAGGCGAAAGAGGAGGTACCTCCTTGCTGTTTTTGTTTAAACACAGATTATAGTCCCAGAGAATATACTATACAAATGACATAAACTAGAGGACTTAAATGCACACTTTTACACTAGGTTAGCACTGAGCTTTCTTTTTTTTTTTGAGATGGAGTTTCACTCTGTCGTCCAGGCTGGAGTGCAATGGTGCGATCTCAGCTCACTGCAACCTCTGCCTCCCAGGTTCAAGCAATTCTCCTGCCTTAGCCTCCCAAGTAGCTGGGATTACAAGCACGTGCCACCAAGCATGGCTAGTGTGTGTGTGTGTGTGTGTGTGTGTGTGTGTTTATTTTTAGTAGAGATGGGGTTTCACTATGTTGGCCAGGCTGGTCTCGGACTCCTAATCTCAAGTGATCTGCCCGCCTCGGCCTCTCAAAGTTCTGGGATTACAGGCATGAGCCACCGCTCCTGGCACTGAGCTTTCTCTTTGCTGTTTTCCTTTAAAATGTCTGCACAATGGGTAGTGTAAGGAATAGCTCTAAACTGGGGCAATTTTGCAGGAAATTATCTTTACCAGACCTACATAATTAGACACTAGAATGGTGATTGCAAAGCTGAAAGCAGTTGATTTAGGTACCTTACTTTAATCGTAATCGCAAATATTCTACTACATTATAGTTGATAAGTTTAATAAATAAATGGTTAATGTTTATCTGCACCCATCTTCTGTAATGTCATATACAAATTTTTTGTTGATAAAAATTAAATCTACATTAGAGCATAAACTATATATTTTTGCTACCTTTTAGTTTAAGCCAAAAGTTCTAAAATACAGAGACATAACTACAAAGTAGTTTTGAGACTAATTTCCAATCTTCCCCAACAATTTTGTTTTCTTCATCATCTTTTCTATCTATTTATCTATCATCTATTTTTTTAAGGCTCTTTCATTCCACATATATAGTGAAAGCCTAGCTAGGCAAGATTCCTTTTGGTTGACTGAATCTTCCCCACCAGCATTCCCTCACCCCATAAGGTGTTCCTGGTCCCTCCAGAGGCAAGCTTCTTACAGTTCTCAGGCTCAGATGGCCCTGTCCCCCAAAGCTCTACCTCCTCAACTTTTCTCCTGAGGATTGAGTCTCTCTCCTTTCCCCATGCAAGCTCTCCACGGAGGAAAGTCTTGGTTTCTCTTTGATGACTTGGCCTTCCTATAAAAATTGTAGAGAAGCTGATTAATAACAGCATGAGGGGACTTTAATTAATTCACTTTCTCCCACCAGGCATTAGACATATGCAGGCTGTGCTACAGCTAAACTTTAAATAACCATGAAATGTCAAAAGAGAGATGTGGCATCCACATTCCCAAGATGATATGGTGCAGGAACAAGCATTTGGCTGGGTTTTAGGAACCTTGTGTTCCATCCTCCCTTCTTCTGCCACAAACACACTGATGGCATGAGGTGGGTCCCACTGATAATGTGCATGGCACATTCTTTACAAAGCATCTTCAGATCCGTAAGGACATCCCATCTTCTGCCTGAGCTTTATTTTCTCCCACATCCACTCCCCCACACCATCCCACACACCATCATTATCCCAATTCCTCCAGCTTGCCATCACTCTAAGCAGAAGATAATATTTTAAATTAATCTTCCGAGGCAGGCGGATCACTTGAGGTCAGGAGTTCGAGACCAGCCTGGCCAACATGTTGAAACCCGGTCTGTACTAAAAATAAAAAAAAAATAGACGGGCATGGTGGCAGGCGCCTGTAATCCCAGCTACTCGGAAGGCTGAGGCAGGAGAATCACTTGAACACGGGAGGTCGGGAGGTGGAGGTTGCGGTCAGCAGAGATCATGCCATTGCACTCCAGCCTGGGCAACAAGAGTGAGACTCCGTCTCAAAAAAAAAAGGAACTACAACTTATAACTACAACTTATATAGCACCTACTACATACTACCTATGGCAGTATTTAAAGTTACGTCCTTTAACACAGTGTTCTAGAGAGGTGGGCATCATCAACCCCATTTCACAGGTAAGACCTGGAGCTTATATTTGTTGTTTTAAGTCACAAATCCACTTCAAGGTGGAGCCTGAATTTGAGCCTATCTGTCCGTGCTGTCTACACTACACTCTCTAAGCAGCAAATGTCACTCTGGTTTTATTTTCCACACTGTGATTTGGTCCTTCCTTTCACATTCTTGCCTACATAATTATTCTGTCTTCTCTAAACTGCCACTCTCGTCTCCAAAAGAGAAATCACTTTTTAAACTTAAAGTAACATAGAGCAAACACTACCATTTTGAAACGGGAGCACCTCTCCCTGGCTCCCACAGCACACCCTGAATCTGGTCTATGCTGGGTTTGTCTGGAGAACTAGAGGCCGGGCAAAGATTGTGGACAGCTGTGCCTTTATGAGGGTCAAAGTCTGCCTCCTAGGACTGTGAACAGAAAGGAGGAAGTTTACCCATGGCCATATGCTGACTACACAGTGTCCTCCTTCCCTCCTCTCATTCTGAGTCACCAGGGAGTCCCGTCTGTTTTTCACAGGTTCCAGCTGAGGCACCCAACAGCAATGATGTTTTGTGAAAATAGTGAGTGATTTGGATGCAAATGATCCTGGGTTCAAGACTTGCTTCTGTAAAGAAGAGAATACCACACTCTCCTCTCCCAGTCACGTGGGGAGTTAATCGAAACCCACGGAAAGTGCATTGCATAAGGTGGGTGTCGGATAAATGCCCACACCTTTGGCTTCTCCTCTACTGATAACTCTTTTTCCCTCATCTTCCTGATGTAAAAGGTGAGTGGGAGCCTTTATGCCTTTCCCTGAAAGTAGAAGCCAGCCTCACCCCAGCCTGTGAGGCTGCTGAACCAGCCTCTTGCCCTTTCCTGCGTTTCTCAGGGCTTCCACCCTCCCCTCAGGCCCTTTCACCTCTCCATGTCATCTCTTTATTCAGTTCTCCACCAAGCCTTCCCCGCTACCTTCAGGAAGCTTTGCAAACTGGCACAAAACCCTAAATTCACAGTATAGAGTCTGGAATGCACTCCCCACTGCTTGGTGATCCGTCATACCATACTGTTTTCTGCTTATCTTTCTCTAAGACAACCTGTACCCTCAATCTGGTGCCACTTAACATGGCAATAAGAGTGTAGTAAGTAGGGCCACTTCACATGGTCTCATTTATGTAGATGCTTGTTCTTTCAAGCTTGTCACCCCCAATTCAGTATCTACTACAGATACATTGACAGGGCTTGGAAATTGACCAGAGTATGATCTTCCATGCCTTCAAATTGCTGTGTGGGGCTTCTGAGAAGACAAACTTTGGAAATTGCCCCTCTTTTGCAGAGGATTCAGCGGAACTCAGGAATATGCCAGTACCCACCTACCCTGTGGTAGCCAGCCTCTAAAAAATAGTCTCCAGCGATTTCTGGCTTCCAATACTCACACTCTAATATGGTCCCCTCCCACACTGTATCAGGGTTGGTGTGTAACCAGTAGAGTGCAGGAGGAGTGGTAGATACCACTCTGGAAGAGAGACTATGGATGTCATTTGGCCCTGTCTTGCTTTCCCTTGGATCACTTGCTCTGGTGGAAGCCAGTGGCCAGTCTCATGGACAGTTGGGCAGCCCAGTGGACGACCTAACAGTTCGACTGCCACTTCATGGAAGACCCTGAGCCAGAACAAGTTAGTTAAGCTGCTCCCAGATTCCTGACCCTCAGAAGCAGTGTGAAAGACAAATACCAGACTGACACATTTTTGGCAAGTTTTTGTGCAGCTATAGATAACTAACACAAACTTTCTATTCCAAATTACCACTACTTACCTCCCCCTGCAGAAATGTCCACCACTTACAAAGGTATAGCTGAAGCCCATCTAAGGTGAGCCAAGTTTACTTATAATTGAAAACAAATTATATGTACTTTAAAAGTATTTGAGCACCATTTTATTGCCAAACAATACACCCAACAAAGTCAAACAACCTAACTTCCCTTAACAAGAATATCAGGTTTGTCTATATTATGATTGGAAACAAACATAAATTATATTTGTTTTCCTAGACAGTCTAAGGTTTCAATGGATTGCTGTAAAAGAATTTGAAGAAAGCTGCACCAACTGGTGTTTTGAAATTCAAATACCCTTAGTTTAAGCCACAATAAATGAAATAAAACCAATACATGAAATCAAACCATCACCCTATAAGATTGTTTTTATCATCCAAAGAGAACGCCTCTCACAATAGATTGATGTCATGTACATGACGTAGTTCACACATTCCACTGTCTTCTCTTGACTATTCACAGTGTGCTTGGCACTTGTGCTACCGATAGAAAGAAATATTTCCTTCAGAAATTCAGAATCAAGATCATTTAGAGGGAAAATAGTAGTAATCCCAATCACCAAGTCACTATTTTGCATTCTGCTTTACCTAGAAACTATTATATATTATATACTTTAAAATAGTTCATATATATAAAGTATTTTAACCAGAAATATTAATTTATAACTGTTTGCTCCATGGAGATCCTCAAAGCAAAAGATTAGGAATGAAGCAAATTTCAAGGAATTTAAAATCAGGGATTTTATTCTAAGTTAGAAAGAAATGGCAGCCATCACTGGTTCCCTAATCTGTAAGGCCCAGTCCAAAATGAAAACACAAGCCCCCTCTTCAAAAATTATTAAGAATATTAAGAGGACAGCTAGAGCATTAAACTAAGCCCTGGGCCTCTGAGCATGGGAACCTATGAGATTGCACAGGTCATATGCCCATGAAGCTGGCCCTGGGGGCAGGATACATTTTGTAGCTTCTTGAAGAGGTCTCTCCAGAGGTAGGTGCTAGAAGCAAAGGACAGGTAGGACCAGAAAGCATCAGTGTATGGTTACTGAGTGACACAGATAATCCTTTATTTATTTAACAGTAACTAATATTTCTATTGTACTTTATAGTTTACAAAGCTCTTCTGCCAGATCCAGTATCTCATGTATTGAAGCAACAATTCTATGAGATATTCATGTCACCCCTCTTACATACAAGGTGAAGTTGGGTCCAAAGAGGTCAAGTGACTCATTGAAGGCCACTCAGCCAGCCAGCATGGGACCTAAATGCAAGTCATTTGACCTCAAATCCAATTTTCATTCCACATGCTCAACACAGCCTGGTGCTAAGAGTTGTGGGTTACAAAGAAGCACAGAACATGAGGTCTGCAGTCTAGCAATTATTCACTAATGAAAGATGGAAGGTACACAGATGGGCATTGACAGTTTGCGTTTATGGGTTGTTTTCACATCTGTGGGTGTGACACAACTTCACGGCAAACACCAACCAAATTCCAGGTTCTGATTCCTAATTCCTTCTCATCTAACCAACTACCCTCCCTCCAGCAACAGCGTCAGACCTTAGTTCTCCAGCAGTTTCTGGACTGGACAAATACAATGTCAGCCTAGCAATCTCCAGCTCATATTGGCCCTATTATGTTACAAGATCCAGGACTCTGAATTTTCTCTTTGACCATTGCACAAAGTCTTTTAAAATATAAAGTACACGGCTTTATCTTTAATAGAAGCTTAGGCTGGGCATGGTGGCTCACGCCTGTAATCGCAGCACTTTGGGAAGCCGAGGCAAGCAGATCACCTGAGGTCAGGGGTTCGAGACCAGCCAGGCCAACATGGTGAAACTCCATCTCTACTGAAAATACAAAAATTAGCCGGGCACAGTGGCGGGCACCTGTAATCCCAGCTACTCAGGAGACTGAGGCAGGAGAATCGCTTGAACCTAGGAGGCGGAGCCAAGATCACGCCATTGCACTCCAGCCTGGGCAACAAGAGTGAGACTCCGCCAAAAAAAAAAAAAATTCTTTATTAGTACTACTCTTAAATGGCATTATTTATGATATGTTAGCTTTTAATTGGTAACTATATAAGCTTGATTAAAATATTTCCTCAATTCTAATTTATAATTTTTCTCATTTCATAATTTTTCTCATTTTATATCTTTGCCAGGACAAGAAGTCCAATGTCCAGTGTAAGATATTTCCCTTAAATTCCAGCTTTATTTCTGACTTGCTCTAAGGCACTGGCTCAAGCTCTTAACTTCTATATTTCAGTTTTTCACTGGTGGGTATTGCTTGCCTGGCTTGCAAGAATGCTTGAGAAATTCTGGCTCTAAGAGCATGGGGCACTTTAAAAGTACAAAGTATCATTATATTTATGATTACAACTTGCTTGACAGTTTCATAGTGCTATAATATAGGAAATATGTATTTCAAAATAATAACAGAAATTGTACTGTTTTGGGAATGGGTATTCTGAGATCCAGCAAGAGTTAGAATGCCTTTAAAAACACTGCGAATCTTCAAGTGCCAAGTTAAAACTCAAATTCAGGGACCATTCACATCTCACAATAAAACAGAGAAGACTCTCAAGAATGGTATATGCTTATTCTCAACTGTTAAACTAATAGTAATATACTGTGCATTAATATATAGAATATAGAATAATGGTATATATTATACAATAAATCATATACCATAATACATGTAATATCTAATAATATATGTTATCACCTTTGTTTTTATTACTATTATTCTACTTCCTATGGCTATTCCTATGGCAACTGGATGGGAGTAAGAAATATCAGAAGGGACAAGATGGGAAAGCTTCATAAAATAATGGAAAAAGCATGGCAAAAATTGAGAGAGAGGATGAGAACTCAAAAGGACAGAGAGAGAAAGACGGAACTCTCTTGAGAGACTGCCTCTGGTAGGTTTTGGGGCCTTTCTCTGTTCAGCACGTGGCTGTTTCTGCTATTTTCCTGGAGCCAAATCTCAAGAGAAATATCCCAAATATTAAATGAAGAAGTCAAGGTCCAAGCCTTTGCAGAAGATGCTTTTCTAGTGAATGCTCATGGCCCCACCCCCACCCCAGCAATTACATGTGTTTAGCTTTTTCTAAGCTCCTTTTTTTTCCACATTTTTCCCTGGCTTGTCCCCAAGTAGCCGCTTCCTCCCAATTCATCATCTGCTTTATCCCCTCCCTATTTCCCTTCATTTGTTTTTCTTAGCATTCTCCTACACTCTGTTTTGTTTATCTTCTGAGCCATCACATCCTCTATTAACTGATGTTATCTCTGGGTGTTGACTCCCATGTAGACAGTATTCATATTCTTCTGACCCTACTTTAAAAGGGAATTGTAATTAATTATTTATGCATTTTTTTCTCCCAAAGGGGTGATCACTCAGATTTTCTAAGGTCCCTGCTGTCCTACTCTATGACAGAATTCCATCAGCTTGAAGACAGCTGGCAGGAAGCACTGCCCATCCCTGTCCTTATCTAAGGATAGAGATGACTGTCCAGCCTGCCTCCACACCTGCCCGTCCCTTGGCTCTCTTTTAAAATACTCCTTTCTCAATCACTTGGCATCATCAGTTGCAAATTCAACCATGAGAGAAAAAAAGTAAGCTGAACTCTATGCCTTCCTAGGACACTAAATATTATCAAGTTAAGCTCAGCCTTAATCTTATGGCAGCATTAACTTGTGGCTTTTAACTTTATTCTGTACAAATGACTTCTTATAAATCTGTGTTCACCCCAGACTGCTGGAGCAGATGTGGAAGGAACCATAGAAGAAATGGCATGAAAGCAAAGTGACATTTGCCCTAGATATCCTTCCTCAAGGGATTATTTCTCAGTAGCTTTTGGTAGTATGTGGCCCTGTGGGAATTTCTTCTGCCTCCTCATCTTTAAAACAAAACAAAACAAATAAAAAGTGATTGTGTTGATTTTTCAAGCATACACACGCCATTTTTTTTTCTTTTTTTCCCCCCTTCTACCCCTTCCCCAGCCCCTACGCACCACTTTAAATGAGTGAAGGGAACCTCTGTGGTACCTCTTTTTAAATGGGCCAAGTTAGTCAAAGGTTGCCTTTTGTTCCAAGGGTTTAAAGCACGTAAGACAAATCTTGCCACTAAGATGAAGAATAAATGCCAGAACCAGAGAAACTGATGCCTAGAGAGGTTAAATTACTCATTACAAATGAAGGGCTGATGGGGGAAGTGGAATTAGGCATTTAGCTGCTGGCTTCTTTCACTAATTCTGTGTCTATGTGCTGAAGGCTCAGGTATGATATTGATAAACTACAGTGTTTCTACAGAACACAGTGAACTTGAGCCACAGACTCCTAATATTCCCTCTTATAACAGCACTATGGGTTTTTTTCCTTTATTACTTTACATAATTGCAATTTAAAATGTTTCCATTGTTCCAGGTGATATGGAATCACTGTGCACTGTTACTCCACATCACCTGGAACTACAGCAAAACAAGAAAGCCCAAATTAAATGCAGAAATCACCTGTTTGAAGGCAGTGGTGGGCTGTCAAGGCTAAGAGAACCGGAGGGGCTAAGACTTGAGAGAGCAGAGAGGTGAGCTGATGGCAGAGCCGAGAATCTGAGGACAGAGAAGCCAGAGAACTTCTAAAAGAGACCTGAAGGGTTTCAAACACACAGTTGGCTTTCCCTTCAAAGCATGTGCTGAATTGGGGGTATATAAGGAGTAGAGGTTGAAAAACAGAAGTAGAAGGCCTCTGAAAATCATCAGAGTTTCTGGCAGTCTCAGGAGATGAAAATAGGAACTCAGGACCTGCCAAGGAAGGGATCCCGGTGAAGACACCAGGTTCTCCGTTGGGCCAAGGATAGACAGTAACCTGGCCTCACTGCCACACCAAAAACTAAATAAATCAAGATGGATCATGACCTAAATGCAAAAGATAAAACAATAAAACTCCTAAAGAAAACAGGAAAAGATCTTCATAATCTTGGAGTGAAATTTCTTTTTTTTCCTCCCAGTTTTAAAAACAGCATACTCTACTTTGCTTCAAAAGCATATCAACATTCTGAGAGAACTCAAATCTATGTATTAAGAGTAGGATGTAGGTTGTCTCTGGGGAGAAGGGGCAGCTGGAGCTTCGAGGAGCGTGCATGGGGGCTTGTCATCCTGGGTGGTTGTCACCCAGGTGTGTTCATTTTGTGGAAACTCACAGTGCTCTATGCCTCCTATATGCGTTCTTCTGTGCTATGCTGTGCCTCAATAAAAACATTAATAGGAAAGGGAGTCTTAGCGTTCTAATGATACCAAAAAAATAACAGAATGTTGCAAAGTGTGTGCTTGAGGTCAGAAGGCTTATGCACCTTCCTTGAAGCAGTACCTATGCAGTTTTCTGACAACGAAGACCTCTACAGTTTGTTTTCAAACTACTAGATTTAATTAAAAATACTCAGAACACTTCCCATGCCAGCCAGTGCCCCTTTTCCACAGCTAAGAATGTCAGCAGAATGTTATGTCACTGTATAGAAAAACAAGACAGCCTGAAGCAGTGTAAAGAGGTTTAGCCTCATCCTTGAGCTACAGCCCCCTCCAAAAAGTGCCACCTTCTACAGCATTACACCATCAGGCACAGACCATAAAAAGTCATCTAGTTTGTTTTGTTCTTTTTACAAATTACAGCTGAGGTACAGTTGATAACTCAAGACTTCTAATCAATAACACTACCTTACACATAAGTTTTTTTTTTAATTTCAGGAACATTTTTAATTGCCTTCTCTCACAGATCTCTAAATTCATGGAGTGAGGATAACAAAAGAGTTTCTTTTCATTTTAAAAATGTTTAGAAATATGGACAACTTCGATTGAATTTCTGGATGCTTGTGACACCCATGAACACAACATAGAAACCACTTGCATTTCCTGGAGTGCTTCAAAACCTACAGTGTAATTATATTTCAATTGTGGAATGAAACCCAGTGAGAACAACAGACTCTCAAATAGGAGGTGGTCAGTTACTGCAGTTGTCCTGTATACATGCACATGGAGACAGACATGCAGTTTTCCTCATTATTCTCTTTCGCATCCTCTTTTTCCCTTTCTCATACTCCTCACGTTACTCTTCCATCTTTTTTTCTGGTGTGTGCTAGATGATCTCTTTATTCCATCTGTATCAGGCAGTTCTTGCACTGCTATAAGGAAATACCTGAGACTGAGTAATTTATAAGAAAAGAGGTTTAATTGGCTCACAGTTCAGCAGGCTATACAGGAAGCATAGTGGCATCTGCTTCTGGGGGGGTCCTCAGGAAGCTTCCAGCCATGGCGGAAGGCAAAAGAGAAGCAGACGCTTCACATGGCAAGAATGGGAGCAAGAGAGAGAGCATGGGTTACAGGGGAGCTGCCGCACACTTTTGAGCACCCAGATCTTGTGTGAACTCAGAGTGAGAGCTCACTTACCACCAAGGGGATGGCCCAAGCCATTCATGAGGCATCCGCCCCCTTGATCCAAACACCTCCCACCAGGCCTCTCCTCCAGCATTGGGGATTACAATTCCACATGAGATTTGGGTGAGGACAAATAGCCAAATTCTATCACCATCCCTTTGCTTTAGATTATAGTTGGCCACCTACTTCCTATACATCTCCTTCAACTTTGTTATAAGGTAGCTTTTCACCATCACTAAAATTATCCTGCATGTTTTAGTTTTCTGTCACTGTATAACAAATTACCACACACTTAACAGCTTTTAACAAAGTCCAGCACGATGTCACCTGGTTCTCCTCTCAGGGAATCACAAGGCGGGAACCAAGCCATCAGCCAAGCTGGGTCCTCACCTGGAGGCTCTAAGTAGACATCACCTCCAGGCCCACACAGGTTGCTGGAAGAATTCAGTCCCTTGTGGTTGTAGGACTGAGGATCCTCTTTCCTTGATGCCTGTTGACCAGGGCCTCTCTCAGGTCTTTTAAGGTTTCCTGAATTCCTTCTCAGGTGGGCCTGCTGCAACTTCAAGCCATAACCCCTTTACTCTTCAAATCTCTCTGACTTCTTCTGCCACCAGCTGGAAAAAGCTCTCTGCTTAAAAGGTCTCATGTGATTAAATTGGATCCTCCAAGATAATCTCCTATCTTAAGGAGATTACCTAACCCTGCCATGAAATATGACAACCACACTAGTGAGTGATGTCTCATCATATTCCCAGGTTCCCGGGATTAGGGGGAAATATCTTTATGGGGGCATTTTAGGAATTCTACATACATAACAGTCATCCAGGTTTTTGGCCACATCTCCAGTAGAAATGCCTAAATTTGTGGATTTACTATTGGGCAGAGATCTAAGTAGAAGAGGAAGGTGGAGCATGAGAGGAGGGTGTTATCATCTTTCTTCTTGCCTCCCTTAGTTGGTCTATAATCCTTTATTTCCTGCTCATAGTATACCACACCATTTCATCAAATTTGTATTTCTCTTTCACCACACATTGTATTCCACCTGTCAGTGTATTTCCACTTCTTGGAAACTGCAGTTTACAGAGGCCTCTGGATTATTATTTGTATTTTCCTCCCAGCATTGTCTTCATAAAGAAGGCATGAGCAGACATCTTGCCTTTTGGTTTCTTGGGGTCACCTTTAGCTATCCTGACTGTGCTGTTTGTACTCTAGGCAACATAATGTACAACAGTTTCTCAGTGTTGCACTAGCTGTTTCCACAAGAACTGTCTCAGGCAAAGATTTCTTAAAACACAAAAAGCAATAACTGTGAAGGGGAAAAATATTGATCAATTGGACTACATTAAAATTAAGAGCTTCAGTTCTTCAAAACCATTAAGAGAGTAAAAAGCCATACACTGAGAGAGAGATTTTCAAACATATATCTAACAAAGGACTATTATCTGGAATATTTAAAGCACTCCTTCAAATCAGTGAGATACAGGAAAATAACTCAATAGAAAAATGGGCAAATGTCAGAATAGATACTCTATGAGAGAAGATGTTCAAACAGAAAATAAACATATGAAAAGGCACTCCATTAGTCATTAGGAAAGCACAGATGAAAATTAAAATGGAAAAATCCCAGTGACTCAGGAGACGTTGAGCTGGGAGGACTGCAGTCCCAGTAACTCAGGAGGCTGAGGTGGCAGGATTGCCTGAACCAAGGAGCTCGAGGCTGCTGTGAGCTATGATCACACCACTGCACTCCAGCCTGGGAAACAGAGCAAGTCCCTGTCTCTGAAAAAAAAAAATGTTTTTAATCATAATGCAAAAACTACAACATACCCTCCAAAATGACTAAAATGAAAAAGACAGACAATATAAAGCAACCAGAACTCTCTTATTCTGCTGACCAGAGTGTAAATTGTTACAACTACTTTGGAAAGCTGTTTGACAGTATCTACTAAAACTGAACATACCCATACCTTATACTCAGCAATTCCACTCCTAAAAATATGCCCAACAGAAATACATATGTATATCTAACAAATGGCATGAACAAGAATGTTAACAGCATTAATAGTAACATAAGCAGTATTTGTAATATTCCCAAACTGGACACAACCCAAATGTCCATCAACAATAGAATGGATACAAAAATCATGGTAAATTCATACAATATAGGAGAACAATATGCAAGAATGAGAATAAATAAACTATAGCTACATACAAAAAAAGGATGACTCTCACAAACATAATGTTGAGTGAAAAAAAAAAAGCCCATTACAAAAGAGTACGTCAGGATTCCTTTTTCATAAAGTTTTACAACAGGAAAAAGTAATCTGTGGTTGTATTATTTTGGTGCAAAAGTAATTGCGGCTTTTGCCATTACTTTAGAGTTCGAATCCTGGCAGTGAATACTATACTGACTTTTATTAGGTTGGTGCAAAAGTAATTGTGGTTTTTGTCATTAAAGTAATGTGTGCAGGAAAACTGCACATTACTTTAATGGTAAATGCCGCAATTACTTTTGGACCAACCTAACAGAAATGAGTATAATATTTACCCTTGGAAGTGACTGTGAGTGGAAGGAGGCACAAGAAGGCATCTGGGGTTCTGGTAAGATTCCGATTATTGGACTGGGTACTAATTATATGTGTGCATTCATTTCATGAAAATGAGTTGAGCTGTGCACTTATTTGTGCACTTTCTGTATGCACTTCATACTGCAACAAAATGTTTACATTGTGCAGAACAATGTATGTATCCAATATCTTTCCCACCCATGAGTGCAGAACCACACCTGGTTTGTTCACTACAATATCAGCATTCCCCGAACAGTGTCTAACACACATTGTTGCTTGTTGAATGGAAGATTAATGACTTTTTAAGAGAATTTCCTTAATACAGCTGATTTTTTTTTGTCCTCATCAGTGGAGCTATATTTACCCGTTTTATCAGATATCTCTTGATATTGCAAGGCAGTTGTTTCAGGTAGACCAGCTTGCAGACGGGAGAGCTGAGAGCAAAATGCAGTGAGGGAGATGGAAATTAAGCTCCCTGAGGTCAAGAACTTTTATACTGCTTGCTCACAGTGCAAGGTGGTGCTGTTCAGATAACTTTATATGGGTAAGTCATTTAATCCTCATAACAACTAATGAAGCACCTCACAAATGAGCTAACTGATGAGAAAATTAAGGCTTAGAGAAGTTTTATAACTCAAGTAGGGAATAACACTGCCAGGATTTAAACCCTAAGTATTAGTTTAACTATGGTACTATCTTCTTACCTCTGCACATAGTATGCACTTGAAAAATATTTGTGTAAGGAGTACATAATGGACCTCTCCATCATCCCTTGTGTTTCTCCTCCCCACTTCCCCACACAGGCATAATTGTGTACTTACGATCTGGTCTCAGTGGTGGCAGTGGGTGGGGGGAGCTGGGAGAAGGAGGGCAAGGGAGCCTTTTAGCCCAGCCTCCTAGTTTAGACAGGGTCGCAGACATGGACATTTGACATCATCCCCAAGTGAGATTATATGTGCAGTAACTTTCACTCATCTGACTGGAGGGAGTCGTCCCTCATACAACCTTAAACTTGGGTCCCACTGCCTATAGTATACCCTGTAGAAATGCTTCTTTATGTTGTAAATCTTTTGAAAAGCAAAATAATTACATTGCACTTACTTAAATGCATGTGTTAAGACTACTAATTTCTTAAACATAAACATTAAAAAGTATACCACAATGTTTGTAAGTCTGTCTTGGCATTTCTTCACTTTCTAACACATCATGAGTATTAAAAATAAAAAAACGGAAGTGGCTCAGGCACTTTTACTTCAGAGAGACCCTGACTAATGCCTAAGAAGTTGGTTTCTGTGTGCACGGCAGGATTTTATCTCATGCCAACCAGGGGTGTAACTACTGCTACATGGGGAGACACAAAAAGCCCTTGGGCTAATGTGAATCAGTGAAACCCACAGAAAACTGAAAGCCTCATTCAATTTCAACTCTTTACCATGCAAGGCTTATTCCTAGGGTGGCTTTAAATAGTCACAGAAATGCTTGATTTTACTTTCACTTCCTTCCTTCCCCATCTCAAACCTCTGTAGAGGTTCTTAGGAGGTTTCGATGACTAAATCAGATGATAACAGCAACATCTTTCACTTAAAGACTTTACAGAACCTTTCGGTTTGGTCTCCTTTGGTCCCCTCAAAAGCCCAGGCAACAGCAATGACTACTGTTGTTTGATAGTCCTGCTGACTAACAACCCCTTCTCTACCCCAAAAAATGTGGGAGCGACTTTTCCTTTCATTACAGAATACTAAACAGCCAAGAATGGATCTCATTCCCCGTGATGGGGAGAAGAAAAGCAATACAGTCCAAAGGCTGAGAACTTTAGTATTGCCTTAAAAGTGCTTTGCTTATTGATGCCTTCACCTTCAATTATATGGAAAATTTTTTAATGCAGTTTAACAATTTTACTGTTTTCATCTACTGAAAAAAAATCAATCCAACACTTCTTTCAACATGCACTATAAGCTTGTGAAACTGTCCATGTGAACGAGGTGAAGGAATCAATTTTTATTTATTGAAGAAACCAAAAGTGGGGTAGGGGTGGGAAGGAATACATTTGGCAGAGGATGAAGCCATGTTACTTCAAAAGGGGAAAAAAAGAATATAACATAAAAGGGAAAATATTTCAAATTTGTAAGGAAAAATTGTTTTCACCAGAAAAATTTCCTCATGCTCTCATTTTTGTTTGGCTTTGTCTACCCATGGCATTCCAAGCAATCTGTCTCTTAGCACCACAGCTGTGAAATATATGCACTTACGGAGACTTCCCGGTTAGCCTCTTCACATTTCACTGGGTTTCATTGTGTGCAATGTCTTGCCATTGACTCTTACACTGTGCTGTGTATACTGTTTCATAATTCTATTTTACAGAATAGCATTTTCATCTAATAGAAGTTAACATAATAAGGGAAATGGTGACAATAATATATGGTCACTAAACCATATTGCCATTTTGGAACAGTTTATTATGTACACTATGATCCATGTTATTCTAAAAGAATGGGTGCATTCATGAGTAAACATAAGTATGGACTTTATAACAGAAACTTGCCTCTACTAGATTAGGAGTTGGCAAACTTCTTTATCAAGGGCTAGAGAGCAAATATCTTAAGCTTTGTGGGCTATGCTGTCTCTATCTCAACTACTCAACTCTGCCATAGCAGGGAAGGCACCCAGAGACAGTACACAATATATGTAGACAGTAGACAGTGGACAATATGCAATGAATGACTGTGGTTATCCTAAACTTTATTTACAAAAACACATGGCAGTTGTGTTTGTGACACAGAGATGTAGTTTCCTGACCTCTGATCTAGAAGATAGGTATGTTTGCAACCACAACACAAAGGCTGCCCTGAGACTCTAAGCACTAAACATCTGTTTGGCAATTTACCTGAAAAGTTGTGGTTTTTTTTTTTTAAGTTAAAATTAAAATGACTTTTCTCCTGAGAAAATATTTAAAAGAGTAGGTTTTGGCAAGTAAGTTGAAGGACACACTAGTTATTTTTCTACATCACAATAAAATTAACATAAAACAGGTCATTGGAAATAAAAGAATTTTTTTTATACATTGAATACACTGCCAATGCCTGGATGAGCCTTGAGCATCACAGATCTTTGGCTTAAAGCTTTGCCCATGTCCAGAGTCTCCCTCACAGGAAATCGATTGTAGAAGGTCAAGTTCATGTGTTTCCAGACTCACCTCCTCCTTTAATCTTGGTGCCATCGTTGGCCAGTGTACTGACTATTATTAAGGCAAAGCCAAGACTTGTAGAGATTCTGTATGATTTTTCAAGACATTGAAAAATGATTTAATTTTCAATTTGAGGTTGATGGTGATAGTCCTTTCCTTTATTTGGGAGTCTTCCTGATGTTTTAACAGACATTTCCCAGTCAAAAATTTGTTTGTTTATTTTACTGTATCTTTCTTGAGACAGGGTCTTGCTCTGTTGCCCAGGCTGGAGTGCAATGACACAATTACGGCTCACTGCAGCCTCTATCTCTTGGGCTTGAGTGATCCTCCCATCTCAGCCTGCCAAGTAGCTGAGATCACAGGCATGCACCATCACACCCGGCTAATTTTATTTTATTTATTTATTTTTATTTTTGTAGTGACAAGGCCTCCTTATGTTGTCCAGGCTAGTGTCGAACTCCTGGGCTCAAGTGATCCTCCCACCTCGGCCTCCCAAAGTGCTGGGATTACAGGCATGAGCCAATGCTGAGCCAGGAATTGGTTTAAATTACAAACAAATGAACTGAAAAGAATCCCATGTCAGGTGGCACATTGTTGAGCATGAAGGGAAAGCAGTGTTATTCCCTTGCCTACCTAAATTTCTTTCTGCACTGAGCTGCAGCCTTAGACATAAAACACTGGCAGGAAGTAGAAATGATTGTATTACAGTATTAGTGCTTGCATATTAACAGAATTTACTCTAAAATATGCAAGTCACATAAATTGAAAGATTGTCTTGTTAAAGAACAGGGCTGCCCTGCTGAGTCCCAAGATAACAGGAATAGACCTGCCTTCTTATTTCTCAGAAAACAGGAGGCAGCATCTTGGGCTGGAGCAGAGGGAAAGGATTCTGTCTCTAGAATTCCTTTCCTATCTTTCCCTGGCTGACCCTGGCTTACAGATCTTTCCTTGTCTTAAAGTGGGCTTCTCCAATGGCATAGCGATTAAGACAGCAATTTTACACTACTTTTTATTACTCAACATCTGACTGCGATATTTATTTTCATATTTGGCACTGGACTTTTATTAGCCTTCCTCCTTGAGGTGTTCAAACAAAGCAGGCAGGAGGACAGGTAGCTCATCTCCTGTGTGGTCAATGTCTCTTGAATAAATGAATGAATGAAAATCTGCATTTATTCATTCATCCATTCCGTGAAAATTTATTGAGTACCTACTGTATACTAGTAAAGAAAACAGGCAAAATTCCTGTCCTAATGGAACAAACATTCTTTAAATTCAGAAAATTTTAAATAATGATATTAATTTAACAAGTGGAAAGTTCTACGGAGAAAAGTAAAACAGGAAAGGGGAAAGGGAATCCTATAGGAACTGAGTAGCCTAGTTATGGTAGCCATGGAAGCCTTAAATATGGTAGCCAAGGAAGCCCTCACTAAGGAGACATTTGAGCAAAGACTTGAAAGAGGTGAGAGAGAGAGAGTGCCTTGTTGACTTCTGAGGGAGAGAGCTCCAGGTGGAGACAATAGGGGTAGAGCAGAACCCTGAGGTAAAAGCTTGCCTATGGGAGAAACAGCCTGGGGCCCGGAGGCTGAGAATATAAAAAGGACAAAAAGGAAGAGGCTCAGACCATGGAAAGGACTTGGGCATTTATTCTAAATGAGGCAGATCAATCGCTTGCTTTTTCAGGTTTTCAAGAGTCTATTAGGGCATGACGTGTTCAATGGCTTTAATCCCTCATTCCGATAAAATGAGTTGACCCTACATGTCTGTTATTCTTTCATTGTCTATGTTTAATTTTCTGATGCATGAAATAGGAATAACACCTAGATTTCCTTACAGAGGTGGTTGAAGGGATCCAATGACCATCAATATGGAAGCATAAATTTAGACTGTTCAATAAATTGGCAACACAACTATTTCAACAACTTTCTATTAAGTGCCTACTATGGGGAAGGCAAATTAAACCTTTGTGTAAGAGAGGAAGGAAAAAAGATAAAAGAATTGGAAGGGGCTGGAAAGGAAAGCAAAACCAGTAAGATGGGGGAGGAGGAATAAGAAAAGGGAAAGAAAGGTGATAGTTTCATGTGTCTAACCACAGGGATAAAGAGCGTGGCATTTGGGGTTGGATTGACCTGGTTTCAAATCTCAGATAGTCCACCTACTGGCTGTGTGACCTGGAGTAAGTCCTCACTTTGAGCCTATTTCCCTCTATGTAAAATTGGGGTTTGACATCTGCCTTATGGCACATTGTCAGGATTAAAAGAGAGATTGCACTAAATACCTAGCACAATGCCAGCACTAATTTACTTAGTAAATATTAACTACCTTCTTATTATAATTGTCATCATCATCAGCAGCAGCAGCAGCAGCATCCCAGGAGGACAGGAAACTAGAAGCAGCTCTGCATTTTCTGACAGGGGAAGATAAAAGTAGGAATAGGAAATGCCTCTTGAATGGAAACTCAACTGAGTTTAGAATTCATTTTAAAAGCAGCTGACTGTAAGATTATGCACTGGGACTCAATTTATTACATGAATTGGGATGAGCCTAAAGGGACATCTTTTCAGTAATTCAAATCCCCAGGAAGTTGGCTTAGCTGGGAAACAGGAGTTATCCTGGAGAATATATATCTATAGGAAAGAACATAGAATTCTGGAAAAACTTGGAGATGATTCCAAATTAAAAACAAATATAGAAGACCTTGTGTGACTTGGATAAAGACTGTAATGTACTAGCAGTTCCAGGAAAAGTAAAAGACAGATTTGGAACTGAGCAATACAAAAATGAAATAGTGCTATGCCAAGGAAGAAGGGATTGAGTTAATCAGCCGCCAAGTGCCTTTCCATTTGGGACAGACAACGATTGTAGCTGGCAGCAGGAACAGCCAAAGACTTGATATACATGAATCTCACAAAATTGTCTGAATATATTTTGTTCTGTAATGGGCATCTGCCACTTTTTTGTTTGTCTGGTGTTCCTTACTGCAGAAAACTGCCCCTCCCGAACTCCAAATCATTCTCTTGAGTCTATGGATCAAAGGGCCCTGCTTCTCCCACTACCCTGTGATCCAGGGTGTTCAATCAGAACACCCCATTTCCTGAGTCACAGTGATTGGTCCAGAGGAATACACATGACCCAAGCATGGCCAATCAGTGCTCTCTGGAGTAATTGTCATGGATGCTGGCCATTGAGTTTCTCCTTTTGAGATTGCTAGCTGTCAGTACCATACAACCCTGGAGCTACCTGAAGCCTTCTTGCCACCATGTGGAACAAGACTAAACATTAGGTCCAAACCTAGGCAAAAAGAATCAAAAGTGAGGGGAGAGGGGAAATGAGAGAGCGGAGAGGGCAGAGGGGAGATTTTGCTACTTTAACTCGAATTGGGATTCTTTTCATTTGATTAAGAAAAGCATGAAAGATAAAGCTGATTAGGGAAGGACCCTGCTCTGGCCTCTGGATTTCACCTTTTCTAAATCATTGTGATCCTGAGGATTTGCATGAATGGAATACTTTGGGTCTAATGTGATTTATTGACTTGTGTTTTACTTGTATTTTCATCAGTAAATATTTCTGAATATATCTCTAAAAGATAAAGACTCTTAAAAATACCCATGATACCATGATCACCCCTAAAAGAATGGTGAACAGTAATTCCTTAATGTCATAAAACTCCCAGTTAATGTTCAAATTTTGGATTTGTACACAAGATTTAAAGTCAAGCTGAAAAAAAAATGTGAAAGAAATGAAGACTTTAACCAAGTGATAAAAGCAATTTGTGGCAACCTAAATAAGGTACACAAATCTCCACCCAGAAAAGATAAGATAATTAATGTTTTAAGGTGTTATAAAAGATTTGGGAAAAAGTACAATATGGGGTTAAAATGCCCAGGAGACATTGTCTGCCAAATCAATCCCAACAAAAAGACAGGATCTTGGCCCCTCATGGACACAGCATATAGAAAAAGACTCAGTGTGTCTGTCTGTGGCTTGGGCAGAATCATTCTAGAAGTTTGTAGCCTATGAACCATGTTTATCTTAAACATCTGATAAATAAGTAACTATATCACAGCCCCAGGTCTTTCAACCGCGTAACCGCAGCCCAGCTGGGATGGTAAAACTGCTCCCCTTCATAGGGAAATGATTTTACAATTATAGGAGTGCTAAAAATTGAACATAAAGATCATGAAGTAAATTGGACCCACCCAAAGCATTAATACTGTTAAATAGGTTTAGAAACAGAAGTTATAATTTTTGTGTTTAAAGTATTAGTAATGTTTAATAAAACCTAACATTAGGAAATCTGACAAATTGATCTTCATAACTTCTATGTGAAATTTATAATCAATTTTATTCTCATTATCTTAAGTCACAGAGTTGATAATTTGATAATGTTTATAGACAGTATTTGAATATTTTGACTCATTATGGTTTTAAGGGTGAATTATGAGATTTACAATTTCTTTGATTTTGCTTTTTGAGGCTTAAGTTGGCCTTGTGAGGCAACTCAGTTGCTTGATATAATAAATTAGAAGTGTTTTTAAAATTTTAGGGGAACTTAATTGATGGCTTATTACTATGACTATAAAGGATTTTAATCTGCTAAAATTGAATTAAATAAGTGGAAGGATGATTTCAAATTATGTAAAAATTACTTAGTTTATAAGTAAAATCAAAATCACAAAGTGAACTTAAAGTCCTAAGAAAATTATAGTTTCGTTTGCAACTTAAATTAATTAAATGTTATTGTAATATTCAAATACCTATACATGGTTCCTTTCTATGCACAAAAGCCTCCACTTCCCACTTTAAAAACACATCAACACACATGGTAAGGAAAATCACTATGCATATAGAAGCCCAGGATGCAACAGCACTTCCTGTATAGTAAGAAATGTGTGGTCTTTGTGGGGCATGAGGTAATGCAAACTACATAAAAATATGCACCACACGCAATGCTGATCCAGGCAGACCAGCTTCCAGGAACTAAAATAAAAGCAAAGAATCAACAACTGAGGCGATAATTACCAAACAACCATTCATTCATTTATTGTTTTCTTTTATTCAACAGATATTTACTGAATGTGTATTACATGTCAGGCTCTATTTTAACAGTTTAAGATATAGCTGAAGAAAGGAAAATATAGATTACAGGTTGGATGTGAAAAAGGCAAAAAAGAGTAGATAAAGTAATTGAGAATGAAGGACAGCTGCCAGAAGAAGGCAGCTTTGATAGAGGAAAAAGCAGCTTGTCTTGTCGCAGATTCTTAGTTTTGCCCTATGTCAGCAAACATGGAACATAAGAAGCAAGAACATCTCAAGACATCCACTGAAGGAAGAAGAGGAGAAAATAAAATAAGAAGACAATAACGGATTCAGCAATAATAGATGGCAGACACAAAAGAAGGAACATTGGAGGGAAAAAGTAGTAGGGCCTGAAACAAGTGGCAGAGGTGGACAGCACAGTCATCACCCAAAACAAAAGCAAGTGGAGGTGGGGAGTTCAAACACAGTCTTATGGAACTGATTAAAATGACATAAATATGGGTAAAACACAGCATAAAGTAGGAACAGGCAGTTTAAAAAATAAGAAGAAAAAAGTAAAAACCCCCAAAGGGCTAAACCTATGGAATTCTGAGAAGAAAATATGGATATGAGTTGAGACACAAGAAAGAACACTGAATACTAGCAAATCTTATTCCAAAGGACTGCGGTCGGGATCTTCCTTTTGATCTGGAAGGGAGACCCATGGTACAGTTGCAGCTCGAGAGGAGAGGCACACAGTCAAGCCACAGAGGAAGGAGATGTGCTTTTGGGAAGTCCTGATGACCACACCCCTGGCCGGGCCTTCCAGTGGTCCATAGGCTGCCAGCCAGAGAAATGGAATGAGTAATGAGAATGATGATAATTGAGGAGAGCAGTTGTGTTCTGATTATTTAAAAACTATTCCTAATATACAAGTAAAATATTCATTCTAGAAAAATTCTTTGAAAGAAAGATAATCGAATCAAATATGAGTAAAAGAAAATTCACGATCCTAAACAGCGATGTTTCTGAGGGAGAAAATGCCACTGACATTTCTAATTAGTCATTTGAAGTTTTTGCAGGAACTGCCCACCCAGTCCCATCCCCCCCCGCTAAAGTTGGCAGTGATATTCCATATACAGGACAGGTAGTAAACAGGACTGCCAAGTACCAATCAAGAATAAATATTTCAATCAGCTAATGCAAGATATTCTCTATGAAAAATATGACGGCAAGTTCTGTAAAGGGATCCTCTCAAGTATTCATCACACTACTGATTATCACATGCATAAGAGGAAACAACCGCAGATAAGGAAAAGAACCATCCCACAGGATTAAGGGGAACAGTATCAAGTTCTTACACATGACTGGAAAAGGGCTTACTTTCATCAGCTAGACTAGAAAATCTCCTAATTCATGAATCACTTGGTAGAGTACTCAAAGAAATCTTGCCTCAGTAGTGGAGCATAATTAGCCCTAAACTAAACACTTCTCTGGTCCTGATTAACAAATCATAAAGGTTTGATCCCCAAACACAAACTGTTTCCAAACAACTCAACTGCTCAAGAATATTTATAGAAATAAAAAAATTCAACACTCAATAGGAAAAAAATATACAATGTCTGGCATACAATAAAAAAATGACCAGGAAGGCAAAGAAGCAGTAAAACATGACCATAATGAAGGGACAACAATCAACTGAAACCAAACCAAACCTGAGGCAGATGTTAAAATTAACAAACAAGGATATTAAAACAGCTACTACAGCTATATATGTTCAAAAACTTAAGTAGAGACACTAAAAGATATTTAAAATGTATACATCAAACTTCTAGAAATGAAAAAATATGTTTGAGATTAAATGTATTTTAATGTATCCCTTTATCTCAAAATACAGTCAAATTGGGGGTTAAGGTTTTGCCATATGAATTTTGGAGAGACACAATTCAGTCCATAGCAGCATGGTGTACCTTTTCCAACCTTTTACATTTAACCTTTTTTTTTTTTTTTAGTATGGGAAGTATTTTTCTTTTATAGGAAGAATAGAGTTGAATTTTGCTTTTTTATGCAATCCTGACAATCTCAACTGGGGGAGTCAAAATAACACGTGTGTGTGTGTGTGTGTGTGTGTGTGTGTGTGTGTGTATCCATCAAAGTTGTAGTTAATAAACCAACAGAGAAGATAAAATGAGTTAATAAAAATAATCCAAAAGAAGGCAGAAAAAGTACAAAGGGAAAACAAATAACACTTGGAATAAATAGAAAGCAGATAGCAAGGTGATAAATTTAAACCTTAGCATATCAATAATCACATTAAATGTTGTTATTATTTTGACCCCCCAACTGAGATTGTTAGGACTGGGTAAAAATGCAAAATTCAACTCTACTCTTCCTATAAGAAAAACACTTCACATACTAAAAGAAAATGAGTTATATGTAAAAGGATGGAAAAGATATACCATGCTGCTATGGACTGAATTGTGTCTCTCCAAAATTCATATGATGAAATCTTAACCCCCAATTTGACTGTATTTTGAGATAAGGGCATTAAGGAAGTGATTAAAGTCGAATGAGGATATAAGGGTGGGACTCTAATCCAACAGAACTGGAAAGGAAGAGACACCAGAACTTGCTCTCTTTCTCTCTCTCCCCAGCCTGCTCTCTGCTTGCACACAGAGAAAGCTGTGTGAGGACACTACAAGAAGGTAGCCAGTTGCAAGACAAGAAGAGAGACCTCACCAGACACCAATTCTGCTGGCACCTTGATCTTGGACTTCAGTCTTCAGAACTGTGGAAAGATAAATGTCTGTTGTTTAAGTTACCCAGCCTGTGCTGTTTTGTTATGGTAGCCTGAACAGCCAGGTTAACATGCTAAGACTAATCAAAAGGAAGCTAAAGTGGCTATATGAATGTCAGAGCAAGAGCAAACAATATTAATATCACTGGGAACCAGGAAGTTCGTTTCATAATGAATAAGGGGTGAATTCATTGAGAGTACGTAACAATCCTAAATGCTTATGTACCTAATAAAATCAATTTAAAATACAGGAAGCAAAAATTCATTTAACTGCAAAGAGAAATAGATGACTCTACAACTATAGACAAATATATCAATACCCCTCAATAATAATAGAACAATATCAGTAAAGATATAGAAGACTTGAACCAAACTACCCACCAACATGACAAATTGGCATAGAACACCTCACCAAACAACAGCTGTATAACACATTTTTTTTTCAAATGCACATGGAACATTAAAATGATAGTCTATATTGTGGACCATAAAACATGTCTCAATATGTATGAATGAATTCAAGCCCAACTGAATATTTCTTCTAACTATAATGGAATTAAATTGGGAATCAATAATAAAAAGTTTTATGGCAAATTCCCAAATACTTGCCAACAAAATAATACACTGCTAAACACCCCCATTGATAAAAGAAGAAATCAAAAGGCATATTAGAAAGTATGCTGAACTAATTGAAAATTTAAAAAATAACATATTGAAATTTGTGGATGGCACTAAAGAAGTACTTCAGGGGAAAATTTATAGTACTAAAATTTATAGTACTAGTATTACATGTATAGTACTAAAATTTATAGTACTAGTATTATATTTATAGTATTAAATACCTCCAGTAACGGAGAAGAAATTTCTCAAATCCATGATCTCAGCTTCCCCTTAAGAAGCCAGAAAAAGAAGAAAAAATAAAATGCAAAGTAAGCAGAAGAAAGGAAATAATAAAGATCAGAGTGGAATTCAGTGAAATAGAAGTCACAAAAACAATAAAGCTTAATGAAGCCAAAAGCTGAATATTAGAGAAGGTCAATAAAAATAATAGGTGTCTAGTCAGACTGATAAGGACAAAAATGGAAAACAGAAATTACCAATATCAGGAATAAAAAAGGTGAAATCACTACAGATGCTATAGATATTAATAGGATAATGAGTATGTTGTGAACAACTTTATGCCAAAATTATTATTTTTTAATTTTCACACTATTGGAAGTTCAAATGCCAAAATTATTGACAACTTTGATGAAATGAAATAATTTTTTAAAACTTTGGGGGGTACATAGTAGGTGTATATATTTATGGGGTACATGAGATGTCATACAGGCATGCAATGTGTGATAATCATATATGGAGAATGGGGAATCCATCCCTTTAAGCATTTATCCTTTGAGTTACAACCAATCGAATTATACTCTTTTAGTTATTTAAAAATATACAATTAAGTTGTTATTGACTACAGTCACACTGTTCTGCTTTCAAACAGTAGGTCTTATTCATTCTTTCTATTTTTCTATACCCATTAACCACCCCCACCTCCTCCACAGCCCCCCACTACCCTTCCTAGCCTCTGATAACCATCCTTCTACTCTCTCTGTTTGAGTTCAATCGTTTTAATTTTTACATCTCACAGATAAGTGTGATGTTTATCTTTCTGAGCCTGGCTTATTTCACTTAACATAATGATCTCCAGTTTCATCCATTGTTGCAAATGACAGTATCTCTTTCTTTTTGATGACTGAATAGTATTCCATTGTGTATATGTACCACATTTTCTTTATGCATTCATCTGATGATGGTTACTTAGGTTGCTTCAAAATCTTGGCTATTGTGAACAGGGCTGCAACAAACATGGGAGTGTAGATATCTCTTTGATATACTGATTTCCTTTCTTTGGGATATATACCCAGCAGTGGGATTGCTGGATCATATAGTAGCTCTATTTTTAGCTTTTTGGGGAACCTCCAAACTGTTCTTCATAGTGGATGTACTAATTTACATCCCCACCAACAGTGTAGAAGGGCTCCCTTTTCTCTACATCTTCAACAGCATTTGTTATTGCCTGTCTTTTGGATATAAGCAAATTTAATTGAAGTGAGATGATATCTCATTGTACTTTTGATTTGCATTTCTCTGATGATCAATGATGTTGAGCACTTTTAATTTTTCAAAGGACACAAACCACCAAATCTCGTTTAAAAAGAAAAAGATAATGTGAACAACCCAATATCTGTGAAAGAAATTGGATTTGTAGATAGAAAGCTTCCTACAAAGAAAACTCCAGACTCAGGTTCAGTGGAGAATTATATCAAACATTTTGAGAAGGAAATAATATCAATTCTGTATAAACTCTTCCAAAAATTTGAAGACAAGGTAATAACTCGCCACTCATTCTATATGGTGAGCTAAATACTCTAAATACCAAACAAAGACATGAAAAGAAGTAAAACCACAGAGCAATATATCTCATGAACATAGATGTGAACGTTCAAAACAATATTTTAAGGAATCAAATCCAACAACACATAAAAAGGGTAATACATAATGACTAAGAGGGGCTCATCCTAAGAATGCAAGATTGGTATAATAAAAAATCAATGTAATTTATTAACATATCAAAGAAGAAAAACCACATGATTATATCAGTGGATTTAAAAAAAATGACAAAATCCAACAGCCATTCCTGATGAAAATTTATAGTAAACTAAAATAAATGGGAACTTCCTCAACCTGATAAAGGGCATATACAAAAAAGTATAACTAATACCATACCTAATGGCAAAAGACTGAATGCTTTCCTTCTAAGATCAGGAACAAGACAAGGATGCTTGCTCTCAAACTTCTATTCAGTACTGTATCGGAGATTGTGGCCAGTGCAGTCATAGAAGAAAAAGAAATAAAGAGCATCCAGATTGGATAAGAAGTAAGACTGTCTTTCCTTGCCAACAACATGATCATCTATGTAAAAAAACTGAAGAAATCTATAAAAACAACTTGCAGGACTAATAAGTGAGCTTAGCAATTTCACAGAATATGCCATCAATATGCAAAAATAAATTTTATTTCTTATATTCTGTCAACAAATAATTGGAAAATGAAATTTTAAAAATAACACCATGGGATGAAATTATGAAATATTTAGGAAAAAAATCTAACAAATATAGGCAAGCTCTTTTCATTACAAATTACAAAACCGCTGAGAAAAATTAAAGAAGGCCTAAATAAATGGGAGAGATGTACATTGGTATGGGTGAGAAGACTTCATATTGTTAAGATGTCAGTTCCTCCTGAATTGATCTACAGACCCAATGCAATCCCAATAAAAATCTCAAAAGGTTTGTTTGTAGAAATCAACAAGCTGATTCTACAATTCATATGGAAATGCAAAGGACCTATAAGAGCCAAAACAGGCTGGGCACAGTGGCTTAAGCCTGTAATCCCAGCACTTTGGGAGGCTGAGCCAGGCAGATCACCTGAGGTCAGGAGTTCGTGAGTAGCCTGGCCAGCATGGTGAAACCCCATCTCTACTAAAAATACACACACACACACACACACACACACACACACACACACACAATTAGCCAGGCATGGTGGCTTACGCCTGTAATCCCAGCTACTAGGGAGGCTGAGACAGGAGAATTGCTGGAACCCAGGAGGCAGAGGCTGCAGTGAGCTGAGATTGCGCCACAGCATTCCAGCCTGGGCAACAGAGCACGACTCCATCTCAAAAAAAAAAAAAAAAAAAAAAGAGCCAAAACAATTTTGACAAAGAAAAGCAAAGTTGGAGAACTAACTGTGTACTTTCAAGGCTTATTATAAGACTAATCAATACAGTCTGATATTAGAATCAAGATAAACAAATATATCAATGGAACAAAATAGAGTCCATAAATAGACCAACACATATTTCAGCAACTGATGTTTGGCAAAAGTACAAAGGCAATTTGGTGAAGAAAGGAGAGACTCAACAAATGGCGTTGGAACAATTGAATACATGTATGCAAAAAAAAATAATTTTGTTTCAACCACACACAAGGATTAGCTTTAAACTGATCACAGACTTCAATACAAAACCTAACACTAAACCCAATAGAAAATCTTTGTGATCATAGGTTATGCAAATATTTGGTAAACATAACACCCAAGCACAATCCATGAAAGGAAAAAAGGTAAAGATTGAGCCTCACCAAAATAAAAAATTTCTATTCTTCAGAAGGCACTGTTAAAAGAATAAAAAGTCAAGCTACAGATTGGAAGAAAACATTTGTAAATCATATCTTTAATGAAAGCTTTGTATCCAAAATACATAAAGAAAACTGAAATCTCAATAAAAAGAAAAAAAAAAACAATTTTTTAGACGACCAAAATATCTGAACAGATACTTTTCCATAAAGATATACAGATGACAAACAAAAACATAAGAAGATAGTCAATATAAATAGTCACCAAGGAAATGTAAAATAAGACTGCAATAAGATACCACAACATAGCTGTCAGAATGGCTGATAGAGTTGACTGCCAAGATAAGGATGTGGAGAAACTGGAATTCTCATATACTGTAAAACACTTTGGAAAACAGTTTGACAGTTTCTTAAAAATTTAAACATATGCCTATCATATAATCCAGCCATTCCACTTCTAAGTATTTATCCCAAAGAAATGAAATCCCAGCCCATACCAAGACTTGTACATGAAGGATCACAGCAGTTCTATTTGTAATAGCCAAAAACTGGAAAAAGCAAAACAAAAACTAGATTTCCATCAACAAGTAAATTTGTTAATTGTGGTTTATCCACAGAATGAATGTATTGTTACACAGTATAGTGTGAATAATCTCAAAATAATTATGCTGAATGAAAGAAGTCAGATGTAAGAGTACATACTATATGATTTCATTGATATAAAATTCTAGGAAATGCAAGCCAATTTATTGTCACATAAGCAGAACGGTGGTTGCCTGAGATTGGGGGAGTGGGAAGAGGTAGGAAGAAGAGATTATCAAGGTGCATGAAGAAACTTTAGAGCATGATGGTTGGTGGTTATGTTCATCATCTTGATTACTGTGATAGTTTCAGGGGTGTGTACCTAAGTCCAAAATGTATCAAACTGTTCACTTTAAATATGTGCAGTTTATTGTATGTCAATTACACCTCAGTAAAATTGGTAAAAACTAAATAAAAGTAGTGCTTGCATATGAATTTTTAAAAACCCTTAAAATAGGACAAAATAGAAATTTCTCTGAAGATTGCTTCCATAACGCTGAATATGGTTATGCCTCTCTTTACTAATTTGTCAAGTTTAAACATTCGTTGATCTCTCATTTTAAAAAAATTGAAAAAATAAATTTTCTCAAGCTACTACCTCCCTTTTCTGATCTCTGCCCATTAAATTTTTATTTTTTAACTTTTTCAATGTTTTGTGTTGTATTTTCGTTTAACTTTGTACCTGACAAAGAATTGTATATATTTATCATGTCAATATGTTGTTTTAAAATATGTATATATTGTGAAATAGCTAAATTGAGCGAATTAACATATGCATTAGCTCACATACTTAACATTTTTATGGTGACAACACTTAAAACCTATTCTCTTAGAGCAACTTTCAAGAATATAAAACATTGTTATTAACTATAGCCACAATATTGTACAATAGATCTCCTGAATATATTCCTCCTGTCTAACTGAAACCTTGTATCCTTTGACCAACATCTTCCTAATCCCCCTCCCCGCATTTTCTTTACCCATTCATCCACTGATGGACACTTACATTGATTTCATTTCTTGGATACTGTAAATAATGCTGCAGTGAACATGAAAGTGCAGATGTCTCTTTGGCATACTTATCTCATCTTCTTTGCATATATACCCAGAAATCCCATTTCTGGGTAATATGTAGATTTATTTTTAATTTTCTGAGGAACCTCCAGACTGTTTTCCATAATCAATGTACTAATTTACTTTCCCACCAGCAGGGTACAAGGGTTCCCTTTTCTCCAGATGTTTAGTTGTTTTCCATCATCATCATCATCATCGTTATCATCGGTAACATATGATGATATAGAATAATTTTTTATGTGCCAAAGACTGTTCTAAGCACTTTATATATATCAACAGTTTTTATTTTCAAATAACTTCGTGAAATATTAACTATTTATTTTCAATTTTTGCTGAGAAAACCAAGGCACAGACAAGCAATTTGCCCAAATTGAAGTGTGTGGCAAAAATTCAAACGCAGGTGTTCTGGCTCCAGGATCCATGCTCTTAACGACTATGTTATACTGCCTCAGTGTGATATCACTAGAATTAACAAATTTATATAAGATACTTGAAACCCTATTTTGACTTCTCAAATGTAGACACAATATCTCTTAATTCTTTTTATTTCTGATGAAAAGAATCCAACATCATTACATCTTGTTCCTTTGCTCCTTCCCTCTCTCCTAACCTCCATTCCAGTGTACTATTGTTTTCACACTTGTCCTATAACTACAATTAATCTTTGATGCATTGTCTATAAATTGATTTTTTAAACTGAAAACTGAAAAGTAGCATTCATAATATTCATAGGGAGATCATTGTTCACTGCAGAACCAAGCACAGCTGTGCCCTTGAGCCTGTAGAGGAGACGTAACTCTTGTCAATAAACCTTTGCTATTGGAAGAAGAAAATTACTTCACAGTTTGGAGAGTGTTTGGATGATACCTTATCACAATGACCTACCATGCCTTTGCCTTGTCACAAGACCACTCAGCTTCCCAGTCATTCAATTTATAGAAGAAATCCATGTCCTCCTGAAAGAGATTCTTCACAGAGCATCTGACTTCTGGTTCTAATTCAGACTGATGGCTTTCTAGGCCTGCCTCAAGGTTGTCATCCTGGAATTATATTCCATTACAATCTTGGGTAAGATCCACTGTTCCTTAGAGGCCATGGCTTCCTCCTACTTGGATTCTTTTTTGTTTTGCTTCAGTAATTCTTTCAGAAATAGTCTGTGGGTGGTAAATGGTCTGAGTTCTTGCATGCTTGAAAATGCCTCACTCTTGATCGATTGATAGTTTGGCTAAGTAGAGAATTTTAGGTTCAAAAAACTTTATTTTACACATTTTGAAGGCATGCTTCTTGTTTTGTTTTTCTTAGCATTTACAGTTGCTGATGATCTATCTAATACCAATTGGATTCTCACTGAGTAATCTATTCTTTTGGCTTTTAGACTCTTCCCTTTATTCTCAATATCTAAAATGTCACAAGAATGTGCCTTGGGCTAAGTTTGTTCATTCATCCTATTTTGCATTCTCTAGGGTTCTTACAATCTCAAGTCCTATTTCCTCACTTATGGAAAATTCTCTCTTATTCTTTGTTTTGTCTCTTTCTGAACATCCCTTTGGATGCTTCTCTAATCTCTTCACTTTTCTCCCACATTTTCCATCCTTTATCTTTTTGCACTACATTTAGAGCAGTTTCTTCAACTTTTTCTCCCAGGTCTTCCCTTGAATATCTAACTTTAACAATTACTTTTTCATTTTAATAACTATTTATTTTGTTTTAGTTGTTCTTTCTTAGCAATCTAATTTTGCACTAAAAATGCTTTCTCTTGACTTTGCTTCCATGAGGATACTACATAGAATAACTTTAAAGAATTTTCTATGTCCTGAATTATCTATTTCCTCCAGATTCAGTGTATTTTTTCTCTCAACCTGCTCTTTTGTCCTCATTTTTCTTCAGGTTTTCATAATCCTTGGCTATAGATTCATACCTACAACTGAGGTAGGTCACCTCATTCAATGCAGATAGCTCGGCCTTGTCCAGCTCTCTCTTGTCTACACAAGTGGCTGTCACTGGAAGCCTTTGCTTTAGACCTTGTAGTGAAAGAAGAGGAGGTTGGAGGTCCCCCTCCCTACTTCTCCCACTTCCCAGCAAAAATGGGAAGAAGTTTACTCAGATGAGGCATCACCCCAACTAGGGCTCCTTCTCACGAAGACTATTCAATTATTTTAAATATTAGTCCTCTGGTTTTAGCCTGAGCATGTGATGCAGGGAAGGAGAACATGGACTATGACTCACGCAGTTATTCCACAGTTGATTTCTTTCCAACTCTCCTTTCATACTCCAAGTGTTGAGCTTCTCTCTGGGTCTGTTGCCAGGAAAAATAGCTCTAGCCTCTACTGCAGCCTTCTCCTGTGAATGTGATTTAAGCTGTTAATACAATTCCAAGTATTCCCACTTTCAAGAAACTTGTCTATATCCCTAGTTCCTGATGCCCTTTCTTCTGTACCGAGTAGTCTTTAATTTATTACCCTTAGTTCTTCTTTGCTGACATTTCTATGAGATTTAAAGTAGAAAGGAGATATGTGCTGTGTCTGCCATCTTGAATGAGAATTCTCTTTGCCTCTTTGGACATCTTTGTGCTTTTCTCATTTTGAGGCAAAAGACTCCATATAGCTTCTTCTCAAGGCCATAGGACAATACAAACAATTCCTTAATTTATCTTCTACTTGTCAGCTCTCCAAATATTTGAAACTAGTTTTATATTCTCCTATGGTGTCCAGGATAAATATTTCTAATTCCACTAACCATACCTCACTGAAATTTTGGTACTATCATTCCAATCATTTTCTTCTGAACTTTCCCCACCTTCTTAAATAATTCAATGCAATACCTAAGGTACTAATGCTCGAAACTACTTCAGAGTAACCTAGTCTTCCCTACTACATCACATACACACAATGGCCAGCTACTTCCTTCCCTTCCCTAGGCAAATAAAATTAATATTACATCTCTACCAGCTGCTGTGAAAACTCTATGCAATGGCGACATATTTAAAAGCCATGAAATTATGAGAAAATAGAATTTCTGTCCGAGAATTTCCAGGCCCCCTAGCATAACTTCTAACTTGTACATAATTACTTTATCACAGAAATAAACGTTATTCAAAAATTCTTAGTTTTAGTCACTTTGGAAAGAATAATACTATGTGATAAGAAAGAAATTTGGGATAACTGTTCCTAAGCTGATTAAAGTATGCAGTTGAAGCCACTATATACATATATACATATATTTTTTTCTTCAGTTATTTGAACTGGAACTCCAAAACTCCAACACATTTCCCATTTCTCATGAGCAAAAATGAACACTTTTCTAAGAGCCTCACATTATTGTAAAATTGCCACTAATTAAAATGTGTGTAATATTTAAAAATCAATAAAAAGAGGGTAAAGGTAAGTATTATATCCACCTAAAACAGTATCACTATAGTGACATCCCTTTCTAACAACGTTTAAGAAAATTAAATAAAATATTGTCTTACAAAGTTACATGGTACAGTTCTCAACTAACACAAAGATTTTTCTAATACGTGTAGCTTCCTTGGAATGTTCTTTGCCCCAGTTCCTTGGAGAGCCTATTTGTAAACCCCAAAAGAAAAAGGTTTTTTAATATGTGTAGGGAAAGATTTATTTCAGATGTATTTTTAAAACGAGATATTTAATAGGAATTTAAAAGATGTTTTCAAAATCTACATATTTGTTTATCTGTTGAAAAGAATTAAGAAACTATTTCACGCTAAGCACTAGTGATTTATTAATATAATGAAAAAACTTTCAGTCTCTATTCTCATAGATCTTGCACAGGTGAAAGATATATTGATTCAAATTTGTTAAAGCACTTTTTTTTCTACACTTTGTTTAAGGGAGATTTAAATGCGCACCAAATATATGCCGGCCTGGAGAAGGCAAAAAGCCTAGCAGCGGCCGGGCGTGGGGGCTCACACCTGTAATCCCAGCACTTTGGGAGGCCGAGGCGGGCGGATCACAAGGTCGGGAGATCGAGACCATCCTGGCTAACACGGTGAAACCCCGTCTCTACTAAAAAAATACAAAAAATTAGCCGGGTGTGGTGGCGGCCTGTTGTCCCAGCTACTCAGAAGGCTGAGGCAGGAGAATGGCGTGAACCCGGGAGGAGGAGCTTGCAGTGAGCCGAGATCGCGCCACTGCAGTCCAGCCTGGGCGACAGAGTGAGACTCCGTCTCAAAAAAAAAAAAAAAAAAGCCTAGCATCTTTTCCATTCTCTGGGTCCAATGCACTGTGTCAATAACACTTGTGCAGTGTTGGCTATGAAGATTCAGCAGTGAAAATTTAGTTGGAAGTTAAGAATACACCTCAGGAAAAGATTATTTCATTACCCCATTCTTATTTTCTCTGATCAATGAGAATTTGGAGACCAGACATCCCCGTTTCTACAGTTGCATGGCGACACCTGCATGCCCAGTATTGGTGGTCCTGTTGAATCTCCTACTTGTAATACTGGGTCTCCTGCAAGCCTCGTAAAATGCATGCTCTTTGCCCTGGACAGCCATCTTTAGTTCACAGGGCACACCTGCTCATTCACACTTCCTTTCCTTTGCCTGAAATGCACTTGCTATTCTCATTTACCTGGAGTCTTCTTACTTCTGTTTCAAGGCTCAGCTCAAACACTGCTTCCTCGGGGAAGCCTTCACTGACTCCCGGGGGGTGGTGAGTCAGCTCAGTGGCCTTGTAGCAACAACTGTGAGAAAAGACAGAGCAGGAAATGGATCTCGGCTCTAGTTCTTACCAGATTTGTAGTTATGTAAACTTTCTGAATCTTAGTTTTTCCCATCTATAAAATACAGATACTTACCTTGCAGGGCTGTTTTGAGGATGAAATGCAATGGTGAAGATAAAGTCCCTACACAGAGAGCTTGGCATGACAGCACACAGTGTTTTCTATCCTGCTTGTTTTTAGCCACACCTTTGAAAGGCAGGAACTTAAAATCTCATGCTTAGATCCACCATGGTCTCTATTATGGAAATCATTTGGAAAACAATAATATGAAGTTAAAATTAAAGCCAGCATTATTAATCAAAGCTTGTTAAAGATTTTCCAATTATTTACAAAGCTCTTTCATGTAAAGTATGACTATGAAATAATTAGAATGATCTTTTACTTGAAATGTATACAAGCAATACTTTCAAAGATGCTGATCAAAAGCCTCAGCACTCTGTGTGAGAACCTATAAATTTTACATAGAGGTCAATGCTATATTCTTAGCAATCACATCTGCTCTTTTACCTACTTTACAAACTCAGAGGTAGGCAGGAAGTACACAGTACACTGATAGCAAAGATTCCCAGGGACAATAACAATATAAAAACAATAACTTTTTTTTTTTTTTGAGATGGAGTCTCGCTCTGTCCCCCAGGCTGGAGTGCAGTGGTGCAATCTCAGTTCACTGCAACCTCCACCTCCCAGGTTCAAGTGATTCTCCTGCCTCAGCCTCCTGAGTAGCTGGGATTACAAGCACGTGCCACCATGTTTGGCTAATTTTTGTATTTTTAGTAGAGACAAGGTTTCACTATGTTGGCCAGGCTGGTCTCAAACTCCTGACCTCGTGATCCGCCCGCCTCAGCCTCCCAAAGTGCTGGGATTACAGGTGTGAGCCACCACGCCCGGCCAGCAATAACTTTTGTATTTTATAAGAATTTGCATTACTTCAAAGTCTTTCACTCATGTCTTAAACATTCCACAAACTTTCATTACCCCTCACAACATCCCTGAGGCAGGTCAGTAGTGCTCAGTTGTCCCAGTTTCCAGAAGCGTATGCAAAAGTCCTTCAACTTCAGTATAACAGAGTAACAGAGTGATGCTGGGTGTGGTTTTTTTGTTTGTTTGTTTAAATAGGAGGTCAGGAAGATGGAATACTCCTCAACAGGTGAGAAGCTGTTATGCCTTTCCAAGTAGTATTTGTTTCCCATGGGCTATATGTTTTTCGTCAACATTTTTACTCTGTTTCAAGAAATTTGGGAAACATAAGTGCCTTACTCACTCACTCACTCATTCTGGTTAAAAACAGACTTTCAAGTGTGAATCCTTGGTTCAATTCCAACTCTACCACCTTTTAGCTATGAGGCCTTGGATGAGTTACTTCCTCTGTGTTATGGACTGAATGTATGTATCCCTCCAAAATTCATATGTTAAAGCCCTGTCCCCACTGTGATGGTATTAGGAAGTGGGACTTTTGGGAGGTAATTCTGTTTAGATGAGGTCATGAGGGTGGGAACCCAATGATGGGATTAATGTCCTTATAAGACGAGCAAGAGACCACACTCCCTCTATCTCCATCATGTGAAAACACAGCAAGAAGGCAGCTGTCTGAAAGCCAGGAGGAGGGCGCTCGCCAGAACCGAATTTGCCAGCACCTTGATCTTGGAGTTCCCTGCTTTCAGACCTGTGAGAAATAAATGTTTGTTGTTTAAGCCACCCAGTGTATGATATTTTGTTATAGCAGTCCTAGCTAAGACACTCTGTCTATGGTTTAGCTTCCTCATTTGTAAAATGGGGATAACAATAGTACCTGCATCAGAGGGCTATAGGGAGCAGTGCCTGGCACATAATTAGTGATCCTAATTATTAGGAACTATTCTTGTTAGCTCTTCTTCCTATTCTAGGCACTGAGATGCAATGATGAACAATGGTACTCAAAAGATATTTAGCAGATGAATAATGCAAAACCATAATACAGTGAAACCATAAATATAGGTTTTGGATACCCAGGTGGTTTTGATGAATGACTGATATCAGAGGAGAAAAAATTTAAACATTCATATGAGTAAGCCTCAACAACAGGCTCATTTGCCCAACAGCAGAAATTTTAAAAAATGAAATTATTTGCCTAATATCACAAAAGACAACCCAATGAAAGTAAGCCAAGTAGCTTTGTGCCCAAGTGTTACTTTTTCAACTTTGCTGTAGTATGCATCCCTTCTTGTAAGCTTATAAACTTTATTTAGTTGTCAGCCAAATACACTGACTCTCCAATGAGGTCATATTTGGAAATATATGTATCCACATTTAAACAACTCAAAACCATAAGAAAATCTTAAATACTTCAGCCAAATTCTGTCTCAGAATTGAAATGTGTGATGTAAAAATTAGGGGAAGGCATATTATGAATTGGATCATTGTGTTATGCTACCTTTTATATATAATGAGTACAGAGTACAGGCATTCAGGATACCATCACTAAAACCGTTTGCAGCACAAACCAGTTCTAACCACTGCTGAAAGTTCTAACACTACTAAAAAATACTCAAGAGAGTATAACTACAATATTTACATCTGCCTACAAGAACATGATCATCTTAAGTCTCAATTTTAAATACTGGTATTTTCTTTTAAAGTTCTTCAAAGTGTGTGTACTGTGAAAAGGGGAATTTAAAAAGAATTACTATCGAAAGCTGCAGGGGAGTTGGAGCAAATTACGGAAGGTGTTTAAAGAGTAAATGTAAGTAATTGATACAAAGTGAAAATAGCACAGAGGGCTAAGGAACAGAGAGAGGCTGGAGGGAGAAAATTACTTCCAATTGAGAAAAGGAGAATGTGTGCATTTGACTATGTGCTCTCTTCCTTTTTATTTTTCCAGAGATGATAAAATATTAGGAACTGTGAGTATTTCAAAAGTTAATTGGTATTAAGAAAGGCCTTTTCAGAGATCAGCACAGGTAATACTGTATTTACTGTGAAGGAAATTAAGGGTTGGTTTATTTAATAACTAATAAAAATGGATTATTGACAAGAGAGAATAGAAAATCCAGAGAGAACAGTGAAGTCTTTTTACAAAATACAGTAATGGAAAGCTGCCTTCAATGGCTGTGAGTCCTGAAACCACAAATGGTTTCTCAAAATCTCTGAACAAGCCACACACACAATATAGTACAATACAATACACCACACACACACACACACACACACACATAGTACAATACAATACACCACACACACACACACACACACACACACACAAAACCTCTTTCTCTTTCTCTCTCAAAAGTAATGATTATAAAGGTGAGAATTAGCTATTACTCAAAAGTTCCTTTGCAGGCAGGTATTACGTTACCCTCAATTTTGCTTTATTTAAATAGCGAATTAAATTTAAATACAGAGTTCTTTAATATTTTTGCTTCTGGTGGGTTTTGGTTTTGGCAAAGAAAGAAAAATAAACTGAAAGGGCAAATTTGTGCTCTTTTTTATTCCATTTACTCAGTGTTCTCATAGTGGCAACTTATAGGGGCTACAGATAGAATAAAATTTGTCATTTTATTGTTCCCTATATCAATGTTTCTTTCTGGAGGAAATGAATCCCAAGTATGCGTGTATATCCAAAATATTCATTAAAGTGTTATTAAACAGATAATATGCCCTAACATGTTTATACTGATTTTCTCTTGATATTGTAATAAATTACCAAAAATGTAGTTGTTTAAAATAATGTGAATTGATTATCTTACAGTGTTTTAGGTTAAAGATTCAATACAGTTCTCACTAGGTTACAACCAAGGTGTCAATAGGACTTCATTACCTTTGCCTTCTTCCACTTTTAAGGATTACATTGGACCCGCCTAGATAATCCAAGCTCCTCTCCACATCTCAATGTCAGCTGATTAGCAACCTTAATTTCCATCTGCAACTTTAATTCCTCTCTGTTATGTGTACTCAGTGCTCTGGCTACCATAACAAAATACTGCAGGCTGGTGGCTTAAGCAACGGACACTGATTTTCTCACAATTCCGGAGGCTGGAAGTCCAAGATCAAAGTGCCAGCAGGATCTGTTTCTGATGAGGCCTCTCCTTGGTTTGTAGATATCTGCATTCTTGCTGTGTCCTCACATGGTGTTTACTCTGTCCATACGTAGAGAGAACGTGAGCTCTGATGCCTCTTCCTCCTCTTATAAGGACACCAGTCCTATTAGATTAGGACACTGATATGGTTTGGCTGTGTCCACACCCAAATCTCATTTTTCATTCCCACCTGTTGTGGGAGGGACCTGGTAGGAGGTAACTGAATTATGTGGGCAAGTCTTTCTTGTGCTATTCTTGTGATAGTGAATAAGTCTAATGAGATCTGACACGCTCTCTTTGCCTGCCGCCATCCATGTAAGATGTGACTTGCTCCTCCTTGCCTTCCTCCATGATTGTGAGGCCTCCCCAGCCATGTGGAACTGCAAATCCATTAAACCTCTTTTCTTCCTAGTCTCAGGTATGTCTTTATCAGCAGTGTGAAAATGGACTAATACAGTACATTGGTATTGGTAGAGTGGGGCGCTGCTGAAAAGGTGCCCGAAAATGTGGAAGCGACTTCAGAACTGAGTAATAGGCAGAGGCTGGAACAGTCTGGAGGGCTCAGAAGAAGACAGGAAAATGTGGGAAAGTTTTGAACTTCCTAGAGACTTGTTGGATGGCATTATGCTGATAGCAAAATGGACAATAAAGTCCAGGCTGAGGTGGTCTCAGATGGATATGAAGAACTTGTTGGGAACTGGAGCAAAGGTAATGCTTGTTATGTTTTAGCAAAGAGACTGGTGGCATTTTGCCCCTGCCCTAGAGATTTATGGAACTTTGAACTTGAGAGAGATGATTTAGGGTATCTGGTGGAAGAAATTTCTAAGCAGCAAAGCATTCAAGAGGTGACCTGGGTGCTATTAAAGGCATTCAGTTTTACAAGGGAGGCAGAGCATAAAAGTTTGGAAAATTTGCAGTCTGACAATGCAATAGAAAAGAAAATCCCATTTACAGAGGAGAAATTCAAGCTGGCTGCAGACATTTGCATAAGCAACGAGGAGGCATATGTTAATCATCAAGACAATGGGGAAAATATCTCCAGGGCATGTCAGAGGTCTTCACAGCAGCCCCTCCCATCACAGGCCTGGAGGCCTAGGAGGAAAAAGTGGTTTCGTGGGCTGGTCCCAGGGTCCCCATGCTGTGTGCAGCCTAGGGATTTGGTGCCCTGTGTCCCAGCCATGGCTGAAAGGGGCCAATGTAGAGCTCAGGCTATGGCTTCAGAGGGTGCAAGCCTCAAGCCTTTGTGGCTTCCACGTGGTGTTCAGCCTGCGAGTGCACAAAAGTCAAGAATTGAGGTTTGGGAACCTGTGTCTAGATTTCAGGAGATGTATGGAAATACCTGGAGATGTCCAGGCAGAAGTTTGCTGCAGGGGCAGGGCCCTCATGGAGAACCTCTGCTAGGGCATGTGGAAGGGAGATGTAGGGTGGGAGCCCCCACGCAGAGTACCTACTGTGGCACCGCCTAGTGGAGCTGTGAGAAGAGGGTCACTGTCCTCCAGACCCCAGAATGGTAGATCCACTGACAGCTTGCACTGTGTACCTGAAAAAAGCCACAGACACTCAATGCCAGCCAGTGAAGGCAGCCAGGAGGGAGGCTGTACCCTGCAAAGCCACAGAGGCAGAGCTGCCCAAGACCATGGAACCCACCTATTGCATCAGCATGACCTGGATGTGAGACATGGAGTCAAAGGAGATCATTTTGGAGCTTTAAGATTTGACTGCCCTGCTGGATTTCAAACTTGCATGGGGCCTGTAGGCCCTTTGTTTTCGCCAATTTCTCCCATTTGGAATGGCTATATTTACCCAATGCCTGTACTCCCATTGTATCTAGGAAGTAACTAACTTGCTTTTGATTTTACAGGCTCATAAGCAGAAGGGACTTGACTTGTCTCAGATGAGACTTTGGACTGTTGACTTTTGAGTTAATGCTGAAATGAGTTAAGGCTTTGGGGGACTGTTGGGAAGGCATGATTGTTTTGAAGTGTGAGGACATGAAATTTGGGAGGGGTCAGGAGTGGGATGATATGGTTTGGCTGTGTCTCCACCTAAATCTCATCTTGAATTCCCATGAGTTGTGGGAGGGATGTGGTGGGAGGTAGTTGAATCATGGGGGCAAGTCTTTCTCATGCTGTTCTTGTGACAGTGAATAAGCCTCATGAGATCTGATGGTTTTAAAAAGAGGAGTTCCCTGCACAAGCTCCCTCTGTCTGCCTGCTGCCATCCACATAAGATGTGACTTGCTACTCCTTGCCTTCCTCCATGATTGCGAGGCCTCCCCAGCCATGTGCATCTATAAGTCCATTAAACTTCTTTTCTTCCCAGTCTTGGGTATGTCTTTATCAGCAGTGTGAAAATGGACTAATACAAACAGCATCCTTACAACCTCATTTAACCTTAATTACTTCCCTAAAGGCCCTATCTCCAAATACAGACACATTGGGGGTTAGGCTTCAACATATGAATTCTGGGAAAACACAATGCAGTCAAAACATCATGCAACCTAACCTGTTCACATGTTCTGAGGATAAGGACATGGACATCTTTGGCCAAGCCATTGTTCTGTCTGCTGTGATGCTGTACTTTGAATTGCAAACCCCTGATGGTGATATGCTCGAGGTCAAATGAGGGAATCATGGTAAGTCTGAGCTCAGACTGGGTGAGCAGGAGGAGGAGAAAGACACTGTGTAGGACAGCTGCTCTTTTGCCTTTTTTCCCAAAGTGGTTATAATAGAAGCTTGGGCCACTTCCAAACAGAGAACCAACCTTCCTCTCTGGCACTAGTTCACAGAATAGCAACATGAGCGCTTACTCAGAGTAAAAGGTGGAAGTGGCCATGGTGTCAGGGCCTCTAAACCATGGGATTATCAAAATAGCAGCACTGTGATGGCTCACAGGTGCCCAGAAGTTAATCTGAACACTATTAAATAGTGTGTGCTAAGCAGATCCTGGTCAGGGGCCTGGGGGTCAAGTACTCCATCCTTGGTTTTAAAATTCTCATTTCAAAATATCAGGATGCATGGATCAGACAAGAAATAAGCACAATGTACTATTTATTGTAAGGGAGCATGTCTTGAAAAAAGTCCAGAGAGAAGCTGATTCCCAGAGTGGGAAAAACCTCTCATCTTTATGTTCCCTTTTTATCATTCATGAAGGTCACTGGGCTAATCAGCCCATTACTCATCATTTGTGCGTCAGGACACACAAGAATGTAGCTATCTTGATAAAAGTCCTCACTGCTCTCAAAAGGAAATAATTAGCCTAGAGGGTAAGAGACTTGCAGATTCCAAACCTAAAAGGAGATAGGGAGTATCTGAAACAGGAAAACAACTCAACTGCAGCTCCCTTCTACCTTGTCATCCCAGGGAGGCCACCTCATACTGCTGGCCAGAGGCTTGTTAATGATGTTTACCCAGAAGTAGCTACCATTCTGATATCACCCAAAAGATCAAGCACTGAAAGTGTAAAAGAAAGGAGACTAAGATGATTAAGAAATACTTTCTGTCCTTTTCCCATACCACTGAAAGCATACACACATATGGACAAATATCACATTAAAGAACAAATTAGTAAATTATACTATGGCCGAGTGTGATAGCTCATGCCTATAATCCCAGTACTTTGGGAGGCCGAGGCAGGTGGATCACTTGAGGTCAAGAGTTTGAGACCAGCCTTGCCAACATGGTGAAACTCCGTCTCTACTAAAAATACAAAAATCAGCCGGACGTGTTGCCACATGCTTATAGTCCAAGCTACTTGGGAGGCTGAGCCAGGAGAATCGCTTAAACTCGGGAGGTGGAGGTTGCAGTGAGCCGAGGTCTTGCCACTGCACTCCAGAATGGGTGACAGAGCGAGACTCCATCTCAATAATAATAATAATAATAATCATCATCATCATCATCATAAGATACAAAAGCATCTGTGCTCTTCATATTATACAGGTTTGTAAAGGAAAAACCCAACCACCTATACATTAACTGAGATCTAGTCTCAGCCATATCCTGAACACAATGTCCATGTGTCAAGACAAGAATTGAAGCAATGCACACTGAAATAGAAGTCTATTATTCAACCACTAAACTGCCCCTTCCTATGCCTATGGAATTTGCTAATTAGCAATAAGACATTGTTAATCAATTATAGCATTGTTTTCTGCTGAACCCTGAGGAAACTGCATAATCCTAAGGCAGGGTTCTAGGCAGCCACTACCAAGCATTCAAGGTTGGCACTAGAAATGATACCTATTTGCCTTCCTGGCATATAACATTTCTAATTTCTCCCTCTCCATTGGCTTCTTCTTTACTTCCTCCAACACACATAAGCCTTTATATTCAATAACAAACAGTTGTGGAATGCCTACTGCATGCCAGTGCTGTTTAAGGCAATAGGAAATACAGAGGTAACAAGAACTAGCATAATGTAACTTACACTTATTGAGGGAGACAGACAATAAACAATCATTAAACAGATAAATAAGTTTTTTCCAGACACTGATCAGTGTCTTTTTTAAGACACTTAAAAAAAAAATAAACAGGGTAACATGACAGACAAGGACTAGGGGTGGGGGAAATGGGCACTGGTAGAGTGGCCAAGGAAGTACTATCTAAGCAGATAGTGTCAGATCTAAGTGATAAACAGTAAGACACCAACCACACAAGGAGAGAGCGCAGAGGGGTTCCAGCAGAGGGAGCAGGAAGTACTAATGTCCTGAGGCAGGAATGAGACAGACATTCAGGAAACACACAGAAAACAGATGTGGCTGGAATGCACTGAGCCAGGGAAGAATGGAACCAAATGACGTTGGAAAGAAGCAGGAGCCCAATCGCAAAGGGCTTTGAAGGACATGTCAAGGAAATTACCCGTGTTATCCTTAGTGTGATGAGAGGTCAGTGGAGAGTTTAAGTAGAAGAAAGTACTAGACTGATTACTTTTGCCTACCTGGAAAAAATACTCATTTGCTCCACCTTTGCTCATCATCTTTCTCTCCATCTCCCCACATTCACGGCCGACGTTCATGAGCGGGCCTGTACCCACCACACCATTTCCTCACCACCAGCCTCCAGGCACTGGGTAATACATTCCATTTCCTGCACTCTCTCCAAAACTCCTTCTCAAAGCCATCTCAAAGATGCCTTCCTTTGTGCACATCTCTCTTGAACCACCCTCCCCAAGCAATTTACTCACTCACAAACTTTTACTGAGGCCCTGTTTTGTCCCAAACTTTATGTCAGTCCCTGGGGATCGTCCATTTATGTCAGCAAGAAAGACAGTCCCTGGCCCTCAAGGAACCCAAAGTGTGATAATTAAACCAGCCTGACCACTCAATTCTAAGGTCTATGAAAGTAGTCACTGAGATGAACATGGGAGATGGCAGGATCCTCTCAGTTCATCTGATGAAGGCTGAGTGAGGGGGACAGGCAGGGCAGAGGGAGGAAGCACAGCTACTTGAGACATGGGGACAGCAGGAGGGAGCCAGGCCAAGGAGAGGGCCATATTCCAGTTGGTGGAAACCAGAAGTGAGAAAGTACCTGGCAAATGTAGGAACTGGTTCACATGGTTCAATAGGCCAGGAAGCAAATTTCCTCCCTATTATTAAAGTGCTCTGTTTACTTGGTCCATAGCAGTTTTCTGTTGGTTTTATTCATTCCTTACAAATGTTTTTCTTTATAATAATGTATTGAGTTTTTAAATATATTTTTAAAATATGGTCATTGTGAAAACTGATGAAAAATATATAAGAAAATTAAAATTAGTATCAGCTACCTGTTAATACATTGCTGTATTTCTTTCTAATTCTTTTCCCAATGCCATCTCTGCCTCTGCCTTTGCCTGCTTTGGTAGGGAGGACATTCACTTGTGTGCCCCCCCTTTTTTTCTTTAATATTACACTGTAAACATGTTGTTCATAATTGATATAATTTATTAAGCAATCCTCTGTTAATAGATACAAGGTTTTTTTCTAAGTTTGTGCTAGTAGATATGATTATTCTTGTACATAACTCTTTGTTTACATCATGGATTCTGATACCAATTTCTGGAAGTAGAATCAACAGGTAAAAATGAATGAGCATTTCTAAAGCTCTTGGTACAGATCACCAAATGCCCTCCAGAAAGGCTCTGCTAATTATGCCCCAGCAGCATCAAACGAGTGCTTTATATCACTCCACACCCTTGCTAGCAATAAACATGGTTGTTTAATTAGTTGTTGATATTTTGTGGGTTAAAAATAAACTCATCGCTTTAATTTTTATTACTTTGATTTATAATTTATAATTTTTTTGGTCCATTTATGTTGCTCATGTAAATTTTTTGAAGGTATTATTGTCTCTTTTTTCCACTGGAATATTAGCATTTTTCTTACTGATTTTAAATGTCCTTTATAGATTAATTACATTGCATCTGTAATTTTTATATAGTCACACTGTAAAAACACTTTTTTTCAGCCTACATTATTTCAATTACAAAAATAGCAACACAAATGGTATCCTCAGAATCCTGCGTAGCCTTATCCCCACCTCACTTCACTTCTTAAACAGAACTTCCGGTGGAGGACCATTCTTCCATCAAATGATCTCTCTCAACTCCTCCCAGATGGTTAGAAGTCCTCTGTCTCATAGAGTGGCACCATCTCCATATGGCTCCCCTCCAGTTTTTCTCCATAGGAAACCAGAATGATTGATTTTTTTTGTTTGTTTTTTAATTTATTGTACATGCATCAATGGCTTCCTGGTGTAATCAGAATAAATTCCCAGCTCCTCCAAATGGTCTGTGTGGCCTTCTCCAAGGTCCGGCATTGCATTTCTGTCCCTCCTTATCCTGCACGAGCTTTCCCCTGGCTCACCAAACTCCAGACTTGCAAGCCTCCACCCCATGCTCTGGCCTGCTCTTCAGCTCCTTCCTCCTTCAGAACACCACATCCACGCCACTATGCCAGAGCGGCCTTTGCTGACCTCCCAGTCTGTTATTCTTTCTCACGAATCTAGCTGCTTCTTCTCATGCTGGGCACTGCTTACAAACTATAAACATTTTATGATTGTCTGGTTAACAAGTACCTCCCTTACTAACATGGTATCTTCAGACATCACTTGCTTTTTGCTTTTTGTTTTTCCCTTTTTTTTTTTTTTTTTTTTTGCCAGTGTGTGCCCAATGGGAAGGATGGAGGGAAACAGGGGAGAGGATTCCGCTGCCTTCTCAACTCAGTTCTACTCACCTTGCAGTTAGCAGAGAGATTGCCAGTGTTAGCTTTTTGTAAGGGTGATCTTGCTCAACGTCAGCTTAAAGAGGACTTTGTAGGGGCAGTGACATCTGGTCTGGGTTGAGTCTCACAGGATGAGGCAGAGATTGGCAAATGCACTCTAGACAGAGACAGCACATGTGTTGTGGCTACAACAACATGGCACATTTGAGAAAAACCACAGGACAAGGCCTACCTTCCGAAGAAATTATTCTCCCTTCTTCACCCTGCCACAAACCCAGTCTCTTTGCCCATCCTTTGCATTAGGCCAAAAATTATACACATAGGTGCTCAGTAAATACTGGATGACATACGAATGAATGATTCATGACATCCCTCAGTTAAAGCAATTTGCTTCTCCTAGAATATCCTTTTTCTCTCTCTCAATCTGAATTCCATCAAGACCTGGCTGGAGACCCACCTTCTGAAAGCTATTATTATCCAAGAGCAACACAAATGACCTGCACTTATTCTGAATTTCATCTTTCAATGTTCTAAACTTAATATTTTCTGTCTAATCTTGTCTTCCTAATTAAACATAATGTCCTCAAAGGCAGAGATTGATCTCCTCCTTCTCCTCTTTCACTTTTTATAATTTTTTTTTTTGTTTTGGTAAACTCAAATATGCCAAATCCAAATATACCATCTTAGAGAGTAAAAGTTTAATTTCTATGAAAGGAAGGGAAGAAGAAAGGCAGGGAGGGGGAGAGGGAGTTTGCCTTGCTTGCTCTTGAGCTCCTTCCTCCTTCAGAACACCACATTCAGCCACTAGGCCACAGCGGCCTTTGCTGACCTCCTAGTCTGTTTTTCTTTCTCACGAATCTAGTTGCCTCCCTCTCCCCCTCCCTCCCTTCTTCCCTTCATTCATTTTAGTCTTAATATAAAAACTTAATATGTAAAATCCCCCCACCCCATTTTTATAATCTTTTTAAAATTTAAAATTTCCTGAAAAGAATTTGAATGAATTAATAAACAAGATTCTACTCAAAGGCTTCAAATCTTCAGCAAAAGATAGTATACCAGTGCTTCATACTTTGTAACCAAAGGCATTAATTTGCAACCCTTTCTTTTCTTAAACAAATAAGATACTGTGATTCCTTTTGATGCAATGTAGCAAACCAGACACAAATAGCAACAACAACTTTTCAGACACGAAGAGACAACACTGTTATTTCTACCTTAATGAAGATGGGCCTGGACTTATGAAAGGGCTACTTCCTGATAAACCCATCCGAAGTTGAAAATGTTGTAAACTGAAAGTGCATTCAATACCAGATAAACCCATCACAAACTCAAAACATTTTAAGTTGACCTATTGTAAATCAGAGAGCATCTGTTTTTCTGTATCCTTATGAGCCCTCAAATCCATTTTCTTTAAATGTCCATCCCCATCCTGTGGGCCAATCTGCCATATCTTGCAAACACTTCCAGCTGGGCTTCCTTCATCTACTCATCCTTCCCAGTACTTTCCTATAAAGACAGCCAGGAAGAGCCAATCTGCTCATGGCATTTCCTCCTCAAAAATCTCTTGGTGGCTTCCTTACTTATAGGGTAAGGACCAAAATCCTTAATAGCACCTACAGGGCTTGGCATGTTCTGGTTCCCAACCACCTCATCACCTTCGTTTCACACCAAATTCTCTCATTCTCTGGGCTCTGGCCACGTGGCCCTGCCTTCAGTTGTTCACCTTATTTCCTCTAGCTAGCTACAGGGTCTCTATTCATGCTCTTTGTTCCTCAGCTCAAAAGCTATTTGTTTCCTGGGGAAGCCATCTTTGATCCATACAACATAACATTGCACACACACTCAGCACAACATGCTTTTTCTTCACAGCACTTACTACTTTGTACCTATGCAAAGTATTTGTTGTATAAAATATGTATTTGTTCATATAATTACCCATATAATGTCTGCCTTCCCAACCAGTCTTAAAAACTCCCTAAAAAAGGCACTGTGTGTTTTGTTCAGCATTATATATCCCTAGTGCCTACAAGATTCTGGGCTGTAGGAGGCTTATTTAATAAATATTTGACAAATAAATGCCATCTGCATTTTTTTATATATATATTTAAAGCTACCCTAGCCAAAATTCTGATAAACTCAATTTTACAGACAAGGGAAATTAAGTAGGGTATTCCTCTTCAGATAAAAAGATGACAAATTCGCCCACATTTACTCATACATTTATTTGCTGCTGGTCCACATAAATTGCTTATAATTAGTTACATTTCTCCCAAAACAATTGAAAACAATTCAGTAAGCTTTACCTAAATGATTTGGGGCTTTTCATGGTCTTTTGCTTTGCAAATAGCATACTTCATTTTTACAAATGAAGAAATAGCCTTAATATATAAAACTCCTCAAACTTAGGAGGGGAGATAAATTGGGATAAAAAGCAAGGAAAGACACAATATTTTAGTTTGTAAAATTGGTTTATTTACAAATTGGTATTTTAAAATTGTATTTGAAATTTTTATTTTTATATATTTCCCTGGCAGGCATTCTATATTTTCTTAAATATGGAGGCAAAGGATAGGAAACCTGAGTAAATTTAAGAGATTTACCTGCTGCTACAGTCAGTAAAATTTAACTTTTAATCCCTGAGAATCAGTAAAGTGTCAAAAATAGTATTTTCATACTTTCAAATGTAAAAAAAAATTTAAGAACACAGAAAATAAAGAATGAAGCTACTATAATTAGCCTCTCCACAAATAACAATGAGAAGTCACTCTCTTACAAATTAACTGAGGGTGTGTGCACATGCATTAAGTTATTAGGTGCACTTAGACACTACGATGCTCTAGTCCTCAACTTTTTAGTTTGTCCCATTTGAAAAATATTCCTGGAAACTGATATGTACCTTAAATAATAGAAATGCCCATTGCTAGCTCAACTTCCTCCCCTTTCTAAACTTTTGTGTTTTATGTATTATGGATTTTCCCTTACTGTCCAAGACCAAAATTACCTGATTACAACCTAAGCCTCAAACTGCAATGTTTTTGTAGTCACTTTGGAGCAAGTCACTTCAGTTTCCTCAAGTATCAAATGAGGATAATTATAGCTCATAGCGATGTATAAGGATAAACTGATGTTCATCCAACACCATGAAATCTCTAAGGAGCTTTCTATGTAAGGGGTAATGCTCTTCTGGAACATGTGATACAATCATAATATATTCTTGCTGCTCCTTAACGACAGATGACTTAATACTCCTAAAATGTCAGCTTTCTTCAGAAGAGTTAATATTAACTCATTAGTTTCCTCATTAAACTTCCTTGAGACACATGGGAATGGCAATTATGCTCCCACCCCATATATATATATGAAATGTACCGCAGATATTAAGGATATGACCATAGCAAAATAGTAAGTCAAAGTCAAACCAAATAAGGAAACAAACCAAAGACTTCGCAGTAAGATGTAATTTTCTTATGTATGTGCAACACACTGGCAGTCATTTTTCATTTTGGACAGTGCTAAGTATTACTAATGACAAGCGTTTATCTGCCTAATAACCCAAAGGAAATGAAGTGTAATTCAAACTTAAGAAAAAAAGAAAGCCACATATACCTTCCTCAAATCCCTCTTAATGCTCTTTTCAAAACATGAAGCAGTCAAATCAATTTCCCCTTCTAACAGACCAACACTAATGTCAAATAGGGACATTTCCTAGAGCTTGTTTGAAGACAACTTCGAAGTTCCAAGAATATTTATTTGTGTAGCTGTTCATTCCAAAAGGGATAGGACTGTAGAGACTCAAACAGAATAGCACATTGATCAATTTTAAAAAGCGCTTTTGAAAGATCTGATAAAAGGAAAGAGAATGAGTAGGAACTATAATCTCCTGAGTCAGTCAGTCAGTCAGATCTGGACAAGAAATTTTAAATTGACATTGCCACTTTAGCACCAATTTTCAATTTTGTACATAATGCACATCTCTTAACACTTACATTTCTAAATATATTGGATTTTGGGGTTAGTTTGCTGGTTGGGTTTTTTGCACTGGGTGTGAACTTTAAGAAGCAAGATTAGCAGTAACAAAAATCTATGGCCCAGGCTATGACGAGGCAATTGGGAACTCTTATGGCATTCCCTTGTTTAAGCATATCCCAGTATTGATGCAGGGAGCCACACTAAGTAATTCCTTGGCTGTTGGTAACAGAAGGGAAATAAATAATAATGTGAGGTAGTTCTTTCCACAAGAGGGTAATATTTGACTACACAATATCCCTGCAATGTCTGACGAATTACTAGAGCATCTGCTTGCTGTCATCTGTAAGTAAACTCTTAGCTTGGTATTAACTGAACTTGACAAATCATGAGCTAATTGCAGTTCCTAGGCCTTATTTTCTGAGCCAACCGAGGCATGAGACACTACAACACAAAAAAAATGTGAACCATAGAGACCACCAAGTACAAAAACTGCAAACTCATAAGCATTAAAAAACACTGGGTGGAACTGGTTAGAGCACATTAGAATAATTTACCAGAACTTGTGCAGAGAAAAGAATGAAGACTGGTGGGGAATAATTGACAGGTTCTGCTCCCCCAGCTTAACTATCAACGTGAAGGTTAAAATAAAAGAAGATATGAAGCTCTAGCATAATAAAGAACACAGCAGAGGCTATATATAAAAAAGTTAACATAAAAATCTGACAGGTGAAGGAATAGAATATCCTGGGAAAAGCAAGAACTACTTACTAAAACCTTTGTTTTTCCACTTGGACTCTGCATACTTATATTGAACTAATAAAGTATTGCTATGAACAAACTAGTAGAATGAATTATTTTAACTTCTCAAGACCCTGATATAGAGCTATCCATTTTGCATTCTAAACCCTCTCCAGGCTAATTGACAAAGGATAATACCAGAAATAGATCAGGAGTTAAATTATAGTTAGAAAGGGGAGAGAAGTAAGGTAGGACATTAAAATTTTATTCTGAAATTATCTCTGGCCACAACAATAAAATTTAACAAATATTCACTAAACAGTCTTACTCCTGTCATCAGCTGTATAATACATACAGTATCATAGAACTGGCCACTAGGATTAAAATCCACTAGAACATATTTAATGTTAAGTGGCGACAGCAGCATCTCACAGAAATTTTTACATACATATATACACAGTCCACATTCAACCATTTTCACATATTTTCAGTACACACAGTTGCAGCATATTACAGTCACGTGTCTAAGTTGTTGCTCGATAAAAACCCAAGCCACTGCCTAGACATAACTGTAGCAGTTGAGCTGAGTATAATTACAATTAATTTTATGTATGTCCACAGCAGAGAGATGTACAAGCCCCTAAGAAACAAAGAGTTCACAAATACTTTTTTTAATGCTATTACAGCATTATGTTGGGCAATATTAAAACCTTTACCGAGACCAGATCAGTTTTTTTTAAAAAGTCTTCTGCTTACCAGAAATATTTTTGATGAAAAAAATTACAAAAATGAATGCTCTCCTTAAAATAATTCACACTTTAGGATTCCAATATGGCCCAATGCTACTGATGCCTAAAGTGTTTTCTAACATTCTGATGGAGTCATTTAACACGACCCCAAACCACCCATTAAGTTTAAAAGTGGCTTAAGTGCCTTGCACCCAAATTGTAAAAATCCCTGGCCATCCTTACTAGAGCCAGGCACATATAAAAGGAATGCACTTTGGTTCATACCAAATGCCCTGGGATTAATCACACTATAAAATTAAATGGTTTGAGGTAAATTTTTACAAATACAGTTGATTTTTGTCTAGTGTTAGCATAACAAAAAAAAAAATGTAAAAATCAGTCTGATGTTAAGATACAACAAAGACCATCTTTAACCCCTTAAACATAGGAAGTCCTTGTGTAACACTACCTGATGGTTATCTTTTTTCAGTGCCTGAAGATGAGTCATGCCTTATGGTTTCTATTAAGGCCTGTAACTAGATATTTAAGACAGATGTATCTTTGCAGAGATGGGTTCCATTCTTACTGACTAGAATTCGAAGAGTTAAAGAGGCCAAAAAATGCATGCCCTACAACATGGCATTCAGAACAAAAGGCACATTGTTAACACTAAGGGCACAATTTCTCCTCTACCGTTAATCTACAGTGTCTTGCACCACTGTTGTTCCACTGCTGTAGCAATATATTTAAGTGGTAATGAACACGCTGGTGGTGCAAGAAACAGAGCCAAATGAGACTGCCAAAGACAAGACAACACTGTGCTATTCCTAAATCTGAAAACAGCTCAGACATCCCCAGACAATGGTAACCTGTGAGACCAAAAACTGTTTCCAAGCCAACTCCTAATAGCCTATCAGAGCCTTCATTAATTTATGTTTTAAAATCACAAAGATGCAACATTTTTCTTTTTTTGACATGACAATCAAACTAGAATTTTATTAAAGCAGCTCTATCACTAAATGCTGAAATGTGGCAGCTCTTGTGAATAAAAAAATTTCACTGTATTTGGAGGGGAAAAAAAAAAGCCCTACAGTGCTGCACATTATTATAGCTTGGTATAAAAGTTTCCGGTTTCCATTTATAAATAAAGATAGTCTCAAATTCATTGCTGGCATCTTAAGAACCAGTTTTGTGCGGTGGGGGAAAGATAAGCAGTATTAGTCCATTTATAAATTTTCACATGTATCATCATTTTATAGGGAAATTAATAACGGCAGGCTCAGGTTTGTATATTTAAATGTAAATGTGAAGATAACTGGAAATGGAAGAGGAGCATTAGAAGAGGAAAACAGCATTATATGTTTTTATTGATTTAATGACCTAAAGAAGCTAACCATCATTAAGAGGCTGGTGGTCTTACAAAGCCACCAAACCAAGTCTTATACTTCTCATGCCTTTAAGCCAAAATCTAATATACAGATCTTTAAATTCTATAAGCCATTGATTGGGAGTATTGTCACATGAGCATTATTTAAAATGTAACTTACTAACATATTATTGCACTTCCACAGATTACACAGAAATGTGTATAATATGCTAAAAAATTTGACTAAGGGAAAAGAAGCTATAATTTCTAAACACAGACAGAAGTACAAATTAATTTATCAGTGACACCTTAAATAGTAAAGCAAACATCACTATTTTAATAAGCTAACCTTATTACTGGTTTTTTGGCAAATATCTGAAATATTTCCTGAGCATTTTTTTTCCACCATCAACCAACGAAGCCTAAATTAAAGTGTTTTTTTCAAACCTTTTTTTTTTCTTAAGATAAACTGTAGGATTATTATTAAAGAACTTAACCGGAAACTTTCTTGGCCTCACTGGGGACCATGCTTTTAAGTACTTGTAAATCAATTTACAGGTAATACAATAATCTCTGTGCATATATAAGCTTACTTATCCTAATCTGTACTACCCAAAACCTATTGTCCAAACAGGCAGAAATCTTTCTATATTAAATTGCACATACTAAAAAACTTTTTTCACGTGCCTTGAAATTGATATAGATCATTGCTCATACATTAGTGATAAAATACTGAAATTTTCACTGTGAAAATAATTATTATTCAGAGAAGAAAATATTCTTTTACCAAACTCTCAGTTACTTTGCCAGATAAAGTGTCATTCCCACAAAAACAATCAGTGCAATCCAAAAGAAAGTAAAATAAAATAGAGGAATGCTATCTCTGGGGTTCTTCTAATGATACGAAGAATAAGTCAAACCATTTAACTTGAGGTTGAACTTTTCCTCCTCTAAACGTGTTGTTAACATTGGCCTTACTGAACAGCCAAAGTGACTTCTGTTCGTCCAGAGGATTTTCAACCCTCTTTCTTTTTAAAGAAAGAGTTGATAGTTTCCCAGGCTGAGAGAACCTTACAGTGGCACCTGAAAAGTGTGAACTCACTCTAATCTGCTAAATCTTCTTTGGAACTATGGAAATCCCCACCTTAAGTAGCTAGGCTGCTGTTCTTTTTTTAATTGGAATATGAAACAATGGTCATAATCACAGCTGAAATGTCTCTTTTCTGTATTAACAGTCTGGGATACACAGTTGAAGGAAGAAGACAAACTAAATGCAAGCAACAGATGTGTGGTATTAAAAGAGGAACAGAGAGGAGAAAAGCAGAGAAAAGGGAGGAACAGTTCATGGAATACAATTCTAAATTTAGGTGCAAAAGCAACTCTGTAATATGAGGCTTCTTTACAAAACAGCTCACCGATCATGCTAGAAAATTTGGAGGAACACACACGTTTCCATTTCCATTTATCCACTAAAAGCTGCTTTGCCGGCTTTTAGAATGTCAGAATGCTAACTGGGCAGTTTAAACCTTGGGGATCTTATTTTGTATTTGTTTGAGCACTAGAGGAAAATCTCTAAGGTACAGTTTTTCTTAGAATGTCACTTTCATTCTGACCGTTCTCCTCCCACTACCCCCAACACCCAGATTAATTTATGAAAAACGGAAGCAGGACATGCTACACCTGTGCATGGACCTGGAGCATGGAGGGAAAAGGAGGGCCTTAAGGGGCTGTCACCCTGGGGAGGATATAACATGAACCATAAAAACATAGTGAATGTCTTTGACACCAATCTGTAAATGCGTGGCAGTCATGAAGTAATCAGTGGCCTGCCACTGATGTTATTATTCTGCCACACTAAATACAGTAAGGCTCATTGTACTTTTAGAACACAAAAAGTTTCTGAAAGTATAAAAACTTAAAGCATTGTCCTCATGTATTTTATAAAAACAAAATGAACAACTTTCTTACATTAAAATTAAGTGCTGAAAAGATACAAATGAGTAGAGTTATTGAGCAAATAAAAACAGGTCTGAGCTACTCCTTTTCAACCCAGTAAGGCTCAGCAATGTCGTATCTTTCAGGTTACCAGCATCAGGGGACGTGAGCTCAGCTAACAAGTTTTGGCAACACTGTCCTCTGCTGAATATTCCCATTGGCATCTGTCATCTGCGCCAAATTAGTCCTCAGTTTGGAAGCTGAGCTGGAAGGTGGAGGTAACTTGGATATAGATGTGATAGCACCGGTGCTCTCAGTTATCCTTTTCACTGACGTTTTCTCCCCGGTGGGAGGCTTTGGCAACCGCCTCCTCAGCCAGGGGTGCCGCAAAGCCTGGCCTGGGGTCATGCGCACTGCAGGATCCCACTCTAAACACTGTTTTAAGAAGTCAAGGAAAAGGGGATCATCACACCCCTTCAGCGCATTCCCCCACTCTCTGCTCTCCGGTGGGCCCCTCAGTTTCCCCCTCCGGGAACGGCCTCCGTTGAGGACCACAGAGCCATCTGAGAGAGTCGTGACAGTGCAGTAACGGGGATAACCCTTGGAGCTCACAAAATTTTTGGCTCGTTTGGATGCATCCAGCAGTTTCTGTGAGGGCATGCCCAACAGTTCAATCATACAGGCCAGCTGGTCCCCTTCATCTTCCCCAGGCAAGAGGGGGTAACCCGTCAGGAGCTCTGCTAAAATGCAGCCCAGGCTCCACATATCAATGGGCATGCCATACCTGGCCCCAAGGATCACTTCTGGAGCCCGGTAAAAACGCGACTGGATGTACGTGTAGACACGCTGATGCTCGTAACAACTGGAGCCAAAATCAATTACTTTAATACCGCTTCTACCCTGCTGCTTTAACAAAATGTTCTCGGGCTTAAGGTCACAGTGAATTATTCTGTTTTTGTGCAAAGCATCCAAGCACTGCAGAATCGAGTGGGCAAACTTGCGAACCAAAGGCAGACTGAAGCCCTGGAATTTATTCTTCTTGATGAGCTCATAGAGGTTCATGCTCAGCAGCTCAAACGTCATGCAGATGTGGTTGCGGAAAGTGAAATTCTCCAGCATATGGATGACATTCATTGTGTTATCCTTGTCCTGCTTCCGCAGGTGTTCCAGGATTCGGATCTCCTCCGCTGCTTGCCGGTGGAAGCGCTTCTCATTCCGCACCATCTTTAGGGCCACGTGCTGGTGGACTTTGTGATCGTAGGCCTTGACCACCTGCCCAAAGCTCCCCTTCCCAATGACCTTGAGGACCTCATACCTGTAAGCCACGTGATCGTGGGGCACCTGCACATATGATCCCTGGTCATCATCATAGCCACCATTGTTGGGCCCACCTGTCATGCCCTGGCGCTTCTTAGCATTTAGACCCAAGAAATATATTTCAGGGTAGCTGAAAATCTCATGGTGTTCGAAGGCTGTGAGTTTTTGCATGTATTGCTTCATTGCTTGTTCAGGTGTCATGGGGGTGGCTTTCACCTTCCCCATGCCTTCCATGGACTTTAGAGAGGTGGAGCTCCCCTGCCGTCTATGAATGCTGTCCAGCTGCCGCTCTGGCACCACTGGCAAGCCCGTTTTGCCCACTGTTGTAAGCCCATTTGGTTGTGTCGTGAGCACTGTCCGCTTGTTACTATTATCCTCAAACAACTGTTGAACCTGGATCTGTCCGTGAGCGTGGCTGCCGACATGCAGGTGATCATTCATTGTGTGCTTACTGCCGCCAATCTGGAATTCAGACAGGAAATATAAATAGAAAAGAAGTGGTGTCTGTTCAAATGGTGTATAAGTAACCCCCAACAACACCCCCCCCAGAACCTCACATTTACAAAATCCCATTTGGTTTGAGTAAAAGCCACAAAACATGTGATCCTGAAAAATGGACCTCATAAATGCCATGCCTAACAGACAAGATGGTTTGCTGTACATATTCAGGGTTCCCCACGGAGACAGAGACCTTAACTTTATCATTCTATATCTAACACTTAGTATAGGGCCTGGCACATCATAGGTGTTCCACTCAATCCACATTTGATACAAAAATGAAACAGGATACAGAAAAAAACATGCACACATAAGACTCTCTGTTGGCTCCTCCACCCCCAGATCACAGCACCTTTCATATTTCATCTAGTAGTTTATTAACATGAAGACAGGGACCATGTCTGTCTTGTTCACTACTCTTTCCCTAATACCTAGAGCTCTATCCCGAAAACACTTCATCACCAGTATTTCCCCTTTCCTTGAAAATCTGATGAAACCTAAGTGCACACATGATCCAGTGACAAAAACAAAAACCCTGTGTTTTTAGACTTGAAAGATTCCCATGTAGATGTGTACCATAGTATCTTATGAACCCCTGACCTATTTTTAAAAGTTTCCAGGCTTTACTAACTGTAATAACCATTTAAGGCATTCAGCCCAACAAACCAAGCAACGACCACACTGTTTGGCCTTCCTCCGGAGGGGTCAGTGGCTCAGCTCTCTGAAGATGTCCATTTCTACGAGCTGCTGGGATACTCAGATTTCCAAATAGGAATCCAAAGAAGCAACCTCTGTTTCAGGTATGCATGCCATCCCTGAACATTCCTGTCTAAATTCGATCAATGGTGTGAACCAAGGGACCCCAGCCCTCTACTGAGAATCTTCTTGGGATTTCCTTTAAGCATTATGGCTGCTGAGAGGTAAGGGGTAGGAGAGGACTGGCAGCCAGGATCCTCTCCCAGTTAGGAATTCCTGCCTTGGACAACCCCTAGTCTTAAAGCAGCCTGGTAGGTGATTTTTGTATGAAATCTTACACCACCTTGTCATCACAATCCACCTCATTCAGTCAACTGGTATTAACAGAAGGCTGGCTGCCAAAGTGACAGAGTCCCTGCCCTCCAGGAACTTACAATTAACTAGATGAAGTCCACTGCCATCAGTATTTTTTCTACTATCCCCTTTTAAATCCTACCTTTGGGGCTTTACATACTACTGAAAGAGCAGAAGGGCTCTGTATATGTAACACAGTAATTCAAAACATGATTTGGGAACACCTGGATTACAAAATGAAATTCCAACTCCTTCTTACTAGCAGACCAAGACGTTCACATTTTCTTTATTGGATACATAATATGCACAATGACTATGTGGAGTGTGAGCTTCCTCTCTGCCCACTTCTAACTAAAACAAAACAGAAGACAATACTTGGGGCCTGTCTCACTGTGACTTCATAGGCTCAGGGTTATCATTTCTTAGACTTATAACTGAGCTTTTTTTATCACACTCATAGATGATACTCCATGCTAGGTGACCTTATATTCAATAAGAGTAGCTAGAAAGGTTATTTTACCCTTGTTCTATGCCAAAAGCAGGGCAGTCCATAAAAATGAATCAGGCAAGTCTTGGGCATATATAAAAGAGGTACAGGCTTGTCCAATGCTTTTCTTCCCCAGCCTCGCTCTCTGCACCCTCTCCTGTCCACTGTGGTCTTTCAAACACTAGAGAATAAAGGGGCCTGAATCAAAATATCTCTCTCCTATAGAACCATTTTCTTCAGAGTGGAGTGGTGATATTTCAGCAGAAAAATCCACATTACCTGTATACATGCTATAAAAAGCATAAAGCTCTTCATTAGGACAAAATTAACCTTGGGGCTTTAGAGATTTCTAAAAACACAGCAAAGTAAAACCAAGCCTCAGAAATTTACTTCAAGCAATTTTTGTGTTTCGCATAATTTAATACATGATCACAAATGTTTTAGTAATTAAAACTAACGAGACTGACAAGAAACGACCATCTTCTATATCTCCAACTGCCTTCTCTTGGTCTCCTTTGCAGCATCAACTACTACCTAACCTTAGGTGGATTCAAGAGTTCCCCAGGGTTCAAATCTCGATTCTCTTGGCTTCTTACTCCCATAACCCCCTGCAACTGATCCTGAACACAGCCAGGGCTTCAGCAACTGCCCATGGCCTGATGTTTGCGCATTTGTTCCCTGAGCTCAGACCTGCCAAGGTGCTATCTCCTGAGTGGAAGACACACATATCCAACTATCGATCAGCTCCCTCTCCCATAAGCAACTCAAACTTAACTCATGATTTTTCTAACAAACCAGTTTCCCACTTCCATAATCCTCCATTTTTGATAAAAAGAAGGCTTCCCCTCCATGTGTCACTCAGGCTATCCACCTGCGAATGAATCCTCAGCACTGTGTGCCTGGAAAATCTCAACACCTCCCTCACCTTCCCAAGTCACCAAGAAGATGCATCATTACTATCCCAGGCCCTTTCCATCAACACTGCCTCATCTCACTCTCCTGATGTCTTTCACTGGGACAACTGAGGCGGCATCGTAACATGCCCCCTTGCTTCTAAGTCTAGAATTCCTCAAATCTCTTCTCCATAGTGCTTCTACAGTCTCATTTAAAAGTCTCAACCTGAGACCACTCTTGCTTTTGCCCAAGGCCTGTGGCTGTAACCTATTTCCATAGCTAATGCAAGAACTTACCAGTAAGAACACAAGGCTCTAAAATGTAGAGGCTAAATGATCGGAGTCCTTCCATTCTCATCAACTACTGTCACTCTTCTCTCCAAGAGAACAAAGCTAGATAGCCCAGGACCCAAAAAACACCACACACTTTTACACTCCTCTGCTTTTAGTGAGGTCAGGTTTCATAATGGTAGATTTTCAGTTAGACACACATTAAATGATCCAGCTCCACCATTTACTAAATGTGTGACCCAGGGCAACTTATTTCATCTCTGTTAACCTCAGTGCCCTTGTCTGCAAAAAGAAGGTAACAAAGTTACCTCATTAGGGCTTTTAGGGGGATTAAATAAGGTAATATGTGTAAAGTGCTTAGTAGTCAGTCAATGAGAGCATTATTATTGTCCTTTCCAGATATTTCTTGGAATCTCCTTTCTCATACCTAGGTGATCCACCCTTTTACTTATTTCTCTTTATTGCAATTGTTTTAACATCAGATGTACTCATCTGGCTGTGAGCAATTCCAGGGCTGGGTCCCCTCTTATGTTTCCAAGTCCTCATTAACATAAACCCAGGCATATAGTAAGCCCTCAATAAATATCTTTGGGATAGAAGAACACATGCCAATAGATCCTCCTTGTTAACTCTTGCCTCTCTTGGAGTTGTTCCTGAGAACTACATTGTGTACCTTCATAAGGAAACATGAAGTCAAGGCCCAGGGAATTGAGAAACGTCCCTGGTGACCTAAGTCACAAGACATTAGGCTTGCAGTGGATCCGCACAGACTTGGAGGCCAAGGACCTCCAAGCATAAAGTACCTGTAGCAGACACATCAATCAAACCATGTATAAAACACTTGCAACAAACACATCAACCAAACACCTAAAAGCAACACATGCAATCTTAAAAGCTTTCCAGATGTTAGAGATTCATTTGAGAAGCTCTAGCAAAAGAAGACTTTGAATCTCAAACATTGCAGGACTCTAAAATCACAATCAAGCTCAAAAGCACAATTAACTGACTTATAAAAAATGGGGCAGAGAGCAGGGTGGGGGTGCTGAGGGACTAGAAATGCCAGAACATTTCCAGAATACATATGTCAAGACTACATCATAAACTTAAGGATACTAAAAACCTCTCCCTCCAGCTCAGCCTCTTGAAGTCTGAGATCATGGCTTATTCCGATATGCCAATGTATAGCACAGTGTGTGTCATATTTAAAAATACATACTGAGGCCGGGCGCAGGGGCTCACTCCTGTAATCCCAGCACTTTGGGAGGCTGAGGCAGGTGGATCATTCGAGGTCAGGAGTTCATAACCAACCTGGCCAACATGGTGAAACCCCATCTCTACTAAAAATACAAAAATTAGCCAGGCATGGTGGCGGGCGCCTGTAATCCCAGCTACTTGGGTGGTTAAGGCAAGAGAATTGCTTGAACCCCGGAGGCGGAGGTTGCAGTGAGCCGAGATGGAGCCACTGCACTCCAGCCTGGGCAACAGAGTGAGACTCCGTCTCAAAAAAACAAAACAAAACAAAAAATAAAAACATAATGAATACAATTGTTAAAATAGCTACAATTTATGGGTTCGAATCGAGAGACCTGCAAAGGCTTCTTTGATCATCAAGTACTTTGGTATTAAATATTATATAAAAACAATAGTCTAACCAGTTTGGTAGTTTTCATTTCTTCCAATAAGAAAACGGCAAACAGCAGATATTTCACTGTGATAATAGTCTTGGGCATTTAAAAACTTTTCTGAAGTCATCTTAGAAATGCTGTATAGTATTATGGTAATAGAATTGAGTCCAAAAAGACTGGAATTTTAGCTCCTCCTCAAACATTCTGACAGTCTGTGTGGCCCTGTCAGAAAGAAAAATGTCTACTTTTTCTTCTTCAAAATACTGCCATTTTTTAAAATGTGTATTTCAATTTGAATTATTTTATAAAGGTAAAACTGATAACTGGAGAGTGTTTTACATAGTAAAACAGTTACAAAAGTTATACATATTTTAATATTTTTGAATTTAAGAATACTTCTATTAATAACTACCAATTAACATTAATAGAAAAATAATAGGAAGTAAGACAGTGATTGGGCACACTTCTCTCTCTCACACAAACAGAAATAACTAAAGTGTAAAACAACTTATACATGGAGATATAAAACAAAAGGGCAATGGTCTAGATAAATTCCAAAGTTTATAATCTTTATAATCATATATTTAACCTGCCTACTATATCACCTGTAAGAGAAAATGTGGGCAAGCTCCTATGACAAGATCATTTTTATCTCCTTAATGCCCTCCCGCCCCCCATTCATTCTAGAAGTTCTTCCTAGGTGTAATTACTCTGGAAATAATAACCAAAAATTTATAAAAATCTGACAGACATATGGGAATATGGATCTACAAAGGTTCTTGCATTTATAATGAGGCTAGTACAATTTCCTAGAATTAGCAGTCACCATCAGTATATTAAAACTAGATGCAGGAGGATGTAGGCTTTCACTCTGGCCTTGATATGAACTGGCTGGGGAATCTTGATGAAACCAGTTACCTTGTCTGAGTCTGTTTCCTCATCTATAAATTGAAATCTATCTATTGAATAGAACCAGATAAACTCTGTGGTCCTTGTAACCTTTCCTGTACTATGAAATCTGCTATGTTATAGAAATAAAATCAAAACTAAACCACCATCGAAACCCAAATTCACACCTTCAAAGTCAAGCATCTAATAATTAACAGCATACCGAAGTTTACACACACGTTAAAAACAAGTAAATCTGGCATATGCCACAGCAAAATACAGGCCTCCATTATGAGGAGTACTGAGAAGCACATTCGCATCCTTCCTTTTCTGGTGCACCACAGGCTCTCCCTCCAGTGGAGCCTTGTCGTTTCATCTACTTTCATTACATGTATTTCAATTGCAAAGAGGCTCTGATCAAGCAAAACCCATCCTTACAAAATTGGAATCCACATGCAAACCAAATAGTTCTTTTTCCAGCTCACACCATGTCATGTGATTACATCAACACATAGAAAAAAACTGGGTATTATATTTTCCAAATTGTCAGATGATCCCAAACAAAAAAATCCAAACCCCTAAAATCAATGGCAGTCCCTTAAATATCACTGTGACAAGAACACTTAACAGTAATATACAGAATCATCCATCCTACTATACCATCCACAGTCCAACACAGGTTAGTTAACTTCTGTGCAATGAATTCCCAGCCCCTGGGACCAGATGTGTCAGGATAGAGAGACAGACAGAGGGAGGGGGAAGATAGTAACAGCAACAAAACATTTTCCTACGAAACTTGTACACATCTCTCCAAGTCTAACAGGTGCAACTACAGTCTAGACATCCCCTCACAGTTCTCTGACAAACAAGTTTCCCCATAACATATGTCCCCAGAGCTACTCCCCTGTAGACCGGAGATGGCCTTTTCTTCAAGAACTCAACTTTCACTTGGCAAATAAAACCAACCCCTAGCAAGCCTCCCTCACACAGAACCATCTTAGGCTGTTCCTGTGGAAAATCCAATTGGGAAAAAAAGACCTCCAAACCATCACCTCCTCCAAGTGCAGACCTCCTCCAGGCTGGCCATCACCATCCAAGGGTGATCCCTGGGAGCTGAGAAAAGGTACATGCTTTAGTCGAATCCAGCTTGCCAGTCTCCGCAGCCACCAGCAACCAGTCCCACGCTGGCCTCTCCCCTCCCAGAGACCACAGCACCTGTTAGGTGCTTTTTCTTTCCCACCTCCAAAGCAACGCTTGCCCTTTCCTTTTGAATAATGTCCAACTGCAGAATCCTACAGGGGTGGCTTGTTTTGACTGCTGCGGCGGCCCTTATTTTTGTTAATGTTAATTACAATTTCTGCTGTGCTCAAACCTGTAGCACTCATAAAACATGCTTACACACGCGGGGGACAATTGGCGATGCTCCCTGCTGGCTGGAGCCAGGCCTGGGAGGCTCTTTGGGGGATCGATTTTCCGGGCAGGCCGGTCTGGCTGTCCCCTAACACATATCTGTTTCTATAAATACCCACTACCCACGGGGAGGTGGGGGAAGGACAGAGATGTTTACCGGGTCAGGGAAGGGAACTCTGGGATGGAAGGACGAAAAATGAGGAAGGAAGGAAAGCAGCAAGGAGGAAGTTCCTAGGAAGAGGAGGTCATGGGTGGGCGAGCTCCGGAGGGGAAGTAAGGGGCCCACGCCACGAATCTTCCTTTGTGGCTGCAGCTTTGGGCTCGCCCAACTTAACCAGGGCGGCGTCGACGAGAGGCCATCGGCCCGAGGCGTGGGGCTGCTTGTATCTCGACCCCTCTTCTCCCGGCGTCAGACCCCTCCAAGTCCGGGTGCTTCGGCCTGGGGCCCCTCCCGCCCCCACCGCCCGGGCCGCCCGCGGGCTGGGTCTCACCGTGTGGGCTGCGGCGGCAGCGTTGCTGGCCCGGAGAGGCGGCAGGGCGATGGGGGAGGGCGGGCCAGTCCCCACTCCGCTCCGGGTGGCCCCTGCACCGAGCCCCGGGGAAGCCTGAAGCTGACGAACGGCGCTGTCCCCACCTCGGCCTGGAAGCCACGTGCGGGAGGAGACAAAAGAGGGTCAGGGGGGAGAAAGTCACCCAGACCCCCCCTCCAACCCCGCTGGGCAGCGACAACCCTCTTCCAGAGAAAGACGGGGGAAGAGACCGGGGCAGTAAAAACGGGCGTTCGGGTCACGGCTCCCCAGCGCACACCCACGGGCGGGGCGCGGCCAGCTGCAAAGTTAAGTGCGGCCCTGGCGCGCGAGTTCGCGACCCGGCGGGGGAGCCGGGCCGCGCCGGGGCTAGGCGGCCCACGTTGCAGACGGCCAGCAGCCGGGAGGTGGGTTTGGACAGCTGAGCAGGGAGCCACGGCCACGCCAAGCCCCGGGCAGCGCAGGGCGGGGCGGCAGGCCTGGACGGTCCCCGCCCGGGCCCCCGGCAGGCAGAAGCCTCTTCGGGCCGAGGGCTCCCCGCGGAGGGGCCTTCGGGGCCGCGCACAACCCTGCATGGAGCCCGGGGCGCGTCGTCCGCCCGGGGGCTCCCCCGCGCCGCGCCGCCGACTTTGTTCGAGGTCCCGCAGGCAGCGGCCGCCCGCGCCACAGGGGCTGCCCGGGGCCGGCGGGGGTCCGGGGAAGCGGCGCGGCGGCACGGCCTCCTTACCGGTCGGGTAGGCGGCGGGAGCGGCGGCCGAAGGTTTCCTGGTTAACATGGCCGCTGGAGAGGAAAATGCATTTCAGGGCTGCCGTCGCCGCCGCCGGTCCTGCTGCTACTTCTGGCGGCCGCCGCCGCCGCCTCCCGGCCGCCCCTCGCGCGGGTCCCCGGCGCCTCGTCGCCGCCTCGCGTCTGCTACAGCCAGACACACACAGTCCACTGCATCCCCTCGGCCCGGGCCCGCCGCCGCGAGCCCCCCGCTCTCCTCCTCGCCGCCGTCCTCCTCTTCCTCGGGCGGCTGCAGCACCCTCCGGCCCGTGCACATGCCTCGCCCTCCCCTGCGCGCCGCGGGCCTCCCCGTCTCCCTCACATAGGGGCGCGGGGAGCTGGAAGCGCTGCGAGGACCGAAGACCGCCTGGCTCGGGAGCCTCTCCCGGGCCCGCGCGCGCGCGCGCCCCCGCGCACTCACACACAGGCGCCGGCGCGCGGCCCCGCCCCCGCCCCCGCCCCCGCCCCCGCCGCCCTCCACCGCCCTCCGCCGCCCTCCTCCGCCGCCGCAGGCCCCGCCCCCGGCTCCCCCGGCCCCGGCCACGCACACCCCACCCCCACCCAACCTCCCGCCCGGCTCCTCTCAGTCCCCCGGTTTGCGCGCAGCCGCCCCTCCGCTCCCCGGAAAACTCGGCGGCCTCCGCTCGCCCTCCTCCGCCCCCTCCGGCCATCTGCACTGCTCCCCTCGGCTCCACTCCGGCGACCTTTTCCCCTCCCCGGCCCCGCGGCGCCCCTTCTCTGCCCTACAGCTCAACCTACCGCTGCTGCCCTCCGGCCGAAAGCTACGCAGAGACCCCTCCCCTGCCATGCGCACCCCTAAACATAAATGCATTTTCAGCTCTTCGAACTGAATGGCTGCTCACAGACAGTACTGCGTCCCCGTCCCCCCATTCTTGGTCCCAGCGACTTAGCCACTCCCCTCTCCCCAATTCATCATGTAGGTAACTTAGTTGTGCGAGGGTCACCTCGGAGAGTCAAGTCCCGGGAGGGGCGGCCGCTGAGCTCGTTGACCCTGAGCAGGGGCGAAAGAGGGGGCTGCCCTCCCACCTCCACCACACACCCTCCCCGGTTTACTGACACCAAGTGACCGCTCGCCAGTCGCTAGGACAAGGGGAGGCAGAGAGGCGCGTGTGGACGGCAGCTGGGGAAGCAGTTGGCTGTGGGTTGCTAGGCAAAAATAAACATCAGAGACATCTCCTATTTCCTTACAACTCCGAGCCTTTCCCCTGCGCGGCCACTGGGAGAGACACACCTTCCTTTCAGCTCTGCGGTGAGGGAGCGACACCTCGAATTCCTCTCACCCCACCCGACACATCTCTTTCCCCCTTCCCTTCCAAGACACGTGGAGAATTTCCCTGCCTTTTTTATTCGCCATATACAACCTCTCTTTTCCTTGAAGACCAAAAAAAAAAATTGCTTTCCCGTCTCACATCCGCGCCTCGTCGTGCGTGGCACACAGTGCGCCTCTGTTCAAAGGTCACAGGTTTTGCCACTTCAACTGTGAGAGGAGGTGGGGTGGGAAAGCCCGACAAATCCCGGATGACGGGGCAGAGTTATGCCATGCACTTCCTTCTCGAGAGGTGCCTAGTTTCTGAAGTTCTCTTGGGGCCAGGGGTCCATTATGCTCTGCCCCGCCCGAGTATCTCTGGCTCCTGGCTAGACCTACTGTGCAGGCCCGAACTAGTGCAGACTCCAGTCGGAAGGGAGCCACCTCCTGCGGAGTTTCATCCACTCTACTGTTTGCAAATTGTCATAGCAACCTCCTACAGAGCGCACCCGCAGCTTTATACAAACGCCAAAAACTGGTACAGTGTGACCCTCTCAGAGTCTCTGGGACTCCTAAAGAGGCCTCCAAGTTAGGGACACTGGGAGAGGGAACCTGTGACAAAAAGAATTTTCCCTAGTATTACGTCCCTCCAAACAAAACAAAACAAAACAAAACAAAAAACCCTTTCGGGGTCTTCTCCTAATAAAGTAGACCCACAGTAAAATAATCCAATAATATGCCTTTAGAGGAATCATGACCTGAACTGACCCTAGCAAGAAATATCCCCCTATGCTTGTCACTGGCGACCATCAATCACATTTAAATCCACATGCGGAAGCATATTTAGTGTTTAGAATCGACTAAAAGAAAAGGGCTACTAAGTAGCAGAGATGACACTAGAACCGGTTTTCTGACTCCCAGTCTGATTTCACTATGACTTCCATCACACTACTTTCCTTACACTTTCAAGAAAGCTCACACCTCTTTTTTCTCCTTTCAAAACAATTATTTTCATACCATTTTCCTTTTTAAAATGAGTACTCCATACAACTGATGTTCAAATAAAAAAACGAAGCAAAAAAATCAATTTTAATATAATATGACACCCCTTTTTGCTTAAGTTATTCGTACAATACTTCAGTAGAAGCTAAATATGCCACTGTTTTCTCATGAATAAAATAAATGCTAGTTACTGGAAGCCATAGTTTACGATTTCCAAATTAGTAATATTAATTTACTCATTTAACATGAGGAAAAGGAGCACTGATTCTTTTTTTTTTTTTTTTTGACAAAGGATCACAATCATTAACTTTAAGAAAGAAAAAGACATTAGGGAACTTTTTGTAGTATATTGTTTTATATCATGACAAATATAATTTCAATTTTGTATATTTTTTGTGGCTTAACATAAGGAAATATTGCAGTTGACCTACCCCATAGCTATTTTGATTATAAATGGTACATCTTTGAAAATTATATTAATTTTTACTGACCTCTAAGTGACTATTAACCATTGCTTAGATTTTCCTCATTCTATTAAATATTCTATTAAATATTGACATCTCCCTGAGTGAATGTTAAATAGAAAAGCTGTACAAACACACTCCTGGGGCTTTGGGGAGAGTGAAGTGGGTAAATTTGGGGAGTTATTTCCCTCAAATTTTATTATTATAATGCATCATTATCAATTATCTCATATAATTACACATATTTTGATCTCTTTATAAAACACGTTCACAAATATTACCATGTTTAATCTTCATAACTCCACCAGAGCAGATTTCATTTTAAATAGGAACCTCCTTAAAAGCTTCATTCAGTTAGCAAGAGACTGCTCTTTGGTTTTCACCCATTGTAAAAACTCTGTGTGTTCTATATGTTTAAAATCCAGATTCAGATAACAAGGAGGTAGGCAGGATCTAGCAGGAGTAGAGAGAAAGAAACAGGAGAACTCAGAATAGAGCCTTGAGGAAGAAAGTTGATTTTTCACTGGGCAAAGTACTGATCACAAGGAAAATTGGAAATGAACGTAAAAATTGCTGGTTTCAAAACACATTTACTCATTTAATCCCCTTATCCCAGAAACATTTACAAAGAATTTAGTATGTGCTAGGCCTAGGAGCCATGATGAATCATCAAATGCAGTAGACTACACTTCAGTCTGGCAATCTATTAGGAACTCATTCTTGTTTTGTTTTGTTTTTGTTTTTTTGAGACAGAATTTCACTGTGTCGCCCAGGCTGGAGTGTAGTGGCGCAATCTCAGCTCACTGCAACCTCTGCCTCATGGTTCAAGTGGTTCTCCTGCCTTAGCCTCCCGAGTAGCTGGGACTACAGGTGCCCACCAACACGCCTAGCTAATTTTTGTATTTTTTGTAGAGACGGGGTTTCACCACGTTGGCCAGGCTGGTCTCCAACTCCTGACCTCAAGTGATCCACCTGCCTCGGCCTCCCAAAGTGCTAGGATTACAGGCGTGAGTCACCACATCTGTCCAGGAACTCATTCTTTTATTCAATTAAGCAATAAGCAATAAGAACCTAACATATTTTTGGCACCGTTGGTGGAATGTTATGGTCTGAATGTTTGTGTACGCCCCAAATTTATATTTTGAAATCCTAACCCACAATGTGATGGTATTAGGAGGTGGTTAGATCAAGTGACTGCAGAGAGTTAGTAGCCTTTTCCACCATGTGGGGACACAGAGAGCAGGCACCATTTATGAACCAGGAAACAGGCCCTCACCAGACACTAAATCTGCCAGCACCACGCTCTTGAACTTTCCAGCCTCCAGAACTGTGAGAAACAAATTTCTGTTCGTTACAGTCACCCAGGTTATAGTATTTTGTTATAGTAGCCCTAACAAACTAAGACATGGGGCTACACAGTTAAATAATCCCTGGCTCTGGTCACTGCTACTAGGAAGTTCACAGTTCCGTACGGGAGACCAGACATTTAATGCAGTGAAAAGAGTGGTAAAGAAGGCATATAGGAGTCACAGAGATAGCACACAGGAGAGAGGGACGAGCTCCACTTAAGTGGTGTCTGGCAGGGGCTGTGCTTCAGTGGAGGTTTTAAAGACGCGTGGGAATTTGCAAGTCAGGTGAGACAGGTTAGGACATTCCAAGTGGAAGAAATAGGATGTTCAGAGGCATCAAGTTGTAAGAAAGCATGATGTGTCCCAGGGGAAGGGGAAGCAATTCAGAATAGAGGAAACTTGGGGTGCCAGGCAGAGGGGTGGTACTGCTATCCTCCTAGGGTTAGGTTTATGGATAGATCAAGTCAGGTTAAGAATTATCCTAAACTTGGCCAGGCACGATGGCTCATGCCTATAATCCCAGTGCTTTGAGAAGCTGAGGAGGGAGGACCAGGAGTTTGAGACTAGCCTGGACAACATAGCAAGACCCTGTCTCCACAAAAAAAGTAAAAATAAAGAAATATTCTAAACTTTATCTGCTATGGATATGTGAAAACAAGGTGCAGGGGCTTTTGGAGCAGCTAGATAAATTATTAAGGAACTGACTCATTTTGGTGAAGGTGGATCTAACTCCCTTTAAGAGAACACCAGGCCAGGTGCAGTGGCTCATGCCTGTAATCCCAGCACTTTGGGAGGCCGAGGCGGGTGGATCACTTGAGGTCAGGAGTTTGAGACCAGCCTGGCCAACATAGTGAAACCCTGTTGCTACTAAAAATTCAAAAAAATTAGCCAGGCATGGTGGCGGGCACCTGTAATCCCAGCTACTGGGAGGCTGAGGCAGGAGTATTGCTTGAACCCAGGAGGTGGAGGCTGCAGTGAGCCAAGATTGTGCCCCTGCACTCCAGCCTGGGAGACAGAGTAAGACTCCATCTGAAAAAAAAAAAAAAAAAAGAGAGAACACCACTAACTGGCGGTACCTTCTATGTCTCCATCACCAAGGTCCAGAACTACCTAGAAAAGAATATGAAGACCTTATGGCCTAAAGTCTACTAATGTAAACTTTTCAGAAGTAGGAGGCATGGCCGTCATAACCAAATGGCTACAAGGTATCTGAATTTGCCTCTGGAGGGTGGCTCTGTGGCCACTACTGGTGTGGAAATCAAGAGGAGATTTCTATACCACTAGAAAGTTGGTGATATGAGGTGTTTGGGCAGGTTGGTTATATGTCGGCCAGGGCACTTGCAGAGCCAGTTTCCTCCATTCTAGGTTGGGGGGTACATTTGCCTCCTAAGGCAATCTAGGTATGTGGAAAGGCTGCAGAGTTAATTCAGCAATTTCTTGGGAACAATACATCTGATTTTTCTTCTAACTGCATCCTAAGGACAGAGTTAATGTTTAAAACCAGTAAGCAGGGAAAAGAGAAAGCTACATCCTGGAGATTGGAGTACTTTAAGAAAAAGCTCATAGACAAAGCCCAGTGGGACCTCTGCTGAAACCTCTTCCTTTGATCCAGCAGGACAAATGTCAGAGGAGTGGTGTCCAGTGTATCCAGGAGCTTCAAAGGGACAGGAGCGCCATGACTAGGTAGGGTCCCAGCAGCTGGCTTCCAGACCGGTCTTCTCAGGCTAGTGGCCACGCAATTGACACAGCTTATAAAGTAGGTGCCAGCGGAGTCAACCTCTAGGAGATAAGCCCATGGGGCTGCACAGGGAGCAGCCAGCAAAGAACAGGCTGATTCCTGGGTCCTGGGGATCATGCTGGACCTTGCACCTGGTGAGGAATGAACATGTAAAAGGGGCAACAGAAACTCTGAAATTCTCTACTAGGGAATCTGTTATGAGAGAAGCCATGGTGCAATTTTGCAAACCAGAGAAGATTAAAGGGAAAAAGTTCTGTGGTGTTCCAGGTCATGGGGTCTTTGGTGCCACTCTAACCAAAAGTCATGCCATCCCCTAGCTAAGAAGTGGTGAGTGAGAGGAGAAGTATGTGCCGTGAGCACTGTGAGAGCCACACTGGACACTGCTGCTGGTCTGCCTTAGCACAGATTCAACAAAACCTTACTGAATGGAACTGAAATTATTTAGCTAAGGATGGGCTAAGGGCAATCACCTACATTCAAACCGTTAAGACTGTTCATACACAGTAAAAATGGACCCAACTTGACTGGCGGCTTAATCCATTAATTCTATATGTATTGATTATCAAGCTCCTATTATGTTATGTGTCAGGCACTAATCTAGGTATTCAGAACAAAGCAGATCAAGTCCTTGCTCTGTGGATCTTCTATTCTAGCACAAGGAGAATAACAATTAACAAACAGTGCCTATATCACACATCAGGTGGGGATAAATACTAGGTGAAGATGAAGGGATGTAAGAAGATAGGGAGACGCCGGAGAGGTCACTATTTTACTTAAACTTACTTACTGTGAAGGCCTTTCTGATAAGGTGACATCTCAGCAGATTTGAAAGAAGTGAGAAGCTTATGGGAATCTCTGGGCAGAAGGCCTAGGATATGCAAAGAACCAGCAGATGCAAAGGCCCTGAGGTGGTAACATGTTTGGGGCATGCAAAGAGGGCAAGTGGCTGGAGCAGTGAAGTCAGCAAGAGGGAAAGTCATAGAGATGAGGCCAGAGACATAATCAGGTACCAGGCCACATGAACAAATTTGGATTTCATTTTGAGTGATTTGGGAAATCGAGGTTTAAATATTTGAAGAGACATCAGACCACATGTGGTGTCTTCCACCTGTAATCCCAGCACTTTGGGAGGCTGGGGTGGGAGGATTGCTTGAGCCCAGGAGTTTGAGATCAGCCTGGCCAACATAGGGAGACTCTGTCTCTACAAAGCAAACAACAAACAACAAACAAAAATTAGGCAAGTGTGGTGACATGTGCCTGTAGTCCTAGCTACTTGGGAGGCTGAGGTGGGAGGATCACTTGAGCCCAGGGGTTCAAGCCTGCAGTAAGCCGTTATTGTTCCATTGAACTCCAGCCTGGGAGACAGAGTGAGACGCCGTCTCAAAAAGGAAAAAAAAAAAAAAAAAGAAGAAGAAAGAGAGATAGCAAACCCACATGCCTGTAATCCCAGCACTTTGGGAGGTTGAGGCAAGCAGATCACCTGAGGTTAGGAGTTCAAGACCTGCCTGGCCAACATGGTGAAACCCCATCTCTACTAAAAATACAAAAATTAGCCGGGTGTGATGGCAGGTGCCTGTAATCCCAGCTACTCAGGAGGCTAAGGCAGGAGAATTGCTTGAACCCGGGAGGCGGAAGTTGCAGTTACCCAAGATCACGCCATTGCACTCTAGCCTGGGCAACAAGAGCGAGACTCCGTCTCAAAAAAAAAAAAAAAAAAGGGGGGGGGGGTGGGTAGCAAACCCAAGGTGAGAGATTACAACAGACTCCTAAAAAGAAATCCTCAGCCAGGCGCGGTGGCTCACACCTCTAATCCCAGCACTTTGGGAGGCTGAGGCGGGCGGATCACAAGGTCAGGAGATCAAGACCATCCTGGCTAATACGGTGAAACCCTGTCTCTACTAAAAAAAAAAAATACAAAAAATTAGCTGGGCATTGTGGTGGGCGCCTGTAGTCCTAGCTAATCAGGAGGCTGAGGCAGGAGAATGGCATGAACCCGGGAGGCGGATCTTGCAGTGAGGCCGAGATCGCGCCACTGCACTCCAGCCTGGGCGACAGAGCGAGACTCCGTCTCAAAAGAAAAAAAAAAAAAAGAAAGAAATCCTCAATGTATATGCATTTTTACACCCTTTCGAAGTCACATTGAACTAAGCACTGTGGAAGATAAAAACCAAATGCAAGCCATAGTCTCTATTCCCAAGGAGCTTTCAGCCTAGCTCAGGAGGAAAGCCACACCTCTGGAAACATTTCAACAGCACAGTAAACAGCATGTGCTGCATATTTTCCTTTTGCTCATCAGATTCACTCTCTACTCTTTTCCACCCTGCTCTGTGCCACAGGAGGCTTTTTAAACAGTGTCACTGAGCTCCCTTGCCCACTGACTTCTAGTAGGATTTGACTAGTGAGAGACGGAAGCCAGTGAGGACAGGCTATTTATCTCCCTGGTTCCCTTCATGATGGTTTGCCAAAGATTGGCTATGCCCCTTGCCAGAAGACCTCAGCTCCTGTCAGGAGGCCCTCTCCTCCAGCTGTAGATATTCCCTTGGAGTTTTGGAAACCATCCAGTCCCCTTGACCCTTCAAGCCTAGAGGTAGTAAGGATTTCCTGCTGCTGCTAGCTCCAGGGTGCTTCATTTTCTCTTGTCAATTTCCCTTCATCCTATCCATACTTTAGCACTCGGTCTTTAAATTAAATTCTGATTGTGTCCTGTTTGTTCTGCCAGATCCTGACTGGTACAGAGGATAACATATATCTAAGTACCATGTAATGTAGATAATGGGATCTCCTGAGGGCTAGGAGAATTGGGTTTGTTGGAGGAGTGAGAGAAGAATTCCTGGAGAAAGTGGAATTGATCTGAGCCTCAGAAAATGAGCAGGCTTCTCTTAAGCAGAAGAAAGTCACTCCACACTAAGGGAGCAACAGACATGAAGGCAGAGAAGTGGGAATAAGCACTGCAGAAGGTCAGGTGGTCCTTACGTAGAGAATAGGAACTGAGGACTGGAAAATAAGATGTCGAGGAGCACAGCGAGGTGAACCCAGGTCACGGACTACAACGAAAAGCCAGGAAGAAGTTCACATGTGAGGTGGATGGACACAAGAGGCCACTGGAGATTTCTGAGCAGCGAGTTGACCTGAGGAAAGTGCTAAGTAGGGAAGGTGCATCATTTTGGCGGCAGAGTGTTAGAGAAACCGGAGTGAAGAGAACAGTTCAGAGGTCATTCTCAGGAGCACCTGAGGGTGGTCCCAGAGCAAGGCAGAGGCAGATACTATTTATTTAGATGCTTCCCCTAGAGCCCAAAAGAGGAGACTTCATTTTGAAGTAGAGAGAGGCCAGAAGGGCCAGATGGTTTTCTTGCTACCTTTGGGTTTGAGAAGCATACACAATTCTTAAACCTGCTTATCAAGGCATTTTGTAATAAAGCTTATTAAAATGATCAGCTAAAGTGAGATATAATTAAGAGATAATGGGTCAGGGAAATCTGGAATCCAGAAAGATTCCCTCCTCAATCCTTTCCCAGTGGTGTGTAGACAGAATTTATCAATCACTCAGGAAGAAAATGAAGTATTATAAATGAGGAGTAAATAGTGTGCTCTGGAGCCCAGTTTAATAACTGATGTCTCATCTGTGGAGAGAATTGATACACTGGCTGCTCGCCAATGTTGGATGCCAACGTTTAATTTTAAGCTAAAGCGTACATGTCATTAAAAGAAAATGCAAAAATCTAAAGACCTCTCTTTCCTTTGTTATCCTCTTTTTAAAGAGCTATTGTAAAGGGATGAAGGGGAGAGACACTCAAACACACCAACAGGATCCAGAATGACCCATTGCCCTGGTTTACTGGCAGCCCTGGGGGTCCCATACACCTTGGGGATATGAGCCAACCCTGCTTATTTGGCCCCTCTAACTCCAAGCCTCCATGGGCCAAGTCCAGGGATGTAGACTTTCATTCTCCCTTCAGATGTAGGTCTATTATAGGGGAAGTTTAGAAGTGTCTGGTTCAGGATAGCCGTGCTCACCAGGAAAACCCAATGACCCTAAACTATCTCTGGGGCTTCCTAGACCTGGGTTGCATGGAAAGAATGCAGAAGAGTCTCAGGCTAAGGGACCCTTCCAATGAGTAATAGTATCCTTACATCTTGGCTGCCTGAGTACCCTCAAAATAATAGCTAATACTTATAGAATGCATTTATCATGTCAGTTAGTGTTGTAAGAGCTTTATCCATGTGGACAAATATAGTTCTCACAATCATCTTGTGTGGTAGGTCTATTAGTACTTTTTTAGAGATTAGGAAACTGAAGCACAGAGAGGTTAACTAACTTGCCCAAGGTCACACAGCAAATCAAATGCCAAGGCAAGTAGTTTGGCGCTACAGTCTATGCAGATGTTGCTTTCAGCATTAGGTAAAGATTTGACTAGATCACCACCATGACCACATCAATCGTGTTATTACCATCAATAACATTTCATATCACAAAATGAGCTGTTCAGTGAAGCCCCTCATGTTGATATGGTCAGGCCACTCTCTGGCTTTCCCCAGTAGCCTGTTACCCAGGGCAAGCTTACTTCATAGATGGAAACAGTGAAATAAAAATATCTAAGAGACATGTACAGAGACATTAGCAGGGGTAGACAAGGCATTAGGTTTAGAATCCAAATTTGTTGACTGCTAACAAGTTTCTCCTTTTCTTTTCCCCCAAACCCAATTATTACAAAATTTCCCCCATTTTAGAGATGAGGGGTAGGTACTCCCAAAAGCACATGCCATATAATGGGCAAGCTTTGAGGCGTTAGGACTGCAGGGGAAAATTCTTACTGTCGCCCCGAGAATGATTTGAATCTGGTGTTTCAGAATAAACTTTGCCAAAGTCACAAAAAGTCCAAACGTAAGTTAATTATTTCTTCTTTATCTTATTGCAACAAATCTACCCCTCTGCTTCAAATGAATGAAAAAGAGGAGTCCATGGCAGTAGAAATAGGTCCTGTCTACTGATATTGCCATTCCACAGAGGAATCTAGCCACGCAAGGGCCTTGGAAAATTGCTTTTAATTAAATCATACATTTATGCACATCTGCACTCTTACTTAAGTTAAAATCTGGGGTGGCAATATGCTGGCTCATTTCAATAGTATAAACAGTCAGTGGGCAATCTAAGGCCCAAACCCATGTTTGTCTTTAATTAGCTAGGCGAAGGCAAGAGAAATCCTTTTTGATGATTGAATAATTTAGACAATTGTTCTTAAATAGTCCTGGAAAATTTTTAACACTTTTACATTCGAAAATGTCTTTGATTGAAGAAGAGCTACTCTAAGTATCATTGTAGACAGTACATTGTGCTTGTTATTTATCTCTCATAAGTGATATTGGACATATCCATTGTTCACACAGCACTGTTCTCTAATGAAGGTTTTGAAATACAGAAACTCTAAAGGCCTGTAAGCAAATATTTGTATTTAGCACGTGTGCAGGTGACTGGCCATTGATCAGCATTTCCAACTGGCACAAATAATACAAACTAGCCAAGAAATAATAAACTATTGGTAGGCAGATAATAACAGTTACGAAAACAGAGATTACAAGGGATTTTGTTAATTGGGCAGGAAAAAGAGGTTTGCTTATTGGAAAAAGAAAAAAACAGCTTCCTTGTGACCTGGAAGGGACAAAGAAATAGAGAGATCAATGCTTTCAAAGAGCAGCAAAAGATAAATAAATCATAGTGGAGGTACTAGAAAGGATGACGAGCAAGAAAATAGGTGTGGGATTTGACTCAGCAATCCCATTACTAGGTATATACCCGAAGGAATATAAATCATGCTATCATAAATACACATACATATGTATGTTCGTTGCAGCACTATTCACAATAGCAAAGATATGGAATCAACCCAAATGCCCATCAATGGTAGGCTGGATAAAGAAAACATGGTACATACATACTGTAGAAGACTATACAGCTATAAAAAAGAATGAGATCATGTCCTTTGCAGGAACATGGATGGAGTTGGAGGACATTATCCTTAGCAAACTAATGCAAGAACAGCAAACCAAATGCTGCATGTTCTCACTTATAAGTGGGAGCTAAATGATGAAAACACATGGACACGTGAAGGGGAACAACAGACACTGGGGCCTACCAGAGGGTGAGGAGGAGGGAGAGGAGCAGGAAAAATAACTAATGGGCACTAGGCTTAATACCTGGGTGACTAAAAAATCTGTAAACAAACCCCCGTGACATGAGTTTACCTATATAACAAGACTGCACGTGTACCCCTGAACTTAAACGTAAATCAAAATAAGAAAATGAATGTGGAGAGACAGCAAGAATGAGAAAGGAGGAGATAGGAGGGAGAAACTTCGTAGAAATTTTTACAAGGAAGAAGAGGGACAGGATGAAATGTATGAGATGAGGCCAAGCATGAGATTGAAAGCTTTAGGCAAAACATAGAAAAAAATATCACTAGAATATTAGAATCAAATTATTTTCTTATAGTACACATTGTTAACTCTTTTCATTTGGAGCTACAGTCTTGTTCTGTCTATCAACAATTTGGCCAACGATGGACAACATATATGATGATACTCTCATAAATTCTAATAGAACTGAAAAATTCCTGTGGCTTAAGTGGTGATGTAGCCATTGCAAAGTCGTCACACAATGTATTATTCATGTATTTAAGATGCCGTTGCTGTAAACAAACCTACTGTGCTGCCAGTCCTATAAAAGTATAGCAGATGTACAGTATATAATATTTGATAATGATAATAAACAACTATGTTGCTGGTTTATGTAGCTACCATGCTAAAGTTTTATTCTTAGAGTGTATTCTTACTATTTATTTTAAAAATCAACTTTAAAAGAGCATCAGGCAGGTCCTTCAGGAGGTATTTCAGAAGAATACATTGTTATCCTAGGAGATGACAGCTTCACTACATGTGTTATTGCTCCTGAAGACCTTCCAGTGGAACAAGATGTGGAGGTGGAAGACAGTGATATGGATGATCCTGACTTTGCAAGCCTAGGCTAATCTGTCCTTGTGTCTTAATTTTTAATTTAAAAAATTTAAATAAGAAAATGTAAGGCCGGGCATGGTGGCTCATGCCTGTAATCCCAGCACATTGGGAGGCCAAGGTGGGTAGATCACCTGAGGTCAGGAGTTCAAAGACCCAGCCTGGCCAACACAGTGAAACCCCAGCTCTACTGAAAATATAAACATTAGCCGGGCATGGTGGCGCTTGCCTATCCCAGCTACTAGGGAGGCTGGGGCATGAGAATTGCTTGAACCCAGGAGGCGGAGGTTGCAGTGAGCTATCACACCACTGCACTCCAGCCTGGGTGACAGAGCAAGGCTCTGTCTCAAAAAAAAAAAAAAAAAAAAAATAGGAAAAAGCTTATAGAATAAGAACATACAAAAAGAAAATAATTTTGTACTGCTGTACAATGTGTTTCTGGGTTTGTTGTTGTTGTTTTCCAAGATGGGGGGGCGTCTCACTATATTGCCCAGGCTGGTCTCAAACTCCTGAGCTCAAGGGGTCCTCCTGCCTTAGCCTCCAGAGTAGCAAGGCCTATAGGCACGTACCACAGCTATGTGTTATTACAAGAGTCAAAACATTTTTAAAACATAAGTTTATAAAGTAAAAATGTTACAGTAGGCTGAGGTTAATTTATTGTTGAAGGAAGAAAACTTTTTCAATAAATTGAGCGTAGAGTCCGTGTACAGTATTTATAAAGTCTGCAGTAGTGTACAGTAATGTCCTAGGCCTTCACATTCACTCACCACTCACTCACTGACTCACCCAGAGCAACTTCCAATTCTGCAAGCTCCATTCATGGTAAGTGCCCTAAACAGGTGTACCATTTAAAAAATTTTTTATACTTTATTTTTACTGTAGCTTTTGTATGTTTAGACATGTTTAAACACACAAATATTTACTATTGTATTACACCTGCCTACAGTATTCATTACAGTACCATGGTGTACAGGTTTGTAGCCTAAGTGCATTAGGCTATACCATATAGCCTAGGTGTGTAGTAGGCTGTACCACCCAGGTTTGTGTAAGTGCACTCTGTGATGCTTATACAATGATGAAATTGCATAAAGAGGCATTTCTCCGAGTGTATCCTTGTCATTAAGTGACACATGACTGTATTTCAGTTCTCCATCTCATTGGGGTTGTTCCATTTTGGGCACCTGTTTTCCCTCTCCCTCCTCTCATACCAATGCTCTATTATCCTTTCCTCCTTGCCTAATTTACAATGAGTGAAGAACCTGACAAACGTTTCATATAATATATGCTTTACAGAAAGAAAAAAATCCTTGATTGCTTTATTCTTGAGCCATGTGTCAGGCTGTGTGCGAAGTGTTTTGCCTGAACCATCTCCTTGACTCCTCACTGCAACCCAATGAGGCAGGTATATTATCCTGATTTCAGAGACAAGGAAATGGAGGCCTTGAATGGTTAAGTAACTTGTTAGTAACTGGCAGTGAATGGATCTGGATTCAGGGACTCTGATGCCAGAGCTCACTTACCCACTCAGAACTTTGCACATATGCTGTGGGCGGGGGGGGGGCACGGAGGATGGGAAGGCCGCTATCTTCCACTACCTGCCCACACATTTTCATCTGACCTAACAGTGGCACATTCAGCTTCCCTGTTAGTACTTCTCCCTCTCCCACCCCCAATGGCTGGGGAATCCCATTCAATAGAAATCCTGACATCAGCACACCCAACCCAAGCAGATCTGAGATCTCTTCTTTTTTTACTCTAGGCTTGTTTCCATGCTGCTGTTTACTGGCTTGGTCCTTATTTTGTCTTCCCTTATGTGCTGTTTCTTAAACAGAATTGCTTCCTCTCACTACAGAGCTATTAAGACAACATTTGGAAAAAAAGGAAGTTAAGACCCAGAGAATTTATCCAAAGAAATGCTCTACCAAATATGAGAACTTGACTGGAATTATACATTTCTGATGTAATTCAGTCAAGCACAGTCATATCGGCATGTGGGAATGTTGACTAATAATCTAACTTGGTAGAAAGAAATGATCCAAGACTGAGAAATTACTGTATATTTCAGATCTTTGAAACAAACAAAAAAGTGTCTATACTATGGGGTCAGATGAGTTTTTCCTCCTTGAGAAATGAAAAATCAACAAAATAATATAAATAAGATCAACAGAAAAGTAATAAGATGACCCTCCAAAGAGAAATAATGTTCTTTAACCTGGTAAAGCAATAGAAAAGAGAAAGACACCCTCTCCTTTTTTTTTTTTTTTTTAAAGTGTTTCACATAGAGCTAACTGGCAGCAAAGGGTGTCTAAAGAGACCATTTATGAAGAGTAAGTCGGGGGAAACACTAAAATCCTGAAATCCTGCAAGATCTTGCAAAGTGCCAAAGAAATCACTGAGCAAACACATGGCTAGCTGGCAGCTGCCCTGGAGCACGTGGCAGTGTAAGAACTTCCTTCTTTTTTGGAGGACCACATTTTCAACAGCAGCTTCTGTCCCCAGGCTTACCACTTCTAACCTTTATGTCAGCAAATCTCCTCAAAGTTCACAAAGTAAGTCCTGCTGAAGTTCAGGTAAATGACCAACCTACATTCAGCAGCTCCCTCTTGAGCCAAGCTTTTCCAACATCACTTTTTCCTCCATAGCCCTCCCCATGCATCTTTTCCCCTAGTTGTTAAAAGTTTTCCTGAAATGATTTGGGATTAGTATAAAATGGGGGCGAGAGTGAAGTTTACTAAAATTGTCCTTAATCTCTCTAACTTCGAAGTCATTTTCTATTTTCATTTCAAGCAATGAGGACTTTTTAAATTCCCTGAAGAACCTGAGGAAATTTTGATTTATCACTGATGAGACCAAACAAGAACCCTACTCACCTTTTGAAACTAATCTTGTGAAAAGACTAAGCCAGAAAATATAAATGCCTTCCCTACATTTAAAATACCATAACTCTGACTTTTTCAGAGGTCATCCAAATGTTAACATCAACGATCCAGAACACAGCTGAAGAGCAGAAGGGACTTTTTAAAGACTTGTAGATAAACACAATTGGTGTCACAAAATCCATGCATTGCAATCCATGAATTTTATTAATGAAAGAATCATCCATTCTTTTTACTCAAAAACAATCCATAGCATGGTACAGTGGTCAGACGGCCTGAATACAGATTGTGTCTCCCCTACTTACTAATTATATGAACTTGGCAAGTTTCTCAAGCTCTTTGTGTCAGTTCTCTCACCTGTAAAATAGTATTTTCATTGTAGGGTTCATATGAGGATTAAATCAGATTACCTATTTAAAATTCACAGAACAGAACCTAGCACACAGAAAATGCACAAGTATGAGCTATTATTCTTTGATACACCTTCCTATTAAGCTTAGAAATCTGGTTTCTCAGGCCATTTTATGTTAGAGTTAGCAAATTAAGAAAGGTGGGAGGGTGATAGTAAAAGATCCACTGACTATTTTCAGTAAGGAAAGAGACAGAAACATTGTCAAAAGCAAGCAAAGGATCTAAAAAGCATAGCTGCTTTAAGCCGTAGAGCACTGAAGTAAGATGCTCTAGACCAACAATAATCCTAAAGTGTTAACACAACAGATGTGATGGATGATCTTTTGCAGTGATTAAGAAATAGTTCAGTTTTGCTCTTTATACTTAACTCTAATTTGTGAAGCAAGAAAGAGAGTGCAGTAATTTTATAAGTATCTTAATTAAAATACTTAAAACTATTTGGTTGCTTCTAAGGAGCATGTTTTAGTTATATTGAAAGTCTCCTTCTTGGCATTTAACCTGCAGACTTAATGTGCCTGAATTAGGTAAGAAACCATTAATAACTTCAACAATACATGCATGTGTGAGCCTTTTAGTATGATAGAATATAAATGATTTTGAAATGTCAAATGATAATATATACAATAGTCTGACACCAGAGTCACAAATCCATCTGAAGATGTTGTACTCATTTAAACTTGTATTTATTACATCTAAGATGTATGCCTAACCCTGCACCAGGCATTGCAAAGAGGCACAAAAGATGTTTAAAATAAACTCCCTCTCCTCAACGAGCCCATCAGCCCATCCGGGCAATGAACACTGAACTCCACAGTGCTTTGTTTCCCTGGCTGCCTCCTGTGTTTATCCAAAGTGATTTGAAGGCTGTCTGAACTCTTGCTCTAGGCAGAATTGAGTGACACCCTGACACCTCCAGTTCATACTGTTTCCAGACTTCCGGAGCTTCTGCCATTACTTTATAGTCTTGCCCTGTTGGCTCCCTGCTCCTGCTGGGGGAACAAAAAGTCATTTTCCTGCCTCAACCATTAGCTGGTAAGGGTTTTAAGATATTACCCCCACTCTAGGAATGTCTATTCTCTCAATTAATTTAGAGGAGAAAAATAAAGACCCTCTCTCCTCCAAATCTATAGGTATAGGTAGAAATAAAGCCACCACAGGGCAAAAGATTCTTAGGAAATTTCCCTGGAAGATAGAACATTTCTCAGATTCCTCTCAAATCACAGTGCTTGAAGCATGGTCCAGAGGCCTGCTTAGGCTATGAGAATGAATCGAGTTTAAGCATTCCTTCAAATCTATCCAATTGTCTGGTATTCTTGCTTTTCAATGAAGATTTCCAGATAGAATGATGGAGAAAATGAGTTACTGGGAAAGACTATGAAATAGCCTTAGTCATAATGAAAATCTCTCCTTCCGCTTGTTCATTTCAGTCAGAACCAGTCGTTTTCCATCAGCTTATATGATTTCTGAAACCCAACATCCTTCAGAGGAATATTCCAGGAGAATCTTATAAAATGTCAACCTATTTCAGAAGCAGCAGAGCGTAACGCTACCTTATTCCACATCATATTTAGTTTAATGGTGACTTAACTTTGAGAAGATTTATGCAAAAGTAGTAATAAAAGTTGACAACTTTCATTTGTAAAAATTCTGAAAAGGAAAGGAATTATTTTTATTCTATTATTTTGCTTTTCCTCTGCTAGTATTTGAATAACATGATTTCATACTGCAACAGAAGCTTCAGGTCATTAAAAAATGGTTTCTTCTGTTTCTTCTGTGTAGGGGAAATCATTGTCATAACTATGTAGGGATTTAATGGCTCAGTTTAGTCAATAATTAAAACTGTTTGTATGTAAATGGCAAAGTTAGAAGTTGCAAAGTTAGAAATTACAGATCAAAAGCAGCCTGCAGATATATTTTGTTTGGCTTCCACAGTGTTTTTTGCAAATGTGAACTAAATGCCAACATTTAAAAATCAGGAGATTTCATGTAAATATCCAGATTTCTGGCTTTTCTGGAAATAAGGCAAAATCTGTCTGCACTGTGCTTCCTCCTAGTCCTACTTGGCAACGGAGAACATCCTTCACCTTTTGTAGCTTCAGCCCTCCCCACTTCCCACCAGTGCCTGCCCTGCAGGTCACCGCAGTCCCCACCACTTCCTGTTATTGTGTGTGTGCTAGGCTGGCTTTACCCATTGACATTACCTACCTCTCTCCAGCAGGCATTTAGATTTTTAATTTTACTGTAAGCTTTGTATTTCCTGAGATTTTCTCACCGCCATTTCTCTGTTGCTACAAATGTATCCTGACATTTCTTTCTTTTCATTTCTTATGCTCCATTTCTTGGTGCTACTGCTGAGACTAACAGAGGTCAATTGTAATTTGGGCATTCACGCTGAAGCCTTTCACACTAGTTTGTGATAAATACATACCTGGCACAAGAAACATTGTTTTCTCTTGTGCTTGAAAATCAAACCAATTTATACTTAGCACCGAAGAGGGCGAAGACCCTAAAACCACTGCCTGTATAATAGCTCACTGCAGTAAAATCTTTGGTTTTACTCTTTGGTAACCTCTTGCAGCTTTTGTAGACAGAGTTAGCTCTATTTTGGGACTCTTTTTCTACATCAGAAGCACACAACTGATATCTTACTGTTACTAGTTTGCTTTTCCTGAAAGCAGTGTTGAGGTTCTGAACTTCTTGTAGAAGTTCATAAACATGGTTTGCACCAAGAAACAATTCAAATGTCTCATTACTACAGAAACACTCAGCTATAAGTAATATATTCAGAATAGAGATGATGCTTAAAGCAAACTCTTTCTTTGATATACTTTAAATATTTGTACCCTCTAAATTTTATGTTATAATTTGTTCCCCAATGTTGGAGGTGGGGCCTGGAGGCAGGTATTTGGGACATTCAGGATCTTTCATGAACATTTGTCCTTGCATAATAACTTAGTTCTCCCTCTGTTGGTTCCTGGGAGATCTGATTGTTAAAAAAGAGCCTTGCACCTGCCCCTCTCTCTCTCTTGCTTCCCTCCTCTTGCCATGTGATGCCCGCTCCCCTTCCCCTTCTGCCACGATTGGAGGCTTCCTGAGGTCCTCACCAGAAGCAGATGCTGGTGCCATGCTTCTTGTACAGTCTGCAGAACTGTCAGCCAAATAAACCTGTTTTCTTTATAAGTTATTCAGTCTCAGGTAGTTATTTATATCAACACAAAGTGAACTAAGACATTATTCAACATCGCTGTTTAGATAACTGATAAATAAGGATATTGAACTTAACGTAGCCAGTATTGAATGTGTGATTTCTTCCTCTCTATCTCTGTTTTTCCCAATATGTGTTTCTTATCTCAGCAAATGGCAACTCTAGACTTTCCATCACTCAAGCCAAACACTTGGGTGTCATTCTTGATTCTTCTCTCGCTCTTACACATCACATCACATCCATCTGCAAATCCTGTTGATTTTACACTAAAAAATATCCAGGATCCACCTACTTCTCACTACTGCCACAAATATCACCATGCTCAAAGGCACCATTATCTCTCCTCTGGATTACAGAAGTAGCCTCTTAACAGTAGGCATACTGATCTCTTCACAATGTAAGATCATGGCACTTCTCTTCTCAAAACTCCCCGACAGTTTCCCATTAGCCAGAGCAAAAGCCAAAGTCTCTGGAGTAGCTAAAAGCTCCTGTATAATTTATGTGCTCCTTTTTTGCCCCTCTGGTGGTTTGCCTTGTTTCACCCTGCCTTGCTCACTTTGCTTCAGCCACATTGGCCTTGTTGCTGTTCCTCACACACACCGTGCATGCCCCGCCACACATGCCTTACCTGTTGCTCCTGTTGGTTCCTTTGCCTGGAGTACTCTTCCTTAAGAATGTCCTCCTTGCCTTCAAGTCTTTGCTAAATGTTGCCTTCTTTGTTTTATTTATTTATTTATTTATTTAAGATATGATCTTGAGCTGTGTCCCAGGCTGCAGTGCGGTGGCGTGATCGTAGCTCACGAAGCCTCTAACCACCTCAAGGTGATCCTCCCACCTCAGCCTCTCAAAGTGCTGGGATTACAGCCATCCCAGCCTAAACATTGCCATCTTACTCAGGTCTGTTTAAAGGTGCACTCTATTTAAAGCTGCATTCTCTTTAAAATTGCAGTGCTGCCTCTCAGACCCTAGCTTTATTTTCTTCTTCATACTTACCACCATATGACATTTTATTTGTACTCACTTGTTTTCTGTTGTCTCCTTCCATTAGAATGTATGCTTTTTGAGGTTGGGGACTTTTGTCATTCTTTTTTTTTTTTTTTTTTTAACTGCTGCTTTTCAGTACCCAGAACAATGCCTGGGACATAAGAGTTCCATCAAAAAAATGTTTGATGAATGAATTAAGTAGAAATGCCATAGATGTAAACTTTTCTATTTTCAGAATTGAAATCTATAAAGAATGCATGCTTCCAATCATGAGCATATTTATATGATCTTCAGAAGGATAGAGCCAACACAGAAAGATTTATTTCCTACATTCTCTGAACATGACCCATGATTCCTGATTTATTGAAGTTAAGCCCTGTTGTTGAATTCCAAACATGTGAAACCTCTGAATATGAACAAAGGAAAATTCACTATTTCAAGTTATGCCCTACTAAGGGGTAGAGGATTCACTTTAATATTATGGCGATTGTAAATAAGGCCCTTTGGAGAGGTACATTTAGGCCATTGTGGCTGTTGGGCATGTTTCTGCATCTGAGTTCTGTTAGGTTGGTGCAAAAGTAATTATGGTTTTTGCCCTTTAAGTGATGGAGAAAACTGCAATTACTTTTGCACCAACTACTTGATTAATTCAGTGGCATCACTGATGGCTACATTTGTTTTAACATCTTACCATGCGTTAAGATGTTACAACTCTTAGGCCTATGTTACTTAAATGCAGCATGTTCCTTCTGAACCTGAAAAAAAGACCAAAAGAAAAAAAAACCCACAATATAAAAATCTGCTACTTTAGTAGAAACAATTATAAAACAAAGCAAAATGGATAATATACTGGCCACATTAATGTTTCAATTAGCTATTGATTTCTTAGCACTAATTTAGATGTGGGTATAGTCACTGTTCATTGTATGTGCCATCAAAGTTGTGTTAAAATGCGATGCAATCAACTGTCTAATATTAATTCTGGAGTTGGCATTTACCCATTTCAGAGAATTTTTTTCATTCTGACTTTCCTTCAAAGCACTTTACAAAGTACTCAATTTACAAAATGCAATGTTGTGTAGTATCATACAGGTAGTATTCTAAGGGCTTTATGTATCATAGCTGACTACAATGCTATGAAAGTGGAGAATTGGTATCTCTATTAATAGAGGAGAAAAACTAAGGCAAAAGGAGGTTTAAAAATTTGCCTAAGACTACAGACTTAGTTTCAGTGCCTGGTTTGGACCCAGCTAGAGTTCATGTTCTTAATAATTACAATAAAAAAAGAGAGAATAATACAAAAATAGAACCCAAATAATTGCGGTATTTATAAAGTTTTATTCATAGGTAGTAAGAATGTTCTACAGGAGACAAAGAAAATCTATCTCTTGCAGAGTCAAAAGCACTATTGTGAATTTGACCTTTGAACAGAGAGAACCAATCAAGAATGTACAAATCTGAACCCAAGTAATATAATAAACTCTTATGAAAATGCCTTTCCTCTTCCCACAATTCTCAACTCTGATAGGAAATCCCAGAAGTGACTAAATACTGTGCAACATCAGAAAAAGGGTACAAGGGCAGAGCAGGATAGTCTGTCCTGAAGATTGTTTTACTGAAGCCAGTACAAAGACTCTAATGACAACACTGGGCACATGGAAAAGTGGAGTATGGGGCTGCTCCTCACACCTGCACTGCAGTGATGACAAAATATGACACCCACAAGAGGGTGGCTGTCCTTTCCAGGCAGGAAAGGCCTAGAGCTCATAAAGAACATAGCTTTGCCTCTTCATAAATTCTAGTCACATGCATCAAACATGCTTTCAGAATACATATGAACTTGCTTCTGCTGCACACTTATGAAGCAACCACCAAGTCTCCCAACCTTAGAAGTTGCAAATGTATTCCTTTTCATTCTCAGTAAGCTTTTAAAATATTTTTTTCCCTTGGTGTCCAATGTAAACATATTGCAATTAACTTTGGGAAAAAAACCAAGATTCTTTAAATATATTATATTCATATGCTTAAAATGTAGGTTACCAATATAGTTTTAATTTTTTATAGGTATGTCTATGAAAAATTTTTATGTTCTAATTTTCCCAAAAGCACAAAGGAGGGATGCTTTGCTTGTAATAAGGGCTCATTTAATGCTTGTTAAATTGAACACAAACCTTGAGAATCAGGGGACATGGTGCTCTTTCTAGGATGTAAATCTAGTATGCCACACCTCTATTTAAATACTTACATGGTCCCTACTGCTCTAAAGATAAAGGCCAAATTCCTTAACACAGATTTTAGGGTAAGCAGGAGCCACATCCTACCACATGCTACCTCCTTTACCTGGAATGCCTTCTGCACCTTCTCCCCAACACATCATCTCACCTCTCAGTCTTTCCTGACCATCCCCAAGTAAGACCGGGTTGGATGCTGTATTAGTCAGAGTTTTCCAAAGAAACAGAATCAATAGGACATTTATATAGATATAGAGAGATTTATTATGAGAAATTCGCTCATGCGATTATGGAAGCTGAGAAGTCACATGATCTGCCATCTGCAAGCTGGACACCCAGAAAGCCAGTGGTATAGTTGCAGTCCAAACCCAAAGGCCCAAAAACTGGGGGCTGATGATATAATTCCTGGTCCAAGTCTGAAGGCCTGAGAACCAGAAGTGCTGATGGTGCTGATGTCTGAGGGCAAGAGAAAATGAATGTTCCAGCTCAAGTAGAAAGAGCAAATTTGCCCTTCCTCCTCCCTTTTGTTCTCTTTGAGCCCTCAACTGATTAGATGATTCCACACTGGGAGGGCAATCTTCTTTACTCAGTCTACCAATTCAAATCCTAATCCCTTCCAGAAACACCCTCACAAACACACCCCAAAATAATGTTTTACCCACTGTTTGGGCATGCATCCCTTAGCTCATCAAGTTGACACATAAAATTAACCATCAGAAGTCCATCCCTTGTCAACTTGTTTCTTATAAACATCTCTTTAAACCATACTTGATTTCCAAATAAAGACAACAAGGTCATAATTTCATTTAATCTGATACTACTATCCAGCATACAACAAAAATGTACAAATCCCTTTCCTAGAATAGGAGGTAAAGTCTTTAACTGATATATTTACTCTTCCCTAATATCCTGTGACTTAAATACCATGATGTAAAATTAATAATACTAAAATACTGATGTAAAGTTAATACATCTTATGCTACATGATAAGTGGATAAAAGAGGAATAAAAGAGGAAAGAAAACAAATATACTTGTAACAAAATAAGGATAAAATACTTACGACAATTACAGTCTTCATTTTTGTAACTGGTCACATGGCCATAGCTGGTATTGATAACTGCCTTCTTCTACTACCCATTCTGTATTCCCTTTGCCTTCAACAAGCACCTCAGCTGATTATGTTTCTTTATTGGGTAGGGGTGACTCAGATCTTTATTCCTGAAGAGTCTGGGCCATTCATAGTCCTGCCTTCATTGGATTGTTATAGTTTCCCACTGACTTTAATCAAAGGTCATGGCAATAATAAATGATTCTCTAGGGCATAGCCTGTATTCCAGACATACTCTTCCTTATGTCCATTGTGGAGCAGTAGTCCACTTCTCTCTTGGTATTCAGAACAGTTACCTCAGCCAGCACTGTAACTCCCTTCTTGGTCTGTTGATTCAGAGGAATGAGGAGACCAAAGAGACTGGGTGGGTCTTAACTTCCACTTCAACGAAATCATTGTTGTGTCTTCTGGTAGAAGCATTCCTCTCTCTAGAACTATGAACTCTAGGTCAGCAGAGCATAAAGTCGTGGGAACAGGAAGCAAAAATTTTATTAGTCCCTATGGGTAACAGTAAGTGGTGCCACTTCCATTTTCACCCCTTGATTCCTAGACCTGTGAATCCTGACTACCAGAAAAACAGCAGCATATATTGGATGCTGATTTAGAGCATATTCTGAAGATCCTTGCCCCAGCCCTGGTAGTATTGCCACCTAACTGATGCCAGCTGAATCTTCGAAAGACCATTCTACCATTCTATCAAGATAGCTGCTGCAGGATGGTGGGTAAGACCAGGGAATTTCATGAGCACGGGCCCATTGCTGCACTTCTTTTGCTGTGAGGGTAATTTCTTGATCAGAAGCAATGCTGTTTGAAATAACATGGTAGTGGATAAGGTATTCTGTAAGTCCACAGATGGTATCTTTGTCAGAAGCATTACACTCAGCAAAGGCAAATCCATATCCAAAGTGTCTATACCAGTAAGGACAAAATGCTACACCTTCCATGATGGAAGTGGTCCAGTGTAATCAACCTGCCACCAGGTGGCTGGCTGACTCTGGAGAATGACGCTATGTCAGGGGCTCAGTGGTGGTCTCTGCTGTTGGCAGATTCAGCACTGAGTGGTGCCATAGCCAGGTTGGCCTTGGTGAGTGGACATCTATGTTGCTGAGCCCACATATAACCTCCATTCCTGCCACCATGGTTATTTTGTTCGTGAGGTCATTGGGTGATGACGGGGTGGATGGAGAAATGGACTATCAGGTGCCAATAGAACCCTATCGACTTGGTTCTTAAAGCCCTCCTCTGCTGAGGTCACCCTTTGGTGGACATTTATATGGGACACAAATATCTCCCCCTGCCTTCAGAGAGGTCTATCCATATACCTCTTCCCTAGATTTCTTTGTCACAATTTTCCTATCATGTTCCTTTCAAGTCCCTGACCATCCAGCCAAATCATTGGCTACAGTCCATGAATTGGTACATAATTGCATACGGCCACTTCTTCCAAGCAAAGGGCACAACCTGGTGCACTTCCCCAAGTGGCGCCCACTGGGAGGATTTCCCTTTATCACTGTCCTTTAGAGATGTTCCAGCTATCCATTTTTGAGTGGTACCTGCGTATCATGCAGAATCATCTGTCAGCTAGGCTTGTGTCTTCCCCTCCTCTGTTAATTTATTGTGGAGAACTCCTCATTAGCCTGTAGGTACAGGCTGGGAGAGATAAGGCAGTGTAGCAGCAAGGAGGGCCATTCGCATTTGGGCTAATTGTTTATGCAATTTACTTATGCCTTGAGGGCTCATTTGGCCCTGATCACGTATAAACCATTTCCATTTGACGAGGGATTGTTGCTATACATGCCCAAATTCATGGCTGGGTGTCAGATAAAACCCAGTTTGTGATTGGCAGTCCAGATCACATGATAATGTGGTGGTCCATCAGTCTCTACTAAGGCCCAGTAGCAGCCCAAAAGCTGTTTCTTAAAAGAAGGGTAGTTATCTGATGTCAAAACCTTGCTCCCAAATCCTAAAGGGTGGCTCTGCAATTTACCTATAGGTGTTTGCCAAAGGCTCCAAACAGCATCCCTATCTCTGTTGACACTTTAAACACCATTGGATCTGCTGGACCAGATGGACCAAGTGGCAGAGCAGCTTGCACAGCAGCCTGAACCTGTTGCTGAGCCTTCTCTCGTTCTGAACCCCACTCAAAACTAGCAGCTTTTTAGGTCACTCGGTAAAAAGACCAGAATAGCACACCCAAATGAGAAATATTTTTTTGCCTCTAAAATCCAAAGGCGCCTACAATATACTGGGTCTCTTTCTGGGTTGTAGGAGAGGCCAGATGCAACAATTTATCCACCAGACCTCTAGAAATTTCATTACAGCAGAAGGCACTTGAATTTTAGTTGGATTTATTTCCCAATCTCTGAGACACAAATGCCTTACCAATAAGTGAAGAGTAGTGACTACTCCTTACTGATTCAGTCCAATCAGTATAATATCATCAACATAATGGACCAGTGTGATATCCTGTGGAAGGGAAAGGCAGCCAAGTTGCCTGTGAGCTAAATCATGACATAGGGCTGGAGAGTTGTGATACCCCTGAGGTAGGACATTGAAGGTATATTGCTGGCCTTGCCCGCCAAAAGCAAACTGTTTCTGGTGGGCCTATGGACAGGTATGGATAAAAAGACATTTTCCAGATCAATAGCTGCATACCAGGTATCAGGGGATGTATTAACTTGCTCAAGCAATAAAACCACATCTGGCACAGCAGCTGCAATTGGAGTTACCACCTGGTAAGTTTATGATAATCCAATGTCATTTGTCAAGATCCATCTGTCTTCTGCACAAGGCCAAATAGGAGAGTTGAATAAGGTCTTTGTGGGAATCACCACCCCTGCATCTTTCAAGTTCTTGATGGTGGCACTAATCTATGCAACCCTTCCAGAAAAGTAGAATTACTTTTGATTTACTATTTTCCTAGGAAGGGGCAGTTCTAACGGCTTCCACTCAACACCTCTACAATAATAGCCCTCACTCCACAGGTCAAGGAACCAATGTAGGGATTCTGACAGTGGTTAAGTATATTTCCAATTATGCATTTCAAAGCCAGGGAAATAACCACAGGATGGGTTTGAGGACCCCTGTGAGATGCACCTGAACTAAAACTCCATTGATCACCTGACCTTCATAAATTTCTACTCTGACTAGAGGACCACAGTGTGTTTTGGGTCTCTTGGAATTGATTGAGAGGATGTGACTCTCTGTTTTTGTGATTCAGGCTAATCTTTTATTCAATTGACCTAGAACTTTTCTGCTTATGCAGATCAAATAAGATTTTAATAGGCTCCTATCTATTACACCACGATTAACTAGCCAATGCCATAGGTCTGTTCAAGTCAGACTATTCTGATTGCTGCTTTGACTCTGCTCCCTATTACAGTAACCACATTCACTTTGTTTTGGCAGTTGAGTGCCCTAGGATCCAATTACTCCCACTGCATTTAAGTTTTCCATTTCAGTGACTATAGTTCCTACTGCGAGGTTTGACTACAGAGAAGAGTGATCACAGAGCTCTTTAATATTGAGGGACCCCGCACACATTTATTTCTTTCAGTAAATGTGAAAGGCCTGCCTCCTGGACCCTCCCAATGTAGGTGAGCAGGTCTTAAATGACAGTCCACTCTAACATTCCAATCTCCCCAAGCCTTTGAATCCCTTCTTCCCCATTTAACAAAGCCTTGTCCAGCATTTCCAACTCACTCACAATGGGCCATGTTTCGCTCAGTGTTTCAGCTAACCAAGCAAACAAACTGTTAAAGCCCTTTATAACTCCCTCAGCTGCAACAATAAATGCAAAATTTCTGTTTAGTATGGGTCCTTATCAGTAAATTCAGCCTTATCCTACTTTATATTCCTGCCGCCATTATTCCACACCCTTAGTTTGCACTTCCACACATGTTACCTTGATTTCTGCTTGTATAAATTAGAAAATTCATGTAGTTCTTTTGCAGTGTAGTACCTCCTTATGGGTCACACTTTCTACCTTATCTTTAGGGGCCTGCTGGGACTTGAGTCTAGCTATAGGTCTAGAAGCAAAGAGGAGTGGTGGTACTGGGTCCTGAGGACATTATTTTGCATGGCAACAGCCTCAAGAGAGGTCATTACCATTTCCTCAGGTAACGTGAGGTTAATTTAAAAGACTAATACAACTGTGGGTAGAGAGGCTGATACCACTGGGGTTGGGAAGACTTTCTACTGGTAAGATGACTCATCAGAATTTATGGTCTCAATGTTCCCAGTTTCATCAGGACCTTCACACATGTTTCCATCCCAACTTATAGTATTCCATTCTTTCCCAATCAATGTCTTGACTTTTAACAGTAGAAATCCTGCACTGGGAGTTCAACTTGTGTTGTAATTCAGCCAATTGTAGCATGAAGTTCTGCATTTGATTTTCAGCAATTTCAACCCTGTGGCTACGGAAGATAAGGAATCCTTCAGGGCACGCATAGAAGTTATTATGTCATATATACGACACTTGAGTTGGGAATTTGAATCCCTTAGCTCATCCTTTTCTTTCACCACTTTGTCCAGTAACATAAGAAGCAACCAAACAATGCTATTATACTCATTAATTTTCAAAAAAATGTTTGAAAATCTCGTATACAGAGTCATCTAGCTTCTTATTTCTTATAAATGGTGGATCAGGAGTATTCAATGCAGATATTTTCTATCTCTATAACTAGTTTATGCAATGGAGTATCAGTGCTCTCTTTTGAATTGGAAATAGTCATTAACATCATTAATGTAATGGTATTAGAAAGTCAATTCCAGAAACCTCAGAACCAAATCAGAAAACTCATCCTTAAAATTCTGTTCCTCTAGAGCCACTTTTCATCTTTAGGGTTTATTAGTTTGTATTATTCTCCAGAGAAACAGAACCAATAGGAGATATATATATATATATATATATACACACACAGAGAGAGAGAGAAGGAGAGATTTATAAAGGGATGTATTATATATATAAAACATACACACACATATACACACAACACACACACATATACACACAACACACACACACACATATATGTGTATAGAGAGAGAGAGAGAGAGAAAGAGAGAGAGAGAGATGTATTATGACAGATTGGTTCATGTGACAGGCAAGCCGGTGGTGTAGTTTCAGTTCAAACCCAAAGATCTGAGACTCAGGGGGGCCAATGATATAAGCTCTCGTTGAAGTCTGATGGCTCAAGAACAAGGATTGTTAATGTCCAGGGGTAGGAGAAAATGAAAGCCCTAGCTCAAGCAGAAAGAACAAATTTGCCCTTCCTCCTCCTTTTTTATTCTATCTGGGCCCTGAACAGATTTGATGATGCCGACCCACATTACAGAGGGTGGATATTCTTTACTTCTTTCCTCTTTATTTCTATTGATTCAAGTGCTAATCTCTTTCAGAAACGCCCCTATAGACACAAGCAGAAATAAGCTCTACCAGCTTTCTGGGCATCCCTTAACCCAGTCAAATTGATGCAAATTGACTATTACAGATACCCTCCTTTTTTTTTTTTTTTTTTTTTTGTTGAGACAGACTCTCACTCTTGTTGCCCAGGCTAGAGTGCAATGGCATGATCTCGGCTCACTGCAACCTCCACCTCCTGGGTTCAAGCGATTCTCCTGCCTCAGCCTCCCAAGTAGCTGGGACTACAGGCACCCACCACCATGCCTGGCTAATTTTTGTATTTTTAGTAGAGACAGGGTTTCACCATGTTGGCCAGGCCAGTCTCGAACTCCTGACCTCAGGTGATCTGCCCACCTCAGCCTCCCAAAGTGCTGGGATTAGAGGCATGAGTCACCATGCCAGGCCTACAGACACTCTCTTACATGCTGCTAGTCTATATAGTCACTGAAGACAGAGATTATATTTTCTCCCTCTTATATCCCTGCTGTGTAACACATTGCTGATACATAGCCCATGACTAACAAATGTCTATTTAATGAACAAATAAACAATATTATCTATATTATCACAAAGGTGATATAAGACTAAATTAGCTTACATGCTTTTTCTAGATAGCCATTCAAATACCATCTACAGCACACTTGCCATCTGTATTTTTTCTTCAGAACTTTTTTTTTTTTAGATAGAGTTTTGTTCTTGTTGCCCAGGCTGGAATGCAATGGTGCGATCTTGGCTCACCACAACCTCTGCCTCCTGGGTTGAAGCAATTCTCTCCTGTCTCAGCCTTCCAAGTAGCTGGGATTACAGGTGCCCACCACCATGCCTGGCTAATTTTTGTATTTTCAGTAGAGATGGGGTTTCACCATGTTGGCCAGGCTGGTCTCGAACTCCTGGCCTCAGGTGATCTGCCTGCCTCGGCCTCCCAAAGTGTTAGGATCACAGGCATGAGCCAAGGCACCCAGCCCCTTAAAGACATTTTTAACTAATTTCACAAATACTTCTTGAATACCTACTATTTGCCAGGCACTGTTTTAAGCTGCTGAGACACATGTTGGTAAACAACAATCAAAACATTCCTGCCCTACTGTAACTTGTATTCTAAAAAGGTAACTGATAATAAACATAATAAATAAGTCTTTCCATATGATTGGTGATCATTGTTATGGGGAGAAAAGCAAAGCAAGGTAAGGGGGCTCAGAACTGACAGTCTGATGTTGTGATAAAATAAGAAATATATATTTGGTCTCTGCCCCTGGTTTCTGGCACAGAGCTTCTAAAACTTTTATAATTTCCTGAGCAATCGGGATGCTAGAAGAATCTTTTGTTCTAATATTTGGTTGTTGGTCACATTCCTGACAGAATCTTAATCTCTTGGAATTTCCTGGGTGATAGGAGTGTCTTTTGTTCTAACGAGGTAACTTTTGATGGGCTCTCAGATGGGGACTCTTCACCAGAAAGACCAAGCCTTGATCAGAAGCTTGGAACTTTCAGTACTTCCTTTATCCTTTGGGAAGGGGAGAGAGCCTGGAGATTGAGGTAATAATCAATTACACCTTCATAAAAATCCCTGAACTCTGAGCTTCAGGGAGCTTCTGTGTTGTTGAATGTGTAGAGGTGTGAGGAAGATGGCATGACTGGAGAGGATCTGAAAGTTTCGTGCCCCTTCCCACATACTTCACCTCATGTGCCTCTTCCTCTGGTTATTCATCTGTACCCTTAGTAATATCCTTTATAATAAATGGGTAAACATAAGCAAAGTGTTTCCCTCATTTCTGGGCTCACACACACAAAAAATGTGCTGTTCTAGCAAATTATTGAACCCCACAGGGGATTGTGGGAACCTCTGATATGTAGCTAGTTGGTCAGAAGTATAGAAAAGAACCTGAGACTTGGGATTGGTATCTGAAGTGGAGGGCAGTTTCATGGGACAAGCTCTTAACCTGTGGGGTCTGCAGTAACTCCAGTTAGTGTCAGAATTGAATTAAATTATAGGACACCCAGTTGGTGTCTGCTGGTGAATCGCTTGGCGTGGGGGAAAACCCTACACATCTTAGTGATCAGAAGTGATCTGTGTTGAGAGGATAGCAGGAGAAAATAGTCATTTGTTTCTTCCTTACTGTTCTTGTAAAAGAGGGTATAGGTGCAATTTTAAATAAAAGAGTCAGCTAGGCCTCACTGAGAGGGTGACATTTCAGTAAGTATTTGAAGGAGTAAGCAGGTTTGCCCTGTGAGTGTCTTGGGGAAGAACACCCAGGCAGAATATAAAGGACAGACAGTTTACTTATTCCAAGAATGCCACAGAGGCCAGGGTGGCTGGAGCAGAGAGAATGAAGGGGATAGAGAAGGTGAAGGCAGGGAGGAAATGGCAGAGATGAGCACGCTGGGGAAAGGCTGTGTAGGGCCTAATTTCTATTCCAAGTAAAACAGTGAGCCGGTACAGCATCCTGGGCAGAGAAGTAGCATGATTTGGCTTACATTTTGAATAGATAGGCCTATTTGGGGAACAAGCTCTATTTTAGTAAATAAGAAGATGATCTTTTTAAATTGGTAGTTTCCTTGTTCATATCCCCTGAATACTTTCTCGTGCAGCCAATTCTATGCCAAATGAAAAGTCTCATCCTGTATGTATGTCTGAATCTTATCCAGGATTATTCTCAGCCAACTTATCTTGGCACACAGGAACATTATGACCTGTGGCTAGGAATTTCTCAAAATTCACAGCCAAGCTGATATTTAGGATACTGTCCTAAGATGGAATAAAGAAAAAAAATGTAACTTAAATTCTGATTTTAAATATTACTTTAAATGAGTTCTTATAACAAGGGACACAAGATTCAGGATGTGATATAAGAATTTATAATTATAGCTATATAATGGTCCTACAAAATGTTACTGCCTCTTTGAATCAAATGTTCTGTGTGGACCTTTGGAATAATAACAACATTCAAGAGATCATCACTTCTGGATTCTTGTCAATTTTTACCGAATCAAAAGGCAATGAGTAAATTTACTGGAATTGGTCCTAGAAATGTTTTGACACCAGCCAGAAGGAAAAGTCACATAGGGGCTATTTCAAAAGCAAACTGCAGAAAACGTTTTATATAAGAAGACCATAAATGGCTAATAAATCTAATAAAAACGTTTTAGCTGCCCTAGTAACCAAAGAAATTTAAAGTAGTAATGAGATACTTAAAGTGAATTTAAAAGAGGAGAAAAAACAAGGAAAAGGAAAAATAGAAGAATATTAGAATATTTGGGTGAAAATATAGGCATTTAATGAGACACGGTCTCTAACTGCTTGGGAGTGGGAATAGGAAAATTCTCACATTGCTGATATTTTCAGTGGATCAGAAAAGCAATGTGACAGTACGGACTATAAACATAAAAAAGGATCGCATATTACTGTACTTTTTACTCCTGGAAAAGTTTCTTTAGAAAATAGTGCAAAAAAAAGTTGAATTGCAGCATTATTTTAAATACAGAAAAATTATATACCTTGCAAAAGAAGGAAGGTTAAACAAAATATTTTAAATCCATATTGAGAAATGTTATATAACATTAAACATTCTATGAAAAAATTAATGATGTGGGGAAAATACTTACAACAAAATGAGACATTTGATGCAAACAAGGTTCAGACACATGGTCTCGGCCATGTACAAATAATATGTGATAGAAATGAAAACTAAGTAGGAATATATAATTGGGAACAGCGATTATCTTTGAATGGTGAGGTCCTACAGGGGTTTATTTTTTATTATATTTTTATACATAGCATTTATAATAAATATGTCTAATATTTCTAATGTTTTTCTATTTTAATAAAAATTATGTATTTTAATATATAAATCTATGTAATATTTTCTGTATGTAAACGTTCAACATTATTTTTAAATAAAAAAGAAATATATTCAGAGTATAGCTAAGCAGTTGAAAAATAGCGAAATCTTTCGACCTAGCCAATGGTATAAAATAAATATAGGGATACACTATAGACCAAATACCTTAATTAAAGACAATGACCAATTTTCTAGATGCCAAACCAATGCCATCAGTTTGCTGTTAATCTGCATAAAATAAGTTAGTAACAGTCTATTTGCTGCTAACTATAGAATATTTTAACATTTACCAAATTATTAATGAGACTGGCTTTATAGTGACCCTTAAGATGGACTAGATCTTAAAAGCACTGTTGTTAAAGAATAGATTCACAGGACAAATATTTCAAGTAAAAGTCAACAAGAAAAAAAATGTATGTGTAAGCATCTAAATTTTATATACCTCCAAGTGCCCTTACAAGGAAGTGTGGAAGAGAACAGATGCTAATTTATGACTCCGGATCAATTTGCTCAAACCTGCACACAGGCATTAGAGGAAGAAGCACACCATTTTTCCCCCCGTTTGGTATATACCATTCCTCCGGTTATGTTGTTTATTGATATCCTGCCTCCGTGTCAGGCTTAATACAAATAAATAAACAAACAATAATCTCTATTTTTTTAAATAAAGGAAGCTTTTTAACTGTTTAAAGATAAGCAGTTTAATGTTATTTCTAGAAAAAAATGAGTATTGGTTATTTTAAGAACACGTGCATCTTTTTCTAATTAAGTCTTTGCTTTTGAAACCTTGGAAAATCAGTGTTTTCAGAGCTCCATTTCACTATGAGACAGTTGTGTTCAATGAATTCAAAGCATCCCCAGTAGGTCTTCCTTCTCTTGGGAGCTCTCATTCCACAGCTGGCTTAGTTTTCTACACCTTGGTGGCCCATATACAAAATTAAAGCCCCAAATTGTCCAAACCTCCCTCAAAAGCAAGCTGAGTATGTGGGAATTCAAATCACTGTTTAGATAGAGTGGGTTTCAAAGCCTTCTGATTACAGTGGTCAGAATTCTGAATAGTCTCTAGAAATCAAGCCACACTAACACTTCCAGGAGCTGTGCTTAGTTCTCTAGAAAGGTAGTTTCCTAAAAGTGCTCACTTAGTTCCCTCAGGTGAGCAGTTCTTTCCCCCAAGGATTGTTTCTCATTCTCCACACCTTTCTGCACTTTTAAGTAATTTGTCCAGTGCCCTCTTCTCCCAGGAATTGGAACACTTGATACAAATTTTCTATTTTATTTCACAGTCTGCACTTCTGTGGGGCCAGACATTAGATTTTCCTACCAATTGTCCCACAGACATGTAGCCTCCTTCATTCAAGCAATGAAGGCCATGGTATGAACTCCACACCTGTTCCAGCAAGACACTTCTCCCTTCAGAGCACTCCCAAGTCAAAGGGCACAATACTATCACAAGTATAATACTGGATGGTGGAGGGGCAGGTAGGAGCACCACTTTTCTGTTAAATTAAACTCCTTACTTAGCCTGGAAATCACTTACCTTCCTAGGTTTCTTTTAGGTGATTGGTCCATTATGAACCTGGAAGATGAGCCAGCTGCCACGTAAGTGGACTTTCCAGCCTCAGATGACCACAGCCCCCCACTGACACCAGGATTACAGCTGAGTAGTTACATGCTTACATTCTAAACCGCCTTTTAGAATTGCCAGGTCTGGATTCAAGGGACAACGTCATATCACTGCAGCCACCTTGACCTCTTCCAGAGAGCAGCTGGCTATGGGAAACCATTACAGAAATATTCAAGAAAAACTTAATCTCCCCATTTAGCCACAGGGAAGACATGGAGGACAGGATTTTAGCTTTAAGCCTTAAATGTTCAGGACTGAAGGAGTTAGCCTCAAAATTACTTATAAATTTCATCAAATATTGAGTGTCGGCTTTGTGCCAGGAAAATGTCTACTGTTTGGCTGATCTCCTTGCATGTCCCTTTTGATGATTTCCTGTTTTTGTCCCTTTTTCTTCTTTTAGTGAGGAATCAAGGTTCTCAGTGTAATCAAGTTACTCAGCCTACCGAAATCGTTTTGATTTCTATTCACAGGTGTTTTGCCTGTGTTTACCTGATGTTCCCTCTAGCTAATCCAGAGATTCTGTATGTTTAATTGTTGATATAAAGTGGCAGACACACTTTCGAGATCTTAATAGTAAGAATGTAAGCATTTCTTTTCTTTTTTTAATCTTAGGATTTATGGCAATTTCATAGAAATCTGACAGAGTTGGATAAGAAACTGTAATACTGTATATGAGATAGAGAAGATATTTGAGGTGGCGGACGGCGGGGGGCTGTCCTTGAGCAAACCTGAAATAGGCCAAGAGTTTCTTCTGAGGCTCAGTTTTCATAATTCACCATCTGTTCCCCTCTTCTCCAGCCTCTTCCCCTGGGTACCTGTCATGAATCGTTACCCCAAACGAACTGCATGAGCTAATTTATCTGAAGTTAGGTAAGATACATTATGAATATCCCTTTTTTATAGATGAGGAAACTGAGGCTTAAATTAAGCCTGGCTTAGAGTTGCACAACTCGTTACTGGCAAGCATAGGGCTTGAAAACAGGTTTTCTGCTTTAAATTCAGTACTTTTCCATATGCCAGTGACGCCCAAACTAGCATCGGTTTTATTTTTGTCTATAAAATCATATGTACATAGAATTGGCTTTTGCATCTTTTTAAAATCAGAGATGTCGATGGCTACTGTTAATAATATCTGCGTAGAGGGTCTAATAACCTCTCTTTTGGGGCCGCTGTGATAATGGAATTCAATGAGATCTATGAAGCCCCCAGCATGGTGTCTGAGCAGTATGTGCCCACCACATGTGCAGCCCCTTCCTTTCTGAGCTTTCCTGCTTGAGCTGGGTCCCCAGTGTTCACCCCCTGGGATTCCAGGAAAATATTTCATTACACTGTTATTTCAATGTAAAGCTAGACAATAACTAAGGGCTTTTGTTAAAAGTGTGAAGTCTTTTGCCAGTGAACATATAATTTCTGTTTTAATATCGAAACTAGCTTACTAATCACTTTCTTCTCAGTTACGAATTTCCTAGCTGCCTTATCCCTGTACCCTTAGCAATTCACAACCCCAGGCTGTGAATCCATCCAGTATATAATTCCTTTTTTAGTATCTTAGAATACCCCAACTTCTTCTGAGAAGGGAAAGAGTATGTGATTATAAAGACTATGGTCTTAATTTAGTAGGTCACCCCTTTCTTGGGTGTATTTGCCTTTTAAAAAGAGAAACCAAGAAAAAGCAATATTTAACTCAAACAATTGAATATGTAATGGCAGAATGTCCAGTACTGTGAATGTGCATAGCCATTTCATAGATTGAGGAAAACACGAATATTTTAGACCAGAAGAGGGTATCGCTTAAATCAGTGCTCCCCAACCTTTTTGGCACCAAGGACCAGTTTCATTGAAGACAATTTTTCCATGGATGGATGGGGATGGTTTCAAGATAAAACTGTTCCACCTCAGATCATCAGGCATTAGATTCTCATAAGTAGCATGCAACCAGACCACCACACGTGCAGTTCACAATAGGGTTCCTGCTCCCATGAGAATATAATGCCACCACTGATTTGACAGGAGGCGGAGCTCAGGTGGTAATGCTTGCTTGCCGCCATTCACCTTCTGCTGTGTGGCCCACTTCCTAACAGGCCACTGACCAGTACTGGTCCTCGGCCAGGGGGTTGGGGACCCTTGCCTTAAATTATGCCAAGAGGGGCTCACTTCTTTGCTTTTTTCAGAGAGTCTCTATTTAGGGAATGGAACAAGAACCTCACCTATTCTCCTCTGCTTATATTGTGGACACTGAGTGTGAAGGTCAAACTAAAAAACTGTGAAAGCATCATGTTGTGAAGTTGGGGCTTTAGGATCAGACAGATCCAGATTCAACTCCTTAGCCACATACTAGCTGTGTGCCCTTAGGCATATTCCAAACTGAATGCCAGTTTTTTCCTCTGAAAATAGAGGCGGCCCCTTGGCAGAGTGGTTGCAGGGTCATATGAATCAGGACAGGTAAAGCATCAACCTCCACACTTGCATTCTCTAAATGACTGCTATTATGCTATTATGTTTCAAGTGCACTCAGCACAGATACCTTTCTTTCTCCTCTCCAGATTGGTTTCTTGGATTTATTTCTAAAACCTGGGAATTTCTAGGAATTGGCAGCAGTTAGAAACACAGGGAATGATTTAAAAGTTCCCCTGAGAAGTTGAGGAAAGCAATCTTGGAGCAGAGATCTTCTTCTTCCTCTTCTGAAAACTTTATTTACCATTTAAAAGACTCCACAAGTTAAAAGAGAGAGAGAGAGACAAAAAAAAAATTAATTAGATTTAAATCCCTACTCTCCTTTTGCAAGATCTAAATTAAAAGTCATCACAAAATACCTGTGTGCTTCACAAGCTGCCAAAATTTGAAATTCACAACCCCCTTGACTTTATGTTTCAGGAAATTTGATTTTGAGATCTAATTTTAGGATAACAAATAGCCCTGCACAAAGAGTCCCAAATGTTCCTGGTTCCCAAGGAGTAGTAATTTCAACACTTCTCTATGAAAATCTAAATATACAATTTTTTATTCCTACATTTTGATAAATCACAGCATACAAATTCTGTGAGAATTAACATTAAAATCTCATGCAGATCCATCATTTAATTCTCTAATAAGGCAAAGTTTACGATAAGTACTCTCTAAGGTCTTGATAATTTTTCACAAATTCCAAAACGCATCTATCAAACATATATGCACAGAAACATGTTGTTATTTTAAACTAGTCAGAAACAAAACTGTTCTCCTTATTTGAACTCTCTACAGAGCCCGCACTAATATTCTTAAGACCAGTAACCACCTAAATGATCATTTCATTGACAACTCAATGCTTGGCACTGTTCTCTGCCCAAAAGACAGCATCCAGCCCAACTCTAGGCACAACTCAGCTCTTAAAGCATGCTTTTACATTGCTTCATCTTTTCCTTTCAGTTCAAGAATGAGCTCTTGCTGCATGGTTTTAGCATCATTCTTTTATTTTGGAGTTAAAAAAATATCCAGGCTGAACAGAATATGACAATCTATGCCTCAAAGTCAGTCAAAAATCCCTATATTTTTGCTGACAGAACTCCTAACATTCTGATAATTGAGACACTTTCAGGTTTATTGATCGAATTTTTATTCCGTTTTACTGAGGCTTCTGCTAGAACTTCCATTTTCTGTGCCATGGACTTAAGTTCTCTACTAGGTTGTTTTCTGGTGTTGCTCACTTACTTCACAAGTAGCCCTCTTGCCTCTGCAACAAGATTTAAACTTTTGCGAGAGGAATTCAACATGTCTTAAAGCAGGGGCATCCAATCTTGTGGCTTCCCTGGACCACAGTGGAACAAGAAGAATTGTCTTGGGCTACACATAAAATACACTTACACTAATGATAGCTGATGAGCTTTAAAAAAAAAAATCACACAAAAGCTCAGGATGTTTTAAGAAAGTTTATGAATTTGTATTGGGCTGCATTCAAAGCCATCCTGGGCTACTTGTGGCCCGCTGCAGGTTGCATAAGCTTGTCTTAAAGTGTTCTAGAACCTCCCCCCTACACTTGGTTGAACACTGAGTTTGATGATTAACAGGCTGCCAGTAAATACTAGACGAATTAAACACCTGTTATTTGGAGATGTCAGATATCTTTCTCTGGTTGATTAAGTCAGAGACTCAGTTGAAGCAAATATATTTTTTAAAATTTTTTTATCATGGAAGACTCAGAGAGAAGAAGTATAATGAATCCCCATGTCCCTATGATCAGCTTCAACAATTATCAACTCATGAACAAACCTGCTTTGTATAAATAGCTTTTGAAAAATTAATAGTTTTTTTTGAGCAGTTTTAGGTTCACAGAAAAAGTAAGTGGAAAGTCCAGAGTCCTCAAATACTCCCTTCCTCTTCCCCCAGCTTCTACCATTATTAACATTCTGCATTAGTGTGGTACATTTGTCACAAATGATGATTCGATATTGCTACATTATTATTAACTAACTAAATCCATAGTTCACACTAGGGTTCCCTCTTTGTCTTGCACATTCTGTGGATTTTAACAAATATATAATGACATGTATCCAGCATTACCATATCCTACAGAATTGTTTTACCAAATAGTGCTAACTAACTAAAATAGCAATAACTAACTCCTGATTACCTCAGGGTGAGTTATATTCACACCCTAAAAGATGTTTCTATTCAAATTCAGTTCACATTTTGTGCTTTTTAAGATGATTTCATGTACATTGTGCCATTCTACTCACACAGTCATCTCCTTTAGTAGCATTTTTACTCCCATTTTCTAAGATATTAAAGCTCAGAAAGGTTAAATAACTTTTCCAAAGGTCAAATAGCTAGTCAGGGACAGAGCAAGGATACCAATCTAGATTAAATGGGATTAATTCATGCTGCAGAATTTGTGACTTGCTAAATGACAGAAATGCTAAAATTAGTCCTTTCTACCATTTATGGAGCAATTAAGCATGTGGTTGAAAGTAGAGCCAGATGGCACAAGCCTTCCCAGAAGCAGGATTTCTTATACTATGGGAGAGAAGTGATAATCCTGAAATGGTGCTGGTAGGGGGTAGGGGGGATACTTGGTCCCCAACCCACCTCCTCGGGGGTACATGCTGTTTATATGTGTGTGAGAAAGAAAAACTGCAAGAGAAGTGCTGGGTGTATTGTAGGGAGAGCCAGAGTTCGATCAGGCCATGGAGCTGGAGGTAGGGAATGCATTTGCCATGGTGGAGAGAGTTTCCATATGGTTCAGAGGAAAAATTGATGAGGGAACAAGGAGCAGCAGCGGGAGGCTGTATAGGAGAGAGGAAGCACAGAGCAGCTTGGGGATGAGCACAGACGTTAGAGAGGCTTATATCTAGCCAGTCATTAGGGTAAAAATAAAGTGAGGCATGATGAGTTTAACTGACTATGAGGTTTTCCAAAGGATCCCCACTCAAGCTCTTAGTAAATGTTGGAGTCAGCAGTTCCCACTCTGTGTCCTTAAAGTCTGGAATCAACAGCTTGCCCTCTAGTTTCTCAGAACCATGCTGCCTCGGAGGGAGTCTGAAGCCCTGCAGTGTGGACCATGGCTGGAAGGGCGGCCCTACTAGGCCCTGGTTTCTGGTGCTGAGAATGGCATGGGTTGACACACAGGGAGGCAATTCCCTAAAGTTTGGGCTGTGGGTTGGTTTTGATGGGGTGATTACTGGAGAACCTAAGGCTCATGACAGTGAAAATATGTTTTGACAAATATTCTGCCCTTTCTGAGTGGGGAGTGGGACCAGTTCTATGAAAAGTGTGGCAGGGAATTGTGCTCTTGAGTGCCCACACTACCCCCACTCTTCTCCTTTGGTGGTTTCTTCCCTACTCTCCATCATGGCCATTCATGCTGCCATGGCTCACCACTCCAGTTTCTCCCCAGAGCACACACATTTTCAAGCAAACATTTTGTTTCCTCATACTCGATAAGAATGCACCTGTTTTATGTCTAACTCTATGCGAATGCACCTTGCTGTCCTAATCATAGAATGGCTGTGTTGTAAATCTACTCCAATTACTCATCTGAATCATATCAAAATCACCCCACCAAAACCAACCCACAGCCCAAACTTTAGGAAACTGCCTCTCTGTGTGTCAACCCATGCCATTCTTGGCACCCAGAAACCAGGCCTAGCAGGACCACTCTTTGAGCCATGGTCTAGCCAGCTGGACAGAAAACTCCTTGCCTTAAAATGTTGCCCATCATTGGATAGTACTGAGTGATGGACAGCTTTATTGAATTAAATTCCTTGTATGGCCCTCAGACTCATATAGAACACTCATAATTCCTTTTCTTCAGGCCATCACTCCAAATATCAGCCCCTAGGTTTGTCTTACTAAGGCTGCCAAGTCCTATGTCCCTCAGACACTGAACACCAATGTAGAAGGGTGAGATCACAGTTCCCAGATAAAAAATCTGCCTCTTCTTGTTTTAAAAAGAAAACATATTAAGCACTTACTCCGTGCCAGACTCTGTGCTAATTGGAAGATTAATTTAATTTGATTAATCTTCCCAACAACACCAAGAGGGAAGGATTGTTTTCTTTTTTCCAATGACTAAACAAGGGCTCAGTGGAAAACATGATTTGCCTTAAGGTCATGCTGCATTTCTAGGGGCAGAGATAGAACTGAAGCCCAGGTCCCCCAACTTCAAGGCCTGTTCTCTGGCTACCACACACTGAGAGAGACTCTCTCCAGACAACAGCCCATCCACTGGAGCAATCAGATGCTGCAAGTCTAGACAGAATTATAAGTCTGAAGGCTGAGGAACGATTTGAAGCCTAATTTTTTTTTTTTTGCATTTCCAAAAAGCGTAATATATAAGTGTATTATTATTTTTATTACTCTCAAAGCCAAGGTTAGTGTGACGAGATGGTGTCTTAGTGTTGGTAAGAAACACTAGCTGCCGTGACAGAAACCCCTAGAATCTCAGTGGCTTAACATAAACTGTCTTATGCAAAATGTAATGCACGTGCCTTTCTTTGGCAAGTGGCCTTCTATGTGGCCTGTTACTGGTTGAAAAAATTCATATGTTGAAGTCCTAAGCTCCAGTTCCTCAGGCCATGACGTTATTTGGAAATAGAGCTGTTATAGATGTAATTAGTTAAGATGAGGCCATACAGGAGTAGATTGAGCCCTAGCCCAATAGGACTGGTTTTCCTATGAAATTGGACACAGGCACACCTACAGGGAATACGTCATGTGAACATGAAGATGGCCATCTACAAGTCAGGAGAGAGGTCTAGAACAGATCCTTCCCTCTCAGCCTTCAGAAGGAATCCACTTTACAAACATCTTGACCTCAGATTTCTAGTCTTTAGAACTGAGGCAATGGATTTTTGTTGTTGAAGCCACCCAGTTTGTGGCGCTCTGTTATGGCAGCCGTAGCAAACAAACACACAGTCCTGCAGGGCATCTTTCCATCTGTAGCTCTGCCATCTTCTAGAGCCTCAGAGTTCTTTCCTGGAGCCTCTGTCTTTGGCTAGGGGATGAAAGAGGAGAGCATGTAGAGGGTTTACGGGGCAGGCATGAAGGGACATGCATGTTTTCTGCCTGCAGTTCATTGGCAAGAAGTCAGTCACATGACCTCCTTAACTTCAGCAAGGACTGGGAAATGTAGGCTAGCTGTGTGTCCATGAATAGGAGAAAACAGATGTCAGTAAACACAGGGGATTCCTTGCCACGGATAATTTAAAATAGAAAGATACTGGAGGAAAGAGGCCACTGCTAGGAGGCTATGACAGGAGTAATTCATCCAACATCCACTCACTCCCTCATCCATTCTATAAGTATTTATTGAGTGCCTACTGTTTGCCAGCACTGAGTTGGTATGGCGACATAGGGGCATAGCAGGAAACAAAAAGGGACAGATCCCTGCCTTTAAGGAACTTGCACTGTGATAACATATGATAGAAAATTGCAAGTTGCCTTTGGAGGCTCTTTAAATGTAGTCCTAGTGTAGGTGGTCAGAGAAAGTGGTCACAGAAAGTTCTCAGAGGAGAAGACACTGAAAGAGAAATAAGAGGGAGCTAATGGTCTGCACTCCCTCCTCTGCAATTCCAAAATCCAGTAAGCTCTGAAAACCAAGTTTTTTGGGGAAAGTTATTTGGTAGTAAAACCAGACCTAATCTTGACACATATGGTTGAAAAGCCTGATCTCAATGGACACAAAGGTACTTATACACTTTATCTATTGTACTAGGGATCAGTATTTGAATACTTACACTCTTGCTAAGAAGATGTTCATATGTTTGTTTCCAAAATAGATCAAGACATAGTATTGCTAATGTGCCAGACAGAGTCATCAGATAATTAAAATGATGGATGAATTTTGGTGAGAACAACGGATACCACAAATGTTTTTCAGAATACATCCTAGTCACCCAAATTGATAGATATCTTTAATATTCACTCTTTCAGTGGTTCTGTAATTGAATGATTTCCATATCTCTGAAACCAAAGAGGAATTACCAATGGTTTGGTCAATACCTAGAGCCTTAGAAATAGGTGGTGGGCAGTGCTGGGAGCAGCAGTGAGGGTAGTGCCTTTAGTAGTGACCACTGAGCTGGATCTGTGAGCCAGGTTGACACGGAAGGAGTGGACTTAGGATCTAGGGTTTCTTCTAGCAGAGGATTTGGAGAAAAGGTAACTACTCACATCATTGTGAACTAAGACTTTCTTCTCCTCAATAGCTATGGCAAAAGGGAAATAATGATAGTGTTGGTGCTTCCAGAGATGCTCTACCTGCTTACCTTTCCATAGATAACACCTGGACTCTACCATGAAAACAAGCATTAGCTCTAGCCACTCAGTTAGAACACTCATACACACAGAGGAGCAATAAGGAGGTCTAAGCCACCTTGAACCTTGTTCTTCAAATTAAGACATCTGGAAGTGACCGATGTGAAGCAGCCATTGTCCAACCAAGCTCTCTGTGATCATGGAAATGTGCTGTGATCTGTGTCCCCAGTACAGTAGCCAGGAACCCTTTGTGCTCTGGAGTGCCATCCACTGAAATGAGGATGGTGTGATGGAGGAACTGAATATCTAATTTGATTTAATGTTAAGTAATTTAAATTTAAATTTAGATGGCCATATGTGGCTAGTGGCTACCATATTGGAAAGCTCGGGTATAAAGAGTTACTTTTTCTCATGCAAAAATTACACCACGACTGAAACACAGGGCTAGGAATCCTGTTTTCTAGCTTTTATTTCCTTGTAAACCAACTGTGGCTAGTACCAGTTGTGGCGCGTTTTTGAAGGTATGTTAATATTTTCATTTCTGTAAGCTTCATCGCTTCTGGAAAAGTGTTCTAACCTGGAGCCTACTAGTGAGTTGGAGAAAGTCATTAAAGATTTTGCTTTCAATTACTTACTTCTACAATGTTCGTCTTCTTTCTCGTCTTAGCCAGGCAGGAAGAGAGAAACAAAATTATAAAGCAATACCAGTACAGTGGCATGTAGTAACCCTTGTGTTTGACATTTCTTTGGCTCAAACGTAGTCATTCCACTCCTCTTGGTAGGATGAGTTTACTTCAGGCTGTAGCTTTTCTCCTGGTGACGAACAAGGATGTTCTCCTTAAGGACAGGGATGCATTAAAGTTCTCCTTGTGTGGCAGAGTGCCTGGTACTTAGCAGGCATTTGATACATCTATGATGGATCAAATAGCTTATCACGATCAAACAATGTTTAAGTTTACTTAGTAAATACTAAGTACTATAGTTCTTTAAATACTTTGCAAACTTTTCCCGATGCAACCTAATTTAAGCCAGAGAGTAAGTCCAAACTTAGGGCAACACAGCTTAAACATTTCCACTAAATGAAGTAAAGTAAAGCTTAAAAACAGATGTAAGGTGCATGTTCCACAGGTATAAAAGGATGATATGGGATCTCCCAGTCTATACATGCTTAAGGAAGGACAGTATCAGTGACATTCTGACCCAAATGCATTACACTTTAATTTAGAAAAAAGGAATAAAAAAGGAGTGTCAGAGTCTTTTCTAGCCACGAGTTCATAGGTGTGAACCCAAATAGCTTTAACCTGATAAATCCCCTATATCCTTTCCCACAAAAAAGACCACATTTGAAAGACTTTCTCAAAAAACTCTTCAATAATTAGATCACTGTGGAATTTCTGATTGGAGATTTGTTGCCCTGAAAATTTGTAGTATTTTTTCCACTAGCCATAAGCAGTTCTGATTTTTCAATTAAAATCCACATCTGTGGAATATGTACCTAAATAAAAAACTATAAACAGCCTTACAGAAATATTTGTGCCAGTAGGGTGACTATAGTTAACAGCAATGTATTGTATATTTCAAAATAGCTAGAAGAAAGAATTTTGAATGTTCTCACTACAAAGAAACAATAAATCTATGAGATTATGGATGTGCTAATTACACTGATTTGATAATTACACAACATGTACATGTACTGAAATGCTGTTTCTTATAATATGTACATTTACTGTGTGTCAATTAAAAATAAAAGAAACCTAAAAAAAGAAATATTTGTGCCAAATGGTAGATATAATAGTCATGGCAGAAAAGCAGAAAATTCTAGTTTCATCTTCTTTATTATGTGAATCCTTGAGTGGTAGATTTTTTTTCCTCAGTTAACATAGATTTAATGGTAATAATTTGCAGAGATGCATTTAGAAGAACTATTGGATGTTTCTGCTAACATCCTTTGGAAGTTGATTTCCCCAACGAGGATCAAAACTCTAGCTTTGTAAATCCTCCTTTTGTTATTCACCACTAAATTCACATTTTTTAGAAAGGAGAAGGAAGCCATGGGAGTTTTCTGGTGTCCCTGGAAATTCTGTCATTCAATGCTCAAATTTGCAGTTGTCTATCCCTGGTTTGTTGTAGAATAATTTGATGGGACACAGAGTGTCAACACTTTTTTTGTAAGCCCTCTGGATAAGTCTTATATCATCTGTTCATACTTCCAGAAAACATTCGTAAAAATGTCCCTATAATAGACCAGGTATGATTTCCTATAATAGACAAAGATGTCTATGATTTCCTATAATAGACAAAGATGTATAGACAAAAAAGGTCTATACAACTTTGATCTTGTGCAAAGTAAGAGAATTTCAAAAATAGGTAAACGGCATCATGCAATGGACAATTTTTTTCTTTTTCTTTTTTTTTTTTTTTTGAGATACAGTCTCGCTCTGTCACCCAGGCTGGAGTGCAGTGGCACCATCTTGGCTCACTGCAACCTCCACCTCCTGAATTCAAGCAGTTCTTCCACCTCAGCCTCCTGAGTAGCTAGGACTACAGGCATGTGCCACCACACCCAGCCAATTTTTGTATTTTTAGTAGAGATGGGGTTTCACCATATTGGGCTGACTGGTCTCGAACTCCTGACCTTGTGATCCTCCCACCTTAGCCTCCCAAAGTGCTGGGGTTACAGGCGTTAGCCACTGTGCCTGGCTGGATAATTTTTTGAATAGTTAATTATTATTTACTAAAGAGCTATAAATGCTGGAAATAATGCCAAGGTTTATATCTCAATAAAAGAAGAAAGTTAGGTTTTGTGAAATTCCCTAAGCCACCTTGGCCATTTACAATTTACCACTGTTGGTAGCTTCAGATAATCAAAAGACGGTGGGAATTTTATGTCCCCGCGTTTCCACAACTTTCCTATTAGCAAATTTCAGACCCGATTTTGACATGTATACAAAACATAGCCCTAAAACCAGTTCTTGTAAACTTGGTGAAATCATGGCTCTCTGACTTTCTGGGTGTTCTGACAAGCACTTTGCACGAAAGTAGCTCTCCTGAGCAAATACAACATGTATTCTATTGGCAGGATCAGCTAGGTGGATTAGCCAACAAAATCCTCCATAAAGTGGGGGGGCATGACCGATTAGAGTTCTAGACCTAGGCAGTCTATAAAAGGTGTTCGGCTACAGGGCTACCCGGATCCCCATTTCTTATTCATACAAGGAAGGGAGTTTTCTATACAAATCTTTCCATGTAACCATGTATCATAAACACAGCTTATTTCACCAATAGTAAAGCACTTTCTAGTATCCTTATGTTGCATCATCAACCCTTGGAGGGCATATTTGTATGGTTGTATTTAAAATATTTGCTACTAGAGTGTAGAAAATACTATACTTCCTTATTGAGATCCTTCCAATTTTAACTAACCACCTTCAAAGTATGGATTTCTGATTGGAGCACTTCAGATCTTATTCTAGGCGTCTAGGGAGTATAACTGTATACAAAATGTGGACATAGAGGTATTTCAAGTAAATTACAGGCTATATAAGAGAATGGTTGGGGGTATGAAGACGGGCTGAACAATCACCCACTTTCAAAGATCTGGCTTCAGGATTTAGGAAAATGAACACTATTATCTACCTCAGCGTCCTTTTAGGACCGTCCTCGCCTCCGTTCTCTCACTAGTAAAGCACTAGTCCTGAAAGTAAAAGCAAAGTCTCTAAAATCAGGCTGCCTGGGTTTGAAGCCTGAGGCTGCCACTCACCTGTCAAAGTCTATGTTCTCTATGCCTTCACTTCCTCACCTAAAAAACTGAGGGCAATAATATGCCTAAGCTATTAGGTTGTTCTGAGGGTATGAGGTAACTCAAATAGAAACCTTGGCAGCTTGCCTCACACCTAGCAAGTATCCAATGAATGTTTACAGAAAAACAAATGCATGCAAACAACAAGGGGATTGTATTAGGCAGAAGTATATAAGACAAAGCCACAATTCCCGGTCTCAAGGAGCTTATAGCCCAGTGGGAAAGACAGGCAAAGATGCAACAAAAACATAGTTGATTAGTTCTGGCCAGGCGTGGTGGCTCACTCCTGTAATCCCAGCACTTTGGGAGGCTGAGCGGGGCAAATCACCTGAGGTCAGGAGTTCAAGACCAGCCTGGCCAACATGGCAAAACCCTGTCTCTACTAAAAAAAGTACAAAAAATTAGCCAGGCATGGTGGTGAACACCTGTGGTCCTGCTTCTTGGGAGGCTGAGGCAGGAGAATTGCTTGAATCCAGGAGGCGGAGGTTGCAGTGAGCCGAGATCACGCCACTGCACTCCAGTAGGAGGGACAGAGCAAGACTCCATCTCAAGAAACAAAACAAAACATAGTTGATCAGTTCTATGTAAAATGTATGTAAATTGCAATACCTGCCAACCCTTATTAAACATATAGATAGATAGATACAATGAAAGCCACTAGAAATTTCCAATATATAAGAGGAGGATTAAGATACCCTATCATCAACAGTGATATACATTGCAAATGCCAGCATAGAAAATACTTTAAAACAATTGATATATTGAAAAATGATGTTTTATTTTAAATGCTCTACATTAACAATTTGTCTTTTTGGATTCTGAAAATATTTTCCAGGGGCCTTTTCCAGTTAGAAATGAGACTACTGTGAACAGTCCAACAATTAATGACATACAGTTGGCTTTTCTGAGCTAAACAGTTATTGAGCCCAAATGTACAAATGCGAAACACTTCACCAGCCACAAAACAAGGCTGAATCATATTAAGAAAACATGGATTTCAAAAAGAGCAGAAACTTTCTCTCTCTCTCTTTTTTTAATCTTTTTGTTTATTCCTTATTTTAACAGGTCATCTACCTTTTAACAGCACGGCTCAGTGTTGCTGTTTTCCTTGCCAACTACAGATATGATCTGAGATTTCAATGTGTGAATATGAGCTAATTCACAAGAAAAGATAAAATGGCCAATTTAATAACTCTTAGACAAGACCTAGAGTTTGTGTTTGAATAGGGATGGCAGATTGAGAACTATTAACCTGCTAATCTGCAGATGCATTAAATGTCTGTGGATAGTCAAGGCCACAATAGTTTTGACAACTTAAAAAAATACTCCGTCATGGCAAGATAAGTTACCCATAACCTTCACATTTGCATAACGGGATAGATTGCTTCAACTCTTCAGGGTGCAAGTATATTTCCTACACATCAAAAAGTCAACCAAGTACTCACCATTTTATTTTCCTAACTATTATTCAAATATGATTAAGGGTTTTTTTTTTGTTTTGTTTTACATAACACATGATGGGTTTAAAACCTAGGGAAAGAAGATTGATTTTGGAGGTTTAAGAAATGTGTACCTTTTGGTCTTAACAAGATTCTTCATATTATAATTATTAAAATCTATATACTGTCTTTTAATCAGATCTTTAAGAATATTACCAGAATACTAATGCTAATGAGTTCACTAGAAAAGCTTGTTTTTCCCCCAAGAGACAGGGTCTTATTCTGTTGCCCAGGTTGGAGTGCAGTGGTGCAATCATAGCTCATAGCTCACTGCAGCCTCAACCTCCTGGGCTCAAGCAATCCTGCCTCAGTCTACCAAGTACCTGGTACCACAGGCACATGCCACCATGCCCAGCTACTTGTTTTTTAACATTTATTTATTTGTAGAGATAAGGTCTCACTTTGTTGCCCAGGCTAGTCTGGAACACCTGGCCTTAAGCATGAAAAGCTTTTTTTTTTTTTTTTTTTAAATAAATTTTTGGGAGTAGGGGTGGGATTTAGGTGTGGAGTGGAAGGAAAGTGAAGAGATGCCAAGATAAAAAGCTTCTGTTAGTCCGTTTTCACAGTGCTATAAGGAACTGCCCAAGACTGGGTAATTTATAAAGAAAAGAGGTTTAATTGACTCAAAACTCTGCATAACTTGGGGGAGGCCTCGGGAAACTTACAATCATGGCAGAAGGGGAAGCAGACACCTTCTTCACAAAGCGACAGGAGAGAGAAGAGAAAGCCAAGTGGGAAGCGCACCTTACAGATCCATTAGATCTCTTGAGAACTCACTCACTATCACTAGAACAGCATGGGGGAAACCACCCCCATTGATCCAATCACCTCCTTACCTCAACACGTGGTCAAACAATATGAGAGCTTAAGAGAACTTGTGGCTGAAACCAGTCTCTTTTTCATTTGAAATTATTGTAGAATCTGAAAGTGTTGCTGTGTTCATAAAGGTAAGAAAAAACTTAATTCTAGTTCAAAACATTTAATAGTAGCTGTGGTCTGAATGCGTCCCCTCAAAATTCATGTATTGAAGCTGAATCATCAATGTAATAGTATTAAGAGTTGGGGCCCTTAGGGGATAATTAAGTCATGATGGTAGAGCTCTCATGAATGGGGTTAGTGACTTTATAAAAGAGGTGGAAGGGAGCTATTTGCCCACTTCTGCCATATGAGGATGCAGCAAGAAGGTGCCATGTTTGAAGCAGAGCAGCCCTCGCCAGACACCAAATCTGTTGGTGCCTTGATCTTGGACTTCCAAGTTCCAGAACTGTGAGAAATAAATTGCTGTTGTTTTTAATACTCTGCCTAAGGTATTTTGTTACAGCAGCGTGAATGAACTAAGACAACACCAGAAAGCATAATTGATTTTCACCTTAAAACACTTAATTGGGTACATTAATATGGTTCATTAGTATCCAGATTTTATACCTGATCTATTCATCAGGATACTACTCTGACTATATTTGTTCTCACCAGATATTCCATTTTCATAGAGATTCACAAATGGTGAATAAAATTATAACTCTATTCTTTTGCAGAGTTAGATCTTACTTGTTTTTCCTATTTTTCCATGAAGGTAGTTTGAGAGAGGAATTAAGAGAATATTGCTAAAAAGATCAAATACAGAAATGAGTTTGTCATTTTCAGTCTCACTTAGTTTTCATATTCAACAGCATGTTAACCATTTGGGAAATAAATTCTCCTTTTCTTCTTTTTTGAGACAGGGTCTTGCTCTGTCACTCAGGCTGGAGTGCAGTGGTGCGATGATAGCTCATAGCTCACTGCAGTCTCTCAACCTCGGCCAGGAAAGAAATTCATTCATTCATTTGAAAAGAAACACACGGACCATGATCCCTTTCTGAACCAACATCCACTTGACTTTAAATCTTTCAAAGGGCACTTACTGACAACTACTATGCACACACTGCTACAGTTATGCCTGTAGTTAATCAAATTTGTCAACTGCAGAGATATACACATTTCTTTTCTATTCTAAATTAAATTTAAAAATCAACTCGAACACACACATGCGAGATTATCAAGTTCAGTCTCTTACTCTTGAGACTACCCTTTGTCTTTCAATATCAAAGAACCCTAAAGGCAAACACAGATTAAGCCACTCAATCTGTGGGGTTTTGTGAATAGAGGAATTTGTCTGACTTCCACACCTAAGCAGAGATCAGACATTTATTGTCATAGCTTCTCACCAATATGTGGTATCACTGAAGAAAACTTGTTCCATAAGATCTAAAGGGCACTGAGGAATATTTCTGGTCAAGGTCCTTGGGGGTGGATGGAAATGAGGAGCCATGTCTTTCAGGAAGCTGGTTCTGCCATTTTGGATTTTTGAACAAGGCTATTTTTTTTTTTTTTTTTTTTTTTGCTCAAATCCAAGCTTAGGCAAGGAGCTCCAGGTTCACTGTTTACTTTGAAGCTATCCTCCAATGCACCAGTTGTCTCAAGAGTGCCATGTCACAAGTGGCCTAATAGCCTACCATTTGAGGACTCCCAACCAGCAACCCTTTTTTCTTCCTGGGGATGTAAATACCAAGAATGAGGCTAGGAAGCTACTGACTTTGAGGCCTTAATCCGCAGCAGGCTTTTATTGTCTTTTTGGGTCCCAGACACTCACAGAAGTAAAGGCCTCCTGACTTTTCCCTGTCTTTCCTTAATACTAGGGCTTGATTACTCCCAGAGGGTCTACATGTTCATCCTTTTTTGGGAGACAAAGCCATGTTTCTTTCAGTAGTGATTTACCCTCCCAAGGCTGACCCAGGAGCAAAAACAAAACAAAACAAAAATACATACACACAAATAAAAGCATGGTCAAAATTTTAGGCAGGACATCCCCTACATTTAGGTTCAATGATACGTTATCATTCCTTCCTAGCCATAGCGTGTACGTCCATCTTCCCTTTGGTAAACAGATTAATCTGCTCAAGCCACTGTAACAAAACACCACAGACTGTGTGGCTTAAACAACAGAAATGTATTTTCTCACAGTTCTGGAGTCTAGAAGTCCAAGGTCAAGGTGCTGGCATGCTTTGTTTCTGCTGAGGGCTCTCTTCATGGCTTGCAGATGGCTGCCTTCTTGCTGTGTCCTTACGTGGTGGAGAGAGAGAGCAAACTCATTAGTGTTTCTTCTTCTAGGGGCAGTAATATCATGGGATTAGGGCTGTACCCTCAGGACCTCATCTAAACCTAATTATGTTCCAAAGGCTCCATCTGCAAGCACCATCACACTGGGGGTTAGGGCTTCAACAGATTAATTTTGGGAGGATACAAACAGTCTTTAACAGTAGATAAGACTCATTGTTATTTTTTTTCTCCCCTGGCTAACATTTAGAAGATGGTCCTTATTTAAGATTTCTTTTATTTCTAAGATGCGTTACTTCAACCAGAGTAAAACTGACCAACAGCAAAATTTGTTTTGTTTTAGGTCATTAATATTTTGAAATCTTAAATAGAAAAGTCTATTTTTTATCCAGATTAACTCAAATATATCTTTTATCTTTTCCGTCTTACTGCTAATTGTCATATATGGTTTTTTAGAGAAAGATCAGAAAATACCCCAACATGGAAAAAATATATAAATATACATACATAACTGTACTGTTTATCTTAGTGCAGTTAGAAACAGGATATACAAAAAAAGTTTAAAATGCTGAGACTTTTCAGTCATTTCTATAGTCAAATAAATCAGAACAATTTTATATTCAAGAATTCTGAGGTGCTGAGTGCGGTGGCTTACGCCTGTAATCATAGCACCTTGGGAGGCTAAGGTGGAAGGATAGCTTGAGTCCAGGAGTTTGATACCAGCCTGGGGAACATGGTAAAACCTCATCTCTATAAAAAATACAAAAATTAGCCAGGCAGGGTGTTGTGTGCCTGTAGTCCCAGCTACCAGGGAAGCTGAGGTGGAAGAATCACTGGAGCCGAGGAGGCCAAGGCTTAAGTGAGCCGAGATCACGCCACTGCACTCCAGCCTGGGCAACACGGAGAGAGACCCTGTCTCAAAAAAAAAGAAAAGAAGAATTCTGAGAAATCCTTCATCATGACTAAAGGCACCCATAAATTTATTTATATATAATTTCTGCTTTATGGATTTTAGGGAGGACAGCAACATAACTATTTCTAACATTTAAACAAGATTCCTAACTTTTTACAACATAAAATATTAAGTTAATATTAAATCACTACTACAAAAAAGCTGATAGATGACTAGAAGCAACATGATTCAATTTTTATCTTATCTATACTTATGTAGTTTTCTAACAACTGAAATAATAATATCACTTCAGGCAGTCAGACTTTTAGATAACTGAATAAAATTTGTGTCCTTCGGCCCTCCTTCTAAAAACACATAGAATCATCAGAGTGCATTCTTCTGGGTACACTGGCAAAAAAAAAATTGTGTGATATCAAATGGAAAATGTCTCAATAACTGTGGAACCCAGCAAACAAAGTTGGAAGGGAGAATGCATTGTTTTGAGCTAGGTACCCTTCTAGGAACTTTTATAGCCATTAGGTCATTTAAACTCTTACAGCTTCCCTGCATGTGAGGAAAAGCCTCAAGTGTGGCATTAAGTGGGTATTGACCAGTGTGAAGGGCCAGGAGATCTGAATTGCCAATCTATCTCACACGCCCCTTAGTGTGCCTAGGTGTGTCAATATTTTTATATAAAGGAAGAAGGGGTCCTTGCAGCTTTTGGTAAGGTGAACTGGAGATGTTTTTTCTATTTTTTAAGCATTTCAATTGCTCCAAAAGCATTTAAGTACTGCAGTTTGTAAAACAAATATTATGGCTTACTCCTGGTATAGGAGAGATAGTGCTGATGGGTGGAAGGAGTTTACCATATAACATCTTAGACATGTTAAAAACCATGATTTTAAATCTTTTGAAACCTTCTTGTGTTCCCTGTTCCATGTGCTGTCCACAGAAGCAACAAGACAGAGGAAGCTGAGGAGGCAAATCTATGAGGCCACAAATCTAAGAGTACAACAAATCTACAAGATTTACATTTTACAGATGAAAAAATTGAGACTTAACATCCAACATCACACACTAACACAACTGGAATTTCAACTTGAATCTGCTGATTGCAAAACCCTAGCTCTTTTCTTCACGCCATACATACCAGTATACCATATCGCTCTACTGCATCTCAGAGATGTTTGTTTTGCCAACATAAAGCCTTTTCATTTACAGTGCAGATTATGATTATATCATTCTGTAGCAAATGGGTTTTCATGCTTTAAAAGACAGTATACCAACATGAATTTAATCTTGAAAATCTGAGCCATTATCATAAATCAAATGCTGCTTGACATTCTAAAAGAAATAGGACTGGCCAGAGAAATTTTAGATTTATTATAATTCCTCATAGATATTCATACTTTTGTGACTGTCATTGGATACAGAAATGATAGGTTTGGGTTTGGTTGTAACTTCTCTAATTTTAGGAAAAATTTCTAGTCTACCTGATATCAAGTTATGCATGTCATGACCGTAATTTAGATATTATCACTGGCCTTAGTGTAAAATTTCAAATGCAGCCTTAACACGCTGCTATGTTTTATAGGAAAGGATAAATGCTGAGTCATGTTTCTCATCCCAGAACCCTGCATGCTTCTGCTTGAGGCTGTTGACTTCCGAGCCTGTCATCTTGCCTTAAGATGCACAGCTCTCTCTTCTCCCTACCTCTGCGATTCTCCACTCAGCATTTTCTGATGAACTAGTGTTGTCTTCAGTTCTTCCCTCCATCAGAAAACCACATTAGAGGTCATTTGAATGTAATCCTTGGCAATGATATTTTACCTTGCCTTTGGGTAGAAGTCACAGCTAATGTCTGAGCATTTGTGCTTCCTGGTTGTTGGTGGTTGGGGACAAAGCTATGAATTTCCATTGAATTATTCTTCACTGCAAGATTGTCACTCTACAACAGAGCATCATAACAAGAAAAAACAAAGGCAAGTGATGAGAGAAAAAGGAATTCCATTCTCCCTATAACTGGAGAGACAACATGGTACAGCAGAAAGAACACAGACTCCAGCTATCAATTGCTCCCTATCTCACTCCACAGAGTTGGAAGCAACACCCGAATTTTGTGCTACTAACCAGCTCTGTGTCATTGAGCTAGTCACTTAATCTTTGTGGCTCAATTTTTTCATCAACATGAAGCAATAGTAATACCTCCTCTGCCTTCTTTAATTTGTTATAAGATTAAAATGAGATAGTGTGTGTGAAAGTGCATTGTAAAATACACAGCACTGTACAAAACTCCCAGCTACCAATTCCAACCTTCATCAGTGTTGACTGTCTCCCTTACTCATTTGGCACCTCATCAGATACTGTGACAATTAGGGTGACTTATCATCCCCGTTTGCCAGGAACTTTCCTGATTTTAGCAGTAAAAGTCTTGCGTCCCAGAAACCCCTCTGTCTGGACAAACAAGGGTATGTGGCTGCCCTAGAAATAATGAAGTTACTTGATAAGAAAAAGCTGACTGGTGCTAACAACTCCTTTCACCATCCACTCCACAGGAAAGAAACAAGCAGGGTGTTTCCATGAACCTGAGCTAAGCCCACACAATCCCTCTTGAAGCAAGGAGAGTTTTTCTGAGCAGGGTTCAGCTGGGTGGTCATTGACAGGAAAGGAGCAGAGAAGTCATGGTAGCTGGTATCTAGTGATATATCAATAAGGAAACTGAGCATTGGTGGGTACTCAGGATACTTCCTTAAGGCCAGATCTGACTCACTTTCCTGCACACATTAGTAGGTCCTGATGCTCTTTTTGGTGAGAAAGTGGGCATCTACCTCTGCTCCACCAACCCCTCCTTTCCCTTTCCACTCACATTCAAGGATCTGTCTAGCATTTCATGCACTTTGATAATCATGTGAAATTTCAGTCCTGCTGAGATGACGTAAGATGGTCACATTTTTTTTTTTTTTTTTAACCAGAGCCAATAAAGCAATAATCTCTCTCTGAACTGCAGGCTCCCAACCAGCCTTGGGCTAGTCAACCCAATTCCTTAATTCCAACCCACACACTCTTTTCCACCCATCTCTGGAGAATGAAAAGACGTGGTGAAGCCAGGCTCCCCCAGCTGCTGCGGTGCCCTCCTGCACTGGAGTAGGTACAGCCTAATCAAAGGCCTGTTGTTTTCCTTTGGCTTTGAAACTCACTGGTTGTGGGTGTATCTGTTGCATGATCATGAACACTTAAAAAAAAAAAAAAAAAAAAAAGATCCAGTCCCATTACTTTGGCTCTGGCACAGAAGTTTCTGGAAAGAGAAAACATAAAATGATACCAAAGTGGGAACAGTAAAATAAATACCTCTCTCTGAATTTCATGGAAGTAATGAAGCTTCAGGGCACCAGAGGAGACTTCAGTAGCTCCAAAGCTATTAATGACTGTCCAATAACCCAAGAACTGGCCAAACAAGCTGGACTGCTTTCCTGTGAGTCATCAGAATCACTGCAGGCCTATGATGGGTCCCTTTCACCTGTGGGAAACAGGCTGTTAAAATGGAGAGTTGTCACTAGTTATCAGCTTCTTAGTCTTCACCAGGGCTGGGCAACAAGAGTCATAGGACCTGTCTTTATGCTTATGCTTTTTAATTTCTTTATCTCCTTGCAAATGTAATGATGTGACTTACAATACATGTTTCCATGTGCTGATAATCTCGACAATGAAATAGGTTTTAGGACTTGAGGGGATTGGGAGGAGGCATAGAAACAGTTTGGTGTCTCTGGAAGAAATTAAATTGTGGATGTTTTCAATGATTCCTAGTTGCTTCACTCAAGGAGGGATCAATAGTGTGCTGACAAATGTTTAACAACAGGCACTCTGGGGGAAAACAAAAGCAAAACCAAAACTGATTTGTGTGTTGGCCAATTTCCATGGTATAAATACTCCTACCATGACCAATTTAGCTGGCTCCAGTGCACCACTCAGAAGGATCCTAGTTTTTCTTTGCTAAAGATCATCTTACCTGATGGATTTTATGAAGTATATTTATTAAGAATTAAATTCATTAGAATGATTTAAGTTAGAATATTGTGTCAAAAATTTAATTTACCTTTCTTAACTATCCTTTAATAATTTGTTATCTTGCTCATACTCTCAGTATCCTGTCGTACTCACTTTTCATTTGAAATCTGTTTTTGTTGTTGTTGTTGCCTTCCTTCCTTCCTTTTCTTTCTTTTCTCTTTTCCCCTTCCTTCCTTCCTTTTCTCTTTTCCCTTTCCTTCCTTCCTTCCTTTCTTTTTTTCTTTCTTTCTTTCTCTCTCTCTCTTTCTTTCTTTTCTCCCTTCCTTCCTTCCTTTCTCTCTCTCTCTTCCTTCCTTCTTTCATTTTTTTTAAGAGATGGGTTTTCATCATTCTGTTACCCAGGCTGGAGTGCAGTGGTGCAATCATAGCTCACTATAATCTCAAACTCCTGGGCTCAAGCGATTCTCCCATCTCAGCCTTTCAAGTAGCTAGGACTAGAGGCATGAGCGACCATGCTCTGTTAATTTTTTTAATTTTTATTTTTGTAGAGACAGAGTCTCACCTTGTTGCCCAGGCTGGTCTTGAACTACAATGATCCTCCCACCTCAGCCTCTCAAAATGCTGGGATTACAGACATAAGCCACTGCACCTGCAGCCCGTTTATTTTTCTTATCTAGCTCTTATTTCCTTTCTCTATGCTGAGAGTGAATTTGTAGCCAGAAGTTTTTCTATTTTAATCCTTAATTTTTGCTTTTTTCTTAAATTATTTAAAAATTGTCATATCACTCCCATTTCCCTTCTCCCCACAGTACTTAAAACCTCAATGACTCCCTATGGCTTTGGGATAAAGTTTGTGGTATGGCTTTGACCCCAGCCTCTGTCTCTAGCTTAAGGGCCTTAGAGATGGGCTCTTGCTCTGTTGCCTAGGCTGGATTCCCTCACGAAACTTGTGCTCTGACCACCCCCAAATTCTTGCACCTCCATGAATACATTGTGCTACTTCATGTCTTCAAGCCTTCCCACATGTGGCTTGCTCTAAGATTTTCTCCTCATTAACCCTTTAACTTTAGCTTACACTGGGCTTCTAATCTCAGTGGCTACAGCATTTTTTGTTATTCATATCTCAGCAGTGACAGTAATTATTGATTTGCTGAGCTATCTCCCTCCACTTAGGTATGACCCATTTGACTCAGAGATGATTATCCTGCTTACATCCCTGGCACCTAAGAAAATGTCTGGTATATACTAGGTGCTCAATAAACACTTGTTAAGTAGAGATAATAAATTCATAAATGGTAATTGAGGTGATTTCGTAGCTTCATTTTAATTCTAATGTGTTGAAGTCCTTTAATCATTCATTGACAACATTATCCACCAATTCATTTGCAAAGCAGATTGGTTCAATAAAATATGATGTAGTCATAGAGCAGAATTAAAATATTGATGTAGATTTCCAAAAAGTGAAAAATAAAGATACAAGACCAAAAAAGTGAGCAGCATTATCTCTTTTACATAAATAATAAAAAAGAACACACATTTATATATGTGTGTGTAAAGAAGTTTTTGAAAGTAGGAAGCTCCTTTGGCAAATTTAAGCTTAAAAAATAAAGAAAGCAGGAAGCATATGTTAAGTAGACTTTTACTTTCTGTTTTGTATATTTCTGTCTGATTTTTGTTTTACCATGTGTATTTATTATTTTTACATAAGAAAACATTTATATGAGAAAAAGTATCAGCAGAGCTTACACAGTGATAGGATTATACATCATGATTTCCTCTTTAAACATCTTTATAATTATCAAACATGAGTGATTAAAAAAACTGAAGCTAAAGGTAGCAATATTCTCTATACTGGCAGATTTTTCAGCATTGCATATGAACCCACCTCCGGTAAGTGGGTTATCTTTCTAATTTATGACTTCAGTGAAATCTGTTTCCTGGCAATGGTTGCCAGGGCACGCCTTCTCTCTTGTTCTCCGTCATGCTTACTTTTAAGCCTAAGGGCAAGAAAGAAATAGACAGAAAGCAAGAAGTAGCATGAGCATCTTTTTTTGTGTGTGTGTGTGGCATGTTGGAAAAAGGAGCTGTAAACACACTCCACTAAGCATAGCACATGCCTTGGATTCAAGCAGTGGACCTCAAAGAGTAGCGTCTCCTTTTAAGCTTTGCAGGGCAAGTTTGGGGCACTGTCAGTGAAAAATTGTCACTGCTTCTTGCCTTGGTGCTTGCCTGAACAACAAGGAGTTCTTCTAACTGCCTTAAAAGGAATCTACTCCTCTCTCCTGCCACAGGTATCACATACTATTCTCAACATATTACCGCAAACTAAAAAAAAGAAACAGGTTGTGAAGTAATGCAGAAAGTTGTTTTTAATTAAAATTATCAATGTATCCGTATTAAAAATTTAAATAGAAGATACAAACAATAAAGTGCCACTGATAGACCCTGAAGGAGGTCTGCCTCTCCCAAAGGCAGGCGGCAAACAATATAGGCTACAGACACAAACACTGGGACTTCGTATTAATTGTGCTGCCACACAAAGGGGGTGTTGTTTGGGGTTGAGGGGCTCACTGGCCAGTTTTTCCATGTTTCTCAAATAAAACTCTGGTGTCATCAAGAAACATGGTGGAGGGAGACATGAAGACTTTAGAGGCAGGAACCACTGCAGAAATGTAAGGATTAGGAAGTAGAATAATACCCCACCCTGGGGCTGAGACTTCGGGGAGGGGACGGCACATCACTCCTCCTTTTCCTTCCCGTGCCCAGCCATGGCTGCACCTTTCCCAGGCTGGATATGGTGGACATGTGGGAGGTGTGGGCAAAGACGGTAGAAGAGAAGGAGAAGAACGTAGAAAACAAAAGGGGATTGAGCTACGCTAACACTGGAGATGCAGGGTGGCTTCAGATCCGCAAGACATGTTTTGAATTTTCTGGGACCTTTATGATCAGAAGGCAGATACTAATGAGAAAATTTTTGAGCCCATGAAGATTTTAAGGTCTAAATTCTCTCCAATTTGGGCTGCTGGTTTCTGTTTTCTGGGCACCTTGATTCTCATACTCTAGAAGTACCCGGGTAGGGGCTTGAAGAGAGAAAGCAAGAAGCTGGCTTCCTAAGTCTGGCCCTTGACTTTAAAGGAAGGTGGTTAAATGGAACTTCTTGTTGTCTAGAACATCCCAGGGCCAGGTTTCTTGGTGTGTAGGCTTGGCAGACATAATGCTGAGAGGATAAGGAATTTTGGATTGAAACACCAGGACTCCAAAAGGCCCCTTGAAGTTATCTGAGATTCCCTGTTGAATATTATTACTCAGCTTATCACTATTCTAAATGTCAGCCAGAACTTTGTTATAAATCTGCTACCCAACTTATGTTGAAAGCCATCTCTAAAATTTCCTTTACAACTAATCTTAGGTTTATAAAGTTGGCATTTAAACAGACTGGGTGCAGTGGCTCACGCCTGTAATCCCAGCACTTTGGGAGGCTGAGGTGGGTGGATTGCCTGAGCTCAGGAGTTCGAGACCAGACAGGGCAACATGACCAAAACCCATTTCTACACAAAAATACAAAAATTAGTTGGGTGTGGTGGCACATGCCTGTAGTCCCAGCTACTCAGGAGGCTGGGGCATGAGAGTCGCTTGAGCCAGGGAGGCAGAGGTTGCAGTGAGCTGAGATTGCACCACTGGACTCCAATCTGGGTGACAGAGTGAAACCCCATCTCACACACAAAAAAGGCATTTAATCATGGTTGTGTGACCTTGGCATACATTATATGGCTTCTCTGGGTCCCTATTTCTTCATCTGTGAAAGGAAGACAAATGTGGAAGAGGAATAATTCTTTGTGTCAGTTAGGATGCTTTTGGCAGCAAGGAACAGAAAACCAAACTCTATCTGGCTCAAATAATTAGGACAAGTGTTAGATTACATAAAAGAAAGTCCAGAGGTAAGACAGGCTTCAGAATTGGCTGACCCAGTTGCCCATTGATTTTATCAATGACCTGGGAACTTCTTCCTCTCTATCCTCCCATCAATACCATCTCAGGCAGGTCCATCAGGATCTAGGATGGCTACCAGGAAGGCTTGAAGTACTAGGATCTTCACTCCCATCAGCTGGAAGACAGAAACTGTATTTCTGTGTCTTACGTGTGTAAAAGCTTTTCCAGAAACTTCCAGAAAATCATTTCTTCCATCCTACTGACCAGAATGGGTGACATGGAATTTCTGGCTAATTCTTGGAAAAAAGAGATAATGCTAGGTTTAGACCAATAACATCCACTCCTGGAACTCAGCTTCTCCTGAGGTTCATGGGGTGGAGTAGGTACCTAAATGAATTTATGATTCTGCTGGGAAGAAACAAAGTGGCAACGGAGGAGGCTGGCTTACCATCACAATACCGACGCACTTTCTTCCAAATCAAATAATCCCATTTGTCTCTCAGTTACTGCATCTGGGTGACATTCCTATGAACTGTGTGTTGAAAATGTTTTTGTGTCTAGATGCATTTAAGGTTTTGTTGTCCTCACAAGAGTAAAAGAGCAGTATTATTTTTTGTTGATTGTTTTTGTTTTTGTATCCACTATACAGTGCCAAATGCAAATATTATTTGAGGATATCAATCCTTAGAGACTCATTCAAAAGACTTTAAAAAAGAAAAAGCCTCTGAATTTACGAAACCAAAGCAGCTATCAGGATGGTAATATTTGGCTTTTGAGACTTTTAAAAACTGTTTGCGTGGAGTTGCCAAAAAATACTGATTGAGGGGTGCTGATGATGACATCATTTACACTCCTTCAGGTCTTTATTTCTTTCTCCATCTACATGTGAGGATAATAATATTTGCCCTACTATGAGATAATGTATGTGAAAGAGTGTTGTAAAGCATACAACAATTAAAGAAGTGTAATTGTCCAAAAGAAGGGTTTATGAGAACAAAGGTGCTCCCTCTAAAGGCTTCACCGTCTGTCGAATTAATGAAGAAGGGAGCCACTGTAAAACAGACGATGTGTGGCTGGGCAGTTTATTAATGCATTAATTTGGGCTTGTTCTCTTTGTATTCCCCTTCCTCAACTTTAAGTAGGCTTTTTGGGTTTCTGTGCCTCAGGTATTTTTGCTGGGAAGAAAGCAGATGCCATCTCAATTTAGTGTTCTTCCTGTTGTTTGTGTAAAAATGAGCCCACTGAAAGACAATGGGAGATGTCTTGGTGAGGGCTGAGAGAAAGTGCATGTTTTTGCAGATCAGGAGATGGGGAGACAGAGGAAAGAAAGGAGAGATCTGTGGATCCCGTGAGCACCCCAAATTGGAACCACTCCTTACCGTGTCTCAAGGAAGCAACAGACCTCCAAACTGCATGGTGTACCTCAAAAGAGCAAGACCCAAGCAAAAAGGTAGAGTCAGCAAAACGCTGGCAGGCTTGGGGAAGGGCTGGAGTGAACAACTGTCCCATGTTATCTGGGGTAATTCATGGAATACAGGACTTTCAGTGTTAAAACTAGGAAAGTTCTAGGCAAATCAGGATGATTTTGTTACTGTAGGGAGAACTAAGGGGCAACCATGATGGAGTGGAGATTAGAAGACTTTGTCCTGATCTGTGGGCACCTGGTATGTCTTCTTCAATTGGGGGTTACATAGACGGGACAGAGTGTTCCAGCCATGACTTTGGGGGACTCAGATTCAACTTTAAGTTGTTTGAAAAGAAACATCCAAAGGAATGTTTTTGCATAGCATAGCTTGGGCCCTGAGATTCATGCCTAACACATAGGTTAAAGAAGTCCACAATTCCTCAACAAAACTTTGGGACCAGACACATTTCGGGATTCAGAACTTTTTGGGTTTTAAAGATATAACAGTAAGTGTTCTTTATATTATTACATGGCAACTCCAATGCAGTACTCTGTAATCAAGCACACTGATATTTCTACAGAAACATTTATTAAAGTTTACATTGAATAAATTAAAGACTGTAAATATTCTTATGTCAATAAGGCTAGTTTGTGTTAGGTTGTGCTGCCAGAAAGTTAGTTTAAGTTTTGCCACCAAGTCAGTTGTTACAGTTTTCAGAAATTTTGAGACCTTGGAATTGTGGATAATGGATTGTTGCTGTATTTTTAAATATTTATAAGTATTAGGACAACTCCTCAATTTATTATCATACTAGGTCAAGGGTAAAACCTGTTCCATGTTTTCCAATATTGGCTGAAGATTCTAGAGAATCAATGAACATGTAATGCCACTTAACATACTCATAGAATTTATTAGCCCCTAATATTGGAATTGATAATGCATTTAAATTCCAATATAAGGTGATATATGCAACATTCAAATGTTCTACTTGCACATTATAGATTTTTTCCAGACAACCAAAGTGCAGTTATCACAATTTAAAATAGTTTTCTGTAAAGGTCACCTGAAATGCTGAATTTGGTTGACCTGATAATGAAGAGGTAAAATATTTTTTCTTGAGCAATATTGCCAAACTACAGGTTTTTCTCCAGGGTGATAACCATAGGGCTTTTGACCAGAAAGCTTTAATGTCTATGTGGAAGCAAAGTCAAGGACGCTGGTTTGCAAACTGCCACCCAGGGCTCTGAGAGACATGCAAATAATAGTAATTAATATGATGCTGATGATGCTTTTGTTTGTAGGCCTAGAAGGTGTGGTTATTCTAAGCACACTTAATTATGTGCAAGCACAGGCATTCTTTGTCCTGACTCAAAATCATCAACATAACAGGTCTCCAGGGCCTGAAAAGCTATACCCAATGAGTTTACAATTTCTAAAACTTTGGTGGTTTCATTATTATTCTTTCCTAAAGAGATAGCTCAAATCTAACCTATTCAGAACTTTGAAGATAAGATTCGACTTCTTGAATCAAATTCAGTTGTATTTCCGTAAAAAGCCAAAGAAGCAAAGACTTCTTTGTCACAATTCTTAGACTTTCCACAGGGAAAGCCATGGGGAGAAGACAAGGTATCTTAGATAGTTTCTCTCTAACGAAACCGTGCATCACCTGGACCTAGATTGGACTCTGTGTCCACATTTGTACCTATGTTATTTTGCTGCATTTATGTCTCTAATCACATGTGGTGGTTTGTAAAATGTGATGCTTTGGATGGGTTTTTTCTTCTTCATTTCATGTGGTTTTCAAAAGGCCTGGAAATCCGTCTTCTTGTCAGAACCACTTATACTGTCTGTTGAGATCTTTTTGGTGTCAGGATTCAGTGCAGCCATTCACTCCCATTCCTTCAGTCTTGATATTCACGACAAACTCATTACATGGCTGAAATCTAAAATATTTATGTATAGAGGACACTATGCCTCTAATTATTGCAAATGAGGCTCCTTATCTCTTTCATGATATCTCCTCAGAGAGGGAGTCTGTGAGGAGCTGTGATTTTTTTTTTTTTTTTGCCAGCTCCTTTAAAACCTTCATGAAAGCTCTCTTCACGCTGCCTACCCAATGGCAAATGCATTTAATGTTCCCTGTTGCCTCTGCCCTGCTGCATTTGCTACATGAAGGCTGCTCAGCCTCGTCTCTTGGCTCACAGCGTGCTCCTGTGACCTGGGGGGCCACGGCTAAGGCTCTAGGCACCTGCAATTGGAGGCCTGTCAGCCATGAAATGATAAACAGCAAAGGATGCTTTTATTAAGACCTCTCCACACTGACCAATGTGGCTTTCTTTCTTGCTCCTAAGCTCAATGGACTAAGACTCAGGGAAGTTTTAATTCAATAGTATTCTCCTTGCCAAATTTCCCTCAGGATTCTAGTTAACACTAACCCCGAATGAGAAACACCGTAAGGGAAGCACATCTCTCATTGTTAGGCTCACCGTTAAATGTAATGACTGATTTCTTTAATCCGTGGGTATGTAAGTCTGTGTTTCTTTCATTGTCAATCTATAATTAATCACCTTATATAAAATAAGAAGTGAGAGAGAAATAAAAAGTCATAGAAATGAACTCATAATTAAGAGTACATTATACAGACTTTATTATTTCATGGTATAAGCCCCAAACCATCCACGCTACAGTGAAATTTTTCTGTTTTTAAAAGTCTGCTTGCTGTTCATAAGAATCTTCCTATGAACAAAAGATACTTAGATTTATTTAGGTAGATTTTTGTGCGGGGGTGGCAGGGGGTCAAAGAATTACCCTATGTCCTATAAGAGTCCATCCCAAAAGTTCCCTATAAATAATGACTGTTTATTCCTTGAATTTGATCAGTCCACTCAGCATGTAGAATAAAGTGAGAAAAAATAGTGTGTATGGACCATAGTAGGCTTGGAGACAGTGAAGACTTAGAATGATGACTGATAACATCTCTACCATTGTTAGCATCGCGTGCAATTGCTCTCTACCCAATTGATTTCTATGCATGAATCTCAAAAGAAGATGCAGCTCCCTTTATAAGATAGCGTCTAATGTCTTCCTTTCTTTCCCAGTGGGAGCCAACAATTTCCTCTACAACTTTGGAAACAATAAGATTAGGTAACCTAGAGTCTAAACTAATAGGAAAATAACACTAAAGTCTTTTCAATAGCCACCAAGTTTCAAAGAACAAGAACAAAATTCACCTGTAAAAAATGGCCAGCACCATGGACCACACCTAATATGGAATTATTAGACTTCATTTCAAAAGTCCTCTTTGCATCTCCCACTTGTGATAAATTAACAAATGGTATTGCTTGAATTAGCTATGCTTTGAGTTTTTCCTGCAAACACAGAACATTTGGTGTTCTTTTTCTTTCTCCCATGTAGAAAATTTGGAAGCCTCCACCTGTTACCTTGAAAATAAAATCGGGTCATCCTTTTTTTTTTTTTCCACAAAAATGTAAAAGGAACCAGGGTTGTTATTTTAAGGCAAAATATTTATGTTGCAATAGTTACATCAATATCAAATATATTTAACATGAAACTCCTAGAGAAATAAAGCACCTGCAAGGAACTCCCCCCAAACATGCTTCAGAAGAGCAATCTTGATTCAGAAAGATAATCTTTAGTAATCACATGAACTGCCACTAAGGGACTCCTCAGGCAGAGCCTTCCCTAATGAGCATAGCCAGGGAGCTCTGAGTGCTGCCGTCTCCTTACCCCCAAGCCACTGGGAAATGCATCAGCCCCTTGCTCCCACTGCATAAAGCGGGAAATAATACATTTCAAGAAGCTATGTCTTCATATTCAGATTCACATGACAGGGAGGTTAAAAGAAGAAACCTTGTTTGTGTTAGTTGCAGATGTATCCCAAGCACCTGAACAACGCCTGCAACATATACGATGTTCAATGAGTGAATGACGGCACAGAGACTAGGTAGGCTGCTGCCTGCCAAATGGAGGACTTTCAGGGTCATAGTAGACCAGCACAGTCAAGGGGGATTTTCCTGAACCCTGATCTACCATTTCTAACTTCCTGAATTGTTTTTGACCTTTCCTTCTCTCCACTGAAGAAAAAATGTTAATTTTCTTGGGTGTAGGTCTATTGCTTATTCATAGGACATGTGTATAATTACCATACTATACTGTAATTGATTACTTATTTCCTCCAGAGCCAACCCATCCATTAGGCATAGTAGTAAACACACACACAACACGCACACACACACAACAATCTTGAGGCTGCAGAAAATGTTTTAATATAAAGTATTAAAATAATCAACTTTATACTAACACAGTTGTAAAATAACAGTTTTAATATTTTTTAATGGAGTAAGGGGCCCATGAAGGCAAAAGTGCCTGGGACCCGTGAGAATCATACTGCAGACCTGATCTTCATTAGGCAGTGAACAAACAATATTGGAAACGAATCTGGTTTGAATGCAGAAAGAGGAAGCAAAGAGAAAAGAGCTGATAAAAAGAAGTCATTTTTTTAGGTTTGGGCTGGCAGTGGGAGAGAAGAATGCCTTGGAGAAGGCTGGAGAAGTAGGAGGCTGAAACCAGGGAGGTGTGTAGGGGTATCTGGGGAACTTCTGGAAGAGGTGGGGTGTTGAGTCCATATTTGGCAGGGGAAGATGTATTTTCTGGCAGGCTGATGAATAATGGAATTTGAGAGCTAGAAGTGCTTTTAAGAGCTGTTGTATTCCAACTCCTTATTTTATGGGTGAGAAGCCTGAGTCTTATTAAATTATTGGGAAGATAGAATCTGATTCTAATGCCTTTTCCACTGCTCTGCCAACTCTTCCATTTGCCTGAATTGTATTTACAAGATGGGGTGAAATGAACAGCAAACTTCATTCATGTGTTTATTACATGTGTGTAATACACATATGTGTGAGCAATTCCACACATACCATAATGTTAGAGAGTCATTTTCAGGAATCTTAATAGATCTAGTAGATTACTTTCCAGTCACAGAATGGGACATTTTTATTTCTTATCCCTCTCAACTCTACTGCAACTCTGACTTGGAATCATTAGCATGTGCCTGGCCACCTCCCAAGTAAGAAGCCTGGACCTAGTAGCATAACTAAATTGGTCAGATAACTAAAAGGACAGGTAGCCGAGTCTGGCTAAAGTGAAACCAGAACCCACCAGAATTAGTGGGGCTGATTCTACTCTGATTCCAGAAAAGTCCTAGTTCTAGAGGGACTGTATGAGACTTTCTCTCATTCCCAGATGAGAGCCAGCAAACTGCATCTAAACTTCTGACCCATTCTTGAGTCATTTGTTGAATGACTCAAATCATTCAACAAATATACCAAAGAGCTATCTCGACAAAATGCAGGTAATGATAAGTGGATGCAAGGGTGAATTATGATTGGACCCTGTCCTCAAGGAGTTTATAGTCTAATTGAAGGTCTAATGAAGGGGAGAGTGAAGAGCCCACAGGATGGTGGAAGCCACATAATCAGTGTTCATGATTACATGGCTCCATTCTGCCTCTAGGACATCCCTTTATGAGTAAATGCTTGGGAGGTTGTAGAATGAAATAAATTCTCCACATACGAGCCAGAGCTCAGGAAATTAAAGAGGAATGGAATCAAGGAAGGGAAAGGTCAGGGGGAGTAGTGGGAGAGGATATTGCAGTCTGGGTTTTCAAAAGACATTTCAATTCAGAAGAACTCATGGAAGGAATTAAATTTTAATCTTTAAAGCTTCATTGTGCAATTTCCTAAATGAAGGAGCAGTCTGATGGGTATATTTAGCATCCTCACAGAATAAACCTGCATGGGGGTTACACAACCTATCATAGGAATGAGGATCTTCCATTTTCCATGTCTCTATGAGGTAGGGATTTGACCCTTATTGTATCTAGTTTGAAAATATTAAGTCACTGTTTAATAAACTAGCTCCTACTCCAGATTCTTGAAAGGCAGCCCTGTTTCTGTTAGTTATTAAGGATGCAAAGCTCTACAAATCCTTTCCTCATCAAATTCACTCTTGTAATATAAACAGATTAATTTTCAAAATAATCAATTTCAGTATGTTGTTTCCACAGCCTCATGACCAATAGAAAAAGACTAACCTCTTTCCCTGATATTAGACAGTCAACCCACCATCACAATCATGTTCCACTGCTCCACACACAGGTATACTATGCAATCTACACAGAACCTCACAGCCTGCCATGCACACACTGATGTCTACACCCGCTCATACTACTCAGGAACACCCACCATTTCTCTATGCCTACTTATTCATTTATTATTTGGACAAATATTTATGGTGTACCTACTCAGTTTCAAAAACTTTAATAGGTTCTGGGGATTCAAAGGTGAACAAGATAAACACAGTCCCTCCTTCAGGAGCTTTAAGCTCTAGTTTTGATAAGTGCTACACAGAAGTACATTTATGATGACACGTAAAGGTGGCATGTTACCTAATCCAGTGGGTCACGGAAGCCTTCTCTGAGGGAATTACTTTTAATCTGAGATATAAAAAATTAAGAGGATTGATCCAAGCATTAGAGCATTCTATGAAGAAAGAACCACAGGTGTAGAGCCCTAAGGCACGTCCAGATCCTACCCACCCTGCAAGACTCAGCTCAGTTTTCAACTTCTCATCAAGTTTTTCCCGACCTCTGGAGTCTATGTTGAAGAACTGCTTACTCTTCTGAACTCACTGACACTCTGACTCTGTACCATTTTCTTAAGCTCTTAGTCACCATTGTTCTTATCACCATCCCACCTTTTATCTTTATCTTGCCTAGACTGTATCAGGACAGAACCATGCTCTGTGTCTTGCAATCTTCATGAACATCTAACTCCTAGTAAAAGTGTCTTACAATCTTCATGAACATCTAGCTCCTAGTAAAAGCTCAATAAATATAAATTAAATGCATGTATGCATGACTGAATGTATGAATGAATAAATGGTCTTGGTCAATTCAAGTTCCATGCATGGCCATTCAGTAAGTCTCAACAGAGGCATCACAGCAGTACAGAAGATATTGTATTCTTGATATTTTTAAAAGATTATTGGCCGTGCATCTCATTAAATAAACCATAACCCCCAAATCACCCCCCTGCCCCACCCCCCAAAAGAAACATGAGGATGGATGAGTGGTCAGAAAAAGCTGTCTCTATTCATGGTGCTGTGAGAAGATCCTTTTCTACCTAATAGTTGTTAGGTTATATAAATTGGTCTCAAGAAAATCTCTAACTAGAATGTGCTGGATTCTGTTGGATATGATATGTTCTTAGTGAAAGAGAAACTACCTTAACTATCTCCAGGCAGAAGAATCCTTCAATAGAAGCCTGCTGAAGGATGTGTGGATAGGCCTGTGGACTCTCATGATAGCTAACCTCTTCCACGAACCAAAATAGAGAATTGACACCACCCGCCAGTTTGCAGTAAATTCTCATCCTGCTCCTGGGCCTGCCAACATTTTCACTGCTATGGCTTCCTACCTCCTCCACCTTTGTTCCTCAACCTCCTTGGAACCAACCTGCCAACTTCAGGCCAGGTGGTATCATCTTTCCCTTAAGAAAATTTTAAAATGGAACACACTCAATTTCTGTTGCCTACATCAAAAACTACCTCAATGAGTTTTTAGTTGATACTTACATTTGAAAGCTGGATGTGGTTGGGAGAAAATGTAAACCACAGAGAGGCAGCTGACTCAGAGAGGGCACAGGAGAAACTAAATTATTAACACCTTAGTTCCTGTTCTCTGAATTTTCCCATCCTCTGGATTTTAGATGAAGTGCCAGAATGGGAAGCATTTTAGTGATAGGTTCTTTGCTGTGAGTGCCAAACCAGAAGATATCCAAGCAGGCCTGGAATGAAGAGAGGCCCAAGGATAAACAGGAGCTCAGTTCAGTTCAATGTGTATTTATGAGCTCCTGCTAAGTTGCATACTCTGCACTGGGCACTAGAAATACAAAAATAAATAAAATATTGTCCCTGATTTAAAGGAGCTTGTGATCCAGTAGGGGATTCAGACATGTCAACATGTGATTACTGTGCAATGTGGTAAGCGCAGTGAGAAACAGGAAATATGAAAGAGGAAAACATCACCCATCTCAGGAAGGATAGAAAAGTAGGTTGGTCTAGAGGGTTGAAAATGATTCTGAAATGATTGTACTAATATTATAACGATAGGTCACACTGCCACACAGCAACATAAAAAGTCTACATAAAAAGAGATCATGTGTTTTGGGGAAATAATTACTTAATTTCTCACCCAGTGGATCAAATGAGGAATTCCATGGCCCAAATGAAGCCAGAGTAATATGAAATGTAATTATTTTAATCGCTCAAAATTGGCAATGCACACAGCTCTCTGCTTAGACCCTGAAATTTGACTAAAGCCTTTATGAATTGTTTATGGAAAGGTTTACCAACCTCAGCACTAATGACATTTTTGGACTAGATAAGTTTTATTGTGTGAATGTCCTGTGTATTGTAGGATGTTTAGTCTTTACCCATTAATGCCAGTGGCATCCACCATCTCCCAATTGGGACCAACTAAAATGTCTCAAATTGCTAAATGTCTCTTGGGGGGTAAAATCAATGCTAGTTGAGAACCACAAGTGAGGAAGTTTGTAGAAATGAACCCAATCATGTCTATTTAGTTCAAGATAATCAGTTCCTATCTAAGGCTCTGTTTAATAACCCAAACCCAGGAACTTGCCATCATCATTGTAGTTAAGCTTTTTCTTAGACAATTTCTACTTGAGACAGTGATAGCTGTGGCAGAAATTTCTAATTTCCTCCATTATACATTCTACTTTTCTCAGTCAACCTGGAAAAAGAACTCTCGATTTTTAGCTGGCCATCCGGAATAGACATTTCCTGGTCTTGCCGATGAGCTATAAGCAGAATTGGTGTGCACAGTTTCTAGGAATTTCCTTAAAGGGAAGGAATGTGTTCTTCTTCTTCAATTTATTCCTTTTTCCACTTGATGTAGATGTAATTGCTGGAGCTCCAGCAGCCATACTTGATTATGAGGTGACATTGGGAACTGAAGCCATGAATTTCAGTTCAACAGATAGAAGAGGCTGACACTGGGCAGGGTCTTACCGGCCCTGAAATCCTGAATTGCTACCTCCAGACTATCACGTAAGATATTATTTTTTTTACTGTTATTGTCTCTGTTACTTTTAGCTTCAACCTGCACCTGATATTAATCAATACAATTGCCTAAAGTGGACATTTATTATATTTCCAAAAGTCTCTGGACCACAATCTTCATCACATTAGGAAGCTTGGTCAGCTGTTCTACTAGAACCTTTACAGAAAACCCCATCCTCTTCTCTTCTCTTTTCTTCTCTTACAGTACACAGCACAGGATATTGGTTATTTCAACAATAACCCTCCTACCACCTCTTACTCTGCTACTCTGGCCAGTCAGTTACACTAGATAGACTGTTACCACCGCTTACTAAAAGTTGACATCTCCTTGAACCCATCAGACACAAAAATGAAATGAGAATACCTATTACTTGCACAGTTGCAAGAAAAAGTATACTCTCCACTATTTCTGGTAGAAATGTGACATGTTGCTGTCTTTTTAAGAGCAATTTAATAATAGCAACAGAATGGAAAAATATACCATTCCTCCCAACTATCAACTTCTAAGAAGCAAAATCAATACTAATGAAAGATATACGTGTAGGGTTATTTATTGCATTTTTCCACAGACAGGGAATAATATTTCTTATAAAACAAATAGAGAAGTATATTTGAGATCTATCAACATATAGTTGGTATTTAAAACTATAGGGTTGGATGAAATCATCTAGGAAATGAGTTGTGAAAGAAGAGAGAAGAGATTTGAGGACTGAGCCTGGAGTATTCCAACATTTAAGAGTTAGGAAGATAAAAAAGATTCAGCCCAAGAAAATGAGAAGTAGTGACCAGTGAGTTAGGTGGAAAACAAGGAGGGAGGTTTCCTTGCAGCCAAAAGAAGAGAGAGTTTCAAGAAGGATAAAGTGATCAACTATGCCAACTGCTACCAAGAGGTTGAGTAAGATGAGGATGAAGAAGGAATCATTTGACATGGCAACATGGAAATCGATGAAGACACTGGCAAAACCAGTATCAGTGGATTGGTGGGGACAACAGCTCAACAGGAGTGGGTTCAAGAAAGAATGGAAAGTGAGGAAGTGAAGAAGGTGGGTATAGATAACTCTGCATTTTTGCTAAAAGGGAAAGGATCAGTGGGTTACCAGAAAGTATTTTGTTTCGATGCAAAGCAATGTAGCATGTTTTTAGAGCAATGATATAGCAGAAGGGTAAATAGGTGATTCAAGAGAAGGAATAATTGCAGAGTCAAGTCAATAAGTAGATAACCTCATAAAGGGGTGAGCCTCAGATCGGAGCCAGGACAGCACAACTGCTATGACACAAGGGAAGTCACAATATACGGGCACCAATGGAGGTATGATGGCACATTTGATGGTGGAGGGTGAAAAGATTCCTCCGATCACTTTGGCCAATATCCAGCTGATCCACAGATATGAAAGCAAGCCCAGCTGAAACCAGAAGAACTGCATAGCCTAAATCATCAACCTACAGATGATTAAGCTAAATACATGTTCATGGTGTTAAGCCACTAAATTTTTGATGATGTGTTACATGACATTATGATAGAAATAGATAACTGAGTCAAGGAATGTTCCATAGCTATGGGTACATATGGAGCTGCCTCATTTTTTAAATAAATGACTACATATAGCATCGAGCTGTATGTGCCATATTTTATTTATTTTACCATTTCCTTATTACTGTTTATTTTAGTTGCTACTATAAACAATGCTGCAAGAAATATCTTCCTACATATGTCTTTGCATGTGTACATGGAATTGAACAATGAATTCCTAGAAGTGAAATTTTGGGGTCAAAATTTATATGCAATGGTAATTCTAATAGATATTGGCAAATGGACATCTACAAAGAATGTAAAAATGTATGTTTGCCAATAATTTATGAATGCATTTCCACACATCTTCATGTTATCAATTTTTTTGCCAATATGGTAGGTGTAAAAAATGTAATTACTATAGATAGCACTTTCATTCCTCTTATTATGTGGTCCTAGAATAAACCCCACCATCCCTACTGTTTCCGTTGACTCTGAAGAGCACCTATTTCACTCTTATCAGCCCTGTTCAAGAGGCTTAGGGACCTCCTCCTTGCTTCACACCATTTCCCCAGTGGTTTTATATTGTCAATATTCTTCTTTTGTCAGTAGGTTTTCCACTAAGTTTCAGTAAGTTATGACTCACTTAATGTAAGGAAAATAGGAAAAACATTCCACGTCTTTGCAGAGGAATGAGTTGTGTTTAAGATTGTTTATTATAAATGGAAATGTTGAAGGAAGGTTGGAAGAAGCTAAAAAGGAAGAAGAAATTAAAAAGAGAAAGATAAAGATGGGACTAATAGAGTTTTCTGAAGTCCCTTTGTATTAGTCAGGGTTCTCTAGAGGGACAGAACTAATGGAATATATATATACGTATATGGGTTTATTATGGGTATATATGACTTGAATCTGCAATTATTCCTTCTCTTGAATCACCTGTTTACCCTTCTGCTATATCATTGCTTTAAAAACATGCTCCATTGCTTTGCATCTAAACAAAATACTTTCTGGTAACCCACTGATCCATTTCCCCTTTAGCAAAAATGCAGAGTTATCTATACCCACCTTCTTCATAAACCCGTATATATATATATTAAGAATTAACTCACATACTCACAAGGTCCCACAATAGGCCATCTGCAGGCTGAGGAGCAAGGAGGGCCAGTCCTAGTCCCCAAACTGAACTTGGAGTCTGATGTTCAAGGGTAGGAAGCATCCAGGACAGGAGAAAGATGTAGGCTGGGAGGCTAGGCCAGTCTCTGTTTTCACAGTTTTCTGCCTGCTTATATTCTAGCCATGCTGCAGCTAATTAGATTGTGCCCAGCCAGATGAAGGGTGGGTCCGCCTTTCCCAGCCCACTGACTCAAATGTTAATCTCCTTTGGCAGCACCCTCACAGACACACCCAGGATCAATATTTTGTATCCTTCAATCAAGTTGACACTCAGTATTAACCATTACACCCTTTTACTTCAACCATATTTCCTACCTTTGATCTCACGAGAGATTTGTATGTTAACTAGAATCTACTTTAAAATACTTCAGCATGGACAGTGTGATAAACTTGTGAACACTAGTTTTCACTTTAAGGCTGGTCAGCTGCCCCCAGGGGGTCTGCATTCTCAACAGGTATAAAGAGCAGTCATCCAAATGGAAAGTCATACCAGTAAAATAAACAGGTAAATAAATAAAATAGAACTTTAAGATAATGAGGGGAGTACTAAACAAATATAAAAGGAGCTGTGGGTATGCACATGATAAAAGGATACAATTTTTACAGGCAGAGTTTGGGGCCTTGCATAGCTTCCCTATCCCCATAACACTATTAATGTATCCAACATATACTAAGGATATTTATGTAATTACTCAATGTGCTATACACTTCTTAATCATAAAACAAGGTCAGGAAACTTCATTTATGAATAAGTATAAGTAATTTGACCTTAACACAAGGTGAAAATTGTCAGGTTGGACACATTTTTAATTTTGCCATGGATTCTCAGCTTTATTACTTTGCACTCAAAGGGCAATTAGCTTAGATAGTGGTTTCTGATAGTCAAGCATTTTTCTTTTGAGCATCTAACCAAATTGCATTTGCAATAATAACCCTCCCTGAAGTCAATAGGTCTTTGGAAAAAAAAGAGTGTGGATGACTGCAGAGAATTGAGATGGAGTCCCATGAAGGACAAAGTAGAGAGCCTAATGCAGCCTTTTATCTTCTCCATTAAATGGGCAGGCAAATCAGAGGCTCAAGTGAGCCAACCTTCTTGTAACTGATATGATTTCCTGGATGGCTCAAGAAAACGTAATGTCTCTATGCTGAGTTGAAACCCTTAAATAAAGCACTAAATTGAAAAGATATATTTCAATGCAGCTGTTCATTGTCTTTTCAATTCTATCACTTTCCCACTTAATGTATTTATTTCTTTCACACATAATAAGCCTTAGTATGAGGAAAGGAGACTGGCAGGAGAGACAACTGAGCCATTCAGGGTTTCTAGTGGTCTCATCAGATAATCACAGAACGTCGGTGCCACTGAGGGAACAGTCTATTGGGGAAACAGCAATAATGACATGGCCGCAGGCTCAGTGGCTGGGCCTGTGTTGAGAGTCTGCTGAGATCTTTCTGACCAATTCTCTCAAACAATTGTTTTCTTCTTCCCCAGATCAACCAATTACTTGGTTGAATCAAGAAACAAGTGGTTGTTTTGACTTTACTCTCTCTCCCAATGCTAAATTGAAGTTTGCATTTTACCATAGCTGCAATCAATTCACGATTAAATTGAGACTCAGTTTGAGATACAAAGCAGCTGCAAATTATGTTCAAAAGTCAGTAAATCATTGTCAACTCATTTTGTGGCCTTGGAAATACACCCGAGATGTGTAAAAATAGCACCAGCTACATACTTTTCTTTGAAAAATCCAAGCAGCCAGTGATCTGTGGATTTTTTTCCTTTTCTTATTTATTGTCTTTTACCGTATTTTTGTTGTGATGATATTTTATCCTAAAAGTAGTTGGTTCTGATCCATTTGTTTTCATTCACAGTGGCCAGATATGTTTCCAAGAGTGCTTATATCCCCATAGCATTTGGAGGGCTCCATAACTGGGTGGCTCATCGCCTTACCTTTTCTATTCTTGCCGCTACATCTTTCAAAGGACTAAAGCATTTAATGACTCTGGCCCCTGGTAAAATAGGGCCAAATATTCACCTGGGGAACCTAAGCTTGTCTCACCTTCTCATAATGTTGCATGTCCCCCCACAAATTGTTCATTGCCTATTACAAAAGTGTAACAAGTGTGTAACGTTACCCGAATATCTAGGAGAAAGTTGGCAAAGAGATGTTATTTATTATGCCAATTCAGACTTGTTATTGATGACAGTGGCTGGGCTAGCTATGTCCAGGCTTAGTGGAAAGAGACAGTGGTTAACAAGCAATGTCTGACAGGTGCACTCCTCAGGCACTTGCCCTCCCTCCCAGTTCCAAAGTATACTCAGGCTCTATGCACTGATTGAACAAGTGCTCCAGGAGTTGCACTAAACAGAACATCTTTTTAACAGGTTCATTGGCACTCAGTACTCACACAAGCCTTTTCTTTTCTGTACCCTCAGGGGTCAGAGAAAACTTTCTTCACATGATAACTATACCCTTTGCATGGGCAGGCCTATAAAAGAGCTCCTGACCAAAGCCCTGCAATAAGAGGCCTCTAAATGGAGTGGCCAAGTCAGAGTGGCGAGATCCAGTACAGATTTTGAGTCCAGCATCTACCTTCTGTTCCCATTAATGGTTCTTGTGCTGCCCTGAATGCTGGGAAACCATGGGGCTAGGGAGTTTCCCTTATAAAGAAAAGTTGAAACATGACCCTAGCCTCTTAGAGGTGGCCATCCACTGGCTCTGTTGCTGGTACTTGCCTCAAGAAATCTATTGATCCTGGAAAATCCAACTACCTACCACCTTGAGCCTGTCTCCAGTGAGCTTTACAGATATCATTCATCCTTTTAGATGATATGCTCCTTCCAGATAAGGAGCTCTGTGAGTTTAGACTGTATGTTTATTCAGGCATTTCTTTATAATGGTAGTGTTTTGCTTATGCTAGATAGGGCTTGAGACTTGAGTGGTCTCATTTCTGTGAGTTCTCTCCCTTTTATTTTGTTCCCTTAGAAAATGTTTACTCCAGGTGCAGTGACTTGCACCTGTAAACCCAGCAACTCTGGAGGCTGAGGTGGGAGGAACACTTGAGGCCGGGAGTTTGAGACAAGTCCGGGCAACATAGTGAGAACTCATCTTTAAAACAATTTTTTTTAAATTAATAAATTTTAAAGAACTTAGCCAGGCATGGTTGTGTGTGTTTGTAGTCCTAGCAATTTGGGAGACTGAGGTGGGGGGGGGATCACTTGAGCCCAGGAGCTGGAAGTTGCAGTGAGCTATGATCACTCCACTGTACTTCAGCCTGGGCAACACAGCAAGACCCCGTCTTGAAAAACAAAAACAAAAAAAGTTTTGACATTTTGGTTTTTAGTTTTAGTGTACGGTTTTCAGATTCCATCACCCTCTTTCTTTCCTCAAGATCCACCCTCTTATTCTCACTTTTACTCTCATTCTCTCTCCCTCTCCTTCTTTCTCTTTCTCCCTGTGCCACCTCTCTTATATAAAATAGTGTCTTTTACTGTGATGCTCCCTGTTTGTAGCATTACCGCAAACTTCCACATATCCATGCACACACACTCTCGCAGCAGGCTGCACATTCTCTTTTGCTGTGGGTCTGAAGAGTTGGGTGGCTTTTCCTACTCACCAGTGGAGCAAGGTGTGGTGGCAAGAGTGCACCCGGGAAACCAGGATTCTCCCACATAGTAGTTGTATGATTAGGGGCAGGTCAACCTCTCTCTGTTTCTTCTTCTTTTAGAAAAAGGGTAGCTCTCCCTGCCCTATCTCCTTTGCAGAGTTTTTACAGGGATAAAATAAAGAAATGATCATGAAATCTCTTTGTAAAGTATAAATTGCTATGTAAATGTTATTTTATTATTGCTGTATTTTTGCAAATCAGGTCACTCCACTGTAAGGTGGTAATTATACTGCAGGAGGATCCGATTGTCCCCTGCAGGCACTCAACTGAAGAATGACAGCTTTTAGGCAATGCCTATCCCAGGTAATTAATTCTCACTTATCTGAGATCCTCTTCATCATTCCATAGAATGCTGCCCGATTTCCTGACATTAACAATGAACACAGCCAGACTCAAGAGGAGGAAGCTACTGGGACCACGGCAGTCAAGGAAACACCATCAACACCCAGTCTTCCTCCCACATTACTCAGAGACTTTTATCTTTGCCATCCCTAAACACATTCCTGCAGGTCTCCAGATCCCTTCCAGCCCATCTTAGATAAAACTGTGCAGGAAAAATGTGCTTCTAATATAGAGGTTTCCATTTGGACACCTTGTATTTGAATCACAACTCAAACTTTTTTAATGCCACCCTCTGTTTCCCTACTGGATCTTAAAGACAATTGGCACTGAAGCATAATAAAATAATCAATTATGTCTCATCTATGCTATGCTATTTGAGAGCATTTCCCTCAAAATCTCTTCTATACTTTGATTTAAAAGTAAGATTTATACCAAAAAGCCAATGAATGAATATTAATGTGATATTTTAGATGACATCTAATGAAAAATCTCAAATATCATACAATGTAATTAATTTATATTCTTAATATACCAGTTTCTCACCAACTATGAGAATTTGATTCCTAAAAATCCCCTTGGTAGAAGAATTCAGATTCGTGAAATAAAAGATCTTACAGAAAAAGAATATTAGTAGCTAATGTTCATGGTAAACCTTAAGAGGTCCTTAAAAATATATTTCTATTATATGATCCAGCAACCTCACTTCTGAGTATGTATCCAAAAGAATTGAAATCAGGATCTTGAAGGGATATTAGCACTACTGTGTTCACTGCAACACTACTCACAATTGCTAAGATGTGAAAACAAATGTCCATCAACAGATAAATGGATAAGGAAAATGTGGTATATACATACAGTGGAAAACTGCTGGGCCTTAAAAAAGAAGGAAATTCTGAAATAGGCAACACCATGGATTGACCTTGAGGACATTATGTTAGGTGAAATAAAACCAGACACAGAAAGGCAAGTACTGCATGATCCCACTTAGATGATGTATCTAAAATAGTCAAACTTAGAAAACAAAGACTGGAATGGTGGTTACCAGGAGCTGGAAGTAGGAGGAGATGGGAGTTATTAATCAACAGGTGTAGAGTTTCAGTTAAGTAAGTTGAATAAGCTTCTGAGGTTTGTTGTACATCATATGTATAGTCAAAAATAATGCACCGTACACTTAAAATTTGTTAAGAGGATAGATCTCATATTAAGTGTTATGCAATTAAATAATAATTTAAAAATATACATTGCTATCAATTTGAAGAAAACAATAAAGGCAGCATATTCCTTAAAGACAGAATCAATGAGATTAAGTTTTTACCATTTGAAAGTCATCTTCTGGTTGTCTTTTACCTCGAATCAAGCTTCATGAGACAAAAAAGGCTGTGATGAACTGAATTGTCCCCAACCTCCCATTCATGTGTTGAAGACCTAACCCCCAATGAGATGGTATTTGAAGATGTGGCCTTTTGCAGAAAATTTGGTTTAGATGAAGTCATGAAGATGAGGTCCTCCTGGTGGGATTGGTGCCTTTATAAGAAGATACACCAGAGAGCTTGTTTGTTTGCTCTCTCTTTCTATGCATGCTCATGAAAAGAAGAAATCATGTGAGCACACAGGGAGATGGCGGCCATCTGTAAGCCAGGAAGAGAACCCTTACCAGAACTATACCTAGTTGGCACCCTGATCATGGACTTCTAGCTTCCAGAAGTGTGAGAAAATAAATCTGTTTTTTAAACCACCAAGTCTGTGGTATTTTGTTACGGCAGCTCAAGCAGACTAAGATAAAGGCAAATACAAAAATGGGGTCCTAAAGTCCCAAGGGAAAACAGGAAAGTGTGTCCCAAATAGACTAGTCAATGGCATGGGGAACAAAGGTGTGGGGAACATGGGCAAATTATCAAAGCTGAGTCTGAGAGCCTATGAAGGAACTGAGAAAATAAAGAAGTAACAGCAACAGGTCAGATCAGAATAGTCAGAGATAAGACATTAACTCCTGCAGCAGATTTTGTACATTCCAGGTACACCAGTGTGTGGACAGCCAGGTCCATCTAAAGACACCAGACAGAGTGAGGAGCAATGCATTATTATTATCTTAATTATTTCTAATAAGCAGGACTCACAATTTGGGTACATGGGAAATACTATTGTTACAGTTGCCAAAAAAAAAAAAACCTATATTGGACTTTTGCATATGGACTTGAGACTGGGAATAATTACCATGACATTTTGCAAAGATCTATTTTCATGGATGGAATTTTCATCATGCTTCATTTTAGATGTCCTCCAATCTGATAAACAACAAAAGGGTTCCAAGGATCCATTTATTCAGAAGAAACTGAAATTTAAAATTAATTTTAAACCTTCCATAAAGCTGTTCTACATTTGAAGAAAAAGGTATTTTCTTCACTAGACTTTGTGGTTTTCATTTCAATCATTATATGAATAACCAAAATCTCTTCTGATGCAAATATCAGTATTTGGAGAGATCCACCTTTTTATATTGTATTCCTGAATGTCTTTAACCAGAATTCTAGAAGGTAGATTGCCATGTTCTTGAATTGCCTGACCTCTCTAAACAAATACCTACTTGACTTTGAGGTATAAGACAAAATACGTACAATAGCTCTCTGTATCAGCGGGTTCTGCGCTCGTTTATTCAACCAAGGATCAAAAATATTTGAAAAAAAAAATAACAATACAGCAATAAAAAACAATACAAATTTTAAAAATATAGTATAGCAAGTATTTACATAACATTTACATTGTATTATAGGTATTATAAGTAATCTAGAGGTGATTTAAAGTATACAAGAGGATGTGCATAGGTTATGTGCAAATACTACACCATTTTATATAAGAAACTTGAGCATCCGCCGATTTTGGTATCCATGGGAGAGGGGGTTGTCCTGGAACCAATTCCCCATGGATACCAAGGGATTACTGTATAGCAAGTATATGTTTCCTATGGCTGCTGTCACAAATTACCACTAATGTAGTGGCTTAAAACAATCAACCTTTACTATCTTATAGCCCTAGGGATCAGAAGTCCAACATGGGTGTCACTGAGCTGGTTTCAAAGTGTCAGCAGGGGTGTGTTCCTTTCTGGATGTCTAGGTGTAAATCTGTTTCCTCGACTTTTCAAGCTTCTAGAGGCTGCCTGCCTTCCTTGGCTCATGGCTCCCTTCATCTTCAAAGCCAGCCATGACAGATCACATCCTTCTCACACATTTTGACACAAACTCATTTGCCTCCATCTTTCACATGCAAGGAAACTTGTGAGTACACTGGACTCATCCAGATAATCCAGGATGATCTCCCTATTTTAACAACAGCTGATTAACAACCTTAACTTTACCTACAATCTTAAATCCCCTTTGTCATGAAACATAAAATATTTCCAGATTCCAGAGATTAGGATGTGAGCATCTTTGTGTGTGTGTGTGTGTGTGGCAGGGTGCATTATCCTGCCCATTACAGCAAATGTGTTAGAGGTTAGAGAGAGGAGGTTGTCATTAAGATCTGGTTCCACATGCATAATTCAATAAAGTTACTTATAGAAATTAGGTATCAAAGTACCCCCAATAAATATACTAATAGAGGAACTATAAGTTTTTTTTATATTATCAAAATTACATCGAGTATGAAATAGGAAAAGAGACTAGTATTGATTAAAATGAGCAAAGTGGAGTCAGTACTTCCCCCATCCAAATGTAATAGTGATATGTATGTTGCCCTTGGATGTTCCGCAAAGTTATGAAACCAACTGAAAAGAGGTACAACTTAAGTTGTTCCTGTGCGTTGAGCCAAAGAAATTTTAAGTCCAGTAGGGCATGCCTCTTAAGGACGGAGGGATAGGCTATAAGGCAGTGAGTTTCTGATGATGAACCAAACTATCCTTCCAACAATCTATTCCTCTTGCTATATTCTTTAATAAACTACTGCTTTATAGGTAAAATCAAGTCTTTCATGTATTCTGCACTCCCGACTACCCTATAACAAAACTAACACTTCCCTACAGTCACTTATAATTCTTTTTCAGAAATCTCTTTCCATTCTCATTTCTTCTGCTGTTATTTTATACAGCATTTCTTTAATAAATGGCCTCAATACTTCCAATGCTTTAGCAAGTTTTTTGTCGTTGTTTTGTTTTTTTGTTTATGTGTGTTTTTTTTTTGTTTTGTTTTTTTTGAGACAGAGTTTTGCTCGTGTTGCCCAGGCTGGAGTGCAATGGTGCGATCCCAGCTCACTGCAACCTCTGCCTCCCAGGTTCAAGCGATTCTCCTGCCTCAGCCTCCTAAGTAGCTGGGATTACAGTCATGCACCACCATGTCTAGCTAATTTTTGTATTATTAGTAGCGACAGGGTTTCACCCTGTTGGCCAGGTCTCTAAAATTGTGTTCAGTTTGGATGCCATGGTTAGTCCAGGTCCTCTGCCTTCTTGATGAGGTCCCTGAGGTTTGTTTTGCCAGATCCTTCTTCTCATGGCCTCAGTACATCCAGTGAGCAGGCACATGGCCCAGGATCAGCCAATCAGGCATCCACTTAGGACTCTTGTCTGCTGAAAACAGTGCTGTGAAGATAGAAGAAACTGCTGAAGTTCATCTTTTCCAGCAGTAATACCTTAACAAACAGGTAATTTTTGTCCTGGTTTCTGTCTTATTTCCCAGTCTGATTCTCTGGTTTTTCATTCAACTATTTGAAATCCACAATACCCTTCTGATACATTCCCTTTCTGATTCAATTAGCCAGAGTTAGATTCTCAGGCATACAACCGCGAAACACTAATGAAACATGTTCTTCATCCTGTTTCTTCAGGCAACACCACCTACAATCAGAGAGTCCTATCCTCCTTGCTACTGACTACTAATATGCGTGGTTCAACACCCGGCGAGTCATTTGCCTCTTCTAGCCATCTGGATTGGTGTATTCCATTATGGTCACAACATCTTAAAAGATATTTACCAATTATCTAGATATTTAGATGTTTACCAATATCTAATATCTGGATATTTACCAATAGGTCTAGGAGAGCAATGAGCTATTGTGAAATCATATCACATGAGGGGGATTGAAGGAGGTAGGAACCACTGGCCCACAGGAGAGAGAACTGAAAATATAGATGTGTAAACTCTTTAATTATTCAATTGACTTTGTATAATTCCACGTGACAGACTCAGGTGCAATACATAGAAGATAAAATAAGGCAGTATTCAGGTCAAATTTTAGAGAAACAAAATATTACTAATTAGAATTACTTCCCCTTCCCCAGTAAGATGGTCTGACTGTAACTGAAATTATAAATGATCATCATAGAGAATATTCAAGCAGAAATTTGATGTCTACCTTACAGATACATGAAGTGGAAAATTGGGCACCATGGTTATTTAAAACTTACATTCTCAAGATAGCTTCTATCATTACTCTTTGCCTCTCTCAAATAAGACAAAAAGCATGGCATTTAGCAAAAACAAACAAACAAACAAAAAACACCACCAGAAATAATCAAAGAAAGAAGGGAAGCAATATTTTAGGAAACAGCAAAGGTCCTAAACTTCCCTTCCTACCCCTGCCACTAATTTGAAGAAAACTAAACAGAGGGCCTAGTATAATTATCCTGAAGGAAACCACGTGGAAATAGTAGCACACCTCTGTGCCCCACCATGTACACACAACACCTCCTTGGAGCAGGAAAACCTCCTGGAGCTTAACACTATATATACATATTTTTTTTTTTGGCAAGAAAGAAACTCAAAAGCAAAGTAGGAACATGATAAGGACATGTAGCTATAAACAGAATAGAAGAATAGAATAGAAGCAGAATAGAAGACCGCTGGTAAGTAAGGAGAAAACTTCCAAGGAATAAGAGACCCAGGAGAAAGAGTTTCACTTACCAAATGACAGTCAACCTGTCTGAAGCCACTTGACTTGAAAATATGTGTGTTTGCCAACTTGTGGTTCCGCATTTCTTTTTTTCTCTACTAGCTAAGTATGGCAATGGCAGCTGGAGGGAGGACATCAATGCCAGATAATGAACACCTAAGACAATCATTTCTGTCAGAAGTAGAGCTTCCAAGGCCCCATCTTGAATTGGGGAAATGATCTGAAGTCTAAAGATGCTACCCACTAACATATGATAAAGCCCCACAGTGGTAGAAAGGGCCCTAGAAAGTGAATCTAAACAAAATTACTGCTGATTATCTATTCTCTGGGCCATAGGATACAGAAAACAAAATACACTCTACAAGCAAGCTAAACTTATGAGACAGACACACAAGGTCTTAATAAAGCTGACTGCAAGAAAAATGGAAAGGAGAAAAGGAGAGCATGGCAACTGTGCAAAAGATGTTATCATTTTTAAAGAGGCAAAAAAGGATATATATGGTAGATAAACCATCCTTTCTGGGAGAAAACATAACTGAATAGATCAGAAGAAAATTTCCCATTATGAGTGCTCTAATCTTAAGAGGAAAAGGAAAACAATGAAAATGACAGGCAAAAAAAGATGATAGAACAATATAAGATGAAAAATATAATGGGAGAACTACATAAACAATTAAGGCTCAAAAACACTATTATAAAAATAATAAATAAAATGAGCACATAATAGTAGTTATAAGACTGAATAATTATAAAGAGCCTACTATGAGCCAGACACTGTTAAAATATTTTGAGCACATTATGCATATAATCCTCACAAGAACACTGTAAGGTAAGGGTTATTGTTTTCTCATTTTACAGATGAGGAATTTGAAGCACAAATGGTTAAGTAGCTTTCCAAAGAACACAGAGCTCCAAAGGGGCAAAGCCAGGATTTGAACCTGGCAGATTGATTTCAGAGCCCATACTCTTCAGCCGTTATAATATACTGCCTCTCAGCAGGACTTGAATGAAGAGCCAAAATAACAAACCTTAGAGCGAGGGTAGCCTCTTTCAAAGAACTGGGAATCACCAGAAACCATTTTGTCAGCAATTCAAGAAGCCAAGTGGACTTTGTACGACTGCCTATTATGAAATATAAACCTTGAAAGGTTCTCTTACTCAGAGATGTAGATAATTATGTAAGAGAAGAATACTTAAAAATAGAAACCTCCTCAGAGAGAAGCTATATGATTTGCTTCAGGTCACACAACTGGAAAACTTTGGAGCTAAGATTCAAATCTGGCTCTCTGGTTCCAATTACACCATGCTTAACATGGCACTAGAAACATAAGGGCATTGAAAATACATATGTATATATATGGCTAAGAACATTGGTAACATAGACCAAAGAAAAAACTTGCTTAAAATAAGCAAACTAAATGCAAAGGAAAAGGAAATATATAAAGTAAATAAAAAGATGACAGAGTGGGAAGACAATGACAATTCAACACAAGTATAATTGGAGTCTTTGAAGGTGACAACCCAATTCATGGAACAGAGAAAAAACTAACCTGAAGATAAAATGGAATAAACATTTTCTAAAATGGAAGAGAAAATGTGCAAACTAAAAGTACATATGTTTAGGGAGATGTTGATACAGAACATTGTCACAAACTATATCCTGGTAAAGTTGCCGAATATCAAATATAAACTCAAGAATAAATTTTTCATCAATTAAGGCAGAAATAGTAAGTCACTGATAAGGAAAAAAAGTATCTGAGACTGGCCTCAAATCTTACTGCAGCAATTATCAATGTCAAAATAATGCAGCAAAGTCTGAAAATTTTGAGTGAAGGTGTGACCCAAAATGTCACGCTTTAAAAAAACTCTTTAGTATGTAATTCATGTACACCTTTTTAAAAATTCAAAAGTACAGGAAGACATATACTAAAAATAAGGACTTTCTTCTCATAGCTCTGTCTCCATCAAAGAGGTAAATAATGGTAATTGGTTACATATTTTATTTTTTAGAACTATTTTATACATATGCATCATATATATTTTCTTAGCTTGGGTTCTCCTGAAATCAGAGCTGATACAAAGCTTTTTTGTAGGTAGTCTGACAACATGATCCCAAGGAGGAGGAGTAGCAATCAGGGGGAGTTAAACAAGTTAACAGAAAAAGGCAATAAAGAAATGCAGCATTGAATTGGCCACTACTGTGAGCAACAAGAGCTGGATTCTGATGGGGCTTCTGGAAATCTTCATAAACTGTGACTCTAAACTGTCCACCTGAGTGTGAAACGAGAGGCACTTATCTAGTGTTTCCTGTGCTTTATTGATGGAGGGTATCCAAACAGTTAATTCCCTTGCATTTCTACACTGCAAGTGCGTGAATGTTGAATGGGTTTGTGTGAGAGTCTCTCTCCGCAGCTTCAGAGAAGCCCTGGGACAGTGTCATAGACTGAAGGTTTGTGTCCCTCCATAATTCCTATGTTGAAGCCCTAACCCCTCAATGTGATATTATTTGGAAGTGGAGCCTTTGTTGGTAATTAGGTTTTAATGAGGTCATGAGGGTGGAGGCCCCATGATGGAGTTAGTGTCCTTATAAGAAAAGGAAGAGACTGAAGTTCACTCTCTCTGCCATGTGAGGACACAGAGGGAAGACAGCCTTTTGAAAACCCGGAAGAAAGCCCTTACCAGGATCCAAATGGACAGCACCATGATCTTGGATTTTCTAAGCCACCCCAGTCTATGGTACTTGTTACGGTAGCCTGAGCTGACTAAGACAGGCAGGAGCAAATAGTACACACTGCAGGCCTGAGAAGAGACACTGTCACAGTGCACCAGTGTGAAGCTTGTTGAAGCCTGCAAAGAACTGGTCATCACAGCAGTGGCTGGAGTTAGGGGTAAGTGCCAATCACATTGAAATAGAGAATAAAACATATCCAATGCATTTATGCATATAAATGTACTACCCCACATTTTCCCTACAAACCATGGCATCCTATTCACAATGTTCTGTACATTGTTCTAACTGATTAGCAATCTATCTTGCAGACTATAGCCACATCAGCATAAATCTTACTCATTTAATGACTACATAGCATTGCATTATATGAATGCATCATAATATATTGAACCACTTTCTAGTTAATGAATATTGAAATTGCTCTCAGGCTACAAACAATGCTTTGGGAAATATACTCTCATAGACACACAGTCATCGTATCTTTGTGCATACATGTAATTTTTTTCTGTAGAAATATTTTCTACAAGTTGGATCACTAGGTCAAAGACTATGGACTTAAAACATTTTTATTAATATCGATAAGTTGCTCTCCAAAGAAGGTTTTTTCTTTTTTCTGTTTTTTGTGATGGAGTCTCACTGTGTCACCCAGGCTGGAGTGTAGTGGTGCAATCTCGGCTCACTGCAACCTCTGCCTCCCGGGTTCAAGCGATTCTTCTGCCTCAGCCTCCCGAGTAGCTGGGACTACAGGCACGCCCCACCATTTTTGTAGTTTTAGTACAGACGGGGTTTCACTGTGTTGGCCAGGCTTGTCTTGAACTGCTGACCTTGTGATTCACCCGCCTCAGCCTCCCAAAGTGCTGTGATTATAGGCATGAGCCGCTGCACCCGGCCTCAAAGGAAGTTTTTCAATTTACACTCTGCCAGAAATGCATAGATACTTGTGTTCTCACATCTTCAGCACAGTGCATTTTCACATTTAAAACTTTGTTGCCAATCTAGTAGGTAAAAAAGGACTTTGTTTTAATTTGCATTTTTAAAATTACAGCTGAGGTTGAGTGTTTTCATTTGCTTAAAAGGCTTTCATATTATCTCTTCTGTAAATTGCTTGTTCATATTTGTTGCCCATTTTTTTCTACTGCATTTTAGGATTTTTTGCATTAAGAAAATTAGCCTTTGTCACATTTGTTACAAAACATTTTCCCTGTGTGCTGGTTTTCTTTTATGGGATTTTGTTTTCTCTTTGATTAAAAGTGGAAAGTTCAAAGGACTAAAAGATCTCAAATATGACGCACCAGCCTCACACCTGCCAAAGTTTAAAACAATTCAAGTAAATCCACAGCCCCTAGAGCAGTTAATGTAACAAAATAACATTCTCAGAACTAGTTCTTAGTAGAGCCTGATACGTGCCACTGGGGTCTATCACATCCCAGAGACTCAGCAGCACCTGTCAGCAACACTGTGGCAGCTACTGCTGTCTCTTGGAATGTGATTGCTGAAGCCCATGACACCTGGCTCCAAGGAACAGTTTTTCTCCTTGTCTTCACATGTGTTTCTGCTAGAGGATCTCTCAGCCAATTTCCGAGCAGGAGTGCCTATGAGGCTGTCTGAAGCCTGTGCCCTAAGGGCTTTCATGAGGGCTAATAACCGTCCTGATCTCCTGAAGGCCCTTTCTTTCCTCTGCTTCTGAATCTCCTGGGCTTACAGTGATGATCATTCTGCCGCAGCTTTACCTGCAGTGGACTGTGTTCTTCCCCGCTGGGGTTGTCTCCTTTCAGGAGGGCCTAGCTAAGGTTTTTAACTGCTTAACCTCCTTCTTAAGGGGCTTCCTTTCTTTCTCAATCTTGTATAATGCTAGCACTCTTGGACCTTCTTTGCTCTTAGTATCTGAACATTGCTTCTTCTAATTCTTGTCTAGATTTCTCTATTCTCTAGCAACCCCTCTCTATTCAGATAAATACCAAAATATCTTTCCTTTTGCAAGCCTATATTTAAAAGCAGTTGGATATGAGTATATATATGTTCTATATATGTAGCTAGTCTATCCTGTAAGGTCTGACTTTTTCTCAGAGGGAAACTCTCCTCTTAAGTCTGTCTTTCTTAATTTTTCTTTCATTTGCCCATAATCCCTGTTTTAATGGTAGTGGGCATGCATATTTTAAAATACCAATGGTAGTGGAAAGCATATTTTTAAATACTAATCTAGTTCCTCCTTGATTTCCCCAGGAAAAATGATTCTCAGAGTATTCCAGGCACAAGCCTTCTAAAATCGCCTGCTTTAGCCTGCAAATTTGAAATACATTCACTGAATTGTTTCTCCATTTCAAACCAAGAAGATGACATATTTGCTATACGACAAAAGTTCAGTCTACTTTTAATTTTTTTTATTAATGAAATCTACCACTTCTGCATAGTAAAGAGATAGCCTAGGTCACTGACATTTGAAGCCAGATCAGAATTTATGTGATTAGCACATGCAGCGCCAACTGGGGGCCACATGGCAGAGGTTAATCTGAACCCAAAGCCTAGGACAAGCTGCATGAGTCCAAAATGGCTTCTTTCACCTTGAATGTTGTTCAAAACAAGATAAGAAGAAATCAAAGTGGGGTCTGCTAAGCAAAGTCTAACACCTCACTAATGTGCATCTCTCAGATCAGCAGTAGCAGCATCACCTGAAACCTGCTAGAAATGCAAAATCTTGGGTTCTACCCCAGAATTACAGAATCCAAATCTGCATTTTAACAAGACCCCCCGAGAGATTTGTTTGCACATCTAAGTTTGAGAGATCTTATATAACTTAGCTCTCTGCAGTCCTTGCTGAGAATAAAAAGTTACAGAGAGAAATTCATTGCACCCACAATACTTACAAAATCTGCACACTGAATCTCAATCTGCTTTAACTGAAACTAAAAGATTCTTTTCTGATCATTTAATCCTTGTCCTAGCTGTTTGCTTTGGTGAAAGCAAAGGTGCAGCATTTGGTGTCAATGAGCTACAGAGGTGCCCTCTCTCTCTCCCCACACTGAGGCCCATGCCAGGTGAAGACCAGGTACAGGACGATAGTGATTATAAACCACTTCTCAAATACCTAGTGTCCTGACATAGTCCCAAACTACCCAAGCTGGCCTCTAAGAAGGTTCCATTTCTATGTATTATTTTATCCCCTAAATTCTAGTCCTTAGCCATCTATTAAAATCAATATTAAGGGTTTGAAGGTCCTAATGAATAAAACCACTCTTTCCTCCTCCCAAGCGAGAAAATATGGAGAACTAAGAGTGAGGCATTAAATCAATAAAGATCAAAAGTCAGACCTGTTGTTGTTAAGCTGATTACAATATAAGGCTTAGAATCGCAACCCAATGAGCTTCCAAACACTCCAGAGAATTTGGATAAAAAACCGTCCAATCCACTGTCAGGCCCTGCAGGGCCAGGCCAGTCTCCTTGAACCAAAGGGAGCATGTGAATTCTGAGGAGCAGCTCCTTTGAAAGAGATAAAACCAAGCCACTCGTGTTCAGCTAAGCGCCCAATTTCACAGCCAGAGAAGTCACTCCCCCTCCCTTGGGGAGAGGCAGCAAGGGTGACAGAGCAGTCAGAAATATCATACTCATACATTCTCTTCCATCAATAGAAATCTGAGGAATGGGAAATAGGAAGGCTCCTAATAAAGTCTTTGCAACGTTGAAAGCAAATAAATCTGAAAACAAATAATTTTTTTTGGAAAAAAAAAAATCACCAAAGCTGAACCGTGAAGAGACAGAAAACAGACTGATAACTATGGGATAAATTGAGAAACTTACCATAATCCTAAATTGCCTAAAAGTACCATGTTTCATAAGGGAAATCCTTAAAACTTTTGAGGAAAACTTAATTTCAATACTATTTAAACTTTCCAAGAGTGCATGGGGGGAAAAGGGGCTGTGAAAAGAAAGGCTTGTTCGGCAAAGTCAGCATAGTATTTGTACATAAATCTGACCTAAATAGAGTCTAAAAAGAAAAGACCAAGCTCATTTATGAATGTTGGCATTAAAATCTTAAGTGTGATTTTAGCAACTATAATTGGATAATATATTAAAGAGTATTACACCATAACCAAGTCAAGAGATTCTAGAATGCAAAAATGGTTCAAAGTTAATAAATATATTTATATAATTTATATTTATGAGTCAAGTAAGAAAATAATAAAAAGTTCAAGGCCCTACATGCTATAAAAGCATTTGACAAGGTTGGGTGTGGTGGCTCACACCTATAATCCCAGCACTCTGGGAGGCCAAGGCAGGAGGATCACTTGAGGCCAGGAGTTTGAAACCAGCCTGAGCAACATAGTGAGACCCTGTCTTCACAAAAAATTGAAAAAATTAGACAGGCCTGGTGACCCATGCCTGTAGTTCTAGCTACTCAGGAAGCTGAGGTGGGAGAATCCCTTGAGCATGGGAGTTCCAGATTGCAATGAGCTGTGATTACACCACTGCACTCCAGCCTGGGTGACAGAGCAAGATCTTGTCTCTTAAAAATAAATTAATTAATTATATCCATAAAGTATATATATACTTGACTTTTTTGTTTTTTGAGATGGAGTCTTACTCTGTCGCCCAGGCTGGGGTGTAGTGGCGCAATCTCAGCTTACTGCAACCTCCACCTCCTGGGTTCAAGCAATTCTTTGCCTCAGGCTCCTGAGTAGAAACTATTCACTGGTATTACAGGCGCCCACCACCACGCCCGCCTAATTTTTGTATTTTTAGTAGAGATGGGGTTTCACCATCATGGCCACACTGGTCTTGAACTCCTGACCTCATGATCCACCTGCCTCGGCCTCCCAAAGTGCTGAGATTACAGGCGTGAGCCACTGCACCCAGCCATACCTGACTTTTTAAGATACAAAATCTTAGTAAAGTAGGCACAAAGAACCTCATGCCTAATGATGAGATGGTAGAAAAATTCTCATTACCACTGGGAACATGACAAGGATACCCAGTATCTCCAGTATTATTGAGCTTTTCAGAAAATACTATCCAGTATAGAAATGGGAAATAAGTAGAAAAATTATTTTTCCCATGCCTAGAGAACTCAAAATAAATGATGGGCTCACACCTGCAATTCCAGCACTTTGGGAGGCCAAGGTGGGAGGATCGTTTAAGGCCAGGAATTTGAGACCAGCCTGAGTAACCCAGGGGGTCCCAATCTCTAAAAACAAACAAATTAAAATAAAGAATAAATGAAAAGAAGTATATTATTGGCAAAAAGAGAACTTAGTAAGTTTATCAAAAGTTTTTCTATATTTGCTGGCAACATGGCCGAATAGGAACAGCTCAGGTCTGCAGCTCCCAGTGAGATCGATACAGAAGGCAGGTGATTTCTGCATTTCCAAGAGAGGTAGTAAGTTCATCTCATTGGGACTGGTTGGACAGTGGGTGCAGCCCATGGAGAGCGAGCCAAAGCAGGGTGGGGCATTGCCTCATCTGGGAAGCACAAGGGGTAGGGGGATTCCCCCCACCCCCAGCCAAGGGAAGCCCTGAGGGACTTTGCCATGAGGAATGGTGCACTCTGGTCCAGATACTGCGCTTTTCCCATGGTCTTCACAACCCGCAGACCAGGAGATTCCTTCCAGGGCCTATGCCACCAGGGCCCTGGGTTTCAAGCACAAAACTTGGCCGCCATATGGGCAGACACTGAGCTAGCTGCAGGAGTTTTTTTTTTTTTTTTTTTTTTTTTCATACCCTAGTGCCACCTGGAATGCCAGCAAGACAGAATCGTTCTTTCCCCTGGAGAGGGGGCTGAAGCCAGGGAGCCAAGTGGTCTGGCTCAGTGGGTCCCACCCCCATGGAGACCAGCAAGCTAAGATTCACTGGCTTGAAATTCTGGCTGCCAGCACAGCAGTCTGAGGTCAACCTAGGACGCTAGAGTTTGCTGGGAGGAGGGGCATCCGCCACTGAGGAGGCTTGAGCAGGCAGTTTTACCCTCACAGTGTAAACAAAGCCTCCAGGAAGTTCAAACTGGGTGGAGCCCATTGCAGCTCAGCAAGGCCACTGTGGCCAGACTGTCTCTCTAGATTCCTCCTCTCTGGGCAGGGCATCTCTGAAAAAAAGGCAGCAGCACCAGTCAGGGACTTACAGATAAAACCCCCATCTCCCTGGGACAGAGTACCTGGGGGAAGGGGTGGCTGTGGGTGCAGCTTCAGCAGACTTAAACGTCCCTGCCTGATGGCTAAGAAGAGAGCAGATCTCCCAGCACAGCGCTCAAGCTCTGCTAAGGGTCAGACTGACTCCTCAAGTGGGTCCCTGGCCCCCATGTATCCTGACTGGGAGACGCCGCCCAGTATGGGCTGACAGACACCTCATACAGGAGAGCTCTCACTAGCACCTGGCAGGCACCCCTCTGGGATGAAGCTTCCAGAGGAAGGAACTGGCAGCAATCTCTGCTGTTCTGCAGCCTCTGCTGGTGATACCTAGGCAAACAGGGTCTGGAGTGGACCTCCAGCAAACTCCAGCAGACCTGCAGCAGAGGGGCCTGACTGTTAGAAGGAAAACTAACAAACAGAAAGGAATAGCATCAACATCAACAAAAGGGACATCCACTCAGAGGCCCTATCCGAAGGTCACCAACATCAAAGACCAAAGGTAGATAAATCCATGAAGATGGGGAGAAACCAGCGCAAAAATGCTGAAAATTCCAAAAACCAGAATGCCTCTTCTCCTCCAAAGAATCACAACTCCTCGCGAACAAGGGAACAAACCTGGATGGAGAATGAGTTTGACAAATTGACAGAAGTAGGCTTCAGAAGATGGGTAATAACGAACTCCTCTGAGCTAAAGGAGCATGTTATAACCCAATGCAAGGAAGCCAAGAACCTTGAAGAAAGGTTAGAGGAACTGCTGACCAGAATGACCAGTTTAGAGAAGAACATAAATGACCTGATGGAGCTGAAAAACACAGCACAAGAACTTTGTGAAGCATCCACAAGTATCAATAGCCGAATTGATCAAGCAGAAGAAAGGATATCAGAGATTGACTTAATGAAAGAAAGTAAAAAGACAAGATTAGAGAAAAAAAATGAAAAGAAACAAACAAAGCCTTCAAGAAATATGGGACTATGTGAAAAGACCAAATCTATGTTTGGTCTATGATTGGTGGAACTGAAAGTGACGGGAAGAATGGAACCGAGTTGGAAAACACTCTTCGGGATATTATCCAGGAGAACTTCCCCAACCCAGCAAGGCAGGCCAACATTCAAATTCAGGAAATACAGAGAACACCACAAAGACACTCCTTGAGAAGAACAACCCCAAGACACACAATTGTCAGATTCACCACGTTTGAAATGAAGCATAAAAGGTTAAGCGCAGCCAGAGAGAAAGGTTGGGTTACCCACAAAGGGAAGCCCATCAGAGCAACAGCAGATCTCTCAGCAAGAACTCTACAAGCCAGAAGAGAGTGGGGGCCAATATTCAACATTCATAAAGAAAAGAATTTTCAACCCAGAATTTCATAGCCAGCCAAACTAAGCTTCATAAGCAAAGGAAAAATAAAATCCTTTCCAGACAAGCAAATGCTGAGAGATTTTGTCACCACCCGCCCTGCCTTATAAGAGCTCCTGAAGGAAGCACTAAACATGGAAAGAAACAACCGGTACCAGCCACTGCAAAAACATACCACATTGTAAAGACCATCAACACTATGAAGAAACTGCATCAACTAACGGGCAAAACAGCTAGCATCATAACGACAGGATCAAATTGACACATAACAATATTAAACTTAAATGTAAACAGGCTAAATGCCCCAATTAAAAGATACAGACTTTTAACTGGATAAAGAATCAAGACCCATCAGTATACTGTATTCAGGAGACCCACCTCATGTGCAAAGACACACATAGGCTCAAAAGAAAGGGATGGAGGAATATTTACCAAGCAAATGGAAAGCAAAAAAAAGGCAGGGGTTGCAATCCTAGTCTGTAATAAAACAGACTTTAAACCAACAAAGATCAAAAGAGACAAAGAAGGGCATTACATAATGGTAAAGGGATCAATGCAACAGGAAGAGCTAACTATCCTGAATATATATGCATCCAATACAGGAGCACCCAGATTCATAAAGCAAGTTCTTAGAGACCTACAAAGAGACTTAGATTCCCACACAATAATAGTGGGAGACTTTAACACCTCACAGTCAATATTAGACAGATCAATGAGACAGAACATTAACAAGGATATCCAGGACTTGAACTCAGCTCTGCACCAAGCGGAACTAATAGACAGCTTCAGAACTCTCCACCCCAAATCAACAGAATATACATTCTTCTCAGCACCACATCACACTTATTCTAAAACTGACCACATAATTGGAAGTAAAACACTCCTCAGCAAATGCAAAAGAACGGAAATCCTAACAGTCTCTCAGATCACAGTGCAATCAAGTTAGACCTCAGGATTAAGAAACTCACTTAAAACCACACAACTACATGGAAACTGAACAACCTGCTCCTGAATGACTACTGGGTAAATAACAAAATGAAGACAGAAATAAAGATCTTCTTTGAAACCAATGAGAACACAGACACAATGTACCAGAATCTCTGAGACACATTTAAAGCAGTGTTTAGAGAGAAATTTATAACACTAAATGCCCACAAAAGAAAGCAGGGAAGATCTAAAATCAACACCCTAACATCACAATGAAAAGAACTAGAGAAGCAAAAGCAAACAAATTCAAAAGCTAGCAGAAGACAAGAAATAATTAAGATCAGAGCAGAATTGAAGGAGACAGAGAAACAAAAAACCCTTCAAAAAATCAATGAATCCAGGAGCTTGTTTTTTGAAAAGATCAACAAAATAGACGACTAGCCAGACTAATAAAGAACAAAAGAGAGAAGAATCAAATAGACACAATAAAAAATGATAAAGGGGATATCACCATTGACCCAAAGAAATACAAACTACCCTCAGAGAATACTATAAACACCTCTATGCAAATAAATTAGAAAATCTAGAAGAAATGGATAAATTAATGGACACGTACACCCTCCCAAGTCTAAACCAGGAAGAAGTCAAATCCCTGAATGGACCACTAACAAGTTCTGCAATTGAGGCAGTAATTAATAGCCTACCAACCAAAAAAGTCCAGGAGAAGATGCATTCACAGCCAAATTCTACCAGAGGTACAAAGAGGAATTGGTACCATACCTTCTGAAACTATTTCAAACAATAGAAAAAGAGGGAATCCTCCCTAATTCATTTTATGAGGCCAACATCATCCTGATACCAAAACCTGGCAGAGACAACAAAAAAAAAAAAATGAAAATTTCAGCCAATATCCCTGATGGATATTGATGCAAAAATCCTCAATAAAATACTGGCAAACTGAATCCAGCAGCACATCAAAAAGCTTATCCACCACAATCAAGTCAGCTTCATCCCTGGGATGCAAGGCTGGTTCAATATACACAAATCAACAAATGTAATCCATCACATGAACAGAACCAATGACAAAAACCACATGATTATCTCAATAGATGCAGAAAAGGCCTTCAGCAAAATTCAACACCCCTTCATGCTAAAATCTCTCAATAAACTAGGTATTGATGGAATGTATCTCAAAATAATAAGAGCTATTTATGACAAACCCACAGCCAATATCACACTGAATGGGCAAAAACTGGAAGCATTTCTTTTGAAAACCAGCACAAGACAAGGACACCCTCTCTCACCACTCCTATTCAACATAGTATTGGAAGTTCTGGCCAGGGCAATCAGGCAAGAGAAAGAAATAAAGGGTATTCAATCAGGAAAAGAGGAAGTTGAATTATTCCTGTTTGCAGATGACATGATTGTATGTTTAGAAAACCCCATTGTCTCAGCCCCAAATCTCCTCAAGCTGATTAGCAACTTCAGCAGTCTCAGGATACAAAATCAATGTGAAAAATCACAAGCATTCCTATACACTAACAACAGACAAACAGAGAGCCAAATCATGAGTGAACTCCTTTTCACAATTGCTACAAAAAGAATAAAATACCTAGCAATACAACTTACAAGGGATGTGAAGGACCTCTGCAAGGAGAACTACAAACCACTGCTCAAGGAAATAAGAGAGGACACAAATAAATGGAAAAACATTCCATGCTCATGGATAGGAAGAATCAATATCATGAAAATGGCCATACTGCCCAAAGTAATTTACAGATTCACTGCCCTCCCCCATCAAGCTACCATTGACTTTCTTCACTAAATTGGAAGAAACTACTTTAAAGTTCATATGGAACCAAAAAAGAGCCTGCATAGCCAAGACAATCCTAAACAAAAAGAACAAAGCTGGAGGCATCATGTTACCTGACTTCAAACTATACTACAAGGCTGCAGTAACCAAAACAGCATGGTACTGTTACCAAAACAAATACATAGACCAATGGGACAGAACAGAGGCCTCAGAAATAACACCACACATCTATAACCATCTGATCTTTGACAAACCTGACAAAAAGAAGCAACGGGGAAAGGATTCTCTATTAAATAAATGGCATTGGGAAAACTGACTAGCCATATGCAGAAAACTGAAACTGGACCCCTTCCTTACACCTTATACAAAAATTAACTCAAGACGGATTAAAGACTTAAATGTAAGACCTAAAACCATAAAAACCCTAGAAGAAAACCTAGGCAATACCATTCAGGACATAGGCATGGGCAAAGACTTCCTGACTAAAACACCAAAAGCAATAGCAACAAAAGCCAAAACTGGCAAATGGGATCTAATTAAACTAAAGAGCTTCTGCGCAGCAAAAAAACTATCATCAGAGTGAACAGGCAACCTACAGAATGGGAGAAAATTTTTGCAATCTATCCATCTGACAAAGGGCTAATATCCAGAATCTACAAAGAACTTAAATTTACAAGAAAAAACAACCCCATCAAAAAGTGGACAAAGGATATGAACAGACACTTCTCAAAAGAAGACATTTATGCAGCCAACAGACATACGAAAAAATGCTCATCATCACTGGTCATCAGAAAAATGCCAATCAAAACCACAATGAGATACCATCTCATACCAGTTAGAATGGCTATCATTAAAAAGTCAGGAAACAACAGATGCTGGAGAGGAAGTGGAGAAATAGGAACGCTTTTACACTGTTGGTGGGGGTGTAAATTAGTTCAACCACTGTGGAAGAGAGCATGGCAATTCCTCAAGTATCTAGAACCAGAAATACCATTTGACCCAGCAATCCCATTACTGGGATTGTATAGTAGAAGGATTGTAAATCATTCTACTATAAAGACACATGCACATGTGTGTTTATTGCGGCACGGTTCACAATAGTAAAGACTTGGAACCAACCCAAATGCCATCAATGATAGACTGGATAAAGAAAACGTGGCACATATATAGCACAGAATACTATGCAGCCACAAAAAAAGGATGAGTTCATGTCCTTTGCAGGGACATGGATGAAGCTGGAAACCATCATTCTCAGCAAACTGAAACAAGAACAGAAAACCAAGCACCGCATGTTGTCACTCATAAGTGGGAGGTGAACAAGGAGAACACATGGACAGAGGGAGGGGAACATCACACACTGGGGCCTGTCGGGGGTAGGGGGCTAGGGGAGAGATAGCATTAGGAGAAATACCTAATGTAGATGATGGGTTGATGGGTGCAGGAAACCACCATGGCACGTGTATACCTATGTAACAAACCTGCACTTTCTGCACATGTACCCCAGAACTTAAAGTATAATAATAAAAAAGAAAAAAATTTATAAAAGTTTTTCTATGTCAAATAATAACCTGCTATAAAAATATAATGGAAGACAATGCCTCATTTATAATAATATCTGAAAACATTATAAAATGTCTAAGAACAAACTTAATAACATATATGTTTTTAGAACTTTAAAATTTGACCAAGAGCATAAAAGTAGCCAAATAAAAAGAAGTAATCTTGTTCATAGAAAGATTCAATATTGTAATGATAAGAAAATTTTTAATAAACTTTGATAGTGAACAAACTATCAAAAGGCTTGTTTACAACTGAAATTAACATCTGAGAAAAATCATGAAATTTCTGAAAAACTCTAAAAGAAAAAGATTAACTCTACTAGCTATTTAAGAGTATTAATGATAGTATAAATTATCAACACTGCAGTACTGGGAAAGTGAATTATTTCATTACAGACACATGGAGAGCTATTTCAAAAAAAATCATATATCAAAATAAATTCTAGACATATCTAAGATGTAAATGTAAAAAACTAGCCATAACAGTTTTAGAAGAAAATACTGTGTTAATGTACTTACGATGTTTGAGTGGGTAAAGCCTTTTTTTCTATGGTACAAAATCTAAAAGTCATAAAGGAAAAGACAGATTAATTTGACTAAATACACTTTGAAAGGTTTACATAGAGCACAAATACCAAACACATGACCCCTCAATTGAACTCATTTTCAGTTTTCTTCTATCCTTTAATAACCTCACTTTCAATCTATCATATAATCATGTTAAACATTTTTCCTGAAATCACAGTAAAGGTTCTGTTTCAGCAGTTCATTATCCAATATCAGTCCAGATTCAGGAATCGGGTGACAGTCAACTTGAACTGAAATTTGTACATTATTGAATTCTGTGAAATAACGAAAATAATGTGTTTTATTTTGTTTTTGTTTTTTGAGAGGGGGTCTCCCTCTGTCACCCAGGCTGGAATGCAGTGGCGTGATCTCAGTTCACTGCAACCTCCGTCTCCCAGGCTCAGGTAATTCTCCCAACTCAGTCCCCCAAGTACCTGGAAGCACAGGCACGCGCCACCACACCTGGATAATTTTTGTATTTTTTATAGCAACGGGGTTTTGTCATGTTGCCCAGCTGCAGAGCTCCAGAGTTCAAGCAATCCGCCTTCTTCAGACTCCCAAAGTGCTGGGATTACAGGCATTAGTCACAATGTGTTTTTGTTTCTGTTTTTTTTGTTGTTGTTCTTCTTCTTTGAGACAGGGTCTCGCTCTGTTGCCCAGGTAGAGTGCAGTGGTGCAAACACAGCTCACCGCATCCTCTATCTGCCAAGCTCAAGCGATCGTCCCACCTTAGCCACCTGAGTAGCTGGCACTACAGGCACAGACCACCATGCCTGGCTAATTTTTTTTTGATTTTTTGTTTTGTTTCGTTTTGCTTTGTTTTGCTGGGGTTTTTTTGTTTTTTGAGACAGAGTCTCGCTCTGTCGCCCAGGCTAGAGTGCAGTGGTGAAATCTCGGCTCACTGCAAGCTCCGCCTCCTGGGTTCACGCCATTCTCCTGCCTCAGCCTCCCGAGTAGCTGGGACTACAGGCGCCCACCCCCACACCAGCTAATTTTTTGTATTTTCAGTAGAGACGGGGTTTCACCGTGTTAGCTACGGTGGTCTCGATCTCCTGACCTCGTGATCCTCCCGCCTTGGCATCCCAAAGTGCTGGGATTACAGACGTGAGCTACGGCGCCCAGCCCATGCCTGGCTAATTTTTTAAATCTTTTGTAGAGATAGGGTCTCACCATGTTGCCTGGGCTGGTCTCAAATTCCTGAAGTCAAGCAATCCTCCCGCCTTTGCCTTCCAAAGTGCTGGGATTACAGGTGTGAGCCACCTCGCCTAGCAGATAATGTTTTAAAATACAAATTATATGTCACAGTAAATAGTTTATATTTATCGTCTCATGTAATCCCAACAAATCTATAAAATAAGTACTATTATACTCATTTTACAGGTTAAGAAATTGAGGGTTGGAGAAGTTAAGTTACAGACGTAGTTGTTAAATAGCAGAGTCAAGACTTGAACTCGGGTCTGTTTGTGAATAAAATATGTTTTCTCAATGACCTCATTGCACTGCCACTAATAGAACGGAAGGCTTAATAAGCATAAGACAAAAGACCTCTTTTGTTTCCCCCCTTCTAAATGAAAAGCGAACTTCATTACATATAGAAACGCACATTTATCCTTTCAAAAACTTTTACCAAATACCTACTATATGACAGGTAGATGATCTGGAAGCAGGTTATTCATCAGTCAATAAATCTAAGTGTCAAAGTGTCTGCCCTCAATGGAGGAAACAAGCAGCAGAAAACAAATGAATAAGCATATAACATGCCAGATGGCAATACAAGCTATGAAAAATATAAAAGGCATTTAAGGAGAATAGAGAGTGTTGGGAGAGGTTATGTTCCTAAACAGCAGGGGTTGGAAAAGCTTTTTGCCTGTAAAGGGCCAGTGTTCTCTGTTAGAAACTGCCATCAAGGAAGACTTCTGTGTTAAGGGGACATTTAAGCAGACACCTGAGGCAGGTTAGGGAGCCAAGTTGATATTTAGGAAGAAAGTAGAAAGCAGGGGGCCAGAGTCAGAAAGGTGGAAAATGGGGTCAGAGAAACAGGAGAGCCCAGTACATGTGGGGAAATCATCCATCTACCATGCTTGAACAAAATACCTTTTGGTGCCATTGTCTACGAGACAGCACTGAGCTGACCTTTGAGCAGAAGGGCATTATATGCTCTTGTGTTCTCAGAAGAGAGCTGCACAATAGGACTGCAGACTGGAATCACACAGGCCTGCTGTACTCAAAGAGAAAGATACACTTGGTCCTTGGGAAATGGGAAGCCAGAAGAAGTTTATGATTAACTTACACATCTGCTTGATAAGCTCTCCCATTATTGGTTTTATCAAGCAGGGAAGACTAAACATTTGAAATGATCAATTAGCTTAATTATAACTTGGAGCCATGTTCCCTATCGTGAAATGCATTCTCACTGCCCTGACTAGGTGACGTTCATGAGATTTACATGTGGTGTTGCTACCATGATTTTGGTTTAGAACTGCTCTGATTCCCCTCCTTGTGAATTTCTGTTAAAATTCAACATGTTTAACTCTTAATACCTTGCATGCATTGGAGGAAGCAGCATTGTGGAGTCTATGCATAAAATTTATTTTTAATTCTGTTTGGCTGTTGTTAGATGTCTGTGAAAGTTTGGGATTAGAACCCAAGTCTGGTCAAAATCAATGTCAAAAGATGCTTTTTGCCAAGGAAGAGTGAGGGATTAGGAAGGTAACATTTAAAAGGGAAATTTGTTTTGAACTGGAATTATTACACCAAGAAATTATATTCTTAAACAGCAGTGTCTGGAAAGCTTTTTTTTTCTTGAAACGGTTACATAGTGAATATATTTAAGTTTTGTAGGTCATACAAGTCTCTTTTCCAACTGCACAACTTAGCATGCAAGTAGTTATCGACAATATGCAAATGAATAAGCATGGCTTATGAATAAGCATGGCTTGTAAATAAGACTTTATTTACAAGTGAAGTCTTATTTGTAAATAAGACTTTATTTACAGAACAGGTAGCAAACCAGATTTGACCCAAAGGATGTAGCTTGCCGAACTCCACCTATAGGAGTAATTTGGTCATTTATTTCTACAAGTGCTTAAGGAAAGAGGTAGGCAGGCAGAAAAGTAGCAGAGTTTGTTTCTTTGAACTCCTATTCATAAATATCCAAATTGAATGTAATTGTCAAAAAACCCCAACTGACTAAAATAAATGCTAAAGAAAAATAATAAGTGTGGCTTAGTACAGATTACCTCTATGGTCTTAAAATGATGTGAAATATATTGATGCCTGAACATGGCAGGGACCAGCTGCTTTTGCAATAGGACATTACGGCTGTCTTATTATGAGGTGTTTCTTACATAAGATTCCATTTGAAAATTGAAAGGAATTGTATAAATCAATTAACATATTAGCTAAGTTGTCCGACACATGGTATAAAGGAATTACAACAGTTAACTATTATACATTTCCAAAAAAAAAAAAGAGGTGTTTCTGATCAGCCGTATTCCCCCTCCCTCCTTCTTTGTTGTGTGTGCAATCTGATTAACATTTTCAGGGGTTGCTCTAACACTTCTAAATAGTGCAGAGTTTCCTGCCTCGGGCAGGAGAAACTTGCCAGCTCTCACTGGGCTCCGGCTGACTGTCTCTCCATCCCTCGTGTGCCAGCCTCCCTCGGGCATTGCAAAACGTCTCCACACAGCGTCAGCAGCACAAACAGGGTTCTGTGGCTGGCCCAGATTTCCAGGAGCATCCTCCTCGAAAAAGAGACAGGAGATGGAGACAGGGCTGCTTCATATACCTGCCCAAGTCAATTATGAATTCTCAGAAAGTCAAGGTCATGTGGTCATGTCGTTCCTCTATCCTTTAAGAGACTAACACGAACCTGTTTACATACAGATTGCTTTATGAATGCTGATTGAAGGGAGATGCTGAGACACTGCCGATGTTTGCCTGTTGGTCACTCAAGGGCCATGTGAGGTCCCAGTATCAGCACCCTTCTCTGTCCCCTTTCCCACCTCCTCACGCAACCCCTCACATGCCAGCTGGGGACTAAGCCCAAAGGTGAGAGACTTTAATACATCTTGGAGAATCTCAGAATTTTGCTTTTATGGACAATCCACAGATGAATTTTATAATTCATTAGCATTAAATCAGACCCAGTGGGTCCCTATTAACTATCATTGATGGTAGAAGAGCCAAAAATTGAAATGGGAGAAATGTGGTTGTTGGAGTCTTTAAATGTCACACACCCCCTGTTCCTCTTCACCAGTGGTCTTTAAAAAAAAAAAAAAAGTATAGTAATAAACTGCTCTTGGAAAAAGGCATTGGTTTCTCTGTGTGTTGGTTGATCTGTTGTCAACTTGGCACTGCTGCCACTCTAAGTCTGGCAAACAGGTTTTGTGAATTTTCTTCCCAGCGTGGATCCAGGTTAGAATTTGCCAGTGAAAGAAACTCACTGGAGATTTGGAATGCAGAAACCATTATTATTTTCCAGAGGTGGTTGCATACAGATGTGGAAGCAGAAGGGAGATTCCCAGTGGCTCCTGAAGAACTCTACGAACCACCTGCTTTGCCTCAGCAGATTGAGGCAGTTGATGAAGTGTCTCTAAGATTCTTGAGAATTGCAGCCATTTCCACAAGCATTTGAGTGCATCCTGCTCTGGTGTCCTGGCTAAGATCACCATGATCATCAACCCTGGTCTCCAGCAAGCACCGGCCCTTACCTCTGCATCCTCAGCTCTTCCATAAAAACTGTCAGTTCTATGCTAAATGCTTTATGTCTGGAATACGTAGAGTGGCTTCTGTGTTTAGGACTACATCCTGTATCGCATGGGTAAAGGATAGATTCACACACACTAAATAAACATCATCTCAGCATCGACTTTCCTTTTGGAGATCAGTAGGTATTAAGGAGACCATCCATTCATGGAATTAAGTACTCTTTTCCACTGAACCTGAAGTGCTATTGATTATGACACAAAAGTAACTAATAAGAAAGAAAAAATATGCTCCAAATGGGTAGTCTAATAGGAAGCCCTATATAAAGCTGGGATAGGAAGCAGCTATTCTTCAGTGCAAGTTTAAATGAGAAATGAACACAACTTACAAAGAAAAGATAGCAAGAAAACTTGTTTGTATGTCTGAACCTTGCTGATGGGGGAAGGAGCAAATCTCCCTGGAGGATTTGAACTACAAGCTGTTCATGCAGCTTTGTTGTTGGAATTGACACTGCCAGTGTAACTCCAAAACCCCTAACCAGAGAACTTAAAATAGTGTCCTTGATGACTGGCCAAAGCTGAGGCAAACCCTCTCTGGAAGACCTCAGCTTCAGTCCAGGTGGGCAGGAATTACACCAACATCAACGGGAAGATGCGCCCCCATCTCAGAGACTTAGAAATAGAGGGAAAATAACAATGGTGCAACTCAAGATGGATGGCATGTGTTAGCAAACAACAGCATACTAGTAATGTTCTGGGGAATTCCCACTAAGGAAGAAGTTGAGAGCACCCCCTTCAGATGCGTGATACAGAGCCAGGCAGTTTCCAGCACAGAGTTCCAACTGTTTTGCTTACTCTGCAATATGCACCCCCATTCTCCAGACCTGCTGACACCATGGCCATCACCGTCTATGTTCTAACATCTTTCAGCTGCTTCCAGTTCTCAGGACTCACTGAGCCACCCCACATTTCTGAGTTTTAAGAGTGTCATTCTGACCAGGCTACTGTCCTTGCTTCCCAAGACTGGTTAACCTACCCGTTAACTTTCCACACCCAGGTGAGGTTTGGCTCACCTCGTGGCACTTTCCATATCCAGGCAAGCTTTGGCTCCTGGGGGAAGCTTTCCCTGACAGTCTAGTTCATGTAACCCTTCTCGGTGTTTCCACAGCACCTTGCAACAGCCCACAAGCTGATGGTATTTACTGTTTGCCAAGTGCTGATCTAAGCATATGACCTGTTTTATCTCAGTCCTTACAACGACCCTGAGAAGGTACAGAGGAGAAACTGGAGGCCAGAACGGTTCAACAGCTCAAGTCAGACAGCCAGCAAATCAGGAGGATTCAGGATTCAGGATTCTGGGCAAATGCACTCTGGAGTCATGTTCTCATCTCTGCTTTATTCTGAATAGTTCTATGATACTTTTCATCAAATTATTGGCTCATCTAAGATAAATAATTATAACAGCTGCTACAATACACTGAGAACATATTGTGTGTCAGGCACTATTTTATGCTCTTGAATTAACTCATTTAATCCTCACAAAAATCCTATGGGGTAGAGAGTATCATTGTCCCCATGTTACCAATGAGGCTCTAAGCCCATCCCTTTACTCTACGCCTCTGACTCACCTGGCTGACTCCTGTAGGTCCCAGAGACACTCTCCTGGCGCTAATTTTTGGCACTAATTTTTGGTGGCAGTTCCTGTGGCCCAGAAGCTGAGGTTGGTGGTTCTCCTATCAGATCTTTTACAGTGCCAAACCTGACATTCTGATTTAATTAATTATTATTTTCACTTATCTTCCTTCCTAGACTGAGCCATGTCTTATTTATTTTTGTGCTTCTAGAACTTAGCACAGTATGTAACGCATAATTAACACTCAGTACTTACCTACATGAACTGAAGAACGCATGAAGAAATGGATGCCTGCTATCTGATGCTTTCTTACAACCAGACTTGGAGGCTCTGTTATGATGTGGAGAGTATAGGCTTTGGAGTCACCAGGTTTGAATTTAATATTGCCATTTGGTGGTTGTGTGACTTCTAGCACACTCCTCAACCTCTGAGGGAGGGAGTCTAGTTTCTTCATCAGTAAAATAGTGGTCATCATCTTCCCTTGCAGCTGACTCTAGCTCAAGGGATTTAGTTTAATAAAACATAAAGTGGCCTACTATAGTGATTGGCACACAATAGGTGCTTTGTAAATGTAATTTCTCTTCTTCCTTTCTTGAGGATCTTGAGCATTCAGTTCAATTGAGCAAAATGCATTGTCCATGGATGCCAGACACAGTGTTGAGGCTGCAAGGATGAACAAGACACAGTCCTTGCCCACAACAAGATGACAATTTAGTGAGAGAGAATTTTAAAAAACAAACTATTTAATTCACATGAGACAGTGTTATTGGGACACATGGGATGGCCTAAGTCAAGCTGTTTGCATGACTCCCCCAAGGTTATCAAGTGTAGACTCCCAAAGAGCATCTTAGAGGCCCAGTTGTCATTAGCCCCCTCCCGATGGCCTGGAAAGCTGAGAAGCAGCTGTGCTCTTTTTGCTTTGGCAGCAGAGTTACGCCTGGAGCTGCACACACAGGTGACCCCTTGAGCATGTGCTGAAGGAATTAAGGTGCTCTGCTGTGATTGGCAGGTGGCCAAGTCTCTAGCAGGGGAGGAGGAAGCAGAAAGATTAGGTGATCAGTTACACTTATCTGAAATACTCATAAGCATCCAGGAGAAAGGGGAGCATTAATACGATATGGAAGGTATAAATGGGAGTGAGTGAGGGGTTCAGTGTTTAGAGGGAGGTTTAGGTTGAATATTTGCGATGGTTAAATTATGTAGGTTCTTGAATTTTGCCCTGTCTTCTTCCTTTTTCTTAGCAGCTGAGAGAAAATGGTGGGTACAGAGTAGGAGTGAAACGAAGAATGTCTTTCTGGTAAAACAAACAAGAGATTGTGGTTCCTATGCTGAACTGAAACTCCTTTCCTTCACAAGGTAAATGTGAGGTTATTGGACAACATCCAATACCCTTCTGCTTATTCTGCCCCTGACGTGGTCAGGGTTTTCAGGCAGATTCTAAACACACTGAGGGATATGTCCACACAAAAACTCGTACACCACGTTGATAGCAGCATTACCATACAAAAGCCAAAATGTCCACCACATGATGAGTGGATCAATAAAATGTGGTACATCCATACATTGGAATATTCAGCTATAAGAAATGGTTGAAGTAATAATACCTGCTCTGACATGAAAGAATACGAAAACACGTGGGTGAAAGAAACAGTCACAAAGTACCACGTGTTGCATGATTCCCTTTCTATGGAATGTCCAGAACAGGAAACTCCATGAGGCAGAGAGTAGACTAATGGTTGCCTATGGCTGAGGGCAGGGTAGGGGATAAGGAGTGATAGTTAAAGGCCATTGGGTTTCTTTTGGAGATTATGGAAGTGTTCTAAAATTGACTGTGGGAATGTTTGCACAGTCTGAATATGCAAAAAACCGTAAACTGTACACTTTGAGTGAGTTACATGGTATGTGAACCATATGTTAATAGCCCTGTTTTTAAAATGCTGAGGAATGCTAGTCAAAGAATAACTGACCCTTGGCTCAACCTCTACCCTATTTATCCCAACCAGAGAATGGTCCTGGGAATGGTGTTCAGAGCTAACACATTCATAACATAACGTACACTAAATGATCGGTGTAGGGCCACTTGGAATACTAAAACAAAACTCTCTGAACATTAAAACCAAACAGAACAGAACACACTCTGAAAAGCGAGATGAAAGGTAAACAGAGGTGTGCGGCCACTATCCCTCCAGTTGCCCAGTCTAGACACCCAGGATTTCTTAAAGTAATCTCTCTCCCTCTAGATAGATTAGATAGATAGATAGATAGATAGATAGATAGATAGATAGATAGATAGATATGTAGATAGGTTTAAACACCATCTATATGCTCTGCTGCGGTTCTGAAATATATACCTTAAGGCTGGCTATTTCTCTCAAACTGCATATGAATGATATATATTTTCATATATGTGACTGCCTTCTCAACACTTCCACTCAGATTTCTATAAGTGGGCATCTCAAACTCAAACTGAACACCTACAAAACCCAGCTCTTTATGCTCCCTTGTCCCCACTATCCTGCTCCACCTTCCTGTCTCAGGAAATGGCAATCCCATCCTTTCAGTTGCATAGGCCAAAATTGTTTGAGTCATCCTTGGTGCCTCTGTTTTCATCACAACTCATGTCTGATCTGTGAACAATGCTGTTGGATTTCAAATCTTACCACTGCTCATCACTGCCACTGCTGCTGCCACCCTGGTCTCCTGTCTCTTTCCTGGATTATCATAGCAGCCTCCCCGCTGGTCTCCTGCCTTCTGCGGGAAGTGTCTTTGTAAGTCCTGGAGTTTTTTCTCCTGCTATATCTCCTTTACTTTTCCAAAACTGCCATGCAAAATTTCTGTTTCTCTGCTATCCCTTTATTTTCTTTCCTGTTTGCAATGCTCCTGTCCGTTTTCAAAAAATAGTTATTAAGAATAATAAGCATAAGTTCACATGTTCTTATTAAGAATAACTATTTTTTGAAAAGGGCAGGAGTGCTTCTAATTCCATTAAAGTTCAGTGAAAAAAGGCTCAAAGATACCTAAAATGTATATAGAATTTCACCTATATTAGGACAGAACTCTCGATGCTGTGCTTGTCACCAAGCATTGCGTTGACTGAGGTGACAGATTTCATCTATTGCCTGAGGAATGAATCAGAGGTTTTGTCAACACCCTCCTAGACTGTGGAAAATAGGGACTGCTCCCCTGACGAAGGGTGTGCTCAGGCAATGTCTGGAGAGGAGGCGGAGATCAGGATTCAGACATCCCCCGTGGCTGTTGTCTGGCATCAGAGATGAGGTTACTCAGAGCCATTCTCTGAGGAGGACCGTCCACCCCACGCCCTAGGACATTAGGGTCTGCAGAGGCACTGAATGAAAATAGAGAGGATAAATGCAAAAGAAGCATGGGCTCTGCTCACATGTCTCAGTGGCAGAGTTGGGGCTCCCTTAGAAACATTCTGATCATGGCTCCAGCCACCGTGGGACTTTGAGACTCGCCACCCCATCTGCCCAATACTATCAAAAGAACCCACAGTGAAAAGGCACAAGGCAATAGGCAGCTGATCCAGCAGAAGATCGGAGACAGCTGGTCATGGTAGCCAAGGGATCAATCACAGGAAGAGGAAGGACAGGGACCATTAATACCTGTTGAAGCTCTAAGCATCAAAAATGATACAGAGCTCTTTCCTCTACACAGAGTTAATGCTTAACTGTAAAACAAGTCTAAAAATGTCCAAGAAGTTCTGATTTTTTCCCCTATAATATCAAATAATTTGAAAAGAAAAAAATACAGTGCCTCCGACTTGATAGTACCTAAACATCCACACGTTTGGTCTGCCTTTAGAATGACACAGTATCTCAAGGCAGAGAAGGCTCTCCTCATATAGCAACTTGCCTGGACATTTATTCAGATCAAGCTATCCCTTACTGACTGCCAGCTATATGCCCAATGCCACATTCAGCAATTTTGCAGACCTCCTTTTCTAATCCTAACAACAATAGTTTTATGATGATTAGGAAGACAAATTTTTCTTTTTGAGATGGAGTCTCACTCCGTTGCCCAGGTTGGAGTGCAGTGGCATGATCTCAGCTCCCTGCAACCTCCACCTCCTGGGTTCAAATGATTCTCCTGCCTCAGTCTCCCGAGTAGCTGGGACTACAGGTACGTGCCACCACGCCTGGCTAATGTTTTGTACTTTTAGTAGAGACGGGGTTTCACTGTGTTAGCCAGGATGGTCTTGGTCTCCTGACCTCATGATCCACCCGCCTCGGCCTCCCAAAGTGCTGGGATTACAGGCGTGAGCCACTATGCCTGGCCTGAAATGATTTTTTTTCTATTCACCCAGCTTTTCTTGGTGGTAAAACTATGATTCAAATCCAGGTTATTTGGACACATATTCCATATTTTTCTCATTATGCTAAACAGATGCCTTATTTAGGATGGTGTGAGGTTGTGGAATTTTAGGTTATTGGAGTTTATCTATTAGATGTGTAGTTTTTCTGAAAGGCTTCCTTCTAATGTGTTATGGTCAGCTTGCTTACAAGTTAGGGAGTTTTGACAGCTCCCAAGTTGTCCAGTACAGAATTTTATCCAGGTTTCTGGGTATGAGCTTGAGCCAAAAGAAAACATGACACCTTGGAAAAGTGACCAGGGCCCTTTGTGTCTCAGGCACCTGTAAAATAGAACTTGCATTCTTGTTGGAGATACAGTATCATGCCCTATAAAACATCTTTTTTAGAGGCTGATACCATAAGACAATAAACAGAAGCATCAGTTTCTGGCTCCAGCAAAGATGTACTTGTCTGCCTCATTCTCCCCCTGCCCCCTCTCTCCCTGCCAGGAAGGAGGTTGTGTAGCACAATAATCCATCAAAGTTGTGCTGTCAATAATAGCAAAAGAAAATTTGTTAACCAGATGCTATCCTCTAAGGAATGCATCAATTCCATGAATATTTATTGAGCACCTTCTACGTCCCAGGAACTGGAAATGCAATGGTGAACATGGGGATGGACAAGGTCCTGTTCTCACAAAGTTTTCCTTCTAGTAGGAGGAGAATGACAACAAACCACAAACAAATAATATTGAATAAGCAGTAACTGCTATAAACAATACAAAATAGTACAAGGAGCTCAAGAGTGATGGGGGTAGGGGCTGGTGCTCAAATTATATGGTCAGAGAAGGATTCTAAGTGTGGAAACGTGAGAATGGAGCCAGCCATGTGAGGACGCAGGGAGGAGCCTCCTGGGCAGAGGGGACCCAGGAGAGAAAGGCCAGTGCCCCAGAGGCAGGAACAAGCATGTTGCATTTGATGCAAGGGGGAGAAGGTCCACAGGGCTGCAGCCTGAAGAGTGCACAGAGGGTGCCACGAGTCACAGTTAGGAGGGGCCTGCTCACAAAGGACCTTGTAAACCAAGATAAGGGTCAGATTTTATTCTAGGTGCACCTGAAAGCCACTGGAGAGTTTTAAGCTAGGAGTTGATTTACTGCAATAAAGACGTTGCATTCTGGGAGGCAGGAACAGGAAGAGAAAAGCTGTTTGGAAGGGACTGCAATGGCTCAAGGGGGATGATGGTGGCAATGGAGAAGGTGGTGAGATGTGAGTAGATGGAGATTAGATTTTGGAAGTCCTTGGCCTGCTCCTGCAGAAGCCTGTAGAAATCCAACCTCACCTATGCGGGATAGGGGCTGAGATAATGGTCTCTTGATTCTGACCACATAGGATGTCACGTGGGAAGCCTGCAAAATGCAACCTGAACCCAGGATGAAGCAGAGGATCTTCACTAAAATGAGAGAATGAAGCCAAATGCACCAAATGAATCAAAATGAGAGAAGGTCCCCCCTGGACTCCGCATGGTTAAAAGGAAATCTGATCCAAAAAGCAAAAACCTATTCAACTCAACATCTTTGTCTTCCTGATGAGTAAGAACTCCTCTATCAGTAAAAGCATTGATTGTTTGCTATTTAAATTGTAAATATTTTTATCCCTTTTGTTGTTGGCTTTTAGTTCTGTTTATTTATTTATTTATTTTTTTACTTACTAAAGGATTTTATTTTTCTATAATAAGCTCTAACTAGTCTTGGCCTTTATAGTTTCCACCTTTGGTTTTATACATAAAGAAGCATTTGACGTCCAATATTGTAAGTTACTGATCTATATTTCTTCTTATTTTTTAGCTTGAATCCATTCTATTCTTAAGCATGACATGCAATAATAACCTCATTTTATTTCATTTTTCCAAGCTACTAATCTCCCCAGGACCACTTGTTTTATTCTTTCTTTCAATAATTTGAAATGTATCTTTATCACATGCTAAATATTTTGTAAACTTGGGTGTAGCAGATTGTATTACTATGATCTTGCCAAATATTCCAGAGGCCTTCTCTGTGGTAGTTCTCCTGCAAGAGGATAAAACATGTCCTGCTGAACTGAGGTGTGGCCATATAGCTTGTGTTAGTCAATGGAATTCAAGCAGGAAGGACATATGTCACTTATGACCAGAAGCGTTAAGAGCCAGTGAGTGGTTTTCCATGCTTCTTTTTCCTCTGTAACAATACCACGAATGTTTCCAATAGATGCTGCTCCATTAGCCTAGGTCCCAGCAGGAAGGCAACGTGGAAGTGAGTTCAGCTGACCCATGACAAATATATAGCTTGGACAAAATATAGACCTTTGTTCTAGCAAACTGCTGAGATTCGAGAGACTTTGTTCTCACAGCATAACCTAGTCTATCCTGATAAGGATGTGTTTCTCGCCTCTCTCTTATGTCTACTCTTGTTCTAGAAACACAGAGATGATTCTTAAATGCTACACCTTACCCACCTAAGACTAAAATATGCATAACCCCTAATCTGAAAGTCTTTGGAAAACAAATCAAAAAATAAATATACTCGAATCATTCCTTGCAAGGGTTTCCATGTTTGCTATTTTCTTCCTACGTTCAGCCTTCCAGAATGCAGAGTGGCAACCTGTAGGGATTGAAAAGGTAGGAAGTACTTGGGAGGAAGTGGCATTAAAACTGTCTTGAAAACATTCCATTTAAGGATTTTAGTGTGATCCTTTTTCCACTAAGACAAGAGTCCTGGTAATAGAATGGCTTCTCAGGCTGTTGCCTGCATCACCATTACAACTATGCCATTCTCTCTCTGTCACTTCCTTGGTTTGGGCCTGACTCGGAGCTCCACGTCAAGTGACAATATTTGGTCACCAGAAGTGGTGTGGGAAAGTGAAGAATGGAATTTACCTAGGGAAATGCTGAAAGGCAGTGAAGCAGGAAGCCAGTAAAAAAATGTGCCACAATCCCATTTCTTTCGCCTGTCAATGCTGTTTATTCCTCATGCATGCGAGCATGGCTGGGCAGCCTGCTGCACCACAGTCCTTCTGTAAGGGAAAGCTCTCAAAGGTGGCACTGTGATTTAAATGACACTGGGTCAGAAACTATTAAATGCAAAAGCCAGGAGGGATTTTCAGAGGAAGCATCTTCTAAATGCTGTGCCTCCATCTGGAGGTGACTTGTCCACCCCCAAAAGGGCAGAGTGTGAATCCCTGCAACAGCAACTCCGAGAGACGGCATTGAAACCCTGGAGAAGGTTCAGGGTTGCATCTTCCCAACTTTGAAACTATCTTCATGGCCTTCCACTTAGCCAGTAATAAGAATGGATGGATTCTCATTAGAATCACATTTGTATAGACAAGACCTAATTCTGCTCCTCTGCCCAAATTTTGACCTTGAGCAGCAGCCAACATTTGACTCGCTCTTGAGCTGGAAGCCATAGCAAACTGTACTGTTTCCAACAGCATTTCTACTCCAACTCCCCTCCACAACCACCTTCATGGCTCAGCAGAGATTCGCAGACATATAAATCAGAGTTGGCTTATTTTGCAGGGGGATGGAGAACTGGACGTCGCCCAGAGAAGTTACACCCAGAACAATTAGTCATCAGCAACAAACATTCCATACAGCACATCACAGAAGCAAGAACCTCCAAAGTCCAGTGCAGTTAAGAACAGAAGCAGCTGGAAAAATAGAAAAAGTTGGTAAAGAGTCTACCACAAGGCCACACTTTGAAGAGTGAAATGAAGAAATTGAAAATTCTGTGTAGCTGTAATTGGAAGCCCTACTGTGAAAAAAGGTCACTCAAAAATGACATTGGATACAAGAAGAGAGCACCAGTGAATCAGATGAAGGAAAGCAGAAAAACACACAAACTGGACCAAACCAAAGATATTTGCATCACGTCCTTAATGGGAAGAAATCCACTGCACATGGTAGTGGTTAGAGATTACTGTCACACTGAAGATACTGGTTAGTAAACTTGATATGGTTCTCACTCCATAGCTTAGGTTCAATCATTCTGAGCTGATAAAAATATTTTCTCTTCATAAATTCTCAAATTAAGGCATCCTTTCGGGCTTTTTCCAGACAAGTTTCTCAATTAGGTGGACCCCACTGCCAAGTGAAGGCAGAATTCACGTGCCCAGAGGGCCCAGTTAAGCAGCAGTCCTTACAGAATTGCATCATAACAAGGCTTAGGCCTGTCTGAGCATGCTACAAGTTACACTTCACACCTATAACCTCCTTTCATCCTCACAATGCCTTTGTAAGGCAAGTAGGGTAGATATTTTACAGATAAGGAAACTGAGGCACAGTAAAGTCAGAGTTACAAAGCTGGCAAATGACAATGTTTTATCATGGAAACTGACTCTCGGGCCTTTTCTTCTAGCCCCTGCTGCCCTACTGGAAGACTTTTCCAGAAAGATGCTGTGAATACTTATTGCTCAAGTCCACAAAGAAAGACCTGTCTTAAACACTTTGGAGGATAGTTTCCTTGATTCTCTGGCATCTGCCCTGAGTCCAGAGGTGGTCCCTCCACAGTCAAATCTAAATTGTGAGATCTTACTGGACCCTTGCCATGGATGATGGATCACTTGACCATTGGGTGGTCATCTGCCCCAATTTAACCCATATCACAAATAAAAAAAAAAACTGAGAAATAGAGCATCATTGGAGCCAGGGGCAACTCTCTCAAGCAATTCTTCTTGAACGCAAATGAGATACTCCAGTATCCAATTAATATTTTTAAATTAAAGTTATTTTATTTATTTATTTTTGCTTAACTAACTAATCACTTTCTGCTACTTGCAACCAAATAACTGTAACTGATACAATCCAATTTTCTCAGTCAATCCCACTCTGGGTCTTGAACTTTCTGTTTCGTATGATACTTCTTGCCTTGCTTTTATCCAAATGCAGTTCTCTTTTCATTGATCATTTTCTCTGCTGCTTTCTTCCCTCAATTAACAATGGCAAAGTTGGAGCACTTTAATCTTGACCACATTTTCCTTGGACTCACCAGCTATTGACCTTCTCAGATGACCATGCAACAGTTAGATGGTGGAGAGAAAAACCACACTTAGGTACTTAAGAGGGATGAATGGACTGGCCTAAAGCCAAAGGGATGGTGAAATTGCTATTAAATTAATAAACTTCTCAAATTGCCTCAGTTCCTCTGAGCACTAAGAAGGTACTAAAAGTCTGTCTCAAGCCCACCAGAACCAACTAATTGACTCATATTGCAGGTCAAGTCAGTTCAGTCTCCCTAAATCACCTCCCTTTTGATTAGAGCTTGCAATTCATATAATAACCAATCAGCAGGCCGGTAGGTAAAATAACACCCAGAAGAAGAGTATTATGAGATCCAAACTTCAAGTAGAGTTATGACATAAAATAAAAATTCTCACTGTGAACGTTAGTGCTGTCTTTGCTTGAACTGAGAGAGAAAACAAAGACCCTTTTGGCTGTTCTTCTACTTGATAAGACTGAGAGCAGTGGCTATAAATTAGGAAGTAACAAATAGTGCTGGGAGGCAGCATTTGCATTGCCCTGGTTCCTCCTGGTAGCTTTATTGACTGCTCAGCAGGATAATGGGAAAAGCAGATCTATTATGGACACTGGTGAAGGCAAATGATTTGCACAAGTGCCTAAAGCACTTCATGTGCAGCCTTCTCATCTCCAGGTAATAGCAAGCATGGATAACCAACAGTGTATTTTAAGAGCCTCTAGTGTCTACATCAGCATGGCTAAAGGTGCTCTTAATTGCTTTTCTATTAAGATGCATTAAATTAACTTTACCAAAAAATATTGCTTATTTAGTTCAATGAGGGAAAATTAAATTTAGATTTAGAGTCGAGGTACAGATGCAAAATAAGCACTAAAACCTTCACATTTTTACCATAACATATGGGCAAAGCAAAATGCAAATGTCTTTGTAATTTCTGATTTGAATATAAGTACTATTGTGTCTGACACCAACACTTTTTACTTTTTCAGTATGATATTTGGGGGGGAAAGATGCAAGAGTGAAGGACATAGAGTGTATTTGGACTCTCAATCATTAGTTGCCTCAGACAGGTCAACCACCCCATTTAGAATGAGCCAGTATCAAAGTCAACCAGATAAGGCTGGATCTTATCCTTACCCTTATATATTCTGAGTCAGATATATTTAGATCCCCAGAAAGAGCACTAAACTGGGAGTCCTAAGACTCAGGTCCCTCAGGCTTAGTCAAACACTATTTCCTATGTGAGCCTAGAAGATAAAGGATTCCGAGTCTAGGCGATCTCTAGATTTCCGTCCAAGTCTATATAATGCTTACGAAGGACGATTTTCTTTTTTATTCTTATTATCCTAAAATTTAGATTTGAATTCCACAAGTTCCATGCGAAATCTGAACATGATATACTCTTATTTATCTAGAATCTAAACACCCAAAAAGTTCAAATAATCAGACTAGTTTTTGTTAAACTATATAATTTTCAAAATATGGGCACCATGTTGTACAAATTCTAAATTACCTTCAGAATCATAAAGAAAAGATTAATTTCTGTTCAGTTTGGTTTTATGAAGTATGCTGTATTTTAATCCTATTCCAGAGACATCTCAGGAAATGAGAAACAAGTCTGAGTCGTTCAGAAAAGACTAAACATCCTCCGTTGTTCCACCAGAGTCTCTAAACCTCAATAATGAGGCTGTGGTTTGCATTGATTCCTTTTTCCTTGTAAGTAAATCTTCTTTCATTTGCACTTGCCTCATTTCCATCAGTTATTCTTGGCATCCAGAAAAGGCGAACTGATTTGTTTTTTTTTTTTAACTAAAATCAGAATCCTGCCAGACCAGCTAACATAAAGAAAAGAGTCACAGACAGCTTTGGATCTTGAAAGGACTGACCCAACTTGGGTGAAAATTCCAAAATCATATTAGAGGAAACATCTTTTGTTTTCTAATAGAGAGCTGAGTGTGACCAAGAGATGTTTGTCTCTTCCTAGAAAGAACACAGTTGCTCTAAAGATGCTCGGTGTACATGTGCTCCCCAAGGGTAAGACACTGTCCCACCTTCAAGGCCATGCAGTCCCTCTGGGGAGATAGGCAAGTCCACACCTGGCAAAGTCCTGGCTCAGCTCACCAGAGAGAAGAGACCTCACAGCCTGGGTGGGGCTGAGGTAGGGGCAGTGCCCAGAGGAGGAGCCTTCTGAGCACCATTTGCTTCAGGGAAAATTTCAGATGGTGTTTACTTTTTCTTTTCATTCTTTTTCTTTTTTAAAGCATTGTATAATAGTGACTAAGACCATCAGACTCTAGAGCCAGACAGGCTGAGCTTAAATCCTGGCTTAGCCACATAATAGCTGAGTGACCCCAGGCAAGTTATTTAACCTCTCTGTGCCTCACTTTCCCCATTGTAAATGGAGATAATAATAGTACCTGTGTATTAGTCTGTTCTCATGCTGCTAATAAAGACATTACCAATACTGGGAAATTTATAAAGGAAAGAGATTTAATGGACTCAAGAGTTCCACATGGCTGGGGAGGCCTCACAATCATGGCAGAAGGCAAAGGAAGAGCAAAGTTACATCTTACATGGTGGCAGGCAAGAAAGGTTGTGCAGGAGAACTCCCCTTTATCAAACCATCAGATCTTGTGAGACTTATTCAGTACCACTAGAACAGCATGGAAAAAACCCACCCCCATGATTCAATTACTTCCCACCAGGTCCCTCCCATGACGTGGGGATTATGGGAGCTACAATTCAAGATGAGATTTGGGTGGGGCACAGCCAAACTATATCAACCTGTTTTCTAGAGTTGTTAGATTAAAGTGCTTAGACCAGTGTCTGGCACATAGTAAAGGCTGGTTACAGATTCTTATTCATCTTCAGTGTTTTAGGTTTTAATGTCTTGCCCATTTAAAGGTCAGGGTTTTGATGACTTCAGTGCTCTTGGACATGACAAAGAATGTGACGTGAATAGGGTGAATAGGAAGGGTCTCTGAAGAATCAGTTTGTTTCCAAGCAACGTGGCTCCAACTTACCTTACCTACCTCTCTGCTCCCAGCTCTCCCAAGTGTACCCACCCCCAGCCTGCCCCTCTCCTTCTGCCCTTCTTTCCAACCCCAGCCCCACATTCTTTCAGGATTGTGGCCAACTTCTACCTGCCCATTATAGACTTCCCTGATCTCACCAGGCTGCATTGCTGCATTGCCCGCTCTTTGGGGTGCTCTTGAGAGGCACTTTACCCCCTCAAGACACTTTTTACATACCACTTAGTATTATAGTCAGTACTTTAGTACTTTTTAAAATCTAGCCTTACTGGATTATAAATTCCTTGAAGGCAAGGCTGTGTCTCAATCCTTTTGGTAATTCCCACTGTTCTGAGTACAATGACCTTCACATGGTCAGTCCTGAACTTGTTTCCTAAATGAATGTATACATTAAAAGCAAAAAAAGAAAAAAAAATGCAAAAACAGTGAATTGGAGAGTGGGTTTTGGAATTGGACTGACTTTAATTCTGGCTCTGTCAATTTTTGCTGTAGAACCTTTGGAAGTAATTCAGTTTCTCATCTCCTCATCGGTAAAGTGGAGATAACCATATGTATTAGTCCATTTTCACATGGCTATAAAGGACTGCCTGAGACTGGGTAATTTATAAAGAAAGAAGGTCTAGTGGACTCACAGTTCCACATGGCTGGGGAGGCCTCAGGAAGCTTACAATCATGGAGGAAGGTGAAGGGGAAGCAAGGACCTTCTTCACATGGCAGCAGGAGAGAGGGAGTGGGGAACTGCCAAACACTTTTAAACCATCAGATCTCATGAAAACTCACTCACTACCATGGAAACAGCATGGGGGAAACTGCCCACATGATCCAATCACCCCTCACCAGGGCCCTCCCTTGATACCTGGGGATTACAATTCTACATGAGATTTGACTGGAGACACAGAGCAAAACCATGTCACAGGAGTACCTCAATTTTACAGTTGCTGTAGGAATAAATGAGATGATGTGTATAAAGGACCTGAAAAAGCACCTGGCATTTAGTAAGAGTTCAATAACTGTAAACCTTAGTTGATGCTGTTGTCTCATTACCTTCCACGTTATTATGCTTAGTCTGGGGCAATTTTGTTTATAGGGAAACATCCCTCCACCTGCCAATGACCCCTAAGGAGAAAGATGTATTTAATGCTGAACAGACTTTAAGGGTAAAAATTATAATCCTGAGTTAGTAAAAATTATAAATATACTTAGCATATTCTGCTTAAGAATTCAATGAGGTAAGTTTGGTATTTTAGAAACCAAACTTGTCCATCAAACAAACATTTTAAAATGTCAGACTTCAGAAAAGTTCCCATCTATGAGTCATTTTGTCCCTAGCCAGATGGTAATATGACCTATAGTTCACCTGTCTGAAGGTGTGGTAAAGGTCACCTGATGGTAAACACTATTTCCCCCCAGTACGGTGAGGAGAAAACAAGGCACAGAGAAACATTTGCCTCCAAGATAATAGAATTAGTAGCAAAGCCTGTCCAAAAAAATCATTCATTCTCAAAGTTCCATCCAAATACCAAATGCAGAAACAAATCTCATTCAGCTATTTAAGTATAACTTTTAGTAAAAGGACATATCATTAAACTGAACTTTCAAAAATTCAAATCTAAAACCAAGTATGATGATGTGACTCAAATATACAGCATTTTGGTCCACTTGCTTGTTGAAAGAACTTCACGTATTCTATTAATCAGAGCTCAGTCAGAAGCCAGAAACCACCAGTTATTTATTATTATTATTGTTATTATTATTTTGAGACGGAGTCTTGCTCTGTCGCCCAGGCTGGAGTGCAGTGGCACAATCTCAGCTCACTGCAAGCTCCGCCTCCCAGGTTCACGCCATTTTCCTGCCTCAGCCTCCCAAGTAGCTGGGACTACAGGCGCCCGCCACCATGCCCGGCTAATTTTTTGTATTTTTAGTAGAGACGGGGTTTCGCCATGTTAGCCAGCATGGTCTCAATCTCCTGACCTCGTGATCTGCCTGCCTCGGCCTCCCAAGGTGCTGGGATTACAGACGTGAGCCACCGCACCCGGCCGCCACCAGTTATTTTAACAGAGAGAAGATAACAAAAATTGTTAACTAAGGTATTGAAAAAACAAAATACAGAAAGAGAAGTCAGCAGGAAGCTAGCAGGTACAGGAAGCAGCTACCAATCCTAGGAGGAATAGAGAGAAGAAATCAGATTTATGAAAACTTAGAAGCTCGGCATTGAGGCACCATGGACTGAAACTCATACCCCTCGGAAGGGGCAGCTGTTTGGCTGGCACTGGTTCCTTTGAGATTGGAGGATGAGCTCCATGGGCTCAAGAGGTCCCCCAAGACCCTGAAAAAAGATATCAACTGACTGCTGCTGGCATATCTAAAGGATGTGAGGAGGCTGATTCCATGAGTGCTAGAAAACTGCAACCTGGATTCAACCGCGGCTACTGAATGGAACTGTTTTGAATGTGAGAGGAGGAAGCTTTGCGAGAGCTGTAGGACAAGAACGCGAAACAAAAGGAAAGAAGGAAGACCCTTTGCCCTTGGCCTGCCCTACAATCTGCAGCCATGCAGTGGCAGAGGTAGACTAAGGAGCCAGGTGGCAAAGCACAACAGTACGTTGCAGAGTCAAGCTTGTTGACATCACATAGTAGTGAAGAAAAAAGCGAGCTGGAGGCTCAGAGACAGTAGCTTAACTGGCACAAGTGTCGAGAGGAGGGGAACTTTAAAATATTTTGTTTTGCTTTATTTTTATTTATACCCAATCTAGTGATCTGTCTCTTATAGTTTACTTGGCTCCTATTTGCATATTTTCTATCATAATTGAGGTAAGAAAATTGTCTTACCAATCCAAACGTATGTTTTTATTAGACTTTTAGGTTAAAATTACAGGTTTTTAAAAAGTATAACACCATATTTTCTTTTTCACCCTGAAACCCAACAAAAGTATGATTTGTCCACTCTACTTATTTTCAGAAATGCTATTTATCTTTGAGAAAAGCCTATATGAATCTGTAATTTTAAAAGATGTGTGAAAGATAATACTAAGAGCATAATGTACCCTATAATATATCAGTAAATAATTATATTTAGTAACTTTAATGATGGGAATTGCTCATGGAATCCACATATCACTGGGAAACTCTCAGTGCTTTTGTTATTATCTTAGAATTGTTGCAAAGAATAAATTGTCCAATACTGGAAATCCCTAATACGATCTGTTAAAGCTTGTCCATTTTACTCAAAAGTAACATTGAGATTCAAGGGAGACAAAATCTAAGATATTTGCCCAAAGAATAGAACTTCTGTTCATTTAGCTCAATTCCCAAAGTATTCTTAGGATGTTATTGCATGTCTGTTACTGAACATAACTTTGAAGGTTGAGGCTACAACAAGGTCTCTGATTCAAGGAGCCAAGAGTCTAATGGAAAAGATGTTCCTAACACATATAAAAAGGTTTTGAGTCTGAGGTAAGTAGCTGATCACCAGAATCCCCTCTCCTCTTCCTCACTGCAGCGGGGAATTGGAAGCCCCATGGCACCACATTCTCAGCCTCCTTTGAAGCAGCCTGTGGCCCTGTGATAAACTTCTCCCAATGGACAGTGACAGGGTCAACGCATCTGGGTCATACAACATCCCACATATGCACCTTCACGTTCCTGCCCATCCCTCAGGGTAAAATGGCAGACAATGAATAGAGTGACATTGGAAGCCACTGGTCAAGGACAGAAGAGCAGACATCACCCTGAATTTATAAAGGACTGTCCTTACCACCTTCCCCTGCCCACAACCTGGAACTTCTTCCCTGGACTATAACTTGAGAAACAAACTTCTGTTCCATTTAACCTAATAGGCTTTGGGTCTATTAGTTATAGGAGTTTTGTTATAGTTGAAAACCAGTATATTGTTTAGGAGGATATAAAGTAGTTGGGTTAGAGTTCACAGAAAAGATAAAACCTAATCTGGGTCTTAATTAATAACAACCACAATTAATTTAGAGTCTGAATGTGCCAGCAACTACAGCAGGAAGTGATACAAATTTTCTCACTGCATTGTCATGACAGCTCTTTGCATTAAGTGTCATTAAACCCTACTTTGCAGATGAAGAACAACCTTCAGGGTGGTTGGGTAAGTTCCCCTAAGTTACACAGCTAATAAATGGTAGACTCATAATCCGAACACAGGAATTTCTGCCTCCAAAGCTTGTGCACGGAGAACATTGCAGGCTGCTGGGGGATTGTGTGAGGAAAGGAGTGGAAGTATGTGTTATCATGGCAGGTGGGGGTTGGGAGTGGCAGTAGCTGTGGGACCTCTCCAGTGACAGTGTTATAAAAAAAGAGTTCCCTTCGCTGTCCCCTTATTCAACCCAGTCTTGACTTCTGAAATCTGCAGTGCACTGCTCTTTTCTCCAGCCATGTGACAGCAATGAGAAAGGCTAGAATAAATTATCAACGTATTTAGAGATTACAGGGAAACCAAAAGCCCAGGCTTTACCCACCATCAACCCCACCCCGGAGCAGGAGCCCAGCTTAACTGAGAGAGAACTGGACTAAATAGAGGTCAAAGGGCAATCAAATGGGTGATCCTGCCTACGTAAGAGGAGCCTAGAGGAGAATTGGAAAGGTGAGGGGCAGGGTTCCTGGCCAAGAAACAGATAGAGAAGCCCAAATAAAGGCAAATACCCATTAGTCAAGATTCCCAACCATTTGCATAGGTAATCAAGAGTGAACTCTAAGCCATTTGGTTTTGTTTGGATGGCCCTAGAGGAATTCCAGGCAAACAAACAAATGTAAGTCTGTGGATCTCTAAATAAAACCACCTGCAAGAGCTACCAGGCCTTGGGAAACAATGTAGAGTTTTGAATAGAGGAAGTAGACATCAATGGGAGTGGCGGGGAGAGGCATGTACATCATTTCCAATGTTATCTTGGAGCTGACATGTTTAAAGCGTTAGAACTAGTCCTTTTTTTCAATGGAGAATATTTTTAAGTCATTTATATCACAGACGGTTCAGCGGCTCTGATTGGCATGCGACAGCTAAATAGAGCCTTCTGTTCAGCCTGCTGTACTCCAAGACACCCCCACACTCTGTCCTCCTAAAGCCCACCCCAGAGACCTGCAGTTCTCCATCACCAACAGCAACAGCCAGCACCCCGAAAGGTTAAGGCTACTCAAACCAAGAATGCCAGATGCTTTTGCTGCAGAGGCATAACAACAACAGAAACTGTGGATATTATGAGTGCTGTTTGCCAAAGATGCTTGATGTCTGCCTTCCAGGCACAAGGTGGATTGCACCTCCTGGCCTCCAGGTGATTGAGTGTGGCCATGTAACTAATTCTGGCCAATGAATTAGGAGCAGAGTTGCAGTGCCACTTCCAGCCAGGAGCACTTAATTGCTATGGCAAGACCGTCCAGAGTTATCTTTACTTCTGCCGCAGCAACTGGCAGCGTTTGAAACGACTACTCTTCGAGGGACATGTAGCTTGAGCAAGAAATAAACCATTATTATTTCAAGTCACTGGGATTTTGCAGTTGTTTGTAATGACCTTGCCTTTTGTGACAGATAACAACAATTAACTTTCATCCAGTGCTCTTTTCCAAGCACTTTATATACATCAATGTAATTCTATCAATAACCCTTTGAGATAGCTACTAGATGAAGACATTGAGGCGGAAAGGAGTTACGTAAATTGCCTAAGATGGCATAGTTAATACAGAAGGTAAAACTAGATTCAGGTGCAGGAAGCCTGTCTCCAGGGCCTGAGATTTAACACTGAGCTGTGCTGCCTCTTGAATAGTATCATGCATTTTAATATGATCACTGTGACAGGCTTTAATAAAATTGCTCATCATCAGAAACATACACATCAGAAACTAGTAAAAACATATCATCATATCAAAGTCACCATAGGCTACCATCAAGTTTAACTCTTGTTTACAGTTAATTGCAACTTTTTTACAAGGAAGAAAAAAATGGCATTTGAAATAATTGCACCCTAGATGTCATTACTTGAGTCACTAAGTTGCACGACAATTTTTAAAAGGTAATAGCTCACACATGAAATAAATAATGCTTAATCCTATAAGCTGTATTTTCTGCAAGATCTGGGTCTACACTCTTGAAACTGCTCTCCCTGGTTTAGAATTATACCTAAACAAATAAGCAAACAAAAACAGGAACTGGAAACATTATCTAGTTAGCATGTTTCATTGTAGATTAAACAGATTTTATTCCCTGTTTCCTGGTAATTATATATAATTAAAAAGCACAGAGGAATGTGCGTAAAAGCACAATGAAGTAATAATCATGTGAACGGTGTCTTATTTTAACTCACCGCTGAGGGGAAGTTGCTTTTATTCAGATTAATTTGTGAAAGGGCTGATGAGAACAAGACAGAGTGAGACAGAAGGGAACGTGTTCTTTCAAATTGCTCTGCTCAGAAAACACGGTTAATGAAATACATCTAATTGCACAAATGCTTCAGAAGGCATTATTACTGAGTACACCTTAAAGGTTATGCTCTCATGTAACAGCTTTTTCTTTAGGAGAAAAACTCTCCTATTTTTCAGAACCTGTGCTGGAATCGGATGGACTCAGCTCAGTGTTTTATGGCAAGGCCTAGCTTAGTAGTGATAACGCTCCGGGGCTGAGTTCAGACTCTTCGTGTAGGCATCAGCTTCAGTACCATGCTGCACCTCACGTGTATGGATTCCCCAGAACAAAGACAAGTATGGAAATGTTGACTCTGCCAATTAGGTCATTTATTTATTTAAAAGCAATGTAGGGGACATCTCCTGCACATACGGTGTTGAGCTTGATGCTAAGGGCATGCACACTAGAAGCACATTAACACCCACTGAAAGCTTACTCCACATTAGGCACAGTGCTAAGCACTTGTACTATATCAGTGAATCCTGACAACAACTCCTAAGAGGTCGGTGCCATTATTATCAGTATTTTTGGATCAGGCAGGAGACTAAGGCTTATGCTAACACATCTAGAATGTATATAGTGATTTAAGTGTTCACAGAGAAAATAAAGCATGGGAGGAGAGTAGGAAGTGCTGGGATGATTATGGCCATTTCAAATAGTGTAGCTAGAGAAGGCCTCACTAAAAAGTAATGTGAATAAAGACCTAAAAGAATTGAGGAGAAAGCCTCAGAGATCTCTGAAGGAACGGCATTGCAGGCAGAGACAAGAATGCATAAATTCAAAGGCCTTGAGGTGGGAAAATGTGAAAGGCACAGTAAGGAGATCTTGCAGCTGGAGCGGAGAAGTCAAGTCATAGGGAATCCATGAAAGCAGAAGGAGTGGGGCCATGCGGCTTGTTGAAGGACTATTGGTTTTACTCTAAGTGATAGGGGAGGTCCTCAGAGCATTTTCAGCAGAGGAGGATCATGATCTGAGGACAGCAGAATCACCCTAGCTGCTGCATTGAGAATACAGTCATCCCTCAATATCTGTTGGGGACTGGTTCTAGGATCCCCCTCGGATAACAAAATCCACAGATGCTCAACCCTTTATATAAAATGCATAGTACCTGCAGGTAACCTATACACATCCTCCTTTATACCTTACATCATCTCTAGATTACTTACAATACCTAATACAATGTAAATGCTGTGTAAATAATAGTTACATTTTATTGTTTAGAGTATAAGGACCATGAAATGAAATCTGCCCATGTTCAGTACTAGTGCAACTATCCATTTTCTCCCCAATATTTTCTATCTGGCAGTTGGTTGAATCTGCCCATGCAGGGAAGATGGGCCGACTGTAGAGTGAAGGGCAGCAAAGGAAAAGCAGGGAGACTAGTTAGGAAGCCATTGCCATCAACCAGGGAAAAGCGATACAGGTCTGTCCCAGGCTGGCAGCAGTGGCCGTGTAAAGGAAAGGCCAGGTCCTGGATACATCTAATCTTAAAGGTGGAAACGGCAGGATTTGTCACAGATCATATTTGGAGGGTCAGAGCAAGACTGGGGTCAACGATGGCCCCAGGCCTTTGGTCTGGCAACTAGAAGCATGGAGGAGTCTTACTGACACGGAGAGGACAAAGCACAGCACCCTTGGAAGCCCACGTTGAGGCATTTAAGTCTTAAATACCCATTAGACAACCAAAGGGAAATGTCAGAGATGAACAGTCCTGAGATAAAGAGACAGAGCAGAGCTAGAAATAACATTTGAGTGTCGTTTGCATAGAGATGGCATTTAAATCTGAGGGAATGAAAGAGACCACCAGGGAGCTGAGTGTAGAGAAAAGAAGATGCCCAAAGGCTGAATCTTAGGTCACGTCAACCTTTCAAGATTGGAAGATGAAGAGGAACCAGCAAAGAGGATGAGGGAGCAGCTACAGAGACAAAAAGAAAACCGCAAGAGTCCAGACCACTGACCTGGGAGCCGACTAGCCTGGAGAAAAATGACATTATTCCAGCTCTGCTACTTCAGTGGTGCTTTGAAATAAAATGAGAAGACAAATGTGAAATCCTTTGATAAAGTTAAAAATCATTCTATGTCTCCAAGAATCTCAAGAACTTCCCAAGTGTGTACGCAAACTAAGTATATTGATTTTTAAAAAAATAAATGTATACACATTTATTATATTGATTTAAAATGTATGAGTTTAAACAAATCAATCAAACCAAAACATATGAAGTAGAGGTCTACAAATAATAATACATTTCAAAATACTGAAGTTATAAAGCCCACCAAGTTTCTTAAACACTGTTGAGTTTCCCTGCATTCTCCAGCCATTTGATTAATCTTTCAGGGCCTGTGGCAACTTAAAAAGAAAAATATTTGCCTTTCACGGTCAGTATCATCCCAGGATTTAACCTACTGTCTGCCTACAAGCTCTGGAGAATTAGAAACCAAGAATGAGACTGCATACCCATTACCCCTTACGACCGTGATGTCTTGAATCTAGTGACTCTTAACCTTGCATGATATCTTTTATATATTTAAGACTTCTATTTTTAGAATCATGATATTTATGTCTATTGAACTTAGAACTTATATTATTCTAAGAATTCTTAGGTAATGATGATGACAGACATTCATTCACTTACTCCACAAAAATACTAGAGAGGCAACCTAAGGCAGTCATTCAGAGAATGGACTCTAGAGTCACTTAACAGTTTCTCCATCTATAAAATAGAGACAAACATAGGACTTACCTCCTAGGCTTGTTGCAAGGATTAAATGAATTAATATTCATAAAGCTTTCAGGATGGTGTCTGGCAACATGGTTAGTGCTCTAGGAGGGCTCACTACATAAGAGGAGATATTTAGTGGATGCCCACTGTGTACTTGATACTGTCCTAAGCACTGAAGATACTGTGGAAAACAAGACCCATACATGTGAAGGTGGGGACAGAAAATAGACAAGGAAATAAATGACATAATCCTAGAGTATTAAAGTATTAAACAAAGACATGCAACAGAGTGATTAGGAGCAGAGAGAGTTGGGGAAAAGCCTTTCTCTGAGAAGAGGCAATTTGAACACTGGGACCAGAGCACCCAAAAGGCACCAGGCATGTGAGGACTCAGTTAGAGGATTCCCAGCAGAGAAAACCACAAAAGCAAAGAGATACAGCCATGAAGCCAAAATAGCCCACTTGATCTCAGAAAATAAACCATCCAATTTAATGTGGGGAAGGCATATGAGTCAGACAGGCAGAGCCAAATTAAGCCATTCAGGAATCAGGCAAGGAACATATACCCAGGCGGGACCTCTTCACACTTGATGCCACAATGCAACGATACATTTAAATTCCAATGGAATTAATCTGCAAATTTTAATGGCAGGATTCAGGAGTAGGCCCCTTCTTTCACCAACTTACCCGTCTCCTCATTAATATTTCATATAATCTTCTTCATACTGTCTTGGAAGCAAGCAAGACAACAGACAGGGAATATTTCCCCCTATATGAAATGTTTTTGCTACATTATTTTGTCATACCAGGTGTCAACCACCTGGTCTACTGCCAAATCCACTGTACTATCTTAAAGGGTCCATCCTCATCAGGTTATTTTCATAAGCAAATAAATACATCATAAATGACAAATGCTAGGTTTTCTCCAAAGGAAAAAAAAAATCATTTATCTCTATCCCTGGTCCCAGTCAGTATTTTGCCCACTTATTTTGTCTTATTTTTTGCCCACTTAGACCTGCTGCTTCAAGTCCTTTCTGCCATTGCTGAAGAAATGACATGAATTCAGACAAAGGAATTACCTGGTCCAATTGTGTCTATCTGAGACAGTCCTCAAATGCTAAGTTACCAGCCATCTAGGATCACACAGCTAAGGAAGGCTTCCCGTCGCTGCCTCCCCTGCCTTTCCTGCTGAGCCTGATGGATGAGCTTTTGTCTTTCTGGCATCCCAAGCCCTTCGCTTTGTTTCACTTTTGACAGCTATGCACCTTGCGGAGAAGCCAGCCAGGTTTGGAAACCAGTTTGGTCCTGACAGACCTGCACAGCGGTAACTCACCTATATACGCAGTGATCTGGGGCAGTGCCTGCCTGGGCACTAGAAAGTCAGACCAGGTTCCCAGAGAGCCCTAAGGGCAACCAGTCTAAACAGATACATCAATCTGCTCACTAAAGAATAAAGCTGGCTCTCCCAATATAATTACAGGCTGGCTGATTTATTCTTCCAATCTTTAGTGCGTGGCAAGGTTAGTGTTATTTGTGCCAGTTTATGGTATTGGGCCAAAACATGAAATATCAAGTTAATATGATTGGTTCCAAGAATGGATTTGCACAGAGATAGCTCCTGCTTATGCCAATGTGTGTGCAGGGATTACACCACGTGGCAAAGCCCTTTTGAGAAGAAAATGACAATTCTTCATATATTCAGAATGATTTAATAGCTGGCAAGCTACTGCCAATCACCTGGGCTACTGCCAAATCTACTGGAATATCTTAAAGGGTCCATCCTCATTAGGTTATTTTCATTAGCAAATAAATACACCATAAATGACAAATGCTAGGCTTTCTCTAAAGGGAAAAAACCAATCATTTATCTCTAACTCTGGTCTCAGTCAGTATAAACATGCTAAACCCCACATGGGAGAAGAACACTTTGTAAGAAGTTGTGGAAGGCCATGTGAGATCATGGTCCAAGGACACTGGCTTTGGAATGGCAGAGACCAGGATTAGAATCACAGCTCCTTCACCTGACAGCTCCATGTTCTTCATCACGTTTCATAACCTCTACAAACCTCGGCTACCTCATCTGAGAAATGGGAATGATATGTTGTTACAGGGGGTAAGTGGCTCCAGCTCAGTTACCTGGTATAAGTGAGGCATTCAATAAATCAGTGTTTCTCAAAATGACAGGGGTGTGATGATATGTCTTCTAGATTTGGAAGTTCTCTGTGGAACATTTTTACATTTCTGTTTACCTTTCAATCAATTTAAAAATTAATATAGCCATATTACGGATCAGCTGAAAGATCCATTTGGATTCAGTTTGGGAACTCAATTCATAATCTGTGTTTATGATTACAATTGGTACCAGATGGTACTACTTGAAGTGTCATGAGCTAGAGAAAATAGAAGGAAATCAGAGTTGATATAAAGGAAGTGTTTATGCCAAGTGAAAGCCCAGGATGCCTTCAGGTTGTGCACATAAATGTCCTAAGAGTTTAGAACAGAGAAAAGTGGTATAGGAACTGAGTGAGCTCACAGCACTGGTCCTACTGGCACCAAGAAGGCAACATATCTGCACCATAGCAATGAGCAACAGTTAAATTCACTAAACAATGCTTGTCACATTTCGTCAATATATAATTGTGAATTTTATTGGTTTTGTTGTCTTTTTTTTTTTTTTTTTTTTTTTTGAGAAGGAGTCTCGCTGTTGCCAGGCTGGACTGCAGTGGCACGATCTCGGCTCACTGCAAACTTCACCTCCTGGGTTCAAGCGATTCTCCTGCCTCAGCCTCCCGAGTAGCTGGGACTACAGGCACACACCACCAAGCCCAGCTAATTTTTGTATTTTCAGTAGAGACAGGGTTTCACCATGTTGGCCAGGATCATCTTGATCTCTTGACCTCGTGATCCGCCCACCTCGGCCTCCCTGTTGTCTTATTTTTAACATATAAAATTGTTCTGATGTTGTGGTTTGCAAGTAATAAAGCATTTGTTTTTAGGCCTTATAAAAAAGGAGAGACAGATGTAGATATATAACATATAGATGTACATCTTTATGTTATAAAGTACTTGTTTTAGATCCTGTATATTTAAGTAAAGATAAAAACAATTTTTACCGGTAGATGTTCATGCAAATTTTTTTCTATAGAATGAGTTCATAGATTTTTCAATTTTCAGAAACCCAGCAATAACTGGTCACTGTTAGTGTAATTATTATGAAGGAAAGGATATTCCTTAAGGAATAAATGGTCATATTATTTTGAGTGTAAAAGCAGGCTATAATATTTGCATATACATTATAATTAACACTGTTGAAAAATTATGTACAGAAAAAATGACAACAATATAAAGGAATATACTGAATAATAGTTGTTACACATGGGTGATAAAACTGAGTGGTTTTTTTTTGCTATTTTAACTTGGCTTTAACAGACACAAATTTTATAATTCTAAAACACATGTCTAGGGTGTCAGCAGAGTGAGAGTGTAACTTGCAACTGAACCAAGCCGATTCCAGACCCGCAACTGCTGGGCTGGGGTAGCCCTGACATCCTAGCACTCACATCTCCGCGGCCTCAGTCCCTGGTTTCAAAAGGCTCCTACCCTGAACACTTCAGATCCCAAAATACTCCCCTGGTACCTCCAACGGATGTGATTTATAAGGCAAGTTTCTGTCTTAAAACACTTTTCCGGGAACCCTGATTCTTGTTGGTACTGGGGAGTTCCAGGAACGCTCTGTGCGGCAGTGAAGGTGGTCACCTCTGTGGTCTTCCCCCTTGGCAGTTCTCCACGGCCACCCTTGGCAAACGGTGCAATGGGGCTCTGTTGGTTTTCTTGTCTCTCTAGCACAGCACCTTTTTTGGCCGCCTCTTCCTTTTTTCTGGCATTCTTCCCCAAGCCTTAGTCATGGCACCACGCCCGTGCCAGACCTTCTGTGGCTGGGCTTCCGATGTTGTCTGCCACCCCTCAATACTTTCCTTGGATGACGTGATGGGAAACACCTACCTGTGCCAGCTGCACTCTTTAAGTGACTAAGGCTAATCTGGTTGCACAAGACATATTACACACATACACACACACACATATTATACATTACATACACACACAGGCACACACATTTTAGTACTCAGCCTACCCTAAACCATATAAATCTGTATCTTTGGAGGTGAGCCCTGGCACTGGCATTTTTAAAAGTTCCCCAGGTGATTCTAATGTACAGCCAAGGCTGCGAACTGTCAGGTCAATCGCAGCATCCTGGAGGCCTGAGAACGCACACTCTGAAACCAACGACCTGGAATTAAATCCTGGCTCTACCACAAACCTGCTAGCTGCATAACCTTGGGCAGTTTAATTCACCCTGTTCCCTCTGTTTCCTTATTTGTAAAGTAGAGAGGATGCTGATAACAATATCTACCCATAGTGTTGATGTGAGGATTAGATAAGACAATACATACTTAGAAGAGCCTAGCGCGGTGGGGCACAGTGGCTCACGCCTGTAGTCCCAGCACTTTGGGAGGCCAAGGCAGGCAGATTGCTTGAGGTCAGGAGTTCGAGACCAGCCTGACCAACATGGTGAAACCCCATCTCTACTAAAAATACAAAAATTAGCCAGGTATGGTGGAATGTGCCTGTAATCCCAGTTACTCGGGAGGCTGAGGCAGGAGAATTGCTTGAACTCTGGAGGCGGAGGTTGTAGTGAGCCAAGATCGCACCACTGCACTCCAGTCTGGGTGACAGAGTGAGACTCTGTCTCAAAAATAAAAAAAAAAATAAAAAAATAAAGAATAGCCTAGCACAATGCTCCATACAGACTGGTTCCTCTCTCTTATTGGTAATTATTTTTACTCAGCATCGCATAGTCACCTGGTTCAGGAAGAACACCAGGGTGGCAGCTTCAGGAATATAGAACAGGAGATTTCCTCTCAGGGCAGACTTTGTAAAGGTCTTGTTTCCCCTGAAACAAGATCCTATGAAAGATGTCCTGTCCTAAATGTGACCGTTGCTGCTCCCCAGTCCCTACCAGGTGCTGCAGCTGAGGACACCCGGGGAATGTCTGCTGCATCATCATCAGTGTGTGCATTTCAGCAACACTTGCCTGTATCTCATCTAAGAGATCCCAGAAGCTTTAACATGTGACTCTGACAGAAGCTTTGAATGTAATTACCAAAATCCATTTCTGCAGCTTGCTCACAGGTGGGCCTGGTTGTTGCAGGCCCACAGCAGCCGTTTGAAGCCTTTGGCACCCTCTCCCTGTCTCCAAGGGGGCTGTGGGACCCAGGGGGTTTGCTCATACCTGGACCGGCTTTTTCCTTCCCTCCAGTTTACTGACCCTTGCTGTAGAATAAACGCCCTCCCTCGCTCAATGTGCTGCACACCTGTTAGTGTTTGTTTTTCACTGACAGTGTTGATTTCGCATTGGACCCAGCAGAGGATGTGGTTACAGGGCCATGATAAAGGCTCAGAGCTGCTCTGTGGACAAGAGGAAAATGCCAAGTTGGGTAATGAAAACTGAACCGCCCTGTGCTCTGACTTAAAAATATCTTTACCAAAATTATGAAAGCACCACAAAAGCAAAACAGAAAATAAACTCTCTCTCTCTCACCCACACTCAACCATCCCAGAAAGTAGTGTGGCATGTTGGAATTGGTACTAAACTCAGGGGCAAGAGTCCTATTCATACTTTCAGCTCTTTCAATGCCTCAGTTTCCTCCTATGTTCTGTGAATACTTCCAGCTCTCTCTGCACCATGAAGGGAAGGGTTTGAATGCACTGAACTTTATGGTCCCTTCTGGTACTCCACCCCCTTGCCCATCACACAGGCCAATGTGCCATCTCCCTGATGCACAATGAGTTCAAATACTGAGCACAAACCATGCAACAGGCATCGTGGGAATTTCTGGGAGAGAAGGGAGATCAAGCAGACACGGTCCCTGGAAGCAAGTGTGTAAACAAATAAGCACAACCAAGGGATTCATAAACACATGCTGGCAGAATGTATGTATAGGGGTGGCTGGTTTGCACAAATCAGGATCAGGAATTTTTTATAAAGAAGGTGATTCTTAAGTTGAGTGTCACGTAATGAATAAGTACTTGCCGAGGCAGGGTGGGGTGGAAAGGGCGGTGTTAAAGGCAAAAGAAAGGTTCAACAAAGGCTGAGTTGCAACACAGCTTGGTGGGCTGGAGAATTGCAGGACTCTCTGAAGAGTCAGGAGCCTAGATTGTGAGGTAGGTGTGTATGTGTGTGTATGTGTGTGTGTGTGTGTGTGTGTGTGTGTAAGAGAGAGGGAAAGAGAGAGGAGGAGGAGGAGGAAGAAATAAAGAAAAAGAGAGAGAAATGCTGCTGGATACCAGAAGAGATGAGAAATAGCAGGAACCAGATACAAAATGTATGATAAAAAATGAGTTTAGAGTTTAGCCTACAAACGTAGTGAATCTAATGACAGTTTTAAGCAGTTTTAAGAACGACACTATCATATTTAGGGCCCATGGAAACTTCATGCAAAATAGTTATATATGGGAATGATTAAGAGATTAGACTAGGTTCTCATCTCATTTGTCACTTTTTTTTTTACACTGTTAGATAACAGATGTACAAGCAGTGGTATAATCCTATTTCCTTGCTTATTTCTTAAGCGACAGTACTTGAAGCTTCAGGACATAAGTTTACAAGTTGTTGGCTTTACTCTTCAGGCTTCTTTTTTATGCCTTTTCCATTTAGACAATGCAAATTAAGAAACTTCCAAAAAGCTTTCCAAGATTAATTCCATTGTATTCTTACCACTCCATTATCCTCCTTTCTCCAACTATTAGGGATTTTTCTTCTGCTTTTTTTTTTTTTCTTGCCTTGATTTTTATCTCACACATAGCTATAAAATTATCATGGAGATTTTATAACTCTATAATTTCAGGATAGTAAAGGCCACTAATATCTAAATGACTTAAAATAATATTCCCACACACTTAGCACATGCCTGGCATAGAGCAGATGCACAATTAGAAGAAAGCACATAGGCCGTAGGGTCAGGACATACAGGGGTTTCACCCTGGCCAGGTCATTTCATCATTAATGGTTCCCAGCAAGTCATCTTACTCTGAGCCTCAATATCTTCATCTGTAAAATGGAGCTAATAATATTGTTAAAGTATACATATAAATGCAAAATCCTGATCCTCCTACAGATATAAAATGAGCACATGCTAAAGATATTGTTTAACAGGCAAATGTTAAATTTGGTTCAAAGAAGAAGTAAAAAGAAACACAAATTTATATAAAGGAATGTTGAAATGAGTTTACAAATAGGCAGAAACTGGCTTTTTCTATTGGGAGGGTTAAGGGGTGGAGAATTAAATTTAATTCCATTTGGATACTACATATTTATGTATCTTACAGACAAGAATCACTTTCATGTAGGTTATCTATAACCATCAAAGGCAATGAAAGGCACCAAGTCCCCCATAGAATCAGAATGAGATAAACGGGAAAGGTGAGTGCTAAACAATGCATGGTTTTTCATGGAAGTCAAGCTGTTCTCTACCATGCCTAGCTGGCATCCTAGGCTGCTGGGAGGATTTAAGCTCACATATGTGCAGCACCTTCATAGTCTGCATAATGTACCAGTTGCCCAGCAAGTAATAACTGGCTTTGTTACTATTAATAGAAGCTATGGATGAAAATTACTTCTTGGGTAAGGTTTTACTCATCCAACCAGAACGTGTATTCTTTTATTGCTATCATCTAATAGTGTGCAGTAGACTGTCCAGCACTGCTTGATACTTAGCATTAAATGACAAATTTATATTAAGGAAAATATTCTGATGAAATGTGAGATGGCTTTTTAAAACAATTAATGATTAACCTTCTGAGTTAGAAGAGATGGCAAGGGCAACTAAATGGCTGCTGCCATCACACTCTCTTTCTGAAAGTCAGTGGGCCTTGGGTCCTATTACTGGAAAATGATGGTGGTTGAACACAACGCTGCTACTTCCCCTTCCCATGAGAGACCAGTGTGAGTTCAGCTTAAAATGAGCATTTGCTTTACTCTGCTTCTAAGTCCTTATTCCAACTCAACTCTCACTGTTACCAATCAGATTTGCCCACTCTGCCTTCTATGACATCCCAGCAGCATTTTCTTCGAGGAACCAAGATCAGTTTATGATGTCACCATTGTTGCCAACAGTTTGATTCTGGATGCAGACTAAGACAAAGAAACTTAAGTTTTTGAACTCACCTCACTTCAAGTGATAAGGAAGCAAATACAGAAGGAGAACTTAGGAGAGTGAGCGAGTGTCTCTCTCTCTTATGTGTGTGTGTGTGTGTGTGTGTGTGTGTGTGTGTGGTGTGTGCCCATGATTAAATAGCAATATGCAAAACAGCTACCCAAAATTTAAAATGATGTTCCTCGCATAAAGCTGAAATAATTTTTCCGGTGGGAAAAGGCACATTGGGATGACATAGGAACAAAAAGTTGGGTATACATTGGAACTGCTTCCCGTTTTAGTGGTTTGGACACAAAAGTGGTTCTACTTGCCTGTTCTTTCCTTTTTTCTTTTTGAAAGCCTTTAATTTTAGAATTGTAACAAAAAAACCATCCAAGTTTACTTAATAGTAGACTTGGCTTCTAATAACTTCAAAAGCTAGGGAAAGATAGAAAAAGTGCTTTTGATTTTCTAAGCTGGACCGCGTTTCTGGAGCCCCAACGTTCCCGTACCCTTTCGGGCATCCTACTTGGTACTTGAGAAAATGCTGACCTAGAGACAGACTTAACTTATTCCACCCTAACTCCCATAGTTGCTGTTAACTTTTCTGTGCACTGAAAGAGCTCTTTTGACTGGAGAGAAAAATGCTGTGAGAACAAGTATGGGTTGAGGTGGTGGCAAAGGAGTATCTTTGATCAGAAAGCAAACCTCAACTGTGGGTAAAGGCAGGACTAGCCTTTTCATTTAGGGGATTTCTACAATTATGTTATAAGTTTCTGAGAAACATCCATTCTGCCAAAAGTAACTCTGCTTTGCCAGAGGATGCCAGAAATTCCACAATTTTTAGTTCAGTGACTCAAGCACCTGTTAATTTGCAAGGGTGCATGTATTCAATCCTTCCTCAAAGGCAGATATGATCATCTAACCTAGTGATTCTTAACCCTTCTGGATTATGGATGCCTTTGAGAACTTGAAGAATTCCATACCCCAGAAAAATGCACACATGCACTTTATGAGTTGAACTTTTCTCCCATTGCAAACAACAGAAGCTAAGTTGTTTCTTAGCTTCTAATTTAAGCAAACTGGGGATTTAATGGAAGAAAATTGAGTGGGAGAGGAAATGGAGCTGCTTTGGGCACTAGATGGCAGGAACTAGTTCCTAGTGGGCACAATTTCTTTGTGTGCTGTCAGTGAAATGAATCTGACCAAGCTATGTTTTCCCCTGGCTGTTAGACCATCAAGATTTCCCCAGAGGAACTCTGGCTCAGCTTAGACCCCCAGCCCCTCCTTGGCTAAGGAGGTAAGGCTTGTTAGCTGATGTGCCACCAAGATAGAATAAGCTATGGAGAGGAGCCAGCCCTTAAAGGAGAAATCAGGGTCCTGGCATTACCAGGAGAGACAGAAATGATGCCGGGCAGGCAAAAACAATAAATGCCCAATAAACACACTCGCTCACTCAGAATTCTGCATATTAGGTAAGTGGGGGAATCAGAAACCCCAGCTCTAAAAACTGGGGTCAAAAAGCCACAGATTAGCTACACCCTATGACCAATATTTAAATGCTCTATACAACATACCCTATTTCCTGAGAGTATGCTTGTTATTAGAAAATCTGGAGTTAAAGAGAAATTGGGGAACCTGATAGAAAAAAAATGAGGATGAAGATACCAAAAAGTGACAGGAAGCTAATAAAGAAGCTAGGGACAGTAAAACCATGGTTTTCCCATGACTGACCCTAGATTAATGAATCTCTATGGAAAGATATATCTACTCTTATCCATGTCAGAGGCTCTGATACCAGTTATCTGCTGGACATGCATGGGGCTCACTAGCTTTCCAGTCCTAAAGAAGATGATTAAGAGAGACCTACTGTGTGTGGAATAATCCCCCAGATTGAGTGATGCTACAGAACCATGCCCCTGCGCTTGACTTCTGATTTCCCTGGTGTGAGTGCAGCACCTGAAGAAACCCATGATGGTGGGGGAGAAAGAGTCTCTTCCCCATCTCAGCAAGATGTCACATGGATCTAGATCTGAAGTGGCCTCGGAGGTATGCTCCAAGGACCAATGAACACACTGTGTTCAGTAACTGTGCTGTCAGTGAAATGAATCTGACCAAGTCATGTTTTCCTCTGGCTGTTACACCATCAAGATTTCCCCAGAGGAACTCTGTTTGGCTCAGCTTAGACCCCAAGCCCCTCCTTGGCTAAGGAGGTAAGGCTTGTTGGCTGACATGCTACCAAGATAGACTTCTGACTTCCCTGGTGTGAGTGCAGCACCCACAGACACCCATGATGGTGGGTTTCCTCTACGACTAATTGGAGCACATGGCTAGGGAGAGAAAAGAGCTTTTATTGGATGACTTACCCATTTCAGACCTTTACAACTCCGTTCCTCAACAGGTGGTGCAGATACCTTGCGAGGCCCACTGTGATTTTCCCCTTGACTGCTTCTCCAGATGCATCTCAAGTGCCTCTCACTCTCACACACTCATATTCAGCCACATTGCCTCCTTTAAAACTCCTTGTCCTACTAGAAACCTCAGGGTTTTATCACATATTGTTTTCTTTGTCTGATGCGCCCTTCCCCAACTCTAGCTAACACCAACTTATTTTTCTTATTTATGGAAGGGTGGAGGCTCCATCTGTCTCATTTACTTTTGTGACCTGGGACTTTTGAGCCCAGGCCCATGTTAGGTAATCATTATATGTATGTTGAATGAATGTTGTTCAGCATTGTACAGAAGGAGAGGCGCTCTCAAGGATAAATAGTAGAAAAGAAGTGAGTTAAGTTAGTAAATTTAGAGATTGATGAAAATGCTGATGTGTGTAGAGGTGGGAACAGATATAAAACATAAGACGCTGACAGAATTGTAGAATAGTCCATTCTTTCAACCTCAGGAATGAAGGCAAGAGAGCCAAGAAAGTACATGGAATACGGCCAAAGATAGTTAAGGTTTTAGATAAAGCTGAAAGCTCATGTATCACTTTTGGTTGCCTTGGCAACAGAACCTTCATCTCATGATAATGATATTATAATATGACGAAGCAAATACAAATAAATTAACACCTTATCAAAAATGGAGCCACAAATGGTCTAGTTAACTTCACCTTTGAGGATAATGTAAGGTGGAATCTTAGAAGGGGTTCTATGCTGCAAAGAATGCACCCTAGGATTTGAATTATGTATAAAAGGGTTAAACCAGGTCATGGAATTTGACAAACCAAATCTAAAATGCATATGTGGAAACACATAAGGCCATGATCAACTATGATTGTTTTGAATAACAGAATAAGTTATGGGACTTGCCCTATATTTCAGTCATCTTTTAACATCATTATGCTGTGGAACAAACAACCACAAAGCCCCAGTAGCATAGCACAATAAGTATTTATTTTGGCTTATTTTTTCCTTTTCTTTTTTTTTTAGATGGAGTCTCACTCTGTTGCCAGGCTTGAGTACAGTGACGCGATCTCGGCTCATTGCTACCTCCACCTCCTGAGTTCAAGCAGTTCTCCTGCCTCAGCCTCCTGAGTAGCTGGGACTACAAGCACACACCACTACGCCCAGCTAATTTTTGTATTTTTAGTAGAGATGGGGTTTCACCATGTTTGCCAGGATCGTCTCAATCTCTTGACCTCGTGATCTGCCCACCTTGGCCTCCCAAAGTGCTGGGATTACAGGCATGAGCCACTGTGCCCGGCCATGAGTATAAGGTTGGTATTGCAGTTATGGTGTTCTGAATCAAGTGTGGCTATTTTGACTCTGGTCACTCACATGAGCAGCTGGTAGGTTGGGTGGGCACTGGCCAGTCTAGGATGGTCTTAGCATGGATGGGCTCCACCCTGCTTCATGTGTTCTTTCAGCACACTTCAGCATACTAACCTGGGCTTATTCTCATAGTGGAGGCAGAGTTCCAAAAGAGATGGGAACATGTAGGGCCTTGAGGACTATGTCTGGAACAGGCACAGTCATTTCTATCACATTCTTTGTAGAAAATTCAGTCCTGATTCAAAGGATGGAGAAAGAGACTCAACTTCTTCATAGTATGAGCTGTAAAGTTATATTGCTAAGGGCATAGATCCAAGTGAGCCATTAATTTTATCTGTCAGTGCAATTAACCAACCATACCAGAAATCAACTTATTATAAAGCTATAGTAACTAATTCAGTATGATATTGGTGTAGAAATAGATAAGCAGAATAAGGATATGGTATTATGACCCAAAAGAGACTCGTATGATAATAAAATATCATAATGACAAAGAGAGTGTTGCAAAGTCTCTGTGGGGAAAATGGTAGACTATTTAACAAATGGTTCTATAACAAGAGGCTCTGCATATTGGAGGGGTGGTGGGGGAAATGGTTTCTTCCCTCATATCATGCACAAAAATTAATCTCAAGTTTATAAGACCTAAACGTAAAAGGCAAAACTTTAAAACTTTTAGAAGACAATATACTAGAGTACCTCTACAGCTTGACTGTGGGGAAAGATTTCTTAAACAAGATACAAAAGGTATAAACTATAATTAAAACATAGATAAGTTGAATTAAATTGTAATTTAAAACTTTTATGCAAAAAATTTCCAAAAAGTGAAAAGAGAGCTCCAGTCTTCAGGAAGATATTTATAAAGCAAGTAATTGAGAAAAGGTAGTATTGAGAACTAAGAAAGAACTTTCAAAAGTTAATGAGAAAAAGATAAGTTACTAGAAAAAATAAACAAAAATAAATGTGCAAAGGAAGAGGAAGTACACAGAAGAGGAAACCTAAATTGCCAATAAGCACATAATATAATGATCAATCTCATTAGTTAGTTACTGGGCAAATGCAAATTAAAACCATAATAGGCCCAGCATGGTGGCTCAGGCCTGTAATCACAGCACGTTGGGAGGCCGAGGCGGGTGGATCACTTGAGGTCAGGAGTTCCAGACCAGCCTAGCTAACATGGTGAAACCCCTGTCTCTACTAAAAATACAAAAATTAGCCAGGCATGGTGGTGGTCACCTGTAATCCCAGCTACTCCAAAGGCTGAGGCAGGAGAATCGCTTGAACCCAGGAGGCAGAGGCTGCAGTGAACCAAGATAACACCACTGCACTCCAGCCTGGGCAACAGAGTGAGACCCTGTCTCGAAAAAAAAAAAAAAACATAATAAAATATAATTTCACATCTTTTAATTTGCCAAGGATTATGCAGGTTGGCAATATCAAGAGTTAATGTGGAGCCACTGGAACCCTCATACACAGTGGGTAGGAACTGAAATTAGCATAACTACTTTGGAGAACAATTTGGTAATATCTAGGAATCTAGGAAAGTTGAATATGCACATACCCTATAACCCAGCCATTCCATGTCTATATCTTAGAGAAAGTGTTACATATTTTTCTCAATTCATGCATGAGAATATATATTGCAGTGTTATTTGTAATAGAAAAATGGTAAACATCCTAAATGTCTATACATAGTATGGATAAATAATATTGGCATAGTCATACAGGGGAATATTACACTACAGTAAAAATGAATGAACTAGAGCTAATATAGCCATACATGAAAAACACTCACAAGTATAATAGATAAAAAGCAAGTTACAGAAGGCATATGCAATATGATAACAGTTTAAGACCCTATTAAACCACACTATATTGCTTAAGAATACACACATGTATAATAAAAGCATAAAGACATACATAGGATGATAAAGTAAAAATTCAGGATACTACTGCAAATCACCTCTAGGGAGGAGGTCAGGTTATAAAGAAGAGAAGGTAATTGGGAAACATCCGCAGGAGGCCTCAACTGTATCCATAATGTTATATTTCTTAAGCTGGGTGGTATAACATAAGTGCCTTTCTGATATTAGTCTCCATATGCTATTTGTATGTCTGATGGTTAATTTTTAAAAATAAGTGAATATTTAAGAGTCTTGCTTTGAAAAAGAAAGAAACAATGGGGCTGAAAGAAGAACCTAAATAACGTTAGAATGTTAACACCTATCTATAGGCATCTCTGGGTCTCCTTACTCCAGCTCCTCTCTCTAATCCACATGACTTGTTTGGAAACATTAAAGATAAATAGAATTAAAAGAATGGTTAAGTAAGTTTGAGGAATGCTGGGTAAAACAAAGCTAAATATGCGCTCTTTTCTGCAATACTTGTCAGAGTCTTTGAAATGCTACTGTGAATGGCACTGTGAATCTCTGAGTGGGAGAGAGAATCAGCAGTGTTTCCCCCCTTTAAGTCTGGAACCATTTTTTCATGCAGCATCTCAGGGCAAGGGTTTTCCATGAAATACATTCTGGAAAATGTGTCCCCAGATGTTTCATTTTCCTGTCACCAGCCTCTATCCCCACGTCTCATCCTGCCCACAAATTCCACTTCCTTATCAACCCTCATGTCTTTGTCATTTTGTTTCCATCTTTCCACAAGCATAGCTTTCCCAGGCTTTTGTCTTTCACGAAGGCAACATGGCGTCGTGAAAAGAGCACTTAGCTATAAATCTGTGAGCAATCCTCGCCTCAGTGCTTCTTAGCTGGGGCACCCAGGGTGGGTTATTTAATTTCTCTGTGCGCCTTGGTTTCTGTCTACAAAAGGGAGAGAAGAATCGAATCATTTACCCCATAGGAGAGTTGTGAGTATTGAGTTCATACCTATATAGTGCTTGATACTTTTTATGAACTTACAAAGTGTTGACTAGATTTATATAATAGAGAGAAGGTAATAGTTTACCTACCCCAAGAGTCTGCTTTTGGAGACTCCATTAATATCCCAGGGCTGCCACAACAAAATGAGTGGTTTAAGCAACAGGAATGTATTTTTCTCACAGTTCTGGAGGCTGGAAGTCCTAGATCAGGGTTGGTTCCCTCTGAGGGCTGTTCGGGAGAATCTGTTCCCAGCCTCCTCCCCAGCTCCAGGAGGCTTGTTGGCAGCCTTTGGTGTTCCTTGACTTCTGCTACACCACCCGATCTCTGCCTTCATCTCCACATGGCATTCTCCCTGCATGTCTGTCTCCAAATTTCCCTTTTTAAATAAGAACACCAGCTCTATTGGATTTGGGGCCCACCCTACTCCAGTACGCCCTCATCTTCACTAAATAGGTCTGCAACGACTCTATTTCTAAATAAGGCCACACACATTCTGAGGTGCTAGGGGTTAGGACTTCAACATTTGAACTTTAAGGGGACACAATTCAGCCCATAACAAAGACCAATTGAAATCACATCTATGAAAGTGCTGTTAGATTCTTGTAAAGAGTTACAGAATGTAAGATTCTGCTTTTGTCACAAATGACCACATCTTAAAGCATCTAGTAACACTTCATTGGAGCATACAGCCAGAGCTTGCCTTTGTGTACCTGAGACAGCTTTTTGGAACAATATTGAGCAGAGTTTGTCCAGGGACTCTTTAAAGTGCATGCTTTCTGTTTGGTTCTAAATCTATTGCCGGTAATTGATTGTTTTACCTCAACTAACAGAGAAAAGTCCATCTTGTTAAGAATTACTCAATACATGGGGTTTGCATACAAAAGGAGCTACTGCAGTATGCAGAGAGATTAAATAATTTCTTGGAGGCAAGAGCTCCATGAAATTTCTCAAATTAGCTGGGCCATTCCATAGTGAAACTAAATGGTGAATCTAGCTTTCCTCAGGTGCAGGCTTGTGTTATGCCTGCTGGCCCTATGCTTTCTTCAGGGGACACTTTTCCAACATTGTTTCCCTAGAGAAGAATTCAGAATGACATTAGGCCATTCTGAATGTCCTAGCAAGACTGTTCATATCAAAATGACTTTTTCATATGGTTAAGGTGAAGCAGTATATAGCACAGTAGTAAAAAGCATGAACTCTGACGTCCAGCTTCCTGGGTTTACATCCTAATTCTACCCGTGGGATCTTGGGCAAGAGACCTCAGCAACCATCACCCAATAACCATACTCACCTGATGTGGCTGCTGTGAAGACTGAATGAGTAAATCCATGAACCAGAACAGTGTCTGACACACACGCTGCACTCAACAAATGGTGGTTATTATTACTCTCAGTGTAATGACAGGCCCTCAGAAAAATCACTTTGAGATAACCTCTTCCTTTTAAATTGTGAAAAATAAAAACAGTTATCCCAACCAACACAATCACTTCCAATTTTATATATTCTAGTTCCTGTGGATACCTGGAGTATGAATATAATGTTGTACTGTGCCATTTGAATGTTGGCAGTTTTTATGTTCCCAAGCAGTTGTTCTTAACAGCTGTATCAAATTCAGTTAAGTTAATATACAGTGTTAGGTCATTCTTGCATTGCTATAAAGAAATACCTGAGACTGGGTAATTTATAAGAAAAGAGATTTAGTTGGCTTATGGTTCTGCAGGCTGTACAGAAAGCATGTTGGCATCTCCTTCTGGGGAGGCCTGAGGAAGCTTCCAATCAGGGCAGAAGGCAGAGGAGGAACAGACACATCACATGGCAAGAACGGAGCAAGAGACAAAGAGAGTGGCAGGGAGATGCTACACACTGTTAAATGACCAAATCTTGCGAGAACTCAAAAGTGAGAGCTCACTTATCACCAAGGGGATGGCCCAAGCCATCCATGAGGGATCTGCCCCCATGATCCAAACACCTCCCACCAAGCCCAACCTCCAACACTGGGGATTACAATTCAACATGAGATTTGGGCAAGGACATACATTCAAACCATATCATACACCACCTTTTACCTAACAGTCCTCCTATGGTTTGATATCTGGACTTTGGGGGTTTGTTACTGATTAATATCACTTTGTGCAAGCTAGTGAGCTTTTTCCCCATTAAAACCGATAGACCAGGGCAATCTCCCTCAAACTTCTGCCTAAGTGTCTTTGCTTTAGTTTAGCCCTCCTCCACTGTTGTTTTGACCTAAATCACCTTCCTCATAATCTGTTTCCCCATATCTCTGTTCCCCAAAGTCTAGATAAAAAACCACATCTCCATTATTGTTTCTTATTCTCCCTTTGCAGATTCCAGGCTCCCCATTCTGTTCCTTACTGTGTATGTCACCGTGGATCTATTTGTAACTCCCTACAACCCACCCCACCATAGAGCTCACAAGCCCCTTCTAGGGACATCAAACTGGGTAGATCACAAGAATAGCGCCATTTGCCATCCCATATACTCCCCTTCCCACACTGGGTATGTTTGTAGAGTCTAAAAGAGAAACAAAGCATCTTTTTCTTTTTTTGCCCACCAAACTCCTGCTCATCCTTTATCACTAGGCTCAAATGTATCAACCTCTGTGAAACACTTTCATTTCCCCAGCCAGGGCTCACCGCTCCATCATACTAGTCCTAGGGCACTTGCTACGTATTTTAGTATCCTCAACAATGAACAAAGATTACACATTGAACATGCTCAAAAATCTGTTTGCAGATAAGCCAGTTATGGAGAGACCTGTATATAAGAAGTTGGAAACTGCTTCAGTTGTCTGTTTTGACAGGATTGAATGAGAATATAGCAAAGGCTTGGGAGTCAGACACTTTGATTTGAATATTAACTCTACAATGTGCTTGTTAGGAAACCTTGGGAAATATAAGCCAACCTTTGTGAGTCTCAGCCTTCTCATCTGCAAAATGGGGTCATCTCTGTCACTGACTTCCTCAGAACGCTGATGTGGACCAAATGGGATGATAAATACAAAGCACACAAGCGCATGGTTTAAAGTGGTATTGATTAAGGCTAGCAAAGAATTTGAGACCAGCCTGGGCAATATAGTAAGACCTTGTCTCTACAAAAAAATGTAAAAAAAAATTTAATCAACTATGGTGGCACATGCCTATAGTCCTAGCTACTCAGAAGGCTGAGGCAGGAGGATTGGTTGAGCCTGGGAGATTGAGGCTCCAGTGAGCTATGATCGCACCACTGCACTCCAGCCTGGGTGACAGAGAGAGGCATCATGTCTTAAAAAAGAAAAACAAAAAACAACAACAAAAAAAAACAGCAATAACTATCCTGAAAAGTCAAAATTGGCCAAAAATATTATCCCCTGTTGAATTTTGTCAACAAACCCCAAGTTCCTACCTCTTAAAATATAAATGGGGGCAGTACCATTAGCTTACCAGGAGCTAGAAGCCGATGATTTCAAGGAGTTTCCTGTGTAAGTATTGATGGGTATATTCTGCTTCTGCTTCAGTCTCTCAATATTTTTTGCCTGCTCTTTTCAAGGGTGTTCTATTTACCATAAAGCACTGCTAAAAGTATGCCTCACCCTGTCCTCCTCCAACTCTCAGTCTTCTCCAGGCCTTTCCCACAGCTACTCTGCGGCCTGAGACTCATTCCGTGGTTGCCTTTTCTTTGAGCTGACAATTGTTTCTAGCCATCCTGCTAAGAAGTGTGAATTAAATGTTTGATCTAGAAGGGTTGATGCATCAAGTCATGAATAACTATAGCTCACTGATTATAACTAATAACTAATCTAATAAAAGATGATTGACCCCAAAGGGTCACCAAGTGGCATTGTTATGAACAGAAGAGGAGGAAACAGAGAGAGGGAAGAAAATGGAGATCCAGATGGGATTCCCAGAATGAAGCCCCAGGCAGCCAGAGGGTAGTATACTGCGTGCATCTCTTGGGAAAGGAAGGGAGTGTATAAAATGGAGGAAAATGGAAGACAGGGGAAGAGTGGTAGCCCACATCAAGCTTTGCCAGAGGCCAACCTTTCTGTCTGCAGTGACATTCGTTTGCAAGGCTGGTGAATGGGCTACAGTCTCTGAATAGAAAAATGAGGGAAGACAAAGTCACCAGGGTCCAGCTGAGCTCACAGGCCTGGTTAGCACTGGGGGACCAGTGCTGGCTAGTAACAGGTATGCTTACTAGAGGCTGTCAAACCATCCAGGGGCAAGTAAATATGTACTCACTGGCCTTAGAAAGACTCTTTAAAAACTTGAAGCTCTGCCTTTGATTTAGGTCGATAAGATATAAGAGATTATTAAAATGTAAAAGGTTGCTAAGGAATAAAACTAAAGCAATGCCAAAGAGCCTAATCTAAATGCAGACAAAAAATAAACTCACAGCTCTGTTTGCTTGGCCGAGATGCCTGGAGCATCTTGAAAGAAGGCACATTTCTGCACCTGAATAATGTTAATCTTGGGTTTAGAAAGAGGTAGAGTGAATATGGAGACTGCTCAAAATCACTTATGATTATACTTAAGATATTCTGGGAAACCACTCAAACATTTATTTAAAAATTGCATTGTGGAAGACATGGTACTAGAAAATAATGATAACCACAACTAACTTTATTATGATACCTTACAGCCGACTCAAAGCTTTTCACATGGTGGAGGATATTCACTGATATCCAAATAATGTGCAACTGTACAATGCTGCATGAGCCATGATTATCTCCCTTAAAGAGTTTACAATCCAACGAGAGAAGAAAGGGACATACACAATGTAATATAACACAAGTTGGATGATGACAAGGGCTGTAATAAAGGTAATAATTTATGATTGTCTAAAAGTAGGTTACATAAAGGGAGTATTGTTTAAAATGGACTTTGAACATTTGATAGGTGGAGGTGTCAGATAGATATTTTAAGCAAAGGAAAACATCACGTACAAGGGCAGGAAATAGAAAATTGCAGCATGTGTTCAAAGAACAAGTAATGCAGGAAGGATAGGTTGTGGTGGACATCTGTTACTTCTGCTTACTCAGTATTCACTCTCTATTCTCTTTGTCATAGTAACTCTTTTCCCTTAGGGAAGCCCATCTATTCTTAGGATCTGAAAAGTAGAGTTGACCCCACTGCTGGATTCAGAGTGGGGCCTGTGATCATGACGTGGCCAATCACCACCTTTATCTTCTTGGATGGAATGATTTGTTTAGAGCTGAGCACAGAACTCAAGTCAACCAATGTGCCAAGACTAAATCCCAAGAATTTTGTTAGAATTTTAGGAAAGAGTCAATCTCTTTCCATGAGATCACTAGCTGTGAGGATAACGTAAGTCTGGAATTTCTGAGTCTCTCTGAGGAGAGTGCTCACCACCGAGAGAGACCAGCACATTTGTACACTTAGATGTTGCCATGATGGAAGAGACAACACATTCTCTCAATGTTTAGCCAGTCCAAATTGCTTTCTGTCACTTGTAGCCATAAAAATCATCAATCCATAGCTGAGGACAAATTGGAGAGTCTTGAGTGCCCCACCAAGGAACTTCATTCTCTTATCAACAATAAGTAGAGTCACAGGAGGTTTTGGGAAAGTAATAGATTTTGATTCTCCCCACCAAAAACAGTTTGAAGGCAGTGTCATACGCAGGAACTGGGTAAAAGATTTTTACAAAGGCAAAGTCACTGGTAGGAATTGTGGCTCTTTGTGAGTTCTCTTTGTGAGTTCCTGGACTCATCATTGTCATCATTTTGGAAGCTTACTGTGCCATAGGCATTGTTCTAAGCACTTCACACACATTAACTCATTTGATGCTCATGCCAACCCCACAAGACAGGTTCAGTTACTCTCATTTAACACTCACACCAACTGTATGAGGAAGGTCCAGTTATTATCCCCATTTTACAGAAAATTTTGTTCATTTTTACCTCTAGAATAAAATTTCAAAATAAAATTTCAAAACAGTGAACTGCAAATAGCAGTTCACTATTTTATCTCCACCATCAAGAATAGTTCCTGGGACATTACAGGTTCTCAATAAATATTTGCATAGTGAAATGAATAAATGAGTGGTTCAGGCAGCATGATGTCTCTTCCTTCAAATTCTCTCCTGAAATGCTCCCATTAATGTGATCACCTGGGTAACCCAGAAGAGCATTACTTCTGTGTATAATTAATCATTTATGTCAATGTGATGAGAATGCAGTGAGACCCCTTATTATTGGAGCTGGTAGCCTGAGCTGAGTAGGAAGTAGGTGGTAACTGCAGGGGCACCAGGGAGGCATGGGCACAAAATTGAGGCACAAGCAGGTTAACAAATCCCCAATGTCTCACAACTAATTGAATGGCAGAACCAGGATTTCAACCCTGGGAGTCAGGTCCCAGAGCCTGTCCACAAAAAAGACAAGTGCCAGCACCATGAAGTTTTGCAAGCTCCAAATTTCCTTCTCCAGTGGCCCATCCTTTCTCCCCACTAACCTGGAAGTCCATATTTAGAATCACTTATTTGACTTAGGAAAGGTAGTTGGGAGTGTTGTTTCTAGAATGTCCCTGTTATATTGTCACTTGAGTAGGAGAATAGGGCCTGGCCTTTTCCCATTGAAACATCAACAGAGCCTTAAAGGGCACAGGTAAGTTTTGTGGGTTTGTTTTTTGTTTTTTTTTTTTTTTGAGATGGAGTCTCGCTCTGTCGCCAGGCTGGAGTGCAGTGGCACAATCTCGGCTCAGTGCAACCTCTGCCTCCTGGGTTCAAGGAATTCTCCTGCCTCAGCCTCCCAAGTAGCTGGGATTACAGATGCCCACCACCATACCCAGCTAATTTTTGTATTTTTAGTAGAGACAGGGTTTTACCATGTTGGCCAGGATGGTCTCAATCTCTTGACCATGTGATCTGCTGCCTGGGCACAGGTAAGTTTTAAAGAGAAAAATGTGGAGGAATTAGGATATTGGGGCACTACTCAGGGAAATACTGAATCTCCCTGGTGTTGGCAAAAGGGCACCTGGTGTGGGGTTAAAGAAAAAAGGGGCACAGAGAGAGAATTTGTTTCCTAACATGAATATCATGTCTCCTTCAAAATGTAGATTTCTGTCAAAATTCCCAAAAGCACATTCTTGCAATGCTGTGCATACTTCCATAAATGGCCCTTGCCTGTGTTGTTTCAGTCAGTCCTTGGATACAGCAAGAAGAAGTCGAGCCTCCCAAGTACTGTCACTGTCAAGTTCCTTCTCTCTGCCAGACCTTCCCACAGCCCCAGATGGTGTAGCTTCTCCCTCCCTCTCATTTCCTGAGCAGGTGGGAGAAAGGAAAGAGTTAGAAAAGAGGCAAGAAGCATAGAATTTGCCAGTACTAACCCTGGCTCTCACCCACCCATCCAGCATGGCTGGTGCCAAACTGGCAGTAGATTTGTAGGTGTTTGAAGTAGCCCCAGGCCCATGCCTCCCTGGTGCCCCTGCAGGTACCACCTACTTCCTACCTACCTCAGGCTACCAGCTCCAATGGGGGTATCATTGCATTGACATAAATGATTAATTATACACAGAAGTAATGCTCCTCGGGTGACCCAGGTGATCACATTAATGGGAGAATTTCAGGAGAGAATTTGAATGAAGAAGCATCATGCTTTCTGAATCACTCTTTTATTCATTTCATTAAACAAATATTTATTGAGAATCTATGATGTACCAGGGACTACTTTTTTTTTTTTTTTTTTTTTTTTGAGATGGAGTCTCGCTCTGTCACCCAGGTTGGTGGAGTGCAATGGCGTGATCTTGGATCACTGCAACCTCCACCTCCCTGGTTCAAGCAATTCTCCTGCCTCAGCCTCCCAAGTAGCTGGGATTACAGGCGCATGCCACCACACTCAGCTAATTTTTTTTTATTTTTTATTTTTAGTAGAGACAGGGTTTCACCATGTTGGCTAGGCTGGTTTTGAACTCCTGACCTCAAGTGATCCACCCGCCTCAGCCTCCCAAAGTGCTAGGATTATAGGCACAAGTCACCATGCCCAGCCACCAGGGACTATTCTTGGTGATGGAGATAAAATAGTGAACTGCTATTTTCATGGAATTTTATTCTAGTGGAAATAATGAATAAACAAAGTAATAAATATACAAGCTCATGACCTATGATAAAAAGTGCTATAAAGAATCTGGATAAGGGTAGTTAGAGAGGAAGGGATTGCTAATTTAGGAAGGGTTGTCAGGGAAGTCTTCACTGAGGAAGTAGAGGCAGCAGCAAGCCAAGTGAAATTGGAGGGAACACTATACCCCAGCTGAAGGGGAAAAACAGGAGATGATCATTCTTGGCATGTTTGAGGATAAGAAAGACTGTGTGGCTGGAACAGAATGAACAAGCAAAAGAGTTACAGGCAGTGAAGCTGGTGAAGGAACCATGGGCTCGATAAGAATTTTGTATTATATGTATTTTTAGGACGATGGGAAGCTATTGGCGGATTTTTGTGCAGAAGAATGATATGAAGTGATTCGTGTTTTAAGAGGTGATTAAGGCAGAAAGAATATAAGAAGGCAAGTGAGGGAGCAAGGAGACCAGTTGATCTAGGTAAGAGATGAAGGTGCCTGGACCAGAGTGATAGTGGTGGAGGTGGGAGAAGTGGGAAGGCTGTAGATAGATTTTGAAATTTAGAGGCTTCATCTCATTTTGTGGCTGTGTCAAGGAAACCTCTGATGACTGTTTTACTTGCCACTGGCTCACCTGTGATGTCAGCCATGCAACTGACATGGATAGTTCCCAGGAGCTCACTTTCACCTGGCTCTCTCTCCAACACTAAAGTAGCCTCCTTGTCCTGCAGGCAGGCACACCCAGGAGTACAGGCTGGAGGCATTTTTATGCCAGGAGCAACCCTTGCCCAACAGGGGACTGGAGCTACAGGGCTAAATATTCCAACCTATCTTTCAGGTGGAAGATTCTAGAAGGCATTCTATATACTTCTCAAAGATCCAGCCTACATCGGTGAACTTGGACGCACCCCCTCATGTTGACTTGTCCTCCTTCCCTGTTTCACTCTCCTGACTCTCTCCCGCTATCCTCACTCAATTTCTTGCCTGAGTATCTGGTTTGAAGGAACTCAACAAAGATGGGGTATTTCCCACTCTACCTATTCCTTACTTCCCATAGTTCTCTCTTTATGCCCAAGGTTGTTGAGGAAAACTTCCAGGAGACATATCCAGGGAAAACATCTGGTCTATCATTTTCTTTCACGGATCTATGGGGTTTACAACCAGAAACAGACCTTCCAACCCTCAAATTCTCCAAAATAGCCATCATCCATCGCCACTTCAAAGATCGACATCTACAGTCTAGTTTGTGAAAATTCAATTGAAAACCAATTGAGCATTAAAGGGGAAAATAATCAGAGACGTCTTCTAGGCAGGAGAATATAGGATACTATAAACAAGGTATAGTCTCCAAATCCATAGATGACTTTGTAATGGACCTGAATGGACACATTGCAGAGTTTATGAACAATAAAAAGACAGAGATGCCGCTGAGTGATAATTCAGCTGAGAGATAATATACTTCAATGCGACTTGGCAAGAATCACTTAAAATGCATTGGCTGGTAGGTTCGGAATGTTCTTTATTAGAAATGACTATAGATTAAAGAGATATGAGACAAGTGAATAACACAAAGCAGAAGAAATCCTTAAATCAAAATAGACATTTTAATAACTATGCTTTAAATAAATCCCCCTCTGAAGTCTTCTAATGTTTAACAGCTGCAAATAAATATGACACTGGGAGAAGCTAATCAAAAAGTTTAATAATGCAGGAAACAAAAGAGCAAAAAAGAAACTGAAACACCACGTCTTCAGCCCCTTTAGGCTTCTAGCCTCTCTCCCTCTCTGGTGCTACCACACCCCCCAGTACCCCAACACCCCACAGGTTGGGAAGCCTTCTAGCTAAAACCTGTGGAGCTAGACAGCCTGGGTTTGAATCTCAGCTCTGTCATGGTTCATCTCTGTGTGCCTGGGCAAGTGTCTTAGCCTTCCAAGCCTTGGTGCTCATGGCTATAAAATGGGACTAAGCCACCTGATAGGGTTGTTGCAAGAGTTAAGTGGGCTAATATATATGAAGGCAGAGTAAATACTCAATAAAATGTCAGCTATTGCTTTACTATCTTGCTAAAGCAGCAGAAGAGAGCTAGAGTAAAAAGAAAACAGATTGAAAGAACAGAAAATAGAGGGAAAGGGAGGCTTAGAGGCAACTGAAAGTTTGCTAAGTCACAACGATATTCAGGCAGTGCACCCAGGCAGGCTGACTAGCTGGCCTGGGTTTAGATGGGTTGAAGACCCACCTAGTTAATAAATTATGACTATCACTCCTGCTTTGGCTTTTGAATTATTAAACCACAGAGAATCCACAGGATGTAAATCTTACAATCCTTTAAGAAATCAATATGGTAACACATATCAAAGGCTATATTGTATAGCTGTAAACACTGTATCCCACTCCTGGGAATTTATTCAATACAATTGAATACAGGGTTGATAACCCCCACACAGTCGAAGATCTACATGTAACTTTTTTTTTCCTTGGAAGCGTAACTGTCACCAAACCATGTATAACTTTTTCTTAACTTTTATTTTAGGTTCAGGGGTACACGTACAGGTTTGTTATATAGGTAAACTCAAATCATAGGGGTTTGTTGTACAGATTATTTCATCACCCAGGTGTAAGCCTAGTTATTACACCTGGTTATTTTATTAGTTATAATAATAACTAAAAGTTATTTTTAGTTAGCTATTTCTCCTGCTCCTCTCCCTTCTCCTACCCTTCACCCCCTGGTAGGCCCCAGTGTCTGTTGTTCCTCTCTTTGTGTCCATGTGTTATCATTTAGCTCCACTTATAAGTAGGACTATGCAGTATTTGGTTCTCTGTTCCTGCGTTAGTTTGCTAAGGATGATGGCCTCCAGGTCCATTCAAGTTCCTGCAGAGGACATAATCTTGTTCTTTTTTATGGATGCATAGTATTCCATAGGGCATATGTACCACATTTTCTTTATTCACTGCTAAATGGGCATTTAAGTTGATTCCATGTCTTCGCTATCGTGAATAGTGCTGCAATAGACATAAACTTGTATTTGTCTTTATGATAGAATGATTTCTATTCCTTTGGGCATATACCCAGTAATGGGATTGCTGGGTCAAACAGTAGTTCTGTTTTTAGCTCCTCAAGGAATCACTACACTGCTTTTCACAATGGTTGAACTAATTTGCACTCCCACCAACAGTGTGTAAGTGTTCCCTTTTCTCCGCAACCTTGCCAGCATCTGTTATTTTTTTAACTTTTTAATAATAGCTATTCTGACTGGTATGGGATAGTATCTCATTGTGGTTTTGATTTGTATTTCTCTAATGATCAGTGATTAAGCTTTGTTTCATATACTTGTTAGATGCATGTATGTCTTCTTTTGAAAAGCATTTGTTCATGTCCTTTGCCCACTTTTTAATGGGGTTGTTTGGTTTTCTCTTGTAAATTTGTTTAAGTTACTTATAGATGCTAGATATTAGACCTTTGTCACATGCATAGTTTGCAAATATCTTCTCCCATTCTGTAGGTGGTCTGTTTACTCTGCTGATAGTCTCTCTTTTGCTGTGCAGAAGCTCTTAAATTTAATTATATCCCATTTGTCAATTTTTGCTTTTGTTGCAATTGCTTTTGGTGTCTTCCTCATGAAATCTTTGCCAGTTCTGATGTCTAGAATGGAATCGCCTATGTTGTCTTCCAGGGTTTTATAGTTTCACATTTAAGGCTTTAATCCATCTTGAGTTGATTTTTGTATAAGGGGTCCAGCTCCTTATTTTGTAAGGAAGGGGTCCAGCTTTAATCTTCTGCATATGGTTAACTAGTTATCCCAGCACCATTTATTGAATAGAGAGTCCTTTCCCCATTGCTTGTTTTTGTCAGCTTTGTCAAAGATCAGATGGTTGTAGGTGTGTGGCCTTGTTTCTAGGCTCTCTATTCTGTACCATTGGTCTATGTGTCTGTTTTTGTACCAGTACCATACCATTTTGGCTACCATAGCCTTGTAATATAGTTTGAAGTCAGGTAACATGATGCCTCCAGCTTTGTTCTGTTTGCTTAGGACTACCTTGGCTATTTGGGTGTTTTGTGGTTCCATATGAATTTTAAAATAGTTTTTTCTAGTTTTGTGAAGAATGTCACTGGTAGTTTGACAGGAAAAGCATTGAATCTGTAAAATGCTTTGGACAGTATGGCCATTTTTATGATATTGATTCTTCCTATCCATGAGCATGAAATGTTTTTCCATTTAAGTCATCTCTGATTTCTTTGAGAAGTGTTTTGTGATCCTCATTGTTGAGATCTTTCAACTCCCTGGTTAGCTGTATTCCTAGGTATTTTGTTCTTTTTCTGGCAATTGTGAATGGGATTGCCTTTCTGATTTGGCTTTTGGTTTGGCTGTTATCGGTGTATAGGAATGCTAGTAATTTTTATATGTTGATTTTGTATCCTGAAACTTTGCTGAAGTTGTTTATCAGCTGAAGGAGCTTTTGAGACAAAACTATGGGGTTTTTCTAGATATAGAATCATGTCATATGCAAACAGGGGTAGTTTGACTTCCTTTCTTCCTATTTGACCATTTATTTCTTTCCCTTGCCTGATTGCTCTGGCGAGAACTTCCAATACTCTGTTGAACAGGAATGATGAGAGAAGGCATCCTTGCCTTGTGCTGGTTTTCAAGGGGAATGCTTCCAGCTTTTGACCATTATTTATGTTGTTGGCTGTGGGTTTGTCATAGATGGCTCTAACTATTTTAATGTATGTTCCTTTAGTTCCTAGTTTATTAAGAGTTTTTAACATCAAGAAATGTTGAATTTCATTGAAAGCTTTTTCCGTATCTATTGAGATAATTATGTGATTTTTGTGTTTGGTTCTGTTTATGTGATGAATCACATTTATTGATTTTCATATGTTGAACCAACCTTGCATCCCAGGGATGAAGCCTACTTGGTCATGGTGGATTAGCTTTTTGATGCACTGCTGGATTTGGTTTGCAAGTATTTTGTTGAGGATTTTTGCATTGATGTTCATCAAGGATACTGGCCTGAAGTTTTCATTTTTTGTTGTGTCTCTGCCAGGCTTTGGTATCAGGGTGATGCTGGCCTCACAGAATGAGTTGGGGAGGAGTCCATCCTCCTCAGCTTTTTAAAAGTAGTTTTAGTAGGAATGGTACCAGCTCTTCTTTGTACATCTGGTCGAATTAGGCTCTGAATCCATCTGGTCCTGGGACTTTTTTTTATTGTTAGGCTATTTATTACTGATTCAATTTTGAAGCTCATTATTGATCTGTTCAGGGAATCAATTTATTTCTGGTTCCATCTTGGGAGGGTGTATGTGTCCAGGAATTTATTTATCATTTCCAAATTTTCTAGTTTGTGTGCATAGGGGTCTTCATAGTAGTCTGTGATGGTTATTTGTATTTTGTGTGGTCAGTGGTAACATCCTCTTTGTCATTTCTGATTGTGTTTATTTGGATCTTCTCTATTTTCTTCTTTATTAGTCTAGCTAGTGACCTACCAATCATCAATTTTTTCAAAAAATCAATTTCTAGATTTGTCAATCTTTTGAAAGGTTTTCATGTCTCACTATCCTTCAATTCAGCTCTGATTTTGGTTACTTCTTGTCTTCTGCTAGATCGGGGTTGGTTTGCTCTTGCTCCTCTAGTTCTTTTAGTTGTGACGTTAGTTGTTAAATTCAGATCTTTCTAACTTTTTGATGTGGGCATTTAGTGCTATAAATTTCTCTTTTACCATTGCCTTAGCTGTGTCCCAGAGATTCTGGTATGTTGTATCTTTGTTCTTATTAGTTTCAAAGAACTTCTTGATTTCTGCCTTAATTTCATTATTTACCCAAAAGTCATTAAGGAGCAGACTGTTGAATTTCCTTGTAATTACATGATTTTGAGACCTTTTTTTAGTCTTGATTTCTATTTTTATTTCATTGTGGTCCAAGGGTGTGTTTGGTATGATATCAGTTATTTTGCATTTGCTGAGGATTGTTTTATGTTCAATTGTGTGGTGGATTTTATAGTATGTGACATATAGCAATGAGAAGAATGTATATTCTGCTGCTTTGGGGTGAAGAGTTCTGTAGAGGTCTATTAGATCCATTTAGTCCAATGTTGAGTTCAGGTACTGAACATCTTTGTTAATTTTCTGCCTTGATGATCTGTCTAATACTGTCAGTGGAGTGTTAAAGTCTCCCACTGTTACTGTGTGGGAGTCTCAGTCTCTTTGTAGGTCTCTAAGAACTTGCTTTATGAATCTGGTGCTCCTGTGTTGAGTGCATGTATGTTTAGAATAGTCAGGTCTTCTTGTTAAATTGAACCTTTTACCATTATGTAATGCCTTTCTTTGTCTTTTTTTAGTCATTGTTGGCTTAAAGTCTGCTTGTCTGAAATTAGGATTATAACCCCTGCTTTTTTTCTGATTTCCATTTGCTTGGCAGATTTTCCTCTACCCTTTTAGTTTGAGCCTATGGGTGTCACTGCATGTGAGATGGGTCTCTTGAAGACAGCATACTATTGGGTCTTTCTTTTTTATCCAGCTTGCCACTCCGTCCCTTTCAAATGGGGCATTTAGCACATTACATTCAATGTTAGTAATGATATGTATTGATTTGACCCTGTAATTACATTTTTAGCTGGGTATTATGCTGGCTTGTTTGTGTGGTTGCTTTATATTGTCACTGGTCTGTGTACTTCAGTGTGTTTTTTGTATTGGCTCGTAACAGTCTTTTCTTTCCACATTTAGTGCTCCTTTCAAGATCTCTTATAAGGCAAGTCTGGTGGTAATGAATTCCCTCAGCATTTTCTCATCTGAAATTATCTTATTTCTCCTTCACTTAGGAAGCTTAGTTTGGCTAGATATGAAATTATTGGTTGAAGATATTTTTTCTTTAAGAATGTTGAATATTGGCCCCCAGTCTCTTCTGGCTTGGAGAATTTCTGCTGAGACATCTGCTGTTAGTCTAATGGGATTCCCTTTGTAGGTAACCTGCCCTTTCTCTCTAGCTGCCTTTAACATTCTTTCTTTTATTTCAGCCTTGGAAAATTGGATGATTAAGTGTCTTGGTGATAATCTTCTTATGTAGAATCTTGCAGTGTTTCTCAGTATTTCCTGAATTTGACTGTTGACATTTCTAGCAAGGTTGTGGAACTTTTCATGGACCATACCCCAAAATATCTTTTCCAACTTGTTTGCTTTCTCCCCTTTCCTCTCAAGTGATGCCAATGATTCGTAAATTTGGCCTCTTTACAATCCCATATTTCTCAAAGGTTTTGTTTCTTTTCATTCTTTTTAATTTTTGTCTGTCTTATTTGAGAACCAGTCTTCAAGATCTGAGATTCTTTCCTTAGCTTGTTCTATTCTGCCGTTAATACTTGCATTTGCATTATGAAATCTTATGTGTTTTTTCAGCTCTATTAGATCAGTTAGGATATTTTTTATACTGGCCACTTCATCTGTCAACATCTGTATCATTTTGTTGTGATTCTTTATTTCCTTGGAATGGGTTTTGTCATTCTCCTGAATCTCAGTGATCTTCATTCCTATCCATATTCCAAATTCTATTTCTGTCATTTCAGCCAATCCAGCCTGGTTAAGAACCCGTGTGAAGGACTAGACTGGCTGTTTCAAGGACATAAGACTCTCCAGCCATTTGAGTTGCCATTCTTGTATTGGTTCTTCCTCATCTCTACCTGTGAGTGTACTTTTAACTGATGGGCTGCTTCTGATTGAAGTGGTAAGATGGGCAGGATGGTAGAGCTGGAGTTCCACGTCAGGTGACCCTGCCCAGTGAGGAGAATTGAGGACTGGGACCTGCATAGAGAAAAGTCTGGCCACTTTTCTGTGAGGTGGGTGCTCTGTGCTAGGGGTCTGGACCAGCCCTTGGTCCCATGGATTCTCTGGAGCCTGGAGACTACAAAGACAGCAACCTGCCCCTCCCACTGGGAGCTCTGTCCCAGGGAGTCACAGAGCTACTATAGGCTCAATTGTTGCAGCAGGAGGGTTGCTGGAGACCCAGGCCAGGAGGACCTGCCCAGTGATGAGATATGGGACCAGGGACCCACATAACAAACAGTCTGGCCACTGTTCCATAGGACTGCTGCAGTATGCTGGGGGTTCACTCCAGTTCCTAGTCACCTCAAATTTTCCCATACCTGAAGGTATCAGTGGTGAAGACTACAAAACAGCAAGATGGCAGCCTGCTCCTCCATCCCAAGAAGGTACAGCCCCATTGCCATGCCAAACACACTGGTGGGAGTGGCTGGGGACCCCAGTTAGAAGGTCCCACCCAGTGAGGAGAAGCAGGATCAGGGGCCTGCATTAAAAAGCAGTCTGTACACTTTTCTGTAGAGCAGCTGTGCTATGCTGGGGGTCTGCTCCAACCCCCAGTTACCTCAGACTCTCCAAAGCCCAAAGGCAACAATGGCTAAGCCTTCAAAACAGCAAAGATGGCAGTCCACCCCTCCCTCTGGGAGCTCCATCCCAGGGAGGTTTGGAACTGTTGTTAGCTGGTGATATGGTTTGGCTGTGTCGCTACCCAAGTCTCATCTTGTATTGTAGTTCCCATAATCCCCACATGTCGGGGAGTGACCCAGTGAGAGGTAATTGAATCATGGAGGCAATTACCTCCATGTTATTCTCATGATAGTGAGGGAGTTCTTATGACATCTGCTATTTTTATAAGAGGCTTCTCCCCCTTTTGCTTGACACTTCTCCTTCCTGCCACCATGTGAAGAAGGACATGTTTGCTTCCCCTTCTGCCATGATCGTAAGTTCCTGAGGTTTCCCCATACCTGCAGAACTATTAGTCAATTAAACCTCTTTTCTTTATAAACTACTCAATCTTGGGTAGTTCTTTATAACAGTGTGACAACAGACTAATATAGTGAATTAGTACCACCAAGAGTGGGGTGCTGCTATAAAGATACTCGAAAATGTGGAAGCAACTTTGGAACTGGGTAACAGACAGAGGTTGGAACAGTTTGGAGGGCTCAGAAGAAGACAGAAAAATGTGGGAAAGCTTGGAACTTCCTACAGACTTGGAGGGCTCAGAAGACAGGAAGATGTAGAAAGTTTACAACTTCCTGGAGACTTGTTGAATGGCTTTGACCAAAATGCTGACAGTGATATGGACAATAAAGTCCAGGCTGAAGTGGCCTGAGATGGAGATGAGGAACTTGTTGGGAACTGGAGCAAAGGTGACTGTTGTTATGATTGAGCAAAGAGACTGGTGACATTTTGTCCCTGCCCTAGAGACGTGTGGAACTTTGAACTTGAGATAAATTGTTTAGGGTAACTGGCAGAATAAATTTCTAAGCAGCAAAGCATTCAAGATGAAGCAGGCTAGCTGTGCGCAGTGGCTCATGCCTGTAATCCCAGCACCTTGGGAGGCCAAGGCGGGTGGATCACTTGAGGTCAGGAGTTCAAGACCAGCCTGGTCAACATGGCAAAACTCGGTCTCTACTAAAAATACAAAAATTAGCCAGGCATGGTGGCATGTGCCTGTAATCCCTGCTACTTGGGAGGCTGAGGCACAAGAATTGATTGAACCTTTGAACCTGGGAGGTTGCAATGAGATCACACCACTGCACTCAAGCCTGGGTGGTGACAGGATGAGACTCTGCCAAAAAAAAAAAAAAAGATGAAGCAGAGCATAAAAGTTTGGAAAATGTGCAGCCTGATGATGCAATAGAAAAGAAAAACCCATTTTCTGGGGAGAGATTCAAGCCCCAAGCTGATGCAGCTTCCACATGGTATTGAGCCTGCAGGTGCACAGAAGTCAAGAATTGAGGTTTGGGAACATCCACCTAGATTTCAGAGTATGTATGGAAATGCCTGGATGTCCATGCAGAAGTTTGCTGCAGGGTTGGAGCCCACATGGAGAACCTCTGCTAGGGCAGTGTGGAAGGGAAATGTGGGGTTGGAGTCGCCACACATAGTCTCCACTGGGGCACTGCCTAGTGGAGCTGTGAGAAGAAGGCCACTGCCCTCCAGACCCCAGAATGGTAGATCCGCCAACAGCTTGCACCATGCACCTGGAAAAGCTGCAGATACTCAATGCCAGCCCATGAAAGCAGCTGGGAGTGGGGCTGAATCCTGCAAAAGCTGCCAAGGCTGTGGGAGCCCACCTTTTGCATCAGCATGACCTGGATGTGAGACATGGAGTCAAAGGAGACCATTTCGAAGCTTTAAGATTTGACTGCCCTGCTGGATTTCAGGCTTGCATGGGGCCTGCAGTCCCTTCATTTTGGCAAATTTCTCCCATTTGGAAAGGGTATATTTATCCAATGCCTGTACCCCCACTTTATCTAGGAAGTAACTAACTTGCTTTTGATTTTACAGGCTCATAGACAGAAGGAACTTGCTTCGTCTCAGGTGAGACTTTGGACTTGGACTTTTTGGTTAATGCTGGAATGAGCTAAGAATGTGAGGGACTGTTGGAAAGGCGTGATTATGTTTTGAAATGTGAAGACATGAGATTTGAGAGGGGCCAGTGGGGGAATGATATGGTTTGGCTGTGTCCTCACCCAAATCTCATCTTGAATTATAGTTCTCATAAACCCCATGTGTCATGAGAGGGACCTGGCAGGACATAATTGAATCATGGGGGTGAGTACCTCCATGCTGTTCTTGTGACAGCGAGGAGTTCTCATGAGATCTGATGGTTTTATAAAGGGTTTTTCTCCTTTTGCTCAGCACTACTCCTTCCTGCCACCATGTGAAGAAGGACATGTTTGCTTCCCTTTCTGCCATGATTGTAAGTTTCCTGAGGTTTCCCCATCCCTGCAGAATTGTGAGTCAGTTAAACCGCTTTCCTTTATAACTACCCAGTCTCAGGGAATTCTTTATAGTGCATGAGAATGGACTAATACAGCTGAGAAACACTGGCAGGGTGGTTGTAAACCTTGGTTGGGAGATTTTTCCCAGTGAAGAGAAACAAGATCTGGTACTTGTGTGAAAGAGCAGTCTGGCAGCCTCTTGATAGAGCTGCTGCACTGTGCTGGTTGTCTGCTCCAGTCCCTAATCACCTCGGATTCTCTGGAGCCCAAAGGTATCAATGGTTAAAACTGTGAAACAGCAAAGATGGTGGGCCACCCCTCCCTCTGGATGTTCCCTCTCAGGGAGGAGTAACATTGCTACTTGTGGCTGGCTGGAGTTCCAAGCCAGTGGGTCTTATCATGTGAGGTGCTGTGGAAGCAGGATCTGTGGAAGCAGGGCCTGTACACCATCACTGCCCAGCACCCTGGATTCAGCCCCTTTCCTAGGGATATATGTAGAGGTCTAATCTCCCACTTTGCCAGAGTTGCAGCTGCTTTTGCTGGGAAGTGTGGGTATCTAAAGCCCCTGGAAGTTTGAGTGTGCCTGAGTAGTTTCTCTGACAAGACTCCACATAGCTCTCTGTATCAGACTGAAGGCCCTGGTGGAGTGACCTGAGGATTGAAAAGATCCATGGGAGAAGCCTGGGTCCCTGGGGTCGCTCACTCAATCACTGCTTCCCTGGGCAGGGGAGATTCCCCTGGCTCCACATCACTCCTGGGTGGGCGATTGTCCTGCCTTACTCTTCTCCATTCTCCATGGGTCAAGTTGTTTTCTTGATGAATCCCAATGCAGGTACAGGAGTGTTTCATGAAGGTGTTGTATTGATTTGCCCCTTCTATTTCTCTCCATGAGAGCAGGGCACAGTAGCTGCTTCTAGTCCACCATCTTCGCCAGCTCTCCAATGTATAACTCTTGACTCCTCAAAAACTTAACTACTAATAGCACACTGTTGATTGGAAGTCTTACCAATAATATAAACAGTTAATTAGTACATATTTTATATGCTATGAGTAGTATATACTGTATCCTTACAATACAGTAAGCTAGTAAGTAAATGCTGTTGAGAAGATATATTTACTATTCATTAAGTAGAAATGGATCATCATAAAGCTTTTCATCCCTGTCTTCTTCAGATTAAGTAGGCTGAGGAGGAAGAGGAGCAGGAAGGATTGGTTTTGCTGTCTAGGGTGCCGGAAACTGAAGAAAATTCACAAATAAGTGGACCTGTGCAGTTCAAATCCGTGTTGTTCAAGGGCCAGCTGTACAAAAGAAGGGCAGCTGTGGACACAGAGATGCTCATGGATGTGCTATCTATGAAGGCAAAACACCACAAGCAACATCAAAAGTCCAGGAATACAGGAATAATTAAACGAGTTGTCATCCATTTCCTCAGAGGAAGTTATGCACTATCACAATTCTTATGAAAAACAGAAACCACTAGAAATGTGAAGTGTTTATGGCATAAGTTTCAGCAAAAAAGGTAGCACAGAAAATTGAGAGCACATTCTGATATGATTTATAAATTATATATGAACAGGAACTATAGAATACACAAGAATAAGTAGAATTACTGAATTTTTTCAAAACTGTTTGGAATGCTTCTTTTATATATATACTAGTACATATACAAGTACTAATATAAGTACATATATGTACATATATATACCTCTGCCTCCCGGGTTCAAGCTATTCTCCTGCCTCAGCCTTCCGAGTTGCTGAGATTACAGGCACCTGCCACCACGCCTGGCTAATTTTTTGTATTTTTAGTAGAGAACTGGCCATGTTGGCCAGGCTGGTCTCAAACTCCTGGCCTCAGATGATCCTCCTGCTTCAGTCTCCCAAAGTGCTGGGATTACAGGCATGAGTCACTGTGCCCGGCCTGGAATGTTTACAATCTTTTAATAGTTAAAAGTGGCAAAGGGTTGGGGAGAGAATGGCCTTCCCAAAACTCCATGCTCAGAAAAAAAGGGATAATGTGTCTAAATAACCTGCCAGAGTTCTGTTTCTCCCAGATACATCATTAGCCCTCTGGGGGCTTTTGTGCAAATTAGGAAAAGTAGCCCCTCTTGAAGTATGCCTTTCCTAGAATGCAGACATTTCCTTTTTCTGGAGCTCTGTTCAGAGCCTTGATGTCTTCCACTGGAGGCTGGTGAATACAGGATTATTCGAGGAATATGTTGGCAGAATTGCCAAGAAGGCAGCTATTGTAGACCCAAAGATTAACTACTTCAGGCAGTATGCAGATGAGAATTAGGACAATGACAGTTGAATAAACAAATATGAGTTATATAAAAGCTGAATTATATGGCATGATACAGTGGCCCGTGATCTTTTTTGGCACCAGGGACCAGTTTCATGGGAGACAGTTTTTCCACAGATCAAGGAGGTTGGTGGTTTTGGGGTAAAACTGTTCCACCTCAGATCATCAGGCCTTATTAGATTCTCAAAAGGAGCATGCAACCTAGATCCCTCACATGCACAGTTCACGATAGGGTTTGCATGCCTATGAGAATCTAATGCTGCTGCTGATCTGACAGGAGGTGGAGCTCAGGCAGTAATGCTTGCTCACCTGCGGCTCACTTCCTGCTGTATGGCCAGGTTCCTAACAGGCCATGGACCAGTACAGGTCTGTGGCCCGGGGGTTGGGGAACCCTCATATAATAGAAATAGATCTCTCTCCCCCTGACATCAGCAAGTTGTATACTTTCTAAGCATTACTCTCCTGCCTACTGAAAACTATATTTAGACTAAACCAAGAAAGATATTGCACTGAAGATCTCACAAAAAGCCTGAGTTACAAGTCTCAGAGGTAGAAGAAAGTAAATTTGCCAAACTAGGCTGTCTATTCCTCCACCAGAGACAGTACCATTGCAGGCCTGTGATGAAGGGGTGAAGACAAGTGTCCATGGTGCTGCAGTAGGCCCCAGAGTCTAGAGTCCTGGGTCCCTTGCAGGGCAGACCCTTGTTAGCTTCCTTCATGTCTGCATGCATCAAAGGAACCTAGCATGGACCTCAGGCACCTCACAAGATGGGCTGTGTCTTTTCATGGGGACTATAGATATGTGAAAGCATTCAGGAGGACATAAAACATGTTCTCTAAGAGGGAGCCTTTGTATTCAGCTCCCTGTGGTCAGGGACTGCATTTTTGGAGCCAAGCTCCAAAAATATTTGAACAGTCAAACCACTCCAGTGTACTAAAGAGAAATGAGAAAAGGTAGTTTCTGCTCTGGGTGAAGAGTCAGTGAGAAAGTTCTTCCTCCCTACCTTGGTTCCTATACATCTTAGTCCCATCAGATTTTGCTGATAAGTCTTACTTGACACATGTGGGAAACATTTTCACTAGAGGTTAAAGGAAGCTGGTTTGGGACTGAAGCAAACGGCTATGCAAGGTCATACTGAGTTCACTCAGAGTCTCACATCTCAAATATTCTTTCCACACCTTTCTTCTGGGGCAGTGGCCTCTACTGAACCTGAAGGTGTAACTTCTCTCGGGTGACATGGAGTGCATGCCCGGCAATGCCTCAAGAGCTGCAGGGCAGGGTGATACAGCCCCGGGGAGTGGCTACCTTCACTAAGAAGCAGGTTTCTAAAACCAGCATTTCAGGATCCTCCAGGCATCCCTTTGGCCTGCTCACCTCCAGCTTCTGTGTCCTATAGCACAGTATTTACTGACAGGGAGAGCCCTTCTACCAGCCAAACCTGCACAGTGCCCCAAGCACAGGGCAAGTGGGTGACCAAGGGCTATGTTACAGGCCCCTTTCCAGCAGCCAAAGGACACGCGTCCCAAATTTGATAGGGTTTTTGCCCTTGGTACCCATAGACTTTCAATTTTCTGGAGTAGCTCCACCTTTTGTTACGGTTTGGTAAACAAAAGGCAGTCATCAGGAAGCCACTAATACAAATGTCACCATGCACATCACCCTGCCGAAAACCAACAGCGGCCTGTTCAAATGCCATAGGATATTGAGAAAATGATGAGGAGGCACTGAAGACAAAAAAGCCAAGCTTCTCCTCTTCCTGGTCATGCTGCAGACAGCTTACTGGCTTGGCAGCCCTCCAACTCTGCTTCCTTTTCTAGAAACTCTAGGTACCCAGGCTGCAAAGCTGTGCTGCCTGCCTGCTCATTCCGAGCACGTTTGCACTCTGCTTTGAAGGGGCCAGCCATAAATAAAGCACAGGCTGGGGATTCCTGGGCAGGCTTAGCATAATCACAGCCCTTCCTTTGAAAGAGGGAACCATATTCTGATATGTGCCTGTGGCTGGTGGTTTAACTTTAAATCTGTCACTGGTAGCTGGTCAAAAGGTTTTATTCTCTGTAGCCCCCAAGTTTGGCAGACAGGCCTCTTCAAAATGGAAATGTCTCCCTGATCCACTGATAGGCAGTTTGGAGACGGTGTGCTGATGCCAATTAAAGCACACTGTGGTGTTCTATTCCTCTTGCCTTGGTGCAGGCTACATCCTCTGCCCCAAGGAACATCCACCCATCCTCAAGGCCAAGTCCAACTCTCTCTCTAAGATTCAGATCAGATCCCTTCATTTAACGAATATAGATAGATTAAGCACTCCCTTTGTGAGCCTGAGAGATGTGCTCTGTGCCATCATTGAACTATCAGTCTGCCAGGGAAGATGACAAAAGTGATATGTGTACAGCCTACAGATGTATCTGCTATGGCAGTAACTTCATCTGAGTAGGAGTTAGAAGGTGACAGAAGAATTTCACTTCTCCCCAAATCCTTCCTGGCTTTCCCTGGGCACTATGATTGCTCCCTTCTTGTGTTTTGTCAAAGGCACATATCCCATCTGCTCACTGTGTGATATTTCTACACGTTGCCTGCCTCCCATCCCTCTCACCCTTGCCATTTTATTAAGAGGTCTTCAAGGTCATGGACTGTCCTATGAATCAATTATCTGGCAAATGTTCAATAATTGAAATAAATAAATCTCTGAAAATTTTTTTGCTCTGAAAAGCAACTGTTGTCTACCTAACACCAAGTGATCAATAGGCTTTTAAAAATCTCTGAGTAATCTCAGAAGTGACAGTGTATTTGACTATATGGAACAGGATCCACGTGGATCCACGTGGATGAGCAGATCCACGTGGTGAGCAGGTGAGCAAAAGCAACATTAGTAGTTAATGCAAGGATGAGTTAATGGAGGCAGTGGGGTGAGGGAAACAGGGCAGGGTGTCTTCACAGCCACTGAATCAGAGGTTAAAACAGCCAGCAGCAAGGGCTAGGGCACAGGCAAATATCAGGGCAGGTTTCACCCTAGTGTTTCTGAATTATTTGCATCCAAATGATGAGGCAGTTTACTGAAATTGTGTGGAAGTTATTTCAATGCCACAAAGATATTTAAAATTATATTAACTCATTTGTACAGAATGCTGAATACTACATCTTGATAGTAATTAGCAAACTCAATACAGTTATGACATGATCAGTTGCAAATACCCTAAAACATTCTCAAATGTTAATGTATAAATGAATTATCTAGGCATCTTGATAAAATTCAAATTCTGACTTAATAGTGGGTTGTGATTCTGTATTTCACCCAAGTTCCAAGGTTCCATTGGTCCATAGATCTCACTTTGAGTAGCCCCTACTAAAAGGTCAGGAGAAAAAGTTGTGATTTTGACAGAAGGCACTATTACTCTTCTTTTAAAATTGTATTTATTTATTAAATATTTTCAAACTGTGAAATTAATGGTCATTATGGTGAATTTGGGAACTGTAAAACATACCGTGAAAAAATATTAAATCATCTTCAATCTCAACGTCCAGAGATAATCTGTATAAATATTTTGATGTGTTTCCTTCTAATCCCTTTTACTTTTGCATCTTACTCTCCACAATTTTTCTATCTTGATATTGTTTCTTTTTAAATTGTAGATGATTCACATGTTGTTATGTTATTTGAAAAATATGGTTTGTATCATGCCATACATTCAGTCCTCCAGAGCACAGCAGTTAAAGAACGAGTTCCTGCCCTTGTTTTTAGTGAAAGAAAGCAGTACATATAAAATCAGGTAATAAATAAGATTGAATGGATAAAATTCTCATTTTGAAGGACTGTATAATTCTATTTTATAGCTGATTATAATAAAGTTAACCAATCTTTCCTTCAGACATTTAGATTCTTTCTTTTGTTCTTATATACACATGTATGTTTTAAATATGCAGACTATGTGGAAAATCCTTGCAGCCCAATTTTTGCATAGTCTTCTGATTATTTCCTTCAAATAAATGTCTGTAAGTGAAATTTCTGGGTCATAGGGTGTGTAAGCTTTTAATACATATCGTCAAATGGGACCCCAGAAATGTTGTACCCATTCATGCTCTTATCAGCAATCAGGAAGGAGCCTGAAAAGCTTCACCACATCTTCACCAGCATTGGTCATTATGTGTTTTTACATTTGTCAGGTTATTTTTGTTTACATTCCCTTTCTGCTTATGAGGTTAAGTATTTTCCTGTATATATAAGCCACTTGGTATTTTCCTTTGTGAACTATCTGTTTCTTTTGCCCATGCTGCCTTGGGAGTGTTTTCCTCCTATTAATTTATAACTTTCCTATGGATTAAATATATTAACCATTTGTTATACATTTTGTAAGTAGTTTTCTACTTTGTTATTTGTCTTTTAATTTTGTTTCTGTTTTTTAAAATTCTACAGAGTTTTGAACTTTTAGGTAGGCCATAGCTATTGATCTTGTCCACTGTGAATTTGTCTTTTGTTTCTGTATTAGACATAGACTTCCCTGCAACCAGATGAGAATAATATGGATCTATGTTTCTTCCTAGTTTTGTTACATTATGCATATATGGAAAGGGTAGAAGGCAGGGTTGTAAGAAAATTCTCCTTTCCAGTGGTACAGTTTTCTAAAACTGGGTTGTGCTGCAGGTTTGCCCCCAGAAAACCAGGAACAGGAAAACACTGAAAGTTGACATATTTTTCAGGACAATAATACGAGTTTGAGAAGCCAGCTTTTTTTATTTTTTATTTTTCATTTTTATTTTTTTGATCCATTGCATGCATACTTCTCCACAGGAAAGAGATGCTGGGGTCTTTCACCTATGCGTGGTATGTATGATAGATAGAATAATGATCCCTCCAAAGATGTCCAGAGGCTAATCCCTGAAACCTGTGAATACATTACCTTCCCTGGCAAAAGGAAGTTTGCAGATGTGATTAAGTTATAGATCTTGAGAAGAGAGATAATTGTGGAATATCCAGGTGAGTTCAAAGTCATCATAATGGCTCTTATAACAGGGAAGGAAGAGGGTCAGAATCAGAGAGGTCATGGACAATGAAAGCCGAGGCCAGAGAAATTTGAAGATGGCCTACTACTCATTTTCAAGATGGAGAAAGGGCTATAGGCCAAGGAGTATAGGTAGCCTTTGGAAGCTGGAAGGAAACAGACTCTTCCCTAAAACTCAGCCCTGCTGACACCTCGGTTTTAGGACATCTGACCTCCAGAATGGTAAGCCTCTAAGTTTGTGGTACTGTAATTTGTTACAAACGCAATAGGAAACTAATACAGCATCATCAGAGTCCAAGTTCAATCTCTACAGAAGTTCCTGAATATGATTGCTTCCCAGCCTGTGTCCAACTCAACTGACTACCACCAGGATAGCAGGATTAATTTCATCACCAATGCAAGGTCCCAGAGTACTGGTAAACCTTAGCCAGAATGAGACAGTTGGAGTTGCTGCCTAAAAGTAAAAGGGTATGGGGTAGGAACTGGAGGCTTTTGGTTCTTCTCCTTTAATTTGCCCAGATATTCTTACGAATCCTCAGAATATTTCATTCTAATTAGTTTTTAATAAGGACAAAAACAGCACTACTTTTTAGGGTTATTGTGAGGATTAAATGAGTTAATACATACATGTATAGCCCTCAAAACATTGCCTGGCACATAGAAAGCATTCAATAGGTGTTAGCTGTTGTTGCTGTATGTATTAGAGTTCTCCAGAGAAAAACAGAACCAATAGAGGCTCTGTGTGTGTGTGTGTGTGTGTGTGTGTGTGTGTGTGTGTGTGTGTGTACAGAGACTGTATTTTAAGAAATTGGCTCACATAATTCTGGAGCTGGAAAATTCAACATATGCAGGACAGACCAGCAGGCTAGAGACCCAGGAAGGAGCTGATGTTGCAGTCTCAAGTCCAAAGGCAGTGTGGAGGCAGAATTTCTTCTCCCTCAAGGGAACTAGGTCTTTTCTCTTAAAGCCTGATTGGCTGAAGCCCACCCACATTATGAGGGATAATCTGTTTTCCTCAAAGTCTACTAATTTAAATTAATATCTACAAAATATTTTCAGAGCAACATCTATGCTGGTGTTTGACCAAACATCTCAGCACCATAGCCCAGCCAAGTTGACACCTAAAATTAATTATCACACTGTCTTTTGTTTGTTTCCTATCTTATTTCAATGGCTACAACTTCCAGGAAAATATTTAAAAGTGAAGATAATACTATTAAATAATTCTAAATAGTGAAGGTAATATATTGTTATCGTATTTCCAGTTCTAATGGGAACACTCTACTACAGTATGTCTCCAGTGACTATTTGTATAAGTACTGTTAAAGAACTACTCTCTTTTCCTACTTTACAATATTTTAAATCACAAGTGGGTATCATCTGCTAAGATGATTATATAATTTTTTTCTTTTGTCATTTTGAAATGATGTATTTTCTTTATAGATTTCCCATTAATAAACCATTCCTTACATTTCTATGGTAAACCTTACTTGGTCTGATTATAGTCTTTAAGATTTCAATTTAATTTAATGTAAGGTATTAAGAATTTAATTTCATAGTATTTCCACTCATTTTAAATTTGTCTTCCCAAGTCAGTGTCAGTTGCATCTGAAGAGTTTTGTTTTTAATCATTTTGGTGGAGAGTTTGTTTGATGGTTTTTGTTAAAATGTTATATGATGGTTTTAGTTTTGCTCACTTCATAAGTGAATTGGTAAGTATTCCATCTTTCTCTGTGCCATGTAGCTATTTATGAAGCATAGGATTAAACATATTCTCAGTAGCAAGATATACAGACTATCCGATCACAAAAGCAGTTTGATGTCTCCTTCACTTGCAGATTTCCCTTCATCAATTCAACATTGACATTATATAAATTCAATATTACACCAAATGTTAATTCAATATTATGCTTAAAAAGTACCTACTCTTACCTTAAAGAACACACATTTCTTTCTACTTTGTCTTTTGAATCTCGTATCTACCTTCTCTCACTTTCTATAAACTTTCCCTTAAAAAACAAAAACAGTTTCCCTAGCCTGAATAACCAGCTGAAGAGGGGTGGCCAATAGAACCTGGGTCTCTTGATGAGTCACTCTGCGTTAGGAATCAATCCTGAATTCTTTGACAAGTGGTCACTTTCTTCTTCAAAAACATCCCTGTGCCCGGCTTCTCCTACACCGAGGCCAGCTTAGGCCTCCTGGGTCTGTGCTTCATGTGGTTGCCTACAAAACAAATTCAAACAAACAAAAATCAAAAAACATGTGTGGTCACTTCTGGCTGAAGAAAAAGTCCAGTTTTGGCCTTGGGTGGTCTTAGTGAGGACAGTCCAGAGTTCAGGGCTTGTCTTCAGGGGACTGAGCTGTCACTGAGAAAAAGCCCTCTGTGGCTTCTGTTTCAAAGTGATGCTGGCAGATGGAACAGCCAATTCTGACTCTGCCCCACTGCACGACATGCTGCCCCTTCACAGCAGATGGCTGAGATGATGATCTCCTGTGTTCCGAGACTCCAGAAAGGCTGCAAGCCAACTGCAACATTGCTCCCATACCCACGGAGGCCAGGTTTTTACACGTAATGCTTCTTTATATTCAATTCTCATTTTGCTTTCTGGTGAGGGATTTTTCAATAGTCAAACAACTGAAAATTATTTTCATGAGCCAGCATTGTCCAAACAGGGGTCTGGGAGGACACTGCTGTCCCACAGATGTCAATAGGCCTTCCAAGAAAAAAAAAGGTTCTGTCTTCAAATCAATGTGGGGAAAACTGGGTTAAATAAAATTCAACTAGTTTCTTCACTACATATTGATGTTCTCTGTGACCTCTGAAACCTTTATTTCATAGTACACCTATTAATACTTCCAAATACACCATTGTTGGGTAGAATATATTTGGGAGAAAATTATCTTAGGTAATCATCATTATTATCATCACCTATAATTACAGAGTGCTTACTAGGTATTAAGTACTGTGTTAGGCATTTTACGTGCTATGTCTCATTTAATCCTTGCAAGATCCCTAGGAAGTGGGAATTACTGTCTTCATTGTACAGTGGCATAAGAGGTTAAGTAATAAGCTCACAATGAGAGCACTAGTAAATCATAAATCTTAATTTGCACCCAGGCCTGTCTGATTCTAAAGTCTCTGTGCTTAATCAGTAAGCTACAATTTTTATAGCTTTACTATAATTTGAAGTACATTCTCCCCTTAGTATCTGCAGGGGACCGGTTCCAGGACCCTGTGCAGATAGCAAAATCTGCAGAAGCTCAAGGCCCTCCATATCTGCAGGTTTAAGACCAACTGTATTTATCTTATTAAATGATACATTGTATTCTATTATCAACACATACTTGGAACAATCATATCCTCTCATTCCCTGAGAGCCAGCATAGCAGATCCCTCTGCCAGCAAGCATAGCCACACTGTGTAGCAGCTACTAATAACCAATGAGAGCTGAATTGAGCACATGTGGTCATGCATGTTGTTTTTTCCTTGCAGCTTCTCTTTCTGACATAAAAGTGTGTCAAGAAGTGTCTAAGTGATGGTGCCGGACCTTCTGCAAAGGCACAACAAAGGACAGCAAGCTCAATGTTAAACTGCAAGTTTGATAGCATCCATTGAGTGGAGGAAATGAAGGATAAAGATTAGCAGGTAATTAGAGGTTGGTAGCAATCCTTTGGCAAATGAAGAGCATCACTGTAGCCTGAGAGAAGTGACCAGCCATTGTGTGAAACTCTGGCCAGAGGCTTGTCATGACCTCAGAGGATTTAAAGAGCTAGTGCTAAATCATTTGCTGGAAATTCATCTCCACAGGGACCATTCCATATACTGCTGTGATGGTTCCTACTTAGGGATTGCATATCCTGTGCTCATGAGACAGCACTGTGCTACCTCTTAACAGCTTCCACAGGTCTCTGTCCAGTAACAAGCCTTCTTCCAGCGCTGTTGCACCACAACCTTCTGCACATAGAGAGGAGACGCTTAACATGATATAATTTTGCATGTCAAGGGAGGATGGCCTATTAGCAGAACCAATTGAGAGTTACCATCTTACTCAGCCAAGGTATGACAGCATGTTTTGTGAGAAGCATGCCCAGTTGAGAATTTTTCTATCTTGAGAAATCCCAGAATAAAAAATTCCACACCTGAAAGATACAGTTTGAAGTAACCCTACTCCTATAAGCTCCTCTGTTAAGGTGTTCTCTCATCCTCTCCATTCAAAAAAGTTAGGAATTTTCCACATGTATTTTAGCTTTTATTACATAACAATCCACCCCAATACTAGTGACTTAAGTTAACTACTATTTATTATTTATGATGAGTCTACAGATCAGCTAGGCAGTTCTGCTGACTTGGACTAGACTGAACTGGTCTTGGCTGGGCATGCTCATGCATTTGCGGTTAGCTGGGCAACTGTCTGGAGGCCACCTCATCTAGAATGGCCTCATTTGTGACAGCTCATCTCTGCCCCATGTGGTCCCCTCTCCTCTGGCAAGCTAGCCTAGGTTTGTTCTTAATAAACAATCACTTTTAAAGCCTCTGGTTGTGTCACATTTGCTGACACTCCATTGGCCTAAGCAAGTCTCATAAATGAGTTCAAGGTCAAACTTGGCAGGAACAAAAAAGTTTCAGGGGAAAGGCAGGGATACAGGAAGCCATTAAAGAGGACTATTTATGCTACCAATTAATACCCCAGATCTGAAGTTCACCACAAGAATTAGCCCATGGTAGGCATTCTAATACATCAAAATATATATGATCTATACTACAATAGGCACTACAATAGGTCAAAAATATCTCTTGACTTTAATTTGACTCCTATGGTGAATAGAATTATAAAGGGAGGTTAGGTCAGAGCTAAGAAGAATCATATTAACCTAGGCTCTTCAGTGATTCACCATTTCAGAATTAGCCCAAATCCCAATTCATGACACTGAAATCCCTTTGTACAATTTTGTTCAACTAAAAGAATGCAGCACTGAAAGGGATCAGGATATGCCATCTTCAAAATATGTGACTTTGGCATAAGGATTATTATAAGCCAAACGCATTTTAAATTCAGCAGATGCAGAAAGAAGCCTTCTCGGAATTTCCCTTATCGGACTAAAAGAATAAATTTGTATCTGGGAAATGAGACTACCATAAATTCCCTCATTGGGATGGATCTGGTGCCAGGAGAGAGACCTTGAGTAAACTTATCATAAACCCTTCCCACAGGGAGGTTTTATGACCCTGAAGGAGATGGAAAGATGGCTCAGACCTGTATAGACAAACATAAGCAAAACCTTTCTCTCTCATTTGTCCTCCCCAAAACCCATTTTTCTTTCTTTTAAAAAACGTATTTGTCCTTTCCATAGAAGCCTTTTCTCCCACTTTCCTTTCTCCCACTAAGTTAGGTGTATAAGCCCCAAATTCCAATCATCCCTTTGACTAACTCATCACTGAGCATTCCTGCATGTATGAGCATTACATGCATAAATAAACTTTTTCTCCTGTTAATCTTCCTTTTGTCAGTTTAATTTGCAGACCCCAGTAACAAAACTTAAGAGTTTTGAAGAAAAATTTTTTCTCACCTACAATACCATCCCTACGAACTACCTAGGTCAGGAACAACACTGTAAGAATGACCTTACTATTTAAGCCATTTGAGTTGAAGTTTTCTGTTGCTCACAGCCAAGCGCATTCTAACTGAGTATTGTGTCTGAGTTGCCTATTGAACAGCTAAAGAGAGTGGCCAGGGAAGCAAATAGACATAAATCTGGATTTGGGGGAAGAGATCAGGGCAGGGGATAGAGATTTGGAGGTCATAGGCCTAGATTCTATTTAAAGTCACATGACTGGATGAAATCACTTGGTAAATGTATGTAGGCAGTAAATAGAGCAGAGAAGAGTGCTCAGGGCTAAGTCTTAAAGAACTCTAATATTTAGAGGTTGAGCAAGGTAAAAGGAGACATCAAAGGAGACTGAGAAGTAATCTATGAAGTAGGAGGAAAACAAAGAGACTGTGGTGTTATGGAAGCCTAAAAGGGAAAGAACGTACTTCAAGAGAGAAGGTGAGTTGAACTGTGTTGGATACCTCTAAGAAGTCAGGCTTTACAGCATTTTTGTACCTGTAGAGCTTCCTCTCTTGCCAGAACAAGCACCTTTGCCCTCGAAGCTCCAAGTTACAGAACTATCTTTTCCTCTGTCTCACATCTCCTGGCCATGCTCTCCTTTGCCTCTGTGGTTTCACCTACATTGTAATCTAAAACATTCCTTTGTATATCTCCCCTCTCCAACTCCTACTGCTCCTCCAGGTCTCAGCTTAGAAGCCATTTCTCCAGATCTGTTTGAGGGGCTCCATCCAAGCGCTTCCAAAGAATCCTGCTCTTCCCTTGTCAAAGCACTTACTGGATGATAACTCCTCTATTCCCCATTTGACTGTAAGTTCTGTGAGGTCAAGCCCACAGATTTTATCCTCTGTTATCTTTAGTGTGTGGCACAGTGCTGAGAGATGCTAAAATACAATACACGCACACATTTTTAGAGTAAATGAATGACAACACAAATGCCAAATCCACCTCCACTATGCTGCCTGGCTAACCCAACTAGTTAGCCAAGACTCAACCCTCATTGGGAATTCTCCTCCCAGTAGTATACCATTTTCGTGGTGAATAAAATTTCATCCATTTGAAATAAATGGAAGGAAGCCTACTGTGAATTACTGAGAAACTGTATCGTTTTAAAAGTTTTTGTGCTTTCAGGTAAGCCCTAAAAAATATCTTTCCTGTCTGAACTAATACTTTGTAATTTGTTCACTCATTATTTGCCTTCAAATGATGTTAAAATATTTTTAAAGGTGATGAAACCCCTTTCTTAAGTAAATGGAGCAATAATCCCGAATATGAGTTTATACTACTTCTTTGTTTAGCAAATTCTACTTGCTACATATAGATAAGGAAAAGGTAAATTTTAATCTAGCCTCAGGAAAAAAATGTTGAATTGTCTGAATCCCTTTCAGGATTCTGAAGGTCCTTGTACTTTAGGAAAGATAAAAATAGGTGAGAAGCGGAAGGTGAGGAGGGTCCCAGAATTGCATTATTTTGAAACTCTATGTCTTTTGATATATAATACCAAAGTAGTGAGTCTGATTTACAGATATTAAAGTACTATCTTTAGAAGTAGGAAGTCAGCAATGGCATATATATTCCTTCCCTTCCTCCCTGAAGATTGCACACACATCTTTTTAAAGATACAAAAATGATTTAGAAATATAGAGAGAAGCTGGCTTTTTTTAGGCATTGCATTTCTAGGTTTTCCTAAACTTTAAAATGTGTTAGGGAAAAAAAATTCTTAACAAGTTTCCAACTATTCATTGATGTTAACCCTTCAAAGGTAGCTTTCTTCTTCTTTTTTGAAAAATAGTGTATTTAGGTAAAAGATGACTTGGGATATAAACCTGGGGTTCTAATTCAAGGGACAGGATACAGAAAAGGTGCTCAGCACCCATAGGGCTCCAGCTTTCTCTGTGTAGCTGGATTAGTGGCTATTATCCCCGTGGCTGCCTGAGTGAGGCTCAGAGACATGTGACAAACAAGCTGATTGCAGCCCTTGCTGACACAGACTGTATGAACAATAACACTCCAACAGACCCATCCAGTCTACTCCTCTCTCCAACTCTGGGTGTGCCAAGTGGAAAAATGATTCCAAGAGGCAGCACAGACAATACCTCTGGCTTCAAGAATCAATGCCAGGAGCCAATTCCTAAAAATAATTGAGTAGAGTAATTGGGTAGGGACAGATGCTAGGAAAGAAATAGTAAAATTTGATTATTATTTTATTTTAAGCACAACCCCAAAGCTACATTACTGTGGACCCCTTTTAGCCCTTGACATAAATGCAGATTTGTGGATATTTTCTATTGCGTCAGTGAGTTCTTGTGATATTAAATAATGAAACAAATATGACCCAAAGATTTGAAGAGATTATCTAGAGTCAGTAATTCCCAAAAGGAAAGAGTACAATGGGCATCTTAATGCTATGGGCTTTTCAGGTGTGGCCTCTTTCTTCAGATTTATTGATAACGGTCTCCAGAGAAAATATCCTGGCAAAAGCCCCCTTTTAACAAATATTTCTCAGTTTGGCCAGCAGTCAGTTCTCTAAAGTAGCTGTAGCCTGCAGGCCCTATAATCCAAAAAGAGGCTTCAATTTTGTTACAATGCAGAGTTTGAAGGCAGGCACAATGCCACGCTTGAGTTGAGAAAGTGTGAAGGCTGTGGGGGCTACAATCTGAAGGGTTTGCTGGAAATGTGTGTAGGTGAAGACTGTATCTTAAATGCCTGGCAGTTCTTGGCAAGAGTCAAGCCAGCCCCATAAGAGGAGGATCCCTCTGGGCCTCTCTCCAGCACAATCTGAGGCAACAGGCACATACTGTGGTCCTGGCTATAACACACTGGTAGAGTTTCCTTTCCTTGCCCCAGGGGAATGCAGAAGACCCCAGCAATCCTCGGGCACCTGCAGGCTGCCAGTGTGCACGCACACACATGTGCGCACATACACCAGCCTGTAGTGTGCACTGACTCAGGTTGGTAAAAGCAGTAATCCTTGCTCTCCTCTGTGCTGGGGACCTCTCCTCCCTTCTCACTGGGCCCACAGGTTGAGGAGATTATTATGCTTATTTTGATTATGCTCGTTTCTGGTGAGTCAGTCTTCTCTGGAAAGAAGCGCAATTAATTTTCCCTTCAGAAATATAACATTGGCCTTCAGTCAGAGTGCTTTCACGCATGTCTCCAGAATTGACTTGTTTTCATAGTTGCATTACTTGGGGTCTCAGTTTCTTCATCTGTGGAGTGGGATTGCAGTGACCTACTCACAGAATTGTTACAAAGACTGAATGAGAAGAAACAGTACATGTGATAGTGCTTTGGAAGCTAAAATGGACTTAACATCAAATAACAGTCATTAATAAGATCTATTCATCAATAGCCAAGTTTACTCACTGATATCAGAAGTGGATTCTGAGAATGTGTACTCTTAGCCATTTTCTAGCTGTGTGAACTTCTAAACAAGTTAATTAACTTCTTAGAGGCTTAATTTTCTTATTTATAGAATTAGGAAAATAATACCTATTTCTACAAGGCTGTTGTAGGAATTTTATTTTATTTATTTATTTATTTATTTTATTTATTTATTTTTTTTTGAGACAGACTCTCACTCTGTCTCCCAGGCTGGAGTGCAGTGGTGCAATTTCGGCTCACTGCAACCTCTGCCCTCCTAGGTTCAAATGATGCTTCTGCCTTAGCCTCCCGGGTAGCTGGGACTAGAAGTGCGCACTACCACGCCTGGCTAATTTTTGTATTTTTAATAGAGATGGGGTTTTGCCATGTTGGCCAGGCTGGTCTTGAACTCCTGACCTCAGGTGATCCACCCACCTCGGCCTCCCAAAGTGCTGGGATTACAAGCATGAGCCACTGTGCTCGGCCTGTTGCAGGAATTTTAAATAAGCCATATTACACTTAGCATAGTGCTGACACATAGTAGATGTTTTAAAATGGTTGTTATAGCTGTTGTGTTAACAAATGTTGCATACATTTGTAGAAATAGAATGCTTCTTTCTTCCCAAACTTGCTAAAGTGTTCTTTCTTGCTCAAGAACTAAATGCCTACCTCAGTTACTGTTAAAAGTGTGCATAGGTGTGGTTCACTAGACGGATGCCCAGGACATGACAATAAATAAGCCATGGACTGCACTTTGAATGCATTGCTTGAATTCATATGAGAATTATTATTTTAATGCTCATTATTTCAATGCCCTTTTTAGCTTCCTTTTATTCCTTTGCATTATTAAAAATGCAAAGGGATAAAAGAAAGCTAAAAAACAAAGCAAATCAAAGCAACTAAGTTTAACTATTATGCAGTTTAGTAAATTTTCTATCAGTTTAGTTAAGGGTTGGCATCTTTATTAACTAATGAGAATGGGAAAAAAGAACATATTGAGGCCTACCAAGTAATAAATCATAACTTTCACATCTTAATTTAATGTAATAAAAAATAAAATAGTGTTCAGAGCCACATTCTGGTCTGTTTAGAGAGGGGGAAAGGAGGAAAAGCAAGATGATCGAGTAAGAGTTTCCATCATTGCCCCCGCAACCCACCCCGGCAAGGACATTGAGTTAATAACGATCTACACAGAAAAAACCCCTTCATGAGAACCAAAAATCAGGTGAGTACTCATAGTATCTGGTTTTAACTTCATATCTCTGAAAGAAGCACCGAAGAGACAGAAAAAACAGTCCTGAATTGCTGACACTACCCCTCCCCCACCCCTGGCTGCAGCAGGGTGGTGCAGACTGTCTCTGGGAGCTGGGGGAGGGAGAACACAGCAATTGTGAGGCACTCAACTCAGGGCTGTTCTGTTAGAGCAAAAAGGAAAACCGGACCAAACTCAGCCGATGCCTGCCAACGGAGGGAGCATTTTAACCAGGCCTTGCCAGAAGGGAATCACTGATCCCAGCAGTCTGAACTGAGTGCCTGCAAACCTCACCACAGAAGGCTACAGCAGCCTGTGTCTCCAAGTAAACATGAAAGGCAGTCTAGGCCGTAAGGTCTGCAACTCTTAGGAGAGACCTAATGCTGAACTAGGCCCAGAGGCAGTGGACTCGGGGTGCATACTGAGACATCAGCTGGGGCAGCCAAGGGAGTGTGGCATCACCCCTCCCCTAATCCCATACTACTCAGTTCGGGGCTCCAAAAGAGACTCCTCCCTCTGCTTGAAGAGAAGAGAGGAAAGAGTAGGGGAGACTGTCTTGCATCTTAGATACCAGCTCAGCTACAGCAGGATAGGGCACCAGACAGAGCTGTGAGGCCCCTGTTCCAGGCCCTCGCTCGTGGAGAACATTTCTAGACACATCCTGGGTCAGAAGGGAACCTGCTGTCTTGAAGGAAAGACTCAGTCCTGGCAGCATCAGTCACCTGCTAACTGAAGAGCCCTTGGACCCTGAAAAACCAGTAGTGATACCCAAGTACTACATCGAGGACCTTGGACGAGTCTCTGAGACATGCTGGCTTAGCTCTGAGACAGCATGGTCACAGAGGGGTAGAGCACCAAGCAGGCCCTCAGGGTCCCTGATTCCAGGACTTGACCCTTTGCTGGCATTTTTGGACCTGCCCTGGGCCAGACGGGAGCCCACTGCCCTGAAGGGTGAGTCACAGGCCAGGCAGCATTCACCACAAGCTGATTTAAGAGACCTTGGGCCTTAAGGGAACATGGGCAGTAGTCTGGCAGTACTCTTTGTGGTTTGGGGTAGGGGTGACTCTGAGATGAGGCCCCTCTGCCTGTGGAAAGGGAAGGGAAGAGTGGGAAGGGCTACATCTTGTGGTTTGAGTGCCAGCTCAGCTGCAACATAATAGATCACCAGGTAGACTTCTAAAGTTTTTAACTCCAGTCCCTGACCCCTGGACAGTACCTCTGGACCTACCCAGGGCTTGGGGGACCTCACCACTCTAAAGGGAAGGACACAGGCCTGACTGGTTTTGCCGCCTCCTGATTATAGATCTCCAGGGCCTTGAGTACACATAGGCAGTAGCCAGGTGTGGTCACAGCAGGCCTTGGGCAAGACCCAGTGCTGTGCTGCCTTCAGGTCTGACCCAGTGTGGTCATAGTGGTTGTGGCCACAGGGGTGCTTGTGTCACTCCACCCCCAGCTGTAGGTGGCTCAGAACAGAGAAAGAGAGAGACTCTGTTTGGGAGAAAGTAAGGGAAGAGAACAAGAGTCTTTGCCTGGTAATCCAGAGGATTCTCCCGTATCTTGTCCAGGACCATCAAGGTGGTACTTCTACTAGTCTGCAAGAACTGCAGTGTTACTGGGCTTGGGGTGTCACCTAAAGTACATACAGCTTAGATCACAACACCCAAGTCCTTTCAAATATCTGGAAAGTCTTCCCAAGAAGGATTGTTTACAAATAAGCCCAGACAGTGAAAGCTACTATAAATACCTAACTCTTCAATGCCTAGATACCAAAGAACATCTACTAGCATAAACACCATCCAGGAAAACATGACCTCACCAAATGAACTAAATAAGGCATCAGGGATCAATCCTGGAGAAACAGAGATAGTGATGTTTCAGACAGAGAATTCAAATTAGCTGTGCTGGCCAGGTGTGGGGTCTCACGCCTATAATCTCAGCACTTTGGGAAGCTGAAGTGTTAGCATCACGTGAGCCCAGGAGTTTGAAGGCAGCCTAGGCAACATAGTGAGACCTCCATTTCTATATAATTAAAAATTTTAAAATAAAAATGATCGCTATATTGAGGAAACTCAAAGAAATTCAACACAGAGAAGGAATTCAGGATTCTATCAGATAAATTTAACAAAGAGATTTAAATAATTAAAAAGAATCACGCAGAAATTCTGGAGGTGAAAAATGCAATTGGCATACTGAAGAATGCATCAGAGTTCTTTAATAGCAAAATGGATCAAGCAGAATAAATAATTAGTGAGCTTAAAGACAGGCTATTTGAAAATAAAAAGAGGAGACAAAAGAAAAAATGGATGAAAAACAATGAAACACACCTACAGGATCTAGAAAATTGCCTCAGAAGGGCAAATTTAAGAGTTGTTGGCCTTAAACAGGAGGTAGAGAAAGAGACAAGGGTAGAAAGTTTATTCAAAGAGATAATAATAGAGAACTTCCCAAACCTAGGGAAAAATATAAATATCCAAGTACAAGAGGGTTATGGAACACCAAGCAGATTTCACCCAAAGAAGACTACCTCAAGGCATTTAATAATCAAACTCCCAAAGGTTAAGGATAAAGAAAGGATCCTAAAAGCAGCAAGAGAATAGAAACAAATAACTTACAATGGAGCTCTGATACATCTGGCAGCAGACTTTTCAGTGGAAATCTTACAGGCCAGGAGAGAGTAGCATGACATATTTAAAGTGATGAAGGAAAAAACAAACAAACAACTTTTACCCTGTAACAGTATATCTGGCAAAAATATCCTTCAAACATCAAGGAGAAATAGACTTTCCCAGACAACAGCTGAGGGATTCCATCAATACCAGATCTGTTCTGCAAGAAATGCTAAAGGGAGTAAATCAATCAGAAAGAAAAGGACATTGATGAGCAATAAATAATCACCTGAAGATACAAAACTCACTAGTAATAGTAAGTACACAGAAAAACACAGAATATTATAACATTGTAACTGTGGTATGTAAACTACTCTTATCCTAAGTAGAAAGACTAAATGATGAGCCAATCAAAAATAATAACTACAAAACTTGTCAAGACAGAGTCAGTACAATTAGATACAAATAGAAACAACAAAAAGTTAAAAAGTGGGGGGATGGAGTTAAGGCATAGAATTTTTATTAGTTTTCTTTTCACTTGTTTGTTTATGCAAATAGTGTTAAATTCTTATCAGGTTAAAATAACGAGTTATAAGATAGTATTTGCAAGCCTCATGGTAACCCCAAGTCAGAAAACACACCATGGACACACAAAAATTAAAAAGCAAGAAATTAAATCATATCACCAGAAAAAGCACTTTCACTAAAGGAAGACAGGAAGGAAAGAAAAAGGGAAGAGAAGACCACAAAACAAGAAAACAAATAACAAAATGGCAGGAGTAAGTCCTTACTTATCACAGTAACATTGAGTGTAAATGGACTAAACTCTCCAATCAGAAGACAGACTGAAAAAATCAAGACCCACTGATCTGTTGCCTACAAGAAACACACTTCACCCATAATGATATACATAGACTGAAAATAAATGGATGGAAAATGATATTCCACACCAGTGGAAACCAAAAAAGAGCAGGAGTTGCTATACTCATATCAGAAAGAATAGATTTCAAGACAAAAACTATAAAAAGACACAAAGAAGGTCACGATATAATGATAAAGGGGTCAATTCAGCAAGAGGATAAAACAATTTTAAATATATATGCACCCAACAATGAAGCACCCTGATATATAAAGAAAATAGTATTAGAGCTAAAGAGAGATAGGCCAGAATACAATAATAGCTGGAGACTTTAATACCCACTTCCAGCATTGGACACAGCTTCCAGACAAAAAATCAACAAAGAACCATGTTACTTAATCTGCAATACAGACCAAATGGACCTAATTGATATTTACAGAACATGTCATCCAAGAGCTGCAGAATACACATGCTTTTCCTCAGCACATGGATCATTCTAAAGGGTAGACTATATGTTACATCACAAAACAAGTCTTAAAACATTTTAAAAAATGGAAATAATATAAAGCATCTTCTCTGACCACGATGGAACAAAATTGGAAATTGATAACAAGAGGAATTTTGGAAATTCTACAAATACATAAAAATTAAACAATATGCTCCTGAATGACCAGTGGATCAATGAAGAAATTATGAAGAAAATTAAAAAATTTCTTGAAACAAATGATAATGGAAGCACAACATGCCTAGCTAGAGCAATCACACAATAGGAAAATATAAAAGGCATCGAAATTGAGAAGAAAGAAATCAGTTTATCCTGGTTTGCAGATGATATGATCTTCTATTTGGAAAAACCTAAAGTCTCCGCAAGAAAATGATTAGAACTGATAAACATATTCAGCAAAGTTGGAGGACAAAAAAATCAACATACAAAAATCAGTAGCATTTTTATATACCAACAGTGATCAAGGTGAAAAATATTTTTTTAAGTAATCCCATTTACAATAGCCACACATCAAATTAAACACCTAGGAATTAATCAAAGATGTGAAAGATCTCTATAATGACAAACGTGCCAAGAACATACACTGGGGAAAAGACAGTCTCTTCAATAAATGGTGCTGGGAAAACCGGATATCCATAGCAGAAGAATGCAGCTAGACCCCTATCTCTTACCGTATACAAAAATCAAATCAAAACAGATTAAAGACTTGAATCTAGACCTCAAACTATGAAAATACTACAGGAAAACGTTGGGGAAAATCTCCAGGACTTTGGTCTGGGCAAAAATGTCTTGAGCAATATCCCACAAGCACCGGCAACCAAAGCAAAAATGGACAGATGAGATCACATCAGGTTAAAAAGCTTCTGCACAGCAACGGATACAGTCAACCAAGTGAAGAGACAACCCACAGAATGGGAGAAAATATTTTCAAACTACCCATCTGACAAGGAATTAATAACTAGAATATATAAAGAGGTCAAACAACTCTATAGGAAAAAAGCTAATAATTCGATTCAAAAATGGGCAAAATCTGTGAATAGACATTTCTCAAAAGAAGACATACAAATGGCAAACAGGTATATGGAAAGGCACTCAGCATGACTGAACATCAGAGAAATGCAAATCAAAATTACAGTGAGATATCATCTCACCTGGGTTAAAATGGCTTTTAGACAAAAGAAGTAATAAATGCTGGTCAGGATGTGGAGAAAAGGGAACTCTTGTACACTGTTGGTGAGAGTGTAAATTAGCACAATCATTATGGAGAATGATTTGGAGATTCCTTTAAAAACTAAAAATTGAACTACTATGTGATTCAGCAATCCCACTGCTGGGTATATACCAAAAGAAAGGAAATCAGTATATCCAAGAGATGTCACACTCCTATGTTTGTTGCAACACTGTTTACAATAGCTAAGATTTGTAAGCAACCTAAGTGGCCATCAACAGATGAGTGGATAAAGAAATGTGGTACTTATACACAATGGAGTACTATTCAGCCATAAAAGATCCAGTTATTTGCAACAACATGATGGAACTGGAGATCATTATGTTAAGTGAAATGGGGCAGGCACAGAAAGACAAACATTGCATGTTCTCACTTATTTGTGGGATAAAAATCAAAACAATTGAACTCATGAAGATGGAGGGTAGAAGGATGGTTACCAGAGGCTGGGAAGGGTAGTAGGGGGTTGTGGGGGAGGTGGGGATGATTAATGGGTACCAAAAAAATGGAAAGAATGAATATGCCTCCTATTTGATAGCATAACAGGGTGACTATAGTCAACAATAATTACATATTTTAAAACAAAGAGTGTAATTGGATTGTTTGTAACTCAAAGGATAAATGCTTGAGGGGATGGATACCCTATTCTCCATGATGTGCTTATTTCACATTTCATTGCCTGTATCAAAGCATTTAAATATATACACCTACCATGTACCCACAAAAACTAAAAATAAAAAATTTTAACTTTTTTAAAAGGGGTGGAGAGAAGAGAGAGGTCAGAAAAAAAATGGAATATGTTAAGGGAAATAAGGTAAAAGCAAAATCCCCATTGTAAGAACTTGTGAAATATAGCCATATTACAGATTTTAACCACAAGCTTAAGCAAGAATATCTTCTCTTGGCACGCTCTCCACAGGAATAACTTGAGGCAGGCATTTCCCAGCTATACAACTACACAAGTACCTAGATGAAAGGAGTTATGTACATTTCTGCTGTCACTGAGTACCCAAAATAAGCTCATGGATCTTGGAACCAGAGTGAGCCATATCTGGGCTCACACTGCATTCAATTCTATTCCTCAAAGAAAAGGGCTCTGGTTTTAACGTTAATAGCAGAAGGAAAGGAGAGCAGGAATTAGAGTTGCAATTGGGTTAACAAAAATTCTGCATGTCTCATCATCCTCTATAGTAAGGGTCTCCCTCTCTCTCTCTCTTTCTCTCTCTCTCTCTCTCACACACACACACACACACACAAAGGTAATACTCTCTCTGGATAAGACTGCAGGATTGTCCTATTTATGTGCCATTTTTGTAAGCCCAGGTAACATAGCAACATAGGGACAGAACTTGTGGGACAGTTGGTCATCAGGTATAATTTTATCAAAGGGTGAGATGCTATCAAGCTTTGTCCCAGTACCTAGTGACCCAATGCCCAGTTCAAGTGTTTCTATTTTAACAATGCTGAATAGAGCTTTCTTACTTGACACATTGCAAACAAACAAGTTGAGAAGACAAAAAAAAAAAAAAGCACTGGGGAGACTACAAATAGATTTCACCTCCCAGGCCAACACTGATCACTCTGAATCCTGTGTTGAGAATGGTTCTGAGACCATTTCCAAGTTTGGAAGTGGTGTGATCTATAAGAAATGCCTATAGAGGGCCCTGAAAGCAGCAGCAGTGGGACACAGATCATGTATCTGTCATCTTTAAGCTACAGATGTATTAGACATACATAAAACACACACAAAATCACAAAAGTGTAACATCGGTGTTACTGTCACTTAAGAATTGATGCCATTTGTAGTATGTTGTTCTTTGGTTATCAGTTGCTCCTTGAACCACACACCTGCCCTGCATCCAGAAAGGTATTGCCTATAGTATTTTCTCACATTAAGCCTGCATTAATTTGTTTCTGTACTATCTGGTTTGGCTGATGTTGCTATAATTTTTTTAATATCTGGGGTCTTTGTATTTGCATAATCTTGCCTGAATTATACTGCTGGGTTGGAGAAACATCTCTGGCTAACTAGAACAACCAATAACTTGTTTAAAATTTTCACATACTTTGCATTTGTTATCTTTCATTTACCATCACTTGGCTCAGTTTATTCTGTGTAATCTCAACCCACTAAGCTATGTCAACCTGTGCCCATTCCTGTGCTTGCTGTGTATGCATCCATTTCTCAAGGTAGCAGTTTGGCACCTGCTCCCTTAAAATAAGTCCAAGGTCTTGGAGTCCTTTAAGATCACAAACTTGCGAAGACAACTGCCAAGTCAATGACCTCTCTAACTTTGGAACATTGGCCACCTGGCTCTGATAATCACAGCAGCCATTCAGGCCACTGATTCCTCTCTGTGTCTCACTGTTCCAGGTCTGCCTCTGAGGAGGGGCCACCCCATAACGTGGGGCAGGGAAAATGAACTTCTAGGCAAATGGCCAATAGATGTCCTTAATAAACTGACCCATTTCAAAGCTTTCCCCTCTTAATTAAAATTACTGCTACCTCTGCAGAAAAATCCCCTTTGGACCTTCAAGTTCTTTTTAGACTCCTGCTTTCCTTTGGGTGGATAATGGACTACAGCTTCAGCTTCCCTTTAGGGCTCTCACAAGTGAAGGGAGACAAAAACGAGACAGGAAAGGAATTTGATAGGTGGTGAAAATGCCTCCCCTTGTGCCAAAATTGTGCCTGCCTTCATCTACTGTGCCTCTGGTCTCAGGCACCAACCATATCCTGACCTGTATACATAGGAGGGGGCAGAAAGCCTTTGTAACAGCAGGTAGAAAGCAGATGGAGCTGTCCCTTTATATAGGTATAGCTACTTAGGCACTCTCTTTCAGCCTCTTTCTGGGCATTCTATTATTTAAAAAAAAAAAAAGACAGCAACCTTGAGATGAGCCATCACTGCTACCACAAGCAAAGGCAAATAACTCAGAGAACTTTATGAACATAAAATAGATTATCAAGTAAAACTTAAGAATACAACCAATACATCTCTAGCCATTTGGTGGGTATCCTAGAAGGCAGCTCCTGGACTCTTACATAAGAGAGAGACTGAGAAGCCATTGTTGGAGTTGAGAGATGGTTAGCTAATCTCATACAGAGAAAAAAATAAGTATGTTTCTTATGTTAAATAACTTGCCTTATTGCCTGCCATGGGGGAAAAATAATATTTTGTGTTTCTTTCATTTTTTAGCCACTTTCGAGAAGTACACAGTCTTAAATTCCCATGATTGGGTTAAACCATTATAAATAGGCCTCAGAAAACCCACTCTGACTTTTAGACCCCAGCACTTACATTCAGAAATTTCTTTTCTCCTTTCTAAAAATTTTTTTAATTGCTTTTTCAGTTTCTGAGTTAGAGTTTCTCTTTTACATAATTTCTAGGACAAGTGATGGAATGTTTGTAGGAAAAAGAAGAATGCAAGATTGTTTTGTCAAACTGAACAGAAGCCCTAGAATAAGTACCTACTGGTGACCTTAGAGCCAGTCAATAATCCCAGGCACTAGGGAGGAGCAAATATAAATTTGATAATCTTAGAAAATGCTGTTCTAAAAACTGATCTATTTAAATATGTTTGCAGTATGCTTATTCATTGCTTAGGTCATGCATCTTATTCAAGTCACAAGCAAATAAATACATAATGCTCATCAGATCTCCAAGAGATGGGTCTGTATAGCACTTGCCCTCTCAGAGGAGGTAGTTGTAGGCTTGTTGGAAGAATAATTTGCCTTAAATTATGCAAGTAGTTGATTGAGCACCTTGTTCCTATGAGAAAGGATAAAATAAAAATACTCGCTTATTGTAACCTGGTTCTTTAAGGGAAGAGCATTATCTGCCAAAGACACAACTATCAAAAAAGAATTCATATCCTGAAACTTGAATTTTAATAAAAAGGGAGTATGCCACTTCTCTAAATTGGGAATGAACATAATTTTTCTTTTTTCTTTCTTTTCTTTTTTTCTTTTTATTTTGAGACAGGGTCTCACTCTGTCATCCACGTTGGAGTACAGTGGTGTGATCTCTGCTCACTGCAACCCCCACCTCCTGAGCTCAAGTGATTCTCAAGACTCAGCATCCCGAGTAGCTGGGATTACAGGTACACACCAGCATGCCTGGCTAATTTTTGTATTTTTTGTAGAGATAGGGTTTTGCCATGTTGACCAGGCTTGTCTCGAACTCCTGACCTCAAGTGATCTGCCTGTCTTGGCCTCTCAAAGTGCTGGAATTACAGGAATGAGCCACCGCACCCAGCCCATGATATTTCTTTTTAGGGAGTACACTTTTACTGCTTCCATTTGATAATCGTCTAGGAAACTCTGCGGTTGACATTCATATGCATGGACTGTGTGCATAGGTAGAATTCCGTCCTTTATTCCTAAATCCAAGGTCTCAGTGACAGCATTTAATCCTTCTGAGTGTTAGGCACCAGGTTATTGATTTATTTGGCTTAAGCTGTGTTTGTATTACAGCTGAATGCATAGATTGTAAGCTCCCTACAGGCAAAATATAATTCACATTGTACAATTCAGAGGTGTTATTTTTGATAATGATAATTATATGTCTTTAATATTCCATCAAAAGCTTTGAAAGAGTTGCCATAATATGGTATTAAATCTTTAAAAGACTTGGCTTTCTTTTAATTTCAACAAATATTAGTAGAAAAATCCTCAAGGCCAGACAACGGGACAAGCCCCTAATTTAGTAATAAAGACAGGAAAATATTTATTGGGGATGATATAAAATAATTTCCATAGGCCCATTATAGTAAAGAGCTCAAGGCTAGTATGAGGAAAGCATGAATAGAGTTTTGCAATGAAACTAAACTACAGGTAAAACTCCAGGTTGGAATATAAACGTTCTTTCTTATATCTGAAATGAGGGTAAGATTAAAGAAAGGCTGGGCATTGAGTTTCTGTTCTTCTTTAGCGTACTCCAGTATAAGGCTAGAAACATTCACATACATATGCAGAAAAGGGAAGGGGATTCTAACTGCAGACTCCCTGGCGTCTAAGTCTCAGATATTGTTGGAACAATAGGAACCCGTCGATACCATCAGACCTATGAGCATAGTTGTTATTGCTTCCAAGATCTACTGATGTCACAGCTTGTGAGGTGTGTGACTGTGCACTTTCTAAATACAGGCTGCCCTCTTACTGCCATCTCACCCAACAAGGCTCATTGGTAAGATGGCAAACACAGGAGGCCAATAAACCCCTGCAAAATAAGATCTACATTTTTATCTCTTCTGTCCTTTGACTCTGCATGACTTGAAGAAACTGGGTAGTAGATTCTGTTGGGAAGTTTTCCAAATAGAAAGAACAAGCCAAGCAAAATAAAGAATGACCCTTCTTTCAAGAACCTTTTTTTTTTTTTTAAGTATTCACTTGAAAAGACACCAAGGCATCCTTCCTCTACTCTCTCCATTCCTACTCCAACCACAGCAATTGCCTGTCTACAGAAATAACCCTTAAGAAGTGGTTGGGAAATGAATGTGATGCCTGCCATCCTGGGCTGGTGCTCACTCACCCCCCATAGTCTGGAAAGTCTTGGTCCTCATAAATCTCATGTGCTGTGTCCTTGCTGCCATGCCAATGTTCTATTTCAAGGTCTACTACTCTGACCCTACATAATAAAGAGTCATTAATTATCTCATGTTCACACTAGTCATCATTACTGGGGTCTGACTTTCAAGTCTGACTTAGCATTTCATCTAGTAACAGCATTTTAGGGATTAAACTTTCTTAGATTTACATTCCAATGGCAATATTACCATGTACTCAAAATGCAAGTAAGTCCAACTTTTAACAAATAATACTCTCACAGTTACTTAGCAAATCAAGAAATATTTTAACAGCTGAAATTTTGTCTGTTACAGCTTTTTCAAATAGAAAAAAACTGTCTATTAAAAAATAAAAAATATTTTTATTATTAATTTTATTTTTTAAAAATAATGCTGTTAATGCTAGAAAGGATGTAAAAGTTGCACAACCCTTTTACAATTGTAAAACCGTTTGATTTCTTAGATGTGAAAACTTTCATAGTAATACTACATTATTTAATAAAAATGGAGAACCCAAACCCCTATACACTGTTATCAATGAGCCTGTGACTCTTGCGTGAATGAGTGAAAAACACTCTGTATTTGGAGATCTTTCTGCCAGGGATGCCTATTTCTCTTCTCATCTGAGGTCTGGCGGTTGATGGAATAGACAGAGACTGCCCAACTATGGCCACAGGGTAGGATTCCTTTGCAGAATAAAGAGAACTTGTGGACCCAAAGAGAAGGATTCCTCCTAGATCAAGCCTCACTGGAAAATTCCATTTTAATCCATGAATCAGAGGGAAAAACTGGAGCCAGCCCTGTCTGAAAGTCTAGCAGTTCCTAACCAGTGCTGAGCCTGTGAAACTCATAGTCTAGCAGGAGGTCACTGTGGCATCAGCTGACAAGTTGAGTCTTGCTTAAAACAAATTCTGTCGGAGCTATGGTGATTTCTTGGTTCTTCCAGGACTTGGGGAGGACTTCAGAGAAAAGGCAAAAATGCTGAGCATGAAATTATTCTGAAGATATGGAACGCATGGAGAAAGAGTCCCTACTCCCCACTCCCGAAGCAGGAACTCTTGGCTTTTCAATTTCGTATTCTCCATCCAGAGAAATTCCCAAGGAGGCACCACACTCCCAGTTCTCCCTTTTTCCTTGCCTTCCCAACAGCTACACAGAACTAAGAAAAGGCCGTCATTGCGAGGGTGGAAGAGAAGATCTTGAAATACTCATCATCGTGTTTTCTTTTTCAACACTTCCTGTCCTTTCCCCTAGTGGGCAGAAGGATCCACTTGGCCTGAAGAAGAATTAGAGTTGTTATGACTGGAAGGCCGAGGGAAAGGAAAAGTTATTGTTCTGAAGTTTTGTTTCCACCAAGGCTCAGGAGGAAAGGCAGTTCAGAGAGTTTCTGCTCAAAGATTTGTGGGCGGCCACTACCAGGAGGGCTGCTGTGAATCTGGCTGGCTCCTGTCACGAGCACACGACTCTGCCCCCTCACTTGTTTTTTTCCTTAGGGCTGGGCAGGGGCCTCCCATGACCCATTCTCACATTGCCGCAGATGATCCTCCGTGACTCCAGAATGTGCTGAGCCCATCTGATTGCCCCTTGTGGATGGCCTTTGTGTCAATAATCCAAGACCCTTACAAAACCTACCTCCCACCCCTGGAAAAAGAAGGCTGAATCCTTGACCCCAGAGGGTGGTGTTAGTGAGGGAAGAGATCCAGCAACACTTGGTGAGTGGTGCTGGTAGATTAGGGGTGGGAGAACTTACCTGCTAACCCAGCAAACAGTGGTGTTTCTGAGAAGGACATTTTGAAACAACAAAAAAAGTTTGTGACGCCTGCCTTTCTAAATATCTAAGGATTCTGTGAAGATGCTTGCTATGTCGATTGTGATCCAGGGGTAAAAGTCGTGTTTATTGCTGGCCTCCATTAACTGGCCTGTGCCAGGCCAGCACTGCATACTTCTAAAACATTTCATTTAATCTTCACAACAGCCCAGTGGGGGTAGATAGTATTTTATGGATGAGGAAACAGACTCCAGTGCTTCTGATCTTAACCACTAGGCTACATTACCTCCCAACAAGACTGGATGATAGAGAGTTAAGGATGATACATTTCCTCAAATATTCAATTTCTTAAAATAGATCTATTTTATGATAGATTCTGTTTTAAATAAATATAAAATGCTACATTTTCAGTTGGCAGTGGCAAGAGAATGGCAAGGGAGATAGATTCTTCATTAATATTCAATTATCTCCTTTCCAGGAGAATTTGCTGAGGAATTCCCTTTACATATCATAAAAAGGGTAGTTCTCTGTGGGACCCTCCCACTTCAACACATTTAGTACCACAGAATGAATGGGGAAATAAACTGACTAGGTCTTAAGGCTGATTTTAGGAGATGTGAGGTATTTTCAAATTAGGTCCTTCAATGCTTTTTTTTTTTTTCTCCTCTGTATGTAAAGCAACATATTTCTGCACCATTTAAGAGAAAAGAAAATGAGTCAGTGTGAGCTGCCAACAGCTGGCTGACAACCTTGAGCACTGGGTGGGTTGGAAACCATCCAGACTTTGCATAAGGAGTTCATTTTGGGTTAGTTAAAAAAAAAAAAAAAAGGCGGGAGGTGGGGGAAGGAGTTGGCCCAGATCCTGTTCCACAAATTCAGGAACAAGGAGTTGAGATTCCCTTCAGAAACTGCTGGAGGGTGGCTCTGCAGGTCCGTTTGCCAAACACTATTTGACATCTGCTTGTTTCCCTGCCTGACACAAGAAGAACCGTTAACTGTCCAGGTTTTTCCTCTGACAAGCCAATGACTCAATGCAGCAGTTGAACCATGTGAAGGTTAATTCCCTCTTTTCTCTATATCCCTTTTAGAAAGATCTATTATTTCTACAGACTTCAGATTTTTTTAAGCTTCTTTGTCTTCTTCCTCTTGAATCTTACTCACCCTCACTTTGGGTTTAGCTTATTAGGCTGAGGCTAAGTTCAGTAGCATAACAAAAAACTACACATTCGTTAAAGAATTAAATCCTCTTAGTTCTCTAATGTGTTTCACCTTTTCAGAGTAGTAAAAATGTCACGTTTCAAAACAGTAATAGCCATTTTTAGTTTCAAAGTAACAAGTGATCAATGTAAAAAACATTAGACAACGCAGAAAGGTATAAAGAAAACATAAAAATCAACTGAAATTCAACCACTGGAGAAAACTAGTCTCCATTAACATTTAAATATATACACTTTCCATCTTATTTTCTTTTATTTTTCTTACAAAGGTTGTTATAAATTATTTGGTAATCTGATTATTTTTACATATACGTTGGATATATTTCCATGGGAATACAACAGATCAATATCACTGTTTTTAAGAGGTACACAGTACTTCAATGTATAAATGTTCGTTGACTCATATTAATAGACGTTTTTGCTAATACAAATCATGCTGCAATGAACTCCCCTGTACATACATCCTTGCCCACTTGTCCAATTACAGCAGGTCCTCACTTAATGTCCCCTATAGGTTCTTGGAAATTGTGACTTTAACTGGAACAACTTTAAGCAAAACAACATATAAGGAAACCAATTTTACCAAAGGCTAACTGATATAAACAAGAGTTAAGTTCCCACAGCATATTTCTGGTCACTAAAATATCAAGCTTCTAAATAAAGACCCCAAACACTTGTAATATTAAACATTAAAATAAATGTGAGCTATACATACATTTTTAAAAGATTAATAAAAATAAGTCAGGTCATTTTTTACCCAGTTATTCCAGTTCAGGGTCTTGGGTGACCAGAGCCTGTCCTGGGAGCTCAGGGTGCAAGGTGGGAACTAACTCTGGACAGGACGTCATCCTATCGCAGGGTGCACTCACACACCCGCCCACACCCACTCAGACTGGGGCCATTGAGACAAGCCAGTTCACCTACCATGCACAGCTTCAGAATGTGCGAGGCAACGGGAGTGCATGGACAGAACCCATGCAGACATGGGGAGAACGTGCACACTCCACACAGACAGTGGCCCCGGCAGGGAATCAATATTTTTTCTTGTCAATGTTGCAAGAAAATAATGTTGAATGATAGGAAAAACATTATTCTAGGACGTACTGTATTTCTTTATAAGTTTCTCTGAACAAACTTTGCTAGATCCAGTTATATATATTTTTTAAGACCTTTGATACATAGTGCCAAATTGCCCTCCCATAGAAAAGGTGTACTTGTTTAGTCAATCTCACTGATTTTGTAAGAGTGTGGTTTTTTCCTCCTACTCTTACAAATGCTGGGTGTAAGCCTTTTTTCCCAATTGAAAGATAAAAATTGGGACCTCCGTATTTCATTTTCCTTCGTTAATAACAAGGTTGAATATGTTTCTGTATGCTTACAGCTATTTATATTTTTTCTTTTTTGAACTGTTTTTTCTCACGTCCATTTTTCTATTGGGATTTTTCATATTTTCCTTCCTGATTTGTAGGAACTCATTACATACAAAGATGAGATCTTCTGGGCTGTATTTCAGAAGTTTTATTGTCCCGTGAGATGTTAATAGGTGAACTGAGGGGAAAAAAGACTTCCATGGTCAGATTTAACACATCATTTCCTAAACTTCATTGACGGTGAGGACTTTTTTCTTTTTCCTCCCAGAACACCCATTGGCATGGTTCAGGACATTGGTGTTCTGAGCACTAACATTTGAGAAATTGTTCTGTAAAGGATATTAATGCTTTATCTGTTACATATGTGGTGGGATTCCCCCTCCTCCGCCAGTCATTTGTCCTTTCCTCTACTTGATTTTTTTTCATACAGCTTTTAATTTGTGTATTCACGTCTCTCAATATTTTATTTTGTGGTAATATAGAAGGAGGAACCCTGAAGTCATACTTGTTTGCTTTGAATCCTGGCACTGCCACTTGTTGGGGCCTTTGGAAAATTACCCTGTCTGTGCCTCAATTTTACCATGTAGAAAATGAGAAAAATTAATGTTACCAAACAAAGTGATTGTGAGGATTAAATTACTTGATAGAAGTAAAGCACAGAGTATTAGATGTTGATGATGATGATGGTGGTTTACTTTTTGGTTTATATAGAAAGTCTCTCTCCTTCTCTGTTGTAAAAAAAAAAATTGCCCATATTTTATTTTCAAATTTTTACAGAAGTTAATTTTGATATGAGCTATGGACTAAATAATTTTCTCTTTTCCCCAATGCTTAGCCAGATTCTTCCACTGCAATTAATTGATTAATGCTCCCCTTATCATATACTATTACTTTCTTTTTCTGGGTCTTTCTCTTCTGCTCAGTCTATTCTGATACCAAGGCCCCTTCTTTCCTATTCCTCTTCAGAACGTTCACAGCTACATTTGCCTAAATCAAGGGCACATGTCGGATTCCCTCTGGGAGTTGCCCCAACAGACCCTTGGGAGGGGAGAGGGGCCTGCAGGGTGGGATCCAGGTGTCTCTGACACAGGTGAGAAATGCGGATCCTACAGACTGAATTTTAACTGACGCTGTGCCCTGTTCATCCCCATGTGCTGCTGAGGCTTGGTGTTGGGGGACAGCCTGGGTACTATCTTAGGAACATTTAAACTCCAGTGTTGTTCGTGTTGTTCACCAAATCACAGAAAAAGTGAGATCCTCATACTCTACCTTGTGCCTCCTCATTCCGCTGCGCCAGTCAAAATGACCTCTAAATGAGCAGAAAAGATTTGATTAGGGGCAGAGGGGATTCTAACCTGACACATCCTAAGCTATGGAAAGAGAGCCAACTCGTCTCAGTTGATAGGAAGATTTGATACTGGGACGCTCCATGAAGGTGATACTGGAGCACCACTGAGGATGTTTCACTCAGAGCTGAGAGTCCTTGGGTTGCCTGTCAGGCCCAGCACAACCTTCTCCTTTTCTGCACCACATCATCTCTTGCTCACTTGGTTCCAACCACAATGGTCTCTTTGCTGTTCCTCAAACATGCTCCCACTTTAGGACATTTGCACATGGTTTTTCCTCCAGAATATTCCTCCCCACATACCCACATAGCTTGTTCCTATGGAAGCTTAAGGCTTTTGTTCCAATGTCACCTTGTCAGTGAGGCCATCCCTGACCACTCTATTGAAAGCTGTGCCTGGAGATCCTCAACCTTTCTTGCCTTATTTTTCTCCACAGTGCCAGTCACTGTCTGACCATCTATTTCTCCTCATTGTATTGTTGATTGTCTCTCTCCCCTAGAATGTTAGCTTCGAAGAGTCTACCTTCTGTTTGGTTTCCTGCTGTACTCTCAACACCTAGAAAAGCACCTGGCATATATAGGACTCCACTACTGTTTGTAGATAGAAGAGAAAATGAGTGTATCCATCAGGCAAAGTCACTTGCATGATACTTCATGATGTGTCCAGGCCTAGTAACAATAGCATGTTTTCTGAGAATGTAGGCTGACTTAAAAGACTCTGGATTTTCAAGCTAGCCTCTACAAATAAGATATCTCTAAAGTGGGGAGAAAGGCTGCTGATATGGTTTGGCTGTGTTCCCACCCAAATCTCATCTTGAATTGTAGCTCCCATAATTCCCACGTGTCATGGGAGGGACCAAATGGGAGGTAACTAAATCATGGGGGCGGGGTTTTCCTGTGCTGTTCTCATGATAGTGAATAAGCCTCTGATGGTTTTATAAAGGGCAGTTCCCCTGTACACGCTCTCTTGCCTGCTGCCATGTAAGATGTCCCTTTGCTCTTCCTTCCTCCATCTTCTGCCATGATTGTGAGACCTCCCCAGCCATGTGGAACTGTGAGTCCATTAAACCTCTCTCCTTTATAAATTACCCAGTCTCAGTTATGTCTTTATTAGCAGCATGAGAACAGACTAATATAGCCGCATCTCTCAAAAGCGAGAACAGACATATGTCTGCGGTAACATCTTTTATCTGATGCCCTAGCTTCATTCCTGGGCTGCCACAGAGCCACTCAAAATGAAATTCAAATTCAAACCACAGTGAGATACCACCACACACCCACCAGTATGGCTACAATAAAAATGCAGAAAATACCAAGTGTGGGCGAGGATGGGGAGGAACTGAAACTCTCATACACTTTGAAAAACTATTTGGCACTATCTTCCAAAGCTGCATGTGCATATATCATGACCCAGCATTTTCACTTCTGCATACCACTCAACAGAAACACCTACCTATGTCCAGCTGGAAGACAGGCAGGCACAACATTCACAACAGCACTGTTTGTAATGGCCAAAATCTGGAGCAAAAAATGGAGAAAAATATAAAATTGATTTTTTATGTGGTATATTCACACATACACTACACAATATATGAAATGCATGATCTATGACCACATGCGATGATATAGATGTATTGAACAAACATAATGTTGCACCAAAGTCAGACACAAAATTGTATAAACTATGAATTTGCTTCCATCAGTATAAGATCTATAAACAGGTAAAGCTATCCATGCTGCTAGAAATCCAGAGTGACTAGAAAGGAGGATTAAGGAAGCTTTGGGATGCTGGTAATATTCTGCTTCTTTACTGGGGTTCTGGTTACACAGGAATATTTAGTTTCTGATGATCCATCAAGTTGTACATGTATATGTGAAAATTTCTGTGTATATAAATGTTTTGAAAACTAGGTCCATGTATCAGAACCAATTGGAGTTGCAGGCCACACATTTGCTAAAGCTGCTTGTTACAAAAAGCTGAAACTATTCCAGGATGCACTGCTCCAGCACTTGGGGTGGAGGTAGGTGGGAGGAGGAGGTGGGGGTTGGGGAGGGAAACTTCTGACCCTGGCTGGGTCACACCTCTGAGATGCTACAAGAATGAAGAATGGTAGGGTCCAGGTGTAGATGGGAGAAGGCAGCTGGTAGACAGCCTTGGCTTTCTGAGGTATCTGAGGTCTTTGATGGCCTCAAGGCAAACCCTGCCTCCTGTCAGGCTCAGAACAGTAAAGACTCTCCAGCCAGCCTTCCTGAATGCCAACAGCCACAGGACTGTGCAGGTCTAATTTCCAATCAGATATGAAGGGAAGGAGAATGATCTCTGCTGATAAACCAAGTCTGGAAACCTTGTTATAGAATGCAGTAGAAAAAAAGACAGGAGAGAGGGAAAAACATATGAAGTGGTTCTTAGGTAATTTCTAAGAAGGAAGCTGCAGCAGGAACTCTGGCTACATACCAGAGATCGCCCTCTTATTTCTTTCACTTAATAACATTAAACAGGAAAAGAAGGAATGGAAATTCAGGAACTTCAAGGTCCCACTAGGGCACTGAGGACCAGTGTAGAGGAGGATTCATCCTGCACCAGACCTATAGGCATGGACTATACCATGCCCATGGTGCCAATTAAGCTTTAAGGATCACACTTGCTAGCATTGGAGAGGTTAGGGGGTCGGGGAGAGGTGGTACCTAAAGAAGGAAAAAGACGACTATCTGTGTTAGGCCATTCTTGCATTGCTATAAAGAAATACCTGAGACTGGGTGATTTATTTAAAAAAAAAAAAAAGAGGTTTAATTGGCTCACGATTCTGCAGGCTTTACAGGAAGCGTGGTGCTGGCCTCTGCTCAGCTTCTAAGAGGTTTCAGGCAACTTACAATCATGACGGATGGTGAAGGGGGACCAGGCACATCACGTGGCAAAAGCAAGAGCAAGAGAGAGAGAGGGTGCGGGGAGGGGAAGTACCACATATTTCTAGACAATCAGATCTTGTGAGAACTCACTCACTATGGTAAAGACAGCACCATGCCATGAAGGATCCACCCCCATGACCCAAACACCTCCCGCCAGGCCCCACCTCCAGCACTGGGGATACAATTCAACATGAGATTTGGGCAGGGACAAGCATGCAAACTATATCACCATCCCGTAACATCCTATGGCTATGGAAGGGAAGGGAATAGGCAAAATTGGTGGTTGAATTTGGTTGACAACCAAAACTCAGTGGACAACCCCTTTTTGGTATCCCAGTGGTAGAAGCCACTTGGAGAAGGTTGGGAAGCTGAATCAGCCCAGGATTTGTGTGGTCTCCAGCCTTCCAGGAAGTAGATCATGCTGGACAAAAACTTCAGACCTCAACCCACAGGATCTAGAAAGGCCAGGATGGAAGAAGCCACAAGGAAAGGAGATACTTAGAGCTCAGTGGTGCTGGTTAGGGAGTCTTTAAGGACACTTGAGAGCCAGCACCTGTGCCCTCATCCTGGCTTCAGATTCTGTGGCCTAAGTGCTAAAGCCTCCCGCCCACTCCTACAGATGTGAATGAGAGTCAGGGAAAAACTGGGGGTGGGTGTGGGAGTCAGATGAGAGAAGAGCACATCAAACCCAGGGTATCTGTGAGAGGGAGCTGGATCCATAGGGCCTGCTCTGCATCTGCAAGTCCAGATGTAATGGCAACACACTTGGGCAGTTACCATCGCTACCTATGTGCAGAAGGCTACACAAACAGGAAGAGGAAATATTCAAGCACTGGCTCGTTCATTTTAACTCCAGAGAGTGTCTAAAACAGATCCCCAACAGCACGGAAAGTTTCAGCTTTGTAGCCAAGCAGATAAAGATGTGGCTAAGGAGAGTATTCTAAGGCAGATGCCAAGTGTATGCCCTCTGTGAGTGCAATGTGCATTGCCCATGGGCCTAGAGCATTCTAGAATAGATATGCAAAATACATGACCACTTAGGGAAAGTTGAGATGAGTCACTCTTTCTAAGAGTAACCGTTTAAAACATCACACTTAGTATCTCTGAGCCCCATAGCACATGCACTGTGAAGAATAAAAATTCAGATAAAATTTCGACTTGCATGAACAATTGTTTTTTTTAAATAGACACCAAAGGAAACTCGAACCCAAATTCTAGATTCAGAATGCCCAACACTGCTTACCAGAGACAATGGATTTTGGTTCAGGTTTTAAAGAGTGATAAGTATCAGATTCAGATGTCAAGAGGCACAAGGAGAAGACAGTTTTGCTGCTCACTCAGTGGGTTTTCTCAGTTTTAGACAAAGGTCACAAGGGATCTTGGGGGCTCCAGACACTATCGAGTAATTGGTAAAAAGGATGATCATGATATGAAATACCTGGAGTGCTAATTTCTTTAGAAACCAAATTATATAAGACCTTTGAGGCATGTGAACTTTCATCCTCAGTTCAGAACTGCCTGGAAGAATCAGAGTTGACATTGTTCATTTTTAAATACTGTGCAAGTTCTGCTAGATGGCTAGCATCATAATGGGGTAAGAGCAGATCCTGAGTAGATCTTTCCTAGCACCCCTTAGCCGTTTCTCATGAACCTTAGAGAATCAAAGACCTATAGGCTTAGTGGATACTAAGAGAGATTTGAAGATAAACATGCCATTAAGACAAAGCCCTTCTCTGACCTGACCCAAGCATGTCAGGCCAGAGACAGTAAGAAAAGGCACCAGAAAAGGAATTCCATGGATAAGAGAGAAGCCAGGGCCCTCCACCCTTTTGAACACTTTGAAAACTGAAAAGGGAAGGCCTGTAAGCAGATGCTCAGGGCCTTCATGATCTCTTTCAGCCAGGTTCTTGCACTAGTATTAGCTGATCAAGTCCTTTCCCTCAGTTTAAACCATGGACTACTGTACTGACGGCTCAGGAGCTGTGCTTTCTGACATAGCAGGAAGATATCGGGAAGGTAGCTAAATTCTACTGGCAGAAGCTTAAACTATGTGAGATCTAATATCAATATCCTGTTTACAGATTAGAGCCATTGGCACATAATTAGGCAGTGAGACACCAATTCTAGGAGGTGTGTATACAAGGTGGAGGGGTGATCCACAGAAGCCTCCCCTCTGTGCTCTCCAGGGCCAAGCAAGACATGACAGGGAAGTAGAGGGTGGTCGTTTCGGTTATACAGATGCTGCATCTCTTGAAGGAGTCAGAGGCATGTGAGATTCCCAGGGTCCTAAGGGATCTGAGTTCCTTTATGCCAGAAAGCTTGGGCTTTCCAAGGTAAGGCCAATGGTAGCTCTCACTTATGTGGCTCTGGTAAACCTAACTGCTCCAGCCAGGAGGCACGAGATGGAAGCTCAGCATAGGAGGTGGTCAAGGAAAGAAACCTAGGACCTCTGAGGTTGAACTAGACTAGTGGTTTTTGTTTTTGTTTTTTTCAAGTAAATTTGAATTTGGCATTGAGATGGGCACAAATTAGAACAGCTTAAGGATATATTATTAAAATGAGTGCTGAAATATTCTCTATGAAGACACTTTTCCCCAAGAATAATGTGGTATGGTTTTGAAGACCTCATAAGGCTTGGGATGGAACATAGTATGTGAATGTTGCAATGCTTTACACCTTCTGGAAATCTGTAACTGGAGGGCAGAATTCTGGTGGAGGGTTCCACTTGTAAGTCTCACCCTAATAGTGTTGGTGGTACTTTAAATAATAAATTGAAAAAAATTATATTAATTTCTCTAAACTGAAATTATGAAACATATGTCACCATCCATACCTGTGAGCATTATCCCTGTGCCTTTTCCTTGTCTCTCCTGGGGATCTCAGAGAGGCCTCCCTTGTTTTTCAAATGAATCATATAGCAGTTTATTCCTTGATCTCTAGTTCCACAGTTCCTCTCCCCGCTTCCCTCAGTATCTTTATTTCCCTTCAAATTTCACTTTACAGGTCCCTTAATCTGATCAGTGAGTTTCTTGCCAAACATATTTCAAGACCTTCTGGAAGTATCTTGCCAATAACCCATTGCCACATCATTATTGCCAACTCTTCATTATTCTCCATATTCTCTTTTCAATTTCAAGGATGACAATATCAATCAGTGTGGACCTAACCTGTGCTTCTTAAAGCCTCTCTGGACTGGGGTTTTAAAAGGATCACACTAAACCCTTAATTACTCCTCTTTTCTTGTACTCCCTTCTCTGCTCTTGTCCTGGAAGAGAGATCATGACAAGGGATGATAGCTCATGGTGAAGGAGCCACTCCTTGGCTGGCAAGAGGCTCTCCTAATCCACTACAAACAATTAGTCTTAATCCTGGCTTTCAAATAGAAGCACCTGGGGAGCTTTTAAAAAAATATGGATGCCTGGGTCCTATCCCACACCAATTAAGTCAGGAACTCTTGGGATGAAGCCCTAGGGTTGGTATTTTTTAAAACTGCTGTGTGATTCTAATGTGCACTCAGTTTCAAAGCACTGTTAGGAGCTGTGGTTAGCCATGATCCTTTGTTGAGCATCTATTTGCAGCCAGATGTCAGCCCACACAATCAGGGCATAGAGGAGTAGCACAAGGATTCTCCAATCAACTTATTCAATTCTCCCACTCACTGCTTCTTGCCTGCTTTGCCTCCCCCACTCTGAGCCAGGGCTCCTTTTATTAAAGCAACTCCTAAGAACACAGGGACGCTCTCTACCCCTTGCATGAACTCCTCTGCAAATCTCTTAGGAGTTAGCACTTCAATCACTATCATTCATTCAGAAAATGTAAGTCACCTTTTTTGCTTTGAGTTAATCATTTCCCATTTTCCCAGGTGATTCAGAAATCCAGTGCTCACTGACAATGAGTGGGTAGACGTGTGGGCCTGCAGACCTGCTTCGCTGTTCCATTAACAGCAGAACACACTTCGAGAGGCAACTGACAATGGAGGCAACAACAACAACAACAAAAGCAGTATTTTTCCAATCATAAAAAAAGAAGTCTGTTTCTGAAAACACAGTTTGATTTGTTTATATTTCATGCAGTGTTAAAATGCTCAGTCGGTTCTAACCTTGTTTGCATTAATCCTCTTTTCGGAATTTGCACATTTGTTTTCAAAGCATTGGGTTGGAGCATTTTGCTGCTACATGGAAATCATATCAGCAATCGTACTCAGAACATGAAATGAACCTGCACATAGAGCCCACGCAATTTTAATGTCTGCTAACCAACTGATAAGCACATAGGAAGGGCATACAAGAATTAGAATAGAGAGCCATTGAGCCAACAAAGGTTCACTTTCTAAGAATCACCACCTTCTGAGGTTACTGGTTAGTACTCTCAACAGCCATTGCAGCAGAGGCTAATTCATTCATTCACACATTCAAGAAATTTTTCCTTGGACATCTACTGTATGCCAGGTACGATGCTATGAGTTAGGACTAGACTAAGGAATAAAACACAGTCTCAGCCCCCAAACTCTACAGTCTTCAGCTAATCATATAAACAAATAATGAGCTTTGCAAAAGCTTCTCCTCTCATTGGTATGCTCTTCTCCCATCTCTTTGTCTGGCTAAATTCTATTCAACCTGCTAGATCTTGAGTAAGATGTTTCTTTATCTAAAACAAGCGTCCCCAACCCCCAAGCCATGGACCAGCACCAGTCTGTGTCCTATTAGAAACCAGGCTGCACGGCTGGGTGCAGTGGCTCACGCCTATAATCCCAGCACTTTGGGAGGCTGAGATGGGTGGATCACCTGAAGTCAGGAGTTCGAGACCAGCCTGGCAAACATGGTGAAACCCCATCTCTACTAAAAATACAAAAATTAGCTGAGCGTGATGGCAGGCACCTGTAATCCTAGCTACCTGGGAGGCTGAGGCAGGAGAATCACTTGAACCCAGGAGGCAGCAGTTGCAGAGATTGTGCCACTGCACTCCAGCCTGGGTGACAACAGCAAAACTCCATCTCAAAAAAAAAAAAAAAAACAAACAAGAGAAGAAAAAAAACCAGGCTGCACAGCAGGTGAGCAGCAGGCCAGTGAGCATTACCACCTGAGCTCTGCCTCCTGTCAGATTAGCAGTGGCATTAGATTCTCACAAGAATGTGAACCCTATTGTGAACTGTGCATGCGAGGGGTCTAGGTTGCACGTTCCTTATGAGAATCTAATGCCTGATGATCTGAGGTGAAACAGTTTCATCCTGAAATCATCCCTCCCCTTGCCCATCAGTGGAAAAATTGTCTTCCACAAAACTGGCCCCTGGTGCCAAAAAAGTTGGGGATTGCTAATCTAGAAAATGCTCCTTGACACCTCAAGTTAGAGTTAGGCGTCCTTTCTAGGTATTTCCATAGCAACAGTGCTTACTCCTATCTGAGGACTTTGCACTTTGTATTGTAATTACTTGTTTAATTATTTATATCCTCTCACTAGGCAATGAGCTACTTAAGGACAAGAGCTATGTCATGTCCATCTTTATATCCCCAATGACTAGCACTATGCCTAGCACCTATTAGGAACTCAATAGATAATTGTTGAATGAATAAGTGAATGAGTGATTGAGGTATTCATAGGGTATTATAAGAACACAGAGAAGAGACACCTAAAGATACTTCCTGGGAGAGGTAGCTTCTAGGGGAAGTTATAAATGGTTAAGTCTGAATTATCCAGGATTAGGCTGGTTGGACAGTAGAGAGAGACATTCCAAGCAGAAGGATAGCATGAGAAAAAGAAAGCCACAAAAAACAAAAGAGGCATGCCAGAAAATGCCCAGCAACACGTGGAGAGGACACATGCTAAGGCTGCCATAAGGTCATGAGGGATGGAAGGTTCCAACCAAACCAGACTCAAACTCCATTCTTCCCTTTGTTCCCATCCAAATAAAAGAATGAACACACAGATCAGAGGAGTCCTAGGAGCTGATCTCCAGGGTTTACATACTGGTTACCAACATATTACATAGTCTCTAAGTCACAAACCATGCCAAAAACTCTTCCTTGATACAAGAACTATGTCTTACCCTGCCCTGTGAGGTTCAGTGAATGGGACCTTCCAGGGAAAAGGTGCCAGGTCATCTTCTTAATACACTCCTTGCAGAAGGTTTCTGTCTCTCATTACAAATGGTGGTAAAACACCTTGTTCGCTTTGGTAGGCCCACCTTTCCTCTGCCCAGCTTCTTCCTAAAACCTAGCTCCTTTTGTTCAACCTGAGCAACACTTAGAAGAGCATGTTGCCTTATTTCTCCTTACTCCATTGTTTTTTGTCTTGTTTTTTGAGATGGAGTCTCGCTCTGTCACCCAGGCTGGAGTTTAGTGGCACAATCTCAGCTCACTGCAACCTCTGCCTCCCGGGTTCAAGTGATCCTCCTGCCTCAGCCTCCTGAGTAGCTGGGACTATAGGCATGCGCCACCATGCCTGGCTAATTTTTGTATTTTTTAGTAGAGATGGGGTTTTACCATATTGGTTGGCCTCGAACTCCTGACCTCGTGATCCACCCCCCCCCCACCCCCACCCCACCCCACCTCCCAAAGTGCTGGGATCACAGGTGTGAGCCACCGCACCCAGCCCATTGTCTTTTAAAATATTAATTTCAGTGATTTCATCATTTACATTCAATGCAACCAATATCCTATTTAAGGTAATTCCAGAGTTTCAGTAAAACATCTCTGATTACCCACTTCAAGTAAGAAATTCTAAGAAGATCAGCTGATAGAGTTCAGTCATTAATTCATTCAACAACTATTTAACACATCTGTGTCAAGCACTGTGCTGGAGTCTGGAAATTCAAAGATGAATGAGAAATGGTCTCTTCTTAAACTGTCTGCAATGTGGAGGAAGCTCTAGGATGGGGAAATTGCTTATGTGGGGCAGTGCTGAGGCCACTGCTGACCTACCTAAGCCAGCACTTCAGGTTTATGCAGGTCCCTGAATCAGCAATACAAGCATCACCTGGAAACTTGTTAGAAATGCACATTCTTGGGCTCTTCGTACAAACCTACTGAATCAGAATAAGAGAGTGAGGCCCAGCCACCTAGGTTTTAACAGGACCTCCCAGGAATGCTGAGGCTCACTTTGGTTTGGGAATCTCTGGTCTAAGCTCTGTTCTGAATCACACCAGGCCTATATGGAGGGTGATTAGCCATTCCCAGCCTTCTTCTCTACAATCCCCCCTTCTCCTTTTAGGAGATTAACATGAAACATCAATCCAGAGTGACTACCCAAAATGAAGTAAAAATACTATTTTCTCACATAATAGCAACACATGACACTGCTCCCAAATCACAGAGACGGTTTTATGAAGATCAGTATGGTATGGACTAAACCGACTAGAGCCACATCAGCATCAACACAGAGGGAATCAGAAAGGATAATATCATCATTGTCTCCTGTATTGGTCTGTTCTCACATTGCTATGAAGACACACCCGAGACTGAGTAACTTATGAAGAAAAAAGGTTTAATTGACCCACAGTTCCACATGGCTGGGAGGCCTCTGGAAACTTACAATTGTGGCAGAATGCAAAGGAGAAGCAAGGTACCTCTTGCATGGCAGCAGGAAAAAGAGCCGCAGGGGAAACTGCCGCTTGTAAACCATCAGATCTCGCGAGGCCTCCCTCACTATCACGAGAACAGCATGGGGGAAACCGTCCTCATGATCCTCCCAATAGCCCCCAATCACCTCCCACCAGGACCCTCCCTCCACACGTGGGGATTACAATTCAAGATGAGATTCAGGTGGGGACACAAAGCCAAACCATATCATCTTCATTCTCCCCCCTGGCACTTGAGGGGAAAAAAGAATCATATCAGCTTGACTATTCAAAAAAGAAGCAAGAGCGCCACAGTTATTTCAGTGCGTGGGAATGGAAAAGGGATAAACTGAAACAATAAACTTGAACGTTTAGGAATATAAAGGTAAGGGGGAGAGAGATAACAATCTTGGCCTCTGAGTTCTGCAACCCTATGGTTGTTTTAAACAAATGAAAGCAGATTGCTTTCTTCCTGGAGTTCTAGTGAAATGTATCTTGCCACCAGCAGACCGTTCGGAGCTCCTGGCCACAGTTTATTGGCTCATTGCCACGTGTCATTAGTGACCTATTTTCGCTGCTGTGAAATCGGCCATGTCTGAAGGCCCCTGAATCAGCAGTTTCTCCCTCCACTCACCGGCTCCAGGCTGGCAAAGCTGACACCAGTGCCACAGAAAATGCAACCCGCTGCCGTCTCCCCAAAATGTGGGGAGAGCACGGTTTTGCTATGAAGATGTCGGCTTTGACCTGAGGCTGACTTGAGAGCCCAGCTGTCATGCCTCTTCCAAATAAGCTGCTGAACTTGGAATTATCTTGGCTGAATAATTAATCAGGACTAAAAATAACCTCAAACTGCCTGGGCTTTGCTTAAATCCTACACAGGTGAGAGAAGTAGGTTTTTTTTTTTTTAACGTAATTGCAAAACCCATATTTTGAAAGGCTCTGCACCAAAATATGAAAATAATTACCCAACATGCCAATTTGGGAGATAATTCACAGTTAATCTGGCTCTCTTAAAAAAAAATGCCACCTTTTGAATTTCACATTGACTTCAGATTGTCAGTTCTTGGTGGATATGAAAAGCAGCCGAGAGTTGTACTCAAAATTTTCTAAGAATACCTTCAAACACAAATCCATGGGGAAAAAATATATCCGTTGGTATAAAGAGCGCCTGTTACCAGGCAGATTAGACAGTGAGCCGAGTTCCACAAGAGGGCGCCTTCCCCATGCTTCCTTCTCGAAGGTGAGGGCGCTGCGTTTCCGCCCCAGCCTTGGCTGCCCTTTCTTTTCCTTTGCCCTTGTACAAACGATGTGCTCCCAAGAGCGAATGCTCAGTGTCCTGTGGAATGCTACTCCTGTGACCACTTTCTAGCTGAGATCATCAGGCAAATGTTATCTCTGTAACATCAGAGGAGCAACTTCAAATGACGAGAAATCAAGCAAAACATTAAAAATACAGGGGGAAAAAACAAATACATCTAAACTGCCTTCTCTCCATGGTGATCTAGCTTTGTGTGTTCATTTTCTTGATATTGCTGTGATACAAATAGGATGTGATGAAATGAAAGTACATCCATCACAGCAATCTTGTGTCCAGCCTGAATCTCAGACCCAGATGTGGCTCCAACCAACAAGTGACCATGAGCAGGGGGCCCAGGTGTATTCTGGGAAGCTGCTCACCCTCACTGCCATTTCTTTCATCCCTGTAGGCACAGCCTCACCTTACATCGAAGACAGATTCAATGAATCTGCCTCTCATCCTAGGTGGCCACTAGGCAACTCCTCTGGGACCATTTCTTCCTGCTCTATGCTCCCATGACCTTCATTCATACTCCCTCTTCCCCTGCTGGAAACCTACTTCTTTTACCTCCTCAAAGGTAAAAGGACCAGCTGGTGAACAAAAGAATACATTTGCTCTATCTAAAGAGAAGCATTAGAACAAGGGAGGAAAAACTGATGCAAGACAAATGACTTGGGCTCATCATAAAATACTGAGCAGTCAGCAGAACATTAAGAAGAGACTTCTACTCCCCACCACACACATAACCATCTGCACACCTGAATGCCGAGACTAAGCCTCACCAGACGCCAGCAGCATAAATGAGAGGAGTCACTTGCTCCTCTGAGGCTCAGGCTTCTCGACGGGAAAAAAAAAAAAAAAAGATAATAAAAATATCAGTTCAGTCGGGCATAGTGGCTCATGTCTGTAATCCCAGCACTTTGGGAGGCCAAGGCGGGTGGATCACCTGAGGTCAGGAGTTCAAGACCAGCATGGCCAACATGGTGAAACCTTGTCTCTATTAAAAATACAAAAATTAGCTGGGCATGGTGGTGCATACCTGTAGTCCCAGCTACTCAAGAGGCTGAGGCAGGAGAATCACTTGAGCCCAAGAGGTGGAGGTTGCAGTGAGCTGAGATCATTCCACTGCACTGCAGCCTGGGCAACAGAGCAAGACTCCCTCTCAAAAACAAACAAACAAAAAAAACCTAATGAATTGTCAGTCTCAAGCCAGTGGGTAGCCAGTGGGTAACCTGGTAATGTAATGATTCTGTGAAAGAGAGGGTCCATAGAATACAACAAATGTGTGATCTTGTTACTTCATTTGCTGTGATATGAGCTGAATAAGAGTCACAAAGAATAAGAGAAGAGCTGTGGTTGTTGTACAGAAATAAATACTATTCATCTTGAAACTCTCACCTCATCCCCAGAAGTATCCAATAGAATTTATTAATGCGTATTTCCTACCCAGTGTAGTCAGTCAATGTGTAATAAAAACGCTGATGGCCACAGCTTAAATTATTAAAATTCTAGCAGGTTTACCAGGTCCTGAGCTTGGGAATGCATGCAAATCTCTTCATTTGAATAGTTGACTTAATATCATTAGTTCCCCCCTATATCCTCTGGTTAGAGCTCAGCTCTAATGAAGCCTCAGGAGCTGATGATATTCCCATACAGTCTTGTTAGTTTTAGAGAGAAAACTCTCCCCACAACCACAAAAGTCTTCTCCTAAGCCCTTAACCTAGATGTGTCACAAAGAGCATGAGGCATCATCACTCCTGGGACAATGACCCTAAATCCTTGTCCCACTGAGATAGTAGCCTTATGTTCCTGTCAATAGGAAACCCTTGGTCATTTGTTGTGGGCCAAGAGGAACCTGTGGCCAGAGGACGTTAGGAGGAAAACCTGGTTTGGCAAAAATGATGCAGAACAGGGACTTGCCAAACAGTAAGGGTAAAAAGAAGATGACTTCTAACTGGCTATGTGGCTGAAAGTCACCAAAATGGGCAGTTCCACCTTGTGGCCTTTGGCTCTCCAGAGGCAGGAAAGAGGATAAAAAGGTAGTGGAAATATCTAGAAGATGAGACCTGAGACCAGCAGAGCAGAGAGGTCTTTCTGGTTTTCTATGGGAGAGTAGCATTCCTCATTTCTCTCCTCTGTGCTCCCTGTGACTTCTGTTTAACTTCTGTCAAAGTAGTTGTCACCCCACATCACTCTTTCTTATTTGTCTGTGTCCCTCAGTAAACTTCAAGCTCCACGTGGGCCAGAACCAGGTTTAATTTGTTCATAATGGTGAATAAACTTGTATCCCTCGAACTGATTACAGCCCAAGCTCAAAAATGTCTTAAATGAGTAAATGAATGCTGCATACAAAGGTTAGCCCTGAAGGAGAAATGAGCAACATATTCTAATGGAGATGTATGTGGCACAGAACTTGGAGATCAAAGTCAGCCTCTTGGGTAGACTTCAGGGATGGGCTTTAAACAAAGAGGCAGGAAGATCCATAGCATTACTTGGGGGATGAATAAGACTCTAGAATTGAGTTGGCCCAGAAATTTTGGGTACAAGCAACACTCACTTTGTTTGATATGAATTACAGAGTATTTTCTTCTATTTACTACTTTCTTAAATTTAATTATGTGATAAAAAGTGATCACTGTGTGTATTAGTCTATTTTCATGCTGCTATAAAGAACTACCTGAGACTGAGTAATTTATGAAGAAAAAGGTTTAACTGATTCACAGTTCCACATGGTTGGGGAGGCCTCAGGAAACTTACAATTATGGCAGAAGATGAAGGGAAAGCAAGGCACATCTTACATGGCAGAAGGCAAGAGAGAGTACAGGAAAATACCACTTTTAAACCATCAGATCTCGTGAGAACTCCTTCACTTTCACCAGCAAAGCAAGGGGGAGACCGCCCCCGTGATCCAATCACCTTCCACCAGGTTCCTCCCCTAACACGTGGGGATTACAATTCGAGATGAGATTTGGGTGGGGACAGAATCAAACCACAGCACTGTGTATTTCAACTACTTCCAGAGATGATGGGCACATAAGGAGTAAAGAATAGAGGGGGGACAATTTCCTCCAGGTGTCTGGAAGAACTTTCACAAAAACATACTCATGGGTCATTCTACTACAAGAAGATGGATAGCTCTTAACACATAGTAAATAACTTTTCTATCTGAAATCTGCTTCTCTTTCTCCAATGTAATTGATTTGTAAAGGGGTTTTGCCCCACCCCCCACTCTCCTTGATTAAGTTCATCCGTGAACACCAGGAGGCTGGTCTGCTCACCCCTACACAGGTGTCCTTTCTATTTTGTTTTTTGAGACGAAGTCTCAGCTCACTGCAACCTCCGCCTCCCGAGTTCAAGTGATTCTCCCACTTCAGCCTCCCCAGTAGCTGGGATTACAGGTGCACACCACCATGCCTGGCTAATTTTTTTGTATTTTTAGTAGAAACAGGATTTCGCCATGTTGGCCAGGCTGGTCTCGAACTCCTGACCTCAGGTGATCCACCTGCCTTGGCCTCCCAAAGTGCTGGGATTACAGGCATGAGCCACCATACCCGGCCCAGGTATCCTTTCTTAGATGGGCATTACATCAGTCCCACTATCAGTCCCCAAACTAAGGTCAGTGTCTTAAGACTTGAAAGTCAATATGACTATTAGTACTACTTAAGGGGAATAATTGTGTGCTACTTTTGGCTTCAGTAAGTATTGTAGGCATATCACAGCAAAGGCTTTAGAGGCTTAGAGAGAAATCGAGATAATTGAGCAAAGGTGGTGACTTAAAACCAGCTCTACAATCTGTGTTATTCTCTTCGCTGGAGAGAACCCTGTAAAAAGGGGCAGTTAGGAGTGAAGCAGATAGCCTATGTTCTTGAACCTGTGAGCACTCACTGGTGACATGGTTTAGAGAGTAGAAAACTGGCCTATGCGTCTGGACACCCAGCCGCTGTCAACTTCAGCAAAGCAAAGTTTGGCTTCCCAGCAAGCTAGGGAGGCCTTTTCACCCTTGCACTTGATGTTCCCTTAACACGGAATGCTCTGTCCCAGACCTGTCTATGGCTGGCTCCTCCTTCTTCTCGGGTCTAATCTCAAATGCGACTTCCCCAGAGAGGCCTTCCCAGATAGTCCCCTCCCTGGTCATTCTCTATCATGTCGTTGTATTTCACTCATGGCACTCATCCCCATCCAAAGCTGTCTTTCCATGTACTTGTTTATTTGATTATTCACTGTGTCCTTTTGCTTCATAGATAGATAAGATTCATAAAAGCAGGGCCCCTGACTCTCTTGTTCGCTGTTTTATTACAAGCACTTCAAATAATGTCTGGCACATAGTAGGACCTATATCACTGTGTACTGGATGTACGAACAAATGAATGAATGAATGAGTAGCCTGAATATGGGGCTCAAGGTGGCAGTGAGAAAAGTGCTGTCCCATCATGAATAGGGTAGGTTTTATCTCCTGAAGAGGATATGTGCATTTTCTAAAGGAAAGGAGGTAGGGAACAAGGAAGATATCTGTATCATCGGAAAAGATCTTTTATTCCCATATTGAAGCACCAACACGTCCTCCCCAACATGCATTTCTGCATGTGGGTGACATGCCAGAAGGCAGGCAAGGAGGGGCAGGCATTAAAGAACTAACAAACTCACCAAGTTATCACTGTGGTTTTAAAGTGGGGTGATTAAAAAAAACAAATGTTGGTGAGGATGTGGAGAAAAGGAAATCCTAGTGTGCTGCTGGTAGGAATGTAAACTGGTATAGCCCTTATGGAAAATTGGATGGAGGTTTCTCAAAAATCTAAAAATAGATCTACCATATGACCAGGAAATGAAATTGGTAACTCAAAGAGATATCTGCACTCCCATGTTCATTGTGGCATTATCTACAATAGCCAAGATACCGAATCAACCTAAGTGTCCAAAACAGATGAATGGATAAAGAAAATGTGGTATTTATACACAGCGGAATTTGATTTAGCTTTTAAAAAGAAGGAAACCCTGTCATTTATGACAACATGGACGGACCTGGAGGACATTATTTATTTAAATGAAACAAGCCAAACTCAGAAAGAAAAATACTGTATAATTGCACTTATATGTGGAATCTAAAAATAGTCACACTCATAGAAGCAGAGACATAGTTGTTACCACGGGCTGGGGGGAGGGAGACATGCGGAGGTGTTGGTCAAAGGATATACAATTTCAGTTATGAAAGATGAATAAGTTCTGGAGATCTACTCTGCAACATAGTGTCTACAGCTAACAATATGGTATTGTATACTTGAAATTTTCTAAGAGAGTAGATCTTATATTGAGTGTTCTTACCACAATATAATAATAATAACAAATGGATGGGAGGGAACTTTGAGAGATGATTATTTATGTCTACAGGCTTGATGGTTTTATGAGTGGACACTTATCCCCAGACTCACTGAGTTGTTTACATTAAATATGTACATGTTTTACATGTTAATCATACCACAATAAAATGTAATAGATTAGACAGATAGATAGATAAGCAGGGTGCTTACATACAGCTCACAAAAGGCAGAGAATGGCTTTGTCTTGCCGTTTGAGTGCAGTGAGAGAATATAATTAAAGTGACCAAAAATCCCTGGGAATTTATTCAATTCTTTTGAACAATGACCATCCTTGGGAAGGGAAGTCCCATCCATATCAGGAAGGGGACACCAGCAAGCTTAATCATCTTGCATTTAAATGTTTTCCATCTATACTTAGAGCTCAACACACAATACAAAGACAGCCTTCAACACTGGGACCCTCTCCACCCACAGCACGTGCCCTCTGACCTGCTCTCCAAGCAGTGGTGGTGGCCTGCCTCTGTCCAGAAGCACCCCTGCCACGGCCCAGTTCTCTCTCAGTATGTTTGTCTGGTAGAAGGATTAAGGGTGTCCATCATGGCTGCTAAACAGTACCAAGCTAATGTCCTATTATAAAATTACTTTCACATATATAGGATGCAATGGTTCTAATGAGGGGAAAGGCATGCTAAGAACAATTACCCCCCCTTATATTACCTTCGTACTTTATACAGTTAACAAACCTTTTTTACCAAAATCATCTCATTTTAATTTCAGTCCTCATCACTGAAATTCATGTAAAAAAAGAGCAGGTGTTTTTCCATCATCGTTTTGTAGAGGAGGAATCTAAGGTCAAAACAGGTGAATGACTTGTTCCTGGTCACAGAACTGGGAGGACCCAGGTCTCCTTGTCTCCAAATACACTATTAAAAGTCCAGGTTATGGGGAAAGATCCATGGCTGACACCCTCCTTGTTACAACTGAATTGCCCATATGTAAAGCTTTCTGCAGATACAGAATAACTTATTTTATAATTTTATTGTGTTGGATCAGGATCAAAGGCCAGACAAGCTTGTCACTGGAGGCAATTACTGAATGATGAAAAGAAGGAAGGAGGCAAAGAAGAAACGAAGTAAGAAAAGTCTTCCTTTTTAAGGGATCAGGCTGGCTACACAGCACATCCATATCCTCTATATGAGAATGAGAGCAGAATAGGGACCACTACAATTGACTGTCACCCAGTAAGCACTATGAGCATAGCAGTTTGGAACTGACATGGGCCTTGGAGATCATAATAAGCTGTGCGGTTTTGCTTGCTAAGTTACTCATGCCCACTGCCACATCAGCTGTTCTGAACTCACATTCCCATACACAAACATTGAAAACAAATACTTTCTGGACTAAAAATAAATTACACATAAAAGTCTGTTTAAGTGAATCATCCTTCCTTGGGAAGCTAAAAACGGGTGGGAGGGGAGCAATCCATAGGCTGCCGATGGGATGGGTGGCAGTGTGGACAGAGTCTCTCTTTGATCCTCTGAGAATTCCCCAGTTGAAAATGCTGTGGGGAGATGAATCCTTCTCTCAGAATACAGGCTGCATCTGACCTTCCTCCTTTGAGTGTTAGCTTCTGCTCACACACTCTGTCTCTCTGTCTCTCTCTCATTCTCTCTCTGTCTCTGCCTCTCTCTCTCTCTGCCTGTAAATAACTTATTCTGTAATAGAATTGTGGCTGAGATAGGGGAGGCTGGAAAGTCCCAGCCCGGGGTTATGCAAGGAACTTTATTATTTCCAGTAATGTTAGGAGTTGGCTAAATGGTCTGTGAAAGAGACTTGTCCCTTTTCCTCCTGCCTTCCATCACATGTTCATTTATTTATTCCCACATTAATTTATTGTGTAAACATTCACTGATAGTTTCTGTAGGTACACATATGAATAAGAAAGGGTTCCTACTGTCCAGAAGCTCTACTCTTATTATTTCCAGTAATGTTAGGAGTTGGCTAATTGGTCTGCAAAAGAGCCTTATTCCTTTTCCTCCTGGCTTCCATCACATGTTCATTCATTTATTCCTGCATTAATTTATTGTGTAAACATTCATTTATAGGTTCCATAGGTACACATATGAATAAAGAGTCCCCACTGTCCAGAAGCTCTACTCCAGTGAAAAGGAGCAGCCTTTGGGAGAGATGCAGGAAATGAGGCTGAAGGGTGTTTGAGAAAGGGCAGAATGGCCTCATATCCCACTCTGAGGAATTTGCGCTTGATTCTACTGGTCAGGTAAGGATTTCCCGGACTTTGGTATGGAAAACTGTATGGATCACGTTTTTTAAAAGAATTTAATTAAATATTCTTGGTATTGACAACTCATTTTTACTACATTATTTAAATATATACAAACATAAAGCATGTTAAAAAAAAACTTTAGATGAATTAAATTTAACAGTGTTTAACTGAGCAATAAGCAATTTGTGAATCAGGCAGCCCTCGGAAGCAGAAGAGGTTCAGAGATCTCGGTCCACAAGGTTGGACAGGCAGCCTTATGGACAGGAAACAGAAGTGAGATACAGAAACAGCTTGATTGGTTATAGCTCAGTGGTTGCTTTATTTGCACACGGTCTGATCAGTTGGTAGCCTGTGATTGGCTGAGACTTTACTCCTAGTTAGGCTTTCAGTTTGTGTGTGTACTAAGTTAGGTTGTAGTTTGTTACCTAGGCACTCAAGGTAGGGAGGCATTCTCAGACCAAATTTAGTTTAACCATGGGGTATAACTTCCCAGTGTGTATACCTTATGCAATTATAAATCCAAAAGAATTATAATGTAAAACCAATTAAATGCAAATTAACAAAATTCATTTAATGCAACGAATATTACTGAAACAAAATGTCTGCTGCCTAGGAATGTGGTACTGACTGTAAGCATGTGGAAAATTTTCAGTTCAGGTTGTCTCCGTGATGTGCTGAGCAATGCCTCAGTAATGTCACTCCTCCCTAGTCATACTAGCTTGGAACCAACCATTCAAAGAGGCTGTGGTGATGTCACATGGCCAGCACTTCCCTTGTCTATATGTTTGGTTCCGGGGTAATTTTTTTTTTTTCTGTCACCCAGGCTGGAGTGCAGTGGAGCAATCTCAGCTCACTTCAACCTCCACCTCCTGGGTTCAAGCGATTCTTGTGCCTCAGCCTCCCGAGTAGCTGGGACTAGAGACACAAGCCACCATGCTCGGATAATTTTTATATTTTTAATAGAGACAGGTTTCGCCATGTTGGCCAGGCTGGTCTCAAACTCCTGACCTTAGGTGATCCACCCACCTTGGCCTCCCAAAGTGATGGGATTACAGGCATGAGCTACCATGCCCAGCCTGTCTTCAGGGTAATTTTAAATGCAAAGGCAGTTGTAAAGACAAATCAACTGGCAGCATTTAGTTATACAAACAGTCATCCAATGATCTAGAAGATGCATCTATTTAAATTTTAAACTGTCCTTGAAATTAAAGTATTTTTTTAAAATTTCTGATGATACCTTCAGTCCCAAGAGTACATCACTGAAGCCCTTAGCATGCAGTTTGAGGAAATATTATGTAAGTGCTAGGGTCCTGCAACAGACAGATTTTGGGCAAGGAAATGACATGATCAGATTTTCATATTAGAGCAATTACACAAGGGGCGGTATGATGGATAGAGTAAAGGAGAGAAAAACTCAGAGTAAGGAGGCCACTTGGGAGACAACTACAATAATTTAGGCAAAGGATGATGAATGATCTAAACAAAGTCAGTGTGAGTGATGAGGCATAAGAGAATAGACTAGAAACGTTGGTAAAAGGCAGAATCTATAGAACTTAGGGACTGATTAAATGTGGCAGGTGAAGGAGAAGGGGTATTTCAACCTTAGGCAACACTATTAACCCTAGATGGGAATATAAGGAAAGCAAGTTTAATTTCAGATATGGTGACTTGGGGGTGGGGAAGCTGTGAACTATTGGGGTGAGGCCAGTCAAATACAGTGGGCTAGAACTGCAGAGAAAAAGCTTCTATGTGAGGCTACCATGCTAGCATGGCTGAATAGACACCAGCCTACAGAGTGTAATTTCTAGGGCCAAGAAACTCTCATCGCCCCTGCCCCCCCCCACCCCCACCAAATAAAATGTTTCTCCTACCTACAGGTCACTACTACTCCTATCATCTAACTTAATGCTCTGATACTTTTTTTCTTTTGGAGACAGAGTCTCTGTTGCCCAGGTTGGAGTGCAGGGGCACAAAATCATAGCTCACTGCAACCTCAAATTCCTGGACTCAAGTGATTCTCCTACCTCAGCCTCCCGAGTGGCTGGGACTACAGGTGTACACCACTCTGACCGGCTAATTTTTTTGTAAATTTTTGTTTTGCAGAGACGTGGTCTCTCTATATTGACCAGGCTAGTCTTGAACTCCTGGCCTCAAGCAATCCTCCCACCTTAGCCTCCTGGAGTGCTGAGGTTTCAGGTGAGAGCCATATCAAAAGAGAGTGACACTTACCCTGGGATTGATGTTCTGGATCCAGAAATGCTCTGGTGGAAACAATGTGGAATTTGCACTCATTCAGATCATAATTTAGATTTCTGCCCTGACACTTACTAGGTATGAAATCCTAGCGAATCATTTATCCTCTCTATCTTGCTTGTAAAATGAGGTTTTAAAACCTTTATCAAAAGCTAGTTAGGAATGTTAAGTAATATAACACATTACAGTATCTAGCACAGTGCTTGCAACATCTTGGCCAACTAATCACGCTCATTCTCAAATATAATGGTTAAGTACATGGAAGAAACCAGACTTCCTGGGTTCAAATCATGTCTCTACAACCTTCTACATGACCTTACATAAGTAAACTAACCTCTCTGTGTCATAAGGAGATAATGATATTCTGTAATGCATAGAGTTATTGGAGCAATTTGTGAGTCAATGCACATGAAACTCAGAATCGTGTGTCTTGCCCATGGTATGTGCTATCTAAGTGTTAGCTGCTATTGTTGTCATAATTACTCCTTCCTCCCTTCCAATGACTATGCTTCGGATTCTTTCCTGGTCATCGTTTTAATGGAAGGAGAGAAAGATCATGGCATGCTGGGCACCTAAGCCACTGAGTGTGAAACTCCATACGAGAGGGAAAAGGGGGAGTTTGATGGCCCTAAAGGCATTCTTTGACTGCTTCTTAATTTTGTCTAAGACAAATCAGGGTCTGCACTGCCTCAGGGAGGGAAACATAGAGTGACTGAAGTCCAAAGCCTTGTGATAAAATGGAAAGACTGTCATCGGATGTCTGGCCAAGAAGGCAGCTGTCCAGATGCAGGGACTGTGAGTTCTTATGAACTATGACAACACTCACTTTCAATGAACTTTATTTTTCACTTATCAGTGGTTAAATGCCAAAATTACATTGGATTTTGCACCAAACTGGGAAGGGAGGGGGAACAAAAAAACAGCTCAAACTGACTTGCATTTCCCGAGGGCTGAGTCCTGAGAAGTTACAGCTGGGGAAGCCGGATCAGGCGCATGGGCCAGTGAGCAAACACAGATTTCTCTGATATATTAAGCATTATTATGTCAAGTACCTGACCCTAATCAACCAAGGTCATGAACAAACTAGTCCTTTTAACATTTTTATGAAAGAAACTGCTGTGTGCTTTTCTCTCTGGACTCTCTCACTTGGAACACAGATGTGACCCGGCTCTTCCAAGACTTCCCTCACGGAGGCATTAGGCCAATGCCCTGAGCTGAGTTTTTGGTGATTTGCTGCCTCCACCAGGATCGGTGAAGAATATTTTAAAATAAATTTCAATTTGTTTCATCCTGAGAGGATGCAATGACTTTTAGCTCAAAGTGGGACAGAGAGGCCTATTAGAGATGGACACATAATTTTGAGGGGGTACAAATTTTAGCTCATTAAACTTTTCCCAAATTAAAAAGCACAGAGAGGAGTGGAGTGGAAAGAGCTTCATCTTTGTGGTAAGATAGATTTTAGATCCAATTCCAGGTCTGTCCCCTGCACTGTTTGATTCAGGGCAAGTCACTTAACCCCCTGAGCTCACTGGCGTTAGCTATAAAATAATGACAGCACTACCTACCTCCTAGGCTGCCATAAAACCCATTACGATCTGACCCTGATGGTTTCTCTCTAGCCTCAACTGTAGCCTCTCCCTCCTGAACAGGCCTCCCTTTAAATACCACTTCCTCTAGGAAGTCTTCTTGGATATCACTTCTCCCAGTTAAAGTCTAGGTTGTGTACCCTCCTATGAGCCCAGAGCACCCGTGTGTATCCCATCAATAAACTTAGAAACCATCATGTTGATGTTCCAGATCACCCCTGGACTATAAACTGTTCAAAACAAGATCAGGCTCTTCTAATTGCAGGTGTCTCCAGAGCTTAATGCAAGGCCAGACACACATGAAGCCTTCTATATGCTTTTGTAAAATGAATGAAGACTGGTAAACATTGCTATTCTGTTGCTATTTATATGGTCCTCAGATGAAAGTTACTCCATACGAAGTCTGACATACTAAAGCATTCTCCAGGATGCTTTTCTGAGTTGCCATGCCTGATTCTTGATGTTGTCCTCACCACCAGACTACCCCCTTTATTCTTTATTCTAGACTCCACTTGCCCTTGAAGCTGCGACTACTGGCTTTCCTCACTGCCTACCTAAGACACCTCAGCCAGGATTCCAAACAAAGCTCGATGTCTGCACTCTCCTTGCCCTTGCAGATCTAGCAGGGCCCCCTCAATTCTGTCTCTGCCAAATCCCATTTAATAGGATACACAAAATTCACTCTGACTTGCTGTCTTTGAAAGCATGAAGGACGTGACAGTCTCATTGGTCTTTGCTGAAGAAAGATCTAACCCAAGCATCCTCTTCTCCTACTGCCCAGGTATGGGTCAGATTCTTTAAGAATATATTGGGAAGGGGGAGATTTATTTCACATTACTTCTCTGAATTGGAACTTGCTCTGAGCACCCTGTTGTTCTCCTTTCTACTTCCGTAGGCCTCTCCTCCATTGATCACTATCCAGAACTCCCAGACAATCCCCTTAGATGGATACTTCTCCCTTTTCAAGGATTCAGACAAGAGGTTGATGTGGTACTGGCTATACTTCAATCAAGTGCCCAGACCCTTCATTCTCCATAGCATCACCACAGAGGAGCAAAAGGCATGGGTCTCGTCTGAACAACCAGGGTAACTCAAGGAGCCAACACCACATTTTCTTCTTATGGAACTTAAATCTGTACACATCACCTAAAGGAAAATTATCCAAAAAGGTAGACTTTCCTCATGGGGTTTCCATCATGGACACAAGCTTGTTTCTACACAGTGTCTCACATCTCCAAAACAATGTGTTCTTCCCACTCTGCAGAGTGGCAAAAACAAGATTTGATACCCAACTCACTACTCAGACTTGATCTTGACCTTGGAGCCATTCCTTCCCTAGGGGTACATTTCCTTAATTATGCATCATTCAGACTAAGGAAATTCAGAGGAGCTTCATCAGGAAGTCAGCAATGGGGGAACATCTCTATTCCTCAGTGCAGTCCAGCCTCATGGTAGAGGAGTGCAGTGGCCCAAAGAAGGAATTCTGAAACGAAGCAACCAGGACTTGAAGATGTCTTCTCCCAGCTTTGTGACCTCCTCATGTTACTTCCTGCACCTCAGTCTCCTTTTCTGTGATATGGTGATGATTATAGTGAGGCTTTAAAGAGTTAACATATATATAGAGCACACCTTAGCAAAGATGTGCTCCATAAATTTTATATATAGTTTTCTGCCAGTGTAGACGTGGCTATTATTTTTCTGTTTATCTAGCAAATAATCGTTGAAGCAGATATATACACATTCACAGACACCTCCTGAGGGCAAACACTAATTTCCAGAGACAGTAAAATCTGGAAATATTTTTCTAAATGACTCATGAGGAAGTCTCAAAGTGCAGTCAGCACAGCAAGCTCACTCCTGATGAACTTTCAACCTACACATTTTCATTAGGTGCAAATGGGATTTTCCTGCTCTCTCTGCATTTTGGCTGAAGCCCCTAAAGTGAAAACAATAAGTAGCAAGCACCTCTATCCCCAATCCTACAGAGACCTGCTGGATCCCAGGGCTCACTAGAAGGTGCCCAAACTGATCTTTCACCTCCAGAGTATATAAAGGAAGACTTGAAAGTCCCCAAGAGAGCTCGTTGAAGGGAATGCCTGAGAATCGAGATCCCTTGGCTTTTCTCTCCCACTGGAGAACTTGACATATGTCCTTGAAGACTTGAGGACATAGTTGAACAGAGACCACAGCCTGCCTCATGTTGAGACAATTTCTGAGGTCAGGAACCTGCCGAGAACTGCCAAGAGGGCAGGCGAGGACAGAGGCAGCAGGGGAAGCAGCCTTATTTTCCTCGGTGGGGTAGAGCAGGAATGCAGGGGTTCCCGCAAGCCTGGTGGACACCATGGAATCTATCCTGAAACATCTTGAAAGGAGCCCACCTTATAGGGTGGCCTGCCAGAGCAAGGAGATATTAGCAGTGAGAAGCTGGAGTACCACCGCTAAGACAGGAGTTGGGGTGGGAGAAGGAAAGTGGGACACATGGGGTCGGCTGAAGAGCATGCACCAACAGCAGTAAACTAGTACATCAGAAAAGTCCCAATGCATAGGATCCACAAACGCACATCATGGAAAAGTGTAATGAAGGGCCCAGCATCTGGGCAAAGCCAGCCAAGACAGAGCCACAAAGAGCACCGGATACTTTAAAAAGGCTGCCCATCTTCTGTTTCCCTTTCTGCCCCACTCCCCCACCATGGAGAAACCAAAAGCAGCAAGGCAAATCGGGGAGGAGGAGTGAGTCAGGAACAAGTGAAAAAACAGACCATGAGACCAGACTCTCCTTTCCTATTTTGGGAACCCCAGCAAGGGTCAGGCCCGGGCTGTGAAAATGAGAGAAGATGTGAAGAGATAAAGGCTTTGATTTAGACTCTATTGGGTCTTTTCGTACTTATAGATGAGTCATAATCCTCAATAAAAGACTCATTTTTGTTGCTTGAACATGATCAGACTACAGACGCAGACAGGGAGGGAAGGTTGAGCACAGTATATTTCCAAGGTTGTCATGGCAGAGAAAATGAAGTAGTTTCCTGTTCATAGCTATTGGACTCAATATATGCACAATACATTGGTTAAGCAACACACATGCCAAAGCAAAATCTCATCAGCCCCATCCCCCACCGACAGAGGGGTCTGAGCTGCTGATTCTGTGAGTATGGTACAAACTAACCTAATCCTCAGCAGACAGGTCTTTGCCCTTAAGATTGTTATGAGGAACTCTGAAAGTTTCTTTCTTATACCCCTTTTCCTCCAGCCTGCTGGGCAGAGGAGAAAGTGCCCATCAATCAATCTTTAGGTCCACAGAGATCTACCCTAAGGATTGAGATCACTGCTCTTAATGACATTACTAGATTGGGAGGCAAAGTTCTCTGTCTGCCCCAGTTTCTTTCTACAGAGAGAGAAGGGACTCTTCCAGTCACAGGGACATTGGATATTTAATGTTGGGTAGAGAAAGAGGGACCCAATTTAGTTGGGAAAGAAAGTAATTTAAGATCTTCCCCAAGAAATATAAAACTTTCTCTGAGAAGCAAATTTAGAGATTCAAATGACTCCAAAGAGGACTCAAGAATGGAAAGAAATGATCCTCCCTTTCTCAAAACACTCATAATCATAATCATAACCATATCATTCCAGCAAATTTCAAGAACTCAGCAAGGTGGTTAGGCATGCCCCTTTTCCTCGCTCTTTCTTATTTTCTACTCTTTTCTCTTCGCCCCAGGACAAAGTCAAGTCATTTTTCATACTTTTTCCACCTTGCTATTTATTCCACTACTCTTTGAAAACAAGCCCCTGGGTCAACCACGTCTTCCTTTCACAATGACTCGGGAAAACAATGACAAATTCCATGTGGAAACCAGAGAGCCGAGAGGAAAGTGCTGGCCATTTTCTTCCAGTTCTCCACTCTCCTGAAAAAAGCTTATGGCTTGGTAGAAATTCTGAATTCTCTTGAAATAACCAGAAAAAGCACAGCTGGAATAGCAATATCTAAATAAAAATGCAGCTGATCTGCTAATATTAACTAGTCTAAAAGTACCATGAAGCGTGTGGTTTTCATTACAGCAACAAAGCCACTATAGTATGACAAGCAGCCTGCCTTCCAAGGTTACCCTCATTTACATGATATTGTATTACACATGGAGTTGGACTCTTGGGTTTAAAGAAAAACAAGAGTTTCACAGCAAGAGGTGAAATGAAGATTTAGGCACTCAGCCAAAGGTTTGAGACTACCCAGAAATGATCTGAGCTCACAGTCACGTGATTCCTCTCTGCTCAGCACTCCAGCAGCGTGCCATTTAGTCTCCACTCAGGTGGAACTCTCACACATGGCTCTTATCACAGGTAATTGTGTACAAGATCAGGGCGTCTCTTGATCAAAACCACATCCCAAATAGCACCTACCACAGGTCTTTACCATCAACTGAGCTCGCGATCAGCAAGATGATGTAGTTGGAAAGGGCAGACTTTGGAGTCCCAGAGCTGAGTTGCAAGCCCAGCCTCTGTTCCTTTAATGCTGTTTAATCTTAGGCAAGTTTTCCACTTCTCCAAGCCTCAGTTTGCTAATCTGTAAAAAGGTTATAGGGAGGATTATTACTGCTATCATATTCACAGCTAACATTTATGGGCATGCTTATAATATTCCAGGGACTTCATGTTGTTACACGCATTATTCTATTTAATCCCCAAAATAATTTGATGAGGAAACTACTAATATTTTCTCCATTTACAGATAAGGATACTGAGGGTCAAAGAAGCTAAGCAGCTTGCCAAAGCTACCTGATGAGTAAGTGGCTGAGCTGGGGTTTGACCCTGGGTGTGACTCCTGTCAAGGCCTGTGTTCTCACTCTCTAAAGTCAACACTACAACATGACTATAACATGCAAATAGCAAAATGGTTAAAGGCAAGAGTTTCTACCACTTCCTTGTTGGCCCCTATCTGGACTTTGGTTTCCTTGTCTGTAAAATGAGAGTAGTAACAGTTCCTACGTCATAGGATGGCTATAAAAATTAAATAACTTAATATGTATATGACCTATGGAGTAATACTCAGCACATAGTAGTTACTCTGCAAATGTTTACCACTGTGTATGTATTACTATAAAACAGCTGACACATAGATGATGAGAAATGTGGGAATTAAAATAAGAAACAGAAGAGCATGAGAGGCCACCAAACGACCAACGGCTCTGTGGGCACCTGTAAAACCCTCGTGGGAAACTTGCAGAGATGACCAGAGACACTTTCTGGGGTGCTGACTTCCTTTGATGCAGAGGAAGGGATCTCAGGCATTAAGATCTGACCATATTTTACACGCCTGTTTTACATCTGTAGCTGGTAAAACCAGGAAACAACTGGATAAGAAATGTAATGCTAAACAGATGGATACCTTAGGACCAAAGAGTCAGGCTAGGGCAGTCCCCTAGTGGCCTTGTCCGGGCCCAGGCACACCCTGGAAGCATCACTTTTGTCTGATGATGTCACTACACAAAGTCACATGGTGACCCTGAGGCAGACCAGCCAGTTGGTGCACAGGAATGGAGCTGACATGCCTTGTTCTTCAACCCCCTGAAGCATTTTCAGATCATACCTATTTCAGAAGGCTGGAAGTGAAGCCAGCAAGAGGCTTCTGTGTTGATAAGTCTTCGTATCAAAATTGACCTGACTGGGAATTTCTTAGCAAACTTTTCAAACAAGAGAAGGACATTCTCTTAGATATGTGATGTAAGTGAGGATTAAATGACCTGATAGAAAATGTAAACTACTTTTAAATAATTTATGGATTTGCTGTCATCATTAAAACCACAGAGATTTATCAACTCTCATTTCCGAGTAAGATTTGAAGGAATAGATTTGTAGTCTTGAGATGGGACAGGGCACCAAGAATGAATACTTATGATTCAAAGCCAGAAACAACTTTGTCTCAGATGGTGTTCCTAGATTTTGCTTCCAAGTGTAAATTTCTGGCTGTAGCAAAGATGGTAGCAAGTAAGTGATCATTTCACCTCTTTCCAAACTCCCTACTTTTTTGCACATGTCAGATGCAACCTCAGGTTTATAACTTTAATTTTAATATCCATCTCAAGCTAACCCACAGTTTCCTGGAAATAAATGCCTACAAAAAGAAAAAAAAACTTTTAAAGAAAAATACAATGAGGCTGCTTGTGGGAAAGGATCTCTTCCTCAAGAAGCAATATGCAGAAATTACCAAAAAAGATGGAAAGAACATGAATTTAAAATCTGACCATATTGAGTCTTATGTTTCCTTACTCAGTGATTTTCAAAATATAGCCTTATTTTCACAATACTATAAAAGTAATGCTGATTAGCTACTAAAACCTGGATATGATATAGACTTTAATGTACCAAGGAGATGACAAAATCTTATTTTAAAGGCTGTTGATGATTGCTTCTCAGCCTTTTGGCTAAGATCAAATGTAAAAGCTGTTGATGAAATTTTTCCTAAGAGGAAAGTGTTTTTTCCTTAGCAAAATGCTTTGAAGAGCCATTTGGCTGTAAAAAAATAAAATAAAATAGGTTCTGAAATATTGTTCAGAAGGAAAACCAGGAAACCAGTAGTAACTTTGTTTCTATGCGTAATGATGCAAGAAGAAAAAAATAAGTTTCTAAGGGCAGACTGAGATGGTGGGGACATAAGTTGGTGGAGGAAATAGGGAGGTAAAGAGAGAAGGCAGGAGGACCAGGTTCAGGAAAATGGAATCTGGAGGCCCAGGAGAAGAGAGCTCAAGAGAAATTCTCACTGATGAAAAGGGCTGGGGATATCTGCATTTAGAAATCAATGGTGATATCCCATATTTAGTTTTAAAGAATTTGCTATGCTCTGCAGCAGTGCAATCTCCCTGTTTTCAAAAACTCTTTGTAAAAATTAACTACACACAAATGCTTTCTATAAAGGCATTTAGGGAAGATAAAGGAAAAGAAGCAACTGTGTTTCAGTTTTGAGAAAAGAAAACCACCTGAGGATGAGAAGTGAGATTAAGAATTTACCAAAATCAGAGAACCTAGGAGAAAGTTACCACATCCCACCCTACCCTGCCCCTGAGAACTTCCACAGAAAATGAATAGCCTCTGGGAGGCCGAGGCGGGTGGATCACGAGGTCAAGAGATCGAGATCATCCTGGCCAACATGGTGAAACCCCATCTCTGCTAAAAATACAAAAATTAGCTGGGCATGGTGGCGCACGCCTGTAGTCCCAGCTACTCTGGAGGCTGAGGCAGAAGAATAGCTTGAACCCGGGAGACGAAGATTGCAAGTGAGCTGAGATCGTGCCACTGCACTCCAGCCTGGGCAACAGAGCGAGAGTCCGTCTCAAAAAAAAAAAAAAGAAAGAAAAGAAAGAAAGAAAAAAGAAAAAAATGAATAGTAAAGTATCCTGAGTTTCCTTTTACATATGGAAGCCATTTTTATTTGAATACTAATAGTTGGAATGATCAATGAGGCTGGCAGAATTGGGGAATACTGAGAAAGGAGACATCTGGATTACATTAAATAAGTGTAATCTCCCCTGATGCAAAAATCTTTCTTATCAAAGCAAGGTTAGGTAGCATCACCACCTTTCCTGAAGCTGGTGCCATTATCAAAATAGTCTAGTAATCATTAAGAAAGCAGCTGGTGAAATTCAAATATAGCCTTTATGGCTAGAAAAATAGTTTTATCTCAAAAGTGATTACTCAGGATGCAGCTGTGAGAGCATGATTTCCTTCTTTATGTACAGAGAAAAATTTCCTATGAGCTTTTGCAGTGGTGATGGAAAGAGGAATGAATCCACAAGTCCTGAAAGTCTTCAAGTTTTTGACAAGATGTGATTTTAAGGGTGTGGGGGTCTGAGTTGCTCTTTATACCCACCTCTATACTCTGGAAGTCATGCCATTTGAAGTCAGTGGGTTTTAAAGATTCAGGAAACACTACTCAAAGTATCTGGCTACAGGGCTCAACTTGCTGAGAGAGAGTATTCCTTTCCTTAAGATTTTTACACATGTGATGCAGAAATTGTTACACAAAGTTCTGACCATACCTGTGTATCATTGTTCAGCCACAGTCTCTTACAGAAAATTGTAATGAATTGCTTTTCAATATGCACCTGCAGCAAGCTCTGAGACAATCCTCCAGGAAGCCTTCCTTAATCCTCCCCAGTAAGAAGTAGGATCCCTCCTGTGCTTGAAATAATTATACAGATGACTAGATAAGAGGCTTGGTGAAATAAGCTTCTCATACGCACATCTCGCTGGTGCAAAAAGTACTTACAGTTTTGGACCGTGAATTGTAAGTCGTTATAACTAGGCTCAAACATGTCTTTAACCAAAAAAGGAATCATTACAATAAATAAATTTCTGCCAGTGAGAAATAAGTTTATTCCTGTAGCCTAAAAATCCATGCTTCAGGATTTGACAAAGTTTTGGAGAGCATTTTCTGCATCCTGCTGGTTGTGGAAGCATTTTCCCTGCAAAAAGTTGTCGAGATGCTTGAAGAAGTGGTAGTTTTGAAGTGTCATCTTCTCTTATTCTGTGCAACAACAATGAACCATTTCTTGATTGGATTGTGATGTGCGAGGAAAAGTGGATTTTATATGACAACCGGCGATGACCAGCTCAGTGTTTGGACCGAGAAGAAGCTCCAAAGCTACTTCTCAGCGAGAGGTCAGGTGAATATGGGAGATGAGGCAAAACTTCGTAGCCCAATTTGTTCAATTTCTGAAGCGTGGGTTGTGATGTGCAGTCGGGCATTGTGGTGGAGAAGAATTGGGCTCTTCCTGTTGACCAAAGCCAGCTGCAGGCATTGCAGTTTTCGGTGCATCTCATTGGTTTGCTGAGCATACTTCTCAGGTGTAATGGTTTCCCAGGGATTCAGAAAGCTGCAGTGGATCAGACCAGCAGCAGCCCACCAAGCAGTGACCAGGACCTTTTTTGGTGCAAGTTTGGCTTTGGGAAGTGTTTTGGAGCTTCTTCTCGGTCCAACCACTGAGGTGGTCATCGCCAGTTGTCATATAAAATCCACTTTTCCTCGCACATCACAATCCAATCAAGAAATGGTTCATTGTTGTTGCATAGAATAAGAGAAGATGACACTTCAAAACGACAATTTTTAAAACAATTTTCGGTGAGCTCATGAGGCACCCACTTATCAGGTTTTTCACCTTTCCAATTTGCTTCAAATGCTGAATGACCATAGAATGTTTCAGGGGGTGTGGCTTCTTAGTGTCCCCAGTATTTCATGGAAGGCCTACTCAGGTTGGTGGTATTGGTGTTTACTTGTCCGGAGCGAGATCTGTTAAAAAAACAAACAGGCATATTAAAATATTAAGAGTGTATTTGAGGAGACAGCAATTCACGCATAGGGCAGCTCCAAACCAGAAGTGGTCAGGGCCCTGCCAAAGAAGTGAAAGAGAAAAGCATTATAGGGTGAATGCAAAAGTGAGGCAAAGAAAATATTAAGTTGGTTCAGATCAGATATTGCCTTATTTGGATTTTCTCAGCAGAAAGTCCCTGGTAATATAATGCTCAGTTGGCTTGTGACAGGCTGAGCTGAAGTTTCAATTTGTTTACATAGGAATGCAGGGTGATAGAGCCATCCCAGCCTAATGACCTCTCATTAAGTTAGTTTAACAAGTCCCACAACGTTATGGTGAGTTTGTCAGAGATGTTTGAACCAGAGCAGCTCCATCTTGAATAGGGGCTGTGTAAAATGAGGCTGAGACCTGCTGGGCTGCATTCCCAAGAGGTTAAGGCATTCTAAGTCACAGAATGAGATAAGAGGTTGGTACAAGATACAGGCATAAAAACCTTGTTGATAAAACAGGTTGCAGTAAAGAAGCCAGTTAAAACCCACGAAAACCAAGAAGGTGAGGAGAGTGATCTCTGGTCGATCTCACTGCTACACTCCCACCAGCGCCATGACAGCTTACAAATGCCATGGCAATGACAGGAAGTTACCCTATGTGGTCTAAAAGGAGGAGGCATGAATATTCCACCCTTTATTTAGCATATAATCAACAAATAACTGTAAAAATGGGCAACCAGCCTGGCTGCTCTGCCTGTGGAGTAGCCATTCTTTTATTCATTTACTTTTCTAATAAACTTGCTTTCATTTTACTCTATGGACTCACCCTGAATTCTTTCTTGCACAAGATCCAAGAACCCTCTCTTGGGGTCTGGATCAGGACCCCTTTCCAGTAACAAGTTCTGAGTGGGGCCCTACTCAGCCTTATCTAATGCCAACCGTATCACCCTGAAAATCCAGCATAACTAATTTGTATCATTTGAAAAACAGCCTGTGAAAAACCATGCCTCCTGTATGTAACATCCTGGTTCTTGCGATATCTCGGTACCTTCCCCACAGGTCCGTAACACATGCTGGTCATGTTGCTGCTGAGTAATGGTGATCACTCTATGGATATGCTGTGTCACCTTTACCTCTATTGTCACAGGAGCTAGGAGGAACTGAGCACAGCAGGTTGGCCAGGGGCTATGACACTGTTCCCATGGAAACCTAATTATTCTAATGCGTAAGATACATACTATCCTATTACAGCATTTAGTTACAACAGCCTGAGAGTTGCATTACTTTCAGAAATGCATGTGCCTTGTCGATCAAGCTGTAAGTTCCTGGAGAGCAGAAGCCACGTGTCAGTCAACTTTGTATCTCAATGAATTTTGGTTGATAAGCAGTGGGTAAACTTTTGGTGAAGGGATGAATGAAACCTGAAGGGGATTGGTAAATACGCCACCCCAAAATATGCCACTTTGGGATAGGACTATTTTGAGATCCGACAGATGCAGAAAGAAGTCTTCCAAGAGCTTCTCTTTCTTAAAAAATCTGACTCAAATCAGAAATTCCTGGGAAATGAGGACTGCCATAAATTGCCTCTCCAAGGGAATTTTTAAGGCCATGAAGAAGACAGAAAGTCACCACTGAGATGGACCTGAACACACACACCTTGCCAAGATAGCCCCTGGCTTCCACAAGAGTTCCCCATGTATTTACCTTCCCGTAGTGGACTGCTCTTGAAAGCCCCAAACCCTTTTTTCTTTCTGTCAAATCTCCACAGTTTATCTTTCTTTGTTTAAAATGGTATATAAGCTTTTCGGCCTATTAGCTTCTTTGTATGCCTTCTCTCCTGATAATCTGTCTTTTGTCAGTCTAATTTGCAGTGCTCCAGTGAACCTAAAAGGGTAGAGGAAAAGGGTTATTTGTTTCCCCTATAAACTGAATTATAAATTCCATTACAACAGGGTCTATGTCATTTTATCTTCTTAGTACTTAACATAAAGCAGTGTTTAATAGGTCAGACGTGTCCAATTTAGGGTATCCAAAGGGAGCAGAATTGTATATATACATATATATTTCATGTGCAATATTTACAATATATTTATATTCACAATATATACAATATTGCAAAAATCCTAATAGAAGCTATAACATTATTCTAAAGATTGCTGTTCATAGCAGGGATTATATCAGTCTGTGTAGAAAGCTGTTTTTAGCAAATGATAAGCAATTCCTTTATATGTGTTTATTTATTTTCTATGGCAAAAACAAATAATATATAAATATTATATTATATATAAATATAAATAAATTCCTTATTATTTAGCAACTGTGATGTTTTTGTAAAGAAAATCTTTCACAAAGAAAAAAAATAAAAGTTGTTCCTGTTCTTGGTGGTAAATAGTATGGAAACCAGTGCAGTGCAATTCAATTTCAAAGAATTAAATATCACTAAAATTTGTTTATTTATTTATTTATTTTTGAGACAGGGTCTCACTGTGTCACCCAGGCTGGAGTGCAGTGGCACAATCACAGCTCACTGCAGCTTCAACCTCCCATGCTCAAGCCACCCTCCCATCTCAGCCTCCCAGGTAGCTGAGTTTACAGGAATGCGCCACCACATGCAGATAATTTTTGTATTTTTTGCAGAGACAGGGTCTCACCATATTGCCCAGGCTGGGCTTGAACTCCCGATCTCAAGTAATCTGCCCACCTCAGCCTCCCAAAGTACTAACTCTTATTAAATGTTGTGGTCAGAACAACTCTGTCCTTAGTTATATGGAAGTGACCTGCAGCAGGTGATGGAGAAGAATCAGAAGACTGACTAAGCAACTTTCAGTTACTTCATATGGACTTCACATTGGTGGAACAGCAGGAACAAAAAGAAGTCTTGATTCATGCACAGTTGATACCAGGAGACCATTTACTGGCCCTCATGAGATCCTCCCTGGAAGAGGATCAATATCAAGGGTGAATGATTCCTATTTCTTCACTTCCTGTTTGTTCAACCAGAAATTTCTACGTATGTTGTTGTATTCCTCAGGACACTTCCAATTTCAAGTGACAAAAACCCAACTCAAACTAATTTGACACAAAAGGGAATGTACTGGCTCTTACAACTGAAAAGTTGAAAAGTCGGTTCTAGTTCAGGTATGGCTGGATCCAGGACATCAGATGATGTCCTTAAGATGCACTTGCTCTACCTTCATCTTCAGGCTCTGCTTCCCTCCTCCCTAAACAAAGTTTCTACACTGGGCAGTGCAAAGTATCTCTGCATCTTCATGTTTAAATGGTTCTTTGATCCTGCAATCTTCAGAATGACTCTCTCAGTGCAGCCCCACATCAAGGACTCTGAAATGATAATGAATGCCTCTGCTTGGGTTAGATGCCCACTACAGGACACATCACTATATTGGGGAGGATGAGGCATGATTGTCCAATCTGGCTCAAATGCTCAGTCGTCTGGGAAAATGGCCATGTGTGTGACCGCTCCACAGACATGAGAGGCTGGGATTTCCAACAGAAAGATGCTAGGAAGACAGAAGAGTTGCTTATGCCCTAAGATCAAGATCTGTGTAGAGTGTCCCCTCAACCACCCAAATCACAACCTCCCCATATATGGCCTAATCGTATGTTTTTTGTTGTTGTTGCTTTTGTTTTTGTTTTTTGTTCTTTTGTTTTGTTTTGTTTTGTTTTAGACGGAGTCTCACTCTGTTGCCATGCTGGAGTGCAGTGGTGCGATCTCGGCTCACTGCAACCCCCACCTCCCAGATTCAAGCAATTATCCTGCCTCAGCCTCCCGAGTAGGTGGTATTACAGCCACGTGCCACCATGCCCAGCTAATTTTTGTGTTTTTAGTGGAGACGGGATTTCATCATGTTGGCCAGGCTGGTCTTGAGCTCTTGACCTCGTGATCCACCCCCTTCGGCTTCCCAAAGTGCTGGGATTACAGGCGTGAGCCACCTCGCCCAGCCCTAATCATATGTTTTTAAGCAAAAGGCCTAAAAAGTTTCCTCCTAGGTTCCGTTCAAAACTGAAACAAAACAAAGCAAAAAATAAAAAAAATAATAATAATGATTGAGGAAGCCATGAGATTCCAGGCACTATATTAAGTTTAAAGGCTTCCAAATGTTCAACTTCTAATGAATGATTCACTTCACCTCAATGCCTCTGTTTTAGCAAAAAGCACCTTTTCTTTAAAACAGATTTACCTCTTCAGCTGAGATAGAAATTCTAAGATAGAATAATTTAAGAGCTAGAAAGGGCCAAATAACAGTTTTCATCAGGGAAATAAAACAATGTCCATTCTCTGGATTGGATACAACCCAAGAAAAGCCATTACCCAGCAGTGACATATGAAATATCTGCTTTGATTTCATGTGGGAGATTATTTAGCAATGTCAAGACAAAACATGCCAATTCCTGGCAGTTGTCAAAATGCCATTCCAAGTGTAACCCTGACAAAAAAAAAATCTACTCCCTCTGCAAATGTCACCAAGCTTCTGATGGAAAATGGATATATTTGCTAGTTTGGGAGAATAAAGAAAAGACTGGAAGGAAGAAAAAGTTTCCCTTTAGGAGGAAACTAGAAGGAAAAGGAGGGAGGAAGGAAGAAAGGGAAGGAGAAAAAAAAGGGAGAGAAGCAGGGAAGGAGGAAGGGTGACCTTTTAGTCTACCCTTCAGATTTATGCTAAAAGTTTGCCATGTCAGAAAACAGGCTTTGGAATTAAGGGAGATATGAGACCAACGTCAAGCCCTGCCACTTAAGAGTTACCTACACTTGGTAACTTCACCTTCATTTGTCTCAGTGTCTTCACTGGAAAAATGAAAAATAATATTACAATTAATAATGGTTAAAAGAAGCAACCTGGCCAGGCACGGTGGCTCACGCCTGTAATCCCAGCACTTTGGAAGTCTGAGGCGGGTGGATCACCTGAGGTCAGGAGTTCAAGACCAGCCTGGCCAACGTGGCGAAACCCTGTCTCTATTAAAAATACAAAAATTAGCTGGGCGTGGTGGCGTGCACCTGTAATGCCAGCTGTTAGGGAGGTGGAGGCAGGAGAATCACTTGAACCCAGGAGGCAGAGATTGCAGTGAGCCAACATTGCTCCATTGCACTCCAGCCTGGGCGACAAGAGCAAAACTCCATTTCAAAAACAAAAATGAAGTAACCCATGTGCAGTGCTGAGCCTGGTGCCAATCTGTAGAGAGCACAATACATAAGATCTGGTATTATAGGCCTACGGAAACAATGTATCCTGGTGCTCCATGGAAAACATTTTCTTTATTTAAATTCATCGACTTAAAAACACCTAGACAGAAATTATGAATAGGCTATGCCTCTTTATTTCATAGGCAGAATGGCAAGTTTTGAATAAAAGTATGCTCTTGTTTGACACATGGAAAATAGGAAAAGGCGTCTGAAGAATCTTCACATTATCAAGCCTGAACCTTCGCAGAACACTAGAGGTCCCTCTTGGCACTGAATCCTCCAGCCCCGATGATGCAGAATTCAGAGTGACAATTTTCTGCCTCAGCCCCACTAGATGTCTCTTCAATAAAGTTCTAATACAGTTAGTGCCCTGGCATTGATTCGATGCCTGGGAACCATTACATAGAAAGAACATAGTTTTAAATAATCAAACCATTTTCCTAAATGTGCATACATTCTGGAAGCCACCCTCCACTGCCACACACATAATTCAAACCGAAGATGTCTTTTGTTTTCCAGAACCATTGCCTGATATTAAGATGATATCAGGGAAAGGGAGCAAAGGTGACATGGAAGTTGTTTCGATTAATTGGGAACCATAGATCGTACTTGGAAGCCATGGGGGAGATGCCCTTCACGAAATTAAAAATAAAGTTACTCTCTCAGAGTTAAATCACCAAATCAATGGGAGTGCTAGCAATGTGGCTTTAATGGCCCAGGTTCTAGTAAGCAGAAAAGTCAGACTTCTGTGTTCTACATAGCCAACTTCCTCAAAACACGAAAGAAGAGAATGCCTTTCCGAAGGAAGGCAATTTCTTCTAGTTGCATCTAATCAAAACTTTATTGTGTTTCTATTGCCTGCTGTTTTCCTGAGAAACGTTGAATTACTGGGATGATACCTGATTCTCACCAGCTACCAGAACCACCTCCTTAGTTTTCAGGGAGTGTTCCTTGACACAAACCACTTCAACAGCATTGCAGCAGCTAGTTTAAAAGGCAATATTTTGTCTTGTGTTTAATAAGCTTAAAAACTCACAAGCCCACCTGGCATTTCTAACCAGCATTTATCCATTTGTCTGAATGGATCAAAGATTGCCTCATGGGCATAATAACTGACTTTAGGCATAATGGTTGTGATGCCCGGCACAGTGGGGTATTCTGTTGGGGGAGCGAGAGAGCTGTGGACAGGGAAATCACGTAGCTTGGGAAGCCTCAAACTACAAAGATATAGTAGCAGGTATGGGCAAGGCACAGAGAAGCTGAAAGTGGGGTGCATGCGAGACCACAACATAGGCTGGTATTGTGTTTAAGAAATTTCAATGTAAATGTCTTTAGGCAGGGGATTCACCCGAGTTAGCCACCATTTCCACCATATTCCATTGCTTCCTATTGTCTTAGGCCTGGGGTAATTTGATAACGTCAAACATCTGGCCCCTTTGGCCTGAGTCAGAGCTGTTTTTTCAGGGAGGGTTTGCTAGAAAGTAAATGATTGGGACAATTAGAGAGATTAGAATAAGATCTGTAGATTTAGATAACACTATCATAACAAGTCTAATTTACTAATTTTGATCATTGTACTGTGATTATGTAAGAAAATAGTTCTTATTTTTAGGAAATTAACTCAAGTATATGAGAGCAAAGGCATAAAGATAAAAATAACTACAGATGACAATGTCTCATTCCAGATCTGCCATATAAGGACTTCTAGAAGTGAGGCCCTGAAACCTGCATTTACCATGATCCCCAGGGAATTCCCGTGCACCTTCAAGTCTGAGAGGCCCGGATCTGTAACACCTGCTGAAGAATGACACCCATTTACGAGATAAAGAAAACGCTGTTCTTTGCTGCTCCCCTGGTTACCCTCAAAAGCCAGAAAGAAGGGAGGATGAAGAGAAGGTCAGCCTCTGCAGACATAGCTGTCATTTATAACTGCTGCTGTTTCCCAGTCAGCTAAAATGGAAAATGGACTGCTCTTACACCAACGTCACTTGAGTCCATCGCGGCAGTACTCCAGGTCCTCCTTTCCCATGTATTGCCTGAGTGGGGCACATTGCCGCCTGACAGACACAGGATGCTGCCCCCAGGCCAACACTTAGAGCTAGAACAGCGACGCTCATCACAGAGCTAGAATTGCAAGCTCAGTCAGGTACAGGGAGTGTCGTGCCTGATTGCAAAAAACTGACTCAGCCTTTCAGTAAAAGTGCCTTAGGGAATGGAACTAGATTGTCCTGTGACAAACCAATGAACGCATCTGCTTGTCTCGAAATATGTGAAGCAGAACCAAGCTTCCAGTGCTGAACACAGGACTGCTGTAGTCACCAGGCAGCATCCTTTCCCAAAGAAGGTTTCATAGAACACTAGCCTAGTAGATGATCTTGGCAAAAAGGAACCCATAACCAAGTAAGCTTTGGAAACGCTGTATTTTGTTTCTCCCCTCTTGGAAACTGAAGATGCACATTAACATATTAAGTGCTCTGAAAAGTCACGCACTGAAGAAAAAACCAGTATGACTCTTGTTTAGCTCAGTATTTCCTGAATATGTTCTTTGATGAGACTCCTTTTTCATTGAGTGCCTATTAATATTTTCTAGAATAAGGTTTTAAAGAAAAAAACTGAGGAAACGCTATAGAGGAGAATTTATATTCAAAGGGGAAGTCATTTAGTTCCATAAATGGAACGTTAATTGGAGAAAGATTGGCAGTTGTGAAGCACATCTAAAAGTATTGGCAGAGCATCTGAAGGACTTGGGAAATGGACTTCCATTCCCTGCCAGGAAACTTCCTTAGGAATAAAGGGACTCCTTTGGTCCTGATCAGAAAGGGAGCAGTATTCCTTGTCTGCATTAGAGTGGAATATTGGGATGATTAGCTACCAGAAGAGTCCTCTTTGATCTTTCCCACTCCTTCAACCCCCTATCCATTCCACCGGAAATCCTACCCTACGTCCTCAATCTCAATCTCCCACTTCCAGTGCTGCAACCTCAGCTCACTGCAGCCTTGACTTTCTGGGCTCAAGCGATCCTCCCACCCCAGCCTCCCAACCATCTGGGACCACAGGGAGGCGCAATCACGCCTGGCTAATTTTTGTATTTGTAGTAGACACAGGGTTTCTCCATGTTGCCCAGGCTGGTCTCTAACTCCTGGGCTCAAGCAACCCACCTGCCTTCACCTCCCAAAGTGCTGGGATTATAGGCATGAGCCACTGTACCCAGCATCAATCTCCCACTTCTTACACATCCACTGCTGCAATAGTCTACTCACTGGTTTCCCTACTTTCACTTTTATTCTTCTGCTATGGTCTGAATATTTGTGTCCCACAAAAATTCATATGTTGAAATTCTAACCCTTAAGGTGATAGTATTAGGATAGTATTGGGGCCTTTGGGAGGTGATGAGGTAGTGAGAGTGGCACCGTCATGATTGGGATTAGTGCCCTTATAAAAGAGGCCCCAAAGAGAGCCCTGAGGTTGCAGCGAGAAGGCCACATCTATGAACCATAAAGCCAGCCCTCACCAGACACCGAATTTGCCAGTGCCTTGATCTTGGACTTCACAGCCTCCAGAACTGTAAGAAATAAATGGTGTCTATAAGCCAGCCAGTCTGTGGTATTTTGTTATAACTGCCTAAACAGACTGACACAACATCTAGTGTATTGTCCATACTGCAGCAAGGTGATCTTAGCACTTCGAATCTGATAAAAATCACACTGCTTAAAAACTTCCAAAACCTGTCCCTTGCCATGGAGAAAACACAAAGATAACATAGGCCTGGCCTGGCATTTCCCTTCAAACTCATCTTCACTAATCTTCCACTCATATGCATGTTCCAGCCACACTCCTCTTCTCCTGGATTCTCTTTACCTGGAATTCTCCTTCCCATCTCGATTTTGCCTATTTGCCCTTCAATATAGATCACGGTGATCTATGATGGTCACAGTGATCACAGATTCATCACAGAACACTATGCAAAAATCATTTCCTCCGGGAAGACTTTCTTGATTCAACAGTCTAGGTTGGAGCAGCTCAAAGTGCAATCCATACTTCGGTGCCAATCTACAAATTGTTTCCAATGTGATAAATATTAAAATTAAGAAATAAGTATTTAGAAAGTTCTACAGTGTTTTAAAATTACCATGACATCCAAGCACATGGTCAGTAGACTCCCCTTGTTGAACAGGGCAAAGAGCAATTCAGGTGTTGTCAAACTCACATGGTCAGTCACATGTAGCACAATTTGTATGCTAGTATCAGTCCAGGGCAGATTGAAGGGAAAAGTGGTCTTTCAGCACGCATAGTTAGAGATGCACTGGTCTAGGTCACATTGTCATGTTATATAGTCACAGCACCATGTACCTTCTTTTCAAAGCATCTATCGCAGTTGGTAATTTTATGTATTTTTTGTGAACTTTTTTCTTATTGTCTTTCTCCTACACAAGACTCCTAGCTTCCTGACAGCAAGAACCAACCAGGCTTGTTGCTGCTCAATGTCAAATCTTTCTAGTCCAGCTGAATACCTGGGACACAGTTGGTGCTTAAACAATGTGACTAATAAATAAGTGGAAAACGTATACCTAGTGAGCCTTGTCATCAATTTTAATACTGTATCACCTCAACACCATTCTTAGCACTTACTGAGTTACCTGTGGCTTATATGTGAGGATAAGGGTGAGCAATGAGAGAGAGATGAGAGAATAATTATTTCATTTTATGAACTCAACCAGACCCTTTCAGATCACATTTCAATGGCATAATAGGTATAAAATGAGTAGTGAACAATGATGTTTTAAGGGTACAAAGGAACGCTTTGTCTTTGGTAACCCATATCTGTGACCTATTGTCACAAATCATGGGTATTTGGTTTTGTTTGATGTTTATATTTGACTCTAATTAAGCAACATCATAAAATTTCATTGCCCTCCCAGCAACAGAGCTCATGCCAGCTTTCGGTGATGTTGTGTTTCCTCACCCAGCTCTATCCTCCCTGCCTCTGTTCATAGCTGTTTTGCTGATAAAATGGAGAGAAAGAGAGCTGGTATTCAGCTGACAGCTTGCTTCTGGCAGCTGCTGGACCTCAGAGCATAATTTCCTCCCTAGTGGGTTATCAGAATCAAACACCCTCGACTAATCAGAATTTCAAAGAAAGCAGATATCCAGTTGAATTTAAGAAGATTATTCCAAAAGAGCTCTGAGTAGGACATCGGACTTTTGGCACCCTAACTATTTGCTCAAACAGTCATCAGAGTCAGCTGGAGTCTTGAACTTTTTCCAGGAAAGAGAAGAAATTTTAATATAGTGAAAAGAGCAATGGATGGTGTTAGCAAGTCTTAGCCCTGCTCTGGGAAAGGTACCTAATCTCCGTGGTTTGATTTCCTCATACGTTGTAAAGGGGGATTGGACCAGATGACCTCTTGATCTCTTCTAGCTCTGAAATTATGGAAATGAATGATTCAGTTCCTAGACAGAGGTTTCAAGAATGCTAAGGAGCTGAGTATCTGTTCTCAGATGGCAAAGTTGGCAAAGTTTATATAGAACTTAAAGGTCTTTCTATTTACTACTCATTCAGTTTAATCCTTCTTCTGAAAGACAGTACACTATTTACCTCTTGCCTAATATTGTGAACATGAATTTGTTTATACAATCTCATGACTCTGAGATCTAACTCTAATTCCATAAATAGAAGTGTAAATACTAATGGTATTCCCAAAAACATCATGCTTGGTGAAAATGTTCTAGGATCAAATACATTTCTTTCTTTTCTTTCTTTCTTTCTTTCTTTTTTTTTGAGATGGAGTTTCACTATTGTTGCCAAGGCTTGAGAGTAATTGTGCGAACTCAGCTCACTGCAACCTCTGCCTCCTGGGTTCAAGCAATTCTCCTGCCTCAGCCCACTGAGTAGCTGGGATTACAGGCATGTGCTGCCACACCCGGCTAATTTTGTATTTTTAGTAGAGACGGGGTTTCTCCATGTTAGTCAGGCTGGTCTTGAACTCCCAACCTCAGGTAATCCACCCACCTCGGCCTCCCAAAGTGCTGGGATTACAGGAGTGAGCCACTGCACCCAGGTGGATCAAATACATTTCTGAAATGCTGTACTCAATATCCTCTCCTTAATGTTTCACATGGCAGAAGGGTGCATTAAAGCCTAGAAAGTCATGCGCTAAAGAAAGCCCACTTAAGTTTGCTTGCCCTAGCATTTCTCAGCGTTGAAGTCTTTTTTTTTCCTCTGCAACATTTGTTTTCATTTTTATTTTTTAATTTTTATTTATTTATTTATTATTATACTTTAAGTTCTAGGGTACATGTGCACAACATGCAGGTTTGTTACATAGCTATACATGTGCCATGTTGGTTTGCTGCACCCATCAACTCATCCTTTACATTAGGTATTTCTCCTTATGCTATCCCTCTCCCAGCCCCCCACCCCTCAACAGGCCCTGGTGTGTGATGTTCCCCTTCCTGTGTCCAAGTGTTCTCATTGTTCAATTCCCACCTATGCGTGAGAACACGCGGTGTTTGGTTTTTGTCCTTGCGATAGTTTGCTGAGAATGATGGTTTCCAGCTTCATCCATGTCCCTCAAAGGACACAAACTCATCCTTTTTTATGGCTGCATAGTATTACATGGTATATATGTGCCACATTTTCTTAATCCAGTCTATCATTGGTGGACATTTAGGTTGGTTCCAAGTCTTTGCTATTGTGAATAGTGCCGCAATAAACATACGTGTGCATGTGTCTTTATAGTAGAATAATTTATAATTCTTTGGGTATATACCCAGTAATGGGATTGCTGAATCAAATGGTATTTTCTAGTTCTAGAAACTTGAGGAGTCGCCACACTGTCTTCCACAATGGTTGAACTAATTTACGCTCCCACCAACAGTGTAAAGGCGTTCCTATTCTTCCACATCCTCTCCTGCGTCTGTTGTTTCCTGACTTTTTAATGATCGCCATTCTAACTGGTTTGAGATGTATCTCATTGTGGTTTTGATTTGCATTTCTCTGATGGTCAGTGATGATGAGCATTTTTTCATGTGTCTGTTGGCTGCATAAATGTCTTCTTTTGAGAAGTGTCTGTTCATATCCTTCGCCCACTTGTTGATGGGGTTGTTTGTTTCTTGTAAATTTGTAGAAGTTCTTTGTAGATTCTGGATATTAGCCCTTTGTCAGATGGGTAGATAGCAAAAATGTTCTCCCATTCTGTAGGTTGCCTGTTCACTCTGATGGTAACTTCTTTTGCTGTGCAGAAGCTCTTTAGTTTAATTAGATCCCATTTGTCAATTTTGGCTTTTGTTGCCATTGCTTTTGGTGTTTTAGTCATGAAGCCCTTGCCCATGCCTATGTCCTGAATGGTATTGCCTAGGTTTTCTTCTAGGTTTTAGGTTTAACATTTAAGTCTTTAATCCATCTTGAATTAATTTTTGTATAAGATGTATGGAAGGGATCCAGTTTCAGCTTTCTACTTATGACTAGCCAGTTTTCCCAGCACCATTTATTAAATAGGGAATCCTTTCCCCATTTCTTGTTTTTGTCAGGTTCGTCAAAGATCAGATGGTTGTAGTTGTGTGGCATTATTTCTGAGGCCTCTGTTCTGTTCCATTGGTCTATATATCTGTTTTGGTACCACTACCATGCTCTCTTGGTTACTGTAGCCTTGTAATATAGTTTGAAGTCAGGTAGCGTGATGCCTCCAGCTTTGTTCTTTTTGCTTAGGATTGTCTTGGTAATGCGGGCTCTTTTTTGGTTCCATATGAACTTTAGTTTTTCCAATTCTGTGAAGAAAGTCATTGGTAGCTTGATGGGGATGACATTGAATCTATAAATTACCTTGGGCAGTATGGCCATTTTCATGATATTGATTCTTCCTATCCTTGAGCATGGAATGTTCTTCCATTTGTTTGCATCCTCTTTTATTTCATTGAGCAGTGGTTTGTAGTTCTCCTTGAAGAGGTTCTTCACGTCCCTTGTAAGTGGGATTCCTAGGTATTTTATTCTCTTTGAAGCAATTGTGAATGGGAGTTCACTCATGATTTGGCTCTCTGTTTGTCTGTTATCAGTGTATAGGAATGCTTGTGATTTTTGCACATTGATTTTGTAACCTGAGACTTTGCTGAAGTTGCTTATCAGGTTAAGGAGATTTTGGGCTGAGACAATGGGGTTTTCTAAATATACAATCATGTCATCTGCAAACACAGACAATTTGACTTCCTCTTTTCCTAATTGAATACTCTTTATTTCTTTCTCTTGCCCGATTGCCCTGGCCAGAACTTCCAACACTATGTTGAATAGGAGTGGTGAGAGAGGGTGTCCTTGTCTGGTGCCGGTTTTCAAAGGGAATGCTTCCAGTTTTTGCCCATTCAGTATGATATTGGCTGTGGGTTTGTCATAACTTGCTCTTATTATTTTGAGATATGTTCCATCAATACCTAGTTTATTGAGAGTTTTTAGCATGAAGGGCTGTTGAATTTTGTCAAAGGCCTTTTCTGCATCTATTGAGATAATCATGTGGTTTTTGTCTTTCGTTCTGTTTATATGCTGGATTACATTTATTGATTTGTGTATGTTGAACCAGGCTTGCATCCCAGGGACGAAGCCCACTTGATCATGATGGATAAGCTTTTTGATGTGCTGCTGGATTTGGTTTGCCAGTATTCTATTGAGGATTTTCACATTGATGTTCATCAGGGATATTGATCTAAAATTCTCTTTTTTGTTGTGTGTCTGCCAGGCTTTGGTATCAAGATGATGCTGGCCTCATACAATGAGTTAGGGAGGATTCTCTCTTTTTCTACTCATTGGAATAGTTTCAGAAGGAATGGCACCAGATCCTGTTTGTACCTCAGGTAGAATTCGGCTGTGAATCCTTCTGGTCCTGGACTTTTTTTGGTTCGTAGGATATTAATTATTGCCTCAATTTCAGAACCTGTTATTAGTCTATTCAGAGATTCAACTTCTTCCTGGTTTAGTCTTAGGAGGGTGTATGTATCCAGGAATTTATCCATTTTTTTCTAGATTTTCTGGTTTATTTGCACAGAGGTGTTTATAGTATTCTCTGATGGTAGTTTGTATTTCTGTGGGATCAGTGGTGATATCCCCTTTATCATTTTTTATTGAGTCTATTTGATTCTTCTCTCTTTCTTCTTTATTAGTCTTGCTAGTGGTCTATCAATTTTGTTGATCTTTCAGAAAAAGAGCTCCTGGATTCACTGAATTTTTGAAGGTTTTTTTGTGTCTCTATCTCCTTCAGTTCTGCTCTGATCTTAGTTATTTCTTGTCTTCTGCTAGCTTTTGAATGTGTTTGCTCTTGCTTCTCTAGTTCTTTTAATTGTGATATTAGGGTGTCAATTTTAGATCTTTCCTGCTTTCTCTTGTGGGCATTTAGTGCTATAAATTTCCCTCTACACACTGCTTTAAATGTGTCCCAGAGATTCTGGTACGTTGTGTCTTTGTTCTCATTGGTTTCAAAGAACATCTTCATTTCTGCCTTCATTTCGTTATGTACCCAGTAGTCATTCAGGAGTAGGTTGTTCAGTTTCCATGTAGTTGTGTGGTTTTGAGTTAGTTTCTTCATCCTGAGTTCTAGTTTGAGATGGCACTGTGGTCTGAGAGACAGTTTATTGTGACTTCTGTTCTTTTGCCTTTGCCGAGGAGTGCTTTACTTCCAATTATGTGGTCAATTTTAGAATAAGTGCGATGTGCTGAGAAGAATGTATATTCTGTTGATTTGGGGTGGAGAGATCTGTAGATGTCTATTAGGTCTGCTTGGTTCAGAGCTGAGTTCAAGTCCTGGATATCCTTGTTAAACTTCTGTCTCATTGATCTAATATTGACTGTGGGGTGTTAAAGTCTCCCATTATTATTGTGTGGGAGTCTAAGTCTCTTTGTAGGTCTCTAAGGACTTGCTTTATGAATCTGGGTGCTCCTGTATTGGGTACATATATATTTAGGATAGTTAGTTCTTGTTGGATTGACCCCTTTACCATTACGTAATGACCTTCATTGTCTCTTTTGATCTTTGTTGGTTTAAAGTCTGTTTTATCAGAGACTAGGATTGCAACCCCTGCTTCTTTTTTTTTTTTTCCTTTCCATTTGCTTGGTAGATCTTCCTCCATCCCTTTATTTTCAGCCTATGTGTGTCTCTGCATGTGAGATGGGTCTCCTGAAAACAGCAAACTGATGGTTCTTGACTCTATCCAATTTGCCAGTCTGTGTCTTTTAATTGGGGCATTTAGCCCATTTACATTTAAGGTTAATATGGTTATGTGTGAATTCAGTCCTGCCATTATGATGTTAGCTGGTTATTCTGCTCGTTAATTGAAGCAGTTTCTTCATAGCATTGGTGGTCTTTACAATTTGGCATGTTTTTGCAGTGGCTGGTACTGGTCGTTCATTTCCATGTTTAGTGCTTCCTCCAGGAGCTCTTGTAAGGCAGGGCAGGTGGTGACAAAGTCTCTCCACATTTGCTTGTCTGTAAAGGATTTTATTTTTCCTTTGCTTATGAAGCTTAGTTTGGCTGGATATGAAATTCTGGGTTGAAAATCCTTTTCTCTAAGAATGTTGAGTATTGGCCCCCACTCTCTTCTGGCTGGTAGGGCTTCTGCTGAGAGAACCACTGTTAGTCTGATGGGCTTCCCTTTGTGGGTAACCTGACATTTCTCTCTGGCTGTTGGAACATTTATTAACACTTACTAAGCTAGGATTCCACTGAACAAACTTGGAAAATGGTGCTGTAAGAGGGATCTGTGCACCCACGAGCATCCTCCACTTGGTAGAGGCCAGGAAGTTCTTTCAAAAGGCCAATACTCCAGTCCACCCCAGACTTCCTGAATCAGAATCTTGGGAGGTGGAGTCCAGAAATATTAGCTTTAACAAGCCCTCCAGACAATGGTATGCTGGAGCTGGGAGGTATCAACTCTCCAGAACAGATTGTTATTAAAATTCCAGGAATTTTAGAACTTCATGAGCTATTTGACTTCACATTGGTAGACTGAAATTTGCTGTGGTAGAAGTATTTACACCATGAAAATTGGCAGATGCTACAATTCAGGGCTTTTCTGTTCTCCCCCAGACAGCTAGTTATTAGACATTTATCCATAAACCACTGCCTCCAGGTCATCCTTACATACATTAAAATTTGAGACCCACTGATAATGCAAGTATGTGCTATTTCCAGAAGGAATTATGTCAAAACTGTTAAAATTTAATCCCTAGTTTTACCATGTTTTTAGATATTCCTAAAAAAGATGTGCAGAAAAAAAAATCTTACATTTTCTTTTCAAAATTAAGTAGAAATTATCTAGGAATATCTAGAAATAATCAAGTAAGCAGAACCTCATTATGAAGAAGCAATTTTTTTGTCTTTACAGACTTTGGTTGTTGTTTGGTTTTGTTTTTTACAATGTATTTTTTATTTTTTATTTTAGGTGCAGGCATTTAATCATAAAATTAATATTTTGTGCTTTGGCAGTTAAAAATTATATATTTAAGGTGTGTGTAACTTGATGATTTGATATACATATACATTGTGAAATAATCACCACAATCAAGCTAATTAACATATCTATCACCTCACATAGTTGCCATGTTTTGTGTGTTGTGTGATCAGAACATTTTAGACCTCTGTCTCAGCAAATTTCAAGTGCACAATAGTATTCTTCACTAAATTTACAGTGGTATATATTAGATCTTCAGAACTTATATTTTGTATAACTGACTTGATACCCCTTGATCAAAATCTCCCCATTCTACCCCACCCCACCCCAGCCCCTGGCAACCACCATTCCATTCCCTGATCCTACAAGTTTGAGTGTTTTAGATAGGTGAGATCTCAAGTGTTTTTTCTTCTGAGTCTGGCTTATTTCATTTAGCATAATGTCCTCCAGCTTCATCCATGTTGTCTCAATGGCAGGATTTCCCACTTTTTTAAGGTCAAATAATATTTATTTATATATATCACATTTTCTTTATTTACAGGCTTTCTAAATTGAGATATGTACAGGTCTTGCTGACAGATATAGCTTTCTTGCTCACAGATATAGCTTTACTGTGGTCTATTCTTTCATAATCTGGAAAAAAAATCTAGAAGTATAAAAATATTCTTGCCGGGTGTGGTGGCTCACACCTGTAATCCCAGCACTTTGGGAGGCTGAGGTGGGCAGATCGCGAGGTTAGGAGATCGAGACCATCCTGGTTAACACAGTGAAACCCTGTCTCTACTAAAAAAAATACAAAAATTAGCCAGGCGTGGTGGCAGGCACCTGTAGTCCCAGCTACTCGGGAGGTTGAGGCAGGAGAATGACGTGAACCCAGAAGGTGGAGCTTGTAGTTAGCTGAGATTGTGCCACTGCACTCCAGCCTGGGCGACAGACCAAGACTCCTTCTCAGCAAAAAATAAAATAAAAATAAAAAAAATAAAAATTTTCTCAGATTGTTGTCACTTTTTAAAAAAACTTATATACTCCTCTTCGCCACCACCTTACATTGAAAAGAAACACATCTCACACCTGTTGAGATTTTAGCTGGGCTCTTTTGTCCCACTGGTGCTTTAGGGGTATTGATATAGCACATTATTTCTTTCTTAAAGGGGATGCCTTGGACTGATCCAATTAGAGTCCTGATCTCACATTTGATAGCAAACACAGAGCCCAGAATGATCTTTTCTTTATTTCTCTGGTTCAAGAAAAGAACAGAATCCAATGACAGAAGCAGAAAATAGATTGTGAGATGGAAGAGTCTGAGTTTCCACTTAACATTTGTCCTTCTGTTCCCTCTGAAGGTGGACAACATGAAAGTGACTGCTGGACTAAAAATGGTTTTGCTTGAACAGCTTAACTGACATAAACATACGCCACTGAGAGTCATATCCCAGGTCACTAGAACCTTGACCCACCACCAAGATGTATTTAATTTTTGTGAATCCAGCAGTTAATTCTGACAGCCAAATGCTACCAGGTTGTTTATCTCTCTTGTAAAATGCCATATGGTATATGCTTAAAGGCAAGCATCTCATGTCTCCATTTTAAAATTAACAAGTTAATTTTTATAGCCCAAATCTTAAGAATTTGAGCATCAGATGCCTTTAAAAATTTGGTATATTTTTATGTCATACTTTTAAGTTATTTCCATCTAATAGTGTTTGCTCCATAAACAAAATATGTCACTTATAACATTATATTTTTGTAAGTTTTTATGTAAGTTAAAGAAAATTAAATATCTTGTATTACATACTAAATTAGAAAAATAAAACCTATTGTTATATAGTTGAACATTGAGTTATTTACAATTAACATCAAAATACAGTATCTGAATGTTTTTACAAAAAATTCTTATCATTTACACAAAATAATAATTTCTTTTAATTTTTAAGGAGATTTGAAAAGAGTTTAGAATTTGAAAACATTTTACTAATTTGGCCTTCAAGTAAATTCATGTAACATGGAATATACACCCTTAAAAGCTGGCTACACCTAAATAAAATTCCAAAGAAATCTTTCCCAAATGATAGAGTCACTGACCCATAATAGGGAAATGTTTGGGATCATTGAAACCTTTATCAAATTGTTTTTATCTAACTTCATGATTACCTACTTGCCCAGCAATGTAGATTATTGTGTTTTGCAGGATGTTAACATTGAAGTTTGAACTGAGGTACCCACCCTTACAAATATAGGATGTCAAAATGAATACAACATACTGCATATGTACAAGATTTACAAAGAATTATCGAACTTAGCTTATGATGTTTAGATGCTCAGCCAGATTAAGGATATACAAAGGTGAAGGGTTTAAAAGAATTTTTAGAGAGTTATTGCCATACTATGAATGTCCGTTTCCACCCCTATCCTTAAGGCTCCACCTTGAGCTTAACAGGCCTGTGGACAGGTCATCTGTACTTCTACAGTGAGGGCAAGGGATACATGAATGGTTCCCTTGGACAGAGAGGGCCTTGAGAGAAATCCAATGGAGGTCAACCTAGGACTTCCCAAAGGGCTAGAAGGAATCTATCAACAAGAAGCTGGAAGGGAAAATTGGATGTCTACTCATTCCAGAAAGAGTTGGAAATGACCATACAAATTCTCAAGGAGAGGTCAGCAATATTTCTCTGGAAAGGGTCAGATAGTAAATATTTCAGGCTTTGAGGGCTGTACCGCCTTTGTAGCAACTACTCAACTGTTTGGTTATTGCACAAAAGCAGCCATAAGCAATGTGTAAACAAATGGATGTGTCTATGTGCAGGTAAAACTATTGACAAAAACAGGTGGCAGGTTGGATGGAGCCTACAGGCCATACTTTATCAACCCTGCTATAGATGCATCAGCTTGAGACAAAGGAGGAGGAGGTGAGCAGAGCAGAGCCCAGCTATGGAAAAGCCCATGAAGGTCAATTTCACTTCAACATCCTGCCAGATCTGCAGCATGTTCACATGACAGCCTTCCCCATTCCTCATTCCTCTTCCCTCCCTGGCACACCTATCCTGGAGACATTAGAAGCTGGCCAGCGAGCTGGTTTGATTCAGGAGGAAAAGCCAGAGAAAGAGAAATAAAGAAGCAGCAGCCACCAACCCTGCACCCTTTCTCCCCAGCAAGCTTCCAGCCTGGGGAAGACAGCCAAGAGAGGAGCGAATATTTGACATTAACTCCAATTCAGAGATCCTGGACTGAACACACTTAATTTCTGAATGGAGACAATTTCCAACATAAAGTGACCAGAGATAGAACTGTTTATTCCCTAAGAATCAGTAGAAAAGTCACAGGACAGAGGAAGGGAAAAGGAAAGCTATATTTTTATTTTTATTTACTTATTTTTCACCCTGTCTTATGATGCTGAGCTATATTTTTATTAAATCACACTTGCTTTTTCAAAATACTGGTTACATACACAAGCCCAGAGTCAAGCATTTTCTTACCCTATCTGAAGACTCCAGCAGTAACAGAGAAACAAATAACGATGACATCCACCTCAGCCACGACTGGCAAACTTGACACAAGCGGCTCACCAAGAAGGCAACCCAGCAGTTAATGTTACTGACCCATTTGTCATATCCAGTTTCTCCAACTGTCCATAACAGGTATTTAATTATAGAGGATGATTGGGGATTCATTTGTCCTTCAGGAAATTTCACGACTAAGGTATGTCTTTCTTCCAGTAACATGCACACACTCACACAGACGCATTTAATTCTCAAACCTAACATGATTAGGTTGGTCTAGGAAAGGCCTCTCTGAGAAGGTGAATTAAAGTTGATCTGGACGATGAGAGACAGTCATGCAGAGATCAACAAGGAGTACATTCCAGAGAGAGGAAAATGTTCATGCAAAGGACCTATGGTAGGAACAAATGTCAGGGAGCAGAAAGAAGCTTGGTGTGTCTGAAGCCTGTGCATGATGTGAGGATGATAAGAGGTATGTACAGAGAGGCAGGTGAGGGTCATGTGCTGAGGGCTTTTCAAGAAAGGACTTTGGGGCATTTGGATTTTATTCTAAGTTTGACAAAAAGACAGATGATGGGGGGCATTAAATCAGGAGAATAACATAAACATGACCTGACCTACATTTTTAATATTGTGTTCTGGCTTCTTTAGGAAGAATGAATTGTTAGGAGATAATAATGGAAAATCAATACAGAAACCATTAGAGTCCTCTAGGCAAGAGATGGTGGTGTACTTGCCTTAGGATAGTAGTAAAGATGAAGAAAAGTGGAAGAATTTGGGGCAAACTTTGAAATAGAATTGGCAGGACATGCTGAGAGATGGATGTGGGAATAAGGGAATAGAGGGAATGAGAATAATGTCTAGATTTGTGGCTTGAGCAACTGGGTGGTGGTGTGAGGCCACTTACTGAAATGGAGTCTGCTGAATAGAAACAGATGGGGAGGTTGGTAAAGAATAAAGATTGTCCTTAATCGTGTTAGGTTTGAGATACCATTTGGACACCCAAGTGGAGATATCAGGTAGGCAGATAGACTCGGGCAAGTCGGTGCTGGAAAGCAATATTTGGGGTTATCAACATAAAAATGCTACTTGATGCCATAAGAATAAATGAGGTCATCAAGGGAGAGAAGAACAGAAAGAAAAGTGAAGAAAAAAATCCCAAGTCATAAGCCCTGGGATATTCCATTGTTCAGAATAATAAGAAGAAAGAGGATCCATCAAACTAGTCTGCAAAAAAGCAGCCTGAGAGGTGGAAAATAAACCAAGCAAGTGTAGTGCCACAAAAGCCAGAAGACCAAAGTGTTCTGTAAAGAAAGGAATAGCCAACTGCACCTAATGCTGTAGAGATGCCAGGTAAGGGGAGGAAGTGATGTGACTGTAATCAGCAGCCTAGAGGTCATCGGTGGGCAATTCAAGAACAGTCTCAATGGAGGTGGGATCACAAGTTCAGTAAAATGGGGATGAAGTCATTAACTACAGAAAAGCAACTTAAGACATATCACCAAGACAAGTAGCACAGTAATAAGGAAGTAGCTATTAATAAAAAAAAATTATCAGCCAAGTATGAAATGCAAGGCATTGTACTAAGTACAATTGGAGTATAGGAAGAGAAACACTTTACATTTCATGCTCTATAGAGCTCAAAAAGTATGGCAAGGCATTGGAAGACTAATCATGGTGACATGTATTTATTAGCTATTGCCATACTAACACTATATAACAAATAGTCCCCACAATACAATACACAATAAGGATTAATCTCAAACACAATAAGGATTGATTTTTGCTTGTAAGTCAGCTGGAAGGTTCTGCTGATTGGAGTCTGGCTCAGGGAGTAGGAGCTGGGCTTGCTCAAGTGTCTGTACTCAGGGCCTTTCTCGGTGCCAGAACCTTGGTGAGTGCAAAAGTTGCTTGTCCATGAGTATGGCTCTACCCACCAAATTGGAAGAACACGATCTGCCAATGAAGAGAATGAGGCTAGCATATAAAGAGGGATGAAGATAATTATTAAGGAGTCTTAACTATACCTTTGAGCTTGAATCCAAATATGCCTGAAGTCTTCCATCCTGCGCTTCCCAGTAATGGAAACTAAAAACCTCCCATTATGTTTAATATAGTCTTAATTGGACTCTGCCACTTGCAATCCAAAGAGTTCTGACCAATACATCCAAGTTAATTTTGGACCTTTAAAAAATAAATATCCATTGATGATTTAATCAAAGAGAGATTCTTTTAAGGGGGAATTTAGGAAGATTCATTTTCACAAACTGGTTGGGAGAGATAATAAACTGCTGAGATGAAGTCCAGCTGGCAAGAATTTCATAATTTAGTTCCTGAGGATAAAAGGAAGGAAAATCCCATTTTCCTGTACCACAGCTGATATTCAGTTGGTTCACATAGGTACAGCCATGCTGGTTATTTAATGCCAGCATCCATTCTGATAAGTGGTATCCACATCTTCTGATTATTAGGTATCTTGATTATCACTGCCGTCCATATCTATGCTGCAATATATTTTCAACAAAGTGAAGCTGCTTAGGAATATTTTAGAATTCTGTTTTCTCTCTACCTATGATGAGTAACTTCAATTTCTTTCACCTTGGATATCAAGATGCAACAGAATAAATTTGTCTGCAGCCTGGATGAACTTGCTCCCCATGAGAGGGACTGACTTTACTCATCCTTCTCTTTTAACCCAGTCATGCTGAAATTATCAGAGAGAGCCAGACAGAATGCAAATGGCAGTAACATCCAGACTCTCATAGACACTGACCGGAAGTTGACCTCTGGCCACAGATGCCAGAAGCAGGCAGGCAAGGAAGGGACCAAGGAGAGGTCATCAAGAAAATGAAGGTATGATAAACTGTAAAAATTGCGTTGGCAATGCATGAGGTACCACTGAGTCAACCTATATTTCCAAAAAAATCCTGGAGAATAAGCCTGCAGAATACACAGACTAAAAAGATGGCGGCTCCCCACCCCAAAACACCTTCCCTACCCACCAGCCTCTGCTCAAAATACCACCACACAAACTTGATTTTTTAATCTAAGGAAAGAATCAAGCAGATGAACTATGATTGAAGCTTATTTTGTAATAGCAATGATTCAAAAACAAACTCTATGTTCAAACTTAGTCAGCTTTCCCTGACTGGCTAAATAAATTATGATGTGCCCATACAATGGTGAGGCAGGAGAATAGGGTCTGGAGGCAGGGAACCTAAGATCGATTCACACTGACTTCTTAGGACTAAGTCAAAAGGAAAACCCCAACTTTCCACAATTAAGAAACAAAAGCATGGAAGCCTACTTCCTTTGCAAACCCTCCACCCACTTTTTCTGTCTGGCAGATGGAAAATTGAACATATCTCTGATTGGTTGCAGAAAGCACAGGAGTGTAACTTTTGTAACTTTACTTCAGCCTCTGATTGATTGCTTTCCACAACCATTCAGACACTTGCATAGAATGTAACCTTTGTAACTTCACGTCAGCCTCTGATTGTGGGCCCCACTTCATTTACCTAGGGTGTACACAAAGGAACCAGTGGGAAACCTCTAGAGGGTATTTAAACCCCAGACAATTCTGGAACCAGGCTTTTGAGCCCCTATGCTCGGCCAGCACCCACCCTGTGGAGTATACATTCATTTTCAATAAATCTCTGCTTTTGTTGCTTCATTCTTTCCTTGCTTTGTTTGTGTGTTTTGTCCAATTCTTTGTTCAAGATGCCAAGAACCTGGACACCCTCCACCAGTAACAATGGAATACTGTAATTCCATTGAGCCCAGACAGTGTCACGTGCCACCCCTACCTGCATGGGATCCTGGGGACGCTAATAGGTTTAGTTGAGAATATTACCATCTTGAACAAAGTCAGAGTTCTCATCAGAAAGAAATAGAAATGACAACTTGCTGCATCTGCCACACAACTTCAATATCCTGCAATATGAGATTGTTTGAGAAACGAATGTACAACCACATGATGGAATTCTCTACAGATGTCTAATGCTACAGAAAGAATAAAGGGGAAAATTGTGTGGTAAATGTTTTAGACATTTTAAATGAAAAAAGCATTTTCATTTAAAAAATGAAAAAGTTGAAAAAATGTAAATAATATGATCACGTGTGTGTATATGTTTGCGTGTGGATGGGTGCGTGTGTATCTCCTAGTATATGCATAGAAAATCTGTGGAAGAGGCTGGGCGCGGTGGCTGATGCCTGTAACCCCAGCACTTTGGGAGGCCGAGGCAGGCGGATCACGAGGTCAGGAGATCGAGACCATCCTGGCTAACACTGTGAAACCCCGCCTCTACTAAAAATACAAAAAAATTAGCCGGGCATGGTAGCACGCACCTGTAGTCCCAGCTACTCAGGAGGCTGAGGCAGGAGAATCGCTTGAACCCAGGAAGCAGAGGTTGCAGTGAGCTGAGATTGCACCACTGTACTCAAGCCTGGGCTACAGAGCAAAACTCCATCTCAAAACAATCAAACAAACAAACAATTACAAAAATTAGCCAGGAGTGGTGGTGGGTGCCTATAATTGCAGCTACTCAGGAGGCTTAGGCAGGAGAATCGCTTGAATCCAGGAGGCGGAGGTTGCAGTGAGCTGAGATCCTGCCACTGCACTCCAGCCTGGCCACAGAGCAAGACTCCATCTCAGAAAAAAAAAAAAGAAAGAAAGAAAAGAAAATCTGTAGAAGAATACATAAGAAAGCACTATTGGTAGTTATTTCTGGAAGATAAGATTGAGAAGGAACATGACATTTACTTTTCACTTCAATCCATAGTATTTCTCTTGTCATTAGAATCAGAGAATTTATTGGTATAAAAATACCCAGGACTCCTACCGTGGTAATTTGAAAATTTGTTTCCAGATAGTCTAAATATAAAACACTCTGGAAAAAGCTGCCTCAATCCTGTCCCCTGGGACCCTCAGCAAGGGGCCTGTTAACCACGATTCCACTTTAGCAAAGAAGCCCCATCAGAAGGAAAAAACCACGCACCAGCCAGGACTCTACCTGAGAGAGAAGCCCACCAAAGGCTTTAGAGGATAACATAGCAGTTGTTCTCCATGTTACTTTTTTCTCCAAGGTAAGGAATACACTCCTAAATGTTCCTAAACTCATTTTGCTAATCTGATTTATCGTAATAACCCTCAATAAAAGTCCTCCTTTGTATTTAAGTTAAAACTCTTTATGTAACCTATAATTTTAGTTCTATCAGGCTCACAGAAAGTTGGTCACCATCCTCCCTATTGTAATTAAACACTCAAATGCCTCCTAACGACTAAAGAAATTAAACCTATATATCTAGGACCCAGGAGCCAAAACCGTAACAGCTCAGACAAAAGCTTGAGTTTTCTTAAGTTTGTATTTTATATTAACAATTTTTTAGCATTTTACACTCTACTCCATGATATAGCTATAACTGATTCCCACTAAAATAATTTCTTCCTCTCCCCTCTCTTCTGGAATATTTGAATAAATTGATATTCCAGGAAGATGTGTCTTGTTTTCGCAAAGGCCACCCCCAACAATATATTCCCTCAGATTATGCTTTCATATGACCTCATCCCTCAGGCTTTTCTACTTTTAAGTCAACCATTTCTAATTGTCTTAACCCATAGACATAGGTCCCAATTTTTCAATCCTTCAAATTTCCCCATCATTTTCCTCCAAAGCCTATTCCACTTATCACTAACGCTCAAATAATGCGCTCTAAAATTCACTGCAGTGCTCCAATGAGATGCTGTTGGAAAGGGTCTCAATTTATGCTCCCATTTTCTCTCCCCTCATATTTGTACACCCACTGTTTATTTGTACCTCTGTACTTCCTGGAAGGAAGAACACATTTAATAATCAAGCCCACTAGTATTGCTGAGGCTTTCTACTAAAAACTTGTAGATCACTGCATAGAGCACAGCAGGACTGATTAGTATGCCAGGGTGAAGACACTGAAAAAATAAACTAGAAAAGTCCAGGGGAAGTTGTGATAGACTGTGTGAAGTTTAGAATAGAAAATGGGTTCATAAATTAAGGAGAGACATGGGAAATTTTGCAAATATGTGCATAAAGTGAACAGCCAAACGGTGAGTTTCACCCAGTGTAACACCCAGCATCTGTCCCAATTTGAAGCCCTTACCTTTAAGCAGGCCGGCCTGCCCAGCAGTTCACATAGCCTCAGCGAGAGGGCATGCCAAGAAGTCTGCTTTGTTCCCCGGCCAATGCTGGACCTTCCTGCCAAGACATGCCTCACACTCATATTTCCCAGCCTGTTCTAATGACGCCAGCTCTCAACTTCTCAGCTGCTGTCTCTGACTTTGCTCCTCTGTCCAATGCCTGATATTATTGTGTCTCTGGGATTAAGCCTTGGTTCCCTGAAATTGCATTCACCACAAACTACATGTGCTTTTAGCTGCTCCAGAGAACATCCTGGCAAAATCTAGCACATCCTCTGGACAAAACCCTGGTTGGACCTAGCCAATAAGACAGAAGTTACTGCTGGGAGAATCCAAGTTGCTGAAGAGGAAAACTATGTTCATCTATGCATACTAATATGACTGAAAAAATATTTTCTTTATTAATCTATGGAGAAAAATGTCCCTGACACAGTCTGGGACAAAAATCACTTTACAAGGTTCTTTACAACCTTCTTCTGCGGAAAAAAAAAAAAAAATTACCATTCCTGAATAGAAATGCTGAAGCAATTTTATGATAAACTTTAATTAGATTAAGATCCCTTTTGAGAACTTACTTCCCATATCTTCGTCTGCGTGTTTGTCAGGAACCTGATGGTATTGAAAAAGATGTAGCATTTATTATATTCAGTGAACACAGATTATCTAATCATATCTAACCATTCTCTTTTTCTACAAAATGTCCTTACCCAAAGTAAATCTTTGGGTTTTGTTGTTGTTTGTTTTGTTTTTGAGAGAGGGTCTCACTCTGTCACCCAGGCTGGAGGGCAGTGGTACAATCATGGCTTGGCTCACTGCAGCCTCAACCTCCTGGGGCTCAGGTGATCCTCCCACCTCAGCCTCCCGAGTAGCTGGGACCATAGATGCACACCATCACACCTGGCTAATTTTTTTTTTTTTTTTTATAGAAACAGGGTTTTGCTATGTTACCCAGGATGGTCTCGAACTCCTGGACTCAAGTGATCCACCCACCTCAGCTCAGCCTCCCATATTGCTGGGATTACAGGCATAAGCCACCATGCACAGCCAATAGTAAATCTTTGGATTGTCCTGCAAGATCTGTTTGCTCTCAGCAAGCGTGAAATAAAATTTTGCCACTATGGGCTCTTTACAAATTTAAACAAATTATTTAAAGTTTTTTTTCAGGGATGGGGATCTCACTGTGTTGCCCAGGCTAGATTCAAACTCTGGGCTTAAGAGATCCTCCCGCCTCAGCCTCCTGAATACCTGGGACTACAAGCATGTGCCATCACACCCAGCTCCCCAGAAAATTGCTTTTTATCAATGTATTGAGTCTTTATAAAAACAGGTTTTGGTTACTGCTGAAGTTTACATTAGCCAATTCGTCTTGACTGTGCTTTAGACTGCTTTACACAGCCATTTGTTGCTTTGTTCAAAAACATCCAATTTCGTTTTGATAATACATTAGAATATCTGCTGTCCTTTTAGAGCTGTTTAAGATGTTGCTAGATTATTTGGAATGATTCAGTGTTGTGCTTAAAAATGTTGCCTGTTTACAGCTCTCTCATCTTAACTCTTGTTCACCTAGAGTGTAGTTTGGCATCTGATATAATTCACTTGCTTCTCCCAGAAAAATCCTTTTACATAATTTTTTTCTTTCTGGCATTACTTAGATCCTGATTTCTGGGCATATTCCAAAACAACATCTTTTTTTGAAGAAAGGAACAATATTTTCTTCTATCAACTAATGTATATGCATGCTCATTCATTATTAGTTCAAATCTTTATTACAATCCACTATAGGCAAAGTATTCTTTACATTTCCTTTCCTCCAGAAATATGCATTAGCAGTGGCATAGGTAAAAGAAAAAGAGAAAAGCTCAGTGATACAACAAATCCAGAACCACCTCATGTATCAGAAATATGGTGCACTTATACTCACACCAGATGATATTGAAGCAAGTGTTTAAATACTGAAAAGGAATTTATAAATGTACTGAAATCTCTCAAAGAAACACTTAACAGACATTACATTGTACAACCCACAGTAGTTGTCCTAAAGATCTTTTCTTCATAGTCCCACTTTTCAGAACTTCTGCTTCCATCAAATCTCTTTTCCTCCCATCCCAGTGCCAGCAAGGATTTTGAATTTTCTTTCTCTCGCCCAACTCCCTTTCTTAGTCTAACATCCCAAGTAAATGTGTTATTTTAAGCATAGCTCTAGGCCCTTTCTAGCCATTCAAGGTTTTGTTGAGCCTCTGTAGCTCTATTATTCTGGTCATTATAAGTCCAGGCCTGGAGGCTGTTCCCCAATCAAGTGACCCCTGCTTTATTAGGGGGCCAAGGAAAGGCAGTAAAGCCTTTTTTTTTTTTTTTTTTTGAGACAGTCTCGCTCTGTGACCCAGGCTGCAGTACAGTGGCATGACCTCAGCTCACTACAACCTCTGCCTCCAGGGCTCAAGTGATTCTTGTGCCTCAGTCTCCCAAGGAGCTGGGATTACAGGCATGCGCCACCATGCCCAGCTAATTTTTATATTTTTCATAAAGACAGGGTTTCGCCATGTCAGCCAGGCACGTCTCAAACTCCCAACCTCAAGTGATCAACCCGCCTCAGCCTCCCAAAATGCTGGGATTACAGGCATGAGCCACTGCACCCAGCCGGTAGTAAAACTGTTGATATTCATGTCATAATAACTCCACCTCCAGTATAGCTGTCACAATAGGCAACTTGGAATAAGGGCCACATAAAGCTGCAACGTACCAAGGGCATCTAGAATAGTGAGCACCCATTTCTATTTACAAGGATTAGCCAAGTTTCACGGGCCAACAGGTGGAAGTCAGCTCAAAGCTGATGCCTCCATCATCTAGAGCAAGTCCAACCTGACTAATGGCTAGATGTTTAAGACAGGAACTTGCCATACTAGACCTCCCTTTCTGATACTCTGATACAAAACCATTCTATCTGCATTCCTCTCCTTTCTGTTCCTCAAAAAGTCCAAGCCCTTTCCTGCCTCAGGGCCTTTGCACATTCTGCCCACTCTGTCTGAAATGCTCTTTCCTGTCTCTTCTCATGCCTCATTCCTCAGGCCTCAACTTATATGTAACTTCCTCAGAAACCTTCCTTGACCACCAACAACTGAGTTATCATCTCTCATTTCACCCGAAGATTGTACTGCCTACAATCTTCAACCTCTAATTGTCTCGTGTATTTACTTAAATAAAATTAGGCTGCAGTTCCATGGGGTCTGGGACCTATCTGTCTTATTCACACTATATCCCCAATCTTATGACACAGGAGGAATTCAGCCTATATCTGTTGGTAGATTAAATGAATAGAATCCCTGCATTCAGATCAAAATATCCAAGGGGAAGGGGCGTGGTGGGGATCCTCAGAAATGCATTTCAGCATCTTCCATCCTGTTGGAAATCCATTTTACATCCAACAGAATTCCTTTACAAGAAAAAAAGAAAAGAAAAGGCTCTTCTTGTGTGTACAAGTGTCCTTTCAGCACTAATTTTAGAAATTCTCATGATACAGTGCAAACATTTTAATCCCTGAACAAGCAGGTGGATATAATTGGCCTGAACTCATGTTTCAGTGTGCAACCCATGAATTGGTAAGATCTTGCTTGCTAGTGGTGAGAACTCAAATTCTGGTGAAGCAATACTCCGTCGACATATCTCAGAAAGCTTACTCCCTTGTGACCTTCTCTTTGCACTGATTTATGGGAGCTATAAAACAAATGCCTGGTGTTGAGAAATAAAATTTTTAAAAAATTCAGTCTAGATTTTGAAAATGAATTGCCCCAATGAAAACACAAACACAAAATAATGTTGCCAAAATATGACACAAAAATTATTCCAGTAGCTCTTGGATCATCTCAAGGATATGGTCTTATATTCTGAAAACTGTCATTCTTGACATCTGTCAAATGGAAATGGTGAAGAAAGTCAAAGACAAGGGCGTCCTCTAAAAAGCACTGCCATTTAAGAAATTTTTTATGATCAGAGTTCAAAGCAAGGAAACTTCAGTGAAGTACTACAGTTCATCTGGCTATGCCAAGATAGTGCTCCAGTTTGCAGAGAGAAGGGTATATCTTAGGGATAGAAAGAGGCCTGATCTTGCCTTACACTTGGCCATCAGGGACAAGAAGAAATCTGCTAGAACTTTGTCTCTGGCATGAATGCCTTTGGACTTAACCTGAACCATTCTGATCTTTCAAGTTGCGTCTTCTACCACTTCCCAGCATATACCGTAAGTTCACACCATATTGAAATCCTCACACTTACTAATACATGTCCTGCTCCTTTACATCTCTAGGCCTCTGTATACAGCCTTTCCTCTATCTGGAATATACATCCCTGGGAGGTGATTGGATCATGAGGACAGTTTCTCACGGTTTAACACCATCCCCCTTGGTGCTGTCATGACAACAGTTAGTCATCCCAAGATCTGATCATTTAAAGTGTGTAGCACCTGACCATCTTTCTCTTCCTCCTGCTCCCGCCATGTGACATGCCGGCTTCTGCTTCACCTTCCCCCATGAATTAAGTTTCCTAAGGCTCCCCAGAAGCCTCAGGGGAGGCTTCTTAGGAAACCTTAGGAAACCACTATGCTTCCTAAACGGGCTGCAGCACCATGAGCCAATTAAACCTAATTTCTGTATAAATTACCCAGTCTCAGGTATTTCTTTATAGCAATGCTAGAACATACTAACACAGCCTCTGCATAGAGCCTCTCCTCTATCTGTAATGTACTTCCATTTCCTTTCCTTTTCTATCGAGAAAAAAACTACTCATTCCCCCAGGAATCTGCCCAGGTACAACTTCCTTGGTGAAGCCTTTCTTTTTTTTTTTTTAGATGGAGTCTAGCACTGTCGCCGGGGCTGGAGTGCAATGGCACGATCTCGACTCACTGCAACCTTCGCATCCCAGGTTCAAGCTATTCTCCTGCCTCAGCCTCCCAAGTAGCTAAGATTACAGGTGCCTGCTACCACACCCAGCTATTTTTTTGTATTTTTAGTAGAGACGGGGGTTTCACTATGTTGGCCAGGCCGGTCTCGAACTCCTGACCTTGTGATCTGCCCGCCTCAGCCTCCCAAAGTACTGGGATTACAGGCATGAGCCACCGCACCCAGCCAGTGAAGCCTTTTCAAATTTTCCAGGAAATTGGTGGCTTCTTCCCCTATGTTCCTATTGCCCTTTGGGAAAAGCTTGGTTATAGCACTTAGGATTTACATTTTAATGATTTTTTCTGTGTCTTTCTTTTCAGCCAGGCTGTGAGTTCTCTGAGGCAGCCAACTTGATTCATCTTTGTATCTTTACAGCATGATAGCTTAACAAATGCCGAATGGCTGGCTAAAGAATCAGAATTGAGACTTCAGCTGTTTGACTCCAGCTGCTAACCTCTAGACTGTTAAGATAAAGGAAATTGAGTGTAATATATTGTAACATGCTGGAGATTTTTCCATTTACAGCATTCTAAAAGGTTTGTTACAAAAATTTGTAAGGAATTTTATATACCAAAGGAAGCATCAATGATCTCCTGTCTTCCATTAAATATGGACAGACTGTAAATCAAAATTTTCTTCCTTTCAAGGGTATTTGAGCTTATACTCTATAAACAGAATTCAGAATCCTCTGGAGGCCCACCCAGCCCACTTCATCCAGCCTCTGTGTCCTGGGAGGTCTTTACATGTGAGAATGGTAAGGCCTAAGCCTCACAGAAGAGAAGACCAGCTGTGTAAAAATTAACTAATGAAGTCCAGGATCATAGAAATAGAATTGTGGTATGTGGTCACTTCTCTTCATGAAGATTTACTATCTAACCTGAACAGACATGCTGCTGTGTGACAGGAATTTATTTACTGTTCAAACCTGACCTTTTCCCGTGTGGTGGGAGATTGCATTACACTGGGTGGCTTGGAGATTTATTGTCTCTGGCTGCAGTGGCATTTCCTGACTATTGGCTGCTGAGACCCTCCTAAACTCAAGCACAGAAAATCCTGACCTCAAAGTCCCTCCTCCAACTGGGGGCAGATTTCTTGAGGGCAAAGTATTAATAGATTTAAAGGACAAGTTTGCATGGAAGCAAGTGAAAGCACAGGGGACAGTGTAATGATAAAAACACACAGGTTGCCTTCTCACCTCCCATGCAAACTAAGACAGATAAGTTCAAGCAGGCTTGAGACCCCAGGAACCCTGCAGGCAGGTGGCAGATGCAAGATCTGAAACCACAGGGAAATGAAATAGGACTCCTCTCTCCCTCGCCCCCTCCTTAATTGTCCCTCTACTCCATATCTAGGTCACAGCATCAGTTTTCCAAACCAGAGAAGAGTCTCAAAGTCGCTTCTGCAAATGGCACCAATCTCAGGTAGTCTTTAAGCACACAATGAATGAAGTGCCACACAGTTCTGTGTATTTTGGGTATATTTTAAATTGCCTTTTGCTAAATTTTTATTTTTCTTCTTTTCCTTCACTGTCATCATTTCTATAAACTTTGGTGCTTTCTTTTTAATATTTTTGTCTGCAAATATCTGTAAGGAAATTTAAAACTTAACAAATCAGGCTAAGAAAACACTATGTATTGGTAATTGAGTTCATCAAAACAAAATGGTCCCAATTAAAATGAAATTGATTTAAGATAGGACCATGTTAACTGAGAAAACTGTTTATATGCACCAAATTCAATACAAGTCACTTCAAGTGTAGCCTGTTTGGCTTCATCAGATTCACAGAGATATATATCATAGACAGCAATTAGCCAAAAGAATGTCGTTTAACTATGACATTGCCCTCCCACTGTGTGCAGTATGCATCATTCATCATGGGCATATATAAAACCCCAAGGCACAAATGGACAGGAATTACTATGTTCTTCTAAAGGCATTTATTTTTTAAATTATACTCATTTTTAATTCATGTTGCCAGTTTATAATTCAAATTATAAAATTAAAACACTGGAGGGAAACCTAGACATTGTCTTGGATGGAGTTTTTCCAACCTCTTTTTAAAAGAAGAAACTTTCCCCAACTCCCCAAAAGAGAGACCCAGTAAATAAAATAAATAGCAGAGTTTCCCACTCACTGGGAGGTCTTGAAGACCCACTTCTTCAGGGCCTCCTCCCATCCTTGCTCTTGCCCTGGCCCCCAGCACAAGAGCTTCCAGAACAACCCATAGAATTCAGAACTGCGAAATCTTTACTCAGGACAGTTTGAAAGCTGCTAATCTGGAAAGAACCTCTCACTTTATTTGAGTTGAGAAAAATGAATCCAACAGAGGTTAAATTACTTTCTTAAATTGACACAATTCTCTAGTTGCTAACTTGACACTAGAACCCAGATGTCTATACCACCAAACTGCTTCCAATCAATCCCCAGTTCTTTTCTGGAGCAGAATGCCAGAAAGCAAGCCTGGATGGAAAAAAAAAAAAAAGATATAGTCAGCTGCCTCCTTTATTGCCCAAGATAGAAGTCACTTTTATTATGTAATTTGATGTAGCAGTTAATGAACATATGTTTTCCATCAGACATCACAATTGTGGGGTTTCTCCTGTTAAAAACGGCGCTGTTACTCTATATAGTCTAGAACCAAGTGCAACATTTTGGTTGTCAAATTTGTAACATGAACAACTAATACTGACTGCAGAGCATTTTAAAAATATAAGATGCTGCCTAATTTTAGAAATAAGAATACAAAATTGTTCTCTATAAATAAGAACACGAATCCATGAGTCTTGCTGTCTAAACACTGCACACTTCTCTCCATATCAGTGGCCCATCTCAGGACACAACTGATGTAATATCACAGATGAAATAAGGTAGCAATGATACAAGGAAGAAGACAAAATCTCAATTGAAATAACCTATTTAGAGGTTCAAGAGCGGCTGCTGGCTGTAGGTGCTCCTTATTTGTTCTCTGCAGTAAGCTTATTTTTCTCTCTATTTACATTAACCCTAAATTTAAGGGAACTATTTCCTGCTACTGTTAATTTTACCTTGTTTGTCCTAAGGAAAAGAGAAAAGAGAGAAGTTATTTCCAGTGTAGGATGAAGTGATCCAGGCTAATTAAATGCAGCAAGAGCTAACTGATGGATTAGCCTTTAATTCCATTAGCCCACATGCATAAACCGAAGTCATAAACATTTAGAAAGTTCTTTGTCATTTATTTTAATGCTTTTTAAATGTGCTAAGGAGAAAAAATTGATGATGTGTTTCTACAGCATTCTGGTTATGAAGGTTCTATCCATCAGTAACTAATTTATTTCTATAATGGAATACCAGTTTACAAAGAATGCTTCACATATAAGGAATTAATGCAGAAGTCTCTAAATGTGAGAAATTAATGCAGAAGTCTCTAATTATTGAAAAATACAGACAAGAACATTTACTGAAAAAATTATATGTACTGTATTTCAAAAAAAAACAAAGAGAAAAAATGCTTTAGGTCTTTTAGGAAGAAAAGATTTAAAAATCACATGGATTCAAATTTTTGCCATAAAGAAAAGAGTTCCAAAGCTCAGTTTACCACCCACTTATTAAACACCTAAATTCCAGTCCAAAGAATCTAGCTCCACCCTCAACAAGATTACTGTAACAGAATTTAAAGGATTACTAAAATAACTAACTCTGTAGCACAGTTTCTTGAAGGTTTACCTTAGTAAATCTATTAAGTCAAACATAGTCACTTAAGTTTAACACTTACGGTTCCAATAAATTTGAATTTTCAGTAACACCAGTAATTTGCCAAAATTGGTCAATTCATCTGGATTTAGTTACTAAAAATACTTTAATAGAAATAAAAATTATAAATAATTTCTAGTAATTCACTTGTTTTCCACGGTTACATTGCTTCAGCTTTGTCCCAGCTAAGCTTCACTGGATATTATGTTTTAAGACCCTGTTTGTATTTGTAAGGTAGCTGAAATTGATGAATTTTTCTTCTCAGTCACAAATGGTAATCTTATAACTGATTACACAATTCCTTTGCCATAACCACCTAATTGACTTTTATTTTAGTTTTTATGTGGCCAGTGTACCCTGACTAAAGTGGAAAAAAAATGTAGAATTGGCTGAGTGTGGTGGCTCAGGCCTGTAATCCCAGCAATATGAGAGGCCGAGGTGGGTGGATCACTTGAGGCCAGGAGTTCAAGACCAGCCTGGCCAACATAGTGAGACCCGGTCTCTATTAAAAATACAAAAATTAGCCCGTCATGGTGGTGCACGCCTCTCATCCCAGCTACTAGGGAGGCTAAGATGCAAGAATTGTTTGAACCCAGGAGGTGGAAGTTGCAGTGAGTCGAGATTGCAGCCACTTGCACTCCAGCCTAGGCAACAGACCCAGACTCTATCTCAATAAATAAATAAATAATGTAGAAATAAAAAATACTTGCCATATAGTGGGAAATATTAAAAGTATTAATTTAGTTCTCAACATTCCTTTATGTTGCAAGGACCACCCACCCCCAGGCAATGTAGAACATCCTAGGAATATGGACTAAGGATAGCACCTCTTATTCAATGTTTTCTAAAATGAATACACTAAAAGCTGCTTACAGCAAAATTATTAATCATCTTAAACCACCAGCATAACATTCAAAGACCTTCTTTGGTCTGCCCTACTTTAAAACAATTTAGTTCAAGTATGTCTTAATGGCTATTATCTATGCCAAAGACCATAGGAAGAACAGAAAATGGCATAAGATACAGTTTGAAACTAAAGAAACATAAAATTCTATTGAGGAGACAACATATGCAGAAGTAGCAATGCACTTCCTCAGGCCTTGACCTGTTAAATAGAATACAACAATGTACACGGCTCAAGGGAAAGACGGTCAGTGCTGGGTAATCTTGGGAGATAAGAGGAGTCTAAGAGGCCTCCTGAGAAAAGAGGACCTGGCTGGCCCCTAAAGAATGGGCTAATGGGCCAAAGGTGGAGAAAGCAGGGATGCATATTCCCGCATAGGAAGCCATAATAGCAAATCTATAAAGGTGGTGGTGGCCAGGTCTCACTCAGGAGATAGCAGGGGGATTTTCCTAAAGAGAGTGCATTAGTCAGGGAGCAGGAATGATGGGGGAGAGGAGGGCAATAATAATAATACTATTATTATTATTATTAATCAAATATAATAAAGGGTCTTCATTACTACAATGATGAGTTTGAATTTCATCCGGCAGAGCAGTCATTTAAAAAAATAATAAATTATGTCAAGTCTTATCCCATTTGTGGTTGAAAATAGCCACATGAGCATATTTACCTACATCTTAAAATGCCCAGAAAACAATCTGCAATGATACAAAAAAAGCTACTATCAATGGTTGCCTCTGGAGTGGGCAGGAGGTCGAGTTGGAATGGATTAAAGAGGAACTTGCACTTCGTATTGTGTACACTCCTGTGTTTAATGATTTTTTTTTTTACCACAGGTTGTATTAACGTATCACTTATGTACTTAGAAAACAATTTCTTGGGAGAAAATTTTGTGATAGTTTATTCCATTTTTAAAACCAAAATGTAATTAAAACCCAAGACTTGACTATTTTTTTATGTAAAAGAAAAAAGTAAAATCCAGTTTGAATTTGTCCAGCATAGTCTTTGCTGGTTGGAACCTCATTCTATAATAACTCTTGATGTTCTGTAAGGATGTGCTCACTCAGACATTAAGTATATATTGAAACAAAAAGACGCAAATTTGGAGGGCAGGATAGCAACCTGCTAGAAGTAAGGAGTCTAAATTTCAGACAGAATTCACCTTTTGCACTATCAACACAGACGCTTGCTTCGGTTTGGTGCAGGGTGAACCGATCAAGAACATGAGCTTTAGAATGCTGGCTATAACTGACATTTATTGAGTAACTAAACTTGAGGTAGGTGGGCATTATTGTCACCATTATTTTACAGTTGAGGAAGCAGATGCACAAAGAGTTCATGTAACTTTTCCCAGATGACACAATTGTAAGTGGTAAATCCAAGTCGCCTGATCCCTGAGCTTGGATTCTTAGATTTTACAACACAGTCAGGCCCAACATCAGATCACAGCCCCCACCAGCTCCATGACCCTGGAAGCGTCATTTAACCTCTCTAAGCTTCTAGTTCCTCATCCATCAGATGAGAAATTAGATAATAAACTAAAGGATTTAGGGCAATACCTGGCAAATACTAAACGCTCAACAAATTATGGCTACTAATTGTTATGACATAGTTACATAATAGTAATGTTAACCCCCAGACATCCTTTTCTGGTTAGAGCACAAATTTCTGGTTCAAAAGACTGCCTTGAGCTTGCCTTCCACTTGCCCTGGTTTTTGTGTTTGTTTGTTTTGTTTTCTTTCTCCATACCTGCAAACATAAAGCACATGATTTTGGAAAAACTAGAGAACATTAGAGTTAAAGCAGAGATACAAGAAGAGCAAGCACTGAAATGCAAGAGGCTTCTCTACCTGTCCCAATTCACAGGAGATTGATTCTGCATCTTTTTGTTTTGTTTTGTTTTTTTGTTTTTTGGGTTTTTTTTTTTTTGAGACGGAGTCTCGCTCTGTCGCCCCGGCTGGAGTGAAGTGGCGCAATCTCGGCTCACTGCAAGCTCCGCCTCCTGGGTTCACACCATTCTCCTGCCTCAGCCTCCTGAGTAGCTGGGACTACAGGTGACCACCACCACGACCGGCTAATTGTTTTTTTGTATTTTTTAGTAGAGACGGGGTTTCACCGTGTTAGCCAGGATGGTCTCGATCTCCTGACCTCGTGATCCGCCCGCCTCAGCCTCCCAAAGTGCTGGGATTACAGGCATGAGCCACCGTGCCTGGCCCTGATTCTGCATCTTACAACTAAAAAGAAGAGCTACAAAACAAGACTGTTTATCTCCAGAATGTGTATTGTCCTGCACATTAGCAGTTTTCACCTGGGCCATTTCAGATCTCAAAAGGGAGGCAGATGCCAAAGGCTGGTCTATCATTGACATCCCCTTGTTATTGATCATCATTTTTGGAAGTTTTTTTTTAAGTCAACTTAAGCCTCAACCGTTAATGTATTTTCTGCAATGAAAATTAAAATTAATCATTAATATGGTCTGTTTTGTAGAGTTTTTTAAAGCAGTTTTTAAAAAAAGTTAAAATGCTGTTGACTGAACTACCCATAGAGAATGTGTGGGAAGCGAGCTGAATAGTTTTGGTTAGCGGCTTTTGCATTCTGTCCTTTTCAACCTCACTTTTATTTTTAGTCGTAATTTCCTATGTCAATTGGCAAGCTTTAAAAGGATTTTTTAAAAAAATCTATGGTGACAAGCTGCAATCTAACCTAAAAATGTCATGTTTTTCTTCTCTTTCTAGGTGTTACTCATGCCTTTCTGAGAAAATGTCTTGAATATTTCATCAAATGTGAGGGGAAAGATCCATAAATGTGAGCATATTTTTATTATAAACAACTTGTTACACAACTGTTATTGAATTCTTCTAATGGAGCAAGGTCCTCTGTGACTTTGGTTTTCACTATTACTCAGATACTTTGTGGCTTTGGTTTTCACAAGCTCTCTATCCCCAAATCTCTCCACTGGAAGAACTTTTAGTTTCCCTAAGTTCCCATGGCTGAATTCACGGGATTTGAAGGTACAGAAGCATCTCTCACTTGCCAGCAACTGCGAGTTTCCAAAATAGCCCTTTGATGAGGGCCTGATTCCCACTGTCATATATTAACACTTCAGAGGTAGTATTTCCTATTCCTGCAACTTGCTCTGAGCCTTGGGAAAATTACTTAACCTCCCTGGGCCTTTTTTCTCATCTGTAGTAAAGGAATAATAATATCTACTTTGTGGGTCATTGTGGAGATATATGTTATAAAGTTCTGTTTGTACTATCTAGCACAGAGCAAGCCCATATATAATGCCTATTATAATTACTTTCCTTAAAATTATATGACGACCCTACATAACTAAAGTCAGGAGGTGCTATTACAGTGAATGGTTACAGACCTGAATAACCCTGCTCCTTAGACCTCCAGGGAATGTTGGGGGGTCCAGACACTGTCAAAGGTAGTATAGCTTGGTGATCCCATGCTCACAGTGTGGATTGAGACAGATTTGAATGTCAGCTCTGACACTTATTAGCCATGTGACTGTAGCAATGACAAATTACTCAGCCTCGGTTTCCTCATCTGTAGACTGGAGATGGTTTGTAACAGCATCCACTTCCTAGGATTACTTCAAGGATTGAACAAGACAGTAGGGTAAAGCACATAGTGGAATTCAGTAATTTCTCAATGCATAGCTTGTAAGCCCCAGTCCAGGTGGCGGTCACATGAATCAAAAGGCATGTGGGTGTGCCCCCCTTTCATCCCTGGCAATTGACCTATCTCTTAGGGGTTAAGACAACCCCATATTGCTTTTTCCAGTTTTGAAAATGAAAATGCTGATATATTGAACCTACTTAAATTAGAATTCTCCTCTACCTAATTATCCAGCAAGACAACCATTCTTACTGGTGTTTACTCACAAGTCTTTATAAGCATCAAATGGATGCATGTGTACTATTAATAATAATAGTGAAGACTTACCAAGAGTTTACTATGTCAATCGATTGTCTTGCATTATGTCATTTAATTTTTACATCAGCCCTTTGAAGTACTATTCTCCTTTTACAGATAAGCAAACTGAAGCTCAGAGAGGTCAACTTTCTCAGGTTTACAAGGCTAATAACTGATGGAGCCTGCACTGGTACCAAGAGAGTTTTAAACCAAAACTCGCAGTATGATATACTTCTTGCAGAATGCTCTTGCTTTAAATCAGATGTTAAATACTTTACAGATGTAACTTCGACCCATGTGATGACAAGCCTTTGGCTAGTGCTGTTGCCAGCCATGCTTTGCAGTCACTGACACAAACAGCGGGGGACACAACTGAGGCAGGACCAAGCCCTCCATTTTGCCATCTGATTGTTCTGAATTTCTGAACTGGGCCAAGTCGATGCTGTTTTTCACGAAAATCTCCCCATGGGTGGAATACAATGCAGCCATAAAAAAGAATGCGTTCATGTCCTTTGCAGGGACATGGATGAAGCTGGAAGCCATCATTCTCAGCAAACTAACACAGGAACAGAAAACCAAACACCGTATGTTCTCACTCATAAGTGGGAGTTGAACAATGAGAACACATGGACACAGGGAGGGGAACCTCACACACCGGGGCCTGCTGGCAGGTGGGGGGCAAGGGGAGGAAGAGCATTGGGACAAATACCTAATGCATGTGGGGCTTAAAACCTAGATGATGGGTTGATGGGTGCAGCAAATCACCATGGCACATGTATACCTACGTAACAAACCTGCTCGTTCTGCACGTGTATCCCATAACTTAAAGTTAAAAAATATATATATGGAGATATATCTATCTATCTATCTATCTATCTATCTATCTATCTATCTATCTATATAGATAGATAGATAGATATCTCTCTCCATGGGATCCTGCAAATAAAACAAAGAGGGAATTCTAAAAACCTAATAGCAATCTAGAGTTTACACACTATTTAGTGAATGGAGCAGTCTGTCAATCAAGTACTCTAGTTAAATCAGAGGTGTCTATGTATATATGGAACATAAAATGTCAGTTTTCAAAGAATCTGTATATAATTCCTGACACTCAAACTGGACATATTTTCATCTTTGTTTGAGAATTCAGAAGTCTGGGTTGTATCCTGAGGTTACTATCAGACATATCAATCACCACATTGTAAACTTCCAGTGAAGAAGAGAAGTACAATTTAAATGGGATTTACTGTATGACAGAGAGTATATGGTTTTTGTCTATGGATTGAAAGAATGTCCTAAATTTTTATTTCCATATTTTATCCTACATAAACCAGAATCCATGAAAGTGGTCAACTGAGTAAATAACATGTAAATATTTTTTTTGTCCAGAATAGCTATGGTCAAGTTCACTTGAAAAACGGGCTATTTTCTACTGTGTTAGCCCTTTTAATCTTCCTAAAGCTTGATATATTGAATAACTGTGAATTTGTACTGTGGATTCAATGACAAGAGCTATGAACATAGAGATGGGCAAATGGAAAAATTACTGGAATTTGTCCAAAACGTTGGTTCAGGACTTCAAGGAAACATCAGAGAAACTTCCAACTCCTCAAGGTCCTCCTTTCCGTTATTCTCTGATAAACCTAGAGAAACTCTCCCATTCCCAGTCCTTGGAGTTTTTCTCCCCAGTCCTATTTCTTCACCTTCCTTGAGACTAAACTTCAACTTTCCAGGAGATCTCAGGTCTGGATCATCACTTTCTCAATGTCGTTGCCCCAGGTGAGGTCCTTGGTAAAGCCGTCTTCATTTTTGATTCTATCCCCAGTGGACTATGTCAGCTGAAGTCAGTATTTTGAGAGTTAAGGCAATACTGATCCTCTGCTGAGACCTCTGGGGTACTGGCATGTAACGCAACATTGCTAAACAGGGAAAGATTCTCTTTGAGTTCTCCCATAACTCACGTACTTAATGATGATGCAAACACAAAAGTGATTATTCATGTCAGTAAATGTATAACTGTTGGTTACATGTTAAAATATGTTTCTATGTGCTGGCCAAGTAGTTTATTGATAATATAATGGTTTTCTTCTCACTAATTAAAAATATTAGAGGCAGCAATGATATGGATTCTGAATCAAACCTTGCAGTCCACCCACCTCTAGCCAAAGAGTCCCTAATGGATAGCCTCTGCTGTATTCATTTCAGAGGAAAATAGAATTCTAAAGATGTCACTCTAAGATTATTCAACCAAACAGGAATCTAGGTACTGCTATGAATTTTGCAGATATCATTAAGGATCTAGGTCTTAAAAGAGGGATATTATCCTGGATTATCTGAATGTGCCAAATCTAATCATTTGAGCCCATAAGTCAGAGATATTTCTCTATCTGCAGTCAGAGAGACACAGCTGCAGAAGGGGAGAAAGATGAGGCTGGGAGTGAAGGGGGTCAGAGAGAGGAGAGTGAGATAAATATTTAGCCAGCCTTTGTTGGCTTTGAAGATAGAGGAATTGAGCCATGATATAGGGAATGTGGGCAGGGTCTAGAGGCTGAGAACAATGTTCTGTGGACAGCCAGCGAGAAAATAGGGGCCTACTTTCTACAACCGCAAGGAACTGAATGCAGTCAACCTCCTGAATAAGCCTGTAATGGATTCTCCCCCAAGACCCTCCAGTAAGAAACGCAGCCCTGCCCATACCTCAGCATTGTAAGATGCTAAGCTGAGCCTACCAGACTTATAACATACAAAACTGAGAGAAAATACATGGATAATTGTTAAGCTGTTATGAAAGGAGTAATTTCTTACAACAGCAATAAGAAACTAATAAAATGTCCCAAATAAAAATGTACTCATCTCCAATAAGGACTTCGTTTTTTCCAAATTCCATGCCATATGTAATTTTCTAAGAAAAAATATCTTTGATTCAATTTTTCACTTTCTTTCACTAGGATGTAGAGATGGATCCAAAAAGTCCATATTTGCTCTAAAGTAGAAATCCATATTTATTATAGAGTAAGGGTTATATTGAGCTTCTAATGGCATGAAGTTTTTTGGTTATTCGCACACTATTAGAGTACAGGAAAGTCATTGTAAAATAGAAATGTTTGTTCATTTAATACAAAGCCACTCAGTTTTGTGAGGCAAAAGAAAAGTTTTAGAACCCTATCAAATGCATGTAACGCCCAAATTAGACCTATCTTTTACAGCAAAGAAATCCAATTTTAGAATTGATCTTAAGGATTCTCAGTTGAATGTTGGAAAGCTTTAAATGCCTTGTAATAGTCCCAGGAATGGATGCAATATCATCTTTATAAAACCTTGTAGTAAAAACTGAGGGAATTCAGTCAGAAATGCCAACCAACAATTCTGGTAGACCTTAAGGAAGTCATGATTTATTTTCCTCAGGCATGAGGAATCATTTTTAACAAGTATGGTGACTATATATATAGCTAATGTCTCTCAACCAGAGTTTCTTAGCGCAATTTGAAAGAGCTGACGAGGCAGTAGCATGATTTAACCAAATTTCATTTATTGTAACGCATGCTAACGTCAGCTGCCTTTGCAAGCAGTAGCATGTGAGGAGCAAGCCTAGAGCAGCCACGAGAGGCAGCCTGACCTGACTGACAAGGGAAGAATTAGGAAGATGAGTGGGTGTGTCCCACAACTGGACATGGTCTGCATTCCCACTAAGATTTATCTTAGTGATAAAATTAATAACTATCCATAAGGAGGCTTCTTGGCTCTGAACTGCCCTCTTTGTAACAATATGGTGTTGATATTAGGAAAAGAAGGGTCAGAAGAAAGCATGGCCCTAGATTTGGACCGTCTGCATTTCTGTTCATCAGAGTGGACTACAAAGTAATCAAATGCACAGTTTTCATTTTGTTTTTGGTTTGAAACAACAATTTCTATTGGCATATGTTTTACTTCAAATTCTGTTTTCCGAAAAAAGTGAAAAAGCAAATTAATTCCAAAGAAGCAAAGTCAGCCAATTAGCTTGTAAAGGACTGAGACTCGAAAATCTGGATTCCATGTCTGGTTCTGCCAGTGAACCTGGAAGGTGAAAATGAACACCTCACGGGTTTGGAGGGCCTCGCCTTACACTCTCCTTCTATCATAATAAGGCAAACAAATAATGTGGTGCCTGAGGGCACAGACTTCCAAGTCCCAGAACTGGCTTCCAGTCCCACCTCTGCCACTTAGTGGCTGTGTGTCTTTGCATTACTTAATGTCTTCAAATCTCCATTTCTTTACCTGTAAAATGAGTATAATCATAGCTGTCTCATAGAGATGGTGTAATAATTGAATAACATAAGTTTAGCACAGTGCCTTGCACATAGTGAGCACTCACAAATGTCAACTGTTGTTATTATTACAACTATTAAATGGTACTAGCAGATACCTTTGTGCAACATATGCAATATGTCTTTATGAGTCATTCCTAATTTCACATTTATCTACAGATTTACATAATCAGAACCAAATGATTACCAAATACATTGGTTTATGTCATCTAGTTCCCAAAAAGTAAATCTCATTGGCCACACACATTCTATCTCCACAACTTTGTATTCCTGATGTGTCCTAATCTATAAAACTGACTCACACTGCATGAATTCAAATAACATTGTGTTAAAAAGAAAAGAAGACAGAGAGAGAGACAGTGACAATGTGAGAAGGAAGCTGTTAGTACAGGGCAAAGCCAACATGCAGAGGGCAAACCAACCACATTTGTCTTTGTCATCACCACCTGGCCCCATTTCCAAAGTTTAGAGACCATTTTTGTACCTTCAGCTTATTAATTGGGTTTCTGTTACCTACAACGTCCACCATTGCCAATCTGGAGCCAGGGTTGAGCCCTGCAGTCTCAATGCTTACGCTAGCAACAAGCTTCCTAAAAATCAAAAGTAGTAACAATTAGGAAGGCTTTAAGGTGTCACTTCAAGGTGACAGTCCCTGCCAGTGCCCAGTGAAGGTGTCCTATTCTCAGAGGACCAAGGCATTCTGTTTAAAACAGTCAGGAAGCTTTTCAGATAACTAAACTTGTCAAACAAATGGAAACCTCAAAAACCTGGGGTTACCATATCTGGGTTTGTCACTGATGGGTATAATCTCAATCTCACACGTATGTTGACAAAGAGTAATGCACTAAATAAGAAGGAAGATTTGTCTCTTTGCCCCCATTCTATGACTCCAAGAAGCTAGACGTAAGCATGGGCTATAGTTACATAAATCTTTGAGTCAGAATATACAGGTTTAGACCCTGGCTCTTTGTAACTCTGATCTAATCAAACTGCCTTAAATCTCAGTTTCCTTATCTATAAAATAATTATATATATATATATACACACACACACACAACTGGTCAGTGATAAGGAATTAAATGGGCCTTCACGTAGGAAATCTCCTGGATTTAGTATGTTTGTAATAAAGCTTTGTGTCCTGCTTCATGTCCCTACCCTGACCTCTATCAACTCCTGATTATTTGTCAGCTGATTTTACTGGTCAAGGATTACACAGATCTTTTCTTTTTCTCGCTCTCTCTTTTCTGCATTTCCATAGTTGCCAGGCTCTTCATTTAAAGTTAGCCTGACCAAAACAGGAAACCAAAGCGGACTTATCAAGCATTCCTACAGAATGTTATGAAAGAAAATTACTAGTACTGGTCTTCAATAAAATTTGTGAATGTCATTTCTCCAGATTTTCTTGAATACTATTAAAAGCCTACACGTTTGTATTAGTAATACAGATACAACGACCAATATTATTCCTTCATGACTCGCTTGGCTTAAAAACAGAAGAAAATTGAAATAGCATTTTAGTAACAAGATTGTTCCGTGTTAACTAATGCCATTTCAGAATGATCATTATCTTTAAGAAATATTTTCGTGAAATCTGAATTTCTTCTTTTACCTTTCCTAAAACATTGTAATAAAAAATTTTCTTTCTACTTCTTTGGACTTGATAGTTGTTCAAATAACATTATAGTTCATAAGAGAGGATGAAATGGCTTCTGTCCAAGTGAGATATTATTCTAGTTAATTATTAGCATTAAAATTCCAATTTAATGTTGAGCACACTAATAGACATATGCTGCCACTGCTATGGGTCAATGCTTTTATAAAAGACAATCTCATGCTAGCCGGGTATGAAATTATGTTGAGAAGCTGAATGAGCTAATGGCACCGTGTGTGCTGTGGGTGCATGCTCAGAACTCTTCACGTAGAATGAACCCCACAGAGGCTGCCTGGGTTTAGTCTAGAACTTTAAAAAATAAAGTTTATTTACATTCTACAAATTGCATTTATTAATAGCACTTATTGAACAAAATGTAGTAAAGAGTCCTCTGGGGAATTTCAAGAGAAATAGATCTCTGTCTCCAAGGAGGGCAGTCTGGGTATAGAAATATTAATCAAGTAGAGAACAGATTTACAGAGCAGCATGCCAAAATGCCCACGTTCAACCCATTCCTCCACACGCATAAGAATTTAGAGGTAAGAAAAAGGAAGCAGAGATCAGAGGGCTCAAATTGCGAGGGACTATTTCAGAAGCAGTAGTGGCAATGTGTATAAATGTGAGTCAGGAACCAGCAAATTGTGAGGAAGAGGAAGAAAGCTAAGTACCTAGCTGCTGTGGAATGCGTATATGAGAGTAAAAACAAAAGGTGGAAATATTCGAGGAAATGTATGTATGTACGTATGTATGTATGTATTTATTTTGAGATGGAGCCTCGCTCTGTCACCCAGGCTGGAGTGCAGTGGTGTGATCTCAGCTCACTGCGACCTTCGCCTCCTGGGTTCAAGCGATTCTCCTGCCTCAGCCTCCTGAGTAGCTGGGATTACAGGTGCGTGCCACCACACCTGGCTGATTTTTGTATTTTTAGTAGAGACGGGGTTTCACCATGTTGGCGAGGCTGGTCTCGAATTCCTGACCTCAGGTGATCCACCCACCTCGGCCTCCCAAAATGCTGGGATTAAAGACCTAAGCCACTGCACCCTGTTGAGGAAATGTTTTTTATCTTTACTGTGAAGATGGTTACCTAGGTATACACATTTGTCAAAATCTCACTGAAATATAAATGTAAAACACCTGCAATTTTTAAAATGTAAGTTATACCTCAATAAAGTGGCTTTTTACGAGATCAAAAAATATTTTTAAAAATTAAAGAAGCTAAATCAGCAGGAGATTAATTTCTTCAAGGTTTATCTTTTTCTTTTTCTTTTTCTTTTTATCATTGAACTTGAAATCTTTTTCGAATAAGTTGCTAGAGAATATGCTTCCCAAAACTATGTTTTGAAACAAATTCACTCATAAAAATAACACGTTGGAATTGGGTATAATTCTGTTTAACTCCATATACCATTTTATAACCCATAGCACAGAATTTAGAATAAAGTAGTTTTTATTCTCAGAAGCTGATTAAATAAGGATGATGTCTTCATGCACATTTCTCAGTGATATATTTAAATCCTAAATCTTTAGTTATATATTAATACAAAATTTATACATTCCAAGTAAGTATATAGCCTTTTCTGAAACAAAAGGTAGTGGGAATAAAGCTGTGGGCCTCCAATCACTAGCATCAGTACCATTCAAAGTAAGGTGGGATATAGCAGGTTATAGAGGGCCAATATTCCCACTGCAATAACCAAAATTGCAAAAATTTTATTTTAAGGTATCAGAGTTCTCTGGAGGCAATGAAGTTTTGATTAATTCCAACATGAAGGGTGGGTAAATACTCCCTAGGCAAGTTGACCACAGTCACCTATCTTTTTCCCTCGAGGCACCTGGCAAGACATAAGTGCCACTGTAAGAGGCCCATGGCTCTTGGACTAAGGAGAGTGAAACAAGCAGAGTCTTTGGTGTCCACACAGATCTGGAAGACTGGAAACTAGAGGAGACACAAATGCAAGACTGATTTTTAGCACTGATCATTTGCTATGTTCTGGAACAGTGTGGGAGGCTGGAGGCCTGGGGATGCTAGGCTAGAAAAGCCAGGTGAAATCTCCCATAGACTCTTGTTGCCTTGAAGATAAAATCCCACTGGACAGAAGGGGTCTGCAATAATACAACTAGTCGCTCCCTGAAGACAGTTCGCATATTTTAAATTTGCCTGGAGCAGGAAGTTAAATAGTTAACACCTCAAAATCTTCAAAGGGCAAAAGTTTCAGGCCAAAGAAAGACACTTTCCAAAATTTGAATCAAAAGCCTGCATAGACCAGGGCTGAAGAATAATAAAAAACAAAAGCAGACTGACTTTTTTACTAAACCCTGGCTCAGTTCAGTCCCTGGGTGCAAGGCCAAATCATGAGCCCTCAGAAAACAAGGGCAAAACTTGCTTGGTCTTGATTTTTAATATGAACACAGGCCACAGTAGCACAGCTTCACAATTCTTTTTATCTTTTGGGTTTTAAACAAAAGTTGCCAGAAAAATTACCAGAGGATAATACACTTTATCTACCTAGTAGAGGGAAAGGGGGAACTCTCTGGTAAAAAGACATCATGCAGAGATGTTACTATTCTCTTAGACACAATGACCAGAATACAACCAAATGTTAACAGACGTATGAATAGGCAGGAAAATGTGATCGAAATCAAATGAAAAAAAATAGATAATGTACCCACAGATGATCCAGATGTTGGACTGAGTAGACTAACACTTCAAAATAACTAAGTTAAAATGTTAAAGAAAATAAAGAAAAAAATAGGCAAAATAGATAAAAACATGAAAAAACTCAACAGATGAATTATATACAAGAATAAAATAAACATTCTAGAATAAAGCTACACTATATCTAAAATTAAATAATTGGATATCCTTAACAGTGACCTGGGCACAATAAATATAAAATTAGTGAGCTAAAAGATAGTATAAGATATCCATATAGAAGTGCAGAGAGCATAGGAAGAATAACAAGAACAGAACAGAGCATAACAAAAAATACATGGAAGACAGTCAAAAGGCTTAGTATGTATGTATTTGGAGTTCCAGAGGAGAGGAGAGAGAAATTGGGGCAGTAGTAATATTTGAAGAGAAAATAGTTTTATATTTTCTAAAATTGATGAAAGACATCAACTTGTAGATTCAAGAAGTTCAGTAAACACCAAGCAGGATAAAAACAAAGTCATGCTGGAACATCTTGGTTAAAGCATAGAAAATCAAACTTTAAAAAAGGAAAAAAAAATATTAAAAGCTTCCAGAGGTAAAAAATACATTACCTACAAAGGAGCAACAACTATATTGAAGGCTGAATTTTCAAAGGAAATTGAAAGCCAGAATACAAAGAAATGACATTTTTAATATGCTGGGTTGTGAGGGCTGGTAAAAAAAAAAATGCCAATCTAAAATACTATACCCAGTGAATGTATCCTTCAAAAAATGAAAGTGAAATAAAAATGTTTTCAAACAAAAGCTGAAAAAGCTTGTACTGTGAGTGTACTAAAGGAAGTTCTTCATGTTAGAGAAGGCAACCCCAGATGATAGCTAACAGAAATTACAGGAAGAAATGAAACGCAATAGAAAAGGTAAGTATAAAGTTATATTCAGGCCAGGTGCAGTCGCTCATGCCTGTATTTCCAGTACTTTGGAAGGCCGAGGAAGGCAGATCACCTGAGGTCCGGAGTTCGAGACCAGCCTGGCCAACATCCTGAAACCCCATCTCTACTAAAAATACAAAAACTAGCCAGGTGTGGTGGCACACATCTGTAATTCCAGCTACTTGGAAGGCTAAGGCATGAGAATCACTTGAAACTGGGAGGCAGAGGTTGCAGTGAGCGAGATAGTGCCACTGCACTCCAGCCTGGGCAACAAAGTGAGACTCCGTCTCAAAAAAAAAAAAAAGTTATATTCACTGCTTTAAATACAGTAATAATATGTTTTGTGGGCATTAAAACATATGTAAAAATTAAAATATATGTATATATTACTACAATAGCACAAAGGGTAGGAGGCAGTAACTACAGTTAAACCATCATAAGCTTTTTCATTGTTTGGGTGAAGCTTAAGGAAGGTGTTTTATAGTTAGTCAGGAATGCATTTTAAAATTTCTAGGGTAATCACTAAAAATAAACACAAGAGTGCATATTTAAAAAGTTAACTGAGCAGAAAAACTTAACCAATATCCCTGATGACTAAACCTGTCTCAGATCTACAATTCAATGTATAACGGTTGGCCCTAGAACATGAAATTTTATTACATTCCCCCTGTTGGTTCCTGTGCTCACTCATTTCATGCCCACTGTAGTAGAACTTAGAAAAACATCCCGCAAATTTTTTTACAAATTGCTCATAGCTGTAATTATTAAGTACCACACATTATAAAAATACAAATCTATTCAGAGGCCACTAAAGAAAAATAAACAAGCATAAGCATAAATAATATCTAGCAATGAATACAGAGGAAGAAGATAAATTTTTAGTATCAGTGCAGTGTTCCCAAGGGCACCTTCTATCATAAAACAAAGTAGAGGCCAATGAATACAGAAGAGTTTTCTCATTATCTCAGACTTTCCCTGAATGAAACTATTAACTCTTACAAATCACAGACTCCTGTAGGAAGTGAACCACTGCTGTATCAAAAACAGGAATGAGATCACCAGATTTTCTTTCTCAACTTTGCATTCTGACAACAATCCCAGGCTCAGAGATTCGGAGGGATGGTTTACTGACATTTTGACAAGAGTCATGGTAACTACTACTACCACTGCTGATGCCACTGCCATCCCTGTGCCTGCTGTTGATACTAACATTTGTTTGGCACGTTAGTTTGTAAAATATGTCAATATGCATTATTTCTTTACAGAAGTCCTAGGAGAAACATATCATAACATCTTCTTATTATCATACATAAGCTTATATGTGATAAGAAAACTGCAGTTCTAAATAAAGAACTTGTACATTTTGGGACATGTTTGCTACATGGCAATCATTATCTAATACAGCAACCAAAATTAATATTCTGTCAGTGCTATTGTAAAACTGTTCAGGCAAGCAGTTGGCTTTCTATCTCTAACAGCCATCCAGCTTGTTCAATATCACAGGCCTAAATCCAAATTTTATCCTTCATAAGAAATAAAAACCAAATACAATGAAAGATGAAAGTAAATAATAGTGAAAGGAATCAAAGGGTTACAGTTACATGCAATGAAGACCTCAGTTGTTCATTTAACAAAGCTAGAACTATCCAAAATACACAGAGCTTTATGTGAAAATGACGAGAATTGAATACAATGAGAACTGATGCTCTTCATTTCAGAGATATATTACCCAAAGCAAGTCAACCCTGAAAGATGGGGCATGTAGAAGCGATTAGAAGACAACATGCAATAATGCCCTTTATGGCTATTTATTTAATGTGTGTTCCCAACCTGCCACTTTAAACTTAATCCTCACTTTTATCTCTAGTATATAGTACAGAATCTGGTATATATCAGGTTCTCAAAAGAATATTTCTGAATAAATAAGACTTGCCTAACCTTGTAATTCTACCTTAGCACTATCTCACTACTGTTTCTCGTAGATGTGTCTTATCAGCTTCTTGGAGCACAAGGGCCATGCTAGCTGCCACCTGATTCCCCAACTGCAAATATGTCTATGTGTGCATGTGCATGCACATGTGTGTGTATTGTATGTGTGTTTAAAGATGGTGAATGTGTCAGTAAGCTTTCAAACAACAGAGTAGACAGAAGTAAAGAAGTTGAAAATAAGGAGAAAGAGGGGATAATAGAATGAAAACTTTTTTTTAACCCTGACTCGAACACAGCCACAATAAAAGAATTTTTTTAGACAAATTAGGAAATTTGAATATGAAGTGGCTATTAGATGATACCAAGGAATAATTATTAATTCTGTTAGGTATGATAATGTCATTGTGGCTACACAAGAATATGTCTATTTTCTTTTTCTTTTTTTTTTTTTTTGAGATGGAGTCTCGCTCTGTCACCCAGGCTGGAGTGCAATGGCACGATCTCGTCTCACTGCAACCTCTGCCTCCTGGGTTCAGACGATTCTCCTGCCTCAGCCTCCCTAGTAGCTGGGATTACAGGTATGCGCCACCATGCCCAGCTAATTTTGTATTTTCAGTAGAGACGGGGTTTCACCATGTTGTCTGGGCTGGTCTTGAACTCCTGACCTCAGGTGATCTGCCCACCTCGACCTCCCAAAGTGTTGGGATTACAGGCACGAGCCACAGTGCCCAGGCAAATATGTCTATTTTTTAAAGACATACAAACTAAAATATGTAAGATGAAAAGCCAAGGTGCCTGGCCAAATCTAGTAATTGTTGAATCTGGATAATAGATACATGAGTTTATTATTCTACTCTCTATATTTTCATATATGTATGCACAGTTAATAATAAAGAATTTTTAAAAATACTATTAGTCCTTCACATTTTACAATGAATAGATTCCAACAAAGGGTAGGAAGGACAACATAAAATCACAAGAACACGGTTCAAGATCAAGATCTAGCACCTTAGAAAAATGAGTCTCAATAAGAGTCTCAGCTTCCTCATCGGCATGGTAGAGATAAATGATCTCTGACATATTTTAAGTGACTAGGCTATTGTAATTTTCAAATAAGAAAATGTGTATAAGGGCATTTAGAACAAAATCTTTAAAGTGGCTCTGTGGCACAATGGATAGTGCATTGGACTTCTAATGAAGAATAAAATCTTTAAAGGACTGTCTCTGCAGTAATAATTGAGGCAGAGCCTAAATGGTATCTGCAGAATAGAAAGGGAGACTCCCTCCAGGCAGACGATGACATAAAGCCCCCTCTTTGGGCTGACACAGCCATACCCTGGGCTGGTTGGAGGCAGTGGAGCCACTAGGCAAAAAAAAAAAAAAAAAAAAAAAAGGACAGGGTGGGTGAGGCACAGCTGGATTTGTGCTCACTCTCCCCAGGCTAGATGCTTTGGGTAACTCTACAAACTCCCCATCCTTTCTCTGTGTTTCCAGATGGAATCCAATATTTTCCTTATAACTAGGTGGAAGCAGCCTCTCTTCATGAGTTTGAGTAGAGTGGAAGAAAGAGGTGGAGGAATAGGAGGAGATGGATTTGGTAGTAGGTGTCTTTCTGCCTGGTGTGCTCCAAAGAGCAATGATTGGCAAACTCCCACCAGGTCCATTGCAAAGCAGGTGAGACAGAGCACCAGGAGGTGTAGCATAGTTCAGAGAGGGAAAAGAGAAGGACTCAGCAATGTGACCACTACCTCCTTCCTTCAGTCATGCCTTGGGCTGGCCCAAAGTCTTACCATCCTCCACGCAGAGCTGCCTTGCACTTGAAAGATGAGTAAGCCATGTGGGCTGAAAGACCTGAACCAGAAGTAAGAGAAACAGTCTTGGGTCAGGTTTCTGTTTCCCATTCTAAAATAACTTGCTGCAAATTATTAAACCAAAGGCCATTATCTCAGCATCATAAACCTTATTTCTAATTGAGATGATCAATGCCTCTTTCAGAATTATACATTCCAATTAGCAGGGAATAAGGTTATTTCTACTGTGCACGGGAATGCTAAAATTATCCTTGAAAAGTTTTTAAAAAATACTTCAATTATATGAAAGTATTAGTCTTCTATCAGGCTTGTTCTGAAACATGGGTTCTTCATATTCCACTTAATGGAATTACGGCTTCATTAAATATATTTGCTTGTAAAAATATGTTCTTCAATATTTTAACAAAATGTCTCTCAAAATTTTGTTTTGTTTTGAGATGGAGTCTCACTCTGTCACCCAGGCTGGAGTGCAGTGGCTTGATCTCGGCTCACTGCAACCTCTGCCTCCCGGGTTCAAGCAACTTTCCTGCCTCAGCCTCCCGAGTAGCTGGGATTATAGGCGCCTGCCACCACACCTCTCTAATTTTTGTATTTTTAGTAAAGACAAGGTTTCACTATGTTGACCAGGCTGGTCTCGAACTCCTGACCTCAGGTGATCTGCCCGCCTCAGCCTCCCAAAGTGCTGGGATTACAAGTGTGAGCCATCGCACCCGGCCGTCTCTCAATGTTTTTAACTAGCAGCACATGTGTACCTCAGCTGTGAGTTCTGCAATGTCTCATATCCCATGTACATGTTATTTGCATCTAAAAAATTAACATGACCTTATTATAGAAGATAATTTTACCCAAGGGAGACACACAAGACCTGGCATTAGATTGTCTATGGTATTTCCCCATCATGTAATTACTCAGTGCTTTTTAAAAAGTGTTATGTGCTCTGCAGAAAGATGATCCCACCACAATATATTAGCTCTCTTCTAGACACATATGTAATCACCCAAGGTTCATCTTGCCAACTGCTCAGAAGAGCCAATGCACCAAGGACAGCGGGTTTTTGCAACAGAGTGTTTAATAAATGCAGAGCCAGCTAGGCAAGAGGACAGGAGGTTATTATCACTCAAATCAGCTCCCTGAAAATTTGGAGGCTAGGGATTTTTAATGATAGCTTGGCAGGCAGAGGCCTAGGAAATGGGGAATGCTGATTGGTTGGGTCAGGGATGAAATCACGCGGTGGGGGGTCGAAGCTGTCTTCTTGTCCTGAGTCAATTTCTGGGTGGGGCCCACAAGACCAGATGAAGCAATTTATTGGTCTAAGTGGCACCAGCTGGTCCGTCAGAATGCAGGATCTGAAAAATACCTCGAACACCAATCTTAGATTTTACAATAGTGATGTTATCCAGCTGGGAGGTTAGGAATCTTGTGGCCTCTGGCTGCATGACTCCCGAGTCATAATTTCTAATCTTGTGGCTAATTGGTTAGTTTTACAAAGGCAGTCTGATGTACAAACAAGGAAGGAGTTTGTATCCTTTGTTTCTAAATTGAACTGTAACTAAATTCTTCCCATAGTTAGCCTACTCCCAGGAATGAACAAGGGCAGCTTAGGGTTAAAAGCAAGAGGAAATCAGTTAGGTCAGATTTCTTTTATTGTCATAATTTTCCTAAATCAGATTTTTCTCTGTCATAATTTTTGCAAAGGCAGTTTCACACAGACCTGATTAAAAGCTCAGAAACATGGTTTCTAAAAATACAAGGCTAGAACTAGACTTGAATTCTAGGTCTGTCACTCCCTACCTAGTAACTTGACTTCTCTTGCTTTAGGTTTCATCACCTGCAAAATGGGTTGATGAGGAGATTAAGTAAAATAATGTATGCAAAACTTATATCATGTAATAAATAGATGCTCAGTAAATACCAACACTACCTTACTCAATATCCCATATATGATAATGGCTTAATAAATAGTCATTCATTTAATTGGAAATACAGTTCCAAAGATGCTTTTACTAGTTCTGCAAATGAGGAATATTATTTCTAGTAGTAGTTATGGTTCAGTCAACAACAGGATATGTTCTGGGCAAAATTTCCAATAAGCCAAATTGGCCCTGGTGCCTTCTTTGCTATTGCATGCTGCTTGTACACACCTTGGCACTTTTCTCTCTGGCCCCCTCAAAGACGCTCCAGAAATGCTGCCCTGTGTTGTCTCGCATTATAACCTCCAAGAAGCCTTACAGTCCCCAGAAAGCAATCTGGTTGAAAATCAATTCTTATCTGGCAATGACTGTCTAACCCACCCAGAAATATGTGCATTTTAAAAAGAAGCCCAGGATGATAATTCAAACAAAGAACAAATTGGCAGAATCGGCTCAGGCAGCCATCGAACAGAAGACTTTTTTTGCATGGGAGAGGCATCTGGGGACAAGGACAGGTTAGGACTGGGACCTCCTAAATTCTAGCATTTAGGCTGCTCATGGGGCTTTGACTACCCAATGAGCAAAGTGCACTCGTGAGTATGGCTTCCTCTGTGGAAGGAAGGGGTTAATACTCTAGGGACCTTTTCTTCTGGAGACCCATTGGCTGTATGTTTTTCTCCCCCAGCACCACAACTGTATAAGAAATGCCAGTTGAAAGTATGAAAATCAAAGTTTCATCCCACAGAAAAATTTAAATACTGTAACTTCAATAGCATTTTTGTCCTAAAGTGGGAATTTGTGATAAGAGAACATTTTTCTTCAGATAAGAAATTACTGAATTCCAAAAGTAATTTCACTTCCAGAAAAGATAAAAATAATAACTTCCAGAAATGAAGAATTCCTTGCATTATAATCATAAATGCTTATAGATGATTAAAAAGAATAGGATAGGCCCAGAATGGTGAAATCCACAAATAATCCCTGGATTTTACTGTTTGTCATCTTTTTCAAACTATCTTACCTCAAATATTTTTATAAAAAATGTTAATAAGAAAGTCAACCAGTTTTACAAATCCTAGCACACAATACCCCCCAAATAAATTATGATGGTGGAGAAGTTAATGAGGACAGGAAAAGTGTAAATAGGGCAAGGGGTACCTCTATTAACTAAATGACTTCTGAATCATCATTTACAATTTTGCCTAAAATAAAATCCCTGACCTTGGCTTTGATAGTGCAGGAAATAGTATTTTCACACCAATGCTGTAGGAGTATATATTACCATTTACAAAGCTATCATTTCTTTTTGTTTATCTTGTCTCAAATGATTTTTTTCCTTTCATTTCTTATAGCTCAAAGCAGAGAATGATGGAAACGATGGGAACATTTCCCCCAAAAGTACCAGCAGACCTTGGCTGAGACCTGTCCCTTTAGATGAAGTTAGGTGAGGATATTAGGGGAAACTAGAACCTGTTCTTATCTTCTTGAAATATCACTTGCAGAAAATAAGCATTAACTCCACTGAAGCACAGTGAGAATTTTTCCTTAAAGCCTCTTCACACCCTGCCTCAATTATGGCCTCACTGATGCTCTCTAGGAAAAAGTGTTTTGGAGTAATTAGAACTGCCAACATCAATAGTGCCACCAGAAATGCTGGTGCCAGACCCCCCAGGTGGTTTGCATGTCAAGAATGGCCTCCCAGATAGCTTCTTCTCCTAGAAATGTAAATAAACACAGCTGGTTCTCTTTCACACTTGAGATAAGCCAAGAGCTCTGAGTCCAAATCCTCACCTCCCTGTGGGTGGAGACCACCTCACCCCGCCAGAACAGTCCCAGGCCTCTCCAAGACCATTCCCCCTTGGCTGCTGTTCTCAAAGTTTTGCCCCTGGCTGCTTTACCACTCCTGACTTAATGTAAGGTCAAATCTTACATTCATTCTCATTCATTTTATCAGTGAGTCTTTATTCCTCAGATACCTCCATTCTCTTTTCCTTGTTACATAACCAGTACTTTAGAGAAATACAGAGTAGCTGGGTTGAACATCTTGCCCACAGGGAGTTACTGAAGCTCTAGGAGTGATGAAGTCTTCTTGCTTTTGTTACTCTCGAGGTTGCCTCACCTTTTCCCCCTTTTCAGTTTTCCAATGCCTCTTCAACTAGTTTCCATAATAAATGCCCTCTACTGCCTGGCATGGGTTCTGTTTTCCAGACTGGATGCTGACCATTGCAAATAAGCCTCAGCAATGGTTGAGTTCTCCAGGTTTTTGCTGATGTTGAAGAACAAATGATGGGTTCAGGATACACCACACCAAAATATGACTGCGGGAGATCAGAATATGCCACCCTAAAATGTACCTTTTTGGCATATTGATTATTTTGAGCTGGTTATTCTGAGAAACTGCAGACACAGAATGTCTAAAAAGTTACCCTTTTTAAGAGAAATTTATATCAATAAAGAAAACTTCCATTTGTAATGGTGTTTCCCTCTCTGCACCAGAAAGAAAAAGACAACTAAATCTCGAGACTCAATCAATGGTGAAGGCATAACAAATCTTACTTTTGTTTAACCTGCTTTTCATGGCCATCTCCTCTTAATTTGGCCTTTCCTCCCAACCTCCTGTAATTTGCCTCCACTCTTGTCCCCCAACCCCAAATCTCTATTCTTTTCTGTAGTTCCAGGTGACACATAAACCTTAATCATCTGACAACTTCTTTAGGTATCATACTTTTGTGGGACTCCCATGCACATAATTAAAATTGTTTTCTTCTGTTAATCCTATGTCAATTTAATTTCTACACCAGCAAGAACCTAGAAAGGTAGAAGGAGGCAATTTTTCCTCCCCTGCAATGGTTTTGCCTGGCCCTCTACAATGTATTCAGGTCTCTTGTGTGTCTTCTAGCTACTGTGATCTGTTTCTATCCACAGAACACCAAACATCGGTGAGGGGAGGAAGGTCTCACACTAACCAATTCTCTAACTCTCAGGATACCAACTAGGTGTCCTACAATTCAATTCTGACACTATGTACCTGGAGCTAGCAACAGATTCCATAGGTTAAGGGCCCAGCCCCACGACAAGGCTACCCTCATTTTAGATGCCAATCCGAAGTTCAGACCTCCTATGCTTCTGACCAACTGGCTATAAATCAGGGGTTCCCATTTTGACAAATGGTCATTTTTAGGTGCTCAAAGTTAAAACAGAACCAGGCAGCATGGCAGCGTGAGGGAGCAGTCAGGTACTCCGTGTTCTCAGAAAGATATTGTAAAAGTACCATAGGACCTCCCTTTCTACAATCAAGCCAAACTAGTTCCTGTTTTTGGTACCAAGATAAACTGTGGCCCAATACACCCCTACTGGCTGTTTGAAAGAAACATCTGACAGACTTCCAGTGTGGGGCTTGGAAGCCAACCAATCAAATATCAGCTGTGTCAACCAATCAGGGCTCAGCTGTATTGACCAATCAGAACTTAGCTGTGCCAACCAATCAGAACTAAGTGCGTTTCAATCCTTCATTTGTATGAACAGACCTAATTGGGAACCTGGGCCGGAATTTTGCTATAAAGCTCAAACACTCTCTTTGCTCTCTGGAAGGTAGCTTCCTTTTACTCCAAAGGCTGCTTCTGCCAGTTTGCAAACTATTTGCTGAAAAAAAAGTCTCTTTCCTCCAAATTCCTTTTTCAGAGAACTTTTTTTCACAGCTCCTAGCAAAACTCACAGAACTCAGGAAAACACTGCTTACATTCACAGGCTTATTCTAAACGATACAACTCAAGAACAGCCGCATGGAAGAACTGCATTAGGCAAGGTATGTGGGAAGGAGTGCGGAACTTCCATGTTCTCTCTGGGTGCACCACCCTTCCAGCACGTCACTGTGTTCACCAACCTAAATGCTCTCCAAACACTGTCATTTAGGGTTTTTATGAAAATTTCATTATGTGGGCATGCTTGATTAAATCATTGACCATTGGTGATTGACTTACTCTCCAGCCCCTCTCCCCTCTTCAAAAGTCAGGGGGTGGGGCTGAAAGTTCCAGCCCTCTCATTATGCCTTGGTCTTTATGGTGAGCAGTCCCCAGCTTTCTAGGGGCCCCAGCCACAAAACATCTCATTACCATGCAAAAGACAGTCATCACTGTGGGGATTGCAAGGGTCTTCAAAGCTCGGTGTCAGGGACCTGGGACTAAGACCAAATATTATAACAAAAGATGTTTCTATTATTACACCTATCATTCAGGAAATTACCAGGATTTTAGGAGCTCTGTGCCAGGAACTGGGGGTGAAAGCCAAATATATATTCTATATCACAATATCACACTGGCCTTCAGGAACACTGAGCTGACATCCGCTATTACAGGCTATGATTCCAGTCATTTGCTTCCATTTAACAGGTCCTCAATTCTTTATTTATTTCTTCTAATCCCCAGCCCCTGATGGTACTCCAACCTCTGAGTGTCTCCAAACCCTCTCACTGGGGCACTCAGGGGCTCTGTGATATCCTGCAGGTTGTGGTTGCCCAGAGCCTCAGGCTCATCTCTCTTTCCTGTTATCTCTGTTTCTCTCTCTCTCTCTCTCTCTGAACCCCACTCTATCTCATTCTACCCCATTGCCCTTTCACTGTTTGAGATATGGTGCCATTTTAAATGCAGATGCTTGCATTCTTCCCCGGGCTCTTGTAGAGGAAAGAAGAAGAAAACCTTTTTTCTTTACCCACCTTAGGTTTTCTGGCTGGGGCCCTATAAATTAGTCTTGCAAAATATTAAAAAGAGAAAAACAAACATAAGTTTAACACATGCATGTACACATGGGAGCACCCAGTGATAAATAACCCCAAGGGATGGTTAGAACTTGGGCTTGTATAACATCTTAGGCTAAACAAAGGAAAGAAATTTGAGCTTCTGGGTGGTCAAGTTATGGGAAGGTAACCAGGAAAAGTATAGTAACCCAGGGTTTTTTAGTAAGGTTTGTTATAAAGATTTAAGTATGTACCTTCTCCACTGATAAGAGTTGTTAAGAATCCTACTCTTTCTGCTATGATAGAGGGAGACACCTTTTACAAATGGAAACTTCCTTTATAAATGTAACTTTTCCTTTACAAAAAGAAAACTTGTGCCTTGTTTTTAGAGTTCTCCCTACAACTGCCGGTTCTCAATGGCTTTAGTTCAAAATAACTCATATGCCAAAGAGGCATATATTGGGGTTGTGTATTCTGGTACCCTCTAATATGTTTATGGAAGTGGGCCACTATTACCAATTTCATTACATTCCCTCATGCTTACACACGTGTTTCTAGACCTCACCTCTTACCATGGTTCAACCCTAAGAGAATAGGAGAAAGCAAGGACACTGACACCTCCTTCTTTCACTCCCTCCCTTCTATCTATCCTTTTCTCCTTCATATTAGAAGAATCTTCTTTTATTTCTTTATCTTGTTTGTCAGGGCCTTGACTCCAATTATTTCCTTCTCCTCAAATCATTGTTTATACTCACCACTTTTCTGGGACTCACACTGACAGAAAGCCTGCAAGAAAACATTTCAAGTTGGAAAAGGAAATGAAAAATACATTCATTTAATATTTTAATATACTCCCCTCACTCCATGATCCATCTACTACATCCCTTTCAAATGCCCCTCAAAGGACATTTATTCTATGTAGGTCTCTTCTCTTTCTAAGAAAGTGAGAGCTAGATCTCTGATCTCCATTTATCCTCTAGTCCTGTGCTGTCCAATATGGTAGCCACCAGCCACATGTGAATATTGAGCCCTGGAAACATGGTTTGTCCATTAAGATGTGCTGTGAATGCATTAGAATACATACCAGATTTTGAAGACTTAGTATTAAAAAAGAATGTGGTATATTGCATCAATAATTTTTATATTCATTGCACGTTGAAATGATAGATATATTGGGATAAATAAAATATATTGTAAATTAATTTCAGTGGTCTCTTCTTACATTTTAACATAACTATTAAAAAACTTTAAATTGGCCAGGTGCAGTGGCTCATGCCTGTAATCTCAACACTTCAGAGGCCAATACTGGAGGATCACTTGAGGCCAGGAGTTCAAGACCAGCCTGGGCAACATAGTAAAATCCCATCGCTATAAAAAAAATTTTGAAAAATAGCAAGGCATGGTGGTGCACACCTGTAGTCTTGGCTCCTCAGGAGGCTGAGCTGAGAGGACTGTTTGAGCCCAGGAATTTGAGATTTCAGTAAGCCATGATTATACCATTGCACCCCTGGGTAACAAAATGAGACCCCATACTCTAGGGAAAAAAACCTTTAAATTACACATGTGTATGCATCTTATTTCTATTAGCCAGCTGCCAGCTTCATGAGACCTAGGACAATTGCTGGTTATTAAGTATTGTACACATGGCTGGTAGCTAGTGGATTGGCCCTGGGGTGGCCATACCAATTGTTTACTGATGTTATTGGTTTGGGCCCTGACATCATGAGTGGTTAAATATTTTTTCTATCATCTGATTGTATTGCCATTAGCTACCACAGTGCCCACATATAGCAATAGATGGATGAATGGATGGATGGATGAAAACACAAATGATACTTTTTCAGTATCTAAAATTTCCATGCAACTCTGACATGACAGATGATTGCATAAATCTGTCACACTATCCAAATTTTCATTCCCTGCCCTATGATCCAAAAGCCTAAACTAGAGTGATCATCACATTAATGTAAAAGAACAAGAAGTAAAAAAAGCCTCCTGCCCCATCTCTTGCGGGGGAGACTGAATTTCCACTTTCAAATGTAGAATCATATGAGTAACAAGATATACAAGCACAATTCATGTGAGTTTTTCTGTCTCCATTCCCAGCCTAAGCTACCGTGACAAGGCCAACTTCACACAGGGCTGAGCAACAGCTGTTTATACCGAATGATTGTAGAGCCCTAAGAGACACTTCTACCACTAAAACGCCTTTCTTTTCTTCCTTGGAGAGCTCTTCCCTGTTGACTGTAGGGGGTTGAACTGCATAACCACAAAAATTCATGTGTTAAAGTCCTAATCCCCATTACTTCGGAATGTAAACTTGTTTGGTAATAGGGTTGGTGCAGATCTAATTAGATGAGGTCTTCCTGAAGTAGGGTGGGCCTCTAGTCCAGCAGGACTGGAGTCCTTATCAAAAGGGGAAAGTTGAAGTCAGACATGCACACAAGGAGAAGACAATGTGAAGATGAAAGCAGAGGTTGGGGTGATGCAGCAAAAACCACGGAACGCCAGAGGCTGCCAGCAAACCCCCAGATGCTGGGAGGGAGGCATAGAACAGATTCTTCCTCACAGACCTCAGAAGGAACTAATCCTGCCAAAATCTTGATCTCAGATGTCTACTCTTCAGAGCTGTGAGACAATAAATTTCTGATGTTAAAGTCACCCAGCTTGTGGCACTTTGTTACAGCAGCCCTAGAAAATTAATACACTTTCTTGATCTAAATCAGACTCCTAGTTCTTCCTCATACCACCTCCTTTGTGGTACTTACCAAATTTGTAAATATTTTTCCCTGTGTGTCTGTCTGTGTAATGCCTATGTCTCCATTTTTCTCCAAGCTCAATGCGACACCAGTGTCTGTTTTGTCCACCACTGTCCACCCAACATTTAGAAATGAAGAGTCCCTTCATAAGCACTTTTTGATGAATACCTGGGCTGTCCGGCCATTGGAAGCAGAAATGCAACTGTTAAAGGACCACAGGCAGCGCTCCTCAGAAAGAAAAGCCAGAATGCAGGATGGCGCACACTGACAGGCTGTCTCAGCAGCCCTCTTTCAACAAGGTAAAAGATGAAGGTGGCCGGGCATGGTGGCTCATGCCTGTAATCCCAGCACTTTGGGAGGCCGAGGCGGGCTGATCACAAGGTCAGGAGATCAAGACCATCCTGGCTAACACGGTGAAACCCCTTTCTTACTAAAAATACAAAAATTAGCCAGGCGTGGTGGCGAGCACTTGTAGTCCCAGCTACTTGGGAAGCTGAGGCAGGAGAATGACCTGAACCCTGGAGGCAGAGCTTGCAGTGAGCCAAGATCGTGCCATTGCACTCCAGCCTAGGCAACAGAGCGAGACTCTGTCTCAAAAATAACAAAGGGTGAAGGTTAGCGCTGACCTCTTTGGCACAGGCTAGTCTATTCGGTTATCTAACTGGATCAGGCAGAGATCAGGAGCCTGAAGTAAGTTCTAGAAATAGAACCCCATTCCCCTGGAGACGGCAGACCTAAAGGAAGCATCACAGCGTGCATGTATTGTTGAAGAGGCAGGAGGAGTGTTCCTCTAGAATGGCAGCAACAAGCAAGCACGAGGAACCAAGCCCTTGGCAGTGGAAGGAAACCAGCTGAAGCAAGACAAGCAGAAATGATCACAGTAGCTACCACTTATTGAGTCTCAAGTGAGTGCCATGCTGAATGCTTTTCTTACATTATTTCATTAAATCCCCATAACAGACTCACCAATAAGTATTATTATTCCCATTTTACATGAAAAAACTGAAGTTGAGAGAGGTTAAGCAATTTGCTCACGGGCACACTGTTAATGAATCATAAGCTAGAATTTAAAGCCAGAGATCTGCTGTTTTGATACTTTCCCAGCTTTGCAGCCTTGCATAGAACTGGCCTTGATGACTTTCTTTCATGCTGTGATTACCAAAATCTGAAAAACCTACATGTTTTAGAAAGCATTACTTACCAATAATTGCTTACATGTCTATCTCCACCTATTAGAAAGCAAACGTCTTGAGATAGCAAATGCATACTTAAACTTATTAGGATTTCGATCCAGTGAATAGTAGGAGCTCAAAAATATTTGTATTAGGAATGAATCAAATAAGCACTTATTGACCACCTAGATGTACTTTAGAAGATATTAATGTTTAAAAAAAACTTCATATTAGAAAAAGAACCCTTACAAAACTACTGCACTAGAATGAAGCATTTATCTTTTCCACTTTTCAATTGCGAAGTACTGCAATATAGTTAAAGTTTCTGTGAATAAAAAACTATTCTGTGCTGCCCTATAGAAAGTTCCCACCCTTAGTTTTACAAACTTCCCTTCTCTGTATATTCATTTTCTTCTTCTAGCTGCTTGTGCTCAACTCTCCATTGGATTCTCTTTTGCATACCTATCCCAGTTTTGCTTGCTAAACCAGGAACTTTTTGTTTTAAGAAAATATTCAGGGGCCCGGGGGAGGGATAGCATTAAGAGAAATACCTAATGTAAATGATGAGTTTATGGGTGCAACAAACCAACATGGCACATGTAAACCTATGTAACAAACCAGCACGTTGTGCACATGTACCCCAGAACTTAAAGTATAATTTTTTAAAAAGGAAAATATTAAAGGTAATCAAACAGCAGATATTTTCAAATTAGATCACTCTAAAAGATAGCTAAACCTATTAAGATTAGGCAGCTGTTGATGATAAACTTCAGAATAACTTTCTCTCTCCCCTAATACAGAAATCAGAAATCAACTGGCAGGTGCACAAGCAAGATACCAAATTCCCGTTTCCCAGCCAAGCTCCTGTGGTGAAATTGTTCCTTGGCAAATGTCCTTTTTTTTTTTTTTTTTTTTAACTTTGCCTTATCTTAAGAGGAGGAAAAGCTGCCAAATGCCAACTTGGAGAATAGTGTACAAAATGCTAAATATAAAGAGTTGAGGAATATCAGGGGCTATTTTAAAAATTAGTCTCTAATAGAGCCTGTAGTATCCTCATATGTCTAGGAAACAGCATGGCAGTCATGTTGGTTTACACCAAAAGCAATAATTCTAGGTTCAAAAGTCCAATCTACAACAGCGCTAGTAAATCTCAGCATCTTTCAACTGAAGGCCAACCTATTTAACATTTCCTGCACTCAACAGCACAAACTCAGAAAATGAGAAGCTAAGTGGAAAAACAAGTGATCAGTGGAGTTGAAAGTACTTCTGCTCTCTCTTCAGATATGACTTGGAAGTCAAATATTACAATAAAAGAGCTCACCCAAGGCTCAAATCTTGAATAGTAACTCACGCTGGTCATAAGCTCCACAATGGGAGGCTTTGAGGGGCAAAAACGCATGCATTTTGTACCTTGATATTTATGATGTTCTATCGCCACCTCCTGGAAGAAAAGACCAAGAACGCCAAAAAAAAAAAAAGAAAAAAAAAGGGATGCTTAGTATTAAGGCTTCCAGTGAAGATAAATTTCTTCAATTCTCAAGAAAGGTAAAGACATTCTGCAGCCGCTGACAGTTCCATTTCAGATGAATTAGCATAATGTTGGGCAAACAGCAAACCTAAAAGGCAAATGTTCAAGACTCTAGCGTCAGTTATTTGCCAGCAAAAGATAACATCAAACATATGAGTAATGAGCCTTTAAAGTTGCCAGTCCCCAGGGAAGATTTGAGTTCTCATTAGTAAAGAGATATAAGATCCCATTTTGCAAGAGTCAATAGCACCGCATGAACACAGAGAGATACTAGAAGAATAATTTCCACACTTGGCTCTGAAAATAATCATCCTTATCTTTGCATTTTAAGTCTCAGAATTTGGCAAAAGAGTTCTAAGGATTTTAAAACATTAATAACAAGACTAAGAATGTTCCCAGATGAACTCTTATTTCTCAGACTATCTTGTTGGAGTTATTTACACATATGGCACAAACAAAGCCAAATGAATTGGAATATTTGACTTTCTCTCCACAAGATCTTACCAGTCTTTGTTTCTCAAGGTTTGGTTTGCATAAGGACAAAGGAATACAGTCGAATACTTAAAAGTATTATTTTAAAACACACTTTTATCTTGATAGTTGTGTATTTTCCATCAATATCTCTATTCACTATGTGAAAAAAAAAGTCATACAACTTCAGAGTAGAAAGCATTTCAGTCCAACCACTTCACAGTCGCAAATCACAAGCTATTCACCCAGGAGGAGGAGCTGCTAAAGTCAATTCCCACTAAATTTCACCAGGGGCAGTTTAAACCTTCTGTTCTGTCTAGACATTTTGCCCTCCTCTGCCCAAACATCCTGACTTTTAAGGAGTTTTACAGCTTAGTCAACTCACCAACATCCTGAAGTAGGCTGAGATTGCAGATTTCTTTTCTGAACACCAATTATGCTTATTTATAAAACACAGAACATGGAGCAGATAATTTAAGATTTTAGAGCTGCAAGTCACCTTCCTTTTATAATCCACAAAAGTGATTTGCTGTGATACCTGATGGCCTCTTTTGGAAAACAGAAGGCTTGAACACAGCATTGAAATGTGTCAGACTTTCTTTTTAAAATTTTTTCAGCTTCTTTTGAGGGTATATCCTGTAAAGCACTATGAGAAACATCCGAAAGACACAATTCTTATCCCCCAAAAGCCAATTATGTTGTCTGACTTCGGTTTCCTAAGCTACCCACAAACTGAAAGGCAAGGTATGGTGGTCAAAGAGTAAAGTCGATGTCTACACAGAAGCTTCCCTCTTTCCCTCAGCTCTGCCTCTTTCCAGTGCTGCTCCAGTGATATGATACTTAGTCAAGCTTACTTTTTAAGTCAGCCACTTCGTGGGAACACTTTCCGGAGTGATGGCCAGCAGAAGAGCTAAACTTTGTTACTGCCAAACCTCTTCTTGAGACAGGAACTCTGCCTACACAAAGCAAAAACAATATTTCAGCATCCCACCCTCCCTTTGAACCCACATTTGGAGTCATAATTTCAGTTTTCATAACTATCCGGAAAACTGAAATGCTTCACTGGCCCACAACCAAACTCTTGGGCTCTTTTCAAGTCTGCCATCTCCCCCTTTTCATTCCACTTCCTACCTCACTGTGAAACCTTGCTTGCTTGGACACTCCTGTAGTTTTAGACACCTTCCTGTCGATCTTTGAGCTATTTACCAGCTGAACATTTGTATTGTTAGTGTTAAATGATAAATTCATATAGCTAAGACACTTGACCAAGATAGACCGATACTATCATTTGAGCAACTGTCTCCTGCAATCTGTCATCACAATGAGATAGCCATGTTCTAACCTATCAGTAAGACTATACAAAAGTAAACAGAGTTGTCGGTATAAAATTGATTGTCAGCCGGGCACAGTGGCTCAAGCTTGTAATCCCAGCACTTTGGGAGGCCGAGGTGGGTGGATCACAAGGTCAGAAGTTTGAGACCAGCCTGCCCAAGACAATGAAATGCCACCTCTTCTAAAGATACAAAAATTAGCTGGGCATGGTGGCAGGTGCCTGTAATTCCAGCTACTTGGGAAGCTGAGGCAGGAGAATCTCTTGAACCTGGGAGGTGGAGGTTGCAGTGAGCCAAGATCGCACCACTGCACTCCACAGAGCTAGACTCCATCTCGAAAAAAAAAAAAATGCCACTGAGAGGTCACCTTTTATGAAATTCAAAAGTTTCAGAAATGTATCTAAATTGTCACCAATCCTTTCCCTGTAGTGTTCACCAGCCTCTGATCAGTTGATTTTAGGCAAATTTCTCACCTTCCACACTCGCAACACAAACTCAACTTCCAGCATACAGAGCTACTTGAAGGTTTCCCTAAATATACTAGGCACCCTCAGTCACTACACTACATATATGCTCTTGCTTTTTTGCCCAATGCCTGCCTTTTGACAGTCTGAGTAATGCCTACTTGTTTTCAAACTTCAGCTCAGGAGCTGCCTTCGCTTGTCTCATCCAAGCAGTCTGCAGCCCCTTGCTTTTATGCTCCTACAAGGCCCTATTTATAACTCCATCACAGTGCCCATCATATGCTGGTAAAATGGTTTGTTTTCCCCTCTTACCTGCCATAGGTTCATTCTGAAAAAAGATTAAGAGTTTGACTCTGCAACCCCAGCACCCCAGGCTGTATCTAACACGTGGTAGGCAAACTGCAAATGTTTGCCAGATGGATGACCATTCCTGATGGCCAAGACATTAAGAAAGGGGCTGTTTTCCAGTGGTCCATAGCACTATGGTCAGCTAAGATGACTGCCTCGCCAGTTCAGAAGAAGAATAAGACATGCTCTCACTTACTTTCCTCCCTCCCCTTGTAACGTGTATCTGGCGTTCTAGACAGCCCCATTTCCCCATCAGCCAAAGTTTTGGACCTATCAAGAATAAATCTTTAATTGAAGTCTATTAGTCTGTTCTCACACTGCTATACCTGATACTGGGTAATTTATGAAGAAAAGAGGTTTAATTGACTCACAGTTCCACAGGCTATACAGGAAGCATGAGGCTAGAAGGCCTCAGGAAACTTACAATCATGGCAGATGACTAAGGGAAAGCAAGCACATCTTACCATGATGAATCAGGAAAGAAAAAGAAGAGGGAGGTGCCACATGCTTTTAAACGATCAGATCTCATGAGAACTCACTCACTACCAGGAGAACAGCAAGAAGGAAACCTGCCCCCATGATCCAGTGACCTCCCACCAGTCCCCTCCTCCAATTCAACATGAGATTTGGGCAGGAAAAGAAATTCAAACCATATCATGAAGCTTTAATTGAAATGTTTGATTCTTCAAATAAATTACTTTCAAGTCAACCCAAGTGGTGTACAACTCTTGTAAACAAGTTTTCTAAATTTTGGTCACATTTTATTAACAAGTATTGAAATTTTAAATCAAGGCATTCAACAAGTGGAAGAACAAAAACCTTCAGCTTGCAAAACTTTTTAGAGAATTAAAGTTATTGAAAACAAAACTTACAGAAGAGCAAATGAAATTTGTCTATACAAAAAAAAAAGGATGTGAACAAATGTTAACAATACAAATTTAAACAGGATACAGGATTTAATTTTGAAATTCTATAATTGCACTTTGGAATATTTCAACTTGAAGAGTCTTTTGATGGAGCTCCTACGTTTATTCAGATAAATTGGCATTCTGTTCCAGAATAGAATGGAATAGAGTTGAGAAGTCTACATTTTCACAAAACCTAAATTTGGTGAAATGCTCCAAACAGTCATAAAGACAACGTTTTTCTTCCTTTTATTTTTTTTTTCTTTTTTGATTAAACATGTCTTTATTAACAGTATGCCTGATTCTGTGGAAAGCCGACTGGAACCCTGGTCATTCTGACTCTCGGGGCCTCATGTTCCAAGGTTGGCTGCTGCAACTCTCTCTTGAGCTCTACCTGTGTGTACATCTTGGTGATGTCATTGTACCTGCCTTTGGGGGGCTGGTAGTTAGAGACCCATAGTGTATAATCTGGACCTTCCCATTCAAAGGGGAACATGCTGCAGTCCCACTTGATGGTCTCAGTGGGGAACTCAGGGGACTCGAGTGGTAGCTCCTGCAGAGCTTCCTGCTGGGTCCCCAGCACAGCCTTGATGGTGTCCCTGTCCATAGTGTGCTCTCGCTGCTTGTACAGAGACCACTCATCAGAAGCAGAGCTCTCCACTCACTCTTCTCCAAGGAGAACTCCACCTGAGGCCACTGGCTTGCTTTATCCAAGAACCTCACAAGGCTAATAAAATCTGCAACAAGAATGAGCTCTTGGCTAGCCTTTTCCAGTTTTCATATTTTATTTTTCAAGCAGCCCTTTCCTGCTTGGTTTTTTTTAGAATTCACCTTCTGCTCTCGAAGAGGTTCTGCTCTCACAGGAATGAGTTCGTAGGAGGACAACACTGAAGCTCGCTGGTGGGTGCCTCAAACCTGCTCCAGGAGCCACTGGGTAGGCACACAGTGCATGCCAGCTCACAGCCTAGCACTAGGACTAGTTGGCAGCCTGGCCCTGAGAAATATTGATCTACAAGATTTGTCTTATAGAAGTGCATGTCAAAGAAAGGTATTCCAGATTGAAAGAAAAATATCTAGGCTAAAATGTTTACCCATTTTAATATATTTTAAAAGAGAATTGGGAATATCTTCTATTTAGCCGCATTTGTTGTGAGCTTATTGATTACCTCACCACTGATAGAGAGAATATATTCTCATTAAAAATAGAATTTTCATCTAGAAGTAAATATATCAAACATTTTCCATTTATATATCGTAAAATTATATTTTGAAGATTAGAGGCAATTTTATTAAAATTTTGGAACCAAATTGGGGAAAAAAGCATTATTTACTCAAAGAATAAAGAAAGAAAAGAAGGGGAGGAGGAAGAGAAACAATGTCATAGGCTTAAAGGCAGACCAAACTAAGAAACTAAGTAAAATACAGTAATATGTTTGAAGAGTAATTATTACACTTGTGTTTTTTGAAATATTCAATCAATATATCTGCTTTAATAATTTTTTATTTTTTGTTTTTATTTTTGATCTTTGTTTTTTTATTTTTGCTTTAATATTTTTAGAGAGACCTTTTAAAACATAGTTTTAATGGAATTGTTTTATATGCTTAACAATAACATAAAACCAGTTTGTTGAACAATAAGTACATATTTCAAAACTCATATAATTTTAATTTTTTAACAACTCATTTTCAAAATTGTACCAGTTTGGTTAATAAGTTAGATTCTCATCTAAGCTCAAACTAAGTGCAGCCAGCATGGCAACTTACGGGTTGAATGGAAGTTGTTTAGACCACACTGAGGGGTTCTGATTATATCCTGATGGTTGGAGGATGGAACAAGGTGCACGAGGAGAGAGGTAGATGAAGCTGGAAATGCAGATGCCAGGTCCTCACCTGTACTTCATCCAGAGCAACTCAGCCTATATTTTATTTACATATTGAATTTCTGTGTAAGTTCTAATTTGAAGAAATGGTTCCATGACTAAAAATAAGCTTGAGACCACCACTGTGGGCAATGAAGAGTCAGGGAAGAATTTTAAGCAGGGGAGTAACATGATCGTGTTTGTATTTTTAAAAGTCACTCTGGCAACAGGAGGGAAAATGGACACTTATAAAAAATAAACATCTAGAATATGTGGGTTTAGCACATGCATACAATACTTCTTTGCATTAAGATTTAATGTCATGCCTGAAAGGCCTTCTTTAAGACTTTTAAGAAAGTCCAAAATATTGTTTCAAAGCCCCTTTGTACAAGGATCTGCACATTGAATTATGATTAGAATTTCATAAAAAGTTCATTTCTTTAGATGACCTAATTTGATTTCAATTACAAATCAACAAGAACTATATTACATAACAGTGTTTTCGTTTTTGACATAGCTGCCTAGATGCTCAGAACTAAAACATTGAACTGCAGCAACTGATTTATTCTAGGAACTCAAAATGCAAATTTTTCCTGTATTTTTTTCTTTGTTTTGTTTTGCCTTTTTAAAATAGCCATTTCAAATATCTTTTGGAAGTACTGACTCTAAATAGTAAATAATAATTGTCATGATTATTATTATATAGGGCTTACATGTACCAGACAATGTTCTAAACTCTTTGTATATATAAAGTCATTTAATCCTCACCAAACTAAATATGGAACTATCTCTGGCTTTGGAATTTGTGAATTTATTTATAAAACATAGGTGACATCAGAGGACACCTGTTTCCCTTTATCACCAGTATAAACTTACCTAGTAATTTCTGTGCTTAAAACCCATCAAGCATATTTCAAGACAATTTCAAAAAAAAAAAAAAAAAAAAACTTGGCTCAAAACAACTAAAAATCAAATCACTAGAAGAAATCACCTCTCTGATCTTCCAGTCTTGTCTATGTAAAATACATATAAAATAATGATATATATAAAGAGGTTGTAGGGAATTCTAATGAGAAAATAAATGTATAAACCATGTCGAAAATTGTAAGGTGGTAAACAAATATGAGTTACTGTTATTCTGTAAAAGAGACAGTAAGGAGTTGTCATTATCTCACCTGTCTCATGCAGTCCATGGGCAAGTCAATCTTCACAATACATTCAGAATCTGACAACTTCTCTGCACTTCCACCCCAACCACTCTTGTCCAGGGCACCATCTTCTTCCACCAGAACCATTGCTACAGCCTTCTATTGAGTCTCCTGCTTCAAACTCTTCCCTTCCACCCAGCAGGTACAGAGATTCTTCTAAAATACAATGCAGATTATATCGCTCTTCTGCTCAAAACCCTCTGAGGTGGGCAGAATAATGATCCCTCAAAGATGTCCTGATCCCCTAATCCCTAACACACAATCCCCAGAACCTGCGAATATGTTGCGTTATGTGGTAAAAGAGTCTTTGCAGATGTGACTAAGTTAAGGATCTTGAGGTGGGAGATTATCTTTGATTCTCCAGGTATAATAACAAAGGTTCTTATACGAGGGAGGCAAGAGAGTGAGAGTTAGAGAAGATGAGCCAAAGGAAGGGGAGGTGGGAGTGGCGCCATTGCTGGGAGGGGCCATGAGCCCAGGAATGTGAACTCTAGAGGTGGCAAGGTCAAAGAACAGATTCCCCCCTAGAGTATCCTGAAGGAATGCAGTCTTGACATCACTTTGATTTTAACCCCATATGTTATGAATTGAATTGTGTCCCCTCCAAAAAAAAAAATATTTGGGAGTCCTAACCCCCAGTATCTCAGAATGTGATCTTATCCGAAGATAGGGTCTTTAATAGAGATAACCAAGTTAAAATGAGGTCATTAGGGAAGGACCTAATTTAATATGACCAGTGTCCTGATAAAGAAGTGAAAATTGGACACAGACATGAACACAGGAAGAACATCACGTGAAGGTGAAAGCAGAGATTGTGGTGATGCTTCTACAAACTAAGGTATGCCAAAGATTGCCAGCAAACCATGAGAAACTAGTGGAAAGGCATGAAACAGATTATTCTTCACACCAATCCTGCTGACACCTTGATCTCAGATTTTAGCCTCCAGAACTGTGAGACGACAAATTTCTGATGTTTAAGCCACCCAGTTTGTACTTGCTTCATGGCAGCCCTAGAAAATTAATACACTCTGCAAGACTTATTTTGGAGATCTGACCTCCAGAACCAGAAGATAATTAATTTGTATTTTCCTAAGCCAGTAACTTTGTGGTAATTTGTTACCATAGCAATAGGAAACTAAAACACTCTGTGAAGGCTCCCCTTCTAACATCCTAAAATATGAAGTTGAAATGGTTTGGGTTTGTGTCCCCACCCAAACCTTGAGTCAAATTGTAATCCCCAGTGTTTGATGGGGGGCCTGGTGGGAGGCGATTGGATCATGGGGGTGGATTTCCCTCTTGCTGTTCTCATGAGAGTGAGTTCTCATGAGATCTGGTTGTATAAAGGTGTGTAGCACCTCCCCCTTTGCTCTCTTCCTCCTCCAGCCATGTAAGATGTGCCTGCTTCCCCTTTGCCTTCTGCCATGATTGTAAGTTTCATGAGTCTTCCCCAACCATGCTTCCTGTTCAGCCTGCTGAACTGTGAGTCAATTAAACCTCTTTTCTTTATAAATTACCTAGTCTCAGGTAGTTCTTTATAGCAACATGAGACTGGACTAATACAGAAGTCCTTACCAGAGTATAACATCTTCCAACCTGACACTTCCTCTCTGACCTAATCTCCTAGTACTCTTTTCCTCACTCTCTGTGTTCCAGCCCCACTGGCCTCCTTGTTGTGCGTTGAATGCTGATATGGTTTGGCGCTGTGTCCCCACCCAAATCTCATCTTGAATTGCACTCCCGTAATACCTGCAGGTGTGGGAAGGACCCGATGGGAGATAATTCGAATCATGGGGGCAGTTTTCCCCATACTGTTCTTTTGGTAGTGAAGAAATCTCATGAGATCTGGTGGTTTTATCAGGGGATTCTGCTTTTGCATAATACTCATTTTCTCTTGCCATCACCATGTAAGAAGTGCCTTTTGCCTCCCACCATAATTCTAAGGCCCAAGCATGCTTGAGCTATGCTTGCTAAAGCATAGCAACAGTGGCCTTTACTTTACTTACTTTCCCAATAAGTTTCTCATCTCCATTTGAGACCACCTCAGCCTGGACTTCACTATCTATATCTCTATCAGCATTTTGGTCACAACCATTCAACAAGTATCTAGGAAGTTCCAAACTTTCCCTTTTCTTTCTGTCTTCTGAGCCCTCCAAACTGTTCCAATCTCTGCTCATTACCCAGTTCCAAAGTTGCTTCCACATTTTCAGGTATCTTTATAGCAATACCCCACTACTCGGGACCAATTTTCAGTATTAGTCCACTCTCATCTTGCTATAAAGAACTACCTGAGACTGGGTAACTTACAAAGAAAACAGGTTTAATTGGCTCACATTCCCACAGGCTGTACAGGAATCATGACTGGGGAGGTCTCAGGAAACTTACAATCATAGCAGAAGGTGAAAGGGAAGCAAGCACATCTTGACATGGCCAGAAGGAGAGAGAAAGAGTGAACGGGGAGGTGCTACACACTTTCAAGCAACAAAATCTCATGAAAACTCAGTCACTATCACAAGAACAGCAAGGGGGAAATCCGCCCCCATGATCCAATCACTTCTTCCAACAGGGGGGATTATAATTCAGCCTGAGGTTTGGGTGCGGACACAGAACCAAACCACATCAAATAGGCTGTTATTTGGTCCACTCCTGTGTCCCCACTGCCTGTAACAAACAGTGCTAGACACACTGGAACAACTTAATATATCTTTGTTGATCGAATAAATTATTCAAGGTTGCTGCTATATTCTGCTTCTAAAGTTCTTTCCACTTAAACGATTTTTAATATTTTTGTCTTTGAGCATATAAACAATGAAACTAATAGGCTCTGGGGTCATAAATCCAATAGGCTTACCCCATGTGACCCTCATCAAAATAAATTGGAAGGAGATAAACTCACCGGGGAGATAGCAGCTCAGATTTTCAACTGAACTTCAAAACCTTTCAAACCACAGTCAAGAGCACATGAAGCACTAGTTCAGAGGCAGACCACTCCTGACCGGAGAAACCAGTCAGAATGTAATGACAGCTCTGGACTTATAATTAATCTCAAAAGTCTGGCTGGGCAATTACTCCTGAGTTTGCAGCTAGATATTAACATATTTTTAATGCACTCTCACTTAGAAGTAATAAAGGGGGGGCCAAAAGTTGGCTGTTCATAAGGAATTCAACATTAATCAGTTTTCAAAAGCTTTCTCATTCTGCACCTTATAATTTAACTAATAGAACATGACTCTTGGTGACAACATTGGCAGCCTCACAATAGACATCATAATATAAATAGGCTGGAGAGAGCAGCTAGAAACAAAACCCTTTCTCAATCCCATACTCTTGTGATTTTTTTTTTCCTTCAACTTGGAAGTAAGATCATTCTCCACATCTGAATACAGGTGAGGATATAGGGGATTTTGTTTTAGGTTTTGTTTTAACCATATAATCATCATCCTATCTGTATATCACCATGCCTGCAGACTTAGAACTTAAAAAACCAAACATAAGCAAAGGAAAGAATGGATTGTCCATTCTTTAAACAACATGTCTTCAGCTTCTTATCAAAGTCAGATATACATCAGTCTGATAAATAATAAGAATAGATTCATCTTGGGAGGTCCTTTTAGACTCCTTAAGTCCCCAAGTCTATAATTGCCATTGTAAGAGGAAGAATGCTCATGCTCTTCTAGATACCACCAAGGGAGGAGAAAGAGCTAATCTGATTGGTTAGAATCCAAGATAATCCATCAGACATTGTTATTAGGAGCACGTCACATAGCCATTTCCCTTGTAGGATCTTTAGCTCCTGTTCCTTCTCTATAGCAGGAATATTCACTGAGTCAAGGCTGCCTCAGGGTCCAGCAGTCTTACTCTTTCTGAACACATGCCCAAACCTGCTGGTCACTAATGAAAGCTCCTCTACCAGGAAGCCAGGCAGAGGTGGTAAAAGATCCCAACTTTGGATGTAGGCTTGATGGGAACCAGGATGTCCAAACTAGGCCTCAAACCTAAGCCAAGAGCTCCCTTCAATTATATAATTGGGGTACTGGCCTGGTCTATCGAATAATAAAATGGCCCTTTGTTTTCCACCTACTTTTGGTCCTTATGCCTAGCTCCCTCAGACATTCCTGGGTCCCTCTTGCCAAATATTATTAAAAATCTGCCCATCACATATACACCATGGAATACTATACAGCCATAAAAAGGATGAGTTCATGTCCTTTGTAGGGACATGGATGAAGCTGGAAACCATCATTCTCAGCAAACTATCGCAAGGACAAAAAACCAAACACCGCATGTTCTCACTCATAGGTGGGAATTGAACAATGAGAACACTTGGACACAGGCAGGGGAACATCACACACCAGGGCCTGTCCTGTGGTGAGGGGAGGGGGAGGGATAGTATTAGGAGATATACCTAATGTAAATGACGAGTTAATGGGTGCAGCACACCAACATGGCACATGTATATGTATGTAACAAACCTGCACATTGTGCGCATGTACCCTAGAACTTAAAGTATAATAAAACAAAAATCCACCTGTTTACTTCACAGTACCATATAATTTCCACCCACAATGTAAAGGAAAACATCCAAACTCTGAAATAATCCCTTGGGTTTCTTAATGGGCATCAGAGCACACACAGCCATTAGCTGAGAACCTCCTGGTCATCAGCTGGGATCCCTCACCAGTTATTCCACTCTCCCAAATTTAAGCAACATGAAATTACATTCCAGAAAAATCACATAAGCCTGCAGAGCTGCATGTGACTAGTCAAAACCATACACATAAAAAGCAAAAATATTAAAGGTCAACTGTTTTATTTTCAATAACGCTGACATTTGCTGGGCACAGTGGCTCACACCTGTAATCTCAGCACTTTGGGAGGCTGGGGTGGAAGAATTGCTTGAGTCCAGGAGTTTGAAACCAGCCTGGACAACATAGTAAGATCCCATCTCTACGAAAAGTAAAAAATCATCCAGGCATGGTGGCATGTGCATGTAGTCCCAACTACTTGGGAGGTTGAGGGTGGAAGGATCACTTGAGCCCAGGAGTTCTAGGCTGCAGTGAGCTGTGATCATGCCACTGCATTCCAACCTGGGCAACAGAGTGAGACCCTGGCTCAAAAATAATAATAATAATAAACATTCTGTAGATTTCTGTAGGTAGTTTTCCATAACTGTTAAATGCACAAGCTGAGGAGTTTGGCAATCTGGGATAGAATTCTGGATCCACCATTCCTAGGGTATGTGGCCTTTAGAAGTTTCCTTAAGATTTTGTTTCCTGAACTGTAAAAGGGGAATAATAATAATAATAATACTTGGTAGGATTAAATAAAAAACACTTTGCACAATGCTTGCCACATAGCATGCATTTAGTAAATGTTAGGAGTTACTGATATTGTTGCTGCTATTATTAATATTATTTCATTACCAAATGAATTTGTCTCACCAAAATTGGTAATGATAAAGATTTAATTAATAATATTCTTTAAACTATGATCATAATTTAGAAATGCCTGTAAAAGTAAAGCAATCTTATTGTTTCACATAAGGAAATAGAATATATGCTAAATAAAACAACCAACCAATCATAAACACACACACCATCCCTCAACCCCAAGGCCATATCCAAGTCTCAGAGAGAAAAAATACATGTATCAATAGACTTCAGTATGATAGAATATGAAGCATGACAGCCCTGTGCATTCATTTTCTGTTGCTGGATAATGAATTACCAAAATGTAGTGGCTTAAAACAATACAAAATTATTATCTCACAGTTTCCATGTGTTAGATGTCCAAGTACAGGTTAGCTGGCAACTCTCCTCAGGGTCTTACTAAGCTGAAATGTTACTCACAGGTACAATTTCATCTGAAGCTTGGGTCCTCCTCCAAGCTCATTGCTTCTTGGTAGAATTAGTTCTGTGTGATTGTAGGACAGAAGACCCTATTTTTCTTGCTGACTGTCAGTTGGGAATTACTCCCAGTTACTAGAGGTCACCCTTAGGTTCCTGCTGTATTGTCTCCTCCATAAGTAGTTCACATGGTTGTTTGTTCCTTCAAAGCCATCAAGACAGCATTTCTGTTGCTTGAAATCTCTCTCACTTCTAGATCCTCTTTCAAGGGTTCATCTGATTAGGTAAAGACTACTCAGAATAATCTCCTTTTTTTATTAACTCAAAGTGAAATTATAGGGGCTTCAATTACCTTTCACCTTTGCTATATAACCTAACCTAACCATGGACGTGGCATCCATCATGTTCACAGCTCCTGCCTAGACTCAAAGGGAGGGGATTACACAGGGTGTGTACGCCAGGGGATAGGAATCTTGTGGGCCATCTTAGTGTTCTGCCTACCACAATCTGAAATCAAATACTAAAGCAATAAAACATAACAGACTTACTTATTCTGTAATGGTGTCAAAATTATATTTTTAAATAAAGAGAGAAACTAAGAAATAATAATAATAGACTTCGATAAACATAGTGGTTGAATATATGTATATATCTCTTTTATCTTTCCCAAATGCATGCAAATGACAGTAAAATAATAAAACATTTCAACGTTTTTTAGACAAGGAGAATAGGAGAGTATGGACAAGAGATGTTGATAAGCATTTGGAGGATGCGATATGAATAGAGATATGAATGGCCTTGTAGAAGAAAAGAAAATTGAACCCAAATGCTGGGAGAGGTAAATACCAACCAACATCAGAACCCAGAAAGGCCCAGGGATTAGAGTGTCCTGTGATCTCAAAAAAACACATGGGGAAGGGAGGGTGGTTAAAGAATAAAGAAGTAATGCAAGTCTGTATGAATAACAGAATTACTGGGCCACCTAAAAGTTGGTTTTTTAAAGAGATAAATAAGTTAGCAAACCTTTAGCTAGATTAAGAAAATAAGAGAGAAGGCTCAAATAACTAAAATTATAAATGAAAGAGCAGACATTACAACTGAGTGATAACACAGAAATAAAAAGGATAATAAAAGAATACTGTGAACAATTATACACCAACAAATTGGATAACTAGAAGAAATGGATAAATTCCTACAAACATACAACCTACCAAGAGTGAATCATGAAGAAATAGAAAATATGAACAGACCAATAATGAGTACAGAGATAAATTAGTAATCAAAATCCTCCCAACAAAGGAAAACCCAGGACCTAATGGCTTCACTGGTCAACTGTAGACTTATTTAAAGAGACCTTCTCAAACTTTTCCAAAACAACTAAGAGAAGGGAACACTTCCAAACTCATTTTACAAGGCCAGCATTACCTTGATACCAAAGCCTGCCAAAAACACTGCAAGAGATGAAAATTATAGGCTAATATACCTGATGAACATAGATGGAAAAATTCTCAACAAAATACTAGCAAACTGAACTCAACAGCAAAGGAAACAATCAACATTATGAAACCTACATGTTGAGAGAAAATATTTTCCAACTATATGGCTGAGAAGGAGTTAATATCCAAAACTTATAAAGAATCCAAATAGTAACAAAAAAAAACCCCGACAATCTTTAAAGTGGGCAAATGACCTGCATGAACATTTATCAAGAGAAGACATACAAGGTGGCAATAGGTGTATAAAAAAAGGTCAACATCATTCACGAATCATCAGGGAAATACAAATTAAAATTCCCATGAGATATTACCTTACATCTGTTAAAATGGTTATTGCCAAAAAGACAAAAGATAAGAAGTATTGGAGAAGGCGTGGAGAAAAAGGAACCCTTGTGCAGTCTTGGTGAGAATGTATATTCGTACGGTCACTGAAAAAGTTGAAAATAGAACTACCAAATGATCCAGTGATCTCACTACTAGGTACATATCCAAAGGACGTGAAATCAGTATGTCAAAGAGATATCTACACTCCCATGTTCATTGTAGCATTATTCACAATATCCAAGATATGGAAACAACCCAAGAGTCCAGTGAAAAATGAATGCATTAAAAAAGTAATGTAAGGGAGGTGGGGGGCAGCCCCTGCCTGGCCAGCCGCCCCATCCGGGAGGGAGGTGGGGGGCAGCCCCCGCCCGGCCAGCCGCCCCGTCTGGGAGGTGGGGGGCGCCTCTGCCCGGCCGCCCCGTCTGGGAAGTGAGGAGCCCCTCTGCCCGGCCGCCACCCCACCTGGGAGGTGTACCCAACAGCTCATTGAGAATGGGCCATGATGACGATGGCAGTTTTGTCGAATAGAAAAGGGGGAAAGGTGGGGAAAAGAAAGAGAGATCAGATTGTTACTGTGTCTGTGTAGAAAGAAGTAGACATGGGAGACTCCATTTTGTTCTGTACTAAGAAAAATTCTTCTGCCTTGGGATGCTGTTAATCTATAACCTTACCCCCAACCCCGCGCTCTCTGAAACATGTGCTGTGTCAACTCAGGGTTAAATGGATTAAGGGCGGTGCAAGATGTGCTTTCTTAAACAGATGCTTGAAAGCAGCATACTCGTTAAGAGTCATCACCACTCCCTAATCTCAAGTACCCAGGGAGACAAACACTGCGGAAGGCCGCAGGGTCCTCTGCCTAGGAAAACCAGAGACCCTTGTTCACATGTTTATCTGCTGACCTTCCCTCCACTATTGTCCTATGACCCTGCCAAATCCCCCTTTCCGAGAAACACCCAAGAATGATCAATAAATACTAAAAAAATAAAAATAAAAAAATAAAAAATAAAAACAACAAAAACAAGCAAACAAACAAAAGTAATGTGTATCTACACAGTGGAATATATTCAGATTTTTAAAAAGGAAATCTTGTCATTTTCAAAAAAGTGAATGACCCTGGAGGACATTATTCTAAGTGAAATAAGGCAGATACAAAAAGACAAATACTTCATGATATCACTTATATGTGGAAACTAAAAAACACTGAACTCACAGAATCAGAGAGAATGATGGTTACCAAGAACTGGGGGAGGTTGGGATGGGGGGAATGGGGAGATGCTGATCAAAAAGTAAAATATCTCAGGTAGACAGGATGAATAAGTTCTGGAGATCTACTGTATGGCATGGTGACTATAGTTAAAAATAATGTACTGTATACTTGAAAATTGCTGAGATAAGACCTTAATGTTCTCATGACAAAAAATGATAAGTATATGTGACATGAATATGTTAACTAGATTGCTTTATTAATTTCATAATGTATATATATATCAAAACATCATATACAGTGTAAACACATACAATTTTTAACCATCAATTATACGTTAATAAATGGTAGGGAGGAGAGGAATTCATTCTCCCTAATAATCATTTACCGTCCCTCAAAAGAATTGTCTACATTCCCCGACTCTCCTTTCTCCCTTTCCTTATAAAGAAAGTTGATTTTTCAGTGAAACTTCAGAGGGCAAGGGGAGGTTTCCCCTTGGTCTCTATAATTTTGGCACTGCAGCCAGGATAGCAAAGTCTCTCTATTCTTTTGGGAGTCACAGTCAAGGGAAGCTGGGACCTGAAAAGCCAGGAGAAGGGTTTGCCTACTCTGAGAACTAAAACCCTGATTCAGTAGACAAATTGGCACTCACTGGGTCCACCACTGTGACTGCTGGCACCTGAACAAGCCACCTGGAGGTCTAAGGATCAGCCTGCCTGGACTCACTACCACTGATGCTCACATATGCCACATGGGGACCAAGGACTGATCCGCCTGGTGTCCCTATGCCCAGCAAAACCTCACCACAGTCTTCACTATCAACCACAGCCTAAGCCACTGAAGAACTCACAGACACCACTGATGCTGATTATAGACAAAGAAGTCCTACGGAGACTACACTACTGCATCCACCCAGCTTTCAAAGCCAAAGTGCCCTGCCCAACCAATACTATAGATACATTTATAGGAAAAACTCTTCCTACAAAAACCAACCCACAAAACTGGAATAAGCAACTGTAACAATAGATGTACAGACATCAATGTAATGACAAAAGAAACATAAAGAAACAAAGAAACATGACACCTCCAAAGAAACACAATTCTCCAGCAATGGATTCCAATGAAAAAGAAATATCTGAAATGCCTAAAATAATTTTCAAAATACTGATATTAAAGAAACACAGTAAGATACAAGAGAACACAGATAAACAATATTTAAAAATCAGGAAAACAACTTATGATCTGAATAAGAAACTCAACAAAGAGATAGATATCATAAGAAGACTCAAGCAGTAATCCTGGAACTGAAGAATTCAGTGAATAAAATTTTAAAAATACAATTCAGGGCTTCAACAATAGACTAGATCAAGCAGAAGAAAAAATTTCTGAACTAGAAGACAGATCTTTTAAAATAACCCAGTCAGAAAAAAAAGAGAATGAAAAAGAATGAAGGAAGCCTGTATGACATATAGGAAACCATGAAGCAATCAAATATTCTAATTTTGAAAGCTTTAGAAGAAGAAACAATGGGCAAAGGCATAGAAAACCTATTTAACTATATAGTAGCTGAAAACGTCCCAAGTCCTACAAGAAACAGACATCCAGATATAGAAAGCACAAAGATCCCCAAATAGATTCAACCCAAATAGGTCTTCTCCAAACCACATTATAGTAAAACTGTCAAAAGTCAAAGTTAAAGAGAAAATTCTATGAACAGCAAGAGCAAAGTGTCAAGTCATATATAATACAATCCCTATCAGACTAACAGCAGATTTCTCAGCAGAAATCTTACAGGCCAGAAGAGAATGAGTTGTTATTTTCAAAGTGCTAAAAGAAGGGGGAAAACCCTGCTAGCCAAGAATACTATGCCCAGAAAATCTATCCTTCAAAAATAAAGGAGAAATAAAATCTTTCCCAGACAAGCAAAAACTGAGGGAATTCATCACCACTAGACCAGCACTACAAGAAATGGTTAAGTGAGTCCTAGATCTAGAAGTGAAAGGACAATATGTACCATTATGAAAACATATGAAAGTTTAAAACTCTACTAGTGGAGCAGATATACAAATGAGAAAGAGAAGGGACTAAAATATTACCTCTACAGAAAATCACTAAGCTACAATGATAAACAATAAGAGAGGAAGAAAGAAACAAAAGATATACAAAGGAACCAGATTAGCAACTAACAAAATAACGGGAATAAGTCCTAACCTATCAATAATAACCTTGAATGTAAATGGATTAAATTCCCCCTTAAAAGATATACACTTAAAATCCATACACTGGCTGAATACATTTTAAAACAAAACATAACCCCACTATATGTTGCCTACAAGAAACTTCACCTGTAAAGACACATTTAGAGTGAAAGTGAAGGGACGAAAAAAGGTATTTTATGCAGATGGAAACCAAAAGCAAGCAGGAGTAGCTATACTTACATCAGATAAAAGAGACTTTAAGTCAAAAACTGCAAAAAGAGACAAAGTCCTTATATAATGATTATATGGTTTGGCTGTGTTCCCACTCAAATCTCGTCTTGAATTCCCATGTGTTGTGGGAGGGACTCAGTGGGAGGTAATTGAATCATGGGGGCAGGTCTTTCCCATGCTGTTCTTGTGATAGTGAGTAAGTCTCACAAGATCTGATGGCTTTATAACATGGAGTTTCCCTGCACAAGCTCTCTCTTTTTGACTGCTGCCATCCATGTAAGAAGTGACTTGCTCTTCCTTTCCTTCTGCCATGATTGTGAGGCTCCCCAGGCACATGGAACTGTAAGTCTAATTAAACCTCTTTCTTTTATAAATTGCCCAGTCTCAGGTATATCTTGATCAGCAGCATGAGAATAGTCTAATACAAATGATAAGGGGTTAATTCATCAAGAGGTTATAATAATTCTGAATATATATGCACCCAACATGCGAGTAACCAGGTATATAAAGCAAATATTATTGAATCTAAAGAGAAACAGATTCCAATACAATAATAGTGGAGAACTTCAACAACCCACTCTCTGCATTAAACAGATCATCTAGGCAGAAATTAACAAAGAAACATTGGATTTAAACTGCACTTTAAATCAAATGGACCTAACAGATATTTACAGAACATTTCATACAACAGCTGCACAATACATATTCTTCTAATTGGCATATGGAACATTCTCCAGGATAGACAATATAGGCCACAAAACAAATCTCAGCAAAGTTTCAGAAATTGAAATTATATCAAGAATCTTCCTAAACCACAATGGAATAAACTAGAAATCAATAACAGGAGAAACCTTAGAAACTGTACAGATATGTAGAAATTTAAAGAACATACTCCTGAATGACCACTTAGTCAATGACGAAATTAAGAAGGAAATAAAATATTGAAACAAATGAAAATGGAAATACAACATATCAAAACCTATGGGATATAGCAAAAGCAGTGCTAAGAGGGAAGGTTATACTAATAAATATCTACATTAAAAAAAGATTTCAAATCAACAACCTAGTAATACCCCTCAAGGAAATATAAAAGCAAGAAAAAACACCAAAATTAGTAGGAAAAGATAAATAATAAAAATCAGAGAACTTAATAAAATAGAGACTAAAAAAATAGGATCAATGAAACAAAATTTGGTTTTTTTGAAAAGATAAACAAAATCAATGAACCATTAGCCACACTAACCAAGGAAAAAAGAGAAAAGGGTCTAAAAAATAAAATCAGAAACAAAAAAAGAGACATTACAACTGATGTTACAGGAACATAAAGGATCATTAGAGACTATTATGAACAACTATATGCTAACAAATTGAAAAACCTAAAGAAAATGGATAAATTCTTGGACATGTACAAACTACCCAGATTGAACCAGAAAGGAATAAAACACCCGAACAGATTTATAATGAGTAATGAGATTGAATCAGTAATAAAAAGTCTCCCAACAAAGAAAAGCCCAGGACCAGAGATGGCTGTACTGCTGAATTCTACCTAACTTATAAGTAAAAACTAACACCAATTCTTCTGAAACTATTTCAAAAACACAGAAGAGGAGGAAATTCTTTCTAACTAATCTACAAGGCCAGTAGATACCAAAACTAAACAAGGACACAACACAAAAAGAAAACCACAGGCCAATATCCCTGATGGGGATAGATGCAAAAATCCTCTACAAAATACTAGCATACCAAATCCAACAACACATCAAAAATAAAATACACCATGATCAAGTGAAACTTTCCCAGCAGTGCAAGGTTGGTTCCACATTCATAAATCAATAAAGATAATACATCACATCAACAGAATAAACAACAAAAGTCATATGATCATCTCAATAGATGCAGTAAAAGCATTAGAAAGAATCACAAATTAGACATAAAAGGAACATATCTCAACATAATAAAGACCATACATGGGCCAGGCGCTGTGGCTCATGCCTGTAATCCCAGCACTTTGGGAGACTGAGGTGGGCAGATCATGAGGTCAGGAGTTTGAGACCAGCTTGGCCAATATGGTGAAACCCTGTCTCTACTAAAAATACAAAAATTAGCTGGGCATGGTGGTGCGTGCCTGCAGTACCAGCTATTCGAGAGTCTGAGGCAGGAGAATTGCTTGAACCGGGGAGGCAGAGGTTGCAGTGAGCCAAGATCGTGCCACTGCACTCCAGCCTGGGCGATGGAGCGAGACGCCACCTCAAAAAATAAATAAATAAGGACCATATATGACAAACCCACAGCTAACATATTGAATGGAGGAAAGCTGAAAGCCTTTCCTCTAAAAACTAAAACATAAGGATGCCTACATTTAGCACTTTTATTCAACACAGTACTGAAAGTCCTAGCCAGGGCAATCAGGTAAGAGAAAGAAATAAAAGGCATCCAGGCCAGGCACAGTGGCTCACACTTGTAATCCCAGCATTTTGGGAAGCCAGGGCAGGCAAATCACTTGGGGCCAGGAGTTCTAGACAAGCCTGGCTGACATGGTCAAACTCCATCTCTAATAAAAATACAAAAAGTTAGCTGGATGTGGTGGCATGTGCCTGTAGTCCCAGCTACTTGGGAGGTTGAGACAGGAGAATCGCTTGAAGCTGGAGGCCGAGGTTGTGGTGAGCCAAGATCGCACCACTGCACTCCAGTTTGGGCAACAGAGCGAGACCCTGTCTCAAAAAATCAATAAATACCACCCAAATTGGAAAAAGGGGAAGTCAAATTGTTTCTCTTTGTAGACATGATCTTATATATTAAAAAATCTAAAGATTCCATCAGAAAACTATTGGAACTGTTCAACAAACCAACATACAAAAGTCAGTAGCATTTCTATACATCAGTGATGAACCAGCTGAGAAAGAAATCAAGAAGGCAATCCCATTTACGATAGCTCCAAAAAATTAAAAAAATAAAATACCTAGGGATAAATTTAACCAAGGAGGTGAAAGACTTCTACAAGGAAAACTACAAAACATAGATGAAAGACATTGAAGATACAAACAAATGAAAAGACATCCCATGGTCATGAATTGAAAGAATTAATATTGTTAAAATGACCATGCAACTCAAGCAATCTTCAGCTTCAATACAATTCCTATCAAAACACCAATAACATTCTTCACAAAATAAAACCTCCTAAAATTCACATGGAATCACAAAAGACCCCAAAGAGCCAAAGCAATCCTGAGCAAAACAACAAAACTGAAGCCCCCACATTACCTGACTTCAAAACATTCTATACAGCTACATAATCAAAACAGCATGGTATTGGTATAAAAACAGACACATAGATCAATGGAACAGAATAGAGAGACCAGAAATAAAACCATGCATTTACAGCCAGTGTATTTTTGAGAAAGGCATCAAGAATATACATTGGAATTGAACTCATGCAGATAGAGAGTAGAAGGATGGTTACCAGAAGCCAGGAAGGGTAGTGGGATGGTGGTGGGAGGGAGGGGATGGTTAATGGAGACAAAAAATAGATAGAAAGAATAAGACCTAGTGTTGATAACACAACAGAGTGACTGTAGTCAATAATAATTTAATTGTACATTTTAAAATAACTTAAAAGAGTATAATTGGGTTGTTTGTAATACAAAGGATAAATGCTTGAAGGGATGAATACCCCATTTTCCATGATGTGATTATTACTTATTGCATGCCTATATCAAATTATCTCATGTATCCCATAAATATATATACCTATTATGTACCCCCAAACAATTGAATAAAAAAATTAAAAATTTAAAAACATGTAAAACATAAAAAAGAATATACATTGGGAAAGGACATGTAAAAAATTAAAAGGAATATATCCCCAAATAAATTTTTAATACAAATTTAAAAATCTTAAAAACATGTAAAAATTAAAAAAAGAATACACTGGGAAAGGACACCCTCTTCAATAAATGGTGCTGGGAAAACTGGATATCCATATGCAGAAAAATGAAATTAGACCTCTATATCTCACTATATACAAAAACAACTCCAAATGGATTAAAGACTTAAACATACACCTGAAACTATAAAACTACTAGAATAAAACAAGGGAAATGCTTCAGGACATCGGTCTAGGCAAATTTTATGGCTAAGACTTCAAAAGAGCAGCCAACCAAAATAAAATTCACATAGCAATGGAAACAATCAACAGAGTGAAGAGACAACCTGTTGAATCTGAAAATATTTTCGAACTATTCATCCAGCAAGAGACTATTATCCAAAATATGTAAGAAACTCAAACAACTCAACAGCAAAAAAAAAAAAAAAAAAAAAAAAACCCACAAATAATCCCATTAAGAAGTGGGCAACGGATCTGAATAGACATTTCTTAAGAGATACAAATGGCCAATGGTAAATAAAAAAGTGCTCAACATCATTAATCATCAGGGAAATGCAAATCAAAACCACGATGAGATATCATCTCACCCCAGTTATAATATCTATTACCAAAAAGACAAAAATTAACAAATGCTAATGAGGATGTAGAGAAAAGAGAACTCTTATACACTGTCAGTGTGTACAGCCACTGTGGAAAATAGTATGGACATTTATCCAAAAAACTGAAAATAGAACTACCATATTATCCAGTAATCCCACTACTAGGTATTTACCCAAAAGAAAGGACATCAGTATATCAGAGGGATACCTGTACCCCTTATGTTTATTGCAGCACTATTCACAATAGTTAAGATATAGAATCTACCTAAGCATCTATTAATGGATGGGTGGATAAAGAAAATGTGGTATATATACACAATAAAATACTATTCAGCCATAAAAAGGAATAAAATCCTGTCATTTACAGCAACATGGATGGAACTGAAGGTTTTTATGTTAAGTGAAATATATTAAGCCAGGCACAGAAAAACAAATATCAGATGTTCTCACTCCTATACGGGAGCTTAAAAAGGTGATGTCATGGAGGTAGACAGTAGAATGATAGTTACCAGAGGCTGGGAAGGATGGGTGTCTGGGAGTGAAGAGGATGAAGAGAAGTTGGTTAATGAGTACAAACATATAGTTAGATAAAAGAAGTTCTAGTGTTTGATAGCACAATAGGATGACTATAGTTAATTACAATGTATTGGATATTTCAAAATAGAAAAGAATATTTGAAATATTCCCAACACAAATAATAAATGTTCACGGTGATGAATATCTGAAATGTCCTAATTTGATCATTACATTGTATGTATCAAAAATCACACGTACCCCATAAATTTGTACAATTAGGTATCAATAAAAAAATGTAATAGCAGGGGGCAAAGGGGCAGGGCAGGAGAAGACTATAAACATTCAGAAATGTCTCTCAGTTTTCTAGCTTTTAAAACATTATACCAATATTAGGCTGGGCAAGGTAGCTCACACCTGTAATCCCAGCACTTTGGGAGGCTGAGGCAGGCAGATCACTTGAGGGTGAGGAATTTGAGACTAGCCTGGCCAACACAGTGAAACCCCATCTCTACTAAAAATAGAAAAGAAATAGCTGGGCATGGTGGTGCACACCTGTAATCCCAGATACTTGGGAGGCTGAGGTATGAGAATCACTTTAACCTGGGAGGCAGAGGTTGCAGTGAGTGGAGATTGTGCCACTGCACTCCAGCCTGGGCAACAGAGTGAGACTCTGTCTCAAAAAAAAGAAAACAAATTATACCAATATCATATAATTATCATATTATAGAATTTCTACATCTAAAAAAAACTCTTCTATATTGATTTTTAAATATCAGCTATATGAATTTGAAGAACATTTTTTCCATTGTCATTACTAGGAAAAGCAAATTCCAAAAATTCAGTATCACACTGGGTGGTAGAAACTTATCTCAGATGTTTATTTCTGGAGAAAACTCCTTTCTATCCCCATTAATCACTTCAGTTCTTCCATAATTAATTAGAATTGTTTAGTTATTTGTTTTTATAGTCCCACACCTAAGGCTATTATTACAGTCACCAAAATAAAATGCTGACAAGTTAATTTTTGTAATTTATTTATGTCTACCAAGAGGTTCAAAAATTTTATAGCTAACATAGCTCAGTGAAAATCAAATAGTCATAATTATTTGCTCTCAAGGGCATCAAATCCACCAGGGCAAAGGTATCAAGAGAAAAACCAGAGTAAAAAATGGAAAAACAAATGGCCAGTTTCAGTGGTTCACACCAGTAATCCCAGCACTTTGGGAGGCTGAGGTGCACAGATCACTTGAGCCCAGGAATTCAAGACCAGCCTGGGCAACACGGCGAAACCCCATCTCTACCAAAAATACAAAAAAAAAAAATTAGCTGGGTGTGGTGGCATGCGCCTATAGTCTCAGCTAGTAGGGAAGCTGAGGTGGGAGAATCACTTGGACCCAGGAAGCAGAGGTTGCAGTGAGCTGAGATTGTGCCACTGCACCCCAGCCTGGGCAATAGAGCAAGACCCTTCTCAAAAAAAAAAGAGTAAAGAAAGTTTATTTTCACCACAACTCTTCATCACCAAAGATATGTAATAACACCCAAGGAAGTAGAAAAATTAAGAAATGTAATCTAAAAAAATATAGCTTACTATACTTTTATCATGCTTTGACTGTTGGGGATAGAAGAATTAGGTAAAGGGCCAGAGAAAGAAGACACTGAGGGCTTGTGGTGGAGGGCAAAGGTAAAATGTGGCGGGTAGGATTATGGTTTGGCCAGGAAGGAAAGAAAAGTGAAAGAGAAAGGAAGACAAAGACAGAGGTAGTCTCAGAGCAAAACAGTCAAAATGACACCATATATTAGGTCAGTTTGATACAGCAATTTTAACACTCCTGAATCAAAGTAGCCCTATAAAAAATGTATAAGTCTCTGGGATTTTATTTTTTATTACCAAATAATTATGTGTACAACTTACTGATCCCTACTGCATCCATTAACGCAACCCAGACTACATGAGACTTACATTTTCTTTAAGTTCTATATTATTTGGATTTTTTCACACTATATATTACCATTATTTTAAGTATATATATACATTTTTTAAAGTCTGTCCAATTTGTGTAAGCCTCTAATGATGTCCCAATCTTTTCTCCCAAAACATCTTGAAAGAGTTTTTGAATCTTAAATGTAAAATATGTTCGTAGGTCAAAGTATCTGTTAGAAATTTAATTGAGAATTACATATGCCATCCATACTTGAGATTAAGGGATCATATTGTGGCCTAGATATCTACTACCACAACCAGCTCCATCTTCTCATCCTCAGGATATAGGAAGGTAAACAATAGCGTAATCATAACTCCTAAGAGCTATAGTCCATCTTCATGATCTTGAGATTGAAAATAGAATGTTTCATTTGGCCAGGCATGGTGGCTCATACCTGTAATCCCAGCACTTTGGGAGGCCGAGGCAGCCAGATCACTTGAGCTCAGGAGTTCAAGACCAGCCTGGGCAACAGAGCGAGACCGTGTATCAAAAAGAAAAAAAGAAGTTTCGTTATTAAGCAGGGACTTACTAGTAAAAAGTACATTTTTAATAATTTTAAAAGAGAAATAAAGTAATATTTTCTAAAAACCAAAAACTCAAACTATTCAAGATACAAAAGATTATCAGAAAATGCACAGACAGTGTGATGGCTCATGCCTGTAATCCTAGCACTTTGGGATATGAAGGTGGGCAGATCACTTGAAGCCAGGAGTTCGAGACCAGCCTGGCCAACACAGTGAAACCCCATCTCCATGAAAAATACAAAAAGTTAGCTGGGTATGTGGCATGTGCTTGTAATCACAGCTACTTGGGAGGCTGAGGCATAAGAATAGCTTGAACTCGGGAGGTGGAGGTTGCAGTGAGCCGAGATTGTGCCACTGCATTCCAGCCTGGGCGACCGAGTGAGACTCTGTCTCCAAAAAAAAGAAAAAAGAGAGAGAGAGAAAGAGAAGAAAGAAAAAAAGAAGAAAGAAAGAAAAAGAAAGAAAGGGAGAGAAAGAGAAAGAAAGAAAGAAAAAGAAAAAGAAAGGAAAGAAAGAGAAAGAAAAAGAAAGAAAGAAAGAAAAAAGAAAGAAAGGAAGGAAGAAAGAAAGGAAAAAAGAAAATGCACAAACACTTTGGCCTAGAACAATGGATGGCAGTGCAGTAAACTCCTGGTTACGTGGCTTCTCTGCAAGATGATTCTTAACTCCCTCCCATCCCTGATGGGGCAGAACAAAGTTTGAGGACTGGGAAGCAGAGTGGAGCACAGTATAACATGTGTTTAGTGATAGAAAATATGTTTAGAGACCATTTAACTCAGATTGATCCCGTCACACTCCAGGGTTGGTAGTTTATGATGTGGTAAGGTCCAATATTTTGTACTTATAATAAGGACATTTTAATATGGCCAAAACCAACCAAAAAGGAAAGAAAAGAGCATCTCATGTACAAATTAGTCAATAATTAAAAAAAATTTTTAACCTAAAGTTAAAATATGTTTTCTTAGCAGTTTGGAGATTTCTCAAAGAACCACAAAGAATTACCATGAATTACTATGTGACCTAGTGATCACACTAGTAGGTATATTCCCAAAGGCGAATAAATCATTTTACCAAAAAGACACCTGCACTCAAATATGACAGTACTACTCACAATAGCAAAGACATAGGGTAAACTCAGGTGTCCATTAATAGTGAGTTGGATTAAGAAACTGTGGTACATATACACCATAGAATACTACACAGTCATAAAAAAGAGCAAAATAATGTTCTTTGCAGCAACACAAATGCCGCTGGAGGCCATTATCCTAAGGAAATTAACAAATTAAGCCAACCAAATATGCTCACTTATAAGTGGGAGCCAAACATTGGCTATACACGGACATAAAGATGGGAACAATAGACACCAGTGACTCCAAAAGGAGAGAGGAGGGAGGGGGACAAAAGTCAAAAAATTACCTATTGGATACTATGTTCACTGCCCGGGTGACAGGTTCAATTGAAGCTCACAGCATCATGCAATATATCCATGTGACACACCTGCACATGTACCCCCTGAATCTAAAATAAAAATAAGTAAATAAATAAAAATGTATTCTTTTCATTCTTTTTGGTTTGTTTTGATCACATCAAAATGTCTTCATGTCAATAGTACAAGAATCTTCATTGTAGCATTGTTTGAAATAGTAATATGTTGGAAACAACTTCAATATAGAACTCCCTACATAAATTATGAGAAATTTGTACAATAGAATATTAAGGAGCACTTTAAAAGAATGAAACATTTTTATTTCCTCTAACATGGAAGGTTCTCCAAGCTATACTGTTAAATGAAGAAAAAAGGGGCAGGGGCAGTATGCTACCATTTGGGTAAAAAAAGAATGTCTACAAATATGTTCATATATGCTTAAACAGTTTGTGGAATACTACACAAGAAACTTAAGAGCAATGCCTCAAAGAAGAGACTCTAGGAGCTTTTTTTTTTTTTTTTTTTTTTTGAGACAAAGTTTCACTCTGTCACCTAGGCTGGAGTGCAGTGGCGTGATCTCGGTTCACTGCAACCTCCGCCCCCTGGGCTCAAGCGATTCTACTGCCTCAGCCTCCCAAGCAGCTGGGACTACAGGCGTGTGCCACCATGCCTGGCTAATTTTTGTATTTTTAGTAGAGATGGGATTTCACCATGTTGGCCAGGCTGGTCTCGAATTCCTGACCTCAAGTGATCCGGCTGCCTCAGCCTCCCAAAGTGCTGTGATTACAGCCGTGAGCCACTGCGCCCGGCCGATATTTGCTTTTTAATATATACCTTTAAAAATATATTGAATTTTCTACCATGCTTATAATACTGATTCAAAAGAGTAATTAATAATTAAAAATTTCTCCATGTAAAAACAGCAGCCTCAAGTGGAGCTATCACAATGTTCCTGACACTAAAAATCATTATTTCCAAACATTACATGCTTGGCACCACCACCTGGAATATCTTGAAATATGGAAGTTATTTATTCATTTATTCAATCATTTATGTATATACCATGTGCTTATTATACATTAGTGAGATAATAAATCAACAGACAAAATCCCTGCTCACATGGAACTTATGTTCTATGCTAGGAGACAGTTAAGGAACATATGATCCATAGGTTATATTGTACATTTAAAGGTGATAAATGCTATTGTATGGAAACAAAAGGGTAATAGAGATTGAGAAAGGCAGGATTGGTGACATTTAGGCAGACACTTGAAAAAGCAGAAGGAGTGAGCCATGTGGATATCTGGCATTGACACAGCACTCTGGGGACAGTGTTCCAGGCAGAAGGAAGAGCCAATGTAAATGTCATGCACCTGGCATGATCAATCAACAGCAAGGAGGCTAGGGTAGCTTTAGCAGAGTGAACAAGGGATAAAGTAGCTAGAGATGCAGTGAGGGAAGCAACGAGGGTTATTACACCATGAAGGGCCATGTAGGCTGTATGTAATAAGGTGTTTGGCATTTTCTGAGTTAAATGGAAGGCCAGTGGAGGCTTTTGAGCTATGGAATGGTGTAATGAGATTTACTTTCTTATAGGACCACTGATTGCTCTTTTGAGACTAGATTGGAGGAGAGCAAGTGAGGAAGCATCAAGGATAGTTGGGAGACTATTACAGCAACCCAGGCAAGCCAGAGATTATGATAAACTACACTAGACTGGTAGTAGAGAAATGCTGAGAGGGGATCAGAGCCACAGACACATTCTGAAAGCAGAACAAACAGGATTTCCTAATAGATTGTATATGGTGTGTGAAAGAAAAGGAGGAATCAAGAATGACTTGCAGCCTTTTGGATTGAGTAGCTGGAAGGATGAGGCTATTACTACAGTGAAGAGCACTACAGGCAGAGAATTTATGAGGTGGAGAGTCAGGAGTTCAGTTCTGGATCTGTCAAGTTTGGGAAGCTACTTAGACAACCAAGTAGAGATGTTAAGTAGCTATAGTTGTATATACAGGGCTTAAGTTCAGGTGAGAAGTTCTGATTGGAGATATTGAGAGTTGTCAGTATAGATGGTATTTAATTCTATACTGCTGAGTTGATGAGTCCCCTAGGGAGTGAATGTAGATAAAGAGAAGAGACCCAAGATCTTAGTCTTGGGGTACCCCTAATGTTAGCAAGTCAAGAAGAGGAGCAACAATAAAGATGACCAAGAAAAATGCTGATGATGTTCTTTTTCTTGTCCAGGGTGATAGTTACATAGTTACATGGGATATTAACATTTTGATAACTCATTCAGCCATACATTTATGAATTGTGATCTTTGCTCTGTATATGTTACACTTCAATAATTTTTTACCTCTCCCCCCTTCCTAGTCCCTTACTTTCTTGCTATTTCTTTATGGAATCATAAAGAAATTAACCCCTTCAGCAAATTTTCTCTTCTCTTCAATGCTGAATCTTCTACCAAACACATGGCATCTGCTCAGGGAACCGAAGTATTTTGAAATCTGTTTTTCTTTTTTTAGAGATGGAGTCTTACTCTGTCACCCAGGCTGTAGTGCAGTGGCACAATCTTGGCTCACTGTAAGCTCCGCCTCCTGGGTTCACCTGCCATTCTCCTGCCTCAGCCTCCCAAGTAGCTGGGACTACAGGCGCCCACCACCACGCCCGGCTAATTTTTGTATTTTTAGTAGAGATGGGGTTTCACCGTGTTAGCCAGGATGGTCTCGATCTCCTGACCTCGTGATCCACCCACCTCAGCCTCCCAAAGTGCTGGGATTACAGGCATGAGCCACCGCACCCGGCCTGAAATTTGTTTTAAATCAAATTAAATCTATCTTAGAATCTCACTATTAGAAGTGGCATACAATTCTTTGAATAGAAGTGGGACAGGCAATAGCTCCAAGGACAACGGATTGGGATGAGGGCCTTCTGTTCTTCACCACTGAGATGCTCGGTTTCCAAGCCCATGTGGACCATTCTTCTGAGGAACTAAGTAATCTTTTTCCAAGGGCCTGTAAGCTATGGAATCCATAAAGCAGGCAGCAATCCCTTTCAAAATCTTGAGCACTGTGTGGGGACACAGATCTTTCCCTGACAGTTGTACATACGTGCCCGACTCCCATTTTTCCCAGTCACAGAGAATCTCATTCTTTCCTCAACTCCCTACCACCTCGGGTTTCTCTCGACATACTCCTATATCCCACCTCTCTCCATCTCATTTGCCAAACATTCTCCTTCCAAACAAAAACTGGATTTCATTTGTTTGTCTTTAAGGCCCATGATAGTGCCTGTTTTCAGCCGTGAAACACAAATCTTACGAATACTTGAGGTAAGAAAACTCAGATGCAGAACACAGAGATTTGGCTAACTTTGGAAGATGAAGAAGGCAAAAACTCTTACCACTTTTCAGTTTTCAAGTTATTTTGGTCTGTAGGTTGTGTTCCCCTGGAAAGATCAGCTGTTCTCTTCAGATACGGGTGTTGGGTAAGAAGTCAATGTCAGATCCTTGTTTATATCCCATCTAGTGAGTTTAGGGAAACCAGAAAGTATGAGTTCTAGAGTGAAGAGCCCCCAGGCACTACCTCCATTTGCTGCCATCCCTTAAAGAGACTCTTCTGGAAAGGGATTCTTCCTCTTTTTTTAGCTTTTATTTTAGTTTCAGGGGCACACAGGTAAACATGTGTCACAGGGGTTTGTTGTGCAGGTTATTTTTTTGGCTTGTTTGTGTGGTTGCTTTATAGTGACACCGGTCTGTGTGTTTATATTAGCTGGTAGCAGTCTTTCTATATTTAGTGCTCCTTTCAAGATCACTTGTAAGGCAGGTCTGGTGGTAATGAATTCCCTTAACATTTACTTATCTGAAAAGAATCTCATTTCTCCTTCACTTAGGAAGCTTAGTTTGGCTGGATATGAAATTCTTGGTTGCAGACTTTTTTTCTTTAAGAATGTTGAATATAGACACCCAATCTCTTCTGGCTTGCAGGGTTTTAGCTGAGAGGTCCACTGTTATCCTTATGAGATTCCCTTTGTACGTGACCTGCCCCTTCTCTCTAGCTGCCTTTAACATTCTTTCTTTCATTTAGGCCTTGGAAAGTCTGACAATTATGTGTCTTGGGGATGATCTTCTTGTGTAAAATCATTCGGTTCTCCATATTTCCTGAATTTCACTGTTGGCCTCACTAGCAAGGTTGGGGAAGTTTTCATGGACGATATCCTGAGATGTTTTCCAAGTTGTTTGCTTTCTCCCAGTTCCTTTCAGGAATGCCAGTGACTTATAGATTTGGCCTCTTGACCTAATCCCATACTTCTCAGAGGTTTTATTTCTTTTTATTCTTTTATCTTTATTTTTGTCTATCTTATTTCAGAGAACCAATCTTCAAGTTCTGAGATTCTCTCCTCAGCTTGGTTTAATTCTGCTATTAATACTTGTGATTGCATTGTGAAATTCTTGTATTGTGTTATTCAGCTCTGTCAAACTCACTTAGGTCCTTTTTCATACTGGCTGTTTCATTTTTCAGCTCCCATAATGTTTTATTGTAATTTTTATTTTTCTTGGATTGGGTTTTGCCATCCTCCTGAATCTCAACGATATTCATTCCTATCCATATGCTGAATTCTATTTCTGTCATTTCAGACAGTTCAGGCTGGTTAAGAACTCTTGTTGGAGAATTGGTACAGTAATTTGGAGGATATACAACACTCTGGCCATTTGAGTTACGAGACTGCTTGTGTTCATTCTTTCTCATCTCTGCACGTGGGTGTTCCTTTAGCTGTAGTGTGGATTGAGTAGTCAATAGATTTCTTTTCTGGATGTTTTCACCAGGCTGAAGCTTTGTGCAGGGTCTTTATTTGAAGCTGGCTTCTTGTCTCTGGTTTCAGAGTAGGGTAGGTTAGTGAGGTATTTTTGGTGTTGAAGCTTTGGAGTGTAATCCAGCAAGTGATATTTAGGATTATTGGTCAGTTGGTAGACTCCTGGTCAGTTGTATGGCTCCCCTGTGTTTCCTCACAGTTGCAGTCATGTTCCCTCTCAAGGCCCTGAAAGTGTGGGTTCCTCTCCCACTTGAGTGTTGGCTGTAGCTTGTGGCTTGGTGTTCCTGGGATGCCCACTGCAGTTCTGAGGCAATCTCTGTGTTTATATTCCTTCCCCAACTTGTATGCAGATGAAGAAGGGACCTTAGTAGTGATTGTGGCCAAGGGTCTTTTGCTTGTTTCCTTGAGGCCCCACCCCAGAGAGATGCAGGTCAGCAATCTCTCAGTGCAGTCCACCCAGGATAAAGGGTCTGTGCTGTAGGCCCAATCCAAGGATTCCGTTTGGTGATGAGCAGTTGGGGGCGGTGGGTGTGGGACCCATGTAAGACAGACTGGCCTCCTCTCCTTGGGTTGACTGAAGCTTGTTGGAGGGGTGGATAAAGTACTTAGGGTCTTTTCTCCTTCATTAGTCTGAGGGTAGCAAGGGCAGTTCCACTGCAGAAGCAGTGGCAGAGAGGCTTTCAGTTGTCCCTGGAGGCTCTGTTCAGGTCAGGGAGTTCCCGAGTTGCTACTGGCTCAATAGCTCTGGCAGGGGTTGGCTAGAGGTCCAGGCCTGGAGGACCTGCCTCACAGAGATATGGAAATGGCACCCGTGTAACAATCTGGCCACTTTTCTGTCAGGCTGTTGCAGTGTGCTGGGGGCCCACTCTAGTCCCCGGTTGCTGCAGATTTTCTAGTACCTGGTCCAGTGCAGACTGTGAAACATCAAAGATGGTAACCTGCCCTTCCCTCTGGGAGCTTTGTTCCAGGGAGGTATGGACCTGTTGCCGGCCCAAACACACCTGTAGGCGGTGGCTGGAGACCCTGGTTGGGAGGTCCCACCCAGTGAGGAGGAATGGGATCAGGGACCTACTTGAAGCAGTCTGGCCACATTTTGGTGGATCAGCTGTGCTGTGCTGGGGTACCCTTTCCACCTCCGGTTGGCTCAGACTCTCCAAAACCCAAAGGCTGGAACAGCTAAGTCACCCAAACAGCAATGATGGCAGCCTGCCCCTCCCTCTGGGAGCTCTCTCCCAGGGATAATTCAAGTCTCTGTCAGCTGGAGAACACTGGCAGGGGTGGCTGGAGGCCCCAGTCAGTGAGAAGGAATGGGATTGGGGTACCTGCTTAAAGAAGCAGTCTGGCCATATTTTTGTAGCGCAGCTGTGCTGTACTGGGAAATCCCTCCCACCCAGTCGGCTTGGACTTTCCAAAGCCTGAAGGCTGGAGTGGCTAAATTGCCCAAACAGCAGCGGAGAAGGCGGCTCACCCCTCCCCCAGGGAGCTCCGTTTCAGGGAGGCGCAAGGCGGCTACCAGGGGCTGGTTGGATTTCCAAGCCCGTGGGTCTTCTCCTATGAGATGCTGTGGAAGTGGGGCCTGCAGACTGTCACTGCGCAGCCTCTTGGATTCAGCCACTTTCCTACGGGTATATACGGGGGTCTAATCTCCCGCTTTGCAGGAGTTGCGGTTACTTTGCTGGAAAGCTTGATTTTCTAAGGCTTCTGGGTCTCCACCCATGCCCGAGCAGCTACTCTTCTAAGACTCTGTGTAGCTCTGTTTGTCAGACTGGAGGCTCTGGTGAAGTGTGTTCATGAGATCTCCTGATCCCCGCGTTGCTATGATCCATGGGAGAAGCCTGGGTTCCCAGGGTCACACATTCACTCACCACTTCCCTGGGTGGGGGAGGTTCCCCTGGCTCGGTGTCACTCCCAAGTGGGCTGTTGTCCTGCCTTGCTTTTCTTTGTTCTCTGTGGGTCAAGTTGTTTCCTTGATTAGTCCCAACGCAAGTACCTGGATGTTTCAGTTGAAGGTGCTGTAGTCACCCTTCTCATTCCTCTCTCTCAGACCCATGCACACTTCCTGTTTCTCTTCCACCATCTTCAATTTATGCCAGGGTTCGTCCTTTGAAAGAATCCACCTCAGCACATTTTATCAATTTTAAGCTTTTCTCTTGCTAGATTCTCTTGGTTTCCTAGGTGTGTGGTTATGTCACACACAAAAACGATAGCTTTACTTTCTAACTCACATTATTCATTATGTTTTCTCGCTTTATTTCATTTTTTGGAAACCTCCAAGACCATGTTATACAATAATGCTATATAATGCTAGTAGTTTATCTTCTGACTTTAAATAAAATTGTTTTAATGTTTCACTGTTTAGGATACTATTTATTACTGGTTTCTGATAACTAGTCTTTATAGTTTTACTACTTCACTAATACTTTTACATTGGTATATTTTCTAATATTGAGCCATCAGAGGATTCTCAAAACATAGAGTAGAATATTCCCCTCAAAATACATTTCATAACATCCCTTTCCCTCCCTTAGAAAATGGGAGTAACATGAAGAATCCAGTGTGGACTATTAAGGTTCTGTAGTCAGTCATTTCTGAATAAATGTATTTTTTAAAATATATTTTTTGAGTAATTACTATGTGTTACTGAACCAAACTTAGGTCCATCCACCTGGCACAGCAAAGCCAAACACCAACACCAAGATCTGCACTGAGAGAAAGTAGGCATTCATTGCAGGGCACCAAGCAAGGAGAATTGGGCAGCTAATGCTTAAGACTCAAACTCCCCAGTGCCCTCCATGCAAAGGTTTTTAAAGGCGGTGAGGCAGAGTTTATAGGCAGTCATAAATCAATACATGGAGGTTATACATTGGTTTGGCCCTAAAAGGTGAGATATCTTGAAGCAGAGGTTTACAGGTGATAGGTGGATTCAGAGATTCTTCAATTCACCATTGGTTAAGGAAGCGAGGCTTTGTATAAAAACTTGGGGTCAGCAGAAAGGAACGTTAAGGGTTGGCCTGAGGGTATGACTCTGCAGGCCCCTCAGATAGAAATTTAGAACAAAGAAGTTCAGCCCTCAGTTCCTCCTTAACTGAGGTTTACATGACAGTCAGCATTTTCCATCAGGTGGGGGTTCAGGTTTCTGAAAAACAACTCAAGCACAAGTGTCAAGATGTTATTTTTAGTTTCTATGGGAACCAAACATCTTGTGACTCGAACTTACTTGGGTGACTATTGTTCAAGCTATTATTACCTTCTTGCTTATCAAGTTGCTCATTTACTTCACAAGGCTAGCTAGGTGCTTGGAATTTTCCTTAATTTCCATGCTTGGAGGGATCCGGCAGGCCCCTAAGAGGAGTCCCTGCCCTGTCTCATGTGTGTGTGTGTTAACCTTCTTAGTATGTTGGGGGAAACTCTTCTTTCAGACTACTACATATAACTCAATTTGACTAATGAGGAAATAGACCTAGTGAGGCAGGAGAACAGGCTCTGGAGACAGGGAACTTAAGGGCAATTTGTGCTAACTTTTTAAAAGAGAAATCACCAAGGTCTGGGGGCAGGAAATCTAAGGCCAAATCACGCTGACTTCCCAGAGCTGGATCTAAAAGAAAATACCTGGGTCTGGGGGCAGGAATCCTAAGGCCAATCAACACAAACTTCCTAAAGCTAAACCCAAAGGGAAAAACCCCATCTCCCCAAGCGAAGTAACTAAGGATCAAAGGCTACTCTCCCTACAACCCTCCCACTTCCACCACACCTGAGATGGAAAGGAAGAGTACCCTGGATTGGCCGAGGGCCACACAGGGACCATCTCTTCGTGTGCATAGGGTGCCAATTCACCTCAGCCTTTAGCCACAGACCAAATACTTCATCCAGATAAGGGGTAGATGGTAAGAACCTCAAATGGGATACTTAAAGCCCAGAAAACTTTGTAACTGGGCCCTTGAGCCACTTGATCGGGCCCACTCCCACCCAGTAGAGGGCTTTCTCGCTTTCATAAAATTCCTGCGTTTGCTGCTTCATTCCTGCATTTCATTCCTCTGCTACTTTGTGCGTTTTGTTCAGTTCTTTGTTCAAAATGCCCAGGACCTGGACAATTCGTAGTCAAGCCCCTCCACTGGTAACACTAGATTACCATACACTAGATTAACAATACATTAATAATTTGCCCAAAGTCCCACTCCCAAGAAGTGGTAGAACCAGATTTAAACCCAGGTTTAGAGCCTGAGTTTTTACAACTATATTATAATATTTCTCAGTAAAGCATTACCAAAGACCAAGAAATAACAGAAGCTTTAAGATGGCAAAAAATCTGATGTGCTTATATTTATTGTGTCAAAATTCTACTGAAATGACAGTAAATATTTTTTAAAAGGAATGAATCCAAAACCATATATAGAGCAAGAGGGAAGGCCCAAGAATTTTGGAAATTCTGACAAATTTCTAGAAGGCAGAAAGCTGGGGGCATCAGAGTACAGAAAGTCACAAACCAGACAAGGAGGGGTTACTTTTAGTCCAGACAAGTGACTCCAAGCTGAGTCTTTAGATACAGAAACTGGAACTAGGTTGGCAGTATTCAGTTTGACATTAAGGGCTGTTTTTGGAACAGCTGGACTAGTCGGCCCTTCCCATACCCTAGCCCACTCAGTAACCATCAGCAATGGTATGGAGAAGAAGAGGGGAATAGCAGTATCTGCACCAACGTTAACAGACAGACAGGTGCTTTTAAAAGGAATTTGACAATATTACGTGCCTGAAAATGGAGTCAGGTTCCAAACATGGGAGTTGGCCCTTGGATTATGCCCTCTTCATTACTTGTCCAGGGAAGACTTCCTGGAGTCCTTGACCTAACCTACAAGATGAAAAGCAGCCAGCTAAGTAAAACAAAAGAGAAGTCAAGTCATTCCAGGCAAAAGGCATAACTTGACCTTGAGCAAACTTGAGAAGGCAAGGGAAACATTTTATAGTTGTCAGAAGAAAAAGTTAGTCCTAGTTGTGAGAGATGCTGAGGCTGGTGGGGCAGGCAGTAACCAGATCTAGTTTGTACTTATCCTATGGGCAAAAGAGAGACAGTGAAGGATGTAGTGCAAAGATGAAATGGTCAGGACCATTGTTTTGCAGCTGTGTAGAGGAAGGACTGGGAATTAATGCCTTCTGGGTATTTTAATGCGGTGGTTTCCAAGGTGTGGCCTTGGGAAACAGCATTAGAACCTGGGAACGTCGTAGAAATACAAATTACTGGTTTACTACAGCCTACTGAACCACAGCCTCTGGGTGTAGGGCCCAGCGATCTGTTTTAATAAGTCTTACAGGTGATTGTGATGCACACTCATTTGAAAACTATTCTTCTAAGGAAGAGCTCATTCCTCAAGACAGTTCATCTCCTTTATGAATTGTTTCTGTCTCACTCATGTTGAATGGACCATACCCTCAAATATTAACCCCCAGTATCCCGTGTATACCTCTCATACAGCAGAATTTTATGGTGCTTCCTTATGTCAGTCTTCCCATGATAATCAGCAAGCTTCTTTATATCAAGTACAGTCTCAACAGCTTTTGTAGCCCTGGCAGCACCCTAAGCGCGTAATAAATTGGCTCGCTAAATGAATGAACACAAAAATAACGATTAGCAGGCATTTGCCGCAGTCCAGTCAATAGATAAGGAGGAAATGAGGTCTTAAGCCAAAAGCATGAGAGATATTTAGGAAAGAGATATTTAGGAGATGGGCATGAGAGATATTTAGGAAATAAAAGGGACAGAATGCTAGTAAGAGTTAACAATTATATTACACTTAGTATGTCCCAGGTACTGTTGTAAGTGCTTTATACAATGTTCCTATTTAATCCTCACAATAACCCTATAAGGTGCTACTATTTTAATTCCCATTTTATAGATAGGGAAAGTTGAGGTTAAATTATTTGCCCAAGTCTAACAGCTAACAGCCAGGATTCAAACTAATATGATATATGATGTCTGTCTGTCTGTAGAGTCCTTTTTTTTTTTTGAGACAGGGTCTCGCTTTGTCACCCAGGCTGGAGTGCAGTGGTGCATGCAATCTTGGGTCACTGCAACCTCCACCTCCCAGGTTCAAGCAATTCCCCTGCCTCAGCCTCCCGCATAGCTGGGACTACAGGCATGTGCCACCACGTCTAGCTAATTTCTTTGTGTTTTTTTAGCAGAGACGGGGTTTCGCCATGTTGGCCAGGCTGGTCTCGAACTCTTGACCTCAAGCGATCCACCTGCCTTGGCCTCCCAGAGTCCTTGTTCTTTATCATATTCTGCCTCCAAACTCTTGCTAAGTGAGGCTTTTAGATTTCCAGTTTGAATGACTGGGTAAATGGCATGCCATCAGCAAAGAGACAGGAAAAACCAGGGCAAGATGATGACTTCAGCTTTAGATATGCTGTGTTTGAGATACCTTTATGAGATGTATAGCAGGTGGTTGGATATAATAGTCTGAAACAGGGCCATGGACTGGGCTAGATGTATAGATTAAGAAACTGGCTGGGCGATGTGGCTCACGCCTGTAATCCCAGCACTTTGGGAGGCCGAGGCGGGTGGATCACCTAAGATCAGAAGTTTGAAACCAGCCTGGCCAACATGGCAAAACTCCATCTCTACTAAAAATACAAAAATTAGCTGGGCATGGTGGCACACGCCTGTAATCACAGCTACTTGGGAGGCTGAGGCAGGAGAATAGCTGGAACCCGGGAGGCAGAGGTTGCAGTGAGCCGATATTGCGCCACTGCACTCCAGCCTGGGAGACAAAGCAAGACTCCATCAATCTCAAAAAAAAAAAAAAAAAAAATTAAGAAAGAAAAAAAAGAAAAAAGAAATCAACAACATGCGGCTGGGCAAGGAGGCACTTGCAATAATCTCAGCAGTTTAGGAGGCCAACACAGGATTGCTTGAGCCCAGGAGTTTGAGATCATCCTGGACAAGGTCATGAGACCCCATCTCTACAAGGAAATAAAAAATTTAGCTAGACGTGGTGGCACACACCTATACTCCCAGCTACTCAGGAGGCTGAGGTGGGAGAATCACTTGTGCCCAGGAAGCTGAGGTGCAGTGAACCATGTTCGTGCTATGTACTCCAGTCTAGGCAACAGAGTGAGACCTTGTCTTAAACACAAAAACAAACCTGTGAGGCCATTTGCACTTCAGTTTCCCTTAAATACTGTTCACTAGGTATTTCAGCCCACACGTCTTCTCATTATATGTAATCCTTATTCTTTTAGGGCCATCTCATCCATTCTTATGGTTGCATGTTGTTGATTTTTTTCTTCTTTTTGGTAGAGACAGGGTCTCACTATGTTGCCTAGAGCTGGTCTCCAACTCCTGTCTTCAAGTGATCCCCCACCTTGGCCTCCCAAAGTGCTGAGATTACAGGCGTAAGCTGCCATCTGGCCCTGAAGTACAATTCTTTACTATTTTTGTGAGAGCATTCTAGACTAAAATCACTTAATATCCATCAACCATTACTTACTGGCAATAGCAAATTAATTCCAATACTTCCTAATCTGGAAACAATGTCACTTTACATAGCATAAGCTTTCTGTCTTCTAAGACCTCAGCAAAATAATTAAACTTGCTAAAATCACCACTAGAAAGGTATGAAGAGGACAGGGTATTAAGATTCCAAAACAAAATTAGGTATTTCTGTCTACTAAATATCATTCTGAAACCTGACATACTGGCATTATAGGGTCCAAAAAAGTAAAATTATATGCATTACTCGCTTCAGTAGTTTTTGGATTCAGAGCTAACTTTCTAAGTTACAAAGAGCAAAAACATGTTGCTGAAAGATCTTGCCTGAAACTACAGCAAAGGTGTTTACAAAATTTTTTCTGGTATTAATAGGAAAACAAGCAATTTACTGTATTGGAAAAGGAAAACGTATGATTTCATTTTGCATTTCCTTTAAGAAAACAGCCTTATCTGATGAGGTTTTGGTAGCCTGTAGCCAAATACTTCCACTGTGTTCCACTTTTGCAACCAAAATTATCAAATGAATTTTATTTAAATGGAAAAGTCAGTTAAAACCAGAATATCCTTTGTTCAATCAGTCAATAAACTATTACCATACTGTCAATTTTCCATTCCATAAACAAGATTTCAAAAACAGGTATGAATCTGGGGTAGCAGTGATTTGAAAATTAGGATTCAATTTAAAACAGAGCTAGAATCCAAAATTTACTTGCTGAAATGTTTAAGGTCTTTAATTTCAAAACACTTACTAAGCATAATATATCTAGAGATTGGCAATTAATTTTAACAATTTAGGTCTTTAGTAAAATTAATGTGGGCAGAAAATGTTACTTCATTACAAAGTGTTACTATATACTTTGTCTTGTGACTAACTAGAGCTTACAGGAGTATAAATAAGTTTACCGAATTTTTCAGTGGCTGAGGATTTTGTATGCTTCCTCATTTTGAACTTCAATCATGACTATATAATCATATTCATACATCTGAGACTGAACTAGATATAAAGATATCACAACACCCACTAGAACTGGTTAATTAGATATGCCCGTTATTTCTTCACTATTTACCGAAGAAAAGTATGAAGAAAAAAAGACTAATTTGGTTTAATTATGGTTACATAAAAATTATGTAAATATTCAAACATTTGATGAAATCATCATACTCCAACCATAAAGAATTGTAATTCCTAATGGTTAAGCAGCTTTCAGATATCATTAATAAAATACATGACTGTCATTAAAAAAATTATCATTCAGTGCTATTGATTTTATAAATAACCTTTTAGGTTAGGCCCTGCCATACCAAATTTCCTTTCTGCCTTTTTTTTTTTTTTTTTTGAGACAGACTCTCGCTCTGTTGCCCAGGCCAGAGTGCAGTGGCGTGATCTCGGCTCACTGCCAGCTCCGCCTCCTGGGTTCACGCCATTCTCCTGCCTCAGCTGTAGCAGCTAGGACTACAGGCATCTGCCACCACGCCCGGCTAATTTTTTGTATTTTCAGTAGAGATGGGTTTTCACAGTGTTAGCCAGGATAGTCTCGATCTCCTGACCTCGTGATCCACCCGCCTCGGCCTCCCAAAGTGCTGGGATTACAGGCGTAAGCCACTGCGTCCAGCCCTCTGCCTTCTTTTAAAATAAATCAGGTAGACCTAAACTAACTTAAATGTTCTCATGAAAATCAGTAAACAGCTTGGTTTTGTATTAACTTTTAGATCTCCTCAGGAACCTACATGTGACAAATTGCTAAGTTTAACACCTTAATATTACTAGTAAGTAGCATGAGTGGTAGACTATGTCTGGACTCCACATCCTGCCACTTCCATTCCAGTATCTGGACCACATCACCACTAGGAGTATGGAGTTAATCATCAGTATGACACAGCATTGAAATTCTAAGCACTGCTGTTACTAATTTTGTTAATGTATGCATATAAACAGGTATATAAACACTAAAGCCATAAAAGAGCAGTATCTATTTCTTTAGTACTAAAAGAATTTCAACTGTTAGAAAAATGAATTGGCTTAAAAGACAAAAACAAAGCAAAACAAAACAAAACATGCATCTTGAAAGTTAAAAACAAACAAACAAGAAAAAGCCAGTTGAAGTATTTGGATTTAACTTTACCCAACTAAGACATTCACACAACATATGCATGTCAGTCTCCTGTTCAGTCCTAGAGCCTGCAGTATTGTAATTTATTGTGAAACCATGTAACCAAATACTTAAATATATCCACAACATCTATACCACAGAAATGCATAGTACATAATATACTAACATCTCAAAATAAACTTCTATTACAGTTTTATGCAAATTATGGTAAAAGATTATCACCTGCCACATTTTGAAATGGCACCAACTTCAACATCAATGCACTAGTCAAAATCCTTACTAGAAGTGATGTCTTCTGCATTATCATCTGAACATTCAAAATCAAGCTGTTAATCTAATAACCACAGTATGTTATCATTTAAAATCACTGTATATTTGGATGTTAAAGCAGGTAGTAATACAGCAGGAAAAGTGTTTCTAATTCACAGTTTCAAAAATAAAGGGTGCAGTTTTCAAATATCTGATTGCTTAAAATTGGTCACTCAATTTAATAACTGCCTCCTTCAATACATGTAAACTATGTTTGCACAGCATTAGGAGATGTCTTTTATTTCAGAATTAGTTCTTACTGTTACAGGAGCACCACAAATTTTAAGGAAGAGGCTACAGTGTGAAATGAGCTCACTGAAGGATATGTTAAATAAAATTTTAACTACAATATAAGGTACTGCAAAAGCTTTGTTCCCCAGCACAGATCCCTTAATCAGGAAAAGTAGTGAACACTTACCCAATACAATATGTAAATTCGCTCTACAGGAGATGGGGAAAAACCTAACTCAACTAAAAGAAAATACTATTGTTAGCTAACAAACCTGTGATAGCTGGCTTCAGAATTTTCCTAAAAATAAAATTCAAAAGCATACACGGTATTTATATCCTTTGATAAGGAATGTAGACATCCAAACGGAATGAAAGAAAAATCAGGTTTTAAGAATTTCTAAGTGGAATCACACGCACACAAATGGGTAACTGAGAAAAACTGAGCACTTAAATATTCAAAATTTAAGTAAGAAGATTTATAATAGAAAAAAGTGGCAAATTGTTACTGTGACTTGATTTTCTGAAAACATCTGCAAATTCACACTGGCATTAAGAAAACCCAAGTCTCAAAAATTCTCCTTTCTTTCTCTCCAGATAATGTGTTTTCTGTGCAAAAATAAATATCTGAAAATTGCACTAATACTTATTTTAACTTCTATATTATGAATAATCTGCACATGCTGCTTTACAGACGATACATATTTGTAAACTTGCTCATGCAAAATTAGTGTGCGCAACAGGGATATTGTTAATTTTCATACTTAAAAATGATACCTTATTATCTTTTAAAAATTGCCAAACTCTCTGAAATGGTTAACGAATCTTATATGGATATTCTTGTCTGCCAGCTAAAAATCAATTTATGTTGCTGAAAACAAAAAGTTATACAAGAAAAAGAAACATGGTTTTTGTTTTGCAAGATTTTTGATTTTTAAATGAGAAAATTTATAAAAGAAAGAAATTCATGGTCACAAAATTTTAACATTTTAATCCTAAACATTACAGGGTAAATAGATACTGGACCCTATCTCCATACTCCATAAAATCCTAACTTTTAGTTTCCATTTCAAATGTTGCTGTAACCACTAAAACACTAGTGGTTTTACAACCTCTGGATTATGGAAATACACATTTCTGAAATAAATGCTACAAAAACAACAATGGAAGAAAGCCAAACAAACAGTCTCCATGAAGGAAAAAAAGTGGAACATTTTGAAGCTTTTAGACACTTCTCTTTCCATGTCTTATGATTAACCTGTCAATTCAGTGCATTGTATGGTCATATGTAATGGTCCCCATGGTGAACAAACATCTAACTAGTGTCCATTGATTCCAAGTTAGTAGATGATGAATCTTTCTGGATACTTTCAAAGATAGCCGCCAGCTCAGGGTTTGAACTGATCTGTGACTGGAATTCACTCATCAGTGGACTCTTCTCTGCTTCTGGAATGGTTAGCAGTGCTGCTACTGCTCTCATGGCAGATCGCTTTAATTCATCTTGTTTTTCAAACTCCTGCTTTACTGAGTTTGCCTTTACCTGTAAGATGGAGCAAACTTAGATTACATGCTATAAAAGGCAGCTCTTACATGAACAAAATTTAAGCACATAAGATCTTCCTGGTAAAAGCTATTCTCGTAGGTCCATAAGGCATATTACATTCTAAGAACAACTGTTTTTAAACTTATTTTTAAAGTAGCTGTCTCCTTTTCTTTTAAGGGAGTATTTTACACAAAGCCCCATTATAAAAACAGAAAATCTAGACCCAAATGATTCTAACAAAGAGAGGAGGACACTCTTTGTTTCAACTATCTGCTTAGCAAGTCTCACACTTTAGCCCCCATCAAGAAAGTACTCCTCTAGCTACCCTATTCTTTGCTATACTCTATTATTCACTTTTTCAAACACACCATATGATGACATCTCCAGGCCTTTATTCAAAGCCCGTTTCATCTTCTTGGTGTAAAAAAAAAAATCTTGATTTTTCGAGGTTCATTGCAAATGTTGTCACCCTAATATGAAACCTTCTGACTCCCCTTCCAACCAGAATTAAAAACTTCCTCTTTTGTGGCCTGATCACATTTTATCCCATATCAGTACTTCAAGTATGTATCAGTACTTCAAATATGTATCAGTACTTCAAAATGTTAACATATTGATATAGCAATAAACAAAAACTTTTAAGAATAGCCATTAACAGTGCTAAGTTTTATAAAATATCAGTATTCGATAGGTTAACTTTTTAAACCAACTGCTACACAGAGCACTGGAATAGTTATATTTGGAAAGCTAGAGAAAAGAATTGGCTAGGAATCCCCAATACACCAAGTCTGACCTAGGTTGATACTTATCATTTCTTACCTTAGTTGTACATGTTGCACGTAATGGCTCAACAAGTCGGTCCAACCTCTGCAGTACTGCACTTGGACAAAGGGTAGACAGTCTCACCAACATTAAAAATGTCAGCATCTATTAGGAATAAAAAAGACAGAATTTAGATTTGACATCATTTTCTAAAAACAAAATTCTAAATTCTGACAAATCCTTTAAAGGAAAATAACTAGCATGCCAAGTAAAGCTTCCTTTTAATGTAATCTGCCAATCAGAATCAGACAGATTTGTCTCAAACCTTACCTGAATTAAGTGCTAAAGAGACCTCACCAGATTGTATTTTAGGTGAGGTCTATCGAGCAGCATATTATAGGTGAGGTCTCTTTAGCATTTAACTCAGATAAGGTTTGAGACAAATCTGTCTCAAACAGATACAAGAACTAGAAAAGTGGTTTTCAATCTTGGTTGCACATTAGAATCATCCAGAAAGCTTTAGAAACATACCCATTCTTCAAGCCCCATCCCCAGAGAGTTTTACTGAACCTGTCAGAATACGGCACACATTTTTTTTTTATTATTATTTTTTAAAGCTCATGTGCACCAGAATTGAGAATCATAGAACTAGAAAATTACTGAACTGGAACACAGTTTCATAATAAGTTTCCACTATCATAACAGAGTTGACCAGTTATTCAGATTAATCCATGTAAAACCTGATAACCCATAAACCTTTTTCTCTTGGACTATAAACTCATAGAATTAAACAAGCACGTCCTTTTACGTCTTGGTGGGGAGGCCCTCTTCATTGAACTTTGAGAGGCTCAGGTCACTACCACACATGGAAACCTAAGAGTAGGAGTTCGGGTAGTATGGCTCAATTACTGCTGAGTTACCACTTTTGTCCCGCTTGGCCAAAAGCCCTAAATGGAAGAGTAGATGAAAAAGACACAATGCATGTATTTTTCATTTTTCAAATCACCCTTTTACTGTTCACATTTTAAATGGAGATGAACACACAGGAAAACAAAGAACACTTATATGCAAAATTCATTATCCAAACATAAGACGCAGTATGATTTCTCTCAAGTAGCTTCTACAGATTGTTTTGTATATCTGAAAAGTTCCATGTCCTATAACAAAATTCTTGATATTAAACACAGTACATTATATTGAAAAACAAAAATTCCTCATTCAGGTAAATGATACAGTTACAATTCAGACTAGCCCCCAGGGTAGCTCAGGAGAATTAATCAAGACAATGCTAAGAAAACCCTCCATGGGTAGCAACTATGGTCCAATGTTAAGACAGGCCAAAAAGTTACAGATTTATACTTTAAACAGCACAATCTGTCGGGACTTTTTTGAGGGAAAGGATCTAGGGACTATTCACTAAGCAAGTGGGCACACAGCATTTTGCATCCACTGCCACTTCCTCCTCCAATAAAAAGGGCTCTGGATCTTTCTTACATGTCAACTGGTGTTACACTGCCTATTACTTTTGCACTTTATAGTTTACAATATGTTTATCAAAATCTTGACAGACAACCTGATTTTTCTCAGACACATGAGGAAATTACAAGGGTGAAAGTTGCTCTAGCAAATTCTTCTTCTAAAACATTGTATAAATAGGCACAAACATCTTACCTTAATATCATAATGGTCCTTCAAACCATCTTCAACATGATTTAGAAATTCAAAGATATCAAGTCTATCAAGACAACTGTCTAGAAGTGTGTACATACACTCAAATGCTGCCTTTCTAATATCCAGACCATCATCAACTGTATGTTTAAATGGACCCATTTCTACCTGTTAAAGCAAAAAAGAACATGTGGATATACAATACTTACGTCAAAGACAAGCTCAAATAAACAGTGTGATCTAACTTACCTCTCTTATAAGCTCCTTTCTAACTTTTGTTTCATTGTAAAGATGCGGAAGAACAGTATCCAATAGATCCCTTATTAATGATGGCTTGTTATGTGCTGCTGAATTAAATGTGACCAAGGCTACTCTTCTCACATTCAAATCTGGGTCTTCCAAAGTTTTTAGGAAATCACCTGAAATATTACAAGAAAAGCAACAGACAGACATGATAAACTTAAAATACAATATACATTATATTTTCTCTAAGTTGATATAATTTATTTTTGGTGGTGTCATTGTTATTTCTTCAGTGACGGTCAGGGAAGAACCTGATGAAACACTAAGTGAACCATAAAGTTTCTTTCAGCAGCAAGGCAACTATCATTTCTGAAGGTGAATATATTTTCAATTAATAATCCACTCTCAGCACTTACAATGCAGAGGGTATGGAAGAAGAGTCCATAAAGTTCCTCAATATCACTTCTATAGATATAAGATATGACAGAGACAGCAGCTAAAAAGACTAATCACATGCATGATTCTCCTTGTAGTTCACTAAAAGCAGCAACAAAAATATTTTTAAACTAAGTTCAAAATAAGAATAAAAAAATGAGGTGAAGACAGACCCACTGCTTAATAAAGATGGAGTACTATTAGCAGATATACAATTAATCAAATGAAAGAGAAACGTGCCTCCAAAAGCCCTACTTTATTTCTGTCTTCAGTAAGAAATACACGAATTCACAGGAAAATAATACAAAAGGAGAAAATTGAAAGCTAACATAGGACAAAAGCCAGAGAAGCCATCTAGGTATTTTAAAAGTCTGCTTACTCTTGCAAATGTGGGCAAGAAAGTATAATGCAAAGATCTTTGGAGTCACATGGTTGGTGGTTCAAATCATTTTACTTGTTAAATGTATGATTTTGTGCAAGTTACTTTAGGCAAGAACCTCAGTTTCTCAGTCAATAAAATGAGGATTATAAACCTTTTAGAGCTATACTGAGCAGAATAAATGGCGCATATATTGTTGAAGACAATGTCTAGTACACACTAAGTATTCACATGTAGCTATTATTCATCATTATATGATCTCAACTCTATCATCAGCAATCTTTTAGAATACACAGGGAAATGTAGGAGAGATAAAAGACTTGAATGCCAACTTGAAAAACCAGCAATTTGAAAATATGGGAGGAAAGAGAGACTTCAGATACTGTAGATTGGCAAACCCAATGTTGATATCCAAGAAAGTTCCAGCACTGATTTAAAAAAAAAAAAAAGTCTGAGAAACAGCGTGGTTTCAAAAACAATATAAATGTACCAAACTAATCTCCCCTCCCCTTTATTTGCATACTAAACTGGTAGATTAGAAGAGTAATTACAATAGAGTATATATCTGCTTTCAGTAAAGCATCTAAAATATTGCTATTATGGACAAAATGGTGTCATGAACTAGCAATTTCAATTTTTAAAAAGTTTCCCAGGTGGTTCTGATGTTCAAATAGTCACGAATACTTAACTAGATCATAATTCAATTAGAATGCTAACTACCTAGCTGAGTAACTGTATCAACAATGCATACTGGTTGACTGCTGTCAACATGGAAAGATATTTCTAGAGATATGGCATGGGCCTCTTCCTCTGTCCTATTTTGCATAATACCAATGTCCTCAATAAATATATCAAAGCAGAAAATGGGTGGGGGAAATGCCAATAAGAAGTTTCTCACATAGACTTTAAATAATTTCTAGGCCCTAGCAATAGAACCCATTTGTGCCTGTGCTTTCCTTATTCTGAATTGGCAATCCCTTTCTATGCAGTTCAAATTTTATATTGTATTTTTTTTCTTTCTGGCACACTGCAGAATGGCACAAAGCTACAAAGCTTCTTTGCCAAATCCCTCAGTCCTCCCTGATGGTTATCTCCATTATCCTGTCCTCAAGAAAGCAACAAACTAAATTCTAAGGTGTTTTTGGTTATTAGCAAACTCTAGGAAAACCAATGATAAAAACAAAATGCAAGGAGGTTATAAAATCAGAAATAATCCCAAAAGCTAATTCTTGTCTTCACAGAAATAGAGAAGCCCTAGTTTTTCTTGGGTTATCTCCTCTTAGTTCTTCTGGGAATTAGCTCTCCCCCGCTTTATTTTTTATTCTTAGGTTATTTTGACCTTAAATATGGAAATCTCCACAGATCTCCTTGGGTGTTAGAAGTAATAATTGAAATTTGAGGCCTTAATAGCTCAAGCAAGACTCGTTTAAATCTAGGGAGAAACTTCAGACTGGCCATATAAATGTAGTATCTTTTTGCTTTATCCACTAAAGCTATCTTAGGTCACCCCAAAAATATGGCTATCAAATCTGTAGTTGACTCTAAAGACATGCTGGTATATTACAACTTCATTTATGTGCAAAATCATCTAGGAATAATTACAAACAATATAGGCAAATGCAATTTGTTAAAAGTTGTAAGATCATATCAATTTTCTTTTAAACAATTATTTTATAAGCATTTTAATTCCTCGATATTTCTAGTTACTAAGTTCAAGAGTTTCTTGAGAATTCTAAAGTCCAAAAATCAGTATGTTTATCTTTGTTTCCACTTACCTATGCAGTTCTTTAACAGTGGATCAATAGGTTGTGGATGGTCAGAAATTGTAAATTTCACAGCCGTAACCACTGAGCTTCGGGCATATGATGAACCTAGTTAAAAATAAATTGCAAGTCTATTGGTATGTAGTCCACTAAAACTCACGGACATCATTTTTAAACCACTTCAAATAACACCAGTGTCTTCAATTCCTTAGAATTCTCCTTGGCCAAGAAGGGTATTTCTTATTGCACGCATGAATCCAAAGGAGCAAAATTAACTTACTTATGAGCACAAAATATAATCCCATTAGATTTCAAAAGAAACAATTCCTTCTGGGAAGGAGGGACTTGAAGCAGCAGTGGAGGATCTCGCCCTCACAAAACAGAACTAGCTAAATCCAAAACCGCTTAAAAATCTTCAAATTTTTTACTAAAACAGAAAGCAATGTCTAAGAATGAATGGCTATTACTGCTATTAATATTACTACCTTTTACTTGTTCTAATGGGGATGACACTGGTAAATCTGAAAATTCTTCCAGAATCTTCCATTTGAAAAAAGTACTATCACCAATTATACTTATTGTAATTAGTATCAACAAGCTCTTCAGATTATGTTAATTCATTAGATACGTCTTTTCCACATTTTAACACAATATAGTAACATTAAAATGTAGTTATCATGAGGAATTAGAACAGATTTAACCATTATCTAATTACCACTCTATCCTTTAAAACAACAAAATGTCATTTGAATATCACTCCATACTACGAAAGAGAGTTTTTTTCATCACATACTTAGCTTTTAGGTTTAAGAAAATATAGACATGGCTTAACTTCTTTATTAGGTGTCTTTTAAGGCAACCAACTATCAATAAAAAAATTTTTAAGTAAGAAAATCTAGATACCTACCTGATATCAAGTACCCCTTAAGCCGTGGAAGGAGAGTTTCTGGATCAATTAGAGTGAGTTTTCCTAGACATTCAGCAACAACATTTCTGGTTCCTTCCTCTGCACACTCACAGTGCTTTAGTAATAAGGCCCAGATGTTTTCAACATATGGTTTAAGGCCCACCACTGATGCAGAGCTAATAATTTCCTTCAAGGAATGAAGTAAAAGATACTGCCTTTTGGGCTGACTAGTTATTTCTTGCAGGACAAATGGCAGATATTCAGGAAGGTTGCCCACACTAATGCTGCCTAATGCATAGGATGCAGCTGATTTGACTTCTTCACTAGGAGATGAGAAAGCTTCTAGTATTACAGATTTTAGTTCCAACTGTCCACTTAAGTCAATATGATGCCCAACTTCTCCAAGAGAAAGTAGAGCTAAGAGACGAATGGAATCTGTAGACCTTGAGTTCTTGACATCTTGAATAAACTGACCTACTACAGCTGGTCCCTCTTTAGGGCATGCTCGAGTAAGGGCAGCTACACATTTGGCAATGGAATAATAAGACTGCTTATGAGTAAGAGCTGTGCTCTGAGAGTAAACTGGACCAGTCAGCATGCGCAACAAATCCATGTATCCTAAATTATTTGTTCCAGTGACAACCAGAGCTTGGAAAAAGTCTAGCATGGCACTAAGAGCTCCCCCCTGCAATAAGGGTGATCTCACAAGTCCAATAAGTTCATTGAGAATGGATCCGCTTATCTTTGAAAGGGAGGAGGGATATACTTTTGCCAAAGTGGTAAGAAAACTAATGGCCATTTGTGAAACATGCATATCACTTTCGCTGATAAGAGGTGGGAGCTCATCTAGAACTGCATCAATCATGGCAGCTGTCAAGCTGTCACTATAGTTTTTTATTAGAATATCAAGGGCAGAAAGAGTACCCAGTTTCAAAGCTCTCTGGTTTTTTCTAAGAAATGAAGCAAGGATAGGAACCCCTTCTCCCAGAACAGGCCTCAAATCTATCTTCAAAGGTGACCCAGCAATCAGTGTCAATGCCTTTACTGTAGTTAACCTGGTAATTTCATTCTTTAGTCTCTCCAAGAAAATCTGAAGTGTATTAGGCAAGTCAGAACCCAAATTGTCTCCAAGGTTGCAAATAATTTGTCCCATACAGGAAATAGCCCTTTCCTTGACTTCCTGATCAATGTCAGCTGCTTTTAATCTCTTAATGGTACAGGTAAATAGATCTTTGATATAAGGAGTTGCATCAAACGAGGAAGGCTGATCTAAAGGACGAATTACTTTGACAAGCTGTTGAGTAACAAGAAGTGCTTCAGATGTAATTTTGTAAAATGGGTCTCCAACACAAGCCACCACTGGAGGAACCAAAGCCTGAACGTGAGGATGGAAGACTTGAGGAGAATGGTTACAGAGGATTACGTATAGACATGACAAAGCATCGATCTTCAAATTCGATGAGCTTGATTTATCATTCAGTGAGAAAATGATTCCTAAAAAGCCAACAAAAAATCCAATCATTGCTGTGCAGACTATTAAGAAAGAAAAATTAAAAATCAACCCCTATAGTACTGCTAATGTTCCCACTTCATTATATTATTTCTATAAGTAGAAATTTTCACCATCTACAATAAATATTACAGCCAAATATTTTAGGGTAAGACTTTTAACCTTTTACTTACAAATTTCTAACTTCAGGTATTCAAGATTGTTAGATTAAAAAGTTAGCTCTATGTGCATATTAAGTTGTCATATATATTCCTTTAAAAGGAAACAATTATTTAAGCTTATCTAAGTCCTAACAAAAAGGCTACAATAAGTCCCAAAAGAGATTTATGTTTCTTTCATACCTGGTACAAGTACAGGAATGTGTTGAGTTAGGGCCCCAGGTAATACATTTACCAGCTCAGTTAACATGTTAAAACAACACTGTCGGGTCTTCACACTTTTTTCTTTCATCTGTTTGTGAAGAGCTTTAACAATGTTGGGAACCTGCAATTATCATATACTCATTAGCTGGTTCAGCTGTTGGTGTTTCCTCAGTACACTTAACATGAATTATGGAGAATGAGGATAAAGGGAAGAGTTTATCTTTTTTTGTTAAATTCCTAATTCAGCTATCTACTGCTATTGCTAACACAAGATCAAGTTTGTTGCATGTATTATATATGTTCTCTTGTAACTATATTTGCTTGATACTGATAAGAAATTACAGAAAAGCTATCATTTAGCTTTCCAGAGAGCAACAAAATAGTCTTCCCTACTTAATTTTTAATTGTGAAACATACATGACTAAAAAGAAATTAATAGGCTGGGCACAGTGGCTCACGCCTGTAATCCCAGCACTTTGGGAAGCTGAGGCAGGCAGATCACGAGGTCAAGAAATCAAGACCATTCTGGCCAACATGGTGAAACCCCGTCTCTATTAAAAATACAAAAATTAGCTGGGCGTAGCGGTGCATGCCTGTACTCCCAGCTACTCGGGAAGCTGATACAGGAGAATCGCTTGAACCCAGGAGGTGGAGGTTGCAGTGAGCCGAGATAGCACCATTGCGCTCCAGCCTGGCAACAGAGCAAGACTCCATCTCAAAAAAAAAAAAAAAAAAAGAAAGAAATTAATCAAATCATATTTTCAATCAAAAATTTAGGAGGTTAATTTATAAATGGTATTTTGAATGACAACAGCACAGATAAAAATCAAAGGAAACAAGACAAATTATGGAAAAGCAACCATCGAACAGGTCCTTTTCTTACTTTCCATTTGCTGTTACAAGGAATCAACCTCACTTCAAATGTAGCTACAAGCAGCAGGGGTATGATTAAAAGACATCTGCTCTAAACTTCCTAATGTTTTGCTAGTCAGTAAAACAAATAGGGTCTCTACTAACAAATCTTACGGATGCAAAGCTATCAATGGAGCTTCTAGAATACCTCAACAGCAAAGCAAGTAGAGAGTAAAAACAAAAAAACCAAGAAAAATCCCAACAACCAAACTACATGGACACATACCCTAATTACACAATGATCTAAGAACTAGACAAAACAAAAAAATGGTCTAACTTTCCATAGCATTGTCAGAATTCCTGGCAACTCTACTGAGCAATATCTGACTTCTATATACTCACTCACTTGCATATATCCTCCATACACTTTATCTCATTTCCTTCTACAATTAATCTTCAACATTCACCTTTATGAGTAAGTTCACCCCAAAAATGTATTTATTTGTACTACTTAAAAACAAGATAGATACAGTATGTGTGTCCCGTCCTCTCCACTGGTTTAATCCCTGGCAATATCTGTTTTGTAATCTATAAAAATTGACCTACTATTTGTGCATCCCATAGGGCTGCTGTAGAGATTACATATAAGATAGGAGAATGCCTGGTATGTAATAAATATTCAATAAATGGGAGCAATATAATAGCTCTAATGTTTAGGATCTTAGAAAACAAATGCCCTCAAGTGAAAAAATGTGTATTTTATTAGTAAGTACTGGCATATATCAAGCATATATGTAGTAGGCACTACACTGAATGCTCTACACAGATCATCCAGCTCTCACAACCACAGGTAGATATTTCTAAGTACGTTCTTATTACAAATAAGAAAAGTGAGGTTTAATAAAATGACTAAATAACTTGCCCAAGATCACACACCTAAATTAGAAATGAAGTCAGTTATGTGATCGCAAGTAGTATGACTCCACAGCTCTAAGACTTCTCTATTAACATCAAAGATAAAGATTACTTTACTGAATCTTAAAATTATTTAAATATTGTTTATCATGTAAAGCCAAGAATACTTCAATTAGAATAGTTTACAAGTAACATAATATGAACATGCATTAACTATATAAACATATCCTAGAACTTTCTGCTTCTCTATAGATATTCTGGAACTCACCTTTCCATATAAAGACAATTTTAAAAGCATTGCATTTACTATCATGATTTTCTAAACTTTACTTTAAAACCCACCTGACTCTGAAGCATTGTTAAAGGTGTTTCTCCCTGTTCCATTGCATCAGGGTCACATAGCCAACTTTGCACAGGACGAGTTTGCTTCAAAAGAGAAAGGTATGCGTGAAAAACATCTGCCTTTACATTCTCTTCACGCTCTTTAAATCTGGATATTAGTGCAGGAGAGACGGTCTTGTAGAATTCTGGAAGCATTTCATGCCTTGTGCTAACTACAGCATCCAAGCACTTCGCAGCTGCACGTCTCACTTTCCAACTCATGTCATCATCATCACTGTATTCATCATCACTCCCTAAGGGTAAGTTTTAATGTAAACAGGCTATTAATGACAAGAGAAGTATATCATTTAAAACAGAAAATGAATTGATATTCTTAACCAAATCAGTTAATCTAACTTTCCGGTAACATATACAGCAACAGGTAGGTTTCAACAGAACTAGAACTTGAACAAAGAGCTTGTTATTTCTGTAAATCTGCACATAAATTAAACTTAAAAAACAAACATAATGGTATTTTTAATTAGTTAAACATTTTCTCATTTACTTTGTAATGAACTGCTGCTTATTTTAACCCTTTAAAATCATCAATTAACACATTCAACTTCTTTAGAATATAAATATTTATAGTCATAAATTTCCCAGCCTTTGAAACAAAATTCAAAGAACTTACTTAACAGCATAGGAAAAATCAAGCAAACAATCAGGGACTTTATAAGACAAACCATGAAATGGATTTGTGGTAATAGAGTAGGTGATAAAAAGAATGGTTACCAATCCCAAAACACTGTAGAACTAATTTGCTGGGAATAAAAAGAAGGTTGACATCAGCTTTGTGACTACAAGGCTTTTCACTCAACTTGTTGATAAGCTGTGAGGAACAAATATGTATATTCTAAACCTTTCACAATTTTGTCTTAATGTACTTTAACAAAACCATTTTTGCTTAATTATACCAAGAAAATGCTGCACACTTAACAGAGGACCATTTTTTTCCCCCTAATGCTAAACCTTAAACATTCAAAGCAAAAGCACTAAGAATTGTATCTCACTTATCTATACTTGATGGATAACATGTGTGTGAAATCTCCAGAAAGTCTTTCTTTCTAACACCATCAGGTTTAATTAGTTGGGTAATATGAAGTCAGAAAGGTGGCAGAAATATTAGCAGTTATCATGACAGTCTAAAATTATCTCACAATAATTTCTTTATTCTTAGATAAAACTATACATAGCCTTGAAATAATAGAGCGGAGTAGTAAACTTTTTACTGGCTTTTATTCCAATTAGCTTAGTTTGACAGTCAAATGTAGCCAGCTAGGCCTTAGAAGATTCTACAGTATACAACAAAATAATAAAATTTTCCAACTCAAAAGCTTAAAATTCACCTTAGCACATTACAGGAAAATACAACCAAATACTGCTAAATGCAAGACGTTTGCTTATTTACCAATATCTATTCAAATAAAGTTAAAAGATACTGCCAAAATACACTATCAAGTTAACAGCACATAAAATTTTTTCCATGTCAATACACTATGGCAATTGCCTCCCAGAAATATAAGCTTTATTAAAAACAAGATTATAAAAAATTAACAAATGTCCTTATTCACTAAAATTATGTTGATTTTATAAATCACAAAAACACCATGGTAGAAAGTCATTTAATGGGTATAATTCATATTAAGTGATAAAGCAGGTGAAGTACCTAGTTTGTTATACAGCACACAAAAAAACAAAATTCAAAACCTGGAATATACATTGCTACTGCTTTCTTCAAAAGATATTCATATTAAAATATAAGCTAAAGTTTCCCTTCATTAATACAACCCATTTATTGATTGCCTGTGTGTCAAGCACTGTCCTAGGCACTGGAATAAAGCAGTCAATCAAGAGATTAAAACATCTAGCCTTCATGAAACTTATATTCTAATAGGTAGGAGACCATCAATTACAGTATGTCAGAAAGTTACTAAGTGTGATAAACAAAATAAAAACAATAAAATGAAAGATAGTTCTGAGGTGGAAGACTAGCTGAGGGATGTGTGAAAAAGGAATCAGGTATGACTGCAAGGTTTTTGACCTGATCAACTAAGAAGAATGGAGGTACCATTCTGAGATGGAAAAGGCTAAAGAAGAACAGGTTAGGTGGGAGATGGGGAAGGGGCAGGGAAAAGATATTTTAGGTATCCAAGCAGCAATATTAATTAAGCAGTTGCATATGAATCTGGATTCACAAGTGAGATCTGGATTAAAGATAGGATCTGGGTTGCCAGCATATTGATATTAAAGCCAGGAGACTAGATGAGATCAACAAAAAAATCAAGAGTATAACAGGTAAGTTCAAGGACTGAGCCTTGGGATACTCTAAGTACAGTGGTCAGGGTGAAGAAGAAGAAACAGCATGGAAGACTGGAGTAATCACAATGATAGGACTACATCCAGGCTAGAATGGTATCCCAGAAGCTAAATAAAGAAATGTTGCTGAGAATGAGTAATACGATAGGCAGAGTCAAACATCTGCAATCTCATCCATCACTGGAGGAGTGGATTCAAGAGAGAATGGAAAAAAGAAAACGGAACTGCATTCTTTTAAGAAGCTCTGTTGTGGAGGAGAGAAACTAGGCAGCAGCTGCTAGAGGAGTATATGGTGTTAAGAAACTCTTTTGGTAGTTGTTTTTTAAAGATGGGTGAAATTACTGACTTGATAGGAAAGCTGTTATGTAAATTCATTCAAAGAATCAAACTAAAAAGTATTCTCAAAAATAACAAAAAATCCACCAACCTGTTTACCTAGTAATTTACCAACTTAAATATTTGTTATTATGATTCTTCCAATACAAACAGAAACAACTGACAATGAGCAACCCCTATGTCCTTGAAGTGCTGCTACTACTTTCCAGAGTAAATGTCATAAATCATCATGTGATGACATCAATCTTAGGAGCCTCAGAAATGTTGTAAGCTATTAATGAACGTTAAATGGGGCCTCGAACAGTATTTAGAATTTTTCATGAACTATGAATAAACAAACTAATATTCTTTCAAGCCAAGCTGCCCTAAATATGTATATCTACAGATTCAATTCTTTCTAAAACCTTGGTTTATCTCCTTACAAAAATGCTTTGTAGAAAATTTGAATAGTACTTAAAACCAAAAATCATACATAGTTCCTAGCCAAGAGAAAACAAGTGGTAATAGTACTAGTTGTAAATATACAGATTTTTTTCTGTATACTTAAAGAAATAAAATTGGGATATGGTGAGCAATTTTTGCTACATACTTTTCACTCACCTTATTAATAGCATTAATGAATGATTTTTAGACATGATTTTTTAATGTGCTGCATAACAGTTCAATACATGGATGCCCTCTAACTTAATTTGCTGTTGTCAAATATTGAGATCATTTCCCTTTTCACTATTATAACTAAATAAAACAAACAGTACAATTTCCACTAAGAATCATCTCCATCTATAAGTGTCTTTCACAAAAATTCAAAAGATTCTATTTAATTTGAAATACCTTGATCATCATCATCACCACCATCAGCATCCATTGCATTTTCATCTTCATCTTCATCATCGTAATTATAATTTGGATCATAGGTAAGATATTTAAGACAAATATTTATAATGGTAGAAACATGAGGATATACTTCCTTAGGACATCTAAAGACAAAAACAAAAGCTGCCTTGAAGAGCTGCATTTTACTCCTTGATTCATTACCTGCCACATTTTGCTTTATTACCAGCAATAACATAGGACAGTAGTTCCCAGACTGCCTAGCACCAATGATTCTTGCTCTTTCTCTCCCATGGACTTACTATTTTAAAAGGTTTACCTTTCAAATTGTACTTATTAAATCAATTTTAAGATGAACTCCCCTAATCCCGATTTTAACTATGTTATGGTTAATGTATGGCAGTATAGACAGAAATCGGTATATAATCAACATGTTATTAGAAAACCAAACCCAGATGAATGTGCTCTTCAGTAACTAGGATTATCTGTGGAAATGCCAGTGCATATTCACCTAGGCTTGGTCTTCTAGCGATGTAATGAGAGGACAGAACATATAAATGCCCACAGGGCCAGCAAATAAAAGAATACTTTGTGTTTCTCAACTAAAGGAACAAAAATGAATCCAACAATTTCTGATTTTCACAATATGGTATGATTAAAAGCCACTTCTCAAAACCAGGAGTGTCAAGGGATAAATGCAGAAAACAACCAGTAAGGTCTCAAGACACCATGCTACTGCATTAGTCAAGAGGAAAAATAATGTTACTTATCTTGTATTGCCTTCTAGTACACAAATACACAACTTTTACTAAGCTTTTAAAAAATATATTAGAATCAGTTTCCAAATTGAGAATCACTGACCTAGCAAAATGGATGTGACCTAAGAAATTGTTGAAAAGGCAATTCACTACTTATTTCTGACGAATAATTTATCCTGCTGGGCTTTCAGTACAGACTACATTATTACACTGGCATTTCTTCCCTTCTAAAGTAAACCCAAAATAATTATAAATACCTTTCCAAAATTCTTTAAATAAAGTCCTAACAATGACAAGGAAAATTTTCAAAATAAATGTGATGACCACATTTTATAATAGCAAGATGACATTAGTTTCAAATACTGTATTGTCTGTTATATCTGAAATCCAAAAGGCTGCTTCTCCTCACACACCTAATGTAGACCTTATGATTCTATTCTTAAGGAAAAACTTTTTGTAAAAAATAGAGATCTTAAAAACTTACCTTCTTACAAATGATTCAAAGGCTTGAATACAGTACTCTCTTAATTCATCATCATCTACATTGCAAAATTTTACCACCAAAGGAATTATCTTCTCAAGGTATTCACCTAATAAAAACATAATGGTTCTTTAAAAACATGCATTAATTTTTTTAATTAAAGAAAACTGTAAAACTTTTAAAGATTTCTTACCTATTCTATGACCAGCTTGCCTACTAATAGCAGCAATACATTGTATGTAGGTTCTTGTTGTTGACATAGAATCATTTTTGGACAACTCTGACAACAGATGTTCAATAAGATCTACAAAAACTATATTTCCACAGCTCATAACCAGATGGCCAAGAGCGATAATGGTTCTTTTCCTCACTGCAAGTCTAGGGCTGGTCAACTGGGGAAGTAGACAGGTCAGAATTGAAGGATGGAAATTAACAAGAAGTCCTCCTTGCCTTAAAATAAAATAAAAAAAAGAAAGAAAACAACAAATGAATTCAAGATGCCTGGCCACTACTAAATGTCTGGCCTCTGACCTCAATGCAAATATTCAGAACACAAATTTAGTTGAGACTAATTCATAGTGAAAGAAAAATTAAATTATCACTTTATCTACCAATGCAACTGAAACCTGAGCTAAGTGAATGCAGCACTGAAATTTACATTGCCAAACTGACTCCGGGAATCTAGACCTAAATCCCCAATTATAGGATATCTAATTGATTGGCTTGGGAAAATATTAAAAAAAACAACAACAAAAACCACAAGGTTGGGTGTGAAGGCTCACACCTGTAATCCCGGCACTTTGGGAGGCTGAGGCAGGCAGATCGCTTGACCCCAGGAGTTCGAGACCAGCCTGGGCAACATGGCAAAACCTCATCTCTACAAAAAACACAAAAATTAGCTGCGTGTGGTGGTGCATGCCTGTAGTCCCAGCTGCTCAGGAGGCTGAAGTGGGAGGATCACCTGAGCCTGGTAAATTGAGGCTGCAATGAGCCATGATCATGCCAATGCACTCCAGCCTGGGCCAAAACCTGTCTCAAAACCAAAACCAAACACAAACAACAACAACCCAAACCACACAATGATCTTGTCACTTTCTCCTTCCAAAATCTCTAAATGATTTTCTGTGCCAGGCATGATGGCTCATGCCTATAATCCCAGCACTTTGGGAGGCTCAGGCGGGTGGATAACTTGAGGTTAGGCGTTCGAGACCACCCTGGCCAACATGGTAAAACCCTGCCTCTACTAAAAATACAAAAATTAGCCAGTGGAGGTGGTGGGCACCTGTAATCCCAGCTACTCAGAAAGCTGAGGCAGGAGAATCACTTGAACCCAGGAGGCGGAGGCTGCAGTAAGCTGAGATCACAGAACTGCACTCCAGCCTGGGTGACAGAGTGAGACTCCATCTCAAGAAAGAAAAAAAAAAGAAATCTAAATGATTTTCTGTATTCTGACTTTCTGTATTGCTTTTTTAGGGGGGGATTCACAACACTAAAAAAACTGACCTTCTCTTGAGTTCTCCCTCTCCCTTATTGGCTTTCCTCTATATATAGTTTCATTGTTCCTGTTGTTCCAACACCCCTCTTCCAAATCATCTCAAATGTATAGTTCAATGAGTCACTACTACCCAAACCTGTGCCAGGACAATCAGTGTTCATGATTAAATCACGCACAGGACAAAAAGTCTGAATTTTCAGTTTATCAAATTAGACATAAATTCCTCATCCACCTCAACATGACCCCAACCTATCAGAATGATTTCCTACTGCTTTTCTATTCATTCTATATTCTAGGAAACTAGAATATGCTTCCCCATTCGCATACTACTTATGTATTCTACACCTGGGCACATCTACCTATTGAAGGGCTACCCATTCTTCAAAACCCAATTCAAACGCCACTTTCCATAAAAACAATTTTCTTGAATCCTTCCATTTTAAAACCCAAAACACACTATGCTCCCAGTTAGTCTTTAGTCCCATTCTGCCCTGTAGCCATCTGTGTTCTTATGTCCTATCGTAAAGTATAAGCTCTTTCAGTGCCAGGATGATAGCTCCTCACTTTATACACACACACCCACACACCCACGTGAAGGCACTTGATGGTTTTTAAGTTGACATGAATTTGCCACAAAAAACACACAAATAATGGTGGCCTATAATGAATATGAGAATCAGAAATTGACAGGTCCTTTAAGGTATTTTCTCCTAGGAGTTGCTTAGGTCTGTCTATGTTCTAACATCTGACTTCCAAAGGAAAGTGAAAAAGCAACAAATACATAAAAGCCAAGGTCCTCCCTCTCCTAAAATATGCACTATTAATATGGTTACCGAAGATTACCAGCATTCTTTTAACTGGAAAATCCGTAACTACCAGCACATCTCCTTATCTAAATACACCACTGAATGCAAGAATATATGAGTAAAACAAAACATGAACTGTGCTAAAAAAAATTTAAAATCACAAATTTTATTAATTACTTTAAAGAACTACAAAATGTTTACTATACAGTATTATATACTTATATGTTAGTGTAATTAGCTTACTTCCCCCTCACTCCCAATCACACAAATTGATAAAACAGCCACCATTTAAATATGAATAATTTCTGACCAAGTTTTATTGTATTTACTAGAAAGGGTTTTTAGTAAATTAATGTAGCATCTGTATTACAAGTAACGGAAATAAACAGGCACACTTACCTGCTCAACATATCAGCCATAATATCCAAGGCTTCTAGCTGAACAGAGACATCTTCCTGTTTTGCTATTGCACTTGTAAGACGTCCAGTAATCTTTTTACATACATTAGCAGCTAATGCAGAGCCTGCATGAATAAGAAGCCAATAATAATTTCAAGGCAAGCATGTTGAATTCCCTCTTATATTCATGGTAGTTACCAAATATTTAACAACTCCACACTTGATCATGAGACACAAGAGATCCAGGGCAGAAAAACACATCTTTCAAAACAGGCTGCTTTTCAATAAAATAACTTATAGAAATAAACAAGAATTAGACCAAATATTTAACAACTCCACACCTGATCATGAGACACAGGAGATCTGTGGGAGAAAAACACATCTTTCAAAACAGGCTGCTTTTCAATAAAATAACTTACTGGACATAAACAAGAATTAGAGATGACAACTTCAGAAGGGGTAAAGGACACAGAAAACAATACAGATGTCAGCAGATTCTTTCTACTGGATAATAGTAGATATTATAGATAATAGATAACTAGTAATAGTTGATAGATAACTATTCTATCTACTGGATAATCTGTATGCATTGGTATGAACGCTAGCTATGGAGCCAGTAGTAGCTGTAGAGCTTGCACACCTAGATTGAAAAGCAGCAAGGAGAGTTTTCTCTATTTGAGTCTTTTCTAGTAGACTAGCCTTTTAAACTTCAGTGAATTAAAAAGCATATATTCTGAGCTCCAATGCTTAGCAGCTTCTTTTAAAAAAAAAATTAGCCATAACTTTTAATAAGGTCCTTTCCAACCCAAAGATTCCGTAACTTCATTATAAAGCAGAAACCTCGTTCCAGGACTCATAAATCAGAATTGTTACTACTTACAGTAGGTCATGTTGTTACTGATGAGAGAAGAAAAAGAACAAGTCACTGTGAAAGTAAGAATCTGAATGGTTAAAAAAATTCTTGTAAGAACCGGAAATTGGCTCAATGCAAACACATTTCAATGAGAGAAAAAAAATTAAAAAATATATACATAGCTAATACAATTATAAATAACATACTTCTGAGTTGGTGAAATGTTTTATTGAAATAAGTAACTATTTAATAAAGGTAAAATAACACTGGTATGATACATTGAAGAAAGCATCCTTTTTGGATTAAAAGATAATGGATTTGAATCTTCACCCAATTACTCACCCAACTTCGGGTGAATTAACCTAATCTCTCTGAATTTCAGTTCTCCCATCTACAAACTAGAAGGAACAGTAAGACCTCCCATATGATTGATGTTTAGACTAGTTTACGTATGCAGCCTTTAGCATGAAAACTAGTACAGTGAATGATTTAAGTACATGAGTGGAAATAACATACCCAGACTACATTATTTTTTTGTTTTTTTATTTTTTTTGACATGGAGTTTCGCTCTTGTTCCCTAGGCTGGAATGCAATGGCACCATCTCGGCTCACCGCAACCTCCGCCTCCTGAGTTAAAGTGATTTTCCTGCCTCAGCCTCCCAAGTAGCTGGGATTACAGGCATGCACCACCACGCCCGGCTAATTTTGTATTTTTAGTAGAGATGGGGTTTCTCCACGTTGGTCAGGCTGGTCTCGAACTCCCGACCTCAGGTGATCCACCTGCCTTGGCCTCCCAAAGCGCTGGGATTATAGGCGTGAGCCACCTCGCCCGGCCCCCAGACTACATTATTACCAATCTAAATCTTCCCATGAAATAGGTGATAATCTCACCTTTTGCAGATGAGACAAAAACTTTTAGCCTAATAATTTTAGCAATAGTTTAGTAGTCAAGACCAATTCTAAAATTTATATTACCTACACATTTCTATCAAAGGCCAAAAGCTAATTAGTTGACAAATACGTTAATCATAGTTTTAAATTTGTTTAATTACCAAGTAGCTGTAAAAGGCTCAGCTTTAATTAAAGCTACTAGTAAACTGAACTATTCCACAGCTATGTCTGAATGGTGTTAAATTTTACATAGCAAATACTGACGCAAAGTAAAATTAATACTGGAAACAGTGAACTCATCAGGACGCAATATTTTGGTTATCTCTTCCCTCACTGCATAGGTTGGCATAACTCTAGTCTGCAGTCATGGTACACACAGTATAAAATCTTGCTCCAACATATAAAAATCCTTCACTGAAATTCATATTACATACAAGTTCAATCGAAATATTCATTTAACATTTATTTCTAAGAAAAATAAGGCTTCATGCTTTAATTTTCTTAATTGTCCAAAGGGATTCCTATGAACATCTGTAAGGACAGCCACCTCCCTCCCTCCTTGGCCAGAAGGGGAAAAAAGGGTGGGGAGAAATACCTCCACACAAAAAGAAATAGGAAGAAAAATGTGCTCTTGCTTACCACTGGAAGCTGGAGGAAGTTCTCCAATTACTGTTTTAAGACCAATACTTGAAATGTCTCGAAGTTGTTCTTTATCAGAAAGCATGTTAGTGCAGAGGGTATCTACAATTGTCTCTACTTGGTATTCTTTCACTTTACTCACTAAAGGACCAAGACTGTAATACAAAGAAGAAATTGTTTAAAAAAAGCTAGATAAGCACAAAAACAGGAAAATACATAAGTAGAAATGTTAACCTTTCTGCCTAGAACTTTCAAGATAAAGTATATACCATGTCTGTATCACAAATAGCATACAAATGACATAAAAAATTGTGATTGGTTAAGATTTTTGCAGTTGGTTTCCAAGTTTTTCTCATTGATTTCCATCCTAGTATCATGAAACTGAAGCTGCTTTCCGTATCATACCCCACGTCATACCCCTAAAGCTAATTAGTTGACAAATATACAGAAAACTTATTTTTTATTTTTTTGAGAGACAGGGTCTCACTGTTGTTCACACTGGCCTTGAACTCCTGGGCTCAAGCAATCCTCCCACTTCAGCCTCCTGAGTAACTAGGACTACAAGGGCACAACACCATGGCTGGCATAAAACTTTTTAATAGTAAGGTAAGGCCAGATGCAGTGGCTCATACCTGTAATCCCAGCACTTCGGGACGACCAGGCGGGTGGATCACTTGAGGCCAGGAGTTCAAGACCAGCCTGGCCAACATGGTGAAACCCCGTGCCTACTAAAAATACAAAAAAAATTAGCTGGGCGTTGCTGGTATGTGCCCGTAGTCCCAGCTACTTGGGAAGCTGCACAAGAATTGCTTAAACCCAGGAGGCGGAGGTTGCAGTGAGCCGAGATTGTACCACTGCACTCTAGCCTGGGCCAGAGGAGACTCTGTCTCAATTAATCAATCAATCAATAGGTGAATTAGGAGTCTGCTCCTAACAAGAAGTTTTTCCTACAATGGAAGTTCCATCCAACATATAGATTTAGCATCCCTCATCTAAAAATTCAAAACCCTCTGAGTGCCATGGTGGAAAATTCCACACCTGACCTCATGTGCTGGTCAGTCAAAGCTTTGTTTCGTGCAGAGAATTCTTTTTTTCCCTTCCTATCTTCAATGTACAGAATTACTAAAAATATCATATAAAATTACCTTCGGGCTATGTGTATAAGAGATATATATGAAACATAAATTAATTTCATGTTTAGACTTGGGTTCCATCCCCAAGTTATCTCATTTTGTATATGCAAATATTCCAAAATCTGGAAAAATACAAAATATGAAACACTCTGGTCACAAGCATTTCAGATAAAGGACACTAAACCTGCATCACTTTGCCAACTTTGACCCTTTCTTTCTATTACCAAACACCACCTCGTGAACCAAAAGAATTTCCACTGCCCTTGAATCTCCTTGAGGAGATTTATAAAACAATGTGCCTTTTATATTCTTGTCTAAATGTTAAAAGCATAAAGTAACTGGTTGTAAAGATGAAAACAAGTCAATACTACACTACCCTGTGCTCCCAAAGCACCTTGCATATACTTTTCTCATTACTATTATGGATGTTGTTACAAGTTTGCATTATGTCCACCAATTGAACCATTTCTTGAGGATGGAGGAAAGTCCTTCCTTTGTGTTCTTCCCATAGATTTTAGTAGGTAAGTTTGGTACATGAATCTCATTAAGACAGCAGTTCCCGACCATTTTGGCAGCAGGGACCGATTTCATGGAAGACAATTTTTCCACAGATTTGCAGGGGAGGCAGTTTCAGGATAAACTGTTCGACCTCAGATCATCAGGTATTAGATTCTCATAAGGAGCATGCAACCTAGATCCCTTGCACGCACAGTTTACGATAGGGTTCGTGCTCCTATGAGAATCGAATGCCACCGCTGATCTGACAGGAGGCAAAGCTCAGGCAGTAATGCTGGCTCGCCCTCTGCTCTCCTCCTGCTGTGCAGCCCAGTTCCCAACAGGCCAAGGATCTGTATGGGTCCATGGCCCAGGGTTTAAGGACCCCTATATTAAGAAGTCACTGTATTCAAAATTATTGAATAACAAAGACAGTATGGCCCCTATCTTCAAAAACTTAACCATCTGGTTGATGAACTAAGGAACTCACGTAACTATTTATGAAATGAAGGCATTCACTACTCTGGCATGATTAAAAACAAATTTAAAAAAACTTTTAAATGCAATGTCAGCATTTACAGGGTAAGAGACTGAACATTAACAGTCAGATTTTTAGGTATTAAGTTTTTTTTTTTTTTTTTTTTTGAGACACTGTCTTGCTTTGTCGCCAGGCTGGAGTGCAGTGGTGTGATGTTGGCTCACTGTAACCTTAGCCTCCGAGGTTCAAGTGATTCTCATGCCTCAGCCTCCCAAGTAGCTGGGACTACAAGTGTGTACCAACATGTCCCATTACTTTTTGCATTTTTAGTAGAGACGGGGTTTCACCATGTTGACTAGGCTGGTCTCGAACTCCTGACCTCAAGTGATCCACCCGCCTTGGCTTCCCAAAGTGCTGGGATTATAGGCATAAGCCACCACGCCAGGCTGGTACTGAGCTTTCATGAGATAGTGAGAAAAGAAAAGCATTTCAAATGAGGAAACAAGTTCTTGTAAAGAACAGAGACTAAAACAAGTAGAATGCATATTGAAACAAATTAGGAATAAAAAGAACTGCTTTATACAAAAGGCAGATGGAAAACACCATAGGAAAAATAACCACCTATGATATTACAGAGAAGTCTTAATGTCTGGTCAATGACTTGAAATGTGATAAAACTGGAAGCCAATGCATTTTTTCAAGCATAAGTAACATCATGAAAATTTAATTTGATAAATGCTCAGATCAGTGTCTCAAATAGATGCTCAATTGATGACTGCTGACTGCTTGACCAGAGAAGTAGTAGGCAGGTCAATTTGGTGATTTAAAAGAAAAGATAAAAATAAAAAAACTGAAAGGTTAAACATAGCCTAATCCAAAATGAAGACAGTGATAACTGAAACATGGCAGATACATGGAGAGACCGAATATAAAATAATAAAAATTGGGAGTGAAGTTAAAAGGAACTCAAAAAATGAATTTAAAGAGTTCTAGCTTTCAGCAGAATAGTGGCGAGTCACGATTGTAATCCGAGCACTCTGGGAGACTGAGGCGAGTGGGCTCCTTGAGCTTGCCCAGCCTGGGCAACATGGTGAAACCCTGTCTCTAACAAAAATACTAAAATTAGCTGGGTGTGGTGGCATGCACCTGTGGTCCCAGCTACTCAGGAGGCTGAGGTGAGGATCACTGGAGCCCAGGAAGTCAAGGCTGCAGTGAGCCATGATCACACCACTGCACCCTCACCTGGGTGACAGGGTGAGACCCTGCCTTAAAAAAAGAGAATGTTATTATTAATTAGCTGGACATGGTGGTGCATGCCTGTAATCCCAGCTACTCCGGAGGCTGGGGCAGGAGAATCACTTGAACCTGGGAGGCACAGGTTGTGGTTAGCTGAGATGGCACCACCGCACTCTAGCCTAGGCAACAAGAGCAAAACTCCATCTCAAACAAATAAAATAAAAATAATAAAAAATTTAAATGCTGTATTTAAAAAACTAAAAATAAAAAATAAAGGGCAGAAATTATAAAACTGAATAAAAGAAAAAACAAGACTTAACTACCTGCTATCTACAACAAACAATTTTAAAATAAAAACAGACAAAACAAGAAATAAAGAAGATACATATGCACATACACCAATCTTGAAACAAACGGGAGTGGCTATATTACTAACATCAGAGAAAATATATTTCAAGGTAAGGTGTATTACCAGAGATAAAGAGAAATGTCTTATATTCATAAAAGGGTCATACATCAAGAAGACACCACTACTATAAATGTTTATGTACCTAGTCATTGACAAAGACTCTCTGACCAAACTTCACTAAGCCACGTCTGAGCCCTCTTCTCAACAAGCAGTTCTTGACCCTGGGCCCCTGTCCTTGCCAGGCCTACATAGCCCAACTGTAGTGAGAATCTCACCAACCCTGATGTTTGCTCTTGTGTAATGTTCCATCTCTGACTGACTCTTTCCGCTCTTTGGCTACAAATTTCCACTTGTCATAGTATTTGAAGTTGAGACCAATCTCTTTCGCCTATTGCAATAGTCTTTACACCTATCACAATAGTCCTGATTAAAGTATTTCTTACTGTTTAAACAAATATCAGAACAATTTTGTCTTTAACATTATACAGCTTTAAAATGCAAGAAAAAGAAACTGACTTTACTGCAGGGAAAAGTAATACATAGTTGAAAGTTTTAACATCCTTCTCAACAGTCAACAGATCAACTAAACAAAAAATCAGAAAGGACGGCCAGGCATGGTGGCTTATGTTTAAAATACCAGCTCTTTGGGAGGCGGAGGTGGGTGGATTACTTGAGGTCAGGAGTTCGAGACCAGCCTGGCCAACATGGTGAAACCCTGTCTCTACAAAAATACAAAAATTAGCCAAGAGTGATGGTGTGCGCCTGTAACCACAGTTACTTGGGAGGCAGTCTGAGAATCGCTTGAATCTGGGAGGTGGAGGTTGCAGTGAGCAAAGATCACACCACCGCACTCCAGCCTTGGTGACAGACTGGAGTCTTAAAAAAAAAAAAAAATTCAGAAAAGATATAAATCTGAACACTATCAAATACCTTGACCTGACACTTATAAAACACTTTACCCAACAACTGCAGAATATACTTTCAAGTATATATAAAATATTTGCCAAGACCTACCATGTGGTACACCACAAAACAAATCTCAATAAATGTTAAAAGAAGGTGCCCTGACCACAGTAGAATTCAATTATAAACCAGTAAAAAAATAGATAACCTCCAAATATTTGGAAACTGCTTCTAAATAACCAATGGACTAAAAAAAAAAAAAAAAAAAAAATCACATCAAAAATTAAAAATATTTCAAACTGAATAATGAATATACCCAAATTTGTAGGATGTAGCTAAAGACATACTTAGAGGAAAATATATACCTTTATATGTTTAAATTAGAAAGAAAGCCATTAGGAAAGCAATAATCACAGAAAAAATCAATGAAACAGACAACAGACAAAATTAATAAACCTACAAGTCAGGTATTTGATTAAGATTAGTAAAGCTGGTAAGTTCCTGATTCAATTAATTGATGATTAAAAAAAAAAGGAACATAAATCACCAAAATTAGGATTGAAAGAAAGGGATATTCACTGATGACGATTGTTTAGGTAGAAAATCCTGAGGACTCAGCAAAAACGACTTTAACAAGTATGAGATACTATGGTTCATGGTTGAAAGACTAAGTATTGTTAATACACAAATTCTTCTCAAATACTCCTAAAGCTTCGACAGACACAATTTTAATCAAAATTCAAGCAAGCTTATTTTTAAGAATAAAAGCTGACAATTCTAAAATTTACATGGAAATATAAAGGACCTAAAAAACTAAACTACTCTTGAGAAAGGAAGAATGAAGCTAGAGAACTTAAATTACCTTTTACTTTACACGTATCTACACCCATGTTTCTCAACAGGGCAATTTTTGCTCTCCAAGAAACATTTTTGATTGTTACAATTGGGAGAGGTGGGAATGCTATTGGCCAGGGATGCTGCTAAACACTCTACAATACACAGAATACATAGCTCCCAACAACAAAAAGAATTATCTGGCCCAAAGAGTAAGTAATGCCAAAGCTGATAAACCCTGAGTTACAATGAATGCAACTGTTGTACTGGTATAAGTATAGACAAATAAACCAATGGAACAAAACAGCATCTAAAAACAGACCCACACTTTTATAGTCAATTGATTTTTTGACGAAGATGCCAAAGTAATTCAGAAGGGAAGGAAGGTCTTTTCAATAAATGGTGCTGCATCAACTGGATATCCATTTGGAGAAAAAAAGAAAAAGTTAATTCCTACCTCACATCCTTTGCAAAAATAAATTCAAGATAGATCATAGAACTAAAAGTAAAGCTAAAATTAGAAATCTTATTTGGAGAAAACCTTTACAACCTAAGGTAAACAAAGATTTCTTAGGACACAGAAAACAATAACCATAAAAGAAAATTTTAAATTAACTTATAAATTAAATCAAACTAAAGTAAATTCAAAACCAAAATTAAAAACTTAAGCTCATCAAATTCAGAGAAGAACTACAACTTGATAATAAAAAGTCCATGCACAAAAAAACAAATGGCCAAAAAACACAGGAAACAGTGCTTGACATCATTAGTTATCAGGGAAATAGAAATTAAAACCACACTTACACCCCTACTGAAGTGGCTAAAATTAAAAACTGACACAACCAAATGGCTGGTGAGAATGTGGAGCAACTGGTACTTTCACATAAAGTGGTAGATAGACTTTGGGAAACAATTTGGCGTTTTCATAAAAAGCTAAGTGAACAAGAGCAGTTTCACTCTTGGGTATCAGTGAAAAATAAAGACGGCAGGGCGCGGTGGCTCAAGCCTGTAATCCCAGTACTTTGGGAAGCCGAGGTGGGCGGATCACGAGGTCAGGAGATCGCGACCATCCTGGCTAACATGGTGAAACCCCGTCTCTACTTAAAAAATACAAAAAAATTAGTTGGTCGTGGTGGCGGGCGCCTGTAGTCCCAGCTAGTCAGGAGGCTCAGGCAGGAGAATGGAGTGAACCCGGGAGGCGGAGCTTGCAGTGAGCAGAGATCCAGCCACTGCACACCAGCCAGGGCGACTGAGCGAGACTCTGTCTCAAAAAAATAATAATAATAAATAAAATAAAACAAAGACACATGTCCTAAAAGGGACTTGTACACGAAACGTTCACTGTATATTTATTCACAGTAGTCAAATCCATGAAAGAAACCAAATGAATAAACAAACCATCAATGGACTACTAATCATTAATAAAAAGGCATGAACTACTAATATACACAACATGGATGAACTTGTGGTGTTACGAGAGCAAAAATAGCCAGACACAGGAACACATACTATGTAATTCCATTTATATGAGTTTTGTAACAGGCAAAACTAATTTATGGTAAATAAAACATGAATAATAGTGACCTTGATTGGAGATGTTGTATGATAAAATTATACAATTTTATCAAACAATTATCCAGTCATTTGAAAAAGGTCCATCTTTTTCTCAGTGATGCCACCTTCATAACATACTTTACATTCTATTTTACCTCACTGGTCTATTAATGCCCCACTACCTCACTGCTTTGATTATAGAGACATAATATTTATAGGGCTAACCAACACCTCTCTACCTTCAGCAATTGTTCTACCTGTTCAGAGTTTTCTTAACTATCTTCAGCACATGCTCACTCTCAACCCTAATATACTTTAGTCAATTTGTCTAGTTTCTGGAAAAAAACTTAATGATTTTTATAATTAGTTTAGCATAAAAGTAACCTGAAGAGAACCAAAAACTTTATGATGTGGAGTTATCCCATCCAAGGACATGAAATATCTCTCTGCTTGTTCAAGTACATTTTTGTATCTTGAAGTATTTTAAAATTTTTCTCCCATAAATTTGGAACAACAGCAAACTGTAATCTTACCTTACACTACACAACACTGCAATACAAGGTCACCACTGTAACAATTCTTGTTACATTTACTCCTACGTTGTCTTTCTGTTGCTATAATAAATGGGTGTTCCTTTCTATTGTATCTTCTGATTGCCCATATGAAAAGCTACTTATCAAAAGCTTATATGAAAAGCTACTAATTTTGTAAATTTTACATCCTACCTCACTGAATTCTTTTTGTAAATTCAATTTTTCTTAATTGACTTGTTTTTCCCACATATACTTTTCAATTCTTATGCCTCTAACTTTCTTCCTACCCCTCTGTCTTAAAGTGGTTAATACCCTCAAAAGAAACAGCAGAGAGATACACATATTTGCCTTGTCCCTGACTTTAGGGTGAATGTATCTGGTATTTTATAACTTTTGGGCTGAAGTAAGTGTGTGTATGTGTGTGTGTCGGGGGCGGGGGCTGAAGTGTGTGTGTGTGTATGTGTGCATGGGCTGAAGAAAGTTTGTGTGTGTGTGTGTGTACATGCATGTGTACTCTTTTAAGGACCTATCAATTCCTATGTTGTTACATGTTTTACCTGGAACAGATGATGAATTCTGTCAAGTGGGATAATACATCTTCAACCTGTTCTTCACTCTAATGACAAATCAAGTATGATGCTGGTTTTTGGAAGTTCTTTACCTCCCTAATTATACTAAGTAAACTAAGTGCTTTTGTTTGTTTTGTTTTAATCAAGAGTCAATGTTGACTCTTACCAGTGTCTTGACAACTAACCAGATAGTTTTTTCTCCCTTTGACCTACTAACATAATAACTGTATTAATAAAGCATATAATACTGAACTGCCCCCTTAAAATCTTAGTCACAGTATGTTACTAATAATACACTGCTATATTTTATTTTGAACATTTAAATGAAGCTAGTCTATAGTTTTCTTTCTTTTTTTTTTAAGTATTATCATTAGTAAGGATCTGTTATCAGTACTTAATTTAAATAAAAGTCTGGAAGGTTTTCATACTTACCCTATGTTCTAGAACAGTACTACAACTCTGTACTGGAATTATCTGTTCTTTGAGGTTTTAAAGACATCTGTGAAATATTTCTGGATCTTTCTTTTGGGTGATGAATTCTTTGTTCAATTTTTCCAAAAATGGAAAGTTTTTGTTCAATTTTTCCAATTTTTTGATATGGCTGCTTAATAATTGATATATGGCTGCTTAATAATCTATTGGGATTTTCCATCCTCCAAGACCCAGCTCTTAGATTATTTACTATCATTTTATCCCCTACTCTATTTATTTATATCCTAATTCCTTTATTTTCTTGAATATATGTTATTTCTCCCCAACTCCTCTAATTATAAATATAAAATATCAACAGAAGGTCAAGAAACTCAGGTTCCTAATGAGTAAAGATACATACTAAAGTGACTAAGAAGTACGTACCTCCCAACTCTCAATATGGGACAAAGATTACTTTTTTAAAGACTTATTTTTTTAAAAGGTTGAGAAACATTCAGGATATATTTTGAACAAAGTTTAATTTTGTTTATTAGGCACATGGCAAAAAGATATTAAAAGATAAAGAATTAAAGTAAAATTACTGACTCATCTGTATCATTCTATAACACTTTTTTTTTTTTTTTGAGACACAGTCTTGCTCTGTCGTCCAGGCTGGCATGCAGTGGCACGATCTTGGCTCCCTGCAACCTCCGCCTTCCAGGTTCAAGTGATTCTGCTGCCTCAGCCTCCCAAGTAGCAGGGATTACAGGCGTGCGCCACCATGCCTGGCTAATTTTCATATTTTAGTAGAGACAGGGTTTCTACATGTTGCCCAGGCTGGTCTCCAACTCCTGACCTCAGGTGATCCACCTGCCTCGGCCTCCCAAAGTGCTAGGATTACAGGTGTGAGCCACCACTCCCATACAACACCATTTTTTGAAAGACCCATTTTATTTTAAACTTGCAAATGTCCCAAGTTAAAGAAATTTGTATTGCATGTCTGGAAATTCTATGCTGACAAATTAGTTCTCATATTTTTATTTACTTTTACAAGGGATATGTAAAAGTTTAGGCTAAAACAAATTTAAAACCCTTTAAAAAGAAGTAACAATGGGATAATGCTTTATTTAAATTGATACCAAATATAATGATGTACAAAAAGACATAATTCCATAATTTTTATGAGGCTAAAGGTTATACTAATAACTATGTAAATTAAGGGTTTCTAAAAGTTGACATTCATAAACTAAATCAGTATGTTAATGGAATTTATTGAGAACTCAAATTCTTTACCCTACTAAAAATAAGAAACCAAACTGCCAACATCATGCATAGCAAGAAGCTCCCACTGCAATGTATACACAAAGACAATCAGAATCTCCATATTTCTTAGAAAAGACTCTCTGTAACTATCGTATATGTATATTGTATCAACTGATGATATATATATTGTATCATCAGTGTTGTTTTGAGTTAACTATGGTTTAACTGCTGCTATTCTTTATTAAGAATTTTATTATTATTAGTTTTTTGGCTGGGCATGGTGGCTCATGCCTATAATCCCAGCACTTTGGGAGGCCAAGGTGGGAGGATCACTTGAGCCCAGGACTTAGAGACCAGCCTGGGCCACAGAGTGAGACCTTGTCTCTACAAGAAAATTTTAAAAAATGAGGCAGGAGGATTTTAGCCCAGGAGGTCAAGGCTGCAGCGAGCTGTAATCACACCACTGCACTCTCACCTGGGAGACAAGGTGAGACCCTGCCTTAAAAAAAAAGAATGTTATTATTATTAGTTTTTAATTTTCCTTAATCATTTCATTTTAAAATTTCATCCCCACTGGAATACAGAGATACATAGAGGCAAGTAGGCCTTTAACTCAGCTAAAAATGTAGACTATAGTGAAACAAATGAGAGAACCATTGTTTTTGGAGTTCCCTACATGCACTTCGTAAGAATTAAAAGAAAATACCATTTAGTAACTTATATGCTGTAAGGAAATACACTATATATACCATATACAAACACTAAACATTAGTCACCTAAAAATTCTACACACAAACACTAGAAAGAGATAGTACAAGGCTAAGATAATTTACTAGTTATCATACAGTTTTTAAAAACAGGGTTGGGGGAGCAGGAAGAAAGACTCAACCAGTAAAAAACAACTTACCATTTGACAGCTAAATTCTGTACCTCTCCATTTTTATCTTCCAATAACTTTAAAATCATTTTCACTACTTTCCTTTCACTATCATCATCCAACTTGATGGAATCTTTCTGCAGTTCCGTCATCAAATCATTTGTAGCCATAAACCTATCAAAAAAATAAGATTTGTTAATTTTAAAATTTTAAAGCATTAATTTAAAAAGATAATGATTTTTCAAATCCACTGCTATACCATTCACTCAACAGAAACATCTTTTATTATAAAACTCATCCACTTTTTAAAAAAAGTGATCATAAATTTAATCTAAAAGCTACCGAGGAAAAGAGCAATAATGTACTTAAAATTCATTGTATCCAGAGAGACGGTGAGATTTTTTAAGTACTGATTTGCTTTTGTATGAGGTACCACTATCCAAAATTATTTTCCCCAGGTCAGTCTTGATCTCAAATTGACTACCAGGACCTACAGTGAGTACTCTTTCATTCTAATTAATTGCATCACTGCTTTTAGGTGAGAAAAGTTCCTCTTTACTTTTTCTTTACATGAGATTTGAATTCTATCTAGGAAGCCCTTAACCAAAAACATTAAGAACACCTTCCAAACATTAAGAACACTTTCAAAACAAGTATGTTGCATTGCAGGGGATGATCACATATTACTGGAAATTTTCCAAAATACCCATCACTAGGTATCAGGCCTATTTTCTTTTTCATTCTCTTTTTTTGGTAGAGGGAGTCTTGCTCTGTCGCCCAGGCTGGAGTGCAGTGGCAGGATCTCGGCTCACCGCAACCTCCGCCTCCCAGGTTCAAGCTATTTTCCTGCCTCAGCCTCTCAAGCAGTTGGGATTACAGGCACCTGTCACCACGCCCAGCTAATTTTTGTATTTTTAATATTTACTATACAAAAATAATAATTTAGTATTATTTATAATAATTATAATTTATAAAAAATAATTTATAAAAAAAAATTTAGTATTATTGTATTTTAGGGTTTCACCATGTTGCCCAGGCTGGTCTTGAACTCCTGACCTCAGGGAATCCGCCTGCCTCGGCCTCCCACAGTGTTGGGATTACAAGCAGGAGCCACTGTGCCCAGCCACCAGGCTTATTTTCAAAATAGTGAAGAGGTGATTCTAGAAAGTAGCTCTTCCCCCTGACATCTCCCACCTCCCCTCCCCTTAAGAACCACTGCCAAAGGAAGGTTTAACAGTGTGTTGCCTGGCAAAAACCCAGAGTGATCAATCATCTAATCTGAGCTTTAAATGAAAAGGACTGAATGGTGGACAAGATAAATAGAGTCTCAGGTAAAATAAGGTATAAACAGCATCTCAGATTTTCTTCTCCATATGCCTCACCAAACAATTCATTGTTTTAAAAGTGATTTCTCAGAATATGAGATAATCACATTCAAATAAAGCCCTAAGACCTCCTTAAAAGCCAAATGAACTTGTCCCATAATTCTTGGCTCCCCTCCACTTACGGAAGCAATCCAACTAAGATAACTAGTTAACACTTTTTTCTTTTATTTGAACCAGATACAGTTTTAGTAAAAATACATTATTTTGTACACTACAGAGAAATGTCAAAATCCATGTTTAAACAAAAAAACAACTATTGGAGCTGAATTGATAAACAGCTACGGAGATAGTCCGCAACATGGGTAATAAACTGTGTGGTAAAGGTTGGCAAAACAACTTAATAATTTAGAAATGCATTACATGTACGGTAATTTTAAGGATAATTCCAATAACTAGTATGTTCATTTAATGCTGATCTGACAAAGTTTTACACTACATGCAAGTATGTATTATGGCAAAAACCACAATTACTTTTGCACCAACCTAATAGTTTAATTCTTACCACGTTCTGTAAAACTGCTTATTTTTTAAAAAGCTTATATTTGCATTGGGGCAATACAAGATCAATTAAGCATGTACTTTTAAAAAATGGACACAGCTCTCCTAATTGGAAGCCCCTCACCCATTTTATAATGTGACAAAACAAAATTAAAACTACATGACTAATTTTCATTAATATTCTGGAAAGTGGAAAAATTGCATAACACATTAATGCAGGCACTCCTGCACACAAAGTACTGAAAAAATCTTAACTGTTTTACTTAAACAAAATCCATTAAATAACCATAATAGTTATGACCTCTAAGAACCACTGCAGTGCCAGTTATCTGCTTCGAGAGAAAACAGGGATCATCAATTTAAGTAGAAAAACATAATCCCAAGTAAAAAGTTGTTTTATGGTCCTGTATGGTTCTACCGGCACAAATTCATTCTTTACTTATTGTTTATTTATTCACTGTCTATTATGTAAGAAACTCTGGACTAAGAAATCAGGACAGATAAAAGTTGAATACAGTTTGGCCCCCCTAACATCAAGAAGCTTACTTATATTGTAATAAAGAAGCCTGCTGATTTTCAAAAATCTATGATTAATGGTTAAATATTTTAAAAAGTTGAAATGAGCACTATCAAAATTAGCAATAGATATTTTTAAAAAGCAGAAAAAGTAGATTATTATAATACCAAGAGTTGCTTTTAAATGGTGACCCTGAAATCATAAAGTTCTGGGAATAATTTATTCCTTCTATAAATGTGGTATTAAAAATTTACACTATTAATCTTATTAAGGAAGCTGTTTGACCAGTTTGAAAGCTGTCCATGTCTCTTCAGCATTTACTCTTTTAGGTATGGTGCTAAGGGCACAGATCTCAATACATTTTATAAAACACTACTCAAGAGCATATGGAAATTATCACACCCAAGAGTTGACTGTTAGGTTGGATCTCAAAGGATGAATAGGGGTTTGCATGGGAAAAATTGGTTTGGAATTTAAATTACTTTTTTTTTTTTTTTGGTGGTGGGGAAGGACAGAGCACCTCAGAGTGAAGGACTAAGGAAACAGTTCAGTATGTGGAGCACAGAAACCTAATAGGAAGATGATGGGAATATAGGCTGAGGTCAAAATGGGAATGGCGTTATATACTCATACACTATGTAATAAGAACCTACTACATATCAGGTACTGTACTAGTTGTTGCTGATATAAGGGCTAACCAAAGCACACACAATTCTTGCTGTCTTGGAGCTTACATTGCAGTCTAGTAAAAGGCATATTAACTTTTTAAATTGCATGTATGAGTAAGCACCTGTAGAACTAAGAACTAAGATAAATGCTATGAAGGAAAGTGTTATCAAGAAAACACTATGGGGCCAGGTGCCAGTGGCTCACGCCTGTAATCCCAGCACTTTGGGAGGCCGAGGCAGGCAGATCTCCTGAGGTCAGGAGTTCGAGACCAGCCTGGCCAACATGGTGAAACCCCGTCTCTACTAAAATTACAAAAATTAGCTGGGTGTGGTGGTGTACACCTGTATTCTCACCTACTTGGGAAGCTAACGCAGGAGAATCGCTTGAACCTGGGAGACAGAGGTTGCAGTGAGCCGAGATTGAGCCACTGCACTACAGCCTAGGTGACAGAGTGAGATTCATCCCAAAACAAGAAAGCACTATCGTATAAACAAAGTAACATGACCTAGACTGAACTGCGGGTTGTGTCAGGAAAGACTGATCTAAAGAGTAGGAGCTGGGCATGGTGGCTCACACCTGTAATCCCAGCACTTTGGGAGACCTAGGCAGGTGGAGGTCAGGAGTTCCAAACCAGCCTGGACAACATGGTGAAACCCCGTCTCTACCAAAAATACAAAATTAGCCAGGCATGGTAGTACATGCCTGTAATCCCACCTATTTGGGAGGCTGAGGCAGGGGAAATGCTTGAACCTGGGAGGCAGTCGCTTGAAGCCGGGCGGTGGAGGTTGCAGTGAGTCAAGATCACGTCACTGCACCCCAGCCTGAGCAAAAAAGTGACACTCTGTCTCAAAAATAAAGAGTAGGCAAAATTATGGTGAAGCAGGAGGAAATTAGTGCCAGGTAAGCAAGGGCCAGGAATTTAAAGGATTTGTAGACCATATCAGGATTTTAGCCTTTATTCTAAGAGCAATGGGAAGCTACTGAAAAACAACTGGGTTACAGATGGGGAATAAATGCAATGATCAGATTTACATTTCAGAAACATTACTCCAGCTATACTGTGGACCATACTGTGGAGAGAACAAATCTTCATTTGGCCATACTGAATGGAGACTAGTTAGGAGAATGACTAAGTGAGAAATTATGATAGCCTGACTTAGGTTATGGCAATCAATGAAGATGGAAAAAAAAATGACATACAGTTGATTCTCATTATTCCCAGGTTCCATATTTGCAAATTCACCTACTCATTAACATTTATTTGTAAAGCCAAAATTAATGCTTCCTGTTTCACAGTCATTTGGATGAGTGTCGAGTGGTGAAAATTTTGAGTAATCCAACACATACATTCCCAGCTGTGGTGGCACAAAGCAACACTCTGCCTTCTAGCTCCAGCTCTCATGTTGTAAACAAGCATCTTCTTCTTGGCCTATTTCAGCCCATGTTTTTCACATGTTTGTGCTTTTTCTTGGTGCTCTTGTTGTTTAATATGGCCTCCAAGCACAGTGCTGAAATGCTGTCTAGCATTCCTAAGTGCAAGAAGGCTATAATGTGCCTTCTGAAAAAAACATATGTGTTAGATAAGCTTCTTTATTGGCTGTGAATTCAATGTTAATAAATCAGCAATATATATTAAGACAACTTTAAAAGAAACACTCATAAAACAAGGTTACAAACTCATCAACTGATTAAAATAATGTGACTCAGGACTCATAGAAACTAATTCCATAATTCCCTCAGAAGCAATGGTTCAGTACTTGCTAACTCAGTGTTTGTGATAATGTTACAAAACGTACTACAAATAATGAGAACTAGTTGGTTTGAATTTTACAAACTAAAATTAATAGTTCTTCAAAATGGATTAGATATAGGGATGGTAAGGATGAGCTAGCAGGAAAGAAGTAAAAGGAAAACCACAAGACTGGGTAATACAGTCAGCTAACATATCCTTGTCCAGAGTCTTAATGTTACCCTGCAGCCACTGTCACATCAGATGAATAAACTGCTCATCTTACAACAGAAGAAAGGATTAACTTTGGTTAAACTGCAAACGACATGGAATGGATATTCCTCTGATCTTAACAAAATCTCCGCCATAGTGAAGATGTGAAAATCAAAAATTAATGTCCTGCAGCCCAACTTTGTCTACCCTTGGCCAAAAGTGGGCACTGATAAAGAAAAAAACAGCAGCCTCCACATTCCAGAAACTTACCTGAGACTCATAACTAAACCTCAGTGTTATTACTAACCGATCTGATGCTTAACAGCTAAGGCATATTGTTTTCTTGGACATAAACAATCTCACAGAACATCCATTTCGGACAAGGTCACTGAGCAATACAAAATACCAAACATTCCCCTCTCCAGTTAAATGAGTGACTGATACTTCTTTACCAACTACAGCTTTCCCCCTGCTTAGGTCAGCCCTCCCTATAAAATTTATTAAGAGGCCGAATCATAGAATTGACCTCACTTTCTGACAACACTCAACCTAAAGCAAGGCTTCACTTCCTTAGACTCTTTCCCAAATTACCCAAATGAATAGGTTCCTTCTAACATCCTCTGATACCCTAAAGTGTGTGTTTTCCCTGACTATTACGGACAAAAACCCAACTCGTGTCAGGATGCCCATATAAGAGAATTCCAAGAAGGAAAAAGTGATTTTAAAAAATATACCAAATAGATGAGCAAAGAAAATATCCACTAAATGAGTTATATTAGGAGACTAGGGAGACTGTTAGGGATTTTAGGAGAGCAGTCTCTACGAATTCAGATGGGCAACAGCTAAGAAATCTGGAGTTTATCTTGTAGTCAATGGAAATTAGTAAGGGAGGCAATGATCAGCTGCAGTATATAGGAAGAAAATTCTAATGGCCAGAGGGAACAAACTGGGTTAGGAAGAGGCCTGAGACAGCAAGATTAATTTGAGAAATACTCATCAGGAGACTAAAGAAGACAGACGGGAGAAGGGTGATATCAAAGATTTTCTGCTTGTGACTTTCAGTGGATGGTAATTTAACAGGCCAAAATAAGGATAAAGAAGGCATTAAGATGGGAAAAGAAAAAGATAAATGTTTACGTTTCAGACTTCAATGGAATTCCCAGGTTGATATGACCTGTAGGCAGTGCCATCTCATTCCTTAATTCAACAAGTATTTTGAGGGCACCAACATAAGGAACTCTACTCTGCAAACACAGTGATGAGTAACACAGTCTGGAACTTAACACTAGGTATGCACTAGATTGATAGATACCTTGCACTCACAATAACTCTCACCACAGTCTCTCCCATCATACATAAACACAATTTTACTCTTGCTTCCAACCAGAAATCTAGTTGATATGGTCAATTTTATCACTCAGTACACCAATTACCTTTCAGAGATCCTGCACATACACCACTGCTATTTCACTTTTCCTCAGTTATTCCTTAAGAGTGCTATGAATTAAGTTGGAACAGTTTTTTTTTTTTTTCTTTTTGAGACAGTCTCCCTCTGTCGCCCAGGCCACAGTGCAGTGGTGCAATCTCGGCTCACTGCAACCTCTGCCTCACAGGTTCAAGCAATTCTGCTGCCTCAGCCTCGCGAGTAGCTGGGATTACAGGTATGCACCACCATGCCCGGCTAATTTTTGTATTTTTAGTAGAGATGGGGTTTCACCATGTTGTCCAGGCTGGTCATGAACTCCTGACCTCAGATGATCTGCCTGCCTTGGCCTCCCAAAGTGCTGGAATTACAGTCATGAGCCACCACACAAGGCCTAAATTGGAATAGTCTTAATATTGTTCACGTAAAGAAATCTAATTTTTACTAATCTTTCTTCCCAGTTTTCTCTGTGAGGTCCCTTCCTCCTCTTTCTCAGTGGTGAGCCCTAATCGCTGCTGATAACCAGTTAGCATAGCATATATCAAGAAAAAAACATCAAAGTAAAATCAAGAAAGTTACTGCCATCAACCTGCTAAGTATTTTTAAAAGTGCCCAGAAATCACCTTCTTAATCTCTGCAAATCTATTTCTTCTGATTAAACCTGCTTTTCTCCAAGCACAAGTACTTAAGATAATTTCACTATTTCCTGTTATGTTATTGTAAATGCCCACCCACACTGTACTTTCAGCTATATGATAGGATCTCTAAGGTTCCTTCCAGCTCTGAAAACCTGATTCCTTAAAAGGCTTGAGTTTTTTTTACAAGCATTTTAAACAGTTTCCAAAAGAAAATACCGTCCAATATCCAAAACACTTAAATAAATAAATCTGGTAATATAAACCTTTATCAAATTGGGAAAAACTTGCATTCCAAAATGGGGTGAATTATTTTAAGAAGATTCTATCAAGTGGTATTTAAACAAACAGTTTAGTTGATTTTACAATGGTTTTCTGGAGGTTCCTAAAATCCCTATATAATGGAAATAAAATCCAATTCTACTTAAACAAGCCCCTACTGAGAACCCACATGGCCCAGAGCCAGACAAAGAGAACGATTCCGTTTAGTAAGACAAGGTCCCTATTCTTAAGGAGTTCTGTGGACAATATCCATCCAGCTACAGTCAGGTTATCTATTCCCTCTTCCCCAGTGAAGTTTTGTATCGTGTGCTTTACATTTTCACTTTCTATGTAGAGTTTCATTTTCAACACCTGGCTCAAATCTCTCCATGGACATGAATCTTCTTGCTTTAATATTCTCTGCCACTTAATGCCTGACAATTATATATTGCCCTGGGTTATTCATCTTTTTACAATAGTGTCTTAACTATTCAACAAGCATGTAGATTTAGGGAAAGTAAGCACTAGATCTTAAACTTTTTGTAGTCTTCAGGAATTATTAAAAGCATCTTCTAGCATGAAATATTCTATAAGCCTAATTTTAGAGGGAAATGAAATTTAAGGCCTGAATCTTAACATCCCCTAGTCTAAACCCTGGAGAAGTGACATAGCTGCGTGGTTAAGAGTTCATGTTCTGGGGGTAAAGAGATCCTATAAGTCCCAGACCTACTATCTAACTGACCTTAAACAAGTACTTAATCTCTCCAAATCTCAGTTTCTTCAACTGTAAACGAGATTATTATTATCCTCTTTTACTAAAGTTGTAAGGATAAACAAAAATCAAGCTCACAGTAAGCATTAATATTAACTATTATATATAGAGAGATAATGATATTTTCTTTAGCTCTTGATTCCTTGGAATATTTTAAATCAACTGGTGGTTGAAGAATATGAAAATAAAAGAAGTGGCTGGGCACAGTGGCTCAAGCCTGTAATCCCAGCACTTTGGGAGGCCAAGGTGGGCAGATTGCCGGAAATCAAGAGTTTGAGACCAGCCTGGGAAACATGGTGATACCCATCTCTATAAAAAAAATTAGCTGAGTTTGGTGGTGCGCACCTGTAGTCCCAGCTACTCTGGGGGCTGAGGTGGGAAGAAAATCGCTTGAGCCCAGGAGGTTGAAGCTGCAGTGAATTGAGGTGGTGCCACTGCACTCCAGTGTGGGTGACAGAGCGAGACCCTATCTCTAAAAAAAAAAAAAAAAAAAAAAAGAAAAGAACTTAGTTACCTCAACCTACCAAATATTCAATATTAATATTCACAAATGGAGTGTCACATGGTTCATCCACATTAAAGCTTTCACTCTGGTATCAACCGAATCCCCTATCTATTGGCTACATTATAAGGTTTACTCTTTATTCCTTTATGGAACATGCACCCCTAGAGGTCCTTAAAATAACTATATACACTGGTACAAATGTTTTCTGGCAAAAAGTCTCAGTACACTCCAGAAGTGTTTCTTTTAGGAAGGAAGTGATGAGAAGCACTGTTCTAAGGTACTGTCCCAAGGAATGTTTCTTCATTTTTCTTCTGAAGGTTTTATTTGAATTGGCATTCATTAATAACTTTTCTCTAAACCGAGGCTAGTAAGTAACAGGCACTATCCTGGTAATTAAGACACACAAATGCCTCCTCCTTTTTTTTTTTATAAAAGAGCTCCTAGTCTCCTTTTTTAAAAACAAACAAACAAAAAACCCTGCATGGGTGGATGCGGTGCTCCCCTGTAATCCCAGCAATTTGGGAGGCCCAGGCAGGCAGATCACGAGGTTAGAAGATCGAGACCATGCTGGCGAACATGGTGAAACCCCATCTTGACTAAAATACAAAAAATTAGCCAGGCGTGGTGGTGCGTGCCTGTAATCCCAGCTACTTGGGAGGCTGAGGCAAGGGAGTTGCTTGAACCTGGGAGGCGGAGGTTGAAGTGAGCTGAGATGGCGCCCCTGCACTACAGCCTGGCGACAGAAAAGACTCCGTCTCAAAAAAACAAACAAAAAAACCCAAAACAACAACAACAACAACAAAAACCCTGCATATGGCAGAGTTCCTAATCTCAGCATTTCTCATCCTAATGCTTCCCCATTTCTCCTGTCTTAATATCTCATTTTTAAATAATGCACAATACTAAAACACAAAAGAAATATTACAATTTTTCAATGAATTGAGCCTATTAAGTCCTACAAAAAGATTCTTTTAAAACGCAGAAATTTCCAAATTTTTAAGCCTGCATTCATTTCTTTAGCTTCTCTGTATTAATGAACTATGTAATTATATAAATAGACCTGAAATTTTATGCCTATAAGCAACCTTTTGTAATTAGTCATGTCCATGCCTCTCAGAAGTGAAAATGTAATCTCAAATTAAATAGCTTGCATAAGATCTTACAGTTCATAACAAAGAATCACACATGATTAGAACCCAGATCTTGTGACTAGGTCAAATTCTCTTTGGATTCTACCATGAGGATAATAAAATTTGCTCTTCATTTTGGCAGCATTTGTTTCTTCTCTCGTCCTTAGTATACAGGCAGAGTGCTTTGCACATGTTGGTCATTCCATAATGTTAACCTTGCCCTCAAGATCCTTCTAGTGCTAGGTATTTTTAAAATATGTAGCCACAAATCTTGGTATTTAAGCCAAAATAAATAAACTTCTAATGAGAACAAGGCATCATTTTTTTAAAAAAGAGCAAATTAAAATAAATGCCTATACTAAAAATATGCAGGAAAAATTTCAAAATTCTTGACTCCAAACGCTCACTAATTAATTATTAAATGTCTGTTTAAACTAAATATATAAAGTGCTTTAGTTCCAAAGACTTGTTTATTAACTAGATGGCTACAGCGCATTATAAAAATGTTTTTTAGAAGAGAGTTGATAAAAATATCTTAATGATGCCAAATTACTGGAAATCACGTACTGCTCCTAAACATACCTTGTTTAGCATTCACCAACTATTAGGAATATATCAATATTACACTAATCCTCCAGGCAATGTTTTAATTCAGTACAACCAAAATTCATAGATAATCTTTACCAAATTCAGCAGTGACTGTCATTTAGTATCAGAGCATTATTTCTTTCATGTAATTTATTTAAGAAAAAAACAACTAGGTATGTACATGTTATCTTTCTTTCACAGGAAATTTAAGAAAGCAAGCTTCAGTCAATAATCACATGTATGGTATCACCACATAATTTCTTTAGCCTTTCTAAACTTATACCCATACAGGAGTCTGACTAGTTGAACAAAATTGTATTATTATAAAGTGCTACCTTCAGACTGAAATTGACCACAATCAGAATGAAATTTACCACCTTTACAGGATGAGCCAAACTGACAGCAATGGGGAGGAAATCACGCCACACACCTCATCCATTACTTGAATTGGAAGCAAGCAAAGCCCCAAAAATCAAACGGCATTCCAACCCGTAAAACAACACAAAACCTTTATTTCCCCCAAGAATCTTAATTTTGGCCCTAGAACTACACAAATCTAAAACACACAAAACAAACATGTCACCTCCAAAAAGTTACAATACTAAAATTGTTACCATTAGCGAACTGATTTTTAAGTTTTAAATACATTTAAGAGCTGCCTACGTAGAAATATTTTTTAAAGTAATACGTGGTTTTGTGGTCATTGACTATTTTAATAAGCCAGTATATCAATTTAATCAGGAACACAATTACTACTTTTTCATGGTTCTCCTTTCACAAATCCGAAAAGTTCTTCCCAGTCCACACGGTTCGGACACATTTTCAGGTGTTAAAACATATTGTTCATACAAAACAAACAAGCTCTTTAGTCACAATTTTAGTTGAAGACTATTTGTTATTTCCTTTAAAATGCACCCAAATTACAACCACTAAGCATTAGAGAACAAAACAGGTATAAGGAAATAAGCAATTTTTTTTTTTTTTTTTTTTTTTTAGATTGAGAACTTATTTGTGGAGAGATGGGAAGCGGGAAAGAATGCAACAATCACCGAGGCGTCCAAGGAAAAATAAAAACAAAGATAACCTGTAAAAATATAATAAATCTTCACTATGCATATTACAACACGTTGGAACCAACAGTACCGATCTCCTGAACAGAACTGCTGTAATAAAGCTTCATATTCACCAGGTCCGTATTAAACATCTCTTCCTTTTGAAGATCCGTCTGCTATGATTAAGATCCAGCAATCCACCCCTTTGGCAGTGATTTTGGATATGAGGACATGAGACTGAAACCCCGAGTTCCTAAGTTGGTTTTACCTGACAAGAGGAACTGACAGTGATGCTGGCGGGAAAACCCTATGAGCGAAGTTTCCTCCATCCTGGCTCCCCTCCCCCTTCTTCCCACCTTCAAGAAAATTAATAATCCAAAAAAGAACTATGTATCAGCCAAGAGCGCAAAAGTTCATCATTCCACCTGAATGCAGCAAGGCCCACGCGCACCTGCGGGCAGAGAGGAGGCTGCCGGGTCCCCGAGTGGGCAGCAGCTTGGGCCCCAGCGAGCACGGCGGCCTAGCGCCGCAGGATGGCAAGCGAATAGGCCCGGCGCCCGGTCTCCCGGCCTAGAGCAACTCCCTTCTCCACAATGGTGGGTGGTTTAGCCCCTTCGCGCTACCTGAAACGCAAGAATCGCCTCCTGGTGGGGCAGGGAAGGATGTGGGGGCGCTAAGACAAGCAAACGGGGCCTAGAGACCGCGGCGGGCAACTGCCTAGGAGAAAGAATGGGGGGAGGGGGTTGCAAGAGGGGAGAGGAAAGGGGCTCCGCAGGGATCGGGAGGCCAGCGGACCGGTGGGCTGGAGACTTCGGGGCAGAGAAGCTACCGGCTACGGCCGAAGGGGTGGGGCAAGGCCTGCGTGACGGCCAGGGCCGCGGCTGCGAGAACCCCGAGGTGGGGTGAGGGTCGGATCTCGGCCTCACCTAAAGTCCTTGTCGCTGGATGTCATTTTTTCCAGCAAATTGGAAATGTGGTACGAGGCGCTCGCCATGTTGACGGCCTCGATCCCGCCCGCTGGCGCTGCTGGAGCTGCCGCCCGCTGCCGCTGCCGCTGCCGCCGCCGCCGCCGCCGCCGCCGCCGCCGCCGCCGCCACTGGAGCTCCCCCTCTCGCTCGCGGCGGCTCCCGCTTCCAGGGTCGCAGCGCGACGCCGACGCTTACTAGGGAGGCGCCTCGACGGGCTGCCCCCTCCCTGGCGAGGCGTGGGCCTGTCCCAGGGTAAGCCGAGGCTACAGAGCCAGCCTAACGACGGCGCTGTTCGCGTGAGAACGAGCTCATGGGCGGCGGGGCGTACAGTAGGGCCTCTACGGGGAGCCAGACACTTCCACTCAGGGCCGTCTCGCTCCCACTCGCTCCGCACTCGCTCCCTAGGGCAAAAGGCCAAAGCCCGCCTCCTTCGCTCCGGGGGCGGGGGCGGCAGACGCGGGACGCTACGGAAAGCTAAGGTCAGAGTTCACGGAGGCCTCCCCACGCACGCTGTGGAGAAGAGAGTTAAAAGACAATTCGGTTGGCTGAAACCTGTGTCAGTTTTCGTGTGACCCGCCTTTTGGAGGCATGACAACACAAAAAAAGGGGCTGTTCTCGCGAGACTCTAAAGCGACGGTTAAGGGACAGGAGACGAGTGGAGCAAGTGGGCCTTAATCTGAAAATAACTTGATTATTTAATGACATTAAGAGAAAAAGATTACGAGCTTTGAGAAGGAGGAAGCCTAGGAGTAACGACAGTTAAGGAGTTAGCTTGCGGAACCAACATAAGAATTTATAACAGGGAGGTGTCGTTTGGGATCAGACGCGTGGCCTGCATTGCCTTAACCACCCTGGTGTAATGTTGCCACGTGAAAACCACAAATCCCAGAATTCAGTCGGGTGATATACTGGCTCAGAATGTGATTGGCTGCGGGAACTAGTAGCTTCCTCATTGGCTCCCGTGGAAGGAGTGAATGCTGGGATTTGCAGTCTGATGGGGGAGCCGTGCTGGGTAAAAACCTTAGAATCGTCGCGCACTCCGTTTCTGCCGCGGATTCTTATATTCTCTAATACAGGCTTTTTCTGTTATGCGGTATCTGCAGAGCAGGCTGCTGCAGTTTGGCCAGGCGCATTGCGGAACAGTTGGTGTTCTTGCCAGAGGCCTAGCAGCAACTTCCTAGCGCTACTACTTGCACCTCCCAAGGCAGCTGAGCCTCCCCACTTCTCTGGCCAGACACACTCCTACCGTGCATCGTAGAACCACCTCTCTGACGCCAGCAGGACCTTAGTAAGAGTAGTGGGTATGCGACGGATGGCTGTAGTCAGGCCCTACTGATTTCAAAATAGCTAAAAGACTATCTCTGTAGTTAGCTTTTGTGGCCTTGATGGACCTGCAGCTGTGTATTGTTCCCTCAGACATACAAATTCGTGGAGATGAGTTATGAAAGTATTTAGTATCCAAGTTTTTCATCTGCTTAATATTTGGGATTTTAAACACAAGTTTTGCCAGCTAGGGATCAACATCCCTGAAAGTGTTAGGGATGGAGCTAGCTGACAGGACTTTCTAAAAGAACAGAGAGCCTGGTGAAGAGATGAAAAATCAATCTCACTTGATACTCCTGTTAAAAACAACAACAAACCTTTAAATAGCTCTCTACTAACACATAACTCAAATCCGATCAAATCTACCTGACCTTTACCATTGTTTTCTGTATTCATCAACTATTACTGAGTACTTCAAAGTCAGGCAATAGGAGTTAATAAAACAGATGAAACTTGATTTAGCCTCATAATATGTGTCTAAATTTCACACATACCTCTGATCTGCTCTCATGTATCCTTTTACTTAAATGTATGTAATATAAAGGCCGGGTGCGGTGGCTCATGCCTGTAACCCCACCACTTTGGGAGGCCGAGGCGGGCAGATCAGGGCATCAGGAGTTCGAGACCAGCCTGGCCAATATGGTGAAACCCCATCTCTACTAAAAATACAAAAATTAGCTGGGCATGGTGGCGCGCCTGTAGTCACAGCTACTCGGGAGGCTGACGCAGAAAAATTGCTTGAACCCAGGAGGCGGAGGTTGCAGTGAGCCGAGATCGTGCCACTGCACTCCAGCCTGGGCGACAGAGTGAGACAACGTCTTAAAATGATGATAATAATATATACGAAATATATGATATTTTTTCTCCCCAGTAATGCCATATTTCATTTTACCAATCTGCCATGATTAATATATCTTTCATCAGACTGTCCTTAGTGCTTCAGCCACAATTAATTGCCTTTTGCTCTGAATAGCCTTTCCACCGTATTTAATGTAAAACACACACACACACACACACACACACACACACACACACACACAAAGAAGCAGGTCTTTTTTTGTATGTGTGGACCTCAAGGCCTCAGTCATTTGGTATTATCAATAATACTTTCTTTTAGCCTGTGTCCACTCAGAAAGCAAATCATGGTTTGTCTTTTTCTGTGTGTAAATTTTTTCACTTTTGAATTTCCAGCTGAACTATAATATTTGGAGTCAGATTCCTTAAATATAAATCATGTTTACAGCCACTTACTTGGTGTCATAGGCAATTCATTTTCATCTTTCTCAACTTCAGTTTCTTCGTGGGTAAATGATGATCAGGATATTACCTCGGGTTGTTTTAAGAGTTAAATAACTCCTAACCTCAGGTGATCCACTGGCCTCAGCCTCCCAAAGTGCTGGGACTACAGGCATGAGCCACCATGCCTGGCCCAGCCAAATATGGTGAAACCCTTTCTCTACTAAAAATACAAAAATTAGCTGGGCATGGTGGCAGGCACCTGTAATCCCAGCTACTCAGGAGGCTGAGGCAAGGAGCATCTCTTGAACCCGGGAGGCAGAGGTTACAGTGAGCCGAGATCGCGCCATTGCACTCCAGCCTGGGCAGCAAGAGCAAAACTCCATCTCAAAAAAAAAAAAGTTAAATAAAATATCCTATATAAGGTGCCTAGCACATTTCCTAGACCATAATAATAATATTTATAACTAATATTTCCTACATACTTAACGAAGGTCCAGAAAAGCATAAACATTAGCTATTGTTATATTATTTTAATCTTTTATTTGTTCCTATTCCCAAGTCATTCTACACAACCACTTCAGAGTTGTCCAAAACATTGTTTTTATAGTACTACTTACTTATTGAAAACATTCAGTGGCTGACTATTACAGAATAAAGTCCAAATGTTTTGGTAGTTGGTGGCCTTCATTTGTCCCTAAGCTTTTCTTTCTGACCTTTCTGTCACTGTTCTAATATAGAAATTGCTTCTACTAAAGTTTTGAGTCCTTCAAAGACAAAAGTACAAGTCTTTATATATAATAATTGTTATAATTATGAGCATTTTTAAAATTTATTTTTTTTTTGAGACAGAGTCTTGCTCTGTAGCCCAGGCTGGAGTGCAATGGCGCAATCTCGGCTCACTGCAACCTCTGCTTCCCAGGTTCAAGCGATTCTCCCTGCCTCAGCCTCGCACGTAGCTGGGATTACAGCACGCCCGGCTAATTTTTGTATTTTTAGTAGAGACAGGGTTTCACTATGTTGTCCAAGCTGGTCATGAACTCCTGACCTCAGTGATCTGCCCACCTCGCCCTCCCAAAGTTCTGAGATTACAGGTGTGAGCCACTGCGCCCGGCCTTTATGAGCATTTTTTTTTTCCTTGAGAGGGAGTCTCACTCTGTTGCCCAGGCTGGAGTTCAGTGGCACAATCTCCACTCACTGCAACCTCCGCCTCCCATGTTCAAGCAATTCTCATGCCTCAGCCTCCCAAGTAGCTGGGATTACAGGTGCCTGCCACCATGCCTGGCTGATTTTTTTATTTCTAATAGAGACGGCAGGGTTTCACCATGTTGGCCAGGCTGGTCTTGAACTCCTGACCTCAGGTGATCTGTCCACGTCAGCCTCCCAAAGTGCTGGGATTACAGGCGTGAGCCACCATGCCCTGCCGAGCACTTATTTATGAGTCAGGCATTGTATTAACTCAATCCTCAGAACAGCCCTATGAGATTGGTGTTTTTCACATTTTAAGTATGAGAGGCACAAAGAGGGTAAGTAACTTCATAAAGGTCACCCCTGCTCGAGACTAGGAATGTGAAATAAAAGTAAATGGAATTAAAACCCTCTAAATTTTCACTAAAGCAATTCTGATATGGCATGAAATAAAGAAAACATCAAAATTCTTAGGGGAAAAAAGACCCTCCAGGGCTTTGTATGGCTTTCCATTCTTCTGCCCTGTTATTACAGGGAAGCTCTGCTGTAGGATTTCCCAAGTTGTGAAACCTAGAACACTAGTTCCATAAAATAATAGAAGCAAATACTCTTGGGTCTTGGGTTATGTGTTGGCTGGGGAAAGGGGATGTTGTTGCTGAGGAGGGTTGTGGTTAAGAGAAGAAGTGCAGGAAACAGTTTTCTTAATAGTACCATGTCTCCAAACTTTTTTTTTTTTTTTGAGACATAGTCTCACCCTGTCACCCAGGCTGGAGTGTGCAGTGGTGCAATCTCGGCTCACTGCAACCTCCACCTCCCGGGTTCAAGTGATTTCCCTGTCTCAGCCTCCTGAGTAGCTGGGATTACAGGTGCGCCCCCTTGCCCGGCTAATTTTTGTATTTTTAGTAGAGACGGGGTTTCACCATGTTGGCCAGGCTGGTCTTGAACTCCTGACCTCAAATGATCGGCCCGCCTCGGCCTCCCAAAGTGCTGGGATTACAGCCACAGCGCCCGGCCCACAGAACATTTAATATGGCAGCATGTAAGAGGAATATGTAGTATGCAGCTGCTTGACACATTTGAGCATAGAATTTAAAGTTGTACCTGTATCATCTCAAGGAAAGAGAATACCGTGACCATGAAACATAATTTGAAAACCGTTGTTCTGTAGGTAATTTTTTCTGAACCTAGTGCTGAATGGATGATGGGGAGGAGAGAGTCTTGGCAGAAAATTAGTTTGATGTTCATTTTTAAAACAGCCTTCTGCCAAGTACATGTGGCCCGTGCTCAATTTCTACATTTGTTGTAAATGAGTTAAAGGGAATAAATAGATCTATATTTATTCAACTGGTTGGTAATTTCTGAAATAAAATTCTGAGTTGAATGTCAAAGCCGATACGTTTTCCCGGCAGGCCTTGCTGGGCTGGGGCGGACGCGGCTAGGCGGCTGATCCGAGCGCCCAGGGGCCACCTGGGCGGGGAGGGAGGCGGAGTCTTACCTAGGGTCCCTCGCGACGCGCCAGCCCTAGGCGCCCGGGTTCTGCCAGTCAAGAGTTGGAACGCAGCACCTTCCCTTCCTTGAACTCTTCCTTCTGCAGAAGGGAGCTCAGTAGAACTTTGTTGTTTTGCCTTTTACTCTGGGGTGAAAGAAGCAGATGATAAGGAGAAAATAATGAATGTCAAAGGAAACGTAATTCCTCCAATGCTGGTTGTCTCAACTGCGATTGTTGTGGTTTGGAAATGTATCAACACCCAAGAAGGCTCTCTCTTGTGGATGTATCACTTAAAACACCCAGAAGTTGTTGACGGCGGCGGGCAGAAGGGCCGGTGGTTTCCAAGCTGCTTCAACAATGGGACCCACAATCCTTAAGCAGAGGAAGAAGAAGACATAGACAAAGAAAAAGAGAAATAAAAAAGAAAAGAAGATGACAAAAAAAGAGCTTCGGCTATGGAACTGGTTTAATCCATACGATCGCCCAGAGGTGCTGACGGTGACCAGTTGGAATGAGCCGGTTGTGTGGGAAGGCACTTAGAACAGAACCATCCTAGAAAATTATTATGCCAAACAGAAAATTACTGTGGGTTGACGGTTTTTGCTGTCGGAAGACATGTAGAGTATTACTTGAAGGAGTTCATAGCATCTGCTGATAGGTACTTCATGGTAAGCCACAAAGTCATGTTTTACATCATGGCCGATAATATCTCCAGGATGCCGTTGATAGAGCTGGGTCCTCTGCGTTTCTTCAGAGTGTTTGAGATCAAGCCCGAGAAGAGGTAGCAGGTCATCAGCATCATGGGCATGAAGACCAACAGGGAGCACATGTTGGCCCACATCCAACAGGAAGTTGACTTCCTCTTCTGCATGGATGTGGACCAAGTGTTGCAAGACAATTTTGGAGTGGAGACCCTGGGCCAGTCCGTGGCTCAGCTATAGGCCTGGTGGTACTGGACACATCCTGAGGAGAATACTTAGGAGAGGCAGAAGGAGTCGGTGGCATACATTCCATTTGGCCAGGGGGATTTTTATTACCACGCAGCCATTTTTGGTGGAACACCCATTCACTTTCTCAACATCACCCAGGGGTGCTTTAAGGGAATCCTCCAGGACAGGAAAAATGACCTCGAAGCCAAGTGGCATGATGAAAGCCACCTAAACAAGTATTTCTTCCTCAACATACCCTCTAAGATCTTATCACCAGAATGCTGCTGGGATTATCATTATAGGCCATCATGCAGATATTAAAATTGTCAAGCTATCTTGGCAGCAAAAAGAATATACGTTGGTTAGAAATGATGACTGACTTCAAATTGTGCCAACAGTTTTTTGAATTTGAGAGAATTATTATTCTGGCTACTTCCTCAGAAAACAATTTTAACTTTAAGAAAATATTAATGAAACACCAACATTGCAATCACATACTATCTCTCCTTGTAACTTTGAGCATTGTAATATGAGAGAATGAATCTATGGTAATCAGGTGTAAATTCCCAGTGATTTCTTATGTATTCTGAATTTGGGGGAAGTACTATCGGCTGAACCAGAAAGAACTTGTCATAGGCAAAGATAAAGCCAGAAACAGGCCAGGCACGGCGGCTCATGCCTGTAATCCCAGTACTTTGGGAGGCCAAGGGGGTGGATCACCTGAGGTCAGGAGTTCAAGACCAGCTTGGCCAACATGGTGAAATCCAGTCTCCACTAAAAATTCAAAAAATTAGCCGGGCATGGTGGCGCACACCTGTAATCCCACCTACTCAGGAGGCTGAGGCAGGAGAATCACTTGAACCTGGGAGGCAGAGGTTGCAGTGAGCCAGATTGTACCATTGTACTCCAGCCTGGGCAGCAAGAGTGAAATTCCATCTAAAAACAAACAAACAAAACTCTACATGTGTCAGATAACATCCTGGAGAAAATCAGGTGGTAAGGGAAGTGTTGGCAGCGAGATATGGTTGTAGGGGGTTATACCCTTGATTTCAATGTTTTCCTGTTTCCGATGGATCTAAAGAACATGGAGTTTTTATTTGCAGCAGGGGAACTTTCAGTAAGGACACCGTTTGCCTTGGCAATCCTCAAAATACTTCAAGAACAGATTGTTTCGGGCCATCTGTAGTCCATTCTTTTCTCATCAGGATGTCATTTGGTTTCTGTGTGAAAGTTTGGTGGAGATTCCCAGTAGATATTATGATGGTGCATGGTCAGAGTCCCAGGGAACCTGAATGAACCAAGGTGCTCAATGTGAAGTGAAAACAGCCTCAACATGAGTGCCATGAAATAGCAAAGAGAGAGTGCAAGAGAGGGGCTGATCGCTGTGGGGCAGTGCCACCTTGCAGGAACACATGCCATGAGGTTGGTGCTTAAATACATCATGGATCCAGGCACTGAATGGGAGGCAGTATGGGTGATTTCCAGCTTGGTTGACCCCATGACTGACAAACAGCAGGGACTTGAATGGAAGGTGCTTCTTGTTTTGCCCAAGTTGTATTCGGTCTACCAGACTCTGCAACTTATGTCTTCAGATCCTTGGTGAGGAGATATGGATGCTGTCAGAGAAGGCAAACGCCTGCAGTGGATAGAAGAGGTTTTCAAGGAGTTCCATTTCCAGAATGTGGGCTTCATCAGAGGACAATGGATCATCAGCTAGTCCCACCACTTAGCTAGTCTGGACCTCAGGGTTCCCGTGCCCCTCATACCCCAACTTGGAGGGCTGACATCAAAGAGTAAACTGAAGAAATCAAGTAACCTCTCATTTTTCATCTGCACTATGGAAGTGTAACAACTAGACGTGTAACCAGCAAAAGGGTTCGGCCATTTGTTTATAGAAAGGAGTCAAAATAATAATGAGATGTGAAAGAAAGAGAGCAAGACTTTACTACTTGTGTTAGCAAGGGGAAGAATGGGTGAAATTTTAAAAAATTTCCACTCTTCCCTTTGTGGAGGGAAGATAGAGATTTTTAAGGAGAGAGGGGTTTGGAATGTAGGAGAGGAAGTGGGTATGAGGTGGCACGGTTTGTTTTAATGACTTATTGTGAATTGTTGTTTTATTTGGTGAAGGCCCTGGTGTCATTTTGGGCTTTAATTAGGTTACAAATTAATTGCAGTCAATTTTATGGTCAATTTTTGTTTTTTCTTGGAGATGGGGTCTCACTCTGTCTCCCAGGCTGGAGTGCAGTGGTGTGATCTTGGCTCAATGCAGTCTTGACCTCCCAGGCTCAGGTGATCCTCTCCTACCTCAGCCTCCCTAGTAGCTAGGGCCACAGGCATGCACCACCCAGCACAGCTAACTTTTTGTATTTTTTTTTGGTGGAGACGGGGTTTCACCATGTTGCCCAGACTGGTCTCAAATTCCTGGGCTCAAGCAGTCCTCCCACCTCGGCCTCACGAAGTGCTGGGATTACAGGTGTGAGCCTTTGCATCTGGCCTATAGTCAGTTTTTAGCTGGGAGTGAGTTTCAGTCTTGACTGGGGAGAGAATTTTGGAGGTGTCTGGTTTGTGTTAGGATTTGGCCTTTGACATTTTGTGAGTATGGCATGTACTTAACAAGGATGTAAGTAAATAAATATGCATAAGGCATGGGAGTATAGTATGGGAAAGAAGGGGAGTGGCAATTTATAGTACATTTTGAGGCTGTATTTTAAGGCAAAAGGAAGCAGATATATAGTTTGTCTAAAGTTATATTTTGAGATTGGGAGAAGGGAGGAAAGAAAACATTTTGAGGTTGTAAAACACATTTGTGGTTTATTTTCAAGTTATATTTTGAGACTGGGGAGAAAGTTGGAAAGGAAAAAAAGTTTTAAAATGCAGTTTGAAGTTAAGCTGTTTGGTTGTAATTTTTATTGTCAAATTTTATTTTATTTGTATGGAAAATGGCTGCCATAATTGTTTTGGCTATTTTTTTGTTGAGAAGGGGCATAGTTTGGGGGTATTAGAATGGAATTGATTTATTTGGATTTGGAAATATTTATGAGTATTTGGGCCTATAGACAATCTTTATTGGAGTGTTATAGTTTGAGGTTTAGAAAGTTTTGGGGAAAGTCTGTCTTACAGTTTTACACAGAGGGTATAATAGTAGTAAGTTTTGTAACACAGGGATATATCTACCCCTGTAGGCCAGGCCAATGTTATAAGTAGTTTTTGTCACTAACATGGTCCTGACCTGAATTAGAATGTCCCCTATTGATTTAGTGACAATGTAGGGTCACACATAGATTTAATTTTTTGGTGTATATTTTGTAGGGCTATTTGAGGCATTTTTGAATTTTTTAATTATGTAGGGTTTTTATTGTTAATTGTAATTGGATGTGATGACAGGTTGGCTAATATATATATTTAATAGGCTGTAAATAGGGATATGAATATTTATGAAGGTGGCTTTAAGTCTTGTTTAGTTTATGAGGGTGGATTAGTTTAGTTAGTTGTTTTATTTAGAAGGTAGTATTGTACATGGGCTAGGCCTTTTTATGTGATGAAGGCAGAAAAAAGTTTATTAAGAGGCATTTTTATGGAAATGGAAAAGCAAAGATTAATGTTGGAAACTATTTGGATGTTAAAGTACTTTTAGTTATAGAGGAGGAAGGCATTAGTAATTTGACGTTTTCTTTGTCTGTGTTATAAGGAATAAGCTTTAGTTTGTAAGGCCTCAGGAAAGAGGTAGTAGTAATTTTATTGAGTTTAAGTTAGAAAAATAAAAGAAAAAAATTGAAAATATTAGTTTGGAAATTTGTACTCTAGAAAAAATTTAGGATTTAGTTAAAATTATAGAAAATAATAAAAACTCAAAAACAGTGGATAAGACTAGAATTTAATTACAGGTGTATTATAGTTAGGTTTTTTTGAAACTTTTTTTTAGTTTTTGTTTTTATTAAAGACAAATTATAATAGGACAAATTTATAGGCAAAATAAGTTTTAGTTTTATTATATTTGGCTTGTGTATTTGTATAAAGTCAGTAAGAATAATTATTTGTCATATAGGCTTTTTTAAAAATTGGCTTTGTTGGAACTTTGTTATAGTGAATTTTAGATTAGATCTTTTGAAGTTTTGAGTCCAGTCATGGGTTTATTTGTGTCTTTAAATATTTGTATTAAATGGGCAAATTTTTTCTTTTGAGGTCTCAAGAAAACTTGGGGCTGTGGTTCCTGTTAGAAAGTGACACTTTTTATTTGTTATAGGTTAAGAATTTTGTATAGACACTGTATAGGCAAGGTATGAGGTTAGTTTTTTAAGTGGTTTTTATTGGCTTTATAGGTTAATTTTGATATTTTAAAGTAGTTTGTAAGTATGTTTTTTAAATTAAAATTTTGGTAAAATAGTGTTTTTAATTTTGTGTTATAAAAGAAAATAGATTTTTATTGAATTTATGTAAATAATAATGTTGTTATAAATTAAGTATATGTATAAATAGTTTGTAAATTTTGGAGAGATTAGCTAGAGAAAAATATGTCTTAAATTTTCTTTATAGGAGTGTATTTTATCTGACTATTGAAAGTTGTCAATAGCTAAAAAGAAAAAGTTTTTTGGACTTTGTAAAACAGAAGAATTAACAGTGTTTTAAATAAAAAGTTATAAAAATATTTTTTATTAGTATAGTTTATGTAATTAATTTGTTTTGTTTGATATGTATGAACACAGTAGGTTTTATGGGAGTCTTGAATTTTTTTTATTTTACTGGCATAATTTTTAAAGTTATTAGATATTTGTATTTAAGAGTATTTATTAGAGTTTTCTAGTTGATTATAAAATTGTTTTGAAAATAATTAAAACAATTGTGGATGACAAAAGTTTTAAAGTCATCATGGTTAAAGCTTGGTTACTTTTGTGGCACATAATAACTTCATATAATTATTATCGATATATATTGAAACAGAATTATAGGAATTTTATATAGTTTTGGAATATATATTGACAATATATTTATGTAAATATAGCTTAAAGAAGAAAGTCAAACACTATTTTATCCTTAACAATCTTTTTGTATAATTTTAATACATTAAATGTCAAATTGATTTTCTTGGACTTTAAGGGACTTAATATTTAAAGAGTCGATTAGATTACAAGAAGGCTTAAAGCCAGGTATGATGGCTTGCCCCTGTAATCTCAGCACTTTCAGAGGCTGAGGTGGGAAGATTGCTTGAGCCCAGGAATTTAAGACCAGCCTGGGAAACATGGGGAAACCGCGTCTCTATAAAAAAATTTAAAAATTAGCCAAGTGTAGTTGTGCACGTCTGTAGTCCCAGCTACTGGGGAGGCTGAGGTGGGAGGATCACTTAAGCCTGGTAGATGGAGGTTGTAGTGAACCATAATTGTGCCACTGGACTCCAGCCTGGGCGAGAGAGTGAGACACTGTCTCAAAAAAAAAAAAGAAAAGAAAAGAAAAGAAAAAAGGCTTAATTTAGAATTTGACTTTGAAAAGTTTGTCAAGTATTCTAGGCTTAAATACTTGATATTATAAAATAAATAAAATTTTAGGTTATTGTCAGTTATTTAGTACAAGTGATAAATAAAAAAAATTTAAGACAAAAATCTCTACTCATTGATAGAGGGAGACTGTTTTTTAAATAGGATCCAATAAAAACAGCATGAGGCCAGCATGTCTCTTTTTTTTCTTCTTTATTTGTTGCTTATTTAAAAGGCAAATAAAAATCTTTTATTGTTTTTAATATTATATGAAAGTGTTGTTTAAAAGAGAAAGGTAAATTTTACTTTTGTATTTGTGTATTATTAATGTTAAACCCAATTTTTAATAAAACTTTGTTTATTTAATTATAATGACTATAAGGTAAAATTTTTATAAAATTTTTATAACTATAACTTTTTGTTAAAAAGTAGATTAATTTTTTGAGAAAACCCTGTTATTTAGACACACGGTCCCATATTTTGGCCCTGGATTAGTATATTTTTATTTTAATGTTTAACCAATGGAGAGACTAAATAATTCCCTTTAAATTTTAGTCAACTTGTTTATGCTTATAGAACTTTTAAAATAAGATGAACTCTTTACAAATTTTTTACATTTATTTAAATTTTTAATTTTGTTTTGTTAAGGTAATTTTTAAAACTCTTTGGATTAGACAAAATTATATTTTTTAACAAAAATCATATATACATATATATATATATATATATATATATTTTTTTTTTTTTTTTTGAGACAGAGTTTTGCTCTCGCTGCCCAGGCTGGAGTGCAATGGCACATTCTTGGCTCACTGCAATCTCCAGCTCCCAGGTTCAAGCGATTCTCCTGCCTCAGCATCCCGAGTAGCTGGGATTACAGGTGCCCGCCACCACACCTGGCTAATTTTGTATTTTTAGTAGAAACGGGGTTTCTCCATGTTGGTCAGGCTGGTCTCAAACTCCCGACCTCAGGTGATTCACCTGCCTCGGCCTTTCAAAGTGCTGGGATTACAGGCGTGAACCACTGTGCCCGGCCAAAAAATTGTATTTTTATACCATTTATAACTTTTTACTAAGAGCAGATTTAATTTTTTAAATATATTTTTTGTATATTTTGTATGTAAAACTGTTTTTTAGTAGTTTTAGCTTTTTTTTCAGACAGTCTTGCTCTGTTGCCCAGGCTGGAGTGCAGTGGCACCATCTCCGCTCACTGCAACCTTCACCTTCTGGGTTCAAGCGATTCTCCTGCCTCAGCCTCCTGAGTACCTGGGATTACAGGCATATGCCACCACACCTGGCTAATTTTCATAATTTTAGTAGAGACAGGGTTTCACCGTGTTGGTCAGGCTGGTCTCGAACTCCAGACCTCGTGATCCGCCCACCTCGGCCTCCCAAAGTGCTGGCATTATAGGTGTGAGCCACTGTGCCCAGCCAAGTTTTAGCATTTTATAGATGAGAACCATTCTACAATTTTGGAATATGTTTTTCATATAATAAATTTTTTAATTGGAAATGGCACAGACATTTAATAAGCATCTATAATGATTTTAAGATTTTAAATTATGTACAAAGTTTACTTATAAGCATTTATCTCATACATACTCAATTTTTTATTTTAATTGTTTATTTAGATTACTTTTGAAAACAGATATTATATAGGGATGGTCATGATTTAAAGTTATTTTTTTCTTAACTATTTCAAAGTTTATGAACATAAGGTGTTTAAGAATTTAAACATTAAACACATGGACATTTTGTTGATCATTTAGAAGATTTAGTTGCTTTTATTCAATATTAAGTGTTTTATTTATTAAAAATTATATAAGCAAAAATATTTTGGTTTTGGGTGGGTTTATACTTTTATAATTTTTATGCCAAATTTTGACGCCTAATAATATTTGGCAGATATGAATATGAAACCATTTAATAAATAGACTCAAACAAAAATATACGTTAATAGTTTTTTAAACATTTTAAATGTTATTTTATTAATAATTTTTAAGGCAGGCTTATTTATCAAAGGTGCATGTGAACTTGAAAAGCATTTGGGCTTGATTTTATTTTTTTGAGACAGGATCTCACTCTGTCACCCAGGCTGCAGTGCAATGGTGTGATCATGGCTCACTGCAGCCTCAGCCTCCCCAGGCTCAAGTGATCCTCTCACCTCAGCCTCCAGAGTAGCTGGGCTACAGGCATCATCACTATACTCAGCTAGTTTTTATATTTTTTTAAGAGACAGGGTTTCGCCCTGTTGCCCAGGCTGGTCTCAAACTCCTGGGTTCAAGCAGTCCACCTTCCTCAGCCTCCCAAAGTGCTGAGATTACTGGCATGAGCCACTTCACCCATCCGGGATTAATTTATGAGTATTCACTTACCTACATGTCAATTTGATAGTATGTTAGACACAAGACAGAATGTAACTATTATATTATGTACCCATAGCTAAACATATATACATACATACACAAAGATTCAATAGCTTTTACCTTGGAGCTCTAGTCATGAGACAGCACCACCAACTCACAGACATATAAAAGATAGCTGACTCTTAGGTTATTTTTTTGATAAAATTGGAACCTGTTCACATGGCTAAACTTGGTTTGCCCTGCTAGGTAATCTAAGCAAGGCTGTGAACCAAAATCTGGGGTAAAGTAGTCTTTATGGCAGTTTGGTTTAACAAAACCTTTTTAAAATATATACTTTAAATGAGTTTTAATGTTTATATTGTAGTTAGGCCATAAATAATGAGTCTTCTCTCAGTACTAGCAGTTTAGTAACAGTAGATTTAAAGCAGGCAGGAAAAAGGAAGATAGAGTTTTATAAGACTCTATTTAACTCTATAGTGTAGGTTCACTCTTTGAGCTTTGAATTTTTTTGTTGTAATTTGTCTATCAGTTTAAAATGTGCAGAGAAATGGGCCATAATATGTAACCACTTGGAGTTTCAAAGAGAAGAACAAAATTAGAGGCCAGAATGTTGGAAACTGTTTTTCCCTTTCAAAGTTAGACCCCTAGATTGAACAGAACAAGGGAAAGAGAAAAGAAAGGAATGGAGAGGAAAGAGGTCAAGTTTTACAGGAGGGCTTGTGAGCCTTTCAGCTACTGTAGGTGTGGGGTCAGTACCCCCAACCCACCCTTATTTATCTCCCATCAGGGAGAGCCTTAGCACCCCAGACCTACATGGAGTGGGACAAATATCTCCCACCTCCACAAGTCGCCAGTCAAGGTGAGCCATTTCCAGCCAGAGGGAGTTAAGGGTGCTTTGGGCCCAGAGGAGTAAGGCTGTGGGTAGCTTCCAAGATAATCAAGAGGATGAAGTTGGAAGAAGGGGAAAGAGAGAGATCAGGGCCCATACACACACAAATATCACAAAACGGCCCCCCAGGTGACAGAGTTGGATGTGAGCAAAGCCCTGAGGATGCCACAAATACAAACAAATACAAATGTGTACAAATGGCTTGCTTCCAAACAAATCCCCATACGGGTCTGGGTAGAGTTCCACATTTCATATCTTAATTTTAACCTGTCCTCCTAGATGATTGAGTCGATGCGAGCAAAGCCCTGAGTGTGTCACAAGTACAAATGCATAAAAATGCCTAAATGGTGATGCCAGCAGCTAAGTCTAAACAGAGCAGAGCCCCAGCAACACCCCAAAAGAGGCAGAGGAAGGTTGGGTGCACACCAACAACTCAGTTCCAAAGTTTGTCAACTTCTTCAAAATGTCACTTTCTTTTTATCAGCAAAGCATTGGAAGCAGCAGATGCCATGGCAGGAAAAGAAAGGGAGGTTCCCTGAAACAAAGGTGCCCAGGCAGCTGCTGGGAGCTCCTCTAATGTTCTGGCCACAGGGTCAGCTAGCCACGAGCAGCTGGCACTCACAGGAGGCTCCATGCCCTGTCTGACAGGGGATCGGTCTGGCAGGCCCAGGGCCCCCTGGAATGCACGGTGCTCTCCGAACTGGCCACCAAAAATTGTATCCGGCAAAAGGGGTCCACGGTTTGTTGTTTGTGAAAAGAAGTCAAAATAATAATGAGGTGTGATAGAAAGAGAGCAAGACTTTATTATCCATGTTAGCAAGGATAAGAGCAGGTGGGATTCTTTCCAAAAATGTCCACTTTCCCTTGGCGGAGGGAGCACAGGTTTTTGTTTTGTTTTGTTTTGTTTTGTTTTTGTAGAGAGGGGTTTGGAATGCGGGAGAAGAAGGGGGCTAGGAGTTGCCGGGTGGTGCAATCTGCTGCAGTTGCTTATTTTTAATTACTGTTTTATTTGGTGAAGGGGCCAATGCCATTTTGGGCCCAAATAGATTATAAATTACTCAGTCAATCTTTTGGTCAATCTCTAGCTGGGAGTGAGTTTCTGCCTTTACTGGGGAGAGATTTTCAAAGGTGTCTGGTCCATATCAGGATCTGGCCTCTGAAGCTTTTAAGGAAATATATGACCAGATATGTGAGTGTGTCACGCACTTAAGAAGCATTCAAGTAAATAAATATGCAGAAGACATGGGAGTATAGTACAGGAAAAGAAAGGGAGTGGAGGTTTATAATACATTTTGAGGCTGTATTTTAAGATGAAAGGAAGCACATATGTATTTTGTCTCGAAGTTATATCTTGAGATTGGGGAGAACAGAGGAAAGAAAATATTTTGAGGATATAAAACACATGTGTAGTTTATTTTAGAACTGTATCTTGAGACTGGGGAGAAAAGAGGAAAGGAAAAAAGGTTTTAAAACCTGGTTTGAAGCTAAGCTGTTTGGTTTGTAGAGACAGGGGTTTCACCATGTTGCCCAGGCTGGTCTCAAACTCCTAAACTCAAGTGATTGACCTGCCTGAGCCTTCTAAAGTGTTAGGATTACAGGCATGAGCCACCGCATCTGGCCTATTTGTTTCCATTGCCAAGCGATTTATTTGAAGAGCCATTGCACTAGTTTGATGCATAGTGCAGTGGGCTTCTTTGATAAAATGAAATTTACATTTTTCTCTACCATTTCACTGTGTCTCCTACTTCAATCCTTGCCAAAAAAACTCACATCCAATAAAATAAAACAATTAAAAAAAACACAAAAATCCTGAATTAGTGAGCTTTGAAGGAGAAGAAGTAGACTACACATCAGTTAAGAATCTTGCTTCTCTATTACTCAAGTTGTCTTGGATCCAGTCTGGAGTAGGGAGAATTTAATGGTTTAAGTCCTGAACCAAAGAAATGATCTAGCCTGAAAGTTTAGAGAAAAGGGTTGCTTCGGAGTCAATTTTTTGATTTTTAAAAAATTCACTAAAATTTAAATCTCCAATGGACAAATTCAAGATCTCGTTAATGGTAATTATGGTTATTCTTTTTGTTTGTTTGTTTGTTTTGGTTTGGTTTGGTTTTTTGAGACGGAGTCTCAGTCTGTTGCCCAGGCTGGAGGGCAGTGGCACGATCACGGCTCACTGCAACCTCCACCTCCTGGGTTCAAGTGATTCTCCCGAGTAGCTGGGATTACAGGTGCACGCCACCACACCCAGCTAATTTTTTTGTATTTTTAGTAGAGACGGTTTCACCGTGTTGCCCAGGCTGGTCTAGAACTCCTGAGCTCAGGCAATCCACCCGCCTCATCCTCCCAAAGTGCTAGCAGGCCTGAGCCACTGCACCCGGCATTAATGGTTATTCTTAAATGGTTTTTAAAAATAAAATTCCTGCTTTACAATTAAATAAATTATTTTCTCAGTTAAAAAAAAAGCTGATATGTTAATGGGGAAAAGGGCAGTTCTGATTTATGTTTCAGTGTAGACAGCTTCACACTCGAACAGACACAAAATGCTTCCTGTTACGTATCATTTATCAATACTGAACTCAATTTAGATACAAAAGGAAGTAAATGCTACATAAGACTAATCTCGAGGAGATTTATTTCCAATTGTTGGGAAACAACCCAACAGCTAGAGATGTTCCTGTGATCTCCTCTCTTCTAAACAACTGCTAGAAGGTCTTGGTTAATATTTAGTGGCACTCTAAATCAAATGTAATTGTGATTCTGTGAAAGGATTTTTTTTTTTAGAGTTAGAAATACATTTGCAGCATATTAGAGAAAATGACAAAGATTATTTATGTCACAGAGGTACTTCCTTTGGAATATCTACTAGTTTTATTCTTACCTTTGACTTTAATGATGGTATTATATTATCCATCATCTGGCATTTAAAGATAATAACATTTTCTGATACGAATTGATAAGTGCACTGTCCGGGATTTTCAGACAACTAAAAATATAACTTTATAATGTAAAGATGGTTATCAATTTTGACAGAAGGATGCAGAAAAAAGTGCTAGAATTCAGCAAATGCTGCAATTTGCTTCAAATATAGATGTTGTGCTGATGACTTACCTATTGCTTTAAAAGGTATTCTGCTCACTACCAAGTGCAAGTTTTGATTTTTGAAAAAAAAAAGATGTTAAAGAGTAGAGAGAAATTATGAACCCAAAGGATTAGGGACTGGAAAAAATTATGATAAAATGAAGCTGAATAAATAGGAATTTTAATGAAAATAAATGTGATGAAATAGTACTGAGATTTTTTTAGCAATGGATATTTTATGCAATGATATTAGTCCATCGTTACTACTTATACTAGTAAATGAAGTAGTAAACATATTCCATTCTAGAAAAGTGCTGATTATATAAAATGTGTTTTGCTATATTAACATCTTTTTGGAAAAAGTAAACTTTTCTATGTGACCTAAGAAGAGAAACTGAAGTAAACACTCTTTGTATTTAATGAAGAAAGCAATAAAAACTTTGCATCAATTCCTAGCAAGTGTCAGGGCTTTGCTATAAAGAATGTGGTTATTAACATTTAAGATATGTCACAATCTATAATTGGTTTAGAGAAAAATATTGATTGATTTTGTAAATGATTACTTTTAACAGTTTAACCATGATTTAAAACAAGAGAAAATATTTGCAAAACATGTATTTGACAAAAGACTTGTATTCAGAATATGTAATCAATTCACACAACTCAGTAATAAGAAGACAGAAATCCTGATTTCAAAACATGCAAAAGATTTGACCAGGCATATCACCAAAGAAGCTACAGGATGACAAATAAACACATGAAAAGGTGCTCAAAATCATTAGTATCAGAGAAAGACAAAGCTACAATGAGATACCACTAAATGTTTCTTAGAATCATTAAAATTTAAAAGGCTTATCATACTAAGTGTTGATAAAGATATGGGGCAACTGGAACTCCTATACATGGCTGCTAGAAACAGTTTGGTAGTTTCTTAAAAAGTTAAACATACATCTGCAGCCATTCCATTCCTAGGTATTTACCTAAGAGAAATGAAAGCATATGTCCATACAAAGACAAAGAACATGAATATTCATAACATCTATTTGCCATAATCCCAAACTGTAACAAACTACCTGTCTACCAAAAGATGAATGGATAAACAAATTGTGTTACTTCCAAGCAATACAGAAGAGTGAAGCATGTATACACGGATGCATTTCTTTTTTTCTTTTCTTTTCTTTTCCTTTTCTTCTTTTCTTTTCTTTTTCTTTTTTTTTTTTTTTTTTTTGACGGGGTCTTGCTCTGTCGCCCAAGCTGGAGTGCAGTGGCGCAATCTTGACTCACTGCAGCCTCTGCCTCCAGGGTTCAAGTGAGTCTCCTGCCTTAGCCTCCCAAGTAGCTGAGACTACAGGCATGCACCACCATGCCTGGCTAAGTTTTGTATTTTTTAGTAGAGACGGGGTTTCACCATGTTGCCCAGGCTGGTCTGGAACTCCTGGGCTCAAGTGATCTGCCCGCCTCAGCCTCCCAAAGTGCTGCCTCCCAAAGTGGGCCATAGTGCCCACCCAAACATGGATGTATTTCAAAGTCATTCTAAGTGAAAGAAGTCAGGCAAAAAAAGAATAAAAGGTAAAATCTATGAGTCTATTTATAAATAATTCTAGGAACTGCAAACTAATCTGTAGAGACAAGAAGCACATCAGTGGTTACCTGGGGATGAGGATGGAGAGAGGGACTACCAAATAGATTAGAGTTCTTATTAAAGGGCTCATAAAGGGGCTCCCAAATAGATTAGAATGATGGAAATATTTGCTATTTTAATTGTGGTAATGATTTTACTTGTGTGTATATATGTCAAAACTCATCAATATGTGCACTTTAAATGTGTGCTGCTTATTGGATATCAATTATACCTCAATAAAGCTTTCAAATAATAAAAATAGAAACCATTTTTTAAATGGTTTAAATACAAATGAACTTATTTAGAATGCAAGAGTCAAAGTAACTCTAGGTTTTTTTTTTTTTTAGTTTCCTCCCAAAATGAGAGTATTTGGTCTAAGATACAAGAAGAGTAACTCAGTGTTGTCATCACTGATGAGCAAGAGATATTTATTACAAAGAAGGAACCAGGGATTGTATAAAATAGGGCATATCTGTCCTATTCAAGACTTTTTAGCAACTAGTGATAAAATATTTATGACACACAAAACTGTTTGTGCTAATGTTCCATTTAAAATTACTTACTAGATATATTTATAAACTATTAACTACTTACACTTATAATTAATCATTTTGCCTGTGCTTTAGACCTATTTCCAACTGCTCTGGCATATTTCTGCTTGGATATTACACAATCACCTTAAACTCAACATGAGTGGCTGTGGAGCAATTCAGAGTGCCAGCTCTCACTCACATAGACCTGGGCTCAAATCCTGATTATACCACTTATGCTGTAATCTCTTGGGAAACTTCTCTAAATGGGAATAATATGAATAGTCCCTATTTCATAGGGTTGTATAAGGCTTAAATTAGATCAATATAAAATACTTGGCGGAAGGTAAGTACTTTATAAATATTTCCTGTATTATTAAAAACCAAAATTATTTTTCTCCAGAAAATAAGCCCTCTTTTTTATTGGCACATTTTTTCCATAGGTCTACAAATATTTCAATATCCTAGGCTAGAAAATCTTGAGAAAATATTTGACATTGTATTTTCTTCATTATCTGTATTCACTTAAGCACCAACTCTTCATTAAAATATCATTTATTATTTTTTCTTTCTAATAAATTCCCAGTTCAATTGGTCTCTCCAGGCCATTTTCACTTCATTACTCATGTAATAATTCAGTAAACCTTAGCCAAACTAGATACCAGCCGGAAGTCTTAGACAAGTTATTTAACCTCTCTAAGCCTCAGTTTTCTCCACCACAAATTGGGGATTATAATATCTATCTCACAAAGTTAATGTGAAGATTAAACAATATGATGCACTAAACATCCTTTTTACTGTGCATAATACAAGAGTAATTGCCTTATAAGAGTAATTACTTACAAATGAAAGTAAGCTTTTACTGTCTCCTAATTGGTTTTTATTGTTGTTGTTGTTTGTTTGAGACAGGGTCTCACTTTGTTGCCCAGGGTGGAGTGCAGTGGCACTCACTGCAACCTCTTCCTCCCGGGCTCAAGCGATCCTCCTGCCTCAGCCTCCTGAGTAGCTGAGACTATAGGTGCACACCACCACGCCCGACTAATTTTTGTACTTTTTTGTAGAGATGGGCTTTGCTATGTTGCCCAGACTCATCTCAAATTCCTGAGCTCTAGCAATCCACCCGCCTCGGCCTCCCAAAGTGCCGGGATATTACAGGCATGAGCCACCGCGCCCAACCTACTATTTCCTAATTTTCTATTTGGTATCTACAACTAAGGATAATTTTAGCTTTTTCAGTTGCCACATCTCACAGGATCATTGGTTCATCGATCTCACAGTCCCACAGAATCCTTTAAACATTTCTATACATGCACTGGGCTATAGTTATTCCACTTACCACCCTTTCCTCTACTTCCATAGTTAGTGTATTATAGGTGATTCTCCACACTCACTGAACTTGAAATCCTTTGGAATGTGTTTTTAAAATGCTGATGCCCAGGTTGCACCCCAGGCCAATTAAATAAAAGTCTCCCCAGATAATTTTAATGTGTAACTGGCACTGAGAACCACAATTGTGCTTTGTTTGGCTTTTGTTTTGTTGTTCTTGTTTTGCTTTGTTTTGTTTGAGATCTAATTGTATAGCTTTGTTTCAATTTCTGATGATCATTTTGGATCTTGATTTTACCAGAGATGTTAGCTACTCCTTGGCATGAGCATCATGCCAGCAATATCCTGAACCAAATCATTTGGTGAAAAGAAGAGAGAGCAAGAGAGAGAGAGTAACTTACATCTGGAGAATTTGCCATAACATGGCATTAATTCATTAATCAGCACTTTGGGGAATATCATCAATAAAGTACTCTAATTACAAATCAACGTAATTGCACTTGATGATGCTTCTTAATCTGCAACATCATTCCTTCTATATCTTCTGCAAAGGAAGAGAACCTGTCAAAGGACTTCCTAACATCAAGATATATGTTATAATTCTATCTAAAAATATGAGCTTTTTCTGGCTTGATTAAAAAATAATAAACCTATTCAGTTTCCTCCTCATCACAAGTTTCCATTCTTAGCGCTTAAAGACTCAATAATTCACCCTAGAGTCTTACTGGGAGTCATATCAAGTTCTCAATCCCACAGTTTGCAGCATTCTTTTTAAAACAAAAAATTGGAGGTTTGATTTTTCTAACTCTAAATTTTAAGCCCCTCTTCGGTTCTCTCCAAATTCTCAAAGATTATCAATAGCCACTTAGTAACAGTCAATGGCCTTTTGATAGACTGAGATGCCAATCTTTCTGTCACCTTGAGATATTGATCATTCAGGCCTTGAGATAAACTAAAACAGATGGATATTTATTTACTATTTTATTCTCTTGGTCTCTCATTTCTTTGTGCTAATATTTATTTTGCTCTTTCTACATGATGATGTCTCCACAGAAAAGATAGAACATGCTTAAGGAGTTAGCTGAGTTAAAAAGAGTTAAGTAATTCAACTTAATTTCTTCTTTTTGGTAGCATTATGCCATTTACCCCATTCTGTAGCTTTTATGCCATTCTTGTTTCCTTAACTCACAAATAAAACTTTTTTTCTTGCTTAAATAATTTTCACAAGCCTGAGAATCTTCTGAGCTTTTAGCTTCACTGATATCATTTTTATGAATTCCTTGCTATTTCTCCAAATTATTTCTCATTAAAATTATAATTTATGAGCCTTTCTCTTATATTTCTTTTCAAACTTTCTCAACACTCCTAAGATATTAACTCACTGGAGAATTCTCCATGCATTCATATTCATCATGTTATGTATCTCCCATTTGCTCCCTCATCATTGTAGATCAGAGGTTGGCAAACTTTTTCTGTAAATTGATACAGACAGTAAATATTTTGGGCTTTGTGGGCTACTACTGTTGTAACTACTCAACTCTGCCATTGTTGCAGAAAAGCAACCACGGGAAATACATAAACAAATGAGTGTAGCTGTGTTTCAACAAAACTATATTTATGGACACTTAATTTTTGAGTTTCATATACATTTCACATATTATAAATGTTATTTTTTAATTTGAGAAAACCACTTAAAAATGTAAAAACTGTTCTTAGCTGATGGGCCTTATAAAAAGCAGATGGCTAGATGGAATTCCCATGTGGGTTATAAGTTCACTAACCTTACTGTAGAGGCGTCAAAGTGTGCAATACACACTACACTCAATAATAAGGAAAAATTGTTTTTTTCTCTTTCTTAGAAAACCTTGAATTGATTTTAAATGATGGATACAACATTTTCAGCCTCCAAAGAGTAACCTTAGCTTTAGAAGTCTCTCTATAGGAAATTTAGAAAAAGTTTTCAATTGCTATCCTGGAGGGCATTCTGGAAACTCCCTCTGGTGCTATTCTTTTATATATATATATATATATATATTATACTTTACGTTCTAGGGTACATGTGCACAATGTGCAGGTTTGTTACATATGTATACATGTGCCATGTTGGTGTGCTGCACTCATTAACTCGTCATTTACATTAGGTATATCTCCTAATGCTATCCCTCCCCGCTCCCCCAAACCCACAACAGGCCCCAGTGTGTGATGTTCCCCTTCCTGTGTCCATGTGTTCTCATTGTTCACTTCCCACCTATGAGTGAGAACATGCAGTGTTTGGTTTTTTGTCCTTACGATAGTTTGCTGAGAATGATGGTTTCCAGCTTCATCCATGTCCCTACAAAGGACATGAACTCATCATTTTTTATGGCTGCATAGTACTCCATGATGTATATGTGCCACATTTTCTTAATCCAGTCTATCATTGTTGGACATTTGGGTTGATTCCAAGTCTTTGCTACTGTGAGTAGTGCTGCAATAAACATACGTGTGCATGTGTCTTTACAGCAGCATGATTTATATTCCTTTGGGTATATACCCAGTAATGGAATGGCTGGGTCAAATGGTATTTCTAGTTCTATATCCCTGAGGAATGGCCACGCTATCTTCCACAGTGGTTGAACTAGTTTACGGTCCCACCAACAGTGTAAAAGTGTTCCTATTTACAAGGAGGAGCTGGTACCATTCCTTCTGAAATTATTCCAATCAATAGAAAAAGAGGGAATCCTCCCTAACTTATTTTATGAGGCCAGCATCATCCTGATACCAAAACCTGGCAGAGACACAACAAAAAAAGAGAATTTTAGACCAATATCCCTGATGAACATCGATGCAAAAATTCTCAATAAAATACTGACAAACTGAATCCAGCAGCACATCAAAAAGCTTATCCATCATGATCAAGTGGGCTTTGTCCCTGGGATGCAAGGCTGGTTCAACATACACAAACCAATAAACGTAATCCAGCATATAAACAGAATCAAAGACAAAAACCACATGATTATCTCAATAGATGCAGAAAAGGCCTTCAACAAAATTCAACAGCCCTTCATGCTAAAATCTCTCAATAAATTAGGTATTGATGAGACATATCTCAAAATAATAAGAGCTATTTATGACAAACCCACAGCCAATATCATACTGAATGGGCAAAAACTGGAAGCATTACCTTTGAAAACTGGCACATGACAGGGATGTCCTCTCTCACCACTCCTATTCAACATAGTGTTGGAAGTTCTGGCCAGGGCAATCAGGCAGGAGAAAGAAATAAATGGTATTCAATTAGGAAAAGAGGAAGTCAAATTGTCCCTGTTTGCGGATGACATGATTGTATATTTAGAAAACCCCATCGTCTCAGCCCCAAATCTCCTTAAGCTGATAAGCAACTTCTGCAAAGTCTCAGGATACAAAATCACTGTGCAAAAATCACAAACATTCTTATACACCAATAACAGACAAACAGAGAGCCAAATCGCTAGTAAACTCCCATTCACAATTGCTTCAATGAGAATGAAATACCTAGGAATCCAACTTACAAGGGATGTGAAGGACCTCTTCAAGGAGAACTACAAACCACTGCTCAACGAAATAAAAGAGGACACAAACAAATGGAAGAACATTCCATGCTCATGGATAGGAAGAATCAATATCATGAAAATGGCCATACTGCCCAAGGTAATTTATAGATTCAATGCCACCCCCATCAAGCTACCAATGACTTTCTTCACAGAATTGGAAAAAACTACTTTAAAGTTCATATGGAACCAAAAAAGAGCCCACATTGCCAAGTCAATCCTAAGCCCAAAGAACAAAGCTAGAGGCATCACGCTACCTGACTTCAAACTATATTACAAGTCTACAGTAACCAAGAGAGCGTGGTAGTGGTACCAAAACAGATATATAGACCAATGGAACAGAACAGAGGCCTCAGAAATAACATCACACATCTACAACCATCTGATCTTTGACAAACCTGACAAAAGCAAGAAATGGGGAAAGGATTCCCTATTTAATAAATGGTGCTGGGAAAACTGGCTTAGCCATATGTGGAAAGCTGAAACTGGATCCCTTCCTTACACCTTATACAAAAATTAATTCAAGGTGGATTAAAGACTTAAATATTAGACCTAAAACCATAAAAAACCTAGGAGAAAACTTAGGCAATACCATTCAGGACATAGGCATGGGCAAGGACTTCATGACTAAAACACCAAAAGCAATGGCAACAAAAGCCAAAATTGACAAATGGGGTCTAATTAAACTAAAGAACTTCTGCACAGCAAAAGAAACTACCATCAGAGTGAACAGGAAACCTACAGAATGGGAGAGAATTTTTGCAATCTACTCATCTGACAAAGGGCTAATATCCAGAATCTACAAAGAACTCAAACAAATTGACAAGAAAAAAACAAACAACACCATCAAAAAGGGGGTGAAGTATATGAACAGACACTTCTCAAAAGAAGACATTTATGCAGCCAACAGACACATGAAAAAATGCTCATCGTCACTGGCCATCAGAGAAATGCAAATCAAAACCACAATGAGATATCATCTCACACCAGTTAGAATGGTGCTATTCTTGAAAGGGTCATTTTCTATCGAAGCTGGTCTCTCAATTCCAAACTCATCTTCCACAATGTGACTTTCTCCTGTCTCAGGAGGAATTTCCTGTCTTCCGAGGCATCTTCTAGTATCTTACAATCTCTTCCACCAGCAATCCCCAAAATCTGGACAAATGGATCTTCATTATTTCTCTTGGGATGGCTCAGTCAAATAGGATTTCTTGTGGCCCATTCGACATCATAGAATTCTTGAGAAGAGTATGTAAATACTATTGTGCACCAGTGAATTTCCTCTGTAGAATTATTCTATATTTTAATGTGCATCATTAACCATCTACTGTGAATTTGGAAAAGTCAAATAATAACAAAAATTTAAAATATAATATAGATTGTAAAGTGAACATTTTCTCTCAGGTGATGAATTTATTTTCAGCCCAGCATGGTGGCTCATGCTTGTAATCCCAGCACTTTGGGAGGCCGAGGTGGGCGGATCGCATGAGGCCAGGAGTTCAGGACCAGATTGGCCAACATGGTGAAACCTCGTCTCTACTAAAAAATACAAAAATTATCCTGGCATGGTGCTGCACACCTGTAGTCTCAGCTACTTGGGAGGCCGAGGCAGGAGAATCACTGGAACCTGGGAGGCGGAGGTTGCAGTGAGCCGAGATCAAACCACTGCACTCCAGACTGGGCAACACAGTGAAACTGTAAAAAAATTATTTTCTTTTCAGTGGAATTTTCCAACTTAAATAGTATTATATTATCTTGCTTTCTAATATTTTACTTCAGAATAACACATTATTATAGTCCACTGGTTTGCTTCCCATATTCCTTTCCTTAAAAAAACACAAAGCTATGTTTAAAGAACATATGAATTTTAAGGGCCAATAAAATGACCTATTAAATTTATATTAATATACATAATTTGAATATGTATGTTCAAAGTAACTGTTTTTGCTTGATGATATGTGATGTAGAAAGAAACCCACAAAGTAACTGTTTTGCATTTATCATTTCAAATTAACTAACATTTGTGATTACCCATTTTGTACACAGTGCTGTGCTAGATGTCATGATACTATTGATACTATCCCAACCCTTTGCAGATCGCTGTCTAGTTGTTATAACTTACAAAATGCAATATGGAAGAGGGGTATTGACTTTGATGTCAGACAGAGTGGAGCTCTTCTTAGCTACCATTTACAAACTATGATCTTGGACAAAGTAGCTGTTATTATTATCAGACTGATGGTGGAAAGTGCCGCAACGTGCAATATGTAAACTACAGATAAATGACTAGGTCTGACTGTGGTGAGGATAGACTTAAAATACTTGATAAGTAAATGGAATTAGAGAGGGACTTTTAAGGATGGGTAGGAGAGCAGAAAGAGGAGCCCTGGTGGGGCCAGAAAAAAAAAAAAGGAAATTTCTTGATTTTAAAATAAAACACCCCCAATTTTTTTTTTTTTTGAGACAGAGTCTCACTCTGCTGCCCAAGCTGGAGTGCAGTGGCACAAACACTGCTCACTGCAGCCTGGACCTCCCAGGCTCAAGTGATCCCCCCACCGCAGCCTCCTGAGTAGCTGGGTCCATAGACATGTGCCACCATGCCCAGCTACTTTTTTTTTTTTTTTTGTAGAGTTGAGCAGCATCTCTTGCCCATGTTGCCCAGGCTGGTAAACCCCTAATTTAAAAGTATCTGTGCCTGATTATTTGACTTAAACATTTAATTAATATAAATGTCATTTTTATTGATACATGTAAATGTGCCTTTTTTGCTTATATTTTATAAAATACTCAAGTGAATATGTTGTGACAATGTTACACAATCTAATATATGCCAAAATACATACTTTTAAACTCAGTTGTTCTACGGAGCTAACCAAAAATGATTTTTAAAGTAAATAATCAAGGAATTTTTACACATAAGACCCACTTTATGCAATAAAAGTTTAAACTTTATACTAAACTTGTATTAAATTCTTGCAAATACTTAAGTCTGTTTTGTTGACTCCTCTCAAACTGGGTTTAATTCTGTTTTAAGCATAATACTTCACAATGCAACCAATAGTTTAGATACCAGGGAAATTCTTGTTCACCATTGGACACAATCTCTCTAGAAACGTTATTCCTGAATAAACATAGTGATTTTTTCAAATGTTCCTTTATCATGTTTCTAGAAGTTAAATGCATTAAGATTGTTGCCAGTCAGGGGACTCATGTTTTTAAAAGTAAGGCCAGGCCTACTTGTACCAGTTGAGTCTAGACCAGTGGTGCACCCTGTGTGTGTGTGTATGTTTGTGTGTGCATGTGTGTGTGTGTGTGTGTGTGTGAGAGAGAGAGAAGGGGACATGGAAGGTGTACTCCAGGGGTTGCTCAAGACTATCCACTGAGGTTTAGCAAGAAAATATAAGAACTTCTGTTTATATTTATTTTTTAATTCTATTTTGTATGTGTACATACTTTGTTAGAATGATAATATATGTCTACAATTTACAAATAAATTAAACATCATATCTTGGGGAAGGCACTCAATTATTTTTAACTGTTAAGGGTATGCAAGCAATTAAAATATTTGAAAACATTGGTCTGAAAGCAAAATCAAGAAGTATCCTTTTTCTTCTGGCCCCGCCAGAGCTCCTTTTTCTGCAGTCCTACCCATCTTTAAAGGTCCCTCTCTAATTCCATTTCTTTATCAAGTATTTTGAAGTCTATCCTCACCACAGTTAAATATTTTCAAAATATATTTGAAAACATCAGTCCCACTTTTTCACACATCCCAGAGTGCCAGTATCAGTTCCAAGAGAACCCGAATTTTCTCATTCTGGGCCTGTGAGTACCACCTAGTACCCTTGTCAAAAGGCTACTACAACCCTGCAATATTGCATAAGGAGAATCAGTTCCCTTTGATTTTTGCACTCTGGGCACTATGTCGGGGTTAGTTATAAAGCAGGAATAATCCAAATCCACAATGTCATTTACTGTATCTTCCATCAGAGAATAGATGCAATTATACATCAGATTTGGATTTTATACTTGCTTTACAATTGAAGATTAAAAAAAAAAAAGAGCAAAAGTATTCCATATCCCTTGGCTCCAGTGCTATTTTGATTTATCAGCTTGAGATTGACAATAGCAAATAATTAATAGTGACTTCATAATGAAATTAAATGTCATCTATTGAATTATTTCGGATCTCACAGAAAACGTAGTGGATAATAGCATAAAGTGCCCGTTACGGCTCCAGAAGATAAAGAACTTATTCTCCAATGTAGAAACTATTAACTTTCTTCATGTGAAGCTCCAGAACCCCCTTGGCCCCTCCGGAAAAAAGGGCTCAATGAAAGAACCTCTCCGTTAAAGGAATGAGGAACGCTTTGGTTGATTATTTTTCTGAGTCAATTTTGTTTAATTTAAAAAATGCTTTTTGTCCAACTTTTATATTAAAAATGACTTTGGATGCTATTGTGCACTTCATTACAGTAAAGATGATTAAATCTCCTTTTTTTTCCTAATAAAGGATTTGAATGGAAGCAGAGCTGTCATTCTTCATACCAACTTTCAATTTCTAGAAGTGTGCAATGGAAGATTAAACAGTGTGTGCTGACCTCAAGTAAACACTGACCTCAAGTAAACACTTGACATTTAGGAATTATTTTCACAAAATACTTAAGTTGGCATCATGTGCTTGCCATCTACCACTTTCTCTGAAAATAGGGCACTGTTAGGCCATTTTGGTTAAATTGAAGACCCTGGTCAATTGGGGGTTGGGTCATCTATTAATTTTGGTTTTACTTTAAGCACTCCTTTGGGTAGCCAGTCCCTCAAAAATACATCTCAGGAGAATAAATTATTTAGCCCAATGAAACAGGTCATACTCTTTCTGCTTCTGTTCTCTGACTTTTTCTTTGGAAATTTAGCACTAAAGATTCCGAGGCAGTTTTCTCATATTCTTTTAACCAGAAAAGATAGGAATTCCCTAATATAAAAAATAGAGAACACACCTACAGCCACAAGTGTTTGGAAATTCTAGGGATAAAGGAAACTAATTTTCTTCTTGATTTCAAATTTCTCCCAACACATGCTGTCAACTTTGTTTTATATAATAAGCCCACAGCTTGAGTACACATAATCTCAAAGATGAAAGGGTTTATCATCTACTCTTCAATGAGTGAGACACACAGTAATGATTTACAGTTGGTTCTCAGTAGTGGTGGGCCATGACACTTGCCTCTCGTCTTTTTAGAAAGAAGCATTTGTTCTTTAAAAGGTAAACTTTAAGGTTGTAATTTCAATATTTGTTATGGCACTGTTTGAGAGTTGGCTGACGCTAGTCTTTCCTAAAATTTTCTTGAAGAGTAAACCAAACCTCAGCCTGGATGTACCTAATAGTATTTTCTTAGAAGAGTGGGACTAGTATGACAACATGAGAATAGCAGTATAAGAATAGAGGGGTTTAACAACAATTTTGAGCAATAATATAAAATATTACCCATGTGTGGTGGCTCATGCCTGTAATCCCAGCTTGTTGGGAGATGGAGACAGAAGGATCGCTTGAAGCCAGAAGTTCAAGATCAGCCTGGGCAACATCAGTGAGACTCCATTTCTATCTGAAAACCCTTGTTTTAAATTAAAATATGTACATTGCATGTATATTGTACAGCCTATAAATAATAGCTCTCTGTATAAGATGGCCTTCCACAAAAACATAATTATATGTGAGAATTTCATTATTTGGGGACGTAAATATCTTGCCTTTAAGTTACTTGAAGTTTCTCGTTTTTTGGTAACACAGAGCATCTTAGGAGATAGAAGTAAAATGCTGTCAAACTGCAGTGTATGGCAGTGTTAAGGATTTGGAATGGGATAGAAAGTCCTAAGTTAGAAAACAGGCTTTGGAGTTTCATAAGCCTTGTTTTATTTAAGGATAACAGTCTCTAGTACACAGGTTTGTTGTAAAGACAAAAGGGAAACATGTATAGAAAACTTTGCCCAGCACCTGGCACATCAGTAAGTCCTCTAACGGAAAGGGTTACTAGCAGTGAGGCTGTGCTAAACTGTCAACAGTGTTAAAACAGGATTGTACTCTCTTCCTGAGAGTAAGAGAAAGATGGTGAGGAATTAGCAGTAGTGTTTGTATTTTGAAAAAAGTACAAATCTTTTTTCAATCTCCCTTTCAAACGTTTACTGTCTTCTTAGTACTTGTGTTCACCCCCATAGCTCAGAAAGGGAGCAAACCATTCTCATGAGTTAAAATGTTTTATTATCACCAATGATCCCATGGAACCTCTGAGGAAAATAAGTCATACTGATCAAGTGTATTTGATTATTTTAGAATCAGTCACAAAATTCGGCTCTTACTACTTTCCAATCTATGTTTGCTGTGTCCAGGATTCAACCAGGCTATTGCATGCTCTTGCATGACTCATCATGCAATTAGAAAGAGACCTAGACTATTTATCTTCGCAAAGAAAATGTCTTTACTTCTATCTCTACCAAGTCATTTCACAAATCTTCATTCAAAATGTATGTCTATGCTTTTGCAGTTGTAGTAAAATAGTCAATTAACCAAACTTTTATTTGCATATAATCTGTCAGGGTAGACTTACCTCTGAATACTCCAGAGTCTGTTTGCTCTAATAATGATAAAAGTTTTTTTTCATATACCCCAAATAATTCAGTATCTAAATAAGGCCATTATGCCAAAAAGATAAATATTCTGAATTGAGGTAGCTTTATAATCTCTTTCATATATGAAATGAAACTAAATCCTGTCCTATTAGAGACAAACGTAAACAGAAAACACTAAAACAGGAGGAGTTGCAGTAAATAAGGAGAAATATTCAAACATGAAGCATGTTTTGTCATGAGGCAACTCAGTTGACAACCTCATGCTTTGTCATGAGGCAACTCAGTTGACATTTGTGACTGAAAGTCCATAACCTGATTGGTTCTAAGTCTTTGGTGGCAGCTAGGAAGAGTTAGAGGATTAGTCTTCAGGTACATTGGCACCCATCAGGGACTCAGTCATGCCTCACTTTGTTGCCTTTGGACCAGATTAAAAAACAGTGCAGAATATTAACAGTTGTTTCTTGCTTTAGCTTAATGGTGTAACAGAATTTGCTAGCGCCTGCTGGTCACCTGGCTGCCATTTGTTTCTGGGTCACTATCAAGATTCAGATTAATTAGGTCACATGTGATGATAAACCAGTTAACTGCCCCAAAATTTCTCTCTGTTCAATCTTAATTATCACAAAAGTGTACACTTGTATAGGCCTTTCATATATTATAGAATATAGAAGACTCTTTGTTCAATCTTAATTATCACAAAAGTGAACACTTACATAGGCCTTTCATATATTATAGAATATAGAAGAAAATAGCACCAAATCAGCTTTTTGCAGACACATTTTTACCAGGTCCCATATTAAGAAAAACATTTTATAACACAACTTGGTACATGCAAATTTATAGATACATATACACATACATATGTATGCATGCACACATAAATATGTAATGTGAAACAAATATTTCATGAAACAGTATTCACTCTTACTAGGGGCAATGCATTCCAGTGTTTTCTGATCTATTTTATTTTTTTCTAAATGGTTGGGACCTACTAACAGATTGTGACCTGCAGTTTGAAAAACCCCTTCTCATGAGAGTCCCTAGAGCTTGCTCCCCTACTTGAGAATCTGCTGAGTTTGTCACTGTCAGTGCACAGGGTAAAACCTTTCTGTTCTGTTAGACTTTTGTATAATTTCTGTATGTCAGGAACCAGTAAGAAACACATTTTTATTACTATCACAATGTAAACATGTTCAGGGAACTAGGCCTAAAGACTGTTTAATTGTATTGAAATAATTACACCAATACTCCTTGACTATCTTCTGATGAACTAGTTAAACATACTGTAGGCAATGGGAAAAAATGGGGGAACTTCAAATACTTAAAAAATACAATTTTAATATTATTTCTGTTGCTTCCAGAATAACACCTGCAAATACTGTAGTGAGGGCAAAAGGACAGTGCTTGCCGCCTGGAGGAAGGGATGCTAGTTCCCTATCTGATGTCAGTTTAACACAGCAGTAAAAGGTGCACAATTCCCATTTTGTCCTATCATGGGCAGGCTCTGTAGTCAAGGCTTTGTTTTGTTTTGTTTTTTAGCTTTCTAGTTGCCTTTTAGTCTTGCAAGCTATTTGCAGTCCATGGATGGAAATAGGTTTTCTATTTAGCTGTGTGTGCAGTTGGCGATCAGAATCAGGGGGAGCTTCTGTTTGCCACAGCAGAAACATGGAGAGGTAGATGTGGCATGCCTGATGGAGCTTGGACTAAGAAAACCTAGGTTTGCAGGTTCCACTCCATGTATAACACGTTCCCTTGTGAAGAAAAGCATTTAACATCTCTGAACCCCTGTTTACTAACAAACATATATGGTTCCTACTGAATACCAGGCATAGTGCCAGGTTTTGGAAGATAACAATGACCAAAAAATAGTTCATACCCCTAAAATGGAGATGATGATGCTGGAATATATGATTATGAGAACTGCAGTATTTTTATCAGCATTAAAAGAGAGAAGAAACAGGAAATATCCAGCACAATGTGTCACCTTTGTTAGAATTACTTCACTATGTTAGAATTGTTTATTTTTTGGATTTGAAGCTGTTTTGTTATGAAATATTACATACCTTTTGAAAAGTGCAAAAACATATATGTTCAGCTAAGTGAATTATTAAAAAGCATTCATGTAACTCTTACCCAGATATAGAAATGGAATATTGCCATCACCCCGGAAATCCCCAGATGCTCCACTGAATCACAACCTCTTCCTCCCTAAGGCATTCCCACATTCTTGACTTGTACGGTTTTCATTTTGTTGCTGTTCATATATATATATGCATACTTTTGTAGTTTATATATATAAATAAACTACAGTTTATTTATAAACTTTAGTTAATAAACTTTAGTTTATAAACTGTAGTTTATTTATATATATATAAACCACAAAAGTATGCATCCGAAACATTATTGTTTCATTTAGCCTGGTTTTGAACTTTATGTTATTCTATTCTAGCTTGTTTCTTCTACTCATCATTCCATTATTTCAACTATCCACATTGTAAATATGAGTTGTAGTTAATTACTTTCCATTACTGTATAACATTCAGTTAAATATGTCAGATTTTGTTTTTTAAATCCACCCTATTATTGATAGACATTTGGCTACTACACAAAATGCTGCTTTGGAAATTCTTATGTATATCTTTTGATACAAGTAAGTCTGCATTTCTATAGAGTAGATACTTAGGGAAAGAAAACAACTGGGTATTCAACTGGGTCATACGACTTATGTATCTTCATTCGTTCTAGATCACACCTGTTTTCCAAAGTGGTTATGCCAGTGTACAGTCTAATTTGCAATGAATGACCGTTGCTTTTGCACCACTTTCAGTTATTGTCAGACTATTAATTTTAGCTACTCAAGTGGGTATTTTGTATCTCACATTAGTTTAAATCACATATTCCCCAATTACTAATAAGGTTGAACACTTTTATCAGCCATTTGCTTTTCTTCCTATGTGAAGAAAGATTTTCTTCTTATGTGTTTAAGATTTTGGACCTTTTATTATTTAGTTGTCTGTCTTTTTTATAATGCTCTGGATCTAATCTCATCGTCAGTATATGTAATATAAATGCTATGCAAATAACTTCTACCACTCCGTATCTTGTCTTTTAGTCTCTTATTAATGTATTTTGATGTACAGAAGTTCATAATTTTAATATTAGTCCACTGTATTGTTCATTTTCTTTACATTAGTGTTTTTCTTTGTTCCACAACATTTACTGAAAAAACCATCTTTCCCTCATTAAACTCCAGTGCTATGTATGTGATAAATCAAGTGTTCATATACATGTGGGTATGTTAGTTCTCTTTATGGTTCCAGAGATCTATGTGTCTATCGTTGCAACAAGCCCACAAATCTTCTATATCCTTACTGATTTTTATCTGCTAATTTAATAAGTTACTGGAAAATGTATGTTACAATATAATTATGGATTTGTCCATTTCACTTTGTAACTTCATCAATTTTTGCATCCATATATTTTGAGGCTAACTTATTAGATACATACAATTTTTTATTTGTTATACATTCTTTGTGAATTGAACTTATCAAAGTGAAATGTCTACTCTTATTTCTAGTAATAGTATGTCTAAGTATCTGTTTGGTATTAATGAGGTAAGGCCACCATTTATTAGATTCTTGTTCAGTTTATCATTTTACATACATTTGTTTTTATATCTTCTATGTCTTTATTTCTTAGATGTACTTTTTTGCAAGTAGCATCTAGTTGTGATTTCATGAAAAATCTTTGCCTTTTAAGGGGATCACTTTGTTTATATTTAATTCAATTACTGATTCATTAGTTTACACCAGTTACATCACCTCAGTTCTAGTCCATTTAGTGTTGCTGTAAAGGGATACCTAAGGCTAGGTAGCTTATAAAGAAAAGAAGTTTGTTTGGCTTATGATTCTGCATAAGGTTCAATATTGGGCATCCGGTGAGGGCCTCAGGCTATTTCTACTCGTGGTGGAAGGCAAAGGGGAGCCTGTATGTGCAGAGATCACACAGCGGGAGAGAAAACAAGAGGGGTAGGGGCGGTGCCAGGCTCTTCTTAACAATCAGCTCTTACAGGAATTAATAGAGTGAGAACTCATCCCCCACTCCCAGGGAAGTCACTAATCTATTTATGAGGAATCTGCTCCCATGGCCCAAACACCACCCATTAGGCCCTGTCTCTCAACACTACCACACTGGTGATCAAATTTTAACATGAGATTTGGGGGGACAAGTATACGAAGCATAGCAGCTTCTCTGCCCCAAAACCACCCTTCACTGCCATGCTTGTGACATTAGAAAATTTTTTCTCTGACAACTGGTAGACAGAGTGCTACATTTTATCAGTAAAGGCCACTAGAAAGACAAAGGAGGATGAAGAGGTCAAAAACATGTAACACCTCCCCGGGAATAGCTTTCTCTAGGACTTAAGGGGAGGCTTCCCAGTAAGACCTGTTATTGGGGCACCTTACCAAACTTGTCTGCCATCCTGTGAGCCATGCCCACAACCTTTCCAATGAGACTGGATTTAAGCCCTAGGGAAAAGGGAGAGTGTCCAGATATTTTTGTATTTTGAATGACCAGCCTCTAGTCCTAGAGGTAAAGGATATTCCCTTCATCTACTCTTCTGACTTTCTTTATGGTTCCCTTTACCCTTCAGTAGGTACTCTCTATTCAGTAGTTAAATATTCTCTATATAAAACCTTCCCTGTTCAAAATACGGTGTCGTTCCTTTCTCCTGATTGGATACAGGATTTAATCTTCTATTTGTTTTCTATTTGCCCATCTTGTTACACCAAATTTTTCGATATTCCATTTCAGCAACTTTATTAGTTTGGTAGTTATACATATTTGTATTCCTCTTATTGGTGACCCTAATTATTATAACATGCTTCCTTGACTTATAAAACTTGATACTTTTTTCCTTTTCCTGGAAAATATAAGGTCATTAGAAAAATTTAATTCCATTTAATTTCCTCCAAACTTTCATGTTGATTATTATGTATTTTAACTCTATATAATTTTTAATTATCATAAGATTTCATTATCATGGCCAGGCACAGTGGCTCACACCTATAATCCCAGCACTTTGGGAGGCTGAGGTGGGTGGATCACCTGAGGTCAGGAGTTTGAGACCAGCCTGGCCAACATGGTGAAACCCCATCTCTACAAAAAATACAAAAATTAGCCAGGCATGGTGGCACTTGCCTGTAATCCCAGCTACTTGGGAGGCTGAGGCAGGACAATCACTTGAACTCAGGAGGCAGAGGTTGCAGTGAGCCGAGATCGTGCCACCACACTCCAGCCTGGGAGACAGAGTGAGACTTAGTCTCAAAAAAAAAAAAAAGTCATTATTACTATTTTATACTCTCAATGTTCATTTAGATATACCTAGACATTTTCCTTTACATTGTTCTTATTTCTTCCTACACTTTAGAGCGTCTGTGGTTATTTTACTCTGGCCTGAAGAACATTCTTTGTATTTCTATGAGTGTGGATCTGTTGGTGACAGATGACTCACCCTTCATTTGTCTTAATGTCATTTGATTTTACCTACATTGCTGAAAGGTATTTTCTTCTGGTAGATAATTTTAGATTGTTAGTCTTTTTTTTTTTTTAATCTCTTTGAGGATACTGTTTCATAGTCTTTTGGTTTTCATTGTTTCTGTTGAGTAGCCAGCTGTAGGGCTTTTGAGTTGACTGTATTTTTTTGCCCTATAACTATTTTAAGATTTTTCTTCTTTGGTTCTATGGGATTTCACCTCAATGTGGCAAAATCCGAATTTATTTTAATTAATTTGACTTCAGAGTCATTGAACTTCGTAAATATTTGGCTTGATGTCTTTTGTAAGATTTGGAAACATTCACAGCTAATTTCTCTCCAGATATTGCTCTTGTTCTATTTTCTATCTTTATTTCTTCTAGGACTCCAATTACATGTATGTTAGATATTCTTACTGTGTTCCCTGTTTTTCTTACCTTCTCTTTTGCAATTCCCATCCATGCACTTCTTTGTGCTTCATCCTAAATATCTGCTCCTGACTGATCATCCAGTTTACTACTTCTTTCTTCAGACTCATCTTGTCTGCAGTTAAACCCATCTAATGAGTCCTTAATTTTAGTTATTTTTTTTTACTTTCTGTTATAATTTTTCACTTCTCTGACAAAATTCTCAGTTTTGTCTTTTATCTTCTTGAATATGTTAAGGATAGTTATTGTGAAGCTTACGTTGGATAATGCTATTAACTTCTTCCCCTGTGGTTATGTTTCTGTTTTTTATTGTTTGTCTTGTTTTTATTTCTGTTGTCTTGTCTCTTTGTGTGCTTGGTTATTTTTGCTTGTGTGCAGAACATTGTATACAAAAAAACTATAAAAAATAATGTGGCATCTAGAAAAATATTATCTTCCCCCAGAATGGAGATAAATTTGCTTCTATAGGCAGCTAAAGACACTAGGAATATGGTATTGCCTTAGTCCAATTTCAAAAATTTGGATAATTTTAACTTGAACCTTACTTCTATAAACTATCCCTGTGAGGTTGAACCTGAAGTTTCATAGGATAAAGAAACTGTGCTACATATACACCATGGAATACTACGCAGCCATAAAAAAGAACAAGTCTTTTGTGGGAACACAGATGGAGCTGGAGGCCATGATCCTTAGCAACTAATCCAGGAACAGGAAACCAAATACTGTATATTCTCACATATAAGTGAGAGCTAAATGATGAGAACTTATGAACACAAAGAAGGAAACAATAGACACTGGTGTCTACTTAAGGGTAAAGGGTGAAAGGAGGGAGAGGAGCAGAAAAAATAACTATTGGGTACTAGGCTTAGTACCTGGGTGACAAAATAATCTGTACAACAAACCCCCATGACAGGAGTTTACTAATGTAAAAAACCTGCATGTGTACCCTTGAACCTAAAATAAAAGTTAAGACCAAAAAAAAGAAAATGTCTTTAGTTTGCCAGTGAAAGCACTAGGGTAAGGCAAGCGAGTTGCCTAGTGTGTAAAATATAAGAAGGCATGCACTCTCAAGCTTGTGCACTTGCAGAACTGGCTTCTGACAGTGATTTCCTTCTTCAGCTTTGCATGCTGAGTGTCTTGCTTGCCTCACCCTAGTTGTGACCCTGTACTTTGCTTTCATTCTTGAGTTGTTACTGCTGGGTATGGAATTCTTACTCAGAAGTTTTGTTCTTTCCATTCATTGAAAGAATATTATTTTATTGTCTTCTGGTTTTTCTTATAGCTGTGAAAGGTATTGGAAACAACCCATATAATTGTTTCCATTGAAGGCAGTATTTCTTCTCTGGCTGCTGTAAGATTTTTCTCTTTGTCTTTGCCACTATATGCAGCTTCATTATTGTATATCTAAGTGTGGGTTTAAAAAAATTATGCTGCTCATGGTGCTTTAGACTTGTTAAATCTATAAATCTCTGTTTTTCACCACCAATTTTGAAAATTCTGTGCCATTATCTCTTCAAAGTTGCTTCTATTCAATTATCTTTTTTTTTCTTTTCTTCTGGGAATTTAACTAAGTAGTCATATATGGCTTAACAACCAGAACACATTCTGAGAAATTCCCCATTAGGTTATTTCATCACTCTACAAATATTATAGAGTGTACTTACACAAACCTAGTTTATATAAGCCTACTGCCACCTAGGCTATATGGTATAGCTTATTGCTCCTAAGCTATAAAACTGCAAAGTATGTTACTTTACTGAATATTGTAGGCAATTTTAACACAATGATATTTGTGTATATAAGCATATCTAAATATAGAAAAGATATAGTGAAAATACACATTATAATCTTATGAGACCATCATTAGATAGGAGGTCCATCCTTGACCAAAATGTTGTTATGCAGTTCATGATTATACATTAGACAATCTCTCTCCTTTATGTGTCTTGTCATTACTTCCTCTATTTTCCATGATTTTATTCCCCTGTGCTTAATTTTGACATTTTTCTGTTCTATTTTCTAGTTCACTAATTTTATTTTTTGTTATATCTAATCTGCTTTCTAATGCTTTCAAGTTCTTAATTTTTGTTATTGTATGTTTAAATTCTATAATTTTTATTTAATTCTTTCTTAAATCTTTGATATAACTTCTTATGGTTTCTAGTTTTCTGCTGAAATCTTCAAACATGGTCTTTATATTTGAAATAAACATAAAACGAGCATTGTAGACATCATGGTTTTTCAGTCTTTATCTGATAATTCTAGCATTTGGAGTCCTCTTGGTTTTCTTTCTGCTATTTCACTTATCTGACTTGTGTCATTATGTGGCTTATTGTCTTTAATGATGTGCTAGTCATTCTATTTGAAAATATGTCTAAAAGACAATTTTGAAGACTTACATAATTCTATCTTCCTTTGGATATTTTTTATTCTTTCTGTGAGGTGTCTGAAGGCACTCACTATCAATAATACCCTTTATCTTTTTTAAGCCTCAGGATTTGGGAGAACACCCAGATGACCTAAAACCAGGCATTTTTCCATGTGAGGGCCGGTTTATTTTGGTTATATTCTTACACAAAGAGGAATCCCAAAACAAGGAAGGAGTGGTAAGAGTCTCCACATCTACTGAGCTCTGGACTCTGAAAAATTGGCATCAAATCCCAGGCCCATAGTTCTGAATTTCTTCCACTACCTAGATATCAGCCTAGTAGTTCATCACTATCTGATTAAATCTTCAGCGCTTCTAAGAAGAATTTTTCAAAAGTGTCCTCTGGCTTACTTGAGCTATGTTCAGCAATAACTTCATCTGTCATTACCAGAAGTAGAATTAGACTAGTTGGATGGTTGGTTTACTTACTTATTTATTTTTAAGTGACCTAAATAACACATACTTTGATTCAGGCACTATTACTCTTTGCAAACACTAACTCACTGAATTCTGATAACAATCCTAAAAGATAAGTATTATTATCATTGAAGTTTACAAATGAAGAAACAAGGCTCAGAGAGTTTAAATAATTTCCCCCAAGGTCCACAGCAAACAAGTTGTAACACTAAGATTCTTGTGAGGCAATCTTCCTCTAGAGCCCACACTTCTAACCACTGTGTTTGGCTTCTCCAGAAATTCATTATCTGTACAGATCTTAGTCCCCAAGAGTTGCCTGAGTCTATGGTCAACTTCTCAAAAGGATGTATCTTAAGATACTGCAAAATATCTTTAAGTACAGAACTCTGTCACTTCTTTTAGATACAACCTCAGCCCTCGAGTATCCCATTCCAGTCTCCAACACTGCTCAGTTTGCTGGTACGACAAGCAGAATTCTTCAGCATAATAGACTTTAATTACTAGAAAGAGGAGCTATGAAGACAGACTTCACTTGATTTGCAATTGTGCTTGGGTATATCCTATTTTAGGCTTAGAAAGATAGAAATTTTACAAATACCATGAATGTCTTAGCTGATAAACTCTCAGGAAGGTTCAATGCCTTCTCTATTTCCCAACACTACAACTTTGTGTTTTTTTTTTAGTCTAAATTAGTATCAGTAGGAGACTTAAAATTTCAATGAAAGGTCATTTGAGTGGCATTTTTAGAGTCAGGATACTTTGAAATGTGTATTTTTAGAGAATTATTTGTATGAAACATAGAGGAATTGAAAACAGTGGAAAAATAATTCCTTGGTTTATATTGAGGAGCTAAATATAACCACAGAGTTGGCAGGACATGCTTTTTGTACATTGTTAGTTCCTAGGACTAATTTCAATTTATGACACTCAGTAGAATATGTACACAGTAATAGCTTTCAGTTGGTATCTGAATTTTCCCTTCTGTGTTTTAAATGTTGAAAAATAAATATTAAACATCCCTGTCTGACAGCTTTGATGAGAGTAGTGGTTCTCCCAGCACAAAATTTGAGATCTGAGAACGGACAGACTGCCTCCTCAAGTGGATCCCTGACCCCTGAGTAGCCTAACTGGGAGGCACCTCCCAGTAGGGGAGCAACTGACACCTCATAAGGCAGGGTGCCCCTCTGAGACGAAGCTTCCAGAGGAAGGATTAGGCAGCAACATTTGCTGTTCTGCAGCCTCCGCTGGTAATACCCAGGCAAGCAGGGTCTGGAGTGGACCTACAGCAAATTCCAACAGACCTGCAGCTGAGGGTCCTGACTGTTAGAAGGAAAACTAACAAGCAGAAAGGACATCCACACCAAAACCCCACCTGTACATCACCGTCATCAAAGACCAAAGGAAGATAAAACCACAAAGATGGGGAGAAACCAGAGAAGAAAAGCTGAAAATTCTAAAAATCAGAGCGCCTTTTCTCCTCCAAAGGAATGCAGCTCCTTGCCAGCAACGGAACAAAGCTGGACGGAGAATGACTTTGACAAGTCGAGTGAAGAAGGCTTCAGATGATCGGTAATAACAAACTTCTCCGAGATAAAGGAGGATGTTCAAACGCATTGCAAAAAAGCTAAAAACCTTGAAAAAGGAGTAGACGAATGGCTAACTAGAATAAACAGTGTAGAGAGGTCCTTAAATGACCTGATGGAGCTGAAAACCATGGCACAAGAACTACATGATGCATGCACAAGCTTCAGTAGCCAATTTGATCAAATGGAAGAAAGGGTATCAGTGATTGAAGATCAAATGAATGAAATGAAGTGAGAAGTTTAGAGAAAAAAGAGTAAAAAGAAATGAACAAAGCCTCCAAGAAACATGGGACTATGTGAAAAGACCAAATCTACGTCTGATTGGTGTACCTGAAAGTGATGGGGAGAATGGAACCAAGTTGGAAAACACTCTTCAGGATATCATCCAGGAGAACTTCCCCAACCTAGCGAGGCAAGCCAACATTCAAATTCAGGAAACACAGAGAACGCCACAAAGATACTCCTCGAGAAGAGCAACTCCAAGACACATAATTGTCAGATTCACCAAAGTTGAAATGAAGGAAAAAATGTTAAGGGCAGCCAGAGAGAAAGGTTGGGTTACCTACAAAGGGAAGCCCATCATACTAACAGCGGATATCTCGGCAGAAACTCTACAAGCCAGAAGAGAGTGGGGGCCAATATTCAACATTCTTAAAGAAAAGAATTTTGAATCCAGAATTTCATATCCAGCCAAACTAAGCTTCATAAGTGATGGAGAAATAAAATCCTTTACAGACAAACAAATGCTAAGAGATTTTGTCACCACCAGGCCTGCCTTACAAGAGCTCCTGAAGGAAACACTAAACATGGAAAGGAACAACTGGTACCAGCCCCTGCAAAAAGCATGCCAAACTGTAAAGACCACTGATACTAGGAAGAAACTGCATCAACTAATGAGCAAAATAACCAGCTAACATCATAATGACAGGATCAAATTCACACATAACAATATTAACCTTAAATGTAAATGGGCTAAATGCTCCAATTAAAAGACACAGACTGGCAAATTGGATAAAGAGTCAAGACCCATCAGGGTGCTGTATTCAGGAGACCCATCTCATGTGCAGAGACGCATATAGACTCAAAATAAAGGGATGGAGGAAGATCTACCAAGCAAATGGAAAACATTTGCAATCCTGGGGGTTGCAATCCTAGTCTCTAATAAAACAGACTTTAAACCGACAAAGATCAAAAGAGACAAAGAAGGCCATTACATAATGGTAAAGGGATCAATTCAACAAGAAGAGCTAACTATACTAAATATATATGCACCCAATACAGGAGCACCCAGATTCATAAAGCAAGTCCTTAGAGACCTACAAAGAGACTTAGACTCCCACACGATAATAATCAGAGACTTTAACACCTCACTGTCAACATTAGACAGATCAACGAGACAGAAAGTTAACAAGGATATCCAGAAATTGAACTCAGCTCTGCACCAAGCAGACCTAATAGATATCAACAGAACTCTCCACCCCAAAACAGCAGAATATACATTCTTCTCAGCACCACATCACACTTATTACAAAATTGACCACATAGTTGGAAGTAAAGCACTCCTCAGCAAATGTAAAAGAACAGAAATGATAACAAACTGTCTCTCAGACCACAGGGCAACCAAACTAGAACTCAGGATTAAGAAAATCACTCAAAACCATTCAACTACATGGAAACTGAACAATGTGCTCCCAATTGACTACTGGGTACATAACAAATTGAAGGCAGAAATAAATATGTTCTTTGAAACCAATGAGAAAAAGACACAACATACCAGAATCTCTGGGACACATTTAAAGCAGTGTATAGAGGGAAATTTATAGCACTAAAAGCCCACAAGAGAAAGCAGGAAAGATCTAAAATTGACACCCTAACATCACAATTAAAAGAACTAGAGAAACAAGAGCAAATACATTCAAAAGCTAGCAGAAGGCAAGAAATAACTAAAATCAGAGCAGAACTGAAGGAGATAGACACACAAAAAACCCTTCAAAAAATCAATGAAGCCAAGAGCTGGTTTTCAAAAAGATGAACAAAATTGATAGACTGCTAGCAAGACTAATAAAGAAGAAAAGAGAGAAGAATCAAATAGACACAATAAAAAATGATAAAGGGGGATATCACTACTGATCCCACAGAAATACAAACTACCATCAGAGAATACTATAAACACCTCTATTCAGATAAACTAGAACATCTAGAAGAAATGGATAAATTCCTGGACACATACACCCTCCCAAGACTAAACCAGGAAGAAGTGGAACCCCTGAATAGACCAATAACAGGTTCTGAAATTGAGGCAATGATTAATAGCCTACCAACCAAAAAAAGTCCAGGACTAGACAGATTCACAGCTGAATTCTACCAGAGGTTCAAAGAGGAGCTGGTTCCATTCCTCCTGAAACTATTATAATCAATAGAAAAAGAGGGAATCCTCCCTAATTCATTTTATGAGGCCAACATCCCGATACCAAAACCTGGCAGAGACACAGCATAAAAAGAGAATTTTAGACCAATATCCCTGGTGAACATCGATGCAAAAATCCTCAATAAGATACGGGCAAACCACATCCAGCAGGACATCAAAAAGCTTATCCACCACGATCAAGTTGGCTTCATCCCTGGGATGCAAGGCTGGTTCAACATATGCAAATCAGTAAATGTAATCCATCATATAAACAGAACCAAAGACAAAAACCACATGATTATCTCAATAGATGAAGAAAAGGCCTTCAACAAAATTCAACAGCCCTTCATGCTAAAAACTCAAGAAATTAGATATTGATGGAACGTATCTCAAAATAATAAGAGCTATTTATGTCAAACCCACAGCCAATATCATACTGACTGGGTAAAAACTGGAAGCATTCCTTTTGAAAACTGGCACAAGACAGGGATGCCCTCTCTCACCACTCCTATTCAACATAGTGTTGGAAGTTCTGGCCAGGGCAGTCAGGCAGGAGAAAGAAATAAAGGGTATTCAATTAGGAAAAGAGGAAGTCAAATTGTCCCTGTTTGCAGATGACATGATTGCATATTTAGAAAACCCCATCGTCTCAGCCCAAAATCTCCTTAAGCTAATAAGCAACTTCAGCAAAGTCTCAGGATACAAAACCAATGTGCAAAAATCACAAGCATTCCTATACACCAATAACAGACAAACAGAGAGCTAAATCATGAGTAAACTCCCATTCACAATTGCTTCAATGAGAATAAAATACCTAGGAATCCAACTCACAAGGGATGTGAAGGACCTCCTCAAGGAGAACTACAAACCACTGCTCAACGAAATAAAAGAGGACACAAACAAATGGAAGAACATTCCATGCTCATGGATAGGAAGAATCAATATCATGAAAATGGCCATACTGCCCAAGGTAATTTATAGATTCAATGCCATCCCCATCAAGCTACCAATGACTTTCTTCACAGAATTGGAATAAACCTCTTTAAAGTTCATATGGAACCAAAAAAGAGCCCGCATTTCCAAGTCAATCCTAAGCCCAAAGAACAAAGCTGGAGGCATCACGCTACCTGACTTCAAACTACACTACAAGGCTACAGTAACCAAAACAGCATGGTACTGGTACCAAAACAGAGATATACACCAATGGAACAGAGCAGAGCCCTCGGAAATAATACCACACATCTACAACCGTCTGACCTTTGACAAACCTGAAAAAAACAAGAAATGGGGAAAGGATTCCCTATTTAATAAATGGTGCTGGGAAAACTGGCTAGCCACATGTAGGAAGCTGAAACTGGATCCCTTCCTTACACCTTATACAAAAATCAATTCAAGATGGATTAAAAACTTAAATATTAGACCTAAAACCATAAGAACCCTAGAAGAAAACTTAGGCATTACCATTCAGGACATAGGCATGGGCAAGGACTTCATGACTAAAACACCAAAAGCAATGGCAACAAAAGCCAAAATTGAAAAATGGGATCTAATTAAACTAAAGAGCTTCTGCACAGCAAAAGAAATTACCACCAGAGTGAACAGGCAACCCACAGAATGAGAGAAAATTTTTACAATCTACTCATCTGACAAAGGGCTAATATCCAGAATCTACAAAGAACTTAAACAGATTTACAAGAAAAAAATCAAACAATCCCATCAAAAAGTGGACAAAGGATATGAACAGACACTTCTCAAAAGAAGACATTTATGCAGCCAAAAAACACATGAAAAATGCTCATCATCACTGGCCATCAGAGAAATGCAAATCAAAACCACAATGAGATACCATCTCACACCAGTTAGAATGGTGATCATTAAAAAGTCAGGAAACAACAGGTGCTGGAGAGGTTGTGGAGGAATAGGAACGCTTTTACACTGTTGGTGGGACTGTAAACTAGTTCAACCATTGTGGAAGACAGTGTGGCGATTCCTCAAGGATCTAGAACTAGAAATACCATTTGACCCAGCCATCCCATTACTGGGCCTATACCCAAAGGATTATAAATCATGCTGCCATAAAGACACATGCACACATATGTTTATTGTGGCACTATTCACAATAGCAAAGACTTGGGACCAACCCAACTGTCCATCAATGATAGACTGGATTAAGAAAATGTGACACATATACACCATGGAATACTATGCACCCATAAAAAATGATGAGTTCCTGTCCTTTGTAGGGACATGGATGAAGCTGGAAACCATCATTCTGAGCAAACTATTGCAAGGACAGAAAACCAAACACCACATTTTCTCACTCACAGGTGGGAACTGAACAATGAGAGCACTTGGATACAGGGTGGGGAACATCACACACCGGGGCCTGCTGGGGGGTGGGGAGATGGGGGAGGGATAGCATTAGGAGATATACCTAATGTCAATGATGAGTTAACGGGGGCAGCACACCAACATGGCACATGTATACATATGTAACAAACCTGCACATTGTGCACATGTACCCTAGAACTTAAAGTAAAATAATAATAAAAAAAGAAAAAAAGAAAAATAAATATTAATCCCCCCTCATGGTAGCTTACATTAATATTCTTTCTAATTAAAAACTCATTCTTAAACACATCACAATCACTAATTGCTTCCCATTGTCTCTTTTTCACCTTTAATGTCCACAGACCACTGAACAGAGAGTAGAAACAGCTAAGATTTATTGTTTACTGTAAGTCTGGCACAATACAGGTTTTGTACTACTGTCCCTCGGCTCTGTCATATTTTAAACACTCCTTTCTCTACGCTATTTCTAGTGCTGAATTTTTCACATTGCATTATAATTTAGCTAGGTATCTTACTGTCTCCACTACTAGGACAAGTTCCTTAAGAGTAGGATCTATTCATTTGTTATCTCGATTCCATAGTGTTGAGTACTAGTAAGTATCGTGACCAAAATCTAAACATAGATGTGTTTCTTTCCTCTATTCCGTACTCATTACAGAATGGGTCATGCTAAGGTGGGTTATTATTTTGTTGTTCAGAGTAGAATCCTTTTTTGAATTTGATCTCGATAGTATGAAATAAGGAAGAGTCTTATGTCACATGACTATGCACCAACCACTTTGCATATATTGATTATCCTCCTCTTCATAAGATGCAGATTATTATGATCATGTTACAGAGAAAGACATTGAAACCCAGAGAGGTTAAGTACAATTTCTCAGGTCATGCAGCTTCTGAGTGGCAGAGACAGAATTCAAACCCAATTAGTCAGGCTCTTGAGTCTATATATTTGACCGTTAACATACTGACCGTTTACATTGTTTAAAAAGGTAAGAAAATACTATAACAAATACCTATAAACTTACCACTCAAGATAAGAAACAAAACATGACTATGTACTGATCAGATTCTCCTCCATCTGCTTCCTCTCCCCAGAGGTAACCATTCTCCTGCATTTGGTAGTTATCATGCCTAGGTACAACATTAGGAATATCCATATGTTTCTAAACAAAATACAAGATTGTTTTCCATGTTGTTGTGCTTATATAAATGACATTCCTTGGCAAATATTTAAGTTTCTATTAATCTATAATACTATGTGCCAACAACTCTTTTTAAGTGCAGAGAAAACAGCAGTGACAAAACAAAATCTCTGCTCTCATGAAATTTAGTTCTTAAGTGAGGAGACAGACAACAAAGCATGAACAAAATATATAAGATGATAATAAGTAAAACAAAATAATGTATAGTAGAGGATAAAGGGTGATGGGGTATGGAAGAAAATGAAGGCCTCTTTTATCAGAGATCTTTAGGCAGTTATGTGAAAGGAATGAGATAATGATGTCTTACTTAAAAAAAAAACAAAAAAAAACCACTCTTGCTTCTATAAAGAAGAGACGGCACTGGGCCAAGAGTAGAAACAGGGTGCTCTGTTGCAAAAGGTTTAGACAAAAGATAATGATGGCTTGGAATTTAAGGAGGAGGTAAGAAGTAGTCAGATTCTGCTTTTATTTTTGAAGGTAGCATTTATATATAAAAGAAATGATCTGTAGTTTTCTTTTCTTGTACTGTCCTTATGTTTTTGGAATCAAGATTTCATTGGACTTATGAAATGATATAGGCAGCTTTTGTTCCACCCCTGGGACCATTTGTATTACATAAGTGCTAACCTTCCCTGATGTGTTGGTGGAATTCACTGTAGAGCCATTCAGGCCTAAGAGAATTTGATGAGGGTTGAGGGTGGGGGGGCAAAATGGAGGTTTTTTGCTACCATTTCCATTTTTTTAAAATTCTTAGTGTTTTCTTCAAATTCCCAAATTTTAATTTTAGCATCTTATTTCTCTTTGAATTTTTTCAACTCATCTAAGTTTTCAAATGAGTCAGTATATACTTGTTTATAATATTATGCCTGCATTACTATTCCTTTTCTCATTCTGCATTTTATTTATTTTCATTTTCTTTTTGTTTACTAAGTCTTACATGACTATCTTATTAAAGTTTTTGAAGAACAAGTTCTGGGGTTTTAAAAATCTTCACTAATTTTTTTGTCATTGTCATTTTTTGTTTATTTCATAGTTTTCTGCCTGTGGCATAAGTAGTATTTTCTTACTTTTTGTTTTTCTGGGTGTTCTCTAACACTTCTCCACTCCCCCATAGTATTATATTGGATACTTAGCTAGTATATTCACATGGTTCAAAAGCCCAAAAGCATAAAACGTTTTACAGTGGAAACTTGTCCTCTCATATTAGTTCCCATATGTTCAGTTCCTACCCATAGATGAGTACTGTTTATGGTTTCATATGCATCATTCCAGAATTTTTTATGTATATACTAATGGATTCAAATTTAGTTTAATTTTCCTACTTTTCTTGTGAAAGGTTGCATATCATAAATGCTCATCTGTACCTCTTGTTCACTTAATAATATATTTTATAGATTTTCCATAACAGAACCTAAAATGCTCTGTAACTTTTTTTTACAATTGCATATAATTATATGTATTTTATTCAATCATTCTCCTTTTGATAGTCCTTTGGTTTCTTTTTATTTTTTGTCAATATAAATGATGCTTGTAACAGACACCACTTAAATCTTTTCAGCCTCACCAGGCCCTTTTTTGTTGCCCTGCCCCCATTCTATCACTGCCACCTGCAGCTGTGATGACCAGCCCAGCAGGGCTAAGGGCTAAGGTTCACTTCAACCAGACAGTTGCCCAAGACATGTGACATTCACTTCCTGCCTTAGGGTGCCTCTGTTGCTACTGAGGCTTAAGAAGTCCTAGGACATGCTTGACGCCCACACATTCAACCAGAATTGCAGGAAAGTTCATCTTAGAGAAACAAGAGAGTGAATCTTAGAACGATGGGAGCCGGCAGAAAAATGATTCACCCTTTCTTTCTCCCTCCATCCCACAGACTGTCCTGAAATGTTCATAGGCTCTTAGAATCCTGCCAGATCAAGCCATGAATTATGCTTGGTAGCAGGTTGTAGCAGTCTCAGTAATATACCTTGTGTTGGCTCCCCCTATTTTCCCGCCTCTTTCCCCTCATTCCTTCACTCCTGCTTTCTTGGGCTTGAATTCTCAGCTAAAGTAGCAAGACATAAATGTGTTTGCCTTAGGCTCTGTACTCTGGAGAACTCAGGCCAAGACAGCTGGAATTAGGGAAAACCTTTGAAAGCAGATGCCTCAGGATAAGATTTGGGAGTTGTGTTTCTCTCCAGCCTGATGCCAATAGGGACCGTGTTACTAGCGGTAAGTAGGGGTGGCGATAACTCCTGCTTGAAATAGTATCAGAATCACTAAGGATTTCATCAGGGGTTAATTGAGATGAGATGCAGGGGAAACTGAGGCACCGCCACGTACTATGGCTATAGCACATCTCATGCCTCAGAGGACATGGTGATAATTATAAGCATAGGATGATGGAGGATGCTGGACCGTTAATGGCATTGGAAAACCCAAATAAGGTTATAGTGAGCCAATTGCCTCTACGATCATCTGAGAGGCACCATGCTGTTTATTCAGCTGTTGTTTCTCTATGCAAACCTCATTTTTCAACACTTTGCTATGTGATGCTCTACAAGCCTGTTTTGGCAGCTGGCTCCCTGTTACGTTTTCCCAAAAGAAAACACTAGAGGGAGACTGAAAGCCTGAAGGAGAAACAATTAGCTCTTTCCTGATGTATGTTCTTTAACTGCCAACATCACCCCTTCAGAGATACCAGCTTCCAGTGCTCCTTCTTAGGGGCCTCAGTTCCTGCTACATGGAGGCTCTCCAAGAGTCTAGGTTTCAACAAATTCAACCTCTTCTCTTTGCTTCCCAGCCCTTGGAATGATAGCTTCTTTCTGTCCTATTCTTTCTGTTATTTCAGTGTATTCCTTTTGCCTTTTTAGTCTTTTAATATCTGTTTAGCCAATTCCTTTAATATATTGTTTCTGTTATATGACTGGGTTGAGTCTAATATATTGAAATGGACATCCATTCCAGAGATTACAGATGTAATGTGTTACCTTGCACATCTGCAAGTGGTTCCAAGTTTACTTGATTGGTTGAGAGAACTTGGGTTCCATCATGGCCCACATTCATTGAGATGGAGATGGATCTTTCCCTGTGTAAGGCAGAGGAAGAAATTTAAAGGTTTAGAATGGGGATGTTGGAATTGATTTATCATAAGTGACTTGTACACTAACCCCATGGCCCATTCTCACTACATCATCCTAGGTACCTTGAAAACGCTTCATTCACTACAGCATTAAGAAATACATTAATAAGAGGGCACCAGAATCCTTATTGTCCTCTATAGGCCAGTAGGGTTGATGCAAGATGCTAGCACTGCAATTGGTCCCCTGATTTCAATGGAGAAGCTAAGATCCTGGCATACCAGAGCCAAATGGGAGCACTTACCTACCAAAGACAATGAGGACACATTTATAGTAAAGAGTGTGAGGGATAAAGGAGTAATCAGAATGTTTGGCCATCAGCTAGGAAAGTGAACTAGATAGACATTATAGTAAAATGTTACTTGATCCTTACAACAGGATTTAAAAAAAATCTAGGTCTCATGGCCAGAAAGTGGACTTGAGTCACCACAATGGAGAGTCAAAGCCCCTTGTCTAGCTTGAATATCTAAACCAGTTCACAAACTCAAATACCTTTGATTGAAGAGGAAGGTAGGCCCCTTGAGAAAGGACCCTGCAATTCAGCCGCAAGAATATACTATAAATCTTCTTCCAAGTTTTACTTAAAGAGATTTTGCTTTCACTTACTATAATGACTGCTAAATAGAAAGGAAATACTCAGACCTTGGCTAATACAGCTTATTGCTCTACTCCTGCAGCCACATGGCAGATTGTGCTGAAAACCAGGCCCTGGATCTGATTTTAAGGGTGGCAGTGCTTCAAAGGAAAATGACTGTGCAAACTTGACAGATTTCCTATGTAAAGATAGGACCTCGATATAAAACAAAATAGGGCTCTGAGATCTGGAACTAGGGCATTTAGATAGATGAGCCTGAGAATCTTTAATGCCTAAGTTCTTCTAAACCCTCTGGCAAGCAAAAGCAGACCCTTCCACTTGCCAGGGAGAGAGGTCTTCCTGTACTTGGAGACTATGTAATGATCTCAGCTGTAGCAAGTGTCTCATGAAATGGTGCCTTTTACTAACATACTGATTCTACCCTTCATTAATCCAGGCTCACCTGGAGTATGACCCCCATAACTAGGGTCATATTTTAGCCAAAGTTGAATAAGGAAATACCCTGCTCCAAAAAGAAATAGCTTACATGTCAAGGGAATTTAATTATGTGGATCATATGCACAATCATGAACCAGAGGAACATGAGAGGGACCACACCTGGAGAACACTGAACTGGGGAGGACTGTGAAATATAAGGCTAGATAGGAGAGAATTTACTGATGGAGACACTCATCTATGTCTCAGGATTCAGTATTTTGGCAAAGACACCTGGAACCAGTCTTCATAGTCTGCTGGGATGGCCTTTTGAAATTTGGATACAGCAGTAGCTTATAGTAAATGAAGTGAAGATGCCAGAATTTTTTTGGCATAAGATTGGGAAAGAGTTCAGAAGGCTCAAGGATATGGAAATGTTAGAAAGGATTTACTGTATAATACCTGAGGACCCGCCACCCAACTGGTCCCACAGGATATTCCCTTTCTTAAGGCAACAAACAATGTACCCATGAAGGTGTCATCAACATCTTCAGGAAGTTTCATGTTGGCTGTCTTGTAGAGGCTGGAGCTGATGGTGTGTGATGCTGCCATGGAGTTGTGATTTTGGGAACTCGTGAGTATGAACGGATTCATGAGTATGAAGTGGCAGAAGCCAGGTGGCAGCACTGAATCATCAGAGGCAAGCTGGATCTAATTGCCGTAACGAGTAAGGTCAACATATGTTATAGTTTGCACAGGACTGTTTTTGCCTATTTTCCCAGCATATTATTACTAGTGCCAGCTTTCACTCTCAAAAGTGTCCTGGTTTTCACAATCAATCTTTGGTTATCCTAGTTATAAACAGAAAAAAATGGAGTGGCAATTAAGGTGCCTTGATCCATAGGGATTTAGGGTGATGGCCATTAGATCATGGTGTTTCTATGGTCAAAACAAGAGAACAATGGAGTAAGGTGTTACCTGATTTGTATAACAGTGACAACAACAATACTTTTTAAAAATGAAAGCTGGTGAGTACTGGGCTGATGTCAGCCATTATAATAGAAAACTGCAATATCTCGTTTGCTTTTCAGATCTAAGCCAGTTTATAGTCTTGAGAGCCAACTGATTGAAACACAGGCTGTGTACCCTTGAGGAAGTACCCTGTAATGTCATCATAGGTATCGATTTGTCCATTCATTTCCCAAAGGAATCTGTCATTTTTTTTTCCAGGATAACTGCCAACTGGAGAAAGGAAAATATACAGGCTTTTGGAGGGCCAGGGAAAAAGTAAAATTTATGCAAGTAGTTGATAAATGGAGTCCTGGCCCAAGCCCATCTTAAAGTGGATCCAGTGGTTCCACAGATTCATCTTGTGGTTATTTTCCTGATCCTGAATATATAGCTGAAATAAAAATTCTTGATACAAACAGAACTTTAACATTTGCCCTCATAAAGTCAAGTCCAAAATGTTAGGAGTAGCAAGTGTAAGTCCCTGAAACTGCTACCCATTCTTGGCCAAGATAATAAATGAAAAGCAATACCAATGGAGAGGAATTGCAGAGATTAGTGCCAGTGTAAAAGATTTAAAGTATGTAGCGATGGTGGTCTCCATCACATCAAGGTTTAATTCTTGCTCCTGCAAAAACCATATGGATAATGAGGGGTAATATTGGAATACCATAAATATGAACAGGTAGTAGCCCCAATTGCAGCTGCCATGCCAAATGTGGTATCTTTATTGGAACAGATCAACATAGTCACTCGTATTCAATATCCAACTATTAATTGGGTAAATGTGTTTTTGCTCAATCTCAATCAGTAGAAAGAATCAAAAGGAGTTTGCTTTTATACAGTAACAAAGTTATTGTCTTGACCCAGAGCTGTGTTACATTTCTTGCTCTCTGTCATAATGTGCCTGCATAGTACTGATTTTCTTGTTATTTCGTGGAACATCACTGGCCTACTATATTGATAACATCATGTTATTTGGATCTTTTGAGCAAGAAGTGGTAAGTACCCTAGATGATTCCCTAGTACTAAATGATAGGAGATAAGCCCCATGAAGATTCAGAGGACTGCCATGTTGTTTTCTGGAGTCACGGGAGTGGGCAATACTGGGATATCCTCCCCTAAGATGAAGAATATATTGTTGCACTTGACACTTCCTGCCACAAGGAAAGAAGCAGTATGCTTAGTAGACCTCTTTGGGCTTCAGAGGAAATATGTACTGCAATACAGAATACTGCTTTAACTCATCTATTTAGTCACTCAGAAGGCTTCCATTTTCGAAGAGACTCACAGCAACAGAGGGCTGTGTAACAGGTCCAGGCTAAGATGCAAGCTTCTTTGCCACTCAGGTCATATGATTTAGTCATTTACAGTTTTCACTATACAAGTCTTTTACATCTTTTGACAGACTTACCTTAAGTATTTCAAATTTTTATGTTATTTTGAATGGTATTTTAATTTCAATTTCTAGTTGTACACAACAGGTATATAGAAATACAATTTAGTTTTGCATGTTATATTATACTCTGCAATCTTGCTAAATTCACTTTTTTAGTTGATCGGAGGCCAAATATTAGAATTTTACCACTTGTTAGGTGTATATTTTTGTATTGCTATAAATATTCTAGAGATTTATTCTGAGGTCCAATTAACTTACTTGAAAACAATTTGATTCTTTTATGATTTGTTTCACACATCCAGAGTAGTGCTTAATTGTATTATTCTCAACTACTGAGGCAAGGCTTTCCTGAAGTTATTGCCCATTGCTCTGTGAATTATGTTTTATTCCAGTCTGCCTGGTGCAAACAAGCACTACTGCCAGCCCTTTGTGAGTGCCAGACACTGTTCTCTAATGCTTTTACTTGGTTTTTACCCTAACCTTGGATAATTCTTCTCTTTGATGCACTGATGAGTAGTCTGCCAAATGCTTGAAAGGGATTTTGCAGGTGTCCCGAGTTCTGTCTTTGTGCAACTCTCTCATCTCTAGTACTCTGGTCTGCAAACCCTAGAGGTCTGGGTCTTCTCAGACAGCTTCATCTCTTCAACTCACAGCATCCACCAGGATGTGCCTTGGTTTCCCTCCTGGTGTTATGACCTAGAAACTCTCCCAGGGCTGGAAGTTGGGGCCAATCCTAGAGCCACCTCATTTGTGTTCCGTCTTGGAAGCTTTCTGTATATGCTCTGAATCATTGTACTCATATATCTAGTTTGTCAAATTGTCAGAAACCTTAATCAAAACCTAGGAACAAAACTTGCCAGAGAGAAAATGTTAAGGTAGGGGAAATTTGCTTGTGGTGATTAAGATCTTGCCATTTGTTGTCTTTTCCTCCTTTTCCCACCATTTCATTTGTTCAGTGCCTTCACATATTTTATCTCCTTGTTATTAAAAATTGCTTTCAAGAAGGGATCCAAAACTCATTAACTAGGGTAATTTTCATGTTAACAAGGATGAGTGCTTTCATCTAAAGAAATAAAGTTCTAGCAGTGGTTTTAAACATTTTTTTTTAAATCTGGGTTTTTTTGGGGCCCTGCTAAAATTCCATCTGAATAGGAGCCAACCTGCACTCAAGTGGGAAAGATGGATTCAACTAATTGAGCAGATTTGTTTTTAGATAGATAATATACAAATATATGCCTCATCAACTTGTCTCCGTCTTGAATTTAGAGCCATGGAGCGATATCTAGAGGAGATCCTAACATTTACCTGTAATTTTCCTTCAAGCTCTTCTCTAAAACTGTTCTCTCTCTCTCTCTCTCCCTCGTCTGTTTGGGAAGCTGATAATGTTGCAGTGAATACACTTGGTTGACCAGACCTCCATGTCCAGTTGATTCATTTACATGTAACCAGTCAAGGTAGAGACACAGGTATTATCTAGCATGTCTCTCACTCACAAGCTCTTCAATTCCTTCATTTATCCAACTTCTCAATGTCACCTCTACATTTCATTTTAAACATAGTTCTCTGAGCATCTGAGCAAAAAAAAAAAAAAATCTATGGAGTGTGGATGTTATTTTTATCAATTTTCTTCTTCTCTAGTATTTGAAGCTCTAGCAGCAATTGCTTACTATATGCTAGAGAAAAAGTACAGGGATGATAAAATAATCCCTTCTCCCTCCTTGGGGGATTCATATAAGACGATAATTTTGTGAAGTTGGCAGAGACTCCGTGAGAATTTCTTAGCCCTGAAGATATGTGTAATTCTTAGACCTAGTAAACAAAGTCATTCATAACTCACATGTACACAATTTAATAGGACCGCCAAGGAGTGCTTGCCTGGTTATGAATTTATGTGTACAAATGACAGATACATAACACAATTTCTTAAAGGAGGAAAATGTGCAAAGAATTTTGTGTTCTCAGTTGGTAAATGGAGAAAAGCACCTTAAAGGGGAATATCAAGAAAGTTGTAGTGTAGATTGCAATGTAAATAGTCATTAAAATATTGCTAACCAATGTATATTATTCATTTATTCATTTGTAAAACATACATTCATCAAAGTTTTCAAGACCTTTGCACTTACTCTTCTTTCTCCCTAGCATACTCCTCTTCAAGTTTCTTTGTAAAGCTGGTTCATTCTCTTTTCCAGCAGTTGTCAGCTTGAAGCTCCCCCTACTTAGAAAAGCCTTTCCTGGCCATCCAATCTAAAGTAGCCTACCCTGGTTACCTTGTATCTCCTCGTCTGTTTTATTTCCGTTATAGGATTCATCACAGTCTGTAATGATCTTGTTTATTTATATTTTTACTTAATTAACATTTGTCTTCCTGACAACAACTTTGGTTTATGAGGTTAGGACTTTTAAAAAAATCTTGTTCATCTCTGTGACCTAGAGCCTAGCAGAGTCCAGTACCTGGGAGAATCACCATAAAGGTCAGGTGAATAAGTTGTAAGAGTGAAACATACAGTGGGCACCTACGATGTGCTATCACCTAGCAAAGTGCTCCCAATTTACTCAAAGTCTTGTATGTGACACAGGCTTGTTAATAGTAAATATTAGCAATATAATAAGTTTTACAGAGATATGTGCAGGGCATTTTGAGAGCACATAGAAAGAGGTTGCCTAACTCAGGGTTTCTTAACCTATTTATATTTTGGGCCAGATAATTCTTTGTTACAGGAGGCTGTCCTGTATATTGTAGGATGTTTAACAGCATCCACACCTTCTGTACAATAGAAATAGATGGCATAGCATTTCTTCCCCTCAATTGCAAAACTAAAAGTTTCTACAGACACTGCCAATGGGAGCAATATTGCCCCCAACTGATAATTCACTCTCCCTCCTAATCCAATCTGTATATCAAACATTTGAAGAAAATTTAAACTTATTTTCCTGATTATCTGCTCATAATATAAAATTTGAAAGATACATACAGAACCAAAGAAAAAAATGTATAATCCTAATTGGTTACCTCTTGAGATAACCATTATTTAAACATAGTTACATATTTCTTTCAACTCATTTAGCACTGTATTTTTGTCTTTCCATGGATGAGGTCATGTTTTACATATTTACCATTATGTAATATAACTTTGGCCTAACATCGTTCACCTGTAATTTAAAAAATCTTCATGTAAATTATTTTAAGGACTATATGATATTGGATAGTGTGATTACATTATAACTGATATAACTACCCTTAATATTAGATGTTTAGGTGTTTTCAGTTCATCAGAAAGTTTATACCAACTTACTCTACCACCTATGTTATGAAAAATTACAGATTTCACTGTAAAATCACTAATATGATTATTATAACCGTTGAAATATTTGCAAATTTAATGGACAAAAAATGTCTCATTTGTGTTCATGTTTGCATTTTTTGTTAATGAAATCAAGTCTTGTTAATACTTTGTATTAATTACTTTGTATTAGTACAATTAATACTTTATATTAATACTCTCTATTCATGCTTTGTATGTTAATATCCTTTGTACATTTATGCCAAAGATTCTTTGTGTTTTTCTTATCTACTGATAAAAGTACTTTGTATGTAAAATTCTTGATATATTTATATAAATTTATAAAGTCATATATTACAGATTTTTTCGAATTTGTTATTTAACATTTATATGTTTTATGATTTGGAGATTTGTTCCCTTCAAATCTCATGTTAATGTGATACCCTATGTTGGAGGTGGGGCCTGGTAGGAGATGTTTTGGTCATGGAGGAGGATCCCCCATGAATAGCTTGGTGCCCTCCTCATGATAATGAGTGAGTTCTCAGCTGTTAGTTCATGCAAGAGCTGGTTGTTTAAAGGAGGCTGGCACCTCCTGCTCTCACTCTTGCTCTCTCTTTTGCCATGTGACACACCTGCTCCTCCTTCACCTTCCACTATGGAAGCTTCCTGGGGCCTCACCAGAAGCAGATGCTGGTGTCATCCTTGTACAGCCTACAGAACTGTGAGCCAAATAAACCTCTTTTCTTTATAAATTACCCAGTCTTAGGTATTCCTTTATGGCAATGCAAAACAGACCAACAGAATGGTATTTTTTAAATACATTTTTAATTTTAAAATACTTAAATGTTTTGGTCTTCTTGTTTATGATTTCTTCCAATGATTTCAGGCTTAAAAGTCCTCTGCATTCAAAGGAGTCAATAAATATTTATTTATATTTTCTTCTCTTTTAAAACATTGCGTTATAAATACACACTTTACTCTGATATTCCTGGAATTTACTTTGGTATGTAGTGGAGTAATATCCAGCTAAACCTTGATTTTCTTCCAAATAGCCAGCTAATTGTTCATGATATTTTTGTTGAATAATCTTTGCCTCCCCTACTAATTTGTGTTGCTTGTTTTATAGTATGTTTGCACGCATACTTGTAACTGCTGTTACAAACTAGTAACAGTATGATGAGAGAATTAATGGAGCTTTTAATATATCATATATAACTTTGCTGTGGTATAATTTACATACAAGAAAATGCATTCATTTAAAATGCACAGATTTAAAAAGTTGACAAATGTATACACCCATGAAACCAATACCACAATCAAAATATACATTTCTGTCATCCTAAAAGATTCCCTTGTGCCCCTTCCAGTCAGTCCCCAGCCTGCACTCCTAATCCTAGACAATTACTGACTTGCTTTCTATCACTATAGATTAGATTTACTATTTCTAGAATTTCATGTAAATGGAATAATACATTATGTGTATGTTTGCATGCACCTCAATCCAAGAGATTCTTCCATGTTATTGTGAATATCAGTAATGAATTCCTTGTAATTGTTGAGAAGTTCTATATTGTGTTGATACATAACACATTGTATGAATACATGGTGAATGTTTATCCATTCACCAATCAAAGAACATTTGGGTTTTTTTCCAGCATGAAACTATGATTGATGCACAATCATGATCACATTTTGTGAACATATATGTTTATTTTGGGAAAATATCTAAGAGTGGAATTGCTGGGTCATATGGTTAACTGTATATTTAACTTTGGAAGAAACTGCAAAGTATTTTTCCCATGGTTGTACCATTTTCTATTACTACCACGGATATGTGAGAGTTCCAGTTCTTTTTCATCCTTGCGAACACTTGACATAGTCAATCTTTTTAATTATACTTATTGCATTGCCATTTTAATTTGTAGGAGTATCTCATGGATATTTTAATTTGCAGTCCTTTGAAGACTAATGATGTTGAATAACTTTTCATGTGGTTTAATACCTTTGGTGAAATGTCCAAATTGTTTACCTTGCTTTCACTAAGTTCTTTGTCTTCTCTTTATTATAATATGTGAGGTCTTTATATGCTCTGTTTACAAGCTCTTTATCAGATTCATGTATTGTGAATATTTTCTCCCAGTGTATAGTTTACTTTTTTGTTTTCTTAATGATGTCTCTTCAACACCAGAAGGTTTTAATTTTGTTGAAGTCCAATTTATCAGTTTACTTTTTCTAAGAAATATTTTTCTGCCATAATATCACACAAGTTTTCTCTTATTTTCTCTGTGTTTCATTTTGAGTTTACTTTTTACTATGATGGGATGAAGTACGGGCTACATATAATTTATTTTTTCTGTACAGATATCTAACTATTCTAATGCTATTGCTTGGGGAAAAAAAAACCCTACCCTTTTCTCATTGAATTATCCGACATATTAGTTGAAAATCAATTGACCACATATGTGGGCCAATTTCTGGATTCTCCACTCATTTCCATAGATACATATATGTTTATTCTTATGTTTATAACACACTGTCCTGATTAATATGGCTTTACAATAAGTCTTGAGAACATGTAAGCCCTTCTTAATTTTTTTTCAAAATTGTTTTGGCTCTTCCAGTTTCTTTGGATTTTCATATAAATTTTAACATGACCTTGTTGATTTCTATGTAAAAGTCTACATGGATTTTGATTGAGATCGCATTGATCAATTAGGAAAAGACTGACAACAACATTGAATCTTCTGATCCAAGTAGATAGAAGAGTAACCCTACCTAAAATGTGTGTGACCAGTAGTGTTTCAGATTTCAGATTTTTTAGATTTTGGAATATTTGCATACACATAATGAGATATTTAGGGGATGAGATCCAAGTTTAAACAAGAAATTTGTTTATATTTCATATATACCTTATACACATAGACTGATGGTAACTTTATGTAATATTTTAAATAACTTTTTGCATGAAACAACATTTGTTTACATTGGACGATAGAAGACAAAAGTGTCACTATCGCAGCCACCCATGTAAAAAATCCATGGTTGTTTGACATCACCATCAGTCCTTACTCTGAATGCATATGCTACTGATAAGCAATCATTTCTTACACTTATTTACACATAGGTACTTAACAGTAAAAAATATGCCATGCCATCAATACAGTGAAAAAATAATGTGTTCAGGGTTACTAAGCAGCACAGAACATCCCCAGAATACCTGTGTCAGCTGGTGAGCAACAGCAGCAAACAACAGCAGCATTTTCGTTTCCACCTATAATGCTGTGTTTTGATTAAAAGGTTACTGTACACTTTATTTTATTTTGGGGAGTGAGGAGAAATAGCAGAAGCTGTTGAGGGACCAGAAAGTGGGTCCTCTAGGTATCAGGAGGCATTTTGCTAAATGGCTTTTTAAGATGTTTCCTCCAGAGTTCCTCTGCCTCATTAACAACGGTTTTTAACTTAGAAGTCTCCCTTTGATTTTACAAACTGGCATGATTTATTGTTCTGTTATGAATACCCACTGCTCTAGTCCTTCAGTAAACCCATCACACATTTTCACCATGCCACCTATAGGCACTTTTTCTGCAGTGTTAAAATGTCATCTTCATTCTCTCTAATGTCACAATCATCACAATCACCTTGACTCAGAACCATTTTGGCTGTTTCACCATCAATCAATGGATGAACAACTGAAGCCTCATTATGGACGTTAAAGACTTCTTCCCTCTCTGCTTCTCCCGGCTTACTGCTTGACCCTGCAGGGGTACTCTTTTTGGCATAGTGAAGAAGATCAGACATCACTTTTTCTCACTTGACATACAGAATCCTTCAAAGTCACCACCTTTTTCGTCACCATTGCTTAACACAGTCACAGGCCACAGGTTGTGCCTAGCATGCGCAAACTGTGTCTTTAGTCATTGTGTCCCAAGTGTTGGCAACAGCATATACAGCATCCCTCATGCCGAACTCCTTTGCAAACCTTCCATACTTCTGCCTCTCTTCACTGCTGGTAGCATGCTGTCCAGGCAAGCTAAATAAACTGTGCATTGTGTGCCTGCGTTTGGACTATAATCCCATCACATGAGGTCAGGTGTAGAATTTTCCACTTGTGGCATCATCTCAGTGCTCAAAAAGTTTTGGATTTCGGAGCATTTTATATTTTGAATTTTTGGATTAGGTATGCTCAACCTGTAGTATATCTCTCCAGTTGTTTTCTTCTATCTAAGTTTTCCTTGCAGTGTTTTGTAGTTTTTAGTGTACACGTTTCTCACACATATTGTTACATTTATTCCTAACTATTTTGCTTTCTTGAGGATACTATAACTGATTTTTTTATTTTAATTTGTGTTGCTAGTGTAAAAATACAATTGATTTTGCATACTGACCTTGAATCTATGATTATGCTATACTCACTTATTACCTCTAGTAGCTTTTCTGTCAATTACATAGAATTTTCAACACTCACAGTCATTTCATCTGTGAATAAAGACAATTATGTTCTTTCCTTTTCAATCTGTATAACTTGTTTTTTTCTTGTTTTTTTCTTTTTGGCTTTGTGGCACTGGCTAAGACCTCCAGTACAATGTTGAATAGAAGAGGTGAAAGTGAACATTCTTGCTTTGTTCCCAAGGGTACTACTGCAGCAGTGGCTCATAATAATAAAAACAAGAACAACAATGATTATATTTTCAAAATTTTATCGAGCCTTTACACTGTGCCCGGTAGACATTCTTTTATGCACCTCTATATGTATCAGCTCACTAATCCTCACAACGACTCTTTATGTGTCATTATCATTCCCATTTTACAAATAAAGAAATCAGGCTGCAGAGAGGTTAACTAATTTGCTCAAGGTTACACAGCCAGTAAGCAGAAGTATCATAATTTGGAAATCAAGGATTCTGAACTGACCCTACATCTGATATCTACCACTGTATTTCATAGTCTCAGGGTAACAGAGCAGAAGATAGAACGGACGTGGATGAATACTTGGATTTGAATTGCATTAGTTTGGTTTAGGACCCTCTCCTTTTAAAAAGGTAATATGATTTCTACCACAGGGATATTAGGAGAACAAAGTGAATTTCACATAAGAAAGTATGCTGTACATCATAGATGCTAAGAGTTTTTTTTACTCTATTTTGTCTATTTTAAACTTCATGTTGCTTTTCTCTGGTAGAATCTTAAAATGTACAAGGTTTCTGATCCATGTTTTTGCAAATTTCCCTGACCACCACTGCCTTATTCCGTCTTCTACTTTTGGCCTCTTCCCCTCCCCCAAATAATATTATTTAATATCAACTTGAACAGAAAGCACACACAGCAGAAAGGAACACTGTGAGAAGGGCGCAGTCATCAGTTTTGTTACGTCCATGAGAGTTGCAAATAGTGTAAGTGTTCTGTGCAAATTTTGTGCAGGGCACTTTCAAGGCACTTTTATTGTTTTGGTAAAGGATCATGCCAATGCTTTTCAAGAATATTTTTAGTAATATTAGATATAGTGAATGGAAGAGAGGCCAAATGTCGAGCAATTAAAGTGGTGGGCTGTGGAGGCAGAATGTCTGTGTTCAAGTCCTTCCTATGTCACATTTGCTAACTATGGAAATTTGGACAAGCTGTTCTATTCAGTCTGGCTCTATTTTGATTTCCTTTTCAATAACTGGAGACATTACTGGCTTTTAACTCTTCGGATTTTTATGAGGATTAATTGTCATATGTAAGTGCTCAGTAAGAGTTAGCTCTTGCAATTTAGGTCCATCTTTTAAAAGTTGTCTTATTACTTAATAGCATCATAATAATTCCAAGTAGACAAATAATATTACTCTGTTAATAGAGCATTTCCTCCTTGTTTTTATCCCAAGCATGCGTCGGTTTTGCTTGAGTTAATTCTACAGTTTTGTCTAAGACTTTATAATCTTCAGGCTGTGAAACAGTCAGAAAATTTGCCTATATATTAGAAACAAAAGAAATATAAAACTTGTTATTGTTTACACATGTCTGTGCACTATAAAACAAGGTGGCACCATTTGGGTTGACAAAACATTTAGTTCAGCAAGGGAAAGACAGAATCCTTGTTGACTTCACAAAGTTGCAAATCAAGACACTTTAACTGACTCTTTCTTTCCTTAAAACAAGTCAATTGACTAGTATAGTAGGATTAGTATAGTGCACACTTTGCATTCATATCCCAAAAAGTGTTATTATCCTCTTAACCTTCCTTTAAAAACATTTATTTTTTCCTGCAACTTTTCCTACCTCAACTCCCTTTTTGCGTTTTTCTTCACAATGTAAACATTTGTTGGTCCAGGTACTGTTAAGTTTTTCTCAGCGATTTGACTGTGTCACTACGGGATAAAGAAGCAAACATCTTTCAGTTCTCTGATAGCATGTCAAATTATTTTTAGAAAGCAAATTGAAAATTGGCAAGAGAAAAGAACTGGAATGACAGCAGTATTTTCAAGGCTCAAAACCTCTAGGTAACAGGAAAGTGGAAAGCTGATTTGACTGTATTAGCACCCACCTGGATGTTCTTGATAAATAATTCACAACTAATTTGCCTGTTCAAAAGATTAAAAATGGATTTGAAGGGCCATTTTCACTCAGTCTTCCTGGTGTTGATCTAAGCAGTAAAGACAATAACGAAAAATCTCTCAAGAGATTATGCTCCATAGGAGGAATCTGGGGAGCCGGCATGAGGCCAGTATTTGTCCGTTACTATAAAAGGGTTTCCAAAACTGAGCGATAGAGTGTTGCAACTGTTCCCAATTTCCCCCTTGATGTGCTTGGTATAAAATTGCTCTCTGTACTTTCAGCCAAAAGATGTGTGCATCTGGCTCTCAAAGATTAGACTGTGTCTGTTGACAAGAAATAGGCATTAGGGAAGCATATTGGATGTTAAAGGCATGTTTTCTTTTCATGAAGTGTTAAGGGAATGACATTAAATTAGCATTCTCCTGCTTTGTGTTAAGCCATAGAGTAAATTTTTGCTCTTCAACATCAATCTCAGGAGACAAGATGCCTTGATTAATAGAGGAGTGTGTAAGATCAAAAGAAAAACTGTTCTCCTGGCCCAGTTCCAACCTGGAGCCATAATAGTCATAAAGCAATACTTGATCCAAAACCATATACTGACACCAAACAATCACGAACTTCCCACTATAGATATATTCCTCAACAGAGATTTCCATTATTTCTTTCCATTCCTAGCTAGCATTCCTATGTAATCTTAATCAAAGAAGACAATTAACGCAATTTATTAATAAGACGTTTCAGTCAATAATTCCTCTTATATCAGATGTGCTTTTAAATTATTACAATGATGTAAACTTTTTAATTTGTCCTGACTTCTGATTTCCTTCTACTTTCTAATTATATATCACCTTGATTTTTTTTTCTGTATTCTAATTACGGGGAAAAGAGGAATACTGGGTAAACTATTGTGAATATTTTATTCATATTTCTAAACATAAGAATTGAGAAGTAATTGTTAATTATATACAAGCGTTAATAAAGAAAATTTAATATTTAACAAAATCCTTATTAATGGTGACTCTAACATCCTCCTACTGGGGAAAAGAATGAACAAAATAAATAGCAGGCGGTGTCTACAAATTAAAATAAAGCTGCTTTTGGACAAATTCACTGAAATTTGTTCAATTACCTATACTTCGGAATTTTGCAGGTAAGAAAAACATTCCTACTATGTATTTATAACATACATAACTCAGTGGGATAATAGAGTATCAGGAATGTATATTCTGAAGATAATGTGATCAGGTTGAAGTGTTTCTCAGGTAATACATTTTCTGCTTAATTTTATTAAAATATATAGGCATTGTGTTAAGGAGCAAGTTTATATATTTAATTATTATCATTTAAAAGTTTTTTCATTCCAAAAATTCTACTTAAAAGTTGAATACCAATGATCTAACAAATTAAATTGCATAATTAAATTTGAGATCACAGAGTAGATATGTGGAAAAATACATTCTGGAACATATTGTTTATCTTTTTGTGAATTTTTATTTTGATTAGTATCACATTTTTTGACCCATTAAATGTTGTTCATCAAACTATTCTGTTTTTAAAAATTTATTGACAATATTTATACATATTTTTAGGGTACATATGATATTCTGTAACATGCGCAGAATGTATAATGATTAAGTTAGGGTATTTAGAATATCTATCACGTCAATATTTGTGATTTCTACATGTTGGGAACATTTTAAGTCCTCCCTTCTAGCTATTTTGAAAATTCAATACATTTTTGTTAGCTATAGTGACCCTACTCTGCTATCAAACATTAAAATTTATTCCTTCTAACTGTATGTTTTGTAACCATTAGCCAATCTCTCCTAATCCCACATCACATTCACACACATTCTTCCCAGCCTCAGGTAACTATTATTCTACTCTCTGCCTGCATGAGATCAACTCTTTAAGCTCCCACATATGAGCAAAAACATGTGATATTTGTCCTTCTATGCCTGTCTTACTTCACTTAACATAATGACATCTAGTTCCATCTATGTTGTGCAAATGACAGGATTTCATTCTTTTTATGGCTAAATAATATTCCATTGTATATAGATATATCATATTTCTTTATGCATTCATCTGTTGATAGACACTGAGGTTGATTACATATCTTTGCTATTGTGAATAGATCTGCAATAAGCATGGGGGTGCAGGTAACTTTTTGATATATTGGTTTCCTATCCCTTGGATAAATACCCAATAGTGAAATTGCTGGGTAGTATGGTCGTTCTATTTTTACTTTTTTGAAATGTCTTCATGCTATTTTGCATAATGGATGTACTAATTTACATTCTTACCAACAGTGTATAACAGTTTCCTTTTCTCCACATCCTCACCAGCATCTGTTATTTTTTGTCTTTTTAATAACAAGTTATTCTATTTTTATGATTTGAATATTGCTATATAAGGCTTTTTATGTTTCCATTCATCAAAATATATATTATTCATTTTCATTCATTTTATCCATTTCTGGGTAATTTTGGGAACAGCACATAGATGGATTTATTTTTATCAATGCTGAGCAACCCTTTTAGAAAATAACTGATGATTTTTATGATTACTGGCATATTTGTTCTTGTGTTTGCCACATCATTTTGTGTTTTTTTATCTGTCATACTTGTTCTTTGCTAATTTTTTCTAGTTTTCTTTTCTTGTTTTCTCTTCAACTGGTCAAGATTTTGTTCCCTCCTCTGCTCTACTTGTTCAATAGAAATTGTGTATTGTATTTCTACTTTTTTACTTTTTCTTTTTTTGGGAGACAGGGTCTCACTCTGTTGCCTGGGCTGCAGTGCAGTGGTATGATCACAGCTCTCTGCAGCCTGCTTAAGCTATTCTCCCACCTCAGCCTCTTGAGTAGCTGGGACCACAGGAGCGAGCCACCACTCTTGGCTGACTTTTGCATTTTTGGTAGGGACTGGGTTTTGCCATGTTGCCCAGGCTGGTCTTGAACTCCTGTGCTCAAGCAATCCTCCCGCGCTGGCCTCCCAAAGTGCTGGGATTACAGGCTTGTGCCACTGCACCGGGCATACTTTTTCACTCTTGGCCTTTAAAATTTTAATATTTATGCATATATTTGCATTTTAAAAACAAAGTTCTGGGTTAATCAGTCTCTCTCTTTCCGAAGAAGACAATCGTCTTTGCACAGTTTAATATCTTTCAAACTTTCCCCCAACTCCCATATAATTTTTGCCTATAATTATAGACACATCATGTACTAAATATAAAAATATTATTTTGTTTTTGTTTACAAACAACATCTATTTGCATTTTCCAATACGGTTTCCTGATTCTTTGCTCACTTTGATTCTTGTACATGACTACTTCTAATTCTGTAAATCTATTTATTTATTTGACTGAAAAACAGATTTTTTAAATTCTTCCAATTTTTAATTATGTTCTTTATTTTAGATGTGTGTGTATGCCTACAAACATCTTCATAAATTATAACTTGTCTAGGGAGTTATAGTACAGTTATTTATTTTTTAGAAATGTAAAGATATTAATCCATTTCCTAAGGCATTATTTTTGCTGATAAAAATTTACAATTAATCTGATTTCTATTTTTGTTTTGTAGAATTTTCTCTTTATCCTAATATTCTGCATTTTTACTACAATATGTCTAGATATGAATTTTTGAAGTATATTTATCCCATGTGACACATAGTAGAATTTATCAATCTGAAAGCTCCTTTCCTTAATACTGAGAAATTCCAGGTATTAATTATTGTGCTTTTGCTTTGCACTCATTTTCCCTATTTCTCATTTTGGAGCTCCTATTAGATTATGCCAGGCCCATGGCTTCAGCTGCTTGCAGATATGTTTTTGTCAGGTTTTGCTTTGTTTTGCCATTTTGGGGATGATATCTTGGTTTTTGGACCATATATTCCCCTTCTAGTTTTTGAATATGGCCATGTGCTTTTTCAACATAGAACATATATCTTACCTGTGATTTATGTGTGTATTTGAGCAGAAGATGACAGTTTAACATTGGCTGAATTTACTATCTTGACCTGGAGGTCATCAGAACTTACTGAAACAGGAAAGATAAAAAGAAACAGCCTAAGTAGATACGTGAAAATACAATATAGTAAACTCTTGTAAACACCTAACCCCAATGCACATTTCTTTCTCTTTTGCCTGAAAATGAGAAGCCAAATTTGAGTTAAGCTACTCTATTAGTTACCTTTGTGTTACATGAAGTTGATTTCATAGGCTTCCATTTCCTAGCCCTAATTGGAGGAAAAGAGAACCTCCTTCTAATTCTCCCAAAGCAAAATACAGTCCATGACTCAACCTTCATTTCCCCTGAGTTCGTAACCCTTCTTAGATCTGCCAAAGAAGAAAAAGAAAATTTTCCCATACCGTTGGCCAGTGGAACCAAGTGGCTCTGAACAAGACAAATACAGAGTAAAAAAAAAAGGTCTTTGATGCAGCAGCAAGTGGGAAATAGGAAGAGTATACAGACCAGAGGAAGAAAATATTTACCACTTCATAAGCCATGGCTGGGTGAAAGACTTTTGAATTATTTCCTTACTTTTGGGTCCTTCCAGGTAGGCTGGTCATAGTAGTAGCTGTTGCCATGACAACCGACAGATTAATATTAGAGTTCTCCAAATCATGAGGCCCTTATATTGTCAATAACAAAGCTTGAAGGAAGCAACTTTTAGTCTTTTAATTACTTTTAAATTTGTAACATTTTTCTGATATTGTTCCACGGACATCGTGATCCCAAATGATTTTTATTTCTGTCACAGTTTACTGAGTCAAGCTTAAATAATTAACTCTAAGATAGAAATAAAAATATTTAGATACAAAAAAGTTGGGTGACTGGCCAGAATACAAGAAGGGAGTTAGTGGCTGATCTCAGAATGAGGCTCATAGCATTTAGAACTTCTCCATTCCCAACCTCAGCAGTTCTGCACGTAACACTAATGTGACATTCTAGTTAAATGCATTTTTAAAAATGACCCCTGAAATCAGCAAAATCAAACTTCTAAAATAGGGTCTTTCTTGGCAGAAGAAAAACATATGAATAATGCCGCAATAAACATACATGTGCATGTGTCTTTATAGCAGCATGATTTATAGTCCTTTGGGTATATACCCAGTAATGGGATGGCTGCATCATTCTCAGTAAACTATCACAAGAACAAAAAACCAAACACCGCATATTCTCACTCATAGGTGGGAATTGAACAATGAGATCACATGGACACAGGAAGGGGAATATCACACTCTGGGGACTGTGGTGGGGTGGGGGGAGGGGGGAGGGATAGCATTGGGAGATATACCTAATGCTAGATGACGAGTTAGTGGGTGCAGCGCACCAGCATGACACATGTATACATATGTAACTAACCTGCACAATGTGCACATGTACCCTAAAACTTAAAGTATAATAAAAAGAAAAACAGTTACCAAAGGTTAAAAAAAAAAAAAAAAGAAAAACTATGATTTGTCACCTGATCTTTTGTTCAGATTATTTAAGCAATAACTAAATAATGTCCTAGACTGCACTGAATTAGGTATACATTGAAAATCCTAGCAACATATTCCACGAAAACAATTCTTGTTCAGATGAGGGAAGCCTTAGCATGGAATATAAAATCCAAGATCTTATTCTAGTCTGATGTCTAGCTAGATGAGAAATTGAAGATTACAGATTGTAAATGACTTATTCAAGGCCACACAATTTGTGAGCACAGCCAAGAATAGAAACTCTGTTCTCCTAACTCCCAGCGCAGGGCTCCTTCAACTGTATCACACTCAATATAATCATTTCTCCCCCTAATACGACTGCCAGAGCTTGATAGATTATTAGATAGGTGGGAGTAAGTAATTTACTGTGGTAGTCATCCTCTTCTTGTTATTGTCATATGTGAAACAGAAAGTGTAACTTCTGCTATGCTAAAAGTAGCTTAGTACAATTGAACTTTCAGTTAACAACATTTTTCATGGGCCTGGTTTCTTTGCGGCAAGTGATTTCACTATCCTAAAATTCAGATTGTTGAGTAAATAGAGAATCAAATATTGGAGTGAATTTAAACATTGTTTATGATAAGGTGAAGTGAAAATCCACGATCACAGCCAAAATGATCACCTCTGTCTAAATGACCTTGAATAGCAGCAGAACAATCAACCCTACTTGGAAATGGCTTGTTCGGCAGCAGAAGCCCAGGTTTGCAGTAGATCAAGTCTATGGTCTGACTCAGGTTCTGGTGATCTTCTCATACAGATAATATTTTGTTTCCTAAAGACCACCAAAAGGTGAAAGACATGCAGCCCACCAGCCATTCGTCATTTTAGCAGCTATTGTTTTTTCCATTGCTCACTTTCAGTAAACATTAAAAAAAAAACAATTTGTTTTTTTCATTCCACTGTGATCACCTGATAAGTCATGGCACACTGAGAAAGGAAAGATGTCACGAATGTTTAATCAGCAGTGATTTAAACAAGGGACATGTTTGAGGGAATTAACAAAATCAGCATGCTCATTGCTCCAGGGTGATTTTTCTTGCTGGTAGGACTAAATGAAAATCAGAACTCAAAGCAGTGGAAGTCTTTCAGGTCCAATTCAAGCTGCCAGAGTTAAAAGGCTGCCAGGATGGAAGGCTGAATCACTCCCGATCCCAGTTACAGCTGTGTTTTTCATACGTATAATGAATTTCTTGATTCCAATGTTTAAAAAATTCACTCATCTTCTGGAGCTTTATTCTTACCTCCTATCCTCCATCTCTTTTCTTTTCCCCATCCCTACTTCACTCCTAGGAATTGATTGCAAAACATTTAAAGGCATTTGGAATCACATCATTTCAGAATGTCCTAATTTAGCCTGATGTAAACGTCCTGAGGTAAAATATTCTGAAGGAGGGCTGAATCAATGAGTGGCCATTCTTCTTAGTGAAGCCATCAAAGACGAGCGGGCCAGAAAAAGTGTTTAAAACTATTAAAACAAAATGTGTTTGGGAAAAACTAGAAAGTTAAAGCATAGGTTTAAAAAAATCAATGGTGAAAGTGCAGGCACGGGAGAACTGAATTAACCACCATTCATGGAAGACAGGGTGCAGGATTTTAATGACTGAAAATTTGGTGTGAATTAAAGGTGTAGTGTTGCAAACTTGGGCTGCATGATTAGAAAGCATGGTGTCCAAGATGAGGGTGGAAAAGGTTTGATTCCTCCCTGCAGTAATTATATAATATCTAGATTATCATACGCAGTTCTGAGGGTCAAATTCTCATGTAATTAATGTTTCTGACTGGTGTTCTTGGTCCCTTCTATGATGAACTTAATTTTCATAATGTGTGTCTCAACCCATCTCCCATGAACTAGTAGTACTAAATGCTCCTGGAAAAAGTGTTGAATAACATATAAAGGAGAATCTAGTGGCAGAAGAGTAGGCTATGAGAATCCAATTCAAATTACAGCTGGACAATTGCCTTGCAATTAAGGGCCTTCTTCAAACAACACTAGGATTTTGGTGAAGTGAAGTTAATCTTTAGTATTTTGCCTAGGACTTCAGACGTGACTTCAGATCACATGGACACAAAATAAGCAATATTCATTTGCTTATTATGATGGAAACCAAATGGGACTAACAAAGAGATATGTCATAGCCTATTGACTGGAAAGCTGATTTCTTTTGGTATGTGTGGGCAATCTTGACTGTGTATGTACTGTGTTAAATAAGTTATGCTCGAACATTTGTCAAAACCACTATGCTGTTTGAGTAAAAGACGCTAAGCTCAATGACATTTCTAGACCTGAATATTTTGGCTTGGGAGAGAGAGGATGGGGTGTCTCCTGGCAGCTGTTGAGAGCTCTTTGCTTCATGTGTGCATAGTGCCTGCTTCGTAAAATCCCAGTCCTCTAGGAAGAAAACAGGATAAGCTGAGGTGACTTGACAGCATCCAGAAGGTAATTGAGGTTTGTACCATCTTTTGAGTAGATTTAGAAGGACAGACAAGCTTGTTCGCTACCAATAGTAGTAAAGAAAATCCCCCAACCCCTCAGTTCAGCCTGTTGAAGATTTTCTTCCTAAAGCTAAAGCAACTGTGCTAAGGCAATTTAGTGTAAAGATTAAAGAGCTGAACTTTGGCACCTAATTTGCTTGAGTTGAAGCCTGCCTCTGTTACTAGTTAACTGTATGGACAATGATCCTTGATGTCTCAGTTCCCTTGGTTCCCTTGTCTGTGAAATAGTAATGATAAATGACAACCCTATCTACTTCTTAGGGCTGTTTTGAAGACTAAAGAGTTAATGTAAGATGAGCATGGTGCAGTGTGCCCATAGTCCAAGCTATTAGGTAGGCTGAGGCAGAAGGATTGCTTCAGTCTAGGCATTTGAGGCTGCATTGCACTGTGATTGTGCCTGTGAATGGCTACTGCCCTCCAGCCTGAGCAACCATAGTAAGGCTCCATCCCTAAAAACTACAAAAAAAAAAAAAAAAGACTACAGGTAAGATACCTGGTGTATAGTAAATACTATGTAAGTATTTGTCACATAAATATAAATAGGTGGTATCTACATCCAGAACCAGTGATCTTAAAAAATGCAGTTTGTATCTTTCTATAGAGTTACATTCTAGCAGCATTAACATGAGTACATCAGAAGGAAACCCAATTTATAGGCTGTTTTCTATTAAAGCTGACCTTTTCCAAGGTGAACTGTTAAACTTTGGAAGGGGAGGAGAAGTTGCTTGCAACTGCATCATTCTTAAATGATACTCTGCGTAACTTAGTTAAGGGTGGGAAGAGGGAAATTTCTTAAGGCAGAGTAAAGGGGTGGGGTGGTCACAAAAGCCAAACAGGCAAGAGAAAATGTGACATTGGGAGACCTTCAAATCATTCAGGATAGGGGTAATGAGAAAGTAAGTGGCAAGCGATGAAGCTGGGCAGAAAAGGGGCAGTCTATGAAGAGCTTGTTGGCCTTGCTAAGAAAAATGGATTTATACATTCTCAGGGCTGTGAAGGCCGTTTGTATGTTTTAAACAGGTGGACGACTTAAATCAGATTTGCCTTTTAGAAGGACCACTTTCACTACAATATGGAGAAGGAGGGCAGTACTAAGCAAGCAAGCATCATAGTAAAGAGACCAGGAGAGAATAGGAAGCTGTTCCAGTAATTCAGCAAAAATTTGGCAGATGTTGACCAAGTAGTAGCAGTGGTGATAAAAAGAAGTGGAGAGAATCAAGAGATATTTAAGAGGTAGATCTGTTTGATTACTGGGTATGGGAGACACTGAATTAAGGATGACTCCCTAGTGTCTGTCTTGGGCAGTGATGCAGGTGGAGATGCATCCAAGAGAGGAGAATATAAGAAGGGAAGGCACATTTGGGGAGGGGGATAAAGATGTGTTGGGTTTTAGAAATGCTGATTTGAGGTGTGTGATATGTAAGAGGAGATGTCTGGTAGACTTTAAAAAATATACACCTGGAGGTCTGAAGGACTGGAACTCCAGATCTGGATATTAATTGGATATATGCATGTTAGTTGCAGCCACTGGAGCAGATGAAGTAGTATAGGGAGCACTTGTAGAATGAAGAGAGAAGAAACAATAGAGTAGATCCCCAAGGAACATCAACTTCTAAGAGGTTATCAGAAGAAAAATGGAATTTGGGAAGTACAGCTTGAGACAGAAAAGCTAGCTCTAACTAGTACAGAATCACAGAAACCAAGGACACTATTGCAAGAAGTGGGAACCAGTGACAGACAGCCCCAAGAGGTCAAGCAAGATAAAGGCTAATACGAGCACATTGTATTTAGTGAACGTTAAAAGGCAGCAATGGCTTGGCCCTCAAGTTTCTTACAATTCACATGGAAATGTCTGGGAGCCTGGCATAACAAATACATGGGAAGACTTAATAGAAGCATATGAACATGTAAATTTTGCTGTTAGCATGTGTACACATAAGAATTAAAATAATCTGGCCAGGAGCAGTGGCTCACGCCTGTAATCCCAGCCCTTTGGGAGGCCACGGCAGATGGATCACCTGAGTTCAGGAGTTGGAGACCAGCCTGGCCAACATGGTGAAACCCTGTCTCTACGAAAAACATAAACATTAGCTGGGCATAGTGGCTGGCACTTGTAATTCCAGCTACTCGGGAGGCTGAGGCAGGAGAATCGCTTGAACCCAGGAGGCGGAAGTTGCAGTGAGCCGAGATCACACCATTGCACTCCAGCCTCGGTGACAGAGCGAGACTCTGTCTCAAAAATAAATAACAAAAAAATTAAAATAATCTGAGTCACATTCTGTATAACTATTATAGAAAGACTTAGAAATAAATTTTTTGCAGGGTTTTTTGTTTGATTGTTTTGAGACAGGATCTCACTATGTTGCCCAGGCTGGTCCTGAACTCCTGGGCTCAAGCAATCCTTGGCCTCCCAACACAGCTAGGATAACAGGTGCCCTCCACCACATCCCACAAAGTTTTATCAGAGGAAAAATTTGGCTCAGTAGAAGAAACTCCCACAGGAGAAATGGAAAATCGATCCTGTTTCTATAAAGTTTTGTGGGGTTGCTCTGAATTCTCCTCTCATATTTCATACGTTCAAGGTAAGTTTCAAAACTGTGGCTATTTTATAGTAGCAATGTATCATATCTGTGACATTTTGTATTCATTGACATATAGTATGCAAGAGTTTTCTCGCTATGGTCACTGTTGGTTTCATTTTGTGTATTGCATTTAGGCTTAAGGTTTTTTGTTTTGTGTTGTTTTTTTCACATGGGAAGAATAGGAAAGTAAGATTTACTGGGCTGAGGTCTTAGTCCCACCATATCTTTGTAGAGTAGCCTTTATTATTCCCATTTTACAAGTGAAGAGGGTGAGGTTTATAGAGATAAGTAACTTGCGTAAGATCATAATGAAGCCCAACTCTTCCTAACACAGGTTACTATGTTGCCTCTTCTCTGCCGTTCTTCATATTTGGAAAATTGTCACTAAAATACTAGTGATATTCCTATCATTTCTTCCTAATAGGTTTCTGATAATATGTCTTCATTCAAATGGCATCCTATATGTGTAGATTCCAAATCTTTGCATACAATACTTCTCTGAAAGAAAATGAACTTCAGAGTCCTTTACCTGAAGACACTCTAAGCAATTAGAATAACTATTATTATTACCATCACCATCACCACTATCATACTGGCAAGTTTACTCAGATACTCATAAATCAGAAAGAAAAGCCCTTTCTCAGTTGCTTAGAAATGAAAAAGGATGACCTTACAAGAAAAAGTAGTCTTTGTGCTATAATCTCAGTAATCCAAGACAGCATATTTATTCCTCAAATACTACCCACATCTTCATGTATATTTACTGATGCTTAAAATTCTATGAACAAGGAGTAAAGTCTTTTATTTCACAAGAAAGATGAGACTTAAAGGACACATACCATTTGAAAGAAGGAAATTCGACAAATAAAATGAACTCCAAGATCGAAATCACTGGTCTAGTTAGATCTGGGTAGCAGAGAATAGATAGAGAACAGAAATCGCTTTATGGCTTGAGTGTCAGGAGTTAAAGGACACAACAAAAGGGGGAAGAATGAGAGGCCAAGGTGACCATAATTTGCAGCTTCATACCTTTGCTTAAAAGCATCCCCTAGACCCAGCAATTTGGGAGGCCGAGGTGGGCGGATCATGAGGTCAGGAGCTCGAGACCAGCCTGGCCAACACGGTGAAACCCCATCTCTACTAAAAATACAAAAACTAGCCAGTCGTGATGGTGGGTGCCTGTAATCCCAGCTACTCGGGAGGCTGAGGAAGGAGAATTGCTTGAACCCGGGAGGCAGAGGTTGCAGTGAGCCGCTGAGATTGCACCACTGCACTCCAGCCTGGGCAACAGAGCAAGACATTTTCTCAAAAAAAAAAAAAAAGCATCCCCTAGAAAAGTTAGTATGCTTGTAATTCCTTCTTCCCACACTTTGTAAAAAGTAAAGACAGTGTTTCTCTTTAATTCTAAAACTCTACATACTGTTTTCTTTAGAAGCTTGTCTCTGGCTTCTACTTCTGGATTTATTATGCAGTTTCTTACTTGTTGGCATGGGCTTCAGTATGTTTATCTTTATTGATGGTTTTAAATTATAAGTGCTTTGAGGCCAGGATCTAACTACCTTGCTTACCATAGCAGAATGCTATTGGTACATGTCTGCTAATCAAAGAATAAATATCATCTGATGTGGGATGTAAAAATCAGGAGCATTTTTTCTTTTAATTACCTCTTAATATGTTTCAAAGGTTGAGAATGTAATGCTACCATTTTAAGCTCCTTTGAGTAAGGGTGCTATCTAAATAAATCTAAGGAGAAAAGAAACACAAAAAAGCGAAGAGGCCAAAAAGGAGCTCAGATGGCTGGGACAAGTGTTGCTGCAATCCAAATTCCTTCTAAGTAGGAAACACAGATTTTTTTTTTTTTATTTTAATCTCTTGAACAGACAAGGTATGGGCTTTTTCTATTTAAAGATTTTTCCGTTTCTAGAATCTTTGATGCTCACACTTCAGGTATTCCCTTCTGAATATTGAACACTTTTATTTATCCTTTTGACATTCTCTTTCTAGTGATTAATTCAAAAAGTTTCATTTGAAATGTCCCTGAATAAAAGTCATCTGAGTATTGAAAGGGGTGATTTTTGATCAGAACATATCAGAATGTATTTTTACATTTTTAAAGCCTAGAGACACCTTGATAGGACATCCTTAGATTTCTGACAAAGTACTGGAGCTATCTCCATTTGTCTTGGTCAGTTGAACTCAGTACTAGGTTTGATCAGCCATGAGAGAGAGAGAGATTTATTTAAGAGAGCGATGAAACGAGATGTTATCTTGTTTAGGGATTTTTTTTTATTGCTATAAATTTGTCCAAGTACTTTTCTTGGGATAATACTCCGAAATAGGGCTGCCAAGGAAATTCACATAGAATACAATGAAGAGTACATAGTGGCCACGTTCTAAGCTTACTGTCAGCCTTCCTCATGTTCTAAGCTTACTGTCAGTCTTCCTCTTCCATTTCCTTCCCCTTCTCCACCCTTTCACTCCTTCTCCCATTTTTCCTGACCAACACCTTCTCTCTAGTTGGTACAAAAGATCAATATTGACAGTGGTCAATAGTAGCACTTGATGGAAAATGAGGTGAGGGAACAGTTTAAGATCATGTAAGTGGGATGTGAGAGAAAGTTTTCAAAAATTCAAAGAATTTAGGTCAATCCAATGTTGTTTGGTACATCTTGGAGGAGAGAGGTCTTTAACAATTTTTTTTTTTTGAGACAGAGTTTTCCTCTTGTTGTTCAAGCTGGAGTGCAATGGCGCAATCTTGGCTCACTGCAATCTCTGCCTCCCGGGTTCAAGCAATTCTCCTGCCTCAGCCTCCCGAGTAGCTGGTATGCGCCACCACACCCGGCTAATTTTGTATTTTTAGTAGAGATGGAGTTTCTCCATGTTAGTCAGGCTGGTCGTGAACACCCGACCTCAGGTGATCCACCCACCTCAGCGTTCCAAAGTGCTGGGATTATAGGCATGAGCCACTGCACCCAGCCAACAATTTTTACATTTTTTTAAATTAAATTTTTATTATCAATGTGGCCTGCTTTAAGTTAGTCAGGTATTGAACAAAGGTGGTAAAAGTTGTTCTCGTACATTCAAATTAAATACTTGTTTCCTTCTTTCCCTGTTTTTAGCCATATATTTAATCAGAAATCATCTTGTTGCCTAGTTCATGAACCCAGATTTGAACTTAACCTGTAAAACACCTTAGTTAAGAAAATAATGTCAGATCATATACTTCAATAAAATTCCAATTAAATTCTCTGAGTTTAAAGGCTTCTACAACCGTTATAATCTTTAGCACAGAGAAGAGAAATGAAATAGTGGATCTTAAACAAGGCATAGAAATAACTGATCTGACATAAGACATATAAATTTTCTAAGGGTAACAAGTATTTTTTATCAAAAATCAGGAAAAGGTTAGGCAAACAGTAGCTCATGCCTGTAATCCCAGCATTTTGGGAGGTCCAAGTGGGACGATTGCTTGAGGTCGGGAGTTCACAACCAGCCTGGGCAACATACTGAGACCCCATCTCTACACAAATAGAATCGGGAAAAAATAAAAGATGAGAGAAGATAAAAAACAGAAGGTCATCTGGGCCATGAAAAGAATAAAATTCCTTTTGAGAAAAACACTCTATTAAGACAGTGCAAAATAAATTCATGAATTGAACAGCTGTGCTTTACTTCTGAAAGATTCCATTGAGAATTTATTAGCATGCATCTCATCTAAAAGCCTGGAGTTTAATTACACAAAATTATTAAAAAGAGAAAACTTGTGTTTTTTCTCTTCTTGTTAATGAGAGAGAAAAACCAATGCTTAAGTGGATCTATTCCAAGTCTTCCACAAACTGAACTGGGGACATCATTTATTAAAATAGTTTTGGGCTATATCTATAGTCTATGCTCAAGAGCCAATCCTTACCTTTGAGGAAAGAAAATACATGGTAGGAAAATAGGTTAAAGTATGAGGGTAATCCATAACCCCCTACCTCAATGCCACTCATAATTAACAAAATATTGCCTTCACAGTGCTGAAGTTTCAGTCAGGCCAGGATCCATATCACCCACAGTGAATATAAAAGGTAGATGAAAATTATTCTTTATTACCATCCCCAAATAAAAGAGCATAAAATAGCAATACTATGACATTGAAACTTCCACAGCTTAATCAGAAGCAAAGCCTATGAATGAGATGGGTCATGCTTCCAAAAGCTATCAAGAAGAAAAGTCTTGCAGTGGCTCAGGATTAGTAGAGCTGTCCAGGGTCCTGACCCCATTCACCACCATCTCTTGCCCTGTCTCCTTCCCTGTGTTTCTGTTTTAAACACTAATTCTCTTGACCTTTAACATTCTTTCATAAATGATGACAACTCTTACCTACTATTTCAGAATGCTTCAAGACCTTCCAATACAACCTTACCTTAGAAAATCTTTGTAGGTGCAGGTTGCTGTCTCTACAAACACCAAGAACAGGGAGCCTGGAACACTCTGGTTTAAGTGCATGCATTGTTAACCCTGGAAAGATTTAATATCATTCTTTTTTTCTAAGGACCAATTAATTAATTTGCTTTTTTTCTTTTGAGACAGAGTCTCACTCTGTTGCTTACTGCAACCTCTGCCTCCCGGGTTCAAGCGATTCTCCTGCCTCAGCCTCCTGAGTGGTGGGGATTACAGGTGCACACCACCGTGCCTGGCTAATTTTTTGTATTTTTCATAGAGATGGGGGTTCACCATGTTGGCCAGGCTGGTCTCGAACGCTGAACTCAAGTGATCCGCCAGCCTCAGCTTTCCAAAATGCTGGGATTACAGGCATGAGCCACTGCCCCCAGCCCAATTTATTTACATTTAAATTATACTTCTCAAATTGGATTTCTTGGTTATAAAAATATCCATGATTTGATAGCCCTATGACCCTGTGACTACCAGCACAATTAGTTATTAAAAGATGAGGCAATACAACATACTTACAGAAACAAGATCAAGGTAAAAAGACCAATATAGCCATGACCTGGTCAATATTTATCACAAATGTGTTCACACCCTGGAGCACATACTGCTAAAAGGTAAAACTAGTTGGATATTAGTGTTGCACAGTCTGGTTACCAGGAAGTATTACTACAGTGTTTTCTGCTTTAAACAAAGAACTAAAAATATGCCCTGTAACTCTTTATCAGGTAAGAATATCAATTGTCTGATGTGATTTAATATCTATCATTTACAGATTTATTATGTCTTTCTCCTGAAATCACAAATGCTCAAAAAACCTCCTATTCATGTAATTCATGTAAAATATGATGGCTTATGATTGGACACTTTGTTTTTACTCTGAGAAGTTAGATTATTGTTGAAAATAATATAAATCCATATAGCTAATTTGCCAAAAGCTGTGTTTTAAATCCAGTAAATGTGTTTTTAAATAATGCAACTTCTGACCTGCTTAGTATTCAAAACCAAAAACTGAAATTCTGCCACCCTCTTTGCAGTCTATTGATTTGAGAACTACAGCTGCTGAAATTAAACTTTATTGTTAGCATAGAGCTTTCAGCTGAGGAAGCAATTTCAAATTGGTTTCTTTTCTAGCCCAGCTTAATATTAAGTAAATATGTGCCTATAAGTGTCTCTAGCTAGATTATTACCTAAAGTGGTGCATGCAACTTTGCAGGTGCAGCTCCGGGAAACGAAAATCTACTTTGGTGATGAATCTTCCTATCCAATGGGTAAACACATGTTTTAAAATTGAATGCATGGTTATCCCCAGAGTACAAGAATGTTTTCAAAGTTAGACCTTTTTTGTTTAACATACTTTTTAATTTAGTGCTCCAAGCTATAGAGATACAGAAATGAAATGGCCACAGTCCCTGTTCTGGAGGAACACCTATTTAAAAAGAAGATAGAACCAGATATTATAATGTACCATGAAAATAAATAACAGAGATTTGCACAGTGTACAATGGTAAAGGCCTCTTGTTTACGAGTGGAGGTGGGCAGTAATTTTAGGGACTAGGGAATGAAAATTACCCCCGAGGAAATCAAATAGGGACTGATGAGACAAATGCCTTTGCTTTATTTTTTTAAATAGCAAGTTCAATTTCCTGGTTCAAGAAATAGCTTCTATTCTCTAAAAATAATAAAATAATGTTCCCCTGCTGGCATAAACACTAACGGAAGTAGCGGAAATAATAACCCATCATTTTATAGACATTCTGAAAGACAAGGGAAAATGATGAATAGAAGAATACTATGAAAAGCTATGAATTTTGAATAACAAGATCAGTAAAGATATTACCTATTTTGATTTCAAATCTATAGGCAGTGAAATTTTGGAAACTTGAGGAAAGGAACACAATACCTTTTCATGAATGTCTTATCTTTTAAAGAATATTGTGCCTTTCAAAGTTATGCCTTGCAATAGGATGAAAAAAATTAGAAATTTGTCTCAGAAATCAATAAAACTTGACTTAGTTTGATATTGTGCCAATTTAAGCTTACAACTGAATAGAATCAGATTTCCCTTCCTAATAAAGAAAGCCATAGCTGCTACTCTACGTACATATATATCTCTACCACAAAAACCCAACCCTCCATATCATGTCAATTTGCCTACTCTGATGCATTTTTGTGTCATAAAGAGATGAGACTGATAGTTTTGAGTGAAACTCTTTGTAGAAACCAGTTTTATCAATTGACTATGAAGAATAAGGAAAACCAGTCCAAACTATATACCCTGTATCTATATAACACAAACATGAGTGACAATTGGTCACTTTACCTTATGATTAAACAAAAGAAAAAGACTTATTTAGATAATTCAGTTCAAATAGATTTGAGAGGCTATGGTTTGGTTCCAGGAAACCAAATATAACACTCAAGAATACAGGATAAGAAAGGAAAACCACTATGCTGCCCACAAGCCAAGGAGACAAAGCTGTAAATGGTGACCAAGCTCAGAAACACCTTCATCTCCTAAAAAGAATCCATCAGCCAAGACTTATACATATTCTTATATACACAGTGCAACCATCACCATTACCACCACCACCACCACCACAACTAACACTTACTGGGCATTTACTATGTGCCAGGTATTATTCTAAATGATACATCTTTGTTATTTTAGTACATGTCTGCAACAACCCCATATGAGCAATGTCTTTCCATATTTCACCGAATCTAAGACACCATTGATGATGAGACATGATTTTTTTTATATTGCTAAGAAAGTAAAAGCATAAACTATGATTGGCTTTCCATTTCAAGCCACATTTAGATTTTAGAGCTAAACTATGAAATTATGTGCACCTAGGATTCAATGAAATTCAATAACATGGCCCTTATTTTACAAAGAAGCACACTACAGCTCAGAGGGGTTAAGTTAATTTCCCAAGGTCACTCACATTCAAGCAAGATAAAGAAAGTGGAAGAGACAGGGTATGAATCTGGGTCCAACAGACTCAGGTTCCCTCACCAGTGCCACCCTCTATTTTTATGATCTAGAACAACCAACACTTGCTTTCTCATCTTTTGAAGCAGGAATTTTAGCTTTGAAGTAGATTATTTCTAAGATCCCTTTCAGCTTCCAGTGGTTGAATTCTCAGGTTTTTTATCTTCACAAACAGGCTGTGGTTTGGAATTTAATGAGAAAAAGACATGATAATTCACAGCGTAATTTTATGACTGTGGAAATGAGAACAGGCCCTACAAAAGAAATCAGACTTGGGGCAACATAGTGGAAGTAGCAGTGCTTTTTGAATCTGAAAGCCCTGATTTCCAGTACCAATAACAATGCACATTCTTTTTAAGCTATGTGATACTGGGTGAGATGCTTACCCTCTTTGAACTGGAGTTTCTTTATCAAAAAATAACAATGTGCCTACTTCAAAGGGATGTTGTGAAGATGACCTATTATAGTGAAAGTGAATCCCTTGTTATGGAACAGTTGTTCCATAAAGGCTAGTTGCCCATGTGCCCAAAACCTTACTCTAAATTAAAAGGATAGTCCGGCCGAGGCGGGCGGATCACGAGGTCAAGAGATCCAGACCATCCTGGCCAACATGGTGAAACCTGTCTCTACTAAAAATACAAAAATCAGCTGGGCATGGTGGAGTGTGCCTGTAATCCCAGCTACTCAGGAGGCTGAGGAGAATCACTTGAACTAGGGAGTCGGGGGGTGCAGTGAGCCGAGATTGTGCCACTGCACTCCATCCTGGCGACAGAGCGAGACTCTATCTCAAAAATAAATAAATAAACAAACAAACAAATAAATAAAGTGTAGTCCACTCTTGGGCACTGTATATTTTTGGGCTCTATGTATTCTCTTCTTACAAATGTCACAGGACAATGGTACTGGAAAGTTGAAAAGAACGGGGGAAATTGTGCAAGGTATTACTAAGAGACAAGCATTTTGTATGTAACAGTTGTAGATATTTGTTATTCCCCACCTCACCCAGTATCCATTCCCCCCTTCTTCTGGTGAAGTGCCATGGAAAGTACTGTCTTTTCCATTTTGTCCAGAATTCATGGACAAAATCCATTGTCCATGGATTTTTGAATTGAGTTGACTGGACACCTAACTCCATAGAGGGGCATGAAATTCAGGCTTGGAAAATCAAATATTTCATCAGATCTCATGAGATTCAATTTGTGAAGTTTTGCTGCAACTGTTGAGAGGAAGCATGTGCTCTTTCCTGCTGGACTTGAACCTTGAAATTTGAAGTTGTGGATGGCCATCTTGCTATCCTGAGAGTGTAAGAAATAACACAACATGGTTGAGAACAGAGTTGAGAGATGAGAAGAGACAATGTCCTGATGACATCACCCCATAAGCTAGTAAGTTCCTTTTTTGTGTGTATGAACTAAGTTCTCCCCTTCTTTCTTTCCCTCTTTCTTTCTTTCCTTCTTTCTTTCTTTCCTTCTTTCTTTCTTTCTTTCTTTCTGTCTGTCTTTCTTTCTTTCTTTTCTTTCTTTCTTCTAGTACTGTAAATTCCTCTCTTGTTTAAATCTATTTGGGTTAGGTTGTCTGTTACTTGCAACCCGGAAATATTCTAGGTAACCCCAAATAAGATAATGTCATTTGCTTTCTTGAGGGAATTTGACTTGGGAAGAGAAACTACTACTAATTTCATTACCTAATTCTCTTCCTGAAACTGGGCAGAGTCAAGAGCATCACTGCCATTTTGCAAGCTGCCTGATTTGCAAGACTGAGCGACAGAAAGGCATGTATGACAGAAAAGGGCCACTACATCTCTCCTAGTTCCCAAAGTACGAACAATCCATACCTACATTGCTCCTAAAGTCACTACTTGTTTGTCTTCCTAGACACAATCTTTTAAAAATCAAAGATCATATTCATTCTAGAGATTGCTTTTAGATTTTTCTCTCTAAATCTTTTAGTAGAACCAGTAAAATCTAACTCTAAAATAGATTGGTGTAAGTTCCATTTCCTCTCTTCTTTATAATTGCACTGATGAAGGGTTCAATGCAAATGAAAAGCAGGCTGCAGGAGAAGGAAGGGAAGCCATGAGGCCTGAGCTAGCTAAATACAGATCAGAGAAAGAATTCCAGGGTGGAGAAAATTGGGTATGCAGTAACTTGGAGTTACTCTTTTCAAGTCAGGACATTCATTAAGTGCTGCTCTAAATCCTATATGCAATTTGGATAAAGTCCAAAAGTATATCCAATTCACATTCCTTAGATGGTATTTACAGCTTTCCATCATCTCAGGCAAAACCAGTTTTCTAGCCTCCCTCTTCCCTTCTTTCCCGTACTAATCAACTATTTCAGCTAGACCCATCCACTCCAATCTCTTGAACACATTCAATAGATTTCATTGCTGTGGCTTTGATCTTGCCATTTCCTCTCTTAAGGAAACCTTTCATCTCCTTTCAACTTTCCTAAGTCCCACAGGAATCAAATCCATTTCCTCTTGTCTTACAAAGCTTTCCCTAACCTCTTTAGCTGAAAAGGATTTTTCCTTACTCTTAACACTGAGAGCATTTACTGTCTATCCCTCATTTGGCTTGCATTTATATACTGCCTTGCACCATTAACTGTCCTTTAATGTATATGCATTTCATTTCTCCAATTAAATTGAGGTTAAGCATGATTATCCTTATGTTTCATAGTAAACCCATTAGTACCTGGTAAGTGATTTGTACAAAGTAAGTGTTCAAAAAATAACTTGTTTGTAGATTAAGAATTGAGTCTAGGCAAAATGCTGCCCTGTGCATGTTTTTGCTCACAATTTCTCTTGAGAACAGTGTTAGTAACTGGGTGACAAATCTGAAAGAGGCAAAAATGTGGTGGTTTGGGAAGAAATGGCAAATGGATAAATGTTAAATGGGAGGAGATAAAGAAAGAGGCCAGGTCAGTAGAGCTGAAATGAAACACATATGATAGAAGACATGGAGATTGTATAGAAGCTTCATTCCCAAGACTTCTACAAATGGTACCTACAAAAACTTCAGTCAACTTCAGCAAGATCAGCCCCAATACATACATGTGGGAAGTTGTTTAGTTCAAGTTCCCTGTCCTTTTAATGATACTGAAGCATCTCTTTGCAGCTAGGCAGTGATAACAAAATTCCAAGAGGAAAATAATAATTCAACATGCACAAAAGAAAGCATGAGATCAACACTACAGAAAGAAAGCCTAGAATTTCAGGCACAAGTACTGCACAGAGTGGTGAATAGAGCTGGATTTAAAATATAGCTGTGTGATTTGGGATCATTTACTTAGCACTTTTGAGGATCAGTTCCCTTCGGTGTAAAATGGCAGTAAGCTTACTCTGACAGAGACTGCTAGCAGCCTAGCCAATGTACATTCTCCCCACTACCCCTCTCCTTTCTTGCTAGCAGAATCTCTGTATTGTTGGAAGCAACAATGCACTAAAAGGGCATTTCCTATCCTTACTTACAGATAAGGGTGAGATCACAGTTCAGAAGTCACTGTACTGAGCTTTTTGGAAATCTCTTTAAAAGAGAGCTGACTCAGCTAGGAGGTGTGCCCTTCTGCATTTAACTGCCTTCTTCCTCCTTCCACCTGGAACATGGATATGACAGCTGGAGCTATGGTGGCCCTCCTGCCACCACAAGGCAATCATGAGGCTAGAAGCCATTCACTAAGTCTAATAAACAGAGAGATGAAAGAAACCTGGGTAACTGATGGCCGTGGAGCTGGCCTGGGATTGACAAACTTTGGATTTTTTCAAATGTGAGAGAAAAATAAATTTCTTTCTTGTTTAGTCTATTGTTCTTCTGTCTCTTTTACCAATAACCAAATGCAATTCCTACTTCCTAGAATTGCTATGTACATTACATGAAACAATATTTATGAAGAGTCCATATATGTGCTATTATCTTTTCTTTATATCATTTATAAAAGACTTAATCATGGAGTAAATAAGTAATGTTTGGAATATCAATTCAGATTAAAACACTGCCATTTTAGCTCATTTTTTCACCTGCATATAACATTGATAAATATCTCAAGATATTATTATTCCATATGTGCATATCATGATTATTGCAAACTCTCCTCTTGTTCTACTTGCACTCTCTTTGGATCAGGTGTGCATGGACTTACTGTTTTTCTACTCTGCACCTTTTATCCTGTTACTTTTCACACACAAAAGGTCCTCACTCTATTCTCTGTCTACCCAAAGCCTGTTCATTCTTCAAATTTCATCTGATTTCCTCAGTCCATAGTAACCACTCCCCATAAATGCCGCTTACAGTGATTCTTCTCCACTTGAACTCCCTTATCAATTATCTATACTAAATTATTTGGCGCTGAATAATTTCCTTTTTATCTTCCTTTTAGTTGTCTGATATGCATAAGTCTTATCCTCTGTACAAAACTGTTACCTCCTTGAGAGAAGTAACATATTTAAGGAACATTCAGTAATATCAACAGACATGAGACAGATAAAGATATCTTTTTTGTTGGTTTAAACTCAGCATAACTCAGGATCCCTCTCCTGTTCTCCAATCTCCGATAGAATCTAGCACAGAATGGGGCACAGAGAAGATGCCTAATTAGTACATGCTTCACGTAATTGAAAACTCTTGCCATGTTTAGGTCATGATGCCAGCATAAAAAACATTCAACTGATATTTAATCAAGAATTTTCATCTGAAAATTTAAAGTGCCTGCCCAATGAACCTAATGTTCTGGGACAAACCAGTACAACGGAAAAGAACACACAGCTAGCCAGAGACAAAATGGAAAAATACCAGGCTGGTCAAGAACCATTTCCAAGTTCTCTGTTTCCTTCCCTGACCAAAGAATTTATTCAATCTAATCAAAGCAGCACTTCAGCTGAATGCCAGTGAGTTTCTTTCCACCTGAGAGAGGCAAAAGCTGAGTTTACCACCTTAGAAGAAGCCTATATTGACATGTTTTAAATTGCCCCTTAGAATATCTCGTACAGAGCAATTATCATTTCCACCTATCACTTCTTTGGAGGTGATATTTTCATGTTAAGTCAGAGGTTAAATATAACAATTAATTTAATTTGTAATTTCCCATTTCTTTTAGAGCCTTGAAACAGAAATTGCTTTTATTAAAGTATGAGTTGAAAGTCGCAACAAAATCATGTGGCAGAGTTTGAAACTTAAGTGTACAAAAAATAAAAAGAAAGAGTCAAAAGGTAAGAAATTCATTTCTACATTTGAGAATTAAAGCAAGTTGCCAGAAAACTAAAATGCAACTGGTAATAATTCGATGAATATTTTAAGGGAGAACCGCAATTGCCCATTAATAAAGGTGGAGCATCCAGAGAAGCATCTTTATTTTTTTAAAATTATACAACGAATGTGTGCTTACTGCAGAAAAACTAGAAAACATAGATGAGGAGAGAGAAAACAGGGAAGAAATATTTTTAAATCACCCAAGAGCCCAGCACCCTGGAATAGAAAAGCAACTATTGACATCTGAGAGAATAACCATTAAGAATATGTATATTGTTAACAGAATAAGAAGTTTGATCCTTCTTTTTCTGCCACAGTTGAGGCAAAGGCCAGTTGAGGACAAAGAGGACTAATTACTTCACACTCTGACTTTCAGTCCCTGGGGACAGACTTCTTCCTGCAGGCTTGCTGGGAAGTTCCAGTACAATATCAGGCACTAATGCCACTTCCAACCCACCCACCAGTTTACATAGGATGAAGGGGAAAGGCAGAAGGATGTTGACTATTGTTGGGAATATACTGTTTTGGTTCTTCTTTCTTCCTTCCTTCCTTCCTTCCCTCCCTCCCTTCCCTCTCCTCCCCTCCCCTCCCCTCCCTTCTCCTCCCCTCTCCTCCCCTCTCCTCCCCTCTCCTCCCCTCTCCTCCCCTCTCCTCTCCTCTCTCTCTTCCTCCTCCTCCCTCCTCCCTCCTCCTCCTCTTCCTCCTCCTTCTTCTCCTTCTTCTTCTTCTTCTCCTTCTCCTTCTCCTTCTTCTTCTTCTTCTTCTCCTTCTTCTTCTTCTTCCTCTTCTTCTTCTTCCTCTTCTTCTGCAGGAGATTTCTTTCTCTTCCCTGAAGCAGAATGAGAGGACTTCAAAAGAATCCCCCTTAAATATTAGGGTGCCTGTAAGTCAGGGTACCAGCATCTTTTTCTCCAGTTGGATGCTGGCTCGGGGCAGATTCTCATACATGCATCCTGTATAGTGGCAGAGCATGGCAAGACAGTTTTTGGGAAGAGAGTTGTGGCTCTGAGAATCTGGGAATATGGGAGTGTAATTTTAAGCACTTCTTTATGTCTCTGAGAGTAAGAACGTTTGCTCTTCCATATGTCCCCCAAGGCTTGGGCATGTATAGCAGCAGGGCATAGTTAGAGAGTTCTTAGGAAGGGATTTGGGGTGCTGAGAATCTAGGGACATGGTAGAGTGATTTTAAGCACTTCTTTATGTCTATGGAGAAAAGAATGTTTGCTCCTTCTATGTGACCCCTGAGATTGGGGAATGTACTTGTTCTGGAGAGTTCTGAAAGTAGGAGACCCTCTTTGGAAGGCCATGTAAGCAATGCTTGAGTGTAAGGTACTTGGGAAGAACAGTGATCCAATTCCTACCCCATTCCTGTTTTCTAGATGCCTTGTAAGGCATAAAAGACCCTCACAATTTTCCTGACTCCACATAAATGAGCATGGGTATTAAAAGATGGGAATCTTGAAGCTGCCCAGATGTGTATATGTGTGTTCTGATAACATGTAGCTTGTTCACACCAACTCTCCTGTTGAAAAAAAACTAGGAATACTGGATGAAACATTTTTTTAAAAACCTCAAGAGCACATAAAAGCCAATAAGATATAAGTAGTTACCAGGTTAAAATTTAAGTACAAGAAGTAACTGACTAAAAAGCCAAAGACAAAATCTTTTGTCTTGAGGACGTTTGCTTAAACAGAAGAAAATGAGCTGCAGCTTTCACTGCCTGAATGCCATAGGGAAGTAGATGGGGCACCTAGAACCTATCCATCTCTCTACAAAACTGGAATCCCAAAGTACTACGCACTTAGCATAAAGATAAATTAGAAAAGATTATCAAACAACTATACCTACTATAGTTAAAGAAATTAAAAACAAACCTGAAAATATCAGCAAGAAACAGATAATTAAAGTGAACTAGCAGATTTGAAAAAAAAATAGGTATATTTAACAGGAGACAAGACACAGTTGAGGAGAGAATTACTAAACTAGAAGATGGGTCGGAGAAGTTATTCAAAATGCAGAGCAGAGACAGCAAAAGATGGAGAATATAGAGGAGAGGTAAAGAGCCATAGGAAATAAAGAGAGATGGTTAAATATGTATTTAATTGGAGTTCTGAAGGACAGAGAATAAGACAAAGGCATATTTGGATAGATAGCATCTGAAATTCTTCTAGAGATGAAATATACCAATCAACCCACTCTAGAAGTCCAGTGATTCTTAAATGGACTAAATAAAAAGAAAATTATATCTAAACACACCACAGTAAAATCGCAGAAACCCAAGCAAGGTAAATCTTAAAACAGACAAATTTTAAAAAGGAAAATTACTGACAGACTTCTCAAGAATAAAAGTGAAAGCCAGAAGACAGGAGAATGACCTATCCAATGTGCTACAAGAAAGTTACTATCAACAGATTTTACACACAGCAAAATGATCTTTCAAGAATGAAGGTAAAATAAAGACATTTTTGGTCCAACGAAAACCGAGAGAGTGTGTGACTAGTAGACCCCGTCAAAAGAAAATTCTAAAGGAGTATTTAAGGCAGAAGGAAAATAATCCCAGAGAAAGAGTCTATAATCCAAGAAGAAATGAAGAGCAAAGAAAGTGTTAAATATGGGATTGATCCAAATGACCATTGAATGTTATAAGCGACAGTAATAATGTTATGAGGTATGAATAAAATGATGTCATTAAAATACATGAAAACAATCAAATAAAATTATGGGAGGGCTAAATGGAATTGAAGTATTTTAAGATCAATGACAAAAGTAAAGGTATTTATTAGCTTAATATTTGTATAATTAAAGTACACACACTACAGCAAATCTAGTGTAACAACTAAATGAATAGAAACAAAGTAAATAACATTACAAATTTGTAGAAGAAAAATCAAGTCCATATAAGGCAATACAGAGAGAAAAACAGACTAGGTGGGACAAATTGTTTAAAACAATAAAGTAGATACAAAACTAAATGCATCAGTAAATGCTTTAAATAAAGGACAAAGATAGCCAAAAAATTTCAGTTATATGCTGTTTACTAGGCATAGAGCTAAAACACAAAAATATAGAAAGTTTAAAAGGATTGAAAAAAAGATGTAGTTAAATACTATAACTCCCCCATCAAAAGCAGGTATAACAAGATAATATTATACAAAATGGATTTCAAGACAAAAAATACTAGAGATTAAGATAATTATATAAAAATATAACTACTCCAAATGTGTATAAAATATATAATATGGTATCAAAAATCATGAATCAAAAATTGATAAACATATAAGAAAAATAGATAAATTTATGAGCATAGTGGAAGTTTTCTAACACTCTTTGAAAATTTTTTTTCAACAAAGAGGCAAGAGTTCAGCATAGAAATAGAAAAGTTGAACAATACAATTTACACCCTTGACCTAATGGTTATATACAGAACACAGCATCAATATCTGCTGAATACATGTTCCTTTTAAAACACAGGAAAGTTTATGAAATTGACTCCTGAGCCATCAAGTTTCAAAGGATTGAAATCACATAGTATATATTCTCTGGCTATCTTGCAATTCAGCTAGAAGTAAAAACCAAGAAGATAACTATAAAATCCCCGTATGTTTGGAAATTTTAAAAAATATGTGTCTAAAACAACTATGTTGGTTAAACAGGAAATCATAATGAAAAGTAGAAAATATTTTGGACTAAGTGATAATAAAAATATTACATATCAAAAATTGTAAAATATAGCCAAAGCAGTACTAAGAGGAAATTTATACTCTTACAAGCAAATATTAGAGAAAAAAAATTGGTGAACACTGAGCTAAATACCCAGCTGAAGACATTTAGAAAAGATCAAAATAAAACTCAAAGGGAGCAGAAAGCAGAAATAGAATGAAGAGCAGAAATTTATGAGATTGTAAATAAACATACAGTAGAGAGGAACAATGAAGCCAAAGCTGTTTTCTGAGAATAATAATTAGATTATAAAACTGTGAAAATGATCAAGAAATTAATAGTGAAGGCACTGTTAATCATATCAGGAACAATCTCAGGAATGAAAAGGTGAGTATCACTACAGATGCCTTAGACATCTTTAAAAGATAATAAATTGAATTCAACAGGCAACTCTGTGACAAAATTGGTAACTTCTCACATGAAAATAGAACAAAAACAGACTCAAGAAGTCAAAATCTTGAATAGTTCTGTAACTATTAAATGAATTGAATCTGTAGTCAAATTTCCTACACAGACCAACAAAAATTTGTCAGGGCCAAATAGTTTCATTGGTGAGTTCTTTCAAATACTCAAAGAATAAATAGTCCATTTTTCTATAAACACTAACAGAGAACAGAAAAAGAAGAAACACTTCCCAACTCATTTTGTCAGGCCAGCAAAACCTTGATACTAGAATCTAAAAGGATGAAAAAAAATTACAGACCAATTTCACTCATGAAAAATACGCAAAACTCCTAAGCAAAAAACAGGTGTTAGCAAACCAAATCTGGCATTATGTAAAACAATATTATACCATCATACCAAGAAACAAGAAAATCATTTAATACTATTTAACATTATTTCATGATGAAAATTCTTAGCAATCTAAAAATAAAAGGGGACTTTGTCAATCGACTGAAGGTTATCTACAAAAATGCCTACTGAATATATCATACTTAATAGCAACACATGAAAAGCTTTGCTTTGATATTAGAAATGAGACAGAGATGCACACTATCACTACTTCCGTGATACGTTGTAATAAAGGTCTTCAATATCACAGTAAAAATGAAAATTATGTAATAGTGAAAAGACTAGGAGAGATAATAAAAATGGTAATTTTCACAGGTGAAATTTCTGTATACATAGAAAATATCAAAGAATCTATACGTAAACTCTTAGAATTCTTAATAGAATTTAACAAGGTTGCTGTATACACAATATGCAAAACTAAATTATTGTAAGTAATAACAATTAAGATTGACATTAAGAACAAAAAGTAAAATTTTCCAAATTTTTGAGTACTCAGAAATAAGGTCAACTAAAAGACATGTAACTCCTCTAAAGCCTTAACCACTTAAGAGGAGAGTATCTTTATGTCTTTAGAAGAGAGAAGAACTTATTTAACTATATATAAATAGCAACAACTATAAAGGAAAATAATTTAAGTACAACTATATTAAAAGAATTTATATTACCGAGATGCTATAAAAACAATGATAAGATGAGTGCAGCATAGGAAAATATGATTACAACACAGATCACTGACAAAGGTACAGGTAAAACTGTAGTGTTCATACAAACGATTCAAAATTTTAGTTTCTTTTTAAATAGAGATAGAGGTATGGTTATGTTGCCCAGGCTGGTTTTGAAATCCTGGCTTCAAGTGATCCTCTTGTCTCGGCCTCACAAAGTGGGATTACAGGTGGGACTCAACTTTTTGTTTGTTTGTTTGTTTTATTTATATATTTATTTTTAATTATACTTTAAGTTCTAGGGTACATGTGCACAATGTGCAGGTTTGTTACATATGTATACATGTGCCATGTTGGTGTGCTGCACCCATTAACTCGTCATTTACATTAGGTATATCTCCTAATGCTATCCCTCCCCCTCCCCCACTTCACCACAGGCTCCAGTGTGTGATGTTCCCCACCCTGTGTCCAAGCGTTCTCATTGTTCAATTCCCACCCATGAGTGAGAACATGTGGTGTCTGGTTTTCTGTCCTTGCAATAGTTTGCTCAGAATGATGGTTTCCAGCTTCATCCATGTCCCTACAAAGGACATTAACTCATCCTTTTTATGGCTGCATAGTATTCCATGGTGTATATGTGCCACATTTTCTTAATCCAGTCTATCATTGATGGACATTTGGGTTGGTTCCAATTATTTCCTATTGTGAATAGTGCCGCAATAAACATACGTGTGCATGTGTCTTCATAGCAGCATGATTTATAATCCTTTGGGTATATACCCAGTAATAGGATGGCTGGGTCAAATGATATTTCTAGTTCTAGATCCTTGAGGAATCACCACACTGTCTTCCACAATGGTTGAACTAGTTTACAGTCCCACCAACAGTGTAAAATTGTTCCACATCCTCTCCAGCCCCTGTTGTTTCCTGACTTTTTAATGATCGCCATTCTAACTGGTGTGACACGATATCTCATTGTGGTTTTGATTTGCATTTCTCTGATGGCCAGTGATGATGAGCATTTTTTCATGTGTCTATTGGCTGCATAAATGTCTTCTTTTGAGAAGTGTCTGTTCATATCCTTTGCCCACTTTTTGATAGGGTTGTTTGATTTTTTCTTGTAAATCTGTTAAAGTTCTTTGTAGATTCTGGATATTAGCCCTTTGTCAGATGGGTAGATTGCAAAAATTTTCCCCCATTCTGTAGGTTGCCTGTTCACTCTGATGGTAGTTTCTTTTGCTGTGCAGAAGCTCTTTAGTTTAATTAGATCCCATTTGTCAATTTTGGCTTTTGTTGCCATTGCTTTTGGTATTTTAGTCATGAAGTCTTTGCCCGTGCCTATGGCCTGAATGGTATTGCCTAGATTTTCTTCTAGGGTTTTTATGGTTTTAGGTTTGATATTTGAGTCTTTAATCCATCTTGAATTAATTTTTGTGTAAGGTGTAAGGAAGGGATCCAGTTTCAGCTTTCTACATATGGCTAGCCAGTTTTCCCAGCACCATTTATTAAATAGGGAATCCTTTCCCCATTTCTTGTTTTTGTCAGGTTTGTCAGAGATCAGATGGTTGTACAGGTGTGGTATCATTTCTGAGGGCTCTGTTTTGTTCCATTGGTGTATATCTCTGTTTTGGTACCAGTACCATGCTGTTTTGGTTACTGTAGCCTTGTGTAGTTTGAAGTCAGATAGCGTGATGTCTCCAGCTTTGTTCTTTTGGCTTAGGATTGTCTTGGTAATGCGTGCTCTTTTTTGGTTCCATATGAACTTTAAAGTAGTTTATTCCAATTCTGTGAAGAAAGTCTTTGGTAGCTTGATGGGGATGGCATTGAATCTATAAATTACCTTGGGCAGTATGGCCATTTTCACAATATTCTTTCTTCCTATCCATGAGCATGGAATGTTCTTCAATTTGTTTGTGTCCTCTTTTGTTTCGTTGAGCAGTGGTTTGTAGTTCCCCTTGAAGAGGTCCTTCACATCCCTTGTGAGTTGGATTCCTAGGTATTTTATTCTCTTTGAAACAATTGTGAATGGGAATGGGAGTTCACTCATGGTTTGGCTCTCTGTTTGTCTGTTATTGGTGTATAGGAATGCTTGTGATTTTTGCACATTGATTTTGTATCCTGAGACTTTGCTGAAGTTGCTTATCAGCTTAAGGAGATTTGGGGGAACAGTGGGAGGTTGGTTGAGGTCAGAGTATTGAGAGTTTTGATTGACATACAAAGCAGTTTAACTTTATTCCGTGAACAATAGAGTGTTTTTGTAGTTATTTTAGTAAATCAGGGTTGTGTCTCAAAAAGAACCCAAAGGTAGTGTGAGGAACAGAGTGAAATAATAAATGTCTAGAGACGGAAGACTGGTCAGATGCTGTTATAAGAGTCCAGATATCAAAAGATCTGATCTAAGGCAGGAGCAGTGGGAATTGAGATAAAAGAAAAGGCTTGTTAAATCTTTTGCAAACTATATCACTGGGGCTCAGTCTCCTACTGAATATGTCAAATGATATGAGAAAACAATTAAAGGCATTTGGCTTCCAGCTTGGATGGCTTGGGGGAATTTTGAGAGTAGCAGACATTATTAGCTACCTGTACAATCATTCACCCCATAGCAGATTTGCTGGTTATCTCCCAACAGACCTTGTTCCTTGGGAACAAGGCCCTGCACAATATATCAAGCGAAAAATGGCATTAACCAGCCTCCTTTGCAATATAAGCAGAAATCTTGACTGGGACATCCAGGAAGCCTCCTTAAAATAAAGAATTTGAGCCCTTCTCTCTTATTTCCTTAATCCTACTTTCATGTCACAGCCTAGCAGGTGCAATGGGCTGGACTGTGACATGGAAGCCTCATACAGAAGAACAGAAAACTGATAAGGAGCACAGTTCTGTCTTTATTCATGGAGCTAAGACAATTGTCCTAGATTGTCTGCCTCAGAATTTCTTTGTATATATAATCCACGATTGAATTAGGTCTTTGTTAATATCAGCCACATCTAATCATAATGGATTCAACTACCTTCTCTCTTTTCGAACAGAACCCTGACTCTACTCAGACACCCTCCTTTCTCAAGGCAACCATATGGTGCAACAGAGGCAGGCTTATCCCAGTGGATAAGCCTTTCCATTTTACAGTAGATGGTTTTGCAAAGTGCACTTAACACAATTCTGGCCAATGGAATGAGAGGAGAAGTCTTCTAGAGGGTTCCTGGGAAAGGATTTCCTTGCTGATATGAGACACAAGAAAAGAAATAGCCCCTCTCTTCTTCTGATGGACACTGCCTTGTCTGGATGTGATGCCTGGAACTGTAGCAGCCATCTCATGAGAGGCTAGCCTGAGGGTAAACCAATGGGCTGAAAATGGCAGAAAGTGAAAAGAAAAAGAAGCCGCATCTTGCCTGATGTCATTTATCCTCTGAATCAACTAATCAAGGCAGTGGCTTATTTCCAGAATGCTGATTATGTGAAGTAATACATTATCTTTATTGTTCAAACCAATTGAGTCTGGGTTTTCTGTTAGGGTGGAAAGCATCCTCACTATGTTATTAACCCAAAAATGGATAATCAGTTTGGGAAAGGGATCCAGAAAATAATTTATTTCTAAAATGTTGACTTTGATGATTTGTTATGACAAGTATAAAACTTGAAATAGAGGTGGTGCACAGTTTGGGTATTTGGGGAACACAGATATATAGATAGTAGTTGGAGTCACGATTTGGGAGAACTCCTCAGGAAGCACATGCCTGTTGGGAAAGGGGTCATGGATAAATGCCTGGGAAGCAACTTAATTTAAAGCATGAACAAACGAGTGTCAGAGAAAAGGACAGAGAAAGAAGAGACAAAAGTAAGGAGGGAAATCTCCAAACAGCAGTGATTTCAGGAAACAAGAGGATGGAACTTTAAGAAGGGGAAATTGCTGCAGATAAGAGGCTGTGGGATTTATCAGTATGGAGTTCATAACTTTTGAGACTAGTTTTAGTAAAGAGAGGGTGCAGGAGCTTATTTAAAGTGATCTGAGGAGACTGGGAGTATTGGGTGCTTCAGCGTTTCTCAAACATTCAAGTAATGTTGTTTTAAAAGAAAAAAAGTACAGATTGCCACACAGATTTTGATTAATTAGTTCTGGAGTTGAAGTTCAGAAGGCTGCATTTTAAACAAGGACTGTAGTGTGAGTTTTTCATGAACCACACCTTAAGGAGCCACTACTCTTTCATGAATTATTTATGAAGGATGGAAAAGGAGGGTGGCAATTTGAGGCCAGGCAGGGTTGATGGAAGGCATCTATACTGGGGAAGACTCAAGCATGATTGAAAGGATATGAGAGGGATGACAGACAGAAGACGTAAGAGCTGATATCTGGTAACATAAAACCCCAGAGAAGAGGGTGGTTGGTAAAGGAGGAAGGATTCCCCAGAACAGAAAAGAGACAGACAATCGGGGTGTCTTAGTCCATTCAGGCTGCTTTAACAAAATAACATAGACTATGTGGCTTATAATCAACAGAAATGCATTTCTTATTGTTCTGGAGGCTGGGAAGTCCAAGATCAAGGTATTGGCACATTCTGTTTCTGGTGAAGGCTTACTTTCTGGTTCATAGATGGCACCGTCTTGGTGTGTCCTCACATGGTGGAAGGGGAAAATGAGCTCCCTTGGGCCTCTTTTATAAGGGCACTAATACCCTCATGAGGTCTCTGCCCTAAGAATCTAATCATCTCCCAAAGGCCCCCGCTTTCCAGCACTATTACCCTTGGGGTTAGAATTTCGACTTATGAATTTGGGAGGACATAAACATTTATATACCATAGCAGAGGGGTAAACCTATCTACCCCAAGCTACTTGGAACTAGGCTTTCTGTGTGTTTTCATGCACTGCTGTTTCTGCTTTCTCTGTTCACATGGGGTTGGTCACCCCACCCTCTCTTCTGGAAAGCCTTAGAGTTACCACGAAAGATTCTTCCAAATTGTTCCCTCATCAATAGACACACAAATGAATAAAATGCCACAAGTGGAAATAGACAGTTAAAAGATATTGATTCAATAGAAAACATTATTTTAATCGATTAAATATTTTACAATGAAATGGACTACTTCCAGAGGTCATGATTTCTTATAAGATTTCAAGCTAGAAAATATTCTGACAAATGTTGCAGGCAGAATTGATGTACTGGAGAAAAGTTTGAACCAGATGAGTTCCCTTTCAACTCTGAGATTCTAGGATTCTAGGTAATATTGGATATAAGAACCTCCACAGGGAAAGAGAAAAGGGCAAGTCAGGGATAGAGCTGGGGAGAAATTTGGAACTTTGGACAGCATGAGAATACTGGGATATGATAAAAGTAGAGGACAGAAGCCAGGTGTGGTGGTGCAGACCTGTAGTCCTAGCTACTGAGGAGGGTGAGGCCTTGAAATTGCTTGAGCCCAGGAGTTTGAGTTCCAGTGAGCTAGGATTGCACTCCAGCATAGGTAACAGAGCAAGACCCTGTCTCTAAAAATAATAGAATAAAATTTTAAACAAATTGCTCCCTTAAAAAAAAGGCTGGGTGTGGTGGCTCACACCTGTAATGCCAGCACTTTCGGAGGCTGAGACAGGAGGATCACATGAGCCCAGTGGTTTGAGACCAGCCTGGGCAAGATGGTGAAACCCTATCTCTACAAAAACAATTTTTTAAAAATTAGCTGGGTGTGGTGGTGCACACATGTAGTCCCGCTACTTGCGAGCTGAGGCAGGAAGATCCCTTGATCCCAGGAGTTCAAGGCTGCAGTGAGTTATGATCACACCACTGTACTCCAGCCTGGGTGACAATGCAAGACCCTGTCTCTCTCTCTTAAAAAAAAAAACAACAACAACAACAACAACAAAAAAAAAAAACAGCAGCAACAGCAAGAAGGGTGGCATTCAAAGTAGGTTTTACCTTCTATTTGATTTTTGTCTTAGGCTGGCTGAATATTTTTCTAACTCCCAGCTAACTGATGGTGCCACAGTTTGATGTAAATTTCATGTCAAATTTTGAAACTGCCTCAGGCTATGTCTATGCCTCAGTCTTGCAATAGAGAATTTTCAGTCCATCACTGAGACTAATCCTAATGATTTCAAGGCGGATTAATTGTTGCATAAGGCATGAAAAAGATGATCAAATGTTGTTGGCTTCCAAATGCTCAGCTTTTATAAACAAAAATGGCAACAATTATCAACAGCCAATATATTAAGGCATGGCAGACAGTAGAGATTGTTTGGGGAGGATTTTTTTTTTCCAAAATGAATTCATTTAATAACTGGTGATGATTTTTTTTTCTTTGAGATGGAGTCTCACTCTGTCGCCCAGGCTGCAGTGCAGTGGTGCAATCTGGGCTCACTGCAACCTCTGACTCCCAGGTTCAAGCAATTCTCGTGCCTCAGCCTGCTGAGTAGCTGGGATTACAGGTGTGCGTCACCACACAAGGCTAATTTTTGTATTTTTAGTAAAGATGGGGTTTCACCATGTTGGCCAGGCTGGTCTTGAACTCCTGACCTCAAGTGATCTGCCTGCCTTGGCCTCCCAAAGTGCTGGGATTACAGGCATGAGCCACCACACCTGGCCACTGGTGATGATTAATGTGTTGCTTTTTCCATGAGTAAAGTATATATGGCTGATTATCACTAAGTGAAAGGCTAAATGCAAGTAAGAAAAAAAAAAACAAAGACAGCAGAGATGCTGTGCTCATTGTGAAAGACAAAATTGTTGAGTACTACTAATTATATTAATTAATTGGCATGAATAATGTAACAGGAAAAGGGACTGATTAATATCATTAGTAATGAACTTGAATTACATAAAAGTCTCTTCAAGGCATTGCATGGATTTCAAAGACACTCTTTTAGGCACACACAACCCTTGAGTTATCAATTTCTAGTTCATAATGGGAAAAGCAAGTGTGGGTGGGCAGGTGACTTGTGATAGGTCATGTAGCAAATAGCTTGAAGAATCCAATCTAGGAACAGAGTTCAACCACTGTCCTGTCTAATCCTCCAAATATTGATTTGTATCTCAAGCTCTTGTCAGAAAGGATTGTACTGTTGGAAGAATATAAACATTTGGCTGAAATAGGAGTGATGGAAATACTTGAAATGACTTCACAGTGACTGAAGGAGATTATTTCCTGGTGGAATGGCTTGTTGAGGTAGTGCTGAAAATGCTTGGTTTGAGTTCTTTCCCATCATTAATGGTGTGTAGCACAAGTGCATAATGGGCACGGTTGGACTCAATCTATTTTATGCATCCATGCCTGACATTACAAGGGACCTAGATACTATTATTAGAATATGTTTCAAACCCTCCAGTATACTTTTCTATCTCAGTGGATTTTAAACATCTCCAGAATTCTTGAGGGGTTCACTGATGAACTTCCTTGGAGCAAATGATTGTACTTTTGAACAAGTCCAATAAGTTACTTTGTAGATTATAGACTGCTGTGCAGTGGTGGCTGAGCAAGAGAACTTGAAATGGGTTTAAAGGATACAAGCCAGTTGGCCCCAAAATTTCGTTGATAGGGAATAGTGAAAAGCTCTCAGTGTGGAAATACTTGGAAATATTTATCTGTGGCTCTGCAATAGGAAGCAGAGAAGGGTTCCAGGGTATGCATCTTCCTAATCTGAAGGAAGATAGTGATTTTTATAACAGTGTAGAGTGTATCCAGCACAGAATGGAGTGCATTTTGGTTGAAGAGCAAGATATTTAAGGAGAAGGAGAAAATATACATTAAAAAAAATGTAGGTGAGATAAAAACATGAAGGGTTTGGAAGCAAAGAAGAAGTTTGGACTTCATTTCCTCCAGTAATTTTCCTCTGATCCTCCCAGAGCAGCTTAGATACTTCTATTAAGTGCTTACATGATATCTTTTATCAAACAGATGTCATGTTTATTGTTGTTATTGCTTCTTCAATTGTGTGATTTCCCCATTAAACTCAAATTCTGCGAGGCAGGAACGATGTCAGTCTTGTTCACCTTCCTCTCCCTAGGCACCCAGCAAAGACTCTGGTACATGGCAAGTGCTCAATACATACTTGTTAAATAAGTGAATGAATGAATAATGGGAAGCCATTGATGACTACTAAGTTGGGGAGGCCTATGGCTTAAAAGAATCACATGGCAGTGAGATGCATCCCACCCAGGCAATAAGATTCAGGAGTCTGCTACTCCTTAACTTTATCAGCTGCTGGGCTAGAAGTATATCTCACCTGAATTCAAGTTACTGAATTGTCAGTGCTTGTCACTTAAGAGAGCTGCCAGGCATGCTCCTTCCAGCTCTTCCACCACTGAGGAACTTCATTGTGATCATGTCATGACTTGGCCTTAAAATCACAGTTGAGAAATTGAGTCTCAGGGGACTTTGTGATTTTGTGAGGTTCCATGGTAGTTTGTAAGGGGCAGAGCTGACTAGAGTTCAAGTTCCCCAATTCCCACCCAAGAGTACTTCTTGATATGCCTTTCTGCAACTTTTTTTTTTTTTTTTGAGATTGGGTCTTGCTCTGTCACCCAGGTTGGAGTGTAGTGGTGTGATCTCAGCTCACTGCAACCTCCACCAGCGAGGCCCAAGCAATCCTCCCACCTCAGCTTTCTGAGTAGCTGAGATCACAGGCACACACCACCATATCCAGCTAATTTTTTTGTATTTTTGGTAGACCTGCCTCAGACTCCCAAAGTGCTGGGATTATAGGTGTGAGCCACCATACCCAGTTTAGAAAGAGCTTATTGTTTTGACATTAGGTTAGACTTAGAAGAAGAGAGGCTTAGGGAGTAAAATGAGTGAAACTCCTAATTCCAGAGCATCTGCTAACTGTGTCAAGAAAATGATGGTTTTGATCCAATATTCTTATATAACAATGGTAAATATGGATCTGTCTGTTGAACAAAGTGTTTAGGATGAAAACTCTAGTACAAAGAACAGAAAGAAGGGCAGGAGAAAAATGGGAGATTGTGGGTTGAAGAGTAGAACATCAGTGAGGATGACATAAAATGCTAATTGCCACCAAATAGTTATTCCTTTTTTCTCTTTTATAAAAGAATTCTGAGTTTTAGCTAACCAGATTACTACATAACAAAAAACTATATTTCTCAGGCTCCCTTCAGTATATGTGGCTATGTTTTGTGTAATGAGATTTCATTACAGGCAGCTTCTGAAATGGTCCCCAATGACCTCTCTCTCCTGATACTCACCTGCTTGGGCAAATCCTCTTCTTGAATATCAGCTGGACCTAGTGACTCATTTCTAATGAATAGAATAGGACTAAAGTGAGGGATGTCATTTCCAAGATTAGGTTACAAAGAGATTTTAGCTTCATCTTGGGGTACTTTCTTTCGTTCTTGTTATGAGGAAAGCCAGCTGCCATGTTGTGATCTGCTCCATGGAGAAACCTACGTGGCAAGAAATTGATGTATCCATACAAGAGCCAGTGAGGACCGGAGGCCTGCCAACAGCTTTGTGAGTGATCTCAGAAAAATATCCTTCCCAAGTGAGCTTTCAGATGACTGTAGACCCTGTCAACACTTCGATTGCAACCGTGTGGGACACCCTGAGCCAAGAGCACCCAATTAAGTTGCGCCTGAATTCCTGGCCCACAGAAACAGTGAGATAATAAGCATTTGTTGTTTTAAGCTGCTAAGTTTTGGAATAATTTGATACACAGCAATAGACAATTAACACAGATATAAAGGAAGTGCTATGAGGCACCTCCAGAAAGTTTCCAGACAGGAAGAAGACAACAGAGCCACCATGCACATGGCTGTGCTGGTTGAGCTCCATCAGCCATCTTGGATCACAAAGTCAAGAACACCCTCTAGGGGTGGCAGACTTTTGAGTTAGAAGGACCTTAGCCTTCTGAAGACCTTGTGGAATTCCTTTACGGGTCATGGACTGTCTACCTTCAGATTCCTTAACTTAAACTTCCCCGAAATTGCCAGTGTTATTGCTTTCTGGTATTAGGTCAGTGCAAAAGTCATCGTGGTTTTTGCCGTTTAATATATTGAAGCAAACCTAATCCTGACTGATATAGATGGATGGTGATAGAAATAGGGATTCTACGAGTGAAAGGTAGTGTGAATCAGGCTGTATGAGAATGAATGGTGGAAACTGGGACTCTCGCAGGACGAGCAACAGATTTAGGGATATTTATTATAAAAAGAAGAAAAAGGGTGGGCGCGGTGGCTCACTCCTGTAATCCCAGCACTTTCGGAGGCCAAGGCAGGTGGATCACCTGAAGTCAGGAGTTCTTCACCAGCCTGGCCAACATGGTGAAACCCCGTCTCTACTAAAAATACAAAAATTAGTTGGGTGTGGTCGCGCATGCCTGTAGTCCCAGCTACTCAGGAGGCTGAGGCAGGAGAATCGCTTGAACCTGGGAGGCGGAGGTTGCAGTGAGCTGAGATTGCACCACTGCACTCCAGCCTGGGTGACAGAGCAAGATTCTGTCTCCAAAAAAAACAAACAAACAAAAAAAAAACCTGTCACTAACTGCTATTGTAAAAGATGGCCTGAATAACACTAGCCCAGTGACAATTAAAATGTGGGTTCCCAAATCCCCTAGGCAAAAACATTATTAAAACCTTTCTTTCAAAATAAAGAAATACAAAATATTTTTGATATTTAAAAACAACTTAAGTTCAATATAAAAATTTTGTACTTCGTGCCTGATACCTCTTTCAGTTCCATTTTATTGGACAAATATTTATTGATTGTCTATTATGTGTTTGGCAATTAAAATATTACCATTTTATCATTATCAGTATTTTTTTTGGTTTTTTAGTTGTAAATTTCCTCTACAATAAGTTATTATTAACATTATTATGTATTCATTGCTTAAGCAACTTACAATAGTTAATACTCTAACCAATAACACACCAATAAATTCTATGTTGACTTTTCATTTCTAACAGAGGAAAAAAGTTTCTTCTGGATATTGGCAAATCAACAGAGGGTCAATATGTCTGCACCCTTAATCCTATCAGTGCTCCAAGAAAAAAATTAAAACATCACTTTAAATGCGATACTGGCATTAAATCAGCTATCACCAGAAAAATGCATTCTTGACAAGCCTTCCTGATAATTCTATCTGCCAAAGGCAAGGAAAGCAGAGAAGGGGAAATGCTACTTTGGATCTACTCACAGCCTATAAGAAAAAAATGTGTTGAAAAAGTAGAAGCACTACAATTTTGGAAGAATAAAATGATGTGCAATATTTTGTGATAGCCAAGGAGGAGAAAACTGGACATAATCTGCCATGATTACTTTTTTATATGCTAATTGTTTTTTATTACAAAATAGCTGTTCATTGCAGAGAAATGTAGAAAACTGAGAAACTTAACAAAGGAGAAAATAGTAATCCAGAGACAACAATGTTAACATTTTGATTTATATCTTCCTGGCTTTTAAATACATGTATTGTGTTTCTCTTATTATATAATTTGTATTATACTTTACATAAAATTTTATACTCTGCTTTCTCCCATTCACCATAGATCATAAACATTTTTACATTTTAGTACATGGTCTACTGAGACAATATTTTAGTGTTTATGTGATACTGTATTAAAGGAAAATACTGATAATTTTCATTGGCACTATGTGCTAGATACTATATAATAAGTGCATGGTTGGATTATCTCATTTAATGCTCATGACAATCTCCATGCTAAGTACTGTCAGGATCCACATTTATATGGAGATTTAGGGGAAATAACTTGGCCAAGGCTCTAAAGGTAAGAATTAAAAGATTCAGATTTGAATCCAGATAATTTAAAACTAGAGTCTGTGTTCTCAACTATTACATTATAGTATTTCTCTTATTGTAGAAATTTGCAAAAATTTACTTCACCAATTCCCTATTGTTGAACTTCTAAGGTGTTTCCATTTATAGGCTATTATAAATAATTCTTTTATTAGAGTTATGACAACATAATTCTACTTAACACAATATAACACAATATAATGTTATAACACTTAACACAATATAATATGAATCGTAGTTAATAATTCTACTTAATACAACATAATTCAACAATTTTGGCCACACACTTTTGTGAATATCCATTGTCACTGCATTAAGATAAAGTTATGGAAGTGAAATTGCTAGATGAAAAGGTATACATAATTCTGAGACATTCAATTTGATTAAAAATATATTAGCCAATTTGATAGAAAAAATCTTTTTTATTTTAATTTGTGTTAAAATAATCATCATCGTATTAATGATATATTAATAGTATATTTATTGCCTACTCAGATTTATTTTTAAAATCTCTGATATATTTTTATCCAATATATTTTGTTTTTTCATTTCTTCTATGTTTTGGGACAGGGTTTCACTCTGTTGCCCAGATTGGAGTGCAGTGGTGCAATCACAGCTCACTGCAGCCTTGACCTCCAAGGGCTCAGGTAATCCTCCCACCTCATCCTCCTGAGGAGCTGGGACCACAGACATGAGCCACCATGCCTGACTGACTTTTGCATTTTTTGTAGAGACAGAGTTTCACCATGTTGCTCAGGGTGGTCTTGAACTCCTGGGCTCCAGTGATCTTCCTGTCTTAGCCTTCCAAAGTGCTGGGATTGCAGGTGTGAGCCACCTCATGTAGCCAAGAATTCTTTATATACTCATAGTTGTCAAAATTTATCATGAATTTTGCACATTTTTCTTCTAAAATTTGCCCTTAAATTCTATTTATTGTGTCTTTTCATAGAAAGATTTAAATTTTTTTGGTAATATGTCAATCTTTAATTTTTTTTATTTGCTGTTAAGTTTAGGAAGGCTTTGTGGCTTTGTGTTCTCTGAGTTTGCACAAATATTTAATCCTATTTTTGAGCAGTTCTTAATGAGTTTCTTTGGTAAGTTGGATTGATTTTTAAAGCCATGCGAATAGCTTAAAAAACGAATTCAATTCACTAAAGAAACTCACATAAATATGTGACCTGGTCTGATTTGTATGTCACATATCTAAGTATACTATCTGCAAATCAGACCATACTCAGCATTCTGGGGTAGATAAGAATTGCTCTATATGTTATGACCTTATTGCATATTTGACTTTTTATTAGTGGATGTTGAAACACAATTAAGGTAATATTGTTTAGATACAGATCATTTTAACATCTTTCATTTGTTTCTGAGAAAAAATATGATACATCCCTGAAAGGATTTCCTGTAAAGCAGCTCTAACCATCTGCAGTTTAGAGTGGTTATCTCAGTGAGTGACAGACCATTCTCTTTTGCAAAATCTCTTGCTTTATCTACTGGGATTGCCTTGGGAGGAGGTAATTAATTCCTATTGTTCACAAACATTACGGTGTTTCTATTGGCATGATCTTTTCATTCTTTCAGCTACCATTCTATATTTTCATATATGACATATTTAGCATTATCATAAACCACAAAGCACCTACTTCTCTGCAGAGGTTTGCTGATATTACAGCCCAGCATTGCGGTTATCCTACTATATCCCCTCTCTGTATCTTTCTTGTTTCCCTATCAATCTGGATGTGTCTTTTTGGAACTTTCTTCCAGTTTCCAGAGCTGACTTGATTTCCAGATTAAGAGCTGTTAATTTCCAGATTAAGCTCCTTGATTTCCAGGGTAAGCTCCTTCAAATGAATTGAAAGAGGACTCTTTTCTCTATCAGAGTTTTACTCGTTGTCATAGATGTCAGCAAGTGGGATGGTACCGGTGTCTGTGCTGAACTGGTGAGACCAGGAAAACTGATGCAACAGTAATTGGAAGATCATGCTTTCCGAAATTTAATTTTTTAATAAATCTGAAATTTGTTTTGGTGTTTGATGTTAAGTGAGAGTCTAACCTTATATTAATTTGCTTAAAAAGTAATTTACTTTCTCAGTGATTTCAAGTGCTACTTCTTTTTTTATCCCCCCAAGACAGAGGCTTTCTGTGTTGCCCAGGCTGGAGTGCACTGGCAAGATCTTGGCTTACTGCAACCTCTGTGTCCCGGTTCAAGCAATTCTCCTGCCTCAGCCTCCCAAGTAGCTGGGATTATAGGCGTGTGCCACCACGCCTGGCTAATTTCTGTATTTTTGGTAGAGATGGGGTTTCACCATGTTGGTCAGGCTGGTCTCAAACTCCTGACCTCATGATCCACCCAACTCAGTCTCCCAAAATGCTGGGATTACAAGTGCTAATTCTTTCATACATTAAATTTATATATGTGTATGGATATATATATGTATACATATGTGTGTATACATTCTGTAGATTTTACATATCTTTTTGGTCTCTCATTCTATTTATCAATTTCTTTAGTCTTGTGCCACTCACATGTTGCTTTTATTAATATAGTTTTAAAGTTTATTTTAATATTAGTTAGTAGTGATTCAAATCATCTTCTGTGCAACTAATCAATTTATCGTCTCTCGGCTCCAAATTTACCCTTCACTGAATGCTCTGGGAAAATTGAGCTGAGTCCTTTAACTATTTTTCTTTGCCAGCCGGGTGTGATGTTAATCTTTGTCCATAAAAGACAATAAAGAGTAATTGCAAGAGGAAGGTGCCTTCTTTCCTGGTTCTGGTGTGCAAGCATGGCTTTCTCTGCATGGCTTCTCCAGCCTGCCTCTTGCAGGGCACAGTGGTCAGTAGCACCCAGAGGCCAGCACTTTCCCCCAGCACTGTGGAATACACATTTCAAGCAAGTCCACTAGTGCAGCACCACAGTGATTTCTCTGTCATTTAGTTAGCCACAATCGCGCCATCCACAAGGTCTGGATCTGGGGTAAAGTGGGGAGTGGAGGGAGCTCTTTCTTCTAGCAGCCTTAGAATCCATGGCTGCCTATTATTTGTGCTCGCTTTTTTTTTTTTTTTTTTTTTTTAGGCGAAGTCTCACTCTATCACCCAGATTGGAGTGCAGCGACGTGATCTCGGCTCACTGCCACCTCTCCCTCCCGGGTTCAAGCGATTCTCCTGCCTCAGCCTCCTCAGTAGCTGGGATTACAGGTGTGCACCACCACGCCCCGGTAATTTTTTGTGTTTTTTAGTAAAGACAGGGTTTCACCATGTTGGCCAGGCTGGTCTCAAATTCCTGACCTCAGGTGATCCACCCATCTCAGCTTCCCAAAGTGCTGAGATTACAGGTGTGAGCCACAGCGCCCGTCCTATATATACTATTCTTATATTTTCTAGCTTGCTTTACTTCTTACTAGCTAACCCCTTATTACTCCAATCCCCCTTTATGGTAAATAATTCTTGTTGTTGTTGTTGTTGTAATTTTTGTGAGACAGGGTCTCACTCTCGCCAAGGCTGGAGTGCGGTGGCATGATCATGGTTCACTGCAGCCTCAACCTCCTGAGCTCGTGATCCTCCCACCTCAACCTCCTGAGTAGCTGGAGGCATGTGGAGGCACATGCCACCACACCCAGATAATTTTAAAAAAAAATTTTTTTGTAGAGATGATGTCTCACTATGTTGCGCAGGTTTGTCTGGAACTCCTGGCCTCAAGCAGTCCTCCCACCTCAGCCTCCCAAAGTACTGAGATTACAGGCAGAAGCCACTGTGTCTGGCCTAATAATTCTTAATATTAAACTTTCATTATTTAAATTTTTGTTTTGTTTCTGTGTCCTGATGGAACCCTGAATCTTTTTCAAAAATTTTATAAAATCTTCTTTTTATTTTTCCAGATGAATTTTATAATTAATATGTAAATGGAAACCATCATCACAGCAAACTAACACAGGAACAGAAAACCAAACACTGCATGTTCTTACTCCTAAGTGGGAGTTGAACAATGAGGACACATGGACACAGGGAGGGGAACATCACACACTGGGGCCTGTCGGGGGATAGGGAGCAAGGGAAGGGAGAGCATTAGGACAAATGCTTAATGCATGAGGGGCTTAAAACCTAGACAACGGGTTGGTAGGTGCAGCAAACCACCATGGCATATGTATACCTATGTAACAAACCTGCACGTTCTGCACATGCATCCTATGACTTAAAGTATAATTTTTTAAAAAAATCTTTCAGATTTTTCATTAGAATCTCATTAATTCTATATACTAATATGTGAAAACTGGCATATTTTCAATATTGAACATTTCCTTCTAGACCAGTCTTCTTTTATGTTCTTCAGGAAAAAAAAATCATTTTCTTTATTTAGGTCCTACACATTTCTTGTTAATTCCTAGATATTTTGTTGGCTCTTTTTATGAATGTAATCTTTTCCATTATATTTTCTATTTGGTTCAGAAGCAAAGGTTAATTTGACTGTTCTCCTGCAGTCTGGCTGTAAGAGGATTGGTCTTCTGCAGAACTCCACAGAACTTGGATAAAGCCAAGCAATAAAATCAATCCTGGCATAATATTGAGGCGGCAGATCAGGCCACTGGTAATATAACCTATGAATGCAAGACTTAAACTCGTGTCTCAGTTCTAGTTTCTATGATTGCAAAACAAATTAACCCCAATACTTAGTGGCATAAAACAACCATTTATTATGCCCATGAACCAGGAATTTTGGTAGGACATAGCTTCTCTCTGCTCCTTGATGCCTGGGGCTAAGCTGGAAGACTCAAAGGCTGGAAACTGAAATCATCTGACACCTCATTAACTTTCATGCATGGCAGTTCACGTTTGCAGTTAGCTAAGGGGCCTGAGTTCTTCTCCACATTGGCCTTTACATGTCGTCTCTCCACATGGGCTAGTCTAGGTTTCCTCACAGCATGATGGCTGGTTTCCCCAATGCAAACCTCCCAAAAAGAAAGAGCCAGATGGAAGCTGTGTTCTATTTACGAACCAGCCTTGAAAATCACATGGCAGTACTCCCTCTGTATTCTATTAATTGGAGAAGCCGCAAGTACAGTGTAGTTCAAGACTCTACACTTGATGAGGTATGTTAAGGTTCTAGAAGAATATATGGAATCAGAAATGTTGCTGGAACAATTTCTGGGAAATATACTCTGTCATAGTCCCCAAAAATATCAACGGAAGGACTGATGCTCCTCAACCCATGAATGCTGAGGTGATAGCAAAGGGATGAAGAATAGTCTTTCTGTCATAATCTTGATCACGCTTGGTGAGCAACTGGTCTTTCCCTGGGGCCATGATACCTCTCCTAGTGTCTGACTCCTGGCCAATCACATAAATCTCTATGTGCTTTTTCAGAATGTGATAGTGCAATATAAAACTCAGATGTCATGCTACCGCTTCAGTCGCTATAAGTCTCCTTAATAAATGCTATCTCAGAGATCTGTTTGTAAGTGAGCTGGCAATTTGCTTTTGTTGCTCAAAGTTGGACTTTTCTGCCATATAAAAATCTAATTTTTAATGACTGCCATTCTAACTGGTGTGAGATGGTATCTCATTGTGGTAATAGGAACACTTTTACACTGTTGGTGGGACTGTAAACTAGTTCAACCATTGTGGAAGTCAGTGTGGCGATTCCTCAGGGATCTAGAACCAGAAATACCATTTGACCCAGCCATTCCATTACTGGGTATATACCCAAAGGACTATAAATCATGCTGCTATAAAGACACATGCACACGTATGTTTATTGCGGCATTATCCACAATAGCAAAGACTTGGAATCAACCCAAATGTCCAACAATGATAGACTGGATTAAGAAAATGTGGCACATATACACCATGGAATACTATGCAGCCATAAAAAATGATGAGTTCATGTCCTTTGTAGGGACATGGATGAAATTGGAAATCATCATTCTCAGTAAACTATCGCAAGAACAAAAAACCAAACACTGCATATTCTCACTCATAGATGGGAATTGAACAATGAGATCACATGGACACAGGAAGGGGAATATCACACTCTGGGGACTGTGGTGGGGTGGAGGGAGTGGGGAGGGATAGCATTGGGAGATATACCTAAAGCTAGATGACAAGTTAGTGGGTGCAGCGCACCAGCATGGCACATGTATACATATGTAACTAACCTGCACAATGTGCACATGCACCCTAAAACTTAAAGTATAATAAAAAAAATTAAATTTTTAAAAAAATCTAATTTTTATTTATTTATAGTCACATTATTGAACTTTTTATTGCTTGTAAAATGTTTTCAGATGACTCTTTTGAGTTTTCTAGGTAACAGATGATCCAATTGATGACAGTTTTGCTTTCTTACTTTTTATTGTCTCATATTGGCCAAAATTCACAGGAAAAATAGTAAATAAGAGTGCTGATAGAGGAAGTCTTTGTCTTCTCATTACTGTAAGTGACAAAGCTCTGTGTTTAGCCATTAAAGCATGATATTGGTAGTTGGTTTGAGATATACTTTCATTATAATTTTAAAGAAGCACCTTCCTAGTCCTTACTTGCTAACAGTCTTTTTTTAGAAAGAAAATCACATCAAATCTTCTTTTTAGCATCTGCGGAGATTATTTTTCTTCTCTAAGCCTTTGGTGTAAATGTTTTATATTAGTAGATTTCCTTACATTAAGTCATTCTTGGAATAAGCTCTATTTGGTCTTGGTGCATTTTCTGGTATTAAATTCAATCAGCCATTAATCTTTTGCATACATATCTTGCAGCATCCCGTATTTATTATATGAAGTGTTCTCATTGTCATTACAGTGCATTCCCTTATCTGTGGGGGATATGTTCCAAAACCCCTAGTGATGCCTAAAACTGCAGACAGTACCAAACCATATATAGCTATACCTTATATATACCGAACATATATATACTACTTTTTTTTGTATACATGCCTAGGATAAAGTTTAATTTATAAATTAGGCACAACAAGAGACTAACAACAATAATAATAAAACAGAACCATTATAGCAATATGTTAGCATCACTACTCTTGTACTTTGGAGCCAGTATTAAGTAAAATAAAGGTTACTTGAACACAACACTGCAATACTAAAACAGTCAATCTGATAACTGAGAGGGCTACTAAGTAACTAATGGGCAGGTAGTGCCTAAGTGCGGATATGCCGGACAAAGGATGATTCACACCCTGGGCAGGACTTAGTGGGATGGCCCAAGATTTCATCACACTGCTCAGAATGGTGCACAATTTAAAACATTCATTGTTTCTTTCTGAGATTTTTCATTTAATATTTTCAGACTTAGGTTGACTGTGGGTAGCTGAAACCATGTAAAACTAGGATAAGGTGGGGTGGGGGACTACTCTATTTTCTAAATAGTTAGTAATAACATTGTTTTCTTTTCTCCAAAGTTATTTTGGAGAGGTTTTAAGAAATTATTGCTATTTCCCAGTGGTTGACATTTCTTTGAAATATTATTACTACAACTTAAATATTAAGAAAATGTATTTGTTTGTAGGAAATATGTATGTTATTTTGGAATGTGTTAGTCAGATGAAGCAGGTTAACAAATTAATCCCCAAATCTCAGTGGTTTTCACACAACAAATGTTTATTCGCAGTTACACTACATGTTGAATGGCAGGTTGGTAGGAAGCTCTACTCTAGGACTCAGATTGAGGGAATGTCCAAAATCACTTAATGCTGCTATCTTACCTTGTGGTTTTAGCCTTCCCTTTAACGGCAGAGCGAGTGAATGGAGAACCTACTCTTTTTTTTGAAACTCTTTGACCCAAAAGCAACAATGCCACTTCCATTCATAGCCTATTCATTAGAACTTGTCACGTGGCCCTGCCTGAGTACAAGGATATGTGGTCAAGCAAATGAAAATTCAGAGGACAGTAAATACTGCCAAAATGCCCGTGAATCTAAACGGAAGATGGTTTAGGGGTATAATACTGAGATTTACAACGAAGTTAGAGTAAATGTTAGAATGAGCATTTGCATAAATGTTTTACTGTAAATGAGGAAGACAAGTGGGAGGCATCTAAAAAAGACCAATGTGACTGTGGAGAAACTCCTCTAATTAGCTAAAATGTGAAAAGAACATTTTTAAAATATGAAAGAAAGGATGGAGTACAGGGACTGGAATTACTCTCTCTCTTTAAAAAACCTAACGAATGGGCAAAATCAATGAAAAAGCTGTTTTTAAGAAATTGGACATCAGGCAGCTAATGACAGTAATTCAAGAGAGATAGGTAAAAAATGAGCCAAGCCATATAATTGCTCCAGATTATTGCCTTGTGAAAGTTTCCAGTCTCCAGCGCAGGGAAGGGGAAACCAGGTCAACTCTGAACTGAGGAAACAGATTTCAGGATCTGAGAGACAGAAGATGCCTGGAGTTCATAAGACAGAATACCAGACAAGAGAGATGTGCACAGAGATTGAACTCTGGAGGTCTGCAGAGAGTCCCCCTCTAGTATGCAGCAGAGTACTGATAAGCACATATTTGTGATGACATTACTGGAGGCTGAGGAAAGAACCATTCAAAAGGATTAGAGATAATACTGCCCAGTGCTAACATTGGGCTGGGAATAGTGCTTATTTCCATCAGCCAGAATGGAAAACTTTACAATTCACAGGGTGTTAGTAGAATACTCAGGAAGGTTTGCTTCTGCAATGAGAAATAATCAGCTCTGGATTAAAAGACATTCTGGTGCTGTCTAACAAATCTTAAAAACCAGACCCGAGGGATCAAACTCTTTACAAGTAACTTAGCTGCTTCCCAGAATCAGGCTCAAGAAATAGCTATAAGTATACAAAAATATTCAGCTCCCAACAAGGTAAAATTCTTAATGTCTGGCAGTCAATAAATAATTACTAGGCACGGGTCAGGTGCGGTGGCTCACACCTGTAATCCCAGCACTTTGGGAGGCCGAGGTGAGCAGATCACAAGGTCAGGAGATTGAGACCATCCTGGCTAACATGGTGAAACCCCATCTCTACTAAAAATACAAAAAATTAGCCGGGCGTGGTGGCACGCCGCTGTAGTCCCAGCTACTCGGGAGGCAGAGGCAGGAGAATTGTTTGAACCCGGGAGGTGGAGGTTGCAGTGAGCCGAGATCGCACCAGTGCACTCTAGCCTGGGTGACAGAGTGGAGACTCTGTCTCAAATAAGTAAATAAATAAATAAATAAATAATACTAGTCATGAAAAAGTGGGAAAATATAACCCATATTGAGGAGGAAAATTAATAACTGAAACTGACCCAGGACTGACACAGATGTTAGAATTAGCAGACAAGGACATTAAAAGTTAATGCAACAGTATTCCTTGTGTTCAAGACACTAAGCAGGCATATGCAAGGTATAAAAAAGACCCAAACCAAATTTCTAGAGACAAAAATTCAATGTCTGAAATAAAAAATGCCCTGGATGGGATTAATTAATGGTAGATCAGACACTGCAGAAGCAAAGTTTAATGAATTTTAAAACATAAAGCAATGGAAACTATTCAAAGTGAAAAACACAGAAAGAAAAAAGTTTAAAAAGACAACATAGCTTCAGCGTATTGTGAGACAACTTTAAGCAGTTTAATATATGTATCTCCAAAGATAAGGAGATGGAAGAAAGAAGAAATATTTGGAAAAAATGGTAGAAAACTTTCCAAATTTCATGAAAACTGTAAACACATAAATCCAAAAGTTAAGTAAACCACAAACACAAGAACCATAATGATAACTACACCCTGGCACATTATAATAATAATTATTTTTAAATAATAATCTGGGCCAGGCACAGTGGCTCACGCCTGTAATCCCAGCACTTTGGGAGGCCAAGGCGGGCAGATCATGAGGTCAGGAGATGGAGACCATCCTGGCTAACACGGTGAAACCCTGTCTCTACTAAAAATACAAAAAATTAGCCGGGCATGGTGGCGGGCGCCTGTAGTCCCAGCTACTTGGGAGGCTGAGGCAGGAGAATGGCGTGAACCCAGGAGGTGGAGCTTGCAATGAGCCAAGATTGGGCCACTGTACTCCAGCCTGGGCGACAGAGTGAGACTCCGTCTCAAAAAAAAAAAAAAAAAAAAAAAAAAAAGAACATCATAGACCAAATTACATTACCAGAAAGGCAAATGGCCATAAATAATGGAAGCTTATAAAAAATAACACAGGGCACTCATTAAAGCTAGCTTAAGGAGAAGAATAAGAACAGATTGATTTTACTTTATATTCTCTGTGATGGATATTGACAACCAGACTGGAAATATAGACTAGACATTGATCGGAAAGAACTGAAATCCCACCTAGATTAAGAGTTATCAGAGAGAGCTTACTTTCAAGTAAGTCTAACCCTCTGGGACTCATGGAATTAATTCTCAAAGTACTAGTACTATGGATTAGATGGCAGATCTTTAAGGAATCTTGCAAAATATGAGAGTTCCTAAATATATGGAAACTGATAACTATTATCTTGAGTTTTATAAAAGAAAAAAAAGTAGAATTTGCATGATTTAAGACACCAGTACTAAAAGAGATATGTACAGTCTCATCTGATTAGATAAGGGACCCCCAATATTGGTGCCTGGTGGAGTACTACAGGATTTGGCTGTCAGTTTATCCTGTTCATGATATAGTTTGCAACGAACACAATAAAATTTAATGAGAACATATGTGCTCACATGAAAATAAGTCATATGAAATCATATGGAAATAATGGAAATAAATAGTCTAAATTATATAAACTGCTTATGTACAGGATTGGGAATAGAAGGGTAAAGTAGTATGTTTGGAAAAATGTATGTTAGGTCTAATATGGCATAGATTATTTAAATAGCAGGAAAAGTGATTTAAAAAATATATTTTAGAGCTACAAATAAACAATTCCACTTTAGAGTGGGCAAAAACTACCAAGATTATCTCGTCAAAGCCTTCGTTTTACAGTTGTCAAAACAGATGTCAAGAGAGGTAAAGTGCCTTTCCCACCTTCCCAGCAAGTTAGCTGCATGATTTAATTCTTTATCATCTATCATGTTGGTGTTCTCTCTCCCTCTCTTTTGATTACTGTCTTTCAGGATCCACTCTTCTGGGAAAGGATGAGGTTTCCTCTGCTGAATGCAATTGATCTTTTCAGAGGAAAAATATAGTCACTGCCTTGGACTAAAACAGGAATTTTCAACTGGATTTAGGATTTCTGGGGAAAGAAAACTAAATCAATGATTGGCCCAGTCTGTCAGACTATTGGTGTCATTTGATCCCACACTTGGCTCTCTCTAAAGAAGAAAAACCCTGCCCTGTGAGCTCTACTCCCTCCTCCTGCAGAAAAGGCATTCTCCTATCCAGATGGATCCTCATCTGCCTGCCTGGTCTCTCTGACTTCACCTGCAATAAGCCTTCTACCATTCACTATGCTCCAAAGACACTGGCATTCTTTCTCTTCCTCCAGCAAAGCCCCCTTAGAAAACCTTTCTCTATACATGCTGTTCCTTTGCCTGAAAGCTCTGCCACCAAGTCTTTGGATGACCGGCCAGAGGTTTCAGCTTAGCTGTCACCTCCCCAAAGAAGTCATCCTTGATGATTCATCCTGAAGTACCTGCCCACCTTCCTGACAACTCTCCATTCCATTATTGTTTTACTTCTTTCATAGAATTTTTCACCATTTGAGTCTGCATTTTTCTTTTAATTTATTTATGTATTTATTGTTTGTCCGTCCACACATTCTAAAATGAAAACATCAGAAGAACAAGGTCCTTCAACAGTGTTTACTGCTGGACCTGCAGTGCCTAGAAGAGTAGCTGGCTCATGGGAAGAGCTCAATAAATATTTGTTGAATAAATGAATGAATGAAGTTGCTACTTAGACTGTCTGTTCTTTTTTAAGTTGGCATTATAATAGTTGGCTTTATTTGAGCCCCATATTATGTGCATACATATAAGAATCAGGAAGAGTAAAGGGACTCCTCTTACTAAACTAGCTACTACTTAACGACTACATATCTTTGTACCTGAAATAGAAGCCAGAATTTCAGAACTTGAAAAACGTCAGGAATCATGATGATGATGATGATCATGATGATGATGATGACAATGATGACAATGATGATGATAGATAACTGAAACCCAGAGGAGTGAAGTCACTAGTTCAAAGTGACACAGACATTTTCAGGTGAAGTTGAGACATAATCCAGGCTTCTGGACTTCCAATACCATGCTTTTTCTATTGACTGAACTCCCTCTATAAACTAAGAGACTACATGCCAACTAACAATGATGGAAAGGATGACAGATGGTAGAAGAAAGTCAGAAAAAAACAATTGATTAGCAATGTCTGCCATAGGTACAGAATCAAGAAATGGTGATACACACTAACTCTAGTCTAGAAGGGGAGAAGAATGTCCAACAGCTTATAATATCATAAATCAGGAAACCCTAATGGAGCAAAGTTATTACAATTATAAAGGGTATGGGATTTTTTCCTCAGAGGAGGACAGCCATAAGTCTCCTATAGCAAAGCTATCCTGTATGAGAAGCTTTGAGGGTTTTTGTGGTTGTCCCATTTATTTAGGTAAATCAAATCAATTTTCGATGCTCATGGAAGATCTCCTCCTAGGAGAAATGTGATGCAAATGTAAAAAGCCATGATTTTTCACAACTGTCACATAAAATTCTGTCTTTTGTATGCATGTCAGAGTTATAAAATTATAGCTAAACATGGATATAGGACTGAATTCATTCAACATGACTTGTGTAGAGAGGATGTTATTAGATAAGATAGATACATGTACTCTGTAAGAACTCTATGCTCTAAAATTACTGTTTTCAAGTATCTCAAACTACCTTCAAGAAGTAACATTCTCATAACTTGCATTTTGGCAGGGCTTTTTTAAGTTCATAAATGATTAAACATGGAATATTTTTTATAATATTTTGTAAAGATGGAGACTGCATTTACATTTATGCCATACTTTCATTAGCTCTAGAGTGGTATGACTGTCTTCAAAATGATAAATTTCGAAGTGTTACTTGCTTACCACTGCATTTTGGATAGAAATTAAGGAGGAGAGGCTATATTATTCAATAGAAGCTTGGAAATAGAAAGCTTAGTTCTCTCAAACAGTACATGTATAGGTGTGGGGTAAGCTGGGAATTCGGTCATCATATGGATGTGGAGGGAACCCCTTGCTTCCCTCTATATTGTCAGTACTGAGAGAAATGTCCAGCTACATTCAAGGACACCAGTGCAGTTTTCTGAGAAGAAAGTGAGAAGCAACATCAACAACACCAGGCATGGAATTTTAGAACCTTATTAGCAATGGCAGCCTGAAATAGTCATTTAACTTCTAAGTATATTGATGATAATGACAATGCTCTGGCTCTCTCCGAAGGTTTTTTATGAGTATCAAAGGGGCTAACGTTCGTGAAAGTGCTTCATAAACTACAAACTACTATATAAATGTATTTTTGTATGAAAGAAAGACCTGGCTGGGTATACTGGGGTCAAGGTTAAGAATTCAGACAACTTTCAGTATAACTGACAGGGAGCCCTGTGTGTTTGTTTAATTCTGCTCTTTCAGAATTTTATATATATAATGTCTTAGTTTGTTTGGGCTGCTGTAACAGAAATACCTTAAACTGGGCAATTTATGAATAATAGAAATTTATTTCTCACAGTTATGGAGGCTAGGAAGTCCAAGATTAAGTCTCCCGCAGATCTGGTGTCTGGTGAGGGCTTGCTCTCTCTTCCAAGATGGCGCCTTCTTGCTGCATCCTCACCTGAAGGAAGGGAGGAATGCGGTATCTTCAAATGGCAGAAGGGCAAAAAGTGCAACAGGTACAAGCTTGCTGCCTCAAGCCTTTTTACAAGAGCACGAATATCATCCATAAGGGCAGTGCCCTCATGGCCTAATCATCTTGTAAAGGCCCTCCCTCTTAATACTGTTGCATTGGGGATTAAGTTTCAACATGAATTTTGGACATTCAAACCATAGTATGTATGTGCGTATATATATATATATATATCTGTTCTTTGAAAAGGCTAGACTCAAGATACCCCAGTAACAATGAGCACAACTAGGGTCCAAATTTTAGTTTCTAATACCATTTTCCACTAAAAGGAACCAGGATACTTTGGAGAGATGGCTGATTTCAGGACTAGGGCAGAGAAAATAAAATGTAAGCCTGGTACATCTTATGTGAGAAGGTAAGGAAGTAATTATGAGCCTTGTCAAAAGGACACAGAGGCAGCTTGAAGGGACTTCCACTAGCCAAATTTGGGTAAATTTATCATCAAAATAATTAAAGAAAATGTACTATCAGTCATTGAAAAACCATTCGTTGATGTTGATAATACATAGATAAATGGGGAAGAAGGAAAACATGCTCTAAAGCCCATTATTGAGAAAATTGACAAAATTGGAATATGAACTGTAGATTAGATTATTGCATTCATGTTAAGTTTCTGGAATTTGTTAATTGTATTGTGGTTATGTAAGAATATATTTCCTGAGGAAAAACACACTGAAGCATTAAGGGTTAAAAGGCATGATTTATACAACCTACTCTCTATCAGTTCACATATATGTGCACATACATATATATATACACATATGCACATATATATATGTGCATGAAAGAGCCTGAAGTGTTCTATTAGAAAAGCATGGACATGGGTTTGTTTCCTGGTTTTACCACTTATTCACTGCTTTAATTTTTCCTCTGTTTCTTCTTCTGCAACCAAAGTACAAAGGGGCAGGTAAAATGGAGGCATAAGAGGTAAAGGGGGTCTATATAGAGGAAAAATTCTCTTTAGATAAACTTTTTTTTTGAGACAGAGTCATGCTCTGTCACCAGCCTGCAGTGCAGTGGCGCAATCTTGGCTCACTGCAACCTCTGTTTCCTGGGTTCAAGTGATTCTCCTGCCTCAGCCTCCCGAGTAGCTGGGACTACAGGTATGCGCCACCACACCCAGCTAATTTTGTATTTTTAGTAGAGATGGGGTTTCTGCATGTTGGTCAGGCTGGTCTCGAACTCCCGGCCTCAGGTGATCCACCCACCTTGGCCTCCCAAAGTGCTGGGGTTACATGCGTGAGCCACAGTGCCCAGTCTAGGTAAACTTTTAAAGTATAATAGTCATACATAAAAGTACACACTCAATAAATGTATAACTTGACGAATTATCAAAAAGTAAACCACCCACGTGTCGCAGCATCCACATCAAGAAATAGCAGGTAACATCACCAGCTTCCCAGAAGCCACTATTTTGCACTCATCCAATCGCTGCCCCGACAAGAATAACTACCACCCTGACTTCTAACAGGATAGGTTAGTATTGCCTGTTTATGAACTTTATATAAACTATATAAACTACTAACTTCTTTCTCTCCACGTTATGTTTGTAACTTCCATGTTGTGTGAACTTGTGGCTCATTTATTTCTTTGCTGCATAGCACTGTGTTTATACACAAACTACAATTTGTTCTTCATTTTAGTGATGATGGATATTGGGTTGTTTCCAGTCTGGGACTATTGCAAATAGTGTAACTAAGGACATTTTTGGACATGTCTTTTGGTAAACATGTGCATTTATTTTAGTCATATACCTAGGCTAAGATTGCTGAGTCATAGGATGGACACACACACACACACACACACACACACACGAGTGGGTTCTCGAATAATGTTGTTTCATTCTACATCATTTTGTTATAATTTTTTTTGACACAGAGTCTCTCTGTGTCACCCAGGCTGGAGTGCAGTGGTGTGACCTTGGCTCACTGCAACCTCTACCTCCCAGGTTCAAGCAATTCTCCTGCCTCAACCTCCTGAGTAGCTGGGATTGCAGGTGCATGCCATCATGCCCGGCTAATTTTTGTATTTTTAGTAGAGTTGGGGTTTCACCATGTTGTCCAGGCTGGTCTCGAATTCCTGAACTCAAGTGCTCCACCCACCTCAGCCTCCCAAAGTGTTGGGATTACAGGCATTTTGTTATAATGTTGATGAGAAAAAAAGTAGATTCCTGGTTGGGGCCACTGTCTGTGTAAAGTCTGCATGTCCTCTTTACATTTGTCTGGGTGTTCTCCAGGTACTCTGATTTCCTCCCACATCCCAAAGATGTGCACATTCAGTGAACCAGTGTTTCCACATAGTCCCAGTCTGGGTAAGTGTGTGTGTGTGTGTGTGTGTGTGTGTGAGAGAGAGAGAGAGAGAGAAAGAGAGAAAGAGAGAGTGTGTGCCCTGGGATGGAATGGTGTTCTGTCCAGGGTTGGCTCCCACTTGCACCCTGAGTTGCAGGGATGGGCTCTGGCCACCCATGACCCTGACCTGGAATAGTGATTGGAAAATGAATGACTGAATTGAATGAATACAAATTGTTGTCAAATAAAAATTTGTCAAGTATATGATAATCATACAAATGCATGGCAATAAAGGATGTGGTATAAAAGTGCTCAGTGAGTCTGCCATGTTTGTTGTTGTTTGTTTTTGAACTGCATTGATGTGCTATTACTATTTTTACTTTGCAAAGAGGTGGTGTATCCTTGATTTGACCCACCACCACTAAAACTGCCATCAGTCACTGATTCACCAAAAGTTAGGTAAATAATTCTCTTACTTGTTTTTATTAATCTTTCTTAAATGTATGTAGAGCTCCCATTTATTTCAATGTTTAATATTGAACATCTCTTGGGTCTTTCTTTAGAAATTTAATGATGTTTTTGTGACCAGAAATATGTGGCAGGAACTTAACTCTTGCTTATATCAATTAGCCTGTGGTGAAATTGGTTTTCTTATATGTCATTTCACTTAAAGTCACAGTTTCTAAGAAACTATCAGTGATGTTAAGTGAGCATTTACTATGCGTGTGTGTGTGTGTGTGTATTATTTTTTGACAGATGTTGTCAAATAGTTTTCTGAAGTAGCTAAACCAATTTCTACCCTCTTTCACAGTGCATGAAAATTCCAATTATTTTACATCCTTCCTAACACTTGGTATTGTCTGTTTCTTTTTTGCCATTTTAGTGAGTGTATTACTTTTCTATAGCTATATAATAAATTACCACAAACTTAGAGGCTTAAAACAATCCACATTTATTATATCACAGTTTCTGTTTATTAAGAGTACAATCTAACTGGGTCCTCTGCTCACAGTCTTCCAAGGCTACCATAAAGATGTGAGCTGGCCTGGGTTCTCATCTGGAGGCTTGACTGGGCCAGAATCTGCTTCCAGGTTTATTCAGGTTGCTGACAGAATTTATTTCCTTCCTGCTGTATGACTGATGGCCCTAGTTTTTTTGTGGGCCACTGGCAGGAAGCTGAGTTCAGTTCCCAGAAGCTGCCCACAGTTTCTAGATGCCACCTTCAACTCCTTCCCACATGGGCTCCCTTAAAATGGCTGCTCACTTCATCAAGCTCACAAGAGTCTCTAGCTTCAGTATGCTAATACAGAGTCTTATATAAGATTACATTAAATAGGAGTGACATCCCATCATCTTTGCCATATTCTATCAGTTAGAGGCACATCACAAGTCCCGCCTGAAGTCAAGGCAAGGCAATTACACAAAGGCATAAACACCAGGAGGCAGGGTTCATTGGGGGTCATCTTGGATTCTGTCTGACACAGTGAGCATATTGTGGTACTGTGCTGTAATTTCAATTTATACTGAAAGACCATTCTTTCTTCATAACTAATCAAAGACAAAAATACTGTTTACTTAGGAAATTTGTTCTGAAATATTCAAATTATTTTTTCTTCCATGTTGTGAATTAAATTCCCTCCATTTTGCTTTGCTAGTGTGGATATGGGCCCAAAGTCCAGGTTTCAGCTTTCCCGTCTTAGATAAAGTCTAGCTTACATAAAGGTTTAACATTCTGCCAGCTCAAGTATCCATGCCATTTTAATTGGACACAAAGGACAGAGACCTGAGTCATAGAAAGAGGTAGTCCAGAGATTTTGGGTACATTTCTGAAATATAAGGAATTTTTATTCAGTTGCCTGGAAATGAGACTTGGCCTCTTCTTTCTTGCTTACTTCCTCTAAATGCGTGAAATATCACTCTGCACTATTAAGCAATGCAATTTCACCCTAGGGGCAATGGTACTTGAGGAGTGAATACTGGGATCTCTGAGGTTTGTTTATCACTTCTTTTAACTTTCTAAAGTGGTTGGAACATTCCCTAGAAGGAAGGTACTGAGTAACTATTAAGCATCATTATGGTTAATATGTTTGCTGAATCACACATTATAATGGAATCTTCCATGTTGATCACAAAGAAAAAAGGTGATCCTTATTCCTTCAATATTAAGAATCTTAAAAGTCACCCAACTAGATAAGAACTGCATTTTTAAATATTTATTCACCGTAGAAAATACTGTTGGCCAGGCGCAGTGGCTCACACCTGTAATCCCAGCACTTTGGGATGCTGAGGTGGGTAGATGACTTGAGCTCAGGAGTTCGAGACCAGCCTGGGCAACAGGGTGAAACACCGACTCTACAAAAAATAAAAAAATTAGCTGGTTCCAGCTACTTGGAAGGCTGTGTCCCAGCTACTTGGGAGGCTGAGGTAAAAGGATCGCTTGAGCCCAGGAGGTCAAGGCTGCAGTAAGCTGTGATCACACCACTGTACTCCAGCCTGGGCAAGAGAGCAATGTTAAGTTCCCATTAAGTCCCCGTATCAAGAAAAAAAGAGAGAGAGAGAGAGAGAGAATACTTTCATAGATTAAATAATATGACCAGTTGTAGTAATACACAATAAAGTGAGAGTTTTTGAATCAAATAATACCAAGGAGATTTGAGAAAATAATTGTTTGATTGAGCTTAAGGACTCAATGCTGCTTTCCTAAATCTAGAAAACATGAAAGCTCCTCTCTATATATATTTAACAAAGATATGCATATATTTATATATATATATTTACCCAAAAAGCTCCTCTTAGAGAGATATATATTTAGATGTATATATTTAGAGATACATACATATTTAGATACACATATATATTTACCTCTAACAATCTTTTAAATTTTTGATAACCTTATTAACAGAAATGTATAGAAGGAAATTTACATTGTGGGAAACACATTCTCAACTATAGCAATATATCCATAGGAGAGTGAGTGCATCTAACAGGGAATGTCACAAGAATAATTCCACCTGAAGCTGTCTTTGTGTCATCTTTATAATAAGACTAAAAAGAAATTTATTCAGATTTGAATTCCCTTGTAAGGAAGTGCAAAATATATGTCAAAATATCCAGAACTCTGAAAGAAACCCCTGAAAATTATTTATAATGAAAAAAGTTCAACTATCATAAGCAGTAAATTGGAATTTCTGCTGAATATGGAAAATCATTACTCCCTAAATCTGATTTTAGAAGCAAAAGTCATAGGGAACAAACTGAAACAAACTCATGCCACAAACTGAAGGGGTAATAAGTGATGATCAAGTTCTATTGTATTTATGAAAACTCAAGGAGTCAATCCATTCTACATTACCTGTTTTCAGCATTTATTTTTGCTCCTTTGAAAAAAGGTCCTTGGAAATAATTTTTCAACATGCATTTGTTCTGTTCTGCTGGGTGTGCCCAAAGCTAAAATTTTCCTTTGAAATAACACTGTTAAGCAAGACTATAGTGATAGAGTGAACAATTTTGAATTAACTGGAAAAAAAAGTTATCTCTCTGGAGAGTTAGATAAATGCCAAATAAGCAACTATACATTTCTATTTTAAAATAATGATGATTTTCACTAACTCTGGGATGGTATACTAAGAGCTCTGGCATAATGATATGGTGGCAGAAAATGGGGCCTAGGAATTTGAATCTCCTTACTTTATAGTTTAAGGCAAACTAATGTAAACCACCCCAATATGCCAGGATTATATATATTTTCATTTATTATATAAATGTATTCTGAAATCCTCTTAAGGATTTTGCAAGATGATATTATTACCAATATAGTAAATATTATTATCTCTATTTGCTAAAATAAATAAATAAATAAATAAACACTAAAGCTTGAAAGCCCCAGGGTCACATGACTTACCAGTCAGTGATAGAGCTAGAAGCCAAACCCTGCTGTGTGTGGTTCTAAATCACAGTGTCTTCCACTGTTAAGGAAGCTCTTTATTTCATTGTTTTATGTCAGGTAACATTCCTGAGACGGTCATTATTCCCAACCTTGACTTATCATCCTATTACTAGAAGCCTCTGTGATTGATTCAAATCAATGAGTATAGATTCTAACATTGTTAAAGTGCAATCAGGGTGAACACCTATCCACAAGGTTTTTGAGGCTGGGCTGTGCTAGAGGACCTCTAGACAGGTGCCAATCTGGCTTTGCAAGTGCTCTGCAATTCAGCTCTAATTTCTCTAATCCCTATTTAAATTTAGTGGATACCATGTCTGTCACTAGTTCTGAGAGCAATGCCAACACTTGGTCTAGCCTCTCTCAACACTTTTTCTTCTGCCTTCCATTGCTTCTCAAACCAAGGTGCAAAATCCAGGCAAGCAGTTGGATGATGATGTGCCAAGATGTAGTTTTCTTTGTATTCTTATTGGTTTGGATTCACTAAGATTCCATCTTTTTCTTAATTAAAAAAAAAATTGTGTGGGTATGTAGAAGGTATATATATTTATGAATTCCATTAGATATTTGATACAGGCATGCAATGCGTAACAATCACATCAGGGTGTGTGGTGTATCCATCACCTCAAGCACTTATCCTTTGTGTTACAAACAATCCAATTATACTCTTTTAGTTATTTTTAAATGTGCAATTAAATTATTTTTTACCATCGTCACCCTGTTGTGCAAGCAAATACAAGGTCTTATTCATTACTGAGATTCTCAAATCTATGGACTAATACTTTTTACCAGTTCCAGAAATTGTGCAATGATTATTTCTCTATATATTACTACTGCCACAGTCCCTCTTCCCTCCTTTTGGTACTCCAATTACATTTATGTCAGGGTTTCTGGCTTACTCTCATGTAATTCTTATACTCTCTTCTGTTATCCTGTTATTTAAAGAAATTCTCCTTGTGCTCTATTTTGAATATTTTCTATTAACCTGTCTTGGTGAGTTCACTAATTTTGTCATTTGCTATACACTCTATATTAAAATAAAAAACAACAAACAACTTTATTGAGATATATTTCACATACCATAAAATTTACCCATTTGAAGTTAAATCAGCTAGGGGGAGAATGCAGTTTGAGAAAAGGGTCTAGGAACAAGCCACAGTCACAGGCATATCTTGGAAGGCTGAATTAGCCAGTGAGTCCTGCCCAGCAACACATTCCTACTGCTACATGCAGAGTCCATGTTTCTTGTGCACTTCCTGGTACGTTCACCTTTCTGATCCACCAGGGCTTTTTGTTTCTGGATGATGCTTGCTTTAAACTTAAATCTATCCCTATCTGCCTTGCATTTCAACACAAGATACTTTTTTCCCCAGATCCCTCTCCCCCAAGGATCTTAGGTGGCAAGCGAAACTAGTAATTGATTCACTTAATGTATTGATATAATGTGTTATACATTATACATTAATATGTATATATTGCTCTTGCTGTTTAGAATGCAACAGAAGATTCCTAGAGATGAAATACCATAACCTATATTTTCTCAAGGAAAGATTCATGGACCATTTTCTTAAGGAGTGCATGTAAAAATGCTCATGTCTGGGCTTCATGCCAAATCTACTAAATCAGAATCTCTTGAAATGAGGCTCCAAATCTAAGCTTTTACAAGCTCTCCCCAGCTAGTTCTTATGGACCTTAGAGTTTGAAAACCAAAGCTTTAACTCATAAATATAAATCTCAAATATCTATGGATTTCAAGCCCAGGTCAGATGGGCACAATGTAATTGCAGAGGCCTCTAAGAGTTTCAGCTGTGCCACTCCGACTACACTACGGCACCACCATCAATTTCAACATCAAGCAGAACTAATCTAGTTTTAAGTAAATGAATATTTATCTAATATATGCATAAAATTCAACTGTATATGTACTCCTAGGGGCAGATGTGGAAGCAAGTAAAAATAGTCCTTAATATTTGAGTGGCAGAGAGGATCTGCAAGACTGACTTCTATTCTGGTCCAAAACAGATAGAGACAGAAGTTTGGAAGTGATTAATTTAAAATGATACATCCATTTCGAGTCTCACCTGAGAGCACTGATGGAGTGGCTGGAGAGCATTATCACACTGAACATGAGTAGGGCTGGGGCAAGGCTCTTGTCAACTTTGAGCTCCCGAAGAGTTTTCTACACTGCTCCTTCATTCTGTGTTTAACGCTATCAGCCTAGAATTCCCTTAAGGGAAATTAAAACTAATCTTAGCATGACATAAGGGCTATCTCCCCCTCTAGTTAAATAAATATGTCCAACATATATGTGGGGAGTGTTTGCATGTGACTGGAAAGGCTTTAATAAGGGCAAGATAATGTGTCTACTAGGTACTTTGTTCAGACTAAAAATCTAGGCTAGTTAGTTTGTGTTATTGTTCTATTTTGGTAATCTGCCTCTTTGCTTCTGGTGTCTTGGTGATGTGGCTCTGCAACTTCTTTTTTTGTTTCTTTGAGATGGAGTCTCACTCTGTCACCCAGGCTGGAGTGCAGTAGCACAATCTTGGCTCACTGCAACCTCCGCCTCCCAGGTTCAAGCGATTCTCCTGCCTCAGCCTCCCGAGTAGCTGGGCTTACAGGCACGTGCCACCATGCCCGGACAATTTTTATATTTTTAGGAAAGACAGGGTTTCACCGCGTTGGCCAGGCTGGTCTCGAATTCCTGACCTCAGGTGATCTGCCTGCCTCAGCTTCCCAAAGTACTAGGATTACAGGCATGAGCCACCACATCTGGCTGGCTCTGCAATTTCTAAATAGAAAACTCTGGTACCTTCATTGTTGGTAAGCTAGCAGCCAGGAAATAATGGAAAGCTACTATTGCTGTAATATTTTTCTTAATTTATTTTTTAATCATGGCCTATATAGTATAAACACTGAAATATGTAAGACAATACTTTAAACCTCTTAGGACAAAAAAATAGGATAATATATTTATGACTTCAGGATCGAAAGGAATTTCAATGAGGCACAAAAAGCCTAACTGATAAAGGAAAAGTCTAATAAATTAGATCCTATCAAAATTTAAAACTTCAGCATGATGAAAGACACTATAAACAAAGGCAAGTGACAGGTTGGGAGAAGATATTTGTGGCACATAATACAAAGGTTTAGTATACAGAATATGCAAAGACAGCATACAATTCAATAAGAAAAAGAACCCGATAGAAAATGCACAAAGGCATTCTCATTGTTCGACTCCCACTTATGAGTGAGAACATGCGGTGTTTGGTTTTCTGTTCCTGTGTTAGTTTGCTGAGAATGATGGTTTCCAGCTTCATCCATGTCCCTGCAAAGTACATAAACTCATCCTTTTTTTATGGCTGCATAGTATCGGGAGGGGAACATCACACACCAGGGCCTGTTGGGGGTGGGGAGCTAGAGTAGTGATAGCATTAGGAGAAATAGCTAATGTAGATAACAGGTGCAGCAAACCCCCAAGGCACGTGTATACCTATGTAACAAACCTGTACTTTCTGCACATGTATCCCAGAACCTAAAGTATAATAAAAGAAAATGCACAAAGGCAGTTAGCAAGCAATTCACAGAACACAAAATTAAAATGACCCACAAAATTAAAATGACCCACAAAATTAAAATGACCCATGAAAAAGTGACTAGATTCACTAGTATTGAGAGACATGCAATAAAAGCCGTGAGATACCACTTCTCATCCATCAAATTTAGGAAAAATAAGAATATCTGAATGGACTGGACATTGCAAACTACAGAAACCAACCACAGTTAAACAGAAAATCAATTTATAAAATCCTACCAGCTAACAGTTACTGATTGCTAACTGTGTGCCAGCCACAGTTTCAAGTGCTTTACAGGTATTTGCTCATTTACTCCTCACAAAAGCCTGTAAGACAGGTGCAATTATTTCCCACTTGTAATAGAGGAGGAAGCAGAGTCTCTGAGAGGTTAATTTGCCCAAGGTTATGGAGCTAATTTGTCAAGAAACAATGGCTTCAACATAGGCAGCCCATTTCCAGAATTCTTCCTCTTTAGAGCTGCACTCAACGGTCTATTAGAAAACTCACAGTCTATGGGAAGACAAGGAAACACACCCCAAATAACATCATTCAACACCACTGAAACTCCACAACTGTCAGAAATCCTGACTAACGACCACTATTTGTGTCACCAGTACCAGCACCAATACCAGAATGTTGCTTCTGGAATCTCTCGTCTCTGAGGCCTCCGAAAAATGGATGCAGCTACTGCCAAGAGTGGCCTCCAAGGAGTACCTGCTTCCTGTTAAGTCACTGGCTTTCCATTCATGATCTGATTTGGGTGAATCTGATTGGTGAAGCCTAGGGAGGGTAGGGAAGAAACTCATGTCTGTAGTGGAAGGTGGGGACTCAATTAGAGATTCTCCAAATATGGAAAGCATGATCAGCGTACTGGGTAGCCAAAACAAATGACAAATATTTACTACATTGACAATGCTACATGCTGAATAGGAGGCAGAAAGACAAGAACCCTGTGGTAGACCTGTAAGTGGTACAGCTGATACACAGAGTATTTTGGTAATATCTAGTACAACTTAAAATGTACCCGCCTCACGGTATGTATTTCTAGAAAAAACTCCAGCACATGTACATAAGAAGATACATAAAAGATGCCAACTGCAGCAGTGTTTAAAATAGCATACTATTAGAAGCGACCTAACTTCCCATTGGTGAGTAAGTAAATTGTGTTATGTAATTGTCTACTGAAAAATTACACAATTTATAAATTTAGAAAGGAGACTTTCTTTTTTTTTTCTTTTTCGTTTTAAAAGACAAGATCTCACTCTGTCACCCATGCTGGAGTGCAGCATTGCCATCCTAGCTCACTGCAGCCTCAAACTCCTGGGCTCAAGTGATCCTTCCACCTCAGCCTCTTGAGTCACTGGGACTACAGGCATAGGCTACCACACCCGGATACTTGAAAAAAAATTTTTAGGGACACAGGTCTTGCTATGTTGCCCAGGCTGGTCTTGAACTCCTGACCTCAGGCAATCCTCCTGCCTTGTTCCTTGAAAGTGCTGGGATTACAGGCATGAGCCACTGAGCCCAACCCAAGACTTAATTTTTTGATAAAGGGCTACAGCCTGCAGGGTAGCAATTCTGACAGGCTGGGAAGTGTAGCCTCTGACAGAGATTGTTAGAAGGCACTTCAAAGGAGGAGGGATTGGGGCAGGAGCTTTATGCCAAACAGTTTGGCTAAACATACATATTCAACAGATTATAGGAGGAGCTATGAACATTCACAAAGGGGAGACTGACACACATGTATCGAACCAATATACATGTTACATGAGTCCCATGTTCACTTTGAGGGGAGGCTTAACATTAAAATGCATTATAATTAGGCCCTATATGTCCAAAGGGGAAGCAGGGACACAATGGCACTCAAGTGAACAGACTCTGTAAACCAGCCAGAACCACTCCATGGTCGGTGGTTTCCTATCAGGAGAAAGTTATTGAAATCAGTCTCTTATCCAATCAAAGCTGTAGTTATGGGTTGTGGAACAGGGAGTCAATTAGTCAGTGCCTGGCAGCAGTGGATGAGCTGCAATGGTTTTTTGTTTGTTTGTTTTTTGGGTTCTTTTTTTTTTTTTTTTTTGAGACAACATCTTAACTCTGTCACCAGGCTGGAGTGCAGGGACTCGATCATAGCTCATTACAGCCTCAAACTGGCCCTGAGTGATCCTCCCACCTAAGCCTTCCAAAGCACTGGGATTACAGGCATGAGTCACCATGTCCACCCATGCAATTGTTTTAATATCACTCATCTCAAGGCCAGTGCTTGTTTGGCTGCTAGAGAAAGAGAAAAACCTTGTAGCAATTAGAACACAGTGTATTCTTTAAGTGTGGGGTTGGGTTGTCCAACGTGGCTTTAGGGGCTGTATAATTTGGTATCTTATTGCTGTAGAGTCTGTTCTATCAGTCTTATGATCTCTATTTTAATATTAATGCTGGTCAGCTGTTGCATCTAAACTGCAAAATGGAGGGGATATAATGAGGCATGTCAGACCTCCTGTCCCATCGTGGCCGGGAACTCAGTTTTTAAGGTTTCTCTGGGGTCCCCCTGGCAAACAGGGGTCCATTCTGATGGCTGGTGGGGGGGGGCTTAGGATTTTATTTTTAGTAATTGATACAGCTAATGTGGAAAGCATTTTGGTAATATCTAGTACAACTTAAAACATTCCCGCCTTACAGTATGTATTTCTAGAGAACCTCCAACACATGTGCACAAGAAGATATGTAAAAGATGCCTACTGCAGCAGTGTTTAAAATAGCATACTATTAGAAATGACCTAACTTCCCATCAGTGAATATGTAAATTGTGTTATGAAATATTTTATAGCAGTTAAAGTGAATGATGTAGAATATGGTTGTCCTTAATAACATGATGGTGAATAAAAATGATTCAGAAATTAGAGATACCATATGAGAGTACTTAAATTAAAAACAAAAAGAGCACGTAAATGACACGTTACATTCATGCTCATTGATGTAGGAGTTGCCTCTGGGAAGGAAGAGAGAAGATTGGGACTGGGGAGGGAGACAAAGGCAGTTTTAACTTCATTTGAAATATTTTATTTCCATGGCCGGCTGCGGTGGCTCTTGCCTGTAATCCCAGCACTTTGGGAGGCCGAGGCGGGTGGATCATGAGGTCAGGAGATTGAGACCCTCCTGGCTAACACGATGAAACCCTGTTTCTACTAAAAATGCAAAAAATTAGCCAGGTGTGGTGGCGGGCACCTGTAGTCCCAGCTACTTGGGAAACTGAGCCGGAGAATGGTGTGAACCCAGGAGGTGGAGCTTGCAGTGAGCCGAGATCAGGTCACTGCACTCCAGCCTGGGTGACAGAGCAAGACTCCATCTCAAAAAAAAAAAAAAAAAAGAAATATTTTATTTTCTTTATTAAATTTAAAAGACAGAAGCAAAAATGTTAAAATGTCAACAGCATTTGTTGATTTTTGATGATGGGTATATGGAAGTTGGTTAATTATTTTTCTGAATATTTATGATTTTCTGAAAAAAGGGAAAAATCATGGTTATTCAACTATATTATTTGAGTTTTGGGTTCCAGCTAATTTAATCCAATTTTTCCAGAACTATTTTATCCTGTTTCATAGGCTCCTCTTTTAGACAAGAGCACAACTTTTTTTTTATTAATACTGAAGCTATGTAATTCATTTAAGTAGCATCCCATTTTGATAACTACAGAGATTTGTGCATTTTCCAGGATATTTAATATTAAAGGTTCAGATATAATCTTTCTTGAAGGTATACTCTATATTTAACTGTTTGTTCTTTGTATAATTTGCCAAATGTGAGTTATCTGTTGCCTTCTGGCTGATGAAGATAGAATTCACCTGGCAGCAGAGAGCAAAACAATTTTTCTTTAATGAATGGCAGAAAAAAACACTTTTAGAATTTGTTTTATTTCAATTGCAAGAGTATTGAAATCAAACGTTATTTCATTGAAGGATTTATTTTAAGCAGCAGAAAATGGAGAATATTTGCTTATAAAACATGTGTTCAGAATATCCTTGAAGCTGCAGTGTTAAAGACAGATGTTGAGATACTTACCACCTCCCTAGGTATTCTATATTATTGATCAAGTTCTTTGAAGAATTTGACATTTCAGTAGGATCGACAGTCTCTAGTATGGAGAAACTTTGGTCAATTCCTACTAACTTTGTAACCAACAATATGTTATATATGCAATCACTTAAGGTTCCTCAGGAAAGCTGATGTAAATATCCGTGAGATCCTGCTTGGAGATTAACCTATTAATAGACTTTCAGAACCACAGAGATATGAGGAAATAAATCTAATCTTCCCGAGAGAGGCTCAGACTACCAAACAAATATCACCTCTGATATAGGAAGTGATTACAGTTCTTATGGCTCAAACTTTTCGCAAAGAAAATATAAAGTAATTGTATACCTATCCACACTGGTGAAGAGATATTCTCACAGATTTTAAACAAGTCTTCAAACTATATTGAAGGGGCTACGTCAGATATGGAGAGAAATTGTTCTCTATTTCCACGAATGTTACCCCTAGATTTAATTGAATTAGTTGATCCTAGTTAGAATTAAAGTTAAACATTAAGAAATCATTCAGAGAAATGATAGTGAAAAGCTGGAAAACAAAGATTAAGAGCTACTACTTACACTAACTCTCTTCTGAAAGGTTTATAAAACAAGATTAATAGTTATCAGCTTCAGATAGCATGGTACCATAAAGGATAATTAAAACTGGTATTTGGTGGCATAAAAAATATATTGGAATGGTAAACAGTGATTATCATTCTGTTCATGGTAACAGTAGTATTCTACAGTGATTAACTCTGGAGGACCGGAAGAGGAGGCTAAAGGGAGGGCATATAGAAGACTTTATTTGTTTGATAATATTCTGTTTGACCTTGTTAATAGGTACATAGGTGTTTGTTGTAATATTCTTTATGTATTTTGTCCGGAGTGTTTCATAATCATTTTTTAAAAGAAAGAAGCATTTTGAAGTCCAAGAAGAGTGTGTGCTATTCTGGACATCATACTTACTTGAGGAGATATTTAGACAAACTAGAGAGTATTTAAAAGTTAATGACCCAAATATTTATGAGCCTGGAAACCCTGATAAAAGAAAAAGTTGAATGAATCTCCCCAGAGATTTAGCCAGAGAAGACTTGGAGGTGAAGGGGATAATTTTGCACAGCAAGAACCAGAGGACAAAAATATTTGAGTAACGGTGAGGTCCAGAGAGGGAATGGCTGACATCTCCATACTGGTCATGTGAAAGGCTGTCTCAGAGGACTATCTGATGTGACTGTCATAGAAGAAATCTAAGCAAAGTTGAACTACTTCAGAGTTTTTCAACACAACTACTTTTTTTTCAAAATGGTAAACTATATAAATTTTTCGTGTGATTGGCACCTTCCTTGGTGGGGAAGCTGTTCAAAGAATTGGTCAAGCTAGTCATTCTCACAATACTGAGGGTCTGACAGTGTGACTTAGCCACCATCAAGGTAAGTGATGTCTGAGGACAAATGTCAAGATCTCAGAGAAAATGCTGGTCTAGACAAATTATGTTATTCAAAGGGGTTGTCGGAGGATATATATTTAAACAGAAGCTAGAGAACAAAATTAACTGAGTTACTGATCAGAATGAATTACATAAGACTAAGCCAAAGAAATTTCAGCCATATAATCCAATGGGCTTTTGTTCACCTAATGCCTGGTTACACAGCTAACTTAAGCCCATTTGAAGGCCTCATGATAGGGTGAAGTAACTATTCTGGAGAAAGAAACAGAACTTCATTCTCATCACTAAGGAGTAGAATGGCTCTGTTAGAACAGCCAACACAATATTTTATGGCATTCATAAACATTGACCTTGGTTCAAATCCAACATCCTCAAATTACCAGCTGTGTGACCTTAGAAAAAAATACGTATTTGAGTCTTAATTGCTTTACCTGTAAAATGGAATATTACTTTTACATATCTCTTATGTTAAGTGAGAAAATGTATATAAGTATACAGAAATCTATCAGCTTGCTCCCTGGCACTCAGCTTGCTCCCTGGTGCATAGTAAATGCTCAATAAATGGGCTCAAAACTGGGATGGGGCCGTAAGCAGGGAGAATTACCTTTATTTATTGCTGTATTCTCAATGCCTGATACGTTCTAGGTATTCAATCAATATTTGAAAAATAAATTAGTACTAAGACTGTAAACAAAGGTCCATAGATGTGATTCAGGTAATTAAGCACCAAGAGATAGAATGTGGACAAAATAACATGGTTGGTGTTGTGTTGGACCAGGAATCGCAGAGGTAAGGCAGAAAAATAAATGTGTCATTGCTGAAAGAGGGGTTCTCACCTATGAGATGCAGTTGTGGCTGGGGAAAAAAACTAAGGCTAAAAATGAAGGGTGATGATGTTGCAGACACATTTGCATTGGTGAGCAAGTTCAGTGGTTCCTTGACCCATGATGGATATGGCAGAGAGGGCTGTGCTTGAGGATTTCAAATCAAATGAGTGGCCACTGAAATGGTTTTTATGCCTTAGGCCTATTTGGTCTGGCTGTAGAGCTCATCAACACTTGGTGACTCAATGACTATCCCTGTGTAGAACTGGATTTCTGCTGCTGCCATTGCATATCATCTTCCCTAGCTACGCTTGTGTCAGAGGATTTCCTGGGGTTGCAGGTTTCTTCTGTCCCCTGACATTCTGGTTTTCAGAGGAAGGTCATGCAGGTCTTTGTCCAGCATGTAATACATGTATTAGCTTAAGTGGTCCATTTCAGCTGCCATGAACTGAGTCTGTAGATTTCCCTTGGCTATTCGTGGTTGCCTAGGAGCACCATGCAGGGTCACTTAGGAAGATCACCACATGTTTCAAATGTGGCTGTGATGCCTAATACCACTTGTTCTCATATAGAGTAATTGGCCTGGGCTATGATTGCCTTCTAGAAAAATAATAAAAAACAAAGCCTACCCAAACTTGGGTGTGCTTCTCAAAGAATATGCTTTCCTACAATGATGTTTGAGGTATCATCAAGGTTAATGAAGAACCAGGTTGGGTCTGAGTAGGTAGGGTTTGGAGCCGAGATGAATGAGATTTTCAATAACTGTGATGTCTGTGTGCCAGGAAAACCCTTTTTCCACATAAAGATTTCAAGAATAGTCTGGTTATAACACTGGCTCTCAAACTTGAGCATGTATAAGAATCACATGGAGGGCTTTAAAAGCTCAGATTACTGTCCCCTGCCACCAGGATTTCTGATTCAGTAGGTTTGTGGTGAGGCCCCAAAATGTGATTTTCTAACAAGCTCCTAGATAATGATGCTGGTCTACGGAATACACTTTGAGAATCACTGGGTTACGGAAATGAAAGATAAATGACCAGAAAACCCCAGAAAGCACCCGTAACTAGAACAGTTTTGGAATAACTTGGAGTTCTTGATTTTGTAGAGCACTTTCATATTAAAATTGTGGTCACTTTCTTTGACATCATTGGATTGTCTTCCACATTCTCAGATTTGGCCAGGAGGTGGCACTACAATAAGCAGTCCTTGAACCATGAGTTTATTGGAGGTCACATGCATAAGGAAACCTTTCCGGCCTGGCATGGTGGTTCATGCCTGTAATCTCAGCATTTTGGGAGGCCGAGGTAGGGGGATTGCTTAAGCCCAGGGGTTTGAGACCAGCCTGAGCAACATGAGCCAACCGCCTGCCATCTCTACCAAAATTAAGAAATTAACCAGATGCGCTGGCGTACACCTGTAGTACCAGCTGCTACGCAGGAGGCTGTGGTGCAAGGATAGCTTGAGCCTGGGAGCAAAAGACTGCAGGGAGCCATGGCTGCACCACTGCACTCCAGTCTGGGTGACAGTGCAAGACCCTGTCTCAAAAAAATGGAAAAAAAAAAGAAAAAGAAAAGTTCCCATCTAGAAAGTTATCAAGTCATGGAACATCCCATTTATGACTCATTAGAAGATGACAGGGATATTGGACAAGCTGAAAATTATCATTAAATACTTGAACTGGTTGAGATGTTTCTCTGAAGCCATTGTTACTTATTACCCTTTTTGTTTTGCCCAACGTTGTAGATTTTTCTGAAAGTCTTATTTCATCAAGCCCAAATTTTAAGGAACTGGTCCGTAATAGGGATTAGTAAGAGTATCTAGTTATCTTGAATGGTAAGCATGTTAGACCACAGCAATTTTCACAGAACCCTAAGGTGCTGTGGGAGGTTGTAGAGGGCGGAGGAACTACTACCACAACGTGGTAGTCCCTTTGAACTTGCAGAAGGCCTTGGTTCTGAGCAATAAGAGTGACTATGTCTGCTAAGACCCAGGTGCTAAATCAGGTGAGTTCAGCTGCCTACTTTATTTCACTACAGAGAAGAAGGTCCCCTTCCTCTTTGTTGCAAATTTACATAGGCTTTAGTGAATAGGAGAGGGGTAAAGTGGAGACTTGAAGAAAGTCTGAGGAGTGCTGGTGGCAGAATTTCTTGGAGAGAGGATATGGGATACATGGCTCTTCAGTGACTTATTTTACAAATATTTATGTGACAGGCTCTTTTCTAGAAGCTAAGAAAAAACAAGCTGAAGTCTCTGCTCTCAAGTGGCTAACACTTTTAAGTGGAAAAGGCTGAGGAGAATGAATAAAGGTAATGAATAAAGAACTCCATTAGTCTCTTGATATCTTGACAGGCTTTCTAATATAAAGCCCAGCAGAGGGTGGTTATTCATTTGTACAGTAGTGGCACTAGGTCAAGTGTGCACCCAAGTTGCCTGAACAAGGGCATGATCCATGAAACTACATGATGTCCCTGAATTTATCAGTCTTTACCTGAAGGTAGGAGGGAGCCAGTTTTAAATCAATTGAAACAAAAACATCTCCTTTTTCCAAGGGATTCAACATGGATATGGGAAGCAGGGGTAGAGTGTTGGACGGAGCCAGAGTGGAGGCGCATGGTGCCAGAAAGCCAATATCGTCACTGTGTCCAAGAGTCGTAATACATGTCCAGCATGAAAGATCAGAATTGGAAGTAAAAATCAAGAGTGGAGCTGTGGAGTACCCAGTGGGGGTTGTGAAGGAAGATGACAATAAAGATTTGTATGTGGAAATGAATACACTGGGGTATATTCTGGATGAATGCCAGAGACAAAAGCAAATAGCCAAGGCTAATTTTTATACGCTTTTAGTACATTCTTACTTGGGCAGGGAGGATCCCTGTAAGGCGGCCAAAATGGAGCACATATTTTCTGACATATATACTAGAAATAAAAGCAAGCAGAAGTATGGTAGCAGAATATAAAACAGTATTCAATTACTGCACTGAGAGATCAAAATGAATGTACATTTATTGAATAATTAATATATTCCTTGACTGTACTAAGTGCTTTAGTTCATTTAATCCTTCAGCTAATATAGAAGCTTAGAACTACTATAATCTCTGTATTAGTTACAGTAACACCAGGTACTATAAAAATAGACTTAAAATGAAAATTGGCTTAAATACAATAGAAGCTTATTTCTCACTCGTGTATCAATATAAGGCAGAGTTTCTGATCAGCAGACAGCTCATCTATCCTTTGGTCCCATCATCCTCCAAGTCCTTATAATTATTCTCTGCATCTAGGCAACAGAAGGGAAAAGAAGAAGAAAACAAGACACATCCATTTCTTACAAGCCTGGCCCAGAAATGACACACTTGATTTTCACAAACATTTCTTTGGTGATAACTAGGCACTCAACACACCTTGATGTAAGAAGGGCTGAGAAAATAGTGTGCCTTCCTGGAGACATATCCATGCTCTGGAAAAGGGAGCACAGACTTCTGTCTTCAGCAAGCTCTCTGCACAGCCTGCCCCTCTAGCACTACATATGTGTTCACCCTTCTTTGCACCCAAAAGACACACTCACTCCTCCTTAAGGGAATTAAGCATAAGTACCATCTGCTTTCTGCAACCAGCTCAACCTCTACGATCTCTTGATGATTACTGTCCTCTTCACCCAGGCCAAAAGGTCTTCTTTTGGTCTGGCCACAAATTAACTGAAAACGAAAATATGGAATGATAGAGCAGGGACAGATCCATTCAGATGAAGAAGGAATGGGAAATACATAGCTGACGCAGCACAACAGCAGGGATGAAATCCTACTGGGAAGGTGTTGTCAAGAATATGTACCTTGGAAATGAGGGAAGTTCCTTAACTAGACCCCAGTTCTGCTCTTCAGGAGGAACTCCCATGTTCACCTTTGGATCTCCTCCAGGCCTTTTCTCTCCTTCTTACCTTCCGGGGCCACATCTGAAATAACTGCTGGGGAATATGCCATTCCTGGGGGCTCTTCCTGTTCATGCAATTTAGGGGTCTGACTGTTTTTTAATCTCAAACAATCAGTTTCGGGTCAGGGGTATCATCTCTTTAGATATGAGTTAGCTCTAAGTTTTACTGTGTTAATAAATAATACTGAAATATCAGTGGCTTACAAAATAAAGGTTTAAATTCTTGCCCTCACTAAATAGCTGTAGCTTGTCAGCATTTCGTTCTAGGTGACTTCTTCATTCTAGGATCGAGACAGAAATATCAGCTCCTGTTGGAATTAGCAGAGCCATGTAATGGCTTCCAGGATGTATGAAAGAACAGGGTGATATTCATTGCTGCTTCTTGCAGTCCATTGGCAAAAGTCTGATATCAGTGGAGCAGGGAAGTAGATTCTTCCTCAAGGAAACGTTGCAAATCTTAAGGCAGTGGATAGAGGTTTAAAAGGGGGGGATAATAATACAACCTACCTTTGACAATACAGGTCTCTCAGAAACTTAGACCTTAGTTTATTTGCTTCCAGCTATTTCCATGTGTAATCACACCTGAGTTCTTTCCTATAGATAGCTTTCAATTCCACTTTGTTTCTTTGCTCTCTTTCCCATAGGCATGTATCTCCCAATTTAATGAGACTCTCAAAAGCCACAGGTTAAGGTGAGAGGGCAACACTCTCAATTGTACCTTTGCTCTAGGGTTGAATCACTTTATTTGAGGAGTCTCACGACTGGACTTTTGTCATTCAAGGCCTCCTTGAATTTTTTTTTATTTAGTTTTTTGACAAGGTCTCACTCTGTCACCCAGGTTGGAGTGCAGTGGCTTGATCAAGGCCCACCGCAGCTTTGATCTCCTGGGCTCAAACAATCCTCCCATCTCAGCCTCTCGAGTAGCTGGGACTAAAAGCACTCACCACCATGCCTGACTAATTTTTTTATTTTTTGTAGACATGGGGTCTCACTATGCTGCCCAGGCTGGCTTTGAACTCTTGGACTCAAGCTACCCTCCTGCCTCAGCCTCCCAAAGTGCTGGGATTACAGGTATGAGCCACAATGCCCAGGTTATTTCCTGTTGCTTAAAGTCCAGAAGCATTCTTCGACACTGGAAAGCTTTACATTTCTGGACTCTTTCCATTCCCTTTTATTTCTTGCTCTCTAATCGACAATCTTTTCCTGAGCTCATCACTTTCTTGCAATATCTTACTAAATGCAGCAGCCAAGCAATTGCCGACACACACTAATATTCTGGCTTTTTTCAAACCTCTTTCTCCCCAGATCCCCCACACCAAGTGTTACAGACCCAGTAGGCATTTCATCTTCCTTGCAAGAGATTGCAGATGACGGTTTTGCTAAATGTTTTGTCATTTCATATCTCTGTTATTCTAGCATTAGATATATTTCCTTAGTGCCTACAATCCTCCCTGTACGCCAGTACCATATATTTTAGTTTTAACATAATGGCGGCATCACACTTCAACTTGTTAGATGGGATGACACTAGGTGCTGCAACAAATAGCTTTTCTTTTAAGAAACATATATTAACTCGAACTAAATAGAAATGTATTTATCATGCAAGTAGCTATCCAAAGTGGATTTCCTGTTTGTCAGGAGACTCTCTTCCATGCAATGATATAGATATTTTGCTTCCTTCAATATGGTGCCTCCATCATCCTTTACTGCATAGGTTGGCAAATTATAGCTTGTGGCCAAATCTGGCCTGTGGCCTATTTTCGTGAAAAAAATCTTATGGGAACATAGCTATGGCCATTAATTTATGTATGATCTATGCTGCTATTGCATTACAGTGGTAGATTTGAATAGCTGCAATAGAGATATTATGAGCTGCAAAGCCTGAACTATTTACTACTTGGCCTTTTACAGAAAAAGTTTGGAGACATCTGCCCTAGGATCAAATTATCATCATTTGAATTTAGTTGGGAAAAGGAGAAAGAGAACCTGGAGAAGGTGCAATGCTCTTTAAAGCCCTGGCCCGTAAGTATCACACAGACTTGCATGCAAATTCCTCTCTCACATGGCCTCACCTAGATGCAAGGTGGGGTGAGAAATGCAGTCTGTTGCCAGGCAGGCACTTTGCTACTTTCCAACAACAACTCTATATTATGCAAAGGGGAGTAAGAATTTGGGTGGACAGCTATTCATCTCTGCCATAATGCCCATCTTGTAGATTTTTTTTTTAAGTTAGGCTTTTAAGCGTTAGTAACTTGATTAATGACTTTAAGACCTGTTTGAAGATATTATATCAAAATGGTTAACAATTCAGTCCCAAGAATCATAAAGACTTGGGTCTTTATGGTTAAGAAAGACCTTAAGAGTAAATGCTCAATAAATGTTATTAATATATTCTTCCCTCTGCAATATAGTATAAGCTCTTGCTAGACAGGTAAAAATTTACCTTCCTTATCTGTAGCTTGGAAGTTGCAAAACACTGGGCTAGAAGGTCCTTAAGATCTTTCCACCTCAGAAATACTTACTTCATTCTCTGTCTTTTACTTGGTCCCTCCTAAGTACCTGAAACTGTGCACGGTAGTAGAGTTACAGAGAAGAATGAGACAATGAGGCCATATGAGGCCATATTCCAGCCGTCGACGAAGTGGCCCAAAGAGGAAAACAGACATGGCATCAATGCCTAACCTTAATACCTGGGAGTGGAAACACTGACCTAGAAATATTCACAGAGAGCTGTGAGCCATGGTAATTCTTCCCTGTCTGACAAACTTCAACCTGAACTGCTAAGCACCTAGACCCTGCTGGGCATACCTGTTAACCTCTCCCATCAGTTGGGTCTTTAAAATACATTATTTGTGCTTTCGTTTAAATATATGTTCGATCTTTGACTCTGGACTTCCTCTTCATTTAAAGTCTTTGCCATAGGAAACTCTCTTTCTCCCTATATTTCTTTTCCATGCTTACACCATACCCCTCCTACAACTTTGTTCTTATTTTTAAAAGAAATTAAAAGTGATTGACAATTGATATTTTATTCTAGGAAGTTTCTGAACACCTCAAATCCTGCTACAAATGTATGAAAATTTTTTTTAATAAATGAATACCTCAAATCCTTTGTATTTCGTTACTCTTCTTCCCTTCACTAGGCCCTGAACTAGAGTTTCAAAAACTAGTGTGTGGAACTCTGGAAGTGTACAAGGGTGTTCTACAGAATTTTGAATTTTGGCAAAAGCTTTTTAACTTTTTGTTTTTATTTCATTGATAAACTTAAAAATTAATGTAAATGTATTCTGGCTTATCAGATTTATTACCTTATAATTGATAATGCGTTGTAATCCTAATGCCTGAGCTTGTGTTTATATTTATGATTGTGTTTGCATCAAATGACATTGTGGAGTGCTGAGTGGCCAAAGGTTTCAAAGTTACAAGAACAGAGGAAAGTAGTGGAAGAATTGGGTCATCACATGGAATATGATAGTGTAGGCATTCAGACTTAAAAAAGGAGAAGGCAACCTATCTGTTGTATCTGGTATCATCCTTATTTTGCAAGTGGGTCTACTGTTCAGATACTATGTAGGAATAATTCATTAACAATAAGTATACTACGAAGTATTCATTATTTTAATAATTAAATTAAATACCCATACACATATTTTAACAGCCACAATGTCAATTTTGTAAATTATTTCTAAACAATTTACAAAGTTGACACTTCAAGAAAATTACTCTAGAATCAATATTCACTGGAAGACTTTCGATTCTATTGGAAAGCCATTTATTCTAAACTAGTAAACAAAATCATACTTAGGGGAACACATTTCTTTCCTACATTACTGTTATCAAAATGAAACTATAAAAACTATTTATAGACCTTGACCTGAGGCTGCATCCTTATGTATTAAACCCAACATCGGTAATGTAGTTCCAGTAAACATCATGTATCACATTAAATTAATGCTGTTAATTTGAATTTTAATGGTGTTGCAGTGTTGTTAGTATTTAATTTGTAAATTTGCTTTTTAGTTGGATAGAAGCATATACCTTCTTTTACATTCAAATAAAATATGTGCATATTTATTTTATATTATAATAAAATGATGTAAGACTACACAGGTCAGGGAGCGGGAATCTCTGTGAGAGTGTCTGTACTTAAAAATGAGAATATGCATTACTTAAGCTGTAGAAATACTGCATGAAACAGCTATCACTCACAAGAGCTCAGAAGCTCTAGTCTTTGAATTAGCACGGACTGCTAATGAAGACTTGACGTACTCAAGACAAAATGGGCAAAATAAGGACAATGAAGTAAGTTTTGGATGCTACTAAATAACACTACATTTGAAAGAATGTCTATTAACTGACTATTCTAGTTTTTTGGAGAGCTATCATTGTCCTATAAAATGTCAATGATAACACATGGTAGGCTTATTTAATGCTTTTACTTGACAAAAATTTTATTGTAACATTTTTCATGACATTCCAGAACTATAAACTGCTGATTATCATGGTCCTCTGCAGCCCGCTGAAATCTCTAGCTTTTTGTCACTAGTTTTCTGGCACTGAAACCACCGACATTTCAGAACTTGCAACCTCAGGTGCTTGTAGGCCACACAGAAGCTTGTAAACCAATAGTAACAAGATAATAAATTGTATTAGTTTGTTCTCCCACTGGTATGAGGACATGTCTGAGACTGAGTAATTTATAAAGGAAAGAGGTTTAATTGACTCACAGTTCTGCAGGGCTGGGGAGGCCTCAGGAAACTTACAATCATGCTTGAAGGGGAAACAAATACACCCTTCTTCACATGGAGACAGCAAAGAGAAGAATGAGCGCCCAGCAAAGTCAGGGGAACTCCTTAAAAAACCATCAGATCTCGTGAGAACTCACTCACTGTCATGAGAAAAGGATGGGGGAAACTGCCCCCATGATTCAATTGTCTCCATCTGGTCCTTCCCACAACACGTGGGGATTATGGGAACTACAATTCAAAATGAAATTTGGCTGAGAACACAGTCAAACCATATCATAAATTTCTTCTTATTTGTGATCGGAACTCATTGCTCAGTGAATAGAAACAAAATAGACTAAAACAGGGAGTCTTAAAGTCATAATTATTTTTTCTCACTTAATATAAACCAATGTATATTCACCAATATTTTGATGGAGAGTCACAAAAGTATGGGCCATCAGTTGGTGTTTAAACCACATTCAGTTTCAAATTATTTAAAGCAGACAGGAATACAGCACGTGCTATCAATCTAAGTGCATAATCCTGTCTGATTTCGTTGCTTAGTTTTTTACAGCTGTGTTACTTATATCTATTTCAACAGGGTTTTTTAGTGGCTTGGTTTCATTAGTAGTTTCTAAATCATGCAATCTTTTTTCATAGAAATGGCTTCCTTTTATCTTTATTTTATTAATATAATATTTCAAATACATAAGTGTGATAACAAGTACAGTTGGATTCAAGGATTTTGGGGACCAGCCCAAGTGGCTCTTGCTCAGCAAACAGCTTGACTGGTGTGAGTAGTATGAGGGCACATTGAAGAGTAGAATCCTTAAGCAATAAGTGCCGTGAGCCTCAGTCAGCATGTTTTATAGAAGGAATGGAGAGCATCATCTATTTTGGCAACATGGTTAAATGGATGCCAGTTAAAAACAAACTTATTGCAAAATGTAATGAGTATGAAAAAAACAAAATGCTATGAAAACTGAAGGGAGGAAGCAACTAACTGCCTATGATTCCGGGCTTCTTCAACCCTTGATTAAACAACAGCAGAAATTAAAATAACTTTTAAAAATATATTTCTACATCTTCACTATTTAAAATATTAGTGGGTTATTCCAACACAAAAGTTTAATCTGAGTTGATATGTTTTCCCTTAAATTTGGGGGATAATCCATACGATATTTTTTCTCATTGTTTTGAATTGTAATTGTTATGTCAATTGTTATTTTTAATGATCTGATGTCTTGAGTTGTGAAGAGTTAGAATTCCCCAAAAAAGGTTTTTTTATTCTCACAGAAAGGACAAATTCTGTGCTCCAACCACACAGGGCTCATTGCAAATGGTTTCTCCTGATGGCCTATCCAGTCACCTTTCTTCCATGTACCCATTATTGGTGCTAATCAAGTCTCATCCCCTATTCTCTTCTCTTGGCTTCAGTCCTTATTGGTCTTTCCCCTTAGCAGAACTCCTAGGGCACTGTGGCATTTAATGATATCCTCTCTTGGATCACTCACTACCCAGAGGATCATGTCCTGTCCCTGTAAAATAGACTGCAAATCTCTTGATGAAGGATTGCCTTTCCCGTGCCTTTTTTCTGTTCACAGCATCTCTCTATCACAGGTACAAATAATTGCCTGTTGAATTGAATTTAAACAACCAGCAAGCTGCCAGAAGAAAAATGTGGGCATATTTAATAAATGGACTAGATTTTCTGAGCAATAACTAAATTTTATTCTATAGTAAGTGCCATAAAAGATAGGTATAGCGGGTATAGCACAGCGAAGTTGGTAAAATTTAAGGGGACCTTAATGAAATATAAAATCAAATGGTTCATTTGTCTACCATTGTACCTTAAGTGCTGAAAAAAAATTGCATCCTGCTTCTACTGCATAAACAAATGTAAGGAAGGCGTATCATGCTTCTTATTCAGTTAGAATAATGCCTGACACATAAAAAATGTTAGTTATCATAAAAAAAGTTTGCTATCACTGTTGTCATCACCACCAAAAATATAATGAGAGCATCAATACATTAGTTGATTATTCGTTGTTCAACAGCAAGTATGGTTGAGCCAGGATTTGGGATTCACAACAAGAACAAAAAGTCTAAATAAAATTTTTGTAATGAGAAATCCTTTTTGCAAATTCTCCATCTGTTTCATTTGTTTGCTAAAATAAAAAGGATTTGCCTCTAAATTTTTCCTTTTCTGCTGCTTTTTTCTTTCAGAAGCAATTTTCTTCTTATAGGAACATTGTGTAATGTAACCTAGTATATCTTCAATGCAAACTTCAGGGCTTAATAGGACTTTCTGATAGAAAAGTTCATTCCCTCCCTTCTCCCCGTTACTCTGTAAAGTGTTCCTATTTCTTGAGCCATTTCTAAGACAGTTGTCTTGTTAATATTTAGGTATTCTGGCTCAAAGTCACTAGGCATACTAATACACAAGGAAGAGAAATACTCATTTTTCTTTCTGTTTTCCTTGTTCTGAGTATCAGAAACCAGCATAATAATTTTATTGCCTGTTTCAGACCAAAGCTAGGTAGCTTTTTTCTCTGGATAACAGTACCTCTGGGAAAAACATTAGTGTTTTCTTTGGAGCAAGCGCTAAACATTAGTGTTAGTCTAATGCTAACACATTAGTGTTAGTCTTTGGAGCAAGCAAGTCATTTGATCCTGTGGTAAGGTGGCACTATGGTTTAAATGTGTCCCCGAGGTTCATGTGTTGGAAACTTAATCCCCAATGCAGCAGTGTTGGGAGGTGGGGCCTAATAAGAGGTGATTAGGTATTGAGGGTTCTGACCTCATGAATGAATTAGTGTCATTATTGCAGAAGTGGGCTAGTTATTGCAACATTGGCTTGTTGTAAATTTGGCTCCCTCTTGCTCTCTCACTGTCACTCTCTCTTACCTTCCTGCCTTTTGCCATGGGATGGTGCAGCACAAAGGCCCTCATCAATATGAGCATCTTGATATTGGACTTCCCAACCTCCAGAACTGTGAGAAGTTCATTTCTTTTCTTTATAAATTACCCAATTTGTGGCATTCTGCTACAGCAGCACAAAGCAGACTGAAGCAGGAGGCGACTTATTTTTAAGGAACAGACACATACAGAAGCCTAACAAGAGGTGGGTTTCCCCATTTTTAAGTCATTCCCACATTACTACTGTTGAAAACTCTTCCCTAATGGGAAGAATGTATTGAAGACTTAGACTACTGGAAAGGGGATACCTGTGGGTGAACATAGAGGATGCTCCAAAGGAGGTATCAATGAAGGTCTCTCTCCTGACTGCAATGAGAAATATAGCTCACAAAGCTCCTGTACACAAAAGAGAATAGAGGTCATTCAAAGGCAAAAGGAATGGTTTATAGGCATGGCTCTGCTTCATGGGACTTCCCACTGATGACCCATAGGTGCTCAAGTATCTGTGGATGTTGACTTCTTTTTCCATTTGGCTGTCTAGTTTTGGGTCTTTGTAATTGCACCTCCTCTAAGGTTCTGTAAGATTATCTTTCTCTATATAAGTTAGGGTTCTCCAGAGGAACAGAGCCAATAAGATGTGTGTCTGTGTATATGTATATAATATATAACTTATTAGAAGGAATTGGCTCATTTGAGACTGGCAAGCCTCAAGTTTGGTCTCAAGCTCTGCAGGGTGAGTCAGCAAGCTGGAGAGCCAGGAGAGCCAGTGATTTAGTGCTAGTCCAAGCCTGAAGGCTTGAGAACTGAGAGAGCCAATGATGTAGTTCTCCAAAGACCTGCAGATTGGAGGCCCAGGAAGAACTGATGTTTCAGTTTGAGTCCAAAGGCAAGAAAAAAGCCAATGTCAGTATCAATGTAGTCAAACAGAAGAAATTCTCTCTTATTTGGAAGAGACTCAATCATTTTGTTCTATTCAGGCCTCTAATTGATTGCTTGAGGTCACCCATATTAGGGAGGGTAATCTGCTGAAGTCGGTGTAACAATTTATACGTTTTCTCATTCAAAAACACTCGCAGAAACACCCAGAATGTTTTACCAAATATTCAGATATCCCAAGGCTCAGCCAAGTTGACACACAATTAACCATGACATTCCTTCATCCCCCCGCTAACACACAGGCTTTCCTCTCTTTTCCTGACCAAGATAGTCTCATCAGAAATTTCCAGGGCCAGCATCATCTACTCTTCTCAATTTTATCCTTTTTGCAGGTGAGGTTTGAAACTGAGTTAGTGGGCAGAATGTTTATTAGGAGTGCTCCCTTGGGATCCATACCTGTGGCAAGAAGGGAAGGAGGTAGGATTTGGGCAGAAAGAGAAGTCTAACTGTGATGCAGCCTTACCACAGCTTGGCTGACTGCACAGGGAGCTCTGAAACTAAAATGATCCTGTGTAGTGGTACTGAGTTGGGCCAAAGGGGCCAGGTCTTTACACTCCCTCCTTTATCAGCCATTGGATGTGGGTCATCTTGTAAATATCACAACCTTGGGTGAGGCTGATAGCTCTCTGCAGCTAGGCTGTCTCTGAAGAAGGTGACAGCTGATGAGTCTCTGCCAACAGCATCCCCGTCTGCTGGGGCAACAAGTCTGCATTGGAGGGAGCTGTGGGGGTGCTCTCACGTCCATCACAGTGGTTATGGTTTAAAGGCTGTGTCCTGTTTTTAGGGACTTCTTTGATTCTCAACATTCTCTTTTTGAAAGTTAAAAAAGAAAAATTAAACATTTATAATTTCTCTTTATATCCATGCCATAAAAATTCTTTTCAAGGAAGTATGAAGATCTCTTAATGACTGGGGGTTGGAAGGTGGGGAGAGGTTTACATAAGGATGTGCTTTGAAAAGGCAAAAATTGACCAAAGATCAGAATTTCAAAATTGCATGAAGAATCGTTCTCTTTTAGAGTTGAAATGATTTGACTTAATTTAAGTACTAGTTTCTTTTATTATTTTGTATAATACCTGGTTTGCTATTCCTAGGGCCCTGATTTGGCTTAATTTTCATCCCAAACTATGAAAAATCCAGGTTTTTGTGCATTTACCCTACAGTCTGTGACAGAACTGAGAGTCATGATAAAATTATCTCCATCCTAGAAAGAAATCTAATCTCCCCAAATAAGAACTTTCAAATCTTCAGTTTAAAAGTGTTGCCTACTTCCAATGCCAGAACTGACCTGATTCATGAGCAGACTAGATATAGGTTTCAATTCCAGATATCCTGCTTGGTAGCAAAAAAAGAGATCAGCCAGCTGAATCACATTTTAATATTTTCTCTTCATACTGAATACTTTGAGTCTAATAGCAGAGAATAAAAACCCAACTCAGCTGAAATATGAACTACCATTTGTTATTATCAATGCTGTGTTTCATCATTACCAGCCTCATATTTCAAGAGGACAGCTGGCACTTCCAAGGTCAATGACAGTTTTATATAAAAACTCCAAATGAAAGGACTGCAGAGATCAAAGATTTGGGACAATTATACGGAGAAAGATTGCCATAAGCTAGCTCATCCATTCCAAAAATTGGGTTTTTATTTTTGGTACCTATGATAAAGGGGCAGAAAAAGATTTAAAAGGAGGATTTAATAAAAGTTATCAAGATGAGACTATACTTTCCAAAATAAGTAAAACACTCCACAGAAGTTAAGGAGAAATGCACGCCAATAATTGTTACTGCTGAATGTCCACTCCCTGTTGGTGAATCATTGTGAGAAGGCCTGATGCTAATCTGCAACAATTTAATTATACAGCAGGATAGTAATGATCTTGCAGACAGACGAAAACAAATCAAAATCAGCTCAGTGGTACCAAAGAATAGAAATAGAGATGCTGTGTTAGGCTTTCAATGACCTTGATGCGTGTATTTACATTAATGGAAGAGGGAGGGGTACCAAGTTTTCAAAGTTTTTGATTTTCGTAAATAGGAATCAGAATTATTCTCACTTTTTCTTGCTTCAGGGAATACTGGGATTATTATGAGAAATTATCGAAATCCAGAATATTCAGGCCGGAAGTTGCCAGCATCTACTGCAGTGACCTTGATCCTGTCCATGAATGAAGTAGAATGAGACCCGTATTTGGGAGCAATGAAAGGAAACACAAGATGTTCCCAATTATTTCAACTTTCCATGCTACCTACCTCACTCATTTGCCTTCATTTTGAAGTCATGAGTTGAAGCTGTTTGGAAAATATTGTGGAGAGGAAAGAGTGACTTCTAGCTAGAAAGATGGAAAACATTGCCGGGACCCAGGAGAGATGTGTATTAAGCAAAGTTTAACTTCAAGCCCCCAGTCTTTCTCTACTGAACATTTTCTTGCCTCAATAATGTCTGGCCCCTCCTTTCAGGCTTCAGCAGTATTTGTGCTCATTCTTTGGTCCTCCCTGCCACCCTGACCCCATTTTTTGTTATCAAATTATATATTCCGGTTTACCAAGAAATTGGAGGGATTCACATAGACAAAAGTCTGTTTTACTTATGAAAGCAGTATTTTATTCAAAATATCGAACAAAGGTTGAAAATAAAGGTGTTATTCCCAGTCTCATGTCAGAGACTCACCAGTCCCAAACCCAGCTGGACCTGCTCTGGATTACGGCAACGTCATTATCAAGGTTACGACTGTCTTTGGCGCAAGTCTTCACAGTGGGATCCGTGAGCTCACGGCAGAAGGTAAGTCTGGAGTTCTCCTAGATATGATGCATATCTAGGAGATATGAATGGGCTGCATAGAGCCCCTCTGCAGTTGACTGAAAATAAAATGTAAAGTTAATGCAATTCCTCACCTTAGACTTCATTCCTAAGACTATATGGAAAGACATAAGAACTGATTTTTGGTGTTGCCATCAGCAGTGGAGGGTGCTGCATTAGGGGGTTGTGGAAGGAAAATCCTCATGCACTTCTCTTACAAGTTCTAGATACTCAGCAAATAAATGTGTGTATTCTTTCTGGAAATGTGTGGTGTCCTTGCTGGGGCTGGGATTGAGCCTGACGCTGAAACAGGGTGTCCAAGTTTACTCTGAGATGATCTGAAAGGAGGATGTGAAAAAGAGTGGTGGGAAAGAAATTGTTGTGGGGTGGTAGCATGTCTTAGACTGTTTGGGATGCCATAACAAACAGCAGTTGATGGACTGGGCAGCTATAAGGGATATAAACAGCATGCATGTTCATCGATGGCAAGCAGGATATGTCTTTGTTGTTTTTCTCCTAGGTGCTTGTCTAACATGCTACACATATTTTAGTGCCGTTTATCTACCTTATTGTCCATGTCTCTACTGGAATATTTTCCCATTGCCTACACTAGTGCTTGGCACATAGTATGTGCCTGATTGAAAAATTTAAGTCCCCCCCACAATAATAATGGGAGACTTTAACACCCCACTGTCAACATTAGACAGATCAACAAGACAGAAAGTTAACAAGGGTATCCAGGAATTGAACTCAGCTCTGCACCAAGCAGACCTAATAGACATCAACAGAACTCTCCACCCCAAATCAACAGCATATACCTTCTCAGCACCACATTGCACTTATGCCAAAACTGACCAAATAGTTGGAAGTAAAGCACTCCTCAGCAAATGTAAAAGAACAGAAATTATAACAAACTGTCTCTCAGACCACAGTGCAATCAAACTAGAACTCAGGATTAAGAAACTCACTAAAACTGCTCAACTATGTGGAAATTGAACAACCTCTTCCCGAATGACTACTGGGTACATAACGAAATGAAGGCAGAAATAAAGATGTTATTTGAAACCAATGAGAACAAAGACACAACATACCAGAATCTCTGAGACACATTTAAAGCAGTGTGTAGAGGGAAATTTATAGCACTAAATGCCCACAAGAGAAAGCAGGAAAGATCCAAAATTGACACCCTCACATCACAATTAAAAGAACTAGAGAAGCAAGAACAAACACATTCAAAAGCTAGCAGAAGGCAAGAAACAACTAAGATCAGAGCAGAACTGAAGGAGATAGACACACAAAAAACCCTTCAAAAAATCAATGAATCTGGGAGCTGGTTTTTTGAAAAGATCAACAAAATTGATAGACCACTAGCAAGACTAATAAAGAAGAAAAGAGAGAAGAATCAAATAGACGCAATAAAAAATGATAAAGGGGATATCACCACCGATCCCACAGAAATACAAACTACCATCAGAGAATACTATAAACACCTTTACACAAATAAACTAGAAAATCTAGAAGAAATGGATAAATTCCTGGAAACATACACCCTCCCAAGACTAAACCAGGAAGAAGTTGAATCCCTGAATAGACAAATAACAGACTCTGAAATTGAGGCAATAATTAATAGCCTACCAACCAACAAAAGTCCAGGACCAGACAGATTCACAGACGAATTCTACAAGAGGTACAAAGAGGAGCTAGTAACATTCCTTCTGAAACTATTCCAATCAATAGAAAAAGAGGGAAACCTTTTATGGAGGCCAGAATTTTATGAGGCCAGCATCATCCTGATACCAAAGCCTGGCAGAGACACACACACAAAAAGAGAATTTTAGACCAATATCCCCGATGAACATTGATGCAAAAATCCTCAGTAAAATATTGGCAAACTGAATCCAGCAGCACATCAAAAAGCTTATCCACCACGATCAAGTTGGCTTCATCCCTGGGATGCAACGCTAGTTCAACATACGCAAACCAAACCAATAAATATAATCCATCATATAAACAGAACCAAAGACAAAAACCACATGATTATCTCAACGGATGCAGAAAAGGCCTTCGACAAAATTCAACAGCCCTTCATAATAAAAACTCTCAATAAACTAGGTATTGATGGGACGTATCTCAAAATAATAAGAGCTATTTATGACAAACCCACAGCCAATATCATACTGAATGGGCAAAAACTGGAAGCATTCCCGTTGAAAACTGGCACAAGACAGGGATGCCCTCTCTCACCACTCCTATTCAACATAATGTTGGAAGTTCTGGCCAGGGCAATCAGGCAGGAGAAAGAAATAAAGGGTATTCAATTAGGAAAAGAGGAAGTCAAATTGTCTGTGTTTGCAGATGACATGATTGTATATTTAGAAAGCCCCATTGTCTTTAGTCACACCAGGTGAAATCCTTTTAGACCCACCCATGTAACAATGATTTGTTTAGTGATTTTTGTTTTTATTATATATTACAGTATGCTGTTAATATATCATTTTCCTTTGCTGCAAATGCTGCCAAGTGCTTTCAGTCAATGAGATTTCAATGTGCTTTCCTAAGTTGTGTCTATTTTGCATTGTGTATGGTTTATGCCATCATGGCCTCTCTTGTCATTTATTTTCATGATCTGGCAAAGAGTTTGGACCTATGATGGCTAACTGAAGGTATACACATTAAATTCTTGGACTGAACTCAAAGGAACAAAGGGAAAAATGGCTACCTGGACTTAAAATGAAGGTTCCAAAGAGGGTCAAGGAAACTTCAAGGAGATCATGGAAAAATAAAGAGTGGCAATCATCAGATAATTAGGGAGAATTGATGAAAGTCCCTTGACATTTGAAAAGCATTATAAATGTTACTGCAGATCAAAAGGATTAACCAGCTAGTATTTAAGTTAGCAGATGTTTAGTCTGGACACACATCATAACTCCAGGGATTGAAGACAATTAAGAAATAGCAAGAGCATGATACTGAAAACATAGTTCCCCAAATTTCTAATATCCCATTTATACTTATTTAGGTAGTACTTTTTTTTTTGAGACCGAGTCTTGCTCTGTTGCCCAGGCTGGAGTGCAGTGGCATGATCTCAGCTCACTGCAGGCTCCACCTCCTGGGTTCACGCCATTCTCCTGCCTCAGCCTCCCGAGTAGCTGGGACTACAGGCACCCACCACCACGCCCGGCTAATTTTTTGTATTTTTAGTAGAGATGGGGTTTCACCATGTTAGCCAGGATAGTCTCGATCTCCTGACCTTGTGATCCACCTGCCTCGGCATCCCAAAGTGTTGGGATTACAGGCGTGAGCCACAGCGCCTGGCCTTTAGATAGTACTTTCATTTCTAGAAATACATCTCATCTTCACGTACTTACAGGCAGAAACAGATTTATCATGAATCTAATCAAGCTTAAGGATAAGGACCCCTATCAGGACAGGTCCTCTCTGAGGTTAATGGAGGGGCTGTAGCTATACTTTGATGTGGCTGTATAGATAATTTTTTTAGAAAAAATAATTTTAAAGTGACAGAAAATTATAAAAATAGATGCATTATTACTATGTAATCCAGAGAACCAAACAATTTTGACAATTATCCCAATAATGTGCTTATAGCAAGGTGATTCCATTTAGGGTCATGTGCTGCATTTACTTTTTGGTCTGTTTACATTCCTTCAATCTGGAACAGTGTTTTAGTCTCCCCTTGACTTTTATGACCTCAATGTTTTTGAAAATTACAGGCTGGTTATTTTTAAAATTGTCCCTCAATTTGGGTTCATCTGCTGTTTCCTCAGGATTCGATTCAGCTTATGCATTTTTAGCAGGATCACAGAAGTAATGCTGTGGTCTCATTGCATTTTCTCAGGTGGTACATAATTTTCATTTGTCCTGTTAATGTTATATTAACTTTGATTGTGATTTAGGTGGTGTTTGTTGGGTGTCTGTAGTTTAAGGTTACTCTTTCTCCCTTTGTAATTTAAGTACTTTGTGAGGAGGTTTTTTGTTGTTGTTTAAATATTTTGGGCTTGTTTGTTTGTTTGGAGACTGGGTCTCACCCTGTTACCCAGGCTGGAATGCAGTGGCGCCATCTCAGCTCATTGTAACCTTGAACTTCTGAGTAGCTGGGACTACAGGTGCATGTCACCATGCCCAGATAATTTTTCCTTTTTAGAGATGAGGGTCTCACTATGTTGCCCAGGCTGGTCTTGAACTGTGAGGAGGTATTTTGAGATTAACTGAATATTCCAATCCTTATCAAACATTTACCCGCTAGTTCTAGCATTCACTAATGACTTGAATTATTACTGTAATGGTTGCCAAAAAATGATTTGCTAATTCCCTCATTCCATCTACATTTATTATTTTGTATTCTATTGTAAGTAAAAGATTTTCCTTCTTTGAATTTATTTATGCATTTATTAACATATCAGTGTGGATTTATGATTCTTATTTTATTCAATGAGTGATAATGTGTTATTATCATTTTTTATTTTGATCTCAAATTGTCCCAGATTTGGCCAGCATGAACCCCTTCAAGCTGGCTTCTCTGAATTTTGTCATGTCCCCATCTTTGATCACATTTTGCTTTCCAAAATAACACAATGTCCAGGTTTGTTTTCCCTGCTTCAAATATGAAATGGCATTGAGAAACCAAGAGCTGGGCATGAAGTGTGCTCATTCCTCTGGCCCTCTTGTTCCTATTCTCAGGCCCTCTCAGTGGAGAAACTAGGGAATATATGCATCTATACATATGTACATCTGTATTTGTGTTCATACCTTTCTACATAGGAATTCACACTGATACCTCCAATTCCAATTCAATACTTCAAGGTTCATTTTAGTTGTCTCCTTAGCATATTATAACTCCATTCTCTGACAGCAAGAAACTTGCCTACCAAAACCTCAATTTATTTACCTGTTAGATCAATTCTCCCTTTATGTTGTCAATCTTCTCCCCCACCTTCACCCCAGCTACCTAGATGCCTACCTCGGCCCATGCCCAGACACCCCCTCACCCATGCACTGGATTTCTTCTCACCTTATTTGGGCTCTGACACACTATTCTCGGCAACAACTACCACCACCCCATCCCATCCTACCCCGAGCAGACTTCCTCTTTACCACTCTTGACTCCAACACTGTGCATTGGGCCTCATGGATAAACTTTTCATCCTTCTTGAGTTCAACATCCCACATTTATCCATTTCTCCTCCCCCTGCCCCCCCAACAGATGCCCTCTTCTTTCTCCCCATTTGGACTTTGTTACTCCATGCTGGGCATCTGCTGCCACCACTACCCCCTAAGAAACACATGCCTTGCTTGGTCCTGACTAATGGTTTTTGGACTAAATTATATAGGAAACAGGAGAGGGAGGGAGAGAATTAGGGAAGGAAAGAAGGAAGGGAGGGATTTTTATGCTTTTATAAATAAGGGTATTGGTGTTGTCATAAATTTGGAAAAGCAAGATATTTTTAACTATGAGATTATTTAAGGATACTGTTTCTTCCCACTTCTGCCTCCCCTCTGTCACATGAGCCCTTGTGTTGGGCGGCATTGGAGTGACCATAACCATTTTGGCGATGCAGACAAAAAGTTGGGTTGGAGTTATAGTTTGGATATAGTGGAATACATTTGTATGGAATACATATCATATTCATATTTAACTATTTTGCTGAATGAAAAGCCTTCATGTGTGACTTTAATGACATGAAACAAATCTGTTCAACTGTAATCTGCACAATGCAACATTTTCAATGGAAGGTTGTGACAACACAACTCTTAGAAAAGTGAGGACCAAGATCTTGGAAATCATCATTCTCAGTAAACTATCGCAAGAACAAAAAACCAAACACCGCATATTCTCACTCATAGGTGGGAATTGAACAATGAGATCACATGGACACAGGAAGGGGAATATCACACTCTGGGGACTGTTGTGGGGTGGGGGAAGAGGGGAGGGATAGCATCGGGAGAGATACCTAATGCTAGATGACGAGTTAGTGGGTGCAGCGCACCAGCATGGCACATGTATACATATGTAACTAACCTGCACAATGTGCACATGTACCCTAAAACTTAAAGTATAATAAAAAAAAAGAAAACATAAAAAAATTTAAAAAAAAAGATCATTAATAAGTTCGCAGACTATGAGCCATGTACATCTCATTCCTTAATCTTGCTGGAGATTAATGCTGCCCCATGGTTCCTGAGGTTGTGGATTACTTTGATATTTTGTGAGAGATGTATGTTTTCTGGCTCATCTCCCAAGTGGATTATTTAAACACATATACCAACCAGGATTTTTTTTTCTAGGTGTAATATTCTGATTTGCCCATATATAAAGCCATTCAAGGTTTGCAACAAAGATACAAAGATGATGCAAAAAGTTTATTGAACAGTTAATGAAACTCAAAAATCGTATTTAACCATAATTTCTCAGTCACTTATGAACATTTCAATAGAACAAATGATAATTTATAGATTCCTGATTTGGATGTGTATGAAAGATACCTCCTTTTAGCATGTATAAGTCTATTTATTAAAGAAATATTTAAAAATTCAGATAATGAAATAGGAAATTGATTTAAAAAGTGATAAAATCTATAGAAATTATTCTGACACTGAAAAGCCATTCATTCAGAAGAGATAAATTTTGAATAAAACTAATAAAAAGGCTTGTGGATATTGTTTGATAACCCAATTAATGAAGAAGAGTAAAGCATGTGAATATAATGAAAAAATATTAAATTTCTTGCTGATTTGACACAAAATAACTGACATCAAGGTAGATACAATAAAACACATGATATGCCGCCAAAATGAAAACATTAATGACAACAGGCTAATGATGTCATTAATTCAAAGAGAATTGAAATTAATCACTGCCAAAAAAAAACCTTGTAATGGCCTGAAATCTTATAGCTCATGTATAAAAGACACTTGATAGATGTTTCCCCAAATTAATAACACTCCTAAAAATTTACATGGCATTGCTAACAAAGAGTTGGAAATTGATATACATTTTTCCAAACAGGTAATAATAAAAATCAATATTTGCCAATCATAATAGAGAAAGCAATGTTATCTTTCTTTTTAAATACATATTATATGGTAAAACTGTTGCCATATAAAGAGGCTAGCAAAGAGTAAAAGCCCCCCAAAACTGTTGGAAAGAAAGTATTATAGAGTTTTGTTAGGTAGATAATTAATTCAATATTATTTCATTTTTCTGGATTTTGTGAAGTTTCTGATATTTGTCAGCTTTTACATTTGTAAATTGTTGTGTTCTACTTTCTTATTCTAAATAAACCTTCACTTTAATATTTAATGTTATATTTATATTTTTTATGGTTTTTATTAACGAAGTCCCCCCAAAAACAGAATCTCCAGGCCCTGCATTGTCTGGATTTGCCCCTTATGCTATTTATAGTATTTAAGCAGGCTTCCAAGCCTTAACTCATGCTGTTCCCTGTGTCAGGATCTGCCACTACCCCCTTTTGTTACTTATTATTTAAGATGTAATTCACAGATAGCCTCCTCTGTGAAAACTTTCAGTCCCATTCCCACCCATCCTCTAGACAGGGCTTTCAGAGTGTTTATATATCTTCTTTCTTTCTTTTCTTTTCTTTCTTTTCTTTTTTTTTTGAGATGGAGTCTCGCTCTGTCTCTCAGGCTGGAGTAGAGTGGCATGATCTCAGCTCACTGCAACCTCCGCCTCCCAGGTTCAAGCGATTCTCCTACCTCAGCCTCCTCTAGCTGGAATTACAGGCACATGCCACCACGCCAGGCTAATTTTTGTATTTTCAGTAGAGATGGGGTTTCACCATGTTGGCCAGGCTGATTTCGAACTCCTGACCTCAAGTGATCTGCCAGCCTCAGCCTCTCAAAGTCCAGAGATTACAGGTGTGAGCCACCATGCCCAGCCTATATACCTTATTTCTAATAAGATATATAATCATATCCCTTATTTCTAATAAGATATATAATCATATCCCTTATTTCTAATAAGATATATAATCATATCCCTTTCATCCCCCAATGAATGTGAACTCATTGAAGGCCGAACAGTGCGACATAGTCCCCAGCTCCCGGTTTTATGTCTGTTGGTAAGAGTTACTAAATACTGGTGAGTGAATGAATTTGTAAATGAGTTGCAATGTTACAAAATAGGGTGAAATTTTATGACTCACAACTGTCAATTACCAGAGATAATATGGTGCTTTCTTTTTTATCATGTTACTTAGATTTCTGGGTCTTTTCCTGAGCTCTTTTGTGCCTGTAATCCAACTGTTATGGCGGGTCTTCTGTTGGTGGAGAAACACTTGTGCTTTCTAAAGCTGTTGTTAGAGTGTCTTTTACAAAAAAGAAATTTACAGGGTGAGGGGGTGCAGAGAGAAAGCAGGGTCCACAATGCTCAGGAGAGCTTATCCTTTCTTAGTATTGTGGACAGAGGAACAGAAGCTTCTGAAAAGAATTTCTTTTCATTTCCTGATCTGTACAACAATCTATTAACTTTTCTTCCTTCGTATAAAATGAGCTTTTTTTTTCTGCTTACGTTTCCCTTCCTCTGGGATATTTCATTTCCTCTCTAATATTTAACATGTTCCCTTTGCCTGTTTCAGCTTACTTGCACTGTTTAATATCCATGTGCTTGTAACTGCAGAAGCCACTTGTCAGGCTGGCCTGCCACTGATATTCCTGCTTGTTCTCATCATAGGCTCATGTCCCAGCAGACTCATGCAAAGACATATCTATTTTTGGTCAGGTCTTTGATGCATATTGTGTCCTAGATTGGATGTGTCATCACACCCAGGATTCACCTGTCCATCACCTTCTGCCACGCATTGCAAAATTAATCGGAGCCTCATCATTCATAAACAACATGCTATCTGCATCTGAACTTTGTTTGTCAAAAGGGGACAGCCCTATTATCATTGAGTAGATTCATTAATGCCTTGTGCTTGCACTCAGTATTCATTCATGCATCCATTTATTCATCAATTATAATTGGGCACTTTGTATGTGTTAGCAACTATTAAGATATTGGGGATACAAAAATTCTTAAGATTAGGTCTTTCCCCTCAAGAGCTTCATCTGTAATTATAGAGGTATGGAAAGCAGAGGGGTTTTGGTGTCAGAAAATCTTGGGTTTGTATCCTGACTCTGCCCTCAACTAGCTATGAAAGAGTTTTACCTGTTTGATCTTAAGTTTTGTCATATACGCAATGGGGAAAATAATGTCCACATTCCAATGTTGCCGTTTGGATTAAATGATATAATTTTCAAAGCATGATTAAATGGTAGATTAGAGAATTAAATGGTAGATTAAGCCATGCAGATATTCCAGGGTTTTCTCTATGTCAGTTGGAAACACACATTTTTCCTTTCAAGGAAATGTAAGGACTGGGGCTACCAAGAAGCACCAGAGACAAGAGAAGGCGTCCCAGTGCCAGACCCCAGCCCAGCACCAAGAGAGGCGAGCCCAACATAGGATGGAAACACCTCCTTCTTTCTTCCTAACCCTGCCTGGCATCAGTCCCCAGGCCCAGACTGGCAGCAGTAGTGGCCAGCACTCAATAGTAACCCTGACTGGGAGAAGCATCAAAGACAGAGAAGCAGTGATAGCAGCCCCCAGCCCCAGAGCAGCAGCAATGTTGACAGCACCCAAGAAGGGACAATTCTGGAAGTAGAGGTTCCTCAGATACCTGGCTTCTAGGCACTTAGTTTAGCAAAACTGACCTTGACATCAACTCTTGACTGCAATGATCTCCCTTGATTTAAAACACACACACACACACACACACACACACACACACACACACACACACACACAAGAGTCCAGCGTTGGAAAACGGGTGGGAACCTGGATTCCAGAATGATTCTTCTGGGTCCAGCCAGGAACTTTTGGTTTTTACTGAATTTGTATGTTTCCTGTAACCACACACTACTATCTTTCCCAGTTTTGTGGTTACAGAGACACCCATTTCCATGTGCAGAACTGCAAGCCTAATGTATTGAGTGCTTTCCATATGCCAGATGCCTTCTACATGTATGTGTACATACACTGCATCCTCACAATTCTTTAGGTGAGTGTTATTATCCCCATTTTACAGATGAGGACAGAACCCATGATCAGAGAAAACCTAAGAGCCTTCTTCATGACCACACAGGGGAAGATTTGGTTTTCAACCTGAATGCCTTACTTACACAACCAGGTTGCTTCCAGTTCCCACTTTGTAGGTGCTCAGCTCTTATGGAATGAATTTTGAATGTATCTTGGGTCTGCTTCCCTCTTCACAGTGCCCAGGAGATTCAAATATGGGCACTTAAGGTTTTCATGGCTATTACTTACTTTGTCATCTTGCGAGGAGGGCAACAGACCTGTGGATTGTGCCCTGGGGAATTGTTGAAAGTGCTGTTCAACGACCTTGCTTCGCTTCAGATAACTTTCTCTTTTATTGTGTGTGTGAACGTCTGTGCACACATCTATAGGTGTATCTGACTTGCTGCCTGAAGTAATGTTTCACAGAGGGGACTGGGATTTCTTCTTCACAAGCGGAAACAGTAAAACATTCCTCTCAATGTTTTCATCAAGAACCTTTCCTGAATGAATCCACTATGTTGTTCATTGTAACACATTGGCTATATAGAATGTTTTATTTATTTATTTACTTATTGAGACAGGGTCTTGCTCCGTCACCCAGGCTGGAGTGCAGTGGCGCAATCACTGCTCACTGCAGCCTCAACCTTCCAGGCTCAAGCAATCCTTCCACCTCAGCCTCCTGAGTAGCTAGGACTACAGGTACACACCACCACACCCAGCTAATTTTTATAGAGACAAGGTTTCGGACAGGTGTGGTGGCTCATGCCTGTAATCTCCGCACTTTGGGAGACTGAGGTGGGAGGATCACCTGAGGTCAGGAGTTCGAGACCAGCCTGGCCAACCAATATGGTGAAACCCCGTCTCTACTAAAAATACAAAAATTAACTGGGCGTGGTGGTATATGCCTGTAATCCCAGCTACTCGGGAGGCTGAGGCAAGAGAATTGCCTGAATCTGGAAGGTGGAGGTTGCAGTGAGCCAAGATCTCATCATTGCACTCCAGCCTGGGCGACAAGAGCGAAACTCCATCTCCAAAAAAAAAAAAAAACTTTTGCCATGTTGCCCAGGCTGGTCTTGAACTCCTTGGGGTCAAGTGATCCACCTACCTTGGCCTCCCAAAGTGCTGGGATTACAGGTGTGAGCCATCATGCCTGGTCTAGAATGCTTTATTTTAATATATATTTCATGTTTCATTCTGCTTTACATTTTTAAACATATGCTGTCTCCCTAACTAGATTAAACAGTTCTATAATAAGAACCATTCTTTCAGTGCTGTTGGTACCCATACTGAATCCTGCAGGTGAACATTAAATATTATTGCTTTTGAAGTAACACGTGTGTGTTGAGGGTGGGTGGGGGATGGAGGAGAGGAAGCAGTGAGAGGAGCTGGGCTTTTTAAATAAAAGTCACTTGGAAACCTAACCTGTATTTCCCAGGGCCACATAAGCCTTGGGGAGGCTAGGCAGGCAACAGACCAAGAGATTTTTCACAAGAATGCCTGATCTGGCTCCTCTTAGGAAGCTCCAGCCCCCTACCAGGACTTTTGGAGTCACTGAGGAAATCCTCAGAAGGCTCCCAGAGTTAATCCTCCTGGCAGCGACATGGGAATCTTTCCCCTCCCCTCCTCCCACCATACTTGCTCATATATCAGGTGGTTGTGCAGATATCCAGCAACCAGGTGGCCACAGTCTTACCTCTGTCACACATATCACACTGGCCAAGGGAATCCCAGGTGGCTGATCTCAATGGCATTTCCAGTGTGTAACTGCTGCCACATGTGCTGACTGCCTTCAAGCTGAACTGAGGAATTTACCCCACCCATCACTTGGGTTATGTTCCATTACAGGCTACGGAGCGACCCTGCCTTACCTGTGTCTTACAATACTGACGATCAGCTTCTTATCAAACATGTTCCTCCCTGGATGAAACCAGGGCCATAGAGAAATCTGAGCATATAAACGTTGTTAATCTCAGAATTACCCCTCCCCTCTGACAATGACCCGTTGTCCTTGGACCAAGCTTACACACTTCAACCTTCTTTAGGTCAATTCCCTCCCATAAAGTTCCATGATTCTTCTTGCAAATAACTCCTTAGCAGGCAGGACTGCCCTGCTAATCCTCTAGACACGTTAGTGGAATATTAGGATTTGCAGTGGCCTACTTGACCCTAGTCTCACTCTACAGTACTGCTATACATTGCTTTACATCGGCTCCCTTTGGTCACTTTGAACAGTGTTCTAATGAATTTCTCTGTACCCCATCATCCCTACCCTCAACTCCCTTTAGCCACATTAGAGTTATAAGTGGGTTTGGAATCTTTTCAGGTTGTATCAAAGAGTTTAGAAAGCTAGTTCATTTCTAAGCTTTTATTTTTAAAAGTAGTCCTTAAATTATTTATTTAAATAAAGTAATTTCAAGTAGTCTTTAAATTATTTAAACAACTAATCCTTGATAGTAAATCCATTAAACTATTTTATCCTAAGTACAAGTAAAATTAGTTATTAGTAAGGGTTATCCCATTTAAGAAAAAGTTACTGAAGAGTTGGAGACTTGGCAGTCAGCCAGGAAAAAGTAGTACTCTTTTTTTTTTTTTTTTTTTTTTTTTTTTTTTTGGAGACAGAGTCTCACTCTGCCGCCCAGGCTAGAGTGCAGTGGTGCTATCTTGGCTCACCACAACCTCCGCCTCCTGGGTTCAAGCAATTCTCCTGACTTAGCCTCCTGTGTAGCTGGGATTACAAGTGCCCACCATCATGCCCGGCTAATTTTTGTATTTTTAGTAGAGACGGGGTTTCGCCATGTTGGTTGGCCAGGCTGGTCTCGAACTCCTGACCTCAAGTGATCCACCTGCCTCGGCCTCCCAAAGTGCTGGGATTACAGGCATGAGCCACTGTGCTGGGCCCAAGCAGTACATTTTAAAGCTCTTATATTTTTTTTCTCTTAGAATAGAGTCTACGTTACCCATTTCTAAAGTCTACAGATTTCTCAAAGATCCTCCCTAAGGGGTTCGTGATATTCTCATTGAGGCCAAAATGAAAATTTGAGGGACATAATTGCCTTTGAATATTTTTAAAATGTCTACATCAGGAACTCTACTGGCAGACAAACTAAATTTCTGTCACTTTTTCTATACCTTTTATATCCCTACCCACCAAAGAAAGAAAAAAAACATATTTAGAATTGTGTTTAATTGATTCAAGCTTGTTTGTTTGTTAATTTGGGGAATTTGAGAAGTTTGCTTCAATTTTTGACATCTGAATTATGAAACTGGAATCTTGAATGTATAATCTTAGTTGTTATAACACAGCTAATCTTGGTTAAGCTGGTAACGTGTTGCTTAGACAAAGACAACTTAATCTTCTTATTCTTTATCCCCAAGGAGATTATGCATATGTAATCAGAAAAATCCTGTCTAAAAACTGAACTAGGAGTCTTCAAGCTTTATGATATTGTGAACTTTCCCTAAACTCTGACACTGTCTGTAGCAGCTCTCTTAATTTGGATCTTGTCTATATGTAGTAAGTGTATAGATGTGAATTGTGATATTCTGCGTAAGTTTTTTCTTTAACTAATTTGACTTATTTTTATTTAACCAAATGAAACAAACCAAGAGAAAAATATTCAGGTGACAGTCCTTGTTTCAGCAGCTTAGAAGAGATAACCCTATTGGACAGAAAATAAGAGTGATTGTCACATGGTCCTAAACTTTGGTGACTTTGCAAAGCTCCTAAACTTTGGTGACTGTGCATAGCAGTAGAAAGCAGGCAACTCGGCCAGGGACGATAGCTCATGCCTATAATCCCAGCACTTTGGGAGGCCAAGGCAGGCGGATCATCTGAGGTCAGGAGTTCGAGACCAGCCTGGGCAACACGGTGAAACGCTGTTTCTACTAAAAATACAAAAATTAGCTGAGTGTGGTGGTGCATGCCTGTAATCCCAGCTATTTGGGAGGCTGAGGCATGAGAATCACTTGAACCCAGGAGGCAGAGATTGCAGTGAGCTGAGATTGCACTACTGCACTCCAGCCTGGGTGAGAAAGTGAGACTCTATCTCAAAAAAGAAAGAAAGAAAACAGGCAAATGAAGGTCAGATGGTCACTCAATGAGTCAGACATAGGGAGATGGAGGCTCACTGACAGCAGCTAATAAACACAAGAACTGAGGCTGCTTGGTAGAGTGTGTCATTGCATTAAATAATTATTTTAAATAATTCATGCAAATTAAACTATGCCTGCTTTTTAGAGAAACCGAGAGATGTTAAAATAGCACTCGCCTGCCGTCCCCATCAATGATTATCCTCCGCAGACTGAGACAAGAGACAGAAATCTGCCATGACCCAAGTCTGTCTCAGATCCCTTGTGAGCACCTAGCCGTATTTAAAAGTTCACTGTGGCCCCTGCAGTGCAAATAAATTATTTTATCTGCTGCTCAACCAAAGAAAACCTGGCAGTGTTGAGCTTCGTAAGAGATGGTTGGCTTATCTGCATCAGGTGCCTTCCTGGGGAGTTTTCAAATGCAATTTTGAACACCTCCATTTTGTCTTGAGCTGATTTTAGAATACCATTCCTGAGTAATTTGCTATCCCAATATACAATCATCACTACTATTTACCTCTGTCTCTGCTCCCTTCATCTCTAAGAAAAAAAATTCTGTGATTTCACTTCTCTGTTCCATGCATACTTGTTTTAAAATATTGGACTAGAAGATGGCTGCTTAGAAGCATTTCGAGCATGCTTCAATCACCTAGAACCAAAATAGTGTATAGACAAACACACTTTGAATACATTATCCAAAAGGGAACACCAGAGTTCAACAGAAAAGTGAAAGGAAACTCTAAAACTGAGAAAAGAGAAGGAAACTGTCAGCTTGTGTGGCCAGGACTGACCAGGAGCCAGAAGTAAGTCCCCAATATGAAAGAGGGTGAGTGTTTTATGTGGTCCACTTTCCCACTGGAGAATCATACAATCCAGGCCACAGGTGTGTGCCTTGACCCTTTGAAGACTGGGAAGTAAGTGTGGCATGAGCTCCAGCCACCAACACTAGAACTTGGCACCATGCCAGGATCTGAGCAGGATGAGAGTTGCCATGGAGGCTTGGTCTTGCACTGGGCAGGGCCACTTACACCCCAGGGCTGAGATGTGGACTAGGCAGGAACTGCCTGGTCTGACTGAATAGCTGCAACAGCTGTGATAGGGGAGGTATTCCCTCTGGGACTAAGGCATAAAAGGAACATAAGTCCCCCACCTGTCAGCCGAAGCTGTGGCCACTGAGACCACCCCCACACTCCCTGTGGTAGGACTTCAGTGTGGCAGCAGTCACTTCTCAGCCAAGCACTCTTCAGCCAAACATTTATGCCTGACCTCTGTCCTCCTGGGTGACAGAGGTTAGGCATAAACCCCCTACCACCACCTTCTCGGCTGGCTCCTTCCTACCAACACCACCTACTGACCTGGAGGCCAGCCCATACAGCTAATTGCAACCCCTGCCAATACAAGAACACAGCACTTGGAGACTAAAAGAGTATCTCACCAACACTGCTGCTGCCATCACCCATGCCACCCTGGTTGCCAGGAGCTCAAGAACCTGCTCACTCAACCAGTATACCACTAGTACAATCAACATCCAAAAAAGCTATGCAGAGGCTCAAGAACTGACCTGCCTAAAGCCGCCAGCACAGGTGCCAGCATATGCCAGGTCACAAAGATAGACATGCTTAACCCACCACCATTACCACTGAAACCTAAAGAAGGGCTCACTGACAGCACCACTTCCAGTCCCCAGCACAACTTCACCACAGCCTCCACCAATAGCTTCACCCTAATACACAGAGGAAACCAGAGATACCACTAACATTATTTATAGCCAAATAAATCATACAGAGTCTTCAACACTGCATACACCCAGAAGCAAAACCAAAAGTCCCTACCCAACCATCATCATAGTCATATCTTCAGGAAAAAAGTCCTCCCCAACAAACTAAATCCAAAAATAAGAAGAAGCGACTGTTACACCAGATGCTCAGAGATCAATATAAAGGCACAGAAACATGAAAAAGCAAGGTAATATGATGCTATCAAAGGAACACAATAATTCTTCAACAATAGCTCAAAACCAAAAAGAAATCCTCAAAATCTCATATAAAGAATTTGAAATATTGGTTTTAAAGACACTCAATGAAATGCAAGAAAAATCTGAAAACCAGTACAAAGAACTCAGAAAACCAATACAGGATATGAATGAGAGAATTACCAAAGAGATAGGTATCTTAAACAAACAAACAAGCAAACAAACAAAACAGAAATTCTGAATCTGAAAAATTCACTGACAGAAATACAAAATACATCTGAAAATGTCAACAGTACAATAGACCAAGCAGAAGAAAGAACTCAGAGCTTGAAGAAAATTCTTTCGAAATAATCTAGTCAGACAAAAATAAAGAAAAAAAAATGAACAAAGCCTTTAAGACATTTTGGACTGCATAAAGTAATTGACTTTATGAATTACCAGTATTCCCGAAGGTGAAGAGGGATTTAAAAAACAAACAAACAAACAAAAACTTAGAAAAGCTACTTAACAAAATGGCAGATGAAAATTTCCAAAGTCTAGCATGTTATTTAGACATCCAGGAACAGAGGTTTAGCAATCCATAGGAAAATGCATTGCAAAAAGGACTTAGCCATGAATTACTAAAAACAGACTGTCTAAAGTCAAAGTGAAAGAACAAATTAAGCAAAAGAAATAATCAACAGAGTGAACAGACTACCTGTGAGATGACAGAAAATATCTACAAACTGTGCATCTGATAGAGGGCTAATATTTAGAATATAGAAATAAGTCAAACAACTCAATAACAACAACAAAACCCCCACAAATGATTCCATTAAAAAGTGGGCAAAGGACATGAATAGACATTTTTCAAAAGAAGACATGCAAATCACCAACAGGTATAAGAAAAAATGCTCAACATCACTAATCATCAGAGAATTGCAAATTGAAATCACAATGAGATATCATCTTACCCAAGTCAGAATTGCTATTATTAAAAAGTCAAAAAATAACAGAAGTTGGCAAGGATGTGGAGAAAAGAGAACTCATATACACTGTTGGTGGGAATGTAAATTTGTAAAACCTCTATGGCAAACAATATGAGGATTTATCAAATAACTAAAAATAGAACTATCATATCCGCAATGAAACTACCACATATCCACAATAGAACTACCAGATCCAGCAATCCCACTGCTAGGTATCTACCCAAAGGAAAATAAATCAATATATCAAAAATATACCTGCATGTGTATGTTTATTGCAGCACTATTCACAATAAGAAAGATATGGAATTAACCTAAGTGTCCATCAACAGATGATTGGATATATCATTCATCACTATATACACACAAAGGAATACTATTCAGCCATAAAAAGAACAAAATCATGTCCTTTGTAGCAACATGGATGGAATTATAGGTTATTATCTTAAGTGAAACAAATGAGACACAGAAATACAAATATTGCACATTCTCACTCATAGGTAGGAGTTAAAAAATGTGTATACATGGATGCAGAGAGTAGAATGATAGACAATGGAGACTTGGAAGGGTGAGGGGATGTATAATGAGAAATTACTTAACAGGCACAATGCGTATTATTTGGATAATGGATACCCTAAAAGCCTTGAGTTGACCACTATGCAATCTATGCATGTAACAAAATTGCACTTGTACCCCATAAATTTATACAAATAAAAATAAATAAGTAAAATAAAATATGGGACTAAGTTGGAGGGAGGAAGAAAGTAGAATGTGTTTTTTCTCCAGAACTCTTCTCAGCTGGACTTTGGCCCTATCACCCCATTGGTACCCACACCCCTGTTTACAGTATTCACGCACTATACATTTCATGGTCCCACTCAATTTTAATTAGTTGAAAACTGAATTCCAGCTTCTCTAGGCTGAGGCTCTGTTGTCACCTTCACAGTGAGGCCTGCCCTGACCATGCTATTTAAAACTGTACTGTCAGCCGGGCATGGTGGCTCATGCCTGTAATCCCAGCACCTTGGGAGGCCGAGGCAGGCAGATCACCTGAGGTCAGGAGTTCGAGACCAGCCTGGCCAGCATTGTGAAACCCTGTCTCTACTAAAAATGCAAAAAAAATTAGCCGGGCATGGTGGTGGGTGCCTGAAATTCCAGCTACATGAGAGGCTGAGGCAGGAGAATCAGTTGAACCCGGAGGCAGAGGTTGCAATGAGCTGAGGTTGTGCCTTTGCACTCCAGCCTGGGTGACAGAGCAAGACTCTGTCTCAATACATACATACATACATACATACATAACATAAAATAAAATGGTACTGTCACCTGTCAATATTCCCAATGCCTCTAGCTTGGCTCTCATTTTTTCTTTTTCTCATAGCACTACCACCTTCTCACTTTTTTGGACTGTTTTATTCTGACACATCTGACTTTTTAATTATGTTTATTGTTCATTGCCTGTTACTTCCTATTAGCAGGTAAACTCCACAATGCAGGGATCTTTATCAGTCTGTCTAGAGATACGTCTTAATCACCTAAACAGTGCCTGGACCATGGTAGGTGTTTAATACATAATTGCTGAATGAACATGTGAGGCTTCTGCATCTGAATGCCCTGGGGAGAAATAGTATGAGGAACAATTACTGGCTTAAAGCAGATCTTACATTTGTCTAAATTCCCTCACTTTATCATCATTAAAAACAGGCCACGGGTAATTAGTAAAGTTTCCAAAAACTGCTCATCATTTACTAGACCTGCATGAAACAAAGCACAATGTCCAAAACAACTGACCATTTGACAACAGATCAAAACCCGTTACTGCAAATAGATATGGAACAGAAACTTGTATGACAGAAATGTCTAAATCTAGCCAATGGCCCATTTATTTTAAATTAGTTCCTTATCCACAAAATCCTATTACAGCAAAGTGATTTAAAGAGATTCTTCGTCTTCTCTTTAATGTGACTTAACCTGGGTATTAAGAAGATTTCAATTAAATAGTTTGATGAGAAATCTACATTTTCTAGACCACAAGAGTCATTTAAAACAAATGACACTTTAAAAAAACTCTGCTATTATCAAAATCTCAATAACTTCTGCCTTTTCCTAAAGTGTGTTTAGTATTGATGTAGACAAGGCTCGAATTTTTTGCTTCCTTAATTTTTATCTGCAAGTGCCCCCAAAGGGCAAAAATACACATTTTAAAAGTCTTAAAGAGTTATTTAAAACATCAACCCACATTTTTCTTAACAACATTTGAAACTTACCACTGCCTACTCACTTCAGGTGTAACCATGATGTACCTGATGGAATTGAACATTAGCAAATCAATGAAGTGCCATTTCAGCACTGTGGGTCACATTTTTCTCTTTTTATTAAAATTCCAGTTTGTCTAGAGTCTCATTTTTTCATGTTCAGCCATTGTAATTTGTACAGCTGATTTGAGCCACAAAGGTATGAAGATGATATTTTTCTGAGACGAAAAATGCACCACATGCCGTAACAGTTTTGGGAATCAGACATACATGGATTAGAATCCTGGAGCCATCCCTCTCCAGCTGAGCTTGACTTTGGGTATGGTCTCTGACTATCCTGAGACTCAGTCTCTTCATCCATAAAATGAGCCTATTAACATCTACTTAGCAGTATCGCCATGGCTAAACTTCCAATACAATGTCTGGCAGGTAGAGGCTATATATCCACTTTCTTTATAGGTCTTGATTCTTGCTTGAGATCCTGGAAGTAATCTTAGTATTTTAGGAGACCGAAAAATCACTATTGGGTCTTTGCTTAATCAAAGCAAACAGTTCCAACTGTTACAAGTTGAATTGTGTCCCTCAAAAAGATGTTGAAGTCTTAACTTAGTACCTGTGAACGTGATCTTATTTGGATTTAGGGTCTTTGCAGATGATCAAGTTAAGATGAGGTGATCGGGATGGGCCCTAATCCAATATGGCTATGTCCTAATAAAAAGGAGCAATTGGATACATATACACTCCCAGGGAGAGCACGGTGTGAAGATGAGGCAGAGATCAGGGTGATGCACCCACTCATCAAGGAATGCCAAAGATTGCCAGAAAACCACCAGAAGCTAAGACATAGCATGGAACAGATTTTCCCTCACAGCACCTTGATCTTGGACTTTCAGCCTCAAAAACCGTGAGACACTATACTTCTGTTGTTTAAGCTACCCAGTTTGCGCTTTGTTACGGCAATCCTAGCAAACAAATCCAGAGATTCAGGTCATACATTGGATGTTTAGGGAGGAGGGAAGCAGCTTGTATGTAGCTCTTGCATTGTTGCCGCATCGATGTGTCCAACTTCTAGGTCTGGGAGGGAAAGCAGAATCTGGAATGTATATTTCACTTGACAATCTAAACATAACTGGTTGCCTGGCCTCGGGGTGGAGAGAAGGAGAGGCAGAGAGATGCAGACAGAGGGAGGGGGAGAGTGAAGAATAAGGAAAGGAGCAAGGAGGAGGATAGGGAGGGGGAGAAAGAAAAAGTAAGCTGAAGATCAGCAAACTTGTCAAAATGTTGCCAAGAAGAGGGTGGTGGCAAAGAGGCTTTAAAGTTCTTTCCCCTTCTCAGCTTTAGGCAACATCAGGGCCTAAACATCTTGCCAACATCAGGGCAGGTTTTTTTTTTCCTCTTTACCCAAAGAAAGCAAGCTTTAAGCATTCACCCTTCCCACTAGCTGTGTAAACTGAGCTGCACCAGCTGCAGCTGAGCAATTGTTACAGAGCTAGCTCCTCCTGGCCCGCCTTAGCCTGGAAAGCACCAAGTGTGGCTAGAAGGAGATTGATATGGTTTGGCTGTGTCCCCACCCAAGTCTCATCTTGAAGGTAGCTCCTACAATTCCCATGTATTGTGGGAGGGACCAGGTGGGAGATAACTGAATCATGGGGGAGTTTTCCCCAATACTGTTCTCATGGTAGTGAATAAGTCTCATGAGATCTGACAGTTTTGTAAGTGGTTTTCCCGTTCACTTGGCTCTCATTCTCTCTTGCCTGCTGCCATGTAAGATGTGCCTTTCACCTTCTGCCATGATCATGAGGCCTCCCCAGCCATGTGAAACTGTGAGTCCATTAAACCTCTTTTTCTTTATAAGTTACCCAGTCTCAGGTATGTCTTTATCAGCAGTGTGAAAACAGACTAATACAAAGATTCTCACTTCCCACCTCTCCACCCCACAGCAGGCCCCACTCAAGCCCTTCTGTGTCTAATAGGGCAGTAGAACCATTAGCTGTTAGTGCTTATTCTTGAACCAACCAAAGTAGTGCTGGAATGCTTCCATATGCCATACACACACACACAAATTTGGGGTCTCTAAACAATGTAGTTACCAATAGTCATCATTTGTTTACTACCTAGTGTGTGCCAAGCACTGTGGAAAACATTTAACCATGCATTATTTCACAGGCATTCATTCAACAATAAATAAAAGCCTACTGGCCAGACACAGTGGTTCACACCTGTAATCCCAGCATTTTGAGGAGGCCGAGACAGGAGGATTATTTGAGCCTAGGAGTTTGAGATCAGTGTAGGCAGTATAGTGAGACCTCGTCTCTACAAAAAATTAAAAAATTAGCTGGGCATGGTGACATGCACCTATAATCCCAACTGCTACTTGAGAAGCTGAGGTGGGAGGATTGCTTGAGCCCAGGAGGTAGAGGCTGCAGTGAGCCATCCGTGCATCACTGCACTCCAGCCTGGGTGACAGAGTGAGACCCTGGTCTCAAAAAAGTAAAATAAAATAAAAGCCTATTATATAGAAGTCACTAAACCGGATGCTGGAAATGCAAGATGAACAAGACAGATACAATCCCTGCCTATGATAGACACTATTTTTCACTTACCAAATACCCTCTCTACCTTTTTCCCCCAATTATATTGTACAAAATCTCACTCTCCCAGCTTCCCCTGCAGCTTGAAATTCTAAGCAACACATTTATGTCCACAGATATATGAATGCTTTCCTGCTAAAATTAGAGAGATATGGTTATCTTAATCCCTTTCCCTTTCTTCCACCTTGATTTAGATGTGATGGCTGGAGCTGCAGTAGCCATCTTAAACCCATGAAGTAAATAAAGATCAAAAGAGTCAAAGAGATATCCTAATACAGTTGAGCTTCTGAGACATTGCCAGCAACCAAGACCTCTGAACTTTTTGTTTAGAAGGGGAAGGTGAATGTTTGTATGTTTAAACCACTGTTAGCCAGGCTTTCTGTTATTTGTAGCTGAATGTACTTCAGAATTGATACAACTATCTTAATGAAGTTTATATCTCTCTGGGGAGACAAACATGACCAATTTACTTCACAATAGTTATTTAATTAGGATTGTGACAAGTGCTGCAAAGAAATACAGGGCAGTAGGAACATGGGCAACAGGTACGTCTAACTCCAAAGTCCATGCTGCCTAGAAACAGACTTGGATATAATCAAGATTCTGCCACTTACTTGTTATATGACTTTGGCCAAATAACTTTACTAAGCCTCAGTTACCCCTGTATTCTGTGAAATAGGAACTATGATTATCTCTTATAGATTTGTCATGAGGATTAAATAATAAAATGCAGATAAAATGGTTTGTAGGTTCCTAGGCACATAGTAAGCACTCAGTAATAAGTCATCATTATTGTGTTATTATATTGTGTATCACATGTGTTAATATCACATATGTATATTAACATATGATTGTGGTATCAGAATTCTAAAATGACCCCAGGAATCCAACTCCCTTATGTACAAGCCTTGTATAATCTTCCCTGAGTGTTTGCACAAATTGTGAATATGACAATAGATCTCTCCTGTGATTACATTACCTAATATGGCAAGTGGGAGATTATTGACAGTGGGCCTGATCTAATCAGGGGGGTCTAATAATATCTCCAGATATTTACAGAGAAAAAAAAGCCAGAGATGTGCTCCTATTGGCTTGAAAGAAGTAGTACTATGTTGTGAATTACTTACTGTGGCCACTTGACAAAGAACTAAATACAGCCATCAGGAACCTAGAGTGGTTGCTGGCCTGCAGCTAGCACGAAAATAGGTAACTTATCTCAGTCTGTGGCAGCAAGGAAATGATGTGCTAACAACATGAGAGCTTGTCAGAGGACCTGAACCTTAGATGACATAGCAGCCCCAGTCGACACCTTAATTTCAGCCTGGAGAGACCCTGAGCAGAGAACCCACCTGAGTTTGACCTACAGAACACAGGAGATAACCAGTTTGTCTTGTTTTATGGTGCTGTGTGTGGTAATTTGTGATACAGCTATAGAAAATGAATATAAGTGTATATATATAATTATATTATAGTATGTGGACTGATACATAGTGATGTATCATCTATTGACAGGGATACTTTCTGAGAAGTGCATCATTAGGCTACTTCATCATTGTGTGAACATCACAGAGTGTACTGACACAAAACTAGGTGGTATAGGCTGCTACACACCTAGTCTATATTGCATAGCCTATTGCTCCTAGGCTATAAACCTGTACAGCATGTTACCATACTGAATACTATAAGCAATTATACAACAATGGTAAGTATTTGTATATCTAAACATATCTCTACTTTAAAAAGGTACAGTAAAAATATGATATAAGAGATAAAAATAGTACTGTAGAGGCAAAGGAAAACCGTTCTGCCCTCTGAAGTTTCACTGAAAATCAACTGACAAAAGGAGGATTCATATGAGAAAAGGGCATACAAATATATTCTAATGTGCATAATATAGGGGAATTGCATGAGAATGATTATCCAATAACCCAATAAGATTCAGATCTTTATATAACCTTCTACATAAGAGAAGAAGAGATGGGGGAAATGTGGTAATTGAGGGATTATAAATGATTTTTAGGGGAAAGTGAATAGACTTGGAGAACATACAATGGTCTTGGACAAAGTCTGTCGGGCTTGGAGAACAGATCATGGTTTGTGAAAAATGTCTGTCCAGATGTGTTGACAGACTTTAGTCTTTTATCCTGCGATATGAGCTAAGTTAATGAGAACTCAGGGAAGGAAACACATGTAATTGTTTTCTTCTTTAGTGGATCTGGATTTTAGGCGATAAAGGAGTATCAGAGTAAAGCTTTTTCTAGTGCCTGCCGGTCTCCAGTGGCTTTTAATTTAAAATAATCAGCATACCAGGGTGCCATATTTTGAGGTAAAAATCTCTGGTCTTCAGTACACCTGAATAGGGCAGTGACTATGAATGAAGCTTCCCAGGCTGGAAGCCCCTCTGGGTGAGTCAGCGAGTCAGTGGTGAGAGTTTATAAACACTGCACATTTAGGCTACATTTAATTTATTTTTAATTTCTTTCTTCAATAATAACCTTAGCCTACTGTAACTTCATAGACTTTATTTTTATAAACTTTAATTTGTTAATTTTTTTTTACTTTTTTGTAATAACACTTAGCTGAAAACACAAACATGTATAGCTATATGAAAATATTTTGTTCTTCATATATATTATTGTATAAACTTTTTCTATTTAACAAAATTTTTAAACTTTCAAATCTTTTTGTTAAAAACAAAGACCACAAACACACATTATCCTAAGCTCACACAGGGTCAGGATCATCAATCTCACTGTCTTCTCTCTCCCCATCTTATACAACTGGAAGGTCTTCAGGGGCAGTAACATGCGTGAAGCTGTCATCTCCATGCATGTTACTGTTATCAATGCCTTCTTCTGGAATACCTTCTGAAGGACCTGCCTGAGACTGTTTTACAGTTAAGTTTTTAATGTAAGTAGAAAGAGTACACTCTAAAATAACAATAAAAAGTATAGTAAATACATAAGCCAGTAATATTCGTTTATTATCAAATATTATGCATTATACATACTTTAATGTTATACCTTTTTTGTTTGTTTGTTTTTGAGATGGAGTCTTGCTCTGTCACCCAGGCTGGGGTGCAATGGCGCGATCTCGGCTCACTGCAACTCCCGCCTCCTGGGTTCAAGTGATTCTCCTGCCTCAGCCTCCCGAGTAGCTGGGATTACAGATGCCCACCACCATGCCCGGCTATTTTTTTTTTTGTATTTTTTAGTAGATATGGGGTTTCACCCTGTTGGCCAGGCTGGTCTCAAACTCCTGACCTCGTGATTCACCCTCCTTGGCCTCTCAAGGTGCTGGGATTACAGGTGTGAGCCACCGCGTGCAGCCTGTGTTATACCTTTATATGACTGGCAGCACAGTAGGTTTGTTTGCAAAGCATCACCATAAACCCATAAGCAATGTATTGCACTACAACATTATGATGGTTACAATGTCACTAGGCAATAGGAAATTTTTCAGCTCCATTATAATCTTACAGGACTATCATAGTTTATGTGATCCATCACTGAGCGAAAAGTTGTTCTTCAGTGCATGACTATATTACATAAAAATATATTGCATCAGGGTAAAGTCAAAGATGCTTTCTCGAAGAGAACCAAAAATAGAGAGAATTGAGAATAATCTAATGCATGAGAAATGTATTTTCCCTCCTGAATTACAGTCCTTAAGTGAGCACAGCAGGTTCAGGGGTGACTTGAATTTACGTGGACATTCAAGCACTCTTGTTTCTCTCATTTTGCTACTCTGGCAACCCCCCAGAAGGAGCCCTGTCCTCATCTGTGTGGTCAAAAATGAATCCTGGATATATTAGGGTGTAAGAGAAACCAGATTGAGAGCATCAGTTTCATTTTAAGCAAAGGATCCAGGAGTTGTACTGTATTCACATTCCCTTTTTGAGAATATAGTCCCATGACTGTATCTGATCTCAAAGGAGTTAGGAAAATGCAATCTTAGGGTGGCATGTGGCATATGCCCAGAGGAAAAGGAGAGAAGATTTTGGTTGACAATTAGCAGTTTCCACCACAAGGATTATGAAATAGTGGTAATCACTACGATATCCTGCCAAATTACTCTCCAACCTTGCTTTCCTACTGAGGACTTTGTTTTCATTACTTCAGAGAAGGCCAGATTTAATTGCAGAGGAGACACCTCACCATTTTGTAATGCTGAGTCACTCATTCATGAGGCAATGTTGACCTCTGCCTGGAGTAGAGGCAACATTAACAATGAGTGTAATGCTTGCTGCTAATTATTGCAGTTCATGATCAAAATGTACTTTTCCTAATGCTTTGCAAACAGGTACAAATACGTTCCAATCAACAGATTTTTGTCCACCTACTCATCTTCACCTGTGACATGGTACTGGAGAGTTGAGGGATAATTTAAAAACAGAATAAAGATCTCTTCCTACACACAGCCCAACATTTCCCTATTCATCATCTCTTCCCCTTTAGAGGATTGCAGGAGAAGGCAGTGTAGAAGGATATGGGCCATTTTTGCTGTGATTTAGTCATCAGGCCAAAAGGGATGTATGCTGCTAGACAGTGCCTTTCTTGGGCAAGAAAGTACATGAGGGCAGCTTCAGATTTTCTCTGAGGATTAAGTTGAGCAAAATGCCCCTCTGCTGAGATTTCCCCGGAGACTGCAAGAGGATGAGTGTTTTACAGGGATACAGATAGGGGAGTACATTTATTTTGTTGACTAAGTAGTCACTCAATAAATGTTTACTGGAGTCAGTGATAGTATATACACACACAAGGTCATCCATGTTAAGAGAAAAGGAAAATATTCTCAGAACTCTTCAGAATTCCTTCCATAGAATCTTACTCATTGTTGATTTCTTCTCTTAAGCCAGAGCTCGGCTTCAGGAGTACTTTTCAAAATATCATGTATTTTGCTAACTCTATATAACTCCATGTGTCATTTCATCCAGAAAACTTGTTTCTAATGCTTTTTTCTCTGGACTCTAAGCTGGTTGATGCCACCAGGCCTTGGGGAAAAGCCTGCCTTCTGATAGGATTGCTATTGAGCAGCAAAAATTCTTGGATTCTGATAACATCTTTAATGCAGAAACTCAAAGCATCTCCCAAATCATAAGCCCATTCTTTTACACTGTTCTACACTCTCACAGTGAGTAGAATGTTTGGGTTTTTTTTTTCCTTCCAAGAATATTTCTCAAGTAGCAGAATCCACTTCATTTCAAATTAAACCACCCAAATTAATGGTCCAATTCCCCATATACTAGGTTTAATCTCTGCACAGGCAGAAAGCTGGTCTTTGTAACTCCTGACTAGGACAGTCTAGGTTTCTAGTGCTGGTTCTGTCATTTAGATTATGTAAGAACAGGCATCATAAATCTATGGAATGACTTAAAGTATAGCTAATCAACTGGCCAGAGAACCTAAGAGGGGTAGGGTCTAAGGTAGAATAAGGAAGAAGTAAGGAATATAACTCTCTTACTCCTGTGTCCTTTCCAGCATTTCTCAATTGCAAGGGTGAGGAATGGATCTGTGCCTTATTAAAATAATTGATAATGATTCAGGCTAGGAGCATGGCTGCCAGCAGCATTAGGCCTTCATCTCACCAGACACATACAAAGAAGAAATAACTTTTGGAAACACAAGTTGCAGGTACTACCAGGATTATAGAAGGCATACTCTTTCCCAATACAATTTGAGATTTCATCCAGATCTCTGGTGAGCTACCAAGGTAGGTCTACTGGAAAACTAAACAAACTAGCAACACCTTGAATTTGTGTGGCCATTTGTGTTCTTCACAGCATGTTCACATCTTTTATCTCAGGTGTTCTCACAGCAGCTCATGGGAATAGTAACAGGAGCTCTATTATTGAGCATTTACTATGTGCCAAGTGTACACATATTCACTCACTGACTCTTCACAACAATCCTGAGTGTTAGGTTCTATTGCTAGCCCCATTTTACAGATGAGGCTTAGAGAGGTTGAGGTCACACAGTGGTAAATGATAGAACTAGCACTAGAAACCGAGACTGTCCAGAGCCCAGATGCTAAATCACTATATTATATGGGCTCAATGGCTTTTAGAGAATTTGAATGACTAGGATCCAGTAGCACTGGAGTTAAGACCTATTTGTCCTGCTTTTTCCTTATTCCAGCATTCTACTGTTTGGGAGAGCTCTTAGGCTTTGTGTTTAGATGACCTTCTTTGCCCGAGTCCACTGTGGCTGTGATTTTCCTTCCTGTAGTTGCTCAGGAATCAACATTTTCTTTTCCAAGGTCAAGCTCAGGATTTGAAACGTTTAATTTCCTGCAAGTTGACATTTTACCATTTCATTTTACCATTTCATAGTCCCAAAGCCTCCTGCAGCTTTTAAAGAAGTAATTTCAGATATCCACTCCCACAGCTCTAAGAACAACTCATTTCAATCTTGGGACATTGACCAGAATTCAGGGAAACTAGCATGATCCTTCCAGTCTGATGTTTCATTCCATCTACTGTCCAAAGCTGTGTCTACAAGGCATCACCTATGAGGTAAGAGGTGGGGAAAATTTTAGTTTTCCAGATGAAACCCTTTACCTGATATTTTGTGTTGGGAAGACAAAATGCCGAGATAACTAATGTTTCTTTCTTTCTTTCTTTTTTTTTTATTTGAGATGGAGTTCCACTCTTGTTGCCCAGTCAGGAGTGCAATGGCATGATCTTGGCTCACTGCAACCTCTGCCTCCCGGGTTCAGGCGATTCTCCCGGCCCAGCCTCCCGAGTACTGGAATTACAGGCGCCCACCACCACTCCCAGCTAATTTTTGTATTTTTAGTAGAGACGGGGTTTCACCATGTTGGCCAGACTGGTCTCGAACTCCTGACCTCAGGCGATCTGCCCGTCTTGGTCTCCCAAAGTGCTGGAATTACAGGCGTGAGCCACCGTGCCTGACCAACTAATGTTTCTTTATTCATTGGGCTATTTGGGGATCATGCAATTAGTGGAAAAATATATTCCATAAGGTTTTGTCACTAAGGAATAGTAGTGTAAACCCATCCAATCTAATCATAATAAAAATTATTCAGTAGATCTGAAATAAGTCCCATAAGCCCAGGAAAAAGAGAAGTCTTAATTACTTGTACCAAAGAATGGCTTTGGAAGATTAATGTTAGAGGAGGGCCTAATATTGTTTTTTGATAACACACAAGTATTTATAAAGTAAAAACAACAGACTGGGAGCAGTGGCTCATGCCTGTAATCCTAACACTTTGGGAGGCCAAGGTGGGCAGATCACTTGAGGTCAGGAGTTTGAGACCAGCCTGGCCAACATGATAAAACCCCATCTCTACTAAAACAAAACAAAACAAAAAAACAAAACAATACAAATAAACAAAAATTAGCCGGGCATGGCAGTGTACACCTGTAATCCCAGATACTTGGGAGGCTGGGGCAGGAGAATTGCTTTAACCCAGGAAGTGGAGGTTACAGTGAGCCAAGGTCACGCCACTGTACTCCAGCCTGGATGACAGAGTGAAAACTCTGTCTCCAACAAAAACAAACAAACAAAACAAATACAGGAGAAATATTTTTAGCAACTTAACTTGAAAGTCAACAAAATCACAGCAATCTTCTAGAGACTTGTTCTTTAAATTTTTTTTTAATATTTGTGGGTACATAGTATGTGTATGTATTTATGTGGTACATGAGATATTTTGGTACAGGCATGCAATGTGTAATAATCACATTATGGAAAATGGGGTATCCATCCCCTCAAGCATTTATCCTTTGTGCTACAATTTTATTATACTCTTTTAGTTATTTTTAAATGTACAATTAAATTATTATTGACTGTAATTATCCTGTTGTACTATTCAATACTAGGTCTTATTTATTCTTTTTATTTTTTGGTACCCATTAACCATCCCCACTTCTCCCATCCCCCCACTACCCTTCCCAGCCTCTAATAACCACCCTTGTATTCTCTATCTCCATGTGTTCAATTGTTTTGATTTTTAGATCCCACAAATAAATGAGAACATGTAATGTTTGTCTTTCTGTGCCTGGCTTATTTCGCTTAACATAATGACCTCCAGTTCTATCCATGTTGTTGCAAATGACAGGATCTCATTCTTGTTTATGGCTGAATAGTACTCCATTGTGTATATGTACCACATTTTCTTCATCCATTCATCTGCTGATGAACACTTAGGTTGTTTCCAAGTTTTGGCTATTGTGAACAATGCTGCAATAAACATGGGAGTGCAGACACTTCTTTGATATGCTAATTTCTTTTCGTTTGGGTATATTATATACCAAGTATTGGGATTGCTGGATCACATGGTAGTTCTATTTTCAGTTTTATGAGGAACCTCCAAACTGTTAGAGACTTTTTCTTGATGACCGTTGATTCAAGACCATCTTGAAAGGATGTTAAAGGGGTTACTGGGCTGAATATTTATTTTCCCTAGTTTCTTAAATTCTGTATCTTTACCTATTGGTGATTTTGTTTTGAACTGGCCAAAATCTAGAGTTTTCAAGAGCTAATCTAGTACAAGATATTTAAAATTAAATGTAATGATGTTGATCTATTCTGTTAAACATGAGTGCAGTGATTCCCCTTTTAAAAATATGCATAAAACCCATGAGTCAAAGCCAATAATAAGTCTAGAGACTATTCTAGAGAAAAGTAAGGCTATTTTTTTTTTACACTGGCAAAGTGTAAAGCATTATTGGCACATTTAAATTTCTTTAGCTCCTTCATAAAATTATCAGTAGTTAGCTATCTTCAATAAACTTGATATAGAATGGGATGGAAAGAAGAACAAAGTTAAGATTTAGTAAGCCATGTCTGTATATTGAGAAATCATATTAAAAAGCATAAAGAGCTTTATGATAGATGAGCAAAAGATTTAAAAATCTGTTGCCTTCCCCCATTATCTGCTATTATCTCCACATACTACACATACTACAGCTCACATAGAGCAGAACCATCCCTCAACCTGTACTGTTCACTTATGGACTACAGTGTATGAGAGAAATTAAACTCCTCACACATTACCCTATTCTCTAATTCTCTGTAATTTTTGATCTCTTTGAAAAAACATCTTAGACTTTCCCTGATGTAATGCTTCAGCTAATTGATTTAGATTGACATCCTTGCCCTAGCCCAAAGGAATCAACTGTTTTGGTGTGCGTCATTCAGGCGGCTTGCTTCTTGGAAGTCTGATGTCCAATCTATTGATAGTATTGAAAATCATGGAATAGAAAAACAAATAAGTCCTTTGGACAAGAAAGCATCAGCAAGAAACTTCCTTCCAGCTCCCTTAGTCCTGTGATGATGGGATGGGGCTACTGCTGCTAAAACACTGGGCAATGTATAGTAATATTTGACTCATAAGGTTTTCATGAAAACCACTCTTCCTCGGTCAAGTTTAGACAGGTTCAGCATCTGGGAACACCAAATACTATTAAAGTCTCCTAAGATTCTGCTGTCCCCTAGTCCCTTGTTTCTATTTTTCCTAGGACCCCAAGTGGCCAAAACAAGTTTATAAAGGAGGTGGTATTCCTGTTTACTTTAATATTATGTTTCATAGCCCCTTTTACATTAACCTTTCCAACCATACTTCAAAGTAGATAATGCTCTGCTTATTTTACAGACAATAAAACAAACCCTCTGAAATCAGGAAATTTGCCAGAAGCTGGCAAGGTGGGAAGAAATAAAACCAGGATTTGAGCCAGGTGAGTTTGCCTCCGGAGTCCAAGACTTTCCCACTGGCTCTTCCCTCTTCTTTCTTCTGTGTCATGTTGGCTCTCTTCTGCTGCTGCCTAAGCAAAGGATTAGCATTTAACAGGGGTTGGGAGGGATGCCAAGATGAGAACACCACCAAGAGGAGAGAACAGAGCTGCTTGCCCAAGGACTCTCCCATATGCCAAGTCAGCTCAATGAGCTGGGAGGCAGAGTGTGCAATGGAAAAGCAACAGGTCTTCAACAGTAAGCAGCATACAAATTCCATCTCCACTATTACTGAGTGGTTTCTACTGCCAGGATCGGTGTGGTTGCATGTGACATCAGACCCCTAGGAGACCACATCATCTATGGATTACAGCCTCTCCACTAAATCACTACCTTTCTCCAAAGTGTATGTTCCTGAATCCTGGTCTACACTCCAAGTCTATCTTGGAGCTGAACCCTTTTCTGCAACCAAGGCTGGTTATCAGATGGACCTGACCCTCTTCTCCTAGTCCTGATGGACCTGAGAAGTCTTCATGGTAGCATATGACCACCAATCTACTTCGTTTTCATTTTTGGTCAAGATTAGAACTGTGCTTTCCATGTCTTGAACTTCCTGATTTAGACTGCAGATTATTCTTAGTTTCCTCCAACCTTGCTCCTATAGCAGTAGCTTACTCCAGTCTAGCAAGAAACTACCAGCCTGTGACATGGCTGTGGCTCCAAGATCATTTCACAGGTAGCCCTAGGGCACTTGCCAGCTTCACTGGGCATTAAAAGGGGCTTGAAGTCACCTGGGTGAATCACCACTTTCCTCTCTAGAGTGGTGAGGACAAAGTGGGGATTTTCCAAAACTAATAGTTAAACCACTACTCTCCTAGGAAACGCCTTTTTTCCTGTCCTGTGGTCATTCAATGCCTGCATTTTAACAGGCAGTACCAGATTTTCTGAAGGTTTGGGGAGAAAAGGAGAAAAGAGGGTAGATTGAGAGTATCACTACAATCCTATAGAATAGATTCCACTTCACAGGCTATCATTTCTGGAATCAGCTTCTCTCTTGACAGTAGAGTTCCTATTACATTTTCAAAGAAATATATTAGTTACTAAATCCTTTAAAACATTTTATTATGAAAAATTTTAAACATATACAAAAGTGGATAGAATAATATAATGAAGCATCACGTAGCCATCACCAGCTTCGACAATTGAAAACTCATGGCTAATCTTCTTTTGTCTATACCCCATTTGCTTCTCCCATGTCCTGGCTTATTTTTATACAAATTCCAGAGTTTACATCACTTTATCCATGAATATTTTATATATATCTTTTAACCATAAGGATTCTTTCTTCAAAAAAAACCTCACAATGCCGTTATCACACCCCCAAATTAATAATTCAATATTATCAAATATTATCCAATATTCAGTCTTCAGATTTTTCTGTTTCCCAAGAGATCACTGTTTTTTTACAATTGCTTTGTTCAAATCAGGAACCAAAATGCATGCATTACACGTTAATATGTCACTAAAGTTCCCTTTGATATATACGCACCTTTTTCTTCTTTGTTTTTCTCATAATTTGTTGAAAAAAGTAGATAATCTGTCCTGTAAAATTTCCCACATTCTGAATTTTTCTGATTGCCTTCCTGTGATATCCTGTCTCTTGTATTTCCTATAAAATTGATAGAGGGCTCAATAAGAATCTTGCTCAATCCTCTTTTTTTTTTTCTTTCTTTCTTTTTTTTTTTTTTTTTTTTAAAGAGACTGGGTTGCTCCGTGTTTCCTAGGATGGATTACAGTGGTTATTTACAGGTGGATCATTCATAGCTCACTGTGGCCTTGAACTCCTCCTGGCCTCAAGCAATCCTGCCTCAGCTTCCTGTGTAGCCAATTTTCTATAAAAATATTTAATAGTTTGTGTTGTGTATTTTCTTTCACGTTATATGATGAGGCATAGAGTGTATGATTGTTTCCCTACTTGTAATGTTAAATTTGATCAGTGTGTTCTGGTATTGTCAGCTTGATTCATTCTTTACATAATTCCTCAGTAAGTCTTTTACCTAATGGTTTAGAAGCCATTGAGGGTCATTGCCCAAATTCTTTATTTCATTAGGGATTGCAAAATGGTGACATGTAAATTCTATTATGCCTTCTGCATTTATTAGCTGCAACTCTTTAAAACAAAAACAAAAACAAACCAAAAAGCCTTCCTTTATCAACTATTCAGTGATGCTGAAATATGGTTCTTATGGGAAAAGTGTGATAAATGGTTGATTCTGTCTCCCCTCACCCTCCTTTTTGTTACCAGTTTCCAAAAGGTGGGTAGTGAGCATTTTTAAGTATCATTATAAACACATGTATTTTTAAACATATTTAATTTCTTTTATCATACTGAATGCTAATATTTCTGTACAGATAGCATTCTTTAAATCATAGGTATGGATATGTAAATACAAGTAATGGAAGGCCAGTGCAGTGGCTCATGCCTGTAATCTCAGCACTTTGGGAGGCCAAGGTGGGAGGATCACTTGAGCCCAGGAGTTCCAGGCTGCAGTGAGCTAGGATTGTGTCACTGCACTCCAGCCTGGGTGACAAAGGAAGACCCTGCTTCCAAAAATAAATAAATAAAAAGTTAAACATTAAACAGAGCAAAAAGGACTGTTTAGAGCTGCCCAGGAAGAAAGGAGACCCATTCAGGGAGCAGTGGAAGGCTGATGAGTAATGGGCAGACTAAAGAGAATACAGAACCACGGAGCCAGCACTGGGCAACTGCAGCAAGAGTACTTTTAGTTGGAACTAAACAGGTAGTTCTGGGAGCTGGTGAGGAAGGCAGAGTGAACCCAGGATCAAAGGGAGAAATATGAGCCAGCAAACCCAACAGGGAACCTTGAGAGACAGTTTTTGAATCAGAGTAAGGAGTTAAACTAAACAGCAACCTAATTTAAGCAAAAACTGCTGTGCATCTGTACATTGGCAAACTGAATTAGTATAAATGCAAAGATAGTCTTATCTCTATTGTTATGCAGTCCTGCTGGGCATGCATTGCACACTTCAGAGATACTCACAGAAGAGCGAGGTAACACAAAGATGGGGAAGAAGAAGGAGGAAAGGCCTTGGGTTCAAGAATGTAATCTCTGGAGAAGAAGTCTTTCAGTGCTCCTTTTTTCTCAGGCAGCAAGTCAAAGACACTAGAAAACTTCTTTGGAGACTGTCTGAGATCTGTACTATCCTTACAGAAAGCCATAGTTGATGACAGAATATTTTTATATTCTGTCTTAGGCTAATATAACAATGTATATTATTTAAGAATGATTGTAAAGATTTTTATCATTAATTTTAAGGGAAGGTGTAATAAAATCATCAGAGATTATAAAGTAAGAGAGGATCTTAAAGGTCATATAGTTGCAGTCTTAAATGAAAATATTAAGACAAAATCCTCATTCCATTTTTAAAAAGTTGACATTTAGATGAACAAATTCAACAGAATGCCAAGCTCTTTTGCCTCCTGGGCATAAAAGAAATACTAGCTTGGTGAAAGAGTTTTAGCAATAAAAAGTAACAAGAAAAACAAACATAACTCACAACCATTATAAATTTTCCTTGCAATGGGCATTCTCATGTTTTATGAAATTAGAGATTGCTTACACTATTTCCATTTTTAGAATTGGTATTTTCAAGCCAGTCTTTAAAATATTAGCACTGAGACCAGGATTTAGCATGAATACAGAAGTATTTTTTAACTGAGATAGAAACTCAAATGTAAATTTGGGTAAGATCATATTTCCTTGATATTTTTCTTTATTAAACATAGCTTCACTTATCTATCCTTAAATAGAAGATAGAAATTTTGTGTTTTTAAAAACTGCTACTTTTTGGGCTTCTATTATTCTTTCTTTTATTGTAAAAGTAATATAAAGACCTCTAAAAAAACAGAAAGATTACCAGACATAGTATGTTTCCACTTAAAATGCTGTGACCATGTGTGGCCTGCATTGTGACAAATGGTCATAGCCTTAATTTCAGCAGGTGTTTTCCACTTTCAGCAGTAAAGAAAGCACCTTTTTCAAAATTGTCCCCCAAAAGTCACATTTAATGGTTAAAAATATTACTTTTGAAAGTATTTTCACTTTCTTAAGGTAATCTTCATCAGAAAGACTGAGTATTTTAGGGCAAGTTCATGCGTGATGTTGGAGCTTACTCCTCACCAGTGTTTCTTTCTAGATATGTGATCCATGTTCTTTAAGGAAAGGCTAGATGAGCATCAATAAATACAAATGTAAATCTGAAAATAAACATTTAAACATAACACATTATTCAAAATAATGTATATGGGACAACTATTTCAAGGAATATCTCTTAGGGAAATATCACCTACTTAAAATTTGTGCATGTGTGTGTTCATCCCTAGATGATACCAGAATAACCATTAAAGTGTCATCTCTTTTGGTTTGTTTTCTTGAGACGGGATCTTGCTCTGTCGCCCAGGCTGTAGTGCAGTGGCATGATCACTGCAGCTTTGACCTCTTAGGCTTAAGCTATCCTTCCACCTCAGCCTCTCAAGTAGCTGGGACTATATTGGTACAGCACCATGCCCAGCTAATTTAAAAATTCTTTTTTTTTTTTTTTTGCAGAGACAGGGTTTCTCTATGTTGCCCAGGCTGGTGTTGAACTCCTGGCCTCAAGTGATCTTTCCACCTCAGCTTCTCAAAGTGCTGGAATTACAGGCATAAGCCACCATGCCTGGCTGCATGTCATCTTCTGAGGTATTATTTTGAGAACATAAATAAAGAATTCCACAATCAGTTTCTTTTCAAAATTTGGATTTAAGATCCTCTTCTCCCCTACAATAATTTTAAAATATAATTACAATATGCTGTACAGACACTTATGTGTCTTACTCATAAGTTTTACACTTACACTTATTTTATGGGTTTAAATGAACCAGATGCTAAGTCCTTGCATTGTATGTCAGAACACTAAACCAGTAATATAAATGTTTATTTAAACTGCAGTAAGATACAAATTCTGAATGCATCATTGTGTTTATTTTAGCAGAAATAATATTTTAACCATTATATGGGAATGGTGCACATCAATAGCCAATAATTTTGAAGTCATTATCACATGTAAATAAATATGACTTATTTACATATGAAATATCTTAAAAATATGACATATCAATAGAAGATCTGACTACAAAAATAGTTACAGAAATTTCATCAGCTAGGCTTGAAAACATGTCTTATTATGTAGTCACGCTTCTGAAGACCTGAGTTATTCTGTAACCAACACCCATCTCCCTACACTGTCCTAACCAAAGGAGCCAGCATTCGTTGGAAATTGTTTACTCTTGGGAAAGACGGTTACATTCTTTGTCAAAGTAAAAAGATGTGGAAAAATTGACTGATCTGATTTAGATAAGAATTATTAATTGTTTTAAATTACCCTCCCCTCTTTACTTTTGTGGAGTGAAGCAAAATATGTAGACAAAGATAGAGTAAGGGGTTTGTGTGTGTGTGTGTGTGTTCCTAAAAGTTTACTTTAAACTGTAGATAAGGTTAACCTTCTAAAGAGAGTATCTCTGTCCTTCTCCATGGATCAGTGATATGGTCATTTTTGACCTCTTGCAGCACAGCTCCAATAATAAAAAAAATTCAAGTTAGACTTGCCATTCATTCCAAAGCAAAACTCACTTTCAGATCATTATCAGAACAAAAGCTCAGTAAACAAACTTTTGAACCATGAAACAAATAACTCCCAGGCGGTCAGGCAATTCCAGCACTCATTTTGGAAAAAGGAAAATGTTGCCATAGAAGTAAGCCTGTGTCAACATCCAGTTCTACTAGCTCCTTTCCCTCCTCACCTTACAAGTAGTATGATAGCCAAGGCAGTTCCTAGATGCCAATAAACATTTGTTGTTGTTGTTTATAATGTAGTCATAATTACTTCCAAATACATATTGAATATCATCATATAACTAAGTATGGCTTGAGGGATGTGGAAGGAAGGGAAGCAGAGGAAATTTGTTTCTGTTGTCTACCTTGTAGGAGTGGAACATGGGGTTTTGTCTAGTTGCACATTTTAACTCCCATCAGCTAGCAGAATCACCTTCTCCCAGTCTGGCCATGCTTGAGGGTTTCTGTCCAACATTGAGGATTTAGCTGACATAGAAAGCATGGAAATGAGTTCATCCCTTTCAGCCTGGATTCACTGCACCATAGGGACAGCTCTTCAGTTACCCAGTACAGAGGTTCAAATGATACTCCATCAGCTGGTGCAATGAAGAAAGTAAAATCAGGAAATGCAAAATCGAATGGGCTACCACTTTATACAATTTCTGACTTTGTTTTATAGGTTATTTTATTACCATCTATACTTGTTTCGAGGCATTGGAAAACTAAGTACTATGTTACATAACCGTTTACATGTGATTTGATGATAAAGATGGAGCTGTTAAATAAATACTGCAGTGTTTTGTTTTTAATACCACCTGTGTATACTAATGATTATATATTTATAAGTTAGTCTTTCAGACCAGGCATGGTGTCTCATGCCTGTATTCCCAGCACTTTGGGAGGCCAAGGTGGACGGATAGCTTGAGCTCAGGAGTTTGAGATCAGCCTGGGCAACACGGTGAAACCCCGTCTCTACCAAAAATACAAAAAAATTAGCTGGGCGTGGTGGTGTGCATCTGTGGTCCCAGCTACTCGGGAGGATGAAGTGAGAGGATCACTTGAGCCTGGGAGGTGGAGGTTGCAGTGAGCTGAGGTCATGCCAGTGCACTCCAGCCTGGGCTACAGAGCGAGACCCCATCTCAGAAAAAAAAAGTATTTTCTCCCTAAAAGCTAGAATTTATAATTCTTTTGTATTCATAAAGCACCTGTTCCAGCACTGGATACCTTATAGACCTATAGTTCCTTGATCACAATGTATTTGTTTAAAATTTTGAATGGTAGCTATCTTTATAATTATATTATTAGAAAACTTGTATATCTCAGAAGTAGATTCTAGTAGAACAATATTTAATTTAAAAAACTATTAACAGTTAATTCATGGCATACTTAATATGTTCAACAAAGTAATTAGTATTATTATCCCCATTTTACAGACAAGAAAACTGAGGCTCAGCAAGATTACTTGAATTTGCACAGATTATAAGTGATGAAACTGGGGCTCCAGCAAAGTTCTGTCTGATTCTATGCTGCTAACCACTACACTATGTTGTCTCTCATATTTATACATTTGATGTGAGCCTTCTATACTTAAGTTTCTATTCCCTGACTTTAAGTCTTTCCAATTTAAAAAAGGGGATGATGTGTTGCAGGAAAGGATTTGTATGAGAAAGAAGTGAGGTTGTCCTTGATCCCTTGAATTTATTTGCTCGCCAGTGAGGGCTGGAGTGTTTTCTGTCTTTGTTACTGTCTGCACTTTCAAGGAAAAGAAGGTCTTCTCATCAGTGATATCAGAGTTACCAAGAAAGATCAGGTTGCTGATTTTCAGAATGATCCAGGTCCCAGTAAATACCAATGATTTTTATCAGATTAAGAAGTCAGGCAGTCTACTAATATCCTTGTCAGAATCAAATCCAATTCCAAGGTTGCAAATAGAGCTATAAGAAAGAAAAAAAAGAGAGATGTAATATTGTGGCTGGTAATTTTTGTCCTTTTCACTGTGGACGTGAATATTTTGTTTAAATATTTAGTTGGGCAACAGCAGCTTCAGAGAATTCTGTGAGATGGGATTTGTCTCTAGAGGCCCCTTCAGTATTAGCTGGCTCCCTACTTGCTGGTTGGGCAGTGTCTTCCTGCTCCTTGTCCAGGGATCCTCCCATTCCCTCCTTGTAAGTCTGTCTTCTGAAAAACAACTCCATATCTGATTTCCACCATCTTTCTAGTCTCCTGGAAATTTTTACCTGCTGAGCTGGTTCTTAGTTGGTTACAATGCAATGACCCCATCTCTGATTACGTTATGACTGATTCTAATACATTAACATGTTACATACTCCAGGTATGGTTTAATGTGGATTTCATGGACACCATGTCTTGACTCAAAGATTCTCTTTTTACGAGAGAGAAGTGTAATCATAATAGAAAGTGTATTTTATTATAAAATGGAATAAAAAACAGTACCACAGTGGATTAATACCCTGTGGTACTGGGGTATTAAATTTAGAGGGAAAAAATTATTGCTCAAAAAAGAACATGTCAAATAATTGGGATTATTAAACAGATCACATGCAAAAACCATAATAACACTTAAGTCTCTTGACTCCAATCTTTACTTTAGTTAACAGATTCCCCCGTGTAAAGAATATATGCAGCCAGGCACGGTGTCTCACGCCTGTAATCCCAGCACTCTGGGAGGCTAAGGCGGGTGGATCACGAGGTCGGGAGTTTGAGACCAGCCTGACCAACACGGTGAAACCCCATCCCTACTAAAAATACAAAAATTAGCCAGGGGTGGTGGCGCATGCCTGTAATCCCAAATATTCAGGAGGCTGAGGCAGGAGAATTGCTTGAACCCGGGAGGTGGCAGTTGCAGTGAGCCGATATCGCTCCCCTGCACTCCAGCCTGGGCAACAGAGTGAGACTGAGTCTCAAAAAAAAAAAAAAAAAAAAAAAATGCTGGCCAGGCGCGGTGGCTCACCTGTAATCCCAGCACGTTGGGAGGCCGAGGAGGATGAATAGCTTGAGCTCAGGAGTTCAGGACCAGTCTGGGCAACATGGCAAAACCTTGCCTCTACCAGAGATACAAAAAATTTGCTGGGAGTGGTGGCATATGCCTGTGGTCCTAGCTACTCGGAGGATCTCTTGAGCCTGAGAGACGGAGGTTGCAATGAGCTGAGATTGTGCCACTGCACTCCAGCCTGGGTGACAGAGTGAGACCCCCATCTCAAAAAAAAAAAAAATAAAGAATATATGCTACAGTGTGAAAGGTTATCCTCCCCCGCTTTGTGTCTCAATAAATCTAGAGCTGTAGCATAATCATGAACAAGACATTTTTATTCTTGGTTTAGTAGATATAGCTTAATAAATTATATTCTTATGAACAACTATTGGAGGAGTGAAAATTGCTAGTCGTCTTCCATTTCAACTGAAAGCCTTCCTCTGAACAAGTTGTTAGAACATGTTCAGAGATGCCTATCATGAGAACATATAATAGGATAAATTGACTGTGGGAGAAGAAGGCAAGGATTAGTCACTCACAGGTTGGCAGCATAAAGACAAGGTAAAGGGCTGCACACCAGGCTGACAACCATAAGATGAACCAGCATCCTGCCTTGGTTTGAGTGGGTGCTTATTTCTTAATAACTTTATGAATTTTCCAGACATTGATAATAATGCTACAAAAGCAAAGAAAGAGGTTAAGTATGTAAGTTATAAAAGAGATTTAAAGAGTTTCTCTATTTGTGGTATATTCCTTTAGGATTAGTTTCCCAATAGAGAAAACAATGGTTAATTGGATAAAATATAAAACTATGGGCAAGTAAATCTGAACATGTGAAGTATCAAATGCTAACTCAATGAGCACACTCTTGTCTTGTTATGTAACTGCTTGAATATCTCAAAAATACCTGCTCTAGGGTAAATTCTTAATAGATAACTATCCCGAGTTTTAAAGTATCCAATGATAACCAATAAATCTGTTACCTATAGGGTTACATGATTTACTTAGTGCTTCTGAGACAAATCTCATACTAACAAGTATTTTATCACTAACAATCTCACCAGTCTCCCAGAATATCCCATGCCTGCATGGGCTACTGTGGGTATGACTTTGTAGGAAGTTGAGTGAATTAGAAATGATGTTAGCTACCCAAGAAAGGAAAGAGTCAGTCTGAGGCTGAACGAGTTTGGAAGCAGCAATGAATATTCAAAAAGGAAAATATCATTTTCTCTCTGGAATAGAGATAGTAGAAGTGGATAAATGCAGAAGTGGCTACTCTTAAAATCCCAATCCATCCAGGCTTTACATAATCTGAATATGGTCAAATCCCCCCAGGATTACTGATGTGTATAATCCGAAGAAGGGATGGTCAGAGAGGACATACTCAGAGGACTGAATAAAGATAAATTACATGATGATCTTTTCTGTTACACTCCTTCTTTCTTTTTCTGTTCTTATCCTTGGTTAATATAACAGAGTGGGCTTCTAAGTCTTGCTGGCAGCACCAGCCAGTATCCAATTCATTACCCATTATTTGCAGAAGGCATGATGATTTTTTCCATAATGCATATAAGCCCAATATATATAGAACCCTTGAAGTATTTCTCCTTGCTCCTAACATGTTAGCCTAATTACAACTTTCTTGTTAGGGGTTGTTTCAAAATATACAGATCTATCTGAATATTTCTGGTATTTTAGTATTTTTTTTTTAATAGAGACAGGGTCTTGCTGTATTACCCAGACCGGTCTTGAACTCCTGGGCTCCAGTGATCTGCTCACCTCAGCCTCCCAAAGCGCTGGGATTACAGGTGTGAGCCACCATGCCCAGACTATTTCTGGTATTTTATATTATGTTCTTAATACTTTTTTTTTTAAATTAACAGAAAAGTTTCTAAAATGCAGTGGTTCATCTCTCCAACCTCATTATTCTGTCCCCATAATGTGCATCACAATAAAAATGACTGACAAAGGACTTTGAATACAAGTAAATATAGAAGCTCTATGCAAATATGCCTGTGGAATCAAGAGAAAGAAAGAAAAAGCTCTTAGGAATTGTTTATGCTTTGTTTCATCTGAAGTGCCATTTTCTCTGTACATCAGATAACATATTGATTTTAGCGTACTTCAATTCTCAATTTTCCATAAACCATAAAAACCTTAATGACTTCTCCAAAGCTCAAGTGAGAAACAATCAATTAATTTTCCCAGCAGTTCAACTCTGTCAAAATTAAAGTGCTATTTTAATGAATTTTTCAGACATTTAGGCTCTACACAGCAGCAGTTTAATGCCAAAAAGTCTTTCTTTGACCATTGCAAGAAAAGTTTAAATATATACCAATTAAACAGAAAGTTCAAATGTTTTAACCTTTATAATAGACATGAAAATGCAAGTCACTTTACATGGCATATTTCTAGAGTTTAACCTAATGCTGAGTCTACAGCATCTCTGAACAGAACTGTTGCAGAATCACCTATAATGTAACAGTGAAATGCATCAGCTACTACCCATGTGATGCCATTCCTCCATGTTGTGATTTGAGGGAACACACACACACACACACACGATTGTCCTACTTCCCTCCATAGGTCTGATACCTAAAAATTCCCACTGCCAATACCACCTCTTTGAAATGAGCCATTTTTCAAAAGGCCATAGTAAAATAGTAAAAATTCCCAGAAGGGAAAAGAGGATAGGAAATTAACATGGTTTCATTTGCACAATAATGACAAATAATACATTAGCACACATTAATGTATTGGATTACTTAACTTGCACTTAGAAAGCAGAGATTACAATTGGGACAGGTGCAGTTTGGAATGGTGGAAAGCAGGTGGCAAGGTCTGTATCTTGAAGTGACAACAAGGAAGTCTCCAGGGAGAAAGAACAAATAGCAGTGATGGAAAAGAAGGTTCTGAGAAGGGTAAGGATATGCAAAGTCTGGAAGTAGCTTCAAAGTAAAGTTTATTTCAGGCTGCTCTGAATATGTGAAGAAGAATAAAACACTGGAATATTAATTGAGCTGTGAAATGAGTTAAAAATAGAACTAAATTGCAGACAGATAGGAAACTCTAAGTTTAATTTGTAGAATATGGATTGCGCTTTCAATAAAAGTTCAGTGATGTTGTTGCTTGATACAATCTGCTTCATCCGGAGCATGAGAGAATCCACAGTGATTCTGAGAGGAGACCTTCATGGCATTTCATTTAGGGCCTGTTCAGGCTTTTCTGGTCTATTTTTGGTTTGTTTTTTATTTTTCTGGTTTGTTTGTTTTTTTCACTTAGATTATAATGTAAAATTTACTTAATGACTTAGTGAATTTAGGGAACCTATCTCGAAGCTTCATTATCTTGTTTATAATATTCTCTTTGCACAAGACTGGATCTGTTACAGTTCCTTTATGAGGAGGAGGCACTTTCACACACAACCATTAAACAGTCTAATTTGCCATTTGGCCTGTTTCCTGTTAGATTTCAAGGTGGCTGTAGACAGTCACATTTCTTGGTGCTCATCTAATCTACTCTTTCTTACAATTTTGAGTTAATTCCTTTGTCTACCTGTTAATCATTTATAGGCATTTCCATAGGATAGGTCTTTTTGCATCTTCCACAGGACTGACTGCAAAGTGCAGTGCTAGAGGACCTTCTGAGTCAAGCCCTGGGACTTCTTCACCTACAGAAAGCAGGTTGGCATTCTTTCTTGGAAGCTGATCTGCCTCACGGTTGCTGTAATAGAAGGAGCGGGCTATTATCATTTGAACTGAGTGCAGTTATTCCTCCCCCACCATCATTTCCAGCCACACCTAAAGCTCAGGCAACTGTGCGGGTGGGCAAACAGAAGGAGCTGATTATCATTCATGACATAAATAAAAACCAAGAGGCAACCCAGTCACCAAGTGCAGGAAAGAAAATCACATCATAAATCTCATAAGTTATTTTCCATTTACATAACCAGTAGCAAATATCACTTGTAGTGCTTAAATAATATAAATATAAACTAGGAGAGACTCTTTTCATGGATCTTAATGAAACATCGTATATAACAAGTATGGAATAAAAAGGCTCATTGAACAGATTTTAAAAAGTCAAAGATAATATAAACAAATGCTCATACATGCATAATACATATGTGTCAGGCACTTTATGTTCATTGCTGAGACTGAAGTTTGCAGGTTGTAAAAATAAATAAGCTTACAAATCCCTAAGGGGTATTAAAAAAATCGTTTGGTACATCAGACAAACTGATCTGAGGTTGATGTTCCTGGGGATTTCAATAGATTGGATGGTCTGGCCCCATAACCAGTGTGGAGATGAATGTTACTTAGTGATAAGTTAAAGGGAAAATAGATTTGTCTTTACAAAATGCTTGTGTTCATACTCTTTACTGAGATGCCCTGCAATTATGATATAATCTATTTGTTTCATTCCAGATGTTCAGTCACTGTTACTTTGAAATAGGCTGGTGAACATTATTGTGTATTTCTTACACAGGGGCAAAGGAAAATTTTAGAAAACCACATCATTTGTAAATGGTTACATTGACAGAAGCAAGAATGAACTCAAACTTCTCTACTTCAATTTCTTAGCCTATTTACTACAGAATGGCTGATAGATATACCAATTCTAGAGTAGTCTAGAAAAACCCTAGTCTACGTTTTTTTCTCTATTGTTTTTAAAAACAATATTTACTAAAATTTTTGTATTAAAATGTAATATTGCTTTTTAAGAAAAATATTAAAGGGTATAAAAAGAGGAGAATAAAACTCACAGATAATGTTAATAGACAGGATACATTTTGATGCATCTCTTCCCTTCTAAGAAAAGTTTGGTTCATACTATATATACATATTGGTTTTCGTTAATCTAGGAGGTCATCTTTATTAACATCCATCAATACTTTATGCACTATTACAAAATAAACAAAAATTATGCCAGTACTATGACACAATGCTTAACGACTAAGAATTATTATTTTATACTTGTTGAAAGAAATCCTTTAGACATAGGTTTTATCAAATATCTTTACTTACATAATAAAAAATAAGTGAAACTAATTGTCTAGGTATTACTAAAACTTTTTCATGTTCAAACTTTAAGTCTTATGATTCACTCTATGATTCAGACTTTTCAATGTTTGTGGTTTTCCACACAATATCTTCTGTTTCAACTAGGGTATTGGCAAGACAGCATTTCTTGAAAGAGTGTTCTGTTATTGTTTCTAGAACTTGGCTTCAAGCTGACCTCACCCCACCTGCAAGTCTTAATACACTTGGACATGCCATGAAATGACAAGAAATATTCAGATTTTAGATACGTAAAAATATTAAAACTATGCCTCTTAGAATCTGTGAAGTATGGTATATGTAACCTTTTTTTGTGCTAAATGTTATAACATGAGAATTTACTACTGTCTTTTAAATTATGATGTTTAAAGGCTCTACAATAGTCAATTTAACTTATTTAAGCAATCCTCTATTATTGAACATTTAGAACCTTTCCAACTTTTTGCTGTTATAAATAAAGGTATGATAAACATATTCAAGCATAAACCTTTGGTCACATCTTTGATTCTTTCTTTCTTCCTTTTTTCTTTTTTGAGATGGAGTCTCGCTCTGTCACTAGGCTGGAGTGCAGTGGTGTGATCTCGGCTCACTGCAACCTCCACCTCCTGGGTTCAAGCGATTCTCCTGCCTCAGACTCCCAAGTGGCTGGGACTACAGGTGTGCACCACCATGCCCAGCTAATTTTTTGTATTTTTAGTAGGGACAGGGCTTCATCACGTTGGCCAGGATGGTCCCGATCTCCTGATGTCGTGATCCGCCTGGCTCAGCCTAGGTAAAATGATATGTGGTTTGCAGTTTCTATATATTGCCAGATTGCTTCCTAAAATGATTGAATCAATCAATAACCAGTAGAAGATGTATGCACACAATATTTTCTAACCAGTAGTTTTCACTACTCCTCAGCCTATATACAAATTAAATGTTGCTTCTTGACGAGCTTACACTTTCCTTTCATTTATTCCTTTACTTTTATTTATCACCTCCAACATGATAAATAATTCCTTTTCCTGTTTGGTATTTACTCCTTTAATGATCCTACGAATTTCCACCAAGAAAGCTCTTAGTCATTGCTTCCCCAATCTATACTAGATATAACCAGCCACCTTAATTTTCCTCTGAAATCAGTTTTCTTAATCACTTCATTGCTCTAATTTTTTTAGATACTCAAGGGACTAAACCTGAATTTATTATTAGCAGGTTTTTGTCATGAAGGTAGGAACCTTCTATTTAATTTTCCTGATGAAATGCTTATTTATGTCTAGTCTTCTATTCAATTAGTCATTTTTGCTCTTGTTCAGGATAATGAAGTCATTGCTCTCCATTCTGACCTAAAAGGTTCCTTTTAGAAATATTGTCAGACCTTGTAATAATCAAGATTTCTATCTCTAGTATATTTATGGGCCAAGTCTTTCTGATCACAGGAGGTTTGTGTAGGAAATTAAAACTATTTTTAATATTCATCCTTTCAGCAAGCATCCACTGGGCTCACACTATTTATAAGGTGCAATGCTTAATGCCTGTGATAATACCAAGGTATGCAAGGCACATACCTGGCCCTATAATAATATGTCAAATTTATTGGATTCTCTTTATGCATCAGACTTGGGTCTAAATGCTTGCATGCACTAACTCATCTAATCCACCCAACAATGATATGAGATTGGTCCTATTATTAGCCCCATTTTACAGATAAGGAAACAAAGACAGGGAGAAGCCCAGGATCACCCAGATGGAGAATTTGAGATTTGAACCTAGACTGTCTGACTCCAGAATCGGGTTACTTCTACGTACTTTCCTATAGAGCTTAGAGAATAGTAGGATAGACCGGATTTACGTATAAGATTCACTCAAATACTTTAAACAAGGACATGGTAGTGCAGGGGGTAGAGGAAATGGGTGAAATCAAGATGCAAAGAAGAGGTAGAATAAGTTTGTTGTGTATAAATGAAAGTGAGTAGAAGTAAAAGTTTGTTGGGGAGAAATGCAAGTGAGTAGTTCAATGTGGGGTGGAAAGATAATAAACTTTAGAGTCCAACACCCTGCACTCAAATTCTGGCTCCAGCACATATTAGTTGTAAGGCAACTTCTCTTAGCCTCAGGCACTCAACTTATTTTAGTCCTAATGAGCAAAGGTATAACGTGTAGAAACACACGACACGTTTAAGGAATGGAAGTAATATAGGGTAGAGCAGGTTTAAGGGGATATTAGGGACAGTTCAAGGAAGGAAGGAAGAAAGGACATGTGTGTGCTCGTGTACAATAATTGTGGCAGAAGACAGAATAGGTATGAGGAATTCTTGGAAGACCTGAAGACAGCAGAAAATGGATTGTCATTTTACTTAAAGGAAAACAAGTACAACAACAATAAGTTTGCCTGCAGTGCAGTTTGGAGTAAGAATAGACTGAAGAAGTGAACCTGGAAGAGGCTATTGGGATTGTCCAGGTGAAAGATAAGGTCAATAATCAGGGCAATGCCATGGAAAAGAATGAGAGAGATTCCAAAATTATTTCAAAGGTAGATTTGAAAGAATTTGATAGCCAATTGGGGATTTGGGACTGAGTCAAAATGTTCCTCATGTTTTTGTCTCAGGGACCTGCAATGATGAAAATGCCTTTGCACAGAGAAACTGCAATTAGTTTAGGTGTGAAACAAGAGTTGAAAACTTGGCTGTCAGGGGTATAGTTGACTTTCTGAAAAGTTTGAATGCAAAGGCAAAGAGAGAGTGGAGAGTTTCAGTGTCAGTAATCCTAAAGCTCAATTAGGAAAGTGAATTTCTTTAGGATTAATCCTTTTCTTTCTTTAGCAGAACCCAAAGTTAATTGTATATTATGGAGTCTTTCTCTCACGCTTATCAGAAACCTTCGTTTTTTTTTTTTTTTCTGGATTAAGTATTTCTTTGAGAACTTGATGAAAGCTATGAACTTCTTTTATCCTCAAGTTTGTGTGTGTGTATTGGGGGGATCATAAACAGCCACAGAAAATGTTGCATACCAGTTTAGGGAGTTCTCATATTTTTAGAAGCTCATGAATCCCAAGAATCTACTCTGCATAACTTCTCTTTTAAAACAATGTATTAATTTTTTTCTACCTATAATTAGCTGCACATCAGATGCTGTGCTAAGTGCCCTACTTATATTAGCTCATTTAATCCTCCCCACAGCATTTCCATGTAGGCATTACATTTCAAACATGGGTGACATGGAGTTAGACTTGCCCAGGGTCACAGAGCTAGTGTGTGGTATAACCAAGATTTGAGCTTAGGTCTCCGTATTATGGTTATCCAAAGAAACAGAACCCATAAGATGCATATAAATATGCAAGGGATTTATTATAAGGAATTGGCCCACATGATTAGGGAGCCTCAAGCTCTGCAGGGTGAGTGGGCAAGCTAAAGACCCAGGAGAGCTGATACTGTATTTCCAGTCTGAGCCCAAAGGCCTGAGAACCAAGAGTGCCAACGGAGCAGCTCCAGTCCAAAGGCAACAGGTGTGAGATCCGGGAAAAGCCGACATGTCAGTTCATGTCTGAATGCATGATAAAGCATATGGCCCTATCAGGCAGGGGGAATTCTCTTTTACCTGGAGGAGGGTCAACCCTTTTGTTCTACTTAGGCCTTCAACTGATTGGATGAGGCCCACCGACTGCCCATCCAACATTGGGTAGGGCCATCTATTTTACTCCCTCTACTGATTTGACTAATATGTTTACCCCAAACACCCACACGGACCCACTAAAAATAATGTTTGACCAAATATCTGGGTGCCTGCTGGATCAGTGAAATTGACACATGAAATCAATCATCACAATCTCTCTGGCCCCAATTGCAGTGTCCTATACTGTCATTTTTTAAAACACACTGTAATATTTTTTTCCTAGGTGAACTTGCTGTTTGCTTTCAAACACACCTTACTTAAATTATCCATGTTAGAGCTGCTTCTTTTCTTATGTTTCCTCTTCCTCCCATTACGTTCTCCTAACTGAAGATTTTAAAGTAAAAGCAACTTGAATTCATTCTCTTTGTTTTCTCCTCTCTTTATTTTTTCCCCAAGATGATAAACTGTCCAAGGAAGTTTCTTTCATTTTGAATGTTGAAAGAGGATTTGTCAGGTAAAAGTGAATCCACAGATACCCACTAGGAGTGTATATCAGGTGTTAAAATAGTTTTCAAATTCACTGTATGCAATGGAAAATAAGTGCTGTTTTTTGGTAGCACTATTGAAAATTTCAGGTGCCTGCTTAGTATGCAGTGTGTGTGTTCATAAAAAGTCAATGCACGATTTAAAAAAATATATTGTGGATGTTTTTAGGCCCTGGAGCAAATCCAGAATAACAGCTGGGATTTTACTTCTCCTGGGGGACTCCTCAAACTCATGAAATTCAGTCCCAAGAAGTCATAACACTCTGTTAGTATGAAAGCCCTGTGAGCAGGGGATTGGAAGCTCAGTTGTCAGAGTACAAAGGAAATGAAAGGGAAGTTGCTCTTTCTCTCGATCACACACATTTTCAGCTCTTCAATAGACTGAATGTATCCATGCAAGCTTGAAAAAGATGATCAAACAATAAAATTAAAGCTTTTAGTTTACAGGGTTTTTTTTTTCCTTTTCTTTCCTACCAGGTGAAGGAAGTACTAGGAGTAGGAGATTATGTCTTCTTGCCCCTTTATTTTGAAAATTTTACATGGAAAAGGAGATCAAGTGAGGCCACATTTAATAGTACATCTCTTGGCCTATATAATCGACTATGCACACTGGTTAAGGTAAAACAAATTAAACTAAATTTTGAATTCTATAAACCCAGGCTGTGAAACCTTTCAAGCTACACAAATAACTAGGAAGAATTTGTGTTCAAATAAGGACCACAAATTCTTAATATAAGTGAGATAATGTCTATAAACAGTGGCTGTAGTTGTAGCTTCAGTCTTTAAAGGACATTGATTTTCAAATTTAGTAAAGGAGAAAAAGAATATATCTTATGTCCTACTGGCTGGTAGATATCTTCCTCATAAAGCTCCAAATAGTGCTATGATTTCCTTGGAATAGATTTTTATAAATGGTGCTTTGAACATAAGATGATTTTAGACAATAAAACCAAGTATTTCAGACTTAAGTTTTTTTTTCTTTTTTTTTTCTTATACTTTAAGTTCTGGGGTACATGTGCAGAATATGTAGTTTTGTCACATAGGTATACACTTGGCATGGTGTTTTGCTGCACCCATCAACCTGTCACCTACATTAGGTATTTCTCCTAATGTTATCCCTCCCCTAGCCCCCCACCCCCGACAGGCCCTGGTGTGTGGTGTTCCCCTCCTTATGTCCATGTATTCTCATTGTTCAACTCCCACTTATGAGTGAGAACATGCGGTGCTTGGTTTTCTGTTCTTGTGATAGTTTGCTGAGAATGATGGTTTCCAGCTTCATCCATCTCCCTGCAAAGGACATGAACTCATCCTTTTTTATGGCTGCATAGTATTCTATGGTGTATATGTGCCACATTTTCTTTATCCAGTCTATTATTGATGGACATTTGGGTTGGTTCCAAGTCTTCTCTATTGTGAATAGTGTCACAATAAACATACGTGTGCATGTGTCTTTACAGTAGAATGAGTTATAAACCTTTGGGTATATACCCAGTAATGGGATTGCTAGGTCAGATGGTATTTCTAGTTCAGTGATTTCATTCTTTTTTCTGGTCTGATATTATAGAGTGATCTCAACAGTATCATGAAAAGGATTCATTAAAGGGCTATTTCCCTGTGGTGATGTGCTATGTGTGGCTCAAGTGAGGTTAAATACCATCACCATCAACTAACATTGATTGAATGCTTACTGTCCCTGGCTCTGGGCATGCAGAGAGGTAAGCCATGGTTCCCCTTGAGAGAACTTAGGGCCTCGTTGATAACTTAGGTGTACGTACAATGATGACACAAGACATTGGATATTGGTGAACAAGTGTTTAGACAATAAGTATTTTGTGATGGGAAGGGTACGAATCTATCCTTAAGAGGTTCTTTAACCAATCTCACTTGTATAATACATAAAATAATATCTGACCCTTACACACAGAAGAAGGCATTAACTTGATCTTCCCTACTAAACTATACTTTTCTTTTTTCTTTCTTTCTTTTTCTTTTTCTTTTTTTCCGACAGGATCCAGCTTTGTTGCCCAGGCTGGAATGCAGTAGCACAGTCACAGCTCACTGGGCCCAAGTGATCCTCCCACCTCAGCCTCTCGAGTAGCTGGGATCACAGATGTGCACACCATGCCTGGCTAATTAATTTTTTTTCTTTTTCTTTTGGTAGAGATAGGATCTCGCCATGTTGCTCAGGCTGATCTCAAACTCTCGGGCTCCAGTGATTCTCCCGCGTCGGCCTCCCAAAGTGTTGGGATTACAGGCATGAGCATAATTTTCTTTTTGTATCCTTAGCTTTTAGCCCAGAGTCTACCACATTGTAGGAATTTTGCCTATGTGACTTAAAATACTATTAACAGGTGTAAGCTGGAACTTCCTCTGCACTATAATCCATCACTCACCTTGGCAGGACAAGTGTACTGCTGATTGCACTATAACTGTATGAGTATGATTCAGTCCACACAAGGCATTTATTGCGTGGCTTTTCCAGAACGATACTTGTTAGACCCACTACGGACATATAAATGTTATATAAGCTGCTGTAAAATGTTGTGGTCATTTCTTTGTTGTCAAAACCTAGGTCTTTGCTTGTATACATACATCAAATGTCTTGGTTATGGCCTGATTGGCCTTGTCCCTTTGGGGAATCAATGGCAAATGCCTTTCTCTATATAAAATTGGCAGTACTAGACCTTGAAACAAGGTTAGGAGCAGAGTAAAGTACCCAAGGAGTCTTGTTCATTTTAGGATGAAGGGTGGGCCATTTAAAGGTGACAGGTGTGACGTTCATATTGATTTTCTGGATTTTACTTCGCAAAGAGTCTGGAAAGAAGATTTGAACAGCTCAGACGGGATTTCTACTGCTAACCCCCTGGGATGGTTTGACTCTGCCCTTCATTTAGCCCTTTAGTTCCTCTATCCTTGAAGCTTCTGGACCTGAGCCTCTCCATTGCTTAGGAGAGATAGCCATTTGCTTTGGCAGCTGGGCAGTTCTGTAATGACAGACAGCCACCCAGGCCAGGGACAGCAGCAGAGGCAAACGTTCTCACCCGATAAGACCGCTTATGCAGTGGCAGAGGAAAAGAAGATTCTATCTTTCAGCCTTTTCTAATTAATATATTTCTCTGGCAGTATTACTATGTTTCCAAGAGGCGAGGGAGAGAAGGCCAGTGTGAGCCAATGTCCTCAATTCGGGAGAGCAAACTGCAGTTCCTTCAGAGGCCAAAATAAACTGCAGGACACCGAGTCATTCATAGCAGTGCAGTGGTTGGGCCCCAACAACCACAAACCAGTAGTTACAGCCTCAGGGGCCCTAAATTCTTCGGTCCACATCAGATACTCCGGAGGGAGAGACAGGTATTTTCTAGCCAGCCCCCAGCCTTGAGGCAGAGGCAGATGTCATACTCCACAGGACAGTCACCGAATGTCACCTGGAACACTGTCAGGAGCCCCTCCTAGCATTACCGTTTTGAAACCACAAGCAAGAGTCCCATGTCTGGGCAGAATCTTCCAGGCTGTATCACAAAGCTGTCTCCCTCCCACCTGACTCATTTTTCCACCGATTTTCTATGAGCCTATGACAAGGGGAAGAAACTAATCATAAAACCTGATCATAAAGCCCTTCCTATGCTTGAAGACAGCGATTACATATTCACTCAGCCAAGGTCTCCCTGCATCATTTAAAACAAAAGAGAGTCTCCATTCACGCCCTCCCCACCCTGCCAGGAAACGTATTCCTGGGACCAGCGCTGACCATCCCAAAAGTTGCTATTTCCCTCAGTTGAGGGCGAAGTTAGCAAATCCGTAGCTGCAAGTCTCAACTTGGGGGAGGGGGCGACAGCCAGGGCGTAGGGAGAGCGGCGCGGAGGAGGGACTAGAGGGAAGGACACTGCCCCTTACTCCACCGAGGTCGTCGCCTAAGCCGGAGGAGCCGCCAGTTTGGGCTCGGGGAGGGAGGCGGAGAGGGAGTGGCGGCCGCGGTGGAGGGGCGTGGGCTCCGCACCAGCGGCTCGGTGCCAGGCTCGGTACCTGGCAGGCCGGGCGCGCCTCGCAGGCCGCCCGGGGCGCGGAGGGTGTGAGCGCGCGCGCCCCCTCCGTGCCCGCTCAGCCTCGCGCGCGTCTCGGGGGAGGCTCCGCCGAGAGGCGCCCGGGGAGCCCGCAGCCTCAGTCCTGCCGCCGGCAGAGCTTTGTGCGGCGGCGGCTCCGAGTCCCACCTGCTGGCGGCGGAGAGACAAGGAAGAGGAAGAAGGAGCAGGAGGAGGGGAAAGAGGCGGCGGCGCCAGCCCACTCCTCTCGCCGGCGCCCACTCCCGGGGGCTCCGCAGCCCCCCGCTCTCGGCCTGCACCAGCTCCCCGCCCCCGGCCCGGCCCGGCCTCCCGGCCACACCGCGGCAGCCGCCGCTGCAGCCCCCAGCCTTGCCCGGCGGCGCCCGGCCCGGCCCGGCCCGGCCGCCGCCGCCGCCGCCGCCCGGAGCCGCCGGCGAGTTTGAGGGGAGCGCGGAGCGCGCGGCGCCGCCTCAATGTGCCCGGGAGACGCCTCGGCGCCCCAGCCCCGCTGAACAGCCCCGGCGCGGCTGCCCTAGAGGACGAGCGAGGAGGCGCGGAGAGCCCCGGAGAAAGAGAGCCAGCGAGAAAGAGCGAGCCCGACAGCGAGCGCAGGGAGCGACACCATGCCCGGCTGGAAGAAGAATATCCCCATCTGCTTGCAGGCAGAGGAGCAGGAGAGAGGTGAGCCAGGCGGCGGGGCCGGGGAGGGAGGGCAGGGGTCCGGGCCGGGGCCGCCCGGTGCCTCCCTCTCCCCGGCTCCCTCCCGACCCGTCCACCCGCCGACGGGGGAGGGGCGCCGCGCCCTCAGGGCCCGCGGGCGAATCCAGGTGGCGTCTTGCGAACTCTGATTCATTTTTGCGGGGGGGGGGGGGCGGGATGAGGGGGCAGGGGGAGAGGGGTGGTGCTGCAGCAGGGAACTTTTCGCTTGGGGAAAGATTTTTCTGGCGAGGATGTAGGGAAACTCCAGCTTCTGCAGGGCCCGCTCGCACGTGGAGCTCCGAGCGGCCGTCTGTGGGGTGGGTGCTGGGGGGTGATGGTGGGCATGGAGGGGGGTTCCTGCAGTGCTTTAAGTGACTTTTCAAACTTTCCTCCACCTCCCGCGGCCACCCTCGCGTTGTCCCCGCCTCTGGCTGGGCTGCGACGGCATTGCCAACCCAAAGTTGCTGGAGATTCATAAAGAAGGAGGAGGAGAAGGAAGAGCGTAGGGGAGGCAAGGGGGCGCTGCCGCAGGTCTCTAGAGGGGGAGAGGAGGGGAAAGATTGTCCCCTCGATCAGGGTCTGGGGCTGGGAGTGACTGCTTGGAGATGAGTTATGCCCCAGCGCAGTCCCCGCTGTCAGTTTAATACCGCAGGACTGCGGGCTTTTCTTAATTACTGTCTATTTTCTTTGCAAAAGGCGGCTCTCTGCCTGGTGCCTTGCAGACCTTTTGTGCTTCAGCTTGACAAGTGTGCTGGACACTTTGCTTTTAAGTAACTTGCGGAGAGGAAAGTTGAAGGCCTTTTGCACCTTCAAGGCTTAGTTCTGTTGAGGTCATTTCATGGTGTTTGGATGGTGCAGAGGTTGGCCAGGGAGTTCAGCTTGGTAACCTGGATATGATGTTCTGAGTGCACCAGAATTTCCTATACAGGCCCCATGGGGCTACAGGGGTGTGCACGGTGGCTCTGCTAGCATCCAGAGGAACGCTGGCTGGCAAGGTCCACCAGGGTTTATCCCTTTGCTTCTTCTATCCTGTCCTGTCCTGTCTTCGAGGAAGGTGCTTTAGAACTGGATAGGTTTCAGGATGCAGGGGCTTCATGGGCTGTGGGAAACAGCCGGTGCTGAGGTTAAGCGGCGCAGCGTGGGTAGGTGGGCGAGGAAAGCCGGAGGAGGCCGGCCAGTCTGGTGTGTGGAGAAGGCAGTGTTGTCAAGGGGGCTTAATGCAGCAGTTTGGTGAGCTGGTATGGACGGTGGCTTGGTTATTGGGCATGTTAAAAGTTTCAAGCTTTTGAATAACACTTACTGCTGAAGAACCAATGTACAATTTCCAGTTTTTCTCTAGGTGGCACAGCCTGTCTTTGGTTTGTATCCTGTTTAATGACTCAGGGAATTCATCCCTTTTTAAGCACTTCCTTATTAGATATGTGCATTCATTTTCCAGCACACTTTCTGGCAGGTGACCTTACGTCTGCCCATTCAAAAGGCACCCCTGCTTTAGGAATGCTTCTGCATCTCCCTTTAGTAAATCATATCTTTAAAGTTGCAAATAGCAGTACCAATAATTTATAACCAGGTAAAAGCACTACATGAAAGCATTCTGTCAAGCATGGAGTGACTGTCCTATCAACTAAATGTCACAATGTACTTGGCATTAAATGTATCAGTTTGCTTAAAAAAAAATCACCATGCTTCCAACAAGTTTCATCAGAATGCTGAAGTGGGTAGATTTTTGGATTGTCGCGAAATGTACTTGTATGTCTTTTGGAAATATATGGTAACATTGAAAGATGATCGTCTAATCTGCTTGGTGGAGATAAGACTGAAATTCCTCCAAAGCATAAAAATCTGAGTAAGAAATTGAGTGTTCTGCCTTATCTCCCCCAATAGGAGAAAACAAAAAATGTTTGTTACTTTTTGCCTTTTTTCACTTTAAAGGTTTCTTCTTTCTCACTTTAATTAAGAGATGCTTTTCTAAATAATTAGTATATATTTTTGTTTGGTTGTAGCATTTCTTTTTGAAGTCCTGTTTCTTTTGGAATGGACAAATATATGGTTTTGTTTCTTTCACAATTTCCTGTCTGACTGGTGTTTGTGTTTCAATTTGTGTGTGTGTATATATATATATATAATATATATTTAAACTGAGCTGCCTATGTGACTTTTAATGCATATATCAGAGGACATTGCTTGAGCTTGGCTTATCCTTTTGGATGAATTTCAGTGTAAAGAGATGAGAGATGTTTTCTATTTGTATTTCAGGTCAAATTGTGTTAAGCGTTTCCCTTGACCCTTGAAATTCTAAGTGATTCAAATAACGTTGAATTGGATTCTTTTAAATATAAACAAAAAGATTAAACTGTCAGGTTGGTCAGGAAAATAATGAACATGGAACAAATACATTTTAAATTTTGTCTTGGATTAACATTAACCAAAAGGTCAATTTCGAATATCTTACTATTAAATTCTAAGGTTGGTTGTGCTCATCTAAACCACTGCGCTTTCCACATTCCCCACAACCCCAATCTACATGTAAACACTCTAAAACCCATTATGGAGATTACTCTAGCATAACATTTTTTTCATGTAGATTTTATTTAGTAAAATCTCTTCTTGAGATGTAACGCAAATTAATACAAGATGCTAGCTTCTTTGAGGACCGCATATTTGAAGGAGTATGTATCTTAGCCTTATTCCTAAAAAAGAAGAAAAACATGCCAATCTCAATTCAAAGATTGAGGGAACATGCTTTTGTGTTATTGCCGCATACAAAAAGAGGCTTGGTTGTTCTATGTAATTTCATGTCGTATCTACACACCATTCATTACTTGGGTTCATCTCGAAGGCCTGTGTCAAGATGAAGCTATTGCTATGGCATGCAATGCTGAGCAGAGAAACTGTAACATATGGGTTGTTGCAGTAAATGCAGTCACTTCCAAAATGACATGTTAAGACTCACCCATGTACGCTAACATACTATTAAAATTCAGAACACATTTCTCCATCCTACCCACTACCCCTGACTTTCTGCCTGATCTGCTAAACCCAATCCATTTAGAAGCCACTTAATACACTTTGGGGTAAATGTTTTAGGAGAAGAGAAATGTTTCTGAAAACTGTCCTGTTTGATATCTCTTCCAATCAAATTAAATTAAGTAATGTATTCATTGTTTTACATCTGCTTATTAGCTGATCATGTGTAATAAGAAAATAGTTGTTGATAAAATTCTTAGTATAAAGAGATAGATGCTTCTGTAATTAATGATGCTTTTCTTTTGCCGGTACCATACCTTCTTACTTGTGTGCCTTTGATTAGTAAATGTTTATTGTGTTTAATAATGTGTAGTTAGGATAGAAAATCAACCATAATGCTTGGAAAGATTATCTGTTTCTGCAAACATACTTTTTGGCATTTTTATTATTGAGGAAAAGAGAAAAATATTAATTTGCATTTTCTCATTTCCTTTGCTTTTATATTTAGATTTAACAAATATATATAATCTAATTATATAGGTGTGTTAAGTGCATTTCACATTAGCATATACATTCACCAGGGGAAAACACATGCATTTTTTATAGCACTTCACCCCCTTGCCTTTTTGTTCTTCTTACAAGTTTTGGAGGTCTACAAATGAAACTGAGAACTTCTCTTTAGATTTCTGTTTTAGCAATTATTATTTCTTGACAGGGTCTCACTTTGTCACCCAGGCTGGAGTGCAGTGGTGCAATCACTGCACACCGTAGCCTCTACCTCCTGGGCTCAAGAGATCCTTCTGCCTCAGCCTCCTGAGTAGCTGGTACTACAGGCATGTACCACCGTGGCTGGCTAGTTTTTTTTGAATTTTATTTTTTGTGGATATTTGGACCCCTTTAGATATAAATAAAGAGCTTTTATAAAATATCTATGAGAATACTATGCAGCCATAAAAAATGATGAGTTCATGTCCTTTGTAGGGACATGGATGAAATTGGAAATCATCATTCTCAGTAAACTATCGCAAGAACAAAAAACCAAACACCGCATATTCTCACTCATAGGTGGGAATTGAACAATGAGAACACATGGACACAGGAAGGGGAACATCACACTCTGGGGACTGTTGTGGGGTGGGGGGAGAGGGGAGGGACAGCATTGGGAGATATACCTAATGCTAGATGACGAGTTAGTGGGTGCAGCGCACCAGCATGTCACATGTATACATATGTAACTAACCTGCACATTGTGCACATGTACCCTAAAACTTAAAGTATAATAATAATAAAAAAAATCTATGAGAAAGCACAGGGAGCTTAAGGAGTAGACCTTTACTACAAACTTGGCCTGTTTCATTTCCCAAATCACCCATATCGAGGAGATCTGGTGACCCCACCCACAACCTCCTTAACAAAAAGTCCAACTTGGAATTTGACTTTTTCCCAAGGAACAAAGTAGGGAAAAGAGAAGAAAGCAAAGAAATATAGGGCCTGCTTTGTTTCAGGCACCGTGTTAGATGTTTCCCGTGCATTATTTGGTACAGTCTTATAACATGCCTGTAAGGTAAGTGTTATTCGTCACCCTGTCAGATGGGGAAACTGAGGTTCAGAGAGCTAATGAATTTGCCAGAACTTATAAAGCCAAGACTTAGGGCATTTATTTCTAAAGAGATATTTAAAAAGAAGTCAAGTTACACTTCCTGAGGTGAAGTTTGTAGAATTTTATTAACATTGTAACATCTTTCCCTTTCGGACAAAATTCTAATAAACTGCCATCAAATATTTCATTAGGAATTCATTAGGGAGTTTTCTTAGTTATGTATACTGGGAAAACACTTCTACAGTATATTTTGGACTTTTGACAAGGCTTTTGCAAGGTAGATGTGTTAATTAACTCTAACAATAAGGATGGGAACCTCAACATATTTTTAAGTTGAATTATTTGACTACATTTTAAGTAACTCATTTAAGTGAATGAGTTTTTCCACCAAAGACTTGCCATTATTGCATATTTTTCCTTTTTTTTCAAAGCGTATTTGCCATGAAGGCAAGCATTAACAAGAATTGAATGTTCTTCCTTACTGTGAAAAACTGGGAAATGATTGTATTGTTAATAGCCATTGTGTATTTGTCCTTTGCCAACATTTTATTTAATTAAAGCCAAAATCTGAACTCTGGCTACCTAACAGACAGCCCAGTGGTCAAAGAGGCTTCAGTTAATACTTTCTTCTGCAGCAACCTGATTGGTTTCGTTCATGAAGAAAAAGAAATTTCAACTGATATTAGTAAAAGAATTTGAGAATTGAATCTTATGGGTTTTAAAACTGTTATATTAAATGCTGCAGATGGCAAACTATTAAAGGCATTTAGGATTTGATTCATTTATTTTCAATTAAATTATAATAGTAGTTAGTAATACAAAATACAAGAATGATAGTAATACAAAGTAACATGTCTAACAGAACAATTCAAATGCAAAGCCAAATGCTGGGTTTGAATCTCTTGTTTTATCTTTTATTAAAGTTCATTTCTTCTGAAATTGAAAAGATTCTTAAATATAAATATAAAAAATCTACTTATTCAAATTTTCTTATTCAAGAAGCCTACTCATTTAGGTATGTCAGTGGCCAAAGGGTGCTATCAGCTTTATGGGAAAATTAGTGTTCTTCAAGTGTATCTGCATATTAAAAGCACCTGATTTAATTTCTTACCACTTTTCATTTCAACAGCGACTAAACTTTAAGCACCAAGTGAGGTGATGAATACAATATAAAGAAGATATGGTCTGTGTACTAGATAGATTCCTTAAGTGCCAGCACAGTAGTTGATGAGGAGATATTTGAGGTCCAGATGGCATTGGGTTTAAATTCACTCCAGCACTTACTAACTCTAGGGGCTTTTTAACTTTTTAAAGCCCTTGTTTTCTCTACTTTAAGATGAGGACAAGAAATATCTATGTCATGTGAGGATTAAATGAAATTAACAAATATGGAGGAATGTATGATAGTACCTTGCAGATGGTTTGGAGTTCAGTAATGGCAACTACCATTTTAATGGTATGTTTATATAGGTCTGTTAACACCTTAGGATATCCTGATGATGAAACAATCAATCAATAATTTTTATTCTTTAAAAACCTCATAAAACATTTTTTAAAAGTCTAATGTTTTGTGAAAAACTACACTGAAACATAGAACTTGATGCAGCCAAGGTCTTTGATGTATTCTAGCCCAGCTCTCATGAAAACAAAGAATCTAGTGTAGAGAGAGAAATGTGCCCAAGACCACATTTCATACATTTAGCAAATGTTTATTGAGTACCAACTGCCAAAGTGCCATGATGGGATGAGAAAATAATGGTTTCCATTTTAAAGGAGATTACTAAGTATAGTTGTAGAGTCATGGGCTATGACAGATAACTCCAGGACAGCTTCTCTACTCTTGTACAGATTAATGCGGAGGGAGCAGAGAAGAGGGGTTGATTGTGCTGGGGGTGGGTGGGAAGAAAGAAGTTTCTGAAGACAGCTGTCAGAGGAGGTGGCATAGAGGAAGTGTTAAAAGACTTGAAGGAAGGGGAGGAGATTAGAGAGTTGGGAGGGGATAGAAGGAAAGGAATTTCAGGCAAGGAGCATGGTATGTTCCAAAGCATTGTGAAATGAGACATTCTGGGAACCATGACTGGTTTCTTAAAGGGGATGGAGTGTAGAGTATGAACACACTTATGAGCATAGAATATAAGTATTCATTTCCCCCATGGGATGAGGAATGGAGCTGGATGGGAGCATTAGACTAGAAAGGGCCAGATTGGAAAGGGCTTCGTATGCCAGGTTAAAGAGTTTGATTGTATCTGGCAGGCAATAAAGAATTGATAGGCTTCCAACAGAGGAGTGTCAGGATCAGATTTTTGTCTTAGAAAGCTCATCTTGGCAGCACGGAGGAAACATTTGAAAAGGGAAGGACTTGGAAGGGAGTGAAGCAGGTGGGAGGCTACTGCTCTGTTTCAGGCCATGCAGCTACTCAGGAGATGGACTTGGTGACCAGGTAAATGTCGGAAACATGAAGAGTGTAGATCTCTGGTTCAAGTACTGATTAGAATCAGAATTGTGTCTTGAGACCCAGTATCTTGATACAGAGCCTGGTGTTTTTTCTATCACATATTGCCTTTTTTATTGCTTCACTCCCCCGGTCAATGTAGGGGAAAAAGTAAACATAATGTGGTAGAATAATATAAAAATAAGGAACCACTAAAGTGATGGACTACCAGACTGTGCCATGATGATAGCTTATTGTACAATAGCTTTCTTCTTTTATTTATATACAATTTATATTACCTACTCTTAAAGGAAAAATAATTATTCTGTACATTTATCTCCTAAAACTAATTTAGAATTTTACATGAGTTTTTAAGCTGAAAGAGAGGGAACGGTTGTACTGTATTTATTTTTTAGATTTATCTTCCCTGGTAATGCAACTGGGTAGGGTTTTAAGTTTATTATTTTCTGAAAACAACTAAGTACTCTGTGAATAAAGTTTTAATATACTTCTTGTACTATACTCAAAATCAGAAAGCCAGAGTTTAAGTCCTCTGTCTCTTAGCCATTTTCCCTGGCTATTTGGCCTAGGTATAGACCGACCATCTTGACTGTGGCTTTCTCATCTGTAAAGTAAGGATGCTTCTTGGCATACTGACCTTTGGGGATTATACTTAGAGGTAAAAGCTATTAATGTAACGTTACTATATCACAAAGGCCAGAAGTTGGTGAAAGACAGAGGGTCTTCAGGTACATTTGCCTATTAGCAGGCCATCTCTGGATGGAGGCATTATTTGGATAACTTGTGTTTCATAAACGGATTGAAATTCGTAGTCTTCCAAAATGAAGTTCAAACATGAGGTTCCCCTTTGGACTCCCATTTGTAACAAAATAACTCAAGTAATGCAACAAAGTTACAATGCATACAATGTTGCAGTTATCCAAGGCAGCCTCATTTCTGGCTGCAGTTGGAAAAGTCCAGCTCAAATACTGAGTGGTCTCTGCCACTCCCTGGTGTTACTTATCTGCTTCTTTCAGTCCAGGCTTCTGACAACCCAATATCCAAAAGATCATTATTCTCAATTAAAATGATGTTTGGAACCTTTTGAAGGGAGAAAAAATTCTTGCAGCTCTCCACTGCCAACATATTTTTTTTTTTTTGAGACAGAGTTTCGTTCTTGTTGCCCAGGCTGGAGTGCAATGGTGCGGTTCCTGGCTCACTGCAACCTCCACCTCCTGGGTTCAAGAAGTTCTCCTGCCTCAGCCTCCTGAGTAGCTGGGATTACAGGTGTGCACCACCACACCTGACTAATTTTTTTGTATTTTTAATACAGATGGGGTTTCACCATGTTGTCCAGGCTGGTCTCGAACTCCTGACCTCAGGTGATCTGCTTGCCTTGGCTTCCCAAAGTGCTGGGATTACAGATGCGAGCCACCACACCCAGCCAACATCATTTGTTTTTATTATACTACTTAAATATGTACTAACATATAACTACATGTAAACTGCTGATGCTTATAGCTCTCGTACAACCACAAAGCCAAAACAGATTTTACAAAAGAAAAACAAAACTACCCCCAAAATCAGTTATATGCAAATTAACAACATTGATTTCATATGACTTGATATTATTTGCCTGAAACTAAATTCCCTCTTGCAGTGTGAATATGGTACTTGCTGTTGTGGAAAGTAATAACACCACTTTTTTCTAGTCAAATTCTTAGGGAATCTTGGTTTGACAGTCTGATATCACTTTGTCTTTCCTAGGCATGAACACATCATTTACATGGGAAGTCCTCTATTCTCATTGGTCTATTATAAACCATCTTGATCTTAAATACAAAACCCAGTATTAGCACTGAAAGTGGTGGCAGTATTAGGTTACATGCAGATCTACATTTGTTCTTCTTACACTCTTTGTAATGAAGGGCTGTTTTTTTCCTGTCACAGGCAGATATGGGGTTCCATAGCACCATGCTCTGGGTGAAACTCACTACCTAAGTTTGACTGCATCTGTTCTTGTCCTCTTCAATGAGATAAACTCGCTAGTCACAGACTTGGATGTGGCAATGTGAAATTGCTATAGTATTTCTAAACACCCACCCTCATTTTCAGTACTTATGTAACCTTGGGCAGGTAATAAACAGTTTCTTGACTGGCATGGTCCATAGAGCACATTTTGAATAGTACTGGTTTAGAGTATACTTATATAGCTGGGGTTGGAGATAATGGTTCAGAAGGATGGGCGTGTGTGTATGTGTGCCTACAAATTTACACACTACTTTTAAGATATACAAATGAAACATAATTTGTTTCCCATAACTGCTTTTACCTTGCCTTCAAGTTTCCATTCCCACTGAAAAGGAAAAAATTAGATCTTGTCAATTAAGAACACGTTAGTCTCTAGTTTAAAAAATCATTTTGGGTTCTCTAATTTCTCAAGGGTTTTCCCTTCCTTTGTTCCCAAGATGACATTTGAGCAAAGGGGAAAGGTTAGTATTCTTATTGCCCTGGGTGAAGGGCATTTCATTCATTGTGTGACCCTCACTGTGTCTACTGCTCTGGACTTGGCACATTTGGTGGCTGGGCGTTGTGCCCTGGTATCCACTGAAATGAGACTGTTCCTATTTGATCTTTGAATGTCATCTTGGCAGCTCATTTGGACTTCCTGGACCTCACCATTGTGTCTAGTTGTGAGATCCTTTTGGTTTGTGACCTTCTACCGAGGCCTTTTCTAGGTACTTGTCCTATCAGCATTTCTGTATCTCTCCTGGCAGCCAGAGAGTGCTTAACTGTTTTCTCTGAATCATGATGGAGTTTGTGGGATCTTGGGAGGTGTGCTCAGTTCCACCTGTCTTAGTCACCTTCTGCAGATATTACCACTCTATGGTCCAATGCCATGTTGAATGTGGCATGTGCCACATAGGGGGCCTTCATGCTAGGTGATAAGGGTCATTGGCCACAATGTTCTCTAAATCCCTCAAAGATACACAGATGTTAGTTCTTCTTTCCTTTTGTACTCGTCAAGGAGTTTTGAATCCTTGAAGAGTATCAGACACTTACATCTGATTTTTTGCTCCTCCTTTCCTTTTTTCTCTTTCTTTGCTGTTCCCTATCTGAAGTGGTTTAAGTTTCTTGAAAACTTAAAACTGTAAAGGGCAGGGATAAGGAGGGTGACTGTATGATAAAGGGGAAAACAAGAATCCTATTCCTTTGCCAGGTGGACTCTTCTTATGTTTTGAACATCAGCAAAGAAAGAAATAGAAATGGTTAAACAGCTTAGAGATGACATCGCTCGAGGCTGACAAGTAGTTTTGAACAGCACCTTCTACTAGTCTTCCTTGCACATAAACTTTTCTCACTTAATAGTTTTACTAGAAATCTGCCCTTTGTATTTTATCGGCAAACGTATGAACACAAGAACCGACATATTTCTTCTCATAGTCAGTAGTGTAATTGCAGTGTGAATTTACTGTTAGGTGTTGATGTGTTGTTAAGGTGTACTTTGTATTTTGAATAAAGATGTTTAGAATAGATCACTACATATACTCAAGACTTCTTGTGTGAATTTATGTTAGAATTAATAAGTCTTTTCCTTTTACTGTTGAAGTGTTTCTTTTTCACTTTCATTTATTGTCTGAATATAGACAATTGAAAATCTGATACACAATTTGACATCACAAATTACTAGGATTTATGTCTTTTTAAGGCACAGTTCATCATTTGAGAAAGGTACTGAATGTAATTTTCACCTATTGGTACATTAAAAAAGCAATGATGATAAAACAGTAGAGAATAACATAGTAATGTGATAGGTATTTATTTGTTTATTCTCGTATATAATCTGTGAATGGTTTCCTTCCGTCATATCTTCTGATGTCTGATATTTATATCTACTATTACTGATACTCACAAATTCCATTGTAAACCACTGAGAGGAATATACTAATATCCTCATGAAATCAAACTTTGATAGTTATAAGGATTTTCACATTGTCCTCTTCGTGTCAGGATTGTTGATTTAAAAAAGTGGCATTTAGAATTGCATTTTACAGATGAATTCAAGTGTTTCTTTTTACATGTATAATTTTCTAGTATGTGCAGAGCACATTTTCATTAAATGAAAACCTTGAACAAGGCAATATAAGTTTAGTTTCTTTGTTACCATTTCACATTTTCTCCCTATAATTTTAGTTATGAGAATGAAAATTTGCCAGGCTAGAATCAGACACCTGTAGTGCTGCATCTGCTGAGAAAGCACCTCATCTGGCTTTGTTAGTGAGCCTGAATGCTGATATACATATAAGATACCTGCCACCAAAGGGTAGCCCTGTTTTTTTGTTGTTGTTGTTATTGCTCACAGTAATATAAAATTATGAGAATAGCATTGGCTCTATACTCAATAACTGCATTTACTCAGACCCCTACCCTCCCAGACCCTAATGATCATACTGGAAAAAGAAGGAAGGGCAGTGTATTAGTCTTCCCAGGTTTCCACAGTAAAGCACTATATGCTTAAACAACAGAAGTTTATTTTTTTTTACGTTCTTGGGTGGGTAGAAATTCATTATCAAGGTGCCAGTTTCCTGGAGGGCTTTACTTTTGGGTTGCAGATGACTATCTTCTTGCTGTGTGCTCACATGGCCTTTTCTTGGTAGATGTAGTGCAGAGAGAGCGGGGAGGGGAGTGAAAGCTCTCTGGTGTCTCTTCTTATAAGGACACTAATCCTGTCAGATCAGGGTACACCCTTATGACTTCATTTAGCCCTCATTACTTCCTTAGAGACCTTTAATCTCCAAACGCAACCACACAGGGGGTTAGGGATTCAATGTATGAATTTGGGGGCCACATAAACATTCAGTCCGGCCAGGCACGGTGGCTCACGCCTGTAATTCCAGCACCTAGGGAGGCTGAGGTGGGCATATCACTTGAGGTCAGGAGTTCGAAAGAAACCAGCCTGACCAACATGGTGAAACCCTGTCTCTACTAAACATAAACAAATTAGCCAGGCGTGGTGTTGGGCACCTGTAATACCAGCTACTTGGGAGATTGAGGCAGGAGAATTGCTTGAACCCGGGAGGCAGAGGTTGCAGTGAGCCGAGAACATGCCATTGCACTCCAGCCTTGGTGACAGTGTGAGACTCCATCTCAAACAAACAAACAAACAAACAAAACAAAACAAAAAAACCATTCAGTCCATAACAGGAAGATTATTCAGTGGCATATGTAATGCTCTTATAAATTTCATCTCTCAGTGTTTAGAAATTGATCCTTTTGAACAGATGATGATGGGCTGGTTTTAAAATATGGCTTTCAAAATTTTGGGGGAGAGTTTTCCCCTTGAGTGTCTATGTCTCCTCCATTTGAACTGGGCAGGCTTGTGGCTGATTAACAGGTAGAAAATGCTGGAGGTGACACTGTATGACTTCTGAGGCTGGTATGCAAAAGTCAAAGCAGCTTCCCCCTTGCTAGCTGGAATACTTGTTCCTGGAATCCTGAGCTACCATATGGCTCTGATACTTTCAACTACACTGAAGCCACAATGCTGTGAGGAAGCCAGTTCACATGGAGAGGACATGTGTAGGTGCTCTGGTTGACAGTCCTGGTCTTCCAGTTTTCCTAGCCCAGGCACCAGACAAGTGGTTAAATGAGCGTTCAGATGATTTTAAGCCCCAGTTTTTGAGCCACCCCAAGCTTTGAGTCTTCATAGCTAAGGCTCCAGACATCATGCAATAGATGCTAGATATGTTCACTGTGTCCTGTCTGAATTCATGACCATGGAATTTATATGCAAAATGAAATGGTTCTTGAAGCTATGTTTTGGGATAATTTGTTACACAGCAAGAGTAACTGGAATAGACATGGTATGGCTCCTTTTTGGATCCCTTATCCCCCCTTCTACTATACTATCAAGAACTCATTGTCTGTTATCAGCAAAATCCCTTATATCCTCAGCCCCTTCCATTAACTTCCCCCTCACCTTCTTGCTGTAACTGAAACTTAGCTCCCCCTTAGACAGATCATTCTTGGTGATTTCAATATTCATACGAATTGTCCTTCCAATTTCTTGGTTTCTCAGTTCCATGTTGTCCTGTCATTCACTTGTTATATCTGGCTATACCTGGGATCCTCACTTCTGTAGACACACCCCAGACCAGCTGTCCTCAAAGTGTGGCCCAGTGGCTTCTGGGGGGGTCTCTAAATACTTTCAGAAGGTCTGTGAGACCAAAACTATTCTCATAATCATATAAAAACATTATTTGCCTTTTTGGACTTTTATTCTGTTATGAGTGCATACTAGTTTTTCAGAGGCCACTAAAGGAATTTGTACTTGTATATTCTTGCATTTTAAACTTTTCTGTTTTAATTTCTAATATGGTTAAATATTGAGAGGCATGACCAAAAACTTTTGGGAGTCCTCAGTAACTTTTAACAATGTAAAGCAGTCCTGAGACCAAAATGTCTGAGAGCTGCTGCCCTAGACTTTACCATTACCAATAACTACAACCCTGTCTTGTGTCATTTTCAAGCATCCTGTTCTTACGTCACTTAGAAAGTAGAAGAAATTAGAAGACAACTTCTGCTTCACCTGTGGCCATATAGCCTGTCTTCACTGCTGTGAAGCCTAACGGTGTACTCTTACCCAAGGTTAACCCTCCACTTGTGCACCACATCCCATTCCCTCTGGCCCACTCCAGGAGCAGCTCCAGCATACTCTCCCCTCTCTCCAGCATGACCAGGGTCTCCTTCTCTACTGGATTATTTCCAGCATATAAACATGAAGTTATTTCATCTACTTTAAAAACAGGCTTCTCTTTATCTGCAGTTTTTCTAGTTACTGCTCCAGTTTTCTGCTTCCCTTAATAGCAAAATTCCAGGAGAGATTTGCCTGTATTAACTCCATAGTAGTTGTTATTCTCTCTTGAACCTAGTCCAGTTAGGTTTTTGTGCCCTATTCTATTTCCTATGAAGAGAACCAATAACCTCTACATTGGTAAACCTAGTAGCCAATTTCCAATCACATATTACTTGACTAGTAGGCAACATTTGAGATAATTAGTCCCCTGCTGGAAGTACTTTATTCAGTTGGCCTCTGGTCTATCACATTATCCTGCTTTTCCTCCTCCTTACTGGCCACTCCCTCTTGGTCTCTGTTGGTGTTTTTTCCCTCATGCCCCTGATTTCTACATATTGGAGTACTATAGGGTTTGACTTTTTTTTTTTTTTCAATACTGTCTTGCTGTGTCACCCACTCTGGAGTGCAGTGGTGCAATCTTGGCTCACTGCAGCCTCTACCTCCCGGATTCAAGCAATTCTCCTGTCTCAGCCTTTTGAGTACCTGGGATTACAGGTGCGCACCACCATGGCTGACTAATTTTTGTATTTTTAGTAGAAACGGGGTTTTGCCATTTTGGCCAGGCTAGTCTTGAACTGCTGGCCTCAAATGATCTGCCCACTTCGGCCTCCCAAAGTGCTGGGATTACAGGTGTGAGCCACTGCACCTGGCCCCCAGCTGTAGTGTTTTTATTTTTATTTTTTCGCACGTGACAAACTTATATATTTTACTCATTTATTTGTGTATTGTATATGCCTGCTGTTTATTGTTAATGGAAGCCACTTGAAAGCGGGAATTTTTATCTGTTTCGTTACTGTTGTATCCCCAACACACAGAAGAGTGCTTGGCTCATAGTAGGTGCTTAGTAAATATCTGTTAAATAAATTAAATCTCTCAGGTTGTGTTACTAAGAGAGTAAGAGAAATGATTTGCAGATGATGATATAGTTGTATCCACTTTTAAGATTTCCATTGCTTTTAGGGTTTACATTTGAGCTTTAAGCATCTTGATTTCAGGGGAAGAAGAATCAGGAACAATGTATATTCCATATCTTGCCTGGTCTTCCCATTGTGGATGAAGAAGAATTGGGGACCTAAATAAACTTTACCTCCTCTCCTGCCACAAATAGGTAGATGGCCGGTAAGCGGTGAATTTCTCTTTCACCACTGGAAATCTATAGAGTGGTCCTTGAAAACTGCCTTTTAATGTCTAAATTTTCAAATTATTTCTGCCAAAATATACCTCTGTTGAGGATACACATGATTTTTAAAAATGTTTTAATTGTTTTATTTTTATTTATATTTATTTATTTTTTTGAGATGGAGTCTCTGTCTGTCTCCCAGGCTGGAGTGCAGTGGTGCGATCTCGGCTCACTGCAACCTCCACTTCCCAGGTTCAAGTGTTTCTCCTGCCTCGGCCTCCCAAGTAGCTGGGATTACAGGTACACACCACCACTCCTGGCTATTTTTTTTGTTAGTAGACATGAGGTTTTGCCATATTGGTCTTGAACTACTGACCTCAGGTGATATACCCGCCTCGGCCTCCCAAAGTGCTGTGATTACAGGCATGAGCCACCACGCCCGGCCCAAGGATACACATGATGTTTTAAAGCAGAAAAACAGTAGAGGAATGTTTTGTAGTGAAAATCTTTGTCTTGATATTTATTCCCGAGTAGCTGGGACTACAGGCACCTGCCACCACACCCGGCTAATTTTTTTGTATTTTTAGTAGAAACGGGGTTTCACTGTATTAGCCAGGATGGTCTCCATCTCCTGACCTTGTGATCCACCTGCCTCGGCTTCCCAAAATGCTGGGATTACAGGCATGAGTCACTGCGCCCGGCCTGTTGTAAAGATTTTAAGACTACCTGTAAAAATACCTGTCAAGAGTGGGCCACCAGTAATGATAGCTATATATAGAATAGTAAAATTTAGACAATAATGTAGTAATTACAAGATCCTATACAAAACAATGTCCAGGTTTTCTTGTTATTTATTACACATGATGCAGTTACCTGAGGGTCATTTTAGAAGGTGAGTTCCAGGATGTTTGGGGATCCCTGTGTCTCATGAAGATGGTTGAGGGAGGGGGACATTTGCCAGTTTCTCATGCTAAAATAAATATTTGGTAACACAATAACTTCTTGTTAAAAATATTTGAAAAAATGATTATGAATATAACCCAGAAATTTATCTAGGCTAATCTGTGTCAGACTTAAGGCCTCCAAACGTGTCATAGAATAATACATACCTGGATAAAGGATTGATTTTAAAGAATATGCCTCCATTTGCTTTGTTGCTGATATGTGGTTCAGCCTGACATCAGACTCTTTAAGTCACAATTTTCCAATGCTCTTCCTGTCAGTGACTTCATTTGATGAATAGCTTTGTGCAATGTGAGGCTTTCAATATATGTTAAACCAAGACAATAAAGATACTAAACTATTTTCTTTCAGTATAGAGAACCTGCGAAGATGTGATGACTTGGATTTTGTTTCAACAGTTCAACTAATAGCTAATGAATAAAAACAAACAAACAAAAAACAGCAAAGCTTCTTTCTGATGTGAGGTTGTGGCAAACCTAACCTGGGATCTGACGGGATGCGTTTTGCCAGCTCAGATCTCCTCTGCTACTGGAAACTTGCATTATTTACAGACATTAGGAGCTCCCTGGCTTCCATTCCACTCATGACTAGCTTTACCTCTTTGACACCACTGTATTATTGTCTAGCCCAGTTCAGCTGAATCTTTCAACACAAAATATACAGGGAACCCCTTCCTGGGGAACTTCCTTTGTTATTGAGGTCTTCGCTGATGGCTTCTTCCATTTGATACTCAGTCTCAGTCACAGTAGGATTACGGAATCTTTTGCCAGAGTATCAATCTACATGGGTGCTACACATTACTGAAAAAAATTAGGAACATGGTGCTAGTTAATTCAAGTCTTCATGTAAAACTTCTTCTATCATAGTGGACATTAAAAAAAATCTCTCTGCAAAGTGCATTGACCCTACCTCTAGTAGATGAATGTTGAACAAGTAGCCTATCTAGGAAGCAAGTGACTAGCATCCATGGGCATCCCACAGGTTATAGTCCAGCCCCGATCTTGGTGGTTGGGATTGATGTTGCTGCCAAGTCCCTCCGTTTCATGTTCAGGCTCTGCCTATGTTCCTGGTGTCTGGTACATGATTTTTCAGGATGCTGACATTTACTTCTTGCCCACACCACCATATACCCTAAGTCTTGCCAACATCTTTGAATGTCTTCTGCTGGTCTGTCTCTCCTCCGTTGTTCTTTTACTATGTCCCAAGTGCATGCTTTGTTCAGTATCTGCCTAAGTCTCAGGATACTGATTTTAGCTTTTTACTAGGTCCTGGCATTCCCCTAGTTTCCTCTTACCTTTCTGGACATGCCAGACAAACTCTGACCTTAGGTTCTGTGAAAACTGGTACCTGCAGAATTCCTCAGTATTTGTTAATATGAAAGTTCATTGTGCCTCTTGATTGTGGGTGAGTTGAGGAAAAGGGGTAAAGCAGTGGGCAGAGGTTGCAACATTTATTTGGTTATGGGACACCTTTGCTACTGGAGCATCTTGTAGGGTAATGTAGTTCAGAACACGCATGGAGAAATGCTGCCAAATAGAGTAGTAGTGACATTTGGGACTTGAAAAAAATCTTAAGAGCAGGTATAATTCCCTCAACAACAGAAGAACATCAGTGCTTTAGAATGTGATTTTGAACTTTCTTGATGTTTTCTCTGCCGTTCTGTAGTGTTATTCTAATTAAAATCTTTCCTCTCAACTCTGCTCTTTTTTCTCCAATTGAGCAAATTCGGCATTTATTGAGGCCCTACTACATGTCATATGCTGTTCTAGTTGCTGGAAACACAAATGTGAATATGGTAGGCCTGCCCTTAAACAATGAATTACAGTGTAAAATGAACCTTTTATAAAGCTGGTCCTATATCAATCCAATTATTTTGTTTTTCTTCATTTCAGGCCTAAGACGGCTTTATTTTCTTTCCACTCCAAATAATGAAGAATCCCCTTAGGGCAAAGAAGGAATTTCTGAGCATGTTATAAAAAAATAGAAAATAGGATAAGTTGCATGAAGATTTAATATTTCTATACATCAAAACCTACCATAAACAAAATTAAAAGGCAAATAGTAAACTTGGAAGAACATTTGTAACATAAAAGACAAAAGTTTAATATCATAATAAAATAAGCACATAGTAGCTTTTAGTAAATCATTGCTGAATGAATGAATACATATATGAATTCAAAGCAATGAAAAAATCACCCCAGGAAAAGATGTAAACATTTGACATAGGACAAGTCACCAAAAAAAAAAAAAAAAAAGAAATTCAAATACGCAAAAAATGCAAAGAAATGCCAATTAAAACAAAACAACTTTTTTTACCAATTATTTATTAATTTGTCAAATACTAAGCATCCATTATCACCATACTGTTAATTGTTTTATAAATTATGTTATTTCACTTAATTTAAGCGACAGTTCATCTCAAATAGGTATTTTTATCCTCATTTTATCAATGAGCAAAGGGCTTAAAGAAGCTAAGTCTTTTTTTTTTTTTAATTGTACTTTAAGTTCTGGGATACATGTGGAGAACATGCAGGTTTGTAACATAGGTATACATGTGCTATGGTGGTTTGCTGCACCTATCAACCCATCATCTAGGTTTTAAGCCCCATTTGCATAAGGCATTTGTCCTAATGCTCTCCTTCCCCATCCCCTTCAACTCCTGACAGGCCCTGGTGTGTGAAGTTCCCCTCCCTGCGTCCATGTATTCTCATTGTTCAACTCCCACTTGTGAGTGAGAACATGCGGTGTTTGGTTTTCTGTTCCTGTGTTAGTTTGCAGAGAACGATGGCTTCCAGCTTCATCCATGGCCCTGCAAAGGACATGAACTCATTCTTTTTTATGGCTGCATAGTATTCCATGGTATATATGTGCCAAAATAAGCTAAGTCTTATAGTTAAGATATTGGAGGCAAAATTTGGGCTTAGACCTGTCCTCAAAGTCTATGGTTTTACCTCCTATGGTATTCTCTTAGCATGAAAAATGTCATGAAGGATATTTGATGACATGAGAAATTGTTTATGAAACAGAATTAAGTAAAAACAATTACAAAACAGTATGCATATATGATCCCACGTATGTTCTAAGAATGGTACATGGTTCTGAGTGCAATGGCTTGTGTCTGTAATCCTAGCACTGTGTAAGGCTGAGGTGGGAGGATTGCTTGAGGTCAGGTGTTGAGACCAGCCTGGGCAACATAGTGAGACCCTGTCTCTACAAAAAATAAAAAAAATTAGCCAGGTGTGGGAGTACATGTCTGTGTCAGTCCATTTCATGCTGCTGATAAAGACATACCTAAGACTAAGAAGAAAAAAAGGTTTAATGGAGTTACAGTTCCACGTGGCTGGGGAGGCCTCACGATCATGGTGGAAGGCAAGGAGGAGCAAGTCACGTTTTACATGGATGGTGGCAGGCAAAGAGAGAACTTGTGTGGGGAAACTTTCATTTTAAAAACTGTTAGGTATTCGTGAGACTTATTCACTATCATGAGAACAGCACAGGAAAGACCCACCCCCATGATTCAATTACCTGCCTCCGGGTTTCTCCCATGACACATGAGAATTGTGGGAGTTACAACTCAGGATGAAATTTGAGTGGGACACAGCTAAACCCATATCAGTGCCTTTAGTCCCAGCTATTTGGGAGCTGAGGTGGAAGGATTGCTTAAGTCTGGGAGGCCGAGGATGCAGTGAGCCATGATTGAGCAACTGCACTCTAGCCTTCATGACAGAGCAGTACTTCATCTCTAAAAAAAAAAAAGTGTGTGTGCGTATATGTATATGTTTACATATATAAAATTTTTAAAGAGGTATATGCATAGAGCAAAATTTGCAAACGTGTACTAAAGTGTGAACGGTGCATATCTGTAACTTTGGAGAGTTTGGCTGACTTTTCTCTCTTCCTAATCTGTACTTCCTAATGTTTCTACAATGTATATGTTGTTATAAGCAACAATATTTTTAAAATCTTGTCACGTTTGTGTGTGTGTGTGTGATCTGAGTGTATGTAAACAAATTTCAAGTATTATGAAATCTATATGAAAGAGTTAACAGGAATACCTTTTTTTTTCCCCCCAAAATAAGACTAGAGGAAGCGCACGCAGGGAATAGAACAGTGTGTTCTGTGGGCCCAGGGAATACAGAGTGAATAAATAAATTGATAAATGATATGGCCAGGTGACTAAGAACCACAAATGTAAATGTCTAATACATATTTGGGGAAATAATATTAGCAATTAAAGACTTACAAATAGAACCATATGAAATAACTGTTTTTTACTTATGTGATTAGAAAAGCTTTATAAAAAAGAGACTGTCCAGTGCTTTCACAAGGTGTGCTGAAACAGGTAGTGCTTTGGAGAAAGCAATTTGATGATAGGTATAGGATGTCTAAAAATTGTTTATACAAACCATGACTCAGTAATCCAACTTCTGGAACTTGATCCCAAGTAAATAATCCTAAATACTGAAAAAGCTTTTCCACAAAGATAGAATATGGCATTGCCCATAATTGTGAAAAATTGAAAGCAACCTAAATGTGCAGTGCTTCGGTAATGGGGTAACGGCAATCAGTAATCAATTACAGAATTTATTAATTATTCAATAAATATTAATTCAGTGCCTAAACTGTGCAGGCATTATTTGGATGCTGAGGAGACAGCAGTGAACAAAACAGACAAAATCTCTTCCCCAAATGATTTTTTAAAAGATTTGCATAACATGGGAAATACTGACTTTAAATTTTGGGTATAAAAAGTGGAGTGATAAATTGTATATATATTGACCTCAACTGTGTGAAATAAAACAGAAAAAAGCTTGAAAGGAAATACATGAAAATATTAAGTTATCTTGCAATTGGATTGTGGATAAATTTTAAAAAAACATTATTTTTTGCTGTCTCAAATTTTCTATAATAAGAATGTGTTTTTTAAGTTAGTAAAGTGAACATTAAACTCAATTGTCATTGTTTACTATATGTTTGCAACATTCTGTTTAAATAGGAAAATTGGAACTTATATCCAAGCAACCATGACAATTTAATATAATTAAAACTACCAGAATTTGTGATTTTATTGAGCTTCTAAAACATCTTTGGTTTTACTGATATGTTTAAAACTGTTAAGACGCTGCTTTCATTAAAACACTTCTATAGTAAATGGTAATTGTGTATTGAACAGATAAAAACTTACACTCAACAGATCAAAAAGTCCAACACAATGTCAGTTTGATTAGGTAAATGCAAATTTAGTAGCCTAGAAATCCTTTCGACTTCTCATTTTACATGCCATAAAGAGTACAGTAATATATAATTCAAGTTCTAAAAATGGCTATGTAGGATAATAGTGCTTTTTTCCATTTTCCTCTTTTAAAGTAGGAGGAGGGAATTTAAATTTCCATTGAAGCACTATTTTCTAGAGTGAAGGATCCCACTACTGTGATTCTAAGTAAACTTTAATTATGTTCCATACTTACATGTAAATTTATTTTGTGTAATTGGCTTGTGTTTTGAAATGTTTTAGATAGATTCTCTTAAGTTTAGGGATTGTTTTTATACTTTGTGCTTGAAAATAGGTTTGAATTAAAAATACAGATATTTTAAATTTAATTTTAAATTAGAAAAGATTTCAGTAACAGCTTAAGATGTTGAACATAGGTCAGAAAGTTTTGTTTTGATTATATCAGAGGTTATTATTATGTTCTATGTAAATATACTGTAAGATTTAAAATCCAGGACTCAAAATTATTAAAAATAACATGAAATTCAGTCATGTCAGTGTTACTAGTAGAGCAAAAAGCCCAGCTAGGGAACTGAAGCAATGTCAGGAATCTTGTATGGAAGGGAATCGCCGTGAATTAGGTACTATCAGAATCCTTTTTTTTCACATGAGATTTGATCATGGAGATCTTTGGATTTTCCTGAGGTCACATGGCAGGCAGAGGGGAGGGCTCCTCCTGCCTCTAGCAGCTACTGCCCTTTGCTTCAGATGACACAGGCTTCTGCCCGCTTCATAGGGGCAGGAGGTGAAGAATTATTGGCTTTGACTTTGAGGCTGAACTCAGTCGGGAAGTGGGGGTCAACTGAAGAGGGCTCAGGTTGTTTTCTTTCCAGTTTTATCAGAAAATAAAATGGCAGCTCTATTCTCTGTGAGATGCTCTTCTCTTTAAGGTGCTTAGTAAAGCCAGTCTCATCTCGCTACTTTGATGATGTGCTTCAGACATCAAAATTTGCACCCCCAAATTGGGAAGGTTTGTTCTATGTGTTTCAGGTGAAATTTCCCCTTCTAAGGAATCCGCCTTCTCAGGCCCAGCCAGTGCAGATGCAGTCTCTTTAACTGTTGCGGGTCTGATCACTCTCATGGCATGTGGTTGAAGTGTTGACAGCCCCGGCCCTGTCACCAGCATTTGACTTGTGTTGGAGATTGTGGACAAAACACTTAAGTCAGTTTGAGGTTTACTGTGTGCTGGCCCAGCTTCCAGGGTGGTCTGGACTGCCCCACTGCCACTCCAAGCATCTTTCTATTCAGTCTTTTTCTTAAGGTAGCTACAACTGTAAGTTGAAACTTCAGAGTAATTCCTTAGTGTGCTTAGAATCCCATTAAGTCTCACACTGGCTTACTCAGGTATTTACTTCCAGTGTATCATTTGCCTTCCTCAGGCCAAGACAGTGTGCAAGTGACTTTGTTTCCCATCCATGAACTAAATGGAAAGACATGTCCTTCATTATGGCCCTTACAGGAAAGTTGCCTCCTGTAACAGACATGCTATTGGGTTGGAGGAGCAACATAGCACAGATGTTCTTGAGTAATAAATACAGGATTTCCAGCTAATTTATTTGAGCTCTAAGTAACAGGGTGATCAGGATTCTCCTGCTTTCTTAAAACTCAGCAAAAGTTCATGTAGAATTTCACTCTGTCTCTGTGTCTCCCTCCCTCCCTGTCCTTATCCCTGTTTCTTTACCTGACACTGAATCAACAGGATTTTGCTGACTAATTACTTCATTGAAAAAATCAGAGAATAAAATTACCCACTTTTCCCAGTGGGTAACTTGGGAATCTTGATTATCTTTTTCTAAACATGAGTTTGAATCCCATCTCCAATGTGCTGTGTTACATTTTCTGCAGCTTAGCTCAAGTAGGGTTGAGCGCATACACTCTGGAGATGACCTACTTCCATTCAAATCTTGGCTCTGCCATTTATTAGCTATGTGAACTTAGGTGCATCTTTTACAGCCTCTGTGGCTCAGTTTGCTAATGTGTAAAATGGAGATTAGTGATCATACCTTCTTTGGGTTATTGTGAGGGTTAAATAAACTAACATACATAAAGCATTCTGTGCATAGTTAAGTTCTCGATAAGAATTACTATAGTGCTGGCTATTTCAGTCTCTCCTTCTGGATTAGTACATTGCAAAAGCATTGAAAAACACGTACCCAGAGCATATATTTTGTACAATTCTTTAATTTTTTTAATGTAGAACAGTATATGACAGGACTCTGGATTAGAATGTGTTTAAATTATAAAATGGAAACATTATGACAGTCACTAGAGGAGAATTAGAAGTAGCTGGTGTCAGCTTGAGCACAGCAGAATGAGATAAAAAGCCATTGTTATACATAATACACCCTGGGAATCAACAGGAATTTTACAGTAATTATGATTCTGACAACAGTTGTACTAGATTTTCACAGTAGCTTTTTCTTTCAAAGATTTTTAAGGGAAATGTACAGCCACTTAGAAAAATCTGTAAGAAAAAATTTTTTTAGCACTTTTATTTTCTGTAGAAGGTGAGAGTGAGCAAGAAAATGTTTGAGTAGTTTCCCCAGGGAATAATACCAGATCAATAACTGGTAAATCCAAGCAGCTTAATTTCTGATTTGCTTCTTTAGTATCTACAAATCCTAGTTCTCTCAAGATGGGAGCAATTCGCATATTAAATTTAGGGGAAAAAGTTCTTGGGATTAAATCCCTTAGGTGAATGTAACATGATTTTCTTTTGCAAAGATATTTAACTGGTAGAAGAAATGCCCCTACTCCTCTATATCCCCCCGGGAATGAGCTGGTAGAAATAGCTCTTGGGAGAAATGGGAAGCATTATTAGATTTTCTCTGAGCATTAGTGTGGTTTTCTAGTTCTTTCAGAACTGAATATTCAGAATTAATAGGCACCTATCTTAAGATTAAAACTCATGGCTCTATTACAAAAGGTTCTCTCAGGGTCAGCTTTACCCGTGGGTGGAATGGGCCCTAGATATTTCAGTTCAGCAGCTGAGAAATGCCTTTGGATTTCCTCCAAATAGCTTCTTTATCTATTCACTGTTTTAAATTCCACATTAGAGATTCTCCTTTAAAAAAAAAAAAAACTTCAAGTTTCAAATCTTCTGTACAAATGCAAATATCTCAGCATAACTAAGTAATAAATATATTGAGTAACATGTTAGTAATGTGCAGTAGCTTATAGTAATGTGTTAGTGAGTTTATAAACTTTTTTGTGGATTATGGGGTTTTTCTCTGGCCTTAAATAGTACTGATAAGGGAGAGAGCAACATGATTCTTGGTTATTGGGAGAAGGGGTGGGAGAATAAGATGATGATGATGCCCCAACTGTGAGAATGGGGGGCGTAGAAGAAAAGCTGGGTGATGGAAGCCAAACGCCACTTAATTATCTCTTTTGCTCTGGGCTAAGCCTTCTTTCTTGATCTTTGAGAAAATGGGGAAAAAATCTTTGACTTTATGCCTGAAGACTTTTGGTTGTATCTTTAGGAGGGGCTGATTGATATATTTTGCTTTTGGTTAAGAGCTGTAGATCACTTTTGCGGTCTCAGAAGAAAAATGATATTTGGGGGCTGAACGGTTATAGTTTTAATGAAACTGGGAAGACTTTCAGATCCTTCCCAAGTCCTAATAACAGACTTTAGGACTTTTTCTAGAGTTTAGCAATTCCTCCTATTAGCAGGCTCCAGAAGAGAATTCTGTGTAATAAAGATGAATACTTATTTCATGGCTTTCAGGAGGATGAAAACCAAAGGAAGAGTAGGTGCTACATCAATGTCAATGATGGCAATAGAACTGCAAGGGCTCCCCAGAGGACCTCACTCTCGCCTGCAGTCCCTCACACCTGCAGAGCCAGCCTTGGCCTTTGTCAGTGAACAGCACACACCTGCCAGCCCTTATCTACTCACACTCTCCAGGCCATTTAGAGCCAGGGCTGCAGGCAGATGGCACCACCCTGGGATCCTTTGTCATTCCAAATTGTGCTATCATGTGGACAAGTCCATTTGTCCCATGTGAAGCGCTTCTCTGCTTACTCAGTTGCAACTTGCATGGAAGATGTATTATGCTCCTCTTCCTCTGGACACTCATACTTAGAGTCTAATCCTTGTGCTTAACTCTGTCCCAGTTCCCACTGCTCTGGCTTTGCTCTTATCCTGATGACTCATAGTCATGATACACACCCATCCATCAGAGCTGTCCCTTCAGTCTCTGCTTCTAATCTGGTACTGTTCTAATTGTTCTCACCACTAAATTGTCCTCAGTCCTGGCCTCTTGATGACTGGCAACCTGGCCCTCTCATGGAGCTTTGTTTCTGCAGATTAAAAATGTAAAGATATTTAAATTCAAATACCAGATAAGAGACTGAAAATTTAGGACACATAAGCAATAAGACATGAACAAGTTAAGAAAAAGAATGCCTGGCAGAGAAATAAGGATATTTGTATCCTGTGAGTTGAAATAGAATGAAATTACAGGGATTGTGGATATCCTTTGACCTTCTGCTGAAAAAAATATGAAAAGAGATTGTGGAAAATTTCATACTTCAAAGGTATGAAGTTGCTTTATTTTATTACCTTATATAGAAAAAGGGGTCTCATTTTATGATGGCTTCATGAGCAAAACCCAGTCTTATAAGCATATGCCTACAAAATCAGTAGGCAATTGTCTTAGTTCGTTTTCTGTTGCTATGACAGAATCCCCAACCTGAGTAATTTATAAAGAAAAGAGATGTATTTGGCTTACGGTTCTGGAGACTGGGAAGTTCAAGATGGAGAGGGTGCATCTGGTGAGAGTCATCCCACGGGAGAAGGCATCACGTGGTGACCTGCACTAGATGGGAGAGGGAAGGGGGCTGAATGCATCCTTTCTATCAGGAACCCACCCCTGCAATAACTCAGTCCTGCTGTAACAGCATTAATTCACTCATGAGGGTGAGGCCCTCATGGCCTAATCTCCCCTTAAAGATCCCACCTCTTAGCACTGTTAAAATGGGGATTAAGGCTCTAACACATAAAATTTGGGAGACACATTCCCAAATTCCCAAACCATAGCAGCAATAAGTGAATAATCATGTGGTTAACATTACTATGGGTTTGTATATGCCATCAAGGAACTTACAGCCTATACAAATGCAGCATTAAAACATATGAAACAATTTCTAATTACAGGGTTTTTTTTTTGTCCTGTGGCTTTTCTTTCATAAAATTTCTTCTAAAACAGAGCTCCGCCCCCCTCCAAAAAAAAGTTGTCAAATTTATTTACAATACTTAGGAATGGGTCTAGAGTGATACCAAGACATACTTGTCTGCTAGATGAACTACTTCGAAGCATTTACTGATGTCTGATTTTGCTGAGGATCACCCACTCCTTTTTTGATTGAAGAAATTTGAGGAAATTATGTCTTCCTTTCTGTCTCCTTTGTAGTTGAAATTAGAGGAAACCAAGTGCATTGGATTTAGTAGTGTAGTAATGATGATGATTATAAATAATAATAAAAGTAACTGTAGTAGAGTTCTCCAGAGAAACAGAACCATCTCTCTCTCTTCTCTCTCTCTCCATATATATGTGTATATACACACACACATATATGTCTATACATGTGTGTATATACACACACATATACACACGTGTATATATACATATATACACATAAATATATATGTGTATCTGTATATAAATATATATGTGTATATATATTTATGTGTGTATATATGTATATATACACATGTATATATGCATATATGTGCATACATGTATATATAATACACATATGTATGTGTATATATACACACGTATATTTGTGTATGTGTACATATAGAGAGAGAGAGAGAAAGAGAGAGATTGATTTTAAGGAAGTAGTTTACAGGATGGATTATGGAGATGAGTCCAAAAATCCAATAGGGCAGGCCTGCAGGGTGGACACTCAGGAAAGAGCTGAAGTCTAAGTCCAAAGGCAGTCTGCTGGTGGAATTCCCCCTTGCTTTTGGGAGAGGTTAGTTTTTTGTTCCATTAAGACCTTTAACTGATTGGGCGAGGCCCACCCACATCAGGGAGGGTAATCTACTTTACTCAGTCCACCAATTTAAATACAGATCTCAGCCCCTGCCAAAAAACACCTTCATAAAAACATCCAGGAAAACTGTTTGACTGAGTATCTGGGCACTGTGGTCCAGCCAAATTGACTCAGAGCTAACCATGACAGTAACCAACCTTTATTGAGCACATTCTGACTGCCAGGCCCTGTGCAACATTCTTTCCAAACATAATTTCATTCAATTTTTGTATTATCTCTGTCAGTTGGGTGTCTCCATTCCCCAGCTGAGGAAACCTTAGGAATGAAGTGGATTTGTTACCCACTCAAGGTCACACAGGAAGGAAGTGTGGGGCTGGGATTCGTGTTTCTTACCTCCCTGTCTAAACACGTGAATGACAAATTAGGTGACCCATGAAGGGACACCTAAGTGGAGTCTCAAAGGACTCTCTGTGACTGCAAGTTGTTTATTTACTGAACTCGTGGCTTATTTCCACTACAGTGATTTTAATAGGGATTTATGTCTTTGTGGGAAGAATTCTAGGACAAGGCACAGAAAGATCACTTGAAAATGTTATCGTTAGACTAAGAAACAGAACTTAAAACATATGCACCTTGTGTCTGAGTTTGAGACAGATACTTTCTCTTATTGAGTGGAAGATTACTTCAGAAACTTGCTGGAGTAGGACCTGCCCACACGCTGCCAGAGCTCACCCATGACACTTTGCTGGGGGGGTGGGGGTGGGTAGTGTGAGGGATCTGCAGGCACTATGATTATCTCTCTACTCTGGAACTCAGCTAATAACCAGAAAGTAGGTGAAAAAGGCATAGAGGCCTTTGTGGTCTTACCTGAAACACTAGTTTCTAAGACAAAAGCAGTGTAGAGGCTGTCAGTTAAAAAGTGGGACTGGAGGAAAGATTTTTCAATTAGAAAGGGGGAGGAGAGCGAACAGCTTAAGAGTAGTTAGAAATAATACCTGGTTGACTAGACTAGGTGGAAAAAGAAGCTTAATAAAAGCAAACACAAACCTAAAATATGCCACAACGGAGGTCCATTTAGTATAAATTTAAAACATCTTTTCCTACCAAAGACCATTTGACACAATAGGATAATTGTTATTTATAATGAGTCACCAGGAGTACAAATCAGGTTTTGAGCACTCAAGAAGGCCTAGAACTGTGCATGCAAGGATCCCTTGGAAAATCAGTAAGATGTTTTGGTGCTTAAAGGTTTTTATTTATCTAGAAAGAAGTCTCCTCATAATGTTTCAGGCAGCTAGGGTTCTGAGTAGGTGTCTTTATGAAGCAGTCATTATTATTATGAGACTCTTTTGAATTCCACCTGATGGTACAGAACTAATGTTGCAGTACTCTTTCTGGAAATGGAACTTTTGGCCTTAATTGACTTTTGACTAGCACCCATACTGGCTATAGTTTAAATAGAGTTAGAGAGTCCAGCTGTGCAGAATTCATTTCCAGTGTTAGAACCAAAATTCCTACTGACTATGTGGCTAGTCTGCCTGCCTTTTATCCTATCTGAAACAAATTTATTTTCATCTCATATACTTTTAATGGAAGAGTCACTATTTATAATTTTTTTGTGTGTGCCCATTTCTGATAGTATATGGAATGTGAAAAAGACTTAGGGCCTGTTTTCTTTTACCTAAACATGTTCCTCAGATGTCTGAGGATAAGCAAGGTATTTAAGCAGTAATTGAATTCAAGTGGTATATTTGCCAGTTGTGCTTTGGTGAAATTCCCAAATAGTCAAAAATATAATATTCCACCTGACCACAAATATAAATCTGTCTCACTCCTGGTTTTCAGTAAGTTTATTTATAACTTAGATTTTCAGGACCTCTGTATTTTTCATTTAAAAATTGTTTTGGGAATAAATGCTAAGTGTGTGTGTGTGTGTGTGTGTGTGTTTATTATTTGTGACTATTTCTTATTACATATAGGGATTTGGGAATGGGTTTGGTCATATTGCTGTGGTACGTATTTAGGCCTTGCCTAGTACTTTAGGGCATGTGTATAGTATTGATCTGCAGTGAGTACAGAGTCATGCTACGCTGTTATTGATTGATCATATTTTTTAAAGTCAATTGTAGATCATCTAAGATAAAATGTATATTTGTGGCAATTGAACTAATTATGAGGGGAAAAATTCCCTTTTGATTTGTATAGAGTCTGCCTTTGCTCAGATGGAATGGGCAGATGCCTGAGTGATAAAATTTCTGGAATTTCTTCCTCAAACCTTTCCTTTCACAATCATGTTTTGAGGTTAAATTTGAAATGCTTTAGTTAAGAAAGCGCATATTAAGCTTATACAAATGTAAACATCATTAGTTTTTAAAAGGGGCTCTGAGAGGCACTAACTCAAAGGCAGTTAGTAGACATTAGGCAAAAACAAACAAACAAACAAACCCAAACATTTCAATGGTGTACTAAGTTTTAAAACTCCTGTGGAAGTTCTCAGATGATTTTATATTAATGTACATTGTGAAACTCTGAGGAGGGGGTATACTGCTTTAGTAGTCAAGTGTTTTTATTGCAAGCCACAAACACCAATTGGAATTCAGTTTAAAAGACAGAATTTATTATAAGAATTCAGAGATACCTTGTGGAATGTGGCAGTGGGAATGGAGCTGGCTCACAGGAATGGATGGGCTAGAAAACCATCAGGATCCTGTCCACGTCCTTATTGGGGCTTCTGCCAGTGTTTCTGCTCAATTTCTTCCCTTTCTCCATTGTCTGCCTTCTATGGACTCTCCTTGGAAGTCCCCTGCTTTTAGTAACAACGTAGGAAGCTTTAAAAGTCATTGGTTAGTCCTTCACAAGCTGATTCAGTATTGGATAGTCAGACAACAGTTATAGACATCAGATAGCCAGTGTAGATCATATAGATGACTTATGTATGTCATCAGCTTGAATATTTGAAGTTGATAAGTAGTTTTCACCAATTTCAGTATATTTAGGATAATGCATAGTTTGAAGTAGTTTTAGTCCTATTAATCACACACCCCCTCCCTGGGATTAAAAGTTTTTTAAAAGAAAATTCTCTGTTAAGTTGAAGCACGGTCTACTTTCAAGTAATCTAGACCAAACACACTGTAGTCTAGGTTAATGTCCCACTGACAGACTAAATATAATACAGAATGAAGTTTATAACCTTAACATTTTGCTCGAGAACAAATGATTGAATAAACTTTTCTGGTTATAACCCATGACAAATGGAATGATGCTTTTAATGATTTAGGACTTAGATTTAGTCCTTTTTTAATATAAAGAAATGATAAATACCTAATTTAACCGTTTTTGCTTGAAATACAGCTCATTTTCTTTATGTCTGCTTTTGCTTCAGTATGATGAACATCATAACTCCTCTTCGTCAAAATGCTATAAAGTTCTATTTATTCAAAATCTAAAAGCTTAAATAATTTATTTTTTTTACAGCAATGTATGTAGAATTTGAAATGCTTTAGTTGAGAAAGCATTTTGAAACAATGCCCTCCAGGCACTTCAAGAATTGGCTTCTGATTCTCCAAAGGAAGATTACATTATGTTCGTATAGCCTTAGTATTTAAGTATTATTATTATTATTATTATTTTCAGGCAGAGTCTCGCTCTGTTGCCCAGGCTGGAGTACAGTGGCCCAATCTCAGCTCACTGCAAGATCCGTCTCCCAGGTTCACGCCATTCTCCTGCCTCAGCCTCCTGAGTAGCTGGGACCACAGGTGCCTGCCACCACGCCCTGCTAATTTTTTGTATTTTTAGTAGAGAAGGGGTTTCACCATGTTAGCCAGGATGGTCTTGATCTGACCTCGTGATCCACCCGCCTTGGCCTCCCAAAGTGCTGGGATTGCAGGCGTGAGCCACTGCGCCTGGCCTGAGTATTATATTTTTATTCAGAGATCATTGGTGCAGTATTTAAGTATGCATGCGTATTCCCCAAACCATACTTACACACTTGTCAGAGACTCACACAGGTTTTTCATGCTTCAAGAAATAGATGTAATGTTTCTCGGTATGTTTATATCTTTGAATTCATATTTTTATAATTTTGAAGAAATATAGGGGCAGGAGGAGGTTGAGAGGCAACTTGGAGATGTGGAGAAGTCAAGTCTTCAGGACTTGATGGGATAAGTAGAAGGAGTCGTAGAAGCCCTGGATGGGTAGGTTTAGTAATTTGAAGCTGCCAGAGGAGTGGAGGATTTTAGGGGCCAGCAGTGTATTAAAGAGATTTAATTGTGAAGCCACAACAAGGAGGGCTATGAAGGTACAAAAGTGTTGACATCCTTATTCTGGCTGGATGCGGTGGCTCACGCCTGTAATCCCAGCACTTTGGGAGGCAGAGGCAGGCGGATCACTTGAGGTCAGTAGTTCGAAGCCAGCCTGGCCAACATGATGAAACCCTGTCTCTAATAAAAATACAAAAAAAAAAAAAAAAAAAAAAAAGCCAGGCATATTGGTAGGCACCTGTAATCCCAGCTACTTGGGAGGCTGAGGTAGGAGAATCTCTTGAACTTGGGAGGCAGAGGTTGCAGTGAGCCGAGATCTCATTGCACTCCAGCCTGGGTGACAGAGTGAGACTCAGTCTAAAAAAAAAAAAAGACATCCTTATTCTGTATTATTATTTATGATTATACTCATTTAGAGGCAGTTAAGGTAAGTAGGAAAGAACTGTGATCTATTCTCAGAATGGTTACCCTCATAAAAGTAAAAGTTATCGTGAAATGCAAACTCGGCTACTAAGTTTTTTTGTTGATGAGTTCAAGCTAATTTTAAGACTCTGGATATATCACCTGCCCAACCCAAGCCTCTGGTTGCAATGGTGAAACAATGGTGATGAACCTGATGTCATCCCACTGTAAATATTAAACAATTTTGATGTCAATTTTAGATGAAGAGAAGTCATATTTACATCAACCTTCCAGTGCATGTTGCAACTGATTGATTTATTCAGCGATACTTTTTTAGAATGTATTCTGTGGGGGAACTGGGTGCTGCTCTAGTGCTGAGGGTGTAGCATTGTTCCTCATTTTTTAGTGCTTACTCTGTTGGGAAGGAGGTACAGCACTAAGAAGTTAAAAATGCACGTGAATAGATAATTTGTCAGGATGAGATAAATGATGTGTAGAATATAAAGACTAGGTTAGGGAATAATAATGGAGGAGAGGCTATTTTAGATATGGTAGTTAGAGAAGTTAGTTTCCAATTTCCAAGTGGAATCTAATTTATTCTCTCTCTCTTTTGTTTTTATGTATTTTTGATGTCTTCTTGGCAGCCTCATATCATTGCTAACCTCTCCACTCCATGGAATCACATTTCCCTGCAAACGCATCATGAGCACTTATTTAAATACCTAATCATTGTCAGAAATGCAGCTGTGTTCATCATTGTCAATTCTGATTTGTATGATGTTCCCATCCAAACATACCTCAGGGTACATTTGCACATCTAATTACAACATTAAAACTAATAATAGCCTGATAAAATACTACTCAGACAAATGTCTAAGTAAACAGCTGGCTGTTTCATTGTGTCCTGAAGGACAGGCAGATTCAGACTTTGTTCCCTAACTTAAGGGACTGAATTCCAAACTGCGAACCCTCCCCCATGCACACCCTGCTGAGGGGGGCTGAGGCAGGGGGTGTCTAATTCAAAGGGATATCCTCAGATAAAAGAGCTTCTGCGAAGCCCGAGCTTTATGGAACTGCATGGAGGAAACACATTTTTTTTTCTACTTTATCCAATGGTAGGCTGGTACTACATTCAAATCAGAAAAAAGTACAACAGAATACTTGTACGAGATGTTTTTAAATTCCAACTTTCCACAGCACCCGGAAACTTAATACCTAAACTTTCCAAGGAAATCAGGCTGAGGAATAATTTAATGATGCTTTTCACATATTTGAAGGGGTCATGTTGTTATCACATGGAAAGTAATGGCAAGCTCTTTTTGCTGGAGTGAATGGATTTGTGCTTTTTTTTGAGAAAGTTCAAATTTGGACAAATTGGTTTTTTATATTATTGGCACATTAGGCCTTCCTATTACCCAAACCGGCAAAGGTGGAATGCAGTCATGTGCTGCATAATGAGGTTTTGGTCAGTGACAGACCGCATAAACAATGGTGGTCCCACAAGGTCATAATGGAGCTGAAAAATTCCTGTTGCCTAGGGCTGTTGTAGCTGTCAGAGCATCATAGCACAGTGGGTTACTCATGTGTTTGTTGTGATGCTGGTGTAAACAAACCTACTGCTCTGCCAGTTGTGTTAAAAATGTACAGTCATGTTCTAGGCTTTCACATTCACTCATCATTTACTCACTGAGTCACCTGGCTCAAGGCCCAGTCCTGCAAGCGCCATTCATGGCAAGTGCCTTACATAGGTGTTCCATTTTTTTTATCTTTTATATTCTATTTATATTGTACCTTTTCTATGTTTAGATACACAAATACTTAGCATTATGTTATGGTTGCTTACAGTATTCTATACAGTAACAGGCTGTATGGGTTTGTAGCCTAGGTGTGTAGCAGGCCATACCATCTAGGTTTATGTAAATGCACTCTATGATGTTTGCACAACAATGCATTTCGTAGAACATATCCCTGTCGTTAAGCCATGCAAACTATGATTAGGAAATAGAAGTCATTCCTTCGTCCCCTGGTGAGTTTCAGTACAGGAAGCAGGCTATGACTCTAACCCAGTTCTAGGTAAAGGGAATTTTTCCTTTAAGATTGACATGTGCCCTCCAGCAGGTTCCTTTTGCCCAGGTGGTTTGAAGCTAATAATTAAGTTATTTGTTGGTTCTTGAAACGTTGACTGAAAAGTTTGACTTGCCTGAAAACATATAGGAAAAGTTTTGAATTAAGAGTGTTGTCCCTTATTGGAATGTGTTACTGAGAGGGGTCTTACAATCATTTCTTTACAGCCTTTAAATAACAATTTAAGTTTTTCATCAGCCTTGATAGATTAGGCTTAGAACTCCTGAGGGGTAAGCACGGATTAAAATAAATCTCCAAGTTGCTTTCTATCTTTTCCTGGCTGTATTATGTGCTACTCTTTTCAGATTCAACAAACATTTAGGATGGCAGGAACACTGTGCCTGATATTTTTACATATATTAATTCAGTTAAAGTAATTCTCACAACAATGTACAAAGCAGGTATCATTGCTTGTGTTATAGATATGAGACAACCAATGGTTCAGGAGGTGAAGTTACTCTTTGAAAGTTGCACAGCTAGGATGGGGTGGGTGAGAGAACTTGGTACCAGGACTTGGAGAACTTGGATTCTGTCTTAAAATTCCATTGATGAGCTCTGAATCTCAGGCCAGTTTTCAGTCTTGTTTTAGACTCCAGTTTCGTCATTCGGAGGGTGAAGGGGTTAGAATGAGAAGATTGGAATACATTTCTTTGCTACTTCTGTGATGTGTGACCTAGGGGAAACTGGAGAGAGGTACATACTGAATGAACATTGCTTTGTTTTTGTACACACTGTGAGAACTCCTTGTGTAGGTATATAGATGTATATTATTACTGGGATGAGAATTTTGGGTGTGGACAGAAAGTAAAACCTGACATCTCTGTATGACCTAATGATCAAATATGCAGAGCAAGTGGAGTAGAATTATCTTACAGCCATTTCTTAATTTGTCTTTTTTTTATATATCTATACATGTAGTCTTGGATCCCAGGTCTCCTACCACCCATCACATTGGAAATTTCTGGGTTTATGTCTCCTCCTGAATCTCACTATGTTTGATTATATATAGCTAGGAATAATTAGGCGGCAAGAAAGAGGTTTCTTTATTTTTCTTGAAAAGTGAGTTCTCAGCCTAGGAAAAACTGTCTGGATCTGAGCTGTCCAACCCATACCCATTGCTACTAGCCACATATTGCTATTAAGAAATTGAAATGTGACTAGTTTGAACTGACATGTGCTGTACATATAAAATGCACATTGAATTTCAAAGACTAGTAAGAAAAAATAATGTAAATTATTTAAATAATCATTTTTATATCAGTTACCTGTTAAAATGATAATATTTTGGAAATGTTAAATAAAATATTAAAACTAATCTGCTTCTTGTTATCTTTTTAATGTAGCTCCTGAAATATTTAAGATTACACATGTTGCTTCCATTTGAATCTTTCATTATATTTTGATGTGACAGTTCTGATTGAGATCTGTGCTTTTCAGCCAGAGGCAACTACCCAACATCTTGCACCCCCAAGGTATACTTGGTAATGTCTAGAGACATTTTTGGTTGTCGCAACTGAGCATGTGACTGCATTTAGTGGGTAGGACTCAGAGATGCTGTTAAATGTCCTATAGCGCAAAGGAAAGTCCCTTTCCCCATCAACAAAGAATTATCTGGCCCAAAATGTCAGTAGTGCTGAGGTTGAGAATTCCTGGTATAGATATTCAGAAAGAAGTAGGGGAAAAAATTAGGAACAAAAACTCCTTTTAGGTTAATTTGATTTGAAATATTAGAATGAATAAGTATTTAACAACATTAAAGAGGGTCTATTATTGTAGGTAAGAGTAAGGAAATTAGAGACAGTTAGGGAAGAAGCATAAAGGCAATAGATTTTCCTAGGCATTTTAACAAATATTTATTGAGTGACTACACATCCTTTCTGGAACAAGATGAGGGGAGAATAAATGTATATATACAAACATATACAAATATTGAATTCTGTTCATGTGCGAAGCTTCTACAGGGAAAAGAAAAATAAATAACGATGATTTCCTGTCTTCAAAAAGCCTGCAGGCTAGTAGAAGATGGCATGAGAAATATACTATCTTCTAAGACAACAAAAAGCCTATAGATTTCAAAGGAAAATCTACCATGTCTGGTGGGGAAAATTAGGAAAGGCTTTATGGAGAGCATCCTGTCTGAAGTGTATCCCTAAACATGGACAGGACAGCAGTCCATGGAGATGTTGGAAGGGCATACAAAACAAAGGGAACAGCATGGCCCAAGGCACGGAGGAAGGAAGATACAGGGTATGTTTGGAGTCTTTAATAATCAAGTTGATGAAAGGGTAGAATCTCAATGGGAAGCAGTTGGAAATGGACTAAAAAATGAAAACCCCAAACAAAAGAAGACAAACAAAAACAAATAAGATTATTTATAATAGATGGGGAGATTAGAAGAAAGAAGAGATGAGAGAGGCAAAGTGCGTAGGAATAGACATTTGATTTGATGTAGGCAAATAAAAAAGAGGAAGGAGTAAAAGATAATCCTGAGGTTTTCAACATGGGTGTCTGAAGACATTAATAAGGATAGAGAGAGCGGTCAGGTAAATGGAAAGATGATGGGTTCAGGATTGCCTTGTGGAGTGTGCGGTAAATTATCCATGTAATAAGGAGGTGGAGAAAGCCCCTGAGATTTGGATCTGGAGGTCAAGAGAGTGATAAGGATTACAGATATTGGAGTCATCTCAAAAAGAGCAATTTCTGACATTTTGAGAATGGGTAATAGCGGAAGATGGTGTCTAGTGAAGAAGGCCAGGATATGCCCTTAGGTGTGACTGTCTTCGGGTGATGAAAAAGAGGAAGAGAAGTCAGTGAAAGTGTGAGGATGTGGCAGAAGATACAGGAACAGGATTTTGTGTAGTTTAGCATCACAGAAGTTAAGAGAAGTTTGCTTTGAGAAGGCTTCTACAGTGTAGAGGATGAATCTGAAAGTGTTTTGTCTTTGACTTTCACCATTAGAAGGTTTTTGGTAGCTTCTAGTAACTGGGATGCAGTGCAGATTATAAGAAATGAGGGAGTGGACAGGCAGCTTCCTGTCAGCCCAGACTGTCTCAGAAGCCTCTGTTGGGAGACTAAGCACTAATTTTGTGACATTCTTTCTCTTGAATCATTCATTCCTCCAAGAGATATTCATTGAAGATGTATCTATTACTTTACCTGTCGTGGGGTGAGCGGTTATATATGTACAAAGAAATTGAGATTATAATCCCTATCATCTCCAGCTCTGGGCTTAAGAAAACAGCTAACCGAACAGTTGCTTGAAAAAAATGAAAGGAAGAAATTTTTAGTAATTAGGCTTCTAACTAACTTTGTTACTGTCCATATTTCTTCTCCTTCAAACCTCTGAGAATCTAAGAGCTGCCACCCTAAGTACTTGTCCTACTTGCCCTTATGCAGCTTGGGCTAAAGAGAATGTTTTTGGTAAAATAAATAAACTAGAAATGATAGGGGGTTAAAATGAAATAAACTCACCCTAGCACTTTTTCACAGTTAGAAGCAAGGTAATTTAAATTTATTTTTATCTGCTGTTCTCAGAAGGTTTGGTGAAACCTGAGGCTTAACTGCTTCATTTTAATATTTATTATTGAGGGAGTATGGGAAATAGTGGAACAGATTTTTATGAATCAGAGAGAGAAAATAATACTTTAAAAGTACAATTCCAGATTGGAAACTTTTTTCTATCTGACAATAAAAAGCCGTGTTAAGTGGCTATTTTTGATCTTTCTTGTACAGACCTCATTGCTTGAGTTATGGTGCCGCAGAGAGATGGGTGCTTCTCAATCTGTGCTGCATGGGGATGTATCTGCATTTTGCCTTAAAATTTACCTCCTGTGCATGTCTTTATTGATAATAACTTATATTTCCCTATGGCAATAATTTTCTGATGTCTTAGGGAATGTTTATAGTAAGATTCTAGGTAGATTTTGATTTTTTTCAATATTATTATTATTATTATTATTATTTGAGACAGAGTCTCGCTCTGTTACCCAGGCTGGAGTGCAGTGGGGCGATCTTGGCTCACTGCAAGCTCTGCCTCCTGGGTTCGTGCCAGTCTCCTGCCTCAGCCTCCCCAGTAGCTGGGACTACAGGCGCCTGCCACCACACCTGGCTAATTTTTTTTTTTTTTTTGTATTTTTAGTAGAGACGGGGTTTCATCATGTTATCTAGGATGGTCTCCATCTCCTGACCTCGTGATCCACCCGCCTTGACCCTCCCAAAGTGCTGGGATTACAGGCGTGAGCCACCGCGCCCGGCCGATTTTTTTCAATATTATTTTTATTGGACATTAGTAGATAAAAACATCTAAGCAATTCCTATTTGAAGAACTTGAATGTCTTCAAATACAAAAATACAAAAAAATACTAAAATAGAAACACCATTGCTAGATATTGCCTGCAGTATCACTAGTTAAGGTTTCCATCAACATGACTAGCACATGTCCGTTATTGCTTTTGTGGAATTTTTATTCCAAAAATAGTTGGAAAAGTCAAAGCAATGTTATATCGTTGCCAAGATTTTGGTTTAATAATAAAAATGTATCAACTTCTGGATTTACCAAAAGTTCATTATTTGGCTTTTTTTTTTTTTTTTTTTTTTTTGAGTCAGGGTCTTGCTCTGTTGCCTAGGCTAGAGGGCAATAGCACAGTCATAGCATACTGCAACCTCAAAATCCTGGGCTCAGGTGATCCTCCCACCTCAGCCTCCTAAGTACTTGGGACTACAGGCATGCGCCACCATGCTTGACCAGTTTTAAAAAATTTTTTGGCCAGGCACAATGGCTCACGCCTGTAATCCTGGCACTTTGGGAAGCTGAGGCAGGTGGATCGCTTGAGCCCAGGAGTTCAAGACTAGCCTGGGCAATGAGGCAAAACCTCATCTCTACATAACAACGATAACAACAACAACATGACTCCAAAAAATTAGCTAGGCATGCTAGCTATCGGGAGGCTGAGGTGGGAGATTTCTTGCGCTTGAGAGGTGGAGGTTGCAGTGAGCTGAGATTGTGCCGCTGCACTCCAGCCTGGGTGACAGAGCAAGACCCTATCTAAAAATTTTTTTTAATTTATTTTTTTTGTAGAGACAGTCTCACTATTTTGCCCAGGCTGGTCTTGAACCCCTGGCCTCAAGTGATTCTGCAACCTCAGCTTCATCTCTATCAAATTTTATGTAAACCTATTAAATATTGAAGCCCAAGACTTCATGTTTATAAAATTATAATACTGATGAATCTCATTGTTGACTTCACGGTGGCTAAGTCTCTAGTGCTTAGATGCTGCAGTAAATAACAATTATAAAAATTTGAGAAATTTTATAACCAGTGTTCTCCACAAATGCTCTTGACTTAATTAATTTAAAAATTGATTTGTAAAGTGCTGGTATGGTAAAATGTAAAAAGTACATTTCCTAGGACTGTAGTATACAGTTACCACAGGGATTCCCCTGAGTGCTCCTTGCTGTCTGATTTTGAGATCTATTACTTCTTAAATCATTGCCACGAAAAACATAGAGAAAAAGGAGGAGGGAATCACAGCATTTAATCTTATTAGTAAAAGATACTGAAGAGGCAGAGGCTATTGAATAAAAAGCATTCTTAAAACTATTCATAAACGTCTATAGGACATGCTAGCTATATTCTGCATTATACTAAATAATATGGGCACGGATGCTGTTTCCTTTTCCAGCAATCTTTTCACAATTTCTACTTATATGAATGCAGAAAATTGCTGATATAATTACAGGTATCCATTCAATCCAAAATATGCTCATGAAGAAACTACTAAAAATACATCTATTTAAAAGTCGTTCTATTCAAACACTGTTCTTTAATTTTAATGTTCAGTTTTTAAAAAGCAGTATTTGAAACCTCTGGGTTTGGTAGTTGATGTGAACACAAACCCCAGTTCTCCCCAAATTCCCAGTGGAATTGCTAAAAGGATATAACAGGAGGGGAAATCAGTATTAATAAGAGAAACCAGGGATGGAGACAGTCCCTTTGGCTGAAAGTGAGGGGAGTTTTGGATAGGGGTTCCTCAGTGGATCCAGATTGAAGGACATCCAAAAATGCCTCCCCCTGGAAGATATTGCTGGGTCCAGAAAATATCCAGGTGACCAGAGAGACACAGTGTTTGGAGATGAGGGTGGATTGAGGGTCAGCTGGTGAGTATGTATGTTACCTACACATCTGGAGATTGAGTTGCCTCCTGGGTCCACCCACATCCATCTGCCCTCTTCCAATTCCTTCCCCTCACTAGACTTAAATGATCTTTTCAAGAGGCATATCTGGTCATGTGTTTCCTTTGCTTAAATGCCTCTAGAAGTTTCAACTGTTTTTTTAAGGTCAAGGCAGATGTCCAGAACGTGGACCCCTCCATCTCGCCAGACTCTTGTCATGCCGTGCCTTCTGGGTTGCAGCCAGAGCGACCTTATGTGCACCACTGGCCCTGAACTAGTTCTATTGCCTTGACATTCTTCTTGCCCCTCTTTTCTAGTTAATTCCTAATTGTTGTGAAGACTTTGACTCCTTCCTTATTTCCTTAGGGATCATCAAAGATCTATGCTTTCATGCACTCTGTGCTTCTAATCATAGCCAGTTTGATGCTGATTTATTTAGTATTTGTCTCGCCTATTAGACTATGAACTCTACAGGGACAGGATGGTATCTGGTTTTGCACGTCACTATAGCCTAAGTATTTAGCATGGCATTTTGCCCATATTAGACACTCAGTAAGTAATATTTATGGAATGAATGAATGGATGGACGGACTGGTAGGTGGCTGCATTTGTATTTCAACAGCTACATAAGGTACCTCTAACATTTGCTTCCTGCACAGACAACTATCACAAGCCAGTGACCACGTGTGGTGATAGGAAAGTGCTGCAGGTTGCTCTCAGTGTGGGTGCCACATCAGGCAGAGGTTTTGGAAAACTGAGCATTTCCCAAGGAATAGCATCCACATTGGAAGTTCAGGTGCTCACTGGTTGCTTTACTGTCCCTGCAAGCTGTTGGATGTCCTTACTGATAAGATATCTCCCCCTCCTCCCTGCTCTCCTTTCAATCCAGACAAGAATGTTTGTTTAAGAAAGATCTGTTGCCTTGTGTGGTGGAGTGTGCCTGTATTCCCAGCTACTCAGGTGGCTGAGGTGGGAGGATCACTTGAGCCCTGGAGGTCGAGGCTGTAGTGAGCTGTGATTGCACCATCGCACTCCAGGCTGAATGACAGAGCGATACCCAGTTTTAAACAACAACAACAAAAAACTACAAACACACAAACAAGCAAAGATTTGGATGGGAATTCACAACAAATTCTGCACAACTCTATTAGGAAATTATTTTGTCATAAAATAAGGCTCTCTGATGGGTTCTTAAAGAGATTATATTATTCAAAAGAAAGGGATCACCATTTTTCTGGGGCTTCTGAGGAGTTGTTTCCTCTGTAATAGATTGACCATGAGATATGAGATCATCTTAGAAATATGTTTTTCTGCTTTCAACAGCACTTGAGGGCATGTTAACATATGTGAGACTACAGTCAGCTAAACAGGCCATCAGGATAATGAAGAAGAGGAAGGATTACAGAGAGCCGAAAAGCTGGAAAGCCAGCTTCAATAGAAATAATGACAGGAGCTAACATTTATTGATTACTTACTAGGTAACAGGCATTGTTCTAAGGGCCTACGTGTTTTAACTCAATCCTTAGGACAACCTTTTGAGGGAGGAGATACGGTTATTAACCTCATTTAGGAAACCTTTGTAGGGGAGTGAATAGAAAATGGGACACTATGGAAGTCAAAAATAATGAGGTAGAAAACAAGCTTGAGAAAAAATTTTCCCAACAAAAGGCTGAAAATGTAGAATATGAGAACTATGGGGAAAATTATAGCAGCTTTTAATGGTGTTATCTTTGAATGGTAAGATTAGGCATTACATTTATTTTCTTCTTTATGTTTTTCAATGTTTTAAAATAAGAACTTTTTAAAAAATGCTTTTTTTTTTAACAAAGAGCATAGTTGACAGAGAGCATCTAAGGTTTTCAATAAATAATCTTAAATAATTCAATGAAAATTAAATTGCATTACAGGCAGTATTCAGGGAGTAGACAAGAGTGAAGCAGCCCCAACAGGGAGTTAACCTCCTAATTGGGAAAATAGAGCAGAGAGATTCATGCTGCTGAAGAAGCACTGTGACTATGCACTTTCACTCCTCCAACTCAGAAGAAGAAGAAAAAAAGCCCGAGGAAAATGAACACCACTGGCTAGTTAGGAGTATTTTGAGAATTCACTTTAAAGTGCCGAGAAAGCACTGTTATACATGATAATTAAAAGTTAGTTAATAATTTATGCTTTTAATTTTAATTAATTATTTATTTGTTTTAAATATATTATGCCTCGTTGCCTGGATCCTGTTATCTTCCATTTATCCACACTTGGAGTAAACCTAGCTGAGGACCCTCGCCGTCATGACCCAAGATACCATCTGGTGGCAGGTGTAGGAATTGCGAGTTAAACCCTGGGGGGAGAGAAATCTGGGGCAATAGTCTAGCCTTAGAAATTCAAGTCCATGAGGAGATACTAAAAGTAATGAACATATGAAAAGACTGACTCTGTAATGCACGTTTATTTATTCTATCTCATATTTCTATGGAAACAGAAGGCCAAAGTGTAAGCTTGTCTGGAAGACAAAATAATTTTAAATTCAAATAGAGAATTTAAAGTTTCTTGTTTTCTTAGTTTTTAATAAGTTTCCTGTTCTCCAAATTGCAGTTTTTTTCACAGGCTGTGTGATTGTTCTTTTTGCTTATTCTGTGTGTGTGTGTGTGTGTGTGTGTGTGTGTGTGTGTGTGTGTCTGTATTTGAGACAGAGTCTCGCTCTGTCACCCAGGCTGGAGTGCAGTGGCGCGATCTCAGCTCACTGCAACCTCCACCTCCCAGGTTCAAGCAATTCTTCTGCCTCAGCCTCCCGAGTAGCTGGGATTACAGGCACCTGCCGCCACAGCTGGCTAATTTTTTTTTGTATTTTTAGTAGAGACGAGGTTTCACCGTGTTGGCCAGGCTGGTCTCTAACTCCTGACCTCAAGTGATCCGCCTGCCTTGGCCCCCCAAAGTGCTGGGATTACAGGATGTGAGCCACTGCGCCTGGCCCTTTTTGCTTATTCCTGCATAGAGGGTTTTATGCTAATAGTGAAGTAGAGATGAGCCCTTTCAAAAATTGGCGTAAGTTTTCAGCCAAGACTTTGGAAGGGATCTCCGGGACTAAATGAAAGAGAAACAAATGGCGGTGAGAGAAAGCTCGTCATTTCTTTAAGTTGAGATAAGTTTTTAAACATTATTAGTGGGGGAATGACTGACTAGGAATAATTATGACCAACATAGTATCGTAAAGATCTTTCCACTAAAATGTATGTGTATGTATCTTTTTTTTTGTCATTGTGCCAGGAATTAAACAAAATTAAATATGGAAGAGTAGCCATTTGTATTAGTGATCTTTTGTAAGTTTCTAAGAGAGTTTAGAATTCCACACGTGAAATGATCACGGTCGTCATACTTTTCCTATCTACAATTTATAATGTAGACTTTGCATTTGGAACACAAATAAGATGGCAGGATTGTTTCGTTTAGTAGTCACTTTATTACATAGGCAGGCCTTGACTTACAAATAGGTCCAGTAAACGGCCAAATGGCCTTTAGGATCAGAAAACCAGTAAGTCCTATTTCCGACATGCTGCCTTGGCCCGGATTTCCCCCTCTTTCTCCTTCATTTTCTTTCATTGCTCTGATTTAAAACACTCTCCCTCTTCATACTCAGTTGACTTTGTTGTGTTTCCTCCAGTGTCTATGGCCGCAGGTCTGTCCTCCCTCCTTAGATCCTTGCCCGCGTTCTTCCTAACGTGGACCCAGCCAGAACTCCTTAGGGTCAGTTTCCTCTTCAGAAATGCACACGCATCTGCAGTCCGTTGGGCATCTTGATTATTTGTTTGTGTTTCATCTTTCTCAAGAGTCATAGAAAGTAAAGAAAAAGAGGGTGATGAGTGATGGAAGGAAAACATTTTTTCTTTTTGATAATTTGTAACTATTTGTTAAAAAAGGATTCAAAGATCCCCAAGTGTGAACAGTCTCAAAAGGGCTTTTTGCTTGCTGCAGGGACCTGAGAATTGAGAAACAGCTGTGAAACTTTGAACCCTGGCTGGAAGGTCCTGGTATTGACTGTGGCAAGAAAACAGGGGAGCTAATCTGTAATCTGCTTAGATGGAAGGAAGGAAAGAAAGAGAAAAGAGAAAAAAAAATCAAAGAAAAGCAAAGAAAAAGAAGAGAAAATATAAAAGAGGGAACTAGCTTTGGGTCCCCATGGAAACATATACTGGCAGGAGACACTGTACCCCTGGTTTGATCTTACCCTCTAGTTCCTGGTCCGCTGGAGCCTGGGGCATTGGAATCTGCCACTATTATTGTGAGGGTGACAGGGAGGGAGGAAAGGGTGAGAGTGGAAGTTTTGGATTCCACTGCTTAATCTATAGATTCAATGTAATCCCGATAAAATCCCAGCAGACATTTTTTAGTAGAAATTGACAAACTGATGATAAATTTCATATGGAAATGCAAAGGACTTAGAATAGCAAAAATAACTGAAAAAAAAAAAGAACAAAGGTAACTGATTTAGCGTATATCATAAAGCTGCAATAATCAAGACAGTATGGTATCAGCATCAAGAAGACAAATAAATCAAGGGAACAGAATGGAGAATCCAGAAATAAACCCACACATTTACAGGTAACTACTTTTTGATAAAAGTGCAAAGATAATTCAGTGGAGAAAGGATTATCTTTTTAACAAATGGTGTGGAAACAAATTAGAGATCCCTATGGAAAGTATGTGCTTCCATTTATCTTTTATATCTTATTAAAAAGTTAACTCAAAGTGTATCATAGACTTAAATGTAAAATCTAAAACTGTAATAATTCTGTAACAAAACTAGAGAACTCCTTTATGACTTTGGGTTAGGCAAAAATTTCTTAGATAAGTTATCCCAAAACATAATCTAAACACACACAAATTAATGAATTAGACTTTCTCAACACTAAAAATGACAACTTTTTGAAAGATATGCCACCACCTGAGAGGAAATAATTGTGAAACATATATCTGATCCTGTATCTAGATATATAAAGAACTCTCAAAACTCAGTAATAATAAATAAACCAAAATTTTAAAAGTGGGCAAAAGATTTGAACAGGTACTTAAGCAAGGAATATATATGGGTAACAAACACATAAAAAGATGCTCAACATACATAAGCATAAACATGGGAACAACAGACACTATAAACTACTAGAGGTGGGAGGGAGAGAAGGGAGTGTGGGTGGAAAAACTACCTATTAGGTACTATGCTCACTACCTGGATGACAGGATCCATACCTCAAACCTCAGCACCACGTGGTATACCCATGTAACAAACCTGCGCCTTTACCCCTTGTAGCTAAAATAAAAGTTGAAATAAAAAAAGATACTCAACATTATTAGTCATTAGGGAAATGCAGGTTAAACTCACAATGAGCTACCTATACAAATCTATTCAAATTGTTAAAATTAAAATGATTGACCTCACTAAGGGTTGGCAAGGACAGGAAGGAACTAGAATTCCCAAACATTGTAGATGGGAATGTAAAATGGTACAAGCACTGTGGAAAACAACATAGTAGTTTCTGGAATAGTTAAAATTTTACCTACTAAATCATCAAACCATTCCACTCATAGGTATATAAAAGGAAAATAAAAGTATGTGTACATAAAAATACATGTACATAAATGTTAATGTCAACCTTATTGGTAAGAGTTGAAACTGCAAACAACCCAAATGTCTAGCAATAGGTGAATGCATAAATAAACTGTGGTGTAACTGTTGATAGGATGTAAACTTGCACAGCCACTATAAAGAATGGTATGGAGTTTCCTCAGAAAATTGCAAAAAGAACTACCAGATGATCCAGCAACCCCACTATTGGATATATATCCAAAGGAGAGGAAATCAGTATATGGAACAGATAGCTATAGAGTATATGGAAGAGATCAGCGTATGAGAGAACACTCCCATGTTGATTGCAGCATTATTCACAATAGCTAAGATAGGGAATCAACCTAAGTATCTATCAACAGATGAATGGATGAAGAAAATGTGGTACATACACACCATGGAATACTAGTGAGCCATAAAACGAATAAAATGCTGTCTTTCACAGCAACATGGATGAGTCTGGAGGATATCATGTTGAGTGAAATAAGCCAGGACCAGAAAAATAAATACAGCATGTTCTCACTCATATGCAGAAACTAAAAAAGTTGATCTCATAGAAGTAGATACTAGAATAGTGGTTATTAGAGGTTGGGAAGGAAAAGGGAATGGGGGGATAGGGAGAGATTGGTTGAAGGATATAAAGTAACAGCTAGGAGAAAGTATAAATAGGAGGAATAAATTCTAGTGTTCTGTAGCACAGTGGGATGAATATAATTGACCATAGTTTATTATATATCTTTGGATAGCTGGAAGAGAGGATTTGGAATGTTTCTTGCACAAGAAAATGATAAGTGAGATGATGGGTATTAATTGCTCTGATTTGATCATTATACATTGTATGTATCAAAACATTACTATGTACCCCATAAATATGTGCAATTATGTGTCAATTAAATAAAAAATAAATTGTAGTATATCCATACAACAAACAGTACTCGGTAATTAAAAAATTAACTATTGATATATGATACAACAGAGATGAATCTGAAAATAATTATGCTGAATTAAACAAGGTTGACCTCCTCAAAAAGAATGTTTACTGCATGATCTCATTTGTCTAAAATTTCAAGAAATGCAAACAGATCTTTTTGTTGTTGTTGGGGGACAGGAAGAAGGAGGGATGGAAGGTGGGATGTGGTGGGAGAAAAGAGACCAACAAAAAGTAAATAAGGAAATTTTTGAGAGTGATGAAGCACATATTTTACATATTGGATATCCAATTCCATCTTGATTGTGGTGATGGTTTCTTTGGTGTATATATGTCAAAGAGCTTATCAAATTGTATATTTTATTTTATTTCATATTTTTTTGAGACACGGTCTTGCTCTGTCATCCAGACTGGAGTGCAGTGGTACAATCATAGCTCACTGCAGCCTTGAACTCCTGGGCTGAAGCAATCTTCCTCTTTCAGCTCCCAGAGTATCTGGGACTACAAGTGCACACCACCATGCCTGGCTAAATTTTTGTATTTGTAGAGATGGGGTTTCACCATGCTGCCCGGGCTGGTCTTGAACTCCTGGACTAAAGTGATCCTCCCACCTTGGTTTCCCAAAGTACTGGGATTATAGGTGCAAGCTACAGCACTGGGCCCAGATTATATATTTTAAATATGTGGAGTTTATTTTATGTCAACAATACTTTATATAGTTGAAAAATAAAAGAATTATATTATGTTTAAATCACTAGTACGGGCTTACTCTTATTGGTTTAAAATGTGCTTTTCTTGCCTATAATCCTAGCACTTTGGGAGGCCAAGGTGGGAGGATTGCTTGGGACCAGGAGTTCAAGACCAGCCTAGGCAACTTAGAGAGATCCCATCTCTACAAAACATTTTAAAAAATTTGCCAGACCACCTGTACCTTTAGTCCCAGCTGCTCAGGAGGCTGAGGTGGGAGAATCACTTGAGCCCAGGAGTCCAAGACTGCAGTGAGCTATGATTGCACCACTGCACTCCAGCCTGGGCAAGAGAGCAAGACCTTGTCTCTGAATGAATGAATGAGTGCTTAAGTGTCTGTTTTTCATTTAACACTTTGTGACAGTTTAAGTTGACAATTCCTTTAGTGTTAGTGACATTTAAATGTTTTTAGACATTAAATGTTTGTTATATGCAGGCTTAAAAAATGATGCAAATGCCGAAGGACCAAAATTTCATGACACAGACTGTGAAATAAAGCAAGATCAATGATTCATTAAATCAAAACTTTCTCTGCACAACATAATAAAAAGTGGAGTGTGATGTTCTGCTTTGTAGTAGTATTGAAAACTGTTTTCTACATTTATTCATTTGTTCCTCAAGTATATATTAAGTGCTTTTCACTTAATATTTAAAGTGCAAAAAAAGAAGTTACTAAAAAAGCAAACTTCTAGAGGGGTTCATATTTTGATTACAAAGCTGAGATTTATTTACATAATTAACAACTAAAGGAAGTCTTTAACTGAGTTCAAGAGTATGGTTGTTAATGTTTGTTTCTTATAAGTCTTAACTTTTGAGGTATTAATTGAGAGATGCAAATTCCTTCTGCAGAAAATAATGATTTCTCTTATTTCGGGTTTTTACATTAATCTTTCGTGTGTGTATGTGCCTGTGTGTATGCGTGTTTGTGTGTATATATTATAAATCTACTGTTTATTTTAGTAATTACATATATGGATTATAGGATAAATTCTACATTTATTCTCTTTTTTAACATGTTTACCTAAGACTTGATTTGAAAATTGCTAATGTTGTTTCTGGCCTAGTCATCCTCATTTGGAATTATGGCAGTAACGTTCAGTAATATTAACAATTTTTCTAGATATTATCTCTCTGGCTGGGAAGATTTTCCGTAGATGATTCATGTAAAGCTTAGAAACTGAAGGTACTTTCTGAAGAAGCATTTACCTTTTTTACTACTCTTATTTTGAGTGACTTTTCAGTGATTATTTTTCACGATGTACATCTTTAACATACTGCCCTTCCTTCCTTCATATTGCATCCTTTTGTATTACAGTTCTGTGCAGTCAGGGCCAGCTGTGGGGCTGAGCCACTGTGCACCTACAACTCCCAGGCGAGCTGGTTGAGAAGGAAGCGTCCGTATTTACATCTTGGCACCACGCAGGCCTCCTGAGGTCCTAACTATGGCTGTTTGCATTGTGCAGCTGCTAAGCAGATTCTTGGACTGCCTGTTTCTCCTGTAGACGCATATTCATGCGTGTGTATTGTGCCAGCTGTGGGTAAAATTGTGAAGTAGGAAGTTTGCCTTTTGCGCCTGAATGATCGTTTTGGCAGTCATTTCTGTCTCCAACTCAAGGCTCCTTTTTACTCCTTTCTCAACCCACGGTTTTTGTGCTCTGTTGTTCTTATTAAAACCTGCTTTGTGAAAAAACCTGTTATCAGCCCCATTTAATAATGTGAATTTAAGTCAACTTCTCCTTGAAGTATATGCATTTTAAACTTTATCCCTGAGTGTGGTGTGAAAAGCTTTTCTTTCCTAGCTGGATTTTAGGTTTTGGGAAACAAGCAGAGAGGAAGAGGGTGGGGGAAGGGAGTACTTACTTGATGCATCTGAAATCATGCTGTGGGTCCGTGGTTTTCCAACTGTTTTTAGTCACATATCCCATTATGCTGAAGCTCAGTGTCTAAAATTGGTTTTACAAAATGGAGCTGACTGGCTGAGACAGAAATGGAGTGTTCAGAGGCCCATTTATTCACCCTTCCTTTTCCTGGGGGCTCCCCACCAGAGGCCATCCAAGAGACCTCTGTGGACCACAGTTTAAAAGCCAGCTATGGACTTCTGGTTTCTGCCTGGTTTGTAGGAACCTGACACAAGAAGTAATATCCAACATCTTAACTTTTCTTGAACCCATCAGAGAGCTGATTTTCAGGGAAACTAGCCTAAAATCCAAGGAAAACCAGGCACCTCCAAAGAAAGACTGAGCGCAGGCCTTGGGTTATCTGTTGCGGAATTCAAGAGGAAGGCAGAGCTGCCATAGACACAGGTAAATTGAATTCAGATAAAATTGCTAACAGATTGCTAAAGGTGCATGTGCGAGAGGGTGAGTGTGTAGGACCAATGGGAGTCGCAGACACAAGGGACATTAGTGCCCACTTGGAGGCGCTCCTCCATGAGCTTCCCTGGGAGCTCACAAGAAAGGCTGGAGGCAGAGAGGGAGATCTGGGAAAGCCTGTCTTGCTGGTGTAAGCCTGGAGGAGGGGAGGAAACAATCTTGGGCCCAGACTTTTGGGGGTCTTCTACCACCACACAAGGGACAGAACCCACTGAGAAAGGCCAGCCCTGAGATACAGGGAGCCAGGGCTTTCCTAAAGCTGAAGTGAGACCAGGACGACAGAGGACACCAACCAACCACACCTCGGCCCAACTTAAATCCTCATGTTTAACTCACTCAGTATTTCAGGTATCTGTTGTGGTGTAACAAACCACCTCAGAATTTAGTAGCCTAACACATAAGCAATTATTATCTCTCAGAATTCTGCAACCGGAGCCATCTGGGATGTTCTGTGATTCTACGTGGTATCCGGGATGTTCTGTGATCCTATGTGGTATCTGCTGGTGCCAAAAAAGCCCCAATGGCTTCTCTGTTCATATAACGGGCACCCCAGTGGGGCTGGCTGGAACAGCTGCAGGCTGTTTTGGGGATACTTTTTCCCTGCCTCTGTCTTTGGCTTTCTTGGTTGCTTCTTCCAAGAGCAAAAGCAGAAGCTTCCTAGCCTCTTAAGGGCTAGACCTGGAGCTGGCCAACACCATGTTACTTCCAGTGCATTCTCTTGGCCAAGACAAATTACAGGGCCAGCCCAGATACAAGGGAAAGAGAGTCCGCCTTTTGATTGGTAGAACAGCGTGCACATATAGGGAAGGGGAAAGTCATTTGCAGCCACCTTTGTAGATTATCTACCATATTTAATTTGCCACACTTTGTTTTTCCTGCCTCTGTCTTTGGCTTTCTTGTTCTCCTCTATCTATTAATAGTCTCTTCCTAATTCTCCACCCATTAAAATACACCTAATTCTTCAAGGCCCAACTTAATGCCACTACCTTCATGAAAAGGCTGGTTATATAATTTATCATTTAAAAGGGGATGCTTTAAGAGTAAAAGGGGCCACCGAGAGGACAACAGGCATAAACTGGGATGGTTCCTGGCAAATGGGGACTTATGATAACTATTCATGAGTCTCTCCCTGATTCTTCTATTCAGGAACAGTCTTTCCCTTCTGCTGAATTTGTTCTTATCTCTGATGGTACACATTTTATTCTTCCTAGTATTTTGAGTGCAAATAACTGTCAAAGCTCTCCTAAAATGTAAATTCCTAGAAAGCAGATTCATTGTCTTATTTGCCTTTCCCAGAGCCCTTGGCATAGTGCAATTGAGTAAGCGCTCAATTATGAATCGGAGAAGAGAGTGGAAGACAGAAGCACCAGCACTGATGTTCTTAGGTTATTAAAAATGTCTTATAGAATTGAATAGCTCCACTGGATCTAAGTACTAGTAATTATACATCTTTTACTAACCTTTGATTGAACATCTAGGCAATGCAGTTCCTTTGTCTCAAACAGGGGGATATCATACTTGTGTTACATATGTTATAGGGATATTGTAAAGGGCAAAGGAAATGATGTATGCACAAACATTTTGAAATATTATGCAAAAATACTTCTACAGATACAAGATGATATTATTTCAATTTTTTTGTTTCTAAAAACGGCTCCAATTGAGCAGTCCAGATAATTTCTTCATCCATCGCTTTTTTAGTGGAAGTTCAGACTTTAATTCTCTTTTTCCAAAATTCTTAACTCTAGTTAAGATAAAGTGGGGGGACAGCAGGTCAGAAGTAACTAGATAAAGTCTCAGCCCAGCCATTTCCGTCGACTGCTGAGCATGTGAGCACTGAGCTTCTTTGAGTTTGTTTTCATATCTTTAAAATGAAATAACACCTACTCAGTCCAAGGGTTTAGTGTGAGACTCAAATTGAATACATATGAAAAATCCTTCTAAAATAAGAATAAAGGGTCTTATTTATTCTTATAAATAAAGGTCATGATATTAGTGATTATTTCAGAATTATCTGTTCTATGGTTTTTTGCCTGGTATTTGGTTGTCTGTCTATTGTCGTGTGTGTTTATATGAATTTGGAGCTGGAATTTTTGTGCCTCAGTGCTTTAAATTCTCAAGCGTTTGGAATTTCTATCTTTTTTAGAGAAAGGAACCATTTTATTTCTTACATTTTACACAAGCACAGGCTATGAAGCAGAGTGTTTTTCTCTCTCAAAGAACAGTGTCAGTGCATCTTAAGCAAATATATAGACAGCTAAAACTACTGCAGTACAAATGACATGAAGGACTTTAGGCATCCCCATAACCCAGAGTTACATGGTTTCGGATTAAGTAAATGCTATTGTGTCCTTAAATCCTTGCTTCAGCCACCTGAGAGGTCTGCAGAAGCAGATGACAGTGATGGTGCTGGAGGTGGGGCCAAAGCTAGGACTTGTCATTAACCAGCAGGGCCATTTCTACTTCACACTCCATTCTAATGCTACTTTCTTGTTGTCTCTCATGTGGGGATAATATTTCTGATTTCATGCCAACTGCTCAGTTGTCAGCCGCTGAGGATTCTGCTGAGTGATGCATCATGTATCCCTCCTCCTGTAGAAATTCAAGGGAAATTGCTCTCTCACCATCACAACATGGTTGAAGCCCTTAAGCCGGATTGTTTACACTCTGCCTCCATCGCAGGATTATGTTTCCTTCCTTGCGTCGCTTTGGGTATTTGATGCTCTGTTCGAATCATTCCTTTTCCCTCCCTCCTCACTCTCTCCATTTCAGATGCTCAACATGGAATTCCTGTCAGAAGTCTTTTTAGAGTGCTTCTCCAAAGCTCTGAGGACTTCCTGAATTATAAGAGTTCACCAGGCCCAAGTTGTAGTGAAGATGCCAGTCTGTCTGCTATAGCAGGATTTATTTTAAAGCATCTCTGAAGCTTTTTGTTTTATTCTACTCAGAGTCAAGAGAACCCCTCTTGGGGACAGTGAAATATACTTAGGCACGTTTCTCCTGAGCACATGTTTATATTTTAGCGTGAAAGAGCCCCCTAAGCTTGCTAAGAATTTATATAGCAAAGATTGCAATTTCTCAAGTCCCTTGTAAAGTCATTATGGTTCATATGACCTCTGGGATAATGCACATCTTAATGTGCTGCAGAATATCAGTGTACACATTTCTTGATCAGAGTAGGACTCTACCTAGAATTTCTGATGTGTATGTGCACATGTCTTCCTCGCTTTTTTTCTCTCTCAGGTAATAGGACCTATACCCTTCAAAAAGTCATAGTGTCTTAGAAAGTGCTATTTTAGTTGTGTAGTAGAGATTCTTTCTGCTGTTCACTAGGAGAAGTGAATATTTATTTTTCCATTTATTTATTTCTTCACTTATTTTACACTTAAAACATTTAACCATTCTGGAAGGAAATCTTTCTAGAATAAATATTTTTCTACTTTTTAAACACACTAAAAGTGGTTTGATATTTTTTGATGACTCAGTTCTTAATTTCTGACTGCAACTTTTCTGAAATTGATGTCAGCAGAATAGTTACCTACTGCATATTTATAGGTATCTTTAGAAAAACAGTTTTCTGTGATCAAGTAAATTGGATAAATACTAGGTAAACAAAATTAGGCAGCTTTCTTTTTTTTTCCCAGATTATTCTGAGCCTTTACCATGTGAATGTGTATTTTGAGTCTCTGCAGGGGGTTATGGAATGGAAGTTTTCTCAAATATAATGGACCACAGAACCCCCTTTGTGTTACATTTGTTATAATTCCTGAAGAAAATCTTTAGAACTTTTTGGGAAAAAGTTGCTTTAGTGTGATAGCCTCTCAGGCTATCAATATGTATGGGATTATTTGCCTCTATTTTGAATTACCCCAGACTGCTGCTGAATTTTTGTCTCCTTTTAAAATACATTTTCTACATATTCTTGTTTTCTGCGGTTTTCATTTGTCATTGTGAGTGCTTTGGCTTCTCCTAACTGCCTGATACCATCCCCTTAGCCCCCACCAGTTATGACACATGTGCTCATATAATTTATCATTCAAACCAGAATACTTTTGGAAGTGAAAGAGAACTTTGTTAATAGTTATGCTGGAGTAGTAGCTGTAAACTGTGACTCTCCAGGGCAAACTGAAATTGTCACAGCTAATATAAAATCTAATACAAACTCATATAAATAGTAGAAGCGTTTTATTGGCTCACGTAAATGAAAAGTTTAGAGGTTGACTGGGTGCTGTTATGGCTTGATCAGGGATCTGGATTCATTTACCTGTCTCCATGTGTACAGATTATCTTTGGGCTGGTCTCCATCATGGTACAAAATAATTGCAGTATTTTTAAGTTTTACATCTTGCCAGCCAGTTTGCACAGTTTGTCAACAGAAAAGAGAGCATCTTTGTCCCAGAATTCTTAGTAGAAATCTTGAGCTTGCGCTGATTGGACAAACTCCTAAACCAATCGCCAAGGCCTGAAGAATTCCAAGTCCTTATTGGTTTGGATATATTGCAGCAATTAGTGAGGAATGGAGATGGGATTACTCTGCTATTACCATGGTTGACAGAAAATATCCCTGGAGGTGGAACTCTATCCCATCCAGATAAAATGGCTGCTACATGTTGGAGGCTGGATAGAATGGATATTGGGCAGACAACCACATTCTCTAATATACATCCCTTCTTTATTTGTTTCCTCAGCTCTGCAGGAGACTTGGCAACCAGCTATCCAAGTTAACTAGAATTCCCTGTAAAATAACAACAAGTATTCAAAAGGCCCTCCTGTAATGAATGTGCATGAATACTGGATTTGTCACATCTATTTGGGATATTCAGAGGTTTTCTGCTTTCTTCCTAATTTTCAATTGTGTTCTAGATAGATGAGGCCAAATGACTGAGCAGTAGATAGATGAGGTAATTAAGAAGGATTTGGCCAATAAATTACTGAGAAAATATTAAGAAATACATCCTCTAATCAGATTGTTTTTGACCATTTTATTACACAAGTAATATATGTTCATTGTTTAAAAAACAGAAAAGATAGATAACCTATTTGAAGATAATGAAGAGCATTTGTAATCTCATAGCTCTGACTTAAAACCCAGATTAATTTTTAACCCCCTTCTGAAATAAAAATTGCCTATTTTTATGTAAGTATTTCTGTATGGAAATGGCAAGTCTATTGTGTCTTTGAAAATTAGAAACAGCAATATTTATTTTCTGCTGCACCTGATATTTTCTTTCCTCAACAAATGTTACCCAAATTATGTGACTTGGTAATTTATAATATTGCCTGACTGATATTTCAACTACCTGTTTTTTCCTTCTGTGAAATGCAGATTGAAAATAATAGGTTTTCTCAAAAAGTTGAAAATGTTTCTTTTAGACATAAATTATTTTCTATTTACAAAGCTGTTATATTTATTCAGCATATCTCAAAGGAAAATTGTTTTCAAAAATGACTGTTTTCAGAGACACATTTCTTCATCATTCCATCAGAACCTTATAATGAATTTGATGCAAATTGCTTTTGAGGGGTTTATCTCTCAGTCCTAAACATATAGGGTCACGTTAGGAATTGCATGTCTGAAAATTTGGGATTCTAGGTGTGATGCCTGAAAAGGGACTGGTATAACTGAGCATGGCTATGCAGTCTGTGATAAGAAAACAATTCACAGCCCTAGCTGGCTTCTGCTTCTGGTTCTGTCTCTTTACCTTAGCAGTTCTGAGTCTCACCTTGCTTATCTGCAAACTGAGGATAATGCCATTTAAACTTGAAGGTTTGTTTCAAGAATTAAATAAATCATGGCATATGAAGCTCTTGTCACAAGATAGGGAGTTAATAAATATGCTGTTGCTCTTAATGGGCAGGTCCTAAGTGATGGCTTAGAAACCTAAGATTGGAAGGCATCTTGGAGATGTTCTGGCTCAACCTCCTAACAATGCAAAAGTTTGTCCTGGAACACTCCTGGAAGATGGATCTTTAGGCTCTCATTAGATAACCCAGGGATCCCACTGTCTCAGAAGGCAGTCTGTGCATATTTTTGGTCAGTTCTAATTCTTAATGATAATAACACACATTTTATTTGTGGTTTACGAAATGCTTTTACGTTCATTATTTTAACTGACCTGTATCATAATTCTGTAGGGTTGGTAGAACTTTTGGAAGCTTTCCTTATGATGAATACAAATCTTCTCTCCTACAGCTTGTTCTTATTGATCCACAGAGATATATGGAGCAAATTTCACTGTGATAGTCTTTCAGATTTTATCCATTCAACAACTGCTTATTGTACGACTACTATGTGCCAGGCACTTTTCTAGGCAACAGACATGAGTGGTGAGGGTAAAACAGTCTTGTCCCTGCCTTCCTGCAACTTAGAGTCTAGTACAGAGATCTGTAGACTATAGCCTTCAGTTCAAATCCAGCTCACTGTCTGTTTTTGTAAATAAAGTTTCATTAGAACACAGCAAGGCCTGTTCTTTTGCTTTTGTACTACAACAGCAGAGTTGAGTAGTTGCAACAGAGAGCTTAAAGCCTAAAATATTTACTGTCTGGCCCTTTAAAGAAAAATGTTGCTGACCCCTTGCCTGGTGGATAAGGTAAATATTAAATTCTCAAATATGTGAATAAATATGTGATTTCAAATTTCTGTAGTGCAAGATGCTATGAAAGAATAAGAAGGAGAACCTCATTTAGACTGGGCAGTAAGTGAAACCTTCTTGAGAAAGTAGGATTTAAGTTGGGCCCTGAAGGACAAAAAAAAAAAAAAATAGAGGATATGGATGTGAGGATTAAATATGCAGAGGGATGACCTGCATGGAATTCTGCAGAAGGAAAAGAACATGGCATATCTGAATAAATAAAGGAAGGCCAGTGGAGCTGCAACCGAGGGAGGAGTGAAGGTGAGTGGTTTGAGGTTCAGGTAGAGAGGTAGCAGGGGCCAGGTCAAGCATGGCCTTCTAAAAACAGCGTTCTTTTCCTAGGGTCACTAGGACAATACTGAAGCATTTTAAGTAGATTTACATTTTATATCAATTATGTCGAGATGGGGAGGAGTGGTTGCATTAGCTATTTGGTGGACTGGTTGCTTCCATGTGTTGAGTAAAGAGGGCATGGAATCTGGGATGACCAGTCATCTAGTTTAAGCAGTGGGGTGAATGGAGATGTCGTTTATGAGATGGGAACTCCGGAGGAGAAGCAGGATTCATAGGTGATGATGATGATTTCAGTTTTGGAGATGTTGAGTTTGAGGTGCCAATGAGATAGCTAAGTACAAATGTCAAGAAGACAGTTGGATGTGCCACTCTGGAGCTTGGAGGAAAGATATGGGTAGTAGGTATAATTTAAAAGTCATCAGTATTTACAGTTCTTTGAAGCCATGTTGATAAGTGAGATTGCCTAGGGAGACGAGTACAGAGAGGAAGGTACTAGGCCTCAGTCCTGAGAACTCAAGCATTTATAGTTTGGGAGGAGGAGGAGTGGAAGCCTTCAAAGGAGAGTGAGAAGGAGCAGCCAAAGGAGTAGGCAGAAACCTAGGAGAGTTGGGTGTTCCTGCGCTGGAGGGGAGACAGTGTTTCAGGAAGGAGGGCTGGTTTTATATGTCCATGCTGCTGCGCAGGACCTGTGGTGTGGGGCTCGGTGTCCCCGCTTTCTGCACTCAGATCTTGTTGACAGCTCTTGGGTTAGCTACAATGAGGAAGTGAACACAATCTCACTGGCCTATTCTTTCAAAGTTTTTTCTTCTGGCTAATCATCTTTATTTCTTTCTATTCTTTCTCATATCTGGTTTTGAAACTCTCTCACATTCTTGTCACTCTCCCTAAGTATATTCTAGCATGCCAATGGCCTTCTTAAAAGTGGCATCTAAAACTGAACTCATTAATTCATAGTATAGTCATAGTTGTACGTAATAGAAAAGGACTAGTGTGTTTTCTTGCCATAGTCATTATTATTTTTTTTAAATGTGAATTCAGATTGCTTTGGCTTTTGGGAGAAGCTGTATATAATACTGTTAACTCAGATTTAGCGTGAAGGCAAGTAAAACACCTATGTCTTTCTAAACACGAATTGCTATTAGGTCAGATCTTACACTTGTGCAGTCAATTGTTTGAACACAGAAACAGAGGATTCAATTTAATCTACTATGTGTTGGCTCATTCATTTACATTTTTTCTTTTATATTACCTATCCTCTTAGCTTTGTATTACTCATGAATTTCATAAATATATATCCTTTTGTCTTCGTCTGAATCACTGATTAAAATCTATAGAAAATTAGAGTTTGGAGACAGTCCCATGGTATACCTATAGAAATCTTGCCTAAATTGACACCAAATCATTAAGAAACACCCTCTTAGGATAGTGGCTCAGCTGCCTAGAAATACGCCCTTGCATTCATTACACCTCTCTCTTTAGTAAAAGCTTAATGTGGAGATGTTATTTGAAAGTCAAAAGAGAAGTAATTGGGATGAGAACTGTTGAAATGCTGGTGTATGTGATGGGCCCTGATATTTGTTATATTAGCTAGAATTTCTTCAGTATGGACTCCAAATGCAGCTTATACTATCTTAAAGAGGGTAGCTATTGGTTTCACACACTCATGTATCTGTCCTTTTACTATATTTAAAAATGCACAGACTTTATTGAGTTGCTCTAATTGAGTCCTATGATTTGTCTTGGATGAGGATTAACAGGTTGTAGTCTATTTGAATAATATGTTCAGGAGGAATGAAGGACTTTCACAATGTTGAGCAGTCTATGGTCAGTCTTTGAATCCACAAACAGAAACCATTTTGGGGCCAATTATAATTCAGCATGGACTGCAGGTGTTAATACTTCTTTAAAGTCTGCATCATGCTAAATCACTCTGAGAATGATAGTGGGTAAAAATGTGCTCTTTGTAGATAAAATTTTATTCCTAAATGATAAAAGATAGTACTGCTTCCTAGCTGTTTTGCTTTTTAACAGCACCAAATAACTCAATACAGCCTTCAGGTGAGTTGAATGCATGGCCTCCTGTCAAAGTTAATTGAAAGATAAGCATCTTCCTCCATGTTGTTAGCAAAGCAGGTGAAACCAGTGGCTAATTACCCTCAAAAAGAAAGCTAAATAATCCCCTCTTAAAATCTTCAGCAATTACATATACAATATCAAATACATTACTTTTTTTGCTTGATTCCCAGGGGAAACAATCTTTAGCTAATTCAGTTGGGGGACACAAGAGGATGCGGTTTTCTAAAATAAAAATCATGATTAAAATAGCCAGCTGGTCTTGATCCTGCACTTAAAATATTTCAGACCAAAGTCATTGCTATCCTATTTTGATATAAAACTCCAGTGTCTCAATTGCTTAGGCCCTTGAAACAAATACAAGATTAATTCTTGAAACACATTTTACCTCACATTTGCAGGTTTTCTTATAGTGTACTTTTGTGTCAAGGTGAAATGACTTTTTTTTCCTGGAGAAAGGAAGGGATCAGATACTTTAATTTTTATGACTATAATATGCACATATTGTTAGTGAAAGCATATGGATTTTTAAAAAAATTATTACTAAGGACAATCTACGTTTATAGATTCTTCTAGAATCTTTTGCTGTTATTAGTTACAAAATTAATAGCATCTATAGTTTCTTTAGCACTTACTGTTTGAACACTGTGCTAGCACTTCCTGTATATCACACAGTCCCTTAAAAGGAAGGCATTATCATTTCAGTTTTCCAGGTGAGAAACCTGAGGGGTAGGGATGTTAAGTAACTTGCTCAAGGTCACATATTTAGTATGTTGTATTGATGGAGTTCAGATCCCATCCTCTCTAATTCCAGAGTCTGGGCTCATAACCACTGTGCCCGACTGCTATTTTATAATCTCTAATTTTATGTGTCTTTTATTGTACATTAAATAACATTCTTTTTTCAGAGTAAGCAGAATATAAATAATGATGTATTGAGTGGCCTTCTGTTAAAGTGAATTCATAGCCTTATTGTTGGAAGTCTTTAAGATAAACCTTTACATGCAATATGGTGGATGGATTTGAGACTTGCTTATCCAAACTCCACATTTTTTTCCCCAAAGAATCAGCTATTTCTGCAGATTTTCTTTCAGTTTTTAATTTCATTTTTCTGGGTATAAACTGTACTTTGAGCATGAACGGGGCAGTACCCCCTTTTCCTCGCATCTCCTGTGCACATATGAAAGTTGTTAGCATTTAGACTGGCACTAACTTTTCAATGAATAGAGTGGGATTTGATGGTATTCTGTCATTTGTCAAAAAGAAAAGTTTAAATACATGTATATTATCCTATGTCATAGAAGCTTTTATTATGATTGATTCCTTCTGAAGCAGTATACTGTGCAGATGTTTTATTCATGAGTTGTTATTTCTGCAAAAACTCTGTGGGTTCCTATTTCATTTTCCTCAGCTGAATATGCCATGATTTTTTTTTGTTGTTGTTAAATTTATCCTTATACAGGCAATATTATTTCAGAGATGTTGATGCACATTGTAGGCCTAGAACACAGCTGTTTGTAAAATTTAATGATTGTGGACTGTAGTTAAATTCCCGCAAGTTGATAGTATAGATATCAAAGGCATTGATTGTGCAAGAAAATTATCTTTGATTTGTGTGGCAAGACTGCTGTCACACCATGACCATGATTTTCCTGTGGTGGCAGGGATGTTGGTGGGGATGGCATTGGAAATAAGTGACATATGACTGAGAATAGTAACAAGAGGAACAACAGATGTGTAGTGAACTCATCTGTCTAACAAACTGTTAGACATTGTATATTTATTAAAACAACAATTGCATGTGAAAGTCTCAACACCAACATCATATTTGCCCATCACTCTTTTTTTTTCTTCCTTTTTCTTTGATTTGCCTCATTCTTTATTTTTTTGGGGGGGATGAGGGGAGTTATTTCTTTACATTACCTTTCTGCCCATATTAGAAATGCAATGAATTATTAAAAATTATTGAAGAGAAAGACAGGTTGTATCTATTAATAACACATATTGTGGATATTACTTTTCTGAATAAATGCTGAGTTAGAGTCCTTTATCCCCCCCATATGAATCTTGTTGCCCTGAATTTTGGGAGATACATACTGAACACTGGTACGGAGTGTTCTTTTTTACTTCTTGTGTATTTGAGTGGTTGTGTATGTGTGACAACAGGAAGAAAATCATAATGATGTAATGAGTTATTTAAGGCATTTTTTATCCCTCTACCCCCTGCCCATCACCACTGTGCTCTCCTCTCTAGTGAAAGTTGTTAGCATTTAGACTGGCACCAACTTTTCAATGAATAGAGTGGGATTTGATGGTATTCTGTCTTTTGTCAAAAAGAAAAGTTTAAATACATGTATATTATCCTATGTTATAGAAGCTTTTATGATGATTGATTTTGTTCTGTAGTTTTATTTCCCATTCTAGACATTCAAGGGAAACTGAAGGTGAGCAGTGATTGGCCAAACTCTACTTAAGCTCTGAATTCATCAGAACTAGAGGAAACATCGCCCATGCATGTATTTGCTGTACAAACCAAGGCAACAGATTGTCTTTATGACTTTGTGCATGGGTAAACGGAAAAGCAACACACACACCATGATCAAACAAAAGCCCTTTTTTGTTGCTTCTCTCTGCCTTGGGCCAAATTATTTCCTCCATCCCTCCCTTTGGAGCCTGCTCCCTTCTGTCCTTAGGTTTGTGCCAGCCAGTAGCCTCGTAGGTGCATTAGAAATTACCCTCAGATGAAGGCTGTCAATGTGACTTTTAAAATGTTTATTTTTTATTTTTTGAGACAAGATCTCGCTTTGTTGCCTAGGCTGGAGTGCAGTGGCATGATCACAGCTCCCTGTAGCCTTGACTTCCCAGATTTCAGCGATCTCTCACTTCAGCCCCTCCCCTACACACCTTTATACCACTCCGGTAGCTGGGACTATAGCTGTGCACCACCACACCCAGCTAATGTTTTAAATTTTTTGTAGAGACGGGTCTCACTGTGTTGCCCTGGCTGGTCTTGAACTGCTAGGCTCAAGTGATCCTCCTGCCTCAGCCTCACAAAGTGCTGGTATTACAGGCTTGAGCTACCATGCCTCGCCTGGCTTTTTTTGTTTAATGTTGGTGCCTAGCAGCCTACTTGACTGGACACAGGCAGCTGTTGGGAAAGTGGTTTTTCACCTGCCTTTGATGCTTGTATTTTTTTCTGACTTGTTTCTGGATGTCTCTTTCTACCCCTTTCCCTATATATTTATTTACGCTTACTGTGTCAGGTCCTTAAGAAAACTGGTACTGTCTTTCCCATTAAGATGTATTAAAAGCATTGATGCTACCTAATCCAATCCTCACCTTTGAAAAGCCAAGGAGCTGGTATATGGATATTATGCATGGAAGTTCAGGGCAATGGAGATTTAAGGTTTAACGGGCAGATTAGATGATTGGATTCCTTTTCTGTACTTGGTCAAAGAGTCTTATTTAAATGTGATGTAAGTCACTAGTCTTTACCATTGGTGTAGTTGTTAAGTATACTTTCAGGTCTTCCTTGTTCTATTTTAATGCTGATTTACCATTTACTAACTCTGTGACTCTGGGCAAGATGGATAATCTTTTTGTGTGGCAGTTTTCTTAGCTGGGTTTGATAATGATACCTACCTCCCAGGAAGGTCGTGAGGAATCTCTTCTTCCACGAGTGAGAATGCCTAGTGCAGTGCCTGGCACTCAGTGGGCACTCAGCAATGACAAGTGCAATCACACAGCAGTGGCCGTGGTTGGTGTTCCACAGGCTGCCTGTGTTTGAATCCTGGCTCTGATACTTCTAGTCCTGGTAGCTTGACTTCATTTTTCTCTTACTATAAAATTTCTATGCAAATAATACCTTCCTCTTAAGATTTTTGTGAGTTGTAAAGAGATCACCCAAGTTAAGTGCTTAGCACAATGCCTAGCCAAGCATAAGCACACAGTGAATGTCAGATGATATTATCATTGTAGTGGATTTCCTTACTGTCTTTATATTTCAGAAATTTGCTAGTGGCGTAGTTTTTGACATATCAACAACATATCTGTGATGGCTGGAAGATGTTATCACTATATTGTTCCTTTTCTATGCTCCAAATTTAGATTAGCTATGGAAGAAGGGATGGAAAACTAGTTTTTAAAATATTTGAGGTTGTTTTCTAAGGTATTTGAATGTTATGAAGGGGAGAGGGCAGCAAGTTGTAAATTTTCCATGTGGTCTGAAGGCTACTTTCTACCTCCTGTTTATCACTGCTTTGGTCAGATCTTTATAGAAAGGTAAAAGTTATTTCATATTTCCTGCCCACAGTGACAAAAGTTGATATTTTATTTTTGTCCTTTTTTTTTTAAAGTTAATGCAACAAAGTTCATCTTATGACTTTTGAAAAATGCTCTCATGGTTGCACTGGAAGATGGATTTCCCCATTGCTTTTATTTCTTTTATAGTGTATTAAATTTTTTGCTCTTTCTGTTATGCATACATTTCAGTATTTGTTCATGATTGTGCCTTATCTTAGATAAGCTTGTCCAAATAAGTCATATACTCTATATTCATTCAGTTTTCTCAAAATGAATTCCGTTCCCAACTCTATAATACTTTTATTTCCCTTTAAACTTTAAAAAAAGTTATTTGTAATGGGTTTTGCTGTCATATGGTGCTCAACATTTAACTCATGTTTTTTTCTGTGTGGTGTCCCAATAAGGTTATTTTTTTCACTCCTCTTTTCTTTAATTCCCATCCAACCAGGGTCATGGATGGATTGCCTTTCAGCATGTTGTACTTCCTTCCTTTCTATACTCTCCTCCTTTCCATGGCCAGGCTTGTTGATGATTTTGTAACAATGGAACTCTATCTCTTTCCTGGAGTCCTCATCAAACTAGGTCTTCATCAAGCTCTGAGGGGTATGATTTTAATCATTGAATAATTTATTAATTTAATCCAACTCACTTTGCCATCCAGGTGATTTTCCAGACTTAGAATCTCAAATCCTTCACCTACCAAGTTCTCAGGGTGACTGTTACAAGTGGGGCCTGTCCGGTAAAAATGTAGTATCTGCCTGCAAATGTGCTATATAATTGAAAGCTAGTGAGTAACCGGCTGGTGCTTTTCAGCCAATTAAGACATTTTAAGTGTCGTACTGTACTCATTTTGTGGTACAAAGTGGTCACCCAAAGAGATCAAGTCCTAATTCATGTAAATTGTAAATTTTACCCTATTTAGATAAAGAGTCTTTGCAGATTAGTAGTTAAGGATCTTGAGATGAGATTACCCTGGACTACCAGGTAAGCCCCTAAATGCCATCACAAATGTCCTTATGGGAGAGAGTCACAGAGGAGAAGGTGATGTGAAGACGGAGGCATCAGTTAGAATGATGCCACCAAAAGCCCAGGAATGCCAGGGCAGCTACTAGGAGCTGAAAGAAGTTGTCAGGGCACCTGGAAGGAACGTGGCCCAGTGTGATTCCAGGCTTCTAGTCTCCAAAACTGTGAGAGAATAAACTTGTTTTAAGCCACCACATTTGTGGTAACTTATTATAGTAGCATCAGGAAATTAAGGCACGTCTATTTTCTTTCTTTTGATAATTTCATTTAAAAATAGATAGGAGAAAGAGGGAAAATGGTAGGATTTTTTTTATTTATTTTTATTTATTTATTTATTCATTTATATTTGGAGATGGAATCTCGCTCTGTCTCCCAGGCTGGAGTGCAATGGCGCAATCTCGGCTCACTGCAACCTTCGCCTCCTGGGTTCAAGCAATTCTCCTGCCTCAGCCTCCCGAGTAGCTGGGACTACAGGTGCACACTGCCAAGCCTGGCTAATTTTTTGTATTTTTAGTAGAGATGGGATTTCACCACGTTGCTGAGGCTGGTCTTGAACTCCTGAGCTCAGGCAATCTGCCTGCCTCAGCCTCCCAAAGTGCTGGAATTACAGGCATGAGCCACCACACCTGGCCAGAATGATCATTTTTAAGATGTCAAAATGTATTACAGAATTAACAGTGTAGAATTACTTAATCAGGAAGTTAATTGGAAAAGTATTAATACTATAAATGAAAAAACATAATAGTCTAAGTACAACAATTTATCCATTCCTTTAGCAATAGTTGGACACTTAGAATGTAAAACTGTTCAAACAAATTGGTACATTGGAGTTTGGGTAGAAAGAAGGGCGTTGGAAGAGGAGGAAAAGAGGGTGAGATGATACATTAATATAAATTACTGAAAGGTGGTGTTCACATTTAGAATTTTTTTTTTAAGTTGCATGTTTAGGATTTTAGTGCTCAGGAGGAAAGAAGGCCAGTGTTGCCCTTCCAGACCATCGCTGCCATTTCCCTGTAATATATCGTGCGTAGAGGAACCTAATGCCTGCCGTTACTCAGCCAGGGGAAACAGAAGGCATAAAGCAAGGAAAATCCAAGGTGCTGCTGGGCAGGGGAGAGGCATGAGTGGTGGGTGACTCTTCTCCAAATACCCTTCCCTTATGGCAAAAAGCCAACTGTGATTCTGATTTCATCCTGATAAGTACAAAGGACTTCTTTACTTAGAGAAGTCTCTGAAGTTAAATATTAAAAGCAAAGGAAAGAAATGAAAGAAAAAAATAAAAGTAGATAAAGAAAAGGAAAGAAGAAAACCATGGTGTAATTCTACTGGATATGTCTGGGTTCTCTTAGAAATGATTGCCTGACTATCTAAAAATGAGAAAAGAAAATAGATGTCCTGAATCATGAACCCAATTAATCATATGTGGCTGTTGTAAGAAAGGGAAATAATTGTTTTTGTTTCTTTAAATGGATTAGAGAATTTAAGTGTGCTTTGTTGTATGAATTGCCTTGTGGAAAAGGCCAATATTATCTCCTATTTAGCATAACAGAACCTTTGTGAGAAGTTGAGGAAGTTTGCAGAATAAATGTGAGATAATGCACTACACCAGCATTCTGTGTTCCATTACCAGTGTGCGCAGTGTTTACTACCTATTCTATTGGTATAGTTTGTAGCAGTGTGTCATTTACATCCTTTAATATTTAGGTCAGTGAATTTCAACATGAAGATTTGCCAATTCAAATGTGTTGCTTCAGGTTGTCTTCAGTTTTTGACAGATTGTACAATTCACAAACACTATGTTTTGAGTGGGAAAAAATAGTTGTGCTACAATTCTTTTGAATAAAAATTAGTTGCATCTATCATTGTTCTAATAATAGCAAAAGTACTGCATTTCTTACAATTGAGTTTGAATCTAATATTGTTTATTCAATATACAGTACTTTCAGGACTCTAATCCTCACATTTTTCTCTGGATTTACAACTGGGTGCATATTTTCTTTGGGATTTTTTTTTTTTTCCTTTTTCCATGTGCAAAGCTCTCTATGTCGTGTTGTATTCAGCTTGGTTTTACATCTGGGTGAACATACTCTTCTTCTTCTGGGTGGAACAATGTATAAATGACTGGTAGGGACAATGGAAGGTTGGGACCTGTCAGGTGTGATATGCTGGGCATGCTCATGAAATGTCTGCAGATAGAAAGGAGGAACCGAGCTGGCTGGTTGTGCAGACTTGTGAAAAGCCAAGGGTGTCTATGAGAGAGTCACAGACTCCAAGGCTGCTATAGGTACAGTGGGATGCAGGTGAGACAAGAGTGAGTGGTGGGGTCTTTGGGGGTCTTGAGAGAACACACGAGTACTCCATCCTGTGACAGCTGCTGTTTAGCTCCAATCTCTAGTTACCATGTAGGGATGCAGGCACAGAGTTGCTGGGTCTTCCTTCTCAAGAGAAAACACAAAGGGAGCCTTTAGGTAGTATCCTGATTATTATGTTTGGATAATTAACTGAAAACATTTAAAAAGACTACAGAGGATCACACGATGTGAGCCAAATAATGAATGTCTGGGACTGTCAGCTTGTGACCTCTGGTCTACACTGGTTGAATGTACTGATAAATGTTCTGTAACCCCAGGGTCTCACAGAAAATATTTATTGCCTTGCATCCATTGCCTTCTTCTCAGTGATTGTGCATGGATCCTGATGCCTTTTTCCCCTCTTTCTTTTACCCTGGAGCCTATGAACAGAATTTAGATGGCCCACAAGCTCTCAGTGTAATTTATGTGGGGAAGCACGGGTGGACGGTTGGCCCTTTTAAGGCAAAGAGCTGAGCTAGAGCAAATCTGGAGAGACAATCAGAACTCTTTCCAAAAATATCTGGTAGGACCAGAGCTAGTATAAACAAGTATAGTAAGACAGGGATAAGTTGAACTGGCCTGGAAGCATTTTACAAAAGCACAGGTTCAGACAGTCTGACATAATTGCTAAGTGAAGATGGTTTCAGAAATATAGGTAGTCTGATTTCTACCCACTAGGACAAGTTGCCAGATAAAATACAGGATACTCAGTTAAATTAGAATTTCAGATAAATAACAAATAATGTTTTAGGATAAGGGTATCTTATGGAGTATATTACCCAAATATTGCATGGGGCATCCTTATCCCGAAACATTTTTCATTGTTTATCTAAAATTCAAATTGAACCTGACATCTTACTTTTTTTGTATTTGCTAATTCTGACAACCCTATATCATGAACTTGGGGAAAATTCAGAGTCAAGCCACAATATCCAAAATCTATATGCCAGAAAACAGAGAAGAATTGTAACAGCTCCTTTCAACAGTGTTTGCACTGGTTGTCTGCTGTTGAAGTATCCTCGTGGACTTGCTGATGTTGAAGTATCCTAATGAACTTGCTGAATTTTAAAATCCTCTTTACTAGAACTGCTGCAGGTGAGGAGACAGAACAATCTAAATTAGAGTGCAAAGCTAACATGGATGGAAGTTTATAGAGTACAGTTCAATTGCCTCTCCATAATTAATTGAAAGCTCTCCAAAGGGATGGCATTTGAAAGATGTTTTGGAGGCAGATAGAAATTGTTGGTTAGACACATTAGCAGATACACAATAAGAGTAAGTGATTAGATAGTAGTAGCAGCTAATATTTTTTCCTGTTATTTAGCTAGAAAAAATGAAGATTCGGAGAAATATAGCTAAATCTTAACATGATCTGTTTCATAGAAACATGGTATTCTTTGATTTTTATGTGATATGGTCCTAGATATTATGTGATATGGTCCTATTAGATTGAACACATGTGGTATTCCTTTTGCCCTGTAGTACTTACCTAATTTATTTATAAAATACTGTGCTAGACCCTGAGAAGAGAAAGAGATGTACAAGACAGAGTTAGAGTTGCTTCCCTCGAGAGGTCCTTGCCTAGTTTGAGGCGACAATAAACATGTGAAAAGAGTAATGCCTGACAGAAATTTGTGCTGTCATATGATCTGTCACTCTGTGAGCTGTAGCAAAGATTTTGAAATCAAGAAAGAGAAATCTTTGAGCTCCTGAATGTGGAACAAATTAATGGGAGGGAAGAAGAAAAGTTGGGGGCTTTGAAAGGAGAACAGCGTGAGAAAAATTATGGGTGCAGGAAGGTGTAAGACAAATGAACAGGGGAATGAGTGTTCAGTGTAGCAGGTGTGATGATCTGTTACCAAAATATCTCACACTATGACCAAGGATTAACAAAAAGTATAAGTAGATGGAACCATGATATATAATTATATCTTCTCTCTCTGTTTTTCTTTTTGGTATCTTTACTGTGAATCCTCTTTTGCATTTTTAGGCTTCTCCTTGTGCTTTCATATGTACATTAATTATTTAGATAGTTCTGTATTATACTTTTCCTTGGTGATGGTTAATACCCTTTGCCGTTATCTTTATGACTTCTAGTTGGTTTTAATATTCACTTACTTAATCTTCTCTTTCTTGAGTTACAATTTTGCTTTATGTCTTCATAACTTGGTCAAAATTTTCATTCAATTAACAAAAAGTGTGTTTGAATAGCGTTTATTATATAGAGAGGCAGCAAAGTATAATTGTTGAGTGCATGGGCTTTGGAGATAGTCTGCTTGGGTTTCAACCTGGCTCTACCCCCACTAGTAAGACTCTACCACCAGGGTTTTCTAACCTTCAAATGGAAATTCCAACTTCCTTATGTGGGTGGCCTTGGGCAAGTTGCATAACTTCCCTGGGTCTTAGTTATTTTGGGCTATAAAATAAGATATTAATCACGTGTTTCTCAGTGCTGTGAAAATTGATAAGATAACCCAGTTTGGACTACAGCACATTAAAACTCTTATTATTTTTTATTATTGTTTGCTCCATTGAGATGTAGGTATGAACAAGACAGACCAGATCTCCTCAGTCTTGGAACTATTTTTTCCTGATGTTATCATTGTTATGAAGAAAACGTCTGACTGTGGTAGAGAATTGAGGGCATGTGAGGTGTGGGCAGCTTTTGATGGGGTGGTCAGCAAAGCGTACTTTGAGGAGGGGGGTCCTTTTGAGCTTAGACTCAAATGAGGTGAGAAGAAAAATTATAGAAGATCATTATAGTTTAAGGGCACTTAGGCTCAAATGCTCGTACTTTTTAAAAGAAGGCATTGGAGCATGTTTTGATGCTAGTGGGCACAATTCAGTAAAGAGGAAGATGTTAATGCAGCCAGGAAGAGAGGAAATAATGGCAGAAGTATTGTTTCTGAAATGGACAGAGAGCCAGGGCAGCTAAAAAGGTTGGTGTTTGTAGAAGCTGAGACTCTTAACTTGTAAGGAGAGAAGACAGAATATGGGCCTGATCTGATGCAGATAGATTCCTGTCCTGTTTTATTTTCTCTTTGAAGAATGAGATGAGGACTTTGGTGATTGGGAGTGGGGTGATGGGCAAGTGTGTGTATGGGAGGCTAATTTGAAAGTTTGGTAAGAGAAAAGAATAAGTAAAATGAACCTATCAGGGATCTGCAGTGGGATTCCAGGCAATTCTTAGTGCCCATTTGTGATTTGTGGTCGTGAATTTAATATGAGAGCTAGCCAGGAGGGTTGTATGCATAAACAAATATATATTTTTTTTAATCAGAAAAGTACCTGGGTAGTATACTTTCTACAGTTTGTACATAACTGAAAAGTATTTTTTTCTAACCTTCAAACAGAAATTCCAACTTCCCTATGAAATTATTTGGCCAAGATCTTTTATTCAAAACTCTGTGGTCCAGCCTTTCTAATAGAACTTTCTGCAATGACATAAATATCTTGTATCTCTGTGTCTAGTACAGTCACCAGTAGCCACATGCGGCTTTTGAACCCTTGAAATATGACTAGTGTCACTGAGGAACCAAAATTTTTATTTTATTTTATTTTCATTGCTTAAATAGCCACATATGGATAGCAGCTACTGTTTTGGACATCACAGTTATAGACATTACCCCACTGGTTTCTGGCATTTATTATTACAGGGGAAAATTCAAACTCAGTTTGTCTTGGTTTTAAAAATTTGAAATTTTGCAAATTATGGATATTGCTTTTGGATTTTTTTTAAATGAAATTTTTTGAACACATGAAAATCAACAGCCCTTTTCCAGGTTTTGGAAGTTTTCTTTTAGTATATCTTTTGAAAGCTGTGTGATGTGATTAACAAAAGCATACATTTAGAGGCCATAGAAACCTAGGTTTTTATCTCAGCTCTGCAAATTATAAGTTGTGTGACCTTTGGATAAGTTTTTAACTTTTCTCAGAATTATTTTCCTGCTAGATTGTCATCAGGTCAAAATAGAGGATTCTTTCCTTTTTCCATCTTGCCCAATTCATTTGCATTGGTTTCTGCGTCAACAATATCCATTATTCATAGCCAGGAGTTGTGATCAGACCTTCATATTGACTGGCTTCAAGCTTCTTGTCCTTTTCCTCTCTTTATTTTTTCTTGTGGGTGTTTTCTCAAGTTTTTTCTTCATTCTTATTCCATTTTCTGTTGTGTAAAGTCTGTTTTATATTGTCGTTGGTGAGAACTTAATTTATTTTAAAGCACTTTTTAATTTTACTACCTACTTTTCTTATTCTCCTGTTATTCTTCTTATTTTTTGAGATAGGGTTTCACTTTGTTTGTTTCCCTGGCTGGTCTTGAACTCCTGGGCTCAAGCAATCCTCTCACCTCAACCTTCCAAGTAGCCAGAATTACAGACATGTGCTGTGGCTCCCAGCTTTCCTGTCCTTATTTAATGGAGACAATGTGTTCTTGAATCTTGGTGGGAGCAGCAAACGCATATGCTCTATGTATGACATACCTCATTGTAAAAATACTCAAGAGGAGGATTTTGTAATTTTGTATTAAATTCTTAGAGAAATGTCACTCTTATGCTGCAGATTTGGTCTGAAGTTTCGTTTTTTAAAACTGTTCAGTAAATGTAGAACTCACCAGGTCCGGTTTTGGAGAATAGCCGAAACTTAAGCATGACCCTTTTCTCTATTAGTCTTTCTGTCCAGTGGTTGCCAAATGCATCTTCTGAGGTCTTCAGCTCGATGCTATGTGGGGAACTCATGCCCCAGTTCCTGAGAAATGACAAGTCAGTGCTGGTTCTCCCTTCTTCCTTTTAAGTCAGCAGCCTCTAGCAGATCTTTCTGGAAGTGTAGAAGGTTTTCCTCAGGTTTGGACTGAGATGTGGGGATGGTAAGAACTTCTTTCAGTAGGTAGATTTTCACGTGAATAAGTGAAAGGGTGAGGGGGATCCACATAATTCCTAAATATTCAGGAAAGTGGAAACAGTGGGGTATGGTTTTTGGTAAAATTCCAATCTCACATCACTCTGTCTTCCAGGATGGGTCAATCTCTATCTTCCTGGCACCAGTTGCTCCATTTTCTCTACATGCCGTTTTTACCCCTGTGGTTTGGGAGAGGGGATTCAATGGGTTTGGCCTGGGTTTCTCTATTCCCTTGTGTAGCAAAGGAGCAATTGATGAAGTGAAGATAATTGTGATGTAGAAGAGGTGATTCTCTGGGGCTGCTCTTTAGACTCCAAAGCCCTTAGGCAATGGAGACAGTCAAAGTGTCTCAGTTCTGCTGTGTTGGCTCAGGTGTTGACTACTTCTAGAACCTCTTTGTGCAGTCAGGTACTTTGTCTTTTTTTTTTTTTTTTAATTGTGAAAGAGTTTCAAATTGTTAGTTCGCATTTTTAGTAGCTTTATTGAAATATAATCTACATAACACACAATTCAGTCATTTAAAGTGTGCAAGCCAGTGACTTCATTATATTCACAGAATTGTGCAATCATTATCACATCAATTTTAGAACATTTTCATCATTGTAAAAAGAAAACCTTGTATCCATTAAGTAGTCACTCCTTATTTTCCCCTCCCCACTCTAAAAGTCTCTACCCCTAGACAACTACTGATCTACTTTCTGTCTCGGTAGATATGCCTATTCTGAGCATGTCATATAAATGGATTCATACAATATGTGGTCTTTTGTAACTGGCTTCTTTCACTTAGTGTTATTTCATTTTTATTGCCAAAGAATATTCCATTGTATGTATATACCACATTTTATGTTTTATTTATCCATTCATCAGTTGACGGACATTTGGGTTGTTCCTACATTTTTGCTATTATGAATAATGCAGGTATAGATATTCATGTATGAGATTTTATGTGGACATATGTTTTCATTTCTCTTGGGTTATATACCTAGGAGTGAAATTGCAGTGTCATATGGTAGCTGTGTTTAACCTCATGAAGAATGGCCAAAGTGTTTTCCAAAGCAGCTGTACCACTTTATCTTCGTACCAGCAATGTATAAGTTTCTCCATGTCCAACACTTGTATTATGTTTTTATTATCCACCATCCTAGTAGATGTGAACTAGTACTTCACTGTGGCTTTGATTTGCATTTCCTTGATAAATAATGATGTAAAGCATCTTTTCATGTCCCTATTTGCCATTTATGAATTTTCTTTGGAGAAATGTCTGTTGAGATTATTTACCCATTTTTATTATTTGTCTTCTTGTTATTGAGTGTTAATAGTTCTTTGTACATTCTAGATATAAGTCCAATATCAGATATATGGTTTTCGAAATTTTTCTCCTATTCTTTGGATGTTATTTTCACCTTATTGATGGTATCCTTTGAAGAATAAGTTTTAAATTTTGATGAAGTTCATTTTATTTGTTGTTTCTTTTGTCACTTGGTATTTTTGGTGTCATATCTAATAAGGTTTTGCCTAACCTAGTGTCACAGTGATTTATTGTTATAATTTCTTCCATGAGTTTTATAGTTTTAGCTCTTACATGTAGATGTGATCCATTTTGAGTCTTTTTTTTTTTTTAGATGGCACGAAAAAGGGGTAGGTCAAACTTTATTCTTGAATATAAATATCCAGTTGTACTAGAACCATTTGTTGAAATTACTGTTTTTTCCCTATTGAGATGTCTCAGCATCCTTATTGAAAATAAATTTATCATAAACGTAAGGGTTTATTTCTGGACTCATAATTCTACTCCATTAATCTACATATCTATCCTTATGTCAGCACTCCACTGTCTTAATTATTGTAGATTTGCAGTATGTTTTGAAATCAGGAAGTCTAAATCCTCCAACTTTTTTCTTTGTTTTGAAGATGATTTTGGCTATTTTGAGTCCCTTGAAATTCCATATAAATTTTAAAATCAGCTTGTCATTTTCTGCAAAACAGAGATGAAATTTTGATAGTGATTATTTTAAATCTGTAGATTAATTTTGAGACTGCTACCATCTTAACAATATTAAGTCTTCTGTTTCATTAGCAGAAGACTTTATTTTTTAGATCTTTGTTCATTTCGTTCAACATTTTATAGTATTCAGAATGTAGATTTCACACGTTTTGTTAAATTTATTTCTAAGTAATTTCTTTTCTTTAGAGGCTTTATAAACGGAATTGTTTTCTTCATTCCATTTTCAGATTCCTTATTGCAAGTATACAGTCTTTCATCACGTATGATGTTAGCTATGAGTTTTTCATAGATGTCCTCTATTAGGTTGAGAAATTCTTCTCTATTCCTGGTTTATTGAGTGGTTTTTTTTTTATCATAAAGGTATTTTATGTTGTCAGATACTTTTTCTGCATCTATTGACATTATCATGTGGTTTATTTTATTGATATAATATGTTACCTTAATTGATTTTCAGATATTGATCAACTTTGCGTTTCTATGATAAATTCCCCTTGGTCATGATATAATAATTTTTACATGGTCTTAGAGTCTTTTTGCTAGTGTTTTGTTACAGAGTTTTGTATAAGGGATAATTGTCTATAGCTTTGTTTTTTTCCCCCACTTGTCTGGTTTTGATATCAGGGCAATACTGGCCTCAGGAAATGTGTTGTGTTGTGTTCCTTCCTTTGCTATTCTTTGTGAAAGTTTGTGAAGAATTAGTATTAATTCCTCTTTAAATGTTTGGTACTCACTGATGAAGCCATTTAAGCCTGGGCTTTTCTTTGGGGGAGGTTTAAAAATTACTAATTTAATTGCTTTAGTTGTTATAGATCCTTTCAGATTTTCTGTTTCTTCTTGGATCAGTTTTGGTAGTATGTATCGTTCTAAGAATTTGTCCATTTAATCTAAATTATCCAATTTGTTGGCATAGTATTTTTATAGTATTCCTTTATAGTCCTTTTTATTTCTGTAAGATTGGTAGAAATGTCTCCTTGTTCAGTCTTGATTTTTTTTTTTTTTTTTGAGACAGCCTCACGCTGTCGTCCAGGCTGGTGTGCAGTGGCATGATCTCGGCTCACTGCGACCTCCGCCTCCAGGGTTCAAGTGATTCTCTTGGCTCAGCCTCCTGAGTAGCTGGGATTATGGGCGTGCACCACTATGCCCAGCTAATTTTTGTATTTTTAGTAAAGATGGGGTTTCACCATGTTGGCCAGGCTGGTCTCAAACTTCTGACCTCAGGTGATCCACCTACCTCGGCCTCCTAAAGTGCTGGGATTACAGGCATGAGCCACTGTGCTTGGCCTGTTCAGTCCTGATTTTAGCAATTTGAGTCTTTTTTTTTTTCTGGTCAATGTAGCCTAAAGTTCGTAAATTTTGTTGGTCTTTTCAAAGCTCAAACTTTTAGCTTTCTGGTTTTTACTCTTTTTAAAGTTATTTTCATTTTATTAATTTATGTTCTAATTTTAGAAATTTCTTCCTTCTGATTGTTGTAGGTTTAGTTTCCTTTTCTTTTTCCAATGTCTTAAAGTAGAAGGTTAGGTTATTGATTTGAAATATTTCTCCTTTCTGATATAGGTGTTTCCAGCTATAAATTTCCCTCTGAGCACTGATTTTGCTATATCTCATAGTTTTTGGTATATTTTAATTTTCATTAATTTCAAGATATTTCCTTTTTTATTTTATTTTTATTTTATTTGTATTTTTTATTATACTTTAAGTTTTAGGGTACATGTGCACATTGTGCAGGTTAGTTACATATGTATACATGTGCCATGCTGGTGCGCTGCACCCAATAACTCGTCATCTAGCATTAGGTATATCTCCCAATGCTATCCCTCCCCCCTCCCCCCTCCCCACCACAGTCCCCAGAGTATGATATTCCCCTTCTTGTGTCCATGTGATCTCATTGTTCAATTCCCACCTATGAGTGAGAATATGCGGTGTTTGGTTTTTTGTTCTTGCGATAGTTTACTGAGAATGATGGTTTCCAATTTCATCCATGTCCCTACAAAGGATATGAACTCATCATTTTTTATGGCTGCATAGTATTCCATGGTGTATATGTGCCACATTTTCTTAATCCAGTCTATCATTGTTGGACATTTGGGTTGGTTCCAAGTCTTTGCTATTGTGAATAATGCCGCAATAAACATACGTGTGCATGTGTCTTTATAGCAGCATGATTTATAGTCATTTGGGTATATACCCAGTAATGGGATGGCTGGGTCAAATGGTATTTCTAGTTCTAGATCCCTGAGGAATCGCCACACTGACTTCTACAATGGTTGAACTAGTTTACAGTCCCACCAACAGTGTAAAAGTGTTCCTATTTCTCCACATCCTCTCCAGCACCTGTTGTTTCCTGACTTTTTAATGATTGCCATTCTAACTGGGGTGAGATGATATCTCATAGTGGTTTTGATTTGCATTTCTCTGATGGCCAGTGATGATGAGCATTTTTTCATGTGTTTTTTGGCTGCATAAATGTCTTCTTTTGAGAAGTGCCTGTTCATGTCCTTCGCCCACTTTTTGATGGGGTTGTTTGTTTTTTTCTTGTAAATTTGTTTGAGTTCACTGTAGATTCTGGATATTAGCCCTTTGTCAGATGAGTAGGTTGCGAAAATTTTCTCCCATGTTGTAGGTTGCCTATTCACTCTGATGGTAGTTTCTTTTGCTGTGCAGAAGCTCTTTAGTTTAATTAGATCCCATTTGTCAATTTTGTCTTTTGTTGCCATTGCTTTTGGTGTTTTGGACATGAAGTCCTTGCCCACGCCTATGTCCTGAATGGTAATGCCTAGGTTTTCTTCTAGGGTTTTTATGGTTTTAGGTCTAACGTTTAAATCTTTAATCCATCTTGAATTGATTTTTGTATAAGGTGTAAGGAAGGGATCCAGTTTCAGCTTTCTACATATGGCTAGCCAGTTTTCCCAGCACCATTTATTAAATAGGGAATCCTTTCCCCATTGCTTGTTTTTCTCAGGTTTGTCAAAGATCAGATAGTTGTAGGTAAGCGGCGTTATTTCTGAGGGCTCTGTTCTGTTCCATTGATCTATATTTCTGTTTTGGTACCAGTACCATGCTGTTTTGGTTACTGTAGCCTTGTAGTATAGTTTGAAGTCAGGTAGTGTGATGCCTCCAGCTTTGTTCTTTTGGCTTAGGATTGACTTGGCGATGCGGGCTCTCTTTTGGTTCCATATGAACTTTGAAGTAGTTTTTTCCAATTCTGTGAAGAAAGTCATTGGTAGCTTGATGGGGATGGCATTGAATCTGTAAATTACCTTGGGCAGTATGGCCATTTTCACGATATTGATTCTTCCTACCCATGAGCAAGGAATGTTCTTCCATTTGTTTGTATCCTCTTTTATTTCCTTGAGCAGTGGTTTGTAGTTCTCCTTGAAGAGGTGCTTCACATCCCTTGTAAGTTGGATTCCTAGGTATTTTATTCTCTTTGAAGCAATTGTGAATGGGAGTTCACTCATGATTTGGCTCTCTGTTTGTCTGTTGTTGGTGTATAAGAATGCTTGTGATTTTTGTACATTGATTTTGTATCCTGAGACTTTGCTGAAGTTGCTTATCAGCTTAAGGAGATTTTGGGCTGAGACAATGGGGTTTTCTAGATAAACAATCATGTGGTCTGCAAACAGGGACAATTTGACCTCCTCTTTTCCTAATTGAATACCCTTTATTTCCTTCTCCTGCCTGATTGCCCTGGCCAGAACTTCCAACACTATGTTGAATAGGAGCGGTGAGAGAGGGCATCCCTGTCTTGTGCCAGTTTTCAAAGGGAATGCTTCCAGTTTTTGCCCATTCAGTATGATATTGGCTGTGGGTTTGTCATAGATAGCTCTTATTATTTTGAAATATGTCCCATCAATACCTAATTTATTGAGAGTTTTTAGCATGAAGGGTTGTTGAATTTTGTCAAAGGCTTTTTCTGCGTCTATTGAGATAATCATGTGGTTTTTGTCTTTGGCTCTGTTTATATGCTGGATTACATTTATTGATTTGCGTATGTTGAACCAGCCTTGCATCCCAGGGATGAAGCCCACTTGATCATGGTGGATAAGCTTTTTGATGTGCTGCTGGATTCGGTTTGCCAGTATTTTATTGAGGATTTTTGCATCAATGTTCATCAAGGATATTGGTCTAAAATTCTCTTTTTTGGTTGTGTCTCTGCCAGGCTTTGGTATCAGAATGATGCTGGCCTCATAAAATGAGTTAGGGAGGATTCCCTCTTTTTCTATTGATTGGAATAGTTTCAGAAGGAATGGTACCAGTTCCTCCTTGTACCTCTGGTAGAATTCGGCTGTGAATCCATCTGGTCCTGGACTCTTTTTGGTTGGTAAACTATTGATTATTGCCACAATTTCAGCTCCTGTTATTGGTCTATTCAGAGATTCAACTTCTTCCTGGTTTAGTCTTGGGAGAGTGTATGTGTCGAGGAATGTATCCATTTCTTCTAGATTTTCTAGTTTATTTGCGTAGAGGTGTTTGTAGTATTCTCTGATGGTAGTTTCTATTTCTGTGGGATCGGTGGTGATATCCCCTTTATCATTTTTTATTGTGTCTATTTGATTCTTCTCTCTTTTTTTCTTTATTAGTCTTGCTAGCCATCTATCAATTTTGTTGATCCTTTCAAAAAACCAGCTCCTGGATTCATTGATTTTTTGAAGGGTTTTTTGTGTCTCTATTTCCTTCAGTTCTGCTCTGATTTTAGTTATTTCTTGCCTTCTGCTAGCTTTTGAATGTGTTTGCTCTTGCTTTTCTAGATCTTTTAATTGTGATGTTAGGGTGTCAATTTTGGATCTTTCCTGCTTTCTCTTGTGGGCATTTAGTGCTATAAATTTCCCTCTGCACACTGCTTTGAATGCGTCCCAGAGATTCTGGTATGTTGTGTCTTTGTTCTCGTTGGTTTCAAAGAACATCTTTATTTCTGCCTTCATTTCGTTATGTACCCAGCAGTCATTCAGGAGCAGGTTGTTCAGTTTCCATGTAGTTGAGCGGCTTTGAGTGAGATTCTTAATCCTGAGTTCTAGTTTGATTGCACTGTGGTCTGAGAGATAGTTTGTTATAATTTCTGTTCTTTTACATTTGCTGAGGAGAGCTTTACTTCCAACTATGTGGTCAATTTTGGAATAGGTGTGGTGTGGTGCTGAAAAAAATGTATATTCTGTTGATTTGGGGTGGAGAGTTCTGTAGATGTCTATTAGGTCCGCTTGGTGCAGAGCTGAGTTCAATTCCTGGGTATCCTTGTTGACTTTCTGTCTCGTTGATCTGTCTAATGTTGACAGTGGGGTGTTAAAGTCTCCCATTATTAATGTGTGGGAGTCTAAGTCTCTTTGTAGGTCACTCAGGACTTGCTTTATGAATCTGGGTGCTCCTGTATTGGGTGCATAAATATTTAGGATAATTAGCTCCTCTTGTTGAATTGATCCCTTTACCATTATGTAATGGCCTTCTTTGTCTCTTTTGATCTTTGTTGGTTTAAAGTCTGTTTTATCAGAGACTAGGATTGCAACCCCTGCCTTTTTTTGTTTTCCATTTGCTTGGTAGATCTTCCTCCATCCTTTTATTTTGAGCCTATGTGTGTCTCTGCACGTGAGATGGGTTTCCTGAATACAGCACACTGATGGGTCTTGACTCTTTATCCAACTTGCCAGTCTGTGTCTTTTAATTGGAGAATTTAGTCCATTTACATTTAAAGTTAATATTGTTATGTGTGAATTTGATCCTGTCATTATGATGTTAGCTGGTGATTTTGCTCGTTAGTTGATGCAGTTTCTTCCTAGTCTTGATGGTCTTTACATTTTGGCATGATTTTGCAGCGGCTGGTACCAGTTGTTCCTTTCCATATTTAGCGCTTCCTTCAGGAGCTCTTTTAGGGCAGGCCTGGTGGTGACAAAATCGGTCAGCATTTGCTTGTCTGTAAAGTATTTTATTTCTCCTTCACTTATGAAGCTTAGTTTGGCTGGATATGAAATTCTGGGTTGAAAATTCTTTTCTTTAAGAATGTTGAATATTGGCCCCCACTCTCTTCTGGCTTGTAGGGTTTCTGCCGAGAGATCCGCTGTTAGTCTGATGGGCTTCCCTTTGAGGGTAACCCGACCTTTCTGTCTGGCTGCCCTTAACATTTTTTCCTTCATTTCAACTTTGGTGAATCTGACAATTATGTGTCTTGGAGTTGCTCTTCTCGAGGAGTATCTTTGTGGCGTTCTCTGTATTTCCTGAATCTGAACGTTGGCCTGCCTTGCTAGATTGGGGAAGTTCTCCTGGATAATATCCTGCAGAGTGTTTTCCAACTTGGTTCCATTCTCCCCATCACTTTCAGGTACACCAATCAGACGTAGATTTGGTCTTTTCACATAGTCCCATATTTCTTGGAAGCTTTGCTCATTTCTTTTTATTCTTTTTTCTCTAGACTTCCCTTCTCGCTTCGTTTCATTCATTTCATCTTCCATTGCTGATACCCTTTCTTCCAGTTGATCGCATCGGCTCCTGAGGCTTCTGCATTCTTCACGTAGTTCTCGAGCCTTGGTTTTCAGCTCCATCAGCTCCTTTAAGCACTTCTCTGTATTGGTTATTCTAGTTATACATTCTTCTAAATTTTTTTCAAAGTTTTCAACTTCTTTGCCTTTGGTTTGAATGTCCTCCTGTAGCTCAGAGTAATTTGATCGTCTGAAGCCTTCTTCTCTCAGCTCGTCAAAATCATTCTCCATCCAGTTTTGTTCCGTTGCTGGTGAGGAACTGCGTTCCTTTGGAGGAGGAGAGGCGCTCTGCATTTTAGAGTTTCCTGTTTTTCTGTTCTGTTTTCTCCCCATCTTTGTGGTTTTATCTACTTTTGGTCTTTGATGATGGTGATGTACAGATGGGTTTTCGGTGTGGATGTCCTTTCTGTTTGTTAGTTTTCCTTCTAACAGACAGGACCCTCAGCTGCAGGTCTGTTGGAATACCCTGCCGTGTGAGGTGTCAGTGTGCCCCTGCTGGGGGGTGCCTCCCAGTTAGGCTGCTCGGGGGTCAGGGGTTAGGGACCCATTTGAGGAGGCAGTCTGCCCATTCTCAGATCTCCAGCTGCGTGCTGGGAGAACCACTGCCCTCTTCAAAGCTGTCAGACAGGGACATTTAAGTCTGCAGAGGTTACTGCTGTCTTTTTGTTTGTCTGTGCCCTGCCCCCAGAGGTGGAGCCTACAGAGGCAGGCAGGCCTCCTTGAGCTGTGGTGGGCTCCACCCAGTTCGAGCTTCCTGGCTGCTTTGTTTACCTAAGCAAGCCTGGGCAATGGCGGGCGCCCCTCCCCCAGCCTCGCTGCCGCCTTGCAGTTTGATCTCAGACTGCTGTGCTAGCAATCAGCGAGATTCCGAGGGCGTAGGACCCTCCGAGCCAGGTGTGGGATATAGTCTCGTGGTGCGCCGTTTTTTAAGCCGGTCTGAAACGCGCAATATTCGGGTGGGAGTGACCCGAGTTTTCCAGGTGCGTCCGTCACCCCTTTCTTTGACTCGGAAAGGGAACTCCCTGACCCGTTGCGCTTCCCAGGTGAGGCAATGCCTCGCCCTGCTTCGGCTCGCGCACGGTACGCGCACCCACTGGCCTGCGCCCACTGTCTGGCACTCCCTAGTGAGATGAACCCGGTACCTCAGATGGAAATGCAGAAATCACCCGTCTTCTGCGTCGCTCACGCTGGGAGCTGTAGACTGGAGCTGTTCCTATTCGGCCATCTTGGCTCCTCCCTCTAATTTCAAGATATTTCCTAATTTCCTTTGTGATTTTTTTTTTTTTTTTTGAGACAGGGTCTTGTTCTGTTGTTCAGGCTGGAGTGCAGTAACACCCTCTCAGCTCACTGCAATGTCTCCCTCCTGGGCTCAAGAGATCCTCCCACCTCAGCCTCCTGAGTAGCTGGGACCACAGGTGCATGCCACCACACCCTGCTAATTTTTTGTATTTTTGGAATACACAGGGTTTCACCATGTTGCCCAGCGTGGTCTCAAACCCCTGAGCTGAAGCAGCCTGCCTGCCTTGGCCTCCCAAAGTGCTGGGATTATAGGTGAGAGCCACCACACCTGGCCTTTTTTTGACCCATTGGTTATTTGGAAGTATGTTTTTAAAATTTCCACATATTTGTGAATTTCCCAAATTTCTTTCTGTTGTTGATTTCTAATTTTGTTCCACTGTGGTCAGAAAATATGCTTTGTATAATTTCAATTCTTTAAAATATATTTTTAGGATTGTTTTATGGCCTACCATATGGTCTAGCCTGGAGAATGCTCTGTGTGCACTTGAGAAGAATGTAACTCTGTAATTGTTGGGCAGAGTGTTCTATAGATATATGTTAGGTCTAGTTAGTTGATAGCACATGTCTTATCTTTTTAAATAGATTTACCAAGCTTTGTAATCAGGACTTGTTGATATTTAAATACCTCTGAAAAAGCCACCTATCTATTTGGCTCTATACTTTCTTCCTGAATTGACATGGTTCCAAACACACTGATATTGGAATTGTATTTAAAAAAAAATTTTTTTTTCTAAACCTTCACATTGTTTTTCTAGGGTACAGGTATTTAGCTTCCAGTGGGAAATGTGATTGCCAAATGCAGCCTGCTTCTTCATGTTCTGTTACTGAATTATCTTAAAATCAATACAATTACTGCTTCTCTAAGAATTGTGCTGCACATGGAGGATAAATTCACAGTTTTAGAGGAGATTCACAAATTTTGACGTTCATAAATTATGCTTTAATTTTTTGCAATTGTTTCTGGATATCTGCATTTGGAGGCTATAGCCCTTCCTCTGAATGGGATTCGAGATTCAACGGAGTGCAATCTATGCCTATTAAGGAAACATACCCAGAACATTCTTGGAAATGTGAAGATTGTAAGAGTATCTCAGCACTACCATGAAATGCCTGTCTATTTAAGTCATATTTTGAGTGGTGTTTCAATGTGTCCTGTTCTGTGAAAGCATTTTCTCTTTTATGAAACTACTGAAATTGAAGCCATTAGTGTTGTAAATCTGGAATCCAAGTTGAGATGGCGTCTGGCTGAATACACTCTAGAGGATAAAAAAATTGTTCAGTTTGACAAATGCCAGGGTTTTCACTGATATAGTTTACTATTGATTAAAATATACTTATTGCTAATTATATTTTTGGGTGGACTAAATTTTTTCACACTGCTTTTATATCACCGTTAAATATCCAGCTGTCTCTATTTCAACACTGTTATTAATAAATCATTTGGCTTTCATAATGTAATGTGTGAATATGTTGCACATTATTGAAAAATTGGCTGTGCCCCAGTTTTCTCTATGTTTTCTTGTATTCTTTTACTCAGAAATGATGGATGTTTGCAGAAATGAATAAAGTATTTTGATTATTCTGTATTTTACTTTGACCATTGTCATACTTATGTATAACTACTTGATTTTTCCTTACTCAGCTATAGGGAAGAAATATTTCTTTCCTCTCCTGCCTGCTGTGGCAATGCCTTATTCTCCTGAATTTGCAAATGAAGCCGTGTCTCTAATCATTACTAATTTGATTTTTTCCTATTTTAGGTTATTATGTTGAGTTTACATAACTTGAGTTAAAAGCTGATAATTCATTAAATAGTTTGTCCTTTTTTTTTGAGACGGAGTCTTGCTGTGTTGCCCACGCTTGAGTGCAGTGGCGTGATCTCGGCTCACTGCAAGCTCTGCCTCCCGGGTTCATGCCATTCTCCTGTCTCAGCCTCCCGAGTAGCTGGGACTACAGGTGCCCACCACCTTGCCTGGCTAATTTTTTTGTATTTTTAGTAGAGACGGGATTTCACCATGTTAGCCAGGATGGTCTCGTCTCCTGACCTCGTGATCCGCCTGCCTCGGTCTCCCGAAGTGCTGGGATTACAGGTAGTTTGTCTTTTTTTTTTTTTTTTTTTTTTTTTTGTGACGGAGTTTAGCTCTTGTTGCCCAGGCTGGAGCGTAATGGCGCTATCTCGGCTCACCGCAACCTCTGCCTCCCGGGTTCAAGCTTCCCAAGTAGCTGGGATTACAGGCATGTGCCAACACGCCCGGCTAATTCTGTATTTTTAGTAGAGACAGGGTTCCTCCATGTTGGTCAGACTGGTCTCGAATTCTTGACTTCAGGTCATCCACTCACCTCAGCCTCCTAAAGTGCTGGGATTACAGGCCTGAGCCACCGCGCCCTGCCAAGTAGTTTGTCCTTTATGCAGACCTCCCTCCTAGACTGTTGTATGTTACAGTTAGATACATTTGATTGCTTAGTGAGAAGAACAGATATGTGTATGTAAAACGGGCAATAAACTGCCTTCCTCAGGTTGTTGTGAGCATTACATGAGCCTCACGGCTAGAAAGCGACTAGTAATGTGCTTGGTACACAGAATACTCAACACTTGTTTGCTTCCTTCTTCCCTCTTTTCTCTCTTTTCCATTGGTAGATGAGTGCCTTAATGTTAGTAGCTTTATATTAATTACCTATGTATTTTTCAAATCTGAGCCAGAGCTGGAACCTAGTCAGTGTTAAATACATTAAATACATTACTACTTAATTAAATGTCTCTTGAATAACTGGATAAATGAACAAACCATACTATTTATCAGAATTTGAAACAAGAACCAAAATTTCTAAAATATAGAACCAAACTCAAGCAGATACCATTTAAAAATGTAAGTTCTAGAACATCAGAGAAGTAGCAGAAAGCTATGCGTATAGTGAGTGCCTAGTAACAACCTTTCCCTGATACTCAGAACAAATCCCACCTCCCTAGATCTCTAACTTTTTGGAATTTGAGACAGTATTTTCTTCATCCTTCTTATGTACCATCCCTTTTAATGAATTATATCTAATATGTTGCTAGTCAGGAATATCCACCTTATAGGAATCTTAGAACTAGCATTAACGCTTTCATTTATTTTAATTCTGTGAAATCTTAACAAGCAACACTGAATTGTCTATTTGTAGTATTATCATTTTTCCTTGGAATTTATAATTCCTTTTATATCATTTACACTTTTCTTCCCTGCCTCTCACTTTGCAGCAGTCAATAGAGCTGATTGTATTTATTTCTGCAGTTGTAACTCAAATTCCATTAAAGGTTTCGGTGCCGTCAGCCAGATCATGTTGGAGCCAGGGATTCCATTTCCTATAAACAAGTTAATATCTTCCATTATTTTTCTTCCTTGTGTAGTGACAGTGTTTATTGTTGTTCCGAAGCCAATTTGAAGCTTAACTTTAGAAACGTTATATATTAATCTGGCCATATTTGGTTTTAAAAAAGTCTCTATGAGTGAGATAAAGATTTTCTGTTTAATGATGATTAATAACCTATTCGGATGGATTCATCTGAGGAACTGAAGATAATTTTGCCATCAGGCCACTTGTATATGGGCACAAACAGATGGGTCTTACTCCAAACCCTGAAGGCACAGACCAGACGCCCCCGTAATTGCTTAGGGAAGAATTGTACAGCCATGGCCTCTTCCCAAGGACACAGTGATCTTCACTGTGATAACTCCCAAATTTGATGCTTTTCAGCAAGGCAAGAAACCTCACCACATTCATTCAGTAAAAACTTCCCATGCCGTGCTGCAATTGGCTACCCAGAGTAGCAACAAAGAAGAAGGTGTCCAGTGAATAAGCTTGGATTTTAATTGTGAAGCTGCAGCAAGTTTACACACAAGAGTATCAGATTAACACAGAAATCTGGAAATGTTAGAACTTTGGTTGGAAATTTCCTGTGACCCTTGGGAATGACAGCTTTAGAGCCAGGATTGTGTGATTCACAGTATAGTCTTCCACAGTCTCCTGTCTCTTTTATGAGGTGTCCCATGAGACTAATAGTATCTTTCTTAGGGGACAGTTGAGAAGGTGGAATTTTGCACTGTTCTATAGTAAATGCTCAGCAAGTGGTAATTAAGAAGAAATTATGTTTCTGGAAATATTTGTAGATGTAAGTTATGATCAGCATTTAGCTTGCCTATCCATTGTTCTGGTTCAAAGAGTTTTGCATGTTAGCCGATCTCAAAACTAAACATCTTCCATTATAAAGCCATCAAATCATTCTTTATTGAGAGTTTATCAATAAGCATTTAACTTAATTAACTCCCTCTTGAATAACTGGATAAATGAACAAACCATATTATATATCAGAATTTGAAACAAGAACTGAAAACTCCTAAAACATGGAACCAAACTCAACCAGGTATTATTTAAAAATACAGGTTCTTAGCTGGGTGCGGTGGCTCACACCCGTAATCCCAGCACTTTGGGAGGCCGAGGCGGGGATCACTTGAGTCCAGGAGTTCAACGCCGGTCTGTGCAACATGGGAAACCCCGTCTTTACAAAAAATTCAAAAATTACCCAGGTGTGGTGGTGCATGCCTGTAGTCCTAGCTACTCTGGAGGCTAAAGTGGGAGAATCACTTGAGCCCAGGAGGCAGAGGTTGCAGTGAGCCGAGATTGTGCCACTGCACTCCAGCCTGGATGACAGAGTAAAATTTCCATCTAAAAAAAAAGAAAAAGAAAAAAGAATTTCTAGAATATCAGAGAAGTAGCACAAGGCTATGTGAATGCCTAGTAAATATTTGCATGTTTATCTGTTTATTTATTATTATTATTTTCAAGACAGAGTTTCACTCCCATCACCCAGGCTGTATATTTGCATATCTATTGATCAAGGAATAAGTGGCACCATTAGATTAAAAGAAAGAATTAACTAGCACTATTATTTTACACTATCAAGAAAGATTATTGTTTGGAGTCCTTTCTTAATTAGTTATTGATTTGAAGAATTTGCTACTAGAAGAAACTCTTAAGTTTATTTATTGTTTCTTTTGTCACTTGTTTCTTTTATCCTGACCTCTGGTTTTATAAATGAGGAAACAGAGACCTTGGGGGCTAAATGACTTGACCTTAGGTAACTACCTACCTATTGACTGAGGCAGACCTGGAAATCAGGCTACATTTACTGAGGGCTCAAAGGAAGAGGAAGTGTTCATTCCGTGGCCTTCCCAGGCTTTTGCACGTGTTCTTGTAGTGCTGTTGACCGGGCATTCCTGAAAGCATTGGTTGATAAGAGTGACAGAGAAAAGGGGCTGAGAAGGGATGTTTTCTAACTTGCTAATTTTCACTGGGCTCAGGGAGAATCGGAAATGAGTGAGTACTATTCTTTGGTGACACACTGTGGCCTTATGACTCTCTTAATGAAAGGTCAGCTTAGCAGGCTGTTGAAGAAACCAGGCTCAAGTAATGCTTCTTTGGAAAAGATTGATTGGGGTGGAATACTTGCAGCTGGACTCCAAAGATGACCTGTGGTGTTGATGTGGGTAGATTTTCTCTCTGGCAGACATATCTCTGTTCCTTTACATTTGTAAGGGGAGACACTACTCTGCACTCTTGCTCTCCAGACAGCAGAGAAGCTTAGCGTTCTACTCTGGCTGAGACTTGTGTGGAAGGAGAGAGAATGAGTAGGTTGATAAGAAGGCAAGGTCTAAAGGACCTCTGCTGTCAGAAAAGTAAAAGCCTGGATTCCCATCTCTCATTGTACTTTATCTCAAAATTATTACCATCTATCAGTATCATTGGTTCTTTCAACAAGTACTGATTGAGTATTCACTACCAGTCAGGCACTGTTCTAGGTGTTTGGGGTATCACAGTGAGCAAACCAACAATAACCCTTGTCTTCATAGAACTTACATTCTGGTAGCAGGAGACAATGAATTATGTTTCACCCTCCCAAACTGCTTCCTTGATATCCTCTCTCTAGGTTCTTATTCCTCACCCTTTCCTAGAAAGCTCCAGGAGTTCAGCTCTATTCCCATGTATCTCACCTTCTTCTGACCCCTGATAGGCTTTATTGTAAGCCAGAAGGCACACATACTCTTGCTGAATCCTGTATTTGTCCAACGGACCCTAAACAGGTAAAGTTCTTATGTACTGTCTCTTTAGATTTATATGATGTCTCTGAGCTTCTTAGAATTTCTAGTAGGAATTCCAAATGTCTCCAAATGATTTTTATTTTTATTTTTATTTTTTTAAATTTTTTTTAAATTTAATTTTATTATTATTATACTTTAAGTTTTAGGGTACATGTGCACAATGTGCAGGTTAGTTACATATGTATACATGTGCCATGCTGGAGTGCTGTACCCATTAACTCATCATTTAGCATTAGGTATATCTCCTAATGCTATCCCTCCCCCCTCCCCCCACCCCACAACAGTCCCCAGAGTGTGATGTTCCCCTTCCTGTGTCCGTGTGTTCTCACTGTTCAATTCCCACCTATGAGTGAGAACATGCGGTGTTTGGTTTTTTGTCCTTGCGATAGTTTACTGAGAATGATGATTTCCAATTTCATCCATGTCCCTACAAAGGACATGAACTCATCATTTTTTATGGCTGCATAGTATTCCATGGTGTATATGTGCCACATTTTCTTAATCCAGTCTATCATTGTTGGACATTTGGGTTGGTTCCAATTCTTTGCTATTGTGAATAGTGCCTCAATAAACATACGTGTGCATGTGTCTTTATAGCAGCATGATTTATAGTCCTTTGGGTATATACCCAGTAATGGGATGGCTGGGTCAAATGGTATTTCTAGTTCTAGATCCCTGAGGAATCGCCACACTGACTTCCATAATGGTTGAACTAGTTTACAGTCCCACCAACAGTGTAAAAGTGTTCCTATTTCTCCACATCCTCTCCCCAGCACCTGTCGTTTCCTGAATGATTTTTAGATAAGAATTTTGCCACACAAGTGTATCACTTGCTTGGATTGTGATGTGCATTCAGAAGGAGCGTAGGAATCAAGATTTGTGGTTGAGTTAAGTAATGTATTAGATTTAGGTCCATTAGGGGCAGGGCATTCTAGGCTGGAGAACAGCATATCTCAAGGGCGAAAATCAGGATGAGAAAAAGTAAGCAGCACATTTTAAAAAAGATGACCCTGAATTTTAGACACAAAACTACTAAGTACTTTTAATCAGAATGAAATCAATAACTGTTACTGCCTGTTGACCAGAGGCACATGAATTACAGTGATGGAGTTGTTTTTCAGTGTCCTCAGTGAAGGATCTACAAATGACATGCCATCTTGATAAAACAAACCAAGATTTTGATTTACAGTGCTATTTTAGGGCAGGATGAGATGTCTCAGAGGTAGTAGGTGTTACTGAAAACATCATTTTATCTTTGAAAACCTGAGTGGCAGTGCTCATTTTTCCACTTTAACATGATGAGAGAAAAATTTAATCTTTAATGATCAGTCCTTATTTCTCTAACTGTTCCCAATAGAAGGGTGATTTAGCTTCAAATTTGGTACCCAGGAAGTTGAAATTGGATCAGATACAATTAAGTTGTAAATCAAAATGTCTTAGAGCTCTATGATAGAAGGAAATTTAAACAGTAAAAATTTTATTTTAAAAATAATTCCTGAGGTGTTTAATTATAGTAGGACATTGCTGATATCACTTATTTTATTTATTTATTTATTGTGTAGGTTCTTTATGTTTAGATTTTGAACAGCTTTAATTGCCTTCTTGTGACATATTTTCCAATGGTAGCTGCCACAATATATCTCATACTGCAAGCTCGTCTTACAATATAAATTGACATTCTTTCTATCGATTGGTTGGGCCTATGCCTTTCCTCTTTGAACTTGGGCTGCCTTTGTGACTGCCTTGACCAGTAGTTGGAAGTGATACTATGTGGCTTCTAAAGCTAAGTCATAAAAATGCCATGTACTTCTTCTACCTTATTCTTTAGCCATGCTGCTTGGAAGCCAGCCAGCATGCTGTGAGAAAATGTGTACGTATACTGGCTGATGTCCCAAACCAAGGTCCTACCTAGCAGCAAGCATCAACTCAAAGAGTGAGTAAGCTTTCAGATGATTCTAAGGCATAGAACCACCTCTTCCCCACTGTCTTTTAGCCACCCCAGCTGACAATATGTGGATCAGAGAGGAGCCCTGCCTGGATTGCAGATTCATGAGTAAAATAAAATGGTTGCTGTAGTTTAAAACCAAGTTTGGAATGGTTTATTTCACAGCAGTAGGTAACCAGAATACATGGCTAGCATATCCAGACATAAATAAGCCTTATTAATAACATCTCTATAAGAGGGGCTACTTACCTTGACTGAGCACACTAGAGAAGAATATCTTGACTCTAATAGCCAAACAAAGTTCATGGGATCTAGTCAACAGATAATACGATCTGGATGGGTTTTTAGTATGGTCGACAGTGAGACTATCTACACAGCTCTCTCACCTTCTAGTTCCTGGGCAAGTTACTTAGTTTTTTCATCTATAAAATGGGGATAATCATAATATAATTACCTCATAGAGTTGTTGTGAGGGTTAAATGAGTTAGTACATGTAAAGCTCTTAGAAGAATACCTGGCGCACAGTAAGCACTCAATAAATGTAAGATACTTCAGCATCATTATGCCTCTGATGTTTTATGAAGACAATCTAAAGATTTGTTGAGAGCAATCAACCCACAACTGATTATGATTACCTTGTAGCTTTCTACATGTTCTTACATATGATAAATTGGACAGGCTGTACAGCATGGCTTTTGAGACTAGTTCCAGATTTATCTTCGTCAGATGCTCTGATGAGAGTCTTTAATCAGTGGGGTCAGGGAAGTAATTCTGGTCCAGACTGGATTTTCTCTGTGCTTTTGCAGTTGCTGGGATGTCTAGGTTTTGCTGTAGGCTCATTATAACTATGTATTCCTCTTTGCTTATGCTCTTGAAATACAGTCTTTAAGTACAGACTAGAGGCTTAATTTGTCTGTGGATTTGTAAGTGTGGCTTTGCTTCTCCTGGGTTTGTTCTGCAAATTGCTGGCTGTGGTCACGAAATGCTGTATCTCTAACCTGAACATCCCCATCTTTGTTTTCTTTGCTATTATCAACATCTTCTGTGTGCTGCAAAGATAGGAGTCGGGTTTTAAATCTCCCTTGGTGGGAAGAGGTGCTTCCTGCCTGGAGTCAGATTTGAAAATAGATATGCCATTGTGCAAAAACAGACACCAGGATAATTCCTGGGCAACACTATTAAGTATACCCTCAGTCTCAGCAGCCAAGGGCAATACTATTTAATCACTTCATGCGCAGTACCCTGTAGGTTACACAGATGATACTGGCTGATGAAGTGTATGCATAAAATTTAACTTATTGGGCTTTTATTTCAGGTGTTTTCTGAATTATTTCGAAAACATAGATACAACTCTATCAAATATGTATAAAACACAGGGAAAATATTTAAAACTTTATGTTGGTTTTATTATTAAGTTACAGTAAATAAAAAAGCTTTATCAAGATGCAGTTATTAAAATAATTACCTAAAGTACTTTATTTTAGTGAAGAAAACTTACTAGTAAATTGGGTTTTTTAAAAAAATATTGCTAAGAGTTAAAATTACTTAAACATGTCCATTCATTGTCAGTAAGATTACAACTGGTCTTGTCATTAAATGTTAATAATATTTTGATTTCTTAAAATAATAATAACAACACCTTATATTTACATGGCATTTTATAAGAACAGAGCACTTGAACACAGCTGTCTGAGTAGGAAAATTGTAGTTTTTGTTATTAATTTATTAATTTATAGAGAAAACTGCTCCAGCCAAAGCTGGAAAAGGAGTAAATTAGTTAGAATTCCACTTGGCTATAAATAACAGGACTCAAAGAATGTTTCTTTTTCTTTTGTAACAAAATGTCAAGAGAAAGGCAGTCCAGTGTTGGGGTGGCACTGCCGTAATGCCATAAGGGACCCAAGTTCATATAGGTTTTGTGCTCATGGGTATAAGATGATGGCTGTAACTTCAGGCATGACATCTACATTTCAGGAAGGAAAAAGGTGGAGGGAAAAGTGCCAGAAGCTAATGAAAGCTGATTTTGTTCCTTTTTATCAAGAAAACTGTAGCTTTTCTACTAGCCATATTCATTAAACTTCTGCTTACATCTTATAAGTCATATGGCCCCTACAAACTTCAAAGGAAGTTGTGTTAGGAATTGTTGCATAACCTATTATCCTTCCTTAGCAGCTGAAAACCACCAGTATTTATTATTTAAAAGTTCCTGCAGGTCGGAAATCCAGTAACAGCTTAGCTGGGTGCCTGTGTCTCAAGGTCTCTCACAAGACTACAATCAGGGCATCAGTTGGGGCTGTAGTTTCATTTGAAGACTTGACTGGGGGCGAACCCACTTCTAAGCTCACTCATGCTGTTGTTGGAAGAATTCAATTTCTAAAGAGTTGTTGGACTGAAAGCTGCAGTTTCTCACTTGCTGTTGGGTAAAGTTCCCCATTTCTTACCATGAGGGCCTCTTCCACAGGGCAGATCATAACATGGTAGATGATTTCCCTCCCACTGAGCAACAGAATGAGAGAGAGCAGATTAAATGGAAGCCAGTTTATTTCAGCCTAAGCTTGGAAGCAAAGTTATAACACTTTTGCCCTGTTCTATTTGTTATAGGTGTCACTAGGTCCAGCCCATGCTCAACTGGAGGGGAATATATAAGGACATGAATATCAGGAGGTGGGGAACATTAAGAGCCATCCTAGAAGTTGCCTACCACAGGAGTCTAGGAAGGTGAATGATTATATGTTCCCATCACACACAAAATCAAGAAGGAGACATTGGATATTGGGTATGCTGTTAGCCATTGCTATCTCAGAGAGTGAATGCAGAGTACAAAGTTTGGAGACAGAAATAACTGGATTTCAGTGCTAGATCTGCTACCTATTAAATGAGTTAATTAACATCTTTGACCTTCTGTTTTCTCAACAAAGTCACAGAGTTACTATCCAAATTAAATGAGATAAGATAGTATAACAGTGTTCTTTATAAGTTCTCAATGAAAGGTGGCTCTCCCATTACTATGTAGTGGAGCTGCAACTAGAATTCAGTTTCCTCAAAGGTAACAGCAGTGATTTTTCTCAGTGTAACACAATGTAGCCCAGACATATTAATTCTAAAATTGAGAGTGCAGAAGCCTAACATTTAGGCATTTTGCTTTCTCATTTAGAAACTACTTTCTTTTCCAGTAGGCTGTCTCACCACGTAGGCAAATGTGAAGGACTCATGTACAGCAAAGCTGAGTCCTCCTGCAAATGTGCTGTTGGAATACCTACACCAATTGAACAGTGTGACTTCCTTTATTTTTGAAAAATTGTAGTTTTTGTTTATCCTTTTAAGTAGAGGCTTTATCTTTATAAACTGTCTTTGGGTTAGATAAAGGTATATCAGAACCTTGCTGTAAAGCCAAATTTTTTCTTTTCTGCTTTTCAACCTAAAGTCTAAGTTACAGTTTTGGTAATACATAGGAACTTATTCTTTAGGTGAAATTCCTTTATGTCACTTTGATTACACTGAATAATCTATCTCTAGAATTCAGTGTATTATTACAACAGGATCAGTTGTTTAATATTATAGTCATTTATATTTGTCCAGTTATTCTTTCAAAAATATATTTTGAGCACGTGCTTTATGCAAGGAACCAAGGAAGTTGCTCTGAGGGAGACAGATGTAAAAATGTAGTTTTGAAATTAAGGAATTTACAATGAGAAAAGAGAAGTAACACATGAACACAAATAATTATAAGAAGGTAGTTCTTTAAGAAGTCATAATAAGCATTAAGTATTAAGGAGAATTCGAGAGAGGAATGGATCACTTCCAGCTTGTAGATCATAAGGAAGATTGCTCTACTGCATGGCCAACTCCTGATTAGAGATTATGCACATTAAGCTCTTGAAAGAGACTTGCTGACATTGTCACCTTCTTTGCTTAAGTGCTTGGTTAACATAAATAGGAGCTTCGATTACTATAATTCAATTGGAATAGAAGGCCTTTTAAATCAAAATACTTAACCTCTCTGCCCTAGGAAAAGCAGGAAACAGCACATTTGCAGAAGGGATTCAGCTATGTTATACATGGGTCCTTTAGTTGTCTAGTGGTAATTTGGCCAATGCTCAAAACACGGAAATGGAGAACAAGTCACAAGAGCAGAGGAAGATGAAAGACGCTGAGTAGACACAGTAACATGAATAAACTGAATAATCAAAACTACATCCAGTGTGGATTTGTAATAGAGACACTATTGCATGCTGGTGAAGAAGCTGGCTCTGGAATCAGTCTGCCTGGGGTTATCAAACTGTGGTTCTGATGCTTGGCCAAGTTAGTTTCTTCTTGTCTCAATTTTCTCATTTATATAATAAGGATAATATTTTATTTCACAGAGTTGTTGTAAGAATTAAATGAGGTAATACATATTCTTTTCTTTTGAGACGGAGTCTCACTCTGTTGCCAGGCTGAAGTGCAGTGGTGTGATCTTGGCTCACTGCAACCTCTGCCTCCTGAGTTCAAGCGATTCTCCTGCCTCAGCCTCCCAAGTAGCTGGGACTACAGACATATGCCACCACGCCCAGCTAATTTTTGTATTTTTAGTAGGGACAGGGTTTCACCATGTTGGCCAGGATGGTCTCGATCTCTTGACCTCGTGACTCGCCCGCCTCAGCCTCCCAAAGTGCTGGGATTACAGGTGTGAACCACCACGCCTAGCCACATATGAATTCTTAAAAGAGCATCTGGTGAGTGGTGAGCTCTGAATATATGTAAGCTGTCATTGCTGTTTGAAGTGTAGTAAATTTCCAGAATGCTAGTCACTCACATTCAAATAGAAGTACAAAATACTTTTTCAGAGGCAAAGAGATGAACTGTTTGTAGCATTTCATGTCCTCATAGATAACTGAGAATTAAACAGACTTAGTGCGTGGTACCAGATTGTGAGTCTTCTGTTCTGGCTGTCTGAAGTCTTATGAAAGAGGGGTGCTGCAGAAGCCTCACTGGCATTCTCCTAACATAATCATTGTAGTGTGTATTTGCTTCCTAGGGCTATACAAACTGGGTGGCCTAGAACAACAGACATTTATTCTCCTTCAGTTCTGGAGGTTAGAAGTCCAAAATCAAGGTGACAGCAGGGCCAGGTTCCCTCTGAGATTCTTAGCAGAGTCCTCCCTTGCCTCTTCCTAGCTTCTAAGGTTGGCCATCCACCCCTGGTGGTCCTTGGCTTGCAGCTGAATCACTGCAGTTTCTGCCTCTCATCACATGGCATTCTCCCTGTGTGTCTTTTCGTATGTCATTTTCCTTTTTTAAGGACACCTGTCATGTTGGATTAGGGCTTACTAATGACTTCATCTTAACTTGATTACATCTGCAAAGACTCTATTTCCAAATAAAGTCACATTCACATCATAGATACAGGTATGCGTCTTTCTGGGGGTTACAACTTAACCCATAACATAGTGTCTGTCAGAACTGAGGTTTGTTCAATGTGGGTTCATGGCCATAATATGAATAACAACAATGACAACAACAACAACAACAACAACAACAACAACACCCTGAGGCTTGGAGCCCTCAGAGGGTTTGAGAGGTGTTTTGACGGGTTTGTGAAGACAGCAGCTGTAGTGCTCTAACTTTTTCATGGTGGCTCATATGGGCTATTACCGTATAAACTAGGGAAGCCAACTCATTTTCACTCCTGCATTCACTCATTGAGTTGTTTTTTTTTTTTCACCTTGCCAAAATGTGTGAATTCATATAAGAGCAAAAGTAATTTCAGAATTATCTAGTGGTAATGGTACTTGCAGGATGACAGGGGCTTTTTTTTTTTTTTTTTTTTTTTTTAAGAAGAGAAGTTTTGTGGCTTGGGGATATTATATAAATCCTCAAGTGGGGTCATGGGGATCAAAATGCTTGGGATTTATTGCTATACAGGAAGAAAAGTGTATTTTCTGTTTAATTCTTTGGAAAGGTCACACATGGGATCCCAGCAGGTTTAGTAAATCATATATCCTGGGGGAGGAACCCAGATGGTGTGGAGCTACTGACCTAGCACAGAGACTGAGGCATGCTGCTGGAGGTGTAAAGCTTGGCTGGCCTCTGTGGGCTTGGGTTGTGGCTGTGTCACGGTCTACCACTTTGCCATTTGTCTCTGTGGATCCTGAAAGCTGCAGATAAAAATTTTAAAGGCTTAGCTGCCTGTAATTTAAGAAAGAACTTGGTTAGAAGTCAGATCAAGTGAAAGAAAATGAAATGTCATTGCACAAAAGGAAAATGACCAATCTGGTGGAAATGGAGCATTTTTAAAAATAGTTTTTTGTTTGTTTGTTTGTTTTCCATTAGTTATTTTTATCTACTTTTTGTCCTAGCTTTTGAAGCCAGTGCTTCTTTTTTTGGCTGAAATCTAGTAACTTTTAATGTTTGGGACAAAAAGAAGACAGCTAATCTGAGACCAATGAAAGAAAGGAATGCAGAAGTCTGATGCCTGGGCACCATCAGCTATGCAGTAGCATTTCCTCCTTGGGAAAAATATTGACAGTTTGAAGGAGACTTGAGATGTTAACATAATTACTTAAGACAAAGGCTGAGCAGGGAGAGAGAGAGTGGTCATTTCAAATTATATGGTCAAAAATAGGTAAATCAAAGTTACATGCTTTCAATTTGATGTATGTGCTTTTCATTTTGGTTTATGATTCAGACCACTTACAGTTGATCTCTGTAGAAGTGCTTTTAAGTCAAAGTTTCAAAAATGTTAGGGATTAGTGCTTTTTAGTTATTTTTTAGTATAATAAAAAAAATTCCTTGCTTCTATGTGTGACTATGCACTTTACGTATCAAAAAGTAATCTTAAAAATTCCCAGAGTTGAGTCCATTTATTAACTCTTGTTGAGATAGTTTCTGGGTTTGGATTTAAAGTCTAAAATGTGAAACTTTATGAAAAGTAGAGCCCAGGGCCAGGTGTCGTGGTTCAGATCTGTAATCCAAGCACTTTGGAAGGCCAAGGTAGGAGCTTTGCTTGAGCTCAAGAGTTTGAGACCACTCTGGGCAGCATAGTGAGACTCCATCTCTACAAAAAATAAAAATTAAAAAAAAACTTGGCCAGTTATGGTAGTGTGCACGTGTAGTCTTAGCCACTTGGGAGGCTGGGGTGGGAGGATCACTTGAGCCTAGGAGTTCAAGGCTGTAGAGAGGTATGATTGTGCCACTGTACTCCAAACTGGATGAAAGAGCAAGAGCCAAAAAAAAAAAAAAAAAAAAAAAAAAAAAAAAAAAAAAAATGCTCAGCTCTAGAACTGACTATAGTAATAAAAAGAAGACATTCTTTAGTGACATAAAACTTGGGTGTTATATCTTACATTGGCTATTATCCTTACGTGCAACAACATAACAATGAGAAAAACAAGCCAGATACAAAAAAGTATGTATTGTTTGATTCCTATTTATATAAACTTAAAAATGGGCAAAACTAATCTATGGTGTTGAAAGTCGGAATTGTGGTGTACCTCAGGGAGAGGTAAACACTGAGAAGGGGCACCATGGGGTCTGCTAGCTTCTGGTAGTGTGCCAGTTCCTAATCTAGGGACTGATAACTTGAGTGTGTTCATTTTGTGTTCATCAAACTCTTCACCTAATCATTTGTACACTTTTCTGTAACCTTTATGTTACATTTTAAAAGAAGGTAAAGAGTTATGTTATAGAACTTAATGTGCATTCTTTAGAAAAATTTTATCCTAAAGAAATGTAAATTTATAGTCAGTTCTAGAGCTTATGATGTGTCTTTTTGAAAGTTTGACCTGCACCTGTACCCTAAAACTTAAAGTATAATAATAATAAAAAAAAGAAAATAAATAAATGCAGAAAATGATTTGACAAAAAAAAAAAAGTTTGACCTAATCTTAATCATGGCAGATTTGGGAATGCTAATGTTTATATATATACTTTCATAATTACACCAAAATTGATGAATCTTTCTCTGGGAGCTATCCATTGATGTTCCTTGTAATTAGCAACCTGCTTCTGTTTCCGAAATTGTATTTTCAATCATATAAGTGTGTTCAAAGGCCTCAGCGGGGACCAGAATTAGCTACAATTTATATTCAGTTCAGAACATAGAATTTGTTTCTCAAATTTCTCATTAGCTTGGCAGTTTATAAACTTGGATGTGTGTATGTGAGTTTTAGGAATCTGAGGATTGGACAAAAAAGAGAGAGAATATTAAGGCAGTAAAGAAGTTTGGAAGAGTAGAGATAAGTAGAAATAATGACATTAGAAGGCAGAAGTCTTCAGATAGTCATTCAGAAGCAAGATGATGAAATACTCTTTTGGCCAGACATATCATACTTACTCAACCTTTGTATTTAGCTTCAATTGTTGGTTGAATGGACTCAGCTGTTCACACTGTAGAAGTAGTGGTAGTGGTAGTAGCATAAGGAATGTAGATTTTGCTTTAAATATCACTCATTTAAAATACTTTTGTTCTTTGCTAGGTGATATGATATGATATACATGTCACATTTCTTGTCATGCATGAACCTACCCTTTAGTTGGAGAAACAAGGCATTTGGAGGTGAAATGTTCAAATGAAAATATATGTACAAGATAAGTGGTGTAAGTACACACACAGTAACAGTAACAATATTTGATACATTTTGCATTTGTTTGTATGCCAGCCAAATAATAAAGACCAGCTTTCTAACAGAAAAATGACAAAGGACTGGATTGGACAGTCTGTGAGGAGAGATACATAAATCACCAATACATACATGAAAATATGTTCAGTATCACTGGTAATCAAAGGATCACAAATTAAAATTTCACCTATCAAATTGGCCAAATTGAGAAAAACTGATAATAGCCAATGTTGGTTAAGTTTTAAGGAAATCAGGAGTGGCAATGGGCATAATCTTTCCAATGGGAAATTAAGCGATGCATATCAAAATTTAAAATGTACATACTCTGTGACCAAAGGCAGATACAGGGTTTGTGGAGCCCAAGCCTATGCAACTGGGAAAGGGAGAGAGTTCTTTTAAAAAAGGATCCCAAAGTTATAAATACAAATTTAGGTATGACATTAAATATTTAGTTCGAATGAGAAAAAATCACAACAAATTTTTATGAAATTGGTAAATACCATAAACATCACAAAATCCATCTCTATGAGGCAAACTTGGGAATCAGTCTGGCTCCAGGGCATGGCTCTTAACAGCTGTGCTCTGACTGCGTCAGAATGTATCATTCATCTATGTCCATTGACTACTACAGACCAAAACACATTTGCAACTTCTTGTCACCTCTGCTGGTAGTGCCTTGGTCCAAACCTCCATCGTGTCTCTCTTGGATCATGGGAATACTCTCCTAACTGGTCTCTGTATTTTGCCCTTGAACAGAATGCATGTATTATGTTTTTAACATTTTTTAGTAATTGACTTTCTGACACTCCTCTATTTTATTTATTATATTATTTTGGTTACTCTTTGATTGCCTTTTCATGTGACGATGGTTTTGTACTATTTTCTACAAAGAGACAGGAAAGATAAGTCCTCTATCATGGTAGGTGGAAATCTATTTTTTGTTGTTAATAGTTGCATAAAACCTGAAAATTCTCACGCACACAAATTTGCTATTTGTAGCACTGCCACAGGTTTGTTGCATTTGTAATTGCATATACTGCATTACTGAATATGTTTCTGACAGGAGAGAGCCTTCGTTTAGTCTAGCCACTGATGGAAACTGAATCCTTTGTTTACAATTTTAGATACCTGATGATTGGAAGAATTTTCTACAGACTAGCTTGTGGCTCTATACATTTTACATGCTGTTTCTCCTTCACTACTCATATATTTCTGGTGCTAGGCTTGGCAAGAGGTGTTTTCATTGTGATGTGACCTCTGACCTTGCAGGGTGAGATGGAATGAGGGGCAGTAGGAATATTCCTGCCTTTTTTTCTAGTCTGGAACAGCTATCAATACTTATCCCTGGAGGTGACCCCAAATCCATATAAAAAAGCCACTAAACCAAAATAAAGTATAATTCCAAAGTCAGTTTGACCTCCCAGATTCCAAAAATGTCCATGTCTCCTTCAGTGCAGTCAATTTAAGGGGATGTTTGATGAGAGGAAAATTGCAGTGGATAGCAACAGCAGTCATAATAGATCCAGTTGAAATATTTTATTTTTACAAATTTTACAAAAGCAGAGCCATTGAACACATTTCGAGGATCCCTTTTACGTCTTGGAAGAAGCTTTAGGAAATGAGGGACCCTGAAAATTACACTTAATTAGGCACTTAATATATGTGCCTCTGTCTATGACCTGGATACTTCTAAGAATTTATCATAAGGAAAATGTGCAGTAAAAATCAATAATAGCAAACATTTGTTGAACGCTTCCTGTACACCAGACACCTTGCTAAGAACTTCATTTTGACTTTTTATAATGAGCGTTTTATTTTTATATCATATTTAAAAATTCCAGAGAACAATATCTGTGTTTAAATGAGAATTTTAGTTTAGACAATGTCAAAATTATGATCATTTTTACTTCATCTTTTCACTTCAACTTTTATATGGATTTATGCAGTTTATACAACAACTACATAGTGAATGCTAGGCAGTGTTCTAGATGTTGAAATTCCTGCCTTCATGAAGCTTATATTCTAGTTGGACAAGATACTCAATAAATAAGTTAACAAATAAGATAAATAAGTCTGTTATCACATGTTGGATGGTTATAAGTACTAAGGAGAAACAAGATAGCAAGCAAGGAGGTAAGAAATATGTATGTGTATGGAGTGGGGGTTGAGATTTTAGATGGGTCATTTCACAGAGAAGGTAATACTTAAGTAAAGACCAGGCCAGGTGCGGTGGCTCATGCCTGTAATCCCAGCACTTTGGGAGGCTGAGGTGGGAGGATCACCTGAGGTCAGGAGTTCAAGACCAGCCTGGCCAACATGGAGAAACCCCATCTCTACTAAAAATACAAAAATTAGTTGGGCGTGGTGGCAGGCGCCTGTAATCCCCAGCTACTCAGGAGGCTAGGGCAGGCAGAATGGCTTGAACCAGGGAGGCGGAGGTTGCAGTGAGCTGAGATCATGCCATTACACTACTCCAGTCTGGGCGACAAAGTGAGACTCTGACTCAAAAAAAAAAAAAAAAAAAAAGAAAAGAAAAGAAAAGAAAAGCCTTCTAACTGTGTATTCTAGGAAAACTAGAGTTCAATATTCAATATGCGGAAGGGTCTTCTTATATAATTTTAATGCCTGGATTACATTAGGATGGTAGTAAAGAGAAGCTACAACCATCACATAGCTGATGCACTTGTACCTGATATGTACTCTTGGTAAAGGCAATATGGTACCTACAAAATTACTTTAGGGTCATGTTATATGTGGTCTTTTACTGGATGGCATTGGAATGAATTACCATTTGAGGTAACAGAATTATCTTTCCTAGAGTTCTTTAAAAATAGGATAAACACTGGCAGAGTTGTGATGCTTTGATTTAAGCCAATAGAGGTCAGATTTTTTGATATACATAGGTCTTTTGATTTAGTAAGATGAATTTATTCAGAATTCAAAGAACTTTTCAAAATACAGTCTCCTATATGGAGGCGGTAGGATCTGAACCAGGGGAATTACAAATGGTTTTAACAGACTGAAAGAGGGGTTTTGAAGTACATTTTCCTTCAAAAAAAAAAAAAAAAGAATGAAAAAGGAAAAAAGGGAAAAAATAACCATTTTCCTGTCAAAAGAGAAAAAAGTTAAAGAAAAAAACCTACCCCAAACCCCTGAATAACCTACATAATGTGGGTTTTTTTGTTTGTATTAAGGAATGTTTTTAATATTTAAAAAATACTTTTCAACAATGGTTCTACTGAAAAAATAACAGTTTTACATGACATAGATTTATAAAAATTACATGTTACTGTGTTTATAGGAAAAAGTGGTGGCTGTGTTTTAAAAAGACATTGAAGCAACTCTTGTGTGAAAATACACAGGTGGTGTTGAAATAGAAACAAGCCTAGGCACTAGGGTTCCTAAGGTCTGCTTTCATCTCAGCCTCTCATTTGTTATGTTACATTTCAGGGCTATCATTAATACTGCCATTGTATCCCATTTTTCTTTCATCTTCTCTTTTCACCCCGGACCCTGTTTAGGGGCCAGGAGTTCCTTTGAGAATGTGAAGGCGGCCCTAAAAGCTCTCCTCTAAATAATGTGCAAATACACAACAGATTTGCATGTAAGTTTAGGGGTTTCATGGTTTCTGGAAAGCATCTTTGGACCTTAGCTGAGTGTGCATGAATTAGAATGCATTAGTAAGAACATGGGGCTGCAAAATATACCATATGAACAATAGTTAGAGCATTTCACTGTGATGAGCTAGAAAAAGAAAAGCTTGAGGACAGATCGTTAATGAACTGTCTGAAGAGCTGTTATGTGGAAGGAAGAAGTTTATTTGGGGTTGTTTTAGAGCTGGGTGGTCCACCACTGTAGCCACTGGTCACATGTGACTATTTAAATGAAAAATAAAATAAAAAATTCAGCTTTCCACTCATAGTAGGCACATTTCAAGTGCTCAGTGGTCACATGGCTGCTGAATTGGACTGTTTTATCTTTGTAAGAAGTTCTGTTGGGCAGAGCTGCTCTGAAGTTTTGAACTTTCAACAGAGTGAATTATGGCAAGGCAGATTTCAGCTCATTTCTAACAAAACTGTTCTATTAATTTTAACTGTTCAGTGCCAGTGCTGTTGAACTGGCTGCCTCAAAGAATAGTAAGCTTTCTGTCATTTGAAGTACTCAGACAGAGACTAGATTCCTACTTTTTGGAGTGATGTAGAAGAGTTTCCTACCCAGAACCTTAGGGTGTTTAAGTGGGAAGAAGACTCAGCAATTCAATGTTTCTTTTACTGCAGATGAAGACACAGACTCAGAGTCAGACAGTTTTGCCCAAAGACCCACAACTGGTTAATGGCAAATGCTAGGTGTCCTCATGAATCCTAGCTTAGTACTTTTCCCATTCCACCCATTGGCTAATGTTTTAACAACAAGGTCCTCACGGTTCTTGTTGAGCAACACATTTCCGCTTCTGGCACTCACCAGCTTTTCCACTTATTCTCTCCCACTCTTCTGCAGTGAAAACTACACTGCAGCCAAGCTGAACTGGCTATATTGAAATACGTTATTCTGATTCCTGCCTCTGCGTCTTTGCTGTTGCTGTGCCCTTTATCAAAGTGACATTTCTTCACAAACTTAATTCTACTTATTTTCTAACTTCTCCTCAGGTCTCAGAATATTCAAACCCATACCATCTCTTCTCTTTGCTAAACTACCTTGTTACAATGCACTCAAACATTTATGCTCTCTATGATTATTATATTTTGTCTTATCACTTTGATGAGCTTCTTAAAGACTGTGATTACAATTTTCATGCATATATCCTTTTTGTGTCTCCCTCACTAGAATATAAGTTCCTCAAGGGCAGGGACTATAGCTGTCTTTTTCACCATACCTTACTATCCAGTTGCTATCCGGCAAGTGTCTTAGCACCATAATAGATACTCAACAAATATTTATTGAATGAGTGAATCAATTTTTCTCTTCCCAAACATGCTGTTATTCTCCTGAAGTTTGCCATGAATTCTCAATAAATACTTTTCTAAGCAAACATTTCTGTTTCTATAAAATAAGTATTAAAAATAGGAATATGAAAAAAACAAAGTAAGGCACTCCAGCATGTAAAGTGCTTGGGAGTCCTCACTCCTTTCCAAACCTGAGCAAGTAAAACTTGATAAGTTTTCCTGGAACTATCAGCAATCTCTGGGCAAATCACTTGCCACCCCAAAATCTGAAGAAATAGGTACATTCAGACAGTCACAGCTAAGATTTGCTTACCTACAGCAGAAGCAACTGGAACCATAGACTAGAAGGGCCATTTAAATAGTAATTTTGATGAATTGCTGGAGGCTAAGTGTTGACTAGCTTGAGAGTGGAACTCCTAGGTGCAGGAGTCTGAGAAAGGGTCTCACACGTACATGGATTTTACCTCCCGGAACCCCGTCAGGTTTTCACAGCAAAGAGCCAAGATAGACCCTGTCCTGGCTCTGGCAAGGGGAAGGGGAAAGTAATGACTTTGAAGTGCGCTCAGAATGTTCTCTATGATAAAGACTTACTCTCCAAGGAAAAGGGCTTTACCAGAGTCTTATCCCATCTGGGGAGAAGATAGTTCTCTGACTCAAGGCACCTCTAGATTCCTGTGTCAACTAAGGAAGGAGGAAAAAGGTTAAGAAACATTTGTAAAGGTCACAGTACAGCAACATAGGCCCACCAAAAGATTGAGATGTAATCCTAAGAAAATGGAATGCTTCCCTTCCCCACTCTTTACCACCACAGCAACAGGGCTCCTTATAATAACAGTGGATTACAGCTGAAAGAGCTGCAAGATGCAGACAGACACTGGCTGGCCAAGGAGAGGGGGTCTCAGGAAAGTCCAAAGACAACAGGAGAGATGAAAAAAAAAAAAAAGACACTAGAGGACTTTGAAACCTCTGACAACCACATCTATAGCAAACATTATATACAACCCAATCTTAGACAGATAAGCCTCAAGCTGAAGTCCTTTTTGCCTCATTTCCTGTTATCTGATACATCATGTCTAGCTTTCAACAGAAAATTACACAGATGAGGCTGGGCGCATGGCTCATGCCTATAATTCTAGCACTTTGGGAAGCCAAGGTGGACAGATGACTTGAGGCTAGAAGTTCAAGAGCATCCTGGGCAACATGGTAAAACCCCATCTATACAAAAAATAAGAAGATTAGCCTGGCATGGTGTTGCATGGCTGTAGTCCCAGCTACTTAGGAGGCTGAGGTGGGAGGATCACTTGAGCCCAGGAGGTCAAGACTGCAGTAAGCTGTGATCACATCATTGCATTCCAGCTTGGGCAACAGAGTAAGTAAGACCCTGTCTCAACAAAGCATGCTAACAGGCAAGGAAAAACAGCCTGTAGATACAAAGCAAGCATCAGAACCAGACTCAGATGTGACGCAGATTTTGGAATTATCACACAGGGAATTTCGGTAGCTGTGATTCATATGTTAAGGGCTCTAATAAAAAAGTAGATAACATGCAAGAACAGAGGGGTGATGTAAGCGGAGCGATGAAAGAGCTAAGAAAAGATCAAAAGGAAAAGCTAGACATTAGAAACACAGTAACAGAAATGAAGAATGCCTCTGAAGGGTCACTCAGAAGACTTAACACGATTTTTAAAAGTCTCAGTAATCTTGAAGATAGGTCAATAGAAACTTCCCAAACTGAAATGCAAAAATAAAAGAATGGGAAAAAAAAGAGCCAGGCATGGTGGCTCACACCTGTGATCCCAGCACTTTGGGAGGCCGAGGCAGGAGGATTGCTTGAGCCCAAGAGTTCCAGACCAGCCTGGGCAACATAGTGAGACCCTGTTTCTACAAAAAATAAAAAAAATTAGCCAGGCGTGGTGGCATATGCCCGTGGTCCCAGCTACTTGAGATGGTAAAAGGCTAAGGTGGGAGGATTGGGAGGATCACTTGACCCTGGGAGGTGGAGGCTGCAGTTAGCTATTAACTGCACTCTGGCTGCTTGATAGAGTGAGACTGTGTCTCAAAAACCAACCAAACAAACAACAGAAGATGCAAGAACTCAGAACTTTGGCACAATTTCAAAAGGTGAAACATACATATATAGGTAATTGGAAGATCAGAAGGAGAAATAAGAATGGAACAAGAGAAATATTTGAAGTAATAATGACTGATGATTTTCCAAAATTAATGACAGACATCTAACCTAAATTCAGATCCAGGAAGCTCAGAGAACACAAAGTAGAATAAATTCCACAAAGTCTATACTTAGATATATGATATTCAACTTCGGAATGTGAAAAAATCTTGAAAGAAGCCCTGGGGTTGTGGGGATCACCATATCTATAGAGAAACAAGAATAAGAATTACAGTGGACTTCTCATCATAAACTATGCAAGTGAAGAAAAATACTTAAAGAGTTGAAAGAAAAATAAACCCTCACCAACTTTGAATTCTAAATCCATAAAAATTATCCTTCACATGTGAAGGAGAAATAAAGACTTTCTCACATAAGCAAAACCGAGGGGATTTATTATTAGCAAAGCATACCTATTCTTTATAAAATGTTAAAAGAAGTTCTTCAGAGAAAAGAATAATGATAGTTCAGCAACTTAGATCAACATTAAGGAAAGAACATCAGAGAAGGAATAAATTAAGGTAAAGTAAAATCTTTTGCTTTTCTCATTAATTGAGCTAAAAGAAAACTTTGTTTAAACTAATAATTGTAACAGTGTATTAGATAATTATAGCATATGGTTAAGTGAAATGAATGACAACAATGTCATAAGAGATTGGAGGGAGGAATTGGAAATACTTTAAGTTATCTGAACTACACATGAAATGGTATAGTATTAGTTGAAACTGAACTTAGGTTAGTTTAAAATGCATATTGCAAACTCTAGAACCACCACTAAAAAAGTTAAAAGAAATATAATTGAGATGCTCAGAGAGTAGATACCATGTTATATAAAATGCTCAATTAAAACAGGAGAAAGAAGAACAAGAGGGGAGAATTAAAGCAAGAGAAGGCAAAATAAGAAAAAATATATAATACATAGGAAACCTAGAGTCTTAGGCAAATCCTTATTGTCTACAAGAAGCCCACTTTAAATATAAAGCATCAAGTTAAGAGTAAAGGGATGGAGAATTATACAGTATGTTAACACCAATCAAAAGAAAGCTGGAGTCACTATCTTAATTTTAGACAAAGCAGACTTCAGTACAAGGGAAATTATCAGGGATAAATAGGGACATTAAGACTGATAAAAGTATCAGTTCTCCAGGAAGACGTAATCATAAAAACATATGCACCAAACAACAGAGAATCAGAATACATGAGGCAAAAACTGATGAACTTGCAAAGAGGCACAATTTCAAAATAACAAATTGACTATTGTAGCTGTGGACTTCAACACCCCTCTTTCACTAGTTGATGGATCAAGCCAGCAGAAAATCAGTAAGGACGTAGTTGACTTGAATAGCATTATCAGTCAGCTTGATCTAATTGACATGTATAAAACACTCCATCCAACAATAGCAGAATCCACATTTTCAAGCTTGCATGGAAATTTACCAAGATAGATCACATCCTGGGCCATAAAACATACCTTAACAAATTTTAAAGAATAGAAATTATACAAAGTATGTACTCAGACTGCAGTGAAATTAAACTATAAGTCAATAACAGAAAGATATTTGGAAAATGCCAAAATATTTACAGATTAAACAGCACCCTTCACAATAACACATGACTGAAGAGGTCACAAGATAAATTTAAGAGTATTTTGAATAGCCTGTAGTCTCAGCTACTTGGGAGGCTGAGGCAGGAGGATTTCTTGAGCCCAGGAGTTTGAGTCTAGCCTGAACAACATAGTGAGACCCAGGCACTTGAAAAATTTTTTGAATAAAATAAAATTTAAAATATAACTTATAAAAAATTGTGAGTTTAACTCCTGTCTCGCCATATACTAGCAGTAGCAGTACAACTGTGAATAACATACTTAAATGGCTGTGCTTATTTTCGTAAAATAATTTTAGTATTTAAAACTTCACCCAAAATAAGTTCTAATGTTCTATTGCATAGTATGGTGACTAGAGTTAACAATAACATGTTGCATATATTTTGAAGTAGCTAGAAAGAAATGACACATATTTGAGGTGATAGATATGCTAATTACCCTGGTTTTATTGTTACACAATGTATACATGTATCAAAACATCACACTGTACCACATAAATGTGTACAGTTATTATTTGTCAATTAAAAGCAAAATAAAACAAAAACAAACACAAAAAATTGTGGGATGCAAGGAAAGCAATGCTTAGAGAACAACTGATACCACTAAATGCTTACATTAGAAAAGAAGAAACAATGAAACAACAAAAATATCTTTCAATAGGTAAATGAATAAACAAATTGTGGTGTATCTATACAAAAAATAAATAAATGGAGGAGAAGAAGCAGTATCTCCTACAGAATTCCAAACAATTGATGCAGATACTTCACCCTCAAGAAAGTGGTAATTTTCCACTCCTTAAAGTGTAGGTTATGCATAGTGACTTTGTTTCAGAGTATAGTGTGGAAAGGGCAAGGAAGCGACTTTATGGTAGTTACTCACAGCCAGATGATCAAGACATCAGCAGTGATAAGTACTATTGCTATTATGTATGATGTGATAAAGATAACACTTCACCTCTGTGGTCTTCCTTCCCAAAATACATAACTCCAGTCTCATAATGAGAAAAACATCAGACAAATTTTAATTGATGGCATTTTACAAAGATAAATACTCCTCAAATCTGTTAAGGTCATTAAAACCAAGGGAAATCTCAGAAATTGTTAGAGCCAAGAGGACCCTAAGGAAACATGACAGCTAATGAAATATGTTTTCTTGGATGGGGTCCTAGAACAGAAAATAATATTAGGTAAAATGAAGACAATTGAATAAAGTATGGACTTTAGTTAATAATGATGTATCAATATTGGTCCTTTAGTTGTAGCAAATGTGCACTTAGAACGTGTAGTAATAGGGGAAACTCTCTGGGGTGATGTAAGTGGAGCGATGAAACAAATAGGTGAAACTGTAATCTTTGTAATTTTTGTGATTTTTGTAATTTTTCTATAAATCTAAAACTGCTTAAATACATTTTATTTTAGAAAAATCAATGTAAGTATACCTACTCATGTGTTCATTTGTAGAATTATTAGCCGAACCATTTTTTCCAGTTTCAATAATTTCTGCTGAATAAAACTTTTGGTATTTATGCTACTCAGTTTATTTCTGGAATACAGCAATTCTTTGATTTCTCCTTATAAATATATGCAAGAACAACAGTGTCCTTTAGTTGTGAGAATCTTATATAGTCCATATATTCTTCAGCACCCATGTTATTCATTGTCTTTTTACAACCTGCTATTTAAGGACAAAATACATAGAGTCACAAATGGAAAGTAAAGAAGAACCATCTCTTTCATCTCCTCCTCATTTTGTCGTCACAGTATGAAGTGTCAGTATGGAGAAGGCATTACTTTGAAAGCAGACTATCTGGCAGAAACTGCAAAACTGCATTTTGCAATAGTGTCATCCAAACTCTGGGGAATTCTGTTATTCAGAAGCCTCTGTGGTTCATTCATGCATTAAGAGGATGAGCCTTGCTGCTTTGTCATCTGACAGAGGAGAATGTTGCCATGACAGCTGTTAGGAGATGAGGAGATGTGTAAAGGGCATCCATAATGAAAAGAGAAAATAGCCTGGCTTCTTAGGTCTCACTGATGATGCATGGAGTGGCTTGTGTGGATTCTCAAAATGAACCTTGAAAATCCGTTAGTCCCATTTTAGTAATAATATCTCACACACACACACACACACACACACACACACACACACACACACACACACACAATGTTTCTTTTCCAGTAGCCTAAGAAGCATGTAGAAAAATTAAACCTCAACTAAAACCCCGTCATAGATACCTCCTTTTCCATCTTTGGAGTGTAGGCTGAAGATCTACCATATTGAAGGTTTAAAACAATTGTTTTGTTAGTGATTATTATGAGGGAAAATATTTTCCAAAAAGGCAGAATCTTTTTAGAAAATGTCCTAAAACCAGAAAAGGTGTTAGAGAGTAATCAGAGAGCTTAAGTAGATTTCATCTCCTTAGTCCCAGAGAGTAAAATATATTTTCTTTATCTAAAGATGTTGAAGGAGTATTTACTGATTGAAGGATATGATATCTTGCATTTTCTTCAAAATAATATGGGAATGGGGAGTTTTTTAGGGCCATAGGCAAAAAAAGATTGGTAATGAATCGATTATAGAATATTATTATGGACTGACTTGTGCCCCCTGCCCCTGCTCCCAAAATTTGTGTTAAACTAACCCCCAGTACCTCAGAATGTGACTGTATTTGAAGACAGGGTCTTTAAAGAGGTGCTTAAGTTAAAAATGAAGCCTTTAGGGTATTCTCTAATTTGGTCTGTTATCCTCATGAGAAGAGGAAATTTGGACACACAAAGAGACACCAGAAACATCCGTGTAAAGAGGAAAGACCATATGAGGACATATTGAGAAGGCATTCATCTGCATACCAAGAAAAGAGGCCTCAGAGGAAACCACCCCTGCCTGCCAATCCCTTGATCTTAGGCTTATAGCGTCCAGAACTGTGAGAAAATAAATTTCTGTGGTTTAAGCCACCAGTCTGTGGTAATTTGTTATGGCAACCAGAGCAAACTCATACAAATACCTATCACATAATCGGAGTATGTGTTATCTACTCTCTGGGGAAGGTTTAGTTGCTTTGGGAGCCTCATGATGGAGAGCAAAGTAAGAACTGGGGGGATCAGGGAAAACTGGCCGGGAGAGGGTAGGTGTTAGCCTGGTGAAAAGCCAGTGGGAAGAGAACTTTAAGTAGAAGAAGGAGAATGTACACAGGCCTGAATATAGGGGCATGGCATGCTTGGGAAAGTAAAAGTAGCTCAATAGGGATGAATTCTAGGGTGTGGGTGAATGGGGGACTAGTGAGATTAGGCATTAGGGCAGTAAGCTTTTATTACCATTCATATGCACACCCACACATCACACATCTATACACACACATGTGTTTATACTCATTTTGTTTACTGTCAGTATCTCTCCTCTAGAACATAAGTTCTTTGATGCCCTTTCTGTCTCTTTTGTTAACTGGTATATTTCTGGCTACTTAGAATAGTACCTGGCACACAGAAGGTATTCAACAAAAAAATTGCTGAATAAATAAATGAGTAAACTGCATGATTTATTCTTTAGAAAAATCACTTTGGCAGCACTGTGGGAAACATTTGGAATGTGGCCTCAAGCAGGACTGTTAGGAGATTGTTGCAATAGTCCCGCTGAAGTTGACGGTGGAGGTGTAGATGAGAAGACTCAGCTAACAGGTGAGTTACTCAGGAGGTAGAACTAAGAGAACTTGTAATGTGATTGTCTATAGGGCTTAAAGGAGAATGGTCACTCCCAGGTTCCTGGTGTAGGCACTGACAGAAAGATAGGGTTATTTTCTGAGGTAAGAAACATACAAAGAAAAGTAGACTTTGGGTGTGGGTTGGAGGTACTGAGTTCAGTGTTGGTCATGTTTAGCTTCAGGTAGCAGAATGACATCCAAATCAAGATGTCTACTTGGTGGTGACTGAGAGGGGGCTGTCTAGGCTGGATCTTCAACTTAGACGTGAACCTAAAGCTGTAGAAATGGATGGTGTTGTTCAAGTAGAAGGTGTAGACGCAGAAGATGAGAACAAGGAGTATTGAGAGAAGAAAATAGAAACAGGAAATGAAAATAAGCAGTGAAAAGTTTACTGCACTTCCAAAAAACTCTTGAATTCCTTATTGTTACGTTTGTCATTACATTACAGAACTTTAAAACAAATATGTAGTTCAGATTCTAGCTCTGAAGCTGTAGTCTTGGTAACTTAACCTCCTTATTCCTTCTTTTTCTTCATCTCTAAGATGGGTCCAATTATAATCCCTACCTTTATTATAGATTTGTTGTGAGGGCTAGATGAAATACATGTAAAGCCTTTAGTATTATAATGTGCATTCAATAATTGTTCACTCATTTTTAATTATTAAGTTTAAACTTTCATTATTTTTATTTATTTATTTTTTTGAGACAGCGTCTCACTCTTGCTCAGGCTGGAGTGCAGTGGTGCAATCATGGCTCACTGCAGCCTTGACTTCCTGGGCTCAGGTGATCCTCCCATCTCAGCCTCCCAAGTAGCTGGGACTACAGGTGCATGCCACCACACCTGGCTAATGTTTTTTGTTTGTTTGTTTGTGGAGGTGGGGTCCCACCATGTGGCTCACGCTGATCTCAAACTCTGGGCTCAAGCAGCTCGCCCACCTTGGCCTCCCAAAGTGCTAGGATTACATGTGTGAGCCACTGTGCCTGGCCTAAACATTCATTATTAAGTTTGATTATAAACTTAGTAAGTTTCCAGTTGTGAACATTTGTGCTTGCAGCTTTCTAAATCAACCATGGATCTCTAGATGTGGATTGTTAAGTGTGACAGAGAACTTTTTAATGCTATGTTTTTGAATATGTATGTGTATAATTATTAAAATACACATTAAACTTTAATTAATATTAAGTTATTAATATACCTATGTATTGCTGATTACAAACTTAAGGCAACACTTAAAAACTTCAGAGTAAAATTAAGTGGGCTATTGACTAAGTCTTATTTGTTGTTTAATCAGGATCTTACTCTTTCCTTTTTTGTTTTGAGACGGATCTTTATTTAGCACCTTGAATATTTAAAAGTCCTGGACCCCTGCACATTTACTGGCTCATTAAAGTGTATGTTTGCAGTTTTTTATCTGTCGTCTTCTTTAATTGACGCCTTAATGCTGTGGCTTCATAGGGGGTGCCCAGTTCTTACTGCTTCCTGCCTGTTTTTGTTGCAGAGAGGCCACTTTCGCTTTTTAATATTATTTTGTCTAAGTCGCACTGTTTAGCAATAAGACGGGCACGTTGCAAAGGCCTCATGCTTCAGTCAGGGCCTGTAAAAGACTCCCCACTTACTATCTTCTAATCAGAAAAGGCCTCTCCACTTGACCCATTTTTCCTGTCTCGATTCCTTTCCCCTTTGAAGTTCAATGTGGAAGTTTCTTTGCATAAAATTGTTTACGATAATATATTAATCCTGTTAGTAGGTTTCCATCCATTTCAAAAACTTCCGTCTCCTGAAGATTTCCTCTTATTATTAAAGGAAATAGGCTGGTTTCTTTCTAAACTTTAAAACTGTTAGCTTGGGCTATGCTTGCATCACCACTACCACAGCCATGGTAAAAATAGAAAGATTTTAATATCCCAAAGAGAGGAAGAAATGTAGAACTATAAATATATATATGCTATTTGAGTAAGGCTGACTTCAAGGGTAGGCTCTCAGGCAAAACTGGCCTATTTATGGATCACCTTTCTGATTCAAAACATCGTTCTCTACACTACTAGGCTACTTTTAAAAAAGTTTTTATGGCAACTCTGCATAGAAATCCACCCTTTTGAAATACATTAGAGTAAGCAAACAACGTTTTTTAGCAATATATTTGTTCGTTTGATCAATATTCAGCTGTTAATCAATGATTATTTTCTGGATGCCAGGCACTAATGGCAGTAGTGGTAGCATTCAGAAATGCACAGAGTAAACCTGCACTTGCCCTCATGGAGCTTAAAATTTAGTGGGGACACAGACACTAAACAAATGCCTATGTAAGTATTCAATACATATTTGATGAACAAATGAGCTTTAAAAAAATTGGGGCCAAGGGTATTCCCAAGAGAAAGAGAAAGGCAGCTGATTAAAACAAAAAAAAAATCCTTCTGAACTTCCCAAACTCATGGCCTTCTATAACTTGGTCTGTAACATCAACAGATACAGGTTAAACCGGTTTTTGTAGTTTTTCCTTAAACTTAACTACTTCTTCCTTAAACTTAACTACTTCTTATAACATTGTTTCTGGAGCAAGCTGCTTATAAAATTCCAAATAGCAAACTCTAAATGGTCATTTGGAAACATATTTGTAGGTGGGGCTTGCTTTTTTCCATGTAAAGTGATTCATCCTTTTTTTTCCTACCCAAATTCCCCGCCTCCTACTTCCCTAGCACTGTTTGTTGCTCATTTTTTTCTTTGAAAACTCTGTTTTCTTGGTGTTCCTGACACCCGTCTCCCCTGGTGTTCCTCCCTGTTTTGTTTGCTCCTCCTCCGTCTCTGCTCTTCAGGAACATGAGCAACAAACAGTGCCAAGTGCTGGTATTGCAAAAGGGAGTATTGTATATGCTAGTTCAGAGTTTAGTTTGTATGGAAAATATTTTTTATAAATTCTCCTAAAATATTCATAAACCTGTTATTTTTCAACAGGCCACAAAATAGGTATATCTTATGGACACACAGATGGAATTTTGCAGCACTTCTCATTAAACTCCAACCTTGATCACTTTTCTAGATTTCTCTATTTCTCAGGCCCTTTCCTTACAGGGGAGGGAGCTGACTACTGATTAAGAGGGAGTCAGAGTAGCCAGGGAAGGAGGAGGAAGGAAGACTTCAGGTGAAGTTCCTAAAAGCTCGCATTTCATTTGCAGTCTCTACTAGGGCTTCTCAGCCTTGGCACTACTGACATTTTGGTCTGGGTAATCTTGGCTGTGGGGGCTGGTCTGAGTATATAGGATGTTTAGCAGCTTCCCTGGCCTTTCTTCACTAGATGCCCCCAATTGTGTCACTAAAAATGTCTGAAGACATTGTCAGATATCCCCTGAGGGGCAAAATAATTCCCCAAGTTGTAGCTGAGGACCCTTGCTTTATACTCCTTCCCTAAGCAATCCCATCCACAAACTTTGAATTAATTATGACCTATATGTTAACACGCTCATGAACCCAGTTCAGACCTAATTTCTGAGCACCAGTGGTATGTCTTCTTGGATATTTCAAAGAGATTGCAAAGCTAAAAAAAGTCCAAATGCTGATCTTACCACACTGCTGCTCTCGATGTTTCCTGTGTCTTAATAAGGCACCTCCATCTACCTGTCTCCTTCACTCCATGTGTCTAGTCAATTGCTAAGTGCTGTTGGTTTTGCATTCCAACCCTACCCCAGATCCCTTCCCTTCTCTCCGTATGTACAGCTCTCACCTCTTCAGGTCAAACCATCATCATCTAATGCCTGGACAACTGGTGAGCCCCACCTTAAACTTCAGGAACTTTTGCTTCTGTACAGTTCATTCCCCACATGACTCAGAGGGTCTTGTCAAACAGTAAATGTCAACAAGCCACTTGCATGTGCTTCCATCTGTTTTCAGGTTAAGGACCCAAATCCTTAACAAGACTAGATAATCTATGTGATGTGGCTGCTTACCTTCCTTCTGTTTCCTAAACATACCATATATTTCTTCCTACATCCATGTCTCTGCACATGACTAGAATATTCCCAGTTACCTCCTCCCAATCACCCTCCGAGCTATTTTCTACACTTAAGGATATATATATATTTTTTTCTCTCCTCATTTGAAATTTTACATTATAATGCTACTATAATGAAGATGGTGACATCGGTTTCATATTTTTGTGTATGCATGCTTATATTAAGCTAATTAAACATGACAACATGAATATCTATGTACATACTTTTCTAAAAATGATCATGTATTTGTAAAAATATTAAACTAGCCTAAAATATTTAAAAAAATTAAAAATTAAACTAGCCTAAGAAATAAGAAAGTGGAAAGAGATACATATATATTTGAAGCTGCTTTTTAAAATGATATTTTCTATTTATCAATTTTTGGTGCCTGTTTTCTGGGTTTTGTTGTTGTTTTTCTTTACAATGTATCAAGATATTTGAAAAAATACTCTGGCAAGAAAATGTACTGTATCATAAAGATTCAAATGGAGATAATTTGTGGCTACCGAGCCAGAAATGTGTATGAGTCATAAATTAAACCTGACAAACATGTCATAAAATATAAGTTTTAATAGATGCATAATCTGTGCTTTCATGACTGTGTCAGAATCAATAATACATCACCCGCTTTTTTTTTAGATTGGCTCACATAATGCAAAACTGTGAAAGTAAACACATTTTTTAGTTCATGAGCAAAACTGTAAAATGTAAATGTGGCTTAAGCAAAAAAACCAACAAAACTATAAACTAGTTTAAATTATAGAATATGGAATATGAAAGTTATTGTTTAAAAAGGAAATAGTCCATTAAAAAATTAGGAGATAAATGACACATTGGAGAAAGATGGTTAAATATATAACAGGCAAAGAGTTAATTTCTTTGATATACAGGCACTCTTACATATAAATATTTAAAAAAGTATACCAATTAAAAATGGGGAAAGAATATAGACTAACATTTTTAAAAGGGGATTCAGATGGCAAAGACCTATTTAAGATGTTGTTCATCCATCTAGGAATAAATTACAACTATAAAGAAAGTTTTATCTATTACGTAGGAAATTATTTTAAAAAGTAACAATAACAATAGATATCTGACGCTGGAGAGTGTGTGGGGTACTGGGCACTCATTCTCTGCAGATGGGACTCTGGAAACCCCTTTCGTAATATGCATCAAAAGCCCTAAACTCTATTTCCCATTCTAGCAATTTATCCTAAGGAAATAACCAGTTACAAGTATGATGATTTCGACACCAGAAAGTTTATCTCAGTATTGTTTATAATACCTAAATACATAGAAGCAATATAAGTATCCATCAATAATAGTTGGTATTACAGTTTATCCACACAGTGGAATATTATGCACTTTGAAAATGATATCTTAAATTTATTCACATGAAGATCTATTTATGCTAGATTGTTAGGTCAAAAATGTAGAATATACCTAGGACCCAAATCTTGGTTCCTAATACCATTCTCCAATAAAAGAAATGAGGGCTCCTTGGAGAAATAGCTGATTCTAGTGCTGGCACAGGAAACAGAGGATGAGGAGCATTTTTTTATTCCCACAAAGTAAGAAAGTCTTCAAAATCGAAAAATGCTGGGTATGGTGGCCCATGCTTCTAATGCCAGCACTTAGGGAGGCCAAGATGGGAGGATCGCTTGGGTAAGGAGTTCAAGACCAGCCTGGGCCACGCAGTGGGATTCCATCTCTATAAAAAAATTAGACAGGTGTGGTGGTGTTTGCCTGTACTCCTAGCTACTCAGGAGGCTGAGGAGGGAGGATCACTTGAGCCCAGAAGTTCCAGGCTGTAATGAGCCATGATTGTGCCACTGCACTGTAGCGTGGGTGACAGAGTGAGACCTGTCTATAAGTAAATAAATAAATAAGCAAGCAAAATCCATGTGTTTCATTCAAAGAGACACAAGAACCAACTGAAGAGCTCCCAATGACCAAAGATGGGGCAATTTGCGCAATGAAACAATTTTATATTATAATCATAATCCAAAATATATAATAAATATTTATGAGTGTGTACTAAAATACATAATTGAATAAGCAAATAAATGAGGGCTAGAGACAAATCACCCAAGCAGAAAAGTTCCAGATAATTTATGCAGATACTGCACTTTCAAGGAGATGGAATATAAATCTCCACTTCTTAAGTATGGTTTACACATAGTGACTTCCTTCCAAAGAGTAGAGTATGGAAAGAGGAGAAAAATAAGTTTACAGTGAAGAAATCTGACATATACTCCCTCAGTCATGTGATCAAGGTCAATATCAACAGTAATAATTAATGTTGATAGTAGGTGCTCTTAATGTGATGTGATGAAAATGGCACTTTACCTCTGTGGTCTTACTCTTCAGAACCTATGACCATAGTCTAATCATGAGACAAACATCTAACAAGTCCCAATGGAGGGACATTTGCAAAATGCCTGACCTGTAACCCTCAAAACTTCAAGCTCATCAAGTCATCAAGAACAAGAGAAGTCTAAGAAATTGCCATAGCCAAGAGTCGCATAAGGAGACATGGTGACTAAGTACAGAGTGTAAAGCTGGATGAGACGCTGGAACAGAAAAAAGACATATATATATATATATATTAGATTAAAGCTAAGAAAATCCGAATAAAGTATGGCCTCTGGTTAACAATAATGTATCAATATTGATTATTTAATTATAATTGTGACAAGTCTGAGATCAAGGTGTTTGGCAGGGTTGGTTCCTTCTGAGAACCACGAAGGAAGGCTATGTTCCAGGCCTCTCTCCTTGGCTTATAGATGGCCATCTTCTTGTTGTGTCTTCATGTATCTTCTCCCCATATGTATCTGTATTGATATCCTCTTTTTAGAACACCAGTCATATTGGATTGGGAACCTTCCTAGTGACCATATTTTAATTGAATTACCTCTTTAAAGACCCTATCTCAAATATGGTTATAGTCTGAGGTCCTGCAGATTAGAGTTTCAACATATGAATTTTGTGGGGGACACAGTTCAGCCCTTGGCACCAGGTTTCTTACTATCAGAGGAAGAAGTTAAAAATAAGCAACAGAGGAAGGCTAGAGTGAACCCTGTGTTGACTGAGTCAGAGGTATCAGTGGGGACTCATGTTTAGTTTAATACATATATACAGGTAGATAACAGAAATAAATATAGATATGTTATGTCAGCTAATATATATGCACATATTGCACAGCTCTGTATGCCGAGGGGGCCTTGATGCAGTGACATCCCAGTAGTAGTGACAAACATGCCTAGTGCCCAGATCGTTTCTAAATACCATTCCCTAGTAAAAGGAGAAATAACTGCTTCTAGCACTGGGACAGGGGAAATAGGACATCATCCTGGGAGAAAATTTAAGGAGAAATGGGATATGTATATAGCCTCAGTGTATCTTCTCCTAAACATTTATTAATTGTGTGGTGGCTTTAACATCTTTCTACACTCATTTATATGCCTCTTTCCAAGAGGTGGAGCTCAATTCTCTGTCCCTTAAGTGTGTACTTAGTGATTCACTCTTCTAGAAAGAGAAACGGAGGAACCGTACAGTGGAGAAACCTGGCAGATACCACCTTAACCAGCTGATCAAGTTTAACATCTCCAGTGATAAATCCTGCTGATATCATCTACTCCTGGTATATTGAAATGAGAGGGTAATTTACCTCACCACACTCCGAAGTCTATAACCCCAGCCTATTAATGAAAATAGCAACAGCGAAAACCCCAATCGAGGGACCTCCAGTGGAATACCTGATCAATTTGCTTCAAAAGTTTCAAGGTCATAACAAAAAAGGAAAGACCAGAAGACACTAAACAGGCCCGATGACTAATGCGACATGCTGTCCAGGAGTGGAAAAGGACATTAGTGGGAAAATTGGCAAAACCCAAAAAAAGCCGAGTTTGGTTAATAGTATTATAGCAATGTTAATTTCTTAGCTTTGATAACTGTTACTTAAAATGGCAATATTAGAGGAAGCTGCTTGAAGGGCATATGGAAACTCTTTGTATTATCTGCACAACTAACTCTTGTAAATCCAAACTTATTTTAAAATAAATAGGTTTTAAAATGTAGGATATATAATAGCATTAATTCACTCGAGAGCTCTTCTGTGTGCTAAGAATACTCAATGAATAAAACAGGTAATATGCTTTCCCTTGTAGAGCTTTCATTTTCTCACCAATCGATCCTTTTTTGTTAAATAATGTAGTATAGGCAGGGTGCAGTGGCTCACGCCTGTAATCCCAGCACTTTGGGAGGCCGAGGCGGGTGGATCACTTGAGGTCAGGAGTTCAAGACCAACCTGGCCAACATGGAGGAACCCTGTCTCTACTAAAAATACAAATTTATCCGGGCATGGTGATGCATGCCTGTAATCTCAGCTACTGGAGAAGCTAAGGCAGGGGAATCTCTTGAACCTGGGAGGTAGAGGTTGCAGTGAGCCGAGATTGCACCACTGCACTCCGGCCTGGGCGACAAGAGTGAGACTCTGACTCAAAAAAAAAACAACAACAACAACAAAAAAAAAACAACCAAAAAAGTAATATATACTATAATATATATTTTGTTTATAAGTTTCAGTTGGATGATAAATGGAAATATTTGGATGAAGGTGCTATTATTTGAAAGAGGAAGTATATAATTTAAATGAGAATATGGAGTTTTAGAGATAGAAAGGTCTTGCAGAGATTATCTCTTTTAAATCAGTGGTTCTCCGTGTGCGCTTCAGGGCCTACGAACTGGTTAGAGATGCAAATTCTCAGGCTGAAACCCAGTTTTAGCAAATTAAAAACTTTGGTGATCAGGCTCAGCAATCTGTGTTTTAACAAGCCCTCAAGGTGATTCCACTGCTCCAGTCCCAGTATCCTCATAGGTGAAACAATAATAATGCCAACCTCTGTTGGTTTATGTATAATATGTGTAATGCAAACCAATTTAGCAATTTACATGACACATTGTAAGTTGTTCATGAAAAGATATCAATTAAGACTAGATATCACCACCCCCTTAAATGTCTTCATGGCTAACTCCTTCATCTCCTTTGGGGCTTTGCTCAAGTGGCACTTTATCAATGAGGCCTTCTGCGGCCACCCTCTTTGCAAATGCAACTTGCTTTTCTTCCTTTAGTCCTTCTTCCTGGAACTTGCAATCTTCTTTTCTCCTCCCCTCCTTGCACCCCCACTGCCTCCCCCATAGCACGTATCTCCTTCTAATAAATTATATATTTTATATATTCATTATGTGCTTTTTAAATGTCTGTGTCCCTCTGCCAGATTGTAACATATCAAGGGAAGGGAATCTCTGCATTCACTGATGCAACTCAAGTGCTAAAATCAGTGCCTGGCACATAGTAGGCACTTAACAAATGTTTGTTCCACATCGAATGGTTGATATTACTGTCCGATGAAAGTGGATTACAAATTATTCTTTAGGCACTTTTGGGGTTCTGCATATTTAATTTGACTTAGGACAAGTTTCTTTAATTAGGCTGTGTTTTTGGTACTGACTGATGGTCTCCCCACCCCAGAACCACCAGCTTACTGGTGTGGTTGAGACAGGGATGGGGTCCCAGGACACTTGGCCACAACCAGACATTCATCTTTCTCCTAGGGATCTAGTCCTAAGTGGCTGGATTCTAGGAGAAATTGCACACACAAAAGGACTGTGTAGCTAAAAGAGTTTGAAACTCATTTCTCTATACCATTTAGTACAAATGAATTTGTTTTCCCAAATATTGCTGAACTCTGCAGCAATTTTTTATTGGTGAGAGCGGCAGTTAAGATTTACAAAGTTGTTCTTAGAAGATGGAACCTAATAGCGATGTCATGAGGAAAAGAATTAGCAGAAGGGAAGAGATGAGACAGAAGGGATTTAGATGGACCAGGCAGATCCACTGATAGTGGAAAATAAAAGTATGAGAGGTGATAAAGGCAACGTCCACATGAAGAGACAGCCTTGAAACCCAGTAGGAGAAATGCAAACTCTGTGCAGAGGAGTCGGTGGAGAATTCTCAGAGAAATGTTGTGACAGCTGCAAACAAGATGGGTTTTGGCAATATTTTTTAACAGTTTTGGGGGGTCGGAAAGCACTGTTGAAATCTGCTAAACAGGAGACCAGATTTTGAGTATGAAGTTTTACTAGAGGAGCTGAGAAAGACCGTATCCTTATTATTTAGGTTATCGATGGTGTGTGTGTGTGTCTGACACACACTCTTTCTTTGGCTTGTCATTTAGTAGCTGATACAGAATTACTCAGTGTTATTCAGTTTTGTCTACTTTTCTTTTTTTACATTTTTCCTAATCTTTTATAGTGCTGCCTCTTTAATCTGTCATCCCTGGTGAGAACAGGAGTCCTTATAAGAAACCACTAATACCCGTGAGCATCAGAGCAGTAAGAGAATTATATCCATACTTTGGTGATAGCATTTCTAAAAGCCTGCCTTCTCTATTATTTTGCTGAGCAGAATTTATATTTTCCAGATGTCTCAAGGATAACCGTTGTGAGCATTGTGATTTACACTAAAAACAAACAAAAACAACACGCCTCTCTAAGCTTTAGTTTCCTTGTCTTAAAATGGAGATGAGACATTGCCACCCAATTCACAGGTTGCTGCCAGGATCAAGTGAGATAATTCTTATGGGGTGCTGCCTCTGTGCCTGGCTAAGTAGTTAAGTTCTGAATGAATGATGGCTGCTAGAGTCACCATTACTATCATCATCCTCTGGCCTCTCCAGCTGTTTACCTCTGCCTGCCTTATCCTTTTCCTTCATAGCCTTTGCATAATCGTAGTTTTTGTCTCACCTGGGTTGTATCTGTCCTTTTCACACTTGTGACAAATGGTAGACACTCAATAAATATTGATAAAATGAATCCTTGAATACATGACTGTTTTGTTCTTGTTTTAAATGAAAAGGCATTCTCCATTTGTTGCTGGCTGAATGATTTCTTTGTATATATGGTACAATTTCTATGTTTAAGAAATTTACTTCAGTATAACATTTCCCTTCTGATTTGGGTTGCAGCTATACACAACAAACTTTGGAATTTAAATATCTATGTGTGGCATAGTCAAGCTATATAGCATATTTTTAAAAGTCCTCATGTAGCTCTAATCGTAAACTTGAATAATTTTGCAAGTGTGCACAATAAAAATGGACTAAAAACAGAATATGTTTACTCATCAGAATCATGTTCCTTTCAGTATTCTAGGCCTGGATCATGTATGCAATTTATGAAATCATTCATCCAGCAGCAAATAGAGAATGTTTTTAATGAGAAGTCAAATCAGATTGAATTGTGGTCATGAAAGATGTTGAATATATTGAGTCATAGAAATTTGAACTCTATTGAGATGAAATATCATGTTTTGTGTTAAAAAAAGTAAGTGTTTTCTGCCATTCATATTTTGTTCTTAAGTCCTGTTTTACCATAGCTAAGAGCAAGGTGATATGATCAATAAGGAGAAAAATGAACAAATTCTGGTGGTGGTGTTTATACTTTTGTTATAAAAAGAGATTATTGTTTACTCTTTAATTGGGTCTCAGTAAGCCATTTGTAAACAATACTGCATGTGATTCTTATTTATAATCTCAAGTTTTAAAACTCTTGACATTTATAACGGAGAAACTTAGTGCTTTAATGACATAATCTATTTATATTTATATTTTACCAGGATCTCTGATAACCTCAAAATATAAGATCCAAAGAATACTTTTCAGTCTTCCTCTTGTTTAGTCTCTCACCAGCATTCTATGTGGTGGCCACTCCCTTCTTGAAACTGGCTCTTCTCTTGACTTTGGCGCATGGTTTTCCCTCAAATGTTCTGGCTGCTCCTTCTCTGACTGCTCTGCTCAGCTGTTCATCTGGCAGTCCCTCAAGGCTCAATCCCGGTGCTTCTTTCTTTTCCCCTCCCCTCCTCTGACCTTTCTTTCCTTCCCTGCTTCTTCCCTGCCCTCTCCTCTTCTCACTTTACACTCTTCCTAAAGCATCTTGTTTATGCCTCAATCTATCATCAATTTCCTGCAATATGCTATTAATTTCAAAATTAGAATCTTCAGCTCAGATATCTTCTCTGAACACCAAATTTGACTATCCAAATGTCTTCCCTTTGCCTCTAGGGTGGCTCCATTGCCAATTTAAAACCCTCTTCCTCATCATCACTGTCATCAGGTCTGTAATCTAGAAACCTAGGAGATAACCTTATAGCACCTCTCTTTTACTTACCCTTTCAAGTCTACCCAGTCGCCTGTTTATGTTACTCCCTGATGGCTGTCAAATCTGTCCAAGTCTCTTCTCCACTTATGTACCTCTCCAGATACGCAAGGCTAAGCTAGCAGAGTCTTGCAAATGGACTACAACGAGGATTGCTGTTAGGGACTAGAATAATCTCCAGACTGGTTTTTCACATCCTCACTTAACCATTGTCCACACTGCAGCCACAGCAATCTTTTTAAAACAGTAATTTGATTGTGTACTGTTCCCCTTTTTAAGTAAAAATCCTTAACAAGGCCACACGTTCCTGTACGGTCTGGCTCCCACTGACCCCTCCAACCTCATGTCACAAGATGTTTCTCCCCATGGTCTCTGTTACAGCCACATGTTCATTCTTTCTGTTCTCGGAAATGTGCCCTGTTGCCTCCTGCCACAGAACCTTTGTGCTGCCATTTGCTCTGCCTGAAATGTTCTTCTCATTCCCCAGCCCATACTTCACTCCGCTTAGTTAACTACTTCTCATCCTTAAGTTCTCAGTTTAAATCCTCAAAGAAATTAATACCACTTAAATATTGTTAATATCAGTAAAATGTTACTATATCCCAAGATTTTATATTCTGCTATTAATATAGTTGAGTCTTCATTATGTTTTTATCAGACTTCATAGCATTTAACACAGCTAAAATTCAGCCTTATTTATAAGTTTATTTGATTAAGATTTGCGGAACTATAAGCTCTTTGACAGTGGGAACATGACTTTTTGTTCATTGTTTTCCTTCCATTGCCTAAAATGGTGCTTGTATAAAGTAGGTCTAGATAAATAAAGGTCACATGACTAAATGAAAACCAAAAATACTAAAACATTTGCAGATTTGTCTTCCAGATGGCAGATTTGAGCTGGTTGATCTTTTGTTGCAACACATCATAGCACTTTCTTCAGAAGCAGCTTTTATCCTATAGGATGAATATAATGACCAACCTACACATTGGCCACTGTCTCAAATATATAGAAATGAATGACCATGTACTTTTTAATATTCAACAGTTTTTTCTTAATAAATGTAATAAAATTGAATATTAATGTGTCAAATTTTTGGCTATAACCTGGTTTACCTTGTGATCTAGTACTGACACACACAGACACACAGACACACGCACACACACACAAACTTTAGGAATTTAATATTTTCCATTGCTACATGCAGTATATTCTACTGGTTTCTATTCTGTTATCTTCTGATCTTTTCTATTTTATGCTATTCTATTTTATTTATTAATATTGGTTAGAACTCATTTAATTTCACAGCTGTGAAAAATTTATTTTAGAAACTATTTTAGAACTATGACTTTTAATAGATATAAATGTTAAAACTGAGTAATAAATTGATTAAAAGTAGATATAGGTTTTCTAATTTAAGAATATTATTTTGACTACAAAAACAATGATTTTGAGGGGCTAGAATACTTATTTAGAATATAGGAATGTTAATACACTAAATTGTATTACAATTGTAAATTGTACATTAGTATAAATTGTACACTAGCTAGCATTTTGAAATATTAATTTTGAGAACTATTAGCTGTTTTGGAATTCCCTTTATTTTTGTATCTAAAATCATGGAGTGCAACATGGTCATTAAATTTGGCTTTCAGTCTATAAGTCAGGGAGATCACAAAGTTTTTTAAAATTATTTGATGGAGTTCTGAATAGAGAAAGACAAATATGAGAGTGGGAACATTGAAAGGAAGTAGTGGCCGGGCGTGGTGGCTCACGCCTATAATCCCAGCACTATGGGAGGCCAAAACGGGCGGATCACGAGGTCAGGAGATTGAGACCATCTTGGCTAACACAGTGAAACCCCATCTCTACTAAAAATACAAAAATACAAAAAATTAGCCGGGCGTGGTGGCGGGCGCCTGTAGTCCCAGCTACTCGGGGGGGCTGAGGCAGGAGAATGGCATGAAACCGGGAGGCGGAGCTTGCAGTGAGCGGAGATCATGCCACTGCACTCCAGCCTGGGCGACTGAGTGAGACTCCATCTCAAAAAAAAAAAAAAAAAAAAAAAAAAAAGGAGGAGCATGCAATGTTATCAGTTCATAATCTTAGATTTATAGTCAACTTTTGAGGGATGCAGATCAGTGATATGCCATGGCCCATCAGAAAGAAAAGGGTGATTACCTTTAATGCACTTTTGTGTCTACTTTTTAAAATAAGACAATTTGTCATCAAGACAATTTAATAAGACAAATCATTCTTCTAGAAAAGATTTTAAAAGAAAGAGAAAATAGATATTTTTTATTCATCTTTAATTCATCCTTTATTTATTTCCTGTGACCATTAGTTGTTGGGCCTGCCAAGTCTCATCTTAGCCACAGATTTGTATTCACATCATGCAGGCTATCGGAGCTAATTATACACAGACCTCTCATTTGACTTCTCAGCTTAGTTGTTCAGAGTAAAACTGCAGAATAATGACTTACTCCCAATCAGAAGAATGACACCTTTATAGAAAACTCTCAAAATTTTTTCTCTAGGAATCAGGTGCAACTAGGTTAACATACATCCCTCTGCCCAACAGCTTCTTTTTTTTAATAGTGAATAATCTAAAATTATTATATAGGATTCCCATAATTATGTGTTCGAGTTATTTTCTTAAATATCCAAAGTTCCATACACAAAACATTCTCAACAAAATTTAAGCAATTCCTTGCTTTTTGATTAGTTTAAATTAGTTTTATTAGGTAATTTGGTAGGAAAAATGGGAAATAATGGCTAATTGGAGGTAAGGTTCTTTTGCTCCTTAATTTCCTCTCCGTGTCAGCTCCACTATATGCTTTTAGTTTAGACTTTTAGCTGTAACACATCTTTAGTAATTTATAACCAAGATTCTCTAACATTGGTTTAAAATGAGAGTGAAAGTAGGCGTAAAATAAAACTCTACAATTTGTTAGACATACAACAAATTTCATAAAATAAAATTCTACAGCTTCATTTTTCTGTGGTAGGAAGTTAGGAATTTGTTCCTAATGCAAATCGAAGAAAAAATAGAATCTCTATAGGGGTCTTTCCTTTTTCTTTCTCTTCTTCCATTTAGCTATGTATCCTTTGGAACCCAGTTCAAAGCCTCCATTTGAAGTTTTCTTCATTTTACCAGGTAAAGTTAGTCCTTCCTTGCCTCATGTTTCCTGTGTGCCATATTTATTCCTCTGTTCCTGCATCCTGCTTTACAGTAGCTTATCTTGCCACATATCTGTCTCCCCTCCTTGGACTATGAGCTTCTTCAAGACAGAAGCAGCAGCTCATAATCTTCTTCTATGAGCCAGTCCATGAGCTTCTTCATCACTCATTCATCTTGAGTATCTTTTTGTTATAACACAGTCCTTAAGACACAGTATCTTCCCAATAACATCTGATGACTGAATAATAAATTTCCATGTCAAGAATTCTGAAGCATATTCATGCCTCAGCTCATTTAGCTAAGTGAAGTGGAGAAGAATGAACAGAAGAAAGAACAAATGGATATCTAACAAACCCAGTGTCTGAGAAGGTTGCTAAAAAATGTTTAAGGAGGGACTCTAAAAGTCCATGCTCCTCCAGAAGGATATATAATGGCAGTTTAAAGTATTAAAATATTTCTAGTAAATTAAAATAAAGTCAGTTTTCTAAATCATTCTTTGAATGTAAACTTTCTTTAAACCCTGGCCTTGGGAATAAACACATCATCCGGTTTTAGGTTTTCAGCTTTCTCTGCTACAGTGGGAACAGCGTGTATATCTTGATGTGATCTGACATGCGGAGCAGATGAACCCACTTTATAAAGGAGTCTGATAAGCAGCGAGGTCCTGCATCCTCAAGGATGGCTCTGAAAATAACTAAATATGTGATGGAGGAGGCAGGAAAAAGATAGTGCAGGAGCAACTCCCCTTCATGCACTGGAACATGAAGATGGTTCCTTCATTTCAGCTGCAAATGTTGCTTAAAGAGCCTGTCACTATCTGTGGTTTTGTGTCTTGTACTTGGTTATTGATCAGGTTGGTAAATCTAAGGAATCCTGCAGAAATAGCCTGTCGCAGGAGAAGTTTTACTATTGAAAAGATGCTGAACAGCGGCTAAAATTTTGGTTAGAATTCTTGTTCACAATGCCTTGTTGATGGTATTGCGGAAGCAGCCATCAAATCAGAGCATTAATCTTTTCTATGCCAGAAGTCACCCATCTGCCACCTGCTCAGAAGAGTACAAAAATTATTGTCACATCCACAAGCTAAACACATGAAGCAGCATGTACCGTATCAACTGTTTTCATCTCCTTCAAAGTTTTTACTCTTTTTACATATTCTCTCCCACCAGCATTTGGGATTAATCAGCAACAATCACAGTGATTAAGGAGAAACCAAGGGACTGGAAAATGAGCATCATCTTCTAAATAGTTTCACATTTATAACGTAAGGGCTGAGCATATCCGTATGGCTACTATGATGACAGGGGTCTGGGAGGGATGATTAATATGCAGACCACACCAGTCCTCATTCAGTAGATCTCACAGGAAGTAGAAGTAGAATCTCTGGGAACAGGATGATTCATCACCATATGTGGGCTGAAAGGGGACAGGTGAAAGTATTTGCTACCTACACTTTCAGCAGAAAGCTCCAGCCATTATATGATAAAAGCGAGGAGATGAGCTTCCTGTCTGCCTCCGTCTAAAAGTGCGGAGATGAGCTTCCTGCCTCCCTCAGGTGATGGGGATATGGGGATGAGAACTTCTGCTAAGCAGGTTTTTTTTTTTTTTGAGATGGAGTTTTGCTCTTGTTGCCCAGGCTGCAGTGCAGTGGTGCGATCTCGGTTCACCACAACCTCCGCCTCCTGGGGTCGAGCAATTCTCCTGCCTCAGCCTCCCAAGTAGCTGGGATTACAGGTGCCAACCACCACGCCTGGCTAATTTTTTTTTACTTTTAGTAGAGACAGCATTTCATCATGTTGGCCAACTGGTCTTGAACTCCTGACTTCCAGTGATCCACGCCGCCCCCCCCAGCCCCCACACCCCCCCATCCCCCACCCCCCCCCCACCCCCGCTGCCTCCCAAAGTGCTGGAATTACAGGCGTAAACTACCATGGCCAGCCCAAGCATTGGTTTTTAAAGGGACATATTGACAACACCTGGGATGTGTGTGCAGTGCAGTCTTTCAAACCTACTGACACAGAAGCTCTGGCAAGGGGGCCCTGCAATCTGTGTTTTAGCCAGTCTTCCATTCTGATGCTAGCTAAAATTTGAGAATAACTATATTAAAGTATATGAAGAATAATACACTCCTGGTACCACTGTTTGAAAGTCATTGTAATATATTTAGCCTAACTCTTGTTTAAAAATTGATGTTCATCATTTAGGGAATATATTTGAATATATTTGTAATAGAAAAATATCAATATTTAGAACCACAACTGCTACCTAGGGATTGTTGATCATTTTTAAGGAAAGTCTGCAATCTCAGGACCTCTACTGGGTTTAGGTTATCTAAAGCTGGGCCTGGAATTGATTTGATAAGACAGGCCTGGAGATAACTGAATTGCCCTAAATAAGAGAGTAAAATAATTTAGAATTTTCTTGCACATTTTGGGAAGTGGAGTGGGGAAAGAAGAGCAAGCAAATAGTGAGGGACCCAGGTGGAATGGCCATGTCAGAATTTTTGAAAAGGAAAGAAATAGAAAGGTCTTTTAAGAAAACATTGAGTTGTTGACTGGGCAGTGCTGGGCAGTAACCTCTCTTGCTCACCACCAAGCTTTGTGCTAAGTGCAAGAGCTGTAAATAACTGTGTAGCAGGAAGAAGGAAGGGGAGGAATTGAGGAATTGGGCATCTGGGCCTTTGCTGAGGTTCATGAAAAAAATAGCTGCTCAGTGTTGAGCTATGGATGAGAATTTAGCAGAAGTGGGAAATAGAGGCCACAGCACCTAAGACTCCAACGTTTGCTAAAATGTTGAGGAGGATATTGGATTTTTTTCATAGGATGTGGAATGGAGGTTTGAGCCAAACTTCTCCTTTAAAGGATTCCATGGTTGACGAGGACACCTGGGCTCAGATATAGTTTAGATATTTGTCTTCCCAAATCTCGTGTTGAAATGTAATCCCCAGTGTGAGAGGTGGGAACTGATGGGAGGTGTGTGGGTCATGGGGGCAGATCCCTCATGGCTTGGCAGTCCTTGCAATAGTAGGTGAGTTCTCACAAGATGTGGTTGTTTCAAAGTATGTGGCACCTCCCACCCCCTCCCACTCTCTTGCTTCTGCTCTTGCCATGTGAGAGGACTTCTCCCCTTGCTGTGATTGTAAGCTTCCTGAGGCCTCCCCAGAAGCTGCGCAGGTGGCAGCACCATGCTTCCTGCACAGCCTGCCAAATCGTAAGCCAATTAAACACTCTTTTCTTTATAAATTACTCAGCCTCAGATAATTCTTTATAGCAACAAAAGAACAGGTTAGTGCAGGCTCTGTGTTTATTACAGCAGTTACATAAATGTTTTTGTAGTGAAACTAAAAAACTACCTGTTGGCTACTGTGCTTATTAACTGGGTGACAAAATAATCTGTACGCCAAACCGCCACGACACACAATTTACCTATATAACAAACCTGCACATGGACTCCTGAACCTAAAATAAAAGTTTTTTGAAAAAGTAAATAAGATATTAAAAAAAGAAAACAAAAGAGAATGGCAATTCCGTATTAAAAACCTGCATAATTTAGGCTGGGCACGGTGGCTCACATCTGTAATCCCAGCACTTTGGGAGGCCAAGGTGGGTGGGTCACGTGAGGCCAGGAGTTCTAGACCACCCTGGCCAACAAGACAAAACCCTGTCTCTACTAAAAATACAAAAATTAGCTGGGCGTGGTGGCACATGCCTGTAATCCCAGTTACTCGGGAGGCTGAGGCACGAGAATTGCCTGAACCTGGGTGGCAGAGGTTGCAGTGAGCCAAGAGCGTGCCACTGTACTCTAGCCTGGGCAACAAAGTGAGAACTCTGTCTCAAAAAACAAAACAAAACAAACAACAAAACACCTGCATAATTTGCCTTTTAAACTTTTGGTGAGGAAAGGGTGTGAAATGGCCCAGTAGCAGTCCTCTGAGTGACTTCCTGGGCTCTGCATTACATCAGGCTGTTCCCTTTCCCTTTCGGACCTTATGTGTTACCTTCCTGTTTTCACCCCTACCCCCTTTCCATCAGCTCCTCAGGCTGCAGGACTTTCTCACACATCTCAGAGTTCCTTAAGTGCCTTCTTTCCCTCAGAATGGCACCCCCACCCCTCCACCCCCACGTTTTCTTCACTGCTGCAGTGAATATACTGACATTCTGTTCAGCAAAGTGCCCTGTCAAAAATGTAAAATGCTCTAACTAAGGTGGATCAGTATTCTATCAACTTGAATTTCAAGCCATATGTCGCATTTACTTAAAAGGACATATAGCCTTTTACACTGAAAAGATAGACTTTTTGTAGCAGCCTCAGGATCAGGCTATCAGTCACGCTCTAACTCTATAAAGGGGGAAACCAAGTCATGCACAAGTCACAGAATCATAGTGTATGAGAGCTGGGAGGACCTTTGAGATTATCGAGTCCCTTTATTAGCAGATCAAAAGCCTGAAGGGTAAATGAGATGCCCCAGCTAAAATGAGTACTGTTTCACAACACAGCAATCTCTGAAAGTTCTTTCTGTCAACAACATTAGAGAAAGGCATCAGATCCTGTACCCACTGAAGTTTTATTTGGAAAAATTCATGCTAATGTAAGTCATTATAGCAACCTTTGCAAACCCTGGCAGTTACAATTATTGATTATTTCAGGACATCGGTGAAAGATTGGAGATGATAGATTTAAAGAATATTATTTTTTCTTACCTGGGTCAAGTGAATCTTAAGAAAATACTTAACCTATGAGAATGTTATATAGGACTCTGCTGCCTGCTTCTAACTGATGCAGAGGGAACTTAGCAACTAAGAATATATTGAGTCAAATATATTGAATCAAATTCTCACACCGTTTTAGTACATTCTTAGTTACATTGCATTTTTAGGGACCACAGGACATCCTTTTAATTAAAAAGCAAACACACCTGAAAACTTTCCAACTATTCTATGGTCCAGAGATTTAAAAGATTATTGTGGTAGCTATCAAATGAAATTTCACAAGCAGAATGATCTGTAAATGTACTTACTGCAATGCTGCTTTCCTTGAAAAAATTGAATAGAGGCATGCATACTGCCTTTCTTTCCTTTTGTGTTTGTTATCAACTGAAGCAATTTCACAGAAAAGAGAAACATGAAACTGTATTTTTAATGCTGTCTTTTAAATAAGGATGTCTTTAATGCCTGTATCCATTTAAATAGAAAGAAATTAATTTATAAATATCAGTTATGTTGTTACATACACTGTAGTTGCTCACATCACTCAAATATCCTCTCAACAGAAACTTCTTCCTTGACGGTGCTCTCTCTCCTCATCCCAAGTGGGCATTTGTTCCTGGAATTTCTCAAGCTTTCCCATCTCTGGCTCTCTGGAGAGGTGCTAGGCCCCCTGCTGTTCAAGACCCTTACTACTTATAAGCTGCACCATTCTCTCTTTGGGTTAACTCCTTCAGCTGAGGAGTTAACCAGAAAAATTCAAGATTAGTTCATTAGAAGATGTGTATGAGAAGATGAATAGATTCTAGATAAGATTAGAAGACAAAATTAGCAACAAAAGAATCTCCCAAATTTTTACATTTGTGCCTCTTTTAGTCCATTGGGGCTATTAGAATACTGCAGACTGGGTGGCTTAAACAACCAATATTTAACTCTCAACAGTTCTGGAGCCTGGGAAGTCCAAGATAAGGTGGCAGCAGATCCAGTGTCTGGTGAGGGCCCGCCTTCTGGTTTACAGATGGCCATCTTCTCCTATCCTCACACGGTAGAGACCGGAGAGAGAAGTAGCAAGCTTTCTGCTGTTTCTTCTTATAAAGGCACAGTCGTATTCACGAGGGTTCTACTCTCATGACCTAATCACCTCCCAAAAGCTCCGCCTCCTAATACCATGCCATTAGGGGTTAGGATTTCAACATATAAATTTTGAGGGGACACAAACATGCAGTCCATTACACTGCCCCCTCTTTACCAAGTCACAGGCTCACAATGCACCACTTACAATTGAAGTCTTCAGTATCATAGCACACACTGCTTATTCTGAAACGCCCTTCCTCCCAACTAACCCGTGCTGCATGAAATGAAGGATGCCAGGTGTGATTAGTAACAGGTGCTCTGAGATATCACACCCACAGACTATTTAAAATATACCTTATTGTTCAGTTCGTGTGTCAAGTCAAAGTTAGGGTGCCCCTTTACTGACCTTGGTCATTTGTATGTACGGGAGAGGAAGTGGATCAAAGAAAGTGGGAAGAAGAACAGAAGTAGCAGTGTTATGCTTGGCAGTCATCTACACACAAATGTAGTTTTGTGAATGAAGAAAACCTCACATTACTTAGCATAAGTGAAGACACTGGGCAGCCAGGAAAAAAAAATAAGAACAGAAAAATTGAAAAGGGATGGGAAAAGAAAGAAAAACCACTTAATTTGGAATTCATCCCTGATCCGCTAGTGGCAGCCACAACTAGCTTGGAGACCTTGCATAAATTCCTCAACCTTGATGGAATGCATTTATCTTATCAGAAAATAATGAACACAACAATACCTATCTATAGTCATTGTCAGGATTAAATGAATTAGTACATGCAAAGCCTGTAAGTGTTCTATGAAAGCTAGCAGATATAATAACATTCCCTGGTTTCAGAACAGAAATTCTGTTTTATTGATTCCTCTATGGGTAGTGCCTGCAACAGGGCCTAGGTTAAGATGTGACATGTAGTTAGTTTTCAATAAATGTTTGCTGTGCGATTGGATGAATGTCAAAGCTGAAGAGATCTGATAAATTTACAGATATGGATTGTAAACAATCCTCCACTGAATAGTGCTAGATATTTCAGAACAATGAATAATTCAGGAGGATCATGATTATGTTACTGGCTGCCATTTAATTGTACATCCTTTTAATTATCAGTATATTTATGATCCTGTTTTGGATATCTCAGGGGTGTTATGAAATGAAAATGAAAAGGTGGGAAGATGTAATGGGAAGGAAGAAATGAGCAAGGGTTTTCAGGCATCAAATGACACCTGTAGCAGCTCCTCACGGTAAAGCCACATGAGTTGAAGGAATGTGTAGCTTTGAGGTAGAAAAAGCTTTAGGGGACCAGCTCTTTTGTGGATTAGATTTATGCTATGTAGCTCAGGACCAAAGCACAACATTAACTGGAGACAAGATTTAGATTCATCGTAAAGCAGACATTTCAGAAATGGCAACAGTGACCTTATAAAAGGGGTGAGTCATTGGAACTGTTAAACAGAGACTAAATAACCACATGTCATTCATGCTATTGATAAGATTCCAGTGTGGCCTAGAAGACTGAAATTGTAACCTCCATGGGGTGTTTCAATACTGATTTTTAAGGTGGCGAAATGAATCTACAGATTTGGGTTACAGTCTAGGCTCTGCCACTTAGGAAGTGTGACCCTGGGCAAGTCACTGTTCTCAGGGCCTCTTAAACCACCTGCCCTGAATGGAGTTTTTTTTTTTTAATCACATGAATTAATATACAGTCTCATTGAACATGTTGTTAAGGCCTACTTGCTTTTACTATTTTTCATTTCCTGCACATTCATCAAATGCCCTATTCGTTGGAGATTGTGTTTAGCGTTGTGATTTATTTTAATAAAATGCATATTGTTTTCTTTAGGAGCTTTTTTGGTGGAAATTCTACTTATTCAACTAAAAAAAACTGATATCAGAAATGGAAAATTTTACTAAATAAAATATATTAAATTTATAGCTCACTTTTTTCCACAAAGAATTTAAAGCAGGTTATTTTTCTGATGAAAACACACCCTGTAGTGTTATTAGAAGACATTCTCCTGTTGAATTTTAGATTGTTGGAATTTAGTGGGCGAAATTTATGAACCGTTACTCATGCTGATAAGGACAAGATTCTCATCAAAACTTTCTATAATTTGCTTTTTAACTTTGTAGAAAATGAATCAATAGACTGTGATGACCCTGATGATTTTCCTGCTTTCAAGGACCATTCAAGTAGCTTGGATTAATTTTGCTAGAAAATCCTCAAGCAGTTAATTTTTAATAGAAACTAATAAGAATTTTATCCTGAAAACCATGTTCTTTCATTTTAATACATAGTGTATGATTGGCTGCCTTTACTGATGCACTGCCACCTTTAGGAGAATAATATCAAGAAGCAGTCTACAAGGTGCTGATTGGTATAATTTTGTCATTCTTTTGGGCGTAGGTGGCCGTGACTAGGTTGGGAGTGCAGTGGGGTTTGGAGGAAAGGAAAGGGATCAGATAGTAACACTCACTGAGCGCACCTACTATATGCCAGAATTCTCATTTAATTTCATGGTGCATATTATCCCTATTATCTTGGTGATGAGATTGAAGTTCTAAGAAGTGGATTGACTTGCCCTAGATCCCAAATTTAATAAGCAATAGGAGTGTGATGTGTATCTTCATTTCTGTTATTTGAATGACCAGTGCCTCTCGCCGGCATGAGCTCCAAACACACACACACACGTACACAGGTTGTTATCATTGTTATCCTCACCTTTGTTGTGGTGCCATTGAAGAGATGATTAAAAAAAAAACCCAAAAGGTATACATAGTCTGATTTTTTTCTACTAATAAGATTTTGCTGTTTCATATTATACCTTTTAGAAATGAACTATACTAAATAAATTATATTGTATTTTTTGAAAGATATCAAGAAAACAAAAGAAATGTTAGTCTCTTGTAACCATATGGCATCTTGTTTCACTTTATTATAGTGAAAGGAGGTAGTGTTATATGCACATTTTGTTTTATATAAAGGCATCTAAAATAACATTGGAGAATGTATACTGGTATATTTGAAGTTTTTGAATGAAGTATAGTTACAGTTTTAATGAGAGGTAGTGGAATACATTTGTGAACTCTAAGTTATTTCCCTTGATACCTAGAGAACTCCATGGTTTCATGGGAAATACTTTTTTTTTTTTTTGGCAGACAAAAGCTTTAATGTTTTTAAGTAAAAGATGGCATGACTCTTTTGTAGCTAGAATGAAAATTATGCTGAATGGACTGTTTCTACAGCCCATGCCCCAGTTGGAATGATAGCATACAGGATGTAAATTGTATATGTCTCACTCTTGGCTCTGACCTCAGGGCCTAACTTTTACTTAGTTACTGTGTTTGCCAGGATATGTATTGAATTTATCTAGTTTTATATACTTACCTCTCCTGCTACTTTGAGAACAATTTGAGGGCAGGAACGTATTCATTTTCAGATCCCTAGAGCCTAGGATGTACAGAGTCTCTAATAAATGTTTGTTGATTAACTGTTTTTGTTTTTGAGACAGGATCTTGCTCTGTCGCCCAGGCTAGTGTGCTGTGATGTGATCGTAGCTCACTGCAGCCCTGAACTCCTGGTCTCGATCCTCCACCTCAGCCTCCCCAAAGTGCCAGGATTACAGGCATGAGCCACCATGCCCAGCCAATTAACTGTATCACACCTGATGACTTATTCATCCACCCCATCTTCTCAGATAAAGCTGGTCTTAACTAAGGGAACTGCTCTCAGCTTTGGAACTAGTATAGGGCAGATGAATTTCAAAGTCTCTACCTCTCCTGTGATTTGATCTACCAACTTGCCTCTGATACCTCAACTATACCCCCTTTTTCCTCCAGCCGCTTTACCTGCTCCCTGGTGTTGAAATTCTGCTTTCTCTGTCTCTCTTTTTTTTTTCTTTTGAGACAGAGTCTTGCTCTGTTGCCCAGGTGGGAGTGCAATGGCACCATCTCGGCTTACTGCAACCTCCACCTCCCAGGTTCAAGCAATTCTTCTGCCTCAGCCTCCAGAGTAGCTGGGACTACAGGCGTGCACCACCACGCCTGGCTAATTTTTGTATTTTTAGTGGAGATAGGGTTTCACCATGTTGGCCAGGATGGTCTTGATCTCCTGACCTCGTGACCCGCCCGCCTTGGCCTCCCAAAGTGCTGGGATTACAGGCATGAGCCACCATGCCTGGCCTGAAACTCTGCTTTCTCTGGAAGATACTGCTTCTCTGGCAAACCTTTCTAGTGGAGGCCCTGCCTTCTCTTAGTTCTCTAGGTTCTTGGGGGCTGATATTGAATCTGCAGAATTCCTTACATACCCCTCGAACCCTTCTAGATTAGTGCTGCCAACAGAAATATAATTCTGGCCTCCATATGTCACTTAGAATTTTCTATTGGCGGTATTAAAACATAAAAATAAATAAGTGAAATTAATTTTAATTATGTGTTTTATTTAGCCTAACACATCAAAAATTATTATTATTATTATTATTGAAACGGAGTCTCGCTCTGTCACCAGGCTAGAATGCAATGGCATGATCTCGGCTCACTGTGACCTCACCTCCCGGGTTCAAGCAATTTTCCTGCCTCAGCCTCCCAAGTAGCTGGGACTACAGGCTTGTGCCACGATGCCCAGCTAATTTTTGTATTTTTAGTAGAGACAGTGCTTCACCATGTTGGCCAGGATGGTCTTGATCTCTTGACCTTGCAATCCACCTGCCTTGGCCTCCCAAAGTGCTGGGATTACAGGTGTGAGCCACTGTGCCTGGCCAAAAATTATTTTAACATGAGACGAATATAAAAATTAACAGGTTGCGTTTTATTCTTTTATTTATACTAAATCTTTGAAATCTGGTATTTATTTTATACTTCAATAATATGTTTCAATTCAGACTAGCTATAGTTCAAGTGCTCAATTGTCCCTTATGTCTAATTGTTACTATATTGGACACCTGGTTTAAATCATGTTTCCTCTGCAATTTCTCAATATTTCAGAGCCTTTCCCTTATACCACCTGTTTGTTGTAATTTTTGCTATGACCAATAAGATAATTTTCACTTTTGTCAATTATTGTAGCATCAACTGCCCCTTTCTCTGCTATCATCTTTCAAAACTCTAATATCTATTGAGAGATTGTGATCTCTCAATGTCTTATCACATCTCCACTTTACCTATCACCATAATATCATCTCCACTCTAAAATCTCTTAAGCCCCATAATTCTTTCCTCTGACTGTGATGAATAGCATTCTGTTATTATCTAGTCTCACACCCTTTCTCCGATTTTTTTTGAATTTGGGGGGAATCATTTTTACAGTTATTTTAGGTATGAGCTTGTGTATTACTTAATTAAATTGTTGTGCCTACCAGATCTCAGAAAAACTACCATTGATCCATATGTCAAATATTTATTAAACATCAGCTATTTATTTGTTATGCACTTTTCTAGGTGCTGAGGATAAAGCAGTGGACACACAACACAGACCCTTGCTCTCATGGAACTTACATTCTGCTGGCGGAGCAGATGAGAAAAGCCATTGTCACATGTAGTATGTCAGTCAGTGATAAATGTCATGGAGTAAAATAAAGCTGAGAAAGGTGGCCAAGTGTCAGGGGTAGAGTTTAAAATTAGATAATATGGCCGACAAGGATCAGCAGAGAAATGACATTTATGCACAGCACTGGAGGAAGTTAGGCAGTGAGCCACTCAGGTATCTCGGGGAGGAATGTTTCAGGTAGAGGGAACAGCAAGTGCGAAGGCCTCAAATCTACCTTCAAGCTTTTGCTAATATGAGAAGCCAACAGAGGAAAATCGTCCAGAGAAAAAAGTGATAATTGGTTTTTCCTCCAAATAGATGATTAATGGAAGCAGTAATAAAACAGGAAATGGCAGAAGCCACCAAGTCCAGCCCCACTCACTGATGAGAAAATTCACACTCAGAACAGTTTTGTGGCTTTCCCAACGTCAAGCTCTAAAATGGGAGGTTTGACCCTGGACCCAGGTATCCTGCCTCTAGGCCTGCCATTTTTTTGTTCATGCTGAATACGCATGCTAATTTTGTGGTTACCCTGGTGGCATGGTGTAACGCTTTAATGCAGTTCTAATGCTAAATTCCCCTAAGAGTTAGACAGATTCCCTAGGTTAAGTACAGAGACCCCAGCAAGAACACCCTTACTACAGATGCCAGTCACAAGCTCAGGGGTGCCCAGGCCACCTGCATTTGTGACCAACTACAAATTTGGGGTTTCCCTCAGGTTTGATAATTCACTAGAATGACTGACAGAACTCAGGAAAGCACTGTGCTTAGGGCTACATTTTTATTATAAAGCACACAAATCAGAACCAATAAAATGAAGAGACATATAGGACCAGGTCTGGAAGAGTCTAGAACACAGAACTTTCATGTATTCTCTCCACTTTTTTTTTTTTTTTTTTTTTTTTTTTTGGAGACAGGGTCTTGCTCTGTTACCCAGGCCGGAGTACAGTGGTATGATCATGGCTCACTGCAGCCTCTACCTCCTGGGCTCAAGTGATCCTCCTGCCTCAGCCTCCTGAAAAGCTGGGACTACAGGTGAATGCCACCATGCTCGGCTGATTTTTGTTTTTCTGTTTTTTGTAGAGACAAGGTCTCACTATGTTGCCCAGGCTGGTCTCAAACTTCTGGGCTCAAGAGATCCTCTTGCCTTGGCCTCCCAAAGTTCTGAGATTACAAGCCTGAGCCTAGGGGCTCAGCTTATTCTCCCTTTAAGATCAGGACGCACTGCCCCCTGGGCACATCAATGTGTTCACCTACTTACCAGAGAGCTCACTGGAGACTTGGTGTTCAGAGTTTTTGTTGTTGTTTGTTTGTTTCTTTGTTTCATTACATGGTGTTAAAGCAGACTAAATATGGCCTGAGAAGGTCTCTGTACTTCTATATTTGAATCCTTGTGGATGAACTGTAACCTATCTTAATAGTCAGACAAAATTGAAAACCTAAGTTAATAGTATGCACCTTTAACAATAACTGAGTGTTGGCCAATCCCAGCAGCCATACTTCAACCACTCATAGACTGCTGAATATTTAAACTGTGTTCAAATAAGGCAAAGGCAGAGCTGTAACCAATCTCACTGTTTCTGTACCTCACTTCTGATTCCTGTACGTCACTTTACCTTTTTTGTCTATAAATTTGTTCTGACCATCAGGCACCCCTGGAGTCTCTGTGAATCTGCCGTGATTCTGAGGGCTGCCCAATTTGTGAATCATTCATTGCTCAATTAAACTCCTTTAAATTTAATTTGGCTGAAGTTCTTTTATCAATGGCCATGATTGATTGAATCATTAGCCACATGACTGAACTCAATCATTAGACCTTTTCCTCTCCCCAGAAGTAGGGCTAATATCACCTGACTCAAAGCCCCAACCCTTTAATCACATAATTGGTCTTTCTAGCTTGGCAGCCCCCATCCTGAAATTATCTAGGGGCCTACCATGAGTAGCTTCATTAGCTACTCATTTAGCTACTCATATTGTGGAACCTACGTGTGGTCTGAGAATCTACCAGAAATAATGGAGACTTCTATCAATTTAGAAATTCCAAGGGCTTAGAAGCTTTCATCCCAGGAACCTGGGATGAGGACCAGACACATTATTTATACAACAAACAGAAACTTAAAAACTGTTTGGTTTATAAATTTTATTATAGGAAAGCTGGCCCAGAGATAGGAATATAGCAACTAATTGAGGCCAAAAAGTCCTATGAAGAAAATCTTCACAGTCAAAGCTCAAGTTCATCTCTTTGTTAGAGAGGTAGCTGCTGAGGATACAAGAGAACAATAAATGAAATGTGTTTAACTCATGTTTCTGATTCAAGCCTTTTCTGGAAGACATGGCATTGTAGACACATTTAAATCACTGAGGATAAAGTTCATGTCACCCATTCCTTGGCTCGAGGGCTTTGGCAATTCCCCTTTCATTACCTCATAGAAGAAGGAAGATCTTTGCTAATGAAGTTCTTTCTGGTGTCTCCTGGGCACAGGGTAAATCTCACAACAGATATTTGTTCAGTTGCTTACTGTGTCTCCTCCATCATCGTCCACAATCCCTGTAGGATTTTTCAAGTTTAAACAAGCACTTACTTGTGTTTGATATCTAGTTAAAAAGCTAAATAAATAGCTTGGTTGGAAAAGAAGAAAAACATTGCACAGAGAGTTAAATATTCCATGGTAGACAGAACTTGATCGTTTCACAAGTACTTTTCACTTGCTATTTTTACTGTTAAAAATTTATTGAAGTATTTTAAAAATTCATTCAAGTGTTTATTCAGCAAACCTGTTTTTTGTGTCTTTGACATGTGAAGGGCATTGTGTGAAACCATGCTAACAAACAGGACCAGGACTGCATCGCCCCTTTCAGATCTGCAGCTAAATGATTACTGTACAGTGTGGTAAGTTTAAGTGATGTAGTTATTTCTCATGTATTGTGGAAGCACAGAAGAGAACTTAAATGAACCCCAGGGAGTAGAGATACTGTGTCAGGGAAAGTTTCTTGGAGGAGATAATGTCTGATCTAAAGTGCTTAAGGATGAATAGATGTTTTTCTGGGCAAGGGCATAATGAAAGATTTTTCCAGGCAGTCAGTAAGACATGAGCAGAGACCTGGAGGTGAGATGTTGCATGATGTGCTTGAGAAACAAATGCAGTTCTGTGGAATGTCAAGTGAGTTGTAAGAAATGACCTGAAAAAAAGAAGAAGTGATCACATCATGTGCCATATTAGTAGACCTTGGAGGTCTTTTCAAAAAGGAGATCAAGAACAACAAGAAAGTACCATTAAAACAAGGTGCTCTTGTGGGAATATTAATTGTGAGAGAACATGTTTTGTACACTTTAGGAGAATGAGTAATGCTGCTGTGGGAGGATGGTAGAGTTAGGAATTAAAAAAAGAGATTCTGTTAGAGGTAACAAGGTAAAGGTTATCAAAAAGCAACTCATTCTAGGAAAAAAGGGTTCCCTGAGTACTATTATGTAAATCTGAATACTTAGATCTGGACTATAGCTTAATATTATGCAGAATAGAGGCTGCTTAGTGGCATGTTTAGATCCCTATTCAAATATTTGCAAGTTTAGAAGGGAAGCAAATTCCAGCTTGACATGAATAAACATTATTGTACTATATATGTAGGTGGTTTATTTATGGGTATGAATGTACATTTATGTATCTGTTCACTAAAATATAAGCTCCCTGAGGGCAGAGATGTGGCTTTTTTCATTTCATTTCATTATTGTGTCCTTAGAGCCTAGAAAAATGCCTGGTATATAGTAGCCCCTCAATTAAATTTTTTTGGATGAACTAAATATGAATAACATGTATACCCTGGTTAAACTGTATAAGGGAAAAAGCTTAATAATAGATATTCTGCATTTAGTATAGTAAATACATTTCAAAATCTACAAAATGTTAAGCTAATATTGCCCAAAGACTAGAGTTATGTTTTAGAAAAATCTCAGCAGTGGTTTCCATATAAGACAATTTATTTTTAGCTTAATTGTGCAGAAGTGATCTCATCTTTTGTTGTGGATTTCTCTGGAGAATTAATGTGTTGATGATCCTGAACCTCTATGCAGCTCCTCTGGGAAGAGGTACATACTTAGTCATGCCTTTATATTGGGATAAAACTTGGAAAAGTGGTGCCAGCCTCAGTTTGTGTTGACTGTATTCAAGAAAGAAGTTACATTACATCGGCAAGAGTTAGTTTGCTTTGGAAATTTATGCTCAGCCAGTAAGTCCAGTATCCACAAGAAAAATTAGGCTAAAGGCTGAAAGATGTTACACATATGAAAGATTGTTAATAAAATGGAACTCGTTACCTATAGGAATAATATCATTCCTTGCTAGTTTCATTGCCATTAAAATACACTGATATTGGGCTGGGCACGGTGGCTCACGCCTGTAATCCCAGCACTTTGGAAAGTCCAGGCAGGTGGATCACGAGGTCAGGGGTTCAAGACTAGCCTGGCCAAGATGGTGAAACCCCGTCTCTAGTAAAAACACAAAAATTAGCTGGGCGCGGTGGCAGGCGCCTGCAGTCCTAGCTACTTGGGAGGCTGAGGCAGGAGAATTGCTTGAACCCAGATGGCAGAGGTTGCAGTGAGCCGAGATCATGCCACTGCACTACAGCCTGGGCAACAGAGTGACACTCCATCTAAAAAAAACAAAAAACGTTGATAATCTATGAGTCTCTCCCTCTGATTTTAGCTCCTTGGAATTTTTTTTTTTTTTTTAAATAATCCTATCCTTCTGCTCACTTGACTAAGAGACTCAATTCAGGGTTGATGTCCAATTAAGTGACCTATTCGCTTAAGTCTCAGAGCCTGGCACAGAGGAGCCCTCAAGAAATACTTCTTTCAGTGAATCCCTTGTGTAATGTTAAAATATTGAAGCAGTTGGTGTATGATCATGATGATTTCTTTGCAGGTTAGGAATTAGTTCATAGAGTGATAGGGTTTCTAGTTTATTAACTTTCTCGAATGACTAATGGAGTAAAATCAGTTAGGTATTAATAAACAGTTCGACTAATGGGATGAATGTCTGTGGTTGCGACTTTTGTCGCTCCTGGATGGAAGAACATCATGAGGCTTTCTTTGGGGTTGTAGCTCATAACTGAGATACATGATACACTTAATTCTTGGGTCCTACCACCTTTTTCAAATTTGTGGCCAGGAGCCTTTATATTGGTGGCCAGGAGCTTTTATGTTTATTTAATATTGCTGGGTTGTAGTTAATAAGAATAGATCTTTGATGGAGATATGAAAGGAAATATTTAATGGCTTATTACTTGTAAAAATAGATATATTTTTACGACTATTCAAAAGAATTTTACTTTTATTCTACCATAATCTTAATTTTCAATGTGTGTGATAATGCTTAGCCACAAACCATACAAATGTTTGTTTGGTTGTAAGAAGCCTTCAAAAATTGGCACATAACCCGTAGCCAATATTGGGGCCATATAAAAATTTAACAAAATATTAAAAAGAGAGGTCCCGAAATTTCACAGTGATTCAGCAGAGTTAAGAAAGACATTTTTGGATAGTGTTAAAAAAAATCACGGAATCTTGAATCATAATGTTTCTTCTCTGGTATTTTATCTAATATTCTCAGATTTCTAATTTCTGGGGTTGAATTTATCCCCTCTCATTTCTCTTGTGTCCCTTTATTTAAAAGAGGATTTACATAATGGTTGCTTTCACTATTTTCTAAGCCTAAGATAGTTTTTCCAAACTCAAAAAGGGCAATAATGCCTATTATTTTTGCTTAGAGATTTAAATAGTGCATGTAGATTTTAACATCTCTCGTATTTATTAAATGACTACGATCTATTTCTTCCTTGTTTTTCTCTGTCCATCTTCCTCAACAAGCATGCCCTAGTTTCCCTTTCTTCATTATTCTACTCATTGCTTAATCACCTGCCAGAGTGATATTCTTTGTTATTCTTCTTCTGATAATTCCAAGGATATCAGGGGCCTCCTAATCACGCAATGTTCATTCTTTTTCCTTGATGAGATCATTGGCATTGATGGTTGTCCCTCTGCAGTATTTCAGTGCTCCCTCTGCCTCAGGGCATCCCTGTGACACGGGCTGGTCAGCATCATGCTCTCTGACTGCTTCTCCTTTCCCTCTCTTCCTCTAGTTCTTAAAGTCAGCAATTTTAAGATTCAATTCTTAGCCTTTTGCTTTTCCCTTTTATTTTCTTTCTTGTGAAGAGCCTTTAATTCTGTCCTCTTGACAGTCAATATCTAGTTGAAGACAGTAAGTTTGGAAAACAACAGGGCAGAACAAAGTGTAGAGCTAGCTGGGGAGTGCATTGCATTTTAAAAAATATTTTGCTCTTTGATGAGTTAGGAGAGGATCCCACCTAACCATCTAAACTGCTCTAAATTAGACTAGAATCCTGGAGCCAAGATAGATACGGCACATGTATCTTCCCTTTGCTTTAAGTCTTGGATTCAATCTGCTCCCTGGTAATCAGATTTAGAGGCTAAGAGCTCTCTAAATCACGTGTTTGGTCAACACATGAGTCTGGATAGAACTCTCCTCCATCTAGGATGAAAACAGAGTAAATCCTAAATTTGGGGCTCATAAAATAACAGGGCAGGTTAAGGGAAAGAGTCATCAAGCTTAAGGATTAGAAAAAGATTGTACTTCTGAACATACATATTCTTTTGCAGGAAATAACATGCTATTTCAGATAAACTTCAGACATTCTAAATTGACTAGTGAGGGGAGAGTCTCCGCTATAAAGACACATGCACAAGTATGTTTATTGCGGCATTATTCACAATAGCAAAGACTTGGAACCAACCCAAATGTCCAACAATGATAGACTGGATTAAGAAAATGTAGCACATATACACCATGGAATACTATGCAGCCATAAAAAATGATGAGTTCATGTCCTTTGTAGGGACATGGATGAAATTGGAAATCATTCTCAGTAAACTATCGCAAGAACAAAAAACCAAACATCGCATATTCTCACTCATAGGTGGGAATTGAACAATGAGATCACATGGACACAGGAAGGGGACTATCACACTCTGGGGACTGTTGTGGGGTGGGGGGAGGGGGGAGGGATAGCATCGGGAGATATACCTAATGCTAGATGACGAGTTAGTGGGTGCAGCGCACCAGCATGGCTCATGTATACATATGTAACTAACCTGCACAATGTGCACATGTACCCTAAAACTTAAAGTATAATAATAAAAAAAAAGAGTATAAAGGCCAAAAGAAAATATGCATTGACGTAAAAAAAAAAAAAAAGAGAGAGAGAGAGAACCTGGGTAACTGGGCAACATGAGCAAAAGATGGCAAGGGAAAAAATAAACCAACCAAATGAAATGGCGAATTAAAATTTACATTGGAGTGTTTAAGGAACAGAATTGGCATAATGAAAAATGTAGTCAATCATAAGTAGGATACTCATAAAATAGTCTTCTGGAACACAGAGAAAAGAGGCACTGAGATAAGGCAGATGAGCAGGTGACAGAAGTGAAGGACTGAGCTCAAAGGTCCACCTATGTCAGGATGTAGGAATGCAAATGTGAATAACAAGTTTCTTGTTGTCAGTATCCTCATAAGGTAGTCAGATACATAGATGTAGAGGAGGCTTCTTGGTAGACATAAGATTTCAGTTGTGCTTAGAACAGGTAATACTTGAGCAGGCAAATACGAAGGAGGAAAGGTATTCTAGGAGAGTGGCAGGTTGGATCAGGACGGAGAGATATGAGAGTGTAGGGTATTCATTTATGATTCAAAAATGTTTTGCATTATCTTCCATATGTGACCCTCCAATTTTGGTTTGAACAGTGAGCAAGACAGAAATGATCTGTTCCTTTACTGAGCTTGTGTTCAAGAGGGAGGAAGCCAGACAATATACAGGGGAATGAATATGTACATAAGGTAATTTTATATCATGATATGTCTTGTGAAGGAACCAAGTCATATATGGTAGAGAGAAACTGGAGTTGGGGGATTCCCCAGTTAGGTAGGGTGGTCAGGGTGGCTTCTCTGAAGTGATGTTTGAGGTGAGACATGAGTGATAGGATGAAACCAGCCATGCAGAGTTAGAAGAGCCTTTAGAGAGAAGCAAACAAAGGCATTGAGGTGCAGGGCATGTTCAAGAAGTGATCTGTAGCCTCACGTATGTGGTTAGAGCTGTAGCTAAACTTCTAATCTGGGTTCTTATTTTCACACAAAGACTGGAAGAAGCATTTGGAGAGACTACTGTTCTTGGGAGTTAGAATGAGGCTTGGTTCTGTTCTCAGCTCTACCAATAACTATCTTGAGAACTTTGGGCAAGTTATTTAACCTTTCTTGACTTCAGTTCTGTGGTCCATGACATGAGGGTAATGGTCTGGAGATGTACACTTGCACTTGGGTAAACATACCATCTTTCCCTGGGGATACACAGTGGTGTACCAGTAGACGTCAACCCAGAGCCACAGTATAGATAGATATTGTGCAGCTTCCTGGACTATTAATTTCACTAAGGGTTTGGGAAAATGTATATGTCAATAATATTCTGCACTAGAATACAAATTCCTCTTGCATTTTTAAGATTAAAAAGTCAAATGCCAAGATATTTCATGCTTTTGACAAGCTACTTCAGACACTATTTCCACACCCATAAAAACGCTTCCTACATGAATTTCAGTGGAAAACTTTCAAAAGCATTAATGTAGACAATCTCTAAGGTATTTTTTGGCTATGGGCTTGTGATCCATGATTCTCTTAAAGGCTCTTCATTCTTGAATGATTTATTGTTAGCCTTTTTTTTAAAATGAATGAATGAATTATCCAAAGTAGATTATTTTATGTTGCTTTTAATTCAAGGAAACTCCTGGTCAATTCAAAGAAAGGGCTTTAAAAGTAAAGTACTTCTAAGTGTTCTGGAGAATATTAAACACAAAGGTTAGAGAGAGGGAAAAGAATCTTATAAATTAATTATGATAAATATTGTTTTCCTTTCCCAACAATAATCACAGATGCTTTACTCTCCGACTGGGTCTTAGAGGATATATGCTCTCCTTCTGATCAGAATTTACATTTTAAAATATACCTGTGTTAAAAGTACATTTTCTTTTCTCCTAATTTGGAGTTCAAGCAATATTTACCAGAGGTTTATATGGGGATACTTTAACTGTAAGTAAGAGAAAACACCACTAAAACTGGCATAAACAATAAACAGGGATGTGATCAAACACAACTGAAGTCCGGAGCGCAGACAGTGCCTTGCTCCATTTCTCTGGGACCTCAGCTCTGCTCTATTCTGTGTCTCCATTTTTCTTAAATTGGCTTCCACTCTGGTCACAAGATAATTGCTGCCAGCAGCAGCAATTGTCCCTAATTGCAGTGGGAGAAAGTACATCTTCTCCAATCAGAGACTAAAAATCTTTTCTTTCCTTCAGTCTGACTAACATAGGTCATGTACTCACTCCTGAACCATTATCACCAAGGCTAATGAAATGATCATGATAAAAGTAGGCTATCTGGACTTAGCATTGGGTTTGGGAATAGGATTGTTCCCCCTGAGAATGATAAGCTGCACTGTAGAGGGGAAGCCTGAACTAAATCATGTCTCCATTAGAAAAGAGGAAGAGGGAGGGTGGATACGAGGTGGGTAACCCCTCTTACATGTTAAGTCTATAGAAACAACTAGAGATATTTTATTCATGAGTCCTAATTTGTTCCTTACTGGCTGCACCCAAGTTCTATGGAGTGGCAATTTCCTTCCTGTGGCTGGAAACAGAGAGGGACTGAAACTTTTCACTTAGAAAATATTGACGGTGTTCCTACTATGTTTCAAAAACTGAAACCCATGGGCTGGTCACAGAAATGAATGATAAGGCAGGGATGACGAAGAGCATAGGGACATGTCTTATTGATCTTATTTATCTTCAATCAATATGTGTTCTATTATAAGCTCTAGAGGAGTGGGGACATTTTTTGCTGCTTTGTTGGCTGTGTATCTCTAACATCTGACACATTGCCTGACACACACTGAGCATACCACACATACTTATTGAAGTAATATTTCTTGGAGCCAAAATCATTAATGATTCTTGAAAGGACAGTGCAATAATAAAGGGATGTATAACAGTAGCTCACAGGCTTGAATACTTGGATGGCTCTCTAAGGTAAGAAATCTGAGGAGGTCAGTTAATTCCTTCTCACCTGGAGGGTATGGACAAGTAATAAAGGATTTTTGATGTCAGAAAAGCTGTGAAACCATGATATAATGTAACAAGTTGGAGTGGTGTCTATGTCATAGAAGCCATTTCACTCACTAAGAATACTTAGCGTAGCACCTAACACATAGTGCACATTTAATAAATCATTGATGAATGAATGATGAGCATTCTAATTAGATTTGGGAGAATATTGTGATTAGATTAAGTAGTTCATATCCTGCTGTGCCTGCATGCTTTTATTTTTTTCTTTGCTCTTAGTGGTGTGATTTGTGATATTATTAGTGCTTTGTTATTTTAATAGAGTTATATTTCTAGTGGAAAAATGTGGCCTAGTGAAATGTGCTTTGTCTCACTATTCCATGCTGAATGAGAGTCAGCTTGTGTGTAGCACACGGCATAGACTGGGCACCTCACAAATTGCCCTCTTTAGTGTCTGAAGGAAAATAACTTGAAGGCCTACTAACCAAATATGCAAATTGAAGACTAAAGTCACATAGCATGACTTGACAGCACATTTAGAAAGGACTTGAAAGACCATCCAGCCTAACCCTTCTGTTCCATAACTGGGAAAACCTGAAGCCACACTTGCAGGGCAGTGGTCTGTCATTTCAGTGACAGTAAATGATGGAGGCAGAACTCGAACTCAGGTTTCTCAGCTTCACTGCAGTACTTCCAGCAGGCGAGGAATTAAGGATAATTGAGAACAGCAGGCTTATTTTAAAAGTTTGATTTTAGGCAGTAGCTAGCTTCGAGCTATGGGGGTATCGTAAGTCCTGAACTGGCCTTTATTTCGCTAATGGGCTGTTTGGAATAGGGAGAAAAAATTTAAAGTAATCTCTCCTTAGGTGGTGGAGAACATTATTACACGTAAAAAACTGAAGTTATTGTCAGAGGAACTGGTAACATTGACTGTAGAACACTGAGAATTTTAAACAAAAGCCTCCTCAGTGACTGCTGAAGTACATTGTGGGGTAATGACTTTGCTAACATTGAGGAAAGAAGCACTCCTTGCAGAATGTTTCAGTCGCCTGTGTTGAGGAAAGTCTATCCATTCACCTCTTAGTATGTCTATTATCATTAGTCTTGGATTAAAATATCTAATAAGCAGCTTATTTATTAATCAGAATTCATTCTTTCATACTGCTTCTTTTTATTTTTCAGAAATTTTCTTAAACAGGTATTACTGGCCGGGCGCAGTGGCTCACGCCTATAATCCCAGCACTTTGGAAGGCCGGGGTGGGTGGATCACCTGAGATCAGGAGTTTGAGACCAGCCTGACCAACTTGGAGAAACACTGTCTCTACTAAAAATAGAAAATTAGCCGGGCGTGGTGGCGCATGCCTGTAATCCCAGCTACTTGGGAGGCTGAGGTAGGAGAATCCCTTGAACCGGGGAGGTGGAGGTTGCAGTGAGCCAAGATCGCGCCATTGCACTCCAGCCTGGGAAACAAGAGTGAAACTCCGTCTGAAAAAACAAACAAACAAAAAAACAGGTATTACTATAATCTAGTATATTGTAGTAGATTATAGTATAGTCTATATTCGTAGTATATTCTCCAGGTTTGGAAATTCCTGACATTCTGTGTTTGTTTTCTTTACTAAGTGACAAGATATGGTAAGAAATTCCTGACATTCTGCATCCCTCTACATGACTTCAGACAAATGAGAACTACATTTGTGTTCATTCCCTCCATGTTGTATTGTACTTCTCATAGGCCATACGTACTTGAGCATGTGTTTTTATGCCCTTTTGCCTTTTTTAGCATACTTATCAGTTGACCAGCTTAACTCCTGGAAGGGTTGGGGAGTGCATGCTGCTTTGCAGTCTGCCTGAACCCCATTTCATTGGTACTTCCTTATTCGCTTTCACTTCTGGGCATGAGTGTGTATGTATAGATCTTTATCTTCTCTGACTTTGTATATGGGAGGGTGATTTTAAAAATTCTTTTCGTGTTGTTTCTTAAAACTTCTCTGCAGAGTCCTGTGGAATTACTTACTTATACTCTCTTCCTATGAATCTTATCTCAAGTGCCCCAACTCTGTTACAAGAGCCAGAGTCTCATCATTTCTTTTAAAGTGATATGTCACTAATATAATGTATTTATATTTTGAATGAATAAATTCTTATCTTGCTCTCTTAATTTTTTTTCTTTTTTGAGACGGAGTCTCGCTCTGTCGCCCAGGCTAGAGTGCAGCGGCACGATCTCGGCTCACTGCAAGCTCCACCTCCCGGGTTCACACCATTCTCCTGCCTCAGCCTCCTGATTAGCTGGGACTACAGGCGCCCGCCACCACACCCGGCTAATTTTTTTGTTTTTTTTTTAAGTAGAGACGGGGTTTCACCGTGTTAGCCAGGATGGTCTCGATCTCCTGACCTTGTGATCCACCCGCCTCGGCCTCTCAAAGTGCTGGGATTACAGGCGTGAGCCACCGTGCCTGGCCGCTCTATTAATTTTTATCTGGCTTCTCTTATGAGTGAGGCATCGTTTGTTTTGTGGTACCTCTCAATGTTCTCTCAGCCAGTTCAGAACAAGATAACTCTTAAAATCAGCTAACCAGTGCATTTCCATACCAAGTTTTAAGGAATTACACTATAATATGTTGCTATGCCCAGAGAGGACAACAGGAATTCAGAGAATGTGATTGCCTCTTTCAGCTAATGATGTGACTCTAAGGAAGTTGCACAGACACATCTCTGTCTCTCTACCTGCAGCATGGGCCCCAACATGTGTATCAATAGTTTTTCCTAGCGTTTCCCCTAGATTTTAAATGGAATTTGTTTAATGTATAGTGCCTTCAGCAAATAGTTATTATGTGCCCACTGTGTGCCAGGCTCTTTGCATTGTGGTGATGTTGACAGATATGATGATATAGACTTAAATATAGTGTAATATGATGTAGACTTAAATACAGTGTGAACTAAAATTGTTTCAGTGCTTTCTCTGTTCCAGGCATTGTGTTAAAATATGCCGAAAAATTGGCTGGGCATGGTGGCTCATGCCTGTAATCCCAGCACTTTGGGAGGCCGAGGGGGGTGAATCACCTGCTGCCAGGAGTCCGAGACCAGCCTGGCCAACATGGCGAAACCCCACCTCTACTAAAAATATAAAAATTAGCTGGGTGTGGTGGCACATACATGTAATCCCAGCTACTCGGGAGGCTGAGGCAGGAGAATCACTTGAACCTGGGAGGCGGAGGCTGCAGTGAGCTGAGATGGCGCCATTACACTCCAGCGTGGGCAACAAGAGCGAAACTCCATCTCAAGAAATAAAAAAAAAATGCTGAAAAATTATCTCATTTAATCCTTTTGAAAGCTCAGGGAGTATAAATACAACAATTACTCCCATTTTATAGATGAGGAATTGAAACTTAGGGTAAGGGATCTTCCCAAGATTTCTCAGCAAGCAGATAGCAGAGCTGGGATTTCAACCAGGTCTTTCTGAATCTGGAACTGGGTTCTTACTCTGTACTGACTCAAAAGTACAAGTGGGTTTGAGGATTTGGTGGAGGGGGCTGTGGCAGCCTTTATCTGATGATTTCTACTTTCTTTTTTCTGAGATCTTCTGCTTAGATTTGAGTGGGGGTAGATAAAGGGGTTAAAAGTTTGTGAAGAGTTGAGAAGAACTCTTGTTGAGTAGGAGGGTGAGGTGATGGTGGAAAGTAAATGGGTTGTTGAGCATTCCCAAGGAATCAGTTGATGCTCTGGACTATGACTTAGTGAGATATCTAACTGCCAAATAATGTGCAGTATGGCAAGACAAGTTTTTTGTCTGTTTTTGAGACAGGGTCTCACTCTGTTGCCCAGATGGAGTGCAGTGGTATGATCTCAGCTCACTGCAGCCTCGACTTGCCCAGTTCAAGTGATCCTCCCGCTTTGGCTTCCTCAAATGCTGGGATTACAGGAATGTGCCACTGTGTCAGCCTAAGACAAGTTTTTTAAAAAGGAAGTCATACAACCTGATAACTGTTTATATCAATTGGAATTAGGTTCAGCTGCTTGTAAACCCAAGCTACTAGTCATTTAAGATAGAGGTGCGTTTTTCTCTCATAGAAAATAAATGTTGAGGTAGGTAGCGAAGGGCTTGTATGATATTCATACAGTCATCAGTGGCTCAGCTTTACCTGCAGCATGGGCTCAGTCATATATATCAATATTTTTTTCTAGGGATTTTGCTAGATCTTAAATGGAATTTGTTTAATGTGTAGTGCATTCAGCACATATTTATTATATGCCCACTGTGTGCCAGGCTCAGAGGGAGATCCTGTCTTTTTGATCTACTTTTCTTAGGCCAGGCTTTCTATCCTCAAGACCACCTCATATTCACAAGATAATTGCTGGAGTTCTGGCCGTCATGCCCACATTCCAGATAGCCAGAGGGAGAAAAGGGGGAAGGGTAAAAGCAGTCAACTGAGTCAGTTCCCTTTGAAGTATTTTCCCAGAAGCCTGTCAATGACTTTTGCTAAAATCTGTTTGGATACTCTTAAGCACAAAGGAATTCAGGAATTATGGGTTTGGTTTTTATTTTCTTAACTCAAGCACATTGCTGCCTATAACTATATAAGGACCTGCTTTTTAAGAAAAAGAATGGATATTTTGTAAATACTTGCAGTCTGCAACACTTTCCTACTCAGAAATCTGTTGTACATCCAACATTTGGAAACCTTAGTTTAAAATTTGACAATGTATGGGTACATTGTGAAACTTTCTTACAAGCTAAGAATGTAAATAGCTGCCACTGATTTCTCTTTAAGATGACAGAGAACACGGAGTCCTGGTTTTATAGAAGGAGGGTGAAGGGCAATGATGCTTCCTCTCTACCTCCTCACTCCCACCCCAGGGCAAGCCTTGCACCATGTAAATTGCTTTGGGGGTTACTGATGTGTTCTAGAGCCAGGGAAGCTGGATATATTAAAAAAGTGTTTACTGCTGATTGTTTTGTGTATTTATTAATTGGTTTTCCTCATTCTTTCCCAAAGAGAATTTCACAGTTGTTGGCTCTTCTTATAAACCGTTGGTTTCTAAATGAAATATAAACCAGCTACATCCTTTACAAATAGATAAGGTAAAATAAACACTTTTGAAACAAGCATGATTTATTTCATATTAATAATTTTTCATGTCTCTGTTTATGGAAGCAACATTCCCCTTTTTCTAATCCTCTTTCCTTGCAGATAGCAGGCAGGTGGGAAAATGAGCAGTAGCCTCTGTAGCTACTTTTTAGTGACAATTAGGAGAAGTTAAAGATTAGAAGAAGTTAAAGATGGCCTGAATTCATAAAGTCATGTAAAAGAGGAACATTCAGAGTGGAGGGAAAAATAATGCCTTTAGATCTATAGAACTGATTCTTCAATCATTTACATGCTTCCTGTTGGAGATTCCAGTTTCTCTGGATGGTTTTAAGCAGGTTGAGATGGAACCATTCTTCCTGATTTGTGTGTTCAGTCCTAGCTCTTTGCTAGTTCATGTTTAACTTAGTATAATGTTCTACCCCCAGTGTACAAATGAGTGAGTGGGTGCAGTCAGTGAAGTCAGGCCACCTGTGGGTGCCCCATCCCTACTATGCTGAGTTCAAAAGCAGGAGCCTGCAGTACTAGGAGAAATCCATGCATGGGGCCCAGAAATGGGAAGGTGGATTCGCCTGGGAAATATTTTAATAGAAGTAAAGAACAAGGCCAAGAAATTGCTCAAGAGCCTGGCTAGGAGGTAGCCCAGACACCTTTCAATGATCCAGATAAGGCTTTTGTTCTTGTGTACTGATCTTATGTATTGGCATGTCAGGAGCCAGGAGCAGTCCCTTTCCTGTGTATTTTGTGTGGAATCTTGCCTGGGGCTTTAGGCAGTTGACACATGTTGGGTTTATGGAAAATAGTTTTCTTAGCTATTTTGTGTCTGCCAGGACAACATATTAGGTCGGAGGCTATCATAGCATTTTCTTTGCTGTTGTAAACAGTTCTCTGAACTGAAGGGCTTCTGAAGTCATCTATTATGTCCATCTAGGTGAGAAGTGCTGTCTCATGACTGGTAACAATGGTTCACGTATCACCTGCCTCTAATGGTAACATCAGGACCTCTCATTTCCCAGTAGTGACTTTAATTTCCTGTCACCATTTCCTAGATGGTTATGTTCAGAGGCTGGGTTGTGCCATGGCACATGAAAGAGAATGACAGGATACATCCTCATTTCATGTTACAATTTGCCAGAAGATCATTAGAGAAGTCCGTTTATGCCTTACTGCAGATGAACGGATCACATGATTGCATTCCCATTATTTGGCACTGGGATTGAGGTATTAGGGAGGTGGAGAGTATTACACTCAAAATAAGTAGAAGTCTTAGTAGGGCAGCAGTGGTCCTCATGGACACTGGTAAGCCGAGTAGAGATTCCCCCAAGATGATAAAGTTTTAAGGAAAGCCTTTTGGGCTATGGGCCTGATTTATGTCTGAGTTACATAACTTTCTTTCCTAGACACATAAAAATATTAAGAGTAATCAGTGACCTGGTGGGGAAGAGGTTATTCTTCACCAGACATCAAAAGGTCCCCTTAGTTCTTGGGTTCCTTCCATAACTTCCTTGATGGTCCTTTTCCCTCCAGTCACTGGACAGTGCTTACTACTCTTTGAGCTTTTGGGACATGAATGTGACATGTGTCTTGTCATCGTATCTCTCACAACATCCAGCTGCTTGAAGGAGATAGAAGGCATGTGTGTGGATATAATCAGGTGGTTGTTTTTTAATCAGGTTGATGGCAAGGACCAGGGGTGACTGCAAAGGAGTGATTATACCAGTGGGCCAGGAGACATTAAGCTGGGTAGGCGGGAGAGTAAAAGCACGAGGAGGTACAGAGAAAGCCACTGGCATACTCTGTTAATTAGGTGGAAGAGAACCTTGCTCAACAATGCTGGACAGCTGAGGTTTTATTATTTAATACAGGTTCGTCAAAGTCGGGCATTTTTTGGGTAGTTTTTTTCTTGACTCATACTAATTCTTGATAATCTCTATGTGTTTTATTATTCAAATTGACTTATTGCCAAAACTAAATTTATTAACAACCTATTCTTTACATACATTTTCTTGGTATACCTTTAAATATTCTATTGGGTTTATATTATTGACAATTATTTGCTTTTTAAATATTTCTAGTTAATCTGCCCTTCTTAGCCCTTCTTATATGAATTGATTATATAATATATTCAATGTACAAATAAGTACATCTATAAATATTTTAACTTTACCAAGGTAAAAATTTGCTTCAGGCATTTTGTATGTAAGGCATTTAACAAAAATTTATAATATTGCCTTAACGTATCTCCAGCTCTTTATTTGAGTGTCTGCTTTATCCTACTTTAGTGAAGGTGCAAGTGAATATTATACATTGTGACACATTTTTCTGGCTTACCTCACTTCCTTATCCCTCCCATTGGAATGGATAATTGAGGTAATTATCTGGGGGAAAAAAGTCAAGCCCCAAACCAAATTCTTGCTTCATTTCATTGGTGTCATTGAGGTGCCTCCCTTTATGTCATTAGGAAGCAGACAACAGTCTATTTATGTAAGCCAAAAATAAGGGAGAATGATGTAATGATGAATGCAAACCAGTCCCCGTGTAGTCTAGAAAAGGAAATGGAGTTGCAGAGAAAGAATTTGCAATTTTTCCCCAGCACTGCTCAGAGGGAAGATGTTTTGATTATTAATGAATCCACCTTGCTCTTTACATGAAACATCCCCAAAGTAGAGAAGGGCAGTTCCTTGGGGTACCTTGTTCAGATTCCCTAAGGAGTATAATAATCTTAGCTCTGTTCTGTTCTCACCAAGCAAACTGCCAGTTGCTAACCCTGCTTTCAGGTGAACACCCTCCCCCTTTCCCAACCCTAAAGAAGGACAGGTCCCATGCAGATGTGTTCCTAGTTCTTGGGTCAAAAACTGTCTTCCACTTAAAAAATTGATAATTTTGGATTTACATAGATTTCCTTCTTATTAGACTATGGTAAATCCATTCTTTCATACCTGTTACAGCCTGGGGGAACCTAACAAAACTGCTTTTCTGAAACTGCAGAAAGTCATGGTGTTATAAAATGACAGCCCTTTGTGGGACTGAAGCTCAAATGACCTCTGGCCCCACTCATTTCTGAACCATTCATGATGAATGTTCAGTACTTGTGCATTAATTTTTTCTTATTCATTTTAAGGTTATTTCAAGGCATAAAGAAAGCTTAAATGAAAATATAATTTTTTCATGTACCCTTAGTTTTCATTTTATATTTTCATAAAATGTTTTTAATGTTGTAGAATTAATGATATTCTTGGAGTTTTGGAGAAAGTTGCCAAATGAAGATTGGTATTTGAACTTAGGCTTAATGTTTTCTTTTAGTTTATTTTGATGATATTACTCTTTCATGGGGGCAGCTAACATAAATAACAGGGAGCTCTTGTAAATGTGAGAAAGAAGGATAATTTTTCTTCTGGAGAAGAAAACTTCCTGTTGATATGGTTTTTTGAATACAGGTTGTTTGAAAATATTTTAATGTCCTAAATCTTTGGAATTTGGGAGACTTAGGAGCAAGTACAGAACAAAAGGGAGTACATTTGGGAATATCATTGGTTGGGGTGATCATTTGTTTTATATGTCAGCCTGCCTGGCCAACAGGGTGCTGAGATATCTGGTCACACATTATTCTAGTGTTCTCATGAGGGTGTTTTGGATGAAGTTAACATTTGAATTGGCTGACTGAGAAAATAAGATGGCCCTCCCTAATGTGGTGGGCTTCATCCAGTCAGTTGAGGGCCTGAGTAGAATAAAAAGGTTGACTCTTCTGAAGTAAAAGAGAATACCTCTTGCCTAACTGCCTTCAAACTAGAACATCACCTTTTTTTTTCTACCTTTGGACTCCATTGGCTCCTCTTGGGTCTTAAGCCTGCAGGCCTTTAAACTTGAACTATACCATTGGTTCTCCTGGATCTCAGGCTTTTGGACTCAAACTGTAATGAATCATTGGCTCCTCTAAGTCTGCAGCTCACCAACTTACCTTGCAGATTTTGGGACTGCATAGCCTCTCCATAACTAATGTGGTGGGCTTCATCCACTCAGTTGAGGGCCAATTCTTATGTGTCAGCCAATTTCTTATAAGTCTCTCTCTTTCTCTCTCTCTCTCCGTATGTGTGTGTGTGTGTGTGTGTGTGTGTGTGTGTGTGTGTGTGTGTGTGTGTGTGTACATCTCTTATTGGTTCTCTTGCTTTGGAAAACTCTGATACACTAGGACTCAGTAGTTTTGGTTCAGAGACATAAAGAGATAGATGGCGGAGTGTAATCATTTTGAAAATTATGAACACTAGAGGGAACATTATATAAAATGACTTAATTTGTCCAGTTTAATGTTCTCTAGAATATCTGATTTAAACAGAATGATGCTGAGAAAACAGAGGAAATTAAAATAATGTTTTTAAAGTGTCTCAGAACATTCTTTAAATGTCTAGTGATTGAAATTAATGCAGTAAATTTCCCCTCTGGCATATTTTAGGTGTTGGATAAATAATAATGAAAATGAAGCACTACACTTGGCATGTGATAAAAGGAAATTATTTCTTTACCTTGTGTTTATCAATTAATGTCATACACAAATTATAATATGAAAAATACACAGTTTTAAACTCTAATTTATTCTTTATACACATTGTGGCATAGTTTTCCCATAAACAATTAAGAATAGATGCTCTTTGATAAGGCTTTTTCTCTCTATCTCTGCTAATCAGCAGTTCATTCCTGGATTGAGGGAAGTGTGCTCACAATGTGTAGAGAACAACTCTTTGTTGCTATGTAAGATGGACTGTATTTGAAATAAATGTATTAGGCAAGTGTAGAGATTATTGGTTACTGAGTTTTGTTGTTTTTGTTATTGATTAGAGTGGCAGCATGTGAACGTATTTTAAATTAGGGCTATGCTGATAAAAGTATAGAAAGGTTAAAAACAAGCATAGCTACAACATACAGTGAAGAACTTAAAATACTCTTTAAATACATGGGATGCAATTTTAAGATTATGGTAGAAGGAGAAAACCCTCTTTACATTAAATTTAGTAAATCTGAGAAATGTGTTGGAGATCACCAGAAAATAGATAATAAAATTTGGAGCATTTGTAAGGAAACAAATATTTTCTAGCTTAACCAGACAAACAAAAATGTCTGATCTTATTTATTTTATGAAGATGTATTCCTACTGCTATGTGATGTTTATCGTATATTGAACACAGTTAATTTTAACAAAGCAATGGAAATACAAATGATTTTGTTTTAGAATATCAGGCCTCTAGGTAGGGTAAATGCCTTTCAATCCTAGGCAAAAGAGTATAATACAAGAAATTTGTTTTGTATTAAGATTTTTTTTTTCCTATTAGAGGCTTCAGTTCCTGGACTTTCTTGGCTGTTTTTTTCTTATTGTGCCTCCTTTAATATTTTTGCAAAAAGTGGAGAAGAAAAAATATTTGAATAATCATTTTTTAACCCCCCTAAGAAACCTGTTGGAATATGAGATTTTGAAGTAATGGTAGATACATTTTGCATTTTAAAAAATAATACTTCTAATATTTTTTATTTGGAGGTTTTATTTGGGTTTTCTTTTTTTAAACATGAAAGGCACTTTACAGCACACTGGTGGCTTCTGAAAGGGGTTGCTGGAAGGCGAAGTGCTGAGACTGTTGTCTGTACAAACTCAGGACTTCCCAGGAGAGCTGAATTCTACATGCCTAAACCTGATTAGGCATAAACTGTGTGTGGGCGGAAGGGAGCATGAACACCAGGTTCTTCTCTCAAATTCTCTAGATAGGAGCATCCCAGCCCCTTAGGGCTTGGCTTTCCTGATGTACTCCAGCCTCAGGGAGTTGATGTACAGTACCTCCGTGTTATTTGCAGGGGCCACAACCTAAAATAGCATGTGGGACTTTTTGTCCACTAATTTTGAACTTTTTTAAAAAAAAACTTGCCATTTTCCTTTTTATTAGGCTTTCTGATACAATCATTTTATATTTAGGGTAGAGGTGGGCATACTTAGGATCCATAGGCTCCACAATATGCACCATTCTGTGTGTGCCCACACATGCATGCATGCACATGCCCAGAGTGCCACTAGCCCACCCGCCCTTGCCCCCAACAAAAGCATGCTTCAGCCCTTCTCAAGGACCAGCCAGGTGCCTTCTGGCATGATGAGTTTCTCACAGAGACCTCCTGTGAGAAGAATATTCTGAATGCACTTCCTCTCCCTTTGCTTCCAATTTTGGCTGAGTGTTAATAGGTACTCAGCAACCTGAAGGGAGAACTATATTTTCTTCCTCGTCTCGTCCCCAGTGTCTAACTCAGTGTCTGGCTGTCACTCATTATATTTGTTTAGGCAGCAGCAGGAAGTAATCCTGAAAGCAATTCTGAAAAGTCAGGCTTGAGGCCTCACAAGTTCATTACCCAGCATACAAGACATAGGCCCCACCCTGTTTAATATCTTTCTTCTCAACAGATAGCCTCACATGCAGAAGCTACACAGTTAGGAGATCTGTGCCAAATCTGGAATTTGCAGTGGCTGATGACAGACAGCAGTGTCGATTCCGTCACTCTGCTTGATTCCCACCCACGTCTGATGCCTGCTGAGAACACACTCTGTGTGATTCCGCCCTGTTTCCATCTCACTCGCCTTTGTCACGATACACTCTTCTTTTCTAAAGCTAGCTGGCTCTTTGTCTAGACAGCTTCCTCCCTCATCTCCAGATGGCTTTGTCTGGGAAGCCTACAATCTTTTCCACTACCACCCCAAGATGCAGAGGCAATTAAATCAGGCTAACTCTCATGGTGTTACTCCAGTTAATAGGCATTTACCAAACAGTTCGGCATTTTCTAGAAAGAAAATGACAACATTTTCCTCACTTAGTCAATTCTCTGGGAGATTTATTCCTTTTAGAGTTAAAACTCTTTACTTGGAACATGTCAGAAGCAACATCTCAAAAGCAAGATTCCAGTCTCCCAAGTTTTCTTTTGGACTTTCTGTCCAATATGTGGACTTTATTTGTCTGCAGAAGACTGGGATTTTAGGAAATGAATTCCCTCAAGATCAGGTAAATTGGGAGACACAAAACTGGGCCATCCAGAGACATGATTTATGTCCATAAAATAGAGAAGCTTGTTGCTTTCTGGGGTTTAGTTTTTTTTGCGAGGGGAGGCGGGGTCACTCTGTGTTGCCCATGCTGGACTCAAACTCCTGGATTCAAGTGATCCTCTTGCTTCAGCCTCCTGAGGTAGCTGGGACTATAGGAATGCACCACCATGCCTGGCTTAGTCTGATTTAATTCAGCTCCCTGATTAGACTCATCTACAGTATCTTGATATTTGTTTTTCTCCTGCCAGGGTACATGCAGATTCTTTGATTTTCAGGTTTCGGATTCTTGATCTTTAAAACTTTATGTACCCTGAACCACCAAACCCCTCACCAGAGAAACGCCGAACAGGGGAGGCTAAGAGCCAGTTTTTCCTTTTTTTATGTAGTTTAAAGTAGACTCAAATGTATCCCTATAATAATGCTTATTTCTTTCTGATATGCTTTCTTAAAACCTGAGAGAATGAGGTAGAATTGAAACTAACATACTAGGAATGGCTAATCCACTGTAGTCATTACTGATGTGCTAGTGTTTTGGCCGTTTTTAATTATGGTAATATCTACATCACAGTTATGATTAGCAAAATGAAGCAGAAAAGATGATGCAAGTAAAATTTGCAATAACACAATTCATATCCATTACATGTTTTTTTCTAGACAACCTGAATGAATAAAAGATGTAAATGCCCAAATGAAGAGTAGTTATAAACTTTACCTATATTGTTAACAACAGCAAAATAGGTAGCAAACCTGGAAGAATTTCTCTTAATCCTGGGGCTGGCATTATTGATTATGTGCCTACCCCCCATTTTGAGTTAGATATCTTAGGTCAAATTGAAAACAATTACCTTCCCAGAATTTGCTATTTGCACGTGAGAAAAGTGGTTAAAATTTACAGATAAAGAAAATGTCTCCTTATTTCTCATAGTGTCCTTCTATAGTCTGTAGAGCATTCCTCATTGGTTAAACAGGGATAGCGTAATTCTGATCTCATAGGATTGTTATAAGAATTTAATGACTTTAACAAGAGTATACTATTACACATGGTGCAGTAATTATTGGGTATTATCATTATCAAGTCCAGGCTAGTGATGATACTTCAAAATCAGTATTTAAATACTTCTTTGATGACAGGAATGAAAAGGAATTATCTACTAACAGACTATTTTTAACATTAAATGATATAAACAGTATAATATTTTAATGTCGTTCCATTTTCATTTATCTTAAGTTAGAAGCTTCAGATTTATGACTTGATTGACCTCCTGATATAATTGAATAGAAAAACATTCCTCTTTAGACTGAAGACATTGAATTTCTATTTCCAGCTCCAGGAAGCAGCTGATTATGTTGTCACATTATTATTTTAAAGAGCAGCTTAATATAAAGTATGCCAAAGCTGTTGTTATTTTAACAAAATAACAAAATAATTCTCCAACAATGATAAGCAATGCCTTCCTGAAGCCTAGTTCATTTAGTTGTGTGTATGGGAGAATGTTTTAAGGTTAATTTCAGTTGGAAGATCTTTGATGCATTATTGCTGCTGAAAACCAGATGTTTTACTGGAACATTACTGAGGGTTTTTTTGTTGTTGTTTTGTTTTTTTTCTGAGGTTGTGGTACCTGTTGCTAAGATAATTCAGGCTTGTGTCATCTCTGGTGATATTTTCTAAACTGTATTCCATAAGACATTAATCTTGCAAAATGCTCCAATAAACGGGGACATTGTGATTAGATAAGTTTACTGCACATGCACATGCTGTGCCTACTTTGGGAGGTCCACATTGCTTGTGAGCTAATTAAAAGCTTTGAGAAGTTTTGGAGTAAAGAAATACATGGATAAAGAGTATTATTTGTTATGATATTTTGGAGTTTCAAGCACTTGTTTCGGGTACTAAAGCAGATCCAAAGCTGCTTTTTGAGGCCAATTTTTGCCCTAGATGCTGTGGCCGCTGACTTGTTTGGCAACCTCTTATCCAGGTGAAGATTGTAGGCAGTTTTTCAGCTTCTATAATGGAGTGTTAATTTTGCACGTTCATGTTTGTTATTTGAAGTTCTTTCAGGCATGAAGACGTGGTACCTGCATTATGGGTTTTTTCATTAGAGTTTAAACTTGAGGTAACTTCCATCTATATCCTGTAACAGCCACACCTGAGTAGAGAAAGAAAATAATAGTCATGCCTTTTCTATTAATTTACGTTCTGCTCATAAATTAATGATCATGGTTCATGAGAGAGATCTATTCCTTGACTTCTTCGGTTGTAGCCCCCACAAAAATACCCTCACTAGATGACATTAATGTTATTTTCTTAAATTTTATTGAAGATATATGTAATACGTAACATTGTTAGGATTATTTTTTCAGTCTTCTATTGCATATTTTTGTTGAAGACATATTACTAAATGTGCCTTATTTAAATTCCCCTTATTAATACTTCTTGATAAAGTCTGTTTGAAATATAGTAATAAAATATTTGTTTTTCCCTTAAAAAGTATTTTATCCTATCAGATATGAATCAAATATAATTGAATATTTTTTCATGTTTTTTCTTTTTGCCTAGGCTGCCAGGAAGATCAAAGTCACATTTAATACACATCAAACATCATAGTAATATCTACACATGTTTTTTTAGAAAACAGGCTTCTGTATTTCTTCAATTCCTTTGGTACTTAAATTTTGTAGTGCAAGTGAAATACTGAATATTTAAAGTCTGTGTCCAGAAAATTAATCTTGAAACCATTTGAATGGATACATTTTTTCATAGATATAACATTATATGTGTGTTAGATTTCACACTGGCCTTCAGAGCTTCCTAATCCAGTAATAGCTTTGTAATATGTACATAGAAATTATGATTAAAAAAGAAATAGTCCTATGTTTTATAAAATTAAGTATGCCAACATTTTGGAATATTATTTAAACTGATCATTTTTTAAAAGTTATAATCATTACAAAGTAAAACTAAAATGTAATGAAACATAGATGCTGGCTATGAAATCCAGAGAAGTAGGTAATATTATTTTATTTTAAAAATATAGATTGATTTAATTACTTTTTCTAGAGTAAGCTAAAGATGCAGGTTTATTCAGCGAAAACCAGAGATATAGTTATTGTAGGCCACATATCTCAGATGCTGGTGCCAGGAATTGATGGCAGCTGGTTGCACACTGTGTTCACTCCAGTGTTGCTCAGTGCATTGAACTAAGCATTGTTAATAAGGGATGACACATTGAACATGCCAACAAAGTAACATCAGTAAAATATTTTAATATACTTGTATGTTTTTGGACACCCTCTATATTTTCATTAATTTTGCATGATAAGAAAGGAAGAAAAATGAGCCCTAATGATCTGTGGTTATATTTTATTATATCCAATTTCATCTACATACTATTTTCTTGATTCTAGGAGAGCACCAGGAACTGCTCTTACAATTATCCCAAATAAAGCTCTCATGTAGTAGGAGTCATTTCTTCAAACCTTCTCTCTCCCAAAGTATACTCCCTTTTTTTCTTAGTTACACGGAGCCATGATATAATAATTATAAACAAAGGGTATGCCTAGAGAGTAGAATGCCAGGAGAAGAGAATGATGACTGAACTCCAATCTTAAAAGGCAATCTTGTGGAAAGGGTTAGTGGACTGACTCTGTGTATACTTTGCAATAAAACTAGAGCCAATGGGTTGAAGCCTTCAGAACATAGATTTCCGCCTTTAAAAATTTTTTTCTAAGAGTTATAAGTGTTAAAAGCATAATCAACCATTTTGTAGAATTTCCCCCCAGTGGATATATTTAAGTAGAGCTTCAAAGCCAATTTCCAGATGTTAAAGCACCTGTTTTATGGGATCTCAAAGCTCCAGTTTCTCCCACTGTTGTAGAACCTGATAAATCACCATGCTCTGAGTTTTGCATAATTTGCTTCTCTACCCATCTCCAGGGAGAGCCCCTTGAGGGTAACAGCCACATATTACTTATTTTTGTATCCCCATCCATTAGCACAATGCTTGGCACATAGTGGATGCTCAATAAATGTTTACTGAATAGATGAAGGTATGAATGGCTGCAGTTGAAATAATGGTTGAAAAATGTTTTCTTCATGTTGTAGAACCTGTCCTTCAAATTGAAGTCTGACCTGGAGATACAGTATATAAAAGTGATAAAGATGGAGCTGTTCTGGTTAAGTGGAATTCTAGGGCCTAGGGACGTACCCTCTGAGTCCTTGAAGCACCTTTGAAGAACTTCTAGGGACATAGTTTTAGAATCACTGGTCTACAAAGTCAAGTTTAGAAAACGTTTTTGATTTGCTTTTTGATTTCTAATTCTTTGTTTCTCAATCTCTTCATTTCAAGTTTCCTGGGTTTCATTTTCACACTCACTATTTCTTTTCCTTGTCCTCAAAATGTTTTTGAGGTTAAGAGAAGGTGTGCTAAATAGGAAGGGCCTGTGGTTATGTTCACCCCGAGACCCAACTTCATAAGTTCTTAAGCTGGAAAGGTTGTATGACTGACACATTCTGCAGCTCTTGCTTAAAGATTTCTGCTGCAGCCTTTTGGTTTCAATACAGATTTGGTGGTCATACCATGGCTTCAGTGTCCTGGCTTCGGTCCCTGATTACGGGTGAACCAGGAGTTTTGCAAGCCCATGGTCACTCCCCAAAGGTGGAATTACATTTTATAGAATGCAGGAGAAGAAAGTAAAGGGAAGGCTCATCTCTGAAGATAGATATAGGCCCTCCGCCCTGCTTCATCTTTTGTACTTAGGCAGAGAGAGAATGACAACTGGGGAGAAAGGCTAGTGATGAAGTAGTCATTAAACTGGCCAGAAAGACAGAAGGAAGCAGAATAATGAATGCTAGGAAGAGATGTGTCCTGAGCCTAAGTCTTGCTTCCAAACAAGGGAAATTCATATTTCATGTGCTTCTGTGTCTGAAATTGCATGTACTACCTGTATAGTCATTAGTGATAGTGCTCTTCAACCTTGAAAGTCCATTAAAAGAAGACTTTGATTAAATGCACTGACCAGAGACAGAAGAGTATTGTGATTGATTATAATCTGCTTAGATGAGATAAAAAAAACTTAAGTTGTGGGAATGAGATAGTTTGGATGCTGTCCAAAATAGCATGAAAGGCCTTTGATCCACTTTTCAGTAGATGTGACATTATTATGGCAGTAACTTGGATCTATTTTATTGTGTTCAGCCAGTTAACTAAAGATGATATTTTAGACATATTAGAAGAGAAATAGCTAGGGTAAAGACAAAGAGAAGGTAGGGGAGGGGCTAAAGAGAAAGAAAAGGAGCCAAAAGATGTTTTAGAAGAAAATCATCTAAACCTTGTTCTCACACACACTGTCTCCACCTCCATTACAGTGGCTTTCATATAATTACTTATGTAACTCAATGAGGACGTTCTTTAGGTACTTAGTAAATTATAATTGGCTATAAGTAGGAAAGGAGTAAAAGAGTAGAGTGTGAAGGCAGCAAGGTCAGGGAAGAAGCCTTAAACTGACCACGTGAGCTGATAATGAAAACATCTTTGTTGAAATGTTCTATATACAGGATTTACATTGAAACTAGTTTTGCATATGCAATGATTTTTCAAAACCCTTATCAGTCTTCAACAGGTAAATAACCTATTTGTTTGAGCCATTCTGAATTTAGCATTCACCCCAAGCTCTCTGCTCCACCTGCATTGCTCGGTCTTTGGCATATGACCTTCTCTCATTATTCATAGAGAACATTGGAAGGATATGATGATTGGTGTGAAAGAGGCCATTTGAGATAGAGGTGAGGAAAGTACTAGGAGCTCATGTCACTAGGATCTAATGCATCATAATGTACTAACGTGGAAAAATAGCAAAACAAAGACATGAATGATAACAAGGATAGAGAGAAGGAAGGAGATTTTTCAAAAAGATTAAAAACAGTGAATTAGCAAGAAAAAATTTAAAATAAGTAATAAATGGTATTATCACAAATGTAAAGAGAGCATAATAACAAAAATATTGAGGAATGTGCTGAAAAGGAAGAAAGAGGTGTTTGGTGCTGGGTGCAGTGTGAAGTCTAAGCTCCTCCATTGAGGGATAGAGTTACTATGTCTGAGGCAGTCTTGATGGCAGTGCAGGCTTCCTTTGGCTCCTCTTAAATCCAAGGGTTGTTTTCAGGTCAGAAGTTCAAGGTAGTCATTCTCCAGGCAGACATCTTGCTTCCACTACTCTTAGATCTGCAATGAAGACATTTTTATGGCTAAAAATTATTGCAGCTACCATCATCAAAACAGTATCCCTGAAGATATACAGTCCTCTTCCAGCAAAAAGTTCCATATCATTTTTTGCCTCTGGTCTAGGAATATAACATCTTCCATTAAAATATTTTCTATGTCCTATATACCATACACTCCAATCTCACTCCTCATAAACAAACTCTGTGCAAGAGGGTGTTTAATATGCAACACTGTTTCTTCAGATCATATTTGTTCCTCAATTTATTTTAATACAGTGTCTACCCCATTACCATTCTGAAACCGTTCTAACAAAGGTCACCCATGACAGCTAACCTGTTAAGGGCCAGATCTTACATGAATCATTTTCAGCAGTTATCCTTTTTTACCTCTCTGTAGAAAGGGGTGCCTCCTTCTTGAAATCCTCTCCTTCCCTGATTTCTGTGACAGAGACTTTCCTGGACTTTTTGCTGTTCTCTGGCTAGGCCTGCATCAGATTGTCATTGACTTTCAGCCTGCTACCCACACTCTGCCTGGTCTTCTGCCCTCCTGCCAAAAAAGCTGTGTTCTGCACTCCTTTATTCATCTCATCTTGTTGGTTTTGAGATGGAATGTCATTAGCATCTGTATTTTCGGCCAAGACTAGGACATTTAGAAGCCATAAAAATGGAAATCATATCTTCCATTTGATGTAATTCAAAATAAAAACAATATGGAGTCATTAAAATAAGTTTAAGGAAGTTTAACAAAGTTCTTAAAATTTCCATGATGCTGATACTTCTTTGGAAAAATAATACCTTTATTATTTTTTTTTCACTTTGGGTAACCCAATTTTGCTAATGCCCTAATCTCTGTCATCTTGAAGGGCAATCCAACACTGTTCTTGTCACTTTGCATGTCTTCTTCTTAGGTTGGCATGACCCTTTCTCCTTGTTCCAGCCACCCTCCCCTCAAATAATTCAGAAAAATGAATGGAACTTGTTGTTGTGCAATTGATGTAGGAATCTCTTTCCGTTTTACTTTTCTACCTGTTTTCTCCCCTTTCTTTGTTGTTATTTGAAGTTTCTCATCATATTTCCAACCTCATGTAGTCTTTCTTCACACTACCCCCTTCTATCGTCATCTCATTGGTACAGCATTTGAAATTACTGGAATATGACAAGTGCTGCTGTCCCCATGTCTTTGGAATGCTGACACCCTACTTCCTGGAACACTCTTGCTCCTCCTTTTACCTGACTAACCCCTGGTCACCACACAGATCTCAACTTGCCTCTGTTTCCTCCTGGGAACCTTTCCTGGCCCTTTAGCTAAGGTGAGATTCATTTGCTGAATGTAACCCAGTCCTTCTTATCTCTTCCTTGTTATGCTTAATGTACCTGTTGTGGCTTGTTTAATATTCATAAAATATATATGAGCAGAGGCCATTTATGTCTTGTTCAATGCTGTATTTCCAATGCCTAATGTTCTATTACTATAAGTAATGTTGAGTTGAACAGATGAGATAGAAGTACTAAATTGGCAAAATCTTACTTTATTTTCCCCGACCCAGTTCAAATGTCATCTTTCTTTAAAGTTCTCCTCCCCACTAGCAAAAATGTACTTCTCTCATAGAACTTACACATTCCATCATGATTGTTTAAAAGTCAACTAACAAAAAATGACAAGGTTTTGAAAGACAAGAAAAGACTGAGGAACTGTCCCAGAATGGAGGCGATTAAAGAGACATGATGACAAAGTGCAATGTGGGATCCTGGAGTGAATCCTGGAACAGAAGGACCATAGTAGAAAAACTGGTGAAACAAAGTTTGTAGTTTAGTTAATAGTATTGTACCAAGGTCAATTCCTTAGTTGTGGTCATTGGTATGAAGGTTATGTGAGATATTGACATTAAGGCAAGCTGGGGGAAAGGTCTACGGGAACCTTTTCTACAATTTTCAATTTTTTTCTCAAGGTTTAAAATTACTTTAAAATAAAAAGTTAAAAAGAAAAGCCAACTAGGAGCTTTCTATAGACAAAGTATATCTTAAGAATGTAGATTTCTAGCCCCTGATGGTGTCCAGTCTAGTAGGTGCTCAATAAACACCAAAGTAATTTACCCTTGCTTGCTCCCATTTTGGTTATTTGCAGTCTGTTTTGTGCCTTCCCGTTCTGGTCTTACCTAGCAACAGCTTGGCTCCTTTAGGGATGACCTAGTCCCAGAGTGCGTATGCTTGAGAGGCCAGTATCCTGCCTTTCTGTGGCAATGATGCTGTGCTACATACATCGTATGTATTGGTAACTTGCTTTCATCAGTACTGAGGGTAATAAGGAAGATATATAAAATAATAAGAGAAAGTGGGAAATCTGGGCTCTTTTCTACCTTATTTTATTTTTTTTTGAGACAGGGTCTCACTTGGTTGCCCAGGCTGAGTTCGGTGGTGCACTCACAACTCTGCAGCTTTGACTTCCTGGGCTCAGGTGATTCTCTCACCTCAGCCTCCCAAGTAGCTGGGACTACAAGTGTGCACCACCATGCCCAGCTAATTTTTTTGTTTGTTTCTTTGTTTTTGTAGAGATGAGGTCTTGCTATGTTGCCCAGGCTGGTCTTGAATTCCTGGCCTCAAGCCTAGCCTCATGTGATCCTCCCACCTCAGCCTCCCGAAGTGCTGGGATTACAGGTATGAGCCATTGCACCAGCCCTACCTTGATTTTAAATGATACAAGTTTTGCCTTTGAAATTAAAATTTTTATTAATATTTGCGTGCCTAGATAGTCCAGTCAGATTTTCAATTGAGCATCCTTTTTTCTTATGATTTAATACATCCTTTTTTTTGTTTTACACATCGAGAACTGACCACCTTTTTACTAATAGCATCTCTTCTCAAATTTTGTGCAGAAAATGTTCCTTTAAAATGTCTTAAAGATATAAAAGGATATATTTATCCTATTACATTGTAGTAGAAATCGAAAACACTATGGCTTTTATTAAGGTAACTTGCAAAAGTTGAAAAAATAATTTAAAAACCTGAGAAACTCTTGTAAAATCCTCATTGAGCATTGCCAAGAGCATTCTAAACTTAGTCTGTCACTTTAAAATGACTATATAATAACACATGTAATTAATATGAGCTATAATAAGACCTTCTAATCAGCTGAAAATTCAAGAAAGGTTTTTTAAAGGTTGAATCCTTTATATAAATTTTGGGTCGATGTGTAGTTATTTTCCCCTTGCTCATAAAACCTTTGATTTGCAATTATTTCCTATTGAAAACACAGAATATTTCATTTCAATCATACCTGAATTGTCATTTGCTCTCATAAACCATGTATTCCTAACAACAGAGTTAAGATTATCTTAGCAAAGAAAAGTCCCTCTTGTCTGTTTCTCAGTATCCTCCCCTGGGGCTTTCTGCCCTGCCCAACTACTGACCTATGTAATTCCATGGCATCTATCATCTCTATCTAGGCACTAGGCACTCACACCTCACAAACACAAACATCCACATATGGAAAGTGAGGAGCTTGGAGCAGAGATTTTGTACAATGAACATTTTTATAAAACAAGAACAAGGCAACTTGCCACATTCATGTTCCTTCAACTTATAGTAATGGGTAACTGGATGGGGCAATTTGAACTAGAATTTAAAGTAAAAAGGAAACACAAACAGCCTCCATTTGTTTATATATTACAATTTTGAAAATGTTTACTGAATACCCAAATGCTATCTACTTTGTGAGGTATCACAAATGCTTTTACAGAGTCAACATGCATAGAGACTCGGCAATATTTCTTGTATCTAAGGACTTGGGATGGTGAAATCTCCTTTGTTGAGGACACCGCAGCACCATAGAAGTAGCCAATCTTTTAAACTCTCTTTTGCTTTACCAATAAAAAGACAAACAAAAACCAAGCTTACTTTTATTGTTTTTTTTTTTTTTTGAGACGGAGTCTCATTCTGTCGCCAGGCTGGAGTGCAGTGGCGCAATCTTGGCTCACTGCAACCTCTGCCTCCTGGGTTCAAGCGATTCTCCTGCCTCAGCCCCCCGAGTAGCTGGGGCTACAGGCACCTGCCACCATGCCCAGCTAATTTTTGTATTTTTAATAGAAGATGAGGTTTCACCATGTTGGCCAGGATGGTCTTGATCTCTTGACCTCTTGATCCGCCTACCTTGGCCTCCCAAAGTGCTGGGATTGCAGGCATGAGCCACTGCACCCAGCCCAATCTTAACATCTTAACAAGCTTCCTATTTAAAGGAATGGGGCTTTCATAAGCAAAGAACTAATATATGATGAACTCCCCAATTAGATATGTCTTTTAGACACAGTCTCAGAATATAAATTCCCAGAATTTCATACACATTTCTAACCTTTATTTTTTAACTCATAATTGAAAATACCATCAGCCAACTCTCAGATCAATTGATTTTCCATCTGTGATCCTTGCTTCTTATCATTTTGACTAATTAATACTTCCATTACTTCCATTTTTCCATGCAGTTCTTGGCCAGTGGGCAGGGCAGCACCACCATGCAGGGGTTTGAAATATTTGTTCAATAACTGATGTGCAAAAGTCTGGGTTATAGAAAGGTTGAAAACGTCTCTACTAAGATTATACTACAGTGCCCTCTAGCCTATATAGCAGGGAGAAAAATGTTTCCCCTTCCTGCTGTTCATTTCTAGTGGCACATTACAGTATTTGTTATATAAAGGATATGAACCTGCTATTAAATACCATACTTCCTAAAAGGCAGACATAAAGTTGCTTTCTTATAGCAGGCATAAAGTTACTCTCTTAAAGAGTCAGTGCCTTCTTGCTGAAGAAATATCCAGTATCCTAAAGTGTCAACAGGTGCAGAAACACTGCACTACTGTGTCTAGGGACTTTCTGTTGAAAACCTTTGCTTGGCTGAGTAAAAGTAGAGAAGAGTTTAACTTCCACCTCTCTTCCTCATCCTCCATCAGAAGGCAGCAATCCATAAACCCTATTCTTAAGTGTGGCAAGTGCAGATGCCTTTGGTGATATCTAATTATCCTTGATCTCTAAATCTTTATTGTCTATTGTTAATATTCTTTCCCTTCATATCATTTTGGGAAAGAACAATATCTATAGATTTAAGCCCTTCTGAGTCTATGTTGTTTTACATTCAACAAATAGACTTTAAAGAGAAAATGTAGTGTTTCCTAAAATCTTTCTTTGATTACTTGATATCTGTGGTTTTCTTTCCTACCTCCCCTTCAAACAGAAGCCTTGAAATACTAAAAACTTAACCTCAAGAATTTCATTAGGCAAAGCTCACAATATTTTTTTTGGAGATTTTCTTTAAAAAATAATTTATCTTTCTTCAAAATCTTCAAATTGTAAAAGTAGGTGAGGAGTAGGACATAATTTATTCTACTGTGTCGGTTAATAACCTTGAAAGTTTACTTAAAAGGCAGTCTCTTTCCTGATTATACAAAACATTTAATGGGAGGAAAAAAGCGCTCTTGAAGTATTGCCATACACAGACTTTTAAACTTACAAAAAAAAAAAAAAAATACTGCAGCACGTTTACACTCTGCCATAAAGTACTATAATGAATAATTAAAACAACTAGAATTGTCAAAATAAATAACTATGGATTGCGGTGTAGTGCTCTAAATTTTTTTAATGCTTTTTTCATGTTGATTTACATAGCATAGTAATAAGCCAAGGATTTCCCAGTCATGAAATGTGAATTAACAAGAAAGTATTTTAATGGGTAGTTTTGTCTTATTTCAGAATTTGACTAGTTATTTAATTCTATACCCTTCTCTTGCATTTACTCTAAAAAAAACTTTATTTGTATAAATAATGTATTTAAAAGTAAACAAATCAGAACTCCATGGTCTGAAAAACAGAATTTAGCAACTAATTTGTCATGTATATGTGAAGCTTTCCCTAGTACCTCACTTCCAAGCATTGAAGAAATGAACATTTCACGCAGAACATGTATCTTTACTGTTCAATAATTCAAAAGCACTAACAACAATATGCATTTAAGGGTCTTTATATTTCATTCGACATATAAGCTCTTAAAACAACAACATCAGTATTTCTGTGTCTATATCCAAATATATTAAATGATGTCTAAGTGAATTTTCCCAGAAGATTGTCACTATTTCTCATATTAAGTCATTGGTATGAAAAATTCCAGTTCACTTTCATCTCTCCCAGTATCTCTTTTGCAATATTCCGAAGTGGCCTACTTGGTAACCTCAACTTTGAGCTGATGAATGAAACTGGCAGTTTTCACGAGTTGTCTCCTAGTCCTGGAGCAAAGGACTGAGTATAGGAGGAAGACTGCTGAATGACATCTGGGAGACTGCTCAGCTGATCTGAGATTTGAAGCTGGTGGTGTTCACATACTTCTGCGCCATCCCAGAATCTTTGCCTGAAATCATCCCTCAGGCCAGCTATTTCTTGGAGGTCTATGACTAATGTCACGTTGTAAAGGAACAAAAGTTTTTAATCCATGTTGGTGATATGATTGGCATTCTCATTTAACCTCATAATATATTAATATGATCAAATTTTGCTAAATATGTGAACCTAAATCCAAAACAGTGAATTGTTGAGAGTGGGAAAGAAGTCTGGGGAGGTGGGAGAGAGGGAGAGATTCTAACACTTGTTGAATACCTACTAAGTGCCAGGTGCTTGCTGTGTATCATCTCATTGAATCATTGCAACACCATTGTAAAGAACTGGTTCCCCAGTTTTGCATGTGAAAAATATTAATTGCTTTCCCAGTGTTACCCTTGCCCAGTGAATCATGGGTCTTAATTCTCCACCAAGTATTTCTGACTGCAAAGCTCACGTTTTCTGCCCATATGCACGTGATCTGAAGGATCAACTCAGCAAGAAATACTTAAAGTTTTTTGTTGCTGAATGCATTATAATTTTGAGAAGACTTTATGTATGCCGTTGCTTCCCAAACATTACAATACAATTGTGGAACACTCAATGGAACTTTAGTTCATTATGGCAGTGAGAAGGTAACAAGGAAATAAGAGCAGGTCTTTGCCCTTCCTGTTGCTCCGTGTCTCTTGCCTGATGCCAGGTTTCCCTCGGACCGGATATAAGACTCGGACCTGTGGTTTAGGTGTCATTTGCAGAACAGTAAGTCTCAGGTAGAGTCTTATAGTTCCTGATTGTAAAGGTCAATCCAGGTTTATTAAGGGTACTGTACATCCCAGCTTTCCTGACATAGCCTTGAATTGAAGGGCTTTTATTCTTCATCATAAAAATGATCTCTTAATGTGTGCCATCTTCCCTTGTAAGACTATTTGATACCTTAGCAAACAAGAAAGCCTCTTGTCAAAACATATAATGTGATTTTTCTATTTGGAGGGTCTCAGGAAGCATAAGCAGAACTGAGTGAAATATGGAGGGCCTCCCTTTCCACCAGATGTATCCACACGGAGTGATTGAGTGGTATGCCCTGTGGCAGCAAGAGTGACAAGTCTTAGGCCTACTTCTGCTTTCACTTTTTCTTTTGTCTATTGCTTAAAATAACTGAGCTTTATATTTTGTTCCCCTCATCATGTGAAATTGCAGATGTTTACTGGTTTCATTCTTTCTTTTGATGAACTAACTCCCCCTCTAATGGATGGTTTTTGTTTTCAAAACAAAGCTCTACATTTCAGTTTGAATAGCTCCCTCTGATATAATAAAGTTGTTCTTTTAACCCATGTAATCAAGATTTCCTTTCATTTTAAACCTAAAAATAATTTAGAAGATGTGAGTGATAAATTTCCATGCAGCTGATTTAAATATTCTGGTTCATTTTCATTCATGTATCTCTACTCCCATGGGAGAAATGTCAAATTAGGGAAATAGCAGTGCATTCCCTTCCTACTTTCAAAAAAGTGCATTCCCTTCCTACTTTCAAAAAACATGCAGGATTTAAGAGCCAAGACCAAAAGTATTTTGTCGTAGCTTTTAGCTTAGAAACTGCTAGTTGCCTACCCAATATCCATTCTCCATTTACTCCTAGAAACCTGATGTTTTTCCAGTTGGCAATGTGCCCAGATACACACTCTTATTTCCTAGCTTCCCATGGGTGGTCAATGAGATTAGGTAGAAGTCCTTGGGTGTGCTTTCGGGAAGGCTATGTGAAGCAGGCTGATTCAGTTGAGAGGGAAATCTTTTTGGCCCTTCCCTTCTTCCTCCTCTTTTTGCCTGAAATGTAATATCTGAAGCACTATAGCCACCTTAGGCCTTGCAGATAGAAACTATGTAGAAAGATAGGCTCCAGAGTTCCTGATGACTTTGGACCTGCTATAGCAGTGTATGTGTCTGTTTTAGTCAATTCAGGCTAAGACTGGGTGGCTTAAGCAAAAGATACTTACTTTTCACAGTTCCGGAGGCTAGGAAGTCCAAGATCAAGAGGCTGGCAGATTTGGTGTCCAGTGAGGGCTGTTTCCTGCTTCATAGATGTGATGGCAGTGTTTGCCCTCTGTCCTAACATAGTAGAAGGAGAGAGTGAGCTCTCTGGGGTCTCTTTTATAAGGGTGGGGGTTAGGATTTCAACTTTTGCATTTTGGAGGGGTATAGACATTCATAACAAATGCTTACATCTCTACTTCATTTATCTGAAGAGGGAACAAACCTGTCTTGTTTAAGCCACATATTGGGAGTTTCTATTATATACAGACAAGCCTAATCATACCTGATACTATTTTCTTTACCTTTCCCATGACTGTAATACAAAAACATCTATTCCTGCTTCACCAATCTCTTTACTTCTCCCAACTCTAATTTCCTCCTTTTCCACTTATTTCTAACATTCAAGAGGACATTTACAGGCAGGAAGTGCCTGCCTAAAAATCACATATGCTATCCTGCCCAAGAATGGAGAATGTATTCACAGCTATTTCTGCTAGCATTCAAGAGGACATTTTCAGGCAGGAAGTGCCTGCCTGAAAATCACATATATAGACTGGTCCTGCCCAAGAATGGAGAATGTATTCACAGCTATTTCTGCTGTTCCTTTCTTTGTTCTCCTATGAATATGGAGATTTTCAAAGAGGCCCAGAGACATTTCACAGCAGCACTCATTGCAGTAGTTGTGGGATAGAGAAGTATAGGACAGAGTAGTTCTTCTGCATGCATGAGCCATTGAAGTCTAGTATCTACCCCATAGCAAAAGATGAATTGTATGAGGTTAGAATCTCACATGGGTTGGATGCAGTGGCTCATGCTTGTAATCCCAGTGCTTTGGGAGGCCAAGGTGGGAGGATTGCATTAGGCCAGGAGTTTTCAACCAGCCTGGACAATATAGCAAGACCTCATCTCTATAAAAAATTAAAAAAAAATAGCCAGGTATGGGGGCGTGAATTTGTAATCCTAGCTACTCAGGAGGCAGAGGTTGGGGGATCACTTGAATTCAGGAGTTTGAGAATGTACTGAGCTATGATCGTGCCACTGCATTCCTGCCTGGGTGACAGAGCAGGACCCTGCCTCAAAAAAAATTTGTTTTTCACATGGGACAGGAACACAGTTTCTTTCCAATGATGTCTACAGGAAGTACGTTCTGTCCTGACAGCAGCATTTCACTGAATGAGTGTTTCATTGACTAGTGAATGAGAGAGCTCCCTTTAAGCCTTTATTGGACCTGGGTACTCTTACTTGCCTTCCTGCAACTTTCTATGGGACTGCTAATGTCAAAGAAGATAGAGATCAAGTTCAGTCTGGGGTGAATTAAAAGAGTGGTCCAAGAAGCAATATGGACATAAATTGAGAAATTAGAGTGAGTTACTCAGGCAGAAATGCAAAGAGAGGTGCTAGGGATACAACACCAGAAAAACAAGACAACCTGATCCCTTTCAATGCTACATGCCCCTGCTGTAAGAAGATACTGATGCTGTCACATGCATGCTCTGTCATAATGCTCTGTTTCTTCTTGCTACTGCCAGGATCCTTGGTGTTGAGGCCTTACATAAACTTTCCTGTTCAACAACTCAATCCCTGTCAGCACAGGCTGCTATCCCTCTAGGCATCAAAGCACTTGGCATGTTTTTAGAGAGTAATTTCAAGGTAGTTATTGTAATTGTTGCTAATAAACACACTACATTGGGCACAAGCTGGACTAGGAAAGAGTGTCATAAAAAGAAATCTGTAATGATAAGGGATTGTAAATTGCTAACGAATATCCTAACAAAATAAAGCTTTTATTAAAATTAAGAATCTCTTTCTCTTATGAAAGAACTGGGAAGGATTATTTTAGCTTTACTTGGCATAGGCTCTTCATGATAAGAGGAGTGTATATATATGCATTTTGAGGGCGACATCCAGAGCTTGGAAAAGGTCCAGAGAAGAGCAAATGCAATTATCAATAGGTTAGAAAATTGGCCCTTTAACAAAAGGTTAAAGGAGTTGGATGCATTTAGCCTGGAGTAGAAGCAATTTAATAACTGTTAAAGAGCTGTTATTAAGGAGGACACTGACCAATGTTCTCTCTCCCCATCGAGGACACAAATAAAAGGAATTGTTTAAACTGGAAGAGAAGAGAGGGATTTAGATTAAATATTAGGAAACATTTCTTAGGAGTGAGCATCATTAAAGAAAAAAATGCCATAAGCTATAACCAGTTCCTGAGGAAGGCTAAGGACTCTGTGTCTCAGGATATTAGTGTAGTGGGCACAACACAGGCTTTGAACTCAGACAGAACTGCTTTTGAATCTCAGTTCTTGCCTTGGCTAACATAAATAAAAGGATCTTAAAAATTCCTCCACTTTGTAGATTTTTGGGGAATGTGGAACATAGTATTTGGACACGCATTTAGGTGATAAAGGTGATAAATAAACATTATTTTCCCCTTTAACTACTGTACTGTTGCTTGAGATTTTACAGTACACAGGTTAGGCAATGTATTCTTGTCAGTGCTGATTATTTTTCTTTGTTTTGCAAGGATTTGGCTTTTATTTTTTATTGAAAAATGGATCCTAGCAATTTGTGGCGGATTATTATTACTTGGTTTTACAAAGCCATAACTGGTGTGTATGCGTGTGTTTGGATTCACACTTACATCTTGAACAAGGAAACATTAGAAAGGTATTTCAAAATCACAGTAAAAAAATACATATCAGAATTCACAAAAAGAAATCACTGGTCTAAACACGGTATGCCTGAGGCATAGCATTAATTTCCCCTGTTTTGCCATAATTGGATCTGTTACCTGGTGTACTGTCATTTCATCAACTGTTTGTGAAAATCTCTATTTAGAGAAAACCCTTGTCTGTTTAGCTCATCTGCCACCATCATGACTGCCTCCCATGCATTTGTAGGTTGGTCTTTGAAGCATATGTTCTGAAGCGGCTGATTGCCTTCCTCAGCTGTAACCTCTGGGTCTTAATTAAGGGAACATTGTATTTTTCTGACCTAAATGGTATTATAGCATGTGCAGTTGTTAAACTAGTGGAGTTTTCTGTATTTTCAGAGGCTAATAAGGAGGCAGAAACTCTGAAAGTTGCTCTGTCTTGATTCTCACCTCCATGGAAGACTCCAAAACTGTGACCTTAAGCTTTCTCCCTAAGTAGGGGAGTGTGATTCTTAGCTCTTGGGGCAGGGCTTTAGGGCACTTTCAGTGAGCGCTTATAGCTCTTTCATGAAAAGAGCATTGACACATACCGAGTGCCTCCTGGGTGCTGGGTGCCCATCTAAGTGCTTCCCATGCATTGATTCATGCCATCTTCCCAACAACACTGTGAATTTCTGTTTATTATTGCTCACATTTTATAGATAAGAAAATGGAATCACAGCAAATATAAGCAACATGCCCAGGAGCACGCAGCTGGCAAACAGCTGAGCTAGCACTTGGACTCAGGCAAACCGGCTCCTGAGCCTGCACGTGTAACCACTGTGTGACACTGCCTTTCAGAGCAGCTTCGTGTTGCCTTTGGAACAGGTCTTCGGAAGAGTGTCTGGAAAATGCCTTGACACATTCTAATTATTTGTTCCTTTATCATGGGAATGTTTTTGAAATCTTGGAACCAGAAAACTGCCAAGCTATCTTCTTAATTCTTGTTTCGTGACACTTAACTTCGAATACAGAATTTATTATGGCTGGTTAACTTAGAACTCTCTTGATTCTAAAAACAGCTTCCTGACTTATTCTTCAGTCTTCCAGAGCTGTTCTTTGCAGCAGTATTTTAACCCCTTCACATCTTTCTTTATGTCACCATGACATTAACTTATACCACAACCACGTCTCTGGAAGGGGTAGCCATTCACATGCAAAAGCATATCACAGATGACACCTTAGAAGCCCTTCTTGACTGGATTCACAAAATACTGACAAAAACCCTCTTTTCTACATCCAATGGGGCATTCAGGCCCACCAAAGATTTTTTTTTTTTTTTCAAATTCCTCAGAGGTAATATTCTCACAGTCACTCTGACTTTGACTTTCAGTTCCCATTGAAGTGTTGATCTCCCTTGCCATCTGCTTCCCTATGCTCCATAGTGACCCATACCTGGCTTCCTTCTCCTCCTAGACTTCCCTGTGGATTGCACACACACAAGGCATTTTTAGGTATAACAGACTTTATTGAATGTTTGGGGCAACAGGGATCAGTTAGCAGTTCCATCACCACAACACAACCTCAAACTGAATTTAGAATTTTCTGTTTCTAAATGTCCTCCAGTCATTCCATCACAGAATTCTCTTAGGTCACCCTTGTAGCAAGCTCCAGACTCTTGCAGCTTCACCCTGCTCCAGTTCTAGCTATACTTTAAATACAGTTTTTCTCGCATTTTATGCACAGTTGTCTAGCTGGCAACTCCTTATTTGACTTCATGCCTGCCTTTGACTAAAAATTGGTTAATATCTTGCTAAACAAAATGACCATTGATTCTTTACCAGTATAGCAGAACTGGCAGTGACTTTTTTCTCAATGACAGGAATTTTTACTTTCTCCTCTGATATAAGAAGTGGCCATAGTCATTTTGAGTTTTAAACACATTTATTATTTAGGCTAAACTAGTAACAAAAATGTATTAGTGTTGCTTTTAAAAATATGATAAGAAACATAGTGTACTATGGAGTGTATATAACTTCCTCATCTTCTGGTAAATGAACATTAATATGAAAGTAAACCAGTACCACTGGTTACATTAACTGCAGGAGGTAGTGGTGGGTCTGCGGCCAGCTTTACCTTTGGGGAGAAATTCTTGAATAAGGCAATGATTGCTAATCAAATCTCATTTCTGCTTGTTAATGGTGCCCAGTAGAGAACATTACCCATACCTCAGTACAGGGCTCAGGTAGAAACAAGGGGAGAGAATGGATCCAGACCAAGTGAGGCTGTGACAGTTGACTACTATAAGGGTGCATTAGTCTGTTCTCACACTGCTACAAGAGATACCTGAGGCTGGGTAATTTATAAAGAAAAAGAGGTTTAATGGACTGACAGTTTCACGTGGCTGGGAGGCCTCACAATCATGGTGGAAGGCAAAGGAGGAGCAAAGGCATATCTTACATGGCAGCAGGCAAGAGAGCGTGTGTAGGTGAACCGCCCTTTATGAAACCATCAGATATTGTGAGACTTATTCACTATCGTGAGAACAGCATGGGAAAAACCCACCCCCTTGATTCAATTACCTCCCACCAGGTCCTTCCCATGACATGTGGGGATTATAGAAGCTACAATTCAAGATGAGATTTGGGTGGGGACACAGCCAAACCATATCAAAGGGCATCTGAACAATCCACAGACCTATCCCAAGAATGGGTATGGTGAAGGCAGTTGATGGTAACAGAGGCTGACAATCTGGCACATGGTACCAGAGGCTGACAATCTGGCACATTGGGGGTTCCAGGTGGAGCACAGAGTGCAAAGTCAGGCATAGCTAATCCACAGCAGAGGCACCTGCCTCTTCACAGCAGCATGGCAACCACTGACTGGAGGATGGCAGCAAGACCCTGAGAGAGGGGCTTAGATGGGTCTTTGGCTAGGGTTCTAGTCCTACAAGGAGTCAAAGTTATTGGTCAGCATGTCCACAAAGATTATGGAAAAAAAATGTTTCAACACAGTAACTGGAAAAGTTGCCATTGGAAGGCCTGAGGGACCTCTACTGCTTGTCCCTTGCAGGGTCTGATTGAGAGCACAATTTAATTCCCAAGTCTGTGTATGGGATGCAATTTGTGTCTTCTGATCTAATTCTTGCCATTTTCATGATTAGCTCAGGAGCCTTGGCAGTCCTGGGCATATGAGGACCTTGGAAGGCAAAGTCAGGGAACTGTGTCAGGGCCAGTGATCATAGAACATCATTCAGCACACACTGGGATACAGAAGACCCTGGCTTTCCTCCTGGGGCATAGGCAGCTAGAAGGAGCATTGTTTCTATTCTTGTAGTGCAAAAATTAAAAAGTGTATCAAACTATAAGTTATTAATTGTCTGGAACTCATAGAGGACCTTGGTTGTAGGATAACCAACTGACTCAGAATCTAAGAAGAGAATGGGGCCTCCACAAAGAGACAAGACACACATGCTGGCTTGGTAGGGGGTAGACGCTGGTGGGTAAATTGATGGAGGCTGAGAGTGAACTGATAGGAAACTGAAGAACCTGAGGAGAGACAGAATTGTGGGAGTGCGTGTACTCTCTAGGGCTTTCCTCCATGAACCCCAATGGGTACTTACAGAAGATATTGGAGAAAGACTTTTAAATGTGTCCTTTCTGGATAAAATAAAACAGGAAAGGGAGGTACTTTAGTTGAAAGGCTGGACCTTATGGATGAGGAAGCAAGGCATGTGGACTTCTGAGGGATGAGCATTCCAGGCAGAAGGAGCAGCAAGTACACAGGCCCTGAGTTGGGAGTGGCCTGGCTGGTGAGAGGAGTAGAAAGGAGACCAGTGTGGCTGGAGCTGGATGATCAGGGAGAAGAGGAATAGAGATGAAGCTAGAGCGGGATCAGGGGCTGGGTTGTGTAGGGTCTTTGGGATGACTGAATGACAGACTTTGGCTTTTGATTTGAGTAAGATGCTGAAACCATTGGAGGGTTTTGAATAAGAGGTGATTTAACATGACCTTTGATTTAAAATGATCTTGAAAATATTTGGCAATTTCCAATGAGGTTCAACGTACATTAACCCTTTGACTCTGCAATCACATTGCTGGGTATTTATCCTAGAGAAATAAGAATGTATGTTTGCACAAAATCTTATGTATTCATGTTCATAAAAGCTTTATTTGTAATAGTCCCAAATCAGAAATAACCCCAAATGTCTTTCAGTGCTCAATGGGTAAATGGAAAAACAAACTTTGGTATATCAGTATGATGGAAAACTACTCAAGAATAAAAACAGCCATGTGCAGTGGCTCACACCTGTATTCCCAGCACTTTGGGAGGCCAAGGCAGGAGGATTGCTTGAGCATAGGAGTTCTAGATTAGCTTGGGCAACATGGTGAGACCCCATCTCTAGCAGGAAAAAAAATTAGTTAGGTGTGGTGGTGTATACCTGTAGTTCCAGCTACTTAGGAGGCTGAGGTGGGAGGATCTCTTGAGCCTGGGAGGCTGTGTGAGCCATGATCGCATCACTGTACTCAGCCTGGGCAACAGAGCAAGACTCTTTCTCAAAAAATAATAAAAATAAAGAGATATCAAATACATTTAACAGCTTGCATGGATCTCAAGGACATTATGCTAACTGAAAAAAAAAGCCAATTCCAAAAGGTTTTATACTGTATGGTTCCACTTATATAACATGTTCAAAATGGAAAAATCATAGTGATGGAGAACAGATCAGTGGTTGTTGGGGTTTAGGGTTGGAGAAGGGTATACCTGTAAATGAGTGGCATAGGATGTTTCTTTGTGGTGATGGAACAGTTCTGCATCCATTTTGTTTTTTGTTTTTGTCTTTGTTTTGTTTTGTTTATGAGGCAGCATCTTGCTCTATCACCTAGGCTGGACTGCACTGGTGCTATTTGGCTCACTGTAGCCTTGACCTCCTAGGCTCAAGCAATCCTCCCGACTCAGCCTCCCAAGTAGCTCAGACCACAGGTGTGCACCACCATACCTGGCTTATTTAAAATAAAATGAAATTTTTGTAGAGATGGGGTCTCATTATGTTGCCTAGGCTTGCCTCAAAGTTGTAGGCTCAAGCAATCCTCCTGCCTTGGCCTCCCAAAATGCAGGGATTGCACGTGTGAGTTGCCATATCCATTCCAGTTTTGTATCCTGATTGTAATAATGATTGCACAAATCCATATGTGTGATAACATTTCATAGCAAAAATGTGTATATATGTGTATATATATTTAAGTGAGTACATGAAAAGAGTGGTAGACTCCTGAAAAGGTCTCTCATTTAGATAAAGTATTGTACCAATGCCAGCTGTGTGATGTACTATGGTTATGTAACTTGCTCTCATTGGTGAGACCTGGGAGAAGGATACACAGAATTTCTGTGTATTGTTTTTGCAATTTCTTGTGAGTCTAAAATTATTTCTAAATAAAACATTTTTAAAAAAAGGATCTCTCTGGAAGTTATGAATCAACACTGAAGGGACAAAGGGGAAGCAGGGAGACCAATTAGGAGGCTGCTGTAGTCATCCAGGTAAGAGAGGATGGTGGCTGGGACCAAGGTGGAATTGGTGATGGAATTCCTACCTGTCCCTTCCAGGCTGTGCAATGGGACAACTTTAAGAGCCAGAGTCTCCAGCTGTCACTACCCTGTCACCATCTCTACTATCATCTCTGGACCCCATATTTCACCTGTGCTCACCCTGACACCACTTCTGCCCTTGTGTCTCCTCACAGCAAGTGTGGGTGCTACTTCCCCTGAGATGCCATGAGTTTCTTTTTCCTTATTGCCAGGATTGCCCTGAGCCATCACAGGCCCTTGATTTTTACTATCTAAGCCGTATTTCCTCTGCCCATCCATTAGGAAGAAAATTGCTGTCTGGTTTGAACTGGAATTTCTCGCTATGTCCCACTGGAGGTATGTCATAGTCTGCTCTTCTCACTCCTCTGTCTCAGGAAACATGGTGGAATTTTCTTAAGAGGCTTCGAATTCCTTTTCCTCCTTATAGGGGAAGAATTTGCCTCAGTCATATTTTCTAATGGCGTCTCCTCATCTGTCAGCTCTTTCTCAAGGTACTTTCCCATGTGAGAGAAGGAAGGAAATCTCCATGTCAAAGCATTTTTCTTCCTACTGATTTAATTTTATGGTTTTTATCCTTGTCGTCTTTAAGGAGCATGGCTACCTCAATGCTCTGTGGAGGGAAACACCAAACAGAGGCTCATCCCTCCCAGTGTTTAGCCCCTGTGATGAGGAGGATGCAGCTACTCCTCTTCTACTTTTGATTCTTCGGTCATCATTCTAAAATCACCACATCAGCCCACGTCCTTCTGGTGCAACCTTCAGATGGGAGAGAAATCCTTTCTTGTTACTTCCTGACTGCAGCCAGGCCATCCACTGTCCCATCCTTCTGAAAGTATGTGCTTTGTGGCCAGATATGAACATTTTCCCAGGGGTAGCTGCTCTGCTAGGTTCTTGATACGCAAAACTTGAGCCCTTGAGAGGTTCTGGACCATTGAGTCCCAACTGCAACCTACTTAATATTTCATAGTAAGGCTATGCAAGGCCTTGTATGAATTTTAATCATTCTTGACATTATCTCCAAAATGGTTGGGACTTTTGCTAGTGCTTGTCTAAATATGGACTAAATCTTCATGGTGGAAAAAAATATAAAAGCTTTACCTTGCTTTGAGATCTTTTCACTTTTACTTCATTAAGACAAATTCCTTATTGAAGTATACATGACTTCTAGTTGCTTTATAACAATTATAAAATTGCTGTTTAAATGAACTATGTAATTTTAGAATAACATTAAAATATAGCAACACTTTACTACTTTCCCCATTTCCCTTTCAAATCCATATGTTCTCTGTGATGTTAAGTCTCTGAGGAAGGCCTCATAAAGTCATTGAGCATCCACTGGTGATCCTGCAAGATAAAAGATCCACAGCCTGTGTTTCAATTCTGGCATTAATGAAGTTCTTTCTAGACACAGCACACCTGTTACCCTGTCACATTCTCTACCTTCTTGCTAAAATTTTTCTTTAGGCAGATAATTTCTTTTTCAGATCTAAAGATGGTTAACCCATCAATATGTATAATAAACTCATTTGTATTCCAGTTATAATTATTTACATTTATTAAAATTTTATCTATTCTTTTTTCCCCTAATTTTATATTCCCTGATGCTATTTGATATTGAGCAGAGAATAGTATTTAGTTGCAGCTGTAGTACTTTCGAATGTTGTGTCATCTTTCTCTGACACCCAGACTAACAAGTAAGTTCTTTAACAGCATTACTCAGCATTATCCAGTTTTGACTTGTGTTCACCTGTGTTCATGTTAACAGCATCAGTGTTTTCACAGGCAATTTTTTTAAACCTAAATTATAGTTAAAATCAGTTTTACCTAAAAGTTTTAATTTTAGTTGGGTTTGCATTCAATAAGATTAAGCTTAGATTTCTAATCGTCATAAGGTAAAATATGTTTGTGGGTCAAGCATTGCCTTTGGAGCAAAACTGACCTGGATCAGAAATTTACTTTGCCACCAAATGGCTATGTTCACGAGCATTTTAAGTTCTCTGAGCTGTCTGGGTGTGGTGGCTCACAACTGTAATCCCAACATTTTGGGAGGCTGAGGTGGGAACATTGCTTGAGCCCAGGGGTTCTAGACCAGACTGAGTAACATAGTGAGAACCTGTCTCTACTAAAAATGTAAATATTAGCCAGGCATGGTGGCACATACCTGTAGTCCCAGCTATTGGGAGGCTGTTGGGAGGACAGTTTGAGAGCCTGGGAGGTCAAGGCTACATTGAGCCGTGATTACACCACTGCACTCCATCCTGGGTGACAAAGTGAGACCCTGTAAGATAAAAAAAAAACAAAAAACAAAAAACAAAACAAAAAAAAACAGTAGCTGAGCCTCCGTTTACCTCTCTATGAAATTTAATCTAAAGGCCATATATGTAAAATAGTACAATGCATGGCATATATTAGGCACTCGATCAGTGGCAGTTATTATTACTATTAGAAATGTAGCTCCAAATTCAATGATGTGAAATATAGCAGGTTAGTACAGTGTAACACATGATGACACTTGTGTTACACATTTAAGCCTTAAAATTATGCAAATAGAATAAACTGTGAGCTTAAGAAAATTGATATTAACTTTGATCAAAATTTGGAAGTCAATTAGCTGTTTATCCTGATCAAGGAATGAATTTTACCTTACACCACTGATTATTTGGCATAGTTACTTTGACTTTTATAAACAAATCTTAAAATATTCAACATATATAACCTTAATAATGTGCAGTGTTGGATTATAGTTCTCCAAAAGTCTTTGAAATTATTATTATTTTGTTGTTTTTGAGACAGAGTTTCATTCTTGTTGCCCAGGCTGGAGTGCAATGGTGTGTGATCTTGGCTCATGGCAACCTCTGCCTCCCAGGTTCAAGGGATTCTCCTGCCTCAGCCTCCCGAGTAGCTGGTATTATAGGCCCCTGCCACCATGCCTGGCTAATTTTTTGTATTTTTAGTAGAGATGGGGTTTCACTATGTTGGCCAGGCTGGTCTCAAACTCCTGACCTCAGGTAAGCCACCTGCCTCGGCCTCCCAAGGTGCTGGGATTACAGGCGTGAGCTGCCGCACCTGGCCTGAAATTATTTTTAAAAAGGAATGTGTGTACCACATCCGTGCACAGACAAACAACTAGACTTACAATAGAGAAAGGTGGCAGATAGGAAAAATAAGTTTGAGATTGGACTCTGGCACTGACTTTATTTCTTTGGACAAATCATGTAACTTCTTAGAGCTTCAATTTTTTGTAGTTCAACTCTGTCTTCTAGCATTGCTTCTTTATTAATGTCCCATTATGATTATAAAAGGCCAAAATGTTTATTTAAATGTAGTCTTCAAATATTTTTAGGGCACTCTCACTCAGATTTGAATTTATTTATTTTTATTTATTTATTCAATGATATTTGATTTATTTAAATGTGGCTTTTCACATTTGATGATAGCAACTGTGTTCAGTAGAAAAACATATTATAAACTCACAATATTTTAGCTCCTGTTAGCAAAAATAGGAACTTGAAATTCTCTAGATCTGTGGTTCCTAACCCTGACTACACATTCCTGTAACCTAAACAGGCTTTAAAAATGTCAGTTCTGGCAGGGCAAGGTGGCTCATGCCTGTAATTCCAGCACTTTTGGAGGCCGAGGCAGGCAAATCATCTGAGGTCAGGAGTTTGAGACCAGCCTGGCCAACATGGCAAAACACCGTCTCTACTAAAAATAATGTGAAAATTAGCTGTGTCGTGGTGGCACATACCTGTAGTCCCAGCTACTTGGGAGCCTGAGGCACAAGAATTGCTTGAACCCAGGAGGCAGAGGTTACAGTGAGCTGAGATCGCGCCACTGTACTCCAGCCTGGGTGACAGAGAGAGACTCTATCTTAATAAAAGTCAGTTCTTGGCTAGGCCCTGTGGTTCATGCCTGTAATCCTAGCACTTTGGGAGGCTGAGGTAAGATGATTGCTTGAGTCTAAGAGTTTGAGACAAACTGGGGCAGCATATTGAGACCCCATCTCTACAAAAAAAATGAAAAAAAATTAGCTGGGTGTGATGGTGTGCGCCTGTGGTTCCAGCTACTCAGGAGGCTGAGGTGGGAGGATCACTTGAGCCCCAGGTTGAGGTTGCAGTAAGTGGTGATTGCACTACTGCACTCCAGCCTGGGCAACAGAGAGAGACCCTGTCTCAAAATAAAATAAAATAAAATAAAATAAAAATAAATAAAAAAGTCATTTCTTAGGTTTGTGCCCCTGACCAGTTGAATCAGAATCACCGGGGTTAGAACTTGATTTCTGGGTTTGTTAAAAGCTTTTTGAAGCCTAGATGATTTTGATGCACACCAAGGACAGACAGCTGCTGATCTGGGCCTATTGTTATCTAAATTTAATTTATATTTAACTACAGTAGCATTTTTTTCTCTTTTGGTGGAGGGTGCATCTAGGAATAAATATCTTCTCTGGCTAAGGAAAAGCACTTTTAACATGGGATCCACCTCTCTGTTTCTTTTAGTATATTGAACTTTAAAGTTTTTGAAGAAAAGTATAAGCTTATAATCATTTCTTAAAGGTTAGTTTCTTAAGAGATTTTGTATTTTAGAATAGAAATACATGGGACATACTCTAAACACTCTCAAAGCATGTGTAGAATGTTCAAATTACTTAAAAGGTCAAATAAATGTCTGTTGTAAATATTCTTGACCTCTAGAAAAGAAAACACAAAAGACCTAGATGGAGATATCTATAGTTTATGATTATGTCACTAGAAATGATAACAGTACTGACATTAATAGGCTCCTTATATGCCAGGCAGTATTTTAAGTGCCTTAAGGCAGACACTCATTCAATCCTCATAACAACCTGTAAAGTGGGTACATTATTAATCCCATTTTACCCCTGAGGACGTTGAGGCACAGGGAGAAAATTTGCATTTATAAATATTTTGTAAATATTATAATTAGGCATTATGATTTGAACATTAATCCTTCTTTTTCAAACATTTCTATGCTTCAGCAGTCTTTCTTATTTCCTAGTACTGCTATATTTTGAAAAGCTAACTTTCATTAAAATTTGTTTTACTCCTAAGGCAAAGCCAGAAGGCGAAGTCTTCAAACAACTTTATCTCCTACACTGACACAGTTAGCAAAGCCAGAAAAACAAAGCGTAAGATCAAGTGGTTCATGCACCACAGTTTTAATTGCTTTACTTTCTCGATTCCCCAACTTTCCAGATTTGAAATTCATTTATCTAAAGAGTGATACTGGGAGATGGTGAGATAGAGTGAAAAGGGCACATGGAGACATAGACCTCTAGTATAGCTCTCACTTAGGTGTGTGATCTTGCAAAAATTCCTATACCTGTTGAGACTTAATTTATATGCTATAAAATAGGGTTAGCAATAGTAATAACAGTAATTAACAACAGTAATATCAGTATCTGCCATCACTTCTTCACAGTATTGTTGTCATGGTCAAATAAGGTATTTGTTAGAGAGTGCTTTTTGTGGTATGATGATATATAGATATAATCTTTAAAATTAATTTTATCTTGCTCTTATTGTTATTGTTATTATCTTATTTTTGCTTAGTACTGTCACCAACTAAAAGTGGTTCCACGTGTCCAGAGTTGGTAGAGGACGGATGAATGGGTGCTGTAGATGGGAGCCCAGCTCAGGAGTCTCCTCTTATGGGTCGTTAGGAGATTTTACATTTGGGAATATGAGAGCATTTTCAACAGGGAAACCGCTCAGTTAGATTTGCTTTCAAAAAGAAAATTTTGACTGCAGAGAAAGAAGAGATGGGGCAGGTTGTAACTGGGCTTCAGGGATAAGCAGAAATTGAAATCTAGGAACATTCCAAGATATGAGATCATTGTTAATTTATCAATTATAATGCACAGTTTTTCACTTTTAAAATTAGTCATTTTATTCTGTTTCTCATGAGCATTTTTACCTTAAAAGCCTCGATTATATAGGATTTGGGGATAATCTTTGTTTGTTTGTTTCGTTTTTTGACATGGTCTCACTCTGTCGCCCAGGCTGAAGTGCAGTGACATGATCTCTGCTCACTGCAACCTCTGACTCCCGGGTTCAAATGATCCTCCTGCCTCAGCCTCCCAACTAGCTGGGACTACAGGCATGCCCCACCATGCCTGGCTAATTTTTTTGTATTTTTAGTAGAGATGGGGGTTTCACCGTGTTGGCCAGGCTGGTCTCGAGCTCCTGACCTCAAGTGATCCACCCAACTTGGTTTCCCAAAGTGCTGGGATTACAGGCGTGAACCACTGCCCCCATAAATTTTTCATAGCTTGGATATACTGTATAATGTATTGGAGGATTTTTAACTTAGAGTCACATATGATAGCTTAATTTTTGTATAACTGAATTCCATGTAGCTCTTGAATCTCCATTTCCCCATTTCCTTGTAATTTGCCCATTCAAGGTAACAAGGTCAGTTCCAGGCTGACTCACTCTTCTTTCACAGAAAGATAGAGGCTTTTAGAGTTCTTCTTCCTCCTGGGTGGCAAGGCGGCTTGGTGATTATGCAGCCTTGAGGCTTTAGAGGAGAGAGATTGGCAGGCTTACCAGCTGTATCTGGTTCTTCTTGCTGTTGCTGAGCTATCTCATCCCACCTGGTCTTCAGGCACGAGCCCCTGCCCTCACCGCATCTGCTACTTAAGTGTCCGTGATCTGTGATCTGATCTTAGCATAGGCCTGTCTCTGCTGACTTCACCATCACATTGGCTTTTTCCTGGTGCTGAATTTTCTCTGAGAGTCAGGTACGCCCTCCATCTACTCCTGGCTTTGTTCTACTCACAGCCTTTGCTACAGATTTTTTTTGTCTCAGACCATCCTGAGAGAATAGCACATTGGCCGGCAGCCCTCAGCCCCTTTCTAAGCCTCTCTGCAGGGGCCATGGGACGTTCCAGCTCCCCTCCCTGCTCTACAGGTGCCAAGGGGAACTGGTGTGAGGCGCACTGGGGGCAGCTTGTCCTCTGTTGAGACCCGCCCACTGGCATTTCTTCTCTGTGGCAGCCTTCTTTCGTGGGCGTGAGGCACCATTGAGAGTTTCGGCTGAACAGGGATCATGAGTCTCCTCAGCTTATGGGTGCTGAGTCTCTGGAAAGTTTCTGCCTCCCCTTCTGGGGTTTTGATCTCAGTTTGCAGGATCCACCAGGCTAATTGGAGAAATGGATAGTCAATTCTTCAGGCTCGTTTTGCTATTTAAATAATATCTTTGGAGTTCAGCAGAAAACCTCTAAGTGCCCAGCTCTTACAAGGGAAAATCAAAGTTTTCATAGTCCTTATAGAAACAGTTCTAATTTGAAGTCCAAGGTGGGCAAAAGCTTCTTTTTTCTTTCCTGGCCCTGTCCTCTCATTTAAGAAATGGATGCCTCAGCTTCAAAGAGTGGAGAATTTTGAGACAAAATTGCCAGGAATTATATATATTTTAGATGGCATTTCAAAATATTATTCTACACCTGTGTAAGTCATATTATTTTTTGTTCTTTTCTGTTTTATATATTGTTTCTTTCTGCTTTGCCTTTCTGCCCAAGAAATTGTTTGTGGGTAATCATTGGGTAGGTCTTGTATCCAAGACTAAACTTTATGTGAAACTTGCAACTTCTCTTTTTATAATCCATTTACATTTTTTTCTGTTAAGGCTTTTGTTTCTTGTAACTTCTACATTTCATTATCGTTCATTTCCAATTGGTGTCAGTTCTGCTGAATAGTAATATCTTAAGCTGCATCCCCCATTCAAGGAAGTTGCTTTCCTTTACATCCTGTTCGTGCGTATTACAATTCTCTTTCCTTTAAGATAAACGTATCATTTATCCTAAGAAGATTGTAGAGAGTAATAGTCTCGTTTTCTAGCTGTAGCCTTCTGTACCAATTACAGGTCTTCAGTGATACGCTTTACATAATTATTAGAGGCTGGAGAGAGGCAATTTCTCAAATAGCTCTCTATTCCCTTGTGGCTGGCAAGAGTTCTAACACAGCAGCGGGAAGTGCGGATCTCAGTTCCCTGTTGCTAGCAAAAGCACTAAGCGGTCTCACTGAAATTATTAACAAAATACGTAGGTTAAGCATGCAGCCTTTTGCTCTGCATTTCCCCATTTCTGTGCTCTTAAAACTGCTATTGTAATGTTAAACAAAAGGCACTCACATACAGCTTTTGAGTAAAAACCTGATCAATTTGTTGCCAGAATGCCTTGGAGAGCTAACATTTAGTAAGTGTAATTTTTCTGCTCACACTTGAATGTGCACTGGCATGATCACCCTCTCTAATTCAGTGATAGTAGCTAATATTTTTGAACAATGTGCCAGGTATTATGCTAATGACTTTGCATGCATTATCTCATTTGATCTTCATAATGCTGTGAAGTAGATGCCCATTTTGCAGATGTAAAAACAGAAATTTATAGAAGTTGAACAACTTGACCAAGGTCCCACAGCTGGAAAGCAACAGAGCTGAAACTCGATCTGCCCTCTTCTCCACTATGTAGTATAGTGTCCAAACGGGGATGTCTTTGTGAAATGGGACACTGTTGCTATTTACATCGGGATGACAGTTATAAATCAGGGCTTTACTATGCAAACCAGGACGTGTGTTGGTCCTAACTATAAACCCTCTCAAGGGAGAGCTTTTGATCATTGAGACACTAAAGGAGGAACCTGGGGGTCCTTTTTAGGTCCTTTCCCCAAGTTTGGAAAGTCCTTAGTCTCTAATCAGATTCAGTTTTTACTCAGAAGAGGCAGCCTTCCATGAATGTGTCTACTGATGTAATACAATGTAAACATGGTCAGGGCTGTACCCCAGTCACTCTCTATTTATATTATAGAGTTTTCATTTGTTTGTTCAATATGGATTTATTGAGCACCATGGGTTGGGTATTTTGATGGGTACTGTGAAAATGAAGATGAAAAAACATGACCCATGCCCTCAAATAATTTATAATCTAGTGTGAAGACTAAGGCCAAAAATTACGGAATGGGCAGTACTAAAGGGAAAGGGGTGCACAGTTGCAATGGGATCACGACTGGAAATGTGAAAGGGGAAGATGAGGGAGCCCCAAAGGAGAGTGGCATTATGGGTCTTCATGTGGGAAGAGACCAGAGAGACATTAACTGGTAGTTGCAGTTGTCCTATGATAAGGGCTGTTGCTGTGAGGATGGAGTGGAGAGAATAGAAATGAACAAAGCAGAGTGGGTAGTAGACTCATAACTTGGTGACGGATGTAATGTGAGGGGTGGGAGGGAAAGACCTTTCCTCCCAGTTTTGTTTCTTACTTTGCTTGTGTGGTTTTTCTTCCCCAATTCCGGAGCCAGAATCCACTAAAGGTGTCTCTTTGGTTATGAACCTTGCAAAGAACGGCAGAGCAGACCAAGTATTTAAAGCAGCCTTGGCTGCCTTGGCTGCGAGGAGGAGATAATAATCCTTCTGGCCCACAGGGCTATTGTGAAGCTAAAAGGAGACCGGGGGAAGGTGCTTTTGGAACTGAAAAGCAAAATATGAAATAAGCAGAATGTTATTATTGTGATTAATATTAATGCTTATAATATTTGGTTTGGACTTGTCTTGAAATAAAACAATGATGATGGCAGTGGTGGTAGTACTCGCAGATAATACTTTATTTGTATGACTGCATATCCCTTAATATGTTCCTAACACTGCTTCTGATGTACTGATTCATTTAATTCTCACAATAGTCTCATTTTACAGATAAGGGAACTGAGGCACAGAGAAGTTAAGCAATTACTCAAGATCAGAGCTGTTTAATTGGCTAAAATTGGCTTCGGTTCAGCTTGGCTGGCTCCTCTTACCTCTTTTTTCTCCTATTCCACACTTGTCAGATCTCAAGTACAAAACAGGTATTAGTTTGCATCCAGTTTTTCTCTGGTGATCTTGGAGTCTTCTGTCTGTGTACACTGTTCCATCTACCAGCTTTCTAGGCAAAGTCCCCTTTTAAAATTATCCCTAGCATTGCATTGGCTCAGATGCTGTAACATCGTGTTGATGGAAGAGTGGTCTTTTTGTGTGTGTGTGTGATGGCACACTATGTGTTTACATGGGGCACGGGCAATAGGGCTCAAGGGTTTAGTCTCTGTTGAATGTTTAATGACAGAGGAACCAAGTGGTTGCCTGCCTATTCATGTGATAGAAGCCATAAGAAGAGAAAGATGGAGATGGGAGGGAAAAGAAAGGAGCAAGTACACAGTAGAGAGGAACATACAGAACCGGGGATAGGAAAAAGTGAAATAATAGGAACTAGAAATAGGAATTAGATGCCACCTCTCTGAATGACTGAAAGGAAATTTTCAAATACTTGGTTTGTACCAGGTATTCTATTAAACCCCTTAATAGTAATTATCTCAGTTATTGTGACAACTGCTCCATTCTTTGTGGAAGAAAATGCAGTCTGGCCATTTTGTTACAGCTGAGTTCTTTTTCTTTTTATGTGTCTTTTTATTCCCGACAGCCCAAAGCCACATATTGTGATTTCAGATTTTTCTTCTTGCCTAGTCCAAGGGTCCTGGGTAGATAACTTTGCTGGAAATTTTCAAGCTACTCAGCCTTCCACAGCCTTGAGCTTGACCCTTTCCCCCTCCTTTGTAATAATGTCTGTGAGTTTCATTTCTGCAATCCTTGGATTGTTTTAATAAGACCTTCAAAGGCTGTAAAGCTCAATGGTGCATGTGATGGATGAAGCTGGAGAGGTAATAAAAAAAAAAAAAGTTATCCATTCCTACCAGGTCTCAGGAAAGAAAGAATGTGAATAATGGGTTAAGTAGAGCTCTTAAGTTATAAAAGTCATAATTATATGTGCATGTAATTTTTAGCACAGAGATTTATTAATTTGCATTCAGATCATTAGAGCCAATTAGCAGCTTCAGCTTCTCCAGCTATGCTTTAAGCCTTTTACCCTTTACTTCCCTTGTGAACCTCACATCGCATCTTTACAAACTAAGGCTTAAAACCGACCTCTGGTATTAGCTTCCAGAAAAAAAGGAAGCTCTACACTGCCACCCTCCAATACCATACACAAAACCTTTTTCTCTTTTTTCTCTCTTTTTCTGTAGCGTTTCTGTCCACTGGGCCTTTTTCTTTAAAGGAACTCTGTTTACCATTCATTAGATAGTCCATTTGGAGAAATATGTGCAGAAATTAATAAATGAAAGGAAAAAAGTGAAAACTCCCTTTAGTCCTCCTTTTATTACTTACCTGAGACACCTGGTATTTGAAAGAGAGGAAAAAAAAAAAAACAGAAGAGTAACAGAAATTCTACCTGAAGACCTGACTTCAAGTATTGAGCTGCTGACTGGTGAGAACTAGAGATATTTTCCTCATTCACCTCACCACTTACTTGGAAATTGTGTTTCTAGGGAACACAGATTAAATGAACCTTAGGAAACATTAACAAAAGTATGTTTGATTTTTAAGGGTCTGCCTATATAAATGTACAGGTCGGTTAATCAGTTCAGCAGTCTTTGGGGATTCATTTGACTAATCTTTGGTTAATATTAATGCTTATACATATCATGTCATGTTCCCACTATTTTCCATGGCTGGTGTTTTCCTCCTGTGCCTTTGCTCTATTCCAATTATATTATAAAATCCAATTATAAGTTGGAAACAATGTAGTCTGTGTTTCTTAGTACTAGCCATTGAATCCTTATAAATAATTTTAAAATAAATAAAGAGTCCATCACTCTGTCTTCATCCTCTGGTTATGCCTGCAATCGCTCTGCTCCCATATCCACATGTTGAGGATGGACAGGGATCTCCCAATCATGATATTGACCAATGTGAGTGTTGACCAATGAACTCAACGTCAAGACATTTTACCTCTACTACATCCTCCATTTAGCATGGTGTATTTCTTTTGAATCCATTGTTAATTTCCTGTCACTTTAATTAACATGGCTGTATCTGACATTATCCTAAAGTTTTCACCCATCCCCCCAACTCCCTTTTTTTAGCAGATCTTACCACCCACAATCCTAGTGAGGTTCTTGGGCTCCATCTGCTCCTTCCTTTGTGCACTCAGTTCTCTTAAACACATCGGTCCTTTGCTCCTTCCCTTCTTTGCATGGCTGGTCATTCTACATCTGGCTGTCATGGGCTGACCTCTGCTGAACCTCAGGCTATCTGGTCTTGTACAAATTACCTACTCTCTGTGCCTCATCATCAGCTACCCTCATTTCCTTCTCGCCCCTGCACAATATTAATCACTTGCATTTCTCCCAGTAGGCCTTAGCATGAACACTGCCTACTGTGTGTAGACACCTCAACCTCTGCTTAATTGGGTTCACTCTTTCTTACACTGCAGTTGACTCTGGCATCTGGACCTTAGACATGCCGGCCATAGGCTCCCATACCCTCCTTGCATACCTTTATTATAGTGCTAGTTATACTGTATTTCAATTGCCCATAAGCTCTGCCTTATCTACTCTTATACTGTTGTACCTACAGCAGTGACTGGCACATACGGTTTAAGAAATTTAAAAAATATGCACTGCAAGTTGAGCCGTGAAAAAATAAGGAGTGAATGAATGAATCTTATAACTAGTTGCCATTCAATTCATTCTGCCTTGACAGTGCCTCTTAACTCTGTTACTATCTTTGTCTTCCCTCCTTTGCTGTTCAGCTTCCTCCAGCTGAAGCTTTTGTTTATTTTTGGAGAGGCGATTCTGAGTGCTGTTTGGAGAGTGGCTTCACATATGGTCTTTGGAGTCTTGCTGCCTTGGTTTGTAGCCTGTGTGGCTTGGTTTGCTCAGTATGTGGCCTTGTCCAAATTTCGTAGTCTCTGTGCCTTATTTGTTTATTTATTTATTTATTTATTTATTTATTTATTTATTTAACCTATAAATGAATGATAGAAATAATACCCCCTTCCACAGGGTTGTTGTGTGGATTCATCGAGGGAGTTCCTGTGTAGCACTAAGCACCTGGTATGTAGTAAATTATAATTATATGTAAACTATTTAAACTGTTGCCTCCACTTTTTTTTTTCCTTTTTGCAAGCTACTTCAGACTTGCAAATAAAAATAGAGATTAACACAGCAAACACCTATGAGTGCAGCCCCAGTTTAAGAACAAAAATAACAAGATAGTAAAAGCCACCTGAGGACACTTTCCTATATTACCTTTTTCACTTTCCTTCCCTCCTTTCATGGTATTTATCATTCATATACATATTGTATACATTTCCTGTGTAGCTGGGAATCATAAACATTATGTAGTATGCAATGCATTATGCTGCTGCTTCATCTCCCTGCCCCTAGCTACCAACCCCTCAATGCCCCCCTCAAATCAGTGTCCATATTGTCTGTTTCTGTAAGTCGTTCACCATCTGTTCCTGAATCCCTGTTACATAGATTCTCACCTCCTACAAGCTGTTGTTCCAATGTTACCTTCTCAGTAAGGCCTTCTCTGGACATTCTAAAATTGCATCACCTCTATTCCTCTTCCCTTCTTCATTTTTCTCCGTGATACTTCTTCCTCTATAACATATTATATATTCTTTCTTGTTTATCTTATTCTGTAGTTTACCAGCTAACAATGTAAGGTCCATGAGGTCAGGGATTTTTATCTGCATTGTTTTCTGCTATTTCCCTGCTGCCTAAAACGGAGTCTGATACATAGTAGGTGCTTTGTAGCATTGGTTTAATGAATGTTGAATATGTAGAATATGTCCCAACTCCTCAGTGTGGCTTTCACATTGACCTTTATTTTCTCCCCTACCTGTCCCCTGCCTCTGCAGTCTCCCTTCTCCACCCTAACATCATCACTCCAATCTGCCCTCCATTTTCTCCTCTCCCAGGCTTTGGTTCCAGTTATTTCTTCTTCCTGGAGTCCTCCCCTCTCACACTCATTTCTGCTTATGAAAGCTCTTCTTTTTCTTCAAGCTTAGCTTAAATCCTACCTCTTCCAAAAAGCCTTCTCGGTTCCCCTAGTTGAAATAAGTCTTCTTCCCTCTTCCAGGTTCCTTTAGCACTTACTATCTCTCTTATAACTTGTTTCATAGTCATCCTTATTTCAGATTTATTTGTGTGTGTATGTCCTGCAGGAACATGGAGTGTAGGAATCTCACTTCCATCCCACTCCATAGCAGCCAGCCCAGTCCTCAGCCCATCTATTTAGTGGGTGCTCAGTCTGTCTTTGTTTAATCGCTTGAATTTGAATGTGAGAAGGGACTTCAGAACAGCCATTCATATCCCTTTGTAAAGAGTTCTGAACTCTTGCTTAATCATTGTTGACTGACTCCTCTACATGGCAAAGCAGAGGAAACCTTATGTCTTTCTTGAGTTAAAATTACCATACCTTGTTATAATTCTCTATTTCTGTAATGTTGGCCCACAGTATAGAATGATCAAATTATTTTAATTCCGCATCACTTCTTTCATTTTCCATCCATTGTTTCTGTTGTGACTCCTTTCACTCATTTTTAAATTTTATTTTTATCTTAAAATGAATTTATAAGCATAGTCCCATTCCATTTTCTAATCTGACTTTCTGCCAGATATGTTTTATGTGTGGGATAAGAGGAAAGAATGAATATGTGGGGTGTATGTGGAATGCTATTTTCTGCCTCACAGACTTGGAAAGACATTTCCCATTATAAAAAATGTGCAAATTAGAGAATTTCCAGAAATATAAGTGTGTGTTCTGTGAGCAATAATGCTAAGTAAGAGGTAATGTGTAATTAACTTTTGATTTTTGGCTGCAATCACTTTTGTGGAGAAAGATCACTGATTATGGCTGTGTTTAATAAGGTGAAATAGAATCTTAAAATTGTATGAGATGTTAGATATTACCTATTCCAGAATTTCTTTATTGTATGAGAACAGTTACACCCTTTTCTGACAAAAATTTAATAACACTGCCTTTTAGTGACTTAAAATACATTTTACCAACAATATCAACATACATGGATTTTCAAAAATCAATAGTTTAACACCCTGACTGAAATACAAAAGATATATAAAAATATACATATGTCAATATCAATATATAAATGCTTAAGGCATGACTTCTTTGGAAGACCTAATGAAATAGTCAGATGTGTGCACATGTGTGTAGAATCATCATGAATGGGGCAGCCTCAAATGCTGTCAGTTACAGGTGTGTTGTATTGGCAACTCAGATGCCGTAATTGACCTTATATCAATGCTATGATTTACCCAGATGGTAACCCATCATTGATAAAGTTCCAAATGAAGCAAGCTCACTCATACACACACAGTTACACAGATATGCATATTGAGGCTGCATTCCTGGAAAAATCAATATATATTAAAATAGCACAAAACAAAAAAATACTTGGGGTTTACATGTACAAAAGCTGTTAATACGTAGGCTCAGATAATTTTAGAAAGAGTTTATCTAATACCTGAATGAATGGTGGAACATCTGGTAAATCATGCAGAACGTGAAAAAATTTTTCCTTTGATGGAATTGTTCCACTCATTTCCACCTCTGTGACTGAACTTTGCCTACCAAATGCCCACAATAGTGGTCCACAATCATTGTGATCCTGCCTTCCCATAAATGGACACATTGCTCCCTGGTGGTTGCTGCCCCAGTTGTGCATCTCTATCCTAGTCCTATCACCTCCTTAAGGAATTTGAGAACCAGAAAAGTTTGTTACCTGAAACCAGTCACTCAACTAGTTAAGATTCATGCAGCTCATGAGCTGCATGACAGCTTTGCTATGTCTGTAGCTGCTATATTCATCAGATCTATTGTCAAAAAAATCTAGACAGATGATAATTATGAGGAAATGTGGAATAAGACTGCCTGGGGTTTTAACCTATCATTTACTAGGTTTAGGCCAGTAATGTGTGCTAGTTAACCTTTCTTAGCCTCAGTTTCTCCACTAAGAGTAGTAGTACCTAACTCACAGGGTTGTTTTGATGATTAAGTTAGAAAATGAGTATAAAGTGCTTGTAATAGAATAAGCATTTTTTAAAGGAGAGCTATGAAGATGATTATAACAATAATCATGACAACCATGAATGACAGTAAAGAATTATACTGGAGATAAAATTCAAGTTCTTTATTTTAAATTTTATTTCTAACTTAACTATAAATTTTTTTCTTCAAGCTGCCAAATTTTGTAGTTTTCATTCCAGTTTGATCCTCATTATCACTCTTGCAGATTTTTTTGTTTTAAGTGCTCATACTTTTCTTGTTGTCTAATACTAAAATTTAAATTGCCTAACAGTTGAAATCTTTTCTTCACTCTGAAGATTTGCATATGTGGCTTTAAATGAAGTTATACTAATAAAATCCTTTTTACATTGGTACAGGATAAATAACTAAATTTAATTGTACCACTATTTTTGAATAAGATATTTCCCTTACTTTTGCAGAGGCTGTATTCCCAGAATTTAGCTGCTTTAATGATTTCTTTAGTAGCACACAAATTCTATATTAATCTCTCAGCAGTTTTCTGAGTTAAGTGCATTTTTATGCTTGGCAGGCTTAAGGTAGTCTAGGAAAATTGGTTTTCTTTTCTTATTACTTTTTCTGTTTAATTTGTAACCAGTTAAAGCACCACAATATGTTGGATGATTGATCTTAGTAAAACTGCACAGTTAAGGGATAATTGGCAGATTTTGGTTAAGCAGTGAAGTCTTCTACCACCTTTCAACAGCCTTGAAGACAACCTCATTATTAAAATGTACATACAAGCAAAATTCTGGATGTGCATGGAATTTAATTACTGACTGAGTAGCAGTGATACCAGGCTTTATTTTTATGGTGGATGTTTGTGAAGCAGCCTGTGGAATGATGGAGCCCTAGCAACCACAAAGGAACTTGCATGAAGATGGGATTTTGCAGCTATGTAACCTCATCCAGGTCACTTCCTGTTCACTTAACAGGGAACATCAGTGCAGAACATCCAATTGTTCAATACAATCAAGAATCATTTCTGGAAACCTAGCTCAAATTTACGTATTTTGATGGTGAAAGGGACTTCTTTCTGATGATGGCAGTGCAGGATGTGAACCAATTATTTCCTAAAGAAACTGAGGTCCCATTTTGTAACAATGTGTTTATTACCAACTTTATTTTTAGGATAAGACTGTTAAAGTTCATGAGATAATGAATGAACAAGACAAGGTGACCTAACAATGATATATTATCACTCTTTATTTAATAATTGTGTCATTTTACAAATGCTTATTAAATGCCTACATTGTATGAGGCACTGTGCTAGGTGAAGAAAATATAAGACATGGTTCCTATCTTTATGTGTCTTACTACCAATTCTGATGGGTTTGACTTTTATAGCACACATACAGGGTATGTATACATGAAATGTAAATATATCTTAGAATGTACAAAGGCTGCTAATGTGTAAGCTGAGATAATTTTAGAAAGAGTTTAACACCTGAATGAATGGTGGAACGTTTGGTAAATCATGCAGAACATGGAACAGTTTTTCCCACTGGGTAACAGTAATCCCCAGTGTTGGAGGTGGGTCCTGCTGGGAGGTGACTGGATCATGGGGGAAAAATTCTCATGAATGGTTTAGCACCATCTCAGTGCTAATCTCATGATAGTGAGTGAGTGAATTATCACAAGATCTGATTGTTTAAAAATGTGTAGCACCTGCCACCTCTCTCTCTCTCTTCCTTCTGCTCCGGCCATGTGAGGTGCTAGCTCTCCCTTCGCCTTCTTCCATGATTGTAAGTTTCCTGAGGCCTCCTCAGAAGCAGAAGCTGCTATGCTTTCTGTACATCCTGCATAACCATAAGCCAGTTAAACCTCTTTTCTTTATAAATTACTCAGTCTCAGGTATTTCTTTATAGCAATGCAAGAATGGACTAATACACCATATCATGAAACATAAGTCTTCAGAAGTTAAAAAAAAAATCTAAAACCTGCCAGATATAAAAAGAATCAGCACTGTGGTATATGAACTATATATTAATGGAAGCAGTGCATAATCATAAGATTGTCGTCAACAGACACTTGTTGTGCAACAATTATGTAAATGTACTGGGGCAGAATCGATGGATAAGTCCAAAGCCCTGGCCTGAAAAACAAATACACATTCCATTTTAAAAGATGCTGGGTATATTTTCTTCTGAAAAGGATTGGTACTTTGACTAATAGCTCTCAGGTCTTACTTTTGCAATCACACAGTAATAGCATTTAAATTTGCCAAAAGAATAACTGATGAACCTGTATCTTAAAACAGCACGTATCTCCACCAGATCACATGCTGATGAAGACAGATGTCCTTCAAGAATCTTAAGAGACCCTTTGTAGCAGAACTTGTTTTTGCCAGAAGGGAGTTAGGAAAGATTTCAGTACATCTTTTGGCAGCGATGATAAGATGTAGAGAAACGTAATTGAATTTTACAAGGGAAAACTCAGCTGCAACGATCTGCTCAGTGGGAAAGATCAAAATTATGCCATTATCAACACCATCTTTCATCTATAAAACTATAGGAAATACATGAACATGATAAAAATCCTTTTATCAAAAGGATTTTATATTTATGACAGTGCTTTGAAAGCAAATGCAAGATTTTTCAAGAGATCTCTATTTTGCAGAGGAATCATAGCATCAGGGACTTGTGGTAAGCTGGAAGAAAATACAAACTATATAATAGCTTTGACTGTAACTAAAAGATTTTAGTATTCAGAATATAAATAGTCACTAGGTTTTCTAGATGAGTATTCCATAGTCAAATTATATACTGATGGCTGAAAAATAGAATGCAAATTGAGAATGTCTGCATACCCTTTCGAGATCTATAGGAGATGTAGAGTATTTTGATAGTATCAAGACTTAAAGTACTCTGGCTGTCTGAACTTCTGCAACTCCTAGACATCTTTAGGATGAACATTTGAATTCTAAATCAATTTTACCAGCATCACTGTGGCAGACTTTATTTTCCAAAGATGGATGGAACAGTATCTCTCACCTCACATGCTCTTCTACAGTGTGACTTTGCCACTTCCCCATCAGGAGGTAGAGTCTAATTCCTTTCCTTTTGAATCCCCTCCTCTTGTGACTGCCTTGACAAATAGAAGTATGCTGGAATTATCACTGCATGGCTTCCTAGGTGGGTCATAAATGGTAATGTGTCTTCCCCCTTCTTTATTGGGATACTTGCCCTAGGCCTTGAGCTACCAAGTAACAAATCTGATTGCCTTGAGGCCAAGACAGGAGAGGCCACCTGTAGGTACTCTATTGAGTAGGCCAAGTCTTTGAGTCTTATCAGCCCAGGCAACAGATGTGATTTAGTGAGAAGCATTGCCAGATAATTCCAACTCAGCCATAAGTCACTCTTCAGTTCTTCCCTGATGAAGTCTCAGATTTTGGAACAGAAAGAACACATGTCCTCTGTGTGCCATCCAATATCCTGACCCACTGTGTCTGTGAGCGTAATAATATCATTGTTATTAAGTTTTGGGATAGTTTGTTTCACAGCATAGTTAACTGGACAAATTGATAAGGTAAACTTGACATTTTAATGACAGAGCATTATTGTCGGCTCCAAAGGCCTGAACAAAGCCTTTCCTTTTCTGTAGAAGCAGTATTTATTGAAAAATTTAGAGAATAAATTTGCACATTTAGAGTAGGCATCATTATAGCAACTGTCACTTTGAAGCACCAGATTTTTTTTATATATATTTTTTACTGTTACTGGTTGATGCCTGTACCACCTTTTGTAGTAGATACAAATCCCTGGCTTCCTGGAATATATCCAGATTTTTAGTTGGAAGAAACACAAACCTTGCCTGATCAGCCAGGAAGAGATTTTATTATAGGATAAATAAATAAATTCTATAGCTCACAGAATTGTCGGGGAGGGCTGGAATTTAATATAGGAACAGTTGAGTGTTAACTTATAGGAACTTATAGGAACAATCCTAGAACCATGCATTTGAACTGGTCTGATGAGAAAAACTGCAACCTGTGCTGTTGCCTGATGAACATAAAGGAAATCCCTGTACTGACTGTCCCTGATTGTTGGATGCCTCTGCTGCCACCAATGCCAGCAAAATAGTTAGGACTCCCCCTAAAGCTTGTCTTCTTAGATTTCTTGCTTCCAAACCAAAGATTCAGGAGCAACTGACTAACTGGCAAAACCTCCTTCAGGTGCCTGTATCCTAGCTGGAAGGGACTCTTGGAACTTGAGTTTTCTAGATTCTGCTGTTAGGAAGCCAAATCAAGAAGGCTGCAAATTTCCCAAATATAGCAAGGGTGTGAAAAGGTGCTGGGTACCTTGAAAACTTGACAGTTATGTATGAGCTGGGATGTATTAAAAGAAGACAAACAGAAGTCTGGCTGGCCACAACAATGAAGATGGTGCCCAAAAGCAAAACTAGAGTCAGCTGATAGAGTACTCGGGTCTGCCTCCAGGCTGAGATGTTAAACTCTGTACCAATTTATATAGGTCAAGAAAAACCACTTGCCCCAGCACAAGCTTACTCAATCTTATTTTAGTTTCAAGTCTCTCTCAACAAAATCCCTACCTGGCATAATATGGAGATTGGGGAAAATATTATCAGAAGAGATGAAATAAATCAGCTTAACTCTGCAGTCTTTACCCTTTAGGCTGAGCATGGAGTAGGCATCCACTGCCCATCAATTCCTGTCTCTTGGCCCAGTATGATCTTGAACTGAGAATGATGAAGATGAAGATGATGATGATGATACCAACATTTATTGAGTTTTTGTTATATGCCAGGTATTTCATTAAGCACTTCATAGGTATTATTTTATAATCTTACACATCCCTATAAGGTAGGTAATATCCTGTTTTACAGTTGAGGAAACTGAGGCACAAACTGCCCATAAAACTAATAAGTTGCAGTACTGGAATGTGGATCTAGGTAGTCTGATACTAAATCTTCTTTCTTATGCATTGATAGAGATTTTAGTAGGTTTCTTGGTATTTGTGCTGTTCTATGTCTGAGTGAATGCTAGAAATATATAACCGGGAAAAAATAGTGTTCTAAAACAATTATCACGTATTTTCATCAGGTGATTATGTTTGAAAAAGTAGAAACAGGCAAGAAAATCGCAGCATTGCCTAATCCTTCAACAGTCTGCATTCCAGACCCTAATTCCTAAGCAAAGGGCCAGAAGACCCCTCTTCCCAACCTACACCAATTCTAATAGCAGGGTTCCAACCTCTAACTTTGTTTAATCCTCACATCAGTGCTGAGAGATTCATTATTAACACTTTCATTTACACATGAAAAAAGTAAGTCTCAGAAGGGTCATATACTATGGTCAAGGTCACACAGGCTATAAATGGTAAAAATTAGGCTTTGAATGCAAATCTCACATTCTCAACTACTGCGAGAGCTATAATGTTAAAGTTTCCAGTGCAATGCAGTAGTTCAGCACAGTGAGATAAGGCCATAAAGCAATGTGGCAGGGAGACCAAATTGGCATGTAGCCTTTGAAATGGAGTGGCCCTTTAATGAAGTAGTAACATACAAAGGCCATGACTGTAAATCCTAGCATTGACGAACAGTTTACGTCCTGTTGTTCATGTACCAGTCTTTCCAGTGTGATAGCACTTGTTACCAATAATCCTGTCAGCAGCATGAACCCAGTCTCTACCTCCTTTTCATCTTCATGTCCATGCTCAAATTTGGCGAAGTTCACACAAGAAATAATTTCTGTATTTAGATTAGGTGCATTCAGAATGAATAGAAATAACACTTCAAAACTAGAACTAAAGAATACAACTGACTTCAGTCTAACAGTTTAAGCTTTTATACCACATCAGACTATATTGATATTCTCTCTCTTTGCACCAAGGGATGTTCTATGGAGAAACAGCATTGCTCTCTAAGAGATTACATTAAAAAACTGGGGAGTATGTCAACACATAACATTACCAAACATTTCTTAAACCTATTTTTTTCAACCCTGATTTACATCTTGGGATAAAATTAAATTCACAAATTTTCATTCTATTTAGTAATAACTTTATCATTTTTCTCTTAAAAATGCCTCCCTTCAGCTATACCCATAGACCTGGAATTTGGCAAGTATATGCATATTTGCACCAACTGTCTCATGGTATGTTTATTTCTGTCATATGCTTATGATTCCTTCTCCTGCTGCAGAGTCTGCTGATCATTTTAAAGCGATGGTTCTCAAACCAGATGATTTTGTCACCCAGAGGACATTTGACAATGTCTGGAGATATTTTTGGTTGTCACAATGGGGAAGGTGTTACTGGCATCTAATGGGTAGAGGTCAGGGATGATGCTGAATGTTCTGCAACACACCAGACAGCCCCAAACATCCAAGAATTATCTGGCCCATAATGTCAGACCATGGAGGTTGAGAGCCCTGCCTTTAGATGTGTCTCTCTGCATCTTGTCTTACTCTGTGTGTTGTCATCAGCCACAGTTAAAGAACTTGGATTTAGTGCAAAGGGAAAATTATACCTTTTGTTTTTCCAAACGCTGCCTCATGATACTTGGAACTTTTTGTCTTGTATCTTTACAAGATACCTGAGCTTAAGTGCCTTCATCAGTGCCCCAAATTGTTGCTAATGGCACACAGTCCATCATCCTGTATGGTGCTTTTGTATTTTAATCATTGGTTTGTACTTGTCTTCAATGACACGTATCTGTCACTTTTCATTTCACTCAACTCTTTGCCATTTTCTTTGCCATTTATGCTCATCACCTTGACACTTACCCACAGTCTGGAATACTTTATGGCTTCCTCAGCCAAATTATTTACATGTTAAACATGTTAATTAAGGTCAGCTGCAACAGAGACCTGTTAACTCCTTTTCATTTAGAAGAATTATACTTTTATCTTTGATTCTTGTTTATAGTTTTGAACTGATTTCCTTCCCTTGACCAAACGTTTCACCAATCACCATGCAATTCACTTGGAAAGGTATGTCGCAAGTTCCTCTTGGCCATAAACTGATTTTAGCCTCTTGAATTCTAGTAGATGAGTGAAGCAGTATTTACCCCCAACAGAAGCCACAGTTGCCTTTCTACCCAGCAGTGGTGCTTACTTATGTGGTGAGGAGTTGATTCAATTCAAGAAATATTGAGTACCTGTTAAGTACAGGTCAGTATGCCAGGCTGTCAGGGAATACTAGATGAATAGAAATAGCCCTTGCTAAGCATCTTAAAATCTAGTTAGGGGTGATAAGACATGTACATACATAACTGCAATCCACTGTAGAAAGATGTACGAGAGATGCAGAGTTTCTATGGTGTGTCTAGAGCACTGTACTTGTAGATACTACTTGCCAGCCATGCATGAAAGTTCAGGTTACTGACCTAGATCTCTGCAGCCATATTCTGTATTAGAATTATTCTAAACATCCTCCAGACTCCTTGTGAAAGATAACTTTGTAAACGACAAGTTGTACATTTTGTCCTCATGTTTCGCTGTTTTATCCTAAAGTTCCTTGAGACTCTCAAGTGTATTCCAACCACTCCTGGGGATTTATTTATGTCCAATATGTCAATTAGACCCAGAACATCATGGATTCTTCACATTAATTTGCCCTCTCTGCTTATTTTAGCCTTCAGGTTTCCTTAATAATGGCCACAGTAAGGACTCAAATACAAATTTTAATCTTTGTATTCTTTAGTTTTACCATTTTGAGGGGCAGATGATTACCTTCTCTTCCCTCCACCCCAACTATATTTTGTAGATTTTTCTGTTCTTGGAGTGGCATCGTAGAAAAATTAGAAGCTTTGGAGTAAAAAATCTCTGGGTTTGAATCCCTGCTGTCATTTTGTGTCTCTGTGGGTAACATTCTTAAGTTCGTGGGGCTACGATTTCCTCATCTGTCCAGACAGGATAATAACATCTACATTTTGTAGTTTTGAGAGGATTCGTTGAGATGATGCATAAAATGCCTGCCAAAAGATGCCTCATTGAGTCTTCCCGCTACCTGTTTATCTTCCTGACTTAGATAATATTTCTAAGGGGACTGTCTTTCTTCTCCTCTATCTCAGTGGTGGCTTCTGTTGCTTCACTGTTTGCCAGTACAAATTTTCCCTGTCACTCTCTGTTTTATCTGGTCAACAGCATACATTTCCCCCTTGGTCTTCTGATAAGGTATGTTTAATGTAAAATTTTAACTAGTGGTTCTGTATTTTACCAGATTCTTTTGCTTAAATTTGAGTGAACCACATGCTGAATTTTTAAGCAGCTTTCCTTCTATAGCCCATAAGTGAGATTAAGTATGTGATACCTATTGTTATTCCATCTTTTATCAATCGTTACTTCCCAATTGCTATTCCCATATTTACGTCGGAATAAAGTGTCATATTTTTCCCTTCATATAGAATTGAAAATTTAGTGTTGTTTAATACCAAACAAATACTTTTCTGCACGTCTTTCTATAGAAGATTTTTGTTCCCTGCTCAACAGTCTGTATTTGGCTGCAAGGACATTCACTGAGTACCCGTCGTATATGACTCGCTCATAACCCTACAGAAAGTTGTGAAGTATCTTTATCAGTAACAAAGTTCTTTCAACTGACATGTAGTTTTCTGGTGCATTTATTTTTAATTAAAAGCACCTTAGAAAAATGGGTGTTTTTTAAATGCCATTTTCCAAACAGATAACATTATCAATCACAATTATTTTCAAAGAATGGTATTTAATAATTTTGTTTTTATTATATATTAGATGTTGACAAGATAATTATAACATATGTAAGGTATAAAGAATAAAATAGCACTGTGTATCTCTACCAACCAGTTAAGAAACAAACATAACAAGTATATTTGAAATCTTTTGTAGGACCCTCGCCTACACTTTGCCTGTCCTAACCCTGCCTAATGACAACTCCTAGATGCTTAAATTATAGATTTTTAAATTTAAAGTGAAAACAATGATGCTAATTTTTAAAGTTTCACGCTTTTCTGGTATTAAGTCATTTCAGTCAAGAGTCACCAGTTTCTGTCCAGGAACATCAAATTTTGGTCATGGGCTTTTAATAAAATATGAGATTGGGCACTATGGCTCACACGTGTAATCCCAACACTTTGGGAGGCTGAGGCGGGCAGATCACCTGAGGTCAGGAGTTCGAGACCAGCCTGGCCAACATGGTGAAACACCGTCTCTACTAAAAACACAAAAATTAGCCAGGCGTGGTAGCTTGCACCTGCAATCTCAGCTACTCGAGAAGCTGAAGCAGGAGAATCACTTGAACCTGGGAGGTGGAGGTTGCAGGGAGCCGAGATTGTGCCACTGCACTCCAGCCTGGGCAACAGAGTGAGAGTCTGTCTCGATATAAAAAATAAATAAAATATACAATATGAAATAACTGCCCTATTCTTTCTTTTAAAAAATTGACAGATAAAATTGTGTATACTTACTGTGTACGACATGATATTTTGAAGTATATATACATTGTGGGATGACTAAATCTAGCTAATATGTGCATTACATCACATTATTTTTGTGGTGAGAACACTTTACATCTTACTCTCTTACTCATTTTTCAAGAGTACAGTATATATATTTTTAAATTTTTGTGGCTATGTAGTAGGTATATATATATTTATGTGGTACATGAGATGTTTTGATACAGGCATGCAATGCATAATAATCACATCATGGAAAATGGCATATCCATACCTTCAAGCATTTATCCTTTGAGTTACCAACAACCCAATTACACTCTAAGTTACTTGAAAATGTTCATTTAGGTTATTATTGACTGTAGTCACCCTGTTGTGCTATCAATTAGTAGGTCTTAGTCATTCTTTCTGACTATAAGAGTAGAATATATTATTAACTATAGTCACCATGTTCTACAGTTGACCTGACAATTGACCCTGTCACCCACCCTGGAGTGCAGTGGTGCGATCATAGCTCACCGCAGTCTTGAACTTCTGGGCTCAAGTGATTATCTTGCCTTAGCCTCCCAAGTAAGTGGGACTATAGGCATGCACCACTACACTTGGCTAATTTTTTATTTTTTTAAGATAGGGTGTCACTATGCTACGCAGCCTGGTCATGAACACCTGGCCTCAAGCAATTCTCCCATCCTGACCTCTCAAAGTGCTGGGATTATAGGCATGAGCCACTGTGCCCAGCCTGCCCTTAAAAAGCAAATCATTTAAGAGTAGGTGTTTCTCTAATTTGTTATAGGCTTTTCTTCATATGATGATAGGGTTTTAAATCTGTGTTTCAAAGCCATCAAATTGGGGATATCAATAAAAGTCACAGCTGTGGGTTGGGTGGTCCAGAAAGACCAGGAAAAGTAAGGCTTTGGTTGTTTGTCTTCTTCTTGCTTTACACAGACCCCTGGGTGAAAGTTTTGAGGTTAATCTCAATTTTCTTCTGTAGGTTGACCGAAAGAAATGGAGAGTTACATATAGAAGGAAAAGATTAAATTTAGGAAAAGGAGAAAAGTGAGTTTGGAAAATAAGCAGAAGTAGGAAAATTGTGGAAGAGAGATAATCTAAAAATATAGGAAGAAAAGCATACAGATTTGTATTTGCATTTGTATGTTTTGCTTTAAAACATTAAATCGTGAGGGGAAAAGATTATTTGTTTCACTCTGAAGATTACAAGAAGATAGAGATAGAAAAAGCTGAGGGGGAGATAATGAGAATGTGGGTGGGTAGATGAATGAATGGGTGGGTGGATGGATGGATGGATGGATGGATGGATGGATGGATGCATGGATGGATGGAGTAATGAACAGAATGTGTTGTTGACCTTTTAAAACAGTACGTGTCAAAATTTTGGAGGTCCCTTTGCAGCTAGAAAATAACATATTTCTATCCATGCAAAAAAAACTACCATAAAGATCTGCTAGCTCTATTTAGATAATCTATCTTATTGTCTTCTTACTCTTAAGGAAAGCGTTTTCCTCATTGTCTAAAGAAAAAAGTTATAATCTTGAGAAAAAGAATAAGATTCTTTGATTAGGAACTGTTCTTTTTTACATCAGGAATTTCATCACAGTAAATCTTGATTTAGTCCAAAGATACAAATACTTAAGAATATACAGCCAACTCTGTTTCTGCTGGTAAAAATAGAGGTAGAATCAACATGAACTTTTTCATATTGGATTTTAGAGCAATAGTCTTCTTGCCATGCTTCCTTGAGCTAAAATACTGAAAGTCAGATTTTCAACTTGCTGCTGGGCTTTCATCTTACAGTTCCCTTATCCAGATGTTGAATTATTCTCTTACTCATTTAACACAGCAGATTGTTACTTCTAATTTAAAAATTAACTATAGGTCTGGGACATATACAAACAATGCTGCTTCTTGGTCGCTGACTTTTTAAGGGAACATTTAAATTTTTCAGTTCTACAGTTGAAACTGCATCCTAACACATTTCATTAGAAGAGAGATCTGTATAGCACTAAGATGGTCAACAGTTCCAGCCAGTGGACTATGTATTTCAAGAAATATGCCAGAGATAAGAGATTTGAACTACAAAAGCCTTTGAGGCAGCAATAATTTTCTGGATTTGATCTGCAGAGTAACAGGGAGTTTGATAAAGGTCAGCATTTTCTAAAATGCTATAAACAGGTCTTATATTTTATTTTTTAGAGACAGGGTCTCTCTCTGTCACCCAGGCTAGAGTGATCATAGCTCACTGCAACCTTGAGCTACTAAACTCAAGTGATCCTTCTGCCTCAGCCTCCCAAGTGGCTGGGACCACAGACCCACACCACCATACCCAGCTATTTTTTTTTTATTTTTAATAGAAATGAGGTCTCACTGTGTTGCCCAGGCTGGTCTCGAACTTACAGGCTCAAGCAATCCTACTGCCTTAGCTTCCTGAAGTGTTGGGATTCCAGGTGTGAGCCACCACACCCAGCCCTAAACAGACCTTTAAACATTATTTTATATGGTCAGATCATATTATTGATGACTGATCTTTGTCGACCTAGTGTAGAGCTCAATTCAAGAATATTTATGGAGTGTCAAGTTAATAAGTATAATGATTTATAAAATAGTCTCTGATATTTGGAGTTTATAGACTGTTTGGATGGATAGGACATGTACTCAAAAATCATGGTGTGGATAGAGGACATGAAGAGTATTTTAAAGAAGAAAAAGAGAAAAAAAAATTGAGTATCATTACTTTTGGCAGGGGTGGAAGAGAAGCCATGAGATCCACTCGGGATCCACACATGTGAAGTGCTTAGAGGGCTCCTGGTTGAAGATACTCTCTGTCAGTGGTGGAGATGGTTCATGTGATTAAGCAAGATCTTGCCAAGTGTTGGAGAGGGAAGGGCATGCCAGTTGAAAGAAACAGCAGTTTCTGCTCAAAACCTTCTAGTGGTGGCACAGCTCCCTCAGAATAAAATTCAGAGGACTCACCCTGGCTTACTGGGCTCTCAGTACAATTCAGTGTGGTCCTTGGATCTCTGCTCCTCTGAGAACTGCTATGGGTCTGTGAGGAGACAGGTTCAGAAGCTTTTTGTAGCAGTAGTTATTGCACTGACATTTTAATTGCGTTTTATAAAATTATCAATCTGTAGTGGATCCTGAAAAATAGCCAGTTCTTTAACACAGGGCATATGAGGAAGACTGCCCTGTATGATATTCCCACTGCATCTTCTGCTCTCCTTTCCTATCATTTTTATCCTTATTCCCACTGGTGCACCACCTGGCCTTTTAGTTATTCCTTGAACACTCCAAGCATACACTTCTCAGAACATTTACACCGACTTTTTCCTTTTGCTTCTCTGCTAGGAATGCACTTCCTCCATATAAATGCACCTTTCTCTCCCTCCCTTCCTCCAGATCTCTGTTCAAATGTCATCTTATCAGAAATACTTTCTCTGATGACTAAACACACTTACTCACCACTCTTCTTACCTTGCTTTATCTTGCTTCTTACAAGTTATTAAGTACTAATATATTTATAGATTTATTTATTTATTGCCTGTCTTGCCCTATTAGAAATCAACTTCAAAAGAACAGGAACTTATTTATCTTCAATGTTCTATATTCTTAGCACCTAGGACAGTGTGTTACACATAGTTGGCTTTAATAGATATTTGCTCTATGCCTGCATGAATGAATAAATGGCAGGAACAATGAATTCCAATGGGGCTCAAAAATGTAGGTACACTTTAGGGAATCATAAGTAATTTGGCTTAGAAAAAGAGATAAGGAGTTTCAGTCAGCCTTAGTTTCAGTTAGTTTAAGTGGGCAAAGCCATATTTTGGTCCTAGACTTCAACGCATATGAGCCAAGAACATTCTTCCTTTTTCTGAACCTAATCAGATGCTATGTTATCATCAAACTTTACATGTACCTGTTTTGTCTCGGTGTTTCAATAATAGTACAACATTTCATATTTTAAGTTTCATCATTATATCATTTAAGAGTTTGCTCACAATACTGTGGTTCAATTCCCCTGAAACTGCAGCACATTGGAAATTCGTATGGATATGGGAAGAGAAGAGTAATGCTGCCTTAACCACATAGAGAGATGGAATCTAGACTGCATTCTCTCTGCCAGTACAGCAGGGCCCTTAGGCATGGAAATTTATAGATGGGATTCATCCCTCGGAGGGTGATAAAGCTCTGTGGGGGAGGGACTTTGACAGCTGGAAAGGTCAATTTTCCTAGACTACTGAGAGATCCTACAAAATGAGACAAGACAGCCAGAAGAGAAATCTGTGTCCCTCACCCCGCCATGCTCTTCACCCTGTGGGCACTGTGCTGTTTCCTTCCTGGGGGCTTTCAGAGCACCTTGGTGTCACAAAGAAGAAAACAGTCCCATTCATGGGTAGTGAGGAATCTATTTTCTCCTTTTGTAGTGGCCTAGTGTACAGAGAGCTTACATAATTAATGTGCCCCAGAAAGCTGTTTAAATTAATTATGAAACTGGCCTCCAAGAAGTATTCCATGGGAGGAAGTACTTTAGGTGTTTTAAGCTAGGGGCTGGGAGTCCCAGGTTCTTTTTTTCCTCACCATTAGGATTTTGTGACCTAAGGCAATTCACTTAATGTTCCTCTAAAGTACCTATAAGATACTTTATTGATCCATATTTTATTCACACTTTCCACTTCAGAATCTTAGAAAAACCTCAGTAGAGCCAGTCTAGGAGTCATTGAGTGAACACTAGTAATGCCCTTTGTGATCCTCCATAGAAAATTGCTTAACAGGACCTAGTTACATATATTGGTTCTAACATCCCAAAGTAGATATTTCCTAGCACTAATCATTATTCTTTAATGTGTCCAGTTAAATCCACACATCTGCCTAATTTTTTTTAATTGAAGACTGCATGAGACCTGAGACCTAAATGATCTGTTCTTGTGACTAGTCTGAGTACTAATTCAGGTAGGAAATTGTTAAATCATTTCCAAGTTACAGCATTACTATGGTAGAACAAATTGTGTTTTCCATGAAAGATATCAATAAGGACTTACATAGGACTTACGTCTTTTCCACTTATTCTTTTCTTACCATTTGTGCTAAAGAATTTTGACCAATTTTAGGATTCAAGAGGAGCCTGTTTTCAGAAGTGAAATAGATTAGAAAATTATAGTTTTTATTTTATTAATATCAATTTGTTGTTTGTGAGAGGTGCTGCAAAATAGTGTGAACTATTATTTTATTGATGAAGACAATACTCATGTAAACTTCAGTGGTAACAAGAAAACTAGATTTTTCTTTAGAAGAAAGAAACAGTTCTTTGTTCTCCGTGGCCATGTGGGATTTCTGTATTCAGCCTTTAGCCCCACAGCAATATGCGTATCTCTATAAAACTGTTCTACTTTTCTAAGCAAAAGAGCATAGGGGCTATAAAATCTTCTTTCTGAACAAGCCAGTGCAGAACTGTGTAAGTTGCCTTCGTTTGTGTAAATCTCATTGAAAAGCTGCAGGAAATTTTTTATTATTCCTGGAGAGCATCTTGCATTTTTTTCTGCTGCACATCAGCAGCTGTCCAGCAGATGGCACTGTGTGGTAACCAGATGACAGTTGCCTTTGCAAATGTGGCTGTTTGCATTTCTGGCATGTATATTTATAAATACTCATTCTGTTAACATTACAGCGTAGGGTATGACAGTTTTTTGAAATATAAGGTATTAAATGCCAATGATTTATAAATGTGTATCATATGCCAGAATATTATTATTTATCATTACCCTCTAGAAGAGGTATAGTGAAACTGTTAATGTTTCCTTAAGGACCTTTTTATTTTTCTGATGATAAATATTGGAGTTCACTTAATAACTTGTCCTAATAAGGTAGAGATATATCAGCAAATAGTCTCCACACTGATATTATCCTGGGTAGCCCTCCCCTTTTTTGTGTGTTGAGGAAGGGACATGGTTGAGCATAGTGTAATAGCCTTGAATGAAATGTCCACAAACTGCTTTCTGTTGCCACAATGTGGAATATAGTGGCAGTCAGAAAGTAAGGAAAGAAAACTAGCACATCGTTCACTCGAAGTGTGGTTCTGGAAGCATGGGTCTATCTGGTGCTTATAAAAAATGGAGTATCTTGAGGCCCACTCTAGACATTATGTATCACAATATGCATTTTAATAAGATTCTCTGGTGATTCATAGTCACATTAAAGTTTGAGATGCATTGACCATAAGGCCTCCACATCTTTAATATAAAGCAGGTGTTGAGAGCCTAATCTGCACCAAGCAGTGGACTTGGGCTTGTGTTGCAGATATGGTCAAGTCAGGATACCTACCACCGGGGAACGTACACTCGGTGAATGGGCAGCATGTTACAAAAAGTACACTTCAGCAAAAAAGTACAATCCAGCAAAAAGGATTTCCTTTCAAATGTGAAGAGGATAGAGGTGAGGTGATAGCAACTCTGAAAGAAGCTTATTATAAATTGTATCGGATTATTGTCTCAACACACTTTCAAAAAGGGGCTAAGAGACGAATGCTCCAAGTGCCCGTGTTTGGTACATATTATGCTGAGGTTCATATTTAATCTTTGTAACAACTCTAAGAGATAGATACCACTGTCCTGAAAGGAAACTATGCAAAGCATTCACACAGCAAGCACATGATGACTTAAAGCTTCCACCTAGTTGGGTCAGACTCGAAAGCCCGAGCTTCTTCAAGAAGCTGCCTCCTAGAAGCCCAGGCTTTTCCGATAAGTTATCTATCCTTATAGCCCCTGCTATAGATAACAAAGGAAAGAGTTGATTTCCAGACCAAGGATCTGAGGATCTTATATTAAATTGTAAATTTTGGAAAGTTTGTAAGTTAAGCACTTAAGGTGACTTCCTGACTGAAGGTGATAATCACTTATATCTTGCATGTGAGTCATCTGAGTTTCTACATCAGGATGCCTGGAAATATAAATAGAGCCCTGCCATCTTAGGAAAGGAGAAACTGACTGCAGATAGGGGACCTTCAGATGAAGAATTAGTAATAGGACAGGACTATCTATTAATGCTGAGCTGAGGAGGACTAAGAAGCCAAGTATTTTCCCCCAAATGCAACTGGTGCTGCCTGCTAGTTAGTGTTCATCAGGATGTTGAATAACACAGCCCTGCAGCACCCACAGAGCACTATTTTTAGGAATTGCCCAGATTGACAATGATCTCTTCAAAACCATTTTCTGAGGTTAATATAGTTGTAATTACCTACACTTATATGATCCTGCTTGTTTTGTCTAAGTTCATTTGATGAGTCTCCCATAGAGAATGGAATTAGACATCCCAGTAAGATAAGGGATGGCAACTACTTTTTGTTCCTGTAGATTAGGAGGATTGTTGCTCAGTCTGAGAAAATTATTTTATTCAGAGTCACTTGTTTTTCTACTTGTATTATTTATTTATGTAGTGTACTTATCTGAAAGCATAAATTAATATTCGAGTTTGAATAATGGTTTAGAAGCAGAATCATGTGCAGTTGGCAAAAATGAAACTTGCTTCTTGTGAGGAACTTATGGACCATACACAAATGCTAAAGGAACTAAATAGCTTCTATTTCTGTGATGGCTAATACTGGTATTTTTTTTTTTTTCAGAAAATGTGGAGAATATGCTAGTCTTTTGGGCCTCATTTTGCTATTTCCTGGCAATTTGTTGCGTTTAGTATTTTAGAGTCAAAAATGGTTTTGCTTCTGGCTTATTTGGCTGATATCAATGGTGAATTCACATTCCTTCATATGGCTCATATTCCCAAATGTGCAAAGTGTGGTGTAGGGTATGGTAGAAATTGTTAGGAAAAAATACCTGGACAGATTCATAGGGATTATGTAATAGGAAAACTAAGCCAAAAAGGCTAGTCATGATGGGTATAGTGATCATTTGTCGATGGGCAAAGTTATCTCATTCTTTAACGGAAGAGCTCTGATACATCAAAATTTTCCCATAACCAACAACCACAAAAAAGTCACCAAATTAATGCTAAAAATACTAGATCTTTTTTCCAGGATGATATTTTTCTCCACTTCAATTAGTATTTCCCTCATATCCCCCTCTCCCCCCATACCACTAGCTCATCTTTCATTCTTAATATTTCTTAATTTTGCTTCACTTCCATGTCTCCTTGGAGTAGAGGATTTTCTTTTAAATGCAAAGAGGATAGAGGTGAGGTGATAGCAACTCCGAAAGAAGCCTATTATAAATTCTGTTGGATTATTGTCTCAACACACTTTCAAAAGTGGACTCTTGACCTCTTAGTTTTACCCTTATCTTTCTTTATAGGAAAATGAAGTGTTTCCTAGAGAAACAGTAGACACTATTACCTAGTATTCCATCTCGGGGAGAGTTTTAGTAGCTAGAATCTGCAAAAAAAAGTCAAAAAATGCCAAGAAACACAAGTCAATTTGAGTGATTTTGAGTAATTTATATTTTTAAGAGTAGTTCCAGGATATATCATACAGTAGATTCACTTTCATCTTAATTTCTTAAGCATACAAACTGAGTTATGAAACCTATGGTGTTGAAAGTAAATTCTTGCAAAGAAGCAGTAAGAGTGCCATATATTATATATATAATTTTCTATACTTTTATAGCGTTGTTTTAGTAAAGAGCATACAGACCATTTTGAAAATTAGAATAAAAATGATCTCTTATATATACAGTAATCTCCTAACCATATTGTTAAATTATGGAGAATATCTATTCCTTTACCATGCTGAATAACTTCATAGTACTGAAAGTGAAGACATACATTAACACCCCACCCTCAAAACAAAAAAACATGGTGAATATTGTTGAGAGACTTGCCCTGGAAAGCATGATCAAAGGAAAGGTAGGCAGTGTTTCCTCTATAAACCTCACACTCCTGAGAAACTGAGCTACCAAAAGCCTCCAAGGTGCTGCACCAGTTCACACTTCTGTGCTCGACATTAATATGGCTTTACCTGTAGTTTCAGACACTCCATCATCTCTGCACACTTGATAAGCTTGTATTTATCCTTCAAGACTCAGCTCAAGTGTCCTCCAGTCTTTGAAGCTCACTGATCACATCTCTTTTCCTCTTTCTATGATAGCTTACTACTCTTATTCTTGTCTCCCTATTTTGAATTTATATGATGATATGCCTTACCTCCCTGCACCTCAAAATGAGCTCCTTGAAGTCAGGAACCACATTTTATTCATTTATATATCCTCAGTGCCTAGAGCATAGATGGAAAATACCCAGCACTTAACTTATGCCTCCACTTTTCAATTCTGTGCTTGAGGCAAACATTGCAAATTGTTCTTTTTTTTTTTTTTTCCTGAGACTAGCCAGAGCCCCACAGTATTTCTGAACTCCACCCTTGAGATAGCTGCTTACTACAGATTCACTGTGAGTGACACATTAGTTTCAACTTCCTTGCTACCACTGGCCTAACAAAACACCTGGCTCACAGTAGTTAATCATTACTATTTTTAATGTGAAAATTATATTAAAATAATAAAATCCATGCTTTGGTTTCACTTTTTTATTATTATTATACTTTAAGTTTTAGGGTACATGTGCACAACGTGCAGGTTTGTTACATATGTATACCATAGTCGTCATTTAACATTAGGTATATCTCCTAATGCTATCCCTCCCCCTTCCCCCCACCCCACAACAGGCCCCGGTGTGTGATGTTCCCCTTCCTGTGTCCATGTGTTCTCATTGTTCAGTTCCCACCTATGAGTGAGAACATGCGGTGTTTGGTTTTTTGTCCTTGCAACAGTTTGCTGAGAATGATGGTTTCCAGCTTCATCCATATCCCTGCAAAGGACACGAACTCATCATTTTTTATGGCTGCATAGTATTCCATGGTGTATATGTGTCACATTTTCTTTTTTTTAATATATTTATTTATTTATTTTTTATTATACTTTAAGTTTTAGGGTACATGTGCACATTGTGCAGGTTAGTTACATATGTATACATGTGCCATGCTGGTGCGCTGCACCCACTAACTCATCATCTAGCATTAGGTATATCTCCTAATGCTATCCCTTCCCCCTCCCCCCACCCCACCACAGTCCCCAGAGTGTGATATTCCCCTTCCTGTGTCCATGTGATCTCATTGTTCAATTCCCACCTATGAGTGAGAATATGCGGTGTTTGGTTTTTTGTTCTTGCGATATTTTACTGAGAATGATGATTTCCAGTTTCATCCATGTCCCTACAAAGGACACGAACTCATCATTTTTTATGGCTGCATAGTATTCCATGGTGTATATGTGCCACATTTTCTTAATCCAGTCTATCATTGTTGGACATTTGGGTTGGTTCCAAGTCTTTGCTATTGTGAATAGTGCCGCAATAAACATATGTGTGCATGTGTCTTTATAGCAGCATGTTTTATAATCCTTTGGGTATATACCCAGTAATGGGATGGCTGGGTCAAATGGTATTTCTAGTTCTAGATCCCTGACGAACCGCCACACTGACTTCCACAATGGTTGAACTAGTTTACAGTCCCACCAACAGTGTAAAAGTGTTCCTATTTCTCCACATCCTCTCCAGCACCTGTTGTTTCCTGACTTTTTAATGATCACCATTCTAACTGGTGTGAGATGGTATCTCATTGTGGTTTTGATTTGCATTTCTCTGATGGCCAGTGATGATGAGCATTTTTTCATGTGTCTGTTGGCTGCATAAATGTCTTCTTTTGAGAAGTGTCTGTTCATATTCTTCGCCCACTTTTTGATGGGGTTGTTTGTTTTTTTCTTGTAAATTTGTTTGAGTTCATTGTAGATTCTGGATATTAGCCCTTTGTCAGATGAGTAGATTGCAAAAATTTTCTCCCATTCTGTAGGTTGGCTGTTGACTCTGATGGTAGTTTCTTTTGCTGTGCAGAAGCTCTTTAGTTTAATTAGATCCCATTTGTCAATTTTGGCTTCTGTTGCCATTGCTTTTGGTGTTTTAGACATGAAGTCCTTGCCTATGCCTATGTCCTGAATGGTATTGCCTAGGTTTTCTTCTAGGGTTTTTATGGTTTTAGGTCTAACATGTAAGTCTTTAATCCATCTTGACTTAATTTTTGTATAAGGTGTAAGGAAGGGATCCAGTTTCAGCTTTCTACATATGGCTAGCCAGTTTTCCCAGCACCATTTATTAAATAGGGAATCCTTTCCCCATTTCTTGTTTTTGTCAGGTTTGTCAAAGATGGTTTCACTTTTGATTTAAGTATTCTGTTGGAGTGGAATCTAGAAATGCTATAAAATTTTCTGGGCTCACAATCACTGAGATTCAACTATCCCTTTTTTTAAATTTTTATTATTTAGAAAAACTCTGATTTAAATAAGGTTAAACAGGTCTTTTGCATTGCAAGATGTATCAAAACTTTTATATGTCAGAGAGGTTAGAAGTCTGCATGAAGAGAATAAAATATTCAGTGTTTCACAAACTTATAGGAACAATAAAAGAATATCTTATGGGATCAGTGTTCCCCAGAACCCACTTTGGAGAACACTGTTGTAGCAGAATCTAGGTAGTTCTGTTCATGTCTCCAGCACACTGTGTTATTAATATGTTTATATTTAGTTATTAGCATTGGGGATAATGAGAACCACAGGCTTTTATTTTTTGCTATCTTAGAAAGTTAAAAGATCTACAATATCCTTGTAAAAACATGGAAAAAATGGCTTCCTCTATTGCCTTGTTGGTTTATAAATGCTTTGATCTTTGAAAATACACTCTAAATTATTGTTTTTATCTTTCTAAAGCATAAAGAGAAAGGATTAAGTGATATGAATCAACAGATTTGGATGCAAGGACCCCAAGTCTGAGATTCACACACTCCGTGAAAGTGTACTTGTCGTTCCTTTTCATGATCCTAAGTTTTCTCATCTGTAAAGTGGGAATATTGAATCCCTGAAGTGGGCATACAGACACAAAACAAACAATGCAAAGATGTATTCTTGCTCTACATAGTTCCAGCTATAACACTCTAAAGACTATTTTTTTTCTAACCAACTTGCTTAGAGGGTAGTTTGATTTTGAGAAAATAGAGATGTCCTTCAAAGTGACTAATAGCATTTGATTGGTTATATAATGTGCCTCATGTGTACAATAGCAGCTGATAAAGCCTAATACTTCCAACTTAGGCTTAATGACCTGGTAATGTAGTTTGAGACATTTGATTACTAGTGTGGTTTCTCTGCTAGACAGCTCCCCACTCTTCACACACGCCAAAAAATAAATAAATAAATAAATAATAAGCAGATAGAAAAGGAAGAATAGCCTGAAAACATCACTTCAAGTAGTAATGATGTTGACAAAGATGGACACTGTAATTTAAGAGTAAGTAGTTTCTCTTTACAAAGAGCCATGGGATATGAACTCAATAGTGAAAGTATTTGGGGTTTCTCTATGTTATTTGCTGTATTGGGTAGTGTGTATAGTAATGTTGGCCCCATTTTACATATTCCTCTTGTATCAACACTGACTTCTATCTTAATTTATAAGAGCATCTATGTATTAGTCATGAAGCACGGGTTGTTTACGTTTCATTTTGGATTTTGTGCAACATGGTGATATAGTTGGAAAAATTAGGGTTTGCATACCAGGCAGCATTTTAATTCCTGTCTTACTATTATACTTACCAACTGTGTAATCTTGCTAAATCACTTAATTTCTCTTAGTCTCTATTCCTCAGCCATGTATTGGAGATAATGAAGTCTAAGATTATTGTGAGGATTCAATGAGATTATAAGAACCTGGCATATAATAGCTGCTTATTAAATTCTAGTTCCAGCAAAGCCCCCCTCCACACCATTCCTAGAGTAACTAACATAAAATATTTATCTAAATTACACTGAAAATCCTTCAGAAGCTCTCATCTTCCTAGGATCAATCCAAAACTCCTTACTGAGGCATACAAGGCTCTCTGTGAGCTGGCTTAATTTAGTCCCTCACCACCATTCTCATCTCTATGCTTTGTAATCAGTCACCCTAAACTTACCTCTCCTTTGACCTTTATGCCCTTGCTTGCTCCATCCTGCAACTCCTTTCCTCTCTGGGAGGCCTTCCCTGTCTCCTCCTCACCCTCGCCTGTGTGTCCTCTGTCTTGTCGCATGTTTTCATTTTGATACAATCTGTTTATCTGTCTGTCCCCTCCCAAGATTGCACATTAAAGGTGCAAACTGTACCTTATTTATATTCCTAGTGTTTAACAATTGGCATCTAGAAAGTGCTCAATAAATCTCCTGCTCATAAATTGTCCCTTACCTTATTTTTTTCCTTATGCCCGTCAACCCAAAGAGAGTGAAAAGATTCATTATTTGTTAACCTTAATAGAGTCAGACATATTTCAGTGATCTTGTGAATCAGAAAAATAACCTATTTTTAGTATCTATTCTTTAAAAAGATAATTGTGTATAGGTTTGAAAAATTCATTGATAGGAACCAATCATATTCAAGAATTGTCAAATTATATCTTTATAAAATTAAGTGTAACTGAACTTCAGATATTTATATCTTTCTGCAGCCTCAATGTAGTGTTTACTCGTATTAATTTGCTAAGAGTTCTGTTATTAGAATACATGCCAGTAATTGTTGGTACACAGTACACACTTGATTTGGGATTTAACTTTGGCTCATGATTTATAAATGTATAAGTGAGAAAAAGACATTTCAAAATCTTATATCTTTATAAACGTGGTGTTCGAACTGCTGGGGAGCAGCTTGGATTCTTCAGAATGGGGTTGACATTTATAAAGATGCAGAACTCCTGTGCGGCAGCAGATTTAATTATTACTTAAGAGCAGAGTTGTTAAAATGGCTCCCTCAGATACTTGAGCTTTTGATTATGTAAGGAGAAAAAAAGATAAATTTTCAAAAATGAAGTTCAGTCAAACAGTTTGCCCTGCTAGTTTCTCTATAATTCATTTTGGGTATGTCTTTTACATTTGTTATAGAAATGAAGCCGTATATCAAATGCATCACTGGCTGCTGACAGATGATAAAAGCTTAGGAAAAAAAAGCTTGACCCACATGAGAAAGATTTGGGAATATTTAAAGAACTGTTGGAGCATCCTGAAAGTTCACAAGCTCCACGCAACTTAGGGATTTAAAATCTCCGTTTCCTGGTGTTCATATAAAGAAACCTCTTCTGCTTGAGAATTACAGTCGGAAGAAAAAGCTCCTCATGTTTGGTTTATGAGACATGCACTCCAAGCTCATAACATCTTGATTGTCTGTTACTTTTCATGCTTGTTGAGGGAAACTTAAACAAGGAGAATAATTGCCTGAGAGGGTTAAGATGGGTTCTGCTAGCTTGGCATGTTTTACTTACTCTTATGCTTGCAATAAATGGAAGCTGGTCTGTGTTAGAATGTGAGTCTATTCTCCAAAGGCATATATGCTGATAGCACTAATGATTTGCAATATTTAACAGTAAAACTGTTTTACTTGCAGTGACTCCAGGCTCTGAATTATAAATGGAATCATTTTATATCTTTTGGCATTAGGAGAAATACATGGGAATTGGCCCAGATTTCCCATGAATAATGTTACAAGTAAATGTTTCAAAATCATTAGAGTTGACATCTCTATTTAATTGGCATTTGGAAAATACATTTTATCAAAACATATATTTATAAAATATATGTAAATTTATACTGATTTGAAAAAATCCAGATTTATTTTAATTGATGGAATATTATATATGTACATATATACATATATACATATACCTGTATACATATACATATATACATATACACATATACATATATACATATACATATATACACATATATATGTGTGTATATATACACACTTTGTTAGTGTGTCTAATCATTTTTTTATTTTTTGGGGTGTTTAAAAATCTTTCCTAACTAAACTCAGGTGATACTAAGAGATTATACTCTACTCGAATCTCATTCTAAATGACATTTTTAAAAAGTTTGACCTCAGATTGAACTTCTTGGGTGGGCTGCTAACTGAGCACACCGAGTAAATCTTGGCCTCTTTCCTGCTTTAAAGCAAATCATGCAATTTTGGAAAGATATCAAATTTATCTGTGAGAAAAAATTTCCTGGCACAGTTAATGTAAAATATAATTTTTATGACTAAAGTAGGTACAAAAAGATTTCCAGAAATGGAAGAATGAATTTGTATTTTTATAGACATCTTTCTTTACAGCCTTAACTCAGTCCCCTTCAAAAGCTCTATTTATAGAAGACTGTAAACCCCTAAAGTTCAACTGGATTTTTTAATTGAAATTTTATCCCATCAATTTATAGATTACAACTATAATGGATGATGATGTGATGAGGAAAAGGAATATTAATTGTGCCAAAATCTGAATTGTAGATATTGTGAACTATCATGACAGGTTGGCTTTTGATAAAGTTTTATGATCTGTAAAAATGACAGAACTTAAAAATTACAAGTGATTTGGGATAAAAGAAAAGGTGCTCAGCCTTTTTAACACTTTGCTTATTTACTACAAAGAAGAAACACCTTTAAAATTCAGAGAATGAAGAAATGAGGATCCAAGATCCTGCTTAGCCATACACTATCAGAGGCTTGGTTAAGTTACCCAGTTTCCACAGCTAAGAAGATGGAATTGTGGGATTTTAGAGCTGACAGGACACTTAAATGAGACAATTTGTAAAATGGAGAAACTGAGTTCAGAGAGGTAAAGTTGGCATGCCCAGGTCACTGAACTGATTAGTGACTGTGCCTTCTGATTTCCATGGCATCATGTTTACTTCTAGAAAGGTCCAGCTGGTAAAATCTTACAAATAAGCACTGAAACCTGCATGATGAAGATTTGGTTAGCTGTTTGCAGTATAAAAAGGCTATATAAATTACAAATGTAATTGTAATAAAACTCTATATTTTGGCTTTGGGCTGCTGAGCTCTTGGATAGACAGCTGCTCTAGCCATGATAGCATTTTCCTGCCTCTAACTTCCTCTTTTATAGCAGAGCAACGTACTTACCAATGTTCGTACTTTTACTGTGCAGCCCCCTGTCTCCACTTTCCAGATGTCCTGTGTAGGAGGTAATGGTCTTGTGAAGGATGCCGTCTTTCAGATGATGAAGCTTTTGAAAAGGAACAGCTAATGCTTACTAATATATTACCTCTATGGCCTCTACTCCCAAATTTCCCTTGCCTTTCAGCTTATCCTTTCTTCTCAAGAAAATTAGGGGTGATTTAAGCAAAGGAAAAAGGGAAAGAAAACTGACATTTATTCAGCGCCTACTATTTGCTGAGTATTTACCTCAAATCACTTTTGGAATGAAGTCAGTATAAATCATTCAATCAATAAAAGATCTCAGATATCATGCTAGATACCTTAGCTGCATTATTAGTTATTGGGATAAGAAAGTCCAGGCTCAGAGATATTAAATGAGGGAGTGAAATTTAAAAGCCAAGAAGCCCAAAAGAGGAGACATTACCAGGAGAGAGGTCACATTCATATTAATAAGAACAAACTAATCTATCAGTTGATAGATATATTAGCCATGTGTGTATGTGGTTACATGCTGGCTGATACCTATCTGAAAATGGTAAATGAATATATTTACTTTTTTATCAGAAAGATGTACTTTTGAGAAAATGTGCTCTGAATTTCTTTGTTGGTCAACTCTAGTACCCCTTGTAGGAGTGTATCTGATGTCCTACACATCTAAGAGGTACCTCTTGGTGTTCCTAAGAACATCCTCTAGTTTCAATGAAAATGTTCAATTAGTTTCTATTACATGGCTTTCCCATTTAAGGCCAATATTGCATCAAGATATGTGACTTCAAGATAGAAAATGTGAGGTCCATTCTTATAAAGTGTTAAAACCAAACAACATAAAAACTTTGCAACCTGAAAATACAGTAAGTTGATGGTTTACTAAGTCTTACAATACAGTTTCATTATTCAACAGAGGAACATTCTAATCCAGAAGTATTCCAAGATCTTGAAAATGATGTACCCACCTCAAGAACCCACATCTGGATTCACAAGAAGCACTGTATAAAAGAACTAAAGTTTAAATTGCTTCATGATTGCTCAGGGGTGTAGGTAGCTTCCTAGAGGAATAATGTATTCAATGGATAAGCTGTTACCTTACCCTTAAAATCGTTTTCTAAATTCTTTTTTGACTCTTAGATTTGTAATATAACTCATCTCCCCTTTTGTCTCACTTTGCCTTTCTCTTTAACCGATTACCGTTCTGTTTAGCTATATGTGCTCTGGGTTATAAAGTGTAAGTATCTCCATAAGTCAAACATAGAAAAGGGACTTAAGAATATTTTCTGGACCGATATCCTTCATTTTGTAGATGAGGAAAGAGGAAACTGTGGCACAGAAAGACTGAGAAACTGGGTTGGAGCTCTCCAGCTGCAGACCGACAGAGCCAGAAATTGAACTGGGCTCCTAGTCATGTGCTTTCTCCACTAGACTGTATTTACCAGCCAAAAGGTAGCTGGTCCTTGAAAGTGAAGAAGGGGGACAGATTGAAGATGTAGGAAATATTTTGTTTCTTTCAGGTCAGGTCTCTTTACTCTTGGGCTAGCCCACATGCCTTTTAGAAACCAGGTAAACATTTATGTATTTATTTCATTTGATTCAGCAAATAGTATGGGCTTCACATTGCTTTTGAGGTGGGGGTGAGGAAGGAAGGTAAATAAAAGGATTTTTTCATTTTTGTTTTTTGAGGCAGGGTCATGCTCTGTCACCTAGGCTGCAGTGTAGTGGCACAAACACAGCTCACTGCAAGTCTTGACCTCCTGGATTCAGGTAATGCTTCTGCCTCAGCCTCTCGAGTAGGTTGGATTACAGGAATGAGCCACTGTACCCAGCCAAAAGGATTTTTAAGATCTAACAGAATTTGCAATGTCATTAGGTAATGAAAACTAACATGGATTGCAGTGTTAGATAATAAAAAGGACGTTTCAAAATAAGTGATGAAGTAGATGTTTAGAGAGAAAGGAATTGATGCTGGCTGGAGTGACCTGTGCAGGCTTCATGGAGGAGGTTTGGATGTGAGATGAGCCTTGTAGGAGATGGAAGAAATGGCTATGGCCAGATAGAAGAGGCCAAGGTCTCCTTAGCAGGAAGGAGCAGGTGTGAGTGAGTCCAGCACTGAGGTATGAATTGTAGCTGTCCAAGGTAGAAAGCTCATGCCAGGGAGAAGAGGTGCTGCAGAAAGAGTTCAGGTTTTTGTCTTGCAGGCTGTTAATATGCTGGATGCAGAAAAGTGACAGAACTGTGCTTTAGGAGGATGAACCTGGCAGCAATATGCAGGATGGAGTACAGTTGGGAGAACCTAGGTGGATAAAATGCAAGAAATAGTGAAGACTGGGCCTAGAAAGTTTCAGAGACTTGCAATCAGAATCCCATCCTGGAAAGCAGCCCATCCTCTCATTTATAAATTTGGCCATCCTCTCATTTATAAATTTGGGACTGTGACCAAGAAAGTTGATGTGAATTCCTCAGTATGACACAGAGGTTGGTGAAGGAACTGGGTAGAGTCAGAATACCCATAATTTGACTCTCAATCAGTTTTCTTATTTTTTCATTTAAAGAAATACAAAATTTTGAACCTAGGGGAAAAAGTGCCTTTGAAATGAATTTTAAAAGTTGAGTAGGGAGTTGTAATTTGAGAATGCAGTGAATTAGGTTTTACTGTTTATTTCAAGTTTTGACTAAATGAATAGAAATGTCCATATAGCTCATTGTTTCATGCCATAGTTTAGATATTATTTCTCCCAGGAAGCCTTCTGTGACCCATGAATTCAGGTTATTTTACCCTCCTATGTATTTTCAGAGTACCCCACAATTTACCTACCATAGATTTTCCATGCTGGGTTGTAATTGTTGGATGGTCAGCCACTCCTTTGGATTGTCAGCTCCCCACAGATAGGACTATTTTCTGTCTTATTCACTGTTTTATTCCTAGGGCCCTGTATAGTGTTCATCATAGAGGAAATATGCAGTAACTTCTTGTTGAAGTACTGAATGACTGACTCACTTTAATGCATTAATGTTAGGAGAGAGAAGAGGAGTGGGAAGAGAGAGGGAGACAGGGAAAGAGCCAGGGAGAGAGAGAGGGAAAAGAAAGGGAAGGAGGGAAGAAGAATGAGGAAAAATGATTAAAGATTTAGAAATGAAAGAACTGAGGATTATTATAAATTTCAACTTGGCTTTGTGTTGTTCTACAAAGCCCACTATTGATTTAATATGATGTTAGCATTATGGTATTTGAAAGTCAGATATGATATAAATCATAATGCTTATGACTGGTCCTATCCCCTAGTAATATAAATCAAAATGTTCAAGTTAATGAGAGAAATTATGACCAATGCAAGAATCAAAATCACTTGCTGCCTCTTAAATAAATGTTTTATCTAAAACAATGATAATGTGCCAGCAAAAAGGAAATTAAAACACATACTCATATCCTGTCTCTGCAATTTAAATGCTGTAGGAAGAATTTCATCTTGAAATGAGTTTTTAACTACCATTTTACCATTTACCCAGCCACCATTGGGTCTTGAGGGTGTTTATGAATCTAATGTGTGTGTCAGGCACATTCTAAAGCAGAATTTGTGGCTATATTCACTCATAAAGTTCCTAGGAACAAGGATTTTTTTGAACAGAAAATTTTTATTACAAGACTCAATCAAATTTTAACATGTCTACCTGAAACCTACTCTTCATATGAAATCGGCCATTTTACCTTCAAAGTTCACATTAATGACATACATAAGTGCTATATGTGTAATGGATAGCAACATCTGATTAATACAAGTTAAATAACATTATTTAATTTGCCAAATAAAATTAAAGCATATAGCTGGAATTGATTAAAGGTGTTCATCAAGCCCCTTACAACTAATATCTTCTCAGCAGGAAGTACCTTTTTGTGAAGTAAATAACAAATTATATACATATGTAGACAAGACCTAAGGTCTGTGGCTAGAGGAAGCAAGGTGCAGCTGTGCCTGGGAAAGTAGGAAGGGACCAGATCATTCAGGGGTTTGTAGCCCTGTTAAAAAATGTTGCATTTAAGGAAACAGGAAACCCCTAAAGGATTTGAAGCAGGGGTGAAGGAGTTGACAGTGGAAGAGAATGACAGCTGGGACACTTTTAGGAGGCTATTGAAGTCAACAGTGCAGGTTGAGATGGCTTGTAATACAGTTTTTAAAATGCTGTTTTGCCTTGGTTTTGAGGCAGTGGCTAGAGGTCGGTGGTTTCCCCTTATGGAGTGGCTGATTAATTCCACGCCTCCATCCTTCTCCCTTATTGGACTTTCTTACTCTGGACTACTATCCACCTACCCTACTTATGCCAGGGCCAGATGCCAGACAACCAGGGAAGCCACTATGCTCCAGAGTCCACTGATGTTATTCAAACTAGGCAGCCTCTTTAGCCTGCCTCCCTCATCCTTTCCTATGGAAACCACAGTAAAGGCTCCTGCCTACAGGTCCCCCCTCTTCCTCTGCCCCGTGGCTGACCCAGGTGTTTCCCCACATGGCCCCCTGTGGTGTGACATGTACTCCTTTCTTGGGAATTATAAGTAGAATAAATTGTCTTTTAAAAACTACAATGTTATTGAGGTAGAATTGATACACAAAGTCTGCACCTGTTTAATATATACTATTGGATGATTTTGGCCATGTGCACACACCTGTGATACTATCACTACAATCAAGGTAAGAAACATATTCATAGCCTCCAAAATGAACTATTTTTTTGGTGTTAGTCATCTCCTGATCTTTTGGCTTTGCCATACCTAAATAATCGTAAAGCCTATTAAAACAATGCTGGACCAGGTTAGTGATGAGACAGCAAGAAACTGGTGGATGCAGAAATATTTAGGAGATAAAATCAACAGAATTCCATGACAGATACTGGGGATAAGAGAAATGTGGGGATGAAGATGACTCATATATTTCTAGCTTGTCTAAAAGGGTCCATTCACTAAGACAAAACTGGAAGAGGCCCTGGATTGTGGGATAATTTCAATTCGGAGCATGTTGACATTAGGGTGACTTTGAGATGTTCAAGGGAAAATGTCAAGGAGACAATCAAATGTACAGTTTAGAACTGGTGACTAGATCTCGTTGAAGGAGGGTATAGAGTAGACTTTTAAAAATCTTAGCAAGTGAAAATTATAAATGATAGTAATCACCAAAGATGGCAGTCTTCAGAGCCTCTTGATAAGGAATACTTCTTGCAGGGAGGGAGATGTGAGCATTGTTGGATTGAAACAAGAGAATAGCGGGCATGAGAAATAGTGTGAATCAAGATTCAGAAGCACAATGTGTGATGCAAATTTGGACAATGATGAATATTCCAGTTTAATGGAAACAGACAGTTTTTCTGGGAGAGGAGTAGGAGTAGAGGTTTAGACTACCTAGACACCAAATTATTCCACCCTCGAAGGACTGGTAGGTAAGGAGTTTATTACATGCCAGTAGTCCTTTGTGCACTTCATTAAGAGAATTAAATAGAGTCCTCTTGTTCAGGCTTTTCTGTCTTTCAGAATAGATGTTCCTGCAAGATAGAGATTCTCCTTGACCTACTGATTATACTCAGCTAGTATAAAGAGTATTAATGTTTGAGGCTCAAAAGATTAGTCCAACATTATTATGTTAATTTTATTTCAGTTAGCTATCAAAGATACGTTGTAAGTCTGCAGTGTACCCAGATCATAGAACTCAGTCCCTGAGCCCACAAAAATTACAGTTTTGTTGGGAAGACAGAACTTTAAAATGATTTAAATAGAAGTGGAATGCAAAAATTAATACCAGAAAGCATGTATTATCAAATGTTCCTATATTTATCTTTTGTTTTGTTTGAGACAGAGGAGTCTCACTCTGTCACCCAGGCTGTAGTGCAGTGGCCTGATCTCGGCTCACTGCAACCTCTGCCTCCGAGGTTCAAGTGATTCTCCTGCCTTAGCCTCCCGAGTAGTTGGGACTACAGGCATGTGCCACCACGCCTGGCTAATTTTTGTATTTTTAGTAGAGTTGGGGTTTTACCATGTTGGCCAGGCTGGTCTTGAACTCCTGACCTCAAGTGGTCCACCCGCCTTGACCTCTCAAAGTGCTGGGATTATATTTGTGAGTCACCATGCCCAGACCCTATATTGATCTTTAAACATTTTTATTGTGCATTTCTTTCTTTATTTTTAATTGTAAAATACATAACATGAAATTTGCTATCTTAACCATTTTAAGTGTACAGTTCAATAGTGTTAAGTATATTCACATTGTTGTACAACCAATCTCTAGAACACTTCACCTTTCAAAACTGAAAGTCGATGTCCATTAAGCGCTAACTCATCATTCCCATCACTTCTCAGCCCCTAGCAACCACCATTCTATTTTCTGTCTCTATGAATTTGACTATTCTAGAAACCTCATATAAATGGAATCATGTGATATTTCTTTTTTTGTGACTGGTTTATTTCACTTAGCATAATGTTCTCAGGGTTCACCCATGTTACAGCATCTGTCAGAGTTTTCTTCTTAAGGCTGAATAATATTTCATCATATCTAAGTATCTATGTACACATATTATTTGGCAGTTCATCCATTGATGGACACTTGGGTTGCTTCCATCTTTTGGCCATTGTGAATAATGCTACTGTGAACATGGGAACAAATATCTCTTTAAGACCCTGCAATCAATTGTTTTCAGAATATACCCAGAAGTGGAATTGTAGAGCACATAATAACTTTTAAGTTTTTGAGGAGAAGTCATATTGTTTTCCATAGTGGTTGTACCATTTTACATTCCCACCAGCAATCCATAAAGGTTCCAATTTCTCCACATCGTCAGCAACACTTGTTATTTTCTGTTTCTTTGTTGTTGTTGTTGTTCTTGTTGATAGTAGCCATCCTAATGGGTCCAAGGTGGTATCTCATGGTTTTGATTTGCATATTCCTAATAAGTAGTGATGTTGAGCATATTTTCGTGTGCTAATTGGCTATTTGTATATCTTTGGAAGACTGTCTATTCAAGTCTTTCACCCATTTAAAATCAGGTTGATTTTTGTTGTTGAGTTGTAGGATTCTTTATATATTCTGGGTATTAACCCCTTATTAGATACATGATTTACAAATATTTTCTCCCATTCCAAAGGCTGACTTTTCAATATGTTTGTTGTGTTATTTCATGCATGGAAGCTTTTAATTAAGATGTAGTCAATTTTATCTATTTTTACTTTTATTGCTTATGTTTTTGGTGGCATATCCAAGAAGTCATTTTCAAATTTAATGTCATAAAACTTTTTCTCTGAGTTTTCTTGTAAGAGTTTTATAGTTTTTGCTGTTATGTTTAAATATTATATCCATTTTGAGTTAATTTTTATATACGGTGTAAGGTAAGAGTCCAGCTTCATTCCTTTACATGTGGATATTGTTTTCCCAATGTTATTTGTTAAAAAGTTTTTCCTTTCCCCATGAAATGGTTTTGACACCCTTGTTGAAATCATTTGGTCATATATATGAGGGTTTATTTGGGCATTCCTTATTCTATTTTATTGGCCTCTATGTCTTTCTTTATGCTAGCACTGTTTTGATTACTGTAGCTTTGTAATAAGTTTTGAAACTGGAAAGTGTGAGATCTTCAGATTTGTTAGTCTTTTCATGATTGTTTGTATTTAATGCAATCCCTATTAAAATATCAACAGTGCTTTCTGCAGAATTTGACCAAAAAATCCATGCTAAAATTCATATGGAATATCAAAGAACCCAAAATAGACAAAACAATCATGAATAAGGAGCCCCTAAATAAACCCTCACATTCAATTTCACTCTCATATTCAATTCATGAATATGAGATATCTTGCCATTTATTTGTGTCTTCTTTAATTTCTTCTGGCAATGTTTTTTAGTTTTCACTGTACAAGTGGTTACATTTATTTCTAAACATTTTATTCTTCTTGATGCTATTATAAATAGAATTGTTTTCTTTATCCTTAAGCATTTTTTATTAATTGAGAAATGGTAGTATACTCTTCAGGAACTGGCTTAGGAGGTTTGATCTCCAGTCTTTTTGCTATTGTTTTCTCTACACTATTACTAGATATTTTCTCAGGTTCTTTTAAAGTGTTTTCTTGACAATTTTAGTTTAAAGCTCTTTTAAACAGATGAATTAATCTCTTTTCAAATACAGATGTATATGATATTTTGACAGCTTTAACAACCTTCATTCTATTATATCAAGGGGTCCTACAGACTATACCTTTTCTTTGATCCTAAAAACGTAAGCAGCTGATGGCTTCCTTTACTTTATTGTTTCAGTTTCCAGAGACACACCTTACACATGGAAATAAATAAAAATGCATCTATGACCCTAAACTCAAAAACATTGGTTTATTGATTCATTAATTAATTCATTCAACAGCATCAATTGAGTATCCATTATATGCTCAACACTGGAAACTGATGCAAAATGTTATTTCTTACAGTATCAGAGACATCCCTATCAGTCCCATTGGACATTTTTTGTTTTATCTATACTTTTGTTATGACTTTTCTAGCTTCTTATCCCCAAAAGATATACAAAATAATGTTTTCATAATAGCAAAAATACTAATAGCAAACATTGAGCATTCATAATGTGTCAGGCACTATGTTAATAGTGTTAATACTTACTGTTAACTCACTGAAGACCCATAACAACACCCAAAGGAAACTGAGGCAGGGAGTGCTAAAGGCCACACAACAGTGAGTGGAGATGCTGGGATCCAGCAGTCTGCTCCAGAAACAGATCTTACTAAAATGAACAAGTTTGATTAACCAAATCATGATATACCTTTCCAATATACAATTGTATTGGTAGCATTTATTCTATATTGTATATATAAAATTTTATATAGGATATAAAATTATACATACAATAAGATCTTGATTATATGAGTTATGTATATAAGAGAACTAATAGGAAATACAAAAATGTTATCAGCAGGTATAGATGTTTGTTTTTTTCTGGGTAATTTTATTCATTTAAAATGTTTTTCTATCATGGGCATATACTTTTAGTTTTTAGAAAAAGAATTTATACAATATATATGTCCTCAATAAGGGGACTGACATCAAAGTACTTGAAATTAATCTCCATAATGGGAGGGCATGGGGCAAGGGTAGATAAATCATTGCTGATCTTACTTTGGCAAGTGAAAATAGCCAGGGTTATGAAGCTTATAGAAAACTTTGGTCCTATGTTTTATTTTTAAAATCTGTATTTTTATTATGTGTGTCTTTAAGTATTTTGCCTACTTTGCCTTTGTAAATGTGATTTACAGAATAGGCAAATATAAGCCTTGTGCTAGGCATTTGTGAAAGGAGGATGTTTACCCCAAGATGCCCCCGTGAAGCGATAAAGGCTTCTTTAGGTTCTAGGTATGGCTCCTCAATTTCTGGTGGTGTTGCTTTGTTTTGTCAGCTAACTGTGGCCACCTTTATGGCCACACCTTTATATTTCATGAAACCCCACTTGAGACTTGAGATTTGAGCCCAGCTTACAAAGGCAGGAGACTGAGCTCATACCTATAGAAAATAACGTAGGGAATTGAAGAGCATGTCTCAAAAATATGTATTGAAGAATGCCTTGAATAATCAAAAAATGCTGTGCAGTGCCCTGCTTCATCTCACATCTTTGTGTTTTAGAATTACTTTAAAGAATGTTTGCTTATTAGATGGTGATATATGTTTAATTATACTTAATCTCTCTCTCTCTTTTTATAGAAAGTTGCTTCTATCCTCTTCCTCAATACTAGCACATATCATCTTTTATTACATGACTGTATTTGTTTTATTAATGGTATGCTCTCTGAGGACAAGGACATACACTTCTTGGTATCCCTTGAAGGACTAACAGAGGCACAAGAAAAGAGAGAAGGAGAAAGGGAAGAGGAAACAAACACATGGGAAGGGTCTACATTATGCCAGTCACTCAGATCTTCAGATTTTCGTTCATTTTTGCTTCCCACTTCCACCCTGAGGATTTTCCTTATATCTTTGTGACCTCAGCTATACCAGATTTTGCAGATAAAAATATGGGATGTTTAGTTAAATTTGAATTTCAGAAAAAACAAATAATTTTTTAATGGAAGTATATCCCATTTAGTATTTGAAATAACCTTATACTAAAAAATTATTCCTCGTTACCTGAAATTCACATTTAAATGAGTATCTTTTATTTTACTTGGCAACTCTTTCAATTTCAAAAGGATTTTAAAAATATGTTAGCCAGTTAGAAAATAGTAGCTGAATGACCTGCCCTTTAAAAACAAAAAGAGGCTCACTGGGCTGTCTGTGCATGTTTGACCTTGTCAGTCAGGCAATAGAGGGCCAGAGGCTGACATAACTCCTACTCTGTTCTGCCTCTCAGGCAGCCCAAATGACCAGTTAGAGAGTTTGGGGACTCTTGTTCTATCAAGCTTGGCACATAGTAGGAGTTCAGTAGGTTTCAGTCTAAATAGATTGCTCCGTAGTGTGAAAATCTTAGGTATTTCAGAGTTAATATTATGCCCTGATGTAAAATGAATTCACTTTATAAGGCGAATAATAACATCACTGGCAAGAAAAATGTCAACCAATCAGCTAGGAAAATTTTTACATATGCCTCATTAACAGTGCAGCCCCTTACTGTCGTTGTCTAATGATCTTGTTCCTTCCCTGCTCTTGTCTAGGACAAATATTTCTTCTTTAAAAGTTGTCTCTTACGTTGTTTTGTAGTCATTCCCCAGCAGATTAACGTTAGAAAAATGTTGAGTTTTCACAATTGTATTAGTGATTAAAAGCCACCACCCCAAACTGATAGCTCATTATTGTTCCTTAATAAGAATAATCTCCACTGCTTTATACTTGAAATAATAACTTTGGAGATGGAAAGCCTCAAGTTTGCTTCAGTTGGCAATCAATATCAGAAGCCTATTATTATTATTATTTTAAATCCCCAAGTAGTAGAGATTTTCCTTTAATTACATGTTGATGGGACATTTTATCTTCTGTGCTTGAGGTAGCTGTAGCTGCAGCTTGAGGCACTTATGGGCTTGAATGGGGCTTGAATTTATAAGCCTAAACCATGAAACAGCAGTGCAGGACCAAAGCCTGGGAATACAAATATCCAAGTTAAAATAATTTCCCATTTGGGTCAAGGATTAAATTATTGAATTTGCAACCTTATTGATTATAATGGCTACCTATAGTATCTATTAAACACACTTATCAAATATAAATGGTGACAATATGGAGATAAGAGAGATTGGTACAGAGGGGCAATGAATGGTAATCCATCTGGCTCTCTGTTAATCTGAAGCACTTAGCAGAGTGCCTTGCACAGAGTAAGTGCCATTAATACTTGTTGAGCTGAACTCTTTGTCCACCCTCCCAAATTGACCAGGTAGGATACCTGTTCTCATAAATAAGATGTCACTTAGCAGACTATTAATATGCTTTTCTGGAATCCACTGTGCTATGAATTCCTATTTTCTTTTTTGGCCTTTGAAGCCCAAGCTTATCCCTTTGGGGATATCTTTCTTCATTGTTTTTCATGCTACACAGCTGCCAAAACTCAGTTGACTGGGTGGAATTTTTCAGGTGTTTCTTAATACTATTGTGAGTCTTCATATCATACATATTAGCATGTGCATAGACTGAGGCATTAGTGTGTGTATGCAAATTATAAAATAAACTCACAGATGAATACTGCATGCAATTAACTTGCAGAATTAAATCATTTTGAAAATTCTCATAATTCTCATAGAATTATGTCTATTACAGTTTGACCTCATAAGTAGGTGACATAGGAGTCATCTGCATCTGTATACTCATTTTCCCATAATGGTCCCTAATAGGTTCATTAGGGACTCCAGAATCACCAATTGGGCAATTTTGCATGCTAAATTATTTCAAATATCCATTTTTTTACTGACACCAAATGGTAGGATTTTTTTCTGTTCAATAAATGCAGGGTTTTTTCATTTTTTCTCTGTTGCCTTTTGTGTTTTTATCTGAAATATGAATCTGTTGGGAATTAAATTCAAATTAGTCTAATTTTTTTCATAGCTATAGTCGCTATGATAATGCTCAGTATTGCAGTGACAAGCCCTTAGTGTCTTGATTTCATTGCTGTTTGCTATAAAACATTCAAGTCTGTGGTAGAGATCTTGTAGTATTTGTGATCAAGGAAGCTCATTGTTTCTGCCCCTACTCTGACTTGCCCTTTAAAATGTCTTTTTCAGCGGTAAGTTTAAAATTGGCTACATAGAAGTCTGCCTTTATCTCCGACCCCAATATTTCACTCTGACAATTCTGTGATCCTTGTGCCTATTCTGTCATCCTTTCTTACTTGGTGGGCTTTTCTTGTTTTTAACCTCTTCCATTTTCTCTCTTGCCCAGTCACCACTGCTACCAAACCAAAAAGAATTACCTGAATCACTCACCTATTTTTATCAGTCCAAATCAAAGTACATTGTGCCCCCTTATCGGGTGATGCTCTGTCCTTGTACTTTTTCTCTATTGTTATTTTAACCCAGTCACTGATCCCAAACATTCCTCATCAGATTCTTTGGCTTTATTATGTCTAAGCTGATTTGTTCACATGCATGAATGAGCGTGTTGTGCCTCTGCTGCTGGCAAGATTCTTGTCTGATCAGAGTTTTGCGTCTCCTGTGTTTACTCTAGGCAAGAGAGTCCTGTCTTATTAGTGTAATCTTGATGTTCCAACCTCATCTTGGTATTTGGTAACTATTTTACCAATCACCTGCTGAGCTTTTTCACTTTGAAACACTTGAAATATTTTTAAAGTTATTAGAATTGGTACTCTAAAAAGCATAGAAACATAAATGGTACCCAATGATAGAGTAATGGAGAATATAACTCACCCACTGCCATTCTGGAAAGAATAAACTCATTGCCTTTACCCCAAAATTGGTTCTCCTGCTGGATTTTTTTTTTTTTTTTTTTTTTTTTTAGGTGGAGTCTTTCTCTGTCGCCTGCCCAGGCTGGAGTGCAGTGGCCTGATCTCGGCTCACTGCAACCTCTGCCTCCCGGGTTCAAGCGATTCTCCTGCCTCAGCCTCCGGAGTAGCTGGGATTACAGGCATGCATCACCACACCCAGCTAATTTTTAGTAGGCACAGGGTTTCACCATGTTGGCTACACTGGTCTCGAACTCCTGACCTCAGGTGATCCACCCACCTTGGCCTCCCAAAGTGCTGGGATTACAGGCGTGGGCCACCGCGCCCGGCCTCCTGCTGGATTTTTTAACCACCATTCTGAAATAGCCCAAGTAAAATCTAGAGACTCATCCCTGACACCTTCCTCTTTATTCTGTTACTAAGACTTAAACATTTGACCTTTCTCCTTTACCCTTCCACTACAGTGTTTGCTCGCATCCTCATTGAACTATGCCTGTACCATTGTGATAGGCTTCTAACTACCTCCCTACAGACTTTCTTCAGCCTATTCTCTATACCACCAACAGAGTAATTTTCCTAAAAGTCATATAGATTTGTCTTATTTTTCTTTTAGAAACTTTTCAATGGCCTTTCATTGCTTGCAAGGTAAAATATAAATTCCTTAATATGCCTTTTCATTATTTTGCCCTTGCCAACTTCCCCAGCCTCATTTCACTTTTGCTGCACACATACCACACTGAGCTAATTACAGTAGGCCTGTGGGCATTGGTGCATGTTGCTGTGTCTGGAGAAATGCCCTCCTTTTCTGAAAGCATACCGAGTGCACATCAATGATTTCCTGAGACACCTTCTCCCCTCTGAAGTCTTCTTGACTCACCCAAATAGAGTCAATCAGTTGCTTCATTGTTCTGTTTCTGTAGGTTTTAGATACTTTTGTTAATGCAACTCTTCTCTAAATCTCTCTCTCCTTTACTCTAATGTGAGGGCATCAAAGATTAGAACAGTGTCTTATTTATGCTTGCATCCCACAGGCCTGTTATGGCTCATAGTGGGTACTCAGTAAAGGTGAGTTAAATTAACTTGAATGAGAAATAAAGACTTCTAACTTTTTCTTAGAAAGAGAAAAGCCATGAGCAGTAAGTTTAGGGGAAAAATAGAAATGACAGATCCCGATGACTCAGTGCATAATGAAAATGATTTCAGACTAGGTTGTTTGACAGCAATTATCATTTGGATTAAAAGCCTGCATTCCCTTCTCTCCAACCTCCAGTTGAAAGACAAGCTTTGAAGAGGGAAAAAAACAACAACATGAATGTACCTTTCCTTTCTTTGAAAGAGAGGTGTGCTTCTTTGATAGTCTAGCTTTCTGTGAGCTCTAAACATCCTCCTCTTCAAATGAACTAATCATCACTTCTGCTTTTGGTGGGGCAACCTGCTGCCAGCCTGTAAATGAGGCCTATTAATGATAGTACTCATTTCAAGTTCATAAATGTGAACACTAGAGAAGGAGGACACCAAGTACTGCTGCTGGCCATTAATCCATGTTATTAATGAAAGCATTTTTTATATCAATACCAGTCTTTCATCCTTCTAGTGAAGGTATTCTCATTATTTTATTGTTTACAAGTTAAAAGATATGTGTAAGCCTAGAGAGTCACAGGCAGAAAAAATATATCACACTTGTGTATTTTCTCTCTAAATTTAGTGAAATCAATTTAAGGGAGGGTGGTTGGGGGAATTCTTTTAATGACCTTTCTACTCGAAGAGCTATGGCCTATTTTAAAAGATGTATAGAAGAGCATGCTAATGTAAATTGCCACTATGTCACTGCTTGAAAGCTCCCATGAACTAAGTAGCTGGCTTATATAAAAGGTCTGTGGATAAAGGCCCGGGAAGTATGGGAGCCAGTTAAGGCCTGGGGGAAGCAGGCATCTTCTTGAGGGAGATGAGGTTGTGAGGTTCCTGGGCTTGAACTCTTCTCCAAGCATTTAGAGATGCCGAGTTTTGAGCAACATTGTCCATAAGGAAGTCTTACTTATTATATCATAGATGGGTTTTGTCTATGATTATATCATAGATCCTGAAACACAGCAGGAGGGTAAAACAATCATGTCATATTTGCTACTTTATTAGAGCCTTACGTCCTTACCAACAGTAATTGTAGACTGACATAAAAGAGCTATTATTTTAAAAATAGAATTTATTTTTAGACCAGTTTTAGGTTCATAGTAAAATTAAGTGGAAGGTATAGAGAGAGTTTTTATATCCCCTATACACACACAGCCTTCCCCATTATAAACATTTCCCACCAGAGTGGCACATTTGTTACAATTGATGAACTTGAATTGATAGTTGACATCATGGTTCACCCTTGGTGTTGTCCATTCTGTAGGTTTGGGTAAATGTATGATGACATGTATGCACCAATGGGGTATCACGCAAAATGATTTCACTGCCTTAAAGGTCCCCTGTGCTCCACCTGTCCATTCCCCAACACCCAACAATCACTGTTCTTTTTACTGTCCTTAGTTTTGCTTTCTCCAAATGTCATGCAGTTTGAATCATATGGTATGCAGCCTTTTGGGATTGGCTTTTTTCACTTAGTAATATGCATTTAAGTTCCCTCCATGGTTTTCCATGGCTTAATACTTCATTTCTTGTTGGTGCTAAATAGTATTCTAGTATCTGGATGTATGACAGTTTATTTATCCCGTCACCTTCTGAGGGGCATCTTGGTTGCCTCCAAGTTTTGGCAATTGGCAATGATATAAACATTTCATTGATATAAACAATGATATAAACATTCCAAGTTCTGGCAATTGGCAATGATATAAACATTTGGCAATGATATAAACATCCATGTGCAGGTTTTTATGTGAACATAAGTTTTCAACTTTTTTTCATACTAATGACTGGGATTGCTATGTCAAATGGTAAGAGTATGTTTAGTTTTGTAAGAAATATCCAGACTTCTTCCAGAATGGCTATACTATATTGCATTCTCATCAGCAATGAATGGACAGTTCCTGTTGCTCCGTATCTTCATTGTTGAAGTATCTGTTGTTTTTTTTTTGTTTGTTTGTTTGGTTGGTTGGTTGGTTGTTCATTTTCTTCTTGAGTTTTAAAAATTCTTTATATGTTTTAGATAACAATCCTTTATTAGATATGTCTTTTGCAAATATTTTTCCCAGTCTGTGGCTTGTCCTTTCATTCTCTTCTCAGTGCCTTTCTCAGAACAGAAATTTTTAATCTTAATAAAGTGTAGCTTATCAATTCTTTTCTCCCCTACTCCTGCCCCCCCCCTTTTTTTTTTTTAAAGAGACGAGTCTTGTCATGCTGTGTCACCCAGGCTGGAGTGTAGTTGTGTGAGCATAGCTCATATAGCCTTGAACTCCTGAGCTCAAGCAATCCTCCTGCCTCAGCCTCCCAAGGCAATTCTATAGGCAATTCTTTCTTTTATGGACTATAGGCAATTCTTTCTTTTATGGATCATGCCTTTGGTATTGTATCCAAAAAAATCACCATAAAAGGGCTGTTTTTAATTATCCATACACTCCAGCCAATTGCATGCCTCTTCTCCAATTATGTAAGTCATTGGCAAACCTCAGGCACTTTAAAGTACGTTTGAAGCAGATGCAATGGAAATACATATGAAAATGATAACCTATTGGCTTTTAACTGTACTATTGATTAATTAACTATTTAAGTAAAACTTGGATTTTCTTTGATCCTAAGGGCGACCCTTAATTTCATTTTCCCCTAGAGTTTTTAAGTGTTTACAGTGCTTTATCTTGTATCTGTATTAATTGAGTCACTGTTTTCTCATGCACATACTAAGCTATCAGTGAGGAGTGAAAGACCATTGCTTGATTGCTTGATTTTGTCACAGAGGCAGTACAATATAAAGGTTTGAGTCCTGGTTTTGCCACTCAGTAACTGTGTAACACGTGGGAAGGTAATGTCTCAAAGCTTCAGTGTAATCACTTGTTATAATACCTAACTCATTAGTCTGTATGAGGATCAAATGACATAATCCCCCCACCTTTTTTTTTTTTTTTTTTTTTTGAGATGAAGTCTCGCTGTGTTGCACAGGCTGGAGTGCAGTGGCACGATCTGGGCTCACTGCAACTTCCATCTCCCGTGTTCAAACGATTCTCCTTCCTCAGACTCCGGAGTAGCTGGGATTACAGGCACACACCACCTTGCCCAGGTAATTTTTCTGTATTTTTAGTAGAGACGGGGTTTCACCATGTTGGTCAGCCTGGTCTCAAACTCCTGACCTCAAGTAAGCCATCCGCCTTGGCCTTCCAAAGTGCTGGGATTACAGGCGTGAGCCACAGTGCCCGGCCAACATAATCCTTTAAAATTTTTTTTTAATAGCTAGCACATTTGTAAGCCTTTGATATATTTTGTCTTATCTATTAAGGCTTTTCCCTCTACTTTCAATTCTTACCCTTTCTTTTTTAATGTAAGAGATAGATAAATAATGTTGTGACTTGTTTTACTTGGCTACACACAGTACCCAAATTCATGCTGATTTTTAAATTCCAATATTAATGATGACAAGAATCAAAATAATTCAGTTTGAAGTTGGTGATAAGGGTCCAGTGTTGGGTGGGGAAGGGGTACAAGTCTGAAGGTTATGAGTGAACTCAGGATGCTGAGGGGTGAAGAAGAGAGGAAGTGGTAGATACTTGGATCCAGTGGCACAGAAGAGAGTCACATTTCCCCTGGAGAAAGGCAGACCCCATGAGTAGCCATTGGTTTCTTCAGCCCAGGGCTAAATAAGAGAAATGGAGCAGAATGCCTGAGTAATGTGAGGAGACCTGGATCCGTATGCTGGGGAATGGTGGGGACTTTCTCATTTGGAGCCCAGGGAAGAGTGGCTAAAAATATGGGAATGCTTCTGAAGAAAAGCAAATTCAACCTCATGCTTATGCCAGAATAAAGAGAGTGGTGGGAGCTGGATATTCCAGAAGGGCCACTGTAGAGTACACACCCTGCTTTAGAACCGTAGCCGGGGGCCCCTGTAAACTAGACAACCTTTGCACCACTCAAGACTGAATCAAACACCTTCCTTAACACCATGTCTTGTGGCAGCAGCAGGGAGGTGGCTGCATCCTGCAGAGATGGGCTCCAGGTTTACAGGAGAAATTGGCTTCATGAAATTGGTAATTCTAGGATTAGATTCTGCCCTAAGTTGGTAGGTTCCATCACTGAGTCTCTGTAAGCCAAAGAGCCACCAGGAGGAACACATCTCAACACAAACTCCATGCTGCAGGGGCTAAAAAGAACTCAGAAAGTTCAGGTGTCTGTGTTCATGTTGTTAGGATCATGGGTCAGAGACTTTAACTTTGATAGCATCAAAGGTCTTCCACTGGGAGCCACCTGTTACAGAGTATTTTACAGTCACTGATGCACTTTACTTACCAGGATATCACTTGATTGTCATAATATGCCTGTCCAATTAGCGGGTTAGTTGTTAGTTTTCCATTTTTAAAGATTTGCCTAAGGCCAGAGAAACAGAAAATAAAGAAGCATGATGTAGAATCTGTTTCTCCATATTTATATTTTGGATATTTTCTTCAACACCTCACTATAACCAGCTTAGTACCCCTCCTCCCAACTTACTGCATTACCAGGGATCACTCTGTAGTAAATCACTAAATCACTTCCTTACTAAGTTGTGCAGTTCTAAAAGCAGAGTATTTTTTTTTCTCATAAACAAATGATCCAGTTTTTAAGTTGAGATTTTCGTTGGTTCCCAGGAAGGATGGAATGAATACAATATTAAGCATTGATTTAGAAGGATGAATGTCAGCTGAAATTTAAGAAACCCCTTTGTAAATAACCCAGGTCTCTATAGGAGGGTCGTAGATAACATTTTATGTCTTTCTGACCTCCAACCTGAAGTGAAACATAAGGCATTGTGCTCATGACTTTTGATCTCTCCAAGTCTGACATTCGAATCGATTACCACAGGAAGCTGTAAAATATTTTTCTCTAGAGGTATTGCAAACTAAGGTAAGAATTTCAGAAGGGACCAGGCTACAACTTGAGGATGAACTGAATGACCTCTTGATATTTTCTAAGCATGAAACTGATTTAGTAGCAAGGTGTACAGGTCTTAAGTGTACCCAGTGCAAGCCTCAGAAGTGACTTGTCTCAATTCACAACTTGTCTTGATCTTTTGCAGAACCTAAAATTTTTCCAAATGTGAGTCTGGATGGAACATGAGGTAGTGCAGAATGATTGAGGAAAGTCTAACTTATAAGTCAAATCTATAATAAAAATGGTTACAAACACGTACTAAAATAAATATCTTACTTTATTCCAGAGACTTTGCCAAGCACTTTACATGTGTAACTCAATTAGTTTTTACTGCAGTCTAGGTGGTAGGTACTATTGTTATCCTGGTTTTATACATACCAAGGCGTCAGGAGATTAAGTAACTTAGAAAGTAAGAGGAAAATCTGGGTTTTGTACCATGCTCGTCCCAAAGGGCAACATGACTCCTTGGTGTGAAATCTAGAAAGAGCATACTATACATCTCAGTGATATATGATTCTACCATTTCCATTTTCCAGCTGTGTGACCACAGCAAAGTTATTTAACCTCTCAGAGTTTCAGTTTTTAATTCTGTAAATGGAAGATGAAATACCGGATTTGAAGTGTTGCTTGTGAGGACACACATAAAGCATATACTCATTAGCTGTTATAATTTTGAAATATGTCCAGGGAACTTGATTGGGCCAACATATGACATTTGGAGAAGAGCTTCATGACTCTTACCTTCAATCTTGGGCTGACAAGAGTCAAATCATTCATTCTCTTGTCATTCTTGAGAGAAGTTGCTAATGTAAGATATCCCTAAGTCCATAAAAATATAAATAACATTAACATAATGCTAATGTGAATAAATCGGCATGAACTAATCAGCATTCCTGGAAAAAACGAGCCTAGTGTCACCTTGTAGAGTTAAAACAGCAGCTTATTGTGCATTTCTACATAGCCGTGTAGCTGGTGGCAATGAAATTCAGATATTACTTTTTTTGAGCAATAGTTTCAGATGGTTCCTGAGGAAGCTGGGTGCAATAGCTCGCACCTGTAATACCAGCACTTTGGGAGGCCGAGGCGAGAGGATTGCTTTAGCCCAAGAGTTCGAGACCAGCCTGTGTGACATAGAAAACAGTGAGACCTCATCTCTACAACAAATAAAAAAATTACCCAAGTGTAGTGGCACATGCTTGTAGTCCCAGCAACTCAAGAGGCTGAGGTGGGAGGATTGCTTGAGCCCAGGAGGCCAAGGCTGCAGTGAGCCATGATCACGCCACTGTACTCCAACCTGGGGTGAGAGAGTGAGACCCTGTCTCACAAAATCAAAACAGAAAAAAAAAAAAATTCAGATACCAACACCAGGGTCTGGAGTTGGTTACCTGGATTTGAATCCTGGATCTGCCATTGAGCAGCTGTGTGACCTTAGAGCAAGTTATTTAACTTCCCTGTGCTTCTGTTTTCTCATTCATAAAATGGGGATGATAATGATACTGGTTTCCTATTCCTGTTGTAACAAATTGCCACAAACTTAGTGACTTTATAAAAACAACACAAATTTATTATCTCACCATTCTAGAGATCAGAAGTCTGAAAGGGGTTTCATCATGCCAAAATCAAGGTATCAGCACAGCCTCACTCCCTCTGGAGGTGCCACAAGAGACCTTGCCTTTTTCAGCTTTTCCAGGCTGCCTGCATGCCTCCTCTTTCGGCCCCTCATCTGTCTGCAGGCCAGCGTGTAACATCTTCAAGGCTCACTCTGTCTCTGACCCTCTCCTTCCATGGTCACATCTCTTAACTTTCACCTTCTTACCTCCCTCATGTAAACTTTTGTGATTACCTTGGGCCCATCTAGATAATCCAGGATATTCTCCCCTTCTCAAGATCCTTGATTTAAGGGCATCTACAAGTCCCTTTTACCATGTAAGGTAACATATTCACAGGTTCTGGGCATTGCGGGGCAGTGGATGATTCAGCATACTACAATAACTAATAGTCCCCACCTGATGAGTTGTTGCAGGGACTAACATGTTAGTGGATATGACACATTTAAAATGGTATCTGATGTGTTATAAGGGCCAAGCACATACTAGCTATGTGATTACTGTTCTAGTATATTTTCATTATGGCAATAACCTGGCTGTATTCTAGCCTGCAGCATGGTATGTGGAAAGCTCATGGGCTTGGGAAATAGACCCAGGTACCCCTTTACTTACTGCCTGTTTTACTTTGGACAAGTAACTTGCCCTCTCTGAGGCCCAGTTTCCACATCTGTAAAACAGTGAGCTCTACCTCACAATGTTATGATGAGATTGTGGCTGCCTCAGGAAGTCTTAGTTTCCTTTCCTAACCAGCTCTGTGAACTTAGGGTGACTTATTCTCTCAACAGGCTTTCCTAACCTGAAACTGAGAGGTAATAGTACTTGCCCTGTTTACCTCACAGTATGGTTGAAGGATCAAATGGTTTGGGAAAGCGCTTGAGCTATAAAATGCCACACACATGGGAATCTACTACAAAGATATTTTTTTCTTATTGGACAAAAACATTCATCATGGAGACAAAATTTAACTCGATTTGGGGGCAAGTGGGGAGTGGAGGGAGAGACACAGTGTCTTTTCCTGTTTTTGATTGGAGAAAGGAAGTATCAAGGGTTAGGGGCTTGTATTAGTTTCCTGTGGCTGTTGTGTTATTACCACAAGCTTGGTGGCTTAAAATAATGCAAATTTTATTGTTTCTCTTAGAGTTCTGGATGTCAGAAATCCAAACTCAGTTTCATGGAGCTGACCTCAAAGTGTCAGCAGGGTCCCATTTCCTGTGGGGGCTCTAGGGAAGAATCTGTCCCTTTCCCTTCCCAGCTTTTGATGGCTGCTGGCATTCCCTGACTTGTGGCCATGTCACTCCAGTCTCTACCCTCATGTACAGATTTTCTCCTCCTCTTTTGTGGGTCTGTGCTTTAGAACTTCCTCTGCCACTTTCTCACAGGAATATGTGTGATTGCATTTAGGGTCTACCTGGATAGTTCAAGACAAGCTCCTTTTCTCAAGATCATGTAAGAGGTCATAGTCACTCTTCTGCCATATATGGTAATAGTCACTCTTTTGCCATAAAAGATAATATTTACGGATTCTGGGGATTCAGAAGTGAATTCATCCTGGGGAGGTGGGCATTTTTTCAGTCTGCCTCTAGGGTATAAAGAGAAGTCTCTCTGAAATGATAAAGATCCTTCAATCAGTGGCTAAATGTCAGACCATTGGCTGTCTTTGTTGAATGCTTCTATGAACAACAGCATTTATGAGGCATTACAGGAGCAATACCAACAAAAATAAACATAAGTTAAATCCCTTCCCTTAATGAGATTCTCATCAAGCAAATGAAAGATAAAACACACTTGAAAACAACTAAGTCTGCAGAGGGATATGGCAGCAAGTATAGTGCGACTCTCAGAAGGCCTCCTCGCCTGACCGAGGAGTTGGAGCTGAATTTTGAAGGGAAGGTGTTAATATGTCTATTGCAAGAGAAAGATAAAACTTTCTTTATATGAAAGACTGAAAAATGATGAGGGTAAATCGTACTTGATTCCATTTTTACTTACCTAAAATGTCTATTGAAAAATGATGAGAGTTAATCATACTTGATTCTATTTTTACTTTTCTAAAATGAGATAACAGTTATAAATGTGTTTTGAAAATGTAAAAGTGATAGGGAATGTGAGCTGTTGGTTCATAATACTACTAGTAATCTTCAAATCATATTATTGAAGTACTGTATGGCAGTAGGGTAGAAAATAAATGGATGATGTGGCCTTAAAATTTGAAAGGTGAACTCAGTGTCAACAATTCCAAGTATCATGCCTATTTATTAGTTTTAATTTTTTTACTTTAGCCTTTGGCAGTCTCTTGCTCTCTTTAACCTAATACTATCACATATGGCATCATCTATAGTTATGATTATATCTAAAATTCACAAGGCCTGCAATTCTATAATTTATTAAAGCCTGTAGAAAAGGTAGTGTGTGAATGTTAAATTAAGATAAAATAATTGCCTCACCACAAAGCTGGTAATTTATGTCATCTTGGGACTAGTGTTTGGTCCATTTTGGACCCTGAGGCATGGGAGTCCCCAAATTAGGGCAAGTCCAGGATTTGACAGTGATGTATCTCCTTCCTGTGGGAGGCCGCAGTGAAAGAACCATGGAAAGACAGTGTCGTACTTTCTTCTCAGCAGCTTCCAACCACCAATGAAGCACTAAGAAAACTAGAACTTGACACACTTATTCGGTAGTGGCCCTATAAGCAAGATATGTTTTTATGAAAAAGAATTTATTTTTAAGTTTGAATTACAGACACATGTCTATCTAATTTTTGCAGTAATTTCAAAATGATACCTCAAAAGAGCCAGTGCTTGTTTACTGAGGTAGGGAAAAAAGGCAAATGTGGAAGGGAGAATTTTTTTCATGTTTTTCAAATCAACATTGTCATTCTTGCACTAAAGTTGAATCTTCTAAGCATTAAAATAGATGAGTGTTGCATACAGACTCTTAAGGTGGCCTGCATAGCACCTGTCTCCTGGCATTCATGCCCTTGTGTGATCCCCTCCCCTTGAGTGTGGATAGCACCTGTGACTTGCTTCCAACCAATGGAACAGGGCAAAGGTGAGAGGATATATGTGATTACATCTACCTAATTATGTGATTAGTGTATAAATTTGTAGTGTCTGTCCTTTTGGCACTCTCTTGCTCTCGCTGTCTTGTGCTCTCTCTCTCTCTCTCTCTCTCACACACACACACACACACACCTGGTTTTGAGTAAGTGAGCAACCTCTACAAACTAAGGGCAAGCCCCAGCCAATAGCCAGTAAGAAACTGAAGCCCTGCAAACATTCTGAGTATGCTTAGAGGTAGACTCTTTCCCTAGTTGAGTTTCAGATGAGAACTCAGCCCAGGTGGCCCTTCGATGGCAGCCTTGAGAGATCCGACAAAGAGAACCTTGCTGAGCCTTGTCAAGACTCCGGACCCACAGAAACTGGGAGAAAATTCATGTGTATAGTTGTAAGCCACTAAATTTTAGTAATATTTTTATGTGACAAAAGATGCTAATACAATGATTTGAATTTTTCTTTCTACCTCCAAAAGTTGACTTCAAGGAAGAAAGAGAGAGAAATCTTAGACATTAAGCAAGCTGCTGCTTTGAAAAATATTAAATATTCTCATATTTGGATGTATATTATTGATTTCCCTCTACCAATACTCTCTTTGATGCATTTCTTAAAAAAACATACATACAGAATATACCTAGTGAGTATTTAGAAAAGAAGAGGAATTGAGCCTGTGATCTATTTAGGATGTGAGAATTCTTCCTGCCTTCACTCCAATTTTAATTCAGTTTAATGGCATTTAGAATTTTGTGCTTTGGAGGAAAAGTTACTCCTTTTTCACTCTTATTTTTTCATTGGCTAGAATTTAATATATTGTTTATTTTCTTTTTCATGAGTTTATTTTCATCTAATTTATGTAGAATAGAGATTTCTCTAGATGATGTTTGAATCTCTAATTCCAGCAGCACTTGAAGTAGAAATAGAACTTAGATTCAATTACCATAAAATAACATTTTGCTTACTGTTCAGTTCAATCTGCCTAATTCTTTGTAAGTATTTTGGGATCGTAGAAACTCTGAGTAGTAGTTGAAGACTTGGTTTCTTTCTTTCTTTTTTTTTATACTTTAAGTTCTGGGATACATGTGCAGAACATGCAGGTTTATAACATAGATATACACGTGCCATGGTGGTTTGCTGCACCCATCAACCCGTCATCTACATTAGGTATTTCTCCTAATGCTATCCCTCCCCTATCCCCGCATCCCCTGACAGGCCCCAGTGTGTGATGTTCCCCTCCCTGTGTCCATGTGTTCTCATTGTTCAACTCCCACTTATGAGTGAGAACATGAGGTGTTTGGTTTTCTGTTTGTGCATTAGTTTGCTGAGAATGATGGTTTCCAGCTTCTTCCATGCCCCCTGCCTGAACTCATCCTTTTTTATGGCTGCATAGTATTCCATGGTGTATATGTGCCACATTTTCTTTATCCAGACTCTCATTGATGGGCATTTCAGTTGGTTCCAAGTCTTTGCTATTGTGAACAGTGCTGCAATAAACATATGTGTGCCTCTGTCTTTATAGTAGAATGATTTATAATCCTTTGGGTATATATCCAGTAATGAGATTGCTGTGTCAAATGGTATTTCTGGTTCTAGATCCTTGAAGAATCACCACACTGTCTTCCACAACGGTTGAACTAATTTAACTCCCAACAACAGTGTCAAAGTATTCCAGTCCTTAATCAAAAATTTTATTCCATTGATATAGGATGCATTCAGCATTTTAAAATGTAGTTTTATGCCCTGAAAAGGAAGAACTTTGCTATTAGTCATTCAAAGGGCACTCTCATCATTCTATTACAATAAGAGCAGCAGCAGAGGAAAAGCTGACATTTGTTAGGTGCTGATTACTTGCCAGGCACTGTACAATCATTTAATCCTGGAAGCAGCTAGGGATGAAGGTACTATATTATGCCCATTTTACAGATAAGGGAACTGTGGGATAAACAGGTTAAGTGCCTTGCCTGAAGTCTCAGATATAGTCATTGGGCAAAGTAGGATGGCACCCAAAGTGAACCTAAGATTTTATACTTACTAATCCCTAAGGATAAGGATGAAGGCATATCTATATCAAACTACTTTCCCTGGTGAGAAGGCAGCTAATGCCCTTTGTACGAAATAATATGATCATGCGTGATATTGGCAGACTTTGTATTTAACCTCTCATGCCTTTTGTGTAAAGTCATATGGAGAAAGGTGATAATGACGATGTGGAAATCTCTATTAAATGAATTACGAAGCAAAAATTTTTATGGCATGAAAAAATTTGCTTATAAACTAACTATTTTAAAATTTGACCCTATGAATTGTTAGGAAAGGCCACAAATACATGCTATTACTGATTACTCTTCTTGGCAATGAAGAATAGTGTAAATTGAAAATCTTGCAGAAAGGTTCAGTTTAATGAGATTGATGAGATGCAGACAGACTGCTCAAATATAAGGACAGAATTGGACTAGTTAAAAATTGAAGATGAAAAGTAGACAATAGTGGTAATATAAACATGTCAAAAGAGAATGATTTGTTTATCAAGGGATTAAGAGAGGGCTTTGGGGAAAAAAAAGCTCTTGGAAACTTTTACCAAAATGGCCTCTTTTAGACTAAGCTAATGAAAGTCCAACATGAAGTAAAGGATGTTAAATTTTTTATTATATGATTTTGTGCTATCATATACATTTCCAGTAATTTAAAAAAATTATGCCCCCTCTTAAAAAAAGATAAAAGTCAATATTGTATTCATTTTTGTTCATTTTTCTAGCCTTCTTATTTCTGCTCTGAACTATGAAATTTAACTTTTAAGTGAATTCACTTCGAGTGGCCTTTTCTTGGTTATAATTATCCTTGAATCATGAGTTTCCCTGTGCTTCCTCTATATAAACCACAGTTATTTAAATGTGTGACCTTCTCATCAATAGACACATTGAAGGAAAAATGGACAACCACTTGTCCAGGTTATGCAAAGGGCATTCGGCTTGGTGGGGAGGGAGGTGGTGTTTGAGCTTCACGATGAGTAGGCCATTTGCGTTGCCAAAGCCCTGTAAAATCCTCTGAGCTATGTCACATCAAAAAGACCCAGTAAAATGCTTCAGGCATGCAGTAATTATCCAGTGCCATGCAAGGAATGACTCATCATATGAGGCAGTCCTAGTGTAGACGCATGACCTGGGCCTGGAGCTTCAACAGCACAGGCTATGTCTTTATTCACATATATCTGAAACCATCCACCTTTCAACCAGTAACTACTGCTTCTTTGCACTCCACCTTGATGGGGAGGGTTGTTAGTATGTCTGATTTTTTTGGTTAAATGATTAAAATGCCTTATCCCAAACCATTAGGTGTTTAGGGATTGTGCCCCACCCACCTTTTCAAAAATCCTGGCAGACTCAGGCTACCTCTGCCACGGTTACATCACATCATTGCTAATGCTATTAAATTTGAAAACTTGTCAGACTTGTACAAAGAATGAAACATTAGGGCCTTGTGGCAGCTGCAGCCTGTTTCTGCTTACTCTCCTGGAAAGGATAGACCTGTTAATAGAGTTAGAACTGGTTACACTTCAGAATCATCAGGCTCTCTGTTTCAGAGTTTGAGGATGGCATTGGATTTTCTGTTTTACATCTTGTTCAATTGATGAGAATTTTAGCCCAAACATGACAGTAAAAAGCGTGTGGTTATCTGTTGGGATTATATTGTGGGAGAGAAAGGCAAAGAGGATGATGCTGTCACCCCAAATCAGAACTCTTTCTTTCCTTGAATTCTGTACTCTGTGAGTGGTGTAAGTGCTAGGATTCTCAGGCCTGGGAAATCATTTGTATAAAGAAATGATTTCCTGGTATTACAGTTGGTGTTTACTGAGTAAATTCTTGATTTCCAATATTGCTTCTATTAAATGTCTCTTTTTTTATCAAAGTACAAAATCTTAATTTTTCTGCTATAGAGATACATATGGTGTATTAGGTGCCAGAGTAAATACTGATGAAGGAGAAAGATGAATCTTAATTGTTTTAATAAATCAAGGAAGCTGTAAATGATCATTGATCATTTTTATCATGAAAATGTTAATGTGCAAAGCACTTTGCTAGACATTATTGGGTAATCAACCAAATAGAAATCTAGAGATCTCTATCCTCAAGGAATTTTAATCTCCCAAAACAAATACAAAGGCAGCAACTTGAGAACCATTACCAACATGTACCAAATAACACATAATTATAAAAAAACAGTTCTTTACAATGCTATCTTAATTTCCTAGGAAATTTTGATATTCAAGATATTTACATGTCTGAGGATTATGTAATCAGATAATTATAGAATTTTAGAGCTTCCAAACACATAAGCTATCATATTGTGCAATCCCCTCATTTTATAGATGAGAAAACAAGTCTGGAGAGGTTAAGTTGCACAAGGTCATGCAGTTAGTAGGGTTTGCTGGAACTAATTACTAGGTCTGTTTTCAGTTGAAGACCTATTTCTGTGTTACTAGCTTTGGCTTTATTTTAGTTAATCTATTTTTATAATTTTAACTTTTATTTTAGATTCAGGGAGTGCATGTGCAAGCTTGTTACCTGGGCATATCATGTGATGCTCAGGTTTGGGGTATGATTGATCTCATCAGCCAGGTATGAGGATAGTACCCAACAGTTTTTTGACCTTTGCTCCTTTCCCTTTCTCCTCCCCCGTTTCCATCCTTATGTCCCTGTGTACCCAATGTTCTGCTTCCATTTATAAGTGAGAACATAACAGTATTTGATGTTCTGATCCTGTGTTATTTTGCTTAAGATAGTGGCCTCCAGCTGTATCCATGTTGCTGCAAAGGACATCATTTTGGTTTTTTTATGGCTGCATAGTATTCCATGGTGTATAGGTACCACATTTTCTTTATCCAGTCCATTGTTAATGGGCACCTAGGTTGATTCCATGTCTTTGCTATTGTTAATAAGTGCTGTGACAAACATATGAGTTCATGTGTCTTTTTGATGGAATAATTTATTTTCTTTTGGATATATACCAAGTAATGGGATTGCCAGGTCAAAAGGCAGTTTTGCTTTAAGTTCTTTGAGAAATCTCCAAACTGCTTCCAATGGTGGCTGAACTAATTTGCAATCCCACCAGCAATGAATAAGCATTCCCTTTTCTCTGCAGCCTTGCCAGCATGTATTGTTTTTCAACATTTTAATAATCTGGTTTTGGCTTTATAAAAGGAATGGCATGCTGAGTTTTGGAATTTTTCACAAGTATGCTGAGAAAGTATATGGTTCTGTTAGTCATAAAACATAGGTGAAAATAAGAAGACAGATTGGCGAAGCCACCTTCTACCAGGGATTCTGCTTCTACGTGTGTTGCAATATGGCTTCTGGGCTTTTATAAGCTTCTCACAGTCAGCTCTTTCCTTTCTTCCTAGCTCACCTGAATGTTTCAACTGCATGATGCTTTCTGAATACCAGGTAATTGAAAAGAAAGAAACACACACACACACACACACACACACACACACACACACACACACACACACAAGATGGAAGTGGCTCCATCACTTGGCCCCTATTCTATTTCTGGTCCAAGGTATGCTCATCATCTAGGAGCTCTTCCTGAGATAATGTAGTCGGCCAAGGATGTGACACTCAAAACCCCTATTAGATATGACTTGATCGCAGTAGGGCCTCTACTTTTTGTTGTGTGATGAAATGTATACAGAATCACCACCCCTATTCTGATGAAACTCCAAATCTATTATTCAGTTCCACTCCTTTTCCTCCTAAGTCACTTCCTTCTACAAGACTACTTAAGAAAGGAGTTGCTGGTGATCTCAATGGTTTGTTTCCAAAACCCAGAAGTGTGAGTATGTATAAGAGAGATTTATAGTTACTATTGGCTCGATTTCTCTAGGGAGACTAACTAATGCCACTAAAAATTAAAATATAAACTTCAACTAAATTGCATTGACAAGGATTTTTTTTTTTATCTTTGCAGCCTGACATCTGTTTAACCTTTTCTCAACCTAAGCTAGAAATCTAAAGAAGTATTCTTTATTTCTTACATCACAAAGCAAGATGTTAGGGGGAAACCACAATTATGCATGTCAGGGTGTTTTGGACTTGAGTACTCATGGTAACATAAAGATATAACAGTTATGAAGATCTTTAGTCATCCATAGCTTTCCACATTTTTGCTGTGATACAAAATATTTAGCTCCATTTTCATAGCACTCATTAATGGTAAATCTAAAAAACAATGTTAAATAAAATTTTCTAAATTTGCTAACTTGTCTCTACCAAGTTTATAATTTTACTATATATACTAGAAAAGGGCGAGGTTGATTTTTTTTCTTTAAATAGAATTTATATTTTGGAGTAGCTTTGGTTCATAACAAAATTGATCAGAAAGCACAGAGTTCCCATGTATCCCTAACCTCCCTATAGATATACAACATTCTCCATTATCAACATCCTCCACCAAAGTGGTACAGTTGTTACAATTGAGGAACCTATACTGACATATCATTATCTCCCAAAGTCCATAGTTTATGTTAAGGTTCACTCTTGGTGTTGTATGTTCTATAGATTTTGAGAAATGTATAATGACATATGCACCATTATGGTATCACACAGCATAATCCCAGTGTCCTAAAAATCCTTTGTGCTTCACCTATTTATCCACCCCTCCTTCTGATTACTAGCAACCACTGTTTTTTTTTTTAATTGTCTCCCTAGTTTTTCCTTTTCCCAAATGTCATACAGTTAGAATCATACTATGTAGTCTTTTTGGATTGGCTTCTTTCACTTAGTAATAGCATTGAATTTTCCTTCATTTCTTTTCATGGCTTGGTAGCTCATTTTTTTTGGTGCTAAATAATATTCCAGTGTCTGAATGTACCATAGTTTAGTTATCTAGTCACCTACTGAAAGACATCTTGGTTGCTTCCAAATTTTGGCAATTATGAATAAAGCTGACATAAACATCCATGTGCAGGTTTGTACATGGACATAATTTTTAATACCTTTAGGTAAATACCAATGAGCATGATTGCTGGACTGAATACTAAGAGAGAATATTTAGTTGTCTAAGAAACTGCCAAATTGTCTTCCCAAGTAGCTGTACCATTTTGCATTCCCATCAGCAATGAATGAGAGTTCCTGCTGCTCCACATCCTCACCAGCATTTGGTATTGCCAGTGTTGTGGACACTAGACATTTTAATAGGTGTGTAGTGCTTTCTTATTGCTATTTTAATTTGCATTTCTCTAATCGCATATGATTTGGAGCATCTTTTCACATGCTTATTTACCACCATGTTAGCCAGGATGGTCTTGATCACCTGACCTCGTGATATACCCACCTCGGCCTTCCAAAGTGCTGGGATTACAGGCGTGAGCCACCGTGCCCAGCCCAGCATATTTCAAAATGGTTATTTTTCCCTCTTCCTGCCAAAAGCAGGAGGAGATATTTCTTCAGTATTCACTGTGAGAACCTCAGCAGGTTTCAGGAGGTAAAGCTCACTAAAGTAAGGTGCCTCTAGATGACTGATTCTCCCTGGAGTTTTTATCTTTCAGGCTTATCTACACTCCAGAAATTCATCAATTGCAGCACAGGCTTTCCTAGCCCAGCATCAGTTCCCACAGAAATTTATGCTTTGGTTTCCATTCCAGTAAGAGTAGTGATTCTCTGATTCACCTGTTTGTGTCTTCAATTTTGTGGGCAGTGGTTTGCCCTATGATATCACATCTCTGATGGGTTCAAGAAGAGTTGTTGATTCAGTTTGTTAGCCTTTCACTTGTTATTAGGATAGAGTAGTGATGCTCATGCTCCTTAGATGCTGAACTGGAAACTGGAACTCTTAGTTTGAATGTTGGCAGTAACTATTCAAAATTATCAGTTTAGTTAGACCTTTTGACATATAAAACTAAAAGCCACCTTGTACTGGCATTATAAAAGTGGTTTAATGTAGCAGTGCATATTATTTAAAAATTTTACTGTATGTTTTGCTGTGCCTAGCCCAATTCCTGGTACATAATAGTAGTTCAATAAATATTTATTAACGTTAGGCAATGGTTTAATTCATGTATTTGTATCATGATTTCCTGTGACACCAGTAACCTAAGAATAATATAGTGTAATTACTTACAGAAAACAACATTTGAAAATTACTTAACATTTTAAAACATTAATATTTCTTATTACAGTTCAACATAACTACCATCTTATGTGATTATATTGCTCTAGTTGATTTTAAAACTTTGTAAAAATTTCCATCTACTGAGCTTATTAGCTGAAAGGATTGAATTCATTATTCTAGCTTTAAAATCAACAAAAGTAAAAGGTTTTGAAATATACATCGGTTTGGATATTACCTGCCAAAAGTGTAATAGAGGCAGATCAGGTGACTGAGGTCACCAGGCAAAGGGCTTCTTTGGCAGTCCATTTGGGAATACTGGGAAGCAAAAATGTTAAAATAAAATTTTATCCTCCCAAATGCACTAAACTAAATACATGTAAAAGACATTTAAGTACGTTGTTAGTATTTGTACTTCTGAAATTATTAAAGCTTTAAATTGCATTAAGATTTTTTGGGACACCTTTTATTAGAATTTGCAGAAAATAACAGTAAGCCAAGGCTCTTCTCTATTTTTACTCATTAGTGGTTCTGTACAGCAGTGGATCTCAAAGTATAGTCTATGGACCCCTGGGGGTCCATGTTATTTGAGCTTACACAATAGTGGGTAACACCTCTGGAGCTTTAGTACCCAAACAGTGGCACCAAGGTTTACTAGTAGTAGTAGTATATTCTTTGCCACCACACACATGCAATTAAAAACAAAAAGCAGATTTCACCTATGAATGCCTTTAAAGAAATAATAAATATCTTTTTAATATTCTGTGTTAACAAAATGGGACGTACTTTTAAAGCACTCTGTTGCATACCAAAGTACTATGACTGTATCCAAAAAAACACTTAATGAAATATTTGAGTTGTGAACTGAATTAGCTACTTTTTCCATGGAATAATATTTTTATTGAAAGAATGGACAGGCAAATTGTAGTTATTCAGACTTGGGTATTTGGCAGACATTTTCTCAAAAATGAACAAGATGAATTCATTTGTTACTTCAAGGATAACAGATAACATTTGTTGCCAATAATAAAATACAAGCTTTTAAGTGAAAATTGGAACTTTGGAAAACTTGTATCTACCATTATGAACTTGGCAGCTTCCTAATATACTTACTGACTTTTTGGATGAGATTTGTGGAGATAATGAATGTGATGTTTTGATATTGTATAATGAAACATGAAATGTATTAACATTTGGAAGACCTGCATAACTCAGTGAACCAATATTTTCCAGCTAACAAATGCATGATGTGTCAAGATATATTCTAGATGTAAGAAAGAACAACTGATATTAATGTGATAGAGTACAAACAGTTCCTTGACATAGTTTCAGATCCACATTATAACTAATATTTAATGTTGAATCCTGGTATAGTATCAAAGAATATCCACAATTATCTGAAAAGGCTGTTAAAATACTCCTTCCTTTTCCAACTACATTTCAGATTTTCTTTGTGTACTCTGTTCAAATAACATATTGCAACAGATCGAATGTAGAATCTGACATTAAAATGTAGCTTCTTCCTATTAAGCTACATATCGAACAGATTAAGTAAAAATATAAAACAATGCCTGTCTTAGGCATTTTTTAATTTGAGAAATGTAGTTATTTTTCATAAAATATTTGACTTATATTAACATGTGGTGTATTTGTTGCTTAATAAATTAGTAATAAACATATTTTAAAATTCTCAGGCTGGGCATGGTGGCTCATGCCTGTAATCTCAGTACTTTGGGAGGCCGAGGTGGGTGGATCACCCGAGGTCAGGAGTTCGAGACCAGCCAGCCTGACCAACATGGTGAAACCCCGTCTCTACTAAAAATACAAAATTAGCCAGGCATGGTGACAGGTGCCTGTAATCCCAGCTACTCGGGAGGCTGAGACAAAAGAATTGCTTGAATCTGGGAGGCGGAGGTTATGGTGAGCTGAGATCATGTCACTGCACTCCAGCCTGGGTGACAAGAGAAAGACTCCATCCCAAAAAGTAAAAAATACAATAAAATTTTCAGTTTTAATGTCAAATATGGTACATATCAATAAATAAAATTCATATAAACAAAAGCTCTTTGATGTCCTCAGTAATTTTTTAAAGAGCAGTTGGGTCTTGAGACCAAATTTAAAATTTATGCTTTAAAATGAAATAGTCCATGGGAAATATATATATGTGAGTGTGTGTGTGTGTGTGTGTGTGTGCATACTGAAAATTATGTATATATATACTGTGATGAAACAAGTTTGCTGCCTGTCAGAGAGTCATACTGGCATAAGAGTGTCATAAAAGCACTTAGAAGTCTTACAGTTGAAAAACAGGCTTAATTTTGTTTGAGTTGGTATTTCTCAGGCTCTTGGATAAAATCTTATTTGTTTTCTGAGGAAAGGATGTTCATGAGGAATCATCTTTTGCAAATACTGCTTTATTTACATTTTGTTTTGAAGATCTAGTGCCTTGAGTAGGTTAAAATGTTATAAACCCCACAGTTCTCTAGTATAAAATATAAAGGGGGCAACCTTAATCATGAAGCAAATATATGAACATATTTCATGAACAAATGGGACTGAGGATCTAGTTTTGTTTTTTTCAAAATGACTTTAAGATTCTGTAAGAAGTTCAAAGTCTACTGTTAGAATTCTTGTTTCTTGTCATTCAGAAAATTTTCATTGATATAGGATAAAAAGAAGGCTGTTAGTCATCTGAAAATTCTAATACTTCTTTAAGATTTTGAGGCTATATTTTAAAATGGTAGTCTCAAGTTTTTGTGTTTTCTTAAAATGTACCAGTGTGGTTTAGTGAAAGAGTAAGGACTTAGAGGACTTACATAAGGTTGGTTACAAATAATGTGTCCATAATTTATTGAATCTTTAGTGGATAAGTTTATAAATATCAGCACCTGTAAAATGTGATTATTATGGTTACCTTACTAGGTTGTTGTGAGAAGAAAATTAAATTTTGATAGAGCCTTTAGTACAATCAATATACAGGAACTGAGTGCCTGTCAGAGGCCAAGCTCTATGCAAGGTACCAGGGAAACAAACATGAATAAAATACTGGCTCTTTGCTGAGCAAGCTTGGAGATCAGTTTCAGGGAAAGCCAATATGGTCTTAATAACGACAGAGAATAATAGTGCTGCAATAAAGTAAGTGAGGGGAGACAAATAATTGTCCTCCAGTGGGTCTATTTACCCATTCTTTGCTAATAGAAACTCTCAAATTTAGAGAAACCACATTTCCCTTCTTCCAATTCAGTAAGGTGTGACCAAAAGACAATGACATCTACACAGAAGTGACAGGTGCAACTTACTGATCCTGTTCTCAGATGAAAAATTTACTATTTTTTCTCTTCCTTTGTGCTAGAACTTGGCCATGACAGTATTGAGTCACACTCATGAATATAAGGACAATATTTCTTGTTATCATGTTTCAGACACAAGGAACCCAGATCCCTGGATGACCTCATGTAACAGTTCAACCTCCTCTCTCCCACCACTCAGACCTTAATATGAGAGAGAAAGAAAGAAAGAAAGAAAGAAAGAAATCTTTCATCTTGTTTAAGCCACTCCCCATTTTTTTTTGTTTGTTCGTTTGTTTTGTTTGCGACAGGGTCTTATTCTGTTGCCCAGGCTGGAGTGCAGCAGCGTGATCTTGGCTTATTGCAGCCTCTACTTCCCGAGCTGAAGCAATCCTCCCACTTTAGCCTCCCAAGTAGCTAGAACCACAGGCGTGTGCCACAAAGCCTGGCTAATTTTTCTTTTATTTTTTGTAGAGATGGGGTCTCACTATGTTGCCCAGGCTGGTCTTGAACTCCTGGGCTCAAGTAATCCACTCACCCCAGCCTCCTAAAGTGCTGGGATTGTAGGCATGAGTCACTGTGCTCAGCGTAAGCCACTCTTACTAATTTGTTAAAGCACCTGAACTAGTATCCAAACTAATGGAGTCATCCTTAGATGCTGTAAGTCTCAGGCCTAGACCCCTTGGAAGGCATGGGGGAGGTGATCATCAGGCAGAGTTTTCTGGAAAATGGAGTTCCTGAGCTAGGTTTTGGAGGATCATTGTGATTTGGAAAAAACTCTTCCCCAGGTGATTCTGACTCTCCCCTCTTATGATACCACCCTCATCCATGAGAATCACTAATGTGCTACCTCGTCATGAGATTTGACTTGTCCTTTGTTGGTAATATTCCAGTAGAAGATCTAGTTACATAGTAATTGCTTTATTCCTTAAACAAAACAAATTTGTATGAAATGCTTACTATATGCATATAAAGGATATAAATATCTAATATGGATCTGCTGATATGGTTTGGCTATCCCCCACCCAAAATCTCATCTTGAATTGTAATCCCCATAATCCCTATTTGTCAACGGCAGGACCAGGTGGAGGTAATTGGATCATGGGAGTGGTTTCCCCATGCTGTTCTTGTGATAGTGAGTGAGTTTACATGAGATCTGATGGTTTTATAAGTGTCTGGCATTTCCCCTGGTTACACTCACTCCATCCTGCTGACCTGTGAAGAAGGTCCCTGCTTCTCCTTTGCCTTTTGCCATGATTGAAAGTTTCCTGAGGCCTCCTCAGCGATGCAGAACTGAGTCAATTAAACCTCTCTCTCTCTCTCTTTGTTAAATATAAACTATAGTCTCGGGTATTTCTTCATAGCAGTGTGACAGAACTAATACATATACCTTATTGATTGATTTATTTAATTTTTCTATAAACTCATTCTCCCCCCAGAATGTAAGCTTCATTAAGACATGGTCATTGCTTTTTTTTTTTTTTTTTTTATGGTATCACTAGTACTTAGTGCAGCTGGACACATAATAAGTATTCAGTAAATTCTTTGTTGAATTAATAAAGGGACAAATATATGTTAGACTATCGGAATGTAACAATAAAAAGGACAGTTCTACCTTGAACTCACAGTTAAATAAGCAGATAATTACAAGGTTTCATAAGAAGCAGCTATAATAAAGTGAATGAAAATGAAAAGAAGGCTCCTTTCAGTAAATTAACCTTTATTATCAATAACAATACATTTAAATTTTTCTTGCTATGTACCAATCTCCAAGAGCTTCATGTACTCATTTAATACTCACAGTAATCCTATGAATATGGTACTATTGTTTATCCTCATTTGTAGATGAGGAAATGGGGTACAGAGAGTTTAACTTGCTCACAGTTGCACAGCTGAAGGTGGTACATTTACTTCTAAAATAAAATTCATAGATTTATAACTATATATAAAGTATGTAACTATATATAAAATTTATAACTATATATAAAGTATATACACATAATATAGACAATAGTTTAAGGCACAGCCCTTAAACCTGTATCTCCACCATTATTCCTATCATAGTAATACTATCACAGTATTATCCTTCCAGTTATTCACACCAAAAGTCAAAGAATCATGCTTGATTTCTTTCTGAGAACCCTATTTCCACTCTTGCCCATTTTCCATAAACAACCAGAATATTCATCTTAAATGTAGATCATGTCACTTCCCTATTTAACACTGTGCACTGAGTTCTATGTGCTCCTAATGCATGTGGAATAGAAGCCCACAATTTGTATCTGGGCCTGGAAAGCCTGAGGTGAGCTGGCCCCTGCCTGCCTCTTTAGCTTCCTCTCCTATTATTCTCCACAGTGGTCACCTTCCTGTCCCTGGCACAATGCCAACTCAGTATTGTCATCCTTCCTGTTCATGCTGTATCAAAGGTACTGCCCCCACACCTTTGGTTGGATGGATCTTCTTGTATTTTTTAGGTCTTTGCTCAAGTTGTGTCTCCTCCTGGTAATGTTTTCTCAGCTCTCCCCATTCAAATATAGCCCCCAGAGTCACTTCCATTGCATCACCTTGTCACTTCTCACTATTGGAAATTACTTTGTTTGATGATGTATTTACTGCATGTTATCTGTTTCCTCTGATATGGTTTGATGTGTCTCCCCTCCAAACCTCATGTTGAAATGTGATCCCCAGTGTTGGAGGTGGGGCCTAGTGGGAGGTCCTTGGATCATCGGTGCAGATCTCTCTTGAATGGCTTAGTGTCATTCTTTGGTGATAAGTGAGTTCTCTCTCTATTAGTTCACATGAGAGCTGGTTATTTACAAGGAGCCTGGCACCTTTTCCTCTCTCTTGCTTCCTCTCTCACTATGTGATATACTTGCTTCCCCTTCACCTTCTGCCATAATCATAAGCTCCCTGAGGCCTTCACCAGAAGCAGATGCCTTTACCACATTTCCTGTACAGCCTAGGGAACCGTGAACCAAAATAATCCTCTTTTCTTTATAAATTACCCAGTCTCAGGTATTCCTTTATAGTAACACAAACAGACTAACACACCTCCTCATCTATAATATACCTCCATGAGGGGAGTGTTACCCTCATGTGCACTGTTCTATCTTTAGAGTGTGAATAGTGCCTGGCACTAGAGACACACGGGAAGCATTTGTCGAATAAATGAATCAGATTTAGTGTGAGACAAGCACATATTCTTCATAGTTCATGGAAACATACTGTTTAAATTATTCAAGGGCCTTTAATGTTTTCCTCCTAAAAAGTATGTCAAACACCAAAATCAACCAGCAAGAATGTGAAATAGGACCAGTTCTAAAAGTTGGTCAAAGCCATGATGGATTAAACATCTAGCATGTGACTGGCACTAAATACATTTTATAGGGCAAAAAAATGAATCCTTAGAGCTGTAGACATTCTAAAAGTGTAATTTAAGCTAACAGTTTTAAACTCTTTACTTGAACTTGTAACTAAAGCTACTCTCAAGGAGAATGATGACTTAGAATTTTCCCTCCATATTCTGTTCCACACCTACTGCATAATAAATATCGAACATGTAATTATGTGTGTGAAGAACAATTGAGTAAATAAATGAACAAACAGACGAATGAACCAGACAAATGCTCAATAATAAAAGTAAAGAGGAGGCCAGGCACAGTGGCTCACACCTGTAATCCCAGCACTTTGGGAGGCCGAGGCAGGCGGATCACTTGAGGTCAGGAGTTCAAGACCAGCTGGACTAACATGGTGAAACCCCATCTCTACTAAAAATACAAAAAATTAGCCAAGCATGGTGGTGGGTGCCTGTAATCCCAGCTACTCAGGAGGCTGAGGCTGGAGAATTGCTTGAACCCGGGAAGTGGAAGTTGCAGTGAGCCAAGATTGCGCCACTCCATTCCAGCCTGAGTGACAGAGTGATACTCCATCGCAAAATGAATAAATAAATAAATAAAAATAAAAGTAAAAAGGAGAGGCAGAAATGCTGGATAACTCAAATTGGGTAAATGGCTGTTAAAAAATCTAAAACTCACAAGTGCTTTAAAATATTTGCTATTAACCCAAATAAGTTTGCTTGTAAATCATAGCTAGGATTGGGGGCCAAAGAAATGGCTTTAAGAGAAAAAGGCCGAGAAGGCAGGAAAGATGAATCACATGGCAATGCATTTAGAGATGGAAAAGAAGAGAAATTTAAATTAGATTATTTATGACAACTTAGAAGTGAGACCACAGGAACAAATTTAAATACCAAGAAAATGTTCCTGTAGCCAAATGAATAAATAAAATTCTCAGCTTTTAGAAATTCAGTACTTGGGTAAAAACCAACCAACCAAGAGACAAATATAAATAAATAAATATGTATAACTTAAAATAAATAGACTTTTCTTATCTCCAAGTAGCTTGAAAAGAACAAGTTGGCAAGGAGAAAGAAGGGAAGGAGGGAGGGAAGGAGGAAGAGAGGAGAGAGTCAGAGAGAGAGAGAATCAGAGAGAGACAGGGAAAATGGAATGAATTCCGGGAAATAGAAGGCATTAGGTAATATATTCTTCAGAACCGTCAAACATTGAGCTTAAATAGATTCCGTGAATTCTCACTATTACCTTAAAAGACACTATAATCAGCACTGTATTTTTCATCACTTCAAAGCATCTAGCTGCATAAAAATAATAACATCTTGTAGCTAGAAGAGACTTTCTAGTCCAAATCTTTCCTCCTAAGACACATACACCTTCAGGAAAAAATGAGTTCCGATACAATGAACATTTTTGAAATCCTTATAATAGTCAGATGGCACACTTAGCATTTTACATTCAGAAATTATTTTTATGCTTTTGCTCTTTTATGCTCATTCTACACTTATTGAATGAACATATTAATTCTATATGGTAGAAAAAAAGTAGAAAAAATCTTTGAAAACTCAATTACCTCAGTTATCTGAGCCCTTTGAAGCCTAATATATTTGCAATCTCAGAATGACTGCCTGACATTTCATTTTGCAAGAAGTCTAAACAACCACAATAAATTTACAAATGCAGATATGCCACAGTTAAATTTCATTTCATGCTCAGTAAGCAAACATTATCAAACTGTAAGCACTGTCCTCCACTGTCTTTTTAACTCAAAATCTTGTAGCCAATGGAGGGTCGACCTTGAAATAGCTCACAGATGGATGAATTGGCTTAATTTATTCACCAGTTTGCAGATGAGCAAACTTAGGGTATATTATCACTGTTTAGGCAGGTGGCTCTATGCTTTAATAAACAACACAAATAAGTAGTAATTGGACAGAATCAAATTAGAGACCCAATTAAGAATTATTTGTGGAAAAAGTCTTTTAAACATAATGAGTATTTTTTTCTATATTTTGGGTTATCACAATGCTGGGGATTGGGGATTATTGCTAGCATTTTGTGGATGGTGGCTGAAGGTGCTAGAAATATTAAAACGAGGGAGACGTGGTTACAAACAGAAAATTTATTCTGCATCCTGTACAACCCTCACATAACTATTATCAGTAAAAACTCTTTTTTTTCCTTGACACAGAGTTTCACTCTCGTTGCCCAGGCTGGAGTGCAGTGGTGTGATCTCGCTCACTGCAACCTCTGCCGCCCAGGTTCAAGCGATTCTCCTGCCTAAGCCTCCCGAGTAGCTGGGATTACAGGCGCACACCACCACACCTGGCTAGTTTTTGTATTTTTAGTAGAGACGGGGTTTCACCATGTTGGCCAGGCTGGTCTCAAACTCCTGAACTCAGGTGATCCACCCGCCTTGGCCTCCCAAAGTGCTGGCATTACAGCTGTGAGCCACCATGCCTGGCAAATAAAAACTCTTATAAATGAAAATCTATTTATAATTATTTGAGCCTAGAAGCTAATACTGTTATACAGACATGAAATATTTTTCAGTTTTAGTGTACAGTGAATATACTGGTTTTTATTCTGATATCTACCTGTCTACCTTTTTATTTTCTGTATGATGTATGGAATGGCTTCTGATCCCCTCTCAAATTCAGAATTATTCATTAGAAGTGGTTGCAAGGATTTAACTATATTTTCTGTTGTAGCAATGCCCTCAGATCCATTTATTTGAAATGCGTATTATTAAATATATATCAGCATTAAGTCATTTTGTGTTTAAGCCAGGTGTGGTGGCTCATGCCTGCAATCCCAGCACTTTGGGAGGCCAAGGTGGGCAGATTGCTGGAGCTCCGGAGTTCAAGATCAGCTAGATGGTGAAACCCTGTCTGTCTCAAAACAAAACAAAAATTAGCTGTATGTGGTGAGACATGCCTGTAGTCCGAGCTACTCAGGGGGCTGAGGTGGGAGGATCGCTTGACCCTGAGAGGTGGAGGCTGTAGTGAGCTGTGATTGCACCACTGGACTCCAGCCTGGGCAACACACCAAGATCCTGTCTCAAAAAAAAAAAAAGACATTTTGTGTTTAAATTATGTGCTCATGAGTTACATGATCTATGAGTTTTAGTTAGTAAGAAGGGATATTACAAATCATTTGCCACAGTAAAGTAGGAGTGGGTCTAATGAGAATACCATTAGTGCCAGAGAACAGAGTGTTTTTTTCTTTCCCATTCTCATCCTCAGTAGGTCAGGGTATCTCTCCCAAGGCTACATGAAGGCTGCAGCAATTATTGGCATCGCATGCAGATGCTATGAAATCTAAAAGGGCCAGATTAATTTAATGTCTTAAAGATTTCTCTTATAGACTGTGTGTTTCATACTGTTACTCAAAAAAAAATACTATAACCATTACTCAATTTAATTATGCATTGAAGGGAACTCCCTAATTGCTGATCTAGGAAAGGTTATAAATTGAAGATTTAATCTCAATAGCTGGTCCATTTCTTTTTTCCTAAAAGGGGATGAAGAATCCAGTTCAGAAGACTACGGAAATCATGTAAATGCTATATAGGCAATTGCCTACTTCCCAAAAAAGAAAATAATTAGCACTTGAAAAATACATATTTGTTAACATATATTTGCCCTTGCTGGTTGAAATGCATTTTGTTGAATACTTCAAACTGCTCTATTTTCTTATGTGAACAAATTTTTCTAATAAATTTAATATTATAGTTTAGTGAACATTTAGCTCAACTGATAACCAATTTATTATAATAGCCTGCTTTCTTTACATCAAAATATAGGGGTGCTGGAATTTCTTTTAAAGTAATAAGTGTTTTGAGACTGGCTAGTCAGGATAGTACTTCAACCATTGTTCACAAGCATTTATGCCTGCAGGGGCCAGGTGGTAACTGAATGATTGAATTGGACCCTGGGGAGGGACTCTAGCTAAATGGAAAGCACATGTTTATTTATGGGTGGCAGGCAGCCACCACTCAGCTCTAATCAATAGTTGCCATATTGGAATCAGGCTCAAGGTTACCAAATCTTTTGCTATTTCAAGACAAAAACAAACGTTTGATTTATTTATGAAATCTCTTGACTTTAGATGTTTGCTCAGTTAAAAAAAAAAAAAAAAAACAGAAAAACAGTGGCTCATGCTTTTAATCCCAGCACTTTGGGAGGCCGAGGTGGGCAGATCACAAGGTCAGGAGTTTGAGATCAGCCTGGCCAACACAGTGAAAACCCGTCTCAAACAAACAAACAAACAAACAAAACACAAAAATTAGCTGGACATGGTGGCAGGCGCCTGTAATCCTAGCTACTCGGGAGGCTGAGGCAGGAGAATCGCTTGAACCTGGGAGGAAGAGGTTGCAGTGAGCCGAGATCGCGCTACTGCACTCCACCCTGGGTGACCGAGCTAGAGTCTGTCTCCAAAAAAACAAAAAACAAAAAACCAAGAACAAAACCACAAACATTCATGTGAGCCAAACAAAACGTATTTGTGGGAGATAAACTGCCATTCTGTGAACTGCCATTTGCAACTTCTCAACTGTCGCATCACTTTAGAATATAGAGTGCAATAACTGATAAATAGCACCTCTTACTGGAGTTTGTGGTATGGAGTGAAAGGGCCATTCTCTCTACGCAAAGAGTGGTACACCTAATTGAATGGACTTGAACTACAGTACTAATCTGTCAGTTCTTGGTTGTATTATAATAGCTAACTGTGAAGCAATTGTTAAACAACAGTTAGCATTATAATACAACCAAGAATTGACAAAGATTTTAGGTTTGCCCTTTATTGCTAAACATGGATCATTTTAGTGTAGAAGATGGGAAAAAATTCAGAAGTTTATTAGTCCGTTCTCACATTGCTATAAAGAAATACCTGAGACTGGGTTATGTATAAAAAATAGGTTTAATTGGCTCATAGGTCTACAGGCTGTAAAGGAAGCATAGCGGCATCTATTTCTGGGGAGGCCTCAGGAAGCTTCCAGTCATGGTGAAAGGCAAAGGGGGAGTGAGTATCTCACTTGACCAGAGCAGGAGCAAGAGAGAGAGGGGGAAGGTGCCACACTTTTTTACTCCATCGCCCAGGCTGGAGTGCAGTGGCGGGATCTCTACTCACTGCAAGCTCCACCTCCCAGGTTCACACCATTCTCTTGCCTCAGCCTCCCGAGTAGCTGGGACTACAGGTGCCCGCCACCATGCCTGGCTAATTTTTTTGTATTTTCAGTAGAGACAGGGTTTCACCGTGTTAGCCAGGATGGTCTCGATCTCCTGACCTTTTGATCCACCTGCCTCGGCCTCCCAAAGTGCAGAGATTACAGGCGTGAGCCACCGCGCCTGGCCAGGTGCCACACATTTTTAATGGGCCACATCTCATGAGAACTCACTCACTGCTGAGAGAATAGTACCAAGGGGATGGTACTAAACCATTCATGGAAAATCCATCTCCATGATCCAGTTACCTCTCACCAGATCCCACCTCCAATGCTGGGGATTACAGTTTGACATGAGATTTGGTGGGGACACAGATACAAACCATATCAAGAAATATGGACCCAGGAAAATTGAATAAAATGATCTCGTTTACCTCCGCCACCCCTCAGGCAGAGCACCCGGTGTCTAGTCTTCTGTCTTTCAGATTGTGGCCCATATACTCATGCTTTCCCTCCTTCACATCATCTGTTGCAACATCCTTTCATTCTTTGTGACCCAAGTGGACCTCCCCTAAATAACAGCTTCCTTATCCTGGCTTCCCAAGCGTCTCTGATTGTTGTAATGAGCTTTTACACCTTCTGCTGTATGCCTTCAAATATATGGCTAAACTCTGAACTCCTCCTCCCCAGCACCACCAAACCACATCTCATATAAAAACTCTATCATTACAGATACTGAAATGTTAACAAATGTAATCCTTCAGAAGTAAAAAAAAAAATAGGTGCTTATGTACAATTTCTGTTTATTTCTGAAAACAGAGTTTGGTGTGTAGATAATTTTACTTTGTCTGCATTAGTTCTTGTGCAAAAATAGTTGCTTACCACTGCTTGAGAAAATCAGTCCCTTTAAATACCAAAATTAAAAAATCAAACTCTAGTGAAATGTTTTAAGTTGTTCTATGCAAAAGGGATCTTCTTTGTATTAAAGAGTAAAGCACCATCTCTTCTGTAAGTTAGTCCTTTTAGATTGAACTGGGAGCTTAAAACTACAAAACTTAATATGGACTCTACTAATTTAAGAGTTAAAATTCAAGTGTAGTTGCGTAAAATTTATTGCCTGCTAATGCAATAATGTGTCTCTGGGGGACACATATACTTGAATTAATCACATAAACCAAGATATATGTGTGGTCCATTAAAAATGAAAGTTGACAATTTTTTCAAATTCCATTTCAAGAGAAAATTTACATAGAAAAGAATGAACTTGAATGCATGTAATTCTTAGATAGACAAAATAATCTCTGAACTGGTATGAAAAATACCCGCTACTACCTGCCGTGATAATATTAGCTTTGTGATCTTGGACAAACCACTAAAACACCATTGAACCTTTTTTTGCTCATCCATAGAGGTATAATTACATTCACCTCATTATTAGAGCTGTTAGGTTAAATTAAAAGATTGTGTATTATTATTGTCATATATTTAGTGACTATTCAGGTCTAAAATCCAGATCTTCAAATTTCTCATTCATTATTTGTTAATTGTTCTAGTTTGTTTTGGTTGAGGGAATCAGAATAATAAAGGATTTGAAACCAAAAAAAAAAAAAAAAAGAAAGAAAGAAAAAAGAAACCTAAGGACAAGTGATTTTTTTAATTTAAAGATATTCATAAAACATTTTGTAGCATCTTTTTGTCAGCATCATTAAGTTAGTGTTTCTTTCCACAAACTTACTCCTAAGGCATACAAAATGGGAAACTTCTGGGAATAAAGGAACTTCACAGAACCATTGAAAGTAACTACATATTTTAGACGCGATATGTTCTTGGCTGATGAATATTTGCCTTTCTAAGTAAATTTCTCCCTACTCCATCATTATCAATTTATATCTGAAAATAGGGAACTGTGTAAATCAAGAAGACAGACAAATTGCTTGTGAATCTAACAGAGTGCAAAGTGCAGTCAGTTCCCTCTGGGATGATCCTACAAACTTGACATTACACAGATATTGAACTATCTTTATTCAGTAAGAAGACTTTTTAAAAATTATATTTCTGGGAACATGGAGCTGCAGTATATCATTAGTTTCATAGGTAATATGCTGACATGCTTGATTAATTATATTGTAAACTAATCAGATTTTTCCTGGTGTTAAAAGTTCTCTTTCGCTTAAAGACCTGAAGAAGAAAGAAGCTATAGAGAAAAAAAAATTATTCATGATTAATGCTGACCTCTCTAGACTTTAGAGTACCTCTCTCGTCTACTATGAAGTGTTTCTGATTGTTGTTCTTAAAAATAATTTTTTAAAGCTTGTGATTTTTAGAGATAAAGGATGAACAGCATGTGAGCATATTATGAAATTTCTCTTTCCACTGTCTTCACCAAGAAGAATTAAGTTTTGTTATCTGTTTAGCCCATTTACTTTCATGTTTTTTTAAAAATGTAACAATTGAGCTAGGTTTATATTTGAGTTCAGTCTAAGTTGAGTTGGATTATTTGTATTTCTTTTCCCTTAAACCAGGCAGTTTCCTTTATTTGCTGATTATGGTATGCTATTACTAAGCCTATGAGAAGCTTCTCTGTGAAGTGCATTTTAATATTTAGATCAAACAGTGATTGGAATACATTAATGCCCAGTGGGTAAACGTGTCATTTGAAAGCAGCTGCTGAGCCTTCTCCCTGCTGCTCCAATTAACACATACTGCACACTCCTGTCAGCAAGAGGGCTGTGCATATGGATGAAACCACTTTGCTGCTTATTAATTTGATATGCAAGGGAGCACAAAGGGTTAATCAGTACGCCCATTGCAAAACAATAGCTTTTCAAGAGGTTTCCCAAGCACATGTTTTGAGATAATGTGGGCTAGGATTAGGGTGTTGGATTAGCAGGTAGGAAAGTCAGTTCAGTCTCTAACTTTGGTTCAGTCCATTGACTAATGTGTTTCCCCGCCCCTCTCTTCTCCTACACCCCCGCCCCGATGATGAGATGATGGAGATATTGGATAGTGAAATTCTCGTGCTGGGACTCCTCTTGCCTCAGCTGAATCTCTTGAACTTTGTTTTGAAGCTATTTAAAGTCCAAAGCTTTGCTCTTTGTTTTTTCTTAGTCTTTTATTACCATTTCACTTTCTTTCTCTTTTCCTCTTTTTTTTTTAAATTACAGATTTGACAGTTTATTGATCTAAATGAGAAATATTGTCAAGGTAAACCCATATCGCTATTATTTTCTTTCCCCTCCTATGACCAAAGTCGCCGTGTCGATGGTAGCCCAGAGGTAGATAGAAGGGTAGCTGTCCTGGTCCAGGTTTGGTATTGGTCATTCATGCTCCACCGGCTCGCAGAGCAGCTGGGCTATTGCTGTGCTCTTGTGCTAGCTGTGCCGCGCTGCACGGTGAGTAAGAGATGGACCGCTTCCTGGGTTTTGTCAAGGCGATAAGAAGATCTAGGAGAAGAAAGGGGAAAAAGTACCGACCAGAAGAGGATTACCACGAGGGCTATGAGGATGTCTATTATTACGCTTCAGAGCATTTTCGAAGTAAGCGCTTCTCTCCATCCTCCGGTTCCTTCTCGCATGCTGGGGCTAACAATAAACCTTGTGTGGAGCCTTAATCTTAAATGCAAAAGGTTTCTCAGATGGTGTTCTCTGTGAGCAGTCTGTAAGTACTGAAGTGCTATGTTTTGCTTGATTTGTTGCAAGAACAGCCATTAGATAATAGCATCTAGACAGTGTCACCAGCCAAGGTCTGTACACATCGTTAATATTTTAAGTGAAATTAATTATGTTATTTTAATAAGCCATTCAAAAAAGTTGCAAGCCAACGTAGTAGGTGGCCAGAATATGCTCTGTTGTAGTTGTTGCTTTCCTTTTTCTTTCAGAATAGGGAAGGCTAGCTCATTTGGAAGAAATAATTGTTCATGTTCAAGTTGATGTTAATGCTTAATGCTTCTGATACAGACTTCTAGACAGTTATCTGTGATTAATCTGAGGTGTTGTTTGTACAAGGAAGTTCAAGTACCTTTCTCTGATGCATGCTTACAATTTTGTTATTAAATAAGGTTAATTCTTATTTGCTGTCAGCTAGAAGCAGTGATACCTGTAGTATGCGTAATATGTCTATATTGAGACATTTGAAAATTAGCTTATAAATAGAAGAGAACTAGCAGTTTTCTTTTATCTGTCAGCGCTTTAAGTTTCTGGTAAGGTTTAGACTTGTCCCACTAGATTTAAAATGCCCAGAAATGCCTAAGGGTGCAGAGAGAAAGCAGCTATGCACAGAGATCACTGAGTTTATGATGTGCCCCAAATGGGGGAAGATGACAGTTATGTATGATCTACATTTTTAAAAAGCTAAAAATTATTTATTTGTCTTCTTCAATAAGGATCTTTATAAACTTGTATTTCAATTCTAATTCGTTCTGGCCTTTTGATGTCTAATCATGAATGCATCCCACTTATAACCTCTGAGCATTAACTAATAAATAATTTAAATCCCAATTTCTGTGGTATTGAAAGCCATGAGAATTCCTTCTAAATGCTAGAAATTCTGTTGTGATTGATGAAGACTGAGGGTTGAAAATTCATGTGGTGGCAATAACACAAGAATGTAAAATTGTAATTATTTGATATTTGCTTGAATAATGTGGCTGTATTGCTTTTACCTGAGTAACCTCGGAGTTTTAGAGATGTTTCTCTTTTAAATGTGTGCACATGAATAATGTGTTCTGATAGAGTGACACTCTATTTCCTAAATTTTGTTTCCATAATATATCCTAGAATTTAACTAAAATTTATGTCACATCAAAAAATATTGTCAGATTGCATGTGTAATTCTGAAAACTCAGAAACTGAATAAAAGGAGCTTATTAACTTTTAATTAGACTGGTAGACATTGTACAGATTTTTTGCAGTCAATATATACTGAGTCAGATTCATACCATCTCAGGTTTGTACCATGATGTATGTTTGTAGAAATAGAATTGAACAATATTTCTCAAATGCCTACATACTACTAGCTTTGGTAAGAATTTAAAAACAATAGAATTATTCTGTAAGTTTATAAAATGTCTTGACAAGAAGAACTATATATGGAGGTATCTAAGAAATATTCCCAAACTAGAGTTAGGACAGTTATATAATGAAGATAGTAAGTAGTCTTTATACATTAAGTGAAATAACTCAAAGAGAATCACGTTTTATCTCATTTGTCAAGGCCATGCTAAGGATAAGATGTTAAATATCAAAAGTCATTTCCTTTAGATATGAAACTGACATGTTTTTCCTGTGATTTATCAGAACATACCCATTATGTAATATGTAACTTGTGGAGTTAGTTGCAAATTGGGTCCCCAACTTGAAACTACTACATAATAAACAGAATGTGTCAGAGTGGACTCAGGCACTTGGGATTTGGCATTTCATCAAATGTCAAATAGTCAGGGCTTTTAAAGAAGATAAGTCATATAATACAATGACTTCTCAGTGCATCTTTTGGCTTCGGTTTCAGGGCTTCTCTGAATTGGGTAGGGGAGACATCCACTTACATCTTAGAGCTGTAGAAAAGCATTAAAGAGTGAGACTGACCTTAAAACCAGTCCTCTCAAATGGGTAATATGGTTGAATTCAATTACATCTACAACATATCTGTTTTAATTAGTTTTTGGCATAATTTAAAAGTTTATACCCCATGTGTTTCTCTAGACGGCTTAGAAAAACTATCTACATTAAGGCTGGAATTTACTGATGATGTTCACATTTTAATGATGCTATTGATGAACCAGAAGTGTCATTCTTCTTTTTCTCCCTAGAGTGTTTACTTCTTGAAAGAAACTTAACCCTCTGTCTTGTCAGTTTTTCCTTTAGAGCAGATTGCCACAAGAACTTTATATGTGTAATAATGAAATAGTCAGCTAAAAAAAACCTCCCAGAAAATTCTCCAAATCTGTCCTCCCTGTAGTACATTTTCCAGTTCTGATATTTAATTTTATCCTAATGTCTCTTCTATTGTGGGTTCTGATTTAGAATTTCACCACCCATTCCTTCCTCTTAAATACAGCATCACTTATAATCTTGTTAAATGCCAGAGTCTGAATTAAAATGTCCATAGGGTGAAATGCTATGGAAAAGAAGTTATTTTAATAATAGATGACTTTTCTGAAATTCCATCAAAACTCAGTTTTAGCAGTGACAATGATGATAGAATGATTTTAAATCTCCTCTGACTTTATATTGACTTGATGTGTGTCAATGTACATGAGATGGCCATGTTTGATTTTTTTAAAAACTGCTTTCATCACTCATCTATCCTTCATAATTCTAGAGTTAGAGTTTAAGTAAACTAGACAGACGCATGCTTTGGGTAAGTCACCAAACATTTCTGGGTTTTAGTCTTTTAAAATGTGATACAAGGTGGCTTTGTCCCTAAAGATTTTCCCAGTTATAGAACTATATTGTATATATTTTGAACTTTGCTTGATTTCCAAAACAATTTAGGTAAAGGTATTGACTGGAGAATTTTCATTGGTATTTAAGGCAAAAAGAAATCACCTAAATATCCTGAGGGAATTGTTTTTCTGACAGGAATGCTCAGTGGGGAGAATTCCTGTTACTTTAGGGTCATAATCTATCACTGAATATTAAGTAGTGTTGGAGAATTTTGATAAACCTTTGAAATTCTGAAGATGTTTGTAAATCCGAGACTGCATTTTTTATTTAATCGTATCCACCAAGAAGCACCATTTACTTTTTGAAATTCTCACAAAGATGATTCATTTGGTATTTTTCCTTGAGAAAAACTTGCTTTGATTACAAAACTGTCATAAACTTGAATGTAGTGAAGAGCTAGAAAAGGACCCTAACATTCCATTTTTTTATGTTTGGTGTTTTTGTTTTTCGCTAAATACTGTGTTATGGTAATGTCTTTTTATAGGCTCTGGCAGGTCATATGTTAATTCATCTGTCATACAAAAATAAAATGATTCTATTGTCATGTGTATTTTTATTTAACCACACTGGATAATATTCCAGCTATAAGACAGATAATGTATATTAAAGAAGCAATCTCTTAACACTGTTCTTATACATAACAATCCTGACCTCTTGCTGTCCATGCAGCTGAATTACTTGAGAAAGAAGAATTTGTTTCTCTCTTATGAATAGAGATATGTGAGCCACTCTCATGTACAGCGCTAGCATCTTATACACCTGTGTAATAGTATGGAATTAGGAGTGGGACTCCTCCATGGTAACTGCTGTTCTTGGTCTTCCTGACTCTCCTAGATTGAAGAAAAGCTGTCTGGGAAAGCTCTCAGGGCAGTCATTAGTGACCAATTAACTTTTCTTACTGAGGTCATTTCAGGGAAACTGGAGAGAGGGAGGAACATGAATATGGCTTAGACCTTCTGAATAAAAGGGTCATTTGTATGTACAAATTATTTCATTTGTTGTTTTGTTGTTGTTGTTTGCCTATTCTAATAGATATTCAGCAGTAATTGTGATGTGTGTGTATGAAATCATTGTTAGCTAAATTATTTTATGATGCATTGTATGCATTTACAATTCCTAGTTAGGCAATTCAGGCTTTAAAGTGCCTTAGATGTTCAAATCGTATTTTAAAAGGGTGCTTCACTTTCTTTCATGTCATTGAAAAACACGATGCATTGTTCTTCTTAGAGGAAAAACAATATTGACAGTGGTATTTGTAGAATGATAATTTTTAGGCTGTGGTGTGGGTGATTAGATAAGTAATTTATTCTTACTGGTTCCTTTAGAGTTTTCCCCCCTTGGTAAATTCATGTAACCACACCCTCTCTGCTTCAGGAAACTGACGTCTAATTAGGACTTTCTTTCTTGATAAGTGTGCCACAAGGCTAGAGTGAGAACTCTGACATATACTTTGGAAAGATGCCTGATTTGTGCAGAAATATGTGCAAGAGCTGAACACATAATCAAAGGGAGTCTTGCCTTCCTCAGTCTGTGGGGGATGACAGGGAAGAGGAAGGAACTGGGGAGGGGAAAAGGAAGGAGAGAGGGAAGCACATTTCATAGGCTGTCCTTACTTCTCTAGTGCTTACAAGCATAGAAGCCATTTATTTCTATGTTAAAAATAGTGGGATCATCAGACTGACAGGTCTTGGATGTGAAATCCTGAATGATTCAAGCCTTGGCTGTATTTAGTTTAACTCAAAAAATCCCGAATGAATTAGAAGAAACATCAATTATAAAGAAATAGGGCAAACTTGCTTGTTTTATGACTATACTGCTTATTTTTCTTCCCTAAGAATTGCTTTCCATCTATAGTATGTTTGTCTTGTTGAAAATTGATTGGCTATCATGTTCCATGGGCTGGTTATTTTGTATGACCAACTTTCTTGTCTCAAGCTATATTTTTTTCTATATGGAATAAAGAAATACTTAAGTTGAAAGGGACCTTAGAATCTACTTTGTCAACCTGAGTATTTTTTTAGATAAAGTAACTAATATACAAACAAGTTAATCAACTTACGTAGTCCCCACTGATTGTCGTGGAACTGGGAATAGCAGCCAGACTCCCTTATTGGGTCTGGTCCTTCACCTCTCATCCCCACTTTTGTTTTAGCTCACTGATGAGCCTTCTGATGATATTTAAGGTCCAGGATCATCTACATATAAATTGTAACTACTTAGTTCCCTGATAGGTGGCTTTATTTTTTTGAACAGTAGGCCATCTTATCTTAAACTCCTGAACAAAAACAAACTCCTGATTTAATACTGCAAGTCAAATTAACATGATATTATATTTACAGATGATGTTAATTAAAGTGATTGTCGGTGGCTCAAAAACCAGAGGTGATTTTCTGTATCACCTCTCATTTGCTCTGTGGTTTGCAAATATAGCTACCTTCATCAATGAATATTATTTCAGGGGACTTAAAATGGCATAATTATTTCAAACAGTATTAGAGTTAGGAGGGACTTCGGAGTCCAGTTAGTACGGCATGCTATCTGAAATAGAAGGTCCTTCTTCAATATCCCAGCTATATGGACATCCAGCTTTCATTTAAATCCTTCCAATGTGAACATGTTCATTTCCAGACAAGGCAAGTTACTGAATAAACCTATGCCTCCTTTAAATACATTGTAAGTTATATGTTAAGTTGCTGGCTTATTTCAAGAAATACAATATGTGTTCAAAATCTATATCTTGACCCAAATAAACATAGACTCTATTGAATTTAATGTGCAATAAGATTTCATGCCTCCTTTTTATTCACATTACTCTTTCACGGATGTAACATATGGCATGTGGAGGTGAGTAATTCCTTCAATGCTATTTCTGTTTTAACTATACAAACACAGAAGAGCTCTGTATTGGGCCCACATCCATGTGGTAATTTTTATTTCTTGTTTTCTACTTATTTTTTGTTGATTTCCACAAGATCACCAAGGCTTCTATTTATTTAATAAAAAGCATATTCTAGTGCTTTCTGTTTGCATGATGTAGTGGTCATCATTTGTCTGCCTTAAAACTCCTTTTTCATTCCCCTTGGAAGAGCAATGTTCATATTTAAAATGCTCCTGTTTCTCCTTCAGTTCTGTCATTATTGATTGATCAAAACTGTGATAATTTGGGTTACAATTATAGAAAACTACCACGTTTTAGTCTTTAGTGATTTGTCTGTTCATAAACAGCTAGGTCAATCAGAATGCTCCTGTGTGAGTTTGCAAATTCAACTCAGTGCACTGTGCTCATGGAGAAACCATTCTGGACTGGGAGGGAATCAAGCCCACATCCAAAGGAGACAGACATGAAGGATCAAGAGGCTCCTCTCAGGGTTGTATTCACTAATTCCAGTCCTTAAGGTCTCTAGGTTAGAGAATTAGAAAGGACCAGAACTCAGATTGGAACTCAGATCAGCTAGTTTCAAGTTTGATAGTGTTGGTAAGCTCTTATTTGGAAAATATGATTCTTTAGTTATTTTCATTTGATAGTAATAAATGCCACCGATGGCAACTATATTCTTTCCATAAAAGTTCCCATCCTCCCAAAATATAATTCTCTTAATGGGACTAAAAAACTATGTGACTTTGGATGAATCACCTGGGTCAGTATGCTTCTTCAGTTTCCTATTTGTAAAATGGGGTTCTAAATCCCAGTGGAGAGTGCTGAAGACCCCAGAGAGAGAGGAATCACTGGCAGGTGTAGTCAGTAGAGCTGTGTCTCCCCAGGGCAGCATACATCCCAAACAGCTGGAAGAAGGGGATAGCTAGTGGGCAAATTTAGACAGACGACATTCAGCTTAGCAGCATAACTGCAGTGCATTTAACATTCTTTGCCCTTACTTTTCATTTAGAGAGTTAAGTCTTGTTTTAGAGGGAACACACAACTTCCCCATGTACCTCTCACCAGATCATTCACCATGATGCCAGATGGAAACATGCCTAGTGGTGTATTAGAATATAATAGAATTTTTAATCTGCTTTTTAAAATTTGAAGTGTTAGAATTCTACCCCACTATCTCACTAACTATTACATAATCTTACAACCAAAAAGCTTTTCTGAAACATCCAACCATGGGACTGAGTTATTTGGATCTGTAGATTTAAACTAAACGTCAGCAAGTAGGTTTATAGATATGTAGAAACTGAGCTGAATTTCAGTTGATATCCAAACCTTTGAAGATCTCTGTTTTAGAAATTATTTGAACTGGCTCAAAATAGTATGAGATTGTGACTAAATAAGTTATTCATAATTAATAATATTGTAAATAATAAAATATAATGCTTGAATTTTCTTCTTACCATCTTTATTCTTTCAAGAATAGGAAGATTGTATTTGTGGTAAGCATCCCACCATTTTTATTCATTCAGCAATTACTTGATGATGCACGTGTCAAGAGTCATTCTACATGCTGGAGATACCGTGGTACAGAAGACAGAGGAGGTCCTTGCCCTAGTGGAGTCAGCAAGCTAAAAAGAAAACAGAAAAACTAGTGGCAAGTACAATGAAGAAAACCAGATCAAAGTTTTGGGATGGAGTGGTGGAGGTGTTGAGAAGGGTGAGCGTTTGAGATACAGTGTTCCTTCTTGGAGAACAGGATGTTGGGATGACCCTGATTGAAGAGATGGAGTCATTGTATAATCTGGATAGGAGGCTGGGGCATAAAGCCTCCAGAGATAAAAGTGTATTCATTCTAATACAGTACTTCCCTTGCCATCTTCTGGATGGCTTGTTTCCTTGACATTCATTTGTTAAATCAGTTTTTTTTTTTAAATTCCGAATCCATTTTTTCCTAGGAATAATGCACTCAGAATAGGAAAAATGTAGATTTAAAACCAGGCCTAATCATAAAGTCTTTTTGCAATATGTCACTAACAGGTAAAAGACGACTGTGGCCAAAGGGGACATAGTTACTGGAGAAAACCTTTATTTTGCAGGACTGCTGTTGCTATTCACATAGAGGAGTCTTCTGTTAGTATACTATTGCAAAGTTAGGGATTGTCTAAAGTGGGGGTGGTGATTTGGGGGTATGAAAAGATGGTTTGCTCTGTCTGTAGAATAGTGTTAGTAAGTGTGTCATAATCTTCTCTGTATTTGGATCCTAAACATCCATTGAGCATGATTCTTAAGCTAAAAGTACACTTACCATGTCATCAGAGGATACTAAAATGTATGATTGCTTTATAGTCGTTGTTTGTTTTCTGTAGAACAAAATTATTTTATGCTTCTCCCTAGTCTTTCAAGTACACTCCATTATAAAGATTCTTAATGGCTTTTGTATGTCCAAGGAAAGATTATATGTCAAAGAAATTATTTCCAGAAAGTGCACAAAGTTGTACAGGGTCTTTCAGGTTACAGCCCACAGCATCACCATCTTCTGTGCTTTGTGGAGAATTAGACCCTTTATATTGCTATTGTAGATTATGTTACTATCAATAGATAAACAGGGAATTGTATGTTGCTTGTTGGAATAAGTTATTTTCTACATAACTTACTATTTGTTAAATATGATTCAGAGGATTGGACTTTTATGTTTAAAAATAAATTTAATGTAAGATGAAATTCCTGTTTTCTGATAATTATCTGAACTGCTTTTCACGATTGAGTCTAGCCAACAAACTTAAAATTTATGTGTAGTTTCAGAACAGTGGCAAACATTTTGTGAAAACAGGTGCTTTTGATTACTGCTAAGCTGGGCTTATGTTTTCACATTGTGCTTCTGCTGGCAGTGGTATGTGGTTCATGAATTTTCAGGTGCAGAAAATAACATTTGATTTGTGAAGCCCCATTTTTGAGATAAAACTAGGCACATGTCAAATGTAAGCAATATGGAATGTGACGCCAACAGTGGCATCCTTGCTGATTCTAAAAATTGGATATAGGTTAACAAATTGCTGTAGTGGAAAGTTTTACAAATGATTACAGCTCTGGTTAATACTTGTTTTTGTAAACTGTAATCTGCCTGCAAAAAATTAACTTCTGCAAGTATTTTGAAGACATGAATATGAACTTATACCTTTAAAAACTTTGCTCAGTACATTTCACCCTGCTTATAATCGTGATCACTTTTAGGGGAACAGCTGTTAAAATTTAGGGTGAGATGTACGGGTGCTCAGCAGTTGGTTGTAAATTTCCACTTTATGAATTTACAGTGGTCTTTCATTATTGAAGTAGGATTGGGGAATCCCCATCACCTTAAAACTGTTATTTATGGCTGGTTTTATCTACCAATGCCAAGTTTTCATGATTTATAGGAACAAACACCTCTCTCTTTTATTCTTAAAAATTCCAAATCTTCTGCGTAATGGTGTTTTTAGCACTATTTGGAAGATGATCAGGCATAAAAGGAATTTTAAACCTAAGAACTGTTGGGATCTTCCAATCCAGCCCTCTGATTTTACATAAATTTAATATCTCTAACAACAGAGTAATTTGCTCAGTAATTGTTTAAGGCTTAAAGAGAGAAAATGTCTAACTCAAGATTACACAGCTCAGAATAGAAGTAACGTAAGTATTTAAGTCTGTGAACTTGGTATATTTTTAATCGTATCCTCCCCCATACACTTCCCATTGCTTCAAACACTGCCTTCATGTGAAGTTTCCCACAACCCTGCTCACTCTCCCAAGGGTTAGCCCTGGAGCCCCTGTGTATGTGAATGGCACCCCCAATTACTCCATTGTTTTGTGATTACTTACATACAGTGTTCTTTTGTGAGTGCCATATCCTCATCTTTGTATTCCAGCATCTAAGACAGTGCCTGGACCATCTATAGATGTTTCTGTCTTAAAAAGCTGTGAAGAAGACTGATTCCCATAAGCCACCCACAGAAACCTATCTCATTACTTTGTAGTCACTATTCATGTATTTGAAATGATTAGGAAGTTTAGAAAACCATACTCTGGCTGTAAGAATCTTAGTTTGCCATATCCATGATTCCGATGCTATTCCTCTCCATCTACTACTCTATGTAGCACAGGAAAACACAGCTCCTGCAACAGATGTTTTGAGAATCCAAATGCAAGGAAAATAGAAGGGGAAAGCAGTGTTTATACTTTATAAGATTCTTATAGACCTACCTTTTTCTTTTCAACACACGCTACGAAGTTTATTATGCTTGATCTCCTGAGATCAGTGCATGCTAGGCCCTATGCTTCGTAATTTATGTGCATTAGCTCATTTAATCCACACAACTCCATGAGACTAATACTATTATCTTTATTTTCCAGATAAAACTTGAGCCAAATGAGCTTAATTTTCTCAATGTTACACAATTGTCGGTATGTTAGCTATTATCAGCCAATATGCATTAAGCACTACTATGTGCTGAGAGCCATGGCAGGAATGTCCCAGCTCCCAACTGCAGTGCTGTGTGCCATCCTTCCCCATGCTGCCAGTCAACTGTGCCTTCATGATGGCAGCCTCCATCCTCGTGATGGGTTGATGAACTCCTGAGTCAGCTTGGATATAATTCCACGGCTCCAAAAGGAGAAAAAGCAGCAAACACAACATGCTGTTATGACTAACCATTTTTGTAATGAGATGAATGTTCTTCTCAGTACGTTCATTCAATTATTTTGTATTCAATTATACTTTGAATAGGAGAATTTACCTTACACTCTAGTGTGACTTTGTTGTTGTTTTTTTTCCCACTGAATCTGAAATTAGGGACTGATGTATGTAATTCACAGCATACTTGGACTGGAAGAAAATTTATCACCAAGGTGAGCAAACAGATCCAGTTTAGAGTTGGGACCTTGACTCAGCTTTGTGTATAATCCCTCAGCAACGTAGTACAAGAGCAGGAGGGCTGTGACATTGTCCTGTGTCATGTCCAGCCATCACAATATTTGAATATGAATGCATTTTGTGTCTGTAATACCAAGAACTCAAATTGTGAAAAGCGGAACAGTAAAAAACCAATGCATCTATATAAACAAAAATGTGAATGTGGGTATAAAACTTTCATAAGATCAGAGAGTTCTCTGAGGAATTCCAAATAAATCTAGAATTCATGAGAATTGGAAAACTATATAGGAACTAGTTTTATTTATTTATATTTTCTATTGCTAAGTCACACATGAATCATATTCTCCTCTTCCATGAATAAAGTAAATACTTACATATCAAATTTACTGATAGGAAATATTTCTCAAAGAGAGTAAAATTATTTACTATAAAATATATGCATTTTTAGTGAATATTATTTGGATTATTGGCAACAGTGGTCAGGGAACTCTTAGTGTCAGGTTATGTAATTTATGTTATCCAGTTTGAGCTTGGCTTTGTTAAAGTGTTCTACTTGGAGTGTTGTAATTTTCTCAGACAATTAGGTATGTTTTCTTTTCATTTAGAAGGTTTCGTTTTTTACTTTTTAGTTTGTAAAGTTGAGTGTTCCTCAATCAGAAATTGCAATATTTTATTTAAATGAGACAGAGATCTCTTAGTTTGAGTTGTAATAGCAAACCTCAGAGATAGTCCCATATAGCCTGGGCAACATAAGGAGACTCTGCCTCTATGAAAAATTTACTTTTTAAATTATTTTATTTTGTAGATATGGGGTTTTGCCATATTGCCCAGGCTGTTCTTGAACTCCTGAACTCAAGCTCACCCCTCGGCCTCCCAAAGTGCTGTGATTACAGGTGTGAGCCGCCATGCCCAGCTTCTACAAAAAATTTTAAAATTAGCCAGTCATAGTGGTGCGTTCCTGTAATCCCAGCTACTTGGGAGAAGGGGTGTGGACACTGAGGCAGAAGGATCACTTGAGCCCAAGAGGTCAAGGCTGTAGTGAGCCATGATCATGCTACTGCACTGCAAAAAAGAAAAAAGAAAGAAATGGTCTGATATGATTTGGAGTTGTTTGATGTTATGAACAAAGTGCAAATATTAAGCTTTGTAGAGAAAAGTCGTAGTAAAGTGTATCATTTCTAAAAGCTCCAAATCAGTTCTTTTGCTTTGTTAAGCGTATTTGGTAGCTCTTACATTTATCAGGTTCTTTCTCTATTTTTGTATCTATTTTTCTCCTCAAAAGTTTCATAAAATCTCATTTTCCCACCTCTTTCTCATGAGAAATCCAGAATGTTAAACTTTCCAGGCCCTTCAATTCCCTACCAGTCATCCCCGCATGTGAGAACATTGTTGACTTCTCTAACTCAGGAATAGCAAATCAAATGCTGCATGTTCCCATTTTTGAGTGGGAGCTAAGCAAAGACATATGGAGTGGTACAATGGACACTGGAGACTCAGAAGCAGGGAGGGTAAGGGGAATGAGGGATAGAAAACTACATATTGGGTACAATGTACACTATTCGGGTGACAGGTGCATTAAAATCTCAGCACCAGTATACAACTCAGCTGTGTAACTAAAAACCACTTGTACCCCAAAAGCTGAAATAATACATATCTAATATTAAGGACATCAAAAAAGAGTATTGTTGAGTTATTCTTTGATTAGGTATTCAGTTCCCTGATACCAGGCCTGATACCAGGCCCCTCAAGTATTTGTTTCTCCTCGAGACTTCATCCTTACAACCCTGCCAATGCTCAACCTTAGCTCCATCAAACCATCTGTGGTCTTCACTTCTGCTACTGACATTACTGGAAGAAAAAAACTGTATAACCATGGTGGTTGGCTACATTACAGATTTATGAGTTCCAGCCTCAGCTGGTTTCTCAACACTAGTCATCAATCTTTTGTCTTTATCTCCAGCCACTCTCTTTCCCTTTCCCTAAGCAATTATTCCCAAATCGCACCTCTCTTCTGAAGTCCCAGTCTGCTCCTCCCATCCGGAAACACACTCTGAACTGAAGATAGAGGCTACTTCTTAGTTTACTTGACTCTGCTTCTCCCACCTTCCAAATATCTTTTACAAAAGCTTCCACTGTGCAGCACGTACTTTCCTGTCCCCAAAACACAAAGCAGATGCCTGGTTCACTTAGAGTGATTGAGCGATGCCTTGTGGCCCTCTGGATTCTGCACCTGCCATTCTACTGAAAAGGATTCAGCAGAGATCACCAGCGATCACCTTATTCCAAATTTAGTGGTCTTTAAGACTTTCTTAACTTCGTTGAGCTTCCTGTAGCAACTGTACCAGTCATCATTTTGGTCTTTGAGTCTTTCCTGTCTTGGCTTCTGTGACTCATCTTCTTTCCAGTCCTCCAGCCTCACTTTGATACCTTCTCCTTCCTCCTGCTCCTTCCCCTTAACTCTGGGGTTCAGCACTGGCCCTTCTAACTCTCTGAATTCTTCCTGGGCTATCTCCGCCTCCCTCGTTTTGTAATTTAGATGTCACAAATGAGCTCTGGATCTATCTTTCCAACTGTCTTCTGGGTGGTGCATTACCTCAGATTTCAACTTTTCCTAAACTGAACTCAATACCTTAGCTACTACCCAAATATGTTCCCAGTACCTTTCTTCTCTCTTTTAGCTATAAAGGCATTATCCTCTAAAAACTAGGAACCCTGAATTCATTTCTCATTCCTTACGTTATCTAAGTTTTCTATTATATTTTATCTATTTCATCTACTTTATACTTCATCTTTGTATTCCCTCTGCACCCGGGGTAGTCCATAGTTAGAGCTTAATAAATGTTTAATTTTATTTTATTTCACACCAAACTGTAGACAACTAGAATAGTGGATTTCAGGGGACAGATCTATCTCCAACTTTAAAGTATATATTAAGATTTAGGCCTACTGGAAAGATACTTGGCAGTTTACGATGCCTCAAGGCTAAAATTTTTTCAGGTAAAGTATTCTGTTCATGTCACAGTACTTATATTCATGATTCTGACCTTGTTCATTAAAAGCAAAGTGGTCAACTTGAGTCTGAAGGACCTATGTAGCTGGAAATATTAGCTTGGAGTCCAGAATTCAATAACCATTGATTGCACAGTCCAAAGCAGTTTATTGTTGATATCTTTTCCCTAAAATGAAATCAGTTATTCTTGCCGGTGCATTTTTATTAAGGGATCTGCTGTTTGGACTAGAATTATAAATTTAAGTACAGTGGCATATTGAAAATAAAGTGTTTTTCAGTGACCTCAAAATGTTGATCTAATGAATCACATTATATTAAAGAAAGCTTAGTGGAGAAGGCAATAGAAGTAATGAGAACATTTAATGGATTCTAAATGGTAGCTCTAAACACTTTAAATTTAACATCAAATAAAATTTTTTCTCCTTTTTATAAGATAGAAACTTTTCTGCTTATAAAAGCTATTAATTGGTCTAATCAAAATGATTAGAATTTGCATGTTCCTTGTAATTTTCACTCAGTTTTTCTGTAAACAATTACTGTAACTATCTTGTCACAGAGAATAAATTAAGATGAAAGTATGAGAGTTTTATATTCAAGGGAGAAGTAATTCGGATTGCATGGTTTTGAAAACAGTGATCAAAACAGCTATGTTTAGAATACAAATTTCAAATTTAAGGACATGTTTAAATAGTTAATGGAAAAAATTTTTTACATGACAGTAAACAGCAAATTAATTATGGACCATTCTTATCTATTTGTATAGCAAAGTTTGTATATTATAGTTTTGGTAATAACCATTGCAATAATTATAATTTTATATTATTTTAAAATTTTACAATACTATAACATACATTGTCCTTTTTGGTCTTTCTAGCCATCTTATAAGTTGATAAATTAGCTGTTGTTACTGTTATTCCTCATTTTATAGATGAGAAAACAAAAGCACTGAAAATTTAAATGGCTTATCCAGTGTCACACAACTAGTGAATACTGGCATTCCTCCTGATTCACTTATTTCCAAATCTTATGGGATTTTCTCCTCTCCTGAATGGACTTAGAGCTCTTTGAAACAAGCTGCCCATCCGACTTAATTCTCCTGTGCCTGGAACATAGCAAGTTCTCAATGTGTATTTGTAAAACAGATTCATCTAAACTAGAATGGAATTTCAAGTGTGAGCCTTTTTGTAAAGAATTTTACTACTCAAATACCATATTCTGTCAACCTAATAGAATTATGCTGTGACCTTGAATATACTGAAATTGCATTTTAAAGCCCTAAAAATAAAGTAATTGAGAGTTGTCTTGGAAAACATAACACAAAGGCAAAGGATAAGTATTTTATTGTTTATCTATTTAAGTTTAATTCCTTTCTATCAGTTATCTTTTGCTGCATGACAAATTACCCCAAAATTTGGCAGCTTAAAAAAACAAACATTTCTTCTCTCATAGTTTCTGTGGATCAGGAATACTGGTGCAGCTTAGCTGGATACTCGGGTTCATGGTCTCTCAGAAGGCTGTGACCAAAGTATAGGCTGGGGCTACAATCATCTCTCGGCTGGAATGGGGTGGGATCCCTTCTAAGCTCACCAACGTAGCTGCAGGCAGGATCCAAGTTCTAGATGGCTATTGTATGGAGATACCAGTTTTGTGAGGGCTTTTTCTCCTGGCAAATGCCTCTCTCCACTGAGCAGCTCAAACAAGGCAACTGGTCACTCTTAGAATAGGTGGGCCAGAGAGAGCAAGAAAGGGCATGCAAGACAAAAAACCACAGTTTTTTTTTTTAATTTAATTTCAGAAGTGACATCTCATCACTGTAGCCTTCTGTTCATTAGAAGAGAGTCATTAGGTCCAGTCTATACTCAAGAGGAAGGGATTACATCTCCCTAGTATTCAACACTAGGAGGATACTAGGAGGTCTCAATCATTTGGGCCATCTGAATACTGCCTACCTTATTCATGTTAAATATTATTGTTCAACCATAGTAAACTGAAAGAAATAAAATTCCAGCAGACTGACCTCAACCGTGTCCAGACTTTTTAAGGGAAAGCTACAGAAGTGCAGCTCAAACTGGCTTTAGCTTAAAAAAAAAAAAAAAAAAAAAAAGTATTTTATTTTTGTGTTTTTTGTATTTAACAAAAAAGAGTCTCAGTGTTGTCCCGACAGTAGGTGCAGCAGAATTCTGTTCTGTTCTCCATTGGCACTCAACTTTGCTTTCTAAATAGTCTTGAATGGATTCTATCAATCTGTCTTGTGCCCCATGACCACCCCTATGGCAGGGGTGTGTGAAATACTCCAGTTGACCAATCCTGGGCCACTTCCCCACCCCTGGAACTCGGAGAAAGTGACAGAAGCCAAAATCTAAATCATATGAACTCAGAGTGGAGGAAAGTAAACCTTGAGGTGCTGTGACCACAATAAGGCCCCTTGGCTGATGGTAGGCAGACCGCTAAGGCCCACGGCACCCTTCTGTCACTCTTGAAGTCCCTACCTGTTCTAACTCATGCAGTTTGCTTTTGGGGGGTATCTTAGTTCATTCAGGCTGCTGTAACAAAATACTATAGACTGGGTACCTTATAGACAACAGAAATGTATTTCTCATAGTTCTGGAGCTTGGGCATTCCAAGATCAAGGCACAGGTAGATTCGGTGTTGGGTGAGGGTCTGTTGCTCATAGATGGTGCCTTCTAGCTGTGTCCTTACATGACAGAAGGAACAAGGCAATACTCTGGGATCACTTTTATAAGGGCACTGATCCCATCCGTGAAGCTGTGCCCTGCCCTCATGATCTAATCACCTCCCCAAGGCTTCACTTCTTAATACCATCATCACCTTAGGGTTTAGGATTTCAGCATATGAATTTGCAGGGGAGGGGGCACAGTGGAAGACACAGACATTCACCTCATAGCACTGGTGGACTTAAAGATGTACAGGATAACATCTTCTTTTGATGGCAGAAATGAGAAGAGAATTCTCCTCCTCAGTAAGAATTTTTGCTAAATATTGTTTAAAATCAATAGTAAAAGCTAAGTCACAGTTTGCAATATGAGTGTGTCTTCTGGAAACAAACGTCCTAAACTTTCTGTGTAACCTTTAATTGTTAGTGAACACATCCCCAGGACTGAATTCAGTTCATCTGTCTGGAGCTTTAGAATGAAAACAAAGCCTTATTACTGTGTTGACTTACAGAAAACACAGATGTGTGTGCACAGATAGTAATTGGGCTCAGCTGGGGCCATTTAGGGGTTAAATACTAGGTATCCAAGGTTACTTGTGCATAAATTTAAACCTCATAAGCTGTAGTCACAGCTTTATAGCAGCTGGCTTGTTGTTTTGTTTTGGATTTCTTCTCCTTCCTCTCCAGCGCCCACTCTGCACCCCCACTTTCAGGTATCAAAAGGATTAGACCTGAGGGTCAGCTGTGGTTCTTTTTCAGAGAGAAAATAGAATTATTACATGGTTCTTAAGATTAAATTATATTGTATTAGGTCAGTGGCAAAAGCAAAGATCATTTGTTAAGCCTTAGTGCTGTTTTCCACCCTGCAGTCCCAGATAAACTGGGTGTTGCTCAAGGCTCCTCTTGATAATGACTATTGGCTGCTCCCCTTCCTAGTCATGTGAGGACCCTTGGGAGTCAGTATGTCTGGAGAGCCAATAGACCAAGGCTCTCATCATTCTCCCTCCAGCTGCAGCACCTCCCAGGCAGAGTATTTGGTGTTCCAGCAACATTCACCCTTGAGTGCTCACCAGTAGATACTGGGTAAAGCACTGGGGGCTGCTGGGAAAAGCAGACCATAGTCACTGTCTGAGGATGAGAACAGAGATACATGATTTGGGTTGGGGAGGAAGAGAAAGCAACAGCCTAACTAGTCTCAGGTTGAATGGCCATGAAGGTGAAGTTGCCTCCTGAAGCTGTCCCCAGCCCTGCTGCTGTCTTGCAGTTTGCTGTAAGACACGGTGCTGTTCCCTCCAGGTCTGTCCACCAACAAAGTTCTGTGGTATCCATGCATCTCATGTGTGTGGCCACTGTGCCAATCCAAATTCCTCTTTCCTCTGTCTGACCATGTGTATTGATTTTTATTTTGCAAAATGTGGTTGTCATATCCATCTAGCAGAATGATTTTGATTTTCTACCCCCCAACTCCAAATTCCTAGTCGTCTTCACCTTTTCCTCAACCCTTATTCCATTCAAAAAGCTATAATTTCAATACAAAAACTTAGTGTCACTTGCTAAACCAAATTGCTTTATTTTTATTTTTTTGTGTGACAGGATCTTGCTTTGTCACCCAGGCTAGAGTGCAGTGGTGCAGTTATATCTCACTGTAGCCTCCATCTCCTGGGCTCAAGCAATCCTCCTACCTCAGCCTCCTGAATAGCTGGGACTATTGGTGCATGCCACCATGCCCGGCTAATTTTTAAATTTTTTTGTAGAGTTGGAGTCTCTCTATTTTACCCAGGCTGGTCTCAAACTCCTGGCCTCAAGCAATCCTCCTACCTCAGCCTCCCAAAGTGCTGAGATTATAGGTGTGAGCCACCATGCCCAGCCCTGCTTTCCTTTTAAAGGTTACTTAAGTGTGTGATTGTCTGATAATCCAAGTTATTATTAATGAAGTTTTTGTTTTGTTTGGCTTTATTTTATTTGTTTTTGCTTATTAACCCAAATGAATCTCTAAATGACGGAATTTCAGGCAGAGTAAGAGAGAATTTTGGATTGGGTCACTTTACTACATTTGGCTAAATATATTCTACTTAAATAAAAGGACACATTTTGATATGGGGAACTTGCAGCCTCTCCCACCCGAAATATTTCCATCTCCTCAACCTTTTTCTTTTTGAGACAGGGTCTTGCTGTGTTGCCAAGGCTGGAGTGCAGTGGCACAGTCAGAGCTCACCACAGCCTCCATCCCCCAGGCTGAAGTGATCCTCCTGTGTCAGCCTCGTGAGCAGCTGGGACTATAGGAATGTGCTACCATGCCCAACATATATATATATATATATATATATATATATATATTTAAATTCTTGGAAGAGTCAGGGTTTCACCATGTTGCCCAGGCTGGTCTTGAACTCCTGAGCTCAAGCGATCTGCCCACCTCAGCCTCCCAAAGTGCTGGGATTACAGGCATGAGCCACCATGCCTGGCCCTCAACCTTTTTTCTTCAAGTAGCTCTTAACTTTTTTCTACTTCACTCTTCTTATATCTACCTTTTTATTTGGAGTTCAAGGCCTATGGTGGCCTAGTAAAATATTATTCAGTACAAATCAGTGGAGTATGAAATTGATTTAAAAATCAGCTTTCAGATGTGATAAGAAAGAGAGCCAGAACACGGAAGGTAGTGGTAGTCCTACTGTACTCTGGGCTGGTCAGACCTCACAGGCAACATGTTGTTTGCTTCAGGGAGATGTGGACAAACTGAAGCACTGCCAGAGAAGAATGACTAGACATATGAAAGGTGCATATGGCCTGACTGAAAGAACAGAAGGTGTCTATTCTGTTCAAGACGAGACTTTATAGAAAAATAACAGAGAGGAGGTTGGAGGTACAATAGTGCTAACATGCGTAACCCACGAGTATGCTTTGTGTGACTCTTAAAAACAAAGCTAAGACCAGGGAGTAGTTTTTAAAAAAGATTTTTTTTTCCTGAAAGCAGTAACATCTTTCCTGTGACAATGGTTAGTGATGCTATAGCAGGAATGTAAACATAAAAATTAGGATAGCAAATAGATTAGGTGCTAACTGCAGTCAACTGGTGGAAGCTGGCTGTAGAGGGTAGTCATTATGAGCATGGACATTGGATTAAAATGAGTCTGGCTTTCAATGCCACTCAGCCCCTGCCAACTGTTAAGCTAACTAACTCCTGATTCTCAGTGTCCACATCTCTAAAAGAGAATATAATATTACCTACCTCATTAGGATATTGTGAGGTTATAAAAATGAAATGATGCATGTGAAGAGGTTAGTACAGTGCTGTGCAAATAATAGATAATCAATGTTACTATTGGGAAATTCTGAGGTCAGAGGAATCTGTGTTTGTTGGGAAAGCAGGCCCTATCAATTAGTGATGTCTGCTGTGGGAGTGAAAGTAGGCCACGTATTTATCATCCTTGGGGTATAGCTGGATAAAGTGATCATTTATGCTCAATCCTCCTATTTTACTTTTCATGTAACATAGTTATCTACTTACAACTTAAAAAAAAATTAGAGGAAATATTGGCTTAAATTAGAGGCCTTTTCTTGTCCATTTTCCCTGCTCTCCCTCTGTTCTTAATTATATAAGCTTAAAATTATGACGATTATATGGAAAGTAAATACCATTTTTGTTCTTCTGTTAACCTTGATAGTCTTACAATATGAATGAATTGAAAGGAAATGCATTTTGCAATGCATAATGAATGAGCCTGCACTTCTTAAATGTCTCAGTTCTGCTACAGGTTAGATATTTAGAAAGAATGTGAGGAAAATCAAATCTTAACGCAAGCTGTCTTTTGCCAAATATAATTTCTTATCTGAATTTTTTTATATTGAACTCAAACTTGAGTTCAATACTTGAGATAGTATTGAACTCAAAACTAGTATTTTTTTTAGCACTTTATGGTATAAGTGGTTACCTAGACTCTATTTAGAATACCTTATCTTAAATATCTGTGGAAACTTAAGAAGAAAACTGTAAAATCCATGTGTTGGCCATGAATTTTTAACCCTGCTTATCAAATGTTGTTAAGAACATTGCCAAGGAAATAAAGATGTATCATTAAAGCATGTCATGTTTGCAAGATCATCTCTCTGAGTGTTGATTAACTCCTAGACCTTTAAGCACAGCCACCTCACTTTTAAGTTGCTGCCAAGAGGAAAATGCGGGTGCCACTGGTTAGCCATTGTCAAATGGATGTATTTTTCTCAGATATGAATAAATGAGAACTGGACTGTGACACAGAAACAAACTATGCACTTTTTTTCCCCATGACATTATAATAATCAAGAAACAATGTGGCCAGGCATGGTGGCTCACGCCTGTAATCCAAACACTTTGGCAGGCTGAGGTGGGCCAATCACATGAGGCCAGGAGTTCAAGACCAGCCTGGCCAACATGGCAAAGCACATGTCTACTAAAACAGTACAAAAAGTAGCCAAGTGTGGTAATGCATGCCTGTAATCCTAGCTACTAGGTAGCTGAGGCATAAGAATTGCTTGAACCCGGGAGGCAGAGGTTGCAGTGGGCCAAGATTGTGCCACTACACTCCAGCCTGGGTGACAGAGTGTCTTAAAAAAAAAAAAGTACCTTTACTCATTTGCCTTTCAGCTGAGAAATATGGCAATGCACTATTAATCCAAAGAAGCAGTATTGCCCCTTGGTTAAAATCTCAGACTCCAGAGTGAGAAATGATCAGAATCCTGGCATCTCTACTTAACTGATTTTTAATTTTGTCAAAGTATGTTAACTTCTCTAACCATCTTCAGTTTCCTTCTCTGTAAAATGGAGATAACTGTTATACCTATCTATCATCTCTTGTGGAGAGGAGAGCAATAGGAAAACTTAGGCAGAGATTGTTACATAGCAAGCAGTAAGAGTAACTACCTTTATAAATAGGAAAAATCTTTCATGAGTCAAGAGTACTGGGTTCTGATCCCAGCTTTGTCACTAACTACCTATGCGATTTGGGGCTATCGTATCAGTTCTCTGAATCTTAGTTTCCATAACCAGAAGTGAAAGAAATTGATTGCATGATCTTGAAAATTACTTCCAATTCTAAAATACTATTCTGGTTAGCAGAAGCATTTAAAAACTCAAACTAAAACAAAAAGCCTCCTCCGTTTCTAATTGGTAGTTAATTATTTCAGTCTTTACTTAAACATTCCTTTATGTCAGGGAAAGACCTTTTGTTTTTCACCACTTCTATTTCCCCAGGAACTTCATTGCCTCCAGTTCCAGAGAAAGGTGTTAAGAAGAAAATTAACAACCGCTTGCTACTGTGTGAACACTAACTGCTCTTAATTGCTTTCTTTAAGATAGCTTTCTGTTAATTGGGAGGGCTTGAAAATCCGATCTCAATCCGAATTCCTAATATCTCTTTATCAAACACAAACCTGTTCATTTCTATATGGGATTTTTATTGAAGTGTAACATTTATATAAAAAGTGCACAGATTCTAAGTGTACAACTTAATGAATTTTTAAGAAGTGAACATAACCATGTACCAGCATCCAGATCAAGAAGTAGAACATTAGCCAGCTCCTCAAAATTCCCCTTATGCCTCTCCTTCTGGTCACTAATTCTTATCCAAGGTTAACCACCGTCCTGATCTGGAATGTAATGTTATAGATTACTTTTGCATGTTTTTGAAGTTTATATAAATGAAATCATCATACGGTTAGTAGTCATTTCCATTGGTATATTTTGGAGTGGAATTGCTAGGTCATATAGTACATGCATATGTTCAGCTTTGATAGATATTGCCAAATAGTTTTCAAAAATGGCTATACCAATTTATACACCCTTCCCCTACCTAAGAAGGTTTCTGATTATCTGTTTTAAGACCTTCATGCAGCCTCCTATTTTGAATTAAGTTATACAGCTTTCTCTCCAATACCTGTATCTTCTATCTCAGTGATGCTTCACTTCAGTTTGCCTTGGACAGACTCTGGATATACCAAATTCATACCTGTTGTTCTTGCGTAATTATTATTAGTGCTCCTTTCATTTTCAATTTGTCCTAGGTTAGAGGGAGATGAAAAAATTCTAAAATTAGATTGTGGAGATGTTTGCAGAACTCTATGAGTGTAATAAGAAAACATTGTGTATACTTTGCTTGGGTAATTTTTTTGGTATATGAACTGTATCTCAATAAAGCTGTTTTGATGATTTTTTCTAGTTTGGATGATAAATTATGTGGTCATTCTACTTAATCAGTTTCTACCATTTGCAAATAAGTTATTTTAAAAAGGACAGAAAGAAAGATACCTAAATAAGCCTGACTGCTTCATTTGGAAAAACAAAAACAGACTTCCCCTGGCACAGTTTTTGAAGCATTTTCTAGCAAGAGATGCCATTGAAAGCAAGGGAAAATTGATTGTGCTACCCCAATCAATTAAGCTACTCTTTTGAAAGGGGAACGCTTCCACTGGGATTGAGTTTGTTTTATAATTTACCAAAAATTAAGACAACTTTTAAAGTAAGTGTACCTTATAAATGTTACCACGAGACAGAATATTTAATTAAAACTGTGGTATCGACGTTACCTGCTGGGTAACAAACTCCCCTAGAACTCAGTGGTGAACAATAATCATTTTATCATGCTCTTGGCCTTTATGGGTCAGGGATTCAGATGGAGCACAGCAGACAGTTTGCCTGCTCCACGCTGTCTTGGGCCTCAGCTTATTGTTAGCTGAAACCTCAGCTCAACTGTAGGTATTCTAGCACATGCAGGTATTCTAGTTGAGCCAGAATACCTACATGTGGCTTCTCTGCATGGGCTAGTTTGAGCTTTCTCACAGTATGACAGCTGGGTTCCAAGATAGAGTATTCCAAGAGGGCAAAGCGGCAGTGCATGGCATTTTTATGATCTGGCCTTAAAAGTCACATAAAGACACTTTTGCCATCCTCTGTTGATCAAGTCCCAAAATGCAGCCCAGATTCAAAGGGAGAAGATATAGACCTCATCACTCAATGGGAAAGGTGTCAAGGTGACACTGTAAACAGTACATGGGAGACATTGTGGGATACTGCTTTGGAAAGTATGCCTTTCCTTTCATCTGGATCTTCTCTTTCCTCCATTGCTGTTGTTCCTGTCCTGATTAATTTTGATTCCACTCCCAGCAGTTTCTCCTCAATATGGGGTCCTGTCCTGGAAGGGAGCCCACCTGGTCAGATTCAAGAGTTCAGAGGGGCAAGACTGCTACAGACATGGCCCCTTGGGTCTTGCCGTGAGCCCATAGCCCTCACTGGCATTGACTTGGGTATTTTCAACCACTGTTACCAAACTGGCATGTAACACTCTCTAGTGAACACCTGCTGACTATTTGGAGGTTCTCCTGTTCCCGCATCCATCAGATGCCTGCTTGCTTCTCTCTGCTTTCTCTTGCACAAACACTGATTCCTGCTCTTCTTGGTAGCTTGTCCTCACTTGCTTATAATTTGGAGTTTGTGAGATACATCATCTCCGGGTTTGATGTATGTGTTGTCCTTAGGGTTTTGACCAACTAGTTGCTCTGTTTTTATGTGGGGACTTGGGAAAACCTCAAATTATGCTGCCACTACCACCAGCATCTTACCCAAGTACACCCCAAATGAAATTCCACTCCATATCTCCCGCTCCTTCCCTGCCTCCTGATACATTCACCACACTAATTTTTGTGTTCTTTAACTTTGCTTTAGGGCCTTTCAATTGGAATGTACTTCCTGAATATAGTCATGTGGCTGACCGCTTCTTAATATGCAAATATCATTTTAAATGCCATGTCCTCAGACTTGACCTTCCTGTCTACAGTAGCTTCCCCATCATTCTCTACCACATTATTCCATTTTATTTTCACTACTGCACATATTATGTGATATTACTTGTTTACTGGGTCCCCCCAAAACACTATTATGTATGGAAAGTTGTCTGTCTTGTTCAACACTGTATTCCCAGTACCTGTTACATAGATGTTCAATAAATGTTAGTAGGTTGAATGAATGAATGAAAAGTGAATGACTAATCCAGGTTTCCCGATTGTATGATAACTATCATTATGATCTCTAAGCTGCTTTGTCTTGTGAACCTCAGCTTACTAAGAAGTGTTTCCATGTTTAATATTCTTTGATACAGTAAACGTGTGACATTCATGAGGAATATGCCCAGAAGGTCTTCTTGTATCCACAAATTCACCAGTATTATAACATAAAATCTACCCCATAAAATGCAGTAAAGTGTAACTGAAAAATTTAAGTGACTCTTAATGGTTTTTTTTGAATACAGAACTAAAATCATTTCTAAAGCCATTAAAATAAATTCAGCCACTAAAATAAATGCTACACTACATTACACATGATTTTTATTTTCAAGAGGTTCTTATTATTCTGTTTGATGTCTTGTGGTTTGTCAGATAGTAAAGTCCAGCTTAATTTGAAAACCTGCCATATTGACCTGGAATAGGAAAGACAAATTGTCCTTGGGCAACTTAAATCTGATTTCAGTTTTTCTCCTTGAAATTATATGTTAACGAAGACATTTTCCTGAAGTATAGCACTTCATCTTTATTGAGCGGGTTTTCTGGTTTCTCCATCTTTTCTTTGAATTTCTCTTTTTGGGGAAAAGTGCTCCCAAAGCTATGTGGCCAGCTAATGTGTTCTTCTCTTAATCTCACATTAACGGGATAGAGTTCTTCCTCACATTTTCAAATTGACTTTGGCTAGAGGTGAGGTCAGTTCAGACTTCTCCTTCGTATCTTGATCACCTGTCACATCTGGACAGTGTTGGTACAAGCTCCACAGCTTTCCATTGATTCCCCTTTCCCTTTCCTATGTCTACTAAAGTTTTCACTACTGAGCAATTTTGCACGTATCGAATATATCAGACTGTTTACATATAGAAATATGATGTCATAGATTGGAGCACCTCCAGCACTACACTGAAAATTAAATTATTCATTTCTTCATTTGACTCCAGTTTGTGTTTTTCTGTGCAAGATTTGTTTCTTTATAGGGTGTCTTTACATTCTTTTTTTGTCATAGGTAACACAGGCTACACAAACATGCAGAAAAACGACACTGTCTTACTGCTTGCTTGGTGGTAGGGCTCATGGTTTTATAGTAGCTTTATACACTATTTCCTCTGGAAACAAATCCAGCACTGTACCATTATATGGTTTACGTTTATGTAGCAAGTATCTTATATGCATTTATCTCCTTTAATTTCCACTATAATATTGTAGGGGATCATATCCCCATTTACTGGAAAAGGAAACTAAGGCTCAGAGAAGTTAAGTAAAAGCAAAGCTGGTTTTTAGTTCATGACTGCCTATCTAACTTCAGAGTCTTTTTGCCACTTTTAATAATATGTCTGTGTGTGTGTGTAAAATTTCTTTTTGGAGAGATCGTGTTATTGTTCAATAGAAATACAATACAAATCACAAATTCAAGCTGCATATATGATTGTATATTCTACTGTAGCCACATTTTAAAATGCCAAAAGAAACAGGTGAAATTAACTTTAATGATGTATTTTATTATACCAGTATATTGCAAATAGTATAATTTTACCATGCAATCAACATAAAAATTATTAGTAAGGTATTTTGCTTTCTTTATATTATTCTTCAAAATTTGGTGTGTATTTTACAGTTCATTTTGATGTGGACTAGCGTGTTTCAAGTGCTCATTAGCTATGAGTGGCTAGTGGCTACTATAATGGATTACACTGAGAGAAGGAGGGAAGGAGGGAGAAAGAAAGTAATAACATATAATAGGGTAAACATTGGCAAATAAGACTTCCTGTATTTCTGTATGCTTCTGATCTTCCCTTCTTTAGTCTTTCTTCTCAAAGTCAAACACAATTTCTTACATACTTTTTGGAGTTATTCTGTACTCAGGTAAAGTGTGTGTTCGTGTGTGTGTAGGTATGCATGCATGTGCATCTGCATGTATGTGTACATATATGTGTGGTCCATTCAATTCAACAAATGCTTATTGACAACCTACTATGTGCCACACACTTTTCTTGGGACTTGGTTACATCAGTAAACAGAACTGTTCAACACCCCTGCCTTCAAAGACTATATTTTAGAGGCAAGAGATAGATGATAAACATCTAAGTAAGTAAATTATATAGCAAGTGTGTTAGAAAGTCATAGGTACTGTGAATAAAAAGAAAAAGTAAAATTCTGTGTTGGGGGGCAGTTTCCATCACAAATAGGGTGCTCAGAGTAGACCTCATTAAGAAGGTGAGGTTTGCTCAATATCTTGAAGGATTCATGGGGGTTAGTTACAGGTAAATCTCAGGGGGAAGGGTGTTCCAAGAGGAGGAGGGCAGCGCCAAGACCAAGTTGGGAGGGTACCTGTCACATTTGAGGAGCAGAAGGCCAGTGTGGCTGGAGTGAGGCAAGAGAGGGGAACACAGCGTGAGTGAGGTCAGGGTGGGGAGTGCAGCAGATCCTGTGTGGCTTTGCCACTTTGTTGCACTTTGAAGGCTCCTGTCACCACTGAGCCTTTCACTCTGAGTGTAAGAAGGTCTGCTGTGTTCTGATTAGCAGCCACAAAGCATCCTGTGGTACAGAGGATGTATTTACCAGTCTTCTCTTGAGATGGATACTTAGGTTGTTTCTGACCTGTTTTTATCAGAACTACAAGACCGTGTATATATCCTGGAATCAACATATCTTTGCACATGTGTGTGATCCTATGTGCAGGATAAATTCCTAATAATGATGGCTACAATGTCTATTTTTAATTTTTCTAGATAATGCCAAGTTGCCTCTGAAAAAGCTGTACAAATATATGTGATCCACAGTGTTTGGGAGTGATTGTTTTCCTGTTATCACTATGGCATTTCATCAACAATTTTACTTCTGCCAATCTAATAAGCAAAAGTATTCTCTTATTGGCATCACTTTGAGCAATCACTCTGCACTCTAAATTATAAATAATGTAGATTCTACCCCGCTCTTCCTCTTCTCTGGGCTGTCAAATGGATTTGCACTTTACAGCGATTATAGCAAATATTGCTCTGTATTTACTTGTGCATGTCCTTGTGTTCCACTCTTTATTATAAGCTTCTTGAGAGCAGGGCTAACCTCTTATTTTTTTACACCCTCTCCCTTTGACTAGAACTTTGCTTAATTCTGTTTGAATTATGCTATATAATCCTATGTCATTAATTTACTAATTAAAGTTATTGTTATTCAGTGATTATTCAACTGTCAGTGAAAGTCTTTGATTTATTGTATTACCTACTCTTGACTGCTAGCTGAGAACAAGTACGTATTCTATCTTTAGTGTTCAGGATAGAAATAGTCAATTTGTTCTCTTATTTTTAATCCCTAAAGTAAGCATTTCTTTAAATATACAAAAACCTGAGTAGGACTGAATTGGATACCTATGTAGGTGACAGTAAATACAGTTAAACCAGGGTCCTGTCGCTTTATTTGCTTCTATCTGTTTTGTCATCTTGAAACTGAGCAGCAATTTCTGGCCTGTAGCCTTGGGCATCTGGCTGCTGAGGTCATTAGGCCATTGACTATATCATCACTTAGTTTTCAGAATCTTTGAAATGTGATTTGCAACTGGATTTGGACAGAGGAGTGTGTGCTGGGTCAGGAGTCTGAGCAGCCTTTCCTAGCCTGTGTTCCCAGAACGTGTGGGTCCCTGGAGATAGTAACAAATGTTCCATTTTGGAAATGCTATACTGTATCTCCCTCCTCCTTGCACATAAGCATATTAAGTGTTTTGAGAAGCCCTGCGGGAAAGAAAACTCTTTATTCCAGTGTTTCTCAAATTGATTTGACCACAGAAAACCATTTTTCCCCCTAGTAACACCTATCAGTATATCACAGAATATCAATTTTCTGCACAGTAGAGTTGGAGAAAGAGCAGTTGTTTTTTCTCTGCTTTTTATTTTATACCAAATAGAGGTGAATTATATAACTTTATAAATAATTATTATTAAATATATTTAAAATTTTTATCTTCATCAAATGAAAGGTCTCTGTCCAGTTACAGGCTAGTTTATAGCTGATTGACGACAGAAATAGGTCACAGATGAAGTGAATATTTTTGTTTAGGATCTATTTTGTAATAGATTCCATCCCAGAACCAGTTAGATTAAAGCTAACATGACAAATGTTTAAAGCTAAAATTGACAAATGAAGATGATTTTAAAAAACCAGACCCAGCTATTAATTTCCTCTAACTATATTACATTTTCAGATACCTGAAATGTGGCCAGGGGAATGATTCTACAACTTCTACTGTGTTGTCAAAGATGCCAACTGATGACTCCTCTTACGTGTATTTTAAATTATGGAGATGTATTTAACAGACACTGTCAACTTTAATCTGCACATAGAAATTCTTAATTGTCCCAACCCCCTTTGTTTCAGCTTGTTTTTCAGGCTTTCTAATGCATTCACCTTGTTTCTTCCTATTCTCTCTCCTCCCTCTCTGTGCTCCTTAAAAACATCCACTAGGCTGGCAATTAGGGGCTGAGCACAGATGCATCCTTTAATTTAATTTCACATTCCATCATTTGAAACATGACCCAGTGTGTCTGCTTGTGGCCTTCAGAGTGCTGGGAAATCAATATGTTAATTTACCTCCATCTTTCCAAATCATCTTTGCAAGCACCTGTGAAATGAGAGGCTTGCACAGGGGAGGGAGTGATTCTGTGTAAGAGACATAGCCCCAAGTACCTGTATTCTCACCCTCCCCCTCTTTGTTAATGAGCTATATTCTAAATTATATTGGTAAATTGACTGTTCAGAACTTTGAATACTTTGTTTTCCTGATGAAAACTTGTTTATGGTCATTAGGATTCTAAGCCAGCCCTTAAAATCCCATGGACTGCCAGTGTATCTAAAGCACTCTCCAAACAGTACATTGAGGCTGCAATAGTACAAGTGTAGCTCCAGTCCCACTCTATCTTACTGGAATGATATTTCCATTCGTGTAGCCTATGGTTGCATTTCTTTTTATCATCCAGGTCATATTCTTGACTCATAGTTAGCTTGTGGTAAAAAGAAATCTCCAAAGTTTTTTCTACATCAAAGGCTCCAAAGTTAAGTCTACACCTCCCCACTTGCTTAGGCCTGTGCATATTAATAATGTTTTACATATTAAGACAAGTGTGTCCCTGTTACATTCCATTCTTTTGGATTTTGTCTTACTGTTCAAGTTGAGTGCTTTATTAATCTTCATTAAGTCACTTCTTAACACATTAATTCAGTTGTGTCACATTCATATTGGGTTGAGTTTATTTCTGTCTATATAAACTGTAGATAGAACTATTGGGCATGTCAACTTTAAGAGCTTTGGTTTTCAGAGCATTTTCATAGGAAAACATGATCTCAGTTGAGCCTCCCTCAGACCTTAGGAGATGGAGTGAGCCTGTTAATGATCTTAATGAATTCCATTTCTATGGATGGCAAATTAGAGGCAGGAAGATTGTTCCCTAGTCACACAATGAGTATATGGTGGCCCTGAGAGTCACTTTTCAAGCGTTTGGTTTTGTCCTTTTACTACTACAGGTCAATATCCCATTGAATTCATTGTCAAATATACTGTTCTCCATTTTTGAACTTTGAACTTTGATACTTTTTTTTTTTAACTCCCATCTTCTAGCACCATTCAGGTTTACCCATGACTATGCAGAGATTAATCACAGCAGTTCTTGGATCTTCATCATTTGTATCTTTTGATGTAAACCATTGGGTCTGAAGTCTTGAGTCCACTTAAACTAAAGCACTAAGAGCTGCCTCATAGTATATTTTTGCATATTATGCTTTCTTTGATAAAGAAAAGACATGCCAAAAAGTTTAATACTTCTGTTTGCTTTTTATATTTTCTTAACATTACAGCAGTTAACCCCCATCCCCACAAAACAAAAGCAGTGATTTGGTTCTTTTATTTTCTTTTTGTTTTTATTATTATACTTTAAGTTCTGGGATACATGTGCAGAATGTGCAGGTTTGTTACATAGGTATACACATGCCATGGTGGTTTGCTGCACCTATCAACCCATCATCTACGTTAGGTGTTTCTCCTAATGCTATCACTCCCCTAGCCCCCGACCCCCTGACAGGCTCTGGTGTGTGATGATCCCCTCCCTATGTCCATGTGTTCTCATTGTTCAACTCCCACTTATGAGCAAGAACATGCGGTGTTTGGTTTTCTGTTCCTGTGTTAGTTTGCTAAGAATGATAGTTTCCAGCTTCACACAGTGTGGCAATTCCTCAAGGATCTAGAACCAGAAATACCATTTGACCCATCAATCCCATTACTGGGTATATACCCAAAGGATTATAAATCATTCTACTATAAAGACACATGCACAGGTATGTTTATTACAGCACTGCTCACAATAGCAAAGACTTGGAACCAACCCAAATGCCCATCAATGATTTGGTTCTTTTCTTTGTTCTTGCCAAGACCAGACATAACATCATTAACCTCAACTTTCAAAGTTCCCACTGACCTGAAGGTAAATGCGGACCTCAGTAACTACGAAAATGTCATTTCTCAGCTCTGCCTCCCTTTACCCATTCCATTGTGTGGACCCCTACCCATCACTGAAGAATTGCAGAATTCTTCCTCCTCTTGAATTTCCTTAACAGACAAGCACTCCAGCTTGTTTTGGAAGTCCTTTGTCCACTTGGTGTAGGAAGTTTCATTTTCCCAGCTGCCACATTTGGGGGAAGGTTTCCTCTCTTATATCTTGCCACTCTTGATGGTCTGAGGCATGGCTACCAGCTTGTGCTCAGGCCTAATTTGGGTCTCCAGTGGGTTTCAATAATCAGTCTAAATGAGAAAAGCTCTTTCCCTCCCATTTGTGCTATACTTTGTCACAAGGGCCTCAGAGCTGAGCTACTTTGTGCTCACCAAAGCCTAAGGGGCTTTAAAGAAGGAATGCTTTTCTATCTCCAATCCCCAGAGTTCCGCACAAGCCTGGATGTTGGGGGTGACACACACCAATGAACCCAAAATCAGGTGCCCCTCTAACCTGAGGCCTTTACCTTTTCAGATCAAGTCTTTTAGTAATAGTAGCTTTTTCCCTTAGCACATGTTATTTTGTTGATGGTTTCACACCCCTCTGTTAAAGACATATCCCATTAATCCTTCAAAATGCCCAACTGTGGCTGAAGCTTGGCACCAACAGGATTGATGTTCTCAATCAGGGACTCCACCAATAAAATGTGTTGCTTTCAGCAATTTTCTGAAGGATATGGTTTATTTGGGGTTTTAGCTCCCTGCACTGTCATTTGGGATTACATTTTAGTATTCTTTCTTGATTATATGACAATTCCTCTGTGTTTTATAATTTCTCATTTAAGATCTAAACACACCCGGGAGTCCTCTGCTTAATCACTCTCTATTGAAAGTCAGATGAGGATGGGATGGAGAGCTCTAGCTCTGGACATCACAGGACCAGGTTTACATTCTGGCACTGCCATCTATGAGCACATGACCTTGGACAAATAACTGAAATCACTAAGCCTCATTTCCCTAAACTATAAAATGGGGATGATATCTTACCTATCTCATGGGGCTGTTAGAGGACCAAATGAGATAACCATGTAAAATATCTGCACAGCATCTAGAATACAAGTTCTCCATAAGTCTTGGCTATTTAGTTATCGCCATTATTATCACCATATTTATTATAATTTTCCTGTGGTCCTTTGGTCCTTTTTATGAACCATTTGTATGTGCAGATCCTGTTTTAATATGTTGAAAGCTTTTCTATAGACCGTGGCACTTGCAGTGAGCCTCCACAGATGTAACCTCATTTAGATCTGAGACTTTTGGCTGTATGTGGCCCAAACCCTAAGGACTTAGACTCTTGTCAGAGCTAGTAAAATAACGTTTCTTATTCATTACAGCCTTAAAGAACTTTCTTTCTTTCTAAACCAACAGCAGGAGACTCTCTGGCCTTGGGGTGGGACCCAGTAGGCTCTGAAAAGCCAGGTCATTTGTGTAACTCTGTGGATCTGAGTGAGCCTAAGAACTGACTCATTCCTGGGGACCTCTCTGTGCTGGGATTGACCAAAAGTAAATTATCTCCAAGTCTCTTTGGACCAAAATGAACCCCAAATTTAATTCAGCCTTAACATATACCCTATGGATCTATAGCAATAAACAACATATGGGCATTACTTTATGATGTACTCAATGGTTTGATTTTAATTTTATCATTGGCTTTATAGGAATTGCTGTATCTATGTGTGTGTTGTGTCTGTGCAAGGTCTTGTATGATTATGGCTCAAGATATACATTTAAATATAGTTGAGACTTAATGGTGCATTGTATTACTATATTACATTTGAGTATCAGGTTGGAAAAATGTAATAATGAGAATAAGAGTATCATCATTAAAAACGAATTTAAGAATTTTCTGAATTTAAGTGGGAGATTAAGCCTCCAAAAGATAAAATGGGCTGTGAGTCTGATTCTGAGTCTTCGGCATGTCTCTGAATGATAAACTACAACATATAGGCCAACTGCTGAGGGTTTTTTTTCTTTCTATCTTTCTTTTGAGACAGAGTCTCGCCCTGTTGCCCAGGTTGGAAGGCAATGGCGTGATCTTGGCTCACTGCAATCTCCGCCTCCTGGGTTCAAGCGATTCTCCTGCCTCAGCCTCCCGAGTAGCTGGGATTACAGGCGCACCACCATGTCTGGCTAATTTGTTGTATCTTTAGTAGAGATGGAGTTTCACCATGTTGGCCAGGCTGGTCTCGAACTCCTGACCTCATGATCCACCTGCCTCGGCCTCCCAAAGTGCTGGGATTATAGGCATGAGCCACTGCACCCCGCCAACTGCTAAGTTTTCACTTTGGGCTTGTCTGGTAAAATAAGTGGAGGTTACTGGTACCATGAAATAGGGAGTATGCCTTATTTTATTTATAAATAAAAATGGGAGAAAATCTCTATGACAGAGTAAAGTTAAACAGATCCCTGACCTGTTTGGCTTACCTCTTCAAGCTTCATTGCCCATGTGGTCCTCAGTCCCCTGCTTGTGTCTGGCCACTTTACGGGCCTCTAACATTGGCTTGCCCCAGCTTCTCCAGGTGCTGACCCAGCAGTGACCGTCAGCTTGCTATTTCCCATAATCTTTTTTGAAAAGATTTAAAAAAGTCTGTCCCATGATGTGCAAGACCTGAATCCTTCTTTTCTTTTTATTGACAGAAATAACCCTCACAGAATAATCTTGGTCTTGACCAATCTACAAAAAATAAATTTGGGAGCACTTTTGTTGGTGAACATCATACTGAATTATACTCTGTCCATGCACTCTTGAATTTTAGGTTCCCTGAACAATAACTTAGTTTGAATTTGAAGTTTGACAGTCCTAAAGGACTGCTTTTGATATTATTCATTTGGCTAGTTTTTTATTTATTTCATTCTTTATTCAGCATTTGCTGTGTCCACTATATAATAATGAAAACAAAAACTCACATTTATCGAACACTTGCTATAAGCTAGGCACTGTGCCAAATGCTTTATATGTTTTAGTTCATTTCAATAATCCATGAGGTAGGCTTTATTATTACTCCCACTTTATAGATGAGGAAATGGGGGTACAGGTGGTTAAATAATTTCCTCCAAGGCCACAACCTGGTGAGTGGCAGATTTGGGATAAAATGCCATATTTGAATAGCTCCAACAGTTGTCCTTCAAACAAGTTACTAATTTTTAAATTATAAACTCATAAAATATTGTTTAGTTCCCTTATTATCTAACTCTTTCTTATTAAACCTGAGAGTGTCAGCAAGGTGGGATGGGAAAGGAAACATCCTCCTTTCCTAATACTCTGTTATTTTTTGTGAGTTCAAGAGGTGTAGAGGTAGAAGTAGGTATAGCCAAAAAGACATTACAAATATTGCAAAAAGACCATTGGTTGTTATAGTGAACTTGCTGGAAAGGGAGATTTTTTTTCCCCTCCTATATTCAGAGGATTTGCAGCAATAAGAGAGATAACGAAGTGTGTGTGCTCAGGATACACAGACTTTTCTCCATGACTGAGTTAATTTCTCAGACATGTGTTCTGAAAATGGTACCCATGCCCTTGTCCCCTGGCCCACAGAATAATGCAGTGAAGATTCCTCACCACAGGGAATTCGCTGTTTCTCACTTCTCATGTTGGGGTCTGGTGGCCTTTTCATGCTTGAGTCATTTTGGTTATTAGGGGAGAACTGTTTCATAAGCATGCAGAAAGAGGAGGTAAAGCAGTGGTTCTCAAACTTCAGGGAGCATAATCACAGGGTGGGGAGGGTGGCACCTGAAGTTTACGAGGCCTCACCTTGAGTGGGCCTCAGTATCTCCATTTCCTCCAGGGGATGCTGACGGCAGTGGTCCAAGAAACACACTTTCAGAAAGGCTAAAGTAAAAAAAAAAAAATTTCCATTTGGAGAAAGATTCATACAGTGAATACCTTTGATGGAGGCAGTGATCCTCAAATATGGTCCCTCCACAGCATCCGCATCACCTGAGAACTTGTTAGAAACACCAATCCAAACCTACTGCGTCAGAAACTCTGGGGGTGGGGCCCAACCAGCTGCTCTTCAACAGAGCTCCAGATGATTCTCATGCAAGCTCATGCACAAGACCTGCTGGATTAGGGAGGTGAAGTGCTGTTGTAGAATCCCATACCATTGGTTCTCAAGAGTGGCTGCATGTTGGAATTACCTGGGGAGGTTTAAACACTGGGTCACATGCCCAGAGATTCTGACAGAGTTGATCTGGAGTGTGGGCTGAGTACAAGAATTGTTTTAGAGGTCTCTCAGTTACTCTAATGTGCAGCAGTGTCCTCTGGGTCAGGTTACCTGAGTTTTTTTCACTCTGTTATGTGAAAAACTAAGCATTGCTTTTGTCCTCAGTCACCACTAATAAAATATCACCATATCAAAAGGATAGATGTTATTGTGTATAACCAGTGTCTAGCTGGCATGTTTATTTTACATAGTATATCCTTACACTATGACCTGTGCATGGAAAAGGTAAATAATTTCCTCCACGCCATTGGGAAAATCAGAAAGGTGGTTGTAGTAAGGACACATTGTTCCTGCCTTCACTCCTTCAGCCTGCTGGTGAGCCCACTGGGTCACACTCACTCTCACACGTTAACTTCCTCAATTCACTGAGGTGCGTCATCTGTATTGGCAATTCTAGTCTTTATTGCCACGGAAGCAATTTGCAAGGTTGCAAGTTCCGGACAACAAGATCTGTAGCATCTCCAGCTGCATGTGTTTGTATGTGAGCATGCATTTGTAGGCAGATACTTCAGTGATCCACAATTATATAACTTGGGAAAGTGGTTGCCTGCTACACTGAGATTATATAAAATATTAATTTCAGTGAAGTTCATCAGAAAGTACCAGTAATTCTCAAATGGCATTTGCTGGTGGAAGACATGCCTACTCACTTTCCCAATGTTCCTCCTATAAGCAGAAGCAAACAATATTAATCTGCTGCTCTGCCTCCACCTTCAATAAAATGTAGACCAAATAGAGCATTTAATCAGTGTCACTGGATGTATAGTTCTGTGACTCTAGCATTTCTCAAAGTGCTTCTTCAAGGACATAGATGTTATTACTCATTGCTGGAGTGAATTGATTCTCCCTTTTATAAGCCTGCAACATATACACATTTGACAGGAATTGCGTTGATTCTTAACCCTCCCCTCTTCCTATGAGGACTGTGGTTGTTTTAACAAGGCACCTTACAAATGAGTTGTACCTTCATGTTGTTCAAAAGGGGAAGAACTCGAGGCTATTATCTTGTTATAAGATATCGCCTTACTATGGCACCAAAACATGTATGTTATGTCCATGGTGGACAAAGCTAAGGAGAGGCACACCAGCATCGTGGCAGGGTCCTACATCTCAATTGAGTCACGTGTAAATTATTTGCTTGTCTTCTGCTTCAGTGGTTATGTAATTTTCTCTCGTGTTGGTTGCAGTTTTTCAGCCTACGGCAAGAAATCAGCCTGGTAGCCTATTAATACCGTCAAAAGTCAGTTATACTGATTAAAGCCTTTTTTTTTTTTTTTAACACAGAGACAGCCACTTGCTGAGAAGGCAAAATGATGTGACTAGCCTTCTTCTTCAGCTTTTATTGTTTAGTTAGATGTATCAGAGAACACTAGAGCCTTTAATCCTGTCTCAGACCTTTCAGTTGAAATAACTCTTTAAACATCTCACCAAAGAGGGTATTGGTAATAAAAGTGGTTTTCTTTGTGGCTTTGTTTTTTCCTAAGCCTCTTGTCCTTAGATGCTTCTTTTGAGAACTGCTTCCTTTCTCCCCTCCTCCCCTCCTCCTCACTCTTCATCCCTCAGAGGAGACATCTTGTTAAAGTACCTTTATTGAAAAACAATCTGATATTTGAAGGTGCTTCTTCGTGGCAAAAAATAGTATTTTAAACTGAGTTTCCAAAGTAAATAAAATAAAAGCATTTACATTCAAAAGCTATCCAATGGCTTTCTGATATTTAAAGCTGATTAGGTTGGTAGCAAAATTAAAGAAATTAATCCAGAAAATGACAAAAAAAAATTTTCAGATTTTATATAAATGCATTAAAACGTTGTAGTATAGAGTTTTGAGTCTCCTATTACTTAAAGACAAACCTAATGTATTTGTAATGGGTAGAAAATTCCAGTGGAAAAGGGGAAGTAGCAGTGAATCCCTTATCCATTTGTTCATTCTCTTATCCATAGGGAATGTTTGCTTAATGATGAATGGATTCTTCAGTAGCTTTTACTCAACACTTCACTTGCTGGGAATTTGTGTCAACACTGAACTAGGAAGAGCAAGTTGGAATTCCACTAAATAAAATCCACAAATATGTCACTAACAAATTTATAATTTAATGAAAAAATTAGCCAGTCTTGGCCCTGACTGTTGATCTTTAAGTCAAGGTTTTGCTCGTAACGTGAGAACCTCCTGTACTGTTACTGAATCTCCCTACATGGAAGGCCACCCATGCAGCGCTCTTCCGAGTGTGTTTGGTTCCTCACAGGGCAGCCATTTGGAAGGAATGGGTGACCATGTAGGCCTGATACAAAGTGCTGAGAACACAAAGATGACCAAGGCCCAGTGTCTGCTCCCCAAGAGCTCACAGTCTGGTGGGGGACTTAGTCATGTGACCTCAAAGTACAGTGTGACAAATGCTTTAATGAAGGTGTGTGTGCCGTGTGCTGGCAAAGAGCAAGGAAGGGAGTGCCAGCTGTCCCTGGAATACCAGCCACCTTCTAGAAGAGTGGCCACATGCACAGATCTGGAAGACCTGGGTGTGCTTTTATAGCAAGGCCAGGGGAGCCCCTAGAATGGAGGCCAGTCCTGGAAAGGACTTCTGACTCCCCAGATATCTCTACCATTCCTGGTCGATATATGAAATTCAAGACCTGGAGCTTCAGCCCTTTGATTTGATATTTCAATTCTTGTTGAAAATATACTTTTCATGGGGCTAGTGTTTCGAGTTGTCAGCCAGTCACTTATATCACAGTGTGGATGAGCTTTATGTGTTTCCTCTGAGCATATTTTCATAGTGAAAGGAAAAAAACAAGAGCCACAGTGTAGTGAGTCCTGGAGGAGGATGGATCATGGGTGTAGAAAGTTAGATGGTGGTACCAGAACAGTCTTGAGTGGTCTGCAAGTTCTGAAGATCAGCTGTGCCCACACACTATTTAACTAAGGACATCCTATGTCTGCAGTCATTTCCTCCTGGTTCATTCTCCTCCCATCTTCTTCCTATCTCCCCATCTTTTCTATTTCTGCCTCTTCCTCCAAATCCAGTGTATATTTCTTTCACTGAAATAGAGCAAGGATGGTGAGTTTTCACACCATTTATAAAAGAAAAATACTCCTTCAGCTTTCCTTCTCAAGAGCTTCCTGCTCAACATCAATTCTACAAATTATTTGTTTCTAGTGGTTTTCCCTAAGGCAATGTGAGAAAAAAGTCAGCATGTTCCACAGTGGAGAAGCCATGTGAAGCTACCATGGAGTGTGAAGCAAGGAGAGGGTGACCACTAGGAATGAGGATTAGATATCCCAACCCACAGATGAGAATTAGTCCCCCTTCATTCCCTTATGTGGAAGTCCACAATATCACACTCTTGATTTTAAGTAAGATCTAATTAAAAAAAAAACTATGACATTTCCTGTTTCACTTGCATAGAGCAACACTGCAAAGGAAGAAGATCTTTTCTTCTAAAGAGGAGTCATTTCAAAGATTGTCATGAGTGTGAAGGAAGATGAGAGCTTTGACATCCAGAGCTCTCCATCCACAAGAGAGGCTAGAGGTGTTCAGATGAAGGCTAGAAACCCATTCAAAAAATATGCTTCCTGCAGTGGGTGCAGCATTGCCCTAAATGACTCCGAGGTCATCTTCAACTTAAAGAGTTTCAGAATCTAGGAAATATCATCACCAGGCAGATGAACAGGCTATGGCTAAGGGCCTGTCTCATCATTGAGGAAGACCAAATGTGATTTCAATGAAGGGTACATATTTAGTGAGATAAGGAAATCTACCTCCTTTCAGTTCTGCACTCTGTTGAAGCTGCAAGTAAATAAACTTATGAGAAAAAATATATATACCTAAACTTTCTTATCTATCCAATAAGGATAATAATAGAGCCTACTTCATAAAGTTTTGTAAGGATTCGATGAGCTAATTCACATAAAGCACTTAGAACAGTGTCTGAAACATAGGAAGCACAAAATAAGAATTAGCTGTGATTAGTAATATTGTTGTTATTGTTATGTTTTACAGACTACTTAAGCTGCCCTCCTTATCTGTAGGAGAACACAGCAGTGGCTTTGCAAAACAGACAAGAGATAGGGGGCTTTGCTCAAATGCAAGTGACATTCTTTATGGCTGGTTACACTTTATCCCAACAGGAAAAAATATAAGAAAAAGGGAGAGAAAACACAAACTCCCTTTCCACCCCTTGTCCTTACAAATAACTGAATTTTTAATAGGTCTTAATAAATATAAAGGCTTCTAGAATGTATCCATGATTTACAAATCATAGATGGGGTTTCAGTAATTGTAACCCATTCATTCGCTGTCAACTATTGGTGAACATCTTACTATGAAGTAAAGCACATTCCTGAAAAGTTGAGTGTAAATTTTGGTCAAAGGTCTTATAACTTTTCCTCAGTAATGCTTTCTCTTATGGAAAGCATCATAAATGAAAAAGCAGTTTTCTAGCAGTTCAGTTGCCTTGAGGTTGCACTTGGCTGATATGAACGTGGTGATCCAGTAGCTAAACCACATTAAGACTATTAATTAATAGATGGCTGTAGCCTAGAGCCAAGGTAAAATAATTCTAGTTCCCTCTATCTTTGGTATTCAAACTGGAGTTTACAATCCTTATATTGATCAGCTATTGGCCTCAGATTCTTTCTCATTATTTTTCACTCTGTGGGCAGTTTTCTGTGACCAGAAACACAAATGGAACCTATTTTTCCAAATGATTGTTTATATCTAGTTTTGATTTGGACAGCCGAATGGCCCCTCTGCATGGTCCACATCACTTTTGCTGCTCTTGTTCACAGCTGCACAGCTTTCTTGTTCACAGCTCGCTCTTGGCACTTAGAGTATGGACACAATGTCCCATAGCTGTCCATGGCAGGCTGCATTTGCCTTGTTAGGCAATGTCAGTGCTTGCTGCACCACTTTGTAATTTGTGTCACTTGAATACAAGTGGGAAGACTTGAGGAGAATTTTGAGAGAAAAATATAAAACAAACTCTTTGAAAATGTGTGAGTATAATACATGCTTAGCAGATAGCATTGGCGTTGGTGATTTGTATATAATTATTATCCGGTTTTAGGTGGTACTTAAGTTCTTTGTCCAGGATGAGAAGATTCATTTGTATACATCATCATTATCCCTCCTGACATGTGCTTTGGTGACATTAATCTATGTTTTATTTCCTGCAGCTGTAATGATGGGGTTGTCTTCCGTGGCTTTATTATGTTGTCATGTTTTTTTCAGTGATCGTCCTCATAGTACAAAGGAAATATCTCATGTGGGGATAAACTCCAAAATAGCTGACATTTAACAGTCATACTGGCAAGCATCTAGTTTTCTTTCCCTTCATTCTTTGTCCCTGTCAAGCTGAGTCCTGGGGAATTATCATTGACTGTGGTCAGACCAGTAGTTGTTTGTAATTTTACATGGAAAACATGTCTGAGGTGGAGCTTGTTTCTTAAGACTAGATAACTTGTACAGGAGTAGGCTAGATGGAACATCAATTCAAACCGGCAAATGACTAGCTGATTTTGAGGGAAGCTTGGAAGAAAGAATGGATTGCAAGGGTGTCTGATTTCTAGCTGTAGTTGCAGCCAGTGGCCTTTGTAGTTTAGAGGGTCAGAATCTAAATCTGATAGTGGAAGTTCAAAGGAAAACAAATGCACCAGGTCCTTGCTTTAAGGACAGCAAGGATTAGCTTAGCAGTAGAGATCTAATAATCCAATTTTAAATTATAAATTTTTTATAAAAATTATAATTCTTTATAAAAGTGATGCAATTTATAATTGTATCACTTTTATTTGCATTTTCAGTAACAGAACAAACTATGTGGGCATGGCTTCTGTAAACAGAATATCAAGACTATGATGATCAGTGACTGCTCTGTACTTCAGCTCAATAGCCCCTGCAAACAGCCTCATATACAAAACACATTAAGCACAGGGAATGATGAAATGAAATCAACCAGTATTGTTATTAATTTGTTAGATGTTTTAATAAAGCCAATCCCCAGGGCAGAATCAATCTGCGTAACCACTGCACATTGTATATGCTCCGATTAAGGCATTTAATACATTACCTTGCAGTTGTGTGTGTTCATGTCTGTCTCCTTTAAATAAATATGAGTTTCCTGGAGGGCAGGGACTTTGGCTCATTTCTTTTTGATTTCCCAGCATAAGCACAGTGGCTTGTACAGAATGGTGTTAGTGGTGTTTGTAGAATTGAATTGAACCAACTTTTGCATCTATGCACCGAAGGATTTAAGCAGATGTTTAGCCACAAATTTTAAGTTGTACAGCATATATTAAATCATACAGCATATATGAAGTTGTACAATATATATTATTGAAATTAACAATAAGGAGAAAATAAGAAAAGTATTAACAAGTAACAGGAAAATGAGAGAGGGAAAGGAAGACTAACAAGAAGACTAAGACTAAGAAGCTCCATCCCCTTGTTTTTCATTGTAGGCTCCTCTGATCAGGGACTGGGGTCCTCCCAGCCTCCTCTGACCAGGGGCAAATGAAACTGTTGATGCAGTTGTGGAGTAGGAGTCTTCCTTGGGGCCAGGTAAATTGCCTTCAGTCTAGAATCTCCTTGTTGACAGTTATGCCTTGACACTTACTATTGAGGAAAGTTCATACTGAGCAAGTATAAATCACCAGAAAGTGTCTCCAAGTTCAAAATGCCTGTATCTCAAAATTGAATGTCATAATCATGGGAAGAGCAAAACCATGGAGACCTAATTTTCCTATTATTTTAATTTATTATGTGCCAGGCTCTGAGTTAAGTGCTATACAAATATTAACTGATTTATTTTTCTTAATAACTCTGAGGGATAGGAAATGTAACTATCCTCATTTTACAGGTGAGGAAACCGAGGCAGAGAGAAATAAGTAACCTGCCCAAGTTCACATCAGATCTGGTATGGGGTAGAGCCAGGACTCACCCCAGGCCACATGGCTACAGAATCCATGCTTTTCCTTGCTGCACCACATTTGTTGCTTCTCTCTTGTTTAGTTGCTTAATGAAACACAGAGACTTGAGGAAGCTGGGGTTTGATTCTTCTAGCTCTAGGATTTCTTCAGAACCCAGCTTATTAACACCATAAGTCCTCGAGACTGCTGTGTTGAAGCTTCTACTTCCTTTAAAAGTATATTTAATGAGCCCTGCTGTGGGCTAGACTCCAAAGGAAAGGCACAGGTCGATATGAAATACTTGTCCTTGAGAAGCTTTCAGTTGAGTAGGGAGATAATGCATGGCAGAGTTAACTGGGTGCCATAGGAGAGTCACAATTCCAATGTGATGGGGAACAAGGAAAAGAAGAAATTACATTTAATGGAGGAAGGAAATGAGACTTTGTGGGATCTGGAACATTAGAGAAGGTCTCTGAAGGATTGGTAAGTCTGGGGTTGAGGCAGTACGGGCTTCCTTTTAGGTAAGGAAACAATAAGCAAATATGCAGAAATAAGCTGGAGCAAAAAGCATCATGGAAGACTTGCACTCAGCTCTGGCTGGAGGACATGGCAGATGTGTGGGCTTGGATGACAGACAAAGATGCATGTACTTAATTTGGAAGACACAAGGGAGAATCCGTGGAAATTTTTGAGTGGAGAAAAGACTTGTACTTAAGAAAGATTTGTCTGTAGTGATGCTTGGGATAGAGGAAAGGCAAGATTTAGCGAAGGATCTGTTACAGTGGGGTCAAGCAGGAAGGGGTAGGGAGAGCTGAAAAGGAAAGAATGGGATAGAAGTAAATGTCTGATTGTGCTCATGATGTACAAAGGCAAGAAAGCAGAGACCATTTTGCGAAGTCAGTTGAGGGGCATGGACTAGTAAATTTGAAGAAATTGTGGTGACATGCTATGCTGTCTTACACCGTGTGGTAAGTTGGAGGTTCCATAGAGCTCAAAGCTTTCACTGCATTCCACTACCTATCTGACACACTGGGTCATTTTAACAGACAAAGGTGACCCAGGCTACTTTTGGGGAATTAAAAAAAAAAAAAAAGATACTAACTAAAAGAATTTGAAGTTTGATCCGAGAAAAGTTCCAGATCAAATTGAGATGTGTGGAATATTCATATTCCGTAATCTTCATTGTGCAGTCATTTTTATCTCCAGTTAAAGTCATAATACTCTTCTGTTTTCAGAAGTATTTCTTGTGATAGGGTTTGGCTGTGTCCCCACCCAAATCTCAGCTTGAATTGTATCTCCCAGAATTCCCACACTTTATGGGAGGAACCCACAGGAAGGTAACTGAATCATGGGGGCTGGTATTTCTTGTGCTGTTCTCATGACAGTGAATAAGTCTCACGAGATCTGATGGGTTTATCAAGGAATTCTGCTTTTGCTTTTTCATTTTTCTCTTGCCACCGCCACATAAGAAGTGCTTTTTACCTCCCACCATGATTCTGAGGCCTCCCCAGCCATGTGGAACTGTAAATCCAATTAAACCTCTTTTTATTTTCCCCTGTTTGGGGTTTGTTTTTATCAGCAGCATGAAAACGAACTAATACAGTAAATTAGTACCAGGAGTAGGGGGTTGCTGAAAAGGTACCTGAAAATATGGAAGCGACTTTGGAACTGGGTAACAGGCAGAGGTTGGAACAGTTTGGAGGGCTCAGAAGAAGACAGGAAAATATGGGAAAGTTTTGAACCTCCTAGAGACTTGTTGAATGGCTTTAATAAAAATGCTGATAGTGTGCTGGGCAAGGTGGCTCACACCTGTAATCCCAGCACTTTGGGAGGCTAAGGCACATGGATCACAAGGTCAGGAGATCGAGACCATCCTGGCTAACACAGTGAAACCCCATCTCTACTAAAAACACAAAAACTTAGCCAGGCATGGTGGTGGGTGCCTTTAGTCCCAGCTACTCTGGAGGCTGAGGCAGGAGAATGGCATGAACCCGGAAGGCGGAGCTTGCAGTGAGCCGAGATTGCACCACTGCACTCCAGCCTGGGCGACAGAGCAAGACTCCATCTCAAAAAAAAAAAAATGTTGATCGTATTATGAACAATAAGGTCCAAGCTGAGGTGGTTTCAGGTGGAGATGAGGAAGTTGTTGGGAACTGGAGCAAAGGTGATTATTGTTATGTTTTAGCAAAGAGACTAGCGGCATTTTGCCCCTACCCTAGAGATTTGTGGAACTTTGAACTTGAGAGAGATGATTTAGGGTATCTGGCAGAAGAAACTTCTAAGCAGCAAAGCATTCAAAAGGTGACTTGGGTGCTGTTAAAAGCATTTCATTTTAAAGGGAAGCAGAGCATAATAGTTCAGAAAATTTGCAGCCTGGTGATGCAGTAGAAAAGAGAAACTGATTTTTTTGAGGAGAAATTCAAGCTGGATGCAGAAATTTGCATAAGTAGCAAGGAGCCTAATGTTAATCCCCAAGACCATGGGGAAGATGTCTCCAGGCCATGTCAGAGACCTTCATGGCAGCTCCTCCCATCACAGGCCCAGAGGCGCAGGAGGAAAAAGTGGTTTTGAGGGCTGGGTCCAGGGTTGCCATGCTGTGTGCAGCCTAGGGACTGGGTGCCCTGTGGCTCCAGCCATGGCTGAAATGGGCCATTGTAGAACTCATGCTGTGGCTTCAGAGGATGGAAGTCCCAAGCCTTGGCAGCTTCCACATGGTGTTGAGCCTGTGGGTGCACAGAAGTCAAAAATTGAGTTTTGGGAACCTCTGCCTAGATTTCAGAAGATGTATAGAAACTTCTGGATGCCCAGGCAAAAGTTTGCTGCAGGGGCGGGGCCTTCATGGAGAACTTCTACTAGGGCAGTGCAGAATGCAAATCTGGGGTGGGAGCACCCATACAGAGTCCCTACTGGGGGCAGAGCTGTGAGAAGAGGGACACCATCCTCCAGACCCCAGAACGGTAGATTCACTGACAGCTTGAACCATGTGCCTGGAAAAGCTGCAGACACTCAATGCCAGCCCATGAAAGCAGCCAGGAGGGAGGCTGTACCCGAAAAGCCACAGGAGCAGAGCTGCCCAAGACCATGGGAACCTGCCTCTTGCATTAGCATGACCTGGATGTGAGACCTGGAGTCAAAGGCGATCATTTTGTAACTTTAAAATTTGACTGCCCTGCTGGATTTCGGACTTGCATGGGCCCTGTATCCCCTTTGTTTGGGCCAATTTCTCCCATTTGGAATGGCTGTGTTTACCCAGTACCTGTACCTCCATTGTATCTTGGAAATAACTAGCTTGCTTTTGATTTTGCAGGCTCATAGGCAGAAGGGACTTGCCTTGTCTCAGTTGAGACTTTGGACTGTGGACTTTTGGGTTAATGCTGAGATGAGTTAAGACTTTGGAGGACTGTTGGGAAAGCATGATTGGTTTTGAAATGTGAGGACATGAGATTTGGAGGGGCTAGGGGCAGAATGATATGATTTGGCTGTGTCCCCACCCAAATGTCAACTTGAATTGTGTCTCCCAGAATTCCCATGTGTTGTAGGAGGAACTGGGGGTGGGGGTAATTGAATCATGGGGGCCAGTCTTTCCCATGCTATTCTTGTGATAGTGAATAAGTCTCACAAGATCTGATGGGTTTATCAGGAGCTTCTGCTTTTGCTTGTTCCTCATTTTTCTCTTGCTGCTGCCATGTAAGAAATGCCTTTTGCCTCCCACCATAATTCTGAGGCCTCCCCAGCCATGTGGAACTGTAAGTCCAATTAAATCCCTTTTTGTTCCCAGTTTCAGGTATGTCTTTATCACCAGCATGAAAACAAACTAATACATCTTGCTTTTTAAAAATATTTCTAAACCAGCTACATTGTGTAAATATATGGTTTTCACAGATTTTGTAATTTTTTCTGTTTTATTTTTATAGTAAAATATATGGGAGCTTTATTTTCTTCCTAGATTTATTTGGGTAAAAATAATAAGATTTTTTATGCATCAATGAGGCTTTTCATTTAATAGAATTGTGTTGGGGATTTACCAACAACCAAAAAGATGAATGTAAAGAATGAGAAAAGTTCCTGAAAGGTGCTGAACATCATTGATCATCAGAGAGATGCAAATCAAAACTACAGTGAGATATCGTCTTACCCCAGTTAAAATGGCTTTTATCCAAAAGACAGGCAATAACAAGTGTTGATGAGGATATAGAGAAAAGGGAACCTTCGTACACTGTTGTGGGAATATGAATTAGTACAACCACTATGGAGAACAATTTGGAGGTCCCTTAAAAAACTAAAAATGGAGCTACCATATGGTCCAGCAATCCAACTGCTAGGTATATTCCCAAAAGAAAGGAAATTAGTATATCGAGGAAGTATCTGCAATACTCCTATATGTGTTGAGGCACTATTCACAGTAGCCAGGATTTGGAAGCAACCTTTGTTGCTGATGAACCTTTGTTCATCAGCAGAAGAATGGAGAAGGGAAATGTGGTACTTACACAGAATTGACTTATACAGCCAAAAAAAATGAGATCTTATTATTTGCAATAACATGGATGGAACTGAAGGTCATTATGTTAAGTGAAATAAGCCAGACACAGAAAGACAAACTTCACATATTCTCACTTATTTGTGGGTGCTAAAAATGAAAACAATCCAACTCACGTGAGGTGGTTACCAGAGGCTGGGAAAGGCAGTGTGGGAGGGAAGAGAGGAGGGATGGCTAATGGGCACAAAAATATAGTTAAATACATGAATAAGATCTAGTATTTGATAGCACAACAGGGTGACAACCGTCAACAATAATGTATTGTACATTTAAAAATAAAAGAATAATTAGATCATTTGTAACATAAAGAAATGATAAATGCTTGAAGTAATGGATACCTCATTTACCCTCATGTGATAATGATGTCCCTATATGCCTTTATCAAAATATTCCATGTATCCCATAAATATATACACCTACTCTGTACTCACAAAAATTTAAAAATTAAAGAAGTTTCTGGCACATAGGGTTTAGATGGATTTGACTGAGATAGCGGCAGTTATCTGTAGCGTCACATGGTTAATGGCAGTCTCTGAGGGCAGAAGGGCTTAGATTCAAACCCCAGTTTTGCCATTCATTGACTCTGTGGTCTCAGACAAGTTCTTGATTAACCTTGACATTCTCAGTTTTCACCTGGTAATGATGATATGAATCATATGGCAATAAGGAAATTTACCTAATTGCAGGCAGGATTAAATGAGATGATGAATGGTGCCTGGCTGAAAGAGCTTAATGCTAGTTAACTGCCTCTTCTACCACCCACTGCCACCACCACCTTCATTATCACTCCTACCACCTTAATTCCCACCATTATTGAGGCTCTATGAAATGAGAACCAGGTGTTCATCAGAAAAAGAGTTCTTATAAAATGAAACATTATTACATGATACAAGTTTTAGACTAGTTTTAATATCCAAGTCAAGGATCTATTTTCATGAGACAGGTTCACTGCGCCAGTGAGTTAATGCTCAGTTATACAGAACATGGTGTCCCAGCCAGAATTTTCTAAAGACTACCCTGAAGCAAAGATCGAAATACCAATGCTTCATTGGGGATATACAAATTCAGGCCAGTGAGATGAAGGAAAAGGGAAGAGAGTCACCAAAAGACAAATATGATATGATTGCACTCATGTGAGGTGTCTAAAGTAGTGAAACTCATAGAAGCAGAAAGTAGACTGGTGGCTGCCAGGGTCTGGGGGAGGGGAAATGGGGATTTGGTGCTCAGTGGGCATGGGATTTCAGTTTTGCAAGATGAAAGAGTTCTAGAGATCTGTTGCCCAACAATGTAAATATACTTAACACTGCTGGTCTGTACACTTAAATAAGGTTAAGATGGTAACATTTATGTGCTTTTTACCATAATTTTTAAAAGGATGGGGGAAGGAGGCAAGGGAGGAAGTAAAGCAACAGGAAGCAGTGGTTCCAGGGCTGGTTACTGCTTCTCAAGACCAACAAGGGACACAGCCATTGGCCATGCAGCTGCACCCACTTGCCACATGGAACTCTACTGGATAGGCTGGAGAAAAGAACCACACTTCACAACAGTGAAAAAGAGAGGTGAGGGCATTTATCTGCCCTGCTCTCTCCCCATTCTCATAGGGCAGAGTTCACCCCTTGGGGAGTGAATTCCCTGCCATTTCCAGGTTGCATTGGCCTCTCCAGCTGTAGTGTGGACTGCCAGCTCCCACATCTGTGAGTGGCCAGAGAATCCAGAAACTTCAGCTGGGTAACTGAGAGGTCCCACTGCCCAGCCACAGCCTCAAGAGAACATTCAACACTCCCAGAGCAGGTGATGCTGGTGGTGGAAACTTAGCTCCCCAGGTGGGAGGAAGCATAGCCAAGGGAGTATGAAGATGTGCATAAGACTTTTGTCTGATACACACTGCTATCCTTTTTTGTGCTAATGAATTCATTGCTACTATACCTTTCTTTGTTATTTTTTAACAATGTAAAAGGCTTTGATGTTAGGATGCCTCATATTAGAAACCACTGTGTGGTGACCACCTGGCTGGATGTAGAGCATGAATGTAAAATAGTTCGCCACATTCTTTGCTCTCTTTGCCTTTGGAAGGAAAAATAAAGTGAGTCCTAGTTAGTTATTTACCACATAATGCAATGAAAGAGAGCAGCTTTAAGAGATTTCACATTTCTAAAAAAAATTAAAGGCTTGTTTTTTCATTGCCTTTTTAATGTTTTAAATATTAGCAGGCACCACTGTCAAAATGTGTTCTCAATTCCTACTCTGGAATTTTTTTAATAGGAAAATTTTCTGATAAAGATCACAGGTTTCCTGATGTTTTATTTTGGCCCACTTTCTTTTGTTTTACTAGAATAATCATTATGTTTGGGAAGTTATATCCATCAGTATTCCCTAGCAAAAAGATATAATGGCATTTTAGAAAATGTGAAAATCATACTTGTTTGCTTCTTCCTAAAGGGTGGCATAGTTTTGTGTGTAGTGAAATGGATTTTTGATCATTGCCTTAGGATCAATTTCATGATAGCCAACTAGATGAAAGGGTATCAGAATGAAGCAGGCAGACTCAGGGAAATGGGCTTCCCAAAATGCTGGCATGCAGTTATTTTTAGAGGCATCTGGGCTTTCTACCCTCTTATTACTTTCTATCCTCCCGTTTTCATTTCTCCTACATGAAAATGGGGACTTCCTCAGGCTGATTTTGGCTTGAGAATCAAGAGAACTCCATGTTAGTCTTACTTCTGGAATAATGGTATCAGCTCTGAGTGTTAAAGGGCAGTGGTTTAGAAAAAATTGTGCTTTTAGATCCTGTGAGACCCTACCTTGAGCAGACAGTGTAGTGACGGCTCTCTGCCCTTGCTAGGAGTCACAATGGCTCATAGAAGCTGCAGGAGATAGAATATGTTGTCTCTCTCGTTATTTAAACCCGCAACTTAATCTAATTGTATCCTGTGTGTGCATGTGTGTGGATGTACACGTGTGCTTGCTTCATTCCACCTATAATCCCCAAGAAACGCTGCGGTGTGTGATGCAGCTTTTGGAGGGAAGTGGGCACATAAGACTTACAAACACCTTGGAAACGTATGGGTTTTGTTTCAATTTTTGATAACATAGACTATAAACCTTTGCAGATTTCCAGTTTTAACATTTGTTCAGCAGACCTTTTTTCAATTACTTGTGGCTAGATTATTATTGAATGAATACCAGATGTATACATCCATCGTCTATATTCCTTTGTCAAAAGGAAAAATAAAACTACTCTGGAAAATCACAACAGATCATAATTATTTACCAGCAGGTTGTCACTTAACCCCTAAGGGGCAACTAAGAGGAGATGCATTTATTGTGGCTGGATTTGATGATTCACACTGCTAAGTGTTAAAAGGAGAGGGAAAAAATGAACCATGTTTATCCAAGGAAATGCTGTTTAAGCATGACATTCAAGTGTGAATTGAATACATTGCTGGATCCAACAGTAACATTTTCTCACCAACCATGAAAAATCTTTTTTTTTCTGTTGTGTTCTAAATCAAACTCATATATAAGCTTTCTATTAGATTAATGCAGCTTTATCAGATACTATCAATCATTTAACCACTTTCAGTAAACATTCATTGAGTGTCTGCTATGGGATAGGTGTTAAGAATTCAAAGTTAAATAAAATAGTATCTGCTTTCAAGGATCTCACAAGCTGATTCAGACAGCAATAAATAATAAATATACATAATAAATGCTCTGGGAACAAAATGAAGAGGGTGATTAGTTCTGCCTAAGGCAGAGGGAAAGACTTTGAGTGGAGGAAACCTTGATGTATGATGAAAAGATAAATGAAGATATTGGTTAAGGTAAATAATGCTAGCTGCTACAACAGAGAAACTCCCAAATCTCAGTGGCATAACATCATAGGTGATTTATTTTTCACTTAGGTCACAGGTCAACAGCTCAAAGCAGGTCAGCAGTGGTGGAAGGTGACTGCGTGCCACAGAATGATTTGGGGACCTTGGATTCTTCCTACTGTTGCTTTACCATGTCCCAGATCCTTAGAATAAGTGGTCTACAGATGGAAGTCAAAAAGTGGCCCCATTCCTTCCATTCACATTTTATTTTCTGTGATTCATATACGTAGCCACATCTAAGTACAAGAGAGGTTGGAAAATATATTTTAGCCATATGCCCAAATAGAAGAGAACACAGATATTAGTAAATACTAGTAATTTTGCTCTAGTGAGATTATTTTACATTGAGAAATGGGGTTGGATAGCCATATACCTAGGATATAAGAGCATGAAAGAGTTTGGGAAGGGAGGAATGTTCTATTTTGGCTAGAATACACAGCATTGGTGGGTAGGGGCTGGGGAGTCAAAGAGAAATACCACTACAAAGTTAGTTCAGGGCTGGATTATAGAAGATCTTAAATGCTCTACTGAGAAGTTTCCGCTAGCGTTTGAGCTATAGTTCTCCATTGTTGTCTTATTTCCTTGGCTAAAATTTATTTTTGAAATAGATGTTATATTTATTCTATTATTTGAGGCATTATATTTTGGTAATGTAATTTTTAAAAACTCAAGCCTTATTTTTTTTAGTAAGATTATAATCTTGAAGTCAAGGGTCACATTAATGCTTTATATATTTCCCTACAGTTTCCCTAGACAGTGAAGCACAAAGGTATCCAGTGTTTAATTAACCAGGTGATAATTTACTAACAGCTTCACAGAAATGGCTTTTATTTAAATAGGTATAGGTAAGCAATGTCTCTGGCCCATGGTACTGTAGCTAAATAATTCAGTTCATACTGACCAGCAACTAAGGGGCCTCTGTATTATGCCATCAAATCACATATATCAATTCCCTATATGTATAAGGCTCTAAGTTGGATATAATAGTGAGAACAAGTCCTTGTTCTCTAGGTATTTAAGACTGCAAGTAAACAAAATGTATGACTGTCCTTGGAAAATACGATATTTTGAGGAGTACTCTATTCAGTTTTGTATCAGAATGCACTTGGTTTAATTTACTATAAAACTAAATGTTATTTTATGCTTCAAACTAGAAAACACTTTAAATATACATGTGAATTTAGTATCTTTGAAAACAGAAGGTTAATGAAACTCACAGCTGGAGGACTATGTAGGTATTTGATAAAAATGCTCGACACCCCAACCAGTGCACTTCATTCATTCCAAGCTATGATCCTAACCAGAGCCTCCACTGTGTCTTAAATGGAAGCTTATAACAATAATAAACGGTTACATTATACTTTGTTATGACTGTTGTTATAAATATATCCTTTTATAATATGGACAAATCTTTTCTCTCTACAAGAAGCATTTTCATGAATGATTTGTGGAACAGTTGAGGTCCTGCCAGTGAGAATGATAATCTAGTATTCTCTCTCTCCATTCCTGTTACATTGGCCCCTTGGATTTGTGGCATGCTTACCTTATTGACAGTGACTCATTATGGCTTTGTGCTTTGTTTTTATTTGAAATTGCAGCAAGGTGATGTAAGTCACTTTAGATTTCACTTCCCACCATTGGATCATAATGTAGACATTAGCTTGTGACACATGTTGTCAGCACTTTCAGATTATATGTGAAACTTAAAAGCAGATTTGCCAAGTTTATAAGTGAGATAAATTTGACACAAACCTAAATCTATTTATTTTAACTAAACAAACCATGAAATGTTTCTCATTGAGGTTAATGAAAGCACCACCCTAAATCTATATTCTTATTTAATTCAACGCTCATTTATGGAGCATCTGCCTAAGAGCCAGTCATGAATATCAAGAAGACCTAACTCCTGCCCTTGAGGTGTTCACACCAGCAGAAAGAGAAGCCTTCATGGAGGAGGTGGCTTTTGAACCAGGTTAGAAATGAAATAAACTAAGCATTCAGTCATCATGCCCTGGACTCCACCTTACCCTTTTGGCAGAAACAATCCTGAATGTTTTTACCTTTAATTTCTGAAGTGTGTGCAAGAGGTTTTGGGTTTGAGTGGGTACAGAATGCAGAATATGAGAAGAGAGAATAGCTGGTTACCCCTTTTCTGCCTGTACTTTGAGCATCCGTTAAGAGCCACATCCCTCTTAGCTTCTCTACTCACCGAACTCCTCTATCTGTCTTAGTTTTCCTAGTATTTTATTCTTCTGTTCTCCTTTTCCTTTTCATTACATTTAGAGTTGATGGAGATACAATGTTCAGTGATGGAATGTAAAGTACTTTGGGGGGCTTTCACTCTAATGTTCTTACCTTAGGGTCTAAAATAAGAACCCTGCAGAGTTCCACAAGCTGCATTTACAATTCTTTCTCAATTTCTCACTTGGGCACTACTTGTATTTTAACTTAAAAAAATTTTTTTAAATGAATGTTATCCTCCCAAAGCAGGCTACTATAATAAATATATGAACATGAAAAAGAATAAAGTTATAGCAACCTTAGAATATTTTAGTCTTTATTGGTTTAAATCAATCTTCCTATTACTTTAGGAGATGAATTACTGTTCATTGCCTATGCTGTTTTAATGATCACCTGTAAATAATTTATTTTAAATTCTCTTTGATATCTGTCATTTGGTGACTTAACCCCTATTTCACAGGTCTTTTGCTTATTTTATGAAACTCTATTGCTGTTAGAATGTATCATTTAAATCTATGTGATGGAATTCTCTTTGTGATCTGTAGAGACTTTGGCACTCTTCTAATGTAACAGATTTATTCAAAGTTGTTATTCTAATGCAGCTCTCTGTCCTTAAAGCTGCACAGTGTCAAACCTGGATTGACCCTGTTGCCTCTGGGATTAAACCAGTGGAACAAGGTAGGGGAGAATGGGTTGCCTCCTTCACCCAGTGTGTGAGGTTATACCTATGCTCAGTTTCCTACAGGACCTGTGACCTCCTCCCCTTGACAGGTAGACTAAAGTAGCCAGGGGCTTGTCTTTCTCTGACAATTCATATAAACAGCTGGCACCCTATATTGAGGCTCTCAGGTACCAAGCACTGACAACTGCTTCACCTGCTTTACCTATAAAAAGGGGACACACAAAAGAGCAGGATTTCTTCACTGAAACTCAGACTCAAACTGCAGCAATAGCAGCACCCTGCCCCGGCATGCTTCTCTGTGGGATGATGAAGGGATCAAGGGACCCTTGGCATGTATAAATTTCCTAATAAAGCCTGTTTTTTAAGCTCATGCCATGGATATCATAGAATTCTCCCCAAACCTAAATGCTTGACAGGTGGAATTTTCCTGTTATGACAGTATTGGGCAAAGGAAAGTAAGCTGATATAATCTCTGCTCATTAGAGAGAAGAAAAATGTGTGAACACATCCTATGGTGTACACTGTAGACATATACACATTGGAATGCCTTGTCTCCAGTTTGTTGGGGTTGACTTTGGGGAGGCAGCAGAATCAGTATGGATTACTTCAAGTGGTACTTGGTTTTCAGCCTGAGAAATGAGAAGACTATGAGATGAAATAATCTGCTTTTGTATTAGGCAAGGCATTAAGAGAAATTTATTTCTCTCTCTGTATCCATGTGGACACAAGCAGTCCACCATAACAGGGAGCCAGTCTCCTTCTATGCTGCTGCTCTGACATCTCCGGGGAATTTTCTTCATCCAAGATGCCTCACCACCATTATATCTGCATTTCGGCCAGCAGGATGGGTAAAAGGGTTGGTGGTGGCAGTAGGGAGGGGGTCATCCGGAAGATGCACACGTGAATTCTGCTCACATCCAGTTGCTGCAGGGGAAGCTGGGAAATGAAGTCATCCCCACTTATTCCCAAGTGGCAAAACTGCCAAATTACCGCCACAGGAAGTCTAACTACTGCATACCGGTTAGAAAAAAGGATTACAGTTTTAGAAAATCAGCGTTTAAGAAGAGTCAGTAAAACACTGCAGAAAATATACAAATTACTTACAGAAAATTAATTTAGAGAACAGAAATAGCCTCATCAGTTTGCTCATAGCCATTGTTTGCTTATGAGCCATTGCATGGTACACAGCTGAGAAAAGGCAAGTTAACTGGGGTGAATAAGGTAGGGGCCATTGAGAATTGAGTTGGTCTCTTTCCCAAATTACACTGAGTAAACAATTCAGAAAAACAGGTGGATCAATAAGTGGTATCATCCATTCAACATTTCCTTTATGCCCAGTTGGTGTTAGATGTTGTCCTTGGAATTATGAAAATGAGATTGGATTAAACGGTTTTTCTTCTTGAGTAGTTCACATTCTAATGAAGGAGATATAGATGCACTAATTAAAACATAATAATAAAAACACCTAGCTAAAATCAGGGGTTCTATAAAAGAAGAGTAGAATGGGAAGAATGGATACTTGTGGGCAACTAGCAGTCTCTGATACAGTTTGCATATTAATGCATGCACTCAACAAATGTTTATTAAGTGTCTGCTGTGCATTATCCCTGCCTAGGTAGTGATCTGTCTGTCTATTGTTTATATAGAGAAGTCTGGGATTTAAACATGTAAAGTATATAAGAATGGTTACCTCTAGGGATGGATACACTCAGGTATAGTACAAATGTTTTATAGAATGCATGGTTTATCCCTGTTATTTAAACAATTGGTTTTAAAATGGTAGCAGCAAACAAATTAGAACATTGAATCTGAAAAGATAAACTCAATCTTTTCAGACTCAATGAAATAGAAAAAAAGACCATATAGAAAGTCCACACAGCCAAGAAATCGTAGACCATGTGTAGAATCAGGGCTGTGAAGGAAAGCAGCTTTAATTGTTTGCACAACAAATATAGAATTGGACCTTAAAGTCTCTCTAGATCCTTAAACCACATCATCCTAAGGCTGCTAGACACATACAGTGTTCTCAGTACAGCTTGGGGTTAGTTGGAACTTACGATAGATACATGCCACTAACACTGGTACTGAAAGTTAAAAGGCAACCTGGCAAGAACAAGTACCATGAGAACCATGTGAGATTAGGGATTACTATTACCCTTATTTTACAATTCAGGAAACTGAGCTAAAGAGAGTTAAATATGACTTCTAAGATTATACAACTATGTATGGTGATGCCAGGATTTGCACCCAGACTCTAAAATTCTTACATAAGTAACTGAGGCCAGGCATGGTGGCTCACGCATGCAATCCCAGCACTTTGGGAGACCAAGGTGGGCGGATCACTTGAGGTCAGGAGTTTCAGACCAGCCTGGCCAACAAGGTGAAACCCCATCTCTACTAAAAATACAGAAATTAGCTGACATGATGGTGTGCCCTGTAGTCCCAGATACTTGGGAGGCTGAGGCAGGAGAACCGCTTAAACCCAGAAGGTGGAGGTTGCAGTGAGCCGAGATTGTGCCACTACACTCCAGCCTGGGCAACAGAGCAAGACTCCATCTCAAAAAAAAATACACACACACACACACACACAAACACACACACACACACTGACAATAAACAAATACATATTTATATCCACATTTGTAATCTCATTTACACATATGTAAATTTATATATATGCATAAATAATGTATTCTTTCCTTATAATCTCTGAATCCATATTACGTGAATTATAGTTGATTGCATTCAATGTATTATGTAACTCATCTTTTATTCCCTTTGGAGTTAAAGATCAAATATTTATTTTTATTTTTATTGAGCCAGACACTCTGTACATTTCACAGAATTCACAAGACAACCCTGGGGGAAAAAAATGTTGGTATTGTTAAACCCATTTTGTAGATTAAGAGATTGAGTTTCAGAAAGGTCAAATACTTTAGCTCTTGCTGGGTATATGCCTTTGCTCAAATCTGAATACAGACTTATCCCTCATCCCCAAATAAGCTTTTCTTACTTTGTGTGCTATTGTGCCCATTTTTCATTCCCTATTGGCCTGAAATAAAATTCCTTTTTAATCCATTTTATTTTTCTCTTAAGCTTTACCTATGTTTTTCATCCCAATCAGAAGGCACAGAAAGAAATGCTTCTTTTACTTCATGTTTAGCAGATGTAGCTTACATTTTGAGTCTCTGTCAAGGATGTGTAGCTTGCTTGATTTTAGAAGCTTCTGCTGAAAGATATTCTTTTCATGTACACAATTGCCTCTTGGATTGTGTAGGCAGCAGTGCTATGGTTATTAGTCAAGTTATTTAATATCCTTTTTGTTAGCTTAGTTTTCAATTTTTAAGTAGTTTATACAGCCAAGGAATCTGGATATAAATTTTATTTACTCAGTTTTTTTAATCCCTTATATTCTTTCTAGAGATCTAGTTTTATTTGAGAGTGTTTAATATGTTCATTTCCTTCTCAGTTCACTTCTTTTCTACATCCAACTAAATAGGCTCTTTCAGTATTTCTAATCCTAAATCCAAAACTGTCCTTATCTATTTATGCTCTATTTTTATCATAATATGTAACTTAATCTTAGCTAATCAGCTCAACCTCTCATCACCATTATTGCCATAACTCAGATGAATGTGGCTTAATTTATTATAATGCTATTTTGCCCATAAAGGGATTCTAACAATTTATTGTTCTGCTAGCAGTGGCCTGCAGTGGGCAGGGACAATAGATACCTGGAAGCCTTCCCAGCTGAAAAATAACTCTTTCCTGTAAACTGTCAATTAGAAATCCATTTGGATTAGCAAATTCCCTTAAAATGTCAATGCTTGCTGGGAATGTTAATCCAATCAACCTTTCACACCTTAGTGCCTGAGATCTTATTTTAATGAGATAATCATATTCTTTTCCTCTTAGTACCTAATTAAGCTCAGTCATAGGGAAGTAGCTACCCTGTGGGTAATGCAGGTATTCTAAGGCATTCCAGGGGGCATCTGGTAGACCAGCACGAGTAGAGAGCAACAAGAGGGTACCAAAGGTGGAGAAGGACATGTTCCCACTTAGTGCCTTAACAACAGCTTTCTTGCCCTTTTTGTAGCATGCACAATTTCCCCAATTCTATAAAAAGGTGCCTCTCAAACGTCAATGTGCATGTGATTCATATAGGGCTCTTAATGAACTGCAGATTCTGAATGAACAGGTCTGAAGTGCCACCTAAGATTCTGCATTTCTAACAAACTTCCAGGAGATGCCAATGCTGCTGGGCTGTGAACACATTTTCAGGCTTCAATGCTATGAAATATGCAATGTATCCATGAATAAGTTATGGAAATAAGTGGCTCTTTGGATGTTCTTTCATTTATAAATTTTCTTTTAGCTCTTCTTATAGAGATTGATTTCTCTTCTAAGTTCTCCCAGTCAGTTCAGCAGCTTTATTTTATTTTTCAAACAACAAGATTTCTGATGTTTCCTTCCCTTTTCACTGTTTTTATATTCAATCGATGTGGCAGCCAGCAAATTCTGCCAATGCAGAATTTGTCTTGTCTTCTGCCTGCACTGGTCCTTCCTATGGTGTTCATTTTGTGAAATATCCTAAGCGAATATATTTGAGAACTAACTTTAAGCACACCAACTTATCCTTTTCAAATTTGAAGCTTTCAGTATCCTCCACAGCAGCCAAAGTACCACCCATCTCTGATTGGGTGTTGCTGAACAGAGGGGCCCTGCACTTCAGTGACCTGGCTTTGCCGCTTCTGACCTTACAGACTATACTCTGATCACTGAACATCTCTCCTGTCATGGCTTCTGGGACACCTCTGTGCCCTGCTTCTAAAAGGTCTTTTTTAGTACGCTGTATTATCTTTACCTCTTTCCTTTGGTGTTTCTGACCTTTTCTTACATTTTGAAATGTCCCTATCCCTCTCCTTCTGCATGTCAAGTCTTATCCTTTTTATGATATTCCTCTAAGTTTACTTCTACTTGCTCTGTGAAATTGGTCATTTCTCTCTGCTCTGTGAAGTGCTTTGCATAATTCTCCTACAGCATTTATCTTCTATTGTAGTCTTTCATGCATGTATTTGCTTTATCCACTGGAAGGTAAGCTGCTCAAGAACAAAAACATTGTCTTGCTTATCTTTGTGTTTAGAACTCCAAGTGCAATATTTGGGACCTAGTGGGCATAGAATAAATGTTGAATGAATGACTACATTTATTAATCAGCCTGTTTTTCCTTATTATTTACTCTATGTGGGTTCTAATTTATTTACTCTATGTACCTTGTCTTTCTTCAGCTTTGATTCATCTATAGTCTTGAGCAAACATAGGAAGTCTTTCTGTTCTCTATATGAATAATCTGTAAGTCATTTGTGTATTTTCTTCAGGGTTTTACTGACCATTCCTAAATGCTGATTCTGCAAAACTGCAGTCCTTTTTACTGACTAGTTTATATATGTTGGAGTCTGACATCCTGTTGAGGTAATTTGGCAGCTTTACCACCAGGGAGCCATAGAAATCTCCATGTTGCTTGTTATCTATGGACCTTATCTGATGAAGCAATCCTTTCAGTTATGGCCATCAGGTGATGTGTAAAATGTTTGTCCCTGAAATTCAAGTGGCCCCTGCAAAGCGATACTCCTAAGTTTGCCTTTTATAGGACCAGAATGATTGTTAAAACCAGAAGCCAAATTCATTAATTTCTTGCTGTGATATATAACATAGCCATACAATACTACGCATTTAGTAAATGTCAGCAGTATTAATAGAACTGTCTGTAATATAATTGAGTAAGATTTCTGTGTATAAAACTAAATTATGATGGATGAGTTACTCAAAGGATGAAGGAAAATAACCTTTAAGTAGTGTCAAAGGCTGGGCGGCACTGGGTTGTATACAGAGAATGAGGTACTGAGACTGAAGCACTAGTAGCTGGGCTAATGTGCAAAGACAGGAGATATATGGGCTGATGGGCCAGGCCTCTAGGAGAACCAGGCAATGAAAGGTTAACATGTAGCTGGAGGTCTGCAATGAGTTTAGCAGTCCAGAGCAGATTGCTTCACAATCAGGAACTATTATTCAAACAAATCTTGGCGGTCAGAATGCACTGTAGGACCCAAACCCAGGAAGGCAGACCAGGCAGCAGGAATCTAGCTGAGGATTCATGGAGAAAGAGGAACCAGAAGCTCATCAAAAATATATAGGGCATTATGTTTATTATCTCCCGGGCACAGTGTCCTAAAAAGAGCAGGCTAATAATTGCAGAAAAAATGTAATGACTAGAGAAAGCGTGAAAGGGAAGAGAAAGCCTATCCTTATAGGAATGAACCTTTTTTTTTTTCAGGAATAGAAGATAAATGTACTGGTGTGGCATGATGGGAAAACAGTATAATAAATTAGATTTAGGCAATGTTTTATTACTTTCATTTTCATGTATTTATGTATGTACTCATTTGTTTGTTTATTAACTTACTCTGTTACTTGCTTTGGTAACTTTCCACTGGCAGCACCTGGAAGAATGAGAGCTAGGTAGCTCTCTAGAGAGCATGCTCATAGTATGAAGATAATATTTTAATTAAGACACAGGAAGCAATGGAAAAGCACTGAAGGAACCTGAAAAAGAAATTACTATTATCATAGATAAGGACAAGGAATTCTGTACAGCTATAGGATCTGTATTTTTGAGTGGAAGGTAGAGAAGCTACTGTCAATGAAAATTGCCTCCTTTCACTTAAATATGTAATGGAGGAAAGGTCCTCTACAAAGATTTCAGTCTTTCCATAGCTGTAGCCCTTGTGGCAATCCACTGGTAACTGATGTTTTTGAATAGAAAATTGATTAATTTACCGGCACACCAATTTTAACACTATTAACTTTGTCTGGCTTTATTGGATAATGTTGGCTTTCCTCCTCCTCCTTGTTATCTTATAATCTGGGGATTTGCACAGTATCCTAGACACTCCAGGACAGGATCCTGGTAAAGGTTGAGTGCGTGGCCACAAAAAAAAAAAAAAAAAAAAAAAAAAGCCTGTTTACGTTATGGACATCATTGATTCAACTTGCCCCTTGGAAAGTATGATCACTATTTATTCTGGCTGATATATTGACTTCTTCCAGGTCCCTGGCTCTTGATCCACGGATCTAATTGGATCAGTCATACCTTGGCTTCTGAAAGGGTTCCTCCTCATGACCCCTAGTCTGTTTAGGATTCATAATAAAGTTTCCCTGGTCACTCCACCAGCTTGGATAATAGCAAGACTCCTGCTACCACCCAGACTTAATCCTTCCACTTTGGGGGAGGTTGCCACTCACCCAGTGGTTCTCAACATTGTTTCTACCCCAACATATTTGGGAATACAACTATACCTACTAGTAACCTACAGCTATAATCATTCCCCAAAAATATTTTCAACAAATATTTAATGAGTACCTGTTGCATGCCATCTAATCCCTGGGGTAGATGTTAGGTGAGTAAATGCAGTCCTTGCATTCTAGCTGGAGAATGGTTCTCTTCTTTATTTATTTTTCATGTCTATTATTGCTACCATGGGTTTTGGACGGCTGCTTGTTTGTCTTAAGAAGTAGACATCTCTTCCAATCAGGAAAGGCTGCTGTTTCTGTGGTACATTGAAAAGTTTCATTTTCTAAATGCTACCTGTTCTTATGACAGAGAGGTATGTACTGTTCTTTTTTTCAATAAGAATTTAATTCTTACATTGACTATTTTTCCTCCTACTTTTGCTAGTCATTAACTGCCTACAATTAACTACTGGTTTTAATTGTCAAAAATAGATAATAAATTTGACTGACATTCTCTATTTTTTATTACCTCATCATGTCTCATTTGCCCTTTTCTTCTCTCAGCTTGCCATTTTATATGATCATCTAGGGAAGGAGCAGCCACTTCCTCAAATGTTGTTTTCTATTTCCTGTTCTATCTCTCACTTGAAACAACTTTGCAATGCACTTTTTTTTAACATTTTTCTGAGTAAATGAGTGTATTATGATACACCAGAAATAGCCATAGATCCTTCTTATCCAAATAGTGTAAATCTGTTTATCACTTCCTTTCCAATTAACCTTTCTTCAAGATGATCCTGGAAGTGCTGTTGTTGTTTTTACTTGACTTTCTAATCACCTTCCTGTAGTAATCCATTCTACTTCTTGAGGTGCTGGTAGTCTTGTCAGGATGCCCTTGTGGGTGGCATAGCTGCGTGTGGCAATTTGTACTGGTTCCTTGAAGATTACAAGCAAATATTTCTGTTTGGTATCAGTTTCTCTCCGTTTTCCTAAGGAAACTATTTTATTACTAGTTCATTTGTAACAAAATATCCCAACTTCTTTGAAAGAAAAGATGAGTTGAGGTGGCTTCCAGTAAAAATGCAAATATAACAGCACAGTTAATGTCAGAAAGAAACACCAGACCTCTCAGAGAGGAAACTTTATGGAGTTTTCAGTACTAAACCTCAGAGAAACTGGCAGCCCTCATAAATCAAAGGCAAGAGGTATGAAAATAAAGTAATACTAGAGCAGGGAAATAACCTAGTTACTGTATAAAGCAGAGAAGAAAAAGGTACAGTGGTGTATAATTCTACACTTTAGTATTGTGAGCTGTTGACAGAAAATTGTTTTCTCTAGTATGAGTTGAGTGAAGAATTGGTAGAGAGGTTGGGAAGCAATGAAAAGAAACAGTGCTTGGCAAAGAAAAGCATAAGGAAAAAGCTGGCTGTTTTCTAAAGATGGGAAGCCATTATGTTTAGAAACTTGAAGAATATTCACAGATTAGTGATGGTCTAGTCTGTCCTATCTGATAATACCATAGCCACTAGCTGCATGTGGCTGGCTATAGAGCATTTGAAATGTAGCTAGTCCAAATTGAGATGTGCTGTAAGTACAGAATACATACCAGATTCCAAATCTTAGCAACCCCCCAATATGAAACCTTAATGTTTAGATTGATTACATGTTGAAATGGGAAATTTTTGGCATTAAATAAATATTATTAAAATTAATTTCACATTTTTTTATATTTGCTTACATGTGACTACAGAAAATTTAAAATTACATATGTGGCACACATAATATTTCTACTGGATAGTGCTGGCCTAGCCCCATACCCTGTTGGTGGGACTGTCTTTTATCTCTGTGACAAGTTAACTTTCTGAATGCCGATCTTACTTTATCCCCACATTTTCCCTCTGAGTTGGTTAATTTCTTTTTAGGTAGTTGTTTTATCTGTTTTGGAAAGTTTATTTTTAATGTAGGAGGTGGAGATGAGTAAAGAGAATGTATAGCATAATTGGAGAATTATTTTCATGGACAAGCCCTACAGACAATCCCTTTGAAATAAAGGGTTTTTAAGTACTTTTTTAAAAAGTAAGAACTGCTATCAAATGTTGATTATGGATAGATATCCTATACAAAAAGCACTTAGGAGAAGAAATTGCTTCAGAATAATTCTCTTTTATTTGTATTAGTAGGAGTAGATGTTGCATCTTCTATGAAAAAGAGAGCTGGGAACAATTGTTAGAGAAAGGGGAGCTGTTTTTCTGAGCATCATTCTTCACAACCAAGCCCGTTTCAAGGAGCCTTGGTCAAATTGGACATTTTTTTTCTTTAATTGAATTTCTAGCTTTGAAAATTAAATGTGCATACATTGAAAGCATATGTGCCCATATCACATATGCATCTGGCTATGCTGAGAGAGAATATGAACTCCTCCACCCAGGGTTGAGAAAGAGGACTTTGGTTGGCTCCTGCTTCCAGCATGTCCTAGCTCTTTAATCTTAGTTTTTTTTTTTTTTATCTCTCCTAGCCTAATTTTTCTCAAATATAACGTTTAAATAATCTCAATATATATTCATGAGTTGTTGTGAGGATTGCATGAGATAATTATCCAAGGCATCTAGCACAGTGTCTGGCACATTAGTGCTCCATAAATATTAACTGGTCTTATAGATGTAAGTTTGATTCTAAATACAGTCTTCATTTACCTCCCTATAGTTTGGCTTGTATTCTTCTAATGGGATGAATCAACAGAAGGCTAAGTGGTTTTTCCAACATCTTTAATGAGTTAAAAGCACTTTTGGCATTAGAACTCAGGTTTCAAACCATCTATGCCATGGGCCAGGAGCCAGAAATTATTTCCGGCCACAGTTCAGATTCTAGGAGAAAAACCGGAGTGACTGCAGTCTTAACATCCTTTGTTGAAGTCAAGAACTGTACACTGATGCTGATGCTGACATTTGTATCACTTATGACTCATAGGCACGGACAGGTGTGAGGATGGTCCAATTAAATTCAGATGGCCAGATCCAGCTGAGGGAGGCAAACCTGAAATTAGATCTTTTCCATCTAGGGTAAAAGTGGGGCTAGGAAGGCCAGACAGAATGAAAAATCGGTGATTTTTGCAAGATGTATATTCATCATCAGTGATCTAACAGATATGGCATAGCAACAAGGACATCTGATTGCCAGACCACACCCAGTCACCAGGTTTCTTGGCACAGTTCTATCTGAGGCTCTCCTTAGTTCACATTAAGGGCATCTGTCAGAAGAGCTTGGATAAAAATGGCAGGACTCAGGGTCACAGGGGAGAGCTGACAAGGGGAGGATCTCAGTCTTGAGGCTGCTGGGCTGCAGACTTGGGGACAGACTCAGCTTCCTAATCCATTTCCTAGAATTCATGAGTGAGGAAGATGGGTAGAGACTACTATTGAGGACTGAGCCTCAACAGACTTATAGCAAGTTTGGCATGATGCTGATTTTTCCTTATTCAGTATTATTCCTTATTCTCAGAACATGAAAGGAGGCTGGGTTTCAGGTTAGAAAGAGGGGACTGGATGGCGGACTGTTTTTTTTTGTTTTTTTTTTTTTTATTTTAGGTTCTGGGATACATGTGCAGGATGTGCAGGTTTGTTTCATAGGTAAATGTGTGCCGTGGTGGTTTGCTGCACCCATCAACCCATCACCTAGGTATTATGCCCAGCATGCATTAGCTATTTATCCTGATGCTCTCCCTCTCCTGTCACTTCCCTGCCCCCGCACCATGGAGGACTATTAAATGCTCCCCTCACTAAGGGAATCAGAATCTCAATAATCAGTTTGACAAATATGGCTATCACTGAGACTGTGGGATATCTCAGCAATGCCTTTAACTGGTGCATGGGGCTTGGAGCCAAAGATTCCTTCATAGAAGATAAAGCTTCTGCTTGTGAGATGTGTATTACCTTATCAAATAAGTCAGTCAGTTGCAGAGTAAGACTGCTGGCTCCACCATACACTCTTTGTGCAAATTACTTTGGCCTTCTAAGCCTCAGTCTTTTCTTCTGTAAAATTGAGATAAATTATAGGACGTAAGAGTTCTGTGAGGTTTACATTCATCATCAAACTAGAAAACCTGGTATATTCATAAGTACTCAGTAGGTGTTAATCATAATGATTATTATCTAATCTCTTAGTTGTCCTGTTGGCATGAGTTACAGTAGACAAGGTACTTCTTTGATGACTTTTTAGCCCAGAATTTTATCGTGACCAGAGCACATTATAGACCCGGTGTTTGTGGTCACTGGAGAATGTACTGACTTATTAATCATGTTAATCTATGAACAAATATATAAGGCTCTCCAAGTCAAGGATCAAAGTTCCTGGGGAACCTCTGAACAAAGTGAAGGACAGAAGAACCCTGAGTATGTAAAGGAGGAATTGGGTAGGATGGCTTCTGGCATGAGTGGAGAGGCAACGTAGAAAAGTCAGCTTCCATTCTGGAAACAGATATACACCTTCATGTCATTGCACTAGGAGGATATCAAGGGCATTTATGAGTCGCCTTTACTCTCCATACTTAACTCTCTTACGCCCACCCATTTCCATTCCTTCTCACAGCTGGCATGCTAATGTAAGCCCCCATCAACTGTCCCCTGGACTATCACTGGGGCCTTGAGCTCATCTCCCTGTGTCCCCTTTTGCTCCTTCTGACCCATCTTCTTCACATCACAGGAACAATCTCTCAAAACCAACAATGGGCCTTACCTCTTTTTCCTGCTTGAAATCCTCTGATGGTTTCATATGTTTCTTGCAATTAAAAAAAATGAAATATGTGGCTGGGCGTGGTGGTTCACGCCTGTGATCCTAGCACTTTGGGAGGCCGAGGCAGGCAGATCACAAGGTCAGGAGATCGAGACCATCTTGGCTAACATGGTGAAACCCTGTCTCTACTAAAAAAATACAAAAAATTAGTCAGGCGTGGTGGCGGGTACCTGTGGTCCCAGCTACTCAGGAGGCTGAGGCAGGAGAATGGTGTGAACCCGAGAGGCGGAGCTTGCAGTGAGCCTAGATAGAGCCACTGCGCTCCAGCCTGGGCGACAGAGGGAGACTCTGTCTCAAAAAAAAAGAAAAAAAAAGAAAAAGAGAAATCTATGACATCACTTGCCAGGCTCCCATGTTCTTACCTCTGCCTGCCTTGCCAGCTCTCCTCCTGCTGTGCCTTCTCTCAGCCCATCTCTGCACTTCTTCCCAGTCCTTCAACACCTGTGCTTCTCTCTGCCCCCAGGCCTTCCAGCCAGGGGGTCCCAGGCACCAGAAGTGAATTCCCCTCAACCCCCTTCTGTCCGCCCTCCTTCCCACGTGAATCCTTCCTTGATTCCTTTCATCTGGTCAGCCCCCATTAGTATGCTCTCTTTGCAGCCTGCCCTTTCTCTTTTCAGTGCATGATCACAACTGTATTAGGCAATCACCTGTCTAATGTCTGCCTTCTTAATTAGAACTTCAAATTCACGTGGGCATAACATCGGTCTGCCTTATTCCTTGTGGTATCCTGGATGTCGAACATAACACCTGGCACCTGGTGGGCAATGATTAAATATTTGTGGAAAGAATGGGCAAAAGCAAAGAGTAAAAAAAAAAAAATGAGTGCAAGATACAGTGAAGTGCTGTGGCAATATTGTTAACTTTTAAAAATATTGTCAAAGAGATACCGAGTTCGAGGAAGAAGAAGACAGAAATTATGCTGGAAATGCTGGAGAGATAAGGAGTAATGAGATGCCTTTCTGAGGTGAGCTCATGCCTGTAATCCTAGCACTTTGGGAGGCCAAGGCAGATGGATCATGAGGTCAGGAGTTCAAGACCAGCCTGACCAACATGGTGAAACTCCTTCTCTATTAAAAATACAAAAATTATCTGGGTATGGTGGCACATGCCTGTAATTCCAGCTACTCAGGAGGTTGAGGCAGCAGAATTTCTTGAACCTGGGAGGCGGAGGTTGCAATGAGCTGAGATCGCGCCACTGCACTCCAGCCTGGGTGACAGAGTGAGACTCCATCTCAAATTTGAAAAAAGGAGAAAGAGATAGAGGGTAGCCTGGAAATCACTAGAGGTGAAACAGAGGACAATTTGCAGAACCTAGAAAGAAAAAAACGAGTCAGTCACTGTGAACTGCAACCTAAGCAAACAAGCATCTTATGCAACTGAGGGGAATGACATAGTAACCCCCGTATCCAAGGGAAGGAAACTGACCCTTGTTTAGCCCCATAATTTATTCAACCCACCCAGATGCACACATGATCGTGGCCAGCTCTTCTAACATTAGTATTTTTTGCCGCTTCGCAGCTGTACCTGAAAATCCCTGATGAATAGTTGTCAGTCTGCAGAGCCCAGGGAATGTTAGAATGTAAGGGTTTTAACACAATTTCAAAAAAAAAAAAAAAAAAATGACTTGCAAACTGTATATCAAAGCAAGCACTGATGTATATTCAATTTGCAGACTACTTTTCCAGAAAATGTCATAGTGGATCTTGTCTAGTTCCAATGTATCTTTATGGTATCAATTTATCTACCTAGTGAAATTCTTTCCAAATATCTTTTTAAATTTTTCATATCACTTTTTTTCAGGGACTTTTAGTAGCAGATGAATATCAATTTAAACATTTAAAATATAGTTGACCCTTGAATTGCATGGGTCCACTAGTGTGCAGATTTTCTTCCACCTCTGCCACCCCTGAGATAGCAACATCAACCCCTTCTTTTCCTCCTGCTCCTCAGCCTACTGAACATAAAGACAAGGAGGATGAAGACCCTTATGATGACCCACTTCTACTCAATGAAAAGTAAATCTATTTTCTCTTCCTTATGATTTTCTTTCTAGCTTTATTTTAAGAATACAGTATATAATACTTATAACATACAAAAATATGTTAATTGCAGAGTTTGAGACCAACCTAGAAAACATAGCAAGACCCTGTATCCTAAAAAAAAAAAAAAAAAAAAAAAAAAAAAAATTAGCCAGGCACGGTGGTGCACACCTGTAATCCTAACAACTTGGGAGGCTGAGGTAAGAGGATTGCTGGAGCCCAGGAGTTGGAGGTTACAGTGAGCTATGATTGGTGTGCTATGATGGTGCCACTGTATTCCAGCCTAGGCAACAGAGCAAGACCCTGTCTCTGAAGAAAAATATAATAATTGACTGTTTATGTTATCAGAAAGCCTTCTGGTCAACAGTAAGCTCTTAGTGAAGTTTGGCGGGAGTCAAAAGCTATACACAGATTTTTGACTGTGCAGGGGTCAGCCCCCCCCAACCCCTCAGCATTGTTTAAGGGTGAACTGTTTATGTTCACCTTCTCTGTTCTTCTCCTGGGTGCCACATCTCATATGTGTCTCAAGATCCCTCTTCTCATTCAGCTGCATGATATCCCAAGGGCCATCTTTGCCCACTAGTCAGGGGGGAGTGGAGGGAGTGCCTGTAAATACAGTTTAATGCTGAGGTATATTGTCTTTGGGATAGAGTCAGGATGAAAATGATTAAGACCTGGGATTATGGAGAGATTTGTCTTCGTAATGGCAGCTTTTGCATCTGGAAGTCCTGCCACTTATGATCGATTGCCCTGCTTATTTGGCCTATTTTCTCAGACTACTTCTTGATGGTCTCTTTCCCCTGACACCTTACTCTCCCCTTCCTGTCACCTTTGTTCTCAGGTTTTCTCCTCTCTTGTCACCTCCATTTCTTTTTTTTCCCCTCCTGCTGCCACTTAAACTTTTTTATCTTCCTACCAAGTTTAATCAGATTTTCCCTTTTGTCATAAAGCCATCTTAGAATGACTCCAGGCAGTAAGAAGTGAGTCAGAAATTTATGTCCAGACTGTGGGATTGTTATGCTCTTGGATTCCCCTGCCACCGCTGTCACTGGGCTAGTGAGCGTGTTTATTATTGACTTCACAGTCTCTTTTAGTGACTTTGTTCCTATAACCTTTCTTTACTCCAGAATTACTCTTTCTCTTGCAGTCTTTTTCCTATGCCTCAGAAAATTCTTATTATTTACTTCAACATTATAAGCATATTTTTACTTTCTCTATGAGTATCTTAAAACCCACTCATCCTTTCATAGAACCATGGAAGTCTGTTATAATAAAACTTACTATTCCATAGATTTGCACACAATCCAGAACAATCACGCTCCTATAAATCCTATTGAGAAGAACAACAGGGACTCCACTTTTTGCTTCCCATCACTGCTGTGAGGACAAGCATTTGAGCATTTCTTTGTCCCAGTTTCTACTGGAGAAACTGTGCAAGGACATCATAGAAGTACCCACCTCACAGGATTGTCATTCATGTTAAATGAGTTCATACATGTAAAAATATTATCAAAAGACCTGTCCACACTTCATGCTCAATAAATTTGAGTTATTATATTACTTAGTTATTATATTACTTAGACTTAATATTATTACCATAATTGAGGCTTGACATAATATGCAGCCTTTAATATAAAATCACTTTTATAAGAGATTCCACTCTTCTTTAAGCCTCAATTAGTCTAGCGATGTTTCTTTTTAAGAATGAATTTCCTAATGCTGCCTTTTTTGCTGCATTTTTATAACACTCTTCCTACCATTCACAAAACAAATGTTTATTCCTGTCCATCTATGGAGGGAAGTTATCTGTTTCTGAAATTATCTTCCCACACTGATCTAATTCTTTCCCTTTTTAAAATATCTTGTTTATTTTAAAATATCTTAAAATGTCTTGTTCCTCACAAATCATTCCATCATAGATCTATATACTAAGAAAATGAATACCTCTGTATTTTGACTCTTGTTTCCTTCTTTAAAGTACAGTTCAGAGGGGTGATTTTAATTTTTAAGCCCTAATCAATCTGAGCTGTTGTTACTGTAGAAACCACATTTCTCATCCTGAAACATGACAGCAGTGATCGCCCCTGACAGTTCACAGACCTGAATTTCAGACAATCAAAGGCAAAGCAATTTGGAGGTCTGATCATTTAGAATTTTCTCTTTCACAGTTTCAAGGAAGCACAGTACAGGTTCTCTTCCAATTTGTCAGAAGCAAGGAAAAGCGCATAGTTGGAGAGCTGAGTGCCAGCTTTCAGCCCTAGGTATCAGTGCCAAACACATTTTTATTATTCTCTGGAAAATAAGGTTGTAAAAAAGTAATTGCTGACACAACCTTAATGATAGCACTTTAAGGATGCTGCTGTAATTAAAATAGGAATTTTATTAAACTAGACCTCTGAGAGCCTAACATACGTAGCATTCCGATCTCAGGATTTACAAAGCAAGCAACTTTGATTCCTGCTGCTTTTGCTGTGTGGGCCCCACATTTCCTTTTTGCCTCTCCTAGTTGCAGCATACATAGAAAACCACCTCTCTCCTGAAAAAAGCAATAAGCATCCATGTTTAGAATAATGCCCTGTGGTGATAGTGCCACAGCTTTAGCACACTTACCTCTGAAATGTCATGAAAGGAGCTCCTCTCTCCTTTGATTTCCCTTGAAATAAAACTGTCATGTATTATGCAGTGAGGTTAAAATCCTACAGGATGTTTTGGTTAAAATTTGAAGAAGGCTGTCTTACTTCAGTGGGATGTCATATCCATTTTATTCCTATTTTACTGATGGATGGGTTAGATATTGTACACAGCTGCTAGATATAAAGACCCAAAAATAGTGGCTTTAAAAATTTAGTTGATTATTTTTCATCTGTGATGAGAATTTTACAGGTTGGTGGCCCACGTGTAGTGATGCTACAGTCACCAGCGGGACCCAGGAGCCTTCCATTTTTCCTGCTTGGACATCCTTAACATGTGGTTGTTAACCTCAGGCCCCAAGATGGCTGCCTGAGCTGTAGCCATCTCATCCAAGTTCCATGGAGGAAGACGGGCAAAGGAAAGAGTTACATCCCAGCTACATCAGCCCTCTGCTTTAAGGCACTTTCCTCAGAAGTCCCATCCAGAAACATCCACTCATATCTTGTTAGCCATGACTTAGTCATGTAGAAAATGTATAGTTTATTGGCTGAGTATATTGCCATCACTCTGAAAAATCAGTGTTCCATATTAGAAAAAAAGAAAAGGGATGTTAGTTCACCAATTAGCAGTCTTTACCACAACCAACAATGTATAAAAACAAGTATAAGCAGCAGAACCCCCTCTCTCCACGTTGTTATTTTCCCACAGTAAATACTTATTTATTCAGCATATAAATAATTAGATTCTGGCATGGTGGCTACAAGGATGCTTCTCAGGAGGCTAAGGTGGGAGGATCACTTGAGCCCAGGAGTTTGAGTCCAACCTGGGCAACACAGCAAGAACCCATCCCTTTTTAAAAAACATAGAAAGTCATCTTAAAGCTGCGATTATTTTCCTGTTGATAACAAAATTACTCTTTGTTATGATAAAATTTGGGCCTAGCACAATCCTTAATGACTTTTCTGAATCGTCAAATCTTCTGTTATTTAAGTATCCTTTTCATGTTACTTTAGTGTTTTACATTGCAAATAATCATTGAACAAAGTGGGGATTAGGGGCACTGACCTCTTGCATAGTCAGAAAATCTGCATATAACTTTTGATTCCCTAAAAACTTAACTGCTAATAGCCTACTGTTGACCAGAAGCCTTACTGATAACATCAATAGTCAGTTGATACATATTTTATATGTATTATATACTATATTCTTGTAATAAAGTAAGCTAGAGAAAAAGTGTTAAGAAAATTATAAGCAAGAGAAAATGTATTTCCTTTTCATTAAGTGGAAGAGTGTCATCAAAAAGGTCTTCATTCTTTTGTTGTTGTTTTTTGTTTGTTTGTTTGTTTTGACACGGTGTTGCCCAGTCTGGAGTGAAGTAACACAATCACAGCTCACTGCAGCCTCAACTTTCCAGGCTCAAATGATCCTCCCACCTCCGCCTCCCAAGTAACTGGGACTACAGGTGTGCACCAACATGCTTAGCCAATTTTGTAACTGTTTTTTAGAAACAGGGTCTCACTATGTTGCTCAGGCTGGTCTTGAACTCCTGTCCTTAAGTGATATTCTGGCTTCAGCCCCCTCAAAGTACTGGGATTACAGGTGTGAGCCACCATACCTAGCCTAGAAAGGTCTTTATGCTTATCATCTTTATGTTGAGTAGGCTGAGTAGGAGAAGGAACAAGAGGGATTGGTCTTGCTGTTTCAGAAGTTGCAGAGACAGAAGAGGTAGAGAAGGTGGAAGGGGAGGCAAGAGGAGCAGGTGTAACTTTTAGTGAAAAAAAAATCTACATTTAAGTGGACCCACACAGTTCAAACCCGTGTTATTCAAGGGTCAATTGTATTTGATATAGAGGCATTTGGATACAAGGCTTTGGGTACCAACTTAGAAGAATGAATTTCATCAACATTACATTTCTCAATTTTTTGAATTAACACAAGTTTCTTATAAATCTAAAATCTACTACAAATACATTTGAAAATTTAAAAGCCATATCCTCAACATATTTTATGTGTCAATACAAATAGGCCCTGCCTCTATTGTTAGCCTGCCATAGTCCACTTAATTTACTCTGCCATGAAGAATTCTCTCAAGATTTCTTAAAATTGTGATTAAATATACATAACATAAAATTTACCATTTTAACCACTTTTAGTATACAGTTCAGTGGCATTAAGTACCTTCACATTGTTGCACATCTCCCATAGTTTTAAAATTTCTTTATTATGACCTAATACTTTTCTTGTCTACCATAGTATTTGACACCAAGTAGTGCTCTAGTAATGTTTGTGCAGTCAGATAGATTTTCAGGTAACAAGTAGTCATTTTCCCACCATGTTTATTTATAGTTTCAATGATTAAATAAGGCAGATATTGTATAAAAGGTTATAAACAGGTCTCATTGGACAACTGGATAACATCTTACTTAACAGTAAATGCTCTTATCCAAAACATTGCACAGTGATCTTATGTGGTTATAGCACCTTCATCCCACAGTCCCTAAAACTAAATGTAAGACATGTAAAAAGTCAAATGTCAAAAATCATTTTATGACACAATTTAATATCTCTTCTCAGCCCAATGTGTTATAATACCAGCTTAATGATAGTCCAAAAGTGGTTTTCATCTTTAATCTCTTTTAATGGTACTTATAACAAAGACTTCTTTTCTTTTTTATTTCATTCTGTTTTGTTTGAATCCATGAAACCTATTTCTTTCTTCTTTAGCAATCCAGTAATCCTCCTTAAAATAATGAAATCCACAGGCAGAGAAAATATCTAATGAGATCTCTCTAAGAATAAATGTGTGTGTCTAGAAAACTTCATGGGCTGTATGACTCCAAAGCCAGAAGAGTAGGCTTATAGTCTCCCTTTGTTATTTAACCAACAATGATAAAAACAGCTTTTATTTTAAGGTTAATAATTATGCTTTCCACACTTGCTTAGTGTCTTTTCTTCCCAAGAATACAGAATATTCTATTGATAGAATGCCATTAAAGTTTCAGTGACAGGGCAGCCAAAGGCACATAAAAAGAGAGAGAGAAAGGTAATATACATTTTTTTTTCAAATTTGAAATAAGTACTTTCCCTGCATAACAGTTCAGTACTGTGGTCCGACACCTTCTCCCCAGCAAACTGGGCATGGGAAATACCATGTATGAGTTTTTTTGTTTGTTTGTTTTTGTTTTTTTGTAGATGACCCTCTTGGTATCTTATTTTTGGACTAGTATCCATTTAGGCTTTGGGCTTGTACTTAAGAGCAAGTATATTTTAGGTTAACAATTTATATCTTCTGTGGGTAACTTACCTTTAAGAAAAGGATGTATATTTCACATATATTTTTGAAATTTGAGCTTTTTTGGACAGATAATTATAATTCTTGTAAACTCAGGAGATTGCTATGGATCTTTAGTAACAGAAATTGTAAATATAAACTTAAGCAATAAATGATGCATTTTTCAACCATTGTTCCTGCTCCTAGAATTTTTAAGTAAGCTACATACACACAATTCAAATATTAAGACATTTGCAATTATAGCTATTTATGAAACAATTTGCAGGATTCTAAAACCACTACTAGCCATTAGTGATAGATACTATTTTATAGTAGAAATTCAGAGTGGTGGAGCTGTTTATGATGCTAGGAAATGTTTGTACTTTTTAAATTTTATGGTAAAATAAAAACCATTAGTATGGCATAAATTTATTGGAAAGTAGATTAAAATAGAACTACTAATAGGTGTAATAATTTCATAGTTTATTCAGTCATTTTACAGCTATCAAGTGGCTATTATATATGAGTCAGTCTGCTGTACGCTGGTTTTGCGAAGCATTGGAGACAGAGTTTTCTGAATATTCACTTAAATAGAAGATAAGACAAGGAAGAATTATAAAAATAAAGACAAATATGTAATTTTCTAGTTATCGCTATGACGCATACAATTTTCCTTAAGATATATGCTATAGTAAAGCAGTGATTAAGCTTGAGTCTTATAGTCAGAGAGGCTTAAGTATGTATCCTGGGGCTGGCTGCGGTGGCTCACTCTTGTAATCCCAGCACTTTGGGAGGCCGAGGCGGGTGGATTACGAGGTCAGGAGATCGAGACCATGCTGGCTAACACGGGGAAACCCCGTCTCTACTAAAAAATACAAAAAATTAGCTGGGCGTGGTGGCGGGCACCTGAGGTCCCAGCTACTGGGGAGGCTGAGGCAGGAGAATGGCATGAACCCAGGAGGCGGAGCTTGAAGTAAGCCGAGATCGCACCACTGCACTCCAGCCTGGGCAACAGAGCAAGACTCTGTCTCAAAAAAAAATATGTATCCTGGTTTTACCTTCCATCATTGAGTAGCATGCGACCATGAACAAATTACTTACCCATTCAAGTCTCTATTCTGTAAATTGGAAGATATAATAGTCCTTCCTTCTAGATTTACTTTTGAAAAAGGAGTTAAGTGAAATATGTAATGTTAAGTGCATAACATGGTGCCTGGCACATATGTATTTATTATGCTCACTATTTGCCTTTATATTTTCATTACAAATAAGTCACATATTTTATTTGGAATAAAACTGCATATATTAATGTTAGTATGGTTTTTCTTAATACTAGCCAAAAACCTAAAATTAAATACCAGAAAGTAACAGATAATATGTGCCTTTTCCATCAAATTTAGGCCTTTAATGCTAGCAGTCAAGACTAGCATGTTTTAGTTAGGCTCAGTGGTGCACGTCTATAGTCCCAGCTACCCTGGAGGCCAAGGTGGGAAGATCACTTGAGTCTAGGAGTTTAAGTCTAGCCTGGGAAACATAGTGAGAACCCATCTCTTTAAAAAAAAAAAAAAAAAAATTAACGTATTTTGTCTGAAGAATGTATCCTTAACCTAGTTAACCCACAGCTCCTTTTTTATTTGAGTGATTGGATGTTTGGGATCATTTTAGTGATTACTAGACTTTCTATTTTAACCAATACCAATAAAGAAAGGAAGGGAGGAAGGGGAGTGAGGGATTTATAGACATCACCTTAGTTTTATGTATGCTGTGATTCTGTGGGTTAGTGTTGTTAGTGTTTTGTTTAGATCTCAAAATGAAATGCTATTTTTCTGTTTCTGTAAAGTTCTTGTCTTGGTGTACCACAATGACTTAGAGCAGGCTGTGAGACTATAACCTATAGGCTTACTGCTTGCCTATAGGTTACACTCTCAACGTAGTAAGAATTGTGGCAGAGGCTACTGGTGCCCTGTATCCATTCATTCCTTCTTTGATAAAATAATTCTCAGTTTTTTTTCTGAGTATAATGGTTTAAAAGTACCTGTGAACCTAAGTTCTGGCCAATAAAGGCATAAACTAAAATATCACATGAGATGTCTGGGAAGTGCCCTTCCAGAGAAAGGACGTGTTCTTCTTTATTGTTTCCTCTATTCTGCCCCCTGAATACGGGTGTGATGGCTGGATGTCAGAAGGCCATCTTAGAGTTTGGCAGCAGGGGTGACTGTGTGCTGAGAATTGTGGAGCAACAACATTGAAAGATCCTGGGCCTGTGGCATTGTGATGAGCCGTTGCAGCCCTGCATTTATTGCCTCTAAATTTTGAGATCTGGACTCATATTTTATAAGAGACAAGAAATCCTACTGTGTTTAAGCCACCATTAATTTGGATAATCTGTCACTTATAGCCAAACCTAATCCTAAAAAGTAACATAAGGAAATTTGTATAGATTGTAGAATATGAGCTACATTAAAATCTGAATTATCTCTCTCCATTTCATTTTTGTAACATGAAAGCCCTCAAGGTGGATCTTTTATCTTTGGCAATGTGTCTGTTGTGGGGTTTTTGTCTTTCTAGCATCTGGTCTTTTTTATAAAATTCTATCAACACTTACAAACTTTAATTAACATTTTTGAATTCAAGGACTTAGGTCAAGATGAACATCATCAAGGATAGCACTGTAAAAATATTGAAATTATTTCTTGCCCATGCTCTTGGGCAAATTAAAACCTTCCTCAATGTAGAATTTTTCCAACATAAGGCTGGAATAGCAGCAGCTCCTCTGAACTTATATGCATATTTCTATGCCCTTTTCATCTATTTTAGCTCCTACAGTGTATCTTATGTTAATAGATCCTCATAGGTCTACCATCCTTAATTTCCATGGCATTTCTAGTCTTTTTCTACCTTCTTTCAAAAGGCTATGTGTTTAAAGAATGAAGAATTTTCAGTGGCATTGAAAAAAAGTAAAATAAAAAGATTCTAATTCTGCCTTTTTCCCTTTTGTGTCAGTTAGCTTTGTTCCATTAATGCAGCGTAACAGACAACCCCAAAATCTCAGCACTTACAACAGCCTCCATTTGTTTTTCTCATCTCTGGGTCTGTGGGATGACTGGGGCAGCTTTGCTTCAGATGCAGGTTGGGTTTCACTCTGCTCCACGGGTCTCTCTTTCTGCAACCAGCAGCTACCCAGTTCATATTCCTCCACTGGCTGCTGGCACAAGAGCAAGAGGACTGAGCAGAAGCATGTGATGCCTTTTAAGACCTCACCTCAGAACTGTCTTTCTGTCACTTATGCCAGAATCCACTGGCCAAAGTCAACAAGGCAGGGATATTTGCCCCCACCTATTCCACTGAGAGGCATTGTGAAGTTACATGGTATGGGTACAGAGCTGTTATCCTATTACAGGAAACTGAAAAATTTGAAGCAGTACTTAGTTCTACCATACCATTATGGGTAAATATATGCTTTCTTTTTAAAACCATACACACATGTGATACACATAGAATCTTCTAATCGTGACTTTAAACTCCAGATGGAGTATATGTTGTTTGAGAAATTTGAGCTGTGTATTAGAGAAATGTTTATTTTTATTGTATTTAGAAGGAGAGATTTTGTATTTTGTACTACTACAATATAAATGATTTGGTCAGTTAACTGAACTACATACTGCATTTGTTTAACTAATTCTAAATGTGAAGGCCAGCAGCTAATATCCTGAAGGGCACATTGGTCTCTTGAGGAAATTTGCTTTGCCTCTGATAATGGGTGTCACTTCATTTTAGGATCCAGCCGATCTTACTTAATGGGCAGAATGAAGATAGTGGCTAACTTTACTGCCTCAAATTCTTCCAGCTCAGCGATGCTTTGAGAACTGTGCTAAAAATACCCTGCTCAACAGAGTGTAGTTTCCGTATATGATTGCAATATACTTTGGGGCCTCTGTGGACATAAAATATTACAACTGCATGACAGGCTGCTTCATTGGTTGATAGAGGTCAGATCAATTATAAATAGGTGCTTAAGCTTTTAAAAAGGTATTGTTCATGCCCCCAGATCACAATCTGAAAATACTGGAATGGGCGAAACAAGAATTAAAGTTGTTTGTTTTTTGTTGTTGTTGTTGTGTTTGTTTTGTTTTGTTTTGTTTTGTTTTGTTGTTGGAGTTATGCCCTATATTCTTTCAGGCGTCTAGGGCAGTCATTTCCATTTTATAGATAAGGAAAGCAATTGAAGGTCATAAATTCAATATATTTATCCAACTCATAGAGTGATAATTTTATATATTCTACAGTTTTGTAATACAAAGTTATTCAAACTAGTGACTTGTGTCTTTAATAGTTTGATCTTTATTCATTTGAAGAAATTGCTGGACCTGCTGCCTTACAATATTGTAAAGCAGTGTGGTGTGAGAAAATTAACTCATGGATCATAAAACAGCTATTACATTAATTTATTTTTCTCATGGAAAATGTTGAGCATTTTTCTTTATATTTGGGGATGCTATATATTTTGAGGTGCCATTACCACCACACACACACACTCACACATGTGCACACCTCTCTACCAATAATTAGTGATTCAGTGAGGCTAGGAGATAGAGATGGCATGGGCTGAAAACAAGTAGATCTGTTTCTGGTTTTGACAATGCTATTTATTCACTTTGTGATCTTGGGAAATCACTTAATGTCTCTGAGCATGTTTTCTTTTTAAAAGAAGGGGTTTATTGAATTTGTTTTTCAAAAACTGGATCACAACTCAGTAGTGAGTTATGAATTTGCAGAAGAGCTTTACCAACATTAAAGAAATCAAAGTAAAATGGAAATTAAAGTATTTCTTACATGGTAAGAGTAAGTATTGTTATATGAAACTGTGTGTGTTTGAGTGTGTATGATTAATATAAATGTGTGTACTGGAGTGCAATGTAAAATTTATTTTTTAGTTTAAGTGTAGTCAAAAGTTTGAGAAACGCTGGAACAGATGATCGCTTACATCGTTTCTAGCTCTAATATTTGATTCTGTGAATTTTCACATGTACATACACACACACATGATTTAATGATTTTAAAAGACATTCATAATATACCAAGTGAAAAAAAAATCTCATTTTGTAAAAGCAGTATATATACCTACTTATTTTATGTATATGTATACATATGGTCTAAAATATGTAAATTTATGTATAAAACAACAAAAAACTGTAAAGTTAATATCACCATTAGCTCTAGATGATGTATTCTTAAAATTTTGTTAGTGTTTATCATTACATTATATAATGTTCATGTATTGCTTTTATTTTTGTTTGTTTTTGATTTTTGTGTTTTTTTGAGACAGGCTCTTACTCTGTTGCCCAGACTGGAGTGCAGTGGCGTGATCATGACTCACTGCAACCTTGACCTCCCTGGGCCCAAGTGATCCTCTTACCTCAGCCCCCTTAGTAGCTAGGACTGCAGGAATGCACCACCATGTCCAGCTGTTTTTGTTTTTGTTTTTAATTTGTTGTAAAGCTGGGGTTTCATTATGTTGCCCAGGCTAGTCTTGAACTCCTGAGCTTAAGTAACCCACCTGCCTTGGCCTCCAAAAGCGCTGGGATTACAGGCATGAGCCATCGTGCCTGGCCTACTTCTATTTTTTAATGTATTTTTAAAAGACTCTCTTGTTTTAAAAAGAATCTTTAATGGATGGGCTTTTCATTTGGGTGTCCAAGTGGAGAAAGATCCCGTGGGCAGGCTGAGATAAGTCACCTGCAGTCAGATATAGACAAGCCTGCTCATCGAGCTAGCATGTCTGACATCAGGTTAGCCCTCAGGCAGATTGTCCCTTCCACTTCTGCAGGCAAAGGTTCTCCGAACTCCCTGGGTTTTTTCACTGAGCAGCAAATGGTGATGTGGTCAACTGTGAGTGGGAGTTGCTTTATTTATGTGCCCAAGACAAAAGGACACAGAAACATGGAGTAATTTCTAAAGGAGGGGTCGTATGGTACAGAATACTGCATGGTCATCAGATGAAGGCCATAAGATGAACTATTGTTAGCACTGTCTCTGGAGTCTATTTTTGACATCACATAAGCAAAGCCCCCTCACTGAAGCAAGAGGAGGTCAGTTTTTAGGGTAAACACAGCTGAAGCTGACTGACTTTTCACTGAAATGTTGTATGCTTCTATGATGTATTTGATGAAATAAGGAACCGTGATACAGTGAAATTTCCTGTGCCTCAGTTAGCCAAAACATGCAGCATGATGCTCAGTGCAGCTCAGCACCGCTGAACCCTTCTGCCCTGGCTTTAACCAAGAAGTCACACTAGTGGTCTGCCCCTTTTGGTATCAGTGGCACCCCATCTGCTCCTCTCTCATGAAAGTATCTCAGAGGTAGTTTGCTGAAAAGCATGCTGATATGTGTAAAGAAATGACTGCCAGCCCTGTTCAGATATGCCAGGAACTTCTCACTCTGGGATACCAGAACAGGCTTTCCAAAAAGCTATTTCCAACTTAGCAGACCTACATACAAACTATCTTCTCTCATTACTCAAGCGTGAATTCCCAGAGTCTCCTAAATGTAATTGGGTACTAATTCAACTCTCAAACTATTATTTTGGACTGGAGTCATGTCAAGATGTTATGGCACAAGGGCATGATGCTTTCCTAACCTGTCATTTCTACAAACACCATTTCTGTGTTTTATTCGGTTATTATTTCCTAACTCATCTTTCCCTCTACCACTGACCTAATCAAAGAAATACCTGTTTCATTGAAACACCACGCTCTGTTCATCAGGCGTGTGTTCACAAAATGATCCCCAAATCTGGTAGTTATGCTTGAATTCTTTGTATGGAAGCTCCCTCAGACAATTTTTAATTCTGTATTTGTCCTGCTTTTTCTTGGCATGAAGCATCTCATACTGTTTTACATGTAGATACCTTGCCATGGTGTTGCTTTACAGTGTCTCAGAAAGCTCCATGGTGAAGCCATGTGTGGGTGCAGAACTCCTTGTTTGCATTCTCAAGCCAAAAAGAAAATGAGGCCAGGTGTGGTGGCTCATGCCTGTGATCCTAGCACTCTGGGAGGCCAAGGTGGGCGGATCACCTGAGGTCAGGAGTTTGAGACCAACCTGGCCAACATAGTGAAACCCCATCTCTACTAAAAATACAAAGATTAGTTGGGCATGGTGGCGCACGCCTGTAGTCCCAGCTACTCGGGAGGCTGAGGCAGGAGAATTGCTTGAACCCAGGAGGTGGAGGTTGCAATGAGCTGCTATCGCACCACTGCACTCCAGCCTGGGCAACAGAGTGAGATTCTGTCTCAAAAAAAAAAAAAAAGAAAGAAAGAAAGAAAGAAAGAAAAGAAAATGAAAAACCCTAGATGGAAGATTCCCATGTGTATAAATGCAACTGATTTTTTTCTTTCATTTGTTCTTTTTTTTTTTCCAAAAAATATTTGGTGAATGCTGCCCAAAGGCTGGGCATTCAGCCAGTTGCTCTGGTGGATCAGTATAGGGTGAATAAAGGCCTGAGGACAAATGGATCCACTGATGTAGAGTTTTCTGTTTTGTTTTGCTTTATTGATTTGATGAAAGGGCTTCAATATTATGAAATATCAAAAATAACTTTAGCAAAATAAAGTTATAGGAGACAGGCAAGCATAATAGAAATACTACTATACTTTCAAGTAACGTGACTGGGGATAGAATTCTAGTTCTACCATTTTAGTGTATTATCTTCATATCATTTACCTTCTCATCTGTAAAATAGGAAATTCATTAACAAAGAACATTAAAGCTAAAAAGATTAATTAATTATGTATTATCTGTATTTTGATTGTCTTTTCCAGGATTAGAGATTTATTCCAGAAGCTACATACAGGCATCCCTCATTTTATTGGCCTCACTATGTGCTTCACAGAAAATGTGTTTTTTATTAATTGATGGTTGAGCTAATCTATCAACACCATTTTTCCAACAGCATATGTTCACTTCGTGTCTCTCTGTCACATTTTGGCAATTCTCACAATATTTTACACTTTATTATTATATCTTTTATGGTGATCTGTGGTTAGTGATCTTTGATCTTACTATTTTAATTGTTTTGGGGCACCATGACCTGCACCCATAGAAGACAGCAAACCTAATCAATGTTGTGTGTGTTCTGATTATGCCACTGGCCAACTGTTTCCCTGTCTGTCTCCCTCTCCTGGGGCCTTCCTATTCCCTGAGACACAACAATATTGAAATTAGGTCAATTAATAATCCTACAATGACCTCTAAGTGTTCAACTGAATGCAGGGTTTATATGTCTCTCACTTTAAATCAAAAACTGAAAATGATTAAGCTTATTGAGGAAGGCATGTTGTAAGCCAAGATAGGCTGAAAGCTAGGTCTCTTTCGCCAAATAGTTAGCCAAGTTGTGAATGCAAAGGAAAACTCCTTGAAAGAAATTAAAAGTGCTACACCAATGAACACACTAATTATAAGAAGGCAAAACAACCTTACTGCAATACGGAGAAAGTTTTAATGGTTTGGAGAGAACAAACCAGCCGCAACATTCCCTTAAATCAAAGCCTAATCCAGAGCAATGCCCTAACCCTCTTCCATTCTGTGAAAGCTGAGAGAGGTAAGAAAGCTGCAGAAGGAAAGTTTGAAGCTAGAAGAGGTTGGCTCATGAGATTTAAGGAAAGGAGCTGTCTCCATAACGTAAAAGTACAAGGTGAAGCAGCAAGTGCTGATGTGGAAGCTGCAAGTTAACTAGAAGATCTAGCTCAGATAATTGATGAAAGTGGCCAGTATAAACAACATATTTTCATTGTAGATTAAGCAGCCTTATATCAGAAGAAGAAGACATTTGGGACTTTCCTAGCTAGAGAGAAGTCAATGACTGGCTTCAGAGTTTTACAGATTGGGTTGATTCTCTTGTTAAGGGCTAATGCACTTGTGATTTTAAGTTGAAGCCAATGCTTACTTACCATTCCAAAAAATCATAGGGTCCTTAAGAATTATGCTAAATTCCAGCACTTTGGAAGGCTGAGGTGGGAGGATCACCTGAGTTCAGGAGTTCAAGACCAGCCTGGCCAACATGATAAAACGCTTTCTCTACTAAAAATACAAAAATTAGCCAGGTGTGGTGGCACGTGCCTGTAATCCCAGATACTCAGGAGGCTGAGGCATGAGAATTGCTTGAACCTGGGAGGTGGAGGTTGCAGTGAGCTGAGATCCTGCCACTGCACTCCAGCACTGACAGAGTGAGACTCTGTCTCAATTAAAAAAAGAAAGAATTATGCTAAATCTACTCTTCCTACTAAATGCTAAATCTACTCTGAATATTTTAAGATCATTGTCGAGATCTGCTCAGAAAAAAAGATTCCTTTCAAAATATTACTGTTCATTGACAATGTACCGTGATGCAAGAGCTCTGATTGGAAATATACAAGGAGATGAATGTTGTTTTCATGCCTGCTAACACAACATCCATTCTGTAGCCCATGGATCAGGGAGTAATTTTGACTTTCAGATCTTATTATTTAAGAAATATATTATGTAAGGTTATAGCTGCCATCAATAGTGATTCCTCCGATGGATCTGGGCAAAGTAAATTGAAAACCTTTTGGAAAGGAATCACCATTCTAGACGGCAGTCAGAACATTTGTGATTCATATGAGGTGGTCAAAATATCAACATTAACAGGAATTTGGAAGAAGTTGATTTTTACCCTCATAAATGACTTTGAGGGGTTCAAGAGTTCAGTAGAGGAGATAATTGCAGATATGGTGGAAATAACAAGAGAATTAGAATCAGAAGGGAAGCCTAAAGATGTGACCTAATTGCTGCAATCTCATGATAAAACTTGAACAGAAAATGAGTTGCTTCTTATGGATGAACAAAGAAAGTGGTTTCTTGAGATGGAATCTACTCCTAGTGAAAATGCTGTGAACATTGTTGAAATGACAATGAAAGATATATAATGTTACTTAAACTTTATGGGCAGTGGCAAGGTTTGAGAGGATTGACTACAATTTTGAAAGAAGTTCTACTGTGGGTAAAATACTCTCATTGCATGCTACAGAGAAACCTTTCCTGAAAGGAAGAATCAATTGACGCAGCAAACTTTATTACTGTCTTATTTTAAGAAATTGCCACAACCATCCCAACCTTCAGCAGTCACCACCCTAATTATTAACATCAAGGCAAGACCCTATACCAGCAAAAAGATTATAACTTGCTGAAGGCTCAGATGATGGTTAGCATTTTTTGTTTAGCAATGAAATATTTTTTAATTAGGGTATGTACATTGCTTTTTAGATATAATGTTATTGCACACTTAATAGACTACAGTGTAGTGTAAGCATAACTTCTATATGCACTGGGAAACCCCAAAATTCTTGAGACTTGATTTATTCCAAAATTTGCAATAAGTAGGGATCTAGAGCCAAATCCGCAATATCTCCAAGGTATGCCTGTATCTACCTATTTTGATAAAATTAGATAAGTCAGCATTTATAATGTCTGAAATTAATCTTAATTTGTTTATAGATGCTATTTTAGTATGTGAGAATAGGCAAAATAATTTTAACTTTCTCTACATGTCCTATTCAGATTAATACCTGCTCCAAACTCATTGTGTGATATTGGGCAGAATACTTTATATCCGTAGGCCTGTGTCCGTTGAGAAAATGAACCAACTTAATTAGAATGACCCCAAGGTTTCCTCCACTCTTTAACCTTTGTCCGTCTATAAATTGTACGTAAGCCCGAACATTCCAGTTGTTTAATTCTTGCATCACTGCCCCTGTGCATTTTCAGAGCATTAATTTTTACATAAATCTAATGGCCTCCTTAGAGACCAAGGCCTCATGGCCAAAAGTGTTCAGTATTTTTTCACTTGTATGAAGCTCAGTTACTCAAATTTAATGATGTTTCATTTGTTTGGTAGTGAATTTTTTATACAGTTTTTCATCAAATGGTAAATTGGAAAAAGATGAGTTATAAGATACTTTTGAGTCCTCCCCTGAAACAATCTTGTTTATTTGGATTGAAATGTGATACTGTCTCAGGGATTTACAATAAGTTCCTATTAGTCAAGTGATACAATCGTTAAAAATTAGTTGGCTCTTAGAAGTCATTTACTCCTAGCTTATAAACCATCACTCACTGGTTAACATCTATCCCTGAGGAGGGATGGAAGATCTCTCATCTCCTCAATGGAACCCATTCCCTTTTCGACAAATGTACTTGCTAAAAAGTTCTTTTCACATTGTGCAAAATTCTTCCTCCATGGGAATTTTTTCCCGTTATTATTATTATCTTCTAGAGCAAAATAGAATAGTACCCCTCACTCTTGTATATTGTAGCCTTCAAGTTGAGGAACAGAACTATGACTGCTCTTCTATTATCTTTAGCTTTCAAAATGTTTTGTTTCGTATTGTTTTTTGCCTCTATATGGTAACCATACACCCCACCCAGGACAGTCCCAGCTTCTGCCTGTTTCCTAGTAATAAGTATTAAGATACTTCCTTTTATTCTAAAAAATTTCTTAGTTGGGCAATAGGTGATATAGTCACTTTTGTTCTGCAGGTGTCTAGATCTCAAAGGTGCTCTATGAGAAAAGAACAAAAATATGTAGGAAACATTTATATGTACCACAACTCTTCCTATAAGTTTACAAAGAATATTTATTTATATTTATTTTATTTTATTTTTTGAGATGGAGTTTCACTCTTTTTGCCCAGGCTGGAGTGCAATGGCATAATCTTGACTCAGTGGAACCTCCACCTCCCGTCTTCAAGCTATTCTCCTGCCTCAGCCTCCAGAGTAGCTGGGATTACAGGTGCCTGCCACCATGCCTGGCTAATTTTTTGTATTTTTAGTAGAGATGGGGTTTCACTATGTTGGTTAGGCTGGTCTCAAACTCCTGACCTCAGATGATCCACCCACCTCAGCCTCCCAAAGTGCTGGGATTACAGGCATGAGCCACCGCGCCCAGCCTACAAAGAACATGTAGAGAACATTTCTGCAAGAAGGAAATCTGCTTACCTTTGGTTATCCAACTGCTTCTCAAACTTAATTGATCATGGAAATACCTATGTTCTGAGAACTACAGCTTGGATTTCTTTCTTTTATAAAACTAGCTTAGAATAATTTTAATTTTATTTCCAGTTATTATTATTTTTGAAATTGTTAGAAACATTACCCTGAATATTAACCAAACTGGCTCTCTCTTTTTCTGCCTGTAAAATGAGGGAGTTAGAGGAGGTTTTTAGGCTCAACAAGTGGAGCAAACCTTGGCAATCACTGCAGCAGAAGCTCCCTCAACTTATGTATCCAGTGGTGACTTAGAGTCAGCAGGACATTAGTGGTGGCAGGAATTCCTGAGCATTAATGAATGACATCATTGCAGCCGGGGAGGAGTGACCAGCCATTGTGTGGATGTAGTGGGAAGAGTCTACAGTTGGAGACTAGTTAGGGGATTTGAAGGAAATTGAAGGGCAATCTCCAAAGTATAATGATGGAGATAGATCTCCATGGAAACTGTGTTGTGATGACCCTGCACAGCACTGATTTGATCATTGTTCCTATGTCCAGGAACACATCTTTCCTGGCACACCCAGGAAACAAGATGTGCCATCTCCCCATTGTCTCCTACAGAGGAGAACTACTGATTTTGTTATCTTGTAGTCCAAGAATAGCTGCATTAACCAAAACACAGAAATGAGAGGCTTCCTCTAGAACACCAGTAAGATTTAAATCAATTTTTTTAAACATCACTAATTTAATTTTGTTTATCAATTGGGTACATTGAATTGAAGTGCAATCTCATTTATAGTTAAAGAAAAGACCAACACAATGACTGTTCAATATGCATCACCATTTTAAGGCCTAAGCAGACAGAGAGAGTCAATCTTACAATGATATGCTGAAGATTACATTTTTAATTCTCTTTTCAACGGCACTAATAGAAATCACTTTGGCAATACATTTCTTGGATTTACATAATGACAGAGCATGACAAGATTAGTTATCATTTTTAACTACTGAGTTTTCTGGCACGATGCTTGTCATCGCATCTGTGTATACACCCTTTGCAAAGCTATGGTGACATCAGATGTGTACATTTTCTAAACCAAAGAAATAAACACCTTCCTGGGCCATGTGGTGACTTTTTTTTTTTTTTACAGTGAGCAAAAATTCAAGCCCATTATAAATGACTAAACAATATTTTGAGATTTAAAAGGGCCATTACACAAAGATGTCATAAAGCAAGCATTTTCTTTAAAATTGGCATATAGGCTTTTACTTATACAGTTGGCATGTACATACTGCCCTCTGTCTACAAAATTCAAGAAAAATAATTTTCTGCCATAAGTTGTTGTTCTTCTGTGATAAGAACAGGCTGTTATAAATATGTATGTTCTATAACTTATTGGACTTTTCTTTCTAGGGTAACAGAAGAGAGAGTTTTCCATCTAAGAATAAGTTTTGTTTCTAAAGATCACTCCTGCCTAGGGTTTTTGGCACTCAGAACATATTCTGTTATAAAAGCAGAGTTATATAAATAGTAATCAGGTTCTCAGCAATTTTATTGATTTCTTGCCTGGGCTGTGTTTGGTTATGAGAAGGATGAAGAGTGGAGACCACTTAAATAGCTGAACTAGAGTACTCAGAACAAGCCTGAGTTTCCTGTCTTAAGAGTTGGGGACCATGGAGTTGATGAGGGTGTCAAAAAATTAAAGTGTTTCAAAACATGGAATTTAAGCCTCCCACCTGCCACCTCGATTTTCTTCCCTTTTCTGCCACTCCTAACTGCCTCCCACCTGTGGTGACACACCTGGTTGTGCCTGTCACTACAGAGTCATGGTGAGTGGGAGGGGGATGTTAACCATCTAGATCTTAATTCAGTCTATTGGGGCCCAAATGTCTGTATTCTTAACCCATGCCTCCACTTTAAGGAAATGCTTAAAGGATAAGAAACCTGCACGTGTGCACATGTACCCTAAAACTTAAAGTATAATAATAATAAAATTTTTAAAAATTTTTTTTCAAAATTTATTAAAATTAAAAAAAAAAAAAGAAACCTAAAGTAACAGTTTTCAACCTAGCTAATTATCATGGACCCTTGGGGAAGTTTTAACACAGAAATCCCCAGGGCTTCTCTCCTGGAGGTCTTGATTTCCCTGGGCTGCAGTGGGGCCTGGATATTTGTCTGTCCCCAGGAGCCTCTAATAAATGGTCAGGTGAGGAAACCAATCATCAAAACAATTGAATCTCTTTCCTGCTAATTAAAAATTCTATTTGCTCAAATCAGTTAAACTTGACTAAGGAAAAAATGCAAATTAAATGTGTTCACATACGTTGGGAATAAAAATAATAAATCTTTTTTTAATGCTTCTCAAAGTAGTTACACTTTATCACGTTTGATCTTCCTTACAGAGGAAAGTTAGGAGGGGGTATTATAATTTTTTTAAGGGGAATTGACCTCAGAAAATGAAGGATACTTCATTTTTCATAAGAGAATACCTGTTATCCTAAATATATCACCAACAGCAAATCTTCCTTAGCAGAAATGGGTATAAATAAATCTCCAAAGCATCATCAATGAGAAGAATCATAGATAGGTGAGTGAAATATTCATGCTGGGTGAGCGATGCTTCTTTTGGTCAAAGGGGTACCTAGAGACTAGCTGGCCTGATGAATGTTCCTCTGAGGGAAAACCCTCTTAAATGGTTTCAAATAGTCACCATTTCTTCCCTTCTTAAACTTCTAAATCTAAAATGTCTTTATCAAAGCTCCCACTGTATTTTAATTAAGCTGCTTATAACTCTGCCTATATTCCCAATTACTACATATTTTAATGTTTTTATTGTTTCTGGAACAGGTCTGAGCAAGACCAGTCTTAGGTGTAGGTGAAGTGGACAACCACTGATTTATTCAGCCGGTATTTACTGGCTATCTTCCTTATGCCAGGCTCTCCTTTTGGTACAGGGGCAACAAAGATGAAAAGAAATGCTCCTGCCCACAGTGTTTAATCTAGAGGGGAGACAGACAGTTCTCTCTCTCTCTCTCTCTCTCTCACACACACACACACACACACACACACACACACACACACATACACATCAAGCTACAATTCATTGCTGTGGCAGAATTATCCTTAAGTTCAGATCTGGTGGCTAAAATAGGAATTTGTTCATCCAATAAGTGAGGAACTTCTCCTCACAGGGTTATAGGGACAGGGCAGCATGAGCACTGTCTGGGGAGAGCAGGACCATGTGACAGGCTCCAGAAAGCACAAGTAGTGTAGCAAGTACTGTCCAAGGGGGCAGGGCCAAATATAAAGTTAACCTGGGAGGCAGGTCATGAAAGACCCTGTACACCTTGCTGAAGAGTTAAAATGTTTATGCCCTTGGCAGTAGAAAATAGTTGAAGATTTTTCAGCTGAGAAGTTAGAAGGATCCCTGGCCATCGATGAAGAAGGAAGAGACAAAGCAGACATGAAAGCCTACACTAGAGCAGTGGAAGTGGGCATAGGAAGGAGAAGGGAGTTGTAAGAGAGCGTTATGGAGTACAATTTATAGAACCTTGATTTGACTGATGGGTTGGATGGATGTATAAATGGATTGTATTGTATTGTATTGGATTGGATGGATGGATGGATGGATGGATTGAATGGATAGATGGGTGAGTTGGTAGGGGGGTGGATTGGATGGATGGATTGGATAGATAGTGAGGATGAATCAAGGCTGACTCCCCATTTTCTGGCTTGACTACCTGGAATATTTGAACAGAATTCACCAAATGTACAGAATGGATAATGCTTTTGAAGAGGTCATCATAATAAGTACTCATCAAATAAGACAATGACACATAATTTTCTTGTAGCATACTGAAGAAGGTAATGTTCATTGTAAACTGTGCATGAAAATGCCATGATTATTTAATAGTTATGTTTTGATATCCAAAAACTATAAAGGGAGTAAACATTTTGTGCTGATCTCCTTAAAGAGGCTATTTAGTATAATTACAAACAAATTGAGATTATGCAATGTATTTATTTTAAATAGATTCTGGCACAAACTTTTATAGTAGCAGAATAGAAAGTGAAAGACTTAAAAGACATATCTGGCAACGACATTGATCATTATGCCAGTTTATATTTTTCACTGATCTTTTCTGCATTTCCATTAATTCTTATAGTCTTTTGTGCTTAGAGTGTTTCAAAAGTGAAATCATCATTTTCAATGAAATAAAAAATGTAAATAGAAAATTTTTACTTCAAATATATCCTAAATATACCAACTCCTTAAGTTGTGAATTGTAGTTTCATTTTCTAAAAAAAGTCCTCTGTAGGTTTAAATCAGACCAAACTGAAATCATGGGTGGATTTAAAAAGTAAAACAGAGATAACGTTTCACATCGGTTTAGAATACCAAGTTGTGGACTTAGAAATTACAAAGTAAGACATCTGGTAAGAAATTTTAAAATAATAATGAATTGATATGTCTTGTTAAAACAATCCTTCAGTGTGGGGAATTTGACTGTGTTAGGTCACAGAGTGAGCAATAGGGTGAATTTAAATGAATTTTTTTACCCTTGCCTATCTCTAAAGAAATTCCCAACTTTGTCTATCAAGGAGCTTTTAAAATGTTTCCATTTATAATTTAGTAAATGTTTGCTGACCATCCACTGCATACAGGCTATGTGCTAGGTATTAGATACTGAGGTGAAAAGGACCTAGTTTCTGTTGACAGAGCTGCTAGGCCAGTAAGGGAAGCAGATGTATAACAACATGATAAGTTTCTGATCAACAAAAACAGGTATAAAGTAAACAGTCTGAGAAAGAAGGAATTAACTCTATGAGAGAGAAGGAATGGTTGGTAGTTTCCTTGAAGAGGTAGCACTGGAGTCGAGTAACAAAGGATGCGTCTGGTGGGTGATGGACAGTGGAGGATATTTCAGATAAGCTGCACAGCATGAGCAGCGGCACCAAGAATGGGGGTTCAAGAGATAAATATCTTGACTTTTGGTCCCTACTGCTGCAGATTCTGCTTCTACTGTTCTGAGGGGGACCCCAAGAAGCTGTATTTTTGACAAGCACCCTGGTGACTCTCAGGCAGAGCTTAGTCTAGCTGAGTGCAGTCATTCTTAAATTTTAAATTCCTTGAGTAGAGATTGTTGTACTTATCACTATTCTTAATACCTTACACACTACCTGGCACATAATAGGTGATCAATAAACAAATGTTGAGGAAGAAAATCACTGGCTAGACATTTGAATCATAAGAGATGCTCTATTTCTTAAGTACCTTCTGCTTTGGCTCTGAGTAAACAAGTTTACTGTCTCCCCAGTCTTCTACTTTGAGAAAGTAGAAGGTTGACTGTCATAAAGACAAAAATTAATAAATGACATTTTTGATGGAAGGATATTAGTTTATTTTAGTGGAAGAAAAATAGTCTGCTGGTCTGTTTTCTACCTTTTCTGGCTCAAAAGTTTATAACAAGGATAAGAGAAGTGGTAATGAAAGTTTCAATTTTTTGAGTATGTAATGTTCACTCATCATGCTTTAGACACCATTTGTTCTAGACTTAATCATCGGCTGATATAGTCCTAGGAATATAGAGATGAAAAAGATGTAGCCCCTGCCCTCAATGAGTTCACCACCTAGAAGTGAAGACACGCAAGCAAAACTCATTATTCTACATAGTGATAAGTACTAGGAATTCAAAATAAGTGCTGAGCCTTGGGCCAAGTCCTTTCCAAATGTTATTGTCTCATTTAATCCTAACAGTTTATAAGACAAATATTTTACAGATAAAGAAGCTGTGATTTAGGAAGAAAGTGGTTCACCCCAGGTCACGTAGTGGCAAAGGATGAGCCTATAATTTGACCTCAATTCTATAAAGTTCCAGCCACAAACACTATTATTGCTCACTGCATTTCATCTGCATATTCTCCGTTTGCTTATGTTTGACTTCATTTAATGTTTATGCCAAAAATTATGAAATTTAATATAGATGTGTGTGTGTGTGTGATTCACTAAAATCTATACAAAGATGCACTAACATCTTCAATTTCCTGAAAATGAAGCTCAAAATTGAAAGATATTTCAGAGGAAGCAGAAAACCTGAGCCATGTGAACATACTACCTGGCTCCACAAGTCATTTAACATTCCTATATATACATCCTAACTTGTTTCATGCTGAAAATCAGGGTTTTTCCATTTTCCCAATTCTTATGAGTCTTGAGAATATTAGTTTTTATGCATAAATTATATCCATTACCTTTGACCAAAAGTACCATACTTTTGTATAATGATTTACTAATATAAAATATTTTCCAGTTGGTAAATACCAAGCTTAACTTAAAATCTGGAAGTATAAATTGTGATCAGAATTCAAACTTCTTGGAAACAATGCATTTCATTGAATGTTAAGAAACGTATATGATTGTATTATATTTTAAGATTTGATAGCACCCATGTTTCTTAAAAATGTCACTTTTCTACAACTTGTCACTACATAAAAAGTAAACTATAGTTCTTGGATAGCTAAATTCAGTCTATTTTTCACATGTGGTAGTTTTGCATGAATATATACTTTTTAATGATGAGAGTCCTAAATCATTTGAGATTCTTTTCCTACCAGCTAAATGATCTAGATTTGATTTACTCATTTAGGATCTATGACCCATAGTGTTCACGCAGCTTGGCAAGTAATTGTTTGGGTGTTCTTAGCAGTATTATTAATCCTACTTTCTCATGGAGATCTAATTGTGGCAGACCCAGACAGGCCAATTTTGAGTCCCTCACATGCTTCTAAATGGTGCCTGTTTGGAATGTGAAGTTAGTTACCAAAGTCTGATATTGCTTCCTTTGTTTTCCCTTTCAAATTTACTGCGGAAAAAGTTGGTTGGAAGCTGAGAATAACTAGTAGTTGAAATTTCAAGGAAAGATCAAAAGTCTGGAAAACGGAATGAGCATAAGCTTGAAAAGTCTAAGGGAGCAGAGGAAAAGGAAGCATCCATCTGTATAAAAGTGGGTGGGAGCAGTGGCTCACACCTATTATAATTCCAGCACTTTGGGAGGCTGATGCAGGAGGATCACTTGACCTCAGGAGTTCAAGAGCAGCCTAGGCAATATAGTGAGACCCTGTCTCTACAAAATATTGAAAGATTAGCCAGGTATGGTGGTGCAGACATGTAGTCCGAGCTACTGCAGAGGCTGAGGTGAGAGGATTATTGAGCCTGGGAGGTCAAGGTTGCAGTGAGCACTGATCATGCCACTGCACTCCTGGGCGATAGAGCAAGACCCTGTCTCTCAAAAACTACAAAGGTAAGAAAGAAACAGAAGTGTGTTGCAGGTAAGCTGGTAAGCTATCCTGCTGGAACAATTCCTAAAGTTTATGACTACACAACAGCAATATGATAGCAGAATGAACATAGATGTTAAACTGAAAAAAACCTGAGATATATACTGGCAGTGCTGATTACTAGCTGTGTAACTGTGGGCAAATTTTATTTTGAATAATACCGTTTCTCCTGACTATCAAAAGTAGTAAATTCATATATACACATACCTTGTTTTATAATGTTTTGCTTTATTGTGAATTGCAGATATTTCATTTTTTACAAATTAAAGGTTTGTGGCAACCCTGCAAAAAAAAAAAAAAAAAAAGAATATTGTTGGTAGGTAGATTTTTAGTTTATCCATTATTTGTGCACTCATGCTCTTGGATTTACAGTTATTTCCTTTATAAGACACATAAATTTACCAAGGATTGGATCTTTGTGCACTCAATTATTCTACCAAGAAAAAATCCCAAAGCTGAGTATAAATATATATTATACCTGTCATATTTTAGGCTTTTTAATATCTAAGAGCACAGTAAATTTTGCTTTATTGATATATGTCATGGCTTAGGCAAAATTTAACTTTCTTGATGTCAAAACCTTTTGTGATCTATGGTGAGATAAAATTGATCATGTTCAGAAAACTTTCTTGATGATTTAATTATGCTCATAAATTTTTAAAAAGTATTTAATTTTTGGTATAAATTTACAAAATTATATTTCCCAGAGACATGTATTTACTAATGACAACTGACATGCATCAATTACGAATTCATTTTTAAGAAGTTTGTTTTTCCTTTTTAAATGGATGCTTTTAGGGATACCCTTTATTAAAATCCCATAGTCTCATTATTTTGGTATTAAGTAGATTTTTTAACCAAACATTTTGAAAAGACTTTTCTAATAGCAAGAATCTGAGCAAGCAAGCTCTAAATCAGGTTATGCATCTGAGCTCTAAATCAATACCAAAAGCTATTTCTATATTGCTCTGGTAAATTATATCACCATATATGAAGAATGAAGGAAAAGATACTCTCTATGAAGTCACAACAGATTGCCTGAAGACAAATCTACCATATCCGAGCCAAACATACCATATTATCTAGTATTTTTAGAAACACTATGCTTTGTACTACTATCATATACTATGTGAAGTGATCCAGAAAGGCAGAAGCCTGTGGAAGATGCCTCTATAAGAGCATTTCAGAGATATTCAAACTCATTCATATATTGTATCTCTTCCCCCTAAGAGGCCTTAGCCTGAATAGCAATATGTGGTTGTATTTTTTTAAAGAATTGCATGAATATTTTAAATGCAATTTGGCTTACTGTGTTATCGATCTTGCATTATTTATGTTAAGATTCTCTTTAATCATAAAGGTCTTGCAAAGTGCATGATGGGTGGGGGAGTTGAATTTCTTCTTTGCATTTAAGGTCATTAACTCAGGCGTTATAGCAACAGTAAATTCTCAAGGAAAGTGCATTGGTTTCCTGCATTTTGTTAATGGATGTGAGAAAGTTAATACAAAGATTTGAAGCGAATCAATCGAGTTGGTAAATACCAGATTCAAATATTTTAGCAAATAAGTATTAACTTACCTCAAGAATAAGACATTTTCAAGATGTGAAAGAAGCACAATGGCTGACCTGCTTGTTTCCCATAAAAAGGATAACCATAGAGTACTTCTCAGTTGAAAATGGTTTAGACAATGAAGCTCCACTTACTTTTATTAAGAGACTATTTATTATTGTAAGAGTTACCAAAGGTAGTTCATAATCTCCCAAAGGGCAGAGTGCATTTTGTTTATTTTATTGAGCCATTTCTCTTCTTTCAAGATGTAATTCAGCCCTCTTCTACTTTTAAAAACACTCTGGAGAGGTAGAACATAAATCCTCACTTCTTATGTGTGGTTTACTCATAGTAGCTCCTTTCCAATGAATATAGTATGAAAGCAGAAAAAAAGAGGAACTTCACTGCAGAGCAACCTGGCAACCATTGCCTCAGCCAGGTGATCACCGCAGTGAAAGGTCAGGTTTATAGTATGCATCCTTGATGTGATGTGATGAGAATGGCGTTTCCTTAGTTTCCTTCCTAATAACATATAATTCCAGTCTAATCATGAGAAAAATATCAGACAAATCCCAGTTAAGGGATATTCTACAAAATACCTAAATAGCAAAGGTCTGGGTAAATAGTAGGTGTTCAAAAAATAGCAGCTTCCTATAAACTTCCTATAAACGGATCCCCTTTTATTAAATATTCTGTTCATCTGAGTCTTTTGCTCCTACACTTGTGCTGCTAAATTGTTAGACTTAGGTGAGTACTGACATTTACTTTTTTTAGTTTCATGTTTTTATATGTTCACAATCTCTTATCAGAAATCCTTAAGGCACATGTGTTGTCTTGTACTATCGGCCTTTGAAAGGTAACACAGTACCCTTTCCCCAGTGTTCACTGTATGTTACATACATAGGCTACCCCCGCCCAACCCTAGGAACAACTCCCTGTCATCAAACTGTTAACATGAATGCAGTGAAACAGAAAAAATATTCACACTAAGTAGGACAAATACAGACTTCACAACCTCTTGCCAGCTCAGATTAGGTTTTGCCACGACAAGGATGAAAAACAACTTTGAGTTTTTGGTTTGGAACCCATGGATAAGGGATTCTCTTTAGTCAATCCATATGCCACTCTGTTGAGATCATTTTTGAATTCTGAGTCTGTTAACCCAACAGTACATGAGTGTTCCCTTTTCATAAGAGTGCTTTTGAAGTTTTCTTTGAAGTTACTGATAAAAACACACTGAGCAAAAACATTTTTCTTCTCACAGATCTCGGACCACATCCTAAGATGTTGTTTTTCATTCATTTAAAAAGTTATTTGTCCCTGAATAAGCTGAACGACCACTTGGATAAGCACTGAAATTTGTTTCAAAATGCCTTCTTTTGAGTATTTCTTTTTCTTTGCTGTATAGTAAATGCTGTGGGAGCTTTTATCTTATTTTTCATTTTTTTTCTAATTCACGATAGTCTACTGTCTTTTCTTTTATATTAATTTCCTCTGGTTGTAAAAATCATGTCACATGGTAATATTTATCAGAGAGAATATATCTGATAGCTTACAAATTATGTTTCTTTCATGGCAACATCTTGACAAAAATTTTTTTTTCAAAAAATATCATTTTTTGCCAGTAGAGGGAGTCAACCACAACTAAATTTACTTGAGGGCATTCAAAGAAAAAGTAAATATAAACTTTAGTTTGTGGATTTTAAAATGTAAGTGATGGGTTGATGGGTGCAGCAAACCACCATGGCACATGTATACCTATGTAACAAAACTGCACGTTCTGCACATGTACCCCAGAACTTAAAGTATAATAAAAAAAGTATATGCATATAATTTTTAAGTATATACATATAATTTAAACATAAATATAACCTAATTTCATGTATTTTCATCATAGATGACCACAAAATTAGTCTGGTTGCATAAACATATTCATCTATATTCTTCTCTTTTTCTACCTGACATACTGTTTTAATTTTCTACCTAGGCCCGAACTAAGAAAATAAGATACAAATGAAAATATCCTAATAGAACTTAAAAGTGAACTAACAAAATATAATTCTAGTGTGGTAAACGTTACCATCACCTTGAATTAAAAGCCTTAAAGACACTCTTCATTAGATAGCTTGAGTTTAAACAAATAAAATTTTAGACAGGGGTTAGGATTTTTTTTTCTTTAAGTTTTTATTACCTGTAATTTGCTACATCTGATTCCTTGGGGAGCTGTGTCTAATTCTGTTTATCAATTACTGATGTAAAAAAGCATTATGAGCAACCTCATTCCATTCTCCCTACTGTGTGCATATGCTGTGAAACCCATGTGTCCCAGGAGACGTTCCAGTTATGTTGAGAGCACTGAGATTTTATGGACCAGTTCACTGAGAATATTCAAAAGATATTAACAGGGAATTCTGAAAAGATGTCCTTTTAGACTATTAACAGCATTATTGGAATAGACACTATTATGGAAATGCGTATTTCTTCTATTTCTTTTAAACAATTGTTAATAACCTCTCCCTCCCACGCAAGATGGACCTTTGACTAACATTCAGTACTATGCATAATTAGAATAGTCCTGCCTTTCTTATATTTTTTAACATCCAGATAGTGTATCATTTCAAATGTACGTTTAATGACACTAGTAATTTCTTTTTTATTATTCAGGAAAACAGTAACATGTAACATTTTAAAACTGATGGAAGCTTGTTCTAGCAAAAGATGGGTTTTCAGTACGCAGCATTACAGGACATTGAAAATAATTCTAGGAATGGTTGAATTATGAAGACTTTCACCAACATCCAACTTTGTAAAAGAGGAATATGCAGGAAGGACGTGGAGGGAGGGGGTTGCTACCATCTTTTCCCCCTCTTGCAAAAAATCTTACCTCTTTTAAAACGAAGTGTTACTTGAAGTGCTAGGAGAGACCAAGGACATTAAGCGTCTCTAAATAGCCCAGCACAGGTTTTCCACATCTTTTTTTTTTTTTTTTTTTTTTTTTTTTTTTTTTTTTGTCAGTGATTGGCGCAGACAGTTAAATCACAAGGTCTATCACTGCTACTCAGAGAAGAAGGATTGTGTTTGTAATTTTAAATCGTACATTAGAGACTGAATGTAAGCAACATTTTATTCATGTTGCTTACTTACATGGTATGTTTTAACCTGTCAAAATAAGTGTGTAAATCAGCAGTAATAATAAATAATTCCTTAGATCTCACTATCTAAGGGCCAATTATGGGAAGCTCTCAGAGAAACAGCTACAGCTTAGAAGACTTGAAGCTTCTAATTTTGGAAGTCTCTAAGAGCATGTGGACTTTGGGGACAGAGTAGAAGGTTACAGAGTAGAAGGGTGAACATAACATGGACAGCTTTATGCATGGGGAGCCAGTTTGCAAGTTGAAAGGTGGCTGAGTTTGTTTTTATTTTTTCCCTACTAAAGAACATTTTTTAAAAATCTTAAATAGATTTTTGTTTGTTTGTTCAAACTTAAGTGGTAGTAATTATTTTCTTTTTATTCCTTTATTTCTTCTTAAAAAAAAAGGGGGGGATACATGGGCAGAACGTGCAGGTTTGTTACATAGGTATCTGTGTGCCATGGTGGTTTGCTGCACCTATTGACCCATCCTCCAAGTTCCCTCCCCTCAGCCACCACCCACCAATAGGTCCTGGTGTATGTTCTTCCCCTCTCTGTGTCCATGTGTTCTCAACATTCAACTCCCACTTTTGAGTGAGAGCATGTGGTGTTTGGTTTTCTGTTATTGTGTTAGTTTGCTGAGGATGATGGCTTCCGGCTTCATCCCTGTCCCTGCAAAGGGCATGATCTCCTTCCTTTTTATGGCTGCATAGTATTCCGTGGTGTATATATACTACGTTTTCTTTATCCAGTCTATCATTGATCAGCATGTGGGTTGGTTCCATGTCTTTGGTATTGTAAATAGTGCTGCAATAAGCATACGTGTGCATGTGTCTTTATGGCAGAATGATTTATATTCCTTTGGGTATATACCCAGTAATGGTATTGCTGGGTCAAATGGTATTTCTGATTCTAGATCCTTGAGGAATCGCCATACTGTCTTCCACAATGGTTGAACTAATTTACATTCCCACCAATGGTGTAAAAGCCTTTCTATTTCTCCACAGCCGCAGTTTTGATTTGCCTTTCTCTGATGATCAGTGATGTTGAGCATTTTTGTGTTTCTTGGCCATGTAAATGTCTTCTTTTGACAAGTGTCTGTGCATATCCTTTGCCCACTTTTTGATGGGGTTGTCTTTTTCTTGTAAATACGTTTAAGTTCCTTGTAAATTCTAGATATTAGACCTTTGTCAGATGGGTAGATTGCAAGAATTTTCTCCCATTCGGTAGGTTGCTTGTTCACTCTGATGCTAGTTTCTTTTGCTGTGCAGAAGCTCTTTGGTTTAATTAGATCCCACTTGCCAATTTTGGCTTTTGTTGCAGTTGCTTTTGGTGTTTTTGTCATGAAGTCTTTGCCTATGCCTGTGTCGTGATTGGTATTGCCTAGGTTTTCTTCTAGGGTTTTCATGGTTTTGGTTTTACATTTAAGTCTTTTATCCACCTTGAGTTAATTTTTATATAAGGTGTGAGGAAGGGGTCCAGTTTCAGTTTTCCGCATATGGCTAGCCAGTTTTCCCAACACCATTTACTGAATAGGAGATCCTTTCCCTTTTGCTTGTTTTTATCAGATTTGTAGAAGATCAGATGATTGTAGATGTTTGGTGTTATTTCTGAAGTATCTGTTCTGTTCCATTGGTCTATATGTCTGTTTTGGTACCAGTACCATGTTGTTTTGGTTACTGTAACCTTGTAGTATAGTTTGAAATCAGGTAGCATGATGCCTCCAGCTTTGTTCTTTTTGCTTAGGATTGTCTTGGCTATACAGGGTCTTCTTTGATTTCATATGAAATTTAAAATAGTTTTTTTCTAATTCTGTGAAGAATGTCAACGGTAGTTTGATGGGAATAGCATTGAATCTATGAATTGCTTTGGGCAGTATGGCCATTTTCACGATATTGATTCTTCCTGTCCATGAGGATGGAATGTTTTTCCATTTGTTTGTGTCCTCTCTTATTTCCTTGGGCAGTGGTTTGTAGTTCTTTTTGAAGAGGTTCCTCATATCCCTTGTTAGATGTATTCCTAGGTATTTTATTCTCTTTGTAGCATTAAATAGATAGTTTTATTAGTTTTACCTACATAGTAACTATTTCACAGTTTAGAGTATTGACTTTTAGTTCAGTGGGTGAACTGTATGAAAGGATGCTGTTTTGAATGGCTTCCATTGCTGTTATTCTTAATAGAAAAGTCCCATAAAATTGTCATGGAATCTTAGGGAAAAAAGAAAAGTAAAAATGATTTCAGCCCTACTTCTTACTAATCATTAATGCATCCCTTCATTCAACAGGTACTTTGTAGTAAGGCCTCTGTTAATTGATGGGTATATTGTAATAGAGCAGAAGACCTTCATGGAGCTTACTGCCTAGATAAGACATCTAGACAAGAGAAAGACAAACTATTGTCAGAACAAGCATAATAAGATGCATGAAGAGGACTTCAGGATGCTATGGCAGTGTACAAGAGAGATAGCAGTGCAATCAAGGTTCAGAGACAGGCTGAGACTTGAATGAAATGGAGGAATTATCTAGAGGAATAATGGGAGGAAGGGATCAACAAGTGCTTTTATTTTTAAGCAAGAAGAAAAATGATATGGAAAAATCTTGGCTGTGTTTCTTTAGGATAAATCATTCCAATGTAATTAATGGGTGAGAGAAAAGAAACATTTTTTAAGGTTCTTAAGCTCTCTGGGAAAGTGATACTCTGTTAACCTCTTTCCTGCCACCTGTAGGTGTACACATTCTGCAGAGTGCTTGGGAACACTTAATAGATGAAAACCACATCTCAGTGTTCTGTTTCACAATTCTGTGATTACTTGTAATACTAAAGAGTTTTTCATGTGTTTATTTGTTATTTGTGTTGATTCTTTACCCCACTGTTTCTTCACATCTTTTGTCCATTTTTTCCATTTGCTTGTTAGTGATCTTTTTACTGATCCACATGTGTTCTTTATAGAATAATATTAACATTTTTCTTATTTATATAAAATTCTTTACAATTCTGATTACATTTGAATTTTTAACATTAGCTTTTTTAATTACAAAAATCTGTTTTTTAATAATTTCTTCTATTGCTTTAATACTTTGAAAATGTTTCCTCATCAAAAGATGATATGTTCACCTAAATGTTTTTCTAGATATTTTATGTTCTTTTGGTTTACATGTTATGCTTATCAAACTAAAGTTTATTTTGATGTTTGTGTGATGTATTTAAATTGATATTTTGGAGTAGTTAGTCAATTTCACCATCTATATCTTTGATATAAATATATCCTTTTATTGTCATCTACTACATTCTTTTTATTCTGGGATCTGCTTTAGGTCTATCTATTCTTTTTTATTGACACATGGGTACCTTCTCATACCTTTGTCACTTGTGTTTTTTTCCTTCCCTTTTTCTTATTTTTACCATTTGAACCATTTTTAAGTGTATAATTTAGTGACATCTGTTACAGTCACAGTGGCGTGCAATCATCAATACTAACTCCTCATTTCCCTCTCCCCACCCCACACACATGGTTTTCATTACTATGGATTTGTAATATATTTTAATGTCTAGTAGGCATAATATCACCCAACCCATGGCTCTTGTTTAAAGTTGATACTCTTAATTTTACATATCTGTGGTGTTGTTTTGGCTGCTTCTCCTTGCTTATGTCTTGTTCTGTGAATGAGTGTTCCACCCTTCACCAGTCACCAAAGCATCAAGTTTGGGCATCATCCTGGACTCTTCTTTCTTCCTCTCCTGACACCCAGCAGTGTCAGTTGCCCTGTTGATCCTCTGTCATTCATATTCCTTGGATCTCTACTTTCTTTCCACCCATGATGCGCCCTGCTCCTTTTCAGTTCCTCATCACCTACAGCAGGAATGATTGCCTCCACCTCCTAGCGGATCTTCCCTCCTCTCCCTTTGCCCTCTCCCATGCATCCTCCACACTTGCTACCTGATTGTCTTTTTAATATAGATATTATCATGCCTCTTCTCTGGCTTAAAATCTTTCTGAAGTTCATGACTTTTGGGATGAAGTTCAGATTCTTTGGCAAGGTCTTAGAAATCCACTACTCTTTCACCTTAATTCCACTCTCCCTGCTGCATGTGCACATGTGTGTGCATGCACACACAGACATACACACATACACTGCAAGCAAACTTAAGCCTTAGTAGATCACATTCACACTCCAGGTGGGCCAGTCCCTGTCAAGGCACCATATCTTTGCTGATGCCTAGAACCCTCATCTGTTCTACTCCTTTTCTCCCGGCTATTAGATCTCCTCTCTGTGCTTCAAGCAATGTTGCAAACTCTATCCTGGAAGTCCCAACACTGCAGTGACTTACATGTCCATCTTCCAAAGGTCCCGTGAAGGTAGGAGCTCAGTCTGTCATCAGTACGGTGTATATGGCACAATACATATGCTTGCTTTAACTTCTTTTATCTCATGGTGTTTCTTTAAAACTATTTAAAATTAACAAGTATTGTCTAAAATAATATTTCACAAGATTACTTTATTGTTTTCTTTCTTGAATTCTAACTGCTCCTTTCTATTGATTACAGAAAAGACCCTTACCCCTTTCTAGACCTCCTCTTGTTAAGTAGAATGATTCATTAACTTGTACCAGAGAGACGTTTCCTTTTTTGTCACCCACTCTGTGTTTAGGTATTGAGTAAGCTATTAATGTGCATTGCATTGTGTCTCTTTTTTGCTTTGTTAGGGAGACTTTTTAATTGAGGTTGTCTTTATTACACTGCTTCTGTGGCCACTTTGTTGTAACTCATTTCCTAGTAATTGGATATGTACCTTCTCTGAAATGTAATTTTCTTTGGGCTTGTAAAATACACAGAGCAAGCCATATACATGAACTCTTTCATAGAACTTTTGCTGTCATTAAAAATAAAAATCAAAAAACTATTACCTTGAAAGCAGAACTCTAGGTATTTAAACTGACTGAAAACTGTCAAGAGAACAAAAGCAGAGAATTTAGCATAAGAGATCCCAAATTTGGGGAGGAAAATATAATTCTAGAGCACTATTAAATAGAAATATCATTGCATCACAGTGAAAGAAGCATTTGGTCCTTCTCTGACAGATTATCTGAGAGTCATACCCCTGACGAGTAAACTAAATGCATCTGATGCTTGCCTTTTAATGGAATATCATGAATATAATAAGGCCAATATTTAAAGTTTAGCCCAACAGAGTATATAGCCTAGTGTAAACAGATTAAAATGGCAGAAATAATACTGTTCTTCGGGTAATACAGGAGGGATTTTTACTCCCTTTTTCTCATCGTTTATGACCAGAATTCTGAGTGGCATTGGAATTTGTGTTGCATGACCAGCTCTGTGATACTTGAATGTGTTAGACTTATGAATGACTGTATTCACTATAACATCAGCATCCATTAAAAAATCACTCTTTCAACTGCTTGTACAGTTAGAGTTCTAAAAAGAGAGTGATGACCAATTAAGTATATAGCTACTGCAAAAGTAATCATTGTAAAGGCTGTTTGAATGGGTTCAGCTAAAGATTTGCATGAAATACGCCATTTAAGCAAGTGTAGGGTTAACTCAAGGAAGCTTAATTGATCAGCAGGTATTTATTGAACACTTACTGTGCGTCTAATGCTCAGATTAGTATGTAAGAGCCATTGCTGTTAAGGAGACATGGCTTATGTTTATGAAACAACTTGAGGTTAATTGTGTGCTGAATTCCGGGGCACTGCACTGTGGATAATAGGAGGAATCCAGAGGAGGAAAAAAGTGGTGAAGGTAGAAGTTGGAGAAGCCTTTCTATGGGCAGCCTAAAGAGCTTGCAGTTATTTATTCTGGTATGTTTCTTGTACATCTTTCCAGATGTATTTCATAAACTGATAACAGTAGTTGCCTCTGGAGAAAGGATCTTGGAGAGGATTTACTTTTTTTTACTATATTTCCAGTTACATTATTTATGTCTTGTACCTTGTACATATATTTCCTATTGACAAAATAAATGTATTTTTGTGTTATTAAAGTAATTCTACTAAAGTAGTTGAGCTAAAGTACTTGTGCAGCTTGGAGCTACTCAAAGGAAAAGCATCAGAGTAAGCAATGGCTAAGAGGCAGCTATGAAGAGGAGGAAGGGGTAAGGTGAGGCAGAAGAGTCCCAGAAGAACACTTTAGAACTCAAGTGATAGGGGAAAGTAGTAGAGGAATAGGGCTATAATGGATGTGTGTAGAAAAGGGAGGGTTTGTGTTTATTAGTTGCATGGGTTTTGGAGTCAGACTACCTAGATATGAATTCCAACCCAATCTTCTATTCACTAGGTCTTCTTAGATTTCCCTTTTCCAAACCTGTTTCCTCCTCTGCCAGACAGGAGTTATTAATGAGGTTAGCCTGTCTCATGAGGTTAGTCTGAGTACGAACATGTAGGTCAAGCACATAGCATAGTGGCTGACCCATAGCAGGACCTTAGGCAGGCCGTGGGGGATTCAGAATGGGTTGGAAAGAGGACATCTTGGAGCCAGAAAGCCTCAGACAGCAATAAAGCATTTCCTAAGTTCTGTCAGTCATACCTCCAAAATATTTCTCAAATCCCTCCTGTCTTGTTGCTCCCTGACACCAGCATCCTGGTTCAGGCCCCTGTCATCTCTTCCTAGCAGTACTAGAATATCCTCCAAGCTAACTTGGTATTCTCCCCCCAGCCTATCCTTAGCAGCCACCAGAGCAGTGTGTCTAAAACACAGTCTCTGGGTAAAAGCTTTCACTGAGTTGGGCACAGTGGCATGCACCTGTCATCCTAGCTACTCAGGAGCCTGAGGCGGGAGGATCACTTAAGCCAAGGAGTTTGAGGCTGCAATGAGCTGTGATGATGCCTGTGACTAGCCACTGCACTCCAACTTGGGCAATGTGGTGAAACCCCAAATCTTAATTAAAAAAAAAAAAAGTTGACACTGGCACTGGTTCCCATCACCTGTGATAAAGCCCAGACTCTCTAACATGCCACTCTATGTGCTCCGCAGCCCATCCCTTTCCTGCCTACCTCCCCAGCCTCATGCTTTGCCACTCCCAGGCTGAACTTTTAGTAAAACCCCAGAAATGTCAAAGCACCTGTTGCTCCAGCATACACCACACCATGCCTCAGATCCATTCCTTCACTGATGCTTTTCCCTCTGCCTGGAACATCTTTCCTCTTTTCTCTAACTTTATTTTCCTAACGTTTGTTTATCCTTTGAGACTCCCCCAGGAGTTCCTTCTCTGGTTTCCCCCAACCCCCACCACAATCTGGGTTGTATACTCACTTCTGCTGCTACTACAATACTCTGAATCTCTAATGGTTGGGCAGAAGAAGAGAAGCTCTCCCTGCCTTGCTGCATGATGCTAGTCCCTGACTTGCCCCTCCCAGGAGGTGGACTCAGGTATCTAATGTGTTCCTTTGTGATGCTCAGTTCCTCCCTCTCTCCTCTCTTTGGGAGCTGGTACTCCTTGATTCCTTCCCGCCCTTCATTCTACAGGGCGGGCCTCATGCAGGTGGATGTGGTTGTTCAGCACTGCTAGTGACATTAGCAGCTTAAGTCCCAGTGAGTAAGAATGTGCCATTCAGCCCTTTGAACTCTCATACTAAGCCACTTTCTGCAATATCAGCTTTATTAGTAACAAAGGAGATATTTTGCTTGCCATCTGCCTGATTCCATTATATACCTCTCTGTATTAGTCTCTTCTCACACTGATAATAAAGACATTCCCAAGACTGAAAGAGGCTTAATGAACTCACAGTTCCACACAGCTGAGGAGGCTTCACAATCATGGTGGAAGGCGAATGAGGAGCAAAGTCATGTCTTACATGGTGGCAGTCAAGAGCAAATGGAAGAGTAAAAGGGGAAACCCCTTATAAAACCATCAGATCTCCTGAGATTTATTCACTACCATGAGAACAGTATGAGGGAAACCGCACCCATAATTCAATTATCTCCCACTAGGTCCCTCCCACAACACATGGGAATTATGGGAGCTACAATTCAAGATGAGATGCAGGTGGGGACACAGCCAAGCCATATCACTCTCTGTTGTTTCTGACCTTTGATAAGAAAGAAGAAATGTTAGTTATTGAACCACAGAAGCCCCACCAGGTACTAACTTACTGCATTTTTGCTTTTAATTATCTGTATATGTCTGTCTGGGACACTAGACTTACCCTCCTTAAGAGTAAAGGCTGTTCCTTGTGTTTGTGTATCCAGTATCCAGTACTCCAAGGGAAAGATGGTGTTTAGTCATGAATATCTGCTTGTGGGACACATGTGGTAACCTAGTGGGAAGTGGGTGTGGATGAGGGCTGGATGATGTGAGAAGAGAATAGACAGGAGATGATAGTAATGGTAGCAACAGCTGGCATTTACTGAGCCTGTTGCATGACTGAGAATTTCACTTAAGCCTCCCAACAACGCTGCAAGGGTAGAGGCTGCTGTTTTCCCCACTTATGAAAATCTGAGTTTGCCCACAATCATGCAGTAGGAACAGTTTTTCTTACTCCAGAAACTGTGCTTTAAAAAGTCAAAGAAAGAAATAACCAAGTTTGTTATGGTAACATTGGTAGAGGACTTGAGTGGTGCTTCCACCTACTGGGCTTCCAGAGCAGCTAGATACGATAGGTAGATTCATATTAACCTCTGGAGGGGATGGGGTGGGAGGATCACCCTAGAGCCAACAAAGAAGGTGAGGGGCCAGACTATTATTATCTTCACAGAACAAACAAGAAACAGGGAAGGAGGAAGGCAAGAAAAGAGAAAATAACTCTGCTGAGATTTCTAGCCTAGGAGACTTGCGGGTTGGTGGCCAAACTGACAAATAGGAAATAGTTGAAAAAGAGCTGTCATGGGAAGCATTTGTGAGGTTCTGCCTTGCGTGTGTAGAATGTGGGTTCATGGTGGAACTTTCAAGTGTTTACATCCTGTGTGCAAATGAAAATAAGGCACAGGTACAGCTTTTACTCTTCAACAAATATTTTTTAAAAACACAAGGCATCCTGATACTAAAAAGTGATGTTTTCCCATAGTTGACAGGTAAAAAACACTTTCTTTCTAAATTAAGTACAATTAATTGTGATCTTAGTTACTTTGTTCACTCCTGGTTACATTTTTGACATGTTAATTCTTTTCAATGCATGTTCAAGTCTAGATACGTATTGATTGAAGAGAAGAATTTTGAGACAAATCTCATGAACCTGCATATCTGGTGGCACAAGTCTCATTTAGCAATGTGCTCCATTCTTTTTCAAGCTCCTAATCTCTGATTGTTGTAAATATTGTAGAAAGCATATTGCTTTCTACAAATATAGGATCACAAATACTGTAACTGTAATTCTTTTCTGTATTTAATACTGCATACTGAAGATTTTTTCTAGTTCTAGAATACAGAGAAATCTAGATATATGGTCCAGATCCATAACAAGAGGATCAATAAGCTTTTATTCTTGTTGCACTTCGCTTTGTTGAGGGGGTCTTGATTTGCATTTGCTGATTAGAGCCATTTGTCTAATATATTGACATGAGAAATATAGTTTGAATAAGGCCAGAACTTCCTACAAGAGAGTAACCCACTAAAAATACTTTCGAATCTGTTGCTTTTCACTTCCCTACACCTTCTCTCCTGGAATTTAGTTCAGATTTGGAGCTGTCTATGGACAGAGAAAGAGGCATCAGTTTCATCCCTGTGCCTGACTCAGCTCAGTGCAGCCAGTTAGCACGCTTCTCAGCCCTTCACCACAAAACCAAAAGTATCTTAAAAAGTAGTCTCAAATGTGTGACTGCCCCAAATTGAGCCCCAAGTGAGTCTGGAGCTGAGGGCCAGGTGCATTTGTGTTGTCGGCCATTTCCCTATGGTTATCTAGCCCATTCTGCCTTCTGTTTGAAGATAACTGAAATGTTATCAAAAATGGTTTGTTTAAAGGTGTAACAGCTGTGTTTTTGCAAGAAGCTCATAATAATTAAATTAATACCTGTAGTGGCTCTCTCTAAGGAAGTCTGGAAGCTTTGCACATATTAACATATTTATTCTTTCCACCTCTCTCTGATGTGAGGGAAAGGTCATTGTCATTTTTATATTTCCCTTGATGCAAAAGGAAATAAGTTACAGCAAGGATGGAGTTTGAGATAGGTCAGGAGAGAAGGAAAATTGGTCTTTTTTCCCTTTAGATTTTAGTCCTTTTGTTCATGGTTGTTAAAGTTCAAACTATTCCATTCCTCTATCCGTTAATACATTTGCTTGTTCCTTCATTCATTCACTACCAAATGTTTATAAAGCACCTGCTATATGTCAGGCACTGGGATCACACTTGTCTTCAGAGTAGTTTGAAACTTCACTGTTGTACAGAAATTACTTTGTGCTTTACAGAACCCAGAACCACCTCTGGGAAGCACAGTTTATAAACCACTGAAGTAGAACATTCAGTCATTTATTCAACAAGCAACTTTTTTTGCATCTACCAAATTCTATTAGGTGCAGGCTGCCTAACATCCCTCTTGGATCACAAAATCTATAACAGTAATTCTTTTTTTTTTCTTTTTTGAGACAGAGTCTTGCTCTGTCACTCAGGCTGGAGCCAGGCTGGAGTGCAGTGGTGCGATCTCAGCTTACTGCAAGCTCCGCCTCCCGGGTTCATGCCATTCTCCTGCCTCAGCCTCCCGAGTAGCTGGGACTACAGGTGCCCGCCACCATGCCCAGCTAATTGTTTTTTTTTTTTTTTTTTTTTTTTTTTTTTTTTAGTAGAGACGGGGTCTGTGTTGGCCAGAATGGTCTCGATCTCCTGACCTCATGATCCGCCCGCCTCGGCCTCCCAAAGTGCTGGGATTACAGACGAGAGCCACCACGCCTGGCCTAACCATAATTCTTTTTAAAATTTCTTTTTCATGCTGAGTATGTTCCACCTTTCTCTAACTCATTCTCTTTGTAGCCTCTTTATGACTATCAGGAATAAAGAATTTGTAGAATGTCTTCTTTGTTACACTGTCCTTAATAATGTTTAGATTGGTATTTTTCTTTAGGCTAGCAACTTACTCATCAGGAATCAAATTCTTCAAATGACAAGGAGCGTGCAGAGCTAGAGTTTTCTGTAGATTGAGAGAAATGAATAGGTTGACTTGTGTTTCTGTATGTCTACTGGGTCAAAGGACCATTCTTGAGATGTGAAAGTACCCTAAAGAGTGGCACAGCTGGTAAGTGTTATGAGTTGTCCTTTAAAAAAAAAATGGGGTTTTGAGATAATAGTAATTTTGCTAATCATTAGCTTATTCCATTTTATGCCTATATTGTGATTTGATTCTCTCTTCCCCTCTTCATTTAGTTCTTTCGTTTTCTTTCAAGCTTCATTCCCATTTGCCCCATGCTACCAGTTCTTTCTTCTCCTGGAGTATTTGCCTGCTCCACCATGGACAGACTCTTAGTTACCCTTCACAATCCACCTCCAGTCCCACCTCCTCTGTGAACCTTTCCTACTGCCTCATTTATCCATTCTTCTCACTAATTTGTTTTCTCCCTTTTGCATCCACATATCCTACTGATAGTATCAATAAAGCTGATATTCCACTGAATTATTGTTACCTGTTTAAAGATACCCTGCATATGTAAATGACATTGCAGAAAAGATATTCATTAAGTGATATTTTTATTCCATTCTATCACCTTCACCAATGCCCTCCCCAAGAAGCTCCTTAAAAACGAAGATTATCAAGCTCAATTTTGTACCTCTAGTTCCCTCCCCAGTGCTTGAAACATTTGCTTTCAGCTAGCAACAACACTGTAGCAGTTTTGGATAAGATAACCTCCTACATGCCTAGCAAGGGCTTTCAGATTTATGCCCATGGATCAATCCCATTAGTGGTAGACATGGACTAGGGCCAAGAGGAGGAGTGGAGCCAACCACCGACAAGTCACAGGATCTCCTCCTCTCGTGTGGCCCCTAGCTCGTGCTGTGTATCCCAACCTCGGGCTAATCAGTTCACTTCTGGAACAGGTGTTCTCTGTCCAGCATACTGTGGCTGACAGGAGAGGGGAAGAATTTGCCACCTGGTCAGAATTTGTGTAAACAGATGCCATAAAAAAAAACAGCTTAGATTGCATGCTAGGTCAGCAGTTGAGGAGTGCTTTGAGAAAAGTGTCTTCCCCCTATGAGCAAGGCTCCTCCTCACACATGGTCAGCCCCACTTCTCCACCCAGAGGAGGTAGAGCCTGTTCTAGGAACTCCTGTTGAACATCTAACACATCGTACTGCACTGGCAGCCTGATGGTCTTTATGACTTGGTTAGAGACAGATGATTTGGAAGTGGGAATAAAAAGCTTTCTTCCTTATTTTAAAAAGATTTGCCTTTGTTTTATGAAATTATAACAACAACAGTTATCAGTAAGACTTTAGTGCTTCAGAGAGATGTCGGACCTCAGATAAGACACAAAAGGAGATCTCACTTAGCCATACCCTCAGCCTGCAAGTAGCTCTGCCCTTAGGCTCTGGGTATTTCCTGATCTTTGGGATGTCTACTGTGGTAATCTGGGAACTGGTTACCAGCATCTATTCCCTGGGATATGGAAGCATCTCAGGAATAGTAGTGACTTATGATTTTATACTTAGAAAACCAGGATGTCAGTGTACTAGGTGACTGTGGGTTGGGGAAGAATATTAGACCTCAGAAATAATAAGTTAATATCACCAGCAATATCAATAATAGTATTACTGTTTACCAAGCACTATGCTAAATACTTTACTAATAATTTAACATAATCCTCACACTAGATATTTTTATTATCTTCATTTATAGTTAAGGAAAGTGATGCTAGCTGATGATAACAACATATAATAATACGTACTGTGCATTTACTATGAGCTGGCACTATGCCCATCTGCCAAGATCCTATCAGAATCATGATTCAAACCCTTGTTTTTATTATTATAGGATGAAATCTCCTTGGGGAAGAGGTAAAGGATATGTGGAAACTCTCTGTTTCCACATTTTTTTGCAGCTTTTCATTAAGTCTAAAAGTAATTCAAAATAAAAAAGTTTTTTAAAAACTCAAAACTACAAAGCTCGTAATGGCCACTCTGTGCTGCCTCCTCTGGATAATGGCCTCAAGTAGAAATGCTTAGCCCATGTCAGGGATGCTCACAACTCAAATCATGCTGGAAACTGTTCTGCAGGTGTGCACTCCTCAAGGACCCCTGTCTAGTATGTGGCATTCTCATCTTAGATGTGATGAATCTATGTAGTTAGTATGACACATTTTCCCCAGCAGATGGCAGTAAAATGTCTTGAGGAAGAGATGCTGTTTCTGATGCTCATAATAGTACCGTCTGGGCTGGCAGTGGCCCTGAGAGTGCTAAGAAATCTGGAGAAGAGGTAGCAGAATTGAGAAGTGTTTAGGAGGTGAAATTAGATAGCAAGTTGGTGTGGTGTTTTGTTATAAAGATGCCAAATTTGAGTGCAATCAAATCAACCACTAAATTTATCATCAGTTCAAAGGATTTGAACTGACTATGCTCTTCCTGAGCATAGTCCTTCATTTTATGTATCTGTATAATTTCTATTTTTAAAATCATGGGATTCGCCTTGATACAATAGTGATCTAATGAAGAATGAGGATTAATGGAATTTTCTTGTCCATGAATAAACCCATAAAGCAGGAAATTTTTTCATGAATGGGCTTTAGGGAGTCCGTGGTCCACTTGCAATTGTCATGTGAGCATATAAATTTGTGTGCATTTTACTGGGGAGAGCTCCAGTAAAATCATATTCTCAGATGGGCCCAGAATGTGTTAAAAAAAATTCTGTCTGAGAGCATATCACCCCAGAAGGCCTAAAATAGATTCAAGGGAGAAGGACAGCAAACTCAGGTGCCTACAAGGGCCAGGCAGATAACAGTGAATGAAGGAACCCTAGTGGGGACTGGGGTGACCTGGAGAATGTATGCCCCAAATATCCAAAGAGGCCACCATTGTCCAGCCCCAACTGAGAGTTGCATGCGGGAATGCAGGCCCAATGTGAAAAGAGCTCTTGATTTTTAAAGAGAATCCACAAACCCATAACTTTAAATAAACTATAGACATTTCTGAAGTGTGCAAATAATTTAAAACATTTCTAAACATAGCTCAGGCAAAACGAGCGTACTTACAGGTCATGTGTGGCCCTGGAGCTGCCAGTTTGATAACCTGAGTTTAGACATCACCCTGTCATTCATAAGCTCATGACCTGGCTCTCTTGGGACATACTATGTTAAGGAACTCTGCTACTACGAATTATTGGTTACTATTATAACAACATTCATAGTAATAATGACTAACACCCTAGCACTTTTTATGTATCAAGCACTATCCTAAACACTTTATTCATAACTCCTGTAACATTCTCAACACCCTATGAAGTTAGGTTACAGTGGTTTCCAGCATTAGTTATATGTTAGGTACTGTTCTAGGTCAGGACTCCTCAGCACAAGTCATGACTTACGAAATAATTCTGTAACAATCCTATGAGTAGCTAGAGAAACTGAGGCACAGGAATATTTAGTAACTTGTCGTAGCTCATTTCCTAGATTCAAACCCAGGCAGTCTGGTCCCAGAGCCCACACTCTTATCACTGTGCTGTCCTGACTGCCTCTGGGATACTCTGGGTACTGGTTGTTTTTCAAATAACTCTCAGCTGTGGTGCTCAGTGGTCCCAGACAAATCCCCTCCTCTCTGCCATGACAATGTGGCACTTCTGACCAAATGCAGTCAGCCCCAGGTCTTCTGTAAAATCCATCTCATTTTCATGTATCACCAGACATACTTTATTCAATCTTTGTTTTTTTTTAATCTCTCCAAAATGAACAGATCATAAATCCTTTGCTAGATGAAATTTCCAAATAATGGTGATAGATGGCCTTGTCTTTTGTCTCCTGACTAGTTTGGCCCTGCCTGTCATCACAGCAATCAAAGAGTTGTAAGATGCCATGTAGACGCAGTGCCAAAAAAGGAAGGGACAGCTTAATTCTCCACTCAAATTTCTGTTTCATTTGAACTTCCTCACATGAGTGAAACTTCCTACAGGGTTACACAATTGGAACTCCTGAAATAAGTGAGAAATTACAGTTGTAATGTTAGAGAATTGACTTTAATCTGCAGCTGCAACCTAGAATTTATATCTGAGGAATGAGAATTGAGATTATGACATGGGAGCATGCAGTGATTTGCAGAATGCACTTGTTTCCAGTTCTGTCTATTGGTGCCAATGCTGAAATCCAAACCCTGCTGAGAGATTGATAATGGAAAACTGAAGGTGGGAGGAAAAAAGCAGGGTATAAATCTACTCCAAAGCTGTCAAATGCAGTGAATTATATCAAATGGTTCTCTAATTTTCTACTTGGAAGATACCTTTTATTTTTAAAAAAAAGATAAATTTGGCTGTTACTTTACAGCTTTGCACTTCCATCAGCTCACCAGTTTTATGATGCTTCCTGTGAGCAGTGGGTCTTAGCGGTTGGTGCATTTCCATTAGCATATGCTTCTGCAAAATAGTTCATCCTTCTGTGAGTCCCTTTTGATCAATTAAGCGCCTGCATTTCCCACGCAAACAAGTTAAGAGAGAGAATCTATGGAAGGACTCTCTTCCTAGGGACTAATTTTAATGTCATTTCTAAAAATAAAGTATTAGATATAAAGGCAAAAGAAAGGTAGCTTTAGAATAAAAGATGCTTGTAAAGAGGACACTTTCATTCACCACTGGGACTTAGAACCAAACGTTCGGAAGAATGAGTGGACAAGGGCATGCTGGGAGCATTGTCGAATTCCAGGCTTGATAACGTAGGCAACCATTAAGAACCATTCAGAGATCTATATAACAAGAAAGGTAAAAGTTGATGTATCTAACTTTGGAAAAGTATATGTATTTTTTAATTCCTTGTAAAAACTTGAAAGTAAATTTCTCCCTGTTGTATTTTTAATGAAATATTTAGACTTTTCCCTTTGCTTTATGGAAGAAACCTCTAGTGTATCCATTTGATAGTTTTTCTTATTCAGCCTAAGCATAAATCACAGCACTTGAACAAACCCAATGTTTCTAATAGTTTGTGCTTTTGCCTTCCGCCAGGACCACAGATATAAATGACTGAAGGCACATTCCTTAAAGAAAAACCTTGACTATGAGAAGTGACAAATAAGGTTTGGTTTAGAAGGTCATTGAATTTAGTAGTGGTTGCACTGGAGTTGAGTTGTGGAGGTTAGTTCTGAAGTTAAAGCATGAAACAAAAATCTCATAAAATGAAAATTACCCTTTACTAATTCTTGTATTTCTTGGGTTGAGCAAATAGCATAGCTGGCTAGCATGGAGAAAAGGGAACCTATTTACACTGTTGTTGGAAATGTAAATTAGTGCAACCATTATGGAAAACAGTATGGAGGTTTTTTTGTTTTGTTGTTTTGTTTTTGACACTGGGTCTTGCTCTATTGCCCAGGCTGGACTGCAGTGGCAGGATCATAGCTCACTGCAGCTTCAAACTCCTGGGCTCAAGCAATCCTCCTGCCTTAGCCTCCCGAACACCTGGGACTACAGGCACACACCACAATGCCTGGTTAATTTTTCTAAGCAACATAGCGAGACCTTGTCTCTAATAAAAATTTTTAAAAAATTTTTGAAAAAAATTTTTTTTAAATTTTTATTAGAGACAAGGTCTCGCTATGTTGCTTAGGCTGGTCATAAACTCCTGAGCTCAGCTGGTTCTCCTGACTTGACGTCCCAGATTCTTGGGGTTATAGACATGAGCCATCGTGCTTGGTCTAAAAAATTAAAAATAGTACTAAACAATCCAGTAATCCCACTTGCGGGTATATATCCAAAAGAAATGAAATCAGCATCTTGAAAAGATACCTGTACCCTCCGTGTTAATTGCACAGTAGCCAATATGTGGAAACAACCTAAGTGTCCATCAAGAAATGAGTAAATAAAGAAAATATGGTGTATGTGGTGTGTGTGTGTGTGTGTGTGTGTGTGTAATATTATTGAGCAATGAAAAGAAGGAAATCCTGCCATTTACTACAATATAGATGAGCCTGGAGGATATTATGTTAAGTGAAATAAGCCAGACACAGAAAGACCAATATTATATGATCTCACTTATATGTGGAATCTAAAAAAGTCAAATTTGGCTGGATGTGGTGGTTCACGCCTGTAATCCTAGCACTTCAGGAGACCAAGGCAGGAGGATTGCTTGAGCCCAGGAGTTCAAGACCAGCCTGGGCAATGTAGGGACAGCCCTTCTCTACAGAAAATAGAAGAAATTAGCCATGTGTGATGGCATTTGCCTGTGGTCCCAGCTACTCAGGAGGCTGAGGCAGGAGAATTGTCTGAACCCTGGAGGCTGAAGCTACAGCAAGCCATGATCACATCCCTGCACTCTAGCCTGGGCAAGAAAGCGAGGCCCTGTCTCAAAAAAAAATAAATAAATAAAAATAAATAATTTAAAAATTACAATACATTAAAATGTCCAATTCATAAAAGAGTAAAATGGTGGCTGCCAGAGGTCTGGGAGTGGGGGAAATGGGGAGATGTTGATCAAAGGGTGTGAACTTTCAATTACAAAAAGAATAAGTTCTGGAGATCTAATGTACAGCATGGTGACTATAGTTAATAATACTGTATTTTTTACTTGAAATTTGGTAAGAGAGTAGATCTTAAGTACCCTCATGACCCCCGCCACACCCACATCAATGCTGAGTGGCGATGAATATATTAATTGATTGTGGTCATTTAACAGTGTATATATATATTAAATCATCATGTTGTATACCTTGAATATATACAATTTTAATTTTATGCCAAATATACCTCAGTAAAGCTAGGTAAAAATGTTTCTCCTGCATATGCCTTTTGAAATGTATATATAGACTTAAGCCATGGCTAGCACACAGAGAAGTGAGTGCTAGCCATGTTGATGATGATCATGATGACAATGACAATGATTGACTTAATTGGTTCCCAGAATTCTGACCAGAACCCAGGTTCCCCTGACCTTCCGCCTGCTTTTCCTGGACTTCGGCTTCCCCTTGGCTTTCCCATGTGCCCCTCGTTTCTTGACAACTCGGCCTCTGCTACTGTCACCAGATACTGTGCTAAATTTTTGGATTACTGTCAACACAAGCTTTGTTATACTCATCTAAGAACTTAGAGGGATCCCATGATCCTTCCTGTCTTTTGATGGGAAACTGGACCAAGGTTGTGTTCAAGTATCTGGCCTCAATTTGGTCGTCTGGTCAGTTCCCAGCCAGCCTGCCTGAGCCCTGCACTCCCATTTCTGATCCTTTGCTGCCCTCTAGTAGCTGCTTGCCTGACTGTGCAGCTGTGCAGACCTGAAAGGGAAGGTGTACTTGCTAGACTGCAGGGGGCTTGTGCACCTGGATGTTAAGAAGGTGCCTGATGAGAGGAAGAGACCCAGTGAAGAATGTCCTTCAACCCTGACTTCTTTTATCTTTTCCCTTGTTTTTCACTGCGTCCATTTTTATAGAGCCCCTTTTCCCCTTTAGACATTATTAGAGGGTTGTTTCCTCCTTTGAAGGAAAATAAAATGCCTTTCCTTTTTTTTTTTTTTTTTTTTCCAGAGTCAGTGATTGGTGATTGAAAGTGTTTGCAAAACATCCCCAAGGAGCACTTTAATGTCATTTTTATGGAAATAAAGTGGAAAATAATAGGCACTATTTTTTTAAGTGAAAGAAAAGGACCCTTCTGGGTTTTGGTAATGAACTTAGGAAGACAAGATATGATGAGCAGAAACCTTTGAGATTTGGTAAAATGTGAATTTCCTAAGAGAGAAGCACAAGAGTGAGACCTTTTTCTTTGTTGTTTTCTGAGTCTGTGCTTCTTATATAACTATATTACAAATGGAATGGACTCTGGGACCTCCTAATTTTTCAGTGTACACACAAATACACATATATTTGAATATTATTTTCATAGCCAGTCCTACTCTTTGTAAAGCACTTGAAAATTGACAAAGTGCTTTCTTATTTATTATCTAATTTGATCATCACAGCAACCCAGTGAAATTGGTAAAGTCAGTACCGTAATAGAATGGTAGAACTGTAAGGAATTTTAGACACAACTGCCTTATTTTACAGATCAAGAATCTAAAGCTTAAAAAAGAGTATTAGACAAGACTCTTTGATCCCAAGTGACAGAAATCCAACTCAAACTAAATTAGCAAAATGGAGACCATACTGACCGAAGTAACTAAGTCCGGTGTATTAGGGATTTAGAAATGAATGAATCCGGATGTTCCAATGGCATCTCCAGGAATATGCCACTCTCCATCCCTTGACTCTATTTTCCTCTGTCTTGATATGATTCAAAGTCAGCTTTTCCCACGTGGTGATAAGATAGCGACTCCAAGTACATATCCTACCATTCCCAGTGGAATGCAGACTATCTTCTTTGCAGCAGTTCTAACAAAAGTTCTGGGATTACATCTCATTAGCATGGCTTGTGTGACTGCCTGTTTCTGGACCAGTCCCTGTGACTAAGGGATTGTATGTTCCACTTAGTCAGCCTTGATACCCATACCTGGAGGGGTAGAGGTAGGGGAGTGCCAGCTCCATGCACACCACATGGACCGAGAGTGGGTCCGCAAGAGAAAATTAAGGTGTTATTCCCTGAAGAGGAAGGAGCCCTTGATGCTGTTTAAGCATGAGCAATTCATGTGGATTAACTGACCTTTTGTATAAATGGGTTCTGTAGCTTTTAAGTTAAAATTTAGAACTACATGTTTAGTATTGTGAGTTAGAACTTTCCCTGTGAATATACTTTTCCAGCAAAGGAATTGTATTTTTTTTTCACCTTTTTACATCCAGGGCCCATCATGGTGGCTGGCATAAGGGGTGTGCTCAGTCACTTTTACCCAAGATGAAACAACCAATATGTAACTGCATTAGAATTTTAACCTGAGGCTTCTGACTCCTTAGACATCTTTCAACTCTACCATCCTATTTCCCATGTTTAATTTTCCTTTTCCTTACTTTCCACCATTATTACAGTTAGTGATATTTGATTAAAATATTCTAGGTGTTAGTATTTGTCACCTAATTGCATGTGTTTTGGTGACTCATAGTACACATTGCTTGAAGGGGTGATAGAGTTTTTCCACTTCATTGTATCAGAAAAGATAATTATGTTAATATATACTTGATAGGATACCTTAAAATATTGTCAGTACAGTTTTATTTGAAGGAGTAACGTGTCTTAGAATTGAGGAGGCTTTATTGTAGTGGTTTTGGTTTTTGTTTTTGTTCGTTTGTTTGTTTTGTTTTGTTTTGTTGAGATAGGGTCTTGCTGTCTCACCCAGGCTGGAGTGCAGTGGCACAATCATGGTTCACTACAGCTCAACCTCCTGGGCTCAAGCAATCCTCCCACCTCTGCCTCCTGAGTAGTTGGGACCACAGGTGTGTGCCATCACATGAGCCTGCTAAGTTTTAAAATATTTTGGTAGAGACAAGGTCTCACTATATTGCCCATGTTGGTTTCAAACTCCTGGGCTCAAGTGATCCTCCTGCCTCAGCCTCCCAAAGTGCTGAGATTACAGGTGTGAGCCACTGGCTTGGCTTTGTAGTTTGTTTTTAATGTATGCATTCTTAATATGGAAAACTTAACTCCTTCCTATGCCACAAAAAGAAAGTCATCAAAATAGCAGCTGGAACAGCAAGAAGGTCTTGTAGTTAGTTTGTTTTTAATATATGCATTTTTAATATGGAAAACTTAGCTCCTTCCTATGCCACAAAAAGAAAGTCATCAAAATAGCAGCTGGAACAGCAAGAAGGTTAGTTTGGAGGTTGTTATAGTACAAAGCCCTATTGAAGATGGAATTACAGAGTTTTTAGCAATGTATTACTAGAGCTTCCAAAAACAGATGCCTGAATTACTTTAGAGATACATTATGTCCTTGACAGGCTATAATTATGCATGTTAGACCAGAATCTACTATCAGGATGAATGTGTATTTGGTATTTCCTTCATACACAGACCAAGACAAATTTTTAATTTTAGCATCTTTACTTTGCCTTTTTCTTTGTTGCTCTTGCTGCCTCTGACTTCAGTGAACAACTAGCTGGGCTGTATGTTTCTTCATATTTGGTGAACAACAGGGTCCTTATGATCTTGTCAGAAGCACCAGGAATGAATCTGAGGTGTGCTCTGGAAAGGTGGGCACAAAACACATCCCTTTTCCTTTTTCTCCTCTGCAAACAGGTAACATTTAAGAATCATGTTATTTGGAAGAATTTTCTCTTAAAGTGGCAGAGCTATTGTTGTTTTTTTAAAGTAATTTATGAGCGTCCTCTTTTCCGTAAGAGTTTTACAAACAGTATTGCATATAAAAGAAATCCACTAGAAGGGAAATCCTTTCACATTTATTTATTCGACAGAAGTTTATTGAACATTGGCGCTATGTGCTAAGTACTGTTCTAAACAATGAATAAAATAGACCAAAAAATCCTGCCCTCAGTTTTAAAAAAAGCCATGGGCAGGGAGCAGCAGACAATAAACAGAAAAATAATCAAAATAGGTAGTGTGTTAGATGGTGATTAGTAATATAGGAATAAAATAAAACAAGAAAGGGTGATAAGCTGGGTATGGAGGGAGTACTGTCAATAAACTACTTCATCCAACCTGTTTTAGAAATTAATTTCTTCCCTTGATCTAACCTAGCTGCTGTGCACACATCACTACTCCTTATGGTTGGGGTTGGATTTTTGAAGTAGCTGTGTTTCTTTCCTTCCTAGTAGCGCATAAGCCCACCACCACTATATCCTGGGAGTGTGGAAAATGAACATTCTTTTAAGACAGCTTTAGTCTATGTATTGAAAATTAATCTTTTTAATTTGGATAAATATAGAACCTCTCCCTATTGGGTTTCCACTTTTCTTTATTATTCAAATAATGTGCTTTTATCTGCAAAGTGTTGGTCAGAGTATCTGACATAACTCAGCTGTATGATATCCTAAATCCATGAGATTATTTATATTAAAGTACTTATTAATTTAGCCCTTAAAAAAAAAAGAACAAAATTTGACTAGCCCTACAAAATTTGAAAAGTAATACTTCCCCCTGCCCCCAAAGAACTACTCAGACATTCATACAAATAAAAGCAAGTGTTGGTCAATGATTCTGGGATGAGTTAGGAGGAAGAACCCGTGTGTGGGGCCCAGAACCTCAGTGCCTAGAACAAGGTAATCAGTAAAGGTCTGTAGGAGAAAACTCCTGTGCACAGTAACTGTGAAGGTCTGGACTAGGATGCTGGCAGTCAGGTGGGAGTATATTAAGAGGCGTTTTAAAGGTGAGCTTGAGAAAGAGGGTGATGATGCTGTGAGCTCATGGAAGAGGAAGGTGCATCCTACTGGGGAGGAAATGGAGCTTGATTCAGTTCAAATCTAGTTGGAGATGGTCATGAAGGCTGCCCACAGATGTTGGACTCAAGGATGAGAGAAGGTAGTTTTGTTTCGTTTCGTTTCGTTTTGTTCCATTTCATTTCATTTCATTTCGACAGAGTCTTGCTCTGTCATCCAGGCTAGAGTGCACTGGTGGGATCTCTGCTCACTGCAACCTCCGCCTCTTGGGTTCAAGTGATTCTCCTGCCTCAGCCTCCTGAGTAGCTGGGATTACAGGTGTGCACCACCACGCCTGGCTAATTTTTGTGTTTTTAGTAGACACAGGGTTTCACCATGTTGGCCAGACTGGTCTTGAACTCCTGACCTCAAGTGATCTGCCCACCTCGGCCTCCCAAAGTGCTGGCATTACAGGTATGAGCCACCGTCCCCCGCCAGGGGAAGGGAGTTTTAAATGAGGGAGCAAATTTGGGCCGACAGTTGAGATTTGAGAGTCAAGGCAAAGAAGTCATTGCTGGAGCCCTAGGAGAGGATAAAATGCTGAAGAAGGTGACCAACATGCTGTGACAGAGCTTGGGGGAATTCCGACATTTATGGGCAGAGAAAGAAGAGGCATGAGAGCAGGAAGAGGTTGCAGGAGTCAAAGAAGGGAAATTACTTCGTGCCATTGTAATCACAGGAAATGTTGTGGAAAAGGGTGCGTTTTACTTGTTAATCCCAATTCCACCTGCTTATGATTTCTCTGACCAAACCAATCCATACTAATCACATGGAGCTAATTTAAGGAAGAGTCTGGGTTCTGTAAGCAAGTGTCAAATTGTACAATTGTATTTCCTACCAAATACAAAGTGGCTAATAAAAGCTGTTACTGCTCTCTGTTCTAGGCACGTTACACAGATAAACTCAGTTTACCATTCAAACAAGCCTAGAAATGATTTTTACCGTTTTGCAAATGAAGAACAGAAAGGTTAAGAAACTTGGCCAAGGTCACACAGCCATTTAGTGGCAAAAGCAAGAGTCAAAGTCAGGCAATTTGATTCCAAGCTGTGCTTTTGGCCATTACACCATTCTCTCCTACATAATACCTCCATAAACAGTTGGACATACCTAGGCTCTTAGGAGGATGATTTCTGGTAGATTTTTCCTCTTGTACAAGCATTTCTCAATTTCTACATATTCTATCTTTAACATTTTCCACCAGATGCTTTTAGCTGATGAATTTCTAAGGTTGTTACCTTCACAGGAGCTTTCCTGGCCTCTTCATGTTCAGTGGAGGCAACCTTCTTTCCTTGGCACTGTTACGGGCATCAGAGCCCTGCCTAGATAAGCAAATGACGCATGAAGTGTGCATTATACCCACCCTTTTATATCACAACACACCAGAGGCCCTGAGCTACTAAGTGCTTTTTAATCACCCCAGATTTGCAAGAGTATGTCCTAATGACACTTCCTAAAGGGCATCATTACTTCTATAAAAATGTTTTCTCATAAAATATTTGCTTTAAAAAATGCCTGATAAATTCTGTCTTGGGCAATTACACCAACTTTTCACACCCTTAGAACCTGTGTCAGCAAATTGGGTCTTGCTTTTTTAATAGTCCTTCATGACAGCTCATTACTGGCAAGTTCTGTTCAGTGTACATCTCCCTTGTCTGACCCTAATGTTTGGTCTCATGTTGATACACTAGTTGAACTAAGTGGCAGACAGTGGTCACAAGAATTATAACATGTTTGAGCTCATGGTTGCTTTTGGCATCTTTGAAAAGGGAAGTAAAAATGGCCGATTATAATAAGCTAAGAATGAGTCAGTGACGTTGTCTGTAAGGAGATGAAAAAGTGGGTGAGAGTCACATTTTAAGACCTCCGAGAACACTGAGTTTTAAAATACCCGGAAGATTTGGGAAATACACAACATTTAATAACTGTGTATGGGTTGCAGGGTAGGGGGTGTGGGGATCAGTATATTCGATACTAGCCAAGTCAGGATGTTCCATGCTGTTTAAATAGTGAGCTAAGCATGTTAAGCATTTTTAAGCAACAGCATGCAAAGGAAAAGAAATGTAATAGTTAAATGAATAAGCAAATAAATGGGATCTATCAGGTGTATTTTGTAACAGAAAGATTTATGAAGTTGAAGAAAGTGCAAATTATTTTAGCACTTTAATCAAATTGATTCTAATGATATAAAATAGTTGAGTATTTGTGGGATTAACCTCATTGTTTTGGTTTTTTGCAAAATGAATTTCCAGGTTTAGGTATATGGCAGAACATTTTTGGTTTATGATGATTCTTTCTTGTTAAGAATCAGAAGAACCTCCAAACAGTGCTATTTATTTTTGGGATGGAGATGTTATATAAAAGAATGAATACAATGGCGGAGAATCAAGGAAATGAGAAAATTAGAATAAGATTATGGGGCTATGTGTGCCACCTGCTGATGAAGCTGTGGAATGCTTTGGTTTTGAGACTATATTGGAATCTTTGAGCCAATCTTAAGGTTTTGTTTGTCCATACACCACAACCCACCCCCCTCTTATGATAAAATTAGTACCATATTGTCAATGTAGGTGATATTCCAAATATTTCAAAACCAGCATGACACAGGCCAGTCAGGATGGGCTAACCATGCAGTGAGAAGGGATTCCTGTAAACACTTGATACGTAATGGTCTTTCACCAGACGGTACTTGCCTTAACTGTCACCTGTTTCTGGTTCCTTCTGGTCAGGGTGGTCCTAGAACCATGAGCTGTGCTTCAGAGGGGATAGGTGATAGGCACTAGTTTTTCCCTCTGTCAAAAGATAACTGCACTTAAAGGTACTTTGTTAATTGAATTTGTCCCCCTGTAAACTAGATCACATTTTGTATTGGTGGCAAGGAAGCAGTGAAAAACAAGAGGAGAAAGAATGATTAGCCAGGGATGAGAAGCTATGGTTCTTTCCTGTTCTTTACCACTTACTAGCTGAATGACTTTGATGAAAAACACCTTCTCTGAAACCAGTTTTCCTTTTCTGCATCAAAAACCTATAACAGAGTCGCTCCATGATACATTATGTGTGAAAGTGCCTTCTAATTCATTAAATTCTATGTAAACATGGTACACTTGTATTACACCTTAGCAAAACTAATGTTTTAAAGAAACGCTGAAATAAGAATTATCATCTTAAGGGACTAGTCTGCCCTGAATCCAGTAAACCCATGTTTTCATGTATTGAGGTGTTTGTGTTTTTAAGAGGGGTAAACCTCTTGAACTAGCTCACTCACTCTTCTTCAGATCACATTGGGGCTTAATCAAATCTGTATTTTGTACAATTTTACCTGCCTTCTTTTTCCATAACCCCTACTTGGTGACCCTCACAGAGCATGTTGTAAAGTTTGAACTGTCTAGACAGCTGAGCCACCATAATTAACATGTTCATGACAGGTCCCAAAGACACATGCTTACATTGATCTGGTAGCCAAGAAATGTAGGTCACTCTGCCTTGTAGTAGCTCATGTTAGGAGCCTGTGGTCCACATTCCACCAGTTGCCTTGGCCATTTGAGACCTTCATCCTACAGATCGATACATTTTGAGATAGAAAGCTTGCATTGTTGGAAGGCATTTTACCAGTGCTAGAGTTCAGGATGGGAGGCTAAGCTTGCATTAGGCAAAGGGAGGACAAAGGGTTTAGGGCAAGAAGGTTGACCTGGGAGTGGCTCCCCAGGAAATCTCCAAGCATTAGTGAGGCCAGAAATGGAAGGAGATGGGAATACCTGGTGAATTCGTTCATTTTCTGGAAAAGAGTTACTCCAGGAGGCTCCATTTCTGTAAGATTCCTGGGGCTGCACCTGGGCAGACTAATAGGATAGATATGGATTGGCAGCCACAGTATTCAAAGAGAGAAAAAACAATCCCCTAGTTTGGGCTCTCAGAAACCTTTCAAAGAGCTCCATGATGGGTTATTTCCCCTGCCAAAGAAATAGGACATTTTAGTAGTTCTGAAGACCTTTCTTGGGACCAGAGGATAGAGCTTTTAAAACAAAACAAAAAAAATAAGCATGTTAGGAAAAGGGGAAAATATTCGATCATTTTAGTCATAAGGAAAAAGCAAATTGGATTTGAGTCTGCAAAATAGCAGAAGGCAAGAGATTCCTGTATGGTTTTGAGTTGTATTTGAATAGACTGGGCTGGGGTGGTGGTGTTCCACAGGCAAGATTCTACTAATAGTAATTGACAGCTGCGTATTCTGAGTGCCTGGATTTTAGGAAATATGTTAGATTTGGAGAAGAATCTTGGAAAGAGCTAACTGTAAGTATTTATCTCACTTCAGCTAGTAAGTCAGTTCTCTAGTACTAAGGTATATTTCTATTTAAAGCAAAAAAATATCAAGGAGGCTAAACTATTTCTAGGGATAACCTAATAGAGATGAACATAATATGGGTTGAAATTCAAAGAAAGATTTATGCTAATCAGAACAATTATAAAAATTTGATTTTGCACTGCAGTCCATTTAATATAGTATTTTCTATTGATTAGTGGTTGCTTTAGCTAGACCATCCTTGGTAAAAGAATTCTGTTCTTTTCAAAAACCTTTAAAGTAGATGCTTATGATATTCCGATGTTTTTCACACACAAATTATTTTTCTATTGGACTCAAAATACAAAGCATGTGCATTTCAATAGCAGTGGATTGAAATTGTTTGAGTTCATATTGAATTTATGAATGAAGAAAAGAAAGTTTTACCACTAAATTTGGAATATTGGAAGTTATTTTAAAAACCAGCTTGAAAGGTTTTTCACAGCCTGAAGAGTAGAGAATAAAACTGTATGAATAATTCATAAAGTCCTAGAAATATTAATCAAGTAGTTTAGACAGTGATATATCTTTTCATTTTGACTAATTGATTTTTTTTTTTTCTTAAACTTCCTGGCCAACTGTCTAATTTTTTGTCCTGAATGTTTATGTTAACTCCTGTGGGAGAATTCTGGATTTTGATTAAAATTCCCTACCAAATGTTAGTTCGTATTGACTATATGGCGAGCAGGCTGCTGCTGGCAGATGAGGAGGTGTGCTCCGCCTTCTTGTCACTTTGTGAATGGATTGTGAAGGGCTTGTTAATTTGCTCTTCACTCCATTGGAGCAGATACTCACAAATATCTGCTATGTCGCAAGACCGTTTTATTTGCATAATGAGAAGAATGGTTTGGGGGATGGTTGTTTGGGAAATAGCATAATAAAGTATATTAAAAATAGAAATACTTGGCCTTGTTTGCCTTTATTTCTGGTATCTTTAGAAACAGTCTTGACTGTGTTGCTTTCCAGCCAAGTCCTTTTTTGGAAGGGTGATTAAAGGGGCTGGGACTCCATCTGCCTGATTGTCTGCCTAGCCCTAACCCTTTCTTGTATTCCCTCTATAAACAGACACTGCCTTAACTCTCATAGGTTCAGGAAGTACCAAAGAGGTCTCTGTCCTAGAGCTGCTTCCCCGCTATAGGCAGAACTATGATTCTTTCCTCAATCCCCAATATAAACGGCCCTCCCTCTTTTTCTTTCCTTTTTATTTTTTTTTGGTTGTTGTTTAAAGAACATAGTACATGACCCATGCATTTCTTCCTAAAGTAAGAGTGTAAGCATTTCACTTGCATTTCCCATTAAATGAGACATATAAAGGACACTGACTTGATGCTGAGAAGGAAAGGGGCTGATGATGGCTGAACTGACTGGATACATCGCCTTTTGCCTTAAACAGAATGCACTGTTCAGTGCTTAGCGTTAGATTTATGGAATGGCTCCTCACCCAGCGTCATCCCTGCTTTGTACAATTTGGTGCTTTGTTGCTATCGAAACGGCATTACTTTCTAAGCCATTGTGATTGTGAAGGGGGAGGAGGCTGTGGCAGGCAGGGGTGGTAGTAGTAGTGAATGACACAGATTTGCCAGATGACATGTAGCGGACCTCTGCATCAGCCAAGAGGAATTAAGCTTTGTCACTCCCCACTGGGACTACCTTTCTCCTGGTATGTGCGCAAGGAATTCATATGCTGCTGCTGCTGCAGCCACCAGAGCAGAGAGCCTTGAGTACACTTTGCCACAGAAAGCAGTGAGCAAGAATGATAGCTGTCTCTTTTAAATGCCGTTGTCAAATTCTGAGGCGACTTACTAAAGGTATCGTGCTTTCCTTGTTATTCCCTCAGCGAGTCTGTTGCAGTATCCTATAAACACAGTTTAATGGTTTTTACTTTCAAATATGACTGCCTTTGCAATTTATTGTCAGGCAACAAAGAACTCAGTGAAATATGTATAGATACATATGTACAGGTAGACTCGGCTTTGCTTTCTGTCCTTACATCTCGGTTGTGTTCGTGCTGAAATTATGAAAGCAGCTTGTGTGATTTTTTTTTTAATGACTTCATTCTTTGCTGAAAAGAGAATGTGTTTGGGTCCGGTGCTGAAGTTATTGTGGGAAACCGTCATTTTGCATGCTGATTAACTGGCCAAGAGGAGTCAAGTGTGTGTTACTGTCCTTTCTATGATACATATACTAAACGCAGCTGGCAGATTCAGGACTTGCACAGCTGGTGGATCCACAGAATAATTGTTTGTTCTATGACTTTCCAACATCTTAAGAGCTTTTTCCCTGGACAGCTTTAATTTCTTTATGTGTTAGAATTGCATGTTCAGAAAAGTATGTAATTCCAAATGCTTTGGTCCTATGTAATACTAGAAGTTTATTTGAAAGTAAAAATCATTGCTCGGAATCTTATCATCAAGAATTACCAGCTTCAGATTGTCACTCTTAGAACTCTAAAATAGTAATTAAATTTCTCTGTAATATTTAAGGTATTATTTTATTTGAAGCTATTCTGGATGTGCCATCTCATTTACTTTGTGAGCATGCTATTGCAAAGTTAGTAAATGAATGCCTTAAAAATCCTGCCTTGTGTCCATATAGATATGTGAGCTCTCTTGCCTTATTTCCTTTAGATAGAACCTTCCTTAGAGAAAATTTATTATTTAAAAAAAAACTTCATTCTGAGTAAAAGTATTTAGTTGCAAATGCCTTTCTTTTTTAGCCTGTAATAGAGTACTGTTGAGTAATTAATGGATATAATTATGTTCTAGAAGCTCTGAACCTATAAATATGTTAATGGATGCTATTTCTGTCAGTTTAGCTTGACATATCAGAATTCTTTGATCACCAGCAGTGCAGCTAAAAATGCAATTAATATTTTATTTGGCAGAAGAATGAGCACAAAGCAAATCATGAGAAATAGATCTTGAGTCAATAACAGGAAAGAGAATAAATACTATAGACCAACTTACCGAATGCATTTGCAAGTTGTTTGGATAGCAGAGTGAGTCCTTTAAAAGGTACTTTGGGGGAAATGTAGGGAAGATTATACATTTTAAATCAGGCTATTAGCAGGAGGCTGTAAATTCTGTTATGACTTTATCCTGTACAATTGGTACAGAGGTACAATTTCTGTTTATAAATCATGACTAAGAGACTATCCTTTCTGCTACGGTTTGGCTAAGACTTTTAAAGGCAGGCCCTTATTCTGAAAAGTTCTTTTCTGACCTGATTTTGGCATTTACTTATCTTGATGTTGAGAAGTTGATGGTCTTCTTACATCATAAACATGAAACAATCAGTATTTTCTATTCATCTGTATCAGTTCTTTTATAAGTCCCACATACAAGGAAGAGAGTGAACCCAAGCAATTTATAGTTCTTACAAATATTTTTAACTTTCTCAGTTTTCTGAATTTTATGGAAGCATTGATCTCCTGCATTGAAAGGAGATTTAAGTGTTTACTAAGATAGTTGCTAAAAATCTAGATAATTGAGGAAAGTATTGATAACTGCTTTGGAGTTGCTACCTCACACTTTTTTCCAAAATCTTTATATCTGCTCTATTTGGTATTTAACTTAAGACTGTCAGTTGGTGATTAAAATAAAATCTCTATGCAGAATCAATTTGCCATAATTGGGTTCTTCTTTGTGTTTAACTGGCTGTCCAAATACTTACAAGAATGCACCTGAGTAACACGGTACCTTGCCTTGCCATCTGCTTCAGTCTTGTCCAACAACGTTCAAGTTCCACCCATGCTTCTTGTTCCAAAGTGGATTCATTGAGTTCTAGCACCCCACCCATACTTGTGGTGCTGTTTTCTTAAGCTGTAATGATAAAACCAGGAAACATATGTAATTACAATATTAAAATGACCTTTCTTTTAGGGTCACGAGTATATTTGGGGACAGGGGTGGATATACACTTGAAGTTTCTTTCTTGTCCCATTCTCCCTACTCACACAACTCCCACACCCTCACCCTCAACTCCCAAACATACATATTTCTTTATACCCATTGAGGGCTCCACCTAACACTCGCTCTTCCAGACATTTAGCACAAGGCCTTACACTTAGTAGGCACTTCAAAACTGTTTGTTAAAATGAATTGGATTTGTCTAGTTGAAAGTAGTAGGGCATTTAAATCTTCTGTGAGCTCTTAGGAAATGCTTCAAGAGCTTTATTAGGCCTCTTGTGGCTAAAACCTTACCCAGATCTTAGCAGGGGGAAGTTTGCTTCATGACTCCAAAACTACCTTGCTATTTGTGGTTGATATCACCCACAAGAAAAAGCAATATGGCAATTGCAATTTCTTCTTAATTTTCTTAAGGAGAAAATTATGGAATAAAAGGGAAACAATTTTCTACAAACACCCACATTCTTGATATTTTTACTTGATTCTTACATTCTTCATATATCTAATACATACTTAACAAATATCGATTAAGTACCTACTATGTGCCAGACACTGACATTTTTGCACTTAGAATTCTGGGCTGGGACAATTTATAGGTGTAAAAAGCATTTTTAAAATGAATATATTATTGAACAATAAATATTTTTTCTTTAGGTCAGATGTAATTTTAAAAGATGTATAAAACATGTATTTCTAGACAAGTCCTTGGATCACGCCACATAGACACTGATCCACAGTATTATAGTAGAATATATTTCAGGTAAACTTAGCACTTCTCTGACATGGGAATTGAGCCATTTTCTTATTAACGTTTCAAGCCACTGTTTCAATCATTTTGCCTTATCAGGTACCTACCAATGTAGAACAAGAGCAAGAAAATAACCTTTACCCAAAAGGCCCATGCCTGCCATTATGAGAGGAACTTTGGTTCATGAAAACACCAAGCACCGTCAAAAGCATTCCGTTTCCCATCTAATATTGAAATCTAAAGAAGCAATGCTGTTCTTTTCTTCCTCCAGAATGACAGTCTACCAATTACCCAACCTTAGAGCCAAATCCCAAAATAACATTTTCTGAGGTTTCCAGAGACATCTGACAAAAGGGTTTTCTGGAGTGGGTAAATCTAGGCTTCTTGGCACCTACCTTCACAGCTGTTTACCTGGGACAGCCCTGGTTTCTCAGCTAGGGGCTACCATACCTCAGGAGAAGGGAGTATGTTCTCAGAGAAGGGGAGATATTTTCATGGCTCCCACAGACTTTGTTCTTTTTCTCTTGTCATGATTGTGTGATTACTTTTCCTTGAGACAGGTTGGCCTCATATGCAGAGAATCACTTTCTCTGGTGATATGGGATGTGACTCTGCTGCTTGCTCAGGTGCTGCCATTTTGAGCTCCGAGATCTGAACTTTCGTGCTCCACTGGCAACGGCATTTTTCTTTCACAAGCTTCACTCTGCCTACCAATGCCAACATCAGCCAATTAATATTTACTGACATTCCACAGGGAGCACGGCTCTGGGCACCTTTCATTGTTTTGCTGCCACCCACCCTCTCTCTCTGTCTTTTCTTTACTGGCTCAAAGCTCATGTCGGAAACCTCTGCCTTCACTTTAGTATAGACTTCAACATTTTTCGTCATAGCTGGCCTAAGTGTCATTTTATTTTCTACTTATCTTCACTTTCTCTCTCTTCCCAAATACACATATGGCCTAAAATAGAATTAACTCTCCCTGTCCCTTTCCCACTAACAAACTATAAGCAGCCCCTTTGACCTTCATCCCAATGGGGTGTCTAAGTGAGACATCTGTGGCTGGCAGGGAACTGCTCCCTGCTGTGCATTCTACTTTCTTTCTCTCTCCCTCTCTTCTTCCTGATTTCTCCTCCCAACCTCAGTATCTTTTCTCCTTTTCTGCTGTCTGGGCATGTATGGGTATTGCTCTCTCCCCTGGCACTGAGCAAGATTAAAAGGCTGGGTTGTGATCACACTCACTCTCATTTTTTCAGTCATTGTTCCTTACACTTACCCCAATCATGGAATCATTATGCTTGAAAGGGAAGGTCAGACATTCGTCTAGGACTTGTTTCCAGAGAGAACTGAAACTCAACTGTCTCAGACAACCAGCAATCTTATTCTCAATTCTCTCTGACAAGAACAATCTTACAGTTTGTCTGATAAACTTTTAATGGATTACTCAGGTGACGTCTAAATCCCTTTAAACTCTGACACTCATCCTGTGTTTAAAAGTTCTTCTATTTAGAAACTCATTTCCTAAGTGTAATCTTAATTAAAGAAACACATTTAAATGTTTTGTCTTAATGGAAGAGGAAAAATATTTCCCATCTTTTCTCATCTGCAAAATCTTTTAATCCAAGGAATTCTGAATCCATCACAGAGTTCAGTATCAGTGTTCCAAACATGATGGCTCCTTTGCTGATGGCCTTGGATTTTCTGTTCTGGTCACTTTGCTCTTTCCCATCTGTCTGTGTCTAGCCTTGTGGCTCCTTCAGCAGTCTTCTCTAATGATTCCTCATCCACTCTGTGATATGATTCAGAATTGATAATCATCTGGGTTGAGAATGCTCTCTCTCTCTGTGCTGGACCTCATTTCTCCTGTCTCCCCATCCTCATCCATTCTGCTAACCCTCCGCTGGCCTTCTCTGTCAGATCCTGCCATCTGGAACAACTTAATTGTATCCTCTACCTCGTTAACTTTCCACCCCTTTCCAAATCTCACCTGCAACCATGTCCTTTCTGCTTTGCCTCCACCCCTTCATTTCATACCATCAAAGCTAGTGCATTTAACGTATTTATCTTTCTAGCCTATCAACTTTTTAAAATAATATGCACTTAATAGATATTTCACAAAGTAAGTCTGTCTTGTTTTATTGGAGTTTCATCTATTGCTAGGGCATGGGGCATATTTCTCTTGCAAATAGAGAGACCCCACTTGAACAGGAGAATGCTGCAGCTGGGTCCCAGGCAGGTCTTGTTCTCGCGCAAGTGCTGCTCGTGGTCCAGATTGTGATGGATTTCTTGCTGTGCTTCTAGCCCATGCTTTGAGGGGGTTTACATTGAACAGTGGCTTGGACCGCTTTACTCTCCACTGGACTGAAGCTTTTCGTTTATATAACTAGTTAGAATTATCATAATGGCGCATTTATTTCTCCCGTCTTCCAAATGGGAATTGGATGCTAGAAATACTTTACCTCCTTCCAGGAGGTACCCATCCTCCAGAGGAAATTTTGGCTATGCCTTGTATGACCCCATATAAACAAGAAGGAGTCTACACCCTTCTTATATGATTGTAGCAGGTTAGGAAGAAATATCTGGTTCATTACTGGGAAAAGGAGGGCCAATGTAGGATAGGCATTCTAATCGATTAACTTATGTACTTTTGAGAAATGTTTAGGAGGAAGAATGGAAATAAGGATAGCTAACATTTATTGAGCACTTACTTTCTGCCAGGTACTATTCTAAACATTTTACATGTACTAACTCATTTAAATCTTGCAATATTATCATCATTATCCCCACCATACAGATGAAAAAGAAGAGGTTCAGAGAAGTTAAGAATCATTCCTAAGATCACAAAGTTTGGAGGACAGGAGGAACCCCAGTGTTTCATTTTTGCCATTTTTTTTTCTCTTCTAGAAACGGATAGAAACCATAGACCTGCCTATCTAGAATAATAAAGAGAAATTGATCAAGACAACACCTCACTAATCTCTCAGCATTCCTTATGGTAGGGGAAATAGAATAGACTTAGAAATTAGAAGATATGTCAACCTTTCCTAGCTTTCCTATTTTTACTTGTGTGGCAAAAACAAACAAACAAAAAAACTGAATTTCCCCCACTAAATTTCAGTTTCTTAATCTGTAAATTAAAAATTGCTTGTGAAAACTGTTTTATACTCATGTTAGCTATAACAAAATGATTTAATTTTCTACTACAGTTGATTTATTTGAAATTCTCATCTTAGTAAATTTACTTTATTCTGGCGGAAAATATATAATTTGATAACTTCCCACTATTTGAGAGGAGGCAAAATACATAGTTTCTAGGGATAGGCAAGCTGTCAATGTTTGAATCTCATCTTTTTCTCTCTTTTAGTTTCTTACCACTATTTTGCCCATATACATGAGAATTATGTTAAATTTAAAATTAGTAACTGCTGCTTTATTAAATATACAGAAGAAAATATTATTTGCAGATTTTTAAAATAATTATTTAAGTTTCAGTATCGCATATATCCGAAAGAAAAATGCACCCAGATATTTATTACATGTAGCTCCTTAAAGGATGTTACTGCACCCTTCAAACCAAGGAAACTTTGAACTTGCCATTACAAAAAGCAATAAAAGCAGTGGTCTTGGATGTCTCAGTCAATGATGACTACCTAAATTCAGGCAAAGCTCGGGGTATTAGAAAGTGAGAAAGAGCCTCTTACTAATAATTCCAACTACATTATTAAATAGCTGAATATATGAAGAATACAATAAGTTACATTTGTACTAAGGAAATTTCTATTCATTTTCAAAGCAGATGAATTAGGAGAAAAGGTAAAACTAAATATCACTAAAGATATGTTGTCATCATAATAATGGAAACCAATGGAGGGAAACAAATTGATTTACAAATTATTATTATGCTTTTTAATAAGTTGAAATTATACTATATGTATAATACATGTTTTGTCTTACATCTTCTTCCTAATATTCTGCCCATTTGTGCACATTAGCACACACTTGTCATAGGAAACTGTTACTGTCTCTGTAGTATTTCCTTATGTGGATAATATATCTTTAGTTTGTTTCCCAGTTTTCAGTCTAGTACATGATACTGTATTGTCTTTAAAGAATTTATTTTGTGCTTTAAATTGTTGCCTTCACGTATCTTCACTTTCAAGTCTTCTGATACATATTGTCTGAGAAATGTATTTAGGATACACGTCCCACACATTTTCCCCAAGGCTTTCTTAAGCTAATAGAGGTGGCAGAGAGAAAAACAGTGGGAGAAATAGCATTTGGATACCATAATATCTAAAAACCAAAGCAAAGATGAGAGAAGGAGAGGCGAGAAGCAGCCTTTCTGTTTTGTAAGTGGGTCATTGCTGACCTTTGAGAGAACAGTTTTCACAGGGTATTGCTGTCCAAACCAGATTATAAGGATTCTCTGCATTAAAGGCAACAAGGGCAGACCACTCTTTTAAGAAGTCTGAAGGTGAAAGTTAGGCTGTAGATGGGCAGCAGCCTGTGGGGGTGGAGGGCGGAGTCAAGGGGGATAAGGAAGGCTATTATAGGATGGGAGAAATCTGAGCATTTTTTAAAAGGATAGAACCAGTAGGGAGGTAAATTTCAAGATGCAAACTAGAAGAGGGATGAGCTCTAGAACCAGGCAAAACAGTGTGAGTGTGAGACCACGAGACAGACGGCAGCCAGCTAGAGTGAGCAAGAGGGACACTCTTGTCACAGAGACAGGAAAGCTTAGGAAGAAAGACTTTGAGGTGGACATTAAGGAAATTAATCAAACTTGACTTTCTTAGTAAATCAGAAGATGAGTCTAAAATCTCCTATTTTTATGAGCACCCAATCCAGGGGTTTCTAAATTTTTCTCTCCATTGGAATTACTTTGTAACCTTAAGAAAATAATGTTGCCTGGATCCAACCCCAGAGATTGTGATTTAATTGCCTGGAAGTGTGGCCTGTTCTTTGGAATTTTAACACATTCCCCAGGTGACTTTACTGTGTTAGCTGAGTTTGGGAGCCATGGACCTAACGTATTGGCAGCTTCATAGAGATGCTACTAGATATGTTTCAGCCAGAGACAAGCCCAGGAATTTTACTCAGCTGCTAGAAGGGAGAAGCTGAGCAGATATAAGGGCTATGTAACTGCTATAGCCTTCCTGTGACTTTGAGGGCAGAGCCTGTCTGAAAATGGCAGTGGATCCAAAAGATAAAGAGACACCATATCTGAGTGTCATCACTTCAGCCCTTGCTCAAGAACTACCTTAAGGGAGCTCTGAGCTCTCCCTTAGACTTCTTCAGTTAAGTTAGCCATTAAATGTCTTTAACACCTAAGCCCATTAGAGCCAGGTCTTTCTGTTATTTGCAATCAAAAGAGGCCTGATACAGGTTATAACGCATTTGTGTGTATACATTTTGGTGAGAGTTTTGAAGACATAGTTTAAAAATGACAGTTGACTCAACCATTTGCTGAGTCCACTGCTGAGTTGCTCTCATTCCACAGAACTGTGTGAACACCTCTGCAAATCTGAGCCTGCAGTCCTGTATGAAGTTATGAGCGCCACTGCTAACGTAGGATTTCCAGTGGATCATTTTGTTAAGTCTTCAAGTCTGCCCTCCTTGGCAGTCCACATCAGCATAGACTGGAAGGAATGTTCCATGGGGATGGAAATGAATATTGTAATTTTCATGTGATTTTTTGTCCTTACTATTTAGGGACCTAAGGGCTAACTGATCTCTCCCTTTCTTCTCCCCTTATGCAGAAGGTTATTATATGGAGAAAATAGTTGAAAGGCAGGGTTATAAAGTTTTCTGCTTTGGTTGTATGCGGTGCAACGTTCTGAGCATCTCAGCTCTTCTCATTGCTCCCTCTTCTCTTCTGTTACTTTTCTTCTTCCAATGCTAATGGACATCGCTACTCATGCAGAGGAGTTCACCCTCATTTGTATGGTGCAGAAAGTCTATTGCCCTAGCCCACAATGAAAAGTAGACTTCATTGGTTAAAGTCATCTTCTATGGAGCCAATTGTTAAATGTTAAAGAATTTTTTGAACTAGCTTGTAAACACAATTATTTAAAATTATATAAATTGGCAATTAAATGATATTAAAAACAGAGGTAATGAATACTAACAATTCATCACTTTCTAATCATTACTATATTTTATGTTCTGTGCTCTTGAAGTCTACTGTATCTATGTGGGAGAGCTACTCTATAACGGTGTGCCACACATCTCTTAGCAACTCCACATTCAATGACATCAAGTTGGTAGACTGAAGTTGGCCATAGTGGGAGTATTTACACCAGAGAAATTGATGGATGCTATAAATCAAGGCATGCCCCGACAAAGCCACTTGTTAAACATTTACCAGCACAGCACTGAACAGGTACTTCTACTCTGTGTATTCATAAGCCTGTATAGATGGCTTTCATTATGCTTTCTAAATTTGATGATAATTCTTTGTTTATCTGTATACAACCATCAGACTATGAATTCCTTGAAAATTAGTATCCATGCTTTACTTACCATTATGTCACTGGCAAGTACAAAGTATTTGGTACAAAGAAAATGCCCAATAAGTATCTGTCGAATGGATAATGTTAATATTTATTTATTTATTTATTTATTGAGACAGAGTCTCACTCTGTCACCCAGGCTGCAGTGCAGTGGCGCGATCTCAGCTCACTGCAGCCTCCACCTCCTGGTTTCAAGTGATTCTCTTGCCTCAGCCTCCCGAGTAGCTGGGATTACAGGCACCCATCACCACACCTGGCTAATTTTTTGTATTTTGGCCAGGCTGGTCTCAAACTCCTGACCCCAAGTGATCTGCCCACCTTGGCCTCCCAAAGTGCTGGGATTACAGGTGTGAGCCACCATGCCTGGCCGAATGATGTTAATTTTTAAAGATCTCCTGGCTTAACCAATCCCACACATTTGTTTTGGGCTTGGAGTGTTTCAGATAATGCCTTTTCTTTTCATCAGAGTTCTTGATTTTTCACATCACATGGGGAAAGAAAGCTCCAGGAATATTTTGCTTATTTGTTTCTTTTGAGACAGGGTCTCTCTGTTGCCCAGCTGGAGTGCAGTGGTGCAATCTTGGCTTACTGCAGCCTCATCCTCCCAGGCCCGAGCAATCCTCCTGTCTCGGCAGCCTCCCCGCCACTCCCCCGACCCCCAAGTAGCTAGGACCCCACCATGCTGGTATTATTATTTTTTTTTTCTTTTTGGTACTGATGAGGTCTGCCTATGTCCCTATGTTTGCCCAGGCTGATCTTCAACTCCTGGGCTCAGGCTATCCTCTCATCTTGGCCTCCCAAGGTGCTGAGATTACAGACGTGAGCTATTCCTGCACTCAGCCTTTTCTGAGGATCTTTAGTATCCTCTAACATCTGCTGATTTCCCAATTTCCTTTTTAACTAGAGGGGTGTTCCATACCTTCCTCCTTCCCCTCCTCCTCCCAAAGCCTGCTCAAGGCTGTCTGGAGGAAAATACTGGCGGGACCAGAAACAGCACCAGGCAGCTGGAGGCTGAAGGACAAACTATTGTTAATTCTGCATGACAAAATTCCCAATTGAATTCAATCTGGGGAATATCTAGGACCCCACAGAGTTTCTGATTGAATTGAGTCTCTCCTAATCTATAAAGCTAGGTGACCTCATACAGATCAAAAATGAATTTTGTTTATTGCCTTTGTTTTTCTAAATGGTTTATTGATAAATTTGGTTTACAGGCTATGAAGACTCAGAAAGTATCAGAGTAAAGATAGTTTCCAAGAGTGATTAATTCCTTGTGATATTTTATATAGATGCTACTTGTTTATTTTAAATGTATGCCTTCCAAATGTTAAAATCTATATCAGGATTAGTGACTCAAGGCACACTGACCACAAACTTTTGCCTCAGCTACATCCTAAATATCAGCATAAGTAAAAAGGGCAGTTCTAAAAATAGGAGAAAAGGGTATCAAGAAACAAGAGATTTTCAGAAATTTGTGGAAGATGGAAAGTGGATAAACCAAGCAGACATTACAATCCAGAGCAAATACAAGAAAAGTAGAGGGAGGAGCCACACTTCCTGGCCATGGAACCACAGACAGGCTTCAAACTTGTGTGGTTTTTGGAAATCAGGCAGAGGAAGGAGGCAGAGAACAAGATGATTTTTTGAAGGATGGAACAGCTGAGAAAGTTAAACACCTCCTTCACCTTCATCACCTTCCCTATTGTTTCCTAATCTAAAATTTGAAAGCCAGTCTCTTAAGAAATTCATGGATCTGTAGTGATGACCCCCCAAGAAAGCCCTCCCCATTTTGGTGTGGAGTTGAGGTATAGGCAAGTGTACTGCCTGCTCACCCTGCTGCCTGTCTCCCACCCGAGGCCTTGGGTGAAGTCTGCCAGTGATCATGCCCTGTTATCCTGGGGAAAAAGTGGTTAAGAAAACATAGTGCTATAACTCACACCAGCTACTTGTATTAGGCAACCTAGTTCTTTATTAATAATTGTTAATTGATAACTAGGGATCACTGACATCTTTTGGACTAACAACTGACCTGAAGAAAGAAGAGGTGATTCAAGAACAAAAGAGAGATTTTTAAAAATTCTAATGAGTAGCCTCAGAAGCATTCAAGTGAATATTGCATTCAAGAAGGTATCACATCCACAAAGCATGACCAGCTATAATGACAAGGGAGCAAAAGAGAAATATACAGAATTCACAGAATATAAAACTATGACTGCTAAAATTAATATTCACTAAAAGAAACAGTTGACAAAGTTAAGGCAAATACTTGAAAAATGTAGATACATAGAAGATCAATTGAATAGGTACAACATCAACCTAAAAAGCATTTGGAGAGCAGACGAGAAAAGGGGAAAGAAATTATAATGGAAATGATTGGTGTAAATTCTCCAAATTCAAACATGTTTTCAGATTGAAAGGGCCCTTTGAGCTCTAAGCAAAATTACTAAACAAAGACATAAACAAATCCTCTTCCAGGACATTGTGGAAAATGAGAAGATCCTAAGAACTTCTCAAGAGAAATAAAAATAGGTTTCCTATAAAGGAATTAGAATCAACTTCGTGTCAGATTTTTATCAATACCAAAGCAAAAAAAAAAAGGTTTCAATGTTTGAGAAGAAATGCTTCAAACCTAAAAATGTCTATCAAGGGTGAGCATAAAATAAATACATTTTTAGGTATGCAATGATTCAGAAAATTTAAATCCAACACATGCTCTTAGAAAAAAAATGACTGGAGATTATACTTAAGCAAAAATGTATATAGAAGTAATCTAGGAAAGAGGAAAGTGTGAAAGTCGAGAAGCTGTGGATCTAATTTAAGAGTGCAGCAGAATGATATCCCAGAATGGCAGTTATATAGTAGAGTACAGTCAATCCAAATGAGAACCAGTCATCAGAGTCAAGGCAGAAGGCCTGATGAAGAATATGGATTTCTTAATAATGACAAATTAATTATAATATGATAGAATTTTAATAATGTATTAAATTAATGATAAAGTAAAGATATAATTTTTCTTTTGTCAACAAGAAAAAGAAAGGCAAATAGAAATCCTAAGGGGGACAAAAGCTGGACAAGAGGTAAAAATCCAAATATGAAGCAATGTAAAATGTGTCATGTTTTTAAAAAACTTTTGGCAAATGAACTTGACCTTTATACTTGGAAGATTCTCCATTGAGTAGCACAGATTTAGGAACATAGAATGCATCTCCTGCTTTAGGGATTCCATCATAGCATTTGATTCTCCAATGAAAAATATTTACATAATCATCATTTTATAATTGTTATTCATATTTAAAATTTTATATTCTATCTGTACAGAGAAAACATAAAACTCAATTATAACTAGGAAGGGAATGTAAATGTTATTAATGTAAGTTTTTACAGTATAAAGATAGTTACATACCTGACTAGCTTTATGTTTGTGGGGGAAAGACAAGTGCAGGGAAGTATAGGGCTGTTAACTGCGTTAACTTACATAGAATACGTTGTAAAATACCATGTGAAGTTGACATGGTAAGAAAAACTACAATTAAAAGAACTGACAGTATGAAAAGTTGGCCCAGATTTAAAGCAATTGGAACTTTCATATACTGCTCATAGAAGTATAATTTGATACTACTACTTTTAGAAAACTGTTTGGTAGTATATGCAACAGAACGTATGCATATCAGATGGCCCAGCAGTCCCACTCCTAGTTTTATACCCAAAAACAATGCATGCTACGTGACTCAAAAGACTTGTACAAGAATGGTCCTAGCAGCACTGTTTGTAATAGCACAAAACTGGAAGCAACCCAAATATCCCTTAACAGTAGAATGCATAAATACATGTGGTAATTATTGGCATACTATGCACCACTCTGCCATGCAATAAAATGCATGATTCTCACAAACATAATGTTGAGTCAAAGAAGCTAAGCAGGAAAAATGTATATGATGTCATTTATGACAGAGCTCAAAACCATTCCAAATCTATCTATGAGGGTAGAAATTAGAATAGTGGTTAACTTCAGGGAGGACACACACACTTATGGGGATACCAGAGCTCTGCTATTTCTTATTCTAAGTTGTGATTATATAGGTATGTTCACTTTCTGAAAACTCACCTAGTTGTTCATTTTTGAATTGTGTACTATTCTTTGTGTATGCTATATTGTAATAAAAAGTTTATTTTGGTTGGTTGTGTTAGCTCACGCCTGTAACCTCAGCATTTTAGGAGGCTGCCATGGGAGGACTGCTTGAGAACAGGAGTTCAAGACCAGCCCAGGCCACATGGCAAGACCTTATCTCTACACAAAATTACAAAATTAGCCAGATGTGGTGGTGCATGCCAGCTACCTGAGAGACTGAGGTAGGAGGTTCTCTTCACCCAGGGAGGTCGAGACTACACTGGTGAGCAGTGATCGCCCCACTGCACTCTAGCCTAGGTGGCACAGCAAGACCCTGTCTAAAAAGAAAAAAGGAAAAGAAAACCTAGTAAGCCAAGAAATTGCAACATTTATTCTGGTATTTTCAGAAGTTTGGAAACTGAAGCAGTAAAAAGAAAAAAAATTTCCTATTGAGGAAGGGGAATGAGGGAGAGAAAGAATGGAGGAAGAAAACTTTTACTTTTTATCTTTTACTATCCTGTACCATTAACATTAAAAAGAGAAAAACAAAACGATTAAAAGTAATATTAACATTACTAATAACAATAGCTACCATTTATTTCATGCTTATCATAATTGAGATACTGAACTGGGTATATTATGTACCTATGTCAATTAAATTTTCATACCTTACATTCTTCACCACAATTATTAAGGTGAAATTTATTAACCCAGCTTAATGATAAGGAAGCTAAACATCAAGATACCCAATTATAATATAAAAGACACAAAATATTATTTAGGAAGAAAATTTTTCAGCAACCCAGAATATGTTTCTTGTTGTATTAAGGCACATTTTAGTTCTCTAGCATTTGAGGGTTAGGCAGGGGAAGCTCTTACTGTGTTTATAAATCTCATTGCCCATTAATGAACCTGGAGAGATAATCATACCTGGCAACAAATTCTAGAAGGAATATATACTATGAATGTTTATCTAATATATGTTAGAGACTATAATTATAGTATGGCAAAAAGATAAAGTTATTTTTAAAACTCTTTCTCTGTTGACTCACTACAAAAGCCAAGGGCACAATATGATGTCATAATGCAGGGAAGTAATTTCTTCAGGAAATGCAGGTAGTAGAGTCTGAGCATACTGATTTTTGGAGCTCTAGCTCAGCGTTTCCCAACCTTTGTTCTTCATAAAACTAACCCTGCTAGATGTGAATAGTTACTCCATCAGAAATGGGTTCGAGTTAAATTGTCTTGGAAATGCAAAAAAAGAAGTAATCTCCCTTTTGTAGATTCAAAACCATATTAGCATATTAAAGACCCTTAGAAGTTTGATAGAAAATAAATCCAATTAATTTTGTATAAACCAGTATTTTCCCAATTTATTTGGTGATAGGACCTTTCTTCAAGTAGCGCTAACACTGTAGAAACCAGATTTTTGGAAAGCATTCATTTATCTCAACACAGATTGGAGCATAGATGCACCAGCCATTCTTAGATCCTTAGAGTTTCAAATGCACACTTGGCAGGTGCAAATGGAAAATGTCGCAGTGAATTTTGAGAATTGCCTCCTGTGCCAGTATTCTCTGGTATTGTTTACAAAATTAGACACACATGCTTTAGAGTTCAGATGTGTAGAAGGCAAAGTTTTCACTTTGTTACAAAAATTTAGGAGCCTAACAAGTTCTTTCCTAGACAGAGTCTCCCCACTCACTTCTGCACAGAAATAAACTACAGACATGTCTGTAGTTGAATTGGACTGCTTCACCCACCCCACACATACCTCCAAAGTGCAGAGCTGTCTGCATTTTGAATCTGTCAAATCATTTCAAGTCAATTCTATCAAACCATTAAGCTCTGTGCTATGAAGCAAAAAGAGATGATTTGAACTCATAACATTTATCATACACTCTACTTTTGAATACAGCTTCTTCCTGAGAAGCCTGAAGCCTGGCAAGTTAAATTCTCTACATAATGTACCTTCCCCCCATATAGATGAATAAGTAAACTTTTGGGAAGAGGTTCAGTTTTTTATTTATATATTAGAGAATATTCACAAAATATAAGCATTTTATCATTAGTGTATCTATGCTAAGCTCTTTATGACAATAATTAATACAACTTCATAATAAAACAATGACATAAAGAATGATAGTCATCTTTCAATTTGGTAGAGCTTGTGGGCATAATTCCAATTGATCGCAGAACATTATCAAGTTGCTGTGATAAAGGTTAATGAGAAAGGGGATGCTATACCATTTAGAATTAGAATTTGATCTGTCAAACAAGCATTCTTATCCAAACTGATTCTGACAGCAGTATTATGGCACACCCTTTGAAAAAGCATTGATAGCCTGGGCTTTAATCCAAGATTGTACAGCTTGACTCATAGATGGTTCCTGTTTATGGAATCAAAGGCAGAAAAGTTCAGTGAACATGACAAAATGTCTAACCTCATCTCAATGCGATCAGGAAGGGTAGAGCAGTAATCAACAGTGGGAAACTAGCTCCTTAATGCAAGAGATTAGATTGAGTGGTTCAGGCTTACCATTGCTTTGTTTTTATGAAGAGAAACAGGATAGAATATCAAGTATTCTGGTAGGAAGAGGTTATTTTCATGAGATCTTTTTCAACATTTAGGTAAGCAATAGAAATTTTTTAAAGCAGTTCTTACCAAATCCTAGGAAGGGACGGGCTTGTATACCACAAAATATGGAAAATGCATCATGAAATAATTCACCCAATCATCTAAAGAAAGGTGTGCTTCTATGCTTCCCTTTGGAGAAGTTTTATAATATGCACAAGAATCTTGACTCATCAGCTGCTAGCAGAAATATATTAAAGTTCCCTTTTTTGCCCTCAAGGGAATATGATACTATGAAAAAATGTGAAGTTAAACAGGTTATGCATGATTTCCACCATACTGTGTTTAACTTGTATAGACTTTTGAGGGCCAGGAGTGTAGAATGGGGAAGTGGAGAGAGAGACTTCAGAGGAAGGAGAGGAAAGAAGCAGAATTTTTGACTATAGCAGGCAATGAACTGAGAAAATAACAAGGGGGCAGTCAGGATTAATAGATATTAGCCACAGTTAGAGGGAAAACCTCTCTAGAGGGGCATTTTGAATGGAGTAAATCTCGGTCTTTCTCAACCTGGGTTACTCATCTGAACCGCAGAACACTGAAAATGCTTTGATTGATTGTTTTCTTAATTCTTCCAAGGTTGGTACACAGTTAATATCATTCTACATGCGCAGGAGTATGGATACTTTAGAATAATAGGGCTCCATTCTCTCACTGAACCCAGGGTGGGAATGGCTACAGTGTTACATATGAGAAGGAAAAGACCTTTTTTCTACATAAATCATTTCTGGCCAAAATTTTACTATCCCAAATGGTACACAGTGAAATCTTGAAATGATTACATTAAGTGCCAAAGACTTCTGGATGAATTAATCATTTGACTTAAAATGTCTTAAGGATAGAGATGGAAAGAAGAATGGGTTGATAACTATAGAAATAGAATACTGGCCATTGTACAGGCTTGAGATGATGCTACAGTAATGCTAAATGTAAAACTAGACAAAAACTCAGAAAAATATTTGCTTGAGAAAACGAAAATGTATGAATTATGTGATCTTTCCTATAACTCCAGTGAAATTTTAGACAACACCAAGGGTAAGATATGTGTTACATGGTGTTTAATATTCATATGGAAGCCCTCTGAGGTTTTGAAAAAGATTATGCTAAATTCTCTAGACAGGACTTCCCCCAAGTCAAATTGAAAATAGTAGTAAGTATGGTTTATTTTTTTTCCCATCTCCCCCCCCCTTTTTTTATGCCAAAATCTAACAAAGCTTTCATTTTCGTACAACCTTACTTTCAGAGCCAACTTTTTGTTGTTTGATGGAAGTAGTTCCTTTTTTGAGAAATCAACTCCTAGGGATTTTGATTGTTTCAGTGCTCCAAAGACTTGGTCTTTTTCACTGGAAATTTTAGATGACTTAAATCTCCAACAGAAGAACTGTACACTCTTCGGCCAGTTGATATTCAGCATAGGAAGCTCTTCCTGAAATTTCTCAAATTGGCAATGGAAGTTGCCTCCTAATCTGAAGGACAGTTCTGCTTTCAGATTACTGTATAGGAGCCATTTTTTAAAGTATTTCTCAATTTCTAGGTGCATCACAACTGGAAACTTAAGCATGTTTCTGTCGTTTCCAGGAAAGCCATTATTTATCTGTATATTATGCTTTTATTTTCCTAAAATGATAACATTCATTCCAACTTCAATATTTATATGTGTTCAGAGTATAACTATTTATATCCTAGAAAGATAAGATGATATATTTGTATAATATATATATTTGTATACATGTAATACACATGTATACATATATACATAAATATATACACACATATAAACATATACACACAAATTTATTGGGTGCTCTGCAAAAATAGCCACTACTCTAATGGGCATAGCCCATATCTTATTCCTCTCAGTATCTTCAATACCTAGCACCTAGCAGGGAATCAATAATATAAATATAAATATCTGAATAAAAGCAAATTGACAAACTAATAACGTAGCCTTCTTTTCAAACATCACTTCATGCAGCAGAAATGTGTTATGTGCTGCCATATGAAACAGTGGGCTGAAACTGGTTAATGAGCAATGTGTATGTGAAATTGCTTTGTAAAATTTTGTACAATTATTAGGTAGTCTTATGGTTTCATGAAATATAAATGTTTAAGATGTTGTAATTATACAATACGAATCTTGTTTAACAGACCTTGATTAATAATAACTAATTGATACTTTGTTATTAGCTGATAGATAAGTTCTTGATTTAAATATCAATTAGAGGATAATTCATTAATTTAATCATTTTTCCTCAGTGCCTCAAACAGCATTGAAGGTTTACCCATGACATAAGAACAATCTGATAAATATTCCAATACTAAGCTACAGTCATTCATTTGAATACATAGGTGCATTATTATAATAGGAGATATGTTATGATATTGATTTTGATATTTAATATTTAGCTATTATTTTAGGGTATGAATTTTATAGACCATTTTAATAGCCAAATTAAGGTTTGAAGATAGTCACAAATTCTAACACGAACACAATATTGATTCCTTACTTCAAAGACAGCTAACAGTTCACAAGAGAATAGTTGGGCTGAGGCCGTCGCATTTTATGCATTTAGGCATCAACATGAGAATCATAGAAAACAATAGATACTTTAGTTTTTCTCTCTAAAGAAGCATGAACATTGATTTATTTTGATGCTATCTTAGTACAGCAAATAGAATCATTTTAATAGAAAAACAACCCTTTGTTTATTTTGTGTGTTGAACCTGTGTGTTAACTCTATGCGTTTTGGGAGTTTATACTATATAAGACCATTTCTGTGGTCTAAAAGCAAGGTAGAACTCCTTTTTCTTTTCCACTAGAGAGAATTTACAAGAGAATTGCATGGCAACAAGTCAGCAAGAGTTAATAGTTATTGAGTCATCAGTGAGTATATGCTACAAAACTGGGTCCTTCAAGAAATATATCTTTAAAATGTCCATGTTTAGAGAACATACAAAACATACTGTCAGAATGAACAGCAATTTTAAATGTAAAAGAATTGTTCTATTAGATTGTGTACACATAGAGTTTATATTAAATTAGAATCAATACAGAGACTGGTGCATATGTTCTTTTTTAGGAGCTTATGAAATGGAAACACCTTAATATTCACATCCCCAAGGATTATGTGACACTGTATTAATGCATATGGAAATGTAACTTTTAAGTATTTTGTTATGAAATAAATAGAGCAAAGTTGTTTGCAAAAAGAAATGCACAATGACAACTTCATTTATTCATTCACAAATATTTATTGAGCACCTATGTGTGAGATAAAACTCTGGGTGGTGAGGGTTTACACAGCAGCAAATAAAATGGGCCTTGTCTCTGCATCCATGGAGCTTCACTTCTAATGGCAGAGTAAAACAATAAACAAATATTCAAATAAATGCACACTCAATGTTATGCAGAAAGTTAACAGAGGGTGTGAGGTTACAGAGTGAGGGGGAAAGCGCTATTTGAAATGGAGTAGTCAGGAACATCCTCTGATTAGATGATACTTGAGCCAAGACATGAAAGCCACATGACTATCTAGGGTAGAATATTCTACACAGAGAGAAGAGCAAGTACAAAAGCCATGCAGCAGGAATGAACTTGGCGTGTAGGGATCATCACGGGGCACAGTATTGCTAGAGCAGGGTAAGCAAGGCAAGGAGTTCAGGAGCCGCTTTTTATTTTTATCCTTTTATGTTGTTGTTGTTCGTTTGTTTTTGTTTTTTTGTTTTGTTTTGTTTTTTGTGGAGACAAGATCTCACTGTGTTGCTCAGACTGGAGTGCAATGGCATGATCATGGCTCACTGAAGCCTCAACTTCCCAGGTTGAAGCAATCTTCCCCCCTCAGCCTCCCAGGTAGTTGGGACCACAGGTGCATGCCACCACACCTGGCTATTTTATTTTATTTTATCTTATTTTATTTTTATTTTTAGAGACAGGATCTCCCTGTGTTGCCCAGGTCTCAAACTCCTGGGCTGAAACAGTCCTCCTGCCTTGGCCTCCCAAAATGCTGGGATTACAGGCATGAGGCACCATGCCTGGCCAGGAGCTGCTTTTTAGATGAAGGATTTTTTTTTCTTTTTTTTTTTGAGACGGAGTCTCGCTCTGTCACCCAGGCTGGAGTGCAGTGGCATGATCTTGGCTCACTACAAGCTCCACCTCCCGGGTTCACGCCATTCTCCTGCCCCAGCTAGATGAAGGATTTTAAGTTGGTTGCTTATCATATCCACATGCAGTCATGCCCCCAAAAGGATACTCGCAAAAGGAATGGATTACAGGAATACAAGACTACAATTTTAATTACTACCGTATTTTACTTACTAGGCATTCCTTCACATTTACAAGGATCTTTTCTAGCTGCGAAGAGAGTCCTCATCCCAAACCTACGGTTAGCTTAGGTTGCATTAAGTTCTCAAAGTAATTTGCTAATTAATAGTAGCAAGAATCTTGTGTATCATTTGTATCATTCTTATTGATTTCTTTTGTCTTTATTTTTCAGAGGTTTTTTTGCATTAACAAATCAGTTGTATAAATATTCTTATATATATGTTTATTTATGTTTATTAACTTTTGAAATAATTTCGTACCATTACTTTCACTAATAAGTACACTTTAAATGTAGAGAATTCCCCCTTAAGGGTTTATCAGGACTTACCTTCTTAGGGTGTGAGAAAACTGTAAACTACTGACTAATAAAGTTTAAAATACCTTTTATGTTTCTGTAAGAACCCAAATTTAAGTTAAATTCTTGAAACATGACTTTTTCAGACATTTAAGAGCAAACTTTAAAATCCCCTAAAATAGAATCCCTCCTGTTGCCTTGGAGACATTACGGCCATCGTGCTTTGTCTGTTGTTTTTCTCTTATCCATCTAGGAAGAGTCATACATTTTCATGGCGATTAGGTTCATGCTAGATATGCAGGAATAGCTTTAAAATGCAGTGGAAAGGAAACCCGTCAGGGCTGGAAATTAAGTGTCTGAATTCATACAAACATGGGATAAGGGATGGTGTGGCTTTTAGAATCTGCTTCTCCAGCAAGGGTTCAGATGTCCCCTACTTTTAAGTCTAATAACATTACTTTCTAACAGAAGTCCATGTTTTCTATAAAAATAAACTTCTGTTAATGTAACAGACCTGAAAGATCTATTTTATCTAAGATGATGATGGAAGTAAAGCTTGAATAGAGGCTCATTTTAGGACAGAAGGACACCCTACTTGAGACATAAAGCCAGCCAGTCCCTGCCACCTTTTTTGACACTCTATTCTGTCCAGTTATGAGGATTGGGTGCTAAAGCTACTGCCTTCCCATCCCAAAGTCAGAAGTGGTTCAACCTCACCTGGGCAGTGGTGCGGCGGCGAATGGGGCGGGACCAGGGTGGTGGGGAGGTCCTCCTTCAGTACAGGCTGACAGCTACTTCTCATCATCATCTTCCTTTCAGGACCCTTGCTGATGATTATCCTTGATTGATAAATTGTCATTTAGAGAGCTGTCTTACATCATTTAAAGGTGAAAATTTGGTGAGGCAAATCTAACCTTTTGATTAATTCCCTATAACTGGCAATCCTAGAGTTAGAGTTAAAATGAACTGCTCCCATTTTTTTTTCTTGTTTACATCAAAATCAAACTGATTTCAATTTTTGGAAATATTTGCTGATAGTAAATTACACAAGAATCATGGCTGGTTCTACTAGGTCAATCTAGTATAGAAAATTGAGATTAGCAAGGTTTCCAGGGTATTAGAATTTTCTATTGGGATAAAAACCAAGTGAGACTAAATACTAAAAAGCCAAAGAGAAAGTTCATTTTCTTTAAAGTTCATGTGAATACTGCATTTCTTAAAAGTATCTGAGAAGAGGAGGTTGGGTTGCAAACTGAAATACCTACAAGAGCCAGGCATTTAATATTTATTTAATTAATAAATAAGTGCCATCCCCCATGACCTAGATACACTGTTTGCATATTAAACACCTAAGGATACAGACTTTACTTTTGCAAAGAAATACGTTATTTCCGGTTTTGCATGAAGCACTGGGACCTTTCAGTCCATTTTAATTTTTTCCATCTTTCTTAGAAGCTAGGATACAGTGAAATATGCCCTACCATAAGAAAAACAACAGTGCAAGCAATAATCTGTGGTAAGAGACAATTGGTCTTGGTGTCAGAGAGGCACTGGGAAATGGTAATGTCACACTGGAAACTTACAGTCTGTTTAAGGAGGGCTGCAGGTACTCACCTTGATTATTGCTAGGCTGAAGTACAAGCCAGGTATTGTCAGATATTTAGATTTTGCAATAAAGCCCAGGATCTGTTTTTTTTTTTAAATGGGAAATCTCCCAATCTTAAAAGATTTATTCTATTGAAAAAAATACACTGTTGGCTAACAAAATTCACTTATAGTTCAAATTTTGCCTGTGGCTGCCAGTTTCCAAGCTGTGTTGCATATTCTACAGAAAGAGAAAAAGTTGTTCATTTATTCATTTGACAATCATTTGTTGAGTATCACACCATGACTGGCACAATGCGGCTTTCAAAGATAATGAGACAGGCTCATTGCTCTCAAAAACCTCAGAGTCTATTGGATGCCTGGAGAAAAATTTATACTCAGAGTTCAATTATTCCCTATATATTTATAGGCATCAAATCAATACGTACAGTTCCAGTCCTTCACCTGATCTTCAGTATATCTAATTTCCCTCAAATATGATATATCAATACACTAGCTGTCCTTGTATTAACATGTATACGTGTTCAAAGCATAAAAGTACAAAAGGCCGGGTGCGGTGGCTCACACCTGTAATCCCAGCACTTTGGGAGGCCGAGACGGGCAGATCACAAGGTCAGGAGATCGAGACCACGGTGAAACCCCGTCTTTACTAAAAGAATACAAATAATTAGCTGGGCGCAGTGGCGGACGCCTGTAGTCCCAGCTACTCAGGAGGCTGAGGCAGGAGAATGGCGTGAACCCGGGAGGCGGAGCTTGCAGTGAGCCAAGATCGTGCCACTGCACTCCATCCTGGGTGACAGAGCGAGACTCTGTCTCAAAAAAAAAAAAAAAAAAAAAGTACAAAAAAACTGCAAAAAAATATTAGTGTATGGTGGATACGTGTCATTATACATTTGTCCAAACTCATAGAATGAAAAGTAGTTAAGAGTGAACCCTACTGTAAACTGTGGACTTTGGGTGATAATGAGGCATCAGTGTAGATACAGCTGTAACAAATGTACCACACTGGTGTGGGATGTTGATAGTGGGGGAGGCTGCGCATGTGGCAGGGCAGGAGGCATATGGGAAATCTCGGTACCCTCTTCTCAATTTTGCAGAGAACCTAAAGCCACCATAAAAAAGTCTTTAAAACAAAATAGAAAGATGTGCAGCATGATTTTATATGAATTGTTAAAGCACACAAAGCAATAGTATATAAGAACATCCAAATGTGGGAAAAGCATAAAAGTGCACAGCAGGAGGATAACAACCCCCATTTGGGGATAGTGGTTGCCTCTTGGGGGAACGGGGAGGGATATGAGTTGGAGAAGTTGATCCAGAATAGTATCTGGATCATTTTGTTTCTTTAAAAATATCTGATACAATTTTAACAAAAGATATACATTTGTGAAATCTTGATGATGAGTGTTTAAGCATCTCATGTCTTCTTCATGTTCCTGCTTACAATATTTTAAAGAGGTAATGAAAATAAAATAAGAATGTAAAAAACAGCATGACTAAATTAGATTTTTTTTCTTTATTCCTAGGGGAATGTCTTTTCTAATTTTCACCATTGCTTTAGTGGCACCAGCTTCCCAGACTTAAAATATTTAAATTTTCCCTCTTGTTTATCCCCAGTGGCTAACCCAATCTGTTCCTTATGAATTCTACCTTTAAAACATCTCTTTCCATCTTTATTGTACATAATGGCGCAGACATCCTCATGTCATAGCTTAACAACTCTCATCACCTCCCCAAACATCTGAGGACCCCACAGCCCTCCTCTCCTCCTTCCAGTAAATGCTACCACCTTGCTTATCACATCTTTGTCCTGCTGCCATTATTTAGAAATCAACTTCAACTTCTCTTCCTGGTATTTACATACCAGCATAGTTTGGCCCCATGTCAATTTATAAAGCACATTTCTCTCTCCAACTACTCCTAACTCCTCTTTTCTTAGTGCTCTGATACTTAACCAGGGACCAAGCAACATTCCACATTCAACTTCCATGATTTTGCGTATGGTGTTTCGTTTTCACACAATTTTCCTTCCTTTTTTACCTTTCCAAAAATCCTCTCTACAAGCCTCTTCTGTAGGACTTGACCTATATTTGTTTTCCTTATCATGTTTTTGGCATAGATTGTATTCACTTAGATACTTTATTTTACCTTATCTTTGCAAGTTCATCTTGAATAGTTTTAGTTTGGTTTAATTTGGTTTTTTAGTCGTTTTGTGATTTTTTTTTCTTTAAGATCACTTCTTATTGTCCAAATTTTTTGTAGTTGTCTCCCTTATCACTGCTAGGGATTCTATTCCTATGTTGAAAAAGTTTCAATCTATCACCTATGTTTGGTGCCTGGTAGCTTTGTTCTTTCCCTCTACCCCAGTCAATCAGTGGTCACAGTGCTGAGTGGTGACCACAGCATTTTCAGCCTCTGTAGCAAGGATGTCCTGCCTCAGCCACTGGTTCCTGCAGTGATCCTGAATTCATTGACTTTTGCATGTGAAAGGCTTTTAGTCTCTGTTCTCTGAGGCTGTGAACATCAGGTCATCACAGCCTCTGTCCACTCCTCACCCAGTAGGACTGGACACCTCTGGTCTCTACTCAATTGTGTATATTTCAGTTCAAAGTTTGGTCCACAGAGGTATAAATCTTGTTTTTGAGTATAGATATGCCCCCTAAATTTTGTTTTAAATTTCATTGCTATGTGTTTAGCATAAGCAGCAGTCTGTTGGAGGTATCCACTGAATTGTGTTGATGTTTCAGGCAGTCAATTATCTTGGGTGGGGTTTACAGTGCATCCGCCAAAAGCTTATAGCAAATAGTTTCTTCCTCGTCTAGTGTGCGTCAACAGTTTCTTGGGTTCGATATCCTCCCACAGTGACATAAATGCTAAACTGCCAAATTTAAGCATGTAAGAAACTGAAGATAAGGCAATACTGGGCTAAAGCTTCTATTCTACTACATGAGATTAGGAAGTGGAGGAATGGCTAATACAGAGGTGTGAGATTGTTCACTGATTCTGTTTACCAAATAGTTCTCACTCTAGGTGATACTTCCAGGGGATAAGTTGGCAAGTACAAAATGCCTGAATATTCTGCAAAAATGTGAGCTGTTCAGCTTACAGGGGCACCTAATGTTTATAAAGGCCCTGGTTTTAACAATTTGGTATTTTACCTAAAAAGAGATATTTGGAAAGTTATGATGGGGTAATTAGACTGATTAAATATTAACACTTGTAGGAAAGAGGTTTTTTTTTTTATTTTAAGTTTAGAAATTCAGTGAAAATTGTATGTAGAAACGGAGAGCCTGAGATCTAGAAATCAATATCAAGAAATCCAAGGATTCAACTCTTACCAAGAGCAACAAAGCCATCACACCTGGAACAACCATGACTTTTCTGACAAAATCTAGTTGTAAGCAAATAGAATTTATCCCAGAACAACCAATTTAAAACTCTTTACTCTTGTACTCTTTTAAGATAGTCTTTTCTACCTCTGGAGTCTTTCAAGTAAAGCAACTGGCATTCTTACTTTACAGATCAAACAAGCTAGGGATGAAAAGCTGTAGTCTGTTTCATAACCCTCATCTGGCTTTCCACCATATGCAAGGCATACACAGGCCCTAATGGAAGTCCAAGAGTGTCTGGAGTGGAAACTTTTTATTGAATTCTAAAAGGCCAGACCAGACTTCTTGTTATTGAAATCAGCTTTGGTCACAGAGCAGGAAAAGCACCTGGAGTGATGGGGACATGGCCACTCAGATCAGCAGGGAAATGCTTTCTAGCACCTGCTGTGCAGAGCGTCTACCTCTATTTGTTGGCTCTAGTCATTAGCAGACTAATATGACCTGCCCAGTGCCAACTGCTAACTTTCAAACACATTTTTCTTCTCTCCCACAGCATTAGAATCTCCATGAAGGCAAAGCGCTATCTCCTACATTTCCTTGTTTTCTCCCTGTATTAGTCCATTTTCACACTACTATAAAGAAATACCCAAGGTAATTTGTAAAGGAAAGAGGTTTAATTGACTCACAGTTCCGTGTAGCTGGGGAGGCCTCAGGAAACTTAACAATCATGGCAGAAGGAGAAGCAGGCATGTCTTACATGGCAGCAGGTGAGAGAGAAAAGCCCAGGGGAAACTGCCATATGTAAAACCATCAGATCTCATGAGAACTCACTCACTATCATGAGAATAGCATGGGGGAAACCACCCCCATGATCCAATCACCTCCTAAGAGGTCCCTCCCTCGACATGTGGGGATTATAGGGGTTATGGTTTGAGATGAGATTTGGGTGGGGACACAGCCAACCCATTTCACTCCCATAGCTGCTACTATAGGACTTTGCCTAGAGATGTCGTGAAATAAGAATTTGTTTCAAGTCATTTGATTTTTCATTAAGAAGAATCACCTTTCCCAAAAGGCAGAATACTTCTCTTCCATTAAATTTCAACATACTCCTCAGAACCCCCTTTGCTTCATAGTATTTAAATTTTTCTCACAAGTATTTCCAGATGCCACAACCTCCACTGAGAAAACTCTCAAAATATGGTGTACATTATGGTAGGAAATGGATCTGGGCAGCCTGTGTGGTCCCTTCTTCATTCCAGTATTTTTTTCCTTAATTAAAAAAAATATTTAGAAGTGATGGATGATATTATTTAGTTTAGAAAAAAATGAATAAATGCTCCCCTCCCTCCTCCTCAAAATTAGGTCCATAGAGCTTTTCCCCAAGCAAATGAATTTTTTTTTCCTCATTACCCAGTATTGTAAAATTCTACTTAACATGTTGCCAGTGTGCCGGTAAACAGTTATAGGCCTACAGATATAATCCTAATGTGCTTGTTTGCTCTTTTTCCCAATTAGTCATGGTGTATTAAAGTGAATAAAATCTTTTAAAGTCTTTCAGCAGCTAAATTTGCTCAAGTGTTCATATCCACGTTAAAAGAACAACAATCGTGAGTATTCTCTGATTTGGAAATAAAGAGGAATTGAGAATGCTGGGGAAAAAGCTAAATGACATCGGGAGAAAAGCAGTCCCTAGAGCAGAACACAATATCTCTCAAAGCTTAAGATTTGGGAAATAGTTTAAATTTTTCTGATGCCTCTCCTCCAGCCTCAGGCTTTCCTGAGCTCTACAGATGATTCCAGTGTGTGAAATAAACGAAGTATCGATCCTGCTTTAGGGTAATCCCTTCAACTATGAAATGTAAATTTAAGGAGATAAATGGATACAGGGAATGAAATTCTAGGTTTCTTTTCTCGGTGCTTAATATTCCAGAGTTGCTATACCACCTGTTGACTAGGCAGGCTGGAATCCCCTAAAACCAAAAAGTATATGCATCATGATAGGAAACAAATGTTCTACTAGGAGGAGCTAGCACATCATCTGGGTCATAGCAGGCAATAATAATTACTAACTGTGTACAGTAGTACTATGTACATATTGTCTTAAGTATTTTACTCATATTAACCCTTTTAGTCCTTACAGCAGTGCTATGAGTTGGGTATTTTTACCATGCTCATTTTGGAGATGAAGCAATTTAGGGAGAGAGAAGTTAGTTAGTTTGCCCAAGGTTATGCTGCTAGATTTGAAGCTGGTCAGTGTGGTGTCAGAGCCAGACTCCTAAACTCTACTGTGTATTACCTTTCTACATTGACAATAGAGATTTGTTGAATAAACAAGAGGCAGTAGGGTAGTAGTTTGAGGGAAGAGTTGAACCCTCAAGATTATAGGGTTTGCCAGTCCTATGCTCTATGTATTTCAAACACTGGTTTCTTCTATTCCTCATTCGTGACCATTAAGATCAGCTAATGGTCTAAATGCTGATAGTTAATCATAGTGACCAGCATGTGTAAGTTATCTCTCAAAGAAGGTATTCTTGATCACAGTGTCCGGTGATTGAGATAATGTGTGACATATTTCCATTAGGTCTTTTCTACCAGAAAGCTATGCAACTCATCTTACTGACTATATTCTACTAAAATTCAAATTCCATAACATAGCGTACTCACAGCTTGATTTTTGAGGGCTTATAATTTCTTGAGTCAGACTGAGAATAGTTAAGATGGTATCTATTTCATAAAACATACTTTATTTGCTTATCAAGTTCTTTGGAAAAAGCTCACAAGATTAAGAAATAAATCTGTCGTGGTGCTTCTTGTCTCCCCCAAGCAGCCTGAGATACAGGTGGCATAGATGGACTTGGGCCCATAAGATCTTTTAAGAATACTTTTAAGGTTATTCTTCTATCAGTGGCTTAAACTGAGGTAGAGATTTCTGAGAACTGCACAGGTGGAGTGGGATGCCCTCCCTTGGATATGGAGCTACCCGCCATTGGGCACTTGGAAGGAAATGGCCAGTGGAGACGGTGCTGGCTTCATTCAGCTGCCGTTGGGGACGACAGGCGAAGTGGACACTGTGGTGTAGTGGAAATAATATGAGCTCTATAACTTGCTAGACACATTCTCCTAGAGCCTTTAAAAACTTTCTGAGGCTCGGTTTACCCTTTCTGTAAAATAGATACAATAGCTAGCCCTAAAACACACCACTTTGGTTCATAACATAGAATTTCTAGCCTGCTCTTCCACAGAAGGAAAGGAGCCCAAGGAAATCTGATATATTCCTACATCCATATGTGTGTGATTTTACTATTTAATGTCTTCAACTGTGTTTCTTCTTCCTGACATATCGATTTTCCTCATTTCCGTGTATCTGAAACCTACGTCTTTTTCATGTCCTAGTTTAACTACCCTGTCTAAAATGAAACTTTACCAATTTCCATCAAACAGAAGTAATTTCCCTCTTCTCTGTGTTTCAGCCACTCTTGGGGATGCTCGATGGCATTTAGCATGCCTTTCCTTGGGTTACATTCATTTATGTGCTGCTTTTATCTTTCCTACTGGGCTACAAGCTCCTTGTGAGGGAAATAATGCCTGGCCCATCTTTGTATCCCTATACGGTGCTCAGCATGGTTCCTTGCACATTGTCAGTCAATAATTGTGTGTTTAATTGAATTGAATGAGAGGGAGAAACTGAACTTAGTACAGATTTCTGGACCTTTTTCTCTGCCCAGACTTGAGGGACTCAGCTTATTTGACTGAGTTTGACTTAGCCTAAGGTGATAATAAATACAGAGCTGATGGCTTTCTCTAGTCCCTCTACTTGAAATATTGTATATTCTTCAGGAAGTGGGTTGCCTCCTGGTAGATGCATGCACCCTGAGGATTTTATAGGATGAATACATTTTTAAAAATACTATCAAGAGAATCGAGCCAGACCAACTTCAAACATGAAATTGCTAGGGAAAATATCTGAACAATCTGCAATTTTATTTGATATACAGTCAAGAAATATATAGATTCTTTTTTTAAACTATTGCATATGGTCCTCTTGCTTTTTAAACTACAAGAATGTTCACTTTCTTCTTTGCTTAACCCCCTGTGAGCCTATACGGTGAAAAACCAAGAGAATGAATTTGCACTTTCCCACGTACATGATAAAATGAAAGTCACCAAATAAACTTGTTTATAAATAGTGTTCAATTATCAGGATCACTGGCGTATCTTACACATTGATTTTCTAGATTGTTTTAGAAATATTTGTCAACTTTCCTTTACAATGTTATTCATGCAACTAAGTGGATATAGAAAACGTCTTTAAATCTCCAGTTAAAATTGGACTTTGAGCTGTGGAAGCATACTGGACAGTCTGGTGTTAAAGATTTGCCATAAGTGAACCTCAAAAGTATTACTAACATGCATGATAATGTCACCGACTCTGTCATCAACTTCTTGCTCTCTGTGCATTCAGCCATTCTCTGATTAAATTGGTGACTCGAATACATTACTCTATTTGCCTATTTTGTTGCTTCTCAGCAGCTATCAATAAACGCAGCAGACTCCGTCTTTCAGAACATTTTTACCAACTGTACCAGTCACACTGGAATGCTTTATGGTGAACGGAGTATTTTGGCTGAAGTCCAGTTCAGCAAACATTTATTGAGCAACTGCCGTAAGCTGGGAACTACAAATACCCATCCATTCCTTATTTTGTTGGAACTTAGAGAAGGGAGAAGCCATATTCTCATGATCATTTGGTCAAATCATGATACATATGCAGAATAGAGAAAGGCAAAGCACTAAAGGATGAGGAAGGGAGAAACACTAACACTTACTGCATACCACGGCCCTTCCGGGATGATATTCAAAACATTTAACAATCTATATGGCCAGGCACCAACCAGGCAGAATGGGCATGAGCCACAGCCAGGAGCGGGGTCTGTGGAGCCAGATGGTGCCCCTTAAGTTGCTGGATCATGAGCAGGTCTGAAGGCTTCTAGGTGAAGTGGGCCAGGGCCTCGGTAGCAAGAAGGCACTGTTGGAGGGAGGGGGGAAGAGTGGGTGGAGGGAAGCAGCTTTTAGCAACTATTTTCAAAGTATTTCAATGTCTTACCCCTGAAATGGCTATGCTAGTGCAAAGCAGCAGGAAATCAAACAGAGGCAGCTACTCTACAAGGTCTAAAGATTATTAAGCAGAATTTAAAATAAAGGAATCATATGTTAGGGAGGGGATTAAAGCACACAGCTTGTAAAGATAAACCGAATTTAACCCAGGTCTCTTTAGTTCCAAAACCCATCATCTCTGATCTGTAATAGTAATTAATTCATACTGACAAATCCAGAGAAGGAGGAGGAAAAAGATGATCATGATTTACAAAGTACCTTTTGAGCAGGGCCTCTAAAGTCAAAAGATTTTTTACCATGATATCTCTAAGAATATGTGATGTTGGATTTGTTTGTTCCATCCCTAATAAGGGTCTTATTTGTCTTTTCCTGGTTAGCCTTCTTTCTCTTCCTTTCTTTTCACTTATATCAATTTCTTTAGACAAAAGTTCTTAATCTAGAATTCAGATGCAGGAGGACCATGAACAAGCCTCAGGAATCCTGGAACCCATTGCCTCTGTGTCTGCTAAAGTGCATTTTTGTGGGAAGGTGATTCATAGTTTTCTTCTGATTCTCAAAAGCTTCTGTGTACATTAGAGGAAACTGAAAAATATTCCACAGATGCAAAATTTAGGTATTATGATGTCGTATAATGTAACATTCTGAAAATACAACATGTCCACCTAAATTTCAAAGGGCTGAAAAAGTAAGTATTTAATCTTTGGTACTTATGTGTATATTATTGTCACAAGAATGGCATTTCGCCCCACACATACCAATGAGTAAGTATATTGGAAACCACAGAACCTCGGCACCCAATTTTGGCAGACATTGATGCATGTAACTTGTGGTGAACGTTTAGAGGATTACAGGTCATCTGGGCAGTTACTGCACTCATAAGGCGGGAGTCTAGCACAATGGTTAAGTTCAGACTCAGAATCCACAGCTGGAGTTCAGCCTGGCTGTTGCTTCCCTAGTCTGCAGCTTTGGAGAAGTTACTTAATCTCTGTGTACCACCATTTTCTCATCTGGAAAATGAGGGTACTAATTGTAGCAACCTTTTATAATTTTGCAAAGAGTAAGTGATTGATGTAAGGTGAGAATAGAGAGGTCTACAGCTGCTGAACTCCTGTACCAAAGCCAGAGTATCACATGAGAGGACACCCTCTCGCCTGAATTCTACTCCTTTCAGCACTCACCTCTTCTTGCTACCTGGTCTCTATTTGCCATCACTATTATGCCAGGGCCCCCTGTTGGCTTTCATCTTGAATTTATATGTGACTTTCCTTATCCCATCAATGGGGTGGGGACAGGTGAAGGGAATGAAAACTAGAATGTGATAATGGAGGACTGCCGTCCTTTAACGTAGCAAATAAAAATATCTCAAGATTCCAGAACACTTGTTTAATCAAGTAAAACTGAAAACGAAGGAAAGCAGTACCTCTCTTATGTGGTCACCTAGCAAGGCTTATGTTCCGGGTTCAAGCAATTCTCCTGCTTCAGCCTCCCAAGTCACTGGGACTGCAGGTGCGCGCCACCACGTCCAGCTTATTTTTGTATTTTTCATAGAGACGGAGTTTTGCCATGTTGGCCAGGCTGGTCTCGAACTCCAGACCTCAAATGTTCCACCTGCCTTGGCCTCTCCAGTCGCTAGGATTACAGCCGTGAGCCACCACTCTTGCCCTTCCCCCAAATATATTTCTGAAACACAGTTTACGCTTGCAGTCATGCCAATGAAACTAATCATCTATCAATCAATGAACATTGCTTGAAAGTCAAGTATACATAAAACATAAAGGGAGATAAAGAGTAATTTCATTTTTAATAAGTAATTACACATGAAAGATTAGCAAGGATTCCAAGAGTATTATTATCCATTCCTACTTAACTGAAAACTTAACATACCTTTTTTTGTGTTTAGAATTTCTTGAAAGATGAATGGACATTGTGGCCCACTGTGAGAAAGCCATGGCAGAGTCAGTTAAGAAACATCAGTTTAGCACTTCTGAATCTTATCTTCCAGCAACTTTAATACTGAACAGCATATCCTTTAATACTGATGGCTCCATACAGTATAAAGAAAAGCTGTATTTCTCTGCCTCCGAAGCCCTAGACGCTTACATTGATGATTTTCACTTAAACTATGAGCCTCCTGATATTAATGATACAAAGGTTAACCTGGATCAGAGTCCTCTTGAATTTCTTGCTAAGTCAAATAGTGGTAAGCTTTCATTATTCTCTGAGTTCAATTTTTAATTATCTATAGAAAGCTGATGCTTTGAGAAGATGCATACTCTAAAAGATTTTTTTCTTGGAAAATAATTATCTTGAAATTTATGAATCTTTTTATATGATTCTTGTATAATTTTACACTTAATTTTATACTTCCAAAACTTTTCCAGCAATGGATTGCTTTTAATGGGAGTTAATTCCGGAAAACACATCCCGGCATTGATTTGAGTGGCAAAGCTCTGGCTTTGGAATCTAAAGCACTGGACTTCATGACTGAAAGTGTTACAAAGTCACTTAAATTCTCCAAGCCAAAGTTAATCCCTTTGTAAAATGAGAATAATAATAGTAATACTCCACATGGTTATTATGGGAGCTCAATGAATAAGAGAACATTCTGTAAATTGTTGCATGTATAAGGTCCTCAGACTTTCTGTAGCGCAGTGAAGAAAACACTGTAATAGAGGTCAGGCAACCTAAGGTCTGTTTTCCAATCTATTAATGACTGTTGAGATATGAGAAGAGCTGCTTACTTTCTCTGGGCTTTAGTTTCCTCATCAATAAGATAAGGAGATTGAACTATATGTGCTCCATAATTTAAAAACTCTATACTATGCAGATGGCAGAAAAATTCAATTAGCCCATTCCAGTATTTCAATATTTCTCATTTAAAAATTCTTATTTGTAGAAGTTGAAAAAAATACCATGATAAAACTAAAACTGGGTGTGAATCTGAATTTGTGGTTGATTGACCATAAAGCCATTGGGGAAATAAATTCCTCTAATAATAACTCATTTGTATTAGTAGAAATACTATTACTACCAGTAAAAATGCCTGTTCTTCCACTAAACATGGTCTTTTAAAGACTGTATGCTAATTTAAACAAGAGTATTGAAAAATTATACATTACAAAACTAAGGTGGCATTTATTGCTACTGATTTTAGACCATTATGAAAACATTTACCATAGTATTGTATGCTGTACTTGATATGCAAAATTAAAATAGATGAAACAGCTTTTTATTCTTTCATAATTGCAAAAACAGAATTAAATGAGTAAATGAGAATTCTTGCAAGTCAGACAGAGTCCTATGTAAGATAAAGCCATGTTTCTTTATGCTAAGTTATCTGATTATAATATTTGACGTGGTTTGATAAATGCAGAGATGTGATATGGGGATTGAGTGTGAAAGTGGTGTATGAGTATCTACATTATCTGTGCAATTGAAGTGCAAAATATGTTGTAATTTATTCAATAATACTGCTGCTTTTCCTGATAAGGATTTTCAATCTTCTTTTGAGGTTTGGTGGTAGAAAGTTTTTCTGTATCAGTTTTTCTTTTGAATCCACAGAGAAGAGGCTGTGGAGCAGGCACTTGTTAATAACTTGAAATGTGATACAGGCAATTGCTCTTTCCCTAGTTTCTCTCGAGTTATTAACTCCACCATCAATGTTATTCTTGGCACTTCTTCACAAAAAGAAAAATGAACACTATATGTTTTTTTCTGATCATCAGAGTAATATGTACTCTTGGTGATATGGTTTGGCCCTGTGTCCCCACCCAAATCTCATCTTGAATTGTACTCCCATAATTATCACGTGTTGTGGGAGGGACCTGGTGGGAGATAATTTGAATCATGGGTGCAGTTTCTCCCACACTGTTCTCCTGGTAGAGAATAAGTCTCACAAGATCTGATGGGTTTATCAGGGGTTTCTGCTTTTACATCTTCCTCATTTTCTCTTGCCGCTGCCGTGTAAGAAGTACCTTTCGCCTCCCACCATGATTCTAAGGCCTCCCCAGCCATATGGGACCGTAAGTCCAATTAAACATCTTTTTCTTCCCAGTGTCTGGTATGTCTTTATCAGCAGTGTGAAAATGGACTAATACATACGGCAAGAAAATTTCAGAAAATACGTAAGGATAAAGCAGAAACCAGGCCAGGCATAGTGGCTCATGCCTGTAATCCCAGCACTTTGGAAGGATGAGGCAGGAGGACTGCTTGAGCCCAGGAGTTCAAGACCAGCCTGGGCAACATAGTGAGACCCTATCTTTACAAAACATTTAAAAATTAGCTGGGCATGGTGGTGCACACTTGTAATCCCAGCTACTGGGAGGCTGAGGTGGGAGGATCGCTTGAGCCAGGGAAGTGGAGGCTGCAGTAAGCTAAGAGCCTGGGTGACAAAGCAAAACTGTGCTTCAAAATAATAATAATAATACCAAAACCAATCATAATTCTAACACCAGAGAAAACTACTATTAATAATTCTATATAAATTTCCCTTTTTTCTAGGCAAATATGTATTTCAGAATTGTACTATCCCCACTATCCTATAACCTTGTTTATTCATGTACTGATATATTTGTGACTATCATTTCATGTTATTAAAATAGTTTGATATCTTTATATTAAGTGGTTCTATAATATTTCATTGTCTCTATCAAGACATTTTAGTTGTCACTAATATATTTATTATTCAGAATGTTACTATTGCCACTGTGATGCATACATGTTTGGGTAGCTGTCTAGTTATTTCCTTAGGATGCATTTCTAGGAATAGGGTTTCTAGGTGAAACCGAACGCACATTTTAAAAGTTTTGGTTCCTTTTGTTAGACTGTCTTCCAGAAAGGACATGCCTATTTAAACACTCCTACCAATGTAGAGAAGGGTCCTTATTTCCCCATAATCTCAGTGCCCCTGGATATTATGAACTTCTTTAATCCATGCCAATCTGCTGGGTAATAATTGGTATCTGTGTTTATTTTGCATCTGCTTGTCTTGTTTTATGAATTGCCTTTACTTTGTTTTGCGTATTTAAATCTTTGTCTAGAATATATTTTGTTGTTACATAGGTCAAAGCCTAGTTTATTTTAAAAAACAATTCCACTTGCCTCCCTTGTAATAACCTGAGTTCTCATATATACTTAGGCTTCTTGACTTTTTGTTCCATTGATTCATCTGCATTATTTCTGTACTATTATCACTGTATTTTAATTACATTAGTCTTAAGTTGAATATCTTAGATGGGATGGGGTAGAGGGTTAGGAAGGAGGTATGCCTATTCTTACTCATTTATCCTTCCAAATGGATTTTAGAATCATTGTTCACAATTTGCAAATATTAGTCTTTGGATTACTTAGATCGGATTCTTAACTGCCCTTCTGGGCCCTGACTGATCCCTTTCAACCCATTCTCCACCCGCCATCCATACGGTTCTTCCTAAAGCAGGAATCTGCTTCTGTCATTTGTGTGCTGAAGACACCATGATGGCTCCCCATCATCCTGGGGATAAGGCTCCGACTCTTTAATATAGTCTCATTGGTGACCTGGCTCTTACTTAACAATCTAGCTTCAATTTCTCTCTCTGCCCTACCACACACACACACACACATGCACCCTCTTTCCCCTTCCACTGTACTCCTTTCTAGCAGTCCTGAACTGCTGCTAGCCCATGGACTGCACCAGGCACATGGTGCCTCCCTGCCTTTCACATGCTGGAGTTCTAGCTGGAGTTCCCTCTAGCTGGAGTTCTCTCCTCTCCATCCCCCTTTTCTTCTGTAAACCTTTCTTTCCAGCCTTGATTTAGATGTCACTTTCCCAACACCACCCTCCTCCCTGCAAAGTCTGGTTTAGTTGTTCCTGTTGTGTTTTCTCTTGGCACCTGTAACATCCCCTAGGATGGCATTTAACACTATATTGTAAGAACCTGTCCACTGGCTTCTCTCCCCCACGAGACTGATAAGGTCATCCAAGCTCTGTGTCTTGTTTGGCATTGTAATTCACATTGTAACTTGGCACTGAGGGCACACAGTCAATTCTGTTGAAGAATAAAGCAGTCTACAACACTATGATCTTTATTTTTTCCATTCAGGATACCCTTTCTATTGGCAGTATGGCCGTTATGAAAACTATTACTCTGTCCTTCACTTTTAAGGTGATGCTTATTTCTACTTCACATATGTTCAGTAGGAACATGATCTGAACAATGCTAGGTGATGGTAGCACTGCGATCCTTATAAGGCATGGCCAAGGTAAGAGAGAGCGAGGTGACCCACAGAATTAATGCCCTTGGGAATCCTTCCAGGTCTTTACAAAATTCTCAGGGTTCTTTTGAATTAACTTGTATTAACTCAAAGAAATAACATTTCCTCAGAGCTTGTCTCAGCTCCCATTTTAGTTCTACTAGTGTAACTCTGCTTGCACTAAATTCATCCAGTTGCTCCTGTGTGTCATGAAAGAATAGCTTTTGCTCATTTTCATGTGTGATAATTTTTATAGAAAAATGGCAAAGAGGATATGTGAAGCAGGTGTTTTTTTACAACTTTTATCTCTGAAAGTTTAGACTTTTAGAGTAGAAAATTCAAAAATTTAAAAACTAAATAAGAATGTGTTCAGGGATCCAGGCCCACCCCTTCCTCCCCCAATCTGACTTATTTAGGCTCATCCCTTAAAGCTCCCCTCAGATGTCCCACATGGTTTTGTCAAAGCGCCCACTGGCTGGCTTAGCTGCCCTTGCCCCTGGTTAGTGGTAGCACCTGTGCAGATCTTTGTGCTCACCACATTTGACTGCAGACATCTGTTTCTGTGAGTTCTGTGAGGCATCAACAGTGTCTCAGTTACTACCATTTCCTCAGAGGCTGGCATACTTAAGTGAATGGATAAATTGACAAATTATTCTAAAGGATTACTACCTCAGTGTGTCAGATAAAGCCATGTTTGTCTAAAATGAGGAAAAATATGACTATACTATGTATATTTAATACTCAGCCTCCTCTAGCATAGAAATTTGCACAGAAATTTAGGGGATCCTCTGGAAAAAAAAAGTTATTGGCACTCTTGCATTGGATTTTGTCATTGTCTAATTCACTGTGTTGTTGTTCTGTTCTTGTTGTATAAGGAATTTTCCCCCAGTGGGATTTATGAACTACTTCCAGACATGTATTTTGTCTGTTTTTGCTTTAAAAGTCAAGTGATTTTCCTTTGTACAGAAAATATGCTTTGGGAGAACCAGAGAGAAAATTCCCTTGAAAGATTATGACAAAACCCAGAATGGCTTTTGCTTGAAACATTAATTCTTTGAATAATTCTCTCTTAGTTTTTTTATGCTTGTGTGTGGAGAAAATGGCCCAGTAATGCTATAATGGCCTATTTTGTGGATGTGAGAGTTGTTCTTCTTTCTCAAGAATGAAAAATCATAACTGTTGATTTGAAGGTAGACTGATCTGGAAACCAAAGGAGTTTTAATGGACATAAGAAGGAAAACATTCTCATCACTCTCAAAATCAACTTTGAGAGAGATCGTTTGAGTCTTTTCTTCTAGCTTGAGTGTCTCTGGGATATTTTGCCATATAATCTATTTGTAGTTTTGAGATAGAGAAATCAGGAATCTGTTTAAAAGACATCTTGTTATTCTAGGGATGACCAATTTATTTTTCAGTCTATGCTTGTCTGATGTTGAACCGACAAATTGCATATTTTTATTCAGCAGCTAATATGTGCCAAGTAATGTGCTTGGAATTAGAGGGATAGAGTCAGGCCTGGTATCTATTCTGAATAACTATGATCTCTGTCTTCAAAAACTTCATAGTTTAGTAGTAATTCAAATAAGCATAACAGCAACAATTATACTACGGTGTAGAAAGTGCTGAGATGGAAGTATGCATGAGGTGTTTTGGGACCAAGAGAACAAGCACCTAAAGCTGGTTGGAAGGTTGGTGGAGGCTTTCAGGAGAAGTGACCCTTCAGCTGAATTTTGAAGACCAAGTAGAAAATATCAGGCCAGAAAGAAAGGAGTGAAGGACATTCTAGAGAGAGGTGTGGGTATGTGGAAAGGCATAGCATATGTTCAAGGGGTTGTTTGTCATTCAGGATGGATAGAGAATGGTGTTGTTTAATTCTGTTTCCTCAGAGCTTGTCTCAGCTTCTATTTTAATTCTACTAGTGTAACTGTGCTTGTACTAAATTCATCCAGTTGCTCATATGTGTCATGAAAGAATAGTTTTTGCACATTTTCATGTGTGGTAATTTTTAATAGAAAAATGGCAATGAGGATATTTGAAGCAGATGTTTTTTACAACTTTTATCTCTGAAATTTTAGACTTTTAAGTAGAATATTCAAAAATTTGAAAACTAAGAATGCAATGATAGTTCAAAGGGACATTTTATGCTGGATTATTTATCATTCTTTTCTGTGGTTCTTTCTAACTCCTGGAATAACTATTTAATCTCTTCACAACCCACCTACCTGAAAGAGTCATTTTCCACTTGCTATCCAGTCCTTAATGAATCCACTTAAATTTGATCTCTGCTCCTCCCACTTTGCTGTAATTGGTCCCTGATTTTCTCCCTCACCCATCCAGCCTGTACATTGTGCTGTTCTATGCTGTGTGCTTTCACAAATGCCATTCCCTCTTTCCTGGAACGCCCTCCCCCAATACACACATGTTCTTCCTTTAGCTAACTTCTGCTTACCCTTTGAAACATAACTCAAGCTCAGCCTCTTCCAGAAGGTCTCCCTAATCCTTTTCTGCCTCAGTGCTCACTTCTTGCCACCCTACATGGCACCTCAGTTCACTAGTAGTAGCATACTCTGTGATTAGTAATACTATTAGTACCCTACTAACGGTGGTATACTAATAGTAATAGGAATACCTAACATTTATTAGGCATATATTACAAAATATATAATATTTACACATATGTATATATGTATATCTGCTACTAATAGTAATGCCATTTATTAGCCTCTTGTTATATGCCAGGATTGACTACATGTTTTAGCTATTAAACTGCAATTAGATTTGCACCAACCTAATACATTATATTGTTTAATCCTCGTAGCCAAACTAATCCCCATTTCACAAAGAAACTGAAACACAAGGAGCTTATGTAAAATGCCCAAAGGCACAGAGCTGTTGAGTATTGTCCTTGGGTTTTTACCCAGGCACTGTCACCTCACAACTCTGGCTGTAGGCCAGCACTATATCATATGCACTTTGTGTGTGTTACAAGTAAAGCTATGGGATGTAAAGCTGAGACCAAGACAAAAAAAAGAGAGAGAGAGAGAATGAGATCCCAACACTCACCTTAGACATGATGATCTGACCTTTAAAGAAGGGCCTAAATTGACAAAATTGATTTCGTATTTTATTTCTTGTTTATCTTACTAAAAGCTAATTAGTAGGAATATAGCCAAAAAGGTAAGAGAAGCGCTTAAACTGGGGAAAGAATCAAGGAGCCTGGCTGATTAGCTCTTGACTTGTTAACTATTTTGTCTGTCATTATAAAAAACTATTTTGTGGGGCAGTAAGAAACAGTACAGTGGCCAAAGTACTGGGGTTTGATTAAGAAGAACTAGGTTTGAATTTTAACACTCACCTGCTCACAGTGTAACCCTGGGCAGGTTATTTAACCTCTTTCTCTTTATTTAATGTACAAAATGGGAGAAGTAATACCTATCAAGAGTATATATTGCAGATTAAATAAAGTGATAAATGTGAGTACACCTAAAACAGTTATATGTAACATCATCAGAACCCTCAAAATAATTTGTGGAATAAAATGCAAAATATGGTATTTGTTAGGGGTTTCAACATTCATAACCTTTTACTCTCACTCTTTCTAACAACTTGCCATCGCTCTCACCCCAAGCCATAACAAAAATAACTGCTTTCATAAGAACAACTATGTTCTCATTCTGAGAGGGAAAGTTGTTCTTGATCATTGTGTATAGAAGCCTGTGGCATATATCTAAATGGCCCTCAGACTTTACATACACCATGTGGAGTCTTGGCTGACAGCGTACAAAAGAATTTTTAGTGTTCACAGTGCGTTTGGTAGCCAGCATGGATTTTTGTAGCACTTCCGGTAAAATTGTGATTTATGTAGCTGACTCTTTCAGGCAGTTCAAGTAATTTATTATATCAGAATTTTGCTTGCTTAGTTATCTGTCCCAGTTATGCCCTGAAACTTGAAGTTTTACACTCTGTTTATTTATGACCTTCCATTTCTCTCTCTCCTGCATTATCATATGATAGACAGATATGCTGGAAAATTGTGTAACGGAGCTGAGCAAGACTAGGAGGACTTGGGAGATCAGTAGAGGATTCTGCAGTCTTTATGGAAAATTGGCTCCCAGCAGGCTCAGATTTTGAATGAATAAAATAAGAAGTTGAAATTTTTTAGTCGAGCTTAATTACTTTAACTGTTTATCTTCTGTAAATTTAAAAAAAATACATACAAAAATAACAAGAGGAGAGATATAAAATTATTAACAAAAAATTCTGGACCAAGATCAATAAAATTAAGCTATATGCTTTGGGTTTGCATATTTTTATTCATTTAAATTGTTACTATGTATACTAGATGTGTAAAATAAGAGTATGTAGTATGTAGATGAACATACATGTTTTAAAAAAGAAGACAAAAGAAGACATTCACATGCCCATCACCCAGCTTAAAATACAGAATATTGGTAACCATGTTAAGCCCCTCTATACCCCTCAAAGATTTCATCATCCTTTATCTTCCCGAATATAAGGTTGTCCTGTGTTTTTAAACTTATTTATCTTTTTTTATTTTTTATTTATTTATTTATTTATTACAATTTCTACTCTCCCATCAGTGTACATTTTGGTTGTTTCCAGATCTTGCCAATATAAATGATGCCCCAGTTAACTTCCCTCTACTTGTCTCATGTTACACACACGCTAGGTTCCCTAGAATGCACACCATGAAGCGGCCTGGCTGGGTTATGGGCCTGCACCAGTGCAGCTGTGCTGGACCAGGCCAGACTGTTCTGTGTCCCCTCCCATCAGCAGCATGTGACACCCATTGCTCCACTGTTACTTAGTTTGCTCAGGCTGTCCTAACAATAGGTCATAGACTGGGCAGCTTAGACAGCAGAAATTTATTTTCTCACAGTTCTGGAGGCTGGAAAGTCTGAGATCAAGGTCCCAGCAAGATTTGATTTTCTGGTGAGGGCTCTTTTCCTGGCTTGCAGATGGCCACCTTCTCTTCATGTCCTCACATGGCACAGAGAGAGAGAGAGAGAGTGAGACACACACACACACACACACACACACACACACACACACACACACACACACAGAGATCTAATGTCTCTCCCTGTTTTATAAAGACACCAGCTCTGTTGGATCAGGGCTTCATGCTTAAGACCTCATTTTAACCTTAATCAGCTCCTTAAAGGCCCTATCTCCAATGCAGTCATATTGTGAAATGGTCAAGGTAGGGGGAGGTTAGGGTTCAACATATGAATTTAGGGTGGATGGGAGACACAATTCATTCCATAGCAATTAACAGATGCTTGCAATTGTCGGAAGTTAGATTTTTGTTTTTTTTGTTTTCAATCTAGTGGATATAAAATGATATCTCATTGTGGTTGTTGGTAAACGTTCACAACAAACTTTACAATTTTAACCATATTTAAGTGCGTAGTTCAGAGGCATTAAGTACATTCATATGGTTGTGCAACCGTTAACACAATCTATTTCCAGACCTTTTTTTCATCATCTCAAGCTGAAACTCTACCTATTAAACAATAACTCCCCATTCCCTCTACTGTCAGCCCCTGGTAACCACCATTCTCTTTCAGTGTCTAGGAACTTGACTACTCTGGATGCCTCATAGAAATGGAACCATACAGTATTTGCCCCTTTTTGCCTTGCTTATTTCACTTAGCATAATGTCATCAAAGTTTATGTTATAGCATGTGACAAGACTTTCTTTCTTTTTTAAGGCTAATATTCCATTGTAAATTATTTGTAAACAGAATATTTTGTTTATCCATTCATCCATCTGTCGACAGTAGGGTTGCTTCCACCATCGGGCTGTTGTGAAGAATGCTCCTATGAACACGGGTGTACAAATGTCTCTTTGAGTTCCTGCTTTAAATTAGACTAAGGGTATATCACCATGGTTTTTAGTTTGCATTTCCCTGATTACTAAAGAGGTGAAATAGCTGATCTTACTTTTATTGGTCGTTACTGGCCATTAGTGATTGTGTTTTCTCTTCTTTAAAATATATGTTTATATCTTTTACTATTTTTAATGGGTAACTGGTATTTATTTTCTTTACTGGTTTTTAGAAGTTATTTATGTATTCTGGATACTAATCCTTTGTTTCTTTTATGTGTTGCAATTTTCTTCTCTTGATTTCTGGTATTTACAATCTCTTTATGGTGGCTTTTTGTTGAGTAGAAGCCCTTAATATAATGGAATTTACAATGTTTTCTTTTGATGATTCCTTATCTTGTTGAATAATTATTCTTCCCTGAAGACATTCAGATATTAATTATTTAAAATTCCAGTCAAAGCAAACATGGATATTTTAGGAAGTAAAATGTAACGTATAAATTTTATTTCTTTTTTCTTTTTTTCTTTCTTTTTTAGAGACAGGGTCTCACTCTGTCACCCAGGCTAGAGTGCAGTGGTATGATCACAGTTTGCTGTAACCTTGAACTCCTGGGCTCAAGTGATCCTCTTGCTTCAGCCACCCCCTGCAAGTAGCTAGGACTACAAGCCTGCATCACTACGCCCAGCTAATTTTTATTTTTTTTTATAAAGATGGGGTCTCACTATGTTGCCTAGGGTTGTCTTGAACCCCTGACCTCAACCATCTTCCTACCTCAGCCTCCCAAATTGCTGGAATTACAGGCATGAGCCACTGCACCTGACCCAAACTATGTATTTTAAACAAGAATGTTTGAGGTTAAATTTGAAATTCCATTTAACAAGTTATTTATTGACTCCTACTATGTGCCAGACACCATTAGAGGTCACAGATTATTTGTCCTCCTGGAGTTTATATTCTTTGAAGGAGAAAAACAATAGCCAAATGAACAAATAATATGATGCCAGGTTGTCTAGATGCTATAAAGAAAGACTAAAATAAATTTCTGTTATTGGGTCCAGAGATCTCTCCCACCCATGTGGGTTATGTAGAAAGCACAAGAAGAGTCCAACATTGGAAGCAGAGTGTGGCTGAAATGGTACAAATGATACCCCACAGGCAGGGGTTCTAGTCCCGGCTCTATCACTAGTTCTGTAAATTGGGTGAAACTCACATTCAGTTAAATGTGTGGATTGAATTAGATAATCTATATGACTTCTTTTGCCTTGAAACATTTTCTTAAGTGTCTGAAACTCAAAGAGATTTTACTGTGTTAAACCTCTTTGGGATAAACTGTTTAGAAGGGAAGAATATGATCAATTTAAATTTTTTTCTAAAGCTAAAAGAACTTAGTTCATTTCCAATTCTGATTCTTAACTCTGTGTGTCAGGAAGAGTAATTTTTTATCATTTCCAATAAAACCAACTTTAGATTCTAGCTGAAGCACTGTAAATGGAAAGCCATTTGTAAAGGGATTTCCCTATAATTAAGATGACTCTGCAGAGAAAGCTATAAAAGCAAGTCTTCCATGATTGGCTGCAAAAAGTAAAGCACTAAAATTGCCAAGTAATACTATAGATTTCAAAATTTATATGTATCTTTTAGAGCTAGTCTCATGAAAGGAATGATTATTTAACAGTCTAAATTCCTGAAAATGGTTTTCATAGTGGGAAAAAAAATGTAACACATACTGCTATACTTCTTTATCTACGGACATTAACATTTAAATTTCACATTGGAAATGTGTGGAAAATCTTTTCATGGAATGAATGCTAAGTTAAATGTGACAGGTGATTGTGATAAATCACTACTTATTACCTGGAGGAGAAGAAAAGAAGGCTTTGTTGCCTAATGAAGTATAACACAACACACAAAGAAAATGCAAAGATAGACCATTCTTGAAGTCGAACATAAACCATTTTATGTCTCTGAAAAACTGAAGGAAAGGATATGAATCATATGCCTCTCATCCACCTGAGGGTTATCCTGGACTCTGACTCTTTTCAACTTGAAGCTTTAGTGTTTTTGCACAATCACACTCTCAAGTGTGCTTAAAGGATGTTATTTGACTGCCTTTGGCAACTTCAGTTAAGACCTTGCCAATAGAGATGAGTGAAGCCAGAAATTGCTTAGGCTGTGGCCAGGAGTCACATAGCAGAGGGGGTAAGAGCACAGCTTATGAAATACAACTTCTTAGTTTCCTACTTCAAATTCTAGTTCTGTCACTTATAGTTAAAGAAATCTGGGCAAGTTATTTAACCTCGGGAAATTTCTACTTTTCTGTATAATGCAGATAGTGGCAAGTTAATCCATGTCTTTACTGACTAAAAGAAAAAAAATGTGGCCATCTTCAGGTACTCAAAAGTTACAAATGCCATTTCCCTCTCTCTCCACATTCTCTTTCTGGATTTTTTGAATTTGTGATGAGAGTTTTATTTTTAAATAGTGATCTTAAAAGTTACAGACATTTGGCTGGGCGCATTAGCCCATGCCTGTAATCCCAGCGCTTTGGGAGGCCGAGGTGGGAGGATTGCTGGAGCTCAAGAGTTCAATACCAGCCTGGGCAACATGGCAAAACCCCATCTCTACTATATATATATAGTATAGTATAGTATAGTATAGCGTAGTATAGTATAGTATAGTATAGCGTAGTGTAGTATAGTATAGTATAGTATAATATATATAATATATTTTTATATATTATATATAATACATATAATATATTTTTATATATTATATATAATACATATAAAATACTCATATATATATACACACACACACACACACACACACACACATATATATATACGTACACACACAAAAATTAGCCGGGCATAGCGGCACACACATGTAGTTCCAGCTACTTGGGAGGCTGAAGTGGGAGGATCACTTGAGCCCTGGAGGTCAAGGCTTCAGTGAGCCAAGATTGTGTCACTGTGCTCTAGCCTTGGCAACAGTGAGAGACCTTGCTCAAAAAAATTAAAAAGTTACAGATATTCTTATATCTGCTACAGAGACTGACATATTCTGTATTCTGCCCTCACTGGGCCTTAAGCAAGTCACTTATACCCTGAGCTTCAATTTTCTTCTTTATAAAATAGAATCAATCCCAATTCATAAGGATTATAGGTCCCTCATAGACTCTGATACACCTTATCACTACATTAATGGATAAGAGCAGGATTATGCACAGTTTTCTTAAGCAGTGGTTTTAAAACTTGGATTCCAGTATGAGTTTCTAAGAATCTTGAAATCCCTCAAAATTATATGTATTTGAATTTATATGTCTTTGTATTTCAATACATTCCTAAAAGAGTTTATGACCCCAAAGAGATTAAGAACCATTTCCTCAACATGAGACCAAAGAACTTTATAAAGCAAGACCTGAATGTGACCTGACCAAATGTGTCTATACAAATCGATAAGGAAAGTGTTCATTAGAATGGAATTTGGTTCTCACTGGAAAAAGGGAAGAAACCTTCCTTTTTGGGGAAGGAAGCATGGGAAAAAGGAGGATGGCAGAAGGAAACATTGGCACCATCCAGGGAAGAGAGGGTACCTCAGCTAGTGGTCTTCAAGTGTTCCAAGCCCAATAACTAGATCATCCCTGATGTAAAGATAGAGAGGGGTTGTTGCTGAGAGCTCCAAGGGCTCCAATTACAATGGCTTTGCCTTCTCTTTAGATAAAGCTTATTTTGTTTCCATTCCCTACTTGCCTTGTGACCTTCTGGTTTTATTTTTTCTCCCATGCAGTTCTGTTTATAGCAAGTGTTCTATACCTGTGACAACAAATGTCTTACTATACTTCCACCAGTCTCATTATACTCCAGTCCCCTTGGTTTGGTGATGCATTTCTTACTTCTGAGAAATGGGGCCACTCTTGACTTGCTGATAATGCAAGTTTCTACACCTACAAGGGAGAGGCCCAAAGATGAGAACCATGGTAAAATAACCAAGGAGCTGAATGCCACCTTGGAAGCCCTGGTAGGAGACAGGCTCCTGAGATCCTCTCAGTATTCTCACCTCCCCTTCACAGTCCCACATATGTTATTTTCCATTATGAGCTTGTGTAGGAAGAAATACCTACCTCATAGGGTTATACGATACTTAAATAAAGTAATGCATATAAAATATGCAACCAGTCCTTGGCACATATTCAGTGTTACATGTTCTGCTCTAGTTCTGTCACATTAAAATACTCACCTTGTGACAATCCTCTGCTTAGATAGAAATTTCTATATCAACTGACTCACATGGTAGGACCGCTATGCTGTAATTTGTCATCAGTCTCCCATAATAATAAGCATAGTATCACTTGTCTTTTTCCCTTTGTTACACAGAAAGTCAGATGATGACAGTAGATGGGCATCGTATTAAAAAGAGAGAGAGAGAGAGAGAGAAATCTCGCATCTTCTTAATGCTTGCTAAATGGAGGAAAATGGCAGCAATGAAAATGGGTACACTCTATATGACTTTAGTAGTGCTATTATACTCAATGAAACAGTTAGGTATAGATAGTATTGTTTTGTTAGTAGGTTTTCATGTTCTATTTGAATATCACCTTTAAGATCTCTTTTATCAGAGCAGTAAGCAGAGCCAATGAACAAATATTTATCAAGTGCCTATAATGTACAAGATGCTCTGTGGGAAACAAAAATGATTAAGAAATAACGCCAGCTTCAGCGGTTTTTTTCAATCAAGCCCATGCCCAAGAAAATATTAGCTTTCCTGATTTGCTCACTGTCGTTGGAGTAATAGAAAGTTTTAGCCAGGCGCGATGGCTCATGCCTGTAATCCTAGCACTTTGGGAGGCCAAGGCAGGCAGATCACTTGAGGTCAGGAGTTCAAGACCAGCCTGGCCAACATGGTGAAACCCCTTCTCTACTATAAATACAAAAATTAGCCGGGCATGGTGGCAGACACCTGTAATCCCAGCTACTCTTGGTTGGCTGAGGCAGGAGAATCATTTGAACCTGGGAGGCGGAGGTTGCAGCGAGCGGAGATCATGCCACTGCACTCCAGCCTGGGGGATAAGAGTGAAATTCTCTCAAAAAAAAAAAAAGTTTTATTTTTCTCATCTATTATTACTAAAATTATCCCAATAAATATAGCCAACAAACGTGGAGATTTGGTTTTGCAGAAATGCTTTCTGGCTATTTCTTCTCTACAATGTAATCTCAGTAAAATCCTAAGAATAGACAGTTCTTCAATAGAGGCTTCCACCTATTTGAAAACATCTTTTATTGCACTGAAAATGTGATAAGATGCAGAAGCAGACTGTTGCTTTGATTCATAAGAGAGTAACTGAACCACTCTGAGTCTCTGCTCACTGCCCTCATGTCCATGTCCTCATGGACAGTCTCGTAATGATAGCACGGCTAACTTTTGAATGTATGGCCTTTAAGACATCGAGGAAGATAGCCTCCATTTTAAACTGTCTTCAACTAACTTCTCCAAGACTTACTTTTCTCACCTGGCAAATGCGATTCATTCTTTCACTCAAAAAAATTTTTAAACAAATCAAGCTCTGAAGTCCATGTTTTTTGCCCCATAAGAACTTAAGCCCCTTGAGGGAAGAGACCAGAGGAAAAAGTCCACATCCAGAGAGACTGAGAGTTGGGATTTGAGGACAGGGATTCTGATTTTTTTTTTTTTCCTTGACACAGAGTCTCGCTCTGTTGCCCGGGCTGGAGTGTGGTGGCATGATCCTGGTTCAACCTCTGCCTCCCAGGTTCAAGGAGTCTCGTGCCTCAGCCTCCTAAGTACCTGGGATTACAGGTATGCACCACCATGCCCAGATAATTTTGTATTTGTAGTAGAGACAGGGTTTCACCATGTTGCCCTGGCTGGCCTCAAACTCCTGGCCTCCAGTGATCTGCCTGTCTCAGCCTCCCAAAGTGCTGGGATTACAGGTGTGAGCCACCACACCCAGCTCTGAATTTTTTATATTCTCTTCAATACCTAGTAGAAAGAGCCTTGGATATTGTAGCTGCAAAATTTATTTAAAAAAAAAAAAAGTGTGTAAAGGCCCCCAAGCCCTGGCCTATACTTAATAGAGTAAAAACCAGAGATTCAAAGACTTTCAGGAAAAACAACAAGAACCAAAACTGGCTTGTGGGTCTTTTTAAGGTAAAATTAAGCTATATGAAACTAGAATCTTGACATATTTTCTCACACAAAATTTCAACATAGGAATTTAATAGATGAATGGGTTAGTATTCTTTCAAATGAAGGCTCTATGTATATTTAAAGAATTCACTCCCTCATGGAGAAAGCAAACATTTCTGGATGAAAGTAGGTCCAGTGTGGTTTGTAACATGCTTTTAAGTGTTATTTTAGTACATTGTTTCAGATTTGGTTTAATAATTAACCACGTTCTTTTCCCTGTGTTTTTACATTGTGTCCCTTCCAGAAATTGACTTCTGTGGAAAAATTACATTTGAATGTTCACTTGAGTTAAAGCTTTAAAGCAAATATTATGACTCAAGATTATAATTAGAGGCTTTAGAACTACCAGTCATCGAAGACATGGCTCAGTGGAATCCAAGCTTATTGTTATTAGGGAGCGGAGATGAAGTATAGGAGCTTGTATCACCTTTTGCTTCAGGAACATGACAGTGCCACTCTGATAACTCTGTGAAATGCTGGTCATCACATGTGTTAGGCTTCATGCCATTTGTGTCGTTAAGGCTTGTCAGCACTATGTGCTGCAAAGTGTGAGGGACTGCTCCAGCCAGGCTCATTCATTTTAATATGTCTTGTCAACTTCCCAAGAATATCCTAATGTACTAAAACAAATATTTTCTTGTGGAATAGAGCCTCCTCAATTACACCAAAATCCAGCCATGCAATTCAGAACTTTTGTTTCTAGAATATGATAAATGAAAACAGAGAATTAAATTTTGCATGCTAATATGCATACTTGCAATAAAGAAGGAAAAATTACCTGAATGGTGTATTGTGTTTCAGAGAATAGATTTAACATTCCTTTGATGATAGCATTTAAAAATGATTGTTGAGTAGCTACTACTTGTGAGTCTTTGGAAATACAATGGTGCAAAACAGACTTAGTCCCTGCCCTTTTGGAATTCATAGTTTGGTGGGGTAAAAAATAGATGCATAACTCTAAACTGTGATTATTTATATAAGGGGTGTTTAACTTCAGCCCTATTGACATTTTGGGCCAGATCATTCTTTGTTGTGGGAGCTGTTCTGGGCATTGCTGGGTGTTTAGCAGCATCCCTGGCCTCTAACCACTAGATGCCAACAGCAACCTCTTCCCCAGTTGTGACAATCAAAAATATCTCCAGATGTTGTCACATAATCTCAGGAAAGGAGCAAATTCACCCCTGGTGGAGAGGTGCCCTGATTTATATGAAGGAGAATTACAAGAAATTTTGAGAATACACAACAAGGAAAACTAGGCCTAAATTGGCAAAGCTTTCAGAGAAGTGGCACGGTGATGTTTGTATTAAACTCTGATGAGGGGTTAACAAGACTAAAAGGGCTGGAGGAAGCAGGAGAGGAGGAGGGAAAATGAGAAAAGGAACAAGCTATTTTAGATTTCCTGCTGAAGGCTGGTTCCTTGTACATGTTAGTTAGGGGAAATCCCTTGAAAGCAGGGCAGTGTTAGGGTCCTGTTCAGACCCCTGCTTTCACTGGAGGCCTAGGTACACAGGGGAACTCAAGGAATTTTTATTGAAGGCATAATGTATATTCCCTCTAACAGGCACAGTGATGAGCTCTAGGAGATATAATATTACCAAGCCATGTTCTCTGGTATCTGTGAGCTCACAATCTATTTAGAACAAATAAGGGATCTAGAGAAAGCCTGCTCTGAAGAGATGACATTTGAAGAATTGTGAAGGATGGGCAGGTGCCAGGTGGCTATGGCTTTCCCCAGCTGCTCCAAGCAGAGTTGGGGAATTTCTCCTCGATGCTTATTTTGTGGTTTGTTAGTGCTTCTGTCATCGTCCTTACAGCTCTGGGCACAACTAGATCTAAATGATCAAGTATTGGAATTCACAAACAAATCTCTTTCCTTTCTCCCTTTCTCCCCTAGCCTTCTCCCCACACTCCTGCTCTCCAGCCCTCTCAGGCTCTCCCTTCCTCTCACCCTCATTCCCAGGCAGGCAGCCTTCTCCCCCATGGAGGCCTTACACACTCCCAGCTCCAAGACTAGCAGAAGGAGATTTTCTTCGTTTGTAAAATTTCCAACAAAGGGCCTCAAGTTGAGTCCTGCTATGTCTGAGGGAATGACTCCCCAGCTCTGAACCAGTCACTACACCCAGGGGATCCAGTGTTCTGATTGGCTAGAACTAGGTCTCTGCAACCCCTTCTTCAAATCTGCAGGGAAAATCAGCTCCACTCAAATGGCTTGGGGCTGACTTGGGGAAAGACGTATCCTCGGATAAATCCAGATACTATTAGAAGAAAAGGGAGAAATGGATGCTAATTAGACAAGAATATTACTCGTCCACTACAGTAACTTACTCACCCTCCCCAAATACACTGTGAGAACTGCTACAGTCAGCTTTGACACTTGTCAGACATATACTTGACACATGGAAAATATTCAATACATACTGTGGATATTTGCTGAATTAATGAGTGAATGAGAAAGTGAACTGATATTTTCACTTTGTTTTGCGTACTGAGCTCTGATGAAATGAAGAAGAATCAGGGAAATCAATTAGGAGTCTGTTTGGTAGTCCTGCCAGAGATTTGGCAGACTTGGTTGTTGTGTTGAATTTCAGGATTGCAGTCTCCTTAGCAGTACGGAAACATCTTAAGGATAGGCACCGGAATCTACCACAAAGAAATCATCTGATGAAGAGCCAATAGTAATATAGTCTTTGTAAAGTGAGTGTGAGCTGCCTTGACTGATGAGAAAGAACATCTAAGTATTCTTCATCAAAGGAATGAGTACAGCTGTCATAATGCTTTGTAGGGCAGATGATGGCCCAGCAGCCAGTGGCAGGTTAAGCAAGGGCCTAATCTGTAAGCACATGTGGTTAGAAAATGGGAAGGCACAGTGTACAATGACATTTGGAGCTTAATGTCCATGGAAATGAATTACTTGGACCATGCAGGGATGGTCAGAGAGCATGAGAGCATGAATCCTGGCAAAATAGCATCAGTGCCAAGTTCTCATTTGTCCTGACTCAGTGCCCTTTCTTCTTGACACCTGCAGAGTCATTTCTGCAGAAAGAAGCAGGACTGTTTCTCATCAGGATTCTATGCTCATGTTCAGGACTGTGAAATGTGGAGTGGTGATGCTGACTATACCTCTTTTTAATTGAGACAGTAAGGCCTTCTCACCTTCCCCAGCTTACCGGGGATGGGAACAGAACATGAGACACTGGCAGAAAGAGAAGCCAAGAGAAAGTGAGGACAGAGCACATTTATCAGGGCAAACTAAGCAAATGCTTTCAGAATATAGGTTATCCAGATACTCCTAGCTATGGGTGGTTTATATTCAAGACATTTAAGAAATGTTTCCTCAGTTTTCTCTAGAGAAATACTATACTACTTGTTGTGCACAGATAGTATTTATATTCAGAAGATAATATATACTTTAGTTATAAATATATTGATTTTTAATTGAACTTTTGTTTGACTCTTTTAGCATTTGGTTTTAAAAGTAAATATGCTTTTTTTTGTTTTTTTTGGAGATGGGGTCTTACTCTGTCTCCCAGGCTGGAGTGCAGTGGTGCAGTCTCAGCTCACTGCAACCTCTGCTTCCCATGCTCAAGCAATTCACCCACCTCAGCCTCCCGAGTAGCTGGGAGCACAGGTGCACACCACTATAGCTAGCCAATTTTTTTTGCTTGTTTTTTGTATTTTTGGTAGAGATGGGGGTTTCACCAAGTTGCCCAGACTGGTCCCCAACTCCTGAGCTCAGTTGATCTGCCCACGTCGGCCTCCCAAAGTGAAAGATAAATAAACTTTTATGTGTTTTTGAGACTAATAAGCTTGTTCTTCCCTCTGCCTAGAGAATCTCCCCTCCAGAAGTGGGCTGGTTCCTTCTTCTCATTTAAGTGTCAGCCCATGTCACGTCCACAGAGAGGCATTCTCTTTCTGATAGTGCTTCCTCTCTCCCACTCTGGAACTCTCAGTACCCGAAATTCTTAGTAGGTATAAAATAAATATTTTATTAAATGCTACATGGGAGACACTTGCAAATGTCTCTATATACTCTTTATTCTATTTATATTTTTATCAAACTTCTCATCTAAGGAATAGCAACCCCTTACATTTGCTAGACTATCTTAAAATTATTCCTTTTTGGAAGCTCCATTTAAAATTTACGTTTGCATAATTTTTCCACCTCTGTGCCATTTCTCATTAAACTCTTAACACTTTAAAACTGCTTATGTTGGCTCAAATTTCAAGGGCAATTCCATCATTTTGAATTTCTTCATTTTATACCTACTGTCAGAAAGTAATTACAATAAAAAATCACTTATACTCACTATGGTTTTTCATATAATAGTATAAATGACTGTATTTCAATATACATGTGTAAATTTTATTACTTTATTGAGTCCCTTTAAAAATTGATGTAACTTAAAGCACTGTAAATTCTCAGAAAAATGTGTTATAAGATCTACTGGTCATCTATTCATATGGGAAAGTACGTATGTGAAAATATGTCTGTATGCAAGTAGGATGCATAACCCAGATCAAGGAGTCAGTTCAGTTTGGGGAAAACATAATGTATACCATCCATAATGGAAGCAAGACAATAATGTAAATGATAAGATGTGAGTTACATTGGTTAAGAACAAAATGAAGCTATTATAATATATGCGACTTAAATAACATGGCAGTCCATCTGGTCACTTGAAGACCTGTCTCCAAATCTGTCCCCAGATTCATAAGTATAAGGTCATGACAGATAATAACATATGTCTCTTCCTTCCTGAGACCTTTCTGCCTTGTGTTTTAAATAAAGAATGACATTACAAGCTTACCACCTACACCAAACCTATTTAAAAAAAAAAAAAAAAAGGAACTGAAATACATGATCTAAAAGTAAAATATAGTCTTGCCTTGATTTTCATTTGCATTTGGCGTTTTAAAACATGGCAAAACCCAGTAATGAATTTTTACTTTGAGCCATTTCTAAATGTTTTGCTGGAAATTAGCTGTAAATATTACAGTCTCTGGAACAAGTTAAATTGGAAATGTTGCTCGTGCTAAATGAAATAATTAACTATGAATGAAAATCCTGATAGAAAAATGTACTTTTCACACATCTTTTACAGATGTGCTACACTGCATGGGAAATTTCACATGGAGAAAGCCAAATAACCACTGTCTTTCCTTAGAGATATATTTAAAAGGGGTAAGAGGTATGAAAATGAATGTATATGCTATTATCCATCAGCCTAGTACTTGCTGCAGAGGATAATTTCGATTCTTTGCTGTATGTACTTAGCCTAAATGATTGTTTTACATGCTTTATGTCTCTAATGCATTCAGAGAGAATCAATAAATTATATTTATTATTCAGAGGCAAGAGACATTTTGTAATCTATCCAATGATGAATTTCTAATGTATCTATTTTACTTTAAAATGTTACTTTACTTCTAATTTTTTTCTCTCTTTAGGGATTAATCACAATCATAGCAACCTATTACACATTTTGACTTGAAATTGTAAATCATCTTGTTACATATTTTTGTACTTTCCAAAATAAGACATTTTGTTTAATTATTCAAACCAAAATAATGGTGCTGATCTCTGTGCAACATAATCTAGACCTCTGAGAGGGCAAACATGCATATGGAAACAGAGGAACCAATTGAAATAATGTATTTTCTTACAAGGTTTTTAAATATTCAAAATCAGAGGAATGTTTAACTTCTATGTTATTGTAGAAATCTGTTTAGGTGGGAAAGATACTGACTCCTAGAGGATAAAATTGTATTTCCATCATCTAGCACAGTGCGTTGCACCCTGAAATTACTGAATAAATATATGAACAAATGAATTAATTAATTATAAAGGAGCTGTGTTTCAAAAAATGCTTCCCTGCAATAATAATAATAGTATAGCTGAAGATTGGTTTTATTGAAGGAAACCAAAAGATAATAAATTTAAAAGAAAAAATTCATATATTCCTATAAAATGTTATGTGGAGCTACTACCAGCTAAAATGTCCTACGGTCATTTTAAGTAGTTGTTTGAGTACATTGATCAAATTGAAACCAAAGAGACATCAAAAACCAAATAGGAAATGTCTTTAATCCTGAAAATAAATATGCACTTGAAATGCCCAGTGCTTCCAGCAGCTGAGCCTATAGAAGAAATGAGGAAGTGACTCAGGTTCTGAGAAGAAACAGAAAGAGGGAAGGGATGACTGGTATGTGAGCCCCAGTTAGGAAACTTGGGGCTTCCAGGAGGAAAACTAGACCATAAATCTGAGGGTGATGTGAGCCAAGTTTAGAAAAATTATAAATTCCATGAACTTGACCATCCTTGTAAGACTGAAATGTTCAAGTATATATTGTTTCCCATTTAGTTGGAACTCATCATACCAAGAGATGGTACAGACTGATCAGCTTTAAGTAGGCCCAATCCCAGTTAGCAGCTATGTGACAATGGGCAAGCTACTTAACGTCTCTGTGCTTCTGTTTCATTTCCTGAATACTGCAGATAAGAATGCCTCATCAAGCTATTGTGAAGTTTAAATGAATTAATACTTATAAAGTGCTTATGACACTACTTTGATTAAAGATTTATGAAATAAAGTTCATTGAAGATAAATTATTAAGAAAAGCAGAGAGACTTAGGCTATATCTCTAAATGTTATGCCTCTCCATGAAAATATTTCTTGTAACTACTTCTAGAAACAGAAAACTTTTGGCAAGGCTATTAGTCTGGTTCATTCATTCATTCATTCGGCAGTTACCTACTGAGCATCTACTGTTCATCAGGAAGTATTCTAGATACTGAGGATATAGTAATAAAAATAAACTAAAATCATGCTCAATGTCCTCATGGAATTCATAATATAGAGGGGGAGACAGCTAAGTAAACAGTAATTCTGTATAGTAAATCTTGTAGTAAACAACATATGGGGTGCCGCAGGAGCTCAAACTAGCACATCAACCCTTTCACTGCATGAATAGTAGGTGGAAATAGGAACAGATCATGTGAAACATCCCGAAAGAGGGGATGACTGGGTTGAGACTAGAAGGATGAGTATGGGTAAGGCAGGTATAGGGAAAATGAAGAGTATTTTAGAGACAGAGAATTCCAGATCATTGAAGTTAGATGGCAAGGGGGAAATGAAACTAAAAAAGTAGGCAGGGACCAGGTAACAGAGAAAACCATGTGCCATGTTGTCTGGACCTTAAGATCAATTGGAAACAGTATTCAGTTGCCTGGCATGCTTGCTCTTTAGCCTCTCACATTGTATATATATATTTTTGATGGGTACATAGTATGTATTCATGGGGTATATGAGATGTTTTAATACAGGTATATCATGTATAATAATTACATTAGGGTAAATGGGGTATCCAGCATCTCAATTATCTTTTTTTGTGTTGCAAACAATCCAAATATATTTCCTTATTTTTAAATGCACAATAAATTATTTTTGACTGTAGCCACCCTGTTGTGCTATCAAATACTAGATCTTATTAGATCTTATTCATTCTATCTATATTTTTGTACCCATTACCCATCCCCGCTTCCTCTCCCTCCTCCATCACATTGTATTTGTTTGGAATTTATTTGGGGCAAAAGTGACTTGTAGCATAACTCAAGGGTCCTGCTTAGAAATTAATTGTATTATAGGTTAATCAAAGTGGAATCAGTACAGTGATTTCTTGGATATGACACCAAAAACACAGCCACCAGAAGAAAAAAAAGGATAAACTAGACTTCTCCAAATTAAAACCTTTTGTACATCAAAGTACATTATTGACAGAATGAAAAGGCAACCCATGGAATGGGAGAAAATATTTGCAGATCATATATCTGACAAAGAATATCCAAAATATATAAAGAATTTTACAACTCAACAGCAAAAGCAAAAACAAACAACCCAACTCAAAGATGGGCAAAGGACTGGAAAAGACCTTTGTCGAAAGAAAATACACAAATAGGCCATAAGCACAAGAAAAGATACTCAGCAATACTAGACATTAGGGAGATGCAAATCAAAACCATAGTAAGATAGCACTTTATATCCATTAGGATAGCTATTAAAAAACAGAAAATAGCAAGTATTAGCAGGAATGTGGAGAAATTGTAACCCTTTTGCATTACTAGAGGGAATATAAAATAGTGTAGCTGCTGTGGAAAACAGTTTGGGGATTCCTCAAAAACTTAAACATAGAATTAACATGTGATCCACAATTCCACGCCTACATATATACCCCAAAGAATTGAAAGCAGGGACTCAAACAGATACTTGTACCTCACTGTTCAGAGCAGCATTATTCACAATAGCCAAAAGGTGGACACGAGCCAAATGTCCATCAACAGACTGAATAAACAAAATGTATACATACAAGGGAATATTATTCAGCAATAAAAGGTAATGCAGTTTGATACATCTTGAAATGTGGATACACTTGGAAGACATTACGCTAAGTGAAAAAGCCAGATACAAAAGGACACACATTATGTCACTGCCCTATGTGAGTTGCCTAGAATAGGCAAATTCATAGAGACAGAAAGTAGAATAGAGGTAACCAGGAACTGTGGGGGGACAATGGGAAGTTATTGTTTAATTAGTACAAAGTTTCAGTTTGGGATGATAAAAAAAAGTTCTGAAGATAATAGTGGTGATGGGTGCACAACACTGTGAAGGTACTTAATGTTGTTGAACTGTATACTTAAAAATTGTTAAAATGAACAATTTGTGTTATGTCTATTTTACCACAATATAAAAAATGTAAATGAAATCGCTCTGCTTTGCAATTTATAAAATGCTTTTCCAAAAATATGTTAAAACTTTTCTAAATACAGTAATTTCTGAAAACTTAATTTATTCATTATCTTTTGCCTCTGGGATTTGGAAGAGTCTAAACCTGAGTGAATTAGGGAAGTTTGGGCAGGAAAAGTGAATCATCATGCTGCAGCCTCCAGTCTTCAAAAGAATTTCTACAACCAACCCTTAATTTATGATGAGAAAGAAGCAGCTTATGCACCACTCTTGCCCCCTCCTCCCCTGGCCATTAAAAGTCTGGGGGGGAGGGGTTGGGGGGGTGAGGGGTGGGAAGAGTGTCATAAGAAGAGAAAGAGAGCGAGAGGGAGAGAAGGAAGGAAGGAAGGAAGGAGAAATAAAGAAAAAGAAAAAAAAGAAAAAGAAAGAGAAAGAACGCACTGATCAGCAGCTTTGTAAAGGCACAGTATCCTCAGAGAGCTATTACCTGGAGTGTAAAATCAATCCCACCAGCTTCTTAGCCATGTTTATTGTTCTTTGAACATCTCTTATTGTTAACATCGGCCTGATAATGAAGTAGAATGTCCAGAAGGTGAGAGTGGAAGCTTTCCCATGGTTCTAAAGCAGCCTACTCAGGAATGTGAATCAAAGGAAAATCAATTCATTGCTCCACTCATGGCTGAAAATTATATTGTCCTTTTGGGTACAGGGAATCAAAGGTCCTGGATGGTGGCATTGCATCCATGTGTCTTCATAACTAACATTGAACCTAATTTTGAGAGCTCCCTCAGCAGATCATTGGCAGAAATCATCAAAATACCTTTAGGCCCTAGCTAGTCACTCTTGAGAGGAATTGAATGACTCATTTTAATCTAAGACCGCCAGGGTACTGTTACTTGCACATATTCATATTCTTCAGGATGTGTGGAGCACACAATTTGTGAAGTCATGAACTGAGTTTGAATCTCTGCTCCACTACTTTCTACCTATGTAAACTTGAGCAGGTAGCTTAATGCCTCTGAGCTTTGATCTCCATATATTATCTGTATTATATGGATGATAGCAACTCATCAAATGAAGTAATGGATGTAAAGTCTCACCGAAATTACGAAATGTTTTCTAAAGAAGAGTTGTTCCTACTAGAGGTTTTTAAGAGGCAGTAAGTTCAACCCCAAAGGATCAATTACTTTTACTTCCCCTTTAACAATTAAAAACAATATAATAGTAACTGGTATTTTAAAATCTCACCCTTTTTAACCCTCTGTACATGCATAATTTCCTTTGGATGTTGCTCTTTCACTGGACAATAAAATTAGATGGATAATATCTAGTCATCTGTTTTTTGCAACCACTTTTAGAAGGTTTTTGCTTCATAATTGCCCTCAAATCTTTTTATTTCCTCCTTTTGGTTTTCTTGCACAAAGCAGATAAAAATTAAAAAGTTTAATAAATTGGCCATTGTGTAACCCTCATTGATTTTATTTCCATGTTCACGTATGGCCCTTTTTTCTTTTACTTCTGGTACATGGCAACACTGGAACCTTACTGCTCTAATTTTTGAAATGGGCCTTTAGTGCAAATTTTGTGGGCTGCTATTTTTGTCCAAGGTGCCACTAAGAGGAAAGAAAATAGTCCCTAAGTGTGGCTGATTTGTGGAGGGCAAGGAAATCTACCCGTAATGGTTCTCTTTCCTTATGTCCATTTTTTCTACTCTAGAATACTCATTAGGCCCTATGGTCTAGTACCTGGTTCTCATGGGTCATTTTAAAATTATGAATTATGAACATAATATGCCCATCCAAAAGTACCTTTTATAGGCTTTGTACTCTGTTTTAAAAGAGAAATTGCACTCATATTTTAGTGCTGCTTGCTGCTCGCCCTATGGATCCCAAACTATTTCTCTATTCACAGGGTTTACTTTGACTTTAACGTATATGTTCTAGTTTATCTTATTTTGTCTTATCTTGATCTTCATTCCTTGGGTTCTTTCTTTCATTTTTAATTGCACAAAGACCTCAAACAACTGTAACAACAACAACAAAGCTTGAAGGAAACGTTGTTTATACTTTTATCTGAGTATTTGCTTCGGTTCATATCTGCCTGAACATCCTTTTTTGAAACAGAATAATACGAGTTCGAATTTCTCAGTATTCAAAACCTACGATAAATAAATAAACATATTCTTTATCCTACCAAGATGACGTGATAGCTACTGAACATCTCATTTTTTGTTTTTACTATAGGTGATGATGGTGCTTGCCTTTTTTCAGCAGTCTCCATCCAATAAGCTTTAATTCCTAATTGTTTTACAAGTATGAAGTGAAGGAAAGTTCATTCACAACATGCATTAGTGGATACTGATTAATAAACATTTCATTATGTGCATGTATTAATAAAGTGTCTTTCAATGTTAATCTTTTTATATTGACTAGACTTTGTTGGCAAAGAAAGTTGCAAAAGATATTTTAAGTATATTTAGTAATATATATGCAATATGTTTTTGGAAAATTCAGAAATTATGACATCCTAATCAATCATGCTTTATTTTTACTTTTTTTTTAATAGATAGATTCAAAGCAGGTAGTTTCTAGTACAGCCTTATGATTCAAAGCTCAAAACATATGAGAAGATATATGGTGAAAAGATTCACTCTCCTCCATATCCCCCACCAGCCAGTTTCTACTTCGTACACAAAATGAAAACCACTTTTATTGGTTTCTTAGAATTCTTCCAGATGTTCTTTATGCAAATAGAAGCAACTATAAATTTATATTCGTAATTTTCTGTTTTTAAAACAAAATATAGCATATGCACACTGCTCTGCACTTTGCTGCTTCCACTGAAAATATATCTTGGAGATCTTTGCATGTTGGCACAACAGGTGCCTGTCAGTACACCTACTGATTTTTTGTTGTTGTAATACTCTATTTAGCCAATTCTTTATTTAGAAACATTTGAGTTGTTTCCAGTCTGTTTGAAGTTTTGAGCTATTTCAAATATTGTGTTATTATGAAATTGCTATAACGAATATATTTATTATGTACATGGGAAGACATATCTGTAAGATAAATCACAGTAGTAGAATTCTGGGTCAAATGGTATATGCATGTATAATGTTGATAAATACTGCCAAGTTGTCCTCTTTAAAGGTTATATCAGATCATATTCCCACCTGAAATGTATGAGAGTAAGTTTCCCCACAGCCTGAAAAGCATGTATGTTGATCAACTTGCAAGTTTTTGCTAATCTAAGAAGTGAAAAAGATTATATTTCATGTGGCTTTAATTTGCATTTCTTATGAGTGAAGTTGAACATCTTTTCTTTCATGAGCCAGTAGTATTTCTTTTTCTGTGAATTTCTGTTAATAACATAAGCCCATTTTATAATGTTTTTTGGTTATGATGTGTTAAAATCAAGAATAAGTTAATATCCCAGATTTGGAATATCTTAAAAACTGAGCTCTAATCAAAGCCAGTCTCTCTGTGGCCAGACTCTTGGAATATGTCCACTGTGGGTAGTAAAGTGGGATATTCAGATCATCCCTGGAACTTCCACTTTCTTTGGAAAGTGGTTCTAATTAATATTGAGAGAAATAAAGAGAGAATGTGATGAAGCATTCATATTGCTAAATTAGTTCATGTGGTGATTCAAGTTCACTGATATCATTAGCTTTGATTAAACATCATTCTTGTAAAAACAATTAAGAACTAAAGCCTATTAGATGGATAATGTCACTAAAGAAGACTAATAAGACCACCATTGCAGTAACTTACAAGCATCTTTTTTTTTTTTTTTTTTTCTTTTTGGCTGTGTGGAGGAAACAGGCAGACCTGAGATGGATTCTTTTTGAATAATTAAAGCAAAGTTGTCTCTTGGCCCCAACACAGAGGTTATTTTCTGAAATGGAAAGGGACCTACAGTTATAACTCTCTTCACCTCCCCCATCTACACACGTGCAGACACACACACACACACACACACACACACACACACAACATCCATTGCTTGTCAAGTTGCTCCCTAACTCTTAGGGAAACAACCTTTGTTTCCTTTCTCCTGTGCCTTCCCTCTCAGGAACAGATAGACCTTTCAGAGCATGCATCTGCACGCCCGAGGCCCTTGTGATTTATTCTAGTAGATGGGTATTTTGATTTGGTTTCCATTCACATCTGGAAGATGCATGTCAGGATTTGGCTGTGGTCACAGCAGTTGGTCCTTGTTCTGGGCTAAGCCACAGTCACTGTGAATCTCAAACAGCTACTTGGTTTTCCCTGAGGAACAGAGAGGCGGTGCTCAGAGAAGATGAAGGAGGTCCCATCAGTTATCAGTTGGTTTTGCTTAGGTTGGCTTTAAAGTTCTGAGACTGAGAAGGTTCTGTCCCTCCCTCACCTTTTGTATACTTAGTTTTTGCTGGCTTTTGGAGGCTAAGATCTCCCCATCCCCCACCATCCTCTCCCCACACTGCTTGCTTGCAGCTGGATGGAGGTAAAAAACAAAAACAAAGAGATACATAAGGCCTGTCATGAGTGTTGAGGGCCACTTGACCAGGTCTCCCCTTCAAAAGCCTCAAACTTAGACTGTTACCATTATTTGCATGCACATGTCACAGAGACTCACAGAAGTATGAGGAGTACAATTGTATAATATGTGTTCCTGCAGTAGATCACAGAGGCTCTAGTGCACTAAGACTAAGCATTTTTTAAACAGCCTATAATTATAAAATACTGTTTTTGGGGTTAACATGTTAATTTGTTAAATACAAATGTTTTAGATATTTTGTCATTTTAGTAACACCGTTTCAGTATTTTTTTATTTAAAAAAAAGAATACCAAGAATCCCAAAAATTTATTGTGGCCCAAGCCTCTCTTGATTTTCAGGAATGCCCTAGGTACTCAAGGGGGCTGCATTATGTACATCATTATATCCCTTAGTTGAAGCCATTCAGATAATAAGACACAGCTATACAGATTCTCTGGAAGTGATATTTAGGGATGTTTATGAAGAGAAACTGTAAGCATCAGTTAAAACTTTCCTGAATATAATTTTAAGAGATATGTATCATTTAATTGTCCCCAAAAAGGCCTTCTACGTTTGAATGCAGGCATCGTGGTTAATTCAAAGTTTGCCATTTAAGGCCAGATGCAGTGGCTCATGCCTGTAATCCCAACACTTTGGTAGGCTGAGGCGGGTGGATCACCTGAGGTCAGGAGTTCGAGACCAACCTGGCCAACACGGTGAAACCCTGCCTCACTAAAAATACAAAAATTAGCTGGGCATGATGGTGGTTACCTGTAATCCCAGCTACTCGGGAGGCTGAGGCAGGAGAATCGCTTGAACCCAGGAGGCAAAAGTTGGAATGAACTGAGATCACACCACTGCATACTCCAGTGTGGGTGACAAGAGTGAAACTCCGTTTCAAAAATTAAAAATAAAATTTTTTTTAAAGTTTGCCATTTATTAGGAACACTAGTGTATTCATTTAAGGTAGATGAAATTTATGATTCAAAGTCCTATTTTTACTTGCTATGTAGAGTGGATATACACTTCGGTGCTGAAATGGAGTTACTTTGTACTGTATAATCAGTGAGTTCTAACAGCCACCCAGGTATAATATACGATAAGGAGCAGCCAGCTCTACTTGAAGCTGCAGTGGGGATCTGGTCAGCCTGACTCCACCTCTCTCTTGCTTTGTGAACTGCTAGTGGCTCCCCTCCTCTGAGCGTCAGAACATTGTAAAAAAGAGGGTTGCACTATAACTTGTAAGACCCTTCCCAGTCCTTGAACTCTATGACGAAAAACATGATTTTATTGTTTAAATTACTATAAAGGATCTTACTTGTTTGGCTAATTTTATAGGATTTCTGTACATCATTATATGTGTATGCAGGTTAGAAATGCATTCAAAATATTCAGCCAATACTTACTGAATATCAACTATGTGCCAAGACACATAGACAATATACAAGACTCCTGCTCTTATGGAGTTTATACTCTAGTAAGGGAGACAGACATTAAACAGGTAAATACATAGACATTTCAGATAGTTCTAAGTGTTGAGAAGAAAATAAGTTAATGGATAGGAACTTGGGAAAGGAGAAGCAGCTTGGAAAAGGATGATCAAGGTTAAGAGATAACATTTAAGTAAGATTAGAATAATTGAGAAGAGGCTGGTCATGCCAAGGCATAAGGGAATAATATTCCAGGCAGAAGGAGTAGTCAAAGTTCTAAGGTGAGAATGAGCTTGACACATTGAAGGAGTGGGAGGAAGGCAGTGAATGAAGAGGAGAAAGATGCAAGACAAGGTGAAGATGATGGGTTGGGGTCAGATTACAGACGGCCTTGTAGACCATGGTCAGGTATCTGGATATTATTCTAAGTATAATGGAAGCCCCTGGGGAACTTTAAGCTGGGAAGTACTGTGATTTTCTTTAATTTTTAAAAGGTAACTTCAGCAGTCATGCATGCATAGTAGATAGATAAGTTTCAGGGGTTGTCTCGAATGGTGCAGGCAAGAGGTGATGGTGGCATCGACCAGGGTGGTAGCAGTGTAAGTGGTGAGAAGGAATGGATTTGCTATACATTCTAAGGAAGAGCATACAGAATTTGCATATGGGCTTAGGGCAGAATGTAAGGGCAAGAGAGGATCCAGATGTTTTTGGTGTGATTATCTGATGAGATGAGGATGCTATGGTGTGGGGGAGGGCTGTTGGGAAATCAATAGTTTTGTTTGGGACATGTTAAGATTAAAATGCCTTTTAGATGTTCAAGCAGAGATGCCAGCTAGATGGCTGTATGTCCTGAGTCTGGAGTTCAGTGGGGAGGTCATGGCTGCAGATATAAACATGAGAGCTTTTAGCATTTAAAGGCATGGAAATAGATGTGATAGCAAGGAAAGAAGGGGCATAGATAAAAGAAGGGGGCTGAATCCTAGGGCATATCCTTATTTATAGGTCTGAAAAAGGAAGAGGAGAAAGGGAAGGAGGCACCAACAGAGGTTGAGAAGGTGTGGTCAGTGAGGCAGGTGGGAAGCCAGAACCACATGGTGTATTCAAAGCCAAGTGGAAGATTCCTGTAATGCTGCTGAAATGTCAAGAATGAAAAGATCAGTGAATGCTTTAAAATAGCATTAATGCTGATGTGTCTTCAAACATGATTTCCAAGTGGACCTTCTGACCAGAAGTGGATGGTACCTAATACTGTGTTTTAAGTGTTTTAAACTCCAGGATGCAAAAGCATTTTATTTCATCCTTGCACAGAAGAAACCTAAGTCGAATAAAAAGTGACTGCACCCTAATAGTGATTCAGGGAAAGAACAAATCGATTTGCCCTGGCCAGCTCTCCAAGCAGAACTCTCTTCCTAGTTGGGAGATGATTTATAATACCCAAGAGTACTCATCTTTTGCCATATTTCACTTTTTAAATAAAATTTTAAAGACAGAAATTGGAAAGTTCTTTTTTTTTCATAGTTGTTGCCAAACTGGATAATGATACTACCCTGTCCTTTGTCATCATTTATCATGTAAAGCAAGGATACCAGTGCTTACTCATTATGTAAAGATTGTAGATGCCTTGTTTTTCAATTGTTTCTCATTTTATTTAATTAAAATTCTGAACTGAACTGTAACATACAGGAACCTTTCTATGCCTAGACAGAAAGTACATCTCAGATTTGGGGTGCAGACAAAATGACATCATTGGAGGTACTTAATGGAATAAATACAAGCCAGATTTGTGCAGTTAGTGGTAATTATGCATAAAGGATCAGGTGAGCAAATCTTCCCCCTCATTCTAACTTAAACCTTTATAAGGAGCATTAGTTCTAGGGCCACCAGGGCCCTATTAAAGTGGTAATTTAATAAATGATATCCTCGTGCTATGAAAGAATTGGCATGTGCCCACCTGATGTGTCTGGTTTAGGGGACTAAGTTATGCCTCTGGGAGGATTTACCATATTATATTTTAAAGATAAGTTTTATACTTAATAGGTTTCTTGTGTATTTAGGGGATTATTTAACTATGCTTTTAAGGAGCCATTTTTAGCCCTGCAGAACTCAGCTCTAATTAATTCAAATCATTACATGTGAACAGCAGTGTTCTGATTCTCTGTTGTTTGGATGCTGTCTTTCCCCGATAATTAAATAGAAACATATGAAGAAGAACATTCTTTTAAAAATCTTCATTTGCATGAGTTTTTTCTACAAAATTTTGTTTGATCGATTAATGTTTATCAAATTCCCTAGGGGTCCATGGAATCACACCAGGCCAAAGTGGCATGGAGAAGATCATACAGTGGTATGCTGCATAACAAGGTTTCTGTCAGCAACAAATTGCTTATATGATGGTGGCTTCATAAGATTATAATGTCATATTTGTACCTTTTCTATATTTAGATATTTAAATTTTTTTTATTTTTGTTTTGTGGTTTGTTTTGAACAGGGTCTCACTCTGTCACTGAGGCTGGAGTGCAGTGGCAGTCACGGCTCACTGCAGCCTCAACCTCCCAGGCTCAAGTGATCCTCCCACCACAGCTTCCCAAGTAGCTGAGACTACAGGCACTTGAAAAACTTTTTAAACTCGGGGTCCCCCTATGTTACCCAGGCTTGTCTGGAACTCCTGGGCTCAAGCATTCCTCCCACCTAGGCCTCCCAAAGTGCTGGAATTACACACAGAACCACTGAACCCAGCCTAGATATGAGATACACAGATACTATTGTGTTACAGTTGCCTACAGTATTCTGCACAGTCACATGCTGTACAGGTTTATAGCCTAGGAGCAATAGGCTGTAATATATAGCCTAGGTGTGTAGTAGACCATACCATCTGGGATTGTGTAAGTACACTCTGATGTTTGCACAAGGAAGAAATCACCTAATGATACACTTCTCAGAAAGTATCTTCATCACTAAGCAACACATGGCTGTGTTTTTTCAGCCTATGCTGTAGACCAAGGTCATTATATGCATTATATTAGTTAATTTGCACAAGTTTGAAAAAAATATATTATTATTCCTATTTGAGAGATGAAAAAAATTGAAGCTTAGAGATTTATGTAACTTGACCAAAATAAATGGAGGAACCAAGTTTCAAATATTTTATGATATAAAACCTGTCTGCTTCCACTTGCCATGTTCTCTCTCTACAAAAAGAACTCTCATTCTTATGTTCAAACTGTTTGCAGCAAGACTAGCTTGAGATAAGCCTAGAAACATTAGGCATTGTGTGAATGTTGTGTAATACATATATGCACTCTGTTGGTATAAACCGTAGAAGAAAAATAAAGAATTGCCTTCTCTCACATTTCCAACCAGCTTATCTTTGCTGATGGCAGAAAAGATAAATGTGGTAAATGTATGCCTTCTTTATATTTATAAAATTTATAATAGATTTACATAATTCAGTCTAAATGAGAAGAGATCATTTAGTGGCTATACATCAATCTTTAATTTTTATAGACATTAGTCATAGAACAGCTATTCCTCAAATGTTTCTGAGGGCTTACAGAATGAGAGTTCAGCCTTTGCATTATATTTCATCTTAATTATGCACAAGTAGAAATGCAAAAAGGAATTTCTAGGATCAAAATAATAAAGGTAAAGGCAATGGGAAAAGATGGTCTAATTATGCAAGTTGCTTAAGGCTTTCTGGTCTTTCTCCACTAAATTTAACATCTTTTTTCAATTAAGTTTGTAGATATTTGACAATAATGGCAAAGCTTTCTACTTAGTCTAACAAAAAGAATTTTTTGACCTAGTAGATTTTTAGCTAATGTCTCTCATACTTGGAAAGAAAAAAATGTCATTTGAAATCATCTCCTAGAGGGAAGATGCTGACAGGAGTGGCATCAGTGGTACTTACATATTTCAGGTTTATGATCTCTGTTTACATAAATGTGATGATATTCAGGTAATGCACAAATGCTTTTACTTATTTTGAGCAATACATCCCTAATTGTTAAAAAAGTAAACATCTGACCCTTATTGTATTCATAATAGCCATTATGTGTTATTTATTCTATCACGATAAATGTCAAATGTTTTTTGTTAAGCTTGTCTTAAGCAAAAGAGAAGCCAATAAAGGCTATAGTTATACAGTGGAGAAATGTGAAGGCAGGCTGTGCTTAAAATCAGTACCCAAATCATTCAGTAGATCTGCACACAAATGCATAACCTTTCTAAGCTATTTCTGTATGCAGTGGATGTATGAATAGTACATATTATAAATGGTATTCATTCCCACCTCTGCAATGTCTGTTGGGCTGAGCTTGAGTTATCACTTTTGACCCCTGAGATAAACTAATTTTTCACATAGCTATTCTTCTGTTCTTTTACAAGCTGTGAACCTGGCATTGCATATGTTTCATATTTGTAGGCTGTCTCTAAGCTGAATTACAATTTCTGTGAAAGCATCTCTGAATGTCATATGGCAATCTCAAATGTAGAAATCCAAAGTCCATGAATTATATAAAGGACAAATTTGGCATACATTTTCTGAAATTTCGAAGTCCCTGGTATAGTACAGAAGCTCTGTACTATCTTGGTTCTTACCATTGGCTCTAAGTTCCTGGTCATTCTACCACAGGGCTCCATAAGAAGTCACTGAGATAGAGATGGTGGTTTCCGACTTTTGCCCATTGTATTTTGCCCTGCAGGATAGGAGAGGAGGGATGTCTTAAGATTGAGGAGTCCTTTTGGATCTACTGTTTATATGTATACTTGTTCTTGTCAGTGCTTATAAATAGATACATGTAGATGTCTACACCTGTTAAATATATATGAATATAAGTGTATGTGTGTATCTATGTGTATATATGTGTATGTGTTTATATATATATATGCGTGTGTGTATATATATGTATATATTCCTTCCTGATTTTCTCATAAGGCATTGATATTCAACTGATATAGAAACTTTAAACAATGTTTACACAGAAAAATTCTGACTGATTTGCCTATCAATATTATATTTCATAAAAATTATGTTTCAAAATATAATGGGGTTCAGTTAAGGCCTTAGGAGTACACTTCTAAAGCTTTGACTTCTTGATTTTTAAAATACCTTAAGGCAAAATACATGGCTGATGAGACTGAGTCAGAGAAAATTTCAGTTATCATAGATGAACCTCCTCTAAGGTATTATTACTAATAGAATTCAATATAGTTTTACATGATTACTTTCATGATTGAAGTGTCCCAAAGCAGATTCAGCAATAAAATTGACAAACAGTGATGGAAGGAATGGTTTCTTTTATTCTAGATGTTTGTAAATGTCAGTAACTCGTTTACTGCAAAATTGGAAGAGTCCTGAGTATAATGCTCCAAAATCAGTTCAAAATTAAACAATCACATTTTGTGGAATTGAATTGCATTTTCTTTGTTTATCCAAATTGAATCTTTGTTCAGGCAAGATTTATGGAAGAAAGTATTGAAGTTGATGAGGTAGACATAACCCAAGGAGAGTTAGACAAGCAAGTAATTTGTGAGAAAATTATATGTCTGAATAATTTGTCTTAGAAGCAAATGAAGATAATTTGGTCATCTTTGGACTATTAAATTTAAGCATCTGGGGGTTTTAATTTTTATTTTCCATTGACAAATTGAGTCATAATAGACCATTTAATGTCAATGAATTTCTTCATAAAAACTCAGGTATGATAGCCCATAGCTTAAATAAAAAACCAAAAGTATGTCAAGTGTCTGCATCATTATTGTGGTAGAAAGTTAGGTATAGGTTTGAGTTGCATGAAGATTAGTTTATAATGGTCAGGTCCCAGTTTTCTCTCCTTTCCACTAATGATTGTGTGTTGTGCAAACCCCCTCTATTGAAGCAGTGTGGCGACATTGGGAAAAGGATGGTCTTTTGTTTCAGGCAGACCTAAGTTAGAATCCTGTCTCTAATTCTTATTAGCTTTTGATAGCCTTAGACAGATTTGTAACTGAGATTCAGTTTTACAGAGATTCAGTTTTACTATCTGTGAAAATTGAGGTAATAATACCCATGATTGTAAAAGTAAATCCCCTACTCAAAGGAGTTCACAGCATAGCAATAAGCAGGTTGATGATTTTAAGGTAGGATTGTAAGTGCTGTAAAAGTATATATATATAATAATTTGTTTCATGTTACTGTGGGATTCCTACTGGTCCTTGTCTATCACTCAGCTTCCTCATCTATTCCAGATAAAGGAATAGAGCCACCACTTCTTGAACTCAGACCACTCTGGGTACTTTATTTACACTGCTTTGTTCAATCCTCACAGCAATCCTATGTGGTCATTACTATTTGCATTTTATAGGTGACGAAACTGAACCTGTCCGAGGTCACACAGCTAGTAAGTGGTAGAGCTATGCAGTACAGTAAACCTCTAGTGAGTTGAAAATGTTGTTGGTGTTGTCCATACAAAAACTATGTCTGGGCTGGGCATGGTGGCTTATGCCTGAAATCCCAGCACTTTGGGAGGTTGAGGCTGGCTGATCACTGAGGTCAGGAGTTCGAGACCAGCCTGGCCAACATGGTGAAACCCCATCTCTACTAAAAATATAAAAATTAGCCAGTCATGGTGGTATGCACCTGTAGTCCCAGCTACTCAGTAGGCTGAGGCAGCAGAATCTCTTGAACCTGGGAGGTGGAGGTTGCAGTGAGTCAAGATCACACCACTGCACTCCAGCCTGGGTGACAGAGCAAGACTCTGTTGAAAACAAACAAACAAACAAAAAACCTCTCTCTGGTCTAACACTTTTATGAGGTTTTGTGTTTATAATCACTATCTCACTGTAAAACCAGAGAGTATCCAAACTACAGCTTTGAATAACAAAAAGCACAGACTCCCTGGATTCTGACAGCCGTGATAAATCCTACTTTAATCGTGCATTAAAAACACATGTCATCTGTTTGATAAGCAGTCATCTGCTATTGCCTGACCCAGCAATGAATTAATAAAGCAAAATATGTGACAATTCAAGGCATGTGTATGAAATATGTTATTCCCAAGGCATCCAAATGTGATTTCTGCCCCTGCCTCCCTCCCCACCTGCTGCCCACATGAGACAAGAAGGTGTTGGTTCTAAGATGGTGTATAATGACACTGGCCTGCTCTTAGGACTTGAGCTTAAATTTGGGAATTTTCTAAACTAAAGTCTATAAAAAAGTGAGTTCTGAGATAGGTCCTGAAATGATCCAAGGCCAGGAGGGATGACAGTCTTGGAAATAATGGCTAGTGGGTTAATCACCTCGGTTTCAAAAGTTCCTCAGAAAATTCTTAAGTCTAGCAAAAAATTCGTGCCTGTCTACCCAGTGACTCTGCTGCATGAGCTACTCCTGAGTCTGAGAGTTGAGGTGGCAGCACCTCTGCCGTGGAGCTTGGCTCTTTGTAGAGATGAGCCTGGAGAGCCAGAGGGTAAGGAAAGGCAGACTCAGCGATCTCCTTGCCAGCTACACAAGTCATACCACCATTTTCTTCATTGTGTTGCTAGATGTGGCCTGGTCCAAGATTTATTCCCCACTCTGGCTATATGAACACTCATAAAAGGTTTCAAATATTGTAAGCAGCAGGCCATGAACTTGTTGTCTAGAATACTAAAGGAGAAAAGAGTGTCCCAGTATTTATTCATTTTAAAATGATAAACCATTTGTAGGAACAAGTTCATAAATGCTCTATCTGTAGAGAATGGTTGGCTCAGAGTGGGAGTTAGAGAAATAAATTCAGCCAGATTTCATCTTCTAAAATGCTTGGAGCTTCTTGGCTAAAATGCATTCATTCAAGTGATTTGTTTATGTGCTGGAAAGAATCTTGCATCTTATATCATAAATTAAACCAAGAATTCATGATGAAGAAGTGATGTCTAAAAATTGGGTGAGGTGATATATTCTTTTCTAACCTGCAATTTCAGAAGATCTTCAAATGCAGCCCCAAATCCCTATATCAGTGACATTTAGTCATGCAGAATATACACAGTAGTGGCTACTATGTGAAGGAGTGCCTTTCTTTATACACACATGTGTGCGCGCACACACACACACACACTCTCTCTCTCTCTTTCTCTCTCTCTCTCTCTCCAAGTAAGGATGTGAATCAAATTTTGGTAAACAGTGTATCATGGTGGCTAAGAGAAGACTCTCTAAAGATACGTATGTTAAAGCCTCATTTTTGCATGTTGCTTTCAGGGTAAATTTAGGCACATAATTTCATCTCTATAAGCCTCTGTATCCCCATACTTCAAGTTATGTAATTGTACCTGTGCAATTACATTGTTGTGAGTACTGATAATGTATGTGAGGTACCAAGCAGAGTGCTAGGCATGTAATTTGCCTGCCCTGCCCTAGGCTTTAATATAATAGCAGTTCCATTTCAGATTTGCCATGCAACCTATTTAGATGAAGACAAATTCTTTCTTAAAACCACTACTCCTTTTGTAAAATGGAATTATCTGTTTTGTTATTTTACATTTTATTGAGTTATTGTGAGAAGAGATAAGATTATACATATAAAGGACTTAGACTCATGTTGGCATCTCATGAATGCTCTGTAAGTATTAGCTCTAATTATTTATAAAGTTATTAGTATCATTTACATTAAAAAGGCTTCTGGTTGACTGAAGTACACTCAAACTGAACTCAGAATGAAATAACAGATCTCTAAGAAATTATTTAGATTACTTATAGAGGAAACCAGTGGGATTGCTGTTTAATGAAAGAGGCATCTAAAAATATATGATTATAATTAAACTCTCATTTTTCTTCGTGTAACTTATACCCCTTACGTACAACCAGAGACATCAACCTGAGGTTTACTTTTCCTGCCATCGACTTTGCACTCTGATAAGTTCTGACTTAATCCATTTTCTCCATTACCACAAAGTCCCATCACCTACTTCACTGTTTTAAAAATTAATGAAAATTGATGCCTGGAAAAATCTTGGTTTCCCTTGGCTTATTGGGAACATCCTTTGGACCATTGTTTCTAAGGCCATTACACACTTAAGACACGAGAGAGGGAGTTGAGAGTCGCACAGTGATTTTCACACATCTAGGCAATCACACATAGCCCTTGTTCCTCAGTCAAATCAATGACCCTGGGAAGAATCATCTGTGCTCTTAGCTCCAAAATGTTATCCAAGGTTATAAATATATACTATACATTGTCCCCTTGTTATTCCAGGATGCTAGATACAGAGGCATTTTCATTTTGTGTATTGGAAACTGAGTCTAAACAGTGGTGATAATACTTTTATTTCCATTTTATTTAGAAATTTCTCAGCAGTGGTGACTATCTGATCACTTATTTATATAATTTGCCTGCAGTTGACATGTATCAATTTACACTACACTTGATTAACAGAAAAAAAGAAGGAAAGATCATAGTGAGCCACTGAACCAGGTTTTAAAGTTACCGAAGTTATAAAATTTTATCCTGTCACCGATTGTCAGAGCAACAGGTGAGAGCATTAAAGGCTAATTTCTCAATAATCAAACATACACAGGAATGCTCCGCCCCACAGATATATGTGGATCATTTTCCTAGACATCAGTGTTCATTCACACACTGGCACAAGATTTATACCTCTTCAAATGAAGTCATCCTGATTGCATTTTGCTGCTGCTTGTTTTCCCATCAGTCTTGACTTCATTCTAGCAGCTATCATACTGAAAATTTCTAAATATGGAAACCTTTGCAGTAATGTCATGTAAAAGAAGGACTCTTGAGAGCCCTGATTTAACAGAAAGCTCCCTCTTTTTCTCTACGGTTTACATTAGAAATCCAAAAACGTTCCAAACAAGGGGCAAAAAAAGAAGCAATTTAAGTAGTCAAGAGATAAAATTGTTTAAATGATTCAGTTTTGAAACTGTAATCATTCTTATTTGAGTGTTTAAAAATCACTTTCAGTCTTTTCCATGAGAACATTTTAAACATTCTTTCTTGAATTATCTAAGGAAAACCTATGTACCATTTTAAATTTTTCCCTAAATTTAGTGCAGTCCAAATTGTGGGAAAAAAAAAAAAAATATATATATATATATATATGAAAGTGACTTCTGAATTTCATATTCATTAGTTAAAAAAAATGGAGAAACCTTAATTACTCCAAATGTATTATTGATTTCTATTAATCCTACCACTCAGTTGCCATTACATGAAATCAAACACTGGTTCTATAGCCCTCCAGGAATACTCGGATATGTTCTAGCAAGTTTATACCTGTTAATGCATACTTTTTCCTGAAGAATAGTGTGCTTTTTAAACAAGAATTTAAAATGTGATTTTAAGTAGCCAGTACTCATTACTCTGAGGTAATCCAAATTTTGCACCAAGTTGTCATTCTAAAGCTAGTCACTTATTGAACCTATAAGAGACTGAAAATGTCAGCTGAGGCAATCCAAATTTTGCACCAAATTGTCATTCTAAAGCTAAGCATTTATTGAACCTATGAGAGACTGAAAATGTCAGCTGGCATAATCTAATGGCTAAACCAAAGCTTTAAAGCACATAGCCCTCTCTACAAAGAAAAAATGTGAAAGATATACTGAATTTAAGATTTTAATGTTTTTAATTGGGATCTGATATGGTCATGAAAATGACCTTTATGGAATAGATTCCAGCCCTTGACAAATTTTGATTCTTCAGTGATGAGGCAGGTCTGTGACTGCCATTAACAGACTGGTTCAGCTGTCCTTGCTGGAAACAATATTAGGAAGAAGCATAGGAGTTATCATTTGTGATTCAGACACATTAGCAACAGGAATGCCAGAGGCAGAAAATGTGCAATTTCATGCTCATTAATTTCAGAGAGGATTTACAAATTAACCTGGCTAAAGTTATTACTTTCCCAAAAGGCCTGCAGGCATCACTGAGCAGACCAGCTAGCACAGACCACTTCCACGAGGTTGTCCAGATGCTCCGGGGCCACCGCACTTCTGTTTGTCCCTGTGTGCAGATCAGAGGCTGGGTTCTGTGCTGGAGCCCTTCCTGGTTGCAGGAGAACTGTGCAGATGCTAGGAAGCAAATTTGTATCTGAGGAGAAAGAATTTAAGGAGACAATGCCATGGAAGATTCTTCCCTCATGTCCCTGCCATGAGGCAGAACATAACTTTTTATTTTCATTTGACCTTTACTAGCTAAGGGGTAGTAATTCAATACCATTTCCTCTCTCCACCTTAAAATGTAAATTGACTAATAGATTATTATTACAATCAGTCACTTGCTCCAGTGAATCTGACCTTAGATAGATCTAGTTACTCCTATAATTCAGCCATTTCAGGATTGTTGAGAGGTTTAAAATGGATCAAGGGAAGATTGAATTCACTCAAAACCATACCATTACAACAGTTTCCTTTCCATTTGAAGAAACCATTCCATGAGCAATTTGATCATTGCAGGCCTGGGGATACTCTTGGAATTTGCTGATATGACTGGCATTCTGCCAGCTACTTTGTAGGCTGCCTCTGATGCAATCAAGTGAGACATTGGAACAGGTGTATCCTCACTACCTGTGCAGTTGCTGTTGGTCGTATCAGTTGGAGCAGGGCTTTCCAAACATGAACGTGCATACAAATCACCTGGAGATTTTGCTAAATGCAGACTCTGATTCCATGGGTTGGGGTGGAGGCTGAGATTCTGCATTTTTGACAGTTCTCAGGTATGCTCCTGCTGCTCATCCATGGTCCACATTTTGAGAAGCAAGAGTTAGATAATAGAGCAGTAAGGGAGAGAAATGATCTTATAACACAGGCCTACAACAATGTGAGCTATATTGTTGCCATTCTTTTTAGCTTCAGTATTTAATCCCTGAAGTGTTTATCAGATTATGGTTAATTAGAAGACATTCTATCATTGTGAAGAAACCACTCTGTATTTGTTCTTAAAATGAAATTGTGCTCTGTTTGGGTGTTTGTTTTTTTTCCAAAGTTCAAAAGTAAAAGAAAGCCAGATGTGGTGATTCATGCCTATAATCCAGCATTATGGAAGACTGAGGTGGGAGGATCACTTGAGGCCAGGAGTTTTTGAGACCAGCCTGGGCAACATAGCAAGACCCAGCCTCTATAAAAAATAATTTTAAAAAAGTCAGGCTTGGTGGCATGCACCTGCAATCCCAGCTGCTCAGAGGCTGAGGTGGGAGGAGCACTTGAGCTCAGGAGTTTGAGGCTGCAGTGAGCCACGATCATATCACTGCATTCCAGGCAGGGTGACAGAGTGAGACCCTATCTCAAAAAAAAAAAAAAAAAAAAAAAAGCAAAAGATCTGGTCCCTTTAGGAATATAGAGCACATCTGTGTCTGAATTATGAAACAATAAGGAAACCTGCAGAGTCAAGGATAGACATTAACGCCATGCAGATGCAAAACAAATAACAAAAGGGAGGAGGGAAGGTAGAAGGGGGAAGTCATGTTTTCATAGGAAAGAGACTATCACAGGGAAGCACACTGCCTCTGCTTCTTGCCATCAAGCTCAGATCATTCCCTAATCTTCTGGTGTAAACTTAGCTGTATGGACCACTCCATCAGATTAGGGAAGGAAATGAAATTAATTCATTCTCAGTAAGTTGTAAGCAGCTCTCCATGTTACAGCCTCCACATACCAAAGCTGTAGAGCCAAAGCCTGTGTAGGACTTGGCAGCCTTCTGACTCTAGGAGAGATCATAAGTGCACTTTTTGCTTGGCCCTAGAAAAATAGGGTTATTTGGATCAGGAATTATGAACAATTTAATTTCTTTAAATTATGCAGGGCCCTGTGATTGTAGTTACACATCATTTTAGCAAGAAGAGAAAGATATAATTAAGCTCTGTTGTCAAAAAGCCTTAACAGTTATCCTTCAGGAAATCTTGCTTAAATTTCAAAGTGTGCTGTCAAACCACCAGGGAAGCAAATGGAACTGGAAGGCTGGTGTCTACGGGAGAGAAGCAACCATGATATGCTCATGCTGACTGGGATAAAATGTTCACAGGACCCGGTTACTGAAAAGATTATGGCTCCCCACTACACAAAACTACCATGCTATCTGAAAGCCTAAAATGGCTTGTTTCTTGATTTTTCTGATTAAAAAACCATAGATAAATTCCTAATGGTGGATCTCCCTTTCTCATCCTGTGCTTCACCTCCACCTAACCCTAAGCCCATGCTCACTCACCCCGTCGGGTAATCCAGTACCATGTTCTAGTCTCAAATGTAGGGAGTAATGATTCTGCCATCACCACTCCACTGAAAGTGTCATTATCTTTTGTGTATTTTTAGTCTTAGTTTGCACATAGTAGGTACTAAATTGTGTGGCATTTAATTGAATTCAAGGGACAGACTGTTTCATCCACAGCGGATTTTATTTTGTTCATTAATGGAAACCAGACTTTTCTTTCAAGTTTGTAAGGACATGCATGAACACTGTGGCATGCCCTGCCTGTCTCCTCTCTGCTGGGAAATGGTCATAATGTTTAACTGCACCAAATGCCTTATTTTTTCCTAATCAAGATGTTAAGGGGGTCTGCTGGCTTAGCAGGTGCCTCAATTGTGCATAATTAGTTGCTAGGAATTGTTTAGCATAGGCTGATTAGTCTCAGCCAAAGGAAATTAAATTTTCTTTCTTCAGCAAAGCTTTGAACACAGCTAGAGATTCCTGAAACCATATTCATATCGGGTTCCTCTGCATAGCCCAGAGTGAGAAATGAGAGTCTCAGGAAATGGAGAAACAGGAACCAGCCTGATGACACAAGGATGCTGTTTGATACCAAGCAAATGTTGGAGGATTTGAGAGCATGAGGAGACCTGACTCCCTTCCTCACAATGTGATTCTCCCAGCTCCAGCATAGGCAGTTTGTGATGCAGAGTGAAGCATTGCTCCTTAGGTGCCCGCTGGTTGCTTTCCAAGTTTATAAACACCAGCTTCATGTGATCAAAACAAATGATCTGTGTTTGCCCCTCCTGTGTTTGGCACATGAGGAGACTGGCCAAATTGGGGAGAATGAGAGGGACAGATGGTCCCTCCTATTGTTCTTCTTCTGCTTTAAGTGTATGCTTGACTCATGCTTTCTGTGCCTTTGTCACCATGTCAGTTCTCCCTGTTAATGGAGGGCATTTTTCCCTAGCCTCATGAGATGTCACTCTAAAGGGACCCATGTTCTTCCTTATTGTGACCAACATGTAAGCCCCTGTGGAGGGCCATCATGTGTGACGGTGATTACCTAGCTGCTAAGATGTCGTTAGAAAAGGCTGGCAGTGCTGATACCCTGAGATGCCCTTAATGATTGCTTGGAGCATTCATTTCAGCGAGCAGTAGCTCACTAGCTGAATGTCTGCTTTGCCCCGTAGTGACTTTTAGTGAGAATCCCTTGTTAATATGATCATCGAAGTCTGGGCTGAGAGTCTGCTATGAAAATCATAATTCTTTTGTTTAAAGACATTATTTTAAAGGTTGTTCAATAAATCATTCTATAGTCTGAATGAAAATGAAAGGAAATATATGTAGATACCATTTTTATAGTCAGATTTTTCACATTAAGTCAATACTTAATAGCTATTGGATGATAATGTGACTTTAAAAGGAATAGGCTATCAACCCAGAAAAAGAAAAGCAGAAGTAGGAGGGAATATAGCTTTATAACAAATGTTTCACTTTCTTCAGGTTCTTTGATTACAATAAATGCTCTAGTTTGAAAAAGTGAATATAATTAATTCACATATTTTATCAGCAAACATTTAGTGAATGCCTACGATGTGCTAGGGATGGTTCTGATTGATTTCTTTCCTTGTCATTTGACCTTTTTTTTGTTCGTTTATATATCTGGATGTAACTTGAAAGCCTATTTAGTATCTCTCCAATGAAACAAAGGAAAATTATTAACATAGATCTTATAATTCAGTGACTCTTTTAAGGCTCATCCTGGGGATCAGTGAGCTATATTGACATTGCTTTTGAATTTTATCTTCAAGGAAATGAACTGAAAAGCATAAATTAGTTCCGTAGTACCATTTGTAAGTGTTGTTTGCTTTAGGCAACAAATATGTGGAGGAGGGAAGAATGGGATTTATATACACACGAAAATAATTGGCTCTGTGGCTCAGGCTCCTTTTCAAAGGCTTCACTGTAGCAATTAACTTACACCATATAAGGTCTCTGCTGGTACAGTGTGCCCACTCACTCACTCCTGTGACACAGCAACATGTGGACCCAATGACCTGTGAAATCTTATTGTCTATCTAAAAGGAAATAAGATAAAGAAGAAAGAACATGGGACTAAGAACATAAGAAATTTCATCTAGACTCAATTTAGATGTGTGCCCTTCTATAAATTTATCTTTCTGGGCCTTAGTTCCATTTATAATGAAAGAGTGGTCTAGATTATCCCTTATAAGCATGAAATTCTAGGGATATATCTATAAAGCTGCATTTAGAGACGCAAGAGAAGATAGAAGCCTCCATAGTTCTCCATGACTTTACGCTCAAGGGTTTGAAATGCACCCTGGACACTCTTGTCCTTTAGTATCCTACTGTGGAGCCATCAGCCATGGATTCATTCAGTGTGTTTTCTCCATTTCTATTTTCAAACAAGTTTGAATCAAGAGTTGACTTTCAGTAAATCACGTCAAGAGAGCTGGTGTTTATTCTGTGATGGGTAGCTTTTTATAAAAGGCCATGGTGCCTCTAAGGTATTTAAAATAAAGAGACACTCTTAAGGAAAGTCTCTTAAAAACCAAGTGTTATATTGTGCCATGCTGCTCTGCTGCTATGCCCTCCTTAACTCTGATGATCAATGTTGCCAAGCCTCTGCCTCCCTTCCATTAGGAATTATTGCTTTTACACTGATTGGCTTTGGCAGTGAGGGTGAAAGCAATAACACTGCTTGGGACAACATTAGATAACACTGAACTTTTTCATTCTGATCCTTTAGCCAATACAAGATTTGGCTTCTAGATAATTATTTACTTTTGCCTGTGCTCAGTAAGGTCACTCTTGATAGTGGGAGCAGGAGTGGAGGTTGGGGGTGGTGATGGAGAGGCTGGCCAGGTGGTCATCTATAATTCAGTTTCAACCTTTTAAGGATGTGCTCAACTAGACTATCTCAGTTCTAAATCAAGGAAGTTGTTTTCAAATATAAATGAGAAAACCATTTTACCAGGGTTCACTACTTCTGAAAGGCAAACTGGGTACATTTCTAAAGAACTAGCTCCTTAAAATAGAGCATCAAGTGCAGATAACCCCAGAGTCTCCTGGGAAAATCTCTTATTGCCCTTTATAAAAATCCAACACTGGATTCAACTGAAGACTTTAATTGGCTGGAATCTTGACAAATAGAAAACTGAGGAAAGCTTTTAGGCTTCCAAGATGCCGTACCTAAGCCTGGTTGTTGTGATTATTTTCTGGCTCAGTGCTCTATGCTCATAAACACACTGTTTCAAGGTTTTGGACAATGAAAGGAAATACATTTTTAAAGCAGTCTTATAAAGAATCCCAGGTTTTAATACATAGTACATTTGTTTTAAAAGGTGCTAAATGAAGCGTATTGCCTGTTTATTAACACTGTGAGAAAAGCGCTCAAATATTCAAGTGACAATGGTGAGGCAAAGGGAGACTTTTATAGTGTAATGTTTACATTTTGTATTTTGTTTTGTGGATTTTAATTATACTCAAAATGGTGTTTGCAAAGAGAAGAGTCGAACACCTAAGATACCACTTCTAAAGCAAAAGCGATATTGATTGAATTGGTATCTGAAAGTTGGTAGTTTATCTTTATGGTTGGAAGAATATAAAAAATTGTGTGACAAATTAAATATAAACATGAAACAGCGTGACTTCTATTTTTTAAGCTAATTGCCACTTACAGCAGTGTTAATCTTTTCCTTTTGTCATTGCGTATAAAGACCTTGTTAGTTTTATGAAGAAATCATGAATCATTTCAAACCAGAAGTTCATCCTAGAGAGGAAATGAGTTCCTCAATTTTGAAACACAAGCTATTTAGTTGGGAGAATTAATGTTCTCAGATGATAAGGCCTTGTTCTGAATAAATCCTTGTTATATGTAATAGTTTGTCATGCACAGTATGGTTTCTTTAAATTCTTTAATGATTTCCTGCTATAAAATGGTAACAACAACAATAATACATCTTATAGCGTGGCCAGCAGTGACATTTAGATTATCTAGCTTGACTGAATATGCTAGATAATTATTTTACATTCTATTTACTCAAGCCATGTGCATCTTATTCTTAAAATTTTTAAGGGTGTTATTCACATTTCTTTTACTTTTTATAAATGCCACCATCCCAATTAGGAAGAATTGTCCTTCCAATTTTAACCTTAATATTTGCCATCCTAGATTACTACTCCTTTATTCCTGGTCATATAAAATCCTTTTCAAGGTTAAAAAAAAATCACCTTACTTAGAGCTGGATGGACCCATTGTCTCCATGATCTTGTCACCTGCTGTTTTAATCATTCAGCTTCTTACCTAACTCTCACAGATACATTAAGCTTTAGACCTTCTGTCTTCTCAGTTGCTCTTTTAATAATTCTGCAAGTTATTTTCATCTCTTTCTAAAAGAGCACAAACCAGCTCATTGCAATATATGTCTTCTTTTGCCAAACCATCGTTCCTTCCCTATTCTCAACCTAGCTCCTCTGGTCTTCCCTCTGAACATCTCTATCCCTCTGCTTTGCACTGGCTGCCAGTTCACACTCCCAGGAGGAACCTACTAACTCTGAGTGGCTTTATTTCCCTTGCAATACTAACTCTCTGTCATCTGCTTATCTGAAATATTACCTTTCTTTTTACTTTCTTTGTTCTTCTACCTGATTATTCTTAGTGCCCATTGAACCATTTTATTTCTTCTTTGTCTTCATTACACCTATTCACTGGTATTTATTTATCAATAAATGTAGGTGACAAACAAATAATTTGTATACTATATTTGCATACTTCTTACCATTTCATAAATATCTTCACGAGCACTATAGCTTTTGATCCTGACAACCCTAAGAAGTAGATGAGAATTTTATCTCTCTTTTATAGGGGAAGAAACATATTCACAACATTTTCAAAGATTTATCCCACAGCTAACCCAAGTATAGGACCCAGGCCTACCGACACTTTCCACTGTACTGTACCACTTCTCTCTCGCAGAAGGATTGCAATCCGTTAAAAATCTTCACTGCATTAGAAACTGGATGGAAATTAACCAAACGCTTCATTGTACCTTTGCAGATGAGAGTCCCTACACTAAATCCGCCAGCCAGACAAAGCCGCCTGATGGAGCGTTGGCTGTGAGGAGACAGAGCATCCCAGGTTAGACCAGACTGTTGGATTTTTCAGCTGTTTTACTTTTGAATCCTGTTATTTGGTGATTCTAAATAATTCCAACTTGGTAAAAATAATAATAATAATAATAAATCATGTTATTTCACAGAGCATAGACTGAATTCTACACCACTTGTTCAAACAATATTCATAAAAGCTAGACTTTGGAAAACCTTGCCAACTTGTGAGAATTCATCTTGTAATCCACCATTGTAAAATCCTTTGCAAAATGACTTGAATTTGTATCAACTCTATTCATTTACTTACTCTCATCTCATTTTCAGGGGATGACTTTCACAATAGCATCCATTTCTTTACTGAGCCATAGCTGGCAGAAATAAGGGATTCACAATTGCTGCAACAGATCATGTATGCTGAATGCAAAATTATTCTTTTCTTCTCATCTCTTTGAACCTGAGTTTGCTTCCATTGGACAGCTGTTATAAAATTTGTGACTTTGTTTCCTTAGGAAAGTGTGAGTCATATTATTGTAATACAATGAGTCATATATATGTCTTTCCAACAAAACATTTTGAAGAAATATCTTTAAATGTCTTTACCCCAAAACTTCAATATTTTGAAGCTTTGATTTGTGAATGACACAAAAACATGTAAGTTCTGAAATTAAAGAGGAAAGGAAATTCAAAATGCTATTCAAACAATCTGAACTAAATAATTCATGGAAAAATTCCTTATGGAAGCAATTGTACTCAGAAGAGTTAAAAGCATTAATGCATTTAAATGTTTATGTAAAATGATGTATTATATATTTTATACAAGCAAATTGAGTACAGCTAAACCTCAGCTACAGGATTTTAGAGTACAATAGTTTTAGCAATTCAGGAGAAACAAAGTGGTGTTTCCTACATTAACTGGAATGGTTTGGCAAATGTGTCAGTGAAAGGAAGAATTTTCCATTTGAATAAAGAGCAAGATGAATCCCATTTGTGAGTAACTCTCTTCATGATTATTCTTTATTTTTATAAAAATTTCAGGTGGTTATTTTCACTCTCATTCCAAAGGCTTAGATTCATTTTGAAAGTACAGGACTTATGAAGACACATATTATGAATATGTTATACATCCTTGTTTTGGTGCTTTGAAGATTCTAAAGCAATTTGAATTCTACAATTAGATGGCATCACCCAGTGCCGAGATGTCTTCTATTTTATCCTATAAAACATCATTCTTCATGCTGGTCGCATTTAGAAAAACTATTACAGTCAGCTCTGGACTGTGTTATCTTCTTTCTCCTTGTCAGCATTAAAGAAATATCCCGTTTGAAGTTCAAGAATATCAGTTACCCATCAATTCTTTCTTGGCTACTCTACATTCACTGGTACTGAGTATTCCACTGCTGGGAAGAAGCAGGAGACTTCCCAGTGTCCTTACAACTCTATGGGATACTAAGCAAATATGCTATTATCAATGTTTTCTTTTCATGAGTTCTCTAATGCCACATTCTAAACGACAACACATTTGAAGGCCATCCTTTTTCTTAAAGTCATTAAGTAGTTTTTAAAGTTACATGTTAAATACACAGAATTGGTTCATCATAATCCCTAGTTTGTGGCACACATTATTCTTCATCATGAATTTTGTCTTTTCCTTCTCTTTATGTTAGATTTAAAAGTCACTGGAATCATTAACTGTTGGTGAGTTTTATGAGATGTTTTCCTGGAGCTTGACCATTGATAGACCCCTTTTTGTTCATCTCTCTTAAGGTAGGGGCCAGAGATATTAGGAGTGTTCAGAATCTTCTTAGTTATTTAGAACAGTTCAAGAAAAAAGATTGCACCAGCCAGAGGGCTAAGAAACCAAAGTAGTTAACAGTAGATTATTACTTAATAGTATTTTAGGGAGAGAATTAACAAACTTCTTGGAAATTGCCTCCTGACTGACTAATGACTCATGGAGTTCTGATCCCTTACTGTCTTACTTAAAAGTACCTATGAACTTTTGTTCTGGCAGAAAGAAGAGTATTCTCAGATCTTTGGCCAAGAAGTAACTTAAAGAGAGGTGAAACCCAACATCCAGAAATCTTGAGCTATCACCTACTGTGTCCACTTGTGCCCCCACTAAGTCCATGAGAGAGAGAAAAATGCACAGAGGAAAAGGCCAAGTAAATGTATCCTCTTTATTATTTACCAGAGCTTCAAATGAAAAATCCTGAAGTGGTCTCCTGACCACTCCTGGACTAAGCTGGACCATACAGAGCTGTAAGCACCAGAATTCAGGAGAGTCCAATCTTTTAGCTTCCCTGGACCACATTGGAAGAATTGTCTTGGGCCACACATAAAATACACTAACACTAATGATAGCTGATGAACTAAAAAAAGTAATAATAAAAATAAAAAAGAACCACAAAAAAATCTCATAATGTTTTTAAAACATTTACAAATTTGTGTTGGGCCACATTCAAAGCCGTCCTGGGCTGTATTACAGCCTATGGTTTGTGGACTGGACAAGCTTAATCTGGATGACATTTACAGTCTTAGTCTCCTTCTCCTGTGCTCACTCCCAATCCTACTTCCCTCAAGGTATTTTTAACAGCCCGGTAGCATGGAAAGATGCCTCTAGAGAAAAGTGCACCAATGAAAAGAAGCCCTAAAGGAGAGTTTGGCTAATGTACTAGTTTCTGACCTTCTCCATGCAGAGACCCCTCCCAAGTAAGATGCAGCTCCAGGGCCATTGACCTGTCCCAGCTGCTGGGGAGTAAGCAAACACAAGGAGGCTGAAATCTTTTTTTTGAGACGGAGTCTTGCTCTGTCACCCAGGCTGGAGTACAGTGGCACGATCTCGGCTCACTGCAAGCTCCACCTCCCGGGTTCACACCATTCTCCTGCCTCAGCCTCCCCAGCAGTTGGGACTACCGGCGTCCGCCACCACGCCCAGCTAATTTTTTGTATTTTTAGTAGAGATCGGGTTTCACCATGTTGACCAGGATGGTCTCCATCTCATGACCTCGTGATCCGCCCGCCTCAGCCTCCCAAAGTGCAGGGATTACAGGTGTGAGCCACTGTGCCCAGCCAAGGCTGAAATCTTAACAGAGGTATGGCTTTTGCCTACATCTCCCCTAAAGCTCCACTCCCAGTGGTCCAAAGATGATGACTGGATTTGACCGTTCATATTAGCACTTTCTCTGATGAATGGGGTGGAATGCAGTGGAAAAAGAGTGTAAAGTAGCAGAAGGCACCTTAAGCTTCTCTATCTAAGTTTTATGATATTTTAAGCTGTTCTTTGAAACTTATTCTATAAATGTAGATCTGGTGCTTCCTGAAGTTAACATTTATATACATACACAGAAATAAGGTTTCTTAATATAGACTCTACTATTTCCATGACTAATACAGAGTAACTTTAAACATTTCTGTCCTAAAGAGGTAAATTTGAATGTTAACAGAATCATAATTTGTTTTTATTCGTGTCAAAATATATGACTCCTATCTAAACTCAGAATAACTACAGCAGTTATTTTATAATCACAAGCCAAATATGTGTCTTTCATTAAATACCTGTTCTAACCGTAAATCCTTTTATCACCCTCCTTTCCTCTTCCTGAAAAAGGAAATGGATTAAACACTCTTAGGAGCAAAATGCGTTTGCTTTCGATAAAGGAGAAATACATTATTCATGTTATTTGGGAACTTGTCATTTTAATCATGTCTCATATGGCATTAAATGTAAGAATAAAAGGATTTTTTAGTTTTCCATAAGGTTTAATGAAAATTTTAATATGGATGATAGTAAAAAATGACATGAGTGTCCCTATGACACCAAAGTTTAAGTTTGTATTAGAGACTTAATATTTGATTAAAAATATTAGGGAGATGTATTTTCAATTTCATTTCTCCCCATTAGTTTTCAAAAATAAGATAAATTCCAAGGACAAAGGTATTCAGAACTAACAGATTCTACCATATATCAATGTTTATTAAAAAGAATCTATTGATTCTTCTGTATTTGACAGATTACTGGTGAAATGAAGTTTGACCACTTGAAGGGTTTGTCCAAGTCATTAGAGAAAATCTGTACAGACTTTGAGTTTGGCATATTTTGCAATAATTTGTGGTCTTGCCCACTTAGAGATGAGGCATTTAATCATGTCTGTCTCATTTGTGAAGGGAAGACAGGATACTACACTTGACCTCAAAGCCTAGAGTTAGTATATTACTTATTTGACTTGCCTCCTCTTTCTATATAGGACATCTTTTTTTGCTTATGTCAGTCTTGATTAATTGCCCAAAGAATTCTGGACAATTGACAAATGCAGGAAGATGTCAAATATTCGTATCTATTACATTTCTAAACTTTGATGCACCCAGGAAAATTTTCTTAAATCTGTATCCAGAATAATGCCATGAATGTTTGTGTGGGATTTTTTTTCCCCTCCTAGACTGTAAGAAATGCTTATCAATTTGGTCTTAAGGGAGTACAGTTTACATCAGTCTTTGTTGTTGCTCACATTTAGGTATTTGGAAGTGGGTAGTAAAAATATGAAGCTGAGAATCTGAAATGTCCAGCAGCCCAAGACATGTACAGTCAAGCTGATTAGAATGCATCCAGGAAATTCAGGATCTATTGAACAATCAAAGTCTGGAAAATAATCCCCATAATACCATACCCTTGACACCAGGGAGGAGCTGGTAACCTTAAGTTAAGAGGCTACAACAGGAATTTGAAGATTCTGCCCTCTCTGTTCCAAATGTTTCCTGTCTTTTTTATTCATATAATTAGATGCTTCATTTGTGTAATTTTTTATTATTACAGAAGATAAATAGTGTGACCTTTACACTAGGACTTTACAGCTATACCACTATTCAGGTGTGTAAATGCCTGGTTCTGCTTCATCTGGTTAGTTCTACTATTGAGACCCTCCAAAAAAATGAGTGACGCCGGAAACAGTGGCTTACACCTATAATCCCAGAACTTTGGGAGGCCAAGGCAGGCAGATCTCTTCAGCCTGGGAGTTACAGCCTGGGCAACATGGTGAAACCCTGTCTCTACAAAAAATGCAAAAATCAGCTGGGGATGGTGGCATGCACCTGTGGTCCCAGCTACTCAGGACATTGAGGTAGGAGGATTGCCTGAGCCCAGGAAATCAAGGCTGCAGTGAGTCTTGATTGCACCACTGTTCTCTAGCCTGGGTGACAGAGTGAGACCCCCTCTCAAAAAGTAAAAACTAAAAATAAACAAAAAAAATGAGTGCATCTCAGGGATGAGAAACCAAAGTCAGTTGAATCAAGCAAGTATGAAATGTCATACAAAGTACACGGTTGCTGCCCAAAGAAACTAAGGCAAAATCTGCTATTAATGAGGACATGATCAACATGGGGAAAATACCAAGGGATAAGTACCTTCGCTTCTCAGTTGGGCTGTCCCTGCATCCTCACAAGCATCCCAGTGGGCCAAAGTGAGGACAATGAGAACTAAGGGCCAGGGTGTACTCTGCCAAAGCCATTCAGTGTCAGCCTTAAGAAAGAACCTAAAATTATGTTTACGAGTGTTAAAATTACTGAATATTTAAGAAAGTAGCTAAATTACATTGCTTCTTTACAGATAAGTTTCTATGATTATAAAGTCAAGACTGATAGCATTGCAAATATACCTGAGATTCTGCCCCTCTCCCATGTCTTGTTTTGTTTTCCATAGTAGTTATCACTATATGAAATTAACTGATAAATTTATTATTTTTTTATTTGTCAGTCCCTAGCTAAAATGTAAGCTACAGGAGGGCAGGTCCTCTATATCTTGTTCACCTGTCATCTCCAGTGCATAGAACAGTGCTTAGTAAATGTTAGGTATTGGATCAATACTTGTGGAATGAATGAATAAGCAAAAGTCAGCAGGTAGATTTTTCTCTGTGAGGAATCTGTGGCCCTAAGACTGGCATACTTTCCTACAAAAAAAAAGTGCAACAAATTCTCTGTTGACCACGTGTTTTCTGTCTCATTGTATGCTGCAGCAGATTCTCACATTTGGCCTTGAAGCTCCACCCAACATGACATTTCCAACAAAATGCGTGCTGCCCAAGACTAATGAATGGAATATAGGTCAGCCAGAAGCTAGAGACTTTGAAAAGCCAGAGGTTCCCCCCAGCCTCATTTGTTTCTGTTTGCCCAGAAAATGTCTGTGCAGTCCTAAAACACCCTAGGAAAAAGTTGAGCACCATTTAATAATAAAATTGGCAAGATAAGAGTGATTCATTCACATGTTCTGCTTGTAGAAAAGTGCTAAAAAATATGAGGAAAAAACCTAGTCTATAAATAGAGCAATGCAGAGCCGAACATATTACTTATTATGGCAGGTACGCATTAATTATCTCCTCCAGAGAACTGATCCCGTTTGCTATGTGGCTGCGAGTACATACTGAGCGCTCCTCAAATAGCACAAGGCAAAACCAGCACCTTGATTTGTGTGTTCAGAGCCATAGCTTTCATTAGTGATTTGGAGGAATGACAGTCTGTTATGTTTGAACTTCTTTCATGCCTTAGTAAACATTGGCTGAAATACAATAAAGTGGTGCATATGCAGCAAGTGATTTTTAAACAATAATTCTTCCAGCATGCAATTTAGAGGAAATTTTTTTGTGGTGACTGTGCTTTGATATTTCCCGAATCCCCATTTGGGAACCCCTTTGTCACAGGAGAGGTGGCACTTGGTCAATGTTGTGCTCCAGGTACATGTGGTATCGGAGTGACTCTGATGACAGCTAGCAACAGCCTCCAGTGTCAGAAAAATTTTAGAGGCCGACTGAGGATATGTCCATAAGAGCTATAAGGAAAAAGTCTGTTCCCTCTATTACTTTTGCACTGAAAAAAAAATTAATTCTCTCATTCCTGGGTTTGGTTAGACCTTCAACCTAGGGTTGTAGGTGACTTCAGAAAATTAAATTGGGTAAAAGATGTATGGCTTGATTGGCACTGAGGAAAGTGAAGAAGCATCTTACATAGTTTACTGTTGAATAGAGAAGTTGGGCCTATTAATACGCTTTTCTTATCTATTGACCTTATATGACTCAGAACAGCTTCCCAAATTTCAGTTACTCACATGTCATCTTCATGATTTTTGCTATATATTTGTATTCCACCTATACTATAATTAATATTATTTTAAGTAAGTTTAAATTGGTATACTTCTTTACTTAGGTTTATCATAGGCTTTACTCTCTGTAATTTTATATGCTAATCATATTTTTCTAATATAAACAAATGTTTTCTAACTCTGAAAATGAAAAACAAAGGTTTCTATGTCACCTTAAATCATCTTGCATCCATCAATATTTATACACACCTACTTTGGGAAACACTGACTTGGAATGAGATGCTTCTCAGAAGACATGACTTTGACAACCACAAAACTTCACTTTGTCAGTAGTCAGTAAGTAGTTGTTGATTTGTAGTGCAGAAACATGTCATTTGAATGACAGTGAAAGGCTTTGGGGGCTTCTTTTAACAAATGAAAAGAAACAAGAAAAGAGAAAGAGGAAGTTGAACAATATTACGCCAAAGCTTAGGGAATAACAAGAATGAAATTGTCATAGGACTAACCTAACCTAGAGTGAGAGTAAGAGAGAGAGAGAGACAGACAGAGAGAGAGAGAGAGACAGAGAGACAGAGAGAGAAGGTGGGGGAGGGGAATAATTATACAAGTACTAGTTACCATGTATTTCATGCTAAGTACCAAGTATTGGACTAGCCATTTTTATGAATATCATCTCATTTCTTCCTCAGAAACATCACCAGGGGGAAAATAAGTTTTATTAATTCCCCTGTTACACATGAGCAAACTGAAGTTCTTTTATTTATTTATTTATTTAATTTTTTTTTTGTAGGAGGGGGACACAGTCTTGCTCTGTCACCCAGGCTGGAGTGCAATGTTGCGATCTCAGCTCACTGCAACCTCCACCTCGCAGGTTCAAGCGATTCTCCTGCCTCAGCCTCCCGAGTAGCTGGGATTACAGACGTACACCACCATGCCCAGCTAATTTTTGTATTTTTAGTAGAGATGGGGTTTCATTATGTTGGCCAGGCTGGTCTTGAACTCCTGACCTCATGATCCACCTGCCTCGGCCTCCCAAAGTGCTGGGATTACAAGCATAAGCCACTGCACCCCACCAGCAAACTGAAGTTGAGAGCTAAAGTCGCTTGTCTAAAATTACAGGGCTAGAAAACGGTAGACCTTGGATAAACCCCAGTTAAATATAAATTTTGACCATAATCCTGAGTAGTGAGGGAAGGGAAAAGGTGGTGAAGAGAATCCTTACTTAGAATGAAATGTGAAGACTGACTTCTCGAGGCCAGTTGAGCCTCTGCTCAGAAGTATCAAGAAAGTGTGAGGTGAGCAGAAGCCTCTGAATGTGGGTGATCTCTGTCCATCCAAGTCACAGACTCCATCCATCTCAGTCCTCATTGACTAGAGCCCTCAATTAGAGGGGGGTTAATGAGTAATGGCTTGGGGTCACAGGGCTCATGCCATTATCTCTCTAAGTAACCGAGTACTAGGAGAAACCGAGGAGGCGAACTACCAGGGCTTCGGGTTGTGCTACAGTTCGTTCCATACACTTATGCCTTTCAGAGCTTTCCAGTCAAGGAAAAAAATTAAAATTGGCCAAGCAGGCTTTTAACTACTTATTCTGAAACTGGTAACACCATAACTATGCTTTATGTTTCCCCTTTAAAACCACAGAATAATGCAAAGCTGTAAAATAACACTGAGAAAATGAAACGAGTCACTGTGTTCTGTGGCATCATAGTCAGTCCTGACTCACTGACTCTGATAATATCTATATATAAATATATAAAATATATAAGTGATACACAAATTCTTTTAAAATCAAATATTCTTATACATTTCTAAAACCTATTACTGGGCTACACATTAAGCAGATGTTATAAAGATTTCCCCTTCAAAATGTGGGTGGAAATACTTTACAGCACCTGGCAAAGCTCTTTGCTCTCTTTAGCAGTTTGATTGCACCTCTGGAACCCCTCTGCCTTCTGCACGGAATGGAAACCACTGACACATTGATCCCTTGCCCTTCACCCGTGCACACTCGCTGCATTCTCCTTTTTGCTCTGGCCCATCCTTTACTTGCTCGCTACATCCATTATAACTAAAATGATCTCTCACTTTTTGATTCTGAGTGTTCCTCTAAACTGACCCTCATACATTCATTCAACATGTAATTATCCAACAGTTACTTGTTGAGCAGTCACTGTGTGCCAGGTACTGTTCCTGGTGCTAGGAATATAGATGTGAATCCAGCCTATTAGCCTCTGTCCTCCTGGAGCTGGCAGGCTAGCAGTTGAAACAGGCATTCAGCAAACATTGAATGCCTGGCCTAAGGTCAGGCTATGCTATGTACAACAAAGGGAAATGAACTAGTGTAAACAGTAGAGAGTGTGGGAGCAGAAAGTTATGGGGTCCATGCTCAGATAGAAAACCTGAGGCCTCCATGGCCTCCAAAGGCCAAGGTTGGCCTCCATGAGCTGGTGACTTTGGAGTAAGCCTGAAATGAGTGGTGAGAGTGGTGAACCACGTAATGATCTGGAGGAAGACGATTCTAGGCCAAAAGAAGAGCAAATGCAAAGTCCCTGAAGGCAGAAAAAGCTTGGCTTTTAAATAAACAGAGAAAGAAACTTCTGCTAATAAGTGAAAAGAAACAAGAAAATAGAGAGGAGGTTGAACAATATTACGCCAAATTGAATGGCTGAGCATGGCCAGAAACTGGGAAGCAAGGCTGAGGGTGTAAGGGATGAGTCTGGAGAAGAGACAAGGCTGTGTCCTGTAGAGCTTTTAGGCCATGGTAAGAGTTTGGGTATTATTCTGAGCAGTATAGGAAGCCATTGTAGGGGTTAAGGTATTGATGTAATTTCTTTTTTGTTTATTTTAATTTCTCTAGCTGCTATATGGAAAATAGACTTTAAGGAGACAAAAGTGTAAACAAGAAGACCAGTTAGCAAGCTGCCACAGTATTTCAGGCAAGAAATGATGGTGGTAACTTAGACTAGGAGGTGGAGGTGGAAGTAGTAAAATGTGGTCAAATTTTGAAGAAAGAACCTAAATAACCTACTGACAAATTGGATGTGGGCTGAGAGAGGAAAAGAGAAGTCTGGGATAATTCCAGGGTTTTTGCTCTTAACAATTGGGTAAATACTGATGCCATTTACTGAAACAGAAAATAACCCAGGAAGAAATGGATCAGTGGAACAGGGGAGTGGGGAACTCAGAGGAGAGCTTAGGTGGAGATAGAAATTTTGAAGCTCTCAGTTTGTCAATGGTATTTACACCCTTGAGGGTGGGCGACAGGTCTTCTAGGTGGCACAGATAGATTGAGATGAGGTCCAAGGTTTGAGACTGGGGCATACCAAGCCTCAGAGGTTGGCAGTGAAGGAAGATTCAGCCGAAGATATGAAGAAGCAAAAGCAGTGATTATGAGGATCAGGAGAATGTAGTACCCTGGAATCCAAGTTATGAGCCACATGTCACTAAAGAGGGAGAGAAAAACTAGGTCAAATATTGATGATGAGATGAATGAGAATTGGCCGTAAGATTCTATAAGAAGGGAGGTTTGGTGACCCTGACAAAAATAGATTCGGTGAAAAGGTGGGAGTAAAAGCCTAATTTGAATGGGTTGAGGTGAGAATAGGACTTGAGTAACAGGAAGAGCATGTGGACAACTCTAAACAGAGTTTCTCTATCAAAGGGAGCAGAAAAATGGGAGAGTGGCCAGAGGGAGCATGTGGTCTATGGAGGACTTTAAAATATATACACAAGAGAGGATGCAGCATGTTCGTGTGCTGATGTGGCTGATCTAGTGGAATGAGAGAAAATCGTGCAGGAGGGAGAGGGGATAAAAGCAAAAGCAGTCTTTGAAGAGGCAGGGGTGCCTCCAGTGTGCACCAACGGGTCAGCGGGAGGGAAGGCAGCGTGGAAGGGCACAGAGGCAGGAGGGTGCTACAGTCCCTGCTGAGAAGATGTGTGAGTCATCTTCTAATTGCTCTATTTCCTTAGTGAAATAAGAGGTGAGGTCATCCACAGAGAGTATGGAGGGGAAGGAGATGTTCAAGGCGCAGAGAGAGGAGGTATCATCTCAAAGACTGGGAGAGTGGATTACCTAGGACACTGTCAGAGGATTACCCTGCAGTGCAGTATAGCCCTAACTAATTGACCCCTCTTCCTTCTTACAAACCCTGCCTCCTCAAATTAAAAAGGGACAAATTAAACTTACCCTTCTAATGTTGATGCCCGTGCCATTCCCATATAGCATATTCCATTCCACTGGCTTCTCTCCTCTAACTTCTCCCTTCTATAATCATTTTTTATAACACCCAGAATATTTTATTTTATTTGTTTCCCCAGCTGGAGTGCAATGGTGTGACCTCAGCTCATTGTAACCTCCGCCTCCTGGGTTCAAGTGATACTCCTGCCTCAGCCTCCCGAGTAGCTAGTATTACAGAGATGTGCCACCACGCCTGGCTAATTTTGTATTTTTACAAAATTAAAAAAAAAAACAAACAAAAAAACGACAACAACAAAATGGGGTTTTGCCATATTGGTCAAGCTGGTCTTGAACTCCTGACCTCAGTTGATCCACCTGCCTCGGCTTCCCAAAATGCTGGGATTACAGGCCTGAGCCACCATGCCTGGCCCAGAATATTTTATATTTTTATTGAAGTTTTCAGCAGTTTCGCTCATCCTGTTTCAAGTTGCTCTGCAATTGTTTTCCTGGATTGTAGACTTACATTTAATTTAAGGTTATAGTCCCTTAAATTCAAGAAAATGTTTATTTGTTTTGTTGATTGGTTGGTTGGTTTTAAAGCAGGGTCTTGCTCTGTCAGCCAGGCTGGAGTGCAGTGGCATGATCATGGCTCACTACAAGCTTAACCTCCTGGGCTCAAGTCATCCTCTCACTTCAGCGTCCAAGTAGCAGAGACCACAGGCACATGCCACTATGCCCAGCTAATTTTTTTTTTAACTTTTTTTGTAGGTACACAATCTTGCCATGTTGCCCAGGATGGTCTTGAATTCCTGGGCTCAAGCAATCCTCCCATCTCAGCCTCCCAAAGTACTGGAATTACAGGTGTGAGCCACTGCACCCGGCTGAAAATGTATCTTTATTAAAAATTCCCCCCACAAAGTTTTGCCCAGTAGGATTCATAGCAGGGTGCAGCCCATGTTTGTCGAATCAAAGAGTCTCCTTTCATCACCTGCCTTAGGATCTCATCAATATTATAAATCAACGCTTACACAATGATGAAATAGAATGATAGAGTGGAACTCGGAGTGCTCTTACTGATCTTTCTCTAATAAACACCTAAAAAAATATGTGCATGCATCACATACACATATTTTCCCCTTTGTGTTCTACTTTCACTATTGGAAACTCCACATCTAATTTCTTCTGCTTCAATATTTTTAGACACAGGAAACTTACCATCTTACAAAGTAACCCCTGCTTTTTTACATCTCTGTTGAGCATTCCTTATCCTGATGGACTAAAGTTTCTTATCTTGAACCACTACCCACTGGCTCTTCTGATCTTTCTGAGCTTCCCCAAAGTCAGTCATTCAGATACTTGAATACATCTATCATCTCTTGCTTGAGTTGCTGTTGTTGTTTAAACCAGATAAAATATGTTCCTTCCTCCGGTTCTGCCTTATAGAACATGTTTTCCATATCCTGCTAGTCTTTCTTTAGTTTGTCGATGGTCTTTAGCATGGAGCAGCCAAAACTAGACACTTTGCCATGCTGTTGGTCTGAAAAGAACAGAGTTCAAGAAAACCATTAGCTCACCTGACCTGGATTTAATACTCAACGCAGATTATGATTGTATTTTTAAATGAAATAATGATGTTTGTTTATATTGAACTTGCCATCAACTAAAACATACAGGTCTTATTCTTATGAATCACTCTTAAGAGCTAGGTATCCACCCTTGAGGGGTAGCACTCTGTGTGATGCTGTGCAAGTCTGTACTCTCCATTCAGTTGTCTGCACATTTATTTCTCTTATATTCTGCCAGTAATGTTTGAGAAGAGGAGAGGAGGAAGAGTACTACTAGTGAGCATCTGTTATGTACCAAAAATCATGTCAGTCTTATTTATTTAAAAAACAGAGGTGTTATCCCTCTTTTGTGGAGGAAGAAATTAAGGCTCACAGAGGCTTAAGTAACTTGTCCAAGTCTACCCAACAACGGGACTGATATTTGAGTTTAGAATCACCTTAATTCAAAGGCTGTCTTCTTTCAGCTATGTACACAGCTCTCAAGTGAGTCAGCTTCTCTTTCCAACTTGGTGAAATAGTCTCTATTCCTGATCATCACATACATCTACTACTCCTCTTAGCAATGAATTAGCTTCAAATTTGGCAAGCATCAAATAGTGTTAAGAATTTTGAGCATAGCAGTGCCAAGGACAGAGCTCTGCAGCATCCCCGGCAGAGATCTTGCCTTTTACCCATGCATGCTGATTTGCAGGCTTTGGGTATCATTTTCACTCAGTTCATGGTAGTCCATCCTCTCTACAGGTTATTATGAGAGATCTTTCTAAAAGTCCCACTGAAATACTAAAATATCATACCTAGTGTATATTATCTTTCTATATGGTGGTGGTTTACCTTCCTTATTCTTCAGTGGTATAATAATCCTTTCTAAAATGTTGCCAGGACATATCCCAGAGGCCTAAGATTTCTGGCATCCTTCAATATAGAAATTGAGATGCTTGCTCATTCCAGCCTTTCAGCATATCTTTGATTTTTATCTTCATTTCATAGTCATGTTTATACATTATTTTAATTCTCTGGCTTAAATTTATCTGACTCTAGAAACTTGAATATATTCTAAACAGCTAGGGCATTCTTTTAATATGATTTTGCCTACCTTTGGCATAAGGTTTCTTTTAACCTTAAAGTCAATCCTTTCTACTTTAAGATTTTTCTCCTTTGAAGCCACTGGAGATACAACATTGGAACTGAGTAGCTCAGTATTTCAGTTAAATGCTAAAAGTAACTTTATACCAGCTTCTACAAGCAGAGACTTCTTGCCTATGTTCTTCTTATTTGGGACTACAGAACTTGGAAAAATTTTCTAGTTGTCCTGAACACCTTTTAGCTACCATTCTTGCAGGATAACATTGCCTATAAGCTAATAAAGCCTATCCAGGATCTATTCTTTCTAGGAGGCCAGATGAAGGTGGTTGTCATTATGGTGGCAAGAACTCTTCTTCTGCTCTTCAGACACAAGGAATGAAGGAAAGAAAGTTTTAGGAGTTTATAATAAATGAAGTGGTAAATATTTAAAATGCTGATTATATCAAGTGTTATCTAGGATACCAAAAAATAAACACTTCTAATTGTTCATAGGAATATAAACTTTTTGGAAGACACATTGGTATCATCAATAAAAATGTTTAAAAATGTATGTTTTTCCCAATATTTCTGGGAATATATCCTTTAATAATACTCACACCTGTGCATGAAGATGTAACTGTGCTTGCTACTCATAAAATGTGGTGAATTTTTAGAATCATCCCAATCTGATAAAGGAATGCTTCAAAAAAATATATAAGTAGACTTGACAAACACTGTTATCATCAGTCACTGCCTCTGAGGGAGAATGTCAGTTGGTTTGGAAGAGGGTGTCACCAGGAATAGGAAGGGACCTCTCCCAACTCTGATTCACTGTTGAAAAGTGGGAATGGAGGCCGGGCACGGTGGCTAATGCCTGTAATCCCAACAGTTTCGGAGGCTGAGGTGGTCGGATCATCTGAAGTCGGAAGTTCGGGATGATCCTGGTCAACATGGTGAAACCCCGTCTCTATTAAAAATAGAAAAAAAAAGGCGAAAGATTTATTCGTTATGAAGAGAAACCAGAGACTAAGAAGACATTTATGCAGCCAAAAAACACATGAAAAAATGCTCATCATCACTGGCCATCAGAGAAATGCAAATCAAAACCACTATGAGATATCATCTCACACCAGTTAGAATGGCAATCATTAAAAAGTCAGGAAACAACAGGTGCTGGAGAGGATGTGGAGAAATAGGAACACTTTTACACTGTTGGTGGGACTGTAAACTATTTCAACCATGTTGGAAGTCAGTGTGGCGATTCCTCAGGGATCTAGAACTAGAAATACCATTTGACCCAGCCATCCCATTACTGGGTATATACCCAAATGACTATAAATCATGCTGCTATAAAGACACATGCACACGTATGTTTATTGCGGCATTATTCACAATAGCAAAGACTTGGAACCAACCCAAATGTCCAACAATGATAGACTGGATTAAGAAAATGTGGCACATATATACCATGGAATACTATGCAGCCATAAAAAATGATGAGTTCATGTCCTTTGTAGGGACATGGATGAAATTGGAAATCATCATTCTCAGTAAACTATCGCAAGAACAAAAAACCAAACACCGCATATTCTCACTCATAGGTGGGAATTGAACAATGAGATCACATGGACACAGGAAGGGGAATATCACACTCTGGGGACTGTGGTGGGGTGGGGGGAGGGGGGAGGGATAGCATTGGGAGATATACCTAATGCTAGATGACGAGTTAGTGGGTGCAGCGCACCAGCATGGCACATGTATACATATGTAACTAACCTGCACAATGTGCACATGTACCCTAAAACTTAAAGTATAAAAAAAAAAAAAAAAAAGTTTGTGGTTTAAAAAGTTCATGTTGACTGCAAAAATGGTGATAGAAGAAAGCTCCAAGGATATTGCTATAAAGTTAATAAATCATCTTAAAAAATAAATAAATAAATAAAAATAGAAAAAAAAAATAGCTGGGCATGGTGGCTGGGTGCCTGTTATACCAGGAAGATGAGGCACAAGAATCACTTGAATCCAGAAGGCGGAGCTGAGATCACACCACTGCACTCCAGCCTGGGCGGCGACAGAGCGAGACTCCGTCTAAAAAAAAAAAAAAGAAAGAAAGAAAAAAAAAGAAAAGAAAAGTGGGAACAGAGAGTTCCTTCAGTCAGCTGCAAGAGGACAAGTAGAATGGAGCTGACCATGAAAGTTGGCAGAACTGGGTATAAAATATAACAGCAAGTCAGTCTGTACAGAGATGCATGTTGAAGATGTTAATGAAATATTGTAAGCAACCTAAAATATCTATCAATAGAGGAATGGTCAAACAAATTAGGATGTCATTATTCTAGGAAGGTTTATAAAACTGTTAAAAGTATGAGGTAGACCTATAGGCCATGTCATGAAAAGATCTCCAAGACATATTGGTATGTTGGAAAACAGCAAGTCATTTTGTGGTGTTCAATCCAATTTAGGTGAAATGTTAGTGTTTTAAAAGAGAGAGTGAAAGGTTGGCACAAATTTTGACAGTGGCTTCCTCTGAGATGGGAGGAGTAGAAGGAGAGTGCAGAGGAGTGCCCTTGGGCTTTGCCCCAAATCCTTCTGTCTCATTGGAATCTTACACTAAAACCCATTTGTTTATTACCTGGATAATTTTTTTAAAACTGCTATAATGACAGGAAAGAATATCAGTGAATTGACGCTGCCTATCAGAACCATATCTTGGGCGGGTGGGGGGCATCCCTGACCCAGCCCTGCAGATGAGGAAGAAGACGAGGCATCTCTGCCAGCTGATACCACACAGAGCCTACAACCATATAAATGTTTCTGCATATGTCAAGAAGACCATTTGCAAAAGAGAACAGCAAAAACAACTCACCATTTATGTGAGTAAGAGAAAATAGAGGATTTGGGGGAAAAAAAGATCAATAGTTTGAAATATTCCAGCTCATATGGAAAAGGGATTATCATGTTTTCCATGATCTTAGAGGCAGAACTCGAACTCATAGGCCAGAGGGCACCAACCAGCATGATCCCCCTCTCAGCAGTCACCATCTAAACACAGAAGCATCTCGTTTGGCTGGTGAATACTGGGAGGCAGCACCTGTTGCTCTTCAGCCTGTTTCACATCTGTGCCCTGTACATGTGTGTCCAGCACAGCTTGCTTCTTTCAGTTTCTCTGACTAGCATCTGTGTTTGGATGTTTGATTCGTGCTGTGGGGGCAAGCTTTAGGGAATCAGACTAGGAAGCAGCTTAAGGTAGAACTTTCTAAGCATAGGAAGGCAGCACACCTGTCTGGTTAGGAACGCAGGCTCTGGGGCTAGCCTGCCTTATTTGAATGCCGGCGCTGCCACCTACTACTGTGTGGAATTAAGCTGGTTGCTTCAGTTTCATGCTTCAGTTTTCCCATTGTGTGAAATGAGAGTGTAATGAGGATTATACGAGTTAATACACATAAAGCATTTACATTAGTTATCTATCACCATGTAACAACATTACTACAAATTTAGCAGCTTAAAACAATACACGTTTATTATCCCACAGTTTCTGTGGGTCGGGATTCTAGGCACGGCTCATCTGGTCCTTTTTAGGGTCTCACAGAGCTACAATCAAGGTGTCAAATAGAATAGCAGTCTTGACTGAGTCTTGACTCAGGGAGGATCTACTCCCAGGCTCACCCAGGTTGTTGGCCGAATTCAGTTCAGGGCTTTGGTTTCTTGCTGGCTGTCAGCCCCAGAGGCTGCCTTCAGCCCCAGCCTCAAAGCCCACAAGGGAGACAAGGCTATGAGCATGATAGGTGCTACAGTCGGCATATATATAACATATATATGCCGACATATATACATATGTTATATGTGCATAGTCGGCATATATATAACAACATGCATCTGGAAGCTTTGCCATATCTACTGGTTAGAGGTAAGCCACAGGTCATGCCCACACTCAAGGAAAGAGGACATCTAAAGGCAGTGAACATCAGGAGTTAAGGATCATAGAGAACTGCCATATAGAGAACATATGAGATCATAGAGATCTCATATAGAGATCATAGAGAACACCGTCCTCCATGGCATACCAAGTCAGGCCTACTGCATATAAAGTTCTTAATAAATGTGAGTTATTATCCATGGAAGCTATCTGAAGAAGGCATAGATGGCTTTCTGGGAGGATTAGTTTCTCACACTGGGGGTATTCAGACCATTACTGGGTGGAGACTGTAGACACGTAGCAAAGAAAACCAAATGGAAATAGGTGTTGAGCCAGATAGCTCCTGAAGGTCACCTGAGATTACCCTGTCACCAGACAAGGTGAACCAACTGCCCCCTCCTCCTTCAGCGTTGTCCTGAGTTCATTGCTACTTTCTTTTTGCATGCTGTCTTTTTTCACTTTTGTCTGATTTCACCTGTGTAAAAATGGAAACTAGAACACCCCATATGATTTTCTCTGAGAATTCTGAGAGTTGCCCTGGTCCCTCATAGAATAGCCATGCTTGGGGGTGGGGTGGGAGGAAGGAAACACACTTTACCTTTACTATAATTTACACGTTTGTTTCTTCCTAAGGAAAAGGGACCCAGGCCCTGTTTACTTTTTCAGTGTCTCTCAAAATTCTAAGCAGGTAGGTATGCCTAGACTGTACTCAATAAACACCATCTAACATCTCCTGGAAGAGGGAGAGATAATGAATTGGACTGCTAGGCTCTTTCTAGATCTTGCTGCTGATATACAAAGGTTTTTACCTGTTTGATTCACTCCCCAGTTCGTTCATGTGCCTCCGCTGTTTCTGAGGAAGGCCTAGTAAATATAAACTTTCTGTTGAGTACCCCAGCCCTGGAAGAGGACTGATAAGGCAGTTCCATGGGTGGGCAGCACAGAATCCAGAAGTGTGGGGTTTTTTTATGCCTGAGAAGTTGATTTAAAACATATGTATCCTTACATATTGATTTCATAAGTGCATACACCAGCCCTACTTCTGCATTCAGCCTCTGAAACATGTGACTGAAGAACCATGTGTGCCTCATATGCAAACACTCAAATACACCCTCTGCCATGCCCATACCTAACTCTGAGCCCTGTTGTCCTGGGGAAAGTAAATGGAAATGACTGAGGACAGTCATGCTAGTAACTAAACTTTAGAAATACAATAACCATGAAGCATCTCTGTTAATTCAGGCAATTTCCCAGTAGAGTATTAAGGTGTTAATTGCTTCTGCACTTTTCTATTTGACAGATATGTCCTTTTTCACCTAGGAAAGGGAAGCAATTATTGTAATGCTCTCCTGAGCTTTGTGAGATATTCTTTAATGACTTTTAAAGGCATCAATAGGGCATTGTGCTTTTAAAGAGAAACTGTCCTCTTTTCTGTTTGTGCTTGATAACAAGAGTGGGTATTATATTCAGACTACATGATGAATCTGTGAAAGGAAAATATGCAATAAAAAAAAACAAAGGCAGTAGTAATACATTTTCAGGAAGTATGTATCCAGATTTCAGATATGAGAAAAATATGTTCTTATATGTGCATATATCACTGAGCTTAACAAAGATTAAACAAACACAACAAAAAAGATACTCAGCAGGCATATTTTTCTGGAATTTTAACACAAAGTTGTTATTCTCTGGAACTGGTGTGGCCTCTCAAGTGAGGGTTTGGCAGGTCGTTTACTCAATACAAATCGGTAAATATTATCTTACACATCGTGTGAAAGTGACTTTCACAGGCTATTTGAGCTACAATTGGTTTTACAGTTTCATGTTTACATTCAGAATAAAAGAAAAATAGTCTTAGAACTTGTAATTAGAATTCAGAACTCTTTTATGATAAGAGTCACTTTGGCAACCTGGTCAAGCCAAGACAACCCATGTTAACTAAAGTGATAGTGCAGAAAGAAGACTGAATGTGGAATGAGAACTGAAGTTAGAGTTTTAAGTCTTCACAAAAGGATTTGCCTGATACCTGTCCTTAGGCAAGTTGTCTAGCCTTGAAAAGCTTCAGATTTTTCATCTGTAGGATCCTGGGTTTCTGTGAGAATCAAATGTATGTGACTCTTCTGGCCAACTTAAGTGCTGTCTGGATATAAAATTGTATGATCAAAGGAAGATCTAGGTTTTGTGCCGCCTCAAGTTTATACAATTTGAGGGGAGGGAGCTCTTTAAGAAAAAAAATACAAAAATATCATTTTTCGAATTTGACAAAACCATATGGTGGTGTGAATACATTGCTAGGATGCCTCCCAAGACTTTGGAAGAAGCCTGTGCCAGTTAAGGTCCCAGAAATTCGAGACTCAGTCACTTAGCCTGTGCAGCATTATTATAGACTTACAGGATGCTAAAGCTAGAAATGGCCATACAAGTGTGACAGGGGTTCACACTTGTTTTTTTAGCAGTAGAAACCTCTTTTCAAAATCTTATGTGGAGGAATAAGAGGAAAAAACTGACTAGCATAACTGAAGATGGGACCTAGGACTTAGAGATATGCCTATTTGGTCTCTATCTTCTCTGGAAGAATTTCAGTTGAGGCCCGGTGTGGTGGCTCATGCCTCTCTAATCCTAGCACTTTCAGAGGCTGGGATCACTTGAGGCCAGGAGTTTGAGACTGGCCTGAGCAAATAACAAGACTCTACCTGTACAAAAATTTTTAAAATTAGCCAGGCATGGTGGCATGCACCTGTAATCCCAGCTACTCAGGAGGCTGAGGCTGGAGGATCACTTGAGCCCAGGAATTCAAGGTTGCAGTGAGCTAGATCATACCAGTGCACTCCAGCCTGGGTGATGGAGTAAGACCCTGTCTCTAATACATACATACATACATACATACATGCAATGCCTACAAACTACCCCCCAACATACACATTTTAACAACTGTGAACTGGGATGCATTTTATAGTTGTTCTTAGACACGTGATAATCATAATATTATTATTATTGCCTGTGCATGCACTTACTTGGTTGCAGTTCATGGTGATATCATTGGATAAATGTAACTTCTTGAAGTTTCAGGAAATAAACCTGAAACTGAGTAGAACCTGAAATAAACCTGAGGAGGGAATATGTACTGTTGTCTAAAATGTTTTGTTGACACTTTCCCATAAGCTCAAGAAGCACAAGTATCAAAACTTGCCAAATGAGGATCCAATCAAGTGGAGAAGGAAAAGGGGTGCTCAGAAGCAGCCCCCAGCCCCCTCTCCTGGAGGCACAGAGTGTGGGGGTCTTGCAAATTACTTTCTTGCTGGACACTTGTGGAGTGAGTACACCCTGAGGGTCTGGGAGAGGCCTAACCTCCACCCCTGAGTCCCATGGTCCCTGGTGCCTGCCCAGGGCCAGGCTATGGGCTCAGATGTCACACTTTCCTTGCCTCCTTCCTTGTCACCTCCAGAGATTTGGATTCAGGATTTCTTGCTAGTGTCCAAAACTTTGACAGGAAAGTTAACTTCTTTTTTTTTATCAGACGAAGTCTCACTCTGTCACCCAGGCTGGAGTGTAGTGGCGCAATCTTGGCTCACGGCAACCTCTGTCCCCCGGGTTCAAGCGATTCTCCTGCCTCAGCTTCCCCGGTAGCTGGGATTGCAGGCGCCTGCCACCGCACCCAGCTAATTTTTGTATTTTTAGCAGAGACGGGGTTTCACTGTCTTGGCCAGGCTGGTCTTGAACTCCTGACCTCGTGATCCACCCACCTCAGCCTCCCAAAGTGCTGGGATTACAGATGTGAGCCACCACTCCAGAGGCTGATGCCTACCTACAAATCTTGATACAACAATTAAAGTTTTTTTATCACAAGCTTCAAAACTGCAAAGATAATAAGCAGAGAAAGAAAACTGAAACTCTCAAAGAGAAGCAAATAGCATGGTGGAATCAATGAAACACTGCACTGTGTTGATGCAGACTGCTGAAGACCAGAATAATGCTGAGAAGCACGCAGATAGAATTATAAGTACTATTAATCTTGTAGATGCAATGTATCAACCTAGTCCCTGGGAACCTGTGATCAGCACAATGCCTTCCCAGACTGTCTCACCTCCCTCTGGAACCTACTCAACTGCATAAGACAGAGCAGAGTTCATCTTCCTGACCAGTTGGACCTGTACTAGTTGCCTTGGGACATCATTAGACTCCAACACCAAATAGTAGAGGCAGTGCCCATTCACCACCTAGTAGCGGTCTAACTTCTCCAAGCCATGTAAATGGCTTCTCTAAATACAATCCCAGAATTCTCTTATTCCAGCAGTGAAGATGAATTCTACAATGCTGATGAATGTCATCAACATGGCTCATCCCCAAAGCACTTAATAGATTCTTCTGAATCTGCATCAATCTTGACACATGGCAGTGCGGAAAACAGACTAAAGTGCCCACATAGCACAGAATCACTTAATTCTTTCACATCCAATGGAACAAGTGATGCTGACTCTTGATTCACATGATGAGAGAGCTGACAAGGAGGAGGCAGGGTCCATGGAGGAGCATAAGAGCGTTACCACACACTTCTTGTCACAGGTTAGGCTTAGTATGGATCTTACTAAAGTAGATCTTCCACCATTTTTTCTTGAAAGAGGATCTCTTTTAGAAGCATATGCAGACGCTTTTTGCATATCCAACCTTTTTGCGAACATTGGTGACCAGGGATTGAACGGTTCAGAATGTGAAATGGTACCTCTCAGCCTTTCATGCAAGAAGGAAAGAATCAATTGTCAAAAAGTCATTTTAGCAAGATCTTTCAGTGTCAATGGATATTACCAAATGATACCAAAGAGAACACAGAGCTAGTTTTAGAAGGACCAGTTCCCTGGGTTTCCAAAAACAATGTAAAATTTGTGGCTGAACAGATTTCCCATCATCCACCTACTTTAGCCTTTTATGCCGAGTGTTTATCAGAAAGATTCAATTCATTGGTGATATCTGGACCTAATCAAAATTCCTTAGGATGTCAATTGGGACACACAACATAGGGTGGGGCCACAAGCCCTGTGTCTTTTGTTTTAACTATGAAAAACATTACATCCTCACATTCCCCAGTGTTTACGGATGGTCTATCCTCGCAGTGCTCTGAATGGAACTAGGAGGAGAATGCAATATTAATTATTCCAAAACTGGTGATAGTGCAAACATCATCTTCCACACTGAACCTTTCTCTGGGGACAGGAAGCACAGAATTACACTGTGATTTTTTTTCTCCAAAGGATGAGAAGCCTTCTGCTCAACTGAAGGGGAATGGAATGGTGTAATGTATGCAAAATATGCAACAGGGGAAAATGCAGTCTTTGTAGATACCAAGAAGATGTCTACAATGAAGAAGATAGGAAGTTGAAAGATCAGAAAAAATATGAATCTCACTGCCTTTAGAAGGATGTACTTTCAATTTAAAAATCAGAGACATTCAGTTTCCATGTAGTTGTGCGATTTTGAGTGAGTTTCTTAATCCTGAGTTCTAATTTGATTGCACTGTGGTCTGAGAGACAGTTTGTTATAATTTCTGTTCTTTTACATTTGCTGAGGAGTGCTTTACTTCCAACTATGTGGTCAATTTTGGAAGACTACTGGGTAAATAATGAAATGAAGGCAGAAATAAAGATGTTCTTTGAAACCAATGAGAACAAAGACACAACATACCAGAATCTCCAGGAGACATTTAAAGCAGTGTGCAGAGGGAAATTTATAGCATTAAATGCCCACAAGAGAAAGCAGGAAAGATCTAAAATCGATACCCTAACATCACAATTAAAAGAACTATAGAAGCAAGAGCAAACACATTCAAAAGCTAGCTGAAGGCAAGAAATAACTAAGATCAGAGCAGAACTGAAGGAGATAGAGACACAAAAAAACCTTCAAAAAATCAATGAATCCAGAAGCTGGTTTTTTGAAAAGATCAACAAAATTGATAGACCGCTAGCAAAACTAATAAAGAAGAAAAGAGAGAATAGATGCAATAAAAAATGATAAAGGGGATATCACCACTGATCCTACGGAAATACAAACTATCATCAGAGAATACTATAAACACCTCCACGAAAATAAACTAGAAAATCTAGAAGAAATGGGTAAATTCCTCGACACATACACCCTCCCAAGACTAAACTAGAAAGAAGTTGAATCCCTGAATAGACCAATAACAGGCTCTGAAATTGAAGCAATGATTAATAGCTTACCAACCAAAAAAAGTCCTGGATTTTTTTTGGAAGACAGATTCACAGCCGAATTTTACCAAGGATACAAAGAACAGCTGGTACCATTCCTTCTGAAACGATTTCAATCAATAGAAAAAGAGGGAATCCTCCCTAACTCATTTTACGAGGCCAGCATCATCCTGATACCAACCTGGCAGAGACACAACAACAACAAAAAAGAATTTTAGACTAATATCCCTGATGAAAATCAATGCAAAAATCCTCAATAAAATACTGGCAAACTGAATCAAGCAGCACATCAAAAAGCTTATCTACCATGATCAAGTGGGCTTCATCCCTTGAGATGCAAGGCTGGTTCAACGTACGAAAATCAATAAACATTATCCATCATATAAACAGAACCAAAGACAAAAACCACACGATTATCTCAATAGATGCAGAAAAGGCCTTTGACAAAATTCAACAACCCTTCATGCTAAAAACTCTCAATAAATTAGGTATTGATGGGACATATCTCAAAATATAAGAGCTATTTATGATAAACCCACAGCCAATATCATACTGAATGGGCAAAAACTGAAGCATTCCCTTTGAAAACTGGCACAAGACAGGGATGCCCTCTCTCACCACTCCTATTCAACATAGTGTTGGAAGTTCTGGCCAGGGCAATTAGGCAGGAGAAATAAATAAAGGGTATTCAATTAGGAAAAGAGGAAGTCAAATTCTCCCTGTTTGCAGATGACATGATTGTATATTTAGAAAACCCCATCGTCTCAGCCCAAAATCTCGTTAAGCTGATAAGCAACTTCAGCAAAGTCTCAGGATACAAAATCAATGTGCAAAAATCACAAGTATTCCTATACACCAGTAACAGACAAACAGTGAAATCATGAGTGAACTCCCATTCACAATTGCTTTAAAGAGAATAAAATACCTAGGAATCCCACTTACAAGGGATGTGAAGGACCTCTTCAAGGAGATCTACAAACCACTGCTCAACGAAATAAAAGAGGACACAAACAAATGGAAAAACATTCCATGCTCATGGATAGGAAGCATCAATATCGTGAAAATGGCCATACTGCCCAAGGTAATTTATAGATTCAATGCCATCCCCATCAAGCTACCAATGACTTTCTTCACAGAATTGGAAAGAAACTATTTTAAAGTTCATATGGAACCAAAAAAGAGCCTGCATTGCCAAGACAGTCCTAAGCCAAAAGAACAAATCTGGAGGCATCACACTACCTGGCTTCAAACTATACTACAAGGCTACAGTAACCAAAACAACATGGTACTGGTACCAAAACAGAGATATAGATCAATGGAACAGAACAGAGCCCTCAGAAATAGTACCACACATCTACAATCATCTAATCTTTGACAAACCTGACAAAAACAAGAAATGGGGAAAGGATTCCCTATTTAATAAATGGTGCTGGGAGAACTGGCTAGCCATATGTAGAAAGCTGAAACTGGATCCCTTCCTTACACCTTATACAAAAATTAATTCAAGATGGATTAAAGACTTAAATATTAGACCTAAAACCATAAAAACCCTAGAAGAAAACCTAGGCAATACCATTCAGGCCATAGGCATGGGCAAGGACTTCATGTCTAAAACACCAAACACAATGGCAACAAAAGCCAAAATTGACAAATGGGATCTATTTAAAGAGCTTCTGCACAGCAAAAGAAACTACCATCAGAGTGAACCGGCAACCTACAGAATGGGGGAAAATTTTTGCAATCTACCCATCTGACAAAGGGCTAATATCCAGAATCTACAAAGAATCTAAACTAATTTACAAGAAAAAATTAACTCCATCAAAAAGTGGGTGAAGGGTGTGAACAGACACTTCTCAAAAGAAGACATTTCTGTAGCCAACAGGCACATGAAGAAATGCTTATCATCACTGGCCATCAGAGAAGTGCAAATCAAAACCACAATGAGATATCACCTCACACCAGTTAGAATGGCGATCATTAAAAAGTCAGGAAACAACAGGTGCTGGAGAGGATGTGGAGAAATAGGAACACTTTTACACTGTTGGTGGGACTGTAAACTATTTCAACCATGTTGGAAGTCAGTGTGGCGATTCCTCAGGGATCTAGAACTAGAAATACCATTTGACCCAGCCATCCCATTACTGGGTATATACCCAAAGGATTATAAATCATGCTGCTATAAAGACACATACACACATATGTTTATTGTGGCACTATTCACGATAGCAAAGACTTGGAACCAACCCAAATGTCCAACAACGATAGACTGGATTAAGAAAATTTGGCACATATATACCATGGAATACTATGCAGCCATAAAAAATGATGAGTTCATGTCCTTTGTAGGGACATGGATGAAGCTGGAAACCATCATTCTGAGCAAACTATCACAAGGACAGAAAACCAAACACCACATCTTCTCACTCATAGGTGGGAACTAAACAATGAGAACACTGGGACACAGGGTAGGGAACATCACACACCGGAGCCTGTTGTGGGGTGGGGGGAGTGGGGAGGGACAGCATTAGGAGAAATACCTAATGTAAATGATGAGTTAATGGGTGCAGCACACCAGCATGGCAAATGTATACATATGTAACAAACCTGCACGTTGTGCACATGTACCCTAGAACTTAAAATATTAAGAAAAAAAAATCAGAGACATTGATGCGGCAACTGAAGCAAAACACAAACTTGAAAAAGACAAACAGAAGAAACCCAAGAAAGGAAGGAGAAGGAAATCCAATGGGAGACAAGCTTATTTCATGAAGTTGGAAGATATTGGGTTTATGATGAACTATTACTGAATTATCTTGGTGCTGCCAAGCATTGGGCTAGGAAATGTAAAGTTTATACCTGATGGCCAGGGCAGTAAGCATAATTAAGCAACAAACATTCTCCTTTTGGGAGAACCTGTTCATTCCCTTCTTATTGCAATGGTTTCTCAGGGATATGAGACTTTCTTGTTTTTTTTTTTTTTTTTTACAATTAAAAATCAATTGTATTTAATTATATACAATGAATAATTGAAAATTTAAAAAGCAGTACCATCTGCAATAACATAAAAAATCAAGTAAATAGAAATTCCTAGCCCAATGCTTGGCAGCACCAAGATAATTCAGTAGTGATTCATCATAAACCCAACATCTTCCATCTTCATGAAATAAGCTTGTCTCCCATTGGATTTCCTTCTCCTTCCTTTCTTGGGTTTCTTCTGTTTGTCTTTTTCAAGTTTGTGTTTTGCTTCAGTTGCAGCATCAATGTCTCTCTTTGCCATAAATCTAGCAAAATATTTATAAGATCTACACAGGATATGGGACTTTCTGACACAGATGAGCAATTACAGTGGGAAAAGCTTCCCTTTTTCCTCTGTGGCAGTTATGGTCATAAGTCCTGAGAAAAACTTCAGGTTTTGAAAACAAGATGATTGCTCCTTTTCCAAACCCTACATGTTGAAAAGCATTTCTAAATCCAAGCCTCAAACTCTACACTCTAATACTGATGTTAAGGAATACAACTTCTGTTTTCTAGTTCTTATGATGTTGGATTATGTGTGTGTTTGTGTATATACAGTTCATATGTTGGATTATATGTGTATATATATACACACACACAGTGTATATAGTGTATATACTGTATATATAGTATAACTGTATACATACACACATATATATGCAGTTGACCCTTGAACAACACAGGTTTGAACTGCCCAGGTCTACATAAACACAGATTTTCTACCACCTCTGCCACCCCCGAGATAGCAAGTCCAACCCTCCTCTTCCTTCTCCTCAGCCTACCTAACGTGAAGAAGACAAGGATGAAGACCTTTATGGATCCTCTTCCATTTAATAAATAGTAAATATATTTTCTTCCTTATGATTTTCTTAACAACATTCTCTTTTCTTTATTATAAGAATATAGTATATCATACATATAACATACACAATATGTGTTTATGTTGTCAGTAAAGCTTCCAGTCAACAGTAGGCTATTAATAGTTAAGTTTTGGGGTAGTCAAAAGTTACATATGGATTTTCAACTGTGCAGCAGGGGGTCGGGGGTGATGGTGCATCTAACATTGTATTATATGTACATACATATATAATCATGCAACAAAGATACATAATGCCAGATTTTTCATAAAAACTTCTACTATAAATATGGGTTCCTCAGAGTTGTTTTGAGAAATCAGCACAGTGTCTTAAAATCGTGTTGGGAAATGTTACGGTCTCACCTGCAATAGCTTTTCTTTTGGAACTGAACTATTATTAAGCTGTATATAACCCTAGATTATAGTTTAATTATACTCAATATTTCTTCAAGCTTCATAAAGTAATTTTTCAAAAAAATGGAAACTTGCCAAATGAGCCTCAGCAGCTTGAAAGAAAATCCAAGGGGCAATAACAGAGCACTGTAAAAAATGCAGCATCACAGTGCTCTTGGTGCCCAAAGTACTGGTGATGAGGACAATATCATATAGAAAATATGGACATCAGTGACACTGGTTCAGAGGGTGAATGTGGAAAAGTTGTAGGAGCACCTTGACTGATTTATTTCACTGACATTTTTCTTTTCATGCATACCCTTTGAGTTATTTAATAAGTATAATACTTAAACAACCTTAGTGATAAGCATTATGTTGTAATTTGATTGACAGCGTATTCTTTTGTTTTCTTTTGTTTTGTTTGAGACAGGATCTTGCTCTGACCCAGGATGGAGTGCTGTAGTGCAATCATGGCTCACTGCAGCCTCAACCTCCCAGGCTCAAGCAATCCTCTCACCTCAGCCCCCCCCCATCCCCCACCAGGTAGCAGGGACTACAGGAGCACACCACCATGCCTCGGTAATTTTTAAATTTTTTTGTAGAGGCAGAGTTTCGCCAAGTTGTCCAGGGTGGTCTCAAACTGCTTAGCTCAAGCAATCCTCCCACCTCAGCCTCCCAAATTACTAGGATTACAGGCATGAGCCACCAAACCCAGCCATATTCTTTCTTAGCAGCAAATAAAATAACAGTGTGCCTTACAATCTCTGGCACCTTAAAGTCAATAAAATATGGTGTTTTTTTAAAAGCCATATACTTCAGTTCTCTCATTTTACAGTTCAGAGATTAGGGCACACAAGGATTTAGTGACTTGCCAGAGGCGAGGCAATAGGGCTGGTTTGTTAGGGCATAATGAACCATTTGCAAATATTTTTCGAGTGACTGTCCCAACTTAGCCCCAGATTAACCCTTTGTTTTTCTAAATAATCATAACTAACCATATTGTTATAATTTTCTATTTCTTTAAGTCAGTATTTCTTTATTTTAGTTTTTAATTTTTGTGGGTATATAGTAAGTATATATATTTATGGGGTACATGAGATGTTTTGATACAGCCATGCAATGCATAATAATCACATCAGGGTAAATGGGGTATCCATCACCTCAAGCACTTATCCTTTGTGCTACAAACAATCCAATTATACTCTTTTAGTTATTTTAAGATGTACAATTATTATTGACTATAGTCACCTGCTGTGTTATCAAATACTGCATCTTATTCATTCTTTCTAATGTTTTTGTACCCATTAGCCATCCTCACTTTCCTTCCACTCCCCTACTAACTTCCCAGCTTCTGGTAACCTTTATTCTACTCTCTAGCTCCATGAATTCAATTGTTTTAATTTTCAGCTCCCACAATTAAGTGACAACATGTGTTTGTCTTTCTGTGCCTGGCTTATTTCACTTAACATAATGACCTTTATTTCCATTCATGTTGTTGCAAATGACAGGATCTCATTCTTTTTTAGGGCTGAATAGTACTCCATTGTGTGTATGTGCCACATTTTCTTTATCCATTCATCTGTTGATGAACACAGGTTGCTTCCAAATCCTGGTTGTTGTACATAGTGCTGCAATAAATATGGAAGTGCAGATATTTCTTTGATATATCAATTTCCTTTCTTTAGGGCATATACCTAGCAGTATATGGGTATATGCTGCTAGGGATTGCTGGATCATATGGTAGCTCTATTTTTAGTTTTGTGAGGAACCGCCAAACTGCTCTGCATTGTGATTGTACTAATTTATATTCCCACCAACAGTGTACAAGACTTCCCTTTTCTCCATGTCCTCACCAGCATTTGTTATTCCCTTTCTTTTAACTGGGGTGAGATGTTATTATATTTAATTGTAGTTTTGATTTGGATTTCTCTGCTGATCAATGATGTTGAGCACCATTTCATATACCTGTTTGCCATTTGTCTCTCTTTTTTTTTCTTGAGAAATGTCTAATCAAATATTTTGCCCATTTTTCAACTGGATTATTAAAACTTTTACTATAGAGTTGTTTGAGCTCCTTATATATTCTGGTTACTAATCCCTTGTCAGATGTATAGTTTACAAATATTTTCTCTCATTCTGTGGGTTGTCTCTTCACTTTGTTGATTGTTTCCTTTGCTCTGCAGAAGCTTTTTAACTTGATGTGATCCCATTTATCCATTTTTACTTTGGTTGCCTGTGCTTGTGGAGTATTACTCAAGAAATTTTTGCCCAAATCAATGTCCTAGAGAGTGCCCTTGATGTTTCCTTGTAGTACTTTCATAATTTGAGGTCTGGGATTTAATTCTTTAATCCACTTTGATTTGATTTTTGTATATGGCAAGAGATGGGGGTCTAGTTTCATTCTTCTGCATATGGATATCTAGTTTTCCAGCATGATTTATTGAAGAAACTGTCTTTTCCCCAGTGTATATTCTTGGCACCTTTGTTGAAAATGAGTTCTCTGTAGGTGTATGGATTTGTTTCTGGGTTCTCTGTTCTGTTCCATTGGTCTGTGTATCTGTTTTTATGCCAGTACCATGCAGTTTTGGCTACTATAGAACTGTAGTATATTTTGAAGTCAGGTAATGTGATCCATCCAGTTTTATTTTTCCTCAGGATACTTTTGGCTATTCTGGGTCTTTTGTGGGTCCATATAAATTTTAGGATTGTTTTTTCTATTTCTGTGAAGAATGTCATTGATATTTCAATAGAGATTGCATTGAATTGGTAGGTTGCTTTCTGTAGTATGACATCGTAACAATATTGATTCTTCCAATCCATGAACATGGAGTATCTTTCCATTTTTTGTGTGTCCTCTTCAATTTCTTTCATCAAGGTTTTAAAGTTTTCATTGTAAAGACCTTTCACTTCTTTTAATTCCTAGCTATTTAATTTTATTTGTAGCTGTTGTAAATGGAATTACTTTTTAAATTTCTTTTTCAGATTGTTCACTGTTGGCATATAGATATGCCATTGATTTTTTATGTTGATTTTGTATTCTGCAACTTCACTGAATTTGTCAGTTCTAATAGGTTTTTGGTGGAGTCTTAAGGGTTTTCCAAATATAAGATCATGTCATTTGTAAACAAGGATAATTTGACTTCTTCCTTTCCGATTTGGATGCCTTTTGCTTCTTTCTCTTATCTGATTGCTCTAGCTAGGGCTTCCAGTACTATGTTGAATAACAGTAGTGACACTGAGCATCTTTCTAAGTTCCAGATCTTAGAGAAAACGCTTTCAGTTTTTCCCCATTCAGCATGATGTTAGCTGTGGGTCTGCCATATATGGTTTTTATTATGTTGAGGTATGTTCCTGCTATACCCTGTTTTTTGAGGGTTTTTTTTTTTATCATGAAGGGATATTGAATTTTATCAAATGCTTTTTCAGTATCAATTGAGATGATCATGTGGTTTTTGTCCTTCATTCTGTTGTGGGTATATCACACTGATTGATTTGTGTAGGTTAAACCATCCTTGCACCCCTGGGATAAATTTCAGTTGGTCATGATGAATGATGTTTTCAATGTGATCTTGAATTTGGTTTGCTGCTATTTTGTTGAGGATTTTTGCAACAGGGTTTATTGGGAATATTAGCTTGTAGTTTTCTTTTTTCATGTGTCTTTGTCTGGTTTTGGTATCAGGGTAATACTGGCCTTGTAGAGTGAGTTCTGAAGTATTCTCTCCTTCTTTATTTTTTGGAATAGTTTGAGCAGGATTGGCATTAGTTCTTCTTCAAATGTTTGGTAAAAATCAGCAGTGAAGCCATCAGGTCCTGGACTTTTCTTTGCTGGGAGGCTTTTTATTACAGCTTTAATCTCATTACTTGTTATGAGTTATGGTCAGTTCAGGTTTTGGATTTCCGCATGGCTCAATCTTGGTACATTTTATTTATATAGGAATTTATACATTTCTTCTAGGCTTTCCAATTTATTGGCATATACTTGCCCATAGTAATCTCTAATGGTCCTCATATGATTTGGCTGTTTTCCCACCCAAATCTCATCTTGAATTATAGCTCCCATAATTCACACATGTTGTGTGAGGGACCCAGTGGGAGATAATTGAATCACGGGGGCAGTTTCCCCATACTGTTCTTGTGGTAGTGAGTAAGTCTTACAGGATCTGATGATTTTATAAGAGGTTTTCCTTTTTGCTTGGCTCTCTCATTCACCCTTGCCTGCCACCATGTAAGAGATGCCTTTCGCCTTCCTCTATGACTGTGAGTCTCTCCAGCCATGTGTAACTGTGAGTCCATTAAACCTCTTTTCCTTTATAAATTACCCAGTCTTGTTATGACTTTATCAGCAGCATGAAAATGGACTAATACAGGTCCTTTGAGTTTCTGTAGTATCAGCTGTAATGTCTTCATTTTCATCTTTGATTTTATTTATTTAGGTATTCTCTCTTTTTTCATAGTCTGGCTAAAGGTTTATCAATTTTGTTTATTCAAAAAACTAACTTTAAAGAAAAGAAACAACTTTTAATTGATCATTTGTATTGTTTTCTTCATTTCAGTTTCATTTATTTCTGCTCTTTTATGCTACTAATTTTGGGTTTGGTTTGCTCTTGCTTTTCTAGTTCTTTAAGATGCATTCTTAGGTTGTTTATTTGAAGGTTTTCTATTTTTTGATGTAGTATTAATAGCTATAACTTCCCTCTTAGTGCTGCTTTTGCTGTATCCCATAGGTTTTGGTATGTTGTGTTTGTGATGTTATTTGTTTCAAGAGATTTTTAAATTTTCTTCTTAATTTCCTCATTGACCCATTGGTCATTCAGGAGCATACTGTTTCATTTCCATGTGTTTGTTGAATTTCCAAAATTCCTCTTGTTACTAATTTCTAGTTTTATTCCATTGTGGTCAGAGAATATACTTGACACCATTTCAAATTTTTTGGAATTTTTAGAGATTTGTTTTGTGCTAACATATGATCTATTCTCGAGGATGATCCACGTGCTGAGGAGAATGTGTATGCTGCAACTGTTGAATAAAATGTTTCGTAGATACCAATTAGGTTCATTTGGCAGGTAGTCCAGATTAAGTCCATTGTTTCTTTGTTGATTTTATGTCTGGATGATTTGTCCAATCCTGAAAGTAGGGTCACCAGCTATTATTGTATTGAGTTCTATCTCTCTCTTAAACTCTAATAATATTTGCTTTGTATATCTGGGTACTCCAGTGTTGGGTGTACATGTATTTACAATGGTTATATCCTCTTGCTGAATTTACCCTTTTATCATTATATAATGAGCCCTCTTTGTCTCTCCTCACAGTTTTTGTCTCGAAATCTATTTTGTCTGATAGAAATATAGCTACTTCTGCCCTTTTGTTGTTTCCATTGGCATAGGATGTCTTTTTCCATCCCTTGTTTTCAGTCTATATGAGTCATTATAGGTGAAGTGTGTTTCTTATAGACAACAGATAGTTGAGTCTTTTTTTTTTTTTTTTATCCATTCAGCCACTCTGTGTCTCTTGATTGGAGAATTTAGTCCATTTACATTCAATGTTATTATTGATAAGTAAGGATTTACTCCTGCCATTTTGTTATTAGTTTTGTGGTTGTTTTGTGGTCTTACTTTTTTTTTTTTTCTGTCATTCCTTCCTGTCTTCCTTTTAGTGGTAATGTTTCTCTGGTGGTATGTTTTAATCTCTTCCTTTTTAGACTTTATGTATCTGTTGTATGTTTTCAATTTGAGGTTACCATAAGGCTTGCAAATACTGTCTTATAACCCATTATTTTAAACTGATGACAACTTAACACTGATTTCATAAACAAATATGCAAAAAGAAAACTAACAAAAACTCTACACTTCAACTTGTCCCCCTGCTTTTTAACATTTTGTTGTTTTTTTTTTAATGTTTTATCATACTGGCTATTTCTTGAAAAGTTGTCATAGTTATTATTTTTGATTGGTTCATCATTGAGTCTTTCTTCTTAAGTTTGCATACCACCATTACAGTGTTATACTGTGTTTTTCTTGGTGCTTACTATTACCAGTGAATTTTGTAACTTCAGATGATTTCTTATTGCTCACTAACATCCTTTTCTTTCAGACTGAAGAATTCCCCTTAACATTTCTTGTAGGACAGGTCTGGTGCTCATGGAATCCCTCAGCTTTTGTTTGTCTGGGAAGGTCTTTATTTCTCCTTCATGCTTAAAGCAATTTTTGCCAGATATACTATTCGAGGATAAAAGTTTTTTTTTCTTTCAGTACTTTAAATATGTAATGCCACGCTCTCCTGGCCTGTAAGATTTCCATTGAAAAGTCTGCTGCTAGATTTACTGGAGCTCCATTCTATGTTATTTGTTTATTTTCTCTTGCTGCCTTTAGGATTCCTTCTTTTTCCTTTACCTTTGAGAGTTTGATTATTAAATGTCTTGAGGCAGTCTTCTTTGGGTTCAATCTGTTTGGTGTTCTATAACCTTTTTGTACTTAAATATTGATATATTTCTCTAGGTTTGGGAAGTTCTCTGTTATTATCACTTTGAATAATATCTGTCTCTACATCCCTATCTGTCTCTACATCCTCATTAAGGTTAATAACTCTTAGGCTTGCCCTTTTGAGGCTATTTTCTGGGTCTAATAGGCATGCCTTATTCCTTTTTCATTCTTTTTTCTTTTGTTTCCTCTATTTTCAAATAGACTGTCTTCAAGTTCATTAATTCTTCCTTCTGCTTGATCACTTCTCCTATTAACAGACTGTGGTGCATTCTTTAGTATGTCAATTGCATGTTTTCAACTCCAGGATTTCTGCTCAATTCTTTTTAATTATTTGAATCTCTTTGTTAAATTTATCTGATAGGATTCTGAATTTCTTCACTGTATTATCTTAAATTTCATCAAGTTTCCTCCAGTCACCTATTTTGCATTCTCTCTCTGAAAGGTTACATAGCTCTATTTCTCTGGGTTTGGTCCCTGATGCCTTATGTTATTCAGTTGATGAGGTTATGTTTTTAGATGGTCTTGATGTTTATAGATGTTCATCAGTGTCTGAGCATTGATGAGTTAAGTATTTATTGTAGTCGTCGCAGTCTGGGCTTGTTTGTACCCATCCTTCTTGGGAGAGCTCTGCAGGTATTTGAAGGGACGTGGGTGTTGGAATCTAATTTTTTGGTCACTGCAGCCATATCTGCATTAGGGGGCACCCCAAGCCCAGTAATGCTATGGCTCTTATAGACTCATAGAGGCATCATCTTGGTGGTTTTGGATAAGATCCAGAAAAATTAACTAGATTACTAGGTAGAGACTCTTACTCTCTTGCCATACTTTCTCCCAAACAGACAGAGTCTGTCTCTGTGCTGAGCCACCTGGAGATGGGGAAGGAGTGACACATGCACCCCTGTGGCCACTATCACTGGGACTGCACTGGGTCAGACCTGAAGCCAGCACAGCAGTAGGTCTCACCTAAGGCCTGCTGTAACCACTACTTGGCTACCACCTATGTTTTCTCAAGACCCTAGAACTCTATAATCAGCAAGTAGCAGAACCAGCCATCCTTCAGGGTGAAGAGTTCCCTTCAGGGTAGAGGGTTCCTCTGGATCCTGGATGGGTTCAGAGATGGCATTCAGGAGCCAGGTCCTGGAGTCAGGAACCTTAGAAAGCTACCTGGTGCTCTATTCTACTGCAGCTGAGCTGGTACCCAAAGCACAATAAAAAGTCCTTCCCACTCTACCTCTGCTTTCCACAGGCAGAGTAGCCTCTCCCCATGGCCACCATCTCCAATGTGCCATGGGGAATACTGCCAAAGTACCACCGATGTTCACTTAAGGTCCATGAACTCTTCAGTCAGCTTGTAATGAATGCTTCCAGCCCCAGGATTCTCCCTTCAGGGCAGTGGGCCCCCCTCTAGCCCAAAGCAGGTCCATAAATGCCATTCATGAGCCAAGGCCTGGAATGGGAACCCCAATGGCCCACTTGGTGCTCTACTCCCCTGTGGCCAAACTGGTACCTAAGTTGCAAGACAAAGTCCCCTTTACTCTTCCTCTGTTTTTCTCAAGCAGAAAGAGTCTTTCCTCATGGCCACCACAGTTGGGAATATGCTAGGTCACACTTGAAGCCAGCATGTCTCAGATTCTCACCCAAGGCCCATGGCATGTACTACCTGGCTACCGCTGCTGACTATTCAGGGCCAAGAGCTCTTAAGTCAGCAGCTGATGAAACCTGCCAGAATTGGATTCTTCCCTTCAAGGCAGTGAGTTTTGGCCCAGGTTTTGTCTAGAAATCTTGTTCAGAAGCTACACCTCCCAACTTTGTGTGGTGCCCTCTCTGACTGTAGCTGAGTTGGTATCCAAGTTGCAAGACAAAGTCCTCTTTACTCTTCCCTCTTCTCTCCTCAAGCAGATGGAAGGGGTCACTTTTGGAACTGCAAACTGTGCTGCCTGGGCTTGGGGGAGGAGTGGTGCAAGCACTCCCTTAGCCACCCCAGCTGGTATCTTACTAGGTCACATGCCCACCAAGTCAATGGGCTCTTAGCCCAGCACAGCACTAGGACTTGCCTAGGAGTTGCAGTTCTTGTGGCTTAGACTGCCTTTCAAGTTGATTTAGGGCCCCAAACCACTTTAGTCCACTGTGGTGGGGCTTGTCGGAGCTCACGTGGCAACTGCTGGGATGGAGGATTCCCTTCTAGCTAGGGCTGGTCCAAATGCTTCCTCCATGGGTGTTGGCTGACTTCTGCCTGGTATTGCTTTCCATTGTGATAGGAAAGCACCAAGTTCCAATGCAAAGTCCCAAAATCACAGCACTTTTCCTCCCCCAAGCTCACAAATTCTTCGTGCCATGAGACATGCGGGATGGGGAAGGGGTGGCATCGGCAATTCAAGACTGTTTTTGCTACTCTTGTCAGTGGCTCTTTCAGTGATATGAAGTTAAAACCAGGTACTGTGATCGCTCACCTGATTTTTGGTTCCTACGAAGGTACTTTTCCTGTGTAGATAGTTGTTAAATTTGGTGTTCCTGCAGGGAGGATGATCAGTGGAGGCTTCTATTCAGCCATCTTGCTCTGCCTCCCAAGGTCTGTATTTTTTAATAGAATATAAATTCCTTAAGGTCAGGGACTAAGTCTACATCATTTACTGCTAGATAGCAAAGTGCCTAGAATTTAGGAAATTATCAATAGATATTCAATGGAAGATAGGGAGGGAAACAAGGGAGGGAGAGGGAAGGAGGGAGGAAATGAGGAAGAGAGGGAGGGACTAAAGCATTTCAAACTCAGAGTGAGGCTAGAAGATAGTTATACTTGGGTAAGATAGTGTTACATAAGGTGATTGAGGTACTAATACAAAGGATGGATGGCATCAAAGAGGAAACAGTAGTGACTGCTTTATCTGCTCATTCTCTTTCTGCTTACTCCAATGGGGAACATTTCTTTGTGACAAGAAAATGGTTTCCCATGTAGAGCAGAAGAAACGAAAGGGACCAGGAGAGGGGCCAGGAGAGAATGGTACCCTCCTTGTTAGGATAGAGAAAGCCAAATACAGGGTGTGAGAGCTGTCCTTGATATAGGCAGCACAGCCTTCTCCAGTTATGAATTCCAGTGGGTCTGAGTAGGGCTCTCATGAAGCTCTGACTCACTGCAGCAGGCCCATGGCTTCTCCATGGAAAGTCCACAGGGCTCTCCAGATGCTTTGCTTCCTGGTGATCTGCAGTGACTACACTATTAGTTTTCCATCTGTTCCTCTATTTGAAATGAATCAAGTCTCATCAAACAAGGGACAGTCAAATAAATGCCCCTGATGCACAGGCATCTGTGACAAAATGAGGACTGATTTACTAGTGCCCTTGTGGCTTGGAGTCTGCTTGAGGCTAGGTTTACTTTTCTTCCCTTTTCTCAAAAGTATTTCATCTATACATTCTTTTGGTCCATTGTTTGACAATTACTGTATGATGAGTCTGAAACTTTGTAGCATTTAGTTACATGAGGCGGAAATTTCACGTACGTAAAACAGACATGAAGTTCGGCCTAATGAAAGGACCCTAATTTTCAAGTCTCAGTGCCCCTAATCTATAAAATGGTAATATGCCCTTCTTTACAGAGTTTTTCTGAAGGCTAAGTTAGTGAATGGATGTAAGAATACTTGGAAAAGTATAAACTGCTTTAAAAGAATGGATAGTCTTTAAAAGTATCACAGATTTCTTCATTTTAATCTCTCTATTCAGTCAGGTTCCTAGCTCATGTTAGATTCGTGGGTACTTAGATATTCATGGAAGAAAGAGGCCAAGTGAGTGTAGCTCTAAGTTCTACTTTGCCCTGATTATTTAAGAAGTCTGATTTCTTGTGAAGTTTATCCTTTCTCCATTTCCCTTTCAGGCACGATGGAACCTCAAGCCTTGTCCTCTTAGTTGTCTTTGAAGATGCAACATTTGGCCCCTTATGTTAAACACTAAGCGACCTAACTCAGCAATGACTAGCTCTCACTAGCTGTAGTGCAGCCTTACCTGATATCTTTCTCAGGATCTTCTTTCACTTCCAGAGTGTTCTTTCTTTTTACCCACCCAGCTGCTCCCATCCCTTGTTGTTCAGCTGGACTCCCAGATCAGAACATCTGATCATTCTAATCCCCGCACAGTAGTTCTGGATTTTCATATTTAAATAGTTATTCAACATAAGATACTGCCCTGCCTGGCACCGTGGCTCATGCCTGTAGTCCCAGCACTTTGGGAGGCTGAGGCAGGACCATCGCTTGAGCCCAGGAGTTCAAAACCAGCCGAGGCAACATAGTGAGACCCCATCTCTACAACAACAACAACGACGACAACAACAACAACAACAACAACAACAACAAAACTGTTTTAAAAAATTAGCTGGGCATAGTGACACACACTACTCAGGGGACTGAGGCAGGAAGATCCCTTGAGCCCAAGAAGTTAAGACTGTAGTAAGCAAAAATTGCACCACTACAGTACAGTCTGGGCAATAGAGTGAGACCTTGTCTCAAAAAAAAAAAAAAAAAAAATGGATTCTAGCCAAAAGGACACCCAAAAATGAATGCAAAAATAAATGATTTCCTCCCAAAAATAGCTCATTAATTTGCTAAGCAATACTTGGTAGCTTCACTTCTCTATTAAGTGGAAACAACAGTAATACTGCAAGTAAATATTCTACTTTCATCTAAAGAAGAACTTAAACCTCTAAATAGCCATCTGTAGCCTATAGAGGACTTTCTCAGCAGCATAAGTTGAGCTGTTATTCCCTTTCAGGCTCCCAGGCCATGCTATGGACTGATGACATTTCATTGAAATTATTAGATGTTTGTCTCTTAGACATTTAGAATGTGAATTGCAGAAAGGTAGAGGCAGTGATTATTGGTCTTCAAAATACTAGCCTCTACCACAGAGTCTGGCAATTATAAATGCTTAAAAATATTTTTAGGACAAAACAGTCCATAAGTAGTTGTAAGAATGTAGTTAACTTATCTAAGGGAACATTGAAAATCAGAGTAATTAAATTCAAAGATAGCCATGCCAATTGCTTCAGCTTTACTTATAAACTCCGATTTTCAATCATGTCAACAATGTGATTATAATAGCTTACAAGTGAAAATTACAGATGGAAAGTTTTCCCAAAGGAAAACTGCCTGAGGCTCTTGAAGCAAGTGCAATTCCGAGATATCCTGCCCAGTGCTTTCTCCTGGCCCTTATTAACTCTTACATTTAAATGTCCACCACTCAGGCCATCATGCTTAGGAAGAGAGGCGGTTTCACTGAGGTGAGCCATTTCCTGTTTCTGATATCTTGCATCATGGTTTTATTTAGACTATCAGATGATTGTGTAGGAATACGTGACTGATAGATGTGGGTGCTGTTTGCTATTCTACAACCCCCTACCCAACATACACAGGAATTATAAAATGTCACTCCAGCGTAAATTGTTCTTTGATTGTCACATTGCTCAAACCTGATCTTCTAGGTCAGAGTTTCTAAAGTAGGGTACATGGATAAACTCCAGGGGGAATTCATGAATTCCCCTGAAATAATGCACACGATTTTTCTGGGACAAAGGTTCACTGCTTTCATTAAATTCTCCAAGTAGTCTGTGACTTCACCAACAGTTAAATACCACTGTTAATTCTTTTGTCTTATATTCATAACAATCAAAATATAGTAGAAAAATGGCAGTTTGCATATCTGGAAATTTCCAATATCCAAATAACAATAGTAATGACAATAAGACAACAATAATACCTTGGCTAACATATATTGAACATTTACTGTGTGGGTTATTACCATAAGTTCCTTATAAGAATTGTATTACTTAATTTCACCACATTCTGTAAGTAGATACCATTATTATCCCTAAATTAGATGTGAGGAAACTAAGACCCGTGAAAACTAAATAACTTGTTAATAAGTTTGACATTGGAAAGCTTAATAGCAAATTTTGACAATTAAATAACTGATTTTGGGAGCAGTAGAAATTGGAACAATTCTCGTATTGCCATATTTTAAAAGCAGGGATTTTTTTTTTAACTTAATGCTTTAGAAGGCATTTGATACCTGAATCAGTTATGCCAGAAAAACAGTCAACATCTCTGTTCAATCTATTTTTAAAAGAATCCTGACCTATATATCACGTATCTTCAGGGGTCACATATTTTTGTATTTGACACTGCATATTTGTATATCCCCTTTCTTTGGAGGTGCTCCAGGAAACATACAGATATTAATCCAGCCCTCCCATCACTGTATGAGATAAATCCCAATCATAATTTTGTTTCACATGAATATTTGTGCCAGGTAATATTTATGTGCTGTACATCCCTGCCACTGATCAAATTTATGTTCAGACTCCCAAGGGATGAGAAAAATTCTAGTATATCCCTCATGTCACTACACAGAGGTGGAAAATACCCAAAAACCTTTCTCTGCTAGTCTGGGTGGCAAAAACTGAGACTGAAAATGCAGCAGTTCATCACAGAAACCCAGCTTTGATCCCCACAGCTTTGCTGAACCAGGGGATGTTAGGAAGAGCTTGAAATGAGTATTGGAAAAAGCATCTGTTTATTTCCTGAGGGGAATAAACTTCCTAGTGGCACCACCAAAAGTAATATACAGATAAAACTGTAGTATGAGCAATAATTTTTTTTCAATAGTAGTACACAGATATAGCTATAGTATTCTGGTGTGTGCCCCAATTCCCCTTACTAAGGCATTGGTACAATTAATCAACCAAGTAAGCTTAGGGAAATAACTCTGCTCCTGTTCAGATTCTGCTCCTTTATCATTTTGCTTCTGCACCATCCAGCAATAACTCTGTTTGCCACAAGCTGATGCTCGCCACCCCATTATAATTCCCTGTTTTGGGACTGATGTGCTCGTTCATCCAGCAGTTACCAGGGAGGACCTGTGAATGTTCCAGGCACTATTCTAGATGCTGGAGATACAGCGGGGAAAAAACACTCTTGTTGACACCAGCATTTCAAAATTTGTGACTTACTTTACAGAGTTTTCACCAATAGTATTTCTACTTAACTGTTTATAGTATTTTTAAAAATCTCTGCAGTTAACAGAACTTCAAGAAGTAAAGAGCTTCACCTGTTTTGCTGAATATGCCTCTAGTGGTTGCTTTGAAATTGTACTTTCTCTTTTTACGCTACAGCCATGGGGTGAAGATCTTATAGAGCATTTTGAGGTGTGATGAAAAGTATTTTAAGACCAAGTTTTTCTGTGGTATTTCAATGTTAAATTTATCTTATATGACATTATATAGTGTGCCTGCCCCACTCCAATCACCCGCAGCAACACAAACTTCCTGTTTTCTAGATTCCCTTTCTCAGTGACAGATGTCAACATCCACCAATCAAACAAGTTGGAAACCTTGGGGCCTTTTTGATCCTCACTCACTTCCATGCTTCCCACATCCTAATTGGTCTCTAACTCCGGAAAATTCCTCCTCATTAATATGTCTGGTGTCCATGTCATCCACATAGCCACTGATGTATTTTAGTCTATCAAGTGTTGCCTCTGGGTGGCATAGTCAGTACCTGACTAGGGGGTAGTCATATCCACCCTACCCCCATTGCATGGGTCTCTATTTAGACTCTAGTTCTCAGCCTCCTTTGAATTTATGTGTGTACATGGATGGAATAAGTTCTTGCCCTTGGGATGTGAACACAAGCAGGCCAGTAATGGCTTTTAAGAGAGCTGTCTTTCCCCTTCCACCAGCTGAATGAAAACAAGATAAAGTCCTAGGGCAGAAGTTTCTAAACTTTCTCAGTCCACAGAGCCTTTAGTGTCTCAGAATTTTTTACAGCAACTCCAGGCCAAATGAAATACCACTAGTTCAATTTACTAAGTAGTTAGGTCCAAACAACACAGTTCATATTTTATCCTAACAACTTATTAGCCATTTGAAAAAAGATATATATAAACTAAAAGAACAACACATGTTCATTTCACTCTTAAGTAACCACAAGTAGTTCCTCAATTCTAGCTGCATGTTGGAATCCCCTGGAGGAACTTTTCAAATACTGATGCCTGGGCATACTCCAGACCAATTGAATCATATACCCACTGATGGGACATTTTTTAAAAAATTAAACTCCTAATTTTGAGATAATTGTAGATTCATATGCAGTTGTAGAAAATAATATAGAAATTCCTTATATCCTTTACCTTGTTTTCCCCAATAGAAATATCTACAGAACTATATGTAATATCACAACCAGGATATTGACATGGATGGAGTCAAGATACAGAACATATCCATCACCACAAGGATCAATCATTTACTCTTTTATACCTGCATCCACTTCCCTCCTGCCCTTACCCCTGGCAACTTCTAACCCATCCTCTAGTGCTATAATTTTGTCATTTCAAGAATGCTAAATAAATGGAATCACACAATGTGAAATCTTTGGGGTTGACTTTTTGCCCTTAGCATAGTTCTCTGGTAATTGATCTGGGTCGTTACGTGTAGCACTAGTTTGACCCTTTTGATTGCTGAGAAGTATTCCATGGTATAGACAAACCACATTTGTTTAGCCATTTACCTGTTGCAGGACATCTTCGTTGTTTCTGTTTCCTGCTATTATGAATAAGGCTGTGATAATTATTCACTTACAGGTTTTGGTGTGAATGAAAGCATTCATTTCTCTAGGATTAATGCCCAGGAGTATAATTTCTGGCTCATAGGGTGTTTGCATATTTAGTTTTCTAATAAACTGCTAAACTGTTTTCCAGAGTAGTTGTCCTATTTTACATTCCCATCAGTAGCGTCAGAGTGATCTAATTTCTCTGCATCCTCACCAGCATTTGGTGTTGTCACTAATTTTTATTTTAGCCTTTCTGATAAGTGTGTAATGATATCAATTGTAGTTTTAATTTTTAAGTAATTTGAGCCATTTCTCTAATGGAAAATGTTGAGCATTTTTTCATGTGTACTTACCTGCCATCTGTATATCCTCTTTAATAAAATATTTCATGTCTTTTTCCCATTTTCTAATTAGATTGTTTGCTTTTTTACTGTTGAGTTTTGAAAGTTGCTTGTATATTTGAAATACTAGTCTTTTGTCTTTTGTTGGATATGTAGTTTGCAGATATTTTTTCCTGGTCTGTAGATGTTCTTTTCATCTTAAGCAGGTCTTGCAGAGAGCATTCATTTTTAATTTTGATGAAGTCCAATTTGCTGATTTTTTTTTTCCTTTTATGGATCATGCTTATGTCAAGTCTAGAAACCCTTCACTAAACCTAGATCTTAAAAATTTTATCCTTTTTTTCCTACAGTTTCTAAATATTTCATACAGTTTCTATAATATTATGGTTTACATTTTTGACTGTGATTTATTTTGAGTTAAATTTTATACAAGGTGTGAAACTCTGGGCAAGTTGTGGGATTTATTTATTTATTTTGCCTGTGGATGTCGAATTGCTCCAGCATCATTTGTTGAATAGGCTACCTTTCCTCTATTGAATTGCATTTGCATCTTGTCAAAAAACAGTATGTCATATTTGTGCGAGTCTATTCCTGGGTCCTCTGTTTTGTTCCAGTGATCTATATGTCTATCCCTCCATCAATACCACAGTGGTTTTACTTATGATTTTTGATACAGGGTATCACTCTATCGCCCAGACTGGAGTGCAATGGCATGATCATAGCTTACTGCAGCCTTGACCTCCCAGGCTCAAGTGATCCTACTGCCTCAGCCTCCGGAGTAGCTGGGACTACAGGTGCACACTACCATGCCCAGCTATTTTTAAAAAAAAGAAAATTATGCAGAGATGAGATCTCACTGTGTTGCTGCTCTTGAACACCTGGTCTCAAATGATTCTCCCCTCTCAGCCTCTCAAAGTACTGGAATTATAGGCATGAGCCACTGCACCTGGCCTACCACACAGTCTTTATTACTCTTAACTATGTAACTTTTGAAATTGAGTAGACTAAATACTCCCACTTTCTTCTTTTTAAAAATTGTTCCTTTCCCTTTCATATAAATTTTAGAATAATCTTGTCTATAGTTACAAAATATTTTGCTGGGATTTTGATAAGGTTTGCATTAAACCTATATATCAATTTGGAAAGAATTAATGTCTTTGTTATGCTGAGTCTCCCAGTCCATGCACATGTTTGTCTCTCCAATTATTTAGGCCTTCTTTAATTTCTTTCAACAGCATTTTTTAGTTTTCACAATGTAAGTACTATATGTTTTGTTACTTGTACACCTAAGAATTTCATTTTTTGAACAATTATATATGATATTTCATTATTAATTTTAAGGTACATATGTTCATTGCTACTATATAGATATACAACTGATTAAAGAAAATCAATGCTTTTTTCTGTTGACTTATGCTATCCACTGGAATATTAGTTCTTAGATTGCAGGAATAGTATCCATTTTGTTCAGTGTTGTATCTCCAATGCCTCAAACACTGTCTGGCACATAGTAAGTGCTCAGTTCTTATTGAATGAATGAATGGGATGCCTTTTCATTTATTCTAATCTTATATCCTTCAGAAGCACTTTAAAGTTGTCTTCATATAGATGTTGCACAGTTTTGTTAAGTTTTTTCCAGGGATTTTACCTTTTGGCTATTGTAAATGGGGCCTTCTCTTCTATAATAACCTTTTACTGGCTGTTGTTTGTCTATATAAAGGATATAGTTTTCTGCATATTAATTGTATAACCATCTGTGTTTTTAAATATCCTTATTTGTTCGTAAGAACTTTTCATAATTCTCTTGTGTTTGCCAACCATCACTGTTACTTTTCTTAAAAATTTCTGGAGTTCAGTAATTAAAAAGATTGAATTACAAACACAAAGAAAAACAGCAAACAACTAAATTTCATTTCATCAGTGGGATTCTGTTCAGTTATGTTGAGTAAGTAATGGTATAGCTGTAAACCTATACCATTTATTTTCTAAGATAAATAAATATGGTGATTAAGGAAAAAGTCAAATTCAGAACCATTTCCTTCCTCACTAGTTAGACATCATCTGTTGCCTGTGCTGCTTGCTAATTGAAAGAGATTACTGTGCTCCCTACAAGGTCCTCTTAATTGAGGGAGTGATATTTGCAATTTAAATCACAAAAGAAAGAAATCATCAGTACATATTGACTTGCCCAAGTTCCACTGTTTTACCACAGTGTTTGTTCAGTAAGCCTTGATATATAAGTGAACTCATGCAAATGAATGCATCTGTCTTCATTTCTTCTGTCTTCATTAGATCACTATGCAGACATTAAACACCAAAAAGGGTATTAAATGATTAATTAGCCAAGTGGAGACTTCAGGTGAGCCAAAAGCAAACTCCAAAAGCAGGTTCCTTTCTCTCCAGACCACTTCTCTCCCACCCCCTACAGAAACATCCATAAAAGATTTAGTCAATTCTTCTGGGACCAGAGATACTTATTGGCAGTTACCATTCTTGCGATTCAGCAAATTTTCTTGCTGAAGTATGTTCTATCTTTACTCCTGAGTTTTGCCTAATTTATATTCCTTCTTTGGTCTGCTCTGCTCAGCTACCCCTGGTCGATAAGTACAGCAGATTGGCTAGAAGACAAAATTGTAAAATAGATGGTGAATTTGGAATCTCAGGCCTTCGCTCTACGTTGTTGCCTGGACCATCTTCTCTGTGGCTGCTTCCCTACAACTCATGCTGTATGGCACAGTGGTCTGTGACGTTGCCTCTTTGATTAGGCTGTGGCCCATCTTGAGGATAATGGCCTTTGCTTTTTCCATCTTTGAGTTTTATTGTCTGGCTCAGAGTAGGCATTCAATATGTGCTTGAATCAATGAATGCACAAATTACTCAATTAACTGGTGCAGGAATATTTTCTCAATTTCACATTATTAAAATTAGCTCTTAGGAAAACATTTGAAATGTTTTTAAATGATAGGGTAATTGACTAGTATCAGTTGAAAAACTAGCCAGATCGATGAATTTATATTTTAATAATGATGAAATTAAACTAAAATAATTTAGCTTTTCTAGATTTTCAGGATTCAGCCGGAAGCCCAGGAAGCACCTGGGTTCCTTCTGGAGAGAATGACATTGTCTGCCTCCCATAAGGCTGTACCCGTGCATCCTATTTTATGCAGGAAGCATGTCCTTGAAAACTTGGATTAGAAGGAAAATTTTTATGAATAGAAACTTACTTCTCACATGCCTGGTGTTAGTATTTTAGAGTTGCTTCTTCATGAAAATTGGATAGACCTTTAAGATAAGCACTTAAAAAAACTATGCTTCCAACTCTACATGTAAAGTTCTATAATCAGATGTCTAAATATATAGGATACTCTGCATATTTAAAGAAGATGCAAAGAATCTTTTTGTTGGCAAAATTGTTGGGCACATTATATCTCTTTAATATGAACGGTCATCATCTATGTCATTTTGGTTACTTTAATTATTAACTTTATTTTAAAAAAATTTATACCTAGCCTTCTGCCAACAAGGGTTTAGAGGGATTGTTTATTAAGGTGATGTCTTCAATATCAGTTGAACCTACGTATGTTTTCATGAGATTTCTGGGGGTTGCTTTGTTTTGTTTTAAGTAGCACAAGGGAAGTGCACACAGTGATAGAATTTTGTTACAGATGTTTCTGGTAAATGATGTAAAAGGTCCTGTACTTTCATGCACTTGACAAGAATTTTCATTCTTGAATTTCAATTTTTATTTGGTCTGTCATACAAAATGTAGTAGATGAAGCTGACATCATACACGCTCAGACTCCTCCTTGGCTTCTACTTTAAAAGACAATAATGACTTATGTATACAGTGTCATGAGACTGCCATGAAAAGGCAGGATTCCAGTGATGGTATGCTGGGATGTTAAAGTCACAGGAGCTGGCAAACTCAAAAGCCCTGCCTTGAAGGACATTCTCTAGGCTGCTGAGGAAATAAGTAGCCTGCCGTCCCCAGCCTTCTTCCCCCAAGTACTCTGTTCTCCTCACTAGATCAGTTGAGATACTGTTTCCTTACCTAATGTAATTTCATTTTTTCATTGGCTAGTAGGATAAAGTACTAGCAGCAGCAATTTAAAAACCTTTATGATACACATTTATAAATATTTTCAACATTATAAATAACTGTGTAATTAGGGAAAGGGTTAAGGTGTGCAAATAATCTTTTTTTTAATTTCACTTTGAAAGAGCAAGTTTGTTTTTGCATTTTAATATGCGTCTTTGATGTTCTAGAAGTTCATTACCCCTGAAATGTATAACTTAATTTAGGAGAAGTTGGAAAATTGGACAATTTCCCCATCCCTACCAAGAAAATATATTTGCAGATAGGGGAATAACATCACAGAGAATTTTAAAACAGCATTTATCCTAATTAGCCTCTGGAAGGTAAATATTGACTCTACTCATTTTTATTTTTGAAGGGAAGGATATTCTTATAGTTTTCTTACTTTCTGCTCTGACTAAAATCAAAAGAATTGAGTTCTATCTTGCTATATAGATATTATCCCCACAAGATCTGTGAAATTTTAAAATTTCATAAGTAGAGAATGAAAGATTTATGTCAGTTACCTGGAAATTCTGAGGATCAATCCTGCCTTGCCATACTGTGACATATTCTGCAAGAATGACATGAATTGTTACATAAGCCATCATACTTTGTTTTTGAAAGACAAAGAAAGTAAAGTCAATAATATTTTTCTAGAACCTGTAGAAAGCGCTCTTCTCCTTTCAGTTGGCTTCCTAACCTGAGACATACCATGAACTTGGAGTGTGCCACTGTGCTATATATGTTCATATTATCATCTAAAATTCTGTTCTAATTCCTTACTTTACAACTTTTAATTGTTCCCATTGGAGTTACAAGGAGAGAAACCAGAGAATGTCACCTGAGAATGGCAGAAAATAAAGGGTGAATATTATTTGTACATAAGACAATTTGGACTATTTAATGTCAACCTGGAGTGAATATCCCACCAGTGCCCATTTTCATAACCTCTAATAGAATATCTGCCTCAGCATTACCTGCATGCACATCTTTATGAAATATTCTGCAAATTACAATGGAAGGAGGCCATAAATATCTTTTCTCATAAAAGAAAAAGTGGAAAGAACTTCTGGGGAGGAGTCACTTAACCATACACAAAATGACATTGGTGATTTTACTCTCATTTTAATAAGGCAAATGCTTTTCTTTTAACAGAGGAATTCAAGGGCTCCACAGTCGTCGAGCTGATGAAGAAGGAAGGCACTACCCTGGGTCTGACGGTATCGGGAGGAATTGATAAGGATGGCAAGCCAAGAGTATCTAATCTGCGGCAAGGAGGAATTGCTGCTAGGTAACTGCCTCTTGGGGAAATCTACTGAAAGGAGCACAGGGTGTAATTAATTCAAAAATTAAAGCTCCATCAAAAGTGGTCACTAATAAATAAATGACAGCTGCCATCTGCCAGGCAGCACAGGCCAGCAGAAGCACAGTGGGGCACGTTTCAGAAGCTGTTCCCCAGGTCTGCCCATGTGGCTGTTCTAGCCTAGGCTGCAGTCACCAGGGAGGTTCTTGTGTCATGTCAGGAGCTGCCAGGCCCTCATAAGATTTTAATTTCAAAAAGCCTATGTGAATCTTGTCTGCGAATGTGCCACTGAACAGCAGACAAGCTGCAGTGGGAAGGAGACACTCCAGTCATCTAAATGTGAAACAGATGACCCATATAATGTGAATGGGGAAAAGCGCCAGAGAGGGACATGGCTACCCTAGAAAGAATGGGAGACCTAACTCTGAGTTTTCAGTGAAAATTTTGTTTATCCCACATCCTCTCTCCTTTTCTACCTGTGAGATTTTAAAGAGTTGGTTTCTGAAAGCACAGAAGGCTTAGAGGAGGAGGTCTCACCTGTCTTTCTTTCCATGAACTGCAAATTCCACTCGTTATTGCCAAAGGCAGAATGTCCTGGATACTGGGCAGGGGTGGGCTTCCTTGAGATACATTCTAAGTCTGCCTCAGAAAAAGGGGACAGAAGATCAGGTTTCATTAAAAATGAGGCCAGGCCAGGCAGTGACTCATGCCTGTAATCCCAGCACATTGGGAGGCCAAGGCAGTTGAATCACCTGAGGTCAGGAGTTCGAGACCAGCTTGACCAACATGGTGAAACCCATCTCTACTAAAAAAATTAAAAATTAAAAATTAAAAAAAAAAGCCAGGTGTGGTGGCACATGCCTGTAATCCCAGCTACTTGGGAGGCTGAGGCAGGAGAATCACTTGAACCCAGGAGGTGGAGGTTGTAGTGAACTAAGACTGTGCCATTGCACTCCAGCCTGGACAACAGCAGCGAAACTCCATCTCAAATAAATAAATAAATAAGTAAAAATAAAAAATAAAAGTGAGGCCAAAGTACCTTAAATTCTGGCCACCAATATTCATATCCACATAATTCCAGGTTAAATCTGAGTTCTTGCCCCATTAAATGTCATCTGAAGTGGTGATTTCTGTGATTAATTTTAATGATCAACCTGTTTGTACAATTTATAAACTTAATCCAGTGGATTGCCTCCATGATCAGAAGTTATTGTTTGTAAGGGAGGCTGGTGTGGACACAAGCACCTCAATCTGCTTTCTTTAGGCTTTTAAGAAGCATCTTTACACACCCACAACCTCCTTTATTTTATAACAATCATGGCCAGTTCATGATGCTAGGGGTTCATAAGTCTCCAGAGCTTCTTTATATCTCTCCCTTAAGGCAAGTGTGAACAGAGGAGAGGGTAGCATTTTCAGTTGTATTAATTCTGTAATTAAAAGTATTACTGTGCCAGTTATATTGAGAATTAAAAATCACCAAATAGTCACTGTTAAAGGCACTACCATTTTGAAGGTAGTAAATCAGAATAATTAAAGATGAAATCCTTGCCCTAAAGGGGCTCACAATCTATTAGTGGAGATAAGGCATAAAAAACATGAAACATTTGGGAGCAAAAATGGCATTGCATGATAGCAAAAAGCAACAGCACAGAAGTTATTACAGAGCATTAGGCGGTTAAGTTGACATAAGTGTCAGGAAAGTGAGGTAAGGGCCATGCATGTACTGCAGACTGGAGCAGATTAGGAGGCTCTTTGAAGGAGGAATGATTGGAGCTGGATTTATATATAAAATAAATGCATTCGCTATTTCTATTTTGGGAGAAAATGTTATTGAAGGTCCTTATCAGTGACATGAATTTTAACTCTTATTATTGGTCTTGCTACCTGCTCTTGGTTTAGAAACGGAGTTTGACTAAAGTCCAAGAGCAGCCAATATTCTGTTATGGTGGTACAGAGAGACAAGAATGTTATTGAAACCCAATATTTGCATTGTGATTTCTCCTTCACCAATACTCTTCTTATCAATCCTGCTGTAAGCAATAAATAGCAAAATAAGCGACCCTTTCCTTAGTCCTGGACAAACTCCCAGTGAAGTTATTGAAAGAGGTGAAATGTACAAAAGGGAGGCAGCAAAAACAAGAGGGTTTGAGAATAAAAAGACATGTGTTGTGTCTAGGATCTGGATCCCATCCCAGAGAACCAACTGGTTTAGGGCAAAGAACTGAAAAAAAAAAAAAAAAAAGCTTCTCTTGATTTTATTTTATGGTGCTCTTAAAAATAAAACAGGCAAAAAGGAAAAAAATCAGAAATAGTGGCAGAATCAGAGCAGGACTTCCAAGGTATCACAGGCTGCATGAGTAAAAGGGATCCCTGGCTCTCATCTGACTTCAGCTGTACTCTTACCCTTAAGGGCCCACCGTCTCCGAGGAGGCAGGGACTTCTGCTGTCAGCCTTCTAGGCTTGCTTCTACACTTGCATGCTTACCATGAAGGGAAAGTGGAAATATAGTCAGACTGGCCTATGGAGAGGGTGGGTCTGCTGAAACAACATTGTCTATTTTGCAGAAGTGACCAGCTGGATGTGGGTGACTACATCAAAGCAGTGAATGGAATCAACCTGGCCAAATTCCGCCATGACGAGATCATCAGCTTGCTGAAGAATGTGGGAGAAAGAGTGGTTCTTGAAGTAGAGTATGAGCTTCCACCGGTCTGTAAGTACAGTAGCCCCCCTTATCCATAGAGGATACATTCCAAGACCCCCAGTGGATGCCTAAAACTGCTCATAATACCAAACCCTATATATATCAGGTTTTTTTCTATACATACATACTTATGATAAAGTTTAATTGATAAATTAGGCACAGTAAGACATTGACAACAATAATTGGCTGGGCGCGGTGGCTCACGTCTATAATCCTAGCACTTTGGGAGGCTGAGGCAGGAGGATTGCTTGAGCCCGGCGGTTCGAGACCAGCCTGGGCAACATGGCAAAGCCCCACCTCTACAAAAAATAGAAAAATTAGTCGGGCATGGTGGTGCACACCTGTAGTCCCAGTTACTCAGGAGGTTAAAGTGGGAGGATTGCTTGAGCCCAAGATGTTGAGGCTGCAGTGAGACATGATCACACCGCTGCCATCCAGCCTGGGGGACATAGCAAGGCCCTGTCTCAAAAAAACAAACACACACAACATTAATAAAATGGAATAATTATATCAATATGCCAGTCTCGCTACTCTTGTGCTTTCAGCCATTATTAAGTAAAATAAGCGTTCCTTGAACACAAGTACTGCAAGGGCTGGGCATGGTGGCATATGCCTGTAATCCCAGCACTTTGGAAGGCTGAGGCGGGAGGATCACTTGAAGCCAGGAGTTGAAGACCAGCCTGGGCAACAAAATGAGACCATGTTTCTACTAAAAAAAAGATTAGTCGGGCATGGTGGCATAAGCCTGTAGTCCCAGCTACTTGGAGGCTGAGGCAGAAGGATTCCTTGAGCCCAGAAGGTCGAGGCTGCAGTGAGCTATGATTGTGTCATTGCACTCCAGCCTAGGTGACAGAGCAAAACCCTGTTTAAAAAAAAAAAAAAAAAAAAGTACAGCAAGAACACAACAGCCAATCTGATACCAAAGACGGCTACAAAGTGACTAAGGCAGGTAGTGTAAACAGCGTGAATGTGCCAGACATCCAGATGGATAGAGCAGACAATGTGAGATTATCATCACACTACTCCTAACAGCACACAATTTAAAACTTAGGAATGGTTTATTTCTGGAATTGTCTACTTAATATTTTCAGACTGCAGTTAATTGGAGGTAACTGAAACCACAGAAAATAAAACTGCAGATAAGGAGGAATTGCTATAATCATAACCCAGAGGAAGAACAGCGGCACCAGTTTTTCCAAAGCAAAATCAGCTTCTGAATTTTTTCCCTTTGCCATCAATATCTCATTACAGGAATGGCAAAGCCAACTTTCTTAGTATTTAAAAATTATTTGAATTGGAAAACTTACAACCTACTCAGGAAGAATTTAAAAAGGCATCACTAACAATGAAATTATGAAGGGCGCATGTTCTGTTTGCCACCTAAGCCATTTTAATTCAACATGTTTGTAAGTTCTGTGCAATAAGTACCATCCAGGTTTTGTACTTAGTGACTAGGTTTAGGAGAAGCATATTTAGTATGTTTTATATTGGTTCTTTATGGATATATTAATTTCTTTTTTAATTTTTAATTTTTAATTTCTGTGGGTACATAGTAGGTATACATATATATATGATATATCCATTTCTGAAGCATGAAAATAGCTTCAGAACACATATTGTCAAGTAGTAATAATAGTAATTATAACAGCAATAGCCAACAGATTTTGATTGTACCAAATGTCTGGCATTACAAAGAACTTGACTTGCATTGAATTATTTAATCCTTTCCACAAGGAGTGTCAGCATAGCAGAGATGAACTTTAGTATCAAATAGACAGGTTCAAATCCCAGCTCCACATTTTACTAGCTACATGCCTTGGAGAAAGTTACTTACACTTTCTATGTCTTAGTTTCCACATCTGTAAAATGCAAATATTATTAGTTCCTACTGATAGATTTGTTATGAGGATTAACTAAGTTAGTATTTGGAAAACATTTAGAATAGTGCCTGGCATTATCAAAGTTTTCAATAAAAAGGCACTCAACACTACAAGATAGGCATTTTTTTTTTCTCATTTGACGAAGCCTGGATTCAATATCTGAATCCGGGCTGCCTGACTCCAAAGTCCATATGCATATTCATTGTGAGGTATACTGATATATGACTGCTGCCCAGCGTTTATGCTGTTCTAGCACCACCTCTCCTACTATTAGCTATGAACATGGATGCTACCCTGAGATAGCTTTTTGCTCTTCCATACTAATGAGAACTCAGGTTGATTATGAAGAGTTGGTAGAATTCATTTGTTCAGCAATGACTTATTGAGCATTTACTATGTTCCAGCCACCACTATGTACTAGGAGCTTGGGGAACATGAGTAGAGTTTATATTGTAGCAGAAGACAGATAATAAAATAAAACCATAATAAATAATTATACAGTATGAATACTATGAATGCTATGCAAAAAAGCAGTGCAAGGAGAGGGATTGAGAGCGCTGGGATCAGGGTGGGAATACAATTGCAAATAGGGTGGTTAGGACAGCATCATTGAGAATGTGAGATTAGTCAATGACTTCTGAAGGAGGTGAGGGAGTTGGTTGTATGGATTTCTGGGGGAAAAGAGTTCCAGGAAGAATGAACAGTCATTGCTAAGACCAAAAGGCAGGAATATACTTACGGTTGTTATAGAAACATTAAGGAGGACAGTGTGGCTATAGCAGAATGAGCAGTAAGAGAATTAGGAAATGGGGTCAGAAATGTAAGGGGGTGGGGTATCCCTGTAGGCCATTGGGAGGACCTTAAGTTTTTCTCTGAATGATACAGGAAGTCACTATATGGTTTGGGGCAGAGGAGTGACATGATGTGATTTGTTTTCAGAGGCTCTCTGGCTGCTGTGTTAACAATAGACTGTAAGAGACCAGGGTAGAAGCTGGGAGATGAGCTGGAGGGCAGTTACAGTGATCCATGTGAGAGATGGCGGTGGAGACAGTGAAAAGCAGTCAGATTCCAGATCTGTTCTGAAGGGAGAGCCTACAGGATTGCCTAATGGATTTGTGAGTTGTGCAGAAAAAGAGGAGTCAAAGTTAACCCCAAGGTTTTGAGCATGAGCAGCTGGAAGGACAGAGTATCCATTAACAGGAATGGATAAGAATGTGGGCAGAGCTGATTTGTGAGGGAAAGATCAGCAGTTCATGGCTTGAAATACTACATTTGAGGTGCCTATTTGACATGCAAGAGGAAATGTCAAGACCTGAAGATATGATTTGGAGTTTGAGAGAAAGATCTGTACTGTAAATATACATTTGAGAGTAATGGGAATATAGATGGTGTTCGAAGCTTGGGGATCAGATTACAGTACTCAGGAAGCATGTGCATAATCAGTCACAAGTTGGTATTCTTCACATAAAATCTAACACCAAAGATTTAGTAGTCATTTTGTAACAAAATCAATTTAAGACTATGTTCACAAACCTTGCTACAACATTTTTTCGTTTTCAGCAAGACTAGGCAATAAAATAGAGTGTAAAGGCTTTGAGTGTGTCAGTAGTTAAATGGCAGCTTTGCTCATTTCTGTCTTTGTGACCTTGGGCATGTTATTTAAATTCTCTGAGCCTTCAGTTTCTAATCTATAAAATAGCTATAGTAGTTGCAGGATTTTTGTAATGATTAAATGTTATAATCACATAATCATTATTGAGATCATTATCAAACACTTTGTAAGTAACTAATAATATTAGCCTTATTACCATTATTACGTTATTATACTGAAAGTACTGTGTTTTTTTTTTTAACTTTAAATGAGTCAGTTTGCTTTGAAATTACTCTCTCAAACCATTGCCAAAGACATAAGAGAAACCAGTTATCTAGAGCTAACGCTCTTTGATTATACATCTGTATTCCTCTGGGGATATGAATATCCATAAAACACAACCCCTTCCTAAAAGAAACTCTAAGTATAGCTTTTAGGCAAAGGCCAATAGTGAAGATTTGTCCAGTGTTGTGGGTGATTCAGAGCTAGGCGTTTCCAGGAAGACTTAAAGGAGGTCATGCTAGCCAGGTGGGAAGAGGAATATTTCAGACAAAGGGTGCAGCGCGAAGGGAAGATGACAGCCCAGCCCACAGTTAAACTACAAACAGATAGGGAAAGACAGAGAGGGGGCTAGGTGTGGTGGCTGACGCCTGTAATCCCAGCACTTTGGGAGGCCAAGGCAGATGGATCACTTGAGTTCAGGAGCTCGAGACCAGCCTGGCCAACATGGTGAAACCCTGTATCTACTAAAAACACAAAAATTAGCCAGGCATGGTGGTGGGCGCCAGTAATCCCAGCTATTTGGGAGGCTGAGGCAGGAGAATCACTTGAACCTGGGAGGCAGAGGTTGTGGTGAGCCGAGATTGTGCCACTGCACTCCAGCCTGGGCAACAGAGCAAGACTCCATCTCAAAAAGAGAGAAAGAGAGAGAAGGAAGAACGGACAGAAGGAAGGAAGGGAGGAAGGGAAGAGAGAAAGAGGGAGAAAGATGGAGAAAGAGGGACAAAGAAAGAGGGGGCTTGGAGATAGATGAGGCCAATGAGGCACATGAGGACCAAATGAGAATTTAAATAGTGTATAATATGGCCTTATAAGCCATATTGTTGGAGCTTGGCATCCAGTGGGCCGTGAGGAGCCCTTAAAGGAGAACAGCATCATAAGATCTGAGTATTTAGATTTATCATTGTAGGAGGCAAAATAGAGAAAAGACCAGAGGCTACAAGCCCAAAGACTGTTACGATTTTCCAAAAGAGAAGTGATATCCTAAATAAAAATAGCATTAGTAGAGTTAAAGGAGATGAGTATCAGAAATGTTTAGGAGTTAAAACCTATCGTGACTTGGTGATTACGCAGTACCATCTTTTTCTCTGTCATACAATAAAGCTGATGGAAAAGGGGCAAAATATTTTTAAACACAAAAGTGGGAATTGTTGTGACAGAAATCAAAAAGGGTCTATTCTCCAAGAATAATCTGTCTCTTTCTACTATATTTGAAGAAAGTAATAGGATACTTGAGTTGAGAGTGGTTGAAGGAATTAATAAGTTCCCCTTTCACTTAGCTTGGACAGCTAGAGCAGAAACAGGCCATCCACACCTGAAGGTCCATAAGGAGAACTGACTGCTAAAAGACAAGCGACCCAAGGCCAAGACTGGTAGCTCTCTCAGGATCACAGCAGTTTGAGTCTCAGCTAACCACAGAGTTCAGAAAGAACCAGAAAAGAGAGAGAGTGTGTGTGTGTATGTGTGTATGTGTGTGTGTGTGTGTGTGTGTGTGTGTAATCTGATAGAAGAAAACTGGTTTGACCTTGGCCCTTTCTGAGATTCAGTTTCTTTATGAAAATAAAATGATTGGCCTATATAAGCTCTAACGCTCTTTCTGACTTTAAAATTATGTGATTCTTTGAGACTGTGTTTAGAGAGAATATTACCAACCTGTATCTTAGATATTTACGTATTTTTGTTTGTTTGTTTTGAGATGGACTTTCGCTCTTGTCACCCAGGCCGGAGTGCAATGGCACAATCTCGGCTCACTGCAACCTCCACCTCTCAGGTTCAAGCAATTCTCCTGCCTCAGCCTCCTGAGTAGCTGGGATTACAGGTGCCCGCCATTATGTCCGGCTAATTTTTATATTTTTAGTAGAGACAGGGTTTCACCACATTGACCAGGCTGGTCTCGAACTCCTGACCTCAGGTGATCACCTGCCTTGGCCTCCTAAAGTGGTGGGATTACAGGCATGAGCCACCATGCCCGGCCCGATATTTATGTATTAAAAGCTGGTCTAGGCCAGCTGTGGTGGCTTACACCTGTAATCCTAGCACTTTGGAGGCTGAGGCAGGAGGATCCCTTGAGCCCAGGAGTTTAAGACCACCCTGGGCAACATAGAAAGACCCTGTCTCAATTAAAAATAAATAAATAATAAAAATAAAAATTTGGTCTAGAGCAGTGC